>NC_133252.1:30000-10030000 GCF_048772165.1 Typha angustifolia | reverse complement strand
CACTTGCTAAGAAACTGAAGAACATTGTTGAGTTCACCTTCATCGATGCCCCTCACGAACTGCCATATATCTATCAACCAGATTTGAATAAAAAAGATCACTGTTCAAGCATGCATAGTTCACCACCAGATGGAAGCTTCAAAAGAAAATTTGCTTGGCTAATATCTCCTGAGTTGAGCCCCTCAGTTGAACAAGATTGGAAGATCGCAGATGTGCCATTTGACCCTCTGCAATATCGGCAACAGACAGCTGGTTTTGAAAAATCTTATGCTTATCTTGAGACTACGATTTCACGGATGTGTCATTTTGACGGTATACTCGGTTTCTCACAAGGTGCTGCAATGGCTGCGCTTTTCTGCAAGCAGCAGCAGAAAATCTCTGGTGCTGCAGATTTTAGATTTGGAATATTTTGTTCTGGATATTCAGCAATCTCAGGGGATGTTGATGCTGAACCAATTAAGATTCCGTCACTTCATTGTTTCGGCAGTGGGCAGGGACAGGACCGGCAGATAGCACGTGCAGCCAGCATCGATCTCGCTAATTTGTTTGATAAGGATAGTTCTGTCATCATTGAGCATGATATGGGTCATATAATTCCGACTCGGCCTCCTTACATCGACCAGATTAAAGGATTTCTTTCGCAATTCCTCTGAATTTTGGAAAACTAATCTACCTTGTTGTACTCTAATTATGAGCACATTGAAAATGACAACCTAATTCATGGTTCAATTCTGAAAATCTCAAAGCTGAAAAAGTGCTCTGTTACTCTCAACAAAAGAAGTGAAAGAGATGAACGAGTGGAGATTCATGAACTACTGTTGTAGCTTCTTTTCTTCATTCTCGTTTGTTTGATAAAACTACTACTGTAGTTACCACTAGTGGATCATCAATTTTTTTTTATACTAAGAATGCTATTACAATTATGAATATTTTGTGATGCAAGGGCTGATTAGGTGTACTTTATCATAGGAATCACAGTATAATTACAGTGAGCAGCAAGTTAGTATAATCTTACTTGGAAAATAAAAATACTTTCTATGTATTAAATATAAATTTCTCATAATGCTATACACTAATACACTATGATAATTCTTGATAAAGTTGAATACTATAATAATTTCTACCTCACAAGGTTCAATTTGAATCACTTCACGTTAAGTGAAGGTACCCAAAAACAAAAAATTTATTAGAGGAAATTTTAAATTTTTGTCTCATGACTGCCTTCTTCTTTCATTACATCTACTTATTTTATCTTATATTCAAATTTAAAATAAAATATATCTTTTAATCTCTTTTATCTTCTTCTATCTGATCGTTGAATGAAAATGTTTAATCATCTTAAAATATAAGTAAAAAATTCATATTTATTCAAATAATGAAATTATTAATATCATACGGGAATTATGGTAATTTATACTTTTTTATTAAGTTTGGATAAATGGGGACAAAATAATACGAAAAAAATATAAAAAATATAAAAATAACCACACGAGTAATTTGAATTTAATCTATTTTTTCTCTTTCCTAAAATGATGCACGTAAAGAAGGAATTGTTTAAACAATGATTAGCTTCTAAATGCATCTCCGAGATTCGTAAACTCAGATAAAGATATCCTTCTCGTATCAACGGCTAGGATTGCTGGGCTCTCTCCAAGTCGAAGGTGATATAGAGGGGGGGACACGCAGCGCTGCAATACGCAGGGGGGGTTTAGGCAATGGCAATCCGGTGCTTGAGAGTATTACAAGGCAACGTCTCCACCCGCAAGGTAGTCGATGAAAATTTCTCGAGTTTTTCTCAAAAGATGGATCCTTTTGCTTCTGGGTTTAGCGCTTTTGCTTCTCTTCTTTCGCTTCCCTAAACCTTCGCCGTCGCTGATGATTAACTGATCTGGGTGGGATTGGAAACACTCCAAGATGTGATTTTGAAGTGGTTTTCGTTTATTTTGTCATGATTTATAAGGAGGGTTGTCCTTATAATCTTAAAATTGGATGGTTGTCTGTAGTTGTAAAGTTTTCTGAGTTCTGACTACAAACTTAAGTGCTCTTTTGTGTCGTTATTTTGGTTGAGGTGGTAAAGGATTGTCCATCAGCTTTATATTTGATGTCTTGAATAGATAATGTTCTCCTGTGGGCATTCCTAGGTTGCAGCTCGGCTTTTCCCAACTTCACATGATCTCAATGCGTACACTTCATATACTACTGAAAGAACCATCGATGTTGGCCAACCAACTCCACTATCTCATCCTCAGGTACTTCAAATTTGACCCTGCATTTCTAACATAGATAGTATTGATGTTTACACATAAGTGGCTTATTACTTTTTTTCTCTGTTTGGGCATCAGTTGATTTTTGAGGATGTAGTAAGTGCTACAGTATTGTTTGTCGAAGCCCATTTGAACTCTTGATAGAGTGCAGTACTTGTTCAGCTTTCTTAATTTAAGTTTACATTGGCCATTGATAAATGTTTGTTCTACAAAACTAGATTTTTCTTTTATGCCTGGACACTGAAAGTGCAGAATTTGTGGAGAGCTTCTATGTTCACCGTCAAAGCATAAACATCGTCCTTTCCTATCATTTGCATGTTTTTTGGATTGAATAGATTTCTCATGTACTTATTTCCATATCATTACTTTTGTTCATTCTGTTCTCTTAGTTTTGTTGCTGTGCACCTTGAAACCTTCATCTGCAATTCATCTATCTTTTGTCTTTTAGAATTTAGTTTCAAATTTCCAGTTCTCAGTAACTTGCAAGGCAGTTGGGGTACTTAACTTTCTCCAACATGTGAAAATTATCTGTCTACTTGTGTCAGTTGTTTATTGTCTAAATTTAGATATTTCTCCTGGAAATGAAAATATGTAAAGTGCAGCTTTATTCTTGGAAGGTTTGTTTACTGTTTACATTTAAACAAAGAAATAATGGTCAATGGACCTCTTCTCTCCCTCCATCTGTTGTTGTATTTATGCCACTTCCTTATTTTGCAACAGTTACTTGCAGAAGGAGAGATTACCTCTGGCATGAAAAGTGATGAATATATCTCAAGACGGAAAAGGCTTTTGGAGTTGCTTCCCGAAAAGAGCTTAGCTATCATTGCATCTGCACCTGTGAAAATGATGACTGATGTGGTGCCATACTCATTCAGACAGGATGCTGATTACCTCTATATTACAGGTTGTTCTCAACCTGGTGGTGTAGCTGTTCTAAGTGAGGACTGTGGCTTATGTATGTTTATGCCAGATCCAGATCCTCATGTAAGACATAATTTCTAATTCTCTCTCTGATCTGATATTATGAGAAGATGCATCCTTTACCTATATTGGAACTAAGATTTGCTTTCTGAGTTTCTGTTATCAAATGACCAAATACAAGGCATCTATCAGTTGGTGGATTTTGCTGTTGAAATTTTGGAAACATAATTCTTAGGTTTTATTTGGATATCTTTTATCACTTTTCCAACCTTAGGCTTATTCAATTTTATCTTTTTGAATATGAAGATGTCATACTAGTAAATGATAAATCGACAAAGTTAAATAAAGAAAGATGTAACTCACAATATCAGGTTTGTCATACCATACTCATGTTTCTTATGGTCAGATAAGAATCTGACAAATGATGGTTCCAAGTGATTTTCAGAGTGTGAGCATGTATCGGTGAAAAGACAAATGATCAATAATTTGACATGTAAAGTGTAAACCTTTATACTGTGTAAAACTATCTTCCAAATGACTATGTTCAGTTTAATCTATATGTTTAGTTTATCAAGAGAAGGAAGAATATGTAGTCAACAGATGCCTTCCAGCCATGGCCTTGCCTTGTAACACGCTCGGGTGGCTGACCGCACCGCACTTGGACTACACTAAGGCCTTCTAGCCTTGGGCCTTGCTTTGTAAGGCAGCAACTTGCACACGCTTGGGTGGCTGACAACACCACACTTAGGTACTCTGGCCCTGCCTTGCATTCTAAGACAGCAGCGTTAACACGCTCCAGTGGCTGAGCGCACCATTGTAAGGCAGCGACGTGCAGATGCTCGGGTAGCAGGGTGCACATGCTTGGGTAATGGCGAGACTATTAGTGCCTGAAATCCTTTTATTTTCATATCTGGCACCTGCTAGTATATATAGTAGCAAAGCCTTCTACAATTGTAAGGTTGCTTAAAAGGATCACATTCATGATCTCCTGGCACCAATTATTGATGCTTCCTTCATTATTTTTGTTTTGTTGGGAGATGTGTTATATGAAAAATGAAATTTAAAATGGGCTTATGTTTGTGTAGTACAGATTATGATTCTTTTCTTCATGTAATATAGAACCGTTGATGCTTGACCTACCGATTACAGATCTAAGATTTTAATGAGGATGAGGTTTTCCCTTGAAACAATAGTTGTTTGTGGTAAGGGAATCAATATATACAATAGGTGTATGTATACATTGAATCAGATTTAAATGTTTATTTTCTTTCTACCAGTTTGGGGCATGTCAGGTCCTATAAACTTTTGTTACTTGTATAGTCCTACATTCTTTCACAACATCGATATTATATCCTAGGATGCAGTTTGGCAAGGCCAAGCTGCTGGAGCTGAAGCAGCGGTGAATTTTTTCAAAGCGGAAAAAGCTTATCCACTTAGCAAGATGCATAAGGTCAGTTCTTAATATTGGTGAGCAATTGTGCATGCAAATCACTTGTAACAAATGTCTATTTTTGTATTGCTTTGGAATAGTCCGTTGGATCAAACTGTATGATGCCATAGACAATAGTCATTCATGTATTATTGAGAGAACTTGGTAGTATATCTTTTCACAGTAGCAACCAAAACTCTGTTAATGCAGATCCTTCCGGAAATGATTGGGCGTGCAACACAAGTGTTTCATAATGTAAAAACAGCCTTACCATCTTACATGGAATTGGAGGCTTTCCATCAGGCATCACATAACGACCAAGTGAAAGATCTTGCACGTTACACTCATGAACTGCGATGGATAAAGTCTTCATCAGAACTTAAGTTAATGAGGGAATCCGCATCAATCGCATGTCAGGTATTCTTGTTAAATTTTGAGAACAAGTTTCTGTTTTCATCTAACTTGAGGAGATATACAAATAATTGTCATGTAATAATTGATCACTGCATATATAGCAAGGATAGTGTATATACACTTCTTTTCCTGCCATGTGATGGTTAATCTGTCGATCTTTTAATTAATAGATGCTCCAGCAAAATCAACTTCCACGAGTATGCAAATTGTTGAAAGCAATTATCTTACTGATATAGCTTTTATGATTTTTTGAAAAGCCACTTGACATATTAGGTAAGAGAAAAAATGATCTGTTGAGAATCGTCCAGAATATTTCTTATATTCAGTGTATCAGCTGTCTATTCAAAACTTTTACTATGGTACAATATATGAACCAAATAAATAAATATGGTTTGAGATTTTGAAACTAAGACGTAGATAGTCCTGTGAAACTCAAACTGATGAGTCAGGTCCTCCCACTATCATAACATGGTTATTGACCATGCTATCCAAAACCTAAAGTTGTTAAATGGTCAAATATATTGCTTCATATGAAGACTATAATATGTATATTGATAAACATTGCTCTCATTAGATCATCTTCCACCAAGAGACATTCTCTCTATGAAGTTATTGCTGTCCTCCTATACAAGGCAAATATCTTTTTTTTAAAAAAAACTAAATTAAGATAATGGCATTTTTTTCAACTTTCAACAGAGGTTTTGTGCAGCACTTGTTAGTTGTTACAGAATATCTTGGAATTACATGCTGCTGAAAGAATTGTGCTTTATTATAACTATACAGTCGTGTCTCTTCTTCGTATAGGAAAGGTTTGTGGCACTGCTGCCTAGAGAATACTTGGCAGGGGTGGCAATTCCAAAGTTTCTTGTATTTTCAATTTACTAATAGTTCCTGATCACTGACAATCATTTTCCTTCTTGGCTAGTCTCTTCTACAAACAATGTTATTTTCAAGGACTTATCCAGAGGAGAGCATACTATCAGCTAAGGTTGAGTTTGAATGCAAAATGAGAGGTGCCCAAAGAATGGCGTAAGCATCTTCCACTTTCATTTTTTGAATTCTCTACAGTATTTTTTTTTCTGTGGAATCAAACAATGACAAACATTCACTTTTATTTGAGTAGTAAGCTGATTGCAACTTTATCGGGTGCACTGCTGATTCAGTAAACAAGCCAAGTATTATGGCTTAAGCATATTGACCTGTTTTCTCTCTTTTGTTCTCCATTTCTGTCACCTGTTTATTTTATTAATTATCCTTCTACCCTTCCTTGTCCTTTTCCATAATCACTTTAGAGTCACTGGGTGGTCCATCTAAAAGGAGGTTCTGTTAGGTGATCTGGCTCCCCACTGCATACAAATTTCCTGCTTATTTGACTTATGTTACTTTTTGTTAGGTTTTCATTTAGTTGGAACAACTAGGTGGTTTGTATGCTTAACTATCCTAAATTTGACCTAGTTATTTTTTCTCCATGGTGACTACTGGACTCTTTTTTTAGTCCTAATGAAAACCAAAATATATGCCTGCCTGAAGAGACCTGGAGAGGTCTGTTTCCCCCTCATTCTCCTCTTTTACTTCTTTGTTTTCTGGTTATTATTTTCTCTTCACACCTTTTCCTCTGTTGATGCCTTCTACCATTCACTCTTAGTCGTTTAGAACAGTGATTCTTTTGGATTGTGATTGATTAAGATCAGTCAAGATATGATCTATCATGATATCTGGAGTTTTAAATCTGATTTACCAAATGATTAATAACTTAAGAAGCAGAAGTTCTCCTTAAGATACCTTAATTGCTTTCCTTTCTACTTCATTTTTTGACTTTTTGAGGGAAAAAAGGAAAACCTCTTTATCTTTACCTGGTTTGCATTTATAACCACTTTAAAAGCTCATTAGAAGTTTCCTAATATCAATCTCAAACCTTATGGCATCCTTGGAAGTTTTAATTTCAGGTAATTTCATTAGATTTCTTTACTTGCCCTTCTCCTTGAGATATGAAATACAGGTGATAGTATGACCCACACCATAATTTTTGTAACTATATAGGTCCACATGCAAGAAATGACAATTGTGCCTCCCCTAGGAACCTCAAATGTTTTTTTTAAAGATCATCACCATGCTACCATTTTGGAAATAAAAGGAACAGGATATCCAGCAAATGCTCTGTGCCTGACATCTAACACTTACATGATTAACAGGGAAACATGCTTTCAGATCATTCATTCCTCTCTTTTGAGTTGATAAAGAATAGTACTATTTCTCTTAGTACATAACAAAGATAGACATAGTTCCTTGATTACTCATAACTTCTTCATTTGTCATTTCTAGATTTAATCCTGTAGTTGGTGGTGGAGCAAATGGAAGCATTATTCACTACTCTCGTAATGATCAACAAGTAAGAAACATGTTTTTGCATACTTGTTGATGCCAAACATCTGGCTTCTTAGTTAAGTTGATGCTTAAAGTTTGACAGATCAAAGCTGGGAAACTCGTGCTTATGGATATCGGGTGTGAGTTTCATGGCTACCTTAGTGACTTAACCCGCACTTGGCCACCTTGTGGCAACTTTTCCTCTGCCCAGGTGCTTGCTGCATATCTCCTTTCTTTGATTTATATATAAGTAAAAATAACTTTTGGTGATCATTATTCCCCTTACCATCCTACATTTCTCTATGTTCACATGCCTTGTGCAAAAGTACGTATGGCTATATATAAGGACAAAAAGAATGAAATATGTAAGCATTATGCTAGCAACAGTCAGAATGTCTATTTTATGATGCAGACCAGAAGGACAAAGCATGAGATTACATATTTTAACATTGTAGATACATCATTTCTCTGCTGCTCGAGATTTTGACTAGTTGACTGGCTCTATTTCTGAATCATTGTACTTAAAAGACTTGACCAATTAAGAAGTGCCTGTTTGTTTACTGAACAATAGAGAAGTCATACTCTCTTTGTCCTTGAATTGTATGTCATCAATGTCAGTTATTATATGGTTTATACATTTTTGTTACTTCCTTTAATTATCAGCCATATTTACTGTGTAATTGTACTGATGTCTGAAATCAGTTTTATATCATTGGCATGTATTTGGTATCTATGTCTTACACTTGAATTTCAGGAAATGTTGTATAGTCTGATACTAGAGACGAATAAAGAATGCATGAAGCTTTGTAAACCAGGAGCGAGCATTCGTCAAATACACAACTACTCGGTTGGTTCTTCATCCCAAACTCTTAATATTGTTCATACTTTATGTCTTACAACTTTGAGCTATATCAGAGATTGAAAGATCTTGATGTCAGTTCTTTGCAATGATAATTGTTGATTTGATGTGAAAGGGAAATTTAATTGATGATTTGATGTGCTTTATTTCCTTTTACCCCACAGTTTCTTGCAGGCTGATGTTATCTTTTACTGAATTTCCCCTGAACAGTGCTGTGTAATGTGTGTTATAAACTTTTTATCGACTTCTTTAGGATTGTTTGCCTAGTTTGCTCAGGATGTAATTTGACATTTTGTAACTTCAATTTTGTGAAGAATATCAATTCATATCTTAGTTGTGCACTATCAAAGCAGGGAAAATAGGCAGTTATTTTTTGGATTGACAAATCATTGATGGTTTTCTATCAAGTTTCCTTTCATCTTCTTATTATTGTATATTAATCTAGTTATTTTGACAATGATTCTTGTGGATTGTTGGACACCTGTGATTCATTGTTAGACCTTGAAAGCAATAATATATAATCTGATGATGTAATTCGAGTTCAAGTCCTTACTGGGAAATTCAGCACTTCATGGTGTGGCTGTCAACTACCAGAATTCCGTGCAACTTTATTAGCATAAAACAGCAACAATCTTCTGAGTATCATAATATTACTCTCTTGGTTCGGTGTGCAAATGCAGGTTCAGATGTTACGGAGAGGGCTCAAAGAACTTGGAATTTTGAAAGATGGTAGTAGTTATGCGTACCACCAGCTAAATCCAACCTCAATAGGTTCTAGTCTAGTAACTTTTCACTATATTTTCTCCTAGTGGGTTTTCTTTCCTTTATCTTGTTGGTGTTCCATGTGCTGTTTGTGAAATAAGTGCCATAAAAAAGTTGTAAGCATTAATCTGCTGCCGTTCTATCACGCTATTTGAAGGATCCTAATGATGAAAAACTATATATGGTACTATTTTCCAGGTCATTATCTAGGAATGGATGTTCATGATTCAGCTGTTATTAGCAATGACCGTCCTCTTGAGCCGGGTGTTGTAAGTTATAATCATTCCCTTGTAGGAACAAGAAGCTTCTAATTCCTTTGAGTTTTCCATGCTGATTTCATTCTTCCATGTTGCAAAACCTAATGAGCAGAAGTTCATTGTTCTTGCATTTTCAAAATCAGACAATTCAATATACAGAGAGAAATTAAATGTTGTTTGGGTCAACCAGACTGTGTAGTTGACTCTATTTAGATTTAAGCTGGTTCAAATTGGATTGAATCAGATCATATTGCTACACATGTCTCGTCATATTAAAGTAGTACAGTCAGGTCCATTCATGCTTTGTTAGTTTCAGGCGTACTACATCTAACAGCAGCGAGTCTCTGCATGAAGTCGCAACTCATGCACCTGGTCATCTTCATAATAGATACTCATGTTAATTAAAAAGCTTTTAATATCTAAACACTGTATGATGCTGAAATTCACACAAGTTGCTTTTCCCTCATAATAAATTTAGACACCAGTCTGTTCTAGTTCCCCAGGAACTGTTGTATTTAAGTAGCTCTTCATCTTAGGCTTAATGTTTGAGGCCATTGTTTCAATTCTTTTGAGTTAGCATGATAAAGAGTTTGTATATGGGCAGGTAATCACAATAGAGCCAGGAGTTTATATACCCTCAAACTATGATGCGCCTGACAGGTATCTGCTGAACTATGTCTTGCTACTATCTTCTTGAGACGATTTCTGCTTTCAGTCATCAGCCACTAATTGACTTTGCAGGTTTCTAGGCATTGGAATAAGGATCGAGGACGAAGTCCTCATCACTGAAACTGGGCATGAGGTACAACTGTGACTTTGTCTCTCTCTCTCATGTGAACAACTTTTTGGGGATCTGTAGTATATCGAAGTATTATTAATCTTGCGCCGCTATAATTTCTCATATGCATCTAATTGTGAGAGCAGGTTCTAACAGGATCAATGCCCAAAGAAATTTCCCACATTACCTCATTGCTTAACCTCGGTCATAATAAAGGAACAGAAGCCCCTGAATTGAAAGCAGCATTCAGCTGAAGCCTCCTTGAAGTTGCGCGGATTAACTAATCAGATATAAACATTGTTGTATTATTATTTATTATATTTTTTGCATGAGCAATAGTATAACACAATGATTGAGGATTTGAGGTATCATTGCATCAGATGCCATTTGACTTCTAGTGGAAGGAAATAGAGGTTAATTCAGGATTGAATTGATAAGTGATTGTATCAGAAGCCAATGTAACTGAATTCTATCTTAAGAAATCAAATTGTCCACAGATTGTTTTCATGTTGATATTTCTTGAGCATATTATTTGCTTTTTCGCTGTTCCCGGTATTGATTTCTCTTTGTGAAAATCTAGCTTCGTCGAGATGTCCGACTTAGATTAGACGAATGTATATTCTCAATTTAAATAAAAAAATATTATAAACAACCTACATATTTTACTTTTATTATCATTTACACTATATCACATGGATATTTGTTATTTGACTGCTACATTTTATTTTTGATATTTTAAGTTAATTTTCACCTAATAGCAGCTAACAAAATACATATAAAGTACCCCTAATTTGCCCTTAGAATTTGGTTCCCTTTTTTACTTTTCAATAGCAATTATACAAAAAAACCATAGACGTAGCACAATTTTGATAATTTCCCTTAAATGAAGCAGGTCTTAAGACATGCTTCCTGCTCACAATCACGCAAAATAGTTAATGTTCTTCGAATTTAATCTTTTCCTGTCCAAATTTTATAATCAAAGGGAAACTGTCAAGTTATGACTTGCTTAAATTATCAAGCTCAGCCCAAAAAAATATAGGCAATCAAGCTCAAATCATTTATATTTAAACTTGATCCTGCATACAGTAAAATCAAGCTCACCTCCAGTATTAGATAATTCAGACATCAAAGAGAGACAGATTGAAACTTTCCAGAGGTAAGCTTCTTGGTTCAACCCTTCTGAAATAGAAGGCATCTTTGCCTCAATCGATCATTTGCTGAAGCAGAACAAACAAGCAACATTGCATTGCCGTCTCTCAGAGACATTAATCAGATAATCATGGGCTATCATATACCATTATAACGGCAAAATAGATTGGGAATAAAATGCCAATTTGATCCATAACATTTTCTGTGGCATATATGAGCAGAAAATCAAACAAACATCTCCAAGATGATACTATACAACTATAACCTGCTGAATTCTTACCCTTTCATACAACACCAGGGAATTCTTTCATGTATCTTACTTTTTATGGTACAGGATCTATGAGCATGAAAAATTGAAAACTAGTAGTGATTTTGTAGGTGGACAGATGATGAACCATGAGTGCTGGTTACTTTCATCTGGCTACTGTCTTTTATAAAGCAGTAACATGAGAAAAAGGGGCTTTTATTTACTAGGATAATTATTTTTTGTCTATGACGAGTAACCTGAAATACCTAAAGATTGATAGATTCTGATAACAGTGTAGCAATTAGGACTCACCGGCAGCTTCAGTGAGGCTCCTATCACCAATTCCTGAATATAAACCACACATAATCTTCAGGATAAGTAACCAAAGGAAGAATGCATCAAAGGCCAACTGGTTGCAATGCGCTATCATCATCTTCTAACTGGTGAACCTTCTTCTTTCTTGAAAATGGTGCACTGAAACATCTGAAAAGGCGGCTTAATGGATCTTGCAAGCCATCCATTTCATAATGCCCAAACCGCCAATCCCTCTGGCTAAAAGGTCGTTGAATAGGTTCATCTAGACCTCCTGCAGAACAAGGATCGATAATTAAATCTGACAGTGAGAGTAAACATGATGCACTCATCATTTGCCTAGTGCACTTTTCACTGACAGGAGAACGTCTGGGGAAGCATCTGCACTCCTTGCTAGTTAGTATAATTTTATATATAAGTTTCATGAAGGCCATTAGAAGACGAATGCATCATTATTGTGACAGTTATATGAAATGACAAAACAAAGTAAATATCATAAAGGATTGGTTCCTTCCACTTATGAAACATAGGATAGTTCAGCATCATACTGACCATTACGTCACAGCAGAAGTTTTTTTTAGGTGTTAGGTGCCAAGGCAGTAGCCCTCCAGATGGTAGAGTTGGCAAAGTTTACAATGCCCAATCACACTAGGGCTTCGTTTTTGACAATTTTGAGTTATCAGAAATATCAAAAATACATAAAAGAACCTCAATTTAAAAGTAAGTATAGTTCTGTTGCTGTGAGAATGATAACAGAAGGTAGAACAGAGAAGCCACATATCCACAATCAACTGGCACTATCTTATATAGATATCATCAAGAAAACCATCATCTTTCAGATTGCATGTATAGGTGAATGATAAATTACCTGCATACATAAGACCACATTGATTAACTTCTCTGAAAAATGGTCGTGTTTTCTTTTCCCGAGCAGCACGCTGCAGCTCATTCCAAGCAAGCATCCTATCTAGTTTTGTAACTCTGCCTGTTCTTGCTACCTGAAATAAAAAAAATGAAATGCTGCCAATCATTCCTATTACAAGAACACCAAAATATTAAAGGACAAATAATAGGATAAGGAATATGTCGTTCAAAATAACTTCTCAATCAACAAGACCACAGGAATACATACAATCGCATAGCTTGAATTTTCTACTTTTCTTTAATTTGAAGTGATGTGCAAAAACACATCAAACAATAGATTTTTCAAATATTTGTCAAAAGAATTTGTTTCTGAAGTGACAGTAGGAGTATATGCAAGAAAATTGGAAAAAACAAGTATTATCAGTTGAATATGTATTCAAGAATACAAAACAACAAGAACAACAAGAAAAATGGTACATGTATGGACCAACAAAAAAAAATGCAATATCAACTGTCAACTAAATACCTAAACTGAGAGTTGTTGACCAAACTGGGTCTCCTTCGAAATTTATTTATTTGAATAGGCCAGCCCCCAAACTTAATACCTAAGAGGCTTATTTTGGACAACTCAACTGTCACTTTATAGTCCTCGTAGAAAAACGCTGAATTTATTGGTGTTTTACATAAATTATAAAACGGTGAACTTGTCAACACGTTCTCTAAAACGTAAAGTGTTGATCTCGTTGGCAATTTATTCCTATTAGGAATACGTGCTGAGGATGAGAAAATTATTAACTAGATAAACTAGAAATAAATTAGAGATAAAAGTAAATAGGTTTATCATGTTACAATTGGATAAACTAGAAAAAAATATTGACATCAGATAAATATAAATCAAATCTTCCCACCCACCTCAGTCTCTTAATATATTCATATTAGTATGTAATTCTCATGTAAAATGTTGATATGAGATAAAACATTAAAGAGACTAGCATCACATCTGACATAAAATGCTAACAAATTTATTGTTTTACCATAGGGAATCTAATGGCAGCTAAGGTACCCAAAATAGACCCCTTTAGCCTCAATTCATTTCAGAATTATCTTTTTTCCTATTCGAAATTAGGGGGACATTGTTCTAGACTAGAAAGTAAATATCAAATTATCCCTATTCAAGATTAGATCCATTATTCAAATTATTCCACACAAAAATCTAATTACAAATTTACTCTTGATTTGATTCTAAGTTATTTTGAAATTTCTTTCCCCTCTCCTACTACTAACTTATCTCATTCCACAAACCAAAAATTTATTTAAATTTTCTTGCCCAAATTTTCCTGTTCAATTTTTCCACCTATCTCTACTCTCCTATCATCCACATATTTCATTGCATATCTAAAAGTATGTACTACATATCTACAATAAAACAATGCATACCTATAATAAATAAAAACACTTTAATTTAAAATTATATATCAAATGAAGAGTATTCTAGTCAACTTTCATTTATTATTTGTACTTTACCTCCACTTTATATCACATTAAAGGTAATTATTACATCACTATTATAAATTATAAATGAAGATAGAAATAATTATTCTTAGAATAAATATCACATTTTAGGAGTAAGAAATAGGAATAACTATTTTAGATTGAGCTTTATTCTCCAAGAAAATAGAGCTATAAGTAATAAGTTTGGAAGTTGGACCATCTGACCAAATAAGTTCGTGAGAAAGGCTAGTTTGGTCAAATACTACTACACTGAAGCAAATACTTCTATCTATGGATACTTTCTTAGTTAAATCAACACTAATGCCTAATCACATAATCAAGCGATGATCTCATGTTCTATCCCATGGGTTCGACAACATTGGGATTAGTAAGATGAATCCTACATGGTTCAAGAATAACATAATAAGTTTTTCATGTTAGAATTTGCCATCCTAAGTTCTTAAATGTTACCTTGGAAAACAAATAATAAGAAGGGCGAGGTTTGCGTGCTAGGTTATTCGCTCGATCAACAGCCACAAGCCCAAACTTGGGACCATAACCATCAGCCCACTCCCAATTATCTGATGTTGTCCAAAACAGATAACCAAGCACACGTACTCCCTACAAAGTGCATATATTTACTCATGTATTAGTCTTCTGTAAGAGTTGGCTGCAGCAAAAACTATCCTTTTTTAGATGTTAGGGGTAAGGACAAACAATTAACATGGCTGCATATATAGCTAATAGGTGCTCCAGCAAATATGGGCGCCGAATCAAATCAGTTTCATCAGAAACTCCATTCTCAGTGATGATGAAAGGTAAACTTAGATGTTTGTAACGTTCGTGGAACTGAAGTAGAATCCGGTAAAGCCCATCAGGATAAACACCACGTCCAGATTCACTATATTCATCACCATCCACGAGCTTTAAGCCAGAGCCTGAAATAACCTCCTATATCAATAACCAAGTAAAATCATTTGTCACTATCAGTACAATCAAGAATTTCTCAGATATGAATTTTGCAGAAGTTACCTGTCCATAATAGTTTATGCCAATAAAATCTAGCTTACTGCAGATGCTATCCACAAAAGGAAAAACCGTCAACGAATTGGCCAGTGTAACAGCAGCAATATCAAATAAACCATATGGCCGTGTAAAAGAGATGTTATGCGCAACACCAACAATAGGTTTCCGAATACTCTTGCTGCCAGTTAAGTAAAAGAAACTAAATGAGTCAACTTGTTCCAGTGTAGAAGACTATGTTAGAAGTAGTAATTCTATGCATAGAAGGCAAAGACTCGTGATGTGAATCATGTGATCTAACATATCCTGCATAGTCAATATGTACAGCAAGGAAGATACAAATTAAACTGTTACAAGACCTTTCACCATGGATATAGTCATAGGCCTCCAAATGTGCAACAGAAATCCACTGCAAGGCCTGATTAAAAACACCAGTTGGTAAAGTAGATGTTGCTACTTCAATCATGTCAGGATGTCCACCAGGCCAAGCACCTGCACAGTATGTTAGCATAACAAATACATGGGGTTCATTGAATATCACCCAATAGTCCACCAAATCTGATACTCGGTCAACAACAAGCCTGCATGCGAAGAATTAACATCATCAAAACTCAAGAATAAGTGAAATCTTTCTAGTGGATAAAATCTGGAATAGCTTATGGTGCAGTTTGGGTAAAACTACAGGACAAATAAATGATTTAAGAAGAACAAAAATGTCACTGTTTTGAACTTCTCTCCAACAAACACGTCTGAATAATTCTTCATTGCAGCCTAACATATTGAGTGCATGATACAATGTACTACCCTTAGCATTACGGATACTAGTTAGATCATTGTGTTTCATTTACTGAGTATTCTTTGATTACAATGACAAGAAATTGTGTCATCTTTAGCGGAGTCCTTTTGAGAGTGCGTTCGGCTGCAAAAAGAAGTCATTTTTCTGATATTCCATTATATATTATTAAGTTCTAGCTAACAGTTGGAAATGTAATTCAAAATGCGCCATTGAAACAAGTAAATCATATATTGGACCAATATATGCAAGTCAAGCAAAATTACACTTGTCATTCTTGCAAGGAAAGAAAGAATTTATCAAAACTTCAAAAGGATAGCTACATGAAATATTTGACTCTAATTTCTTCAAGGGAATGAGTACTAAGGGGCAAGTCATTTCTGCAGTGATACCAGGAGATTCCTACGGATAATTGAAAGCACCATAGATTCTTTCTTACACAAGTAAAAAGAAGAATCAATTAAAGGCTCTCTCACACCTTTGAATAATTGAATTCTCATGTCATCCCTATTAAAATTTTCATCTCTAAAGTACTCTATTAACCAATATTTGTTAGATACGTAGTTAGGTACTACTATCAGCTCACGCCATTGAATATAGGAATTGCATTGTGAAGTCATTAATGCTATCCAGAACAAAATATTACCTGGTAAATTCCATAAAGTACTTAACAGTTTTCTCTAGCTTCCACCCTCCGTATGCCCCAGCCCAAGGAGGAAGCGAGTGATGAAAGAGAGTGAGCATCACCTTCATTCCATATACATGGACTCTTTCGATGATCCATCTGTAGCGTTCAAGTGCTGCAAAATTGACCTAAAAAACAATTCATAGAATCAAGTTCAGCCATGATTTTGAATAGGGAGCTTGAAAGAAGACCTTGTGTTTCCACAAAGTAATTTAAACTTAGGCGAGCTACACAGGATTTGTAGAGTTGACCAACATGAATAAACCTCGTAGCTCTAACTTTCTCAGAACTTGGTGAAAGTAAGAAAAAGAATTACAAATATGCACCAACCATATATTTCCGCACCAAAGAACTTTCATGGGCACAAAAAAGAAACATAAGAGAAAAGGAAATATATTTTTGTACTCCCATCAACTTACAGTATCCTTATGCCCCTCTATTGGCTCCTTAGGCATAACCCTTGTCCAATCTATTCCCATACGGAAAACACTAATGCCAGCTTCCTTAGCCAGCTTTAACTCGGTATCAGGATCAGACCAAAACCTCAGCCTCTCTTGCCTGTAACCAACACCATAGTCAGAACTTGTTGACTGCTCCATTTATAAATATTTTCTACAATCAATTGATATAATGAGGCAAAGAGAAAGAACAAGCATACACTCACGGGTAAGGAACGTTGTCCCAAGCTGCAACATTATGACTCTGTTCCATGCTGATTTTAGGTTCTTCCTCATCGGCATATTTCTCATATCCTCTGATCATGGCTTCCAAAGCTACCCTGAGCGGTTTTATTCTCTCCTTATCATCAGATTTCTGCTTATTTTGAGGTAAAGAAGCTTGCTGAGAACCCCCATCACCAACAGCAGAAGCCATCAAGGCATCCACAGTCTGCGGATTCTGAGTCTGCTTCGTGTCACTACTGGAATTTTCCTCTGCGAACTGAAGCCAAGCATCATTAAGCTTGTCCTCGACATGAGCTGGTGCTGTAGCTAATCCGAAAAAGAACTTTTCTTCCTCTGTAAACCATTTAACCATTTAGAAACAAGCATGCAATCTTAATAAAAAAGAATACTTTGAATAAAAGGAAAATATATTTGTGCAATAGCAGAAGATAACAGCCATTGCATATTACTTGACGTTAAGCAATTCTAGCATCCTAATTTAGTTATTTAAATGTTTAAATTCATAAGAATATTCTGCTAAACCTAATGTAAGTGTCATTTATGTACCTTTAAGAGAATTTACAACCCAAAAATCCGGCTAATCATGTGTCCTAAAGGATCTCTCTGATTAACCAAATATTATAATCCCTAACATATCATAACCTGAAGGATCAGCCTTTTATGATTTGATGGTAGAAAAGATTTTGTTGGACTCAATAGGTACTCTAACTTCTTAGGTTCAATTCCCATCTTGTTTTTTTTTTCTCATTTTTCGTAAAAGGGGGTAATATTTTTACCACAAAAACAGAGATCCCAACTACAAAGTAGTAGGGGAGCTCTCCAAACTGAGGATACGGTTACATTCTGGAGGGATGCAGCCCTTCCACAAAATGGAGCAAGTAAGATTAGATGCATAATGAGCGAGCCAATCAGCGAGAGAATTGGCTTCACAGTAAACAATCAAAATATTGATGATACCCAAACTAGAGAGTACAGTTTGGATGTCTTCAACGGTATTTTGAATAAACCAGGGAACAGGAGACTTGAGGTTGAAAACGTCAACTAGGAGAGAGCATTCAATTTCCACCTAGAAGTTGGAGAAGCCTCTCTCCTTACATTTCGAAGAAAATAGGATTGCTTCTATCTCAGTTTGGAGCGGTGATACACTTAGTTAGGATATTTTCTTATTGCATTAGTTGTTTATTTTTATTAAAATAAAATTTTTGTAGCTCGAGTTCGAACACAGGTGAGGTCACGTTCGAATGCCCTTGCGAACGTCTGCATCAGGTTCGCAAATACAGAAAACGCATAATGTGCGTTCGAACGTGGTCGGGCGAGTTCGAACGCCTGTATTGCGTTCGCACATACAGATAACGTCTTTTGTGCGTCGGGCGCGTTCAAACGCAATCGACGAAAATCCTCTAAAATTAGGGTTACTTATTGTTTTAGGACTTGTTAACTAGCATCTATAAGTATGTGGATGGCAGTCAAATTCATTATGGAATTGGATTATTGATTTCTTGCCTCCTATCTTCTCTCTAGACTCTCTCCCTCCTCTCTCTTCATCATCCTTCCACCTCTACCATTGGCAAGGTTTCTCATAACTTCTAATCTCCCTCGTCTATTGAGTCACTTTTCTTCTTTAGGATCTCGACCACTTCGTTCCCTTCGTCTACATCCCTTAATTACATCCACCATTCACCTTCACCTCCATACCAATCCATAACCCTAACATCCACTCCACCCATCATCACCACCATCACCCATATTATTTCGTGTTTTCGTCTCAGTTGCAATTCGAATCTGTAAAGGGTGTAAATACGAAAGTTGTAGATCAGGAAGTTACAAATCTAATCCACTTAGTTTCGTAATTTTCTGACTATTAGAGAATATTTGAAGAATATTTTTCCACGATTGCGCGAACTGATTCCTGTAATACATCCAGATCTTGAAAGAATCGTTGCGTAGCCTATCTTTGGTACAAGAACCCATCAAGCGGCTTAGATTTTGACCACACCAGCTAGAACAGGCTTTCCTGTGCTATTCCTAAAGATGAATCCAACCCCTCCTACTTGAGAGTTGAGGAGAAGGGTCGTGTCAACATTGAGTTGAACATATAACCCTCCAAAGCCAGCCAACCAGCCATCCGGCTTGGGCCCAGGTGCTTTGGTGTGCCTGTGTCGACTCGAGAGAGGGGGGGGGGGGGGGGGGGGGAGGGCTGTCACTTGTAGTAGCCAAGGCCTGATAGAGGATGTGCTTAGGGCCGTCGTTGGTGTTAGAGAAGACTTTTGCATTGCAGCTTTTCCATAGGTTGCAAAAGCCACAAGCAATGATGGAGAGCAACAATTATTTTCCTTCTTTATCAAGCTTTTGACCTTCATTAATCCACAGGCCATTCATCCAGCCAGACATGTGTTGGAACTTGATTTGCAAATAGTTCTCAAAAGAGTTCCACGTTTCTCTCACAAAAAAAAATGACAATAAAGGTGAGAAATAGTTTCAGCATGCAAATTACATCTAGGACATGAGTTGTTGTCAGTTAGAGTAATGCTTTTCAAATTTCAGCCACACTCTAGTGGGCGATCTATTCCAAAGCAATTTCCAAAGGAAAACTTTAATTTTAGGTATAATCAACAGCTTCCACAACACCTTCCAGTCCGACCAAGGGTGCTTGATGTCATTTCTACAAGGCTTAAGAAACTTATTGATTCGTCGGTGGTCGCATGACCAAACCGAGTATTGGCCCAAACCCACCGATCACTTCCTCGCCGATGAGGAAGTCTAATAGCACTAATGGCCTTGGCCAGAGCACGCCCAAAAAAGCGCATGATGCGAAGCTAGTTCCAGGACTGGGCGTAAATAAACCAATTGACTTTCTTTGTTAGAAGAGGCAACTAGGCCAAAATAAAAGTAGGTTTCAAGGCTATAGAGAAATGTCGAAGACCCAGGGATCATACATGATACTAGACGAGGTCCCATCCCCTATTGTTTTCACTAACCCATCCCTCAATCTAACCAGGGTAGCATGATAGACTTTGAAAAGTTGGGATTTCTTAGATTTCCCTCGTGATGGTTTCCAAGAAAGGCATTGACCATTAATCGCTAGCATGAACTAGACCCAGGTCTTATCCACGCCCTACAACAACTCAAGGCTTTGACCTCAGCATGAGACCACCTACTAATCCAGAGATCATGGATACCAAGACCCTCATCCATAGGCTCAAGCCATACCTTGTCTAAGTTCAATCGGTGAAAACCACACTCAAATGCACCTCTCTCCTAAAGGAAGGAATGAGCAACTTTATCGATCTTATCGATGATGCCCAAGGACCAATCGAACTAGCTAGGGCATAGGACAGAAGAGCATGTCGAGTAGACTTAATCAAAGTAGATCTACCTAAGGTTCGAAAAATCGGGATCGGCCTTCTAAAAAAAACGGTACATATTAAATCGGACTTTTAATTAAGTAAAATTCTAAATATTATTTAAAAATACAGGTTCTAAAAATTTAAAAATTTTTTTACCAAAAATAAGAAATAAAGAAAGAAAAACTATAGCGCAATGAAAATTAAAAAGTAGACAAGATTAGAAATTGAGTGAGTGGAAGAAAATCAAACAAAAAAAAGAAAAATCATGGTGCAGTAAAGAAGAAGAAGAAGAAGAAGAACTGTGAGAAAATAAAGAAAAAAATTAAAAAAATTATACAGCAGAGTTAGACTTGCATCGCCGAATTTCGCCAAAACTAGATCTCTCCATAAGAAAAATAATGGTTATATAGTTATAAGAGAAAAAAAGAAAGAAAGAGTGAAAGACAGAAGGAGAGAAAAAGAGAAAGAGAGTGGGAAGAAAGAGTGAAAGAGAGAGAGAGAGAGAGTTATGGATCGGGCTTGGATCATGATCAGGTTGGGCCGATCCAGATCGGCCGATCTGGCGAACCATGGATCTACTTGCCTAAGAGAGGGCAAACTGCTTCCAACCATCCAACCTATCTTTGGCCAAAGAAAACAAACAATCAAAATGACTAGAATTAGGCTTAAAAGGGCTAATTGGGACCCCAAGGTAGATAAACGAGTATGACCCTACTTCATGTTAAGCCAGGACGCAACATTGCGGCCCAAGGTTGGACTAGACCACTTGGGAACAAAAAAAGCCGATTTAAGCCTATTAACTTTTTGATTGGTAATCAGATGGTAATTATCAAGAATATCATTTAAGATTTCACAAGTAGCTTTAGTAACTATAAGAAGAACATCAGCAAACATTAGATAACATATCTTAGCATGCGAATTAATATAGAAACCTGTAAGATTCCCATTGTACATTTTCCCATTCAATAAAGCAGTAAGAGTTTACTATATAAAATGAAAAGAAAGGGAGATAAGGAATTGCCTTGACGAATCCCACAAAAACCGTGAAACTAGGGGCTAGGCATGCCATTTATCAAAAAGGAAAAAGAGGGATTACAAATACAAGCTTCAGTCCACTTAATCTAGGTAGACAGAAAATTCATTTTAGTCAAAGCCATTAGAATGGTATTCCAAATCAATCTATCATAGGTCTTTTCCGTCTCCAGCTTGATGATCAAATACGGGTCGTTACAATGCCCCCCATCAATGGTATGGATGAGTTCTTGAGCAAGAATTGTGTAGTCAACAGTTGACCAACCCATTATAAAAGCAGACTGCTCAAGGCTCAGTCCGAAAGAAGGCCCTTCATGCGGCTAACCAGAACCTTAGCCAACATTGCACAAAGAAATTGGGCGATAGTCGTTAACACAGCCCGAGTTAGGGGATTTAGGGATCAAGATGAAGAAAGTCTTGCACCAATCCGTGGGAAAGGAATTGTTGGTGTGGATCTGAGAGAAAGCCCGACAAATCACTGATCCCACCATGTCCCAATAATTCCAAAAAACTGAACCTGGTAACTATCAGGGCCAAACACTTTACCAAGGGACATAGACCAAAGGGGTAACCCTAATCTCCTTATTAGAAAAAAGTCTGGTGAGCACATCATTGCAGGATGAATCAATGGCCAGTAAGTCACTCAGAGAAACAAACACAGACTAAAGACTCTCTTATAATAATTAGTAAAACAATGACCTATGTCCTTAGGATTCTATCTTCTCTCCCCTGATCATTAAGAATGCAAAGAATCTTATTCTGTCTGCATCTAATGAGGGTGTTGAATTGGAAGAAATTGGTGTTTCTGTCACCATTCTTCACCTAGGCTTTGCACAACTTAGCCCTCCATTTAAACTCAATTTGCCTCAATAAAGCTTGCTGCTTACGGTAGGAAATTTGGAGGTCAACCGACCTAGCAGGGGTTAGAGTTTTTGGTTTCAAGATTAGCAATATAGGTTCCGAGAGCATCAGCTTTGTTCTCAATTTTACCAATGTTAAGACAATTCCAATGCATCAAGCTGGCCCTAGTACGGTTGAGGAGAAGGTAAGTTTCATGCAAAGCGTTAGTATTATTATCATTTGACATTCGAAACAGTGCTAACCAAGTTGTGAACACCATTATAATTATACCAAAGGGGCTTAAAGAAAAGGCCAGGAGGTCCTAGAGCACTTTATAGCCAGCTTAACCAATAAGGAGCGGGATCAGATCCAGTGTGATTCAGGTGTTTGACTGCGCAACTGGAAAATATCTGAAGCCAGTCATCAGAGCCCTGTCTATCCTAGCCCAGATCCTTCCCCTCCCATCACGGTTAGCAAACTCAATCCCCATCTTATTTAGTGTCTAATTACTTATACCTGCATATTCTCAATGTGCAATTGTGCCATGTAGCATTTTATTCCAACTTTGTATGCAAAAAGGGTGTCAACCTGCAGGCTCTCCTTCGGCTCTGATGAGGTGTACGTTCTGAGCTAACAGCACTAAATTCAAGAATGACTGCGCCAGATGGCATCCATGAATAGCATTTCATCAAGTACTTCCAAGACAAATATTACGGATAAACTTAACCAGCAAAAGAAACTTCTAGGTAAGAACCAAGAACTTGTCTTCCTGATTTCTTGCTAACCCGGAGTATACCATCGCAAAAGAAAGGATTTTAACTCTTATCCCTGAGTTAAAATCATCAATATAGTATAATTAATACCCCCGCAATCCCGTGGATGCGAAAAAATTGGCAAATTTTACTCGCACCTATCAATAATTACCTGATAGGAACCACCAATTTACTAATACATCCCTATCAATTTACTAATACATCCCAATCAACAAAGAAAAGTACCCAAAAAACAACTGTAGAAATCCAAGAAACAATAAATCACATGATCCACTAGGACAAAGAGCTTCTTGATCTAAATTACGGTTAAGGACGAGGTACCTCCGTCGGCGTCGACGTGAAAGGCGGCGAGGACGTCGGCGGACTCGTCGATGGGGGAGCGGAAGGGGTAGAGGTAGCGGCGGCGGAAGCGGGAGTAGGAGAACGCGTTGGCGGCGACTGTCACCGTCACGAGAACTCCGGCGAGCTTCGCGGCGACGGTGACGAGCGGCACGAGCGGCATTTGGGGAGGTGGGCGGGAAGAGGTAGGAAACGAGTGTGTGTGAGTTCGAGAGCAAATTGTTAACTACTTGGATTTAGAACGGACGGTGGAGCCGAGTCAAACGGGCGCGCGGATCCGTCGGAGGCACGTTTGTAGGAATTTCTTGCGACCTGGTTACCTTGCATTGTTTCTGCGGACTAAGCTATACTATTATCTTAATAAGTATTTTTAACATATTAAGATTAAGGCATTTAAATCTGATTCTGTGTTTAATTTTCTTTTTCTTTACAGATATTTGGTTAGAATAATTAAGGGTATCTATGTCTTTCGATTATTAA
Source organism: Typha angustifolia (assembly GCF_048772165.1). Classification (NCBI taxonomy): domain Eukaryota; kingdom Viridiplantae; phylum Streptophyta; class Magnoliopsida; order Poales; family Typhaceae; genus Typha; species Typha angustifolia. Next base: position 10,005,894 of record NC_133252.1, on the reverse strand, counting down.
ATTACTAAATTTTTATTTTATTATTGTTACAAAAATAACCCGAAGGTTACCCATGCAAAATCCCTGAATTTTAAAAGGATATAAATGCAAATAAATTACTTTGGAGGGTTGGACATGTAAAAGACCCATTACCACCGACTTCAATGTTAGTGAAGCCGACTTCAACTTTGATCGGTTACAAAATGGGGCATGTGAGATTATTGTTAATTACGAAATGGGCACTGTTAGTCCTTTCCACCTCTCGAATTGTACACGGAGGCGAATAAAACCGAGCTTTTGACCAAACTAGCCCTCTCCCAAAACTTTTTTATCCGAATAGACTACTCTCAAATTTATTTACCAAATATGGTTTAATTTATTATAGCCCTAATAAAAAAACTGATCAATCAAAAAAGTCGGAATCACTTAGGGGTTGACTGACAAAGAAACTCATTAACAAGAAAGTGAGAGGTAGGGTCAGCCGGGATGGAACCTGACTCTACGGAAGTAGATTGAAAAGAAAACTCACGCTAACTACTACGCCCAACCGAGCGAAGTTGACTCCTCGCGAAATAGACGAAGTGGAAGGGGTAGGAGTATAAGGAAAAAGGATTAGGGTTGTTCGCCCAAGCAAGAGCTTTTCAAACTAGAGCCCAGAGCTAGAGCTAGTGCAAAAGCCCAAATGTTTTAGCGTTTTTTTTTTTCAGTTTAGCGTTCTTATCTGGTCCAAAAACACTGATTTGTTTAACGTTTTATGTATATAAATTTATTTAACTTAGTCTTTCAGTATTTTAGGGATAAAATTGTCTGGCGATAAAAACGCTGAACTGATTAGTACGAATTCAAAACCCTCAGGTACCATTGTTTGCGGTTTCTCCCTCACCACCGGCCACTGTCGTTGACTGATCTCCTCGCCGTCGGCCCCTTTAGGCTTTTCGATCTTACATCAGGGTGGTTATCAATTTTCTTCTTCACCAAGAATATTGGTTGAGTTTAATATGTTCGGTGGTGCTGAATCTTTTATTATCAATGGAGTACAAGATTTAGCATCTAGTGTGCTTAGATTAGTAGATCTATTTATCAGTAACCCTTTCAGATAGTTTGTGAAGATTGCTCCTCACCTTCAGCAACTAATCTCGTCCATAATTTTCTTGGTTTACTCAACTGTGCTTACTTGGTACTCTGTTTTCTGTGCCTCTGCTGTTCATTAAAAGCTTTCAACTTCATACTCATATTCAATCTTTCTATCAGACCCTCCAGGCCTCTGCATCTTTTACTATCTTCCCATGAAGAAATCCCCTTTCATCTTCTGTTACTCTTTGAGAAGGATGATCAAAAGAATAGTTTCTTGACATAGTGAACTTATGAAAAAAATAAAATAAAGGAATTAATCTGTCTCTTATTCTGCAATCCTCTCTTACTTGATTTATTATTATTAATGTTTGTAAGGCTTCTTATTGACAAAAAGAATTGTCCTTGGTGAAATTATTCTTTTCTCGATTAAAGAACAAATTTAGAACTCTCAATTACAATTTACCCTAACCGCATGCAATTTTTTGTTCCAGAACGCAAACTTACTTACCTTTGTTGTTGTGTATACTTTTTCTAAATTCATAAAGGAATTTATTTTTGCCTCAACTCAATCCACCGCGTGGCTAGTTATGTAGTTAGGAGTGTAAATGAGCGAAGCTTGAGCTAGCTGACCCGACTAGGGAGGTGCAAAAACTCAGTTAGGCTTGGCTCATCACTAGCTCAATGAGGCTTGACAGCATATAGGTTTACATGAGCTGGTCTATAATCTCAACCTCAGTAGCACGATCGAAAATATTCGTGTTATATTAGACTAATCCAACAAGATCAATTTCAAAGGCATATCTACACTATCCAAATTTCACCCTAGGACTAAATAAATAAATGGTGTAGAATGGGAGTCAAACCCAAGTTAGCTAGGTTAATAGAAATTGCTTTAACAAATATGTTATATAATATTTATATATCTATTTTAGTTTATATATATAATTTTATTTTACATATTATATATCGAGTCTATTTTAGCCATGCTTAAGCAAGCTGACTTAAGCTTTGCATGACTTGATTAACCTTTTGAGCTCAAAAATTTAGTTCAACTTAGCTTATTTAGAGCTTGAGCCAAATTCATGTTGAGCTCTCAAGAGGTCAAGCTCATGAGTCTCTTGGGTCGACTATTAGACTACTCCTTTAAAAAATAAAAAAAAGAAATACTCTAACAAAGGGAAATATACTATCTCAGTAAGTGATTAGTCTAAGTATGCTAGGCAAGTGATTTATGCTCTAAACTTAAAAAAGAAGAAGAATATTTTAGATATATATATTTATTTTGTTAGAAATATTCCATTATATATAATTTTAAAAGAAATTAAAAGATTTTAGTGGCAAATTATAATATTTAAAAAAATATAATGGTAATTTTAATATTTTAAAAGTTTCAGGGATAACTATGTAAAGAAAACCCTCTCATTTTTAACTTTCTCTGCTCTCACCGATAGGAAGTCACGACGGTGGCGAAAGGCACATGGCATCAGTGGTGAGCGACGATCGAAGATTCTCTCTCTATCACCTTCCATATATCTCCTTAGTTACGTACTCTACACATTGCATTGGATATATGACAGAGAAGTTTTTGACCAAACTATCGTGTTTTAAATATTTTTTATCAAAATAAATTACTCGTCAAATTTATCATTAAATATCATCTAATTTACTTTAGTCCTAATAAAAAAACACTACACTAATAAATATTTTATGTATATATTTCTCTTTAATTTAGTCTTTTAGCAAGTAAAGCAAAAAAAATGTCTGTCAATAAAAATACTAGTGCTACAATGAATTAGGCCTATTTGATAATAACTTTTAAATGCTAGTCTATTTCAGTTAAAAGAAATATATAAAATAGACCTAGTTTAGTCAAAAAGTCATACGTCCGGCTGGAACCTATCCGAAACCAAGGCATGCATGATGCATGATATTAGAAAAATGACTAATATCGGGTCTGAACTGTGAATTTGCATCCACACCCGTTAACCCAAATCCAACTGACTTAAAACACAAAAAGATGTGGGACCCCCGCCCCTTCTTTTTATTTATTTGTCTTATATATTAATTTTCAATTCTCATTGTCTTTTTCCTTTTTTAGTCTCTTTCCAATTCCACCCGTCTCCCTCCTTTCATACGAACTGAAGCAGAACAACTCTCAATTCTCGCGACAGAGTTTGAAATCTCTCTCAACTAGGTCTTTCGCCTTCTGTCTCAATCGAAGGTCTCTCTCTTTCTCTCAACCGAAGTTTACTCTCCCCTCTCTGTCGCTTTGTCTCTTTGTCTCTTTGTCTCCCCAACTCGTAGTCCTCCGTCATTTGTGATTATTGATTTGGTTCTTCATGATATGTGAGTAGTAAACCGTGTTTGTAATCCGTCTTAACTTCTGTAAATTTTGAAATTTTATGATATTTTTCTTAAATTTTCTGCTAGTTTTAGAATTTTCTAGTCTTTTTAGAAATTTTTTGTATTTAAACAAGATCGAGAAAAATGGAACTCCAACTCGAAATTCCCAATCATTTCGTTTTCTCCAGAACTGAAATCGAAACTCTAAACAATGTGCTTGTCTTTGCAGTAAAAATTGGAATATTTTTTCTGAAGATTAAGCTAATTAGTTTTTATATGTACTGTATTAGCATATCTTATATATATATATATATATGCTAGACCGTGTAGGTGCTTGTATATATGCTCGTATACCGCCTAGGCATTACGTGGTGGGGTGACTGCCTGCATACTGTGAGCACCTTTCAAAACATTGTTTATATTTGAGGAATATTTGAGGAAAAGAAATCAGTGAGGGAGGCACTTAAATTGTTTCACAAGTCTAGGTTTGATGACTCAGGACTCTTCTTGAAATATGTTAAAAATCTATGGAAAAGATTTCATCTACTTATGTTCTAGCTTACAGTCAGAAATTTATTATTTCTATTCGTCACTTTTAGATTGTGTATAACTGCTACTTTCTTATATGAGCATCTCTCACAAACATCCTCTGTGTATCTTAGTTCTAAATTTAGTCTGTTAAGAATTACGCTACCATTATCTTTTCTGCAAAAGCTATCTCTTTATCCTTTCTTCACTGTGAGACTAATGACAGTTTTTTGTTTGTTCTTCTGTAATTGGCAATAAGAACCTGAGCACTGCCAACTAATTTAAGATGAGGACAAATAAAAGCACAAGGCAATCAGTGTTTCTTCTCAACAGTTGGATCATTATGCCCCTGGTAATTCAATTTTTTTTATTAATCCAAGTTTTAGATATTCATGACAAATTTAAATTTGTTGATCATAATGGAGACAAATTTGATCTAATAGACTCTCTCTTTTTGTTGTTCCTCTTCTACAACGCAAGCAGGTGGTTGTGGCATCAGGGATAAGTGTGATTTCAATATTACTGGTTGTGGCCCCATGTGCCCAGCAGACCATGCAGGATGCAGCTGACAGTACCCTCCATGCATTGCTTGAACATTTACAGGATCGAGCAAATATGTTGGATCGGGTGAATGGTTCGACATTTTCTATTGCAAAAGTCCTTGGCTCGATGAAGAATCTTACTTTCTTTGACATTGAAAGTGGGGTAAGATGCCTTTCCTTTTATCTTTTCCTTTTCATCAAGTATGGCAACATGAAATTGGCATTGATGTTCATGGTAGTACTTCAATTGAATGTGATGCACTTAATTCTTGATTAAAACAGGTAGCACCGAGGCTGTTCATGGCATTACAGACTGTCCCTTTGGTGACACAGATCTCTTATGTTGGGATGGATGGACTTGTCTTCTCATATTATTATGAGAAAGACCAACTTCACACATTGTTCTCCAATGTATCACATGCATCCAATAACTCTGTTCCATTTTATTGGTATAGCCAGCTTGTTGATAGAAATACTGGTGACCGATATGGAGATGCAATTGCCTTGGCTCCACAACAACTTAATAAGGCAAAATGGTATCATGATGCTTTGGATGGTAGGAGTGGATATGCTTCTTTAGGAGTTGGATGGGAAAATGACAAAGATCAAAATATTTTTTTCACCGCATCTGTTGCAAATGTAGGAGTGGTTTCACTTGGAATTGTTTTAAGTGATTTTATAAATCATGTTTCTGACATTGACCTTCATGGAGGGTATTTGTACTTGGCTATTGACGACAGTCTTTTTCCGGCAAACAATAGAGTTACGAAAAGTCATTATTTTCTTAGAACAAGTACAATGACATCGCATGAGATGTATGAAAACAGAATCTTTGGAGTGGAGGAGAAGTACACCCACTTGTCATGTCAAACTAACTTCATCACTCTGAGCTCTAGTGTATTCAATGCTACTTCTTCTGACTTTCGGAACAAGGAAGATAATATTGGCTATGGTTGCATTGAAGCTTCTGGAATTCGACTTGTATGACAACAAATTATGAGTATTATGTCATACTTTATTTCCTCAAATAATCCTGAACTTGTCGTACTTAATTTTGTTTGTTTTACTTGCAATGCATTATGTAACCTTATTCAGATTGACTGACCTTGCCAGGTTTCCTTATTAGCTGTTCCTTTTAAGGGTAACAAGCATCTATTTCAAGAAATAAAGATCACCGTTATCTCTCTGGTGTTTATTATGATTGTTGGAGTGATTTTTGTGAGCTATATCATGTTCCATATATTTAGAACATCCCAAGTGCAGAAAGCCTTCCTATGTGCCAACCTTATTAAGCACAAAGAGGCTGTTCAGCAAGCAGAAAGGAAAAGTATGAACAAGAGCTTAGCTTTTGCAAGTGCTAGTCATGATGTTCGTACATCTCTTGCTGGTATTACTGGTTTAATAGAAATTTGTCGAAGTGACACTCATACACATTCTGAAATGGACCGAAACTTGGAGCAAATGAGTACTTGTGTATCAAAACTTCTAGGTAAGTTTCTGAGAAGGTAGCTAATTATAGATGTCATTAAAATGTCTAATTTTAAATATTACTATTTTGTACATGCTGCTTTTGAAAATTTGTGATCATGTTGATTTAACAAAATATACTTGCAATTTTCTGTTGGATTTTTAAATTCTTTCTCATACTTAAGTACATATTCTTTCTATTAGATAGAAAACATGAATCCTTATACATCCTCTATTGATCACATTTGTTATCATTTAAAATGTGATATATCATTTACTGTTCATTACTAAGTATGCGTCTTTCTAAATCTTTTAACACTGTTAGCATATGAAAATCAAGTGGCATATGCAGCTTGTCTATGCTGGAGGTAACTTTGAAGTGTTTATTGTTCAATTGTGAATTTTGAAATATCTTTGACATAAGGCACCTAATAAAGAAGCTAGGACTCACAAATATTTAGGAAATAAATTTATTTTTCAGCCAGTTGAGCCCGTCGGCTCTCTATACTAGATAAGGAGCTAGTCCTTCCCCTATGTGGATATATGATATATACTTGTCAGCTAGTTTGCTACCAAAACAGCAACCTTTTTATCTCCACCTGCATAATTCTGCAAACTGCTGGGTGCATTTGGCTTCACAATCAGATGCCTTTCCCTCTTGGGTTTGCTCTCATGCTCTATTCATATAACTATTTAATAGTTCTTTAGTTATAATATTTACCTTGCATGCACCAATCAATATGTTGCATTTTCTCTTTATCCAATATTTGATTAACGTAACTAATGACATAAAACTATGTAAACTGCTAAATGTTCTGACTTACTCTGTTTTTGATATGAGACTTGACTATGAGTTAAGTACTAATGTCGGTACAATTTTAAAGTTTCAGGTACTTTTACATATTTAATTAATGTTCAACTATATGGAATCATAGACTGCTGGTAAATTTGTGATGCAGTTCATCATTTTCTATAATCTTATGCTCTGTTGCTTTGCTTGAAAATCAGGAACAAAGAAGTTAGTCATGAACTCTTCAGTTTTCACTTTGATATGTCTGATTCCTTTCAGTCAGCTTTTCTTCGATAGATTTTCAAATTCCAAACAAACACCAGATTTATCAATTCCAAACAAATTCTTATGTCATCACAATTCTGTACATAGAGAATGCACCTCAGTTCACAATAATGACAGGAACGTACCCACTGCTAACCACAAGTGACTACATAAAGCTGATATGACAATTTTCAGTATGGATGATTATATTTCCCCTTATTTTTCTAGTGGGGCAGCATAGAGATTATTAGAAATAATTTTGCACAGTTACTTCAGAAAATTAGCTCGCCAAGTTGGATAATGTTGTGATACAGTCTCCTGAGGCTACCTCTATAGTCTGCCTACTTTCTTCTCTATTGTAGTTAAACGCTGCACTCATCCTGTCTGAACTTATGATATTTTGCCTTCACTGGGGACACTTTTATGCCATCAAACCTTGTTTGTCATGGTCAGTGGCATAAAGTAGTTGTTCTGTCATGCTGTGATTCCCAAGTAAAGTTGTTGAGATAAGGTCAAGATTTGTCTTTGCTAGATTGCTGCAACTTGTGAGAGGATTGGACTCTCACAGCCCCTAATTTTGCAGAACCTTTTGGTGCCAATTTGCTATTCATTTATCTTTTTTCCTAAATTTATACTCGAGATTGTACACCAGAGTTGTTAAATGAGAATATGATAAGGTTTTGCTAGAAATATATCAAGATTAGTGTAGCATATTGCATCTTCTGTTTGGAAATTGGAAATGTTGGTGTATATTTGAAACTGTGCCTTGAATCTTGGACCCTCCTAGATGTTTAGATAAATGCTCCTCATCGGAGAGTCTTTTCTTCAATTTTGGGATGAAATATTTTGTTTAATATGATTATTAGTTTTTTTGAGACTGTATTACATGCTTATAAGTGCAGTATTTTCAATAATTATATATCTTATATATGTTCTGTTTCACACTATATAGTCCTTTATGGATTAGAAGTTCCCTATATCATAACACATCTTCTTTATCAGTTTCGACTCTTGAGATGCATCTTTTACATAGCACCATGCAATGCCAACCTTTTGGTGAGTGTTATATGATATAAGTCCACATTTTTAAAGCTAAAATATTTTATAAACACAATTATGATATGACCTATTGTAATCTTCTAATAAATTAGTTGCTTCTGTTAAATCGTATGCTTTTTCATATTATCATAACTCTGAATGAATCCTTGTAGTTTTCCTGATTTAATAGGGTGCATTGATATCATCATATTATCTTTGTCAGAAGTGCATTATCTCTAACTTCTTCGGAACTTCTTTGCAAGGACACACAATAGTGTATTGGATAACTAAGTATTTGTCAAACTTAGTAGTTTTTGATAGATTACATTTACTCCACATGATTTATCCTGAAGAATTAGTTTATATGACATGTGTTATTAATGAAATACTGACTAATTTATGGGCAAACTTTGATAGGGATATTAAATTCTGTGCTTGACACCAGTAAAGTGGAAGCAGGCAAGATGCAGTTAGAAGAGGTTGAGTTTGATATTTCACAAGTTATTGAAGAATCCATTGATATATTTCATATTGTAGCCCTTAGGAAAGGCTTCGAGGTGATTTGGGATCCTTGTGATTTCTCAATCTTAAAACATTCAAATGTCAAAGGAGATTGTACGAGACTAAAGCAAATCTTAGACAATGTGCTTGGAAATGCTGTGAAATTTACATCTGAGGGGCGTGTCATTGTCCGTGCTTGGTCTAAGAAACCAACTGTTGAAAACTTTAAGCTTCCTCCCAAACATGGTTATTTTTTCACAAATGTTTTTGGTTTTCTATCAAGATGGATTTTCAAGAATGAAGCTCAAAGTGGGTTTGGAAGCACACAATGTGATCCTAGCTGTACTGAATTTGTTTTTGAAGTAGATGACACAGGTCCGGGAATTCCAAAGGAGAAGAGAGATTCTGTTTTTGAGAATTTTATTCAGGTCAAAGAATCAGCAGCAGGATGTGAAGGCACTGGCTTAGGACTTGGAATTGTCCAATCTTATGTGAGTTGTTCAAATTGATATGCAATACTTCTTAGTTAAGTTTAATTAGTAGTGCTACTGTTTCTTTTTTTTTCCTTTTTATCACAAATAATTTTTTTTGTCTTGACACACTATTTAGTATCTGAATTCTTTTGTAGGTTCGTCTGATGGGTGGCGAGATCAGTATTATAGACAAAGCACCTGGTGAAAAAGGAACTTGTTTTAGATTCAATATTCTTCTGAAGTCATGTGAAGTACCTTATGATGATGAAGCAGAAGAAGATGGATCAAATAGGTTTTACCTTCAAGCTACTTCAAGTACTAATTGCCAAGATATTAACAAAAAAGCAGCAAGTCAATCATTAGTTCGAGCCTTAACATTTCGAGAAGGTTTTAGCATGGAAGGAACTCATGCTCTACTATTCATTCAAGGTGATGAAACTAGAAAAATATTACAAAGTTGGATGGAGTGCATTGGCATTAAAGTCTGGGCAATTCATAATTTGGACATTCTCTATCCTATTCTTGAAAAGATTAAGAATAGACGTAGTTCCTCTGGAAAGTATGAATTTTCATCTTTCGGAAGAACATTGTCACATGGTACTACTATAGAGATAGAAGGTCCTTCTACCCCTAAAGATCAGAGCAGTCAAAATTTGCCCATCACAGAAAGAGATTGTTCCAAGAAGACAAGCTCAGGAGGAGCATCTGCATGTATATTAGCTGTCATTGATGCATCTTGTGAAACTTCTGCAGAGGTATGCTCAAGTTTGAAAAATTTTGCTGACGTGAACCATCAAGTTCGGTGCAAAGTTGTTTTCTTGACAAATCCGAATACCTCTACTGTTGGCTTGAAAAAGTTTAAGCTGGCAAGATATGATCTTATATTGCAAAAACCTCTTCTTAGTTCTCGGTTATATGCACTTCTGCAACTTCTGCAAGAACTTCATAGAGTAAATGAAGGTCATCTACCTCGACCAGGGGTTGATAGTACAGAGGAAAATTCACAACAATTTCGCCAGCAAGATCCATCAAGTGAAATTAGGAACTTGACTACTCAATCGAGTTTTCACAAACCATTAAATGGAATGCACATCCTACTTGTTGAAGACACACCGCTTTTGAGCCGTATTGCTAAAACCAAGTTATCACACCTCGGCGCAACTATTGAAACTTCAGAAAATGGGTTAGAAGCCTTCAATACAATAAAAAAGGCTCTACGAGATGCATCTCAAACCCAAGGTGGAAGCATTGATGCACAAGGAGATTCAAGATACTTTCCCTATGATGTTGTTCTGATGGATTGTGAGGTAAGATACAAATTTCCATGGGTTTCTAGTTGATACAGTTGTATTAATATTGTACATCACTTTTAGGGGAGCAATTTTTTAAACTTTGATTTAAGGTGAATTCTAATGGATGAGTGATCAAAAGTTAGTTTGTTATGTGATTGCAGAAATCCTGTTATTTATCATATAGATGAGGTCTGTTCTCATGCTTTACTTCGAAAGCAAAGCAGAGGCAGCAGCAGACTGATTTATTATTAGATATTAGTCTCATGCTTTGCCTTCTATGTATGTTTCAAAATGATTTAACTGATGCAGCAGAAGTTACAAGTTTATTGTTTAGCAAATGTCTATGAATTTGCCAGCCAGATTTACAGTTAGACTGCATAATTAGACATGTCTTGCTCTTTATAATTCTTACAATAGGTTGACATCATAATTAATTGCTATCGATATAGTAGCTATATATGCTTATTCTACTCTTTTCTGTTGCTTTTTTTTTTTCTTTTGTTCAGATGCCAATAATGAACGGTTATGAATCAACAAGACATATACGCGAAGAGGAAAGACGTTACGGTGTCCACATCCCTATTATAGCTTTGACTGCTCATGCGACATCAGAGGAAAAGAACAAGACTGTTCTTGCTGGAATGGATTTTCACTTGACAAAGCCCATACAGGATGCAAAGCTATTGGAAGCTATCAGTTGTGTTTGTAAAAATTATAAACCGTGAAATACCATTTTCTCTTGCCTGTTGAAGGCTACTGTTACTTAGCTGGTTTAATAATAATAAACTAGTGATTTCTTGAGATATTGGTGTGTTTAGGATGGACAACTTAATATCTGAGTTTTTGACTGAACTAGCCCTCCCAAAAAAAAATTAGAGGCAATGCTTGAAATAGCCAAAAACTCTTCAACATGCACTTCCACCTCTAGTTTGTTCTCTCTACTATATCTCTACTCGTCCCTGTATGCATGCATGCTTTGTTTATGCGTGTAACAACTCTCTCCAGGTTAAATCATGAAGACATTTGATTCATTGTTAGCAGCAAGCAATTATATGTAGTTATTTTTCTCAAAAGAAGGTCCACAGACCACAATCTTGTTGAAATATAGATGAATTGTTACAACTTGACATCTCAAATTTGAGGGGGAAAATGTGGAGCAAGCACAGCTCTCATACAATGATGTCCAAATCCTATCTATCTCGGTTGACAAAATCTTGGTCTGAGACAAATTGTATTAGCTGATACAATGTACCAGGTGACTCAGGAGCTTCGTCAAGCTCACAAAGTCAAGCTCTCAAAGATCTAACACCACAACCTGCCATGAAATTAAAACAGTCTAACATAACAACAACAAAGAAATAGATCACTAAATACAAACACCAACTATCACTACCACAGCCCACACAGCAGCCCGACAACCAGAAAGGTGGAAAAACAGAGATACCACAATTCCATAGCAAGACGATGGATAAAATTTAGAAAGAACGTCCAATTTCATTCCTATGGCTCCAGACTATTGTCGAGTTTGTATTGCAGGTAGACTAGTGGTGAAAACGGATCGGATATGGACCAAATAGTGTTCAACCTATATCTTAATTATTATTTTTAGTTTGGATATGAATATTGGACGGATAGTAAAATTAAAATTATATCCTAACTAAATAGATACAGATAATCTTCTAATAGAGGATCAAATCTTAAACATATATTGATCGAATTTTAAACGGATTATAATCGTTTATTTAGATATAATTATCACAAAAATATTAAGAGTTTCACAAAAAATAAACTTTTTGTATGTTAAATACATATAAAATTAATCTCTACAAATAATATATAACACATTATTGACAGTAATATTAATATTTATTATTTAAATAAGCAAACTAAAAAATGTAAATTATTGTTAAAAAAATATGTGAGTTTGAAAATTATTTCTTACTTGTATCCGATTCAGTATCCGGATTTTTTTCAAAAATTATATTTGTATCGGAATGCGATAAAAAGTTTTTATCCGAATCGGATCGGATAGCGAATCGAGTCGGAGTTAATCTAACTCATTTTCACCCTAACATAGACACACAAAAAGATTAATACTATCAATAAAACAAACTTATTAAACACCCAAAGATATACTTTTTTATGTATAAATGATCTTTGTTTTCACATAGGAATTTATGATCATCTGCTGTCTTACCCTTATTTCACAGGAGGTTGATTCTAATTATTGATGATTAACTAAGAAGATAGTGATTATGGTACCAGCTTGCGGTTCAACATATTCTCACATCATAGTTTCGTTTTAAAAGATCAACTTGATGAACTTAAATTTGATGACATATCCCAACTCTCAAAAAGTGTTGTCACATAAATATATACCGTTTAATTTCATAATTATAATAACATACTAGTATTTAAGATATGGTCAAAGAAAATTAAATCGGCAGGCAAAGGTGGTGGGCCTATAAAATGTGGCACTTGATTCTAGTCAATAGTATTAAGTTTAATTACCTAAGGTGTTATTAAGATGAGCTACTCGCAAATTATACGTATAAACTTAAGTTTAAAATACGTGGAAACAAGTTGAAATCGGATGAAACTAAAGGGAAGAAAGCTATAATTCACCCCTTTTTCTTTAAAATAAATAAATAAAATCTATGCCACCCTTTGTCTCCTGATATATATTAACTCTTTAGCCAAATCAAAATTACTCTCTGCCAAAATTACTTAGGCCCAAGTAAAAGCTAAAGCATTTCAAATTATTCTTAATAGTATGGACTCAAATCTGGGCCTTTAAATGGGTCCAATTTACATTATCTGTAAAGCCTTATAATATTAGGTTAAAAATATTTTACTACCTTATACTTTAAAAAAAATTAAATTAGTCATATACTTAGTATGATCGTTAGGTATAAGTATATGATGGTAAAATATATTAACTCTTTTATACTTTAACTAAAATTATTTACTGGGAAATATATCAAAAATATCTTACCTTTTACTTTTATTATTATTTACATCATACCATATAAATATTCATTGTTTACCTAAAAATACATAGTAAAATGTAGGGCTCATTTTGCAAATATTAGAGATGTTATGTATAAATGGAAATAAGTTAAACATCAGGGCAGTAAATGCAAAATTTTCTACTAGTTATTCGCCAGCAAATTTTAGTGGAAGAAGGGGAGTGTATCTATTAATGAGCAAATTTCTAGTCCAGCTGCTAAGTGATTGGGTAATGTCACAAATCTTTGACCTAGATTTCTTACTATATATAATTTTTTAATGGTTACACCACACCACCTTTCCTCTCCAAAAAGTGTACCAAATATATATATCCCCACTATTTTTTATATTAAGTTTTATGTACATCTCAACTTTTGATGTTAATAAAATTGGGGTTGTTTTTCTCACTTTTTCTACAAAAAAAAAAAAATTAATAGAAGAAATGCTAAGCTTATATATATATATATATATATTTTTTTTTTTTTATGAACTTTTAATCAAAAAATTGTCATGATATTTTTTTTTAATCTAAGTCTTACATAATGAAAAAGGAATATATGTAGATATTCTAGATAAAGAGGGTAATAGAACATGGTTTTGGTAATTAGAAATATAAAGAAAAAAAAGTAATTCATACTACTTTCGTTTTTGTTGGGTACGGTTACGCTCAGCAGAGCTCATCTTGCCAACTCACGCCACTCTCTTCCTCTATAAATACCTTTGGGTATTACCATAGTCTTAATATAAAAAAAAATATCGGTCTGCAATAGCCATGGCTCGGAAGAAAGTGAGATTGGCGTGGATCGTGAATGACTCCACTCGCCGCATGACGCTGAAGAAGCGCAAGAAGGGACTGATGAAGAAAGTGCAAGAGATCAGCATCCTCTGTGATGTTAAAGCGTGTGCGGTTGTCTACGACCCTCATGACCAGCAGCCAGAGATCTGGCCGGCCTCTCCAGATGCAACCAAGCACATGCTCAAGCACTTTAAGAGCAAGCCGGAGTGTGAGCAAACCCGCAAAATGATGAACCAGGAGACCTTCCTCCAACAGCGTGTGGCCAAGATGACCCGGCAGCTGCACCGCTTGGTCTTTTTAACTCATCAACTACTCTAAAAGTTTTATGCCATTATATTTTGATACTTATATTTTAATTAATAGATTGATAGATCGATAGATATGTTGATATTATTTATATTTTCACTCTATCTAGATGAAGAGAATAGGGTAGCAGATAAAAGAACTAAAGCTAGGGTTTACTCTATTTCTCTTTTATTCTCTTTATTTAATTTTTTTGAAACTCTAACTAATACCATGCTAAAATGATGCTCCGGTAACAGACAATGGATAATCGGGAGGCGGAGATGCGTGCGCTCGTGCTGGAGGGACTCGCGGGGAGAGGATTCGAGGATGTCGGGCTGGAGGATGCGACCGGCGTCATTGCGTTGATCGAGTCGAAGATGAAGGAGATCGGGGAGAAGATAGAGGAGGAGAGGAAGAAGCTCGCCAGGCAGCAGCACTCGGTGACGGAGATGATGAGCTCGTGGCCGGAGGTACTGTACGTGGATCCTAATACCCCATGGCATGATCCATTCCTTCACTTCGGTGATGAGTGAAGTGAATCATGCATGGAGAAGAAGAGACTCGTCATTTGCTCATTTACTTGCTGTTATGTCTGTTGTTATTATCTTCTCCTCCAATCTAAGATAGTATGTATGTCTGTCTGTCTGTCTGTCTGTCTGTCTCCATGGCATCTTGGTGTACTCATATATATCATGATGAGAATATAATCATGTTTCTCTTTAAAACTCTATGAAAAATTTCCATGGATTGATAATAATATATTGATATGATAATTGGAGTTTCTCTCCTTGTGACTGTCATTAAGTTAATTTTCTTATATTTAGGTGATTTTATGGTTGATTAGCACCTGTAAATTATTATTATTTTTTTAAAAAAAGAAGCTTTCTTTCTAAGGATCTATTGAGATATCTTCTACAAGGGAGTTGAAATCTTACTTATATTTTAATATGAAAATAAGGTTTAAGGAAAGCTTTTAACTCCAGTCTGAATTACTAATATTTATCTTTCGAATTCTATATTTTATTTTTAATGCCTCAACAATATCTAAAAGTTAATTATATTTCATTAGTCTTAAACTACAAATATTAAAATATTTAAAATATCACTCATTTAGGTCTTGTTCTCATTTTCTTTCAAAACCTCAAAATTTTTTCAGGAGTATTAAGATTATTTTATATTTATAGTTAATTTATCTCGTCTATATGATAATCATTGTGAAGAAAATTAATATCAGGATTTCTTTGAGACACTAAAAATAAATTATAAGAGCCGAATGATAAATATCCATATGGTAGATTGTGTGCGGATAATAACAACACATCAAATATATAGGGAATACATATTTTAAGTACAATATCTTGATAACATATCCTTTTTGTAGAGTCTTATTGTACTAATTTAAGCTAATATGCTACATTTTAACATCCCATTAGAGTAAATCTTAAAACATACCTTCAATGTGAAGAGAAAAGATCAGTATCAGTATCTCAACTCTTTAGCCAAATCAAACTTCACAATAAATCAGTATCTCAACAATTTTTGTTGGCACCTTTTCTCTTATGCAAAATATGTTTAATAAAATTACTTAGGCCCAAGTAAAGGTAAAGCATTCCAAATTTATTCTTACTAGTATGGAGTCAAATCTGAGCCTTTGGTTGAAAAATGCCCAATAAAATGAGCTCTATGAACTTGATGGTGGGCTTAAAAGCCATGTATCCCCATTAATGTAGTATGTACCAAGGAATGGTTGGGCCTCCTCATCTGACAATAAATGGGCCCAATGGACCCTTCCAGTCCAGTTAGCTCCTGGCCCACTGCATTGGTATTCCCCATAATATACACCACTCCTGACAAGATTGCCAAGTATTAAATTAGTACTCACATATTCCCTAATCTGTAAGTAAGGAATTTTACAAATCACACCCTATATTTTGGCTATTTTGTGATTCGCACCTGTCTTTAGGGATTTTATAACGCGACCCCTTTTTTTATTATTATTATATTCATTTAACACCCTGACGTTACTTTAGTTAACTTACATTAACCATGTTATATAGTTTATGTGACTCTAGTTCAAAGATTACTAAAATATCCTTAAAAGGCCATGACTTAATCTAAATCCTCTTATCTATAACTAAACCCTACCTCACAAAATTATAATATCAAAATTCACAAGCCATAAGAATCCCTCAAAATTTTTACCATGTACAAGCCTTAGAAGTTTCCCCCCATCTTTACCTATTTTTCTCCATCTCTTCAGCTCAAACCCTTTTTTTCTCCATCTTTCTTCAAATTTTCTTCATCTCCCTCCCTATCTTTGAGGTCACAAGCAACAAAATCGGCTTGACTTTTGAGGAGCTCTAAGATCTTCATAACTTAGAGTTTGGAAGCTCTAAGATTGGCTTGGCATTTAGATGATGTTCTCTATAGTTTGAGAAAAAACAAGTATGGATATTCAAATTATGAATAAAATTAGAGATAAGTACAAGGGTAATTTAGGAATGTTATAAATTACATAGTGGATTATAACAGAATATTCTCTTTCTAGTATCATTCAGTTTGATTATAGTTAGGTTAGTTAACTCAGGGTGTTAAATGAACATTATAGGAAAAATGAGGGGTCGCGTTATAAAATCCCCAAAGACGGAGTGCGAATCATAAAATAGGTAAAATGTAGTGTGTAATTTATAAAAATCCTTGTAAATAACCAGCCATTTTGATTAAATAAATAAATAAATTATATGGGCCTGGGCTAGGGCAATGGGCCCAAGCCCATGTAGGACTTACGATTCGGGTCGTTGGATACGCCAGCTGTTCCAACCTTGGGGTATGACGACCTTATCCATGAAAGTGTAGGAGAATACAACCCTCGAGTGATCTCCCCATGCCCTTCCTAGATACACGAGGCCGCTCCCGGTGATCGTGCTCCGGACGAACGAGAAACCGCTCGCCATCGTCTTTGTGCTTCGCCTCTGCGCAGTTAGCGATGCCACATTCTTTGCAATGGAGTTGAGGTAGCAATTCTTCGCACGCCACCACAAAAGTTTGAACTTGCTCAGTAACAATTCAAATCCGTTTGGGATTCTCAAGCCCCAGTAATAATATAAAGCCTATGCATATAAGTGCACTTACTTCATATAGGGATCTTCCGTATCCGAATATGAAGTCTACTGATCCTTGGATGAAGCAGTTCTGGAAGTAGTGAAGGCCCTTGTGGTCATACAAAGTGTCCTGTGCCCCATAGAAGCTACAGTTGTAGAAGGCAGCCTTGTCGCCGGAGATCCGGAGGGCCACCGCCTGCCCGCCGATCTGCCCGGCATTCGGGTATGGTGCCGTGTTCTGCCCAATCGTAGTAAAAACCATGTCATGGCTCAACTCATATTTTTCTATTATAGATCAAAGAGTTCTCCGTGGGTTATTTAAGGGTTATGCACGTATCAATAGCTTTCTGAATAAAAATTAGACCTAACAATCCACTAGGTACAAAAAGGTACAAGCACGAGAGGTAGCATAGCAAAAGTATATTTTGAAACGAACACTTTTACCTCAAACTTAATGTTGGCAGCTAGAAAGTAGTCTGCATTGATGGCAACTGTGGGGCTATGGAAGGTCTTCAGTGGCACTCCATTGTCTCCCCTTGTGGCTGCTGTGTCATTTCCAGTTATAATAGGAGGGTTCTCACCACTGCCCAAGAAAGTAATGAAGGGCATGGACTTTGGAATTACAATCTTTTCCCTGCAAAAGGATCACCATGCATCTATCTATATAAGATGAGATTCTACTTATAATAAATAATAACAAAATATTTCAATTAACAGTATCCCTACATTCAAGTGATTTTTTTTTTATTTTTTTTTTTTGTGATTAAGATCCCTTCTTTGGACTATTTGTATTCAAGCTTTTAATTAGAAAAAAAAAATGTGGCTTTGGATTTTGTAATGGCAACTTAGACAAGAATATTTGGAAGTTAAATAAAAGGAAAAAAGAAGGAAGAGGAAAGATGAGTATGTTTGGTATTTTAGAAGGAATAATTATATTCAGATACCCTTTTGTTGGAGATTGGTTAGGTTAAACCTAGATTCCTAATCACATTATAACCTTAAAAACATAGAGTGTTATTTGAAAGTTTTCCTAAAATAAATCACAAAACGATCAGTACTCTTCCTTGTGTTACTGTCATCGAGGTGATTAATAAGAACTGTACCAATAAATATTACCTATAGATGCCTGGTCTTATCTCCAATATGACTCTCCTTGTATTATGCAATGGTATACTATCCACAGCTTCCCTTATGCTTGTATAGTTTCCACTTCCATCTTGGCACACAATGTACCTCACGGCGGCTGCCTCCGCCTTCGCCAGCTTCACGTCAAGGGTCCTCAGGCCGCCGCCGGCGAGCTCTCCTGAGTAAGAGTTCATATGAAGTGCATATGATCTCTTGTGGTTTTGGACGTTCCAAGATACCCATCTCTTGAAATCGATATCTCCTTCCTCTAGAGAGCTACAGAAGGATGTTAAAGCTAGCAGAAGAGTGGAGGAGAGGAGGAAGAGAGGGAGGAGAGGATGGCCATGGAGAATAGATGCCATTAGACCTACCAAAGGAGAAAAGATTGTGAAGTTCTCAACTAAACATATCATATTTTGGAGCTATATATGGTTGTGAATACTTAAATTGTGCATGGGCTAAGATTATGGGGGTAATGGACACATGGGTCTCTTTGTATGGTCACTTACATAACCCTAGCCCACTAATTGGTGCATCCCTTGGGACCCACATTGCCCATTTCCAAATAATTATAAACAAAAGAAAAAAAGAAAATTTTGCTTTATTCTAAGGAAGAAGGAAGCTTTTGTAGTTTATATTAGCACCATATATTATATGATTGAATCCATCATCTGTCTTCATGTGTGAGAAAATGAGATAAGAAGTAGTAGAATAAGATTTATCAAGTGCTTTAGTTGTTGTTATCCCTTAATCTTGTCCCTTGTTCATGCTGCCAACTTTTATTTGTGCATTTAATGACAAATTTGATCATAAAAAAGTTGGCTACATATCTGCTTATATTATTCTTTCATCAGATGCTAACCTCCTCCTAGCTTTGGGGCTTAATCAAATAATTTAATGGATGTAAATTAAGTTGCCTAATTAAAACAATTAAAAGGTTGTTGACTTATTAATGTCTTCACATCCTCAAAAAGGCCAAGATATGGTCAACATATATATATCAACTTGGTTAATAAATTAAAATTGTTTGCTCCCTAATTGGATGCTTCCATTTATCAATCATGTTTGAGAATTATCAACACACAAACAAAAAAACACAATCAAAATTTTGAGTTTATTAATAATATTCATTTTCTACATTTAAAATTCTAATTCTACTAGTCATATATATCTATCATTTGAAGCATAATTTTTTCATTCATTCAAGTTTAATCTATTTGTTAGGCTTATTAAGATATCTTTAGTAAAACAAGAGGAAAATGTAAGGATATAAATTATTTTTGACAGCTTAAATTCTTAGGGTAATATTGTGAGACTTTTTTTGTCTTTTTCCTTGGAAGGAGTAAATAAATAAATGTCAATGGTCCTTATAATTGTATTGTCATAGAACAAAATCAAACATGAGGTTGTCACCTTGCATCATCAGCATGACTACTCTCCAGTTTTTCTTTCCTCAAAATGAGTCTCCTCCAAATTTTATTTACTAAAATAAATTATATCTTAAATTTAATACCAAAATAGGTCTATTTTTGTCGGCTCAACATCCATCTAATCGGGCAGCCGATAAAATGATATACTCATTAACAATTTACTTATAGAAAACATCAATAAGTTTAGTATTTATAGCTTTACTGATTCGAGTTAATACCATTGATTATCTAAGACAAGGCCGTACTTATAAGCAATCAAATATATAACTCTGTCTACTTTACATAAAGCATTAATAAGATGGTATATGTGTGGTCATCTCGCTTCAGATTCACTATAGCAAGAGATTATCAGTATGCCACCAACTAAACTCTTGATTTGATTAGTGTCTATTTCACATACCTACCTCATTAACTCTTTGCCTTAGTTCATTTTATGGTGTCAGCTTGCCGCAAATGAAAAATATTGACAAGATCAACAATGTAAAATAATAAGAAGATGCTGAACTTGTTACTGTTTGCTGAAGAGATTTAATGTAGAGTTGATGATATGAATGTTTGAGTTGATAAACATAGTTTTTAATTATGGTATTAAGTTTAATTAGGGTGTAATCCATTTGGAACAAACAAAGTTGTGGGGTGGGGGGGGGGAGAGACTGTATTATAACACCACAACACAATATAGGAAATCTGAATAGATGGGAATATGTGATAATCCCATTGGGTGCCAAATCCATTAAATAAGATTAGTTTCCAACTCTTTTCAAGACAAGCATGGAAGTATATAAGATGCAGAGTGTCCTTTTCATACATTTGAACTGAAAAAGGGGGTAAAATTATGTGTGACAACTGTCTCCCATTTACTTTTTCCTAGTGGAAGACTGCTCAATATTTTTGGCCCACAATATTCAACTCTTTGTCTATCTTTCTCTCATTTAATTATTAATAACTATTGTGATACCTAACAACCTTGAATCTATATATATATATATATATATGTGATGGATTTTGAGCTTGTTTCTTCCCCCCACATTATGTAGCTTAAATAAGCTATAACTAATTTTTGTTACTAGTGCTAATGGTTTGCATGACTATCAAGGCATATCGGGCGGCTATGATCCGATCGATCATTTTATTTTTTGATGATCATATCAATGTAAACTTCAAAATGCAATTGAAATACATCATTAGGGTCCAAACACTAACAAATACCTAAATTGATAAGGTATATATATTCATCATTGATATTTAGATAGAGTAAGCAAAGTGAGAGTTGATCCATTTGTACTACTACTAGTAGCAGTAGTTAAGTAGTACTCGTAGGTGGTCCTCCATTAAATGGAACAGCCCACGAGCATGTTAAGAAAAGTTTTTGCCATCCATCCCATGTTTGCTTGCTTGCTTGGATTGGTTGTTTATCTGCTTCAAGTGCTCTTCATAATTAATTGGCCAAATGGAAGGCATTTGAGCTCAGAAAGGCTGCAAACCACCAAAACACTTGAGGATGGATTGCTGGATATGAAGAGATTGATGACCATCATGGAGGCAACGCGGATTTCTCTTCTCTTCTCTTCTTTCTTTCTTTCTTCTTTTAGGAGAAATTAATAACATCTCTTTCAAGTACAATTAAAATAGAGAAAATAGAGAACGAAGAGAACAAAGTACAGGTAATCATGTATCAAGTTATCAACAACTGGAGCAACGAATTGAAACCCTCTAGGTATTTTGACGAGCAGTATGGAATTAAGCATCAACTAGATTCAAAAACTTAAGCTATTAAGTGAAGACCTTAGAATCTATATAAGCTCTTTTATTTTATTTATTTATTATTTTTTTATCCTCTATTTTTAATGTGCAACTAAACTCACATGTGATACTTGACAAATTTAAAAATATCCATGACCATTTCGTCAAGATCTTAAGCATGTCCTCCTTCAAAATAAAGAACCCAATGGCCATGTCAACGACCAAGAAATCGCTTCGTCGGACCTCATGACCTCCTTGGGGAGGTAGAGAAAATGAGATATCCCAAAAAACTGACTAATTATGCTATAGTGTCACTCTCCACGGCTCGTCATTAAGCACTCAAGATTGATGGTAATGGAACTCGTGGATGCACCTTTAACACTAAACAAAAGAGATATTGTTATGGATTATGCGTCCGTTCCCGATCAAACTCGAATGCTAAGAAAGCAATATGCGCAGTCGGAGGAGAAGTATTCTTAAAATATTTAGAAAATTACGAAACTAGTGGTGATCGTTCCGTATCTTCTTGTTCTACGTTTTCTATATTCACCCATTTATAGATACTGGTTGCACATGGGGTGAAAATACGTAATATTGTGGTGAAGGTGGATATAACGGGTGATGGAGATGATGGTGATAAAGGTGGTGATAATGGTGATGGATTTGGTAGCACGTGGTGTTGAAAGGATAAGGATGAGGGGGGAGAACTTGGTCAATATCCTAAGGAGGAGGAAGGACTCAACTGTCGAGGGGGGGTAAGAAGTAACTGGCGTCAAGATGACACACGACTAGGGCTTGAACGAGGAGGGAGAAGAGTTAAGTAGAGGAGGAAGGGAAGAAAATTCAATATTCATTTATAATCCTCCCTTAGGTTGCCATCCACATCTTAAAAGACTAACCTAACACTCCATATCTTCGTGTTTTCTATCAGTGCGAACATATGCAGGCGTTCGTACATGTGTGCTCGAACGGGGTCAAGCGCGTTCGAACGCATAATTTACATTCTATATCAATGCAAACGTATGTAGGCATTCGAACGTGACATCCAAAATCCTTATTTTTTAAAGAAAACAACTAAAACAAAATAAGAAATAGAGCCGATAAGTTGTATCCATGCATGAGATGACTTAGTGTGATCCGAATCACATCATTCCACTTGTATCCATGCACGAGATGACTCAGTGTGATTTGATTCATATCAAATCTCGAAGATATGGAGGCTTCAAATAGCATGGTGGAAGAGTGATTATTGTAAAATAGCTGCGTCTAGGACAATAGAGAATAACTTAAAAGGCCTGGGGTATCGAAAATGAGTGAGCCAAAGTGTTAAAGAGGTTAGAGAGGACATAAAAGCTAGAGAAGGTGTATTAAGAGAAGCTAGAGTAGTAGGGATAACCAAAGCAGCTTCAATCAAAGGAACCAAAGTGGGGAGAATTATCGAAAAAGAAAGCATATTAAAAGGAATAAATGGAGGACCTAGGTCGAGGGGAGGAAGGAGATCACTCGAGATAGAAGACGAGGATGCATAGTAGAGATGCATCATCACCTTTTCTCTTGCTTTGGACTACCACTATCGCAATTTATTAGTACTCATTTTTGTAAATATTACTTTTAAGTCTATTTCTACACCTTTGTTACAACCCTAGGTCAAAGCTCATTGGAATGGATTAGGACTAGACCCAAACCAAGGAAAGCACTAGCTCGTATCTAGGTTGGTTAGCTATTACAGGTTGATCGGCTAGGGCTTTTGAGTGGCTATGGCCCTTGTATGCAAGTCTATGCCTCCAAGTGAGCTTGGTTGAGCTTGAGTTCTAGGACTGGGCACAACCCAAAAGTGAGAAAGCCCTAAAATGGGCTAGCCTATTAGGCTTAGGTTTGGTCAACAAGGGCGTTGGTTTATCTAGGTTCAATAAGAAGGTGTTTGAAGCTGAGATTAGGTCGGATGATGGGCTAAACCTTTCATGAGGTTTGCACCAAGGTTTGGATGGAGAATGAGCTTAGGAAATGCCTGAACACAAATAAAGCCTTGGACTAGCCCATAGTCGTGCCCACGGGCTAGGCCTACATTGGCTAGGGCTTGGATGCTTAGTCGGGGCACGTCCAACGCAAGGGGTTGGCTGAAATGGAAGGAGGCAACCCTAGCTAGGGTTTTGGGAAGGCTCACGTATGTAGGCATTTAGGGGTTAGACACAATCGATCAACGAGGAAAGGCAAATATGGACTCGTATAGTCTTAGCTAATTAGTGCTATGGGCATGTTGTGGTGAGTTCGTGAGCCTTGAATAGTTGAGAGGATTGTTGAGATGAAAGCCCAGTCGGATTCACTTTCCACAGGATATGATTGATTAATTAATCTTTCAAAATTTAATGTGTTTGAGTACTCGAAGTTCCTCATAAGTATGGATACAAAGTATCATATCCTCATTTAGGTGAAACAAAGTGGCCATCCAAAAGCAAAAAGGAGTCAGGAAAATGAAAAGTCCGGAGATTCGAAATCTGTAAAATGAAATTTTTGATCAAATCACACATCACATATGAAAAAAGGAAGGGATTAAGTAGGTGTGACGTAGGCATCATGTTCAATTGTTGGAGTGTGAGGCAACAATTATATTTATAGTAAAAGGAAAATCCCTTGACTTTAGAAATTGTGATGTAAAAACACAATCCAACATACAATTAGGGCAAAGCACATCTCAAATAGAAGGTGGAAGGTTTTCAACTAGGGATGGTGGTTGACAATGGGTGTTGGTGATGGTGGTAGAGTGGCCGAGTAGGGTGGTGGTGGTAGCTCAACAGATAAAGACAACAATAGTTGGCCAGCAAGACAAAAATCATACTGATAGTAGGTGCAGTTACAATAAATAAAGAAAATGCAGGAAAAGTTAGAGATGAAGGAGGAAGAAGTTATATCTAAATTTAATTCATAAGCATGCTTATATATATATGCTGACCTAACTAAATTGAGTTGGCTAGCCCAGGCAAATATCAAATTGGTTCAAATTGAACCATAAATGGACTCTAAGTAATTAGATATGCAAATAGAACTAACCAAAATAACAATAGGACTAGACTAAGACTCACTCAATAGACTTGAGAAGGTGGCTAACTCGTATTCTGTTTGATCATAACAAACTTCTTTTAGTTTTTTCTTTTTTTCCGTCTTGGTAGGAAAGTTATATGTAATTAGGGCTTCGATCCGAGAATCGAAATTTGGTGTGGACTGATTGCATTCGAGTTAGTCCGAACGTGCTATCAGATATGCACCATTCATTCGATAATCGTGATCAAGCAAGCTTTATCCAATGGCCCTTTTGTATTTAATTTCAGATGTGATTATAATCCTCGAATATGTGCATCACTTGCTAAATCTTATCAAAACACTACATTTCTAAAAAGAAGATTTAAAAAAAGAAATTCATGTATGGTCATGCCAGATTTGGGGACATAGAATTGATAGTTTGAATTGTAAAAAAAAAAAGAAGAAGTGATAATAGAAGGTGTTATTTGCAAAAAATTTCTCTATACACATACCAATCTTTTTTTATGTTTCCTTTTTCTTCTTTTGTAAGAAATATATTTATATTTAAAGTCAAGGCCTTGAATTCGGATAGAGAGACTTCTGTTCTTTTGTTAGAAGTCCTCAGTGACATACATTTTTCCATCTAGGATAACATATTTTGATCTAGGTGTGCAATCTGACTAGAATATATATATATATATTTCTAAAGATTTAACACAGTCTCTGGTGGAGTTCATAGACACTCCCAAAGGTTTTAACATTTTCAATATTATAAAATTGTTAATTTTTTTTTTTTGGTTTAAATTATATATTCAACCTCTGAACTATGATGCAATATCATATTCCACTGCTGAAACTATTTAGAACTTACATTTTAAAGTTTCAGGGGTAAAAATTTAATGAAATCTAGATTTTTTTTTTTCTCTTGTCTTTAATTAATCCTATTTATATAGTGATAAACTATCATCGTCCGAGATGGATAAATGCTAACAACAAGGATGTTTTAGTTGGACTTTATTAAACAATTAAATAGATTGGCATGCCCTATGATCATGGCTTTAATTGAGATAAAAGAGCTACACTTAGTCTCCTTCAATCTGAACACCAAGCAAATTCCAAAGGCTAACTTTGATTACAAAAGAAAAATGTCAGTATCATGGTAGATGCCACTGCATCTAGACATGCCAAGAAACTCAAAACTCCTACAACTCCACCTCTTCTTCTTCAAACCAATGCTCTCTCTTTTGGTCACCCTAAATTGCTACACATTCACTTTTAACCATAAGTGTATCTTAGTCATGATACAAAGTTAAATTATTCTACAAGATGCCATCTCTAATGCTTCTTTATACCTAACTCCTTGGACTTTGAGGCATTCTTTGTAGAGAGGAACAACTTTGCAAGTCTTTAAGTAATCAATCCATGTCAATCTACTGTTAATTATTCTTCTACCACAGAGAGTAGATTAAAGTGGAGACACATGCATCACTGTCATCCTTAAGGAGTCCTTGGTTTTATTCCTCACCCCCCCTTCCTTGGAGACGAAGGATGGGAAAGAAAATTATGAGAAAAGAATAGCTAGCTCCTGGAACAATCAAATCCATTAGTTGGCCAGTGATTCAACAACACACAAACTACTAGAGGCATTGTGAGATGGAGGTACAAATCTGGGTTGTTGATGGTAGATGACTTGTGATGTAATATTGGTAGCATTAGATTCTTGTTTGAGTGTATTCACCAGTTCAGAATAGGAATACTCAGAGATAACAAGTATTATATCCCTATATTTTTAGTGCTTTACTGATTGATATCTCATCTTTTATCTTTAAGATGTTCGTCAATGGACATCTTTTATCTTGCGTATGATTTTTATATGACATCCTACTATTATTTTGACTAACTATTATTAACCCAAATCTATGATGTATTTAAGGGTCTCTTTGGAAAAATTATAAAAATTTACTAAAAATCATCTTAAGAAAATATAAGTTTAAGGTTTTATGATGGTATTTCAGTGTCTTTGAGGACATAAAACATTAGAGTTGGATTACAAATAATTCAAAAGAAGGAAAGTTAATCATAAAAATTACTTAAATATAAAATATTAATTTGAAAAGAATTCTTAAATAAATAACTAAAATCGGCATTTATCGGACGATCTTCCGAACTTATTAAATTTCATACCTCACTATTTGTTCATATTTGAAACAACTAATATGTTTTTAATTTTGTTGTAATCCTAACGGGTGTTTCAGATATTTGACGGATTAGATTCTAAAGTCTGGGCGTTAAATACGGAGTAAGTCATCAAATTTCTAAAAATTGAATTCAATTGGTTTGATTGTTGGTAGAATTAACGGACTGTTCCTTCCAAGATTTCTCTTTGATGGGCTGCTGGCGTTCTGGATAGCAACTTCTCCGCACAAAGAATTCTTCCATTCGTCCAATTCAATCTTAGGAAATGAGATGTGGATTTGACTAACTGAAGAAATTTCATGCTGCAGTTGGTGGCCTGAAGATCATGAGTTCAATTCTTCCAGATTAAAGTCGAATTTTTCCCTAGAGTTTAGATCTATGATTTGTTGTCTAATTTTTAAAAGAATTAGTTCAGTTGTCTAATCTATATAGTCTATGATTAGCCCACGGCGTCATAATCTATCAAGAAAGAATAGGAAAAGGATTATCTCATAATAATACAAGCTAAACTTGATGCTAATATTTTCTACATATACTTACTAAATTATAAAGCTCGATCTATAAATAGTAAAAATATAAAGTGTAAATTATAATTTTATTAAAAGACAGGGTGTTACATACAAATGTTTTTACGGTAGTGATGTTTGGCATAAGGAAGCAGCCGCAGCCAGGAAAAGAGAACCTTTGCCTTTTTGGCTTTTGCTTTTATTCAGCAAGCCTGAGTTTTAATCCTCTGAACTCCAATGGGGGGACTTTGTTTGCGTTTCTTTGGAGAAAGAGTTCTAAGATAGAGATAGAAGAGATGCTAGCATAGCATGCATGGAATGAGATAGAGAGATTAATCTAAATCTTCGTAGGCTAATCATAGTTTAGACAAACAGATTAGCTCTCTCAGATAAACTAGGACGAGTCTACATCATATGAATATAATGCTCAAGTAAAATAAAATTTATTAAATATCAACCGGAACGAACTCTTGAGCTCCGTTATTCGCTGACAGAACTCAACTATTAGGCTACAGCGATCAGCGTACGCAACTAGCTAAAGATTATTCTAATGCAAGAAGACATAGTTAGAACCAAGAGACCAACATACTTGTGATTAATAAAAGACTAAAGTTTTGATAATGGTGTGCTTATGTGTATATGTTCTTATCTTAGTGACAATAACTCAATAAGATTTGACTAAAAACCCTAGTGGATCAATTATTTAATCAATTGCATAAATCAAGGCCAACGTGATTAGGGGGGAGAGATGAGCAGCTCCTTTCAAGGAACTTATGAAACGTCTTCAAGTTTTGCTTGATTTTGATAAGTATTGATGAGATTGTACATCCAAAGTCATGCTCATGATAAACAAGTCCAAATATGCTATGCATAAAAATAGGGCTACCACTCTATTGTAAAATTTCCTATGCTATAATCATTGTATAGTCTCCAAAATAATCTTTAGCTTTTACTTGGGGGAATGCCACAAAGTTTCCCACATATTAACAGTATAAAAGGGACCCTTTAATGTGTTCAAAGTCAATGAGATGAAAACTTCTTCCACTATGTTTTGGGTTTGATCAAAAAGGGTGAAAGTGAAACTCATGACAAAGTTGATTTGAGGAAGAGTGACCACCACGCCAATAAGCTTGCAAGACATGACTTGACCAAGGTCATTTAGTCTGGTATGACTTGTGGAGAGGTTTATTTCCATGGTAGTTCAGTTAATGGAAAGTTACTATCTTTTGTCATTGTGGACGAATTCAATGCGAGCTGATATCTAGATACATCGTCAGATAGATTAATGCGTATTAATCGTACACATCTGATGATTCCAATCCCATCTAATCTCAGACACAGCGGAATTGATGCTTTGGCGGATACCCGATGATCCCCTCAGCGTCCTATCTTTGCTATTCAGTTCCTAGGAGCTAATAGCTTATTAAACATTTTTTTTTTAACATTTTCAGAGTATTTCAAATAAAATGGTGGGCCTGAAGTAGAATATATCAAAATGCATGGTGGAAAAAAAAAATTCCTTGGATTGCGAAGTAAGATATTTCTATCTTCTAAATTAAAATAATTTGATTCCATCGTGTGATTTACATAATTAAGAGAGTCAATGTATCGTGAATTCCAATTGTGGTCGAAACTAGTTTCAAGAGCTATCAAGCTTCGCCGAGTTAATATTTCCAATGATATAGGAGCAAATCCTAAGTAATGTCATCTGCAATGATGTAATTAACTCCAATGCAACCATCTCTGTTTTCCTTTGAACCCTTAATTAGGTTGCTATCAAGCATATCATTAATACCTTGTCTTTGAAAATTTTATAGTCAGATATCTTCTTTCTTTCTATAATTTTTATGTAACACCTTATTGTTATTTCGATTAGCTATCATTAACCCTCATTTATAGTTTACATAACTATACTGATTAAATTACTAAACTACTTCAAAAGAAAATTCTAACCCTAACATACACTAATCAAACATTTTTGAAAGCCATATCCCATCCTAGCCAATCTCTTCTTAGATCTAATCATCTTATCTTAGAGTAATTCTTGGAATTGTTTGGTTGATACATTTTTAATTAAAAAGTAATTAGGTTTAATTAACTCAGAGTGTCATATAAAAATTATTTAAGAAAAAAAGGTAGAACAGTTGAATTTCCTTTTGTTTCTCTGTGGAACGAACGTCAAGCTCTATAACACGTTAACAATGAAAGTGATGACCACATACTAATTAGTATTCATGCTAATTAAATCCCTCATCAAATTATGGCCAAGGAATTGGTACATTCTACTATGCCCTACCATTACCAATCATTTGGTCTCCTTTGTTGAACCTCTAGAAACAGATACCATGCACAGAATTCCGAGCAGATTTACCACATTTCTAATGTGGGCAAGTAAAATAACATAAATCAGCAGCCAAGTGATGACAAATGTCCTTCTCAGTGCTAGTCTCAAAGCAGAGTAAACTACACCTAAAATTAGTAAAAGAGAGGAGAGGAGACAGAGGAGAAGTCAAGACTTCAAAACTTCTAAGCTAGCTATTTCTAATTATCTAAAGCTTTAAATTAAGATTAGGCCCCCACTTAAGGATTTAGACTTCTTCTCCTTTGTTTTCTTAGAGTGTCTTAATCTTAATCTCGAGCTTTAAATTCTTACTCTGTTTCTCTCTATAAAAGCCTTGCTCTGCTATTCTACTAAGTATTAACATAACTCTCTTTCTCTCTCTCTCTCTCTCTCTCTCTCTCTCTCTCTCTCTCTCTCTCTCTCTCTCTCTCTCTCTCTAGTTGATAGAGGTATGGCTTCCTCTGCAACAGCATCAGGTGAGGAGGAGATGGCCCTGAGAAGAGGGCCATGGACGGTAGATGAGGACCTTACACTCATCAACTACATCGCCGGCCACGGCGAGGGGCGGTGGAACTCTCTCGCCAGATGTGCAGGTTGCTTCTTGTTCTTGAACACTATCTATCAATCTTTTCTCTCCTTCTCTCTCTCTCTCTCTCAGTTTTTATCACTCTCTGCTCATGGCCTTTGTTTGAGAAAACACTGCAACTTTTCACTCTAAACACTACTCTGGAGAAGACGCTACTACTGTGGATGTTAGAAGTATATGTAAGAGAGTTAGTTGAGAAGACATTACTATTGGTTCTTTGTCCAACCCAATAGTTTTAAAATTTATCTTAATTAGCACTATAAACAATTAGATGTTCATAAAAGAGAGGGATTAGTACATATTTATGTGAATTATAACATATAAATGTCTACCTTTTGAGACAGGATTAAGTCGGACCGGAAAGAGCTGCAGGCTCCGGTGGCTCAACTATCTCCGACCCGACGTCCGGCGAGGAAATATTACCCCAGAAGAACAGCTCCTCATCCTCATGCTCCATTCGCGCTACGGAAACCGGTAATATGACCGTTAAAACCTTCAAAATTTTCAAATCTTATGCTGTTAAAAATTGCAATTCGTCTAAGGAGATCATGATTGCGAATAATGAAACTTCTTCAATAATTCCTAAGGAACACATGTATGCCATGCATCTGCCAAAGAATTGAAGGACTAAAAGGCAACTTTTTCTATATTTTTTCCTTTTATACAAATCAAAATTCGTTACGTTTCATTATTTATTCTTCGTCTTCTTCTTCTTTTTATCTCTTTTGACCTTGGTAATAGGTGGTCGAAAATAGCACAATATTTGCCTGGGAGGACTGACAACGAAATAAAGAACTACTGGAGGACTAGAGTACAAAAACACGCAAAGAAGATGCAATGCGACGTCGACAGTAAGAAGTTCAAGGATACGGTGAAGTATCTATGGATGCCCCACCTCGTAGAACGTGTCCGGGCAGCCTCGGGCAGCCCTACCGCCGACCCGACAAGCGTGGCCGGCATGCCCGGCGGTGCGTGCCCGGAGAACTCCGGCGTGGCCGGCTCGTCGTCGGAGTCGGTGGCGACCCAACTATCCTCACCCTATAATAATTCAGAGTCCTTCACTGAGTGCTACTCGCCGAGCATGCAAGGGGGTGGGAATTGGGTCCATGGAGCTCAAAATCTAAATGGATGGTCCGAGTCAATTATTAGTAGCCATGAAGAGGGCTATGAGCAAAGTGGGTGGGAAGAGGGTTTATGTGAGAATTTATGGAGTCTAGAGGACATATGGAGGATGTAGTAATGTAGTTTGTTGTTAGAGTTAATTAATAAATAAAAAAGATACCATTTTTTTTTTTTGTTGAGATTTTTAAGAAAGGGGTTGATGTAAGCTTGTAATAAGAGTTGAATATAGGTACATATGACTTGTAATCCTAAATATCTTCAAGAATATTAGCTGTCTATTAATTAGTTTGTGATTTAATGATGTCTAGATTTAGGTACAGAGTGGTTTCACATTGGTACAGGGGTGTAAAAGAAGAGCTTGATGACCCTTATTCTAATCAAGCTTGGATTGAAATTAATTTTGAGCCTATTTTTATGAAGTTTAAATTAAAACAATTTCAATCTGAGTCAATTTCGAACTTAAACGAGTTGTTCAATTAGTAATTTCAAGCCTTATCATTTTCGAGCTTGAGCAAACTTGAATCAAACTTAAAATAAAACCTAATTCAACTATAAAGATATAAATATTACCAAAATATAAATTATAAATAATAAAGATAAATGGGTTAAAAACGATAAGAAACCAAAATATAAATTACAAATAATAAAGATAATTATGTCCGAAAATAATGACTGAAATTATGAATAGGTGAAAGAGTTTTGATTTGATATATATATTCGAGCCTTATTGAGCCGACTCGATTGAGCTGGCTCGGGATCAAGCTTGACTCGGTCTATTTTCGAGTAAAGCTTGATCAAGCATTATTAAGTCAAACTCGAGTCGAGCTCGAGCTAGCGCGATTATTTTGACTATGTTTGGTAGTCTCTTTTAATAAAATAAGTTTTTGGAAGAAGGTAAGATAAGACATTTTTAATTAAAAAAATATAAAGAATCCCTCCCTCCCTAAAGTTTGCCGCACGAACCGACGACCAGGTTGGTACGACGACCGGCCGGACACGTGTCAACGGTTGAGGCACTGGACCGCAAGAACCGAGCAGCCACAAAGTCTTCCCGCCACGTTAGGGAGACGCAGGCAGTGCCGAGATCCCAGGCGGACGAGCCGACCTAGACGAACACTTTCACTTTCAGCCACGTGGCAGATAGTCCTGGCCATTGACTTTGACTACCTGGTCTTCTCTGCCCCCAATCCAAACGCACATTGAACTCGTACGCTCCCTCCCTCCCTGGTCAAGAGAATCTCTCTCTTGATGGATTTGATATAGATGATAGATTTTCATTACTATAAAGTATCAGAGCCTATCATTTTAAATCATTAGAGAATTATTTGGTTTCTTCACCTTTGTTCTACAAATCCAATCATGTTTGATCCATATGGAAATAAATCAAGATTTCTTTTATTTTTTTGGGTCAAATTAACCCTGTCTTGTGTAAATTGATTTATTCAAAATGTTAAAATGATTGTGTTTGAAATTCATGCAGAACTATGGGCCCAAAGCCGAATTTTGAATACACTTGTGATAATAAATATGTGACAGTTATCAGTTTTCCATGTGAATAATAAGTTGGTCCAAAGAATGGCCTTTTTTTTTAATAAGATTAATTGTCAATATTTGATTACTGCATTGAGAGTACCACTTACGAGCTGATACTTTAGTATAAAGACTAAATGCCAATGTTGCAGTAGGTATCTTGTGATGAGCCCCACCATTATATTTAATTTATTATTTGACTAATGCCAAGTTGTTCCTTGAGGAAATTGAAAAACGTTAAAAATGAGAATGCTCAAACTAGCATGATGTTAGCTAGTCTTATTTCAATGAGGGACAGAGGAAAAGGATAGACGAGGGAGTCTCAGGGAGATGTCTCATATTGCTTCAAAACTGAGGCACTCGAGCAATCTGAAGACTTGCTCGTGCATTTGGTTTTGGTATCTCTTTCTACACAATTGAGTCAATTCATAGTCGATTACAACTGTCAGAAGAATAAATGAACTCTCAGAGATAGTGACAGATTGAATTTAAGGGGAGTAGAAAATTTAGTTTAGAGGAGAATAAGGGGAGATATGGCCACTGGCCTCTCACATATTACGATGAAATTTCATCAAAATTTTCATCAACAACTGCCAAAGGAAGATATAAGAACAAGCCAGTGGCCATATATGATTTTGCGCCCTTAAAAATTGAAAATTTGTTTACTGAGTGTGGGTGGCTAGAAATCTGTAAGATGGACAGAACTGCTTATGTAGAGGTTGTTCGTGAATTCTTTAACAATGCGACTATTCTGGACTAATGTATTTGGTCAACAGTTCGCAGTGTGTCTGTCTATTTGGATTATGACGTTATTCGAGCCAAGTTTCATCTTCCATCAGGCGACTTTGAGTATCCTTCCTTCAAACCACTTCCGTCTATTCAATATATTGCTGGTGATATCTTAGCACAGGGGGAAGAGTGGCAAGGCAATAGGATGCCTCATGCCAAGTTGACTTCAGTGGTTCACATGTTGCATTTAATCTGTCTCTACAACGTCACCCTAAAGACTCGGCACTCCAGCATCAATCAGGATCAGGCGTTTCTTCTTCACGCGGTGCTTACTAGGGTCTCCATTGATATCGCCCAGCACTAAGAGAGCCCACCCATTAAGGTTTATTTGGGATTTTTATAACCAAACTTTGCATGCAGCACAGTGTGAGAGTTAATTCATCTGAAGCATATGTTAAGGCGCAAAAACCATTGGATCAAATCACTATGCGAAGGAGTCAAGCGACCATCTCCTTTTAAACCAACTTCTTCTTCCACTGCTGAACCAAGATTACACCAAAAAAAAACTTTTGTGAGAACAGCTCTGCTGATGAATCTTATAAACCTAAGAGAGATTTTCAGTTTATAAATAAGCAATCAGGTTCATGATTTGCAATTGACAGTTGCTAAGTTTTCTGCTACTGTAGCGGAGATACAAGCTGAGCAAGCTCGTCAGGGGACTGTGCTTGATTATATACTGTCTATCTTTCATTGCCACTTTCCTCCTCCTAATGCTTATACTTTGAAAATTTGTGTCAAAAAATGGAAGAGTGAGAAATAGTGAGAGATCAAATTTATGGGGAATAGGAAATTTAGTTTAGAGAGTAAGGAGAGAGTTGCATTTTGCATTTGCTTTATTTGCGTTATTATGTATATTATGTTGAATGCTTGGCTTATAATGTGTTGCTTTGTTTTGATGATAATTGAAGTTTAGATACTATGTATTTATTGTTTTTCATTATTGAAAAATCCTAGACACATGTATGTATCTAAACCCTAAGCAATAATATCACCCATTTTGCTTAAATAAATATGAATAAATATTAAAAAACTAAACCAAAGATGAACACCAAAATTTTTATGTGGAAAAACCCTAACGGAAAAATAATCACCGATTTAAACTCGAATCAAAACCAATAACTAATTTTGTAGTAATTACAAGACTTACTTATAAAACAATTCGTCGATCTCCACGACTTTGTTTCTTTCAGTCTCACTTACTAAAACCCATAATTCACCGCTCCTCATAATTGATCATTTGTCTAGATGACCCTTAAGATGAAAGCTTGGTGCGATGTATAAGAGACGAACTTTGTCAGTACAAAAATGATGTAGCCTCAAAAACTCTTTAAAAAAAGTATTCACCAATAACCCTAAAATTAAGACATCACAATCTTTATATATGTTACCAAGATAAAGTCAAATCCAAGTCATATCAGAACTCACGTTAAGTCTAGAATTTTACGTGAACGCATGCGGCCAAGTGCGTTCGAACATAACTCAAGTGCATTCGAACGTAGCTCAAGTGCGTTCGAACGAGCTGACTTGTTCTCAAATGCGTTCAAACGGGACCAAATACGTTCAAACGAGATGACTTGATTTTCACTGGTTAAGTTCGAACGCGCAAATACACTCCTCTGTATGTATGAACGTACTGTAAACGTATGCAGAGTGTATTCGAACGGCCCTTGACTGTGTTCGAATGGTAAAAATACGTTATCTGTATTTGTGAACGCTCGAACATGCGTTCGAATGGCCTGATCGCGATTACACTTTACCACTATCAAAAGTGACCATGATTTTCACTCAAACAACCAAGATACCGTACACTTTACCACTATCATATAATCATAGCACAAATCGGACTCAAAACAGAATATGCATGTCAACCAAACCAATGACTTCACCAAAACAAAACATATATGCATCTGCAGAAGATTATACTGCTCCACCAAAACAAAACATCTAAACATCAAAGGCAGAAAGACCACAGAAAAGAAAGATGAACTCAGATAACTTGTTTGCATGAAAAATGAACAGAAAAAGCAAAACAACCTGCAATAAAGTATAAACTCTTATCTTCTATCCTGATATAGGATAATCAAGAAATATATGAGAACGTAGACAAATAAAAGATGAGAAACTGTAAAGAACCTTTAAAAGACCTAGCATCTCCCATGCTAAAGATAAAAAGCCAACGTAAACTTCAAATATAAAGGACACTGATGGGCTTCAAATATATCTTCTATATTAATGAAAAATAGAAAGAAAAGAAGTGGAGGCAGATTGAAAAAGTGTCGAGTAATTAGGATAGAAAGAGACTTAGATTGGCCTTCTACCAAACTCAAGAATTTCAAGCTTCCCAAATAAATAACAAACAAAAAATAATGCACATATTTCAATTAAACCCCCATATGGACAATGTTTAGAATAATGATCATAAATATATGTGATAGTTTTGGAACTTCTCCATGACAAATGTGTACGACATTTCAATAATGAACCCACCGAATACTAATGGCTGCAAAGGTTGCGTATATCGAGATGCAGCCATGTTTGACTCGGCACCATGTATAACAATAGATTCAAATATTCTATAAAACATCTATTTATGTATGGTGCCAAATTTGACACCACATAGTTGCAATTATTACGAGACTACTCATACGGGCCTATCTACCAAACTAATAGTTGCTATGCTCCCTAAACTAAAATAAGATTATAAAGACAAATTTCAAAACCAATGCCCAGTAATGGCTGCAAATGGTTGCCTTCATTGAAGCAGGCCAACCAAATTTGCCTCACCACTGTGTTAACAGCAAACCAAGCATCAGTTTATCAGGAGAACAATCTCTATGACTCCAGTAGTACAAAGAAAATACACACAGTATAAGAGAATAGCAAGTTTTACCAAGAGAGACAAAAAAAAATGGAAATCTTGATTCCTAGAACAAATACTAAGGATCAACTACAGTTAAAAATCATTTAGTAAGCAGGAAAAGCTCAGTCTCTCTAGGGTCAGCAATCATGGGCTTATAGATATGGTGATACATCTACAAAAAAATAAATAAAAAATCTTATGAATCAGATACCCATTGTAAGAATACCGAGGTTCCCACTCCCTCAGGTGAGTGTTTTTTTAGTTTCTAATTCCTCTCTTTTCTTTCAGGTGCAGTTGTGGTGTGCTTCACCACAGTTGAAGCAGCTGAACCGAGAGAGAGAGAGAGAGAGACAGAAAGGGCTAGAAACTAGAAAGAAGAAAAAAAAATTTAAAAATTTTATTTTTATAAAATTTAAATTATTTTATATTTTATTTTGATTTTTATTTATATTTTTTAGTTACAGAGTTACAATGAAAAACATAAAATATCAATGGCACGATACCGACATTAGGTGACAACATTGTAGCACTATTGGGCAAATTAAAAAATATGTTAAATATAACTGGTGTGGAAAAAAAAATTAGTGGTGATATCAACCGTTTGAAACAACATTTAGCTAGAAGGTAAGGAAATATAGCAGCTTGCACTCAAGTATCCTTAAAAGTTAAAAAACAGATATTAGGTCATCTAATTAGAAAAAATAAGGATAAACAATCTACACAACAGAGAGAGTCAATAGTTCGTGAAGAAGCGATACATAATCATGTACACATTGATAATGATAACAGTGAGCAGAATAAGGAGAATGATGAGGGGAGGCAAATGAGGGTAATGAAAGAGAACTGAATATGCATAAAGAGAAGCAAGAGATGAGAAGAACCGGTGGTAATTTTCAGAGATCTAGATCAGTTTATATTCAGAGAGAATATGCGAACAGTAGTTCTACCTTAGGACTTCTAGTGTTACAGCAGAGTCTAAAAATATTAGACTAATAGATACATATCTTCAGAAAAAAGGGGTCGTACAGACTTTTATCAAAACAACTCTTAAAAAAATTAAAAATGCAAATAAACACATTGATAGGGTTATCTCTAAATTTTTCTTCCACAATCATATTTCTTTCAATATAGCTGATAGTCCTTATTATTGCACTATGATGGATGCTATACAATCAGTAGAGCGTAGTGTTCCGTCTCCTAATTTAAATAATATTATTACTACTAAATATCTTGACTCAGAGGTAAATGAGTTTCATACTTACACTAAGACATTTATATGATATTGGGATAAATTTAGTTATGCACAGATATATGATGGGTGGAGTACACAAAAAAATAAATTTCTTAGTGTACCCATGGGGATAATATTTCTGAAGTCTATGAATGCTATAAAAGGGTCAACTATAAAGCTGCTGAAGATTTACTTATGATAAAAAGACCTCATTTATATTCGACGTTATATGCTACACATTGTATTGATCTAATGTTAGAAGATATTGTAAAATAACTTAAAATTGACATGGTCGTATATGAAAGTTAGATGTTGATAAATTTTATATATAATCATGTTTGGATTCTTAATTTACTTAGACAGATAGCTGATGGTAGAAAAATCATCGGACCTGGCGTCACTAGATTTGTCACTCATTTTTTTAGCTTTGGAAAACATCATGCGCTACAAAGATGATATTATGCAAATGTTTACATCACAAAAATGGTTTATAAAAATTAAGAATATGAAACCTAAAAATAAATCTTTAAGTGAAACTTTGAAAAATATGGCTTTTGTAAATATATTTTGGGATAATACTAAAATTGCCACCTCAGTATTTCAACATCTTGTCAAAGTATTACGACTTGTAGACAGTGATTATAAGTCTGAGATGGGTTTCTTATATGAGGCAATAGATATAGCAAAAGAATCAATAAAATAAATTGGCCCAAAGTTATAAAAATTGGTGGAAGATAATTAATTCTATATAGAACAGATAACTACATATAGATATACACGTTGCTGATAGCTATGCTTTTAAGTTTTAAGTTTTAAATTTTAATTTACTAATTTACTTTTATTTATAAATATTTAAAAACTTGAATGCTTACAAACTTTAAATTTCTACAGGGTATTTTTTAATCCAATATTTTAATTCTCTATAAATATCAATAATTATAGTGAAGTCTTGTTGAGAGTTAGGAAGGTAATTAGCAGGCTTGAGCCTAATATTCATAAACATATCATTTGCGATAAAGAAATGAGTTATGATACAATTAAATAATTTTATTATTATTTATTTTAAATTTTAACTTCCAATATAATCAGTATGCAATTATTTGTAGAGAATTGAAATCTTAAATTAAGAAAATACCCTTTAGAAATTTAACATTTTTAATCATTTAAATTTTTAAATATTCATAAATAAAAGTAAGTTAGAAAATCAAAAGTTAAAAACATATCTACCAGCAGCATGTATATCTCTTTGTAGTTATCTGTTCCATCTAGAATCAATCATCTTCCACCACTTCTTATATCTTTAGCCCACATTTTTTTTATTAATTTTTTTGCTATGTCTATTGTCTCATATAAGAAACTTATTTCAGACTCGTAATCATTGTTTATAAGTTGTAATACTTTGACAAGAGAATCAAATACTGCGGTAGCAATTTTAATATTATCCCAAAATATATTTCTAAGAACCATATTTTTTAAAATTTCACCTACAAATTTATCTTTAGGTTTCATATTCTTAATTTTTATAAACCACTCATGTGATGTAAACATTTGCATAATATCATCTTTATAGCGCATGATGCTCTCCAAGGCTAAGAAAATAAGTGGCATATTTAGTAACGCCGGATCTGATGATCTCCCCACCACCAGCCATTGCCTAAGTAAATTAAAAATCCAACCATGGTTATATATAAAATTTATCAATTTCTGACGTTCATATATGACCATGGTTGTATTAACATTAGCTTAATACAATGTGTAACACATGGCGTCCAATATAAATGTCTTTTTATCATAAGTAAATTTTCAACAACTTTATAATTTGCTTCATTATCAGTAACCACTTAGATTACTCTTTTTTTATCTGCTTCTTGTACCACCTCATACACCAATTAATAAATACAATCTGCATTTTGGAAATAAGCAATAGCATCCACAAGCTTTAGAAATATTATCCACATGCCCGAGTACACTAATAATTTAATTATATTTCTTTTGTTTTGTATATTACACTCACCACACATCAGCGTACAACCAAATTTATCTCAATACCATTTAAATGTCTCAATGTAAATATAAAACTCATATACCTCTAAGTCAAGATATTTAGTAATAATATCATTTGAACTGAGGCAGAACACCAGGCCCTACTAAATATGTAGCATCCACCATAGCGTGATAATAAAAATTATCAGCTACATTGAAAGAAATATAATTATAAATAAAAATTTTAAAGATAGCCCTACCAATGTGTTTCTTTGCATTTTTAATTCCTTTAAGAGCTGTCTTAATGGAAGTCTGTATACGACCTTTTTTTTTAAAGATATATATCAATTAGTCTAATATTTTTGAACTATGTTGTAACACCCGGAGTTCTACGGGTAAAACTGTTGCCCATATATTCTCTCTCCCTGTATATAAAGTAATCTAGATCTCTAAAAGTTACCACCAATGCTTATTCTCATCTCTTCCTTCTCTATATACATATTTGTATTCTCTTTTATTACCCTCCTCATCTGTCTCTTCTCATCGTCCTCTTTATTCTACCACTGCTATCATCATCAATGTGTACAAAATCATGCATCGCTTCTTCACGAGCTATTGACTTTCTCTGTTGTGTAGATTGTCTATTCTTCCTTTGGCCAATTAGATAAGCCAACATCTGTTTTCTAACTTCCAAAGACACCTGAATATAAACTGCTATATTTTTTTGCTTTCTAACTAAATATTCTTTCAAACAATAACACCACCACTTATTTCTTTTCTATATCAGTTGCATTTAACACGTATTTTATCTTGCCCAAGAGTGTTGTAATATTACCACCCAATGTCTATCATATGACTTCTTTTTTAAATCCATTAATATTTTATATTTTTCACTGTAACTCTATAACTAAAAAATCAAAATCAAAATCAAAATAGAATATAAAATAAATTAAAATTTATGAAAATAAACCCTAAATTTTTTTTTCTTTACTTCTTTCCAATTTCCACCCCTCTATGCCTCTCAGGTTCTCAGCAGCAGCACGTGCTGCTTTAGTTGTGGTAAAGCACATCATAGCAGGTGCACAGCAGCACCTGAAAAAAAAAAGGAATTAAAAACTGGAAAAGAAATTCACCCGAGGTCGTCGAACCTTCATCAGAGAATGTCGTCGGAGGTCGAGGTCGCTGAAGATTTACACAGTTGCCAGTGAGAAAAAGAGAAATAGAAAGAAAGAAAAGAGAGAGAGGGGGGGGGAAGAGAGGCATGTGGGGCAGGGACATCAATTATTAATGTCTCCTGGGTCGGATCTAACCCATTCCCACCCGTTTTGGTTGGGATCGACCAAAACGGCCGATACCCTAGCCAAAATCAACCAACCGGCAGCTAATTTCAACCAGGATCAGGATCAGCCGACACTGGGAACCTTGTAAAAAACATATGTAGATCTAAATTAATGATAGGCATGTCAAACAAACCAATGACTTCAACTGAGAATATAAATAAAAGATAAAATAAATTAGATTATCTACAACAAAAGATTATGCTTTTCCACCAAAATATTAAGATTACATCTCCAAACATATTTACTAATTAAATCTTGCTAGTATTTATGATGCAACAGACATCCAAGAAATACATAAAAATAAAACAAAAATCAAAGGGAGAAAACAAGAATAAATGGAAAAGAGTAAACAGTAGAAAACAATAATAAAAGAAAAAGAGTAAACAGTATATCCCAAATTAATGATTGGAGAAGAATCAAACAAACAATTTGGCAATTATCATACTTAATCAGCTAGAAAAGACTCTAGAAAGCCTAAGCAAACTTCAAATATAAAGAACATTAATGAAGTGTGCACATGTGGTCGCTCTACAAATAGCATTGGATGAAGTGTATCAAAAACAAAAGTACAAAGAAAATAAGGAACTTTAAGAAAAGACATTGTGACAAAGGAGAGGAGAGAAAGATTTTGGCTCAAGAAGGAGAAGAGCTAGTTTTCCAAGTTGGGGAGGGAGTTTCCAAATTTGGAAAAAAAAAAGAAAAAAACGATATTGAGGTAAGCAAGCTGAGAGAGAGGGTAACCTACCTCTAGTCTAACCATATCTCATTCAAATCAAATCTTTCCTAAGGTGGGATTGGCTAAAACGGTTGCCTTCATGGCCATCCAAGCCGACTCACCATCAAGATCTTTTAGATGATTTGAAGAAACTCAAGAGGTAGAAAAGTATTTCCAAATTTGGAAAGGGAAAAGGAAAAGTTCCTGATAAAAGCTCCCTCGCCCTCTCTCCCACGCAAGCACTTTCTAGATGGAATGTAGAAATGAAATGAGAAGCTCGGGTCTGTGTTTTTATAGTAGGCATGCACGTGCTGTGTCTGATGTAGTTTGCACTTAAGTATGCATGTGATACTTGTCCGAGGATGTGGCTACTAGTGTGTGCAAGTGGGAGCATCCATGTGATCTCGACGTAACTCTAGGAGTGTGGATGGGATTGTGCTCATAAGTGTGTATATGTGTGCACACATCTA
The DNA here is from genome assembly GCF_048772165.1 of Typha angustifolia. Classification (NCBI taxonomy): domain Eukaryota; kingdom Viridiplantae; phylum Streptophyta; class Magnoliopsida; order Poales; family Typhaceae; genus Typha; species Typha angustifolia. The sequence continues at coordinate 9,963,427 of NC_133252.1, read as the reverse complement.
CTGTGAGCCTAAGCAAGCCAACATGACATGCTTCAAGGCTCTACATGAACTTGCAGATCACTCTGAGCTTGAGCAGGAGTTTGGGGCTTCATAACAAGCTTGAGCACAAGATAAGACACAACAAAGGTTAGACTCTAAAGTTTCAACTGAACTCCTATGAGCATTACTGCAAGAATGTGTGTGAATCTGAGAGTGTAGGATGCATCTGGTTGTGCAGCCATGGGTGAGTAAGTGTAAAGCAAATCTAGTATGAATGTAATTATTTGGAGAACAATCAACCTAAACATATATCTAAAGTAAAATACTGTATGCAATAACTGAAAAATAAGTCAACCGATTAAAGATCACTATTAGATGGAAGGAGAGAAAATTCAGATAAAGAAGTAATTCCCTCAACTCTCAAAGTAGGTATTTGGACAGTTGAAAGTCTGAAAATAGGATGTAAGAAAAGACTTCAGAGTTAAGGTTTATCGATAATGAAATAGTACTGTTTTTGCTATGAAACCAGGTCATCGTCTTCACGTCCGCACACCCAAAGATTATCTTTTGCTGTAGGAATCTTCCGGACAGCAACAGTAACCAATGAAGAATAGAGATTAATGAAGAAGAGAGATTTAGAAGGAAAGAGAAGAGATCAGAGAAGAAGATTAAGATGGGGTAGGGGGGAGAGAGAGAGAGAGAGAGAGAGAGAGAGAGAGAGAGTAGACCACCATAGAAGAGACAAAGAAGAGATTTCAAATAAAATCTTATTCCACCTTCCCCATGTTTCATCTAATAACCAAAAAATAGGTTTACAACTTGATTCTACATAATGCTAATAGGAATTCAGTTCTTAATAGGACTCTAATTGATTGTCTTACATAAATTAACTAACCCATTTTAGATAATGACTCCATGCGGACATTCCGTGCATATAGGTTTACAATAACTATCAATTGGCTAACCCAATTGATCATTTAAATTAAAATTGACTCAACAAATTAAAAGCCAAAGTAAATTGACTCTAATTAGTTCAATTAGACCAAAATTGAGTTCCAACTTCATTTAGGTCAAATTGAAAGATGATAACCACATCAAAATGTCTAGTGCATTTGTGTTGCATGAATGTGTTTGCATGAGTGTGAATACACTTTAACATACATGTGCATGTGTGGTGGCTGATTGGATGTTTCAATAGATGTGTCCACATAAATGCACATGTACAACAGTCCAAAATTATACATGAGAAATGAGTGTTTTATTTGGTATTCTAGGCCAAATTCGTGTGTGAAGTGTGGCAGCTCCTACATTTGGTTCTAACAAACTTCCAAATAAAATGCCAGCCTGCTAGGAGCAAAGACATTGTGACAAAGGTATTATAAATATAGACAATGCAATGAATATTGACACATGAATCCATAAAGTACAACTTCACTGTAAGAACAAGTACGGAGAGAAGAAAAGGAATTATTACCCAGAAATATTTATACTTTCATATCACATTACCAATCTCAACTTCTCCATATGATTTAAAAGGTGAGAACCCTGAGAAAAAGATGAAATATAAAATTTAAAAGGCGAAAACCTATAAAGAAGAATAAGTAACAAATATAGATCCATAATTATAGGCATGTCAATCGAACTAATGACTTCAACTGAGAATATAAATGAAATATAAAATAAATAAAACTATCAATGACAAAAGATTATGCTTTTCCACCAAAATATTAAGATAAGTTCTCCGAATTGATTTACCAGACATCCAACAAATAAAGAGAAATAAAATAAAATCAAAGACAAAAAACAATAAAAAAGGAAATGCAAACCGTATATCCCAAATTAATAATTGGAGAATCGAACCAACAATTTGATAACTTGTCTGCATGACAAACAGGAAAGGCAAAACAATCAGCAGTAATTTGTAAGGTTTCTCATCACTTTACCACAGTCATACCTCTACATTCTTAGCTTCTGCATATAATTTCTACCCGATAAACTTCTAGCATCATATAGGACATTCAAGAAATACATGGGAATACAACCAAATCAAAGTTCAGAAACCATAAAGTAAAAAGTTTGGGAGGCCCAAGTGAAATTTAAATATAAACAACATTAATAAGCTTCCATTGTGCATGCGCTGCACTAGGCTAAGTTTGTGTGTGCACATGTGATTGCTGCACAATTAGCATCTGAGAATGTGTATCAAAAATAAGCGTACAAAGAAAACAAGGATTATAAGAAAGCTTATAACTCCTCATCACATTAACAAGCCTTACCTTCTTTCATTGCTTCACTACACAATACCTCTAGTCCCCTATCAGACAAATAGAAAAGATCCATGTGTAGCAGAAGAATAAAAGACAGGTACTTATAAACAAAGTTTGAAAATTAGAACGAATCACTATACAGCTTGATTTCCTCAAAGGCTCAAACCATCATGCTCAATAACCAACTAATAAACTTCCAAATAAAAATCATTGGCACATGAATCAATAAAGTCATAACTTCACTGTGAGAAATGGAGAGAAGAAAAGGAGATAACTCCATAAAATATAATAAATATTGGCACATGAATCAAAAAAATCATAACTTCACTGCTAAAAGGGAGAGAAGAAAATGAACTTGCTACAGAAAAATTTATCCCTTCCCATCACATTACCGAACTTCTCCCCATGATTTTTATTCCAATTTTCATCACATAATACCCTATAATCATTCAAGAAATTGAACAGAAAATGAAATACAACATTTACAAGACAAGAAACCATAAGGAAGAAGAAGAATAATAAGTAACCGATATTGTTCTAAGTTAAAATTGGCATGTCAATCAGACCAATGAATTCAACTAAGAATAAAATTGAATGAAAATCTAAAATAAATTATTTGCAACAAAATATTATGTTTTTCCACCAAAATGTTAAGATTACCTTCTCTCAATGGTTTTTAGACATTAAACATGTTGCTGATATTTATGATGCACTAAGACATCTAACAAAGAAATAAAGATATAAAAAGTTCACAGGCAAAAAAGCAACAAAAAGAAAATGAACAAAGAGTATATCCTATATTAGTAATCACCAAACTGAACCAACAATTTGATAACTTGTTGAAATGACCAGGAAAGGCAAAAGCCGCAAAACAGCCAGCAGCGACGAGTAAACTTTACACATACTTACTTTCTGCATGTGATTTTCATCCAATAAACTTCTATGATTCTATCATCATACAGGACATTCAAGAAATATAACAGTGTGCAACCACAATAAAGTTAAGAAATCAAAAAGAACAAACTTTTGGAAGACCTAGAATCGTAGATACCAGAGATAGGAAGCCAAAGTAAACTTAAAATAAAAAGGACACCAATAAGCTTCCATTGTGAATGCCCTGCACTAGGCCTAGTTTGTGTGTGTGTATGACCTTTCTCCAATTAGCATTAGCTAGAGTGTATCAAAAGCAAAAATACAAAGAGAACAAGGAATATAAGAAAGTATACAGCTCCACATCAAATTAACAAGCCTTACCTCCTTGCATTGCTTCACTGGACAACACCTTTATCAGTCAGATAGAAAAGGATCCCTTTTGTAGCAACACAGGAAAAGAGAGGTAATTATAAATGAAGTTTCACAAATTAGAGCAGATCTTATGATCAGCATGATCTCCTCAAAACCGTCATGCTCAATAATCAACTAACAAACTTCCAAATAAAGTGATCTCTAGAATTCAAGACAATGCAAGACAGCTACACATAAACACAATATAATGAATAATTGGCACATGAATAAATAAAGTAATAACTTCACTGTAAGAATAAAATTGGAGAGAAGACAAGGAGGTAGCTCTATAAAATATTATACTCTCTCATCACGTTACATATCTTAACTTCTCCCTATGATTTGTACTCAAACAATCATCACACAGTACACTTTACCATTATTATATAATCATTCCAGAAATTGAACAAAAACAAAATACAACATTTAGAAGGCAAGAAACTTTAATGAAGAAGAATAATAAGTAACTGACATGGATTTAAGTTAATTATCTGCAGCAAAAAATTATGCTTTTCCACAAATATATTAAGATTACCTTATCACAACAGCTTTCACCCATTAATAAATGCCGATGTTTAATGATGCATCAGACATCCAACAAATAATTAAATATCTAAAAATCAAAAGACAGCAGAAGAACATAGAAAAGAAAAATGAACATACAATGTATCCTAAGTTCATAATTGACATCAAACCAACAATTAGATAACTTTGCATGAAAAATAAACAGCAAAGGAAAAACAACCAGCACTAAAGTATACACTCTTACATTCTCTCATCATATTGGATGATCAAGAAATGTATGAGAATAAAGACAAATAAAAGATGAGAAACCATAAAGAAGAAACTTTATAAGACCTGGCATATCAGATACTAAACATAAAAAGCCAAAGTAAACTTAAAATATAAAGGACACTGGTAAACTTCTAGTGGGCTTTATATTAATTAAATATATGACGAAAAGAAGAGGAGGCACAGAGTCAAGAAGTGCTAAGTGATTAGAAGGACCTAGATTGGCCTTCTACCAAACTCAAGAATTTCAAGCTTCCCAAATAAGTAGCAAACACAAAAAATGATGCTTATATTTCAAAGTAACCCCCAGACCTCTCTTACAAGGATTTTTGATGATCAATATGGATGATGTTTAGAAGAATGATATGTATATAAGTGATAGTTTTGGAACTTCCAGATATGTGTGTAACCCACTGAATACTAATGGCTGAAAATGGTTATCTATATTGAGATGCAGGCCATCCAAAGTATGCCTTGCCACCATGTATAAAAGTAGATTCAAGTATTACTGAAATGTCTATTAATGTATGGTGGCCATTTTGCCACAACATAGTTGCAATTACCATGAGATTCATACTGGTCCATCTACCAAACTAGATAGTTACTATGCTCCCTAAACTAAAACAAGATTGCAAAGACAGATTTCAAAACACAATGCCCGCAAATGGCTGCAAATGGTTGCCTGCTTTAAAGCAGGCCATCCAATTTGCCTCGCCACATATTAGCAGCAAGTCAAAAGTCTGTTCTGCCATATCAGGAGAACAATCTCTATAACTCCAGTAGTAAAAATAAATAAATGTGATATAAGGGAAAACCAGTTTTAGCAAAAGAAACAAGAAATGGAAATCTTGATTCCTAGAACGAAAACCAAGGATCAACCACAGTTAAAAATCCTTTAGGTAGGCAGGTAAAGCCAGTCTCGTCAGGGTCACGAATCATGGGCATCTAGATGAAGTAACAAACCAATATATTGCATCTAGAAACAACCCAAACCTTATGAATCAGAAACGGTGTTACATACGTCACCTAAGGTACAAGGGGTAGAAAAAACCTCCCAGTATAAATAGCAGCAGCAGCAAATGAGAAGGAGGATAAGAAGAAGAAAAAATAGCAAGAACGAAGTTTAAGTATCCATAGATAGCAGATCCATATGGTCTTGAATTGAGACGTGGTTCTACAATCCATACTGCTCAAATCCGAAGACAACTCCGAATAGAAAATTTCGACATAGCATGAAAAATACAATACAAAGAATATGGATCAAACTGAGAACGTATAAGCAATGCCTGAAACATTAGTGATACCTTAACGGGACGGCATAGGAGAAATAATACAGACAAATAGAATAACAAGCATCTCGATTTGACTCGAGAAGGAGGAGAGGGAGTTTCTAGATTGGGAAAAGGAAAGCTGAGACAGTAACAATCTACCTCGATCCATCCATTTCTCAACCAAATCACAACCACTCTAACTGCGTCCCCATCTTCTTCGATCGCCATCCAAGAAGGAAGAGGTTTTCCGAGGAAATGTTTCCAAAAATTTGGAAAAGAAGGAAACATTTCCGAGGAAAATCTCTCTCTCTCTCTCTCTCTCTCTCCTAATTTGTGAATTTGAACGTTGTCAAGTAGATCCGTCATATAAAGGAGAGAGGAAACGGGTCGGATTCGGTTGAATGCACCCCGAACCGATAACAAGATGACCGTTGAATCGGCTGACAAGTGAGCCCTCCCCCCTTTGGGCTTTGGCTTTTGTGAACGGATGAGATTGGGTTTGGGTGCCCCTTCGGATCCGCTCTTCTCCTTTCTCTCTCCACTTGCTTTCTCTTCTATATCGACTTCCTCCTTAAAGCCTATCCTTTTGCACTCTCTCTCTCGCTCTCTCGCTCTCTCCGGTGAAGTCCTGTCGCACTAAGATTGCCTTCCATGGCCTCCTCCTTCGCCGCCGCCGCCGTCCTCCTCCCGTGCCTTCCTTCTACGCGTTCGAGGCGGACCACTGCCATCTCGGCATCGGCGAGCGCAAAGAACGAGACGAGGACGCTTTCTTCTCTCAATTCCCCACACCCCATCCCCTCTTGTTTCCTCGGTCCTCTCTCTCTCTCTCTCTCTCTCTCTCTCTTGAATATGATTTTATCTCTAGTACCCTTTGTCTTTCCTATCCAGAAGTAACTGATCGTTAGGATAAGTAGCTGCTTCGATTCCTGGTAATAATGTAAGTGAGTTTTTCTTCAAGCACAGAAATTTACCAGTTCTGACTTGTTTCTTGGTGTGATTGGGAGTTGGGTTTTCAATAAGTTATAGAGCACAATTGCATTTATGTTATTGCTGGAGACACTTTGGATGAGGACAGAGAATTTGCAATGACTTACCTGCTTGTGGAATTAGGCAGAGGTGCAAGGAGGGACAAATGCGGGTTTATAACTGAGAAAATTTTGCACAGAAGATGGGAAAAGATGAGCAAGTATCGGTAATGTGAGAGAGATGTGATAATGAGGATAATTGCGTTAGAAAGAAGAGAAAAATAAGAAATGTAGATTATCTAGTCTCTTCATGATATGATTTGGTTTTCATTTAGAAGGATGCTGTTGAAAACTGAGGTTGCAACTGTTAGAGTACAATATGGGTGTGGCTTACTGTACTCTGAGTATGGTGGAAAATTAGCAGGGTAATGATAGCTTGAGTTCATTTATATATATATTGGTTGAAGTAGGAGCAAGAAATGGTAGAGGAAAGGTATAGCGTGAGCTCAAGGAGGGGCAATAGGAAAGCTTTGTGTATTTCATGCAATATTCTATTATTCTTTTAATTTTTGTACTTCTTTATAGCCACGTTTTATTTTTAGAAACCCTCATATGAGGTTCTACATGTGTATCTACTCTGTAAAATTTGCCACTCAATCTCATTTTTATTGTTGGTTCTTCTGCTTCAATAGTTCTGTTACAGGTAATTGCTTTGTGCAAAACATTTGATGCCAATGTGTATGCTATATTGAACCTTGCTCCATATTTGGGTGGACTTTTTATCACCTTTTGATTTTTGAAGAGATGGTTCTGCTATTCCTGAAAGCTTCCGACTGTTATTTTTTGTCATAATTCTGGTTTAGGAGCGAAAAGATCATTCCCAGTGGTATCGGGATATTATTTGGAACTGCATTTTCTTTCAAGTAACATTAATTATGAAATATAAGCTGAAAATATGATCCTTTCCTTTTCATTGAATATGAGCAAAATATTATTTCATATTTTGGGTGAAAATATGTTTGATATTATTTCAAAGTAAACTATTTTTAGCCAGTATTATGCAGATTAACTTGAAGATCTAATTAGTTAACTTTTTTGTAACTAAGTCATTTTGTATTATATATAGACTAAAGTTTCTGCAGTTCCCAGGAGGAATGTAATAGCTACCGTGCTCTCAAGTTTCATCTTGTCACCCCAGTGGTACCATGAAGTTGCCTTTGCTCAGCCATCTACCTTGTTCAGGGAGCACATAGACACATTTGATGGCTATACATTTTTGTACCCAAAAAGCTGGATCCAAGTCCGTGGTGCTGGAGCTGATGTATTTTTCAGAGATCCTTTTGTTCTTGATGAAAACATTTCGGTAGAAATATCTTCTCCTTCATCCTCCAAATATAAAAGCGTTGAAGATTTAGGGCCTCCAGAAGTAGCTGCACAGAAAGTACTTAAGCAGTATTTGACTGAATTCATGTCTACTAGATTAGGTGTTCGGCGTGAGTCAAACATTTTAACAACATCATCCAGGGTTGCCGATGATGGGAGAGTCTACTATCAAGTTGAGGTAAGAGAGTACTAACTAGTTATTGCATGTAAGCTTTAACTTCAGTGGTCATGTTCAATTAGAAAAGGGTTTAAAAGCTTTAATGACAAGAAAATTGCTAAAGTTGTCTTAGATTACCTCAAATAAAATTCCAGGATAAGAGAGTACTAACAAATTATTGCATGTAAGCTTTAACTTCAGTGGTCATGCTCAATTAGAAAAGGATTTAAAAGCTTTAACGACAATAAAATTACTAAAGTTGTCTTAGATTACTTTAAAGAATTATTGTTTTCAACTTTGAGATTCTTTATGAACCAACTTCCCCTGGAATTTCATTGGAAACATTCGAATCTCCAGAACCAACAGTATTAGAATATCACTGTTCTTGTAAACTTTTGCTCAGTTTCTTTCTTGAAGGTTTTGTGCTCTCTTATGTGACTGTCTGAACATTTATGCTTGCATTCACTGTGATGAATTGTACTGCTTAATATATGCAAAAGGAAAAAAAAACAAATGGTTACAAGGATTACTGCCATTTATCAATACATTTTCATAATTTTACTTGCTTCTTATCATGGCAGAAATATTTATCATAGTTTGTCTTTACAGGTAAACATAAAATCTTACGCAAGCAACAATGAGTTGGCTGTTATGCCACAAGATAGGATACCCCGGCTTGAATGGAACAGGCGATATCTATCTGTTCTTGGTGTGGAAAATAAGAGGTTGTATGAGCTACGGTTGCAATCACCAGAAAATGTATTCCTAGAGGAAGAAAAGGACTTGCGAGATGTTATGGAATCCTTTAGGGTGCTCAAGACAGTAGATTGAACAGCATGGTTATGATTTACAACAGCAGAGGATAGGAAATTGAGGCCTTAATCTTTTACTCTGTGAATAACTTGCTTTTGCAATCGCAGCACAGAGTTGATATATGATATATCATTCCGGTCTGCATTGTAGTGAGTTTGATCTTACTATGCATTGCATAATATTGTATGAACATACAGTTTGATCTTCTCCTCCTTTTTTTTGTTCAAGTTGTTCTGTCAATAGCTAATTCATATTGACCGAGGATCTGCCAAAGTTGTTTCATGAAATGGAAATTTGAGATACCTTTTATTTGTTCAAATTGTTTTGCTACAGGTAAATAACATTGGCTATCATCAAAGACTATTCAGGTCCTGTTCCTGGAGGTTCTTTCCCTTTGCATAAGCTTAAACTATAACCAAGAAGGTTGGCACCCTTCCTAATCTACAACCAAGAAGATACATTTAGCCTGTCTATCTAGGTTTTACAGCATATCACAATTGCCTAGTTTTGCTCGTTTGCCGGGAACATGCCACCGCACTAGCAAATAATCAAATGGTATTCTTGAATTGGGAGATAAACAATTCAAGCATACTTTCTACTGTCACTCTATGTATAACTATTTTTATTAAAATCATATGAAGAGAGTTAATAATATAAACTATATAAGAGTATTGAAAAATAATAAAATTGTGTTGAGAATTGGTAACGTATTAAACCCAATGACAAAAATACATTTGAGTATACGTTAAAGTAGCACTAATAAATAGTATTTTTTTTTAAATAATAATAATTTTTTATTAAAACTGCAAACTTAAAATACTTTATATATCTGCACTATGAAACTAATACAAAGTTATAATCCCGCACTTCAGGAAAATAACTTCACACTTTTTATATAAATAACCATACACTATAATATAAAGAAATACTACATAATAATACAAGATTATACACTCGCACTCTATATAAAATAATTATACACCGAAGGATGTAAATAGACACTATAGAGTTATAAGCCCACACTCTATGTAAAATAATTATACATTAAAAGATATAAATAGACATTACAAAATAATGCAAGGTTTATAAGCCGCCATCTGTGTGTAAATATCGACACACTAGAGCATATAAAAAGACATTGCAAAGTTATAAATCTAGACTCTATATAAAATAATCGTATACTATAAAATAAAGAGACACTGCAAAATAATGCAAAATTTTAAGTTCGCACTCTATATAAAATAATTGTACATTAAAATAAAAAAAGCACTGTGAAGTAATAAGAAGTTATAAGCTGCAACTATGAAAAAAATAGTGTACAGGCTTAATTTTTTATTTTTACAAAATCTATTGGTCCAAAAAATGAGAAAGAATGGTAAATTACTAAAGATCCGAATGGGAGCCTGCTCAAATTGTTAACCTTTCCAAGGGTTGATACTCCTACCACAAGATGTAAGTTAGTCGATCAAGAAAATGATAGCACAAAAAACTTTTTTAAATCATTTGATAGATCAAGCAAATGATAGCACAAAACAGAAAATAAAGCATAAAGCGAACAGTAACTTGAGAGAGTACCACAATGACAAAGGGACAGGTTGTGGAACAATTTCAGTTCAGTTTAGCCACTAGCAGCTCAATCAAGAAATAATGGTAATTCACTCAGGCACCATCTCAAGTACAAGCTATTGAGACTGATAATAAATAGTGATCTTCGAACGACTATAGTCAAGAGGCGGGCAAGCATACGGCCAAAAACTTCAATGTGGATAAGTTTGTGAATACGTTTAAAATGTTTATATTGAAAACACATCTCCTAGCAAGAAGCGTCATTCCATGGTTAACTTGCAGAGATATATGAACAGGGTCACATTCTGTCCTCTCTCCTTCGGGGAGCACAAGTTATAATCTCATCGACCCGCAATATCATCTCAGCTGCCTCAGTTGCAGATAAGAGTACAGCTTGCTTAACTTTGAAGGACTCTGATATTCCAAGCTTTTCCATATCGCCAACCTGCACAATAGCAAGGTAAGAATAATTACCCAAGCTAACAGAGCTCTAACTTAGACATATGGTCTTTCTTTCACTTACTCCACCAGATATGACATCAATTCCAGCATTGCTTTTCTCCTTGTGATGCTCTGCACGTAGCTGAGAGATCAGCTCAGCACTATCCAGACCAGCATTGTCAGCTATAATGGTCGGAATTGCCTGGAGTGCACGGGAGAAGGCTTCGATGGCATGAGATTTCTTCCCTGGGGTCTTGCGTGCAAGATCGTCTACTTCTTTTGCCATTATCATTTCTGGCCATCCACCACCAAGTAACACCCTGCTGTCATTAACAGTCTGAGATAGCACACATAAGGCATCATGCAGGGACCTTTCTGCTTCATCTAGCACATGTGCACTGCGAGTAACCAGAAAAGGTAATGAGAAAATGATAACAGTGTCAGCTTACTAGAATGAGAAAGTATTTCCCAAAAGGTTGTGGTTACGACTTGAGAGATGCAGATTGTTATCTAAGTTTTTTCATATCCCAAATTTGGATCTGGGTTTAATGGATTGGAGTATAAGTTCCAAGTGATTATACATAATTAACACAATTTAAGAGATGTCCAAACCCAATGCATTATAAAGGAACATGAACATGCAGCTGTCTATGAGAGATCTTTTGTCATTTATATGAGATGAAGAACACAATTTTGATCTACAATAAGTAATCAGTTGCTTCCAGAGAAATATCGAGTAAACGATTCCAATTGTAAAAGTAATAACACTGCAGACTACATACTAATCAACTGGAGATAGTAACACAGTTTCCGCAACTCGATAACTACCCCCTCCCCACCACGAAAAGAAAAAAAAAAGAAACATACACACCAACGCACGTAAATGCAGAAAGGATACTGAACAAAAGAAAAGAAAAGGAAGAAACAGAAAAGGAAAGGGAAGGCTGAATGTAGGTATGTTAGGTACTTGGATATGTTATGTGTGTGGCCTTAAGAATGACAAGCCACTTCTATTAAACAGTGAAAATCATCATAATCTACATAAGAGGCCCTGTTCAGCAAACTTTATATGACTGCAATAGTTAGATGCCCTTAGCAGAATCACAAAATTATCATGTGAGAGCGCAACAAGAGTAAAGGTTTGATAACCTACTCATTTGAAAGTAGAAGTATTGGATATTAAAGATGACTTAGAACAAGGCTACGATAAAAACATTATTTTGTTAATATTATCAAACTTTGCATTAGCTGCCGGAATCAGACATACCTTGCACCTCTGAGGACAATAGTACAAGCCTGGCCCATTTCAACCCCAGAGAAATGAATTAGCCTGTCCTCCCCAATCATTATCTCTTCAATGAGCTTGCAATGCCCAAGCTTAACAGATTCTGGATTATCAAATGTGGAAGCAATCTCACCACCAGTAACCAAACCTAGCCGCTCAATCCCATCAAAATCAGCATGCTCAATAGCAAGAATGCCAGCATCAGCAAACAGTTCCTCTGGGAAGTTATATATCAATTGTCGATTGACAAAACAGTTAATTCCATGAGCTATGATCTTTTGCACTTTCTCCCTCATTTTCTGTTTTTCAGCTGCTTCAATTTCTGCAACTTTGGACATTGAATCCACACGAACACGAGCTCCAAAAATCTTAACTTTGTCAGTGTCCATAGCAGTATTTGCAACCAAAATCTTGGCATTCTCAATGCGTTTTGGTTGCCCGATGCCTATTTTCTTGTCAAGAATAAACCTTCACAAAAAGGACAATGGATTGGTCATCCTCGGGCAAGATTACCTTCAATCCATTTTAACATATTTGGCAAGCAAAACTTCAAGAAAATGCAAAACTTATGAATTCAAGGTGTTATAATAGACAAAAGAAGTATAATTATAGATGACTTTCCTTCTTTTGTTTGTAACTTACATGGACTGATTATCTTCTCTATGATTTCATATGCTTACTAGCAGAAAATAACACAATAAATGAAAATTGGAAGCCTGATTGCATACAAGAACCAAAGGGAAAGCTTTGCATCTTGGTGCAGAAGAAAATAAATTGGGGGCTGAAATAGGTCAGATATCCATTTGAACCAGCTTCAATTTCTGAATTTAGTCAAATATGCATATAAAATGGTGAAACCAGCTCGAATATAGATCTGCATCAGGCTCTGAAGAGCACACCATCAGGATATGAATATGGTTGAATATTTTATCAGAATAAGGATTGCATAGCTGCATTTTTTAAGGTTGTCGGTAAAAATAATAACTCAATGATACTTATCTCCCTTGTTATATTTCAAACTTAATTTAATTTAACACCAATTTAATTCAACACAAACCACTTGTGACAGTAGGCTTCTCATGATAGTCAACGTGATAAGGAACCTCCTTATAAATGCTGGATTGGCACTGTTAGAATCATTTTGTGGTTAGGCCAGTCCATGTTATCATTTATTTGCATTTGTATAAAGCAAATATGATTATAACTTACATCCAATTCCTACCATTTTTCCATTGTGTAAACATAAATATAGACCCAAATTTTATATGTATTTTATAGTAGCTTATGCATCGTATTTTGAAAAGGAAAATGAAATGGGGTATGTATATAGTTGATAAACAAGATTGCTTTAATCTTTGGCCCTTGTTTGTTTTAAGGCTAAGCTCTGAACTAGATTAACTGACCACATTTCTTAGTCCTGATTTAAGTACCTTGAACTAGGCTAAAATAATTTAGTCCCTGTTTGCTTTGAGTTCAAGTAGGATCCCTAAACTAGTTCAAGGACCCCTAATCTGGTCCAATAACTAAACAATAAATTTTTTTTTCTTAATTTAGTTCAATACCCACTTTCTAAATAAATACTAGTATATAAATTTTAATATCATTTCAAATGGATTCCAATTTTACCCTTGACATGACTTGAATCAAAAGTGCATATTTGTTGGCTTATATGATGCAGAGGGAAAAGAGACTCAATTGGACATGATTTGATAAATTTTATAATATAAAATATGAATATTTTAAAAGAGAGGAGAAATTAAGATATAAATTAATAAATTTAAGTCATGTTAAAATCAATTTGAAATGATACTAGAATTTATATATTAGTGTTTATTCAAGGAGTGGGTATTGAACTAGATTAAGAAAAAAAATAAGATAATTTGTTGTTTAGTTACTGAATCAACTTAGGGGTCCCTGAACTAGCCACCCTAAACTCAAAGCAAATAAGGGCTAACTTATGAAGTGCACCATCTTAGAAATGCTGGTTAAGGCTAAAAGGCAACATAATTTACTAGTATCTATTAGAAAATAGAAAAGCAACCATTTACTGTGTAAACCGACTCTACTTTAAAATTGTAAAAGACATACCCTTCATCCAAAAATGAATCCTTGAGAGATCCTCCAGCTTTCTTGAGAATTTGGATAGACTCCAAATTTGTGCTGCCCTGCCACCAGCAGGTAAGTACTTAATGCCCAAGAGCTCACATAACAAAAGAAAAAGTGAAACTTACCAACCAAGCTTCACAGAAAAAACCAACAAATAGCAGTACAAAAGGAGGGTAGAAAAGGCAGAGCTTACTACATCTAGATACACTCAAAAGGTTATTAAAAAATCTGCGAAATACCTGATATCAGAATACAAAAGGAAACAGATTTTGCACCATGCAAATTTCAAATAAAAACAGCGACTGGAGTTTCTATTTATCTCATCAAAAGTTGAGGCCATGATAGGTACTACAAGGAGCAGTAACATCAAAACTTAAAGTAAACTTTCTGCCGTTGATAAGTCAACACTTATTTCATGCATCTTATGTGCATTACCTTTCCTTGTCTCTTAGTGTTTTAGAAGCTAGGACTACCAATCAACAGAAAGAGGCTATAACAATATTCAGGAATTGAATGTCTAGCTATAATTGTTCTCTTAACAGTTGAGCATAATACTGTGATTAGACATATTGAACATGAAGAGAATCATAGGATGTGCAAGGTGTAAAACACAGAATCATAGGAGGTGCAAGGTGTAAAACATACAATAGCAATAAAAGACTCCACAGCTTAAATATGTTGCCACTGCAACATGCAAGCATGCAAACGAGTTTTATTCAAGCATTGTTCTTTCAGATCTTTCTCCAAGACCCCTGAGAACAAATTTAATATACCAAACAGAAGGGACTTTCTGGTTATCTATACTTTGAACCAACATAATAGGTTCATTAACATAAGAAACACCACTAAATACACCAGGTCTTTCTGTTTTCAATTTAATCAGGATATTAAAATCCAGTATAAGGACACCATCAATGCTGCAAAACACCTTATGTGATGCAAACCCATTACCATAACCCTCCAAAGTATATAAGAAGAAAGGTGTTAGCAAGCGAAACAGGAAGTGGTAATACCACTCAAGGTACATGAATGTAAGATGCAGAAGATAAGACGAAATGGTGAATTTGTTTTGCACTTGGCAACTTGAATGAACAGTGAATTTTTCAGTTCCCTAACACATCAAGTGCTACAAACATCACCTGACTTTTGAGATACCGAGAAATCATATTTGATAACAAGTGTCGTACAAAGAAAACCACTTTCATCTTTCAGTACCTTAAGCCTCAAAACAGCATCCACTGCAAGCTTAGCAAAGTACTCCTTGTCTTGGGAAAGTATCTTTGAACTCAAAGTTGTCATGGCAATTTTCATGAGATCAGATCGAAATTTCTCTGTGGCACCAACCAAAGATAGTGTCAAAAGAATGTATGAACTTGTAGTGCAAATAAAACATTGAAACAAAGACACAGATTCAAAAGAATGCAGATAAAAATCAGATGACAGGACTAAAAATGTTTATAAACAATTAGGCTGGAGTTAGTCCTGCAAGTTACTAGAAAGTTAAAAATCCTGTGATCTAAGCTTAATGCTAGCCTACATATGAAACCATGACGAACTCATTATCGGAGACATGGGAAATCCAAAACTAGTTGTCTCATCATTTTTGCATTATAAAATTATTAGTACCTGAATCTTGCTTGTTGTCCATGGCATTCTCCAATAAAGCATTGCGGGCACACTCAACAGCCATTCTGTACCCTATTATATTGCAAAGGAAAACATACCAAGATCAGAACAATATGGAACACCCACCAGTAATCCAGCAGCACTACATGGACTATCTTTCTTCAGAACTCAGAAGTCAATAATAGATAACAGACAGAAAATAGCTAAATGATGGTATGCGATATTGCTCAACCATAGACCTCTTATTGGATCTAATCCACCATGAAATGTCAGGAGTCTATTTTGACCACTTCAAGGTGCAAAATAGGTTTGCTCCATCAGGCTATACTAAGGAACCTTTTATTGAATGAGTCAAATCATAAATATTTCTCAATGATTACCCTCATACTAAGAATAAACATTATCATTTATGTTTGTTCCAGCAGTAGAAACAATTTGAGCTGTTCCTGCATAAGCTTCATTCAAAATGGCTTCGGCTTGTTTGTTTAGGCCTGAGTTGCATAATAAAAACATGTTCCACCAATATAACCATCTCCAACTTGGGCTGCAGCAAATGGGAAAACAGGACAAAGAAGAGTAATTGGATATTGCAGTAGACAGATTGGACATCATAGGAAGTAGGGAAGCCCTCCTCCCTATGGTCTCTTTGGCAAAGGCCTTCTCCGTGAACATAAATTACAGTTTGGCTAACCGACACAAATTGTACCAGAAGGCTGTGACATGGCCAAGCTAAGTTGGAAAAGAATGAAAAGGAAAAAATCAGAAATGGCAATGACTAAATGGTGATTCAGCCTCTAAAATTACACAAAACCACTTTCAAAGTGAATGAAATCATCCCAACTGACCGAAATCCCAATCATAGCAAATTAGCACACACTAGACATTGTTACACAGAGAAGTGAGAGAAACCAAATCGCATTTCAATTAGATATGTAAGCTACTGGCATTCGCTATACTAGTGATAATTATCTTGCTCCTGATACTTTGCAATCTCACCTAACAATAGAGGTGTCAGTACCAAAGTAGAAGATTAACATGAAGCAAAACAAAATGAAACTTTCCTGTTTATGAGTATATCTCAAACATTAAAATGAACAAACTCTTCTAAAATTTATTTGTTTTATTTAGAAATAATCAACAGATAATAACAGAAAATAGTAACACTAGATCATGCTCCCAAATTACCTTTCTAATGCCTATTGAATATATAAATTAAGAGCAGCTTGCAACTTTTTAGGGGCCTCAAGCATGAATGCAAGGAATATAAGCCATCAGAAGTAATTATAGTTTGAAAACATAAGCAAAAGGAAGAATCTAATAAAATGTTGAGGCAGGAGCGGAGCACTAGAAGATGATTACATGTCAAAATCTACCTGCCCCTGGCTTCTCTTTCCTATTCTGACATACCTGAATCGAGGAACCTTTACATTTTTGCAAGCCCCACAGTCATCCTACCTTATTAGATTTCCCTGCTTTTTCTCTGACCACATATCTACTATCTAAGTGTTTGCATGCCTTCTAACGTTCTTTCAATATACTAACAGACCAGATCCACCATTTACATAAACGAAAAAAGTGAAAAGACAACTAATGTAGATAACCAATACAGACCCAGGAAGACAACAGCATGATATTACACGAAACTATGGGATCCCTAACCGGCACATTTTATATTACATTATATATGCTACAAATTTAGAACAGTGAAAAGAACATGACAGGCCTTAAAAATACTTTGGGATCTTGAAACAAACCTGCAATTATGGTCATTGGATGGATCTTTGTATTAACCAATTTTTCAGCTTCCCTCAGAAGTTCTCCAGCCAAAACAACAACAGAAGTTGTTCCATCACCAACTTCATCATCTTGAACTTTAGAGATATCTGAAACTTAAATCAAGGATTGACCTTTCTCTTTGTGGCTAACAATCCTCTGAGGTCAAAGAAGAATAAAAATAGCTCTTCTACCAGAGAATGAAAGATAAAAACATTGCATTCTGTTGTTTACATTAATTTGCACAAATCTGAGTTGAGAAAAAAAGAGATTTAACTAAAGAACAACTACACGTGCAGAAGGCCAAATAGTGGAAGACAAATCAAAGGATACCAACAAGGACCTTGGCAGCCGGGTTGTCAATGTGGAGAGATTTCAAGATAGTCGCACCATCATTAGTAACAGTAATATTCCGTCCTCTGCCAGTTGACTGAAGGATCTTGTCCTGCAAACCAAAAATATTCATACATGTCACATTGATTAAAAATAATAAAGCTCAAATGCCTAACATATAAGTAAACCATATACCATTCCTTTTGGTCCTAAAGTGGTCTTGACTAAATCAGCGATTGCCATTGCACCAATAAAAGAAGCCTGCACAAAATAAGTTAGGAAGGGTAGTTATAAATAAATAACTTTGTCCTAAGAATGATATTGCTTGTCAAGAAGCCTGACATGGCATTATGACTTGTTTCGGGGAGAAAATATACGATAATCTCTTCGTGGCAATCCATTACTGACTTCAAAACAGCATCATGCCACTGCAGCTTTTCATGCTCTTTGAACATTTTGGGGATTTTAAGAAATACAGATTTCTAAATCTACTGCCAGAGTGTGAAAAGTTACAGGATAAAACTCTTCCCAAGAGCTCTGATGACAAGAGCTGAGTTTGCATGTATATAATAAATCACATTTAAGTGACTTTTAGATTTTTGTACCTAAGACTTCAATGTCTTTAACTGGTGTCATACAATAGAAGAAGACAAGTAAATATTGTGCAATTTATTGCTTCCCTTGTATAACAGAAGAATGAGTCCAAGTGTCCAATGTGTGAAGACAGTAAAAGTATCTTTCCCATTTCAAAGTTCATAAAGATTAAAACCATACTAAAATACTTGAGATCACTCCTGCTCAATATCTGTTTTCATTGACTCTACCGGAAGAAGAGACTACAATGTGTGATGGTATTACTCATTAGAACTTGGATTAGGTTATGGTACTTAATTACTTACTGAATTTCCAGAGCGACTCAAATACAGAAAAAAAATACATTGAATTGCATATAACTTGCCTTAGTACATTACTAGCTAGTAGCTACATGATTTGGCAGGTGAAATTAACAGATAAACAAGATTGAATGGTTAAACTTTAAAATGATGGCCAAGAATTAAATACTTACACTAGATAACCAAATCCTTACAGCTAATGGACCTTTGTTTGAGAGACATACTTATAAAAATTAACTGCTTCGTTCTATGTCCTTGTCCTTAGACTTTCATCATAAACTTGAAGAGAGAGAGAAAAAAAAACCTCTTCTGTTTTCCTTTAGCACCTTAGAGATGAATGCTGGAGTGTAATGCTCATGGCTCATACTTTATTCTTCTACCTAATATAGCACGATACTTGCAAAACATAGTTCTAAAACTAGGCTAATCGTGGAAACAACAACGAAAGGAACATATATTAAACAGTAAATGAATGAACTTTTTTGGTCGTCTTTGCAGCCTGAGCTCATCAAGACCACTAAAAAGATTCAAGCTAATACCAAGACATCGCTCCAATGTTTCTACTGTTCTCATAAAGATACTAATCAAAATTAACACTGGAAATACTATCAAATGCGCACCATCCTCGCTCGATCTCCCTTCTCTTCCGTGGCTTCATCTTTGAACAATCGTTCCACCTAAACACCAAAACCCATCACATATTAACCAAACCGTAGCGATAAAACTATATAAATAGAGCATATATGAGATGAAACATACCGCCATTGTAATGATCCGAAGAGCTCACAGATCTAGTAAGAAAAAAATAGGAAAAAGAAAAAAAAAATGGGGATCAACGAGCCGAGGCAGAGGAATTAGAGAGAACTTAGACTGAAATGGGAAAGGGATCAAATGCCTTTATCGAGCGCTTCGATTGTTTCGGGGGATCTAAAACCCTAGAGTTTCCGAAGGGGTTCTTTCGCTGGCGGCGGACTCAAAAAAGGGCTCGACCGCTACGCCTTTTCCTCAAAAATGGCTCGAACGGACGGTTCGTGATTGTGCTTATGGTGCGTGTCTCAATTTTGGCGTAGTAAACGAGTTTTTGACCAAAATAGGCTTCGTTGCAAACTAATTTACCTAAATAGTCACCTTATTTGTAGAGAAGGGGGGGGGGGGGGGGGGGGTGTTGAATTTTTTTTTATTTGGAATATAAATTTAAATTAAGATTTGGATATTAAACCGGTTGTAAAATTTTAAATTGCATCTTAATTAAATGAATATAAACAGTTTTTGAATCTTAAACGGATATAAATATGAATCAGATCTTAATTGGATATATATCGGATTTTAATATGATATGAATGCGAAATAAATTTTTCGACGGCATATATATTATAAAAAATAAAACTTCATAAAATCAACTACTAATTCACTACAGGACCAACACAATAATATTTACCAAAATGAGTAAATGATAAATAGAATAAAAAAAAAGTAGAACAATAATATTTACCAAAATGAGTAAATGATAAATAAAATTTAAAAAAAACTACTATTAAATATTGAACAAGAACAATTGTAGTAGACTAACACCTTTATAAGAGATGTATACATATAGATAGAGGTGGTAACTAACATGTAAAAAGAAAGGGTTAGAGGTGACCTCCAATGGGTGAAAAGAAAGGGTTAGAGGTGACCTCCAATGGGTGGCAACAACCAACATCTGAAGAGGGTAATGGATTTTGTTTTATGGTGACTCGAGATGAAGGAAAGTGATCGAGTAAGATAAGAGTGTAGACGAACCAAGCTTGCGCGAGCTGAACTTAGCTCGATTCAACACGAAATTGATTAACTTAGCTCAACTAGGCTTAATAAGATTATCGAGCTACATCGATTTTACCAAAAAAAATTGCATATTTACTTTACTGCTACAATAATACAACCTTTATAAAGTTAGGCACTTAGTACATATAATAATATTCATAATTCTTCATTTCTCAATGTTCGACTAAATGTCATTCGACCAATATAAAAAATTAATCTTTTTACGTGTAAAATCTAGGATTCAAATCCACATCAGCTTATTTGAGATTGAAGTGAATTATCAAATGTGTTGCAATACATTACTATAAATTTCGAAATAGACAATATGTATCTAGCGTTATATTAAAAAAATTACTGTGCTAATTCGAGTTGAGCTCGAACAAACAAAGTTTAGCTCGGCTCAGCTTATTTAGAATTCAAGCAAAGCCCACTAGCTTCACGAGCTATCGAGTTTTTTGGACAACCCTAGGAAGTAAGGAGTTGAGGGCGACTAGAAATATGTAAAGTGCTGGATGTTCAACGAGTGACAGTTAAAAGAGGTTCAACTACCAAAGAAAATGAGGGAGAGAGAGTAGTGAGGTTGGTGAGAAGTCGGGGCTTATTCGTGACAGCTCAAGATAAAAGGGGAGATTAGGAAGTGATTAGTTACTAAGTTACTTCTATACACAAGTTTATGTTGAGTGCGTCGTGTTGATACTCAGCATGCTATTCATTTATAAAATTATGAGTAATCAGATATTTGATATCCGAAGAAATTTATCCAATTAATATTACTGTAATAGTATGTTACTTACATAGTAAATAAGAATCTAATCATTTGATCTTAATTCAAACTTGCTCCAAACATCTTAGTTAGAATTACTTTTAAATAGTATTAAATATGCTTATCATGCGTCTTAGTTAAGATTGAGCTTAAAATAGAGTTAAATTGAATTTAAGCTCAATCAAGAAGAGAAGCATATCATCATAGTTGTATATGTACTAAGTATCGTTCTCATAATTAAGTGTAATATTTTTTCGCTAATGGGATATTACTCAATTAGTACAAGTATTTCCAAAATTTAATTCAAACTACATTAGTATTCAGTGAGATATTATTAAATTTTTATTTCTCCATCGAGAAAGTTATATAATTTTAAATTTATAAATTTATACGGGAAGAAGTATTATAAATTTATAAAGCTCGGATGGACAGATTCCTAATCAAAATTAGCTCGGTTTGAGTTTGATTTAAGCTTTACTAAAATCAAGATCGAATTATATCGAGCTTTAATTGGATTAAATATGATACTTATTTATAATTATATGGTATATATACGTATAGAGATGCCTCACTTTGAAGTCCCAAATGAAGGGCGAATCGTCGCCGAGTTCGTTTTGTATCCGAGTTCAAAAATTATATAGAGTACTAAAACCTCCGCCGACTTCTCTCTCTCCTAAGACACCATTTTCCCAGTAATTTCTCCTCTTCCAGGGACCGTCTCGCTTGCTATAAGTGCGCCTCTGAAATCCAAATCCGCGAAGCAGGGAGAAGCCGAGAAGGCATCAAGAGAAGAGGAAGATGGTGAAGGTTCGGATGAACACGGCCGACGTGGCCGCGGAGGTGAAGTGCCTTCGGAAGCTGATCGGGATGCGGTGCGCCAACGTCTACGACATAACCCCTAAGGTAATCTGAGAACTTCACCTAATTTACAAAATCCATCGTGCATGTGGGTTTTCATCTATTAATATTCACTTCTTTGATGAAGAAGTCCTGTTATCGGATTATCGCCTTCGTTTTTTTTCTCAAATTTTCGCTTTTTCTGGTAATTGACATGCTCCTATTAGGCATTTAACCTTTCATATGATTGGTTTTTCAATGGAAAGTGTAGAAAGGATTAATTTTTTGGTTTTGTTATTTTGTACTTCACTTTTTTGGGCTTGAACCTTCTAGGACAATTCGTGAAATCTCTGATGCTTCAAGAGAATATTAGTCATAGTAAGCGTGTCATTCTAGAAGGTGTCAATGCTGAAGCCTGACTTCTGATACGAGTGCTAGAAGGAACTTTTCGTTGTCTGCTTAGGCGCTTGCACGGTGTTTGAATGATTTAATGTGAGGTTGGTTACTGGGAAACGAGAATGATAATTACTTCAGTTAACAGATTCAGAAAAGGGGTCGGTTTAGTTTTGCTCAACAACTTCATATACAAGTAGTGTAACAATCTGCAATTCCAATGAAGTATGTGTCCTAACTGGCTGGTTTTATTGTAATGTTTTAGCAAGTCTCAGATAATACAACTTTCATGACCCGTTTAATTATCTTTTATCTGGCTTAAATTCGTTCTCTCATAATTGTTGCTAATGATCATTTATTTGTAGACATATCTGTTCAAGCTGATGAACAGCAGTGGAATGACTGAATCAGGGGAGAGTGAGAAGGTTTTATTGTTGATGGAAAGTGGTGTCAGGTTACATACAACTCAATATGTTCGGTGAGACTATATCCTTGATTTTAGCTTTGTAAATGTGATCTGATTTTTAGTTTGAATTTTTCATTGTTACAATACTCTTCACTTTGTTTAGGGACAAGAATACAACTCCTTCTGGATTTACTCTTAAATTACGGAAACACATACGCACAAGAAGGCTTGAAGATGTTCGGCAACTGGGATATGATCGTGTAATTACTTGATGCTAACTACAACACTGGAGAAAAATCCATGATATCAATAGTTTTAACTTTTAAGGACTTGAATATTTTTCTCTTCTCATTATGAATGAAATTTTGATGTTTTGCCATTGTCTCTTCTCTTATACGAGGTTCTTAATCATAGCTTTGATTTGTATTCACAGATTATCGTTTTCCAATTTGGTTTGGGAAGTAATGCTCATTTTGTAATTTTGGAGCTTTATGCGCAAGGAAACATACTTCTCACAGATTCTGAATTTATCGTCATGACGCTACTCCGTTCTCACAGGTTGTTATCATATCCACAATGCTTAGTTGTTAGGATTCTATGTTGGTGATCCAGTTGCATATATGAATCTAATATGTTGCACAATGGATATCTTGATCAATTTGTATCTTTAATCCATTTCATGAGATAGATGATTTACATGTGGTATACATACAAGGGTATCATGTATTATTGAAAGTTGCATTTTAGAAGATGTTAGGTTTCCTCGCCACATTTTTTCTGGTTTCACTAGATCTAGAACATTTATAATCAAGGATTGCCATACTAGAGGCATGGCCTGTGCCGGTCACTCGTTGGCATGGTACAAGATGACACGTGCCGCAAGAACGACAGAGATGTTTACCTTCTTCCGTCATTGCCTCTCATGTTCTCCTGCCTTCGCCTCCTCCTTTCATTTTGTGCTCAACTCCGCTTCCGTCAGCGCGTCCGAGTTCCACCTCCTTCAAGCTTTTTATGGTTTTTATGAGATTCATCTTGAGAGGAAGAAGATGATCTAATTAGATCGACTTCTATTCTCATGTGGATATTTGTTTTGAGAGTAAGTGAGGTGGATCGTGCCAACGGCCACATGTCGGTGTTCTATTGGCACAGCTAATCCTTGCTTATAATCTTAAAAAGGGCGGTTCGCTCAAATTTGTTTCATCCATTGTGGTTTCTTATGATAAACACAGTTCCTTTTTTCTTTTTAAAAAACTCCATATATGTTTTGCCTGCCATTAAGCCAATTGTGAATTTTGGTGACTTTTTAGAGACCTTTCAAATGCTAATTTACAAGGTTTCCATATGATGTTACTGCATAGATTGAGAAAGGCATGCTTTTCATTCTTATTAGCTTACACTGGATTTATGTGGGCACAAAGATGTGGATAAACTTACTTGTTTTTTACTTAGTTATTTCACACCCATTTTTTTTTCTTTCAAGCATCACGTAGAAAACTTCAGATCAGTAAAAGGTCTTTGCATAACTTCACTTTTGTAGTGGCTATATGGTTCCTGCCTTCCTGGACACAGTTGATTCCTTCCTTCCATGATACTGACTCGAAATAATAAGAAAGACTTTTTGTCATTGTATCCACGTTCATTTTTCACTTCCCTGTCAATCTTTTGCCCTTCTGAATCTCTACAAAAATAAAGTTTGTTTTGCCAAACATGACGAGTGTTTTTTTTCCATGTACATTAATGAGCTTAAAGCTAACATGTTTACTGCAGAGATGATGACAAGGGGTTGGCCATTATGTCACGCCATCGTTATCCAGTAGAAGCATGTCGTGTTTTTGAAAGGACTGATTTGACAAAGTTAAAAGCTGCAGTAAATAGGTCTGGTGATAATGAATCTTCTGAAGTGAATGATGATATTAATGTCTCTGAAAAATCCAAGGAACCAAATACTATTAAGAATAAGAACTTGCCCGTATCAAATAAGAAAGCCAGTGAAGGTACTCAGTCTAGTAAAGCTACTCTGAAGACCATTCTTGGAGAGGTCTTAGGTTATGGACCTGCACTTTCTGAGCATATTATATTGGATGCTGGCCTACTCCCAAATATGAAAATTGGGAAAGATTCTGATAACAAAATTGATGAAAACACGGTTCAGATTTTAGCACAGGCTGTTACTCGGTTTGAGGACTGGCTTGCAGATGTGATATTGGGTCAAAAGGTTCCTGAGGGATATATTTTGATGCAGATTAAATCCACTAGGAAGGACATTATACCTGCACAAGAGTCTATTTCTGGAAAGGTTGGTGTATCACCATTTAAAGTGCTTACACTTTTTTGGAATGATGTGTTGACATCTTTGGGAAATCGACTAGCTACCTTACACCATCCTCTCTGGTTTCTTCATACAACTATGCTTGTCTGGTTTATGAAATTGTTTTTGCCAAGTTGGTTAACTTTTTGATTGGGTTCATGTTCATCACACCTTCTATTGTGAGATCACATATGCAAGCTGGACGATAATCTTTTCTCCAATTGTGTTATTTACTTAAACTTCATGCCGTTTTGCATTATCCAATGCATATATTTCTCAGGTAGAGGCATTGAAAGATTCGGTCCATGTTTTGTTGACTTCTTTAAGTCCATAAGAGAGTGATGCATAATTTTCACTCTTTTGAGATGCTTTAGGCTTTATGCTTATCTTGTATAATAAATAAACCTCTGATGTCAAATTGTCAACATAATATTAATATGACACTAGGTCATCCCTATGCCATATCCATGGACCATGGTCATATAAATTTTACATCTTCATGCTTGGTTTCTTTTGACTTTTGAAATTTTCTTGATGATATTTTCTCAAATTTCTGTGGAACATTTTATGTGGTGTCAGCCCTCTTTTCCTCTTCTGACTAATAAGTGTGAAAAATGAGGTTGCCTTTGCTGTCTAAGAAAGTTCTTTTATGTTCTTCCACTCTTTTAAAATTCTAGTATCTTGATCATGGACTCTGCCTTTGATACCCTTGAGCATGTGTTTTATCTATTTGAGTTTGATTGCATAACTTTTGGTTCCTAAACCGTATATCTTCTCTCCAAGAATTTGGTGTACACTGTTTTTGGACTGTTTAGTGAGATAATTACTATTCCTCTTTTTATCACCTTAAAGGGATTGAGTAATCTGCTCTCCAAGATTGATTGTGGCAGCATAGCTTTTTAGGAATGAAAGTAGAAATATGAATATCTTTTTCTATGAAGCAATCTCATGCACATATTCAAGATAAGCCTTATCTTCTTCGGTATTTGACTAGTAAGAACTATAAGATGGAGGAATAGAAATGGCACGGACAATAAAAACGGCACTAGCTGTATGGCTGCTTGCACCTGCTGAAGGATAAGTACTTCTTCATTATTACTATTGTTTGACACTTATATGATGAACTAATTTTTGGAGTAATCCTCAGTTTCTGATTATTCTTTTGGAGAATTTAGAAAGAAAACATTACACAAAATTTCCGCTTAAGAGAACAGCCAAGATATTATGTCACACGATCCCAACAATGCGCCGAGACGGTGAGAATTATCCTATCCATGAAGATGAGTTGCTGCCTATACAAAATATAGTTTTCCTTGTATTGTGATAATAGACGAAGTTTTGTGCAGATCTCCACTGGCCACTGGCATATGTTTATCTCTCCACAGGATCATCTATGTTGGTCAATCACATGACATGCTTTGACACATTGAGAAACTAGATGATTTCTGATAACAGTTGATTGCGAATCTTTTATAGTCTATTTTCCTTCAACTTATTGGTCCCACAGCCTTGATAGTTCCTTAGAAGCAACAGTTGTAGATGCAATCACGCCTTATTGTGGTGGCAGTCTATTGTTTTGATTATTCCAGGATGAGTGAGAATTTATTTATTATTTTTTTTCTTGAGGGTTTCTCTTTATTTATGCTCAAATAAGGTATTAAGACAGTACATCCAGTAAATTTTTACCTTGAAACTGACTTAAACATATTATGTTATTTGCAAAGCAGGTCTATGATGAATTTTGTCCTATTCTGTTGAATCAATTCAAGTTGAGGGAATCTGTTGAATTTGAGACGTTTGATGCTGCTCTTGATGAGTTCTATAGTAAAATCGAAAGCCAAAAGTTGGAGCAACAACAAAGAGCAAAAGAGGGATCAGCAACGCAGAGGCTAAGTAAGATACGGTTGGATCAGGTTCTCATCAATCTTCTTCCAATTGGTATAATTGCATGTACAGTTATTTAAGTCATATATAAATGGATAAGATTATTCTGATAAATTATTGTACTCTGTTTTTGGTTGTTGACAATTTATCCTTTCTGCCCACAAACTGAATATTGTGAAAGTTATATGTAAAGAATATATTTCTCTAGTATTTTATTTTCAGAAATTAAATTGATCAAGATTGGAAGCTTCTTGAAGAAATTACTTTGCTTACCAGTCATAATTAATGACATGTTATGAATGCTAAATACTTTATTGCAAATTGTTCTATTTGATTCTTTTTTTGTACTTGAAAAACATGTGGCTGCTGTTTGTTCAACACTTGAGACTAGGTTACTGCCAACAACACCAATTACCATTTTATAAGGCTGAAGAGTTACGATTCAGAAACTCAGATTAATCTACCTTAAGTTGTGGAAAGGTCCTAATCAAAAGAAGTATGATCATTAGTAAGGTCAGACTCTCAAAATATTATTTTGAGGGTAAGTAGACTGCAAAATCAAGAAACTTAATCATGGATAAGTAGAACAACATTTGAGATTCTATAAAACAAGGATTATGGATCATACTGCAGATCATTAGAGAATGTGCTATACTTGAATTATCTGAAAAAGAGAACATGTTGAGCATAATCGGAGATTTTAGTTCAGATTTTGGAGTGTCCAATGGTGTACAGGTAATTATATTATGTTTTCAGGAGAGAGAATTGTGCCTGTGTGCTCTATTCTTTTTCTATGCTGTAGAATCTCCTCCCTGCACATATATATGAAATATAGCTTGCACGGACATACCTCACTTTATTTTCCCTCTGAAGGACTGCTAATATATCCCTTTGAAGGTTCTTGTTTTAGTCTAGTTGAACAGAGATCCAAAGTGAAATGCCCAATGATATGTTTTTCTTCGTGTATGTTTTAGTATAATTTCCATAATTCCATTAGCCAACAATTGCAAGCCATTGGCAATTTGATATGTTAAAGATGACCTATCCTGCAGTGCCTTCACCTGAGATATCGGCAAACTCCATTTCACCAGCTTAACCTTTTTTTTTTTTGGGGGGGGGGGGTCATATCTGATTACAGAGAATAAGAGTGATTTTCAACTCCTTTTTTCTATTAATTTCCCATAAACGTAGTTGGTACGGATGCTCGTTTTAGCTAGTGTTTTTTTTTTTCCTCTAGATGTTTGTTTTCCAAAATTTTTCCTTTTCACTGTTTTGCCTTGACCTCTGGAAAACTGAGCTTGACTCTGGCCTAGTGCTGCTGAACTGGTGGACCCTTGCTGCCATTTGTACCCTGCACTTGCTCCCTTCAGAATAGCCTCCTATAGATTTTCTATAATTTTTCTGTGATGCAGGAAAATCGTGTACATACATTGAGAAAAGAAGTGGACCACTGCACTAAAATGGCAGAACTGATCGAGTACAATCTAGAAGATGTGGATGCAGCTATATTAGCAGTCCGTGTTGCCCTTGCGAATGGGATGGATTGGCAGGATCTTGCCCGCATGGTTAAGGAAGAGAGAAAATTAGGAAACCCAATAGCTGGCCTCATTGATAAACTCCATCTTGAAAGAAACTGCATTACACTATTGCTCAGTAACAACCTTGATGAAATGGATGAGGATGAAAAAACTGCTCCTGCTGAAAAGGTATAGCTGCAATTTGCTAATTCACATTCCAATTCTTGTTCATCACTGCATTTTATCTTGATCTGCTATGCTTCCCATAACTAGATTTAACGATACTCCATAGTTCATGCTTTCTAGTTTGTATGAGCTTTTAATGCATTCCCTCATTTGCAAACATACTTGAGTTTCTGGTCTAAATGATAATCAAGTTTAATTAATTAAATAACAATTTTGTTGTTTGAATTTTGAAGGCCTATGCTTTTTCTGCACTATGGGATTGTGATGTCTAGAATAGCTGGTCCTTTGGATGCCACATTAGCAAGATGAAATGAATTTTCATTCTCTCTACAAATTCAGGACTATTAACTTGTATCCTGCGCTGCATTATTAGCAAGATGCTGGATTTTAATTTGCATCAATACTGAGGCATCTTTAGAAAAATGTATTCATTCTAATATCATGTTCTATCACAATTTCTCACTTGTTTATTGCAAGGCAAGGATCTATTCTCTTAACAGTTACCAAAAGTACCAAAACAAAATAAATCAAATTGATGCATAATTATATTGATAGGTTCAAACCCAACAAAACATTGTTAAGTAATACCACAACAGAATAATGGTGAAAAGAAAGGAAATCACAAACCCTTCTCCCCTGGCTAGACTTGAGAAAAGAGAGAAGAAAAGGAAATATTTTATTGTCGTCCCACATAAAAAAACTTATATATAGTATTCCAATCGAACTAATTACTTAAGCTCCCCCTCCCCCCGGTTCACTTTAGGAATAACTTTGTTTCTATTTTGGAATATAACTCTTTATTCCAGAATAATATATAAACATTGTAATAATCCAATTCTAGAAAACAAATACTTCATATCAAATCAAATGATATTTATGGTAATTTTATAAAAAGTAACACTTTTTTTTAAAATATTTTTTTTCATTTTATATCACATCAAAGATAATTATTACACTTATTCTAAAATACTAGTAAATATACGAATAGTTATTCTCAGAATAAATACCTCATTTTGAGAATAACAAAGATGAATACCTATTTTAGATAATTTTATTCCTGAAGCAAACGGGGCATAAAAAAATAAAACAAACTTAAACCTAATCAAACTCTTAAAATAAATCATTAACCAACGATCAAGTTGGCGAGCATTCGAACGCCCTGAAGGGCGTTTGAATGCATCGGTGAACTTTGCTCTTAGCCAAAAGTGTTCTGATCTTATTTGAACAGCTGACTAGGCATTTGAACGCCTAGCTTAGAATTGTCCATTTTGATGAATGAAGTGATTAGATTTCCATTCCTATCATATATCTTCAACTTAAATATCTAAAATTCTGAATGAGCAAGCTTTATAGTAATAACAACTGGGGGTGTCAAAATAAACAAGCGGCTCAGACTCGACTTGACTCAGTCGAGCCTGAATTTATTTTGAGACTTAATTTGAATTTTGAGCCGAGCTTGAGCCGCCGGCTCAGGCATGGCTCAATAGGCTCGTTTACACTCTTGAGTGGCAGTGGCAGAGCTGTCTAATTGTTGGGATAAGGAGCGAAGTGAGAAGAAACGTACTGCTACAACCCAAACCACATTAACATGAGAGATTAATCTCATCAATTTGGTATGCCCTATAGAGTAACCATTAGATTAAAACAAGAGCAAAAGTGTAAATCACAATGCATCTGGAAAGCCGTTGGATTTTATTGAGTTTCTTAATCAATATTGGTAGCCACATAGGTAGATTCTATCACATCATGGGCAGATTCTATCACATCAATCATCTCAATCGTTCTTTTTTGAGCCTTCTTCTAGTCTTTTGGTTTGTTTCTTTATGCTGGAGGATAGAATAGAATATATATCTAATACTTGGATCACTATGGATTTTTTTTTTGATTGCACATCTCACCAACTGAAGGAATATTTATTAAAAGCAATAGCTTTTGTCGAAATGAGGAACAAACATTTTCGGCTTCCTCCTGCTCCTCTGGCCTCCTCATCCTCCCTCTCTTTTGGCCTCCTCATCCTCCTACTCCTTTGGCCTCCCTGCCGCCTCCTCCATCGGCCTCCGCCTCCTCTATTGGCCTCCACCTCCTCCTCCTCCATCAAGCCGCCACCTCCAGCTCAGTCCGAGTCGGCTCGGCTTAAATAGGGCTTGATAATAGGCTTAATATAGGCTCGAGCTCGGCTCAGGCTAGGTTTGGCTCGGCTTGAGTTGAGCTAAGCCAAACTTGAGCCAAGCTAATAGGCTCAAAATTAATTTTGAGCCGAGCTTGAGTTGGAGTTGGCTCGCTTAGGCTTATACCCATAGAACTAGCTATAACATAGGATTCTATTATTTTGAGCGTGTGGTAGTTAGGATGGCTAGAAACATTTTATCTACATAGGATTTGGCAACATCCTTTTGCTACATGAGTAATCCATCTAGTCAAATTTCTTAGCCTTTTGTTCTACTCAAGGAGCTTAAAAATTTGGATTGAAATTTAGTGTGGGTGGGAAGGCATGCCATTGAATGCTCACCAGCTTATCAATTATGCGTATTTGACGACGATTGCATCCGCTCTAACCTTGTAGGTCTCTTTGTGTTTGATTTTGAGTGTATCATGATCATCTGATGCACTCAATTTATGCACTAGTATAGGGCTGTCAAAATAAACGAGCGGTGGCTATTTTATTAAATGAGCTGAGCCTAAGCTGAAGTTGGATTGCTCAGGCTCGATTTGATAGGCTCATAATTTTTTTATTCTATATATATTAAGTACTAAATCTTTGATCCAACGACTCATTTATGGCTTTTGGACTCGTTTAAGGTTTGAGCTCATTTAAGACTATTGGGTTCGTTTAGAGCTTGAGCTTGTTTTGAAAATAAGCTCGATTAACTCGGCTTGAGGTCGGTAAGGCTTGGGTCTAGCTCGGCTCGGTTTGAGCTAAGCCGAGTTTAAAAACAAAATGAGGCTTGTTTACACCCCTACAATGGTGTGCCCATATTGATCTAAATGGATTGGCCCACATCGAATCTACTCTTAGAGAATCTTTGCTCTGATATTTTAATATGCTGAAACTTCTATAACTTTCTTAATGGAGCTGATTACATTTGAAGAGGTATTGCTAGCTGTGTGGAGCGACTGTCTGGCTTATTTATTATAAATACCCATTCAAATTAGTAATCTGTTGAAGACAAGCTGCATGATTTACCTCCTTGTGTATATCAAAAATACATTTATGTTATATATCCTGTTCTACTGTTTAGGTAACATTTCCCTTGGAGATCTGTTGAGGCTAAAATGAAAACATAGATTGCTTTCGAACCCCTCATTTTTGGACTACAAGGCTCACAATGTCGAAAATGAGTACTACAAAGCAAAAATGAAAACTAATGGCAGTTAAATCCATTTTAGCTACTGGGTTGCTTGTCCTCTTGCATACTGAGGGGTTTAGCCAGCAATTGTTTGTTAGTGATATCCTTCCATTCTGAAATTTTGTTCCTTTCCATTAATATACTGGTGCTATCTTCATTCTTCAATATTGCTCGTTTGGCTTTCACGGCCTCCTTTTCCGTTAGCTTCTTGTATTGTTATCCCTTTTTTTCTTCTAATAATAATAATATAGGTACTGTATTTCCTCTCTTATTCCTTTCAATTGTGCAAATAGGACAAAAATTTGAAAATGGTGATTGTTGATTCATATTATAGTCTAACATAAAAGTTCATTTGTTTTGAGAAAAAGAAAACTAGTCTTGATGGAACTGGTATATTTTCAGCTTGTTCTCTTTGTTTGGGTAATAATCTTTTCAGCAACTTCTTATCGCTGTTGAGAAGAGGATGAGCCAAAGGCTTCATCTTCCTGAATTTTCATGATTGAAACAAGTGAGGATGTCTCGGTGGTGACCAGATAGGGTGCACCATGTTGTGTATAATTTTCCTGTATTACAGGTGATGATAAGTTCCTAACTGGAAGTTGCTCTTCCCCTCTTTTTAATGATACCCATGTCTAGGGGATTGTGGGGTGGATTGCCACTGGCAATCATGATCCTAAATGGAGCTATGGCCTATGGGAATAGATAACTCTTGCTTCTAAGTGCTATCTGGCATGACACCATATTAAGTCTATCACTTGTTTTTTTCAGCAGGGAATTAAAGACAAATTTCTAAAGGGGCTGTTGTTATTTTGATAACCATTAATAAAAGAACACTCATTTCGTTAGGTTAACATGCGTCCTATAATTAATGTGGATTTAAAATTTGTAGTTTTGTATTTTCAGCTTTTTTTTGTCTATAGTGTTAGGAGGCTGAGACATTTTCAATAATTTAGAGAGTCTATATGTCATAAAAGAAAAGTTTAGGGGAGGTATGTGGAAAATGGTGATAGGTCAGGGGTCCAAGTGTAGTTGTCTCTTAATAAAAATCTGTCAACATTTGTGGAGTAGCTTATCTAAGAGTTGTGTTTTAGTCGACTCCATGCTTTTCAGGAAATGCTTGGGATGATAATGGTGACGAGTTAAGTTAATGGATGCAGTAGTTTTATATAGCTAGATTGACAATATCAAACTAATCAACAAATCTAACTTTCATAAAGAGCTGAACTTGTATAGTCAAGTCATAGCAGTAAATCATTATTTTATTTCCCAATGGACATCAACTTCATTGTAATTTCCTATTGATATTTCTCTTCCTATTTATACCTGTTAGTACCTCTAGTTTATACTTCATAACATCACCTTTGGTTTTGTATAAGCCTTTTCCAGCCACTTGGAAAATCAGTGGTTCCATTTCTCCATGGTTCTGATAATCATATCATGTACAGTTGTGAGACTGTAAAGTATCTGTACATATCGTTTCAATTATACAACTTCCAGATACAAAGTTTACCTCAAGGACAGCTTTACTTGATTAAGGCAACCACTCCTACAGTTACCTTGTCTTGTTTCGAGAAAATAACAGATTCCTATTTTGTCATTTGTAATCCTCATTGATCATTTATTTATAAGAAAATTTGTCTGCTTTCGTTCACTCTGTGCTTATTCATTCCGGACAGGTTGCTTATAAGAGAACTTACCATCTACTCACTTTATCTAGTTTCTTTCCCTCTGAAGGTTTTGATTGGAGTGTTGTGGTTTGATCTTCAAAAAATTAGATGTTTGTAAGTTTGTTGGTTAACAAATTGAAGTTTCACATTAACCAAGGTTAATTCGATAAGAAGTGTAACAGGTGATTGCTTCTTGGTGGATATCATGGACTATGTTGATTCATCAGTTTGAAGTATCATTATCAAGTTTAAGTTCAGCTTTCTCCTAATATTTTAGCATAGCATTGAATTGCAACTGAATGTTCTTATATCACATTTCCAGGTAGAGATTGATTTGGCACTTTCTGCACATGCAAACGCCCGCCGCTGGTATGAACTTAAGAAAAAACAGGAGAGTAAGCAAGAAAAGACAGTTACAGCACATGAGAAGGCATTTAAAGCAGCTGAGAAGAAGACACGACTCCAACTTGCTCAGGTAATATCTAGAGTGGTCATGACAGTGTACCGTAAGAAACATACATGCATTTGTTACAGCATCCTTTTGTTTTCCTCCCTTGAAGTGAATCTTTGTCTTCTGACTTACACAGTTACACTTGTGGATAAGAAATGTTTCCTGACCCCAACCTGAATCCTGCGTCTTCTAATGCTTCCTCCCCTCTCCATCTGATTAAACCCCGGTTCCTCCTTTTGCCACTGTCTTACCCTCCAAATCACTGCTTTCCTTTAACTGTTAACCGGTATGGGTTGTGCCGGTCGGCAAATTTCATGCCGATAGGCCATTGGCATACTCCATGAAGTTGGTAACGAACTAAGTTAGGAGTACCTTCTTTCAAGGAACATATTGTGTTCATTTTAATCAAATTGTTTCTATTTGAGGTAGCTAAGATAATTTGTGCATTGGCTTGTTTTGCATTATCAATAGTTTGTAACACCTTTATATGCTATTTTATCTTTTCTCATTGTCATTTAGCCTTTGAATTCTTTGTCCTTGTTTTAATTGCTATAGTTTATATTTCTGGTGAGTGGTGAGCCACTGCTGAGGTTATATTACTTAAGGGTCCAGACTCCAAAGTAAATTTCTTTGTTGAATGTTCAGATGTAGCTGCATTGAACATAAAATAGTTAAATATAAGAAGCAATAATCCAGAAGGTTATGCACTGTATTATCTTTAGGACTGTTATTTGACAGTGTCATGCACTAATGTTTTGTATGTGCTTGTACTTGAAATGGTATGCTGTCAGTAGTTTGATCAGTGATTTAAGTTGTCAATGACTGCATTTCTCCTTTATTTCACTAAAATAAGAGTATAAATTTTGCATTTCATACAAAAGTGGGACATTATACATGATGTGCACTTGATGTACTTTGTTGTTTTATTTTTTCTAGGAAAAAACTGTTGCAGCAATCTCTCATATGCGCAAAGTTCACTGGTTTGAGAAATTCAACTGGTTCATCAGCAGCGAAAACTATTTGGTCATCAGTGGCCGTGATGCTCAACAAAATGAGATAATAGTCAAGCGATATATGCCTAAAGGAGATCTGTAAGTGAATTCAACTGTCCAACTAGGATCATTGTAAAAGTAGGTTTGCATGAGTTCACTGGAATTCAAAGGTTTATTTAATGTTATAAATAATTAAATATTACTTGAGAATCAACCACTGAGAATCAACATGAGCCAATCACAGCAACTAAGAAGTGTTCTTTTGTTGATTGCTAAATTGTCTGAAAATCTCTAATAGAAATCTGGTATACCTCCTAAAAGAACTATCAATTACCATCTAATATATGCCAGAAGTTAGCTGCACTAATCCATGTTGTGATGTCAGCAGAATCTCCTATTCACAAGACTCAAAACTAGAAATCTCATTACACCCATGTTTTATTTTCAAAAGCCATGCTAATGTTTATATGGAGTACATCTTAATCAAGGTATGATATATTAATGTTTTTTAACATTTGACTAGCAATTACTGTAAGTCTCTTATGAAATGCTATCATTTTCTTTTTCTTCTTTTTCTGGCCTCAGTGAGTTCAGATGCTGGACAATTTTGAGTGAGTCGTCATTGTCTTTACCATTTTGGTTCTTTTAATGATACAATTTGGTAAATCCATATTGGACATACTTATGGAATATAGATCAGATTATTTTTTGGTTTTCAACTAAAGTATACTTTAAGGGATGGATTTTACTATATAAGTGGATGTGGATTTCACATATCACCTATAGCAGTTAGAATGTAGAAGGGTTAATTTGTAGCAAAATGATATGGCTCTATATTCTTTATTCCATGAGTCAATCGCTGAAAGATTGAAGGGAGAATATTTCTCAACAAGTCGATCATAAAAGAATCAACAATTCATTTTATTTATCTGTGGGAAGTTAGATAGTCAGCTGGGCCAAATTTGCAGTCAATGCCTTTGATTGATGACTACTATTGTTATCCTTCATATACTGGGTTTACCTTGTTTGCAGTCTGCAGTTGTGGCCTACCACTCCATTTGCTCACTTATTTGTCTTGATAATCTGCAGCTTTAGCTTTTGTCATATTATTTACACTGGTTCCCAAATAAAACCTCATTGACTCAATCATGCTTTTTACTGTTGACTGACTTTGAGTTTGATTAAATAGGTATATTCATGCCGACCTACATGGAGCTTCTAGTACTGTGATCAAGAACCACAAACCAGATCATCCAATACCACCCCTGACATTGAATCAAGCAGGATGTTTTACTGTGAGTTAAATTGGACTCTTTAACTTGTAGTTCTGAAAGCTAAACTCCCCCTTGGTTTACAGTTGCTTATCAAGATTTATTCTTGAGATTCAATTCTAGCTTTCATGCTTTAATAATTTGAGTATCTGGTATAGAAATTCCTAGAACCTGTTTCTCTTTCCAGGTCTGTCATAGTCAAGCATGGGATTCAAAGATAGTTACAAGTGCTTGGTGGGTTTACCCTCATCAAGTCAGCAAAACCGCTCCAACTGGCGAGTATCTTACAGTAGGGAGTTTCATGATTCGTGGTAAAAAGAATTTTCTCCCTCCTCACCCTCTTGTGATGGGGTTTGGCCTTTTGTTTCGTTTGGATGAGAGCTCCTTGGCTTCACATCTAAATGAAAGGAGGGTCAGAGGTGAAGATGAAGCCCTTCAGGAAATGGAAGGAGATTCTCTTAAAGAGCAGAATGGTTCTGAGTTAGATGAAGAAATTCTTAGTGAAGGAGAGACAACTAAGGAACCAGATCAAGATTCAAGATCAAGCATGGATAGATCAAGAGATGATCATTTTAAAGTGAAACAAGATAGTATCTCTGAAGTTGATCCTGTACCTGTTAGTATATCTTCCAATTCTAATAATTCTGACCTATCTGAAAAGCTTGGTGGAGTAGGAAACTCAAAAAAGAACTTGACAGTTACAGATGAAAATGAACCTTCTGTTTCATCTGCACTTGACATTCTCATTGATAAGGCTCTTGGTCTTGGCCCTGCTAAATTATCTAATCGAAGTTCTGCTCATGATACATATCAATCAATTTCAGTGGTGGCTGATGATCAAGAAGAACAAAAACCTACAATAAGAGAAAAACCTTATATATCTAAGGCTGACAGACGGAAGCTCAAGAAAGGCCAGAATAGCAGTGAAAATACAACCGATTCACATGAAAATAAAGAAGGTAATAAATCTGTCCCCTCAGTTTCTCAGCAAGATAAAAGCGGGGAGACCTCAAGGACTGTCAATCCGAAAATCAGTCGTGGACAAAAGAGCAAGCTTAAAAAGATTAAAGAGAAATATGCAGAACAGGACGAAGAAGAAAGGAAGATTCGTATGGCTTTACTTGCGGTATTAACGTTGCTTAAGAATTCTCTTTTACTTACTTGGAAGGGCTTAGTATTTTAATCTCTTTCACTATCTTCTCTGTTGCACTTCCCATGTTAATTATCTTTTCATTATTTTAGTCTGCTGGAAAAGCTTCAAGAAAAGATAAAGATTCACATGATGGGGATGTAGTTGCTTGCAAAATAACCGAACCAGTTTCTGGTACTTACTAACAATTATCTTCCTCTGATCTTTCATTCTTAGTTGAATTTGATATTTGCTAGATTGAATTTTATTTCTCTTCACCTGCAATCATATAATTTTTCCATTTTAGTTTGCTGGCTGCTTCCAGACTGTTTGGATCAAGAATTTTTTGACAAGGAAACGTGCTTTGAATTATTAAATATGAATCTCTCCATAAATTGTTATATGCCAACAGGTTACATGGAGAAGGTGATACTTTTCCTTGCTAGGTTGTAGGTGTTTTTATTTCGTTTTGGGGGTTGGTGATACTGTGATATCTGTATATAGTTGTTGTGTGTACCAAATGGGTAGATCCATCTTTAGTTTTGAAATGAAACAGTGCGAGTACTAGCCTTTTTCAGGCCCCCTCCTCCATACCACTAAAAAAAGAAGAAAAAACTGTAAAACAAAGCTCTAGCAGCTTAAACCAATAAAGATAGGGGTGTAAAAGAGCCGAGCCTAAGTGAGCTGGTTGCAGCTTAGGCTCGGGTCAATTAATTTCGAGTCTACTAGCTTGGCTTAGTTGAACTTGAGCTGAGCCAGATTGTACTTGAGCATAAATTGAGTCTATTATCCCTATTCAAGTCAAGTCGGACTGAGCCCAAGCCAAGCCAAGCCAAAAACTATTTAAGGTGACATAGTTAAATTAAAAAAAAAATTTACTAAAGTTTAAAATTTTAAAAATTGACTAAAATATTCAAAATGCCAACCAACTTGACTAAAATTTAATATAGCAATATTCAAAATGGCAAGCCAACAAAGAACTATTCAAACTGAAGTAAGTTAAATTAAACAATACTTTACTAAAGCTGAAAAATTAAAGATTTAACCTGCAAATTATAAGAATAAGTCAATGATACATAGAGAACTATCAAATTATCAAATTAAAAATAAGCATCACACCGATTTCAAATTCAACACAGTATTATTATTTACCAAAATTTGGCTCAAAGTAAATTCAAATATTGACAACCAAATTATAAGTCTATCACTTGCTAAATATTACAATAAGAAATATTTGTCACTTCCCAAATATTACAATAAAAGTTAGTGGCATGCTAAATATTACAATTAAATTTATTTGGCACTTACAAAATGTTACTGTCAGGGATTCTTAACACTAGAAAGAAGCTTGATCTTGTAACTGTATAAAAAAATAAAGTATAATAAGTTATGGATTGTTTAGCTAACAAAAGAATATTAATAATTATTAGAGATGACGAGTATTAGTGACACCACATGATTCTTATTAGTGTTGAACAAATAGGAACTTTTACGGATGAAGCATACAAAGTGTACGAACCTGCAATAGTACTAACATTTTATTATAGCCAACCATTACCAGTAAACGTAGTTCATAACAAATAAGCATTCTTGTGGTAGGCTGCCTAATGTTAAATAAAATGGATGACAACATCTGGTTAAGGTTTAAAGCATGAAATTTGACCACAAATTGGAGATCTACCCACATACCCACTGACACCACTGACTGTTTAACACATTATGAAGGGCGATCCCTCACTGAGACACGACTAAATATCTGACATAAATAAACTAGGAATAGGGGTGACATACCATCCACTTCCTCAAATTTGATTTCTCTCACCATGTCAGCAGCAGCATTGTACTCGAAACTGCAACACATTGAACAGAAATGGTAGTGCACTCTCTACAACACTTCTATTTATAGATTGAGCAAATGGAAAAGATATACAACCTGTCTATTAAATAAGTTATCTGCAAAAGCATATAGAGAAAATATATGATAAATTGTGAGACAAGAACGATCCAATCTAATTTTAGCCGAGTTTGAACAATCAGGTGAGGACAATGGATTCCAATTATGGCTGCAGCTTACACATTTCCAAGTATGCATAGCCATGTGTTGGAGGAGCAAATAACAACACAAAAATGTTTGGAACATGCATTATATTCTAATAGTGGCTGTCAATAGGTCATGCCTAAGAGAAAATAAATTGAAAAGATACCTAAATATCAAACTACATATGCTATCTTCACAAACACATTTACCATTGTAGATACTTGAATAAAATAAGATTATAAAAATAGAGTAAGCAATATTTTATAAAAGTGTAAAATGGAAAAAATATATTATGAGAAGTATAATTCACATACCTTAAAAGAGCTGATTTGTTTTTTTGATGATTCTCGGATCCAATTCCCTCAGTAGTGCATTTGAAAGTAGTATAAGTTTGTTAGCATATGTATAGTTTGCACATTGTCTTGAGATACAACATGCTATAGTCCGTTGAATGAAAAAGAAGGTTCCAACTCGAGTTATGGCCGATGGACTTGAACGTATCAATGGTTAGAAAATGTAACAGATAAAAGTATAAATATATGTGTACATCCAAATGGTGGTAGAATGGAAGCCTCGTACCCTCAGTTGAAGTTGCACACGTATTAACTCAGTATTTCCAAAATTCATCAAGCTTAGTATGAATTTTGCCATGGTTTATTGAGCACTAGGACTAAAATAAATGATTAGCTACAATATATTTGCAAATCAGTGAGCATATTAAGATGTAAACACTAATATTAATTAATGCTTAAAGAAACCTCTTGTCGACGAAGGTTGACTGGATGAGGTTTGCCACCGGAGGAGGCTTTGGGGTCCTAACGGAGGAGGCCGACGAAGGAGCCTGATTGGAGGAGGTGGAGGAGGTGAAGGAGGAGGGTTATTGATGACTGGAGGAGGAGGACGAGGATGAGGTGGTGGCTTGAGGAGGAGCCAGTTTGCTAAAGGAGGAGGAGGACGAGGAGGTGGCTTGCCGAAGGAGGAGGCGGTCAGCCGATGGCTTAGAAGAAAAAAGATCAGAGCGAATAAGAGAGAGAGCGAGTGAGAGAGAGCTGGGCGGTAGAGAGTTGGGAGTTTAGGGTTAGGGTTTGAGAAAGAATCCTTTACATATTTGAGCCTATCAAGCTGAGCCTAAGCGAGTCGGCTTTGGCTCAAGCTCGGCTCGAAATTTGATGCGAACTGGGTCAAGTTATTTCACATCATATAGACATTGGCTCGATGAAGCGAGTATATTTATCTTTTAATTAATTTATGATATAATCTTTTAATGCAAGTCTAGTTAAGTCATATGCGCCCTTAAGGCAAATCCAATTAAGTAAAGTAAATTCTCAAGACAAGTCTATTTAAGTCAGGTAAGCCTTTAAAACAAGTTCTATTAAGTCATGTAAGCATTTAAGATAAATCATAATTTGATTCGTATAAGCCTTTGTGGCTAATCCTAATATTACTCATTATACTCGACCTCTATATATAGGAGGGGTTGAGCTCCTTTATTTAATTATCCAAGTATTGAGAAATTGTTTTAGCCTTAAGTTTATTTTAGAAATAAAAGTAAGATAATTTAAAAGTAGAGATAAATTAATCTCTTTTCGTCACCACCATTGCCATTTTTCTCTCTCCACCGTGCTCCACCACCTTTCACCTTCATTACCACCATCATTCACTTCTATCGGACACCTAGAGGTGGATGATGTGGATTGACTCTAATCGATCCGTAATAAAATTCAAATTTAGCCTTAAATTAAGG
Organism: Typha angustifolia; assembly: GCF_048772165.1. Lineage (NCBI taxonomy): Eukaryota > Viridiplantae > Streptophyta > Magnoliopsida > Poales > Typhaceae > Typha > Typha angustifolia. The sequence goes on along the minus strand of NC_133252.1, from coordinate 9,921,757 downwards.
CTTAGGCTCGGCTCGACGAGAGCCCTCGACTTAGCTCTCGTCGAGCCGAGCCAAGCCCGAAGCGCTCGTTTATTTGACACCCCTATAAAGGACCATTGTTTTATTTCCTTATAATTTTTAACTTCTGGGTTTGAGATATTTAATAGGTGTAACTACTGGATTTGAATTAAATAGGTGGATGTTTTATATTTTAAATCCGACATAGACCTAAGAGGGTTTAAACTTAGGATCTCATGCTTTGCTATCATGTGAACTCACCAATAGGTCTAAAAGCTTAAACTAACAGAGAATATCAGTTTGCTATTGTAACATGGACCAAATTCACTAATTTAAAGTACATTTCTATAGATCTACCATGAAGATAAAATGTTATAAATGTAGATTTGCCTCATTTTGAACTTTCGTCTAGGTAATATTAAGACGAGAGTAGAAAAACTGAACTTGGAACTTTTCTCCAACCATCACACCTTCAATTTGATGCCACAAAGCTTCTCTCTGTCTCTTTGACTAGAACTAATGGGTACTGGGCGTGCTCATGATAATTATCCAAACTCCTGTTCAGCATGTGGGGCACTGACTGGTTAGCATTCCTTGGACCGTAGTAAAATGATCGATTTGGATAAGCATATCTGATCGATTTCACAGATTATGCGGAGCAGAAACACAGCTATATTTCTTGTTACATTTAGTCATTTCCGTTCTTATAGTATTTTGGGAACATTGATGTATAGGCTGATGGAGATGATTAAATAGAGCATTTGATCTTATACAGTAATTGATATTTGATATGGACCTTTTTTCATTAATGGGCCTATAAATTTGATCATGCATCAATCTGTAATAAGTTTCCACTCAACATTGCAACATTTGCATGTATGGTATGGTCTTGTGCAGGTTAAGAAGCAAAAGGTTCTTCAATGCAAATATCTTCTTGCATTTTCTTATAATTTTTATATTGGATTTATTTGGGACTGATCTTATCCAACATATATCTACTTTCAGTTCCAAATGATTCCTCGAAAGTATGTTATAAGTGCAAAAAGCCTGGTCACCTTTCTCGCGATTGTCAAGAGTATAACTCTGAAGCAGATCAGTCCCAGGCCATCAAAAATAAGCATGCAAATGGTGATTTCTCTGACGATCTGAGAGCAGATCTAGATAAAGCTAATTATGAGATGGATAAGATTGCTATCGAGGAAGATGGCATCAATGAGATAGGTGAAGAAGAAAAGGAAAAATTAAATGATCTGGACTATTTCACAGGAAATCCACTACCTAGTGATATATTGCTCTATGCTGTACCTGTCTGTGGCCCTTACAATGCATTGCAAACATACAAGTATCGGGTAAAAATAACCCCAGGCACTGCAAAGAAAGGGAAAGGTAGATTTTTCATTTCGTATTAAATTCTGAGTCAATTAAATAATGATTTTGTTTCATCATAATCTTTTCAGATATTCAAAATTCCATATTAACTTGCATAATTTTCAACAATTGATGCATACTGTTTTTTTAAATTTACTGTAAATTTGTTTAGGCTATTTTATGTATTTTTGTAATTTTTATATTTGGAAGTTGGAACTGTTTTAGGCCTGATTAAGGCCTTTTGGATCAAGAAGTACGTACTTGATTAGATTTTATTGGTACATATAGGGGTAAGGTCTATTTGACCAAATCCAAGTAGGAAGTTTGAGTCTGTTAACCTTTGGTTTTGACTTTGATTAGTTTCTGTTTTGATGCTGGAAAAACCCGAACAATTGGATCGGTTTAAACAAAGGTCAGAATTAATGATCTTGCAAGTTTCAGCCTTGATCAATGGGTTTCAGCCATTACTATTGCGTCTCGGGCGAAATTTCAAGCCATATTCTCATTCATCTCTAATTAAAAAATGGGATGGAGACCTCTTGGAATGATGGTTATTGCATAACAGCCTAAGACAGGTAAGTGTTGCCCTTCAAACCTAGATTTCAACACTTATAAGCCTTACTTCCTAATATCTGTCCTTAAAACTACATATAAACTGTATATCTAATCCTGTTTGATCTGTAAAAAGTGTTCCAGAACCCTTTTAGGTTAGATCTGAACACAAATGAGCTTCTCAATATCTGAAAGAAAACACTCATAAGTCATAAGGTCTGTCAGTGATTGTCATGAGTGAATCTTTGCCTTCTTATGGTAGGTCTTCCCAGTAAAGCAAGAAGATATACATACTGTTCTATAATCAAACATTTGCTATAAAAGAAGAATTCTACTTTCCTTTTGCAATGTCATAAGACAGTAAATTGAAAAATATTTTCATATAGCCTTGGCAAAGTTCTAGAGGGCAGATGGAGTGGTGCGAGCAGGCTATGAGATCCAGTCTAATCTTTCATCTTTCAGTAAAGCCCTCAACTTTGAGTAGGACTTTCTAGCTGGCATTATATTTGACGGGAAAACAGTGGAGGATGCTGATACTATCCTCTCAAAATAGGTTTGAGTTCAATTAATCTACAAACTTACAAGTGAGAGTGAGAGAATCATCAAATAGCTTGCTGGAATACTTCATTATTCTATTTTCATCTTGTTGACTTGAATGTGTAGTGGTGATGGAAGGCGAATTATTGATTCTTATGTGATGGGCCTAAATATTGTAAGGGCAAATTGGTCTGGATACATGGTACAATATTCCTGAATTTTAGGAACTTGGTGTAGTTTCTCTACATATGAAATTCTAGTTTCCCTTTCGATGTCTCATTCTTGCAAATTCATGCATTGATATTTGGGTTGCTGTTATTTCAGCTGCGAAAACTGCAATGAATTTGTTCAGTCATATGCCCGAAGTGACGAACAGGGAAAAGGAACTTATGAAAGCATGTACAGATCCAGAATTGGTGGCTGCTATTGTTGGCAATGCCAAGATTACAGCACCAGGTCTTACTCAATTAAAGCAGAAGCAGAAGAAGGGTAGAAAGCCTGTCAAGGATAACTAGGATATTCTTTGGAGTTACGAAGATCTGATGCCATTATTTATTGTCTGTTCCGACAGTATCGTTCTTTAGAGTACATTTGAAACAAAGGGCAGAGAGAAAAAAAAAAACCCTTTCAGGGCAATAGTTTTATGCAACAAAGCTTGCAGTAAGTATGTTTGCTTGATGTAAACTAAAAGAAACTATTTCGGAGAAGCAAATCAATTGAATTCATATCAATCTTCATGTACTTGTGTACTTTTTGTCAAAATTGTAGAGTGATTTCCATCTTTGAGGCTTGATTAATGAATTGCGGTTCGAGATTCAGGTCTGTGGAGTTAGTTGAAAACGATATCAGTCGGTCAAAGTATGAGCATCTGCAATCTCTTAACCTATATCTACTCAGGATGGAAAAATGCACGCAACTGCATACATCAAAGAAAGGATTGAATTGAGGATTAAAGTGTAGTTGTTTGACACTTGCACTGCCTTGTACAATAGCGGTTTGCAAGGACTTCACTCAAATGGAGAGGTCTTTAGTGACATAAAGATCCCTACAATTGACTGCAAACTACTACACTCCTCTCTTTATTGTTGACATCTACCATTCCATTAAAGTAATACAAATTAATGTAAGATGTGAGAGATACTAAATAGTTGGAAAGTCAAAGTGTCATTAAAAAAAAAATCAATGAAGGGTTCTATAACATGAGCAATAATTCATAATCTATGTGTAATTAATTCTACTCTTAACTTTCACTAATATCCATCCCATTTCAATGTATGATGGACATTTTCCTCAGTAGCTTTTAAAAGAAAATTATTAAACACCCACAACACTACTTGAAATAAATAAAAGCCAAGCTATTGTATTGTTGTACTATAGGTGGATGATCACCTTGGATAATCCCCACATCTTTGTAACTTTTTAGTGATATTTATTTAGATTACACCATGATTATAATTTTTATTTTGTTTAACGGTGGTAACTTATAATCCTTTTGGTTATCTTTTTGTAATCCAGGATATAGAGGTGAGAAGAAAGGAAGAACTTAAAAGCAGAACAATAATCTAGTGTTAATTTTCTAAGTATATTGGTGGCTCGTTTTATAACACTGGCGAACTTTTTGATTGAATTCCTAAATTTCAAATTTTCAAACTTGAATTTTGAATTTAATATGTTTCTTGTCTTGCATATTGGGGCAGTTGTTTTGGTAGCCAAACATCTCGCAAGATAGTAACATTGTGGGGTAGTTGTTGGGTCCAACTAGAGTCTTCCGCTCGCTCACCCGAAGCTTTACCCAAAACCCTAGAAATCCTTACAACGAAAGAAAAACCCTCGATTTCCCTCTGGTTTTCCCGTTCGATCTGTGGGAACGTGGATCTTCTCAGAAACCCTGATTTCTGTCGATTCGAACGGTACGATTTGAGCTTAATTTCGTCGAAATCAGATCAATTTTTATAAGTCTTCCACCCTAGAAGGCGGAAATGGCGGTGATCGAGACGGATTCCCATCCCAAACATCGCGAGAGAGCAGCTGCGAATTCCCGAACCCCGCAGGATCCGCCGGAAGCGGGAGTCGGCATCGGAGAGGTTGGACACGGCGAGGAAGAAGAAGACGAGTCCTTGGAAGGCGCCAGCACCCAGGCCGACGAGCAGCTAAAAGAGGTTCCTTTTCTCGAATTTTATATGTTCTCTTTTGTTGCTTTTGTCTTTGTAATTAATTAAGAAATGTCACACAGTTTCAATCCTACAATCTGGATCCCTTTGTTGTTAACTGAAATTTGAGGAGAATCCCAAGAGAAATGAGAGAAAGGAGAGAAAGGAGAGAAAGTTATATTGGCTGCAAAAATGTTGAAAACAAAAGGCTACTAGTTTTTTTATTTTATTTTTTTATCTTTAATTTGATCTTCTTCCATATCTGTTCGGTGGGGTTTGTGTTTTTTATTAAAAAAAATTTGAGGAAGTGGAAGATTTTGGGACATAGTGAATTGGCATTCCATGAGACAAAGAGCTTCTATTTAACTCTCCATCTCTCTTGCTCGTCTTGTATAAAATTACCTTAAGCTCAGTTTTCTGCTGATTTACACTTGCAGTTATGTGCAATCAATTAGTTTCTCTCATGAGCTTCTAGTCACTTGGTTTCTTGCTACTTTACTGGATGACTTAGATTGAGTTTAATGTTTTAATTTAATAAACTTTTGTTTTATTCTTTGCTCTTTTGTGAATATCAATGTGGTTTTAAGTTTAAAAAGAATCCCTGTCAATTCCAGAGCTCATCTGGCATAGAGCCTGTGGAGGAGCAAACTGCCGATTCCAGTGAAGAATGTTCTGCAGAGATGCAATGTGCTACTGAGAATGAAGTTGCAGCAGACGTGCATGAAGATTCTGTACTTGCTGCAGAGGATGCACTTATTCCAAAGGTAGGAATGAGATTTAAGAATGTTGAAGAGGCTTTCCTGTTCTATACGGCCTATGGTTACCGGACAGGCTTCGGGGTTACACGAAGGACAAGTCATAGCATGCATGGAAAGAAATACCGCCAAACATTTACTTGCTGTAAGGAGGGGAATCCAAGAGTGAAAAAAGCACTCATCAAGTGTAGAAGGAGACCTATAGTAAAATGTGGATGCCGAGCTATGATGGTTATAAAAGATCCTTCTTTACGGGATGCTTGGGTTGTAGATTATGTGATATTGAAGCACAATCATCCCCTCGATCCTGATAGGGTTAGATTCATGAAATGCTTCAGAGAGTTGCCTATTTCAATCAAAATGCAACTTCATATCAATGATCAGGGTGGCACACTTCTTGCTGAACCCCTCAATGCGGTCATCTCTCAGGCAGCTGAAAATAAAAGTTCAACATCCAATCAGAAATATTTTAGAAATCTTGTAGATCAAACAAGAAAGCTTAGACTTGGAGAAGGAGATGCCCAGGCTCTTGTGAAGTACTTCGAGACCATGCAATTGCAAAATCCAAGCTTCTTTTATAGTTGGGATATGGATGAAAATGGCCTTCTTATGAATGTCTTTTGGGCTGATGCTAGATCTCGAGCTTCTTATCAATATTTTAGTGATGTTATTTCTTTTGATACGTCTTACATGACGAGCAAATACAATATGCCTTTGGTTCTTTTTATCGGAGTTAACCACCATGGGCAATCTATCTTGTTAGGTTGCGGTCTTCTTGCAAATGAGACTACAGAGTCTTACATTTGGATCTTTAGTAGGTGGCTAAATTGCATGAATGACAAGCCTCCAAATGCTATAATCACTGATCAAGATGAATCGATACGAACAGCAGTTGCTGAGGTGTTTCCTAATGCTCACCATCGCTTTTGTCTTTGGAGTATCATGAAGAGGGTAACTGAAAAACTCGGGAAAATGCCAGCAAAGGAGGATATAACTGGTAAACTAAGTAAATCTGTATACAATTCAGTGACTGTTAATGAATTTGAGATGGAATGGGAGGAAATGATAGAAAAGTACCATCTTCAGGATAATGATTGGTTCTGTTCCTTGTATAAAGATAGAAAGCAATGGGTTCCTGTTTACATAAAGGACATGTTTTGGGCTGGCATGTGTTCCACACAGCAAAGTGAAAACGTGAGTGCTTTCTTTGATGGTTATGTGACTTCTAAGACATCACTTAAGAAGTTTGTTGAACAATATGGTGGTGTTTTGAGAGATAAGTGGGAGAAAGAGGGCCAAGAGGATTTCCGTTCTTTCCACACATCACCTCAGCTGATATCTGGATTTGAATTTGAGAAACAAATTGCAAAGTTGTATACTATTAACATGTTTCAGAAGTTCCAAGACGAGGTTAGGCACTTGATCCAGTGTATATGTACAAGAGTTGAAAGGAATGGACCTATTGTGACATACATGGTGACCGAGCTTACAGACAACAAGCAGCTTGATTATAAAGTTATCTACAATTCAGCTGAGCATGAGGTCTGGTGTATTTGTCGCTCTTTTGAATTTAGAGGTATATTGTGCGGGCATGCCTTATGTGTTCTTCGACAAGAATTTGTAATGGTATTGCCATCTAAATATGTACTATCCCGCTGGAGGAAGGATTTCAAAAGATTGCATGCTTTCACATCCATCCCACAGATGGCACTTGCACGTGAAATGGGGAGTTATGATGAACTTATAACTCGGGGCCAGCAATACCTTTTGGACATTGCAGAGGTTGGAATAATTGACCACGATCTAAAAGAGTATGCTGTTATGGCATTGAAAGAGGCGAGGGACAAGGTTTTAAAGTATGAGGTCTCCCGTGGGGATAGGACAGTAGAAGATGACAGCCTTCCTAACACCCTTATAGCAAGTAATATATGCATATCGCCAAGTGTAGATCTGCAAACTGATGCACTTGGTTTGGCTTCTGCCACCAAGATCTTGGAACCCCCACGAGCCCATCCTAGAGGTCCACATAACAAAAGATTTGTTAACCAGAGGGAAAGATCTTCAGACAAACTGAAGAAACAGCGGAGGGACAATGACACAAGCATCACCAGTAAAAATACCACCCTACATGTATGTTTATCTGCATAATTTCAATTCTGGTCACCTTTAAATATCTGTCGAATATTTTCCTTTTGCTGCATCCATGGTTTATACTTCGTACAACTCATACAAAAATATTTCTCTTAGGTGCTAGAGAACCAGGCCAATGTGGGAGTTCCTATGGCCCAATTTGCAACACAAGAAAGCTACTCAGTCCAGGTAAGTTGATTTTTCAGGGCTATTTATACAAAACTGAATCTTAAGGCTTGTTACTTGACTCATTATTAACCTGTGTCCTTTCTGTCTTTTTTTGCAAGGTGGGATCTGATCCAGGGCCATGGTCATTGTATAGTCCTCCTCCTTATATCTATTGGCATGGAGCTGGTAACCAAGATTCATCTAGAAGAACATGATGATTCACCTTTTACTTATTCTGGCATGTACGTAGTCATCTCAGTGACAGAGAGGGTAGGTCTTTCACCTAGTAATGCCTCCTGTGTTCAAAATCAAAATACGAACAAGTAGGTTTTCATTACATGTTATTTCTTTGGTAAGCCATGTTGAAGTATGTTTTGGACCAGTAGCAGTTCATGCTACTTAACTTCTATCTATTATCTGGAAGTTTGAGCTTTTCTAGCTACAGTATTTTGAAGTGTTGGGATTCAGTTCATCTTTTTATTGTTGGCTCCTTAGATTTCCTATAGACAAGCTAGAAGCACATGACTTTCTTGATCTCTCTTATTTTAGCGCCCCTCTATTTTTTTTTTCCGGATGGATTTCAACTATTTACTTCAAGTTCATCTAAGAGGATACTTTGATCTAATATCCTTTATCTTATCTCATTTTTCAGGAAAGATCTCTGGTGCCCCCAAATCTTATATCTCAAAATTTTGATCAAGTAGTTTACAACTATGAACCATCTGTTTCTGGAATTTCCGTTAACTTCTATTTCATGAGAGATCTTTATTATCATAATTAGTTACAAGATAATTGGTTACAAGACTACCAATTGGTTAAATATTATTGTTATCTCTAAGGATCACGACAGTATAGGGATTCAATGCTTGAGATAGCCTAATTATTTGTAACAAATGCAGCTCTCCCACCTGCCGAGAATTATACAGTTGAAGGGAAATAGATCCAATACTGTTTTGGTTATTTTTAATATGATATTGTAGTTGCAGCAGAGAAATTTCAACTTTTCATCAGATAGAATCTCACAAGCTGCTTTTGCACTCAGCTATCAATTTCATTTATTGTTTTTTATTCATTATAATGGTCGGTCTTATTATGTATCATTTTCCTATTTTAGGGATAAATTGTACGTTGATTATTGTTTTCATGTTGAAGCAAAGAGAGCACCAAATCAAGCAAACAGGATCAAAGAAGGTAGGCTCTTTGAAGCTATTGTGTATGGGCATGTGCTTCTGTATTATTTATGTCCTCTATTTTCTTCTGAATTGGCTTATTCTCTAGACCCAGTTTTCGTGCAAACTGTGCAATATGGCTCTTGGAATTACTAATTACTTTTCCATATCCTATATCTATTTTCATATGCAGTGATCATTTGGATATTTCACTCAGAAATGCCTTTTCTTTGCTCCTTTCTATGGTTTATATGTGTTTTTAGGAGTTGACCTATCCTTGTCAAATAGGTGGCAGCTGAGTAATGTAATAATAAAGCTTAAGTGTGGTTCCCCACATTTTCTTTTGTTTTGCATTGCCTACATCACATTTTAGTATATTTAGAACATATGCATTGGCTGCAGAAATGTGTTTCGGAATGAATGTGCTTATGTACGGCTGGCTGCATGTCTGTGCTGGTCATCCTTAATCTAGATTTGAAAATCTTATACGCCCGTCACTGCTTAATTAGTGTAATCTCTCTCTGATATAGTATTCTACCTCATGGGCTTGATGACATGTTGAGGTTTGTATGCCTTCTTGTGGTATTCCATGGATCATGGTTAGAGATTCCATGACTTACCTTTTTTTGTCAACACACTTCAGAAGAAAGCCCTGATAGAATGTCTGTACTAAAAAAGTCAAAGGTAGACATATTTCATATGTTTCCATCCCAAAAGTTCCACAATTTAGCCCTGATAGCTGCTCCCTCCCTAACAAACTCACATGCTTATATTTACTTGAAAGATTTTGAGCATTAACAGTTGTCAAATAAAAAACAATGGCCAATGCTATCTGAATTGTATTTTGAGACCTCGAGCGTGCAACTGGAGGTAGAACAAAGATTCCTCATTTCACTTGTAGAATTGTTTTTGAGATGAATTCTTCTTTTTTTCCAGTAAATTATTCTTTATCTTTCCTTGTTCAAGTAGACCTAAAAATCTGTTCTGTTGTAGGTAAAATTGAAGAAGGAATTTTCTATGCTGCGGCGGTGCTGTGAAAGGAGCCTTAGTGATGCACTGACACTAAATTTTATAGCGGCCAACAAGCTGAGAACTAGTTAATGCTCCCATCTCATACTAGTGTGCACAGTGGTAAAGTAACTAGTCAATATTTTTGGAATATGTACTAAAAGAAAGATGTAAATAAATTAATAGGCTTGTTTCAAATATCTTTGGTTCTATTTGTTTTGTCTTCATCATCAATCATTGCTACTCCTGTACCTGAGCAAGAGGAAACTCATGTTAAATAGCAGTAATGAATTACTTTGTGAAATCTTAGATGTTGAGGAATGTTTTTTCTTTATATTCTCTCTTTTTGAGATAATTTGCAAGATCTCAGGTGTTGGACAGTGCAAATGTGGGATACCAGACGATGATTTTTCCCCCCTTTTTTTTGTAGGAAAAATGCCAGTGGTAGAAGTTTTTGAACCAGTTCTTTAGAGACATTTGCGAGCCGATCTCTTGTGCATAGACTTAATCTTAATCAATCCAAATTTGAATAGAGCTCGGCTATGGAGGTACACGGCAGAGGAGGAGAAGAAAGAGGATTATTTTTATTTTTATTTTTATTTTTATTATTTATTTTTTATAATCAAAGTATTCTCTTTTCCAAACTTCTTTTGTTAATAAAAATAAACCATATCCAAAGCTAAATAGCAAAAAGGTTTTTGTTTTACTATCAGTAAAATACTGATAATCTCAACATTACTTTTAAATAAGTACAACGTAATCTTATAAGTAAAAAGATTAGTATTTTTATAAAAAAAAATACTACAAAAATTCAGCAATTTACTAGAAAAAGATGATTATATCTTTTCTATATAAAATATACTAAATATTTAAATATTTTATATTTTTATAGTTTAAAATAATAAACCGTTCAGCGTCTTATAAGATGTACTACTTAGTTTCGTAGGTCATAATTTTTTAAGATGAAAAAGAAATAAACCTAATGAGCATTGTAATCCGCTAATAAAATATTGAACTATTCGGTATTTTTTAAAAAATAAAAAGAAATTTAAATATAGATCTATTTTAGTATTAACTTTGGAATATAGTTCATTTCGATAAATAAGTTTGGGAAAGGGTTGGTATGATAAAAAGATCAAGATAGAGCAAAGAGATATATGCCTGGATCTCCAAAGTGATTCAGTGTGATAGGTTCTTGTCGGCCTGTTATTTGGGCTTTTCCTAAATCCGGCCTAATCCATTAATATACTTCGGCAATCGGCATATTCTTAGGATTCGGATATCGTATCCTATATGGCTCTATCCCTCTCTAATTTCTTCGCCCATTCTCCTCTCTCATGGCAGAACTCAAGCAACCCAACTGCTGAGCCATCCACCATCATCTGAGCTTCTTGCTTCTTGCTTCCATACCCAGTTGGAGAAGTGCGTTTCCTTCCCTTTCTTCTTTAGATTTAGGAGCCGATTGCTAATTTCATCGACTTACGTAGCGGTAGTTTCAGGGAAAATAGGCTGCGCTTTAATTTAAAGTTTGCTCTTTTTTATTTCGGGTACGTTCTGATTTCGTGTAAATTCTCAGATGTTAAATCTACCCCCTCTTGAGAAATTTCGTCATAGTGGTTTGGGTCCTTGATTTCTTGACCTTGGTGCGTGTCTATTCTGTATGGGAATTCCTATTTGAGCATGTGGAGAGGATACGTAGATGGATAGATGGGATTAATGAGGAAGATACGTAGTGGTTAATGCTCATTCCAGTGTTGTGAGCTGTAGATTTTTCTTTTCTTTTCTCTTTCTTTTGTCAAACACATGTGGGTGAAGTTTAGGATAGTCTAGTTAACTGGCGAAATTATGCTGTAAAACCTGTTTTGCAACCCTAAATATGGCAAAAGTTTTCTCATTTGCTGATCAAAGATAGGTATAAATAGTATTCAGCTATTACCTATGCATTCTAAATCTAGTTCAACTCATGCATTTGTTATCTCTGTGGTTCCCCTCTATTATCTGATATATGATTACAAGTAGTATCCCAGCAATTGACATGCATCCTGCTAGTTTACTGATTTTATGCTGCAGAAGTTGTTTCTATTGATCAATTGATCTCTTGCAGTACTTGATCTCCTCATCCCCCGTAGCAGAGGATCATCAGATAAAGCTAGATGAAGTAGTAGAACATCTGATCTTTTTCTCGATTATTCTCTTAATCTTTATTTTATTAAAAGAAGTCAATTTTCCTTTATCTTGGATCAATGTTGTCCACAATAGATAAAGAAACTATTTGTTAGTTGCTACCAAGCATTAATAATGCTTTCTATAGATTACATGCAAATTGAAGCAACTGTATTATCTGCATGAGAGCCTGTGAGATTGTGTCTATACTTTTAGGGCGCATTGAGTAGAAGAGGTTACCCTGGACTTCCACTTTTTACACGAAATAAGATTGAATACTAATCAAATTGGCCGACAACATCAATCAACTTGTACATTTTCAGCTGCAGGTTGCTGCATCCCCCTTTTGACAAAGTGATGCAGGTCTCTTACTTTAGTATGCAGTTATGCACAATCGATAATACTTAATCTGCATTAATGATATGAATCAGACAGAGTGGTATCCATTAGATTTCAGATAATATGCAGTTTGATAAAATATGTCTTGTGTCTATCCTGATTCATCAAATGTTCTCGAAACAAGATATGAACCATGCTCAGATCCAATCAATTAGTTTATTCATTTGCATTGGAATAATTTATAGATTTGGCATTGAATAGCGACAAGGCTATACTAATCAAGAAAGGTTATAATTTTTAATTTTTTTAGTATGTCATATTCTTTCCTCCCAATCTAACTATTGTTTCTCTGAAAAACCTATATAGAAAGAATGACACTTTTTGGTGCGTGTATGGTTTTGATCTTACCTTCTCGAGAATGATCTGGAGAATATGTATTCTCATTGTTGAGCTTATGATTTTGTCACAAACAGTTACAAAGGGAACCTTTTCTATAGGATGATTTGTTTTGGATATGTAGCAGGCTATAGATTTTTATAGATGTTGCTTCTTCTCTTGTGGTTGTACTTTCTTCCAGATGCTTTGATTCAGTAGTTGATTTCTCTTTCAAAATATCTTACAATTCCATTTCAGCAGGCCTTGATACTTCATCCTTGTTCATAATCTTGCTCATTGGTGGAGTATATGTTACCTGGAATAATATGGGCTATATTTCAGGGTTTTTTTGAAAAGAAATTTTATATCCTGAATTATTAAAATTTGTTTCTGAAGTTCTGATTTGGTATATTCTGATTTTGAAGGTCCAAATCAACTGAACACTAGCGAAAAAAAGACAGTGTTAAGGATGGCTCACTTGCTCTCTGCTTATTGTACTTCCAATTTGTCACCAGCCACTAAAATTCACTTCAAGCAACTGAACCAGTGTTCACCCATCTGCCAAAGTTCCATCACTTTCCGATCCTCTAGATCTCCTGATATGGTCCTCAGGTCGTGTAGGAAGAGATCACTGACGTCATCCATTGTTTATGCTACTGCTACTGTTAGCCAAGGAATTGGAAGCAAAACCTACTCTGGAGGTGATCAAATTTCCCCTGAACCATCTTCCAAACCCAAAAGAGTTATGGTCATTGGTGGAGATGGTTATTGTGGTTGGGCTACAGCCCTCCATCTTTCCAACAAAGGCTATGAGGTTGCCATTGTTGATAGCCTTGTCCGCAGACTTTTTGATCACCAACTCGGCCTTGATTCCCTTACTCCAATATCATCTATCCAAAATCGCCTACGACGTTGGAAATCTTTGACTGGCAAAGTAATCCAGCTCCATGTTGGTGATATCTGTGATTTTGAGTTCCTTTTTGAAGCCTTTAAATCCTTTGAGCCTGATTCTGTCATTCACTTTGGTGAGCAACGATCTGCACCTTACTCCATGATAGATCGGTCAAGAGCTGTCTTCACACAGCATAATAACGTCATTGGAACTCTTAATGTTCTCTTCGCCATAAAGGAGTTCAATGAAGAGTGCCACTTGGTTAAACTTGGGACGATGGGAGAGTATGGGACTCCAAATATTGATATTGAAGAGGGATACATAACTATTACTCACAATGGAAGAACAGATACACTGCCTTATCCAAAGCAAGCAAGCTCTTTCTACCACTTAAGTAAGGTGCATGATTCTCACAACATTGCATTTACTTGCAAGGCGTGGGGAATAAGAGCCACAGACTTAAACCAAGGAGTGGTTTATGGAGTCAGGACAGATGAAACTGAGATGCATGAAGAGCTATGTAACAGGTTTGATTACGATGGTGTTTTTGGAACTGCACTGAATAGATTTTGTGTACAGGCGGCTGTTGGACACCCACTGACGGTGTACGGCAAGGGAGGTCAGGTATAGTCTTCTAACCATACACAAGTCAGCTTACCTTTTTATTCTTGTTGAATGCAATTTGGATTCATATTTATCCGTTTGGTGACCAATTAAGTCACTTTCTTATTACTCTCAATAATTTCTCAGACCCGAGGATACCTAGATATCAGGGACACAGTGCAGTGTGTTGAGCTTGCAATTGCAAATCCAGCTAAACAAGGTGAGTTCAGGGTCTTTAACCAGTTCACCGAGCAGTTCTCCGTCAATGACCTTGCAAATCTGGTTACAAAAGCTGGCAAGAAGCTTGGGTTGGATGTACATACAATGTCAGTGCCAAACCCGCGAGTGGAAGCAGAAGAACACTATTACAATGCGAAGCACACGAAACTCATCGAGCTCGGCCTTGTCCCACACTTGCTCTCTGATTCTCTTCTTGACTCACTGCTCAACTTCGCCGTTGAATTTAAGGACCGAGTCGACATGGCCCAAATAATGCCTAGTGTCTCATGGAAGAAAATTGGGGTCAAACCTCGGACTATTGCACTGTAGTTTTCCAGTTTTAACAAGTTATATGATGCTAATCAGCGTTGGCATTACATTTTCTCCATCACTGTAGGCTCTCTTTTTAAAAATATTGTAATCTTAAAACACTTCATTTAGTAGTTTATGAATCTGGACATCTCAGAGTGATCACTTGTATTCCCTGTATATTAGTTCATTTAAATGAGGCTTTAATTTATCTTCGCTCCCTTTCTGATGTTGCTGGTCTACCATTTATATAATTGATGATCTAGTAAATGCCGGTTGAAGTGCTACTATGAACTGATGCAATTCTTATGTTGGTGAAATGAACATAACAAAGAAAATTGCAACTTGATGTATGAATGTATACAATTGTGGGGTATGACAATTGATTCCATTCTCCCATTTCTGTTTCCACTCTGAGAGTCCAGAGATTATCTGCAATGCTGATAGCTGGTGAAGTTGTTTGGATCCATTTAGTTTTGTCGGATTTAAAATTGATAGGATGTTTTTAGTAATTTAGATTATATAATTTATAAGAGATTAATATAAATTTTTCATTCAAAATCACTAATTCATCCATTAACAAAACAACATTAAACTAATTATTCGTACGTGCATCAAATATTCATGAATCAACTCATCCATTTGATTCATCCAGATTCAATTCGATTCAAACATGCAAACAACCCTTAAGAATAGGATTATTATAAATTCAGGTAAAAGGTAAAATCTGAGTAAAATAAATTTGTTAGAATATAAAATATAAAAATTACTAACAGCTAATGGTGAGATTTTTTTTTTCCTATCTCTGCTCAAAGCCCATTGAATTACTGTTACTGATCATGCTGTGGTTAATGTGCTCCTTATGTCAAAAATATTTTAGCAACATTACTATGCTAGTAAAATATTATAATTACTTTTGATAAAAAAATATACTAATATAGTAGGTTTCAATATATTAAACTTTTGATACGGAACTAAATAAGCATATAAAATAAATAAATGAGCTCGCGAGTCGATTTGACAGGCTAAGCTGCGGGTAGGCATAACGGGTCAGACCTTTCGGCCGCAAAGAAACTGGCTCATATCGGCTATTACTATTTTGGGCTAGGGTCGGGCCATGTCAAAATCGGGCTTTTTTTCTCGGGTAAACAGATTTGGTTTTTTCCTTTTTAAGATTCATCCAAAAAATAAAAAAATAAAAAAAAATCCATATCCATGTTAATTAGATCTGATAATTAATTACAGACCTCAGCAGTTTTTTTATTTTATTTTTTTATTTGAGAAAATACAGACAGCAGTAGTGATAAGTAGTCACCACTCTCGCTCACTAGATTAGGAGGACCAGAGGAGGACCAGAGAAAGGAGAGGAGGGAGAAATGGAGGAGGCGAAGGGTTTGGTGAAGCATGTGTTGCTTGCCAGGTTCAAGGAGGACGTCACGCCCGAGAAGTTGGAGGAGCTCATCCAGGGCTATGCCAATCTCGTCTCCCTAATCGAACCCATGAAGGCGTTCCATTGGTACTCACCGATCTCAACCTTTGTTTTTTCGATCCATTTCTTACCAGGACTTCTCCTTTTTCGTACAGATCTGTTGTTTTGTAACTAGGATTTGTATCTGGTCTTTGATGGATTTTTGGAATTATTCGTATTTGCTATGTTGGGTAATGGAGTAATCGATCGATTCCTCGTGTTGAAATATTTCTGACATTGTTTAGGTAGAGAAGTTAAAAATGTTACTAGGTTGGGAGAGGAGGGATCTTGGAGAAAAATAGGAGAATTTCAGAGGGTTATTTTGATTGAATTGGTGTATATCTGCATTGTCGAGAAGAATAAGATCAAATGGTCACTGGAAATGTCTATCATTTAAGGATGGAACAACTGTAGGATTTCTTTTTTCTTTTTCCTTCTTTAAGTTTGGCGAAATGTACCGATCTGATCTTTAGCTTACTCTGTCTATAATGTTCTTTTGTCTCCAAAGTAAGGGCCGTGCAGTCCTTTATGCTTGGAAAGCATCTCAACTTATGTCAATCCGCTTATCGGCTTTCTTTTTCTCATTGTCATGTTGTTACTCATCTTAGGAAAATTCATGATTGATGCAATTCAATGAGCTTACATGACATCAGGTATCATGAAAGTTAATTATTGTTGTCTTAGAGAAATGCTCAATCTTCTAAGTTTTCCATTAAGCAGTACTAGTCTCCTGTACATTAATTATGAACAATTTGTAGCAATTTTGTAGACGGAGTAGATCAGCAGAAGGATACTAAAATAGCTATCACAAAATATATGTGCCCTTCATGTGAATGGATGTTTTCATGTGATCTACTGATCAATATTTTTATAAAATATGCAAAGAAGAAGTCTAAATACCATAAATAATCTCTAAGTATAAACCAAAATAAACACCATAAGCCACAACAAGTATTCAGAGATATATGTCCATAATTAATAACTAAAAGAACAAAGCCCACGCCGGGGCTACAACCTAATTAGTCTGAAAACAAATAACTAGAAGAAAAATCACACCTACTCCTCGATATCAGTGTTGTCCTCCCCAAAATCTGAAAATATTCTATCAAAGGGCGATGAGCAATACAATCCAGCAAGTATAGTCCATGATGAACATTATAATGCATGCTTATTATAAGCACCACGATAATAAAAGTAATTATGATCTTGCCGAACTCCTTGCAACGAGCTCCACCTCTCTCATAACAGGTATGAGAGAGGGGAAGGGAAGAGAAGCACACTTGCTTGCGTGGCTGATCACAATTTATTGTGGGCAGTCAAACGCATGTCATGAATTTTTTTTTTTTAATTTTTAATGATTGTTACACATTCAATATGAGCCTAAAGTAGTATCTGACACATCCCAATTGCACCACCATGGTGACCAGCAGGGCCTGCTATAGTTTGCAGCATGCTGCAATGTAAACCATCCTTAAAGACTTGAATTAGTTGATGAAATATAAGAAGTACAGGAAAGTAACTTCTGCTAATTGAGAATTTCAAGAAAACAAAATAAATTCTGCCAAGTGCTAGATGGTGTAATTCCTTCATGTTGTCTACTGACTAATCCGGATTTATAATTGAAGGTCTGCTATAGTTTGCTACCATTTGTAGATCTATGATAGGTTAGTTTGGGGGCTCAACCTTGAAGACTAGCCGTCTACATAGTTGACCTCAAGATGCTTAGAAGGCTAATAATTATAATTATGTTTCTAGCCAGAATTATCTTATCCTTCCCACTTTAATGTTTGCATGCCAAAGAAGAGATTTACAATTTATGGTCTTCTACTTGTCACATACGTGTCGCAGTTGATACTTGCATGAACTCTAGGACTTATTAAGTAACAAAGCAGGCCTTACTGAACCAAGTTTTAGAACCATTATCTGTGCCTGTGGCCACATAATTCAGGAACTTTATGCATATCGAGAATGTTCAATAGCATCTTGTATTACAAAACAGGCGGTGGCACATCCCTCATTGATATACTTTGGTCCAATAGCATGCAAACTCAATTTCCCTCATTCTAATATAAATTTGGCTTGATGTTTATACCTTACTTTGGTGACTTCAGGCGTATTTTGTTGTGTCATAGTGGAGAATGAAAGTGATCACTTTAATGGGAGTGGTCCACTCCACTGTTTGATTGCATGAATGAAGTTTAAAAGTTAGTTCCTCACTTTCCAATCATAGATCCATCTCCTCCTTTTCGATCTCCTAAGGCGACAAAATCACTTTCACTTCTCTATGTTCACCTACGTACCCATCTTGTGACTAGCCAATCCTTTGGGTCCTCTTACTCTATGCCCTCCGGACCTCCTTCTAAGACTACTACCTTTTTGAGCGACACCAGCAACCCTACTGCAGTAGTGCCTTCTCCAACAGTTCCAAAACCATTGTCACTTTCCATCCATGGGAAGGAGTCATGTGACCGTTCCAATTTCCAAGAACATTATCATTTTCCATCCAAAGAAGTCCGTGACTTCACTCAATAAGTTCCACTCCAACCAAACAAATGAAACTCTGTATGAAAATCACTTAAAGAAAGAGTGACCTTCATGAGAGTTACTTTCATGTAAGTGAGCTTCAGACAACCAATGATACCAAACACACCCTTACTAGAGGAATACTATCTTATACCAGGTTAAAAGTCGTTTTATAATTGAGAAAAGTATTAGATTGCACCTTCTGTTTAAAATGTACCCATTATTATGGAACTTTGCTAGGCTCGTAAAGATCTTCTTTATGGTGTAAAGATGTTGTCTCAATTATATTCTTGATATGCAGGGGACAGGATGTGAGCATAGAGAACGCTCATCAGGGCTTTACGCACGTCTTTGAATCAACTTTTGAAAGTGTGGAAGGAATTGCTGAGTATGTTGCACACCCAGCCCATGTAGAATTTGCTAATCGATTCCTGGCTGCACTAGAGAAGTTTATCGTTATCGACTACAAGCCGACAGTAGTCAATCCATGACAACTGACAAGACAAAGACAGAGAGAGGGTTCCTCATTCTATTCCAAGTCCTTGAATTATTATTTACTTGAGAATTGAAATTATTCATGGCATATCTGAACATGTTTGTGGGAATTGTTATTGGTGACTCTTCGTACTTGAACTCTTGTAGTTGTATTACTGCCGAAAGATGAATCGTAATGCATGATTTCATATGTGCGACTTTGCACCATTTCTTCAATGCTTTTAAACTAGGCAAACATAAAGGTACATGGTAAGCTGGTGGTAGCTTGTCATTTTTGTACTAAGAGCAACATGGGATAATTGGCGTTTGAGACTAAATCTCAAATTTTCCTTCTCGATTATACTGGACCTCAAGCTCAAGATCGAATATACTGGACCTCAAGCTATCAGGATCTCTATTGGATCACTGATCCGATGCAGTGTTTCTTCCCAGTATCATGAGGATCAAATTTGTCCCCAATGCAGATTTGCTATAACATATTTCTCTATATGAGGTGGTAAAGGACTTCAGTGATTGATTACCATTTCTTTTCCTGTGATGCATTCTTTCATGGTAGAGGTACTACATAGATATACTCGAGATTTCCCCGTTATTTGAGGAATACCAGTACCATTTGTAAACTAACATAAAGACTTGTTATTTGCTTCTCTCTTCAGCTTTCTAAGCTTTGTGACTCTATACTCACTGGTCATGAACAGATGTACTCCAGAGCTAGTCTTGTGAAGAAGCATGAAAGTCATTTTGATAGAGAGAACACTCTTGTGTTTACTAATTTTTATTATTGTTATAGTAGTGGTCGAAGTCAAAAGAACCAATGTACATGTGCAGGTTACAGGTTTGTGTAGTTCAGAAATACTTCTTTTCATTGGATATTTACATTATAACTGCAAAGAAATTAAGCATTCTGGGACAGTCAAGTCCAATTGACTTTGATTTGAGCTGCAACAAAATATGAGCCCTTAAAGGTTTCTCAGAGTCCTCTATATTGAAGCATATTTAACTGCAACAATATAACTGGTGCTTATGTGATGCTTTATCATTTTTATTAATCTGATTGTCAATCTAAGCCATTAAAAGTATATATTTTAAAAAACTACTTGCAGAATTTATCTCGACATTGTGAATCAAGGATTTTCTAAGAGGTAATTCTAGATTTCATAAAGTATTAAATATTTTACCTTTAGTGAGTAGCCAAGTATTATTGGTAAAAACGGATCAGACCAGATCATAGCATAGCCATATCTGTAGGTAATTTTCTTTGCTTCCTGAGAATAGGAATTCCCCCTTACAGGTTCCAGAAACAAAACTTTTACTAAAGAAATGAACTTTCCACAATGAACATAATGCAATCAAAACAGGAAGTCCAAACAGAAATGTGCTGACGTAAAAAACACCACCATCTTATAAGAACAAATATTCAGGTCATTCTTGGTTGAAACAGTCTATAAAGGTAATAGTAACATAAACAAATTAAATGGTGGCAACTCCCACAAATGTGATGTAATTAATTAGAAAAGGACCCGAACTTGGCTCCAAGAAGATAACAATCAGCAATCTCTAAGCCTGTTCAAGAACAAAAGGAAAAAAATGCTTCAATATTGTGCCAAAAAAGAGCTGACAAATTTATTCCAAAACAAGATGCAGAAGAAAATGATTTATGAACCTAACCTTGTTAGCGATGTTGTTTGAAAGCCAGTCCAGCCCCTCGTACAGACCTTCCCCAGAGGTAGCACATGTGCTCTGGATGTACCTGAAAAACAGTCACAAGTCATAACCTCATCAAATACTACTATTGTCAAAATCTTCTAAAGTATTTACTATGAATGGGATTTTAATATCAGGAAACAGGTTGTTTTGATATGCAAGGGAAAACTACCAATGGCGTTGGCGGAGGGAATGCAATCCGAGCTTATCAGTGATCTCTGCAGCATTCATTGCATTGGGAAGATCTTGCTTGTTAGCGAAGACTAGGAGCACTGCATCTCTCAACTCATCCTGACAGACAAAGTAGCTTAATCTCAATTTACACAGCATAACATGTTGCTTTAATATCAAACTTGCATACTTCGTCTCTTTCACTCAAAAACAAGAAAGGAAAGATAATTTCTAGGTTCCAGTGAGTAAGTTACTGCAAATTGGTTTGCATGTTTTCCAGCATAAAGCATAGATGATGATTCATTGAACCCTATGTCCCTATGCAATACAAGATCCGAGAAAAGAGGACATTGGGTTAGTTCAAAGGCAGAGAACACCTACTCTGCTCATTTGAACCTACGTCAATCAATCACAAGAATATCCTTTGAACTATACGGGCAAATGAGAAAAGCATAATGACAGGAGACAGAAGTCAAATAGGAGAAAGAAAAATCACCAAGGAAGTTGCAAACTGCAGTTTCAAGCAGGAAGTAAACCATCAGATATTCTAACATAAATATGAAATCTATGAAACATGTTTCAGGAAACTAAGATTAATCTAACATGTTGCTACTATACCAACCATTCTTACTTTTTAGATTTTGAATTGATCATGGTAACTCTTATGGAACTCCTATTGCAAATAACCTTGAATCATGTTATATATCTAAAGACATTAGATAGGAGGACAAACTTAAGACCAGACAAATTACTATTATTAAGCGGAAATAGAAACAATAATGCACATAATAAGCTCTAGTTTCCTCAACTCCTCAAAAAAGCAGACAAACTAATATTAAACGATTACCTCATTAAGCATCCTGTGCAGTTCATCTCTAGCTTCAACAACACGATCCCTATCATTACTGTCGACCACAAAGATCAGACCTTGGGTGTTCTGGAAATAATGTCTCCACAAGGGTCGGATCTGATAGACACCAGTGCAAAATTACTGTGAGTAGCAGGGAAGTATTTAAAATTTCCTATACAAACTAATAAAGTGGTAAATTAACAGGCAGATGTACAGTGCTAATATCACAAGAACTAATCTTAATGCAAGCTATCCAGAAGCTCCAAGGAACTCCAATTATCCAGAAACAGATAATAGATCGTTGTGAGACATACACTCATTGAGATGTAATTGCTTTGGAGGCAAAGGACATGATTACTACATTGTGTAGAAGCTTGGAAAAAAATTAAAAAATAATTAAATAACCAACTTGAATTAACAACTTAACATAATCATACACCAAAGGCATCAAAGCAAAAAATGCAAAAGTTAGACATGACATAGTATATTCTTTTTTTTTTCAATATAGATATTCCGAGCTTTTGATGCTATAGAAGAAATCTACCTCATCTTGCATAGCATGGATCTAAATGCCAATACTCTGAGTTCTTGAAAACTGAAATATAAAATAAACTGCACTAATGCAGAATCAAGCAAAACATCACCCAATTTAAGTTTGAATCAATTAGCCTCACTTAATCAGTAATCAAGATATTAACTAGATTGTCCCTACTAGTGTGGACCAGATAAGTACATCACATGCCCTAACCTAACCTGATAAAAAATATTTCTCAATACCCCGTCAGTCATAAGTGATTTGTGCACTCATGAATGTCATTGAAGTCCAAACACAAGAAGGTGAAAGACCTGGTTCTTTTGTACTGACTCATATTAGTACAAGGAAATAATTGTCATTGCCAATAGAAGATGTACACAACTTAAAGATAATTATTTCTAAGGACACTTGGTGTAGTTCTGTACAATGACCAATAGCACAGGTAAAGCTTAATGTGATAAACATGAATACAATTGACATTCATCTCATAGATAAATAAGGCTGCCTGCATTCAGATAGACATGAAGCCTGATGCCATGACCTTCTTAAATAATAATATACATTCAACAACTAGATTATAGATAATAGAGGGATCCTTCTAAGGAAAATAAAATAAGAAGGAAATTATCAAACAAGTCAGAGCTAATATATATGAGAATCTTATAGGTAAGCATTCTATCTCCAGGACATGATGTTACAATGAAAATTGTGTCAAATGGGCTCACATACAAATAAATTCCTAAAAGATAGAAAAGTTACATTCAGACCATGCTAAAAAAGTTTAAATAATCTCACAAAACCTCACCAGGCAGCAAAGTAGCTGTTTAGTGCATAAGGGCACCACAGACTTTACTAAAATTACAGAAACATGTCATTTTCTCCATAAATTTGATATTTGAATCAGTCAGAGGAAGAAATGTGGTGATCAGGTGTGCATGAATAGCTTGTAAAGTTTTTGAAGCAAATCTTGTTTAATCTTATTCTAGAAAACACAATTTGTATGTTTGCAGAAATCATATGCATATCTTAAACCAAAATACCCCACCCTACCCCATTTCAAAGAATAAAGCAGATAGAGAGTTTGGCATGGTAAGACCGCCCAAATTACATCTTCTACAAAGCTGAATATTCATTTTTATCAATCATTAACTGATTGAATATCAAACTAGTGAGCATACCTTGTCTTGGCCACCAACATCCCAAACAGTGAAGCTAATATTCTTGTACTCCACCGTCTCAACATTAAACCCTGACAAGATATGTCATAACCAAACTCATTCATTCGAAGAAAATTCAGGGATGAGAGTGAAAGCACCGGAGTTAACATAAGAAATGCAATTCTCAAGCATGCTTGGATGAATGAACACCCAAAAAAGGTTTCGGTAGGAAAAACACGAAGGTGCAAGGGTAACATCAGAAGAAAAGAAAATCTTAATTGTATAGTGTTACCTACACGGGCTTATTTACCATTGGATGCGTAACAATGGCAAAATAAACAAGCCAAGGGGCACTATGAAATGTTCTACAGATAATGATTTTGGTTGGAGAGTCAATTAGACAAACAAATATGTATGTACAAATTTAAAGAAAAAGTTCGTCTGGTGAAACACATACCGATTGTAGGGATGGTGGTGACGATCTCTCCTAGCTTCAGCTTGTACAGAATAGTGGTCTTACCAGCAGCATCAAGACCAACCATCAGAATCCGCATCTCCTTCTTGGCAAAAAGCCGACTGAAGAGCTTCGTAAAGGACAGCCCCATTTTTCCACCTATCGAATGTATAAAAACAAAATTTTGTAACTCATCAATGCGCAATCAAAACAAAGTTTGGACGATTCATAGACTCATAGTTGACCAAGGAAAGTAAGATTTTTTCATGACAAACAATGACCTAACACGTAAGATCAGATCGGAATCACATGATCTAAATCAATCTTTACGTAGATCATAACGATCTCCACCTAATACGAGACAAAAATTTCTCCAATTGCAACAATTCTAACACCACATTCCGGATCTATCAACAAAGATCACGACACACAAAAGAGATCGCGATCCCAGATCAGCACATCGCTTCAAAGATCCCAAACATTCCATCACAGAAATCCGATCAGATCTACGCTAAACCTTTGAGATCGGCCAAAATTACCCAAAAGGAACACCAGATCTGACCTCTATACTGTGTTAAACGAGAGATCTAACCAATAGAAGCGAGGAGACGAAAGAGAAGCTTACGAATAACAGCTGGAGAAGGAAATGAAGGAAGGATGAAAGAGATTTCCACCACCAGATCCGCAAGAAAGGGAGAGGGATCCCCAATTTATAGGGACGGTAAATAACGGTGTCAAAATTTACCGTCATGTTAATAACTGTACACGGAGCATCTTTTTTGAAAGCTTCGGTAATCGCCGTCAGTTTCGCCGTTATGCAATTAGCCAGACACATGTGCAACGCATGTGCGGAGCTGTCGCACTAAATAGAACCGAAGTGAAAGGGGGGGCTAGGGTTTTATTTCTCTTTTATTTCATCTTATTTTTTCGATTCTCTCAGTACAAAGGAGAGGCGAGGGCGGGGAGCTTCACCTCGTCATTCTCCTCCTCCTTTCCCAAATCCCGCTCCATCCCCTTCCAATCTGCGACGGAGGTGAGATCTCAAGCGTTCTTCTCCTTCTCTTTCGATCTCTGCGAGCTTTGTCGAGGGGTTCTTTACGCGATGTTGAGGTTTTTGCGCCGAGTTATCGTTCCCGGAGCCGAAATATTACATTTTGGAGTCGGGAATGTTGGCTTTAGGTCTTGGGGGCTCATTTGATGCTTTTCTTTTGGAACACCTAGGTTTTCGTTTCATGGTTCCTAGGGTTTTCGTACTTTTGAAGTTCTGGCACTAATATCTCGGTGTTTGTTTTGGATACGTAATTGGCAGTCTTTGTTTTGGGGGTGAAATGAATGCTAATTGGATATTAGGCGATTGATTGCTGAGTATTTATAAGTTCTTGCTGCTCTTGTTGCTCTTTTCTTTTTGTTTTATTTTTGACAAACAGGTCGCAGTCCCAGAACTTCTCTTTTTGTTAGAACTTTTTAGCTTGTATTGTTTCTGAGACTGAGGTTAGTTCCTAGATCTTAGTGTTACTGATATATAAAACGATTCACTACTGGCAAACTTACTAAGGTAGAAGAGCCGTATGTGTTGGGAATTTTGTTGGTTTATTATTTCAATTTCCTTTTCTCTTTTGAGTTTTTGATGCATTTAGGTTCTGCAATATCTGTTGCGCAGGTGATTTGTGGAATTCCGAATTTGTAGATCTAGCAGTAGAAAATGAATACCTTCTTTATCAAATTGTCCTATGTTTGACAATCTTCTATAAGGTATTTGCACACTTGCACTCTATGAAGTTGTGAGTAGTTTCTTAATCAAGGTTGTTTTAAATATCTAGGTTACTAAGGTTACTGGCAATGAGAAAATTCTTAGGCCGCTGGAAAATGGCAATAAACATAGCTTGAGTCTTTCAGGTTTTGCAATGCGAATGTTTATGTGGTTCTCTCTTTATTTTGTATGTAAAATTTGTGGATTAGAAATATATCTAATATTGTGTTTTTAGGTCTTGAGCTGACTGGTGAAAAACTTTTCTACTCAGGGTGAACTGCTGCATATTTTATAGAAGTTGGGGCTACATCCTTGGACGTGGTAATGGCGGAGGCGGCCCAAGATTCACTGGGCCCGCGTTATGCCCCTGAGGACCCAACACTACCAAAGCCCTGGAAAGGGCTAATTGATGGGAGCACGGGTCTCTTGTACTATTGGAACCCTGAAACAAACATTACTCAGTATGAGAGACCAGCTGGCTTAGCTCCTCCGCTGCCGCCTGGTCCTCCTCCCTCGGCAACGATGCCGAAGCTTGCCCCTATACCAGCAGCACGTACTGTATCTCAGAACACCATGTTACAACAACACAGCAACCAAATAGTTCAAGCTGGACAAGAAATGCAGCAACCAAGCCAGGCCAATCATCTACTGCAGCAGCAACAGCAGTTGGGCCAGCAATCGCCTCTTGAGAAGGCGTCTCAGCAAATGCCGCTTCAGCAAGCCCAGCAAATGCCTTATCAGCAACAACAACACTTACCAAATCAGCAGCAGCACCAACAGTTCCAGCAAATGCCATACCAGCAGGTTCCTTATCTGCAAGGGCAGCTAATGCCACGGCCTCAGTCTCAGCAACCACATGGTTTACAGTTTTCGTATCAGATTGCCCAACAGTCACAAATGCCACAAGTTCCGTATCATCAGGGACAGCAGCAAGGACCACAATTTCCTCTGCATCAACAGCAACAGGAGTCACAGAACATGAATCAACAAGTCCAGCTGTCACAACCATCACAAACTCAGCATCCTCAGGGTTTTCAGTTTACTCCTCAGCAAGCCCAACTGCAACAGGGACTACAAACCCCTCATCAACAAGCGCAACAACCTCACAATACACATGCCGGAATCCAGCAGGGCCAGCAGTTGCAGGGGCAACAAGTCAGGTTCCCAAAAGTGGATGATGTGACAAGTCAAGAAGGAAAGCAGGCTGGTCTCTCTTTCCCCCTGGTTCAGCAGAGTGGGTTGGGATCGTCTAATCATCAACCGCCAGGTGTTGTTCCTATTAATATTTCGTCAATAGGAGGTCGTCAACTGCAGCAACAGCTTGATGGGTCATCCCCTGTTAATGTGTCACATATGGGTTCATCTGTTGAACCGCAGCATGCCGGAACTGACACAAGCTATCGGCAGCCACAGATAGGTTTGACAGTTTCAAATCAGCTGGTTCACTCACCAGTTCGCCCTCCGATGAGTTTGAAAATGAGTTATGATGAAGATCTGATTGAAAGAAAAGGAAATATTTCTTCCAGCAGGATCGAAGGTTCAAAAATGCTACCGCAGCTGTCAAAACATTCTGCTCTCCCCTCTACACAAAATCAGCTGGTACTTTATTTAGCTTTATATCTTCTTTTGTGGAATGTTCTTAATCAACCAGAGGTGATATCCATCAGTAGTAGGAATACCAAGTTACTACTGGAGTAAAAACATCAAGGACACATTAAGGGTTGTGGAAGTAACATTTGATACTTTAATTTGTATCGGTTGGGATGATTAAATGAACTTCTGCAACTTGACTATTTAAAAATATAAATATTGCTTGTTTCCTGTTGCAGTTAATTTTCTCTCTATATGTCTTGAGTGTAGGAGTGAGTCTTGCTTTCTTTTTTTCCCTCTCGTCCTCCTTTTCCTATTTCTGCTGAGAATCATTTCCCTTGTTACTAATGAATAATATCTACTGTTTGCAATATTGTGTTGTTCCAGGATATCAGGAGCGCCCCCCCTTTTACTCCACCAGGTCATATGGGTGGTATGAACATATCAGCTCAATCTATGCCAAGCTTGTACAACCATGCTTCCTTCCCCAATGCAGCTCACTTGAGGCCACCTCCAAGAATGTCCGGTCCATCTGATTTTCCAGATACCTCTGCAGCTGATGCATATCGCCAACACCATGAAGTCTCAGCAATGGTGAGATTTCATGTAACAATAGTTTTGCATGTATTGGAGAATTACTGGTTTGATAACTTCACTATGGCATGGAATGTACTCTCCATTGCTGTTCATCTTCATGTTGGTTGTGACTTTTGGTCACCTCATACGGCCAGTATTACACGGTCCTACATCTAGACTCTGATGTGTATTGTTAATTATATATACCCTCTTGATCAGATAATCAGAAGGGAATTTAAAAGAAGCATGATAGACTTGTGGTACAAAAGATTTACTTATGATGGGTTATGGCTTATAGTTCTCAATGTCATGCAAATAGTGAATGAATATTTACAACTTCTTTATCCTTTTATATCTTATCTTTGACTTCCTTGTTTTATATCATAACTGGTATATTTTTTATTGGTTGATAAATGCTAATGGAACTTAAGAATATTATGCTATCTGCGAGTCTGGCAGTTCTTATATGACTGCTTTCCTAATTTTCTTTTGCCTGATCTCTGTTGTATTACATGTTATGATGTTTCATGAAAACAATTGTCAGGGAGATAATGTACCTGCACCATTCATGACATTCGAGGCCACTGGCTTTCCTCCAGAAATTCTGAGAGAGGTAATTATTCCTTATACGGCTAGCTTCTGAGGATGCATTATTGAATCATTTCCTTATCTTCCTTTCTTTCTTTAGCTTCTGAGGAACCATTATTGGGTTATTTCTTTATCTTCCATTCTTTCTTTTAGAAAAAATAATTGGTAGAAATATTAGTCTGTTGTCATAATTGCAGCTTGTGATATTGCTCTTTAGAGTGGCATATGTCATATGCTGTGATTCTGAATACCCTAATTCCACATCTAGTGCCCTGCAGCTGGGTGCTGCAGTCATAAACTTGGGCCTTTTCTGCTGACAAGTATCAGGAGGATGGACTTTCTTCCAGATTATATTATATGGCTGAGGCTTCCTGCTTTTTGTCACTTCCACTAACTCTTGAGTCTCTGAAGATCCCCTTCTTGCTGCCTTGAGTTGCTTCAGTAAGCAACCATGCTCACTTAGGGTGTTCTTCAGCATTTCCTTTAAAACCTGACTGATAATTTTGTCCTTTTACCAGTTCATGATTTCATCCACTTCATTTATGATGTTTACTGTCTATGCCGTTGCAGTTGCATTTGGCTGGCTTCTTGACTCCCACTCCAATACAAGCACAAACGTGGCCTGTTGCACTACAGAACAGAGACATAGTGGCCATTGCCAAAACTGGGTCAGGGAAAACACTGGGATACCTTATTCCTGCATTTATGCATTTGAGACGATGTCGGAATAATCCTCAGATAGGGCCAACAGTTTTGGTTTTGGCTCCAACTCGTGAGCTTGCTTCACAAATCCAAGATGAGACAATTAAGTTTGGTCGCTCTTCAAGGATTTCTTGTACAGTAAGTTTTTTGTGCTGTTCGTTGTGTTTGTACTTTGTACATTTTCTTATGCTGTTAGGCATATCATTGCTTATGGGAGATTGTGCTTGTTTGTGTACATAGTCTTATGCTGTTACATCTTACTTATGGATATTCAAACTTAGTATGTTGGATGGAACTTTTTTTAATTCCTGACTGTCTATAACCTTTTTAACCTATTCTCAGTACTGTGACGTGTGCCACCTATATTATTAAGTGCCTTGCAGTTGCAAATCTTTTAGGATTTTGGGTTGGCATCTTTTTATGGGAGAATTAAAATAAATAGAAAGTCCTCAACTTTTGAGATGTGGTATTTTTGTTTTTTTTTGGGTTATATCGTAAGCAAGAAATGTTACAACTGTGTTGCATTCGTTGCCTTTTGGAATGCTTGTGGATGTTCAACTTGAACTTATAACTTGGAAGATTACATGTCACATTGTAGTAGTTTTTCTTACAATTTTCTAGTTTTGATGATCCATTTGGATTATGTATATTTATCCTTTTACCTTTTCTTTGTTCTTGTTTCCAGTGTTTATATGGTGGAGCTCCAAAGGGTCCTCAGCTTAGAGAAATTGAGCGAGGAGCTGATGTTGTTGTAGCAACACCTGGTCGGCTTAATGACATCCTTGAAATGAAGAAGATCAACTTCAGTCAAGTTTCTTTTCTTGTGCTAGATGAAGCAGACCGCATGCTTGACATGGGTTTTGAACCACAGATAAGAAAGATTGTGAACGAGATTCCTCCTCGCAGACAGACTCTGATGTACACAGCAACTTGGCCCAAAGAGGTGAGAAAAATAGCTGCGGATCTACTAAGAAATCCTGTCCAGGTGAACATTGGCAGCATCAATGAGCTTGCTGCAAACAAATCCATCACACAGGTACATGAGATCCTATATGTTTTAACTTCATGCTATATCTTTTTTCTCATTTTATAGAATATACCTATTCTGAATCTGATTCTGATGTTTTCTTCTCTAACCTGCAACCCTTGATAAGTTGATATCAGGGAATGTTATCTAGTTTGTCATTGGTAGGAAGCTTCAATGTTTATGCATTGCAATAGGGGTAATTTTCATTCATTTGTAGGTTGTTGCATTCCAATACTATTAATTAGGTGATCCTTGTTCTTTAGATCTAGTACTATTTGATCAATATTACTTTTAAAATAGATTTCTTGTGAAGACTTCCTTTAGATCATGAATTCAGACAGAACTACACAATTTCTACCTTACTATTTATCACAACTATCTTTTATTCTTTGTTTTTCTTATGGGACTCCGGTTCAATCCGGAGTAAATTTTCCATCTTTTCTGTCTTGTTGATTATATGTAATTTTGAAACCATCGTGTATAGATTATAGAAAGTCAGAAGGATGTATTATATTGGGATAAAAGTATGGCCCTTGTATTCTGCGATATGGATGATAATTCTTAGGTAGAATATGCATTATTAAGATCATGCAATGTGTATGACAAGTGATCTTTGAAATTTCAAGGTTCATAGGTTCACAGCTCTTCAAAGAGATTGATTTGTTGACTTTGACTTGCAGCTGCATACTATGGACCTTGTCAAATTGACTTTCTTTTTTCATAATTTTGATGCAAGATGGCATAGTTGTATCATTTTGCTTAGCTGCATGTATTGATCTTAAAAACATTTTATGTGGAATAGCATGATGCAGTTGCCAATATATTAGGCCATGTGCTACATGACAACATATCATCAAGGTAATATTGCCACAAGTAAATGATTATCACCTGATAACTGATCTTAAGGAGTTGGTCAAGACCTATTATTTAGTTAAACAAACAGTGCTATTACTATCTCAATTTGTGAGGACTATTTCATTTAGATAATGCATCAAGCTGCTACTATGTAGTATCTACATTATCATGTGTGTAAATCTTTTTTGGGGATATACATATGTCCATTTCTGCATTCTATGTTTAGCACGTTCTTTACTTTTTAGTATGCTCGGAATGCAACAGTTGAATTATGGGCTATGTCCTATCAAATATTCTGCACTCAAATTGCTGGTGCAAGTCTAAGTAAACATGCTAAGATTAGTCAATTTGTTGAGATTATAATATCGTGATGGTGCTTGTCTCTGAAACAATGTTTTGATTTATCAGGTGTTGGCAAGCTTCTTTATTTGTGTATATTAGCATCTTTAAGTGTCTATAATACCATATGACAACAATGATTAACTTCCCGCTTGTTGTTAATTAGTTAGTTGACATTTTATATGAGATAAGGGTATGCTGTGAACTTGTAATATATTAGGAAATTCTATTGAATCAAGTGGCACTAGCAGGATATTTGTGATTGCATAACAAACATGTCATCGACCGCACAAGTGTAGATAATTGCTTGCTTGAGTTCATTGGTGAACAAATTTATTTTAATGATTGGAGTTTCTTAGTTCATGGCTGACATGACATCTAATGGCTTCTTTGAAAAGTGTATTTTAATTATTTCAAGTTGTGTAGCAATTATTGCATTTACCACTTTGGATGAGGGCCAACTTTAAGGTGTGCGCGCTATTGTTTTACTCGGAAAAGGTGAATGTGATTGTTTTTTGAGGAAGTGGAGGAAGTGTAGTTTTATCACAATAAATTGTGTTTGTATGGAGACCTCTTTTGTGTTTGAGCATATTTAAGTTTCAGGGAAGTGATCTTAATAATTTGGAGTTAGTTGATTATTGTAGATTTTACAAATGAAATGAAGTAGATGGTTTCAACCTTTTGGTTTGATGTTGTGGTTTTTGAAGCAAGTATGTTCTCTATATTCTATTCCTTGCTTCAAGCCTATGTAAACAGTCTTGTTGGAACCAAAAGATAGAAAATTTGTTGTTTATGTGTTCAATATACTTTGTTGCCCTTTTTCTATTGATAATTAGAGGAAGTTATATTAAGTAGGGGGTATGCCAGGCTTTTTAATACACTCTAATTTAAGAAGTTATATTGCGCTTGTAGGAAAATTATAAAATTTTAAAGGTGGTAGTCTCACGTGTTAGGATTCTTTTGACATTGGATTTAACTGGACTTGGAGATCGATGCAAGAAATTATGGCCAAAAAGGTGAGGGAAGGTCACAACGAGACTAAAGTGGATTATTAGACGTTGCGGCGGTTGTCGGAAGGTGGTGGATGATTGTAGGGTATGGTGGCTCGTGAGTGGAGGTGTGGATTAGGATTTGGTAGCTTGGAAGGATTCCAGGGTTAAGATCTACTTCTAGGAAAGTAAATACAATTTGATGGCTACAAATAAACAATAAATGCAAGATAAATAATTAGCTAACTCAATACTCATTCCACACACCATAATTAACCCATGACCGCTCCTATTTATAGGAGTAGAGTCATAGCGGTGTCGGATCTAATTCGCTCTATTAGGCTTACATCTGTGTTAAGTTGAAATTAAAAGCAATAAACAAAATCAACCAACTAGACTTAACTTGACTCGATTTCATGGTCAGATCATAACAATCTACTATGCTTCTAATACATTGTCCGTAAGATGACTAATTGCTGACATCCTTGTACTCGTAGAATCGATTGTGCTAATCAGTGGACTTAGGTTCATCATCCTTGAGTCCACCTAGGAACATGACGTGAGCTAGATTCATCATCCTTGATCAGGGTAAAACAGTCATCACAGTGAAAATACAAGGTTGGTGTTGTGAATTGAAGTTGTGATTAAGGTTGGTAGTGCAATATTTTTTCACTCATTGATTTTTCTTATCTTATTTTCCCTTCAAGGACATCCCGTCTTGTAGAGTTTAGCCACCTTTTGTGATGGATTTGTTAGGTTGCTCTAAACTGGGGACCGGTATGGAATGATTAAAGAAATAACGCATGAGAACAAAGCATATTCACTAGTGATTATAAGGCCCCATCTATGTTAATTGACAATGTGCTTACAATGCTCCTCTCTATATTCTAAATATTGGTTTTATTCGGACCGGTTTCAAATAATCAGGTAATTTCATGCTCCTCTCCCTTGGTGAATTTGTGGGCTTTGAGTTTGCTACTGGACAGTTTTTCTGTTGACTGATCACTATGATTCTTCCATTTGCATAGGCAAGTTGCCTGTGTTGTATAATCTTGCTTGCTGCATGCTTTCATTTTAATTGTAATGCTGATATTATCTCATCCTTCATCCTTTGCAACCAAACTTCTATTCCTTTTTTGAGAGTACTTAAGAAGCTAAAAGGTTTTGATAAAGATGTTTGTCACCAGTAAATCTCAGATTACAAAGCTTGCTATGATAGATATATTTCAAGGTGGAGCTGGTGGCTTAGATCTTGTCATTTCTAATTAGACAATGTCTTGTTAGACCATCTGCTTGTTTTTCTTTCCTATGTCTAAATTGCTTGAAGTTCGCTATTGATTGTTGTGTGCAGTATGTGGAGGTAGTTCCACCAATGGAGAAGCAAAGGCGCCTAGAGCAGATCCTTAGAGGTCAAGAACGTGGCTCGAAGGTCATCATCTTCTGCTCAACGAAGAGACTATGCGATCAGCTCGCCCGTAGTATTGGCCGTACTTTTGGTGCTGCTGCCATCCATGGTGACAAATCTCAGGGTGAAAGGGATCATGTTTTGCATCAGTTTCGGACTGGCAGGTCTCCAATTCTAGTGGCCACAGATGTTGCTGCCAGGGGACTCGACATCAAAGATATTAGGTGAGTCTTTTGCTGGAACTTAGGTCCTATTAGGATTAGTGGTAAAATCAATAGATCATCTTTACTCTTTTAAATTTTTTTCTTGAAACTGCTTATGATCTTTCATCTGTTTCTGGTCATACTCTTTACATTATATTGTGAGCTACGAAATGAGTGTATTTTCAGTTTGCTTCCTTAAAATTGTAAATCACTTTTAAGATAATACTTTCATTCTTCTCTTTTCTCTTTGTTGCTCGTCATGAAATTGCTTAAATGTCCTGCCCCAGGGTGGTGATCAATTATGACTTTCCAACTGGTGTTGAAGATTATGTGCATCGGATTGGACGAACTGGCAGGGCTGGGGCCACCGGAATATCTTATACATTCTTCTCTGAGCAAGATTGGAAGTATGCGGGCGATTTGATAAAAGTCCTTGAAGGTGCCAACCAGCATGTTCCACCGGAGATTCGAGAGATGGCTGCACGTGGTGGGTCTGCCATCCCTAGACCACATGGTGGTGGGATGAACCGCTGGGATTCAGGTGGAGGTGGTGGCCGATGGGACTCTGGTGGTGGTCGGGGCATGAGAGATGGTCCTGGTTCTGGTGGCTTTGGCGGGAGGGATGGTTCTGGTCCTGGTGGATTTGGTGGGAGAAATGGTCCTCGTGGCTTTGGTGGCCGTGGTGGTAGGAGTGACTTCTATGGTGGGCGTGGATCCAGGGGTCGTGGTTTTGGGGGCCCAGCAGGTCCTGTTGGCCGGGGTTGGCATGACCGGGGCCCGCATGATCGATACCCGAATTCTGATGGACGTGGCAGGTATGATGGCCGCAGGGGTTTTGTGGGGAGGAGTAGGGATAGGAATTACAGCCGAAGTCCAGAGAGGGTTCGGACATGGGGTTATGATAGAAGCAGGAGCAGTAGCAGGGGTTCGAGTAGGAGCAGAAGCAGGAGCCGCAGCAGGAGCTGGTCACGTAGCCGAAGTCGAAGTCGAAGTCGGAGCCGCAGGAGCTGGAGCCGGAGTAGGAGCAGGAGCAGGTCAAGAAGTTATGACCGGCGTGAGGGGCCTCATGGACAGGATCACAAGAGCTCTTCACCAGCTGCAGCAGCAGCAGCTGATCCTGCTCTCGAGCCTCCACCATTGTCTGGATTTGAAGATCCGCCTACGGTTGGCTTTGAACCTACTTCCGTACCTCTATCAGGTGATATGTCTCCAATGTCGCCTGGCCGAGGAAATGGATCATTGCCTAGGAATGAGCAAGCTGATCAATTTTTGGAGCCTGATAGTGCCGTGCTTAGCATATCTGAACGCAGATCGATTCCAGAGCCGGATCAGCATCAAGAATCCAACGGTTAGTGGCATCTGTGAGTTTTGACATCACTCTGGATAGTAGACATTTTTGTCTGAGGAAGGATTTCTGACCGACAAGGGGCCAAGATTGTAGGACCCTTTGATGATTGATGAAGATGCCCTAAGCGTTCTCCTTTTTCCCTTTCCTTTCCTCACATAAATGGAACTTTGTATTCTGCCAGGGATCTCGATTGTTTTACTATGTTTCCAAAGGGTGGATGGTATTTACTATTCTTGTCTGTAGAACGTGAGTAGTCATCGATGTGAAATTCTGTTAAGAGTTGTATAATTTGATTTGCTTATACGCACTCTAATACGTAGTAAAGCATCCATTAACTCAACCTTCCATTTTGGTTTCTCTTATCTTTTTTGCTTCTAAATCATTTTACTTTCAATCAAAGGATGTTCTTCTTGTGCTTGTGTTCAGTTGTCCAACCGAATCTGTAAGCGTTGTTCCGCTGTTGTCTAATCTCAGTATTGTATGAAAGATATTGAGTCAGTTGCAGACTGCTAAAATTGGGTCCTGTACATTTCATTCGTAATCTAGTGATATATATTGATTGATATATGCTGAATTTAATTACGTTGTGTCATGCTCGAATTTACCAATTTAATTGAGACACCGTTGAAGAATGAGTACTCTTACAAATTAAAATCTATTTTGATCTTAGTTTTTTTAGAGTGAGTGTTTAGCACGAAAAATCAATGTGGATTTTCCATTGTAGAAAGAGACACATGTTTTATATTTAATGCTAGTTTTTCATATCCCAAATAATAACTTTGTTTTCAAGAGAGGAGAAGACAATATATTTCTCATATGCCACTACTCTATTCTTTTTGTTGTAGGAGTGTTGTAAATATGCAGTGAATATGTGTGTAGAAAATATAGTAAATTTGCAAATAAATTGTCTAAATTCATAACAACTGTTGTAAATCATATAAAATTCTCTAAATTTCCAAATAGTCACTGCTGATAAACAATATATATCAAGGAAAATCAACTTAATCCATTAATAAATATTATAAATTTGTAAATAATTATATATACTCATTAATATGGTATTATTTTTCAGGAGAAATTTATATTTTACTCTCTCTATTGTTAGATCTAAATTCACTTCGCTTTACTATAATTTTATTTATGTCAATTTATCCTTTGTAATAATATTCAGAATGAAACATAATTTTTTTCTATCACATTTGACAAAGTTATAAGTCAAATTCGAAAAATATTTATTAAAATAAAATTATAAATAATTAAATATGCTTTTCGATAAGATGTCATATGACAAAGATATGAATATATATATATATATATATATATTATCTTCTAAAATATGATGAGTATTATTATAAATGTATTGGAAAACTTATCCAACTATAATTATAATTTTATCTTTAATGAGTATGTTTAAATTTAAATTATTAATCAGTTAAATATGATTAAAAAAATAACAAATTTCGGTTTGAATATAATAATAAAAAAGTAAAATAATATAAATAAATTATGGGAATGAAGTGAATTTATGCTTAGTCACAAAGATCACGAAATAAAAATATAGTTTTCCTATTTTTATTTTTAAATTTAATGACATCTGACAGTCAAGTACATGCTCATGGGTGGTAAACAGGCAGTCCTCAGGCCGTTTGGCGCTTGCGTTCTCGTGACAACTCTTTGTAGATTGCATCAGGATCGCCTACAACTCCGACTACAGAGATTTCTCAGTCTAGCCAATCAGATTCTGGAAGACGCGCACGCGTGACGCGTCCCAACATACTTGTCACAAAAACCAAGGCACTACACTGTGGTGAGTACTCTGGTCCATTCTTCACCGTCTCTATCCATTTATCCCAGCAACATCGAGCAGAGGAAGTTATTAGAGAATAAAGATTGAGATTGAGATTGAGATTGAGAGAGAGAGAGAGGAGGAGGAGAAGATTGCGAGATGGGTAGTGGAAGAGGAGACGTTTGGGCTGCAATGCTGAGGTTTGTGTTGATATTTATAGTGGCGGCGGAGGTGGTAAGTGGTGGATGTAGTGGTGATGTTATGCCTGTGTTGTTTAACTTCGGCGACTCCAATTCCGATACGGGAGGGATTGCGGCCGGACTCGGATACCGCTTCCCGTTGCCCGACGGCCGCGTCTTCTTCGGGCGATCCACCGGCCGGCTCTGCGATGGCCGCCTCGTCATCGATTTCCTCTGTGAGTGTCTCCACTCGATCTTTTCTCCCCCCCGCGTTTCAAGTATCCTCCTTGCAAATGGTGGGAAGGAGAAAGACAGAAAGAGAGGGTAGGGAATCTTTGTCGGGAAAAAGAAGAAGAATACACTGAGGATTTCTGTGATGGATTCATTACAAGGGTGATATTCCTTGTTCTACAAGTACGCCGAGGAAAGGGAGTTGATTCAAATATATCAAAAAGAGGATATCTTGTAATAAGAAAAAAAAATATACGTTGTAATGTACACCCCAAAAAAAAAATCCTACATTGATTTCTCTTGTAACCATATGATTTCTGGTCTGCATAAACCGAAAACACGACTGTCGTTCAGGAATGTTGAACATTGTAAGCTGTGATCGTTAAAACTGCGGTTTCGTGATGCTCCGAGGATGCCAAGTTCTTGCTAATTTGCCTTCTGTTACTGCATTTTGGTTGAGAATTGAGGAAATGGTGAATAAATCTCTGTTTTTTGAATTGTTTCAGGTGAAAGCTTGAAGACAAGTTACTTGAGTCCATACTTGGAGTCACTGGGTTCAGATTTTAGGAACGGAGCAAACTTCGCCATTGCCGGATCCAAGACATTACCAAGGGATCGTCCCTTTGCATTGGACATACAAGTGCAGCAGTTTCTTCATTTCAGATCACGATCCTTGGAGCTCATAACACATCGTATGGGTATATTGTTTTCATGTGTCTTGATGTGTTCATAGTCCTACATTTTTCATCCATTGAAAATATATAATCGCTTCGCTGAATTATTCATACTAACTAATTGCACTACTAATACAATGATAATTTAACATTGATAATAAAGTTTTCGTTAATATAGTAGGTTCAAGAAATTTGATAAGTGAAGAAGGGTTTCAGAGAGCACTGTACACAATTGACATAGGCCAGAATGATCTAGCTGATGCTATGTCTTCAATCTTGTCTTATGATCGAATAATTGGAACAATTCCAGCCTTCATTGCTGAGATAAGAGCAGCTATTATGGTAAGTTTTTTTTATTCATTAGCAGAATAACTTAATTTAATTATGTTCTTTGTTCTATTTTTTAGCCCTATGCTTGATTCTTTTAGTTGGTGATATCCCATGCAATGCAGTGTGTGATATCTTTTAACTACAGCCTCTTTATCCGTTGTTCCCTTTATCATCTTAACTTGTAAAATTCCTCTGGTTTATATGGGTTTTTCTTTCTTCCTGTCTGATTGCAGACTTTATATGGTATTGGTGGAAGAAAGTTTTGGATACACAATACTGGCCCCTTGGGGTGCTTGCCACAAAAGCTTGCTTTGCCACGTAAGGACGACAGTGATCTTGATAAAAATGGATGTCTCAAAGCATTCAATAGTGTTGCAATGGAATTCAATAACCAATTGAGCATTCTCTGCGATGAAATGAGCGCAGAGTTGAAGAATGCCACCATTGTCTACACTGATATCTATTCTATAAAGTATGATCTCATAGCTAATTACATTAAATATGGTAAGTTACAAGTTCATACTAAGTATGACCTGATAGCTGGTTATATGTTACGAATTTTGTAGAAACTTGTCATGGTTTTCTGTTTCTCTTCTCCAGGCTTTGAGAAGCCATTGATGGCATGTTGTGGTTTTGGAGGAGCTCCATACAATTACAACCCAAACATTAGTTGTCTGAATTCAGGCTACCAAGCTTGTTTGGATGGCTCCAAGTACATAAGTTGGGATGGGGTTCATTACACTGAGGCTGCAAATGCTATTGTGGCCTCCAAAATACTCACTACTGAGTATTCAAAACCCAAACTTAATTTTGATTACTTCTGCAGAGCCTGATTGCTCCAGAACTCAATGCATGATTGTGTTTTGAATAGAAGCAATTGTCGAAGAGCCGGAATGCAGAGAGTTTGCAACTAAGTAAGGATCACAGTGGTTTTACAGCTGTTCAAATTGACAGATAAGAATTATACCAAGAAGAATCACATAATTACTCCCTGTTGTTAGCTGTTGCTTTCTTGCTTATAACAAAGCTCTTGTATCTTCCATGCTACAACTCTTTAAAAGTTTCCATTTTGTTGCTAATTCTGGTCAACTTTAAAAGAGAACTAAAATATTGCTTTTGATGTGGCTATTGGTGTATTTCTTAGAAACAGAAATACTACATTGGAACTTGAGTGTAGACTTATTTTTACAACTCCTGTAAATTATGACATGCAATCTTCTGCCTCTTGGTGTCAGCTATGGACCTGAGATATCCATCCTGCATTTTATTCTGGGATTAAGTTTCACTTGGTTTAGAGACAGATGCATTAAAGATCTCTAGCCAACCCCATATATTGGAAAAATTCATGAGTATTGCTGACAGAGGCTTTCTGTTGCATGAAACCATTGTACATGATTCAGTTATCAGAGATCAGTCCAGATATTATATACAATATAGATTTATAGAGTTGCACCAAGAAAGCCAAAGCTTATGATGTCTTTGACAACTATATAGTTTGTGTTAGAATATAAAAATATGAAACCACCATTATCTAATAGCTTAAAGCTTTTAGAGCAGTTTGTGAGTTGACAAAGTTATCTATTAGCTTTATTTTTGTAGTTAGAAAAAAGGAATATTCCACGCAACATTTCTTGATAAGGTTAATCTGTTGATTTACCAACTTTAGATACAGACTTTGGTATTATCACTCCATTTTCCTTCTAATATGATGGAAGATGGACAAGAGAACCAATTTTTCGTTGACATATTATGAACCTATTTATTGATAGTGAAGAAATGGTCAATTTAGTATAACTTCTCTAGAGAAGAAATCTGAGATAAATATGAGAAGTACATCTTCTAAGAGGATTCAATCATTTATGCTCTTGTGGGAAGAAATAGAACTACTACCAATTTTTAGCACTAGATTTACTCTTGGACCTTTAGCTTGATGATGATCAAACTTCTATGCCCATTCAAGTCTAAAACTTTAAATAGCCAGAATACAGGCCTAATGCAGCTAAACAAGAAAGCTAATGTACAAGTTTAAACTTCTAGTTTTGTTCATTGCTTCTTTACTTCACCTCCATTAATTGATGAACTTAACTCTGTTGACAGATACTTTTCATTTGAAGTCAAATTAGACAATAAATTATAAAATCCATTAATCCGTTAATTGATGGTAGAAGCCTCCTGTAAATGAGGCTAACAACCGTCTTTGCAATAGAGATGAGTGTAGGTGTGCTTAAAGAAAAACAAAAAATTGGTGGAGTGAAGGAAGAAAAAATAGCAAAAAAGAAAAGGAAAAGAGAAAAACAGGAAG
This sequence comes from Typha angustifolia, assembly GCF_048772165.1. NCBI lineage: Eukaryota > Viridiplantae > Streptophyta > Magnoliopsida > Poales > Typhaceae > Typha > Typha angustifolia. Next base: position 9,880,792 of record NC_133252.1, on the reverse strand, counting down.
GAATTATAAAATGTGGCGCTCAAGACATTAAGAGATCAATATTGAGCAAGGCCGATACAGTCGATACTCGATACTAGATCGATACAGCTGATATTGGACCGATACAGGGCCAACCAAGGAAAAATTAGTTTCAGCCCTTGATTTCAGATCGGTAAGTCTCGATACTGGTACATACCGACTGATAATTTGAACCATAATATCAACAATGGGATTTTATTATAATTTTTTTGATGAATTTGTGCACTTTTACAAGTATTTTAATCTAGAAGTGTAGCTGAGAAATGAAAGCCAACAGATTCAATATTTAACACAATGCAGATTACTCTTAGTATGTTTCAGTTGTTAGAATCAGGATGCACAAATCTGAATCTTCAAGTGAAACTGGCAGTTAGCATCTGAGGAGTTGCATAGTTATTGTGTGTAGGTGTTGAATAAGCAGAACAAACCATCTCACCTTTTGTTCCATAGTTATGATTAATAAGTTCAAAGTTCAGATTTGCATGTTACTTCTGTAAGCATACCTGATATAAATCAAATGGATCAGCAGTTTGTATGAGCTCTTGTGACAATACATTTCATGGAACTTTCTGTCTCTTGCATTTCTAGTAAGAATAAGAATTTCAGATCTCTGTGACTGGCAGGCAATGAAGAGAATAGAATCAAGAAGAGGATAAGCTGGTTGGTTTGCTAGTTAATTCTTCGTTTTCTCACTTCTGGCCTTTATCTATAATAACTTTAATCAGTTGGTCTGTGACTTCTTTTGCAGCTTAACCATTTACACCAATTCTTCCACGTTACATATGCAGCAATTCATGGGGTTGCAGGTATGATTGCTATTATTCATCTTTCTCTGAAAGGACAGTTGCCATGCTCTAATACTTATCTCCACTCTGGACTCTGGAGGATACGCTGATATGATGTATAGGTTCTTAGTGGAGAGAATCACTCATCGCATAGCCTCCAGGCACACATTTTGACATGAAGCACTTGTTTTACTGACGTTTACGGTTAATCAAGAAAGTTTTCTAGTGCATCCTGTCAATGTAGATGACCACTGTCCATTTCAGACAAAGTGTTTCAGTGACTCAAATGTGCACCATCAATGTGCATGATGGTAACTGAGTTTTTAGTCTATAAAATTGCAAATGAAGGAAGGATTGCCACACCATAGGGATGAATCACCAGAATATGCCATAGGAGATCCAAGTAGAGGAAACATAAAAGAGAATTCTACAACTTTGATAGGGAATCTGACACATAGGTAAGCCCTCACTATCATAAGATTGGACACAGATCCTGCCTGGTCAATGGATCGATTGTCACAGTGATGAAACCCCCATAGTGAAGCTTTGGTAACATCAGAAATGATATAAGATGTAACCGGTAAAGGGAGAAACCCTTGTGCTAGACATCATCATTTTGCATCCATTAAGTTCTGACACAATGAGTGCATGAACAGGTTCGATTGAGCTTTCTAGTTCTACTCAGCATAAAAGGTGTCCTGTTAATCAGCTTACTTTGTCTGGTACTTCAACAGCTTTTAAGGGCTAACATAATGCTCTAGATTTGAGGTTCCTTTGCGAGTATTGCACGGCTGCTGTAATCATATACCAGGTCATGGAGTGCCTTATAAAATTTATTAAAGTTGGATGATATACTACAACATTGTGATAAGTGGTGGCTCTGATGGTATTGATGATGATTAGTGCTAAAGTTCTTTAGTTTGCTCTCACATTTTTCCCATCGGTAGTTCTTATGCTTCACTAAACTGTATTAGTGTGAAGATATTGATGAAACCTTTTGCATGGCAAATGCGGCATGATATAAGAAATGCCATCAATTTAATGTTAAAGGATTTGCCGTCATAGACCACATCCAAAGGTAAGCTGATATTGCTACCTGACATGTTAACATCAATTACCAATAGAAATGATCTCATGACAGTATTGAAAGCACTGAAATAGTTTGAACCATATTCGTTTTAGTTTGCATGTTCCTAAACAGTCGCAGAACAATTGGGTGGTTGAATCATGGGGTTGGATGTTCTATCTACTCTTTGAAGGGGTGGTCTTTCTCTTCAGTGGTTGCATTGCTGGATATGTTTTTTAACTTTTTATGTTCTGCAGATTTTCTTCATTTTTCTTCAGATTTATACAAATGGGTCATCATACTCAAGTTCATATATTTCTCGCAAAGATGAGCAAGCTAAAGTTTGAAAGAGAAAGAAGGTATCTACACCAGATGATACTTTCTTTCATGTCACAGAAAGATAATTTAAATTGTTATCATTTCCCACCAGCCAAAGCTACCAGAAAATTAGGCTTTAAACTTCTTACAACTCAAAAGTATTCAACCATTAGTAGCGAATCTTATCAAACCCAATTGACAAGAGATCCAAGTTTGTTTTCTCTTAGGACATTGAAGCAATAATGCAGGTTAGATAATGGGAGCCTCTGGAGTCTGAGTCATGAACAGAAGGTTTCAGTACAAGCTCTTTAGACTTGGGGAAAAAGACAGCATGGAAATGTTCTTCTAATAGTGGACTGTGATAATGCAGGCAGATATGATATCAATGATTTTTTTTATTCCTTTTAAATTTGTGTGGCTAAAATATTCACATGATTTCTAATGCCAGGCTAGATTTGCCAATCTTGAGGGTGGACTTCTATAGTAGCATACATGTGGCTATTTGTATTATATACTTGCTGCAGATGTTTTCAAACACAATGCATGTGATTGTTATACTTCACTGAGATGAATAATGCTACAAACTGGGAAGGAAGGAAGATCCATAAATTGGGTGATCAAGTTTGAATTGAAATTAATTTCAAGCATAATTATATAATCAACTTTGAATTGAAATAATATCAGTTCAAGCCAATTTTGAGCTTGAATCTAACTAGCATATCAATAAACAATTTCAAGACTGAGTCATTCAAGCCTAAATCGACTAAATCGAGTCCGATCAAGTCTGATTCTAGCTTGAATCAAAGTTTGGAATAAGGCTTAATTCAATTATAAATGTGTAAGAACCAATATAGTAAAATATTACGAGCCTTTAGATCTTGATCTAAAGGTTTTATATTAGTTATATGTATTATATTTTATAATATTAAGTATTATACCATTACTTTCGAGTCTTATTAAGCGGAGTTTAATTGAGTTGGCTCATGATCAAGCTTGGATCTAAATTAAAGTTTGACCAAGATTGAATTGCTTACCTTTGAGGCGAGCTCGACAGCCCTACGTATAGATTTATAATAATTCCCTCGATTAGATTAATTGGGTTTTGACTGTAATAGTTATGTTAACTTTTTGACTAAAGAATTAATGGTCTAAAACTACCATCAAATGAATGGATGATCCATCTCATTCATCTATATCGAGAAAGAAGGTTCAAAAAGTAATAATATTCGACCATCAAATTTTGAAAAAGGAACACTTGCTATGGTGAAATATAGTAATTAAATCATAGGGATAATCACTTTAAACCTCCTAATTATTGTCCATTTTTACATAAAACTCTTATTTATTTTTTGTGACACATTTGAAAACTTTTGAATGCTTATTCTGTTAGTTATCCATTAAATTTTGTTTCATTAAATAGTGTGATTAATTTTAAACTTTTTAGAGATCATTTTACTCTTATTGAAGAAAGAAAAAAGAGATATTTGATAGTTAAGAGGGTCAAAATGTGAGTCTAAGAGGGTTTAGATATAATTAACCTTAATATATATATATATCAGCTAAATTTATGATCTTTTATGCTACTTATACATAGCTAGTAGAAAATCATATAATAGTATTATCATATACTTCAAGCATGCTAACTTAAACATAGCTAATAGAAAATCATGTAGCATTATAATCATATACTTTTGCTTCTATCTATAATAATATAATGTGCATTCATTCACCAAACCAAAACTGCAAGGACTTGTTCTTCAATCCATCATTATTATATCATTATTGTGAGTCCGTAAGCTATAGGCTAGACAAAAGGAGCTAATTCTTCTCTAGGTTAAATAATTGGGCCAACCCTTTCGAGAAATAAATCACAACGAATCTAAGCTATATGCATACTGTGTTTAGATGAGAAAATCTCCCATTTATTAACTCCAATGGTCATGAGAGAAATTTTTGGTTGATGAGAGAGCTACAGTGGTGGCTTAAAACAAAAAAAAAATACTGCATGGACTAAGAAACTCATAGCTCACCAAGTAAACAAGAGCACTCATTCTTACTGGCATTTTGTGCCTTACTGTTCTATCTTTGTTTTGTTTATAACTTTGATGCATGCATGTGTAAGAATAAGATATTGGGCATAGTACTCAAATATTAAAGTAAACGCTTAGATTAGACAAAGAAGATAATGTCCTTGTGAATATCTGTATTTTATCTTATCTAACAAAATATTTTTATACTTCTCTCCAGCATGATAATGCTAGTGTTTCTTTCCATATTAAAGAGAGCAAATATAGATTCAAAAACCCTATTGATTGGGCATAGAAGACAAGATTATTTTAGGACATTTTGAAACTTTTTGTGGGACATCTTTTGTTTGTTTTCTTCTCTCCTGGATGATATTCTCATGTTTCTTTTGGGGACTGGGGCTAGCTATAGTGCATGGGGACTTTAGGACAATAATGCAAGGAAGGGAATACAATCTTCATGCTTACCTGCTTATGTAGTACTTTTGAATTAGAGAAGGTGTAATTAGCTTGGTACCTTATCAAAGTTGGTGAATGACAAATTTTTTTAATCTTTTTCAGGCACAAATTAATTGCTAGTTGCATTAAGAGATGAGATCTACTTAATCACCGATGCGAGCCGTCAAAATATATGAGCGGATGGCATGGCGAGCTACGCAACGAGTGTCGGTATTGTTACGCTTGCTGGTGAAACCTATCCTTATCGAAGAAAAAAGGGATATTTATACAATATATTCATGGAGAATAAGAAGAATAGTAATCAATACCATTGGTAGTTTTAACAGCAGTTAGATTGTTGCTGAAGAGCAAAGCTGCATTGATGTCCATCAGATAAGTGAGCTCTATAATTCCTGTTAGGATTGTATGAGCTTCACCAACAAGTTTATAGAGGATTGTTTTTCTTTTGCCCAGTTTAAAGAGTTTCAAACAGTTTTAAAGAGAGAATTGTATGAGATGGCTTTAAAGCATTTCAGTGGAAGTATTAAGCCCCACAAAAAACCTAATGAAATGACCAAATAAATAATGTTTTGTGGACCCTCAGAAGGAACTTGCTAGAACATTCAAAAAAGCAATAAAAAAAGTTAAAGAAAGAGAGAAAGAACCTTCACATCAGTCACAAGTGATTCATCCTACAATAAGTTTAGGTGAAGATTATCTCTATCTATGAACTAAACAGGGTTTGGAAGAAAAATAAAGGCTTGGATAGCTTTAAGTCACAGACTTATTATTTGAAGGGAATCCACTTACTTCAATGGCCAAGGTGCGTAATCTTATGTGATAAGATCTTGATGACCAAATCTCCCTTTTAAGCCTAATAAAGCTAATTTTAGCCAAGGAGTGAATCAAATAATAGACAACCTTTTCAGATATTTGAGGTCCTCTATAACCAAAGGAAATCCTCCTGATAGAAGATTCCCAAGTATATTAGGTCATGGATGACCAGCTAAAACAATACTATTTACTCTTCTTGAATCTTAGTTTATTCTACTAATGCCGCCGGTTAAATCACCCGACTTAAAAGCTTATATTGTTAAGTAACAGATTAATAATGTATATCCTTTCTTTAATTAGTATCTCCGTAGTTGAGATATTTAAGAGGTTAGAAGTTCATCTCCTTTTGAAACACTTATTTTTTGTCCAACTTAGGTAGAAAGTTTTAAATTTATTTTTCCTAAAATAAAAATACAAGTGTTTTTAAACCAACTTTAATAAGAATTTCAAATTTGCTCAAATAATTAGAGATGCTATTGTTTATATGAGTGTTCTTAGGTTCAAATTCTACCATCGGTTTAAGTGAAACACCATTAAATTTATATTTTTTGCAACAATTTTTCTCTCCAAATTTACAGTTTTTCAGCTAAGATGGATAAGCAAATGTGGGATATGAGAAAAGTAGCACTAGGTACTAAAAAGAAGCCATGGATCAAAAGAGAGTCGATTAGGGGGATCTTTGTCATTGAAGTGCAAAGGATGAATGAAGCCTTCAGCTATAGACTCCCTTCCCTGCAGACAAGATCCCAAAGAAGAATCCCACTCATGGAGGATCTCACAATGCCCACATACCCAAGAACATTAATGCACATAATTTAGTAGGAAAGGAAGATTTTGAATGGTGTTTGATGGTACTTTTTATCATAAAAGAAAGAATATTTAGAGGATCATTCAGTGTGAATAGTAGGACTTACAGTTATACATGTGCAGAACTATCTCTGGGGAAGAGAGGCAGGAAGAGAAGCTACCATTATTCTCTCTTGTCATGAATAGTGTTAGAAAGACTTTGGACTTTGGAGGCATAGTAATTTTCTTTTCTCCTGGTTGTTGCACTGGTTAGATAATAGGTTGGACAACTGGTTAACTCATTCACGAACATAAAATATCACTCATGCACTCACTGTTAGTCTTTTTTTTTTGTTGTATATTATGAGTCTAATTCGTAAAGTTTATATATTCACCGTCACCGATCACCGTGGTAACCTAAAAGTGAATATAATCACATTTTGGTCTTGTAATTTGAGATGATTAGCTTAATGTATGAGCTCCAATCAATATATATATATATATAAACCATAAGCCATTAAAATAAGAGATTAAGAGTGTGATTAATTATGCAATTGAGAGACCTTAACACTTGCTATATTTTTGCACGAATTTATTATCTCCCCACGTGTTGGTGCATGTCGTACTGACTTTAGTGCTATACCTAATGCAAGATGAGAACCATTAAAGTCCAAGTGCAAAGGATGGCTAATATTATATACATAATAAGGGTAGATAGGATTAGAAAAAGAAATCATATGAACCCAATTTGGTCCGTCAAATAATATGGATATATATAAAGCTTTTGGAAGCTCATAGAAGGGTATTTGCTTCTTCTAACCACCAACTTTGGCCACTTTTGGGGCTCTCAAAACTGTTGGCTCACGCCACATTTATGCATTAGAGTATTCTATATTAGGTCAGATTACAATATCATCCCGGTATGATTTAGGTTAATTTTAGCTTAATTCTTACGCTCAAGCTTAAGCACTTAACTCCTCGATGGTCGACGGTGTTTCAACGACGGTGATACATTCCGCCGTGAATAAATATCAAAGTGATAAAACAACCTCTCCATCTATAAATCAAACTATATTTCCATAGGGGTTATGTCTTTTTATATCTCAGTAAATTGGTGATAACAATCACAATTTGGTGTAGACTACAAGGGTGTGAGCTAGTAATTCCTCTTATATATATAAATATAGGGTTCAACAATTTGAGGCTAAATAAATACCTAGGGTATATTATAAATTGTCCGCTGTGGTTTTGCCTAAAATCATATTACAATGCTAAATTTTTATTTGTGTCACATTGCCCCTATGATTTATTTAGACTAATGTAAAACTACTAACATGTCTATCCAAACTCAACATTCATTTTAAAGAAATATTAGAGAAAATTTTTCGACTGTAATGAATATTAGAATATCAAAATTATTTTTCTCCTTTCACTAAATTTACTCACAATATCTTATTCTTCAAATTTAAAATTTACAATTATCTTAAAAATATGGGTAAAATATTCATAAACAATGAGAATATTAATGGTAAATTTCTATCTTCTTTGTTCTTCTTTGTTAAATTTTAAATTTAAATAAACACCGTGTAAATATTCCATTAAGTAGAAATATTTTATTTTTAAAATGACTAAAATACTCTTAGTATAACTTGATTGAGAATATTTACATAATTTTTTTAGTATAGTTAATTTAACTCAGATATTTAGTTAAGTTTAACTAACAGATCTAACAATAGGGTGTTTTCTATACATATTCACTAAATTATAGGGTTCAATTTATAAATAGTAAAAATATAAGGTGTAAATCAAAATTTTGCTAAAAAAATCACTTGTGTTTGAGATTGCTTATTTGTTTCTTTATAATAAGCATAAGCGTATGATAGATCTATCTCCAGGTTGCATATATTATTATTATTATTATTATTATTATTATTATTATTATTATTATTATTTCTTAATCGGTATCAGACCATATTCATATATTTTTCACTGTTGTTAAGAACCCAAAAAATGCCCTGAGCTAAATATATACCACAGAAGCTGGCTAGAAACTTCCTACAAGCCAGCTTGGTATGGACTGGCAAACCTTTGAAAACTCCTCTCTCCCGGCCTCTCTCTCTCTCTCTCTCTCCCCCTCTCTCTCGCCACCTTATCATGTGGGGATCCACCTGCCTATCTTTCATTTGGTTGGTAATTGGTATCCTCCTATCTACTCCACAATGCCATTACTAAAATGGTTTACTTTTTAATATGTGGTCTTCCCTGCTTAGTTCTGGGCTCTCTGACAGTGCGTATCTTGTTTGCTTTTAAAGCTTTCTAGTCCCTGTTAGCGATACTTTCTCACACTGCCACCCCTTCCCATTGACCACATTGTCTGCATCATTTGCACATTTTCCTTCCCAACCCCTTCCTAGTCTTATATAATTCATTCAGACCCCAAACCTCTTTGCCATTGTGAGTACTTACTTATTCCTCTGCCTCAAATATTCCACCAAAAGGGTTAGCTAATCTTGGCCTGGATATAGCAATGCCCTGGGTCCTTCAAGGGTTTCCTTAGTATCACTTTTGCTGGTATGAGTGTTCTTGGGGTCTGAATCATGTAATGCTTGCTTCTTTTCCAGTGTGATTTGTAGATCTCAGTGGTTGCCATTGTTCATCTAGTCATGGAACTGATTGGTCCTTAGTTTGCTGCTTGATATGTAATTTTTCTTTCTTTTTGGGGACATTGTGCCATTTTGTTCATTGGTCTAACTTAGCTGATAGGATCTGATTTAGTGTCCAAACCATGTAAATATACCCCCTTTTTTTTGGTTCTCAGCAATAGTCATCTGCCTATCTTAGTAGAATTCTTAGCCTTTATAATCTTAGAGAGAGAGAGAGAGAGAGCATAGCAACTAACCAAGTAAACATAGATATGGAGGAATCTTTTGTACCACTTCGCGGAATAAAAAATGATCTTCATGGGAGACTGTTGTGCTACAAGCAAGATTGGACTGGTGGCATCCGGGCAGGAATCAGGTAATAGTCTTGAGGAATGTACAAACAAATCATTGCAACATTATGAGTTCTTCTTTTTTTTTTCAATAAGCCTAGCATATAATTTGCGAGCTGATATATTTGAAATCAAAATACTCAATCATCTGCATCTAGGATTCTTGCGCCGACTACGTATATTTTCTTTGCGTCAGCAATACCAGTGATATCATTTGGAGAACAATTGGAGAGAAATACTGGTAAGAGACTCAGTTCTTTTGATGCTCTTTTGCCTACTACTATTGTCTCTGTGCATTTTAACTATAGTCAGGTTCCTCCTAAATTGCCATAGATGTGCTATTGCATGATACAGTAACATATTCTATGGATTTGTGCTGATATTGGCAGATGGAGTTATAACAGCAGTACAGACATTGGCATCGACTGCTCTGTGTGGGATCATCCACTCAATTATAGGAGGCCAGCCTCTTCTGATTCTTGGAGTGGCAGAGCCCACCGTGCTTATGTACACATTCATGTTTGCTTTCGCCAAAGATAGAGCAGATTTGGGTCCAAAGCTATTCCTAGCTTGGACTGGTTGGTAGGTTCTTCATTATTGTTTTGTTTCCTGGAAGTGACAATAGATTGATCCATTCTTGAATATGAGATTAGGCTTTCCTTTAATTTTTATCTGTAATTGAGATTGGCAGGGTGTGCGTCTGGACTGCCTTATTGCTGTTCTTAATGGCTATACTTGGTGCTGCCTCTATCATCAATAGATTTACTCGTGTAGCTGGCGAGCTGTTTGGCCTTCTAATTGCGATGCTTTTCATGCAACAAGCAATTAAGGTTAGCACCTGAATTGGTTCACCTTTCATGTCTTTAAGCTTGTTACATAAAAGAAAAGGGGGAAGGACCAGGTGTGTATCGAATACATGAATAAGTATAGCTAAATGTAACTAATATTCTATTCAGTACTCGGTGATCTTTCACTTACCTTGTTAGTCATATTTTAAGAAATTTATGAATTGACATGATATCAATGGATTTGGCTGAAGTAATAATAAATCAATTTTATTAACAAAAGGAGGAAAAGATATATAGGTAGCTTGCAGCATTGATGAAAATCACATGAGATTAACAGCATGTCAATTTTTCACAATTTTTAGATCTTGAAGAATCACCTTGAACTCATGTTTGTATGTTATCAAATTAATATTCCAACTTAAGAAGTTGAAATCTTCTGGGACAAATTGTATTCTAGGAACCACATAAGCTGCCTCTTTATGGGTAATTAATCTGCCTGGTGCTTTAGGGTCTTGTTGATGAATTCCGCATACCCAAGAGAGAAAATGCAAAAGCATTGGAATTTGTTGCCTCATGGAGATTTGCCAATGGGATGTTTGCTCTCGTTCTGTCATTCGGTCTTCTCCTGACTGCTTTACGGAGTAGAAAGGCACGGTCTTGGCGCTATGGATCTGGTATGCATGACAATTAGGACTAAAACTGTCTATATATCTTCTGTAGGTGACTTTCCTCTATGTCGACATCTAACTCAAGTGTATTGATATCTGCAGGTTGGCTGCGAGGTTTGATTGCAGACTATGGCGTGCCACTAATGATCGTTGTCTGGACTGGAATTTCTTATATACCTTCCGGTAGCATTCCAACAGGGATACCTAGGCGCCTTTTTAGCCCAAACCCATGGTCACCTGGAGCATATGAGAATTGGACAGTCATCAAGGTGAACAATCTCAATCTTTTGTCTTACTTTGTTTCATTCCACTATACTAACCAAATATTGAAATATACCATAAAATTAAACCGGACTTTGTTGGTCAATCTCGTTTCCTTATGATTTGTTACTTCGTACCAATTAATCCTATATTAATCTTGCCAAAGTAATTCTCTCTTTTTGACTTACAATTAAGATTTGGATGGAAAAATATGCAGGATATGCCTCATGTGCCCCTTCTCTATATAATTGGAGCATTCATCCCTGCAACAATGATAGCAGTGCTATACTATTTTGATCACAGTGTAGCATCTCAACTTGCTCAGCAGCAAGAGTTCAATCTGAGAAAGCCTCCATCTTTCCATTATGACTTACTTTTGTTGGGCTTTTTGGTATGTTATTGCTAGAACTCAGCGTGCTGCCTCAGAATTACTTTCCTTTCTGTAAATTGGTAATAATGCTTCATCGATGGTCATAATTCTTACTTTTGTTTGGCAGACCTTATTATGTGGCCTCCTTGGAATCCCCCCGTCGAATGGGGTCATTCCACAATCCCCAATGCACACAAAAAGTCTAGCCACACTCAAGCATCAAGTAAGCAATCAGTTTTTTGATTGAGTAAAATATATAGATAAATATACACTTCTTATGCTATATCATTGCTATTTTTCATCCATCAATAAACTCTGCAGCTGCTTCGTGATCGATTAGTAGCCACTGCACGCCGGAGTATGAGTCAAAATTCAAGCTTGAGCCGACTGTATGGTAATATGCAAGATGCATATCAGCAGATGCAAACCCCTTTGATTTACCAAGAGCAGTCTGCCAGAGTATGGGAATAATAAGCTAATGCTCATCTCTTATTGTTCATCACCACCGAATTTAATTGTGTCGAGTTGTTCTTTCAGGGATTGAAGGAACTAAAAGATTCTACAATCCAATTGGCTTCCAGTATGGGAAACATTGATGCACCAGTGGATGAGTCAGTATTTGATATAGAAAAGGAAATTGATGATCTTTTGCCTGTTGAGGTTAAAGAACAGCGCGTAAGCAACTTACTTCAGTCTCTGATGGTAGGAGGGTGTGTTGCGGCCATGCCTTTCCTCAAAAAAATCCCAACACCTGTTCTATGGGGTTACTTTGCCTTCATGGCAATTGAAAGCTTACCAGGAAACCAGTTCTGGGAAAGGATTCTCCTGCTTTTCACTGCTCCTAGTAGAAGATACAAGTAACTCTCATCTTAGCCTTAGTCCCTGGTCTCTAATTGCCTTTCACGGTGTCAATGAACACCACGAAACTAAATTTCCTCTATCTTACAGGGTGCTTGAGGAGTACCATGCCACCTTTGTTGAGACTGTTCCTTTCAAGACGATCGCTGCTTTTACACTTTTTCAGACAGCATACTTGCTTGCGTGCTTTGGCATTACATGGATCCCTATAGCTGGAGTCCTTTTTCCATTGATGATCATGCTGTTAATTCCTGTAAGACAGTACATTCTTCCCAAACTCTTCAAAGGAGCACATCTCACAGACTTAGATGCAGCAGCGTATGAGGAGTCGCCGGCTATACCATTCAACCTCACAATGGTAAGCTCAAGTATTTCTGGCAGTTACTGAAACCATGTCTGATCTTATGAACTACTGATGATATAATTGTCCTGCTAGCAGGAGGTTGATATTGGCATAAGAAGGGCAGAGAGTGGGGAGATTCTAGATGACATAGTCACCAGAAGCCGTGGAGAGATCAAGCATATGAATAGTCCTAAAGTAACTAGTTCGAGTGGAACACCAGCAACAGATTTGAGAAGCCTTTATAGCCCACGGCTCTCGGAGAAGGCATATAGCCCACGCATAACCGAACTCAGGCAGGAAGAGTATAGTCCTAGGCTTGGCGGGAGAGGACCAATTAGTCCAAGAACAGGAGAAATCAAGCCTTCCAAGTTAGGAGAAGGTCAGAGCTCAAAGTAATAAGAAGGGTTGGCTCAACTCAGTTGCTCAAGATGTTCATATTACTGTATGGCTTTCCTGCATATATGCTGTGCTTATGTTCTCTAGTCTGTTCTGATTACCTATGAATTTTCAGCATTTAATTTTTTTTCCTTCTCTCCTCTTTAGAGGAGTCTTCTGTAATCCCAAAATTAGCATAATATAGAAGATTACAAGGAAAATGTTAAGCTTTATATTTCTGCTCTTCTATTTTGAAACAAATTGTATGGATTTTAATCTATTTCAGTTAAGATTGTAGCCATTTCTGAGGCTCACTGACTGTCTTCCTGAGTTTTGTCCTACTGGGAAGCATTTATTAGATTGCAACCAAAACAGCATAGGCAAATACCCAAATTTTTTCTCTTTTGCTCGTTTAGTATTCTTTATACTTTGCTAAACCACTAAACCAAACAGTAACTTTCAAATATAAGTGGCTTTCCTTTTACTTATATGATAATTTAAAAATTATTAAGAAAATTATTAAATCTTAGAAGATAAATTTTTCAGATACGGCGTTTTTTGATTCGACAACTTATATTTAAAAGTTGCTATTCGGTTTAACGATTTATATGAAAAAATCTCTCCTAAGACTTAGTAGTTTACTAAGCGACTTTTAAATTTTTAAAAGTCATTATCGAATTCAGCGATTTTGCTAACATGGCAAAATACATATAGTTTTGTACTTAAATTTTGAAGTAAATTAGACACACAAAAAAATTAACAACAGAGTTAAAATAATCAAAAACTCTATATTTTGTATAGAGAAATGTAATCACATCCTTCTTTCCTTCAATCGTAATATACCATGGAGGAAAGAGAAAAGGTATTAGAAGGATGAACAACTAGTACTCAAGACAGTAAATTTATTGGAATAATATTTACTAATCGTCTCACATGATATTCTAACCACCTTCATCCATTCCAGTAAATACTTTTTGAAGTTTGAACATTGTTACAGAAATCCATGAAGAGAAAAGACTTATCAACAAGCTAAAGCAAGCAAGAAGGTGATTGTTGTTAGTACAAAAAGTAGCAGTGCAGGGTCGATAGCATCTCATCCATCTTTATCTTCTCTAGTAAGATCGACAAGATTGTCTGATAGACTTTCTCCTCTGATTTCTATTCTTGTCGGTGAACTTTGTCGTCTTTTCCTTCACTGTGGGCACTTTTGCAACCAAGAACATAGCTCATGCATGTCAACATCTCAGAAGTCAACAAATAGATGGTTGTGTCATGGCATTTCTGTAGCATGGACTACCAGTTGATGGGAGAGATTGAGAGAAAGTAGTGGGAAGCATGAAATGAAAGAAGCTTCTCCAGATGTGAGGTTTCCAAGAGTTGTGAGTGTTGGAGAGATGTAGCTCTCACATCATTGACTTGAAACAAAGTGGAAGCATTCAGATTCTGCAACAAATTGGGCCATTGAGAAAAAAACAAAAAAGAATAAGAAGCCAGCTCTTGATCTAAACTCAAAAGTTTAAATAGTATTATGGATTTAAAACAAGACTATGATGCCTAGAAGAAAAGAACTACAACTCAAAAGAAGAGAGTGGCTGTGAAACTATATTATTAGATAAATAGTTGATCTAAAAGCTTAAGCGGCTAAATAATGAAATAATTCGAAATGGTGATACTTCATGATGCTGGCACAATTTCTACTCCTTTACAATAAATTAAATTAAAAGAAACACTCTTATACCAATTTTATGGGGCCTATTCAATAAATTCACCAAATTACAAATTCTAGTAGCGTCTGATATATTGTTCTGAATTAAATATCTTCCAGGAGATTGTAGAGAAACAAGCACCAGGACTGAGAGGTTTCCCTTTATTACTAAGTGATGCAAACTTAATTTTCTTCTCACACCTAATCTTATATATATTGAGAAATAGAAAAATAGTCTGTTACCATTATTCAGGATTCCATGAACTTTAGACAAGTAGAATGTCATTATCTTAGTATTTATTGCATGTTAGTTGCAAGAGAAGTTCTCATCAATTTATTATTTGTTAAACTCGCCTTGTTTGGTTCGAGACTAAGCCCCAAACTCGATTAATTAGTCTTATTTCTTCATTTTGATTTTTTGAAGAGTAACTTAATTAGATATGAAAAAGATTAAAAACATATCTAGTTACTGAATCAATTTAGAGTTTCTGAATCAGTTCAAGAGGGTTCAAGAGGGGTCTCTAAACTCAAAGCAAATAAGTTTGTAATGTTTCAATAACTGAGGAAATTTATTAAATCTGCCGGACTAAAAATATCATTTTGTTAATTAAATCCAACTAGTCACAACCATATCCAAACTTCGATTTTAAAAAGACTATTTTGTTCTTGTATAAATTGCTTAAAATACTTCAAAACTATCTTGTTTCCAATATCACATTACAAGGAAAAAAAACATTTTTTTTTATACAAGACACAAAAGAAAAAAACAAATTATGAGATGCAGCTTGAAGCTATTAAATAGGATGTGAAAGTGACTGCTGATCCCCTCTAGCAATTATTTTATCTGACTGATTTAGGTATATGGGCATGCGATTTCCGCATTTGGAGTGACATGGTACTTAGATTATGTCAACTTGTCGCTATTATGATATTACTTATGTGGCCATGTAGTTGAATAATCTTAGATGTATGGCCTCTGTGTTATATAATCAAGCTGAGATGGCTTCTCTCCCTCAATTTCTCAAAAGGAATAAAAATGAACATGGCCTCTGACTAAATTTGAAGAATATCTTCTATATTACAAATGCTTATATGATTAATGTCCTTCTGACATACAAAAATCACTCATAATTGTCAGAATAATCTTATGTACCGATTCGAGAAAAGCCGACTATCCAAGAAAAAGGCAGTTAGACCTCACAAGCATAGCAGAAACTAGTTGAGTTATGCTTTAATGATGTCTAGAGGTATAAGGGATGTAGCTTGAAATTTGCATGTCAAGTCAAATTGAGAAACATTTGATGAATTTTAGTATTGTTTCTTTAACAACACTATGAAGAAATATAAGGAAATATTTATTAGGATACTCTGCATACTTGAACCTAAGGTAGAAATGGATCAGTGCTGCCAAATCAATTTGTTTGCTCCTCTGTCCGTGAATATTATTTGCTAAGATATAATGCATGAACAATCTCCTACGGGTAGTAAAATTTTCTGGCATAGCTCTTTCAGAGAAGGTTGAGATTACCAACTTCAATTATGAAGCTTTTTGGGACCTCTCAGGAGCTTATACAACAGGAGGAGAATTCAACCCATGTTCAGATCCTCCTCAAATGAATCAATGGGTCAGTCAATCTCCTCCATGGGTCAGTCAATCTCCTCCTCAGGCTGCCAGGTACTTGTTCATTTACTCGTTTGTACCTGAAAACAAATTTAAAGTCAGTTACATGTTCATGATCAGAGTATAGTGTAAAACAATTTCCTACTTGATAATGTTTGTGAAAAGAAACCAATATATTTTGACTAAGCTGCACGCAATGACCCATCTATTTAGTTTTATCAGGCAGTGCAAAGAGCAGCCTCCTGGAAATACTAGCAGGAAGAAAGGAACTACAAAATGATCCAGGTTTGGAAGTTGTCGGAGGTTCGACAGAATTGGCATTGGCTAATTGCCTATGTCAGTGACCAGGTCAACAAGTATGGACTCTTCACAACATAAAGAACAAAGAAAATGATACATATATATATATATATATAGATTAAACGTCCAAAATATTGAAACAATTTTTCTTTTAATTGAAAACAAAATATTAAGAAAATATTCTGAGAATCTTGAGGAATTCACATCTTTCTTTTCCTTTAACAAAAGAAACTCTCAGAATATACGCGGTTGGTGCATTTCATGATATACTTTATGGAAAAAGTATGTCTTCTTTTGCATTATGACATTCTTTCGTAGTTGTTAGACAAACATAATGTAAAAAGTGAAGAAAAATTCGCTGTGGCCAAAAAGATCCTTTCTTAGAAATGCAGTAAATTGCATAATACACTACTTTGTACTTTATAGTACGGAGAGGCAGAGTATACAAACAGAGGTGGCTATGAATTCCAATAATTGTCTGAAATAAAATATATAGCTATTGGATCATTAAATGCAGTTCATGAATCAATGTCGAGTTCATGAATCAACCATAGGATACTACTATACGGTACCTTTGTTCAATATTATATAGAGGAAAATAATCTCATTTGGATAGCAGAAAACTGAGAAAACCAAGGTTTTTCATGAACTGGGAATATCAACTACAGAAAACACAGATAGAATAGCATTTAGATGTAAGGCCCACAAAGCAGTTGTAAGGAACAGTTTTCATATAGCACTAAGTAATATCATGTTCTGATTTATAGATGAATGCCAAACTATTCATTCTTGTTTTCTCTCTTGCTCTCTTTTTGGTCCTTCCTCTTTTCTTTTATTATTTTCACATAGGTTTGAACTAATCTATCAATTTTGTGAGGATCTTTACACTTGCTTATGAATAATGCTGACATATTACTTTCTCCAACAATGATTATCTCTGATCTTGTAGCCACATTCCCTTCCTTTCAGACAGAGAAACCCTTGAATTTGCACAGGACACCCAATGCCTTCGGCCGGAGAATTTTACTCCTCAAATGAGGAAATCTTTTGCACACGCTCTCTTGGAAGGACAAGATCCATTTCTAGAATATGTCTTAGAAATCCTTGACATGGAAAGGATTGAATATCTTCCAGTTAATAATATAATAACATCTATGAAACTGACAGCTGCTGAACTCGCACTTGGAACCTACTCAGTCATGCTCTATGAGTCTATGACCAACCTTTAGCTGGCTCCGACCCAGCCACAACCCATCAGAAGTCATGTCTTTAAATCGTCTGTCACAGGAGGTCTTTCATCTATTTCATTTAATTATACTTCTTGGATAGGGTCGAATTCTATATCAAGGCCCACGACAGGTTGCAGTCACTTATTTTGCTAGACTTGGTTACTATTACCAAAGTTATTGTTGCAACTAGTAATACTAGCATTATTCTTATAAAAGATGTAAATAGTATAGCCTAACCATTTAGGATTATAAATATTACTGACACAGAATGCATATGATTTACCAAAATGTAGGTACATGAAGCCATTATGTGGAATCCTGGGAGTTTCTTGAAGACAGTTGCTGGAGGGAGTTTGCAGTACCTGTAACCAAAATTTTTTCCTACGAGCTTGGAAGAGCGAGTGGAGTGTCATCAGTCTTCAGAACATTATTAAGAATTCAGGATGTCATAAGGATCATTGGCATTAAGGATGACATGAATGCATACTGGATTGAAGCGAGTCTAGCGAAGGATTGTCCCTCATGAAACCAGCTAAACTCGACTCCGACGTCACTCCAGGAAGACAACCAGAAGTTGGTCAGTATAGACACTTCAGACCATGTGAAGCAAATACCTTAATATTATATCTCATGCAATTCTTTCTTGTTCTGACTGGTACAATTACCACTTAGTGGTTGATAAGCTTTTAAGCAAAGTAGGCATGCAAGTGGGATACAAAGTTTGGGGATGCAGTGACTACAATTTCCATAAATGGAGAGGAGATGAAATATCTAGCAATAGGACCAACAAGCAGTCAGAAAGAGCGGGAGGCCAAAGTGTACCTAATAGATCTTACAATGAGGTAAGAGCTTGTTTCGATTGACTTGCTTCCATCCTTTTCTCCACTTGATGTAAACCCAAGTTGCTAAACAACCATTGTTGTCACCAATTTCAATCTTGTCAGGAGTCAAACAAGAGTATCTCAAATAACTCTTCATAACATATCTTCTAATTGATCATATTCTTGTTTGATCTACTTCAATCCTGTCATTCAGTAGATGAAAAGGTCTCAGGAACTACTGTAACATTTTAATTGTATCACTTATTTGTACATCTTTCTGAACTCTTAGATTCAGACATATAGCCCTTTCATAACTTATCCATCAAAGACAGATATCTCAGGCAAGCTCATCTTTTCTTTGCATATTGCTGCCATTTCTGCAATTACCAGAGCAATTGACCATATTACCATCTCATAATTTTACTGATGACAAGATTTTGACACCATCTTGGGCTTTCAGTAGGCTTAATTCACTATTTAATCATCTAAGCCATGGTTCTCAACTGATGTAGTATGACAACTAAAATATACAACCTGAACTTCTTAGTTCTTAGCTTCTGCTCACACTGTGATACATCTAACACATTTCAGAAGAGTAAGTACAAGTTCAAGTGGGAGCAGTTTCGGGGGCCATTTGTCAAAACATGTGGAGATCCACAATCCATAGACAACTTTGAATCATCAAACTACTTCAGATGTTAATCAAGCTACAGATTTTCCAGGTCCAACAATAAAAACATTGTCAAAAATCACCTACTTGATTTCATTGCCCACAGAAAACCAAATCAACTCCAATGTATTGCAGGCATGGATCTTGGCATCTTTATAGGAACACTCTTTTACAAGTTCGGTGGGCAGTATATATAACAGCACATAAATTCCATGAGGGTTCTCAGATTCGTAACAACCATGAACATAATGCTGATAAACATGGTGTAGCTCCCTCTTTAGATGCTTCAGAGACCAATATACTATAAGCACAAAGCCCAGAGATTTTTCAGAACTTCCTCCTATCAAGTTGCTCACTGTGGAGTCAATATCCCACAGACATTTGCAGAGGTAAACCCTTTCTCCTCTCCTTAAGGAGGTGCAAAAAGTGTTCTGAACATTGAATATAAGTGTTACCATTAGATCTTCACAAGACGATTCATGTTGACTGACTGTCACAAGTAATATGTGATAGAATCCCATCCTTTTTATCTGCACCAAGTAATCAAATCAGGTTAGGTTAAGAAAAGCTTAAAGCAAGAAGATATAATTCTCTTGATAAAGTTCAAATTCAGCCTTATTGAGATCATATCTAGATTTACCTAATCTTGGGTGATGGTATCAGCTACTGCAAAGTACTTATTATCTTTGTAATGAAATAGAAGTACCTCATAAAAATCAACATAGCAGCATAAATTTCTTTTAGTATCAGCACTTCACAGTTAGTAATTTCAAATGAGGCCAAAATATTTGGATAACTTTTACAGGAATTTCTTTATGCATGTATTTTTTTGCAGGGCTTACTGGCAAATAATGGAGTGTTCTTCGTGTACCTTGCCTTGATTTTCTAGAAGCCTACTTTGGTTCATCAGTCTTCTTCCTCAGCGCAGTGTCATCCATTCCTGAATTTAGTAATGTTTTAGCAGGTAAACGCAAGACAATCAAATATTTAGAGTTTTAAACACATTTTCCAGCAGACTGGAACAGGCAGTTCCAGCATAATACTTAAAAGTCTAAGCAAAAGCCATGTTCTGATAACTCACCAGCTATTGAAATGGATGAGAAAAAGCTTAAATTCTCATGTCTCAATCTCAGCACATTGATTTACATATTTCTTTTATGGACTACTCTTTGCAGGTCTTGTAGTCTCAGTTTTCCTATAATTCAATGGCTTCGTTATCCACCCATCTAACATCCCACATTATGTGAATCCACATTGGACCAACATATCCTTCTGTGACTCCAGTTCTCAAATGGTTACACCGATCACTGCCTCAATTATCTAGACCAGCTTCCTTTCTGCAATGATATTCAAATATGACTGTAGGAAAGGCCTACTTACTCTTTAGCCAGCTTTCCAAAGATGCTTCAGGAAAATCTAGCATCCCCTATGCAATTTTGGCAGGATGGACCGTTATTGCAAACTTGCAGACATTGCTAGCCCTAGAGAAGATAGAATTTTCACAAACAAGCCAATCACTGTCTCAGATAAAAGATAGGCCAGCAAGAAACAACTGCTCATATGTTCATTGAGAGCTATGCAAGTTCAGACCAAGCTTTTGAGAACTCAGGGGGATCTAATTATGCTAGGCCACAGACACATGCATCCAGCTCTACCCTTTTGACCATTTCTCCCAATAACACTACCATTCTCAGGTCTCTCATTCACAAGGTGATTTCCCTTCAAAAAAATCTTAGACATACATTTATAGATCATCATAATCTAAGATAAATTAAAATAAAAGGAGTCAATCGAAATGCTATTTAAACAAGATGATAAACAACCAGTTGTAAAGTTTCAATAGAGAAAATACACAACAAAAGTTCCACAAATTAAATACGTGAAATAAAAGCATATCGTGGCACCAATGTAGCAAAACACAACAGTTCCTAATCACCATCATTAAAGCCTTTTTTCTCAATCACATGTTGTTAGCTAGAACACACTCAAAGATGAGAAAGGTCAGATTGTTATGAGTCTTATGACCTTCTATCAACCTGATATAATCCTCTAGAATTCAAATAATAGAGCAAATAGAAGATATAAAGACAATTAGAAAATGGAGTATCTACTTTCCTAGCTAATGCTCCAGCTCATGCAACCAAGAAGAGAGGAGCAACCCATCCAGAAGGTCTTCTACACATGGAAACACCACAGTTGAGAGAGAAATATGGAAAATTTTCATTCAAGGACCATGAAACTTAGTACATAAACTTACTAGCTCTCTTTTATGTGTCAGATATGATGAAGGAATGAAGCAAAAGGTCACAGTTTTTTACAATGTCAGTGGCTATGCTAAACAAGAAATTATGCTAGCTTCGACGGGTGGTGCCAAGGGAAGTATCATGACCCTCCTCAAATGCCTTGCAAGTAGAGCACCTCTCAAATAAAACCTTTCAGGGAAGTTTCAAGCAAATGGCACGAACCCATTTACTTCCTCCTCTAAAAGACTAGAACTATCAGGTATGCCGAGACTTGATGCCCACCAGCCTTACCTCACTGTGCATTTTGAGTCCCTCCAATTCAGTGCCAGACTCTGGCTGAACAGTGAGATCAGCTTGATGAGAAGCCATCCATGTTGAACTAGTCCCCGACCAACTTGGACTGAAGCATTATGCCAACGACCTAGTTGGGTCCCTGCAAGATGTGACAGGGAAGACCTTTGAGGTTGCAAAGAAGCTCAGGGTTTGCAGTTGAGCTTGCTGCCAACCTAAGTGTGCTCTTCCTTGATGATCCCATCTCTGGCCTTGATGCTTCTGGGACCACAGAAATCCTAAGGATTCTGTCACAGCTTTCAGCATGTGAGCATAGCCCAACTCAACCATCCTAACACTGGGGCAACTCTCCTACTTCCATCGTGTTCTCATCCTAACAAAAGAACGCCAACAGGCATACTTTGGTCCAGTCGGAATTAACTGCAATGAAGTACTTGGATAGTTGGATACTTCACTGCAATTAGAGAGGTTCCACAATACTTCCAGATGCAGAATGCAGTAAGCTTTGTCATAGGAGATTTATGCCTAGGAATCGGAAGGAGCGGAAGTGTAGTGACAGATTTTGGGGAAGCATATCAGAGTAGCATCTTGTGTGAGTCTTAACAAGAAGGTTTTAAGCTCCATAATAAAGTCAGGTACTACAAAGGAAGTTGAAGATTGTTGGTTCTGTACACCCAGCATCATATGCAAGGCAGGCAGGATTAGTTCAGCTAAGAACACAAAGATCATTATGGAGGAATGTGCACTACACATACAGCAGACTTATTGGGTGTGTGATGATTGGTCTTTTAACGGGTTCACCATATTTCCTAATTGAGTACAGTGATGTGAATAGGGTGGCCTCTAGATCACAATTTGTATACATGCAAACCATACTCACTGGGGTGATATCTGCAAATAATGTCATTCCATAGATTGGCACAAATAGGTTGGTTTACTTCAGAGAAAGAAGGTCTACAGTGTACCTGCCAATCTTCTATCCATTGTCATGGGTGGTCGGAGAGGTTCCATACTTTCTTATTGCAGCACTTGCATTTGTTGGAATTGGAAATGTCATGACAGAGATCGCATTGCAGATGCTGCAGACTTCCTAGCATATTGGTTGACACTCTTTCTTTCACTGTTTGTGTGACTTACTTTGGAATGATGATAACATAACATTCCTAGCGCCAGCTCCTACATTAGCCGCCTTTATAGTCTCAATCATAACATTGATGTGGGTGTCTACTTCAGGCATGGTAGTCGTCCTCTCAGACATCAAGTTCTATTGGTGGATGTATTAGACAAATCCATTTCAGTATGTGATAAATGTATTGACATTAATCAGCTTCTACAGTGATAGAGCGAAATGTGGGTCAGAATGTCCACGCCCACAGCTTCCAGATGGCTTGTATGTGTGGGATAGGTATGCAAGCATAAGGTCTCTGAGTGAAGGGAGAATAAATTCAGATGTAGCTACCTTGGAAGGGATGTGTTTTGTGTTTGCAAGTCTTGCATTTCTCCTTGTTGTCGGTTTGAAGCACAACTAACCTCAGTCAGGATGAGAGAAACCTAAGATGAAGAAAAATGCATATCAGAAGTATATTAGTGTACAACAAAACTGCACTTCATAAACATAGAGCAATCGTCTCATACGCATGCTTATCTAGTTAAGATGAAGGTTACAGTTTTTATGTATCTTGATAAGATGGAGGATTGAAACATACCAAATAAGTGAAATTGCTTCATCCACAATTCCTGATGATTGTCATTTCCAGCTGAAAGTAGCTTCTTTAAAATTACTGCCAAGCGACAACAAGTAATCCACCTGAACTCAGAAAACATTTTTCGATATGAATGAGAAAATGAACTTCTATATCATTATACAATAAATTCCCTATCAGATACAGGTTTTGACCAGATGAGATAGTTCTGCATGTTAGTTATTCCTCATGTACACTCATTTAAGTCACAGTTCCTGATCTGCTTCGGTTTTTTATATGTGACCGAAGGGAAAAAGAAATAATAAATCTGCATTAGAATAGAAGCACATTCATCAAATAGCTGTAGTCCAAGGACCAAAAAGTTGTACTCCTTAGATAATAATGTCATCCGTGACTCAGTAAATCCTGTGAAGCTCTTAGCTAGCTGCACCATATACAAGATAGGCCAGAGAGGCAGCTCTGAGATTATAGCTCCCAAATGAACCCAACTTACTCAAATTCCATAAATGAGCAAAAGATAGCATTAAGGATAATAGGAGAACTTGAAATATAACTATCATTGTAATGGACGAAATTAGAAAGCATATCAGCCTACAGCAGGCAAGAACATACCAAGTCAACAAACATGAGGAATTTAGGTAGTTATACAAAGGTGTACCAAATATAATTATTTCACTGTATACCGGGATATTATACTGCCGCCAGACAACACAGGGCAATAAAGTAAATAATTTTAAGATTGTTAACATTAAAGAACCTAAACCATTCAGTCAGACAGTTACTACAAGGCATCACAAGAAGCCAAGAATGGTAGAGACAACTCTCCGATTCTCAGTCTTTAATGATGCTAGATTTCCTGCCATAAAGTACTTGTTGGTAAGCCATGAAAACCTCAGAGGCAAGATTTCCTGCCATAAAGTTCTCTAATTGACAGCACAGAGATTATCCTCTCAGCAATAGCAATAGCAATATTATGAGTAATCATACAACGAGATGCTCTTGTCATCAGAAACACTTGCAAGCCGGCCTACACGCACTCCAGTTCCTCCAGGTGGTCGGAAAGCTACACCCCACACCTGGTCTGTGTGGTTGGTCATTGTCTGCACCGCAGTCCTCATGCCGAGATCCCAAAGCCGAACAGTCCGATCACTGGACCCTGTAGCTATTGCTGCCCCATCTGGGCTGGCATCCACACTCAGCACCCAGCTCACATGCCCTGACATGGCACCAACCAGGCTCTTTCCCTCAGCATCATACATGTGCACATGAGTATCATCGCAGGCAGTGAAGAGCACACGCGAGTCCACTGGAGAGAACACCAGGGACCTAACAGGCATGTGGTGGCCCTCAAGGTGGTGGAGAAACTTTGCACGAGCTACATCGAATACAGCTATTGTGCCATCCATCGACCCACAAGCTAATCGTTTGCCATCTGGACTCCATGCAACAGAAAGAACAAACTTTCCACTGCCAGTCCTATCAGGCTTTGCTCCTTCGGGACGTGGAACAGCAAGGGTGGCAACGAGCTGCCATGAGGAAGTGTCCCACAGCTTCACAGTGGCACTCCCACCACCAGCTACAGCCAGAACGGTACCCTGAGGGACATAGAAATTTGCTTAGGCAGATTGAGTGTCCACTAGTTCACCCATATAAATATAGGAAAAAAGCTTCATACAGCCAATCAATTGACGAGTTTGACTCAAAATATAGTTAATAAACTTTTGAGTTTGCTTCTAAACAAAAGATAAATATTACTTCGAACAAAAATCAGAGGTGTTTATAGAGATATATAACAATAAATTATTCTAGAGCTTTAAAATAGTGATAAGCAATGACATTTTATTTTGAAAATATCTTTTAGCAAACAGGAGAGGCGACAAGAATGGCAAAATACAAATGAAGACAAAGAAACTACAACGATAGTCTCGACAATGTATACCAGCCAAACGATGTGCATTCTGCAATAACTATTCTTGACATTCAATAGAACATGCACTGATGCACATAATTAAATTTTATTATTCGAGCTATTGCATCAAAACTAGCAACACTTCTTTGAGATCAAAAATGTAAAACCCCCCTCTTAATGGGGATAAGACAATAAACATCAGCAGGAAATAAAATCATATTTAGCTCAATGAAATGCCTTGAGTTCTCATGAGGTTTCACAATTTCCAGCTTAAGGAAAGAAAAATCTATAAGAGATACATCCTTTTGGGAGTGATCAATTAATGCTGTAGAAATTGAATACATTTATCTATCACCATAAAGGAAATAGGAAAGACAAGAGAAAAGATACTTTGCAACAGCTTGTCTGGGAGAAGAGTATTTGACAGACAAGCTAAAGAAATACAAAAGATACCAACATTATGCAAAAAGGAAGCTCTTCTATATACGTATATCTAGGAAAGAGCCCTACATTCACAACCTCACAAGAACCCATACATATGTAAAAAGATCTGGTTAAGTTTTCCTACATGAAAGAGAACTCTAGCATCACTTTAACAATGAAAAACTTACTCGGTTAAAGACTTTGAATCAGCGGGACTTCATACTTTGCATCCATTACACCTCCTTTAGCTACTTAGCCAGGACCTAAGCAATTTTTCATTAAGCCACATAGTTTCTTTATTATTTTAGCTAAGCCCAAATAGTTTAGACTAAATGCTTTGTTATTTGCTTATTTATATGGACACTGTTAAAGTAAAGTAGTAAAGGACAATTTTGTCATATCTGCTTAACTAAGCTAGTGTCATGATTCTTGTGTTCTTGTGCTTGAAAAAGATGCACTCCCAATGAAGATGCTTGGATGTAAAGATCAAACTATTCTCATTAGTATAGCAAAAAGGAGCTAATTTATTTCCACTTCTAAGTAGCAATACTCTGCATGCCAATCAGCGAAGTAAATGATTCACGAATCAGCATCGAAAAGGCCTCACCTTTGGGTCGAACTGCATGCCCCATACCTCGGAGGGCGGCGCCTCGAGGGTGGCAATGGACGCATTAGAGTCCACATAAAAGACCCGGACGAAGCTATCAATGGACGAGGAGGCGGCGATCGTGCCGGAGGGGTGGGCGGCGACGGCGACTACCCCGAGGCTGTGGCCACGCGAGGGCGGTGACGCTGCCACGAGCTCGTCGGGCCGCCATAGCCGCACCGTCTCGTCGAGGGACCCAGTAAGGAAGAGTGCCGGCCGGGAATCAGTCGCCGGAACCCACGCCGCCGCCCAGATAGACTCATCGTGGGCATTCTCCACCGATTTGATCCCCGCAAGCTTCATCTCACAGTGCGGAGAAAGAGGGGCTCAGGTGCAAGTCAGAGGAAACCTAGAAATAGAGCAAGTCTTCGACGACGAGGAAACCTTAGGTTTAGGGATTTGGTGTAGAAGAAAAGACAGGAATTTGCAAAGGAGAGTAGAGAACGAAACCCCGAGAGGTACGAACCTACTTATCCTTAGTTCGATTTCAATCCATGTTTGTTTTTGAGTTAGAGGGTTGTTTTTTTTTTTTCTTTTTAAGGAAGAAAAATTACTTCTTTAATTAGCCAACACGGTTAGAGTTAGAGACCAAAAAAGAAATCAATCCAACACGAAACTGTCGTTCCAAGGCATAATTCACTTCCCCGTAGACATAAGTAACTTTACAATTTTGATAGTTATGAGTGAGTTTAATAATGTCATCAAGATTTTCCACAATCCATGATGCTTTTGATCATATTGATCAATAAAAGCGAGTCACATTCCATCCATAGATTTGAAAAAATTATGTCTGATAGATAAGGTAGAGTCTCCCTCATTTCCACAACCCTGTGCCGAGTTGAAGTAACTAAATCGAACACTTGCAAGTATAGACTCACAATTAGTCTGTCAGAGAACGAAGTCAGCTCCCCCCTAACTTGGTAGAGCCCTCAAAAGCACCGCCCATCTTAACTGTTAGCCACCCAGGTGGTGGAGGTTCCCAGTGGATCAGAACAGGAGGAAGAGTCGATTTCATTACTCTGATAGAATAATTCTCAAAGTATTCAGCATTTAAATTTAGAGCTTGGGTCCACACCTTTTCTAGATCTTCTATTTGATTACTATAGCAGATATTGTATCTGAATTTTCAAATTTGCCATAAGATAATAACAATAAGAGCCCACAACTAGATATTCCCCTTATCGAGAAGCTTTCTTAAGCCAAAGCTCATTCCTCCGCGAGTCAAAAAAGGAAAGAGAAATAAAAAATCGATCCTGCATAAAGCCCCACAAGGTAGAGTCCATTCTACATTTTAAAAATAAGTGGGCTATGAACTTAGGTTCCAGGTTCCAGGTTCCAAACAGGGCATCTAGACTCATGGTTGAGTCCAATGCTAGCTAGGTAAGCCCTAGTAGGCAACTTACTCTAGCAAAGCTTCCATATGAAAACTTTTTATCTTAGGAGGGACCAAAAGGGCCCAAATCTGCCTCCACCCATCTCAGGCAGGGAGGTTGATTGGGAGGTTATGAATATAATTAATAAATAGTTAAACAATTTTAGAGTCAATGGACCCAAAGAAGTTGAGGATCTACACACCAAGTATCGCTTTTACCCCACATCTAGATGACCAAATTAAGCATTACATTTAATAACTCAGATCCAAAACAATGAATATTTGACAATACATTCCGTACCTTACTAAAAGCCACACATTGGGCATAAGTCTACAGACCCAATATGTATGAAGCAGAGTTTTAGTTGTCACTCTCCCCCACAAGACTTTCCAAACACAGGCTTTAACTCAAGGGTTAGCTTTAAACTTCCAAAGAGATCTCCACCTGATTTCGTTGCAATTAGAA
Source organism: Typha angustifolia (assembly GCF_048772165.1). Classification (NCBI taxonomy): domain Eukaryota; kingdom Viridiplantae; phylum Streptophyta; class Magnoliopsida; order Poales; family Typhaceae; genus Typha; species Typha angustifolia. The sequence goes on along the minus strand of NC_133252.1, from coordinate 9,852,469 downwards.
TTAGACCTAAGAGTAAATTGTCTTAACCCTAGCCACCTCTTTAATTTTTTTTTTTATTGAAAGAGCTGAGATCTCAGCTATCAAGTACAACACGGGCATTGCTCATATCCAAACTATCATTAAGTAGCTTTCATAGCCTAGACCAACCTTCCCACCCATACTTCTTAGGCACACGTAAGAAGTTGTAAATAGAGCTTGCTCTAGCTTCCTTATGCGCATCTACAGCCCACACCTATTCATTAGCTAGATTAGCACCTCTCCCAACTGATGTGGCAATATCGAAAGCCATATTCTGCATGAGAATATGTTGATTGGACAAGATTGCCTTCCAAACGGAACCGTCGCAAGCCAAGCCTCCGTCTTTTAAGACGAAAGTACCTTCTCTATTACTAATGTGTTGCTTGAAATCTTCATTTAAGTCTATCGCTGTCTAGCAAAGAGTCCTCCACAGCCATGAGGAATATTTTACCGGCTTCACATTTTATGGATCAAGAGTTCGATATTTAGCTTAGCATGATGGAGACCGACGGCACCTAGCCACCCCTTTTGTTGTCAGGCCACCGGATCTAGTTGTCCTCATTAGTACTGACTCACAAGGAGCCTTTTGATTTTGTCCATCAAAGTAGGCACAAAAACCTCATTGATCCTACTGTCAACCACCGCCCATTGTGCCAAAAAGAGAAAGAAAGAAAAACATATTACTTCAATCACATATGCTCAAATTTTACCGAGTCCGTATCGTTTGGAAGCAATCAAAATTATCCCGTAACAAGACCGACCACATCCAATCGCGTTCGTTTATTTACACGACGTCGGGACTCGAGAGCAATTGCAGATTTGCAGCCGCCACAGCTCACCAGTGGCAATTTGGTCATTTCAGCACTTCCAACTATTTGTTAATTTGCCTTTCTCCTCGCCATTCTCCTCTCGCGAGGGCAGAAGAAGAGAAGGTTGGTGGAACCGTAGGGGGGAGAGAGAGAGAGAGAGAGAGAGGAGAAGAAATGGCTATGGCGAGCTTGGCAAGGCGGAGGGCCGGGGATATCATCCGTCCGGCGGCGGCGTTCCGAAGCGCCTCTCTCTGCCGGAGTTATGCGGCGGCGGCGGCGGAGGAGAACGACGTGGTTGTGATCGGCGGCGGGCCGGGGGGTTACGTGGCGGCGATTAAGGCCGCCCAGATGGGGCTCAAGACGACGTGCATAGAGAAGCGTGGGGCTCTCGGCGGCACATGTCTCAACGTTGGGTGTATCCCCTCCAAGGTGAGATAACAATCTCGTCATCTCTGGAGATCGAATCGCGCGCTAGGTTTCTATCCTCCCCATGGACGCTTATTTTCATGAATTAGATATGTAGGATTCTTGATTCAGTCGAATCATGTGAAGTTTCTTCATTGCATTGTGCAATTTGATCAGTGAATCGTTTAGTCAACGCCGTCTAATTGATGTTTGGCTCATTTCCCTTGAGAGGCATTACGTAGGTTGCGAAATGAAATGCATTAAGGTTTGATTTTGTTTCATATGATTGTAGAAACTGTTTGTGTTGATAACAAGTTCTTGTCCATTGCTTGATTTTATTGTTTTTTCTTGCAACTATATTTGTGATTAAATCTTCGCCTATAATTAGAGAATTAAGCGATTTGTTAGTAATACTTTTTGGTAGATGACCTTGGAGGAGGATTGAGCAAGAGAATGGGAGCTCCTGTTAATAAGGAGGAGAAATGATGATAGATTCTATGGTACCAAGTTCTATTTTCCACATGTTAGTTAGGAAGATTAGGAAGAATAATCTCAGAAGTGGAGGATCCCTTGCTGCCCACAAATAAGCTAGATGACCAGGGAGAAACTCGGGGAGAAACTCAGGGAGAAGGAAGAAAACTATGAGTTTGGAGAGGATTAGTGGCTATGAGCAATAATCTACAGATTTAGTGATGCAAGTGCAACTGAAATCATTTACATCTTTTCACAGCTGTTTGTTGACCATTTTGAAGAAGTAGGTATCTGCTTCTTTCCAGAACTTAGCATTACATTCAGGATTAGATCAGCTGATAAAAACAGTCTAAACTACTGAACAAGATGATAAGCCCCTCTTGATAAATTAGCTTCCATGTACTAATTAATCTGCAATCAGAAGTCCTCTTTTTTAGCTGCAGGTAGGATACTGCTGCTTCTAGCATGTCCAAATAACACTTGTATGGGTTAATCTGTCATCAGTACAGAAGCCAGCCTATTGAAGTCTTTCTAGGACATCTAGGTGAATCCATAAGATAATAACTCCTCTACCAGATGCCTAAAGATGCTTGATGGGTTCTTCCTAGATCATTTAGTGTCCATTTTGAAGATGAACAACCAAGCTTGTGAACTAATCATCACCCCGTTGGAAGCATGCAATTTTCTAGTAGTTGTTCACACCTCATCATGTATATTTAGCCATATGCTGGATTGTAGAAAGCATGGATATTATTGTTGGTGCCTTTGTATGTAATATGGCTAAATAATTTCTAATGTTGATATGATTCGGGTCAGATTGGACCACTTCATATGACAATGGGTTCGCTGGGTCAAGCCTAATTATCTTAGCTTAGTCATTTCCTATTTTAGCACTTGATATATTGTTGAGTCCTAGACATGAGTACCTGCTAATTATAAGCTCAAGTTGTTAATTTGATTAATTGGTCTAGTCAAGTTGTTTAATTGGTCTAGTCCGAGTTCGAGTCTGTTTAGGGTTAGGGTTAGCCTCTAAATATATGTGGAGAGCAATCTAGTCTAGGTTATTAAGAAATATTTGCATTGTATAATTTCTATCTCTCCCTTCTCTATCTATCAATTTCATCCTCCCTAGCCTTCCGCACGTTCTCTCAAGCCATCGACGCCCTTCTTCAAGAGGATGAAGCTTCTCCTCCCTCATCAATCATTGATCCCCTTAGTCTCATATGGCCGACATATTTCTTTCTCCTCTTTCTTTCTAAAATATCGATCTATCTATTCATCACAATCATCATCAACCCTCTATGCCATCTCCATCATAGCTACAGACCTATCTACCATTGTGCCCTTTAAACTGCAATCACCACTACACCCGCCACCAACATCACCGCCAGCCCTCCCATCTGGATCAAACCCAGATATTCCGAATCTGAGAAGAGCCTGAATACCAAAGAAGGGAAGTTACGAAACGAATCCATCTGGTTTTATAATTTTCTGACGATGTAAGAATATTTGGCGAATATTTTTCTTAGACTGCATAGACCTACAAATCTGTGACTAACCTAGATCTACCCTCCGAACCGGGTTAGCATCAAGTTTCTCTTTACTTTACTTGTCACATGAGGTGCATATAGAAGCTCCTTTTGAATGATGACCTTAATATCGAGAAATTATTGAAGTTTACCCTAGGTTAGTAAGAAGGTAATTGTTTCAAATTCTTAATTAGTAGAATAGGTAAAATGTTCTTAAGTACTTAGTGAAATTCATGGTGGATAAGAATTAACACTATAAGAGTTATGGAAAGACAACAGTTTTAGTTTGCATTCAAATTTGAGCATGCAATAGTTTTGACTGTCATAAAAGTGATTAAGAGGGAAGATGGTCTCTTTGTTATTTTGGTAGATGTTGCTCATTGTGTTCCAACTCTGAAATCAAAGACAAACTGGGTAAATTCATGGTTCAAAGTTTTGATTTGTATTTGGACCCCGTAAAGAAAAGAAACATTTGGGCTGATAAGGATTTGTTTCAGCCAATGGCGGTCTGAAACCAAGGTCAAATCCAGCAATCTTGTGGGTTTCTACCTTGAGCAATGATTTTTTACCTTGGTTTTGATTAAGTTTCCGTTGGAATCATATTCAATTTTATCCCAAAACTTCAAACTGTTTATGGGTTACAAATTATTTGAAATTGAGTATGCCAAATGTTTGCTTTAGATATGCCTTGTATTAGTCGGGATAATGCACATTGCTGCAGTAATGTTTCAGTGAAATGTTCCAAATGTAGCTAAGCAGATGTAATGTATTTTTTGCTAGGAAACTGTGGTATGTGACTATGTGAGATCTCTTGCATTTAAAATTTGTTGTGCTGTGCTGGAAATCAATGGACTGCATAGTGCATGTGTGGAAGGTGGATATAAATGTGGCCATATTTGTGTGTCATATCTTAATTTGATAACATACAAAATAAGTAGGAAACTGAAGAACAAGCAAACAATAACAAGCAAGCAATGAGTCCCAGCTAGTTGGATCGGGCATGTGTAACCTTTCGTCCATTTGGCTCTATCTAGCGTAAGGTTCTGATTTATAAGAATTAATGGTGAAGCACAAAGTTTCACTAATCAAGAAGAATGACTAGATTAAAATTCTTTTGCAAAGAAGAGCCAATACCAGCATGTAGTTTTTGTGATTGTATAAAGTGCTTAATCTTTACTAGACCTCAAAATGTTAATTTCATGCTATTATGATTATCTTCTTCACATCATCTCATGTCTTTATTTGAAGTTTTTCCTCCTTATGGTCAGGCAGGGGATGATTGCTAACTATGTTAGAATATCTGATAAAAAAATATTATTTTATGTATTATCTTGATTCTTGTTAAACTGCACAGTTTCTTCACTTTCAATAGAAATAAAGAAAAATAAACAAAAGAAAAGAAAACCCTTTTCCTTTTTTGCAGATAAATTTAATCATTCCATGTTTTCATCGTTACATCGATACACCTTGCAAATGTAGTTTTATGATTTATAATTATAACAGTGGATACTTTTCTCTTTTTGATGATTCTAGGCTCTTCTCCACTCATCTCACATGTACCATGAAGCCAAGCATGCATTTCCAAGCCATGGTGTCAAGTTCTCTCAGCTTGAAATTGATCTGCCAGCCATGATGGCACAGAAAGATAAAGCAGTCTCTGGTCTTACTCGAGGAATTGAAGGTCTCTTTAAGAAAAACAAGGTGAACTATGTAAAAGGCTTTGGCAAGTTTGTATCCTCATCAGAAGTATCTGTCAATACCCTTGAAGGGGGCAACACTGTTGTCAAAGGCAAAAATATCATTATCGCTACTGGTTCTGATGTCAAATCCCTCCCAGGAGTTCCAATTGATGAGAAGAAGATTGTTTCATCCACGGGAGCTCTGTGCTTATCAGAGATCCCAAAGAAGCTTGTGGTGATTGGTGCAGGATACATTGGTTTGGAGATGGGTTCAGTCTGGGGGAGACTTGGTTCAGAGGTGACTGTTGTCGAGTTTGCTTCAGACATTGTCCCAACCATGGATGGTGAGGTCCGAAAGCAATTCCAACGCATGCTCGAGAAGCAGAAGATGAAGTTCATGCTCAAGACCAAGGTCGTCGGGGTTGACACATCTGGAGATGGAGTCAAACTGACCATTGAACCTGCAGCTGGTGGTGAGCAGAGCACACTTTCAGCTGATGTAGTTCTTGTTTCAGCTGGTAGAACTCCATATACAGCTGGGCTTGGCTTGGAAGCTATTGGTGTCCAAACTGACAAGGCTGGAAGGATTACAGTTGATAATCGTTTTATGACGAGTGTAAAAGGAGTGTATGCTATCGGGGATGTGATACCTGGACCGATGCTTGCTCATAAAGCAGAGGAGGATGGGTTTGCATGTGCAGAGTTCATCGCAGGTAAGGAAGGTCATGTAGACTATGATATGGTCCCTGGTGTGGTCTACACACACCCTGAGGTAGCATCAGTTGGAAAGACAGAGGAGCAGGTGAAGACCTTGGGTGTGCCATACCAGGTTGGCAAGTTCCCATTCATGGCAAACAGCCGTGCAAAGGCAATTGACGACGCCGATGGTTTGGTGAAAATACTGTCCGAGAAAGAAACTGACAAGATACTAGGAGTCCACATAATGGCACCCAATGCAGGGGAGCTTATCCATGAGGCTGTTATAGCCTTGCAGTATGGAGCATCAAGTGAGGACATAGCTCGCACATGCCATGCGCACCCAACCATGAGCGAAGCTGTGAAGGAAGCTGCTATGGCAACCTACGACAAACCCATCCACATGTGATGACCATTTACTAGCTTAAAATCTTTTTGGAGAAACTAAATAATTTTTGGATCTGTTACCAGTAAACCAATATGAATTCTCTCCTTGTCTATTAACATTGTCAAAAATACTTGCGGATCGAGATTTTCCCACATGCTTACTGGTAAACCTATATGGTTTGCTGTTGATCTGCATTTTACATGTGTTACAATAAGATGGAATTATGAAGTGAGTTGTTGTCTTTGTCCATTCTTCTTTGTAACAAACTAAAGAAAGCCATCTGAGAATTCTAAGAGACTTCCTTTTTATTCCTCAGAGCAAAAAGATTGTGTTATGGTTTTGTTGGTAGTTGGGTCAACAATTCCTTGCTGTTTAATATGGGTGCTGCTCTCTCTGCTAGGTTGTTCTTGTTCGTGTATTTATCTAGTGGCTCTCCAACTGACCAACAACCTCAGATCAAGCTCTAGTTATATTACCAGTCTAAATAGATTCATCTTTCTGAGACTATCAAAGATCAACCAGAGAAATTAAAGCAGTGTCTTTTTAAAAGTAAATAATAATTGATAAATATAAAAAATATTAGATAGAATAAAAGACGAGAGAATTAGGTATTATTATACTTAGCATAGACCTAAGTAGTTTTTTTTAGTATACCATCATAACGAGACTTATACAAGTGATAATTTATGGTTAATTAAAATGTCTATATTATTTTTTTTTTCAAAACTTATATGACATAAATTCTTGATAGTTTATCACTGCAACTCAAAAGCAAATCAACTTTGAATGAATTATGGAGATCATTTGCTGAATTGTTTAATCTGAAAGTGAGTTTCCTTTATACAATTCAGCAGAAGCTTCAAAACAGTGGGTGAGATGCTGGATTAGTAGTTTAATTTTCCTCTTTCATCACTATCATTACACTAAACAAGAACAAAATTTAGTTTTGGTGTATATAGATGAAGAGTACACACACACTCTTCTTAAAGCAGTCATACTCTCTTTCAACAAAATATATCTTTCCTACTCTCAAAAATTATAGTTTATTCATCAAGTGTGGCCTTAAAAATTTTATCCATCAATTGCATCTACATATTTACACTTTATATAAAGTTTCAGAATATAATATTGCCCATGTATTTCATGCAAACTTAAATGTCTATTAAAAATGGCATTAAAACGACATAAAATATTACTTAAATGCTAAATCCAAGACCTTAGACCTAAAACCATTTTATCTTAGTATTATATTTCATATGGGCATATATAATTAATATTTAGTCCTTGTAGCGACAATTGTAAGGGCAATTTGCATAAAAAAACTCTTTAGCTATAGTATTAACTGTTTTTGGCTTCTTAATTTTTAAGTTATACTTATATATTTTTTATATCTATTTACTTATAATAAAATAAAAGAAAAGACTCTGTAAAAATATATTTTTAATTTTGATAAGTTACGTATCAAAATTCAGTAAAAAAAGGGCACATATTATCTATATAAATTATACGTAAAGAGTATACATAATATGCACTTTTAATTCACTATCGCCACATTTATACTTGTAAAGAAGCATTGCTCATAAACATAACTTTTAACTGTATTATTATGGTTTTCGGACCATTTGATTCTAGAGTTGCTATTATATAAACGCTAATAATTGAGACATTGTTTATGTAATAATACAGTTTAAAATGGACCTTTTTCAATAATATGACTCTAGAGTTACCAAACAGCATCCAATAACAGCAACAAGAAATTAAATAAATAAACTTATATCTCACCTGATGTAATATTCTATATACCAAGTCTAGTATTTAGCACTATCTTCTTAAGATTAATTCACCCTCCTAAAATATAACAATGGTTATCAAGTCAATTAGGACTGAGTAATACACTCTCTTAAATACAAATATTTAAGTAGTCAGATAAATTTATTAAAGTAATAAATGTAGATTTGGATGAGAAAACTGTCTTAAAAATGAAGTATCATTGTTCATCAATAAACTCATCTGCTGGGAAGTAGAATAAGTTTAACTACTGACTTTAAATGATCGTTTTTTTTTCTAGATTAATAGTGCATAAACTTTTTTACCCATAAAGATAGGTACCCATTGGGCCCAAACAAAAATTTAAAATAATTCATGACATGCTGATGGAGTGATGAGCTTTGATTCAAACCACTTGAGGAGGAAGAGGTCCTAAAAGAGGACTACAAATACCTGCACTATCTTTCATAGTCTTCCAGGTTTCTAAGTTTCTTTTATCCTTTTCTTTTCTCTTTGACACGATTGAGCAATGTCTAAGCCAAGGTATGCTTTCTTTCCTTTCTCACATCTCTTGCTTCCTGTGACTTTTTTCCGTGAGTAAATTACAACTTCTCTCTTTGCTGTGATCTTATTATTATTTTTTGTTTGTTAGATTTAAACTCTCATTTGTACTATGAATTTAAACAATAAAGTTAGAGGGGATTATTTGGAATTTATCCTTACTAAAACCTGTAGATAATCAATAAATATATGTGAAAGTTAGATTAAAAATTTATATCACTATATTGTTGTAATATTTTTAATTGATATTTCGAATACAAAACTAGATCATATCAAATTTAGTGGCAAATGGTGAATAAAGAGGTCGGATAAATACAGATGGTAATTAGCATCTTTTCCAAAACTTATCCACGTAATTATTACACAAATTAATTTTATGAAGTGCTCTCAAGAGAATAAAGATCTATCTTATTCTCGAATAAGTTCCAGTTTTTACTATCCTTTCTTTTGTCTCTTTCACTTAATAAACTTGTTATTTAAGAAAGCCTTCTATTCAATGTGCATACGTGTTATATATATATATATGGACTACAAGTCACCACCAACTCATACAAATAACCAGATGAGTTTTTTTGGTCACCAACAACTCATATAAATGAATTTATATCACACCAATTTGAATAAGCCAATCAAATGAGTCAGATGACATGCTATACCTAACTGTATTACAGTATTTTATTTGAAAAAGAAAGCACTACACTGTTTGAAAATTATTCCAAAACTGTAATAATTTTTACTAACTCAGCGCATAAAGTAGAATAATCGCTGTTTGAGGTAGTAATTTTTAGTGGATAATACTAGAAAGCAGTTAATGAATTCAGTCTTAGTGGATAATACTAACCAAATAATGAATTCTCAGGTGGATTTTTGACATAGCTCATTACCAATGCCTCAATCTCCATCTCCTATATATGCTCTCTCTTTTCTTTTCTTTTCTTTTCTTTTCTCGCCTTAGCTTTAATTTAAAAGCTTTCCATTCCTCACCAAATACTAAAAAGCTACCATGCACAGATAGAAGAAGAAGAAAGTTAAAAGAGATGGAGAAAGAAGAAGTAGTCAAAGAACTCCATGGGGCTGTTGAAAAATTATTATCACAAGGCCATGGGAGATTGATCTATCATATACTATCAATAATATAATACAAAAGATCAAAGTGTAAACATGCAATTAAAATTTCAAACTCGAGTAAAACATTACGGATCCTATTCAGGATGAAAACTAATCATTCATAACGATTGTAGTAGTTATAAGAAATTTGTTCTAAGTCTAAGCCAAGGTATGTTTTGTTTCCTATTTCTCCCCTCGTGTGCTTCATGCAAACATTCCCATGCAAACTACTACTTGGATTTAGGTTGGAAGGCAAGGTGGCTATGATCACTGGGGCCGCGAGCGGGATCGGCGAGGCCGCAGCTAAGCTCTTTGCGGCCCACGGCGCCACCGTCGTCATCGCCGACATCCAGGACGAGCTCGGGGCGGCCGTCGCCGCCTCGATCGGCACTGACAAATGTAGCTACAAACACTGCGACGTGACCGACGAGAGGCAGATCGAGGCGGCGGTGGAATACGTCGTGACGACGTACGGCCGGCTCGACGTCGTGTTCAGCAACGCCGGCATGCTGCCACAGGCGACGCCGATCATGGACGTGGACATGGCCGAGGTGGACCAAGTCATGGCCGTGAACGTCCGGGGCATGGTAGGAGCCATAAAGCACGGCGCACGAGCCATGGTGAAATTGGGCATACGCGGGTCCATCATCTGCACCTCCAGTGTGTCATCCGTTCAAGGCGGGTTTGGGCCAGCATCCTACACTGCGTCGAAGCACGCGGTCGTCGGGCTCATGCGGGCGGCGGCCGGCGAGCTCGGGCGGTGCGGCATCCGAGTGAACTGCGTGGCGCCGGCCGGAGTGGCGACGCCGATGTCGACCGTGCACACCGGATGGAGCGCAAGTCAGGTAGAGGAGACTTGTAGTGCCTCTGCTGCCTTGAAAGGGGTGGTTCTAAAGGCTCAAAATATCGCAGAAGCTGCTCTCTTCTTGGCATCAGATGAAGCTGCCTTCATTAGTGGCCACAACTTGCTTGTCGATGGAGCGATGACGGCTACCTTCAGCTATAGTATGATGAACTAGAGGGAAGGGAAGGTGTGTGTGCGTTTGCTATGGTTAATTTGAATAAACGCTCCATCTCTGTGAATTATGATGATGGCTTCTGGATTCCAACAAGTTTGTAAGCCAAAATCTTCAATTAAACACAAGTTCGTGGTCAAATTTGGACCCTTACCCTTTGCTTCGTCAGATTGATCAATAATGACATTCTAAAAACAACTCAAATTGGATGACAAAGGGTTGCCGCAATAGTAAGTATTGTCAGTCTGCCACCCATACTAGAAGGAAGGCAGAATCGTGTTACTAGTCTTATTGATGATAATGGTAGTGTTGTTGAAAGTTGGACTGGTACGAATGATTGACCCAGCTTGCCTCTAGCCTTGAGCTTAAGTGCTATGAATGACCTCACCAAGCCAGACATCCAGCTTAAATGAGATTAGAAGCACCTACTGGCAGAGCTCCAAAGCTTCGGTTTAGAGATATTTCCAGTGATTCTATTTTGACTACTTTCTCTCAGTGCGATTCTTCCAGAGTGCTATGAACATCTCTGCCACTGATCCCCTCTAGGCAGAGCAGAGGCCCAGACTCTTAAATTAGCTTTACTCAGATCAAGATAATACTCCATTGAAGTGGATTCTAAAACTCTATCCAACATTCTCAACCGATGCCTTCCCTCTTCTTGGCGTTTGAAAAATTTATTCTATTTTCTTACATGATTTTTATTTGCATCCGTTTCACATTGTTTTAGGATAGCTAACCAACCTACAAATTGGTTAACTAATTTTAAAAGGGAACATAGTTTTTCCTCGATTTGGGTCTACTTGATTAGCATTTTCTCAGATATCTCATATATTTCGCGCATTCTTCTGAAGGTAATTTAAAACATTTTTCTAACAAAAACAAACAGAGGCAAGGAAGACAAGATCAAGATTATTGAATTCAAAGCTCACCGGAGACACCAATGGTAATTCGCAGAAAGTGAACAATTTTATCACCTTCTTCTGTAGAATGAGATATAGTAGTTGCGACATACCACACATTAGAACAAATTACTGGCGTCACATTCTAACACAAGTTAAACATAGAATTATAAGTATGTAAAGTGAGTGCCCCAATACAACATCCACAAAAATATAGTTCAAATTAAACTCAAACAGTGTGCAGTAATTAATGAAACAGTGACTGCAAAGTAATCATGAAGCAAAGTGAAAACCTTCCTGTCTACTTGTTAAGCAAAACAACTATCGAAATCATGGACAGGTCATTAAAGCCTAAATGATAATGAAATATTAACTCTGGTTTTCTACAGAAAAGTACGGAGTAGTGGAATTTAGAAAGAGCACACATACACATACAACATGCATTATTTCCTTCATAGTTGGATTGAGGCAAGAGCTAACTAGTTGATACTCAGAAAAGATAGTTATGAAGATGCACATGAAAAAAACATTAAGCCAACCAATAAATTACTTTATAAGCAAATTGTAACTTCCCCCCTATTGTTATGCTAGAAATCAAATTATCTTTAAATTCTTATTTGTGTCACTTTGCCACCATTTTGTTTAGACTAATATAAAACTATTAAACAAATAAATGATCATAATACACCTATGATATTAATAATTCTGTATTTTGAGTAAATATAAATCTTTTACAAATACTTAGATGATCAAAATCTTCTTTTCCATGATCACATATCTAAAGGAAGGTACATTAAGATAATTAAAAATTAATTAAAATTTGAGACTTATAATTTAAATTGAAGAGATAAAAGATATGAAAAGTGTATTTTATATTAAATTTTAAAAATAGGATATAATAGTAAATTTAATGGAAGGAGAATAATAATTATGACATTTCAGTACTCGTTATAGTGGAAAAAATATATCAAATATATATCTATATTTATACTTTTTCTGATAATTTAGACGAAAAATATCGATTTTACATTAGTCATTGGATAAAGAAAGTGATACAAATAAAAATTCAAAGATAGTGTGATTTTAGACATATATAATTGACCCTTACTTTATGGTCTTCAAATGACTGCACATGCACAGAAAGATCAAATACAACTGAAGAACTCAATAAAATTCAAAGCAAATTTACCATCAAATTGTTGCACTAATAAGCTAACAAGCAGTTCCTTATACTACATCTACGAATGCTTTACAACAGAACTGCATAAACAACTTCAAATACAAAAGCAATCAGATCAACAAGAAAGTCAAGACCAAACAAAAGGATTAAGAAGGGAATATAAAGTGAGAATAAGAGAGGGTAAGAAATCAGTCTGAATTAGATTCGGGATCACCAAATTATTATTTCAACCATTAATCACCCAATCAGACAGATGATTTATTTAAAATTAAAATGTTTAAATATATATTTATAATCCTAAATAAATCTGATAACTAATATATATATATATATATATGAAATAACATTCCTCCATTGTTTAGCTATCTTTTAACTAATATTTAGGTTTAAGTACATATGGGCCACATGGACAATATCATATTTTAGTTACAATTCTAATATTTAACAATATACTTATTTTAATTTTTATGACTAAAAAAACCCTTATAGTAAATAATAATAGTTAAATACTAATGCAACTAGATAATTTAAAAAAAATAGCAATCCAATTAATTCGCACGATTCACTGGTTGGACAATCAACCTGTTCGTACCTAGTAAAATGTATTTCGGTTGAATAACAAAATAAGGATTGAAGTGGCTTGCAACATAGCACATTAAAAACCAGCTCTAACATATACCTCAACCCTAACAAATAAAATTTCAAACATCATTGCCAGGATACATGTAATTAGTGATACGAATGAGATACTCATAACAATCATAAATATATAAACGGAAAAAAAACAATACATTCATAAAACCAGATCAACAGACGAGCTAATTCAAGTTTAACAGTCTTTAAACAAGCATTACAATAGCATCAACAGTTCAAACTAATATCCAACTATACCTTATGACTTATGGTTTCCATCCGACCTCTCTTACTCCCCATTTAATGAAGAGTAAAATTTTAGACATATAATCAAGCAAAAATCTAAAGGAAGATGGTGCAATTAACAAGCTATTAGTTAAGTTGCTAGATATGGCAAAATCACTGATTTGAAACCAAAATCGAATTTTTCATACCAAACCATGACTCGGAACAAACAAAACCAACCATAAATCTCTGAAGTTCATAATATATAAAGCTAAAGCAACACTACTCATAAATAAAAATTCCAACTTGCATGGAGTTTTCAAGGATTTACTACTTCTCCATCTTCTTCCAATAGATCGAGATGGACTCAACTCACTCGCCTTGCTTCTGGTAGACGTAGGTGAGCCCACACTTCCCGCAGTAGTGTCGATCGAAGTGGTTCGCCATGAAGGTGCCAGCCCCACACTCCGCATTCGGGCACTCCTTCCTGAGGCGGGTAACCTTCCCGGTGGCGTCGTCGACCTTGTAGAACTGGAGCACGGCGAGCTTGACCTTCTTCTTCTTGTGCTTGATCTTCTTGGGCTTGGTGTAGGTCTTCTTCTTTCTCTTCTTCGCGCCGCCGCGGAGGCGGAGCACGAGATGCAGCGTCGACTCCTTCTGTATATTGTAGTCGGCTAGGGTCCGTCCGTCCTCGAGCTGCTTGCCCGCAAAGATGAGCCTTTGCTGGTCCGGGGGAATCCCTTCCTTGTCCTGGATCTTGGCCTTAACATTATCAATCGTATCGGAGGACTCCACCTCGAGGGTGATCGTCTTCCCCGTTAGGGTTTTCACGAAGATCTGCATCGTTGCGGCGGCGGCGGTGGAGACCAATAGAGAGGAGGGAGGGGAGAGAGAGAAAGGACACGGCTAGGGTTTGTGAGAAGGGGCTTTGGGAGAGAATTTATAAGGGAGGATGGCTGTCTGGTGTCTCGCAGGTACTGTTTATGGTTGGTAAATGATTAAATCTCGGCCGTTCATTCTGTTGCGTTGGACGAAACTAGGAGTGAAACTGTTTCAATTTAGAACCTATTTTTGACTCGAGTAAAACTCGAGCTTAAAATAAGCTTATTTCCAATCGAACCTAATTACGATTTGATTCGAACTCAATCTCTAATCTAGTTTGAATCAGGTTCAAATTAAGATAGCATTTAAGTCAAATTTGAATTGATGGATAGACTAAATATCAATTTGAACAAAGGAGATTAGAATTTGGAGCTTGGCGAGCCAAAGCATGCTTCAGCTATCGGAACTAATGATCAAGATTAGCTAATTTAAGAATCAAACGGTTTGGATCGTACTTTTCTAACTATTAGTTTAAATTGATCGAATTGGAGTTTAAATTACGCCAAGCAAGCCTTGTTAGGTCGCTGTTAGTGGGTCCATATTCTCATGCACGTGGCAGTCGCTAAACCCGGTCGCATCGTCCTCTAACGCACATCGGAGCACGTCGCAGAGAAAGCCAAGGGAGATGACTCGCTGTTGCAGCCAATCCGCGGAAGCATCGACTCAACCAATTATAACTCACAAAAGCGGATCGCCTACATATCCAAGTACAACTGTGCCACGTTACGCATTGTATCATATTCATGCTTCTATTGATGCAGACGATCCGACACAGGTATCTACAAACGTCCCTTCAACACTCACTTCTCTCTCTATCTCCCCCGCCACGGTTGCCCCGTCGCCGGAGTCATCGCTGTCGTCTTCTACTTACATAAATCTTTGGCTTAGGGTAAGCATCTAACGCCTCTTTTCTCTCCTCTAGGGTTTCGGATTGGCTTCGCCTTTGTTTGGTTTGCTCTTAGCATTAGGGTTTTGATATGCACGATCGGACGTTGCGGGGATAGAGATGTTCATCTGTTACTCCTTGTTCGTATTTTTTTAGAGTAATATTTACATTAGTTTACTGCTTTCATGATCCGATCGGTTGGGTTCCGAAATCCCATTGGATTGGATGATCCTTGATGAAAATTGGTTGGGTTAATCGTGCAAAGGTTGATCTATCTCTCTGATTATATTAAATAGCGAAACAAGAAAACGTAATCATTTATGTGACTTTTGTACAATTTTTGTTAGAATTAGATTAGATGCATTGTTCTCGCAGTTGGAGGACGGAACGTTTTGTGGTTGCTTTTCTCTCAGCTTCATTTCCATGAAAGGTTTTTTGTTTGTTAAGATGGCCTTCGCTAATTGATAAGATATGGACTGGCCTTCCTGGGGCTCATTTAAGATGCCCGTTGGAATTTAAATATCATGGTGCATTTTGTTCTATCTATGCTAAGTAGTGAAAAATCTATGTAATGTTTTAGCCCGTAGAGAAGCAAACAATTTTTTTTAGCTCTTTATGTATTGATGGTATCTGAATAGACATGACCTATAATGGACAGCTAAAACAACTTCAAAGGGTGTCTTTGGAAGTAGTTATTGTGTGAATTAGATTTGAGGGAAATCTGTTTAGAGTAGTATCTTAATCTTGTTCCGCAAAAAGTCTTTTAACTCCCATTTGAATTGTCAGCAGCGTGCTCTTCTTCATTAGAGGGTTTAAGATTTGTTACAAAGAATCTTCCATGCTTTGTGTTCCTACCAATTGACACATTTTATACATTTAGGCATTTAAAACTGCATGCAGAATTTGGTTCTTCTGCTTTTTTCTTTTCTTTTTTCTTATGGTTTACTCATCAATTAATAGGATCTGTATTGTTTTACTGGCTGGATCACCGATTCTTCATTTGCATTTGTATAGTTTTATGTTTGTTAGGTACATCACATCATTCTATCCCATTGGTTGATGAAGTAGGTATATTCCAACAATAACCATTTTGTGTTTTGGTTCCACACTTTAACCCTATCATTTCATTGGCATCATGCTAATTTCGATAAACCTTTTGATTACTTGATGGATGTTTTAACAGTTGCTTTTTCCTGATTGGACTCACTTGAATGAACCTTTTGATAAAATACAAGAATTAAAGAGATGGACGGGATTCTTGGGCATAAGATAATCTTTGCCTACTGTAAATTCTGGGATTCAGAATATTGCTATACAGTGAAAATTTCTATCTTTTACTGGAAGGTGAAATTCTAGTAGAAATTTCATTAAAATGTAATATAGTAATATACTACTTCTTTGTAAGAGTAACCGCTTGTACGTAGTACCTTTTCTTTCGCTTAGCCTTTGGGATGCTATGAACTAACCAAAAATTATTCATTTGAGTATGCAAATCAAGCGGTTACTCTTACAAAGAACCCGCAACTTAAATTTTAAACCCTCTCCCGATCTCTCTCTCTCTCTCTCTCGAGGGCTAGGGCACAAAGTGGGCGGTGATCGGCGACGAGGTCGATGGTGAGCGGCGATGCATTAGGAGGGGGCCATGCGGCACCCTCGTGCCACGTGCCAGTATACCGCCGGCACGACCATCCTTGATATTTACAACAACCAATAGAATATATGGTCAAAAAATTCATATCATTCCACCACAATAAGCAATTTATAGTATCAAAAAAAGCTAATAAAGAAATCCACTAACCAAGTATCGATCATTAGATATCATAATTTATATGCTAAATAGGTTCATTCACTATGTCACCAAAGACCAAAATGCTTAGAGTTAGGACAAGAGGATTATGTGAAAAACATACACATGCCAAAGTCGAATGTATCCCTTACATATTAGGATCAAGGTTTTGAAACTTGGTCATGTACAAGAAAATAAAAAAAATAAAAATTACTCACTTATGAAGCCTAAAAATTTAAAGAATGTATTAACTCACTCAAAAGTCAAAACTTTGATGAATACCGAACGGACTTATAAATTTTTATAGTCTTCATCATCATAATCACTATAAGATTGTAAATAATGATGCCTAAGATTTGATGCTCTAAAAATTGATTACATTATACTAATCATGTTATATAGATCTTGTTGTGTCTAAGAAAGATAATAATCACCATATGAATTTTGTGTTTAAAAATATTGAGAATAATAATTAGCATAAGGATTTTGTGATGGCTCCAAATAACAAAAATTCGATGCACTATAATCATAGGGAGCATTATTAACATTTATATAGAATTAAAATCTTGGATTAAGAAAATATATTGTAGAAATTTAAAATTTATAAGTATTCAAATTTCTAAATATTTATAAACTAATAACATATATATCTCTATGTAATTGTCTATTTTATCTAGAATCAATAATTTTCTATTTGCCTATATTTTTTCTTAATTATTTTGCTATGTCCATTGTCTCATATAAGAAACTCATATTAAACTTGTCATCATTATCTACAAGTCGTAATACTTTGACAAGATGCTCAAATACTTTGCGGTGATAGTTATAATACTATCCAAAATGCATGTATAAGAGCTATGTTCTTTAAAGTTTTATAGAGCACTTATGTGATGTAAATTTTTGTATAATATTATTCTTGTAGTGTATGATGCTTTTCAATGCTAAAAATTAAGTGAAAAATTTAGTGAAACCGAGTCTGATGATGTCCTCACCATTAGTCATTTGCCTAAGTAAATTTATCAACTTTTGACCTTTATGTATAACCATGTCAATTTAGGCTTTTTGACAATATTTTCTAAAATGAGATCAATATAGTGTACAGTATATGACGTCTAATATAAACAATGTCTCTTCATTATAAGTAATTTTTTAGCAATCTTATAAGTTATAATTGGCATCATTATCAGTAATCACTTGAATTACTCTTTTTTCACCCATTTCTTTTACTATCTGATCCATCAATTAACAAATATAATTTATACTTTTGAAATGAGTAGTAGCATTCACAGATTTCAAAATTATTATTTTCATGCCCAAGTACACCAAGAAATTAATTATAATTTTTCTATTTAATGTAGCCCACCTATAATAATACATCAGTGTACAAGTAAATTCATCTAAATATCTTTTAAATGTTTAAAGATAAGTGTGAAGCTCATCTACTTCTGACTCAAGATATTAAGTAGCAAACTAACAATGTCATTTGATTTAAGAGGCAAAACATCAAACTCTATTGACTGTATAACCTCTATAATAGTGTGATAATAAATACTATTAACTACATTGAAAGGATTATAGTTATAAAAATTTAGAGATAACCCTACTAATATGTTTATTTGCACTTTTAATTCATTTGAGAGCTGTCTTGATAGTAATTTGTGTATAACCTTTTTTTCTAGAGATATGTATCTATTGGTTCAATATTTTTGGACTTTGTTATAACATTAGGAGTTCTATGGGTAGAACTATTGCTCCTATATCTCTTTCTTCATGAATGTAAACTGATCTAGATCTCTGAAAGTTACCACTATTATTTTTTTTTCATCTCTTTCTCTTCTCTCTTTCATTGTCTTCCTCATTTGCCTCTCCATTCTCCTAATTCTGTTCATTGCGATCATCATTAATGTCTACATGATTATGCATCAATTCTTTATAGATCATTAACTTTATATTGTGTAGATTGTTTATCCTTCTTTTTATCTAATAGATTAGCCAACAAAATGGTTTTCTAACTTCCATAGCCACTTGAGTGCAATTGCTACATGTCCTTACTTTTCAGCTAAATAATCTTTTAAACGACTGGCAATCCCACTCATTCCCTTTTCATACTAGTTGCATATAACATGTCTTTTATTTTGCCCAATAGTACTACAATGTTACTATCCGATATCGGTATCATATGACTTCTCTTTTGGAGCCATTTCAATTTTCACTGTAATTAAGCATAAACATAAATCAAAATAAATTTAAAATATTTTAAATTTTAAAAAATAAAACCCTATATCTCTCTTTCTATTTTTTTTCTCTATTCCTTCTCTTCCTCTCTCAAATTCTTTACTACCAAAACTTGAAAAGAATATTTCCAATTTTTTCTCCATTTCTTCTCTCTCCCTTTACTCCCCCCTCTCTTCTTCCCTCTCCTTCTTACTATCGCATCTTGCTCTCTCTTCCTCTTTCCCCTTCTCTTTCCCTCTCTCTATAGCAGCTGCTGCAGCAGCAGGAAGAGAGAGAGGAAGAGAGAGGGGAAAGATAGAGAAAAAAGAAAAATTAAAAAATATATAAAAAAGATAAAGAACTTACCCGAGTTGCCAGAGGTTAAAGTCGTCAGAGATCTATTCATTTGCTGGCAGTAGAATTGTGGAAGGGGTGAGAAAGAAGAGGAAAGAGAGAGAGTGAGAGAAAAGAGAAAGAACTGGGAGAGTGGAGGGACCCGAGGACATCAATAATTGATCAGGATGTATTTATGCCGTATCCAACAATTGAAATTATTCTTTTTATTCGGATATTCCTTTAGGCTTATTAGATATGTATCAGTGTCGTGTCAGAGATGTACCATATTTAATATGTATTAGATACGCGAACGACACCTTATATACAGTATTTTTGTTTCATAGGCCAGTTCAGGTGCCTAAGTGGTTGTGCCTGTACCAACACATTCAAAGCCAATTTTTTAATTTAGAGAAGAAGAGTCGATTTTAATAAAATTTGGACAATCATGTCAAGTTAATTATCTTTAGAATTAAATAACCTTTCAATCAAGAACTGTAGTATTGTGGGAATTGGGTTTGTACTGGAGATTTGGAGTTGTAATTGATAATATACTTTTAAAGTTTAAACCAGCATTCTTGTTTATCCTGCATCACATAGGTTTTATTTAAACTCCTTCATTAGGTACTTATTATTGTTTTTTCTTTTTCAGGTTTATATATATGATCTCACAATTTTGTATTCGCTCTTCTTGAGTTATGGCTTCAAGTATACTGACAGCAGATCGAAGGTTGCAGAGATCAATCATTTTTGTTTCTTTTTATTTCTAGTCATGCTTTGTGTGCTCTTCATTAATTGCTTTAGGCTATTAATTCATGTTAATAGTGTGGTGCATTTTATCTTGGTTGACCTTCTGTTTTCTCATGCTTTTGATGACTAAAATGGTGTGTTAATCATGCCACATGACACTCATTTTAGCTAGATATGCAAGTTTTTTACTAGAACTGCTGAACAAGGATATGTCTTTATCAGAGGTAAAGAAGGCAAGTGAATATTTTTTTGTTGGTTAATCGTGATTCATGAGAGGAGCTTCTTACATTGAAATGTATTATGCTCCTTATTACCTAGTTTGTTAGATCAAAAGTTCGAAACATTCAGTTTCGACTTTCCACCTGACATGCCACAAGTTGGATCAACTAATTATTTCATCATGCATGTGTCTTTGTTGGTGAGTTGATCAGTTTTTTTTTTAAAATATCTTTGCCCATGTGTAGTGAAAGACTATTTGATAGTTTTTGGTGGTACTGAGGTTCTTTATGTATGGACTATACCTCTCTATATATTATGTAATAGAAGTGCAATACACCAAAATCAATTTCAGATTAACCTCCCTATCTTGCCAGAAAGATGTCGACATATTAGAGGAAAGGAATCTGGAATTTTGTATGTTCATTCAAAATTTGTAGTAAAAGATGAGATAATTTCTGAAAATAAACTATTCATATTTTTTATCCTTCCCCATATCTACCCTTGGATCTGCTAAATTTGAATATCTGTCCGTACTTTCCATAAAGATGAGTAGTGATTTATATTTTGTACGAAATTTGTAATTTTTCTTCTAGAATCTTTCGTGTGCAGAGGTATATTCCTAAGAGTTACTCATAAGTTGCATGAGGTTTTAACTTTGACTAACAAGCTAGGTTACTCCACTCACCAACTACCCATGTAAGTTTTGTGGAAGCCATTCATTCTTGATTTATCCTTTGGGTAAAAAGCTAAATAGGAAAATTTCAGAAGGATGATGTCAGACTGGCAGCCAATTTTCATAACTTGGTACTTCTTCCATAATCTCGTCAATATTGAATTTACTTTAGCTAACCCTTCTCTATTTTTTCGAATACGATTGGATGATACTGGTGGCGAGGACTCTTTTATCCCTCCTCTGAATGATGTCATCACCATAGTCATATATATGCAATTAAATGTTTTAGATGGTTGTCTATGAAAATCCCAAACTTTAGATGCATGTGTTTGTGCATGAAGGAGTAATTAATTTTACACTTGATCTGATCTTCTGAAGTAAATTTATGCTTTTTGGAGGATGATAAATTTTAAATACCTTTTCATGGTCTAACTTTGACCATAGAGTCAATTTGTGGGCATACAGTGGAAAATACCTATTCCTTTATTATGTTACACTCCTGATTTTCGTCTGCACTTGCACCTTGTGATTCTCAGTAGAGTGAAAGCCTGGATACTTCAGCTTGTTTTAGTATGGGGTTGCTGTGTTTTTCTCTTCTAATAGTATTTTTCTCTGCCCTACCTACCGAACCAACTATGATGAAAGTGGTGAGATCAAATGTCAGAACTCTAGAAGTATCTCAATACAAGCTAAGGTGATGTTTATATTGCTTAGATTGTTGAAGGTTGCTTATAGTGACTTTTGCTTTCTTCAGATGTGCTTCTACACGAAAACCTGGTATGACTGTTTTGGGGAAAGTTCCAAAACCTATTAATTTACCTAGTCAAAGGTAATAGTATTCTTCAAATACTCTGTTGATTCTAAAGCCACCTTGTAATTTTTTGTGATTTTATTCTGCTCACTCTTATAGGTTGGAAAACAATGGCCTTGATCCCAATGTTGAAATTGTTCCAAAGTAAGTCTATCTCTCCATTTCTTTTCCATTTATCATATAAACAAATTGTGGTTAGAGGTTTTCTACTGATATTTTTAGCTATGGTGATATGAGACATTTCTTGCATAAAATAGGGGTACACTCACATGGGGCAGCCGGCCATCTTCTGCTGCAGCATCAAATGTATGGCATTCCTCTACTCTCTTATCATCTAAAACAGATGGAAGTGCTGGTTCACCTAGCCATGCAAACGGTCGTCCATCTTCTGGAGGAGGTACACGGCCATCGACATCTGATAGTGATAATTCCCATGATCCAACTTGTGCATGGGGTCCAAATCCACGCCCATCAACGGCATCAGGATTATTGGCATCACACTACACATCAGTGGCTTCAGGTCGCCCACAAAGCGCAGAAACAAGACCCAGTAGCTCTCAGCTCTCTCGATTTGCAGACAGCTCAGCAGAGAATACAACTGCTTGGGGATCAAGAAGAATTGTTGAAAAATTGGTACAACCCTTTACGTTGAATTTTAGTAGGCTTGTGCTTATATATATATATATATATGAATTTATCGGTCATCATATTGATGAACATTGCCCTTTTAATCTTGTATCTCTCTGCATATGTATAATTTGAGCCACATTATTTTAGGGTTCTACTCTATCTGAGAGTAATGGATTTAGTCTAAGTTCTGGAGATTTCCCGACCCTTGTCTCTGAAAAGAATTCAGAACCCAACAATCAGCGAGGTACTTATATTTTAATATTCTCTCTCTCTCTTGCAAAGATTTTTATTTGATTATCTTATGATTTTTTACGTTTGTAAATTGTATCACAAATAGAGCTGAATAACATAAAATTATTCATGTAATGATGCAAAAGGGAAACTAGTCTCATATATTTCTCTATATCACTTTACCTATGTAAGGCAGTAGTATATTGTCTCGTAAGCTCTCAGGATTTTTCCTTATCTTGGTATCTTTATATCAGCATTCGCTGTTCTGAAATATTTGTAAATGTTTAGATAGATTTGGGCCATTTGGCAAACTAAGCATTCATCTCTATAGTGTTACTGCTGAAGGTTTACATTTATATCTTAGGTAGTAAATATCAAATTGATGTATTCACTATTTTCTTTATCTTAGAGCATTTTGTGAGGTATTAAGTAACCAGTTGACCTAAAAACTTAAGTTGTTAGGTAGAAGACTAATATTGTATATTATACTTTTAATACACCGTAAAATATGTGGCCCACCCACTAGACCCTAAGTCTAGAAATTAGGGGATAAAAGCAGACTAATGCGGTTTGAACTTATGACCTCTAGAAAAACTAGCTCTAATATTATATTAAATAATAGTCATCCTAAAAACTTAAGTTTTTAGATAATTGACCAACAAAATATGTCATGCATTTAACAGAGTGGGAAGTGAGTTTCATTGTTATTTATAAGGAGACTACTATGTAAAGGCATGAAAATTTATGTGGTAGATTTCTATGGTGCTTTCTAAGGATCTTATGTGCAAGACGTGCATACTGCGTAGCATAAGGTTGGGAGACCTGTGATTCCTGATTCTTTAACATGGGGCTTTATAATTGACTGTTGTGCAGTGATAACTTAACTTGTTGGGATGCATCTTGAGCTGTTGATGCTTCCAAGCCAGATCTAAAAGCATGGCTAAGTACTTGTAATTAACTGAAATACATCAAGTAATTCAACTATTATTGTGCTTGTTCATGTATATGATTTTCGGACAAGAACTTGATATTTAATTCATAAAGAGAGCAAAAAAACTGCAACTGCAAATGTTCTTTAGTTTATTCTCCAACAAATGATTGTTTCTTGTAGCATCAGTTCATACAGAATCTCCTGCTTGCGGATTCTTAGAGATTGATTGCTTTATTCTTGTCTGCTAGTCAGTGATTTTTGTTAGACTTAGAGCTCAGTTCTTCTACAACTTGCCACACTGAATAAATAAAACTAAGAAAAGGGATTACAGTGAACTCAGTCATGTGTGCTTTGCTAATTTAGTGGTGTTACTTGTGAGAAGGAATGTGGTATCATCCATGTTTACTCATGTTACTTCTGATGAGGAATGTAGTACCATCCATGTATATACATGTCACTTGTGATAAGGGATGTCGTGGTACCATACATGTATACACATTTTCATCTGAATGAATCTCTTTTTCTGAATTTTGCCCCATTGCCAGGTCATAGTTTGCAAGGACGTCCTACTTCTGGATCTGGTAGCGATGTAACACCAAAAGAAGGGTGTA
This sequence comes from Typha angustifolia, assembly GCF_048772165.1. Taxonomy (NCBI): domain Eukaryota; kingdom Viridiplantae; phylum Streptophyta; class Magnoliopsida; order Poales; family Typhaceae; genus Typha; species Typha angustifolia. Next base: position 9,828,129 of record NC_133252.1, on the reverse strand, counting down.
GAGCTCCTATAAATGGTACGGTCATGTACTGAGCTCTCATCTTCTTACATGTCTGCACTCTGCAGTTTATAATGTCAGATGTTTATCTTGTTTTGGTAAGTCACCTGCTTCCTGTAATTCCAGGAGGTGGTAATGTAGTTGCATCCCCCGGTCCTCAAAATGTGAATATCACAAAGGCAGATAGACACCCAGACACTGGAGGAGGTTCGAGACCAAACACAAACTGGCCTAGAGAGGTCCAGCAGGCACAGCCTTTTCCAAACAAAGATATGGCCCCTCATCAGTTTGATTCTTGGCATGCTCGTCCTCCAATTCATTCATCTGACGGAATTTGGTATAGAGGGGCATCAGGTGGTCCTTACAGGCCAGCAGGCCCCCCTGGTACTTTTGGTATTGATCCTTCTGATTATTACCCCCAGTTCCCACCTAATTCTGAACCTCTTGTAATCCCACGAGCTGGAGAAGTTGGATATATCCCTAAAGATGGGGATACATATTACCCTTATTTGCCTCCTAATTCACTCACGGTTCCTACTCATTCTGTTATTCCAGTTAGGCCTGGTGTTTGCCGAATTCCAGGGCCTTACAGTGGCTTCTATTGTCCGCCACAAGCAAGCTTTCACAATGCTGGTGAACAGGAGGCCCCTTTCATGGGAGTGGCTGCACAGCCAGGCCACTTTAACCAATATAGAAATCAAAATGAGAGGTTTAGTCCAGGAGAATTTCAGGCAGAACCTGATAAACATGATCTGCCTCTCGCCAAGGAGCAGATGGAATCAGATAGGCCACATGGTGCTTATCCAGGGCCTTACAGGGTTTCATATAGGCAACAAGATAGCTGGGAGGATAATCATGATGTTAGGAAAGGGCAACCTGTAAGACCTATCCTACATTTCGGTCAAATTGTGTCAGAAGAGACTGCTAGTGGAGATCAGAAGCATACAGGCAGCAGAAAGGATGAGGTACTTGGAAAATTGGGACCTGATCAGAAAGCTTGTTTGCTAGCTACTAACTGTAAAGGTCAGTACTCGCATAATGTTACCAAAATTACACAAGTGAATTCCATTAAAGCAGATGATTGCACTTTGTTGAGGAAATCAGAAGGTACTTCTTCCATTGTATGTGAGCACCAACCTATTATTAAGAAGAATGGAACATTGATAGAAAAGATAGAGGGATTAAACTATAAAGCTCGAAGTGCTGATGCCCAGAGAAACATTGGGCAATTTTCATCTAGAGAAGATAAGACCACGCAGCTGAAGACTATTAATATCAAGGTAGATCAACCTACGGAAGATATATGCTCTAATGCCGTCCTATCTGAAATTGTTAGTGCAACTGCTAAGGTCATCTCAGTTCCCTCTAATTTAAATTCTTCTTCAGTAGAAAGTTCTGCAGAAGTGTCTACTTGTGGTAGAGCTGTCCTTGGGTCATCAGAATCACAAGTTACTCTCAGGACTGATCAACTTGGTGAAATGGCTCATCCTAATGTTCTTAAAAGAGCTATTGCCACGGGAAAAGAACTTCCTGGTGGAAATCCCCCGCTGATAACCTGTGTAGTAAATGCTAAGGATGACCCTGGGATTGGTGACCTTATTTGCCAGTCCTCTCAAGAAACCATTTCTAAGGAGTCAGATGATGCAAATTCTAAGGGAACAGATATATCATCTTTGGATTCACTTGATCACAAAGCCCAGGTATTCTGATTTGGCAAATCTTCATTTCTCATTGTTGGTCTGAAGATATATGGATTCTCTAAAAGTACCACATTGGATTTTGAAAGGTTTTAGATTATGAGGAAGTCATTACATTAATAAGGAATGTTAGAGAAACTCTTCCTGAAACTTAAAGCAAATATAGATAGAAAATGGGGTCTTTAGCAGTGACTACATGATTGTTGTTTATTTTCTGTCGAGGAGGTTCGAGTCCTCTTCAAGGAATAATATTGAGAATGCTCATTGAATGAGCAATTCAATAACATATTTCGGATCTAATCAATATTGATATACTGAGTATCTTATTTGTTGATATGAAGTATTCCGGTGATCCCCAAAATCCGAGTCTGAACTGTTGGAATTGGAATAGGTTCGGCAACAAATCACAAAAACTTGGCGATCTTCTCTATCTAATGAATGAGTAGTGCGTCTAGAAATTATCTCCCAGTGCCCATAACCCAACAGATAAAGTACATTACATAATCCGTTTTAGGGATTAGCAACTTACCCATTCAATGACTTTGGCAATGGGCATTCCCAAAATGGGTACTATCAGGTCAGGTGAATTAGAGAATAGACAGACATCTATTGGCATTCTAGCCTTTCTTCTCTTTTTAGGACCTATCCGGAAGAGAATCCAATATCTCTTGGTTGTGAATATCTAAATAGATCGTGAATATCTTTGTTTTGGAACAAAACAATTAGAATTAGGCTCGGTCAACTGGGATGTGTATGTGTATTATCCATATGGGAGATCTTCCAATTGAGAAGATCCATCAACCTAAGATGAAAAGAAAGAGAAAGGTCTATCTATTTACTTTACTTATTCTATCTATTTTCTTCAGTTAAACCAATGATTCATTATTGAAGCAAATAGCAACAACCATTTCATCGGGCATGCATATTTTTGATTATCCGATGGATTTACATGATTTTATTAATGGAAATTGTTTGATGTAGTAAATACTCTGATTGTTTGCCATCCAAGAATTCTTGTTTAGGCACTTCATATCATCCATACATAGTATTTTGATCTAAGATTTCAATTTTTCCACATTCAGCAGTAGCATAATGTTCCTTGAAGCTAAGGTCCAAAATATGGAAGAAACAAGTGTTTCCACAACTCTACCACCCAGCCAATCCCGTTCCACTTAATCCCTTCCCTTTTTTATGCCACATATTTTTACAGCTAAGGAATGGGAAATCTTTCTCCTATCACATGAATAAAATATTTCATTCCACCTGGAAAAAGCCATCTCTTTCTCAATAATGTCTTTCTCATTTGATCCAATAGCGTTTTGTTAGATAGGAACAGATTTGATAAATACTGATAACTCTCGATTAGAGTATTAGAATGGAAAGATCCATTAGCATTTATATATAGATGTAGGAGGATTTGTTTGGGAAGTAATAAGCCTCTTTAACATCTCTTCATCTGCAAAGAATTCTCAACATGAAAACACAAAGACAAAAGGCTGATCTTTGAATAGAAAAAGGAATGGATCTGCAGGGTCCCAAATGAATTGGCTTAATTGAAAAAATCCTTGTCTATCTCGTGTCTGGTACTGCATGGTTCCCCTTTGCAAGAACTCTAAATCATTTTGTTGAAGCTCATCCTTTTGATGATAAATAATTTGCTTGCCCCAAAATAACCCGGCCCAATAGGGAAATCCTAATTCAGTGGGCCTTTTGATACAATTAAATAGAGTGCTGCAAAAGCGTCATATTCTAGGATCTCAAACTATGTGATTGAATAAATCCTCCTCTATTTGTTGCGGGTCAATGGCTCCTTTCCCTTCTTCAAACTCTGATTCATATTTTTCATACAAAAATCTTTGATCAACGATAGAACAAGATCCATTTTGCATCATATCTAACTGATTCCTTGGTTCGGACCGAAGAAGTAATGTCACTCGATTATTATCAAACTGATTGCAATATTTTTTTTTTGTACATGAGGATCCTACCAGAGTGCCTTCTACTTCTAATAGACCATGAACTAAATCAGAATCATTCTCAACAAATCCATAAAAAGTGATCCAATTTTTTTTCATCAGGCCCTTGTGAAGACCAAAGATCTTGAGTGACCGATCCGACAAAACAACTCAAAAGACAAAGAAGTATTATTAATTTCTTCATACTCATTCCAAGTTTGAAGTACCATTTGTACAAATTAGAATCCCCTTACTTACTTAATTTCTTCTTCATATAGATAGATATAGGTCTATGGGGCAATTACTTAGAAGTACATTTTGTACAACAACCCTTCCTATTTGATGGAAAAGGATCCCTTGATCCTGAACCGATCTTACCTGGGATCGCAAATCCCATGTTCGTCTATAAAGAGTTGATCTAATTGTATTAGTTTCTATAATTAATTTCTTTTGTGTAATACTCATTGATAGGGCCTCGTTGATAAGTGCTACAAGATCTCGTGCATTGAAACCCATGGTTAGGGACCCGAATCTTTTAGTATGGAACATTTTCTTTTCCAAGTGAAATCCCCTAGTATATGAAAGAATGAAAAAGTACTTTCGTTGTTGTGGAATAAGAAACCTTCGAATCTTAATTCATGTATTTAATTTATTCCGAGCTATTAGAGCGTGATCCACTTTTTGGGGAATATGAGTTGAAGCAATAACAAGAATATTTCTAGTGCAACATCTTTCACAATTCCTGTAGAGATAGTTCTTTAATAGACCGAGGGATAAGTAATTCGACTCATTCACATACAGATCATGAATGTCTGGAATCCATATTATGCAAGGAGACGTTGCTTTTGCTAATTAAAATTGAAGGGTGATATCAAATCGGTCAATTTTCGGCGTCATATACATAGCACAGTCGTCATAGTTAGCAGCTCCATATCGAGGTCATCATCAATATCATCACTATCGTCAATATCGATATTGTCACGATCATCAATATCAATATTGTCACGATCATCAATATCGATATCGTTGCTATCATCAATAAAACCTTTAGGTTTGGTAATGGTCAATTAGTAGTATTATTTTGTAAGTAGCATTTTATGCACTAATTCAAATACAATCTTTTATGTCCTCTCTGCAGAGGCTTGGTAATGGTCAATGATAAATCTCCCTGGGAAGATTTAATGTGTTTGTATAAGAAAGGATGTTTCAGAAGTTCCTTATCCAAATTGTTTGTTAAATCCATTCTTTTCTAGTGAAGAATTTTGGCTGTCTGTATCTAAAGAGAAACTGTGTTTTCACTTAATCCATGCCCTTCCATATGACACCTCGATGTATGCTAATTTTGGAGTTGTTCCTTTTTATCAGGGCTTTGTTTTTATTTTTGCTTTTTTATTATAATCTCTTTACTATATTCAGAGTCAGACTTGAGTATAAAATGTGCATTAGATGTGTAACACGATATTACATAGTGATTTTATTTCTTGAGAATATACCAATTAAGTATGTAAGTTTGTTATAACATGTCAGATAAGTGAACAGACTGGATATTACCTCTCTGACATAGTTTCTGTTAATATGCTCTACTGGGGCTTTTATAGTATTCCATCATCATTACTAATATTACTTTTTTTATTTTTTCCTTACCACTTAGCTGGTGAAGTTGAAAGAGATGGCTACACAGCGTGCAAAACAACTGCAGAAGGAAGAGGAAGAACGGGCAAGGGAACAGAAGGCAAAAGCTCTCGTGAAGTTGGAAGAATTGAACAGGCGCTCATTAGCTCAAAGTGTGAAAAAGTTGAATGATGCATTGCCACCAAGTGATGATTTGCAGCATAAGCAAGAATCAGGAGCTAGTATAACCGGTAAAACTGATGTGTTAACTAGTGAATCTCCATTTGCTAAATCAGCTGAAAACTCTGACTCATCATCAGTGGCTGTGCCAAACCATACTGAGCCTATAGATGTGGCACTTCCGAAGTTGCCTGCTTGTATGGCTTCACCTTGCCCAGAAGATGTTAATAAAGATTCAACAAGTTCTTACAATCCATCTCTAGCAAAGGGACAAGATACCAATGTGACAGATTTCATCACCCACAAAAGTGGCTCACATTCTCATGACAACATGGTTTCCAAGAATAAGAAGATGGGTAATAGAAGAAGGCAAAATTATCTGAAGAAGAAATATCTGGTTGAGAAACCAATCACTCCTCAAAATATGGAGAACACAAAAGATCCCGTTGAGGCCAATGTAGACACATCCAATGGTGATAGTTTGCCCCATGAGGATCCCTCCATGCAACAAAAGAAGAGAAACTTGAGGAATAAGAACAAGGTGGATGATGCTCTGGTGAGATCCACATTACCAACTATGCTACAAAATGAAGAGAATCTTGAAAGAGGCTTCAGTGATAGTTCAAAAACCCAATCTCCAGCATCTGTGGCTGAAAATATTTTAGTTCCAGAACAGAGTTCCTGTAGCACTGCAGGAACTCAGACATCGAGAGACATTGTTATGCCTTCTAACAATGGGTTAAAAGCAACTGTGGAAGCACATGGTAGAATGGGGCACCATTTGAAATCTCAACCTTTTAGAAAGTCAGCAAGAAACCTGCAATGTATTAGATCCATCGAAAATTTTCATCAGGGTGAGGCTATCATCTGGGCACCTGTTAAGCAATCTAACCAGAATGAACAATCTGAGGAAAATAATGATAACAATATAACTGTATCTAGTGGTCAATCATCTGGAAAGAATGATAACTATCTGCACAATGTTATGAAAACAAAGAGGGTTGAAATGGAGAGGTATGTTCCTAAACCTGTAGCTAATGAACTATTACAGCAGAACCCTCAACAAACTTCACCCTCCCTCAACCAGGTGGCATCTGGTGGTATGACTAGAGAGGCCCATTCCAATTTCAGGAGTCTTGAGGAAGGAACAGATGATGCATTTTCTTTTGGAAAGATTAATTTTGCTTCATGTACCAAAAATGGGGTGGTTAATAGTAGTACTTTGCATGGTAGAATGCGTGCTGATGTGTCTGGACAATCTAATTTGGATTTCAGGAATCTTGGTAAGGGAACAGTTGATGCATCCGTAGAAAAAACCAAATATCCTGGTGATACCAAGAATGGGGAGGATAACAGAACTTCTAGACATGGTAAGACTTGGCGTCAAAGAAAGCCAGCTGAATCTGCCATGAATTTATTGTTTCCTAGTGGACATTCAATCTCCTCTGATGCTTCTAAGGTTGTTCAAAAATCCTCTTATCAGCACCAAACACTTGAGCTAGATAGCCTACCAGAAAAGCAGTTCCAGTCTGATGGCTGGAATGGTACTGATTATATTTCAGTGCCGTCTGAGCCAAGCACCTTGCCTGTTTCTGTTAAGTACCAAGGAGTAACAAGCAGACAAAGGAGTCAACAGAATAAGGTTCACCGATTTGCTGGAAGTAACTATGCGCAATCTGATAATAAAGATGTGGAAAGTGGGAGGGACGATAAAATTGATATAAAGTCTTCAGCCTTAGTTTGGAGCCAATCTGAACTAAGAGAAGGTTCCAATTTTGAGAAAAAGAATTTTAGGGCTGAGCACCCAAGGTCTCACTGGACACCGAAATCACAGACCTATTCCCATAACCATCAGCATGGAATTAAGGGCAACAAAGGACAGAGAATTGCTTCTTATGGTGGAACATTTGATAAGGAGCATCCTTCTCAGGGTTTTCAAAGTTTCACTATAGATAATGAGGATAACAGTGACCTAGCTCAGAAAAATGGTGTATATGACTCAAAAGATGCAAGCCATCAAGAAGTTGAAGCCTCAAAAGGACAGAGTGGTGTAGTAAACCTAGGTATATCTGTTGAAGCTTCAGCTGATTTAGTTGCTCAATGTGAACATCAGGTTAATCCTGCAACACACCATCATGGCAGGCATAATGACGGGTTCAGTGGAGGGCAAGAACTGCTGTATAGAGGAAAAGATTCAGGTCAACATGCTGACAAGCAAAATCTTCGAACAGGAGACAATAGAAGGATTAGAACTCATTTTGAATATCAGCCTGTTGGATCCTTTAATAAGCCTACAGTTTCGTCCCAGAAGAACCATAAGGTTGAAGAAGCACAGGAGGGTCATCAATTTTCTGGACCGAGGTACAGGGAGCGGGACCAGAACCACTCACAGTGTGGTGGTCACTTCATGAGGCGAGGTGGTGGCTCTGCTGTCGGTGGTGCTAATTTTTTCAATGAAGAATGAATCAACATTGACATGTATGTATGTATACATGGAAACAATAGTGATTCATAATGGTATGAGTCACCTCTTACCGAAGTGTCAGTGAAGTTCTGGAAGTGAAGATGCTTGTATAGAGTTGAGTACGATTTAACCACGTTCTGCCCAGTCGCGTTTGCCTCACAGCGTGCCAAAGCCTGGTCCTAACGATACGCTTTGATGTCCAAGCTGATTGTTTTTGGTTGAACTTAAAACTCTTCTAATCGCTGTCATGTCTAGTGCAGTGCTAGTAGTGAGCTAAAGAGTTACATGAACTAATGGTAGTTATAATTTAGTTATAATTTATTTACATGAACTAATGGTAGTTATAACTTACCGACACTTCCCCGATGACTTCAATCAAATCAAAAGTTGATGTGAAGTCATGAGCACAAAACCACACACCCAATATGGATATGGTTTTCATTTGCTATTATATCTATATAGAGATTTATCCATTGAGCTAAAATTGTTAGCTCATAAAATTTTCTTCCACATTTTCAAATAATGATCGGCGTGGCTAATGAACGGAGTGCACAGGAACTCTTACTTAAGACTTTGATTTTCTTTTTTTCTTTAAGCTCATTAGTTGTTTTAGAGTAATGCAAGAGCAAATACTTGGGCGGACTACTTGTTGGACAATGGTGAATGAGTTCTCACCCCTTCCAACATCTCCTAAACTAGATGGATCCTTCCTTAGCAGTAGTAGTAGCAATAGTAGTAGTTATTTGGAGATCCACCACCACAGAGAATCCATTCTCTGTTTCATGACTCCAGTAGAGCGGTCAGGGGACTCTTCCACCCTTCAGGACTTGCATTCTATCCGAGTATTATTAGTGGTGGATTGGACAAAAGAGTCAGGGATAAATATAGAAGAGACTGGGGATTCAATGAAAATGGGGATCTACACAGTGAAATCAATGTACAATCCCATCAATTTCTCGACTCGAGGATTTATTAGAAATCCTGTGTCTTACACACCAGAGGAAACCTCATCAGAAAATGGCTCCAAGGGCCTCCTACCTCCGCCGTGATCCTTAAACATCTCTCCTCACAAGCAACGTCAACTCTTTGGTCGGCCTCCTAGTATTATTACCTCAACTCCTGGGCCTTGACATGTTGAGAGAATCTTCCAATTCTCTACCTTGACTCCCTCGGGTTATAATGATGGAATATTCTCGAGAGTTTTTTTAGTTTTTTTTTTTATCAAACTATACATCATTTTAACTTTACTCACCACAATGGATTATATCATAAACTTAATACCCATATACTTCACCTAAGTAAACGTTATATTGTTAAGCATCGTATCAATATTTTTTTAAAGTAAAATGTTAATATGATCATCATTTTTATTAAAAAAAAAATGCTGAAGAATTTAGTGATTTATTAGAAAAAGATGATACATATAAAACGCTAAAAAGTTAAGCGTTTTATTGTTAATAATATAAACAAAAAATATATAAGTAGAAATATAAAGAAAAAGTTTATAACATCGTAACCTTTTATTCCGTTATCCATTTTAGTCTTAAAAATACAACGATTGTGAAGATATAAAAAAATTTATATAACTTGTAATTTTTCGTAGCCAATTGCGTTCAAAATTAGAAAAAAAAAATGACCATAGCTTGTTCAAGTTTTATTTTTAATTCTTTTTTAGTTTTCCTAATAAAATGTTCAATTCGCTAAACTCATTAGCAGTTTATTTATGACTATAATGCTGCAGAACCATTTTGGTATTAAGTTTGAGGTAGCGTCTATTTGGAAAATAAGTTTGAGGGCTAGTTTGATCAAAAGCTCTATTGTCGACGATACTAAAAAGTGATTGCTTCTTATATGTTGTACAACTGGTTAAAGTTGTGCTCAAGGAAAATTAGATATAACATTATATCTGTAAATAGATACGTCATTAAAATTATGATTTATCTATGAAGAATATCATAATAATTGTATAAATAAGTAAATTTGATGTCCTTGAAGGATAGATCATGTACATCTACCCTTCATATAAATTTCCTACAAAGATTTAAGTCCAATGTGGCAAAATAAATCGCAATTACTGCAGTAATGACAATGACAGGCCAATATGAATAAGCAAACAAGCAATTATATTAGTTGATACTTGATAGTGTACTTCAATTTAAAATACACTGTATCCATTCATAATCTTAAATCAAGAAGGAAATTATATTTATATATATATATATATATTCTTTTCACCCCCCCCCCCCCCCCCCCCCCCCGAACTATCAACATTTTTCTAAAGAAAATTATCCCAATAAAATCCTTTCACAATCTATTAAGGAGGAGGTGTGTCTAGCTCCACCCAGCCATATAAATGAAGCTGGAATTATGCCTGCAGCACATGTCACACACCAAATTCAGAGAGGGAATGAATCCTCTAATTCTAATCGCCACAGGAGCTCCACAACTTGATAATATATCATCATTAAACAAATGATTAACTCCACTGTAAAGAAATTTAACCATCAAACTTAACCACCATCCATTCAAAAATTAAGTCAAGAATCATACATTTATTACAAGTTTTTCAATGGTGAAAAAAAACTAACAAAATCATTATTCATGATAATCTACAATGGAGCAATCAACATAGAAGAACCAAACTCTCTGAAAAAAATACCAAACATAGAACAACCAAACTCTATTCCTTCGCTTGCATTTTGCAGTCCATGTTTCATATGCATCTGAAAAAAAAAAGACAGAAAGTGTCTAATGAGCTAACAACTGACACTTGCATTCATAATGAACCAACACCCCAGCATATATATAACGCTAGCAAAAATTTCAAAAAGATTTACTCAATGACAAGTGCTTGCATAATAATGTATTCAAATTCTCTGTCAACATGTTTCACAAGCCGTTTTAGATCAACAAGTAAATGTAATAATCTCTCAAGAATGAATACTTGCAAACAAAAAGAAAATAAATTTTCACATTCTAATTCCTCTCATCATATATTATGTGTAAAGAAACTTCATGAGTTAGAATATTATTGTATCACAATACTAGAGTTGAGTGTTTAGCATACCCTAGCAATATATCTTTGATAGTATCTCATGTGAATTTGATCATCTAATCTTACGACCTTACTCATGCTACTATAAGTCGAATCTTGCCTCTTTTGGCTTGAAGCATCCAGGACACGCAGTTGGTCTTGACCACCCATGAACCCATACTCACCCACAGTATCCTAGACATCAATTACTGTAGACAATATTATCTCCTTTTCATTGGTTAAGATGTAGAAATTAAAGGTATACATAGTAAATAAGTGTGTTTTCTTAGAAAAGTAATGATAACTACATGTGATATGATTATGTCCTAATATGTAGTATTTGGAAGCATTTATCAAATTTTCTTTCTTAGATTTCGAAGTTTCAGCATGCACCTGTCATTATATTCTAAGCAAAAATACATTTATTTTAACATACGCCTTAAATATGCAATTATGCTATTTATCGCAAAAACTTCAGCACAAACATCACATCATCACACAAATGTACATATAATACATGCTATACTATTGTAAATATCAACTATGAGGTGTTATTTTTACAACACAATCATCATGATACCATCTAATATGCAATCTCCTTTCACCGGTTTATTAACGTCAAGAAGAACAATGTTCCATCTACATTTGAGGAATGCTTATAACTAAAAAGAAAATATCGTACTACGGTTGTTTAATGCTCGATAGTTGATAGCATGGTAATGCTATGATCCTAGATCAACATAAACACATGAAGCGGTGCATAATCACAATACCTTTATGCTCCACGTGCCTCTTCCCTTTTCATGTAAATCACCTACCTTTGCTTGCAAAACCCTAAGAAACATCCAGAATTTTTCCTTCTCTCACAATGCTCACTCTGAGCGATCCTCAACAATGTTCTCTTCATTCCCTGTTAACAACCTCATTAGAACTAAGTAGGAGAGTATCATATCAAGAGATATTAAAGGAAGAACCTCCGAATGAGAAGAGATTATGGTTCTTACCTAAGAGAAAGGAAGAGGATATTATTAGGGTTTCCCCCATTTTTTTGGTTCTTTTCTCTTTCTTTTCATGTGAAGGCTGCAGTTTTGTGTCTGCGCATGAGAAAGAGGGGGGAGTTCCACATGCATGAGGACAGATATTATATCTTCTAGCTTCAACAGTAATGGTTGCATCGCATCGTGCCTCGCCAAACTCTGCATTGGTATAAGCCTCTGCACTGAGAAATTTTACATCAAGCGCAATAGACCCCTCATGCTAATTTGCAAGATCCATGTGCTTCAGCTTTGCACTTGGGACGATTTGGACTGTATTGCAAATAAAATACAAAAATGTGGTCACAAACACACATTCCAAAATGACAAAAAAGAAAATTTGGGCATGCCCGGGATGTCATATGACAACAAGAGCAAAAACCAATCTATAAATCTTTCATACCCAGGTGTCCTCTCTTTCCAGCCTACTTGTTCTAAATTTTCAAATGACCCATATGACATAAATTAATTTTACATTTTAAACATCAGCAAAGTTAGCATTTCGTTTGAGTGAGCATTTAAGCCTTGATGATAATTGTAAATTTAAGAAATTAATTCCACTGAAATGCAATTCCCTTTAGAAAAAGATAAAAACAGGCCTGCAAACAAGAGTACCTTGATGTTGGTCTTCCTTTTCCTCTTCTTGCTCCCATTTGCAACATCAGAATTTCCACTAAGCAACAAGGCAGATGAATCCACATCAGCAGAAGAACTAACCATATTTACAGTAAGATCATCTCCCACAGATTTACTAGATTCAACTCTTAATTTCTTTGGTTGATTGTCACTAAGAAATACATAAAACGTCAAAAGAAATCCAACAAAAAATGGATAGCAATAGTACCTTGAAGTTTTTCTCCTTTTCTTGTTTAGGTTCCTATCTTCAGGGGTATCAGTGTTTATATTGTGCACAAGAGATACATTAGCATGAGAAGTATCGCCAGAAGAGTTTACTATGCCACCTGCCGTTAACTTTTCTTCAACTTGAGATTTAGATGCCAACTTTTTAAAGCATCTACCTCTGTAAGATAGGAAACACAAAAGGCTAATGAGATTAAGGAGCACAAATTTCAGAATACAAGCAAAATCAGGTGACTTCAGCTCACAGTACCTAGAGGTTGTTGTCCTAGACCTCTTAATGTTACCTCCAGCTGTTGCATGAGAATCTGAACCACATACAAGGGCTGAATCATTAGAAATACCAGGCGAAGATTCCACCACACCATCTGCTGATGAATTTCCTTTAAGTGCTTTCTTGGACTTAACTCTAGCGTTCTTTGGTTTGTCACTGTACTATTGACAGCAGAACAACATTCCAATTATCAAACTTCCATATGGAAATAAGAATAAATAAAGATACAGTGTATCTACAGAAACAATGCCTAGTCATCCAAGGTGACAGTACCTTGATGTCTTCTTCACAGCAGTATTAATTACTTCAGGATTTAGGAGCGGGGTGAAGTCATTAGGACCAATTAATGGTCGTTCGCTCTCCCGATCTACAAAATTAGATATGAGAGCAGTTCTCTTCACTTGTCTGGCAGCTTGAAGTAAAGGTACTTCATGGGGAAGTAAAACCTTCCATCTCCTGCATATACAAATACTTTAATACGAGCATGCATTCTGAAGCTGATATCTTACTAGTGCATGATAGAATCATCAAAGCAAAATTTAAATATGATTGGGATACTAAGTAAATAAAAAGATGACATGTTGCTCATCTACCTCCTACACTGACTATCGGTTCGTCCAGGAATGCAAGTTGCAATCTTGGACCAACAATACCCATGCTCGCTTATTGCATCTAACAACTTGGAATCCTCTTCCGCAGACCACGCATGTAGATTTAAGGATGGATCTAGACAATTGTGCCATCTGTCACAAGAATATAACCTTAGTTTTGACTAAATTAATAAAACTGTGACCAAGACAACTGTATCCTACCTTTCCCTGCACTGAACCTGAGTCCGACCAGGGGCAAACTGAGCAATTTTATACCAGTTCTTGGCCCCAAAAAGCATTACTGCTACTTTGAGGCGCTTGTCCTCATCCACAGACCATCTCCCCACCTTTCTTTTACCCGGGATTAAGGATTTTCTCCACCTACATAGGTGCGATAGTGGTGAGACCTGTATGTTAGAATTAAAAAATATCCACAAATAATAAAATAAATTAAGTTACAGTTGGACCTATTATCAGAAATCTTACGTCAAGCATTTCCCTTCAAATAAGATTACAAATAAAGTTCTGGACCTTTTACCTATTAGAACATTGAGGCCCTGTACGACCTTCAAGATTAGAAGCTACAAGCTGCCAATTTTCATCACCAAAAGTTTCTACAGCAGCACGGAGCTTGATATCTTCATCTTCTGTCCAATCCTTGTTCAAGATATGAGGATTAAGACTTCGTTGATAACGTGCAAGGCATTGAAAGGGAGTTCTATGTGTACCGAGTGCAATGGAAATATTGATCCAATTATAAACTCCCCTCTCTTGGACAATAAATAAAAGCTTCTTATCCTCCAGTACGGTCCAGGGATTGTTATTAATCAATGGATCATCACAGTTAAGCCACCTGGATGATAACAAGTGAGTTGGGTGCTACTTATAAGAAAAGGGCACTTCAAGAAACAAGAAATACCTTGCTTTACACTCCTCACCAGAACGGCCTGGTAGATACATCGAAGCCAATCGATCCCAATTAACTAATGGTAGGAATGATCTGATTTGTTCAGGCGTGACTTCAAAATCACTGGCCGACAGTGCAACCATGAAACCTGAACCAGTGAGTCCCTCTTCATTACTGCAATAAAAAAATGTGGTTAAAAAAAATTAACAAATGTTGCCATTAATTGTTGCTTCTTTAGAGCCAAGTGACCAACCAGAACTCACATAAAATAGAAATTGGCATTATCCTGTGCACACGTGTGTGTGTGTGTGTCAAAGATAGAGAGATTACCTTTGGACATCCATAGATCTTAAAAGCAGCATTTCTTGATATTGTTGCTTGATTCCTTTAGCAAGCTTCTCCTTTTCTTTGTTTGACCATGAATGTTTATGAAGAGAGAGGGGAAATTGCTTTAACACCATCTTATATTTTGAAACATGAGAGTTTTCAGCAGGGCCAAAACATAAGGCAGGTAATTTCTTACATGTAGTCTGCAAAAGAACAATACTCTATCAGCTGACACAGCTTTTTCTTCATCAAGGTCCAAAATGCACAAAATGAGCTGTCAGAGAAAGAGAATCAAGGAACAAACACAACTAGTATTTATCAAAATACTCTATGAAATCAAATCCTTAGACAAATGTATGCATGTTTAATTATATTCATCTCAAAACACATGAAAATTTGAATATCAAGAAAAGTGAACCAAAAGGCGCATATGCTATGTAAAATCATGTTAGCCAACAATTAAGCACTAAATGAATAATCACTAATGTAGCAAGAAAACATGCAATGATACTAAAAGGATACTGTTGTTACACAGAACTCAATCCTTCTACTTATAACAGTCAACAACAGCGATAGAGAAGCTAATATTAGTAAAAGTTTAAAAATACCTTATGATTGTGTGCCTCCCTTGGCTTCTGAACTGAGATTAACCTGACACGAGGATCATTCTTCTGAGATAAAATATGCCCCACTCTCCTTTTGCAGGCAATATGAAACTCCATTAGACATCTAACACGCTCTTTCAAGTCCTTGTTTTCTTCAATCTTTGCTTCTATTTCAATCAGCTTCCTCCTGATGAATTTCTGACATGATCTATTCTTCTTGATGACATCAACAAAGATCTGTGCAGACTTTGGGAACTGAGAATGTGCAAGAGACCCTGCATTTAAAGTGCAAGCTTCATTTTCCTCAGAGCATGCTTCAGTGGAAGCAGAACCAAGATACTCTTCGCTCACAGCCCTATAGTTTTTAGGAGTATCTGGGCCAGACATATCAATGCCAATCACTTCAGCTTCTAGAACAGAACTTCCAGATGTCCTTCGTAGAGGATCTACAAGAAAAGGTTTTCAACAATAAATATTTGTTTACTGAATTCAGTCTTCTTAGTCAGACAATCTTGTACAAAAAAATGGAAAGAAAATGAGGAGTTAGGAAGAGGGCTATGAAATATATCATCTATTTCAATATGCAAAGAGCTGTCTGCAATGAATTTCTCAAATATAATTACCCTTCTAGAACCTAAAATGATTAAAATGTTCCACACCATTATTAGCAACGCAAACATGAGAATGTAACCTAGGGTAGTTCATACTTCGTAGCATAATGTAATTTGATTTCTTGTTGCTCACCAAATACAGATAGTGACAACATGGGAAAATTAATTTTCTGCAAAGCTAATCATTCAAAATTCTTTTGGAAACTGTTAAAGATGTCAATATCATATTGAAAAAGATAAACGTATCCTTAAGATTTTGATGATTGCAGAACACAATACTATTTTCATGAACACTGCAAATTAGGGAGAAAATTAGTGTTCCTTCATACGAAAATCTAACATTGTATGAATAGTTCTCTATCAGCGTCGATTCTAAATTTAGTTCTTCCAGGCATCTCCTAAACCTAAACCCAAAACACGCATAAAATATTAAAACCAATCGGATAACTCACCGTTCTCATAGCTAGAAAACCTCCTCTGGATCGCACGCAAGATCTCGAAATCGTCTTCCTCGTCAGAATCCTGCGGATGCCGTGCACACAGTGGCTTGATGAAGGGCGGCAATTCGACGGCCGACGAGGACGAGGGGAACCGCTCCTGGAGGCGGCGGAGCAGACCGACGTCGTCAATACCGCTGCTGCTGCCGCCGGAGTCGGACCCCGAATCGGAGTCATCGAAGGCGCTCGCGGGGTCGTTGCCGGTGAGCAAGCAGGCTCGCCGCAGGGCCTCCATGTCTTCATCAAGGGCTTCGTCTCGGTCGCTATCGTCGGAGGACGACGCCATGGAAGAGAGGAGAAGAGATTGGAGAGCGGATTTAGGGCTTTAAAGAGAGATCCTCAGTTTTCTTTCACTATAACCATCCTTGTTACGAGCAGCTCGAGCTAGACTCGGACTCAGACTCTGCTGAAGCTTGGGCTCGACTTGAGCTTGAGCACCTGAGACTAAACTTATTTTGGTATTCAATTTAAATTTCTTTTAATTATTATTTGATGCATTGGGTTAACTTGGACAGTACTAAGGAAAGATTATTTTGTTATAATATAAATGATAATTTATAAATATCTAAATTACTATTGTTTTCTTCATCCTCTCATCTTCCTCATCTTCCTCCCTTTAATAATAATCTAATAAATCAGCAAGGAACTAATTATATGATTATTAAATAGAGATAGAGAAGGGGGGATTTAAAGGGAGGTAAAGGAAGACTAAATCAATCGAAGCAAGGGTAGGTAGAGGAAGAAAAAGAAGGGGGAAGATGAGATAAGATGGTGGCGACAACGGGAGGAGATGGTTGGAAAAGATGAATGAAAATGGTAGAGAGATATTCTAATAATTTGGTCAATATGAGTTAATCAAAATAATGTCAATGTGTTAAATGAGAATTATAAAAAAAATAAGGGTTCGGAGTACAAAATTTGTAAAGACGAAGTATGACTCACAAAATAAATAAAATATAGGATGTGATTTATAGAAATTCCCTTGTACATATAATCTCTTTAAATCCATCACAACTACCGTACCACTCCGAGTCTGATGAACCACTCCTCTATCTCTCTCCCTCTCTTTTCTTTCTCTTTCCTCTATATTTAAATATATATTCTTTTCAAATCCATCACCACCGCCACCACCATACCACTCCGACATCCTCCCCATCTCCCTCTCTATCGGCCTCCTCATCCTACTCCTCCTCTTTCGACCTCCTCCTCCAATTAGGCTAAAACTCAAGCTCAAGCTCGGCTTAGGCTCGGGCTAGCTCGACTTGAGTTGAGTCAAGCCTAAATATCAAACTATGCTTAAATAAATTTTGAGTCAAGCTTAAGTTAGAGCTGACTTGCTCAAGCTCGACTCATTTACACCTATACTATGGTGTTTTTTTGTATATTTGATCCCTTTGTGTCATTATATGAAATGAGTACTTCTGATGTTGATTTGCATTTATTTATGCTGATATGGCTCTAAATTTTAGAAAATTTATAAATCACACAATATATTTACCTATTTTGTGATTCACACTTCTATCTTTGAATTTTTTATAATCCGACCTCTTCTTTTTCTCTATATTTTTTATTTAACATCCTGAGTTAATTGGAACAATACCAGCAACGTAGCGAAAGAATATTTTGTTATAATATACTGAATAATTCATAGAATACCGAAATCTCCTTCCTTCTCTCGTTTTCTCCCATCATTCTCACCATCTCATCATGCCTAGATCGGAGATTTTAATCTTCAAATCAAGATTAGTTGAGATACACGGCTCGCTCTATCTTCTACAATGCACTAGTCAAAGCAAAAATAGGTTGAAGAAGAAGAAGAAGAGGAAGAGGAAAGAGGAGGGCGAAGACAAGGGAAGGTGACAACAGTGACTCCGATGGGAGGAGGCGGTTAGAGAAAAGAGATGGTGAAGGGGTAGACAAGGAAGTTTATTGCCCCAAATCAAAGTAATCGAAAGCACTCACAATGTCATTGCTGGTGAGGGCCTCGTCTCGGTTGCTATCATTGAAGGACGATGGCACCATAGGAGAGGGGAAAAGAGATTGGAGAGCGGGATTTAGGGTTTTAGAGAGAGATCATTAATTAGTTTTCCTTCATTGAATCGATCCTTCCTATTGGTGTTTTTCATATATTTGATCTCTTTTCGTGTCGTCAAATTGATCTAGAATGAGTATTTCTGATGTTGATTTCCATTTATTTATGCTGGCTCTAAATTTTGAAAAATTTATAAATTACACTGTACATTCGACCCCTCCTCATTTTTCTAAGCTTTCCTAGACCTTCTTCCCATCTTCCCTTACATCCTCCTCTTCCCACTCCTTAGCCCCCACCCCTCTCCCCACCCACCTCCCAACGCCCCATTGTGACAAAATATCAATTACGTTTGGGTAGTTCACATCATCTGTGAAACACCCAAACCTCTAAATACACGTATAAACCGCGTGGGTAAATCCTTCCACGCGGTGCATCACATAACCTGTCAGTACAAGGATTTCACAAGGCACACAACAGCACAATTTCACCATAAATAAACTCAACTACAAGAGTCCGGATACAAGTTCCACAGGCCACAACAAGCCTTCCAAATATACATCCAAAATACTATACTAAAGTCCAAAATATAACATCATCATCACACCCTCGTAGGGGCTTAATACAACTAATATACGTATTGAAAAGGAAAAGCAGCCACTCCTCGCTACCCACACCTGCGTCCCTTAGCTCTGAAATAATACCGCCACGAGAGGTGAGCTTACAGCCCAGCGAGTAGGATCCATACAATCTAAAATAATGACATCACATGTGTATATCCAATGTATGCCTATATTTGCTAACGATAACGATATGCTTATTGAAGTGACTTACCACAATTTACTAAGTCAATGCAATTGATAAAGATTACCAATCACTATCCTGGAACATGCTAATTCCTAAACGTATCATGATAAGTTTACACAGATATAAAGCTTGATACAATCTCTTATTCGTACACATCTCAATCATAGGTTTTACATGTTATGCATAGCAATAAAATAGCAGTTTAGTCATCTCATGCCTACCAAAGCATTAATCATACTTATCATCGCTCATCGAGCTATTCACCACACAGGGTAAATACTCTCATGAAACAATCATCCATCACATAATCATCCATCATCTCATACATCGAGGGGGGATATATACACATCTAGCGGTAATGTCACCTACACGTGTATGGCGACACTATATGTGATCGGTTGTCTATGGCTATCAGACTAAGGACCCTAGTCGTAAGCCCGTATCTCACTCTCTCTAAATCATCACCGCTCTCAGCGGGAGAATCAGGAGCCCTTGGCTCATCCACAGACGCCCTAACCCTACGTCGTCGGGTACCGCTAGAGTTATATCCCCGCCTCACAATCATATTCTTCTATCATCATAATCTAGTCCTAACTATGCAGTATAATTACCTAAATACCACACAGGCTTCCCGACCTCAGGTGTAGGCCGCTAATAGTATAGTTATATAAGATACACTCTACCCTTAACCCTGGGCTGAGTGAGTAAGGGTACTGCATAGTCAGAATTCGACTACTAATAATAGGTAGAAGTGGTGCAGTGTCTATGAGTGTATAAAGCATGTTATAGTCATCATGATCATTACATTCTATATTCACAGCAATCATATATCTATGCAATGGTATACCATACAGGACACATGTAAAGCATTTTCGCACTAATGTTTATGCTACATTAATATTTTCATAATGTTATGATGAGCAAGTTATCAATAATCACATATGCAAGGATATAACATAGTGTACTAACTGCATGCATTAATACTGACATTTCCTACAGTGTCATGACAGGTATAATGACTGTAATTATGTTATTCTAGATTTGTATAACTCTACTCGCCTGGGGGGTCTTCACAGTATGGTAAAACTCGTCAGCTAGCCGGCTCCTCCGGAAGCCCAAAATCCTCCTCATACGGTGTCAATCCTATTAATTCACGCAAGTAAGCCATACGTAAGATTAGCGAACTAATAGAATTAATTATCTTATTAGCGCATTTATGTTTGGTAAAATACATGAGTTAAGGGTCTCCTAGGAGTCTTATGTTATCCCAAAATTCACATGATCATTACGAGGGATCAAGCTAATCAAATCAGGTGGAAAAGATAAGCAGGGTTATAGGGTCCAAATGGCCCCAAATGGGCTAGGCTAGAGGCAATGGGTAGGCTCAAACCCAACCCAAAAAGCAATAGGGCCTTGGTGGGCTGGGGGCCCAGCCATAGCCCATCAAGGTTGAATAGTGGGCTGCAGACTGCAGCCCACCCAACAATGGGCTAATGGGCTGCAGCCTGCAGCCCACCCGGATCCAAGGCTAGGTGGGCTGTGGCCTGCAGCCCACCCAGACCGAGCTGGTGGGCTGCGGCTTGCAACCCACCCCAACACCAGATTAGTGGGCTGCAGCCCACTAAGGAGGAAATGGGTGGGGGTTAAACCCCCACCCCTCCACCCTATCTCCTCCTGATGGAAGGAGGTCGAGGCGGAGAGAGGGGTCCACGAGGTTGCGGGGCTGCGGCGGCGCGGCACGAGGCCGGCGGCGCAGTGCGAGGCCGACGACACGACCACGAGGCCGGCGATGGCCACGAGACCGACGGGTAAGTAAAAGGGGGAAAAAGGGAAAGAAGAAGGAAAGAGGGGAGGAGGAGGGCCGACAGCGACGAGCAGCGCTCCATGGTCGACGGCCATGGAGGCGCCTCCTCTCCTCAAAGAGGGCCCGAAGCCCAGAGTGGGCTTCTCTTCCTCCACTGGCGCTCCTCGGATCGGCGGCTAGACACGAGGTCATTGGCCGCCGTGGACTCCGACGACGGCGAGGGGGGTTATACTACAGCATTAATGGCAGGGGGGAAGGCTTACCGAGAAAGAGAGGGGTTGGTCGGCAAGCTCGAATGCTCTCGGTCCGGGCTTCGACGGCTCCGAGGCTGTCGGCTCCGGCGTCGGCAACCACGAGAGAGAGGGAGAGAGGCAATGCGGTGGAGGAGGAGAAATGGGGGGGAAAGAATCTAGGTGTCTACGGTGATGGGAAGGGGATAAGAAGAGGAGAGATGGCGTGCACGGCAAGGGAAGGGGAAGAATAAGAAGAGGAGGAGGAGGGCAGAGTGGCAGGCGCCTGTGTCGACACGTGCGTCACGGGAATTTTTTTTTTTTTAATTATTATTTGGGTTATTACAATCTGGCTAGTCTTTGTCCGAACTCATTTGGCAAGACAAACAAATGCATCTTGCAAACATTTTTTCTTTTCTCCTTGAGAGCAAAATAGGATTGGAACCAGAGAACTCTCATTTAACAAGAAAAAAACAAAAGCATCTGGCAAACATTTTTTTCCTTGAGAGAAACAGGATTCGTATCAGAAAACACTCAGAACACCATAATGGGCACACGCTTTTGCCCATCTGAGCATCATGCTTTGGCAAGTTTGCAAACATATTGATCTCAGATTTGATTAGCCAACATAATAATCCCCTTTGCAACATCATCTCAAAGTTTACAAGGTCTAATTACCCAACTCCTTTGGAAAACATCTGATCATATATAAGTTTTAGAAGAAGCAAGCCTTACATGATTCAGACCCCAAGAACACTAATACCAACAAAAATGACACCAAGGAAATGCTAGGAGGAGCAAGAGCATTGCTGTGGGAAGGAAAATGTGCAAATGATGCAGGCAATGTGGTCAATGGCTAACAAGGACTAAAAAGCTTCAAGCAAATAAGATCCTCAAAGAACTCAGAACTTAGAGACCACATACAAAATGAAACTATTTTAGCTAGGAAGAACAAAGCAAATGGTAGAAAGGGAGGTGGATCTGGAGGATTTGCAAACATATTGATCTCAGATTTGATACAGTTGAATGCATATATATGATCCCTTTCGCACCTTCACAACATCATGTCAAAATTTACAAGGTTTATAATAAATAGCCAACAGCTCCTTTGGAGATATCTGATAATAAATAACATGAACAATGCTTCCAGATTAGCGTGAAGCTTTTGGCCGACCAGCTAACCATCTGTATTCTTTTGTGTTCTTTTAAAAGTTGTGTTACTGAGCATGCATCAGTGTGAAACCTGCAATTTATCCTGCGTACATTATGATGCAGCCTGTGCAGCACCAATGGGATTGGCATCATTGTCTGTTCCTTTTGCTTTTGATCCCTTTCTTTGTGCTTTTTCATCCTGCTGTTGGTTCTTCACCATCATTGGCTGGAACTGCAAGGATGACATTCCCAGACTTGGTTAAAAAAGAAAATATATATATATATATCTTGCTTAATGCAGCAACGATGATAATCATGATATATATTTACTGGAAAATGCGAAAAAAACTGAAGTTGTACAACCCATGGAAGAACTGTCCTAAATCCTACCACAGGAAAACTTAGAGCATGTTAGTAGTGATGGTTATCTGGGTGTCAATCCTTCAAAATTACGTGGTCATATCCAGGACAAGGAACTCTGGAAAAAAGGATGGTCTGACAACAGGTGCTACAATTCTTACTAGGGGGACCTATCTGACTTATTAGGTTAAACTCAAGCAACGAAAGCAGCCTTCTGTTAAAAAGGGAAGAGAAAGAAAAGAAAAGAAAAGAAAAATCCTCAGATATCGGAATACTGCAGACATGAACTGAATCTGATAGATGAACAGGTTTTATTCGAAGTAGTCCGGTAGGTATTAAGTTTATTGCTAACAAGAAACAGGCAATACAGGGAGATAACGGCATGCTACTTTTCTAAAGTTCAAGTTCCCTTAAATATTGCATATTGGTAACAGACTATTTTAGGAATTATTTCGTTGAGAGCTTTTCTAAATATTGTATTGATAGATGCAGTATCTAATTAAAAAATTATTGTTTAGATTAGCACACCATCTAAAAAACAGTATTTTAAGAACTAATTATACTCGAATGCAAGAGTCTTTTGGCATTCATTTGGGGGCCATTTGGCTACATATATCTAGAAAAGCTACATCTACAATTATAAAGTATAATATGAAAATTAGTTTCTAATTTATAAAACCCATGAAATATTCTTTTTAATGATTAGGATGGACTCACATGCAGCATCTTGGCATCCACTTTAATTAAATGAATGTCAAAACACATTCTCTTAATCTTTAATTGAAAAAAAAGGGGAAAGACATTAAATTTTTGTTTATATTCATTTCTTATTTAACACTATAGATACTATATCTTGAAACACATGAAACCAAACGCCCTTAGATCAAGTGGATGTCAAAAGACTATATCTAATCATCCCAACATGTTCATCTTTCTCTCATTTCAATCTCAACCCAACCCCAACCTCTCTCTCCTCAACTCTCATTTCCATCATCAACTGTAACTCATCTTTCCTCTCCCCTTTTCTATTCTCCTATAAGTAAACACTTGTTTACCAAATACGTCATTATGAAATATAATTAATCAAACATGTGTTTAATACATACAGTGTTATGAAATACAATCAACTAAACAAGTCATTTAGTCTCTAGATCTAACATCTAGAGAAACGTGAATCTCTTAATAGACATGTATTTCTAAATACAAGAAATCAAATGACCCCTTACTGCTACTTGACAACACAGAGCCTTTAGGTATGAAAAGAAACTCAGTTTGCACCACTAAGTAATAAAGTATCGGTCCACTTAGACAAATTATCTGTTGGTGAACCGTGCACATACACAATTTTGTTCGAGGTAGATCTATGCATAGGTCAATTATTTTGTGAAAAGATTTTATATATGCAACACGGAAATACAAACCTGGTATACAGCATAAATAACATTTCTTCGGATTTGGGCCATCATCTCCAAGAATAGATTATACCCCTCAAGTTTGTACTCGATAAGGGGATCTCGCTGAGCATATCCTCTTAAGCCTACAGCTTGCTGAACAAATTTCAGGGCTTGCAAGTGTTCTTTCCATAGCCTGTCAATGTTGCTTAAGATTAGAAACCTTTCAGCTTCCTTCATCAGCCCTGGTGCTTGCGTTTCTACAATCTCCTGAAAAATATTAAATTCAGAACAAAATGTAACTTGGTGAATTTATTGAATAGGCTGCATAACCTAGAATCTTCTAGCACAATGGCTAAAAAGCTTCTAATATATTTAGTAAAGAAAATAATAAACATAAGTTAGTTTAAGCAACAAGCTTTTTTTAAACTAATTTATTGTTAAAAAGTAAAAGTTGTGCCAAATACAAGCAGTATCACCATGCTGAGTGGCTTATATATATCACGACTTCTTAATCATTGAAGAATTATATTATAAAAAAACTAACCGCTTTTTGATAGTATGCTTCACGTCCTCGGGAACGAAGATAATCCCGCAAATCTTCATAGCTGGAGCATTTACTTCCTACCAACTCTGGTGTCAAATCATTTAACAGGTAGCAGTATCTGCCAATTGGATAATTGTTAAGGCTCAACCATACACTTCTAGATCATGCAAATCAATGTGAATTATATAAGTTGAAGTCCAACCTTTCAATTAACTAAAGACTTGCAAAAATTTCAGGAAAAATTGCAAGGATATTTGAGATAGTACACTAATAGGACCACACCATATGATTTTTTTTTTCACATAAAAAAAAAAAGCGACAAATTTGCAAGCAATTTTGATTTTTTTCCATAAAACAAAATGCAAGGAATACCATCAGCACTTAATAAGGTTGATATTAAAGGTGTAAGGAACTTTTTTTATCTGCAGACAACTAGACAACCAATTAAATCTCCAGAAAGAATTGGTTGATCATGAAAAGAGTTTTGAACATTTGATTATGAAGACACCTAGGTAAGAGCTGGTAGCAGAAGCTAAGTAGGTGAGGCTTTAGTAATCACAATGCTCTCAAAGAATGGGGATGGGAGGGACTTAATGTCAACTCCTTTGCAAAGAAGGGAGGACTATCAGAAACATTGCCAATGGGGAATCGCTTCGGTTGAGTATCCCGAGGTTGGCACATCTCGTTGGGCGTGGAGAAGCACTGGGAGCCCCAATATCTTTCTTCCGGGCAGTTTCTTTTCCTGTCTCTTCTACTATTGCCTTTTCGCAATAATTAAAACAGGTTAGCGATAAACATTGCATGGTTGTAACTTACTGTTGCAGTTTTGCAATCAGCTTATCCAAATCCCAACTTTCCCTTGGAGTATCTGAGGCAATGTTCGCCTATTCATTTGCAAACAACAATTAAAATAAAGAACATAATTAAATATTTAAGGTCATGAAAAGATATTAATGACTGCTCCTACATTCAACATAACCACCAGACTCTAAGATTCATAATAAACTTATACCTCCAATATATCATCCACTGTCAATTCAGCATATTCTGTAATAAGGGACTGGAGACTATCAGATTCAAGCGCTCGCCTTCTTTCTGCATACACACGATCTCTTTGGCTATTCAATACCTCATCATACTCGAATAACTGCTTTCTGATATCAAAAAAGTAATTCTCAACTTTCCTTTGAGCTTCATCTAGTGCCTTCGTAAGCATTTGAGATTCTATTGGGAGATCTTCAACTCTAAAAGCCCGCATCAAGCCCTGCACTTTTTATGGGTAAGGAGACATTTTGCTATAACGAATGGCAAATGTGTAGCTTAGAAAAACCAATTCACTCTAGAGGATCTAACTTATCAAAAGCTTGCTTCATGAAGCTTATTGCATATATTGCAGACAACATTGTCAAGCACACAGATGTCTGAAGCACAGTTTTATGATAAAAATCAACATTATTTCTGGAATTGGAACAATTGCTGGCAGTGAGATGTAATGAAAACAAGATCCACTGATCACACCATAGACATTTAAATGAAGATCAGAGATAATATCACAATTTTACAGTACACATGGTGTAAGGATTGGAATCAGGAAAGCAGACGGGGGGGGTGGCGCGAAAAAGTAAGAGTGGAATTGAGCCCTAGCTATCTTGAATAAAATTTCTTCTCCTCTTCAAATGTTTGTTTGAATTTTGTAACATAATCACCATGTAACAATGAGGAACCATAAGAAACCAAACAAAAAGAATAACTAATAAAATATTAGGGATCTCATAAAAAAACATCTACATTTGAGGTAAATTATGAGTCAAATAAAGAGGTCAGACTGCAAATTGATGCATAGGTGATGGTGCTGGGTCGACCAGCTTATGCATGTGATCCTCATATATTGTCCGACTGCATATGCGGACTATATATGCATATGTGCCCACATATTCACCACCAATGACCACATCATATATATGCACCCTCATATGCATATAAAAACATTGTCATTAAAATGAAATCAGCAACGCACATGCTGATAGGCATGGGGCATGCCGGTGGCGTACCATCACTGGCACGAGGGGTGCCAGACAGCAAGCCTCCTAACAGCAATCCCCTTGATGACGCCTTCGCAATCGACAACTTAATTTTTTATTCGACACGACCAAGCCCATCTCCTTTCTTCAGCTAGGGTACCCCGACATGAGCGGTGTCTTCTTTCTCGAGGTAAGGCACACGAGCGACAAGCGATGACGAGCGAGATGGCAAGCATGATGGCAAGGCGAGTAGTCTCCCTTCCTCCTCTTTTTCTCTCCCTCTTTTATGGCAAAGCTGGCATGTACCATGCTGGTTGGTGGTCGACTAGGCCATGCCACAAGCACAACCTTTTTTGAGTGAGATATTTATAGTGTTTCATAATAATTTTTTATGGATTAATCTTGTTGGTGCAATTTATCATGAAAATATTTATTGAGTAATTATATGATTAGAAAGTAGCATCTTTAGTTGGTAGAATATTATCAAAATGATTCTCCATATATTACTTTGTAACTTTTGCCTATTTATTAATTTGTTATGCTAAACTATTCAATAAACTAGATATAAATTATATATAATTTTATTTTTAATAATGCTAGACTGCATATGTGCCCACATATGCACTTGCACACCAGATTGGTGCTATGCGGTCACATGATTGCCCACATATCGCAGGTGCTTAATACAACATTGATTTGAATGATACTTCCTTGTTGTCGTGGTGGCCTAAAGATAAATGCCACCTTAAATATTGGTACATCAACACACGCATATTCCAAGAACTGGGGATATAATGAGGTGAAGGCTTTTTCCCCCGAACTTAATGATGATAGAACTTCGAAGGCCTTAATACAATTTTTCATAAAACAAAAGGTTATGTGCAAAAGCATTATCTCCTATATTTCACTGCTGATACATCTGATAAGATCTTTTGAGTGTCTCTTTTAATACAAATTGTATCATCCATATAGTGATAGTTTGATATAGACAAGGAATAGCCCCGGTGTCGAAAAGAAACTTGTACCTATAGCACTGATGTACCACTCACTGAGAATATCAAAATAAGCAACTTATCAGCTTTATAGGAACAACATGTAACATAATTTTCAACCATTTTATTTGAACGGCATTCCTTGCTATCCTAATTGAGGAATAAGAATACAAGCCCCTTAAATGTTGGTACATCAGGGGTAGAAGAACCAGTGATATAATGAGGTGAAGCCTTTCAA
The DNA here is from genome assembly GCF_048772165.1 of Typha angustifolia. Taxonomy (NCBI): domain Eukaryota; kingdom Viridiplantae; phylum Streptophyta; class Magnoliopsida; order Poales; family Typhaceae; genus Typha; species Typha angustifolia. The sequence continues at coordinate 9,799,917 of NC_133252.1, read as the reverse complement.
AAGAGAAGCCCAAAGAACAATGTCTCAGTAACTAAGATGGCAAAAGCAGATCTTACATAACAATATCAACATAGATCTTACATAACAATATCAACCTTCTTGGAAATCAAGTTTATGTTATAAAAACAAAATTTATGAAAACATAAAATTAAATAAATAGAAATAAGCTGATATTTAATTTATATTATGAGAAAACATGTCCCGTGTTATATGACTTTCATTCACATTTAACAGAATTAAGATGAAGTGAAAACCTGTATCCTGTCTCCGCCAAAGATTCGGAAGATGTTGTCCTCAAGACTAAGGAAAAAACGAGAACTTCCTGGATCCCCTTGCCTGCCACTTCGACCACGAAGCTGTGGGCACCAGGCAGAACATGTTGACAAGTCAGATGGACAAGGAAGAGAATTTGTATTATTAACCTCTTCATAGAAATGGACAGCAAAATGCATGCAGAAGGAACTTTTGGTGGAAACATAAAATCAAACAATTATATATGAGTGATGATGGTGTTGAGTGAAAGCATGTATGCTTTAATATATCGAGTTAGACAGAGAACTTTTCTAAGCTAAGATGATACTTCAATCTGAACATCTGTCATTAGAGCAGATCCTCCAAGACAAGAAGGATAAGCTTCGGCATAACAATAGAGAAGTGCGTTTCCAGACAATGTACCAGAGTAATAACATATAAAATTTTGAATATGCATCTTCATTCAAAACTACATGTTATTGAATTACCAAGTGTGAAGAAAATTGCAATAGAAATACCAACAAAGTAACTCAAGTATAATGGATAATTTCACAGTTTGGCTTTACCTGATTGTCAATCCTACGAGATTCATGGCGTTCTGTTCCTACTACATGAAGCCCACCTGCTAAAACAACCTGAATAAATGTTCCCAGTTAATAACTATAACAGGGCCCCTTTAACAGTACCTAAATTCCGATCATGTGGATAAAACAGACCTGCTTTTTTTCCTCTTCAGTGTATATTTTATATTCCTCAATTATCTTGGTGAACGCATCCCTCAGCTTTGAAATGACTTCATCTCGTGTAGGCCCCTAGAATATTGTAGAAAAGCATAACCAAGTCTTATATGTAACACATGTTGTTGGAAGCATAACCAGTAAGAATATCATGAAAAAACACAACAAAAAGCTTCACGAAGCAGAATAAAAGTTATAAAACAAATAAACAATCACCATAGGTCACACATCCTCAACAAAAACCATAGAAAACAAACAATATTGGTTCAGAATAATGTCATATCTGCAGTTCTACTTTTTTACAGAAAGAAAAAAGAAGACAGTACTTTAAAAACTTGAGATTTTACTTCAAAAAGATAATGTCCTTAATGCTAATTTATTTCATAATATGATACCTATAAGAATGCACATCAAACATAATCAAGGTAAAGTACAAATGAAATCCTTCCAAGTACAATTTACAGTGTGAACCACTTCCGAGAGAAGTTTCCTGCAGGAAAAAGGTCATATGCATCAAAATGAATCCAATTAAACTACAAAAGAAATTCCAGTCATCAAACTTTATTAGCCATTCAAATCAAAGGGAGGTTTCAAATTCACAAGGTGAAATGATCCAGCACTGATCAATTGCATGCCAACCATCTTACCTCTCACTGACGAATTTCAACCGTCATAGGCACACTAAGATTAATGTATGAAATGACAACAGAGTTATGGACTAGCATTTTTAAATAGAGATTCTCAAAAATGCATTTCAATTCCAGAAACAATCTAGTCACCATTAACTCATACAAAACTGTCCAAAAAATATGCAGCATCGGCCGGGAATATGGCATCAATTTTCAGAGGGTTGAAGGTTGATGGACAATCGCAAGAACTTGTCAAATCCTAGCCGTTAAATTTTTAGTTGCTCCATAGACAACCCATATTGATGAGAAAAGACTTGCAAAATGATGAGGGTGATGATTTTTAATAATTTGTGACAATCATTTTGTAATTTAGACCAGCTCATCATCAAGAGATAGCTTCACTAAAATATGTACTGTTTCACTTCCATAATTCCATTCTATCACCATTATGTTAACTGATCAGACATAAAACCTTTCGATTGAGTTCAATATTACACATAACTCGGAATAATATTGATATATCATTGTTCATATTTGTACTACCTTCTCACATGTGTATGAAAGCCGCTCTTCTGCTTCTAGCTCAGTCAATGATCTCTGACCCCATGTTTTGGCAGCTAATTCCACTGCATCCTTAGCAAATGATATTGTGTCTGTAGAAAGGTTGCAGGGGAATAAACTTTCATTCACCTGAAAATAAAGGAAGAAAGAAAAAATGAATTCATGCAGTAAGACTGAATCCTATTTCATAAAATTCAATATGATAACTTCATTCACAATTCTACCTTCCAAGTTTTCCTTGGTGGAAGTTTTTTCACAGATACAAAGGCCCCTTCTGTTGGCTTGACAACTCTGTGTCATATATATCATCATAGAACCAGCGTAAATAGAGTTATGGTAGCATAAATGGTGATTGCAGTATAATTATTGACCATGAAGATTTAATGACAATTAAATGGTGTATTATCAAACGTAACTACCTTGGCATAAGCATCTCTCGCAACTTCAACCTTCCCATAAATTCAGCATTACCTCCAAGGATAATATCTGTACCTCGTCCAGCCATATTAGTGGCAATTGTCACAGAACCCAGGCGCCCACTCTGTGCTACAATTTCTGCTTCCCTTTCCACATTCTCTGGTTTTGCATTTAAGACCTAAGGATAACACTAATATAGGACTTTAAACTATGAAACAAGGATTACAAACTTCATGCTTATTAAAATAAATTAGGTGTATAAAATTATAAACTACTAAACATTATGCATTCCATAGGAAAGCACATAGAACAATGGAAAACCCTCTGGTACTAGTAGACTTTAAGAACATTATTCATAGTATTCTGAAGAACTCTGCTCAAGCAGCAACAAATTATTAAGCAAATAAACATACAAAGGAGCCAATGGATCCCACTTTAAAGAAGATCTCACATCAACCAATGAGTCTTAGATCATTGGACTTCATATTCGAAATCTGAATATTTGGAGTCGAATTAGACTAAAATATCATTTCCATCAGGACTGATGGGCAATGGCAACAGAGGGCCTGTACAGTAGAGAAAGCATACTACCAGTTGCAATAATAAACAATACACTGATAAAGAGTACACCTGTTTTATTTGGAAAGCTGGTAAATAGGTCACATCTCTAAATTATGCTCAACTGAGTTTTCTTAGCTTTAGACTTGGTATCTCATACTTACAGCAAGATTTTCAATTTTCAGCAGAAGTGAGAAAAACTAGGCTTTTCTGTCATTTCTTCAGGAATTTGTTCGTCTAGGTCTTGAATATAATTTATTAATGTCTGGTACTACCAACTAAAGATCTCTCTAAAATTGCAATACTTGCAGGATTATCAGGTTGAACCTTTTTCAGGTTCTTTTAACTCTTCTAACTTTTAGCAGTTAGTTTACTACCAAAGCTGTGTATGAATCTATGAGAGTGAATGCTCATGGATCGCATTGTCACATCTGATAAAATCAGAGAATAAGCTGTTAAAACAAAAGGTAAAACAAATATACTACACTAGTGTTTTGCTAAAAAAAGTATGCAGCAAACAAGGTAATAGACAAAAAGTAAAAGAGATGTACCAAACTAGTGTTTGGCTACCTCACCTCATGGGGAATTCCTGCTTCACGTAATTGTTCTGATAATAAATCACTTTGTTCAACGCTGGTTGTACCAACAAGCACAGGGCGGCCAGTCTTGTTCATTCTTGCTATCTCCACAACAACAGCTCGCCACTTTCCATTTGTTGCCCTAAAAACTACATCTGAATCATCCTGCAAAATGGAGATATCCTTACTCCTTAATACTTGAGATAACAAATTATGATGCATGTTATTTAAGCTGATGCCGAGAAAAGATTTCTTTTTTATGCAAACAAGAAGCAAAAGTGACTTTCTTATGCAGCATGTGATCTACACACTTTTGATTTTTAATGTTCTTAACCTCGCATGGCACGTCTCATTCAAGTTCTTTACATTTGACATAGTAAGATATTCAGTCTATTGTAATCAGTATTTTTTGTTAAAGTAGTATTAGTAGGATAACTAGAGATCTACCTAGATTTCATATTCACTTGACAAATAATTGGTCGGTAAAACTTAAACCCCTTTATTTGACCATTTTCCTTTCAATGTAGATTTTCTGCAATTTGACCTTTCTAGCCATAAGAATCTCCATCAGTCCAGGACACCACTTTTCACACTAGTAGCACTGTCAAAACTCAAAAGCACAATCTATTATCCAAAATTTTCATAAATCATATTAATATACAGTGATACATACTCAAGAATCCACCAGTTAACTAAGGTTATAAAGCTTTAGGATTTCATCTTTTGGGGTCAATTTTCAGGTTGTAAAGTAGAATTTATAATCTTTTACAGATATACTTTTATGTAATCAAATTGTAATATGTGGGAACCATGAAATTCATTATTCTTACCATTCACCTTTTTCCCTTCCAAAAGTCAGTTGTCCTTTACTCCTTTTCACAGATAAGTACATTTTATGATTTTAACATACAAATCGATTGCAGCTTCTTGACCTTAGTTTAATAATTAAACCCCAAATATTCCATATGAATCTCATAAAGAGTTAAGAAGGTATGCCTTATGTAATGACATAACAGATATGTTCTAGTACTTTGATAATCATATCATCATGCAAGATATTGTTGTCAACTGACCATATTTAATGAATGAGAATATATAACCAAACTTCTATAAATATTTGAAGCTTCAGAAAAGTTTTACCTTTCTTATCATTGGTTTGTTTGTAGGAACAATTGTAACTTTTAGCTTGTAGATGCTCTCAAACTCAGTACTCTCAGTTGCAGCAGTGCCAGTCATGCCGCAAAGTTTGGGAAACTGACAGTTGGCAAACGACAAGTTAGACATTCTTTGTCAGGAAAAGGTTTGCCCAATCAGCTCATTGAAGGCAGAAAGGTAAAGCCCAATAAACATTATATGTCCTGCTTGTACAGAGATAGTGGAAGTGAAACATGAAACTAGGCTCTTACACCATAATAAATGCTTCCTAGTTCCTATAGGATAACAATAGCAACTAATACAACAATTCTGTTTTATCTTTGTCAGTGTAGGAGAGGAAGTTGGGAAGAAAAAGATGAAATCATACATAACCATTAGTCTCACCTGAAGAAAGAAGTTCTGATAGCTGATTGATGCAAGTGTTATTGTTTCGTTCTGAATAGGAACACCTTCTTTTGCTTCAACTGCTTGGTGAAGACCATCACTCCATCGTCTGCCCTGCCAAAATAATAAAATCATAAATAAAAGTCTAAAGAAGGTCCAGACAACCTAAGGAATATGAAATATTAAAAAGTACTACAATTTATGCTTGCTAAAAGCAAAGGTTATAGAAAAGACATCACAGGGGAAAAAAAAGGTGAAGGTAAAAGACAGAGGACACTTAGTTATGCAAACTATCTTATGTCTAATTCAACTAGAAGAGCTCGGGGATAATTAAATGCACAGTGAAAAGAATAAGTAGTCAAAATGTCAAGTAAAAGGATAAAGTTTCTTGACCACTTTCTTTTTAAAAAAAGGATAAACTAGTGCTAGTTTCCATGGTTTTCCATCTAAGAATTCAAAAAATTGATAAAGCAGCTGACTGACCTTGTTAAGAGAATCTGATTGATGGTATTTGTAGAATGTAGGCTGTAACATCTAGATCATGAGTCTTGGAGGGCCCATATCAGCATGGGAACTAATGTTCACTTAGTTATCCTGCATGAATATGCCTGTCTTGACTAGGGTCTACGGATCCATTGCTTTGAAAACAACCACTTACTGTCAAGCCACCCGTCTTAGGTCTGCCTAGTGTCCACCTTAACTTGTTATGTGATGTCTTAGTATGCCAATTGAGCTTGAAATTCAAAATGAATGTAGATGCTGCAAGATTTTTGATTCTAATGGCTTATTACAGTCTTAGTAGAAATGTAATAAATTAATATTGCTTTTCATTTATTTTATGTATTAGTCTAACTGTTCTTTAACTATTTCTTTTTTTGTATGCTTATTTTAGGCATTCGCCTGGGCATTTGCATGAGCGCGTAGGTGCTAGGTGGCCCCTTCTCCTCCAATCTATTGTCTACTGTCTTCTAAAACATTTAGTATATCAATAGAATCTTGATATTTGAGGATGTGAATCATTTTCAGTTACAGGAGATGATGAAATGTCCCTCTAATTTATTCACAACAGGAAAGGTATACTCACTTGCATCACGCGGCCTGTGAACTCATCCACAATAAGAACTTCCTTGCCACGAACAATATAATTTACATCTCTAAGAAAGAGCTCCTTTGCTTTGACTGCATTTAAAACATATGAAGCCCATTGTTCACGAGGATCATATAAATCTTTTATGTCCAAGATCTCTTCAGCATCCTCATAACCTTGCTCTGTAAGTAGAATAGTTTTCTGCTTTTCATCAACCTAAAAAAGAAAACCTTATTATAGGGAACATGAGAAAAATTGCCCATTAGTCAACAATACCTTTATAGGGATAGAATATCTTTCCAGTATATTCAATATTACTTAGCAAAAGGGAAAGAAATCCTAGATTTCATCTTCCAGCAAATTAAAGAGTCACTTCAGGTAGGAGATTATAATATGCCCAGATGAAGCCGTGAGTAAACAAATAAGATGAGAGCAATAGAGCCCTATTGAGGGAAAGACGAGATTTCAGTATTAACAAAGATGGACATTAAGTATCCTACATCAAGTAGTTGGTAGGGAATTTTAAATTGATTTAAAAGCATATATAGATTACAATATGCTCTGTTTCTTACAGTGTAATGAATATCTCGCTCAAAAGCAGTTGCAATCTTTGCTGCTTTGTAGTAACGATCGCTCGGCTTTTCAGCAAGGCCTGAGATGATAAGAGGTGTTCTTGCTTCATCAATAAGAATGGAATCAACTTCATCAATGATACAGTAGTTAAAGTCCCTCAAGACAAGCTCATCAACAGTCTGTAAGTATTAAAATCCAAATCTTGTCAGGGAAACCCTTAATATGTCAAATAAATTCAAGATTTGTCAGCTTTAGAAGACATCTATCACAAGAAACTTTCAAGACTTTACAATAGAACAACGACTGAAGTATGGAATGGGTAGAAAACTTACCATGGCAAGATTATCCCTTAAATAATCAAATCCAAGCTCACTGTTTGTGACATAAGTTATATCATGTGAATAATTTTCTCTCCTTTGCTCGCTTGTCATATTCTCTGTCAACACAAGACATGATAAAGATAGAAATATAATTCATGTTATGTTATCATATTAAGAAAAGAAAGGAATATTATTGACTAAGGAATACATCAATAGCATGTTTCTGCTTTCTAGAACAAATCTGAGGGAAACATACGTAGAAGTCAATAAAAATAATGTCCTAAAATATACCAGACTTGCATAAAGGACAATGCATATTTGACTAAAAAAATGCACTGGAAACAACTTTGGAATTCAACAAGCAAGAATAACAGCCTAAGATATGCCAGAGTTGCGTAGGACACAAGTTTGTATTTTAGAATCTGCTAAGACCCAAATCAAAGCCAAACATGTCTGACTAGGAAGACCTAATCAAAGATCTTATCTAGATTGGGCACAATGCTCCATTTGAAACTTTCCCCGATATCCCTTCCCATCAATAGGTTGCTTAGAGCTGGGCAGGTTTGGACCAAAATAGAACAACTGCTTAGGTGAGATCCAAATGGCCATGTTTGATTCCATCAAGTTGATTCTGATGGACCCTTTTTTCTTATTTGCAAACTGATGGACCTAATTTCTAACCCCAAGAATTTCTTCTTATTTTGTTCATAATTATTTTGATTTAGATCTCCATTACCTACATAATATCCAGTACATATATAAGTTATCAATTGAGTATCATCTGGAACCACCCACCTCAATCAACATGATTAATAGAGATGAAATAGATAATTCGTCTAATTACACCATCGACATTTGTGGTAAGAAGGATATGACATACGTTGGATTAGTCCAACCTGCATTCCCAGGAATCTAGGAACTTGACCAACCCATTCACAGTCTCGTCGTGCAAGATAGTCATTCACAGTAACAACATGGACTCCTTTCCCGCTTAGTGCATTCAAATAAGCTGGCAAGATAGCAACAAGTGTTTTTCCTTCACCAGTCCTCATCTCTGCTATTTCCCCCTTATGAAGAACAATTCCACCTACACATCCCACAACCAGAAAACATTAGAATCACATACATCAATGACTTGATATTAGATGATTTTTTTTCATTTTCTAATATGAAACACAACTAATTGAGTTGAGCAGAAGCCAAGTTTCAAAGAACAAGAAAAGTGAATATATTCCTAGACAGATAGCTCCAATAGAACTGTACAAATAAGCCAAGTTTCCTACCCAATTTTAACTTAGGTAATAACTAGCTTCAATCCCAGTCTTAGGCTGAAATCAAGGATAACTGAATTGAGAAAGCTAGCTTCAATAGAAGCTCCTTTATCCATTCCATAATTTTTTATTATACATGCATCATCAATTTGGATATGCTTCCTTGTTTTATTCTCAAAAAAAAAATTCTTTGTAATTATTTTTCGTCTGAACAAGAGAAAATACTCTACACTCTGTCACTGAAGAGAAATGGATGACAACATAGAAGGTAAAGTCGTAAAGAGACCCCAACTGCTCACAACTTCATGTATCATTTATTTGCCAAAAGGCCAACTTCATGTATCATTTATTTGCCAAAAGGCCCAAAACTGCAGATCAACTGGAGGAGTTATTAATGTTATACCAAAATTCCATAATTCCATCCATTATTAACTGACTAAACAAGTAACACTTCTCTATGTAGAGAACTGCTTTAGTCTACGGTCAAATCGGTTACATGGTGAAACAAACATGATTATTAATCCCATTACCAGTTAATATCCAAGAAAAATTTTAGACAAATATAATGATATTTAACCAAAAATAACATAATCAAAGTGCAGCCATGAGATAGAAAATATGGCATCCAATACTATATCATGTTAGAATATAAAATATAAATTACCATTCTATAATAGCTTAGGCCCCGTTGGATTCAGGATTTTCTTTCTTTCTATTCTAGATTAGAAAAGAAACATTAAATTTTCCCTACGCTAGATTAGAAACATTATTCAAATTATTACACACATCAATTCAATTACAATATTACTATTGATTAGAATAAAATTATTTTAAAAATCATCTCCTCTCTCTCTCTCTATCTCACTTCACAAACTAAAAGCCCCTGCTCAATTTTTCCACTTACCTCCTATCTCTTAACCTACCTATCTCATTATATACTTACAAGTATGCAATGCATACTTACCAATATGTATTGCATAACTACAATAAACGAGCAAACTTCAGTTTAAATTTATATATCATATCAAGGCATTTGAGTCAATTTTCATTTCTCATTTGAATTTTATCTCAATTCTATGTCACATTAAAAGTAATTATTACACCACATTACAAGTAAACATTAGAATACTCTACTCGTCAGAGGTACAATTTTTTATGAGTAAGAATTTAGAATAGCTATTTAAGATTTTTCCTTAATCTCAAAGCAAACAATACCTTAAACTTAGAGCAGTTAATGAGTTTTCATCGTATTCGTTAAAAGATTCTGAGTTTGAATCCTATCAGCCCCATCTGTTGTTTAAAATATTCACCCATTTAAGTCAAGCCCTTTTCTTGAGCCTATCAAAATGTCTCAAGCCCAAAAATAAGGGAGAGTGTTATAATATAAAATATAAAAATAACTGTTCTCTAACAGCTCTGGTAATTTTTCATACCCAATACTAATAATTTGCTTAAATCTTGGAGGTTCAATGATAGTTCTAGCATGATCTAGAAGGTCCAATAAAGAGCATGAGCACAAAAAGCATACCTATTAACTGAACATCAAAAGGACGAAGCCCCAATACTCTCTTTGAAGCCTCTCTTACTACAGCAAATGCTTCCTGCCAGCAAAGAACTATTTTTCAGTTAGATAGAACATATGGCTCTTCACATTATGAGGCACTAATTAGTTGTCACTACCAATATATACAGAAGTTCACAGTGTATTGATCTATTTTTTATGATGAATGTAGCTAAATGAGGTCAAAGAGAGTGCGAAAGGCAAACAAGAGGTTGACATAAAAAGGTCAAGAAAAGTTCTCAAAAACATATTGAGAATAATCAATAAAGAGGCAAAAGGAGAAACAGAGGTTGCAAAAAGTCCGATACACCTTTGGAACCATAAACATCCTGAATTAGATAAACTAAATAATGGGGCCAGCTACATTTTGGCTACCCATGCTTTGAGCCGATCAAGCAGCCATCCTGAAGCTTATTTCTTTTCACTAAATCCCCATGGGAACAACCATTATACAAGCATAAACCAAAGTAAAGATGGTGGATATATGCCTTCCTCCAACAAATCCTCCACAAATAGGGTTTGGAGAGCTTCTATTGCAGCCTAAGGTACTGATAAAGTTGAGACAACCACATCCTTGGAGTTAAAAAGCAAGCTGGTTGGAGAGATCATCCTCCACTAGAGCAGGACAATTCTCAGGGCCAAGGTATTCTGTGTTCTCCCATGCAAACACTTTTCTCTCCCTCCCACTCTTTAGGAGTGTTTTTTTAATAATAAGGTCAAATTATCCATGAAAATGATTTATTGTTGGGAAATTTAGCCGCATAAACATCTAAAGAACTATTAAGCTTAGACAGAAAACCAAGTATTTGGATATCAGTTGTCACCATATGCATTCAGTGAAACAAACTAAAGTTCAAGGGGGCTATGCGATTTTAGGCCAAACTATTGGGAGGTAAAATTTATGACTTTGCCTTAAGTTCCAAAGTTAAAATGTCACTTCTTCTCCCAGCAGACCTACAAGCAAGGTTTGACTCGAGATTGTTGGATCATTGGTTAATTTGTAATATAATATTCAGGATATTATCTCTATCTAGTTTCTTTCTTCAAAAGTTTTAAACTTATTCTTCTTTTCCATACATTTCTCTTCTTTCTATTGTCTGGGATCTAGAATATTAACGAGAACCGGTAAAGCTGTTAATAAGTAATAATTTAAATTTTAAAGTACTAAAATCAAAGTTTGAAACAGATTTACAGGACAAAACAAAAGAAAACCAAGTTGTGAAATTTGATACCAGGAATTTGCCTTGACATGCATCATGATAAAGCGCTAAATACACTGTATGTGACTCCTTGGATTCTCTGCATGATTTCTTATTCTCCTGGGTGAAGCTATATATGTGGCGGCTATATGTTGAGAGATGCAGTTCGAAAGTTCATGTCTAACCTATATGACCGTATGCAGGAAGCAATCAAAACTATATGTGCATTCCATAATGATGGCAATCTGGCATTAGAACAAGTGGCCTTTATTAGAGTTGGAAAGCAACTTTTAAGATTAACACTACACTATCTTACCTAATACAATCATACTAACTCTCACATGCTCAATCTTTGACTTTGCAAATGGAACCCTTAAATTACAAACTAAAGAAGCTTCTCCAAGCAACAAAGTTTGAACCTGTACCAAGTATTACACAAAATTAAACGTAATTACTGAAGTCATTTGAGTCTTACAGGTAGAAGAGAATCCATAGGCTCATCATTCCGAGCTCGCTCCTTCAAAAGAGATGTCCTTTCCCTTAGCTCCGAATCTGACAGCCGCGACATCTCCGGCTCCAACCTATTGATCAGAGCAACGGTTGCCTCGTACCGCTGTCTCGTGCCCTCGCCAGTGTCGGTCCCCTTAAAAAGCCCACCTAGTAATCCACCCAGAGAAGCCTTCACCGCACCTGATCGATGCCTTCGACGGCAACCACTTGACGCAGTTCTCGCCATAAAATCTTTCGTTTGGCGGGGTTTTAGACCGAAAAAGTTACTGCCCATCTCAGATTTTGGGCAGGATTGTCTTTGGGACAAGAGTACCTTGTGAGAGATCAACGGAGTGATCTTCGTCATGGGAGTAGGAAGTTGGGGTGCGGCCATTTTGGAGTTGAGTTGGAGAAGGAGGAGACCCACGAATAGCTAGATTCTACCGTCTGGGACAATCAGGGGAAGGAATTGGAGAGATTCATGAATGGTAGGAAGGATCAAAATTGGATTTTGGAGGTCGTTTTAGCTACTTTCTTCTCTCATGGTTTTGTGAATCCGGCGGGATAAGAGGAGCGAGACAGAGAGTGGGGATAAAGAAGGATAAGGTGGGAAGTGTGAGCTATTTATTTTGGACAATCTAATATAAATTTACTTTAGAATAATTATTTAATTTTAACTCTTATTACAGACAATAATTTCTAAAATTTAATTGGTGCATAAGAAGGAATATTTGTTCATAAATTACTACTCTCTTAAATATATTTTATATTTATATATATTTTAATCAAATTTTTTTATAAGGTAAGTCATGTGATAAATTATACACAAAATTATATAATTAATATATTTATTTATAGTTAGTAATTAAATATAAATTTTACATAAACGTACTCAAAGTAATAATAATACTTTATAATAAAATAATAAAATATGAGTAAAGTTATATATATGTATGTAATTTGTAATTAGAAAGTGTGCATAAAATTATTCTTGAAAAACTTTCCGTGCAAACTAAATGAGGCCTTAGTTTTTTTTTTCTCATTTTCTCGGTGTACCGACCGACGATAAAGATGTCTATAATTGAAGATCTAATAGGAATAAGAATCGTAACATAATGCTTCTATGTTATAGTGCTGGATAGATGGTTTCCGACCAAATAAATCTCTCTTCCACATCTTTTTCTCATGAAATAGACTACTATTCAAACTTAATACTGGAAGCCTATTTCTATGTAACTATCACTAAAACACTAAATTTGACACTTTAACTAAGAAAAGGAAATGCTAACAAGTTCATCGTCTTACTTTTAATATGTGAGACGTTAATATAATCAGTATTTTATGGGTAGTAATTAAAAAAAAAAACTATGACAAACTTAGCTGAATTATATATAAATCTCTAATAAATTCAAACATTTTATGTATACAAACTGCTAATTAGATTAGCAATTTATTTCATTAACCTATAAATATAAATGTTGAACGTATTGTTATTTTTATATAAAAGTAAAACCTTTAGATCTTATCGAACCCCTTTGATATTAAATTTGGGGTGGTTTATTTCAAGGGAGTTTGAGAAGGGCTAGCTTGGTCAAAAACTCATTTTGTTAGCAAGAACTTTTATGGCTTGCAAATCATCCTTTCTCATATCTTGAAGAGATGAATGACTTCTTTCCCAGAGCTTTTGACCAAACTAGATGCCTTTTTTATTTGTTTTATCGAAATAGAATGCCGCTCAAATTTATTATCAAATCGGATCTAATTCACTGTAGCTCTAACAAAAATATTAAACTAATCAATATTTTAAAAAATATTAATCAGTTCAGCGTTTTATATATATAAATTCTTTAGGACCACACAAAAACACTGAACTGATCAGCATTTTTTCTTAGAGATAAAATGCCGATTAGTTCAATGTTTTTATTGGGGCTACAGTAAAATTAGACCCCGTTTGATAATAAATTTAAGGAGTAGTCTATTTTGATAAAAAAAAAAATTAAAACAAGGCTAGTTTGGACAAAAAAACTCTCTTTCCCCTTCGAGATCTCTTATTTCCTTGAGACAGATTCACGTTCGCTTTCTAATTGTAATTCTTTTCTTCTTCTCTCACCCTTTGTATAGCCTCGCTGTTTTTCTCGTCTAACAAATTTAGCTAAGCTTAGACAACTTTTAATGCCTTTTGTAGGGAATTTCTCTTATAGGATTAACCCTAACTTGCCATAAAACATTCTATGCGGTGCTTATGTGGCATAGACTCGCAGAATTTGGTAAACTTTTAAAGAGAAATTTGTCTTATATAACACATCACATTTTAATAAAATTATAGTTTACATTATATATTTTCAGTATTTGCATATCGAGCTCTATACTTTAACGAATATGTAGAAAAAACATCATATTGTTAGATTAATTAGTTAAATTTAACTAAATCTCTTATTTAAGTTAACTATACTAAAATATTACGAAAATACTCTCAACCAAGTCATACTAAGGACATTTTAGTTATTGTAGAAATAAAATATCTCTACTTAACTAAATATTCTCACAGCGTTAGTTCAAATTTAATATATGATGTTTTCTGCACATATTCGCTAAATTATAATATTTAATTTATAAATAGTAAAAATATAATGTGTAAACAATAATTACCTAAGTAAAGCAAATATTATATATAAATTTCCCTATTTTAAAAACTCGGATAGGTCGAATAGGTAAAAACCTCATTTAATGGTGGCATCAAATAGGTCAAAAACTTGATTTAGGGTGGCAAAGTGTTATTTCCCTACAAAGTTATACCAACGTAGAAATATAATATTAGGGGAAAACAAAGACACGTCATCAAAATTAATCAGATTATTATTTTTATTTTATTTTTTGACCAGATTAGTCCTCCAGAACTTTTTTTTACGAGAGTAAACAAATTAGAGAACAGTTGAAAATCACTATCATTCAACAGTTTTTTTAACTAACCTAGTCTCATATTTAAATTTTGAAGTGAATTAGACATGTATATAGAATGTCTTTTAAGTATATGAATTGATTAAATTCATATCACCTTAACTATCTTAAACAAAAGATACTGCGGAGTGTCTCTCTCTTCCCCCCAGGTTTATTCCTCCCACAATTATAATCCAATTCTAGATGGCATAACTAATGACAATGGAGTCTCCAAATTCTTAGTTAGATCACGACACAAAAGAATTCCAACGATTCCAAAAATATCAAATCGCGAAGCAGATTTTATTGCATTGTAAATTCTCAGACATGTATAACGAGATCTAAAGAAGCAATCTAAGGGTGACCCAACAGTTGACTGTTACAAAAAGAAAAGAAAAAAAAATCAGCAGCTAAGCTTAGAACCTTGTCCCCAAGATGTATTCATTCATCATCCATCATCAACTGGGATTCTCTGTAGTAGTAATTAGAATACCAGAAATTGTCGAAGTATTTTGCTGTAACTATCACCATCTCGCTTAGCTGTCGATGAAAAAAAATGCTCAAATCTCCTTTTGTAAGTATTTTTAGCTTGGTTCTGGCGGCACCAGCTTCAGGCTTCGCATCCACTCGCAGAAACTGTAATCATCAAAATGAACAAAGCTGTTCTTTAGCTTTACCCTCTGGTCGGGGCTTAGCATCCGCAACTGTGGGAACCTTGCCTCCTGAGATTAGCATAAACATACAAAAAGTTACTATACTTTTTTTCCAATAAATTGTGACCATCTATCAACTGCAATTTCAAGAGCCAGAAAGCCTTAAACCAAAGAAACTAAGCTGGTAAACCAAACACCATCCCGCTTTGATACAGTGAAATAATGGAAGGTGGGGAACACAGTACCTGCTCATAAGTAGGATCCTTATGTGCTGGAATAAGACGAGAGACAAAATAGCGAGCCTGAGAGCTCCCTTCCTGCACCGACATTTTAAGTAAATCAAAACATGTGTTTCGTACTTAAAAGTTATTCTATAAATGTGAGAAATCTGGTTCTCTATAGTTTATTATAGTTAAGACATAATAAACATTCATTACCTAATGCTAATCAATTTGTCGGTTACATATAATCGAAGTAGACCAGATTTTTCAGTAGGTCTAAGGTTTGAATTTTGCCAACCCCATGTTTATGCTACTTTCTGTTTCTAATATCTGTTGTATGCAGTGCAGCGTGAAGGGGTTGCACACCATATTATTTATTGTCTGTCCATATACATTGTTAATCTCTTTACCAAACATCTTAAGCACCAGACAAAAGATTCCAACAATTACAAAATGGAGAAGGGAAGAAAATCATCAACGTGGAGCATCACGTATGAGCAAGAAGTCTGCCATATGTTAGGTTCTCTTAGTTGCATGTACTCTACATTTGAGACAATAGTGTATCATATATAAATACATCCATACCATAATGTATTGTCAATAAATATTATATATTTCAAAGTGAATCAAACACGAATTGCTGGCATCAAGTGAAAAATAAGCCGAAGATACGAGATATCTAAAAGGAAGACCTAGAGCATTCTCATAGAAAATAATCATCATAGTGTGAGGCTGGGGAAGGTGAACCAAGAAAACAAGAGAAAGTGCAAGAAACAGACCTTGAAAGCAAGGATTCGCGGAGCTGGAAATCGGTGTTCACTAAGTTCCTCTGCCAAGGTTCTGCATGCTGCTAAAGCTGCGGCACATTTTCCTTCTTCAGCTGCTAGCTCAGCACCCTGTGATTTGCAACAAAAAAAAACAATTAAGTGCCATAGAGGGGGAAAATTGGAATAGGTAGATTGAGTGCATAAACCAAGAAAGAATATGTATACAATACTGCAAATCTGCAACAGAGTCAAGATGCTTCAAGCAAAAGTTTATTATTTGATAAGTGGAGACAGATAAATGAAAAATACTGAGGAAGAAGGGAAGAGGACAGATAAAACATAATTGATCTGGTTCAGTATTTCAACATATGGACAGTACTACTAGAACTTCTTCTATAATTGATTTATAATAAGGTAGAGATAAGAAAACATAATTATGATAGTACTTATAACCAATGAACTCATCTTTATTGTGTGGTTACAAAAACAAAACAACCAGCAGAAAATATCTGGGAAAAACATTGAAAGATAATTGCAGAGAAAAGTAAAACAAGAAAGAGATGCAAATGTGAAGCTTTATGTATCCAATACATCTTATAAGAGGAAGAGAAATCTATTAGAAAGGTAAAATATGCAATTTGAAGATTACCGGTAACATATAAGAATCAGAATATCACAATTCATATTATATGGCCCTATGACCACAGAAGATGAATGAAAACCTATAAAATAGTGACCTTAAATAGAGTTCAGAAGAACTAAATGGGTTCCCTAAGTTCCTACTCCAACAAGTATCCATTCGATTAAAATACTAAGACTTAAGCCAAGGTTTATATCTTCAACCAAAGCCAAGTTGCCTGGTGAAAAGTAATGGTCCTTAGGTTTAGGACTTGAGCATTTAAGGAGCTTCATATAAAACCTCATGATTTGCTGCAATTGGGTCTTTCAGCTATAGTAACAGGCTAAATAATTAGGACTTCCTCCTTATAGGAACAAGAAAGTGCAATATAAAAGAAATGCAACGTTAATAAGCAGTTAATGAGCAGGCATATTTTCTTGAAACCTTCCACCCCTAGTTTTTATTGGGAAAGAATGTAATGTTAAAGGGATATGTGATTGGAAAGAAGTTCCATTTTCAAATTGCCGCGGTTAATGATAGAAATTAAATTGAACTTACACAATCCCTAAAAGTTGAATTTGTGATCATCCAAATGATGGTGCTAATAATAGGATTAGGTTGGTTTCTTATTGTATGTTACAGTGTAAAATTTATATGATTAGAGTTCCCTATCATAAGCTGAAATTTACTATAATCCAAAGGTTCTCAGAGACCATTTCATTTCCAATGGACAAAAGAGCGACAAGTTCAGACCAAGTATAAGAATGAACTATTCTTATTTCTTAATATGTTTCTCATCTGTGAATTTTTCTAGTCAATATATTTTAATATTGAGAGATATAGAAATTGCTGATAACTATAAACAAAAAGCTAGCACAAAAACAGGCACCATAATCTATAAAAAGAAAAATCAAATGTACTATGCCGGAAGTAAGAGAAATGCAGTAATGCACACGACCACACGAGCACCATAAAAAATATAAACATTTATGTACAATAGAAGAATGATAAAGTAAACCTATTTATGAGCGTGATTTACATACCAACCATATGAAAATATCTGTTCCATGGTCAAGAACCACTGCAGCATTTGATTGCATGGCTAGATCATACGCTGGGAGCTCCTCAAAAGTGCCACCTTGACAATGCATTAGACAACGAGGTGCCAGCATACGCAGAGACAAATCAAATGATGCATTTAAGTACAAGTTTCTCAATACAGATCTTTCATCTTCATGTCCAACAATATTTCCTAAAAGTGGTCCTCTACGCAGGTGAAATAAGTTCTCAGGCAGTGAAAATAGCTCCTTTGGCAACCGATAAAGGTTTGATTTCGGAAGTTGAGACCCAAATTTAAAAGCAATGTCTTTCACCCTTTCATCAACAGTAAGCCTCATGTTGACAGCATCTGAAAAAGTTCTGGCATGTAATAGAGTTCTTTTACCTATAAGAACTGCAGCCACATCTTCTTGAACGCTACCAAGATAGTTGGTCACACTATCTACAGTAGGCAGTCTCACTGTGATGACTCTGGATACATCTGCTTGATAGACATTAGAGTAACGAACGGCAAACTGAAAATAGACAAACTCATTCTTGATGTCACCCTTTGTTTCCATCGATAAAGCAAAACTCTGAGTTTCCTCAACACTATGCATCTGAATACAAAGAGAAGCATCATTCTTGAATGTTTCATGAGCATCTGCATGTGCCTCCTCGCCCGGTCCAATGACCTGAGTCACAAGAATATCATCTGAACAGCGTATATCAAATAATCCATGGGAACCAGCTGCCCTTGTTGATGCTCTTTGCAAGTTAACACCGAAAGCCTCCCCAAAATCATCATGAAGTATCAGCACGCCACCAGAACTTTTTGCAAGAGGCTGCAGAACTTGAACCCTCACGGGACATGTTCCAGCACAGAGTAAATCAACTATAGTGTCATGCCGGTGTGCTTCCTGACCGAGAGTCTCCATCCACTTAATAGATGTCTTCTCCAGGTATGCATAATTAGGATGAGTAAATGAATGAGGTACTGATCCAGGACCATAAGTATTTGGGCCACCAGCACAGACCAAGATTCTACAGTTTCCACCTGATCTTTTAATGATGCCACGAGATATATCCGCTGAGGGCCCTTGAATTATCGCTAGGGCAACCTCGACTGCAGCACCAAGGCATCGGTCTCTCGATACTTCTGGCAAACTAAGTTTGTAAGGTCTAAGAGATGAAAATATGGTATGTGCAACAGGAAGTGAAGCATGAAGAGGTGACAAGTAAACACCAGTTCCATAAATCAATCCTTTCAAAGATTCTTGTGTTGGCGATTTATTTCCTGGGAGCACATCTGCTGATGCCATTGAACCCTCTGAAAAATCATAGACAGAAACTGTCCGTCCATAGGAAATAATACCGACTCTTGTTGTAGGTGGAAGGGAGTCAACAAAAGCATGCAGAGAACCTTGTAGATGCTGGAGGTGTGGCTCATCTAAGCACTCATCTATGACAAGAAATATAGGTGCAGACATTCTTGAGTCAGATACAGGAATGAACCCTGGCCTTCTATTCCCAGCTTGAACATAATCAATTGCCGAATACGAGAGTTCTGGCCAGTGACGCAGATCTTCCTTACTGGGAGCAACATACTCCCCATCACTGCTATTTAATTTCTTACAAATTACACACTGCCACTGTCCTAAATCAATTAAAATTTTGCAATAGAGGTTTGCGTACGCTCCACAGTTCTGACAACGGTGAGGGTCACGATGCACCACCTCAGGTCCTGGTGCTATTTCCCTCCCAGGAGAAACCAGTGCTCCAAATCCCAAGCTTGAGACATTCGCTAGCTTTTTATGTCTCAAGACCTGTGGAAACATATATATAGTGCAGAAAAACAGCAGTAAGTATAAACTTATGCCAGTTTTCTTAAGAAGTGGCATCTCATAGCTTGTGAGATAACTAGTACCAAAAGGAACATACCTAACATCAACTTGAAAGAGATATATTAAAATCGAGGCATAGATTAAGTTAAAATATTTTTAGCTAGGGGAGCAAAGAGAAGAACTATGTTACACATCCCAACCTGAAATAAAAAAAAAATAAGAAAAAACAGAGCGTAGTACCTTGTGTGCAGAAAAGAGCACATATGGTGATTCAAAAGTGGACTCATCAACACTTGCCGCGTGATGCAGAGGAAATCCATGGGATCCATTAGAATAATGCGGTGGAGAGGATGTTGGCAAAGATGAACCAGCTGAAAAAGCCACTGGTTGAGGAGATGCCGGTGAAGCCTGGAATGGCACAGCTGCTGGTCGCAGTGGTGAAGAGAATATTGGTGGGCCTGGAGGAGTACTAAATTGGGGCACAGGGCTACCTGTTTGAATCCCATCACCAGGAGACAATGAGCTAGGTGTTTTTGATGAAGATAATGGCGTCTGGTCTTGCAATGGTCTCTGAGGAGAAAATCTAGTTGGCACCGGTGAGGAGAATACAGGTGGGGTTGGTCTTCTCTCAGGACGCGGTGTTGTTGTGCTTGGGGAGGACACGGTAGCAGTATATGTTGGAGGAATTGGCGGCGGGGTGTTCTCCATTTAGGACTGAATTGCTACCAACAACTGATAGACTCTTCCGATCTGTGGAAATGAGAACTGTAAAAGAGGTAACGGGAGTGTATGTGATGACAAAATTTTCATTCCTTTTAAGCATCAAATCACCTTTCTAAGAAGTCATGGCATAAAAACGTATCAAACTGCAAGAACTTTCTGCCTTTGGAGGTGGAATGAGAGAATAGTTAAGACTATATACACATTATTTAAGAGGTTGTTTCCATGACTCCGATCTCGTCCTCCTAATCCCATTCAACCGAACAGATTTCCCTTATGACAGTAGGAACCTAGTTTGAGCCACTAGCACTACGTCGATCTAAAAATGGAATCCAAAATCGCCCCTGTTTGCGCTTCAAAGTGAGCGATCAGCAGATTCCAACAAAGATTTAACCTTTCTGAAACCAACCCAACTTTACATAAAAAGAAGCTGTAATCGAAACCCAAAATTTAAACTGGATCTACGAAATAGGATTAAGGTAGCAAAAGGATTGAGGCGTCACGCAAAAAGGCCGCTCTTGCACCAAGAAAAATTCAATTTTGTTCGAAACCCAGAAGAGAATAATGGATTTCGAGTCCTGGAAGGATCCTATTAGCTAGGGCAATGGGGAACAACGCATCAGACAAAGCAAGGAAGAGGAGATCTCTCTCCGGCAACCACGTACCTCGTAGAATCCCTGGGTTGGAGAGAATCCAAGAGGGATAAAGAGGAGGGGAGGACTAGGGCTTCGACAGCAACGTTGGGATCTCTTCTCCTCCCTCCCTCTCTCTCTCTCTCTCGCCTTCTCTGGATGTAGTTTCCTCTTTTTCTCCTTGTTAAATTCCTAATTCTGGACTTATTTCATTGGAGTTACCTCTCCGATCTGCTATTAATTAGAAAGGTGGAATTAGAAGACGAGAGGGTAAAAACGAGAAGGGATAATTACAATTACTATCACCCTTTTGCGAGTGCATCCCTCTATTTTATTTTATTCATTCATTTAGACTCCTTAATTAAAAATATAATTAAATATGCATATATCATAGATGGAACATCTGAAAAGATTTTAGTAAACTGAATTTTTTTCTCAATTCTTCCTTCCAAATATAAAATAAATTTGTCATATAAACCTAACAAAGATGAGTGCTTAAAATATTTTAGGTTCTTTTATTTTTTATTCTTTAAAATGATAAAATATTTGGGAAAGTATATTTTACATGTTGCCGTTTGGCTTAATTCTATAGTTTCAACTTAAGCACTTCACTCCTTATGATTTTGACTATAGTGCAACCGTTATCTTTTTTATCATATTTGATCAAATTAGATGTCGAATTTAAATATCTTATTAAAGATAGGATAAGATTTTTAATACATCTAAAATAATACCGATTAGATTTCAAATGATAAATATACGATAAAAACAATAATGGTTGCACGTCAGTTAATATCATAGAAGAGTTAAATGTTTATATTGAAAGTATACTGAGGTTTTATAAAATTGAGCCAAACCACATGGGGGATAAAGTGTAATAAATCCTAAAATATGTCTTAGTATTTATGAGATATTAAAAGTAAAACACAGTGCCGAATAAGACCTTTTCAGTTTAGTTGTATTTATTTTTTTCTATTTAGCATATAAAATTAAGTGCATATATTTTCTATAAAGGATGTATATTTTATTATATTAGAATACACACTAGAGCTCACTATTATAAATTAAAAAATAAAATAGAATTAACTTACAAAAGCCCTAATGTCGAATGGAAGCAAAATGTAGTGTTTCTTTGGATAAATTTCTCATATTTCATGGTTCTTTTGCAATTTAATACATTTTGGTTTTTATGCAAATGTACTCTAGTATATAATGCATATATAATTATGTACAATCCTAAATGAAAAAAAAATTAATTACAATTAAATTACATAAATCCTAGTTTTTCATGATCAATGATGAATTTGTCTATTGTTAATAATTTGATTTGTGGGCTCATATGTTTAATAAAATATATATGGGCCTGTCATTAATGTTAAGCCCACTTAAGTGATCTATAAGTTTAAATTAATTTTAGGCTTTAGAAATATAATTAAGTTGATATAGTTCTAAATGTGTAGAAGCTCATGTCACAATTAATGGGCTTATGACGATAAAGCTTATTAGGTTGTAATCCCTGAGGAAGGTTTTAATAAAATATCGATTCAGATTCTATTCCCATTACGTGTGAAAATGAAAGGTGTAAAAACTTATTACTTAGAATTTCTCGATCATCTCCTTCATCTTCCTTCTTTCTTCTGATATAAATGACAATGATTATCGATTTAGGTTAAATTTTTTTTATATTATTTTAATATCTATAGAATTATATCTACATACATAATTCAACTGATCATGTTCAGCTATTGCTAAGCAAAGAGCCAAGAAGTAACTAAACTTTAATATTAGTTATCAGGATGATCAATTCCTAAAAAAAATGAGCCATGAGCCCACTGATTAGTTAAATTCATAACTCTGTCCAATGCATTGCATGGTCTTCTCTTTGATTCACATGACTTCAAACTTATAAGACTAATGATAGGAACCCCAGTGTACACAATGCTTAGTTGGTTTCCTTGACAATGAGCATGACACAAAGTTCTTGGCATTGAATCAAGTACATTATTTTCCTCATTCTTCAAAGGGCAAAAATCTATATATCTCTTTTGCATGATTGGCAAAAAGTAAATCATGCGAAAATTGTTTTATTGCAAGATTAGTTATATTTATTGAAAGCATAATTTGGAAACATAGCCGGTGAAATATAATGAAATTGTACATTTTGTATACTCTTTATGTATAATTTACATAGGTAATATGTGTTATTTTTTATTAAATTTGGATGTATATCTCGACAAAATTAATAAAATACTTTTTTGTATATAGTTTTAAGACATAATTTTTTTTTAAAACTTTGTCAGGATTAATTGGGTAAAAGATGTCCAGAAGTGTGATTGTAAAATTGAAGAGCCCAAAACTACCAATATCATAATTAAAGTGTTTTTGTTCAAGCAAATTGTCTAACTCCTTTTTAAAATCTTGAGTAGTTTTTCAGCTACTCATTTAAGCAGAAATGAATACAATTCACAATCATATAAGGTATTTATACCTTGAGTTGAATGGGTAATTATAACTGGGACAGAAGTATATCTAGAGATCATATCTTCATATCATAGACTAGTCCATAGCTGATGGCAAATTCATGAAAGAACAAAGAGAAATTAACAATAGAATTGCAAAGAACTAATGAAAAAAAAAATACTTTATATATTTACAAATGTTTAATATGCCTTTTACTTTGATATAGAAGAAAATTAATAATTCACTTGTACAAGGACCTCAAAAGGCTACTCATATTCGGTGTAGATAGGAATATACAACTCCGCAGCACAAGAGGTTGTCCATTGCCGAGTAACTTTGGGTGAGCTTTCTATGAGAAAAATGTATATAATGCAAGTGGCTTAGCAACTTGGTTCGGCAGATCGGTGGTGGTGTATTAGTTTGTAGGACTATCTCGATGGCATAATAAGTTAGAGCATCTACTCGATAGCATTTGGCCCAAAATATAATGGTTTGATAATGCAATGTATTAGAACTTTAACTAGGCAACTCGGATCATTAGTTTAACACGATAACGGATCCATCTATGACTTGGATGGCTTGATTTATGGAAGGGTTGACCTAATCTCTAGTATAATATCTCATATACTTTAAAGTGCCATTGTATCAAAAGAGAATTGATTTCTTTACCGCCAATAGCTAGTCTACGAACTCATCAATAATAAAATAAAATAAGAAAAATAGTCTCAAAAGAGTTAAACGAGTAATAAGCAGACAATAACGTTACTATATGAAAAAAATTAAATGTTTGGTTGCTAGAAAATATAGAAAGAAGATAATAATTTTTACAAACTTCGCTATCTTTGATATTTGACTGTAAAGAATATACTAAAGAAGATTCATTTTGACTTTAGTTCTAGAAATTAAAAAAAAAACTACTTTATGGAAATCAAATCAGTTTCTTGAACTCCATTTTCATAGCTAGATTCAAATGATAAATATATCGTAATAACTACAGTAACACTATAAAAATTCATAACATATTTTCATAAATGTTTTTAGTATATCCATTGTCCATTGTTCCAACAGTACGTCTCTATAACGTTGACCATATATTATATTAGATTCTACGTAAATTATTTGTTTAGTCTAAATGCTAATAAATAATATTTAACTATCGTGGTTTTTACACTTTACACCCTATCTTTTCAGTAATTTTAACTTGGTCTCCGCATATATCATTTTCACTAT
Organism: Typha angustifolia; assembly: GCF_048772165.1. Lineage (NCBI taxonomy): Eukaryota > Viridiplantae > Streptophyta > Magnoliopsida > Poales > Typhaceae > Typha > Typha angustifolia. The sequence goes on along the minus strand of NC_133252.1, from coordinate 9,775,025 downwards.
ACATTTCTTGCCGGTCTCCCTAATTAAAGTAATCCCCACTCTGAATTAAATATGTTGCAAAGATAGGGTATTTGTTATAAATTTTCCTATATAATATCACGATACACATCAGCCACGGCGTTTCTGTGGTTTACGATGGGCGGCGCGGGACCCACATCGGAGCGGGTCCCGCCGTTGCGCTGACGTGGTCGTCCCCATTCGTTCCATCGCTTTCCGTCGTGGCCTCCGATAATCCCGTTACCGCGCGATGAGACGCTTCACCATTCGCCCGCGAGCGAGCCCTTCCGACCCGCTCCGCGGTGAGCGCAACCGGGGCGGTGACGGGAACCTCGACGTGCGACCATTATAAATATCGTAAGGCCGGTCGGAGCCCACGGACGCTCCTACGTCCGCCCGCCGTCGCCGCAGCCCGCCTCGACCCGAGGGGACACGTGGCGAGCAGGGAGATGGCGAAGGACGGGGAGAGGGTGCGGGTGGGCGAGTACGCGATCGGGCGGACGCTCGGGGAGGGGACCTTCGGGAAGGTGAAGGCGGCGCGGCGAGTCGACACCGGCGGCTGCTTCGCCATCAAGATCATCGAGCGGAGCCGGATCGTCGACCGCAAGACCCACGACCAGGTACTACTTCCTTCATTTTGCTGTTCGCCATTAGGGCTAAATACCATTCCCCTTGTTTATTTGTGGAAAATTACATTCAGCATTTAGGGTTATGTTTTCATTTTATTTTTGTTCATTATTGTGAGCAGATCAAGAGGGAGATTGCTACGCTGAAGCTTCTCCGGCATCCCAACGTCGTCCGCTTGTACGAGGTCTCTCTCCCCCTCTCCCCCTCTCCCTCTCTCTCAAAAGTATGGAGGGTTTCTAGTCCAATTTGTTCCATATATTTGCTGGTCTTTATTGCAAAAGAAAAAGTTATACAGTGCAAAAAAGATTGTCCTTTTTTTTATTGGGTTTATTTACGTAATTGCGACTAAAATAATATGACTGTTCCTAAGTTTTAACTCTTAAGAATTGCTTATATAGTTAGCTTTTAACCTAATATTTCTAACAAATTATTATTAAAGTTAATAAACACACGCATGTATCAACTATTTTTTGTTTTGTGTAAAAGAAGATATTTTTTTGTACTATAATATTGAATTACTTTTAAACTATTTTAAATAATCATGTAAGGGCAAAGTGATTTTTTTTTTTTTTGAATCTTAGTTCAATTTTAATCATGATTATTTAGATTTAAGTAACATAATGATATCGATTCTAATATTTCAAAGAATATAAAGGTAATTATGATATTTTAAATATTTTCGGTAGTAAGTATGGTCTGCAGCTAAGCTGTTGGGGATCCATTATTTGACTATGTCATGGACCCCACCCTTCAATATTTATGTCTTATGAAGTATCTACGTTACTTATTCCCAACGATATGTAGGATTATCCAAATATATATATATATATATATATATTGGTGTTACATAAATCTGTGTGCTTCTCGTTCTTAATTTTGCCACATCTTGGTAGATCCAACAATCTCATTTTGTTGCTCTTTCGACAGGTCTTAGCTAGCAAAACTAAAATCTACATGGTCCTTGAACAAGTAACCGGTGGTGAGCTGTTTGACAAAATTGTAATAAACCTCATCTCCCAGCTCTGTGACACATATTTTAAAAGTTGTGAAATTGTTATCTTCCTTCTAATAGCTAAAATACGTCATGCCTCTAAAGATGCATTTTCTACGTCGATGAATGCCATAGGAACTCAAAGGACGCCTTTCGGAACCCGAAGGACGCAGGCTTTTCCAGCAGCTAATGGATGCTGTGAGCTATTGCCATGACAAAGGTGTCTTCCATAGGGACTTGAAGGTATATATGTTCTCTGTACTTCAAATGCATCCAACTGACAAATTCTATTATCTTAAAATAGTAGTTAACTATTTATGTAGCTGGGTTAGTCAATTATTACCGTAAAACTAGAAAGATCACATGATAGAAGAGAAACTGCTGAAGTTGAAACCATTTTACACAGAATATTTACAGTTGATTGAGGTAGTAAAATTACAATAAATTTTGATAATTTTGCCAATTTGACTCAGTTTGTAAATGAGAGAGAGAGAGCTCATATTAGGAATAACCATTGATCCATGTATAAACTTTTCTTCATTTTTTTCATGATTTTCCTCTACCTCTCTAATCTTTACTATCTTATGCTGGAGTAGAGGGAAAATAGGACCATTTGAGTACTAACTGCTATCATTTCCTTCATTTTGTTGCAGCCTGAGAATGTGCTGGTTGATGCAAATGGAAAAATCAAGATATCCGACTTTGGACTCAGTGCTTTGCCTCAACAATTTGGGGTATATGTCGATAATAAAATCACACAAGCATCTTGATTATGTTTATGATATTTTGATATTACATTTTTTCATTTTTGCTTATGTTTCAGAATGATGGTCTTCTGCACACTACATGTGGGAGTCCCAATTATGTTGCACCTGAGGTAAGAGAAAATTTATTTTTTAGCTATCAGATATTGCTATTCTTTTTCCTAGAGATTTAGTGACAGATGAGTTTATCACATATGTTGATAGGTTCTTGCCAATCGAGGATATGATGGTGCTAAATCAGATATCTGGTCTTGCGGTGTCATCTTGTATGTCATCCTCACAGGATGTTTTCCATTTGATGATAAAAATCTTGCTGTTCTTTATCTAAAGGTGAAAAATACCTGACTAATCAGGAATTGTCCCTACTAGGTTATATTTACATATTTTAGCTAGCACTAATAGTTAGTTATAATGATTCTCATGCATGTTTCTGAATTTTTTTGATCTATGGTGAGTTGTAGCTAATATAGCATTTGATGATGAGGTTTGTCTTCAGTTTAATACTTTTAATCATATGATAGTATAATTTTCTCCTTGAACCAGTAGTAGGCTTTAGTGGTGATCTGTATAATTATGTTTTTGTTTGTCTCTCCTTTTTTTAGAGTCATTATTCTTAAAGTATATGCCATCTTGAAACCTGATTATTGCTAGGACTGAATTATTTGGGTATTCGAGTAATTTGCTACTCGTAGTGCCTAAAGAGTAAAGAGACATCTTGAGATATTTTATCATTTAAACTAGTCATACTGCTTTCTTTGTTTAGTAATTGTGCATATGTCGTAAGATCTTTAAAGAGTTGTATTTGTTTTATTATTATTTAAGATCCTTTGAAGTTATGTTACATGGTAGGAACATCTAAACATGATGTTGCGTTTGATATGGAAATTCTTTGTTTGTAATTTGGTACTTAAAGAACTTCTGTCATTGATTCAGATTTTGAAAGGTGAGCTCCAGATTCCTAGATGGCTCTCCCCTGGTGCACAAAACATTATTAAGAAGATTCTTGATCCAAATCCTCAAACTCGAATAAATATGGCTCAAATCAAAGAAGATTATTGGTTTAAGCAAGACTATATTCCTGATATACCTGAAGAAGAAGATATAAGCTCTGATGATGAAGCCTCTGCAATCAAGGAGGTAAAAGTAGTTTTTGTTCTGTTGCTCTTTTCTAACTTATATATGGCTTTCAATTACTGTTAAGATTGGACAAATTTGTTCATTTTGAAGGTAGCAGAAACAGATGAACATGGACACATTTACAATCACATAAATGCATTTGAGTTAATTGGAATGTCTTCATCCCTCGATCTTTCTGGTTTGTTTGAGCAAGAGGTAATTTCTTTTTATTTTAAGAATTTATCTGTATTCTTAATATCTAGTTCTGTTACTTTTACTATAATAAAATGAGGGAAGCTCCTAGATTCTCTCTCTTGTTAGGCTGATAATGTTTTAATGATTATAATTTCTCCTAGGATGCCTCTGAAAGGATGATTAGATTCACATCAAATTATGCGCCAAAAGATTTGTTCGAGAAGATTGAGGACATTGTTACCGGAATGGGGTTTCAAGTTCATAAACGACATGGCAAGGTACTTGTTTAAATTTCCTTTAGTTTGTCAAGCTTTATTTCTTTGAGTAGTTCTTTGTAATTATCTTCCAACTTAAAATTTGCTGAAGGCTAAAAATTAGTCATGCTAATTTGCAGCTGAAGGTAATGCAACAGTGTCAGGGTACTACAACACATATGTCACTTCTAGTGATTACCGAGGTAAAATTTTCTTCTCCATATCTATTAGATCTAACAAAGGTTTTCATCTAAATGTTTGTTAGCATCAAAACTTCAGGTATTTGAACTTAGCACGTCTCTGTCTGTTGTTGAGTTGAGAAAATCACACGGAGATTCTTCGCTGTATAGACAAGTATGCACTTTTATCCTTACCATGAAAATCTTCCTCTTAGTTTACATAGGGTGAGTTTAGAATGTTAGTACCTTAATTCCAACTATTACTAATGCAGTTGTGTGCAAAGTTGTTGGATAATTTGGGTGTCCGCCAAAACCAACAGATTTCGGCAAAGCAATCATTAATTCAAGAACACACAGAATTAGAAGGGGAAATGCCCGTTGTTGTGTTCTCAGTTTGAGTCAGTTGTAGAAGATTGTTCAATACTTCAATGCAGCATATAGAATTCCAAAGAGAAGATTGGAAAAAGTAGAACTTTTTCTCTTTTTCCTTCAGAAAAGAAAAAGTTTGTATCGACCCAAGGAATTAAAGAGCTTGAATTGTATTAGCCCCATAGGAGATAGCTCTGATATACATGATGCTGAGCTGGTAAAGAAGTGTACAAGTTTGGCTTGATATACTATGGAATGAGGGTCTAGGTTGTGTATGATTACACTCTTGTTTTCAATTCTTTGAATTTTAAAAGCTCTTTTATTTTCTATTCTCTTTCTATTTGTTTTATTCATCCAGGTAAAATCAATAACATTATAGCAATTATTATTTATTCATTCCCATACACAACATAAATAAAGTTTATTCTCAATAGTGGTAACATTTGTCGATAAGCATTGCCAAGTATATTCTTGACAGTGGAATAGAGGTAGTTCCTGATAAATTTGTTTTGAGTTAATCAATTATTATGTAGAGAAATTTTCTATATCTATAGAAGATAAACTTCATGGAGAGGGCCCCAAGTTCAATTAGGTCAAGCTTGAATGGAGTTTGATTTGAACTCAAAACTGAGTTCATGTTCAGATTTAATAAAATTATGGAGCTGCTCTATTCTTTAATCTTGATTTAGTTATAAAATGAGCTAAGCTTGGCGATAACTATCGTCTCTGAAACCATTTGAACTGATGAAACACATTCTTAATGAATATGTATCTGCTTTTCGAAACACATTCTTATTTAAGAAGATGGAGAAACTCACTAATGAATTCAAATGTGGATGCTTTATTTTGGCGATGAGATCTTAGATGATTTTTCGACGATGTCGGATAAATATAAGCTTGTAAGGCATGATTATATATATATATATATATATTTTTTTTTTGTTGAATTACTAATCAAATGTTTTAAGCAGTATTGATGGTAACCCATCAGTTCATTTCATCCGATAGATTTATTATTGATAACTACAAGTATACTCTCGTGACGATCTGAAATTAAGCACACTCCTCTGTTATCCATAATTCTATATCGTAGATGTGAAAGAAACCACCTCAATTGTCTGTGTTTTCACCTTTAATGATGATAAAGATAAGATGAAACAATCGATCATTTTCATCCACGCCAGTGGCTATTAATAAGGTTGCTTTATATTTGCCATATAAGTGTGTTCAATCCGTTTTTGGTTTTTTGTTGAAGTTACTAACCAAATTTCTTAAGCAGTATTGATGGTAACCCATTGGTTCATTTCACTCGATAGATTTATTATTGACAACTGCAAGGATACTCTTGTGACAGTCTGAAATTAAGCACACTCCTCTGTTATCCATAATTCTATATCATAGATGTGAAAGAAACCACCCCAACTGTCTGTGTTTTCACCTTTAATGATGATAAAAATAAGATGAAACAATCGATCATTTTCATCCACGCCGGTAGCTATTAATAAGGTTGCTTTATATTTGCCATATAAGTGTGTTCAATCCGTTCTTATAGCAGATCAAAATTATTTCAATAGAAACACAAAACAACTAAAACATACATCGAAGAACTTGAAAGTTTGAGTTAGATGACTAAATCTTCTTTCAATAAACTATGATCTTTGAGTGTTTCCTTTGCAAATTAATTATAAAAGATGATAATTTATTGTAGGACTCCCTTCACTCGTCATACAACTCTATAATTGTTTTGATTGCGTTCTTGACCATCTCTTTAACCTCAAGGGTGATATGTTTGATATCAGTGGTCCTTATTTAGTGATATATTTAGACATGTGTATTCTCTAATGAATACAATAATCTTTCACATTCCATGTTCCTAACGATATCGTGCAAGGAATCTCCATTAACATACATTATCTTGTTAGCACTCACATAATAGATGTTAGAGTTAGAGTCTATCGCTTTCTAAGGATGATAGGATAAAAGTGCATTATTATCTTTATGTAATTCCGCGTAAGAAATCTTTAATTAATTAGTAAACTAATGATCTTATTATTCATAACTGCTATAAGTTCACAGCCTTTACCCATGTCGGAGCAAGTTGAATGATTATCTCTAGTCGAATATCATTAGCATCGTCATCTCAAGGTGGGCATCAATATTATCCCTATCCGACTCATCTAACTCAATTATTCATCGTTGCTTCATTTATAATACGATCATTTTCTTTGGCTTCTACTAATCTAACAACTTTAATCATACTATTCTCACATAGATCAGATTGCTGATAATTATCATCCACACTCTCAACGTCGCAAGGTTGACTAAATTGTGCTGCATAATAATGTCTCGAAGTCTTGATATTTAGAGAAGGATAATGGGAAGTCTTGATATTTAGAGAAGGATAATGGACGATAAATTCATTGGTTGAAATGTTCTTATTGAGTCCAAACTGGCCCTTTTATAACATATTCAAAAAATAAAATAACAATTACCTCTCAAACATAACCTACTCTATTCAAATAATTGTAATCCATTGTAATTTATCATAATTTATTTTAAAATAATAAAAAAGAGACGAGCATAACCTACTCTAAATCTAATTTACCATAATTTATCATAATTTGTTCTAAAATGATAAGAGAGATTAGCATAACATATTCTATTCATTCTTACAACAATTTACAACAATTGATCATAATTTATTCTAAAATAATAAAGAAAGATGAAGATAAAGAGAGGTAAGAGGGAGGAGAGAAAAAAAAGAGAGAAACTAATTTGAACCGGCTATTGAAATAATATTGAATTAAAAAGAGTTTAAGAAGAAGAGACTTGTAATGTTTGGGATGGGAGGTTGGGGTGTACCTAATAATTCAATGTGATAAGAGTTTGTGCTTAATTTAATCGGATTTGAGTCATAAACGGATCAACTCACTTAACCTAATTAATAATCGAGTCATATTTGAGTTTATATGGCTACCTGTTTTGACCCGTTTATATAGACGGGTCAAGTCGAATCAACCCGCCAAATCTTTATTGTGGGGATGTGATATTTGTTCAATTAGTTTTGAAAATAAGCATATTAATTTTGTTTTAATTACTGTTAAAACTTTTTAAGTATCACAATTGTGCAAAATCCAATTCTATAAACACTTATTAAATATCATAATTGTAATGAAGCATTTCTATCTTCTTAGAAGGAACCCCTGTTCCACCATAGAGATATAAGAGAAATGGGGAAGAACAGGACCCTATTTTGTTTTCATCTTCCTTCTTTTTTTTTCATTTTTTTTTCCAAATCCCAACATTAGATATAAATCTCACCACCACAATCATCTGACTCTAATCCTCTAAATTCTCCTCCACCAGACCCAGGATATATATCTCATAATCATCGCAAACATTTCTAATTCTCTTCTTTTTCTAAATATAAAGTTTATCGACACCGTCACGACCACCAAACTCTCTTTTTTGCTTTGAGTTTATGAACTCCTCCTAAATTGGTTCAGGACTATCTAAACTATTTCAGTAACCAAACATCTTTTTATCATTTTCATATCTAATCAAATTTACTCTATAAAAAAATTAAGACTAAAAACTGAGACTCACTAATTGAGTTCGGAGCTTAGCCTTAAACTAAACAGGCATTATAATTTCCACCCACGATACAAAGTTACAATTTACAAACCACAGAAATATCATTACTAGTAATCCCTTAACCCGCCTCTTAAATCATGGTAATTTTTTTATTATACGGAGCACATTTGTGAGTAGAGGGGCATAATAATCATTGTGTAATTTTTGTTAACTTTTTTAGAAGGTTTGATGACTTTGATTAGTTGAGAGTGTCAAAGTATAATTATGCTTATTTTAGAAAATATAGTGGTAATTATGATATTTTAAATTTTTTTAACGGTAATAATGTAAAGATCTTAGATTAAAAAAAGCTAGTCCTATTAATAGTTGGTTCAAGTCATTAATAATTTTTTTTAACCAATGGATCACCGATCAAGCTATTGGTTCATCTAAGTATATATAAAATATTATAATATATATATAGTTTTATTAATTTCTAAAAACTTAAAAATATCTTAGAGTTATATTTATTGTAATATTTAGCCAATTTTTTAAACTAATTTTTATACTCACATAGATCAGATTATATAACATATACAAACTCATATTTTAGTTAAAGACTTTTTATTTTTTAAGATATAATTATTTGAACCTCAGAACTAAATTACTCTTAGAATCAATAATAAAAAATAATAAAAAATTAAATATTGAGGAACAATTTTGAAAAATTTAGTTTCGAAAAACAGTCGAAGTTGGTCGGATCGATCGAATATTTACCAATTAATTTATTTTCTAATTTTATAATCATATTAAATTGAACTATTTAGCGATCGGTTAATCAATTTTAGGACACCGAGGCTATTTAGATAATTTTATAATTTTATTTTATTTTGTTGGTAAAATTGATGAGCTCATTAATTTATTAAGAATATAATTATCATTAAGCATTATTTATCACCATCATTATCAGTTTTATTTTGCCCAAATTTAAAGCTGACATTATAATCTAAAAAGGCTTAAGGAGTTCTTGTAAAAATTGGGTATAGACGTAATTAACCCATCAATTTATTCAAGGGTTTATTTAACGGTTTATTCATCCGACCGGTCGCTCCGGTTTCGTTCTTACAATATATATATATATATATATAATTTTCTTAAACCCTAGTTCTCGTTCTACACTTGTTCGCCTGGTGGATTGATTGAAAGAGAGATGGGGAAGACCTCGTACATGAGGTTGAAGGGAAGCAGCCACCTGCGGCAGCGGCTGGTTCTCTCGACGCTCGCTTCGACGCCGATCGTAGTGGAGGAAATCCGCGCCGATGACACCTCGCCGGGCCTCCGCTCCCATGAGATCTCCCTCCTCCGCCTCCTCGAGAAGGTCTCCGATGACTGCCTCGTCGAGATCAACGAGACCGGTACGCATCGTAAAATTCCGCTTCGCTTGGAATCCAATCTAAAGTTGATATCTTTGTTGGCTTTAATGGAGTGAAGTCCCTTGAGGTGTATTTCTGTTGGTGTTTTCTTTCGGGATTAGGAACGAAGTTGAGGTACAAGCCGGGAGTTTTGATGGGAGGGAAGAATCTTGTGCATGATTGTGGCATCGGTCGCTCGATTGGGTACTTCATAGAGCCGTTAATCCTACTCGGTTTGTTCGGGAAGAAGCCCCTCTCCGTTAGGCTCAAAGGTTTGTTTGATTTTCTCTTTATCTGTGCCTTTGTGATTAATTTTGAGGCCCTCCCAGTGCTGTTGTAATGTATCTATCCTTTGCTTGTGTTTGGTCTGAGGCTAAGCCCAGAACTTTGATTAGCTGGCTCATTTCTTAATCTTAATTTAGGTACTTCGAATTGTGCTAAGAAAATGTGGTGTTTGGTTGTGAACTAGGCTAAAAATGTGATTATTACTTTTGATGTCACGTGAAAAAGTGAAAAGAATATTAGTTTTCGAGGGAAACAAATGATATATAAAATTAATAGACTAAAATACCCTCTGGCTTTGATGATAAAATTTAAAAAGATTACTATTTTATCCATAAAAAGTTTTTAAATTACTAATTTGCAGGCTTATGTGTTTGTAAGCCAGCAAACGGGTTTAGCATGCATTTAAGTCGGCAAACGGCCTTACAAGCAGCATGTAAATGGCCTTAGCATTCATGTAAACTCGCAAACGGGCTTGGTACATGCATGTAAGTTGCAATGAGCTTACATACATGCATGTAAGCCCACATACTTTGTTGTGACATGAAAAAAATAAAAAATATTTTTTTTTATGGAAATTGAGTATGTATCATGCGAATAGTACTAAAATATTATTATTATTTGTAAAATATAATGCAAGTTAGTCATTTTAAACCCACATTAAATCTATCAGTAAATTATATTAATTATTTTAATTTTTTCATTGGTGTTTACGAATATTTTTTTCCACGATTATTTTCTTTGTGAGCAATGGTGAAAGAAGAGCTCTTTAATAATAAAAGATGTAGTTTTTGGAAGAGAGAGGAGAGAGAGAGAGAGAGAGAGAGAGAGAGAGAGAGAACATTGACAAAACATAAAATTGATAGATTTAAGTCATGTTAAGGGTAAAATTAAAATTAATTTGAATTAATATTAATAACTTTATTTTATTTTCTTTTTGGTTATTGGGGAATGAACTTGGTTAGGGAAAAATAAATAAAAAATATGTTTGGCTATTGAATTTGGGTCTCTGACCAAGTTCAAGGACTCCCTTGAACTCAAAGCAAACAAAGGCTTAGCTAATATGTATTTAGTTCTCGAAGAATGGTTTTGGACCTTGGTAGATAGAAGAATTTGGCATTAATTTTGGTATTTGACTATGTCTTATGGACTGAGCACAATGGGCCCTGAGTATGTTCCTACAAATAATTTAATCTAAGATTCTAAATTACATGTGGGCATCATTCATGCTGTTATTAGTGCCAATCACGAACAACAATTAGATCCACTGTGTAATTTGATGTTCATGAGTATTGACACATAATGTAAAGTGATAGCTGATGGATTTTATTGATATATATCAACTTCTCATTTCTTGTTTAATGTGAGTTGAAATTTGATGCTTCACTTGCAGGAATTACTAATGATCCTAAGGACCCATCTGTGGATACTTTCCGGACAACCACTTTACATATGCTTAAGCGTTTCGGTGTTCCTTTAGAAGGATTGGAACTGAAGATTGAAAGCCGGGGTGCTCCTCCTCTTGGTGGTGGAGAAGTCACCCTTCGAGTTCCTATTGTCCCTAATACTTTAACGGTAGCATATACTTTTTTTTCTAACAAATGTTTTATTTGACTTGTGCCTATTATTTCACTTAAGCTTAATTGAATCCATAGGCAACCCATTGGGTAGATGAAGGGATGGTTAAAAGAATTAGGGGAGTAACATTCTCTACAAGAGTGTCCCCGCAGATTGGAAATCGTATGATATATGCTGCTCGTGGAATCTTGAATAGCTTCATTCCCGATGTCCATATATTCACCGACCATAGATCTGGTCCAGCTGGTGGAAGGTACTCTCAGACATTCTTCTGAACAATAGTTGATTGGTGTTCCTGGATATCCAGTACTAGATGCATTCTCACTTGGTGCTTGACAGTACTCAATTTTACGAATTGGTTATTTCTCATTGGACATGCTAGGTCCTTCCTGTATATGGGAACCAGTTCTTTCATTTGATCAAGTTTTACTATGAACTTGTAAATTTCACTCTTTGGCTCTACCCACCAATTATACAATAGTAGCCCTTCCACAATAGGGGTTGTCCATATAAGGATGACAACTATTTATGAAAGTTGGCCAAGTATCCCTTCTTCCAATAAAAGAGGTATAATTCCTTTGCTTCTTATAGTACCATTTCCGCTGCTTAGTGGATATCTGTTTGCTACCAATGGGGAATTGCTTCTTATTTCAATTCTAGATTATTGATTTGCATCAATTGAAGCTATATCTTCTCTATATATCTTATTCATGATACTAAAAATTCTCTCATTTGTTCAAACTCATGATATGAAGAAGTTGAACATTCACCCTAATAGTGTTCCTCAACAGAACGACATCCTCTCAAGAGTGGGAGATTTCATAATATTTCTTATTGGTTGCTTTGTTTTCTAATAAGATGTTTATAGTCCGCTTGTATGTTTATATCTAATATGGAATCAAATGTGTTGGTTTAGAATAGTCTTAACCTTATGCTCGATGATTATGAATTATTTCCATTTAATATCAAATAACAAAAATATTTCAATCATGGTTTGATATAGATTTACATGCAATCCTCAGTATTTTCATTTTAGTCTGCTAATTAGCCCAAAGATCAATGATGTCATGAGCTTAGGCTTTTGTTGATGACATAAAATATCTGTTTCCGTGTCCTAGGATACACAACCCATAAAGGGTTTCCTTTCTTTGAAAATAAAACTTTGCAAGGGTTTTATGAAGTTTCAGTAGTTCTTCTACTTCCAAGATAAATATCCTTGCTTGTGCCTCCTAACAAGCAGAAGTAGGTTGGTGATTGTAATCCTGGTGATATTGATATAACATCATAAAGGGTTCTTCCATTTTGCATAATTGAGCTAAACTCAAATAAGAGATAAAAGAACAATGAGAAGAAAATTAAAATAATAATCCATAATTCTCTATTAGCTTAAGCTTTTTTGATTTAATTAACAAGATAGGCCTAACAGGAATCAAAATCAAGACCTTCTGCTCTGATATAAGTTGTTAACTCACTAATTAATTTAAAAGTTTAAGCTTTTAGAGTAATTAATGAGTTAACATTTCTTACTACTTTTCTCCTCCTTCCTCTTCCTCAAAGGGAAGCACATCACTCACTCCACGGGAACTAGCCTAAGGGTTTGCCTCATCTTGGGCATCCCATTTGAGCAGTTGTACGATTGTATTACATGCACCATTCTTGGCATAAGCTTTGCCTCCTAGTATCTAACTTTATGGTATTGCATCCCTCTCGCCATGAGAGTAAGTAGTGAGTTAACATTTTTTTACTACTTCTCTCCTCCTGCTACTCCCTCAGCGCTGTTAGAATATTTGTAGGATTGTATGCACTATTTTTGGCATTAGCTTTCCCTCCTAGTATCTGACTTTATGGTATTGCATCCCTCCTTCCATTGGAAATCATAGATGAGATCATGGAACATCACATATCTATTTTCAAGGTTGGTTTTATCAACTAAATCTGCTCATGGCGAGTCATTCCAATCAGTGAATTGTTTTGATTCATTGGTTGTGTCCTTGATAGGCAATTGAGCATCTTCTCTATTGATATTAGACTTATTAGTTAGCTATCGAAAGCTTACAAGCTATTTGTTACCAACTTTGGTAATAAATGATTCTGTTCTGATCTAGTTTCTTCATTAATTCAACAATAACCAGTAAGTTAACTCATGTGGCAGGTCACCAGGCTATGGCATATCTCTAGTTGCAGAGACAACGTCAGGCTGTTTAATATCTGCAGATACTTCAGTAAGTTACCCAAAAGCTGATGAAATGGAGGAATATACTGAGGAGAAACCAGAGCTAATGCCTCCAGAGGATGTTGGCGTTCAAGTTGCTTCAATGTTACTCGAAGAAATAGCTCAAGGAGGAGTGGTTGATTCAACACACCAGGTCTGTTCTTTCATATCTATCTTTCTTTTTCACTTGTAAAATTCGAATTGATGCAATCTTATTATTTAAGTGCTGATGGGGCTTTCATACTGGCAGTCAAATTTAGTGATGTTATCATTGCATGTTTCCCCCCAATAGTTTTCAAGAACTTGAGTTATATTTCAGTTACAATGTGTTGACCTCCTTCTGTGCATTCAACTGAAAAGTTTGGTTGATACAAGGTTGGATATAGGAGTTTCTCAATAGAAATTAGAAGTTTCATGTACTACATGCTATTGGGCTAGCATCTCACTGCTAGGAAGTTTGTTCTTAGTATATTTTTCATGTCTATATACAAGGTTTTCTCTTTTCATTTGTCATTCTTTGTTTCTGTGTATGTTTATTTGGTCACTTCTGCGGTTGTTAGGGTTCTCCAATGGTAGAAGTGAGTATAGTTGTAATTGTACTTTTGTGCACGAAATAAGGGTGTAATCAAATTCAAATAATCTGATACCAAATTTGCTCCATACCCGACTAACTGGGAGTCAGATCTTAACTTTTTGATCTATATAATAAATGGGTTGGATTCTGTTTGAGTAATTTTGGATCTAACCAGATCTAGATTCAGAGCAGATCCTGTTCAAATATCCATCAGATTGCCCAACCCATGACTAATTTGATCAGGATCGGGCTAACCTCTCCGGATCGGCCTGACCCAAAACCTGAAGCTTGAGGCGGCCCAGAACCTAAACTTGAAGCCTGGTCCGGAAGCCTAAATCTTTAGAATTCTCTTAGTGCAGTATTCAAAATTATTAATTATTTGGCCCTCTTTGTTTTTTTTCCCTCTATTTGTACTTGTATTTAAAGTTTTGTCTTCCCTTCTTTTTTGTTTCCAATTTCCAAGATAGCTTCTACTGTTTCTTTCTTTCTCTTTTGTCTGTCCAAGATGGAATGACAGCTCCATATGTTTTAATCTTTTTTTACCTTTCCTCTTTTCTTGCTTTACCTTCCATCCTCATTTAATTATTATCTTTTCAATTATTTCCAAGACTGACTGACAGCTCCTCTCATGATGGCCATTTTTTTTTCTCTTCATTTTCTCCCTTTTTAAGAAACAGTGGCCCCAACCCAGGTCGGCCTGTGGCCACCCTGTTGAATTTGATGCATACAATTTGTCACATCTTGAACACCTGTAAGGAGTTGAGAATTTGCATATTCTTTTTGTTCTACGGATCTGATGGAAGATATATCTAGGATATATGCTGCATAAAGTTTTTAGATTGGTCTTCATCACAAGGATAAGTAAAATATTGAGGTAATACTGGATAAAACTACAGTCTCACATCCTTTGAGATCATTCCAGTTCAAAAGGTTACATTCTTCATAGATGCTTAAGAAGCCTTGATAACTTTAAAGATCTCAAATTTAGAACAATGGGCATGTGCTTTTCTCTTGATTATCCTGTCTTCATTTTTTCAGCTTGTTGTACTTCTGTACTTCTTCAAAAGAGATCCTTAATTAGTATGATATTGCTTCCCTTTTTTTTTTCATTTCAATCAGAAATAATTTTTGCAGTGATTTGAGCATTATCAACATAGTGGTACATTCAAATGTCATCTTCATACTTAACTGGCATATCTCAGATATTGCACTAAGGGAACAGTTTGCAACATGCATAACAATTATGCCAGCTTTGCGTTAAGATTTAAGAAATTGTGCTTGCCTTTTAACTGAACTTTCTAACAATTAAGTTTGGATTGTTTGCAGGGTTTGCTGTTTCTTCTTTGTGCTCTATGCCCACAGGATGTATCAAAGGTTCGAGTGGGGAAGCTTACACCTTATGGTATAGAGACTCTTAGAAACATTAGGGATTTTCTTGGTGTTAAGTTTGTTATCAAGCCAGATCCGGAATCAACCACCGTCATATTAACATGTGTTGGTTGCGGAATGAAGAACCTCTCCCGAAAGATATCATGAGCAAAAGAGATGATGCTTTTTGCCTGACTTCTCAATTGATCTTTGAGCTCCTATGAAGCAGTTCCAGTTTCATAGCTTGCTGCCAATGTCTCTATCATTTTCAGTACGAGATATTAAATATCTTGGTCCTACCTGGACTAGATTCATGGTATAGAAAACATCATTTTGTATCACTAGGATATGATGTTACTACTTACTAGAGGGGGGAATGTAGAAATGTATCTATTCACAGGAGGACGGGTTTCATTGGGTAGAAAACTGCAATCGGGAAAATCTTTGTCCGACAGAATGTTGAATTTATTTTTGGGCTTTTAATAGCTTGGAGCTGTTGGTGATATTTATTGATAAGACTTGGGCAAACCTAGTAATTGATTCCATTTCTCGGAGTTGCCAGTGTAGAACTTCCAGCAGGGCTTTTACAATTTAATTATATTAGATCTTTTGATTTAGCATATAAAATTTAGTGTATATCTGTTTTTATAGTCGATGTATATTTTGTTATAACAGAATACACAATTTGAAAATTTTAAATACAATTAAAGTGCAAAGGCTCTGATTTCCAGCGTAATTAAGCAAATGACTGGTTGAGCACATAGAGAAAGGAAATTAGCTACTAAGCATCCTTTTCTAAATACAATGTGTGCAGGCAATTTGACAGTAAGATCAATTTGGATCCACCAACAGATCAAATTCATGAAAGGATTCAAATCAAGCTAATGCCTTTGTTCCAGAATATTGAAACATGAGACAACTTTTCCGAGACTATTTAATATTTACAGATCTAAACGTGAGATCTTTTCTCTATTTTCTGAGAAGAATATGTTTCTTAGGAGACTTTTTTTTAACTTTAATTGTATATAATTTTTTAATTTATAATAATAAATCTTAGTGTGCATTGCATACATAAATTATGTGCATATCATTATAAATATGTATTGATTTTAAAATTTATATTCACTGAATTTTGTATTTAAGTTGAAAAATAAATGCAATTAAATTGTGAGAACTCCCTGTTGCTTACATAAAGCTCCATCCAACCAAAATAATGGATCATACTTTATATGACAATTGAAAGCCCTCTATCCAGAACGCTAATTGACAATTGAAAGCATACTAACTCAAATGACTGTTATTTTGACAGTTGAAATCATTGTTCACTTAGTGCAATGTAAATTTCAAGAAGGTATGAGTATGTCCACCTCCCTGAATGCCACCATGTAACATTGGCAAAGCATCCTCATTTTTCACAAATGATCAGTAACTTCAGTTGATATATGCTGTTGCAGAATAAAAACTCAGCTTAAGCAAATAAATATTAAGTATAAACTTATTTTTTTTACCATATTGATATACATCGGGTTTTCATGATACAATGTTGAACAAAAATAACTGCATTACAGTATGCCACAAGTGGACATGCGTGTATTGCATGCCTACCCTAAACATGGAGCAGATGATTGCTATGGAAGAAAAAGAAAGAGAATTCTTGGTGAATTTCTCAATCAACCAATAATAATGCTATCCACAGGCACAGATCATACCAAATTTTCTTGTGATCAGCAGCAAATTTGAAAATATGGGTCAGTCAACTATTGCTTTAAGTATAATAATTATTTGAATTGGATGATGTGTAGCTCTGCTTTAAAAGGTGTTATAACCAAAAAAACAGCTGTGGCAAATATTGACAACCTTTGAAGGACATTCAGATCCTGAAAGAAAAAAAAGAAGGAAAATGAGATAAATACAAGATAATTACAGCTCTAATATTCTCCATATACTGTAGCTTAAATTTTCCAACCTATTAAGAGACATAAAATAATGATGATCTTTAAGACATAGATGTGAATGACTTCATTCAAAATTACATAGAAGAACATGTTGCATGACTTTCTAAAAATATGTATAATAAGATTATCGCAAGTTGATGGAGACAGCTGTCCATCTGAAAGGAATGGTAGCGATAATACAATTCACTTTGGAATCATTTTTAATTTAGAAGTATGTTTACACGTTTACAATTGATTGAATCATACAGAATTGAACAAAATAATTTTGATTATGGAAACATGTAACACCACATATTTCTTCTGGGGAAGAGTACAACTTTCCAGAGGGTTTCAATGGCAAATTGTCCGCTTAAATCTACAAGATGACTAAAAATTTGTAGAATTGAATAATTCATAGGTGGAAGGATACGGAACATGCAAAAAGGTACGACTTAAAAATGCTGCCAATGCATCATGAAAATCCAAATAACAAGATAAATTCTGAAAGTACATAGTTCAACTCTTAGTAGTTCTGAAACATGATGGAAGATTGTTATGACATGTTCTAGGGGGTTAGGAAATGGATTATATACCTTGACAAGCTTGGAAAACTTTAACAGATGTCATGTAGAAGTGACCTGTTTCTTTTCTTGTTACTTCTTTTATTTGTATCTTTTTCTTTAAAAGGAACCGACTGTCTTTGACTTGCATTTATATGGAAAAACAGAAGAGCTTGCTTAAAAAAAGTGTAATAAGTGTTGACACTCCAGTAGACTAAGAATAGATCAATCTAATTTCTGACTTATGCAAAGACAACAAAGGATATCAAAATAGAAAAGGTAGGGCAATTTTTCTTGGCTAAATTATAAATGTGTGCCATGCGTCTTGCTAAGAGCCCGGGACAGTGGTTTATTCTTGTTCAATAACTAGCATCACACAACAATCACCACTCTGAGGCATAATTTAGCCTCGCAGGCAAGATTGGTCAATAACTAGCTTCACCTCAGCATTTATTTTCTTTTAAACCTTTCTTTTATTAGAAACATTTCTGTGATCTGTCATGCTAGTGATGGGCGCTCACTTCAAGAGGGATTCAGACTCCATCAAAGACCAGAAAATCAAGCAAATTCGTATTCTATTGATCCTTCATTGATCAATTTAGTTTATAGAGTAGTTAAGATTGATAAACTCCACATGGGTTGGTGCTACAGCAATGAGGAAAAGGCATTGCTGCAAACTGCTATAACTCAGGTAGTCTAAAACTCTAAGGACATTCCAGATGGATTAGTAAGTAGTAATACAGACTTCCACATAAAAAGCAAGGGCTACACAGCAGCACAATGAGGAATCCATCAGAAGTAACCCAATTTGTTCAGCAGGAAAACTATGAAGTTCCCTGGTGAAACAACATACTCATAAAAGTGTCTAACTATTTCTTAAATTACATATGTAGCAGATGTTATAGCTGATAGGGGAAGAATGAGGCCTTGAGAAGGTCAAAGGGTTATAACATTTATTCATAACATATTCCAGAATATTATACACAAAGAATATAATGGAAACTATTATAACTTTGTAAGATGTAACATATTAGTTTAGAAAAAAAATTTAGCACCAGTAAACAAAATGATAAGAAATAACTTGATGAAAGGAAGAACCTAACAAAAAAGAAATAATCCAACCTGAACAAAGTGCTTTACTCAACCGCAGTGACATAAGTTCCATGATTGTAGCAAGTCAGACGACATAAACACCTTTTTCCCGATTAGTACAGAAACAACTTTATAGTCTTGAAGGTTCCACAGCCATCGGACACTCAAGAGTGACAACATTTTCCTGATGGATCTTCCCAAATAAGATGGGCTAATCTGAAAAATATGAGGTCTCCACTAGCTCGACTGTCTTCATACTTTTATGCCACAATAGCATTATGCACTATGTCGTATTGATATTCTTCTGACCAACATCTAGCCCCTCAACCAGTATGTTGCTTACTTTATCACCACCAGCAATTTGGTAGTTTTCACTGGTTCCATTATTCTCTTCTACATCTGCATTCCCTACCAACAAAGCATGTGTCTGGGGATCAGGCACCCAACCATTTTCTAGCATCTGATCCAAAAACTTGCAAGCTTCACTCTTATGGCCTTCCTTCACTAGGCCAGATATCACTATGTTACATATCCTAGGACTTTGGAGTTCACCGTGATTTATTACTTTAGCTAAGCTATCCACTATCTTGTTCAATAATTTAGATGTTGCCATATTAAAAACTACCATTTCAAGTGTTTCAAGGTCTGGAATAAAGCCATGATGCACCATATTATTAAACAAAACAGCAGCTTCCCATATTGTGGTATTAGTGCAGAAGCTGCGTAGTAGAACACGGTACATTGAGACATCTAGTATACAACCTTCCAGCAACATTTGTGCAAAAAGTGCTAGCACCTCCCTTTCTTTCTTCAAATCCAGCAATTCAAGCAAGATTGTGGCATATGTTATAGGCATACAAGAATTACCATTGCAAACTGCCAAAGAACGCAGTCTGATAGCTTCACGCACATTTCCATCAAGACAGTTCCCCTGAATTAACATATTGAGTGACTTTGCAGTGACACTGCAGCCTTTACCAGCAAGATAGCAAAAGATCTCAGTAGCTTCCTCAATCCTCTTCACATGACACAAACCCTCTATTAGTTCCGAGCAAGATTCTGAATCCACATACAAGTTATGGACATTGGCCCATCTAAACACATCTAAAGCATTCTCATACAAGCCCATGTTACAGTAACCAGTTATAATTGCAGAATAAGTACTCTCATCAGGCATAAAGGAAGATATGACCATTCTACATATAACTTCATATGCTCTTTTGACGTTTCCTTTGTTGCAAAACGCTCTTATAATAATATTCCAAGAGTTAATATTGCTCAGCCCCCTCTTGTCAATCTTTTTCAGATAGATAGTTGCCTCATGAAATCGGTCCACATTGCAGAAGCCTCTCAGCAATGCGTTGCATGGCTCAGTTTCCCAAATACAGTCTTCATCCAGGAAGATCATTGCTTCAGAGAACTTGCCCAATTTACAATAGCCATTTACAATATCGACATACATGCTAGTCAATGGAGCAAACCCCAACTCTATCAGCTCTTCAAAAAGATCAACAGCATCATCCAACAAATTATTTTCACACAAACATGAAATCAGAGCACCGTACAGGGAAACATCCAGTTGAAGACCATTATCTTTCATCATTCGGAACAACTTAGTCCCTTCCTCAAACTTATTAAACCTGCAAAAGAGAGGTATAACTCTAACATAAAAATCATAATCTGGAGTGCAGCCAAGCTCTAACATTTGATTCCAGATCTCAACAGATTCATCTACCCTGCCGCTTGAGCAAAGAGCCGCAATGACTATCTCAAAGGTCTGACTGTTTGGTGTGCATTGCTTCTTTCTCATCCTATGAAACTGGTCCAGCGCTAAGTCGACGCGCCCCCACTCGCATAAGACTTTTATCAAGCAATTCAATGTTTCAACATCAGGAATAATGCCTGCTTTCACCATGTCCTTATATACAAGCATAAATGACTGGAAACCTCTCCCTTCCAAGACCGAAGCACGCAATATCGCGTTGCAGGATGAGAGCGAAATCATACTATTTACAGTGTGAAGACCAGTTTCTACAGGATTATGGGCAGGATCGGCACTCGCCACGCTTGAGAAGAAGCGATGCTTGAGAGAGAACCAGATAGGTAATCTCCTGGATCGAACTAAAGGTGGAAACTTTGATGCCATTGAGAAGAAACTTCTACTGAAATCAGAAGTGGACGACCACTTCGGCGGATATATGACCTACAGAAGCTGTTGCTTGAAGCAAAAAATTCTAAAATTTTCATTGAATGTTCTCAAGCAGAGTTTGCAATCGAGATCATTAAGCTCGGCTCAGAATTCCGAGCTTGCTACCTGAATCCATCTCGATTCGAGAGAAGAGGAATTGACCAAGATCGTTGTTTCAAGGGAAGAGAAAGAGAGAAGATGGGCTACCTGGAAACGATAGCCACTCGGCCGTGGTTCGAAAGGAGAGAAGAGGGAGATTGCAGAGGATGGACATTTAATTATTAATGGAATTATGGAGGGGAAGGAATCAAGGAAGATGGAAACCCTAGGAAATTTAAATGGATAGATATATCAACCGTTAGATGTAGAATTCTTCAAAGAAATTTAAACCCTAGGCAATTTCATGTATACATAATTTGCTTGTATCAAACTTAGATATATTATGTATGCATGAAATAATTATTAAGACAATTTGGTGATTAACATGCAAAATAGAAGTTACACAACAGCAAAACAATATATATATATATATATAACAATTTTATTGGGTCATGAGTATGCCCAAAATTAAAGTAGCCTCTTAAATATTTATTTGTACCATCTTGCTTCCCTCTTGTTAGAGTTATAGTGAAAAAATTGGGTGGCCTTAATTGTAGATTGCTGTATTATACCTCTGATATAATAGCTCTATAGCTTTAGTAATTACATATCTTTACTTTTATTTTGAGACCAATAAGATATTATTATTTATGATCATATATTTGAGGAGAAATCTAATGCAACCAGATGTGAGTAAAGATTCGAGGTTTAATTTGTTCTACCTCGATTTAGAAGGGCTCTTTTTTTTTTTTTTAAGAAAAGTGAGCATCGCCTAATTTTTATTTTTCTTCCAAAAAAAAAAAAATAGTCCTAAGAAAAATTCATCCATTTTGATTGTTTCAAAAAAACTACTAAAACATCCTTAAAAAAGTTAATTGAAATTTGCAGTAGGAAAAACTTTTAGAACATTGTAATAAAGTCATGATAAAGTAGTAGGCCGCCTCTCAATAGAGAGAGCATAGGAAAAGGTTGGAAAGATCTTTTTAGAAAAGGAGATCACTCAGATGAATTCTATTAAGGATCATCGATTAAAGGAATGCTTTCACTTTGTAATGAATGAATGTCTTCCATAGGTAAATTGCCCTAATTGCCCTCATAGAGCCCTTAAAAAAGGTAGGGAGTTTAAAAAGTAAGATTACATTTTATAAAGGTATAGTTTAACACATTTTTAAGTAGTTTGGGCAAATGGGCAGACTTACGGAAGGGATTGACCGGCCGGGCTACAAGCGAGCTTGATAGGCTGGGTTGCATGTGAGCCTTATGGCAAGGGGGCGGCTAGTCAAGTTTAGTTTTTGAGCGGAGCGGAGTAGTCAAATGTTTGACCTATATCTCTCATTACTAAAATCGGGCTAGGATCAAGCTAGCTCAAAGGTCTAAACATCTTGCAAGCATGCCTTTTGATGAAATTAGGTGTGACAGTTCGATTCCTATCTACCATCGATGTTAAAAGGAAGAATTATTAAGAGCCACAAGCCTATATTTTTTGAAACTCTAGATCAAAGCGGACTATCATGTGCACAGATATAGTAGCGGTAGATGATGAGCTCCTTCTAGGGTGAGAAGCACTTAAGACC
The DNA here is from genome assembly GCF_048772165.1 of Typha angustifolia. Taxonomy (NCBI): domain Eukaryota; kingdom Viridiplantae; phylum Streptophyta; class Magnoliopsida; order Poales; family Typhaceae; genus Typha; species Typha angustifolia. Next base: position 9,752,087 of record NC_133252.1, on the reverse strand, counting down.
TGACAACTTCCATCCACTTTTAGCTATAAGGTTAGTGTTAAATCATTTTAGGTTATGCACGCACAATCCCCCAAGCTTTTTCAGAAGATACACCTTAGCCCAATTGACTCTTCAATAGAATTTAGAAATACTTGCCTCCTCCTTCCAGAGAAATAGAAGATTATCGATATACTATACCTAAAATGCTTAAGAAAATGCTTAAGGCCAACGCAGTTCATGTGTAAAATTTCATATGTGCATAGATTAGAACAATATATAATATAACTTATACCTACTATTTTCTCATATAATACTTTCTTTTAGTCTTAAATAAGGTCCAATATTTATTTATTTATTACAATTTTACCCCTATCCCATGGGAAATCCTATACATCAAGAGTATAGTTCAACACATTCTTAAGTAGGATTACTTTCCATAAAGGTATCAGTATTTTGGTTTACCATCTTAATATATAAATTCATACCAATTTAAGCCATTTTGACTACGCCGCAGACTAGAAGAACTTCCAAACTCGTTGACGAACTCGGAGCGATCCAAACTCGGGAGCGGGTTTGGCATGAATCCGAGTTCGCTACTCCCACCCTGACTCGGCCCTATATGCCGTTCTGAGTCAACGCGTAAGAACAAGAAGAAAGATTGGGGGGAGAGAGGGGAGAAGAGGAGAGAAGAAAGTTGCCCAGGCGTAATCTCTTCTAGCTCATTTGGAGAAATCTCCTCTCAGGTAATCCAGGATCTCACCTTTATGTTCTCTGACGGGAGTTTGAGCGATTCTTTGGACACCCATTTCTCCGATTCCTTTAAATTTATGCGGATCGGGTGCAATTTCGATTTGTTTCTATCCTATTCTTGCTAGGTTTCCTTTAAGGGTGTCATTTGGGTTCAGTGTTTGGCTCGTCTTTGTTGGAAGTAGAGATTAGGGAGATGACAAATCTCTGAAATATTTTAGGTTCTTGGGAAGTTTGAAAAAGAAAACTAGAAAAGGGAGCTGTTTGTTTGAGCTACTTATACCTTTATGATCTGGTTGTGGATACAATGTTTGGTCCTGGCACCACTTAGGGTTTTAAGACAGTTTCTTCTGGCAATTGGGTTTCATAAGTGGCTTCATTTTGCCATTTTTGGACAGTTAATCGGAGATTAGGGATCTTGCAATGAAGAGTTTGACAATGTCAAATTTGGTGCATCTGAATATCTTGATTTAGTATAGTTAAAGTACAGTTGGTTGGATCAATATTTTTTGCTTCAAATGACTGAATTTTGGCACTGTAATTGAAGTTATGGTGTAGTACTAAAAAGTATGCGGAATGTTCTGCATTTGCCTTCAGTTAGTTTGTTATCTGCGTTTGAACTAGTGGTATACACACTCTATGCACTAGCTTAAAGGGAACTATACTTGAAACTAATCACTTGCTTGTGACTTTCACTTTGCATTCGATGTATAAACAGTGGAAGCATGAAGATACGGTGTGGTACTAAAAAGTATATTGAATGTTCTCCACTTGCCTTCAGTTTATCTGCATTTAAATAAGTGTTATACGGACTCTATGCACTAGCTTAAGGGAACCATACCAGGAACTAATCACTTGTTTTGGACTTTCACTTTGCATTAGATGTATAGACAGTGGAAGCATGAAGATAAGGCGACCATTTAACAGGTTATTTGCGCATATATAATGTGAATTGGTCTTAATGAAAATCCACACTTCATACAACTATGTTTGCATATATGGATGGTATAATAGCACACGAACTAGTTCCAGGAGAATTTTATTTGGCATTAGCCTTTATATGTGGGCCACATCAACTTTAGATGTGTGGAATTAGAATATGTCCAAGGGGACTTACTCTTGGGTGCAACCTTTGTTAAACCATAATAAACATGACACCAATGACTAAAAAAGATTTTAACAAAAGAAACATTACTTTCATCTGTAACTGTAGTTGAAGTACAGTGAGAATGCATGTTCAAGTTGAATGTCCTACATCTAATGACAACCAGTATTGTCTGAAATTTAGTTGCCCTACCACCTTGTCCAATCTAAAATAGTTCACAACTGATTCACTTATATATAGTAGTTTGTTTATCATTATTTTATGGTCAATAGCTTTGTTCTTAGCATAAAATTTCCTTCCATTGTGGCACTTGAAACAGAAAGAGTATTGAACTGCTTTGTAGATTTCAATTTTCAAGCATTCATAATTTTTTTTTTCAGACTTCTACTTTGAACTCAAAGAAGTGTAAATGTGATGAATGAGATCAGCTTAAATTTCATGAACCTGTCTTTTTTTTCTCTTATTATAAAATATGTGCTGGGTGATAAGTTCTTGCACATGATACTTGTAATTGAACATGTAAGAAAGCATCATAGTTCAGATATAGGAAATAAATTCCAATTCATTTGTGTAGTGATTGTAAGATTTCATTGGCTCGTTAACTAGGACTTCACTTGCATAAATTTCTTTAAATGCCAGATGGTGTCTAGAATGAGTTGATGTCATTACTTTTAGGATGAGATATAACCTAATAGTTGTTCATTAGCAGTGTAATTTTAACACCCTAAAAGAAAAAAAATGTGAGCGCATGTGCTCGGCACGTGCACTACAGTACCACCTTCATCCCCAACCAGCACGCTTCTATTCCAATTTTATCCAAAATCTCCGACGCGATTTTGGATCAAGTCGTTGCTTAATCTCTAAATTTTATATAAATCCCTTCCTTTCTCTCTTCCTCCTCTCTCTCATAGCTGCCCTTCCACTTTATTTTTCTTCTTTGCTCTTCTTCCCATCTCTCCATCTCTGTTTGAAGAAAGCATTCGCTGCCAGTGAGTTGCTGGATCCCTTCGAGCTCTCCATTTGCTTCTCCGGTTAGTGATATTAATCTCCTTGCATTCAATTTGATTTTTATCTAGTTTAATAGGCTAAATCAGCAATTTTCTAATTGTTGATTGTCTGGCCAAATTCATCGGCCGACGATTGCCGTCTGGCTTGGCTTTGACCTGGGAAGCTTCTCCCGGTGTTGCGTTGCTAGTGGTATCTTTCACCCGACAACTTAACCTCTAGGTGAGGTTAAGCCATGTGAGACTTTCTCATCGGCCTTGTGACTTTGCTCTAGCCATTGTCGCTACTGCTCTTGCTTCTTTTTGGCTAGTATAGCTCCCCATGCCATCCTCTATATTTTTGTGGGGTTTTCAAACTGCATTCACCTTTATTTAGGTGGATTAGCATCTCTATTAATGGAGGTCTTTTTGTTTTTTGCTTTCCTTCCATGATCCCATCGAAGATGATGAAGATAGAGATGGGGTTGGGCTAGGCCAAACCCCACTCCTTATGAAGTTAGACTCATGCAAGGTCGAGTTAGGCCATGGGTCTAACCTAGGGCTGTCAGGCTTGACGAGCAGCTCGGGCTTGGCTCGGGCTCGGCTCGGGTGAAGCTCGAGTCCGGCTCGGCTTGGTCAGAGCTGAGCCGAGCCCGAGCCATCATAATAGGCTCAAAATTAATACCGAGCCGAGCCTGAGCTGGAGCCAGCTCGCTTAGGCTCGACTCGATAGGCTCGATAGCTTGACTAGCTATAACTAAGGGCTCGATAGGCTCATCCATCACATCACCTTCCCCATCACGTCACCTTCCCCATTCTCAATTTCCTCACCCATCCCACCCTCACCTTCACCCTCACTCTCACCCTCACCCTCATCCACCCGATCACCACTTTTAACCTCACCCCATGCGCCGCCACCTCCTCCCTCCCCGTTGGCCTCTATCGGCAACGACGGAAGCCACCACCACGGCACCATGCCTTCCTCTCCATCGGCCTCCTCCTCCTCCTCCTTGTCCACTTCGTCGGCTTCCTCCTCCTTCATTCACCATCTCCTCATCGTCGCCTCCTCCATCCGTCTCCGACTCCTTCGGCAAGCCGCCGTCCATGTCGCCACCGCCCACGCCGCCACCGCCTCATCCTCTAATCAAGCCCGAGCTTTGCTCGGGCTCGGCTCGGGCTCGGTTAGGCTCAGCTCGAGCTCGGCTCGAGTTGAGCTGAGCCGAGCCTGAGCAACATTATGAGGCTCGAAAGTAATTTTGAGCCGAGCCTGAGCCAGAGCCGGCTCGCTCAGGCTCGGCTCGTTTACAACCCTAGTCCAACCCAAGAGCATGGTGAGGGTGGGCTATGGGCAGCCTGCAACCCCTCCCTTTCTTTGGGCTATGGGCTAGCCCAAATAATTGGTTTAGTTTTTTTAGTTATTTGTTTTGATTGACTTTATTAAATTGGGGTTATATAAATTTAATTATCAAAAAATGATAATTCATTTGTTTAGTTAATAGTTATTAGGTTTAGTATTCTTAATAGTTATTTTGACTAGACCAATAATTGAACCTACCCAAGCCATGACGAAAGTGCAGTGTTATATTTAATTAAATAATTTAATAATTAGATTCTTTTGCTTATGGTATGATTATATTCATCATATTATTAGATCCACATCCGTACGGAGAGGATATTCATGACACAGAGGGAAGCAAATAACTAGGAGCGATTCCAACCAAGTGATTCCTCTATAATCTAAAGATAGTATAAATATGATGGGAGGATGCTAGTATTTTGATTGTGTAGTAATATTATCATATACATGTTTATGTGTTATTTATGAACATTTATGTATTATTATTTCATGAGGACTGTATACGTGTTTTGCATATGGTATGCACTTTGGCTATGATGATCATGCCATGTGTATTAGACATTGCACTAGATACACGTATCACCAAGTAGTTAGATCCCATTTCGGTAGTACCCTTGTATTCACTTAGCCAGCGTTAAAGACATAGTGAGTATATATATATATATATATTTGTCTATGCCTGAGATCATTAGTCTTGGGAGAATCAGGTAAACTGTACGTCGAATTTGAGCAGACGTGATTTTTGCCCGTTATGGAGGTTAGATACTTGCTAATCTTGAAAATGATGATTGTGAAGTAGCGATTATGGTTCTAGCGGTACCTGATGGCGCAGGATTAGTGTCTTTTTGAGTTGGGGGCTCTTGATTTTCCGCATGGGATGCGGTTATAAGTATGAGGATGGGCTAACGACCGAGGTCCTTAGTCTAAGGCTACAGATAATTGGTCATATGCAGTGTTATTAGGCATGTATGGGCGACATAGCTGCTAGATGTTTATCTCTCTTCGATGATTAAGGCTCTGAAAAACCTTGTGATGTTATAATTTATTATGATATAGAAGCTCTAAGAGAGCATTTGAATTATTTATTGCCATGAACTTGAGACTCTCTGAAAGTATGTTGTCATAAGTTATAATCTTGTTTTATCGATGAATCTTTGTTATTAAGTTTATGAGCTTAACACGTTGTCATTTAAGTATGATTTATATTATTGCATCTTATATTAGGCTGATCTTATATTGTAGAGGCGTATACCTCCCGGGCTTTATGCTCACCTTCTTTTGGTAGAATACTCTTTTTCAGATTAATAGATGAAATTGAGGTCGTGGAGAAGCAGACGAGGATTAACTAAATTGTTATTTAATTTTCTATTTTTAGTCATGTTGCCTCTGCGTGAGTATTTATCTTTTATCATATATTATTGTCTTGTATTTTAGAGACTTATTGCTGCCTGTGATAAATTTAGATTCTTTGTTTAATTAATTCTGGTTAATTGTGGCTTATTATTTTGGATACCATATAGAAATGTTTGACCAACAAATTACGTGAATACCGCGTGAGTTCTATCAACGTGAGGAGCATATGTGTTTGGTGGTGAGCATTTTAGTAATGTTCTGAATAAGATATTTTGCATTTCACTAGATATAACCTACACGTTTCAGAGTATATTAATTCTTCTCTCTTTATTTCTGGGAACGAGTAGGTCAGCACTAAAAGAACAAATGTACTCATTAGGATGCTAGAACTTGTTATATTTGGGAAAATGCTAAGCATTTAATTGTATTTCATCACTTTCTTGTATTTGTTTCTAATAATGTTCTTATGTGCTTATAATGAATTGTCTCCTTGACTCTTGTATTGTCAATTGAAACAGGCTTCAGCTTTTCTCAGAGGTTTCATTGGGGAAAAGGGTTTTTGTCTGGTGCTTAAAGCTTCATATTACAGAGAACCAGAAATTTTGAATCTTTTGTATATTTTAGCACTTAAGAGACCGAATCTCTTTGGAGTGACATTTGATCGAGTTTCTTGCATGATTAATCTTCATCTCTATCTGTAGATCTCTATGTAAAAAATAGCAAAGATCAGCAAATCCTGATTCCATTCCTATTGGCAATAATGTAAGTTGGCATTGATGTTTAAAGTAATATGGTGTCAAACTGTCAAAATCAAATCAAATTGCAATTAAAAGCATTAATGGACATTGAGAAAATGATCTTTGCCTCTCATATATGTGAGGTTATGACAGAATCTGACAGAGGATTATCATGAGTAAAGCAGGTACTTTGGCTCTCTTTCCTTTTTGACTTTGATGAGTTTTATTATTGATGATACATAATGTCTCATATCAAGAAGTGGAACTCTGTAGTCTGTGTTCCACTTTTTCCGTTTTCTTCATTATTTGAACAGCTGAAACATGCAAGCATGTATTTTCTGTTGCAGCCGACTCAATCTTTCATAAGCAATGTTATATATCCATGAAAGTAAGAACACCATTTTAGTAGCACAACATAGACTCTTCAGATATAGATTATTTAGGTAAATAGAAGTCTAAAATATACCTATACTATAAAATTCTTCTCTCATGTTAAACTACCAAATATTTCTTCTTTGAAAAATTAAAAAAGGAGTATATTTATGTTTGAAATTTTGTGGTGATAGCAACATAATTCTCACAATATCTTAATGCACTCTGCTTTTCCAGCAGCTAAATCAAGAGGTGCAAAAAGTTGACTCTGGCAATTCTATTTCAATGGTTGAAGAGATGACTTCCCTTCGCTCAATAGGGTTCAGTGACCCTGGATGGGAACATGGTGTTGCTCAAGATGAGAGAAAGAAAAAAGTGAAGTGCAACTACTGTGGTAAAATAGTAAGTGGAGGAATATACAGACTGAAGCAACATTTAGCTAGAATATCTGGTGAAGTTACCTATTGTAAAAAGGCTCCTGAGGAGGTCTATATTAAAATGAAAGAAAATCTACAAGGATATAGAGCTACCAGAAGACGACAGTTAGAAGATGAGGATCGTTCCCTGAATTTGCAATCCAACAATGATGATGAAGAGGTGGAAGAGTCTGTTGGCTATAAACGGAAGACACGGCAGGATGCACCTGATCAAATTTTAGTTACAAATATAGCCCCTCTCCGCTCGTTAGGATATGTTGACCCAGGATGGGAACATGGAGTTGCTCAAGATGAGAAGAAAAAGAAGGTAAAGTGCAATTACTGCGAGAAAATAGTTAGTGGTGGTATAAACCGATTTAAACAACATTTAGCTAGAATTCCTGGGGAAGTTGCATACTGTAAGATGGCTCCTGAGGAAGTATATATTAAGATGAAAGAAAATATGAGATGGCATCGAACTGGTAGAAGACGAAGGCCAGAAACAAGAGAACTTTCAGAACTCTATGTGCACTCAGAAAATGACAAGGAAGAGGAATTTGCAAACAGAATAAACAAGGTAAATCATTTGATTGGTGATCAAGATGTTTCTTGTAGCAAGGCCATAAGAAAAAGGTCCAGAGGGAGGTCACCAAACATTAGTACAAGCATGGAGCTTCAAGAAAAGAATAAAATAAATTTGGAGTCTCTCTTTGCAAAGACACAGAAAAGCAACACACCAATGTCATGCAAGAAATCAAAACAAAAGGGTGACAAGAAGGGGCATAAAGAAGTTATTTCTGCAATTTGCAAATTCTTTTGTTATGCTTCTCTGCCTTTCAATACTGCAGATTCTCCCTACTTCCACAATATGCTGGATTTGGTTGCTCAATATGGTCACGGATTACATGGTTCTTCAAGTAGATTACTTGCTGGTCGATCTCTTCATAATGTAGTACAAACCACAAGACGGTATTTTGGAGAAATTAAGTCTTCTTGGGCTATTACTGGATGTAGTATTATGGCAGATAGCTGGAAAGATGTCCAGGGAAAGACAATAATTAACTTCCTGGTGTCTTGCCCGAGGGGGATGTACTTCATTTACTCTTTAGATGCTTCTCATATTGTAACAGATGCTACACGTCTTTTTAATTTGTTGGACAGAGTTGTAGAGGACATGGGGGTGGAAAATGTAGTGCAGGTACTGAATTTTCTTTACTGTACTTCTTGGCTTTTTGGTAGAACATTTATCACAGGATTAGCAATTTTTTTATCAAGATATGTCTATCCATTTTTCTTAGAATGTTCATATTATCCTGATGTGTTTCTGTACATCATAGGTAATCACAGAAAATTCTGCATGTTATAAAGAAGCTGGGAAAATGCTAGAGGAGAAGAGAAGAAGTTTATTCTGGACACCTTGTGCTGCCTATTGCATTGATCAAATTCTGGAGAATTTTGCAAAGATAAAATGGGTCAAGGAGTGCATTGATAAAGGTCAAAGAATCACGAGATATATTTATAATCGCATCTGGTTGTTAAACCTTATGAAAAATGAATTTACCGAAGGGAAAGAACTCCTCGGATCATCTGTAACAAAGTTTGCAACTAATTTTCTTATATTGCAAAACTTGCTGGATCATAGGGTTGCTCTTAAAAAGATGTTCCAATCAAGAAAATGGATTTCATCACTATTGTCCAAATCAGATGATGGCAAAGAGGTAGAAAGGATTATCCTTAACTCCTCATTCTGGAAGAAAATGCAATATGTCAAAAAATCTGTAAACCCTATAGTTGAAATGCTTAAGAAAGTGGATAACAATAAGGGCTTGTCTTTGCCATCTTTATATAATGATATGTACCGAGCTAAGCTTTCCATTAAATCTGTTCATGGTGACGATGAGGGGAAGTATGGCCCTTTCTGGACTGTAATAGACAGCCACTGGAACACTGTTTTCAACCATCCTCTCTATGTTGCAGCATACTTCTTGAATCCATGCTACAGATATCGACCAGATTTCATGGCGGTATGCTTAAAGCAGTGCATGTTTACATCTTGATACAGTGACATTGTCCTATGGTTTTGAATCTTCATGCTCTAATTTGTAGCTTCCAGAGGTCATCCGTGGTCTGAATGAATGTATAACTCGGCTGGAACCCAATAACGGAAGGAGAGTTTCTGCTGCTGCGCAGGTAACTTTTGAAGTTGACCTTTATAATTTCACCATGAATCTATATATCCTCTGTTTTTTTGCACTTAATTTATCATCTTGTTCATCTTAGATTTCAGATTTTGTTTTTGCAAAAGCTGATTTTGGAACTGAATTGGCCTTGAGTACAAGAAATGAGTTGGATCCAGGTTATTATATTTGACTTATTTGTGCTGCACACTAAGTTACCAATGTGCTGTACTGTTCATTAGATGCTCAGTCAGAGATGGTAGAACATTATACTAAACTTCATTTAATTTTTTCTTTTATCACTTACGCTGATAGCTGGATGGTGGCAACAACATGGGATCAATTGCCTTGAACTGCAACATATTGCCATTCACATATTGAGCCAGACATGTATATGTTTTGGCAGCGAGCATTACTGGAGTACGTTTGATCATATTCACAGTACAAGGCGGAACTGTCTGGCTCAGAAAAGACTGAAGGATCTCACCTATGCCCATTACAACTTACGTCTTCAGGAGCGACAGCTGAAGAGAATGGACAATGATTCTGTGTCTCTCGACAGTGTATTGCTAGAGAACTTATTGGAGAGCTGGATTGTCGAGACCGAAAAACCAGCTTCCCCAGAGGATGAGGTACACTTTTTTAACCTCTCATTTGATATATCATTTTTCCTACTCATCAGTTGACCAAGTTACTGTCAATATAGGAGCTCCTTTGTAACAACATGGAACTAGAAGATTCTTATGAAAGTGAAGTAAATGAGACTGAAGATTTAGATGCAGTATCAACAAAATCTCATACGAGCATCATAGCATTACCTGAAACTGTTGAGCCTTTGGATGCTCATTCTGCTCCTCCAAGTGCTGCCAGTGAAGAAGATGGTAATGATCTTGATTTTATTGATGACGATCTGAGTGATTAGTCAAAATTTCTACTTAACCATCTTTGGTGATTCCTGAAGATTGAGAGTTTTTTAATTAATATCTACTTGCTAGATCTTTCTGCCCTTTGTTTTTAAGTTGGTCAACTTATTGTACCTTGTCTTGAAATTTACAGATTGAGGTAAATATTTTGATCAGAATAGTTGGAGCATCTGTTGCCTTTGTTGTTATTCTGTCCTCCGTATGAATTGGTTGATTGCTAGCAACAGGATCGCAATTCTTTTCTCATCTTACAAAAACGCTTTACCATTCAATTGGCTATCTTGGTTATTTCATTTATTTGTGAAATTTAGTTTTCTCTGGATCATGTCTATTCATCGTTGAGACATTATTTCTTAATTTTCCTCTATTAATTAATGTCATAGTGACCGTTCTGCTTTCATTTTTGTTGTTTCTACTTTGATTTTTCTATCACTTGTTGGTGCAAGAATTGAACATACAATAACAAATATTAAGAGATTTGAGTTATATCTATCATTTGTATTTATATATCTTTTCTGGGTCAAAATCAAATGGTTGAATCATCCATGAAAACATGCATATTACAGAGTTGCAAGATGGAGAGATATTTGGTGGTGGAAATCTGTGAAGAGATAGTTTTAGATTAGGTAGAATGCTGAACATCAGTTGGATCTGGTTAGTTTGTATAGAGATGCTCATGTATATTGAAGTATCCTCTTATGACACTTACACATTCTGATGTGCAAAGGGTGGTAGATTGGCGCTTCACTTTATGTTCTTTTTTCTGTTTTTTCAGAAAGAACTGTTCTTTTTGCTGTTTAGACCGTGTCTTCACTATTTTAATTTGACCCTCACATTTATCATTAAACCACTGAAAACAATTTGATGAACACTTACATTTGCCAAGACAAAACAATCTGAGTAGGGTCTTTTTGGTGATGTAACGGAAAATACAGGGGTCGAATGAACAGTTTTTAATGCATGGATGCATGGTATAAGTTGCAATAAATACATAAGACAGGGTGGAAAATAAAATAAATCATTTCTGTGATCTCTTTTATCTCGGAGCAGTTATAGTCTATTGAGAATTTGAGACTCAACTGATTTTTTAGTGACAAGCTTGAGCTGTTAATGAACTCGGGTTATTTGAAGCCCTAATGAATAAAGAAGTATAATCTATTAATATCACTTTCTCAACTAAACCTCCATTGTAGTGGTTTTCATTAACAGGCCATTGTATGTTTATTTCATTAACAGATGGCAGAGAAAATAAATAAATGCCTTGGATGGCTACTAGGCAACAGTAGACAACTAAGTGACCACTGCAATGATGGCAATAGTTTGTGAATCTCCGGTTTGAGATGTCTGTTCCTATGCATGTGTTGATCTTGGTTCTCAGAAAGTGAACCTATTTGATCGATTTATCCAGAATTTTCTATAGCTTTTTTCTAGGATAAATTACATCTCCAATAAATACATCACTAGACAAAGTTCTGAAACTTCTAAGCTCAACTAGTCATTTGTAGTTTTCTACTATGCAACTATATATAGTGAGTCCATATGCATGTCAAATTTCTATTCTTCTCTACACTCATTGAGACGTATATCACTCTAGCTGTCAGAAACTAACACAGCAAATCTACTCTCTTGGTCTCGGAGGCAATCCTGCGCACTCCCACCCATCTGATCACAAAGCAGCTAGATTTTATTTCTGATGTAGGCTATGGTGAGCAGAAAAATTGAGGTCGTCCAACCGGCAGAAATAGAAAAGGAATTGCTGATAGTGTCAGTTGTGTTGTTTGTTCCGAAGACGGTACTTGAGCCTGAAATGTTTGTGTTGGATGCTGGTGGACCAGAACTAGAACCAACACCAGTGGCCGGAAAGCTAGAGCTAGAATTAGTGGATGCAGAACCAGGGCTGGGATTGGTGGATGCAGGATAACCAGAAATGGAGCTGCAATTCGAGAGTCAACAATGGTCATGATTTTTGTGTGTTCAACTAAAGAACCTGACATTGCAGGAAATATACTACCATAGTGGTGAAGTGTTTACCTGGATGATGGATACAAGCAGGTCCCTGAACCTACAAAATATATCAGAGATTTTGATCAATTGCTGTGCTTCAGCCAGGTGAAAAGATGAAATGATAAAAATGCTACCATATTCTTACTTGGATTAGTGTTGACTATCATTGCTGTTCCTCCAAAGTCGCAACTTGATGGCATTGGATTCCTTTGGTAGTAGATATTGAAGGCATATGAGGCATGAGCCTGCAGGGTGTTTGGATTATAGCAGCTCCCTGTTGGTTGGATTGCTGAGCAATCTGCCCCCCCAATGCCACAGGCATAATCGAGTGCATTCTGCAGTGCAGCATCCGGGGAACCTGCATTGGCCACACACCAATTCTGCCCTGAAACTGTCGGTGAACCTGGCACTGTGCTTGGTATTGACGCTGGTGGTGGATATGGAGAGGTTATCACAGGGTTTGTTACTGGCGAAGTGACCGGGTATGCTGTAGTAGGTGCTGTAGCAGGATCAGTTATAGGATTTGTCACAGGGACTGGAGTGGTCACAGGGGTTGGCACTGGATTAGTTGCAGGAACTGTGATTGGTGTTGGTGTAGGGTTCAATGGTGGATTAGTAGGAAGAACCGTTACAGGGTTTGTAGAAGGTACTGTGACTGTTGCTGGAGCTGGATTCATTGAGGGGACTGCGATGGGTGTTGTCCCTGGGTTTGTTATTGGACTAAAGGTGTCATGGATTATTGTCCTGGTTGCAGAGATAGGGTTGTTGTCTTGGCCAAGAATCTCTCTACGAGAAGAAGAACTCAATATTCCCTTCTCAGGTTGTCTCACATGGGAGGTGTCCACTAAGATCCCCAACACCCTTCTCCTTAGCAGAGCATGGTTATTTACAAACATAGACATTTTATCACTGAGCTCAGCTATTTCTACTGCACTTGGGGAGGCAAAGCTCTTCACATTGAGAACCAGGGGAATGTCTAAGTTTGATAAACCTCTCAAAGCAGTGAGAGTCCTTTGGGTTGCAGAATGGATGAAATCATTAACCAAGGTCAGTTCTCCATTTACAAATGTATCTACCAGTACAAAAGATTCGGATTTCCTTATAAACTCTATGACCCTCCTAAAATCCTTGTTTCTTGTCTTGGTCATGGTCTGAAGGGTGGACAGGGAGAACATTGCTGAGACCTTAATGTTCCTATTGAGACCTAATGTCCTGAGAGAAGTGTAGAGTAACTTCAAGGTGAAATGGAGTGAAGGAAGGCTTTGACCATTGCTACATACTATGATATTACTAATGTTCAAATAGGGGAGAGCCCTTATGACATGAGTTTGAAGCCATGAGGCAGTTAAAGCCTCTGATTTCACTAGTTTTTCACCTTCAGATTGTGTCAGACAAAGATCAACAGGGACACCAGTGCTGGATGGTGAATCTAAGAAGGCTTCTGGGCTTCTGACAAAGACCCTAAACTGGGATGGTGGCACTTTGATCTTCTGAAGAAGTGATTGTGCTTCTGTTGGTGACCAAGAGGCAGGACTCTCTTCACTCGCATCATATGAGAAACTTACAAAGGTTCCTGAGAGGAAGATTAAAAAAAACTATGTAAATGATACCAAGGAGTCCTCTCTTGATTTTGGAAGATGGTGCTAACCTGAGCAGCAAACAATGTGAAGGAAGAGGAGGTAGACGAACTGGCAGCGAGATGCAGCCTTTCTAGCCATTGGGGTGAGAGCTTGGGGAAAACCCAGATGGATTTTCTTTGTGATCTCTGCTTAAAATGGAGTTGGAGAGGGAGGATTTTGTAAAGAGAGGAAGAGAGGGGTAGGGGAGACAGTAATTTGAAGAGAGGAAAATCTGTAGGTGAAAGAAATAAGTGATAAAGTCGACAGCAGAAGAGAAAGGTAGAAACCAAAGGAGAAAAGCTAAGGTGGAGCTGCGTGTGTTTTTGGGAAACCATGACATGCAAAGCTCAGAAAAATAGAAGGGCTGCATGTATATAGTGCCACTCAATCTTTCATCTTCCAGGGAATCAAGCAAAGTTCTTTTCCTTCCACTTTAATTTTCCTCCTCAGCTCAATGTTGAATGACACACACCTCTTGCTTTAATCCTCAATAACATATGACTCAGAGGAGCCGTGTGGTTTCATGTATTTAGGAAAACTGCATTTACAGAGTGTAATACGAAAATCAGTTTTTGGTTTATTGATCTCATGACATTTATTTTTAAGTGTTAAGTTGGGCTCCTATGCAGCATCTGGACATCTACTTCAATCAGGCAGATATCAAAATAAAGCCTCAATTTTTCATCAGAAAAGAGGTAAGATCGAAAGCTTTTCCTTGTGCTGGTTTCTCATTTAACACTACATATGCCATATCTCGAAATGCAATTTATTGAGTATATTAGGCTAGGATTACATATTTGTAGATATTTTGTTATGAAATTGATATATATTTTATTTTTCCTCCCTAGAGTTTGCCTATATGAACCATCAAATATGTACCTGAAATGCTTCAAATCTTGTCACACACTATTCACTTGGAATACACTTCAAATCTTGGGAAGAAAATTGGCTCCCATTATGACACCCCTACAACTTAGCATTGATTAATTCGCTTTTTCACAAAGCACAAGAATATGGAGCTTTTGGAGTAAGTGGAAGAAATCAAGGAACTCTGACCAGAGGATGGCTGCTAATTCTTGTAGCAGCCCCTGCATGTGGCCTTCATTTGGAAAAGAAGCAACTTGGACTGCTGATGTCTAATATGCTTGCTTTTGAAACATCCATTTCTTTTCAAAGGCTTTATCCCTACACTGCCATCTTCATGTCCCTACTAGAATATCTACTGATGACTCATGAACAACATGAGTATGAGATCAGAGAGATGCTTTTGAGCTGTGTTTAATAAGCTCAAGTGGAAATCCCCCATAAAAGGGCCTTCTTTTATTATCCTTTTCCTTATCAACCCTGACAACCTTTTGGACTCAGATTCCTTATCTCCAATTTCCAATATTCTTCACGTATGCATGCATTCTTTCATGGTCTATGGAGAGTTTTTGACCAAACTAGCCCTGTTCCAAAACTTTTTTATTAGAATAAACTTATTTTTCAAGTGGGGTCTAACTTATTGTAGCCCTAACAAAAATACTGAATTAAATCAATATTTTTTTCTTACGCAAAAAAAGCTGATCAATTTAGCGTTTTTATTTGGTCTTAAAACAATGATCTGTTCAGCGTTTTATGTATATAAATCTCTTCAACTTAGTCTTTTAGTAATTTATGAAAAAAATTATCTGGCGATAAAAATTTTAAAAATTATTAGGACTACAGTGAATTAGACCCCATTTAGTAAATAAATTTGAGGGTAGTCTATTTTGATAAAATTTTTAAAAAAGAAGACTATTTTGGTTATGAACTATCTATGGATCCAACCCCACATTCGCTAACCCTACTCGATATGAGTCCTCTTCTAATTCGATGAAAATTCTTATATGGAGAAAAATTATCAAGATTCCTTTTCCAATAATTCCAAAAGAAATTTGAAAACTGAGGGGCCTACACGGAGTTGCTATTTTAATTTGGCCAAAATAGATTGATGTGTCTTCGAGCATCTTGATCATGGAAGATTTTATTTGATACAAGTACAAATATGAGAAGTGAACAAGTATTATCATATAACTCTATTTTTAACTTAACCTCTTGTACTTTGAATTTAATCGCCTAGCCGTTCTGTAGGCAATTGTTGGCTCCAATATTATCTCCACAAATAGATATCAAAATAACTAAACTACCTCTCCAATCTACAAATCAGACTAAATTTATATGTGTAAGTAAGTGTTTTTATGTCCCAGTTAACAATTGCCCAACAGTTGCCATTTTTCTGATACTGTGCCAAATCACAAGGAGATAAATTATAATTTTTCTTATTATATACTACTAAAGTATAGTTATATATAAGATAATATATAGAAGTTAGGAGACATAATCCATTTCTTATCACCAAATCCATCTTTGCTGTTAGTTGGACTCTCATTAAGAGACAAGACAAACTTACATATCTGGCCATGTACTTGATATTTTATGTAAATAGAGGAGTTTAAGGCCCCCATTTGGATTCTCTGCTAGATAACTTCCAAGCATTAGGATTGCTTGGTTGCTTATAGATTAGGAGGAAGGAAAGGAAGCAGGAAAGAAACAAAAGCAAGCTCTTGGACTACCCCAGTTGGAATATTTTCTTAGCTATTTCTTGTTTGGTGTTCTCCAGTTTTAGGTTATTAATCTTGGCCTTGAGAGATCTATCATTTTGTTTTCATGCAAACTATTTTATCCGATAGATTAGACAAATGTCAAATGATCGGAGGAAAGAGAGAGAGAGAGAAAAGCTGAACTACGCGGTCGAAGAGGGTGAGAGATATTCGATAATTAAGATGGCATAACATTTTACAAAAAAATAAGTAAGAGATTTATATGAAAATGAGTAATAGTTTAGGAGGAGAATTCTATATTGGCAAACATTACTCATCAAATTCAAGTACTGACATACAAAGTAACATTACTTGCCCTCTATTTTAGAATTGCAAAGGTTCTTAAATAAATATTTCGTTCTTATATTTTTAATGAATCTACTTGCAAACTTTTCATTCTATCAGTCATCAGGCTTCTGGGAATTTTCTCCCTGTGAGAAGAATCCAGGTTTAAGAGGACAGTATTAATGGGTCCAAGGAGTAGGTTTGTGCTTTGTTAGTGGGCCTAATTAATCATTAATAAAATAAGAGACAACAAATTTAATCACAAACTACTCTTAGTCCCTCCGCGTAGGATTAGGTACTATATAATAATTCTACAACTTTTTCTTTATATCACGAGTCTGTAGACTAATTATATGCCAGACAATATTATAACTTAGAATCGAAACCCCAAAACTTACAACGAAATCGAATCCACAATCTTTATCATTATCATTAGCTGTTATGATTCAATTACTAGAGTGATTAGCCTAATATCTTATAACTTAATCACACAAAGGATAAAAATAGAAAAATTTAGTGAAGTCTCCTCATAAATGCATTAGAAGGGTGTTAAGAAAACGTGTGAGATGATCAATTAATGAGCCATAATGTCTTTGTACATATATATAATAAACAAAGACCAATATGCAGGTTGAGTAACTGAAGTCCTACGATACATAGCTTTCATCTGTAGTTGGGATTTCTACATCTCTCACCATCCCTTATGTTTTCAACTGAATTTTTTTCAAAAAAACTAATGCGAATTTCTTCAGCATTTATCAATGAGTTTTGACTTTTATTTTCAATAAATTTTTAGCAGAACTAACTGTAAATAAATAGCACACAGTAATTCAATTTTATCTTGATTTTCTTATCCCACCTTTGATATAAGAATAATCGATAAATATTCCTTATCCGCATAGATTTATTCTAGTATATATCTCCTTATATCATATCAGTATAGTAATACTTTCTTCTCTTTTCTCTCGTCCATCCAGTATAAAATGGATATTAGTTATTTCAACATTATTTTATATTAAATATAATTATTACATATTATATTATATATAACTAAATATTAGACTGATTTATACCGGTAGAAAAATAAAATAAAATAATTATACTAATATTTCAAAGATTGGAGATAATTTATCCTGCCAGATAGGTTGAATACGTGCGAAGTCAAATTATTCTGCCGATAGGAGCTCTGAAGGAATCGCCGGCCATCAGATCAAGATCAAACGGACGGGAGGCGCCCCAGTAATATCGTCAGTGATCAATGCATCAGAGCCGTCCGTTTTTTCAGGCTCATAACAAACTTCCGACCACCGAACTGCGAGGGGGCCCATCCGGGAAGACCGCGGTTTGATTGCTCCAAACCACTCGCGCCACGTGCCGCGAGGAAGAGATCCGACGAAGCTTGGCCGTTGGATGTTCCGCAGCGGTGGGCCCACCATTGTCGGCCCAATCATTGGCTCCGGGAAGCACGAAGTTTACAGTGGGCTCAAAGGGATACAAATCCTTAGAGCCTCCCTCGTCAAATAGAGGTTGACCTTTCTATACTCGGAGAAAAATAAATGTTACTTTCAATAAATTTTATTCTTTGTTTTAATATATTGCTTTATTTATTTTTTATTTTTAAATTCTGCTTCTAATCCAAGTATAATTTATTTTTCTAAAATAAATAAATAAAACCCATACACCATGCATGCCAACTTCTCTCGCCCTGGAAAATTTATTTATTTATTTTCCAAAAGAGGAAATTGGAAATCCCCAGAAAATTCCACGTCAGACTCACCTCGTTTCTTTTACTGCGCCGGGAAGCTATCTCTCTCTCTTCTTATCACCACCTAACGCTGATTTACTCCCTCTCTTTCTTCTTCTTCTTCTTCTTCCGCATCCTTCGCCTCCCCTATGCGCCGACCCTCCTCTTGTCCTCATCCTCTTCTACAAAGCCGAGCTCACTCCATTCTCCT
Organism: Typha angustifolia; assembly: GCF_048772165.1. NCBI lineage: Eukaryota > Viridiplantae > Streptophyta > Magnoliopsida > Poales > Typhaceae > Typha > Typha angustifolia. The sequence goes on along the minus strand of NC_133252.1, from coordinate 9,733,454 downwards.
GGGGTTTCGGTTGCTTTGGAGGAGGGAAAGAGCCTCCCAGTGTTCCGCTGCCAAACGAGCTCAGATCCGCCATCCACCGGCGCTGTAGGCCACGTGATCGGCTCCAGGTTGGGAATGCAAGCTCTGGATAGAAGAAAGGTGGCGTCTTTCGGGAATTAGGGTGCTCTTTTGGGCTCGGGAGAAGGGGAGGAGTGGGTGGGTTTCTTCTCGGAGATCTGGTGAGTTCAGGTGTGGAATTGGGGAAATGTGGTTTAGGAATTCTCATGTATTTTCTTAATTGTGTATTTTTTTTCTTATTTGGGTGATTGCAATGTGGGTTGATCTGATGGCAGGAACTGAATTTGGAGTTGAAAGTAGCACCTAGCCGCCTCTTTTCTCTTTACATTTTGTTACGTTTTTCTTTTTAACATTATTTATATTTCTCTAGTTTTGATTTCTTTCCCTTTTTCTCTCTTGGTGATCATTTGGGGAACTTTTTGGGTTCATAATGAATTTCTGGCTAGTAATTGCCTGGGGAATGAGAATATTCCGGCGAAGTTAAGACATTTCGGAAGTTTTATTTCAAGTCGTATTTTCTTAACAGGAATCAGATCACCAATGGATAGGAATTAATTTTATCATTTTGTCCTTTATGGTAGTCTGTCTCTTTGTATCGTATGCTGCATATAAATAATTGAGTGAAGTAACTTCCAGAATTGATGTTGGTGTTTGCTTCTGCTTATGACTAATGGTATTGTGAAATATGTCCTTTTCATCCTTTTGTTCTTATGGATTTTTTTTTTTTTTTCACGAACAAGTGCTTCAGTTCCTTTTTCATCAGTTTGACTCTCTCAATTCTCTGCTTAACTTGAGATTATCAAAGATGTGCAGGAGTTATTGTTAGTTTTAATGCTCCTGAAGAACTTAATATCATGTAGTGTGTTTTTTTTTAAAATTTTTTTTAATATCGCTTATGCTTTCTTAAGTTCTGCTTCACTTGAGGTTGCCAAAGATGTACAGGAGTTATGGTTAATTTTATTTAATCTTTTTGCAGCACATGCCATGCTGAAAGGTAAAAGTTGGTTTTAACCACATTCATGATTGTGCGATCATCATTCTCTCTTTGACTTGTGTTTGTAAGTTGTAACTGTAACAACATTCCCTGTCATTTTAATTGCCTCCAAAGATGTGATTTGCAGTTTGGTTTACACCTCTTCTTACAAATAGTTATTTGTGCATATCCAAAGGAGATTTCCTAATTTGTTAACTTTGTTCCATTCTCTTTTTATTAAACAGCTATGTGAATCAGCTATATGAATAATAAAGCTTTCATTCTATTGATATTTTCCATATTCTATTGGCATAGGTACTTGAAATCTGAAATGTCGTCTCCCTCTCTAAAAGAACATTTGCATGGGAAAACATTTGTTTTCGGTCTTAAATTATGGGTTGTGATTGGAATAGTCGTTGGGGTGTCCATGTTAAGCATTCTTTTCATTCTAGTTATATGCCTTACTGTTCGCAATAGAAAGCAATTGAGGAGGGCTTCCACGAACCTCCCCATTACCCAAATCCCTACAGTTTCGAAGGAAATAAAAGAAGTGAGGGTGGATCAGGTCTCTGCCAATGACTTTGTTCCACATGATGGGATTCTACTTAAACTTAATGATAAACCGAGTGAAAAGGAAGCAGATAAGGGTATGGCTCATTTGGGTTTGGGTAAATCAAGGAATGGGGAGGACAATAGTCATTCCGGATCATTTCATTATGTGGACCAAGATACCAGCTCACAATCTGGTGAAGAAGGAGGTTCAGGGACTTTCCATGCCTACAGACAATCTTCAGCTCACCCTATAACTGCTCCTTCACCTTTGACTGGCCTTCCAGAATTCTCTCACCTTGGCTGGGGTCACTGGTTTACTTTGAGGGATCTAGAAGTTGCAACGAACCGTTTTTCAAAGGACAATATTCTTGGTGAGGGTGGTTATGGTGTTGTTTACCGTGGCCAACTTATAAACGGTGCTCCAGTTGCTGTCAAGAAGCTTCTCAACAATCTGTATGTCTTTCTTATGCTGTTTAATTTTTCTAGTTCTTGCTCATCAATATCTCTTTATCAAACATTGTCCTCTACATCTGCATCTCTATCTTTTTGCGTGCTTCTTTACATTGTTGCTTTCTGTTTCTGATTTGAAGAGGGCAAGCTGAAAAAGAATTTAGAGTGGAAGTTGAAGCTATTGGTCATGTACGTCACAAGAATTTAGTTCGTCTTCTAGGGTATTGTGTAGAGGGTACTCAAAGGTGAGGAACCTTCCTTCTTTTCACTCCTTTTTCTTGCCGCTGACATCTGGCACATGAATGTTGCTTATTCATCTTACATTTAGAAATGTGTTGATATTAAGATCATACTCATTCTTGAAATGTGTTGATATTGTGTTATTATGGTGATGATGAGCATTTAGACTTCTATGACATTTTGCTTGATGTTTTTACCCATGATCAGGATGCTGGTCTATGAGTATGTCAACAATGGAAATCTTGAACAATGGCTCCATGGAGCTATGCGCCACAGGGGTTCTCTTACATGGGAAGCTCGTATAAAAGTTCTTCTCGGCACAGCTAAGGCGTGAGTTATCCTTCTTCAAGATGACCTCGTTCTTGCTGCTTGTGTTGCCTTCTTTTTTATTCCTTAATTAATTCTATTTTTTCTGATGGTTTCTATAATCACAGGATAGTCATGATATCTGATCTGTGAAGTTAATTTAATTTTCTTATAGAAATGTAGCATAGTTGTTTTCTTGTCTTCAAAAATTAAGATTAATAATTTCCTGCTATATGTATTTCTGTTTTTCCTTGCCATATTCATGGAATCTACTATTTCCCATGCCTTGGAATTTCACCTTTGAACAATTATTTACAATTGAATATAATTTTGACAGTCTTGCTTATCTACATGAGGCAATTGAACCAAAAGTTGTGCACCGTGACATCAAGTCCAGTAATATCTTGATTGATGACAATTTTAATGCCAAGATATCTGATTTTGGTTTAGCCAAGCTGCTAGGTGCTGGTAAAAGTCACATTACTACTCGAGTTATGGGTACCTTTGGGTGAGTCTATCATCTTCCTTGAAGCACAATTTCCCCCCTTTCCTTGTTAAAGAAACATGTGACTATCACTAGAAAGCATTTATTTATGGCTAATCATTACTTTTCTTAAACTAAACTTGCTGCAGATATGTAGCACCAGAGTATGCAAACAGTGGTCTTCTAAATGAAAAGAGTGACATTTACAGCTTTGGAGTTGTTGTTCTAGAGGCAATTACTGGGAGAGATCCTGTTGATTATGGTCGGCCTGCAAATGAGGTATTCAATGACCGGAATTTTTCTTTACACATGTCATAATTAGGTTTATAACTTGGAATTTAGAGAACTGTTTTAGCATGGTGATATTGTTTAGTGCTGCTTACATCAATCTGTCAATAAGAGTTTGTTTTTTCCAACCGTAAAACTAAAATAAAAAAATAGTTCAGCCAAGATAAAGAGACTTTTGCTACGGTGGATGTAGTTGTGAACTTATGACTCATGCATCCGTAAAAAAAGTAAACTAGTTTATTTTTAGATACTCCATCATATGGATCCCTCTTTATTAAGAAATTAAGGAGGTCATATTAGTTTAACAACAGCCAGTATGTATATTGTTAGATAATTTCAATTTTTGTTTAAAGGCAAAATAGTGGACATTGGGTACTCTTTGTTCCATCCCACTAGCAACAGCTAATTGATTTCCATGTTCTATGTTTTAGTGCAATTAAGGAAGCATAAAACATATAAGGGAAAAATTCTTTCTACACAAATGGAATATTCTCATATTTCATATAAGTAGGTACCAGCTTTTTTCAATTAAATCAGTTATTAGTTATTGTTAGGTTCATAAGTTTATATAGTACCTTTAAATCAAACCTGAGTTTGACTTGGATAAACCTAATGTATAGGGTTCTCTACACCAACTTAATTAAGCCTATGGATTGATAACTCACGAACTACTCTAAAAACATAAATTTTTTAGAGAATAATAGTTTATTCTTTTATACTCTAATATTCCTCCTCCCTTCTAGGGTCAATGACATTTTAATGTTCCTAAGAAGTGAACTTGAATTAAATAAATGAAGGTTTTATATTTTTAAACAACAGTTAAGTTTAATAGAATTTGAGTTTCGGACCTCCTACTCAATACTATAATAATTTACTAATCACTCTAAAAGCTTAAGTTGTTAGTAAATGGTGATATTCCTCTGTTATACTCTAACAACTAGAAACTAGGAAGTTGGGTAATAATTAGAAGTTTCAATCTGGCAATCTTGCCTTTGTTGATTTGTGTGCTTCATCCTGGACTTAGGTACATGCTACATTCACTTCTTTTCACTTAGTTAAGTTGAATCTTACACATTGTTCTCCTTTAGCCTGTGAATGGTCTCAATGGAGTCCTGTACTTGGAATCTAAGTAAACAGTTATTTTTGCTTTCATCCTGATAGAACCTGAATCAGTTTGGCTATTTTCTTCTATTAAAAACTTCCTGCTTCTTTTTATCATTTCATCAGTTGGGATCTTTCTCTTTGAGATTCTTTATAGAAGAACATATAATATGTGAGTAACTAAAGTGGAAATACACAAAGCCATTAATTCTTAGAGGCAAATCAGTCATCTCATCTGACCTAGAAATGAGACAGTAGAAAATTAGTTTTCTGGGGTTACTTGGATGACTAGAGTGCACCTATCTCCTCCAGAATCTAGGTACCTCATATAAAAAGATCTTCTGCACATATTTATTTCTCTAATAAAGTAACTATTATCTTCCCATTAAATTCATCACTCGAGTATATGACATTCAAACAGAATTTCCTGTTCAGAAATCTCTGCACTCTCATCTTTCTAGTCTGAAAATTCCAAAACATCTTAAATGAAAAATATATGTCCTCTTTTTTGATGATTTTCTTGTCTTACAGTTACAAATACACTTCTATGTTTGCTACAGGTAAATCTGGTTGACTGGCTTAAAATGATGGTTGGAGGTAGACGCTCAGAAGAAGTGGTGGATCCAAATATAGAGACAAGACCAACTACAAGAGCTCTCAAGCGTGCCTTATTGACAGCTCTGAGATGTGTTGATCCGGATGCAGAGAAGAGACCAAAGATGGGTCAGGTAGTCCGGATGCTGGAATCTGATGAGCCAATACCTCGTGAGGTATTAATTCCAATGTGATGTGCAAAGTTTAACTTACATTAACATGTGGTTCTTGTGGTAATTATCTTTGGGAAGTTGATGAATGGCATGTCGCCTATGCATATTTTTTGGTAAAAACTTCCAGTCATAAAGTTCATTTATCAATGGATGAACCAGTACAGTCCTAAAATTTAGCTCTGCTCCCATGAATCTGTTTCTTACTCTGTTCTCTTTCATATTGCTATTTCAAAAGTAAATTGTTTGGATAATTTGATACCGCAGCAACATGCCTCCAAAATTATGTTAGTTGATCATATTTTAACCCAGAGAAACTTGATGTCTCTATTTTACCACATGAATTTCCAAGTCATTGTGAACATAGTTTTCAGCAATTAGAGCACTCAAAATGAGTTGCATGAATTGCTATGTCACACCTGTATGTTACATCCTGCAATCAGCCCCTTGAATGCTTAGCTGAAAGGGGAAAAGCATGTCATAAAATGCTTTTTGAAGTGTTAGCAAGCAAGGCCAGGTAGATGGACTGAAATGTTGTGTATTTTTATAGCTTGGTGATGTGAATGTTTTCTGCACATTAGATGCACTCCATCTACAAGTTAGGAGAATGGAGAATGGTTCTCCATGTAAGTTAGGGGTACATGTATGTCAAGGAGAGTTGGTTAGTGATTTGAAGACATTTGTGGAGACAGAGAGGCACCTGCACTGTTCTTATTACATAATGGTAGAAGGGAGGTGTTCACAAAGTTATTTGTGGACTAAACCAATTTTTTATAAATGCACTACACTATGATGTGATCCGGGTCTAATCAAATCATGAGACAGGGCTCGATGGATCGAGTCTATTTATCTTTTAATTAATTTAATATGTAAGCTCTTAAGATAAATTTAGTTAAGTAATGTAAGTCATTACGGAAAGTTCAATTAAGTCATTAAAACTCTTAAGACAAGTTAGTTAAGTCAAGTAAACTTTTAAGATAAATCTAATTAAATCATATAAGCTTTTAAGGTAAATTCTAATTCGAGTTGTATTAGCCTTTAGAGTTAGTCCTAATATGACTCATTGTACTCGATCTTTATATATAGAGAAGTTGAACTTCTTTGTTTAATCATCCAAGTATTGAAAAATTATTTTAGCCTTAAGTATGTCTTATAAGTAAGAGTAAAATAATCTAGAAGTAGAAATAAATTAGTCTCCCTTTATCACCACCTTCGCCACCCATTCTCTTCCACACCATCACCACTATATATGATCTCCTTGTATTGTTGCTGTTGTACAGTTTACAAAGAATAAAGTCTGGTGTATACATTTTCATTTCTCAATGATTTATTATTTCCTTGCTGAAGTATGATTGCATTTTGATGTCGACTCAGATTATATATTATGTGCACATGCCTATCTAGCACCGGGTTTGGTTTTCTCCAACATGATGGAGCATTTGATATTATGTGCACATACCAATCTTGTATCATTTTCAATCAATTCTAGACAGATATCTATGTCTTTAAAGAAATGGCACATTCTATGCAGCATTTGAGTCGAAGTTTTGGATTTTGCAGGACCGAAGACACCGCCGAAATCGGGCTGGAAGTACAGAAATTGAGTACCAGAGGGATAATTCTGACACAGACAAAAGTGACAATCCAGATTCAAAACCCAACAGCAGAAGGCATGGGGCATCTTCTACCAATTGAGGCAATGGAATCCTGGAGATGTTTCCACATCTAATTGCTCAGATTCTTTGAATATGCTTCTTTCCTTGATCACTATCACTGGCATCACTCAAGTGGTGGGAACTGATGCTTAGGTTCAGAAGAGCGTAGACTGAGAACTGGCATTTTTTTTTTTCACTTTTTCCATATTTTTCATGTAGATGGAATTAATTTAGTGTATTTCTGGTGATTCAATAGTGCTTTAAGCAGTGTGTACAGTCACTATCTTCTTGAGGGTTGGGTTGTTCTGAACTGGGATATTGTTTTGTTAATGTCGCCGCAGTCAAACAAAAGCTATATCCATGTCACATGAAAAGCTATTAGAGGAATTTGTTATTTGCTGTAACTGATTTAATCTGATGCATCATGATTCTTCTTGATGCAACTGTTTGCGTGAAGTTATTGTGAAGCTGGGTGAAAATTGTTGGGTAGTTCAATCCATGCATTGCCGTGCTGGTAAATACTGCGAGAACTGGCTAACCTGTGTTCTACCAATGTGCTTATTGTGTGTAGTCACATGAAAAATACTTTTTATATGCTCGAGATCTATACTTGTTGAATAACTGATATAGATCGAAGTGTAACTTTTTGCTTGTTCATATGTTAGGAGCAGGATAACTCCATTATCCTTTGAACCCTATAACTCCTCTCTTTTTATTCGTGCCTTCATTATGTTTATATCTATTCTCCCTTCCTAGAGGAGATCATTAAATTATTACCCATACATAGTTTGCAACTTTATTGGATCAAAGATTCTGATGTTATCCCAGATTGGTCTACACACCACCTCATTCTAGACTGCAAACTGCTCTTTTTAAAGTACTCATGAATGAAGTTAAATTTTGCCAACAGATGTAACAATTCTTTTTTTGCTCACAATTTGGCCCAGTATGCTCTTTGCACCAAGGCTTCAACTGAAAGCTATTTATAACCCAGTCTAGCTCTTATAGTGCCCCTTAATTATAAATGAGGCGTCCATGAGTACTATATGAGCATTACTCAGTAACTCATCCATCATCCATTAATGTACAACAGCACAAAAGCACATAATATCTCCACCCCTTCCTTCCATAGACAAGAAAAAAATAAAATAAATAACCATTTCCTCTCAATTTTTTTAATACTTTTTTCCTCTAAATAAGGATAAAACGGTCTACAAAATGCTTAAACCTTCTCCCATGACAGCGATATTTAAAAAAATACAAATAAATGGATAATTAATTAAAAGAATCAGGCAAAGCCCCGCGAAAAATAAACGAATAAAAAAGGTACTAGAATTATTTATTTTGTTATATTATGCTAATCTAGTCACTAGGTAACACTACGGATCCATACAAAATTTTATGCGTGAGCTCTTACAGTACGACTAAATAAAACTGGGCCCCCCTTCGTACCTCTCTTTCAATAATGTAACTAGATTTTGACCAAACTAGCCCTCACAAAATTGTACCAAAACCACCGATTGGAACAACCATTTATATTAAAATAAAAATATCTAAGTTTTCATTCATAAAATGTAACACCCAGATGGATAATCTAGCAAAAATTACTTCTTGTTTGCTTTATAAGAAAATTTTCTCTATGATTTTTATAAATTATTTTTAAAATTTTATCGATAATTATATAACACATCTAATCGAATACTAGAATAGTGAAACAGTGCGAAGTCTCAAGTTGATAGCAGTTGGTTGGGAGTCACATCAAGCGTAACCTACATATATGCCTCTAAATTGTGTAGTCTATTATTAATCGGGCTACGTACAAATGTTGTCTGAAAGGACTAAAATAATAATAAAAGTTACCAAATATCCTCAAAAGTCGATTGGAAGAAAAATAAGCTTCACTTACGAGACCTTTGTCGCACCGTGAAGTTGAACCAGTCAATCTAAGCCTGTGGGTCCCTGAAGGATGCATCTCTGAGGTCATATACTGGGTGTCGTAATTTTGGGTGCGCAGGAAGCAGTTAGAAAAGGTGGACGCGTTTATATCGTTTCCCTAAATCCATATCGGCGTTCTCTCTCTCTCCTCTTCGTCGGCCGTCATCTGTGGGGGAAGCGGTTTGGGTCGAGAAATCTCAGGGATCGGCGTCTGGTCAATCTAGAGGGAGTTCTTTTGACTTATAATCTTGGGTCTTTACTTCTTCTTTTTTTTTTTTCCTTCCTTTGTTTGATCAAATTAGCCGGCTTGGTTGTGGAGATTGGCTTAAAGATCGAAGCTTTGGTGCTTGTACTGGTGCTGTGGATTGTGCTCCAATTTGGGCACACTTTCGTATCTGAGGGGTTCCGGGATGTGATCGGACTCACATCCTGGAGTAGTAGGCGTTCTTGAGATTCTTCACTGGTGAATGAATTAATTAGTTGTGGGCACGAAATTAGTGAATTCTGCCGGCTCAAATTATGTAATGGGTATCTAAAATTAGTATTTTGTAGTTAATTTTAAGTTGTGTGGTTTGGAACTTGTTGGCACTACTGCGGCATGTTTGGAATCTATTGTAATTGATTATGTGGGTTTCACTTGTTTGGATCCACGGGTGTGTGGGCGTGATGTTTATGGATTTCTGGGGCCGGAGAGAGGGGATTAATAGTGGGCAAGCTTAGAAAGGGGGCTTGGAATAACTTGAAATCATTTGAGCTCTTAAGATATTTTTTGGTTTCTTGATTGATGGAGGCTAACTTTGGAGGTGAAAGATGCCATTTTTATGGCGAAGCATCGGACTTGGGTAGGATTCGGAAGAAAGGCTTTGAGTGGGATTTGAATGATTGGAAATGGAATGGTGAACTCTTCATTGCCACTCCTGTAAATTCTGTACCGTCAGAGTGCAGAAACAAGCAGCTGTTTCCAGTTGAAGTAAATGGTTTGCCGTCCAACAGTTCATCCTCTTGCTCTGAGGAGACTGATTTTGGAATTGTTGGAAAGGGTAAAGGGGAAGCGGAGAAGAGGAGGAGGATTGTAACGGTGGAAGAGGATGAGCCATATGATGGAGCTGCATCTCTCAGCTTGAAGCTCGCAGAGCATGTTCTCCCGGTTGTCGAAGGTGCACTTTTAAATGGTGAAGAAAGGAATGGAAAGAAGAGCAAATTGCAAGGAGGCACTTCTAACCGTCCGATTTGCCAGGTCAAAGACTGTGGGGTTGACCTTAGCAGTTCTAAGGACTACCATAGACGGCACAAGGTCTGTGAAATGCATGCCAAGGCGAGCACAGCAGTGGTTGGAAATGCCGTCCAGCGTTTCTGTCAACAGTGTAGTAGGTCAGTACTCATCATCTTCTTTACTTGATTATTAAAGAGAACTGATTTTAATTTTTTGGGTTCTCGCTTAATTGTTGGGAGTCTTGTTTATTGGCAATTCCATTGTATAGTACTTCTATCCTTCCCTCATTTAAGATGTAAGTTTTCTCCATTATCATTGATTAATATTCACCATGAGACATTATCTCGAATATCTTTAGTAGTTAATTCATGTATAAGCCAATGGCCAGTGCCCGCAAAGAGACTTAATAATGAAACTTGGTGCAACCCTATAAAGAATTTATGTGAAGAAAATTATGTTGACAAAGTAAGGAAGTTAAGGTGAATGAACAGAGGAACCAACAAAGTTAAAAATGAATGATTGTATATGAGCTGGACCATCCATAGGATATGTTGCAATTGAATCCATGCAGATAACCTGAAGTCTAGACCTATCTGACAAAGATCGTATGGTGCATTGGCAAGGAGTTGCTTCATTTGTGTACTAGGTGCCTTGAGAGTATGGAGAAAACCAAAGCTGTTTTGGGAGGAAATAGTTACTAGCCTCATGCTTCCCTCCACCCTAGGTGTTGGCTGTAAGGACGATGTGTTCAAACTTCATTTGGCCATTAGCCCAAAATTTAGTTATATAGTCAATTGGACTCAGGAATTACAGAGTCTGCCTGTGTGAATATTTGTAGTCTTCAGAATCTCTGGACTGACATTGATGCATTCAATCTGAATTATGAACTACCATAGAACAATTGAAGAATATTAGTTAAAGTAAATTTGGTGGTGTTTAATCCTCTGGCAAGATTCAAACTTGAGCAACATAGAGCTAATGTCTTGCCCATTTCAAATATGACGTATAAATTTTGCAGATTAAATGGTGTGGTTCTTGAGGATTATATAGGAAATAAAATCCTTTTACTAATTAAACTAGTTTTTTTGTTGTTCAAGTTTTTGTAATAAATAATTAACTACACATGGATTTTATGTGAACATGCCAGATCTGATTACTCCTTTTCTTTATATTAAAGGTTGAAACTTCATCTAATATCTTGATCTAGATATGGAGATCATGATAAGTAGGAACTAGGAACAACTACTCGAAGCCAGTGGTTGGTGATATGAGGTTGCTTCATTAAATTTGGGGCAATTATTGCGCTGCTACATGTTGAACCTTGAATCTTAGAAATAAGAAGTGAGGTGTGTATGTAGTGGTTGCAGAGTGATTGGGAGTTTGCTGCTATGGACTACTATGTGGCCTGACATTACATGGATTCCCATACCACTGCATGACATGAACAAGTCCCTGCCTTCATTAGTATAGTGTGATGACGGTGCTAGTTACAATAACCTAATGTCTTAATCTAAAGTCTAAACATTACTGGCCATATTTAATTTTGTTGTTATGTCTAATTATGGATTAACTCAGTATTCCTTTAACATAATTTATTGTGAAATGTTATTAAATTTAGTAGTCTTACCATAGTGACTTCCTTATAATTGCTTGTCCAGATTTCACCTTCTTGAAGAATTTGATGAAGGGAAGCGAAGTTGTCGGCGACGTTTGGCAGGTCATAATAGGCGGAGAAGGAAAACTCATCCGGGGACCACTGCTGGGGGGGCTGACTTGATTGATGATAGAACAAGCAGTTATCTACTGATAAATCTTCTTAGGATCCTCTGCAATTTACACTGTAAGTAATTGGTACAACGTAATGCTTCCATGCTTTGATTTAGCTTATACGGTTCTTTTAGTTCCTTCTTAGTTCCCATCTTTTTATGTTTTTGTGCTTCTCATCCACATATGCAAAGCATTAAGAAAATGTTTTCATTCACTGCAAATTGTAGTATTGCTTTTCATGGTTTGACATTTCATCCAAAACCGAGACATTTCGCCAAGTCATTTCACGTCTTGGTCCTATCCAAGCCTAATAACAAACTTTTTAATGTATGTTTTTAATTCTAAGCAGGATTTGACTTGAATCTAAACTTGTACCTAATTCAATATCAACCTCATTGCTTAAATGCTATTAGACTTTGTGTGATGCATTGAAAAATAAGATAAGGAAGACTATTTATTAAAAGAAGTCCGAAATTGATACAATGTAACTAGAACCGAAACAGACCGAAACATTTCCTTTTCTAACCCAAAACCAAAACTGAAACTGAAACTTTCAACTATGTTGTTTTTCTTTATGATAAACGTTATCAGAATTTTTACTAGAAAAGTTTGGCATTTTTGTGAATAGAATCTTGCTCTATGTCAATAGGCAATTTTATGTCTGTATAAAGAGTTTTATGTGATAATCAGGGGCAAACATATCCTTTCCTGATTTACCAATGAGATGAGAATTGATGCCTGCTGGCATTTCAGTATAAGTTTGAGAAGAAGCAGAACAGAGTTCTTGAATTTAAATTTCTTCATGAATGTGTTATATAGATGTGCAGTATTCATGATTCTTTATTAGGTAGGCAAAGATGAGTCAGTATGACATGCTATTTAAGTGGCTTATGTGCAAAGAGATGGATATGTCTGGAGTGATCAACTTGATGCTTTACTGCTGGAGAACATGTTGAATTGAAAGTGTTTGAGATGGCTTGGAGAGTTTATAGAAGATGATCAACTTGCTTTCCCTTTTAATTAAATATGAATTATAAAGTACCACCTATTGTAGAGATATTAGTCTATAAACTGAAGAATTGCTAAAGCAAGATAGATGATCTGAATAGCATATTAGTATGAGATGTTCTGCTTCTTAATTTTCTTACTTTATTTTCTCTTGTTCAGTGTTCATTGATTATGTTGCCTTTTATTTGATGGATTTTGTTCCTTGAAAGAATTAGTGGAATTTCTTATGATGCTTGGCATAATTTAGGTTACATAAGTTTTTTTTTTAATAAAGATGCTCGTTTGTTTTCCTAAATGAAACCAGTATCACAGTCATCTGAAAGTTCAATGTTCTGCCACGTCATTTTGAATAATCCTCACAAGAAAGTGGCTATAATTTTGAGGTAGCTGTTGTGTTCCCTTTTTCTTTCTTTTCTGAATATATATATTCTGACCATCTTCATGAACTCTTTTTATCAGTCATGATTTTGGGTAACCTGATTAACATTTAGAAAGGGTTAGTGTGGTAGTTGCTAATGTTATTTGTCCCTGTTACTTTTTTTGGTTCTCTTTACTGGTTCTTCATATAAGAATCATTTTTACTATGATTTTGATATTACAGTATATGTACTTAATCAATGAGCATAATTATATTGTCCACTAATTGGTTATATTCTTCTTGCAGCTGATAACTCTGAGCATACAAAAGATCAGGACTTGTTATCTCATCTTTTGAGTAATCTTGCAAATAATTCTGGTTCATTTGATGCAAGAAACATTTCTGCACTCCTGCAGACATCTCAAACCCTGCAGAAACTTGGAAGTACTGCTGGAACATTCTCAGAGGCAGCTAATAATTTGGTTACAAATTCATCCCTTGCACAAGAGTCTTCCAGATTGTTATGTTCTACTTCTAAGGTGTCCTCTGCAAATGATGTACAGACTACAGTACCTACAGAAAATATGCATTCAAAGACAAATATAATGACAGCTACTCCAGGTGAGACACTCTTGTCTGTTTCTTTCTTCATGTTGTATATGTTAATTGTCGTGGATGTTCTCTCAGCAATATATAGCTTTTATTTATTCTATCATTCTCCTACAGAGCCTACTGCTTATAGAGCCAGGTTAAAAGATTTCGATTTGAACAACACATATAGTGATACAGAAGACTGTGGAGAAGGATGTGAAGAGTCAGCTACCCTTGCATATACAGGAACTGATTCTCGTAACTGTCCATCATGGATGCTGCAGGATACTAGACAGTCAAGTCCTCCACAGACAAGTGGTAATTCAGATTCAGCATCTGGCCAATCACTATCTAGTTCTAATGGAGATATTCAGGTACGTAATTCATGTGGCTTTGTTAGACCTTCCAAGAATGTGTATGTGTGTGTATATATATATATATATATATACCTTTTCTTGTCAATTTACAAGCCTCATTGTGGAAAAAGAAAGAGAACTTTCTTATCAATTTAGTGAAGTTTCTTAATTTTTCCGCTGAGAAAGGTATTTTGCGGACTAGGAAAGATTCTCCTTACTGGAAGGTGTAGTTGTGGCATGTTCCTTGCTCACATCCATAATGATCTTTTATCCACCAGTGTTAAGAGTTGCAAAGTTGACTCAATGTGCCTGGTTTCTATGCAATAGGCTGATCCTGTTAATGCATCATAATGTTTTTTTTTTTTAGCATTAACCTCTTTCCTGTATTCATCAGTCATTTGCCTCTCCTAGTGGGTTAGTTATATCTCACTTTTATAGCTACTCTTTGCACTACCTAATGTTAGAATGATTTCATCTTCCTAGGTTATTGCAAACATTTTGTTCTTGTATAGAGTTTAGATGGTTTAATGGTTACTTGTAGCAATTTCTTATTTTCTAGTTTTCACTTGATGAATCTGTGCTATTTCTTATTGGAGATGATATGCTTCCTTCTCCATTGAGTTTGTTGCTGGGAGGACCATGATCATCTCCCATTAACAACTTTGTGAACATCCTGTGAACTGCCCTCTCCCCAATTAGCAAGTAAGGGTGGGCAAGGGGAGAAAAGCAATTATTTTTTTCTTGTCAGGCTATTGATCAGGCAAAAGCCAGTAGTATGGTTCTAATCCCAAAAAAAAAAAAAAACACAAAGAAGACAAGGATAAATGGCAAATACCCACAGACATGTGGTCGAGAGCAATATTAATCAACTTATTTGTGTTCCTCTTTTTTTGTTCTTTCATTATGTTATGGCCTTATGAGTTTGATGATGGAATC
Source organism: Typha angustifolia (assembly GCF_048772165.1). Lineage (NCBI taxonomy): Eukaryota > Viridiplantae > Streptophyta > Magnoliopsida > Poales > Typhaceae > Typha > Typha angustifolia. The sequence goes on along the minus strand of NC_133252.1, from coordinate 9,718,420 downwards.
ATGGAAGAAATTTTTTTTCATTCCTAGCTTCATTGCTATCTTCCTGTTCTGACTTTTTAGTTCTTCGGCTTACCTCTCTATCAATTACAGTGTCGTACAGATAGAATTGTGTTCAAACTTTTTGGTAAAGACCCTCATGACCTTCCTCTTGTTTTACGAGCACAGGTAACCCATTTTTTTCAATTTCACATCTTAATATGACATGCTGTGAGCAATTTTGCCACAATTTAATATTTAATGCCAAATTTCAGATCCTTGACTGGCTATCCAACAGTCCTACAGAAATTGAAAGCTACATACGGCCTGGTTGTATTATTCTAACAATATATCTTCGGCTAGCTGAGTCTTCGTGGAAGGAGGTGTGGTTCTGTTTTTCAAACAATATTACGATATGTGTTCATCACTTATACTCCTTTCTCTACATTTTAATTATTTTGTCCTCCCTGTGCGCACAGCTCTGCAGCGATCTTAGCTCCTACCTGGATAGGCTTTTGTGTAGCTCCACTGATGAGTTCTGGAAGTCAGGATGGATCTATGCTAGAGTACAGCACCAAATAGGATTTATTTATAATGGTATGCTTGATTTTTAAAAAGTGATTCTCCATTGATGCTTTTGTAATATAAGCCATTGGTTCAGAGATGTGCAGAAATGTTCTTATATATTTTACTGTTGCTGCAGGTCAGACTGTGCTAGACACACATTTGCCTCTCATATTTCCTGACCATAGCAAGATTGTATGCATCAAACCTATTGCTGTTCCTCCTTCTGCAACTGTTAACTTTATTGTGAAAGGTTTTAACATAGCTCAACCAGCTACAAGGTACTTGTTTTCATTTTCACTGTACAGCTACCTTCGTTTGGCTTTGATCTTATTTATGAGATAATTCCGTGTTTGAGGAAATTTAATGATCACATATAATATTTATGCTGAAAGTAAGTATTACTGATTTTGTTTGACTTCTTATATTGTTTGGTTAATCATGTTGGCAGGTTACTATGTTCATTTGAAGGGAATTACCTGGTTCAAGAATCCACACGAGCTCTAGTTAAAAACACTTATATGGGTACTGAGAAGGAAGGACCTGAGTGTCTAAGCTTCTCTTGTTCCCTTCCAGATGTGAGAGGAAGAGGATTCATTGAGGTGCTGCTAGTTACACCTACCTTACTTTTTTAAGTCAAGAAAGAAAAAGTTATATCTATTGCTAGTTCCCCTCCCTTTTTTCCTTCTCTTTTTTCTTTTCCCTTCTTTTTATCCCTTTCTTATATATCTTGGTTAATTTTTTTATTAAATATTTTGAAGGTTGAAGATAACGGCCTCAGCAATGGCTTCTTTCCTTTCATAGTTGCAGAACAAGATGTATGCTCTGAGATTTGTATGTTGGAAAATGCAATTGATATAGCCACACACGATGATGATTCTCATGGAAGAGCAGATGCGGAAAATGTTAGAAATCAATCCTTACAATTCTTGAATGAACTTGGATGGCTTCTTCGAAGGGACAGCTTGAGGTTCAAGAAAACTGATCCTTATCTAGAGGCCTTTCAACTAAAACGGTTCCAGTGGCTTATTGTATTTGCCATGGAGCGGGACTGGTGTGCTGTTATCAAAAAACTTTTGGACATTTTATTTGGTGGAGCAGTAGATCTGAATGGGAAGTCTCCTCGAGAGATAGCTTTGTCGGAAAATCTACTTCACACTGCGGTACGAAGAAACTGCAAAGCTATGGTGGAACTTCTATTGAAATATACACCACATAACAGTTCCAAGGAGACTAGCACTGAAAGATTACTTTTTAGGCCTGACATCCTTGGGCCCTCCAACATAACCCCACTTCATATTGCAGCTTCCAGTAGTGGTGCTGAGAGCGTATTAGATGCGTTGATTAATGACCCTGAAATGGTATTTTCCTTGTTTAAGAATTAATGCTCTTTAGACCTACCATGTTATATATGATTTACCTTAAATTTTCTCCTTTCCTGCATTGATATATCAGCCAGGATATGTACTTCTTTACTATCTGATTGTTGATTTTATCCTATCTGTTATGCCAGGTGGGAATCGAAGCATGGAAAAATGCTCGTGATACAACTGGTTTCACTCCTGAAGACTATGCTTGTGCGCAAGGCCACAAATCTTACTTACTTCTGGTTCAAAAGGAAATCGACAGGCAACTGGAGAAACAAGTGGTCATCAGCATTCCTGGTGAAGTGTACCAAAAGAATGCCGATGGAGCAATACCCAACAGTATGAGTCTGGAGATCAGCAAAAACAAGTTGAGACCGACGGCAATGCCATCTTGCAATCTCTGTAGTCGGCAGCTAGCTCACCAGAGCTTCGGTGCCAGAACATTGCTGTACAGACCGGCGATGCTCTCCATGGTGGGTATTGCAGCAGTCTGTGTCTGTGTGGGCTTATTCTTCAAAACTCCCCCCGAAGTTTTCTTCGTATTCCCTTCATTTAGGTGGGAACATTTACGATATGGCTCTATGTGAGTACCACAAAGGATCGCTTGTATTTAAGTGAAATGATCTTACTATTTATTGTTGCAATTTCGTTTTTATTGCAGCTAGCCTGTGGAACTCTATTTCATTTTCAATATTGAGACATCTTTCTGATCCAATGTAATAGCAGTAGTTAATGTCATTATTAGCCAGCCTTCCTCTAATGGTAGGACATTAGTCCATGCATACCCCTTCTCACATGGACTTGGTCTCTAATCTTGGTCCGTTTTAATACTTACAATTTTTACACAAGGACTTGGAACAACAATTTGCCAGGTTAATTTCGTTGACAGCAATGAGTCTCTTTGAAATGATACACAGGTTAAAGGAAATGATGCTTGTTCTATAGCAGCCACTTCGTATCTATCTATTTATTAAATAAGTTTAAGACATGATATACATTATCGATATATTAAATTATAGTAAGGTTACTTGAGAGCTAGATAATTAGTCATGACTTTAAGATAATTATCTCTGTAATTTTGATTTCCATTGTATTAGATGAACACTGCGGAAAATAGCTTGAAGTAGAGATATTTCTTAAAGGGTGAGAAAACTAAATCCAACATAATATATGATAACTCTTAATACTAGGGAAAAAGAAAACCTTACATATATAATAAATCTGATATAATATATGATAGAAGTTAATTTGACATAAGAAATGAATCCATAGAGTACATTACCTTTACCGATAATTACAAAATTACATTTGGTTGTTTATATATAAGCGGTTAATGGATATCTGATATCTGAATTTGAATCTAACTAAAAAAACCTAGCTGAATTCAAGTATTTTTTTTTTTTCAAACTTCTATCTGGATCCGAATCTAGAACGAGTAGCAAATTTGCACCCATATCCGGTCTAATCCAAATCAGGTTATAGGTCTAATTAGAGTTAATCCGTTCCATTTTCAACCCTACCCTTGACACATTATCTTTTAGTCCTATATTGGATATTTAATACACTGGATATTAATATATATAAGTTTATTCCTAAAGATAACTAAAACTGAAAAGATATAATGCTATTAAAAATCGACTCATTAAGCTAAGCCCGTTGACACCCTACTTATAGTGGACAGTAATGGGCTATAATATTCTGGGCCATTGGGGTCAACCTATAATTAATTCCTCCTCCTATTAAGTTTTTGATCAAACTAATCCTCTTTCAAATTTTATTAACGGAAATAGAAGCTTAACACCAAAAAGAGATATATCTTACTTTAGCTATCAATCTATAATATATTTTTAAATAAGTCTAGCATTTTATTTTCTAAGAAAGATCTCTAAACATTTTAGTGTTATATTTGGGAAAGGGTATTCAATCTTTTTCACATAAAACATTAAAATGTTTAGTGTCTTATTGTTAAAAATACTAAATTATTTAATATTTTTTTTTAAGATGCTAAACCACTTAGTTCATAACTTTCTAATCAATAATTCTTTTAGACATATTATATGTCATTATGAAAATAAAAGATAAATGAATGTGATAGATTTTTATCATAGCTTAATCAGATCTTAAATGAGAAATATATAGGTAAAAGTATGAAAGAAGAAAAAATTAGAACATCTTAAGTTTGTGCATTGGTCACAAATATGTTATTGTGAAAGATACCAAAAGATTTTAGAATTAGAATGATGCAGTGATCTCCAATAGCTAACTGTGCTTAAAAAGAGAGGCACAAGAGCTAATCTAAATGTTAAAATTTTAATTTTATTTGCTAATAAAATGCTGAATTATTTAGCATTTTTCAAAGTAATACATTGAACAATTGTTCAGTATTATTTCTAAAACACTTTTTAATAGTATTTTAAAATTAAAATACTAATAAGTTCAGCTATTTAATCATAGTAAATCAAACCCAAAGTAGTACTGAGTTTATAGTGTGGACCATGTCGGTAAATGAAATTTGGGAGAGATATTATCGGTAGTATCTTTCTCAAGAGCACCCACCCATATCTACACATATTCCAAGCTCCCCCTCTAATGGCGTCCGCGTGCTCTCTCTCCTCCTTCCGCTCTCCCTCTCCCCTCCTCCGGTCGCAAGGCAACCAAACTAGTACTCGATTCCCCACTTCCTCTTCTAGGGTTTACTTCATTTGCGCCGTCGGTTCTCGCACCAGGACAGCACAGCCCTCTCATTCCTCTCGCTTTCGTTCTCGCCCTGGAGGCGGTGGCGGAGGAGGCGGTAGTGGTGGAGGAAGAGGAGGAGGCGCCAGGCGTGATGCACCGCAGCCGCGTCCGTGGCCGGCGGCGCCGCCACCAAAGCCGAAGAAGCGGCATTGGAAGGAGGGGGAGTTCCCGGGTGTCACGGAAGGGTCGGTTTCGAGAACCCCCAAGACGCCGATCAAGAACATGAAGAAGAAGGCCGACGACAAGGCGGCGGCGAAGGCATGGACAAGCACGGTCACCGAGGCGCTGGTTGAGAAGATCCAGAAGAAGCAGTGGGAGGAGGCGCTCGAGGTTATCTCTCTTCCCTTTTTAGATATCCCAAAATTTCGACTTTTAAATCGAAATTCGAAGTAAAGGTGCAATCTTTTGCTCGATTTACAGTTTCTTATGTCCTGGCTGTGTATAATTGTTTATCTTCTATGTGCACTGGGCGATCATAGGTGGCATACTTTGCTGATACGATGGTTTAGGATGGAAGATATGTACCGCAGTAGAAAGAGTAGTCTGCTAAAATTAGTTGTTAGGGTCTGTGTTAGTTGCCTGCAGCAAGAATTTGCAGTGTTTAAGAGTAGAATGCTGTTGTTCGAACAATATCTCAAACATGTTACATGCAACTGCAGGATCCAAACAGCCACCTACTGAATAAATAAGGGATAATTCTCTTGTCACCCTCCCCGAATTACCACTGTTTTTTATAATGATCCATTGAACTATTTTTTGGTACACAATGACACTTTGAACTATTAAAAATACCTCACCTCTTGACACCATAGACGAAATTATGGAAATGACCAAATTGCCCCTCCACTTTTATTAACATAAAATTATCTCTTGAGTTGCACGTGACTTGCAGGGGCAAATATGTCATATTTTTATCACATGATTATCACATAGCAATTTATGGATAAAAATAGATAAAAGAAACCTAATGGAAGGGGTGAGATGATGTATATTATAAGGTTCCCAGTATTGGGATTAAGATCGGTATCGACCGTCCAGAAAAATGATATGTATGGGCCGTGCTGAAAAATGATACGTACTGGTCGCTTATATCGGATCGGACTATTTGTTAATTACGTAAATTTTAAATATTATTTAAAAATGCTGAAACATTTCTAAAAATTTAAAAAAAAAGAGGAAAATAAGAAAATAAAAATTACTCTAAAATCTAAAAACTTAAAAATATATTAATTTACTTAAAATTTAAAATTTTGATGGATATCGAGTTCTCTCTCTCCCTTCTTCCCTCTCAACATTTAAAACTTATTCAAATAGACAAGGTTCTAATTTTTTTCTTTACTTCTTCCCCCTTCTCTCTCAAGCTCTTAGCAATTGGTGTTGCTACTTCACCGCAGCAGCAACAGTAGAGGTCGTTGGATTTACTCAGTGTGGAAAGAAAAAGAGAGAGAGAGAGAGAAAATGAGAAGAATTAAAAACTAAAAATAAATAATAAAAAACTCATCTGAGGTTGCCAGAGGTTTAGGTCGTTGGATCTTTGTTGGAGAATATCGCCGGAGATCTATTCGGTCGCCGCCAGTGGAAGAGATGAGAAAGAAGAGAGAAAAGAGAGGCCGGGGGCAGGGGGTTCTCAATATATTCTACAATTACTGTGTTACTATATTGTTGCTTTCTCTAAGCATAACTTTTGGTTGTTGCGCTTCTAATTTTGTGTTGGCATTGCACTGCATTATGTATTTTTAACAGAAGACTGTTACACATGAAGGCAAGAGATCTTTTTTGCATCTTTTATTAGGTTTCTCATAGATTGAGCTTTTGCCTCTGATACAATGATACCTCTGCCTTGTGTGTGCCTCTCTGAGCTGCCTCTATATGTTTTATATGTTTGTGTGTGGCATAGTGTAGAACTGTAGATACTGATTTCTTGTATAGCAGATTCTTTACTTGTTATGTCAGAATTTGTGTGATAATGTCTTAATTATTTGTTAGGTGTTTGAGATGCTAAAACAACAGCCCTTCTATTACCCAAAAGAAGGCACTTACATGAAGCTCCTGGTTCTTCTAGGAAAATCAGGTCAAGCCATCCGAGCTCATGAACTCTTTGATGAGATGGTAGAAGAAGGATGCCAACCAACTTCTGAGCTATACACTGCATTGCTAGCAGCGTACTGTCGCAACAACCTCATTGACAAAGCATTCGAAGTCCTCACCAAAATGAAGACACTACCCCTTTGCCAACCAGATGTCTATACATATAGCACTCTCATAAAGGCGTGCGTTGACTCAACACGATTTGATTTGGTTGACAACTTGTATGAAGAGATGGCTGAGCGCTCAATCAGCCCAAACACAGTCACTCAAAACATTGTTCTTGGTGGATATGGAAAATCTGGAAAATTTGAAGAGATGGAAAAGGTTCTATCTGGTATGCTGGAGAACAATAGTTGCAAACCTGATGTCTGGACTATGAATATTATTCTGAGCTTATTTGGCAACAAGGGTCAGATTGAAATTATGGAGAAATGGTATGAGAAATTCCGCAATTTTGGAATTGAGCCAGAATCCCGAACTTTTAACATTTTGATTGGCGCCTATGGAAAGAGGCGGATGTATGACAAGATGTGTGCAGTCATGGAACACATGCGGAAGCTGGCATTTCCATGGACCACCTCAACTTATAATAATGTGATTGAGGCATTTGCAGATGTGGGAGATGCTAAAAGCATGGAATACACATTCAATCAGATGCGTGCTGAGGGGATGAGAACTGATACTAAGACATTCTGTTGCTTAATAAGAGGGTACAGCAATGCAGGTCTCTTTCATAAGGTGGTAAGCAGTATTCAGCTGGCTGAGAGGTTGCAGATACCATCTAATACCTCATTCCATAATGCTGTGTTGTCTGCATGCGCCAAGGCAGGCGATCTGATGGAGATGGAGAGGGTGTTCAAGCATATGAAGGATAGGCATTGTGCTCCAGATAGTAATACATATTCCATCTTGGTGGAGGCATATAGGAAGGAGGGAATGACTGACAAGATTTATGATCTAGAACAGGAGTACCCAGGTATTTTTGAGAAGGTTGGGGAAAGTACCCCAGCTCAGGAGGATCCAACTATGTTTGCAACTGAGCTTGTAGCTTAATGAAGTGAGGTATGTCCAAATCCAATTTTAGGTTTTGGGCTCATTTAAGCTCCTTAGGGCTTTTTCCTTGAGGTCAAGGTTAAATTAAACCCCTCATACTGACACTAAAGTCTGCATGATGGTTGAGAGCGGCAAACAAGAGAGAGCATTTCTAAGGATTATATTTGTTTATATTTCTGCAAGGGAGCCTCCTTAATTGATGGTAGCTGCTGATAAAATAAATAGACGAACGATTCTTTTGTTTGGAGACGAATACCTGCCAATCGTCACCCTTTCGGATTATGCAATGAGTTTGTCCTATGGATGATGTTGTTGACATCCAATAGTTCTAATCATGTTGCTACTAATGAGATGTTTCTTTATCAGATTTTTGTTTAGTATGGAATTTGTGCATATGATGTGACTGTTTAGTGACTGACTAGTGTGATCCCAGTTGCACAATTTACCTGACCTTGTCGTCGACATGTTTACTGCAAACATGTATATTTGACTATTTGTTACTATGTTATAAAGATGTCAGATGTATGGCCTTGGTGGCGCTGATGCTCTTACTCTTATTTCCTGTTCTTGCTTATTTCTATACTCATCTTCATGATGATCTATTGAACTAATCCAGAGATGAGAATGCCACCCTTTTCATTTAACTACATCGACATAATCAATCAACGATGCAAACTCTTTGTTTTTTCCTTTCTAAATATCTGGCCACTTAGATTTCCTTCTGACTTTATTGAACTTTTATTTTCGTCAGGAGATTTGTGACATTTGTTGTTTATTAGACGAGCTGTTTCTCTGCATCCTTTGTAGTATCAAGTTGCAGAATTTGTATTCTCTTGGTTACAACAGCGAATGAGATGAAAATTCCACAATGATGGCAGCCTCATCCTCCAGAGTTGGACAAGCTCAACTTAGGAAACATTGACAGGTTGCGAGAAATTTGGAGTGATGAAAGGGACAGACGAATCTTTCATCATCATGCTGTTACTGTGACTGGATTTCTTGCTGGTCTATCCAGTTTATGGAGGATTTGGGAAATTTTTTTGTCGTCCAAAAATCCTGTAACATTTCTTATCTCTCATTTTTGTAATCTTCTTTTTTTTATTTAATTTTGTTCCTTATCTAGGTAAGAAGCATCTTGCGGACTCCTCTGAGCATGAGCAATTAAATTCAATCCATTATTATATGGCTTGTTCTTTATAGAAGTGCTGACCCTAATTTGTTTAGAATATACTCTAAATATATTTGGGGAAACTATAATTTGCCCGATTTTAATTTTCTCCCCGTATTTTGAACTTAAACACTTTGACTTAATTGTAAGTCAACCATTGACTAGAACATAAAAATATTCAACTACCCCCATAGACCTGTAATCTGATTTAAAGAGAGTTGGGATTTCTCACGGTGGAAAATATTAATGGCAATGAACTACCTCGATTGACAATTAATAGACGAAAAAAAAAATCTAACAATAGATAATTTGATCTATACAAGTAGATAATAATATATTAACTGCTTAAATTTTACTAAATATATTTTAACTCGTTGTAGTTTGGCATAAAAACTAATCGTTACTCATCGGTCAAAAGTGGTTCTATCCATCGATGAAAATTGGCCAAATTTAATCTGATCCAATTCATTTTTGTTGGATATGAACTTATAGTGATTGCATATAGATTTCAGTAATTATATTACAGGTTTTATAGACTCAAAATAAATACGGATGTATCGGATATTTGATTTGTGTATGTAATTGTACTTAAGAGAATAGATTCTAAAAAGAAATAGAATTATAGCATTCCTTTGATAGAACGTTGTATTTCAGAGAGAAGAAGAAAGAAATAGATTATACATATCTATCTATGGTTGTTGATATGATAATTAAGTTCATGATCCATTCACCATCCGAAGAAAAAAAAATAAAAAAGGAAATGGATGTAATTTTACCACTGGTTCTGAGTTTAATATCATAAATTAAAACGTATTTTCCCTAAAAACTTTATTATGTTTTAAGAAATCTTGCTATGAACCCCTCTCTGAGAGGAACTTTATTATTGAACTCATCCACATTCGCGCGCGCTCTTCTTTGCCCTAAACCCTTGTCGCTGCCAATCCTCGAGTAGGTAAGCAACAGTCTTAGTTCCTTTATGACGCTCCCTTTTCGTCAAATTTATATTTTTCTTTTCTTCTCTGACGTATCGAGATAATGGCTTGCTTGATTTTATCCATCGCATCAGCAAGGAAAGAAGAGATTTGAGAACCATTTTAAGGGTTAATTTGTCTTAGTTCTCTGCAAAATTATGATAACTTAGACGTTGCATGATTCAATCAGAGCGTTGTTTTTATATATAGAGTCATTGAAGAAATGATTAAAGCTCTTATTTGGTATGCCTTGGATTCGAAAGATGAGATTATACAAGTATCTTTAGCTATTTAGAATGACAAAACTAATTTTTCTCTGCTTGGCTAAAGATAAAGGGAATTCATACTTAGGAAGAAGTTATTTTCATATTTGTCATCATTTGTGGAGAGTAAGAATGTGGTGTGGATGTGTTTCTCTGATGATGATGCCGCCACCATGTGATATCTTGAAACAAAGATCCTTATATTCTATCTCACGTGCATCATAATGCATGATTGTATTGCAAATGTAAATTGATCTATTATTAAGAGTTTCTTTTTCAGGTTAATTACCTATTTGTATAACTCAGTATCATATTGCACCTGGGACCTCTCTTAGCCAAAAGTTTGATTAGCGGTCTTATTTGTTATCGGTCTAGCCATTGCACATAATGCTAAACCATTTTTGCCCTTCATGTCTTTAATGAGTTCCAATAACTTTTCAATGTTTACTCTTTTTTGTTAGAGGAGCATGATTCTCAACATATAATATCCAAGAGCAAATAACCTGTTATTTGATTGCTAGCTGCAAAAGTATAAGACTTAGTATAGTATGAGTTCCTAGTAAGATGAAAAGATGGCAGAGTAGAACATTTTAGCAATTTCATATTATAATTGATTATGAGAAATCATATTAAATAACTTTGCAAGAGCTGTTTACTAGGTTGTCTCTTTCTTCTTTAAACCATAGGGTATATTAGAAGAAACAATTCCAAATGGCAAACTATAAGTTCCATAGTGAGCTGCCATTGGTATTGGCCTAGCCATAGTTACTTATTCTTAACTTAGCCTCTTCTACAATCCTTTTCATCTCCACGATATGATGGCTATTCACTTTAAGACGTGATTAGATTTGCATCCACTAATTCTTCTCACACTAGCCTTCACTCTATAATAAAATTCTTTATATATCTGTTGACAATAATTGCACTAAAACTAGTATTTCCTCCTCCTATCATTTTTAATTTGGTTACATATTTCCAAAGGGTCAATTTCATTTGCCGCTACACTACTAGCACTATACTCATACTTTCAATAACCATTTATCTATGGTAATATGACGTCAAAGAAACATTTTAAGACACATTATTCTATTCAACTAAAATCAACTGTTATTGTCATACAAGAAATAAAATAGAGAAGGGACTAACCAAGTAACCATTCTAACACTATACTATTCTAACTGTTACTGCTAAGATAAGCATTCTAACAACATTCTAGTATTCTACTAACCATCCTAGCAATAATTTAACATAAACAGGAGAAGAAAATCTAGAGAATAAAAATCCATGGACTGACGCAATTCAGAGGACAAGGGAGAGAAAACTGTGAAAAGAAAAGAAAAAAAAATTGAGAAAAGAAACTGAGAAGGGGACAGTGGAAGAAAATCTATGGACTGATGCAATCCAGAGAAGAAAATTTAAAGAATAAGAGAGGAAAAAATGAGAAGAGAAAAGAAAAGAAAAGAAAAAACCGATAAACAACTAGCATGAAGCAAGACTTCCAACGTGAGAATGGGACAAAGGAAGCCAGCGGAGGAGAACTACCTTCTATGAGAGATCCAACGTCGAGAGAGGAAGACCGGCATGACATCGGAGAGAGGAAGATTGGCATGCGAGAGAGAGAGAGAGAGGGAGAACAAAAGGGATGGGGTGAACTAGGGCACAAAATGTTGAGAGAGAACGAGAGGGAAAGAGGCAAATAATGTTTCTCTCTGAAGTTTGAACTAATGGGTAAGCTTAACAGGTTTAAAAAATTAAACCTGCCATTAGCAATCAATACCTACCTGATTACTCAATAAGCCAAAAATGTATCCCTAACGTATCCAACCATATCCCCGTCATATCTGAAACTTAAAATGAGCTATTTTTATTTTGTATACTCCAAAAACATATCAGATGCAAATACTTTCGCCCCATTTGGGGTATCTATGTTTCCTAGGCCACATATACTTGAGGACATCAATTGTAAGAACCAAAAAAAAAAAAAAAAAAAAAACTCTCTTGGAGCGCACGTGCGCACCCTTCTCTCTCTCCCTCACCGGCACACAATAGAGCCGCCACAATTTTTTGGCCGAATCCAAGAAGAGACATGAGGTCTAGGCCAAAACAACTTGATGGGGCTCGATGGCATCGAGGCTCCCTGTTGTGGAGTACTCTCGAGGAGAGTTTGTCAAGTGAGATATTCACTTAATGACATTGTGATTGGCCTATAAAAGTCAGATATGGGCACTTGTGTAGTGGGCACTTGGGTTTCATATATGGTGTAGCACCGAGAGTGGAGTTCGAGGAGCACGCTTGGCTATGTTATGTAATTTTGCTGCATTGTTTTAAGGCATGTCTACGATAGGGACTTTGAAAAGGTTGACTTTAGCATATGATATTGAGGTGCCACACGAGATTTTATTAGGTGAAATTTCTAACCCCAAGACAAATGGTATTAAAGTAAAGATTGTTTTGTTGTTTAATGAATCACTGTGTTTGAACACCTTTACAGTTGCAAAATAGTGAAAGCCCACTTGAGGATGCAGTGCTTAAAGGAGTTAGCGGTGAAACTAGAATAAGTACATGGTACCTAGTTTTTGCTCTTGAGTGTTGAATAGTGGAAGAGCTCAATTTTGTGGCAGACAAGAAAGGCGTGGTTCATACATGGCCACTTAGCAACCTAGGGCAGGTTGGCTTGGCAGACTAGGGGCATCGTGGACGCTGAATTAGACTGAGTCTAATTTTAGTTGTCAGTGACTCAGAGTGGGGAAGCACATTGGCAACGATGTGCTTGGCAGCTTAGTTGCCAAAGGGGATTGTAATAATAAAAGATGTCCAAGTGGATTCATGTTGTTCAATGCAAAAGGTAGTCGATGGGAGCCTTAAAAAGAAGGAATGCAATGTGAAAAATGTTTCCCGGTTGTAACACTAGTGTTGGTGGCGAAAGTTGCATTGGACTTGTACTTCTTTCTTGTGTGATGATCGCTGATGGGATTTCCTATGATTTGGGTACACTCGCTTGGGAGTTTCGAAAGGCATTCTCAAATTTGCCAAAGCGACAACATCGATGGTATTATGTTTGCAAAACAAAAAGGCAAGCAAACTTTTGAGCCAAAAGCAGTGACAATGTTGATGACTCATATTCTCATTAGAACAAATAAGATCATGTTGCCGGCAAAAAGACAAATCTTGGTGTAGAAATGTCAACAAGCTGAAGTTCTGTAAGGGTGGTACAAACCAGGGTAGTAATATTGCTGTGGCAGATAGAAATAAATGGAAGACTAGTTGTGTGTCAGGTTGAGTTGTAAAGTAATTGACAATAGCTTGTCATTGTAAATATGTGGGCAAGCAAGTGTGGAGCTATAAGCAAAGGTAAGGCATCGAGAAGCTCGAGCTTAGATTTGGGATATTGGATTGCAAATCAATTCTGACTTTGTGAAAACACTGGAGGATTTGTGCTGACATGGGATGACATGGAGAATGGGGTGTACTTTACAGGAAGAGATGCCTTGTGTGCATATGGACCAGTAGCGAGATGCACAACAGTCAGGAGGTACCGCGAAGGGCTCATGGTGGAGTGTGTAGGGTTTGAAGATCGAAGCAAGCTGCTCTAATGAAGTACTCAAATGTTGGGCAAGCTATGGTGATAGGTTGTTGTGCGATTGTGGGAATGTATTGGTGGTGAAAGTCAGTTTGTACAGGAACTGAAGGCAAACTTTTTTTAAGACAGTATTTGGAACGATGGGGTCATTAGTGCAATGATCTTTCACTCAACTTGATGGACTGAGCCCACGATTAGGCTTATATTAGATTGCGAACCTGTTGAAGTTTCGAGTGGGATTTAGGGCCCTTGGAAAGTAGATTTTGGTAAGCATAGTCATGGGTTAATAGTGGGGGAGCAAAGGAGAGCCACTCAACTCTACGTGTGTTAGAACTCTATCTGACGTTTTTGGAGAATGTTGAGACAACTCTATGACAAAGAGGAAGAAGAGGGTTTTTAAGTGGATGAATCTGTGTGACAAATGAAGCAACTGAGTCTTAGTCTGTGTAAGAATTCAGTATTGTATGTGACAAGTACTTAGACAATGAGCTCTAATTCGGAGGACAGGATGAAGTGAAGAACACCAAATTTGAAAGTAAGTGTGACTTGACTGAACTAAGTGTGATGACTTGCAATCAACTACAAGATATGTGAGAGATACATAGATTAAGAGATGTAATACATAGGCAATAAGTTGTAGAAAACTTTAGTGGCCATAGTTACGGGGTACCGAAGCATATTTGTCATATTAAAGGGTTAGTGTGTCGTGTGAGGGTTGCCAAGGCCGTCGAGAGCTTTAACTTAGGGAAAAGGACTTGAACTCTTTGGGGAGATCAAGATGTTTCAAGAGAGGCTGAGTGCAATGATCTGTATCAAAGGAAGGGTCATTGTGGTGTTTAGATGGCGAACTTCTCAAGTCGGAGGCAGAAGTTGACAACGCAATACCAAGGATGGTTCTAATCTAGAGAAGGTAGTGGTTCTAGAAAAGGAGTTTGGAGTATTTTGGGGGAAAGTGTGTACAACATCGATAAGGATGTTGATAGCTTGAGTAGGGGAGACTGTTATGGAGTACACTTGGAGGACATGTCTTGGAATGCTCTTGGTTGTAGGGGAACACATAATGCTTTATAACACCTTCGAACGTCATGGGTGGGAAAAGGTGGGATGCCTTACTTGGGTAGTGGGGAAAGGATTGTGCTAATGTCATTAGCTATGTCAGCAAACTCATGTGAATGCCTATGTTGCAATTGTGTTAATTTGTAATAGGCATTACTCCTTCTGATGAGGGTCAAGACACTTTTGAGGAGTGGCTTTGATATCCCCTACTTTGAACTCTTAGAACAATAGTTCGCTATGACACTCAAGAGAGTGCCATGCCCTAGACTCATGTGCGCAAGGTAGGTTTGTGGAGCAAACGTGGAGGTTGGGTATTGTCTATGCCATGAGGCCAAAAACATTATAGATTGGGGATTTTGGGGAGGTTTCTCCTATACTATTGTTAAGCACTACGTTATTTAGTTTGGTGCTCTCTATGGTGGAGCGTGCAGATGATAAGGGATAGTTTAAAGATGGAATGGTCTATCAAGATGGACAAATCTAGCTTGGCATGTGATGCTAGGCTAGAATCCTTGTTTCGAGGGGACTTTGGGGATTTGTGGGCATTAAGTGACAATTGATGATAGACCCTTAAGTTGGGACAAGGAAGCAGGCAGAGAAGTGTCGTGCTAATGAGGCATTGATTAGTACCCTTGCTAGTGGTGGGTGTTTGGTTGTCTATCTTGTACAGGGTGGAGCTTGGGCGCAATGCTCTATGGTAATGTGTGCGGGGCATGTATCTAGTCGAAGACAAGTGTAAGGCAAGTCAACTAAAGTTTTAGCAAGGACTAAGCAATGAGGCACATGAGTTTTGCGAATGGCCTACAAGCATGTGAATGTAGACTGGGGACGTGCGTGATGTTTCAAAAGATCATAGGTACATGAGGACATCAACGGTTTGGTCGCATGTATGGCATGGCTTTGTGAAGCCATGTTGCATCGGTTGGAGGAACACGTCGGTACACGGTACTAGGTGATATTGTTGTGGACAGAGGTGTGGCCAACACTTACGGTATCGATGTTCCCATAGGACAACCGGTAATCTAAGAGCCCTTTGTGATACAAGGTGTTGCAGAATCTTACCTTGAAACTTAGGTTTTGAACCTTGGGCTCGTCTTGCGGAGCAACTAAGAAAAGACATGAGGTCTAGGCCAAGATTTGAGAGTTCGGTGCTCTGCTTGAGGGCTTAGTTGTGCTAAGGACTTGATGGCATTGAGACATTCGGTTGCAGAGTACTCTTGAGGAGAGTTTGTCAAGTGGGATATTCCCTTGATGGCATTGTGGTCAGCTCTATCGGAGAATTGGATGTGGGTACTCATGGAGTGGATAGTTGATTGAATATGTGGTGGAGCGCTTTCAAGGAGCACGCTTTCAATTCTGCTACATTGTTTTAAAGCATGTCTATGATTGGGACTATGAGAGAGCTGGCATTGATATGTGATTGATGCGCAGCATGAGATTTTAATAGATAAAATATCTAGCCCCGTAACAAAGGGCTGGATGCATTTTGACTAGAGCATAAATTTCCTTTTTAATAACCTCTTCTACTTGCTAGGCTGGATGCATATAGACTAGACGGTAAATTTCTTTTTGAATAACCTCTTCTACTTGCTAGTTGCTTCACATGTGAATTGTTGCTCATGTGAAGTCTTGTTACAGCCATCTTTGAAATGATTGATAAGCTCTGTGCTTCGAGGCTTTGAAGTTACTTGACAATCTCTTGTGGTAACATGTCAATAATAGCTTTCGTCATAGCTAGATCCACTTCATTTTCATAACCTATTTGATAACAAGTGTCTCCTGAGTTTGTGAAAGCTGTCTTCTCTACATAAGTTCCATATTTTGGGGTTCAACCTCACCTGAGATTTTACTAGCCTTTCAAAGATTAAACAATTGGCATCTATTTGTTTGCTTCTTGTCTTGCACTCTTGTACTTGACTCCTGTCTTCGACATAGTCATCCATGTATGAGTGCTTCCTATCATGGAAGGGGTGTCATAGCTCATTTTTTCAGAAGTTGCTCAGGCATAAGTTTGGCCAACTGGCACGGCCAACTAGTTCATTTCTCACCCAAAGTTTGCATCTCATTGTTACAGATTAGAATGTGCTAATTAAGTAATTAAGTTTGACTTTTTCCCCTTAAACAAAGTTATTAGGTGCCACTTTCATAAGATGATAATTTAATTATCTTTAGGTATCGGAGCACACCTGTTTATGAATTTTCTTCCTTCTGTTAAATTGATTTTAACTAAGCAAGTACATTTCAATGGTTTTAAGTAGGACTATACATATGTAATGGTAGTTTGCTGTCTCGTTGTAGTAAGAAAGAAACCATAATGATTTGACATCATTTTTTCTGACTGAAGTAGCCAATCAAAATTTTTGCACTTTATTGGATTGTAAGAGAAAAATTAATTTGATACTTCATATATCAAATTGATTTGTTAAACCATAATTTGAATGTGCAATTTGCTTCGTCTCCTTTATAATCACTGCTTATTCATTTATCATTTTGTTTTTACTTCATGTTCCCTTTTTGCTCTTCTCCTCAACCAATTTTCTTGTCTTTGATGCCCCTTTCCTCTTCTCTCACCATGTCTTTTCAAGTTCTGGATGGCCCAATATGAAGTTAAGGATGATCAGCAATGATATATAAAAACATCTGAGGTAAGAAATAGATAAAATCATAAAATAAATGAACTTATAGATGTTCCTTTTTTTGTATTTTAACATCTTTAGTATTATCTATAGTAGATTACAGAAAAATCATGTCTATCATTTATCTCTCTATCTCCTCTGGAAATTGAGTTTATTTATGAAATATCCAAACAGAGAAGCAAAGATGATGGGGAAGGCAAGAAGAAGAACAGCAGCTACTCCTAAATGATTGTGGTGAAACCCAAAATAATCTTCCAGGAATGAAGATATTGATTTAGTTTCTCCAAATAAATCCACCTCCTTGTTTACATCTCCAAACTGTGAAGTAAAGAGGCCATTCAGAGTCCAAGACATGGGGCAAATGTAATATAACCAAATCCACCACTTTGGAATTTGCTGCAAGGAAGTAAATACCTGTCAGGTTCATGTACCATACATACTAGCATAGAAGTCTATCATAAGACACCTTTAAGTTGTGCTTCATTCAACAGATCGTAGTATATCAAGAAGTTTCAATTTATCATAAATGCGTACAAAAGTATGCCTTGCAATGTGTATTGTGTTTAGGACGTCAGATTATTTGTCCTGACAGTTCAGACATATCTCTGTGTGCTCAGCAGCCAATCTATGCATAGAAAAAGTTAAAAAGTGGAATGCGTATAGAATTTATGAGCGAAAGTACTAGTCTTTGATACATTAATGCTAGACCATATGCATATGTGCTTTAACTTTTGCTGTGTAATGCTTCATAATTCCATTACCTTTACATGAGTTAATGAAATTTCCTTAATTTTTATTTATTGATGAGCAAAAAATAAATGTGAACTTACTGGACTAGGCACAATGAAGCCTGAGAAGAGGTTTAGGATGGTGTAGAAGAGAGATGCTAATATGGATGCTAGTTGTACATTTGGGGTCATAGAAGCCAGCATCATTCCGACATATACGAAGTAGAGCAATGTGCAGAACATGACGTAAAAGAACCAGAAGAACTTAGCTGCTGTCCAGGTGTAACCAATAGCTGGATATGCTATGATCATAAACAATACTACCTGGAGGAATATGTAAGGGATCTCAATGACTACCTGGAGAAAATTGGAAATGTTATTTTGATTAATAGTAAGTGAAATAATACTTTATCATAGAAATGGTCGCAGAAACTTCATAAGCTTAATAAACCTGTGCAAACGAGTAAGCCCATGGTGAGTACATTCCTGCAA
This sequence comes from Typha angustifolia, assembly GCF_048772165.1. Taxonomy (NCBI): domain Eukaryota; kingdom Viridiplantae; phylum Streptophyta; class Magnoliopsida; order Poales; family Typhaceae; genus Typha; species Typha angustifolia. The sequence continues at coordinate 9,699,742 of NC_133252.1, read as the reverse complement.
AATTTTCTCTGTATACAACAGTGCGCTCAACTGCAACAAATGGTATAACTGATGTACAATTGTTTATTCCATTAAAAACTGTGGCAGCATACATAAAACCCAAAATATTGAATAGATCTTGTTGGTTGTTGCTGCAAAAGAAGGAAAAAATTATCTGGTGAACATAGTATTTAATCTATAAATAATACAAAAATCTTGACAATGGCCTGTTTAAGTGTAAGTAAGGATTTAATCCTTGTTGTGGGAGGTCATAATTGCTAAGTTGAGAATTACATGCAAATTATTTGTGAACTTATAAATCTATAGTTCTCTTCCTTATTTTCTTATTATCAATTATTATTACAAACTATATATGCGGGCAAGATTGTCATTTTCCTCATCTCCTGATTGATTGGTGCAAAGCTGTCTAGATTTAATACCTTAGCCCCCAATTCCTTCACTAGATTCTAGATTTGTTACTTTGTTTGCACCAAACCTTGATGCTGCAACGATCAATATACACTTGATTTTCTCCATTTGGCCCCTTTGGATATTTGAGGGCATTGCTTAGTTGTTTGCGTAGCTGGCTACTATGCACTTCGGCATCATGAGTTTGATTCAGGGAAATGACCCATTGAGTAATGGAGAAAAGGATGCACCTTGCTCTCCCCAGTCCCCAGACTCAACACTTGTAGAGCCTCGGCATTAAGATGGAATTTATGGTGCTTTTGCATGGTTACAATTTTGTGGAAGGAAAAGATTACATATTGCCACATATTAGTTCAACCTTTTTGATACCTTGAGTGACTTGACAAGCTGAGTTACAAGTTAGTGCGTTGAAGCTGTGTAAGTCAGTCTTTGTTTCTTGACATGCTTATTAGTTTAGGTCTTAGACCACCACTATGATACTCTTGGAACACGATTATTTAATAGTTGGACCTTTCTTAAATCACATTCTTCATGACTCTATGTAGCTGTAGTGGCTAGCACATAATATTTTGGTAAGCATAGCATAAAAGAAAGAGTTTTTCAACTAAAGACCTCGTGTTCTTTTGTTTTCATGTCCTATTACCCATACACCATCTTTTATTACTGAAATGGCCACCATATTTTCCTAAGGAAGTTTAATGAATACAAGACTCTATGCTTAACTATGCTTAAATTAGACAATATAAAATGCAAAGAATTATGCAGAAGAAACCTTCCTACCTGGTTACAGTGCTTCAGGATCCTATGTTTCTGATTGTGATTTAAATGTGAATTTATATTCACAATCAAGAGGATTAATGTAGATTGACTTTCAGTTCTACAGACATGCTGTTTTCTTTTTCTTCTAAGTCCCAACATCAACTCATGTTATAAAAACTGAAAAAAAAAATTGAGAGAGAAGAGGGCGCATGTGCATTGCACGTGCAACCTCCCTCCCCTCTCCTTCTTAGTCACGCAACGGATTTCAGCCATTCTGAAATTTGGATTAAGGATTAGGATTAAAACCTAACTTATAAATAAAAACCCTAATCCTATCTTATTCACCCACTCTAGCCCCCTTCTTTCCTATTTTCTTCTTCTTTCTTTATCGTCGAAGTCACGACGTGGGATCAAATCAGCATCGTCGAAGTAATTGCAGACCACCACGCGACTCGTCGGTGGTGATTTTTAGCAAGTGGACTAGAGATTAGAGATTCCAATTGTTTTACCTAGACTTAAGTGAGTGGGTTCATTCATATATTTATTCATATTATATTTCGTACCTTTTATTAGACCACGTATTTCTTTGTGTGCAAATTTATTTATTACATTTTCTGTGTGCAAATTTAATTATTATAATTTTGTGCGTAAAATATATAATTCAGTGTATCGTTATACTTCGTGCAAATCGTAAATTTTAGTGAGAAAAATATAACTAGTATTGGTATGACTTAGAGAACAGTCCCAGTATAGATTGCTTGCAACTTTTCGTAGTGACTCAAGTCTAATTGAAAGTTCAGGAGAAAGTCTTATTTCAGATTACTACGGTGAATTTCTTAAATGACTCTAACGAGGTTAGGGAACAGTCATAGGATAGATCGAAAGACTTCTTGAGATGACTCTAATCTCTCTTAATGATTAGTGAAAGAGATAAGGTGCTTTTATCACATAGTGATACCTCCTAATGATTCTAATCAGATCAGCTATGAGGGAAAGATCCGTGCGTCATCTTGAGGTGACTTCTAGTTGATGTGGATCCCCAGGGTGTAGACTCAATTGAGACAAATGACATTATTATTATTGAGAAAAATTTCGATATGTTGAAACTGAGCATATTATGAGATATAACTTTCTATTATTATTATTGTTACTTTAAGAACATACTTAGTAGTTTTTTTGTATTGCTGAATTTGAATTTTTATTTAATGTTATAAATATTAGATTTATTTGGTTTTCGAGTGGATTTCACTTATTGAGCTATAGTTGTTGACTCATGGATTTTCTTTTTATAATATTTCAGGTAATAGTCAGCATGGCGACTGAGCGAGATGCACCGAGACCCTACCTCCACTTAAGACCTACCCCTTTACCTTTCCATTTTTTTGGTTTTTATGTTTTAGACTATTTGTTAATTCAAATTGTTTAAAGACATATTACTGATGACAATGGTTATTTTTATTATGATTGGATTAAATTATATAAATCAAATTCTTTTCTTTTAATAATTCTTGTCATTATGTACTTAGAAAGTATTAGTAAGGCTTTATGTATCTCAAGCATATTGAGGTATATGATCGATCATGATTTCAATTTCGGGTCGTGACATATCTTGTGTGTGTGTGTTGGTGGATGTGTGGGTGTAGGTGTGTGTAGGCATATGTGCAAATGCATACATTAATTGCAAATTCATACTATTTATCTTTAAAGCTGTTTCTCAGATATTACCATGTCCTATCCATGTATTCAACCTACATGCTGTAAGATATTGCAATATGGAAAAAAGTTAGTTCTGAGCACTTACATTCGTTTTGCATGCTTCCAGAATAGTATTGCAAATGCTATCGAAGATACTAGCATAAATAGTATCCTCACCAAGTTGTATGAAGGACTTCTCCAATATGACAAATATTGCTTCCATAAGCAAGCTTTGAACTGTCCCGAAAAATTTAGTGGGAAGCGAGTAGGAAAGCTTAGGTCCTTAGAATCTGGTGGAGGTTTGCTCAACTTCTTGACCAGCACCTTGTTGTCCCTTCAGTTACAAAGTAATAGTTAACACAACAGGTAATAGGATGTCATTTCCGGACTTCAATATATTGGGATTAACTTCTACTGCCAGTTACTCTATCTATAGAGGATTATTAGGTCCAAAACCTATCCTATTTCAGACAATTTGCTATAGTTACTACTAATCTTTATTATTTCAGATGGAATGAGGACATGCACGACCCTCACACTTGCTTGCAATTTTTATATTGATATTAAAATAATTTGCATTGTTCAAACTCACTCATAAAGGGATGATTCCCTGTAAACTTTTGCAAAATCTATTCCATGTTGCATCTCAGCTGATGGAGAGGTGACTTCCAACATCCATGTTGCTGGGTTGTAGTTATTCCTAATTCTTGGTACTGCAGTAATTCCCTGAAATAAAAATTAGGAAAAGCTATTTTCCAAATGTTCATCATAATGAAGTGATGGATATAAAATAAAAAAGTGGCAAGCATAAGAATGTACTATCTTGTATGTCTACATAGTACTCAGAACCTCTGATTGTGCTCCATTCAGTCTTTAAGCTTATGATAAATAAAATTGAGTATGGTTCTTTACAGTAAATTTTGCAATATTTTATTTTTAAACTCTTTCCAGGGTCTTGGAATTTTGCATGTCTTAACCATTTAACCAGAAAGATCAATTTTCTTGATTCTGGTTGTACTAGGTTTCATAATGAGCTGTAATTTCTTCCACATTTTTCTCCTTGTGCATTTTTAGAAGAATCAATCAAGTATTGAAACCAGGTTGAGACAGTCATAAGATTCTCTGAGAAATTAGCTGGTCATACTTTGTAAAAGTTTCCAAATTGAATGCTATATATTCGAAAGATAATCATGTTGCTCTTTAAGCTAGGTTTTTCAGAAAGCTTGCTTAAGTTTCCAAATTGAATGGGTAACCTTTGTAGTATTCTTTATATTTATTTGTGACATCACTATTTAGATTGCTTTCCTGTTAGTTTATAACAATTAACAAGTATGAATACTCATTTGTCTGGGTTCTATTCTATGATCATTATTCTTTCCTGTTCTCTTTTCCTTTATTATGGATGTAGCTATGAAACTTTAAAAGCCTTTCACATTGCTGCTAATTTCTTTCTGTTTGACTGTATTTTTGTCACAACAGGTTTTAACGTCTTGCAAAGAACAAGGAAATATTTTGATATTCTCAAGAATTACCAGACCTAGTCCTTGTAAATGGTATGGTACTATCCCTGTGTTCATTTTTTTCTTGATCATATGATGGAAGAAGTAAGATTTGTATGTAGTTATTTGAGTTATAATAGCAAGAATCTTTTATTTAGTATGTCAAAGTTGTCTTTAAGCTCCTCTAAATACACTTTGCTTCTGCCTTTTAAGGGCTTTTTTTTTTAAAAAAAAAATTTTCTCTTCCCTTCATCTCTGACCTCTCCTTACTCATTCATTTCCATAGTTCCTACTGGATTCTCCTTTCTGGTTAAAAGAAACTTCATGTCAATGTAACGCACCTGTTACATCATTGTTGAATCTCATATATGGCCAAGTTGCCTATGTTTTATGATACTCTTACAGACTTAATGATGAGTTCTTGGTAAATGGTATCCATATCATAGAATATTTTTTTTTCTTTTAATAGAACTCTTTTAGATGCTTGTTTTAACAAATCTCATAGTGCTATTCAGAAACATTGGTCAGATTTCATCCATCTCTGATCTTACTATGCATCTATTATGGAGAGAAAGTTTGGTGATGGTACACTTGGATCAATATTGATATAAGTAAATAAAATTATATTGGACATGAAGCTTTTCATCTATTTGTAAACAGGTGTTGAGAAAAATTGTGCTATCTGATAATTAGTCATTTAATGAGCATGACAGGACTCCTAATTTTTTTAAAAAATCAGCCAAAAGATAGTAAAAGTGTATATTATCTAAGATAAAACTATCTAGGCCTTACTTGCATTATTAGCTAGTTAGTTCCACAGTATCACTCTTGGAGATTATATTATCATGATCTATGGCAGGTACCTTTACATTGATTTTGTTCTCCTAACAAATTTTACTTTGGCATTAGCAATGCATACATGCTAATGGCTACTTGAGAATCCATTGAAACCTTGCCAAAATTCTTTGAATAAAAATGCAATGTTGTGCTAAAAACAAGTCGGAATACGAAAAACACTTAGTTAAGATTATATAATCCTTAACTGTCATAAAAATATGATGAACTGAGAAATGCAAAATATTCATGGTAATCAAAGACTTACCTCAAAATATTCAATAATTTTACATGAATGCTGTCCTAGTGGTCCAGAGTAGATCAGTTCTCCTCCCCTTTTCATTAAAATAAGCTGTAAAAGACAAATTCTTAAGTGATTTACTTAAGGCAATTTTAGAATATAATAGATTGAAATTACCATTCTCTAACAACTGAAGTTTTTTTTGGTGAGCATCATAGTAAAAGGTCCTGAGTTCAAATCTCACTGGGATCACATAAAATATAAAACTTCTGCCTAGTTATTTCATATTTATTTATTGGGCCTATCAAAATGACTGGAGTGCAGAAGTGAAAGAGAGTTCTAGAATTTAAAAGATAACAATTACCGGCCTCTAATAGCTTAAGCTTTTACAATGGTTGGTGAGATAAGAAACACCAACAAACTTACATAATAGTCTATTTATCTTTTAAAATGAACTTTTGCTTTTTGTGTGGACCCTCTTTTTCCTGGTCTTGTTGCACTATCGTATGTTCATTGCTTAACATTAAGAATGAGAAAAGATTACCTCATCGAATGCCTCAAATATATCAATGCTGGGTTGGTGGATTGTGCAGACAACCGTCCTTCCTGTTTCAGCAACATTTTTCACTGCACGCATCACAATTGCAGCTGCTCTAGCATCTAGACCTGATGTAGGTTCATCCATAAATATTATTGATGGATTAGACACAAGCTCTACTGCAATTGTAAGTCGTTTCCGTTGCTCTGTAGATAAGCCATTGATGCCTGGTAATCCAACCAAAGAATCCCTGATTCCATCGAGCTCAATTGTTTCGAGGACTTCTTTTATGAATTCCTGAATCAGTGTATAGTTCTTCAATTAATTTATCACAGGGATATGAATCAAAATACTCTGTAGCTAGTTTTAACTTCTAAGTTCTAATACCCTGTGTTATCAAATTTCATCTTTTAGTGGTTTGAAAAGCTCTGTTAAAGTATCAAGGAATAAGCATGTTTTTGTACAAGTGGCTTACATTTCTTGTTCGTGAATTGATTTCTGGCGACAGACGAAGCCAGGCTGAATAAGCTACAGATTCTTCTACTGTAATCTGTGGAGAATGTATGTCCATCTGTTCACAGTAACCTGATATCCTAGCAAAAGTTTTCTGTACCTTAGGATATCCTCCTATTCTTATATCTCCATCAATAACACCGCCAGTTTTCCTTCCCGAGAGAACATCCAAGAGGGTTGTCTTCCCTGCTCCACTGACACCCATTAATGCTGATAGAATTCCAGGCTGGAAAGCACCAGTTATATTATGGAGCAGTTGGAGTCTTTTTGCTGGATAGCCTTGTTGTCTCATTTCCTGCGAGACGAGATATTTCTTATTGACATTCTGGAACCAGTTTTAAACATGCATGTACCTATTATATGTATCTGTAGTTTGATTACCAGAGGAGTATCAACATAATAATTCACATCCTGAAATACTACCGTGAGGGGAACAAATGGTAGGACCATCTTCCCTGCACCATTAAACATGACGCTGTCAGTTAGATTCTGTTCCGCCTTCAGAACTTTTCTAGCATGTCATTACTAGTGATAGTTTTTCTAAGTTCCTTGAATTAGATAGAATTGTCTCACCAGTCCTTTTAGGTTCTGCAGCAGATATCTCGGATTCAGTGGTGATCTTGTTCATAGAGTCTGTGTCAAGATCCTTTCCTTGTAGTTGAGAAAGCTTTGCACGAGAGATTATAGCTCGAGAAACTCCAAGAGCTGTGATGTAGAACTTGTCAGTGTTTAGAAAGAAGAAATACTTATGTATATCTGAGTAATTCTTAGTGCATTGGATGGATCTTACGTCTTTTGAAAGTTAAGGCCAATGTAAATCCTGTATTGAACAATATAATGAATCCAAACAATGCTCCAATTGCTATCCAATAGAAGTAGCCAGCATAGTTCAGCCCACGGCTTGTCAAAACTTCAATCCCAATTGTTGTGTTTGATGATGAGATCTATAATGTGAAATGGTTATTGCAAGAGAAATGATGGTTAGACTGCTGAACTACTTTGCTGGCTTACTGGAGGTTTTACATGATAGCCAGTTGATCTGTTGTTTCTGCTTACCTTTTGCCATCTTGGTGCTAGAAACTCGTTTACAGCTAGGCCTATCTCTGTGTATGACATTGGAGATGCCCAGAAGCCCCATTTTAACCAATTTGGCATAGAAGCTGCAGTAGGATAGCTGCATCTTAAGCATGCTCATTTTTTGGAACTTGCCAAATCAAGAAAAAGTAGGAATTGCCTTACGTCGTGGAAGAATGAATCCCCCAAATAGGAAAATAGCCATTAAAGACAATATACCAACAAGGGTGGAAGTCACCACTGTTTGCAAGCATGAGGCGACAAACCGGAAAAGGGATAGTGATGTTTGATGGACGAAGAAAAGTATAAGGAGCTGACGGAAGAATCTAAACATAGCATCACAAATAAGGATTTTATTGCGGTAGATGTTAGACATATATTCTACACTTTCTAAATCTCATTTTAACATTTAATCTAAAATGGTACTTACCTTGCTGCTTCAGGACTATACCCAATAATATAGTAAGTTATAGATGTCCAAACTATTGACTCTATTAAAGAGACTGGGATCTTTAGGATGGAAGCTGGAATTGCATATGCCCAAGCAGGATAGAAGCAAAAGTCCCTTTGCTTGTAGAAAACTGAAAGCCTAGAAACAGTCATAGCCAACTCCGGGAATCCATTTACCATTAGTAAGAGCAATGCATAGAAGAGCGAGCCCAGATAATAATTAGCATGAATGGTGTCAACCCCCATACGTGTACGCAAAAATACGGTCCCTGTAATGATTGCAACAACACCAAGCTGCAATATATGGGGAATAGATTGGATTCTGTTTTAGTGCAAGTGATATATAAAGTTATAAACTTTAATGGATTTACCTGAGTAGCTTTGAATATGTAAACAAATGAGTTCCTTTTTATGAGAAGAAGCTCCCTCGCCACACAGGCCTTAAACAGCTCCCATTTTGGCAATGAATAAATACTGAAGGAAAGAGCATTCTTGTGGCACTGGGACTTGTCATAAGACTTTGATATCTCTTTAGCTAGACTTTGTCCAATGTGGTATGATTTGAATTTATCAGAAAATTGATCAACTGAGATATAAGTATAACCTTCGTGTGGGTGGATCAAATATTGCTCTTGATCTTTTTTGGACAAAACCTGAAATGTTTTGTTTTGAAGATGTTAGGTGATGCAATTCTGCTGATACGTAGTGAAATAGGAGAGTAATCAGCATAGGTAAAAGGGAGATTTATAAAATATAAGATATATTTTGCTTTTATTATCATTTACACCCCTACAATATAGATATTTATCATTTGACTCTTGCATTTTACCTAAAATGCATCAAAAAGACCCCATCATTAGTTTTGTTAATTGTCAGTTACTATACATATAAGTTAAGATAACTATAGATGCAAACTGGTCGTAATACCCTTGAATAAATTTTTTAGTAAGGTAAAAATGAATGGAAAACTAGATTTTAAACTCAAATAAGGGTATTTTAGATATATAATATTTATTTTCAAAAGTAACATAATATTATCTATTCAGTTAACTGCTATTTAGGGTTAAATTAAATCAGGGTGTCTTTGAGATATTAAAGAAAAATATAGTGATCAAATGATAAATATCCATACCAATAATAAAAATAAAAGGATAGACATTTTTGATAAATTTCCTAAGATAAAATGATAAATCTATATGTACCTCTTGAAGAAAGTCAGCAGCTCCTTTTCTTTCTGGGCATTTAAAGCCACACTCTGTAAAGAATTCCAGAATATGACTCCGAGGCCCATGATATACAATTTTTCCTTCTGCCATTAAGATAATATCATCAAATAGATCATAAGTCTCTGGTGCTGGCTGAAGAAGTGAAACCACCACAGTAGATTCTGTGATGTGAGCCAGTTGTTGAAGGCAAGAAACAATCTGGAAGGTAGTGGAGCTATCTAAGCCAGTTGATATTTCATCCATAAAAAGAGCTTTTGTTGGTCCAACAATCATCTCTCCTACCAAAACATATGTAGAAGAGAAGGATCAAAGCCAAGATATCTATTAGATAAGTTTGATGAGTTGGAAATTAGTGAATGATGATGACTGTTCCATGTGAAACCTTATGAAACAAAAATGGACAAGATGCGTATATATTTGATGCATTTAGCCAATTTTGAGTTACCTGTAGTTAATCTTTTCTTCTCACCGCCTGAGATGCCTCTTCTCATGACATCCCCTACTATTGTGTCTGCGCATATGTCTAATCCCATGATCTGATAAATAAGAAAGATAGAGATACAAGGATAAAGACTACTATTTCATGCATCCTTTGGCCTAATCTTTTCCTCATGTAGAAAGTTACCTTCATAATGTAGTCAGTTTGGAGACTTCTTTCTAATCCCTCCACAGATATTGCCTACCAGAATAAATTTATTCCTCAGGCATACAGTAAGAATGTAAAATTGTGTCTTCTCTAGTGAATTATAGGCCATCTAGTATAGAACATAATGTATCTTCCAACGATGGCCATGCTTGGCACGTGCCCACTGGCATGTCCTCAGCATGCCCCTACGCGCCACTAGCACATATTTAATATATTTTTAACAAAAAATTTAGGATATTTAGAGATGTTTTTGAGTCTTCAATATGTATTAAAATCTACATTATAGTGTTTTATCTTTAGTTTATTTTTATAAATGACATTTTTATTAAAGATAAAGTAATAGTTAAATATAAATATTATTCAACACATAATATGATTGAATATATTCATTAAAAATAATATTAATGATTGAACACTCTATAATATAATTAAATATATATAATAACATTCAACACATAATATTAATTGATAGTAGTTTAATAATTAAAACAATATCTAATTGAACATAAAATGATGAAGTGATCAAAGATTTCATTTGATGATTGATAAAAATAAAAAAAATGTTAAAACAAAGGCTCCACATCAGCACAGAGATTGGCACGCACTTGTGCCAGTTGGCACGGCTCGGCATACTTTGTGCTAGTTGGCACGGCTTGGCACACCCCGTGCCAGGTGCCGTGCCACCACCGGCACGACCATCCTTGGTATCTTCCTTTTGTAGTTCATCATGATTAATGCCCCATATATTAAAAATTTAAGATTGTAAAGCTTGTATATGTGATTTGTATATTCCAACCATGAATAGTAGTTGAATTAGGAAAGAAGGAAAGAAAGAGATATGCTTTACCTTCATATATGTGTCTATGTCAGGATCAGGAATTATCCCTTTTTCCTTCTCCCTTCTACTCACTTCCTTCATAATTTCTTCAGTGTACCCAAATCAGAAATTTTCAGTTAACAAGTTTGGGTTAATTTTTAATCATTGTTCATTGGAAATCACTCTAAACATCTATGGGTTCCTTACCTGCTCTGCTACCGACACCTTGAAACCGTGCGGAAAAGTCCAATGTCTCCCGTACTGTCATCTCAGGAATATGCAGATCATATTGGCTTATATAAGCTGATGTCTTCTCTGGAATAAACTCATCCAGCCTGAAGCCATTGTATTGAACTTCTCCAGTTACCTATAAAAAGAACTTGGAAAAATGTGATCAGGAATATATTTTTCAGCTTTATATGCTAGAAATTACTAAAGAAACATATTTGAGGTTCAAACTTCCAGTGCTTGTTTCACTTTATCTATGATCAACAAATTTAGTATCTACAAAATCTGATGAGAGCTGAGTGACATTAAAACATAACTAAGTTGTATTTTGGTTGATAATCTATTGCTTATTATCAGTTACCTTTAGTATTTATTACAAGGTTTTCATTGTAAACTTTTCACCAGTAGTGGCCTGAGTTGAATGTTAACTGCAAATTGTATACTACCAACTGATGGAACAAAGACATGCTAAGTTGGAATTATTGAGGAGTTATATAACATGGAAAGCAGTTGTAGCAAGAGCAAATAACCCCCATCTGACTAAAAATCTAAAGGAAATGTTGATGTAGGTCAACGAATTAATCAGACACTTCAGAAGTCATGCTGATTAGTGGAAATTCAAGAAGAATACTTCAAGTGGTTGAATCACGTGCATATATGAGCCATTGCATTGGTAGAGACTGAAATCATTTACAATGTTGATTAGTCTGAATCAGTTCAGATTGTGCTAGTGATGTTTCCTTGGGTATTTGAGGACTACAATCAGAGGGAAAGAGAAGTTGGAAGAGAGAGAAAAAGTAGATACAGGAGGATAACAAACTAAAGCACAATCTTTACTGATTTACTCATTGGTTATCCATAGATTTTGAAAAGTTCAGTGCTTTCTTTAGTTTTGTAGACCCCTAATGACTTTCTGATAAATCCACTGCCTGCATTTAGTTCTGTGAACTGGTGTAACTCCATCATAAAATCCACGATTATTGAGCGAATAAATTTGAATGTAGATCCAATGTAGGATTATTTAATAGTTGATTTTTAATAGTGTGTTCCTGTGAACAATGTCAGAGGATGTATTTTGGTGGTTTAAATCCGTGTGGCTTCGATGGAAATGGTTCAGTTGAACATGCCTTTGGATTATTTTTTGTTGCAGAGATTTTTGGAACTTGCATGAGAAATTGAACATCTGCAAAGAAAGAAGTGGTCGGGTGAAGTGTTAAACTATCCAAGACAGTGAACTAATCCATGATTTCACTGCATTTTTTGATGTATTCCTTTCTCATCGTTATGATTTTTTATCTTCATTCGTGTAACAAAAGTCTATTGATATTACATGACTATTTTATCTGTGAAAAGTGAGCTCAAAGATTAATACCTTGAGAGATTTGTCCAGTTTTCCAGCAAGTGCTAGCAAGAGGGTGGTTTTTCCACATCCTGGGGGCCCAAGTAGCAGAGTCATCCTGTAGCTAGTGATAACTCCATTAATAAACTTTTCTTCCTATTAAACACAAATGAACAAAACATAGGCTATGATTTAATTACAAAAGAGAGAGCAGTTTATGTGTGCTTCTTGTTGAAGGATGCCTTCACAGAATGAATAGCTATTATAAGGCAGTTATTTATTTGGATAAAAAAATGTCAAAACTTTCTAGAACTAAAATTGGCTGTGAATACTTTCCTGGCGGGCTTGATGGTCCCACTGACATCTTTTAAAATGGTAATGTTAGCTTGAGGATTTAAGCCTGGTACCTTTCCTAGAACCTGCTCCATGTAAATCAATGTTAGATGCAAACATATATGCATCATCTTTACAAAGTGAGCTTCACTGCACTAACATTCGCAGAAGAGTTACATCACAATCCAGCTTGTGCTATTAGGGCTGTATAAAAATTTCATTTTGGTAGTAACAAATTTAATTTGCAAAACTTTTAGAATCACTCTTTACTAGTGATTTTATTAGTGAAACCTAACAACGGTAACCGAGGTACAAAAATTTTAATCTGGAACATACTTATACCAATCTTTAGAATCACTCTTTACTAGTGGTGTTCAAAACTACAAATTGCAGCAACCCATGCTCAGACATCTTCAGAATGAACTAAATAAACTGCTTACCGAAACCATGCTCTTGGCAGTGTTCCATAAGGTGGGCAAGGGCTTCCCCTGAACTACCACACACTCTGCTTCAACACATAAGTTTCTGTATTGCACCTCTACAGTAGGCAGCTTCACATTTACTCTACAAAGATAATTGTGAACACGATCAATATATGATGTTTGTGATTTCAGCTGCACATAGAAATGCATCATTTTGATGGAGAAAGATGAGACTGACCTGTCTATTCTCTCTCTTTGCTTCTGCAACAATCGAAGGTTATCTTTTTCAATGTGCTTAATTAGATTCTCAATAAACAGATGCCTTTCTAGAGCTCTTAACTTGGTAACATCTACTGCTCTCTTCTCCTTGCGATCTCCCTCACTGTCTTTCTGATTGCTGTAGTGATCAAAAAGTGATGTCCTTAGCCGGTCGAAGGTAGGTAGCCTCTCGATTGCTGCCCATTTCAGCTCGTTCTCGTCGTCATCCTCCTTCACAGAGCTGCTGAAACTCATACGAAAGCTTGAAGCAGCAGCTTGGAATGATGACCTTATGCTCCTCCCTATCTCTTCTAGCTCGATGTCAAACGACTCAGCTTCATTTTTCCCAGTCGTCTGAGCCATGATTTTCAGAAGGTTTTTCACCTCTCAAGCTAAATGTGTTGACTTGATATTTATACAGCTTTGTTGATCCTTCAAGATCATGATGATGGAAGAGTTGCTAATGAAGCTTTCGTAATCAAAGTATTTGAGTTGGAGAAGCAATGAAACAGTATATATGATGGCATAACTTATTATACTTAAAGTGTCTATCCTTTTATATGCTACTAATGTTAGTTTGAATAACTTAGTTGACCTCCACCAGTCAAGGATCCAACTTTTCTTTGTTTTATGCTAGATATTTCAGATTCTTCATGTTTCCCTGCTTATAAATATAGTAATTTTCTATCATGGAGAAGGAGCCATAGAAGAACATGTGATCGTTTAGTTTACTCATTTTTACATAGTTTATAAGATATATAATAGATCTTCTTGAAACTGAAAGAACTATTCCCAAAATCTTAGTGTCATCCAATCCCTTCAATATCTTGTGATAGACTTCTTTTCGTCAGGTAGTTGTGATCATGCCATAGTTAATTACTTCGATTTGTCTGGTAGTATAATTTTTTAACTTTTGTTTACACATTCAGTTCTAATAATCTTCAGTTAAAGTCCCAGTTGACTATATTTTTATTTTATTTTTTCTCTTACATTAGCCTGATAGTTACATTGTTACGCATTGATGTGATTAACAAACTCCAGACTGTAGACTCATCAAGTCTTTTGTTATCTTCAAACATATCTTAGTGATCTTTAAGAATACATTTTCTTTCCTTTTGTTAGTTTTATGAATCTCGATTACACCTCCATCTAGAAGATTGAATTTTTTTTTTTTGTTGCAGTTCCCAATTATTCATGTGGAATTTCCAGAAGTACGTATATACTATGGAAGGATCGGCAAGAAAGTCAATTCTGATTGAGTTGCCTTTTAAATTATGATGATTTTGGTGGTTAAAAATTGAAGGAATCATCGAAGGGTGGTTCGATGCAATGAACTGAGCCACATGCAAGTTGCGAGAAATTTAATAACAAGCTAAGGTGGTTCTTTAAAGGAAATTATTTTATGGCCCAGTTCGTTTATGGAGGACCAGAATCTTTCCACTAGGAGAGCAACTCAAGAAAAGATATCGTCTTCTAGATGGGGAATAAAATTGTCCTGAAATGGATACATTGTACTTGTAAACTCTCTCTTCTTTGAGTTATTTCTCTCTTTTTGTGTGTCTGAACTGTCTAGTTGTGTTTCTTGAGAAATTAAGTTCTGCTTCATTGCGACTGGATGTGGTTATCTTTTCTTTGGCAAATTTATTTTTTGAAGGAAGTCAACTGTTAAATCCTTTGGCGGGATATGAGGAAACCTCACATGATGCATTATTGGGTAGAAGGACCTTTCTGCTAGAAATGCTTGCAGGTAACGAAAGACCTGAGAGAAAAACAATTTGGACAGATTTGTACTTGAAGAAGATATAAATAAAATTGGATTTTAGAGGGGGTGTTATTCCTTATGAGTTGGAAGTTAATTTAAGGAGTTTTTGACCAAACTATTTGCTGTAGGGAAATATACACTAATTTATTGTAAAAAATTATATACAATATAATATAATAAAGTATGTTATTTTCTAGATAAATTGGTCTCGCAGACGGCTACGGAATAGTGAATAGATCGACTCTATTTTAAAGTAATTTGATGAGGAATCTTAAATAAAAGAAAAATAAAATTTTATGGAAGCAAGTATAGGGGTGAAAAT
Organism: Typha angustifolia; assembly: GCF_048772165.1. Classification (NCBI taxonomy): domain Eukaryota; kingdom Viridiplantae; phylum Streptophyta; class Magnoliopsida; order Poales; family Typhaceae; genus Typha; species Typha angustifolia. The sequence continues at coordinate 9,684,378 of NC_133252.1, read as the reverse complement.
GGATCGGATAGTGCTCAACCCATATCCGAATCCATATTTTTAGTCCGGATACGGATTCGGATACGGATAATTTTCGGATAAAAGATCGGATCTTAAATGGATATTAATTAAATTTAAAATAATTATAATATTTTATTTAGATATAATTAACACAAAATTATTAAGAGTTTTACAACAAATAATTATATCAAATATATAAAATTAGAGAAATTAATCTCCATAAATAATATATAAAGTATTATTAGTAACAATATTAATATTTACTATTTAAATAAGCAAACTAAAAACTGTAAATCATTTAAAAATATATGCGGATAAACGGATATCCGATATCCGTATCCGAATCGGAAAAATATATCCAACCCGTATCCGAATTTTTTTCAAAAATTCTATCCGTATCCGAATCGGATAGAAATTTTTTATCCGAATCCGATCCGAGTCGGGTCGGATAGCGGGTCAAGTCGGAGTTAATCCGACCCGTTTTCACCCCTAAGCAAGTATCATTTGAGCTCATTGGAACTTTATTAGGAGGCCATATTCCCGCGTGTTCTTCTTTGCCCTAAACCTAACCCTTGCCGTTGCCAATTCTCAAGTAAGTAATAGGGTCTTGATTCCATTATGACCTTACCATTATCCTTTGTTCGTCCATCGATTTTAAATTCCTATCTCTTTCTTCAGGTTTTATCTCATCTCCAATGGATCATCCATACGATGGCTTGCTTGATACTACTATTTGTCGCGATGAGCAAATGAGGAAAAAAAAAGATTTTGGGATAAATTTAGAGGTTATCTTTCTCATATCTCTTCTACTGTCATCGTCAACTGTTCTATATAATGGAAAATTGTGAGCATCTTAGTTTTTTTTATTTTTTATTTTTTATTTTTTTAACAGTTGAGGTATTTTGGTGAGTATAGATCAGATAGGATTGTGCATTCCATTCAGCATGTTGACTAGGATGAGCGAGTCAGATTCAATCCATATGTGTGTGAAAGGTCTGTCCTTCAAGCACATCAGCGGGTATCTAGTTGTTAGTTGTTGCAATATGCAAATGGATCATCATTCCCAACGTAAATATCTAAAGAATAATCACAGATCATTCTTGGAAAAGCCATAGATCGAAAAAGATTAGACTTCATAATCAAAATTTCATGGGTCTTTTACATCGATAAGATTTAAGTTTGGTTGAGCTGTTTGAGGAAAACAAAGAGAATTGCATACTTATAGTTGTCATTGTAGTGTATAAACCTAGGTTTGTCACATGCATTCATGGATAAAATTTCTGCAAGAGTTCTATTCTATGAGGCAAAAAGATTTATAGAGTGTTGGTTAACGTCAGATTAAGAACTTGCTGTAGAATCTGTTGATTCCTTTGGAATTCTGTAAATTTTGATTTTTTTTTTTTCTCTTTGGGCCCCATACATTAGGAAAAGGCTAAGACGATGACGTCTATGATAGATTGAACTATTGAAGAAGATTCCTTTATATTCTGCCTCACTTGCATCATAATGCATGTTTGCAATTACAAACTTTAGTTGATGTTTTGAAAGAATTTGCTATTTAGAGATCTTTTACTGCAATGTCTCTTTGCTAGAAGTATTGCCTCTTTCTCTGATTATATAGTTTGGTGAAAGCCGTACTTCATCTGCCCTCAAATAAAGTATCCCTGAGGAGTATTGTCATACCTCCTCTCTTGTTTTTCCATCTGCAACAAGTACCAAACTCTTACTACAAGAGGCATCTGGCATTTAGTATGTTTCTTCATGTTTGTGATTTAAAATCCTAAGAATTAATAGATCAATACATCATAGAGCCAAAAGATGGGTGCAAAGAGTCTTTCGCAGTGTTGTGACAACATGGCACCTTGGTAGTCAACTTGAAGGGTTGCAAATCAATATGGGCAGCATGTGAAACCTATGTTTTAAATTTTAAAGGAATACTTTTTGTTTCACGTGTTTGGCTATATTTTGTTAATGACCGTGAAACTGAAATGCCATGCTTAAGGTATGGGGGCTATCAAAGGGGATATGTATGCAACAATGGCCGTACTGATCGGCAAAGGATGTGACGATAGGTACTTACCGTGCCGGCGGCGTACCAACACGTGGCACGAGGGGTGCCACATGGCACACCTCTAAGCAGCTTTGCCGGTCATGTTTGCCGTAGACCAGTCATTGCCACCCCTCGCCGACCTCATCGTCGCCATTTGTTGTCATCTCGTCGTCCCCGAGTCGCCAATTGCACACGATGGGATGCCCTAGACTGAGGAGGAAGGAGTGGCGGGTCGGATCGAGTGAAGTAAAAACTTAAGTTGCGGAGTCTCTTGTACATCCATTTGGGAAATCTCTTGTACATCCATCACTGAAATGATGGACGCAAGTTGTTGGCTGAGACTAACTTACTTGACAGTCCTAATATCTATTGACTTCTACTTTTTGCTCATTGTCTTGTATTCGTGCAGTTGACTACTATACCTTTTGTATATTCATCCATGCTTAAGTATTTCATATCATGGAAGATGGTGTTTGTAGCTCATTTTTTTCTTTTAAATCTTAGGAGTTATTCTGGCATTCTTTTGGCCGATGGTTATGGCCAATTTATAGTTCTTCTCTTTCCCGACCCAAAAGTTCCATCTTACTCTAGCAAATTCAATAATATGCATAAAGTTAGGATATGCTAATTAGTGCTTGATATATTTGCCTTCATTTTCAGGACCTTTTCTTTTCATATGATTAAAATTCAATACTAGGAGCTGGAGCGCTTCTGCCAATTCTATGAGAGAAGCTCGTCAACATTTCCCAACTGATATGGACAAAGAATGGGGAGAGCAGGGATATGTGTGCACATTTGAAGGTTACAGAAATATATAAGATGATGAATTAATAGATTTCTATTTTAACCACATCAATAGTAATACTTTGTGTTTAATATGGAGAAAGAGCGGAGTTACATGATCCTAAGGTTATAAAATTAGATAAGATGATGAACCAGTAATCTCTATCTTAACAATGTCTTATGTAATATTTCTCAATTTTAGAGGAGCTTGTATTCAACATTTATAGCATCTAGTACTGCTGAAGATTTACTGAAGTTTCTCTTTTCTAGAGCAAGACTTGACCATTTTTTTCAATGCTTACTATCTATTAGATAACCAATTGATCTAAAGCTTAAGTTGTTAGATAACCAACTGATCTAAAGCTTATATTCAACAATCATAACGTCTACTACTGCTGAAGATTTACTGAAATTTCTCTTTTCTAGAGCAAGACTTGAAATTTTTTTTTCAATGCTTACTTTCTTAGATAACCAACTGATCTAAAGCTTAAATTGTTAGTTAACATTACCAATAATATATATTATGTCTTTAACACACACCAGCCCCCCTATTCACTGCAATTGGACGTATGATAGATACGAGAATGTGCGACCAACCTCTATACGATGCCAGAATAAATAATAGAGAATAAGGAGTAATGGGTAACAAAAAATAATGACTATCATGCTTATACCACCCCCTGTCCACATTATGTTTGTGAACCATAACATAGTTGGTATTTTCATTTTGCATTCCATGATTCCATCATTCATTGCTTTTCACGGGCAGTCATAGAATTACAATTACCTGAATTTACAGTTTTTAGTTACCTACCTCTAAATAGTAAAAATTTTGTTGTTATCATTTTTGCCCAATTTCAGGCTTTACTTTACTAGTCTGATTGATCATTATCTCCTCATCTCCTCTGGAAATTGAGTTTACCTATGAAATATGCAAAAAGAAAAGCATAAATGAATGGGAAGGCAATAAGAACGACGGCAACCGCTCCCAAATGACTGTGGTGAAACCCAAAATAGTCTTCCAGGAATGAAGAGATTGATTTGGTCTCACCAAACACCATTATCTCCTTGCTGACATCTCCATACTGTGAAGTAAAAAGCCCATTCAGAGTCCAGGACGCTGGGCTAATGTAGTATAGCCAAATCCACCACTTTGGAATTTGCTGCAATAAAGTAAATTAACTGTCAGGTTAATGCATCTAACTATCTATATGCAAGCATGCAACTTTATTATAACTTATAAGACACCCTAATTTCTGCTTCATTCAACAAATTGGGATATATTTAAAAGATCCATATTGTTTTCTAAGGGATTCAGGCACACAAAGCGGGCCTTGCCATGTATGGTTGCATTTAGGTTTCTTTGTTTTCAACAGTTCAGATATATTTCTCTCAGCAGACAACCAATCCATAAGAAATCACTGGAAAACAATGTCATTTATGAACAAATGTACTAGCCTTTGATAGATTAGTGAAAAATGTGTTGCATATGTGCTTGTGTAACGTGCTTCATAATCCTCACTGCTTCTAAATGAGCTAATGTAATTTACTTTATTTTTTTTATTGATGAGCAAAAGTTAAATGTGGACTTACTGGACTAGGCACAATGAAGCCAGAGAAGAGGTTTATCAAGGTGTAGAATACAGAGGATAATATGGATGCCAGTTGAACATTCGGGGTCAAAGAAGTCAGCATCATTCCAAAGTAAATGAAGTAGAGCAATGTGCAGAACATCACGTAGAAGTACCAGAAGAACTTAGGTGCTGTCCAGGAGTAGCCAATTGCTGGATAAGCTATGATCATAAATAGTACTACCTGGAAGAGTACGTAAGGGATCTCGATGACTACCTGGAAAAATTGGATGCTATTAGATTAATTTTAAGAGAAATAATTATCTATTGTAGAAGTGGTGGCATAACTATCATTAGCTTACTTACCTGTGCAAATGAGTAAGCCCATGGAGAGTACATCCCTGCAAAATTTTCTCTGTATACAACAGTGCGCTCAATGGCAACAAATGGTATAACTGATGAACAGTTGTTTATTCCAGTGAAGGTAGTGACAACATACATACAACCCAAAATATTGAATAAATCTTGTTGGTTGTTTCTGTAAGGAAAAGAAAGAAAAAGAAGATATTGATGAACATAGTGTTAGAATAAAGTTTAAATTTTTAAAGTAATTGGTGAGTTAATATAATTTTAAGTTTTTGGAGTAGTTAGTGAGTTAATATGGTATTAGTTTTTAAAATAGTTGGTGTAATATTGTATTAGAGCAAAAGTCTTGAGTTCAAATTTTGTCAGGTCCATTTGTCATTAAAATATAATACTTCCACTCATTTAAGTTAAGTTCACTTCTTGGACCTATCAAAATATCTTAGCTCAGGAGTGAGGAAGAGTATTAGAATATAAAATAAAATAAATATTGTTTTTTAATAACTTAAGCTTTTTATAGTAGTTGATAAGTTAACAAATAGTACTTGATTTATAAATTAGTAAGATTAAGTCTTGAAATTCTTAAAGACCATGAAGTTAACCACAAGGAGATGCCTGTTTGTATATTGTTACTTGTATAATCCTTATTGTACAAGGTCGTAAATGTTAAGCTGAGAACAACTTGAAAGTTAATGTAAATTTGTGAATACGTATTTTCTTTCCTTCTTTATTTTCTTATTGCCATTTTTAGAAATTGTCAACTATCATGGGTGATGATTATGGTCTTCATATATCCTCTATGTTAGATAATTGGTTGTTTTATTAGCTTAAATTTTTAGGTCAAAGGCTAACAACGCATATTTTGCTTTAACATGCCATCTCATGTGTGGCCCTTATAGCATGTGGACAATTGATAGATAACACAATGTGCGGCTCACCACGCTGCAATATTAGAAAATAAGGAACTAAAGTGGGCTAATAAAGTTTGAACTCATGACATCTAGAAAAGCTAGCTCTAATATTATATAAGTTGTTAGGCCTTGTTTAATTTGAGGCTAAGCTGAAAAAAATATTGGTTTTGGAGAAAAATAGATGATATGTAAATTTGATAGGTAAAAATACCATTTTCATGTCATGATGGTGGTCATTATTATAATATACAAATATTTTATAGTGTCTTATAATATACAAATATTATAATACTATAATAGGCATTTGCAGGCTTAAGTGCATATTTAAAAGGATTTGTTGACTTATATAGTGTCTATAATGGCATTTGCGGACTTAAGTGCATATTTAAAAGGATTTACTAGTTTATATGGTGTCTATAATAAGCATTTGTGAGCTTAAATGCATATTTGAGAGGATTTGTTGGCTTATATGGTGTCTACAATAGGCATTTGCGAGCTTAAGTGAATATTTGAAAGGATTTGTTTGATTATATGGTGTCTATAATAGACATTTGTAGGCTTAAGTGCATATTTGAAATGATTTGCTAGCTTATATGATGTCTATAATAGGAATTTATAGGCTTAGGTGTATATTAGAAAGGATTTACTGATTTATATGGCGTCTATAATAGGCATTTGCAGGTTTAACAACATATTTAAAAAAATTTGCTGGCTTATATGGTGTATATAATAGACATTTGCGAGCTTAAGTGCATATTTGAAAAAATTTAGCTTATATAATGTCTATAATAACCATTTACGAGTTTAAGTGCATATTTGAAAGGATTTACTAGCTTATATGATATCTATAATAGGATTTGCCGGCTTAAGTACATCTTTGAAAGAATTTACTAGCTTATATGACGATTATAATAGCCATTTTGCAGGCTTAAATGCATATCTGGAAGGATTTGCCTCAATTGGACATGATTTGACATAGTCTTTGGTGAGAGCAGAGAGAGAGGAGAGAAGAAATAAAAGAGGCTCGATTAGATATGATTTAACCATAGATTCCAGTTTCGATCGATCTCGAGTGGAATCGGCTGAAACGGATCGGGATCGGCCATAGTCGATCTCTATCTAGATTGAAACCAGCCGGTTAGCTGGTTTCGGCACTGTAGCAGTGCTGCTGTAGTAAGCGGCTACAGCAGCCTGCACTTGCTGTTAGGACCAGAAAAAATAAAAATAAAAATAAAAATAAAAATAAAAATAAAATAAAATATTTGGGTTGAGAGAGAGGAGGGTGCACGTGCTCTGCATGTGCAGCCCCTCCCCTCTCCCTCTCCGGTACGCAGTGGGAGAGAAGGGATTTCACCTAATCCGAATCAGATTAGATTTAATCCTTTTCTAATCTATAAATTAAAAACCCTAATCTCTGTTTAACCATCTTAGCCATTTTCTCTCTCTCTCTCTCTCTTCTTCCTCCCTTCTTTCGCATTTTCCTCACCGTCGGAGTCACGCCGTGGAATCGGCTTGCCGGAGCGTCGCCGGAGTAAATTGGGGCCACCACACTCCTCCCCGGTGAGCCCTCTCTCATCCCTCTAGTTTAATTTAAATTCAAAGAGATAGATTAGAAATACCTAATTTTGGGGGTTTTCGGCCTCATCGGCAAATCTGGCCGGCCGGCGGCTTCGAGTCGCAACCGCATCATCACCAGAGGCTTCGTGCTTCGAGCCTGGCGTCGGAGATGTCTTCTACGAGGTCCTCGTGGCTCTGATCGGCGTTGGATTTCGCGTCGGTCGTCGGTGATGAGTCCTCCTCCACCTCGTGAGGACGACAGAGGAAGGGTGAGGGGGAGAGGAGAGGTTGAAGGTGGTCGTGAAGGGGTCGCCGGCGAGAGGTCGCCGGCGGTACCCTCTCCCTCAGCCATCTCTCGCGTTAGTCGCGAGGGGGGGAAGAAAAGGGTTGGCTGGGCTCGGGTGAAGCCCGAGCCAACCACCTTTTCCTTTTAAGTCGGGTCCGGTTCGGGTTTGGATTTCGGATCCACAAACCCGAACCGAACCACTTAAGTTGGTGGGCTGCGGGTTAGCCCGAGCCCAATTCAATTAATTCGGCTGGGCCTCGGCCCAATCCGATTTAGTTGATTTCTTTTGGATTGGGCCGGGCCAGCAGCCCAGCCCAATCCAATGGGTAATTTTAAACCCATTTTAGTTATTTTTTGTTTTTAAATTTTAAAAATATTGTTATTATTCAAATTAAAAATTTGAATTTTTTTTTAATTAATTAAGGTGGTGAATTTCAGTACGTGAGCTAGAGATTAGAGATTTTGGTTGTCTTGCCTAGACTCAGGTGAGTGGGTTCACTCACGTGTTTATTTTAGTGTATTTCGTATTTTTTTTCAGACCATGTAAATTTTCTATATGCAAATTATTTATTTCACTCTCATGTGTAAAAATTAACTTATTGCAATTTCTGTGTGCAAGTCTATTTATTTCATCCGTACGTGCGAAAATTTAATTGTTTTATTTTCTGTGTGCATTTTATTATTATATTCAGTGCATCACTATACTTCGTGCTAATATTGAAATTTGTGAAAAGAAAAATGAGATTAGTATTAATATGACTTAGAGAACAGTCCCGGTATAAATCGTTGTGATTTTCCGTGGTGACTCAAGTCTATCTGGAAGTCCAGGGGAAAGTCCTAAGTTAGATCACTGCGGTGACTTTCTTAGGTGACTCTGGCGGGGTTAGGGAACAGTCCTAAGAAAAATGAGAAAACTTCCTAGGTGACTCTAATTTCTCTCAACGGTTAGAGGAAAAGACAGAGTGTGTTGATCACAGGGTGATACCCTCTGATGACCCTAACCGGATCAGCTATGAAGAAAAGTCCCGAGCGTCATCTCGAGGTGACTTCTAGTTGATGTGGATCCACAGGGTTTAGATCCATTGAGACATATGACAGTATAAATATCAAAAAGATGTAATATATTGGAAAACGTGCAAGGTTACAAGTTGTGACATTTCTCTATTGTTACCATTGTTATTATTGTAGAGAGCATGCCTATTGCATACTATCATGGATATTGTTGCTTTTAGTTAACTTATTCAACATTAATATGTTTTAAAATTTATTTGGTTCGAGTGGATTCCACTCACTGAGCTATAGTTGTTGGCTCACGAGTTCTATTGTTTTTTTTTTTATATTTGTTTATTTATTTCAGGTAATAGTCAGCGGGGCGACTGAGCGTGATGTACCCGGATTCTACCTCCACTTAGGATTCACCTATTTACCTTTCCACTCTTTTAGATTTTTGTGCTTTAGATTAGAAGATTTTATTTTATTTTAGTTTAGAGACTCAAGAACATTAACATTGTTTATTTTATTTCAATTGCATTTAGTAATAAAATTTTAATAAAGCACATTCTAATTTTATTTATTTATCTTGTCATCGTATACGTAGAGAGTATTATTAAGGCTTCGTGCATCTCAAGCATATTGAGATGCATGGCCGGTCATGATTCCTATTTTGGGTCGTGACACTTGCTGCAGCTGCAGTAGGCCTGCTGTAGAGAGAGAGAGAGAAAAAAAAGAACATTTTTAGGCTTTATATATAAGTAATTATTATTTTCTTGTAATTATTTTTAAAATTTTTAGAAATTTCTTAATATTTTTAAATAATATTTAGAATTTTATTTAATTAAAATAGTCCTATCCGATACAGATGGCCGACATGATCGATACGGCCGATACATATCGTTTTTCTGGACGGCCGATCCTGATTTCGAAATCTTGGATTTGACACATCCATATAAGAGGATATATTTTATAATATAAAATATGAATATTTGGAAAAGAGAGGAGAAGAGAAAGAGAGATAAGATTGATAAGACATGAAATTGATAGATTTAAGTCATAAGGGTAAAATTGAAATCAATTTAAAATAATATTATAATTTATATATTATTGTTTATTTATTTATTGGGGACTAAACTTGATTAGGAGAAAAAATTTAATTTGGTAGTTAATTTGAGTGAATCTTGGGGAAGCTAGCAAAGAAGAGAGAAAAATTTTGGGTTTTGAGATGCTATGAAGCTTATGACATTCAATAAATTTGCACTAATACTCGTCTACTCCATCATATGGACCATGTGGTTAAAAATTGGGTATCTATTTGTCTCTGGCAGATAGATATTTGTTCTATATATACATATGTATATGTATGTGCAAACATTTGCAAGTTCACACTATATTTTTAAACTGTTTCTTAGTTATTACCATGTTCTATCCATGTATTTGGTCTGCATTCACAAGATATTGAAGTATGAAACTTATAAAGTGAGTTATAGGTACTTACATTTCTTTTCCATGCTTCCAGAATAATGCTGCAAATGCTATAGAGCCTACAAGCATGAATATTATCCGCACCAAATTATATGAAGGACTTCTCCAATATGACAAATATTGCTTCCACAAGCATGCTTTGAACTGTCCCCAAAAATTTAGTGTGAAGCAAGTCGGAAAGCATAGGTCCTTTGAACCCAGTGGAGGTCTGCTCAGCTTCTTGACCAGCATCTTGTTGTCCCTTCAGGTACAAAATAGAAGTTCTAATATAACAAATATATAAGATTACATTGCATACTTCATATATCTGGATTAGCTTCTTTTGTTGGCGCATGTATCCTATGGATGATCTTTAAGAAAATAGCTTATCTCGTTGCAAACGTTTGGAGCATATGTTGTTAATATGTCTATTATAACAAAGTGAATCAGAAATTTAGGACATGCACTCCCACAATTACGTGCAATCTTAATATGGGCAGCAAAGGAATTCATGTAGTCAAACTCACTCGTAAAGAGATGATTCCTTGTAAACTTTTGCAAAATCTACTCCAAGTTGCATCTCAACTGATGCAGAGGTAACTTCTAACATCCATGTTGCTGGGTTGTAGTTATTTCTAATTCTTGGTACTCCAGGAATTCCCTGAAATAGAAAAGATTGAAAAGAAAAACTATTCCAGAATGCTCTTCACAATAAAGTAATGAATATACAGGTAAAAAAGGCTGCAAGCATAAGAATGGACTACCTTGGATGTTGGTAACTTTATATAAGAGCTTGGACTGTGTTTCAATCTGGTCCTTCAGCTTATAATAAGTAAGAACTGAATATGGTTCTTCTCTACAACATAATTTTCTCATGTTTTAATCTCTTTCCTGGTCCCAGGAATCTTTCTTGATTTTAGACAGATAACTAGAAAGACCCTTGTAAACCAACTGGTAGTTTGTGTAACATTCAAACAAAAAAACAAAGCAAAAAAACACAAAAAGAAAAGAAAAAGAAAAGAAAAGAAAAGAAAAGAGGGGGGCCGCATGTGCAGCACTGTTCACTTCCTTCTCTCTTTCGGAGATGGAAGGGGAGCGACTTCCCTCGACGATTTCATTAGGGAGAAATCACTTTACGGCTTCTCTCCTATTTAAAGAGGAAGATCCTCTCGTCAAAGGGGGATCAACCTATTCTTCTATTCCCCTTCTCTCTTTCCTTCTTCCTCCCTCCTCGTCGGGGGTCACCATCGTCAGAGTCGGTCATCTGGGAGTCGCCAGAGTGAGAGGATAACACCAATTCGCAGGTGAGTCCTTTTCCACCTTCGTCAATTAATTTTAATTCTTGGTTGTCATGGATGGTCATGTCTTGAGGTCTCGTTTCATCGGCTTCCTCGCTTGCATCACCATCTTTGGCGTTGGTCCCATCCAACCTTTTGGAAGAGTTTCCCATCTCGTGGAGAGTCCCTTGTCATCATTTATTGGAGCCTTCGAGGCTTAAGGATTGATCTCGCTCAACACTGTGGCCACTGGCCATGGATCTTCAGTCGACTTCTCTCCACTTTGTGTGACTTGACGGAATTGCAAGTAAGATGTTAGTGTCGCCAGAGATGGAATCGTAGGTAGCCATCTCCCCTACTTTGTTATCTTCTTCCTTTTAAGGAGGAAGAAGAGCTTTGCGTTGGAATTTTGATCCCAAACCAACCCGTGTGTGACTTTGGGTTAGTGGGTTAGCTTAGACAACATTGTTGGGATCTAAAGGGCCCAACCCTTGAGTAGTCTAACGTAAACCCAATTTGGGCTATGGGTGAACCAGGTTTGGGTCAGAGTAGACTCAGACCTTATTTTCTTGTTGGGTTTAGGTCGTGACCCTAAGGTTTCAAGTATTGGAATCGGGATCGTGATTGGCCGTCCAAAAATAATAATAATATATATCGGCCGTCCAAAAAATAACACGTATCAGCCGTATCGGTAGTATCAACAAGATCGGCCGTCTGTATCGGTTTGTATTCACTAACTCTCTCTTATCAAACTCTCTCCTACTCTCTCTCTCTTATTAATTTTCTCTCCCACTAACTCTCCCTCCCTTCTACTAACTCTCTCTCTTATTAATTCTCCCATTACCACTCCCTCTCCCTCACTAACTTCCATCTCTCATTAACTCTCTCCTTCTCCCTCACCGTCTCCTTTCTCTTGATCTCTCTCTCCCTCTCCGATTCTCTCTCCTCTCTCTCTTTCTCTCCCATTAACCCTTTCCCTCACCTACTCCCTTCTCTCTCGATCTCTCCCTCTTCGATTCTTCTCCGGTGATGCTTCTCCAACGAGCTCCGATGAGATATTTTTTTTTTTCTCTCTCCCTTCAACAAGCTCTCTTTATCTCTCACTGTCCTCTCTCTTTCTCTTTTTTTTTTCTTACTCTCCTCTTTCTCCCATACTCTTTCCTGATTTTGGTTAGTTTCAGTCGATACGGTCGATCCTGACTTAAAACGAATCGGGTATCGGCTAATCTGGCTGATACCATCGGGATCAACTATGGACATCCCGATTCGTTTAGGCTGATCTCACTCGGGATCCGCCGAAACTTGGAACCTTGCTTGGCCCAACTCGAATTCAAATTTAGATGGGGTTGCAGGCCACAGCCCACAACTAGGTCTTTAGGCTTTAGTTATGACCTATATTTAATTAGTTTTAAATTCAGAAACTTTAGTTATTGTAAATTAAAATAAGAGTTTACTTATAAATGAAAGTGAAGATTTGTACTTATGTCTAGATTATTGACCACAAGTGAAGGGATTTACTCACGTATTTATCCTCTCATGTTTCATATTATTATTTTATTATCTTCATAGTTCGCATATCATAATTGTATTCATGATACATTATACTTCATGGCATACATTAATTCATAAAATATTATTCTTCTGCAAGTAGCCAATATATTGGTCATGAGTAGCTTGTTGGCGTAAGTTATAAGTACGAGGGACTTGAGAATAGACTTAGGTTAGATATTCTTTGTACATCTCTCTATGTTGTCAAGTCTACCTTGAAGTTTAGGGGGACAGACCTATATCCGATCAACACATGATCCATTTAGGTGAATCTGGCACAGTTAGAGAACAATCTCAAGCTAGATCAGAAATCTACTTAAAGTGGCTCTAATCTCTTTCTATAGTAAGTGAAAAAGGCAGTTTGTGTTTTTCATATAGTGACACCTCCTGGTGATCCTAAGCAGATCAGATATGAAGAAAAAGACTTGAGTGCATCCTAATGTGACTTCTAATTGATGTGGATCTACGGGCACAGTCCCAAGTTGAGACAGTTGGCACTATTGAGATTGAGAAGGAGGGCATAATGAGATAGAGCATGATATTAGCTTGCTAATTGCAACTTTGTGGCTTATGTGTGAGAACTTTAAAAAAAAAAATCCCTCTCTCCCTCACCGGCACGCGATGGAGCCGTCGTGATTTTTTCGGCCGAATCCAAATCTGTTTTGGATTGGATTTTTTTTTCTATAAATTAAACCCCAAGCCCTCTCTATTGGATCTACCCTAGCCTTTTTTCCCTATCTTCTTCTTTCTTTACCGTCGGAGTCGTCGCTGATATGTTATTCTAAAAATTTCAAAGAGAAAATACTATAAGTTCAACATGCAAATTATTTTGATTCGAAATAGGAATCATGATCGGCCATGTATTCCAATAGGTTTTGGATATACAAGCCTTAACAGTAATTATCTGACTTTATCATATAAAGAAACTCAAAATTTATTCCTTTCTGGTAATAAAAAGGATTATGTAGATCCTCATTGATTTTCTGCACATCAATAGCTACAAAAAAAGTTATCATATCGTTCTTGAATTAAGTTCAAATAAATTGCCAAGCAGCAATCATGGTTATCTATGATCTATAGGCTTCTTGAAATAGTGAAATTTGAAATTGCATCTCTTTTCTCAGACTTCATAGGATATTCTCTTAATAATCTGTCAGCATCCATATCATCGATTGTTATTCAACTCTTCTAGTCACTTATGAGGAAAATTTTTCGTAGTATCATCAGAATCTTGATCAGATTTCATTTATCTTTTCAAATTACGCTGTATCTATTATCAAGAGAAAATTTGTTGTGATTCTTAATTATTGTTTGGCGATGGTATACGCCTGGATTAGAATGGATAAGCCCATCAAAAATTATTTGGACAAGAACTTTTTAATCTATCTGTAAAGATGACATCTTTTGGTATTCAGTCATTGCTCACCTAAATGGGGAGATTTGTGACTTAACTCTTGTAATCAGGCGAAACATAGTAGAAGAGTGCGTCTTCTAAGTCTAATATAAAACAATTTAGGCTTCCATGAATTGTTAGCTAGTTACTTCAAGTTTGACTCTTATTGCCAGCATCACTTTGAATGGTATAGTCCTTGACCATCTTTTCTAACTGGTAAGAAAAATTAATATAGTTTGTGATACGTGTCTTTCATTTTTCTTTCAAGATTGCAATGCTTTTGCTCATGGCTACTTCAAATATTCCATGATAGAAGACAGTCAACATGAGAATAGATAAATTTAATGACCAATAATTCTCATCTAAATATGTTGAACTGAGAAACACAAAACAATCACGGTTATCAAAGACTTGCCTCGAAATATTCAATAACTTTACTTGAATGCCGTCCTAATGGTCCACAGTATGTCAATTCTCCTCCCCTTTTCATCAAGATAAGCTGTAAGAAAATTGAAGATTGATTTTGAGGTACTTAATTAATGAAAAATTATTGTGAAGACAAGAAATAAGACAGAATTGGTACGATATGGTCGATAGTCTTGTCTGGTTGAGACATTAGTACAGGTCCTAATTTGGTGGTGTATGTTCTATACAAAGTAATTTCAGCATAAATTATTTTTGCTTAACGAGTGACCTGCAATTTCAGACAAGTTCCCAAGAAATTTAACAAATGACAAAAGTTTACCTCATCAAATGCCTCGAATATATCAATGCTTGGTTGGTGGATAGTACAAACCACTGTCCTTCCTGTTTCAGCAACATTTTTCACTGCACGCATGACAATTGCAGCTGCTCTCGCATCTAGACCTGATGTTGGTTCATCCATAAATATAATTGATGGATTAGAAACAAGCTCTACTGCAATTGTTAGCCGCTTCCGTTGCTCTGTAGATAGACCATTGACGCCTGGTATTCCAACCAAAGAATCGCTGATTCCATCAAGCTCAATTGTTTCAAGGACTTCATTTACGAATTCCTGGACCACAGTGTAGGTCTTAAATGCAATAAATTTGTCAAAGATAATACAAACACTCGAGACATTGTTTAGAATTTCTAATACCCTATGATTTTCATCATTTTGTAGGGTTAAAAGCTATCAGTTAATATCCAGGCAATCAGTTTTATGTACAAGTAACTTACGGATCTTGTCCTCAAACTAATTTCTGGTGGCAGACGCAGCCAAGCTGAATAAGCAACTGATTCTTCTACTGTAATTTGTGGAGAATGTATGTCTATCTGTTCACAGTAACCTGATATCCTAGCAAAAGTTTTTTGTGCTTTAGGATACCCTCCTATTCGTATGTCTCCTTCGATAACACCACCAGTTTTCCTTCCAGAAAGAACATCCAAGAGGGTGGTCTTTCCTGCTCCACTGACACCCATTAATGCTGTTAAAATTCCAGGCTGGAAAGCACCAGTTATATTGTGGAGAAGTTGGAGTCTTTTTCCTGCATAGCCTTGGTCTCTCACTTCCTACAGAACAAGAAATTGCTTATTGACATTCTTGACCCAGATTGAACTGCAAGGTATCTAATTTAACTTATATTTGTAGCTTGATTACCAGAGGAGTATCAACATAATAGTTCAGATCCTGAAATGCTACTGTGAGGGGAATAAAAGGTAAGATCATTTTCCCTGCACAATTTGCCATGGTATCATTAGTTACATTTCATATTTCTCCTCTGAAATTTCTATCATGTAATTATGATTCGTACTGCTATTTTTCTTTTGAGATAATAGGATCTGACAGAAGTCTCACCAGTCCTTTTAGGTTCTGTCGCAGTTATTTCAGATGTACTGGTGGTCTTGTTCACATAGTCTGTGTCAAGATCCTTTCCTTGTAGTTGAGAAAGCTTTTCACGAGAGATGATAGCTCGAGAAACTCCAAGAGCTGAGATGTAGAACTTGCCACTTGTCATTATTGGAAAGAAGAAATATGCATGCGTATGTGAGTAATTCTTTCTGCATTGGATGAATCTTACGTCTTTTGAAAGTCAAGGCCAAAATAAATCCGATGTTGAGCAATATAATGAATCCAATCAGTGCTCCAACTGCTATCCAGTAAAAGTAGCCAGGATAATTCAGTCCACGGGTTGTTAAAACTTGACTCCCAATCGTCATGTTTGATGATGAGATCTATAAAGTAAAATGTTGATTGCAATTGCAAGAGAAATGATGATTAGACCTCTGAACTACTTAGTGGAACATTTACATGATAGCAAGTTGATAAGTTGTCTGTTTACCTTTTGCCATCGTGGTGCTAGAAACTCATTAACAGCTAGGCCTACTTCTGTATACGACAAAGGAGAAATCCAGAAGCCCCATTTTAGCCAACTTGGTATAGAAGCTGCAGTAGGATAGCTACATTTTTAGCTTTTTTTTTTTTTTTTTTTTGCAACTAGCTAAATATGCGAAGCCAGGAACTGCCTTACATCGTGGAAGAATAAAGCCTCCAAAAAGAAGAATAACGAGAAAGCTCATGGTACCACCAAGGGTGGAAGCCACCACTGTTTGTAAATATGAGGCAATAAGACGGAATAGGGACAGTGACATTTGATGGACGAAAAAAAGTAGAAAGAGATGACGGAAGAATCTAAGTGTAGCATAAAAAATGAGGAGTTAGTGTGATATATATATATATATAAGGCACATCTGCTACAATTTTATTGAACCTCTTTTTAAGAGTTGGAATCTGATACGGTGCTTACCTCATAGCTTCAGGACTATATCCTATTACATAGTAAGTGATAGATGTCCAAATTATTGATTCTATTAAAGAGATTGGGATCTTTAGGATGGAAGCTGGGACTGCATATGCCCAAGCTGGATAGAAGTAAAAGTCCCTTTGCTTGTAGAAAACTGGAAGTCTAGAAGCTGTCATAGCCAACTCGGGGAATCCATTTACCATTAGTAAGAGGAGTGCAAAGAAGAGTGAGCCCATATAATAATTAGCATGAAGCATATCAACCCCCATATTTGTACGCAAAAATACGGTTCCTGTAATGGTTGCAACAACACCGAGCTGCAATAGATGAGGCTAGATCAGATTTCTTTTCTATGCAAGTGATATGAAGGCATTCATGAAATCTACCTGTGTTGCTTTGAATATGTAAACAAATGAGTTCCTTTTCATGAGAAGCAGTTCTCTGGCCACACAGGCTTTAAGCAGTTCCCACATTGACAACGAATAAATACTGAAGGAAAGAGCATTCTTGTGGCACTGGGACTTGTCATAAGGCTTTGATACCTCTTTAGCTAGACCTTGTCCAATACGGTATGATTTGAATTTATCAGAAAATTTATCAACAGAGATATAAGTATAACTGTCATGTGGATGGATCCAATATTGTTCTTGATCTTTTTTGGACAAAACCTGAACAAATTTAAAGATATGAGGTGATGCAATTCTGCCCGTATTTAGGAGATTAAGCAGCATACATAAATTTGTAGGTACCTCCTGAAGAAAGTCAGCAGCTCCTTTTCTTTCTGGGCATTTAAAGCCACACTCTTCAAAGAATTCCAGTATATGATTCTGAGGCCCATGATATACAATTTTTCCCTCTGCCATTAAGATAATATCATCAAAGAGATCATACGTCTCAGGTGCTGGCTGTAGAAGTGAAACCACCACAGTAGATTCTGTGATGTGAGCCAATTGTTGAAGGCAAGAAACAATCTGGAAGGTAGTGGAGCTGTCTAAGCCAGTTGATATTTCGTCCATAAAAAGAGCTTTTGTTGGTCCTACAATCATCTCCCCTATAAGGAACATATACAAGTGAGGGATCAAGGGCAAGAGAATCAATTAGCTAAATCCTGAAGTGGATGTTTAAGTAAATAACGCAATCAATCCATTAGTGTCCTGAAAAGTTTTGTCAGTAAGTAAAAAATTATGGGACACAAAAGTATTATGTACTTTTGATGCATTCAGCAATTCTTGGATTACCTGTAGTTAGTCTTTTCTTCTCACCACCTGAGATGCCTCTTCTCATAGCATCCCCTACCATTGTGTCTGCGCATATGTCCAATCCCATTATCTAATAAACAAGGATAACAGCAATGTAAAGATAAGGACTCTGACTTGATTCATTCATTGGCCAAATCTTGTTCTCCTATAGAGTTACCTTCATAATATAGTCTGTCTGGAGACTTCTTTCTAATCCCTCCACGGATATTGCCTACCATAACAAATTTAGGTCTCAGACATACTATAATGATTCAAAAATCTGTTTCTTTGATTACTGTTCACTTTAAAATCTTGTTCTATTTATAGTTATCTGGGTAAAGGCCTCATAGTTGTAAGGAATGTATCTTCATTTTTGTTCATCCTCTCGTCATTCCATATTTTGAGATTGTGAAGCCCATATATGTACGTCACATGCAACAATGAATCTTAATTGAATTAAGAAAGGAGAACAGATGATATGCTTTACCTTCATATATGTGTCTATGTCTGGATCAGGAACAATCTGTTCTTGCTTTTCCCTTCTACTTACTTCCTTCATAATTTCTTCAGTGTTCCGGGCGGAAAATTTTTAGTAACTTGACTGGATAGATAATAATCACAATCTGTAGAAAAGCTTTTTCAGATACATAGGATCCTTACCTGCTCTGCTACCAACACCTTGAAACCGTGCTGAAAAGTCTAATGTCTCCCGAACTGTCATCTCAGGAATATGCAGATCATATTGGCTTATGTAAGCTGATGTCTTCTCTGGGACAAACTCATCCAGTCTGAATCCGTTGTATTGAACTTCTCCAGTTACCTAGTGAAGAACTTGCCTAATTGTGATCAGTGAGTGAATTATGCTGGACATGATTAAAGAAAATTGTATGATGATAAAAATTCCTTTTAGCTTAATCTTTTTAGTACAGCCAAGTAGTCAAAATATTTGTTATCCTACTAAATCTGATAGAATTATGAATAGAAGAAGTTCACATGATAATAACAAAGTGACATTAAAAAATGCATTATAGTTTGATGAAATTGTTAAGGACATTTGAGTCCAGAAGGTGATAGTGATGTTTGGGCTATTGTATTCTAGTTGGCAATCAATTTACAATGGGCTTTCTCGGCAGTAATCTCAAGACCCTCTGTTTAAGATTTTCATTGATAAACTTGCTCCTAGAGGTAGTTGCAAATATTGTATATTTGTATGACAAAATTAAAGTTCAAAAATCAGGATTGAGATCGGGATTAGGGTCGGTTTCCTAAAAAAACGACACATATAGGCTGTATTGGCCGCTCGAATTAGATCGGACTATTTTTAATTACATAAAAATTCTAAATATTATTTAAACTGTAGAAAAATTTCTAAATTTTTTCAAAAAATGAACGCACTCTGTTTTGTGTCTCCGTAACAGTCTGTGAGTAATTTTATACCCTAGACGTCTTTCTCAAATTAGGATATATTATATATTTATATGTACGCACTCTGTTTCGGCCTCCAGCATGAATATATGATCTTATATGAAAATGATTACAGTTAAGCATATATTTATTAGTCATTTATTAGGTTGTTCTCAGGCATGAGTATGTAGATAATTTAGAAATGATTAGAGATGGATTTTGTGCATATTTTATTGGTCGAGTTGATTTGTAGCATGATTAGGTATGTGATAGATATATGGTTGGAGATTGTGTTGCATCATATTTTCTTTGGCTTTTTTACTACCTAAATTTTTAATATGCATGACTTATTATAGTATTAGATACATGTATATAATCTATCATGTATAAGAAAAATATAAAAATATATGTATATATAATATGACTTCTTAAAAGGTACCTAGTTAGGACTGGTATTGGATATACTCTTAGCATATGATAGAATATGATGGTGACTGATGGTTGTACTCTTAGCGTATGATATGATACAACTATCATTGATATACTCCTAGTATATAGTAGAGTATAATTATTACTAAGATACCCTTAGTGTACAGTTGGGTATAATTATTTTCAGAGATATCCTTAGCGTATGACAGTGTATTATTATTTTTAGAGATACCCTTAGCGTATAGTAAAGTATGTTTTAAGCTTGTGGCATGATGGCTAGATAGGTATTGGGTTTGGTGCCGAGTACCGTGGTCCAACATGATGAATGATCTTCAGAGTTAAGATTGATGACTGTGATAGTGAGAGATATGTGGATTATATCTGATTCTGATAATATATGATTATCGATTGATTGGCATGAATTATGCATCATTACTAATGAGACTATTATCACTTGATCATGATTATTATATATCATATGTTGTTATATTGGGTGATGTTATATTATGATTTTATCATGAGATATATTTTTTGTTTGAGGATATCTTATACTCATTTATGAAATAATATTGATTATATTTATGTATATATTATTGAGGATATATATATATATATGCTCATATACGACATTATGTATCTTTCTAATTCATATTATCCAGTACATGATTTACTTGTTGTTTGGCATCAGTGATTCGGGGTAAAGTATATTCACTGAGCCTTTAGCTCATAACTCTTTATTTTTCTTTTCTAATTCTCCCAGATACGAGGCACT
Organism: Typha angustifolia; assembly: GCF_048772165.1. Lineage (NCBI taxonomy): Eukaryota > Viridiplantae > Streptophyta > Magnoliopsida > Poales > Typhaceae > Typha > Typha angustifolia. The sequence continues at coordinate 9,663,574 of NC_133252.1, read as the reverse complement.
TGATAGCGATTTGAGATGTCATAAAAAGATAGCTTAGAACATAAAAGAAGCAAGCTAGACGTAAGATAGTATAGAAGGTAGATTATTGAGTTGTACCGATATATATTTTTGTATTACATTTTAGGAAAATTTGTACATAACACCCTTTCTTTTAACGAAATTATGGTTTACACTTTACATTTTTATTATTTACAAATCGAGCTCTATAATTTAGTAAATATATGCAGAAAATACTTTGTTGTTAGATCTATTAGTTAAACTTAACCAAACCTCTGAGCTAAATTAACTATACAAAAAAAATTACGAAAATACTCTCAACCAAGTCATACTAAGGTATTTAGTCGTTTTACAAATAAGAGAATTTTAGTTCTTTTAGAAATAAAATATCTTTACTTAACGGAATATTTTATGGTGTTAGTTCAAATCTAACTTAGGGTATTTTTTATAGACATTTGCTAAATCATATGGTTCGATTTGCAAATAGTGAAAATGTAGGGTGTAAACCATAATCTTATTAAAAAACAAGGTGCCATGTGCAAATTTCCCTACATTATAGTAGATTGTGTTTTGTATAATAAAAAATGTTGTACAGGTTGGATGGCATTGTATTAGTTGTATTTGTTGTATTTTGATGATTTGTCATGACATTTATAGGTTGCCAAATTATGTAGTTTTTCAGGATGAATTTTTGTAGATTTTGATATTGATATGTTAACATATTTGTTTGAATGATAGCATGATTTATTTTGAGATGGATGATGTGAGCATAGATGTATCTGGTGTGTGACAACGCCGTCCATCCTGTTGTGCGTACCATGTGAGCACATAGGTATGCACGTGCCCGGTGTTATGGATATGGCCGATTCCAATCTAGATCTATCAATCCTTCGGACCATGGACTTAATGATGAAAAAAACATTAAGTCAAAATTCTTGAATATATTACATAACATGGAATAATTTTAATAGGTGGACAGAGAACCCATATATGTAGACTATGATGGTTGTTAAACAATCTCATCCAGTCAAGTTATATTATGTTACAAACTTATGATAGGACTGATTTAAGGTGAATGTATATAGTTATGATGGTTGTTTGTTAATCAAGTGTTGGCTTGTTGGCTTCTTCTCTAACTTCCCAGGTCAATTTACATTAAAGAGAATATTGTCAAGTGATAAAATTTTAAAAGGATGTTGATGTTCTAGACCAATTATCTCTTCTCACCAACTTGGAAGACCCTGTCTGTGTCGAATTGAGGAAGCTGGAGGTATGTAGTCTATTTTGGCTTCATATTATGGTTATAGTGCAAGGTATACTGAATGCTGATTATTAATTTGGAAGTGTTGTAACTAAAGCTGTAAGGGCTGTCGTGTGATAATTCTATATATGACTTAATGGTTTAGCTGGTTAGATTAATATTCAGGTTTTTTTGTTTCTAGTTTCTAGTAAAACAGGGCAATATTTTGGTCAAAAAGAAAGTAGAATTGTAGTATTCATACTGCAGTAGAGAGTGACAACATGACAAGAGTTATGTACAGATGTTATGAAAATATTTATATACTCCAACAAAAGAGTTAGTATCAAGACTCTAAAGAAGTGTTGCTGATTAGGGTGTATTAATTGAGAACAATTGGGAGATCTGATCAGATAGAGACCTGGCACATTAAGATGTTATCATGAAGAATGCTCAAGTTTGAATGGAAGTGCAAAGAGATTGAAATCATTGAGATTGTTAATTAGTAATGGTAAACAGCCATTAATTAGGTTACTTTGTACTAGTTAAATAGCCTCGAGTAATTGAGAGACAATCAAAAGATGGAGGTAGTAGGATTGATGGGAGCCATATCTACAGATAGGTTTCCTGGGACATATTTTGCAACGGAAGCAAGAAAGTAGAAGGAACTATGAAGAATTTAGAAGAAGGATAAGGAAAGGTAGTTAGGGGAGAGTACATTAGACCATTCACCATTGTCCTTAGTCTGTGGTTACCCTTCCCTCTGATTCACATATAGACTCCCTAACAAACTTAATACATCATTATAAAATTTAGACACTGAAGAACTCAACTTTCATATGATGATCCTAGGACTCAATTAACATAATGCATATCTAAATAGGACTCCAAATAGTATTATCTCTAGACTCTAATATACATAATACTACCTGAACTCATACACATCATATATTCTAAGGGTTTGGCATCTTATCAAAGCTATGCATACCATGTTTGTCAACCAGATGGCACCAAAAGAGTTTGCCTTTAATTAAGAAATTGGTTTTCTTTTAAATAATCATGTTCTTCATAGTAATCCAATCTTTCTCATATCCAGGACATTGTATTGAATTGCTTCAGTGATTGACAACCCGAACATCAGAAAAAAAAAAATCATCGGTTTTTGAGGTGCAAGTAAAACATCATAGGGTCATTACTGTTATGTTAACAAAGGCTTTAATTTTCAGTATCTGAAATTTCTACATGAAATCTGCTGTTCAGTGGAGAGTTGTTTAGACTGACCTTTTTCTCATCCGTGAATGTTAGTTTAGTTAAGATATATTGTCCTTAGTGCTCTAATATAATTAGCTGTTAATCAGAAATGAATTAAATGATAACCTTATGTAAGCAATAGTTTTGTATTATAGTAGAAGATGTAGGGGCATAGGGCCTTATTAGTGTCAACAATCTTCAATGATTTAGTTTGGCAGTTTCATTTTGTGTAACTTTGATTTAAGTATGTTTTTTTTATTTTTTGTTGTTGGAAATTGGACTAGATTCAAAGCTTGCATGAGCAATTAAATACAAGAAAATAGAAAGATGAAGTTTTAAACCATCTCGAGAGAGAGAGAACTAGCCTTCGATTCCATGGCTCAAGTTACATAGTGTAGCACCTTCTTTCCCTACACTTTTTGTGATCTTCATTAGAAGTTCTAAGCTACCATGCATCATCACAAGGATGAATTTATTGTTAACAGAGGCCAAGGAACATGAATTGATTGCAGATTCATATTTATAACTTTCTCAGAGTAGTAAAAATCCATCTATATCACTTGCTGAAAGATAAATACCTTGAGAGATTTGTCCAGCTTTCCTGCAAGTGCTAGCAAGAGGGTGGTTTTTCCACATCCCGGAGGCCCAAGTAAAAGAGTCATCCTGTAAAATATTGATGACTAGATAAGTAAAAGATTTCTTCATTTAAACTAAAGGAAATGAAAAGATAGGCTGATACAATGCTCCTAAAAGAAAGAGAAAAGTATTATATGCTTATTGTTTGATAAGGTAGTGCTTTATTTGTATCAAGAACTATTAAAATTCTGTCAAACTAAAGATAAACTTCAAGCTATGACCAGAAGTACTTTCCTGGAAGGCTTGATGACCCCACTGACATCCTTTAAAATGGTAATGTTTGCTCGAGAACTGAAGCCCGGCACCTTCAGTAGAACCTGCTTCAAGTGAATCCAGATTATTGTCATTGCATATATGCATCTATATTTAGACCGACTAGGATGACATACCTAAAACAATTACGTGACAGTTCAACTTGTTCTATTAGGACTTGTATTAGGCTCTTTTATGGTGGACATAATGAATTATGATTTAGCATCTGAAGCATAATTATCTGATAATATGTCATGGGATTAGTCATTCACATTTCTTTGAAACCCAAGGTGCATTAGCTGCATTTGATGGTGTTATAGTTTATGTGATGCATCATCAGTTAGCCTTTCGATAGATCAATCCACACTCAGACCTCTTCAGACTTCACCCACCAATAAGCAGAATGAACTAAATATCCTTCTTACCGAAACCATGCTCTTGGCAGTGTTCCATAAGGTGGGTAAGGGCTTCCCTTGAACTACTTCACACTCTGCTTGTACATACAGATTCCTGTACTTTATCTCTATGGTGGGTAGCTTCACATTTACTCTGCAAAATCATTAAGGACATTCCTAAAAAATTAATGTGTATGTTTTTTGTGATTTAGATGCATGGATGGATGCAACATATGATAGGAAGAATATGAGGCTACCTGTCAATTCTCTCTCTTTGCTTTTGCAACAACAGGCGGTTATCATTCTCAATGTGCTTAATTAGATTCTCAATGAACAGACGCCTTTCCAGAGCTCCCAATTTGGTAACATCTACTGCTCTCTTCTCCTTCCGACCTCCATCATCATCTTTGTCATTGTTGTAGTGATCGAAAAGTGACGTTCTCAATCGGTTGAAGGTAGGTAGCCTTTCGATTGCTGCCCATTTCAGCTCATACTCATCTTCATCGTCCCTCACAGAACTGCTGAAACTTCTCCGAAAACTCGAGGCAGCTGCCTGAAACGGTGTCCTTATGCTCCTCCCTACCTCTTCTAGTTCTACTGCAAAGGACTCATCCTCAATTTTGCCTGTCGTCTGAGCCATGATACTGAGAAGGCTCTTGGTCCCTCAAGCACTAACGGTATTAAGCTGAAATGTATATAGATTTACTTGCAAGCCAGATGTGATGACGAAAGATGCTGCATCATGGATTTACTCATCTATAGCAATATGATAACTTGATAATCATTGTTGCTGGTCAAGATAGTTGCATTGGAGGCACAATAGAATAGTATATTCTATGGAATAGCAAAAGGTAGTGGATTATTCTCATAAGATATTTAGATTTGTATCACTGAGTTGGGCACCACCTTCATAAACGAATCCATTTTGTATGGTGGATTTTCAGATCCCTCAACTTCCCGTTGTTATTTAATTAGTGAACTCTTTGTCATGGATAACACCTTCTGCTCCAATTTGCAGAACTGACGTTCACAATAATTTTGAGGTTTTCTACAGAATATTCAACACCATTGACTACTGAATGCCTGTTTCAATGTCTGATTCATCTCTGTCTACCATGTTTGTAATAGAGGAGAGTAAAGAGATCTCATAAAGCAGCTGGATGATAATATTATGATTCTATTTTTATCCTCCTTTCTGATAAATAAGTAAATCTGAATGCGTCAAATCCAAAATTAAATAAAAAATTATCCTTCCATGTGTTGTTGTGGTATCAATGTCTACTAGTTAGGTAGAACAGAATGGTACTTCGTTTGGTAGTTAGATCTGAATACTTGTATACATATTTAATCTTATCGAACATAGATTAAATCTCAGTTGACTATTTTTTCATTTGATAGCTTGATTATTATACTGTTATGCATTAAATCTCAGTTGACTATTTTTCATTTCATAGCTTGATTCTTATACTGTAATGCATTAAATCTCAGTTGACTATTTTTCATTTCATAGCTTGATTAATATACTGTTATGCATTAAATCTAAGTATAGTTAAATTACAAACCATTTAAAAATGAAAATAAAAGATAAAAAAAAGAATACTCATAAAAATATAAAGAAAAATTTTGGAAGATCCTAACTTTGTGTTAGGTAATACATTTTAATCATAAAATATATTATTATGAAAATATAAGAAATATCTATGAGTTAAAATTATATCGTTATTTCTCGTAACCGACTTTACTTATAATGATAAAAAAAAGACAATAACTCTGTTAAATTTTATTTTTTCTGATAAAACATTTAGTGGTATCTAAAAACTGGATAAGCTTTTCAGTATTTTTATCGGAAAATAAAATTAATGATAAATTTTATATTTTACTTAGGGCTACAGTGAAATAGATCTGTATTAAGTTTTGAGTGTCATTTATTTTTTTTATTTTTCCCTGCTTTACAAATCAAATGTGTATATCTCATATATCTGATTGTATCTTACGGTCATCAAATACGATGACCATTTATTATTCATAATAACATTCAATATATATATATATATATTCTATTTTGGGAGTTTCCAAAGCTTCACATTTAAGTGAGCTTTTAGTTTAAGAAATCTTATGTCCCAATCTTTGTGCACTTAAACAATACCCATGAATCACAAATCTTAAGATTAGTGGCAAATCCCAAGCATGATGCAAATTGCCCATAGTTATGCCTAAAATTAAACTAGTACTTATATTTTTTATCTGTATCATTTTGCCCTCTGTGGTTTAGATTCATCTAAACTAGTAGAGAAGTACAAATTATCATAATATCCTTCTGATATTAATAATTATATTGTTTGAGCAAATATAAATCTTCTAACCATATTTTAAGATGATTGATTTTTTTTTTTCATCATATAATTTAAGGAATGCACATCCTAATATTACATTAGGACAATTCTGATATTTAAATATTCATTGTGTTGGAAAATTTTCCTCTTTAACAGTTATTTTTTTAAAGCATTTTAGATGAAAAAGACAACAGTTTTATATGGTTTTAGAACTTACACAGTATTATCCTGTAAAACTTAGGAATCCGGATCTCAACTTGCTCATAGATCAGGAGGTAAAGCTATTTGGATCTACTGTTTTTGAAACCAGTGGCTATGTCTGGCTTTAATAAAGCACTAAAGCGAAGTTAAAACCAATGAAAAGTATATGAAGAAAACACATTGAATCTAAACCAAACTATAATAAGATCTCAAGTCCCCCAAAAAGACTTTGGAAGATGTGAATGCTCCCTGGTCCTTTGCCAACCGACAATGCGACGATCTTAGATCACCGACACACACTGAAGTACTTTTAATAAACTCATCGTAGCTGGCTCACAGCTCACACTGCCTTGGCCTTCATCAACTATTTGGTGATTTTGAGTTTGATTATAAACTTTACACATTTATATTAATCGAATGCACCTTTAGATTCGTAGTAAAAGCTTGTCCCGAAGTGAAAAGAGATAAGCTCGTCTCAGCGTTATCTACAGATGAGCAAGTGTGAGAACTGTGAGTCGCCGAATGCATTCAGTGGGCAAGTTGCATGCTCCACTGGGACTGCTAGAGAGATTGTGCCCTGTTTGATTGCCCATTCACGAGTTTGTTCTTCTTCTATCTCTCTACATTATTTCCATGCCATGTTACTGCTTACTTTGCGTAGAGAGTCCCATCTCTGCGTGTGGACCCGTGCCGACATTTTCGCAGATTCTGGATATGCCTAGTGGGCTCTCGTAAAATTAAAGAACTCTTAAACTTTTAAAGGAATCATCTTTTTGGCATTCACTTTTTTGTGTTGTTATCTTGGTGGAACAAAAAATTAAGGAAGATTACAATTTCATTATCCAAATGGAACCATTGGATTACCATTAAGGTTAGGGATTAGGGTTTGAGAAGATCCAAAGAGAAAAGTGGGAGAGGCACTGATTCTGTAAACATCACGAGTCATGATCTCGCTTTTTGTAAGAATAAAGAACTGCCGATGTATGAGTATAGGCTGAGTATATGTGATGACGAAGAACCTTCTTGGTTAGGTCGTAAGCAAACAAAAGTATTTGCTCATCCGGTAGAGGTAGATCACTAACCATGAAAATAAAGTTTTTTATTGAAGTTGGGGTAGGCATAAGTCCAAGAGTGGGTGGTGGTCAGTAGTCACTATCCATCACCAACAACTTTGGCTGAAGGGAGTAAAAGTCTAATTCAGGATTAGATGAGTGAGAGGAAACACTGGAGAGATAGCAGTTATTAGAAGAATATATAGCATCAATACCGGCAAGATCATAAAGAAGCATCTTAAACTTTTTATCTAGCTTTAGACAGCCAGGACATTCTGATTCAAAGCAGAGGGAGAATATAATGCGGATAATCTCGAAGGACATTATTTGTGGTTGACTTGTAATGCAACACATGAAACTTAAAGACATGACAGTGATGCTGAGACATGGCCGTATCAAACCAAAGGAGAAAAAGAAATAGTTCATTTCATTGACACAAACAGTGATGCTGAAACATTACATGAAGCAAAAGAAGCCCCACAGAGTTGCGATCTCTCACAATTTTTCCCATTTTTCAGATCACAAAAATTCAAACTGAGTTTCTCTCAACGCAACATAAGGCCAGGACCAGATATATAAAAGAACAAGAGTGGTAAAAGAAAAAGGAGAGCGTCACAGTCGAACAACGGGAGTAGAAATAACCACTGTCTTTAATAGGAGGACCAGCAGGGGGAGAGAGAGAGAGAGAGACTGACAGAGAGCGAGAGAGTTCATGAGCAGCAGCAGCAGCAATTTAGTAGTTATTTGTCTCTACCTAAACGAATAGGGGAGATGGTAGTCTTTAAATCTTAGGCAGTAGGCTTCTCCCACTTGAGGGGCTTGACCACCTCCCATGTGAAGTCTGGGTCATCCCTGCCAAAATGTCCATAGGCAGCGGTCTTGAGGAACCTACCATTGCCACCCCTCTTCAAGTCAAGATTAATGGTGATCATCCCAGGCCTGAAGTCAAAGTTCTCCTTGACAATCTTCAAGATCTCCTTGTCGGGGATCTTGCCAGTGCCGTAGGTGTCCACAAAGACTGATAGTGGCTCGGGAACACCAATGGCATATGAGACCTGGACAATGGCACGACGTGCAAGTCCATTGGCCACAATGCTCTTAGCTGCCTGCCTCACAATGTAGGCACCACTGCGATCGACCTTGGTGGGGTCCTTGCCGGAGAAGGCACCACCACCATGGGCTCCCCAACCACCATAGGTATCAATGATGATCTTGCGGCCAGTTAGTCCGGCATCACCGTGAGGTCCACCAATGACAAAACGTCCCGATGGGTTGAGGTGGAAGATGGTCTTCTCATCAAGGTACTCCTCAGGGACGACAGGCTTAATGACGTGCTCCTTGAGGTCAGCAGCAATCTCATCGTTGGTAACGGTCTCATCATGCTGGGTGGAGATGAGGACAGTGTGAACACGGACTGGTACCATGGCACCACCCTCATTGCGGTACTCAACAGTCACCTGGGTCTTGCCATCAGGCCTCAGCCAGGCACAAGTTCCATTCTTGCGGACCTCAGTGAGACGAGCGCCAATTTTGGTGGCGAGGACATGGCTGAGGGGCATCAGCTCAGGGGTCTCATCAGTTGCATATCCGAACATGTGACCCTGGTCACCAGCACCAATCTCCTCAGGGCGCTTGGTGAAGTGGCCGTGAACACCCTGGGCAATGTCAGGGGACTGCTGCTCAATGTTGACAAGAACCTTGCAGCGATCAGCATCAAGGCCCACATCATCAGATGTAAACCCAATGGCACGGCAGGTGTCACGGACGATTTTCTCATAGTCGACATTGGCCTTGGTGGTGATCTCTCCAAAGACCATGACCATGTTGGTCTTGGTGCAGGTCTCACAGGCGACCTTGCTGTCGGGATCCTGGGCAAGGCAGGCATCGAGCACTGCATCAGATATCTGATCGCAGAGCTTGTCTGGGTGGCCCTCGTTGACAGACTCAGAGGTGAAAAGGAAAGTTTCCTCCATTTTCTTTTAGCTGAGTAGGTACATAGAAAGTTAGAAACTATAAGATTGAGTGAACAAATAGAAAATTCAGCAGAAGCCTTAATATAGTCATCACTTAAAAGTTAGATAACAAGAATTAGAAGACTATGCACATGAATATAGATCATCAGAGAACACGAAGCTCGCAAGTTCTATTACAAACTTAAGAGAGCAAGTTTCAGTTTCACGGAATACTATGGATATTGCAGTGACAAAGAGCGTCGGTAATTTGACGTACTATAGCATTCGGGTTCTTCAATAGATCTAAATAGGGAAATAGCACACAGTAAAAAAGATTCAAATTGGTGGATGCAGAAAAAGAGAATAGGAACCCGAACAAAGAAAGGAAAAAGGTCAAAAGAAAAGGACGAAACAAATCAGAAGCTCTAACTGAGAATACAACCATCTCAACTCCTTCAGTAGATTTTATATAACCTAACATAGACTTCTACAAGGAAAAGATCCCTTCGTATGCCAAGAGTGGCGATATCCTCAAAGAGATCATCATAAATATACATCAACAAGTGAGATCTGAGTGAGTACTTTAAGATTTTTAAACAATGCGAAATCAAAAGGTTACAAATGAATAGATCAAACAGATCAAGCAGTAGAGCAGAAGTTCGCACCTAACAAAGATCTGAGGATTATTTATGCGAATAAATCTTTAGATCTAATCGGACTCCATATCAATTATAAAATACAAAAATATTCTACAAGACAAGCAGATCTGGAAGGTAAAATCCTAAAACCCTAACACCATACAAAAAGGTCACAAAGAGGAGATCTCAAGGAAGCTCTAAATCAAGCTAAGATCCAACCATTCACAAAGGAAACATCGAGAAAAACACATCAATCCCAACAAATCCACCCAGATCTACCCAACGGAGAGCAAGAAATCCGACTCTTAAATCTCAGATCTAAACAAACAGCAAACAGGAACGGATCGAAGGAGATTACCTGCAAACCCTAATTACTGCTGCTGCTGCTGCTCTTTTAGCGAAGGATTTGTTCTCCTCGTTCACGGCCTCTAAGCTCAGGGATGGGACTGCTATTTATAGAAGTCCGGGAGCTTTATTATGGGTTAACTGGATGGGACGGTGGGGATTAAATTTGATCCGATCGAGTGGGCTTTAAGATTCGTGGGGAGTGGGTGGGGGAGAGCGACACCAACGGCTTTGTGGTACGAGGGAGAGGCGGTGAGAGGGGGGGAAGTAGTAGTGGGATTTTTACCGGCTACCGCCGGTGGCCACCAACCCTTGTGGGCCCACTCGATTCTCTCGGAGTCTCATCTGGCTAGGCGAGCCACTTGTCAATGACCGGCTCCAGTCGGACGCGCGGATTGAGATACGGAACGGGCATAACGTGCAAGTGGAGCCCCGCCACGTGTCACCGAATTCTAGTTGGATTTAATTATCTGAAGTAAGAAGCATAAGCATACACATATAATAATTCTTATGGTATATTTTTTTACTTCAATGTATTTATTACATATTTTAATTTTATTTTCCCAAAAGTGAATGACCAACTTTGCCCAAATTGCTTATGCATGATACCACTACTTGGGGTGGTGAGACGAGCACTACCTACTTGTGACTTTAGCTTATTTCTCACCAACAATTGTGGTTGGTGGCTTTGATCAAATAACAAACATGTTGCTTGAGTTTAGATCTGGTGCTGTCACTATTACATCATCAATTGTGACTACTTCCTACTTCCTACTTCCTACCAAGAATCCCTCTCAGAGTGAGTTGGTGTAACATGAGGTGGTATTAGGCACGCAGCTGGGATGCAAAAGATTATTTATGGTAACTAGTTGCTATCAATGAACACATCAGGGGAGTTGGACCTTATATCTTTTTTTAAACCGGGTCCGTGGGATTTTATAATAATTCAAAAGCATGATTGATTCATAGTTCATACGGTTGGAAATATTATGTATTTAACATGAATATTTTATTAACTTTGAGTTTATTTTTAAGTGGGGTCTATATGTTATTAGCGATAAATTAATGGTGGAATTAAAAGAGCTTAAATAGTACTTTAATATTACATATTCACTTATTTAAATACGTGGAGAGAAGTGAATAAAAATTGGATTTAAAAAGGATAGTGAAAATAAAAAAGAATGAGTTTAGTACCATATTGGATATTTGAGAAATATTAGTATAATATATAAGTGTCAAACTTCCCAAAAAAAATACTTATTTTATAGATTAAATAGTGTAACCATTCGTGACCAAATCTAACTATCTATCTGTTAATCTATAAATTTATTTATTTTAATTAATTATCTTTTATTAAAAATTTATAATTTTTAGAATCAAATTATTACTACCAACACACATAGGATTTCACAGTCAACCTCGTCGACAAGCTTGCCGTGTGAGGACGTGAGTTGTATCCCATGTTTTTATTTCTCATCCTTTTCTTTGTGGGCAAGTGACATAGATGATGAAGATGGTACCGAAGAAATTGTGGAAACTTGAGTCAGAAGAGAAAAATATAGACTTGGGCTTGGGCTTGTGAATGGGAGCCGAGCTCGAACGTGGCGGCGGCTCGAGTCACGCTTAGTGCGGTTCTAACCGGAGCAACACCAGTCCCAAAAAGCTTGGAAATGACACGCGTCAGTTAATACGGTTAGTGAAGTGTCGGCCACCTGGGATTATAGCCGGTTTAAATCCTGGCTTGACCTAATAATCTCAAACTATATAAAATATAATGAATGATATCAATTTGAGGTCCAAAATTTTCCAGGATTTGTGAACGTATAATGCTTGCTTTTTATTTCATCTTTTATATATACAGTTTGAATGAAAATTATTTTTTCTTCTAATTTAATTTTTTTTAATAAGCTTAAATATTCTTTTGTTTAGACTTATACAAAATAACAAAATAATTTTAAGAATGAGATCGTCGATGTTCATCACCGCTGGATCTATCCCAGCATGGCAACGTTCACCACCAGCACCATCATAGACCCTAGGGTTTGGAGTTCCAATTATCTCCTTTATTCACCTCCCACCACTAGCACCGGATCCAGCACTAAATCCATCACTAGTGCCTCGGTGGTGACTTAGTCATTATAAGCGAGGGGAGCGGAGCCCTACCGTTAGATAGGAATCGACAACATGTGTGCGATGTTCGAGACAAAGGCAAACCCTATTGCCACAGGCGTCGTTGGTGTTCTGGACTGGCTCTTTGAGGATGGTGGTGCCCTCGAGTGGCTTTCCAAGACCTTGCAAGTCGAGGCTCCGCCTCGTGAGGTCGACCCACTTCCCGAAATCCTCCAACAGGTGGAGATCGAGAGAACAAGAGGGATTCATGTCTCTGACTCAAAGATGAAAGATGAATGGAGTTCGACGAGGAGAGGTTCTCTTGAAACCCTAGGAGTGGGTCAGCGACGGCAACAGCGCAAAAAACTAAGGGAGGGAATAGGAGATTAGATGAGGAATTGAGGCTAACATAGATTGTTCGAGGCCAATGTCGCAAGCAATGGCTGCGAGGTAGAAGATGAAATATGAGGTGGGAGGCTAGGAGCGATGCCATCCGGAGAGAGTGAGGTGTGAGTGAGTTAGGGTTTATATATATTATATATCGGGTTGGCTGGTTGACCCGACCTGTATACTTAAACGAGTCAACACGGGCCAAAGGTATAAACCCGAATATAACCTGATTATTAATCATGTTAAGCAGGTTGACTCGTTTACAACCCAAACCCTATTAGACTAAACTCAAACCCAACTATGAGCTAGATTATCCCAATTTGTGCCACACCTAGTCTGGCCACTTAATTAGATTAAGATCGGTAATGAATTCCCTTAAGAATGGATGAGTAAATAAACAAAAGGAAAGATAGGAGTTAAAATAAAATGTGTCCTAAATTATAAAAAAAATAATTCACTACGCATGGCTTGTCGGCAGTAGACACTCCTCCTGTTCCCAAGAATTTAAAATCCATAGATTAATATTTAATACCACTAACGCGTGTGCAAGTGTTGGATTACACTCCAGCCAACTTGCCAATAAATAAATTAAACTACTAATAAACAAAGATTAAATAAATTAAACTAATAGTAAGCAAAGATTAAAAATAATGGTGGACATGACAAAGGAAAAATTACCGCATGCCTTCGCTATAAAGTTCAATTTTGTTTAACTAATTGGACAGCCATTTACAGCCTACCAAGTACTCTTGGCTTTATAGCAAATTCTAGCAGCCCTCTTCCTAAGAGATAATATATTCCAGGATTACTAATCATATATTATAACTTTAGTCAACTGTTTAATTTACAAATAACTATATATTGGATAACTAAATAAAATTATATTATTATACTCGATAAAGAAACTTAATAGCATCAATTACTATTTTAAAACTGATACTAATTATCCCAGACATTAAATTATATTATGTTAGTTATCAAAATTAATCAGGTTCAATTCAGAATAATTATAATTACAACCAAAAACGTAATTATTAAGATTGTTAATTTGTTATTTATATACCTAAATATTTAAATTTATTATTTTATATATAAAGACAATATAGTAATTAGTCCTTTATTTCTTCGTAACATCTAGCTAAAATATTATATCCCTTTTTTTGGAGATATAATATTCGATTCAGACTCCTAATTTTGTATATTATGTTTGTACCAAATCTCAAATATGAAATTATATGGGGCTCACGGGATAACTAATCAAATCTTATTTTTTATATTTTTTAAACAAACGCATCCTATAAAGCTTACTAAAATTATTGTTGAATCTAAGAGACTTTGGTAATTAGAGACAGAGTTATTCCAATAAATTCAGTCTTATTTGTGAGTGTCAACACTAGCAAAACTAACCTCTTCTTGGGTTAGTGTTGTTGTTGACAACCTCCTCCCTCTCCCTTTCTCTAGTCTTCGACTCAAAGCGGGAGGGGTGTCTTCTTCCTCCACAAAGAGTTTTTTTTTTTTCCTCTTTCACTCCCTTTCTTTTTCCTCATTTCTTTTCTTCTCTCTTTGTTTTCTTTTATTTCCTCCTCCTTTCTCTCCTCATGTCTCCCTTCACCTTTCTCTATAAACCATCCCTTATCTCTCCGTTTGGCCTTTCCCGAGTCCATAGTTGACATAGTCGCTAACATAAATGGTAGTCACTAGCGGGGTTGCTACCTCACCTCCCACCTTATCGTCCACCACGCCTTGTAGCTAGTTGGTGTTTCAGGAGTCACGTTTTAGACTATAAGACCACAACATAACCACAAATTGACTCGATACTCTTTGCTTTAGTGAAACTACTTGAGTCATGCTTTATTCTTAATTATTTTTGTACCCCCCGAGTTTGATACTATATTTTCTATTGTAGTATTGTCTAAATTAGACCAACTTTTGGGCTTGTATTAAAAAGTCATCGCTCTATTCTCCACTTTCTTTTTTTAAGATTAATGAATCGCTGCCACTAACCGGCGTTACCTCAAAGAAAAAAAAATTCAGTTTTTTCTACAATCTCTCAATACTACTTTATTAGTCTTTGGATTCTTGAAAATTTTCTTAAACAAGTAGGTTATCCAAGAAGATCTTTCTTATGGAGAGTGAAGAAACCATATTTTTGGCACTCATTATCAAGCAAATTGGCGTCTAGTTTGCAAGTCAAAGAAACAAGTGCACTTCTAGGGACTTATAGGCAAGTTGGGGGCCTAGGGTAAAACTAAGATGGGTCAACGGCCCAATATATCTCAGGCCTAGGCTTAACAAGGCTCGTAACAATGCTAATGCACTTAGGTATCAATTAAATCGATGTCATTTAAGATAGTTTTTTTAACTTTTTTATTCGTTAGAGTAGCTTTCTCAAATGGAAGATATTATCTTTTTTTTAAAAGAATTTAGTAGTTATTATTTACTTAGTTCCTAAATGCAATAATTAGAAATATTCTGTCTAACCCAACAAGACCAAAATTTCTTGCCCCGGCCATGAATTAATAATGAGCTATTTGAAACCATGAATTAGACTCAATGTTTTATATATATATATATATAATGTATTTGGAACCATTAAAAGCTTGATCTAATAATAGTTCAAATTTTTATACCCATTTATCTCTTATGGTTCATTCTTCTTTTAAGACCTGAATGAAGCCTAATTTAGTTCAAACTTAAATCAAGCTTTAGGTGATCAGCTTGATTAAAGTTTGAGTTAAGCTTGAATTAGGAAGCATTGAACTTTACATTGAATTGGATTCGGCTTGAATTCTACCAAGCAACGTTTGAACACCATATTAAGGTTAAGAACTAATTTCAAACTGAGCTACTTTATTCCTAATTTTTCTTCTCGCTCGACCAATTTTTATTGGTCTCAGTCGTCACCGACCTCTCTGTTGTCAGATTCGCCTCTTTCTTTTCTCCTGAACCCACCTCTACCTCTCTCGACATCGCCCTCCTCTCTTCCTCCGACCACTTCAACCTTCCTACTCCTCTAGCAAGCTACTGCACCTAATGCGCCATTATGTCGCTTCCCTCCTTCGTTGGTTTTGTTCTTTCCTTGCTTCCTCTGTTATGTACAAGATCTTGTTCTATTGGTGTGCTTAAGTGCTGGTCTGAATCAACTAGGTTACAACGGAGCCGATGAAAGCCTCTTATCATGATGTTATAGTGTGCTTATGACTGCTATATCTTCTTTGCCCATTAGGCTTAATACAATATGTTTTGCCACGTTTTATGGGGCTTCCGCTTGTCCAAACTATCTTCTATTTTCTTTTATGTATCAGACTTATAATGTAATGTTAGTAAATAACTTAGATTTATACATCTTAATATAAATTTAAATAGCACAATGGATATAAGTTCTATAAATAATGCGGGTTTGCTTAATCAGAGTCGCAATTCTTATGAAAAGGATTAATCAACCGAACAGGGCTATAAAAGACCCAAAGGGTACATTAATCCTAAACTTATCCTTGTAATGAAATTATTATTCTTCTTTCTTTATCATTATTTTAAAAAAAATTAATTTCAATGTGAAAACTTGGACTTTGAACATACAACTCCCATGGAAAAAAAAAATTAATTAATTAGGTGGAGACTTCACCCTTCGAAGTATTAATTATTAACCCACATACTAGGGCACAAAATATGGATAAAAGTCCATAAGAATAAAGAACTGAAGAATATATGATTATGATGGCCTCTTATGATAGAATGTAAGTTCTAAAAATAATGTGGGTTTATGTAATTGGAGTCGCAATTCTTATGATAAGGATTTACCAACCACTCAGGGCTTTAAAAGTCTCAAATCTATCAATATCACTCACCATGACAACAAAGGCTACCTTATTAACCCTGACCTTTATCCTTATTCTTATTTTTATTTTCAGACCCATTTTAGTTTTTCTTGCATCTCAGACCTTTTTTCTTTTTAATTTTATTTTCAATTTTATCTTTGTTGAATAGTGAAGATAGAGAAGCATGTTGTGCATTTAATATCACTATGGCATGAAAATACAAATGTTTAATAATTATAAAAATACAAATTAAAAACTAAAAGTATTTAATAATTACTAAATTTGTAATAAAACTGAGGAATACAATTAGTGTTTTCAATTCAAAATTATTGATTGTGGACTCGTCTGCTGTAGGGCCAATCCTATCATAATTAGAAGGGCAAATTTGGAAGAAAAAAAAATATGAGACAGTCCAAGTGAGAAACTAAAATGAGTGTATTTTAGTACCAATCATCCATCTTCTTCTTTTTTTATGGATTTTTCTTTTAAATTTATTTCGATGTGAATACTTGATTAGCATGAGGCATCCACAATCCATGGACTTTGAACATCTAACAACTCCCATGGAAAAAATTGATCTGATGGAGACTTTTATTCTAGGAAGTTTGAAAAATTTAGGCACACGTATGCATCTAAATTCTAAACAATAATTTTAACCTTTTGCTTATGTAAATATGTGGAATAAATATCAAAGTGCAACGCAAAGATGAATACAAGATTTTTACGTAAAAATATCCAAATAAAAAAAATCACGGTTCCAAACTCGGATCAAAACTAATTGCTAAACTTGTAGCAGTTATGAGACTGACTTAAAACAACCCGTTGAAGACGAAAGTTTGATGCGTTGAAGAAAAGACGAACTTTGTTGGTGGAAGAACATTGTAACTCCAACAATTTCTTTTCCAAAGTAATCACCAACACTCTCTTAGGGTTAGGGCATCCAAATCTTTATATAGGTCAACAAGATAAGGCTAAATCCAAGTCAGAGCAAATCTCACGAAAGTCCAAGCTTATCATGTTACATAAAGGCATTCGAACGCCGCCCAGGTGTATTCGAATGGGCTGACTTATTTTCCCAAGCGCGTTCAAACGTGCAAATACACCCCTTTGTATGTATGAATGCGCTATGAAGCATGCATGATGCGTTCGAATGGCCAAGACATCACCTCTGTATGTGCGAACGCGTTGTGAACGCATGCAGGGTGCGTTTAAATGGCTAAGACACCACCTCTATATGTGCAAACACTTGGGTCCGCATTCAAACAACTGAAACACATTCTCTGTATGTGTGAATGCTTGAGACTGCATTTAAATACAATTCGAATGCGTTGGAATGCGGTACAAATGCAGTGACTTGTCTCCTCTAGATCTTAAAAATCTTCAGTCCGGATATTTCAAAACTTATATAAATGCTCATGTATATATATATATATATATATATAAGAGCAGTTAGATTATTTTATACATATTTGCCACCACTAAAAACCTAACGAAAGCATTAATTATTAACCCACATACTTCTGCACAAATTATGGATCAAAGTCCACCTGGCTCTTTTATTATCTCATATATTTTGAACCATTCCATAGCTCGTGGAACAAAGAACTAAAGAATATATCACAGTCTTTTACCTAACTGCCGCTGAAATCTATTAAATTATATTTATAATCGACTCTATGATTAATTATGAATGAACATCCATAGGTTGTCAATTTTTAAAACGACTTAGCATAGATACATTTAAATGACTAAAAATATCCTTCTCTTGAGTGACATTAGGGCCATTTAACCAACTTATATAAGGCCAAACAAAATGGTCTTCTTAGAAAGCTAATCTTATAATATTGTCTACTTCCAATTGGAGACTTCCACAAGCTTTCAAATTGGTGTAAGGTTTTCAAAAGAGATTTGGTGAAGACTTTGAAAGGTAGGAGAAGGGTATAATTTATTTGTAATATAATCAAAAGATTTAGTTGTGATGCCAGTAATGCCACACATCCACATTGATAATAAATTTAAAGAAAACTACATATGACGTACTACAATTTGACTATATTACAACTAAAGCTCGTCATACCCAGCACTATATTTCTCTTTTGACTGTTAAATTACATATAAGAACTACAATATTTCTAATAACGCCAAAACTTAGGGGTGTAATTTTCTCAATAAATTAAAGCATCACTCTTCTCCATTGTGGGAGTAGTTGAGATGGGTGGTATTGTCGTTAGTGTGATCAATGTTGCACGTTTTGCCTTCTGTTTGTAATTTTATTATCCCCAACTACTAAATATTTATGCCATTCATGAATCATATGATCGATGTTTATGTTATTGGGTTATGATAAAGTGCTCTTCACATGCTAAAGTGAAAAAGGAACTTTAAGAGAAATGATTAAAGGTTTGAAAAAAGAAAAGAAATTGTTTTGATAGACACAAGAAATCTAGTAATTTTTTTCATGTAGATTCCTCTAAACCTCATTGTTTGTGTGTATGTTAATCTTTATAAATAAGAATAAAGAGTGTTTGTTGTCTTTGTTGGGTTTGAAGGATACCCATATTGAAAAGAGAAAGCATAAATAAATAAGAAAGATATCTTAATTATTCGAATTTAGAGCACTTTACTACTTTAGATTAAGCAATACATTAGACATCATAACTATGGACTCAATTTTTCTTTGTTTATCCCTTTTCCTTTAGGAATCAAGCTTTTAGTAGTACTACCAAAGGCTAGAGGAGACCACATAGACTAGATAATTTAGAAGAACAAACAATAAGTTTGATGAATATTAATTGAAGATGACTAGTTCAACGATTCAAGGAAGAACAAATCACATTGATATGGGAGTCACTAAGATTTTCTTGATTCAGGGAAAACAACCTACCATCCAATTAATTATATTACTTGCTACATCACCATCATCATCATCATATATATATATATGAAAGAGAAAAAAAAATTACTTGTCTTCTGGAAGTCAGGATATTAAGAACAATGGTTTTTAATTAGCATCCTGATCCAAATTGTTAAGCAGCATTCATAATTAATTATCACACTCAATCTCTAACAAATATATACATATAGAAGACTAGAACCAGATCTAGGTCAACAAAATCAAAGTAGTCATGCATGTGCCTGGCAGAACTGATATTTTGTCATGAAAAAAGGTTAGTTGCCCAACCAAATATCTTTGTTAATTAGGATATCTATTTATCTATCTATCCCTATAAATAAATACCTCCTTGTCTATGAAGAGAGACTAAGTTGTGGCCAAGGTTGAGTTGAGAACAAACAACATGGCCCTTGCAATGAAGCTCTTCTCTCTTCTCCTTCTCCTCACTCTTATCCCACTTATCAATGCCGCCGGCCTAAAAGTAGGGTTTTACAACAAAACCTGTGCGTCGGCCGAGTCGTTAGTACAGCAGGCGGTCGCCGCCGCCTTCGCCAATGATTCCGGTGTCGCCGCCGGCCTCATTCGGTTGCACTTCCATGACTGCTTTGTGAGGGTAGGGATTCTCTCTCTCTCTCTCTCTCTCTCTCTCTCTCTCTCTCTCTCTCTTTTACTGTACTTACTACTACTCAAAGTTCAAACTTAGCTAGTTTATTATTTACTTATTTTAACTGGGGTTACAAATGAGGGGTTGTTTTGGTGTATATATGAGATAATACTTGAAGTTCACTAAATCTCAAGTAGAAATCTAGTGATAATATCTGTGCATTCTTTCTCTCTGCATAATTGTGACTAGCTCACATGTGAACAAGAGTGGTTATGTATATATAAAGTCAAGCATTAGAGTTCTACTTTGCATCTGTCCACTTCTACCTTTTCTTTTCCATCATCTTTTGACTGGTAGAATAAGCTCAGCCTTAATTTGTTTGTGGAATTTAAATTTGGTCATTCCAAGGATTTTGGTTCTAAATTGTTATTATTTATCTTAGAGATAGTTATACTCAGGCATCTTAAATTGTTATTATTTGTCATATATACTTTCAAAGAAAATATATAAATACTCTTTTTAGTTTAGAAAATGTATGTAATAATAATAATAATAATAATTTAGTAAATCTAAATAAAATTCTCTCTTAATTTTATTCCACCTCCATATGGATAAGAGGATAAAGGAGATATGGGAGTGTGGATTGTGGTCTATGATGGTTGGCTAGTGAAGGCACGAAGAGAGCATTAATTGGTCCATAACTCCCACTTGCATAAACATTTACTTTTTAGGGCCCACATGTGTGGGGAATTTATTATAATTTTGTACTATCTTACAACAAGTAGATGAATGCCTTTGTTCTTGACCCTCGTAATGGTAAAAAAAATGCAAATAAAATAATAATAATAATAAGTTCTTTTGATTAGTTGATTACTTTATTGCGTTCGAATCTAATTTAATGAACCTTTTTTCTAGTACCATAGATCAAGTTACAATTATTAAATAATTATTAATTATCCTAGTAGAAATATAGGGTGTTTTTGATAACATTTTAGATCTAAGATATAGATATGAACTTTTCTTTTTGTTTTATTTTTGTAATCATTATGGTTACTGAACATTTAACGTAAATGCATGTAATTAGTAGTAAGAATTGCATGGAATATTGCAGGGTTGCGATGCTTCCGTCCTCCTGGACTCCCCCACCAATCAGTCCGAGAAGGATGCGATCCCGAACAACCCCAGCCTCCGCGGCTTCGAGGTCGTCGACGCCGCCAAGGCCGCCGTCGAGGCCCAGTGCCCCAACGTCGTCTCCTGCGCCGACATCCTCGCCTTCGCCGCCCGCGACAGCGTCGCCCTCACCGGCAACGTCACCTACCAGGTCCCCTCCGGCCGCCGGGACGGCAGCGTCTCCAACATCAGCGAGGTCATCCCCAACCTCCCCGGCCCCTCCTTCAACGCGACGCAGCTCGTCGACAACTTCGCCTCCAAGAACCTCACCGCCGCCGAGATGGTCGTCCTGTCCGGGGCCCACACGCTGGGGAGATCCCATTGCAGCTCATTCCTCGCTAGAATCTACAACTTCACCAACACCACCCAGGTGGACCCAACTCTAAGCGAAGCCTACGCCAGCCTTCTCCAAACTAGGTGCCCTCAGAACACCAGCCGATTCTCTCCGATTACGACCGCCATGGATCTGATCACGCCCACGCTGCTGGACAACAAGTACTACGTGGGGTTGGAGCTGTCGCTTGGGCTCTTCACTTCGGATCAAGCGCTGTTGACGAACTCGACTCTGAGTAGTTTGGTGACCAAGTTCGCCAAGCACCAAGAGGACTGGGAGAAGAGGTTCATCAAGGCCATGGTTAAGATGGGGAAGATTGAGGTGCTCACTGGGACCCAAGGGGAGATTAGGGCGAATTGCAGGGTGGTGAATAGTGGTTCTACTACTACTACTATCTCTACCACTGGTAGCTCGGATGGAGTAGCTAGCTACTAGTAATTGAGATGTAGACATAGGTAGATATGGTTGTGTGTTTGTTTGATGATCTCTCTGAGTGTTTGTGTGTGTGTGGGTGGGTGGGTTTGAATGAATAAATGACAACTTTGTTGTGGTTTTTGTTCACCACATTAAGTGAGGATTAATACCCTGCATAGAAGAACCACTCCAGTTACAGTACTTCCTTTTGGAACATTTTGTTTCTCCTTTTCCTTCATACAATCAATCACTTTTTAGACCAACAGAACTAATCAAAAAAACTTTTTTCATACAAAGATCTTCTTATTTAGAACTTAATTGACAATTTGAAATGGAGCCAGCCTTTTGATGGCCCTCAGGTTCATTGTTTGGTTTTGTTTCTTTCTTTCCTTTTCCTTTGTTGATCATTATCAAGTTACAATTAGCTAGGCAATTGTTATATGTGTTCTGGGTGTTGTTTCAATTAAATCTTATATTCTCTTTGAGCTTGATGTTTACTTCTGCCTTTCTAAAATATCTCCCTATGGTTTGTGCATCAAGTTTGTAACATCTCAAACTTAATAAAATTATCATCCTACTAAATTTTCATCAAAGAAAAAAGGTTAGCTTATTTCCGAACTTAATGCTCACCTAAACGTGTTTATAAGAGTAGCACCAACGCATGATGAGTAAGACGTCCACTTGGCAAGGATAAAAATATAATATAAAAAGATGATAGAGTATTAATAAGGATAAAAATGAATTATGTCACAACTAAATGGTGTTGCAGTTTAAATTCAAAAATACTCATATTATATAAATGGCATATAATAGTATTTATAAGGTACATGTTTCTTGATCTGTGCTTATGGATGGGATTCCAACCCATGTCGTTCACATAATCTAACTATGACATAATAGATTAGTAAATATTATAAAACATAATATATATATTAATATTACCTTATACTAAAAAAATAGAAAAAAATATATTTTATCTTTTGTTGCTAGATCTAAATTTATTTCACCCCCAAAAGTTGTGTCACTTTATCACCTTATAATTTTTTCTTAGACTGAAATTATTATTTTTTTACATAATATTTGCCTAATTATAAGTCTAATTTGAAAATATTCATTGGAAAATTATAAAATTATTGGATAAGTTTTCTAATACATAAAAAAATAATATCAATTGGATTTCGTAGGATAAAGATACAACAAATTTATTGAGCATTTGTGTATTTTTACAATACTCTTTATCATCTGAAATATAATCGATATTATTTTAGATGAATTAAAAAACTTATTTAATTATCTAACTTTATTGCTAATAAATATCTTCAAATTTGACATGTAGATTAGCCAAATATGATTAAAAAGGGGTTAATTACGTCTACATCCTCTAAACTATTTCCAATTTCTACGAGAACTCCTTAAACTTTTTTATGTTATAATGTTCTTCCTAAACTTTTATACAATTTTCATGTTACTCTTCCATTAGCCTACCGTCAAAAAAATTAGACGAGTCAGCTTACGTGGCAGTTAATTAATTCCAAAATAAGCTAGATGCCCTTGTAACCCTTATATGGCCCTCTAATTAAATTAGGATAATATATATATATATATATATATATAATTTAATTTTCCTTATTAAGAAAATTTATCGATTTCTCCCCTTCACCATTGTCGACAGTTGACACCTCGTCCCTAGCTTGCAACACCATAGCACCACCAATCCCCCACCTTTCCCTCCTCTTCTTCCCCGTCTTGAGAGGTAGTGCCAACATATTTATTCGACGATCTTGAGAAGGAGCTTCCACTTGTTGTAAGGGCGGGGCGAGGCAATGATAATGAGGGTGACGGTAGCCACAACCGAGGAGGGTGAGAGCGGCTACGATCGAAAAGAGCGAAGTGAGATGAGAATTGATGAGACTATTTAGGTAATTCATAATTTTATTTTATTTTGCTGGCTAATTGATAAGCTTATTAACTTATTAGCAGTATAATAATTATTAAGCATTTTTCGTCACCGTCTTAAGCTATTTCACTTTGCCCCAAAATTTAAAGGGGACATTGTAATTTAAAAAAGTTTAGTTCTCGTGAAAACTCTAAAAAAAAATAATTTCATTTTAATTATAACAATAATATGGTACAATGACATAAATAAAATTAAGAAGCGGTGAAATGAATTTTAAGAGTAACCACATTGAGATAAAATATAAATTCTCCTAATATATATATATCAAGCTAATCCAAATGGAGCTCGAGCGAGCCGAGACTTGCTCGGCTTGGCTCAATTATTATTGCGAGCTAAAAGAAGGGTCGAGCTCTCGAGCCGAGCTCACTGGCGGCTATTTTGACAGCACTGGCTGAGGTGTCCAAAACGTTTTTATTTTTATTTTTTAAGGTACGAAAACTTCCTTTGCTACGTTTCTCGACTAAATACGGTACTACTATCAGCCACGTGTCAAGAATCGCCGTGAAGGAAACGGAAACACGACGACGAGACGGCAGAGAGAAGGTTTCACGATTTACACCCCGCGTTACGAATCGGGAAAGATAGAGGAGAAGCGACATCGTTCCCCTTATCCTCTCTCCGCTCTCTTCCCCCGAATCATCGAAACCCTAATTTCTGTAGCGATGAAGCATCGACGATCGTTCAAGGAAGAATATACCTTCGGTTCGTACCGCTATTCTGCGAGTTCCCTTCGTTTCTGTAGATTTCTTTCAGGCTTTTGCAAATTGCTGTTCTTTCTCGTGTTGGATTATAATTGGGGGGTTTGCTTGATATCTGGCAGAGGAGCGGCTCCATGAATCGAGGGACATAATCGCGAAATATCCTGATCGAGTCCCGGTGAGTGCATCGTGTCGTCACATATTGGTTTTTCTTTGTGATTTTATATTTCTTGAAGAAGTTGGGAGAAATGCTATGATCTGTAATTTTACGTGATTATGCTTCCAATCGTCAACTTGTGGGGCTAGAAGATTGATTCAGAGTGGCGTTATGAGGACAAAATTACGCTTGCAATTCTATAAATTGGCACTCTAAGCATAGTATAGAATTTAACTCAGATGAAAGATATGATTCGATGGAGTTGTGGTGGTAGGTAGGGAGGTTCTAAAAAATTCTGGACCAAGCAACGGTTATAGATTTAGGCATCTTGTTTAGGTTGCTATGACTCCCTATGTTGAGTTCCTATGTAGTTATTTACAGTTGAA
Organism: Typha angustifolia; assembly: GCF_048772165.1. NCBI lineage: Eukaryota > Viridiplantae > Streptophyta > Magnoliopsida > Poales > Typhaceae > Typha > Typha angustifolia. Next base: position 9,638,355 of record NC_133252.1, on the reverse strand, counting down.
CCTATCCTTTGTTGTCTACGGACTTTCACTCAAAAAAAAAACCTATCCTTTGTGAATAAATAACAATTTAATGGTCCTGATGTATCCCTGAAGCAGAACCATGGTATCTGAGCTGACCTGACCTTAGGAATTGTTGTTCACTTCAATGAAGGAGAAGCAAGGCCACCTGAGAACTGACAATTCTTCTTTTCAATGAATAGGGTAGTGTGGTAGATGATGATTTAGCATTGTAGGCTCAGAACCTCCGCAATGCCCTTCTGTTTGGTAGAATGGCAATGAGATTGGTTGAATGTTTATTGGAGATAAGCATTTAATTATTGTTTGAATGAGTAGGAAATTTAGTGAGTCAGAGCAATATATTCTTTGGAAGGAGCAAAGTGAAAAAAGCAGCTTATGGGCCACTTTTCAGAATTTTTCTTGATTCTTTCTACAATTTAAGCAAGTATGCTAGTTTATTATACCGTATATGGTATGCACTATCCTTTATTTGTTCCAATGCATTCGCCTGGTCATATCCTACATGAACATTTAATCCTTGAAAACCAAACCTATAATTTAGTCTAAATTTAATCTTGTTAAAAATATTTAGCTTTGCCAAAACAGTATTTGTATCTGATGAAGGACATTATGAAGGTTCCTTTTTTTTCTACTGATATACTTTGGAAGGTAGCCTAACATTTGGTTATTTTTGACTTTGAAGGTTATTGTTGAGAGGTTTTCTAGTAGTGATCTTCAAGATATGGAAAAGAAAAAGTACGTTCCACCTTTCACTTATGACTTATATGAGATCTGTTTGTATTCTCTTGGTTTCTTACTATTTATGTTATACCTAGATACCTATTCTCATGCATCTGTTGAAACTTGAAACAGTCACATCCCTTCATGCCAAATGCTTGCCTTATCTAAGAAATGTATCTCGTTCATTACTTGCCTTCATCTTCATGGAGAAAGAGATAAACAGAAGAGCATGTATCTGTGTTCAATATTGGCATCCCAAGGATGTAAATGATTTGATATTGCAAGAAGATAAAACACTATGGGTTTTAAAGAAAGTCAGCCTTATGCTCTATTGATATCTTTAAACTTTGCATATGCATATCTTATGGAGTAGGGACCTAGGTGAATCTGAGGTGAATTCTTTTTAAACTTTCTTCATGCTAGTGCTCTGTCAGGCTAGCCTATTGTATTTATTCATATGTTAGTGCATACATGCTAGATTATAATTATTTCATTTTAAATTTCAAAGTAGATTAATGTTCCTTATTAAATATTCAATGGTAAATTAAATTGTTAAAAATATGCTAATTTGGAAAGGAATATCCTTTCTTTATCCTAGGAAGAAAAGAAAAAGGAGAGGAGAGGAGAGGAGAGGAGAGGAGAGGAGAGAGGCAGGGGGGTTTGTATTTGTGGTAGATACTACCTTCAAATATATTTCTGTTATGCTACTTTGTTTTGTACCCCAGTAGTGAAAGCTTGGAGAAACTTGTGGGAGATGAGTGAAGGGACCGCTCTAGAAGTTGGATGGACATAACCTTGTTTTGGGACATCCTCTCATTTCATTATGGCTGCCTTCTGGTTACCAGAAGGGACAGCTTATTATCAATGGGAATTTTATTTTTCTACAGCAAATTTGAAAATCTTTCTTGTTTTGAGAAAAATTAACAATAGAACTGCTCTTTTTTTTTTTTGTTTATATGTTTGCTTGACATTATTAGCATTTAAGTTAGCATTACATCATCTATTTTGGATGCAGAATATATTCAGTTTACAATTCAGTCATATGCAAATAGGAATTTTATGGCTTGTGCTCTTGGTGATTATTACTGGAATTTCATAAATAGGCATGTGTTGTCTTATAAGCACATGATATAAACATTTAACTGGGATCAGTCGTATTGACATGCGCATAACTGTCGAAATTTCCTGCAAAGGAACGTTTTGGTTGTCGAATCCATAGTTCTACATATAGTTGACAATGACATGCATGTGCCAGGTTATAGGAGTTGCTATAGTTCTCCTATAGCCACAAAATTAGCAAATTATTTCATAAAAATTGCATTTGATTGTAATATATTTACTGCTGTAACTTTGTATTACCCTACCGCAGATATCTTATCCCTCGAGACATGTCGGTTGGCCAGTTCATTCACATTTTAAGTGTCAGACTTCATCTTCCTCCGGGGAAGGCACTCTTTATATTTGTCAAGAACACTTTGCCTCAAACATGTCAGTTATTGAGTTATATCTGCCTTCAACTTTCACATATTTTAGGATCATGTTTTGCTTAGTATCCTTTTATTTTACAGGTAGTCTCATGGACTCCGTTTACGATTCTCACAAAGATGAGGATGGGTTCCTTTATATGTGCTACAGTAGTGAGAAAACATTTGGATGAGCTACCACCATCAGAATATTATGTATAGATGCTCATCCTTGCCCTATGTTGAAAATATTTTTACGAGAACAAGACAAGCCAAGTTGTATATATTTATGAATTCTATGCTTTCAAAATTAACGATTAGTACTCTCTTAATTAATATAAATTTATAATAGGATCAATTACACCTTGTTGCTCATTTTCCCATAGGCTCTTTTATTTATCTTTTGTGACAAGTTGGCTTTCTTAATTTATCTCGACCAATGATTTCCATCCTATGAGCCTTTGCAACAATCCCTACAATATTATATCTCAAATTTGACAGCCTCATGCATGAAACCAGTCCTTCCGGCTCTAATAATCCAGTGCAGGAGATGCATTTTCTTAATTCTCCGAAGAGTAGAAAGAAGGTTTCACCAAGTTGATCTCGGACGTACTGCACCACCACCTCCTCTAATGTGGCTACGTTTTTAATCATCCAACTCTGTGTTGAGATAGTAATGCCATCATCCAACTCAATCCCCAGTAGACTTCATGCCATATCCTCTATTCTTCCAAGTGAGCAAAATCAATGGTATTACCCGAGGTACCTCTATAGCGAGGGATTTGAAAATACCAGTAAGCAATCTATATATATTTGAGAAGGATGTTTTACTAATAGCTTTCAAGACATCTCTATATGCATGCATTGCCCCCATAATTAACAGCGACTGTGCTGTATGTTTGGCATGAGAGCTCTCGGATGGTGGGGTATTGGCATTCTGTTTGCTTAATTAATAACCCAAGTTCTGGTGTTCTTAATTTGAAGGTTTGAAGGGCCTTTTCAGACCCAGCTAGCAGCTCACCGGATTAATTACTCATAAGTGATTTTGCCGGAAGGTTGTTAAAGCTATCAATGGATTACAATACCATATTTGTTGGACTATTTCTACCATTGAAGAAAACTTTACATTTTCTTTTTACTAATATAACCCTTTTTTTTATTTTTATTTTACAATTTTCGAGCATAAATATATCCAATGTAATTATCTATTTATTATTATATATATGATAATTGACATATATAATATCCAACATTATATATTTTTTTTATACAAAGTAATCATTACATTGTGCCAAACTAAACATTAAAATACTTATAAACTTTAATAGCTACCTATTTTGCATATAAAATGTCCACATAAAGTTATCCTTAAAACCCAATAAATTAAAATCTTCAGATGATTCTATTCGGATCCAATAAATAGTCCGGATCCGAAATCCGATGTTGCCGTTCCTTGGACTCTTCTCTTGGAAGTTGGAAATCCCCCAAATCGTGAACTGAAGAGGAGGAGAAAGATGGGATTTGGTTTCTTGGTCGGAGTATTCGGTGGCCTTCTTCTTTCCCACGGCGCCTTAGCCACCATCCACTGTAACCTCCTCTTCTTTACGATCCCGTTAGCCGTGGATAGTTGTAAACTTTTCGATCTCAACCCTTGAACTTTTGATTCGATTCGTTGCTGCAGATAGAGGAATGCTCAAGATCGCGGAGGAGGAGTTCTCGGGACCTCCCATGAATGTATACCCACTTCTCAAAATCCCACCTTTCTTATCAAGTTTCGATCTTTTTTGAGTTTGGTAATTTGTGGATCTATTGTGTGTTTGTAATGTAGGTGGTGGTGGAGCTGCTCTTGGGTTTAGTTCTGTGTATGTGGGCAGGTCTGGCTGTGCCGTCGAAGTTTCACTCAGTTCTTCCTGATTCGGATGAGAACAGGTAGAATCTGACTCTCCTTTTTCATTTCAAATTAGTGGTCCACAATTAAGTAACATAATGTTACTTGAGTATACAAAAAAAAGAAAAAGAAATATGCTATACTGATACATTACTAGTGTAGATGGCTCCAAGAATTTTAGATAGATGTAGTTGGATGATGTAGCATTATCTGTAAGTAATTTGATGCCAAATCTCGAGTGCCGCATATATGAATGCATATGTAGGTACGTAGATCATATTTTAGGATACAGATAAAATCTTGGTGGAATTCGAGACATTGTTATGGCGTGTGTGCAACTATTTGAAACCTTTTAATTGTAAGGTCTCTTTTACTGTTCTCGTTGTTAGCTTATTCTGTAAGTTGATTTTGTAGGTATTAACTTTTCAATTACTCAGCTTGCTAGTAGATTTGATAATCTGATAGGATGTAGTTTAGTAAGGTCATGAATACCTTGTCTATACATGTCCTGCATATTGTATGTTCTATTATTCTGTAGTAGAGAAGTGTTTAAAGGTTCAAGCTGAAGGTGTTAGAAGTGGAAGAGGAAGATAAAATAATACTTCAATAAGACTAAGTCACAAAAAAATCTTCTACTCACATATTGTGAAGAAACAAATTAATAATCACTACCACTTGACAGAATTTTGTTGAGGATCATATAAATGTTGGTAGTTGTCAATATATTCATCGTCATCCTCATCAAGACGATAGAGATAATACTGATGATGAGGGCCGGGCACATTGAATATTGATCTCATCAGTCTTCCATATCGTAGGAAGTTGACTGATGCTCTTTATATGCATCCCAAGCATCAAACTGAATACCATTATAATTTCCCTAACTATAACTAATCATTTTCAGATAATAGTTTATTATAACCCCTTTATGACTTGAATAACACTTTATTTATCCGAATAACCATATAATAGTTATAGTTATAGAAATTATAAATTTCTAATGGTATTCAATATGATGATTGAGATGCATATCAAGAGCATCTGTTTCTTCCTACGATATGGAAGGACCAATGAGATCAATATTTGATGTGTTCGATCCTCATCATCAGTATTATTTTGATAATGACAACAACCAACATTTGTATGGTACTAAACAAAATTTTGTTAAGCAGTAATGATTATTAATTTATTTCTTCAGAAATGTGAGTTGTAATTTTTTTTTATGACTTTCTTCATTTCTGTAATTTTAAAATATCTATGCTATTTTTCTTAAAGTTTTTGTTATTTTTTAGAATTTCCTTAAAAGAATATCAAAACTGAAAAAACTTCAAACCATGTCCAGTGGACCTCAATCAAATATCTTGTGATTGTGCTACTCTCTCTCTCTTAACTATCTTAATTTGACTAACTTCCCTATATATATAGCTTTTTAATGAACTGTCATACAAATGCAGGATTGTTTGCCTACCAGCTAACCTGGACTTCATGATCTTCAATCACCGTAGTGGCATGTTTCCTTCCAATTCAAAAATGAAGTTGAAGACCTAGGAACTTCCACAGTTTACTTTCTTTTGACGGAAATTAAACTTGGATAATGGATTTTAGGGTTTTATTTAATGCCATGGAAAACCTGCAAAATATGGTTGTATTTCCTGTACTTGTTTTTTTTGTTATTCTTTTGATTCTCAAAGACTGGATCAATTAGTTCCTTGCAACTGACAATAGAAGAATATGTTTTAATATAATTTGAGCATCTTCATTGACTTGTTCAAAATCTTATTTTTCTTCTTTGTTTGTTTGTTGAGGAGTATATCGTTGGAAATGAGAGAGTTCTGTCTAAATAATTACTACCTGAACTCAGCAGATGTAGTATTGTTTGGCATCCCAATGGATTTTTCTCCACACTACTAATCAATTTGAGGTCAATTACGATAGTTGGATGCTCAATTTTGAGGTCAATTATGATAGTTAGATGCATACATTGATGCATTGGCACGCATCCGATGATGCACATTAATTCAAACAGATTAACACAAATTCCACTCTCTTTCCTTATACTTCAATTGCTACTAAGGGTAACAAAACCCAAAGACTTTTAAATAAGTTTGAGTTTACCATACTTAGGTTTCGAATCATAACCTGATTATTAAATAGATTGCATAATTATTTGTCATTTTAACCCTTTTAATTTAAATCAACTTGTTTATAACTTGATGATCTTATGACTGAAATAATTTATTATAACACTTATTATTTGAATAACCATATAACTCGTTTAACCAGTTTAAATCTAACTTATTTAACAAGCAGGTTTAATGTAACTCATTTAATAAATGAGTCATAATTATGATAGCTTGAACTTCCCCATGTACCTCTCAAATCCTAATCCAATCTCTATTCTCCCCTCCTCCCCTTTAACTCCAGCCACAATCACTATGGCAGAATAATTCCTTTTTTTCTCTTTGCTTTTACTATATACATTTATCACCCCCTCTCTTTATCGCCTCCTTTCATCTATGACAAGCCCAATCCTGGCCTCTCTTCCAACCCATCACCTCCAAGCCATGCCCGATTCAGACTTAAGGGAAGAATTACAGCAAGGTGAGGTTTTGATGCATTGTTTTTTTTTGTTTAGAAATGAATAGCTAAGTAAAACATATAATTTGTATGAGAATTGAAGGCTATATATATATATATCCATGTAGCATTGATGAACTTTTGATGTATTAATGTTATATATTTCATATAGACAAGAATCATACACTGAGGCATGTTGCGTGATCTAGACATGAAAAGTATGACAGACAGTGTTGTAATATTCTTGCATAACTTATGCTGCCATTCTTTGTCAACTGCATTATGATCAAAGATTATTGCATGTTAGCTTTACTGCTGAAATGATCTAGACATGAACAGTATGACACAGTGTTGTATTATTCTTGCATAACTTATGCTGCCATTCTTTGTCAACTGCATTATGAACAAAGCTTATTGCATGTTAGCTTTGCTGCTGAAATGTTTCAGTTATATTGTTTCTGACTGCGACTCAATCGAGGTCATCCATGAGTGCCAGAGGTGGCTCGTTGACACCCCTGATTACAGGATGCCGTCGCGCTGAAAACTGATAAAAAATTTTATCATCTCCTCGTATTAATTCTCTGCTTTAATTGGATGATTAGTTTCTGATGGCCTATGACAGGGTATTTGTGCCTGCTAATGGCAAGTCCAAGGTGCATCTTAATCTCAATGCTTGCAAGGCATTAGGCTTGGTTGAGAAGATGGCATACAGTTCTACTGTCTGGAATCAGCACGATCGTGTGTGGTGATGGCGATGCGGCGGTATTCTTCCTTGTTGATGTTAAGTTCAAATTGTAGATTGATGAGTGAACTATCTTAGGTTGTCTTTGTTGTCTTCTTAGTCCATTCAATGACAGTTCAAATGCTCTTCCAGTTATTTCATACGAGAACCACTTGTTCCTTAACTGCTGAGAGGAAGAATTTTGGCGATCAAATGTAAGAGGCTTGTGGTGAAACATCAAGGCTTCTTTGCTATCTGTTCTCCTTAGAGAAGTAATGTTCTGAATGTCTATCAAATTTAGTTATCTAGTCAGATAGACTTAGTGATGCAGGTAAGATGCTGAAGAGCAAAATCAAAACAAACCAAAACCACAGTTGACAGTTTGCCTTTTGTTCTTCTTTCTCATTTTACAATGCATAAAAAACACATGATTCTGACTTATTTTCTACAGTCAACTTGTTAATGTCTCCAAATATGACAATGTGGAGCTTATGCCATTGCATTCTCAAAACGTTATGCTTTGATTCGCAAAGTTGCAGTTTCTGGAGAATACACTGATTCAGTAGAGACTGGTGTAATTGATTATGTGGATGATGATGCATGAAAATTAAGTAAATCACAGCCTCAGAGAAATTAACAAGTTAACAGCAGTGATGTGGTTACATTCAAACTTTCAGATCATAGACAATTCGCTCAACACAGTTGGGCCAAATGAAACTACACTGACAAGGGAAAGCAAGAACTACTGCTCTGCTCACACCATGACATAAAGAACACTATACAAATTACAATCAACTGCCCAGATTCATCTCCACCTCCAAGACCTCCTCCAGGAACTACAAGGACATTACCAACACCAGGGAAGGACCCAAACAATCACCTTCTGTAGGGTTACCAAAGAACCCCCGAAGCCAGAAAAGTTCTGCAACCAAGAAGGCTTCTGCTCGTGGGGATGTTTCATCCTTCTCGACACGTACGTAACAAAAATTCTCAATAAAGAGAGAAAGGAGCAGTATTATCTTCTTAGGCCTCTCCATGAGTTGCTACCTAACTAGGTATTTTTTGAATAGTCCTTTCCTTCTTATAGGAAAGGAAATGTGAGCTGCTGATCTCTTTAAGAGTTGTAATAGAATCATGGTATACAACCAAACCACTTCCTCGGCGACATACGCTCATCGTTGCCTTGCAATCTTTCTCGAAGAAAACAGAAGTAGAATGAGTATGTAGGCTTTCTGTTGCATTGTTTATGACAGATGTGTTTTCAATTTTGGATGTTCCAAGATGAACCTCTGCCTCTATAAATTGTATTCTTCTTCTACTTTCAACATTTTTTCCATCTCATGTAATACACATATTATGTCCCTGCTTTGAGCATGAAAGCTCTCTCTTCCCATAAAGAATTCATGAACAACTCCATCCACCTCCACCCAGCTGCAGCCTGCAACCTTTCTCACCTGGAGATCATTCATCTCTTTTCTCATCCTAGCAGTATCATCCAATTGCCCTACATCATTATATATATTAGCTATAAGAATGTAGAACCCGCTATCTTTAGGACCCAATTCAACCACCTTTCTCCACACGCGGTTAACCATTTCTACATTCTTGTGAATTCTGCATGCACTGAGAAGAGTCTTCCAAATTACTGGATTAGGTTGAATTGGCATCTTCTCCAAAAACTCCAAAGCCTCTTCTAGGAGCCCTGCGCGCCCTAAAATATCTACCATGCATGCATAATGTCTTATATTTGGGGTTAATCTGTAATGGCTGGTGAAGAGATTGAATACTGCCTGGCCCTCACTCACCAAGCCCGCATGACTACAAGCACTGAGAAGACCAATAAATGTAATGTCATTGGGTATTATTAGGGGATCATCTTGCATCCTTGAGAAGAAATTAAGGGCATCTCTACCACGACCATGAGCTGCAAGACCTAAGATGATAGAATTCCAAGCTGATAACTCCTTATGCTTAAGATTTTGAAAGATGTTTATAGCATCATCTATGCATCCACATTTGGAGTACATATCCAAAAGTGCAGAACCAAGGATCGAGTCCACTTGTACACCCATCCTTCCTATGTAGGCATGGATCCACTGCCCTTGAGTAAGAGCTCCAAGCTCCGCAACTGCTGGTAGAACGCTCACAAGTGTGACTTTGTTTGGCTTCACACCAGCCATTTGCATGTCAATAAAAACTTCCAGTGCCTCCCTAAACTGGCAGTTCTGCACATACCCAGATATCATAGTCGTCCAAGTGACCACACCCCATTCAGACACCATGCTATCAAAGATCCTCCGTGCAACTTCCACACGACCACATCTCAAATACCCAGATATCAGTGAGTTCCATGAGAACTCATTCCTCTCCGGCATCGCATCAAACAGATCCTGAGCAATCTCCATCTCCCCACTCCTCGCATACCCATCAATCATAACACTCCAAGAAACAACATTTCTCTCTGCCATTCCATCAAACACCTTCTGTGCAGACCTCAGATCGCCAATTCTACAAAACCCAACGATCAAATCATTCTGCGAAATAACATCATCTGGTTTGGAGCACATGGCGAGCACATTAAGGGCATCTTGGCAGGCATGGCACTTGGTGTACATCCTAATGAGAGATCTCTGGACAGGAACATCATAAAGGAAGCCACTTTTGACAGCATGCGCGTGGAGCTGCCGACCTTCTTCCAAGGCATGGAGCTCGTGACAAGATCGGAAGAGGGAGGGAAAGGCGATGCGATTGGGAGCGAGAGCCCCGCGCGAAAGAAGAAGGGAGAAGCGGAGAATTGGGTCTTGGGAGGCGGGGGGAGGATGAGTTTGGTGAGGTTTTGGGTGAGATTTGGTGGGAGAGGAAGAGAAGGGGAGATTGATTTGCGTTTGCTTCTTTGGAAGCTTTCCATAGTCTTGGGGATGAGAAGATGACAGTTGATGCAAGGGAAATGGCGCGGCGGACATCCCAAAGATACTGTATAACTGTTTCAACTGTAATAACTGACATATAAGATAAATGGCATTATTATGGAAGGAAGGCAGAGGATAATGAGCACGTGGTGTAATCTAAGTGGACTAGGGATTTTTTACATTTCACACCCTGAATTATGTGTCTATTTCAGTTCACACCCTGTCTTTTAATTATTTTTAATTCGACCCTTCTATTCTTTTTAATTAAATCAAAAGATAATTTCACTTAGACTTTTTCTACGTACATTTTCTAAACTTATTTTTTACCATACAGCACTCCTTAAACCTCTTTTTTATTATTTAGGAGTCCAAATAGTTTTTTCTTTTCCTTTTTCCTAGTTGAAAGAGATATGTGACTCAAGAGTTGTATATAAATAATAGTATAATTTTGAGAGTATATGTGAAAATTGTAATAGGTCAAACTGTCTAATTAGAATTATTCCTTAAATAGTTTCTAAGGAGAAGATAAATTTGGTGGATTCTAAGAATCCAAACTGCTGTTTATGCTGACGTTTGTTCTTTTAGATGCATTTAATGGCTGGAATAGGGTGAACTGCAGACAAATATATCCTAGTAATCAACATATAAGTCAGCATATCTTATGCCAGATTATGTTCCTATCATAACTTTTGGGTGCAATTTGCATTACTTTCCAAACCAAACAAAAATGAAAATAATAAGCAAGCAGAAGTACTCTGCATGAAATCAATAATTTCCATTCTGATTTTTATTATAACTCCAATAGGATGCAAAATTTCCCACTCTGTTAGACAGTTCCAATTAATAAATAGTACATAAAAGAGAACACTTACAATGAAAAAAAAAAAAAGAAAGGAAAAATGTGGCTACAATAATTATGCTCACTAATTGTTGAAATATAACTGCTACTAATACAAATTCGATCGGAAGGAGGACCGATTTGAGATATGTATGTATATACACTGCCACGCAACCATATTGAAGCCCGAAGTAAAAACTGGGAAAACTCAGTCAAGCTGTAATCAGGAAAATGGGCCACAACGATGCATTGCAACCTTACTGTAGGTATCCGACGATAACTGCACGACACATTGCAACATGAGAACAACTCAGTCATCAAGAAAAAAGATATATTGACTTTCATCATGCAGGTAAGGAAATACTCTTTACGCACATTATGATGGAAGGTTATTACCCTCTCATATGCCTGGGACAAGGAAGAAAAAGGAAAAAGAGAGACTAGCAGCATATCTTCAGATACCCATCCTCTGTTCCAACAAGAAGCAATCTTGAAAATGGAAGCACGCTGATGGTCGAGAGAACTGACAAGTTTCTCGTCCCCCTGTCGGCAGAATACAGTTTCTGGGGAAAAAGCCGCTGCTGCCCACCCTACAACAAAATATCAACAACCCATAATTTAATAAGAAACAGAAAAGAATGAGTGAAGAAGTACATTGTTAGACTGATCACCAGAGACAGTAGCAGGGAGAAGTCACCAAGTAGAGCTTAGAAAGCTCACTGTTTGGATACTAGGTCCCAAACAAGTCAAGTGACCCCAGCAACCTCCACTACTCAATAGGGGGCTGAAAGAAAAGGATATTTTGCATATCACCACCTATTTTAGCCTTAATGTGTGGAAGTTCTTTTTGACATACTTGCAAATTGAATCCTCCTCTTGCAGGCATATTTGCAAAAGCTAATTCATGTTAGTTTTTAAGGAATATTCTCACTGTACCCTTTGCTACTAAATAGTCCTCTTCCCTTTCTACTTTCAGAAGAACCACATGAAGGGAATTTTAAACCAAAAAACAGAAAAAATTGAGCTGGAGGTCATTTCTTGCAAATATAACTAAACAAAGAAGAGTCAACTTGAAAAACTTGGAAATATGACAACAGAGAATAGGCTTTTCACAATAAGATAAGCAGTAATGTTAGTTGCATACAACAATGGTTGTGCCGAAGGCATATGCCGTGCCATGCTACTATCAGCATGACATGATCCTACAAGTCACTGGTCAGCACGCCCTTATGTGCCACCGGTATGCATTTAATATATTTTTAATAAAAAAAATTAAAATACTTAAAGATGTTTTTAGATCTTCGGCACGTCAATTCTTAGTTTTTTATTTGAATTTCTGTATTATAACCTACATTACAATCTTTTATCTTTATATTATTTTTGTAAATAACATATTTTATTAAAGATATAGCAATAGTCAAATATAGATATTATTCAACACATAATATGATTGAATACATTCATTAAAACTTATCTTAATAATTGAACACTCCATAATATAAGTTAATACCCCATAATATAAATGAACGCATAATAGCATTCAACACATAATATTAATTAATAATAGTTCAATAATTAAAACTAATATCTAGTTGAACGTAAAATAACCGGAAGAATCAAAGATTTTATTTGTCGGCATAAGAATAACATGAAAATATTGCGTTAAATACTATTAATAATATTCAATTATATTGATGACGATTTTATTTGCTGGCACAAGAAAAATATTAAGGCCTCGTTTGGTTCATGTATAAATTTTTTTTAAGGATAACTTTATGCACACCTCTTAAATGTAAATTACGTAATCTAAATTTTACTCACATTTTGTTGTTTGATTGTAAAAATGTAATGATTTTGCAATAAGATTTTATGTATAACTTATTACGTGACTTACCTTATACAATGTTTGACTAAAATATACATGAATGAGTGTTTCATTGCAGAATGTATTTAACGAAAGAGGGTCCTAATTCATGAATAAGTATCTCTTATGTATAAACCAAACGCCACCTAAAGTTGTTTGATTATGATCAATGAGTGTAAGAAAGAGTTTAAAAAAAAAAAGTTCCACATTGGCATAGGTCGACACGCACCCGTGCCAGACAAACACAACTCGGCACCAGGTGTCGTGCCACCACCTGCATGGCAAGTGCCAACCAACACAATTATCCTTGGTTGGATATACCCACAAAAGGAAGTCAAGGATGTGGTTCAAGGCCACCATTTGTCTCATACAATTTGCAAAAGATATGAATAACAGAAAGATAAAAGGAACAAGTTCCATACTTCACTTGTTGATCTGGAAAGCGAAGTGAGTGCAATCTTATGCCCAGAAACTGATATCACATCCTGACCCCACAAAGAGAAGCTGGAGATTCCATCTGAATGGCCCCTAAAAATATTCGACTGGGTTGCTAAATTCCTGCCAAAGTATACATCAAGAGTTTAGTAAAGGTACAAGCATTTGTTTTTCCATTTATGGTACTTGAAACATAAACATGGGAAAGTGGCTTAAGTTTAGTTTGCTTCTGAAGTTAGCATTATCTCTGGAGATCTGAACCATAAATTGTTTTGTAAGGTGAGGGTTGTTATTTGTTGTAACTGAATCAAGGATCCTGCTCTCATGGTTTTAACTGCCAGGTTGCATGGTTTGTAGTATTCAACATGTTGCAGATTTCAACAAGGTGCAGAATATCTGGCACAGCCAGAAGTTACACAAGCCACAGAAAGCCCTGTGGCATATCATGTATCTGCATGGGATCATGTTGACCAGATTACCGTACTGATGTAGGCTGCATCAAAAACCTAGCTTCTCTTCTAAAATATAGAACAACGACCAAAGTAAGCATGCTCTTGAGATCCAAGTACGGTCAATAATAGTTGTGCCAAAAGCAAGAGGTAGGCCTCGGCTTGGCACAACAAGTATTGCAGCACACACTATGTGAGTCTACCTATCACTGCCACACTAGAAAACCTAAATATGATTAGAAAAAAATCTTTAATCTTTTTTAGAGCCCTAAAACAGGATTTATGGGCCAAATTGATGTCTATTAGCACTATTTAACAGCAGTAGATCTATTTGAACCATACACTAATAAAATTCTAATTTGATGACTTCCCCAACTTCTTTCAGATCTTGTCACACTGAGGCAAATAACTTGAGGAACCGAAATTTTCCATTGATTTTTGACATTTAAATGTGACTTATAGGTATCAAGCACCAAAGATAAAGGTGTCTCGAAAGGGATGAAGGAAGTAAGATGCTTCCCCAGTATCAGACCACTTTTAAGTAAGATATGCTTATATGGTTATACCTAATTGCACAAAGAGGCGCGGGTGGACATTATGGAGGATCCAGGTAGTCCACCCATATTAGTGCAGAACTTTTTCTGGCATCATAGATATTGATCCATGCCAACCATGCCAATTAGCACAACAATCATGATGAGTCATTTTTAAGAATGTAACACTGAAAATTTTTAAGGTGGGGGTTCATGAGTTGTCTGATTCCTAACTTATAATGAGTTACATGAAAGTAATAGTAAATATGCACTTTAGTTCATTATCTTTTAATTGGAGATATACCCTAAGAAACTCGAGCATAAATGCTGGAGATAGCATGTAAAATTCAGGATTGATTTCATGAACTTTTGAAATTCTGAGCAGTTAAAGAAGTGAAAACCAAAGAAGAGTTCTGAACGCAATGATGAAGTGATGGCTTTTCTTTACCTTTCTCTTCATTAAGATGTAGCTCATTTAATCTCATCTTACAATGCTTATGAATTAAGATAAATATAGTGATACATGCATATCAAGAGAGGGCAGTAGAAAAACTAACCCTCTCAGGTCCCAAACTCTTAGAGTTTTATCGAGAGAGCTTGATACAAGCAGATGATCCTCCAGTGAAGCCAACTGCACACATTAAACATGTAACAGTGAGTAAGAACTAAGAAGTATGCAACAAGAACTGATAACCAAATTTTTCTGTCCTACCTTGGTAATATAGCCATCGTGTGCACGCCAAAAGGCAATGATGTTCCCACTTCTTGCGTCAAGCAATCTACACTGACCTGAGCTTAACCCAGCTACTATCCATGATGATGAAGATCCACAAGGACAAATAGCTGACACAAGAGATGAGAAGGAGTATTCGGCAGAATCACTCTTCCACAAATGCAGCTTCCTGTCCTGAACAACATCAATGAACCTACAATTGACAAGATCTTAGAAAGCATTTTAGTATCAAGCTAAAGCAAACAAGGGAAGGCAGATACTGGGAAGGTATACACTATATAGAATAAATAGGCTTCAATGTTTTAAGTATCTGTACTCTTCTGAAAAAAAATTGCATTTATGCTGCCTATGGCCCGTCAACAATGTTCAAACACGCAGCCAGATTGTTTACGACGGTAGTAGGCTTGGATAAATAATGAAAAATGGAGCCCAGCCCACTCTCTTCTCCCTCTCTTACAACTAATAGTTTGTTTAATCTTCCCATCTTCCAGAGTGGCAGAAGTAGAAACCAGGGAGTCAATTGATGAAGAGTAGCGACCAAAGGATAGCCACCAGAAAAACCAGTATGTACGTATATTCTTTTTCCGAACCAAAGCTACTGTCAACCTCCTTTATCCCTTAGTCTACCTCCATTTGCGTTATTTTCTCTTCTTCCTCCCCCAAACTATAGCCACCTCCTTTTGCTCCCTATCATGTTCTTCCTCCCTAAACCATAGTCGCCCATCCAAATTACTCTACCTCCTGCCAGCTTGCCTTGCTTTCTCTGCCTCATCAAATTGCTAAGATATTGCTAATTTCATATTGATAGCAGATTTTGTGATTTCTTGTGCTTTTTTAGTATGTCTTAAGGTGACGCAATATGTCCCAGCACACATATATACTCTCTACCACTTTGAGAAGTCATAACACTGATAAGGTTTTCAATTATCCAAGCAGTAACAAGAACTGCTCACATCAAGATATACTCAGCTAAGGACCATAATTCCAAGCTCAAGAAGGCTAGGTACAGAAGCATATCTTAAAGACAGAATATTGACTAAACACCAGTTGCCTACAGATAGGTGATCGTTCATGAGAATTCAGAAGTCAATCGGGATGTAAAAGATTCAAATAAATTATACTTCAAAGCATTAGATCTGTTGATGTGGCAAATACATGGTAGCAAATAAATGAACCAAAAAGGGAGAAGAAATTTTTAGTAATTTGATCAGCAATAATGGAAATGGAAAAGGTGCTATGTATCACCAAGCAAGGATGACTATGCCAAAAGCACGTGCCAATTTTAGGGGTGGCAATCGGGTCGGGTTGAGTAGGTTCGAATCGGGTCGATTTCGGGTCGGGTCAACTTTACCTTGACACGAACACGACCCGATTAATAAACGGGTTGTATTTGGTAAACACGAACACGACCCGACCCGCCGAACCAATTTAATAAACGAGTCGAGTTAACACGACACGCTAACACAACCAGTCTAACCCGTATAGTTAAATGAGCTATGTTAACCCGACACGTTAACACGACTCATTTAACTTGTTTAATATAAATCATATATAAAATTTAATATTTACTGATTTATTATATAAAAAAATAAAATAATATTCCAACCTTTTATTCATCTCCCAAAATTTTGATTATTGTTAAAGTTTATATTGGGCCTTTGATTAATATACATAAAAAATTTGTACAATTATTGTAATTTACTGTGCGTGCTAAATTAATTTAAGCAAGCTATAAATTGGTATGTAGAAATCTTTGTGAGATTGCAACTAATTAGGAAGTAACAACTTCACGGTAATTGCAATTAAAAATATATCTTCACAATTATAAAGGAAAAAGGAAAGACAAAGGGTATAAAAGCCAACTATTTAATTGAATCATTAATGTAATATTCATATCTTTCACTTCTTGAAACAAATTGATATGGAGTATAATTGATAATGCCCAGATTCTTCTCAACCAAATCTAAAAGCAATCGATAAACGTAGAAAGAAAGCATTTTTCATAATTGTTTTCAACCATACTCCAAATCAAAATTTAAAAAAAAATCTCTAATGTACCGTCTGAGAGATCAATCATCACTTCGTGGAGTTGCATCCGAGTATAGATCTTCCTCGCGTTCATCAGTGGAGGAAGCATCGAGTTCTCGGTGGCATGGAGAGAGAAGATGTACCGAGGATATCCACTGAATAAGCCAAGAACGTAAATGTAGTAGGAGAAAAGGTAAGGCGGCGAGAAGGGTCTGAATCACGAGTTGCCACCGTAGTAGATGGAGAACATTCGCAACTATTTTTCGATGAGGATTTCGAGCTTGGAGAAGTAGAATATGGAGAAGTACTCGTCGTTGACGTTCGCGGTGTTCCAAGAGAAGGTCATGTCGGTCGATTTGACTAGCTTCACCTACGTTGCCGTCGTCTGGAGAACGACGGAGAGGGCCTCAAAATCATCGTTCCGGTAGTTGTCGATGGTGAAGCTGGTGGAAATCTCCGTCCAACCCAAGTCTTCTCATAAAGGCCACCATACCCAGTTATATGGGTCATCGGTTCATCTGCTTAACCGATTGAGTGAGGAGTGAGGAGATTAGGTGGTGAGTGAGGAGAATCCGGCGATGTTACTCCGTGTGAGGAGTGAGGAGTAAGGGGGCGACGACGCAGTGTGATCGGGCTACGAACATGGGTAAGGGCCAAGGAGCGACGGCTAAAGGCATGGGAAAGGGGCAAGGGGCGACGGCTGTGGGATTGGGGATTCACTCACTCACTTGAGTTGTGTTGTGGGTCTTAGGGTTAGGGTTAGAAAAACTTAGAATATATATATATGTATATATGTATATGTATATATATATATATATATATGGTAGGTTGGCGGGTTAACCCAACCCGACCCGTTAACTTAAACGGGTTAAGCGGGTCGGTGGTATAAACCCAAACATAACTCGATTAATAATCGGGTTAGGCGAGTTGACTTATTTATGACCCGAACCCAACTAAACCCAAACCCGATTAACAATCGGGTCATCGTATCAGATTATCGAGTCAAGTCAATTTTTGCCACCCCTACGTGCCATGTCAATACTTGGTCAGCACGCCTCCGACATACATTTGCATGTCTTTGACATACCTCTAATAAAAAAATTTAGGATATTTAGATATAATTTTAGTGTCTTTAACGCAATAATCCTTATCTTTTAGTATGAATATATATGTATGAAAACCTACATTAGAGTCTTTTATGCTTAGATTATTTTTGTAAACGACCTATTTTATTAAAGATATAACAATAGTCAAGCAAAACATTATTCAATATATAATATGATTGAACATATTCATTAATTTACAAAAAACCAATAGCTAATTGAACATAGCTAACCTTACATGTTTCTATATCAATTTTGACTCAATTTGAACAAATTTGACATATTAATTTTGATTTTTTTTTTCAAATTTGAGCAAAATCTAATTATGCTATAAAAATTATAAATTTTGGATTCAAATTAACTCATATAGGGTTATTCTAATATGTTCCTATACTAATTTTGACCCAATTTGAACGAATTTAACAAATTAATTTTGAAATTTTTAATTTTTACAGGAAAATAAATTTTCCATTTGATTCCTATTTTTCAAAGGCTTTGTTTGATTTGAGGCTAAGCCCCGAACTCGATTAATTAGTCTCATTTCATAGTCTTGATTTTTTAGAGAGTAAACTTAGTTAGATACGAAAAAGATAAAAAAAAATATTTGGTTATTGAATTAGATTAGGGGTCCCCAAACTCAAAGCAAACAAGACAAAAGGGTTTTCCATAGATCTAGCACCAAAATGTCATATCTATATAGAAGATCCTTTCTAGCAAAATTGAGCTGAACTTATCATTTGTACTCCCTCAAATTATATTTTGAATTATGAACAAAATAAAAATAAAATATAACCATGCCAATCGGCACGAGTCGACATACCCCAACACGGGGCTGCACCACTAGCACTAAAGATTTTGTGCCTATGGCACGGCTCATGTCAACTATCGATTGTCACGGCATGTATAATAGCATGTGCCGACCATGGCACAAGAGTAGAGGCTCCACCCATCATCAAATTATGCAAGAGAGGAAGAGAAAAGGAGTTGGGAGACTACTCATCATTGCTATAGTGTGACATAACCCGTCGCTCGCATGCCCTAGTAGTAAGGAGGAAGATGATGGAAGGAAAGCGGGTTTAATAAGGATCCACACCGATGGGCAATGATGAGGGTGACGATGACGTCAATCACTACTAGGAGTATTGTGCGGCACCCCTCGTGCCTAGTGGCAGTACACCATATGCATGGCAATCTTTGATTTGATTGGCAAAACTCGTGTCAGGTGCCAGTACTCCATTGGCACGGCCATCCATACCAAAAAATAAATAATACTAGAAGAGGCATCTACTATAGATGCAAAGCTCAGATCAATAATCATTTGAATAAATTGACCAAGTACTCATTATTGGCTTCCTGACTCAAAGCCATTAGAGAGCATATAAAGATCTCAGTTCACTGTAGGAACTTCTACATCACTAAATTATCATGTTATGAGTCTGCATATCCCTTTCTAAGGATTAAAAAGAAGACCAAGAGTCATGTATAAGCTATCCAATGGGTACTGGAAATTTCCACTTTGTAGAACATAATATAAGATACAGATTACAGAATACCATGTTACATGAATTAGAACCATTTTCAACAAAATAAAGAAAGTCAAAGAAAATTATTTCAAGTGATTACTCACTAGTATAAAAGTTTATGTATAAATACCTGAGAGAGCCATTTCCCATTCCAGCTATAAGCTTTTCATCAGATTCTAGGTAATGCATGCAGGTATACAGACTACCACTGAATGCATTAGACAACATTCCACCTGAGAGTGCATTGGGCATAAGCATGCTTGTCTGCTCTGTAGTAATCTTGGCTGTAGTTTGTAGTGGAGAATTTGTTGAAGAATCTGCATATACAGCGATCAGTTTACCGGTTTGTCCATTCCATATATGAATAGTACCATCACAAGAGGCAACTCTTCCGCTGACAGACAATATGTTGATAGCATTCACAACCTGAAGAAACATTTAACAGTGAAAAGAACAAGTTAAAAAGATTATGGGAAATTGGATTTTAAGAAGTTAGGTTAGGGATGAAAACGGATTGGATACGGATCGGATAATACTCAACCCATATCTGAATCCATATTTTTAGTCCGGATACGGATTCAGATACGAATATTGTACAAATAGCAAAATTTAAAACAATATCCTAACTAAACGGATACGGATAATTTTCGGATAGAAG
Organism: Typha angustifolia; assembly: GCF_048772165.1. Classification (NCBI taxonomy): domain Eukaryota; kingdom Viridiplantae; phylum Streptophyta; class Magnoliopsida; order Poales; family Typhaceae; genus Typha; species Typha angustifolia. The sequence continues at coordinate 9,617,895 of NC_133252.1, read as the reverse complement.
ATCGAATCTTAAATGGATATTGATTGAATTTTAAAAAATTATAGTATTTTATTTAGATATAATTAACACAAACATTAAGACTTTTACAACAAATAATTTTTTTGTATGTCAAATATGTAAAATTAGAGAAATTAATCTCTATAAATAATATATAACGTATTATTTGTAACAATGTTAATATTTATTATTTAAATAATCAAACTAAAAACTATAAATCATTCAAAAAATATGCGGGTAAACAGATATCCGAATACGAAAAATATATCCGACCCGTATCCGAATCTGTATTTGAATTTTTTTTCAAAAATTTATCCTTATCCGAATCGGAAAGAATTTTTTTATCCGAATCCGATCCTAGTCGGATCGGATCGGAGTTAATCCGACCCGTTTTCACCCTTAAGTTAGGATGAAGGATGTAGTTTAGAAATACATGGTCATGTAGACAATAAGAAGCACATTTAAGATATGCTCCTAAAATCAAAGAAATAGAAGCATTTATGGTGCTTCCATCCAAGAACATAGAAATGGTTATATGCCTGCGCAATAAACAAGCATAGAAGCACTTAGATACAGAATCAATAATTGTGACTTTGACATTCCATGATGATTGAAAAGGGAACATGAATGCTGGACCAAATAAATATCAGAATAAGTTAGGATAAAACAGGTAATAATTTGCAAGAGGCAGTTAATTTCATTCCAAATGGGTGAGACTTAATCAAGTAATTTAGAGAGGTCGAGAAGAAAAAAAAAACATAGAAATCTTATTAATATGTTTCCTTTTGCTGAGGACAAGCTTATTAAGGAACGATAGGTGTGCAAACACAATTATTCTATTTGAATAGAACAATCAACAATTCTCCTGAGTTAAAGGACCTTCAATAAACTATATTTTAGTGTGTAAGATATGGAAATCGACAAGGTTAAAAGATGGATACTGCAAGCTAGTCAAAATTACTTGAAATATCCATCTAACAAAGATCCTATAGCCAATATATGAAGGAAAATACATTAAAGTGGGTCAATGATAATTGAGTTATAAACAGCATCCACTTGTGATGTTCTAATTCAAAATAATTTACAATGTTTTGAAAGACGATCGCGAGTGACAAGCAGTCACTCCACAACCTAACACCAAGGTGAAAGACGGGTGACAAACCAGTCTAGTATTTTTTATATAAAAAAATCACATATGATATATTTTTATTTTTTTAATAGTAATATAGTATATATAAAATTTATAATGAATCAGTAAGACTATAACTAATTAGTAATTACTGATATAAAAAATTAAAAACAATAAAAAGTAAAAAATAGTAATCACTAATCACTAAACAGTAACTCACATTTCATATTCCTCTAGTTAATTCACATTTTAAATTCTTCTAATCAGCAACTATTTATTTAATTAGCAACCCATTCCTCCGAGGCTCCAATTGTAATGCAAGTCGGTGGAAAAAAAATAGTAATCTTAATTCATAGACTACTTAGCATTTAGCAATTAATTCCTCCAGCTACCTAAATGAGAGTGGGAAAGACTGAGAAGTGGGGAAAAATTTAAGAGAAATTAAACAATCAATGGATCAAGACTGTGGAAAAAAACTCGAGAGTTCAACAATGTTTGCCGTCAATGAAAAGAAGTGGGAGAGAGTGAGAGAGTGAAAGAGAGTGGAGAGAGTGTGAGAGTGGAGTTGAGAGAGAAGAAAGATCAAAGGCATACCATTGCCAATCGTCGTCCACAATAACTCACTGCCGGTAGCCATCACCTAAGCTCCCTAGTCGCTGTTCGCTACTAGCAACCATGGAAGGTAGAGCCGAAAAAGACGATCGAAAGAGAGGTTTAGGATTTTGATGGTTTGATCAAGAAAGAGCAACGAGAGAGTGTGGCAAAAGAGAGTGTGTGTGTGTGTACTTTTTTCTTTATATATAATGGTTATTGGTTAGTTAGTCGGACTCAATCTATTAACCCGAATCCAACCCAATAATCTTTAATGGGCGGGCTGAATCGCCGACCCATATTATCAGGCCACCCGACTCACCAGACTGCCTTTTAGCGACCAGGTGGCACGCCAATGCGGTAGGCAGCCTTCTATCATCACCACCACTAATGGCGAGGTTGCCGATGCACCACCCAACATGGCGGCCACCACGAGTGCTATTCAAAATAATGATAATTTAATATAAGAAAAAATTCACCACAAAATATATAATTGATCTCAAGATACTTTAGCCCCCGTTTATTTCTGGAATAACTTTTTTTCTTATTCCAGAATAATAACTAAACATCATAATAACCTTGTTCGAAAATACAAATATTATTCATCAAAATTACATTTTATACCACATACCAACCTAATTATTAATTTGTCCTTAAAATTTATACCATCAATCTACTTTATATCAAATCAAAAGGCATTCATAGTAATTTCATAGGAAAAGACATATTTTTTCCATTTTTTTCTTTATTTTATATCACATCAAAAGTAATTATTATATCCTTATTCTAGAATATAAATGAACATAAGAAATAACTATTCCTGAAATAAAGACTTCATTTTGAAAATAACAAAGAGAAATACTTATTCTAGAATTAACCTTATTCGTAAAGTAAATAAGGCTTTAAGCTTTTGGAAAAACAAGTTTAACTAAGGTGGCACAAAAGAACGAGCAAAACCCACAAGACCTAGCTATCTTCAAATATTAAAACCTGCACACTTTTAGTTTTGAATTTTCTTTTGTTGTTTATTCTACGGATCCCAAATAGTTGGACTAAAGGCTTGTTTCCTGTTGGTTTTCTTGTATGCTACTATGCTATTTCATTCTGAGTTTTAAACCTACATGCAGAGAAAGTGCAAAGAATTTTGCTCAAATTAGTTGCAGGAAAAGAATTAACCATCGTGCCTACTTACAATATTAACTCAGAGAATAGTCAAATAACAAAGAGAACACTTTATGAAATCAGAAGATCATAAAATGCCCAAAAAGCACGTTACCAAGTCATCACTATAAATGCAGTACAAGGAGATGATTTCCTCTGCTCACCCACACCTAAAATGCTAAGGCATATCAAGTGATTCCCCTTGACATGTCAGGGAAAATAGCTTATCATAAAGGAAATCTAAAGGAAGCTAACCTCATCATGTCCGTAATAACCAGATATGCAGTTCACTTTAGGCAATTCCCACTTCTGAACACTTCCTTTAAATCCAGGACCAACTCCCCCAGTAAAAATTGTGCATTCATCATGACAAACAGCTAATGTTCTTAGTGCACCAGGATGTGCACGGGCAGAGTAAAGAACTGATGCTTTGATCTTCCAAGGAACTTCATCTTTCTGGCCACCACCTCGTCCAAGAAAATCAGGTCCCTCCATATCAGCATCAGGACCAGGGAACCAAAACCAGGGTTCCTGGTTTCCGAAGTTTGAGATTACTGAACTGTTGATGGATGCAACTTGTTCGCGATCATTTAACTGCTTGCCATTTGTCACAGTTAAACCACTTTTTACTCCTTGTGATTGTGGTATAGACCATCCAACCCCATTAAGCAACAGTTTAGCGGGATTGTAATCAGAGGAAGAGTATTTAATGATATGAACCCTTTGAGGATTCATAATGTCAACACTTCTAGAAGTTTCACCTGAAGATTCCCACTACAAATGCAAAAGACAGGAAGTGAACTTTAAGCAAAGTATAAAGTATATTCGACTAGAGTGTAAAGCAATCAGAATGTAGTGTTCATAGTGCAAGATAAATAAGACAAACTCCTACAGTCTCAAAGGATAAATGTTTACCTTCCAATTATGACGTCTTTGAAGAATTTGCTCCAAAAGAAACCATGTGGAGCAGCACTGGCGGAGCTTCTCTATGCCAATAATTGATGCCAAGGAAGGATACAAAAGCAACCTACAAGAACAAAGAAAATGTAATGAAATATTCCCAAGTGAATCTTGTTTAACATCATAAACTTATTTATAGTTTGCACCTACACAATGTCCTTTCTGTCTTCAATCTTAACATCCTCATCTAACTTTAATTTGGAGATCTTTGAGCTCCTCAAAGAGGGGCCAAATTCGCCAAAAGCTACCTGGGAAAAGGCCAATTCAGCAAATAGCTCTATGAGCTGTGGCAAAACATACAAAGAAGTCAAATCTGGTCCAATTCTCTGGGAAAGTGCAACAAGTGTGGTTGCAGCAACCTGCCAATAATCATGGAGCAGACAGATCAGCTAACAGATGTCTTGCAAGATGCTAATAAAGTGGTATATAAGTATTAGAAAGAAATCAACTGATGAAATGCTAATGTAGCAATATCTAGAATCTAGATCTGATCATTAAAAAAAATTAAATGGAAAGAGACTATTTGCCTGAGTCACACGGAGATCCAGCTGAATCTGCCTGAGAACCTTAACATGCAGGCAGACTTGATCCTGTAAAAGTAGCATGAGAAAGGTAAATAAACAATAAAAAATTATTAAGCAAAACAAAAACCAAAGTCAATTAACTGGATTAAAATACATGAATAAAAAGACAAACCTGAATTAGTTCTTTGAGAATCACCTCGACAGGAAGAACTGAAACTAGACCATCTAAAGTAGATAAGCTATCAATTAAAGTTAAAACATTCCAGCTTTGTTGGGGCTCAGGCTTATTCATCTGTGAGATATTGATACACGAGAGAACTACACTCCTTACTAAAGGCAGAAGTTGTTTCACAATAAAGTTTTCTCCGAGAAGCGCGCCTATTAAGAAAATGAATCCATTAAATAGAAATTTTCTCTGGCAGGAGAATAAAATGAGGGAAGTTAAAGCAACTCAAAAAGATGGATACCAATTCTAACCAGAGCATCAATCCCATCAGCAGAAAGCCCTTTTCCAAAAGAGTGGATTAGTGGTAAAACTGTCTGGACAATATTTTTTACGTCAATAATGGCCCAATATGTTGGAGTGACCTATATCATTTAGTCAGGAAGCATCTTATGCAAACTTGCCTGATGAACTGTGATGGGAATACCAAGCTCATCGCTTGAACCAATGAGAACAACAGAAGCAGCAGAAGCTGAGATCTTGTTAGGTGAATTGCACAAATTTTGGACAATTAAAGAGTGTACCTTCTCCAGATACGTCTGTTTACCCAATTTCTTCCACAAATCCCTCACAAAGGAAACTTGGAGGAGAGAGACCTTCATAAGTGAATATTCTGATGCCAATAACAAGTATCAACCCGTTCAAGTGATCAGAACAAAGATACTTTACTATCTAAAAACCAAGAAGTCAGAAGTAAAAGAAAAATACATGAAATTTCTAACCAGCCTGTAAAATCTTTTGAATGATGGGTAGAATCAATGCTTTAATTGCTTGCATGCTCAAGCACTTCAAAAACTCTTTTAGGACATGCATTGCTGACTCAGTTTCAACATCAGATGCAGCTGATGCAATAAGATGCAAGCAGTGTGGTGCACACATTTCTGCAGCAAATGTTCCCATTGCTTTCAAGGCTCCTTCACTTGCAAGCTTAGCAACATACTGAAGGCGATAGCCAGATTTAGACAAGAGTTGAAGTGGAGCAAGAAAAATATATGCGGACCTGACTGTTGGGGGAAAGTATGGTGACTCCAAAAAACATTTTGCTGACGGCCTCCTGAAAGAGAATAAAACATTTAGAGAAGTAAATTTTGCATAAAAAAAGAAAAGAAGATCTTTTAGAAGGAAAACCATAACTAGGAGTCACTCAAAGAAAAAATTGTTAGTTCATCAGTAAAGGATCCCATCCATGAACAGCTGCCAAATTCATTTGTTTTATTCCTATGGGAAATCTTAATTTTCTTCACAATAGACTCCTATCAGTGAAAGAAAGTTACCTCTTCCAATCCTTATCAATAGATGCTTCAACAAGAAGCGCAACATGGGAAGGCAGTTCTTGCAGTACACCTGGTACAATGCCAGTTTCCTTGTATGCAGCTAGTGAGATGGGATCAAAAAGTGGTCTTTCCAAATAGAGTTCAGCTAAGATGCATCCAACAGCAAATATGTCATCTGCTTGTTCTTGTGAAGATATACCCAATGCAGAGGACTTTTGCCTCCACAGCAAAATCTCTTGAAAGCCCATAGAGAGACTGTCATCAGCTTCAAAATATTCTAAAAGACAGCCAAAATCAAAATCAGACAGGACTGATGGAGCTCCATCCAGTTGTTCTAAGACTTTCTTGTCCAAATGTTTGTTTTTTAGATACTCCAAGGAAGAAAAGTTCTCAGCAGAACTTTCACGATAACTGTAGATTGGATTCAAACAGTTTGAATTTTCAGAAAATAAAGTTGCTTCTTCTATGTCTTCCATATAACTAGTTTCTGAAATGAGATTGTCCTTGGGCGCAAAGTGCAACGGACTAATAATATCTGACCCCATGTTAGCAGCTGCCTTGCTTTCATGTACATCTTGGCATCTAGCACATGATGCTCCATCATGGTGATAGCGTGAGTGAGTTGTGACACCACGACGAATAGGATGTGGTCGTGTAAAGAGCTGTCGGCGCCCAATAGACTTTGGCATTGAGGGATCACTGGTTGGCAACATTACATTTTTCGCTTCAATAGATGCTTGGCCAGACAGCTTATAACCAAATGTTATGTCAATCCAGTGATGAATTTGTCGTGAGACATGAACACTTTCTAGAGCATCTCGATGCAATATAATAAACTCTTCAGGAGATGCAGCCCAGGATGGGACAGCCAGATCACTCATCTCAGAATGACGAGATACAAAAATGCGAGGATCAGTATAAAATTCAGGAATGCACTCGTCTGGGGTCCACTGATAAAGTCTTTGCATGCTTGATGGGTACTCATTAGGCTCATAAACAGAACGTACAGCAGAGCGAAGAATGTTCAAAGGTAACCTTCTTGCTTTATAACTGCAGACAGCTAGCTCAGAAAGGCATTCATCAGAAACATGATGGGGAAATTCAGATGTCGAATATGTAAAATCTAATTGTTCATCACCTTTCGCCAGTCGCCATTTGCTTTTTGAGAGGTCCCTCCATCCAGCAGTAGAATTTTCATCAGGCTTCACATTGAAGTCTATGACCCATGGCATTACAGTATGGAATGTATGGTCACCCCACCTTCTACCAGCCAGTTTATTTAAGACAAGAAGGTACTCATAGTTGCTCATTTCACCCGTCCACCATCTCTTGAAATCAGAAGGCCAGTCTATAGATAATGATAACTTAAGATCTGAATAAATAGTTTGACAAGGGCAATAATCCATTAAACAGCATGGCTTTCCAGAAGACGCAGATTTTGCTGATCTCAAGTTACATCTCACAAGAAACATATCACCAATACTTAGCAACGGCCAACAAGAATCAGTCAACAGTATGGTGGAAGGTCTTATGTTGCCATGAGAAGCTCCTAAACCATGTATATATGCCAAGGCAGAGAGTATCTGGTACATAAAAAGTCTAATATGCCAATCTGACTGCAATGCTTTGGGGCTATACTGCATGACATTTTCCAGAGTATACTGAAACTTGGGTTGCAATAAGTATCTAGAGTCACGTGATTCTAGAAGACATAATATAGGGCAGATATTGGGATGTCTCACCGTACCAGTTAAATTAGTGCCATCAAAAGTAGAAAATCCAACTAAGTTAAGAAAGTTCACACCATAAACCCTATTTATTTTTCCTTCAGCTAGTAGATTTATTGATGAAATCACCTCGTCTTCAGTTGACCCAGCTAAGAATTTTGAAACAACATCTCTGATTGCGATATATGAGATTCTGCCAATATAAGGAACTGGAGTCAATGCAGAGATCATTCTGAAACATGAGGGATGTTCACAATAACTGATAGATAAACCTCCATGATCCACAGCTTCCAGAGTTTCTCTTTCACACAAGGAGTCATTTAAGGAAGATGAAGTTTTATCAGCTTGTATGCCTACATCAAGTTCTCTTTGATATTGACCTTGTTCCAAGGGAGTGATACTGTCTTTACCCTGCAGACCATTCACTAAAGTGACTAAACCATTCTCCAAAGTGCTGTAGCCACTGCAAGAAGTAAATTTGTTTGAGCATATATTTAGACATGTACATAACAAAGATAAGGAATCGTTCTTTGACATGTTAGAAAGAAATACGACTTACTCATCTGCATCCGCAAACCTCTCCTTGTTCACAGACAATCCCACCAGCATAAATTGACCGGAGACATCATAACTGCAATATGGTGTTCCATACATCACCACAATAAGACGCGGAAAGAATGTAAATAGAAAGAGAAAAGTGGAAGGTTGAGTTTCTTCAGTTTTTCCTCCTTTTTTTATTTTCATATTTTTATGTGTGTATTGAGGGAGGGAGGGAGGGAGGGAGGGAGAGGGGGGAACCTGTTAGCAACCTAAAATTAACCCTTTAGAAAGTGATGCAAATTCTTGGCAATTTGGCAAATTGGCAAATCTAAGCAAGAGAGATTTTGACAAGGCCAGATGCTAAATAAATGCACTTAGGGTAGCATTTCAAATTTCCAATAGCTTCCAAAACATTGAAAAAGGTTTCGAGAAGAAGAAATTAACAAGTTTACCATATTATATTATCTTCACCTCAAAGGCATAAATAGTCAGAGAGCTAAAATTGAAAAATATTAAAAGGGTAAAAGTTTCTTTCACCTTGTTGTATCTACCACTTCTCTGTTCACATAGATCTGCAGCGATAAAATAAGTGTTATACATTTGAAGAACAAGTGAAATAACAAAGTTTATGCAACAACATGAAAGAAGAACACAGATCAACCAAAAAAGTTGACAAGCTGCAAAGTATCACCCATCATGGACGTGTCGCCGTGTCGGTTGGCAAGGTCAGCAAAGTTCAGCATCTACCATGCCAGTGAATTGTCAGTATTAATATCGGGGTAAGTATCTCGATGCTCCCTCATGCCCACACATTTCCTCCCCTGATGGCCCTGAGATAACATTCTGAACTAGCACCTATTCTTTGGCATGGGGACATACTATTTCATGCCTACTGTGCCCTCAATTCACATATAGTGGAAGACAATGGCTACTGCAACACTTACAACCTACGTTACTAGAGTGACGCAGTCTAGGTTCAATGACAGGTTTTGACTCAAGAACCCAGTCAAATTCACCTCAGAAGAAACTCTTATCACTTCTCTATTCACCAATCGAATCCCAAATAATCAAAGTCTTTGTTGCATAAGAAAGCACTAACTTTTCTGGGTTCTACAACAACTTCGTCCAAACACGAAAGATCGTAGCTTTGGCCCAATCTCTAGAAGTGAAAGAAAGAGAAGAGGAAATCCAACTAAAAGAAACAATTCAGCTCTTCTCCAGCACATCAAAAAACACTTTTCATGAACGAACAAGCAGGCCCTGAACAGCAGCGACTTCTCGCACTACCACCACTAAACCCCTCGTCCAAATTCAAAAAGATTGAAACTTTCAAACAAAAACAGGAAGACAAACAAAACCCTAAACCCAAATTAAAGAAACTAATAATCGAATGACAAAAGGGAAGGAGTGGTGCTACTGGAACCTCAACAACGGCGGAAGAGCCAAATGGTAGCGGCGAATCGGAGACTCCGTAACGGAAGACGACCTCATCGGAGAATTCGGATCGGATGCGCCGGTCCAAGCACTCGAAGCACGGCGTCACAGTTCCCATGGATCTCTCGGGATTTTGCGATCCCGGGCTTAATCGAAGGAAGAGTAGGAGAGGTGAAAGAAAAAAAGCTTTTATACGAAGTGTGGAGTTAACGCTTATGCTACCATCGGACGGCTCAGATTTATTCATGGGTGATTATCACTGGGCCTAATTAAAAAAAAGGTGTCAAATTATAAAATACGACTTAATTTATAATTATTTCCCGTCCATTGTTTTGACCGGGGCTGTCAAAATAATAAAGCCGGCTCGAGTTTGGCTCGATAAGCCTCAATCAAGCTCGGCCGAAAACTAAGCTAAGCAAAGCTTAATCTTTAAAACAGGTTCAAAAATAATTTTGAACTAAGCTTGATCATGAGCATTAGGCTCAATCAAATAGGCTCAAAATTTTGTATATATAAGTAATATTTTCTATATCATACTATACTTTTATTATATTTTAGAATCTGATTAAGTAGATTATTATATATCCTGATCTTATAGAGTTTAGTTCTGATTCTAATTTTATTGTATATTTTGTATACGCGGATATTTTTAATAGTTTATATTTATGAATTATGCCCTATTTTAAGTTTGATTCAAAGTCGAACTTAATTTAAGTTTTATGAATCTTGAAATTTTGCTTATATTGATTAAGGCTTTAAAAAAATTATTTAGGATTTGGGAGAAATTAAGAAATTGAAGAGTGAGATTTGGGACATTATTTGAACTTTGGATAGTGAGGAGAGAGATTCAGATAATTGTTCGATGGATGGTAACATGGTAGATTCGTCCGACGGTTGGATGGATGGCTCTAAGAGACTTCACTTGACTAAGTTCTAAATTTAAATTACTAAAATATCTAAATCTCATTGTTGCCTAGGTTCTGAAACCAAAAATATAAATCTAACCATTAAATTTAAAACATGTCCCTTCTAAAAATATCATTTATTACTTGTATTCTAAATTACATTTACAACACTTAATCGTTAAAAAATTTCTATCTCCTTTTACACTTAACTTGTCTGCCAGCAGAGTGCTTCTAATGCGGCGTAATCCACTAAGTTTTACATAGGAGAAACTCATTTTTTGGTCAACGAGATTTAATCTTATAACCTTTTATCACAAGATAGTGTGCTCAATTATTGTATTGTAACGGTGATCACAACATATTTTCTTTGTTTAAGAAAAAAATAGTATTGTAATGATAGTGCCTCTATAATACTATTTAATTCTAGTTATTCTTATCTCATTTCTTCGAAAATCCAAATGTGATTAAATGATTGACATCTTGTAATCCCTTATTTCTTTATATGCATAGATCATAGATTGTGATATATAGTCAAGTGATGTTCTAAAAAGTTATTGTGGCTCTTGATAGTTCAAAATCAAGGCATTTTCCTGCTGATTTCTACTAAAGTAGTGAAGCTAGAACAAGAAAGGTGCGACATATAATTTGGTCTCTATCTATGATTATTTGCTTAAAAGGATACACAAGTTAATAGGCCTTTTAGCCAAGTTATGAAATATAGGAAGTTATGGCTAAAGTATCTTTTTCAACTGAAGCTGATCTCTTCAAGTAGAATAACATTTTGTAGTTTTCTTAAGTGTTATATTTTGTTCTTCAGACCATGCATCTTAATGTTAAAACTTGTCATACTATATTAGTACATAATTGTACTTTATTTAGCACAAGATATGAGTTGTAAGAATCTTTCTTCAACTAAATGGAGATTTTTTATTTATATATTTATTAGGAAGTTGCTTATCTTAAGATGATTTTATTTGAATTCAATATTTTGATATATTTGTAACGACTCATACTAGTAGATTTCAAATCTCCAAAGCAATTTGTTAAATAGAAAATGCAAGAGCACACGTAAACATATTACTTTAATATAGAAAAACTCCTTATCAAACAAGGGTAAAAATTACGAATCCTTTTTCTGGGATCAAACCAAGTACAATGATAAGTAGTAGTTACAAAATATTTACAAACCATCCGTCGTCATCCACAATTATTTCTAAAGTGAATTGCTTGACTCCCCTCAATACATCATTTCATGTGCTTGATATCCAACTTTAGTGACCCTTAAGGTTGAAAACCTATCTCTGTGACCCTTGAGGCAATAGTGAATTTAATCTTGAATCTAGTAGAAATGTGATATAAAAACTCCACCATTCAACTCTTCCAACTCTTCTCTTTTGCTCTCCTAGGAGGCTCTATGATATTTTCTTCAAGACATCCTTATATATAATCCCAAAAGATAGACTCTTAAAAAGCCCTAATTTGGTCAAATGCCTCTCTCACCGTGGATATAGTAAGCTCTTAAAAAAATCTCATTCCACCAACTTTTTCACATTGGATACAATTAACTCTCAGAAAATCTTGTTCGAACATATTTATCTCGTTCGAATGGATTTCAATTAGAATTCCTACAACACTATTCTTCAAACAAAAATAGCTCTAATTTTGATTTTCAAATGGGAAGAGGTTGTGCTATTGATCTTCACAACAAATCTAAAGAATTTACATCATAAAAACTTTGCTTTCTCACAAATTATCTAGTTACATAAAAAACTAACAATAATGTATTCTACGTTCTTAAACAATAAAAAATTCACAAAATTTATATAATGATAATATCAAAATAATGTTATAAAATATAACCAACCAAACACTTGTTTACCAAATATATTATTATAAAATATAATAAATTAAACACATGTTTAACAAATAGGATATTATAAAATACAATCAACCAAACACATTGGATTGTTTGGTTGGGGGCTTTTTTAAATACCACAATAATAGATGCAGTATCTAATTTAAAAATTATTATTTAGTATAATAGATTTGAAAAAATAGACTCAAATGCAATCCGTTGGAAATTGAAATCACTTGAATCAAATGAATGTCAAAAGACTATATATAGCCATCACAATTTAACCATCTTTCTCTCATTTTAATCTCAACACAACACCAACCAACCTCCCTATTGATCCCAATCCAATCCCAACCCAACCCCAACCCATCTCTCTCCTCTCGTCTCATTTCTATCCTCAACTTTAACTCATATTTCCTCTTCTCTCTTCTATTCTCTTTTAATTAAAGACTTGTTTACAAAATATGTTATTATAAACTATAGCATTAAATATATTTTACCCCTCGTACTTATACCCAAAATCACTTGATCCCCATATGTTTCAAAATTCATAAACCAGTCCCTATAGTTATACTATTGGTTTTTCTATTAAATTTAACTAAATACCATTGCTATTTTGGTAATTTAGCTGAATTATCTCAAAATATGCATATCTTCTCTAATAAGTATTATTTTAACGTCATCGGTTAAGTTTAACGAAAAAACCAATGGTTTCACTTTAGCCAAAAGTATAAGGACTAGTTTGAAATTTTTTTAAGTACACGGGGATAAAGTGATTTTGGGCATAAGTATAAGGGATAAAATATATTTAACCCTAAAATATAACTGAGCAATATGTGTTTAACATATACAGTATTATAAAATACATCATCCAAACAAACAATTTGTTTATCTAGATACAATATCTAGAGAAACATGTTTATCTTAATACACATGTATTTCTAAATATAAAAAACCAAACGACCCAATTTGTCTTTTGTCTTTTGTTTTATTCTGAAACACAACTTTTTATTTTAAATATCATAACTTTATTCGAGAATATAATTATTATTCATCAAAATTACATCTTATGCCTTACACTAATCTAATTACTAATTTACCATTCATATTAATTCGATCAACATATTTTATATCAAATCAAAGAGTATGTATTCATAATAATTTTATAAAACATAAAATAACTTTTTCAATCTTTTCCTTCACTCTATATCATATCAAATGTAATTATTATATCTTTATTTTAAAATACAATTGAACATAAAAATAGTTATTCCTAAAATAAATACCTCATTTTAAGAATAACAAAGATAAATATCTATTCTATAATTGATCTTATCCTTATATAATTACCATAATATATATATGTATATATAAAGTATTCAAAACTGGCAGTTAAGCATGTTATCTATGGATATAATTGAGGATGGCGATATCCATCCTCCATCTTGTTATCATCGACAACTCCATCTATCAAGATGAACGGTGCAAGATCTGCCCGCATAGAGTAGATTAAACGGACGTTCGCATACATCATACTGGTCCAACAATAATTAATCCTTGCTTTAAAATGGCGGATGGGTAGGTGGGTAGAAGGTGACCGTTTGCTTCTGCGCTGCGCCTGCCCGTAACTAACACCGCTTACCTTCCGCTATTCCCCGCCAAACAGCACACAGTAGTTTGTCTGACGTGTCGAGTTGTCAATGGAATAATCCAGTGGGACCCACCTACCTCTGTTCGACCTCTCCTACCTTAGTTTAGATCTATGCTCCGATCCCGGAAGCCAATTTAACTCCTTGGATTAGATTTAGAAAGAGAGAGAGAGAGAGAGAGAGAGAGAGAGAGAGAGAGAGAGAGAGAGAGAGAGAGAGCGATTTAGTTACCTTAGCTCTCGATTCTATCGAGGAAGAGATGGCTCGTAAGAAGATCCGGGAGTACGACTCGAAGCGCCTCCTCAAGGAGCATCTCAAGCGCCTCGCCGGCATCGACCTCCAGATCTTATCCGCCCAGGTCATATCCATCTCCCCCACTGTTCTCTTCGTTCGCATATCTATTTCCGATTAAAATTCCCATCATGGTGTTTTAGCTGCTTCTGATTGGCTTGTTACTTGATTGGAAGATGTTAAATTTGTACCTTGATGCTTTCAGATTCTTTAGATTACTTAAGTGTATGATCGGATATACGAGGCTTCGATTTTTTATGCGAATTTTCGGTTTGAACTATTTTTACGTTGCGAACAGTTCCATGTCGATGCTTTTATTGGATTGGAAGGTGTTTGAGTATTAATTTATGATACGAATTTGACATTCTGATAATGTGAAGGTTACGCAATCGACGGATTTCACGGAGCTGGTGAACAAGGAGCCATGGCTGTCGTCCATGAAGCTGGTCGTGAAGCCCGACATGCTTTTCGGGAAACGTGGGAAGAGTGGCCTGGTGGCGCTCAACTTGGATTTGGCCCAAGTGGCGCAGTTCGTCAAGGAGCGTCTTGGAGTCGAGGTGCTTGATAGTGGAATATCGGATCTCGGTTTTGTCTTTTTTTCACTGGCAGATCAGAACACGGTGTAGTGAGTGATGCCTTTGTTGATTTTGTAGGTTGAGATGGGTGGGTGCAAGGCTCCGATTACTACGTTTATTGTTGAGCCTTTTGTACCCCATGACCAAGAGTATTACCTTTCCATTGTGTCGGATAGGCTCGGATACACCATTAGTTTCTCAGAGTGTGGAGGGATTGAGATCGAAGAGAATTGGGACAAGGTGAAGACTGTCTTTCTTCCCACAGAGAAGCCCATGAGCTCCGATTCTTGTGCTCCATTGATTGCCACGCTTCCCCTGGAAGTAAGTTGCATCCCTTTCGCATGTTATTATCACATCTTCCAAATGCAAATCTGTGTTCAGATTTGGTCTGATATGAATAATAGAAACTCCATTCGCATACTTTTCTCCTAAAGGATTGAATTTTGTCTTAGATCTTTTGTTGAACAAAGTAATAGTAGTCTAATTCATACTTGGTATATATGATTTTTAGGTACGAGGGAAAATTGGAGACTTCATAAAAGGGGTGTTTGCTGTTTTCCAAGGTATGCTAGAAGAGTAATTCTTTCCACTTATATATTAGTCATCTCTTCATATGTAAGTTAGTTAAAGGTTTTGCATATTTATATGGTCTCAAATTTTCACTTGAAAATTTTAATTTCATCAAACTTGGAGTACTTTTCATTTCGAGCAGCATCGTTCTAAGTTCTTATAACCATTCTTAATGAGAATGAATGGTTGCATCTGTCACAGACTTGGACTTCAGTTTTCTTGAGATGAACCCATTTACTTTGGTGAACGGGCAGCCATACCCACTGGATATGCGAGGAGAGTTGGATGACACAGCTGCTTTCAAGAACTTCAAGAAGTATGTCTTGTGCTTCTTATTTTTCTAAATAGAGTTGGATGCTTTCTCAACAAATCCATGCGAAGTTTGTTTTGATTACTCTTTTTACTGTGCAGATGGGGAAATCTGGAGTTCCCACTTCCTTTTGGCAGAGTCCTGAATCCTACAGAAAGCTTTATCCATGAACTGGATGAGAAGGTAGCTAAATTTACATTTGCTCTTACTCATTTCCTAATTTGGTCAGATTTCTATTGTTGGAAAATTTGCAGCACACACTTTTATTATGATAATATGGTAATACTTTTCTCCTACGCCCCTATGGTCAAACCTTATCTTCACATATATGCAAGTATAAAGACTAATTTGCAGCACATTGTACTCCATAGGTCATTGGAAACACATTTGAAATGAAATATAAAAGGCCTATGGTTCATAGGCATACACTAACTAAGGTATCCCATTTTTGTATGGAAAACAAGTACAATCTATTATACTCATATCCTGATTGAAATAGAATATGAAAGGAAATAATGCTTACTATACCTTCGTCTTGTCGAACTAAACCAAAACCTGCACAAGTTCAGCTTATAACATCAAATTGAATAACACTTGAATTTTAATCTCGAGCTTTTGTCAATCTTAAAACTCATACAAAGCAACGATGGCCGTGTCGACCACCGGCCATACCGTAAGAGAGGGAAAGAAAAAGGTAAGGGACTACTTACCTTCGCCGTCACCGTTGCCGCTCGCCGAGTTGTTGTCGCCCGAGCTCTCACCCCCGTAGGGTGCTCTAGCCCGAGAGAGAGAGAGAGAGAGAGAGAGAGAGAGAGAGAGAGAGAGAGAGAGAGAGAGAGAGAGAGAGAGAGAGAGAGAGAGAGAGAGAGAGAGAGAGAGATATTAAAAATTTAAGTTGCGGATCTTGACAGCGAGCGGCGACTTGGCGATGGCAAGGTCGACGACAAGATCAATGGTGAGTGGCCAAACTATCATTGCGGCACCCCTCGTGTCACGCGCCGGTATGCCACCGACACGGCCATTCATGATATAAAGGATGATGCCACATATGTACTACTAAGCATTTCTTTTTGTCTATTAATAAAATATCTAGTAGGATAAGCCACCACGGTCATCTGTAATCATGTTGAATCTAAGCTCTAGTCCCTACACTTGCAAATTGCAATCCTCCTCCTTTTTAGAATATAGACCTAATGTTCTATATACTTTCATCTTTCAAAAGCTTGTTTCCTTGCCTTCTATCCCTTGTTATGTCATTTTGCCAATATTGTTGGTCAGTGACAAGAGAGAGCTATAAGGACTCTTAAGATATTTCCAGAAAAGGGTAGATTTGTTAAAAAAAAAAAACTCTCAAAAATAATGTCTTAAAAGCCTGAATTAGAAATTGAACCTTTTCCATTAAGTTCATTCCACTGTCACTATCTCTCCACAACTCTAGGAAGTTCCGCATTTGCTACCTAGCTTTCTTAATAGTTTTCCTTTGTCTCTTATTTGTTTAAATTACAATTAGGGTTCTATAAGAATGATTAAATTGTGGGAAGTTATACTTTTCACTATGAGATAGTGAACTAAGAATGACAAGTCAGTGTACATTTTGATACCTCAAAAGTATAGATTATGGATGTTATGATAATGAAGAAAACAATCAGGAGAACTGATCTATTTTTGAATCATTAGTGGTGGACGGTCACTTACCAGGATGTCTATCTTTGAACGAGAAAGGACAATGAAGTAGCTAGGCTCAAGACAGTAAATATACTTCAGCTTTAGTAACATCAGGCATCAAAGTAAAGATGGTTATTCTAGAAGACGGTATTATTATAGAACTAGTGCAAGATTACTTGTGTAGAAGTCATTCAAGTGACAAAATGCTTTTGACAAAATTTTCTCCTGGTCTTAGTATTTACTATTTCTATTGAAGTATTGTTTTATGAAGTGAGAAGAATTAAACATCAAATTAACATCCTAAAGAACTTGTGCTGCTGATATTTACCTTATTATGATTCTCCTTGAGGTAAATAATTAAGGACTTATGATGATCATCATAGATAGTTGTCCCAACATCAGAAAGCGAAGAAATTTTGTTATTATCATGCTATGCATTACACTGGAAGCCTTTAAATACTCTGGGGTAATAAAGTGATATAGGCGCAAATGTGAATAAAATGTCATGCTAGATGCTTAATGAGTAAAGAAGGCATACTCCTCGCTTTGATCCTTTTCTTATGGCTGTAGTTTTTCTTGTAAATTATGACTCAATATGGATGCCACTGCTTATCTTCGCCTCTTATATTTCACTACAAATGCAACAGGATATGAAATGTAAATGGTCAAAGTAGGATAATCTATAAAAGTCATGTGATAAGGTTCCAATTGTCTTGTGGGAGTTTATACGAATAATTATTGTTGCCCGAAATGCTTGTTCATCTACTTAATACCACCACCAATACATATTTTATCTGGAGTATGGTGATGGTTGTTATAGCAAGGTCGCCATATATGCGGAAGATACAGATGTGACTTCATGACATTCTATCTATTTTCTTACACTTTAAAGTTTATGTGCAAGATGCAGATATAGCTTAATATTTTTCTTATTTATTTATTCTGACTATAGGATGCAACTTCCATGAAACTAGTAGTGTTATAGTGCTTTCAACTGGTTTCAAGCTACATAGCTAAGGATGTCTACTATAGTTATCTTAGGGTAGCTTGCTAATTTTGATGAAATTTGGTGATTTCTGACTAACTAAGCTGTCATTCCAGACAAGTGCATCTCTGAAGTTCACAGTTTTGAATCCGAAAGGGCGCATATGGACAATGGTTGCTGGTGGTGGCGCAAGTGTCATATATGCTGATACAGTAAGCCTAAATTCCTCCGTACCACTTTCTCTTTTTTCTTTTCTTTTATGAAGGATTATTTTTCTGAGTGGTTTCAACTCATCTAACAGGACTTTCTTGTTGATGAAATTCTACTGCTTATAGTGATAATTTAATCCGGTGTTGAACTTGTTGAAAGTATCAGTATGCAAATCTTATTTTGATCCTTACCAGGTTGGGGATTTGGGTTATGCATCAGAGCTAGGAAATTATGCAGAATATAGTGGTGCTCCGAATGAGGAAGAGGTTTTGCAATATGCCAGAGTAGTTCTTGATGTAATAGCTTTATTGACTTTGCTTCCTTAAGTTAGTCATACTATTTGTCTAGTTTTGATAGGCACAGCTGATTTACCACAACGCTGGGTTCCATTTTGTTTGCACAGTGTGCAACTGCAGATCCTGATGGTCGTAAGAGAGCTTTGCTAATTGGAGGGGGTATAGCTAACTTCACTGATGTGGCTGCTACTTTTAATGGCATTATTCGAGCCCTGAAGGAGAAGGTTGGATGTGGTTTCTTCTCTGAATCAGTCTTAGCTAGCAATAAATTTTCAACATCTAAAATATTTGTCACGTCACTCTACTTGAAGGAATCCAAGTTAAAGGCTGCGAGGATGCACATTTTCGTGAGAAGAGGTGGTCCCAACTACCAGACTGGGCTTGCGAAAATGCGGGCACTGGGTGTGGAACTAGACATTCCCCTTGAGGTATATGATGCCACTTTGGTTGGTTCAAACAATGACAAGTTCCACATCTCCACTATCCTGCGGAGATTTCAAGTTTATCTAATGAATTGATCTAAAAATCTCCAAAACTTTTTGTGCAGGTTTATGGACCAGAGGCTACAATGACTGGGATTTGCAAGCAAGCCATTGATTGCATCATGTCTGCAGCATAATAAGCATTAAGTTTTTGAACAATATATAAATGTGTCCTCTATTTTGTCCAAGCAGCTCAGTTCACTGATGATTTCTGGTGAAAAACAACCAGAAACATTTTTATAGAGTATAACTTTGGTGTGCTGCAATAGTTACTGCAATTTTGAACTTCTGGGGGTGTGTAATGTTGTGATAGTGTAATTCCATCAAATGGTAAACTTTCCTAATTGCATTCCATCTGAAACAAGCAATGCTGGATTCCAACTGCGGATGTGCACTGTGTTTTTCTGTTTCTTTTTTTTACTTTTAAACTTTGCATGATGATTATTAATTGTTTAGTATATAGCTCAATTATGTTTAGCTTGTACTAGTTAAAATAATTGCAGTTTGATTTTAATTTACCTTATATCGTTTAAACTTAAAACACTTAATATGATAGTACTGAATTGGTTAAAAAGGCTCATATCTAATAGTGAGACACAATTAAGTTTTCATTTTTCTTCTTAATCTTTGGTTAATTTATATTTTATTTATGACGAAAATTATTGATGCTTGTAATTTGGTACGAAACAAGTGAGAGTTAAAGTGCTCAAATTTAAAGAATATAAGATTAAAATTAAAATTAGGTTAAAACACACAGAGTAAACTGTAATTTAATCTGATACACTATATATAATTTCATGTATTTGGGAATGGTATTTATTATTTTCTGCAATGATTTCAATGGCAGTTATGTAATAAAGATAGTGAAGAGTTTGGAATAAGAATCATGCAAAATCCCTTTTATAACGTTAAAAAAAAAAACCCCAAGAAACCAGTAGATATGCCAAGATATCCATCTAAACCGGATTCAAATAATAGAAACCAGTAGATATGCCAAGATATCCATCTAAACCGGATTCAAATAATAGAAACCAGTAGATATGCCAAGTAGATATCCATCTAAACCGGATTCAAATAATAGAAACCAGTAGATATGCCAAGATATCCATCTAAACCGGATTCAAATAATAAAATCCTTCCAACAATCCTAATCCTATTACACTTTCAAATCTCCGAGAACAAACGAGTCGAAGGTGGGAAGGCAACATCGATGGAGATGGAGATGGAGATGGAGCAAAGGGGAGGAGAGGAATACGATGATGACATTGTCGGTACCCACTTTATTCCGACAGAGGAGGAGCTCATCGCCGATTACCTGTGCCCGTGGGTCGCCGGCCAACCGATGGCCTCCGATTTCGTCACCGTCGCCGAGGTCTCCTCCATGCCGCCGTGGGAGCTTCTTGCAGGACGGGAGGAGGCCTACTTCGTCTTCGAGCGGAAACAATTGGGCTCGTCGCGGACCAGTCGGACGATGGAGAGTGGGAGGTGGAAGAAGGATTCTACCGGCAAGGAGGAGACGCTCATCCTTGACTCCGGCGAGACCGTGCGGTGGAAGAAGAGCATGTTGTCGTTCCATCTCACCGGATACGACTGCAGCAGTGGGTTCGTCATGCACGAATACCAACTCTGCGAACCAGCCGGCTCTCGTAATCGGCAGAAGAAGAGGAAGACATCTAGCTCGGCGGTGGACTCCTCGTCTTCTTCTTCTTCTTCTTCTTCTCCTCGTCCTCCGCCTCAATGGGTTTTGTGTCTCATTAAGATGAGCGCAAAAGCCCAGAAGAGCCGCAGATCACGCAAGCGTGCTCAAGAAGAAGAGGTTTCCGTCGATGTGTTTGATAACATGCCCTCCATGCTGATGCCGTCTCAGGATAGCCTGATCCAGAGCAGCAGATCACGCAAACGTGCTCAAGAAGAAGAGGTTTCCCTCGATGTGTTTGACAAAATGCCCTCCACGCTGATGCCATCTCAGGATACCCTGATCCAGTCCAGTGAGCATACATCGGATGCTCCTTCATCATCAGGCATGTTCCAGGACTGGGTCCAGGACGATGTCGAGGAAATCCTTCACATGCTTGCAGAAGTTGACCAATATCTTGACTGTGAGCCATCAACTGAGAGTGCAGGCACAGTGTTGATCCCGCCAGTGACTGTTGCAACGCGGTCCCAAGAAAAGTTCGACGGCTCTGTTGGTGACAGTGATCAGGAGACAAAGTTAGCCTACGACCAGCAGGTGATGGTGCACCAAGAAGCCCTCCGATGTTTTGACATGCAATCAGGCTTTGGTGCAGGGGACGTGGGCAATTATATATGTGATGCAGAGATGTTCGATTGTTCTTCCTTGCATTACATGTTTCAAGATGTCGATGCTTACACATTGGATGAATTCACCGATATGACTGGGTTTAACATGGCTGGGAATGTAGTTCAGGAAACAGCACCTATGGCATCTCCTCCATTTTTCGCATAGCATTGTATGTATATTTTGGGGTTTTATTCTGTTATTAGCCTCAAGATGCAATTTTGTTATTATGCAGCTGTACAGGGCTGGGTTTACATATATATATGGTTTACATTGAATATATATAGTGATTGATTTCACTGACTGATGTTTTACACCACCCACTTTCTTGGTGCTCCACGCTGTTGTTTATGTGCAATTTCTTTGATCACAATAAATTCATTAAATGATATAAACTTCCATGAAACAGAATCTTTGCTGGCATGTTGAGGAACCTATCTTATGTGTTTCAGTTAAATGTCAAGCAATGAAAATATCCTAATTAAATTGCTTTTCTGTTTTTTGAGATTAAGCTTAATCAAAGTAGAAATATGTGAAACGTTGTTCAATAATAGTTTCAATAATAGTTGCATGAGGAAGAACCCTTAATATCTATTTAGACTTGGGAAACAAAGAAGTTGCATCACAAGTTTTGTGATTTCTTGTGTTGTCAGTCAGTCTCAAAATTGCAGAAACTGTTGTATGCTTACTTTTTTTCTATAATTGTTGGGTAAATGAACTGCAACATAGAAAATTGAATAATATTACCATGTTAAAATTTCTGATTAATGCCAAATTGGAAGATTACTTTATAGATTGATTACAAGGCAAGTGTTTCAATCATTAATAAGTCTTCTAAGATTTGATTTCTTATGCATACTGATGTATAATGCTCCTATTATGATAAGCAGTGGTGCATTATTTATTTCCTCCGAGGTTTCTTGCATCTTGTTTAGTAAAGATATTGCTATACTTACGGAATTCCTTGAAATGGTCAAAGCATGAAATTATGTCTGTCGTTTATGTTTAAATTTTCCTATGGTCAATTTAAATTTGATTCTACAATGCAGCATTAGATTTAACTGTTTTTAGCAACTGTCCATGCCATTCACATTGCTTTCCTGATCTATTGCCATATTCATGAAATTCCTTGAAATGGTCAAAACATTAAACTATGTCTGTTGCTTATGTTTAAATTTTCCTATGATCCATTTAAATTTTGATTATACAATGCAGCATTAGATTTAATTGTTTCTAGCAACTGTCCATGCCCTTCACATTGCTTTCCTGATCTTATGAATGTTGTTTTCTCATATCAAAACAGAGTCAAAGCAAGTTCTGTTCATTGCGCCATAGGCAAAGTGATGGAAAGAGGCAAGTTTGACTTGTCCGAAAGAAAAGAATGAACTGAGAGGAAAGTCTAGTCTAGAAGTAATGACATCTGCAAGTGTTGATAGTTTAAAGTCCTATGCAATTGTTATCCTTCTAGGTCTTAAATGCAAAAACGGAGAATGTGGAAAGATAATAAGAATTGTAGCACAGAATGGATGCCTGAGCACAGTGACAATTGCAACTAGTATAGCTGGACATGGTACAGCTATTATTCTTGGAGGTAATGCTGAATTTATGTGTAGTTTGAAGTAGCATGAGATGCTTATGCCATGTTACTTACTTTAGATCGTACACCATTTAGTCGTCATTAAATCTTCATGGTCATCTATGTATTACAACCACCATTGATGCTGCCATAGCTCCATAACTGTATTTATGCTGGTTCTATGATGATATATATGCCACAGAATTGTCAAGCCAATAGAAGGGGTCTTTGTATCTGTTGAAAAATGTCTACCAATGAAAACTTGGAAGGTAGAATTGTGAATGAAGATATATTAGTATTGAATTTGATAAAATAGATCCAGTCTTACTGCGTATTTCTGGAATAATCTTTATGACTGGTTTATTGAAATATGTCTTTTTTCTGTCAAGAAACCTAACTTTTCTTTGTATTTGATGAAAAAGGCCATGAAATTGGTTTATAATGTCTTTTGTACTTGGAAGGATTTCCGTTGTGCTTTACTTTGATTATGTTTTATGTGCATTCTTGCAGAGTCATATTATTAATAAATTAGCATTAAGGTCATTAACTTTTTTGAAGTAAAATTCTTAAGATTGTCATTTTGAAGTACAGTCTTCTGTTTTCTTTCTGTAATAAAGTAAAACTGCAGATAAGACATTATCCTGAACTAGTAGTATTTGTTTTCCTGGCTCTTTGTTAGGATGTGTGACCTATGATGGATGTTTATTCGTTTTATAACTTTTACTATGCTTTATGGAGATTTACTTTGTGTTTTTTCATGACATTCTTACTGGTAAAGGTTTCAAGTTCCAACATGTGTTTTTCCATGACATTATTCTAAGGGATGCATTCGCCAAGATAGTTGAAGAATATAAAGCATACACAGAGGAGGAAAGAATGTTCTGTTTGTCCACATGATGGTTTCACAAATTTACGCCATGAACCTTGTAAGATTGACAGTCAGGTAAAGCCAAATATTGCAATTATTCATTTACTCAAGTTACTCCATTGGTATCTGCAATTTCTTCTCAGTCAGTAACTAAATTACATACAATTAGTTCTGAATGAAGATGCATATCTAAAGATTTTATTCGTCATCGCTCCCGTCACATTGTCTGGAAACACTCTTCCCTTTTACTGTTATGCTGTGATTTATCCTTTTTGTCTTGGAGGATCTGCTCTAGTGACAAATGTTCAGATTGAAATATTATCTTTAGCTTAGAAAAGTTCTCTGTGTAACTCGATATATTAGAGTAAACATGCTTTCACTCAACATCATCATCAATTATATATAATCATTTGATGTATGTTTGCACAAAAATTTCCCTCTGAGTGCATTATGCACTCTATGTCTATACAGTGGTTTATAATGCAAATTCTCTACCTTGTCCATCTGACTTGTCAATATGTTCTGTCGGATGTCCACAGCTTCACAGTCAACTTATTCCTGTTTGTTAATTTTATGCTGTCATATATATATATATGATGTAGACTTGATTTCACCAGTAGGTTGATATTGTTATATAAGATCTACTTTTGTCATTTGGGTTGTTCCTTGGCTATATCAAACTATCTTATACGGATGACAAGCTTGGTATCACATGAGACACCCAAAAGACTTTTTCGGATGTATCACCAAGAAAATAGAGAGGAGATAATGCTTTTGCACATAACCTTTTGTTTTATATAAAATTGTAAAAAAGCTTTCAAAGTTCCATCATCATTATATCCCTAGTTCTTAGAATATGCTTCTGCTGATGTACTGATTTTTGAGGTGGTATGTATTCAGGCGCCACCAGGACAGCAAAGCAAGCATTCTTCAATAAAAGGGTTAAAGTTTGTTACTTCTTTGCTTTAAAGATGATAATGTTTCATTAACTGTGCTACTCTGTAAATTGATAGGGTTGAAATTCTTTTGGTGAAAAACAGCAAAATTAGGGGTATCTTCTTAAAGATTCCTAGTTTTTTTATCAGTTATTTTTTTGGTTGGTTTATCATGATTCCTCGTTGTTACATGGTGTTTCTGTGACAAAATTTGAACAAATATTTGAATAGGAACAGAAGAAATTTTGTTCAAGGAAACTAGGCCCAATCTACTCCTTACATTATATGCTATCTATTTTCCTGATTCCAACCCTAACAAGTATCTAGTTCACGACACATCATGTTTGTTGTATTATCTGATATTATATCTTTATATGTCTAACACATATGGTTCTTGTTTTCTTTACATCTCACTGCCAGCAGTTATTGATTTTTATCATAAAACTGTGCTTCAGAGTTGACATTTATGTGCTTGAAAATGTTGCCTCCAACATTCGTAATAAGCTTCACAAAGCAAGCTTTTGATGAGCTAGATCTGCTAGACTGATTATTTATTTTGTTTTTGTTTTTCCCTAAGCTACTCATATGCCACTCTTTATAGCAAAATGTGTCATTTACCCATAAGAAGTGCAGCGTTTGATGCTGGATTTCAGAGTTGAAGACCTCTCAATTAAATACCAAATGCTTACAAAGGTACTAGATGAATGTCGTAAAGTTGAGAATTACTCTTTTAAATTTAAAATGAGAAAGCAGTGATTCGAGTATGATGAGGTATTGAATAAACAAAGAGATAGTATGTATGCAAAAAGAAGGCAAGCCCTTGAATCTGGTAGTCTTCAGTCCCTTTTACAGAATATGATGTGGACGATATTTTGGAGGTATAAGTATATTATGAATCATATAGTCTGGAGTACTAATTATGCTGAGATTTTTCTTAATGTAGGAGCAGTGAATAATGTCTTATTTAATTTCTGTTTGCAAATGAATAGGTGAACATTGACCCAGATGCTCCCAATGTAAATTTGGGATTTGGATGCGCTGATTGCAAAACTTCAACAGTAAGTTACAACCATGTGATATTATCACTGCCTGTTCTAATTATTGCAAAAATACAATGAGGAATTCCCCTTTGGCAATGTTTCTGATATTCCTCCCTTCTTTGCAAAGGAGTTAACATTACGCCTCTCATGTCCCACTTCTTTGAGAGCGTTGTGGTTGGCTAGGGTTCCCTGACCAAGTTCAGGGACCCCCTTTAAACTCAAAGCAAACAAGGGCTTGCTAAAGCCTCACCTACTTAGCTTCTGCTTATAGCTCTTACCTATGCCATCATAATCATATGTTTAATACTCATTTTATGATCAACCAATTCATTCTGTAGTTTAGTAGTTGTCTAGTTGTTAACAGAGGAAAAAGTTCCTACCAACTTATACCTTGAGGTACTTACATTTCTGTGAAAAAAATTCATAATTGTTTGATGTTAAGTTCCATTAGTTATAGAAAAGTGTAAATTAGGAATATCAAGAATTGATTGTATTTCCATGTAAATGTGATTGAAAAGAATCAGGCTAGGCATTCTTTTTATAAGAACAGGTTAGGCATTAGTTGCTTGCAATTTTGTCATAGTTTTTACAGAAAAAAAAAAGAAGAAATCATCAAGGTGTTGTCCTATTAGTGCAATTCTCAAGTATTCTTCTTATAATTTTCTAAAATTTTGGCAAAGCTTTACTTATCTTCCTCATTTCAATTGTAAGCATCAGATCTTGTGTAAATTTTACCAGATCTTATCTTACATATATACAATGCCACACTCCACCGATGATTTGCAGGTGCTATCTAGGTTGTTCCATCTGTCATATGGTGTTGGGACAAAGATTCATCAAACTGGGGTTCATGTTGCTAAAGAAAATCTGATAGGGACAAAAGATAGGTTTCAATTGAAGGCGTTGCTGAGTTCATAATGCTTTGTTTTCTGGCGATTCTTTCTTTGTTTTCGGTGACTGGTGCTGCATCGATGTTCTGTCAATGGTTGGCAAGCCAATTGATGAACAGATAAGACTATCCATTTTTTTTTTATCTTCAGATTGATGCAATGTGAGTGCGTGTATCATTTTCATGCCCATACTGCAATGTGAGTGCGTGTATCATTTTCATGCCCATACTGCTCTTGTAATTTCTCTCTACATATCATCGTTTGGATTATTCAACACTCTGACCTTCATGATCCTGCATTTGTAGAATCCATTGCAAATGCTTTTGGAAGCAAACATCAGAATGTTAGAATAATTGGTGTCATTTAAGAACCTCAGTGGAAAAGATAATAATAGAAATATCTTCATTTCTAATGTCTCAAATCATTTATGGGAGTTGAAGCTGCTGATGATACCGTGACGAGTTTGTAAATGCTGTGCGAGATGCTGCCAAGGCCATTCTCTTATTGAAAATATCAGTATGAAATATTGTAATTTTTAGTTTCCTTTACTTCATATGGGCTTGATTATCTGTTAAAGATCCTATATGCATATCGAAATTTTCATTTACTCTGGTATTCATTATATAAATATTTCTTCCGCAGCTTATCGATAATGATTCTTCTCTTTTTGCATCTTGCAGTGAGTAGCAGACATTTAAGATTATATTTCATCCATTAAAGGTGCTGTCGATAGTCCATCTAAATGACAAAGAATGTAAAGTTTCAAGTTCATCGCCATAGATGCCGTAAGATTTCAATTTCCATTTGTATACCAATTCTATAATATTGTGGAGTCTATACATAATTACATCTGAACATTTTCTTCTCTCTTCTGTTGATCACTGTGTACACTCCTTACTCGTGATTTAATTTTTCATTAATATTAGGATTAATATCTGATAATTTTTTTTATCGAAATACCATACATACATAGTGAAACAGAGGGCTAATCTAGTTATCCAAACTATATATTATATATTGAAGTCTATTAGCAACTTGTGATTAGTAAACAAAGGTAGGGTTTTTTTTAAAAGATAAAATAAAAATATGGAGATCGCCCACTTGAATCGTCTTCTTGAAATCCTCCAAATGCAGAGGCAGAGGGCATCATCGATAGAGGAGGTGATGAATATATTGATGCCATTGTTGATACCTAGATGGCGGCATTCGACAATGTCTCGATCGCCCCCACTCTCCTCCGCACCCGTCTGTTCTCATGGAATTTATACTTCTAGAGCTCCAGCATTTCATTGTCAAATAAATTTGAGTAAATCCACATAATAATTCTGGCTTTCAGAATCATACTGTCATTACAAGGGAAGACGGCCATTATTGTATGATAGCAGTCTAGAACATTATACACAAAAAGCAAATAAAGTTCATCCAGGATTGCTCTACACCTGGAGCATCAGTACATCAGAATCTTTGCCAGCATCAGTACATCGAAAACTTTGCTTTGGTATTTTCGAAGACTTTCTCAGCAAGAATGGCTTCATTACCATCAGCTCTCTTGATCTCAAGGTGGGCCTTCTGGTAGAATCCAGTGCCTCTTAGTGCATCGGCTATGAAATCATCAAATCCAATAGCTATTGCAGCTTCTGCCTTGGCTCCATATACCAGCCTCTGGATCATAGAAGAGCAAAAACAGAGTTACCTTAATAATTGCTTTATATTTGTATATCACCAGAAACAGAAAAAGGTTAGAGCTGAACCTTAATTCGGGATAGATGAATTGCACCAAAGCACATCGGGCAAGGCTCACAGGAAGCATATATTTCACAATCGGATAGCTCTATCTTTCCAAGCTTCTTGCAAGCCTGACAAGGATTACTCAGTTATGAGACCAGACCACCATATGATGTAAGAAAAATTCCCACAAAAAATAACATAACATAGAATTTTTTTGGATTATGTGAATATATAGTCGAGTCCTACCTGCATAACTTGCATGCCGACCAACATACTAATTTTAAGGTAGAATGCATTCCAAAGGCATAGAGGACAATTAGAAAATGGTAATCATTTTTCAAAAAATAACCATCAGCCATCTTAAGTTCACCCAGTCTTACCATACAACCTTCCCAAGAACTAGGATGAATTTACATTTCAAATGAAGAATCACAAATAGAAAACTTCCCAAATTACCCATAGATCGTGAGACAGATTGTTAGCTCTAAAGCATTCTGCAAGAACCTTGGCAAAATAACATTTGGCTCTCTTGGGGCCTTGCAGTAAAATTTGGAAAACCGATGAAATGACTGATCACAAACCAGGACTTCCATTAGGGAGGGGCTGCTCCAAATGTCCTAATAGCCCATCCTAACAGAACTGCTTCAGAACATGTAACAAGAACAGTTGGACTCATATTCAGCCTACAAAGATGAATATGTAAGAATTTCTTGTACAACCCACACAAATCTCTCAACCGGAGAGGAGAGTCAGTAGCCAAGTCCAGTCTGAATGATTGGCAGACTTGGATCAGGTTTGGGTCTATTGTGCTTGGCTTAGAACTAGGCTAGAGTGAACAAGTTTAAAACTAACTTGTGGCTGAAACCATGGCAAGATCATGACTAAATCCAAGACTTTCACATAGCAGATGTTAGAGGCAGTCCATTCCCTAATTAGATTAGCCTTTGTGTCTCAGTTCATGGAAAAACCTGCAGCCATATCAGTCAATCTATAGATTTCAAAGTCTAATCCCTCAAGATCTGCAAGGAATGAACTACAAATTTATCTTCAATCAGAAAACGAGTTATCATTTTCTTCTAGAACTCTGAGGGGTACTAAGTCTAACTGCTACTTTAAATGAGAAGGTCCTTGCTACTCTCTATGTTCTAATTCAGTAACTGTGGCTTCACATGTCAAATAAGTTAAAGAGGCATCTCTATTAAAAAGAGTGCAAAAATCTCAATAGTACTCGTTTACCAGTGTTCAACCCTAGAATCTCCAATCAGTCAGTGGACATATTTTCTACATATTTCATAATCCTCATTTCACGTTGAGTATATGCCAACTAAGGAACTCTTATAAGAATTAACATCTTTATTTAGCGATAAGAAAATCTCACTTGAGATATTTGGAAAGCAAATCTATACCTTATACAAAATTGTACCATACCATAGAAACTGTATACAATTCTTTGTAACAAACCTTCCTAAATATTTCTGCTGTCAAATGATCGGTCAGGAAAATATTTCTTGATAGTTCATTAATGAAGTGCACAGTGCACCAATTTACAGAGCAGTGAAGATTAAATAACCAGGAATATTGAAGTCGAAACTACTCAATGAATCATCCAAAATGTGTTAGTTGTTCAGCCCAATCAATTCTTTAGATATCAAATCTTTAGACCACTACACAGATGTTTAGATAGGTATAAATGATGCAAAGTACATCAAACATCAATCTGAAAAGCACCAGAGAAGATACTCAAAGACAGAAAAGTGGAGAGAACATAGATCCATGGTCTAAAGTAGGACAAAAGATCAAGAAAATATACCCAGATTGGAGCTTGAAATCATAAACATCATATTGAATAACCCATTAACCCTAGCTTGCTAGAGAATATCAGAAGCTGATTAAGCACCACTCAGTAAGTCTAGCTTTCTAGGAATTACCTCTCTTACTGCAGTCACTTCAGCATGGGCAGTAGGATCTGTGTTCTTCAAAACCATGTTGTGACAACTGACAACTATTTCGTCATCACGAACAACAACTGCACCAAATGGGCCTCCATGACCACAATCAACTCCGTGATATGCTTCTTCAACAGCTTTTGACAAGAACTTGTGATCCCTGTCTTGCACAGCTGTTTAAAGAATCACCAACTTTTGTAAGGAAACTGGAATAAGAACATTTCTTTCAAAATCGGAAACGAATGCTGTACTCAACAGATATAAACATAGATTCACGCTACAGAGAGCATAGCTAAAGAGGAAATTGATCAAACAAATTACACCTGCATCTTAATTAAAACTTATATGATAACGAAACACCATCTAAGAATGAATAAATCTGGAAAGTGCAAGTAATACCTTCATGATGACCAGTGATTAATGGAGAAGCGACAGAGATTGTCCCTTCCTTGCATTCCAAAACTGGGATAAAACAATAGAAGGAAATATAAGCCATAAAAGCCAACTTATGTTCAGTACAGTCCATTTCCTTTCTCATAGTATATCCCCTAATCCTACACTGTTGATAAATAAAAGGAAGACAGAAAACTGGAGAAGTAGACTAGACAGCTTTCTGCAGTTAAATGGAGAATATATAAAAACACTATGGACGCTATGCATACTAATAATTCAAAAGATTAAACATAACTTTGTTACAAATTTGTAAATTTTACATAAGTAGCACGAGAGCTCTTGTCGAGTAGGATTCAATGAAGACATATCTAGATATAAAGCTCACTGAGATACACTTAGATGATCAAATTTCACCAGATTATATATGAAGATTCGAAGCACCACAATAACAATGAAACAACTTTAAAATGACTTCTATTATCTTAGAGAAATAACTATTGGATACAAAATAATTCATCAGGATAAAACAGGAGGAAAAAGAACGAGGGGATGAGACATAAGCACGAATTTCAGAGTCCATAGACCTTAAAGATGAAACTCCCCATGAAGGATCATGAGAGGACATGAAAAAAAGAAACACTTCCCACATGAGGAAAAAATGCCAAAAAAGGAATCAACCACCACTTTTACATTTTTACCTCAAAATGCCAACAATACAACAGATAAGAAAACCATATATTGAAATGTAAAAGCATGTAATGGTTGTTGATTGCCGACACATTGGCAATATTAGAAACCTCACCTATCTACAACATAGACCTCTATTTTTTTTTTTTTTTCCCAAGTAGTTGAACGACGTATCTGAATAAAAATTTATGAAAAGGTGAATGTGAAAAATGCTTAATAAAAGAATAAGCAGGTACAACAACCCTCATGCTTTCGTTTCAAACAGAGTGGTCTTCGAACGATATTTTGTCACAAAAGAGTATCATCCACCAAATTCTCCACCAAAATAGGAAAAACTACTGCTACTTCATCTAAAAACCTACCTTGGAAGTCGAATCTGCCCAAATCGAACAAATTGTTCATCATAAGCATTAGACGCGAGGATCTACTAAAAAACGAGAAGACTAAAAGAGAAATCAAAACGCGATCTCAGGAATACAAACCGAAAGTTTTATAATTCCAGAACAACAATATGGCGTAAGTAACAAAGATATCAACAAATTGAACAAAGTCAACGACGACCCATGATGGAAATCCACTACTAAAATCCGAAAGACGGAAGCTTTCAACAAAATCTTCAAGACCAAAATCAATTACAAGTAAGGGGAGAAAAGCCACAATGTAATTAGAGAAAAGCACCAATACCCGAGACCCAGAATAAAAGAATATTGAAGAAAGACACTGAGAGGGCCATACCCTGCGCTTCTTCCATGGAGAGAATCCTGAGATGGGCTTCCTCCGCTTCCTTGGGGCCTTATTGGAGAGAAGAAGAAAGAGACTGCAAGAAGCCGCGAAGGCTAGTGATGAAGGGAACGGAGATAACGAGGTATATATAGAGAAGACTGGAGAGTAGAAGAAGAAGAAGAAGAAGAAGAAGAAGAAGAAGAAGAGGGCCTTGTAATCTTTCTTTATTACTCGACTCACGAACACGGAGAGGCAATTAGCGTAAAAAGAGATGGACCGGAAGGAAGGAAGCGAACCTGTACTTCTCTACTGTTTTATGGGAGATGTTTTGCAAATAACCCCCCTACGTTTCGTCTTTTGCAGAAAAGACCCTATCTTTCAATTATTCTCCCTGTGAGTGTTTGTCTATGTACTTATGTCCAAATAATACCAAATTACTAAAATATATTTTTATATTTATTAGACAAACTAATTAGAGAGAAGAGTATTTTGAGTATTTTATTTGTTACATTTAATTTTAGTAATTCAAGTGAATTATATTAAATTGGATTTAAAAAAATCTACCGGTCTTATTTAATAGTTTAGTATAAAGAATTATATAAAGAGGAAGAATTTTTTTTTCCCCAATTTATGTAAAATTTGTGGAGGTTTTTCAAATTAGGTTGAGAGGCAGGTGGTGATTTGTAAAACAGCTCTATTCTCAATATATTATTCTGATTATAATTAATAATAATGTGTGCGCGAGAGTGATTCTTTTTGGGGATGTAGATCCAAAAAGAGATTGGCCACAAACACTTGGCCTCCAATTCTTTGTCGAGGAGGAGTCCCTGGCCCTCCCTATTCCCTAATGGGTAGTTGGAAGGGACCCACAGATAGAGATAATCTACGTGGCACTCTGATGGAACGAGGTGGAGAAGGAGATGCCCCAAATACCCAATTGGTGCATACTTGCACCTGTCCTAATCCAATAAATCTCTCTTTTTCTTTTTTATCTTTTAAAAAAAATAAAAAATATATAGCGGGCCAGAGTGCAATGCTTTGCTCAGCTCTTTTACAAACAGTCGTTTATTACAAGTTCGGAAAGAGAGAGTAACAGGGCGGTCGATTCGAAGGCCAAGCACGGGAGGGGTGTCGGTCCGATAACCTCTGAGCTGTGTAACTTTATTTTGACAGATGCCTTAATCTCTACCGGATGTTAGGGACCGCTGAATCTAGCTTTTTCTCTTTTTTTAAGAAAAAAGAAAATAAATAAAAAATTTGAATAAAGCTAACAACTTTATACGTCAGGATTTGTAGACATCCAATGTGAGAAAGAAAAGAATGGGAATCAAGAAATTACTAGTGGTTAAATGAAATGTGAATCATTTCTCGTTTTGATGCTGGATGAAAAAGAAATGATGGAACTTATGGACCTTATTATGCCTTACCTAGAATTTTTGTTATGCCTAAAATTAAATTATCTTCTAAACTTTCATTTGTATAACTTTGTTCCCCCTGTAGCAAATTAATTGAGAAAGTACATAAAAAGTAAATATTTATTAGAGGGAATTTTCTTACCAAATATCACTTTCCCATTCCATTAAATATACTCATTCTATATTATAAATGTCATTTTAACCTCTTATCTCTAATCTAAGATTACGAGTCCCAAATCTTAGCTTTTGAGAGAATCAAATTCATTTTAGTTTGTACAATTGAATTATTCATTTTATAATTATCTCAATGTTATTCACATCCATTGGAAAACAAATATAAATAGGATTATGTTTTTAGAAAGGAAAAACATTCTGGATGTAGAATCTCACAAATACAAAGAAGATTTGTAGATAGATTACGAGGAGAGGAAAAAGATTTTATGAATATATTAAAGGTTGGTATCATGGGTGATTCACCCATATCACCTAAGATATATTTTTGTGTTGGTAATTGAATTTGTGTTAGAATTCAATTTTGATTATAAAATGAAATATGAGGTGATCTACTCAAAATTTGCTCCAAATTAAATTCTTTCATTTGGGTCTTGAAATTAGAAAATTTTTATTCATTTTAGGACATTTAAATTGGTTTAGTAACCAAACACTTTTTATATTTTTTTATATCAAGACCAAGAAATAAAACTAACTAATTAAATTCAGGACTTAGTCTCATATCAAATAAATTAGTAAGATTTTGGGTCTCCTGTTAGTCTATATATAGTGTTGTAGCCTGACGGTTAAAGTAGCTAAATTTATTTCTAATAAATATTATCAATATCTTAAAAAAAAATTCTTGACTTTTATTTATGGTTTTCTAATGTTCACCATCCTTAGCTGCTGTTGGAGAAAGATGGTATACAGGAACTAGTGGCCGTTCATTGATGGCTATGGAGATGGTGATTGGTGTTCACATTTGGGACAAATTAGGAGTCAGTCAGTAATTAGATCAATATTGAACTCAACTTTGACAAGGAAATGGAATATGAGGTGATAGAATTGGACAATAAGATGATTTCTTCTTCTTCTTCTTTTTTCCGAATTCTTAGATCCCTCTCTAAATTATCAAAACTAAAATTCCTCTCTTCTTCCTCTCTCTCTATAATATAAGAATAAATATACAAAATAGATATCGTGTGATTTACACGTGATAATTTATAAATAAAAAAATATAACAGAAAGAGTATTTAAGATATGTTTAATAATTTAAGAGGCTATGTGACAAAAAAAAATTTAGAAAAGGTATATGAAAAATAATGATAATACAGAGCGTTAGTGTGAGTAATTCTCAAATTAATAATTTTATCATTTGTTTATATTTCTCAGTGTATAAGAAAATCGATTCTATTTATTTTTTGGATGCTTAAATGATTAATATAAGTGTCTATGAGTCCGTCGATTATGAAAAGTAATCATAGAAAGTGATTACAGGTATTTTAGGATTTTAGATTGTATCTCGTGTTAATCTATATATAGTCTTGTAGGAGTGGCCAAAATCACTTAATTTATTTTTACTAAACTTTGAGAGTTTTCTTATAATTTCTTTATTAATTGATGTTTTTGATACAGTATTCATAAAAATCAACAGATTAAAATGAGCATATTTAATGGCCCTAATGATACCAAAAAAATAAAAAATATCTGAAGGATGAAATAATATTTGTCTAAAGTTAGGTTATTTGCGAAAAAAAAAATACTCTAACAAGTAAGATTGGACTATTGAAACTAAATGCGTTCATTTTTTTTTATACTAGATGGATATATTTTTATAATAAAATATATATAATTTATATAAGAGATATATTTTACCAAGTATTTTTAGATAATATTTTGAATTAGGTTAACATTAATACCGTTATTTTTTAGTATAATTAATTTAATCTAAAAGTCTAATTAATTTCAATCAACAGAATTAGAGGTATTTTCTACAAATATTTGGTAAGAAGTTGGGACTTGATTTTTTAAATATTAAAAATGTCAGGGTGTTAACTACAAATATCTCTAGGATAACTCCAACTACTACTACACACATAAGGTTCTCTTTGTTCATCTAGCCAGCAATCAACCAAAGGGGCCCATAAGTGGATAGTTTCCTGAGGATAAAACCTTATTCCAAAGTCTTCATTACATAAGTCAAGGTATAATTTTAAAAATCCAATTCTATCTTTTAAATTTTAAATTTTTTCAATTCTATCTCTTAGAAATCTTCTTTTAATTAATTGGATGTTAAAATGCAACATATTAGTTCAAATTAGTACATATGAAAAGGGCCCATTATCAAAATACTGTACTTAAAACATGTTAATTTGATTTTAGTGTCTCAAAGGCATCCTGACATAATTTTTCTTAATTATAGATATAAAATAACCTTAATGCTCCTAAATAATTTTTAATGTTATTTTATATCTAATGAGAGGATATAAATTAGTTGTCACCCTCTTCTTTAGGAAACGTAATAATAAGTTCCTTAGCTTCCTCAACTGTCTAAGAATCTCAACGACTTTTAAATTAAAGTGTTGAGAGAGGCGTATTGGGATCCTTCCATGAAACATATACCATCATATGGTAGGATGGTGTTAGAAGGCACTCCTCTAACGTTCCAAAGTAGGTGCATTGTGGACCTTGGATTGCGTGCATTTTGGACATGTAGTTAGTTCTCCATTGCGGACCTTATTTATTTATTTTTTTAATGTTAATCATTGGCATACACAAGTAGGTGTCTATGACTAGAATATTGTACATATATCTTGTGTGGCATTATCATCTAAAACACTAGAAAGCCAATCAACATGGCATATGTAGATGATCTGAACAGTTGACACTTTGTTTTTAATTAATATGATCACACATGAAAATTATGACATCTAATAGTTGCAACTAGGTATCCTTTATCATCCACTTCTCGTTGAGATGAGGGCTACCTATTCATTTCGAGTCTGACATGCGAAGTAGTTGTTCACTAGCATAAATATTCAGTGAGAGGGGTTACATTGTTATCGGAGGTAAAAGAGTAATCAAATAATCTAGTAATTAATTCTTAATTAAATTTTTATGAGATAATTAAGACTTTTGAGGAAATATGCCAAACCGGTGATATAGAACATGCTTAGCAAATATATAAATAGGAGAAATTTATTTTCAACGTCAAGCCTTTTTTATTTTATTATTGTTTGCATTCTACCCTCCGAGTATTTATTATTCCACTCCTGTGTTTTACTTTAATTGTCTCAAAAAATTCCTAGATTAATTTTACAATAATAGCAGTTAATAAGAGAATAGGGAACATTCCATTATCATTTGACTTTGAAAATACTTTAACCTAGAAAACCTTACTGGAGGGTATTATGGTTATCTTACATCTAGTATATGTATCTTGTGGTGCCCACTATTTTATCTTTATGGATTCCAGTGTATCTCTGATGATATAGTGATTGTTTTTATTGATCATAAGTCTATAATCTACATGCTAAACTATTGATAATCTCCATGCACATTGAGATATTTTAATGTGCTAATTAACTATAAAACCATCCATATATCAAAAAATTAACTTAGTGATAATCACAGGGAGGGACACTCAATTTTCTCGACCAATATATTATAATTAATCCATAGAACTTGCTGATAGTAAAGGATATGAAATTCTATCTACTATTCTCAATATCCCACTCCTTCTAGCTGATCACTGAATCTATCATTGACGACATTAGGGTTCTTTCCGTTTCCATTATAATTTATTTTAAACACTTAAAAACCAATCAATATGGAACAATTGACACTTTGTTTTTTTAATTATTATCACAATAAAAATATAATATATAGTTGACACAAGGGCTCCATCCATTCCATCTTGAAAGAACCAAGGAGACTGATATGCCTCCTAGCTCACAAAGGTTGAACGATAAATATTCTTACAGTATAGTGTAATAGATAATAAAAGGAATAGTTAATATATTTTATAAATTAGTTCAGTTATGCAGATAATATAAATTGAAGTGAAATTTGAACAACTCGCTTGGTTAATAATAATAATAATAATAATAAAGGAATGTTCAATCTACTTTTGAGTGTATCCAATAAAAGAAATTATATGAGCCAAGGGCCAAATATGGCATGATACTGAATAAAAGTCTAGATTAGTGCCTTATTACTATGGAGTAGAAAAATTATACCAATTTATCACAATTGCATAGGAGCTTGGATAGAGTCTGGATCAATGCCAATAGCATAAATTTGGGGGATGCACTTCTGGATATTATAATTAGTGTCCAAGGAATGTTAATCATAGACCATGAATTAACTCAATATATATCCAACATTAATCATAGATACTAATAATTGTAGATTTAAAAAACTAATGGATAAAGTTGAAATAAGGCAACTATTTGTGAAATGATTCATGTCCAACTAGCAATTAAAAATAATTAACTATGAGGTCACAGAGATAGTGTGTGTTATCTAGTGATGCCCCTATTTTTATCTTTATGAATTCAAGTGTATCTTTATAGATATAGTGATTTTTTTTTTAATTGATAATGAGCATGAGGCTTCTCCTGCATGCACCTTGTTAAATTTTATTATGCTAATTAACCATAAAAATATCCAAATATTAGAAAATTAGCTTAATGGCAGTCACAAAGAGAGACAAAAACAATATTATTCAAACCATCATATATTATCAAGCAATGGAAATTATATCATCATCCTAATCATGATGTAAATATGTTAAGACACTACCTTCATGCTCATTGGGTGGAGCAGAAGATAATAACATGAGACACAACAGCAAATAGAAATGACGAAATGACCACTTTCTCCAAACTCCATGCACCTTACAATCAACGTGCATGATTCAAATAGAGTCTCTTATCATCATTTATTAGGATCCATGTACAGTGTCGACTGCCCTTCCTCTGGTAATGGCAATGGCAATGGGCTCATCATCTCCATCACCCAGTTCTCCTGCTCAGCCACCTTCTTCCTCTCCTCCTCTATCTTCTTCCCGATCTCCTTTAGCTTCGAGTCGATCAATGACATGACGCCGGTGGCCTCCTCCAGTCCGACCCCCTCAAATCCTCTTCCTGCGAGTCCCTCCAGAACGAGCGCACGAATCTCTGCCTCGCGGATATCTTTAGCCTGTCACAAGAGCATCGCTTTACCATGGTATTAGAACCGAACACAATATCTAGATTTGAAAGAAAAAAAAGAAAAAGAAAGATAATTGGAGGGAAATAGATTAAACCTGGCCCTTTTTTTTTCTCTCTCCTATTCTCCTCATCCAAATTGAGTATAAATATAAATAATATTAATAAAACTTTATGCTTCTTATCATATCTATCAATCTATTAATTAAAATATAAATATCAAAATATAATAGTATAAATCTTTCGAAGAAGATGGTGAGTTAAAAAAACCAGGCGATGCAACTGTTCGGTCATCTTGGCCACACGTTGCTGGAGGAAAGTCTCTTGGTTCATCATCTTGCGAGTTTGCTCGAACTCCGGCTTGCTCTTGAAGCGCATGATCATGCGCTTGGTCACATTGGGAGGAGTTGGCCAGACCTCTGGCTGGAGATCATTGGGGCCATAGACAATCGCACACGCCTTAACACCGCAAAGAATGCTAATCTCCCGCACCTTCTTCATTAGCCCCATCTTGCGCTTCTTCAACGTCTGGCGACGAGTGGAGTCATTCATGATCCACGCTAGCTTCACTCTCTTCCGAGCCATGGCTTTTGCCCTATATTTGTAAGGGATTGATGTCTTGTGGGAAGACTATGGTACTAGGCAAAGGTATTTATAGGGGAAGAAAGTAGTATGAGTTGGCAAAATAAATTTTGCTAGATGTACCCAGTTACACCCAACACAAACAAAAGCAGTATGATTTACTTTTTTTTCTTTATATTTTTAATTACCAAAACCTATGTTGTGTTGCCCTATGTGCCAACAATATATACATATTTTTTTCTTTTTATGTATCACTTAGATCCAACATTATGTAACACTTAGGTTCGACATAATTTAATTTAATTAAAACTAGGATTCATTTGTCGTTATCTATAAACAGTAAAGTGAATCTAAGAGCATACGATATTTAATTATTGGAGCTTTAGTTTTGGAAATGCTATGCAGACAGACGCTGTAATAAAGAAGGCGACAAATTTTTTTTAAAAAAAAAACCCTAAGTGCCGGAATGCATAATAAAAGTTCGTCAAAGTATAAGTAAGCTTAGCATTTCTTATATCTTTTGGGAAAAATGGACTGAAAAAAAACCCCCAAATTTATCAACATAAAAAGCTGAAAAATGTAATATAAATAACAGTGGGGAATATATTTGGTACAATATTTTGTACAAGTTTTTTGGGAGAGGGAGAGAGGTGTGGTGTGGTGTATACCATTAAACTCTTAAATGCAGTAAGAAATCTCAGTCAAAGATTTGTGACATTACCCAATAGCTTAGCAGTGTATTCGCTGGGCTTGCAATTTTCTCATTAATTGATGCACTCCCCTTGTACCTAAAATTTTATAGCAATAACTAATAGAGAATTTTTTTTTAATAAATATTAAAAGTGCCACTATCTTCTTTTTCTCCTCCTTTTCTTTTTCAACTAATAGAGAATTTTTCTTAATAAATATTAAAAGTGCCACTATCTTATGTTTTTTCCTCTTTTCCTTTTTTAAGGCCCATTGTGACTCATCTTTCTTTTTAGAGCATCTTCAAAGGCTTCAAATATACAGCCAAGAGCCCTGTACACTCTAGGTTCTATATTTATTATTTAATTAATATAATATTTATATTTATATTTATATTTTAAATTATTTAATAAGTCCTTTTGATGTTATTATTTTTTAATAAAAAATATATGGTTAGAAAACTCTCATCGATATCTTTGTAATAAGACTAATATTTAATAGTTTCAGAAATAATTTTAAATTAATATTTTTTAATTAAAAATATCAAAATTATATTACGTGAAATAAAAATAAAATAATTTAATATTATACTCATTTTAAAGATCTCGATTAGAGCATTCTAATAGTACTATTTTTGTTAAAAATTAATTAGTAAAGCTAATTATATATTCAATTTAATTAATTATATTATTTAATAAATGATATAGATAGAATTTAAATTTTTGGATTAAACTTTTGTAGGGCAAAATTGATATTTCTAAAAATTAAATAGTATTGGAGATAGGCTCCAAATTTTTAAATGGAGCTCCAAATTTAGAGCTCCACTGTGTAGCTGACTTCAAATTTGGAGTTTTGAAACACGGTTGAAGATGCTCATGCAAAATTTAAAAGCAAAGAGAGAGCAAGTTAGTTCTTCTCCAACCTCCTAACTCTTGGTAATGTATTTTAGATTGGGTAGGGTAATTTAGGTTGAGTGAGGTATTTTAGTTTGCATAACGAAATTTAAATATTTTTTAGTATAGTTAACTTAACTTAGAAGTTTAATTAAGTTTAATCAACATAACTATTAATAAGATATTTTCTACAAATATTTGTAAGATATTAAAGATATAATTTATGAATCACAAATAGGTGAAAGGCACGATGTTAAATAGAAATTTGTTTAACTAACAAGGATTACTCTATAAACATGAGTAAAGGTTCCTCTTTCGTCATCTAACAATGCTAAGCATAACACCTTTTCCAAAGTCTTTATTATTATTATAAGGCTCTTCGTAATATAAGTTAGGTAATTTTTTTATAAACCCAATGTGGTCATAGATACAATCTTAAATAATACACCATTAGCAATGTGGCTATCAAATTTCTTACTAAATCACAGTGAAAAAGAAGAAGTGTTATACCTCTCTTTCAATGAGGTAGAGCTCTTTCTCTTCTCTGTTATTTGGCCCTTGTAGTCTATTTTTAGTGTCTCAAAGACATCCTGATATTAGTTTATCTGATGACGATTACCATACAGATGAACTAAATTAAATATAGATGTAAAATAACCTTAATACTCCTTGGCAAGTTTTTAATAAGTAATTAGAAAATAAAAGGAGACAGAATTTAAGGTCCAATGAGTGATATTTTAAGTATTTTAATTTTTTAGTTTAAAGAATAATGAAATATTTTCTATTTTGTTGATGTATTAGAAATAAAATATAGGATTCGAATGATAAATATTCATGTGATAAAATGTGAATGATAATAAAGATAAAATTTAGGGTGTCTTTAATGACCTTTCCATTAAGTTGTTTTCACCCTCTTCTATAGGAAAGATAAGTTCCCTAGCTTCCTCCAGTAAGAGAGTGCATTGGAATTCTTCCATTAGAATCTCAATAACTTCTAAAACAGGTTGATTTTTTGATCTGTTTCAGTTTGGCTTAAACTAGTTTTTTGGTCTGTTTCTCTGATTGAAGAGATTTAAAGTTTTAGAAGGGTTTCGACAAAGTGTTTGTAACGATCAGAAATATTAGAGAGAAGGGATTTATCAAATATTTCTGATTGATTGTTGATGCTTTCTTTATTAGAGCTAATTGTTATCTTGATAGTCGTTGAAATAGGTCATCGATTTCAATGTTCACTTAGATTAGTAGATTAATCACTTAAAACAATTTATCATTGGTTCTAGTAAGAAAGATAACTTCAGATATAGTTGCAGAATTCAATGGAATGTTTATAAGTGGTTCTTGTACTTGTATATTCTTAGTTGTCGCTCTAGAATTTTTTACGTAAAAATTATTTGTGTTCGCTTTAATCTCCATTTCTAATTATTTTTCTATATTTTTATTTTCATAATAAGCCGCTATCCCCTGGATTACAGTTAGCTTGAAGAATTTTTAATTGGTATTAGAACGAGTCTCTCTTACTTTAGAGAGAGATTATTTGGTAGATAAATTTTTTGAGAGAAAATCAATCTACTATAGGCCTCTCATTTTAGATGGATTCATATATCTATTTTGGAAAACTAACAAAGTTCCTGATGAAAATAATTTTAAAAAAAATTAGAAGTTGTTAAAGTTGCTTGAGCAATAATTCACAAAATCAAGGGGGAGTGTTTTAATATTGTGAATGCTTTGATTATCATCATATTGCTAAAAAACTATAATCCCTAAGAAAAATAGTAGAGTTATGCAAGTCTCTCAAGATAATAATTCTAAACTTGATTGAGAAAATTATATTATTTTTACTATTTTTTTATTATCTTTTAATAGTTTTTGTGAAATATAAGTGTAAGTAAACAAAATACAGATAATTCAAGTAATGTTGATGAGATGGACATCCAAACTACCTATGATGAATTATACAAGAATCTTAAAAGATCGAAAGGCTAATGGAAAATTTGTAGAAATACTCTAATAAAGGCCTTGCAGGAGAAAATTTATAAAAAAATAGATAATTCACTTTCGATCTCTCAAAATTTAACTTTTGAAAAGAAAAATTATTACTAGATAAAATTAAGTTTCTAAAAGTTAATTTGTAGGAGCAAATTTTTTTAGGAGAAAGTTTAGTTGAGAAAGTTAATAGTCTTGATTCTAACTTAAACAAGACTAAGAGAGTGCACTTGATAATAAATTTAATGTAGGTTCCTCTTCTAATGCAAAATCTATTTTTGTATCTGAAAATAATCAAGGACTTGAAATCAATCATCAAGCAACAAAAACTCAAGGTGGGTCGTCACAAATGGAAAAGGTAAATCACATACATTATGTTCACAAGGTTCATGTATATTCTAACTTTAGAAAGTCTATTGATATAAGAAGATTAAGATTTATACTTACATGCCATCATTGACTGTGTATTATGAGATATATATTAGACCAAGTCGTTATATATCAAGAAATGCTAGATGTATCACAAATTTTGGCTTAAAATCTAGACGAGTGTATATAAAAAAGATCTTTTGTCACCCCCATTGAGGTGGTTCTATTAAATAATACCTAAGTTCTTAGCTAGGGAGAGCTTTATCATTATTTCAATAATCCCTAGCTGCATGCATCTGTATAGTTTTATTATTGTTTGATCATTTTTGCTCGTTAAGGTTTCATTATTTCATTGATTATTATAAAAATTGCTTGTTTCTAATTTGTTTGTCATTAGTTTTATGGATCTTCTATTTTTATTTTTTTTCTTGTTTGAGTTTGCAAAGAAAAAAATCTGATGCATTTCTTTGAATGTGATTGACTAATATGACAACGAATCACCATATCATGAGATCTGTTTGCATATGTGCACTTGTTCAATAGTAGAACTCAAGTTATCTAAACAATTAGTGTCACTCTCTCTATTTGATTGCTTAATTTAGTGTCAAAAATATTTTACTTATGTCATTGAAAGGATTAATGAAAATGGCTACCACGTGTTGTGTGCGAAAGCCATCTTATTTGTATCCAGTTTGACACCGACACACATATAAATATATATATAAATATTATTATTAATTTATAAATAAATGTAAACGATAATTTGGGAGGTTCTATTTAGAGCTACGTATTTAGCTAATGTTGTGCGTAATGTTATTTCCAAAACTATTATGATTAATTTTAGTTTCGTCGTCTTATTTTATACATAATGCAATA
Organism: Typha angustifolia; assembly: GCF_048772165.1. Taxonomy (NCBI): domain Eukaryota; kingdom Viridiplantae; phylum Streptophyta; class Magnoliopsida; order Poales; family Typhaceae; genus Typha; species Typha angustifolia. The sequence continues at coordinate 9,573,451 of NC_133252.1, read as the reverse complement.
ATTGACATGGGTTTGATAGGATTTGAGTTCGACTTGATCACTTTTTTTTTTTGGTAATTTTAGTTTCTAATTTTTTTTTAAATTTGTTGTGAATCATTTTTCTTGCGTTGTCTTTGATCACGCTCCCTTGATTGTTTCTCTTGGTAATGAGGGCAAGATTCTTAGAGGTTAGAGATATTACTGAGCGCATTTGGTTCTTGATATTACTTTCTAACTCATCTCTCTTACTTCCTTTTTTCAAAAAAATTTAGAGCTTACGATGGACTCCTCGCTCTTTTAAAATAAAAATCTTCTCTTTCCTCGAATTATTGGCTTGCGATTCCTTGTTTAAGAACTACTTGCAATGATGATTTTGTTAAGTACATTAATTTAGCAAAGGTTAAGAAAACCCTCCGGTCTATGCCAGACACAAAAAACTCTAGGATTAGAGTGGTTTCAAATTGATTTTTACAAGAATTATTGGCATATACTTGGTTAGAATTTCTTTAAATCTATGTTACCTACTATAAAAGGTCAAAATAGGCTTAATCTTATTTGCAAAAATCTTAGCCAGAATTCTATAATTGATATTGTATAGAAAAAAATTATTCTAAATTAGAGGGAACATGGGTATCCATGAAGGGGATCCTTTGCCATATTAATGTTTTGTTTTTAGTGCTTGAAATCTTTTCCTCTTTGATGAATGAAGTTGTGCTTAAAAATAACATTCAGCCTTCTAAAATTTGGGATGACTTTGTGGTTAGTCATTTGAAGCATGCTTATGGTTTTTTGATTTGCAATGCAACCCTAAATAAAAGATCAGAGGTTGAACAGGGGAAAGAGAAAATGGGCTCTCTACCTACGGTGCTCTGGTCATGCTGGTTAGATTAGTTCTTATTGACTAGAGCTTTTGAGTGTCTCATGCCCTTCGGGTGTGAATCTAAGTTTGCTACTTGACTAGAGGATGGGTCTAGGTTTTTGTGGGAGTTGGCTATGGACAAATTTTAAGAATTTGGCTAGGATATAGGTCAAATGGGTGAATAATCTAGACTTGTTAGACTAGCTCGGGTCTCGCTAGATTGGCTAGAGCTTTAGGCTAATTAAGGCCCTTACGGGAGGCATCTATTGCTAAAATTTGCTATCAAAGTGGGTTAGGCTCTTAGCTAGAGATAAGCTAGGGTTTGGGCTACGAAAAGAGCTCGAACATGCGAAAGTCATGGACTAGACTAATTGGCGCGCTCTGGGCTAGATTGGACTAGTTAGGATTTGGGATGTGCCCCTTGTGTGTGAGGACATGCCAAAGGTTGGGGTGGCCAATCTAGAGTGAAGCAACCCGAGCTACGATATCTAAGAGGTTTGATTCAAGGTGGAGAGCGATTAGGTTCTAGAATTGGTCGACAAATAAAAAGAGACTGGAGGTTGATGGAGGGCTTTGACCATGCCTGGTTGAGGCATGGAGTGGGAGGGATGCCACGAGGTGGTAGTAGTGAGGCCGAGGGTGGAAATTGGATGATTAGATAGGGTGGAGATGGTGACGCAAGTGGAAGACAGGCATTATGATTGGTTAGCAATGGGGGTGGTAGAAATGAAGCCGTGCAAAAGATAGAGACGACTAGCTAAAGAGAGACAAGGGAGATAGGCTAGGGAGGAGGAGAGGATAGATCCAAATAAATTCATGTATAACTCAAGTAGGGCTACTATCCATAAATTTATAAAGGCTAACTGACTAAATTGAATCAACTAGCCAATTCGATTCAGACCCAACCAATGCAAATAAGAAATAGGTCTAGACTAAACCTTATATAGAACGAAGCAATTACAATAAACTTAATAGTTGATCTAAAATGAAATTAAATAAATTCAAATCCACTCAACTGACCCGCTGTCTTGAGCTTGGACTCGACCAAATTCGTAACAATCTGTTTAAAATGCTAGTAAGGTATCTTGATGTGACATAATGTGTTTATTCAAGTAGTATGAAAAAAAGTCACTAATACATGCATAAATTGTATAAGTTTGAGGGGTTTTTTCCCCTCCAAGCTCCCTGCTCAATAGCATAGGGCATTTCTACACATTCTCGCAAAAAGGGAATATCACATTTAAGTTACTTAAGCGAGTGTTAATCTATAAGCACAAGGATTCCTGACAAGAGTTCAAACTAAGTTAGCAGGATGGAAGTGTACAGTTTTTTCACAAGCAGGCCATGTTGCCCTCACTAACTTGGTTCTTAACTTTGTGCCAGTACACCTTCTTTCCTCGTTATAATCTCTACTGGCTATGGTTGATCAAGTAGCCAAGCTTTCTTGCAATTTTTTCTAGGAAAAATCAAATAGTGATTGTAGGCTTAATCTGGTTTAGTGGGATGAGATCACTAAATCCAAGAGAGAGGAGGTTTAGGTCTTGCCATTAGGGATATGCACTTGATCTTCTTGTCCCTCGTTGTCAAAATAAGTCCTTGCTATTCTCAATAAGGATAATAATCCTTAAGCTGAATGGTCACTGCCAAATGTAGTGATCTCCATTTGTGGAAATCAACTAAGCCTTGGAATTGTGCTTGGAGTTAGTGGGTTGAAATAAACGTCTAGATTAGTGCCTTATTTATTATGGAATAAAATAAGTTATACCAACTTATCACAATTCTATAGGAGTTTGGATCAACGGCGATACCATAAATTAACGGGATGTACGTCTGGATATTATAATTAGTGTCCAAGGAATGTCAATCATAGACCATAAATTAACTCAGCGGTTCTAAGACCAAGATTTTACTCTCACTCCAAATCATATCCAATAATAATCATAGATAGTAATTTCAACTATTTGTCAAATGATTCATGTCCAGCTAGCAATTAATTGTATGTATATATGTTGTGATGCCCCTACCTTATCTTTATGAATTCAAGTGTTTCTTTGCTGATATAGTAATTCTTTTTTTAATTGATCATGAGCCAGTAGGTTGTAGACTCGATAAGGCTTCTCTCCATGCTAAACTTTAATATGCTAATTAGCCATAAAACCATCCAAATATTAGAAAATTAACTTAATGGCAATCATAAGGAGAGACACTATTTTCAAGATCAATATATATTTATTTTCGAGATCAAATATATATTATCAGTCCATGGAACCTTTTCAAACAATTTAAAGAGAAACATAGTTTTATTCTCATGATGATGTAAATATGCTAAAGATATTATACTATCTTCATGCTCATTGGATGGAGTAGAAAATAATAACACGAGATTATCATTTTCTTCCTCTCTGTGCTCCTTACAACTTGCATGAATCACTCATGATTTAAAGGAAGGAACGGAAGATGCCATGGGCTATTAGGATCCACATACAATACCGAGTGCCCATCCTCAGGCCCCGGCGGGCTCATCATCTCCATCACCCAGTTCTCCTGCTCGGCGACCTTCTTCCTCTCCTCCTCAGCGACCTTCTTCCTCTCCTCCTCTATCTTCTTTTCGATCTCCTTCAACTTCGACTCGATCAACCACATGACACTAGTCGCGTCCTCCAGTCCGACCCCCTCGAATCCTCTTCCTGCGAGTCCCTCCAGCACGAGCGCGTGAATCTCTGCCTCACGGTTATCTCTAGCCTGTTACCAGATTATCAGGTTAGCATAATATCCAAAGTTTAATTTATTTTTTCTGTCCTATTTTTTTGGTCCAAAACCAGTGCAAATATAAATAATATCTATATAACTTTATGTCTTGTCTTATCAAAAATAAGGTATTTGTAAAAAAAAACACTATATATATATATATAACTTTAGCATCTTATCATATCTTTTGATCTATCAATTAAAATATAAATATCCAAATATAATAAATAAAGTTATACGAGAAGTTAGTGAGTTAAAAAGACCAGGCGATGCAACTGCACGGTCATCTTGGCCACACGCTGTCGGAGGAAAGTCTCTTGGTTCATCATCTTGCGGGTTTGCTCAAATTCCGGCTTGCTCTTGAAGCGCCTGAGTATACGCTTGGTCACATCGGGAGGGGTTGGCCAAACCTCTGGCTGGTTATCGTGAGGGCTATAGACAATTAAGCATGCCTGAACACCACAAAGGATACTAATCTCCCGCACCTTCTTCATTAGGCCCTTCTTGCGCTTTTTCAGTGTTGTTCGACGAGTGGAATCGTTCATAATCCACGCAAGCTTCACCTTCTTCCGAGCCATGGCTGTTAAGACTATGGTAGTGGCCAAATGTATTTATAGGGAAGAGGGTGGTGTGAGTTGGCAAGATAAGCTTTGCTAGGTGTACCCAACTGTACCCAACACAAGTAATAGCATTATTTGATTTTTCTTTCTATGTCACATTGCCTTCTTTGCCTTAAAAAGTATACTTATTCTTTACTTAGATCCGATATTTTAAATTCAATTGAAACTAGCGAAAACGTGTCGTTGTCTATAGATGGTAAACTTAATCTTCGACTTTTTTAGGAAATGCTCTACAAACAGACGCTTTTAAGAAGAAGGCGACCGATAAAAAGATACTAAGTGCTAGAATGCTATCATGAATATTTTTTAAATAAAAGTTCATCAAAATATACGTAAGCTTAGCATTTTTTATATATATTTTTGGGAAAAATGGAAGAAAAAAAAGGAGTAAATTTATCAACAAGGAAAAGTGTAAGGTGTACATAAAATGTAATATAAATATACAATAGTGGATATATATATATATATATATATGTATATATTGGTACAATATCTTGTACACTTTTTTGTGGAAAGGGAGGATGGTGTGGTGTACCATTAATTATTAAAAAAAATAGTAAGAAATCTGTGTCCAAGATTTGTGACATTACCAAATTGCTTAGTAATGTATTTGCTGGACTTGCAATTTTCTCATTAATTGTTACACTCCCCTTGTACCACAAAGTTGATGGCAATAACTAATAGAGAAATTTATGTTTAATGCCCTGACTTATCACCCATTTATATTTATACGTAGCTTGTCTAATATTTGCAAGTTAAACCGTATATTTTACTAAGTATTTATATACCACACCCATGGCTTGGTTAATACTAGCATTACTACTTGAGCAATCGAGAATATTTCATCCGCCACTAATCATTCTTTTATAAATATCAAAAAACCTTTTTTTCCCCTTTTTACGGCATGCTCTGAAAGTCATACAAATCAAATTAGATTCGCATGAACATAAAAATGAATCCTTCTTCTCCAACCTCCCTTCTCCACAAGTTGGATAATATATTTTGGGTAGATAAGGTATTTTTTTTAACTTGGTAGAGTAATTTAGATTGAGATACTTTAGTTTGGGTAAGGATATCTTAATATATTTTTTTAGTATAGTTAACTTAAACTTAGAGTTTTATTAAGTTTAGTCAACAGAACTAATAATTGGATATTTTCTACAAATCTTTGGTAAGGCTTATAGAAATTTCTTTAACTGATAAGGATAATTTTATGTGCATGAGGATGGTCCTCTTTCTTCTACCTAACAACGCTAAGCGTAATCCTTTTCCAAAGTCTTATTATTATTATTATTATTTAAGCACATCGACTATTATACTCCCATGAAAACGAGTTGCTACGTAGCTCACCCATTGAAAATTCCTGGCTTTGAATTCTTGTGGGATTTATTATATTTTGACTTCCTTTTGTAGCATCGTTGCTTCTTAGCCACAAATTTAATTATTCATCTTGAGGTGGTCCCTTTTTAAAATATTATACTTAGAATATATATATCGATACAGTATCTTTAGAAATGTTACACCAAATACCTATGTAAGTTCGACGGGCTCCCAAATATAATTGTATGCCTGGTCTTGCAGGTGTCCGATGTAGTTATTTCAGCTCGGCCCTCTATGCAGAAGCTATGGGAACGAGGGAGGCATAGATATGCTTCTCAAATAAAAATATCTCAAATATGTGGATAGAATCGGACTCGCTTGTGCTGATCAATAGACAGGCATTACGAGGGTTTCTTGGACTGTGGAAAATATTGTCGATGATATTATTAAGCTAATTCATAATTATCAAAATTGTAAAGTTACTCATGCTTATAGGAAAGCCAATTATGCTGCTGATTGCTTGACTGAAAAAAATAGGTTGCAAGGGTTTGGGTGTACGTGAGATGACGGTTTCCAACTGAGTTGATTTAGTTTTTAATCTTCTATCCTAATGAAGCTTTTTGTAGCTGTGGTGGCTAACTTAATAAATTTAATTTAAAATTTTTTCATATTTGTTGCACAGGATCTACCACATGGATATTGTGTTTGAAATAAGGACCAAAGTCTTGACATGTATGCATGTTAAAAATTCATTAGGCACGAGAAAGTTTGACAAATTTTCGGTTGGGTTTTTAATATATTATTTTTTTTAAGAGAGGGAAGAATAGAAATATTTTTTAAAAAATATGCTAATGGTAAAAAAAATTCTAAAAATAGAAAAATAGGATATCTATTTTTTTTTTTTACCATTTTCCCCTTTTAATAGAAATAAACAATTAGTTTATAAGAGCCCAACTCGGCTCAGCCAGCCTGATCTCTCACGGGCTAGCGAGCTACAATGAGATAGACTATTCTAGTCCGGCCCGAACATCAATGAACGCTACCGGATTCAATAGCCTTTTGGGTGTAATGAATAGAGGAAATATATATGGGCCTTGGGCCAATTATGCCATGATGGCATATCAAACAATTGCAAGAAAAGGTTGAGATCAAATGTCAATAGTGGGCTATATCTGATATATTCACTTCAACATCGGTCCTCAATAAAAGTCTAGATTAGTGCGTAATTTCTTATGGAACAAAAGAAATTATATCAACCTATTTCACAATTCCACAGGAGTTTAGATCAATCGCGATAGCGTAAATTAAGGGGATGTACGTCTAGATATTATACTTAGTGTCTAAGATATGTCGATCATAGACGATGAACTATCTCAATGGCTTTAGGATGAAGAATTTACTCCATTCCAAATTATATCCAATATTAAAATGGATAAGTTGATATAATGCAACTATGTCTCAAATGGTTCATGTCTGGTTGTTAATTAAAAATAATTAACTATGAGGTTACAGAGCTTATGTATCTTGTTATGCCTCCTATTTTATTATTTTTTATGTATCCAAGTGTATTTTTTGATGATCATAAGCCCATAAACTAATAAACTATAGGCTACACAAAATAATTAGTTCTCTCTATATATATATTGAACAACTAAGTCAATCATCTTATAAATATGCTACACTGAGACCAAAATATGAGCGTATAATAGCTTGATAAGAAAGATATCAAATGTGTATGTTTACCAAATCTATATTATGTTACCCACTTTATCTATAATATATACATATTCTTTCTCGTTATATAACATTTAGATCCGACACTATTTAATTCAGTTAAAACTAGAATTAGATTATCGTAGTCTATATATAGTTAACTTAATATAAGAACGTACGATACTTAATCGTAGACAGACAGTTTAAAGAAAAGGGCGACAGATTAAAAAAAAATGCTACCGTGACAAATTTTTAAATAAAAGTTTGTCAAAAATATATGTAAGCTTAACAATTCTTATATATATATTTTTTTTAGAAAAAAAGAAGCATAGAAAAACAAACCCTAATTTATCAACTTGGAAAATTGAGGTGTATATGAAATTGAATATAAATGGCATATATTTGGGATAATATTTTGTAACACTTATTTTTGGAGAGGAGGGTGGTGGTGTGGTGTGGTGTACCAGCAGTGTATTCGCTGGACTAGCAATTCACACGTGTCAGTCTCCCCTTATAAATCGTGTCATTTTCATATTTCCACAGTCTCAGAAGAAAATGGAGAAGAGAGAGAGCTCTTCTCCATTTTCTTATAAATATTTCTCTGTTCTCTCTATCCAAAAAGAGTGTTAAAGTATAATATATTTGTTAAATATTTTTTAAATCATATTAAATAATTTATACAAAGATAAACATTATCCTTTTGGACCTAATTTTAGTGGCAATTTTGCTAATTATAATATTTAAAAAGGGTTTACTAGCAATTATGTAAATATTTCTACACAATATTACGTAATGAAATCACTAAATTTTAAATCACTCCTATGGTTATGCCTGCATCCAATCTAACCATCCTAAATTACCATTTAGACTAACATAAAATTATTAACTATTTCATCCAAACTTAAGAAAAAAAAAATATAAATTAGCATTAATAAAAAAAATTAAAAAAAAAGAAAAAAGGAAAAAAAAAGAGAGAGAAGCAAGTGAAGTGAGCCCCTCTTCACTCACATGCGTACATTCAAGCTGTCTGATGTAATTAGCATCTGTCTGCTGACATGTAATCCCAATTGCAAAGTGTTCCTATAAACTAATTAATTAAAAAGAAAATCCCAAATTTGCTTAACTACAAATTTACTTCAGCTAATTAAAAAATAGGTTACCTAATACCTATTTCTCTCTCCTCTCCTTCTGCCTTCATCTATTCTATCTTATCCGGTTACTTTAATTAATTATTATCTGCTAAGATATCTATATCAAATATAATCGTTACACCACTACACTGTCAAACAGTAATTTCAGCACAATAGTCATGTTATAAAATACAGACGTTGTACATACTAATATTTTTAATAATTATTATACTATTTATCCCTAAACTAAATAAATATACCTTTATTTTTAAAGCAAAAAAGAAAAAAGAAAAAGAAAAAGAAATAGTAATTAAAAATGTCTCTATGGAGTTGGCGTTGTTTCTATAGAGGGCGAGGCTATATATAATAAAAATGCTTCCAGAATCCAGATGCGTTGCATCTTGCATGTTACTCCAAGGGACTGAGTAGATGTGAGTCATTGTCATGGGGGCCCAGTTGTTTCCTCCAGCCAGATGGGGCCCATCGCAAGAACAAACAAGACCGAAAAGACTACACCGATCTCCATCAGTCCACGTCACCGCTCTTGTTAGTTAACCCTTTTTTTTTCTAATTTTTTAATTTCTAATTAATTCTTAATTTTATTATAGAATATAAAATATTATTCATCAATTCAATTCACGTATTATACCATACACCCGATCTCAAATAAAATATATATTCCTAATTTTCTTCTTTTATATCGCATTAAAGTGGACTTTTTTTATTCTAGTAATTATAAATAGGAACCATATTTTCAGGTGGGAACGAGGACTTATATAAGCAAGCAGCATGTGAACCGCACGTGCCTTTATTTGGCGCATGCGCGTAATCACGTGAAGTGCGCATGTTGTTTTTTTTCTTCTTCTTTGCTGTTTTCCTTCCGACGTAGTAGGTGTATATTCTCATATGCCGAAGTTGATAGAATGGAGGTAGAGAATACCAAGACAAGCGGTTGCTACTGTCTCCTTTTCTTAGTAAGATCTTATCTCTCTATCAAATTAATAAGAGGTTCAGGATTCCAACTTACTTTGAATGTTGTGTCTGTAAATAATTTTGGTAGCACTGGATAGGTGTTAGCTTTGTGTTATTTAGGAACTAGTTTCCAGAGTATTTTGATAGATAGAAGAATGGATATCTCAGTAAGGGGAATTAATTGTTGGTTATATATTTCAAATTCAATTTATTTAATTATTTATCCCAATTATCGATACTTTCCCACGAGAAAGAGTCTGTGACATCGATTAAAACATTTTTATACTTTATACTGCAACAAGATTTGGGGAAGCACTAGATGTACAATAATTTTTCTTTTCTTTTCTTTGGGAGAGGGACAGAAGAGTACAACTCCCCGGAATAACGAGGAATATATTTAAAAGGATTTAGGGGGGGGTGAGTCCATGGGCGTGACAATGACCATAACAGCGACCCATCAGTTAAAAGTTAAAACATATCTTAGTCTAAATTATTAGATTCTGTCAGTTTTACTGTCTGCTTATTAAGTCTAAAGTTGGTTATGCACTCAATCTTATTAAGCAGAGCTGCACAACCAAACAAAGAAAGCTCCAACAATCTAGCAGAAAATAATACTGAGATTAAAATAATCGAATCCAATTACAAGTCAATCCGTATCTTAATCCATGTCACAGTTACATAAACCAAAAGTGGTCCTGGGTTTCATAGATCCAGTCAACTTCTCTGATAGCTTTCATTACTATTTCTCTCTCTCTCTCTCTCTCTCTCTCTCTCTCTCTCTCTCTCTCTCTCCTCTCGCTCTCAAATATTTCTACCGACATATAAATATAACTGCAATATATATTATATAAATATAGACATCACTTATGGGCATGTTTTGTTGAGATAGAGCAAGTACACTGTACCTTATCTCGTAATCTTGGAACTTGCAATGACGAGAAATAAAATCGTAGCCACTGGATAAGAACTGGCAGCTTGATCCGGTCGGCAATCATTTCTGCTACCGAGTAAGGGGAAAGGTGAGGAAAGCTGAGACCTTTTAATTACCTTAAGGTAAGGGCTTCTCTTTCTCCACTTGGGTCCGTCTTATTTTGGTCAATGGAGTAGTACATGTTCTTGCGAGTAGGAGAAAGTCTTCTCTTGCTTTGGATTGAAGTCCCATTTATGCAAAAAAAAATAGATGAATTTTCGCAATAAAACTGAGAGGTTTAGGAAATCTCGTCGGTGGTTGAGGTTGAACTCTGTGTCGCCGCTTGTTCTTGTCGTAATCTTTTGCGGAAAATTTGATGCTGGCTTGGCGAGAATTTGGGATTCGGTTAATAGGGTTTATGACTCCGGTGGGATTTTGGTGATAAAAATTTGATCTTGGGTTATGGAATCTCCCGCTTCTTCATGTGTCTGTCGAGGGTTTCAGATTATTTGGTGGTGATATGATTTCTGAGTTTCTTCTTCTTCTTCCTTTTTATGAGTTTGGCCATTGTATGAACATGAGGTTGTTGGTTAATGTGGTTGTGAAGTGAGAAAGATTGGATCTTGTCTGGAGATTTCCCTTCACCTTCAAATTTCTTCTTCTTCTTCTTCTTGTTCTTGTTGTTGTTCTTTTAATGAAAAACAACTAAAAAGACTTAACGTTGGTTATTGCGGCTTGGCTCTTCAATTTGGAATCCACTGTGGTCTTTTCTCTTGGGATTTAGAGTATAGGACAAACTCACTATTTTAGTCTCTTTGTAGTTCTGAGAAGTGTCATCAATCTCATTCCATCATGCCTCTCTCAGAGCTCTATCTGAAGGCGATGAAATCTAAGCCCGAGAACACAACTTCTTCCAAGATGCCCAATTTCTCACTTGATCCACTTTCCATGTAAGTTGCACCTTTCAATTTTGTTCTCAAATTCAATTAACTTCTCTGCTGTTCTTTGTATTGAGTGCTTCATTTTTAGTTCGTTTGGTAAAGTTTATTTGGACGTTTGTTTTTGTATACAATGAAGGTCTGATAATGATTTCGCGGAGCTACTATGGGAGAATGGCCAAATTGTAATGCATGGTCATTCCAGTAAGCCTAGGAAGAGTTTGGCTACTGCTTCTGACCTCTTGACTGCTCAACATGATGATATGGTCCCATGGATAAATTATCCTATCGAAGAAACTCTTCGAAACGAACAGCTTCAGAGCGATTTCTGCTCGGAGTTCTTGGAAGAATTCTCCGGGGCCAATCTTGATAGCAATCTCTCTGCCCGTGCAGATAGAAATGGCGGCTTGGGTCAAGAAATTAGGGAATTAAACAATGTGGAACATGAGAACGCTTCCAAAGCGCTTACGGAGTCGAGAATTCCCGACACCGGAACCGGAGTTAATAGTAAGTCCCGGTTATTAGGTCCCTGCATGGAATCGCCAAAGACAAGGTTGCAGAACCAAAATTTGGCAACTTCCAGGCCAGCACGACCAACTGCAAACTCGGGGAACTTCTCTCTTTTCTCAAGACCCTTCACTGTTTCCACGGCCAATCTTCGTATTGATGATAGATTGAGAAGCAATGAGAAGACGTCCGCGCCAGTAGATAGCAACTCTATGGAGTCTACAATGATCGAGTCAAGTAGTAGAATTAAAAGTGTCATAGGTACTCAAGAACAATCAACTTCAGTTCTCTCCAAGTTGGAGTTGCAAGCGTGCAAGAAACCTCAGAATGAGCAATTGGAGGCTATCCGTGAAGAGGATACAACACCTGGGAAGGACAATAAGAGCAAGATCAATGTCCGCAGCTCCGCAGCCAGTGTGGTCTTAAAAAAGCAGGAAACTGGGAAGGTTCATGAAGCCATGGTTACATCTTCCTCTGTGTGTTCAGTCAACAGTGCTGGAAGTGATCTCAAATCCAGAGGAAAGAGGAAAATTCCTGAAGGGGACGAATCTAGCAGCTATCAAAGCGAAGTAAGTCTGTGATAAGAAAAGATACAGATGATCTATCAGCTGGGTTGCTGAGTTTCTTTTGCTATAAACCCTTTCAAGTTTGAACTATTGATTGGCAGGATCTTGAAGATGAGTTGGCATGCAAAAGGAAACGCACAGCTTCACGAGGCACAGGTGCAAAGAGAAGCCGAGCTGCGGAAGTACATAATATGTCTGAAAGAGTAAGGAACTTGCTCGCACTATATTTCTGTGTTTCTTCATTTCTCGACTGATAACTTATATGCGGTACGCCATTTTTCTTTCGTCGGCGTTAGAGGAGGAGGGACAGGATCAACGAGAAGATGCGTGCACTACAAGAACTTATACCTAATTGTAACAAGGTGTACTCCTTTCTCCTTTTACTATCAATCTTTGCTATTGCAGAAGGTGAAATTATTAGTTTCTATAACTCAAGTTCACATCTTTTGAAGACGGACAAGGCTTCAATGCTCGAAGAGGCCATTGAGTATCTTAAAACGCTTCAGCTACAAGTTCAGGTAAAGGATTTCATTCTATGGCTACAATTTACTTTTGCTTCTGACCTGACCTACAATTAAAAGGAGCATGATTCTCAATGCAGATCATGTCCATGGGGAGTGGGATATACATGCCTCCAATGATGCTATCTCCAGGAATGCCGCATATGCGTGCTCCATGCATGCCTCATTTCTCACCGATGGGGATGGGAATGGGGATGGGAATGGGATATGGGATGGGGATGTATGACATGAATGCTTCCTGCCCTATCATGCCTGTTCCTCCTATGCCTGGGCTGCAGTTCGCTTGCCCTCCGATTCCTGGACCGCAGATGCATGGGATCCATGGATCTCTAAATCCTCAAATGTTTGGAATGCCTAGGCCACCTCCAGTTGATTCTGCAGCAGGCCCTATTGCTAAGACAAACTCAGTGCCTGAAGTTAGAATTCCAACGACTGATCCGGTGTCATCCTCAGACGTCGCGGTGCCGTCAGCGTCTGCAGATCAGCAGGAACGCAAAAACTTGACAACATTATAGAGATCAATAATGGATAGCGTACAACTTTGAGAACATCTTGTAAAGTTTTACATATACACAATTAACCCTCATCTACTCTTTTTAGTTCAATGCAATCTTACTGGCTCGTTGGCCCGAGAGTTATGTCCCTAATAAAAGTTGGCATGATCCAAAAGCTTCTTTTCGAACCGCATTTGTTTTTTTGGTTTGAAAAGGCTGGTTGAATGAGTCCTATTTGTTTGAGATCTTTGCCATCTTGGTGTTTCAGTAAGAGTATCAAATTCCTTGCTGGTTAGAGGGGAGCAATTATGGCCTTGCAGATGCCAGGGGAAGTGGTCTCTTCCTTAATGTGATGAATATAATTGTTGTTCTCAACTTGGATATTTAGTTGGCAGTTCTTATTAATGATCATTTATCAACCACTAGTTAGTATATATATATATTATATATATATATATATATATCCACGTAATATTAGATAAAAATCTTGGTGTGGTCTGTTGGGTTCTCTCTTTAAAATATGGATTTGAGAATTTTTTTTCCCAACAATCATTTGTTACTACTTTATGAGATGAAAACATGCTGATAATTTGAACTGCGCGCACAGACAATTTATCCTTGAAAACATTATGCTTTTCACAACAATCAGTTTTGCCACAATTTACAAGGGTACGGAGCAAGTACCAAACCAGCGTCACACTATCAACAATACAAATGTTGTCTTGATAGACCTACAAGCACTGAACACATAAAAAGAGAACAGAAACACACCATTTGAAATATCCAACAAAAAAATAAAATAAAATAGAACGAAAACGATATGGTGATTTAAATGTTTTACTTACGCTTTGTCTATTGCGCTTACCATATGGCAGACTCATCAGCAGCAATTAAAGAACCGGGGATCTTATGCATGCAAGATATGCCACACAACATCCTGTCCTGTTTGTTGTAGATAACAATGATTGCTTTAGAGATGAGTCTTTCCCGCTGTCGGTTATTTCACTTTGATGTCATTCTTATCCCCTGCCGACATGGTCTTCGAGCTTGGTGATTTACCGATTATTGCTTTCTTCACTTTTACGATCGAATGCTTTACTTTGGATATAATGTTGTTCGAATGACGCTGAGAAGGCTTAACAGGAGCATCCTGTTTGGCTGCTGTCTCTCTGTCTTTCTTTGCAACATCACTATCCTTGGAGGGTTCAACTGAGTTTGTCTCAATAAGTTTTTCAGTCTCTTCATTGTCTTCTACAGCTTCTTTATGTTTCTCAGCCCCCTCTGCACCATCAGTTGATTCTAAGAATGCAGCAGGGGTGTTCCTTTCCTTCACATCAACCTCTTTTGCTATCTCCACTGGATCCAGAGTGTCAACCTTGTTTCCATCATCTAATTCAGCACATTCAGAAGTTTTTGCTTCATTGTTCTTCTTCACATCAACTAATTCATCACCTTCAGATATTTTCTCTTCCTGAGGTGCAACTTCAGCAGCAGGTGCAACATCTGAATCGTTAGCGGTGATGTCCAGAGTTGTGCTATGATCTTCAGAATCTTTCTTCTCCTCAGATGAAATCTTGGCAACTTCAGTAGCTGTATCAACTGCTGAAGCATCTACCAAAGTTGTCTTGGCATCCTTCGAAATCTCATCCGTTGTCTCCTTAACAATTTCACTACTTTCAGATGTCTTCTCTTTTCCTCCAGTTGAAATTTCAGCAACATTAGTAGGAGCATCAAGATTTTTAGAGATTTCCTCTTGACCTTCTACATGCTCATCATCCTTTTTCTCTCCAAGAAGGACTGCCTCTTCAGAGGCCTTCACAGAAGTTGCCTCCTCATCTTTTGAACTCTCATCCTTAATCTCCTTAACACTTTCAGTACACTCAGAAATCTTCTCTTCTCCCGGTGAAGATTCAACTTCTACAGAAGAAGAAGCATCAGGATTTTTAGAGATTTCCTCTAGACCTTCTAGCTTCTCATCTTTCTTCTCCAAATCCATGACAGCCTCTTCAGAGGCCTTTGTCTCAACAATATCAGAACTTTCACAGATCTTCACTTCTTCGGCTGAAGCTTCAATGACTATCGCAGACGCATCAAGAGTAGTCTCATCATCCTTTGAGCTCTCATCCTTTGTCTCCTTAACAATTTCAGTACTTTCAGATGTCTTCTCTCCATTTGAAACTTCAGCAACAATAGTGGGAGCATCAAGATTTCTAGAGATTTCCTCTTGACCTTCTGACACGGCCTCTTCAGAGGCCTTTGTTGTCTCCTCATCATTCAAGCTCTCATCCTTTGTCTCAACAATATCAGAACTTTCACAGTTCTTCACTTCTTCGGCTGAAGCTTCAATGACTATCGCAGACGCATCAAGAGTAGTCTCATCATCCTTTGAGCTCTCATCCTTTGTCTCCTTAACAATTTCAGTACTTTCAGATGTCTTCTCTCCATTTGGAACTTCAGCAACAATAGTGGGAGCATCAAGATTTCTAGAGATTTCCTCTTGACCTTCTGACACGGCCTCTTCAGAGGCCTTTGTTGTCTTCTCATCATTCAAGCTCTCATCCTTTGTCTCAACAATCTCAGAACTTTCATAGATCTTCCCTTCTTCGGCTGAAGCTTCAACGACTATCGCAGACGCATCAAGAGTAGTCTCATCATCCTTTGAGCTCTCATCCTTTGTCTCCTTAACAATTTCAGTACTTTCAGATGTCTTCTCTCCATTTGGAACTTCAGCAACAATAGTGGGAGCATCAAGATTTCTAGAGATTTCCTCTTGACCTTCTGACACGGCCTCTTCAGAGGCCTTTGTTGTCTTCTCATCATTCAAGCTCTCATCCTTTGTCTCAACAATCTCAGAACTTTCATAGATCTTCCCTTCTTCGGCTGAAGCTTCAACGACTATCGCAGACGCATCAAGAGTAGTCTCATCATCCTTTGAGCTCTCATCCTTTGTCTCCTTAACAATTTCAGTACTTTCAGATGTCTTCTCTCCATTTGAAACTTCAGCAACAATAGTATGAGCATCAAGATTTTTAGAGATTTCCTCTTGACCTTCTGAAACTGCCTCTTCAGAGGCCTTCACAGAAATTTTCTCATGATCATCCTTCGAACTCTCATCCTTTATCTCTTTAACAATTTCAGTACACTCAGAAGTCTTCTCTTGCCCAGTTAAAGATTCAACAACTGCAATAGAAGCATCAGCAGTTGCGGAGATTTCCTCTTGACTTTCTAAATTTTCATCTTTCTTCTCCAAATCCTGGACAGCCTCTTCAGAGGCCTTCGCTGTCTTCTCGTCATTCAAGCTCTCATCCTTTCTCTCAACAACCTCAGAACCTTCAGAAGTCTTCTCTTCTACCGTTGAAGCTTCAACGACTATAGCTGAAGCATCAAGAGTTGTCTCATCATCCTTTGTCTCCTTAAAAGGTTCAGCACCTTCAGGAGTCTTCTCGTCCTCATTTGAAGCTGCAGCAATATCCAGACCTCCTAAATTCTCATCCTTTTTCTCTTCAACCAGGACAGCGTCTTCAGAAGCCTTTACCTCCTCTGAAGGAACCTCAGGAACTTGTAAACCAACTGCACTAGCATTAATTTTGTCTTCAGTGATCAAAATTGGCTCTTCATCTTTCATACTATTTTCCTGCTTCTCTTCTTCAATTGTATGCTCAGGATTCCCATTCTCCTTAGCAGTTCCGGTAACCGGAGTGATATCGGTTACCTCACTGAGACCTGCGGTAGCAGAAGGATCAGAAATTACATCTCCTGTGGGCACTTCTTTCACTGGCTCTTCAACCTTATCGACCTCTTTCGGAGCATCTACTGAGTCAGCAACAGGAATTTCTTCAACTGCCTTACATTCAGCTGCATCAGCAACTGTTTCCTTTGAACTTTCAATTGCAACAGCCTCCTCAACCTTTTTATTTTCATCTTCAATCTTTGATGGGCTATTATCCTCTTTCAAAGCATCAAAACTTGCTTTGTCCTCAACTACAAGTTCTTTACCATTGAATGTCTCTGTGCTCCTATTTTCAGTATACGCTGATGGTAACTCCTCCAACTTGGTTTCTGTTTCTGAAGCTGGAGTTGGAACAGCAGGAATCTCACTGACTTCTTCATTTTGTGCCTCTATAGCACCTGATATCTTTTCAGTGTTCTTTGATTCGTCGTCGGTAATAATCTTAGGTGTTGGCTCTGGGGGAGTGGAGATGTTGATTTCTTCTTTCACTCCATTAACAGCATGAACTTCTGAATCAGGGGCTTTAGAATTTTCTTCTGGTGCAGTCATGACCTCAACCACAAACTTATCTTCCAGGTTTTGTTCTGATTTAGTTACAACTGTTTCAGTCACTTCTGCAGTATCCAATTTGGTGATTGCGTCCTTATCAGTAACTTCCTGATTGACCACTTCCTTCTCCTCGACAGCCTGCATGCATTTCATAAAAGGGTCACTGCCAAAAAATGAAGCTTCTGACATATGAAATGGTGCCAAAAGAACACAAAAAGTAAATGTATGATTTTATAGAATTGCATTACAAAACTACTAATAACTGGCAATATCTTGTTCAATATAAAGACATTTGGGTGTTCTCTAATCAGTAGCATGTAACCTGCAGTCCTGGACACACTAAGTTTTAGACTTTTGGACAGGAAGATAGAGAAAATGTATCCTTCTGATGTTTCTGAAAAGTGTTAGTGCTCTGCTTCTGATGTTTCTGAAAAGTGTTAGTGCTCTGCAGTACTTTTGGTCTGATTGCAGTTAAAACTGAACATTATGATACAGTATAAGACTTCTTATCCTCAGTAATTTCTTTTGATCACTATCCTAAAACTAGACCTGCAACTTGAGATACCAAATGAGTTCACAAATCTCTTAACTAATTGGGCCTGTTTGAATAAAAAAAAAATTAACACTACTTATTTTGGTTCTTGATTCCAAATCATAAAATCCGCGATGATGGACTGGCTTGGATGCTGTTGTTTCGATTACTCGTTATCTGTTATTGGCACCATTATCATAATCTTCCAAATATTTTCCCAATCATATTGGGTTTGCCAAACAACTCATTCTATTAAATAGATTGTCAAAAGTCTATTATTCCCTCACTCTTGCCCTCTTCTCCTTTAACAAATTTGTGGGCTCAGTTTATTAAAATTGAAATCAAAAGTTGTGTGAAACTTGTCCTTTAACAAAAAGATTTGTTGATAAGATGCAATAAAGGAGTTATTGTTAGTCCTTATTTGCAAGTTTATTTTTTCCAAAAACATATAAGATAAAAAGGGTAAGCATCTTTCCTCATAACTTGCCACTTTATTTGGTGAAAGACTAAAGTAAAGTTACTCCCAGAACTTGGCAGCAAACAAGAAAAAGATGATTGAAGGCAAAAATAAATCATAGTCGAATTCATGAACTTCAGAAAACTTTCTCAAAGTTTCTACCTGTTTTCAGGTGGAAAGGATCTAACTATCTGCATGATTCTTGAATACAAAGGATAGGATATTAATCTACTCTGTAGCAAACTCAAAGATGATGAAGAAAAGATTAGATCTTTCCCACTTCAAATGATCTTATCAACACCACTTCCTTTCGCATGCCATGATATCCCATGCAAAACAATTAGGATTAAGTTTATGGAAATTTTACGTACCGCATCTCTTGCTTGATCTGCAGGTGATGACTTAGAATCCATCGAGGAGAGACCAACTGCTTCAAATCTGCACTTCTCTTTGGCTCTCAGTCTCAGAGTTTGTGAGCAAGGGGGGAGAGAGGAAAGGGTGGAAGGAAGAGCAGAGCAAAAGTAGAGATGGATTAATTAGAGCTCTCCCACTGTGTTGCAGAAGAAAAACAACCACAAGCCCAGCTAGGAAAACTGCAGGTCATGAGCTGGCATGAGATGAATGCTGATGCACACCCCCTACAAAGGCAAGCTTTTAATATAAAATTTGGAAGAAAAGAAAGAAAAAAAAAAGAAAAAAAATATTTGAGGGGCTCACACAACACACATACACACACACACACACACCACCTTCTCTATTAAAGCATGTACACTCTGTCTTTCTGCACAGGCCCAAAAGATTGCAGGGAACTTTCCTATCTCAAATGGTGAGTTTCCTTCTATAAGTGGCAGAGAGAGAGAAAGAGAGAAAGAAAGAAAGAAAGAAAGAAAGAAAAGTGTATCTGTTTTTATGTTTGGAATGCCATGAGGAAATACAGGTAGGATTCTGGGATGATGGGGCTCTCTGGCTTTTGTAGGTAAAGGGGTGTTCATGAGTGTGGCATGGACACATGGGTGATCATTGGAGCCTGCAAGGCAGCATCCAAGGGTGGTAAAAGATTATCTTTTTTAGGACACCGTATAACTGTCTATTGTGATAGAGGTCATGTGTTTGATTCTCTCCGTAAACACTAAGATTAATATTTAATAGATTTTTCATGAGTTTTCTACCGAACTAATCATGTTACGGACCTTTTCTTTTTTATCGAAACAGATCATATGCTAAAACTTAATATCAAAAGGGATTTATTTCGCTGTAGTTGTTAGTAAAATATTGATATGATCAGCAATTAATTTTAGACTAGAAACAACAATAATTTTAATATTTATATTTATAAATTAATGAGAAAAAATGTTAATCTTATCAGCAGTTAATATATGTAAAATGCTGAACTTATCGACAATTCATTTAGAATTATTTAAATAAAATGCTGACATATTCACCTAAATCTATTTTAGTTTTTTTTTCTTGTTGCCACTAATAAACTTATGAAGATATTGAACTTGTAGCATTACCTCTTCTTAGAAAAATGTTGATAATTTCAGCATTTAACTTACATACAATAAAGAGGGGTAGTTTTATTTTAGTAAAAGAAGTTTGGAAAATGGCTAGTTTGGTTAATAGCTAGATTTTTCCTATCAATATGCCCATAATTTATAAAAGAAAATGTAAATTTATTCATATCATCATGTACAATTTAGTCTTGTTATGAATAATAGCTCCTTAGTTTGCAATTCTATCTTTACTTGAGCATAGTTCCTATAAAATAATGAGCAATGATTCAGTACTATCATCAATACATTGTTGAAATAAGCATATATTCTTAGACCTACCAAGGACTAAATTGACATTTTACTAACTCCCAAAATTAAGCAATAGTTTCTTTGGGTAACCCTTTGAAAAAAAGAAAAGATCATTGTTTTATTTGGTGTGGAGAGGAGAGGATTAACTAACAAGGAACCATAATATAGAAGAAAATAAGTAAATTATTTTACTCTTAAAAGGTGAAGGGATGATCAAAATACATTAGCTCATTTATCAGTCAGTATTGAATTATTTGTCGAAATAATAGGGTTAGTTCTCTATAAATATGTAATACGACGGATTTTCATATTAAACTGAAAGTTTAGGTAGATACATGTATAAAGAAAATGATCAAAGCCATTATTAAGATTAAGATTAAGATCCATATTTATTGATCTCATGTTTGTTTATTTTTGTTTCTCTTTTCAAATTTCTCCCAGGCCTCAAGTGTTCCTTTCATATTCTGATATGAGATCATGCTATCCTGCAGTGTTAGTTTCCCAAAATGTTTCCTTAGGTTTTACTCACAAGTTAAATATATGTTCACCAGCTCCCATGATTGCTACTAAAGTTCACCAACTCCTAATGTCACATTCTTATTATTATTAGCTACTATTAATGAACATATAATAAAAAGAGTTTTCTACAGTTTTAGGTGGATACATTTAACTAAAATTAATATATGTAAACAGTACTTTTATCTTTTTACAGATAAACTAAACTGATAGAATTTAAAAGATATCAATGCGAAAATTGGTCTCCTTCACTCGTCGTATAAATCTCATTATACTAGTATAGTAAGTAAATATCAATTTATCTCAATACTAGTTAATATCTATTTTTCTCTACTCTTCTCTTTCATCCAATTACTATTTTCGAACAACTCTCGTTCTTCTCTTTTTTTTTCTATCTTTTTTTACCGATTCATCCATTATAAAAGTATTTTAATTTTTAACTAAACTATTATTTTAATTTTATAATCATATTAAATATAATTATTACACGCTAATAATTTCTACCAATGTGATCTCTCATATATATAGCTATATCAAGACAAAAATTATTTCACAAGTGAACATCCTTTACCAAATTTTAAGAGATTTATAATGGTATATAGTGCTAAAAATATTGATCATTCTATATTTTTCCTTCCCAAAGTTATGTATCCACAAACTTATAAAACAAAAGGAAGAAAAATGATAAGATTCTTGGAGGCTATTTTATAATGTTTGTTCTGCTGTATGATTCCCTTATCAGTATTGGCATTATATATATACATATAAAGAAGTCTCTAGACCTAAGATTCTTGGAGGCTATTTTATCATATCTTAAGGACATCACAACCACCTAATCTTCTTTTGGGAGGCTTCATTTGTCTTGATGTTTTAGTTAGTGAGGAATGAGGTCATATAGTAACAAAGGGGGCCAATAATTAGATCCCTTAAATATATAAATATAATCCCAAAATATTTATAGTGGTATTATATTTTATATTCCTCAAGGACAAAATGTTACAGTTAGCACAAGATCTTGGAATAGTTGGTGAGTGAGTGAGTGAGTGAGTGAGTGAGTGATGGTTGGTAGTCAATATGAACTTAAACTATTGTTGTTAGTTTTGATTAAAACATTGTTGAAAGAAATGGTCCTACTAGCTAAATTATATAGCTTTTAAGAAGATATTGATCAAGAAATTTGTTAAAAAGTTTGAGATAATGACATACTTTTGATTGAATTTATTTTATTTTTTTCTTTAAAAAAAAGGCACTTATTCTACTAGCTAAGGCCAGATATTTCTTCTATAAAGAATTCAAGTTTTAATAACTGGGATAAGACAACCATATGATAGAAGTCTGTTGCTCTCTAGAAGTCTCCCTGGAAGTAATAAAAGTAGCATTTTTGTAACCTAAGAATTTAAGTCAAAAAATTCTCTAAACAAATCTCACAAAATCTTCCAGGTTTGATAAGGTTTGCAATTACATGAACCTATGAATTTAACTTATGGTAGACATTTGTCGATTACATAAACCTTACACAATTTACTAAAGAAAATTTACAAAGCTCGTGTTTTCTAGGCAATTTGTGTATAACACCATACACTTTTAATGAAATTATGATTTATATTCTATATTTTTATTATTTATAAATTGAGTCATGTGATTTAACAAATATGTGTAGAAAATACCATACCATGCGGTTTAACGAAATTGTGGTTTACGCTCTATATTTTTACTATTTATAAATCGAGCCCTATGATTTAATATATATGTGCTAAAAATATCACGCCATGCATTTTAACAAAATTGTGATTTACGCTCTATATTTTTACTATTTATAAATCGAGCCCCGTGATTTAACATAAAAGTGCAGAAAATACCATTGGGTTAGATTTGAACTAACATCGTGAGATATTTTATTTCTAAAATAACTAAAATATATTTATTTCTAAAATGACTAAAACACCCTTAGTATAATTAGGTTGAAGGTATTTTTATAATTTTCTTAGTATAGTTAACTTAATTCAGAGGTTTAGTTAAGTTTAACTAACATATCTAACAGTAGGGTATTTTCTATACACTAAATTATAAGGCTCGATTTATAAATAGTAAAATTTATGGTGTAAACCATAATTTTATTAAAAGACGGGATGTTATATATAAATTTTCCCATTTTCTATTATATGAAACTAGTTTAAAATGACTAAATTACCCTTGCAATTCTATGGATATTTGTGGGGGTAATTAAGTTTTCTCATATTGTATTAACGACCGGTCGCATGGGGATTAAGTGCTTAATTTTAAGATATATAAGTTAGATTGAAATCTAGCCAATCACATAAATTGTAATTTACCCAATTCTTTTACTTGACGAGATTGCTCTACTCTATGTGTTATAGTAACTCCATTGTAGCAACTCACATGTTGACAAGCTTTGCTAGTTGTAGTGTATAGTTTGATAAGAGTACTTACTACAAAACTATCAAAACACACTCTAGATATTTTCTTCTTTTTTTCTTTTGAGGAAAAAAGAAAATCTAAAGGCGAGATAATCCATTCCGTACCAACGCAATCTCAGATGACTAGACTAGTAAAAGTATAAGCAGTGATGTTATTACGCCTACTTGTAAAGCAAACCCTAAAAAGAGAGAATAAATACCTAATATACTTCTGAACTATCTAAGAGATAGCCTAGGCGATATCATTAGTAAGACCACTTACGGTCTAGACAATTCCGTGATACCTTGTTGTTAAAATCGATGATCAAAATAATGGTTTAATAGAGCAAAAAAATGACAAAGAAAAAAAAATTAATTGTATAGAGTTTGACTCTGAGTTGACGAGTAGATTTTTGAATTACAGAACAATGTAACATTTTTCTGAGTTATTTTTCTAGATAATTATAATTAATCCTCTTAAATTGTCACAATTTTTTACATACACTTTCCAAACTTTCTTACTATCCATTTAAACTCTTGAACTAAAAAATAAATAAACTATATGAACTCTCCAAATGAAGAAGTTTCTTAGGTCATGAGATCCATATGATTAGAAAAAAAAAGTTCTAATAGGTATTATATATGAAAAATTGTAATAGATCATAGGAAAAGTGTAATTAACCTTTTCTTGTAAAAAAAAAAAAAAAAAGGATCAATTGCAAGGTAAGGCTACCTTTGCATGAAAAGCTAAAAGGGTGAAAGAGGATTGAGTACATGAGTACATAGGCACATGTGTTATGTCATGCTCCCCATTCTTTCTTCCACTAGCAAATCCAAGGGTCCCATATTGGGTTCCTCTCAAAACCTTATCTTGTGAAATGAAATGATATAATGGTAGGAAATTAAAGGTCCTAGTACTCCCATGCACAAAAAGAATCACATATCCATCTTTGCCACTCAAATGCTCTAAATTAATAATAGATTCAAATATACATACATATATAGATAGGTAGATGTAGATATGATCTCAATTTTCTCTAGTGTTTGGTCTTGGCACGCCACTCTGAATGACTCTAAGAAGATCGATTTAAAGGGTTTTTGTTTTCATTCGTATACATTTTGATGAAGAGATAAAAGTGTGGCAAAATTGAGGTGATCATCTATTAATCACATCAGTCCAATATACTGAAGTGGATGCCAAGAGGGCATGATAACTACTAAAGGAGCCACTTGGGCATTGTAGTGTACCAGCTTTTCTTTAGCTTTTGCTTTCCATGGTAACAAAGATTGATCAATGATGGACGTTGAAATTCTCATCCTACACTGATGTGTAAAGTGGTAAAGTAGTGAACTCCAACTTTTAGCAGTGAAATATAGAATAATATATGACCACCAAATTATATTAATATAGTCATATATGTCGAAATACTACGTTGTTGATGATTGATGGATCTTTTTCATCTTTGATTGATTCCCTTTTGCCCTCATAGGTAGGTTAAGAGCCAGCTTAATGGAGCTACTTGGGCAGATTAATTTATTTAATCTTTCAGATACATATAACAAGTCAGTCTTCAAGGTTTCATCCTGCTCTTTGTCTTGTCATAAACTAGTCTTATAGCTTCTTTAAAACATTACTTAATAACTTAAGCTAGCTCTTCTAAAGAAAAGGTGGTGGATTATTGCAAATATGTGCTTGGGCTTTCTTATAATTGAGGTGGAGAAGTGGATACTTTGGCCTATGGATTGGCCCATTTGGATTCTGGGTTTTATTTTCTTTTAAGAAAGAAAGTAAGAGAAGTGAAACTCTTTTGGGGAGATGAAAAGAAGTCACTTTCTTTTTGAACTAGCTTTCACTGCTAAATGAAAGAGATAACAGTTTTATAACACAAGAATGAATAGCATTGATTTAATTAATTACACACGAAAAGGAACCCATAATATATCTATATCCCCTTCTAGGCTTCTACTCCTTTCGAACGTCCTGGCGGTGGATGACGAAGACAACCTCGAGATTCGGGGGGAGGAAGAACTCCTTGCCACGTGTCGCCACCGGCCCCGTTCTCCTCCCCTTCTTCCTCGGGGCCGGCGGGCACGCGACCGCCTCCGGGATCCGGTGCTCCGCCGCCGTCGGCGTCGTGCACCCTTCCTCGTCCCACGCCGCCGCCGCCGCGTCCACGAGGAGCTCCATATATTGGCCGAGCGCGAATATCGATGCGGGACTACGAGAGCGTCTGGGGGAGGATAGAGGAGCTTAGGAGAAGGTTTGAAATTTATGGGAGGGATGAAGGAAATGGGAAGGAAGAAGGCAAGGTTGACCGGTCTTCTGTGCGTTGACCAGAGTAGGTTGGGGGGAAACGCGGTCCACGTGGAATGTTTGACTCGTGCTTGGACTGGTAGAGTCGCAAATTAATGGGGTTGTTTTTTTTCATCACAAATTTTGAGGCGAATAGCTGGTGGATAACGACGTTATCCTACTTTTCTTATCCCATCTCTTAACATAGTACAAAAACCTAGGGATAGTACTTTAAATGACATTTTTGCCCTCTGCTTCCTTTCCTCCATTCCTTCTCAACAATGCTAGTAAATTATTAACAAGGGCCAAGGGGTGAAAGTAGATTGGATTTGTTCCGATTATATATCCGAGTTTTATTGACATTTTTCTATCTATCTTAGTATCTGTATCTATCGAGTATAGAATAGGGGTTGAAGAATAATATCTAAATCAATATCTATCTTATTTTAAGATATTATGAAAATAGTGGTATAAAAGATTTTTTATTTATAATTTTATATGAATCTCTAATCTAGTTTTAGCATTTCTTTTTATCCCATGGCCTATATATTTCGGTAATTATATCACAAATTATTCCGTATACGTTGTTGTATTTAATGGATATGGTAATTAAGTTCACTATCTGTATTCTAATTCTAATTTAGAAGAATAAAAAAAAGTGAGCACAGTGACTTAACATAATAAGCTAGGAATATTATATAAGATATCTTAGCCCCCGCTCACTTCACGAATAATTTTCTTCTTATTTTAGAATACAATTGCTTATTCTAGTTAAACATCGTAATAATATCATTCTAGAATAATTATATTATTCATCAAAATTACATCATATCCTACATACTAACTCAATTACTAATTTATCCTTGATATCTATCACATCAAATTACTTTATATCAAATTAAAAAGTATTCATGATAATTTTATAAAAAATAAAAAATATATTTTTTTTTATCTTTTTCTTTACTTTATATCACATCAAAAATTAAAATATAAGTGAATATAAAAATAGTTACTCTTAAATTGAAGACCTAATTTTCGAAATAATAAAGAGAAATATATATATATATTCTAGAATTAACATTATTAATCCTAAAGCAAACGATGCACGATGCATTAAAGAATATAATGACAATTATAATATTTCAAAAGTTTTTTAGTGCCCAATTATACACCCCCAAAAATAATAATAATAATAATAATAATAATAATAATAATAAAATCCAGCCATGCAAGGCCCAAATAATTTCTTCAGCAAGAACAAACTGGGCCAGACCTAGCCCAGTTAAAGCTTTGAAAGCAGCAGCATCAACCATTAGTCTACTCAAAGTTGCTCTTAGATCCAAAGATCTCTCCACTTGAGATCAGCCTGAAGACATCCCTACAGTGCTAAACTTAATTTTTACCTAAAACTTTCCATCTCTGCCATTCTTTAAAACTCAATTTTGGCTTCTCTGGATCTCATTCCTTCTGCTATCTGCTTGTCTGAATGCAGAGCTTTAATTTGTGCTTTTGTAGCACACACTCAGATGCTTCCAGTTTTCAACAAGAAATAATACTTGTTCATGCGCTGTGACGAAGACATGATGGTGGCCATTGCCTTTGATTGGGTCCAGTTTGATGCTCAACTTTGTCCTCCAATTCTAGTGTAAATGCTGCTGCTTTCATATGGGGAATGTGCATGAGGAAATTGCTTTCTTCTTTCTTTCTTTTTTCTTTTTTGTTCCATTTATCTTGATCGTGACTTTTATATCCATGCATCTAGGGATCGATTAATCCGGTGAGCGTTCATTGAAATAGATTGATTGGTGTGGTTCAAATATAAATATTGAGTCGAGATAATTACACTTTGATCTCTGAACTATCATTTAATCCTTTTTAGGGTTTGATCGTCTTTTTATTCATATATGTTTTAAGGGTATCTAAGCATTTCATTTACTAAATTACTAGTCTTTAGGTAGGAGTGATAATCGGGTTAGGTTAGTTTAATTCGTGTTAAGGTGATGTAAACATGAACATAACAAATTTATTAAATGAGTTTTATATGTCATAAATGAGTTATTAAGTGATACAAGTTATTTGAATTTATATAAGTCATTCAAACTATAAACTGATTTATTCATGTATTAAATGAGTTATTAAATGATAAACTAGTTAATCCGGTCATAATTGGAATATGTTGTTATAAACAAGTTGGCAAATAAGGTTATAACTAGATTGAAATAATAAACATAAACACAGCTCTTTTAATAACCGAGTTAGGTAAATCATTGTGTTTATAATCTAATTTGATTATATTAAACTTAAATCTTTTAAAACTTTCATCTAGTCAAGTTCGAGTTAGATTAATGCAAACACGAGCATAACCAATTTATTAAATGAGCTGCACATGCTATAAAAGTGTTATTATTTGAATATATATAAATTATTTGAACTATAAACATACTTATTCGTGTGAGTTATTCAGATAATAAATGGGTTATTCAGATTATAGTTTGGTTTGCAGGTCGAATCATAAAAGATTGAGGTAATAAACATGAATACGACTTGTTTAATAATTAGATTAGATGAATCTACTGATTTATTACCAGAATTCAATTATATTAAACCTAAATCCATTTAAAGCCTTCATATTCGCGTGGAGTTAAAATTTGTCACCCTACTTTTAATTAATAGGTGTCAAAAAATAATACTAACCTTAAGAGTAAAATCTAAAAATATTTTCACTCATAAAAGAAATCATTTTAACACAAACCCTGCTCTTTTTAATGGTTTATTAAACTCTTCAATTATATAAAAAATTTCAAATGTTCCTTCTATGAGTTATTTTTCAAAATTTTATTTTTATTAGGAAAATTCATATAATCGCACGCTTTAAGTAAGAGCAAAATTAAGGAAAAGATAGTTATTTAATATTTTTCGTCAATATCGCAACTCGATATTAGATAGTTGAGAGTATTAAAATGTCATAAAAATTAACCATAGATTTCTTTTCTATAAAAAAAATGAATTAGAGTCTAGAATATTAGGAGCCTCCTAAAACCACTATCTCATTGGCAAAATCCCAATATTTTAGGGAGGCCAAGGTGTGATTAACCCCCCCCCCCCAATGTACTATTATTTGGCTACTCTCCTTATCATTAGCCATAATGATACTTTGGAATATTATTGGATGACACGAATGAGTGGATAAATTTGGGACCACCAAGAACCTTCTTAATTTGTACGAATTTGAAGGTCTTGTGAAGATGATGTGATTTGGTGATAGTGGTTTTCCTCTCAGCAAACAGTAGATCAAAATGTTGAATTGCTTTCTAAGATGACAACTCTCAACTCAATTTTCTTTTTATCATCTAATTAACTCTCTCTCTCTACATATATCATTATATATATGTATATGGGCATCTAGATTTTCTATCAAATTTTGTATTAATATACTAAACATATAATTTATTTAGGATTAGAATTGATACAACACATACCCAACCTTAGTTACTAAAGTTGGTTGGTACAAATCAAAACTCAATTGGGGGTGGGTAATGCTTTGAGATCTTTGCATATCAGTTTGTTTTTCTTCACTTTTGTCAATTACCATTATGACTTTTGGCCTCCACCCACATTATTAATTTGCATCAAGGAAAAGGTTGAACCCCCCCCCCCCCCCCCCCTTGTTTCTTTCTCTTTGTTGCATATGAATTGACTACCCAATCCATCTCTTTGTCTAGAAAGAAACTAATGGGTTACTTCCATGTATAATTAATCTATCTATCTTCTCAATTGTGCTTTTCATGAATGTTGTCTTCTAATTTAATTATATCACTAATAATAAAAATACGACGTAGATATTATATCACTTTAAACGGTCATTAAACCCAGAAAAAATAAAAGAAAGTATTTAACGATGATTCCTAATTACTCGATTCGATTAATGGTGATAGTTATGTTATTAGATTTGGTCTCTCTTTATATATCTTGCTTCTTCTCTCCTTTCATAACCGTCCTGATTTGGACTAAATATCACTGTCGATGTATTAAGCTTCCAAAAGGATGATTGTGATTAATGAAATGAAATTCCACCTTCTGTTCTAGTATCTATCAGCCTAATCACGTTATTATTTTAGGGGCTAATTAATTAATTAATTAAGTAGGTAATTGTGAATGTTTCCATACGACTACGTTAATTTTTAATAAGAGTCTTCGTCTGATATGTGAAAATAATGGGTAGTGCAGGGTTCAGAATGTAAAATAAATGAACCGCGCAACGAGATTCGCGCGCACGCCATAAAATCGGACGGCTCAGGAAGTAGGAGGACAGGATAAACAACGGCCTGTTCCCGCGGCTCCACAGATCCGGCGCCGACCGACAACTCGCCGCCTCGCGACAAGGGCGAGCATCGGTGCGCCGCGGGCCCCACCGTCGGACGTGGCGCTGTCGGCGGCGTTGACTTTAACAGCGACAGTCCTCCCCTCCCCGGCTCCCCCGCGCCACGTGGGCGCAGGAAAGAGGGTTGGTGTTGCTTTCGGATCACGTCAATCGCGTTTCCAACAGCTGTCAGGATTAAAAATTAAAATTAAAATATATATTTAATGACACAGATTAATCTCTCTTCCCCTTTTCTTTTCCTCTTCTTTTAAACACAACGTGGCGGCTAAAGAAGAGGAGAGAAGATCACGTGTGGTTGGATGTTTGGCTCCTCTTCCTATTCTATGTTTATTATTTACTCTTATCAACTTTTATCTCCTCCTCTATGATCAACTATTAAATAATAAATTAGTTTATTATTCATTTTTAATACTAAGGAGCCATATAAAGACACGTACTAGAAGTCGTTTGTTTTTTTCCCTCTATAAAATTCCAAAGAAGAAGTCCTGCGTATATATATATATAAGCTTAGGCCCAGGTCATACTTAAGTCAAGCTACCTCGAGATTAATTAACTCTCTAATTGGAAATATTAGTAATGATCGTATCCAATAAGATAGATTATTTATTATGCAATATATATAAATTAATTACCAATGTAATGGATAATATACTATTTGCAAACCATAAATATATATATATATATATTACACGTTAATTGATTGATGGGATTAGAGATCAAATCATTTCTTCGTATCACATGCAATGTCTAACTGAATAGAGGTTCTTATTAACTAGCACTAGAGGACTAATGATCACAATTTTAGCCTTTTTATCTCTCTCAACTAACAAAAGCAAGCATTTAATTATCCGGACGTACCTAAAAATAATGCTGCTGTTGGTAGATGCTGACTTGTTCATATCAACTCTGGAGTATCATATCCTAAACATCGAGATTATCAAAAAAAATATAAATTTATCTCTCAAGATTTAACTCATTCCGCTATCGTTCGCAAATCATGAGATAATATATTTCACCTAACAAGTTAAGCTTTTAGATCGAACTGGTTATCAAACATAGTATCCGATACTCTAGCGTTAGTCCGTTACCTTAAAAACCTAAGATGAAAACCTATTCATTGAATTAGTTTTAAACTAAGAGAGTCTTTATCACTGCTAGTCTTTGTTAGGGTGGGGGAGATCCTGTGAGAGTTGAATGATAAAGGTCTGAGGTTTCTTTATGGTTAGGGGGAGAAGAAGGGAGGGGAGGTGAGGGGAGGGGGGTCCTATGGGTGGGGGGGGATACCCACCACATAAGGGTAATGGAGGTGGCCCCTTAGGCCTTAATTATTGGTGGTGGTGCACTTTATTCTTGCTTGCCAACGTTTTGTACTTTGATATGGAGGTGGACATAATCAATCCTTTATGGGTGGTCTTCTGAATAGGCGAATCTTCTCCTGTGACAATTCCCAATTGGACCCATTCAATCCATAAGGACAAGATCCTCTTCTGTTTAGAGCCATCACTTGTGTATATCAATTTGAAATTTTTTATATATTTATTTTCTTTTAACCCTATAATTAAACTTCTCCTATCACTTAATTTATTATTCTTCTCTCCAATGTACCCAACTAGGATAAGTTTCATAATTGTCTAAAAATTATATTGACTATTAATGAGACGGATAATAAGATGTGTAACTCATCATACTAATACAATCGAAATAAGTAATGTATATAAAGAAGGTGAATATACTTTTATCGTTTTAGTGTTAAAGGATTGAAATAAATATTTGTATAAAAATAAAAGGTTTCTTTTAGTGGTACGTATTTCGAAATCAAATTTTTTTTATACAAATTTTAACTTTAGAGAGATATATAAATAAATCACTGAATTCATAAGAGTAAAAATACAAAAACCCTAATGGAAAATAAAGGGAAGAATGCATGACCTCTAAAATTATTAGATAATAGACTTATTGATATGAAAATAATGTATATCATATATATATATATATGATTATCAATATAAATTCCTTCCATTATTTCCAACTTTGAAGATAAGTTTTGGGCTCACTTGGAATCTAACTAATGAGGGATGCTGATAAGACTCTTGATTGATGTTTTGTGGCTCCAAAAATTAATATAGATCTGCACACACAAAAAATCTTACTCCAAATTTAAGTGGCTTACAAATTTATTTACATCACTAGGTTACTATAGTTTACATGAGGGCCACATAGATATATGAAATAGAATCATTTTCAAAATAACAATTTTATTCAATGAGTCATCATTTGTTATCCTTTACAAACTAGAGGGTGAAAGATAGAGCACCTAACAATTTAGAAATATATATATATATATATATATATAATAGTCTTTTATTAATTTATATTAAATAAAATTGCTGGCTGAAATAATAACTTTTCATATTAATTTTTTAAGAACTTATGTCCATCATCTCATTTGACATCCACATGGTATATAAATAAGTTTGAGACTTACTTACTTATTTTAATATATTGTTTAGTAAAGAAAATTACATTGATAAAAAACTCAATACCCAACACTAATATTTTGTCAAGGTCAATTCAATGCACTGTCTTGCCACCATCACCATTAATTAGTTGCTTAACCAAATACTATTACTTTGTGCAGCAAAGCAATTCCCTAAATATACAAACCAAACGCGAGTTAACTAATACTAGTGATTAATTGCTCTACTTGTATTGCAAGTCTAATGCTACAGGTGATGGAAGCTTCTTCTTTTCTATCTATAGTTGTTTAGTGATCGATTAGCTAACGTTAAGAAGCCCACGTTCCTTATATATAAGATCGTGAAAGATAATGGCATATAGATAACTATATCTATACGTACTAATTAATCATCATTTTTAGCACAATAATATGTGAATTAAAACTTATATTTTGTGTCTGACTTTATAACAAGCCATGTGCAATCATATCATTAGGTCTATATAAATATCTTTTTGCATGGAAATATATATATATATATATATATACATCACTAAAGTCAAGAGAGAGGGTCATAAATATAAGTACAAGGAGACAAATGGAACAGTCTAAGACTTGTTAAATTGAGATGCCTCGGAATGCTCGGCTGTCTTGATTCCATGCACACCTTGCATGGAATATTTGCCCTTCTCAGCTTCACAATATTTAAAGCATTTTCTTTAAGGGCTACAAGACATTACAAGATAGGGTATCAATGTATATATCACGAAAATATTCAAGTTTTAATTAGTTTAGTTCTTCTTGGCAACTTGTCATGCCTTTTTAAATTCATTTAAAGAGCAACTAAGGTGGATAATGGTGGTAATAATAATATTTGAGTGGATATAATAATAATGATAATATATAACTAGCTGACTTCAAGTAAATATGCTAATGTAGAGTTACACCATTACTTTCCACTATGTTGGTTTTTGTGTTGCCGAAGTAATTAAAAAAAAGTTTAGTTAAAAGAAAGACTTATTAATCTAACAAAGTTATATCAATTTCCGAAAGGTTAAAAAGAATGATGTAATCTAGATCGGGAGGAGGGAGAAGATTAACCCCCCTATGAGACGCCCGATCACAATCTATCTTATTACAATTTCTATAAGCATGCATCAAAGTACAGAGATTAAAATGAGATATCAGTTCTCTGCATCAAAAAAATAATGTTCTTGATACACCACAAAGTTTCTTCAAACTGGTAGACCGCAATGTTAATGGTTTGGAGTCGCCTTCAAAAATGACTTTTGCAAGAGATGTCTAGCGACAACGAATTTCATCACATCAACGCTATCACTAAATTTGTGAAGGGATAAAATTGATATTATACATATATTATTTGACCAACTTGTTAATTAACTCCTAAAATTAGATTGTCAAATTAATATTTATCACACTAAGGTTATATATATATATATACATATATGCCACCTTACCCCATATGCATGCAAGGCTAAGACATACCCATCACTTCATATCCTTTAGCTTGACATGAGTAACTATCCACCAGACACTAAACATTGGTACTTGCAATGGAAAATGATCTCACACGCATGCTTCTCTTCCTCCACAAGCATGCATTTGATTCCAACTAAAAGTTCATGAGCTTTACATGTAGCGTTGTACGTACGTGGAGAATATCCAAAGAGTATCATGCATCCTCGAAAAGCTTGATGTATACTATGCTTAAATCTTCTTGGAAAATAAACCAAAACTTTGGTGGAATGGCATTTTCACTTGTATGACAATGGAAGAGATAGTCCTTTGCTCACACCTTTGCTTGGTACAATGACAGGATTCAATGTTAGTTGTGCTTGTTTCGTTAACCAAGCTTGTGGACTAGGATAGAAAGGGAGATGAAAACGAAATAGAAATATGTATATATATTTGATCTTTTGTTGCTGCCAATGCAACATACATGCATGCATGCATATATATATATGGAGAAGAAACTTTGGTAAGCTGTAGGCATCTTATTTTATCTTTTGTGGACTGATCATGGCCGTAGATAACTCCTTGACAACCTTCCTCTCATCATCTCATGTCCTTTTTTTTCTTATTAAATTGTTTATGTTTGAAATTTATTTTTATGCAAACAGGTTATAAAGTTGATGTGTATCAAGAAATATATTTCATACAAAATTATAAAGTACTATAAAAATCATATACACTGTAATTTATTTATGTTTAACATTTCTCTATGGTTCTACACATTAATTAAACTTTTTTTGTTATATATATAGATTGTGATGAGTGTCCAATATGATTAGGGGGATAAGTATATATGAACGAAGGTAATTATTTAGATTATGTTAAGGAAGGGGAAAATGCCAACTAAATCCTTATTTAATAAATTATCCACGCCGTTTCTTCGGAGAGACGTACGATGTATATAGTCCACAAGTCATGTCATGCATGTGAAGATAGAAAATGACATCAATGCAAACTAGGTATTTGGATTCACACATACACACATATATACATACATGTACATGTACATATACATGCATGACACGTATACTCTAAGATTGCCAAGTATCCTCCTAGTTAGAGATAGCTAAGCTTAATTTAGGGTAGTGCATAGAAGGTTAAAATAATTCATAGTAAATAAGTATACTTGGATTCAAATATTAACGGCATCGGTTTAATTAGAAACTATTTAAGTCTCGCTTATCTTAAGAAAAAAAATATTGTTTAGTTGCTTGGCTTCTGTCAAGAGATCGATAGTTTGACTCGCTCTCAGTTCATTAGAAATACGTTGACATCTGATATGACAGAAAAGTAAACTACAAAAATATATATATATACTAATTATTTTTCAGGTGCTAATAATTCTTAGGTGGCCTCCAGGTGTACAGAGGTATGTGTTATTAAGCTGTCAGCCGATGTTTTTGTCAAGGTCTACTTCTTTTTAACGGTCAATCATTGGCCGTAGGGGCTACTCTTTTAACCTAGCATATTTGTAAGCTTTTTTAGGCCGTACAATTTGTGAGATTAGTTAGAAGCATCTTATCTTTGTCGGTATTGCAGTCTAGAGGATGATTCTTTCACCAACTAATCATAATTTCCATAGCTAAATCACCCTGGTTACATCCCCAATTCATGCCATTACTGTATTAAAAAAAAAATCCCAACTCTTTTTTAAAAAATAAAATAAAAAAGAAAAACATATCCAAGTGTTAATAATTAGGTTGGATTTGGGTTGCAAATGGTTAAGAAAAAGAGATAGATTTAAGAATTGGGGAAATTTTTTGGATTGCGTGAAGTGGCGGCTGACATGCCAAAGACAAAACTATTTTGAAGTGAGAGCTGTTTGCTATTAGAATTTTTATGGTGCATTTGGTTTTATTTTGTTTTGCTTCTTGTCCTTGTGGCATGAGAATATTTGGTACTATTTGTTAAAATGGGAGTGAAGGAGGGGAGAGTTTCATTTTGATATCTTTTGTCATGGGTTTATGGACACTAATTGTTTGGGGGGGGGGGGGGGTCCCTCAAATAAGCTGGAAACAGCAAGGATATGGAGTGTTGAAAGCTAATGGCTTTTTCAAAGGAGGGCCCCACTGCTATAGAAATCACCCAAGAAGAAAGAAGAAAGAAGAAAGAAGAAGAAGAAGAAGAAATAAATAAAAAGTGGGTCAGAGTGAATTAATCCATATGAGTGCCTCATTGGTGATGGTTTTCCACCCCCTCATTAGTTTAATCCACAATTGCTTAGGAGATCACATGGAGTCTAATCATTGATGCCAAATGGGTTTAATTACAAAGATACTTCTCCACCTCTCTAGATTGATTATTCTATCCCCTCCTCTCTCTCTCTCTTTCTCTCTCTCTTCTGCTGATCTGGTGGATATTGTTGTCTGAGAAAACTCTCATTAATTTGTTGGGAAGAGAGAGGAATGAGGAGTTTTAATCACCTCGAATCTTATCAATTCACCAGAGAGCTTGTGCATGTTTTGGGACTATTCTGATATTGTTTCTTAGAATAATTGGCACAGCTGTGTAACTTAGTTTCTTTGTCTAATTTATAATTATACAAAAGTTATGATATATTAAAAGAGAGAAGAGAGAAGGCTGCATGGATGATTTGTTCTTTCCACTCAAATGATAGAACTTTCTAAACTTATCATGGTAGAGGAGATCTGCCCAAAAAGCAAATAGGTTCCTGTTCCCTCTGACACAAAGATTATCTAGGAATTTAAATGGGCACAGGGGGTTATTTCTTTGTTGGTGCCTTCTGTACCTTTACAAGAAGGAGAAAAGTGACAGTATTCTAGTAGTAGTAGTAGTAGTAGTAGTAGTAGTAGTAGTAGTTATACTATTCTGGTGAACTACTCTGCTTGAGAAGGGGAATGCCCACCATGGCATGAAAGGAACCTCTTTTTTTTTTTCTAACTCCTTTCCAGAAAAAAACAAGTGGTCCTTCCAGTATGGGTGTATTGGTCATAGACTGTGGCAGGCAAAGGATTAGATAGCTTGAAGTCCAAGTCCAATACATACAGAACTCATTGGGAGGCATGGCATTGCCCTTCAAAGATGAATTGGACTTTTCTTCTTCTTCTTTTACTGTGGTTTGGTCTTTTTCTCTTGAAGACAATGGGATTAATCCCACTCTCTAACCATAACCTCCATTAGATTAGTCTCAATGATTGTCTCACAATCAGAGCAGCAAACACTAACTCCCAGAGCTGTATAAGACATTCAACTTTCATAATTAATCCCTCATCCCCACCTCAAGACAGCAGGAGGAGGAAAACTTGACGATAAAAAATAAAAAAGATTAAAGATTAAAGAAGACCAAAATCCAATCACACCTATATGACTGTGAGGTTGGTCTCCTTTTTGTAGCTCAGCCCCATATCAATAGCTCAATTCTCCTCCTCCTCCTCCTCCTCCTCCTCCTCCTCCTCCTCCTCTTCCTCTTCCTCTCCACTGACCTCAGCCTCCTACAATCCCCTTGCTATACATTTCCACCACTCACCTCAGGCCAACAAAAACAAGCTCCTGCCTTCATTATATTGCCTCCTCCAACCGAGTAATTCGGCGAATTCGATACCGGAAACTGCAGCATTGCACTCCGGGGTTGGCGCGCCAAATGGGGAGGCACTCTTGCTGCTACAAGCAGAAGCTGAGGAAAGGTCTTTGGTCTCCGGAGGAGGATGAGAAGCTCCTGAAGCACATCACCAAGTATGGCCATGGGTGTTGGAGCTCTGTTCCAAAGCTAGCAGGTAATTCTACTGTACAAGGATGTACAAAGAAAGATAATCTCTAGTTGAAGAAAGCAACATCGTTTTTGATAATTTCTTATCGCATCTCCCCTAGTTCCTGATTCTGTTATCCAACGGGTTTCAGGTCTTCAGAGGTGTGGGAAGAGCTGCAGGTTGAGATGGATTAACTATCTTCGCCCAGATTTGAAGCGAGGGTCGTTCTCGCAGCAGGAGGAGAACCTCATCATTGAACTCCATGCAGTACTGGGCAACAGGTAGCTGAATTCCACAAAATTTGCCCACTTCAAATGCATTTGAAGCTTAGTTTTTAGTAAGAGGTGATATAGTTCTTAAATTTTTCCTTCTCAGGTGGTCTCAGATTGCTGCACAATTGCCGGGAAGGACAGATAATGAGATTAAGAACCTGTGGAATTCCTGCATCAAGAAGAAGCTAAGGCAGCGAGGCATTGACCCAAACACCCACAAGCCACTCGCCGAGATTGAAGGAGAAGCAGGCAAAGCCCCCACAAACAGTGACAAGACCTCAGGCTCCAGCGAATTGAAGCACCTCGCGCCGACCATCGCCAACCTAAACTCGATGGTCTCCGAGACGACTCCGCCATTGATGTCCACAGAGGGCAGGACCAAGATGGAGAAGCCAAGCTTGAACAATTCTATCGCGCCGACAAAAGAATTCTTCCTTGAAAGGTTTGTGACAACCCACGGGAGCTCCTCCAGCTGCCAGGCATCGAATTCAGTCAGCTACTTTCCTCTCCAGAACTCGAATTATAGTCCCGACTGCGTCGGCAATCAGACGGCGTCCTCCTTCGAGCTATCAATGAACCAGAGTCTACCTCCTTGGTTCAACCAAAATTGCAGGATATTTGACGCCAATCCTGAATTCAGTTGCAACACAATCCCATCTATTGCTCCATCGCTCTCGAGCTCAATCCTCTCGACCGCAACTGCGCTGAAGTCCATGATGAATCTTCCACCAGACAAAGCTCTGCCAGACCTGCAGTATCTGCTCGCAGGTAGCTCTTGTAACAACAGTGCAAGCAGTGGGAACAGCAGCAGTGTCATTGAGTTGCAGAGCAGTGGCTCTCTCTATGACAGTGGCATCTTTCCATGGTCAGACCTGGTACCAAGCAAAGAATCTCAAGTCCATCTCGAAGGAGAGCCAGAGGACCTCAAATGGTCCGAGTACCTCAACGGCATCATCCCGTCATCCGCCGCGGCGATCCATAGCCAAAGCCAGGGGCTATATGGAGGCAGCAGAGAAGAGTCTCAATTCTCATTAAATGGTTTGAGCACCTGGCACCAGAATCAGCAGCTTCAACCTTCTGATATGTATGGTAAGGAGTTCCACAGAGTTTCTGCATCCTTTGAACAGATTTAGCTATAATTCGATACAGTTACGATTTGTTTCGGAACCTCTCAATTCATACATTGGAGACAGAGAGAGAAGTATATAGCAGCAACCCCCCCACTTTTTCTTCTTTTTTTTTCTTTTTTCTTTTTTAAGCGGAGTTTTCAATTCGATAAAAGCATGAATAAGTAAGAAGGCTTCTCCCCATACTCTCCAGATGTGTTTCCTCAATAGATTCTTGTATTGTATATAGGCCTCATGACACAGGAAAACAGAGCTTTTGTGCATAGTGGTAAGTTCCATCCCACCTTTGTTCATAGAAGGTGGGGAGATATGCTAGAGAATAAAGCATGTTTTTCACCGTCCTGTCCCTTTTTATTATAGTAATTTCATTGTTTTTGCCACTCACTTGTTGCTACTTTGTCATGTAAACAATCAGAATCATTGCTTTCTTTCTTTTTATTTTACTTTCACTGTAATGTTCCAATTTGCTGATTTGTATAACCATTATTAGCATCAGCCTCAATTTGGGAATGCATGGCTTTGAGTAAAACAAGGTACCATATTCCTGTCAGAAGCAAGAGAATCAAATATTTCAACTTCAAGCACTCTTGAGCATTTACTTCCATGAAGGTTGTGGCACAGTGCCTGCTTTTGGGAACAAGATAGTTGTCTACCTCCTGTTTACCCAGTTGATAGCTACCTGAAAATAATCTCAACTTAATTTGCAAGGCCTTGAAAGCAAAAGGACTGAGATGGATTGAAGAAAAAGATAAAAACTGAAACCTACTGCTCTATGTAACTCCTTGTTAATGGACAGTGACCTCTATTTACAATACATCTGCTTCCTTTTCCCCCCTAGGCATCTTGTTCCTCTGTTATAAAGACTGACACTTGAAAAAGAAGCAAAGCAAGAGATTCACTACTATGTAAAAAAAAGAAAGAAAACTCTCCACACTAGTTTCTATTGAAACAGAGACTGCACCATCTTGTTTCTTCACATATCCAACATACACATGACCAGTATATCTTTCTGTTGCTTGTATTGTCAGGAGGGCCCTTTAGAACAGTATATTTCCTGTTCTCATGGATGTCTTTCTCCATTCATAAGATTGTATGATTAATGGATAGGAGATTTGAAAATAAGAAACAGGAGGACTGGA
This sequence comes from Typha angustifolia, assembly GCF_048772165.1. Taxonomy (NCBI): domain Eukaryota; kingdom Viridiplantae; phylum Streptophyta; class Magnoliopsida; order Poales; family Typhaceae; genus Typha; species Typha angustifolia. The sequence goes on along the minus strand of NC_133252.1, from coordinate 9,533,264 downwards.
ACCAGAAGATATGGACAGCTTCCTACTTGGAAGAATCTTTTCCCTCTTCAAAGTTGAACTTCAATTCCATGGGCTTTCTTTCTTTTCCTGCTCATCAACGAAGTTGCATCACTAGCTACTACTTTCTTGACACAATCGATACGATTGCGATGAGATTCTCGAAAAATGAAAGTTCATCACATGTATCAAATTAATCAAGAAAACAAATGGTCTACTGATTTAAATAAAATTAAAAGAGATAAAGAGGCATTGAGCTTACTATCAAGAGATGAGGATGCTATAACAGACTACAAACCAAGACATGCTAATATGCACACAAGTATTGTATCCAGTAACCAACTACGGTAGGGGGCACTCTATTTAGGAATAAATATAACAAGTTGATCACACATAGAACAAGTTCATGTAGCCACATTTGTTTTTTATTTTGGCTGCTCTGCTTGTCAATTGCTATGCATGTGGAGGAGTACTATTAGATTCTTTGGCTTGCTGGACAAAAGAGTGTGTCAAATTAAGAGAATCTAGTCCCCAAGGGACCATATGAATTGAGTTGGACAGACCAACAGAAGAGGTTAATGCCGGTCGACATCAACAGGACGAGCGCCGCGGAGGCGAAAGTGCTAATTCTTGCTGGTTGCATGGAAAGTGTGTCACCGGTCCTAAAAATCTTACATAGTTGTGATCTCACTACCTTATTGCAGCTTATTTAATTGATATTAAGAGAATCTATAGGGATGCCATTGTCATCACCTACCAGAAGTTCCAGGATGAACTACAAATGAGCTTCAAACAGTTGCTCTAGATGAAAAAGTAAACTATGAGCAGAGCAGCCTACAGATCTTTCTGTATTCCTCAACTAAGGCATCTTTCTATCTTCTACTGTATGAGAACATTGAGAAGTTCCACAGAAATCTAGTAATGTTTTCACTGTACTTGTCACCTTCCAAGTTTGTCTTTTCAGACATAGCGAGAGAGAGAGAGAGAGATTGGATTTCTTCCAAATAAATTTAAGTTGTAATCAATATGCTATGTTCCCTTCTTATAAATGTTTCCAGTATTACGATTGTCCTTACAAGAATAAAGGAATCTCATGGGCATATGAAGAATGATTTTAATTTCATGAAATAGACAGAGTATCTAAAGCTACTATAAACATGAAGTAGAAGATAATCATGATCAGAGTCTGTTCAATTGAATATAAAGTTGGGCATCTAAACCAATACTTCCAGCAGGAAAGAATTTGATAAAAATGGCTCCCTCCTTATCTCTATGATCTGCTGAAATTTAACCTCTATTACTTCCATTACAAACTTTAGAAAAGAAAAAAGAAAAATAGGAGCTGTTGCAACAAATTTAAACTCCTCCTACAACAAGATTGAAACTTCCAACCAACCTCAGAAACGAAATGGTTTTGGTACTCTGGAAGAAGACAAGTTCAATTACTAGCCGCAAAATCTGAAAACAAGCTGTGAGCATCAGAATGTTATGACAACAAGAAACATTGTCCTTGTTTAGTACACACTTTCATTACAATGGAAGGATCAGAAGGTTCAGATTGAGAGCATGTTATTAGAAAGAAACATCCAACCATACCCTGTTCACGTTGCATAATGGCACACTGCAAACCTCTGCTTCTCATTATAGAATCTAGTTTGAATCACCATATAATCCTCGTGTCAGTGAGTTGTATGACCTCCTATAACTATCTGACTGGTTATTACATTTCTCTTAACCTTCAAACAGTTTCAACGGTTACGATAATTTAATAATTAGACAGTTCCTCTCCTGATGTTTGCATACCTAATTTCATTAGGCACCTATCTATTAGCAAAATTTGAGGACAAGTTGGCAGTGAATCAGATTCAGTTGAAGAGTCAGCACCACCATGTACTTTTCATGTATATTTCAGACCCAACTTTTGAATTTATAAATTGGCAACATAAGGGACAATATCATAGTCAAATTATCTTTGAAAATATTATACCTATTAGCTAGAATATATTCTGGGCAGGACCATTAGGTGTACTAGGAAGAGAGTATTTGCTGACCACAATTTTTCAACTGCTTTGTTGTTCTTTGGTCATATTTGAGAAATATTATTTCTTTCTGAGAAAAATTATTTCGGAGAAAAATAGGACTCAAAGTCTCAAACAGATACAACTATAGCTAGAAGTTGAAACTAAACAAAAGAATCATGATCCTGATGATACAAGATTATGACAGGAGTTGTCACAAGGGTACGGGCAATCGATCTCTTTGACTTCTGCTCGATCAAAATACCAATCACCAATAGATACTGCAATTTTCTGCAAAGATTACCAATTAAATATATCATCAAGTTGAAGACTATAATATCAGTAACTATGCAAGTATAAATCATTCCATTGGTATAGCAGCCAGGTTATGGTAAGCAACAAGAGTTACTCTCATGAGATCCTAAGGCGAAACTCCAGATAATGATTGACAACAATTGAAGAACATCTGCTAGATGTCACATCTTTTATTTCTCGTAAAGAGTAATTATTTCTTATTGGCCATTTTGTATACTAAGATGATCCTTGAAGTACAACTAATGCAGGATAAAATTCCATCATGAAAATTTGTTGAATCTATGTTGAAACAATTTATCCTCCATGCAGTGACCATAACAATCAAACTAATGGAATGATGACTAACAACAGTATAAAGAGAAAGAAGCCATATAGTAGATAGTGAAGCATGTGATCTAATAAAGATTCTCCAACTGAAATCTTGGAAATGAATAATAATGTGATCATTTTGCAGATGAGAAACTAGCTACTGGTTATTGTTTTAGAAATGCAGCACACTTCTTTGACTTCTAAAATAGAATTTAAGATTTCAAATAGATTCATTGGAGCTCCCAAGATGTCTGCAGTTCCTCATAATGAAGATTTTGTTCGAGTCTAACCATATTGTTACTTTGAATTCAGCCAAGCTTTTCTTGCAATTGTCTAGTAGATAATTTGTAACCAACGAAAACAGAACACACATAACCAAGCAGAAATATTAGGACAGAGAATAAAATATATTCCTCTAGTTTATTTTCAATAAATATATGCTAATTTTTATCTGTCTCTAGAAATGAAAACAAGTAGTTGTACCTTGTTTGAGATTGTAGGAGAATCATCTTGATACCATGTGTCCTGCCTCTCAGATTGGCAATGAGCAAAGCAAGAATTAATGAATAAACCATTTTCCTTGGACTTGGAGAACGCATTTACCACATTAATCATTTGGCTCCTGAACCCTATATAAGTCCCCATTCATGCACAATTCCATGTTACAGGCAATCATCTTGCATGGTGCAGAATATTGACGAAACAAAGCTAATAGGTACCTTGCAAAAATTGGATCTGCGTTGAGTTGCAACGCAAATAATTTGACTTGCACTCTTTCCAAAAACCATGAGGATCAGCATTACCAGTGGCTAAACTTTCGTGGAGCTGAGAATTTAACAGAAGAGGAAATGAACATGTTGTCAGACAGGCAGTAGGTAACCAGAAATTGTTGACGCTTATGCGCTTTTACCCATTAACCAGTGACATACTGAAAAGAGAAGGAGATTCCAAATATAAAAGGAAACAAAAGAAATTTGCAGATCATGACATCATTACTATAATAAACAGTTCTGTGAAACATTATTGCCATACAACAACTCATATTGCAGGCTAAAATTGGTGAGTACCTGCCATACATCATATGCCGTGTTTAAGAGAAAAGTTGGGGTCTGGATATTATCCACTAAATTCTCTGGAAAAAAACACTATAGAAGAAAGGAAACAAAAAAGAAAGAAAAGCAAACAGAAGGGTAAGTTAGTATGCCACTCTGCTTTAGTGCTTTCCATTCAATGGTTGCATTGTAGATAAACTAAGGTTACCGAAGTTGCATCCATGTGGGCAGTGCATGCTTCTGGCAAGTTCTTAACTCCTCCCTTCATACCATGAAAGTTTCCCACAAGACAGTAGAAATATATTAGAGTTGACTTTGATGTAATTCCAAAACCAAAACCATGAACAATCATAATGCACATCCAGTAAATAAAGTACAGCAGAGTGAATAGATGAAAAACATTTGCTCCTTTATTTGTAGAATAAACTCATTGTAGCAAAAGTACCTGCAGGTTCACTACACCTTCATAAAAGGATCTCAGGGTATGCCCACCAGCTACATCAACACTGAAGTTGATATACATATGCAATATGTAAATGAGAAGTGCAGATACACAAAACCACAAGTAAAGTTAGTCAAAAATATTTCAAGTAGCTTTGTACTTGTAAAACTTGTTCAAATGAAACTAATGGGAATGCATCATAACATTTAATGAAGCATCATAACAGTTCATGAGGAGTCATACGCATCAAGGAACAAGCCAGCATCTGCGAGGCACTTGACTTCAGTGTTGCCTGGAAACAGTGCCCGAAACTCATCACAGTGTATTATTGATGCCAAACCCCCAGCAGAACATCCAGAAAGAAGGGCCTGAAAATGACAACTCCGTAAAATGATTGGTGTATGAGCATGAGAAAATTATATTGCACAAGATGAAAAACAACCTGCTTGGCTGAACTCATTCCTTTTGACATCAGATCTTCCATAGCAGCTGACCAAATACGCTGTCCTCTAAAATAAAGGCCGGATGCCTACATTTACAACGTTGAAACATAAAACAGAATGTGATAGAACTAAAAAGTAAAAAACTAAGGCACAAGAGGAAATATGCAAATACAAAAATTGACTAAGATTATAAATTTACTAGGACGTACACATCTGAGTCTGACAGAAGAAAGAGAACTAGAAGTAGTTGCCTACATGAGTGACATATTTGTTAAGAAACTTGAAAAAATACTAAATATATTTATAGAACAAATGATCTAGAAAGATCAAACTCCTCGACAAAGTACACTAGAATAGTATCAAGGTATTTTTCATTGTTATGTCAAGTTAGTAATGTAAATACTCATGAAAGATATATGATCATTTAAGACATTCCTAAAAAAATGTTGATGTTCAAAATTCCAGAATCTCTCTATTGAGATAGATTTAGAATAAGAGGATTGCCAAATGTGAATTATAAAGCTGCAAACACCAATGTCCATAATTACTAGTATCAAAATTGTATTTGAGGTTACAAATAAACCTACTAACCTCATCATAGCCTTCTCCTGCGAAGGATGCACCATCACAATAACGAACCTTTACTCTGTTCCAGCTATAGAAGTCTGTGAACATCACAGAAGAAATCATTATGGGAGGAAACCAGGGATTGAAAAGACACAGATAGCTGTATTAGAACAAAAAATGTACAAAGATGAAGACAATACCAGGATTCTCCTCAGCTTTGTTGCTTAGTATCCCAGTAAAAGCTATCTGTTTCTCCATGTAATTCGATGAACCTCGACGAGTTGTCTTACGGAATACACATGACCTTATATCATTGCACCAGCCTCCTCCCTATATGGTTTATAGCATTCAATTACTTATCACAGAACAACATGAGAGCAAAGAGTTTGCATGTGGAGATCTATTTAAACTCACTTCTAGGTGAACAAGCCAATTGTCAGCTCCTGATCCAAAGCCTCGATGAAGGTGGTAAGCAGGTGGGGTTCCATCCAAACAAACTGTACACAAAACAATCACAATCCTTTACCATTTCTTTCTCACCAAAATATCACAGAATTATGACTGACATAAACGTGAACTGAAAATAAACAAGAGAGTATCAAAGAATCATTCTAGTCATCTTAGTCAGTACATAGACATCGACTGTTATGAAAAAACAAAAATGATGCATGGAAGTTCTTTAATCTAATTTGATAGCAGATCTTTTTCAGACAAGTTTAAACCAATCCAAGGTTCTATTTGACAAAATGTACAACTGAAAAGAAGACATAATATTTCAGCTTTCATGCTACTTTTCTGTATTTATTAACTAGAAAAAAGGATCGATGATTAAATAAGTTCTAGCTTCAGAGAGACTGGGAATGAGAGTTGACATAATTCTATTATTTTTCAATGTCTAAAAACTGAAAGTTATGTTGGCCTTCACTGTTGAAGGATCTGAATATTATGCTGAAATATTATGTTACATGTTGGCCTTCCATCAGAATATTTTCTAACAATAATATTGCATAAAGCAATAGTGCAATACCATATATATTAAAGAAAATATCAAAACAATCAAGACCAAGAGTTAAAAAGTATCAACAAATTATTAAATTGTGGCTGGATGGGAGCCAGGGATTTTTGGAAATGTGACAAATTTATCAAGGGGTAAAGTATAAAGATAAGATAACATAAAAACAAAGTTTGATTGATGTAGATCCTTGGAGCTTCCTTTAACACAGTGACTTCCCCATATCAATGCGGATGGGCTCCTGAAAGTCCTATCTAAGGGATACATGCTCAGCTTAGAGATTTGGAGGGTTGTCACTCCTCTATATCTTGAGAACCAAGATTCTCACCCCATAAGAAAAAAAAAATTACATTCAAAAGATTTCAGTTTTGCAAGAAAGTAGTAAGGAAAATATATCATCTCATTTTCTACTTTTTGCTCTCTCTCCTTTTATAGATAGAGGTCATTTAAGCACACTTGGAACAAAGGATGCATCTCTTAGATACACCTCTTCACCAAATAAATCCCTCTATTTACAATGAGAAGACATTACACCTTGTATATATATGCATCCTTTTGTTCTTATTATTGCTATATTATATTCTATTATATTATTATAAAATACTTAGCAGGAAATATATACAAAATTGAACCCCACTAATTGAAGGAATATAGAAAGAGGATATAAATAGTATTTCATGTAGCAGTAACAGGAGATAGAAGAGATGAAAATTTGTTTTGACAAAATAATTATGTTGATTACATATCTGACCAAATTAATCAAAAGGATTTATATATATAGTTGAAAAATTAAATGAATATAAATTGTAGAGGATAGCAAATATTGTAAGAGATATGATCATATGAAGTCCTCAGCCAGTATCACAAACATTGGAGGTCATAATGACAAGAATTATCCTATTATCTATCATCTGTCTATGTGCAGGATACAAGATATACAATGGTGAATGTTAGGGCATAATGTACATTGTTGGTCATCTATCACCTTACAACTTAAGCTTATCGGAACAAAAGAACTGTTTGAAAAATCAGATTCAGTTAAGTTCTAATGAGATGACAGTAAAGGTAGCCAACTAATAGGGAAAAAAGTTTTAAGGGAATTAAACAACTATCCTCTCTGACTTTGGTTCACTTAATCTCTTCCTTACTGCAACTAAACAAACTTAAATTACAAGAAAAGAAAAAACAAAAACAAACAACTAATAGACACATGAGAAACAACAAGAAAATACCAGCTCCTTGGGCAGCAGCAGATTCTATGAGAGTCTGTTCAACCAGCAGGGGGCTGCTTGCACTCCCTTGCTCACCACCTTGAGCCCATCCCAACATAACCAATCCAAGAAGCCCAATTACCCACAAACCCTTCATGGGTTCTCTCTTCACCTTCTCCTCTCCACTCCTGGGAACAACAGAGGAGGAAACGAAGGGAATGAAAGAGGATGGAAGTGGATAAGCCGAGAGAGACAAAAGGGCTCTGGCGAAAGGAAACAAATTGGCGCAGACGGTAAGGCAGAGTCCCAATCTCTCACAATGTGTGAATTGCTTTAACATAAGACTAGTACATATGTAAGTGTTATCCACATGCTTACCAATTCTAAACAAACTCTGAAACCTAAAATTCCTACTCTGAAACAACTCTAAAAGATAAGTTCAACTAGCAAATAAAGTATAAACTTGACCAAAGACTTAGAAAAGTAAATCTAACTAAGACTTGAAAAATAAATTCCGCCTCCAACCTCGACGAGATGCTGCATCACCAATGCTGTTCGGTGAATGCACGTGACTCTGCAATTTACCCTTCTTTTCAACTACCTTTCCTCCTATTGCCATTAAACAATATGATATAATGCCGCTGAGAGGAAGCTTGTCTCGTTGTATTCCGGACCAAAAGAAAGAGCCAAAACTCTGCCTTGGTCCTTGGATCGACATTCGACAGCCGACAGGAATGATCTCCAGCATCTAGTAGAAAGATTACCCTTTGCTTTACCTTCTTTTGGCTCGAAGGGTGCGTTTGATGGAAAATTACGGAAGATCGAGGGTTCATTATGACAAAATTGCATCAAAAAAAAGGGCAAATATTTCGATAACCCTTTAAAATTTATAATCTTAATCTAACATTTATAATAAAATTTATAATCTTAATGTAATGTTTATAATAGTCCATTATATGTTCTTTACCTATTCGAAAACCACGATACTTAAAAGAAAAGAGATATATTAGTCAAAAATATTTACCTATCTGTGTCTAATTTTCAGATTACATTTCATTAAATTTTTTCTCTTAGATATGATTATGATAGATATAATTATGATTCTCTATAATTATATAACAGATCGAGATATAATTACGCCTTAATTATAGGAGATATTATTTAAATTTAATTTTTGGGAGATAAACTTCAATGTAAATATAATTCTCTATCACGATCTGTTATTAAATATAATTTAAATTAATTTTAAATAAATAATAGATATATGTAAATAATAAAAAAAATTTAAATAGATAAAATTTAATTAAACTTAATTATAAAAAAAATCAATAGAAGCGCTAAAAATTGTGGCTGCTGGGATTCGAGCCCAGGTCTCCACGGCCACAACGTGGAATTCTAACCACTAAACTACAGCCACATTCGCAGCAGTAAATTATAAGAAATTTTAATATAATGTTCTGACAACTAGTCAAATTATTCATTTATTCTTAATAATGGAATTAAACCAAGATTCGAAAGAATATTACCAAGTGAACCTCATTCCTTATTCCTGTTGGAGGGTAAATATGCTTCAGAGGTACCTAAAGATAGTTGGATTTCTTCTACAGAATCTTTGGAATTTCATCGAGGGGCAAATTGTGAGCAGCATATGCCAACTATTTCATCCATCCAGTCATAGTTTATTAATTTAACTGAAACAGAGTTTGATATAAATTTAAAGCAATTAAATTAGTGCTCAAGAGTTTATATAACCTTTTTCATTTTTATTTTTCGTTTTTCTGGAACATGCATTCTTGCTAAGAACTCGTTGGCATGCATGCCCATTTCTAACTTTTGGCCTCTTTTAGGGAGACTATTTGAGTCTCATATGAAAGTAACCAGAAACATATAGAAGGAATTGGAATTGAATCATTCCAAGTGGATATATGATATCCTTTTATTCACCCAATGGAACAACTCAAGTGTTTAGATTCTCCACACACCATACCTTTAATCTCCTATAAATACACCACCTACTGCACCAATGCTAACACCATCATCTGAAGTTTGCAAGCAGTGATTCTTTCCTCCAGTTAGAGGTAATTGGGGGTATGCGTCTATTTAGTTCCTTCTTTCTCCTTTCTTCATGAGCAATTTCTCTTTGCATTTGTTGTGTGATGCCTCTCTTGGAGTTCAAACTTTGCTTGCATTCATAATGAAATCTTTTTAGTGTGAGGAGGTCTGATGCAAAAGTAGGACAAGAGTAAGGTAAATTGAGTACTTGTATGTTATTAAGTAAGCTCTATATGCATCTTAAATGGATTTTCTCCAACTTGTTTTTACCGATTAACAAAGGTCTGGTTAAACTACTAAAGCTTCAGAAGCAACTTCTTTTATTCCAAAGACATTCTCATATGGCTCAATTTATTATCAATTTCTTTCTCCAAATTGCAATGAACTTGTTCTTAGTTCACAGCTTCTTATACGTCTGTAGGCTTTGCTATTCAAATTCAGCATTTACAGTAACCAGCAAACTACCGATCGCTCCTAAATAATCGGAACTCTTACAACACTTAACAGAAGTCTTATTTTGTGTATATTTAAGGAAAGGCGGATATCACTTTCTAAATGATCATTATCCAGACTATTGGATGCATCACACTTCCTACTTCTTATGCAAACTTGCTCCTCTTTGTCATTTACATTTTCTTTGCAGGTGCAAGACTGTCACAAATGGAGAGTGCCATTGATGGAGCCAAGTATGACTGCTTGCTCTTCGGTAATAATACAATCTTATTATCAATATATATGACAATTATTCTAATTATTCCCTTCCTTTCAATCAGAATCAAACCGACTCTGTAATTAAATTTCCTCCATTGATAATCTAAAACCTGATGCATGATATGATGTTTCCTCTTGTGATTGTTGTCTTTAGACATGGATGACACCTTGTATCCGTTGAGTTCAGGCATCAACTTAGCGTGTCGGAAAAATATACAGGGTAAGCAAAAGATTTACAAAATGGAGAGAAAGCAAGCTTGTCTTACATACATTCCAAATTTACCACATCCTTATCTTTCTTTCTTTCTAAGATTCAAGTATCTTAGGTCCAGACTGAAAGCCTCCCTAAGATACTTGATATTACCTCTACTAAATTATGTCTACTTTGCAGATTACATGCAGCACCATCTCCAAATTGAAGAAAGTCAAGTCCCACAGATGTGCTTGGAATTGTATAGGGAGTATGGTACGACGATGGCCGGCCTTAAGGTACACTCTCTGATTGTTTTTTTTTTTTTCACATAGGTAGTCTTCTATACATTGTGTTAGTCTAAACTCCAATATACACTGCAGGCATTAGGTTTCGAGTTCGACAACGATGAATTTCATGCTTATGTTCATGGAAGACTGCCATATGACATATTGAAACCTGATCCAGTGCTGAGGAATCTACTAGTTTCAATGCCGCAGAGGAAAATAGTATGTGTAACCAGTTTACAGAGCCCATGAAAACATGGCTGGCTATTAAATCTTTTAAAGCAACTAAGTTAACTAGATTTTTTTTAAGGTGATGATTTCCTTTCAAAGAAACTAAACTTAGCTCAATTATACTGCAGATATTCACAAATGCTGACAAGAATCATGCAGCAGAAGTTCTTAGCAGGTTGGGATTAGAGGACTGTTTCGAGGGTGTCATATGCTTCGAAACACTCAATCCGCCGGTTTTGTCGTGTGAAAACATTGATAAGATCAATACTCCTGTGCCTCTAATTGACAATGATCATGCATTTTCTAGCAATTGTGAAACAGAAAATGCTGCCACTGCTTGTGGCGTGACATATGGTTTGAACTCTAAATCACCAATACTATGTAAGCCCTCCATCGAAGCGATGGAAGCTGCTATTCGCATCGCAAATGCTGATCCCAAGAGAACAGTAAGACTATGTGAATTACTCATAGAAACTACTCAATTACAGATATATAATCAAATGACATTTTAACAATTCAAACTCTTCTACTTTCAGATCTTCTTCGACGATAGTCCTCGTAACATTGCTGCAGGAAAGGCTGCTGGTTTCAATACAGTCATCGTAAGCTGCTCAACTCCATCAAATTAATTATTTTTTTTTTCCTTCTTCGCAAAATTGCATGTCTTGATTCTATTTTCCACAATTTAAATCCATGCTCTTCATTATTAGAAAGTGTAGGAGAAGCATTTAAAATGGCACCTAACATGATAGCCTGCACAAAAGTTAACAAACAGGAAGTTTATGACACAGGTGGGGAGTTCAGTTCTTGTGCCAGGGGCTGATCATGCACTAGGGAGCATTCACAACATCAAGGAAGCGCTACCGGAGATATGGGAAGGTGACGATCAATCTGATGCAGTTCTTCCATCGACTGCGGTCGAAACAGTAGTCCTGGCATGAAAATTTCAGACAATATGAACATCTAAGGATACATAACAAAGACGAGGGGACTGTAACTTCCATTATAATATTTAACAAGAAATGTATTCCTTCCTTTACTTGAAGGTCGATAATATATAACAAGAAATCATCAAGGATTCTCCCTCTATCCTTTTCTTCATTTTTTTAGCTCAATGACATGCTTTATACATTCTAAAGATCAGGTTGAGATTTGATGCAGCTATAGCTTTTATGCCTGAGAGCCTGAAGAAGAGATCAGGTTCAGGCAAAAGAAATGGAGAAGACAAAGAGGCTTTCAGAATCTAGTAGAAACAGTACACAACTAGAGGGAATAATTGTCTCTTCTTATGATACTAGCAAACTTGAAAACTTTCATGTGTAGAAAAAAAAGAACTAAAATGAAAAAAGACAATATAAATAAAGATAGGGCCCAACCGGGTTCGAACCGGTGACCTCTTGATCTGCAGTCAAATGCTCTACCACTGAGCTATGGACCCATTTATACTTATTGCGAGATTACATAATAAATTTCATTTAGAAATCAAACCCATCAATTCCTCATATTCAACAACGACAATTAGGCTCAAAATATATCAAAGATTTGGATGAGTATTATCAGAATTGTCAAACTCATGTAATCGATGCATTGACACGCATCTAGTAATACACTAGTTAGACTTGAATCGAATTGCAACACATTATTTCATATTAGGTTAAGTGTGGCCCAAATATTTTTAGATAATAAATGGTAAAATATAGGCCAATTGGATAAGACAAAATCAGAGCAGTGAACTAAAAATAACAAAATAAAAATAAATAATAAAGAGAAAAAGAGTTAAAAAGATTTGTTGTAAACTTTAATATGTTACTAAATTAACTCTCTTGTTAATTAGAAAGGTATGCAAATAGTCTTCTAGTTAATTAGAAGACTGTTTGCAAGCCTAAAGACTAGGGAGGTTTAGGAATTATCAATCCCCTTAATCAAAACTTAAATCTGATGGATAACCGGTGATAGAAGCTTCGCAATATTTAAGGCGATCTATGTTGAAAGAACTTGGTCCTTCACTCTTACAAAAAGCATATCCCATTGAAAGAATTTTTTTTATTTTTCATGTTCATACTTTTGAAGAGATGTTATCAAATCAAAAAATGCTTCAAATGAGGTGTTTTGTATCAAATTAGTAATAGAACTTAGGTTAATATCTAGACTAAAAGCTGGTCTTCCCACTTATCTCTAACATTCCGAATGTTTAGAAACCTAGATTCTCCTCTCGAGAACTATATTCCTTATTTTTGTTATTTAAAAGATCCAATAAGGTTGTTGCTTTTGTCGGAGATTAGAAGCGTAGCTTATGGAGTTGCTATTGATGATTCACTATATGAGATTAAGTGGAGATTCATTACCAATAAGGCAATAACAATTATTTAGCTAATTCTCACTAGTACCTTCTTAACTTCTTAGGTGTGAAGTTCACTAACTTCTTCGGGATTTGAAGATACCATCATCTTTCAAAGCTTAAAATCTTTCTCTAGCTGGCTAGAGTTGATAAGCTTCATAGTAGATCTAATCTAGCTATAAAATATATCACAAAGCCTCTTTCTTATGCCCTTTGTGACAAAAAAATAAATTTTGTGTAATATCTTTTTTCATCACCCCTATACTCTCATAGTGATCAATAGCTTTATCTCGAAGTTAGGATTCACTTTGACTATCAATTTGGGTCATGAATTTTAGGTTGACCGGGGAGATCCTTAATTATCTTATTCTCTTTATAAGCTGTAAGAATTCCTCATCTTTATCATCTAGTGAAAAATTTGGAGAAAATGCAACAACATAATCTTCAACTTCAAAGCTCTTATCTCGGTTAACCCTAAACCAATCAAGACCTTGAGGTTTATAATAATTGACACACAAAATATTAAACTATTATAACTCCCATGATATTCATTTACTTTATTTATAAAAATATGTACAAAATAATGCTATATGATTATACTTATCTTATTGCAATTTGTATCACTCCATTGTCTTCACTTGTAATTTCTCTTGTTGCTGCTATTTTATTATCAGATAAATAGCAAACTTTATGGGAGCACTGAAGATTACTCAAGCTCAAAGAGCTTGATATATGACTCACCATTTAAGACATTGAAACTAACCACTTGAAAGGAGTGCAAATGATGTGCAAACTTGTGATAGATTCTCAGCAACAGTATTCCAGATACAAATATGAAAAAAACATTGCAATACAAATGCTTTCATAAATCTTGGGATTTATTATAGAGTTGGAAATGAAGAGTTTCATGAATTAATGTCTATATTCGTAGCGATACAAAAAATGTTTGATTCTATTTACTCTATATCATTAAAAAATACAGAAGCTATAATCAATAAAAAATATCGAGTTATTAACAAACCTATTGAAAAGAGCATGATTGTGACTCTAGGGAGGACAATAAATATTCAGTTTCATCTCCACCCTTTTATTTTCTATCCCTACCATTACCTCTCTTTGGTGTATATCAATTCATAGGTTATATACATCATTTACAAGATATGAAAAATGAATTGAATGCTAGTTCATATATATATATATATATATAGCAAAGAGGAATAGAATATATTCAATAGATAATAGACCTGTAAATTAGAGACAGAAAGTGATAATTTAAATATAAATAGTACCGTACTATAACATATAAAATAATTTTTTATACATCTACATATAATAAATCTTTGAGTTTTTATTTATTTATATACCCTTTGAAAATCTCTTATATGCCCCTGTAAAACATATATTATTTATATAGATATCCAATTAATTTTTTTTTCAAATTAAATTTTAATAATTTAATAAAAATAAATAATAAATACTCGTAACTATAAATATTTATGAAATGTAGAATAAGAATAATTTTGTTTTATGTCTTAATTTGTTCAAGTTTTAAATGCTAGTATTTTAAGAGGCATACATATAAAAACCGTGTGCATTAAAATATGTATATATAAAATATTAAATTTAGAGAAACATACAAACAAATGTATGAAAAAAACACCCTTAAATTACTTAGTACCAGCTGTTTTCAATATTTGAGATATTATTTTAATATAATTAAATGCAATACAACCAAAATAAAGACATGAAATTGCCTGGTAATTGTATCAGCTAATACAACTGCACCAGACCAAGATATAGAGATAGGGTTTTGGACATCGTTCGTGCTACGTAGGCACACGCCACGCAAGATGATTATAGGGACCCACGTGACACGTCACACCCTAGGTGGACTTCAGATGCATCCGACCCTTTGGATCGACGGATTCACGGTGTTATGAGCGGCTATATACCTTCCTCTTCGCCTCATTTAAGTCGCGATCCAAATCCAGAGACGAAAAAGTTTTCCTTTTTTTCTACGCACTAAAATAAAGAAGAGACGAGAAATAATTTCATCTCCCTCCTCGTTTGCCCTAAAATCTCTCAATAGATTGCTCTAACCTCCCTTCCAGTTTCTTGATCGGATCCGCTTAGTCTGGTGTTTCGGTAAGGGATTTATACCTTTGTTTTTTTCTCGCGTTGGTTTTAAGCTAACTTTGGCTTCCTACATAGATTAAAGTGGAAGCGCAATCTCTTCTCCTTTGCGGTTATAAGTGCGAAAGGTAGCGTAGGAAGCCATCTCGCTGCTGCCGTGGAAGCCTCAAACCCTAGCTGACTTTGTGATCGAAGACAACCCGAGCAGCCATGTTCGGTTCGACCAATCGTAATGCTCTCTTTTGGTGTTTCCTTGTTGAAATCGTGGATGAATTCTGTAAACTTTGCCCTTTTCTTTTCCTTCCGTCATGATTCTTAAGTGCTTCGCTTGTTTTTCTTTGATAGTAGGGTTTATCTACGGTCATATCGGTTCCTTTTCGTGAGTTTGGTTTGGATCCTGGATCTTTGGGTTGCTGTTTGAGGTTTTGATGACACTGGTATGATCTGGTGTCATTTTTGTGATTGATCAGTAGAAGTTAGCAGTGTCCTCACTCCTCAGCATGCTTCTTCTCGTGATTTCATTTCTGTTTTAGTTTATCTATGCGAATTCAAGTTAGATTTTAGTGTGTCTGGCTTTACTCGTAGTATATGGTTGCTTTTAATGAGGCTTCCTTTTCCTGGTTTTCATAGATTTTGCCGGCTATTAATGTTGATATGCTCTCTGCCTCTCTGGTTCACCTTCAGTGCCAAGAGTGCAATTTTCGCAGCTGGCTACAATAAATTGATTTACATTTTTGGATGTAAATGTAGAATTTAGTTTAGATGATTAGATTAACGGAGTTACATTAATATCTCATGCTATCATTTAATAACTGGTGTTTTGTGATGCAGCATTTGGGCAGTCTTCTAGTAGCCCCTTTGGTTCTCAGTCTGTATTTGGCCAAACAAGCAACGTCGGGACCAATCCTTTTGCTCCGAAGCCTTTTGGTAGTCCTACTCCTTTTGGGTCACAGACAGGGAGCTCGATATTTGGGGGCACATCAACTGGCGTCTTTGGACAACCTTCAACACCCACATTCGGTGCTTCGTCAGCTCCTGCTTTTGGAAGTACTGTTCCTGCCTTTGGTGCATCATCAACTCCTGCATTTGGCAGTTCTTCCTCTTCATTTGGTGGTTAGTAAATTTTTTTAAACACGATCACTAAAGTGTTGGCAGTTTTTAATTAGCAGCTGTCAGATAATTCATACAGTTGAATAGGCAGCACTTGGGTAAATCTTCAATTTTCTGAATCATTTTCATGCTCCAAACTGCTGCATAGGCTTTAGTCTTTATCAATATATTGCTTACTTTTTTGTTGTCGTATCCTCCTTATCCATTTCAATTTCAAGTCAAATGACAACCAATGTGACCACTTATGTTGGCTTGCTCTTTCTATATCTTTTGATTAACAGGTTTTCAGTATGCGGAAGTTATTCTTAAAAATCACATGGCTTTTAATGAGTTTTTAGTGAACTTTTCCCTTTATGCCATCCTATATCAGGTATGAGAATAGGAGATCCATGACTTTGGTTTCCTTGAGTAGGAGATCCATGATTGTTGATTTCAAATGACTCTGTACATCTCCCTAAGAATCCAGAAGGACCATGACTGTGGATTGTTTGATTTCCTTTCGTTGAGGAAGATTTGAAACATAATCGACTTGAATATTGGTCAGATATTTAAAAGATAATTAAATAACTGTCTGTATCTTCGATCTGTTATCTTCTGAGGAGCTGAGGCAACTATTTAATCAAATGATATTAGCCAAAGGAATGATTTCCTCTGGGGATTGTTGTAAGCATCTTATAGTCAAATTTTTAGTGATATAATTGAAGGCATATCCGATAGAATTGTAACTGTAGGGTACACTTCTAACTGAAATGCATACATTTGTGATGGTGGGAAGAGATATATTTTACATTTCAGAGGGCTTAAAATTTGGGATACACTTGTGGTCACTTTATATCTGAGAACTAAGACGAAGTAAAGCTGAAGGTAGTATCATTGAGCAAGTAGGAGCTCTGAAATGCTTCTTTAGTGATAGACTTGATCTTTATCTAGAGACCTATACTCCACTCAAATGTTTCTTTTTTAGTGCTCTTTACTTTTATATCATTCCGATGGATGGTTTTGTAGACAAAGAAACATTTGCTTGGCTATTTGGCTCAAAGAATGTACTTGACAGTTGGCATGCTAAGCAAAATCAAAGTCCAAAATATGAGCCTTGCTTTTGCTTCTGTTTTCACTAGTTAGGTTTCTTCTGTTGGAGAAATATGAAAATGTCAATAAAATTAGCTGAAAGAATAACTAAAAAACATACTTTCACATAATTCAGATCATGTCTAATGTTTGCATTTCTTTTGTCTGTTGGTCTTGGTATGAAATTTACTAAATGATATATGTCATATAGAAAATCAGTGAAATATGGGATTAGGGCTGCTTATCTCACTAAATTTAGATGCTATGCTTTCATTCAAGTTAAATTTTCTATTAGACATGAATTATGTTCTAGTAACATAAATATCAAGTTCATAAAATAGCGTAAACTAACCGAATTCTTGGGAGATTTGAGTTGTATACTTGTAGCCTGTCAGGAACTTTATTATGCCCAAGCAATTTGGTTGAATCTACTTTATTATAGCTTCCAACCAAACATCACAATTTTATTATTGACTCCCCTTAAGTGTATGCAACCACTTTTCTGGGTACAAGGGCTGTAGGGGATAGGAGCTTGTTGCTGTTTTTGGACTCAATTATAAGTGATAAGTTTGTGCCAATCATAATTCATAGCAATAATAATTTATGACCTCATATTGTGGTACTTTAAAATTTTTTTGCCAGGAAGTCAAGTATAACTTGTCGATACATCCTTACTTATATATGCCTCGAAGCTATAGGTCCTATCTTGTGTCCACTGGATTTGTTTTTGAGAGTACCCTAAACTTATTGATATTGAAAGGCCAAAAGGATTCTCGCAATGTCTCATTTCTAGGTCTGATATTTTTATGTGACTGTTAAGCCCAGAGAAAGGAGGATATAATAGGAACAATGCATGGATTATTTCCTGTTATCCTTTGACAGATTATCTAAGATAGAGCTTATCGGAGAAGGTTTCTTGTAGTCAACCAAATTTATGGGCAGGTTAGGCTGTCATGAAATTGATAAGCCATTATCATTCTACACTTTTTAATAGATTACCGAGTTTAGGGGAGAAAAAGTGGTTGCACATAATGGACTGATTCCTTGGATAGTAGGATGTGCTTGTTGTCAATCTACCAACAGAACATCTTAGTCTCAACTGGAACACCTATCTTTCTGATCAGTCATTACTCATTAGGATGTAATGGAGAAATTTTTGGATATTTAAACTATAAAGCTTAATAAGCGGTTTTTCTAGCTTTACTGCACTATTAATCATGGTAAGGTTAGGACTTAGGAGGCAGTTTTGAATGTTCCTTGATCATTTCTCAAACTAGGAGTGCTTTGGTATTCATATCTATAAACAGAGAAGTATCGCTGCCATTATAATGGAGGAGCAAGTATTTCTAGGTTGCATTAAGCCATTATAATCAAGATGAATCTCGTTAGATACTGTTATCTAACATTGCCTTGATGCTATGAATGATACAAGTATGTCATATTTAGAAGAAGTTTGCTTAACAGTTTACTACTTTATTGACAGGTATTTGGTTATATTACAATTTTGTGTTTTTGACTTTATGTCAGATATTACACTACGTCACCTGGAACTTTTTGCAGGGTCATCTTTATTTGGCCAGAAGCCAGCCTTTGGAGGCTTTGGATCATCATCTAGCCAATCAAGTCCGTTTGGAAGCACATTTCAGCAAACACAACCAGCATTTGGCAGCAATGTCTTTGGTTCCACAACACCTTTTGGTGCACCAAGTCAACCTGCATTTGGTGCTCCAAGTACCCCAGCCTTTGGTGCGACAAGTACCCCAGCCTTTGGTGCGACGAGTACCCCAGCCTTTGGTGCGACAAGTACCCCAGCCTTTGGTGCAACAAGTACCCCAGCCTTCGGTGCCACAAGTACCCCAGCCTTCGGTGCCACAAGTACCCCAGCATTTGGGTCCACATCAACTTCGTTATTTGGTAATACTGGAACAGCATTTGGTGTTTCAAGTACCCCAGCATTTGGTTCAACAGTGACACCAGCCTTTGGTGGTTCAAATACATCTGTTTTTGGATCTCCAAGCACTCCTGCATTTGGCGCAACTACTACACCAGCATTTGGAGCTTCAAGTGCTCCTGCTTTTGGTGCATCAAGTAGTCCATCTTTCAGTTTTGGCTCTACACCATCTTTTGGACAATCAGCCTCCACATTTGGGAGCACTCCTTTTGGAACAACTCCTCCTTTTGGTGCTCAGAGTTCCCCATTTGGTAAGTCACCAAGTTGTTTTTGTCCTTCAGATACTGATCTTATGTCACAATCTCTGATGTGGTGAGAATGTTTCATTTCAGATATTGCAATTATTTGAAAATTAAATCTATCTTTTGGATTTGTGATTTATTTTAAAGTTGCTGTTGGTCTTCCAGAATAAGAAGCCGTATATCATGCTTTTTATCTTTTATTTGCTTTCCTATTTTTACTCTGATTTTGCTTTAAGTCTCTATCTTTATTCACCTTTTGTTTGGCAATGATTTTAGGTTCTCAAGCAGCAACACCAACATTTGGTAGCCCTGGTTTTGGACAATCCACTTTTGGAGGTCAAGCAGGAGGAAGCCGAGTAGCAGCTTATACCCCAACACCGGAGGTTGATGGTGGCACTGGTACGCAGCCCGCTGGGAAGTTGGAATCTATTTCTGCCATGCCTGTGTATAAAGATAAGAGTCATGAAGAATTGAGATGGGAGGACTATCAACGTGGAGACAAAGGTGAGGACAGTGCTTCTGTATAAAAATGCAGCTTACTACAAGCTGCTAGAGAACCTCAGGGAGTGCTCAATTTGTGAACCTTTTATTTCATAGTTAGAGAAACCGATTTCTTTTAAGGAAAATGAAATTTAAGACATTCCTAAGATCCCAACAAATTTTAACTGGATTAGAAAATAATTAAAGTTGCACTTATGGAATTCCTGTTAGTTTTTTCTGAGATTATGAGGCAAGTTCTTAGGTACTAAGAGTGCATTGTTGCAAGAATTGAAATTTTTGGAATTTTGCACTACCAAATTTAGCTCATTCTGCATAATTTGTCGGTTATTTTCCACAAGCTGCCTGTCTTTTCACTGAAATCTTCATGTTCAAATTTCTCAGGGGGTCCAAACCCTTCTGGGCAGCCTGCAGGTGGGATTGGTTTTTCAGCTCCAACACAATCAAGCCCTTTTGGTGCCACAGGTGCATTTGGACAGACAGCTGCAAATCCTTTTTCTTCCTCTACAGCTTCTAATCCATTTGCACTTAAAACACCTGCTTTTGGTGCAACTGGTTTTGGTTCCACATCTACATCACTTTTCAGCTCCCCATTTAGTTCATCATCATCAAGCCCCTTTGGTTCAACCTCGTCTACTCCTACACTGTTTGGTGGACCCACTGGTGCTGGATTTGGTTCAAATACTTCATCGTCAATTTTTGGTGGAACAACCACACCTGCTTTCAGTTCTTCACCGTCAATTTTTGGCTCATCAATGGCGGGTTCAGGTTCAGCTTTTGGTAGTGGCTTGACTTTTGGTAATACTCAATCATCTGGGCTATTTCAGTCCTCGGCTCCATCGTTTGGGCAAGCACCTTCTCCTTTTGGGCAACCATCTACAGGGTTTCAACAGAACACACCAGCTTTTGGTTCAAATCTGTTTAGTACCCCATCAACAGGGTTTGGAGGAAGTTTGTTCAGCAGCTCAACACCTTCGATATTTCCTTCAAGCACTCCAGCAGGGTTTGGTCAGACAACTGTAAGTGATCCTTGAAGCTGTTGTCCAAGTTTTAAGACTAATTCTTTCTAGTTTTTCTCATCTGATGAAGTTTCTAACTTTATTATCATGTGATATAATGTGCCCTTTCTTTTCTTTTTTGTATTATTTTTAATGTTGTTAATCTATGCTTTGTTTAGCCTTCCCTATCAACACCCTTTCAAGCAGCTGCGCCGCTACAGACATCAAGTGCCTTTTCATTTGGGAATTTCGGTCAGACACCAGGTACGTTAATCATTCCTCCTCTTCCCTCACCTTTGGATCTTGAAATACCCTACATAATTATTTTTCGTTTTGCCATTTTAGCATCTTCAGGTGGCTTTGGTGCTGGTTCCAACATTTTCAGTCAGGGTACCTTTGGGCAACCGTATGTTTCACTTCTCTATTGCTTTAACTTTAATATCATCATGATCATCCCGATCATCCCATTTAGATCATTACAGAATGGCACACTGTTATGATAAGTTGAGGTTTTAGTATTTTAAATGGGAAAAAGGGAAAACTCATACATGTTAACTGAGTTCAGACTTCTTGTAAAATTCTCTTTGCTAATTGACAATATGTTTTCTTTCTTTCCACTTGTAGTTCATTCTACTTCTCATTGTGAAATGTCGAACCTTAGATCATATTCTTTTACTTTATTTGTGTGGACTGTGGAACTTATAAATAATGGAGTATATTTTTTCTTGTTATGATGCGTTTTCAGACTTATGACTTTTATCTCCTTAACCATTTATTATGATTTACCAATTCCGTTTTTCTAATTAATTTCCTGTTATTTGTATCTATGAGGCAGTGTTGCTAGTCAATCCAATATGGTCATGCAACCAGCTCCTATTACAAATCCTTTTGGTACTCTTCCAGCGATGCCTCAGATGTCTATTGGCCGTGTTGGTTCTGCCCCTTCAGTTCAGTATGGTATTTCAAGCATGCCGGTAGGACCTCTTTGAGTGTAGGGGTGTAGCTATGACATTACTTACTTTTGCATTAGTACGTCTTTTAGGTGCTGTTGTTAGAAAGTGTATGACAAATGGAATGTTTTGCATTTTGATAGGTTGCTGAAAAACCGATTCCAGTCAAAACACTCTCCACTTTGGTTCCAAGACACCTCTCTCAGAGAAGGATAAGATTGCTGCCAAGGAAATATCATCCCAAAACTGATGGTCCAAAGGTGAGAATTTCTTAACACCAGACGACCCATTTGGAATGTGGCAAGATCTGTTAGATGTTTTCTCTTAAGCCTTTTCTGGAAACCTTTATCGCAAAACCTAACACTTCATCTTCACAGGTTCCTTTTTTTGCTGATGAAGAAGAAGCTCCTTCAACACCAAAAGCAGATGCTTTTTTCGTCCCTAGGGAGAACCCCAGAGCACTGATTATTCGTCCAATTGAGCAGTGGCCTTCGCGAAGCACTGCAGATAAGCAACTTATTTTAAAGAATGGAATCGGTCCGAGTAAGCAAAATGGTATGTCCTAAATTTATTGCACCGTGACAATCTTATACAAGCATAGACAACTGGATTTTAGTATACCATGCTACTTGAAGCTTGCATTTTTGCATGAATTATTAACTAAGAGCAAGAGCTGCACTAGTTTTGTCTATTTTGTAGTAATTTACACTTCAATTTGGCAAATTTGGTGGTGATATTTATGGATGGTAACAAGTTATAATGATTTCTTTATTTTAAATGGGAATTACAGGTCACTGAACTATGAAATATGTGCATCAAAAGAAATGGTAGCTAGAAATAAATAAGGCAAACAGGTGAGAGATTATTAAACAAGGGTGACTTATGAATGCTTTCTACAGTAGTGTCCAAAATTTCATAATCGGAACAAAAGTCAAGGATACTATTTGGATACAACTAAAATAATTTCTCTCCTTAGAGCAGGAGTTCTCGCCTTCTCATGTTCAGCATTAAAGGAAAAAATAGTGGTGCCAAGCTCCTCAAGGATGCATAATTTTGTAGTTGATGTTATCTGATTATTTGCTAATAGAAATGCAAGTATAAATTCTTACAAATGAATGAAATAGTTTGTGTTACAGAGTATGATAAGATGTGAGTATTTGCATGCATGCCTATTGACCTGTGCATGTCTTCTGTGTGCCAGTGACCAAGCGTGTGTACAGACAAGCAATAGCGTGCATAATTTTACTATTTTTTTTTAAACTATATTTTATGGTCTCACTCTTATCTTCCATATCTGTACTTGTATTGTTTAACCTTTAGCCCTGAGTATTTAGGGTCTAGGGATGTTTGTTTCAGACTGTTTCTACTATCTAGACAATGCCCTTCACTATTTTGAGGGTCATTATGACTATTTGACATTGGTACGAGTCTTCGGGGCTCTTTCTCCTGCTTGTCTTGGAGTATCCTTCTCCTTGGTAGTGGTACTGCTATATGGCCTCTGTCTATCATGTGTGAATGTTTCTAAAGGATATTGCTTCATCTTATTCCTGGTGATAATCTCATTTTGCCTAGAAGGTTAGAGAACAGAGATTCTTTTCTCTGCTATGCTACTTTCCTCTTTCTTCCCTGAGGGCATTCCTTTCCTGAACATAGAGCCAAAGGGTCTTGCCCGGAACTCTATCCCCCCTTTTCCTTCCGCAAACATGTTTTTTAACTTTTAAAATTCAGGCAATTAAAACTAAATATTGAGCGCACATAAGGAAGATTTGTGCTTTTGTGGAAATGATCATAAATGTTAAAGCTTTTGATGGTTAACTTTCATATATCAACAAATTTTAGGACAGGAGAAATAATATCTTGATATAGCCTACATTTAAATATTTAATTATCCTAATTTCTTTATGAATGTACATTAGACCTATCAAAAGTTTAAAACTGTTTTCTAACTTGAAGTAATTCAGATTTTGAGCCAGCTTCATATTTTGAGGGAGAAGTTGTAGTAGTTTCCACCAGGGATTTCATTGTTGTGCCACGGGGTGTGCCAGTGGCTTGCTGGCACAAGATGTGTCATACAGCATGGTTTGTGCCGTTTGCTACAATATTCGTGCTGTGTGTTTGCTTCAGCTGGTGGAGGGAGTGACAGAGGTGGAGGCAGAGGAGTTAAAAAGAATGACTAGCAGGCTAACATTCATCGCCATAGGAGTTGGAAGAAGGGAATAATTGGTTCTCAGGTCAGAGTTTATAGAGCTTAGGATCGGGTTAGATTCGGCTCTGATCTGACCCTAACCTGACTCAGGACCCTATTATCTTAAGTTAATGGGGGTTTTGAGCCTGGTTTGAACTGGATCAGACCCAATCTAGCAGAAAAACAGTTCATCTTCTATGTCGTTCCCTCTCGGCCTCCTCTTTACTTCAACCTCTAATTCCATCAGCTTCTCTCACTCTTGGCTGCCCAATCCCCTTCCTCAATATGCAGCCCCTTCACTTTATGTCCCCCCCCCCCCCCCCAACAGTCCATTTAGTTGATTAATAAGTCGAAGGGAATAGAAGAAGTGGTAGTTTTTGGATGCCAAAAGATGTAAGGTATTGATAAAATGTTGAGGCATGTTTCTTTGCCATGATAGAAAAATATGGACCATCTTTAACCAGGTTGCTTGAAGTGCATATCCAATGATTGAGCTTTCTGTTGTTAGATGGTTAAAACCATTTCATGTATTTGAGTAAGATAACTCTCAATCAGTTCTTTATGCGTACCACAAGTCTTATTGATATAATGTTGAGGCATGTTTCTTTGCCATGATAGAAAAATATGGATCATCTTTAACTAGGTTGCTTGAAGTGCATATCCAATGATCGAGCTTTCTGTTGTTAGATGGTTAAAAGTTAAAACCATTTCATGTATTTGAATGTAACTCTCAACCAGTTCTTTATGCGTACCACAAGTCTTATTTAGGGATTTGTGTGCTGCGTTACACGAAAAAACTAGAAACTGTTTCTGAGAAGGCTGTATTCTTGCAGCTCATTTTAAGAGCATTTTTCTTTGCTTCTGGTTCTTTCTGTGCAAAATTACTAGATCACTTGCAAAGAGAACGGAAGTTCATGATGCTAGCTTTCTACTATACTATATTATATTGATGGAAGTACACTCTTAACATACTCATCTCTAGCAGCAACTTATTGTGAGGTTCTTCTAACACTCTAAAGAACGGATACTCTGTGTATGTCCCCGTACGCGTGTCCAATATATATTGGATATGATTTGGGTATTGAGTCAGTTAAGTGGTTTAAGTCCATTAAGTTAATTCATTTGACTCATTAAGCTTATTAAGTAATAGAATAGGATAGATCAATCTAATTCCCCTTTCTTCCAATGCGTGCCGTAGCTACCTTTGTCCTCCCTTGACGAGCTTCAACGAAGCGTTATCCTCCATCTATTCTCTCTTGTGGGTGTTCTCTTTTGTCTATTCTCTCTCGTGCAGGTAAGTTTCTCTCCCTCTCTCTATTGTTCTCTCTTCCCTCTCATTTATCTCTTTTCTCTTGCCCTCTCATCTCTGTGTAAACCACGGAAGTTAATTCTTGGGATTGGCCAAAACGGATTGGGATTAGCCATAGCTAATTTTGATCTAGGGCCGAAACTTGTCTGATGGCTAGTTTCAACTTAGTATTGGCTGAATTAGTTGATACCCGATCTGTATTCGGTCGGGATTGGTTGAAATGGACGGAAGTCCGGAGAAAAAGAGAAATAGAGGGATGATAGTAAGAAAGAAAGGGAGGGAGAGGGTAGGGAGCTCGTCGGAGAGGAGGGAAAGAGCATATCTGAGGTCGTTGGAGGTCACTGGAGCCAGATCTGCGTTGGAAGAGTTTGTTGGACATTGATAGATATCGGAACTACATTGGAGAAGCATCAGCTTGGGAGAGAAAGGTGGTGAGAGAGGGAGAGGAAGAGTAAGAGTGCTAAGGAGAGAGAGAAGGGAGTCAGAGAGGGAGAGGGAGAGGGAGAAGGAGAGAGTTTGGAGGGAGTCGGATAGGGAGAGAATTTTGAGGGAGATAGGATTTTTTTAGGGAGTGAGTTAATAAGAGAGAGAGTTAGTGAGAGAAAGAGATACTTGATAAGAGAGAGTTAGTGCGAGAGAGTTGATAAGAGAGAATTAATGGGAGAGGTTAAATTTTATTTTAATTTATGTGAGAGAGAGTGTGTGTGAGTGGTAAAAAGGGGGAGAGAGAGATTGAGAAAACAATAAATTTTTAATATTTAGGCTTCATATATGAATAATTTATATTTATATCTTATTACTTATTAGTTTTTTGAATTTTTATGTATTTTAAAAATTATTTCAAAATACAGGCCAATACCACTGATATAACAAATATATATTATTTTTTCAGATGGTCGATTCCGATATTTGGAACCTTGGTCTAAACCCTAAACCCTAGTGTTTGTTTTTTCCTTTTCTCTCCCCTCTTTTTTGAATTTACATGGTTGTCATCTCTCTCTCTCTCTCTTCACTTCTCTTTTATTTCTCTCTTTTTCTAGTTTCCCTTCTCCCAATAAATCTCTCTATTTTGTCTGTTAGATTGTGTTAGAAATCAGTAATGTTTTGTGTTTTTGTCATACATGTATATGTCATCTACTTTTTGCAAATATACATGTATATGTTGTCATTAGAGTATAAATATATATATTAATTTAATTTATTTATTTACATATCTTAGATGTATCATATCCTGTTTTTTTAGAATTTGCCGTATCGCGATATCTTTATTGTCGTATCTGAATGATAGCATATCCATATCTAGTACACAATCCGTGCTTCATACCTCTAGCATAGTCTTATAAATTTCTTGATGTTTAGGTTTGCTGGCTGTTGTTAATTTGTCTTGATCTTTCATGGCAGTAACTGCCTTTCTTGATTAGTAGATCCTTGTTGGTAAGGCTGAGGAAGTTTTCTGATCAAAATTGCTTTCATTAATGATGTTCTGTAGAATGTCCTTGTCATCGGCAGCTAATGGGGTGGACGATGGTGCTCGGAGATAGTTCTTATTTAACCAAGTTCTGTTACAAACCTGTAACCTAGAAGCAAGAGTTTGACAAGTTCTAAGAGGGTCTCGATTAGGAAAATTAGTTTTTCAACAAATTTGAGTTCTATGTGAGGTACTGCGGCAGTTTTTCAACAAATTTGAATGATGGCAAGATATAATCTTTTGACAACTATAATTAGATGATATAATTATATAAAGTACCCCAAATTTATTCTTACGAGATAGTGTCTCTTATTGGTATGTGAGTTAGTGAGGTGCTTCATGACAACCTTTGCCAATTGAAACCTTTCTTTGGTCACTTACTGATATGGATTCCTTTTGGGGCTGTTGGTGGTGGCATTTTGCCGCCTGCAGCTTTCCTTTATTTCTTAAAAAAGATGAGTGATTATCTTGACCTTTTCAAAGATCGGATGGTATCAAAGATTCTGACTACAATGTAGACCATTAAATTGCTCTTGGTGATTTAGATTAGCTGGTCGGAGTTAACTTAGATTGGATTCAAACCAAAAGAGAGGGGCTTGCGGCATCTGAAACTACATTCTAGCCTCTGGAAGAACCAGTAGTTTATGTTTTAAGTTATATCAGTGGTCCCTACTGAGTTATTGGGCAACTAAGCTCCTATTTAATCTGCCCCAAATATAACAGTTTCCTGTTGCTTGCTCTATATTAGTTCCATCAATGCGGTTCTACTGAAAATAAAAAATAAAAAAACTTTGTTCATGTCATTCTCTATTTGCTATTTATACTTCGAAAATGGTGCTTAGCAGCCCCATGATCACCAGGCACCACTCATGAAATGTACAATATTGTTACATTTTGGTAACATGTCACCTTGCTTGATCTTAATCATATTGTCCTTGGTTTGCTTGTGGACATGCTCTTCTTCAATCTTTTATTTTTGATATATTTGATCTTATATGCTGTAATGGAGTTGTTTTTATTTTAATCATAGGTAAAGTATTGGAAGAGCCATCTGCTCCTGCAGTAAGTGAACCCTTTGAAGAGGACCATTATGGTGGGTTGATCATGATTATGTTTTTTCACTTGTTTCATATTGTTTCTTGAATCCTTTCCAGTTCTTCAAAATATAGAAAGTAACTACGCTTTCATTGAAGATCTTTGGACCTGTATGGAGTTGAGCAGGGCAGTCTATGCACAAGTTATGACGTATATATATATATATATATATATATATATATATATATATATATATATATATATATATATATATATATATATATATATATGATTTTTTTGACTATTTAAGTCTGCCCATATTTTTTTACACATTTAATTCATTTCAAAATTTAAATATGAGACTAGGGATTTGGAAACACTAATCAAGTCAGCGATTTTCAAATATAAGTAATTGATTGAATCAATAATTTATATGGAAATTTTAAATCTTGAAAAAAATTGGATTAGTCTAACGGAAAAGCTTCTATATAAGTTGTTCATCCAGTTTGCCACATATATTTAGAAGTCATTGAATTAGAAAGTGATTTATAAAAAAGTTCCTCTCTAAAATTTGACAACTTTTTTAAATGATTTGAAATTCTATGTAAGTCATAGATTCAGTCAAGGACTTGTATTTGGAAATCGCTGACTGTGTCAGCGGTTTTTAAATGCACTTGGTCTTGTATTTAAGTTTTAAAGTGTACTAGACATGTAAAATAATTTTTTGGGAAATTAGTTTGGTTAAAAACTCTGTATATATAACTTTTTATGTTTCTTATCATTTTTGAAAATAGAAATTCTTGTTGCTATTGAATAATTATGCTTTATTCTTGGAGAAAAAAAGATTTTTGTTATGGTTTTGTTGGTAAGATTGCCTTGTAAGAATATATTGCAGTCAACTGAGTAATAGGATAACATTTTTAAGAGAAACTACCAAGAAAACCTCCACTATTGACTTCACATGTTTGATTTGTAGTCTTGAATGAGATTGAATATAACAATAATTAATCGCACTGGATCTGTTAGTTTTTAAATACTCTTAGAACTCTAAATATTACATTTTTCCTGTGTTATAGATTTATGAAATCCATGCAGATTCTCAGACTAGGAACCACCAAATGGCTGAGCAAAATGACATTCAATCACCATCCAAAACTATTCAGAAGGCGAACGGAGTTCATGAAGACCAGACACAAAAGGGTTTCAAGGCTGCAATTGTGTATGAGCATGGTGCAGACGTGGAGGCGCTGATGCCCAAGCTACGCCATGCTGACTACTACACAGAACCTCGAATCCAGGAGCTGGCTGCTAAAGAACGAGCTGAACCAGGCTTCTGTCGTCATGTAAAAGATTTTGTGGTCGGCAGGCATGGCTATGGGAGCATCAAATTCTTTGGTGAAACTGATGTGAGGACGCTTGACCTTGAGTCTATTGTCCAGTTCAACACCCGTGAGGTGATTGTATACAAGGATGAAAGCAAGAAGCCTCCAGTTGGACAGGGGCTCAACAAGCCTGCAGAGGTGACACTTCTTAATATTAAGTGCATGAACAAGAAGACAGGCCAGCAGTACACAGAAGGACCTAGAATTGAGAAATACAAGGAAATGCTGACAAAGAAAGCTGAGGAGCAGGGCGCTGAATTCGTATCTTATGACCCAGTGAAGGGCGAATGGAAGTTCAAGGTCAAGCACTTCAGCAGCTATGAGTTCGGCGAAGGAGACACCATTATCTTAGAGACCTCCCCTTTAAGTTGTTGATTTTAGATGCTTGAACCAAGTGACTTAAGGCTTTCTTGTTATATCTTGTAGCTACTTTCTGCCTTTTTTTGCCCTTTAACGGGGTGAGTGTTGTATGGTTTCTGTATAGACTTTTTTTTTTTAGCCTCTGTGAGAGCTTGCTGTACTGTGGGGCAATTGCTTCTGCTCTTGTTTTTTTTTCCCCTTTCATTTCTTGTTCTTAGGTCCCCTGAAAATTGAAGTGAGGAAATGCCCCATAGTGAGTTTTGTTTTCAGCGACTTTCCATGTTTTCCTATCCTATTGGAATGTCATGAATGTGTATCATCAATTCTCATTTTTGAACTCACTATTTGTGAAATGCCCGCCTTAACTATTTTGCCCAACTAATAAATAAAGCTAATAATGATTATGCTTGTCTCTTCATAATTTGTATCACTCCATTGCCTTCACTTACAGTTTCTTCTGTTGCTGTTACTCTTTTATTAGGTAAATAGCAGATTTTATAGGAGCACCGCAGATTACTCAAGCTCGAGAGAGAGTTTGGCATATGACTCACCATTGGAGACATTGAAAATAACTTCTTGTCATAGATTTTCAGCAACAATATTTCAGATGCCAAAATGAAAAAAAATGTTGTTATACAAATATTTTCAGAATCCTGGTATTTATTTTAGAGTTGGAAATGAAGAGTTTCATGAATTAGTGTCTATACTCATGGCAATACAAACAATGTTTGATTCTATTTCCTCTATGTCGTTAAAATACAGAAGCCACAATCAAGATGACATATTGAGTTATTGACAAATCTGCAGAAACCATGACTGTAACTTTATGGGAGGACAAATAATTCAGTTTTGTCTCCATCCTTCAATCTTCTATATAGGAGTTAGGAGGTTATATACATCATTTAATGAGGTAGGGAAAATGAACCGGATGTAAGTTCAAATATAATAAGAAAATTTGCATATGACACCCCGCCTTTTAATAAAATTATGATTTACACCCTATATTTTTACTATTTATAAATCAAATTTTATAATTTAGTGAATATATGTAAAAAAACACTCTACTGTTAGATATGTTAAATTAATTTCTAGATTAAGTTAACTATATTAAAAAGATTATAAAAATATCTCAATCAAAGTTATATTTATCTAATCTATACTAACCTAACTCAATCCAATTAAATCTAACTAAACTAAACCTAACATATATTAAGAGTATTTTTGTTATTTTATAAATAAAATATATCTTATTAAGGGAATATTTTGATGGTGTTAATTTAAATCTAACTCATAATATTTTTTCTGCACATATTTCTTAAATTATAGGGCTCGATTTATAAATAGTAAAAATATTGAATGAAAATCACATTTTCGTTAATAGAAAATATGTTATTTGCAAATTTTTCTAAATTCATTCATTCTACTAAATAAATAAAGAAAAAAAGAAGAAGATATATATTCAAATACTGATGCGATAACGTACAAAGTATTTTTCATGCATTTACATATAATAAATTATTGGGTTTTTTTACTTATGTACCATTCAAAAATCTCTTATTTTATTCTATGTCCCTCAAAAATTCATATTTACATGTATGACCCTAAAAAATATGCTATTTACATAGATTACACAATCAGCTAATTTGCTAATTATGTCTCAATAATTTAGTTAAGAAAAAGACAAAAACACCCTTAACTAAGATTTCTTTTTCTTTTAAAAAAAATTAGAATAAGAATAATTTTATATGTCTAAATTATTTAAACTTTAACGGTTAGTTAGACTCCAAAGATATCCATGAATAAAAATAAGAATTCTAAACGGTATAAATACATAATCCGTAGGATATATATATATAATATCAAATTTAGAGGGAACATACAAAAATAAATATGAGATTTTTGAAGGGTATGTATGTAAAATAATTTGGACCCAGCTGATACACAACTGCACCAGACCAAGATTTCACTGAAGGGAGATAGATAGGGTTTTGGACATCGTTCGTGCAGACACACATGAGACGTCGCACTCCATCCGAACCTCTGATCCACGGATTCACGGTGTATGAGTCGGCTGTATACCTCCCTCTTCGCCTAATTCAAATCCAAGGACCAAAAAGTTTTCCTTTCGTTTTTATTTTTCGCACTAAAATAAATAAGTGAGGAGAAATAATTCCCTCTCCCTCCTCGATTGCCCTAAAATCTCCCAGTAGATTCCCTTTCCGGTTATAAGTGCCAAAGGTTGCGGAAGGAAGCGTCAAACCCTAGCTGACTTCGTGATCGAAGACAACCCGAGTAGCCATGTTCGGTTTGATCAATCGTAGTTCTCTCTTTTGGTGTTTCTTTGTGGAATCGTGGATGAATTCTATTAACTTTGCCCTTTTTTTTTTGTCCTTCCTCCATGATTCTTAAGTGCTTCGCTTGTTTTTCTTCGATATAGGGTTTATCTACGCTCATATCCGTTTTCTTTTAATGTGAGTTGGGCTTGGATACTGGATCTTTGGGTTGCTGTTTGAGGTTTTGATGGCACTGGTATGATCTGGTGTTGCTTTTGTGATTGATCAGTAGAGGTTAGCAGTGTCGTCACTCCCCAGTATGCTTCTTCTCGTGATTTCATTAATCTTTTAATTTATCTATGAGAATTCAAGTTAGTTTTTGGTGTGTCTGGCTTTATTCAAAGTATATGTTTTCTTTTAATGAGGCTTCCTTGTTCTGGTTTTCTGTTTTTGGAGCATAGATTTAGCTGGCTATTAATGTTGTTATGCTCTCTGCTTTTCTGGTTCACCTTCAGTGCCAAAAGTGGAATTTTTGCTGCTGGTTACAATACCTTGATTTACATTTTTGGGTGTAAATGTAGAATTTAGTTTTAGACTATTAGATTATCAGTGCTACATTAGTATCTCATGCTATCTTCTAATAACTGGAGTTTGCAATGCAGCATTTGGGCAGTCTTCTAGTAGTCCTTTTGGAGCTACTTATGTTGAATGGGTCACATTTGAGGTGGGAAGTGGGCTAAGTTTAGTTTTTAGGATTTAGCGGACTATTAAAAAAAATTATATATACTATTTTAGTATATGGTATATATCATATATAATTATTTATTATTTTATATATATTAAAAATACTAAACTGTTTTGACATCTGCCTTCCGCCTAGGCGCTAGGCGGTGGGGTGACTGTCCGCCACCTGCGACCGTCTTTTATTACATTGCTATTTTAAAAAATAATCAAATAACGGTGTGTATCTTTGATATGTTATCTTAGATCTGCTTTTTGTGACAATGATTAATTGAAGGGATGGGTCTTTCATATGAGGAGCTGAGGCAAATATTCAATCAAATGATATTAGTGATGCCAAATGAATAATTTCCTCGGGGGATATATGTTGTAAGCATCTAAAAAGTTAAATTTTAATTGTATAAAAGAAGGCATATCTGATATAATTGTAACCATAGGTACAATTCTTATTTGAAATGCATACATTTGTCTCGTACACTTTGGGGATGGTGAGAAGAGATATATTTACATTTCAAAGGGGTTAAAATTTGGGATACACTTGTGGTCACTTTATATCTGAGAATAAAGATGAAGTAAAGTTGAAGGTAGTATTATTGAGCAAATAGCAGCTCTGAAATGCTTCTTTAGTGATAGACTTGACCTTTATGTAGAGACCTATACTCCAGTCAAATATTTCTTTTTTATTGCTCTTTACTTTTATATCATTCCAATGGATGGTTTTGCAGTCAAACAAGCATTCAGTTGGCCATTTGGTTCAAAGAAGGTACTTGACAGTTGACATGCTAAGCAAAATCAAAGTCCAAAATTTGGGCCTTTCTTTATCGTCTGTTCTAGTTTCTAGGTTTCTTTTGTTGGAAAAATATGAAAATGTCACTAAAATTAGCTGAAAGAATAACTAAGAAAACATAATTTCACATTATTCAGATCAAGTCTAGTGTTTGCATTTGTTTTGTTTTGTTTGTCTTGGTATGAAATTTACTAAATGAATATATGACATATAAAAAATCAGTGAAATATGGGATTAGGGCTGCTTATTTCACCAAATTTAGATGCCATGCGATCATTCAAGTTAAATTTTCTATTAGACATGAATTAACATTAATATCATGTTCATAAAATAGTGTAAACATTCTAATTCTTGGGGGATTTGAATGTAATCGTGTAACCTGTCAGGAACTTTATTAGTGCCCGAGCAATTTGGTTGTAAACTTTATTTTTACTCGATGTCTCATTTCTAGGTCCAATGTTTTTATGCGAGTGTTAAGCCCAAAGGAAGGAGGAAACAATAGGAACAGTGCATGGATTATTTCCTATTATCTTTTGACAGATGATCTAATATAGAACTTAGCGGAGAAGGTTTCTTGTAGTCAACCAAATTTATGGGCAGGTTAGGCTGTCGTGTAATTGATAAGCCATTATCATTCAACCCATTTTTATAGATTACTGAGTTTAGGGAGAAAGAAAAGTGGTTGCAGATAATGGACTGATTCCTTCGATAGTTGGATGTGCTTGTTGTCATTCTACTAACAGAACATCTTAGTCTCATCTGGAACACCTATCTTTCTGAGCAGTCATTACTCATTATGATGATTAAACTGGAGAAATTTTTGGATGTTTAAACTATAAAGCTAAATAAGCGGTTTTTCTAGCTTTACTGCACTATTAATCATGATAAGGTTTGGGGGCAGTTTTGAATGCTCCGTGATCATTTCACAAACTAGGAGTGCTTTGGTAATCATATATATAAACAGAGAAGTATCGCTGCCATTGTAAAGGAGAAACAAGTATTTCTAGGTTGCATTAACTATAATGTGTATAGTCAAGATGAATCTTGTTACATACTGTTATCTAGCATTGCCTTGATGCTCATGAATGATACAAGTATGTCATATCTAGAAGTAGTTTGCTTAACAGTTCACTGCTTTATTGACAGGTATTTGGTTATATTCCAATTTTGTGTTTTTGACTTATGCCAGATATTACAGTACATCACCTAGAATTTTTTTGCAGGATCATCTTTATTTGGCAAGAAGCCAGCCTTTGGAGGCTTTGGATCATCATCTAGCCAATCTAGTCTGTTTGGAAGCACATTTCAGCAAACACAACCAACATTTGGAAGCAATGTCTTTGGTTCCACAACACCTTTTGGTGCACCAAGTCAACCTGCATTTGGTTCTCCAAGTACCCCTGCTTTTGGTGCGACGAGTACCCCCAGCCTTTGGTGCGACGAGTACCCCAGCCTTCGGTGCTACAAGTACCCCAGCATTTAGGTCCACATCAACTTTGTTATTTGGTAATACTGGAACGGCATTTGGTGCTTCAAGTACTCCAGCATTTGGTTCAACAGTGACACCAGTCTTTGGTGGTTCAAGTACTTCTATTTTTGGATCTCCAAGCACTCCTGCATTTGGCACAATTACTACACCAGCATATGGAGCTTCAAGTGTTCCTGCATTTGGTGCATCAAGTAGTCCATCTTTCAGTTTTGGCTCCGCATTATCTTTTGGACAATCAAACCTGCTCAGAATCCTCCAAAGTTGTGCCAGCATGACCCAACTCAAAGAAATCCACGCCCAAGTCATCGTTCATGGCTACCAACACCACCATTCTCTCTCCTCCAAGCTCCTCTCTTTCTGCGCCACCTCCTCCTCCGGCGATCTCTCCCACGCCCTCCTTCTCTTCTCCCACGCCCTCCTCTCCCCTCTCGCCCATCACTACAACACCCTCATCCGTGCCTCCTCCCCTCTCAACTCCCTCTACTTCTACAATGCCATGATGTCTCGCTCTACTAGTGTCCGACCCGATGCCATCACTTTCTCCTCCGTCCTCAAAGCTTGCGAGCTCGCCAAGGTGAAGCCCAAGTGCAAGGAGGCTCATGGGACCATTCTGCGAATTGGGTTTTGTTCCAATGTTGTAGTCTGCACCAATTTGATCCGGTCTTATGTGGCAGTTGGCTACATGGACGATGCGAGGAGGGTGTTCGACGAAATGCCGTGGAGAGACTTAGTGTGCTGGAATGCGATGATATCTTGTTATTGCCGTGCGGGCTTGCATGATGAGGCATTGAATGTTTATAAGAAGATGAGGAAGGCAGATGTTGGTCTTGATGAATTCACTGCCGTAGGGCTGCTCTCGTCATGCGCTCATGTCGGGGCATTGGATTTTGGTGTCTGGGTTCATGGGTTTGCAGAGGAAAATGGATTCTTGGATAGAAATTTGTTTGTGGGCAATGCGCTTATAGATATGTATGCCAAATGTGGTAGCTTGGATGAGGCTCATCGGGTTTTTGATCGGATGCAGTGCCGTGATGTCTTCACTTGGAATTCGATGATCATTGGATTGGGAATTCATGGTCGTGGCAATGAAGCAATCACATTCTTCCAAAGGATGTTGATGGCTGGGGTCCGGCCAAACTCTGTTTCGTTCCTTGGATTACTAATGGGATGCAGCCACCAAGGCCTGGTTGATGATGGTCTCAAGTACTTTGAATTAATGAGCTACCAATTCAATGTCAAACCGGATGCTAAGCATTACGGTTGTATCGTGGACATATGTGGCCGTGCAGGCAAGCTAGAGAAGGCGCTCGAGTTTGCCAGGAGTTCACCTTGTAGTAATGATGATCCAGTCCTATGGCGCACATTGCTTAGTGCTAGCAAGATCCATAAAAATGTAGAGATGGGTGAGATTGCTTTCAGACATCTTGTCAATATGTCAGCTTATAATGCTGGAGATTGTGCTCTTCTAGCAGATATCTATGGCAACGCAGGGGATACTGATGGTGTCTCTAAGATGCGAAAAATGGTTAAGAATGAGGGAATTAAGACCACTCCTGGTTGGAGCTCAATTCAGATTCATGGTGAGGTGAGGAAATTTGTAGTTGGTGACTGTTCACATCATGACACCTCAAAAATTTATAAGAAGCTGAAGGAGATGATCAGCCGAGCAGCTTCAGTGGGTCATTTGGAAGAGAATTTAAAGTTATTGAGAAAAGAAAATGGACCTGCGCGATGGTTGGAGGATGTTTCAGAGAATGGGGGAGACTATCATAGTGAGTTATTAGCTATTGCTTATGGATTGGCTAATACTCCGGATGGAACAAATCTGCGGATTGTGAAGAATTTGAGGGTGTGTAAGGATTGCCATTTGCTGACAAAATTTTTGTCAAAAGCTTATGGTCGGGAAATCAATGTAAGGGATCGCGTACGCTTTCATCATTTCAAGGACGGGTCCTGTTCTTGTAAGGACTACTGGTGAAACTTCTAATGGTTGTCATTTTATAGTCTATAAATCCAAGCAGCAGTCAGAATTGACAAGTTGGAAGATGGAAACTGAGTGGTAGAAGGTGATCTGCTGCAATCTTTTCCATACCGAAGATGTCATGTAGCATTGCATTCTACATCTTAAGTCAGAGATAGGAGGTCATTTTCTCACTTAGTGTTTTCCTTCTACTTAAATATTGGCAATGCTATTTTAATTAAAGAGTTGGAGTAAAAAGGCCAGGACATCAAAGGGTTAGCCTTAGAAGTTCTTATGGAGAGAGTGAAATTATTCTAACTTAAGAGGAAGCATGTTTCTCCCATATAGTTAGTTTTTTTTTTTCCTGAAGGGTTTTTATACTTTGATTTCCATAATTACTATGCCCTTTTATTGGTATTTTGTAGGCAAAGTGAAAGATCTGTAGACTCTAGATACTCTAAGATACCCAAGTCCAAGTTACTTGATGCTAAGAGGATTACTCTGAGGTTGTCCATCTAAGAGGTTGAAGACGACCACACTTGTGGGAGTAAACTTGCCAGCAGATCTGAAATAGATAATCATGAAGGATGCATAAATTTCTAAGTAACTGTTAGACAATCAGCACACAAAACATTAAACTATTATTCCCATGATATTCATTAGCTTTATTTATAAAAATATGTGTAAAAGAATGCTCCATGATTATAACATATAAAGTATTTTTTATATACTATAACAT
The DNA here is from genome assembly GCF_048772165.1 of Typha angustifolia. Lineage (NCBI taxonomy): Eukaryota > Viridiplantae > Streptophyta > Magnoliopsida > Poales > Typhaceae > Typha > Typha angustifolia. The sequence continues at coordinate 9,495,411 of NC_133252.1, read as the reverse complement.
ATAAAGTATCTTTTATACATTTACATACAAAAAATTATTGGGTTTTATGCTTGCATACCCTTCAAAAATCTCTTATTATCTTGTATTCCCTGCAAAAATTCATGTTTACATGTATACCCCTCATGTAGTTTATATTGATAGCCTTGAAAAATCACGCGGCAGTAATAACAAGGTAAGTAGAGGTTTTAGTATTTTAGATGGGAAAGAGGGAAAACTCATACATGTTAAGTTATTAACTGAGTTCAGACTTCTTCTAAAATGTCTCTTTGCTAATTGACAATATGTTTTCTTTCTTTCCTACTGTAGTTCATTCTACTTCTCATTGTGAAATGTGGAACCTCAATTCATATTCTTTTACTTTATTTGTGTGGACTGTGGAGCTTATATATTATGGAGTATAATTTGTCTTGTTTGGATGCATTTTCAGACTTACGCCTTATTCCTTACATATTTATTATGATTTACCAATTCTGTTTTTGTAATTAATTTCCTGTTATTTGTATCGATGAGGCAGTATTGCTAGTCAATCCAATATGGTCATGCAACCAGCTCCTATTACAAATCCTTTTGGTACACTTTCAGTGATGCCTCAGATGTCTATTGGCCATGTTGGATCTGCCCCTTCATTTCATTATGGTATTTCAAGCATGCAAGTAGGACCTATTTGAGTGTAGGGGTGTAGCTATCACATTACTTACTTTTGCATTAGTATGTCCTTTAGCTGCTAAAGTTAGAAAGTGTATTTGACAAATGGAATGATTTGCTTTTGGACAGGTTGCTGAAAATCTGTTTCCACTCAAAACACTCTCCACTTTGGTTCCAAGACACCTCTCTCAGAGAAGGATAAGATTGCTGCCAAGGAAATATCATCCCAAAACTGATGGTCCAAAGGTGAGAATTTCTTAACACCAGACTACCCATTTGGAATGTGGCAAGATCTGTTAGATTTTGTTTTCTCTATAGTCTTTTCTGGAAACCTTTATCGCAAAGCCTAACACTTCATCTTCACAGGTTCCCTTATTTGCTGATGAAGAAGAAGCTCCTTTAATATTAAAACCAGATGCTTTTTTCGTCCCTAGGGAGAACACCAGAGCACTGATTATTCGTCCAATTGAGCATTGGCCTTCACGAAGCACTGCAGATAAGCAACTTATTTTAAAGAATGGAATTGGTCCAAGTAAGCAAAATGGTATGCCCTAAATTTATTGCACTTTGACAATCTTATACACGCATCGACAACTACTCGATTTTAGCATATCATGTTACTTTAAGCTTGTAAATTTACATGAATTATTAACTAAGAGCGGATGATTAGAACTTTAAACGAGAGCTGCACTGGTTGTCTATATGGTAGTAATTAACACTCCAATTTTGCAAATTTTGTGGTGATATTTATGGATGGTGACAAGTTAGAATGATTTCTTTATTTTAAATGGGAAGTGCAGGTCACTGAACTATGAAAATATGTGCATCAGAAGAGATGGTAGCTAGACATAAATAAGGCAGATGGGAGAGAGATTATTAAACAAGGGTGACTTACAAATGCTTTCTACAATAGTTTTCAAAATTTCATAGTTGGACCAAAAGTTAAGGATGGATACAACTAAAATGTTTTTTTCTCCTTAGAGCAGGACTTCAGGTTCAACAATAAAGGAAAAAATAGTGGTGCCAAGCTCCTCAGGATGCATAATTTTGTAGTTGATGTCGTCTGATTATTTGTTAATATCCTAATAGAAATGCGAGTATAAATTCTTAGAAATAAATGAAATAGTTTGTATTATAGAGTATGATAAGATGTGAGTGTATTTGCATGCATGCCTATTAACCAGTGCATGTCTTCTGTGTGCCAGCTAGTAGTGTGTACATGCAAGCACTAGCGCGCATACTTTTACTAATTTTTTTTTTCATACTATATTTTATGTTCTCACCCTTCTTTTCCATATCTAAACTTGTTTAACCTTTAGCCCTGACTATTTATGATGTAGGGATGTTTGCTTCAGACTGTTTCTACTATACAGACAATGTCCTTCACTATTTTGTGGGTCACTATGACTATTTGACATTGACCTGAGTCTTCTGGGCGCTTTCTCCCGCTTGTCTTGGAGTATCCTTCTACTTGGTAGTGGTGCTGCCATATGATCTTTGTCTATCTTGTTTGAATGTTTCTAAAGAATATTGCTTCATCTTATTCTCGGTGATGATCTCATTTTGCAATAGATCCAATCTAGATGGTTAGTCATTCATTTTTATGAAAACCCCTGTCATCAATATATCCATTTGCAAACATGTTTTTAACTTTCCAGGCAATGAAAATTAAATATTTTAAGCGCACATAAGGAAGACTTGTTTTCGTGGGAATTATCATAAATTCTAAAGCTTTTGATGGTTAACTTTCATACATCGACAAATTTAAGGACAGGAAAAATAATATCTTGATATAGCCTACATTATGAATGTACATTAGACCTGTTAAAAGTGTTATCTAGCTTGCAAGTACCTTCATATTTTGACTTTTGAGGGAGAGGTTGTTGTAGCTTCCGCCAGGGATTTCATTGTTGTTGCCATGGGGTGTTCCAGTGGCTTGCTGATACAAGACGTGTCGCTCAGCATAGTTTGTGCCGTTTGGTGCAAAATTCATGCTGTCTGTTTGCTTCAGCTGGTGGAGGGAGTGAAGAGGTGGAGGCAGACATGAAGGGAGGTGCAAAAGATTTATGGCAGTGAAGATTGGAAGGTTGAAGAGGTCGCTAAAGGACTTAAAAGGAATGACCAGCCAGGCTAAAGATTCATCGCCATAGGAGTTGGAAGAATGGAATAATTGGTTCTCAGGTCGGATTCATTTTTGAACTAGCCCAAACCTAACCAAAACTTTATAGCGTAACTTTAAAGAGCTCAGGTTAGATTCGGCTCTGATCTGATCCGAACCCGACTCCAGACCCTATTATCTTAAGTTAATGGGGTTTTGAGCCTGGTTTGAACTGGGATCAGACCCGAATCTAGCCCAAAAATAGCTCATCTTCTACGTCCTTCCCTCTCGTGATCAACCCCTAGCCTCCTCTTTACTTCGACCTCTAATTCCATCAGCTTCTTTCACTCTTTATGTTCATGGATTATACTATTTAAAAATAAATCCTTTTAATCTATGGATATGGCCACGATATGGTAGGATACAACAGGGGTTTCCAATCTTATTGATAATATGGGTTGGGCATTGAGTCAGTTTAAGTGTTGGATGGTTTCTGTAGACTTTTTTCTTTTTCTTTTTCCTCGATCCCCTGAAAACTGAAGTGAGAAAATTCCCCATACTGAGTTGCTACTAAATTTTGCTATCCCATTAGAATGTCATGAATGTGCAGCATCAATTCTCATTTTCTTGAGGAGGAAAAACTTCTACACTTTGCCTAGGAGCAGTAGCTCAAGATGTAGATGTGATAACAGGGAGGATAATATACTTTCAGAATATCTTGAGAAACTGTTAAAGCTCATGACCACCCATTAACTACAACAAAAGAGTGATGTAATTATCCATCACATACTCATTCCACATTGATATAACATCATCTCTTAATGAGACGAGCAAGACAACAATAGTATAATATAACCATGCAGACTAGTAATACATACCAAGTTTGCCTTCATGTTTCTGAAAGGAAAGTAACATAATAAAGACATGGCAATAATGGAGTTCATTTACAGGAGGAAAAGAGCAGCTACATCGACCAGACTGGTTGGATCACCGAATGCTAGCCTGCCAATAGCAAAGGCTGCACGGGCTACTTTAAATCCTGTACGTTTGAACTGCGCAGAAAATGATGTGAAAAATGAAGAACTTATTGTGAAAAGAAGATGAGAGGATATATAGCTACTACAAGGTATATATGTGCAGTGTTCTTCAATCAAGCAACAAACTGAAATAAAAACTACCAAAAGGAACAAGGAGGGAGTCGCCATGCCATTTGTTATCAAAAGCTTATAAAAGATGAGGTCGACTAGGAAACTAACTTTCTTCTAAGCTCAGAAGATCATTCTTTGTTGATGAATTCTACAAATCTCAGCACTGTATCATGATTTATTTTTAGAATCTCTAGCTAAAAAATTATTTAATTTTATTTAATTCAGCATAATCTACGTATTATAAATATTATTATAGATTAATATCTCATATCAAAATTTGTTCTTTATATGTTATATTATAATCACATTATAATTCAGTAACTCTCAGAGAGGGCCAAATTGGTAATTTCCGCTTTTTTGGGATAAAGTGATGAGATATCCCTTTTTTTTTTTTCATCCTAGCCAAAAGTTAGGATAAAGATATCGAGATAAGCCCTCTTTATCTCTGTTTTTATTATAGCTCTTTATCACTTGTTTGACGAGGATTTAGGGATAAAAGAGGTTTATTCCGAATTATTAACCCCCTCAATACTCTTGCATGCTCACCTGAGTCGAACTCATATTGATGGTGTACCAAACCAACACGTTATTTGACACAGTATTTGGAGTTTTTGACCTAGCTAGACCTTTTTTTTTAAATTTTTTTTATCGAAATAAATTATCTCTCAAACATATTAGCAAATGGGGTCTAATTTACTATAGTCATAATAAAAACGCTAAATTAATCAGTATTTTTAAAAACGTTAATCAGTTCAATATTTTTACATTACATTTTTTTTTTCTTAACTACTGAAAGATTAAGTTAAAGAGAATTATATATATAAAATGCTAAACTAACCAGTATTTTACGCTGAACTAATTAGTGCTTTTACTTAGAGATAGAACGCTAATTAGTTCAGCGTTTTTATTAGGACTATAGTAAATTATAACTTATTTGTTAATAAATTTGAGGAGTAATCAATTTCGATAAAAATAAATTAAAATAGGGTTAGTTTGGTCAAAAACTCCAATATTTGTATCATGTTTTTGTAGACATATTTATTTAGATGAATTTACTTAAGCTAAGGAAGGAGGTAAAGATTTACAAGATGACTATTTGGAAAGAAGCAAGTAAAAATATACACCTGAATTGAGCTCGCCTTCTCTTCAGCATATGAAACAAGAACTGCCTCAAGTCTCTCACGCTGACAACTAACCAAAGGTTCGTACTCCAGGTGCAGACCTGCAGATAAGCAATTTTGCTTGCTGTATAGGTTATTGATTTGAAGGGCGAAAGAGAAAAAATAAACTTAAAATGAATGATTTATTAATTTGTTAGACATATTGCAGGACTAGTGGCACTTTAATCTTTGGTTTGGATGATGATGCCTTCTTTTGTTAAAAGAGTTGAACCATTGAACGAGATTTACTCGACAACTGCCCAGGTGGACAGGGTTTATTTTTGAAGACTTACACAGTCTTGTAAGAGCAGCATGTAGCCAAGCAAAAGCTCTTTAAAGGGTTCAACTTTTGACTCTGAAACATGGTGAAAGTTTTTCAGTAAAGTTATTTTTAATAAAGATTAGAAATGTTTGGTGAAAATAAATATTTATTGTTATTAATAATAATATGCAATAGATAAAAAGGCTGAAAGCACAACCCTTTTTTTTTTTTTTTTAAAGAATAGAAAGTGAAGTAGAAAGAGTTGAGTTGGTTTAAGAAGGTAAAAAAAAACTCATTTCTCTTTTTTACTTTCTTTTTCTAAATACCATAAAATATATTAGTATCACATACATCTGGTGAAGAATAAAAACATACATTGCATTGGCTGAACTATTTAGAATATTTATCCACTTCAGTGCTGGATGCAAATTGTTTCATTTTTTATTGTATAAAAGTTGAATTAGATGCTTTTGTTTTCAAAGGGTGTAATGTGATATATTAAATGGTGCTAATAGGATATTATTGCTCAAATGGCTCGTTGTATATGAGTATACTAAAAAAAAATGATCTTGAGTGATAGTGTATGAGGTGAAATTATATAACTTAGCTTAAAAGTTCTTCAAAATTAAAATCAAGTTTGATTGCGAAGGAATATTCTATTTGTGCTGCAGTAAAGCTCTATAACAGTTGCTACTTGTGTCATGAAGACAAGACAAAATTAACATAAATTTGCGAGGTTATTAACCAAAGATTCTTGTGGAAACCCACTCGCAGGTAAAGTTTCAAGAAATCAACGTACCTGCACATGAATTATCAAACTTATCCAGGTAAGGTTTAACCACAATATTGACTGAGTCACAAGGGCACTTCGCTTTGTTTAAGGCAGTGCCAATTTCATCCTTACTTGCGTTAAAAATTGCCATGGGGAGATTTTGCAAGATGTCCTTACACTTAGGTTCCAAGATCTGCAAACAAGAATAATTAGTCAGCTAAAGGAATTATCTATTTTGTATATATATATCCGCAATGTTATCTTTGGCATTACAATAACTACGATCGATCAGAGATATCTGATGAAACCCATATCTTTTAATGTTTTCTGTTCACCAAGAATGCTTCAACAAAAACCTTCTAGAGCACAAAATATTATCTTTGGCATTATCCCCATGACCTATAGGTGTAGCCAGATCTAGTCCAAGTTGGTTTGAAATTAAGTTACAACATTTCAGAGCCATTGATTGTCTGTTTGTTGCTAACTTGATAATTCTCTCTATTATAGTTCAATCTGTGTTTGGCCAAGTGTAGAGCTTATACTAGAGTGTCACTCTATCTCCCTTCTTTATACTTTTATATCTAAGTTGTAACAATTTACTCAAAGCTCAATTAATTATCAGTCTACGAACTCTCTTTACAAAAATCAGATAACGTAATGGCGTAGCAGCAAACTGTTCTAAGTTCTAACAGCCTATTAGTTTCTATCTGAAACCAGCCAACAGGTTGCAGGTGATCAGTGCACTGATAATTTTCACTATTTAAAAAAAAAATCTTCTTCAGTTTCCTTAACCGCATGATATCTGAATCTCTATTATGTTCCATTTCTTGATCCATCGATGAGTAGAACTTGTAAATTATACAGTAAATATGAAGTCAAATATCTACCTTTAGAGTCCATGAAGTTAAGCATCAGAGATGGCATTGGAGACATCTCCTAGGTGTTGGATATCTCTCAATTAAGTTCCATGCTGTGGTGGGCACAGGTTTGAACCATTTGGTCTTTCAAAAGGCATTATCTTTAGTTTAGTTCCAGATAAAGGAACTATTGAGGTCAATTCCATTGGACAAGTCCTACGGCAATTGCTATTCCATTGGACAAGTCCTAGCATTTCTATTGAGGTCAATGTACTCTTCTCTATTATTCGTCTGCATTTAATTTCTTTCAACCACTCAAATCTTGAAAACAGGCTCTTTTTAATATGGGCAGTTCCACTTCCACAATCATGGAAGAATGCCATGGGGTTTCGATTATAAGTTAGAAAAAAGAGGAAAGTACCGTGTTCCCAAACAAATAAATAAAGCCAAAAAACATATCATAAGTAAAAGGGAAAGGAGGAGAATTTCTCACTTGCAATATCTTGGTCTCTAGGTTGCTTCGTGTTTTATCCCTCACATTTGCGACATACATATCAGTCTCTTCATCGTATCTATTTGCAGGTAAAAGTGTTTCACTATCAGCATTATTCAATTTAGAAGATATCACAAAATTATTTTTGCTTTGGTCCTTGCTGAGGTAATGATCGACTTTCCTCATTGATCTCTAATGTACTCACAGGTATCTTTTTTGCCATCTTCAAAGAGATAAAGTACTAACTGGTCATCAAATCCAGATTAAATGCATCAACGTACTCTACAGAATTATGGGAGCAATCATTTGTAGCCTTGTAATTATTTCTAACCAAAAGAATGGTCAATGTGTGTGTGTGTGTGCTGATTCAAGTTTCCCTACTTCCACTATCTGGAAAGAACTATTTTTCATCACACAGACGGGTTGCCTCCGCAGAGAATTGACAACAAGATATAAGGAAGAGATATTGTTGAAGAGAATGCTGCTCGATTTACTTACTTAGCCAGTGTGCAGTTTAGAAGCGACTGAACACTACTGCTAAAGTCAGATGCAGAATTTGATGAAGATCGCTCGAGAGATGAATAATCCTAGAGAACACGTAAGGGACAACAAGCATGTTTGAGCTTTAGGAAATGAAAGCTTTTGAGGAGAATTATAGTACGTTCCAAGATTACCTGATTGGAAGCCAAAGAACCCAAAATTTCCTCCATAATTTCCTCACACATGGTAGTAGCTACCATCTCCTAGAATATTTAGAAAAGAAAAGAAAAGAAAAAAAAAATCTCAAAGTTGGCAAGCAAAACTATAAGTGATGTGACAATTACTGCTTCTGCGAGTAGATTATATATTTCTCCCAGTCATGGTAGAATACCTTGTAAGCTGGAAGGTTAAGGTTCCCGTTCTGTCTAATATCATCCCATAACCCTTTTGCACTAAAGGAGAAGGCAGAGGCAGGAACTGTATCTTGTCGAGAACCAGCATTGCCCGTAGAAAGCGATTTCCTCAGCTCTGTACACTGCAAGATATAACGAAACCTCCACTCAGTGAGAAATCATCAAATTCTTGTGACAAAACCTCAGCTTCTTTTCTCTCAATAAACACTATACTGTCTGCAGCCTACTTGGTGGATAGAATATACTCAGCAAAGAGTTATTGCCTCATATGACATTTGGCAGTGATTTTTTTAATCTGATTATATTTTGGTAATACTTGCTATAACTTAAAAAATCTAAATGCAAGTGTGATATATCCGCAATGTAATAGAGAGTGTATCTAGTGGTAGCTGTTAAAGTGCCTTTCTGTCCGTGATGGCATTACAACTATATTGTAAGAGAGTTCATGTCACCCTTTTCACGACATATCTTGTAGAAACTTTCTGTATGATTCATGCATAAAACATAACTATTCCTATAGCAGTCATATCGATTTTCTCTTTTAAGTGTTATAGCCCAGCAAGGTTATGTGGTTGAAGTGGAGAGAGAGAGAGAGAGAGAGAGAGAGAGAGAGAGAGAGAGAGAGAGAGAGAGAGAGGATATAGTGCTCATCTAATTATATGACAAAATTTTGCTTTCTAGCTCTATCCTAATTTCCAAACAATGGTTTCTTTCTTAATATCAGTACCCCAGGTAGAAGCGGACAGATGTAGCAAAAGGGGCATTTGGTATGCCAAAACTTCGTTATTTGGGAGCTTCAAAGACTGGAAAATTCCACTAGAACCAACTGGTCATTTTCTGTATTAGTTAAACAAGATAAACCCTTCGTAGCCTAATAGCAACAATCAGTTAAAATTTAGTACAAATAAATATCGAAACTAACTACATACCTTTTCCTTAAAAGCTTTCTCTTCACCTTTCCATGGTAAACCCACAACAGACACCTTCACATGAAAATAAATCACATGAAAATTTATTGGACTATGTTACACAACACACAAATGAAAGCTAGCACATTATATCTTCTTAAGTTTCATAATTACTTTGGGACTTTCAATTTTTTATGTCCCACCACATGTTTTAGGAGCGTAAAGCACCAGACTAGGAAGTGAACAACCCATATATATTATGCAATATAATAACCTTCCCCTCCCTCTCTGTTGGTCCATATGGCCAACATCTGGGACTGCACAAAACTGTGGACCTATATATATGGTGTATGCGCATATGAAAGACAAAACAAATGTTATCTGTTTATGTAGTAAAACCTCCTCAGTCTTCGTACATGTATCAACTCACCTGGAAGTAGTCACTTATTTTTGCATTCCCCTTCCTAGGTCGTACCAATTTCCATATCTGCTACGAGTGGTTGGTATGAACTATCTTCGGAATATAATAGGATGCAAACAGCTAGAAAGAAGAATAAAGAAGGATTACATTTTCAATGCTTTCCATCACGATGTTCTTCAGCTCATCAAAGGGAGTCTGAAACAGAAATAGAAATATACGCAGTTTGACATTCCTTAAGGTGAATGATGTATTCATTATTTTATGGTAGTAATGATATACAGGGTAATAGATATCTTATTCTGAATGAAGCAAACCTTGTTATTATAGTCACGAATGACAAAAATAACTCTTGTTTTGCAGGGATCAAGCTTAACTCTTTGCTGCCAAGAATTGCATCAAATGTAGTGAGGTTCAGGACCAACATCATGTAACCAAGAATTTAGTATGAAAAAATTGTAACTTTATTCAGGACCAACCTGGAGAATTAACGTAAGAAGGGGAATGTTTTTATCTTCTTGACGGCCAATATCATATACCCACCTACACAAAAACGATAGAACCACTACAGATTCCAGCAAACAAGAGTAATATAATCTCACTCAAAACCAAGAGGACCAACATCATGGACTTACATGTTTACCAATATAACATCTGAGACCGCCAAAGCAAAAAGAGCACTTTGCTTTTCAAATAGCGTGTCGTCCTGTAGAAGAAATACTTTTGATTGTTAGTTACTCAAAGAACTATAGTTGTGAAAAGAAATATCAACTATACTTGATCAATACCATGGAAAAAGCTATAATCTCCATGGTAGTTTCAAGAATATGAAAAGCAGTGGAGCATCTCATTATGTTACTTCTCGTCATAATTTGAATAATATTATTGCTATACTAAGTGTGGACGACAATGGAGAATTGTTGAACTGTTGGACTATACATGCAAAATCTGGTGACTGCATGTCATACGGAATACCAAGTAGTTTTATGCAAAGACTTTTTCTTTACTTAATATTATTTTAATAAAAATACATAGATTTTTGATAGAGGATTTAACATACTTAGAGTTTCTAGGTTTCTCTTCCCCCTCTTGGGAAAAAGAAAATGCTGCGTTCAGCACTTCTAGTTGAATGTTTTGCTGGATATAAAAGATGTTGAAAGTTTCTACGATTTCGTGACTTAAATCTCAACTAAAACTCGTAGGCTAGACAAAATAAAGATGTTGAATATTTAAGCGTTAATACAGATGGACGCCTAGTATTTGATTGATGCATAAGAAATACTTACTCATGAATTAAATTTATCTTAAACATATTTTTTAAATAAATGCTCACTTATATACATTTACATTAATCGAGGTAAATCGTGTGATAGTTTAAGAGAATGCAGAGGGGTTCGATAAGAGAATGCAAATAAAGATATAAGGAAGACAGTTACCAATTTATCCCTCTACACTATCCAAAATAATGAATTGCCCTTATAAAACAAAAAGTATAATATCTTACAGTAAAGCAATAAATAGTATTGTTATAAAATATAAATAAAAAGAATATGTTATAGAAAATAATATTCTCCTTACCAAAATAACCTTTTCGACATTTTTAAGCACAAAATATCAGATGTAATCATAATAAGAAAGCTTTCTTGGTACCTACCTCTAACAATTTTGAAGTTATCAAAGAAATGAGCACCCACAATTTATTGCTCTAATTTATCTCCTTGTAATGTTATTTATACTTGTAATGTTTGTCTCTAATCTTGTGTTGCTTTTCTTATTTTTGTTTCTTTATTTAGCTTAAAAGAAATCCACATCAACAGTTTCTTAGCCTACAACGAAACCTTCACTCATCTATGGAAGGAAGTCAAGGTCAAAATAAGCTACTTAAGCTTAAATACAGCTTTAGTTGTTCAGAAAAGAAGGCTTAAAATTCTTTTCTTTTCCATCAACATGACTAGCATGAAATCCACCATTTAATTCCTATTGGATAGCAAAAGTCACTGCAACACATAATGAGAAAACAAAACCAATTCTGAGAGCACTTGTTTAAAGATCAGAAAGACAAAAAGAGTGATGACTAAATATGATTAAACTGATTTTGATGAGAAGAACTCACCTCTCCTCTTTCTGTTCCACCTTCTACATCCATGATAATCATGCAAGGCCTGATGCACCTTGCTATCCAGATTCCTTTGGTAGTTTGTCCCCTTTTTATTTTGTGAAAATTATACCATAATGATCAGAAAAACAACTCAAAAAAATTCCAAGCAGGATATATACATATATATATATCTTCAGAGAAGGTCTGTAAATTAAAGAAAATGGAATTCCAGTTCCTTTATTGGGGAAGAAGATGTGGACATCTTTGAGCATGAGGTCTTAATTAATTTCTCCAATGAAGATATATGAAAAGAAAAATAGTGATGAGGAGATTACCTACGCTTGGCAGCATTCATCACCTCAAAGTTGGTCCCGAATAGAGAGTTCAACAAATAACTTTTCCCTGCTCCGAGGACATAGTAAAGCAAAATTTTCTTTTTAAAAAAAGGGAGTAATTTACTGTATAAATTCTTCGTGAGCACTGTCTGCCCATGATTTGTGTCAGTCGGCTTCTAGTTATACGATTTATATAGCAAGAAAGACTAATATTTTTTGTCTAACCTATAATAAAACTACAAGCTCATGATATGAGAGTTTAGGATTGCTGTGCCTTCAGACTCGGGCTTTCTTACCACTGCTTTGAGGTCCAATGATGGATACTACGGTGTAGGAAGCGTGAGGAGCAGTGAACTGTTGAGAAGCTTTAATGAAGTCGTCGACTGCCGTGGCATTGAAAACACCGGCGCCCGTGATCATTTGGACGGCACCACCCTGAGCTTCCATTCCTGCAACTCTATCTCTATATGTTCTGAAACTACCAACTTATGATTCTATACCCCTATTTAAGCAAGGAGCTTGGCTTCCACATTTGTCTATTGAAGAAGACCAGGTCCAAATTTTGGTCGCAGCTGTTCTTCTGTAGCTTGATTTTTATCATTGTTACATCTCAATGAATTGATAAAATAAAATTATATCTCTAGATATACTTAGGCTAAATTGGAATAATATTGAATGGTGCATGACAATCAACTTTTTATATTAATATATTGCAAAATATTTTTTCACGCTCTTCTCTTTTTAATTTTGTAAAATAAATCTATTTGCTATACTTTGTGTTTAGATTAGAGGTGTTAATTCACCGGTTACTTTGACACCCTGTTGGGATGGAAAGAATATGAAAGAAGAGAAGAGAAAGTAAGGAGAAAAAGTATATTTTTTTTCTTATTTGGATTGAATATTTAGGAGTAAAATTGACATAAAGATAGAGGAACAAAAAATAGTTTTTTTTTTTGTAACATTTTAAATATCTCTTATTCTATTATACAATTTACTTAATTCAATGGGATTCTTTTAACAAACTATAGCTTGTGGACATTATAACTTGTTTATACTACTTTTATTTAGTTTAAAAAGTTTTCTTATAAATGTTATAAGTTATGCTACTTTATTTTAATAATTAAATATTAGAAGAAGGGTATAAAGAGTAATATATTATTTTCTCTCTTTGTCTCCTCTCGTCTCATCTCTAATTCTCTCATTCTAAACAGAATGTAAAAGCTTAGACTATTATGTAATAATAATTTTTATATTTTAAATGCTAACAAGAGGAGATGAGACTCTCCTCAATTAAATATACATGTTAAAAGGGTCTTTTATATTATGATAAAGTACTAACAACTCCATTCTGTCTTTCCCAACTCGTGAAGGTACAATCTTTACTCTATGGGCCTCTAAGCATCATTAACTATTGGGTTTATAAAATAATATGAGTCGAGAATTATTACACACTATTCTAAAGATTTGTCAGACAGCTTAGGAATCTTTTGACAGCGATGAGGTAATACAAAACAACAATTAGAGTGTGTTAACATACGTTGTAATACAAAACAAAGACCGATAATATTGACTTTAAAAAATATGTATATATTTTAATTCTCTGTAGATAACCATCATCTTTGGATCAAAATAAAACCCATTTGAGTAACATTAATGCATATTAAGCTTATTTTATTTCGTTTTGACCTCGTTAAGATCAGTCAGTGACATTCATCCATGTTCTCTCTATTCTTTTTCCTTTTGTTTTTGAGTAAAGTTTGCAGACATATAATACTCATCTAGAACCATGGTTACAAATGAAGTCCAGAGATGGTTCAGCCGAATCTTGGGTTACAAGATGTTGGATGGCACGAACTGATAAAATTATGAACAAAAAGTTATTTATTTACTCAAAAATAAGAATGTTCTCATGGCGTCTAAGTTATGCATAAATAATTGACATTATTATGTTCAAGAAATGAATGTCAACTCTGCATGCAAGATTTTGTTGGCATAATAATGCTCAATTTTTGTATTCAACTAGTAACAGAGTTTATACACTAAGTTTCGTTATTATTATTATTAATACAAATTCGAATTGAGTCATAGAGTTGTTGCAACTACTAGTATAACAAACCTTCACCAAGTCTAGATAAGCAACCATATTCTAAAGCCATGAACTAAGACATTTGGCAAGTTGGGAATTGTATTCATATTTTGTCCAATTGGTTTAGGAGTTGTTGTGGATGATTATATTTGTGTCGTTCTCGTTAACTCTGTATTAGAAATTAATGGAACCATGTCAAGATAAGTTAGGATTAATTGCATTTGTGATGTCGAACTCCCAAATATGCCTATTATTTAGTGGTGTATATTAATTATTCTATCGAATAATTTTTAATATTTTTTTCCTCACATATATACCTTTAAAAAATTCCTTATTTGTTTGTATACCCTTAAAATAAATATTTTTTTTTGACTATTTTAAAGATGTATATCTTTGAGTTTATTGATGATCATTTACGTATATATTCCTCAAAACATAAGTATATATAAAGATGTATATCTTTGAGTTTTTGACTATTTTAAGTTTCGCCACTTTTTTTTTCACTTCTAGTTTATTTTAAAACTTAAATATAGACTATGCCTGTTTGAAAACTATCAACCTGATTAATAACTTACATTTAAAAGTCACTAACTCGGTCAATAACTGGTATAAAAATTTTAAATTTAAAAAAAAATTTGCATAAGTTTTCTATATAAATTTAATCTAGTCACCAACTTATAATTGGAAATCACTACTGGGTCAATGCTTTCTAAACACGGCTATCTCATATTTAAATTTTGAAACAAAATAGACACATAAAATAAATATTTAGGAGGGCTAGTTTAGTGTCAAAAACTAGAATTTCTGACATTAAGTTTTAGTCCAAATACACACATGTACAGTTGCAAAAGGTAACAAAACCAAGCCATGGTTGGAAAATAGTTGAAATCCTTTCAAAGCTCAAAAAATATTGAATTTGAATGGGAAAAACTTCTGCACTTTGCCTAGGACCAGAATAGTGAAGTCCTAATGTTAAATGATTAGCAGCAATAGCTCAAGATGTAGAGGCGATCACAAGGAGGATAAGAGACTTTCAGAATATCTTGAGAAAATGTTAAAGCTCAAGACCAGACCCATTCTTCTTTAGAAGATCTTTTGAAACCGTTTGGTTTCCTTGCATCTAGTTTATAAATGTAGGTACTAGAGACTTGAGTACAAAAGAGCTAAAACTCAGTCAGTCTGCTAGCATGAGTAAGTAATAATCTCAAATGCATGTGGAGTACTAGTACAGATAAATAAATAGAGTAGTAGACAATAGAGCATATATACAAATTTATTATTTTATTACGAATCAGATTTGGAACGATCTGAACGTAAAAAATAATGAAAATTTAGATGGTTATAGCATCATGAGATTGGTTTCTAATAGCTCTAGTTTTATGTCAACTGGATGTCTGGATGAAAAGATATAATTAAAACAGTCAATCAAGATCAGAATGTGGGAGAACCGTAAATATTAGATGTTGTAACGGTCGTCGGAGGGTGGCGGACAACCAAAGGTGATAGTAGACAGCCGTATAGTAGGGTGGCTATTGAAGAAATATGGTGGCTAAGATTTGGATGCTTGAAATGGTTCTACGATTACGATATACTCTTATGAAAATAAAGACGATCTAATGGCTATGATAAAAATAGTAAATGCGATCGTAATAAAATAACTAAACTTAATTAATTTTCAATGCTTAGATTAATAAACTAAGAAGCCCAACTCCTCTATATATAGAGGGTATGTTCAATGAGTCATACTCGGACTTAGTTATAAAAGCTTATACAAATTGAACTAGTTTTTACCTTAGAGATTTACATGACTTACTTAAACTTACTTTAGTGGCTTACATAACTTAATTGAATTTACTTTAATAGCCTATATGACTTAAGTAGACTTACCTTAAGCGCTAACATTACATAAGTATAAATCAATTAAAAAATAAATAGATTCGATTCATAATACAATCAAATATGACCCGGTTGGTATCATATTTCAACAAATCTAAGTAGTAAATTATGAGCAACTTTATGTTCCAATATTATCTTTTAACTGTAGCATTACCTCTAAAATTCAAAGCTTTAGAAATATTCATATATGATAAGCTCTCCCTCCTTAAACATTTACAGTGATCCTAAGAAACTGTTAGAATGCGATATTAAGCTTATCTGTGTTTCTTAAGCATTTAACAACAACTATAATTTACCATGATATTATTTTTTTACACGCTATTGTGAAATGTTTTCTTATAGAACATTTCATTTGGTTAAAATTCTAGTACATTCAACGTTACTATAAATATAATTTTTCTATATTTTGTAGAATTAAATAAGAGCCGGTGACTTTATATTTTGGGAGTGAAGAAATTATTTATTGAAATTTGTAGTTATTTGTGAAGTTACGTCGGAGTAATTTTGATCTATAAAATATTACCATATTACCAATCCTTTGTCAAGTTATAACTTTCTACTTTATCCTTACTATTATTTATTATCTTGGAAAACTAAATTGACTCCCATTAATTGGGTATACGTTGGTGTTAGAATTGGTACTGGGTAGAGAATTGGCTTATAAAATAGTTCGTTTGTGATAAAACGAGATATAAATCATTTAGCTTAATTTATATGAATAAATTAAGAATAAGAATAAGAATTAGAAAGAGAATATTTAAGCCGGTCTTCGTTAGGTCCGCTACGAACTCCGGCTCATTCATTAATATGAAAATATTTTCATTAGAAGGTGAGTATAAAGCCCAGCAAATTTTTACTTCTACAATCTAAAAATAGTACGATAAATGATGCAATAATAAGTAAATATAAATATATGCATCATGATCAAATCAATAACCTATAATGTAATCAATCTAGACTATCAAGTCCTCAAACTCAAGCTCACACTGAGCTCCTCCCATAGGTCTATCAACACCACACCATATAATATGTATCATCTCAGACTATCAAATCTGAGATGAAAAATTATATTTAGAATTTTTCAGATTCAAGACTCTATCTACGGTGGTGGAATGAAGAATTTCTAGTTTAAATACGAAATTCGTTGTTTATGTATAAAATTCTATCTATAATTTATAGATTTTTAAGTAGATACTATAATTTATTTGTAACATAAATTAAATTCTCTTTATGAAACATTGATTAAATTTTTTATTATTTAAACTATATCTAATTAGTTTTTTACTGTATTTATTAAAAAATAATTAGAGAGATTTGCATAGAAAAAAAAACTAAGGGATTAAAAAAAAAAAAGTAGCAGCAACAAAATAAGAAACAACAAAGAGAAGAATAAAAAACAGCAACATAAGAAGAAGAAAAAAAGAAAAGAAAAGTGTGTGAGTTATTTCTCTATATTCTTATATTATCCTATCACTAAATTACAGAACAACAAACTTAAAAGAAAAAAGAAAAAGAAAAAACCTTTATCTGCAAAGAAAATTGAAAATGAACCTGAGCGAGGAAATTAAAAAGTAATTTAGATTTTTTTTTTTCAGATTACCCTTTTTACTTTATAAAAATATAAAGAGACGTAATTTCGTGGAAATATGAGGGTTTTCTTGTCAAATGCCCTCATATATGTTGGACGAGGGAGCCCGATACTTTCATTCCTTATCCGGGACAAAGCATAGAAAGCTCGCTTAAATGCTCGCGAGAACTCCACAGAGCACTTTCCTCGATGGTGTCGTCGGAATTTCCCAAGCCCCTCCCGGTCCCCCCCGACGCTTCCTCCTTCTTGGCCGGAGTTGGTCGATTGCAAGAACTACTACTACTAGTAGTAGTACCGATGGGAAGAGGGAAGTAATGGCGTCGGCGAGAGGTCGAAGGTTCGAGAGAGTTCCCTTGGAGACCGCCGGCGCATACGAGCTCGTCGACAAGGAGAGCGGCGAGAAGGTCATCGTCTGGGGCGGCGCCGACGACGACGTCCGCGAATCCCCCGTGCCGTCCGACGAGGTCCTCTCTTGGAGTCCTCGCTCTCGCAAGGAGGAGGAGAAGGAGAACGAGAAAGGTGAGGAATTGAGTAGATTTCTTATTCTTTTAGCTCAAACCATTTGCTTACCATTAGGAAAGGAGCTAATTTTAGAACTTATGACTTATTGGGAGCTAATTTAATGAAATAATTCATTCTTTTTCCCTAGTTACAATAGCTAGGATGGTCATGCTGATGCTAAATGAGTGTCGAACTGGACTGGAATTTTATCTGAAAGCCTGATTACTAGCAATGTCGTTCTTGAGCAATTGTTGCATTTGGTTAGTAGTTCATGTGTTCTTCCTAGCAATCAAGGGGTGAAATCTTAAATAAGAATAATGGCTTGCGGATTTTGATCTCTTTTGTGCCTATTTATATTTTATACTCCATTTGTTGAGCATTTGACAACTAGAGATTTAGTTTAATATGTTCATAAATTTTATTATCTTTCTAGAAACTTAACAAATGGTGTCTTTCTGATGTTATCTCCTGAACTGTTTTTTATTGTAACAGATGCTTTTGATGCCACAGGAGTTGAGATGAATGCAGCTGTTGCTGAGTTTGGTGCTAAACCAACAGGACGTCTTGGTCAATCTGTTGGAAGTTTTGGTAGATTAAAGGCTCAAAAGATAAAATCACTAATCAGAAGATCAGCACGAATCAGTAAAGAAAGCACTAATTATAACAGGGGCCGGCAAGCTGGTAATATTCCTTTTGATGGTGCAGACCATATTGAACCTTTTGATCTTAACAGCGGAAAGACTAGTTTGGGCTTTTCCCAACAGGAAGAATTAAATAACAATGCAAACAATGAGAGGGTTCGAGATACACACACTCTGCACGTTGAACCTGAAGAATACACACGAGCTGCTAATGTCGGTATGCCTGCTTCAAAGGTCAGTTCTTCCACAAAAGGATGGGGAGATGCTGGTTCTGACAAGTATACTACTCTTGGCCGCCAATATCAGCAAAGGAAAACATCTGTTGATAGTGGATTTTTCAGTAGGAAGTCTTTCAAGGATCTTGGTTGCAGTGATGATATGATCAAATCTCTGGGGAATCTGAGGTTCCTTCGGCCATCACATATTCAGGTTCTTCAATTTTTCTATTAGTAATGAATTCTATCTTTTCAGGAATGCTATTTCAGATTAATAAACTGGGACTGCCAATAGACTATGCTGTTTATAACTTTATATCATTCACTCATCTTTAATAATAAAATGATCTGTTTCAGATCAAATTATTGATGATTCTAGAAGATGGGAGTGCTTCTATTTTTAGTTATTTCAGAGATTACCTGTGTTTACTTTGCAAATGATTGGTATAACTGGTAAACACTTTACATGACCCTGAAGTGTTTGTCAGACTATTTGAGATTTCTTGTGGAGGAAAGATAAACAAGTAGCGTGTTTGGCTATTTTTTAGTCATCTAGAGAATTTCTTTTGACATACTCTAATAAATGCAGGCTTTGGCATATCAGCCTGTCTTAGAGGGGAAAAGTTGCATAATTGCTGATCAAAGTGGATCTGGCAAGACATTGGCATATTTGGCCCCAGTTATACAATGCATAAGACAAGAGGAACTACTAGGGATTTCTAAATCATCATCAGGGAGTCCTAGAGTAATAATATTGACACCTACTGCTGAACTGTCTTCCCAGGTTGGTATATGGTTTAAAATTTAATCAGTTGTTCTTCCTTTCTTACATGTTTGAACCAATGAGAATATTTTCACTTGTTCAGCATATCATATAGTTGGTATCAATGTTTTTGTTTTTATCAAAATTTTAAGTATCTGCATGTAAATGAGTTTATCACTTTTAATCTTGACAAGTTGCTTTATTGGCAAATCACTTGCTCTACCGTATTAGGATCAACTCAAATTGAGAATGGGTATGACATGTAGTAAGATTTGGTTTTGCAGTATATGAAGCTCCTTCTAGTCCCACTAGGTGTAGCATATGACTTCATCTCCCTTGTACCTTTGAAACTAGCATAGCTCCCTTTATAAAAGCTTACGATTTCCTTGCTGCACTTTTTTGTTGCCTGTTAGAAATTTGTTTTGTTACTTGATTGCATGAGTCACCCACCTAAGGGGCCTTGTAATTGACATCAATGATAGTGGTGTGGACAACACTATTTGTCACATTTAGTCTCGTAGGCATAAGAGGGCTGCATATGTGGCTCTTTGGCTTAATGAGGATTTTAACTAGCCTTTTAGGGTTATTTTCGTCTTTTTTTTTTACTTTGTTTTGCTTATAATCCTCTTTTATGAGGTTAATGAATACTTTGAGAGTTTTCATATATTGAGTGTTTATTGATGGATTCCAACATTGGTGAATTACGACACTCTGGTTGGTGGATTCCCCAGGTTTATTTTTCTACTTATTCTTCTCAAATCTGCAATCGAGATGTTGTCCTGTATCAGATAGTCATGTCAGTGGCATGTGTTGTGCCGTGCCACCATCGGCACGACACACCATTGGCACGACACACCTTTGGCACACATTTAAAATATTTTTAAGAGATATTTTAGGTTTTTGGCATGTCAATTTTTGGTTTAAATATATGTATTAAAACCTACATTATAATATTTTATTTTTAGATTATTTTTATAAATGACCTATATTATTAAAGATAAAGCAAGTCAAATATAAATATTATTCAACACATAATATGATTAAATACACTCATTATAACTAATATTAATAATTGAACACTCCAAATATGATTGCGTTTAACACTTAATGAGAGCTTTAGAGGCATTTAAAAGAGTTAATAGATAAAAATAAGGAAAAGACAAAAAAAAAGAAATAAGATTAGATGACAAAACGTTAGTTAATTATTTGATTTGATTGAAAATTAGAGAATGACAAAAGAAAATTAGGCATGAGTTGTTATTCCTAAAATGGCTAAAGTTGATTGATGGAAATAAGAAAAATATATCATCTCATTTTTGTTAAGAACATGACTAAAGTTGATTTAATGATAATTGATGGAAATAGAAAAAAATAAAAAAAAGCTCCACAATGGCACGGAGACCGACAAGAGAGATGTCAGTCAAGGATGGCCATGTCGGTGGTACCTATTAACTTACCAAATGATAAACATTTAGCTGTTAAAAATTATGGTTTTCATATTTTATATTCCAACATTCTCCCTCCCTTTTAGGCTTAAGACTTTTTTTTATGGCCCAATAAGTAGATTTCATTTGACTTAAATGAGTGGAGATTTTATATATTAGATGACATATAACCAGGCGATATTTGAACTCAGAATTTGATATCATGTTAACTCATCAATTGCTTTAAAAACTTAAACTGTTTGGAAACAGTGATTCTTATATTTTATATTCCAATAGTACCAATTTTGAACGTTCGAAATCCGGTTGATATGTAGTCGTGAAAATTGAAAACTACAAAATAGTTGTTCAATTAACTTTCTCATAATCATGTTAGCTCTTCCGTGGTGGTTTCTCTAGTCACTTGAAACCAATCATTTCTTCCATGGATCTTTCTCATGAACAGATGTTCCCACTATTGATATGAGTAGTTTTGGATTATGTTGATTTCAAATATTAAGGTTCTAACTTCTAACTAACGGTAGCTAAAAGATACCGAAGAAATTTTACTTTGATTTATAACTCGTTTTCAGTGTGTCTTAACTTTCCTATTTCTATTTAAATTACTTGTAAATGGCCATTTAAGATGAACAACTAAAACAAGGAAATTACTTTTCATTTTAACATTTCGTATATTTTCTTTTATCAGTATATAAAAATTCATACTGAAGAAAGTCCACACACCTTCCTTTGTTTGATGTACATAGGCACTAATTTTGTCTATGGGCACATCTCTAGATTTACTTAATACGTTAACCTCGGGTTATGGAGTAGCTGAAAGTTCCTTGTAACAATATATATATAATTTTAGGAAAGCCGTCATTTTTTTTCTTTTGTTTTTTCTTTCTTGACTTATCTAGTTATCTCTAAGTTTGCAGGTCCTTAACAATTGCCGGTCCATATCAAAGGGCGGGGTCCCCTTTAGATCTATGGTTGCGACAGGTGGTTTTCGACAGAAAACTCAGTTGGATAGTCTTCAACAAGAGCTAGATGTGCTCATAGCAACACCCGGCCGTTTTATTTATTTGCTTCAAGAAGGATTTTTGCAATTAACTAATCTCAAATGGTATGGCATATTGATGTTTTCATGTCCGCCCATCTTATCCTGAAATTCATTATCTGAAAATTGTGTTTCAGTTAATAAGTATAAATGATATTTTTACCTGCATTTCCTTTTATGATTAGCATGCATAATCTCAATGCACCAACATTCTTTTTTCTGAAAATGAAATAATTCTTGATAAATGTTTCAAGATACATATATGATGTTTTTTGCTCAAAATTCATCCCAGCACGTCTATATTATCGTATTCATATTAACTTAGCGGTTATTGAAGTTTCTTTATATGTTGACTTGATGAATGATAACCTTACTGATGGAGTTTCTTGCTTCGAGCTGTGCAGGACAAGTAGTGTAGGTGCTAGCCTGCTAGGTATCCTCTGGAAAAGGGAACTTTCCAATCAACTCCTATCTTGGCATAGCTGAAGCTGAGCCTTTTAGTACCCTTTCCTTGTATCTTTATCCCATTTAAGCTATGCCAACACACTCTAATGAACTACCTTTGATGATTAGAATTATGATTTTCTGTAGAGTTATACCTGTATTCTCAAATTGATTGAAATCAGCTAAGTGAGTTAGTAACCTAGTAGTTCTTGCAATAGTCACTGTGACATTATCATAAGGTATACAACCTTAGGTGCCCTACAATTAGCAATCTTTGTACTAGATTGTGTAAATTTACTAAGATTTCAAAACTCGGTATTGGGATTTGGATTGGGATTGGCTGTTAGAAAAAATAAAAAAATGATATGTATCGGTTGTATCGATCGTATAGGCTGCTCATATTGAATCGGACTATTTTTAAAATGCAGAAACATTTCTAAAAATTCATAAAAAATAATAGAAAATAAAAAAATAGTCAAATATGAACTTTAAAAACTAAAGAAAAAACTCACTCAAAACTATAATGAATTTCTACTTGAATTAGACATATTTTTATACTCGTAAATTATTACTGCAGAACAATATGAAGAGAGAGATATTTTCACTGTTGTTCTATAGTAATAAAAAAGATGAGTTAAAAAGTTGTGAGAAAGAAAGAAAAAAATGAAAAAAAAACTCATCTAAGTTTACCAAAGTGTAGACTAGCCAAAGGAATTCACTAAGATGGCTGCCAAATAAACTTGGTGAATTATGAGAGTTAGAGAAGATTGTGTGTGAGAGGTAGAGAGTAAAAACTAAAAATTGAAAAAGAAAGCAGTTGATGATATCAGTTATTAATGTATCTTATGTTAGATATATTTTAAATTCGACCTAAATCTTATAAAAAATTAATTTCAGCTAACATTGTTGTTTTTAGCCGATATGACCGAGACGGATCGGCCGATACTGGCTGCAACCGAATCCAACTTAGGATTGGCCAATTTTGGGATCCATGGAATTTACTCTAGATATCTTCTCCACTTATAATGGAAGTTCCCTTGGTTGCTTATGGTTCTGTCTATGTTTGATTTATATGATGAATCAAAACCTGTTGAGTAGCTTCAGTAATTTTTTTTTTAAGTTCTGTGTAAAATAGCCGTAAATCCTTTTGAGCCCTTATTACCAATTTATCCTCAACTAAAAATGTAATGTTTCTCTATTTACTCAAATGCTGTCATTATTGATAAGCCTTAAAAATAAGGGACTCTAACGTGTTAGGATATGTTTATGTCATAACTCAATCTGATCATATAACCATTATTAGATCCTTGGTAATGCCATTCCTGAGTAATTATTGAACTTTTATCACAATAACAATGCACCAATGCACAAAATAACATAATATAAGAAACTGTTATGATGTTATCCAGTCTGTTCAAACTTGACTGCAGACAAATTAATTTCGTCATCTTGTTTTGCTTGGATTTTGTTAGCCATCCCCATGTGCAAGTAAAAGCTATAAAGGATATCTGTAGCAACATAATAGTCTTTTTTCTCTTATTATACGTTCGCTTTATCTCCCAATAGGATATTACCAGTAGTCACATTGGCAGAATGGAGCCTGAAGGGATTTCATTACCTTTTTTTTCCAATCATAATACTTCTTTTCTCACCTTACTCTTGGATACACTGATATCTCCTTTATTGTGATGATAAGATGGATGGGATGGTGCAGTTATAAAGGTGGTCAGGCTACGGTAATGATGGATTTGATGGTGGTTTGGTGTAGCTCGATGAAGGGAGGTGGCGTGGAGTTAGGGCAGCGAGGTGGTGATGCCGTGATGGCATGTGAAAGTAGTGTAGGTCAAATACTAGAGGGGAAGAAGGGGGAGATGTGGTCGACCCTAAGGGACTTGGGAGTGTTGGCAATCGAATAGGGGAAAGAGGTTGCTAGGAGAGACCGAAGGGAGATAGAGAGAGAGAGTTACATTAAGGGTCGGTGACTCAATAATTGCATAATAATCAAATGACTTGTCAACATATTTATAGAGGCAAACCCGACTCCAAATCAGACTTGACTTGACTTAATTTAACTTAACTTCTCTAGACTTAGATAATTAAATAAGTCTTAGATAACTAGGACTCTAACTAAAGCAATAAGTATACTAGCTCATGCAAATAAATAAAACACTAACCCATCTAGGACTTTGACTAATAAATAAGTTAATAAAATAAAATAGACTTGATCTATCAAGTCCAATGTCCTCTAATGTGTGACTCGATTAAGTTTGGATCACATCAAATCACATCACAACATCATGCTTCCACTCACTTTGTTTCCAAACTGTGAAACTAGGGAAGCGGTCCATCAAGTCTGACTTGAGCTCCCAAGTTGCTTCTTCCACTGGCTGCCGAACCACTCGATTAGCGCCTTAATTACTAGTCTCCCATCATGTCTAACTTGTCTCCTAGCCAAGAACCTTATTGTCTCAGGTTCTATTGTGTTTGTGGCTAGATCGGGCAAATTTGCCTCAACGGGCTTCTCCAGACTGAGTTGGGCTTGCAAGCTCGAGACATAAAAAACCTAGTGAACCTGTGACTCTTTGGGCAAGTCAAGTAGATATGCCACTGGTCCATTCCTCCTCAAGCCTTCGTATGGCTCAAAGAAACGATGTGCTAGCTTTAGATTGAGTATAGGTCACACCGTGGTTTGCCGATATAATTTGCAGCCGGATGTAGACTCAATCCCCCACTTCAAAGCTCCTCTCCTGATGCTTGCTGTCATAGTTCTACTTCATTCAGTTCTGAGCCGCTGCCAGGTGGTGTTTGAATCTCCGAAGCAAGGCATCACGGTTTGAGAGCACCATATCGACCTCGCAGCTATCCGTCTAACTAGCCAATTATAGGCTTGCAATGTAGGAGGTGCGTGCTTATAAACCGCCTCAAATGGAGTTATACAAGTGGCCATATAGTGTGTTGTGTTGTATGGTCACTCAGCCCAAGGCAAGTAGATGAGCCACTCCTTAGGGCTCAATCCCTAGTTGAAGATGGATTTTACTCATTCTTCTATAATGGTGTGGTTCTTTCAGATTAATATTTTGTAATATCAAATTATATTGGAAGATCATATGTTGATTTCCTCATTGTTCTAGAGATTTATGTTATGTCTTGTGAAGAAATGATTGCTATTGACTTATTTCTCTTCTTTTTACTGCCAATTTGAGGGCGCAAATATCTGTTTCCTGCAATAATTTGCATCAGGAAACCACAGAGCCATTCTTTGCTTAAATTATCATGTCAAGTACTTCTTCCCTCTGAATTGACACTGCATTTGCATGTTTCCAGTATTGTGTTAGATGAGGTCGACATCTTATTTGGTGATGAAGGCTTTGAGCAAGTTCTTCAGCGTTTAATTGATTCTGCACCAGTGTCAGCACAATATATTTTTGTCACTGCTACTCTTCCAGTAGACATCTACAACAAGGTGGTGGGAGTATTTCCTGATTGCGGAGTAATCATGGGACCTGGCATGCACCGAACAAGCTCCGGCCTTGAAGAGGTTACTCTTCTTTTGATTGATTTATTTCTTCTTCACAATATATTGCATAATTTGAATTCTTCTTTGCATTTACGTAGTATTACCTGGATTGTGAGCTTTAATTAATTTTGTGGAGCAGTAAACTCTGAACATTGATGACATCAATGAATGTGACATAAGACCCTGCTATACAAAATGGTCATCATTTCAAGCCTTTCAAACAACATCTCAATAATAGGGGTAAAGTTGCATCAAGCTTTGCCCTACCCAGATCCCGCATTGGTAGGATTCTTGTTCACTGAAACACCTATATTAGTCAAACTCTGAAATCATTTTGGCTATATAGATAGGTCCAGCTTCTTATCTTTCAGTTCATTTTTCTCCTTTGAAGTTGAGACTTGGTATAAAAAAATTAGGGAAGTTATTGAATCAAATGTTATCCAACTGCTGTAAAGAGAAGGAAACGGATCATCACTATGGCATGAAAAGAGCAAAGGATGGGGAATGAGCAGACAATTCCATTTATTATTTACTTTCTCCTTTCCTTGTAAAATTGAATTTGTTTTCTCATGTTCCTTTCCTTTCTACTTGCAAAGAAGCCAGTCATTGCTAAATTAGTGCCTTTCACTGATATATAGGGTTCCAAAAAAATTCTTATTGTAACTATGAGAAGTTGTGATGCCTTAGAATCTATTTTTTTTGGCTAGTTGAGTACTCTTTTGATCTTTATATTGGGCTTTCATCTACAGTGACGCATATACTGTAAGCTTCAAAACTAAATGTTAACCATAGGGTGTCAGAGGCCCTTAACATCTTGCGACTCTAACAACAATCTTTACCACCATCACCAAGCCAACTATTTGGGATAAACTATGCATATACTTTTCCTCCATTCATATCTATTTTGTGCAAAAATGTGTTAAATTTAGTGCTATGTTGTCTCCTTTTATTACTTCCTCCCACTTCAGTTTTGGTTTCTCACTCTTTTGTACTGAGAATTTTCTATCTGATTGAAATTACTTCTTATAATTTTTGCACTATTTGGTGTCCATTGAGCAACTCCAACTCTTGATTGATTC
This sequence comes from Typha angustifolia, assembly GCF_048772165.1. Lineage (NCBI taxonomy): Eukaryota > Viridiplantae > Streptophyta > Magnoliopsida > Poales > Typhaceae > Typha > Typha angustifolia. The sequence continues at coordinate 9,468,113 of NC_133252.1, read as the reverse complement.
TTACATAATATATCATCTAGCTTCAACCCCTGGTTGTATGTGATACAAACATTTATTATTCTATATTTAGGTAACCTCATTCATCCATGTTACTATCCTCATTTAATCGCGCTCATCCAGTACATGCAGTAAGATTATTGATAGGAAGAACTGAAGAAGAGTGAAGGACACCTCAGAAAACAGAGGCAAACTATTTCCTGTTTGATTTTCATGTCAACAATTTCCAGAGCTTGACATTGCCAGTTTATGTTTATATCACGTTCAGATTAAAGAAAAATAAGCTACATCTATAATTGAGAAAGCCATCTATTTCATTTCACCTATGAAAGCTTGCCATATCCCCTTACTATCTTTTTATACAGTTATAATATTGTGATGGTAAATTTATATATTGACATTACATAAATATGGAAGTTTCAATATCTCTTTGATGATGTAAACATGGGCTGTCTAGAATATCATTCTTCACAGGATAGAAGATAGCAAATACTTCCTTTCTTTGTTCTGTGAGACCTCTTTTCTGCAGAAAACTTGTTCATTATTTTGCTGTGGTATGAATCCATCTATAGTAGTTATCTTGCTTTGGAACATTGAGGTGACTTCTATGTGTTGAAATGCAGGTTCTGGTGGACTGCAGTGGAGATGACAGGGAAGAAAAAAATCCCGATACAGCTTTTTTGAATAAGAAATCTGCTCTTTTGCGACTTGTAGATGAATCTCCAGTTCCTAAAACTATTATTTTCTGCAATAAGGTGATCCCCTCTCTCTCTCCCCCCCCACCCCACCCCGCGTCTCTCTCTCTCTCTCTCTCTCTCTCTCTCTGTGTCTCTCTCTCCCCATACACATGCATACATGCATTATAAATATATATACACATGTATGCATTTTTGCACTTGTTTATACATGTGCTGTGTGTGTAAATAATGTCTGTGATTTATATGTGTACATAGCATTTATATACATTTGGGCCCAGTATGAAAAGCTTATCCCTCCTTGAATTCTAGGATCGAGGTTGTACCTAAAAAAATTGAGAAACATTACGTGCAGTCTACAAGGTCTAAAGTGATTTGTGTTGAACCATTCCAGATAGTTTTAGATAGTGAAGTAGAAAACAAAATATGTGCATAATCCAAAACCAAAATGTGTTTTTTTTTGCTTTCTTTAATTTCTCTTTCTCTTTTCAGTTGGATTTGGTATTTCACATCTTATAAGTAGATCGAAATAAATGAATTTCAATTCTACAACCTCCTTGGTCATAAAGAATGGGATGTAAACTCTCTATATCGTGGATTTTGGTATTGGCCCACATGACCAACACATGCTGACGTGACGCATGACTCATGACCCAATTCACTTGCCGAGCCACATGCCCCAGAAGGATTTTGCTTTGAAAGATGGGCGTCTTGATTGTGCAGAAGTGTCATTATAATGCATGCCTAGGAAATTGGTGTTCAACTAGCTAACTGCCGCATTGAATGCAATATTAGTAATGAAATCACCTTCAGTATATTATTATCATGACATGTATGCATATTTCTATGAGCCAATATATGAGAAAATGTTTGAGCCGAATATATTATATATGATCATTGTCACTAGCAAATAAATGAGTCATCTCAGCATCCAAGTTTAATTACTGCAGGGATTTTGCATTTTTCGGAAGTTAATAAGCAGGAATTGGAATAGTTCTTACATGTATTGGAATGTCTACCTTTTGTGATACCTTTTTGGGGAAATTGCAGTTTACCCCCTAGTGGTTTGACCCAATTGCTTGAAAATTCTTTTGTTCTTTCAACTTAAACATTTAACCCTTCTGTGGTTGCTAAAGTGCAACCATTGATCTTCTGTTAACAGGAAGGTGAAATAACGATTTTGACCCTATGTATTAACTCATGGGTGAGTGGTGTTTTCTTTTTGGCAAGTGGGTTGCTTTCGTCATATAAATATGGTCTTATAACAAGAGATATTGGTCAATGGTTAGTACCATTAAATATGATAGAAAAAGTAATGGTTGTACTTTGGTCTAGACTAAAGAAGGTTTGAAAGTACAGAGAAATTTTGTGCAATTGAGCTAAATTATAAGGGGTAAAATATATTTTTTCTACCTTTGGTATAGGGAAACTATAAGATTGTAGTCTAGTTTTGTCTTAACATATCCGTTCTATTTGTTTTCTGTTTATGCTGCATGTTAACATCTTCTCAGTAGTCAAATTTTCCTCTGCTCAACATTTTGATGATTCACTATTTTCTATACTTGCAAGTAACAATAAATTTTTTGTTTAACTGTGTAGATTGAGACCTGCAGAAAGGTTGAGAACATGTTCAACAGATTTGATAGGAAAGGAGAAGATATCAAAGTTTTGCCTTTCCATGCTGCATTAGCACAGGAAATGCGCCTCGCAAACTTGAAGGAGTTTCATTCAGGGTCTACAGATCCTATGTTCCTCATCTGCACTGATAGGTAACAGAGACAAGGCAAAGGCTATTTATCCTGACATTTATATTTTATAGAGGAGTATCTCCACTTTTGTGTCTACATTTTTACATCGAACAATTTTTGTCCAACTCGATGTCTGATACAGTGATCTTCATCATTGTGTAGTCTTACTACTTTATTACAATATGATTTGGGCTTGTGGCATCATGCGAATCATGTACTTGTGTGTCACTTAGGCTGATCATTACCTTGAGTCTATTCCTTTAGTGAATCACTGTATGCGATCTGTAATCTCAGAGCCAAATGCTGGTATGTCAATTTTCATGTGCAAAGGATATCTTAGCTTTATGCTAAAAATCATCAACCTACGTACGTCCTTTAATTTAAACTTTCGGTTGGCATGTTACATCCTCTCAGTAGTCAATGAGTTCCTCTGTTTTCTGTGAGGGCAGACCTGAACAAGTGAGAATGAATGATATGAAGTCATTATATTATTTTGCAAGATTAGCGCAGGTTGTAAACTTTGGACTCATTTTCAACATGCAGTAAGATCTAGTGACAAGTAAAATTCAATAGCTTTATATTCATTTTAACTGTCATTCCTTTGACATAATTTTGTCAGTCTATTGACTGGAAAGGGCAATTTTGCATGCTGCAGGGCGTCGCGAGGCATCGACTTTTCAAAAGTGGACCATGTCGTGCTATTTGACTTCCCTCGTGATCCAAGTGAGTACGTCCGTCGCGTTGGGAGGACAGCTCGTGGTGCCGGGGGCAGAGGCAAGGCCTACGTGTTTGTCGTAGGCAAGCAGGTCCCCTTGGCTAGGAGGATAATAGAAAGAAACAAGAAGGGTCATCCATTGCATGATGTGCCTTGTTCTTACGAGAATTCAGTTTTGTAGATGAGTAATAGCCATTAGGGCTTTTGTATTACTGAGAAGCAACAGAAGTATTGACAATCTTAGCAAGCTATAAACTTCACCCCTACTTGAGAACTGTTCAATCTTCTTCTTTTCTCTCTGTGAAATTCGATGTTCTTTCCTCACCAAAGACTCTTCTTCGAGGTGCGATTTTGGTTTGCATTTCTGTCTACGATATCCCTCTTGCTTTACAAGTCCTGTGCTTTAATGAAGTCTACTTGTAAAAGTTAATTTACATGATAGCTGTAAGCATCTTCATTTGCCCAGAATTCAAAGGCGGGTAAGTGGTGGCGTCACCATCTGATCTAATGTCTGCAGTTCCCACGGTTTACCAGGACATTGCTGCCAAATAAATCCTTCCAGTTCCAGTAAGTTCTGCTACATCTATGTTCATTATTTGTAAAGCTACTTAAAAGGACACTCGTAACTAGTCGTACACTACGCAAAGAAGACATTGCCGACGACTGCATATTACAGGGTCTTCAGAATTGTAAGGCTTTCCATAGCAAAACAATCACAACATTAGCAAGCTAGCAATGTAGCTATATCTGGTCATTAAGCACAGCATGCATTCTACTATAATGGGTGTGTCCAGTGCTACCTCTCAGGAGTCAGGAGTCTTGCTGAACATTCTGAAGAAGATGAGACTGGGCGTTGTGCAGAAGAGCTCGGGCTGCCTCATTGGATGCGTCTTGCATGCGCAGCTCCTTTATCTCCTCCTGCCACTTCTCCATCTGCTCTGTGTGTATTCTGTATGCATCATCACGGGTAGAACAGAGAATTTAAGGGCCTTTTAGCTTCATGTATTAAGAAAAACTGCTTCTACATATATAAAGTGTAATATAAATTTTAGTTTTTTAGTTTATAAACTCATGAAATATTCTTTCTAAGAAGTAAGTTGAACTAACATGCAATATTTTGATATCCACTTCAATTACTTGGGTGTCAAAATATATTCTCTTTATTCTTAGTGGGAAGGAAAAAGAAATAATATCTTTGTTTAACCTGTAGATTAGGGCTGTCAACATAGTCCAGCTGGCTTGGCTTAAGAAATAATATAATACTTAATATTACATAATATATATATATATATATATATATATGACTAATGTGAATATTTAAATCAAGATCTAAAGATTGCATAACCTAAAAAGAATAATCTAAAGGCTCATAAGATTCAAGCCCGAATGAAGCTTGAACTCAAAATAAACTTCAATTAAATTATTTTACCCAAGCTCATCTTTGTTTCGCCCCTACTGTAAATGCTGCATCTTAAAATAAATAAAACCAAATGGCCTAAATGGATTTTCTTTTTTGCACTCGAAAGTTTGTCGTTTTATTATTCTTAATTCAACAGCTGAATTTTCAATAAACTACCAAATTGTATCCTGGCACTTGATTTCAGAAAAAAAAAAAAGAAGAAGAAGAAGAAAGAAGAAAGAAGAAAGAAGAAAGAAGACTAAGGTCAGATAAAGAAATATTGACATGAGAGGCTGTAATTGTGCTAAGCACATATACTAAGGAACGAGACAAAATAATCCCAAGATTAAATGTAGTTATAGAGAATGAGAAAGAAAGAGATGCATGAACAAGTGCTTGTGTGGAGAAACAAGACTAGTGTCACTTACGAGATCAAACGCTCTTCGAATTCTGTGCTCAGATCCTTGAACAGGGTCCGCCCAGATTCGAGTAGCTCGGAGACCTTCCATGGCATAGACCAGTTACATTGTCACAAAAGTTGTTATCTATTCTTTCCTTTAGGGCAAAAATTTGTTAAACACAATGGTATATAACAGGAACTTTGCATTCAAAATTGCATCTTGACCATTTGGAAATTAAACCTTCTATTTATTCTTTTTTATAACATGATCAAATATTAGTCCGCGACACAACTAAGAGCAGATCAGGCCGTTCAGATTGGGGCATCATACCTGTTGCGTGAATTGCTCGATCCTCTCGAGAATGCGTTGGATGTGGAGCTCCATCTCCTCGGATCCGACGGCCAAACCGGACCCCGCCGCCGTCTCCTCCTCCTCCCCGACCTCACCTCCTCCTTCCCCTTCGCTTCCCTCCTTGGATTTGCACAAAGATCAGTAAAAGCAAATCGAAGTATTAATTATTCAGAAGAGCACTCGATCTCTACCATCGTCCTCATGCGCTTGTGCAACACCTCCATCGTCGTCTCCCCGAAACGAAGAATTCGACGGATCTGTCAAAATCAGATAAATCTAGATATTAGAAAGATCAAGGGCGATCCGTCGTTGTAGCACCATTTGTATCTATCTGCCAACAGCTAAACACAGAAACAAGGAAATCTCACTGCGAAACACAGAAATTTTGATGGAAACTGGAGATCAGATGGCATTGATTCGAAGCTTACCCTGGACGGACTAGTGAGTTAGTACTGGAACTGGGAGAGATTGCTCATTTGCTCCTCAGATCGGATCGATCGGAAGGGAAAAAACGCTTGGAGCTCGAAATCTCGCAGATGTATCCCTGATCGATCGAAAGCTTAAGCTGAAGCGAACCGATGGCCTTCGATCGCTAAGCGGGATTTTCAAACTACAGAGGGCGGCGTCCGTAGGTATAGCTATATATAGAGCTGAGGCAATGCGCGCGAGAATAGTTCGCGGTAAAGCTTTCCCTCAGCACATTTTGCAATTTTAACCCTCTTCTAAATTAGTAGTTACTCCAAAGGGGCAAAAAGGTAATTTACTGAATTCTTCAGTGCCATCTCATCTACCCGAATGGATTGAAGTGGAGGATAGAGATAACCGATAAGGTCTCAAAAGCGCTTGCGAGGGAGAGAGAGGACAGAGGGAGGAGGCGAAAGCGAAGGAAACGAAAGAGAGAACGAAGAGGGGAAAAGGAAATGTCTCTCTGCGGTGCCTCGATCTTTGCGCCGCCGCCGTCGGCGTCGTCTATGGGAGGAAGGGGCAGCGCATTCCCATGCGGGCAGCGCCTCTGCTGGCTGACCGTGACGACGTCAGCTCCGTCACCCGCAAAGCAGCGACCTTTGGCCGTCGTGGCCAAGGCCGCTACCAGGAGGGAGAACCGCACCGCCCGCCACGAACGCGTCCGTAAGAAGGTAAGGTCTTTATGCCTACAACCTGTTTGATAGATGGCCGGACAATGACACCACAAGCTGAGCCCTTCCTTGTAAATGGTACAATATATATAAGGAAAATGATTAATGATGAAAAGTCCAATCTTTTTCCCTCTTCCTCTTTGTGCTGTGAAGTTTTATTGGGATTGATTTTAGAAATATGCTGTGTTATAAAGCAAAAAAAAAAAAAAAATCGTACAGTCATTTAATGCTAAATCCCTAGCAATAAGCCAAGAAATCCATATATATATATATTGTCTGGAACTATTTTTGCCTATTTCATGCAGCATTTGATACACATTTTGTTATCTTTGTTTTTCTCTATAATGGTGAAAACCTGGCATTGAATTCAACAGGACATTCATAATTTCTTTTTTTTTTCTCTTTAATATGCGTTGAAGTCATAATATCTATTTCTTGTCTCAATTTGCTTTTGCATTTTTTCGCCTCCTTAGTGTGTACCGTCAGGATTCTGTAACTGGTTATTTCAGGTATCTTTAATATAAGTTTCATTCTCTTCACGTCAGTAATAAGCTTACATTGTCGTACTTCCGCTGCAACATGATTCTCTAAAAGCCGGTTATTTTTTTCCTTCATTAAGTGGAATTCTGCTATTATTTTTGCCTCAAAGTCTGTGTTTTTGTTTCTCTTTCTTTTTCTGTTCTGCTACCCAAAAAATGTGCTATAGTTCATGTTCTGCTGCCGGATATGTAGAGGTTAAGATATTTCTTTTTGTGTTTTCAGGTTGAGGGTACCCCAGAGAGGCCAAGGATGTGTATTTTCCGTTCAAACAAGCATTTATATGTCCAAGTCATTGACGATACCAAGATGCACACCTTGGCTGCAGCTTCAACAATGCAGAAGCCCATCTCTGAGGAATCTGATTATTCTTCTGGTCCAACAATTGTAAGTTGTAAAGACCATCCTTTGTCATGTTATGTTTTCTCTTTTATTGAATCAACCATTGTTCAACTTATATATCTTCTCTCATCCTATGCAATAATGCACGGTCCAATCTCTCCTTGCTTCTATAGTTTTGGGTCTCCAATCCCAGTTAAAGATGCTAACATTGTTCTTCTCTTGTATCCTCTGCATTTATTATGTATATGTAGTTAGATACATAATGTGCAACAATGATAAATCCCAAATAAACAAATTTCTCTTTTACTGACATCCATCTTATCTTGTGGGAAAGATAATGTCAATCGACACAATACCATCTTAACTCGTATATTTTCCCTATGGTGCTGATCTTCATGTTTAAGAATAATTTAGGTTATTCATCTGTTTCTTCATATACTGTGAACCCCACAAATGAAATGACATAATGATTGCTGGGCCACCTTTCTGATCAGTATGATCAGTACGGGGGGGTATAATGTTAAATGATCTGCTCTTCACATGTTATCAATTATAAACTCATAAATGAAAATCTTTAGACAACAAATTTTCATATGAGTGAGGCCATCCTCTGTATCCGGAATAGCAAATCTATAATAAATACATGTTTTCTGCATAAGATTAAGCTTTTTGTTACACGGCAACATTTGGTTAGCTTTTATTGCAGGCCCTTCCTGCGAAAATGCATTTTCAGAATGTCATATGTATATGTGGAATTTTGTAGTTCTTTTTCTCTTCACTGAGTAATGGTACACATACAATATCTTGGAAGGAGAAAGCCTTCGTTTATTTTTTATTTTCATCATTCTGATCTAGTAGATCTAGAAATCCTTGTTTAGGATGGATTTTTTTATAAGGTTGTGTGTGTGTGTGTGTGTGTGTGTGTGTGTGTGTGTGTGTGTGTGTGTGTGTGTGTGTGTGTATATATATATATAACATAATTCAACTTTTATGGTGGAAGTGACAGATAAAATCCAATTTGTAGCTTTAGTTTTGCTGCTTCTGTTCCACAGATTGTAGTGTAGCAATCTCAGTTTGAGATTTCTGGTTTCTAATAGAATTTTCTTTCTTTAACTTTTGATGCCAGGAGGTGGCAAAGAAGATAGGTGAAACTATCGCCAAGGCTTGCTTGGAAAAAGGAATAACAAAAGTGGCTTTTGACCGAGGTGGTTATCCATACCATGGACGCATAGAAGCTCTAGCAAATGCTGCGCGGGAACAGGGTCTTCAGTTCTGAAATTTGGCAACTTTACCAGAGTCCCCTAGTTGTAAGTTCTTTCTGGTTTTACGGCAATCAAAGGAACCAATTTGTTGTGGTAACCTTGACAATCTTTGTAAGCATTACAAGTCTTGAGAGTTGTCAGTTGTATCATCATTATTATCATACTGAAGCATTGCTTAAATTTTGTATCTAACGAACCTTATGCATTCTCAAACTTGTGCTAGCTGCCTTTCTAATGTTAGAGTTGATGCTTTTTAACATGTAGTCTAGGAAAGTGGAGTATCTGTGCAATTGCACTTGTGATACATGGGAATTGGTATATCTACTACCTTTTGCTATTGGTTAAATACTCTAGCATGAATGCTTGTGTCTATTTTATCTGGGGAATAGACCGAACCATACGAACTGTTTCCATGAATTTGATCATTTTGTATCAAAACGAATTCCCAAAATAATGGTATTATTTCCACCATTCAATCTGCTTTCTTTTGGGAAATTCTGTGTACATGTCATGGTTGATGTTCAAACCCTACTATATGTTGCTATGATGCACAGAGAGCTTTGCACAAATGAACCAGCTCAGTTCCCCTAAAGATAGATCCTCATTGTGAAGGTCGAACTGCATTAATAACAAGTAAAACTACTGCAGGAGATTTCAAAGCATGCATAAATTGATGGCTAAAGCTTGCTGGTCAGTATTATAATGTGGCATCACTACCGCTATCATTTATTCAATATTCAATATGACATCAAAATATCCAGTACAAGAAAAGATTTATTCTTCAATATCTACAGAACCATCTTTCTGGTAATGCAGAGTTCTTGTTTATTGCAAGATTTTGAAAATAATGAAGAACTAATAGGCTAAAAACCGTCGGAAAAAAACCCTAAATCTTTTGTGTTATCAATTATAGCTATGTAAAGATTATTATTTACATGTGCCCACCTGCACTTAGTTGATGGAAGAACTTCTAGATGACAGCACCATCTGGGATTACAGAGTTCTTTGGCACTACAGTGATTCCAGAGCGAATATAGAAGCCTTCTGATGGTCTATCAGCTTCTTCCACATTCTGCACACACAGCAAAACAAATTAAGTGAACACATTGATGTATCTTACTTCCAATAGATTTGTAGATTTATAATTAAGCAGCTTAGATTTAGCACAAAATTTTTTTTAAAAATTTGGCAGAAAGCAACATACATCTGAGTTTGTGATGACCACGTTTTTCCCAATCCTTGCATTTTTGTCAATGATACAATTCCTAAGGAGAAGTACAGCATCAGATGGTTCTCAAGACTACCTGAAGTGAGACAGCATTGCATAATATTTGGCAAAACTTACCTTATTTTGGTGTGCTCTCCGACGCCGACCGGAACCTTTCCTTCGACGAGGCAAGATGCTCTCTCTGCCTCAGTTTGGTAATAGTCTGCCCCCATCATCATTGTATCCTTTACAACCAGAATCAGTTAGCAATCTTCATTCAAGGAAGTTAAAGCCCACAACAAAAATTCTTCATAAGGAATGAAACTAACATAAGATTATTCCTCGATGACTACTTAATATTGCACTCATGATTCATGAATCCAAGAGCAGGATCAGATGTACTGAACCATGTTATGCCAGTATAAGATTACAAGCTCTAAAGTGACTACCTTAAGCTCCACTCCATAGTCTAATCTTGAGCGGATGCCAACAATGGAATGTTCAACACTGCATTCTGTTAAAAAGCATCCATCTGAAACTATAGAGTTCACAACCTGCAGAAATGAGAGCAAACATACTCAACATAGTTTTCAGATAAAGGACAATTTAAAGCAAGAATTCTGTTTCTGAGGAACCTTACCCTACACTTTTCTATCTTAGTTGGAGGTAGAAACCGAGGCGACGTGACAATCGGCTTCAGCGGATCGAAAAAGTGAAATTCCGGGGACTTCAAAGAGCATTATAGAAGTTAGAAAGACACCCAGAAGAGCTTTGTTCTTGTCCATGGAAAAACTTTATAAAAGAATGTTTCAGAATGACCTGATCAGTAAGAGCCAGATTTGCATCAAAGAATGACTTTATTGTTCCAATATCTTCCCAGTAATCATCAAATAGATATGCCTATGATTAAAAATAGAATACAATTAGCTGATTATAGAATTATAATGATCATTTTTTTAACAACTGCATGTCCTTTCTGAGTAAGAATCTTCCTTTACTATTGTAAAGGGAGAGACAGTGGAGAGACTGGAAGTCAGCATTGCAATAATATCTTAGACATTCATATATTAGCATTTGAAGGCAAACTTTTGAAATTGAAAGTACCTGCACATTATAGTCTTTGGAAGCCATAGGGATAATCTCTGATCCAAAATCATTGGCGCTTGGATAATGATGTCTAAAGGTGCAACAAGCAAGCAATATTTGGAACAATTAATTTTGCATCAAATTTTAACTGAGCAGTCAATAATAAGCAGTCAGTCATTACTCATTACAAACTTAAATGCTTCAGAGAGTTAAAGGAATGTAAATTAACATGAGCTTAATGTTTGCATTGGCAAAGTAGCCATGTCAGAAAGAACTTAAACTTGGATAATCCAGTGGGAATTTCTAAGAGATAACATTAAAAAAAATTCATATTTATTATCATCCAAAAATAGAGAAAAAAAGTGACCTTGTTTGTACTGATTGAATGATGAAGCACAACCATACCTTAAAAGTCTCAGCAAGACATCAGTCCTGAAAACATATATCCCCATTGAGGCAATATATTTATACTTCTCGGCATTTTGAGGAGACAACCCTAAAATAGTTGTGTCCACTTGCTGCATTAGTGAAGACCTTTATTCAGTTATTGAGATACTCCTATTAATATCTTCAATTTTCAGTATGTGCAGTAGGATCTAAGAAGGAGATCATACCATTAATTTTAGACTTTCACCTTTGGGCTTTTCAGAGAACTGATTGATACGACCTGTTTCATCGATCTTGATCAATCCGTAATCAGAAGCACGACTGCAAGGGAGAGAAAGAGCAAGAGAATTACGAACTGCATACAATAGCTGAGGCATCCAGATTGACTAATTGCAAAGAAGGAGAGTAATAACAACATATAACAGCTTAGCTAGAAGGTATTGCATTCAGCATAAGCAATATTCAAGTCCAGATGAACAAATCATGGATAGAAATTTATATAAATCTTATCTTATTTGACATGATAAATAAGCAACAACTTCTTTGAAAAACAAACTTTTAGAATTTAGAGTACACTACTGAAAGAAATTTACATGGGCTCAGATTGGATCACCTGTCATCCACAGGGACACAAGATACAGAAATATCGGCGCCAGACTCAATATGTTTCTGCAAAATATTTCCAAATCTGAATCAGCCCACAAAAGGAAAAATAGATGCATAAACTAAAACAAATGTATCTCATAACAGAAAGAAACTTAATGCAAACCTGCACGAAGTCCATATAATCCATCCGATACAGATGATCCCCCGATAAAATCAGAGTATTCTCTATATGTCTCAGTTTAGCATCCTACAAGAAGTGTCAGAATAACTCAGATGTAACCTTGTCCCATAAAATTTGAAAGCACAAAAGCCACATATTAGAGACCTCAAATAGCCATATGAATTGTCTAACAGCATCTGCAGTTCCCTGAAACCACCTCTTTCCATATTCTCCAGCTGTTTGAGTAGCAGCTAATACCTAAATAGAATTGAAACAAATTAAAGGAACACCATGATATAGGTAAACGATCATGATACTTACCTCAACAAATCCACCTCCAAAGTTCACGCCATTGCCGAAATCATACGTTCGAGCAAGATGGCGATTGAGGGATTGAGAGTTGAACTGAGTTAGGATGTAAATCTTATTTATTCCACTATTGATACAATTGCTAACAGGAACATCAATGAGCCTATAACACCCACCAATTGGCACCTGACATGCAAAATGGTAGCCGAAAAATATTTCAAGCATAGTTACATAATGATACACGTATACTTATTGATCGTTGATCATCTCATGATCAAGTTAGGAATGCTTACGGCTGGTTTTGCTCTCTTCTGTGTAAGAGGAAAGAGGCGAGTCCCTGCTCCTCCTCCTAATATGATTGAAGCTACGGTCTTGGGATCAGCTGGCGGATATAATAGCAATGGAGTCTGGTATAAAAGAGCAAATATTCAAAAAAACAATCTTAACTACATCCAAAACTAAAGCAAACTGCAGTCATGTTGTTCATTTTAGGCATTCTACCATGAGGATTTATTATTCGACCCCTGCCTTATGATTTTATTACCTCAAAAAAATATATCTGACATTGATAATTAACATGAACACGCGTTAAATTAACTAAATAATCGTATTTTATTACAATAGAGTGTACATAATTTACATATACTAAAAGCCCATCTGTTGCCTCCTTTGGTACACAACTTTAAGAACATATTGGTGTATATGGTAGGATGTTAAAGAATTTTTCCACGATTGTGAGTCATCAGGCCTTATTTTTCTCTCTACATTTACAGGATCATCTCATCCTGAGATCAGATTAAAGTTAAATAATCTTATAAAACAAGAAACCATTTCAGTGTTTTTTACGTACAATTAACCCATTATTGAAAGGTTCACAGAAACGAAGAAAGAGACGAGAGAAGAGAGAGAGAGAGAGAGTACCAGGAAATCCCTGGCTACGTCCGTGAGGACGGAGTTGATACTGGCTCTCGCGATCCCAAGATCAGTGCTCCTCGTTCTATAACGCTCGACCCAACTCGTCCGAGAACGGATTCTTGCACCAAGAAACGACGACGACGACGATGAAGAGGAGGTCATCGAAGTGCGACGGTCCCTGAGCATCAGAGAAGAAGAGAAGAAGGAGGGCATTTGCAATGCCACTGCCATCGCCATGGCCAATACCGAGATGAGCGAGAGAGAGAGAGAGAGAGAGAGAGAGAGAGAGAGGAGGAAGAGAGAAGAGAGGAGAGTGTGCAATATGGAGTATCAGTAGAGCATTGGGTAACTAACTTCCTACTTTCAAGTACCGATCCGACAACTATATCGGGAATACCGTTAGAGAGGTGGAAAGGGAACTCCGAACTCGGGAATCTACACACACAACTCGAAATCTACGTTGCGCCGCGTGTACTGGGAGTGACATTCAAGCTGGTTCGTATCGATATCCAGCTCTCGATAGAATTCAATTAATGGAGTCCAATTCGAGCTCGATCTCAGCTCAAGCTTTGAACAAGCCCAGTTCTATAGCTCAAAACTTTAATCAACAACCCCAGTTCTGAAGAACTGATTATTTTCTTTCTTCTTTTTTCAATGGTAAATCTCCTAGAAAATAGATTTGATAAAAAATAATTTATAGATTAGTTAGTTCGAATTAGAGACCAAAAACTGAACTAGTTCAACGAGAAAACCGTCATCCCAATACAACTAAAATTTAGAGATTACCCTCTTTCAGCCAACTAACCAGCAATGTAATTGGCTTCTCACTGTATATAAGTAAATTTATAATTTTAATAATTATGAATTAGTTTAATAATATCATCATTAAGTGTCTAAGGTGTTTGTATAGATCTTTTAATCGTGTTAACAAGAAGAAGCGAATAAGATTGAATCCATAGGAACATTTTTAGTGTCATTGTTTCTGTATACTTTTACAATTTTTAATTTCTGTGCGTACTGCAAAGATGATATTTTATATCTACCTTTGGGGTTTTTTTTTGTATTAATACCTTTTCAAATTTTACTTTTTGCATGGATGTCATCATCTCTTAAAAAGCTAATCAATTGTTAGGATTGAATGCATTTGCAAATAAAAAGGCAAAACTATTTTTCCACCATTTTGCCAAGGTGACAATCATGCTATAGAGATTGAATAATTTAGACTACAAACAAACTAAATACAAGCAACATATGTAAGACAAATTTATGTGGTTCAGTTTGTAATCTGCATCCATGACTAAAGATAACTAGAGTCATAAAAAAAAACCAAGTATTGGTAGAGAGAATCACTCAAATTTAATTCTAAATCAATAATAATCTTACTCATGGATGCAGAAAGAGCAAGAGCTATCATAAAGTACGATAATCTCCTCACAATATCTAAAACAAAAAGAAATAAGATTTGATAGAAAGGATATCAAAAGGAGATTAATCCAATTCAAAATTCCCTTCCTTGGAATTCATTTTCGTCTTGTTTATTTAGTGATATTGTATTATTAGTTAACCGGTTAAAACTTTAAAAGTTACGAATACATTTTTCTAATAAGCCTTCAAGTCACAATAGGTTTGTCGGGACTAGGGTTGGCAGTTTTTGGCCCCACTTGATAATGTGTGATACGAACCCAAAAAATTTAAATAGGTTTACAATCCGGTGCAAGGACATGAATGATTTGACCCACCTAACTTGATTTAACGGATTGTGTTCGTATTTATTATCTCAACCTGTTTGATTAATTTATAACATGACCTACTAATTTATTTATGATACAATAACTTGCCTATAACATAATAATTTTTTAAACACCGAATAACCCTTTTATAACATAAAAAATATTTATAATATGAATAGACACGTTTATAATCTAAATAAACTCAATTTTAGCAATTTATATAAATTTAAATAATTTATATTACTCGATAACTAATTTATGACTCTGTGTATTTCGTTTGATAAGTGAATCATGTTTAAAAATTTTCATTATTTTAATAAACTAATTGTGTTCCTATTTGCATTATCCTAACAGACCAAAACCTAACCTAATTTCCAACACTTGTTTGAGCTTTTGAGCACCCCTAGAGCCATTCGAACTCCTATGGCAACTCAGCTGGAATTTAGTTAAGTCAAGCTAAGCTATTAATTTAGGCTTGAAATTATTTCGAGCTCGCTTAGGTCTGCACGATGAACTCAAATTAATAATATATATTAGTAATCTATATACTATGTTCTAATTTATAACTATTAGATTGATTCAAAATTAAAGTCCGATTATTTAAGTCTTAAAAGTAGTCTCGGAGTTATTTATCAATTAAATATAGCCTAATTTTAAGGTTTGATAAGCTTGCTTCGAATTGATCGCAACTTATCTAAAGCTTGAAAATAGGTTCGACTAAGTGATACAAAAATAAGCATAGATAGTAAAATAATTTTATTACTACAGTGAAAGAGGTAGATTATATTTAACCCATAAATTCCAAAGGGTTATACAAGCAAAAATAATAATAATAATAATAGAAACCTAATTCCACGTGTTGGTTCGTACATCTTTATAATGGCATGCTACGGAGTTACTCCAATTCAGATCGTAACCTTAAATTGACCAGACAAAGAACGACGACTGTGTAAATAGAAATTAATTACTAGTACGAAGCAATAAGAAGCTGTTACATAGCTCATGAATTCGAATCCCCTTTAGATTGCAGAGATTAGGTGATGAGATGTGGAAGGGAGCAAAGCTGCTGAATGCGGCTTTGAAGTTTGAAGGCAAAGGGGATGATGATGATCTCCTCCTGGTGGCCATTTGCAAACTTCCAAGATTATGAAATGAAGACCCCACCTATTCTAATTCTCTATTACTATTCCCCAGATGTCTCAATACTCACCTTTCGTTTTTGGCCGGGGTAGGTCTAATTAAAGCACAAAAGAAACTTATTCTTTCATCTAGAATATTATGGTTATGGCATTCGTAGATGGAGAGAGAGTTGCAAATGGTTTTCAACATGTAGGACAAATTGGCTCATCTGGTCAAAATTGATAAACTTTTCAGCGTTTACCATTTGCCGACTGGAACATGAACAGCTTCGATACACTCTCCTCTGCTTTCCGTGGATCGATCCGAGTGTACGAGATGACATTTAAGATGAACCAAATTTATTTCTTTACTATTCACAAATGAAGGCTCAATTCACCACACTTTTTTTTTTTTTTTGGTAAGCAAAAGATACAGGCGATAAGATTAAGTTTGAAACAAGAGAGCAGCTTCTTGATCTACCAAACTACATTTAAAACCAAAAAGAAGAAGAGAAGAGAAGAGAAAACTACCATAGACGTTCGCCTTATTAGAACAACCAGAGATCCGATCTCCCAGCTACCAGAAGCACGGGACGGGGGAGGACCGGCGGCGGGGTCGGAGGACGACGTGGCGGTGGAACGACCTCCGGCGACCCCGGGCCCACAGTGACGAGCTCAGGCGAGACCAGACCAACCGCGGCAGCTTGCGCATTCGGATCCAGACGAGCCGCCTGACCCGGACCAGCGAGCGGCGGACCCTCTCCCCCGCGGTGAGCTTGCGGGAGAACTGGTAGCTCCGCAGGAAGAGCTGCCGCCGCTCCATCTGCTGCTCCCACTGCGTCATATACTCCGTCCCCCACGTCGCCATCGCCATCTATCGACGATCTCCAAAGAAGAAGAAAGAAAGAAAGAAGAAGAAGACGAAGGATGAGATCTAGAGAGGAGAGGAAAGGTTGGACGGATGCCTCTACAACTGTTTAATAGGAAGGAAGGATGCTTGCTATTAAGCTTTTAATTTGAGTGTTTTCTTAAAATTGGGCACATTTAACTCCTTCCCCCCCACTATTGGGATGGGATTCTAATTCTATACTCTATAGGCGGCTTCGGGTGCATTTAAAGTACCGAAGTCTTTATATTTTTTAATTCGTTTTTTATGTGCTGCAATTGGAGTTGGTTACTTAGATAGGGATTTGATGAGCCGTCCCGCCCTCTCATGGCTTTGCCGTGACACCCCCAGCTTTCCTCTTTATCTTACTTTGCCATTCCACTACTTATCTTTTTCTTTTCTTTCTTTCTTTTCTCTTTTTACTTTCTGTTTTAACTTTATTCGAATTCGAATATACCCGCGTCATAAATAGAAATTTGTCTTTCAACTGTATTATTTAATTATAATCTAATAGTCTCTTAACTATTATATTTTGCTCCGATCACATAAGATGGTAGCGCTTATGCTCATTTACAAGGCTTTATATGTTTGTTGTTTTTAATATGAAAATATGATAGCATAAATATTATAAGATAAGAATAAAAGTGGGGCTAAGGAGGTTTAGTTTTTTATAAAAACTAACTCAGATACTATGTTACATGACACAAAAAACTTAAACTATCAAGTGGTATAATATAATAATATATATCATATATTTAATAACAAATAGAGATAATTATATTTAGACTCTTCTGAACTATTGTTATTTTCTATATACCTACTCTAAAAATTTTGTGACATGTTTGATCCCTCGAACTATTATCTATAAATTGAAAAATATAATAAAAACTTAATGGAAGATGTGTTTGAAATATTTCTCTTTGTCACAGAAGAAAAATTAGAGAAGATATATAGAAAAGGATAATAAATTCAGATATATATATGTAGCATTTTCATTAATAATGGCTTGTCGGCTTAGTCTCAATTAATCATCAGTTTTAAGTCATCTCGCCAAGCGTAGCGATTCAACTCACTGCCAAAGAACGTTACCATGCAGGCTTGCAGCTAGCCTCCATAAATCATAATTAATGGTCTAAATGGATTTCCTTATCATATCCTTGGATCCCTTTTAACAATTATTATATATATATATACACTATGTGACGTGCATAACCCTCTAGTCTATCTAAAGAAAAGGATATATTATGTGACTACGTACGAATGAAATCAGGTAGGCATTCTAGTTAATCCATCGTAATCATCCTCGCTTTCCATGTAGACATGGTACTACTTTGTTCTCCTTCTTTCCTTCATCTTTCCACCTAGTATTACGGTAAGATACTCACTTCTTAGTCGTTGGTGGTAATGGGGATGGATATGGGTCTCCACTTTCCACAGCTTATGTAAACCTAGCAGGACAATTATATCCCACTTTAGATTAATTAATGGTCATTATCCCTTCTTTATCCTTTTCAATACTTTGTTAATTAGATTTTTTTTTTCTCTCTCTTTTGGTTTTGTATCCGATAAATATAACTAGAGTAGTCAAAATCAAGCTGGCCATCTACCCAACAACAATATTCTGTAGATCATTGCAATTTGCATGGGTAGTAGTGTTCACAAATGGACTGGATAAGACATTACATGTTTAGCATTTGGATTAAACAATCATTTTATTGTGTCAACTTTGATTTATACTAATACCCCTCCCTACGTTGCAACGATTAAGTATTTCATCAGTTTAGCCAAAATTTACTTTCTAATCAAAATATAAAATTATTTAACAGAAACAAGATGGTTTAAATTATTTTATCATCTCAGTTTAATCAAAAGTTTAAAAGGTTAAAGTGATCTTACTAACCTTATTCTGTTAATATGAACATCCAATTGAGTTTGAGTTTGACCAAAGATTTGATAAAAAGGATTTCCTCCTTCATTAAGACATATTAAGGAACCCTCTTGGCTCTAGAAAATACAGCATAGGACTATTGACTTCTCCACTCTTGGGCTAGAATTAATTTGATTAATGAGGCCAATATACACGATCTTCTAGGTAAACCTATTAATTAAGAGTGGAATAAGTACTCCAGGAGGCTAATTAAGACTATACGGGAAGCTGGCCATCTACACCCCCAACCACAAAGCCCACGACTGCGCACTTTGACCCAGAAAGGTAATGCTTGCATTCTTCAAACACAAGCGATATTTGGTATACTATGTCTACACGCTACGTTCTTTCATTAGTTGGAAGTTGGGATTGTTTACTGTCTCCAAGGTCAACTTTCAAAGCAAGATCTCTTTGGGGAAAGTCTAAGCATTCCACACCTATTATTAATAATAGGAGCAAAAAATTATAGTTTTACATAGAACTCGCCATCTTTTTGTATATTATATTACTCTCTATGTCATCTATATGATACTTTATTCAATTCATCATATATATTTATAAATACATAGCAAAGGTCTTGAAACATTACTCTTATTATCTGCTGAGATAGCTAATTTCTGTGATAACTATTAGGTAGATAGTGTTTGAAAATTGGCTTGAATCAAGAAAGCCCTTTGAATAGGTTGATTGCAGATTGATGTTGTTCTAAATTTATGTGCCGGCATTCGAATGACGTTTGCCTCCGTTTGATAACCAAAGAGTTTGGAAGGGGTTCGAACGAGTTTCCAATGGTGCATAGACGTTCGAATGCCATCCACCCGTTCGAACAGCCCGCTAATTTCTTCTCCTCTAAGTCATCCCTATAAATACCTAATTATGGTTCTAGAGCTAGATAACCGTTGAAAATATTTGAAAGAGATAATCACCACTGTACTTAGAGCATCTACACTTTGGAGAGTCTTTTGTGTTTGGATTTAAATAGTGGATTGAAGATTTGCAACGCCCATAGACGTAGGCACATCACGGGACCACGTAAAAGCTTACGTCTTTCTTTCTTTTTACTGTAATTACTTGCATTTAGAGTTACTTATTCGTGCTTAGATTATTCTCTAGTATTTCTCTACTATTAGCATCTTATTTACGATTTTTTCTAATTAAATTAGATTTATTTTTACCATTTCATTGAGATTTTTAGTATTTTGATCGAGAATTTGCTTTTGTTACCCTATTCGGCACAACAAATAATTAATTAATTATCACTCTTTGTATACACATTGTGGGTTAGAAAGGAAGAGCCCATAGAACAGGCAATGCAAAAGCAAAGGTTGGTACACCACTTTAATTTTTTTTTCCTTTCACTTACCTTATCCTTCTATTAGTCCTTTGTTGAAAACTATCACTCATTGAGGGACGTCGTTGTGCTAATTTGATTAAGTTAGATGACACTTATGTGCAGGAAATTTAGAGAAGAAGTGGAAAATATTTCCACTCCAGCACATCTGTTGATGTGAACGTGAGTACGTAGATGATTACCTCAAATATAGAAAAGGATTTTACTAACAAGGTTTTATAATAGATTATAAATTTGTAGACTAATTATAAATTAGATATCTAGATTAATTCGTAGAAAAGGGAATAGAAGGCTAAATGCTTTCAGCCAAATATATATATATATATATATATATATATATATATATATATATATATATATATATATATATATATATATATATATAAATGTCAGGATCTCTCTTTAGACAATTAGACTATCCATATTCTCTATTTTATTAGGTTAATTATAATTAGATTTCCTAACTATCACTCTCTATTATTTTCACACACAGAAACGGAATTGAAAATTTTGGTTCTGGAGCCCAAAATCTCTGATCATCTAGATGTGCTTTGTAAATATATTATATGTCATAGCAGTTTAATTAAAATATTCTATGTATAAGAAGGGAGAAAACATATTTAATATATTTAATATTTACAGAAGAAGCCATAATTGTCACTTAAAAAGAAGATAATAAAAAGAAGGATATAAGAAAAGATGGGGCATTTTTTTGTCCATATATATAAAACTGAGTTTGAAATTGAAACAAGTTTGAGTTTGATCCTAGATATCTGGACCCAATCATCCGATCCAATTGTTGTCAGATCTTTGATTAGTGGGTGATGATACCATTGCCACGAAATATGATTATAACATCATCATCATATCAGAGAAGAGAAGAAAGAATCCCAAGGAGAGAAGATAAATGATTGATGCGATAGATCTGCTGAGTTCATGAAAACGTCAACCTTACGCACTTGGTGTACAAGAAACCACCAACCTCAATGACATCTTGCATGACTTCTTAACGTAAAAAGTCCAGAAACATATGCATCAGCTTTTCTTAACAAGTAAACAAGTAATAACGTATTGTCAAACTTATCCTTCTATCAGTCGTTTGTTGAAAACTCTCTCTCACTCGTTGGGATACGTGGTTGTTCCTTTTTTTTCTCCGTTGTTGTTGTCCCAACAGGTAAAAAGACGTAGGATGATGAGACTGCGTGCAGGAAATTTAGGGGAAATGTGGGAAATATTGGCTCCTCAAGCACACCCGTTGATGTGAATGTGAGGGTATATATATACACTCACATGACCATTGGATCAAATATTCAATGGCTCGGCTTAATATAGAGTGCTAGCTCTAACTTGAATATATATTCGGTTTGAGAATTGGCTCAGTTAAGACTTATGTTTTGTCCGGCTAAACTCGAGCTCAGTGGCTACTTAGAGCATCTCCCGTCGGATGCTCCATATTTGGAGCCCAAAGGAATCAATATGGAGCAAGAGCCCAGGTACACTTCAACGTATCGGGCTCCATATTTATTAAAATAATAATAATATTATATATATATATATATTTATATTAACTATTTTAAATTACTTAATAGGTATTATTATTTTTTAATAAAAAATATATGGTTAGAAAACTCTCATCATTTTTAAAATAAGAATAATATTTAATAGTTTTAGAAATAATTTTAAATTATTAATTTTTTAATTAAACGATTCTTTGCTCGACATAGGAAGATCCAAGATAGAGGCTCATTCTGAGCTTCGAAATAAACACTTATGACAGAGGCATAGGAACGAAGGAATATAAATTTTAATGTAATTTTTTTAATGTATTTAATGTTTGATGTATTTCATATCTGATATATTTTAATATTTAATATTTATATTGGAAAATAATTTTGAGTAATAATATTTTAGGACACATTGATTTTAAATAATAATAAACCTATTTATTTTATAGATAATAAAATACCAGACTCATTTTTATAAAGAATAATAAATTTAAAATTTAAATTAACTCAAAAATAATTTAATATTAGACTCATTTTAAAGGTTTCGATGAGGGCTTTCCAATAATACTATTTTTGTTAAAAACTGATTAGTAAAACTAATTATATACTCAGTTTAATTAACTAGATTATTTAATAAAGGATACATATGGAATTAAAATTGTTAAATACAATAATTATTAAGCAAATTTAGTATTTTTAAAAAGCTTAAAATAAAATTGGAGTCAGGCTCCATTTTTTTGGTGGAGCTCCAAATTTGGAGCCTCACTAAGCTAGCAATGGAGCCCGGTTGAAGCTCCAACGGGGAGTTGCTCTTAAGCTAAGCCTAGCCTAAACTAAAATTTAGGCTCGAAAGTAATTTTGAGCTAAGCATGAGCTAAAGCTAGCTCACTTGCTCATTTACTCCATCGTATAGGTTATATAAAGAAATTAATCATTTCAAATATATAGGTTGGATAACCGGACTAACTCTACTGAAAAACAAACTATAACGAATCTAAACTATATGCATATAGTGCTCCCCTAGTAAATCTATTAAATATCAATCTTAAAAATAATCATGGGCTAGTGAGACCAGAATATTGAGCTGTAATGATAACCTATATTAATGAGGTATTCACAATATAGGCTGTGCCCCTTCTACACCGGTGGTGCTACTAGAGCTTATTTTGATAAGCAACTTACTATACTATGAATTTTGGACAATCCAAATAAAGTAAACTGTGTTATCTATCCTCTATTATGGTGAACTTGGAGTCTAAACTAAAGCATTAAGTTTGAATTAATTATTTTAAATTTGAGCAAATGAATCAAACTTAAATCAAGTTTGATCAAATTTTGGGCTGTCCACGTTCTATATGTATATACATATATTAAATACATAGTAAACGATATTCATTTTTTTTTACGTCGGAAACACATGATGGATGGATGCATTGATGTCCGGCATATAATTATATTATCATTTTAAAGGATAAAATAAGGATTATTCGGGTTGTGCTTTGTATCAAATGTGGAGACTTAGGCTCTTTCACTTCTTTTTTTTTTTTTTAAATTCTCTTATATATCAAGTTATATAATTATAATTTGTGGAGGTTAATGAAATATTATCACCTTCCCTTGAAAATAAAAAGTAAAAATAAATGGGAGGACAAATGATTGATGCCCACTGTTCTTGACTTCACAGAACAGCCAATTCTTATGCATTTCTCAACAAGCAAACAACCTCAATGAAGTCTTGCATGACTTAACATGGAAGTCTAGAAAACATGCTACTATTTCTTTCCTAAGAAGTAGTTACAATGTATGTCAAACTTACGTTTGGGTAGCTAGGAGGGGCTATCTCTGAATTCGATATCTTAACATTAATTTGAAGTTTTTTGTTTAATTGAGATTGAGAGAGCTAAACAAACAAATTAATTACAATATTATTTGCTAGCTAATAATCATGAATCCTTCACTGCCTTTAAAACATCAAAAGATATGATCCTTGTGACCTATTCAATCACTGGGAAGAACCAAGGAAACTAGCAAGGGAAAGGAAGGGATTTTTGATACCCTTAAAATTATTATATTATATATAAAACACACTTTATTTATTTTTAATTATTGTTCACATCCTATCATATGGATATTTATCATTTGTTCCATTTAATTTTGCTTTTAATGTCTCAAAAATATCTTGAGTTTATTTTATACTAATAACGACGAGTAAAATAGAGAATACTCTATTATTTTTAAAAATTAAAAATAAAACATCTCTCATTTGACTTTAAAGTCTAGTTTTTCATTTATTGCTTACTTTAATCTGAAACTAAAAAGAATGATGGTATCCTTGTCTTCAAGCATAAATAGTTGCATGTTAATTAGGTTTGACAGTTTTTCTACCTAAAAGCTATTTTTGAGGAATATTTATATAATTAAAAATGATTTAACTATGTATGTTATGTGTGCAAAAAGACATAAATATTTTATATGTGTAAATGTTAAAATTTGGGAGATATATATAAGCAAACAAATTTCTTTTGAGCCTTATAAATGAAAATTTTTAGAAAAAAAAAATAAATATGATCCAAATGTCCCCTCCACCGGAAATTCCCTCTGCCCCTACCGTACTCCAGCTCGGTAGTTTCCACCGCCTATCCAGGGTTGAGCCCTGGGATTTGACGGCGGACTTGAAAAGCCACCTACAGACGCTTTACGCCCAATCATTCCGGATAACGCTTGCAGCCGTGGTAATCACAAGTTTAATACAAGCACTTTTTTCCTAGACATTTTTTGGCTCTCTTTTTTTTTCGCATTTTTTAAATTATTTTTATATTATAAAGAGACTAACAAGACAAACGAGTAGTTAGCAAATAATTACCGTAAGGTACACTTTTAAGGTTTTAATTTTTATACTTAGGAGAGTTATGTCAAGAAAAGAAAAACTAAATGCAATAAAACGGATAATAGTTTAATGGCTTTAGATGTAATTATCTTCTCAGAAAAACTAAGCAAAGTCACCAATGGCATCTCAAGTATAAGGGATATAACCAGAATTTTTATTTTATTCCCTCTCAAGTAGTTTTATTACAATTTACACTCTATTTATTTGCCATTTTAAATTAATAAATTAAATCATCAAAATACTTGTCCAGAGGCAGTTCCGATTTTTTAAATTATTTCCAGGCGATTTAATTTTATTGAGAGGTAATTAAAAATATTAAAAATAGAGGGTGTAAATCATAATAATCGCGACAGGAATGGTGCGAAGTAGAAGAATGCCATCTTCCAATCCACGGGGCGTCCTTTTTGGCTTCTTCCTCTTCTCCTGGTGCTCGAATTCGATGTAAGGCGGGTTCCAGGAGTAGAGAAGGAGAGGGGACAGGTGAATAAAGAGAAGTTTCCTAAGACGGAGGCAAACCGAAACCCTCCTCTTATCCGGGAATAAGATCCCCTTATTCCCACATCCTTTATCTCTCTTTCGTCCCTCTCCTCTCCTCTCTCTCTCTAGGAGGAGGAGTAGGGAGGATGCCGACGATGACCGCGATTGCATTGGAGCAGCTTCTGCTGCCCGACGCCGTTGGCCGCTGCCCTTCCAAGAAATCCGGCTACTGCAATGGAGTCACGAAGAATGGGGACGAGGAGAGAGAGGGTCGTGCCGAGGATGGAGATGATGGGGAAGTGGAACACGATGACGGCGGTTTCCTCGATCCGAGGGTTACGAGGAGCCCCGGATTTGGGAACCAGGCGCTCTTGTTTAATCAGAGCGAGTTCTATGATGCTGCCGAAGGTTAATCTCTCACGCTCTTTATACATTTGCCTCTTTGATCTATCTATCTTTCCCTAAACATGTTGTATCTACGTCTACGGAGACGAGTTACTCGATAACTTTATTGGATAAGAAAAATCAGGTAGTGCTATTACTCCTCTCATGCATTTACATGTTGACCATGAGGGGAAAACCAGCATTTGGTGTTATGATAAATTGATGGGAAGTCATGTTAGGACTCCCAAATTGATGGGAAGATAACCTTTTATTGTTATCTATACAGCTATAAATGGATTGGTCTCCTACTACTTTGCAGGTAATGGATAATGTGGAGACAAGATCATTTCACTAACTTGTTAAAAGTTAGGTCAAATTAGATTCGATTTTCCCTTATCAGGGCAAATACCAATAGGTCGATACATCAAGATACATCAATGGCCTTGTTTATCTAAGGATGTATCAAGATTCTTCTTTATTTTATTCTCAAGTTTCTCCTAGTGTCTCAGTTTGTATTCTTCTTGATTGTAAATATATGTAAAGACAAATTCAGCTTAAACTAGCAATTTGCATCTTTTCCTTATAGTTTTCTTTTAAAGAAATTAAAGTAGCATCTTTTCCTATTATTTTGGTCCTATTCATTCAGGTAAAATGAGACATTTGAAATTATCCAACATTGGAAGAAGAGTAAGATGAAGAAAAGTGGTAAATAATTGAAGAAGCCCGAATGTTATGTGAGACAAGTGTGATTTAGATCAACCAATAGAACATACCTAATCTCTGTGTGTCATTTTGGGGTTAACCTACTAGGAATTTTTGATTTGGAGTACAAGCAACTTTATTTCCTATACTAATAAAAAGATGTGTAATTAGAAAACAAATATATATAAAATATAACTATAATGAGGGAGCTTACATATCAACTATTATTAGACCAATTTGTGCAACTTCATCTACTGGTAGTAAGAGAAACACAATCCACTAAACTAAGCCTACAATCTCTTGAATTATAGGAAAAGGCAATGTTTTAACTTAAATATAGGTAAACGAGCTGAGGTTGAGCGAGTAGCGTTCTGCTCGGCTCAACTAGAAATGGAGAATACCCCAGCTCGGCTCGAGCTCGAGACAAGTTTAGCTTAGCTGTAAAGACTATTTCAAGTTTGTTAGTTTTCAATGTGTGACTAAAAGTGGAACTTCATGTGAAAAAAAAAATAACATACTCTCTTGATACAGATACTTTAACCAATTGTGCTAGAATAACTTTAGATAAATTAGCAAAACTAAATATATATAATATAGTTTTCAAGCTAATTTGAGCCAAGCTTGAGTGAGTTGACTTTTGCTCGGCTTAGCTCGATTAAATTTTTGAGCTAAAAAACTCAGCTTGACTTGGCTCATTCAAAGCTTGAGCCGAGCTCAAGTCTAGCTCTAAGCAAGGAATTTATTATCTGTATATTCTTCAACTTCTAAAATTTTTCTATGTTTAAAATTATTTTTCATAATTTAAGTAATTAAAAATGTTCAAACCTAAAACGGCTAAGATGATTGATACACATTTTCTCCAACGACTATAATACACAGAATGAAAATACTAAGAACAATATTGAATTTGAATACATTCCCTAAATACATGTGTTTATTACCATCATCACCATTACAATAAAGATGATAAAAGACCTCCTATAGGTGAGGCTAACAACCACCTTTGCAATAGAAGTGAGTATAGGGGTGTTAAAAGAGAAATGAAAAATGTGGAGTCAAGGAAGAAAAAATAGTAACAAAAAGGAAAAGAGAGAAAAATATGATAGAACCGTAAAATGTGGCACTCACGACATCAAAAGATTGATAGTTGGTATCTCAAGTTGTATTCAGTTTAGATGCAATTTATTATGTGTTCCACATATGGTTCACATATAAAATAATCAAAATTGTGTTTATAGCTAATACGACTGGATACATAATACGTATCAGTTGATACAATTGATACTGGTCTGAAACCAAAGAAAAATTGGTTTTGGCCCTGGTTTCAGATTGGTAAGGACTGATACCATACGATATTAACCGATACTTGGAATCATAGGAATGTATCAAACACTAAGCAAGTTTACTTGGCAGTATTAATTTTCTAGATATCTTTTGATGATTTTTGATGAGACAAATCCTGCTTCTTTAAATTTTAATGAAGTCTAGCATTAGAAGCCACTAAAACCACTATCATATGTCAGCTTCATACTCTTAATAAGTTTACATGTATTAATTTGATCTTACTTTGTCTAGTAGTTTATGTTAGTTTTTCATAGACAAGTACAAGAACATAGTAGTCTTCCAGCCATTACTCTTTCGATCCTAATTAATCAATAATATCAAGTGTAATCACTGACACTGTCAGATTTGCAGATTTTTTATCAGATGGTTCTGTTTCGCAAGCTTCTCCTTCTGTCAGCAGGAATCTTGAAACTGAATTGCGTCATATACGGTTCACTCTTCATGAAGAGATTGCAAGAAGAAAGAGGTCAGAGAACACTCTGCTTCTCATGCAAAAACAGTGGCAAAGGATGGCAGGATCTCTCTCTCGTATGGGGTTATCATTGCCTGTGAACCAGCACAGTGAGAACATTCAACTTGAGGTGGATCCTGCAGAATTTTGCCAGGAGATTGTAGTTTCAAGGCTTGTTTCTGCAGCTATTGAAAGAGATTTGGCTCGGAATGAAACTGAAGCTATTGCCGAGGAATTCATTGATTCGAAAAACTATGAAATCTCTCGGCTGCAAGATCGGGTGCGATATTATGAAGCTGTGAACCGTGAGATGTCTCAGAGGAATCAGGAAGTTACAGGTCAGAACATTTTCTTTCTTTTTTTAGTATTTCCTTTTGTCTTAACTATAATAATATAATATACATGGGTGTCGAAGAGATATCATTGGTGTATGATATATTATGAAGGTGGATATGATAAGAAAATTTATTTTATGTTTATAATGCTTTGCAAGAAAAATTCCTTATTTATCCCGTTGTTGACTTGGTTTTTTATTGATTCACAAAGATGAGGGTTTGAAAGTCATTGTTCTAGAAGAATGATTTTTTTTCCTTGGTTGTTTTTAATGAAACTCACAAGATCTCTACTCTTTTCTCTGATTAATGAATTTGCTTTTGTATATGCTATATAATTATTCAATGTCACTTTAAAAATTTGAAAGGATCTAATGGTAATTGGTAAGAACAACAATAAGAAGCAATCTAGTGTCTCTATTGATTGGGGTCCTTGCAAGAATACTTATACATCTTGGTTTAGATTTCTTCAAGGAAAAAAAGAGTAAATTGTATTTTAAGAGCTCAACCGACTGTATCTCAATAGTTGTATGATAGTAATCCAGAAGGTTCGAGTTACAAGTCATTAAGGCAATCAGTCACTAGTTAGGCTTTTGTATTGTTATAATTCTTCCTATGAGGTCTTTGGTCTTATTCCTAGTTGGCTAGGACTTGGTTAGGCTGGGGTATAGGTTACCTGAAGCTGTCCTCAACCTGCTCTAAACTAGGAAACACAAATACTTCCATATTCTCTCCGTATCCGAATTGGATACTGTATTGGATATGATACTTGCCATATACTTCCGGTTATATATCATATACTTTCATAAAGTATTTGATTTTCTTTTAACAATAAAATTAATGTTGTGGATATTTCTTCGATATCTATTAGATACTTCTTGAAAACTTCATAGACTCTTATCAATGTGAGTCAAATTGAAAGAGATTCCTAAATATATTTCAACAATATATAATTCCTCAATTAAGAAAATGCAAGTTTACAAGTTCACTAATATATATGTGTGTGTGTGTGGGTGGGTGGGTGGATGTAAATATGTACTTATATGAGTAACGTATCCTAAGTCATATCCTTATTTTTCAAGATTTATCGTATCGGCGTATTCGTATTGTATCATATCCATGCTTCATATGCTGTAGACTTCAATAACCCTATTAGAAATGGTGTTAGTCCTGTGTCTATGTAGCTCAATCAGGAAGGGCTCAGGCCAAGTATGAGCCACTTGAACTGACCCTTTGCTTGCTTCAAGCTTCTCAGCGTCAAAGCAGAAAGGGATCGGTCCTGCTCTAATAGCTGTTCAGTTGTGAACTGACGGTGTTTCATGATTAAATTCTTAGGATTGTGCCAATAGTTGAATTCAAGCTGTAATTTCTATGCTCTTGTGTAGAGTATCAATAATTGTCATAGTTGGTCCTTATGGAAAATGATATATCCATGTGGTTTTATTTTTCATACTGTAGGTTGATGAGTATTGCTAATCTAACCCATAGCTTTAAAGCTGAGTTATTTTATCCTTTTGTGACTTTGTTTTTATTCTTTTATCTGTACTTTGAATTCACTTTGTAGTTGAAATTAATAATCTACATATAGCCTGCAACTTTTCTTCCATCGATTCTTGGCTCTGTACACTTCTTTGGTTCAGACGGTCTCTATTTTAAACATACCTTTCCCATGGCCAATAGGATTTCTTGTTCACATTCCCTTTGTCTATTAAATGTCCATGTGACAATTGAGGACTGAATTCCTCCTAGCTTAATAAAATCCACATGCAAGTTGACTAAGTTCCTTTTATGTCTGCTAACATCACTTTCTATTGTTTCACATCTTAAACACATGCATTTGGATTTCATGTGCTAATATTCTACATGTATTATTTGCGTTATTAATTCTATGATTCTATCCATATATCCATTCTACTGATACGGGTTCTGCTTCGTAATGTCCATATACTATGGTAAGGTTCTGTCATGATGACTATACTTTGATGGGTTTTACTTGGTGATATGCAGAATTGGCTCGCCAACGACTCGTGAAAAGAAGGACAAGACAGAGATGGATTTGGAGTAGTGTTGGTTTATCTGTTACAATTGGTGCTTCTCTCCTTGCATATTCTTACATACCGAACTCTCTTAAGGAGTCATTGCCGCCATCCTCCACTGGTGATCCTTATGGAACTTTAGAATCTGGGCCATTTGCTTAAGCTAATCAGGTGACCCTACAGTTTCTGTGTAAAAAATCTCAGTCTCCAACTTTGTAATTTTCTTTAATAATGATTAATGGCTTCATGGCTGCTTTGCTGTCTCAACATCAAGTTGAGTCAAATAGTGAAGTACAAAAGGGGGGAGGGGGCGGGGGAGAAACTGCTTTGAAATGGTTGTTTACATTAGCAGGGAAATAGCAAAGCAGGCCACATCAAGAGAAAATGATGTGATACTCGTATTCTTTTTTAATTAACCATTCCATTTTACTCTGCCACAAACTTGTAGTTATGGTCTATATGAACTACTAGTTGTTGCTGCTACTGTGTCATTTTTTGTCCATATAGTATTAAATAGTGACTTATCTTTAATATAACTGTGGCATTCTTTTAGCACTCTGGTTGTGAGAATGATATTTTTTGCTCTGGAGATGAATTTGTTGAACTTGAAATCCATATAGTATTAAATAGTGACTTGAACTTGAATATAACTGTGGCATTCTTTTAGCACTCTGATTGTGAGAACAGTATTTTTTGGTCTGGAGTTGAATTTGTTGAACTCGAAATCATATATATATGTCCTCCTTTCTTAAGGCCTATTAATTCAATATGTAATGTTGCTATCTGTCTGTCTACCTACTACCACTGCTGTCGTAAGGCTGACGAGAACTGTGCTTAATTCAATATATGTTACTTTTTTTTCTTTTTATTTTTTAGGTGATAGGGGCGGAAATTCGCTAATTTCAGTTTCTATATATATATATATATATATATATATATATCTAAAGTTTCACTTTGAAGAAAGCTAAAGAAACATAAACGATTTTCAAATCTACGGAGGCCTATTGCTATCGTAAGATGACACAGATTTGCTCTTATTTTGTAATTTTTGTTTACTCATTTTTCCTTTTCTTACAGTGTGTAGGATGCACGGCTGCTTTTTTTAAGAATGTCCGTAGATAGATATTTATTAAGGCTGTGTTCATTCGTGGAATAAGGGTAAAATATTTACAAACATTTTAATTTTTTATACTAGAACAAAGAGCTAATTATTAGTATGTTATTCTAATGTTCAATTTAATATTAATATAAAAAATTATTATTATATTTGATGTGACATAAATTGATATAAAAATATTAGCAATTGCTCATGTTTTAAACCAAATAATAAAAATATCCTTGAGTCGAGGAAAATAATATTTTAAAATTTTCTTCGCATTGTGCGGGGTTATAATTTTGTACTTAACTAGAGTAATACTTCGTATTGCGCAGGTATACGAGATTATAAACCAGCACTAATATAGGTATGCTTTGGAGAGGAGAGAGAGGAGATAGTAATTGTAGCTGATATAACTAGTAATTATGTGTTGTCATCTCAAAAGATAAAATAACAATTTTAGATTATTAATAATAATTTTTAAAAAGTTGTATCGAGTAAGACGAGAAAATGTTAAATTAGTAAATTAGAACAAAATAAGATACTGTTTAATTACTACATTAGAATAAGAAAATTTATTCTAGAATAAATCTATTCCAATCCTACGAGTGAATGGGAGGCCAAAGAAACAGTCCATGTACCTAATATGAAGCTAGATTAGTCAATATTTTGCTAATATGAGCTAAATAAATAACGAGGGAATTGATTGCAACAACTTGTATAACAATCTATTGCAAAAATTTCCTAGTTATTAATAACTTGTATAACAATCACCGAGTCTACTTAGAGTTGATAAGTAACTTTCTCATGACCAAGCAGGTTATGGGTTTAACTTTACTCCTAAATAATATTATGAAGAAATTATGTGCTAGTTGGTGATTTGGTGGCTTAGCTTAATTCAGTTGATGGCTCAACAGTACGGTTAGTTTAGAGGAACAGCTTGGTAAGACAATGGCTTGGAGCAGATCTCGACGGTATTTAGTTTGAGCAATTGTTCGACGACGTATACAACTTGAAGCTTAGAATAGGCTTTAAAACTCGATTGGGGCCTAAGTATCTCTGTACGTAGAGGGGGTTGACCATTTCTCTAATCTATTAAATGATCAAAAGAAAAAGAAAAGAAAAATTGAACGGAAAAGTTTGAAATCCACCGAAAAGACATTCCCACACAATTGTAATAATTTCTCTCCACCAAATCTTCTAATAGCTTTTACCGCTTTAGTTATTACTTTGATATTATCACTGCAGAATCGAAACTAATTATGTAGAGAGTCCAACTCATAAAAGATCCTTGAGCCCAATTAAGAATGCTTACGCCTTAGCAGTTAGCATGCAGCGCGCTGTCACAGCACTGCAACACCTCTCTGCCTATCTCCTTTCTAGCTCAAAGTACAAGCCGTCGGGCTAAACTAAATTAAAAAACATAAAACAAATACTCGACCAACCGCCTTAGTCCGTGTGGATCACGTGGATGGCTGTCTGGCTGGCTGGGGCCCACTTTTCGTCCATTCAACCACGAAATTCTCCCACGTGGTGGAATGCGATAAATGCTAATTTTAGACGAGTAAAATACCAACAATTGAGTATTTTACTACCATGGCAATAAAGTGGTAAACTAACAAACTAAGATGTGCATCACTGAGTTTGGCATTGAGTTTAGAAGGTAAACTTATTTCTATAAATAAGTTTTAGGAATATCTTACTCCGGTCAATTCCTCCAATTAGGTCAGTTTTTCGTTTCCCTTTTTCTATTTTGTTTCGCTAATTTGACGCATATTTTCAGTCAATTCGCAGGTTTGACGTGATGACGGAGATTACTACGCAACTGCGACGCAAGAGGAGAGCTTTTGTCTACGCAGACTAATTCCTCTTACCAAACCGATAGTAAGTAGGATGAATATTTCTCCCTCGAAGAAAGACCGCAGCTCTCTCGACTTGCTGACCGGTCCACTCATTCCTACCGACCTCACCCACCAACCAAACACAGACCCGGAAATTAGCACGCTGCGAAATTAGCAGGGACGAAGTTAAATAAACAGAACGGAAATTTACGAATTTATGACTCCAAATTCACTATTCGTAAAATAAATTCGCAGACTTATTGGAAAGAAAAAAAGAAGAAGAAAAATTTAAAATAAAAAATAATGATTTAATAGGTAATATTTGTCAAGGGGGGGGTCTTATGGGCGAATTAGTCCCCACGTTCCCACGAGCCTTCTCTGCCGCTTCTCCCACCTAACACCCCTCACCCACCAAACCCGACGAAACTATTCAGCGGTATTCTTTACTTGTATATAAACTCCTGCCCTTCTCCTTCCTTCCTTAGCCAGGGATCCCTACCACGATCTCTGTGCATCTAATTCTTCTCTAATTTATCCCCATCCCCCTTCTCTTTATTTTACTTCTTGATTTCCAAAAAAAACAAAAAGAAAAAAAGAAAAAAAACAAAAAAGTTCGATTAGATCTGACCATAATGGCGCTTAGGATTTCTACCTCTCCGATCACTGCCAGCTTGAAGCATCAACATCAGAATCGCAAGAAGACGTACCCTGATGCTTTCTCCTCTCCGCTCCGATCCGCCGAGGAGCTCGCCTCTCGCCTCGGGTTCGAGCTCGCCGCCGCCGACCTAGAGCGCCTCTTCCGATGGACCCCACCTCCTCCGTCCGCCGGCGGCGGCATCCCCCTCCGCGTCGCCTACCAGGGTTCCCGTGGCTCCTACTCCCAGGAGGCCGCCGCCGCCGCCTTCCCCTCCTCTGCGGGAGCGGCCTTCCCCTGCCACCACATGGAGGCTGCATTCGCCGCTCTCGAGGACCACAGCGCCGACCGCGCCGTCGTCCCCCTCGAGAACTCCCTCGACGGCCCCATCGGCCGCAACCTCGACCTCCTCCTCCGCCACCCCGCCGTCGTCATCTCCGGCGAGCTCCTTCTCCCAGTCAACCACTGCCTCCTCACCCTTCCCTCCTCCCACCCCTCCTCCCTCCGCCGCGTCGTCAGCCACCCCCAGGCCCTCGCCCACTGCCGCCGCAGCCTCGCCGCCCTCGACATCGCCGTCGAGGAGGTCCCCTGCGCCGCCGACGCCGCCCGCATCGTCGCCGAGGAAGGGATCGCCGACACCGCCGTCATCGGCAGCCGGATCGCCGCCCGCGAGTTCGGGCTGCGGGTCCTCGAGGAAAACCTCCAGGACCAGGCCGAAAACGTGAACCGCTTCCTACAGCTGGCTCTGGGCCCCACCCCACCTCCCATAACCGGACGCGAAAAGACCACTTTAGCCCTCTCGCTGCTCAACGGGCCGTCGGATCTTTTCCTCGCCATGCGGATCCTCGAGAGCCGGGGCGTTAAGGTCACCCGGGTCGACCACCGGCCCAACCGGTCGAACCCGGTTCGCGTCGTCGTGGAAGAAGACAAAGAAGCCAAGGGGATCAGGCAGGAAAGGGTGTACATGGACTACGTCTACATCTTAGACGTGGAGGGAAACAGGTCGGACGTCGAATCTGCACTCGCTAGGTTGGAGGAGATCACTGGGTCTCTACGAGTATTGGGGAGTTATAAATGCACGTACAAATTATAGTAGCACAAAATATATTATGGATTTATGAATCCCTGCAAGAAGAAGGGGAAAAGGGGAACTGAATCTGTGCATATTGAAACTTTTTTTTAACAGATTTCATTTTATTTTTCTCTCTCTCTTCTTTTCTTTTCCTTTTTTTCTCTTCACTTGTAAGATGATATGAAAGAATAGAGACCCAAAATACCAACTTCAATTATCTCGATTTGCTCCAAAAACACCATCAATTTTTTCTTTTGTTGTTGCTTGCATCAGAGATTCTGTGTCTTTAGATTCCAGAGAAACTATTAGACAATATTTAGTTTTCTTAAAGACTCGGCTCCAAGCCTAGTAATTCAAGACCATCATGTTTGTAAAGAATGAAGTAATCAATCCACCCCTAGATCATGAATAATAACCTCGAATTCAAATGATGTCACAGGATTTAGATTACAAGGTAAAATGAAGACAATATTCTATTATTGGATTTAGATTCGTCAGACAAGTTGTTTCTCCTAATAATGATGTTGATGTAGTACAATTTTAATTTTAATGCAACAATTCGATTATTAGTTCTAGCACTTTCAACTTGGGTTTGTAGCTTTTGAATACAATTAGCTATATATATTTATATTAAAAACAAATACCTATATATTTGGCACCTTTCAACCACTCTTTGTTGTTAACCACCAAGCTAGCTGGCCATAATTATTCGTCACTAGTATCATCTATCTGTCATTCAATGATTTGTTTCTTTACAAAAAGTATCTACCATTCAATCATAATTTATCACAAGCTTATTATTACGTTTGAGAGAGAGAGAGAGAGAGAGAGAGAGAGAGAGAGAGAGTAAAATTATTATCTCAACTGTATCCAAAACAACGCAAAAAGCTCTCAACTCTAAAGCTATTATAATGCGAATTGATTGGCAAAACCTTGCTGTCAACTTACGGTAATGACTTTACTTAAATAAAAACTTTAACTTTATCTTTTATATATATATAACTAGACCTTACAAGAGAAGAGACATCCAATAATCTCTATAGTTTTTTAAGTCATAACCCACAGAAGACGTACTCAACCAAGCTTGGGTTGAAGAAAAAGTCATTAAAGAATCCAACCACCTTGAAACGTAAGCCCATAGATTGCGAAACCTGTTATGTTTATATAATTATTCCCAGCTTTGTCTTCCATTGCGTGAGATCAAACAAATACGCAATGCTTAGCTAGCGATCACTTGTTATTGTTTTTGTTTATATATATATATATATATATGGTTCCAAAATCCAAATCCATTAAAATGTTGGTTAAATATATAATGATGATCGGTTACTTCTCTCTCATATCATCGGTTTTCTTTTAATACTGTGTGATTTAAATTAA
Source organism: Typha angustifolia (assembly GCF_048772165.1). Classification (NCBI taxonomy): domain Eukaryota; kingdom Viridiplantae; phylum Streptophyta; class Magnoliopsida; order Poales; family Typhaceae; genus Typha; species Typha angustifolia. Next base: position 9,431,707 of record NC_133252.1, on the reverse strand, counting down.
CCATATTAGCCCAATAAGCGATTCCTGTTAGAATATCAAGCAAAAGCCTAAGTCATAAGGTCGTATGTACGATTTGAGTCTACAGTAGCTCGTTTCTTGGAGGGCTTGCTAATTATCTAGTTTGTCATTAGCTTAAGGGCTCAGAATACATTGGAATTAAAACAAATAAAGAAAAAAAGAGCTTAATAAATCGCTATTAACAAAGCATAATTCTATATTACAAAGACCTAACTAGATGTACAACCGATCTGGTCGGTTGTTACCCCCAACAAATAAGACTGCACCAATGTTGTGCTTCGAAATTAATACTAGTAACTGGAAACGCGTGTCACAATTAAAGCATCAGATGTACCAAAATAAATAAGATCACTTCTTCGGTACCGTAGAGATAATTATTTATCCATTGATTTGATAAATATCTAATGATTAAATCTTGAAGAGTATAATAGAAATGTAACAAATCTAAAAGATATTATCGGTTCAATAGATAATTATTATTTTTTAAATATATTATTTTACACATTATTTTTTAATAATTATATTATCTTAATAATTTATTAAGTAATATATATATATATATATTAACTTGATGAAAGTTTAATTAAATTTTATCTATTTGATTATTTTTTATTTTTTATATATATCTCTCGTTAGTTAAAATTAATTTAAATTAAATTTAATAACAGATAGAGATAGAGAATCATATTTAAATTAAAGTCTATCTCCAAATAATCAAATTTAAATAACTTAATATTAAATAATACCTCCTATAATTAAGGTATAATCATATCTAACAGAGAAAAATCTTAATAAAAAAATAACGTGTAATCCAGAAGTTAGGCACACGTAATAATGTTCTTGACTAATATGTCATTTTTTTAACATAGTGTGGTTTTGGAATCAGTACCAGGTGTGAAAACTGAGTATTTTAGTCATTAGATTAAGATTATAAATTTAGAGTGGTATTAAAGTATTTGCCAATAAATAATGATAGAAAATTATAGTTTACCCCATAATAACTAAGCTTAATTTTAGACTGTACGTCTTCCTGAAATTTTATTTTAAGTCACAAACACCTTGAAGTTGTATATAAATTTATATACAACTTCAAAACTACCGGTGAAGATAATGTCCAAAATATAAAGATTAGTTGTTGCAGAACAAGAGGAGTACTTTAGTCTTTTTATATTAATATTTATATATGCTGCACAGTATATATATATATGTTAGCCTAACTTATATTCTTCCCTAGATTATTTCACTTCTTTTTAGAGTTATTTTTCTAATCCAATATGCTAAACGTTTTACTTGATAGATAGATTCCTGACCAAGTACTTCCAAGGACATATATAGGTAGATCCAAGCCATTTAGATGCCTTTCAAGTCTTCAACTACTTATATTTGTGAATAATTTAGAACATTAATGCCTTCAATTAGGTAGTAGCATCAGCACTACGCATTCAATGACGTAAAACTAAGCCACTTATAAGTTTACTAGATAACATTTAAGGTTGTGGGTCTAAATCTGTCACTAGCTTGATGCAATGCAATCTAATGGATTCTAGCTGATGGAGAATCTACTTGCCACCTACCATTTCCCATTGTGAGAGACTAATAGAATCATAGTTGATCATATCAAAGGTCTCATCTCTAATGTCGAATAATCTAGGAAACTTAGTTCTTAAATAGGTGTTTTTTTTTAATGTTTTTAATATGATTCAAACTTCTGTATTTTACTTTTAATGTCTTAAAAATAAATATTCAGAGAATATCGAATATTCCAATAGTTTCTGAAAATAAAAATACCTCATTTGATCTTAATGATCGGTTCATGATTTACGTTTACTCAAGATATTAAGGTCGTTTTGTGTCTATCATTAATGTAGCTTATCTATATGATAACTCTCTATTAAGAAAATTAATGTTAGGATGCTTTTGAAGCATTAGGGTTTGAGTGATAATATCAAAGCAGCTCTTAGAAGTACTCCAACTTCTTCCAGTTGAAATTTTCTTATCTATATCATAATTCTCTATTAAGAAAATTAATGTTAGGATGTTTTTGAAGCATTAGGGTTTGAGTGATAATATCAAAGCAGCTCTTAGAAGTTCTCCAACTTCTTCCAGTTGAAATTTTCTTCATCCTTTTGATGTTCTAAAGATTACTACAGACTGTTTACTCTTTAGTTCATTCTGTAGGCCCTCCAAGATTGTACACACTGTTTACTATTTTTACCTTGTAATGTTTTTACACCAACCAAGAAGACTCTTTTCAACAATCAAACATTCAATTTTTGCTCTCAGTTGAAGTAAATCATTGAAAGATGCTCAATATTCCCCACCTACTCCAAGCTAAGATATTTCTCTAAGTTGGTAATGGTAGGGGCACAAATTAATACTTCTCAACCACCCTATGATGGCAACTTCATCTTCTAGAACTGATCTTGGTCCCAAATAACAGCAAGTTGATTGAGAGCAAAAGAAGAATTAAGCAAGTTGACAAACAAAAAATGGGCACTAAACTCTCAGATCATCTGATATATATGTGATTGTTTCAAGCAATAACAAACATGAGCATGCAGATGGGTACTTGGGAAAAAAGGAAAAACTAAAGAATGACAACCTCTATTGTTTGTTTATAGGCTGTGATGAATTAGTATGATATGAACACAGATTGCAGATACTTATCATGTATGCTATTTTATAATGAAAACACACTGTTATGTTAAACAAATTTCTGCATCGACGTCGGTATGATGGTATGATGCTACAAATAATATTTTTGAAGAAGGAAATATAAAATATGATTCACAATAAAGAGGAGTTTACCAGTGAAAGATCTTATTAACTTGAGAATGGTAAGAGATTGTTAAATGCTATATGACCATACTATAATAATTAGTATGAAAATATGAAAAATTATATTTTACCTATCTAATTTTACTTCACCTCTTTATGATGTACTTTAAAGTAAAATAGTACCTTTTAATATATTTAATTAAATTATAGGTCGAATTTGAAGATTCATTATAAACAAAGGCGTAGAGAATTTGATAAGTTTTTAATATATTTAATACCTTATTTTTATATGAAATTGTAAAAAACACTCTGGATTAGTTTTGAACTAATACTGTAAATATAAATATTTTATTTTAAAAATAACTAGAATGCCCTTATTTTTAAAATGACTAAATGCTATTAGTATGACTTGGTTGAGGATATTTTTATAATTTTATTAATATAGTTGACTTAACCTAGATGTTTGGTTAAGTTTAATTAATAGATCTAATAATATAGTGTTATATGTAAATTTTCTTTAAAAATAATACTGACCGAATTTCAAATAATAAAAATATTATATATATATATATATATATATATATATATAATGTCATATTTTTGTCATATGAAACTCAATCGATATTATTTTAGATGCATTAAAGAGTTCATTAGATCTTCTACAACTATCTCTAACGAGGATTTTTCAAATTCAATATCTAGTTTGATTAAATACAATGAAAAAAATTACAATTTCAATTTAACTATATCAATAAGAGGGTAAAGTAACACAAATAAAATTATGGGATTTTTATAAATCACATCCTATATTTTGCCTATTTTATGATTCGCACACCCATCTTTGGGGATTTTATAACACGACCTCTCTTTTTCTCTATAATATTCATTTAACACCCTCAGTTAACTTAATCTAACCATAATCAAACTATATGACACCAGAAAGAGAATATTCTATTATAATCCACTATGTAATTTATAACATTTTTAAATTACTCTTGTACTTATCTCTAATTTTATTCATAATATGAACATCCATACTTGTTGCTTTTTCTCAAACCATAGAGAACATCACATAAATGCCAAGCCAATTTTAGAATTTTCAAACTCCAAGCCATAGAAATCTTAGAGCTCTCCAATCGCTAAGCCGATTTTGTTGCTTACAACTTTAAAAATGAAAGGGAGATGAAGAAAATTTGGGGAAATATGAAGAAAAAAAGGGTTTAAGCTAGAGAGAGAAAGAAAATTAGGTAAAGTTGGGGGGAAGCTTCTAAAGTTTGTACGTGGTAGAGATTTTGGGGGATTTTTATGGGCCATGGGTTTTGATATTATAATTTTGTAAGGTAGGGTTTAGTTATAGATAAGAAGATTTAGATTTTGTGGGGTCAAGGTTTAGTTTAAGGAAGAAAGATTTTGTGGGGATTTAGATTAGGTCAGAACTTTTTAAGGGTATTTTAGTAATCTTTGAATTAGAGTCACATAAACTATATAACATGGTTAATGTCAATTAGCCAAAGTAACATTGGGGTATTAAATGAACATTATAGAAAAAATGAGGAGTCGCGTTATAAAATCCTCAAAGACGGAGTGCGAATCACAAAATAGGCAAAATATAGAGTGTGATTTGTAAAAATCCGTAAGCTAAATTTAGGTCTAATCACAAGGTGAGTAAAATTTAATTTCATATGAAAATACATTAGTTTATAAAAGCATGGTTACCCTTATTTGATCTAGAAAATATGAGCACTAGAAAATTTGAGCGTCCAAAAATGCTTCTTTTACTATGTTATGATCACTAATTTTCCATATATGGCTGTAATTTGGATCAATAGGATGCCATTTTTGCTTTAAATCCAAAGTATTAGTTAGATTCAATTCTGACTAATATAATTAATTAGTTTGAGGTTAAGCCCCGAACTCGTAGTTAGTTTCATGTTTTACTCTTAATTTTTTGAAAAGTAAAGTTTATTAGATATAAAAAATATAAAATGATATTTAGTTACTGAATCAATATAAAAATTTCTAAATCAATTAAAAGTGATTCCTAAACTTAATAGCAAATAAGGCCCGGAAAACTAACACCAATTAGTTGCGTAATGCTTATAAACTCAATGAAGCAAAGAACTAGTCGATTGCCGTCGGCGACTTCTCCCCTTCTCTCCTCTCCATTCTCTCCTCCTCGTAGGAGTCGTTGTGGTCATAAGGGCCGGTTAGGCTTGTCCGTGGGCAGGCCAGCCCAGTCCAAACCAATCATTAGCTGCGTGGGCTACACCTACACGGCCCAACCTGCTTAGGTGGGATGGTGGCCTTTAGGCTAGAGCTAGCTACTACAGCCCACCCCAAATCCTTGGGCCTCAATTCATCCCAATTAAGTGATTTAGATTAGTTATTAATTTTAGAAATCATATTGATGGTTAGATTAAAATATACTATTTATTTACTAGAGATTTTAGTTATTTCACTTAAATTTAGGCGAGTGGATCCAATTTTGTTTTTATTCTGTTCGTACTTCATATTTCATACAACATTCAGTATTTTATTTTGTGTGATATCATTATAGTATCCGTTAGCAATATATATAAATATATTATTTTTGTGTATCCTATTTCTTTTTCATACAACTAACTAATATATTGATTATGAGTAGCTAAATAGATATATTTCATAGAACAGCCAAATTATTTTGTGACTTTCTATGATGATTGAGTCTATCTAGAAGTCTAGAGAGCAAACTTTTTTTAGATCATTACAATAACTTTCTTAAGTGGCTCTTATGGAGATTAAAAGACAACCCAATGCTAGATCGAAAGACCTTATATGGTAATTTTAATATCTTTCAACGGTTAGTGAAAGAGATATAATATATTTGTCGTATAATGATGCCAGAAAAGAAATTAATTGTTTATCACATACTGATACCTTCTAGTGATCTTAACTAGATTAGCTAAAAATAAAATAAAATAATAAGTATCATCTCGAGATGACTTTTAGTTAATGCGAATCCATTGCACACAGAGTCAAATAAGAAGTATAACATTTATTTAATATTGAAAAATTTCGCATAACAAAATAGTAAACATATTATAAGCCTTGTGCTTTATTATTATTTAATTATTATTATTATTATAGAGCATTATTAATATTAATTTTGTGTTATAAATTAAGTAGCCTAAAATCTTAAAATCATGCTTATAAATTTTAGGACTTATTTAATTTTTAAGTGAATTTCATTGGGTGAGCTCCTATTATAAGTAAATTCGTTTAATAAACCAGTTAGATGTTGTTCCATACAAATAATTAGATTATGATTTGCTTTGAAAAATGATTTGAATCCTCTAATGTTTTTTATAGAAATCAAAAAGTTTACAGTTAATTGTCAGCACTGGTTCTATGGTGTAGTGGTTAGCACTCTGGACTTTGAATCCAGCGACCTGGGTTCGAATCCCGGTAGGACCTTTGCTTGTTCTTTTTAATTTTTTTCTCATTCTAAGAATGATATTTATCATTCTTTTCTGATGTTTAAACTTTAAAGTGTAAATATATTTATCTCTAGATTTCTTTTCTTACAAAATGATTAGATTTAGTTTCTACTATGATATCTCATATTATTATATACTTTTTGGACCATTTTAAACAATTTATATAAAAGCAAAATAATTAAGTTCAGTTCTAATCATGACTACTTAGATGTAACTAAAAGAAATATTTTAAATACTATAATTGAGAATGATGATATTAAAATTAGAGAAATTTATCAAAAACATCTTACGACAATAGAGATATTTACCATTTGACCTATAACTTTTTTTTATTTTGAGTCTCTTAAACATAGTTTCAGTTAATTTTAACCGAACAACGGCTAACAAAATAGAGAAAAATTAGAAAAAAAAGCTAAAATATGGTTCCCATTTTATTGTTATCTTAACTTTACAAAACTTATTTACTTGGGTATATATATATATCATTTATATATAAACTAATTCTTACAAGCTTACTTGTGCTTAAGGTCGCCTTAAAATTAAATTAAATTCGGACAGATTATACTTGAAATTAGGAGTTTTTGACAGAATACGTCTGAAAAAATAAACAAATAAAATATAGTTAAATTGGTTAACTCTAAATTTATTTACTTGGGTGTATATATATCACTGGACACTAGTAAGTACTAGTCCATGTAGGGCTATAGACGGATCTGCGTATAGGAGGAGATTGTAAGGCTATTAGCAAGGTAAATCACTGTCTTGTTCAATGGTCTAGAAGAACGACCGTACTAATACTTTTTGTGAAATTAAATCAATAACTCCCCATCAGCTAAAGTAACCTACTGAATTACAAAAATACACCTGGACCTCGAGAAGAGTTTTTTTTTACCAAATTAGTCATATTCTAATTTTATATTTATAAAAATAGACTGCTTTTCAAACTTATTATTAATAAGTGAAGTGTATTTTACTGTATCTCTAATAAAAATACTAAACTAATTAATATTTTATTTCTAGATAAAAATACTAATTAATTCAGTATTTTTATTTTATCTTAAAATACTGATTATTTAGCGTTATATATATATATATAAATCTTTTTAACTTAATCTTTCGACCATTAAGAAAATAATTTATTTTAATAAAAAGTAAAATAGAAAAAGGGCTAGTTTGGTCAAAAACTCCTCCATGAACGATGATGCCATGAGTACACCCGTCACCATCCAATTTAACTCCACTTTATTCTCATATACCGCGTCTTCTTCCTTTTATAACTGATCATTATTCGGAAGAGGGAAGAGGGAAGCGGTGAAGCTAAAATTCGAGAGAAGCAATCGGTTTTGGACATCAGAGATGGGGGTTTTGTCGAACAAGATCGAGAGGGAGGAGTTGAAGCCTGGGGATCACATCTATTCTTGGAGGACGGCCTACATTTACGCCCATCACGGTACCGCTGGCTTGCTCTTTTCCACTCTTCTACTCGTCTCTTATAGAACTTAGTTGATTTGATTGATCTTTTCTCTATCTGCTTCTCGATTCGTTTGATAGGGTTAGGTTTGAATGGGCGGCGTGGAAAAAGGAATCAGAGATTTCTTCAATGAGAATATAACCGAATTTTTATTTATTTTTCACTTTGTCATTCCAATCTCCGTTGATCCGTCGCAATTCCACCTAGAAGCTAGTTCTTCACCATTAGGAGTAGAGTGTGATTTTAATTATACTGGCAAATCCACTGTTCATCATTAAGACGTTTTGAAACTTAGGTTATCATATCAAGGACTGCATGGAAGCACGGAGTTACTCTTATCTCTTAGGCAATAACTAGCCTTCATAAATGAGATCAAGGAAATCCTATCAGACAGCCCACAAAACAACAATAGCAGCAGGGACAGAAGGAAACCATAGAAAACCGCCAATGAAACCATAGAAGAGCAAAGAACATCAAACAAGCAATACAAACAAAGGAAATTCTAGCAACAGCACTTACCAATTATAGGGGACCTCTATTCACAAAAACCAAACAACAAGTAGGGCCTTTTCTACTTTAGGGCCGTTCTTACTTAGTGCAGCATCTGTTTCTGTATGCATGAAATTACTTTTAACTATTACAACATTTCCATTCAAGATAAAAATTTGATATTATATCAAGAACTGCCATGCCATTGGCATAGTTGACCCATATCTATTGTGCTAATACTTGCCGTGGTGATGTATGTACTGCGGCAACCTGTGCTACCGTCTCCTTGTGCTCTGCTACAGCACATGACATGCCAATGGCTGATTATACACTCTATGTAGCAGCAAGCAACTCTATCTATAACAGAGAGATGTTTGAGACTTAGATTTGATAATTTCTGCTTTAGGTATTTGTTAGTTTCTTTTTTTTTTTTTAAATCAAATAAATTTTTTTAAGCCTTAACAAGCTTTAAACATCTCTGAGAAGTTTCTCCATCTAGGCCTCTATCTATTTGGCATAAGAGAACATCAGTTGCTTATTCCCTTTGATATTGGATACATTGTTATTCTTCAAATAGAATTGAGGAATGACAGAACCTAAAATAATTTGTCAAAAAGAACTTCCTTAGCTTGCGGCATCAATGATCCTTCCTCCCATTCTCATCATGGCCTTAAGGTATAAACTGTTATAGCAGAAGTTTGAAACAAAATTGAAATAGATAACAAAAGGGGCAAGAACAAGCAATTTGATGTGAGCTCTTTAAGAATTGGGACAACTGTCAGACTTAAATGTCCAGGAATTACAGTGGAAGTAGAAAATATTTTCCTTTTTAATGAGAGAAAGTGTTGTTTTAGGATCTTGATTTTCTTTTTTGTCTTGATGAAAATGAAGAAAACCAAGACGATGAGGATGACCTCCCTACTGGCTCCCTCCCTTGGATCCTCACTCTGAAGCAAATTGATTTAGTGGTTAGAAGACGAAAGAACAATGATTTAGTGGGAAGAAGACGATTTCAACGAGCAATTGGATTAATGATATTGGAGGGATCATAGATGAGAACTGCACAATAATAGGACCTTTTTGTCCAATGAATTGAATCACTAGGGTTTTATCGCTTTAAGGGAGTGGAGTTATTTGCATTGTATGGTTAAAATAACTAGGTATATGATTAGGAACTTAGGATCTGTGAGGTCACCTAACAAAGGGTGTCTTTTGATGCATAAAGTGAAAATATGAGGTTCAAACTAGACATGTAAAAAATGTAGGGTATAAAATGTAATAAACAACGCGTGGTGTTAACTAAAATTTTCTCAAAACTAAATTATATCTTCGTCAGTGTTGTCCATCCTATTTGCGTCTGCGCAAATCCTAAAACTTGTGTAACAATTATGCGGATGTGGGAGCTCTTTTGAGCTAGTTCATTAGTCTGTTCTTAGAGGTACTAACAAGTGGTTCACTTTAACTAACTTCAACTACAAGATAGTGTCTGATTAACAGTTATCTTGCTTCACTTTAATTTACATTGTAAACCACAGTTTTTTTGTAGTAAAGATCTTTTTGTTTACATTCCAATCCCAACAAAATAGTGTATCTTCTGGCTTCCGTCCAGTTTATCTCCAGATTAGCAAAGTTTACCTTTATCTCCAGCTTTAATTCTTGAATGTGTAATATCTTATTTTTATCCAGAGGAGGTGTTCACATGCCCATAGATCCATGTGAACTGATCTTTAAAAAGTACCTGAGGTGCTTCATTGCTTAGTTTGATTAAATAATTCTCTAAAGATTGTTATTTCTTGCTATTAAGTCATGTCCCTGGTTTTTTTGGACATATCAATTAACTTTTCTAATTTCATCAAGTCCCTATTTTATTTTGATTCACAAAGTAATATCACCATCTCCAGCTTTATTTGTTGAATGTCACCCTCCCTGTTTAAAAACGTGTCAATTAACTGCTTTACTTTCAGCAAGTCCATAATTCTATGTGACCTGATCTTTGGGAAGCAGCTAAAGTTATTTGATTTCTTAGTTTAATTCTTTAAATCGTAGCTCTTTTTTGCTGAGAAACTATTAGTAGATTGAGAACTGCCATCTCCTAGTTCATTTGGTGTTCTTGATTAAGTTCTGCAGCTTGGTCGTTTAGCATCATAGCTGTCAGAATCAGGGATCCTTTAGTTTAGCATCATTTGGTGTTGTTGATTAAGTTCTGCAGCTTGGTTGTTTAGCATCATGGCTGTCAGGATCAGGGATCCTTAAGGAGGTGCTTCATTTGCCTATTTTAGAGCCTATATCAGACTATCATTGTTCTGTCTAAACAATTATTATTATTTTTACTTTCTGTGATATAATCTAGAAATATGAGAGTTAATATTTGTAAGTATAGCTGTCTCCTTTTGACTTTGTACATGAATGGTTCCTTCTGTAAATAACTCTTAAGTATCTTTTGTTGACCATCTTTCTCTGCCTTCATGAGAAGCTCTTATGTAATTCTGCTAGTTACGCTTTCACATCATGCCTATTTTTGGTCCCAAACCACCCTTCGAGTGAGAACCAAGAAGGATGGTTACGACTGGCTGTGGTAGGTTAGACATATTCCATTTCAACAATTATCAAGTTTTTTTGCTGCTAATTAACCTTCTCCAGAATGTACTGGAATTTTTTTTTTATAAAAGAGAAAAAAACTCTCCAACATGTATATTCTTTGTTCTGAACCATACTTCTTCTAGTGTCTAAGATTGATTAATTTTTGTATATTAGGGATATATGTTGGAGATGGAATGGTTATTCATTTTACTAGGGCAGCAGGGCAGGAAACTGGAACAGGAACCATCTTAGACCGGGTTCTATTCAGCTCCTCACCCTCAAATATGGGTATTGTCTGTGAGAGATGTGGCGATCAGAGCAACCTACATGGAGTGATAAACTCCTGCCTTGATTGCTTCTTAGCTGGAGGCAACCTCTACCTTTTCAACTACTCAGTCTCCTTAGCTTTCTTCCTTGCTAAAGCTAGAGGAGGAACCTGTACTCTTGCTACTTCAGATCCTGCTGTGATTGTCCTTCACCGTGCCAAATATCTCCTTGATAATGGATTTGGCACGTATAGCTTATTCAAGAACAACTGTGAGGACTTTGCCATATACTGCAAGACAGGTTTGCTTGTCGTGACTGAATTCAGTCTCGGACGAAGTGGTCAGTTGGCATCCTTTAGCGCTGCAATCAGTGCAGTAACATCTTCACCTCTTCGTTATTTGACGACAGGTGCTACTGGATTGACAGTGTTAGCCGGTGGCATGTACTGCATTGGCCGATATGTATCTGATATTGGCATTCGGCGTGATGTTATCAAGATTCCTGTTGCAAATCTTGTTGCACGAGCCAGAATTGAGGGACCTGCAGCAGCAGCAGCAGCAGAAGCAACAATAGCAGCAACTGCAGTAGCAGCAGCAGCAGCAGCGGCAGCAGTGACAACAGTAGCAACGGAGGTGGTGATGGAAGCTGGCGCTACTGAAATGGAGTGCTGTGCTGCATAAAAAGTGAGTCTTGATGTCAAGGATAGTAACATCACATATCTGTCTTTTTATTTAGAATTTCGTCTGTATGTTCTGTGATAAGTGCGCTACAAACAGGTCGACTTACTCAGCTGTGTTAATTTGCTCAGTTTGCTGGTTGGTTCGTTCTTGCTTTGTCAAGCTTCCTTTCAGCTGATGACAGTTTGATTTGGTGTTTGTTTTGCATGTTTTAAGATAGCATTTCAATCACAGATGGCTTTCTTTTAAGACCAAATCAGGAGTGAGACAGATTTGAGATTTTTTCCATTTCTATATTACTCTTCACAATTCCCATAAGATCAGAATCGCCTTCAGTCAATATGAATTGTAGAAATTCTAAATATTTACCGAATCCATAGATATTTTTTTCATAATCCATAGATACAAATGAATTAGTATATAGTTAATTCATAATTCATATCTAAATATGTATTCCTCCGAGTAATAAAAGAAAAACACGTAAAGGAGCTAAGAAAATAAAAGTACGACAAATATACAAATTATTTGTTGGTACATTAACGTAATCAAATCACATTTCTCGGTAATCCATAGATACAAAATGGATATTAATACATAATATGATTACCCGCATATACAAAATGGATATCGATACATAATATGAGAATCCAAATATGTAAAATATGAAACCGTAGATATATATTATGAATCCTTAGTGATAAAATTAGAATCCATGTATATATGTACATAACACTGATAAGAAAATTATGCTTGAATATAAAGATAGATTCTTGAGTTCGTAGTACAGCAGACACTTAATTATTTACATATTTTGAAAGTCTAGGCTGTTCGATCTTATGATATGCTTTACATTTTTGCATTTGACACCTCTTTAGTTTTACCCTTTAACTCGTAACATTTTGTATTATCTAATATGAAAATGATAAGTACTGTCATTTTTGTTAACAAAAAAGATTTTATAATAATTTACTATTGGAGCACTATCTGTATGAAAAAAAAAAAAAATACTGTTTTAGATTTCCTGTCATTCTTTTAAAAGTTAAAATTGACATTAATCCAACTCAATTTGGTGATACGATTCTGATGCGAATCGGGTTAGATCATATCATCTTAAAGGGAGATTGGGCTCAATAGATTGAGTCTAGTTATCTTATTTGGTTATTTGGTTTAGTTAGAGTCTTAGTAGGTTAGGATTTTATTTAATTAGTTAAATTTAACTCTACACAGTTTTGAGAAAATATTTTCAGAATATTCTACAGATATCCGAATAATATCAAACTAGTTGGATAATGACTTCTCCTGGTTCGGAATCTATCTATGAAGAAACAAAAATTTAATCCGAGAAGATAAGGAAGACTGGATTAGTTGATTTGTTAGGGTTGTTTGGAGTGTTTTTATGTTAATTAAAGAGTCCTTAGGGTGAGCTAAAACCCTAGTTGGGATATCATCTTATTATTGGAATTGGTTTTAGCCTTATCTCTTTCTCTCTTTGTCTCTAGCCATTGGCGTCTTCTCCCATCGTCCAAGTCTTTGGTCGGCTTCTTCCAACCTCTAACCTTCTTCTTCCAACCTCTAACCTTCTTCTTCCACAACAACTTCTCCCCATTCACACCACGAACTAACCCTAGCATCCATATAGCTATTGGAGGGCTATCAAACTAGGATCTAAGTTTCAGAACTGTTGCGGATCGGATTAGGCCAGTTCGTAACAACTGGTATCAGAGCCAACTTTCCTCGAACCACTATGGCTACCATAAGATCCAAGGCAGCTAAGAAAGTAAGTGATCAAGGCGTGGAGATGGACTGCGTGGCTATATCAAGATCTCCATCCCCTTAGAGTTCTCGAGGACGGATAGAAAGCCCTCCTGATCTCACGTAAACCTTATCACTTATGGCATAAACATTGTTAGAGATAAAAGCCACCCTTGTTGATAGGAATGAATACCCTCCAAGACGTACCCTTGAGTGTCATAGAAGACATGAAGAACACCCCTTACCTAGAGAGGGGAACCGATGAGGATCGATCCTGGAGGCACCTTGGAGACAACGCGATGAGCCGCATAGGCACCGTACTGACTTACCTCCCTTTCACCCGAGGGAACCTATGGCTCCACACCCAAAGGAGGAGCCTTGGGATGAGTGGGAGGAACTCCCTCATTAGCCAAGGGTCCAGTAACAAGAGTCGCTTCATCGAGGACGCGAGAACGAGCGCGACCAAATGCTACAACCCCGCACCGTTTGAATTGATTTTTCTAAGTTCAGCGGTGGGGACCCGTTGGATTGGATTTATAAGGTGGAGTAATTCTTCACATATCAAGGGACATCTAATCATCAAAAGGTGTTATTGGCCTCATTCCACCTTGAAGACGTAGCAGTGAGATGGTATCAAGCAACGCATCGCGCACGCCCCTTTGCCACTTGGGAGGAGTTCGCCGATGCGCTTTGTGTGAATTTCGGACCTTCGGACTATAAATACTTCCAAGCCACCTTGACGAAACTAACCCAAAAGACTTCTGTAAGAGTCTATCAAGAGGAGTTCGAAAGAATCAGCAATAGAGTCCATGGGTTGTCGTACTCGGCCCTTAAAAGTACTTTCATCTTCGGGCTTCGTCGTGATATCCAAGCGGAAGTCAAAGCTACCCGTCTTGCATCCTTGCTAGAGGCCTTCTTAGTTGCACAAATGATGGAGGAAAAGATACAAGAATTGAAAGCAATATACCAACCAAAATGGACCATATTGGAGTCGACAACCATGGAGCAAACGCCATTGAGCAACCCGAGACCGCTAGCCTTGGGTATGCCATATTCGGGACAGACTCGGCCAAATCCAAGCGGGCCAGCCCCACCTCGAACCGAGCTAGATCCTAAGGACCTGCCAAGGTTGAGAGGTCGACGCCTCCTACCAGCGGACATTGAAGATCGGCGTTCGAAGGGTCTATGTTTCTATTGCGACGAGCGTTTTGTACTGGGCCATAAATGCGCTAAACAACCTGCTGCCATTATGCTCATAGAGAAGATGATCAAAGATGATCCAGAGGGCGCCATGGAGGACCAATCGTGGGAAGAGCATGGACAAGCCGAAAAGGATGCACACTCAACAAATCAAGTACATAAGATTTGGGAACCACCATGAACACCTTGAGGACAAAGTGGTTGGAAACGTGGTGGATTGATGCGAACCAAGTTAGATCAGATCATATCAAAGAAAGATTGGGCTCAATGGATTGAGTCTAATTATCTTATTTGGTTATTTGGTTTAGTTAGAATCATAGTAGGTTAGGATTTTATTTAATTAGCTAAATTCAACTCTGCGTAGTTTTGGGAAATTATTTACAAAATATTTTACAGATATTCGAATAATATTAAACTAGTTGGATAAAGTCGGCAACCTCCATATCTACAAATTTGATATTCATGACTTCTCTAGATTCGGAACCTATCTATGAAGAGACGAAAGTTTAATCCGAGAAGATAAGGAAGACTGGATTAGTTGATTTGTTAGGGATTGTTAGGATTGTTTGAAGTGTTTTTATGTTTAAGGAGTTCTTAAAGTGAGCTTCTATATATATGTGGAGGAAATCCTAGTTGGGATATCATCTTATTATTGGAATTCGCTTTAGCTTTATCTCTTTGTCTCTAACTATTGGCGCATTCTCCCACCTTCCTTCTTCTACTGCATAAATCTTTGGTCGGCTTCTTCCAATCTCTAACCTTCCTCTTCCACAATAACTTTTCCCCCTTCACACCACGAACTAATTCTAGCATCCATATAGCTATTGAAGCTAGGATCTAAGTTTTAAAAACGTTACGGATCAGATTGGGTCGGTTCGTAACAACTAAACCAAATACCAAATAAGATAATTAGACTCAATCCATTGAGCCCAATCTTCCTTTGATTTGATCCGATCTAATCCGATTCGCATAAGATTCTTGATGAAGAGCCGCAAAAGTGAGACATATATATATATATATATTTTTTTTTTTTTTTCATTTATAATGTACAACAAGAGAATCCCAACACGTGACATTTGTTAGCTTAAAAAAAAAAAAAGCTCATTTTTCACAACAATTTGTTACCCATCC
Organism: Typha angustifolia; assembly: GCF_048772165.1. Taxonomy (NCBI): domain Eukaryota; kingdom Viridiplantae; phylum Streptophyta; class Magnoliopsida; order Poales; family Typhaceae; genus Typha; species Typha angustifolia. The sequence continues at coordinate 9,415,868 of NC_133252.1, read as the reverse complement.
AATAGATATATTAAAGGCGGCCTCCTCAGTATACAAGGAAGAAGAGAGAGAGAGAGGGAGAGCCACGTTTCTTTGATACAAGTGCCACATTTGCTAATAGTGAACAATACTAGAACAAGGTATTAAGACTAAGGGTACAAACAAAATATAAGAAGGAAGCACAAATATAACATATTCATAGATGCAAATGGCTTCGGCTTAGCTTGTGGCTCCATCGTGATCTAGTGGTTGAAGAAATATCTTTGATAAAGAGCGTATATATAGTATCTGTCGTCGTCCAATTAAAGTCCAATTTGGTTTCATGCTGTCGGAGCAATTTCTTCCTATAATTTTCCGTTAATTCGGAACGGTTCTTTCTATAAGAGAGGGCGCAATTTGAAAGAGAAGAGGTCAACGGTAGCAGCACATAGAAACGATCTATTCCAATGTCTTTTTCCTTTTATAATATGCACAAATTGGAAGAGAGGAGGAGAAGTCACCGCACCGAGATGTCTTCTTCCTTCTATAACTGGGCACGATTTGGAAGAGAGAAGGGGATGAGGTGAAAGATTGGAAAGAGGCAATTCGTGACTGGGTACTAGAGATGGAGATTTTGTCGAACAGGATCAAGAGGGAGGAGCTGAAACCTGGGGATCATATCTATTCTTGGAGAAAGGCCTATGTTTACGCCCATCATGGTATGGATATAACTTAGGTTTGTTTGATTGATCTTTTCATCATTAGGGTTTTCTCCATCTACATTGCTCACCCAGCTTTAACTTGAATTCCAAAGTAGGAGTAGAATGTGATCGTTGTTGCACTGGTACCGAATTAGTTATTAGAGCACTCATGATGTCTTTGAAACCATGTTTGAAAGAGTTACCTTTGTTGACATATGCGATGAAAGATGCTAAGCAAATCCACTGCTCGTCATTGAGATATTCTGAATTCAGATATTATATCAAGGATTACATGGAAGCATGAAATTAGTCAACAGTTGTAGCATTTCTTCATTGAGATGTAGCATCAACTTGCACTATGCTGCAGCACGTAGCGTGCCAATGGCCAATTATATACTCTATGTAGCTGCAAGTAACTCTATCTATGCATGACAACAAGACAGACAATTTCTGCTCTACATATTGTTAAAATTCTTAACAAGTTTCAAATATCTTTGAGCAGTTGCTTATTTCCCTTTGCTATTGAATACAACGTTATTCTTTGGACGCAACTGAGGAATGACAAAGTCTAGATGAGAATCTATCTAGAGAATTTCTTGATCTTGAGACATCAATTGAAGATTTGAAACATGTAACCAGAAAGATTCCCTAGAAGAAAACAAAGAGGATATGATGCAAAATTGAAGAAGCATCTCGAACAAGGTAAAATAAATCAGCCTTTCTGGAATTAATAGGTTGAAATTGTTCATGTTTTAAGAAAAAGAAATCCTCAACTGTCCTCAACATTTTTTGTTTCAGAAAAAGAGAAAGAAAGAAAAAAATTCAACATGAATTTTACAGATCTCAGGAAGTTGTGTGCTAAAACTGAGGCACTGTCCTTTGAATTATGATTAGATCCATACAAATTTTATTGGGCAACCTCATGGTAAAATTGCATGGAGATCTATGCTTGTAAGTTCAAGGAATCCACCCTCTAAATGAAGTTATTTAAACCTAATGAGGCTTTTCAGTTTTAACTTTGACTTTCTATGTTATATTTCTTCATATTTCGTTTGCTTGGTCCCATGGCATCAGTTTCATCTTTGGTTTGTTCTATCAGCTTCAAATTTCAGCCAAAATTTTCATTTGATATTTTGTAAAGTTTAGAAAAGTGAAAAAAATTAAATATCCTTGAAAGCAATAAATTTCACCATTTTGACACCTTAAAGTGCAAACCAAATTTTTTGTGTAGCAAAGATCTTTTCTTTTACATTCCAAAAGAGCCTAACAAAATTGTGTATCTTTTAGGTTAATTTCAACTAGCTATCCAGTCTATCTCCAATTTGACTCACAAAGTAATATCTTTATCTCCAGCTTTGCTTCTTGAATGTCACATCCTATCTTATGCAAAGGAGGTGTCCACTAATAGCTCTTAGCTCTACTTTCTCAAACCCATAATTCATGTGAACCATTTTCAAAATGCTCCTAAAGTGTTTCATTGCTCACTTTGATTAATTAAATCTTTAAGAGGTTGTTATTTGACTACTTATTTCTTTCTACATATACTTCACATCCCTAGCTTACATCAACTCTCTCTTTTTATTTTGACTCATGAAGTAATATCATATTTCATCATCTCCAGCTTTATTTTAAATACATCACACCTATTTAGAAGACGCGTCAAACAACTGCTTTACTTTCAGCATGTCCAGAAGTCCATGTGGTCTGATCTTCAGAAAGCAGAAGTTATTCTATCGCTTAGTTTAAGGATAATTATTTCTTGCTGAGAAAGCACTCTTCGAGTTAGAAGGATGGTCGAGAACAGTTTGTGGTATGTTAGACATAGTCTGTTCTTACAATTATTTATTTTTCTTGTTGCTTATTGACCTTCTTCAGCACGTACTGAAAAAAAAAAACCCTCCAATAATCATATTTTTGGTTCTGAGCCATACCTCTTCAAGTGACAATGGCTGATTTTTATTTCTTTATTTGATTTTTTCTGTATATTAGGGATATATGTTGGTGATGGAATGGTCATTCATTTTACTAGGGAAGGTGGGCAGGAAACTGGAACAGGAACTATATTAGACTTGGTTCTAATTAGCTCCTTGCCGAAGAATTTGGGTACCGTCTGTGAGAGATGTGGTGATCAGAGTAAACGAGGTGGAGTGATGAACTCCTGCCTTGGTTGCTTCTTAGCTGGATGTAGTCTCTACCGTTTCAACTACTCAGTCTCCTCAGCTTTCTTCCTTGCAAAAGCTAGAGGAGGAACCTGCACTCTTGCTGCTTCGGACCCCGCTGATATCGTCCTCCACCGTGCCAATTATCTACTTAACAATGGATTCGGCATGTATTGCTTATTCAAGAACAACTGTGAGGACTTCGCCATATACTGCAAGACAGGTTTGCTTGTGGAGTCTGCATTCGGTCTCGGACGAAGTGGGCAGATGACATCCGTGGCTGCAGCGATCAATGCAGTAGCATATTCACCTCTTCCTTACTTATCAACTGGTGCTGCTTTACTAGCTAGTAGCATGTATTGCATTAACCGATATGTATCTGATATTGGATTTCGGCATGATGTTGTCAAGATTCCTGTTGAGTTGCTAGAGACTTGCAGCCGTAGCAACAACAGCAGTAGCAGCAGAGGTAGTGAGGGAAGCTAGCGTTGCTGAAATAGACTACTGGGCTACATAAAAAATGACTCTTGATGTCAAGATTCGTAACACTACAGTTTTATCTTTTTATTTAAATTCCGCGTCTGAATGTTTGGTGATAAGCAGAAACTGATCGTCTACTCCGTTGAGTGTCTTAATTTGCAGTTGGATTCCTCCAGGGTATTATATCAAATAACGTAAAACAATAACATTCATAAAAGTAAGTGTTTAAATGACAAATTCTGAAGAAGAAAAAGAAAAGGAAAAAGAAGAAGAATAATTACCAGCAGCATATGAAGTAGAAGATAAAAAAGATGATAAAGAAGATAAGTACGGGTCATTTTTCTCTCTCTTATAGTGTCCCGTAAATAATAATAAGGCACTAAGAGCAACTCCAACCGGGCTTCATTGCTAGCTCCAATAGTGGGGCTCCAACCATGCTCCATTTTTTTGAGCTTTTTAAATATTTTAAATTTGCCTAATAATTATTACATTCAATAATTTTAATTTTATTTGTATCTTTTATTAAATAATCTAGTTAGTTAAACTGAGTATATAATTAGTTTTACTAATCGGTTTTGAACAAAAATAGTACCATTGAAATGTCTAACTTTAAAATGAGTCTAATATTAAATTATTTTTGAGTTAATTTAAAATTTAAAATTTTATTATTTATAAAATGAGTCTACTATTTATTATTTATAAAATAAATATGTTAATTATTATTTAAAATCAATCTATTCTAAAATATAATTACTCAAAATTATTTTCCAATGTAAATCGTTTATTATTATTAGTTTCCAACTTTTCAATGACTAAAGGTTGAGTAATTTTGATATTTTTAGTAAATGACATGTAATGCTTATTTTGATTTTTATTTCGTATAATATAATATCGATACGTTTAATTAAAAAATTAGTAATTTAAAATTACTTATAAAACTATTGGATATTTAGTTTTATTTTAAAGATCTCGATGAGAGTTTTCTAACCATATATTGTTTTATTAAAAAATAATAACACTAAAATGACCTATTAAGTAATTTAAAATAACTAATATATATAATAATAATAATAATTATTATTATTATTTTAATAAATATGGAGCCCGATGCATTGGAGTGAACTAGGCTCTTGGCTCTATATTGGATTCATATTTGGAGTCTTTGGAGCATTAGTTGGAGATGCTCTAAATGACAGAATGGGCAAAATTAGAAAAAAAATAAGAAAAAAACCTCAAGTGCAAAACAAATATAAAATTACCTTAGCCTGCCAAATCAAAAACCAAATAGATTGTTGTTGCAGATAACTCTTTTTCTTTCTACTTTCTTAGATAACAAAGAAAAACTTATCATATTAATATCTATTAGGCAGCAACGCTAAGAAGAAGAAAAAATCATACCAGTAACCTTACGCATAATGCTCGCATATTTTGCTTTAAACTTATTTAATTTTATGTTTAGCCACGGTTTAGTCATAATTGAATCTTATTCTTACTGACGTAGAATATCTCAGGCCAAACCGATGAAGAATAATCTGTATATTCTTTTTCAAAAAGAAACTTATCACAACGAGTTGCTTACTGTCTGTGTACTTGAAAACTAAGAAAGCTAAGGCTAAATTTGGACCTCTATTTCCTCAAAGGATACTTGACTGGAAATATTAATAGAGCTGCCGAATTATTATTATCTAGTCCATTTCAACCTACTATATTATGAAGTCAGAACAGATCCTTTTTATCGTTTTTCCCCATGAGTTGAGGTCTATATATATAATTTCTCGTTTTAAACGTTTCTTAGTTTCCAAACCTTATTAAGTCTTGTTTACCAAAACAATTACTCTACACGGTTTTACTGGTAGTTAAACGAGACCGAGTGTACCATTCAAAGGAGTCCATAATCTTGACTTCAGACTATAAGAAATCAAACCGTACAATCTAAATTCTCACAATAACCTCTTCTTCCAGACTCGATCACATTTGAGAATTAAGATGGCGGATCTGAACAAGGGTAACTACTGCACAAAACTTCTGATACTTACGTGGTCTCAAGCTTTCAAGTTGAAGCCTAAAGACCATTGAAGAAAAGTCGGCATGGACTCTAACTGGCAACTGTATACAAGTATTGTAACCGTACTTTGTATTCTTTCAAGGAAATTAATAAAGGATATTGATTGATATATCTTTAATTAGTTGTTGTATGTTGCGTGATAACGTTTCTTCTTAGATTGAAGCATTAGACGAAGAGTTCTTATGAACACTAGCTCATGATTATTCACAGCTTGTTATATGTTTGTTATCTTTCGTTGTTGCTGCTTAATATGTAGAATTACTCTTCATTCATTATTTATCGGAACTCCTTGAATTTTTAATAAGGGATATTTTCATTTCATTACTTCCGTTATGTCTTTATTTTAGATTACAAGCCAGCATTTTCTTACTTTTAATTTGATCCATGCCTTTTCATTATATTCTAAAGAACACTCTATCTAGCGAGGAAATGAGAATCGAGACAAGCAGATCCTATGAGAGTAAGTTTCAGCACAATTACGACGTTCAGATGCACTATTATAATTCACCACCCAGACAAGTTGGCCTAAAAAGAATCCCACCACCTTACCTAGCATGCTTGCTCTATAATAATCCAATGACAACTATACTAGTTATTCAGTTAATTTTTTTTTTTGTATTCTATTAAAGATACAGGAGTAGAATTTAAAGAAAAAAAGAAGTTAAAACAAAGAGTGTAAACCGTAATAAATACATAGTACAGGGTGTGAAACATATGCAAAATGGAGCACGTCTCACGGTGGTAAGGAAGCTACATTTTCTCGTTGCGAAATTGAACTCGTAAAAACATCCGGATATGTGGTCCAACTTCTTCCCCAAATATAATCTCAGTTTACTTTGACTTATAATTCTTATTACGTGACCATATATAGCTATGTGTGTATCTGGGACACAATAAAGTTGGGCGCGTTTGCGACGTAGTTAAAAGTACATTTGACCAGGTCTAGCATTGAAACCTTTAGACCAAACCATGCAAAATCAAACAGACTACGTACTTCTATTTATATCCCCCCTCCTTTGTCTTATTTCTTATCATATCTACTATTACAATTTACAAGCTTAGTGCTCCAACTCAATCGAGAGAGAGAGAGAGGGAGAGAGAGAGGGAGAGAGAGAGAGAGAGAGAGAGAGAGAAGGATTGAGAATTAGTTCTTTGCTGATGATTAAGATGGGGTTCGTTAGTGTCAGAAGAGATTGGTGTATAACATTGTTGCTTGTTATCTTGCTCGTTTCGCACTCGCAACCTCTACTAGAGGCGAGGCCTCTCGAGAAAAGCCAATGGTGGACGGAAAATAGCGATGGTCTTCTGAGTTCCTTGTCGAATAACCCCGTGCCGTCATCCGGCGCTTCGCAAGGGACGCATAGCCCTGGCACTCCCGGTGGATCGAGCTAGCTTACTTGAACTGAGTGGAACTTGCTGTGTTAAGTATATAATGGCTCGGTAATGGGCAAAGAAATTAAATAAAGTTATTGTATTCTCTAACAACTGTTTGATTATAGAATAAATGAGATCTGTTCTCTTTTACGTCGTATTTTACCTTTACTTCCTTCTGGCAATGTCGATAAAGTTTGATCGATCAAAATACAATTGAAAACAAATTACTTGGATCCATCTCTCTCTCTCTCTCTCTCTCTCTCTCTCTCTATATATATATATACACGCACTAAAGAAAAAATTATTTATTATGTGAAAATCTTTGAAGAAATGTCATATCTTATTTCTAAATGTATATGAGTTTAACAATTCTAATCTCTCTCAATACAACGGTGGTTCAATCCTCATAAATGTTCTTTCAACTACCAACCCTAAAAAACCCACTTTAGTATTTATGATCAGGTTTAGATTTGGTGATTTTTTGTGTTGCGTTTGAACGCCCTCGAGGGCGCGTTTGAATGCCCTCGGGGGTGCGTTCGAACGCGCCCAATGTCAATACAATAGAACCAAAGTGGCGTTCGAACGAAGGAGGGGGTTCGTTCAAACACCTGCAGAAACAGCTGCTCTCGGGTTGGCTCGTGTTCGAACTTCTGAAGAAAGTCTGCTCTCTGGTTGGCTCGCGTTCGAACTCGGCTGGGATCGTTCGAACGCCTGTATCACAGACTGTTCTCTGTTTGGAGCTCGGGTTCGAACGCCCCATGGCCCGTTCGAACATGCAGTACAGAAATGCTGATATATGCTGAATATTTGCTGAAATTGAATTTGAACCAATTTTTAACAATCAGTAGAATTCCTGATATCTGTAGGTAGTTGATCTGGTTGTTGGAATTCCTATGCTGTAACTGGGATCTGTCAGACTTGTGGATTAACCTTTGTTGAGGTTAATTCTGTTTTAAGTTTCAATGAAACGAGGATAGAGCCTGCTTGTAAAAAATAAAAATAAATAAAAACAAAAAAAAACAAAAAAAAAACAAAATGGAGAACGTCTCACAGTGGCAAGGAAACTATATTTTTCTCTATGCGAAATTTAACACGTAAAGAATAATAAACAACCCAGAGTAACTGTTCGATCGGTATTTCTCGTCCAACTTCTTCCCCAAAGATAATCTCAGTTTACTTTGAATTCTATTATTTATTTCTACTTTCTTACATAACAAAGAAAAACATATCATCTTAATATCTATTAGGCAGCAATGCTAAGAAGAAGAAAATATCATACGAGTAACCTTACGCATAATGCTCGCATATTTTGCTTTAGATTTATTTAATTTTATGTTTAGCCATGGTTTAGCCATAATTGAATCTTATTCTTACTTACGTAGAACAATGATGACCGTGCCAGTGCCACTCGGCACGCCTCTTTGTGCCGGTCCCACCATGCCACTGGCACGTATTTAAAATATTTTTAATAAATTTTTTAGGATATTTAAAAATGTTTTTCGGTTTTCAATATATCAATTTTTAGTTTTTAGTTGAAATATATATATTAAAAGTTTAAAATCTATATTATAAAGTTCTATGTTTAGATTATTTTTGTAAATGATATATTTATTAAAGATAAAGTAATAGTTAAATATAAATATTATTTAATACATACTATGATTGAAAACATTCAGTAAAACTAATATTAATGATTGAACACTTCATAATATAATTGAACACATAATATTAATTGATAATAGTTTAATAATTAAAATTAATATCTAGCTAAACATAAACTGACGAAGAGAATCAAATATTTTATTTGTCGGCATAAGAATAACACGAGAATGTTGCATTAAATACTGCCAATATATTTTAGAACTAATTCACTGATAGTATTGCTCATTGTAACGTTTTACATAGCCTTCATACAAATAGAAATTTTATAATTCTCCTATGATATGATATGAATATTGAATATGCACGGAAATGAACGGCATCGACATAGGCACAGACACATCATAAGTATATGTAGATGGTAGATATAGAGTATAATAATGATGTTCTAGCTCTGATGAGTGTGATTGATATGATGGTAATTATGATGAACTTATACCATCCTATGGGTACACCTCTCCTAATGTCCTACTAACTACAAATTCAAGTCCTCTGTAAAAACAATATTTCTATGAAAATGTTGTGTAATAGAGACGTATGTCTCATCTCTATTATCATTGCTACCAAACTGAGTTTCGTTATTATTACTATCATCATCATCATCATTATCATTTTTAGTCTCATTATCATTAATTTTATCTAAGCCTTCTAATTGATCAATTGATTTGATAATGACCGATGAAAATAGAAAAAAAAATGGCTCCATATGACATAATGACTAGTACGGAGCTGTGCCGAATGGCACATAGCTGTGCCAGCCCGGCACGGCTCGGCATGCACCCGTGCTGGTCGGCACGACTCAGCATGGGTCGGCACGAGGGTGTGCCACTAGCATATCTCCGGTCAAACCGATGAAGAATAATATGTATATCCTTTTTCATAAAGAAACTTACCACAACGAGTTGCTTACGGTCTGTGTACTTGAAAACTAAGAAAGCTAAGGCTAAATTTGGACCTCTATTTCCTCTAAGGATACTTGACTGGGAATATTAATAGAGCTGCCGAATTATTATTATCTAGTCCATTTCAACCTACTATACTATGAAGTCAGAACAGATCCTTTTTCTCGTTTTTCCCCATGAGTTGAAGTCTATATATGTAATTTCTCGTTTTAAACGTTTCTTGGTTTCCAAACCTTGTTAAGTCTTGTTTACCAAACAATTACTCTACACGGTTGTACTGGTAGTTAAACGAGACCGAGTGTACCATTCAAAAGAGTCCATAATTTTGACTTCAGACTATAAGAAATCAAACCGTACAATCTAAATTCTCACAATAACCTCTTCTTCCAGACTCGATCACATTTGAGAATTAAGATGGCGGATCTAAACAAGGGTAACTACTGCACAAAACTTCTGATACGTACTTGGTCTCAAGCTTTCAAGTTCTTGAAGTCCCAAGGCCATTGAAGAAAACTCGGCATGGACTCAAGATGCGGTTGAACTCCTGAGTTCTCTTACGAATTCGTTGGTGCCGACCAACCACTAGTTATCACCCATGATCCGAGCAATCCCTGCCGAAGATTGATGCATGAATTAGAAGCCTATATAAATATATATAGATAGATAGACTAGTGTGAGTACGTAGTTTCGCAGGGACGAGATTTTAGGGACCTTGGGAATAATATGTTACTAAGTTTGGATGTACTGGCAATTGTATACAAGAACTGTAACCATTCTTTGTATTCCTTCAAAGAAATCAATAAAGGATATTGATTGATATATCTTTCATTATTTGTTGTATGTTGTGTTATAACGTTTCTTGCTAGAGTGAAGCATTAGACGAAGAGTTCTTATGAACACTAGCTCATGATTATTCACGGCTTGTTATATGTTTGTTATCTTTCGTTGTTGCTGCTTAATTTGTAGCATTACTCTTCATTCATTATTTATCGGAACTCCTTGAATTTTTAATAAGGGATATTTTCATTTCATTACCTCTGTTATGTCTTTATTTTAGATTACAAGCCAGCATTTTCTTACTTTTAATTTGATCCATGCCTTTTCATTATATTCTAAAGAACACTCTATCTAGCGAGGAAATGAGAATCGAGACAAGCAGATCCTATGAGAGTAAGTTTGAGCACGATTACGACGTTCAGATGCACTATTATGATTCACCACCCAGACAAGTTGGCCAACAAAGAATCCCACCACCTTACCTAGCATGCTTGCTCTATAATAACCCAATGACAACCATAATTGTTATTCAGTTAATTTCTTTGTATTCTATTAAAGATAAAAGGAGTAGAATTGAAAGAAAAAAGGAGTAAAAACAAAGAGTGTAAACCGTAATAAATACATAGTACAGGGTGTGAAACATATACAAAATGTTGCACGTCTCACGGTGGTAAGGAAGCTACATGATCCGAGCAATCCCTGCCGTAGATTGATGCATGAATTTTTAATAAGGGATATTTTCATTTCATTACATCCGTTATGTCTTTATTTTAGATTGCAAGCCAGCATTTTCTTACTTTTAATTTGATCCATGCCAATTCATTATATTCTAAAGAACACTCTATCTAGCGAGGAAATGAGAATCGAGACAAACAGATCCTATGAGAGTAAGTTTGAGCACGATTACGACGTTCAGATGCACTATTCTGATTCACCACCCAGACAAGTAGGCCTACAAAGAATCCCCATCACCTTACCTAGCATGCTTGCTCTATAATAACCCAATGACAACCATAATTGTTATTCAGTTAATTTCTTTGTATTCTATTAAAGATAAAGGAGTAGAATTGAAAGAAAAAAAGGAGTAAAAACAAAGAGTGTAAAGGTAATAAATACATAGTACAGGGTGTGAAACATATGCAAAATGGAGCACGTCTCACGGTGGTATGGAAGCTACATTTTCTCGTTGCGAAATTGAACTCGTAAAATCATCGGGATATCTGGTCCAACTTCTTCCCCAAAGATAATCTCAGTTTACTTTTGACTTATAATTCTTATTACTTGACCATATATAGCTATGTGTGTATCTGGGACACATTAAAGTTGGGCTCGTTTGCTACGTTAGTTGAGTAACAGAAAATACATATGACCACGTCTAGCATTCAAACCTTTAGACCAAACCATGCAAAATCAAACAGACTACGTACTTCTATTTAGATCCCCCCTCCTTTGTCTTATTTCTTATCATATCTACTATTACCATTTACAAGCTTAGTGCTCCAACTCAATCGAGAGACAGACAGAGAAGGATTGAGGATTAGTTCTTTGCTGATGATTAAGATGGGGTTCGTTAGTGTCAGAAGAGAGTGGTGTGTACCATTGTTGCTTGTTATCTTGCTCGTTTCGCACTCGCAACCTCTACTAGAGGCGAGGCCTCTCGAAGAAAGCCGAAGGTGGGCGGAAAATAGCGATGGTCTTCTGAGTTCCTTGTCGAATAACCCCGTGCCGTCATCCGGCACTTCGCAAGGGACGAATAGCCCTAGCCCTCCCGGTGGATCGAGCTAGCTTACTTGATATGAGTGGAACTCGCTTTGTTAAGTATATAATGTCTCGGTTTTGGGCATAAAAATTAAATATAGTTATTGTATTATCTAACAACTGTTTGATTATAGAATAAATGAGATCTGTTCTCTTTTAGGTCGTATTTTACCTTTACTTCTGGCATTGTCCATAAAGTTTGATCGATCACAATAGAATTAAAAATAAATTACTTGGATCCATTTCTCTCTCTCTCTCTTCTCTCTCTCTCTATCTATCTCTCTCTCTATATATATACACGCACTAAAGAAAAAATTATTTATTACGTGGAAAATATTTGAAGAAATGTCATATCTTATCTCTAAATGGAATATAATTGTGTTTTAATCTAACCCTACGCAGACGATCTATCATCTCTTGAGATCATCTTCACCTTTTAGAGACTAATGGAGATCATCCCCCGACTTTAGGCGAAATATGTTAAATCGCTCTTAACTCTACACTAGATCCGAAAGAGTTATATTTTGAGGATCATTGAGGTTTAAAAACTTATTAGAGATTGAGTCATAAAAATCAGCGAATGATCTCGTAACTTCTTGTAACTATTACAGGTTTTAGTGATTAGTTTAAATTTCAATTTAGATTTGTTGTTTTTTATTTGGTTTGAGATTTTTCTAAGTAAAAATTTATGTTCGAGATTGTCTTTCATGCTTTATTTTTCGTATTTATTTTACTGATAGAACGTGATAGACCCATCTCCTAGGGTATATATATATAAGTTTTCTCTCGTCTCTCCTAAACCCACGTGATTGTCACGTAGATAGAATCAACAGAGTTTTCACGTGATATGTTAGTTAATATTTCTATACAATATATGAGATAAAAGCCTAAATTTTTAATATATAACTCAAGCAAAAAGAAGCTTAAAATGCCACAATCCATAAGAAGCTCCATGATATATATGTATACACCCCATCTGATACTAATTCCTACGTAGAGACTATAATTCATCTAACTTATTTTACAAGATAAAATAAATAGCTGAATTATAAATGTTGAAACTCTACCATCAAAAAATCGTTTGGCATGTGCAGCAAACATAATAAACAATCTTTTAAAAACTAGTGCTTCATGAGCAGTAAGCCCTTCCACCTGTAGTAGCATTGTGCTTGTAAGGTTTTGCCAACTCACTATTTTCCAATAATTCGACAACTTTCAACATTGCTCTTTGTGGCTACAGTCAATTGTTTCTTTAGCCATCCTTTTGCTCTCTAAACCTGTATAGTAAAAGCATTCAAAATTATATCTTTTTCACACACACACACACACATATATATATATGTTCGACAATTATTTAGATTTGGCTATTGAATTTGTGTAAATAAGATATTTTTTACTCTTAAATTAGAAAGATTAAGTCCTTACTAATGGACTAACTAGTAACCTTACGCATTTAGTGACAATTGAATCTTATTTTTATGGACGTAGGGTTTCTCAACTTGTAAACATCCTTGTTCACAAGATTAACTTATATAAAGCTTCTCCCAACTTGTACTACTGCATTTAAACTTATTAGGCAAGTTATAATTTACCTGTTATGATTTGATTTAACCTAAACTTAACTTTTGTATTTTAAACCTGAGCATATAACTTTCCAGCAGTCTAGACCAAATTGTAACCATAAACAAATTGCTAAGATGACTAAACTACTTTTAACATTCTCAAATTAAATTATATTTTTGTGGGGATATATAATCGAGTCTTTTCGCATGGATCTTTGTTAATCACTGATTAATAATTGCAACTTGATGTAGAACTCATAATGATTAAATGCTTAAGTTATAAATATATAAAAATAAATTAAAATTATGCCAAATCATAGGAGGATAAACAAAATGGAGCACGTCTCACGGTGGCAAGGAAAGTAGGAAACTACATTTTTCTCCATGCGAAATTTAACTCGTAGAGAATAATCAACAACCCAGAGTAACAGTCCATCGGTATTTCTTGTCCAACTTCTTCCCCAAAGATAATCTCAGTTTACTTTGAATTATATTATTTATTTCTTGACCATAACTATGGTCTATGTAACAGAAACTATGACCAGGTCTAGCATTCAAACCTTTAGACCAAACCATGCAAAACTAAAGAGACTACGTTCTTCTATTTATATCCCATCCTCCTCTGTCTTATTTCTTATCATATCTAGTATTACAATTTACAAGCTCAGTACTCCAACTCAATCAAGAGATAGAGAGAGAGAAGGATTAGAATTCAGTTCTTTGTTGATGACCGGGATGGGGTTTGCTAGTGTTAAAAGAGATTGGTGTATACCGTTGTTGCTTGTTATCTTGATCCTTTCACACTCGCAGCCTCTACTAGAGGCGAGGCTTCTTGAAAAGAGCGGGCAGTGGGTGGAGAATAGTGAGAGCCTCCAGAGTTCTTTGATCAAAGCCCCTGTGCCACCATCCGGCACTTCGCCTAAGACGCACAGCCCTGGTCCTCCCAGTGGATCGAGCTAGCTTACTTGATCTGAGTGGAGTTCTATATTATATAGATAATAATGGCTCAGTAACGAGCAAAGAAATTAAATGAATTATTGTATTCTCTAACAATTGTTTGATTATAGAATAAATGAGATCTGTTCTCTTTTACATTTTACTTTTACTTCCTTTTGGCAGTTGGCACTAGTCCATAAAATAAAGTTTGATCACCGTAGAATGCAAATATATATATACTTTAATGGAATATTCTATTTTATCTCTAAAAAATATATAATGGGGTTTTAATTTAATCATAGGCAAGCAAATCTATTATCTCTTGAGATCACATTTCGAAGGCTATTGGAGATCACCTCTTTGTTTTAAACGGAGCATGCTGAATCACTCTTAATTCTATGCATCTGCATCAGATCTAAAGAATTATATTTCAACAATCACTAAGGTTTAAAAACCTATGACAATGGCAATTATAGGAGTTATTCAGTTAATACTTTCAGAATTCTATTAAAAATACAGGGATAGAATTAAAAATGGTTCAAACACGGGTTGTAAACCGTAAAAACTACATACTACTACTGAGTGTGAAATAAAGACAAAATGGAGCACGTCTCATGGTGACAAGGAAGCTACATTTTTTTCGTTGCTAAGTTAAACTCGTAAAACCGCAATCTATATACATATCTGAAAAATAATCAAACAAAATTAGACTATGGGTTTGCTACGTAGTTAGTAACAGAAAGTATGACAAGGTCTAGCATTCAGACCGTTAGAACAAACCATAGGAAATTAGAGAGACTACGTACTTGTATTTATTATCCCCCCCCTCCTTTTGCCTTATTTCTTATCATATCTAGTATTACCATGTACAAGCTCAAGAGATAGAGATAAGGATATAAAATTTAGTTCTTTGTGATGACCAGGATGGGGCTAGTTAATGCTCAAAGAAATTGGTGCATAGCATTGTTGCTTGATATCTTGCTCGTTTCACACTTGCAACCTCTAGTAGAGATGAAGGACTCTCGAAGAAAATTGGAGGTCGGTGCCGAGTAACGAGAGCCACTTGAGTTCTTTGATGAAAACCCTGTGCCACCATCAGGCCCTTTGCCGGGACGGACAGTCGAGAGTACACTAACCCAAGTCAATGTGCCACTCATCCATAAAGTTATGTGTGCTACTTGAGCCTATAGGATCTCGACCCAAGCCTCCTTGACCTTACCATCCAACCAATGGGCACGTGAAGTACTGGAGCCCAAGCACGCATGTAGGCTCAGCTCAACTAGACCCCATTGGCCGGCTTGTTCCACATCTCCTCCACCGTTCTATGATTCCTCCTTCTCATCCACCTTGAGAAGCATAATGGCCGAAGGCTGCCTTTTACACTTGTGGTCAAGTGTAAAATGCTTATCACAATAAAATCAAGGAAATTTTGCATATGACACTTTGCCCTATAATGGAAATTACGGTTTACACCTTATTTTTTTACTATTTCTAAATCGAGACCTATGATTTAATAAATATGTATAGAAAATATTCTACTATTAGATCTATTAGTTAAACTTAACAAAACCCTTATGTTAACTATATTAGAAAGATTATGAAAATAGCCTTAACTAAATTATACTTACCAACCTATACTTAACTCAACCAAACTCAATCTAATCTCGTCTTACCCAATTCAACCCAACCTAACCTACCAACCAAAAGGTATTTTAGTTTTTTTTTAAAGATTAAAAATTTAACAGAATATTCTCATTTATCCAAATAGTTTGAGTTCAAATCTAATATAGAATATTTTCTGCATATATTTGCTAAATTATAAGACTTAATTTGTAAATAGTAAAAATATAAAGTGTAAATCATAATTTTGTTTAAATATACAGTGTTATATGCAAATTTTCCTAAAAATCAAAGGCTCTTGGCCATTTGGTCAACTATCTCCGCCAAGGTAAGCCTCCTATAGTTCACTCCCCGTGAATTCTCTCACTCTGTCAAGGGTGTTCATGGTGGTGCCTACGAGATGAGTTGTGCCTTGATGGGAAGCCCAACTGTAGGGCCTACCTAGAGTACTATCGTCCCGTTTAGGGCGCTCTTACAAATGGTTCTTCCTTTTGAAGCCAAGCTAAGGCTTCAATACAACCCTTGGAGATGCTTGAGTTTCTCTTCCATCATGGCACCACATGAGAAGGCCTTAAGAAGGGTCCATGGCCTTCATATCCGCTCAATGTTGGACTTGCTCCAACGAACATACTACAGAGCTACAAATAGGTCTAGCCTTGGTTCGGTCCGAGATGCATTTGAACTCCTCCTAGTAGGCTCGAACCATGATCCACTAGCCTACAATAGAGCCTCCTGAACTCTATGGGACTGAACCGAGTACACATAGTCATGACATTGGTTCACTAATACATGTAAAGGTGCCATTGGTTGCATCCCTTGCTTGCCTGGTTCGATTTGAACCTAAGCCATATTAGGCACTGGGGTTTTAGGAGCCACCCATAGTCCGTTGGATAAGCTGGGATCAGGTAGTGTGGATCATTGGACGTCGTGCCTTAGGAGGTGGACTGGGTCTTGCCCTAGGGGCACGTGCTTTTCCTATGGCACGATGGCCACAATTGTAGCCACATCCTCCTATGACGGTGCAACGGGTAGCATGGGTGCTACCAGTTGTTGTCCCATGTTTCCTGCGATAAGAGCCATCATTTGTTGCATAGTATTCTCCAAGACCTCCTCGTCTTTCTCATTTCTTCTACCATGGCAATAGCCCACTCCGATGTTGGGATCGTCTCCTCTTGTGGTGAGTTGTCCATTGGTGACAGAGTGCCATCGGCGAAAGACTCCCTCCTTGCTGACTTCCCTTGTGGCGTGTGCGAACATGCTTCACGTGTGGGCCATTTCGTCAAGAAGCATTGGCTCTAATACCATAAATGTAGTGGTTTGATTCGCGAGGAGCAACCGCTACGAATACTTGTGCGCAGAAAGCTCTCAAAATCAAAGCTTGAGAGGGTGGCCACGCATGCGGGTGGGAAGGTAGTGGTCAATGACGGAGTTAAGCTAGGGTAGGTGGAAGCTATATTAACAACTACTCCCAATGCAATAAAATAGCTTCATTCATTGAATAATGATCCAGTAGAGTGCACGCCACAGCTTTTATGGGCGGCTACCCAAATGAATTATAGAGACTCAGTTGATTAACTTGATTGGACTTGACTAGGTTGCCCCTTACTCGATGAACTTGGGTGCAACCCACACCTACTCTACCAAGTATGAAATACTGGTTAGACCCTTGGGTCTAACTAGTTACAATTGACTTAACAATTAACCAAAAAACTAATAAAATAAAATAGCAGGGTTCTTATTATAAACTGCAGCATTGAACCCTCATTACCAAGCTCCGGCTTGGCTTGGTCAGACCATAACAATTACACAACTCACCACCGAATCACCTGACACGTCGCATTTTCTAGACTCCAACGACTACACCTCCATTATCCTACCATTGCCCTACCTCTAGCATCTCGACCACCACCTTGCTGATGAAGGATCACCTAGCCTAATTCTTCTTAATTTCTCTTCCCAAGTAGTACACAATTTTAGGTTTTTTCTTTATTAATTATGTAATTTGTGAGATTCATTTCCTTGGTATTATAGAGGTTATGATTATTCTTTGAAACCCTACTATCAAGATATTCGTTGAAACCCTACTATCAAGATATCTTTTACCATGTATATCGTACATAATAAATAACCAATCACTTACAAGTCTTTCCACCTATAGTAGCATTGTGCTTTTAAGATTTTGCCACCACAATATTTTTCAATAATCCTACAACTTTCGATATTACCTTCAAGTACTTCTATAACCCTCATCTTTGTTACGTGAACCTGCATACTAAAATCATTCAATATCATCTCTTTTCTCTCAACCTTCTTCGTAGCATTCATTTTTCAACCAAGATTATCCATTAACTATTCTATATATCTACGTGACAACTATTTAGAATTTACTTTTGAATGAAAAAAATTCTTCCGCATAGATATGAACTTTCTTGACTCTTAGTAGGAAAAGATCTAGTAATTCTCCGTAAGATGCATAATATCTAAATCTATAATTTTATTGTCTAAAAGATACATTCTTCGAAAACTTATATAGATAGGCTTTTTTAAACATTGACCTAAAAGACGACATATATGAAAAGTAAATAAATTATACAATAACCAACTTGCTTTGCATGTACAAGTCCTTGTCAACACTAAACTCAGGCCCTTCCTCCTCACCAAACGACAGACGTGGACCATAAAGCATTATCATTAATAATAATTTTGCTTTCATGATAAACATGTGGAAATTCTCTTTCTTACCTTTTGGATCATAAACTTTGTCGTCTTAATATCCGTGTGGAAATATTTTCCACTCTTTGTTGATGCAAGCCAAAGATTGTCAACTCTATAGGGCTCAACCAAATAAAATAATAAGTTGGTTCAGACTAAACTGGACCCAAACTAATACAATAAGAAAATAAATAATTTCAAATATTGACTCAAATAGACCCATGGACTCGGGTTAGTTAGAACTCAATCTTGACCCCGACCGTGATAGTCAAACATTAAAAAGAACAGGACTAGAATTAAAAAATAGTTAAAACACGGGGTTAAACCGTAAAAAATACATAAAACAGGGTATGAAATATATAAATATAAAATGGAGCGTGTCTCACGGTGGCAAGGCAGCGTAAACCGCAATATAGATGGGATGTCTGGTCCAACTTCTTCCCCAAAGATAATCTCAGTTTACTCTGAATTATAATTCTTATTACTTGACCATATATAGGTTACGTGTCTAGCTGGGAAACGTTAAATATAATTACCCCTTTTACTGTATACAATTACCATACCTCCTCACTGACTGACGCTTTCTTCTTTAACAGCCAAACAAATGAAAACATTGGCACGGCAGAATCAATTTCCCGCATAAGAACTTCAAAGTTCACAGCTTAATTACTTATCTAGTTTAGTGCAAAAAATAGTTGATAATGAAAATTATAAAGACATTCGGGCTAAGAAGATCTTTCTGTTCCACCAGTCTGAAATATCCAAAGTGTCAAAACAGTGGCAAGGAGACTATATTTTCTCGTCGCGAACTTAAACTCGTAAAAACGAAGTTTTTATCTAGATAATAATGAAAAATCCTGCCCTAGCCCTCCCCGTGGATCAAGCTAGATTACTTGATCTGAGTGGAGCTCTACGTTAAATATATATTATTGGCTCGGTAATGGGTAAAGAAATTAAATAAAGTTAATATATTCTCTAACAATTCTTTGCTTACAGAACAATTGAGATCTGTTCTCTTTTATGTCTTATTTTATCTTTACTTCCTTTTGGCACGCGCGAAGTGTGTGTATTACCTAACGTATTCCCTCCCCTCATCTACTTTTTCATTTTACCCACCCGTCCATGTTCTTCTCCTTCTACACTCCACCTTCACTCTCTTTCTTCTCTAGAGCAACCGACGCCGGAACCGACAAAGCCCCAACACCGGAGCTGAGCCGAGCTGTTCCAAGGCCCCAAACCATTCTTGGTAAGCCCATTACCCTCTCATGTAGTAAATTTAATTTTTTGGTAGCTATCTTCTCCACCTCACCTTCATCGGAGAATCCCGTCGGTCAGCAACTTCGAGTCATTTTCTGAGAGTTCCGTCTAGTGGTCTAGGAGAGGTGGATGCCCTTCTTAGTGAAGGGGGGAAACCTCCATTGCCGCCGGCCATGGAGTGCACCCAATCGTCCTGTTGGCCACCCCGATCGATCGGTAGGTTGATCCCACTCCTTCCGTTGAAGGCGTAAGAATAATCTTCAAAACTCCACCACCTTGGGCTTGAGCTAGTGCTCCCCATTGCCGCCGAGCTCGAGTTCCTCCTCTTTTCCCTTTTCTTCCCTATCTTTTCGGTCGCTATCCACCATCGGGTGATAAGTGTTGTCACCGTTCCCCCTAGCCTCGAGGCTAGGCCACTGACACCAATAGTCACCGGCGATAGCCTTGCCTCCTTATGAGCTGTGGTTGGATCGCAGCCCACAAAACCCATTTCGGTGTGGGCTGCAGGTTGGACTGCAGCCCACAAATTATATGATCCGGATTTAATCGAATCAATTCACAGGGACATTGGACTCAATTAATTGAGTCTATATATCTTTTAATTATTTCATGATAAACTTTTTAGGCAAGTCAAATTTAGTCATTTAAGGCATTATGGCAAATCGAAATAAGTCATAACAGCCTTTAAGACAGGTCCAGTTAAGTCAAGTAAGCCTTTAAGGTAAGGCCAATTAAGTCTGTAAGCCTTTAAAATAAATCCTATATCAAGTTGTGTTAGCCTTTAGAGCTAGTCCTAGTGGGACTCATTGTAACGTACCTCTATATATGGAGGGGTTGAGCTCTTTGTTAAGCATCCAAGGATTGAGAATTAATTGATTTTAGTTATTTTCTTATTACCGTATTTACCATTTTATCATAGTCATTTAATCATCTTTATCTTTTTAGAAGTAGATCATAACCGTAGAACCTCTAAAGCTTCCAACCCTAGCCACCACCTTCCTCCAACAACCATCCTACCTTACGGCCAACCACCACCACCCTTTGGCTGTCTGTTATTCTTCGACGACCACCGCAACGTCGGATATTTACCATTCTGACCTATCTCCACTATTTTATTTTTAGCTTTTCATCTCGATCTTCGACTTAAGTAAAACCAGAGCCATTAGAACCCAAACTCACGAGGCTATCATTACTAAACTTTCATAATTTTCTTACGTTCGGATCAGTCCAAATCTAGTTCGTAATAAAAAAAACCCATTTTTGTGTGGGCTATGGGTTGGACTGTAGCCCACAACGCCAATTCTCGGTGGGCTGCGGGTTGGACCACAGCCCACAAAACCCCTTGTCCTACTGCATTGGGCCCTATCCCAATCTAGCACACCTCTTGGGCACCAGTAGTAAGCTAGGCTGAGCCTAAAGCCCAGCCTAGGCCTATCGGT
This sequence comes from Typha angustifolia, assembly GCF_048772165.1. NCBI lineage: Eukaryota > Viridiplantae > Streptophyta > Magnoliopsida > Poales > Typhaceae > Typha > Typha angustifolia. The sequence continues at coordinate 9,394,509 of NC_133252.1, read as the reverse complement.
GATGTTTTGGCCCAATAAGTCTCATTTCCCTACTTTTACCTTTTAATTAGCCTAACCACCTCTCTAAGAATAAATTCTTGTTGCCTAAATTGTGTAAATTTTAGGATAATATGGAACTCAATCTTAGGAAACCCTTTGACTCATGTGATTGAGCAAGATTTGAATTCTACCCTAGATAACCCCTTTTAAATAATATTAACTAATATGGTGAACATGGTAGAATTAATGTAGAGACAAAATATATCTACCTAGACCTAAGAGTTAAACCTAAATTATATAATAAGGTAATTAATTTTATTAATTTGCTAATCTTATGTATAACAACATCGCATGAGGAGGATGTGGTATCTCGAAGAAGCTAGCTAGTTGAGAAGAACTAGAGTATTGTGGATATCTCTAGGCGAGTAGATCTTATATGAGTCTAGAATGAATCAATTGCTTGATAATATACTTTTCATGATGTTATAATATGATATTGCTAGTGTATGCATTTAGTGTAGCCATTGTATATCCTTGCATAAAACACTCTTGTGTATATATTTGTGATGAATGTAGAAATCATGATAACTATGACATGACTTACATATTAATAGAAACTACACCACTTGTACTTATCATTAGCTAGTCGAGTTCTGATTAGGCAGCGACCTCTACTCACTCAGCCCAGGGATAAGGGTGGAGTGTATCGTGTAGTACTTATACTATTAGTGGCCTATACTTGAGGTCGTTAGCCTGAGTGGCATTTAAATAATTACACTATCTCGTTAGAATTAGATTATGATGATAGTAGGAATATGACTATGAGGTGATGATATATCTCTAGCAATACCCGGCGACGCAGGGTCATTGCATCCATTAATGAGCTAAGGGCTCTTGACTATTTCACTATGGGAGGTGATGATTTAAGATAGAGTAAGATATGGGCTTAAGTCTGATGGCCACAAATAACTAGTCACATATAGCATCGCCATGGATATTTGTGTGATATTACCGTTATATCCCTCCTCGATGTATGAGATGACGAATGAGCATGTGTTTGTGATATAATAGATAGCTCTTGGTTGATGGCTCAATGAGCGTGTAATGATAATTCATGATTAAGATTATCTAGGAGTATGTGATATCTAACCCTCTATGACTCTGTGTGAATATGATGAAAACTATCCATTGAGACTTATGCAAACATGTGAATGCTATGATTGAGATTGTGTATGAGAGAGATTTGTATCACAACTTTATACTTGTGTAAGCTTATCTTGATATAACTAGGAGTTTGCATGTTCAAGGATAGTACCATGCAGTCCCTATAGTTTGCATTCATGACGTAATTCATTGTAAGTCATTTGGATATGCCTATTTTACTATTAGCAATTACGGGCATGCATCGGATCATGATGACTATAACATGCTTATTTTATTATTTAATTAATATAATATTATATATATATATGCTAAATCACTTAGTAAGGCCTTTTAATATTATTATTTTTTAATAAAAAATATATGTTTATAAAACTCTCATCAATATCTTTATAATAAGACTAATATTCAGTAGTTTCACAAATAATTTTAAATTACTATTTTTTTAATTAAAAACATCAAAATTATATTACATAAAATAAAAATAAAATATTTAAAAAAACTTAAATAATTTAATATTAGACTCATTTTAAAGATCTCGATGAGAGCATTCTAATGGTACTATTTTTATTAAAAATTGATTAGCAAAATTAATTATATATTCAGTTTAATTAATTAGATTATTTAATAAATGATACGGACGGAATTTAAAATTCTAAATGAAGCTTTTGTAGGGCAAAATTGGTATTTCTAAAAGTTGAATAGTATTGGAGATCGGCTACAAATTTTTAGATGGGGCTCCAAATTAGCTGGCTCCAAATTTGGAGCTCGGTTGGAGCTCCATCGGGGTCCAAATTTAGAGTTTTGGAGCTCGGTCGGAGATGCTCTTAGCGCTATAAAATATTCGATATAAGTCTGAAAAATAATTTATTTTAATAAAAAGTAAAATAGAAAAATGTCATGAGTGCACCCGTCACCATCCAATTTAACTCCACTTTATTCTAATATACCGCGTCTTCTTCCTTTTATTGATATTAATCCAACCCAATTTGGTGATATATAGATATGTATATATATATTCATTTATAATGTACAACAAGTACTAAAACTGTAGGGTAATATATGAATACAATTATGATATAGTACAAAGAGAATCCCAACTTGTGACATTTGTTAGCTTAAAAAAAAAACTCATTTTTCACAACAATTCGTTAACCATCCAATAGATATATTAAAAGCATACAAGGAAGAAGAGAGAGAGAGAGAGAGCAACGTTTCTTTGATGCAAGTGCCACATTTGCTAATAGGGAACAATACTAGAACAAGGTATTAACACTAAGGGTACAAACAAAATACAAGAAGGAAACACGAATATGGCATATTCATAGATGCAAATGGCTTCGGCTTAGCTTGTGGCTCCTTCGTGATCTAGTGGTTGTAGAAATATCTTTGATAAAGAGCGTATATATAGTATCTGTCGTCGTCCAATTGAAGTCTAATTTGGTCTCATGCTGTCGGAGCAATTTCTTCCTATAATTTTTTGTTAATTCGGAACGGTTCTTTCTATAAGAGAGGGCGCAATTTGAAAGAGAGGAGGTCAACGGCAGCAGCACGCAGAAACGATCTATTCCAATGTCTTTTTCCTTTTATAATATGCACAAATTGGAAGAGAGGAGGAGAAGTCACCGCACCGAGATGTTTTCTTCCTTCTATAACAGGGCACGATTTGGAAGAGAGAAGGGGATAAGGTGAAAGATTGGAAAGAGGCAATTCGTGGCTGGGTACTAGAGATGGAGATTTTGTCGAACAGGATCAAGAGGGAGGAGCTGAAACTTGGGGATCACATCTATTCTTGGAGAAAGGCCTACGTTTACGCCCATCACGGTATCGATATAACTTAGGTTTGTTTGATTGATCTTTTCATCATTAGGGTTTTCTCCGTCTACATTGCTCACCCAGCTTTAACTTGAATTCCAAAGTAGGAGTAGAATGTGATCGTTGTTGCACTGGTACCAAATTAGTTATTAGAGCACTCATGATGTCTTTGAAACCATGTTTGAAAGAGTTACCTTTGTTGACATATGCGATGAAAGATGCTAAGCAAATCCACTGCTCATCATTGAGATGTTCTGAATTCAAATATTATATCAAGGATTACATGGAAGCATGAAATTAGTCAACAGTTGTAGCATTTCTTCATTGAGATGTAGCATCAACTTGCACTATGCTGCAGCACGTAGCGTGCCAATGGCCAATTATATACTCTATGTAGCTGTAAGTAACTCTATCTATGCATGACAACAAGACAGACAATTTCTGCTCTACATATTGTTAAAATTCTTAACAAGTTTCAAATATCTTTGAGCAGTTGCTTATTTCCCTTTGCTATTGAATACAACGTTATTCTTTGGATGCAACTGAGGAATGACATAGTCTAGATGAGAATCTATCTAGAGAATTTCTTGATCTTGAGACATCAATTGAAGATTTGAAACATGTAACCAGAAAGATTCCCTAGAAGAAAACAAAAGGATATGATGCAAAATTGAAGAAGCATCTCGAACAAGGTAAAATAAATCAGCCTTTCTGGAATTAATTGGTTGAAACAGTTTATGTTTTAAGAAAAAGAAATCCTCAACTATCCTCAACACTTTTTGTTTCAGAAAAAAGTGAAAGAAAGAAAAAAATTCAACATGAATTTTACAGATCTCAGGATGTTAGGGAAACAATGCCATGGCTTTTCTAAAATCATCTGTCTATCATGGTTTGTGGGTAATAATGTCCTAATTTTGCTTACATAGGCTGTGGAAGATGGATCCGATTTTTGATAGAGGTGAACAAGAGGACAACAAATTGAATTTACTAGGTATTATGAGGACAACCAAATTTTCAAGGGAAACCCTATACTTATCACAAGTCACAATCACCTAATATCTAGTACTGGCAAGGAGTTAAGTTGGAAACTATACTATCTCATGCTAAGAGGAATCTTGAGCTATTGTTAGATTGGAGTATTAGCGGTGAAGCTTTAAATCATCAGCTTTTAAAAGTTACAAGCATGAAGAATTCAATTTGTTTCTGTTAATTTAGGTGCAGGAACTTAGACATCTTTTCAATATACCATTATGGTTTACTCCATACGTCAAACAAAGAAATCACTTAAAGTGAGAAGTTGTGTGCTAAAACTGAGGCACTGTCCTTTAAATTATGATTAGATCCATACAAATTTTGTTGGGCAACCTCATGGTAAAATTGCACGGAGATCTATGCTTGTAAGTTCAAGGAATCCACCCTCTGAATGAAGTTATTTAAACCTAATGAGGCTTTTCAGTTTTAACTTTGACTTTCTATGTTATATTTCTTCATATTTCGTTTGCTTGGTCCCATGGCATCAGTTTCATCTTTGGTTTGTTCTATCAGCTTCAAATTTCAGCCAAAATTTTCATTTGATATTTTGTAAAGTTTAGAAAAGTGAAAAAAATTAAATATCCTTGAAAGCAATAAATTTCACCATTTTGACACCTTAAAGTGCAAACCAAATTTTTTGTGTAGCAAAGATCTTTTCTTTTACATTCCAAAAGAGCCTAACAAAATTGTGTATCTTTTAGGTTAATTTCAACTAGCTATCCAGTCTATCTCCAATTTGACTCACAAAGTAATATCTTTATCTCCAGCTTTGCTTCTTGAATGTCACATCCTATCTTATGCAAAGGAGGTGTCCACTAATCGCTCTTAGCTCTACTTTCTCAAACCCATAATTCATGTGAACCATTTTCAAAATGCTCCTAAAGTGTTTCATTGCTCACTTTGATTAATTAAATCTTTAAGAGGTTGTTATTTGACTACTTATTTCTTTCTACATATACTTCATATCCCTAGCTTACATCAACTCTCTCTTTTTATTTTGACTCATGAAGTAATATCATATTTCATCATTTCCAGCTTTATTTTAAATACATCACACCTATTTAGAAGACGCGTCAAACAACTGCTTTACTTTCAGCATGTCCAGAAGTCCATGTGGTCTGATCTTCAGAAAGCAGAAGTTATTCTATCGCTTAGTTTAAGGATAATTATTTCTTGCTGAGAAAGCACTCTTCGAGTTAGAAGGATGGTCGAGAACAGTTTGTGGTATGTTAGACATAGTCTGTTCTTACAATTATTTATTTTTCTTGCTGCTTATTGACCTTCTTCAGCACGTACTGAAAAAAAAAAACCCTCCAACAATCATATTTTTGGTTCTGAGCCATACCTCTTCAAGTGACAATGGCTGATTTTTATTTCTTTATTTGATTTTTTCTGTATATTAGGGATATATGTTGGTGATGGAATGGTCATTCATTTTACTAGGGAAGGTGGGCAGGAAACTGGAACAGGAACTATATTAGACTTGGTTCTAATTAGCTCCTTGCCGAAGAATTTGGGTACCGTCTGTGAGAGATGTGGTGATCAAAGTAAACGAGGTGGAGTGATGAACTCCTGCCTTGGTTGCTTCTTAGCTGGATGTAGTCTCTACCGTTTCAACTACTCAGTCTCCCCAGCTTTCTTCCTTGCTAAAGCTAGAGGAGGAACCTGCACTCTTGCTGCTTCGGACCCCACTGATATCGTCCTCCACCGTGCCAATTATCTACTTAACAATGGATTCGGCATGTATTGCTTATTCAAGAACAATTGTGAGGACTTCGCCATATACTGCAAGACAGGTTTGCTTGTGGAGTCTGCATTCGGTCTCGGACGAAGTGGGCAGATGACATCCGTGGCTGCAGCGATCAATGCAGTAGCATATTCACCTCTTCCTTACTTAGTAGCATGTATTGCATTAACCGATATCTATCTGATATTGGATTTTGGCGTGATGTTGTCAAGATTCCTGTTGAGTTGCTAGAGACTTGCAGCCGTAGCAACAACAGCAGTAGCAGCAGAGGCAGTGAGGGAAGCTAGCGTTGCTGAAATAGACTCCTGGGCTACATAAAAAGTGACTCTTGATGTCAAGATTCGGAACACTACAGTTTTATCTTTTTATTTAAAGTCCGCGTCTGAATGTTTGGTGATAAGCAGAAACTGATCGTCTACTCCGTTGAGTGTCTTAATTTGCAGTTGGATTCCACCACGGTATTATATCAAATAACATAAAACAATAACATTCATAAAAGTAAGTGTTTAAATGACAAATTCTGAAATTTGAGTTTCTCTTTATAAATTTGATAAGCTCTTATTGGAGAGAAATCATGAATTCTTTAGTTTAGTCCAACAAACTTCTACCCCATGCTAAAGCTTTTTGGAAAGCCTCCACCAGGAGAACTGTATGAATGAACATTATATATATATATAATTTTTTACTTTATTAATTAAATAGTAATTATAGAGACTTGTATATAAAAAAAAGATTGATTAATAGAGACTTGTATAGAAAAACAATGAATGTTGTTATTATATTTACGAAAGTTGTTATTATATTTGCGAAAGTTGTTACTATATTTACGAAAGTTGTTAATATGTTTCTTCTTTTTCTTAATCTATTTCACTACTAAAATTGCTAAGAGCATCTCCAAAGATAGAGCAAGTGCTCAATGAACTCCAATACACCGGGCTCCATATATATTAAAATAATAATATAATATATATTATTATATTAGCTATTTTAAATTACTTCATAGATCATCTTAGTGTTATTATCTTTTAATAAAAAATATATGGTTAGAAAACTCTCATCGAGATCTTTAAAATAAGACTAATATTCAATAGTTTCAGAAGTAATTTTAAATTACTAATTTTTTAATTAAACGCATCGAAATTACATTATATATATTTCATGTTTGATGTATTTCATATCTAATGTATTTTAATTTTTAATATTTACATTGAGAATAATTTTGAGTAATTATATTTTAGGACACATAATTTATTAGACTCATTTTTATAAATAATAAAAAATTTAAAATTTAAATTAACTCAAAAATAATTTAATATTAGACTCATTTTAAATGTCTTGATGTGATCTTTCCAATGGTATTATTTTTGTTAAAAATCGATTAGTAAAACTAATTATATAATCAGTTTAACTAACTAAATTATTTAATAAAAGATACAAATAAAATTAAAATTATTGAATATAATAATTATTGGGCAATTTTGACATTTTTAAAAAGTTGAAATGACAAATGTAGTCGGGCTCCATTTTCATGGTGGGGCTCCAAATTTGGAGCCCCACTATTCCTAGCTCCAAATTTGGAGCTAGGTTTAGAGCCATATTGGAGCTCAACCGGGCTCTAAATTTGGAATTTGGAGCCCGGTTGAAGTTGCTCTTAGACGATGAAATGTGTATAGAAGAAAAAAATGAAAGTTGTTAAAAGAGAACAAAATATAAATTTTCACCACTATCTCTGATTAATCTTTTACTTTATTAATTAAAGAGCGACTAGAGAAACTTGTATAGAAAGAAAATAATTAAGGCATAGAAGAAAAAAAAGAAAGAAAAAAAAGAAAGAAAAAGAAGAAGAAGAAGAAAGAAGAAGACTTGTATAAAAAACATATAAAAAATAGAAAAAAGAATAAGAAAAAGAAGAAGAAAAAAGAAGACTTGTATAAAAAGTGTAAAAAAAAAATAACGAAAGAAGGAGCAACAACTAAAATTTTATATTTCATTGTCTTTTAAGAACTTTTATTTTTTTTTCTTATATACACATTTCATCGTATTTTAACAACTTCAGTGGTAAAGTAAATTAAGAAGAAAAAACAACAACTAAAAATAAGAAAAAGAAGAAATATATTAATAACTTTCGTAAATATAATAACAACTTTCGTAAATATAATAACAACTTTTGTAAATATAATAACAACTTTCGCAAATATAATAATAACTTTAGCAAATATAATAACAATTTTCGTTGTATTTTCGATACAAGTCTCTATTAATCATTCTTTTTTTTATACAAGTCTTTATAATCGCTCTGTAATTAATAAAGTAAGATTAATTAGAGATAATGGTCCGAATATATATTTCATTATCTTTTAACAACTTTCATTTTTTTCTATACATATTTCGTTGTTTTTTAACAACTTTAGTGGTGAAGTAGATTAAAAAGAAGGAGCAACAACAAAAAATAAGAAGAAGAAACATATTAACAATTTTCATAAATGTAATAACAACTTTCGCAAATATAATAACAAATTTTGTTGTTTTTTCTATACATTTTCTATATATGTATCTATTAATTTTACCTTTTTTTTTGTACAAGTCTCTATAATCAATCTTTAATTAATAAAATAAGAGGTTAATTAGAAATAGTGGTGCGATTTTATATTTCTTTGTCTTTTAACAACTTTTTTTTTCAATATACATTTTATTGTTTTTTAATAACTTCAATAGTGAAGTAGAAAGAGCAATTAGAGACTTTATAAGAAGAAAATCAGATATTAGAGAGCGATTAGACTTGTACAAAAAAATAATTAAGAGATAAAAAAGGAGCAGTAGAAGAATAAGATGTTGATGAAGAAGAAGAAAATGAAGAAAATGAAGAAAATGAAGAAGAAAAAGAAAAAGAAAAGGAAAAAGAAGAAGAATAATTACCAGCAGCATATGAAGTAGAAGATAAAAAAGATGATAAAGAAGATAAGTACGGGTTATTTTTCTCTCTCTTATAGTGTCCCGTAAATAATAATAAGGCACTAAGAGCAACTCCAACCGGGCTTTTATTATTTTTAAAATGAGTCTACTATTTATTATTTATAAAATAAATATGTTAATTATTATTTAAAATAAATGTATTCTAAAATATAATTACTCAAAATTATTTTTCAATGTAAATATTAAATATTAAAATACATCACCATAAGTATTCAATCAATGTATTTCAAAACTCAAAATGACCATCTTTATCTTAGATCTTCCTATATTGGATAAGGAATCGTTGAAATCGTTCATTATTATTAGTTTCCAACTTTTCAATGACTAAAGGTTGAGTAATTTTGATATTTTTAGTAAATGACATATAATGCTTATTTCGATGTTTATTTCGTATAATATAATTTCGATGCGTTTAATTAAAACCTTATTAAGTCTTGTTTACCAAAACAATTACTCTACACGGTTGTACTGGTAGTTAAACGAGACCGAGTGTACCATTCAAAAGAGTCCAAAATTTTGACTTCAGATTATAAGAAATCAAACCCTACAATCTAAATTCTCACAATAACCTCTTCTTCCAGACTCGATCACATTTGAGAATTAAGATGGCGGATCTGAACAAGGGTAACTACTGCACAAAACTTCTGATACGTACGGGGTCTCAAGCTTTCAAGTTCTTGAAGCCTCAAGGCCATTGAAGAAAACTCGGCATGGACTCAAGATGTGGTTGAACTCCTGAGTTCTCTTACGAATTCTTTGGTGCCGACCAGCCACTAGTTATCACCCATGATCCGAGCAATCCCTGCCGTAGATTGATGCATGAATTTTTAATAAGGGATATTTTCATTTCATTACTTCCGTTATGTCTTTATTTTAGATTGCAAGCCAGCATTTTCTTACTTTTAATTTGATCCATGCCAATTCATTATATTCTAAAGAACACTCTATCTAGCGAGGAAATGAGAATCGAGACAAACAGATCTTATGAGAGTAAGTTTGAGCACGATTACGACGTTCAGATGCACTATTCTGATTCACCACCCAGACAAGTAGGCCTACAAAGAATCCCCATCACCTTACCTAGCATGCTTGCTCTATAATAACCCAATGACAACCATAATTGTTATTCAGTTAATTTCTTTGTATTCTATTAAAGATAAAGGAGTAGAATTGAAAGAAAAAAAGGAGTAAAAACAAAGAGTGTAAACAGTAATAAATACATAGTACAGGGTGTGAAACATATGCAAAATGGAGCACGTCTCACGGTGGTAAGGAAGCTACATTTTCTCGTTGCGAAATTGAACTCGTAAAATCATCGGGATATCTGGTCCAACTTCTTCCCCAAAGATAATCTCAGTTTACTTTTGATTTATAATTCTTATTACTTGACCATATATAGCTATGTGTGTATCTGGGACACATTAAAGTTGGGCTCGTTTGCTACGTTAGTTGAGTAACAGAAAATACATATGACCACGTCTAGCATTCAAACCTTTAGACCAAACCATGCAAAATCAAACAGACTACGTACTTCTATTTAGATCCCCCCTCCTTTGTCTTATTTCTTATCATATCTACTATTACCATTTACAAGCTTAGTGCTCCAACTCAATCGAGAGACAGACAGAGAAGGATTGAGGATTAGTTCTTTGCTGATGATTAAGATGGGGTTCGTTAGTGTCAGAAGAGAGTGGTGTGTACCATTGTTGCTTGTTATCTTGCTCGTTTCGCACTCGCAACCTCTACTAGAGGCGAGGCCTCTCGAAGAAAGCCGAAGGTGGGCGGAAAATAGCGATGGTCTTCTGAGTTCCTTGTCGAATAACCCCGTGCCGTCATCCGGCACTTCGCAAGGGACGAATAGCCCTAGCCCTCCCGGTGGATCGAGCTAGCTTACTTGATATGAGTGGAACTCGCTTTGTTAAGTATATAATGTCTCGGTTTTGGGCATAAAAATTAAATATAGTTATTGTATTATCTAACAACTGTTTGATTATAGAATAAATGAGATCTGTTCTCTTTTAGGTCGTATTTTACCTTTACTTCTGGCATTGTCCGTAAAGTTTGATCGATCACAATAGAATTAAAAATAAATTACTTGGATCCATTTCTCTCTCTCTCTCTTCTCTCTCTCTATCTATCTCTCTCTCTCTATATATATACACGCACTAAAGGAAAAATTATTTATTATGTGGAAAATCTTTGAAGAAATGTCATATCTTATCTCTAAATGGAATATAATTATGTTTTAATCTAACCCTATGCAGACGATCTATCATCTCTTGAGATCATCTTCACCTTTTAGAGGCTAATGGAGATCATCTCCCGACTTTAGGTGAAATATGTTAAATCGCTCTTAACTCTACACTAGATCCGAAAGAGTTATATTTTGAGGATCATTGAGATTTAAAAACTTATTAGAGATTGAGTCATAAAAATCAGTGAATGATCTCGTAACTTCTTGTAACTATTACAGGTTTTAGTGATTAGTTTAAATTTTAATTTAGATTCATTGTTTTTTATTTGGTTTGAGATTTTTCTAAGTAAAAATTTATGTTCGAGATTGTCTTTCATGCTTTATTTTCCGTATTTATTTTTATTGATAAAACATGTTTGGCCATGTTTTAGTGACAATTGAATCTTATTTTTTATGGACGTAGGGTTTCTCAACTTGTAAACATCCTTGTTCACAAGATTAACTTATATAAAGCTTCTCCCAACTTGTACTACTGCATTTAAACTTATTAGGCAAGTTATAATTTACCTGTTATGATTTGATTTAACCTAAACTTAACTTTTGTATTTTAAACCTGAGCATATAACTTTCCAGCAGTCTAGACCAAATTGTAACCATAAACAAATTGCTAAGATGACTAAACTACTTTTAACATTCTCAAATTAAATTATATTTTTGTGGGGATATATAATCGAGTCTTTTCGCATGGATCTTTGTTAATCACTGATTAATAATTGCAACTTGATGTAGAACTCATAATGATTAAATGCTTAAGTTATAAATATATAAAAATAAATTAAAATTATGCCAAATCATAGGAGGATAAACAAAATGGAGCACGTCTCACGGTGGCAAGGAAAGTAGGAAACTACATTTTTCTCCATGCGAAATTTAACTCGTAGAGAATAATCAACAACCCAGAGTAACAGTCCATCGGTATTTCTGGTCCAACTTCTTCCCCAAAGATAATCTCAGTTTACTTTGAATTATATTATTTATTTCTTGACCATAACTATGGTCTATGTAACAGAAACTATGACCAGGTCTAGCATTCAAACCTTTAGACCAAACCATGCAAAACTAAAGAGACTACGTTCTTCTATTTATATCCCATCCTCCTCTGTCTTATTTCTTATCATATCTAGTATTACAATTTACAAGCTCAGTACTCCAACTCAATCAAGAGATAGAGAGAGAGAAGGATTAGAATTCAGTTCTTTGTTGATGACCGGGATGGGGTTTGCTAGTGTTAAAAGAGATTGGTGTATACCGTTGTTGCTTGTTATCTTGATCCTTTCACACTCGCAGCCTCTACTAGAGGCGAGGCTTCTTGAAAAGAGCGGGCAGTGGGTGGAGAATAGTGAGAGCCTCCAGAGTTCTTTGATCAAAGCCCCTGTGCCACCATCCGGCACTTCGCCTAAGACGCACAGCCCTGGTCCTCCCAGTGGATCGAGCTAGCTTACTTGATCTGAGTGGAGTTCTATATTATATAGATAATAATGGCTCAATAACGAGCAAAGAAATTAAATGAATTATTGTATTCTCTAACAATTGTTTGATTATAGAATAAATGAGATCTGTTCTCTTTTACATTTTACTTTTACTTCCTTTTGGCAGTTGGCACTAGTCCATAAAATAAAGTTTGATCACCGTAGAATGCAAATATATATATACTTTAATGGAATATTCTATTTTATCTCTAAAAAATATATAATGGGGTTTTAATTTAATCATAGGCAAGCAAATCTATTATCTCTTGAGATCACATTTCGAAGGCTATTGGAGATCACCTCTTTGTTTTAAACGGAGCATGCTGAATCACTCTTAATTCTATGCATCTGCATCAGATCTAAAGAATTATATTTCAACAATCACTAAGGTTTAAAAACCTATGACAATGGCAATTATAGGAGTTATTCAGTTAATACTTTCAGAATTCTATTAAAAATACAGGGATAGAATTAAAAATGGTTCAAACACGGGTTGTAAACCGTAAAAACTACATACTACTACTGAGTGTGAAATAAAGACAAAATGGAGCACGTCTCATGGTGACAAGGAAGCTACATTTTTTTCGTTGCTAAGTTAAACTCGTAAAACCGCAATCTATATACATATCTGAAAAATAATCAAACAAAATTAGACTATGGGTTTGCTACGTAGTTAGTAACAGAAAGTATGACAAGGTCTAGCATTCAGACCGTTAGAACAAACCATAGGAAATTAGAGAGACTACGTACTTGTATTTATTATCCCCCCCTCCTTTTGCCTTATTTCTTATTATATCTAGTATTACCATGTACAAGCTCAAGAGATAGAGATAAGGATATAAAATTTAGTTCTTTGGGATGACCAGGATGGGGCTAGTTAATGCTCAAAGAAATTGGTGCATAGCATTATTGCTTGATATCTTGCTCGTTTCACACTAGCAACCTCTAGTAGAGATGAAGGACTCTCGAAGAAAATTGGAGGTCGGTGCCGAATAACGAGAGCCACTTGAGTTCTTTGATGAAAACCCTGTGCCACCATAAGGCCCTTTGTCGGGACGGATAGCCTTAACCCTTCCATTGGATCAAGCTAGCTTACTTGATCTGAGTTGAGCTCTCTGTTATATATATATTAATGGCTTCGTAACGGGCAAAGAAATTAAATGAAGTTAATGTATTCTCTAACAATTGCTTGATAAGAGAATAAATGAGATCAATTTTCTTTTACTTCTTATTTTACCTTTACTTCCTTTTGGCACTTGTCCATAAAGTTTGATCAGGAGAGAATGTAAAAATTATATATATATGTGGAGAATCTTTGAAGAGATACGAGTCATACAATCTCGCCCCTAAATTTAAGTTCCACCCAAAGGTCCTTGAAGTTTAATGTGATCGGACTAAGTTCTTGCATCCATTGAACCCAAGTATGATGTCTGCCTTCTTTAGTGTGAGAGGGTATAACTCCAACTCAAAGGCCTTAGATTTGTACCTTTGACTCCTCCAAATTTTCCTTGCATCCATAAGATCATTCCACTACCTATAGCCACTTCTAACCTAACAGTCGAGAGTACACTAACCCAAGTCAATGTGCCACTCATCCATAATGAAAAACCCCTAGACACACGTATGTATCTAACCTCTAGGCAATGATATTTCTCGTTCGCTTAAGTAAAAGTCGGAAGAAATATTAAAAACGAAAGTAGAGATGAACGCCAAGATTTTAACGTGGAAAACCCAAACGGGAAAAAAACCACGGATCCAAACTCGGATCAAAACCAATCACTATGATAGTAGCAGTTACAAGACTGACTCACAAAACAACCCGTCGATCCAAACGACTTTGTTCCTCTCAGTCTTGATCGCTAGAACCCACGATTCACTGCTTCTTGTGATTGAAGTCCAATCTCAGTAGCCCTCGAGATTGATCTTTCGTCTAGATAGCCCTTAAGAAGAAAGATTAAGATTTGTAGATGCGAAGGGCCTTCTTTGTTGAAGAACCGATGTAGCCTCCAAAAAGTCTCCTTGAATAATCTTCTTCAACTCCCCTAGGTTAGGGCAACACTATCATTATATATGATCTCCAAGATAGAGCCAAATCCAAGTCATAATCGTACTCACGAAAATCCAATAAATTGCAAACTTCATAGGTGCGTTCGAACGCGGCCCGAGTGCGTTCGAACGCAGCCCGAGTGCGTTCGAACGCGGCCCGAGTGTGTTCGAACGGCCTAACTTAATCTCAGGTGCATTCGAACGGGCCCAAGTGAGCTTGAATTCTTCAGGTTGCGTTCGAACGCGTTTGTGAACGCTGCTCTCGGTCTGTGTGAACGCAGTACCCGCGTTCGAACGCGTTTGTGAACGCGGCTCTCTATCTTTGTGAACGCAATGCCCGCGTTCGAACGCGACTCTCTGTCTGTGTGAACGCAGTGCCCGCGTTCGAACGTGCTTGTGAACGCGGCTCTCTGTCTGTGTGAACGCAGATTTCGCGTTCGAACGCGTTTGTAAACACGGTGAGAACGCGACGGTTTTTCTCCAATGATCTTGCAATTCTTCACACCAGTGATATTCTAGACTTGTGTAAAGCTCATATACATGAAAAAATACACTTAAAATATTTTGTACAAAATTGCCAACAAATAAAAAACCTAACAATCTCCCCCTTTGGCAATTTGTGACAAAACACCTAGGTTACAAGATATTACAATGACTTCAAACGGAGCAATCAACAAGTCTAGAATATTTTGCACATCAATCCCTACAAGGAAACATATACCAATCCAAGATCAAGTGAAAATAACTTGAAATAAAAAAATCAAAACACAAGTTATCACAAGAGCAAAAATTTAAACAGACAAAGATTAAACACACGTTATCACAATTACTTCAAGTTAAGTTCAAATGCCAACGACACTAAGACAAAGCAAAGTTCAACCATCAAGTAAACTCCACTAAACTCCCCCTATGCCCATACTCCCCCTACACACCTAGACACCTAAACACTGAGACACTCTCCCCCTTTTTGGCACAAATGCCAAAGACTAGGAACTCGGAGGAAATTGACGATGAAGAATCGTCAACACGGAATCAAGTACAGTTCCCTGACGGACTTGCTCAGTACGTAGATCATTCACCGCGGAATGGAGATCCTGCACTTGAGTACTAAGTTGATCGAACCGATCCGAGTACGGTGGTAACTCCCCCTCAATGGGAGATGAGTCATTGGCAGAGCTATCATCAGAACTGTCGAGATGCGATGACCGACCAGCGGCGGAAGAGGATGGTTTGAGAGGAGACGTCTGGTCGTGAGCTTGACTCCGCTTCAGAGTAATCCAATCCAATGGTTTCTGCGAAGTAAGAGAAGGTTCCGAAGCATCTACTCGCACCCCACTCTGAGTGCACAAATTGGTAAGAAAAATACCAAAAGGTAATCCCTCACGAGGTGCTTCTTTCTGTGCAGCTGAGAGAATCGAATCATAGATCACTACAGCTAAGTCAATAGAGACTCCCGATAACATGGCATGAAGAAGGAACGCACGATCCAGACTAATGCTGGAATGTCAAGTCTTGGGGGTGACATTGTACAGACAAAAGAGGTGAAGCATGCGAGCCACAGATGTCAACCTTGCATGCGGCATCATGTTACCTTTCCAAGGTTCCCCTTTGATCAGGACTGTACCGGCATAGTCATTTATATCAGGGAGTGGAGCAGACGTCAGATACTGAAACTCACCATCAGGCAGACTCAGTTCAGCATGAATAACATCGGAATCCAGGTATATAGATACACCACGAACAGTAGAACGTATACAGTGATCGAAAATCGTGGCATTACTAAAGAATTCTCGAACAACTTCCACGTAAGCAGTCCCGCTCATCCGACACACTGATAACCATCCTCGTTCAGTAAAGATCTGTTCAATCCCCAACTCAGAAAAATCAGATATAACCACGGGTCTTTCACAGATAACAGGACGAGTGCCAAAATAATGCTTGTAACGACCCGCAGCCGTTGTTGAAGAAAACTTGGTAGCCAAGGATGGCGAGGAAGGCGGCCTTGGTTTCTTGGTCACCGTCGTTTTCTTAGGCATTCTTGAAAAGAAAACACGTTTCAATATTCAATACATGCCGAAAGAAACCAAAAAATAGCAAGAAATCCAAAAAAAATGGTAGAAAACATGAAGCCCCAAAAGGAAAAACATCTTGCACTTGAAAAACGCTAAGATATCACGTTCAATCTCACAAGAACCATCAAGAGTTTAACATTAACGTGATCAAAAGTTGAGAACGCACAAATCACCCAAGATCAAGCATGTTTATTGAAAAAAAAACTAAGAAAATAATGGATGATCATACCTTGCAAATGTGGGGAGAAACTCAAAATTTTGGTTGAAAGACACTAGATACGGAGGAGATCTACCCCCAAAAAGGATTTGAAGTGAAAAATTCGATGAAAAACACCAAGATCTTGAAGATTTGAGAAGGGGAAAATGAAGGGTTTTTAGGGTTTGGAGAATGGAAGATGAAACCCTTGGGTTCGAACGCAATATTTAAAGAACCCACGCGTGCGTTCGAACGCACCAGTCCGCGCGTTCGAACTCAAGAATCCTCGTTCGAACGCCCTTTTTTTTTAACTAAAAACAAGTTAAAAATCTTTTTGGAGATGCACTTCTAGAATTCCAAAATATATTCAAGACATAGAATATGACAATCAAATGAAATAAGTCATACAAGATCAATCAAATCATCAAAAACATATTATAATCAATTCGAATGCATCACTCAAAATTACATTAATCTTGATTAATCATACGATATGCATATGCAAGATGAGCATAGATAACATGAACCAATCTTCTTAAACAAACTTTACTATATAAATAATGATGCAACACAGTAGTCAAACCGACTTAGTATAGAAATTTTGCACTTTTCGACTTATTCTCCATAACACAGCAGGAATTTTTCCTGTATTTATTTTTTATTGAAACATATATGTGCAATGATGGCTTTCACACATGAGTAGGTAGCCCTTTTCTTATAGTACAAATCAAACGATGTGCAAGAAGAAATTCACATATATCATTTTTTTTCAATTTGCAAATAATGTACTGAGTCAAACTGGACTCGAAACAAGACGGCTTTCACACTAACTCATTGTAGCCCTTTACATTGATCTTTTATAAAAATATATTTGATAACTAAGCATGAGGTCAAACTGTGCAAATCAAAGTTAATAGAGAGCTATTTAAAAAAAAATATTCGTGATATCATGCTCACACAAGAATACACATACGTTATGAGACATTAAAAATTTATTATTATAGAAGTCGAGGGAGTGACAAAATCAAAATTGAAACAATATACTACAAGATGACAAAATTGACTATAATAACTCATAATCAAGAGAAAAATCATATTTTTATGTCAAGAGTATATTATTGAATCTAGGAGTGCATCAATTTTTTTTATGACAAAAACTCTCGATAAATCTGAAACTAAAACCAAAGAAAATTTCAGAGTAAATGAAAACCTAAAAAAAACGAAACAAAAGAAACTCGCAAACTAAAAAGAACACAAATCCCAATAAAATCAGTCCAAAGCACAAATCCCTAAATAAGTACGAAGATACTCAAATCTCTGTAAATCCAAAGGTTTTGTAAACAAGTCACCCAACTGTTTCTCCGTCTTAACATGTTCTAGTGCTATTGTTTTGTCTTCAACTAACTCGCGTATAAAATGATGTCGGATATCAATATGTTTTGTACGCGAGTGTTGAACAGGATTTTTTGATATATTAATAGCACTCATGTTGTCACAATAAAGCACCATAGTATCTTGTTCAATGCCATAATCCTTGACCATCTGTTTCATCCATTATAACTGAGAACAACAACTTCCTGCTGCAACGTACTCGGCCTCCGCAGTAGATAAAGATATCGAGTTTTGTTTCTTACTGTGCCAAGCAACCAGATTGTTTTCAACATAAAAACATCCACATGAAGTACTTTTTCTATCATCACATGAACCTGCCCAATTAGAATCCGTGTATGCCGATATGATAGCACCCGAGTTATAAGTAAACCAGATACCTAAATCAACTGTGCCACTGACATATTTTATGATACGTTTCATAGCAAACAAATGTGACTCCTTGGTTCAGACTGAAACCTAGCACACACACCGACACTAAATGCAATGTCAGGTCTACTAGCCGTTAAGTATAAAAGGCTACCGATCATGCTCCTATACACTGTCTGATCAACACTTTTTCCTGACATGTCCTTACCTAGTTTGGTAGTTGTACTCATAGGAGTTCTAGCATGTTTTGCATTTTCTAAACCAAATTTAATCACAAGATCCTTAGCATACTTGGTTTGAGCGATAAAAATCCCTCTCTCCAATTGAGTAATTTGAAGCCCTAAAAAGAACTTCAACTCACCAATCATACTCATCTCAAAATGACTGTGCATGAGATCAGCAAACTCCTTAGCTAATAATTGACTCGTCGCCCCGAAGACAATGTCATCCACATATATTTGTGCCACAACTAAACTCTTGTTTTCACGTCTAATGAATAATGTCTTGTCCACTCCCCCTCGAGTGAACCCCGCATCCACTAAAAAGGTGGTCAACTTCTCATACCAAGCTCTTGGAGCTTGTTTTAGCCCGTAAAGAGCCTTTTTCAATTTAAAAACATGAGAAGGAAATTTTTGATCTTCGAAACCCTTAGGTTGTTCCACATAAACATCTTCATTCAGGATACCATTCAAGAAAGCACTTTTAACATCCATTTGAAACAATTTAAATTTTAAATGATAAGCAATGGCAAGCAGTATACGAATAGACTCTAATCTAGCAACAAGAGCAAATGTCTCATCAAAATCTATACCCTCAACCTGAGTGTATCCCTGTGCTACTAAATTGGCTTTATTTCGAACTATATGGCCATGTTTATCACTTTTATTTTTGTAAATCCATTTTGTTCCAATAACGTTCACATTCTTAGGTCTAGGAACTAAATACCAAACATCATTCCTAGAAAATTGCTCTAATTCCTCATGCATAGCATTAACCCAAGAATCGTCTAACAATGCTTCCTTCACATTTTTAGGTTCAAAAGAAGATGTATAACAAGTAAATGATACCTCACTTTGGATTTGTCGTCTTGTCTTAATTGGTCCATTCACGTCTCCGATCACTTGTGACAGTGGATGATTTGATTTCACTCTAGCAGATGGTTCCGGTACGTTGCAGTCATTTTTGTTCATTTCAACTTTGTCCTCGTCCTGATTCTCAATTTCCAGATCAAGCTCCTTTCCTATTTCTTCGTAATATGTATCTGCAGAAACAGAAATAGAAGTAGCTTTAGTTAAGTCAGTCGAGGATTCATCTATCATAACATTAGCAGATTCCATAACAGTAGAAGTTTCAAGATTAAATACTCTGTAGGCTCTACTATTATTCGAGTACCCCAAGAAGATGCCTTCGCTACTTCTAGTGTCAAATTTAGTCAAATATTCTCGATCACGCAAGATATAACATTTACTACCAAAAACTCGAAAATATTTAACACTAGGTTTCTTACCTTTCCAGATTTCATAAGCAGTCATATTTGTACCTGGTCTTAGATAAACACGATTTATTACATGCACCGCTGTATTGACCGCCTCTGCCCAAAACCTTTGAGTAACCTTTTTAGCATAAAGCATAACCCTAGCCATTTCCTACACAACTCGATTTTTTCTTTCAACAATCCCGTTCTGTTGTGGAGTTATAGGAGCTGAAAACTCATGTTGAATACCAAGAGAATCGCAAAATATAGAAAAATTTTCATTTTCAAATTCTCTACCATGATCAGAACGAATCCTAACTAAGGTTGTAGATTTTTCATTCTGCAATTTTAAGCATAGTGATTTAAAAACTTCAAAGGTTTCATACTTCTCACGTAGAAAGGCAACCCAGGTATATCTGGAGTAATCATCAACCATTAAGAATATATAGCGTTTACCTCCAAGACTTTCAGTTTTTGTTGGACCCATTAAGTCCATGTGAACTAATTGTAGCACACGGTCAGTGGTATTTGACACGAACCGCACACTCTTTTTGACATTTCTTTTATCTTAGGTATTCCTCTTACCACTTCATGTTTGGACAGAGTAAATAATTCCTTGTGATTCACATATCCAAGACGTTGATGCCAAAGATCTGCAATGTCGAAAGACGCACTGTTACATTTCAGTTTATGTGAAGTTCCAACGACATAGCAATTATCAGATGTTCTAGATCCATAACATATAACATTACCATCATGATCTAGAATAGTATAATCATTTTTGGAGAATTTTACCTCATAATCTTCATCACAAAATTAACTGATGCTTAGTAGATTTGCTTTCAAACCCTTAACATAAAGAACATTTTCGAGACTAGGAATCCCTAAAGTACTTACCTTTCCTTTACCTATTACCTTTGATGAATTACCATCTCCGAATGTCACAACTCCCCCTTCATGTTTTTCAAGATTAGAAAATAACGACTTGTCACCCGACATATGTCTTGAACAGCCACTGTCTAAATACCATAAATCAAAATTTAAAGCTTTCAAGGCGGTATGCACAACATAACATTTCAAATCACTTTTCTTGACCCATATGGTTTTTGTTTTCATCCCATAAATGAAAGCAGTTCTAGGTTTTTGCAAAAATTTACAATGAGGTCGAATATGCCCTAGAATGCCGCAATGATAGCATGTCGGAACATACCCTTTTCTACTCACCTTTTGTCAAGGAGTGTGACTAAAGTTTACCTTTGGTGCCGTCAAAGATTCACCAGTTTGTAGATTCAACTTCAATTTGGAAGGATTCATCCAGGATTGCTTTGAAAATACGATTGATGGCTTCAGGTATTCTTCCTTTTGTATACCTGCAGAAACAAAAACAGTTTTATTATTATTTGAATTACCAGTATATCCAACACCATACCTGTCTTTTCCAGAGATCTGAGCTTTTAGAATCTCGTCCAGTTTGTTCTTCCCTTTTAGAAATGTAACTTCTTTATGCAATCGCTCTAGTTCAATTTCATCAGCCTTCATTTTATTTTTTGCATTGTCAAGTTGTTCAGAAAGGTCTTTGACACGTTCAAGCTTCAATTTGTACTTCTCCTCAAATTGAATTCTTTCTGGTTCAATTTCCTTGAGTCGTTGAAGTAGTCTAAAATTGCTTTTCTTGAGTTTAAACGACTCCAAGTATAAGTCATTATATGTCTTTTGAATTTCAGATTCATCTTCCTCAGCTGGTAGCATATCAAGATCATCTGTACTATCAGTATCATCAACAGAGTCAGTATTAAGCAGAGAAGAGGCAAAGGCTACAAAGTTTTCTTCGTCTTTTTCAGAATCATCATTAGATTCATCTGAATCATCCCAAGTAACTTTCATAGCTTTGCCATTTCTCTTAAGATGATTAGGACATTCTTGTGCGATGTGTCCAAAACCAGAACATTCAAAACATTGAACTTTATTCTCAGAATTCTTATTTCTCTATTTGACATTGTTGTTGCTACCACCTGTATTCGAAGTCACAGTATTCTTCTTTTTCACAAAAGTTTTGTTTTTTTCAAACTTTTCAGTATTAAACTTGTTTGGCTTCCGAAAGAATTTATTGAACTTTTTGACAAACATAGCCAACATCTCAACATCTAAATCACCTTCATCTTCAGACTCCTCTAAATTTTGTTCAACAGTGGATAGAGCTATCCCTTTGGACTTCCTCGGTTTTGAAAGACTGGACTCAAATGTTTGTAGATTTCCTACCAATTGTTCAACTTTCATAGAGTCAATGTCCTTACTTTCCTCAATAGCTGTAACTTTCGCCTGAAACCTTTCTGGAAGAGACCTAAGGATCTTACGGACAATTCTATTTTCAGGAATTTTCTCTCCTAGGTTGAAACTGGAGTTGACTATATCACTTAATTTTGCATAGAACTCATCAAATGTTTCATTCTCCTCCATACGTAGGGTTTCAAAATTAGTAGTCAACCTCTGAAGTTTCAAAAGTTTTACAGCCATAGTACCTTCATGAGTTGTTTATAAGATTATTCAGGCTTGTTTTGCTATTTCACAAGTAGATATTCTTCTAAATTCTTCCGAGGAAACACAACTAAAAATTACATTTATTGCTTTGCTATTCCAGCCAACTTTTTCATAATCTGTTTTATCTCATGACTCAATTGGTTTCTCAACTAACTCATCATTCACCATGTACATTGGTGGACTCCAACCGTTCATAATGGCCATCCAAACTCTCTCATCTATAGACTTCAAATAAGCTCTCATCCTAGCTTTCCAATATCCATAATTTGATCCATCTAGAATAGGAGGTCTAATAGATGAGGGTCCATCTCTATGAAAATCTATGCCTATTTGATCTCTCTCAAAGGGTTAGAGAACTCGCTCTGATACTAATTGAAAAACCCCTAGACACACGTATGTATCTAACCTCTAGGCAATGATATTTCTCGTTTGCTTAAGTAAAAGTCGGAAGAAATATTAAAAACGAAAGTAGAGATGAACGCCAAGATTTTAACGTGGAAAACCCAAACGGGAAAAACCACGGATCCAAACTCGGATCAAAACCAATCACTATGATAGTAGCAGTTACAAGACTGACTCACAAAACAACCCGTCGATCCAAACGACTTTGTTCCTCTCAGTCTTGATCGCTAGAACCCACGATTCACTGCTTTTTGTGATTGAAGTCCAATCTCAGTAGCCCTCGAGATTGATCTTTCGTCTAGATAGCCCTTAAGACGAAAGATTAAGATTTGTAGATGCGAAGGGCCTTCTTTGTTGAAGAACCGATGTAGCCTCCAAAAAGTCTCCTTGAATAATCTTCTTCAACTGCCCTAGGTTAGGGCAACACTATCATTATATATGATCTCCAAGATAGAGCCAAATCCAAGTCATAATCGTACTCACGAAAATCCAATAAATTGCAAACTTCATAGGTGCGTTCGAACGCGGCCCGAGTGCGTTCGAACGGCCTAACTTAATCTCAGGTGCGTTCGAACGGGCCCAAGTGCGTTCAAACGCAACAGCTTGAATTCTTCATGTTGCGTTCGAATGCGTTTGTGAACGCTGCTCTCGGTCTGTGTGAACGCAGTACCCGCGTTCGAACGCGTCTATGAACGCGGCTCTCTATCTGTGTGAACGCAGTGCCCGCATTCAAACGCGCTTGTGAACGCGGCTCTCTGTCTGTGTGAACGCAGTGCCCGCGTTCGAATGCGCTTGTGAACGCGGTGAGAACGCGACGGCTTTTCTCCAATGATCTTGCAATTCTTCACACCAGTGATATTCTAGACTTGTGTAAAGCTCATATACATGAAAAAATACACTTAGAATATTTTGTACAAAATTGCCAACAAATAAAAAACCTAACAGATCAGGATTTAATCGAATCAATTCACGGGGACATTGGACTCAATTGATTGAGTCTATTTATCTTTTAATTATTTCATGATGAACTTTTTAGGCAAGTCTAATTTAGTCATTTAAGGCATTATGGCAAATCGAAATAAGTCATAACAGCCCTTAAGACAGGTCCAGTTAAGTCAAGTAAGCCTTTAAGGTAAGGCCAATTAAGTCTGTAAGCCTTTAAAGTAAATCCTATATCGAGTTGTGTTAGCCTTTAGAGCTAGTCCTAGTGGGACTCATTGTAACGTACCTCTATATATGGAGGGGTTGAGCTCTTTATTAAGCATCCAAGGATTGAGAATTAATTGAGTTTAGTACCCTAGGCTTCGGCGGAAGGAGGGAAGAACGGATGACTCACAGGTAGAGCGCGAGGTTGGCTTACTTCGGCGAGACTCTGATGATGCGCGCACTGCATTGAGTATTTTCCAATGAAGAGAAACAAAGAGAGGAGAGATGGCAGTGGGCGGGAGGTAAAGATATAGAGACAGAGCAATGAGAAAGTTTAGTAAATTAGGTAAAAATTTGGCTAGTAATTTGGACAGTTTCGGCGAGGTCGGTATCACGAAGTGGGGACACTTGCACTTGCAAGTCACGTGCATATATTTTCTTTTCTTTTTTTTAAGAACAAATTTCTGGGTGTCACATTGAATCTATATTGCATAGCTACTCTAAGATCAACGAAGCTTTATCACCACAATGTTCGAGCATCAACTTTTTTCTTGGTTTCTCTTTGAATAATCTCTCCATCTTATATCATAAGAAATAAAAAGACGAGCAACAATTATCTGTTACTTATAGAATGAAAAGTTTATTTTGATTTATGGATAAGTAAGAGATAGAGAAGAAAGGGTAAGTCATGACAGTCCTTTAGATAAATTAAATTATCGATACTTTTAGTCATATTAACCGGTACTTTAGATCATACTAACTGATATTTCCGATTAATTTATAGAATAATACAACTTCGATCTAACGAGACAAATTAGAGATTAGTATTAAAATATAAACAAATATTTCTATATCTATAGCCATAGAAAGGGTAAGTAAAATTAGTATAATTTCAATATTTAAATTAATATCTAAACCTACATAAATGTCGGATTAAATTAATGCCGTAATCATTTGGTAACTATAGTGTTTGACCGCTCGGAACCAGATTCAGGAGTTCTGCATGTCCTCAAAAGCACATATGATTTGATTTCGAAGTCAGAAGCAAGAAATCAGGAAAGCGAGAACACGGTGAGTATTATCTTATCTCATAGTACCTCCCCAAATTAGGAATATTATTTATACTAATTATAATTATATGTGCATTTGGAACTTTAGTCTAGCATATGATTTGATGTTATTATTGCATAAAGAGATTAGATCGTGCTATTTATATTCTTCTCTGGACACTCATTCTAAATTATTTATCTGATATCTTTGAGTTTGCATAGTACTGGAGGAAGTAATATCGTCCTCTCCAGCTTCTTCTTCTTCTTTTATTTCCTTCAATATGCCACTACCTAGTGATAATGGATTTGGCACGTACTGCTCTCGTTCAAGAAGAAACTGCGAGGACTTCGCCATATATATATATATATACTGCCAGACAAGTCTGCTTGTGGGGACTGAATTCGGTTAATTTCGGACGAATAAGTGGGCAGATCAGTGCATGCAGCAACATCTTCACCTCTTTGTAGTTCGGCAACTGGTGCGCCTGGATTAATAACAGTGTAAGCCGGTGGCTTGTACTGCGCTGGCCGATATGTATCTGATATTGGCATTCGGCGTGATGTCAAGATTCATGTTGAGAGGATAGTTGAGCAAAGACAGCAGCAGCAGTAGTAAATGGACTCTGTCGCTTTGCCTCTATAACTGCTCTCTAATTGTTGTTGGCCATTATACTTGCATTTTTTGAGTCATTAAGTCTTAATACCAGTTTGTTTATTATTTTTTCGATTGTAGACAAGTTTGCGACATCCCTCATTATCTATCATGTATCAGTCATTTGTAGCTTTTCGATATTATGAATGGGATCTTCACTATGCGTGGGCTTTCCCCTCAAAAAAAACTTGATTTCAAATGGTCGGTTTGCTCCATTATTGTGTTAATTTGCTGGTGGGTTAATTTGCTCCATTCTTGCTTCGTTAAACTTCTTTTAGATGAAGACAGTCGATTTGGTGCTTATTTTTACCAACTCGGCACGCCAGCGGAGCTAACGTCTGCAAAGTCATGCATACGATAATGATTGATTCTAATTAATTCTAGTTTAATTGTGTTATTACCCTACTTTCTCTCACAAGAAAATACGTAGGTTGCTCTAGATTCTAGAATAGGAAGCCAAGATTTGATTGCAAGCATATAATTACCCTTTTTACTGTATACAATTACCATATCTCCTCACTAACTGACGCTTTCTTCTTTAACAGCCAAACAAATGAAAACATTGGCACGGCAGAATCAATTTCCCGCATATGAACTTCAAAGTTCACAGCTTAATTACTTATCTAGTTTAGTGCAAAAATTAGTTGATAATGAAAATTATCAAGACATTCAGGCTAAGAAGATCTTTCTGTTCCACCAGTCTGAAATATCCAAAGTGTCAAAACAGTGGCAAGGAGACAATATTTTCTCGTCACGAATTTAAACCCGTAAAAACGAAGTCTATATCTAGATAATAACGAAAAAATCCTGCCCTAGCCCTCCCGGTGGATCGAGCTAGATTACTTGATCTGAGTGCAGCTCTACGTTAAATATATATTAATGGCTCAGTAATGGGATTAAATAAAGTTAATATATTCTCTAACAATTCTTTGCTTACAGAATAATTGAGATATGTTCTCTTTTACGTCTTATTTTACCTTTACTTTCTTTTAGCACGTGCGAAGTGTGTGTATTACCTAACGTATTCCCTCCCCTCATCTACTTTTTTCATTTTACCCGCCCGTCCCTGTTCTTCTCCTTCTCCACTCCACCTTCACTCTTTTTCTTCTCTAGAGCAATCGATGCCGGAGCTGACAAAGCCCTAGCACCGGAGCTGAGCCGAGCTGTTCCAAGGCCCCAAACCATTCTTGGTAAGCCCCTAACCCTCTCATGTAGTAACTTTAATTTTTTGGTAGCCATCTTCTCCACCTCACCTTCATCGGAGAATCCTATCGGCCAGCAACTTCGAGTCTTTTTCTAAGAGTTCCGTCTAGTGGTCTAGGAGAGGTGGATGCCCTTCTTAGTGGGCTTCGAGCCTTTTAGTGAAGGGGGGAAACCTCCATGGCCGCCGGCCATGGAGTGCACCAATCACCCCGTTGGCCACCCCGACCGATCAGTAGGTTGATCCCACTCCTTCCATTGAGGCGTAAGAATAATCTTCAAAACCCCACCACCTTGGGCTTGAGCTGGTGCTCCCCATTACCGCCGAGCTCGAGTTCCTCCTCTTTTCCCTTTTCTTCCCCATCTTTTCGGTCGCTATCCACCATCGAGTGATAAGTGTTGTCACCGTTCCCCCTAGCCTCAAGGCTGGGCCGCCGACACCAATAGTCACCGGCGGCAGCCTTGCCTCCTTATGAGCTGTGGTTGGACCGTAGCCCACAAAACCCATTTCGGTGTGGGCTGTAGGTTGGACTGCAGCCCACAAATTATATGATCCGGATTTGATCGAATCAATTCATGGGGACATTAGACTCAATTGATTGAGTCTATTTATCTTTTAATTATTTCATGATGAACTTTTTAGGCAAGTCTAATTTAGTCATTTAAGGCATTATGGCAAATCGAAATAAGTCATGACAGCCCTTAAGACAGATCTAGTTAAGTCAAGTAAACCTTTAAGGTAAGGCCAATTAAGTCTGTAAGCCTTTAAAGTAATCCTATATCGAGTCGTGTTAGCCTTTAGAGCTAGTCCTAGTGGGACTCATTATAACATACCTCTATATATGGAGGGGTTGAGCTCTTTATTAAGCATCCAAGGATTGAGAATTAATTGAGTTTAGTTATTTTCTTATTACCGTATTTACCATTTTATCATAGCCATTAGATCATCTTTACCTTTCTAGGAGTAGATCATAACCGTAGAACCTCTAAAGCTTCCAACCCTAGGCACCACCTTCCTCCAACAACCACCCTACCTTACGGCCATCCACCACCACCCTTGGTCGTCTGTCATTCTTCGATGACCACTGCAACATCGGATATTTACCGTTCTGACCTATCTCCACTGTTTTATTTTTACCTTTTTATCCCGACCTCCGACTTAAGTAAAACCAGAGCCATTAGAACCCAAATTCACGAGGCTATCATTACTAAACTTTCATAATTTTCTTACATCCGGATCAGTCCAAATCTAGTTCGTAACAAAAAAAAAAACTATTTCTGCATGGGCTACGGGTTGGACTGTAGCCCACAACGCCAATTCTCGGTGGGCTGCGGATTGGACCACAACCCACGAAACCCCTTGTCCTACTAGATTGGGCCCTATCCCAATCTAGCACACCTCTTGGGCACCAGTAGTAAGTTGGGCTGGGCCTAAAGCCCAGCCTAGGCCTATCGGTGATGTTTTGACCCAATAAGTCTCATTTCCCTACTTTTACCTT
Organism: Typha angustifolia; assembly: GCF_048772165.1. Taxonomy (NCBI): domain Eukaryota; kingdom Viridiplantae; phylum Streptophyta; class Magnoliopsida; order Poales; family Typhaceae; genus Typha; species Typha angustifolia. The sequence goes on along the minus strand of NC_133252.1, from coordinate 9,366,047 downwards.
TTAATTAGCCTAACCACCTCTATAAGAATAAATTCTTGTTACCTAAATTGTGTAAATTTTAGGATAATATGGAACTCAATCTTAGGAAACCCTTTGACTCATGTGATTGAGCAAGATTTGAATTCTACCCTAGATAACCCCTTTTAAATAATATTAACTAATATAGTGAACATGGTAGAATTAATGTAGAGACAAAAAAATCTACCTAGACCTAAGAGTTAAACCTAAATTATATAATAAGGTAATTAATTTTATTAATTTGCTAATCTTATGTATAACTTTACTTGTATGAATTATTAAGCACAACATCGCATGAGGAGGACCATGGTATGTCGGAGAAGCTAGCTAGTTGAGGAGAACTAGAGTATTGTGGATATCTCCAAGTGAGTAGATCTTATATGAGTCTATAATGAATCAATTGCTTGATAATATACTTTTCGTGATATTATAATATGATATTGCTAGTGTATGCATTTAGTGTACCCATTGTATATCCTTGCATAAAACACTCTTGTGTATATATTTGTGATGAATGTAAAAATCATGATAACTATGACATGACTAATAAAAATAAAAACTGCACCACTTGCACCTATCATTAGCTAGTCGAGTTCTGATTAGGCAGTTGCCTCCACTCACTCAGCCCAGGGATAAGGGTGGGGTGTATCGTGTAGTACTTATACTATTAGCGGCCCATACTTGAGGTCGTTAGCCTGAGTGGCATTTAGATAATTACACTATCTCATTAGAATTAGATTATGATGATAGTATGAATACTATGAGGTGATGATATATCTGTAGCAATACCCGACGACATAGGGTCATTGCATCCATTGATGAGCTGAGGGCTCTTGACTATTTCACTATGGGAGGTGATGATTTGAGATAGAGTGAGATATGAGCTTACAATTGGGGTCCTTAGTCTGATGGCCACAAATAACTAGTCACATGTAGCATCGCCATGGATGTTTGTGTGATATTACCGTTACATCCCTCCTCGATGCATGAGATGACGAATGAGCATGTGTTTGTGATATAACGGATAGCTCTTGGTTGATGGCTCAATGAGCATGTGATGATAATTCATGATTAAGATTATCTAGGAGTATGTGATATCTAACCCTCTATGACTCTGTGTGAATATGATGAAAACTATCCATTGAGACTTATGCAAACATGTGAATGCTTTGATTGAGATTGTGTATGAGTAAAAGATTTGTATCACAACTTTGTACTTGTGTAAGCTTATCTTGATATAACTAGGAGTTTGGCATGTTCAAGGATAGTACCATGCAGTCTCAATAGTTTGCATTCATGAAGTAATTCATTGTAAAGAAAATGCCTATTTTATTGTTAGCAATTACGGCCATGCATTGGATCATGATAACTATAACATGCTTATTTTATTATTTGCATTTATTACATCGTTATAGATCATGTGGATTCTACTCGTAGAGCTGAGTGCTCACAACCTTTTAGTGAAATTATTTCAAAGTTAGAAGAAACGGATGAGGATAGCGATGAGTAGTTGTCTTTACTTCACTTTAGAGTTTATATATTTTTGTTAGTTGCATTAAGCCTCTGTGGGGGTGTTATGATTTGAGATGTATTATGGAAATATATATCCTTGAAGGCTTGTTGCGGCTTATGGAATTTGTATCCGGACTTATATTTTTGCTTGAAAATATTTATGGTATAGAACTTTTATTTTATATACCTTGCGAAAATATGTTACTAACATGTCACATGATATACCATGTGAGGATTCACCCATGTAGTAAATGTGTGTATATAGAGATTTGTGTGTTTCGTCCCGGGTCAACAAGGTATATATCTAAATCATATATTGCTAGACCATATATAGCTATGTGCCTAGCTGGGAAACATTAAAGTTAGGCATAGCATTCAAACCGTAGTTGAGTAACAGAAACTATGACCATATAAGCTATGGTCATATATAGTATTAAAGTTTGACCATATATAGCACTCAAACCGTTAAAACAAATCATGCATGCAAAATTAGGGAGACTACGAACTTGTATTTATATCCCCGTCCTTTGCCTTATTTCTCATCATATCTAGTATTACCATTTACGTGCTCCATCTCAATCAACATATAGAGATAAGGATTTAGAGGTTTTTTGTTGTTGACCGGGATGGGGCTAGTTAATCCTACAAGAAATTCGTGTATACCATTGTTGCTTGCTATCTTGCTCGTTTCACACTTGCAATCTCTGTTAGAGGCGAGAGGTCTCGAAAAAAATGAAAGGTTGGTGCCGAACAGTCAGAACGTCCTGAGTTCTTTGATCAAGGCTCCAGTGCCGTCATCCGGCGTTTCACCGATACATAATAGCGGGAGCGTCCTGAGTTCTTTGATAAAAGCTCCTGTGCCGCCATCCGGCGTTTCGCCGATACATAATAGCGAGAGCATCCTGAGTTCTTTGATAAAAGCCCCTGTGCCACCATCCGGCGTTTCGCCGATACATAATAGCGAGAGCGTCCTGAGTTCTTTGATAAAAGCCCCTGTGCCACCATCCGGCGTTTCACCGATACATAATAGCGAGAGCGTCCTGAGTTCTTTGATAAAAGCCCCTGTGCCGCCATCCAGCGCTTCACCGATACATAATAGCGAGAGCGTCCTGAGTTCTTTGATAAAAGCCCCTGTGCCTTCTAACCCTCCCTCGCCTCCAAATGGACTTATTGTCTCTTTTTGTGATATAAGTAAATGCTGAGGCGCCTCTTAATGGGAGTGAAGCTAAGAGTTTACCTATCCAATTTGGGGCTAATGCATCTTCTCCTAAAGATGTTGCGGCCGAATAAAACAGTGCATCTTTATCTGCAAAGCTTAATATGGTCCTCACCCCTTAAACGTTGTTTAAAGTTTCACGAGCAGGTAAGGAAGGAGGGCTCCAGTTAATACCCCACATATAACTCCATTTTAAAAAGGATTCAGACGTCATCATTCAATACAGAGGACCATGACCCAAAAAGTTTATAAAGTAGTAGCGTGGAATGGAAATTTATTCTCATTAGAAAGTTTCAAGGCCGTCCCTTGTTGTTGGCCAACCTAATCAAGGAAATAATGAGAAGATGAAGCCGACTGAAAACCCTACAAGTCCTAGACATTGCAGCAAGTTTTCTCACTTTTAAATTTAGTTTTGAAGCTGATATGATTAACGTTTTTACAAGAGAGCTCTGGACCTTTAGATGTTTAGTGTTAAACTTAATTTATTGAGGGCAAAATTTTTAGCCATTGATAGATGTTATCAAATCGGCTCCAATCTAGGTCCAATTCTAGGTTAGCCTGCCGATCGATTACAGGTCAGAAGATCTGTTAGAGGTGGCCTCTAATATTAGTCGTTTTATAAAGATCGATGCTTATATTTTTGTCTCGGGTGAGGGAAAACTTCGCACGGGTCTATATAGAAATTGATCTTTCAGCCCCTTTATTAGGCGAAAAAGATATTTCAAGCCGTGGCTTACGTAACCCTTCCCAAGGTGTGTTTTTGTTGTGGGAGGATCATTGGGTGTTAGTGATGTAGAGAATGGGGGTAGGTTAACCCCAAGTAAAGGTATATCGAATGATAACTTTAAAAAGGGAAACAACTTTGCTACAGCTAGTCAAGATTTCTTTGGTCCTTAGATTAACGTTCAAAAAAGAAAGAAAAAAAAAATCTCACAACCAGGGTGGCGTACCTGCTACCTCTACTCATAGTGAGGGCATGGTGACACCGAAGATGTAGACCTCACAAAAATTAAATACTTATATAATAAATACATAAAAATAAGGGCCAAATACATTTTACCCATTTGTATTTATGCTCAAAATCAGTTTACCTTCTATACTTCGAAAAGTATCAAACTAATCCTTTTATTTATAACCAAAGTAAGATTATTAGTTTTTCTGTTAAATTAAAACCAAGCATCATAATTATTTTAGTAATTGTACTGCATTATATCAAAATTTGCACGTCTTCTCTAACAAATACGATCGAAGTATTTTAGTCATTTTTAGGACATTCAGTTAAGTTTAACAGAAAAACTAACGATTTCACTTTAGTCATAAGTTTAGAGACTGGTTTAACACCTTTTAATCACAAGTGATAAAGTGATTTTAGGTATAAGTACAGGAAGTAAAATGCATTTAACCCTAAAACTAAATTAAAGTTAGACTAAATTATAGGTGTGTGTACTTGAAAACTAAGAAAGCGAAAGATATAGAGTTTGACCTCTTAAGAAATGAATACTTGACTAATAATATTAATAGAGCTGCTAAATTATTATAATTTAGTCCATTTCAAACTAATATATTAATATGAAGTCAAGATTATTTCCTTTTTTTCCCCTATGAGATGAGCAAGGTAATTTCATTTGATAGCCTACAAACATTCTCGTTTTATACTTTTCCAGTATCCAAATCTTATTAATTCTTGTTTACCGAACAACTACTCAAAACGATTCAAGTGGTGGTTAAAACGAAGTATACCAATTCATAAGAGTCCATTATGTTTGACTTCAAACTTCAAGAAATCAAATCATACATTGTAAATTCTCACCATGAACTCTCCTTCCAGACTTGATCACATCCGAGAATTAAGACGATGGATTTGAACAAAACTTCTGATACATACGTGTTCTCAAGCTTTCAAGTTCTTGAAACCTCAAGGCCATTGAAGGAAAGTTGGCACGGACTCAAGAAATGTCGAACTCCTGAGTTCCATTATAAATTTGTGGGCGTCGACCAAGCACTAATCATGTTGTGCACAAACAAATTCAATAGGAGTAGCAATATATTAGGATAAATCAAATATTAGCAAAGCTAACATCACTAATAGAAAATTCATAATTAAGATGTTATGCATAGAGATCTTCTAATACCCAAGCTATTCATAAATAAGGACTCTAAATAAATGCAAACTACAAGAAGAAAGAGAGACAAGATTTACATGATTCGACTATATACCTAAATCCATGGGGCGTAAAGCTTCAATCCACTAATCCATTGTAAATAGTGTAAATACAAAGGATTTTTCCTCTCCAAACTCTTTCAATACAATGGTGGCTCTCTCTTAGGTTTCTCCTTCTTTTTTTCTCACACACCACTAATTGTAAAACCTAACTTATCTATTTATAGAGCTGACTTGAGGTTGAATAAAACCCATAGAGCGTTCGAATGCTTGTTGGCCCGTTCAAACGCCTGTTGAATGCCAAAGTGGAATGCATGAGGGTGTTTGGATGTCTATAAGACTGCTCAAATGCCTGCAAAGTGCAAATCTTCTCAGGCTTTGGGGTTCGAACGCCTCCAAGGCAAGTTTGAACGCCTCAACACATTTAGCCAAGAACATTAGTCTACAGCAAGGTCGTTCGAACAAGGTTTTTATTTGAGCCAATCTTTACTAATTCTTCACCTTGGCGAGAACGTCAAGACTTCAAACAAATTTTTCTCTGCAACTACAAAGTGATTGCAAATCCTAAAACGCACCGCCTGCAAATTCGTGTCAAAATACACCAAATCTAAACAATGAAATATTGCAAGAACTCCAAAGAGCTTTAAATGATCTCCACCATTGCAAAGTGCGTATGCACCCTCCCAAATCTGAAAAGAATCAACTATGGTGAGACTTCAAAGATGCCAAACAAACTGTCTCTACCAATGCAAAGTGAGTGAGTGCACCACGCTAGCTCTAAATAATCAAATATGCACCTGCTGTGAAAGGTCTTTACTTGTGCAATTCTCCAAATGCTCTTGATTCAAGTTAAAAGACTTTCTAAGAGTTACAACTCTTTTAGAGACGGCATTATTCAAATTTGGGCTTCGATATTTATGACCCTTATTGCTAATCACAGTATTGTCATACAAAAAATATAAAATTTATATTCTAAGAGTCTTTTATCAAAACCAAAGTACCAAATGTAATTTTTAGAATTTCATCTTACCTTGTGATTGTAAAGCTAATATCACCATGGACAAAGGATATTGATTGATATATTTTTCACTATTTGTTTTATGTATGTGCGGGAAATATTTTTCACTACTTGTTGATGCAAGCCTATAATCAATAAAGGATTTGTTATTAAGTTGCCTAAAAGAGCTCTTACGAACGATCACGACGACTATAGGAGCTATTCAATTACTTTCTGGTATTGTATTAAAAATACAGGAGTGGAATTAAAAAATGGGCTAAAACACGGGGTGTAATATATATCTACAAAATGGAGCACGTCTCACGATGGCAAGGAAGCTACGTATATAGCTTGACCATGTATAGCTATGTGCCTAGCTGGGAAACATTAAAGTCAGGCATAGCATTCAAACCGTAGTTGAGTAACTGAAACTATGACCATATAAGCAATGGTCATATATAGCATTAAAGTTTGACCATATATAGCATTCAAACCGTTAGAACAAACCATGCATGCAAAATTAGGGAGACTACGAACTTGTATTTATATCCCCGTCCTTTGCCTTATTTCTCATCATATCTAGTATTACCATTTACGTGCTCCATCTCAGTCAAGAGATAGAGATAAGGATTTAGAGTTTTTTTGTTGTTGACCGGGATGGGGCTAGTTAATCCTACAAGAAATTCGTGTATACCATTGTTGCTTGCTATCTTGCTCGTTTCACACTTGCAATCTCTGTTAGAGGCGAGAGGTCTTGAAAAAAATGAAAGGTTGGTGCCGAACAGTCAGAATGTCCTGAGTTCTTTGATCAAGGCTCCAGTGCCGCCATCCGGCGTTTCACCGATACATAATAGCGAGAGCGTCCTGAGTTCTTTGATAAAAGCTCCTGTGCCGCCATCCGGCGTTTCGCCGATACATAATAGCGAGAGCGTCCTGAGTTCTTTAATAAAAGCCCCTGTGCCGCCATCCGGTGTTTCGCCGATACAGAATAGCGAGAGCGTCCTGAGTTCTTTGATAAAAGCTCCTGTGCCGTCATCCGGCGTTTTGCCGATACATGATAGCGAGAGCGTCCTGAGTTCTTTGATAAAAGCCCCTGTGCCACCATCCGGCGTTTCACCAATACATAATAGCGAGAGCGTCCTGAGTTCTTTGATAAAAGCCCCTGTGCCGCCATCCAGCGCTTCACCGATACATAATAGCGAGAGCGTCCTGAGTTCTTTGATAAAAGCCCCTGTGCCGCCATCCAGCGCTTCACCGATACATAATAGCGAGAGCGTCCTGAGTTCTTTGATAAAAGCCCCTGTGCCGCCATCCGGCATTTCGCCGATACATAATAGCGAGAGCGTCCTGAGTTCTTTGATAAAAGCCTCTGTGCCGCCATCCGGCGTTTCACCGATACATAATAGCGAGAGCGTCCTGAGTTCTTTGATAAAAGCCCCTGTGCCGCCATCCAGCGCTTCGCCAATAATCCATCCCCATGGATCGAACTAAATTACTTGATATGTTAAATATGTAATTGCAGAGTAACGAGCAAAGTAATTAAACAAAGTTATTGTATTCTCTAACAATTATTTAATTACGGAATAAAAGATATACTTTCTCTTTTGGGTCTTACTTTACCTTTACTTTCTTGCGGCACTTGTCCATAAAGTTTGATCACCATAAAATGTAAAACAAATTACTTGGATCCATCTATATATATGTATTAAATAAAAAATTAGTCATTTGTTTGACGCATCAATTTTCTTTGTAGTAAAATTATTATTATTTTTTATTGCTTTATCTTTAGGATGTTGAATCTATAGTAGTATATAGCAACTCCAAGATCAACGAAGCTTTATCACCACAATGTTAGAGCATCTACTTTTTTCTTCATTTCTACGTCTTATATCGTAAGAAATAAATAGAAGAGCAATGATTATCTGTTACTAATATAATGAAATTTTTATTTTGATTTATGAACCAGCTAAGAGATGGAGAAGAAAGTAAAGAGTCTAATTATACTTAAAAAGCTAAACGGTAACCGGTACTTTAGTCATATTAAGTGGTACTTTTGATTATACTAACTGATACCTTTGATTAATTTTTAGAATAATACAATTTCGATAGTCACGAGTCATTTTAGTCTCCTAACTTTTCTCTGCTCTTATGGAAGAACCTGTATTAAAATCTGATATTCAACCTTTTTAAAATTCATAAATAATTTGTATTAATGCCAGTAAATTTTCTATTGTAATAATTTTATGAATAATTTTAGAAAATATGAGTCTTACTAATTTGTGCATTAATTATAGTAGGTCGGAGGTATTTGTCCCTCCTAGGCTCCATAGAGGAAGGTTTTCCTTTCAAGTATCTTGAAGCTAAAATCTCACCCCGACAATTGCTCTTTCATAATTATGAGGATTTTCTCTCTAAAATTGATATTAAATTTACAGGATAAAAAAGAATCACACTCTCGCAAGCGAAGCGTGTCACTCTTATGAACTCCGTGTTAAATTTGATACTTGTGTATTTGCTCTCATCTTAGACCTCTTTTGCGATAATGGATTGAATTGTCAAGCTTTCATGTAAATTCTTATGTGATAAGTCTAACCATACCAGAGGCCTTAACTTAATTAGGTTGGACAAGGTTATTAAGTTTAAAAAGAAAGGGGGTCATGTAATAGGGATCACTGGATTGCTAGAGTGTCTTTGGTCAAAAAAAAAAAAAAAAAAAAGGCCCATGACATTCTAAATAAGGATAATTTATCTTGGGCAAATTTTGCTATTGCTAGATATGGTTGTCTCCACCCTTGAGGAATGCTACAAAAAGCTCTTGGAGCTACAATTTGATCTTCGACTCTATGAAGGTTGTCAAGGGATCCATAATGGCTATTACAAATTTGTGAGACAATTTGTGGGTAGGTCACATTTCTATTAATAGGTGACCCCACTTTTGTGAACATTGATAAGATCAGACATAGTGAAAAAGTCAGTGAAATCATATGGAATGGGACTTAGGATGTTGATCAAATTTGCACTAAGTTTGGCATTAATCTTAGTGAGAAAATTTTTAACATCTATCTCCTTGAGATGGATAAATCAAACATCTCGGTAGGGGCCCCTATCCTAGTGAGTCGGCTACGGCTAAAAGTGTCATTGCTCTTTTACATTATCCTACTACCAATGAGCATCCGTGGAAGGGGTGGAATTATCTATGAAAATTAAGCATGTCGCCTAAGATAAAAATGTTATTATGGAAAGTTTGCTAGGGTAGAATTCAAACGGATGACATTCTCTTTCAATTGAGCCTTATCTCTGACTAGGACCGCCCAAATCTATTTTCCATATTTTTTATTATTGCACTTTTGCTACAAATCTGTGGAATGCCTTTGGAGAAAGGTTTCAGGTATAATTGCTCAATGTGGAAACTTGGGGAAATGAAAATTGGCTCTACAAGGATGAGGTCTGGTCGTAGTAAATTAGGTTTCGTTAAAGTTGGTCTCCGCTGACGTTCACTGCCAGATCTAAAAAAGAATAAATAAAGTGCTTTTTAGCAACCTAAAAGAGTTTGCAAATAAGGCTAGGAAATTATCGATAAATTTAGCCACCGATTAATTTTGAACAAAAGTCATTAATAGTTACAAAACAAACCGCACTTAGCCCCCAAAAATTGGTGATTTAATTTACCTAATAGATGGGTGTAAATCAATAAGTGGGATCTGTTTTGTGGCTAGGCTACTTAATGGTTTTTCTATCCTTGTAGGTTGCTAGTGTTGCAGTCATTCTTGTCGTGGCAACAAGTATTCAATCTGCTATTAAGATAGTAGTGAAGTTGAGCATTACCAAATTATGGATAAAAGCTGACTCGTAGATTATAACCAAAGTGCTGAATGGAGTTACCCAATCACATAGGAAAATTAGAGCTATCACTGAGGACATCTTACACTCTTTTAAAAAAGCTCTGACGATATTAGAGCATGGTATTTATATATTCGCCTCTCTGGACACTCATTCTAAATTATTTCTCTGATATCATTGAGTTTGCATAGCACTGGAGGAAGTAATATCATCATCTCCAGCTTCTTCTTCTTTTCTTATTTCTTTCAATATGCCACTACCTTTTCCACTACTCCGTCTCCCCAGCTTACTTCCTCCATCGTGCCAATTATCTCCTTGGTAATGGATTTGGCACGTACTGCTCGTTCAAGAAGAAACTGCGAGAACTTCGCCATATATATACTGCAAGACAGGACTGCTTGTGGGTACTGAATTCGGTTAACTTCGGACCTCATGGCATTCATGGTTGCTGGGATCAGTGCAGTAAAACATCTTCACTTCTTCGTAATCTGGCAACTGGTGCTCCTGGATTAACGACAGTGTTAGCCGGTGGCATGTACTGCATTGGCCGATATGTATCTGATATTGGCATTCAGCGTGATGTTGTCAAGAGGATAGTTGAGCAAGACCTGCAGCAGCAGCAGTAAATGGACTCCGTCGCTCTCTAATTGTTGTTGGCCACTATACTTGTATATTTGAGTTACGCATATCTTCCTAGCCTTTTGATATTATGAATGGGATCTTCACTATGCATGGGCTTTCCCCTCAATAAAAAACTTGATGTCTAATGGTCGGCTTGCTCCATTATTGTGTTAATTTGCTCAATTTACTGGTGGGTTAATTTGCTCCATTCTTGCTTTGTAAACTTCTTTTATAGATGAAGACAGTTGATTTGGTGCTTGTTTTTCATGCCTTGAGCTAGTATTCCAATAGGTTGATAAAGTATCTCTTCTCAGGCCGGCCCTAATATACCAACTCGGCACTACAAGTGCCAGCAGAGCTTAGGTCTGGAGATCCATGCCATAATTCTTGATCTAATTAATTCTACTTTAACTGGGCAATGGGTTATTACCCTACTTCCTCTCACAAAAACTTGATTGCAAGCATATAATTACCCCTTTTACCTCCTTATTAATAGACGCTTTCTTCTTTAACAGCCAACTAAATGAAAAGATTGGCAGGCCAGAATCAATTTCCCCCATTCGAACTTCAAAGTTCACTGCTTACTTATCTAGTTTAGTGCAAAAAATAGTTGATAATGAAAATTATAAATACATTCAGGCTAAGAAGACCCTTCTGTTCCACCAGTCTGCAATATCCAAAGTGTCAAAACAGGACATCTGGGTAGGTAATATATATGTGATACAAGAAAAATACTGATGAACTGTAGCTATCCTATGCAATTGTTCATGCATCATCTCTTAGCATTCCACTGCCAGGAACCTTCAACCATCAATAGAAAAAATAAGACATATATATAGAACATTTCTGATTGAACTAGTAAGAAAGGGGGCATCCTTTATCTTCTTTTAGTCTTGAGTCTTGATGTGGAAGCCTTGCCAAGAATATTGTATTTCATAGTGCCCTATGATATCCTTCAAATCCCTAATCCGCCAGCATAATCTCGGAGATATGAAGTGCAGCCTGGGAGCAACAAATGCTCGCTTTTGGTTATTGAGTAGTCACTTATAAATCTCGTCAGAATCAGGACTGCACATCAAGCTCTACTATGAAGAGCATCTCCACAATTCTGAAAAGGCAGTATTTCTTCACCTAGTTAGTTGTTTGGACATTCCGATGCTCGATGCCCAGTTCTGCCACAGTTGAAGCAGGCACCTCCAAAGCTCCTGTTACATCATAGGATGCTAGCTCAGAAATCACAGACAATCACAATAAGCATGTATCTTTCTGTGAGGTACACAAAAATAGATAATCAGCTTAGGTGGCATTCATTGCAATAGCTTTTGGCAAATCACTGCCTTCTCTAACTGTAACATAAATTATACTAAACATATTTTTTTTGGAATAATGTCCAAATGAACTTGCAAGGTTCCTCAGTTAATCTTTCAAAGACAAATTTTCCAAGAAATCATGCCCTTTAGCAGTTGGTTAAGATTTCATATTCTAATCAAACTCTCAGCTTCTTGTTTTTAAAGTTTATGTGGTTATGTACAGGAAGAGTTGATAGTGCTAGAATGTTAGAAAAGAGAATGGGAGATAACATTATGCATTGTACTGCTAAAGAATGACCTGAATCACTGTCAGTCACATTTTGTGAGAATTGACTTACACTGTTTTAGTGTGGCAGTTAAGGTGATAACCACTAAGAATCAGTTGCCAAAAAGACTTCCAGTGACAGATAAAAATCAGGCGGTATTGGTTTATTATGGACCAGAAAGAGAAATTTCATAAGATGAACAGAATCTTGTCTTAATTTTACTAACACCTATCTGGCAAGTTAGGTGAAACTCCAATGATGAACTTACTGCATTAAGCACATCACACAGAAATGTCATCAGTTTGATAGAAAAAAAATTCTGGAACCACCAAAAAATTTGTAAGCAGATCCAGAGATAATTTATAACCATCATCACTACCTGTCCCTACTCCCGAAGGATGACGACCTACTTCCAAAGGATGATGACCTGTTAAATCTTCTACCACCAATTGGCGCATCATCACTACGTCTGGACATTCTAGACCAGCTATTGTCAGTTCTGTAGCTACTGCCACCACGGCGAAAACCATCATCACTATCGGAGTCCCGGCCACCCCAGTTTCTAGAAGATCTGGAACCACGATCTCTGAAACCACCTCTGGAACTTCGGTCCCGATTTGAAAACCGACCATAATTGTCAGTCGGAGGACCATCATCTTGCAAAGCAGGCAACTGCACATAGTCCATAGAAAAAGCACATGTATTGATCAGCTTAGCAATTCTGTAAGTATCTCTCATGTTTGTTGTATGTACCACTCAACCCAAAGACAAGGCAAGAGAAGAGCATATAAGAAATGTATTCTAGAAGACTCTTTCCTTGAGTATTAGATTACCAAACAGGTAAGTCCAAATGAATAATTTACCTGATTCTTTAGTATTTTTGCAGAGAGACAAAAACAATGTGAAAACAATACCTCAACAAACATATCTTATGAGGCAAATTAATATGTACCATTGATAAATGGTATCACTTTACATAACTTATCTTGTCAGACATGAGGCAGGGTAGCATACAGTTACGTAAAGTTTTGTATTATAACCAAAAAGGTAGAAAGAGGAGAATAAAAGGTCAAAATTACCTTTGTGACCTTTGATAAGGTGTTCCCAGGTGGTAACTGTTTATTCAGTAGTTCTTTTGCAATTTCCTCAGGTAAATCAAAAACTGCTCCTTGGACCTGCAACAGAGAAAAATAAAAAGTAATTGCTCAAATATATAAACAGGAATGCAGCGATACAGCTAAAGTACAAAACAGATGGTTGTCATTTTATTAGAAACATAAGAATGCATGTAAGCATATGATATGGCAGAAAAAGATGGTTGTTGTCATACTATGCAGAAAAAAACAATAAGACTAAAGCATCAGAAGTATTAAAGTAATAAATTTTCTGAAAGCAGAAGAGAAGATTCAAACAAGTGAACAACAATGGGCAGGCATAACCTACACGAACTTGAGCTATCCTGACAAAGGGCCAGCATTTTTTCACAATTATTCACAATACTGTTATCTTTTTATATCATGCTAAATTCTGATTTAGTCATATACATAACATTATGGATTAAGGGTTCTCTTTGTAGTCGTTTACAACAAATGAGAAAGTTATATCATTCTACCTGGCATCATGTGAAGAAAATTAAGTTGGATGTATTATTGAATTTCCATCTTTGACATATAATTCTTTTTCTTTTAAAAAGAATTTCTTGGGCAGTACTCAGAAGTTAGAATACATGTTTGAGAATCTAGTACAGATGGATTGAGCACAAATCTATCTTCCTCAAAATAGTTAAATTTCTGTGTCAGCTATAGAATAAAAACATGAATTAGACATTATAGCAGATGTTATTAGGTAAATATTGTGAGATATTAACCAACAGATACACACCATTTCATCTGCAACTAAGTATATTTTGCCAACTTCATCAGCAGCAGCAGGATAAACATCAGAAAGAAACCCTGTAACAGATCTAGCAGAAAAGAAACCTCTTGAATACCCTGGTTCCCGTTTTAATTGCAATGTCACCCATCCCTGCATATGATATAACTGAAGATCAGAATTTCTGAGAAGACACGCAAAGATAAAAGCTAAATATGAGAAAAGGCGTATGGATGCACATATAAATAGACAGCTCCCAACATGATCCTGAACCAACTAGTTTAGGGTTCTGGAACTTGATTGTTCAAGTAGAATATAGCTCATATCAGTTGGAGAAAGTCAAAACAATTTATACGGCAACTGAGAAATACTAGCTAAATCAGGCTTTAGGTCCAAGAATGCCAGAAGTTGCAGAGGAACCATATAAACTAAAAACCAGACATGCAGTTACTTTTTACCTGCTCATGACTGATGAGAGAACGTGAGGAAGGTGGTTGAGAAAATCCACTCAAATGTGCCAAGGCAGCAGCAAGAGCATTTGACCCTAGATCTTCGGTCAATCTTTCAGCTGTAGGAAGAAAGTATTGTATTGATTCTGGGTGAACACCCTGAAGAGTAGCAACAACTTGCTCTGCAGAAGACTCCAACACCTCATGCATCTGCGGAGGGCTTATAAACTCAAACCTGCATCCTACATCATGCTCAAGGGACTTTACAGTCCTTCTCTGTCTACTAGTAAACATCAAAATTGCATTGCCTTCTTTTCCAGCACGTCCTGTACGACCAGAGCGATGCACAAATGTTTCAGGGTCATTCGGCAGTTCGTAATGAATAATCTGCACAAGGAAGAACCTTTTAAGATATTTGGTTGTTTACTCCAGAAGATCATAAAAGGAAACTAAAAAATGTACTTCCAAAAATGTACTCCAGAAGATCAAGTTAGCAATATCCAGAAATACTGAGGCTACCATATCAAAGAAAAATTCAATGATGAGCCTTAACCATTCCTAGCAATCTTGTAATCAATGTGCCGATTGACAGGGGTTTGAATTATGCTTAGATCATGTGAGACTAATCAGGTACTTGAAGGGGCAATCTAGGAAAACAAGAGCATTCAAAGGCCCAAAGGACAATGAGATTTTGCATCTAACTTTAAAAGATACTTGTAGGTTATGTTAGCACTAAAATCAGAAAGGTTATATCAAGTGATTGTGGCATAGGTAAATGGAAAATTAAGTAATAAATAGAGAACCTACTAGTTTTTTCCACAGCAAATATAAGGGATTTAACTTTCTCTTGCTCAAATATATCCTAAAGGTATGTCATTCAATCACAAAAGTAGTAATCGTTCTGCTCCGATTCTCCAAGTTCATTCAGGGAATTCATTCATATAAGCATCCATTATATATCATTATCACCTGCTATTCTTTGTTATGTTAACTTCTTCATCTCTCTAAGATATGTTTAGGTGGGACAAAGTGCAGCTTGGACTTCTAGATTGGTATACTTCAAAAATTATACATTACGTACTAGCAGATATTTTCATCCATGTGGCATTTAAGGGCAATTTCATCTTTTATGCACTAAATCAGCCTGGCTTGATTTCAGCAAGCACATAGATATGACTCCTTAGTTCATACACTCTAAGGAACTCATTCAAATATGCATCCATTACTATATTATCCGCTACTGTTTGTTCTGTTGACTTCTTCCTCTCTCTAAGATATGTTTAGCTATGACAAAGTGGCTCAAACTTGTAGGTGATATTTGAGGGCAACTTCAAATACCATAGTATGTTTTAGCTATGACAAGATATGTTTAGCCAAGGTTTTATTATAAAGAGGCTTCAATCAGAAGAAAAATATAAGAATTTGATAAGAGGATATAAATGAAAATTAGTGCCTACGCAACCTAGCAGCCAAAATATACTCAATCAAAATGGAGTTCACACAATCTGTTATCCATGAGAAATGATCTAAGTACATTAGCCCCATGTCGGGTTATTGTAAAACTACCAATGACAAGAAATTCTAAGAAGCAACAAGACCATGGAGTGTGCCAGACATCAAATTTGTGGAGTGAAAAATTCCACTAATCACTACTATAAGAGGTGTGAAGACGTAAATGGATGGTACACTGGAATTGATAATACAGGAGATTTAATTAACAGAAGGCACAAGATCTAAATTCATGGTAAACTGAAAAGCTGACAATTAATCAGGTATATCAGGTTAACAGAAGTACGAGTTACACCATAAAAATGACATGGTAAAAAAGAACTGAAGCTGCATGTGTATAAGAAATCTAAGGAAACCATAAACAGATAAAACTTCACATTAAGAAGATGAAAGTCCAGGGATACAAAAAAAGATGTTATTAGAAGAAACTGAAGAGATTAATAAATGAAAATTAACTACAGTTAAAAATTGTTAAAAAAGATATATAAAGTATCCATTGAGTTGAGATATCTTACTTATCCTATATCCCCACTTTAGATAGCATAGATATTGATACAAATTTTAACACATCATATATTTGATGAATAACAAAAGTCTGGTTTACGGATCACTTCTTTTGAAAAAGTTACGAAGTAGACTCTCCATTTCATTGAGATACTTTTCTACAATTAGTCAATTATTAAGCCTTAGTCATTTCACTTTACCAATATCCTTCTGCATAAACTTTTAACGGGTGCAGGTAAAAGGCAAACTTACATCTCATTACAAGGCCATTAACAGTTAGAAGCCAGAAAAATGTTTTATAGTTAGAGAGCAACCAAAAACAATATTTTGTATGGAATCCAAAAGTGGAATAAAGATAAAGATGAGAAAAGCAAAATCATGCATGACACAAAAATAATGCAGGCCAGCTTTTAGATAAATTGAGGAACCTTGTGCATATATCTGGATAACTATGTTAAAATTATATAAATGAATGCCAAAGGCCTTATAGCCCACAGAATAAATTTGTTTAATGCAATAAAATGCCAAATTCATAGCTTAGTCAATTAATGAGATCACTTTGTACCAATAACCTCCAGGTGAGATATATGTTCCTACTGCGTAGTAAAAAAAAATGAAGAAAAAAAAGTTCATAAACATTTGTTGCAGACAGATTATCTACAGCTTGATAAGTGACAAAGGCAAATAAGACAGAAGACCAACCTCCCAGTAGAATAATCAGAATGCAATGTAAAAAACCAACAATGAAGCAATTACAAGAACCTACCAAATCAACATTTGGTATATCAAGACCACGAGCAGCAACATCAGTTGCAACAAGCACAGTAAACTTCCCTTGGCGGAAGCCATTTAATGTCCTTTCTCGCTGATGTTGAGATATGTCACCATGAAGTGCCTCGGATGCTATAATGTTAGTTAATGCCAGTGATACCTCATCAGCATCTCGTTTTGTCTGAGTGAAAACAATGGTCTTTCCACCCTTTGCATATACCTGAGAAATAAAATTTATGGCCATAAGAACACAAATAACTTAATGTTAAATGACAATTGGAAATACTCCATATGAAAGAAGCTCCAGCATTTTCCTCTGAAGCTGGAATCGTCCATTGCCTAAAACTTGTCATTAAGTGGGCATATAAGTATGTATTAACTATTAAGCAACAGATATATAGCATAGAGTTAGCAAAACTAATGGAGAAAGGGACTAGAATACAACAACAAAAAATAAAAACATGAATTAATATGAAACAAAGAAAAAAAAAAGGAATGCAGCAAAATACAGTTTATTGTATTTCAAATTTTCAATATACAAGTTACTATTCAGAAAGGATTCTGCAAAGCCAGATAAGAAAATGATTCCTCCCTCCAGACCAAATTTCGGATTGAAGTCCAGCGAATTTACAAAATTATATTTTGAATACTAAAATTTATGTGCAAGAAGAGAATAATTAAGCTGTCAATAAAATTTATTAAGTCAATGATTTAGTAACCTATAGATAAGGCATCATAAATGCTGGAAGTTGGAATGATAAGACAAAACTAAGAAGTAAATAAAATGAAAAAAAATGTCCATGTAGTAGACATACCGTAATTAGGTCACTGAGGATTGTACGTTTTGAACTTGCAGTTGTTGGTATAGCATAAAGTTTAATTCCTTCAGCAAGCTTTTCATCTTGATCACCAACCTAGATATAACATAAATAAACATAAAAAGACTGGCAAAGATTACCGTGGAATGAACAAAAAATGAACAATATATATGCACCCGTGTGTGTGTGTGTCCAGCACTGTCTTACAACAATTGGATTACTAATTAGACAAACTGACATAGTAGCAAATGTAGGAGATGATATGAAGATACCAATAATGAGAAGCTTTTTTCTTTTATAATATGGATGTGAGAATCATGAAATATTGGACGCACATGAACAATTAGTCATCTAAATCAGATAGTATGTTTTCCATTTTTCTAATTCATACTAAGTCTAACACAAACCAATTGAAAGCCAAATTTGGAATGGCAGTAAAAGATGTGTTAGAGGAGAAGTTTTGGGGCTAAAGATGATCAAGAAACTTATCCCAGACAGAGATACTAACGTAAGGGCTAAAACCACAGGATAATGAGGTAAAAGACAGAGACCATAAATAAGGCAACAAAGTCCTGGCCACGGCAGATGCATTAACAACGATGATGAGGAGGCCATCGAATCATCAAAAGCCTCCAAAGGTAATGAGATACAGGCAGCATAGATTGGAAACGGAAGATGTCAACTGCCTAATGCTCAGAGGATAACAGGGTAAAAGTAAAACTCAAATGCCATAGATCAACAAAGAGACTCCAATAGCTGTGCAAAGACGAGAAGAGGAAAGTGTGAAAATGAAAGAAATAACCATCTCCCTTCTTAAGGTTCTCATTCTCCCATCTACTCATTCTTAATGTCTCTTACCTTCCCTCCCTAGCATATGCAATAATACAAATAGCTGATGCCAAATGGCTCCATGATGTGTAATCTGGACGATATAATTGAATCTAAAGTATGGCTTAAAACTGAAATCAATGTAATGACTTTGGTACACCATAAGCGAAAGATTCCACTAGCTATGCAAACACAAACCAGTAGTGGCACAGGATCACATCTACTGCCTCATTGTCTGTGTTATAGTTGGCTCATCATCAGCCTTTTATTTGGCCTAGCCAGGTCTGTGGAGTAGCTGTGCAACAAATAATATTATGCTTCATGTTTTGGGGAATTTCAACTCATTATAAGGCCTTTGTGACTAATTGTAGCACAATTCTAAGCCTAGTAAAACCTAGTCAACCTCATTCTACTGATGTGAAACTAAGTCAGGCAACTAAGGGAAGTTCTTGTCGACCATTATAGATGCCCATTGACGGATGCTGAAATTGCTGCTTGTAGACCAACAGTAGATGAACATAACAGCTTGGGAAAGTAAAAACTAACAATTCACACATGTCGACGGTTGATTAGAGGTATAAATATGAGTGAGGTGTCAAGTCTGGTATCAATTTGATTTACAAGTGTAGGTTATTACAGGTTTGTCACTTTTTGGGTACCTTTTGACTAACCCCAAGTACTTAATTTGGTTCATTCCATATCAATCAAAGTAACTATGACTAGTTTATATTTTATAGGTCTCTAGATTTGTAGAAAGTGAACCAACAAGGTATACCTAGAATCAAGTTCCTCAACTAACCCTAAACTAGCAAATTTCAGCCCCTTTACTAATCAGTAGCCACATTTTTCTGCCCCATTCCGAAATGCTTTTGAAATTTCAGCTGAAAAATGATCATTTGAGCTTAGTTTCGACTTTTTCAGCTGTTTCTAGAGCCTAGAGCAAGAGCTTGTACGAGATGGGAGGAAGCAGAAGCTACAGTCCTTAGCAAGAAATCTGGTAGCCACACCACCTCCAAATGTGCGAGAGCTTGCAAGGGTACTGTCGCATATGCTGCATCGGGTATTTCAAAAGCTGACAGAAGACATGCACCCTCAACACCTCACCACCATCCTGCTTCTTGACACCTAATAACATTGATTATGTTGTCAGTCAGAATGAAACACCTTCAGTGGTTAGCTAGGCTCCACCCCTTGGGCTCCTTTCCTTTTGGCCAGTCCAGCAGTAGAGCATTAGCCTCTCTACACCAGTGCTTCTAATTTCTGAGTGTTTTTAACCAAGAATGGGATAATTGAAATGTTCATTTCTTCTATTGTCTGTTGATTCCATTAATTTTTTTTTTCTTTTCTCAACCATATCAAGAGGTTACTCAACTACAAATATGAGAAATCCGCATTGACCAAAAAGCCATAGCTCATCGTTGAAGGAACTTTCTAAATCCAATCTAGATGCTTGAATAACTATCAACTCCCAAAACAAAGGAAAAGAAATAATCAAACTACAACAATGGGTTCAAAATCTGGCAAGATGGACTAAGATAGAAAGTCTCTTCCCTCCATTTCTCACAGAGTTTTCTGCCCTTCTGTTTAATACTTCAATCCAACAATCCTTTCACTATGTAGGAAGGAGATACAGGTGTCGTCCAGCACTGGTCTAGTGTCTATCCTACAAATAAATATTGCTGAATGCCATCGAGTCATTATCCAACAATATTTTTTCTTGTTAAGCTAACTTGATGCAACATGATCCAACTATATAGACTTAACTTGAGGAAAAGTAATTGGTTCTTGTCCATTAATAAAAATGGATCTTAATAAACATAGAAGGTTAAAATTTGAAACCACATATGCTCCAAATAGACTGTTTCAGTAAATATCGATGAATGATGGAAAAGGATAGATTTTATTCAAACCCATTTAGTTGGAAGAGAACTAGGAAGTGCTTAGTTATTATTGCTGTATTATCATATAAGTTCCAATATAGCCTACTTTATATTCATAGTGTCATAACTTGTGAATACGAAAATCTATAGTCAACACTAATCATTGGTGGAATTTCCTGCTCAAACCCAAAATAAACAAATCAACCATTATCGTTCCAACTCCCGTTATCCAAGTACCCAAAGAGTAACTTATGTGTACCTAAGCCATAATTATGATTCTTCATTTATTTAGATCAACTAGATACATGTGAAGAAGTTTAAGTCAACTAATTGAAAATCCAATATATATAAATATGGAAACAACTCGCTTACTATACTGTCCATACTTCTCAGGTATCTATACAATCATAGACCAGTTTTGTCATAAAAACAAAAGAAAAGTGTACTTCTTACATATTCACAAAGCCATGGATCAATTTTGTTAGAAACATGGAAAGAAAACTTTTTTTAAGTAATAATTGTTATGATTCTTTTCAGTAATGAATGTTATAGACATTGATTATTATCATAACAAGACATCATCTACATATCTAACATTAAGACCCAATGCTAAGTAACAGATAAATGTCTGAGCAAGAATAAAACTTAAGAAGATAAGCGTAAGAAAGTACCAAGTCTATTGTCAGAGGATCATTTAGGTATCTCCTAGCCAACTTCTTCACCCAACCTGGCATTGTTGCAGAAAAAAGCATGTTTTGTCTTTCTGACGGAAGCTTTTCAAGTATTACTTCAACGTCCTCCTCAAATCCAACAGCAAGCATCTGATCAGCTTCATCAAGAACCAGATACTTAACTTCTCCCAACCGAAGACTATTGTTTTTAATTAAGTCAATGAGACGACCAGGAGTTCCCACAACAACATCAACACCACGAGAGAGTGCATTTTGTTGGATATTATATGAAACTCCTCCATAGACACATACAGTACTAAGATATGGTGCTGACTCCTTGATTTCCTTCTCTACTTGCTTGGCCAATTCTCTAGTAGGTGCAAGAACAAGAGCTCGAGGAAGACGACCTAAACGCCTAGTTCAGAAAAGTAAAATAAGACAGATAAGAATAGCCGGTGATTATTTGATGCAAAATGTGTGGATATGGTTGAGAAAAAAAAACCTTGTGCTTCGTCCTTCATCCTCCTCGATAAGACGCTTGATGATGGGAATTCCAAAGGCCAACGTCTTTCCTGTTCCAGTCTTCGCTCGTGCAATTAGGTCACGTCCTTCAAGAGCAGGTAGCAACACAGACCTCTAGAGAAAGCAAACCATGTTAAGAATACCTCTTGGTGATGCCAGAAATTATATAACATGCCAAGCTAACGACTGATGATAAACATCAAAAGATCTAATTAGTAAAATATAGAGTGGAAGGCGATGGCAATCAGAAATTCTTGCAGTGAACGACGTGACATTTCACCATCCCCTAAATTATGACATAACCAGTCAATATCAAAGGCGTACAAGAATGATTTGCAATATTAGAACAATAAATGCTGTCCACCGGTATCAAACCTAATGCATAAGAAGCTACCAATATAATTATATTACAGTTGTCGTATAAACTTTATTGAACTAGACCATAAAATGCAAGGTGCGGCGCGAGGTCATAGAAACAGATATATCAAACAAAAAAAAAAGGAAATCAAATTACAGCACCTAAGATAGATGAAATGACAAAAATAAGCTTTCATTGTGGATATAAATAATTGAAATTGGTATTTGCTAATAGAAAGGAGGAGTCTTGATACTTTACGAGATGAGCATTTCTCTTCAGAAATAATGACTACTCTCATCGTACCTGAATGGGGAAAAGGTGAGTAATCCCACGCTTCTCGAGTGTACTGACGAGCTGCTCCGGCAACCCTAGATTGGAAATAGCGAGCTCTTCCTCATCCCCATCAAATCCTTCCCCCTCCTCCGACTCGTACGAGTCCGAACCATACTGCTCTTCCCGGTCATCCTCCTCCTCCAACCCCAAGCCGAGCCCTTTGAACGCCTCCTCGCTGAGCACCGAATTAGGCGAGGCGACAGCGGAGGGGAAAAACAAAGGGCGCCGCCTCGCCGGCCTCGAGCAACGGCAGGAGCCGAAACCTTTGTCGGCGGTGGAAGCCTTAAAGGCGCAGAAGTGAGGCCTCTCGGAGGGAGAAACCCTTCGAGAAAGCTCAAGAGGGGGCGCCAAGTGTAGGGATGAGACGCCGATGAGGGAAGCCATGGAGGAGTAAGAGGCGAAGAAGGGGATAGGAGGGGCTTTGATAAGGCCGCTCTCGCTACTGGGAAATGTATGGCCTTGCAAACTTCCACCTCGTTTGTCTGAAAGCCAAAGACTTATAGATAGGAGTTTAGAATAGAGGGTTCATTAAGCCAAAAGAGAGCAGTAGATATTTTTAGGCACTCCCATGGCTTTTACGATTTAATTGCATTTAATTTTTTAATTTATCGTCTAATATTAAGGACATGTACCTTTTTTTAATTACTATATATTTTATTATAATGGAATGCCATAATTTACATAGTAAGTACACTAAAGTCCATTATTATAAATTTAAATATTAAATATATAATTGCAAAAGCCTTATCCATCTTGTAATATTTTTTTAGAAAAAAGATGCATTAAAATTGTATTAGCAAGTGACCTTAGGGGTAACAATCCGGTCGAGTTAGTTAGATTTGGGTCAAATCGAGTTTGGATTTTCTCAAGTTATTCCTATCTTTCATTTGAGCTACAAGGCTATACATTCACGTCCTTTGTCCTAAAAATCATAAAAATTCTAAGTGAAACACTCGCCACCAAATATTTCACATATCTCTCACGTGGGTAAAATTCACGTGGTTTCCACGTGACCTGTTGGTCAATTTTCTATACAATAATCAGATAAAGACCACATATTTTCATAAATAATAGAACTTAAATTAGATAGACCAAAACAAGTCCTAAAATACATATCCAAACCTCACAATAGAATAAATACCCGCATAGGGACTTAGTTTACAATAACAGAAATAGATAAAAGAAACGGTAAACAAATCTTCTCTAGCTCCTCCATGGTCTCGGGATCATCTATTAATTTAAAAATATTTTCACCAAAAGTGGTAAGCAAAAAGCTCAACAAGTATATACATATATAGTCTAAAAGTAGTGTAAGAAAAAATATTACACAATGTATGTATATACTAATATGATCATAATAGTGCATCCATACAACATGTTTATCAAATTAATATCTACAACTTACATATGATAATAAGGGAACACATTTTGTACATTATTTAAACTATCAAATTATTTCTCTCATGCTCCCACAGTGCCATAGTTATAAATTATCATTATATGTTTATCGAGCTATTCACCACATCATAAGCACATGCTCACAAATCATCTCATATATCGAGAAAGGATAGACATCTACTAGTAATATCATTTGTACATGTTTGGCGATGCTGCACATGATTGGTTATCTATGGCCAACAGATTGAAGACCTTAATCGTAAACGCATATCTCCTTTTTTACAATCATCACCGCCCACAGCGAGATAGTCAAGAGTCCCCATCTCATTAGTGGACGATATGACCATGCGTCATTGGGTATCGCTAAGTCTAAGACCCCTACCTTACAATCATTATTTTATATCACCAATGTATAGTCTCCAACAAGGTAATGTGATTACCTAAATGTCGCTCAAGCTAACAACCTTAGACGTAAATCCTTTATCTCATCGGCACCATATAAACTCCACCTTTAACCTCGGGTTGAGTTAATAAAGAGCACTGCATAGTCAAAACTTACCTAAATAGTAATACACGCGAATAGCGTAATGATCAATATTATTAGTCATATGGCATATACATTAGAGTTATTATACACAGGTATGCACCAACAATCCATAAATCATTATGAAACAGTATAGTAAATATAATTATGTTGAACAACAAATAAATATTTGCACATGTGTGATTTGCATGTCATAAATTCATAAAGTCAAACATCACATCAATGCTATACTATTTCTAGACTACAGAGGATTTATTTGTTTGACATCGCTTTCAAGTAAACTCACTTCAACTACACCACGGAATCACCTTCACACGGTACTGAATCTACCTCGATAATGAGAGTAACAACGTAAGCACACATTCCACTAATTAATTAATAATCCTACTAACAACCGATATTTGTATGAGCAGGTCCATCTAGGATCTCTTTACATTTTTTTTGATCACGTTAGTATATTAATTACAACAATTTGACACACTTTTAAGGTTCACAAATGTGATCATCATCACATTTACCATTTCACCCAGTATTGTCGATTTAAAATAAAAGTGTAAATCATATTCAATTAACTTACTTTATTGGATATAAAAACACATGCAATATAATTACCTAAACTTCAATTAGAAATAAATTCCCATTAAAAGCAAATTCATAGAAATAATCTCATATCACTACCTCATTTATTAAAATAACGATTATTAGGGCTAACTAAACTACCTTATAAAGGTGATTAAAATTTAAGGCTCAATCGACAAGAATAATAAATAAGATAACTAACGTAAATTAAAATAATTATGGTGCTACTAATCTACTTGGATCAGCTCAAGGCTAAACACAAATCCACTAAAATTGGACCTGAAGCCTCGAGACAACTAAACCTAAAAGCCTTTTGGGCTGGGCCGCAGCCCAACCCACCAAAAATTGGGCTGGGTTGTCTGCAGCCTAACCCACCAGATATTTGGTTGGGCTGTAGGACACTAACCGAAAGACCAGCATGAAGCCTAATCTAGCCTAGACTCCACTTAGATTGGGCCGCAACCCAACCCAACCCAAGCTAGCTTGGGCTACACCCCAGCTAGCTCACACTCACCTCCTCCTCTCTCACCCGACAACAGACTCACCAAGAGAGGAGATGATTGTCAATGGCGAGGAGGAGCAGTTTGGTGGAATGTTGAGAAAACAGTAGAGAAAGTATGATCCAGCATAACGAGAAAGTCAATAAGAACCAAATATCAGCCAAACAAGGAGGCCAACAACAATAGGAAGCCTCCTAAGCCATGGAGGCCGGCGGCCATGGAGGTTGCCATCACAGCCTCTAAGCCACGAAAGCCCTATTAGATAATTGCTCAAGCTCCCACAGAAGGATAAGAACACAACAAACCCACGGGAAAGGCGATGGGAAGCTATAGGATATAGCCTCAACCGACGACCTAGAGTACCCATGAAAGGTACCTAGCGAGAGAGGATGTCGAGGGGAAGCTCCTCGGTTCGTAACGACATCGACACATGGTCACCTACCAGCCTATTTTTCGATGGGACCGAAACAAGGATGGGGAGGAAAAGCACTTCAGGGCTAATTTAAACAAAAAATTAAATACTCAAGATAGGGGAGGACTTATCGACGAGCATCTCCGTAGCGGTGGCAAACTCTGGAGACATCGCGAGGTGGCGAGGAGCAAAAAGGGGTGAGTGACGACTACGAGGTGAGGGAGAAAGGAAGCAGAATAGAGAAAATAAGAGAGGGAGGAGAAAAAAGGTAAGGCAGCTGCCGAGCACGTGTGCTCATTTCATTTTTTTTAAGGGACGGGTGTTACACTAAGAATATGAATACATACTTATTAGCTAAAGTAAGTGCAACTTATGTCTTATTTACAAAAGCCCTCAAGCCTATTCTTACTAATCTAATCGATTATCACTCTCGATGGTGCGAGGTCAACTAAGTTGTGTAATAACTGTTGAAAAAAAATATATTTAAACATGGATTTTATATCAATTTTAGGTCCAAATTTAAGTAAGGTCACACATTATTAATGAAGAATTAGTGGTAAAATTGAAAAGCTTAGATAATACTTTAATGTCACATATTTACTTATTCAAATTCATGAAGAGAGGTATATAAAAATTGACTTTTAAGTGATTATCATAGTAATAAAAAATAAAAATAAAAACTAGTTTAGTATCAGATTAACTATTTGAGAAATTTTGATAAGGTATCTAAAGTGACGAGCTTCTGAGAGACTTTGAACCCCAAAAGATATCTATTTTATTGGTAAAGAAATTTATGGAAATTAACTCACATACATAGATCGCCTGACTCGACTTAGTTCAGTTTATGCGCATGAGTCAAATCTAAAATTATATTTTGCATGATATGATTACGATTTCAGTCTTGTCTAACCTGAAGTATATTATGCAAATTGATGCATTGTTTGGTCTAGAAAAGGTGTGTCCTTTCAATGCGTCCTTTCATGACCAAATATCTTCTATTCCAATAGAATTTTTTGCACCATTTCATCGTGACTATCCATTTCTATAAATAAGTTTACAATTTACACTAGATTTTTTTTAATCGAATTGGTTCATTTCATTCACAAATTTTTTGAATTTCTCCTTCTGTGTTGAGAGAGAAAGTACTGCACTACTTTGATTTCACAAAGCACTCAAATAGCAGCTTTCATTTATACGTAAAAGGTCAGTCGTATCTTCGAAGATCGATATTTACTATTTTAAAAGCAACTAATAAATAATCAATTGATTTTAAGGAAATAAAACTTATACAAAATTTTACATTATGTAAACAACGACATTGAAGCATTCTTTTACGGCGGCGTATATATTGGGGGCAGTTTTTATTCTAAAATTTAATATAACTCTCACAAAATGTTAACATACAGGAGCATTTTCATGAAAAGCAATGCAAAAAATAATACTATGTTATACAGACTCTTTATTTTACTAATTACACACCAACTTTCATATATAATATAACATTTGGGGATTGTAAATAGCTTATTAATATAAAAATTGGTTATTAGTATCGTTTCATCTCTTTTTTGAAAGACCAAATATTAAAAAAAGTCCTAGTTAATTTATTAGAACATAGGTTAATCAAGGTGCCGCTTCATATTAATATAAAAACTAGTTATTAGTATCGTTTCATCTCCTTTATGAAAGACCAACTATTAGAAGAAAAAAATTCGATAATAAAATTGTATCGAAAATTTGTGGTGTTTTTAAATCAAACGAAAAAATATACATTTTAAAGTAATAATAAATAATATTTTTTTTAAATAATATTACTTTTTATTATAATTGCAGACTTAAAATACTCTATATACCTGTAATATAAAAAAATAATCATACATTACAAATTAATGCGGGATATAAGCTTGCACTCTACGTAAAATAAACATACACTAGAGGATATAAATAAGCACTGTGGGAGTAATGCGGGATTATAAGCTCGTAATCTATATAAAATAACAATACACTAGAGAATATAAAAAGACACTAAAGAGTAATACGAGATTATAAGCCCGCATTCTGTATAAAATAATTATATGCTATAGAATATAAAGAGGCACTACGGGATAATCTATGGTATAAATCTATACTATATGTAAAATAACTATACACTAAATAATATAAGGAAGCACTATGGTGAGATTATAAGCTCGCATTTTATGTAAAATAATTATGCACTAGAGAATATAAAGAGACATTGCAGATAATGTAGGATTATAAGTCCGCATTCTATGTAAAATAATTATGCACTAGAGAAAATAAATAGAAGATGAAATAGAAAAACTAGACTGTAGATGATATGACTAGTATTTACGAAAATCGATCGTAGAGAGAGAATCTTTATTGTAGTTGATGTGATATATAATTAAGTGTTGTCTAATCTAGATGCGAAATTATTTTTTTTAAATTAAATGAAATAAGATGAGAACAATGAATTACTATACTAAAATAAGATAAGTTGTTATTTAATTAATACACCAGAATAATGAGACTTATTCTATAATACATTTATTTCTATTCTACAAGTGAACAAGGGGCTTAAAATTATAACAATATATTTTGGACTGTCTACCTCCTATCTAATGAACGGCTAAAAAACCATGTATGAACAAGGATTAATTACCCTTCCGCACCAAACTATTCTAGATTGGGGTGGGAGATTTACAGACACCTTTCCATACTTCGTATTTGGAGTAGTACGCTCTTTTTTTTCCAGTCTTCGGTTATATATGGAGGGATAGAAATAAGATGACACGGGCCTTCTCCTTAAAAAAGGAAAATGTTATCCACTAGTAGCCGATTATATATATATATATATATATATATTTCATTTAAGTCCCTCTCCCTCTCCCGTTGTTAAGTTTCACATCAGTTTAAACTGACGGAATAACAGGTCATAGCGGGATTAGGATATAGAGAATAAATAGAAGCCAGACTATTAGTATCAGATTTAGACAACAGCAGAGTGGCTTAAGACCTTTTAGTGTATTTATTATCCTTTTAATTATTATTTTTTTTATAAAAAAAATGCGCCAAGTAATTTTAAGAAGACCAATCGGCTCACCAAACTTGCCGTATTTGGGTTCCTAATTTATTCACCGAAGTTTCTTTTTCGACGGCCAGCGAAATCCAAATCCGCACAGTGTGAGCTGCCATCTCCTCCCTCCCCCCTCCTTCGCGCGATCCCTCTCCTCCGCCTAGCGATCTACCAACACATCTCTTTTGGAATCCCAATTCGATTTGTTACCCAATCGGATCCCTCCTACTGTACCCGAAGTCGAATTCGTCAGCCCAAGCTTCGAATTCCGGTTCTAGGGTTTGCTCCTGGGAGGAAATACCTTTCCTGCCTATGGAGGAGGGGGCTTGTTCTTCTCCCCTTTCTCCAATGGTGCGTTTTGCCGAAGTGAATTGGTAGTCGCTTGGTTTTGTTTTTTCTAATTGATCCGGATGGCGCACATACTTTTCGTCGTCGTCGCGTTGCCGTGCGCGGTCGGAGCGACAGTGCTGGCGTTGCTCCACATCTATCGGCACCTCCTCAATTACACAGAGCCTACTTACCAGCGCTTCATTGTTCGTATGATCTTCATGGTGCCGGTAATGCTGCTTGCTATTATTATTGTTGAGGAAATTGAAGCACTAGCTTTGCTTTAATAAGTATTGGAATTAAGAAATTTAGCAGTGCGCAAGCTTGGGTTCTTTTCTTTGTTTCCTTTTGTTTTAACTATTGCGGTGTCTAATGTTTGACATCTCTGTACGTTAAGTGCATGTATATAATAAAGTTGGTTGCTTGGGTGAAAGAAAATTTAAGAAAATCAAATATATACGCTAGTGTTGCTTTTTTTTATCATTATAGTGTAAGTAATTATGTTATCTTCATCATTTTTGTCACATGGAATTTCTGATCTAATGGCTGTTCTGCTAATTGTACTCTGATTGTAAGTTTCTCAATGGTTGTCCCGGGCACCATTGCAGTAGTTCCGGACAACCCAAGTATACACAGTGTTGCTTTTTTTCTTCTTCTTATCATTGTAGTGTAATTAATTTATGTTATCTTCATCATTTTTGTCACATGGAATTTCTGACTGTATGGCTGTTCTGCTAATTGCTCTCTTATTGTAAAATTTCTCAATGGTTGTTCCGGACACCATTGCAGTGGTACAATAATTTTCTGCTGCTCCCTTTGTATGATACCATTGAGTTCTAACCATAATGATTAACGTTATCCAGCATCTTCTAGTGAGGAATGATTATCTCCTAAGCTATTCGCTAGAGCTATTATCTTTTACCACGGATTTCAGGTGTATGGCCTGATCTTTGATTTTGACCCTATAATGATTATGATTTTCTGTCTTTCCAATTTCGGCATCCAATGTCCTCTACCATTATATCAAGCTTGACTAACTACTAGTTCTGTAACAATCTTCAAGCTGATTCTATATTGAAGAAGAAACTTCAATGTGGTACTTGTGAAACTTTAAAACAACCTCTCGAAATAAGGAAGGTTGCATAAATTTTCTTTCTCAGACCCCGCATTGTCAGGGGCTGCCCTTATTAGTTTCACAAGTACTACATTGAAGTTTCTTCTTCTTTTATATTCCATCTTCAACCATTTTCTCATGCTCTCTTGTGTAGTCCTGCCAAATATTCTTACTGAGCATACACCGGCACCCTTTTGACAAGAAATTTGTTCCATAGGAACTTTTGTTTTTTCACATATGAAACCTTCTTTTTCACAGGTAAAGTAGGTCTTGATTTGGTGTTTTTGTTGCTTGTGCTAGTTGCTTACATCATTGTTTGTTGCATTGCCCACCTTTTTTAATATTTTACATTTATATTGTTGATTTTCTGTTTACTTTGTAATATAAGGGTTTGAATGAACTTAGCAACCTAAAAATGAAGAAGAATTAAGTTAACTTGGATAGAGATGGTAAATTCTTTGAGCAAAGCTTTCTTCATTGAAGGATTTAGCTGTTGGTAAAAACAAATAAAGGATCCACATAATTGGTTCTAATGATATTTGTCAGTTGATGTGCTTTGATTGTTAAAGAGTACTGAGATTATGCAGCTTTTATCGATTTCTTCTGGATCAATTAATAATCTTTTTTGGCAGGTCTATTCTGTGATGTCTTTTCTGTCCCTTGTCTTTCCTGATAGATCAATTTACTTCAATTCAATTCGAGAAGTGTAAGTTTGATCACCTAAGCTTGTCTATGCTTTATTTCCAGTTTTTTTCATTATTGGCAAATAAACATTTCTTGGGTTATACACATATAATCTTTTAAATTTTACATTATACTTATTAGAGATGTTGTAGTTACATAATGACATAGTCAGTGGCATTAACAACGAGTCCAGATAAGAAAACATATATACTAGTGACCTCATATACTTGTATTTCTTGTGTATGAATATGTTAAGAATATCCCACAATGTAATCCATATAAAGTGAAACTAATGTACTGTAAGTTTGTGTCATTGGAGGTTGTGTTGTAAATCATAGAAATAGTTCTTCAAAAAAAATAAAAAATTTAAAGTTAGTGCTTGCAAATTAATTTGCATCCTTGTCAGTCGTCTTATTGTGTATACATACATATGCATGTGGTGGACTTGAGTTTGGAGATGGGCATTTTTGCTGATGGGTTGAATATCAGCATCTGGTTGTATAGAAAGAGGTCTTCTCTTAAAACTTAAAAGGTAGTGTATGTTCTTTCATTTTATGTGCTTGTCTACAGTTGAATGATGCAATAATAGGTCTCTAAGAACACAAGCCTAGCTATGACTAAGTATCCGTTCGGTTAGGTTACAACAAGAGTAGTTAATCTACTACAATATATTCAACAGAGGAGAGCATTTCATATTAAATCTTCAATAGGGGCATGACCCTGGTGGAGAGTTTACCATAGGGGTTTGAATTATTGCCTCTTTTGGGTCCTCCTGTAGGATAGGAACTAAGAGAACTAATTGGGAAGGGGTTGGGCTCAATTAAGAAGTTTTTTAGGTCCTACTCTACGGTCTGTCCATCCTAGTTGAGCCTAGTAATAGTGGCTGGTCATATTTGATCTCCCTTGCTTTTTTAATTTACTGGCTCATCTGATGACTCAATCTGATTATGTGGGCGACATCTAGGCTTTTCAAATTGACAGTTTGCTAATTTAACTAACAACAAAAGAGAAAAACAGACCTAAATTAAATAAATGTCATTGGTGAAATAAGGGTTGAACTTTGGCATTTGTGAACACCATTAGTTACTAACCCAAAGACTTATCCTGGTCTTGTCAAATTTCATTGGCTTAAGTGTCAAGAAGATTTGAACTGTGAATGCATGATATATTCTTGTTAATTTGGGCCGACATTAGACTGCATTCCAAACATTGCACTACAGTATAAGCTTACAAATAAGGACTCATAACTACGAGATAGTGTTGGTAGTTTTTGACCAATCATATTTGATTGGGCTGCACAGTGCATTCTTTTCATGTGTTCATCTTCGTATATCTTAAGTTGGCATATACTCTTTTTAGACATGTAGATGGAAATACAGATTTTCTAATATTATGCATTATAATTTTGACAAGTATATTGTTCCATCTAAGTATTTATGGCTGTATTTCATCTCACTCTCCGACTATATAATGAATAACTATCTTTCTGTTACCTTCAATTTCAGTCTAAATATTAGATTTGTTATTAATTTGATAGAAAATCAATAATATTCCCAGTAATTCTTTGTCCTTAAAACTTTCTTGTATGTCATTTGCTTCTCAATTAACCTGCTAATTGTTATATGTTATTGTTCTTCTTGATATTTCATTCATGTATCAATATACGAAAAGTTAGTTGCTTCTTGGAAAGTGCTGGGAAAAATGCATTTAAAAGTCCTTTGGAAGCTTTAGTTAATTTGATTTTGTATTTTGACAAATTTCAGTTATGATGCTTGGGTGATCTATAATTTCCTTTCACTCTGCTTGGCGTGGGTTGGCGGCCCAGGTGCTGTGGTGTTGAGCCTGAATGGCCGAGTCCTGAAGCCATCATGGTTCCTGATGACATGCTGCTTTCCAGCTATTCCTTTGGATGGGTGCGTTAATACTTAATAGTCCTTTTATTCACCTCTCTGCATGATTGTTTCTTGCAAATTAAATGCCAACCACTTCACATGTTAATCTGCTGAAGTGTTTTCTTTTTGATAAATTCAATCATGTTCACTTTACTGAATCAGACTTTGTTATCCAACAGGCGTTTCATACGAAGATGCAAACAAGGTTGTTTGCAGTTTGTGATTCTTAAGCCTATTTTGGTTGTGATTACCTTCATACTGTATGCAAAGGGAAAGTATAAAGATGGAAATTTTAGCGTGAATCAGTCCTACCTTTACATCACAATCATTTATACAGTTTCATATTCGATGGCACTGTATGCTCTTGCCTTATTCTATGTGGCGTGCAGAGATCTTCTTCAGCCATTCAATCCAGTGCCAAAGTTTGTAATGATCAAATCAGTTGTTTTCCTCACTTATTGGCAGGTATTCTTTCGAAATTCTGTTTCTTATTATTATTATTATTTTTTGTACCTATGGTTTTGAAGCCTGCCAGTGCCTGCTTCAGACTGTCATGCTGATGATTCTTGTGCATATAGCATATCAAGATCCTGCAGGTAGTGGGGAAAGTACCTCCAGTTAGCACAAATAAAATTTGGCTTCTCACTCTGTCAACATAAACATATCTTACCTTTATGGTAAACATTGAGATCCATCTATTTTGCAGGGTGTCCTGGTTTTCCTAGCTGCCAAGTCTGGATTTATAGAAAATGCGGAAGAAGCTGCTGACTTTCAGAACTTCATTTTATGCATTGAGATGCTTGTAGCAGCTGTTGGCCACCTTTTTGCCTTCCCTTACAAAGAATATGCAGGTGCCAATATTGGTGCATCTGGCGGTTTCAGGGGAAGCCTTGCTCATGCTTTGAAGTTCAATGATTTCTATCACGACACGGTCCACCAGGTGATCGCCCAGTAG
The DNA here is from genome assembly GCF_048772165.1 of Typha angustifolia. Taxonomy (NCBI): domain Eukaryota; kingdom Viridiplantae; phylum Streptophyta; class Magnoliopsida; order Poales; family Typhaceae; genus Typha; species Typha angustifolia. The sequence goes on along the minus strand of NC_133252.1, from coordinate 9,332,113 downwards.
ATTGTAATATTGGAATATCAACCTAATTTTACTAATGATGTCACTCTTTGCCTTAACTTATTCTTACAAGTTTCATTCTACTGCAGTTTGCCCCTACTTATCATGAGTACGTACTCTACAATAACAACGAGGGTGATGATGGAGCAAGAAAATATCGATCACGAACTTTCGTGCCAACTGGACAAGAAATGGATGCTGTTAGAAAGAACAAGCCCATGTATGGTGGCAGAATTGAAGACATCCAACTGTCCAGTGTCTCAACATCTGGCTCAAATAGTCCTGAGGCATCAAATACAGTACCTAGCCAGGCTGATCTGGAAGCAATCAAGTCATCTTTGCTCTTGGAAAGCGGTGCTGCATCTGCACAGCCATACGATCTCTCAGCCTTAATTGACACAGATTTGTCTAGTTATCCAGGAGAGGTTCCTGCAGTTGATGATTCGAGCAAACAATGATATTACATTAGAGGGAGTTCCTTAGCGAGAATGAATCTTTGAAACAGTTGAACTAGGGAAAGCTTGTATTTCGTTTCATCCATTTTGGGCTTTGACACATGCCATGTTGATATGTTCAAACACATTGTTCTGTAATTTTTGATTCAGAGCTACACTAGTATATACCCATGATCATCCACTTTGCTCATCACTTTTGCTTTAGCTATCAAACTTTGGTACCTGGAATGGGGCAGAAATTGATCTAATGGGCGATAGATAGTAAGTGCGACAGTCACCTTTTTATATGTTAATATTTACACCAATGAAGCATCTACTCGCCATAGTTTGGTTTATATACAACTACATAAACGTGATAAACAAAAAGGAGAGAAGTTATAGATCCATACACAAATTAAAAATATGCCTATATTTGCATTTACTATTTGTATGTAAACCTTGTTCCCTGGGGGGATTAAAATGAAAAATACTCATCGGCTCTTATGCGTAGCTGATTGCTCATTCTGTGTCTTCTGCAATTTTATTACATTTAATTTTTTAATTTATAATAACAAATTTTAAGGTGCATCACATATATAAATTATATACACCTTATTATAATAAAATATGCATCAATTACAGAAAATATATGCACTCAATTTTATATGTTAAATTAAACAATTAAATATAATTAAATTGCAAAAAAGCTGGCTTATACTCTAAAAAGGACCAGAGCAATGGATTATGCACCATCTTTTTGTATACGTAATGATTTTATTAAATGAGGATAAACTTTTTGCAGCAGTTCGTTTATCGAAATACACATACTATTATTTATTGTATATATAATGATAATGACAGTGCAGACAAAACTACCGCAGCAGCAGATGAATCCAAACCACGAAGTTGCATTTCCTGAGCACCTTCCTTCCAATACTAAGAACACTTTATTCTCTCACAATTAGATACTAAATTCGCAGTCATGTCTGCAGCCATTGCTTCCATGGTTTTAGTAGTTTCGTGAGAAGGATATCCACCAGCACATCTAAGTTAAATTCCACAATGTAGCAGTTCAAGGCGACTAAATGATGTACCCCTTCATGGTATGTCTGAGCCAATTGCATGTCTAAATCCACTTGTTTAGATAAAATTAGTGTAGGAAAAAAAAAAGCATGCAAATTTCAACAAAGTTGAAACAACCACGACTTGTGGCGACAATTAATTTAAGAGCGCTAAAAGTACAATCTTGAATTATTGGAGCATCCTCATCCATTTTACATTAGCAACCAACAAGAAGGAAAATCTACATTACCCTCATACCTGTTGGAAATTTAACCTTTTGACAGCATAAATATAGGTAGTGGTACATAAAATATCTATGATCAAGCAGAAGCATCACCAATTACATCACTGCTTGCATAGTTTATGAACAAGTTCTTGGATGAAGGCAAACCAGCAACCACATCATCTTCAATTCCACACTCGTTCGTTCCCCTCAAAATCTTGAAGTATCCGTCCTGCACAAACCATAAAAGGGAATGCCTTAGAACCTACTATAAAAGATCCCCACAAAAATAGTATTTGTAATGATTGAGATGTTGAGATGTTGTTCATCAACTTACATCACCCCATCCTCTATTCCATTGATTAGCAAGAAGCTGCAAGAAGAGAGATAACGAAAGTCAGATTTGATTAGATAAGTGTCAGCATTCAGAACCAAAGGGTAGACAGCATACCCAGTAATCCTCGCCCTCATCACTGGTTCCCCATCCAATTAACTTAACGGCATGGCCACCCATTACATCACCTGTAATGTGCTTGTACACTCCTGACTTGTAGTGAGCAAAATCCTATCGATGATGAAGATATCAGTAAATCAGCAATAATAAGCTAAAAAGTAGTTGAACCCTGTCATCCTTCTTTCATGTAGAAACACAAATATACCATGAAAAGGCTGAGTATAAAGATTTTCCACGACTAACCTTACCAATGTAACAGTTCACATAAATGAAGGGAAAGGAAAAAAGCAATCTTAGCATATAGGATTGCTTTAAATTTGTACCTCAAAAACTGTGAAGTCAACTTCTACAGGGCCATTTGTGTAGACCTCTGCCATGATATCATGCGGATCAGAGTTTACTCTGTATGCATTGACACCGAAATGCTTAGTCTTCTCCCAGAAAAGGTTGTTAACTTTGCACTTCTTCTCACACTGTGGGGTTGGATAAGCAGGTTCACAGCCTGGATGGGCACATCCAATGTCATCGAAGTATGGGTCACACTGCAAGATGAAATGTTAACTCGTTAAAGACTGTACATCCAGTTGGATGTTAGGCAACTAAATTCTTGCACTCAAAGCTCGTAAGAGATCACAGAAGCACATAGTGAACATCAACGAAAAAGATGACTATCAAGAGGTGCAATTTTTGCCTATATATTTATGTTTGAGAGAAACATGCCCATCTCAAACAATTTGGTATTTATTGGTAAGCCATAACTTCTTATAGTAATTCTACATATCAACTTAGTACTTACTAAGTTACTACAAAACCCTCCTATGCTTCCAAAATTTTATATACAATGTAGCTTCAGTATGCAACAGTATTTTGTCAACAAATCAGTACTCTCCAGGAATATACACTAATAAATGTGAAACAGAAGAGGCTTCTGCTTGACCAGGATGAAAGCTTATCACTTCACAAATTAGCAAGTGTGCAAGAGAGAACTTGCCATTACTTCCGTAGGCATGTCTATAACTTCATCAATATACAGTGCTCTCTTGATTCTGACCATAAACAGAATTTTGACATGACAATGGGATTAGTTACAAACTGGATTGACTAATTGTCATCGCTTTACGTAATGCTTCTATGCTTTTGTATAAGTTAGGGTAGCCAGCTCACTTATTACTTCAGCAAAAGGGATAAATTCGATCGCACAAGAAAGGAATTCCAACGTAATAATTAAACAATAAATAGAGCAATCTAATTAGGAATATGCCCCATCATATGCAGCAGCAAGTTCTGACACTGGAATGCACCCAAGGATGAAGAAATACAATCAATATTCAAAGCCTTTGCTGATTGGGTAGCAAGAAAAAAAAAACCAGGGTAACAGAAAGAACCACAAATTGTAGGCTACAATAGAAAGAACTGCCCACATCTTCATTTTATCATATTGCAAAGCAAATATAAGCTTGATGCTCACCTAAGAATTTGAAAGAAAATTGCAGAAGAGTGATAGTGCAGAGGAAGTATGCCGAGATTGAGGAAGACAGATATTTCAGAAAAGAACATAGATAACGAAAGGTTGACTGTGAGACTACAATAAATTTTAGTACCTCTTCAGTAACAACACCATTCTGGACAAAGTAGCGCCATGCATATATCGGATAACCACCATCACAACCATCTCCACACATAAAACCACAGCATGAGAGGAGATCATTGACAGACAGGGAAATGTTCTGCGATGGAGTAAATCATTACTTAGCTATAAGAAATAGGCAGCACTTAGGAAATCTTCATAGAAGCTGCAGGTACACTTTACCATGCCGAAATGAATGCAGAATCGATCTGATAGCGACTCCACAGCACCAAAAGCCCAACAAGAGCCACAGTGACCCTGTTCATCAAGATTTCATACCTTTTTAGTGCATCTAAAACCTTTCCTGAACTATATAATTAAGCAATGAAGAATATTGATCAACTTACTTGATCTGTTCACCAAAATCAGCAATTACGCCGTAAAATAACGAGGCAAGGAAGCACGAAAAGGAAAAACAAATGTCAGCATCTCCTATAAAGGATTTGGGTCCTCTGAAGTCTAAACTAAAGCATGAAAATTAGTGCAACTAACCAAGGATTCTCCCAATAGTGCTGCACTGAGACCAAGCTGTCCTTGCATCAAATTGCTTTGGAAGATTTAAAGATTTCGGATAAGTTCTCACAGGAATATCTTCCAACTCATTCTGAGGTGTTCGCTTCACTCCAAGAATATGCTTAAATTGGCCAATCTGCACGAGTACAAGGCTCATTCAGACTCCAGAACATGTAAAAGTAGATGTTCTATTACATCGACGACTCAAGGTTGAGGTTGAGTAAATAAGTCTTACTGTGTAATTTGCGAAACGGGGATTAGTGGAAGCTCTCCAACCGGCACCGGGGTGTGTATTAATTTTGTCTACGATTGCATTCTGGATTGACACAACCAACAAGACGATTTATAAACTCTAAGACGAAAGAAAGAAAAGGAAAACGATAGCACTTGGGAAGCCCCTTTTAACTTGATAAAAGAAGGAACCTGAAGAATCATTGAATCGGTCCTGAGCTTTGGTATTGGCTTCACTGCGACAGCCTGCAGACGAATATAGTGATAAGGAAACAATGGAGAATAAGCATACAAAAGTGCAGACTTGGAAATTAGAATGTTAAAATTGAAGTAAAATAGCCACCAAAAAAGGAATTTTTATAAAACCAAAACGGTCAACGGCGCAACATATACAAACACTTGTATTGTTCAAAGAAATCCCCCTTATCTATGAGCGCTACAAAAAAACAGGACATCATGATCCGTCCCACAAAAAGGAGCTTTGATTTAAAGTGAGCTCTCAAAAAACTCGTCAAACCAGTTAGTTAGATCTTTGCAGTCTTCATCTCGACAACGTTATCAATTTAGTATTGAGTTCAACATAAAGGATAAAAGCTCCTAAAAGATTGCAATCTAATAGGAACTTATTAAATCGAAAAAAAGACCTGGTGTGAGAGGAGATCAGCAGTCAAAATCATTAGGAGCATCACAAGAGATGATTGCCAAAGCGAAGGCAGGGTGGAATTCGCCATCTCGCTTAAATTTTCTCCTCTCCTCCGGATCACAGAGAAGAAAGAGTATCGAAGAAGGGATAGGCGAGAAAGTGGAGCGGATATTTTGGCTCCGTATATTGATCACTAAATAGCGAGGGCGACGTGTGATTGGTGGGAAATTTGTATATAGGACCCTAGATTTATCTAGATTTTATTTGAGACCCTATATTTATCCAATAATTGCCTTCAGGTTTTTCTAGTATAACTTTTTATTTCACATATAGGTTGCACAAACTCAGAAACCCTCCCAAAAAATAAAAACTAAAATATGTACATATAATATTTTAATTAAAAATTACTAAATATAAACCCTAATGTTTATGAAAGAATTCAAAATTCACAACCGTTGTCATAGATTCTATTGTAAGATTAGATCATTAGACTATAATGGTGACAAAAATAGCATCAACTAAAAATATCACCAATTCCATTAATTAGAATTGTGATCCTGATTAGAAAGCCAATCTGTAGCATGAATAAAGGCCCGCTTACTTTATCTACCCAATAATACTATTTTATTTTACACTAAATATATATATATATATATGATGTAGTTTATGACTTATACAGGGTGTTAAATGCAAAATTCCCTCTGAGATCAGGAATTTTGTAAATTTGCACCATGCTTTTCACGTTTATTCTGATTCGCACCTTGTTGGTTTTCGAAAGGTACAGATCCGAATTAACACACAATGTAGGGGCCTGGAATGATATATATTCTTTAAAAAAAAAAAAAAAGAAACTGATCGCAGAAAGCAGATGATAACGTGGTGCAGGCGGGTCCGCACCGTTTGGCCGCCACGATGATCCAATAATGAAGCGACACGTTCTATGTTAAGACGACCCGCGATGTATTTTATAGGCCTGTGGTTTTCGAGGCAAGTAACATGATGACCAGAGTACCCAAGAGCTATGGAAAGGTATGGGTGTCCGTAACAATAAATAGGGGGCCAAGAGATAAGAGAGTTTTATTATTACCAAACTACCCTTTATTTATTTATTTATTTATTTATCAAAATAAATCACATCTTACAATTTTAGAAATGTTGAATAGTATTAAAGTTACAATTTGGATGAGTAACTGAGTAGTGAGTACAAAATTATATAGACTACTCTAAATTTTTTTAATGTATATATATTATCTATATTTTTCTCATTTAAGCTCTGATTAAGCTTCAACTAAATATTCATTTCTAAATTAAGCAGTCCAGTGCCTTAATTTCATCAATAAAATTTATGTAAAAGTAAAAAGCTAATAAATTAATTGTTTGATTTACTGACTATTAATTTTGAATTGTGATTCATTTTGGTAAATAAAGTCTAGAAGACGACTAATTTGGTCAAAGACTATAAGAGATAAAAGATGAGGATAAGGATGAGGGGAAGTAGCGTGATTGGTATGGTATTACTTCTATCGTCAAGTGCGGAAGAAGACGACGGACAATGCCTTATTTCTTGTGGTTAAGTCATTCGTCAGGAACGGGCCGGGCCCACTGCGACTGCCAGGGAACGGAACGGGTTGATACTTCCGTCACGGCCTAATGCAAGCTTGCATCTTTGACCCGTAAAATACCTACCCCTATACTTATACCAGTATTTTGGTATATTAATATTTCTCTTTCTTTTTTCCCTCCAAAAAAGAATGGTATAAAGTTGATAAATTTAGTCACAAGTGAATTACATGATAATATATAGATGGAAAAAATAATAAAATATTAATATAATAAGAATTTGAGAGGTTTCAATAATTTAAGGAGTCCGTAAGTACTTAAAAATAAGTTCATTAGGTGTATATGAAAATAAGTGATAGATTAGAAGGTTTAAATAAAATTATTCATAAATTACTATCCTATTTGATATTTTAACATAAAATGATACTGTGTTAGCGGTTGTCTACTGAGCTGATGAGCTGGTATTAGGGTATTTAATTTTTTTTTAAATGATCTACTATAGTCAAAACTCAATTATGAACAACTTAGAAACTACACCAATTTCCTAAGGTAAGTGATTAGTTTCTCTCAAGTATATTGGTGTCAAAATTCATGAAAAACTAACCGGTAGATTTTAGATAGTTTTGTTAAAAGCATGGTATAAATTGTTGATTCATTATCTACATAGCTTAAGCTTTGTAGTTAATTAGTCATTTAATATAGTATCAGTGCTTTCCTTCAGATTGACAGAAAAGCATGTTGAAAAAGTTCCAAAAGAGAATTAATTTTTCTTTTAGTATAATTAAAAGTATTATAGCAATTAAAATACACAACATATTTTAGAATATAAAATATAAAAATTATCATTCTCATAAATTACAAGTGAAGTCATTAGAATATCTAATGAATTAACATGGCATCATAGTAAGGTCTCTAAGTCTGAATCTCACCATGTGCCACCATTCTCTAACAACTACTCTAAATAAATAACGGTCATATTTATTTTCTTGCTCGGATATTGTAATTATTTACAAAATCTCTTTGCCTGGCCATCCTTCTCATCTTCTCCTCCTCCCTCCCCTCCGTTGGCATGATCTACTTTTCCTCCATTGTTTGTTGCCTCCACCAATCTACTCTTCTTCCTCCATGGTTGCCTTCGGTAGATCTACGCTAGCCCAAACTTCAAGCTTGAGTTTTCTATTCTAGAGTCTGACTCGGCCCGAAATCGACTCAACCCTATATTTGTTCGTGTCAAATTCACTCTATTTTTTTGCTGCACTAAGTACTGAGTTTAGTTCCACATTTGGAGGGAAAAAAAAGTAATATGGTCTTAAATTCATAGATTGAATTGTATTTTTAAGATCACTACTGATAGATTGTTAGGTGCTCATCTAATAACACAATCTTTTGGGCGTCGAAGTTATTACTATAATAATTATCTTTGATATAATATAGAGTATAAATAAAAAAATAAAAATTAAATCAAATATCTTTAATTTGACATATATATTTAAATTAAAATATTTTTATTTATTGTAGATATGCATTAGATACTTGTAAGAATCTAGTGAGGTAGGTGGGTAATAAGAGAGAGAGTAGATATGTGGAAAAATTATGCAAATGATGACTTAATCAATAGCTATGATATCCCTGTGTATTACACTAAAACCCCTACAAATGGTTATTACCTTTCATTTATTACATTTTTACATTTATATGGGCACTAAAATGGAATCTTAAAAGTTATAAAATTTAGATATTCTCAATGATTATTTGATGAAATTACTTCAGAAAATAATTTTAAATTCTATCTATATGTAAGATGTTTTATATTGCAAATTTGTAACCGAAAATAAATACTTCTCATGTATTACACTTTTACCTTTATTTATAACCATATTTTATCTATTATATTTTCATCCCGAACTACTTTATTGTATGCTAGATGCACGCAACCGACATTACTAGAGTTAAGCTATGCTAGGGTTTCACAAAAGTTTATTTTTGCTTGTCATATGAGGGTTTTTCATGTCGGTATCGGACAACGTTTCCTCTTCCCTCATCATCTCCACCATCACTAAGAATCGTTTGCCTCTTGTATGCAGTGTCATGACCAATCAAATCTAGGCACCATGCCTTTTGTATGATCATGCTTTTAGTTTTGCTTAGCTCTTGCTGCAAGGTTTAATGTGTTATAGATTTTTTATTTCTTTGTTTCTTTTCTAATGTAGGTCGATGATCTTTGATCCTCTAAGATACAAATTCCTTGGACTGCTGGATTGCGACAAAACCATAATATAACTCGAGGCTCTCTACATTTGTGAATTTGCTAGCGTCTTGATTCATCATGTAACCTCAAGCTTATGCTTTTTTCGATTTCTAGTGCAATCTAATATAAGTTAAACGTGAGGCTTGTATAAAAGAGTTATCGTTATATCCTTCTTCTATTCTATGTATTATATTGTCTTCCCGTAATCTCTAGAAGTTAAGTAATTGTTCCAATTTACGATCTTTCTCTCAAAGAAAAAATAAAGAAAATTAAAATATTTTCACTTGTCACGATGGAATCTCTTGCTCATATCTAACAAGTCATCCCGAGTACATCATCTTCAAAGTTTGGACATAGTCCTATCTAGTATTTCATCAGCTACTGCAATATAAAAGTATACAGTTTGATTGCGTAGTCCTTCAAACATTGCTGAGTGCTGACAGGTGATGGTGAATAACAACCATATTCGTATTTGTTTACATCTATATCTGATGGCGGGTGACTAATCACAACATCACTACATTAGAATTTAAATAAATTGCACATAAATATATGCAATGATATGCCCACTAATTCTATCACTCTTTGGCTTATTCGACTATAAACGTGTTCAAAGTTTAGACAATTTCAACCCATTAATTTGTTGCATCTCAGGAGCACGATGAGCTTTTGTGAATCTCGAGTTGAATTCAATGGAATGGATAATTATTTATATAGTATTATGCTAGAGAGAGCGACTGTATAAATCTCTTCTTCTTAGGATTTGCTTTAAGGACATATAAAATAGTTACATGGTTTCTTAGCAATAGAAGAAAAATTAAATGAAAAAGAAAACTAAAGTTAAATAATTTAAATATCCTCAACTTTTCTTTTCTTTTTTTCTAAAATAAAGGTAAAATAATTTATAGTCTAAAAATTGATTTTATAATGAATAATTAACGAAAGATGTATGAGAGTGATGGTTGGAAAATTTATGGGCTATTTCAATTTCTTTCAAAATTTTAATTTTAATTTTTATGTGGAAGCTCAGCTGGGAAATGGGGAATGTCATTGGATTTTCTTTGTTTCTCTCCTCTCTATAACTACAAACATATTTATTTAATAAAAGTTTAATTAGATTCTGATTCTGATTCCTTCTTAAAAAATAAGAACTCATATGTCACGAAAATTAAACAATACTATGTGAGAGTAGATCATAGTTAAAGGTCTAGATATAATTATCCATATAATTTATCCTATTTTGGCCGGGTGTTGATTTGTTCTCCTTCTTTTTCCTTCTCCTCCGGGTTTGTAGATAGATTGGCAGCTGCGCGTCCGCAGGTTTAGGTTGTCAGCGGAGATAATATATTCCTGCGCCTGAGTGTTTGTTGGATTCATATATCCGTCCCTATCCAAACCCTCACCTAATAAATCCCCTCGCAGTCATATATGCGACTCTCATTCTAATTAGTAATTGACCTACCGCCTATACCAATCCCTCACTCCCCCAAAATTGGAATCTTGGATAGATAAGAAGTTGGCCATAAAAATAAACCAAGGGAGAAGAAGGGGGAAAGGTGTCGGTAGTTTTTGGCGATGGGTGCGATAAAGGCGGCGGTGAGCGATGCGGTGATCACGTTCCTCTGGGTTCTGTGCGTCTCCACGGTGGGCACAGCCACCTCCGTCGTCACATCCTACCTCCAAATCCGTGGCGTGGCCTTCTCCCTCGTCGTCACCGTCGCCCTCATCTCCCTCCTCCTCTTCGTCTTCAACATCATCTGCGACGCCGTTGGCGGGGCCAGCTTCAACCCCACAGGCACCGCCGCTTTCTACGCCGCGGGCCTCGGCGGTGACAACCTCTTCTCCATGGCTCTCCGCTTCCCAGCTCAGGTCTTGAGGGAGGAGAAAAAAAAAACTACTATTTTTAGAGTTGTTCTTGTTCTTTCGGTTGCGAATTGATGATGGGGGAATTGTGAACAGGCGGCGGGGGCGGTGGCCGGCGCTCTGGCGATCATGGAGTTGATGCCTCCTCAATACAAGCACATGCTTGGTGGGCCTTCCTTGAAGGTGGACCCCCACACTGGAGCCATCGCCGAAGGCGTCCTCACCTTCGTCATCACCTTGGCCGTCCTCTGGATCGTCACTAAGGGGCCTCGGAATCCGATTGTCAAGACTTGGATGCTTTCCATCTCCACCGTCGCATTGGTTCTAGCCGGTGCTGGTTATACGGGACCGTCCATGAATCCCGCCAATGTGAGATATATCTTCCTTTACCTATTTCTCCTTTCACAATTGATCAAACCCGTACTTAGGCTGATAAATGATAAATGATATCTATACAATGTTTATATAGCTTTATCGGAGCACAATGGCTTGTGCTATGTACAGTAGGCATGTGAATTATGTGCTAAAGTACATATTTTGGTGGCTCAAATATGTCTGTTGTATCAATGCTGAAGTGGAGAAGTTCACTATCAGTAAATGACTGATCATACGGCTGTTATACAAGGTCTAATGCATAACAAAAATAAATCAGAAAATCACGAACAAGGAATTTGAACATTCATGATTGAATTTAAGATTATTTTGAAAAACACTCTATTTGCATTAGTTTTGTATTTGCACAATAACTTGTTGGTATAGTCTAGCATGTTGACACAGCTCAAACAGCATGAGCGTGCCATTGACCATGGTGTGCCTTGGTTGGGATTTCTTTTACTTCTTGATGAAAATTATGAAATATAAGTATCATATGCATTTTAATACAAAAATACACCTTAATTGGCACTATTGTTTTCTTTGTCATTTGTGCATCTCTGTTGTTCTTCCTATATACCATTATAGTTAAGAAACTCAGTTTTTTAACCTTACTCAAAGGTTTATGCCCAATTTGATGGAATTTCAATTTCCAAGTGGGCAACTTAATTGTAGATTTATTAGATATATTTAACAGAAATTATACTTCAATCTTTCTTAGATTATTCTAGTTTATCTAAGGAAATTGGAGAATTTACCATTGCCCACCTAAAGTATTTACCAAATATGGGGGAACTTATGTGAGATGAATGCTGAAGGGTAGATCCTATGACTTTATCTCCACCTGATGCGGAGCAACAGAGGTGGCACATCTTTTCCACTTTGTTGTTTATCAGTTACTTTCTATAAGAAAACATCAAACAAGTTTCCTAGTGCAATGGTACTTCCTTACCAATTGAATTTTCTTGGCTGTCAGTTGTTTTCAGCAAGAACTGACACACAGTTTGGAGTTATAGTTGAAACAATGGAAGTAAAGGATATCTATTATCCTAATGATTCCAATAAAGTCTTCCTAGTTGATAGGTCCATGATTTGAAGAGGTAAAGGCATGTAGGGAGTGGGAGTAAAAATTTATTTATTCAATGCTGGAAAGCATTTTTGAAGATGATTGTTACAAAGGGTTTGTCCATGAAAAAATAGCGCATAAAACTTCTCAACCAAGTATTGGAATACAGTGATCCAGACCTATTCCGAACATACCTAATTAGCCACGTTCCATCTATAACTTATTAAAGTTACTTTGTATAACAACATATTCTTTACATTTGTATAATAAATAATGTACATTCCATATTTAATTAATTAGGCTAATTGAGAAGCACTGGAAAATGAGAATTATATCTTCCCTGCAATCATGTTTCATTACTTCTTTGTTTATGGAAAAGAAAAAAATTATTGATCTAAGGTACATTCTTATTAGTTCCTTTTCTGAGATTTTCTTGACCAAACCCAAAATCAGAACCAAAACCACCTAGACCAAACTGAGGTAGATACTTTTAACTTCTTAAATAAGCTATTAATAGAAAAAAGATAAAGTGCGAATGTAGCTTTAAATAAATGTAAAAGAGGAAAGGGGTGAGGATATCAGGGTTTTCAACTTTGCACATGGATTCCTTGGCCTTTTAGTTCCTTAAGACCAACTACTTACTTCTTACATCTATTAGGACAACAAAGCAACTGACAATAATTTTTGACTAATTTGTTCTGCACTTTGGGTAGGGCCTGATAATGAGCCATTCTAATTAGGTTAGTTTTGGTTGGAATCTATGACAAAAATGCCCATTTAGTAGGAATTTAGGAACCCTATAGAACTTGAATGATAGGTACACTTGGGGACCCAAGTAGGAATAGTTCTTCAAACTTAACACTTATATTAGAATTGTTTGGTTCAAAAACTACCTAAGTACCTGGCTCCTAGTGCTTGAATGACTGCCTAGGCATCCAATTGACCACCTTAAGAACCGGCCAAACATATAGAGGAATGGCTCAGTGCCACTTTGGCCATTGATATTGGGCTTTCTTTAGCGAGTCATAGTAGGTACATCAATCATCACTTTACTTCAGATCATGTTGCATGGTATTTTACTTAATTTGGAAGCAGAAGGTTTCTAGTTGGTTTTGCATGGTGAAGATAGAGATGGGGCTTTGGTGATGTGGTATAATGAGAAGCATGCCCGACTATGCTGTGATGGTAGGACTTGATAATGTAGATAGTAATTGTCTTCTAACTGGATTTTAATGTTTCCACTAATATTTATTGGACATTCCTTGCTACCTGTAGATCTGCACCATCATCGCTAGTAATTGTTCTCTTGTTTATCTCGTCACTGTGACTCAGAGTACAAACCACTAAAGTACACATTGGTGTATATCTTACTTTTAGTATTCACTGTTCTAAGTGAGATTTTGAAATGCAACCTTTTCCAATAACAACTGGATTGGCCGTTTAGATGTCTAAAAGACTAAAACTGTTTCTTTTGATGATTTATGTCTGTACCTCCACATGGACTGAATTATTTCTTGTTCTTTTATATTTTCTTTTCTTGGAAAATGTCCTACAGACCTGCACACATTTGGTCTAAAGCATCTTTATTAGCATAATGTCAGAAGCATCAATATATGACTGGTTGATCAATACTTTTTACAAAGTTTTGTTTAGGAACTGCTACACTAGAATATTTTTATTATGACACGGTTAGAGTATGGAGGACTTTGGTAGAATATTTGAATTTTGTGCAAAAATCTTCAATATGTCTACTAACTTATGTTGGATATATTGTGACTTAGTTTATGTCTCTCTTTTCTCCTATATCATTTCCTAAATGTAACAGAATTTGATCCTTTCTGCAGGCATTTGGCTGGGCATATGTTAAAAATCGCCACAATACGTGGGAACAGTTTTATGTCTACTGGATATGCCCCTTCATTGGTGCCATTCTTGCTGCTTGGGTTTTCAGGGTTATATTCCCACCTGCTGTCAAAGTCAAGAAAGCATGAATCCAGATGAAGCGCAAATGTGCAATAAGATATAGATGATCTTTCATGCTTTAGAATGAATTGAATTAATGTGGACTGTTATGGTTGACTAGAAGTAAATGCTTTGTCCATTTTTACGTTCAACCGGTTTAAAGTGTGTGCCATTGCCATGATAAAGTTTTAAAAAGTATCATACTCTTTGATCTCTTGTTACTTCTCTTTTGGGCCTACAGTATTAGATCAACTTAAGGACTACTCAGTAAACCATAACTAAAAGGGAGCCCACTATTGTCAAAAACCTTTTCACAGGTTGATTTGCACAACTTGCTACTTGTCATCTCATAAGATTTGTTTGGTTCCCACCTTATATTTGGAGCTAAGTGGAGCCGAAAAGTGGATTTTACTGAAAATATCTTGATAAATTCTGGTTGGATGATATATGTTTTTTGGTTGAAATCTAGTTGAATGGAGCAACTAAATAGGATATCTATCTATTCTCATTTTCTTCATGTGTTGAATTGAATGCCAATAATTATGTGTAGATTTTATTCTTCTATGAATGGAATCAGGATCCATATGTGCAGGTTTTGCACTGACATTTGCGGAAAGGTATTTTCTCTCTGTGAATCAGCACTTCTGTATGTGAGCAGATCAATATTTCTGAGTGGAAATTTAACACTCTTTTTATTAGGATCATGCTTGAACATATCAAATAAATCCATAAAAGATATTTAAATGGTATAAATTGTATCAAAAAGATGTGGATTTGCGTTAAAAGGGTGTTAATTTGTATCTAAAAAATATGACTTTGTTATTCACCAGTGTTAATTTACTCTTAGAAATCACTGGATACACAAGATACTATTTTACCCATCGCATTTATCTCTTCAATTTGCAATATTATATTCTTTTACATTCTTTGTCGTCTGCGATTTATCTTCTTCTTCCTTTCTTATTACTTTCTATGTTTTCTTACTCTTTGAAGATATACTTATCCGGGGAAAGAATTAGGTTGACTTTGGTTTTTGGCAATAATGTAAGAAAGCTTCAATGGAGATTGAGAAAAGAGTGACAGGTCGATGAGAGGAGATGGAAGAAAAGTATAGCTTTGATTATTTCATACATGTAATGCCTAAGTACACTTGTCTATATATATACATATATATTGCAATAACCAACAAAGAAATGAGTTTTTATGCAATCACTCCTTACAGCATCTTGACTAAAATCTACTATCTCTGTAAGTATATTACACCTTTATTCCTATCAGCTAGAAGATCATACGCCAACATGAGAATATTGACTAATTGTAGCTATAATCCGAGATGATATGATAATACATAGAAATATAGTGAATATTATTAGAGTCGGAGAAGATAATAGTTATTAGTTAAGTTATTTTGTTCCGTTACAACCTTTTAATACGTAGGATATTCTTATATATATATAGGATATACCATTATCATTTACCACTGTAAAATGGACTCTTACCAAACTATAGCCTCTTCCAAACTTTTTTTTATAGAAAATAAATTACCTCTAAACTTAATACCAAAAGTAGTATATTTTATTGTAGTTCTCAGTAAAACTTATTAGCGATTTATGAAAGAAGAGATAAATAAGATCTTGATTTGATGTATATTTAATATGTGGTTAAAAAAAGAAAAAGAATAATAATGAAGGTAAACTTAGCTGAATATATTAGTGTTTCAATAAACATAAATGCAGTAGTTGTTTGAGTTTCTATATAAAAATAAAACTATATTACGATAGATCTTTCTTGTATTAAATTTGGATTATGATCCATTCCAATAAGAAATAAAAGTTTGAGGCAGGGATATTTTGGTCAAAAGCTCTTGTAAAGCTGCCCTTTTTCACAACATCCGAATAATATTATATCCCATTGGTGGCGGTTAAATGCGAAGCGTGGCAGCCTCGGGAGCAACTAACTCGCGAGCGGCGAACCCAAAGCAAAGTTGCTCGATGCGTGCTCGACATTTGACGTTTGACATTTGACCGGTTCGATCTTTTCACTTGCCCTCCCTCCCGCCCGCTTGCCCTCCCTCCCGCCCGCTTGCCCTCCCTCAATCCCCCAACTCCACTTCCGAGACTCGGAGAACGAACGAACGAACGAACGAACGAACATTTGAACCCCCAAAAATGCCTCCACCCAAGAGACGGCGACGCTTTGTCCATAACACAAAGGAGGCCGACTCCGATGAGGAGAGCTCGTCGTTGTCGTCGTCCTCCTCTTCCGATGAGGAAGAAGATGACCAAGTAGAATCACAAGTAGACGACGATGGAGAAGAAGAAGAGGTAGAGGAAGACAAGAATGCCAAGGAGAAGAAGATGAAGGTTCCCATCACCATCAGCCTTAAGAAAGTTTGTAAGGTCCTAAATCTCTCGACTACCTTCCCCTAATTCAATTTCTAATTCCAATGCTTTTCTCTTTTCTTTAAGTTGTATAAAATTTTTTCCAATTTTTATTCGGCTGGATTCAGGTGTGCAAGGGAAAGGGCCATGAAGCGGGTTTCAAGGGAGCCATCTACATAGATTGCCCTATGAAGCCCTGCTTCCTCTGTAAAAAGCCTGGTATGATGTTGCTAAATATTTTCCTTGATCTATCTATTTGGAAGTTACAACTTGGACCTATATGTTAATCTACCATGGGAAAATTGTTCAATGAACAAAGCTGATGCTTTTATTATTTTTTTGTGTAGTGTGATACTCTTTCTTATTATGTTTGTGAAGTTATGGTAGACCTAGAATTGGGTGTTCTCGTATATCTTACGTCCTGTTTTTAGTTATTTTTGTAATGCTTCCTTCGTGCCCATCGTTGTATGATCGTAGGCCATACAACCATGACGTGCCCACACCGAGTAGCAATGGAGCATGGCGTTGTTCCAGCGCCCACGATGAATACAAAGACTTCCTTCGGTTATATCTTTAAGCGCCAAGTGCAAGCTAGAATTCCGATGGTACGAATAGTTGATTAATCTCTTTAAATCTTGTCTTTCTTTAGTTGGTGTTCTCTTTTTATATATAGTTCTTGATAGCCATGAATTAGTAATTTTTAATGAAGATGATCATTTAGCAAAGGTGCATGATGTTTTACTAACATTGATATGCCTATGATGTTTGAATTTGATTTACTATAGCCTTCTTCTCTAAGCTTACTTTTTTTTCCTATGGATGACTGTTCTGCTAATTGATTAGCTGACTTATCTCGAGATTCACGTTCTTGATTTTCTCGCTGTGATTGTTATGTTTAGATCAAGCTTGCATCTGTGATACCTACCCAGTTGGAGTGTGGAAATATCAGATTTCACAGTCGGCGCGTGACTTGCCTGGAGTTTCATCCCACTAAGAATAATGTTGTTTTATCAGGAGACAAGGTATAACATACACACCATTATGTTATCGTGGCATTAAAATGGGCAGTTTTAATATTGACACGCGTTCTTTAGTTCTATGTAGCCATGATGTAGATAACAATCTAATCTTCCTTTTCCTTTTTCTGAAAAGAAAGGGCAAGTTGGTATTTGGGATTATTGTAAGCTACAGGAAAAGATGATATATGGATCCATACACACTTGTATAGTTAACAATATGAAGTAAGAGTCCTCTTCAAAGTGTTTTTGCTTATAATTTCTTAAAAGGGATTGATGGATACTTGATGGGCATTTGTCCTCTTTCAGATTTAATTTGCGCAATGATGAAGTATTGTATACATCATCCTCAGATGGGACCATCAGCTGCACTGACTTGGAGACTGGAATCTCATCCTGCTTGTTGGATCTTAATCCAGATGGGTGGAATGTAATTTTCTATCTGCTAGGACTAAATTAGATTTCTTTCTTTATATTGTGCAATCCTAATCGAGGCCCATTACCTTCAGAAGTTGAGCTAGCCTTCAGTACTTTTTGTGGTCTCAAAGTTTATTGAATGCTTGTGTCAGAGAAGGGTCATCAAGTACACTGTTATGGTTTCAACATTAAGAGTTAAGTTGCTTAAAACCTTTTTCCTTTAAATGAAGATTAAGTTAGGCATTTGTCTTATCCAGAATCACTACTGATGGACCTCATTGAATATGTGTGCTGTCACATACTTAGATCCCGTTAGTTGCATCTTCTTGGGATCGAGGGCTCTGAGTTTTTCCATGGTTCTATTTTATTAATCATTTATCCTAGTCAGGTTTCAAAATAAATTTTGTTAGAAAGTACTTTAGTTGTAAATTGCAGATAAAATGAGTACCTGAATTTTAGTAGCCGAACCCAAAAATGTAGTAAAAGACATTCACCATTATGGTCAGCAAGATGCGGTGAGCTTCTTATGTTATGAAATCTTGAAACTTGTAGTAATTGTACTGAGAATTTACTTGTGGCAAGAATATGCTCTAGACATGAAGTAGAGAAGATAACAGGGTTATGGAATCTGGATTCAGTTTTGTGATGTATCATTCATTTAAGATTTCTTAGGCTCTAATATCTTTCACCCGACTTATCTAAACAGGCATTTACATTCTCATTGTTGGTCCTCTTGATTTTCTATGTAGTTGGAATGTCAAATAGTAAACTAAATTTGTAATTGGTATCAGGGCCCTGCCACATGGCGCATGTTCTATGGTATGGATATAAATGTTGGTAAAAGTCTTCTTCTGGTGGCTGATAACTTTGGATATCTTTACTTGTGAGTATCTCTCAATGGCAAAATTTGAAGTACTGTATTGTTCATCTTCTTTTCTTTCTGTAGTCTTAATGATACATGGTCTTATGTTCTTTGTACTTCATTACTTGGTGCATTGGATACTTAATTTGTAGGAGCACTAATCAATAATGAACCATATGATTTTAATATTTGATATGGAGAAACTAAAAGGATGTGGTGGAAAGTGGAATCTAATATGATATGTCTCTTCTAACTCTTCCTACTTTCTGTCTTTCTTGTTTTAGGCACTGGCAAACTTGATAATTCTGTCATTATTCTTTTATATTGAAAGATCATACTAAATTTGTTGTCATTCTGTAATATTGAAAGACTGGATGAACGATCAAGAACGAAAACTGGGGAACCAATTAGAATACATAATAAGGGTAGCAAGGTGGTTGGGCTTCACTGCAATCCTGTTCAACCAGAACTTCTTCTAAGCTGTGGAAATGACCATTTTGTGAGTTTCTTAAAGGACCGCCTCCTATTTAATTTGAGTCATTATAACTAGAAATTATTGTATGTGTACTTAACCTTATATGTTTGAATATGGCTATTTATAATCTAGTTCCACCCACATCTTTTATTCATTTTCTTCCCCTTTTGTTTTGGTAATTTCTAGGCTCGGATTTGGGATGCACGTCGTCTAGAAGCTGGTTCCTCGCTTGCCAGTCTTGCTCATGGACGTGTCGTCAATTCAGCTTATTTCTCACCAATAACTGGAAGCAAGATCCTGACAACCTCTCAGGATAATCGAATTCGGGTGTGGGATTCTATCTTTGGCAATTTAGATTCCCCAAGCAGAGAGATCGTCCACAGCCACGATTTCAATCGCCACCTGACTCCTTTCCGAGCTGAGTGGGATCCAAAGGTCTTATTCTTGATGTACATTTTTCTGTTGGTATTTAAATGATTTTTAGTTGTGCTCCATCTTGTTACAGTAATTTTAAACAATGTTAGCACTGTACAGGATCACTCAGAATCAGTCGCAGTTATTGGTCGTTACATAAGTGAGAACTATAATGGGGTTGCACTACATCCCATTGATTTCATAGACACAAGTACGGGGAAGCTTTTGGCAGAAGTGTTTGATCCTGACATATTAACTATCAGCCCTGTGAACAAGCTACATCCTAGAGATGATGTGTTGGCATCAGGGAGTTCAAGGTAATTATGCAGTTATTTTCATTGTCATTTTAATGATTAGACAATTGAAAATTAGACATTATTTTCTGTTCATATCATGGTAAAACTGATTGCTATTTACAGGTCTCTTTTCATTTGGAAACCGAAGGAGGAAATAGCTGAAACAACACAAGAACGCAAAAGGAACTGCAAGGAATTCATATATCCAAATGCTAGGAAGAAATCACGTGGTAAGCTCGAGGATGACAGTGATGATGATTCAGATTTTGGTTCTAAGGGGAAGAAAGATAAAGCCAAGAAAAAGTATAGTGTTCAAACTCTTCACGGCAAGGGGAAAGCTAAATAGATCTTCCAAGTTTCTCTCATTTTAGAGATTTTTGGTAGTAAATTATAGTAAGTGCTATTTAAACTGTTCACAGCAAAGAAGAGCTATATCTTGAAACTTTTGTTTCACACCTATTGTATATTTTGTGCTCTAACTGCTAATCAATATGTATTGTATCTGATGATATTTTGACCAATATTGTAACTGTCATGTTATGCTAACAGAGTCTTTCTATTGTTGTCCACCTTGCTTCCACTCTCCTATATGTTCAGCTTGCACCAGATACTTTGGTTGGAAACATAGATTCTTCTCTTTAGTAATTGGGAGTTAATTACACACTTGAACTTGATAGTTGCTTATTAAAGGTATGGTCTTCAAATGTGTTCTTTTCCTGATGTCAAGTAGAGAATTTATCTTAGCAAGGTAACCATTAATACTAGTTAGCAGTCATGTGGAAGCCCGCGTAGTTTCTCTTCTATTTTTTTTTTTAATAGAGAAAAGGGTTTAAAACCCTATAATTGTATTATAGTAGGAGAATCTACAAGGAGGGGAGAGGTGTTTTTGAAACTAGATCTATTTTTAAATTTATTTATCAAAATACATCAGCCCTAAACTTAAATACCAAAAGGGACTTATTATATTATAGCCCTAATAAAAATGCTTAACTGTCGATAAAATTAGCATTTTAGTTAAAGAGATTTATTTTGATAAAAAAACTCAAAACTTTTTGGCACAAATTCTTCTGAGTAGTAACACCGAAACAGGGGTTGTGACAAGTAAAAAGGTTACCTAGGCGGTCCCACACGATCATTTTCCTTTCCAGTTGCTCAATAGTCCATTGTATCTCTTGGAGAAACGAATCCTGCTTCCCAATGTGGGTTAGGGACGAGCCCATGCTTAGTGATTGTATTAGCTGTACATCTCTTTGATTTGTGCTTCATAGGTTCTCTAAGTAATAGTCATTAATGAGTAATGAAAATTTCAGTAGTAAATCCACATGCAGGCGTGGAATTTCGTTGAGGTACAAGAAAGTCTATAAATCTAACCTGGCATCATGCTTTTGACCTGCTAGCTACATGGTTAAAACATATTCAATTTTCAATCTTTTGTCACTAAAAATTGTTATAAGCTAAGTCCTCCATAATGTTTCTTGTGACAAAATGATGTTTCGAGACAATCAAGTCTGAGTTTTTACCTTCCATTAAATTTCTACTACCATGATATTCAATATCCAGTAAGAGGCAAGCGCAATATTACATGTTTGATCACAAACTGTACTTGAATTCCTTGCACAAAACCCACAAGCAACAAGTAGATGGACATTTCAGAGCACAGAAAGAAAGTCTTGGAAGACTTTTGTTTTCATCACCTGAGCCTAATAACTTTTGATATTCGTCAGAGAAACCAAGAATCATTTGCTTGACTCTCATTGATATACTAAGATTACAAATAATAGAACAAAGTCATGGGTGACATTTTACAGATTGAACTAGTCGGACTTATGCCGTGAGCAAAACAAAGTATTTGATAAATACAGAATTTAAAAATACCAATTGTCGAGTTGAACCTGCAAATTTTGTTCAACCTGACAGCTAGAGCTGTAATGTTACGATTTCCGAATTAAATCACCATTCTCCAAAATCAATATATACTACAATTACAAGTAATTGATCAGAATTCTTGTTATCGCTAACTCATCTATTATGCCTCTGATATTTCAACCTTTTGTGCTATCTGAGCTTGGAACAAAATGAGGATAGTCTGCTGGAGCCCTTACGAGAAGAACTACCAGTTTTGTTGAATCCAGTAGATACAATTGACTCAAATCAAGAAGAAACATCCAAAGCTTGTTCTTAATCCATCTTGAAACCAATATGTTGAGGGTTCCGGAATTACCATCTTGTTCTTAATCCATCAGAATTTACACCTCCTTGGCAAGTTCACAGTAAACTACTTCCTCAAAAAGAAGTTCCTTGGGCACCTTGAGTTTAATTTGGTCCTTTTTCCATCCAGCTCTTTCAAATTGTTCAAGAAAGTCTATAAATCCACTTTCCAGTTTCAGCAGGCTCTCCTCAAGCCAAGAGAAGACGCATTCTGATTCTCTTTCTCTATTCTCATTAAGCCAATACACCTGCCATAGGCTTCTCAGGACTGACAAGCTACTAGCCCCCTCCTAAATTTTAAAAAAAGAAGAAGCTTAATTTGGTCAGATAGAAGAAAGTAATTGGTCCTTACAAACAATTGACCTCAACTAAACCAACCATGAACAGCAATCAACCTTGAATGTCACAAAGAATGATAGCCCATTTGATCCATGTTGATTCACAAAAAGGATGTACTTTTCCTTGGTATATAACTTTATAAGATCCTTTACCTGTTACAGATAATTCCACAACAGTGAAAATGTCATTCCAATAATAACTGCTACTACATTTGTCAAAATGTCATAATTGCCGGCCTTTCGAAAATGTCAAGCCATTACATAAATCTAACTAATCATAGTTAAAACTGAACATAGATTAGAAAATGACCATTTTACCCTTGTTAAATTATTTTCAAATAGTTCAAAAGCTATCTAATGTAACCGAATCATTGTTATAAGAAAAGAAATCTTTTTTACATAAGAATAAAAATCAGTCATAAATGTTTTAGACAACTTTAAGAAATTAGGGTATTTTACTCATTTATGTGTATTTGTTAACTTAGCAACCATCAATTGGGAATATTCTGTTAAAAAACTAAGCATGATGGCAATTATAAAAGAGTCAAAAAAGAAAAAAGAAAATCAGTGGCAATTATGTAAAAAGCCCCACATATATATATATACTAGAAAAGAGATACCATTTGACCAGAGCCCCTGGTACCAATCATTGTCTCCATGGATACAGCAAAAGAAACTTGTGGTTGCAAGAATCTTTGCCAGGATAAAATGTCTTCTTCCTTATTGCAATTGGCATATCCTATAAAAAAAGATCAACAAATATTTCTCAGTAAATACAAGAATTGGATCCATAAGCATCAAGGCAGTGGAAAATCACCAGGAACAGTGTCGTATAAAACATGTGAGTTCACAAGAATCCGAGCTCGCTTGAGGTTTATCTGCCAAGAAGAAAAGGTCAAAGACAAACACAAACAATGATGTCATCGTTATCAATTATAATGGGCATCACATGAACAATGAAGCATGCAAATTCCCTAGAAATTTCACTATAAACACAGAATTAAGGGCATCAACCATTAGGAAATGGCAAATGGATAGAACACTTTTTAATTAACAGACAAGACAATTTAACTGAAATTCCTTTCTATGTAAGTTCTTTGTTTCGAAGAAGAAAAGGTGAGATTTGGAAGGACTATATTTACTTGGAAAAGATAGTAAAACTGAAAACTCAGACTTATGAGGGCTACTTAATTTTTACTTTCACACTTAGTGTGCAACTAAGTGTTGAAAGCAAGCAGTTCATTAACAGACATCAGATGCTACCATGCATTATAACAATTGATTATTGCCTCCAATCTGCAGCAGATTTCAACAATCAAGCTAAGGTCAAGAAGAAAATATCTGAATAAACCACCTTACTGTGCGAAACTTGAGAACTGATAGAGACTGGTAACGTAGCCAAAGGTGCAGAAGACGGATGCTTGTCCATGTAAAAGCCAGTGTTGAATATGAAGATTGAACTCCAGGAGTGTCCTGGATTATAATTTCAAATATTACGAACTATATCAACCAAGAGAAAAAAATTTCCAACATCGAAGAACACCTTAATTAAGTCAATACCAATACAATCACACCAAATGTAAGGCCTATGAGCTGAGCTACTACTTCCCACACTTCTTCCTGAAATATCAATGTCAATATACTTGCCAGATAAAGCTACATAATATTATAATACACCAAAATTTTGCATACTCGGATGCATAAATGTACAACAGGAAATAGAAGAATAACTTTCCTCTAGCAATCTAAACACACTTTCCTCTAAAGGTTAATATAGCCAAATCTTGATTTCATATTTTCTGCGATTAGTGTTGAAGGTCTCCATCTCAATTGCATTTTGTTTTTCACTAGAATTTTGTAGTTAAAGCAAGAATTGTGGTGCTAGTGGCACGGAGCATGCCGACCTTGGCTTGGCATGGGGAGTGTTGACCTTGGCTTGGCACAGTTCATATTGTTGGCACGTGTTCGTGCTTAGTCAGTGTGCCGACCTTGTTGTCTGACACGGTAATCCATGAATTAAAACCCTTTTTTCAGAACTTTTAGCACAAGTCCAGACCCCTTTCAGTTCTACGGCATCTTTTGCTGCACAAGTATATCCAAGAAGTTTTGTACTCTTGTACCGCGAAATGAGCAAGTGTGCAACTGTGACACTTCTCTGGTGGAAAACCTAGTTCTTATTTCCTACGTAAATGATTATTTGAATAGATTATCGAGGAACAATTTACATTAATAAAGAGTCTCGCACAGGCTCAAATACACCCAGCTAGCCTTCATTATGGAAATTCAACAGCTAAGCATAGGCCTCTTTAGAGAGCCTTTAAAGTTGAAGAACACCCTTACTTCAAAAAACAAGAAAAAACCTTGCATGAGGCCCCTTTGTGATCTATTTCAACTATATAATAGCTACTCTGATTTATTTGTATCAGAAAAATGCAAAAGAAGGAATGTTCATATATTCTTCTACCTCCTTTCAACCGAATTTAATGGGGCAATAAATCTTGCTTGAGTCCATTATGCTGTATTGCAGAAGTAGTAATATGACCATGCAGATGTTAATTTGTACCTTTGCAGCAACCTCCCCAAGATTAGCAGAGATGGCAAAATGATTTTGGATCACACGGAAGGAGGGGTCTTTCAGGCCTCTTGCTACAGCCTGCTTAGATATTAGAAGTCAGCAATTTCAAAGAGCTGCTGCAAATTGCAGTGTAAAGCATTATTAAATGATGATACATTATTTAAGAAACAAAAATTGACGAGATGGAAACATGCCAAGCTGCAGTTTTGCAGTAACCTTTTCCCAGGACGAAGGTTCACTTCTCATGGATGTGTTATGCTTGATTCAAAAACCAAATCCACCAGATAGGAACACCCTCAAGTATCACATGCAGACCACAAGGAAGGCAGAAATGGGATTGTATCTTATTTCTTTTCCACTTAAACCTTTGAACCATATATCTAGTGTATAATGTGGCAAATAAGAAACATAAAGACTTTCTTTACATCCTTATCTCATAATTCTGTTAGAAGGAAACAGGATTGTATCTTATCTCATTATGAAACCATATAACTAATGTATAATATGTGGAAAAGGCAGCATTAACGAACGGACAATAGAAAGATGGAAAGAAAACAAGAGTTCTGTCAGAAAATGTTACATGTTTTCATATACCTTGGCAAGATTTCCCACAGATGCTAATGGGAGGAAATAAGCTGGATATAGTTGAGTAGTAAGCTCAAAAATGCTGCATAGATATTCAGGAAGCATACTTATACCACTGCATTTATAATTATATATCTAATGTTGGATCAAATTGGTCAAAAACCTTCCAGCACTGCCAATGAAATCAGCATACATCCGCCATTGCTTTGGGTCATCATCAAAAAGATTCCCAAAACGCCCACCTAACATAGACAAGAATTTAACTTTCAGTTGGAACAAGCATAAATATGTTTCTTTCTATCTACTCACCTTACCAATAAATAGACGCCCAATAGCTCCAAGACCATCCTTTGACACCCATCTGTAAAATAATTTGAATCTCAGTAACTTTGTAGAATTTGTTGCTTGAAATGTAATTGCAATCTATATGCAGTATCAAAGTTTTATTAGTATATAGCTATCTCCGACCAAAATCTGTCCTACACTAACTAGTCCAACAAAAGTACAAAAATCTTTGCACCATTTTTATATAATGATATTTGTTAAGAATTGAAATACGTTTTATCAGTTTGTAAGGATAGACTAGATCTTCTCTCGGTGTGAGGTATCTTGCATGTTGGTCCTGAGTTACCAGGCATCTAGCACACAACAGAACCTAAGCCACTACTTTACATTACACTGCTCTCATTTCAGACTATGTCATAACTAAACATAAAGGAGTTGCTCTATGAATTGGACTTGTATCATTAAGTGATAATAACTACACCAAGATTTCAAATATGTAAGAGATTTAATGAGCACATAGTAAATAGAAATTCTCTAGAAACTATAACCAGAAGAACAAGAGGAAGATTACCACATTGAAGTTTTCTTTTTCCCTCTTTGCTCCTCATTTTATTTTGATCAGATAAATCTGGAGTAAAATTACTTGGTATCGTATGATTGGAGTTAACTGCTATTAGCACCCTGTGGACTGAGGTTACTAACATTCAGTTGCCATCCACAGTATCACATTCAGTTGCCATCCACAGCATCACATTCAGTTTTCATGCGATAATATCAGTACTTTTTTTTTTAAGACCGATCTAGATGTTAGAAAATTATAAAAATTTAGGTGGCGGTAGCCTCATGAGTTAGGGTTCTAATGGTTCAGATTTTACGTCAATCGGACATTTGGATGAAAAGTTATAATTAAAATAGTGGAGTAAGGTCAGAACGGTAAATATCTAACGTTGCAGCAGTAGTTGGAGGGTGACAGACGGCCAAAGGTGGTGGTGGATGGCCGTATAGTGGTTGCTGAAGAAAGGTGGTAGCTAGAGTTTGAGTATTTGGAAGGTTTTACGGTTACGATTTACTCCTATGAAAATAAAAATGATCTAACGACTACGATAAATACGATAATAAGAATTATAACTAAATTTAATTAATTCTCAATGCTTGGATACTTGGATTCATAAACACAAAAGCCTAGCCCCTCTATATATAGAGGTCGGGTATAATGAATCCTACTCGGACTTAGCCTTAAAAACTTATTCGGCTCGAACTGTAACTTGTCTTAGAGGCTTACATGACTTAATTAAACTTATTTTAGTGGCTTAAATAACTTAATTAAACTTGTCTTAATAGTTTACATGACTTAATCAGACTTGCCTTAAAGGCTTACATGAACATAAATCAATTAAAAGATAAATAAGCTCAATCTATCAAGTACAATGTTCTTATAATACGATCTAATCTAACCCGGTTTGCAGTACTATTCAAATGTCTAAAGAATTTCTTATCATTATCACATTGCTAGGTTCCTACCTAAGAGGGCAGGTCAATGTGCATCTACTGATATTTATTTTACTTTTTTAAAAGATCATTTTCTCCATGCCTCTCTTTACTCTGTAGCTCCTAGAGTAGGTGACATTCCCCTATTTCTTCATGGCAGACAGTGTCCAAGAAAGAGCAAATAGTTTGTTCTAACTCATAGTTGCTCTTCTTCTTCAACTAAGAATCTATCTGTTCAATTGACACTAAAGCCTTAGATACTTTGACTTTATGTTACTTATAATATATACATATATCAAAGGAAGGGTCTAGAACAGATTTAATTATAATGATTTAAAATAACAGAATGAAAAAATAATTGTCATTCACCATCTTAGGATAAAATCTTTCAGAACTTAGAAAATGAAAACAAAGTAAGCAAGGAGCAAGTTCTATAGAAACAAAAAAAAAACCCGACATAATGTATAGTTAAATGAAGCAAGTTATTTTGGAAGATAAGAAAGAATATTACCTAATAGCAGCAGCAGAAGCAGCGGCTGTAGTTGCTGCAGAAGAGCCTATACCTACAGCCTGTGGCAACTGTATTCAAATAATTGACTCTCTTGCCTTTGAAAAATGTCAATGACGAAAAGATCATGATTACTACATTTTATGCAACATTAAGAATTATTTGAAACTAGAAACCAACTTAACTTGCCACAACCAAGTTAACTGGCATTTCATATCTAATCTTCAAAATATGCAAAAGAATGAAAGATAATGAAGGTTCAAATTCCTTAGGACACGAAAAACAGCATATATATATAGCAGACTCAGGCGTGATATGGATAGCTTTAAATGATTAAATTTTGAAATGACATTTATTCTTTAACATTTATGAGTACTTAAGAGTACTTCTCCATAACAAAATCTTCCTTTCGGGTTCCCAATTACAAAAAGGATTGAACTTTCTTTATTGACATGCCAGTGGAATAAGCTCAATTTCTCAGGTGGTTTAAACCTAGGGTACAACTGAATTAACAAATTTTCTAGAAATTATGACTAAGATCTCTTTAAGTGTTAAACTTCTTTGCTTGGGAGTTTCAACATGTATATAGAAAAGATTCTGGAGTAAATAAGCCATCATATTAATAGTCTGATACAGTACCTTCAGGAGACTTGATGTAACCAATGTGTGACAGATCCACCCCGTTATATTTGTTGGGAACTGCAATAGCATGTAGTCCAAATAATCATCTGAAACTGATCCTGAAGGAATATTCAAAATGGATAAAATAGCTCAGACACCCATGATTCTGACCATAGTCCATAGGAACAAGGTGGATTAAGTAGTAAGTACAGCAGGATACAACAAAAAAAAAAAAGCATATTACCGGGGAATTCAAATTATAGATCAGTATTTATACTGTTTGTAAATCATGTGGTTTTATTGCTAACATTATTAGAAGAAATTGTTACTTGACCATTAGAATATAAACTAATATTGTACATAAAATGCTTCCTGCAATGCTATAGCTGACAAAGTCAATGATGCATTGACAAGATACCTACAATGGCATTTAGGCATTATATCAATAGATTGAAACAATCTACAATAAGAACATATCCCTGCAAAGCAAATAGTGCAATAAATTGATCGTTGCAATTTAGAATCTTCCTATTTGGCAAATCTAAGGCATTAAAATAATGCTGACTTAGATCTCATGTTTAAAATAGGGATTGACAAAATATTGGAAGACTCTCTGAGTTGGACAAGAAGCTATATGGGTGCAGTAAAGAGTAAAAGCACAACTTTGTGATCCAAGTGAAACTAAAAACAGACTAAAGAATCTAAAATTATATGAATTAGAAATCCAGCAGAGTATATTAGTGTCAGGTCATATTAATCTAGGTGCTAGTACTAGCACGATCAGAAACAGGCTACTAAGATTAATTTACTTCAACTATCAAAATTATAGAATGACAATCTCTTCTTAAAAATTAAGATTTAACACTTTACAATAAATAAAATGATGGCAGGTTGCATGCATCTATTTCAACTTTTTCTACAATCTGACAAAGCAACAGAAGATGTCTGTCAAAGTAAATACTAAATAATGCCTAAAGCAAAACTCAAAAATGTAGATATTTTATAGACAAAGTATACTACCAATGTATCAGCCGTATATGGGATTTATTACATTTTATCATTATTAAAATTCAAAAATAAGTTCATGTTTGTACGAGATTGTGTTGTAAACATAATTTTAGTATCATTAATTACTGGATACTGAGTTATTGCAAACTGCAATATGAGTAACAACAAATCATGATAGAGATAAACACATTGTAAAAGCGAAGAACAATTTCAGTATTTACCTGGATACCCAGCAGGAAGTACAAAATCCTTGAAAATGCTTGGAGCAAAAGATAAGTATGAGTGCTTTTCTTCTTGCACTATATTCACTAAAGATCCATCTTTCTCCCAGAACATTTGTAGTCCAAAGTCATTATCAGAAATGTATCTGTAAATCAGGATCTAAAGAAGAATGAGAGACTTCTGAAAACGTCATAGCAACATATTCAGGTAACTAGATACTGATAAAGGAAAGGAAAGGAAAGGAAGGAAAGGAAAGGAAAGGGGGGAAAGGGAGTTTCAGCCATAACTCTCGTAGTTAACATAAGGAATTTGTAGTTTACTCTGAATACCAATATGATAATAACAAGGCATGATTTGCTAACTTCTAGTTTCTTCCTGATCCTACTTACCTGAAATTTTTCTAGTATACTAAGGTAAAAAGTTTTAGGTTGTTGTCCAGATTCAAGAACATTGTTCTAAAAAAATAATCATGTCATTTGCAATGGCGGCTACCGTGGTGGTTTTAAACCCTCTCTGCGAGACTCTGTGTATTTCCTTCCTTGAATGATGTCCAAGCCCATGGCTGGTGTCATTCTAAGCCAAAATCAACTATCATACTAATGCTTTCGACTATTGTAGGTTGTTAATCATATGCGCTAGCTAGTAGGTTGGTAGGATTTCTTTGATAGGACACATCATAAGATAATAGTTACTAACATCATTTGTTTAAGGCATTATCTATTGTTTGAAATTCTTTCAAATCTTCTAATGAATATTATACATAATAACATAATTTTTTAGATTATGAATGCCTCTTTTGGGCTTGAGTCACCCCATATATCACCCTTCATCCACTAAGCACTATTTACAACATGTATCCGTCAAATGGCGTAAATATTGGAAAGTAAAAGTGTAACTATGATATATCCATGCAGCAATGGTTTGCTTTGGGTCTCCTATCTAAGATCAAGCAGTTTAGAACATTCAAGGAGAGTCAGATTGCTTACTTTTATATGGCAACGGACCAATAGGAAGATTCAGGTCAAGCAGTCTTGATTCACATATCATGTGGTGCAAAATGCAAGTCAATCTAGCTTGCAGTTACAAGCAAAAGACCTTCCTTTGGTCGCACCATCATGACCTTGAGAAGTGGCTGGGCCATAAGACTAAGTTTAACCTTTCACTATTTATTTGCCTTTCAATTCTCATATAACAGTCAAAACTAGGAACTTTATGCAGGGTAGTTTCTTTTATTTGGAAGGGCAGATGACCCTTCGATTATCATTTATTAAATAAAATATTATTAAAGTTTCTAAGGCCTAATTTGGTTAGTTCCATATGGAGATTGGATCCTTGTCTAGGAAAAATGAATATTTCCGTACTCTTGACATATCAATATCGGATACGTTGCTTGTCAGATACTTTCAAATACATATCGAATACTTCCTTAAAATATCCGATTTTTAAAAACAAAATTAATCTTGTGGATACTTCTTAGATACTTTTGAAAAGAATAAGTTTGCTTGTTTATTTTATGATCTATACTAGAAAATCATGTTACAATGGTCATTCTTCTGATTTATAAATTGTATTAGCTTATTTATCTTATCTCTTACTTTGTAATACACTACAGTATGCTAGACCAATCTTTTGAATGGTAGTTCTTCAAATAGATAAATTGGAGGTCTCCATATATATCTATCAAATGCAATAATATAATCTTTCAATTAAGAAAATGCAAGTACACAAGTTCACTAGGGGTGTTTATGGACCAATTATGATCTCAGGTCAGGTTCAAGTTTTCTGACCTAGTCCAATCCAGGGCCATGTAATTGGGCGGGCCAATTGCAAGCGAACGAACAGGCTAGGTCCAGTGGATGATGGGCTAAGTGTATATAATTCTGGGCCATCTATTATGTTTGATTCCAAAAAATAAAAAGAAATAAAAGAAGTATTCGAATTTGGAATCTAAATGTTCGAAAAGAATGTTTTTATATTGTTCAAAATTTTCTAAATGTTCTTTCTTCTAGAATTGTTTCCAATCTAAACCAAGTTAGTCACAATTCATATTTTGTGACCATTGCTAATACTCCCTAATGAATGTAGTAATAGTAACACAAATTTAACTTTTAAGGAATAATTTTTGACAAAAACTTTTAAGGAATATAAACAATTTAAAGAATTAAATGGGATTTAAGGGATTTAAATATTATAGATATAAGTCAAGCAAATTGCGGGCATATAGGCTAGGCCTCAATGAATGGGTTGGATGTCATAGGCTCGAGTCAAGTTGAGCTTGGATAAGGCTTGACCTAAGCCAGTCCACTAAACTTTCAGGTCAGGTTGGACAAAGCCCAAAGTGGGCCTAAGCCTAATTTTATTAGGTTGGATATGAATGGGCTTCGGGTCCATGGGTTTTTTTAGCACTTCAAAGTTCACTAATATATATATGTGTAGACATAAATATATATGAGTTACATATCCTAAGCATATAGTATCCTTAATTTTCAAAATTTCTCATATCATATCCCCTATCCTTATCCATGCTTCATAGATCCCTATTTGGTTTGATGTATAACGATGATGGTGCAGTACTTCTAAACACCAAAGTAACCATTTTGGCATCTGCTAAAAATTTGGTGTGACAATATGCACCAATTAAAGGTGTTCACAGACATGTTTAGAAATGGAACCTAGTCACTACTATCAATCACTCCTGTTTGGTAAGTCCTCGAAGCCCCTCTGCTTATCTTCTTTTCTCTCTCCCTCTTTCTGTTTTCCTGTGTATATATATATATATATAACCAAGCTCCTGCCTAAGCCACCTATTCCTCTCCTTGTTCTGCCCTTCAGTAAGTGGCGATAACTAAGCTCAAATCCAATTGCAGAACAGTCAACAGTCCGGACACATCCCCAAAAGAATCAAATAGCATTCAAGCTTCTAATCCAAATGAATTAACACATAACTGACATATTTTATTATGGACAACATTATATAGATTAGATAAAGCACAAGACTCTACTAGCACTCGAGCTACTAAACCATTTAAGGAACATATAATTGAAATATCCACCTATGGACAACATTATTAGACATAGTATAGCTAATTTATCTCAGGTCCAATTAGACAAAGTGTCTACTTCTTGAAATTGGGAAATATGACTTATTCAAAATGCTTCACGAGGAGTATAGAAGATTGACTATCTTCTCAGTTTCTCCATATTAACACTTTGGAAGAGACAACTAGATGGTCTAGCTCACTGGATTATCCTTTATGAAGTTCTAGTTCATGAGCCATCAGATGCCAATTTGAGCACTGGATTTTGGATTTCTTTGGGTCGTCTTGTGAATTTATCGGTGCTCATTTCTAATGCAACACTGACCTCACGAACATATGCACACAAGCTTAATCAAAAAGTTTCACAATATAAAATCAACCAAACAAGAAGTTCGCGTCTCTTGATACAGTATCTTAAGGAAGTTGGATATAAGACTTAATTCAACTCCTTAGTCCTGCTATCTCAGTTCCCTTCCCAGTAATCATACTAGTCTAGAACAATTGGAGTTCTTTTTCACGTAAAAGATAAACTTAAAACGCAGTTCTAAATCTTAATCCTAGAGTGTAAGGTTCAAATTTTGCCAACGAAAAACAAAAGTCCAACAAGACAGAAAATTTTGGACAACAATGGATGAGAAACGAGTCACCGACCTCTTAGCCATGCCATCTCGGTACCTCTCCACTAGCAAAGTCTGCGGCTTTCTGCAGCCAAGAGGGGAAGAAGGAAGAGGGTTAGCTCGCAAGGCACAGGAAGAAGGAAACAAGAAGAGTGCTCACCCGGAGTTGGAATTGGAATGATGATGATGATGATGCGGGGAGACATCTGCCTCGTCTGCTTTGGACGACCCGACAGAGGAAGATCGAAGGAGTCGGCGGCGGAGACCCGGAGGATGGGGGCGAACAGGGGAATGGGGAATGATGGAGCCGTGGAGATGAAGGGCGTGGGAAGCCATGCGTTATTCTCCACCAGGTAGGGAATGGAGATAGATGATGAGAGTGCTGAGTATGCGGTCGTTGCCGATGACGATGGTGACAACTGACAACTACTATAGTCGGGATGTATCTACTAGAAATTGGACTTTGGGTTTTAGCCCAATACGCTCAACGGCAATCCACATCCTTTCACAAGTAGAGCCCTCGGGAACTACGACTACGAATGCTCTAAGGATGAGTTTTTGACCAAAATAGCCCTATTTTATATTTTATTTACTTAAACAAAATTTTATTTTAAACTTAAAACTAAAATAAGTCTGAGATACTAGAGCTAATTTCAGCGCTTTTTATGTTTAAATTTTTTTGAAGATTTAAGCATTTTTAATGAATTAATGTAAATTCGGAGGAGTTATAGTCTTTTTCTTTAATTTTAAGTATAGTCCGCTTTGAGGAGTAACTACGTCATTTCAACTTATAGAAATCTTCTATATCTTTATAACAATATATTTTATGATTAAAATTGATAATCAAGCACAAAGTAATGATGTCATAAATTTTTTTGTATATTTTTTTATATATTATTTTTTATTAATATGTTTAACTTTTTAGCGTTTTATTTGTATCATATTTTTAATAAATCATCAAAATATTCAACATTTTTTTATAATAAAAATACTAATCAGATTAGTATTTTATTGAGTATAACGTTGATCTGATCGATGTTTTCCTTTTTGGCCGGATAAAACACTTAATTATTTAGCATTATTTAGAACTAAAATGAAATAGTCCATATTAAAATAAGAATATTTCATTCTAATCCTTATTGATTCACGGGCGACCGTAGAGCTCTAAGTAAAATACTAAGTTAATATTAACTTCTCAATATTTAAAATAAATGAACGGATAAAGCCAGTGAGAAGCTTGGGCTTAGGCCTAGAGTAAAGTTGGCTCAAGCTTAGTTAAGCCAACCCAACAACGTGGCTCATCCTGAATTGATCGGCATTTTTAAAAATACTAATTAATTCAGCGTTATTATAAGATATTTTTTTAATTTAACTGCTGAAAAATTAAATTTAAAAAAATTATACATATATATATAACACTGATCAATTTAATATTTTAAGACTAGACAAAAATACTGAACTAATTAATATTTTGGCCTAGAAAAATAATATTAATAGTTCAGTAGTTTTATTAGAGCTACAGTAAATTAAACTTTATTTAATAATAAAGTTTGAGGGATAGTCTAAGATATAAAAGAAATCTATATCTGGCTAGTTAGGTCAAAAACTCAAATATGAAAGCCAAATTGATATACATATAAATAAAGTATCTTGTAGGAGTGTAAGTGTAAATTTAGAATTTGGAGGTTGTAATGTTGTACACATAATTCGTTTTTATTTATTTATTTATTTATTTATTTTGAGAGAGAGAGAGAGCGCTTTGAATATCGGAATTTCGCACTGATAAGAAAACTGCAGGACCACCCTCCACCTTACTTCTACTCCTATAGTCCTATCCTCTTCCCTCTCTCTCTCTCCCTCATCTCTTCTCCCCTTCTTCTCCTCCTCCCCTGGCCCTGGGAAACCATAATCCATGACGAAAACCCTAATCTCCTCCCCCTCCTCCTTCTTATCTGCTCCCCTTCCTCTCCTCCCTCGTCATGGCCGCCTTGGATTTCCACTCTACAATCCTCGGAGGCCTATGGACAGCAGGGTCAAGCTAAGCTTCCAAGAGATACCTCCGCTTCAACCGCTCGATTCTTTCGTGGATTTACACGGAATTGTCTCGAGAGCCGAGGGGCTCCTGTACACGCTCGCCGATGCCGCCGTCGTCGCTGCTGACACTTCTACTTCCGCCGGAGCGGATGCTACTACGACGGTTCAGAAGAACGGTGGGTGGTTTGGGTTCATATCGGAGGCCATGGAAGTTGTCCTCAAGGTATTTCTTTCAATAATTTCGTTGCGATTTAAGAATTTGGAGGTTTTTGAATTGTTAGCTGAAAAAAAGGAGAATTTATTTTTCTTTTTCTAGATAACATAATTAGTTTTTCTGTGTATATTTGTCTTCTCGGGGTTTAGAGTAGGTTTGGGCAGTAGATTTTGCATCCTCTCTGGGTTTAAATTCTTGAGGATTAGTTAGAATCTTTTCACATTAGTTGTAAGTTTCTTTTTCGACTGCAGGTCCTAAAGGATGGTCTTACATCTGTACATGTGCCGTATGCTTATGGTTTTGCCATTATTCTTCTCACAGTTGGTGTAAAGATTGCAACCCTTCCGTTGACAAAGAAGCAGGTAACTTGTTGTACTGTTTGTTCTCATGTAAAGAGAAGTTGTCCTCACTGTATTCTTGTATTTTCTATACTGTTTAGCCGCCTTTCAAAATTAATTTAGAAAGCCTACCATTCTTTAACCGGAGCACAGCCGGGTTGCCACGACCACAATGCCCTGAAGTTCAATCTTTGTGTTTACATTGCACTATTTCTTGCTTGTGGAAGATGTTCATAAAGTTAGGAGTCATCATTAGAATTACACATCCTATTAAGTGTTTATCATTCTAATTAGTTTTTGTTTATGGTCTTCATTATTTTCCTTGTTGACTTTTTGAAAGAAAAAAAACATCTCTCCGAAGCAGCTTATGTTGTGCAACTATTGGTTCTGACGACTTTTGTTGATTCTGTAGGTAGAGTCCACTTTGGCAATGCAAAATTTGCAGCCAAAGATCAAGGCAATTCAAGAGAGATACAAAGGCAATCAGGTTTACCCTAATTCCCTATCTCAAACTTCAAAAATACCATGCAAAATAGAGTTCTTAACTTACAGGAAACATTAATGTTTACTAATCTTGTTAAAGCTATTAAGATCTAATGAAAGCCTAAGCTCCTAAGCCTATCATCTTCTGCACTGAATTTAAGTTAACTGATTAGCTAGATAAGGGAAAAAGACAGCGTGTATTGGCTATAATTTGCATAATGTTTAAGAAATTTAATATGCCATTCTATTTGATGTGAAATTTAATTTTACCATGTTGGCACCAATTTTCTTGGAGGCAAGTTGTAAAAAAAAGTATATTTCAAAACATCTTATTGGCATTTATCAACTTAATCCACTTTAGCTCTTGTTCATATCAGGAATAACTTTTTCCTTATTATGGGATACAATTTTTATTCCAGAATAACAGCTAAACATCATAATAGTCATATTTTATAATATAAATACTATTTATTAAAATTTTATTTTATACCACACACTACCTTAATTACTAATTTATCCTTGATATCTATCTTAGCAATTTATTTTGTATCAAATCAAGGGATATGTTTCGTAATTTTCTAAAAACAAAATATATTTTTTCTATTTTTGCCTTCACTTTGTATCACATCAAATTTTTATTATTACACCCTTATTCTAGAATATTAAGTTTACTTTGCCTTTCACTTTAGGAATAACTTTTAATTATTCTAAAATATAACTCTTTATTATAGAATAACAGCTAAATATCATAATAACCTCATTCTAGAATACAAATACTATTCATCAAAATTATATTTTATACCATACACTAATCCAATTACTAATTTACTCTTGATATATATATCCCATCAACCTACTTTATATCAAATTAAAGAGTATTTCTAGTAATTTTATAAAAAATAAAATACCTTTTCTCATCTTTTCTTTTATTTTTTATCGCATCAAAGATAATTATTGCACTCTTATTTTAAAATACAAGTGAACATAATAATAGTTATTCATGGAATAAGGATCTCATTTTGGGAATAACTAAGATGAATACATATTCTAGAATTAACCTTATTTCTAAAGTAAATAAGGCCTTTAGGAATAACTTTTTCTTATTCTAGAATAACAGCTAAATATTATAATAACCATATTCTAGATATAAACACTATTTATTAAAATTACATCTTATGCCATACACTAAATTAATTACTAATTTACCCTTGATATTTATCCCATCAACCTATTTTATATCAAATCAATGGGTATTCATGGTAATTTTATAAAAAACAAAACATATTTTTCTCATTTTTTATTCACTTTATATCACATCAAAAGTAATTATTACATCTTTATTCTAAAATATAAGTGAATATTAAATTAGTTATTCTTGGAATAAAAATCTCATTTTGGAAATAACAAAGAAACAAAAAAGAATACTAGAATTGACATTATTCTCAAAGTAAACGAGTCCTATGAACATAGGAATTTGTAAACTAAATTCTTCATTTTGGTAATAAAAATGAGAACTACTATTCCTATTTCAACTCTATTCCACATGTAACCAAGTCCTTCGTGTCATAATAAGTGGATGTTGCAATTAGGGCATCTTTTTCTTGTTTATTTTGCTCAGCTGCAGTGCGGGTTTATTTTGACCTGCTTATCTAATTCAGATACATTTAATCTGTACTACAGTTTTTTTAACTTGCTAAATTTATCAACTGTTTTTTTTTTTTGGTCGGAAAGAGAGCTTTTCATATGATTTACTGTGGTTTTTCTCCTCTTGGTAGGAAAGAATACAACTTGAGACTGCGCGTTTATATAAGCAAGCTGGAGTAAATCCATTAGCAGGTATCTTTCATATTACATCTCCTTCTTTATGTTGTTTAATTTTCTGTAATTTTTCATAAACTCTTCTTTTCATATTATAATCCTTTTGGATCTATGCACTTTCTGCTATGGTAAACGAGTTTCTACAGTACTCTCCATTTAACAATGAAAGGACATTTAAGTGGAACCTCCCCTCTTTATGCTTTATCCTCTTAGAATGGTTGCTTGACTGTGCTGGGCTAATTGAATCTAGTTTTCGCACTCTCTAGTGCTTTCCAGCTTAAGAAATTGTGCTAGATCTGGTCAGATGGTTTTTAACTATTTTCCAAAAGAAACTTCTTTCATGCCTATGTTTTAGCTGATAGGTTCTTCCTACATATTTACCTTACATATACAGTTCTCTATCTTACCTTTCTTTTGTTGGTCTTAATGATTAACTATTATGGTCATCAATCTTGCTTTCTTCTAACACAAAATTTTATCTTCGTATGTTTACTTGGGTTTAAAATTATTTTGTGGAACCAATGGCTTTCATGGGCCATGGCTTTCAAAGTGCAGGGTGTTCAAATATATATGACTGCAGAATAAAGATTATGAATCAGTTGATATTTGTTTTAGAAATTTCTTCTCCCGGCATAGTAAGGGCATAAAACACAGTAGAAGAGAATTTTCCATCTTCTTTTTCAGCTCTTATCAATTCTTTTACCACATTATGATCCTTTTATCTGCTTAATTATTGTCTCTATGGGCATTTATTATGGTGCATCTTCTTAAGATGTTAATTTCTTGCCTTAAACTTTCTGTATTCATTGATAGGATGTTTCCCTACTTTGGCTACAATACCTGTGTGGATTGGTCTCTATCAAGCTCTTTCAAATGTGGCAAATGAGGTTCATCAGTGATCTTTTTTTTAATGACTTGGATGTTTTTTCCTAGTAACTGTACATGTTGACTTGTCAAATTGTTTCACTGAAGGGGTTGCTGACAGAAGGGTTTTTCTGGATTCCCTCTTTGGGAGGCCCAACCACGATTGCTGCTAGGCAAAGTGGTGCCGGCATTTCCTGGCTCATTCCTTTTGTGGTAATGAAGTACTTTCATGTAGAGAAACCAACTCCTATTTTATTGTAGAATATTGACCAATTTGCTACCAGCCCATAGATGTACTCGTCTTAAGGCCTTAAGGCTACATGAATTTGTTTTATTTTTCCTACGCGTCTTCAAATTGCCTCACTCGTGTCATAAATTCTATTTTGTTCTTTTTCAAGAATTCAGAAAGCCTATCATCTTTATTTTTCTTTCATGGTAGACCTGTTGAAGAACTGAAGAATGCTAAATCCAATGAACTTTTTCATTATCAATATCCTCAGTGACAGTCTGAAAGATGTTAACATATCATGTGCAGGATGGGCATCCACCATTAGGTTGGTCTGACACCATTGCATACCTTGTTTTACCTGTTCTTCTTGTTGTGTCTCAGTACGTCTCCATGGAAATTATGAAGCCACCTCAGGTAGATAATCACCTTTTTGCAAATTTTTGTTTGCTGTTGTTGCTTTTTGCCCCTTATATTGGTTAAACATATAACCTGTATCATGTTTAACTGCAGAGTGATGATCCATCTGCAAAGAATTCACTACTTGTACTCAAGTTTCTTCCTTTTATGATTGGTTACTTCTCTTTGTCCGTGCCTTCAGGCTTGTCAATTTATTGGTAGGAAACTTGGTGTTTACCTTTGGTAATGACAGTTTTCTTTTCCTAGAATTACATCTAGCCAGGAACTTGGTGCTTAATTGGGTGGGTGGGTTTCTTTTCTCTGTGTACGTATATGAGGATGGGTGTGCTTTTCTGCAGTTATACTATAGCTACATCATTTGATGCTTAGAAGTATGAGAAGTTCATGAATTGGTTTTTGTAGGTTTACGAACAATCTCCTCAGCACCGCTCAGCAGATATGGTTACGGAAATTAGGTGGTGCAAAACCTGTTGTCAGTGAGGATGGAGGTGGAATCATTAGTGCCGGACGTGCAAAACGGACTGGTGAAAGGTTGTTATTCCACTTCAGAGAATATTCTGCTCTTCTCATTTCCACGTAATTTGTCTCTTGTACTGATGAGCACACAAAAGCAGGTTTAAGCAATTAAAAGGTCAAGAAAATAAGAAAACACTCAACAAGGCATTGCCAGCTGAGGACATGCAGATTTTGGTCTCAACATCTGATGCTGATGATAATTCAAGTGATGAATCTAAGGATAAGGTACTGCTACCTATTACTTTTTGTGACACCCCTAGTGAACAAGGCCTTAAGCTTAAGTAATGTTTTAACCATTGGCATTATATATTCTTTTTTTACATCTAGAGAGAGTATGAAACTTTGTTGATCAACCTTATAAGAAAACTAGAATTAAAAAGTTAGGGTGTTGAAAATAATTTCTGAGCAGAATTTTTATATTATCATCATTAAAACTTCTTTACGAACTTTGTCTTTTGTTTCAAAATAATAATAATAATAAATTATTCTCAATCAGAATTTTCTTAGTACACATGTTACGATCCGACCACATAGATTAAGTCGAGTCAAGTCAAGTTAGTTACTTAATTTTA
The DNA here is from genome assembly GCF_048772165.1 of Typha angustifolia. Lineage (NCBI taxonomy): Eukaryota > Viridiplantae > Streptophyta > Magnoliopsida > Poales > Typhaceae > Typha > Typha angustifolia. The sequence continues at coordinate 9,291,019 of NC_133252.1, read as the reverse complement.
TCTTATTGTTTTAAATTTTAAATAAATCGAATAATCCGCATGTAGGTTCGATCCGTTAGAAATTTTTACTCCTATAAATAGAAGTACACATGTGTTGATAGTAATCAACTGAATGAATCTGAGTTTAGCTAAGTTAATATTTTCGTCCTTATCTTTTACCGTAGCCGTTAGATTGTATTTATCTTTCTAGAAGTAGATCATAGCTATAGAAGTATCCCGATCTTTCAAATCTTAGCCATCTTTCTCCATCAGCAGCCACCCTACTTATAGCTGTCGACCATCGTCCTTGGCCGTTCGTCGCCTTTCGACGACCAACACAACGTCGGTTATTTACCGTTTTGTCCTATCTAATATTCCTCCACTATTTTAATCATAACTTTCCATTCAGATCTATTGATTTCATTCCAAAGCCATTAGATCCGAGACTTTTGAGGTTACTACCTCTTAAAATATCAGGATCATCGTACAAACTGATCATTCCAGATCTGGTTCGTAACAGCACAATATCCGGAGGATACGTAAAGTTCAATCCCGCCTAAATTTGGCTACACGTAAAATTATTTTTTCCTTGTCGGCTAATGGTGCATCATTGTCATTTTCTTTTTTGTAATAAAAGACAATATATTACCTCAAAAATGGCGCTAAAATACTTTAGGTATTAAAGGTGACACTTAGGGTATCTGTATACAGTAAGCTATGTAAAGATGTGGGAACAAAACCGGTCCACACTGAAGAAAAGCTTTGATGCCTTCTATGGTTAGCTTCTCTAACACAAAAGGGAAACAGAGGCAACAAAGAAACAGGAAAAAATGTGAAAATGTCCCCAAAAAATGTGTTTTAGCTGCCACAGAATAACAGTCCTGTGGCCCATAATGTTGATGAGAATTTCAGAATCAGCTTCAGTAGCAAAGTGGCCCAGACTAAACTCCTCGACTTTGAGAAGGGATGTCATTGTCATTTTTAATTCATTGAGTGTGCAGTCTACAGACTTTTTCCTCAATAAATAAATAAAGATCATTGGATGTCCACTTGTATTGCTTTCTTGTATAGAAGTTGGCACACAATTATGCACCACATTCCTCATCACCGTGGAGTTCACTTGGTTACAATCTGAGCGATCTACTTTGTTCTTAAAAAAAACATCTAATTGTATATATAATGCTTACTCGTCTCACTCCGCATGGCAGGGTGATGTCCTAGAGGAGGCTTACAGTTCGAGCAGTGGCAAACAAGTTCCAGATTATCCTGGACCACGGAAAGGCAAAAGATCAAAAAGAAAGCGCACAGTGCAGTAGTCTCAAGGCCTAATATGACTTAATTTTTAATCTGGTGAGTAATATGCATCCTGTGCAGTTGCATCATCGCAAAGGTATTGTGCTCTTTTCTTTTTCTTTTTTCTTTTTTGAACTGTGGCATTATTGTAGGCACAAGGCCCAGCTGTGAGGAGCAAAATTTTTTAGCTTTCGGAGCAATGTTTGTAAAGTTATCCCAATGCTTTCGGAGCACGGTCCCATTATTGTTGGCAGTCAGCTATATCATGTCGATTTTTAGTTACCAGTTGCCACCACACATATTCATATTATTTGTAATCATGTCATCATAAGTTTGCCAGTTGAGGCCCATAATATTAAGTTTTGTTCTGGCTGAGATCTCTTATCAAGCAAGCAAACTGCCTTGACTCCTACGAAGTTCCAGGTCTTGGGTTCACGCCCAACTTTTGTTGTCTGTTAAACTCAGACTTTGCGCACAAAAGAAGCAGGATTTCATCTTAGCTGTGAGATGACCACCAGGAACACAGATGCTAATTGCTTTGCAACTGAAAGATCTCAATCAGAACTGCACTGATTATATCAGCATCTAAAACTGGATTCTGATTCTTTTCTCGTCACAGGTTGAAGCAACTGTTTTCACCTCAGCTTATCTTTTCACTTTCTCTTACCCTATTGGAATTTGATGCAATTAATCTTACTATGATTTCTCAATTTCTCGGGCCTTAGATCATCTATATTATGGAAACTTTAGAATATTACCTTTCCTTCAAGAATTATTTTTGGCTTACTTCACAAACTCTACATGAAGGACAACCTTGGAAAGAAAGGCTTCTTAATTTGTGTTATCTGGGGGAACTCCCTAGAAGCAGTCGAGCATATCTTATTTGAGTGCTCCTACATTAATGAAATTTTCAACTTCTATACTGCTAAGCTACAAATTATCTACCGGCTGTCATCGTAGAAGGATTTTTGGTCTGCCCTCTCGAGTTTCTCTCCCCATATCTGCCAGTTATGGTTTATGCTCCATTTTATGTCCTAGTGGAAGATTTGGAAGGAGCGCAACAATAGTTTTTTTTTTAATATTAAAGCTTTTAACTCCAATTTATTTCTTCCAAGGATTTTTTTTGTTAAATAGTTCATTCTATTGAAGACAGGTTACAGTAAAAATTGACTGATGGGTTGATCCACCCTTTACTACATTTGTGTAGAATTGCGAATTTTGCTAGCCAGAGAGCTGCTAGGTTAACATTTTTACTAGTATAGCATATCTTTAAGGACGGAACTTTGAGATCCAGAGAAGACATCCATGGATAAGAGGAGCTCTTTGCCGGTTTGGAGAGTTTGGAGAAGGATTGTTGATTGCAGTGACTAAGGTCCGGCAGTTGCAGATCTAGATCTTCTTGCCATTAGCCAACCTACTTGTCGCCTTGATAGCAAAGGGAAGAGCTACAGATTCCCCCATAAATTAGGTCCTGACAATGGTTTTATGAAAACCGACGGACGAGGGGTGCTCTCAGGCAAAAAATAGGAACATCTTTACCCGACAAAAGTGAAAAATCTCCTTTCTTACTTTCTCTAATGTTTGTACTCTATAAACGTGTACATTTATTTCCTTCCTTTTAAGAGCTTTTCATTATTTTAGTCTGCATCTAAATTTTTTCATTAGTCTAATAGTACATTTTAAAACTTATATTAGGTGTATTTTGAAAATTGTTGTTCCAGACAATGATCAATATATAAACTTTAATGCTACTCAGAAAATTAATATAACCCCTTACTCGGAAAACAATTTATATGAAAACAAAATTCCTCGGATGTACTATAATCATATCTCAAAATGGAACAGATACGCCGGACCGTAAAAAAAGAAATTATGGGAGGGTAGTTTGGTCAAAAACTCTTCCCTTAATTTCATAGCCAGCTTTGTCCGGTAGTTATCGTTGTAATGTACTCTGTAACTCGTGATCCCATGTGGCCCTAACACTGCGATGCTTGACACTTAATCGCAGGCTATTGATACTCTCCCCCCGGAAAGTGGGGCCCTCATGGATAAGGCCGAGCACAGAGCGCAGAGGGCACCGCACCACTATAGCGGCTCATCCACTTGCGTGGGCCCCATCCACCAACGTGTGCGCGTACGGACGCCTAATTCATTATTCTACCTGCGCCCTCTCGACCAACATTAGCGCGTACGGACGCCTATTCTTTCCTCAGTTTTGTTTATTGTGTGACTATTTTAAGTCTGATGGAAAGTTTGTTTGACGCGTCTAGTTCAGTTCGAAAGCTAAGTGCATGACTGGATGAGTTATAAAACTGTTAAATTAGATAAATTGGACACTCGGTTCAGTCATTCTTATTGGTCACCGAGGAAATTACTGACATCTTGGAGGAGAAATATTAGCACAACTCACTCTTTAGTCTAATAGTTTATTTGAAAGTTGCCGTCCTGTTCAGTGACTTCTACTATGGAATGCAAGTTATGTTGGAAAATAATATCAATGTATGTCGTTTTTTTAATTCAGCGATTTATATTTGAAAGTCATTGTCGAGTTTAGTAGCTTTCTTATTCATTTAGATTCGTATCTAAATTTAAACATTTATTAAATGTATAAAGGAAAAGTGTGGGAGGGCTAGTGTGGTCAAGAACTCTTATTTATTATACATTTTTTTGAATGTTTTGCTTGATAAACTTTAGATACATTTGATATAGCATTTGTTTTTCTCCGTTTCATGTTCTCACTGAATAATTACCCAATTTTGGCATTTTGTAGCACTTTCTAAAATGTTTGGATAACCAATTTTAGCATATATATATATATATATATTCTAGGATATATAATAGAAGGAGCCTTTTTCTTAAATTACATGTCTTAATTTTCAGTATCATTTAACACATAATATTAAATGTTTTACTTAAATGAATGAATATTGTAACGCTAGTCTTTAGTCACATGTACGATACGAGTTCACACGATATGTGCGGTACACACAACAATTTGGTTAGTTACGGATAATTAAATAACTTCTGAATTATTATTATAATTTATCAATAATCATCTAAATCATGAGTCACTTGAACCATAGTAATAATATCATATTTTATTAATAATCTTAACAAAGCCTACATAAGCCATAATAATATATCAACAGACATATACATAAAATTTCCATGCACATAATATATAGATTTTATAAAATTGGTACACTATTTAACATCAACTAATATAAATCTATAATATCACACAAATTTTCAATTGCTAGTAGGTCTTTGGTAGAATATTTCGCTGATTTCTCACTTAGGGTTTTATAAAAAGAATAACAAGCAGGTTATAAGCTAAAAGGTCCAACCCCTCGGCTCTTTAGTGATTCTCTCACCTTGGTCACATATATTAATGATTTGCGCAATACTTTGGGTTGGACAACCCTTTCTATCATTCAAAAATGTACCATATAATTATCTTTCTACAGTCTATTTTATTAGCAAGTATAACAATCCATTGATCATAATTTTTGCCAACCTTCTTAATTGTAATAGTATCTATGAAGTTTGGACTAGTCCATCCTCGAAGATTAATAATCTTTACTTTGTAAACAAATATGCTATAATTTAGAAACAACAAAAAATAGAATTCGGTTCGAAAAATGATTCGTTTAAAATATAGGGCGTTACATATAAATTTCATCAAAAAATCGATACGGTGTTTGTCCTTAATTAAACTTGCATCGTTGTTTATAAATTGGGTCGTCTTTTATTGCCGGTTCTATTTTTTCTCTTCTCTATCTCTCTCTTAATCTGAGTTTTTGACCAAATTATTGCTACAAGTGAAAAAATTGTTGAAACTTATTCTAAAATCACCATACTTCTCCTAACTCACCACCGAGTAAACATAATAAAAAATGGTTATTTTAAAAATGATTTACATAAATAGCTCTCTAGAAAAGTAATTTATAAGTAAATCCCATCTCCCCCCACAAATAGTATTAGATATTTTTAATAGTATAAATTAATTTTTTAGAGAATTATTTATAAATCGACCTTTTTTTTTAAATTAAATATGGGGTTATTATGTATTTCGGTAAAAGAAGTTTGAAAGAGGGCTAGTTTGGTAAATAGAACTCCAGAAACTCCTCGGTAATCCAGTGGACCGAGTCATCACTGCCATTCTTGGGTGGTTTCCATGTGACTCGAGTGCTCCTCCCTTTATGGGGGAGGATTAGATGCACGTCCTTATCCGATCTCCTCATCCGCCTCACTACAATACGAAAGATTAAGAATTTTTTAATGTCAAATGACAACTATAACTCCATTATTAGCCACACTAAATCCATTTGTTTATCAGAAACAGGGTTGGTGATAAGGTTTCCACTCCCCCTAGACCACTTTTAACGCATAAAGGTTGCCCTTCCTGTCCCCCTGTGGGCTGTGGCTGTTCTTCTCCTCCCTCGCTAAGTTCGCGTCTTCCTAGAGCCACAAAGGTGAGATCTTTAGGCTGATCTTGCTTACTACTAGATCGTTTTTTTTTTTTTTTGTCTTGGGGTTGTTTACTATCTTTTTTATTCGATCTGTTTCTGGGCTTCCAAATTGTTTATCTGGTACGGAGATTGCAGTTACTAGGAATCAATTTAGCCTGCGTTCTGCAGTTTGGTTTATTTTTTTCTCCTGAATCTGCGTTTAATTGAACATAGTTGGCAAGACAAAGTTGCCGATTTCACTTTTCCTTTTCCTTTTCTTTCTTTTGTCCCCATTAAATTTGTGAAATGAGTTGGGTTGGGGATCATTGCCAAGATTGCATGACAGATGTTACTTTTTTATGGTTGATCAACGATTTATCTTTCTTAAGAAGAATAAGAAGCCTGTTCTTTGATTTTTCTTGCATAGTTTGCCTAGATCAGTTTCAGACCTTAATACTCTTTCAGTCTTATCCTTTTATATTAACTCTTTTAGTCCTTTTAGCAAGTTGGAAATATGTGATGGGGATTGATTGGCTTTTAACCTGCTGAAAATGAATTTCAGGAAAATAGAAGATGAAAGTGAATTTTGACACCTCATTATCAACTTCATTAATAGAAAAGTTCATTGCTATTTAGTCTCTTGACAGTTTTGAAAGCATTTGACAATCTGCATAATGAATTCCTTTTTTTTTATATGGTGATTGATGCTGCTTGTTATTATTATCTATTTATACATTTATTTCTTCTGTCATGTTGGCTGTGATGAAGGTAGTTATTTGTCATCGCCATTCATTTGATTTCTGCATGCATCCCGGCAATTTTTCTATATTTGCAAGGTGATTTTCCTGGTATAGAGAAACCTTTTTAGCTCTTAAAATGTTAAAATCTGGTGTTGGTTCACTAACATGTAGAAGTTGAGAAATAATGTTGACTTTGATTTACTGCATATCCTTTGTTTAATAAGAGATTTTGCAGTTCTTTTATTTCAGGTACATCTTTTTCTAGTTGTTTGCTTCTGGACCTGGAGAATGCTAGAAAGCAGTCTCCTTTTCTTGACATTGCCATTTATATTTTAAATTAATGTACCATCCAAAGCAGGAAAAATGCAAGGAGCTATTCAAGCATTTCGGTCGCGAGGAAATGTCCTTAAGCACACCGTTTTGCAACACGTCCGTGTCATGAACCCAGCGACCATACCAAATGCTTTTTCACGTTTTCTGTCAGTTTCTTCTGCCCGATTGGAAGAGCATGGATTTGAAAGCACCACAATTGCGGATATTCTGAAAGGTAAAGGGAAGAGTGCTGATGGATCCTGGCTTTGGTGCACCACAGAAGACAGCGTCTATGATGCTGTGAAATCGGTACATGCTCTTGTGTATTTGTTATCTCTCTTAAGTTTATGAGGGCTCTCTTGCCTAAGTGATGTGGTCAAGATTGCTTATGTGTTTTATTCTGAAATCAGATGACGCATCACAATGTTGGAGCTTTGGTTGTGGTAAAACCTGGAGAAGAGAATGCAATTGCTGGAATCATTACTGAAAGAGGTAATCGACAACTTTGTCCACTTAGAAAATGTTGCACTTGCACTTTCATTGCACGCTAGCTTGTCGACTCTTTCATCTTTACAACACAGTAAAAAGCAAAGATCTAGTAAGGTAATAATAAATATAACAATGTCATTACCAATACAACTCTGATAGAGCCTCTCCTGGTTTTGTTGGAAGGAGAAACCACATATTGTAACAACTATTTCGAGATGCTCAACTATCCTATCTCAATCTGATAGACATGGTCTTTGTTTAGCATAGAGTTGAATGCAGATTTGTAGTAGATACTTGGCTCTATAGCTTGGCTCTGAAAGAGATTTTTCAATATGAACGGGACTACTGGAGCATTATTATACCCTTATTAAAATAATTAGTGGAATTGGTAGGTCTACTTGTCCCTGAGTTGGACCAGAACATACTTACATGTATAAGTAACCACTGACCATTGTTGGACAAAAAATGCATTGCAATGAAACTTGAGCAGGCAAAATCTTATTACATTTATGTTGTAATTTTTTCATCTTTTTCTTTTTTTTTTCTAATTAGAATAGAAAGAAAAATTGAAAAAGGAAATATTCCTAAGAAATAAAGTAGACAATTTTTCATAAGAACCATAGAAAACCCTGGATCTTCAAAAATGTTTTTTTTTATGAATTATTAATTTAATTTAATTTTGTACTAACTTTTTCAACCTTTCAAGAGATTGTCTTATCTGAATAAAATCAAGAAAGGAATTCTATGGAATGGTACTTATATCAACCAATTAGAATCACCTTCTAGGAGCTATAATTGTCTCAAATGTGCAACATATGTAATAACAAGAGTTGTAAAACCCTTTTTGACGACCTAATATTATTATAGAATATATCTTAAAAGTTAGTGGTTCAAAGTTAGTGAAATGGGCTAAGGTTTACCTGAATAAACAGACACAACACAAATTCAAGGGCAAATTGCAGGATAAATATGAACATATAAAATATTGAGTTTGTGCATAGATTTTTTGGTAGTATACCCACAATAAATAAAATTAAAATCCAAAGCTATATTTCTCTCTAAAACTGATAAATCTGAATGAAATGACTAAACTCAATTCAACAGGTACATTTGCATGCCATGACTTGTTGGGTGTGAATAGAACATGGCATCTTGTCGGAATGGGGATATTTGGCTTTGCCATAATTAGATTTCTTTGATAGTAGTCTAACTCTAAGAAAAGTTTGAAGCAAAAATTGGGGAGTGCTTGAGATGGTACTTGCTTGCTGGCATGGCCGCGTGCTGCGGCAAGTGAATCCTTGGTGGTAGTAAAGTAACTTTAAGAAAAACTTAGGTCTTGTTTGTTTTGAGTTTAGGAGTCTTTGAACTGGTTCAGTAATTAAATATCTTTCTATCTTTTTCATATCTAATCAAATTTATTCTTAAAAAAATTAAGATTAAAAAATGAGACTAATTAATCGAGTTTGAAGCTTAGCTTTAAACCAAACAAGACCTTAAAGCATAATGGGGATTTCTCAAGGTGGTACTTTTCTTGCAGACTGAAGTTAATCAACTGATAATCGTGACATTGATTAAGTTGGAGATTGCTGTAATTGCTTTGATTTCTGGATATCATAGAAACACCACAAAGACCAATTTGGGTTACTAGTTCATCTTAATCTCTAACTTGCAGAAATCAAGTACTGATCATTCAATGCACTTTTTCAGATTATCTCCGGAAAATTATCGTGCAGGGGAGATCTTCTAAATCAACTAAAGTTGGTGATATCATGACTGAAGAGGTACATTTGGCCACCTAAGATGTGCTCTATCTATTTGTGTGCGTCCAATATTATATATAAGAGAAGTCCAGTGAAGGATACTTCTAAATTTGTGGACATTTCTCTAAATCAGGAGCAGATCAGATGAGTTCTTATTAATGAACCATTCTTCTGTTTTCCTTTTCTTCTTTCTACTCATTATTTGTGTACAACTGTTACAACTGTTCAGAACAAGCTAATCACAGTGACACCAGATACCAGAGTTCTGCGAGCAATGCAGCTGATGACAGGTTTACCATGCCTTCGAATTATGCCTTTATCAGTGGCCATCAAACTAGTCCTCATCAAAGTATCTGTTTTTGTTTGCAGAGAACCGTATTAGGCACATTCCAGTGATTAATGATAAGGGTATGCTTGGAATGGTGTCCATTGGAGATGTTGTTCGTGCTGTGGTCAGCGAGCATAGGGAGGAACTGAACCGCCTCAACGCATTCATACAGGGCGGTTACTAGAACGAGACATCCTCACGCCCTACTAGTGCTTAATGTCTCATCCTCAATTTCTGCTAGTGCTTATGATGGTGGCGAAAAGTTATGGTTTTCATGAACAGAGTTTGGTGGTTGATCTCCTCGTAGCAGTGTGGCTTTTGGTGTTCTAGTTTTAATCATGTGTCTATATCCCTTTGCCTTTCCTCTTCTACATGATGGTTTGTGCAAACCACCAGACAGCACATCCACTGAATAAAGTCTGTTCATGTAAACGAACTGATGTGCTTAGTTTCTATTGAATCTTTTTCTGTAGCATAGGCTCCTTTATTATAAATAGCGATACTTTTCTTCACTCCCTGAATTATCACATAATGATTTTAATTTATTTTATAATGATTTTCTAGACTATCAAAAATATCTCACCTCTATTATGATGAAATCGGTGAATTAATAAGTTGCCGCTCAACTTAATATATTAAGATAGATACGTAACAGAGCTAAAATTAAATATATATTTTATCGTTTGAAAAAATTTTATTGTTCTATGCCTTAATCCTCTTTGTCCTAAGCTTTTTTAATTTCTCCTCTACAGCACACAGAAGATCTCCCCCGAGCTTTAATCTCTCCTCTTGTCTCTACTTCTCCTTCATAGGGTGTTAAGTAAGATGTTCTCTTGTGCGTGTGTTTATAAATTGCTATTACGGATCCATTGCATAGGTGTAAATTCTTCTTAAAACCATGAGAATGAGAACTTAGATATGTGAAAATTCTGCATGGGTGCCATGTCCTTGACAGGTTTATTTTGAGTGATAATTAGCCAGCAACTTGATTCACATTCTAAACAAATGTCGTAGGACATACCATGGCTTGCTTACTTAGTTGAAATCCGAACCATAACAAGCTATACTTTGATAAGAAATGAGTTAGAAATCTAGTTGGATATGGATTTTGGCAAGACTACTATTTATTCATAATAAAACTATGATCTATGTGAAAAAATAACCACTTTGGTCAACACGTAGATGGTTTGGTGTTGCGCAATTGTTGGCCTCTTATTCTTAATTCGATTATTTGTCGTAATTAATACAAGTAATGTACAAGCCATTGTTACAATGACGGACGAAGGTGGGTAATGGTAGTAACGATCGAAGAATCCATATTCTAAGGATTAAAACCAACCGTATGCAATTTGTGCGTAGCGTTAACCGTTTCACCATTCCTGCTGCAACCAAGCGTTCCTCAGCTGCAGCTCCACGGGATCTCCGAACGCTTTGGCTCTCACCAGGCAGAAATGGGTGCAGAATCCCACCGACGTCCGAACCCGGCTTGTTCTAAGAATGTAACACGCCGCCGCACACTCCATCCCACGCCCTTGGACGACGACACCCCAACTCCTATGACCCACTCCACCGTCCTCATCGTCGTCGTCTTTATACTTGAGCTCTTCCACTAGGATTATCCCGTCAGGCGGCGTGCAGTTCTCGTGGTCCCATCTCTTCTTGATGCTTGGCCAGCTCTCCGGCAACGCCGCCTCCCTTTCCTTCCTCACGCCTTTCCCCTCGCCGGAGAAGATGTGGACGAGAAAAGGAGCCTCCCCTACGCTCCTTACAATCTGAGTGCAATTGTCGAGGAGTTATATAACATGGTATCAGAGCGAGCGATATTTTAAATAATATCTCAAATATGTTTCAGTGGATTATCAGAGGCATCACCTCTGAAATCGACTGTTTGATCCAATCATCTAGCTTCTCTTGGGTGACGGGCTTCTTCCTCTCCTCCTCCTTTGCCCCTAATAGTGCAGTGATGCACTTAATAATAAGAAAAGGCTCTAAGAAGATGGACTGGAAATGGAAACTCCTCCTGCTCCCCAGAGACTTTGGCTTCAACCTAAGAGAAGATCTAAGCGGACTACGACCACCGCGTGATATAAGAGAGCAGGAGGAAGAAGAAGAAGAAGGAGAAGAGAGTTGATGAGCCTTCTTATTAGTGCATGGAAGCTGCAACCCACCAATCATAGACGCCATCTCAATTCTCGCATCGATCCGATCGATGCCCAAACCAAACTAGCAAAGGCGTGCACCGCGGGAAAGAGAGCAGGGGGCGGAGGATGAAAGGAAAAAGATCGACCAAGAATCAAGCAAAGAAAGCAACTCGACTAAATCGTGCTCGATCCTGCTGAGGTGGCAGTTGTCCATTGGGCGGAATCCGCTGTATTCTGTTGTACATGTATCGCGTGGCATGCGGCTTGTTTCCACGTTCCCACGCATGGTTGGCCCCCGGCGCCTCTCTTCCACGTCAGCGAATTCTTTCCATGTCACCTCCCACGCTTCCTCAACCCCTCGGATCCGGTACGGTGCACCGCGTAGCAGACGGAACACGCTTGGCTCCCTGCGAGAAGAAAGTCTTCTGGATCAGGAAAGCATCCGTCGATTCCCGGACCAGAATATAATTCCCTCCACTTGACCACCGACTCGAACAATCGTAAAGAAGAGATAAGAATCTCCTCTCATTTCATCTCATCTCTTTGGATTCGAAGCGAATTAATGGACGGTGGTTGGCGCGGAAACCGTCAGCCTCCTCCTCCGCCTTGCGCGAAGGGTGGTGGAAATGGGGGTTTTGGGGCTCCCACTTGTGTGATGGGCACGCCGGCACCACCGCACGCTAATCCGGCCAATCAGCAAACCGCCGCCACGTGGTACGCCGTCGATTACGCCCCGGCCGGCCACCACGCTAACCACATGAACGCGAACTACCACGCTGCCTCCACCGTTCCCTCCTCCTCCGCCTATTACCATAATAGCAGCGGCGGCGGCGGCGGCGGCGGCGGCGGCGGGGACAACAACCCTTATGTGCAAGTCTCCCCTGTTCCTGGACCACCCGGCAAGAGTACGCAAGTGGTTTCGATCTTGAATTCGACAATTGAAGTATATCGATTGCTCCCCAATGGATAAGTTCCTTTCGCCTTTTGTAGATCAAATGGGGACGATCCTTAAGGCGTTGGGTCGCTGTGGAAAGAAGCTGGAAGACACCGGCAGAAAGGCAGGGGGCACCGCTGGAAACGTCTGGCACCACCGTATGTCTTAAACTCGCTTCTATGTTAAACTTCTTGTGATAATGGGCTGAGTTCATCTGATAAATTCTTAATCTTGACCACAAATAGGAAATAGGAAAAATGAAAAATTGAAATTTGTTCGGATAAAGACATGTCGAGAAAGGTCGTCGCCTATTTGACATTGGTTACATCTAAGACGTGACTTTTTTTTCGCTGCATGAATGAATCATTTTTGCCACTTCAGCTATATCGTTATGATGATTCTCGTGTTACTTTTGTTTACAGTTCTTTTGTGTCGTCCTCTTCATGCTATGGTAGCTTCATCTTTACTTGGACAGTTATCCTTCTTCATAGATATTTCTGATAACTTGGACTATTAACCTCTATGAAGATCCTTTTGGATCATCCTGTGACTGGCTCCGTATAAAGGACCTATACTTGTTTGTTATGCGTATCATCATCATGATCAGCACATGAATCTGAGGGATCAATTTTACATAGTTCACCAGATCCTCCTGTAGGCTCGTTATGTTTTAAAGATATTATTAACTCTGTAATTGATAAACCTTTGGCTTCTGTAGTGCTCCTAAATTTTTTTGTTGCAATATGATGCTTAAATGCTTAGGAATAACTGAAAGCAACTGAGAATATTCGTCTAATTTTCGGTGATTGCTATGAAGCACCAGCAGGTTGGATATATCATTACATGCTAAGCAAAGATTGTTTTTTTCCGACATAGTCTACCATTTATTTGACTTATGAGCCATTTTTTGTTTTAATTTTCAACTAGGGGAGAAGTTTTTATTTTCACAATTTTGCCCCAAATTGTGCTCTTTCGCTCTTGAGTTCGAGTGGCTTATGAGTTATGGAAGTGAACCCAATCTCGTAAGCAACTCAGGGCTTAAAAGAGCTCCTATACCAATTGATATTAAGTCAAATTTGTTGCTTGCTACCTATCATGATCTTCACCTTATCACACAAGAATCCTTGAAGTTAAGTTATAATACATCTATTACCAAAACTTTCTGATTCCAGATTCCAATTGAAGGTAACTTGAACTGGTCTTTGAAGCTAAACTGCTCAAGCCATCCCAAATTCCCAATCATCCGAATACCAAATTAAATGGTTTTCTCTGTTGGTAGCTCTAAAATGCCCCAGTATTTGTGATTCTCATTTTGAAAATGTTACTTTCAGTTGTAATGTGAAGTTTGGTCTCATTTCCCTGAGATTTCTAGTAGTTCTCATTTCTCAATTTAATGATTCTTGTCATGTGGAGAGGGCTGAGTAATTTCTACCTATCAATTTTCATATGCCTATAGTTTGTTTACATGTACTACTGTGATTTGACCTACTGAGGAATTTAATCCGTGCTCATTAGTTTAGGTCTGGTGAGTTCATTCCTAGATTGTTAACCAGGATGTGTTACAATGAAAGGTTGTTGGCATTCATCATGATTTAATAAAACGTGCTTACACCCTCACCATTTCTTACTTGTACATGCATCTTAAACAGTAAAGACAGGTCCCAGTCTCACTGATGCAGCCATGGCTAGGCTTGCACAAGGAACTAAAGTGTTTGCTGAAGGAGGAAGTGACAAAGTTTTTCAACAGACATTTGGTGTCTTTCCAGGAGAACAGCTTCGAAAGTCATTTGCTTGTTATCTCTCGACATCGGCAGGTCCTGTGATTGGAACACTATACATATCCACAGCAAGGCTTGCCTTTTGCAGTGATAACCTTCTTTGTCATACTATTGCTCCAGGTCAACAAGAGTGGGTATACTACAAGGTGCATTTTTCTCCTCACATTCTTTAAAAGCCATAATTAATTAATTAATTAATTAATTGTACAATACAATGTTCAAAAGCTTTTACTGTGATGATCCTTCTTACCTTAGGTTGTGACCAAATGTTTAGGCATTTCATTCTACAGTAATATTTCTCAGTGGAGATGTATTGACAAAAGACAATTTTCTGCTTTTGAGTCTCCTATACATCTCAAATAGTCAAATATCTATGCTTTATTAGTGGAAGTTATTAAAGTTAAAGTAGGTTAAAGGGTGGCTCAAGATATTAGTGCTCAAAAATAGTCTTCGTTCAAAGCCAGGCAATGAAATGAAGTAACTTTCTAGACATCATTAACTTTATGGCTTTGAATTTATCAAGGTAGCACACCCAGCCTGAGAAAGAGTACCCTTCTTCCACCCATCTAATTTGGATTGCACCCGACTAAGCTAATTAGAGAAATGATTAACACAAGGAATCGGTGGCTGAACCAGAATACCCAAGTAGGAGAAGGGATACAAACCTTGGCTAAATTCTAGGCTGCTCGCTAAAATCCGACCCAAAACAAGACTGGCCCACAAAGGGAAGTAAAAAAGCCGATATAGCCTTATTAACACGTTGGTTGGTTAGACACAGTTATTTGTTCAGGATATCATTTAAAAACTCACAGTTACTAGAGTTAGCCTTAGTAAAAAGTTAAAATATCGTCTGCATTCATAATATGACAGATTTTAGTGTTATCAGAAATAAGAAACCATCCAGTCACCACTACTCAAAGCTTCATTAAGTAAAGAAGTTAAAACTTGAGCACATAAAATGAATAAATAGAGGTAAAGGAATCGCTCTGTATCAACAAGAGCGATCATGGTATTTGATTCCTAGAAGTAATTTATGTCGAATGATTACTATACACTTGTACCACTTTATCACACCCTCCTAATTGTGGTAAGATATAAGAAATAAAAATTGTTCTAAACTTCTAAGGCATGTACAGATCTTCATTGTCACACCTCTCTTATCATGAAACTAGATAGGCCATAAATTACTCCAACGAGACAACCCTAAACGAATTAGTTATATGTTGGCCATCAAATAGCTGTCTTTTTTTTCTTCTCCAGGGAACCAGTATATTGCTTGTCTAGTAATATTGCATATTATTCTCTTTATTACTAGCATTATCATCGTCATTTTTATGTGATGATTGATGATATTATTAAATAACCAGCTGACCTAAAAACTTAAATTGTTAAGTAAAAGACCAATAATGTATATTATACTTTTATTGCACACCCTACGTGTTGCTTTTATATATTGCACATAGACATAAAAAGTACGACCCCCCACACTGTACAAAGAATGGATAATAGAAAATAGGGATTAATTGAAGCTAAACGATGTTTGAACTCTAGACCTCTAGAAAGTCAACCTTTAATATCATGTTAGATAATCAGCTGATTCAAAAGCTTAAATTGTTAAGTAACAAACTAAGAATATATATTATATCTTTAACAGATCAGAATGAGTTTGTAATAGCTCTGCCCTGAACGTATGCACATTATGCAGTTATGCTCCATCCCAACAGAGATGATAACAATTCTGGCATCTAAATTATCCTAGTTTATTTTGAGAATCTATTGTTACTGAAAACAGTAGATGGAAGAAAGAAGGATTCTAGTAAATCAGTGATGACATTTTGTATGATCTCTTCTTTCAAATGTTTAATTATTAAAATCTTTGGACATTGGTGCTGCTGCAGAGCATTCTGTGCATAAAATACCAACTGGTATGACATTTTGAAGACCATTATTAGAAAGGAAAACACATCAGTTGATGCTATTATAAAATTTACGGCTTTACCAAGATGTAGCACATCTCAAGACACTCAGAATAGAAGTTTCCTGTTTCATCTAGATGTGTATAAGATTCTGTTGCCATGATAATATAAGCAGCCTTCCACCTTGTATTGGTAAACATTAGATGATACGACTGTCTGCTCAAGGTTACATCAACATCACCTTGAATTTTGCTAGTTCTTTATAAAAGAAAAAGGTATGCCAGCTCTTATCACTGCTAAGTATCGTGATCTAGGTGCTTCTGTTTTTGAGCTTTGCTTGCATTTTTTACTTATTCATTACAACCTCAATGTGGTAGAGTTAATTGTTTTGCTTTACTCTTATCCGAGCTGTTTGTTTGCATCTATGGTAGCTGAATTTCTGTTCTCTTCTTGTACATGAATGTCAGATTGTTATGCAACTGGATCAAGTAAGAGCATTGAATCCTTCTGCTAGCATGTCAAATCCAGCAGAGAAGTACATTCAAATTGTGACTCTGGATAACAATGAGTTCTGGTTCATGGGATTTGTATCATATGATAAAGCACTTAAGCATCTAAGGGAGGCCTTACAGCGCTGTTATGCTTAACACTCTCTTCCTCTTCAAAACAGTTAAATATTTGACTTTATTTACATTTCAAGCTGAATGCAGCATATTTGATGTCCAACCTCGACTGTATCTGACTGTAAGCTATTCCTGCATGAAAACAATGATGCAACTGTCTATAATTTGGTGCCCACTCAATTGTACTTTAAACAACTTTGCAGTATTGGTGGTATGCTATGTACTTTTCAAACAATGTTTTGCATCAAAGGTTGTGGAAATAAAATAAAGTGCTTACACTGGTAAACTTGTACACTTTTTCTTACTGCATGAATTTGGTCACTGCAGGATTTCTCTTCAGCAACTAGCAAACCTTCAACTCCCCACAGGATAAAATCCATGGCTTAACTACAGCTCCGCCACAGTATAAAAACTATTTGGCTTAAAATACAGCTGTGACAACAACATGACAGAAAATTGTTGTTGGCAGTGTTGATACTAAGAAGTGCCACAGGGATATTTATTTACATGATTACAAGAACTGTGAATTCTGCAGATCTTGAATCTTGTAACTCTAAACATGGTTGTAGGTCCTCCGGTCGAAGGTTTCAACTCGTGCCGCTAACGCAGCCAATTGACCTTTCACACTGAGATCTATAATTTGCGACTCGTCAGTGCCATAGCTGATAACAAATCCAGCAATCAACGAGGGATCAACAATGTTTTCAAGCCTCAGGTTTCTGAATCCTGTCAGCCTCTGCATCTTCCTAGTTATGAGATCGATCTGCTTGGCATCGAGCTTCACGGCGGATGAAACTGCGACGATGAGGGCATGATCAGTTGGAAGCTGGGCCATTGAGCTGCCATCATTAATTGTATTCAACTTGTCCTTCTCCAAGATGGAATTCAAGAAGTTGAGAGTAATGGGCTGGAATTCCACACTTTGTATGGCCGTTTTGGATTCGCTGTTAATTGTCTGCTGCTGTCCAGAAGATTCTGTCGTTGAGATTGTTAGTGCTGTTCTGGATGCCTTGAGAGGAAGTGAAGCATCAAATCTTACAGCACCAGTTGGAAGTTGCTTCTGGCGCAATTCTTGGATTCCTGAGTCTTTGGAAGTGAACACTGGCTGAGCACCAGGATTGATGGATTGATTCAAAATGTTCATCTGCCAATATTTTTCTAAAATTTGTTAATCCTCATGCCTCTGATAACTTAGCATCAAACGAGATGCGAAAATGATGATTTTGCTGATAGTTCCATTGGAATACATGAATTATAGGTTAATAAGAACACAAGAGTCATATTAACTTTCTCTTTGGAAACCCTAAATCTCAGCAATTCAAGTCTCTCCAAATCAGCTGCTTGGAATCATCAAGTATAATTAAATTCGATGATTTCAGATTGGATTTGAACAGAATTCATTCCCACTTTCCTAAATCTCTAAACTAAATCTTACCCAGTTTCATTCCTATTGATGTTCGAGTGTAAATTAAAAAAAAAATACAGTATAATAAGATTACATGGATTTTCTTTTCAAATGAAATCTATCTAGAATTGGTTTCAAAACATAGTTGTTTAAACTTTTAATCCTTGCAAGAATAACAAGAACAAACTGTAACATATACGTTACTTTAACATTAAAAACATAACCCATCCAAGAGATGATCAACTAGAGAGGATAATCTCTTAAACCAGAGCAAGATGGTCGAACCTGGAATGGTGCAAGTAGTCCTGTCCTTCTCTCCTGGAACGAACAAGCTGAAAAACTAGTTGTTATGAGAATGAAGGAAGAGGAGAGGAGATGTGAGAGCTGCTTCTTGCCCACAAGAAGGAGTGGATTGGATGAGGAGTTAAAAAGAGAGGTTGTGGCGAAGAGTAAATGCTAAGGATAACATGAGCGACGTGCAACCAACCATATACATATATGTAGGCAAGATGGAGTTGATGATAAATGGAGATAATAGAAAGGATTGGAAGAAATGGTAGGGGGTGAAAGCACATACGAGGAGGCACTTCCAACCGCAGAATCCCCATCTTTATCTACTGACTTTATCCCCCCACCATATCCTCTCTTGGGAACTTAGATTGGATGGATTAGGTGAGAGAGAGAGAGAGAGAGAGAGAGGAACCACTCATTCATTAAGGAGGCCTTGGATGATCACACTGAGTTAGTTTTCATCTTTTTCTTCTTCTCTTGGCTTTTGTGATTGATCCATTAAGTTGACTGAGTGGATATTTATCTGAAAATATATTGGATTTTTTATTTTTTATTTTTGAAAGCCAAGAAAGTTGTTCGATTGGTGGCTGGCCGGGTCAGATTTTGGGTTTTAGATATATTTGAATATTATTTATAACCATTTGTATAAATTATTCAGCCTATAATATTAATGGTATTTTATAATCATGGTCAAAGAATAGATTTTTTTTATAAATTAAATTTTTAGAATAATGAAATAAAAGATTAATGATTACATGTAAGTAAAAAAAACATACAAACGGAGATTAAATATCACAAGTGAAAATTGACAAATTAAAAAAAAATGATAGCGATCTCTCTAGATACATTCTTATTTTGTTGTGTGGTTTGAAATTTAGGATACGTAGCATTCCAGATAATAAATAAATAAATAAATAAAACAGGTTGGTAGTATATCCAGAATTTTTGACCAAAGACTAATTAAGTTAAATAGATAAAACTAAATTAATTGAATAGTATTTTTAAAAATGGATTGTCAGTTTAATATTTTTATCGTTAAATAAATTTTTTTACTTACGAAAGATCAAGTTAAGTAGATTTATATGTATAAAATATTGATCAATTTATACTTTAGGACTAGACAAAAAGATGCACTTATTAATATTTTTGTTGAGAGATAAAATACTAATTAATTTAGTATTTTTATTAGTAATATAGTAAATTAGATATTTTTAATGGTAAGTTTGAAGAGTATATATATTTCGATAAAAATAAACTAGTTAAAAATTCGCAGAACAGGAGTAGGGCCAGTGAACTTCGAACGAGATTGATAATAATAATAATAATAATAATAATAATAATAATAAACTCTTGGGTACAAGGACAAACAAGCAAAGACGAGGAATAATTCCAACTTAGATCCAAGTAAGATAGTATGCAGTAAAAAGTGTGGGGGCTGCTTTGTAGCTCCTTCTCTCTGGGAGTGGGACAAATATGCTCCATGCCACTGGCATCACACAAAATAGGAGGAAGATAAGGTCAGAAGAAGCCGAGCTAGTTGTATTAAAGGACCACCCCAACCCAAATCAAAGTGACATTAGTTAGAAGAAATGGCCATGAAAAGAGAAAAGCCTAAAGAAAACAAACGAGCAATGGAATACTATTTCCGAGTATAAATTTTCTGAACAAGAGTAGAACGCATTAGAAGAGAGAAAGAAATTACATAAGAATAACTAGATAGATAGATAGATAGATTATAATATTTATATAAGAACAAACCAATGAATGAAGAAATCTTTTTTCCCACTTCAGAGGGAGCTTGAGCAGAACTCCAATGGCCCATTAGGAATCCAAGCAAAGAGACCGACCAACTTAGGATTTGGTAATGCTGGTGAGGACGGGGATGATGACGATTAAGATGAGCAGTAGAAGCAGGACGATGCCGATGCAGAGCCACTTGCGGCTGCTCCTCTGGTACACCTTCGCCGTCTTGAGCTCCTTCGTCCCGTCCTTCACGTAGTGCGAGGCGCTGCTGACGTGGTGCTCGATGTCGTCCATCTTCTCCCCCTGCGCCTCCACCATCACCGCCATGTCCAGGAACACCTGGTGCAGCTCCAGCAAGCTCCTCTCGATCTCCCTCGCCGCCTCGTGCCGGTCCTGGATCTCGCTCACCGCCTCCAGCACCTCCCCCTTTCCGTGCTCCATGATCGCCTTCTTCAGCAGCTCCTCGCTCTTCCCCTCCGATATCATCTTCTCGATCACCTCCTCGTCAGGGACCTCCCCCGTCACCGTGAAGTACCGCCGCTCCACCGTCTCTTTGTACTCCGACATGCTCCTCTGCCTCAGCTCTTGGAAGTCCATCATCAGCTCTTTCAGCTTCTTCCGAAGACCGTTGGTCACCGACGTCCTCGTCCGGTCGACCGGGGTGCCCTCGCGACACCCGGAGAGCCGGCGGTTCACGGCGTTGGATTGGTCCATCGCCTCGAGCCGGGCGCGGATGGCGCGGGCCTTCTTGAGGACGGCGACGATGTCGGAGTTGATGCGGTCGCGGAGGCGGCGGAGCGCGTCGGGCCGGTGGACGGACTTACTCTCCTCATTCGCCGCCTGGAGGCGGACGAGGACGTCGCGGATGGCGGACATCTCTTCCTTGACGAGACCGGCTTCCTCAAAGAAGCGGCGGAGGTTCTCATCAGCGCCGGCGGAGGCAGCCGACATCTCGATGTCGGCGGGGTCCTCGCCGCCGGATTCTAAGTCCTTGAGGGCGGCCTTCTTGAGGTCGACGTAGCTGACGAACGATTTGGTCATCAGGTCATTCATCTTTGGTTATCTAAAAGAGATAGTAGTAGGAATGGGGAGAGGAGAGTGAGAGCAGCTGAGAAGAAGAATTGTTGGTGGTGTTGGTGTTTGAGGAGGAGGGATTGGGGAATCGAATTTAAAAGGTCCGAGCCATTGAGGCGCTCCTCCAACGGTCAGATTTGATTCAGAACGGCAGGTGAGTTAATGTAGCCGTTATCAAAAGACGAGTTCTTCCCAACGGCTATAAGCATTGAATAGTTAAAAGGGCTTTTTGCAGGTATACCCCTCCAAAGCTGTCTATTTATTTGCGAGCATATCTTGCTAAATTTTGTATTTATGTACATGCCCTTTTTATATTGCTTTTATATGGATACCGTTCTAGTTACTTTTTTGATAATTTTATATTAAAATTTAAACTATTTAGTAGATGGAATGACAATGATGCCCTTAATTAGAAGTAATGTATGCAAAATAAGTCAAAATTTATTAGTTGGTTAACCTTTTATTTTCTTACTTTAAAAAAAAAATGTAGAAGAGTAGATGTGCAAAAAAAACCTATTGAATAATGTTTGGGGCCCCCTCGAGACCCCAACGGCTAATAGCACGTGTAAGGGAGGGGGAACTGTAATTCTGTCTTGATTTAGGAGGGAATAGCTTTAAATTCTTCTCTTAATCTTATTAAGATGAACATGGCTTCTTCATAAATATATAAATAAATAAATAAATAAATAATGCGGATGTTTTGCACTTTTTATACACTTTGAAGTCATACTGCATGCATATCCAACTCTGAAAAAAGAGAAGGTAGCAGAGGCCCTCGCTAGCATTTCCCCGTGTCCCTCGCAGGATATTTTCTTCTCCTCTTCACCTTTTCTCCTTCCTCTCCACTCTTCTCCTCCCGCCACTGCCATTGCTCCCCTCCCCCTATCTCAACCTCCTCTTCGCTGCTGCTGCTACTACCGCAGCACTCCTCTTATCCGACGTCGCCAAGGCCTCCTCTAGGCTTGCAGGACCCCGCAGAACCCCAGATCGATCACACCGGAGTCGCCAAAAGCTAGATCTTTTATGCTGGTATAGCAGCTTGGCCTGAGGTTTTTAATCTTATTTCTAGGTGCTCTTCGAACTTGATACAATATTTTTATCTTGTTGTGCTGTTATTTTCGCCAAATAGAAGAGGTTTATTCAATCTATCTCCCCCTTTTTCTTTGCGTATCAAGCTTATAAACATATAATTTGAAAATTCTGTTTTAGCCACAAGAGACTAACAAGGAGTGGCATTTCAGTAAGACTCAAAAGTAAGAACTTGCAGTAGGAACAGAGAAGCTGCCAGAGCTAAAAAAACCTTGTAGAGTTTGATTTGTTCCAAATAGTTTTCACTTCGAAGTTCTTTTAATGCAATTAAGAAGGGTTAAAGAAGAGCCGAGCATAAGCAAAGTGAAATCAAAGTTCATACGGTGTCAGGCACTTCTCCAAACAATATCTTAACAT
Organism: Typha angustifolia; assembly: GCF_048772165.1. Lineage (NCBI taxonomy): Eukaryota > Viridiplantae > Streptophyta > Magnoliopsida > Poales > Typhaceae > Typha > Typha angustifolia. The sequence continues at coordinate 9,268,316 of NC_133252.1, read as the reverse complement.
TTATATAGACACTTATAAAGTGTTCCCCCAATATAAAACAATGATTTTTAATGATCATGATGGAAGAAAACAAACAGTTGTTAAGTATTAGCAATCAGGCTGCAATAAATTCTCCAGATGCTGGACTTGTATCACTATGTCTTGCAGATCTTTTATGCGTAAAGCCAGATTTAATCCTTAAGCTGAAAAAAGTAGCAGTAAGAAAAAAAGTTGAAAGAACCATTATAAACCCCAGAAAACAATCTATAGACCATTATAAACCCAGGAAAAAAGCCACAGATAGAAGTGAAACTGATTTCATACATCAAACGCAGAAAAGGAAAAAAATAGAAAGAAAAAATAAAACTTGATTCAGACTTACTATTCAGGCACTAGACCAAGAAATCTAATCATATATGACAGGGCTGGTCTAAATGGTTATGCTAGATGAGAGCTTAGTAGGAATAGGATTTTTATGCTTCGCAAGGACAAATAAGAAAAGATGAGAAAAAACAGAGGACTGGAGACTCTTACACTCTCACGAGAAAAGAAGATAGATACAATGAAACTCTGAGAGACACCTTTGAGCATATTTCAAACAATGTTATACATGATTAGATGATGGAGTAGAATATGACAGAAATAAACATATACAATGAAAGGACACAGATGCAGTTTATTTGACTATTCTCGAAACTATGTTTCCTATTACAAACCAGTCATATAAGGTCTCTTTATATCTTTTGGCCCTTTCTTATGTACCAACATGTCAATAAACTGTGCTAACATCATTAATTGTTCCTCCAGTGAATGAGCACTATTGTTTTATCTCCATTCTGGAGCTACCTTATATTGTCATCCCGACACTGTAAAAGAACATTAAATTTCAACCTCAATCATTATAACATCAGATAATAAAACAGTTTGATGAAGTAGGTTTCAAGCTCAGGTTTCTCATGAATACAATATGCGTTGAGAATGATACTGAAATTGAAGCTTGTAATACAGCAGCTATATGTCAGTGAACAAATATACTAACTATATGATTTGAGTAAGCGATCGGATTCACTACTTGCTCTGCCCAGACTTAAAGAAACAATTACAGCCAAGATAACTGCACACCGGCACAGGATGCACGATTGGCATGGTATCTCTTGCTACACAGCATGATCTGGTATATAGTGTAAAGAAACAATAGAGAAAGATTAAATTATGCAAGATAGATACCACATTCAACCAACATCAGCACTTGAAAAATTGAAATCTAAAGTCTAACTTTATCAACAACCAAAATTCAGATCTCAGTTCTTCATGTCCCATTGTACAAAGGTTGTCTCCACAACACATGATGCAAAACTTGAAACTAGGATTGCAGCACAGACAGACAACTTCCTACTCAAAATCTAAAGCACAGCTACCAGCAAGAAGAGTTATTCAGTCAAATTATGAGATAGCAGCAGGCACCTTTCTATTCCTCTGATTCATTTCTTCTCTGTTGTGGCTATGTTGGCACACCGTCCGGGATATGGCATCACTTGCTAAAGAGCAAGCTCATGATGCTTCGGAACATGTGACCGCGCTTGGTGAGGCTTTCTCTTACGGCGTTTTCATCCAGAACGAATCCCTTCGTCTTCAAATCATCCAGCAGAGCCCGGGCATCATCAAGCTTCTGCTCTCTAATGTACGCCTCGAACACGGCCAAGTAGGTGCCCACATTGGGCCGCATCCCCCTCGCAATCATGTCAAGCATATACTTGCTAGCCTCATTGAGCTTCCCATCCTTCGCAAGACCTTTTATTAGCACCGTAAAGGTATACGCATTGGGCACGACTCCGGAGGCGAGCATCCGGTCGTAGGTGCGGACGGCATCCTTGGAGTGGCCGCCAGCGTTGGCGTAGGCCTCGATGACCGCCGTGTGAGCGACGACGTCGGGCATGGCGCCCTTGTCCTTGATGACGGCGAAGAGTTCGAGCGCCTCGTGGGTGAGCCCGTCCTTCGACAATGCGTCGAACATCTTGATGGCGTAGTTGGTGAGCCCCTCGGTTCGCATCTTGTGGAAGATCTCTTGCAAGTTCGACGGGTCACGGGGCTCCTCCACGACTGGCTTCTTGCTGAACGGGTCGTAGGGAGGGGGGAGCTTGCTCTTATCAATCTCGTGGCTCTTGTTCCTCTTCTTATTTTCGCCGTCGACGTCGTCGTCTTCGTCAGAGGACCAGTCGAAGGAAGCGGTGGTGTTGGTAGTGGAATTAGAGGAGGAGGAGGAGGAGGAGGAGGAGGAGGAGAAGGTGCGGCGTGGAAGAAGGGAGGAGGATAGAAAGGCGGGGATTTTGGTGATGATGGGAGGATGATGGTAAGAGGGTCTGAGGAGGGCGATGAGTGTAGAGAAGGAGGAGGAGAAGTTTGAGTTAACGCGAAGGGAGGGGGTTAGGAAGAAGAGGCGATTGAAGGAGGATGGGAGAGGCCGAGGAATTTTAGCTGCCATCGCCATTTCCGCAGGGTGAGCACCGAACCGAAGACAAGAGTTTGCAGGGAAAGCGGAGTAGGGTTTAACTCGATCAGTTGGGACGACAATTGACGCATCACAATTTACAAGGGCTGTACTAAAGTCAACTGAGCCGAGCTAGGTGCATCGGATTCGGTATCTAGGATAAACAAAGGAAAGGAAATTTGCATTTAAACCCCTGCCTTTTCACCTATTTAGGGTTTAAGTCATACATTTTTACTATTATTTACAGAAAATATTATGAATTATATTAACACTGTTTGTTTGGACAAACGGCAAGTATGCCAATATTCCATCCACCACAAAACTATTCTTTTTCTAAAATATTAAAATTATCATCATCTTCTAGGGTTTGGCCAACCAACACTCGTGGTTCTTGGGTGGTGGCTAACCTAAAGTCTTGAATTATTGGGCCTATGATAGGGGTGAAAACGGATTGGATACGGATCGGATAATGTTTAACCCATATTCGGATCCATATTTTTAGTCCGGATGAATACAGATTTTGGACGGATAGTAAAATTTAAAACCATATCCTAACTAAACAGATACGGATAATTTTCGGATGAAGGATTGGATCTTCAACGGATATTGATTGAATTTAAAATAATTATAATATTTTATTTAGATATAATTAACACAAAATTATTAAGAGTTTTTTTGTCTGTCAAATATATAAAATTAGAGAAATTAATCTCTATAAATAATATATAAAGTATTATTAGTAACAATATTAATATTTACTATTTAAATAAGCAAACTAAAAACTGTAAATCATTTAAAAAGATATGTGGGTAAACGGATATCCAATATCCGTATTCGAATCCGAAAAATATATCCGACCCGTATCTGAATTTTTTTCACAAATTCTATCCGTATCCGAATAGAAATTTTTTATCCGAATCCGATCCAAGTGGGGTCGGATAGCAGGTCAGGTCGGAGTTAATCCGACCCGTTTGCACCCCTAGCCTATGAGCAAGCCTAAATGAGTTGGTTAATTTTAGTTTTCCCATACTAAATTGAAGCATTTAAATATTAATATCTAGATAATTGAAATTCATTTGTTCATAATAATTGTTATAAGTCTATATTAAATCAATATAGCTGCTTGCTAATAGGAGAATCTTTCACATAATTTACTCTTCAAACTCATTAGAGTGTGACTATTAAGATGAATAAATGTAATAACCTCAATTAGTTCTACCCGAACTCAAAAGCTGCAAGATGCATCTTATCTAATTAATTGGTCCTAGGTGAGTTCTTGTTTATACTTTAATTTTCTTCACAACTTAGTAGATATGTTACTATAGGAGGAGAATTTCGTGATGTGGGCAAAGCTAAGCAGTGTTTGCAACAATTAGATACTTTTTAGGTAAATGAATTCTCTATAGTCTAAGGGTAATATAGACATAGTAGTGTAATAATGTAGCCTGTAGTATAAAATTGCAAATATACTATAACATAACATGCGTATGCTCATGCATCCTTTATTATTAGTGTTGCACTTTATTACATCATTATAATATAATTGCGTACATACTTAATACATTATATGCACTTTAAATATGTTGATTATGCAATGTATAATGTTAGATATTGTACTACATGTATGTATCACTAAGTAGTTAGATAATTTCTCAACAATACTATTGTACTTACTAAGTCAGGATCAGAGGCACAATATATATGTATAATTTTTATATATTATTAGCCCTAAAATCATTAATTCTAGGAGGACAATCAAATAAATTGTATATTGTATTTAAGTAGATATATTACTATTGAGTATAAAGATTAGGAACTAGATGCTCTTGAAAATAATAATTATGAGGTAGGATTTATAACTCTAACAGTACTAATGATATATAATTATGGCATCTTTCAAAGTCGAGGGCTCATGATCCCACATGGGGTGCAATAACAAGGAAGAATGGAGCTTATGATCGAGATTTTTAGTTTAAGTTATAGATACGTAGCTTTTACAAATATGTTCATGTGTTAATACCATTAATTGTCTTTCTTTATTGTTTTGTTGCTTTTGGAGAGATTGTGATATTATTATATATAGTGATGCTTTGAGATAACATATGATGTTAATATCTTGAGACTCTAAAAGAGCATAATTGTATGACACTTGATTTACTTTTCATTATTAATTTATGGGAACTAGTATTATTATTCTTATGAGCTGATGATATTATTATTATTTGAGTATGATTTTTTTTTTATTATACATTATACTACTTTAAAAAATGTATAAATTTATACTTGTTAGACTTCATGCTTACTAACATTTTATGATACATCTTTTTTGAATTAGTAGATGACATCGAAGTCGTGGAAAAGCAAACGATAATTAATTACATTTTAATTTAGTTTTTTTATTAGTTATGTTGTCTCTATGTGAATATTTACTTACTTTTTCTTATGTTATATATATATATATATTCTCTGAATGCTTATAGTGATATGTGATACTTTTGAATATTGACCAATGAGCTATGTGAATATATGTGAGTACTACCTACATAAGGAGTACATGTATTTAGTGATGGACATTTCAAATAGAGTAATATGTAGATAAAACAAAAATGGTAAAGGATAATTTATATGGATTCAATACATATGATAAATTGAAGATATATTTTTTAATGCATAGTTTCTGAAAAAAACTTAGTTTTTTATCCTTTGGTATGATATATGTATGACATACTTAAAGAGTGTCTAACGTGTTTATAAGTTTGGATATTTGGTGACCAAGGGATTGTACTACTATTTGAGAGGAAGATAATAGTTTTATTTGAGAATATTATGGTATTTTGGTACACTGAGAGTTCTCTCTCTCTCTTTTTCTCTAAAGACAAAGGTAAACATGTTACATAGCAGCTAGAGATTTTTTTATAGTTAAGTCTACATGCACGAAAGAAAACTACAGAAAATATATGTGAAAATTAATGATGATTCAGAAGTCTAAGTGAAATTATTCCAAATATATAGTACAAGTTAAAGAGTATAAAATTTGATCTTCTTGTATTTGTTTGACTTAACTAAGTAGGATTAGGTAAATAAGACACCAACTATCTCGAGGTGACTAATTTAAGAGTTAACTATACTTATACCCCTTAAATAGTAGCTAATTTTTAATTACACTAATAACTTTTTTTTGTTATAGTAACATCAAAGTCAACAAATGCTAAAATTACATAAGAGTTAAATAAAATTATTTTACCCATTTATTCTTGGCTTAATGGCGAGATTGTCAATCTCTTCGTCCCATCAAATCTACTTTTATTTGAAGTGCACTCATGCATGCTATCAGAGAAATTAATACATGGCCTCAACCTAAAGACCGCATAATATGCCATTAAAGGGACACACCGTGAGCCCAAGAATTTGGAAAGATGGAAAGAAAGGAGCAGCTAAGGAAAAGGAAAAGAAAAGTAAATGTGAGATCTTTATGGAATTAGATTTGTGAGAAGAGGAAGAAGGAGAATGATGAATGTTGGAGGGGAAGGGAAGTATATTCTCCATATAAGGTTAATCTGGCATATAAATCCACAGTAGAAGGGGCACATCGTAACAAAGAAAGTTTAGGAGTACTAATTAAAATTTGGCCATAGTTTAGATGGTGTATATGTAATAAATTCTTAACTAAATAAAGCTGACAGTGTCTTGGATCCTTGGTATCACGCTTATTTTATCTCTTTTAACGAGATACACGGTGTGTTCTAATTATGGATTTCTATTAAGCTTACTTGCATTATGATGAGAATAACTGAGCATATTAGTTAATTGCATGGACGTATGAGCATAACGTTCTAGGATTTTATTACTATTTTTATTTTCCAGTCGTCTACATGTTAAACTTTAATTACACGTACTCACGTAGCTCCCTAACACACGCACGAAACCGGCCACCTCCATGAGCCGTTCGATAGCCTTCTCCAAATTAGGCTCCGACGCACTTCCCTCAACATCCAACACAAAGACGTAGTCAAAATAGGTGGCTTCACCGGCTCCGTCCTTCCTCTCCACCACCCTGACCGGCGCCGATCGGTTCGGCCGGTGATCGATACGAATCACCCTCACCCCTCTCATCTCGAACACCCACATCACCCGAACGAGATCCGAGACACCGTTCTTGAGCGAGAAGGCGATGGTAGTCTTCGTCGGTGTTCCTGGTACTGCTACTCTTGCATCCAACTCCAGCCCAACTTGGAGGAATCGATAGTTGAACTCATCATCCACCGGGACGATGAATTCGCCGACGATGCGGATGTACGGGTGGCGGAGGAGGAGATCAAGGTTGCGGTGGATGGCGCCGTCGCGAGAATTCTCAATAGGGATGACGGCGAGGTCGGCGGCGCCGTCTTGCACGGCGGCAAACGCGTCCTCGGCGTAGGAGCAGGGTACAAAGGCGGTGGAGAAGAAGGCCGACGCCACCGCCGCTTCGCGGCAGTAGGCGACGCGCGGAAGTCGCGAGTCCAGCTCGATGCTGAAGCGCGAGGCGATATCTTCGGCGATATGGAGGGGAGACGTCGTCGTAGGAGGAGTCACATTTAGAACTCTCGAGCTTGCAGGAGATGTGGAGTCTAAGTTAGCTTTGATAGTATGGTGTCGTAGTAATGGGGTTTGATAATAACTAGGAGGAAAGTTAAGAGCCATTGTAAGCTACAACTAGGGAAGAGGAATCCCTGGATGAGAGCTTTTGGCTTTGGAAGGGTGATGTAGCTAATTATATAGACAGTTCTTGGTTGGTTGGTGTGCTTAGGATTTGGTTTGAAATTTCCAAACAGCTTTGACGAACGAGCAACGTACGTGAGTGAGGGAAATGGAACGAGGTTGAGAGGTAAATTCTATGCAGTGGTTGGTGCGGAGATCTGCTAGAGTCGCGGTCAAAGCTCGCATGTCTTCCCTTGTTTTGTTGACCGCCAATTACCATCGGCATTCGTCTTGGAATTGAGTATATTGTACGTTAGATTTCCGTAATTTGGTGTTTACTAGTTATTTCGGTTTGAGAGCTGAAACTAATATCTAACGGTTGATAACTATATAATTACTTTGGTTGGTGACTTGCTCAACTAGTTAGTCAAGATGATTTTCCTTTAAAATTGTCAAACTTTTGGCAAGAAATATTTACAATATTTAGAATGTAAGATTCATATGGCAAGAAATAATTCTTCTAATTATACTAAATATGATGAGAATTACAAGGAGATCAAGTGACATAAATAAAAACTCAAAAGGACACGGGGTTATATATATTATATTATCCCCTCTAAGGAATTACCGATAAATTAATAATTATTTTATGCTTAAATACAGTCTTAGCAGTTGGATAAAAGAACAAGAAATTGAAGATATATACGTATGGAATCATTCATCAAAAATATTCTTGGTAATTTATTAATTTGACCTACTTACATGAACAACAGCAGCAAATGACCGCAGTATTCATGAAGATCGCTGGGGAGAATGTCAAATTCTTCGGCGACGTAAATTGACGGGAAGCCAACCGAGTTTTCATCACATTCATGCATGAAAAAGAATTTTATTATTAGTTCGCTGCACGAGTTAATGACTGGAAGATTAACGCTTTTATACTACGTAACGTTCCTTACTAATAGTACATTTTATCTTTGTTTTTTAAGAAACAAACTTAGAAGATTAATTTGAACACATTATTTTGATTTTTTTTTATTCATATAATAAGTTGTACGTTTACAAAATTTCTAAATGTAATCTTCAAAATTATTGAGTGGATTAGAGGATTATGTGCCAATCTGATAAGACATTATCGCTGAAAACCTAATTTGCTTTCACTTAGATACTCTAAAAATATTGGGAGAAGCTGTAAACTTGTTACGACAATAACACATAAAAAAATATTAAATTCTAATAACTCTAAAATTTAAACATAATGCCCAACAACTAATAGGGGAGGCACGATGAGCTTTCAAAACAGTGCTCTTGTCAAAATAATCAAGCCATGACAATTTCGCATTTGAAATTGAGTCAAATTTCTCGGTTTGCTTTCTACGCCAGCTTCTGAAGAAACTTGATAGTGTGCTTGGGAAGTTTTGATGGGGACCTAGCAAAGACCGGTCCATCTGTCTTCGAAGTTGAGAGGTGTTCTGCCGTTCTGAAGATCATGATGGTCTTGGTATCCGTTCTTTTGAAGCTGTAAACAAATCTCTTATCATCAAGTTGGTTTGGAGACTTTTAACATCAAATGGCTTGTGGACTGAGATTCTTAAAGCCCGTTACTTCCCTAGTTCTTTCTTTTTGGGATGCTGCACCTAAGCGACCTTCTTCTTGGTCTTGGCTTGCAATGCTCCATGGCAGAGAAATCGTTAAATCTCATATAGTTTGGGAAGTTGGATCGAGCGCCAATATTTCTATTACTCAAGACACATAGCTACGCGGCATGGATTTATCGTATCTTGTTATCCCTTCTGGCATCTCTCATGTCATTCACCTAATATCTCCAACAGGATTATGGAATCAGCAGTTAATCTTCTCAATTTTTTAGTCGTCGGTTGCTACCCGCATTATTAGCTCACCACCGTCCTCACCTTGTGATGAGGATTGCTTACTTTGAAAGCTAACCCCCACTGGCCGCTTCTTTACTCGGTCGGCGTTCTAACTCATGGCTTAGGATACTTGGTCTGCTTCTTCTTCCTCTTTTCCTCTCAAAGCTCTTTGGCGAGCAGTTTGGAAGACTAAATATATTCTTCTTCCTCATTGATCTCACACTCTTTCTGTTGGGTTGACGCTAGTTGGTGCAAAGGATTGGATGCTAGAATTGGCATTTATCTCCAATCAGCATTCTCAGGAATATTTCAGCAAACTATTTATTTACCTGACTGTCCTTCGGCTTTAGAAGGAGAAGCTTAAGCTCTTCTAGCAAGACTCAAAGTGATTCAAGCTCTCATACCTTTGGAGCGGGTTCTTCTTTTTTATGATTGCAAAATAGTAGTCGATGCCTTCTCCTCTAATTCACCTAATGATATTCCATGGGTCATTAGGTCTTGCATGCTGCTCTCCCTTCCACTACTATATTGCATACTAGCAGGGCCAATAATTCTTATTCTCATAACCTTGCTTGTTCGACTTTATCCACCCAAATTTTTCTATCTGATTTGAGTGCATCCTGTAATTTTTCTTGATGAAATGAATTTTGACTACGGTCTTTCTCTCTCAAAAAAAAAAAAAAAAAATTTGAGTCAAATTTAATTAATTAGATCAGACTTAAATCTCATTTCAAATTAAGATTATATTACGTGCCAACTCAAGTCAGCTTGGCTCAATAAGACATGATATATTTAATTAGGTTATATGTTTAATTTGAATTTAAAACGTGTAGATTACCCACCAACTTGGTTCAAGTTGGATTCAATTAAACTTCCATTCTAACTTGATTCAAATTGGATTCAATTCAATATGTATTACCCTTCTATTTTCTCGATAAGTTTGGAAGATAAATAATATGCAAAAGGAGTCCAAAAACTTTGCGACTTGGGCTCAGGCCCTAGTCAGGTTTCCAGCATTTAGATCCAGCCAGCCCAACAAACTCAAAACCATCTAAAAGGAAAACGACTCGCCGCTGCGCTTCCCAGAATTTCCTGGGCTTTGCATTCCTCCCTCTCCGACTTCCAACTTTCCAAGTTTTTCGATCGGAAGAGACGGCGGAAGAGTATGCGCACCAAGAACTTCCGCAAGAGAAGCTTCGAGCAGGACGCCAATTCGGACTCCGGAGACGAAGAGGACCGCAGGTAATGCAACAATCTCTGCAAAACCACTCACTCGTTCATGGTGTTGGTGTTGGGATTACTCATCTATTCGCTCTTCTTTCCCGAGATTTATTTATTAGGGTTTTGGTTGTGTTAGATTGGCTTTGGAGGAGGTCAAGTTCCTCCAGAAGCAGCGGGAGAGGAAGACCGGCATCCCCGCTCTCCCTATTCCGACCAACTCTGCAGCCTTGGCGGCAGCCGGCGGCCTCCACCGCTCAGCCGAGAAGAAGGGCGAAGCTGGCGGAGGCGATGGCGAGAAGGAGGACCTCGTGCTCCAGGATACCTTCGCACAGGAGACTGCCGTCACCATCGAAGACCCCAACATGTACTCTTCTTTGCACGCTCTTGTATCTCTCTTCTGTTGTTGATTTGTTCTGGATGTTCTTATCTCTATTCTCGTGCTGCGAAGGTTGAAATATGTGGAACAAGAATTGGCTAAGAAGAGGGGCAAAAAGATCGATGCTAATGAGAAAGATGAGAAAGATCAGGTGGATGAGCTCTATGTTGTGCCCGATCATCTCAAGGTGACCTCTTTTATTTACAAAAAGGATCGCTCACTGATAACTACTCTGGATTATGTTTATGCTTATGCTTTTGTTTCTTGTAGGTGAAGAAGAGGAACTCAGAGGAGAGTTCCACGCAGTGGACAACCGGGATCGCGGAAGTCCAGCTACCTATTGAGTGCGTTTCCTCCTTTGTCTCTGTGTTTCCTGTATTTTATTTACTTGGGCAAGTCTCCAAATATGATTTCCCTTCCCTGTTTTTTGAGTTAAAAAATAGCATCACACCAATGATTTCACTGATTGGAACAATGAAAAAACCTAAATTATGCATTTTTGATAGTACACACTTTTGCTGCAACGAATGCTGTTATTCAGCAGTTTTCTTCAAATTACCTTATTTCTTGGGGACAACACATTTGCAAAGAGACTCCAAACTAATGAAGGGAGCTTAGAATAATTTAAACTTAAGATTTATAGGACTGTGTTTTTTTTTTTAACGCTATGTTTTATAGGCAGCAAATTCTTTTGATTGGCTGTCCTGTTCTCTTATTTACACAAACCACTCCTGTTTTGATGCTTTCTATATGTTGAATGCTACTATACTTCTTGACATTAATATAACTATATTGTTGTGGCTAAGAAACATTACAAATTTGAATTCCTTGTGCCCTATTTAGTGCATTAATTATCTAATCAGGATCTCAGACATTCTGTACAATTTCTAAGTTTTCATTAATTCTAGCTCATCCTATTCTTGTAGTCTAAAGGCTTACCTATCCTTCTTCAAGATCCAATGTTTCTGGAATCAACTAGTATGTTAGATGACATCTTTCAATCTACTTCTGCTTTGACACACTGATATGATAAATCTTGAAATGTCCTCTGGATCCACATGCCTGCACAGAGTTCCATGCATGCAATTGTATTAGATATATTCTTAAGGAAATAGAAGAGAATAATAAAATAAATACCTTTCCTGAAATTAGATGGTGAGTCGGTGACATTTAAGAGGGTACTAGGGAAAATAATTTGCAAACAGGATAACAATTAACAAATGAAAATAACTGGATGTCTGGAACTAAGAAGATGATGCTAATACAACATGGATCATGACAACTAACCATATTATGAGAGTTGCATCAAAGGTTCCATGTGTTTCAAAAGTAGAAAATATATGTTCAAAGGAGAAACGCTGGTTAAATGATGAGTTAGTGATAAAAAAGAATATGACTTGGCAAAAAGGTAGAAGTAGTAAATGAAAGTGAATTTTATATCCTTGTCACATAAGACTGTGTTTTGAAAGGTGGCGGAGGCAGCCGCCTTGGCGGGGGTGGCGGACGCCTTGCAAACAAGGAATATGATCGGGAAATGGTGGACGGGCTGCCTTGATGGTCTTGGCAGGTCGCCTTGTCGCTTGGTGGGCTGGGTGACCTGCTATGGCGTTGAAGTGTGTCATCTTCTCTTTCCCTCTCTTGTGTCCATGGCGTTGGAGTGTGTCATTTTCTCTCTTGAATGGTCACAAGTGATCGGCCCACTAAAGATTCCGGGAGAGATTGAGGTGGGTGAGAGAGGAATAGGGAAGTAAGGGAGAGGAAGTGAGATGGATATTTTATTGTTAGTATTTGATGCCATCATTATCTGATTGGATCACTCCCATACCCATGTTTCTAAAATCTAATCAAAGGTTTTTTTTTCCTAAGTTACAGAGATCGGTGTATTAGAAATTTCTTGCAGCTAGTTACTAAGATAATTCATTTGCGGGATTGCAGATATAAATTGCGAAATATTGAAGAAACAGAAGCCGCTAAAAAGCTCTTGCAAGAGAAAAGGCTTGCCAGTAAAACAAAATCAGAGCTGACCATTCCATCAAGCTATAGTGCAGATTATTTCCAGCGTGGCCGAGATTATGCAGAAAAACTTCGGAGAGGTTAGACATGCTTACTTGGCCTCATTTATCTGCAATTTGCATGTGATATTAGTCTATTACTTTACAGGCATGTGTCCAATCAGGTGAGTGGGAAGCCTTGTTGTCTAAATAAACGCTCACCCTCATTCTATCTGCTATCCAACTAAATATTGATCCTTTGTTTCTGAACAGAAGGGTGGAATCCCCTCTTTTCCACATCAAAAATTGTGATGACAAATTAAAAAAATCAATCATCCGTTCTTAATGTTTTTTCTGAGAGAAACTTTGCTTTTGGCATTTCTCTTGCATAATGCATGACGTATGACATACTATGTAATGTAGATGACAAATCCATCTTATAGGATAAGCTTGAATGCATTTTGTAGTATTAAGAGTTCCTTGAAAATTAATACATAATACTTCTATTGGAATCATGAATAGCTGATAGATATCTGTGATCCTCACCTAGTGTTACGACAAAATTTTGGGGTTATTTAGACGTAAAGATGGGTGGTGCCCAACATGTATTCAACACCATTTCTGTGCCTTCACTGGAACATAGGCCTCTAATTTCACTTACTACTTGCAGTAGCAAGTCCAAACAATGTAAGCTCTAAACATGTATGATCACAATAAAGTCTTGGCCGACAAATAGTACTTTGAATCACTGAATGTATCAAGATTTTACATTGTGACATTTCTTTTATGTTGTCAGTCAAATTGTAAATAACAAGGTTCCAAAAATCGGTATCAAGATCGGGATCGGCCGTCCGAAAAAACGATACGTATCGGTTGTATCGGCTGTATCGGCTGTATCGGCCGTATCGGCTGCCTGTATCGGATCGGACTATTTTAATTAAATAAAATTCTAAATATTATTAAAAATGTTAAGAAATTTCTAAAAATTTAGAAAAAATTATAAGAAAATAAGAAATAATAATTACTCACATATAAAGCCTAAAAAGTAAAAATCTATTTTTCTCCCTCTCTTCTTTTCTGTCATTCTAATTGTTAGTCTAAAGTATTCATTCTCTTCCATATTTTTTTTTAATCTTTTTCTCTCTCTTTCTCACCTTTTTTTTTAATCTTTCCCTCTTCATCACTCTCTCTTCCTTTTTTCCTCTCTCTCTCATACCCTTTTTTTTTTAATCTTTCCCTCTCCCTCACTCTCTCTTCCATTTTCTCTCTCTCATACCCTCTTCTTTTTTTTTAATCTTTCCCTCTCTCTCACTCTCTCTCCCTTTTTCCCTCTCTCTCTCTCTCTCTCTCTCTCTCTCCCTTTCTCTCCCTTTCTCTCCCTCACTCTCCCTTCCTCTCTCTCCCTCACTCTCTCTCTCCCTCTCTCTCTAGCTGCTGCTGACAGCAGCAGCTGATAGCTGACAGCAGTAGCTGTCAGTAGACAGCTGCAGCCGCCTGCAGCAGGCCGAAAATCGAATCCTTGGTAAATAATAACCACCTTGACATAGAGAATAATGGAACAGAAAGTAGAAACAATAAATGTCTGAAGAAGAAGACAAAAGAAAAATATTTTTATCCATGTCTACGAAATCGTCACAGAATAGATTATCTTGTGGTTTATCTACATGTTGTCTTGTCATAAAATACATATAATTGAAGTTTTCACTGAGTTATATGAGACAATTTGTAGTGTATTATTACATATTCTTTGTACAAATTTCAAAGACAGAATAATGATCAAGAATTCCTTAATAATTTTATCCATTTTACAATGACCTAGATCATGAAGAAAAAAAAAAGAGTCAAACTGTAGAACCTGACCTTAAATTTTTTAGATTATTGCTGAACAATATCAAGTAGCTGCTGCACTCTCAATTCTCCAGCTCATCACATTTGCAAGAATAGTAGTTTGACTTACTAAGTTACTAGGTTATTATTAGGAAGAGTGAATGTGGAAGATTGCATCCATCATTACTGTGTTTGGAGTAGCTTTGATACTTATATACTTATTTGGAATTAACTAATATCTAGATTTATTTTCATTATTTGCTATTATCGTTTGTGGTGATGCATTAGCATGAGTTTTATGATGTTCCATGGTATTATTGGACTAATTTTTGGTGGGAAATGTTCTTTCAGAGCTGTTTGGTTGTGGGATAAGAAAAAATTGGGACTGAAATAAAATGGGGTCTTATAATCAGATAAAGGCAATTTTTATCTCAAACTTTTATTGGGTGTTCGATTGCAAAAACAACTAGTGCTGGGATAATTTTTTTTTTTATTATGATAGTTGGGATGAAAAATAAAAATAATCAAATTTAAAAGATTATAAATACCCTAGGAGATTGGATTTCTCACACGCTATTAATGATAAAATGTGGAATAACAAACATATAAGGACAATCTCAAACACAAGGATTTTTACATGAAAAAAACTTGCAACATGGGTAAAAAACCATGAATCAACGTGGGTAAAAAATCACGAATTCAAACTCTAATTGAAATTAATCACTAATAATGGTAGTAGTTATAAGATTGACTTATAGATCGCCTACTGATTCTCATGGCTTTATTTATAAGGCTTTGCTTGCTCGAACCTATAATACATTATTTTTCGTAATTGATTCTCAGCCCCAATGGCCCTAGAGGTTGATTTTTTTTTGTTTTAGTGACTATTGAGACATATTTCTTCTATATCTTATGCAGACACGATAAGTAGAAAATTGATATCGCATGTTCCATCCAAAGCCATGAGATTTTCTTCAAAATCCTCTCCAAAAGGATAATAGGATGGTTCTAATGATCTAAAAAGATGCTCTAAGATTAGGTCGTAAGCTCTTATGTACCTCCTTTAATAATAGCCCAAACTACCCTTCAAAAGTTTTCCAAATGGACTCTAAAAACAGATGTGTTCCCGTGCATTCGATCTACTTTTATGCATTTGAATGTCTCACATGAGAACTTATGTCATTTCTAAAGTGATTAAAACCACTCTTCAAATGCTTGTACACCAAAATTTCTCTGTATTTTTTTGTTTGAACCACTTTCAAAGTGGTTAGAACTATTGCACTAAAATTGCCAAAACTTGATATGTCTTTTTGTGTAAACCAATGCCATAGATTGAATTATTGACTTTAAAATCAATCTTTAATTATAATATTTTTCATCAAATATTTCATAACTTATGCATATACTCATATTTAAAATAGAGACTTGTTTTATATTTGAAGCATAATTTACCAATTATATAAGTACAAATAAAACCTCTCAAAATTAACCTAATTACTCTTCTCTAATTTTAATGTAAACAGATATTTGGTATGTTTTTCTATTGAGAAATATAGGAAATGAGTTTAAAATTAAATATAAATTATAATTTTATTTTATAACTATTATATTATAGGGAAATTAATCAAAATACCCCGCAATTTGCTTTTACTATCATTTACACCCTATCTTATAGTATTTACCATTCAACCTCTATACTATAGGTTTAATCCTTAAAAACACCCTAAGTTAATATAACCTGACATCAACTAGTATAATGGAGAATATATCTTCAATTTAAAAAATAAGAAACTTAAATATCTAATATATTATCCCTCACTTTTTATACTTAAACCTATGGCACAAGAAGAGTAGAAGTTATTCAAGGGCACTTCAATTATTTTTCACCTTTAATTAAGTTAACTAATATATATAGTAACTTTCGATTGGGAAAATTAATGTTAGGGAGTTTTTGATGATTAAACTCATAATGTAAGGATCGAATAATAAATATTGATAGAGGACAGTGTAAACAATAATAAAAGCAAAATGCTGGGTGTTTTTCTTATTAATTTTGTATGTTAAATTATATTATCATATCATGGTTATTACAGAATTTCTAACCACTTCTTTTTTTTAAACATATTCACCTTAATTAAAAATATCAATACCATTACAAATAGCACCATAAATAAGCATCTCATATCAAAACATTTTCACATCAGACATATTCCAATATATTATATTAATTGTCACATTACAATTCGGTGATTCGGTAACCATAGTAGTGCTATTTTACATTCAGTAATATATTATAATGTATGTAAAATAGAGAGGACAAATTGGTTATTTTTCTTTTGGGCTAACAAAGTGGAATAACCTGTCTTTTTAATCTTAACAACTTAACACCTCTTTGACAATCAATTTCTGAGATAAGATGGGATTACCATGGATAAACCCCCTTATCCCTGGTTGCCAAATGGGGCCTTAATGCCTAAGGGTGCCTTTATAGGATATGGTCACTATGATCCTTTAATCATACTAGGATCCCAATCTAGTCTCCTTTAGACTTATTTGGAGAAAAGGGCCATCTTTTTATAAATGTAATCCTATCTCAACCCCTTTTTCAGTTGTACGATTTCGTAAAATTTGAGTGCAATGCACAATGGTTAAACATCAAAACCAAATATATTTGGTGCATTAAAACTAGTTTTCTTGAGATATTTTCTGCTTGTTGCTTTTTAGCTTCTCGGAAGTTACTGTATCTTTTGCTTCTAACTCTAGGTCCTTTGCTAATCAATGTACCATTCAAGTGATGGATTAGTCCATGGAAGAATCTTTACGTTTCCTTGTTATCAACAATCAGGTCCTTGTCTAGGGAAAATATACCGGACGGACAACAATGGTACTTATGTGCTAACTATGTGGGTCCAACTAAATTTCTCTTTCATTGCCATGATTACATGAGGATGTATTTGCTATGATTCTTATTCTTTCTCCCACAATTTTTATGCCTGCTGGCGAGCCAACTAAAACAGTGCTTCATTTTTCTCTAAATTTGATATCCTATCAACTATACCATATTATGTTTTTATATGTACCCTTCAAGTTCTGTTGCTTTCAATTTTATTGCTATAGAATCAATTAAACTATTTGAGAAGTCAAATCATACACATTCTGTACCTATCATAAAAAACTACATTCAGAATCTTGTTTGTAACGGGAGAATAGGAGATCAATTTGCAATCTTACACACCATTTGTTATATGGTCATCTTTGCATTTTCTGATATCTAGGATAACAGTCGAACTGTTTTGACATAAATGCCCATGTGATAATATCTTGATTATTCTAGTTTGGCAGATGCCATCAAATATATGGCTGTATGTGTAATCCATAATGCTTTCTATTTGTATATATGCAAATATCAGACATTTAGTCAGACCCAGATTCAGCTTCAGGCATCTAGAGGGCAGTCAAATTCGACAGGGCTTATATGAACATTACTATTTATGAAGGCTATATTTGCAAAGTTGCAAAGGACCAAAGGAAAAAATGGTCTCCAATTTTTTTTTTTTATACAAGGCACATCTTTTTCTCTTTTCTCGTCTCATATCTTAGTCTTCAGTTGGAAATTCTATTATAAGAAGATACTATGTGCTTAAATTTTAATGGATCTCATTTATGATCAAGGAATTTCACATTAGAAGTTACTGATAAGTGTTTGTTTCTCTATGTAGACCATCCTGAACTGTACAAAGAACGAGGTCCACAAGTTAATGAAACCGGAGGCAAACCAGCAGACACTAACAATCCAGATGGTGCAGTGCGTAGACAAGCTGCCACAGATGAGTTCATGCTCGATCGGTTCCGCAAGCGAGAAAGACATCGCGTTATGCGGAGATAGCACAAAATGTAACTTTGTATCATGAGCCTAACAAATTGAAAAGTATCTTATACAGTTTTGCTGTGCCAAGTGAATCCTGTATATGTTCTCCATCATACACGGAAGTTGGATTTGATGGCCTAAGTTGCTTGTGCAATTTCCTGGTGGATGACTCGCTTCAATGAAGCAGCTCAATTTGTTCTGTATCAACATATTATAACTGGGCAGTAGACTCGACACAATCAGTCTTAATACTCCTATTTATTATGAATTTGTACTTTCTTTTGCCTCCAAAAAGGTGTATTTAGTTTTTGGTGAATAATGACCCAACTAGATTTTTAATTTATGGGTTTAATATATATTTCATTCTCTGTATTTATCTTCAAAATTTTTTTACTCTCCAATATTTAAAAAAAATTTCAAATTAATTCATGTACTTATGATTAAACTGAAATCTTTATATTTTCTGTCATAGTTAATGGAGTGCATATAAATATACTTTACTTTTAATTTATTGTGTCCAGTGTCCAAAATTATTCTTTTTTCTGTTGCGTATGTTTTATTTAGTTTTTCTTACTAGTTATGTTTTAGGGAAATTTAAGTTGTCTTTAATATTATTCATACCATGTAGATAAGTGTCATTTAGCTTTTAAATTGTACTTAAAAGTGCCTAAAATATGTGACCTGTAGATGCAAAATGATCCTGATGTCTTTGAAATAAGTTTTTTAGGTTAAGATAAAAAATATAAAGAGAGCTAAATATTTAAATAA
Source organism: Typha angustifolia (assembly GCF_048772165.1). Classification (NCBI taxonomy): domain Eukaryota; kingdom Viridiplantae; phylum Streptophyta; class Magnoliopsida; order Poales; family Typhaceae; genus Typha; species Typha angustifolia. The sequence goes on along the minus strand of NC_133252.1, from coordinate 9,249,250 downwards.
TGAAATATTTTATATTCTGTTAGTTGGCCTTAGGATAAAATTAATCCATGCACACCTGGCAAAGTAAAAAACAATCCTTTTTGTATAATTACTGTGTATAAATAACATAATTAATATATCATTATTTCTACTAAATTGAACTTTGTACAAAATTATATAATCGATGTATACATATTTAAAATTAGGAAGTATATTTTCGACCATCTTAATGAATAATTTATATATATGACGACACAGTTTTTCTTACTAGCACACCTTTACAAAATAAAACATACGTTGTATAGGAGTTATATATAAATTACATAAATAATGTAATATTATTTGTGCTAAACTAGACTTTGTATAAATTATATAGCTAATGCATACATTTTCAAAAATATAGCATATACTTTTAATAGTATTTGTGTATAATTTATATAAGCACACCATTTTTACTAGGTTGTAGTTTGTGCAAAATTGTACGGTTTGAAATTTTGAGAGAAATAAAAATTTTAAATCGTGCCTCACTAAAAAGAGGATAAACTATGGATCCAATCACCCAAAGATCAGTCTATTTTATAAAAAAATACTGATACGTGATTCCTTATAACCGCTCATATCGCATTACTGATGATTATTGATTAAACTCCCTCGCTCGAATTCCATCGAGCAAAAGAGGGACTTTAATCAAGAGTTAATTGTCCTCGCTTTTCAATAGTTGTAGTTATGCTCGCTGACAATTAAGCAACTCCGATATACTTCATATAAATTAATGAAAACCTTATGTTTGCAGAAAATAAAGTTTATTTGAAAATTGTATAACTCTTAAAGTAACAATATTTGATCTCTCTCGCTTTTCAACTGTTGTAGACGTGCTCTGACGATTAAGCAACTCCGCTATGCTTCAAGAGCATATGGACTAATAAAAACCTTATGTTTGCGGAAAATAAAACTTATTTGAAGATTGTAAACTCTTAAATTAATAATATTTGATTTTTCTTGAGTTTCTTAAATTGTCTAACATCTAATATTATAAGTGTAAAAAATTCTTTGTAATTTATATTAGGAGAATTATAAAGGAAGCATCAAATCTAAATTTTTCGTCGCAATTTGGTGAGACCGATTCGAACCGATTTGAGTTTAGTTTGCACTTGACCTATATTTTTAGTATGATTTATCGTTAATGATGTTGTGGTTTAAAATCAGTTTGGAGCAATTATATAGTTTTGCTAAATTTTTTTTTTATCTATGATTTTTTCATATGTATAAGTCTTTCACAAATAGCGCGACTTGATTATATATAAAATCTTAGATTATACAACATAATTACTACTATTTTTTTTTGTTTATAAATTTGCCATTATAAAAATATTATATTTACATAGTCGATGCACATCTTTTGAAAACTAAAAGCATATTTTTTATAAATTCAATATAATAACACTACCACTTTTAGTAGCACCGCTATCATCACAATCATCTTGCCACCACTTTCAGCGGCACTACTATCACCACAATCATCTTACCACCACTCACTATGATGAGTACCATCCAAATATCACTATTAACAATATCACTCCATCATCATTATCACTTTCAATCAAGTACTACCACTGACATTACCACTTTTACAACTATCACTTTAGTCACCACTCAAGCACTACCATCCCACCATATTCACCTGTTGTAGTTCAACAACCACTATCACTCACCACCATCGAGCTATCATCACTACTATATAACCACCACTCCATCATCACAATTACCACCACTACTATTCGAACACCACCATCAATACTACTACAATATCACTACTACCAGCATACCTTCATCTTCACCCAAATACCACCATTATCATAATCATTATGATCACCAACTCACAATTACCTTAAGTGCCACCAGCACCACCCCACCATCATGATTATCATCTTTACTGCTAGCACTAAATTACCTCTATGACTCACATTCATCACTAGAACCACCTCATCATTAGAACCATCATATCACCACTTTGCTAATATTCCCTAACTATTACTTTTTCTTATCACTGTAACTGTTATTATTGAATAATAATTGCACTATTAATAGTATAGAATAATATGATTAATTATTTTATAAATTACGTACTAATAAACTATTATAATAATTTAAGAAAAATCTTATTTAAATATTTATGAGTTACTATAGGAATTAAAAAATAATATATTTCTAATAAATATTGTTTATTCAATGTCTATGTATCATTTGTTTAAACTTTATGTATTCATTTTTCATAAGTGTATGATTGTACTAAAGATAAATTTTGATAGAAGGTTGGTTTTTATTAAAATATTATTTTTAATATGTATTTTTATATGTATTGTTAATTCAAAATATATGTATCAATTTTCATAAGTGTATTGACTTACAATAAAATACTAGTCTCTACTAAAATTTTATTTTTAACGTTCATCACTTATTCCATTTTTATGTATTGTTTAATTTAAAATATATGTATAATACTTTATAAGTGTGCGTTGACTTATCTAATAAAATTAAATTTCTATTAAAAATTTATTTTTAATGTGCATTACTTATTGAATATATATACATTATTTATTCAAAATATTTATATTATCGATTAGTATGACATTGCAGTGGTATTTACTCTGATCTTAAATAGATCGACTATCTAAAAATATCTAGCTATAGTGAGCCATAAGACTAACTATTAAATAGATATTAAGACATATTTTAAATTTTTTTGATATGAAATTATTAATTTAATTTTTTAAAATTAATTTATTGCTAATTTAAAAACAATTCACAATTAAAATATTGTTGCAAAAATATAAAGCGAAAGAACTCCATCGTCTGCGAGACCCGAATTAATTTACAAGTAATATACTTGTTGCTATAGAGAAAGATGACAACGGCGACGACGTCGTCGTCCTACCCTCCTCCGCCGCCGTATTACCGGCTCTACAAGGACTACGAGCTTGATCCCAATTCGGCGCCGGAGCCTCCGCCGCCGATCCAGGGAAGTTTCCCCCTCTTCGGCGCCACCTACACCGTCCGTCTTCTCCCTTTTCTCTAGTCTTCATCTCTCTCTCTCTCTCTCTCTCTCTCTCTTCCCAGTAATTGAGCATTGAGATCCATCTGGTTGTTAATTTGTTTGTATATTTTGGTTTTTGGCAGACGGAGGTGGTGCTGCCGAGCTTGGAGGATCAGGGCGTCCGCCAGCTCTATCCCAAGGGCTCTAACACCGGTTAGTCTTCCTTCGACTCCCCCCTAGCTACCAAGTCTTAGTACACCATTCTTGCAAGAAAAATGCTTTATCCCAAGGTACTCACCCCTTTCCCTAAGTTCGAAGGTAGCGAGCAGCTAACTCATGAACCCTAACTAATAATCACCTAACTGATTTACGAGCTTTTTTGACCTTCCCCAGAAGATTCTTGTGTAAATTCAACAATCATCATACTAGGCATAGAGAAAATTGATAAGATGAACTATTACAGATTTAGGTGACTTTTCTTTGTCCACTTTGAGACCTGAAAATGAGAAGGGATATGCTGGCTGACTGAAATCATAATTGATCGTCGGAGGATGAAGCAACAAAAAATGAATATGTGCAAAGCCAAGTAGGAACAGAAGAACCGATGGTATAGACTTGTAATTGTTAAACAAGACTTGAGGATCCTTGCAATGGCTCGTCGATTATCTAGATCCTATTCATATATGGAATTTTATGACTCCACTAGTTTTTTCTAATTACATGTAGGTTCTAATAGTTTTTAATTCTTTAATTTTGAGACATCCAAATTTAGTTTCATCATATGACCTCCAGTTAGGCCAAAGTTTCATCATACGGAATTTTAGATCTTCGTTTTTAGGATTTTCAACTGCAACTTAAAAATTGGTCCTTGAGCATACAACTTACTGAAGTAGAAGGTTTGGGTGATAGATTGATATTAAATGTTGATGCTATATCATACTCCATATTCTTGAGCATCACCTGAGCATAGGATGTATACATGTTTCCTACTCTTGACATTTTGGAGTAGAGACAATTCTGGACTGACCCTAGCCACGTCAACCTATTGTTTGCCTCAGACCTACTAGAGTCATCTTCTTCTATATTGGCACAGAGTTGAATGTACAGGCACATTGCTCAATCCATGGGGTGCAGATAGATATTCTTGTCTATGCCCTTTACAAGGATTGGACTTAGATTACCTCCTCCACATGTAGTATGGTATTATTTATGCAAAAGTTGCTGCTTTAAACACCACGTAAGATCTTAGTTCATTAAATTTGTAATCTATGTAGCGACTATTCTATACAAGAAAAAAGTATGCTTCAATTGATTCTATCATACCCTATGAGGAATATGTACAAAAAGTGCAGGTTGCTTTAATGGTTGTGTTACACTTTATATGTTTTAATGATCGTTTTGGTGAAGGTATTAATTCAAAAACTCAGAATACACATGATGATGCCTTCAGCTGTATTCTGCAGCTACTCTAGCTAGCAGAACCTGAGTTTGCATCAACAGTAGGAAACAATGAAGATTAACAAATGAGTTGCACCAGCTCATGCTCCTGACAGCATCCCCTTTCATTTTGCTACTGAAGGAACCATGTGAACATGAGTGATACATAATTGAGACTTCATATAGCTATGAGAATCATCCTAGTTACTGAAGTTATGGATCACATGATGGTGTATTGAGCTTTTTGTTATCGACCTTCTTGACTGATATTGCTTTTAGACAAGGTTGCTTTAGTTAGAAGAATGATGTTTTCAAAGTAAGCTGAATGTGATTTGCTCACTATGGAAAAAATAAATTCTCTTGTTATATAGTTTGATCTCATGCTACCATGGAACTCCACAATGGAGTAAGAAACTAAGAATGTATATTTCACTACACCATGCATTAATTCTTAATCACTGATTATATCACCAACTCCAAATTAACAGTTAAGACATTAGACATGATATAAAAAGATTGAACATTTAATGCCTTCTATTAATTCGTTATATCTTCACCCTTAAAAAGAAATTGTGTAGGTCCATTTTGTTCATTTTGGTTTCCTCATCTATTATGATGCATGATACTGTGATAGCGTATAGCAGCAAAGTACTAGCTCATTTTCTGAGGCCCTTATCTTAAGGCCTGAAGTGGGCACCAAATAAGCCTATATAAACAGTTGGGCAAGTTTAGGATATGTAATGTTCTTTGGCAAACAACGAAGTGCCTGGCATTTTCCTCTTCAATTCTTGTAATAGTTGGTTGTTTATTCTTTAAGGGCCTTTTTACTGGTTTCGATTGGATAAGAAAGAGATTTAAATATACGAAAAGAAACTAGGTCAAGATACTTTCTATGGATTGTTTCCAATGAGTTTGTAAATTGTTGTAAGCAAATCTAATGATCAGTGGTAGGTGAGAAATGTGAAGTATGGTATTATTTCCTTTTAGTGGTGTGAGAAATTAGTGTGATTCATGCATACTACATGCTTTAAATTGGAAACCAGCTTTTGTCCACTGATAGAAATCAATAAGTTGTTGCACTTATACCAGAGTCCAGAGGCAGAACAATAGTATAACAAATGATTTTCTTGCCAGTTGACACAAAGTATTTATAAAGTGGCAAGCCTATTTGTTTGCCAATGTGGCATGAACTTGGTTTATATTGCAGTGCTGGGCCTGCTGGCTCACCTGTATATTTCTTATTTGGACCTTTAGACTATAACTTCACTTCTTAGCATATTTGTGATCAAGACTAAGAAAACGATCACAACAATTGGTGATGACATATCAAGAGTCAAATGCTTACTTCTTCTATTTCTTTCATTACCCTTTTTCCTCTCCTTCATGCTGCCTTATTGCTTTGTTGCACCGTATGCTACTATATAATGCAATGAATGACACATAATAGATTGCCTTTTGGATTAACTCATGCATTGTGTTTCCTATTCTTTTGACTATTTCTGATGTACTTCCTGAAAGACCATTTTTTGTTCAGATTTCAAAAAGGAATTAAAATCACTGAATAGGGAGCTTCAACTTCACATCCTGGAGCTAGCAGATATTCTAGTGGAGAGACCCTCTCAATATGCACGTAGAGTTGAAGATATCTCACTTATTTTCAAGAACATGCACCATCTACTTAATTCCATGCGCCCTCATCAAGTATGCAAATTAATTGCTATGTTTCATAGACATCCACCAAGTTGGTTTTCTTTTTTTTTTTGTGTGTGTCTGACTCATATCTATCTATTTCACTTTTAGGCCAGAGCGACACTCATTCACATTCTGGAAAGTCAGATACAGCGTCGTAAACAGGCAGTGGAAGATATAAAACGGTGAGTACTCAACTTCCCTGACTGTTCAGTTTGGTTGTTCTTGGTAGGAACAAATACATCAAAGTTGAACAAAATATATGGGGAAACCACTTCTTATTCATGGTATTTGATTCTGTCATCTTTCAGAGTTATATCCTGCATGTTGTATTCCATCCTTTTTGGTTTCTTCACGAAAGCTAATTGTACCAACTTGTAACTGGAACAGTCTTTATGTAGCATGGAGCCATGGGCCATAAAACGCCATGTTGCAAAGTAATCAATTTCTCAACGACTTGCAGACTTTTAACAAATATATCTTGTGATATTATTCCTGGTAGGAGAGTAATATGATATAAAGATATTAAAATGCTTATTACCAAGGATTATTGAGAAATGCCTAGGACAACCACTTCTTGGTCTTCAAGCTTGAGCTGCTATTTTAGTTCTGATTGCCCTCACAGAACATATTAGAACACTTCTGTCTCATTGATCTCTCACTGTTTCCTGTTCAGGAGGAGAGAGGAGGCCCAGAGGCTGCTCAAGGAATCACTCCAACTTTGAGATTTTTAACCAGCCTGAGTTGCATTGCTCATCTTTGTAAGGAAGTGTTTGTGTAAGAACCATTCGTATAGTTGCTTACGAGTCTTTCTTGGCTGCCAGAACATTGCAGCTTAAGCATGTTGCACTCTCTGAGCAAGGTGCTTAATAGTAAAGCATGAATTATTGTTTGAACTCGTTCAACTGTAGCTTCCTGCACCTTGAATCAGTAGTCTCTGATAATTTTAGTAGTTCTATATTTCCATATACCAATCTATTGCTAAAACTAATAAAATGGCCTCCAAAATGTTCCCACTCGATGCATTAGGCTATCACTGATCCTTGCCCTATACCTTTTATTGGTTCTATTGACATTTATCATCCGACTTTGAAGCCATGGATATTGCACGATGTTTGAAATATCCATCTTCATGAAAAAATGATGTAAAAATGTGGGTTGCCTGCCCATCTTATCAATGATTATTAAAAACACCCTACATTCTAGTTCATATGAGCTTTCAGTTATATAGATTCTCCTGGCGAATGAATCATCCTGGATGCACATACAATTTTCTTGGTCCTGGATTTATCATCAAGAGAGTGAAAGATATCATGAATGCACTTTCTTGAACTTATTCCTCCAGAGCTCGTGGATGCAAAAGATAGAATCAATTATTCCTGTACTGTTTGAATTATCTTTTGCACTAGTAAGCAAGAACCATCAACATCTGTTACAGCATCTCAATTACATGTACAATTATAATAAACAAATTATTCCAAGCTACTCAAGTTCCAAACTAAAAACACCAGCCAAGCGATCTGTTCAATATTGAAGGAGGGAAATCCTACTGATCTGGTTTCTAAGAATTGTGTGAAAGATATAAAAGCTTTCCTGTTTGCATAGTCATCTGTCGAATCTCTCAAGCCTCCTCTGACGAACTTCTTCCATGGAGAGGTCCCTGCTTCTATCGGATCGCCGAGCTGATCTAAAACCTTGATCCCTCCGAACTGAACTGCACATCTCACAAGCATCCAACCATGCTGAATTATCGTAAGTACATACAGGGCAACTCCATCGGACAGCTGTGCCTCTCTCCGGTGGAGGACTGCGACCAACTCTTCCCCTTCCACCTATGCGATGAGGCCGAAATTGGAAAAGACCCCGAAATAACTTCAATGGCCAGCTCAGAAGACCAACAGCATTCCTGACCAGAAGAGAGAGTGGATCCCGGCCTGAGAATGATCCACGTAACTGGAGATAAGCTAGTCCAGCAAGTATACCACCAAGGTGACCCAGAAATGAGACCCCGGGCACAAAAAGCTGAATAAGGATCAATTCAGCCCATGCAGAATACTTTGCAGGGACTACCATCCCATATACATGACTTAGCTCATCAGACTGTGCATTGAGAACCACCTTCATACCAAATAGCACTCCTGAAAATCCAGCAGCATACTGGTGATAGTATGCTGTTTCATAATTGAAGAAAATAAGTAAACTTTTAGCCAGAAGTATGGTGATTCCCTGGGACAAACCAAGCAATGCAGCAATCATGGATGCAAACTCAAGACTCCCCATCGTCGTTTCAAGTTGGATACCCTTCCATAAAAGTGACATCATGTTGTAGACCAGGTGAGACTCATTCATGTGGTAGAAAGCTGATAGTAGGAACCGCTTCAGGTCACCATACTGGTTGAACAATGTAACAAATAAGCAAGAATTTCTCATGGAACACAAAATTAAATAGGCAAATAATTAACTGAAAAGAATACCAATATCAATGTTTCAGCATAATAAAATGTAACCATGGTGCACTCCACATTACAGCAAAAGGAGAAAAGGAAGTTTCACTCCCCTACTATAAAGGAAAATTCACCAAGTGTACTGTTTTCCTGATCACTCAAAATGATCGTATGAAGTGCAGACCTAATTAAACTCTGTGGGCAAGACATATCCCTAACAGCACCCTCTGCACCCTCCGAATTGGCCTTAAGTGAAAGATTGCCAGTCCTATCAATTATATCTATTAATTCCATGACATCCATAATTCATTAATTCTATGAGCATGTCTTGCTACAACTCCACAAGCCTTCCCATAATCAATTAACTAAACCATCCCTCATAACACAATCCATTTGAGTTGGCCTTAAGTGAAAGATTGCCAGTCCTATCAATTATATCTATTAATCCCATGACATCCGTAATTCAATAATTCTATGAGCATATCTTGCTACAACTCCACAAGCCTTTCCATAATCGCTAACTAAACCATCCTCATAACAAAATCCATTTCTTTCTAGCAATAAACATCTCTGTTTTCATTGGAATGAGATACAAGGTACATTTGGCTGCATCAAGTATATAACTACAGATTATTATATATCATACTTGTTAGACCCACTTTTCCATCTATTACAGAGAACATATAACCACCTAAACAGCTTTCTTTTAACATTGCTTCTTTAAGAGTTGTCTACAATAATAGAAGCATAGAACCATGCAAGTATAAGGTCACTCTTATCTCAAAGAAGTTGCCATTATCCACACAGCTTCCTGAAAGAGGTATACCCATACAATGCAATGCACTACATATACATAGTTTTAGAGTCGACAACTAATAAAATAAGATAAAAGATTATTATTTCATTTGCGCATGAAAATCTGCAATATAATTATTTCAAATTGCATTGTGAGGCATATTAATGAATATCATATAGATTCCACATTAAAGAAAAATTGCGACAATTGTTATTATTATTATTATTATTATTATTATTATTATTATTATTACCATCATCATCATCATCATCAATTACTCTATTTTTCTACAATTTCTCTGTTTATTGAGACACCATTGTAGTCCAGTAAAATGCAAATAAGTTGACATTACCAAAATGAAAATCATCTTGTGAATCACAATAGCACCACCATACAAACTTCTCTTTTGAGGCTGTATCAAATTTTTAAAAATTGGAAACATAATACATGTCATCCAGAACTTAAACACTCACATGCAATATAAGCAGCAACTATTCTACCCTTTCACTAGAGATCTTAAACAATTCATGATAGCCAAACAATTCAAATCATCAACTTGTACAATTATACTATGTTACATAAAGTAAGGATGGCCATGCCGATGGCGTACCGACACGTGGCACGAGGAGGTGTCGCACAACAATCCTCCTAGTAGCTTTACCACTCGCCATTGATCTCACCATCGAACTTACCATAGCATCAGCGAGCGGCAATGGTAACAACAAAGGTGAGTAGTCCCTTATCTCTTTTTTCCCTCTCTTACGGCATGGCCAATAAGTGCCGCGGCACGTGCCTTGTTATGTCGGTCGGTGGTCGGCACAGTTTGTGTCTATGGCATGGCCATCGTTAACATAAACTATTCCAAACTATTACAAGCTAATTCTTAAAGTATCATATTTGCCAATAATTTTATATTAATAGCTAATTCTTAAGCCCATGTTTTGGTGCTAGTTAGGGAATACCCTATTCTAGATTAAGGAACATTACTTTAAACGTAAATTATCTCTAGTTTAGATTAAAAAAACCATTCATGCTAGTTTAAATATTATTTTTAACATAAACCAATTATAACTTTATCATTGATTTGACTAAAGTTGTTTCACGCATCATGTCAAAATCCCTTCTCTTCTCTCCTCTCCTACCACCTAGCTACGTTAGCCCATTTTCCCATTCAAACCAAAATATTTCCATTCAATTTTAATGAAATTTGGCATGCGATACTTATAGGGATGCAATGCATACTTGCGATTAAAAATTAAAAATTACTTTGAGGAGAAAAACTACTTTAGCCCACTTTCTCGCTCAAACCAAAAGTTTCCACTCAATTCTTTTGCTCAATTTTAATTACATTTGACATGTGATATTTGTAGGTTATGCAATGCACACTTGACATTGGAATTACTTTGGGAGAAAAACTAGTTTAGCTCACTTTCCTGCTCAAACAAAAAAGTTTCTGCTCAAATTTCTGCTAAATTTTAATCATATTTGACATTGCGTACCTACAAGTATCACTTGTCAATCTCCACTTTTTAAACTAGAATAAGGAACACCTAAATTTGAATGTATATGTCAAATTAGAAGCAAGAAACGAGTACCATATTGCATATTAACTGGATTTTCTCTTAACCAGCGACCAAACGAAGTCTATAGCACCCTATTGCATTCCTAAAACAGAGTACTATGGCAACAAATAGTATGGCAGCTAAAGGGAACATGATAAAGTGTAAGACAAAGAGAAAAGGATAAAAAAATGTGTCAGCATTAGCCAGTAAAAGATTAAGAAACATATATGTGTTTCTCTAAAGTACTCACAACCTACATTTTAAGACAGATTTTCATAGCCCTTATTGTGATACTGACACGACATATAGTCATATACTAAGGCACATCATACTTGCTCATTTCAATGGTTAAAATGGTCTCTGCAGCAAAAAACTGTGTTACAATCTAAGAGTAACCATCAGCTAAAGAAGTTACAAGCCATAATATTAATGTTCCAAATTTAAAGAAATCTATGTGGGTGATCAAATGATCAAATGAATCACAGTTGTAGGCCAATGCATATGCAATGACGATATTAAAAAATATTTAAAAGAAATCCATTAAGAACAGAAAGAAAACTGAAACTTTTCAGAAAATTGGTCTGAAATGTCATGCTAAAATTAGAAAGTAATGCTGAAAAAGAGAAAATTGTCAACGCGATGTTTAAATAATCAAAACCTACAATGGTTAAAGAGGTCGCTTAGCTATGCATCTAGAACGGAAGGCACCTATACCAACTATTGTTTGCCTTGCCATGAGGAAGAAGTAGCACTCAAGAAGCACTGAATTGATCACATTTGTCTAATAGATCAGCCAAGACTTGAATAATTTTTGTCTAATGCAAGAAGCAAAATCCTGAACCCCAAAGGAACTTATAACCCTAGAGAGATTACATTCTCGAAGCCCAGAGAGACTTACAACTGAAGCTGGAAAGTCATCCAATCAAGTTCACAAGTAGAAATAAATCAACTAAAAGGCTCTATTTTGGTCTTATTACTAATAGCCTTCCAATTTCCTTTTCAACATACGCTGCTCAAATTCCTCTCCTTTCACATTCCACTAACGAAAAACAAACAAAATCCGGGGGAAGAGGGTTTTTAGAAGACCATTTCTTCTCTACATTCTTCCACGATTCTCCACCAAACATGTCCAGAGGAAGGTATCAACAAAGGAAATAACCAACAAGATCGTCTATGGAATGGGCGGGTGGGAGAGAGAGAGAGAGAGACGAACCTTGAGGATGAGATGGGGGTTGAACAAGACCTGATCGATGGTAGGAAGGACCCGGTGGAGCGCACCGGGGCGGAGGTAGAGGAGGGTATTAGCTAAGATGAGCCCCGCCGTCACCGGCGGCTTCCGGCCAAGGCGATGGTACTCGTTCGCCACGTGCAGCGCCAGCAGCGGCAGCATCGCACGCGACACCCCCCTCCCGCTGTATCGATCCATCTCTCTGCCTTCTTCTTCTTCTTCTTCTTCTTCTTCTGTTCGCCTTCGTGCCAAATTGAAGACGACGACGACGACGACGACGGCAACTCAATTCTCTGCTTGCTTGGTCGCCAAGAATTCTTTTCCTTCTCTTTTATTCCAACTCCGTCTCAGAGAAGTCGATTCGCGTGGAATTAATCCAGAATCGTCTCGATGGCGCTTACAACCACAAAGCGGTGATCGGAAAAATTAATCCAGAGTCCATTAATAGCTCTTATTTTTAAGAATTGGTTCATCTATATATATATATATATATATATATATATATATATATATTCATGTATTAAGAAGAAGTAATTTCTATGTCGAATTTATAATTAAATTACGAACTCTCTATTATTTATAATAATAAACACTCGAGTCTAACTAGAAAGTTCGCGTCATGCTTCGACCCATCATCGGGTCCAGGATATGAGATCTAATCTCCCCCTAAGAATAGCAGCTAACCTATCTATTGCTATCTTCAAAAAATAAAAAATAAAAAATAAAAAATAAAAAATAAAAATAAAAATTTAATCTCTATCTTTTATCTTTTTAGAGTTGATATTGGATAAAAGATCATCCATTAGATCTTCATAGAGATACAATACTTGACATGCCAACAAGATTAAGGGTGTTTTTTTTTATCTATAGTATTGTTATTAAAGTCGTTATAATTACTGTTATATTCTTCAAAATATTATATTTAACATTACAATTATAAGATTCATATCATTTCATTTATTCTAATAGATCATGAGCATATAATTAATTGTAAAAAAAAGAAAAGAGATTAGCACTCTCAATATGTAGATATTAGATAATGATGAGCTCATCCCTCAGTGAAAATTATACCAAATATCAATTCTAATGTCTACAATTTTTTTAAATTATTTCATTAGTTAAATTTAACTTTAAATTTGAAACAAGTCGGAAGTTATCTAATACTAGGAATTAGATCATGCTCCAAATATCTTAATATATTTTATATTATCAATGGCATACAATTAACATTATATTTGGTGGAGAAAGGTGAAGTATCTTAGTCATTTATATATACTTCTTAACTTTTAAGAGCTTAGGAATATTCCATGAATATTTTTCAGTTAAATTATTCCATGAAATATTTTTAAAGTTAATAAAAGTGATATTTAAATAGTCCAATAATTCTAACTCCACTGGTACTATTTCAAAAAATATAGTGGATAATTAAATATTTAACATGTGTTTTTTTTATTATCCACCGAGGTTTTAGCTGTCTAGTTTAGACGATCTGCTCTAAGCCATTGCGTTGTCAAGCTGTCCTCTAAACTACCGTGCTGTCGAGCCGTCAATTGAATCAAGATAAGCTATCAAACTACTAACCATTAAATAATTTTTCCATAATATTATTTGAGGTTGGAGTTGAACTCATGACCAAGGAGCACTAGAGTTGGTTGGTATATTTAACATGTTTTTGATAACAATCATGCACAAAACCCTAATATTAGACATGGTCTCCGTAATTCATCTAAGGAAATTAGAATAAAAAGCATATCCTACAACCTACAACTAAAAGCATACAGACTAAAAGGGTAATCGAAGGACTAATATGTAAAATGTACAAAAACAATCTTTTCTAAAATTGGCTATATATAATAATATCAGTTATAGCGCACCATATTATTTAATATAAAATATTATAAAAATAGTGATATAAAAGGATATTGAGCAATTATATAATAATTAAAAATACTAGTAGTATTTTATAATTTATCCGTATCCCGTCCGTTTTGTTCCCCCACCCCTATCAGGCTCACTCATGACTCATCGCTCCAAAATTCCAAAATAGCACACGCAACTACGCGAGGATGTGTGGCAAGAGTGCATGACATCTATCCTTCTCGATCCATCCATATTCCATACCACCTTACTTTAGCCTTCGGATTTCGTTACAGTCAAAGAAAATCTCTGCAATCCTACCTATGGCGTCCTCCGTTCCACTCCGTACTCTCCCGAACCCTTTCTTCTCCAATCCATCCTCCCTCCTCCGGAAGCCCATTTCCTCCTCCTCCTCCTCCCTTCGGTCTACCACCGTCTTCCCCTCTGCCAAGTTCCAGCTCTCCGAGCTCTTGGGCGGCCGAGGCCTCTGCAATGGGGAAGCAGGCCTCCGGAAGGAGCTCGAGGTCTCCCCCTCCATCTCAGACCCCGCCTCCCCTTCCTCACAACCCCAACAAACCCCTTCCCCCTCACCCCTCTCCGACGCCGGCGACGACGCCTTCGAGAAGGAGCTCATGGGCCTCACCGGCGGCTTCCCCGGCGGCGAGAAGGGCCTCCGAACCTTTATCGAGAAGAATCCACCTCCTAAAAAGGACGAGGAAGCCGAATTGGCCTTCTCTGGATCGAAGAAGCCGACGCCGCCGGAGCTGCCGCTCTTCTTGCCGGGGATGATCGTGATCGTGAAGAACCCTAATAATCCTTTCTACATGTACTGCGGGATTGTGCAGAGGGTCACAGATGGGATTGCCGGGGTTTTGTTTGAGGGCGGGAATTGGGACAAGCTCATCACTTTCCGTCTCGACGAGCTCGAAAGGAGGGAGAAGGGCCCGCCGATGGTTAATCCCAAGTCTGCCATTATTGAACCCATTGTACAGAAGTCGCCGTGAGATATCCCGGGGTACCACTTCTTTGAGTTATTGTTGTGGCTTTCTCTTTTACTTTATAAAGTTTATATGAGATTATATATCGTTTATGTTGTAACTATTCAATTGAGATGATTAATGAATGGTAGAAACTCTATTTGTACTGTCAATTACACCTCGTTTGCTTGTTTGGATGCAGAGGATTCGGCAATCTTTATGAGGTCGTGTCCTAATTGTTCAGTTTCTGCTTTAATTTTTCCCTTTTGTTGAAAAGAATTTGTCATTTTACTTGGATAATTCACTATTCTCATAGAATTTCTATGGTATTCTGGCTGATTATAAGTTCCTTTTCTGTTCTAAGCTTGGTGGCTGTACTGAAGGAAGTGTTAAATACTGGGAAAATTGAACATTAGGAGCATCTTAGTTGGTCTCCCATCATGAACTTAGGAGGTTCTGCTTCATTCTTGCATTTAAGTAGATCTCTTTCATAGTTAGCTTTATATTTCTCATCTCATAGGATTTCGTGATTGCAACATTCCGATCCAAAGAGGAAGCTCTGCTTTGTTTTTGTCTGATTTCACGTGATTTTCATCTAGTCACAAATGCATAAACTATAACAGGAAAAATTTATGTTGTTCTTGCTTCATAACAATTAGGCATACTTTGTATCCTATATTTTCAATTCCTAAATGTACAAGAATTATAAATGACAGGATATTATGAACCAGATCTGGACATAAAAAAATTATGAAAATTTATATAACAGTAGCTTCGAAAGTTAGAGTTCTAATGATTTTAGTTTCATATAAATCGAAGGTCGAAATAAAAAAATATAAACATGCCCAAAATAATACAGTAGAAAATCCTCTCAGTATTTCTTGTAGATTGTATGATATATATCAAACAAAGAAGTATCAATATAGTTAGGTTAAACAATGAATCCCAAAGAGGGGATACATTAATTGTGAGCTCTCTGAATTCAGCTGTTCCGAGCCCTCTTGAACTTTTATAGAAATTAGCTGGATATGGTATATAATACTGTTGCTTACATCAGATCAAGAACACACACTCACTAATTCCACAGTTTTCTTTTTTCTGTATCATCTATAAAATGACTGAAAACAATGTTAAATATGTTTTTGCAGGAGACAAGGAGAAATAGCTCAAGTAGTCACGATGCATCGGTGACGGTGATACACCAGGAGTGCTATTTCCAGGATTTCATTATGGTGTCAAGATCATGGTGATTTCTTTCTTTCCGTTGTTAGATTGATCTGTATGTAATTGTGTGCTTCTTCCTCTTCCATACTTTTGTTTCTTTTCCATTTCCGTTGCAGCAAGTTAATGTTGTTTGGTAAGAGAACTCATATTAATATGTGTTTAGGTTGTAAATAAGAGGTCGGGCATCTTTAATTCAATTGAGTAATGTCTTCGTTGATATGCTTCAAAACGCCTGCTCATTGGATCTGGCACTTGGTGTTTACATTCATCGTGGTCTTCCAATCATCCATTGGATTTTCATATGGTATAAATTAATTTGGAATCGACAGTTTAGTCCTTTCATTAGGTACATATGTCAATTTTCTTACTTCCAGTTCTAAACAACTTCCATGGTAGAAAATGAAGCTAGCATAGAATTGCATTAATAAGAGTTGTTTTACAAAACACAATCATACTGCAACCAAAAGGAAAAGGAAACAAAAGATTTAAAGATGAAGAAACACAATTACATGCAATAGATCCAACAGACATACAAATAAATAATCAGTCTTGCTAAATGATAATAAAATCCTGAAAGACATATTAACTGCATCAGTGTCCACCAGATATAAGGCAAATATTTGAGCTATATACCTCATCGTCTCCTGCAAAAACATGGCAATAGTTATGTAGTCATTTTCTTCAAAAAAAAATTATGAACGATGAGACGAACAGCATGAGAGTTGTACTTAACATTGAAAGCATTTGGATTTCAAAGCACTCAAACGCAATAACTCATTCCCCTTTATGGATTTTGTTTGTACCACTTTGTCTGGTACTAGTAAAGTAATCTTAAGGCCAGGATTGTCTATTGCAACATCTTAGAGTTCCAAATATATAATTCTCCACGAGACTTAGCAGTATCACGTAGTACTGGTGGAAAGAAAAATAAAATATATATATATATACGTAAAAGATATAATGGCAATTTACAAATAAATAGTAAAAGAAATAAAATCTTTACAGTAGAAGGCAGAAACAAGACGTTCTTGTAAGTTGCAGAGAACCAAGAAGAAACTAAGAAAAGTTTAAGCAGGATGCACCAAATCTGATGAATAAATTTATATATTTCAACCATTGAGTGCATTTTTAAGATTTTGAAAACCCAACACCAAGGAAGAGAAAAATTAAAAGCATATTCTCTCTCAATACTTCGGGATTTGGCTTTTTTTACAATACGAAAGCACAACCAAGAGATGAATATGTATTACTTCTTTTTTCCTTCTAAAGTTCTAACATAAAGTTTACTATCCTAATCACCATCTCTATAATATACTAATTGAACTTCAAACTTTACATTTAAACATTTATAAAATATCTAACACCTTTAGAGCCATTGATAGTGACTCGGGATTGTAAAGCTGTAATCTTAAGAGGGAGATATATTTTCCACTTTTCACTTGAAATGTGGGTTATCTTTTATCTCAAATTTTAGCATAAATCATATAGTCTAACTCTCTCAATGTATGCATATGAAAATGTATGAATATACGTATCATATATAATCTGACCTGTTTTAGTGGATCTAATCTTATTCTTGGATGAGCACCTTGCATCCTTTCTCCTTAAGTTCCTTGATTCTGTACATGGATTGGCTCTTCATGCGAGTCAAGTGTAGTTTTTGAAGGAGCTTGAGGTGTTGCAATCCCTCCTCAGGAACCATCTCCAAATGTTCACAGTCGCTTAGTCCCAAGAAGTTGAGTTTGGGAATCGCTCCTTCCTCTATCTTCCATTCCTCAAGAAAGAGGAGATTAGACAATGTCAGGTACTGCAGCTGAGGGAACCCTCCCGAAGAGCAGGACATGTTCTTCCCATTATACGCTTGCCCATCAAATGAAAGCACCACGAGATGTTTAAGCCTCTCCAGTATTGGCATTGGATCTTCTTCCAACTTGGAAGAGTCTAAAATAGAGCTCTTGAAGGTTTTGTAGGAGGCTGTTGCTATCTGCCGGCCAGCTTCTCTTCGTCAATTCTCCATGCAATGACATCGTCAGAAGTTTTTGGGAGACAAATAATACCTCTAGAGGGATACGATGGATCTTCTTACAAAAGTACATCTTCCTGGATTTGTTCATTTCCTCTGTAGCTGATGGTTCTCTCTTCCATAATGTTGGGCAAATTATCTATTGCTATCTAGTCAATATGTTTGGTAATCTCCTGCTAGTCACCTCTTCCATATTTTTTTGGATTATGCTAAACCTTTACTGGTTATTGCCGTCAAGTGGGTATACTTAACTGATTGAACGGTGGTGGCGGAACACAATAATCGAGAATTGGTTAGAGTTTGTGTTTCTAAGATTTGGAGCAGAACAAGATAGCAGATCAAGGCACTTCTCCAATTAGTTAGCATAAGCATGAACGTGTTTTATTGTTAAGATCTACTGCTTCTTGGTTTTGGTTTGCTTTCAGAAGATTAACAGATCTAATGCTGATTCAGGTTGCTGAATCCTATGATTGACAAATTTACTTTGTGTTTGTTTTGTTGAAGAGATGTTATATATTGTTGATATGTCATGTAACAACTTAAAGCTTGTAGGTTAATTGATTATCTAACATAGTATTAGAGCTATATATTTTTTTTCTTCTGAAGATCACGAGTTCAAACTTTAATAGTACATTTTTATTTTCTAACTCTTAGTATTGCAGTATGGTGAATCGAAAAATCCTGTTATCTACCATCTATATCATTCTTAATTTGATTGTACTGGCTGATAAGAATTATAGTTAGATCTTAAATTGCAGCAAAGATTTATTTATTATATTCTCGATGCTCATTAACCACCTTCTAGTCTTTCATCTTCTGTAGCTTTTCATACCAGCTTAGGAATTTACGTTATGGTAATTGAGGCATAGAAATACTATTATTAGCAAATGATTGGATCAAGAGTCCATAGTAGTGCGAACAACAGCAGGAAATGAGTTACAAACGAAATGAAGAAAGCAACCAGTCCTTGGATTTCTTTTCTTGAGCTCAATGCATCCTGATCTCAGGTCTTCTTCGGCGCGAGGCGGGACTTGATTTTTTCTACCTCCTTGGTGCCTATCTGGAACGCCTTGGTGAGCACGACGTTCGGCACCGGCGGGGTCGAACCGAACAGGGTGACCGCGATGGACTGCGTGCCCGGTAATTGGCTGTTGAACGCCGCGATGACGGCGGCGGGGCCATAGCCATTGTTCTTCTGGAAGTGGACGAGGCCGCGAGGGAAGACGAAGACCTCGCCTTTTGTTATAGTCTTCATGACGAGCTTATTGGCCCCGGTGATGAACCCGACGTCCAGGGAGCCTTCGAGGACGAAGACGATCTCGGTGGCGCGGGGGTGGGTGTGGGGCGGGTTGAGGCCGCCGGGGGCGTAGTCGATGCGAGACATGGACACGCCCAGGGTGTTCAGCCCCGGGATCTTCTCGACGTTGGCGCCGGTCACCAACGAGCCCAAGGTATTGTTGGTGGCGCCGGGCATCGCCAGGCCCTTGAAGAAGAAGTCATCCTCTGTCACATTTGCCTTGCAAGCAAATCCGTTCAACTTTGTACCTGTTGTCAAATGCATAGTAGTATACTTCATTAGTTTGTTAAAAGAAGGAGAATCAAAGATCTAGTATGTTTTGAGAGCATCAGTCTTTCACTTACCGGAGGAAAGATCAGCGACGCAGATGTCTTGGAGCATGTCAGGATCGGCGGCGATGGACGGAGCGACGGCGAGAGAGAGGAGGAGGAGGAGGAGGAAAAGGAGGAAAGAAGAAGACTTGGCCATGGTGCTTGATGGCCTGAGATTGGCTTCCTCCACCTGCTGCTGCTTCTGGTTGGCTTTTAATTGTATTTATGGTTGTGGTTATAAGCCTTTGACTTTTCCTTGGATGATAGAGAGGAGAGTGGGATGCAAATAATAGGAGGAGAGTGGATAGTATATATAACAAGGGTGGGGTAGAGATTTGTGGATTGGAGTGGAGGAAAGTTTAATGTGAGAATGAAGGCATGAAAAAGGCCTTGCTAATTAAGTAAGAAATGACTTGGAGGAATTGTCTCATTTATTTTATTTTGTAATTGATGGTGATATGCAGTGATAAAGAAGAGATGGATTAATTGACTAGTAGGAGTTATGAAGAGGTGTTTTGGAACTAATTTATGACAAATTAATCCCTGCTTCTATTCTTTCTTTTGTGGTGTGTTGTTAGACCTTTCTTTTTCTATTTATTTGCTTAGGATATAGATTGCTTGGCCATGTTGTCATATACCAACTTGATATTATTTTTGATATAGGGAACAGTGTTTGGTAGCTCTTCCTGCAAATCCAAGACTGGAGACCCTATTTTGTGGAGCGAGCTTTGTAGTCCTACATAAATGGGGCTTCTTTTTTATTTCAAGGATATGCTGCAGTTATTATAGTTCGATTTTTTTTGTTGTGATGATAAATGAAGCTCTTCTCCTCTATGAAATAAAGATATCATTAATGTGTGGGTCCAGTCGTATTATCTTTTATTAGTCAATATGGTCAACAAGGCCATGAGGGCGTCTTGAACGTGGACTCGATTATTGATTATATTAGTACTCTAACTCATAATTTTTAAAATTATCAAATTAATTATATTTTCAGGAAAGCTAATCTGCTTGTCAACTGGTTTGTTAATCATGGTGTATGTGACATGGTGATTTTCTGACAGCTTTATATCTCCAAGTATTTTGTAATCATGGTGGCTAAATTTTAATACATTTCTTCTTCTTCTTCTTCTTCTTTTTTAAATAAAAGCTTAGTGGATCCAAGATGTGCGGGACGAAGGAATATTATTTACACAATCAGATGCTATGAACCTACTGCATTGATAAGTGTCCCTTAATGGAAAATTATTGATACGTTAATTAATTTCTGCATGCAATAAATGTGTTGAATAGTTTTAGCATGACTTCCAGAATATGCCAGTTTTTATTTGGCTGTAGTTTCATTAATTCATTGAAGCTTGGTACCCAAACCACCGCACCACAGCCTGACACTAACCCATTGGCAATATCACAAACAACCGTCGATCGACTTCCTCGGCAAGACAAGCAACAAGTCGGAGAGAGGGCTCCCCAGACCCACACCCGACGTACTCTTTCTGATCCACTCTGGCACGGGGTACGAGTCAGGCAAGACTAGGTGACCGGGTTATGAAGCAAAGAGTGAGGAGGGAGAGATCTATCACTGCCCACGCCCAGCAGAGGAGAGATGGAGGGGAGGTGGCGGCACTAATGGTGCATCGGCATCGGCTCAGCTTGGAGGAAGAAAGAAGAGAGATGATAGGAGAGATGGGCGTGGTCGAAGGATAAAGGTGGGGTGGAACCAAGCCACCGGCGACGGCGACAAGGAAGACCCTCAAAGGAGAGGAGAAAAGAGCTATCTATTATAGGGTCATAGGATATGCCAGCTATGATTTGATGAACATAATTTGATCATATATGGCCCACTCGACTTAGCCTACAAATTCTACTCAATCAAAAGACAAGTGATGTTTACTTATTAATTTGTTCAGTTCCGTTCTAGTTCTTCTTTTTCTTTTTCTTTCAGTAGCCATCTCGGCGGAAGTAGTCCAATCCATGAAACACATACATTAGAATCCATTACAAATTAATTAGCAATGTATAATTATTTCCTTTTTTTTATGGTATCCAAATGAAACCATTATGTACAGTTAGGATTTCGATCCTGCACATTTTTGCAGTAATTAGATTTGCCCAATCACTGTTAGAAGAAGACTGCAGCAAAGCAAATCATAGAGACGTTTTATTGACAAATAAAATATCAATCAAGAAACAAACTAATGGCGTGCTGCTATGCGCACTCCTGTTATTATTGTTCAAGTCAAAACAACACAATGATCGACCATCACCAAATCATAACACGCACACAACTAACCTAGACATTCATGCATGCAAATCCAATCCTTATGCATGCATCTAGCTCTTCTTCGGCGCCAATTTAGCCTTGATCTTCTCCACCACGTCGTCGCTGACCTGGAACGCCTTTGTCAGCACGCCGTTCGGCACCGCCGGCGTCGAGGTGAAGAGAGTCGCCGCAATGGACTGCGTGCCCGGAAGCTGGCTATTAAAGGCCGCGATGACGGCGGCGGGGCCATAGCCATTGTTCTTCTGGAAGTGGACGAGGCCGCGAGGGAAGACGAAGACCTCGCCTTTGTTGATAGTCTTCATGACGAGCTTATTGGCCCCGGTGATGAACCCAACGTCGAGGCAGCCTTCGAGGACGAAGACAATCTCGGTGGCGCGGGGGTGGGTGTGGGGCGGGTTGAGGCCGCCGGGGGCGTAGTCGATGCGGGACATGGACACGCCCAACGTGTTCAGCCCCGGGATCTTCTCGACGTTGGCGCCGGTCACCACCGAGCCCATGAGGTTGTTGGTGTTGCCGGGCATGGACAGGCCCTTGAAGAAGAAGTCGTCCTCCATGAAATTCGCCTTGCAGGGGAATCCATTCACCTTCGGGCCTGTGTTTGATTAACTAATTGTTAGATAATTAGTTCACCATAATGCTCAATAAGCTATCAAAAAAGGGTACACTATGGATTTGAGTTAATAGGTGCATGAATACTCTTTAGATTACTTTTATACAACTAAAGGTTACAATATTAGTAATTTAATATATGAAAAGATATATGTACCCTTAATTGTCAAGAATATATGTAAATAAGAACAGAAGTTTTTTATATTGAATGGTTAATTAGGTTTGAGAAATTGAGAGGCATCCATGTAAAAAATAAAGATATTAAAGAATATCAAAAACCAAGTGTTCACAACTTCAGGAGAGCATACATAAATGAGAGATTTTAGAAGGGTATACATTAAAAAAGATTAAAAGACAAAGAAAAACCATCTTCTTGTACTGCTTCTATATATAAGTAGTAGGAGCTGTAGAGTAGCTAGAGGAAGCAAGAGTGTCATTGTTAACTTACTACCGTTGAGGTCGGCGACGCAGACATCTTGGAGCATGTCGGGATCGGCGGCGAGGGAGGGAGCGGCGAGGAGAAAGAGGAGAGGGGAGAACAGGAAGAGGAGGCAAGAAAACTTAGCCATGGTGTGTTCCTTGATAGGGAGATGTCTTAGAGTTAAGAAGGGGAGAAGAAGGATATATATGGAGTTGCCGGGATGCATTAAATATCGCAGAAGGGGGTTAGTATATATAATAAAAAAGGGAGAAAGATAATGTGAGGTTGTGTGCTGATTGCTGAGGGATTTGACCACGAATAGTTGGAACGTCGATATGTTTATATAATCTCCACTTGTATATATTCTTTAATAAGGGTGTTATTAATTTTGTCCTTATATTTTGTCTTCATCGTGGCAACTTGATATCATTTGGATAAGGAACAAAGTCTGTAGAGTGGTAGATGTATTATTGCGAGATCTGGGAGCCTATAAATATACTAAAAAGTATAAGGATTCAATTTTTTTTCCCCATTCTTAAAGGTATGCCAAGGGTATTTTTCATATATCCACTTGCTGTATGTAGGTATTGCACGTAAATAGACATCTTAGAAGTATATTAATTCATTATCTAAAAGTTAAAACTTTTGGGTCAATTAACTGTCGAATATATATTATTTTTCACAGTCGAATCAGATTAACTTGACTTGCATCTGCATATATTCATTCACTAATACAAATTAACTTTTAAGAGTTTGGTTAATGAAGAAGTATTTATGTATGTATATATATATCATTAGGTCCGCTAGTTTGGGATAACTATTGGACAGGTAGACCATCTATTTTAGATACCAGTTGACCTTTCCCACTACTTTTATTAACTCTTTAGGCTTGTATTAATTTATTAGGATGCTTGAGGGGATAAGATTTTTATTTTTCCAGCTGATTTTCGTTGTGAGGAAAGAGGATATGCTCCTTATATTCCATTAGTCAGTGAAACATGATTAAGGAGTTCGTTGAAGTTGATTGGAGCAACAACAACAACAAAAAAAGTAATCCTGGCTGTTAGTCAACTGATCATGATTTATGGATCAATTTATTATGGCTAAATACCAATCGATCTTCCAATATAGTAGAATCCTGGCTGTTGGTCAACTGATTGCATATCCATGATGCAGGCTCTCAAATTGGAAGAAATCTCCACTTCTTTTGGTCTTCTCCTCCCAAGTTCCATAATTGGAAGTGTTGGAGTCAAAGAGATGATCGTGGAATACAAATGTATTTAAGACAGAAAGGGGTGGTAGGGTTGGATAATGTTGATTTTTACTCCTCAGATCCGCACTTGGTAGGATTGGAGATTATGTATGCATACATATATCCATATTATTATCACATGGATCTTCATGCAACCACCTTTCAATCATTATTATTATGAGTATTTTTTATTATCTTGGCCCAAAACTATCTCGCCCTTGATTTAGTCTTCCTTTGCATGTCTGGAAGTAGCAAAGTTCGTATATTATTTTTCTATGACAACTTGAGCATAATCAAAAGCCAACTCTGTCATGATCAAAAGCCAACTGTGTTGATGTACTATTAATTAAACCATATACAAGAGCATTGCTAGATTTACTAGTTGATTTGGAATCCTATATATAGTCAGGGTTAAATCTGAAATAAGGATATGTTGTAAGATTATTAGTCTTCGTATCCCAAATTATAGCAGAAATGCAATAAATAACTAGGCAATACAACACAGTCATCTAAATGCCACATAGTTTGAAAAAGCGACAACTGCGTCCCAAAATGATCACCTCGTGGGCTGACCAGGTCTCAATGACTCAAATTCAATGTGGCATTTAAGCCGGAAGACGAGGGAGAGACAACTTGTCAGACGCCTCACCTACTGAGAATTAACTTGCAAGCTTTTCGAGTAGATGAGCAAGACGGGCGAATTATCCAGTCGTAGAATCCAACCCAGCATTGCATTATTTTAACACCACTCATATTCCAACAGGATGGACCACAGGATCGAGAACTAGATACAAGTCGGGATATTAATAAAGGAACAAAAGCTCTGGAGGTAATCTTAGAAATATAATCAAGGTTACATAAAAACAAGGACGCATAGTATTCATTTGTCAAAACTGCATGGTACATCGGAGTATCGAAGGTTGGCCTTATGAAGGAAAAGAAAAGGGCAACAATTTGTCAGTTCTGGCGTCTTCACTTCTGCTCCCAAGTATGAAACTACTAACGATAGTGCCTGTGTATGATAGATATTGTGCTCCAAGAAAGCTATCTTACAAAATAGTCTGCTTTCCCCACGGGGATTCTCATTGACAAACAAGGGAGATCTGGAAGAGTGACTGAAGCTGCAACATCCAGTCGATGTATAACTTACTTTCTGAGCTTTAACATAATCCCAGAGATGAGTTTCAGCTTCATCGGCCATCCTGCAAGCTACCTGTTATTTGGAACATCTTTATCAGCTCCTTCGTTAGCGTCTCAAATCAATAATGCATTTTAGCAGAAAAAAGGAAAGCAATAACAACTGACTGACTGCATCTAATATGCAACTGTATGGAGATATGAACGAACTTGTACATTTTACATATACTATGTCCTAAAACTTTTGTCTAGAAAGGGCCACGGTATCCAACGTAACTGCCAACAAGAGGCCTTTGAAGCTTCTGTCACCTTCTGTGGTATTTGCAAAAATAATGCTTTCTAAAGACTTCAGCTTGAGCACAAGTTAGTTTCCAATCTTCCAAACTTCTAATCCATCATATTAAGATTTCACTTTACACTGGTCATATGATCTATACAATTTTCACTATTTATACTAGAAGATCATTTGTTGCCTACTTATTCAACCCTTCACTGATGGAAGGTGACAAGCAAATTTAAATGTTAATATGCCTACCTTGGGATCAAGGCAGCAGCCATATAGCCTGCTATCTATTGGGTGTCATAAGTGATGAAGACCACTTGAATTCACTAGCTAACAAGGTTTATCGTAGCATTCATGTTAAATCAGTCAAATCATAAAACAAGAAAGAAAAAGCAAAGGAAATAATTCCTTGTGAGATGGCTCTCGTGCACCAAGAGAACAGATGACTGCTTACGTACTAACACTCAACAAACCTAAAATAATGCATAAACAAAGAGCTAGCAGTTTTCATCATGTCACTGGGGATCAGCATCAGGTCTATTTTGCCTCCTAATTTAATAGTACAACAGAATTCCTCCAAGTGACTATACTGCATGACCATCCAAACTCTTCTAGCCTTGCAGTCCTCTTTACAACTTGAATAGTTCACACCAAAAAACACTAGATAACCTACTCAAATCAATTCAAAATACTTTCAATCTGAACATCTCTACTTGACTCATTATTAATTCGTCTGTTGAAGTTATATTAGACATATTTCTCTACTCATTCCTTGGAAAATAACCATATGAAGAAGCTTTCCTTGAATATACCAGCCTATTTGAAAAAAAGTAACATAATGGCCACAAGAATGACCTTAGGCAACTAATATCAAAACATAATATTTGCACACTTATATTAATAAATACTAATTGTTTGACCCCCATTTGGAATTATTATGATATTATCATGACGGGTATATCACTCTAGGCATAGAAGTTGTTGCTCAGGTCCTGAAACCCAACAAAATTTCCAAAGTTCCAAACTTAAGTGCCAGTCTTGAACAAATTAACTCAAACCTACTAGGACCAAAATCAACCATATCACATAGGAATATCCAATGTCATACACACAATAATGGATAACATACATGTGAAAATTATACAGAATTTAAGTTCCCAGACAACTTTAATAACTTAGCTATCCAAAAAATTTGCCAACCATTGAACTACACAAATAGCATACTCAAAATACTTAAAGCCCATTATTATATAAAAGAATATTTTAAATAATAATTCTGATGCAATCTTTATGCAGCATTGACTGAAAAGCCAATTTACATACCAGTGTCATCAAACTTCTGGACTAACAACCTCCAGTGATAATAAAGAATAAAAGAGCAAACTAAAGCACTAAACTTTTATTTTTGCTTGTTTCTTAACTATTAATCAACTCAAATTAGCAAAACAATCAATTTCACCAAAGTTCGCCTTAAAAGTTAATGCTTTCAATAGTCTTATGATAGTAGAGAAGTTCAGTTTCACACTTAAAACATGACTAATAATAATTGAAGAGAATGCGAGAAAAAGCTGCATGTAAGTTTGTTGAAGTTCATAAATTATGATTAAAAAAAAAGGCAAAAGGATTGGTACAGAGAGATAAAATGGGCATAGCATTCTCCGTACTTATGGTGAAAGAATTGATTGGCAGAACAAGTTAGATATAAAGCTGGTTATCCATGATGTTCCATACAAGGATAAATCCACGAGGATTTTGGTTCTTTAAACACAGTTGACAGATCTCAAAGACGAAAACAAGAGAGGAAATTATGTTCCTCATCATCAAGGCTACCAACCACCATACAAACAGATACCATCGCCAAGATACAAACCCCAGAATCCCACTCAAAAGTCAGAAAAGAAGAGAAAAGAACTCGGTCCATCTTGATTTCAAAAGATTGCAAATAGAAAAAAAAAAAATCAGCAGTCAGGACTTACATAAGGTGGATTGAAGATGGTCCTGCAACAGCAATAACCTTCTGAGCCTTCTGAGCTTCACACTTGTACAAACCTTTCAGTTCCTTCTTCGTCCTTCGTGCTTCTCTCCTCTCTTCTTTTACGGCAGCCTGTGAATGCAACAGTTACAGTATGAAAACTAGATCAAAGAAGAAGTACCAGCAAGTTATCGGTGAATATATGAAGAAAACTTGAATTAAAGTGCGGCCAAATGAAGAAATATGATAGATATACAAACTAAGATCCACTAACAATCATCACAGCCAATAAATCTTCCCCAAATATCCAGTCCCATTTGGGAGGAAAAAGAGAATAGCTGTACACTGGTCGATATGAATGCTGAACAGATATACCCGCACTGAGAAGTCAGATCTGATATTTACAACTATCAGCAAACTGATATTATTTAACAATTAGCCATCCATGAGACAGAAGAATACAAGGTCAAGTCAGATCATGGACATTAAAATTTTGAACTTAAAGTCAATCTGTGATGCCCTTAATGCTTATCAAATAATGATTGCTTCAGATGATCTTAAGTGATTGTTTTTTCATTTGTGGCATAATTCTAGACAAGCCTAAGAGTACACTCAGCTAAACAAGATTAGACATCTACCATGTATCTTAGCAGGTCTTTCGTTTCCGTTCACATCCTCCAGACAAAGGGCAACAGATGATTACAGTCATTAAGTCAAACTACTTCAATTCCATTTCTTTTTTGCATCTTAAGTTGTGATAAGTGATAAAATAAAATTAAAGAACTAATTGACTCCAAATCAAATCTGAGAAGTGACCTTCCGTTCTTTCTTTTCCTCCTTTGACTCTCCTGTGTGCACTCTTCTCTTTGGCTTCTCACTGCTGGAAGTGACTAAAGTATTTCCTTTCTTTGCACTCTCAGTATGTTTTTTCTTCTGGGGTAGATAATCCACTGGCAGCATCTCCTTCCCTCGCAGAGTAATCATATCATGTTTTACAGTTGAGTCTCTAGAGAAAACTTTTGGGAATCGTTTTTTAGGATTTCCTGGAGCTTGTATTTTCTCAGGGTGATTGTCAAGGTTTGAAAAAGTAGAAACGATAGTCTCACAGTCCCATACTTCAGATTCATCGCTACTTTCGTCAACAAGTACAACCTCTTTATCGTCCTCACTTTCATTTAAGTACTTCTCAGCATATTCTGCACATCTACGAATCACATCAGCAGATGCATCAAGCTCTGCAACTTCGCCTGACTCTTGTTGTCCATGCTTAAAGTCCGCTGGAACTCTGTACTTGTCATCAAGTTCGAAATCTTCAGTGACATACTCTTTAAGTGCATCTTTAAGCTTATTGGCAAGTGATTCATGTTCTTCTTCAATATAACCAGCAACATCGTTATCACTGTCATTATCATATTCTCGCAATGTAAGCTGAAACGACAGAAAAATAATATAAGTGAAGGAGACAGCAATGGACCAGTAGGAAAGTAATGCATCAAAACCATCAAGGTAGAAGATCAAGGAGAAGATGACATGTTTATGACAACATAACAGAAGATAATAATTTCAAAAAGATAAACTATCTGAAATTTTTAATAAGACAGTAGGACTGGCACTATAAGCTGAAGTTTTTTTTTATGGAAATCTGATAGTACATATCCTCATACTGGATTCCAGATTATGAAAAGGAAAATAATAATTGATTTGCTATACTACATAAATACTTGCATCAAGTCATTAGCAAAGATATAGGCATCAGAAAGTCAGTAAGATACAAATGCCAAAAGGTCCCACTGAGTCATGATAGATATTCAATTCATATCAGGAAATACCTATGATCTTTTAAAGCATGATAATTAAGGAGGGTTGAGTAGGTATGACTAAGCTTGACTCAAATTAAGATGTGCCGAGCTTTAATCAATCTTCTAAACCTCAAAATTGATTCCAAAATGAACTTAGACACACTTTGGCTCAATCAACTGTGGTTCGATAAATTTATAAAATTATGTATACATTTAAGATACAGTAAAATTTGAATTCAGTATCAATACAAATTAATCAATTATGCACCAATACTTATGCAGGATTTAATTCAATTTTGATAAATTTAAACTCAATAAAATCAAGTTTGAAATAAACTCAATTGAAGCCAATTTTAGTTAAGTGCTTGACTAATCAAGCTTGAACCATGCTTTACTTAAATCCATCTCAATACAAATGGCCTGTTAAGGCAAAATAAGCTTCACACAGAACTCCTAAACTCCAAATTAATTTCAAGTCAATTTTGATCAAGTCGACTAAACTCTTAACCATATGAACTTTGATTGCCTTATAATTATTGCTCTACGAGTAACCTGTCAACTAATCAAATAGGGGCTACACAATTTTCAGTCCATGAAAAGAAGGAACACTTTTAAATTCTTCATGGCCATGACAAATGAAGTCAAAAAAGTTCTCTCTAGTCTGCAACTCCCTGAAATCTGAACTGTAAGAACCAAATATATGATTAAAAAAGGAAACAACTCAGGAATATACTAATATATGACAAAATATCGTGTCCCAAAAAAAATGGCAGTAGCATGCTCGTGATAGTTAACAATGTTGTATATGGTTCTGTAATAAGATTTACTCATGCTAAGATACTACCTAGAAGATGCGATTATTGCAAATACAAAACTGTATATGGATGCAAGAACAGTTGAACTTCTCCTGCCACATCGAGATGGTTGATATTTTACAGTCATCATCTTTGTTAACTTTCCTTAGTTAGGTTTAACTTACATTTTCAGAGGCAAACAAAAGAGGCTCACCATATCAAATTGCTCATCCAGAAGTCTTCTAACTCTTTGCTTTGCACCATCTTCTAATTCACTGTCCCCATTACCTCTCTCAAAAACTTCTTCTTTTTGGGCATCATATCTCCTGTCACTTCTAAACAATTCTCTGTTCTCCTCCTCTTCTTCCTCTTCCACCTCATCTTCCTCTTCTTCAGGACAATTAGCTTTAATGACAAAATCCTCCTCTAAATCCTCCACATCAGAACCAAACCGTGAGAGATCATCATCATCAAGAAGCTTAGCCACATCCGGATCCACCGCTCTCTGAACCTTGACAGCGGCCGTCTTTGAAGCAACAGCATATAAGGAATCCCTATTCGATTCCTCGTCCTCACAAGCATCGCCACTAATTCGCACTCTAGAAGCATCATACGCCTACGTACATGCAACCAAAACGTAAGTAAAACAACAGATCAAGGAAGAAATTATATTACTCGATCGTAGTAACTGAAAGCACCTTAACATCGAGAGGAACACGATCGAGCTTAGCTCTAGGGTTGTCGAAGTAGGCGGAACCACCACCGGCACCATTGATCTCCCGCAGATGGACGAGGTAGTTGTATCCGTCGTCTGGGAGCCCTAGCTCCAGAATATCCCTCCTCACGTTCTCGGGAAGCCCTCCACGGGAAGGGACGGCGGCGGCGGCGGTGGCAGATGACCACGGCACCGGAGCGGCGTCCTCGGCATCCCCCGGCGCGTCGGCAAAGATAGAGGATCCTTCCGCGTCAGCGTCGTCGCCGTGGTTTCCATGCAACTCGTCGAGGAGACCGGGGTGGACGGGGAAGGGGTTGTTGTCCACCCTGACGAAGACGCGGTCGGCGGCGGCGGCGGTGGATGAGGAGAAGGAGGAGGAGTCGCGAGCGAGGAGATGGAAGGTGGCGGAGTTCTTCTTGTCAATAAACTTCTTCTTACGACCCATCGGGATCCGTCTCTCAAACTCGTGTATCAATCGGCGGTGAAGGAGAGGTTTTTATTAGGGTTTTGCTACTCTCCTGTCCGCTTGAGGAGTAGGAGACTGGAGGAGGATTGGGAGAAAAATAACGGCTGCGGATGGCTGTTTCTTTTGTCCGACCCGTTATGACCATTTCATAGATAGGGGTGAAAACTGATCGGATACGGATCGGATCTGTATCCATATTTATGTTCCGATACGGATTCGAATATGGATATTAGACTGATAGCAAAATTTAAAATCATATCCTAACTAAACGGATATAGATAATTTTCAGATAAATAATCAAATCTTAAACTGATATTGATTGAACTTAAATAATTATAATATTTTATGTATATTTAATTAACATAAAATTATTAAGAGTTTTACAACAAATAATTTTTTTATATATCAAATATATAAAATTAGAGAAATTAATCTCTATAAATAATATATAACATATTATTAGTAACAATATTAATGTTTACTATTTAAATAAGCAAACTAAAAACTGTAAATCATTTAAAAAAATATGCGGGTAAACGGATATCCGATATCCGTATCCGAATCTAAAAAAATATATCTGACCCATATCTGAATCCGTATCCGAATTTTTTTCAAAAATTCTATCCATATCCGAATCCGTGTCTAAATCGAATAGAAATTTTTTATCCAAATCTGATCCGAATCAGATCGGATAGTGGGTCGGGTCAAAGTTAATCCGACCCGTTTTCACCCCTATTCGTAGGGCGTAGGGATATTTAAATAAAGTAAGCCGCCCTGCCCAAGCCCGAGACAGTCTGATTTGGACCGATGCTGGGCCGAGCCCAGCATTGTAGCAGTAGGAGGTTTATTATTTTATTTTATTTCCCTTTTCTATTAGTTAGTTATTTAATGGTTGAAGGTAATTCAAATCAGATTTTTTTTCTTCATAATTAATTAATTTGTGAATAATGTATACTATGTAGAGTGAAATACATATAATATATTTACCTTTGTTAAGTATAATTATTATAGAGATTAGTATAGTTTGATTCTAGATAATTATATATTTAGACATTATATGTACAATATTGTAGACTGAATTAGTATACTTAAATTCAAATATGTTTCTATATATATAGGTATTTGTATTAAAGTGGATGATATAATGAAGGTTTAAAGTCTATTGTACTAGAGTTTCGAGCGTTTCAATAGAAAACCTAATGCTGATTTGACTTAGATTTATATTAATATTTATTTATCTTATCTCTAAGAGACTCAGTAGAGAATCTTTAAAAAAAATATTTATCTTATTTTAAGAGATACTTATCTTTTAGAGGCCATTAGATATTACTTCTTTAATTTAGATGAACATACTAAATTATTCTTATTTCAACATGTCTATATTAGATCTAGAAGAGCTATGCCTTGAGAGTAACTGAGTTTTGAAAAACTTATCACAAAAAGTAGTATATCGCTAGGTATTAGCAAACAAGATTGGTATAAATTGAGTTATGAAATCGGTTGGTGATTTGTAAGATTCTTAATGACTGCTACAGGTTTAATAATTGATTTTGATTTAGATTTGATCTTTTTATCCCTTTTGGAGTTTTTCCGTATAAAAAGTTTTATGTTTGATAGTCTTTCCATAATTAATTTTTTATATTTTATAATTGATAGCGTATAATAGATCTCATCTTTTATAACATTTATTCGATCTCTTTGTTTCATCCCTGTCATAGTTCCAACCCAAATTTTAACTCTAACTCGCAAATAGACATATAAAAAAAAATTATTAGAGCATGCGATCCACCAACACAAAAGAATAGATAATAGAAAATAAGAGAATAAATGATGTTAAACGAGGTTTGAACTCCGTATCTATATAAAATGAGACTTTGATACTATATTAGACAACCGGTTAATTCAAAGTCTTAAACTGTTAGGTAATCAGACTAATGATATATATCATAACTTCAGCACAACCTAAGCCCCAATGAAGACCCAGCCTAAACAAATGCAAACCCGAAATCATAGTTAGCGATATGGCACATAGAGAGGGTTGGCCCAGTCCAAGCTTAAAAACCTGACTCAAACTCGATCTGTTCATCGATCAAGTGTAGTGTTAAATAAGCTTCTCGGCTCATTCACTAGCTAAATGGTGTTTTTCATTCAATCTCAGCTCATCCATTTGAATCAAGAATGCTTAAATTTGCAGCTCATTTATTAATGAACGAGTCAATTTGATTGACATCATTTTACTTAATTATTATTTTAATATCTCTCTCTCTTTCCTTTT
Organism: Typha angustifolia; assembly: GCF_048772165.1. Classification (NCBI taxonomy): domain Eukaryota; kingdom Viridiplantae; phylum Streptophyta; class Magnoliopsida; order Poales; family Typhaceae; genus Typha; species Typha angustifolia. The sequence goes on along the minus strand of NC_133252.1, from coordinate 9,215,385 downwards.
TTTTTCCCACCACTTTTCATCCATTTATGAAGTATCATTTAATAATCTATTAAATTATCGTTTTAATTTTGTATCACATTTAGTTTAATTATCACATAGTATACTAGTTTATTTCTTATGCCCCAATATATATATATTCCGCTCATCTATTTAAGAATATTTTTAAATTAGGAAATTTTATAAAGCATTCTCTATATTTTATATATTTTATGATTCATATTCCGTCTTTCAAGTTTTTATAACCCGACTCTTTTTTTTATTAATTCTTATTTAACATACTTTGTTAATTTAAACAGTACCTGCAAAGAAATATTCTATTATAATATATCAAATAATTTATAAATACCTAAATTATTTATGCCTTCTTCAGAGAAAGGCAATAGAGAAGAAAAAAGAGTGGTGATGATATTTAATAATTTGGTCGATATTAGTTAGTCAAAATAACGTCAAGGTATTAAACAAAAATTATAGAGAAAAATGAGGGGTCGGGTTACAAAATTATCAAATAAGATGTGTGAATCATAAAATAATCAAAATATATGATGTAATTTCTAAAATACCCTACAAATTATAATTATTTAGTTGGAGAATATTGGAGGGGAATATTAAGAGTTTAAAAATAAAAGGGGAGTAGCTTCAAACATATCATGGGAATTGCATCATCTCCTAAACTGATGAACACGTTTGGGCGCAGACGTCATCTCCATCTAGATACAAATTGCCAACTAGATAAGCCTCTGGTTGTTGCCTTATATTATTAGAGAGAGAGAGAGAATAATAGCAGCATATATATATATTATAGTGGAGTATAATATATGTATCATTCTTGCACTTAGGGGAGGTGGCAACCATTTGGGTTACACGATTTTATACAACTCAAATATAACTCGTTTAATAATTAGATTAGCTTTAATTTCAAGTCGATCAAGCTTAGCTCGATAAGGCATGAATTATATATATTTAATTTGACATTTTCTTTCTTTCAAGGTGTAATATTCAATTCAGGCTTGACATGAGTTTAGTTCATGTTTAAATTAGGTATCAAGCGGTTCTAAATAGGCTCAGAATAAGTTTAATTGAATCTAATCAATTAAATAGTTTAGCTTAGGCTTAAAAACTAATTTCAAACCAAGGTTAAATAGAGCTCAGCTTGATCACACCTTCACCCGGTTTAATACATAGGTTTCACAGACCCCTTTAATCTAACTCTTTTATTACAAGAGATTTTCATTGATTTAGACATGCTTGGCTACAAAAGGTCCCAATAAGATCTAAGGCAAGTGAAAACAAAAGGGTTCCAACCAAGTGCACCCAAAACCCTGAGTACGACTTAGGTTCATCTATAAGCTAATCAGATGGAATATTTTTAGTGATAGGAACCAAAGTGCATACTTTTAAGTCAATAAGTTTGATCTATCTATATCAGGTTTACTTCAACGTCTACAATCTTATTATCATTACATTCTTTATAATTGTTCATGAAAGATGATAATTTAGTTATTTATAGCTACTTGTTAACTCTAATAATTCCACGTCCAACTATCATGGCAATTCTAAAAGAGATTATGATACTGTGAAAAATTTCAACGGCAATTATAAATATAAATATATATATATATAGAAGCTCACCAAGTCAACGTCCACTTCTATAAACAAGCCAAGAAGGAATATTTTATTCGTCAGTTGCCCACGTTATTCCTTTCCGAGCACTCCAATCATAGCCCTTCATTAAATTCAGACCAATGAGAGGTGATCGATCACCTTCGAGATCATTAGAAAAGGAATTATTGACTGACAGGCAGATAGCAAGCGATTAATTCTTATTATAATTTTGTTTCTGTAAACCAAGTCCGACTTTTATTTATCATTTACAGCAAATAAATCTTACCCAAGTCTTTTTATATACTCAGTTTCGCTGGAGCTAAACCCATAGACTTTGTTTCCAGTTCCTTTCACGATGTCGAAGGTGAGGTGCTCCTTCTCAATTTGTATATCTATACTAGTTACTATCTCCAATCTCTCACCCTCTCTTTGATCTCTCTCTCTCTCTCTCTCTCTCTCTCTCTCTCTCTCTCTTTTAATGGTTTTGATGCACATTTGCAGAAGATCGTGTTGAAAGTTTGCATCACATGCGACAAATGCAAGACCATAATTATGAAGACGACCGGCAAGATTTGTGGTTCGTGGACTATTAATTCTCTTCTTCTATCAATCTCCTTTTCTCCTCTACGAACGAACATGTTAACTTGTTGGCCTTTGTTAGGGATCAAATCGTTAGCCTTGGATGTCGAGAAGAGCACGCTGACGGTGATCGGAGACGTCGACGTGGTGGTGATCGTGAAGGAGCTGAAGAAAGTGAAAAAGATGGTCGAGATAATAAGCGTCGGTCCGGAGAAAGAGGAGAAGAAAGAAGAGAAGAAAGAAGAAAAGAAAGAAGAGAAGAAAGAAGAGAAGAAAGACGACAAGAAAGAAGAAAAGAAAGACTGCATTCTGCCTCCGTGCTGCAACGCATGCCGGCCGTCGGGCTACATGCCTATCGTGTTATACGATGAACAGCCGTCCGGTTGCATGATCCTCTGAGTTCGAAGATTAGATCTTATTCTTTCCTCCATCGTCTCATCGTTTCTTTTCTTCTCCTTCAGAAATTTCAGCATTACCAGTATCTTTTTTGTTTTTGTTCAGCATATCATATATTATATATAACTTCCAAAGCTTGGAAAATTATGTGCATGGGTTCATCTCTTTAAAAGATGAGTTCTTCTTCTATAACCTCTATTCCAGTAGGTTATTTAGCACGAAAACGAATATATATAGCCATGGTGTAATTGAGATTTTATCATCCATCTCTCAAAACCGGTCTGTTAAAGCTGGGTTTAGATATATAACTATGGCAAACAATAGAGTTGTTCCAGATATGAAAATTCTCCACAAACACATGATGAATTCAAACATATATGATAACAGTCTATGCTATCTTTAATGACTCATTAGCCCCCTTAATAGGTTATTAAGAGCCTCTCAACTTGGTATCAGGGACTGACTGTCAACATACATGAGTTTAGATATTAAAGAGGGGTATGGAAGTAGAAAACCTGAACGATCGATGTAGCTATAGTTGAGGAGGAACATAAAAACCTATTAGAGTTTTGAGTTTTCTCCATCTTAGTTGTGCGGGTGGTCGGGTTTGTAAACGAGTATGAATCTCTTTATAAATAGCTATAGTAGATTGTAGATCTTAAAAATAATTAAGAATCGATGTAGATAGGAGAAAGAATAAAGAGTTGAGTATTTTTAGTCATCTACACGTCTATGAGTATTTATTCAAAGTTAAACTATATAGATTTTAATGACAACTATAATGTTTAAAAAGTCTTGGCTGCAATTATGTAAGAAGAAAAGAAAAGAATACCCCTTTTATCAGTCCACCAAGTCAATCTCCACCTCAGTAAACAAGCAAAGAAGAACAATTTATTATTCGTTTGCCCACGTTATTCCTTTCCAATCACACCAGTTATATATATATATATATATATATATATATATATAAACTCCAATTATAGTTCTTAAAAATTCGGACCAATCAGAGGTTATCGATTGACGGGTAGATAACAAACTATAAGTTTGATTATATTTTCCTTTATGTCAACCAACTACAGTACTTTTGTTTCTCATTTACGGCAAATAAATCTTGATCAAAGTTAAGAGGGTGATGAAGATGAGACTGTTATATTACTCCGTTTCTCTGGAGCTCATGAAGCCATTCAACTTTGTCTCCAGTTCCTGACACAAATGTTGAAGGTGAGTTGATCCCAGTTAATATCTCTATTGTCTCATCTTCTCTTTAATCTCTTTCTCTATAGTTTTGATGCACATTCGCAGAACATTGTGCTAAAAGTTTGCAATATATATATACATAGAAAAGTATGTGCATGGATCCATCTGTTTAAAGGATACATATTCATGTGCGGTAAATACTTCAATGTATCTTTAAAAATTATAATCTTATTTTAACGGCTATAATAGCTAGTTTTTATACTCGGTACCGGTTCCAAAACCATATTTTGTAAAAAAAAGAGTATATTAGTTAAGAAGATTAAATTACGTGTGCCTTAACTTTTTAATTTTTTTATTATACCCTTGAGTATCTTACCCATTAGATCCTCAAGGGTATATTATGATGAAAATTTAATGGGTAAGATCCTCAAAGGTATCATAATTAACTTTATGAGGTCTTATTATGATAAACAATTTTCTTATTATACCTTTGCGGCCAAATCAGTGGAACTTACTCTTTGGACATCAAAGCAATCTGGCTCCTCATATGGGTACCCTTTTATAGGGATCAAAGTAAATGGATTAGCAGTATTTACTATTAATTTTTGTTGTGTGATTACAGTTGATTATGGCCACCCGAGAGTAATCTGATACTCAGATTGTATCTATGATATGTGTTGTTGATCCGGAGATCTGGAGGATGCGATAGCCACCAATTTGTTTTAATATCAAAGAGTGGGGCTTTTCAGACTGAGTTATGAGACAATTTGGCTTAATACCAGGGTCCCATGAAAGTATAACTTGTATATTTTAATCTAGCACATAATGGTACGACATTTAATTTACTTATATAATATACAAACTCTATTATTTATTCGGCGGTCTTCTTTTAATGAAACTTGCAAGTTGACTTTTACCTGAAAATTATTCAATTCCAGGCTGTGGTTAGAGATGTGACAGCCTTGGTTAATGTTTTTAAATGTTTAGTACAATTAACGAAGAACAAATGGTGGATGGCCATTTCCCCACTAACAAAATGCCTCATCACCTTTGGAAACCAGTTGAGATGTAACATGAACACATGAACGAGGGTTTCTTCCGTACAATAAAGTTAATTTTTTATTAATTAATTTGATAAATATCTAACGATTAAAATTTTGAAGGGTATAATAGGAATGAAAGATATTATCAGTTCAATAGGTAATTTTGTTTAGATATATAATCTTGCATATTTTTTTTTATAATTATATTATCTTAATATTTTATTAAATAAAAGACATATATATCATTAACTGAGAGTAATGTATATAAATATCAAAATAAGGATATTGATATCTTTTATAATTAACTTGATAAAAATTTAGTTACATTTTATTTATTTTTTGATTATTTTTTATTATTTACATATATCTCCCATTAGTTTAAGACTGATTTAAATTAAATTTTAATAGACAGAGGGTATAATAAGATCCTCAAGGGTATATTATGAGGTTCCCTTCGGCTAGAGAGACAACCTATAATAACCCATCCTAATAATAATAATAATAATAATAATAATAATAATAATAGAATTTTGGGCATGACGTGGCTGGCCACATTGTGGGAGCCCCCTTCGCTCGGCTTCCTTAAGCTCAATACCAACCTAGTGGGTTGGGCTTCATCTTGCGCACCCCAATAGGTTCCCCGATTTGTGTAGGCTGTCGACATGGTTTCTATCGATCCTTCTTGGCTGCTGAAGCAATCAATCTCCGTGAGGTTATCGATAGGCCGGCCTTCTCCTTATTCATTGGAAAGATCCCCCACCTCATCATCAAAAGTGGTTCTCTTTTGCTAGCGAACATTTTGAAGGGTTGACATCAGGTCCCTTAAGCTACAACTGCTAGCATTGATAATTATCTATATTTTTTTTTATCTTTTTTTTTTCTTATCTCTCAATCATATCTCCCGTAAAACTTAATCAGTCAGTTGACTGGCTTGTAAATTATAATAGAAATATGGCTCTCAATTGCACCTAGGAGGGTTGGTTCCTCCCTCCTTACGGCCTATTTTGGCTATGTGTACCGAGGAACCTTAAGTAATATATCGTCTTCTTGTTTTTCAGGAAAAAGAAAGAAAGAAAGAGCTTTGACTTTTGTAACTAATGTAAAAACTCTAATAGATCAATAATAATTTCTGATAGGGACAGCAGATCGTTCCATGAAGACGCAACACCTGAAGAGCCGAACTCCATCAGGTTACCTACTTGGTAGTAGTAGGTAAGGGAAATTTTAATACGAAAATACAAATGGATATAAAAAGAACTGCAGTTATGAAACTTGTAAACCAGCTGATACAAATGAATATCTATATATATATATTAGTATAGTATTTACATTCTCCTTTTTCTAAATAAATTATAACTGGGTATGTCCCATTCATTCTCAGAAAACAAAAACAAAAACAAAAACATAAACATAAAAACAAAGAGAAAACTCGACATACTTTCATCTCAGAATATTGCACCATTCTACTTAACTAGGTAAGTACATAGTAGCTCATTGTGCCCATCTATTATATATATACCAAACTCTATTATCTGGATACAGAACAAAGAGACATGAACTCTGTTGATCTATTCTATACAAATTCAAACCACCGCAGAGAAGAAAATACAGAGAGGTGGATGGAAAAGAGGGTTTTGTCCCATCTTTTTGTATTAGTGCAGTCACCTCAAACTTAAATAAAACTTCTATTTGAAAGAAGAAGAAAAAATATTTTGTTAAGAATGAGAAGATGACGATGTAGAAGATTAACTTTCCTGGTTACTTTGTTTTAAGGATTTGAAATTATGACAGTAATCAAGAACTGCCAAGTATTCCAACTATAAACAATTTGACTATGGGTATTATCCCAAAGATCGTAAGCTAAAGTTAAAATGATGGTATCTTAGCTAAAAATTCCCATATGAGATGCACTTATATGCATTAGTTTGAAAGTACCAAAAAGCTATGATGATCTTGATATGTTTACTAGCTCTATTAAGTTATAACAGTACCTAACAAACTAACAATTGCTACTACATTTAATATTAACATAAGGTGTGGTAGAGATGCTCAATTTTGACCTCCAATAGACTGATAGGATGATTGTGATAATTGTGCATGGATTGCCTTTGTTTTGCTCCATGGATTTGGATATGATAATTGTGCATCACATCTGCTTTAGAAATAAAGCAGAGAAAAAAGGAATTCAGATCGGATCAAAAATCTGGTGAACCTAACTATGTATGAGATCACCAAACAAATATGATCTCAGCAGTCCAACTACCTGATATTTGTGATATTAACTAAACAAATAGGCCAACTAATAAAAAAGAATTATAACTCGTGAACTGTGGTAATCCTCAAAGTGGCCCATAATTGGATGGCCAAACATGCACCACAAAGGCGCAGCACTGTTTATAGCTCAGAAAGGAGGAAAGCAAAAGGTGGGACGAGACAACGAAGAAGAATGATAAGAGAGATGCCCTTCTTGATTGGAATTTTGTTACATTAACGGACAGCATGGCACAGACCCACATCAGGCAATTATCAACCAGATGAACGCCAAATCCTTCCTTCAAGGGAAATCACCATCAAAGAAACATCATCGTGATATTTCCGCCGGTCCCCTTGGGGAATATCAAGCAACTCATGGAAATCCATCCCTGCATGAAGAATATAGAAACATAACCTTTTAATCATTTGTTGTATAAAGCTCCTTAACAGATAATGCAAACAAGCAATGCCCGGTTGCAGATGGAATATGCATGAAATGAGTAAAGAATGGAGAACAAATGATTATAAAGGATGACACCATCAAAAGATATCAAAATGCAATAGGAACTTTGGCTGCTATGGCCAAGTTAGACAGCAACTCAACTAAGGAGAAAAACTTGACTGTGCTTTTCACATTGAATCATATAATAATTTCGGTGAGGACAAAGAATATAGAGTAAATTTGAAGTGCAAGATTAATCAACAAATATCTTCATGATCAGCAGCGAAAAAAAAAATCAGAGAAGACTCCGCACACATGCATATCAATACTTTGTAAAATGCCTTCAGATTTGATAAGAAAGAAAAAACTCACGAACTAAATAATGAAACATATCATAGAGATGACCAGAAAGAGATTAACCATTTTTCTTAGCTGCACGACAAAGCAGTTCGGCTATTAGGTACTGTGCAGGGTCCCCTTCTGGAACATTTTCCATAAACCATTCAACATGTGAAACAACCTCTTCATTGCTAAAGTACTGGTACAGTCCATCAGAAGAAAGGACCAGAAAGCGATCACTTGCACAGAGACGATGATGAAGAACAGAGGGAATGCAGCTAACATATGGTGACGTCCCAACATAGTCAATTTGAAACATCTCAAGCAAGGCATCATTGAATTTTGGCTGTATTAGAAAGAAACCAGTCACAGTCAGTACACCAATGTAATTAACCTGAATATACCTTTTCTTTTAAAAAAATAAAATAAAAGGTAGGTACTCTACATGATCATGACCTATATATATATACGAAATTTAAAACATAGCAGTCCTAATATTAGCCTGTCTACACTTTTCTCACCATTTTCTTAAAAGATCATGGCAAAGCATCCATCTAGATAGTTGGTAACTTGACTCTTCCAAGAAATTAAACTAGTAAGTGGTAAAGAAGAGAAAGTACTTTTACCTATATGTGATGTGGTCTTGCATGGACAATGACACAAGAATAAGATGAAAGTGCATGTCAAATTGAATAAAATGGTAACACATGCAAAATAAGATGATGGGACAAGGGACAACTAAGAGAATATAATCTTGCCTATTGTACATCATTATCTATTTCCTTTATATCCTAGAAAATGAAAATTGAAAGATGATTTTGTCACATTCATTTTTCAAAAAATATTTTTGTTGCAGATGTTTCATTATCAATATACAATTGTTTAGCTACCTGTTAATGATTGAATTAGGTTAACAGGATTGTGTTTATACTTTCAATTGCTGAGATGTGTAATCATAATAATACGGAAGGTAAACCAAGAAGTGCTCAGTTCCCAGTCAACATTTAAATTTCAAGTTAAAAATCTTTGATAATATCTCACGACGCATCATGCAATTTTATCTTACTGACACTGTATGATACTAATCTGGGAAGAGACAGGTAGTTGCTCAGTTGCTACCTAAAGGGTATTATATATAAGCCATGTACAATGTCAGGCTAAACAAACGCCACCCAATTAGTTTAAAAGCTTAAGTACATAGCCTTACATTTGAACCAAGCAAAAAAAAAAATCAACCCTAGCAAGTAGCAACAAAGGATGCTTCTAAGCATATTATAATTTAAATGAGGTTTACCGTTTTCAGTTGGCCTCTTTCACACCATAATGAGGGAAATTGAATAAAAGATCACCTCATTATAAGTTAAATGAAATAATCTACTACTGGAAAGATGGGCCAATTACTTAACTAATAACCGTGTGAACTGTGAATTTAAATTCTATTACATAGGGAAGCTAACTTTGAAAATCCCAGAATTGTGATTAGAAGCATAAAATCAAAAAGCTTAAACTGGAAGCTGAAAACATGAAAAAAATTTCAATGATTATCATCTGCAAAGAATGGGTTCACCTAGACTATCTATAGTGTGATGTAATCAACAAAATCTCTGTCCTGCCAATTGTAATTGGCTCAACTATCAGACCTTTAGCATTTTCATATTGGAGGACCACATCTCAACTATTTCCAAATCTGCAGAAATACTAAAATAACAAAGGGCGTCCAACTATTATAGTAATGCTATCATGGTATTCATACTTATACATTCCAGATTTACAGTTTCAACTTTCACACCTTCAACTTTCAAGCCCAATCAAGGAACTGGGCATGCATATTTCCAGTCATAGCACATACTATGATCTGTATAACCATATTAGATGGTTATTTTGGAGTTTGTAACTAGACTCCATAAACGCTATATCAATTAGACACCAAAGGGAACAAACAATTGATATATCTACAGTGCGATGAACCTTTCTGACTTAAGAGTGCGCAAATCAATTCAGCAAAAGGCAGCAACTTTGATCACCTAGAAAGATAGTCAAAGGATGTAAAGATGTGTCAACCTCAAAGAAATAACTAAGTGATTCAGTCTGCCAACAAGACTAAACTCTAAATTATTCTGTTGAATTGGATAGCAAATGACCAATTAGGATTTAAATAAAGAACTGTTCAAATGCTAACCAAACGCAGCAACTAGAACAACATGAAACAGCATATCACTTAGCAGATTTTTTTTTTTTACCATGTCTAGCATTAGTAGGTAGTTGGGCGAGGAGAAAGTACCAAGGTATGGAAATAGCAAATTAATCAGGAAATCAACCATTATACAGAATGAATTGATTATCTATAGCTCCAATAGATCAACTGCATACTGCATCTTATCTTTGATTGACCTTTCCGTTATATTGCAGAAACTGTCAGAGTACCATATAAGTATTGAAGGTAGCTAGATAGAAAAATCTGAACATCAGTAAGGTTCTCAAGGCAAGAAAAGGTCTAAGCACCCACGCCACTTGTGAGGTGTGAATATATAAGACAGAAAGTAAAGTGACAGAATGAGATGATGATGATGATGATAGTCAATAGTCTTTCACTATCTCATAATCTAATAACAGTAGTGATGATGGCAGTTGAAGTATTGAATACTCAGTTGCTCTTTATCTTGTGGACAGAGCTATTCTACATCATTAAAGAGGATTGGTAGTTCACTAGATAAAGAAAGACATGCCTAGATTGAGAATTTGAGAAGGCTAGTCATTACTACTTCACTAGAATAGAGCAAGATGTAATAGGCAAATGCGACAGTCAAATAGAACTGTTTCAGATTACGAACAAAGGATTAGCTAACACGTAGTGAAGCTTTCTTGAAGTCTGTTTCAGGGAATTGGAGAGTATGGCCATTATAAGTCCAAAAGGCACCCACAGCATACCCTAGAATAGCTGAAGTCTGTTTTCCAATCATCAGCTTTCATACAAATATATACTAGCAAATCTAATGGATCACAATGCTTTTGACCTGCCATCATTGCTAAATAGTGAATGAGATCACAATGACCACTTTGTATAAGAATGTATTTACATCTTACAGCAGTAGAACTAAAACTTCCAGACACATTAAGAATGGCTCAGCGTGGTAATTGACACAAATTCATGTCAGTTGCAACTTGTATAGGCAATATAGCATCATTTCGTGCTAGCTAAGCTGGGACAGTCGGCAGCTAATACAAAAACATATTTCTGTAACCTTTGATTTCGGCAAATGGATGATTGATGTAGGTGGTCCTGTTATTTGTTCTCAAACTTCCATCTTATTTTCTGCTCAGGCAGTATTTGAGTGTTGAACAGTGCAGATGATATAATACATCTTGCAAGTCAAAGGAGCAAATCACCGTAGATGCAAAAGTAGACTTCTAAAATGATTTGAGCAGTTAAAGTATCTCGATGTGCACAACCAGGCATGAGACAAACAAATTGACCTCTCAGCACCCCTAAACGTAAGAGATTCTAGTACTAATCAATTAATGTCATATGACTGAGATTCTACAGTGTTTGGTTTGTGTGTTTGAGCAGGATCATTTAAGATTTCTACTGTCTATTAGTTTCAGAAATGTTCCATAGAGGTGGACACATCCAAATTGAGTCTAAATAGAGTTGAGATTAACTGGTCTCAGTCTATGAAATAATATTCAATGGAAATGACGATACTGTCATAATTTTAGAGCTAAATAGATGAGATCTAGACATAAGATATAACTACAGTAAAAAGGTTACAAGATGAAAGACGGAAAGATTGTAGGCAAGAATTTAATTGCTAGCCATGAGCTTTGTCAGTAGCTTACTAGGTGTTAGACGGGATGGGATGTGCCACCCATACAATCTTCATCCTGTGATGATGGCCGCAGAAGACGAAAAGAATGGTTAGATGTGGAAAAAAGGCATGATGGGCCTCATGGACATTGGAAGCCAGGGGGAGAGAGACAGAGAAAGAGGAGGAGGTCAATTGAGCTAGGGAAAGGTGACGTTTGGTAATGGAGAGAAATGAGTAAGAAAATAATACTACTTTCAGGTTGGATTTAGGTATGGCACACCCCAAAACCCAACCCAAGTCTCAATTAACTTGAGTTAAAAACGTTGTAGATCGGGTTTGGTTTAGATCAAAGCTAAATCCAACCCCAACCAAAACCTTATTAATTATTGGGGTCCGAGTCGAGTTAAAGACGAGTAAGACTTGAATCTGACCTACAATTTTATTAACATCCAACAATCTTCTTCACCTTTCTTCTTCCACTTCCCACAACCAAACCCTAAGCCCCCGTTTACTTCAAGATTATCTTTTTTTTCCTTATTCAAGATTAGAGAACACTACACTAAATTAGAAAGCAAACATCAAATTATCCCTACTCTAGATTAAAATACTATTCAAATTATTCCACACATAAGCCAAATTACAATTTTACCCTTGATTTGACTAAAATTTAAAAAAATTCTCTCTCCTCTCTCCTCTCTCCTACAATCTCATTGCGTACATACAAATATGCATTACAAACCTACAAGTATGCATTGAATACCTACAAGAAATGACAACACTTTAATTTGAAATTATATGTCAAATCAACGGTATTGTGAGAGTAAAACCATTACATATGAGCTCACTATAGACATTGATGAAGGTAATTTAAAAATTTTAGAAGTGTCACCTTGAACAAGATCAAATATTCCTTTCTAGATTCATATGTATTAAGGTGATGTGGGTTAAAAATTAACTCAAAGTGTTAAATGGATATTTCTTATGTGTTAAGATGAGGTGGTTTAAAATATAGTAGCTTTGAACCTATAGTTAGTCCTCCACTCTGTTTGGAAACTAGAACCCTAAGAGTGGAACAGAAAAGTAATTATTTGTCTTGTAAGCTGCACCTTAATATATCATTATTCAAATGTTCAAAATTGCTTTGTTTCTATCCTCATGACAAGTTAATTCAGTTCTATCACATCTCTTACGGATCTCCTCTAATGAGCCAAGTTCAAAAGGGGGCTTGCATGAAGTTAAGATATTTCCCACTTCATATCTTAGTTGAAACCCTCAAATCCATAGTTCCTAGTTTCGGCCGATCCCGATCCAGGCCGAAACTAGCCGGTTTGGCTGGTTTCGGCCTTGCTGCAGCAGCTGTTGCTGACAGCAACTGAGGGAAAAAGGAAGAGAGAGTTACGAAGAGAGTGTGTGTGTGAGTGAGGGAAAAATAAAAAGAAAGAGAGAGTGAGAGAGAGAGTGGAATTGCTTAGATTAACAGTTTAGAGATAGAAAAAAAGAGGAGGAAGAGAGATTTTTTACTTTTTAGACTTTATATGTGAGTAATTATTATTTCTTATTTTCTTATAATTTTTTCTAAATTTTTAGAAATTTCTCAACATTTTTAAATAATATTTAAAATCTTATTTAATTAAAATAGTTTAATCCGATGCAGATGGCCAATACGACCGATACGTATCGTTTTTTCCGACGCTTGATATCGATCTTGATACCGATTTTTAGAATCTTGCTCAAATCATCCTAAATACGATTATCTGAAGGTTTCTCACTTGTTACCTCCTATAGAACCAGCTTCTTATAATTATAAAAACCACAAACATCATCCAACAGCCAAAAGAAAGTATGCCATTGGCAGTTCATGTAAACCACCAAAAGAGTGATTATCCGGCAGAGGAACTACCATATTCACACTATTACATGACTAAAATTGGTATGTTCTGACAGTGAACTCAATAATTAAAAAAAAAATCTAAACAAATTTGAAATAACTGATTAAGTGGCAACTAGATCAGCAACTTCAGTATACAATTTGAGAATCACTAACATATAAAGTGAAGTTTCTGATAATTTCATTTTCCTGATTCCTAGTCGTTAGTTGAAAAGTAGATGGTACAGTGCATTAAACTACTTGGATCTAGATAGGTCACGTTAACTATTGTGCAGATTCTAGTAAAAACTAAATCAGGTTCACAGGCATAGGTAATCACCAAATATAATGATAAACAGTCATTAACAAATATCAGATGCATCTACGAGATTGAACACTAAAATGATGGAATGAATAAGTACAGCTAACCTTCTTCAGAAACCCTGCACCAAATGCCCTAGTAACCTTCAGTTGTCCTTTTACTCTATCATTGAAGACTGCTTGAGCATCATCAGCATGTTCTGCCTTAATCCTCAAGACTTCCTGTATAGTGTCAGTTAAAAGGTAAGTTTACAGTTAACATTCAGTCACCACTCACCATGTTAAGCAATGTGGCAAACACAGTAAAACATCAAACCATACTTGTTAATGTAGTCTTTTATTTGGCTTCAACAAATTATCACCTATTTCACCCTACTGATGCATTTGCTGTGAAAATATGAGTATCTTCATCACAGATAGATAATACAATGTAAGATATGGCTCAAACAAGAACCTTAGTGAGATAACTCAAGAACGCTCCTAATTATTACATTCTCACTCCAAAAGATAAACACCTGGAAGTCCCCAAGTCTCGACCTTCTATTTCCATAGAAGAAAGCTATTCTAAAAGCAGGCTTTCTCTCATCTAAATGTTATGACAAAGAGATTGTCCAGTGTAACAAGATTGCACAGAATTGACTTGATTATTATTTCTTTTTTATCAGACAACCAATCAACCCTCACTAATATCAGCAGTAGAATGACTGACAATTTGAGATAAAAAAATACATCTTACTATGTCTTCAGCCAGTCTCAAACCTGATGTTTGTAACCTGTTGTAAAAGAATGAAGAATGTACTAAGCTGCATTTCATTTGACTAAAAGGGAAAAATTGTGCTGCCTCTACTAAAGGTGAGGTTAACACTCAACAATTAACACCAATACAAACGGCAGTCAGAAAGGGATTTAGTACCTTGCATACAATTCTGGAAGGAGTAATGTAAATTAGAATACTTCATAAGCTTTAAATTGTCTAACTTGTATACCCACATGATGTTGACAGCACAGAAATGTAACTCAAAGAAATAAAAGAATTCATTAAGATACTACAGTATTAAGAAAGTTAAAGAGATTATGTTGAAGTACCATGACATGTAACATGCAGATTCTGGCTCCTGAAAACTAAAATCAACTATCCTAATAAAACAGCCTACATGTGTGAACATCAAATAATATACATTAGATGTATCACAAGTCTAGCTTATTTTACTTTTCAAGGGAGATTTCTCCTTGCCTCTGATGCATGCTGTTGAGAAACCAATGTTTTAAGAACTCCCATCCTCCCAGAAAATAATGAACCGGAGCAGGAATAAATAAAACTGCTAAACACTAGATAGGAAATTGCGGTTGTAGTTTGAGTGAGAGAAATAATAGACCTTCTAGTTCATCAGTTGAGTGATTTTCCTAGTCTCCAAGCAAGCACAGTAACCAACACCCACCCAAATGACAAGCATATAGATAGAGATACAAGTAAATCAGCCAAAAGCAATACCTCCTCAATGCTGGTACTATGATCAGTTGACAGTTGGACAGCTCTCATCTTTAAACTGCAAAGTGACAGTTCCCTGTTCTTGCTTATATTACATATCCGGTTGTCGGGATTATGCATAGGAGACTCCTCTGAAATCCTATCAAGCTCCACACGAACAAGGGACTCCCTCGACCTGTTTCTAAGTCTCATATCATCTTTTATCGGGTTTAAGCTGTGGTGCTGCATCTGCTGATCACTTGACCTATCCTGAGCCAAGATGACACGACTATCCCCAAGGTTCATAACATAGACATCCTGATCCTTCATCAACATCACCAGAACACATGAACCCATTAATGCAAGCTCAGGGTTCTTGTTAAGTGCTTTTTCCACCATTTCCATGTAGGCCTCCTCCGTCGTTTCAAGTGCTCGTGACATTGCTTTCAAAACTGCATCGTGATCAACTGGCCCTGACTTGCACCTCCTGATGACTACTGATGGGTCGGCTGTCTTCTCATCCACATGAGATTGGTCTCTGTGCCAATCATAACTCCAGGGGAAAAGCTTTTTGCGTAATGATTTCTGCTTCCTGTACATCTTCCTCAACTTCAATCCTAAGATTGATCTTCTCATGATCTGCTTATGCCCCACAGCAGAAAATGACGCAACAGAAGAATGCTTCGACTCTTCGGAGTCTGCTCCAGAGACACCCTCACTTCGTCTCGAACTTCCTGCCCCTTCAACATGATCCAAATTTTCTCCTTTGAGTCTCGAAGAGCATGAAGAAGGCTGTGCTGTGAACATGCTTTGTCTACTAGACAAGTCTTCACTGACACTTGAGTGAACATCCCATGAGCTCCTCTTGTTCAACCTAGACACATTGATATCATATTCTTCCAGCAGTTCCATCTGAAGCAGCTCATAAAGACGCTTGCTTTTTCTGCAATCCTTAGATACTTTGTTATCTGGATCGGAAGGGGGATCTTCATGTGGCACATGAACAGGGCCTGCTGTCTCGTCCCCCTCTCTCAATTCTGTATTGTCTTTTTGAATGGTTTCATCTGGTTGCTGATCAATGCCCTTGTGTCCATCTTTCTCCTCTAGTATTTCATCAGCCTCCACTTTTTGCTTGCTGCAATTCTCGTTGGCACTAGCTTCCATTCCACTTTCAACTTCAGTTGACTGAACCTGTAAATTTTCTTTGTCAGACTGGTGTTCTTGACATGCCTTGTGTGATTGAGAACTATCACATTGCTTCTGCATTTCACTGCTCTGCAAGTGAGAAGAAACGGTATCTTCCCTAAACAGCAAAGAAGCCTCAGTAGTATCAGGTCCAAGAAGAGCAGATGTGTCTATGCTACCCTCACCTTTGTCTTCATAATCCCAGAGCAGCCCTTCCAATTCTTTATCTATAGCTTTATAAAGATTACTCATCAGAAATTCAGGTGCATCAGGGCCACTGAATCCATCATAAATCCCAATGAATAACCAACCTTGTTCTTCAGATAAAACAACATGAACCCTATCTTCTCCTGCCTTTCCATGAGCCCATTGCAAGTTACGGCTATTGCTGTACTCTGGATCGGACGGCCCATCCTCCACAGAGTTTTGCATAGCTTCTGAGCGAAACTTTGCCTCCTTGGAGTGCCAGACTAACTGGGTCATTGGATGCAGAAGAAACTTTTGCATCCATCCAGCGCCCTGTGAACGTCTGGTAAAGGTCCTAGAGAGTGCACTTTTCATCGGTCTACTCATGCTCCTCATAAGTCGTCCTAACCCTGCCCTCCGCCGGCCATAAGCAAGTGGAGCTGAAAAGTTACTCCTATCTGTGCTGTCGATAGGACCTGACATGAAAATGCCCTTGTCTAATGGACCAGACATAAAACCCATCCCTCTTTCCAATGGCCCTGAAGCAAAACCTCTCTCTAGCGGCCCCGACATGAACCCATTTAAGGGTCCTGATCCCCGAGGCACTGGTTGCAGAGGGACTGCAGCAAACGAAGCGGTGCTCTCAAATGAAGCAGCAGGCTCCTGGGCCTCACCTGAGAGAAATACATTCAGATTGCCAGTCCTGGCAGTCGAGGCATTCGCACTTACTGAAGCTCCTGATATGGTTTTAAAAGTGGTTTCAGAGTAATTCTTGTTGGGTCTCTGGAAGCCTGCCAAATCTTCTACTATCTCCTGCCTAAAGGAACCACTGTGTGTTTCCGAGTCGAGCACACTTGAATCGACAGTGTACCTCTCCGAGTTTGACGGAGTTATAGCAGGAGAATCGCCAATCACCGGCCTGACGTAACAGAAAGAATGGCCTAATCCTTCATCCAAGGGCTCTAAAAACTCCAAATTGACACCAGTCTTCCCATTACTTAATGGCACAAAGCAACCGACCACTCGAGAAGTGCTGTTGCCCATCACCTCTCCTAGCAAGACACGAACATCCAGCGGCCGATGACAACGCCGTCGTATAATCTCCGGAATGGAGGATTCCGGTAGCTCTGTACCATGAGCAGGTACCCAAACACTCCCTCAACCCAATGACTCCTTTTCTGGAGAGTTTGCATCATAAGCACTTGCTCAACATCTATATGATCAAAAGTCCCAAAGGAAAAAGGAACCATTTTTACACATCAGCGCTCTGCGAATCAATCACTTGAATACACAAAATAGAGCAAAGACTCAATTCAAAGCCTAACCTCTCGGAGATCATCAAATCTCCCGTGAAATCCCTGGAGCTGCCACTGCAGGCGACGGATCTAAGCTGCCCCCAATAGCAAGAGACGACGAGGCCAGATAGCACACACCCCAACTGAAACGGCAACTCGAAGTCAACTACCAACGACAAGAAATCAAGAAAACGGGAGGAACCATGGTTGGGAAAGGCAGACCCAGATGGGAGCAGTCGAGCGAGGGAACGTGGGGAAAGGGGAGGGCGAGAAATGGTGCGAAAAGGTGGGGAAAGGGGAGGATGGGGGCAAAAAAATGGGATTTTCGTCGTGATCTGAACGAGGAGGAGAAGGAGACGAAGTGGTGAAGAAGGGGATGAAGAAGGGTGGGAGGGAGAGTAAAGAGTCTCACTTCCTCTGGGCTTCAGAGAGAGAGAGAAGAGAGAGAGAGAGAGAGAGAGAGAGAGAGTCTCTTTCTTGGGGTTTTCAAATGGGGGGGTGGGAGGGGGTAAAAAGAATAAATTAAAGAAATTAAAATGGAGTTGAAAAGTTGAAACCGGAGTTGGTGTTTTGTTTACATTACATTACACTCTGCTCTTCTTTTGTTTGTTTTCCTTTTCCTCACTATTGAATGATTGGATTTGGTGGTGCCAGGAGTCAAAATAAAGAAAAGCCCAGAATTTCCTTCCTCATCACACATCATCATCATCATGGATCACTACCATGGATCACTACCATGGATCATCACCATAAAATTCTAAAACCTCGTAGTTTATTCTTTCTTTACGTAACTTATGTTTGTATGAGCAACTACCTCGGTTTAAATTATGGACACCAAAACTCTCGTCTGCAACAAGCATATTGAATGATTTCTTTCTAAGATCTATGCAGAGCAAAGTCTAGTCTACGTTAACAGTGATCTATTGACTAAGCTGCACATTAATATTCAAGTCAGCTGGTATCTCCATCACTTGAAAAGACCACCAAACTAATCTTAATGACTCATTAGCACAGACACTTAATTAGTCATCGTTTCTCCATACACTGAATTAGTTAATGATATATAATGGAAAGCTAAGTAGAAAGTTAGGAAGAGGTCCCTGATAGGATTTTAATTCTTCTCTAATAAATTAATAAATAATTAATTAATTATTCTCCTCCCCCAGTCAGGTAGTCAGGTTTTGCTACCTGAAGGCTCTCCTGTCATCCATATGCATGGGACTTCGTTTGGACGACTCATGTCATTGCCATGTAAGGAAGCCACGTTTATCTCACATGACCCATCTTTAAACGTGCATGGCATTGATTATCCATACATCCATCATCTTCATGCATGGCATGAGACTGACATGCATGCATGCATGCATGCATCGGAGACATGGCCCATGGGGCTGGGCCCCTCGAGAGACCAACTCCACAAGCACCAACAAACCCAATGGTTCGCTTTGACTAGTGATATGTATAAATATATAAATGGGAGAAAATTAATGCTTGAGAGGGTGTGGATAAACTGTGAACCATAGAAGTAGTATACATGGAAGAAAGGTGGTTGGAGGTTGGCATCTTCAAACCAAAGTCCAAATCTTAAGATATTTAAATGCTAAGAGTTCATCTCTATATTAATTTGACAATTAAACTTCTACTCGCCCAACCTTTTATTCTCTTAATTTCTTGTTATTTCTTTAGCTTTCCGTTGAATCTTTAATAGTCACCCACACCCAGAAAGAACCTTCAGAATTACCCACCACCATCTGATTTCCTTAGCCCTCCAATCCACTTGAACATTAGAATATTTATCTGGCCTCTTTCCCTGAGACCAAGGGTGGTGTGGTAGTTTGATAGCAAATCTCCATAAGAATCCAATATATCATTTTTTTTTCCACCTCAATCCAAGTCAAAGTAAACAGTACTTTGGTGCAGTGGTTGCTTACTATTTTACTGTATTACTCACTCACCTATGAACATATATATACATCTCTCTCTCTCTCTCTCTCTCTACTGCAACTTTGGGATTTTTCCTATTAGCTGCATCAGAGTGTGTCTACTCCATTAGAGATCTCTCTTTGGGTCTTTCTCTTTTTTCCAACTGCCCCATTCATTGGGATGCTAATATAGATTTGGAGCACGTGAGATCCCAATGCAACCCAGGGCATGCACATGCAGATGCACATGATCATGATCATGATCATGATCATGATCATGCAATGAGAGAGAGAGAGAGAGAGAGAGAGTTCATCTCCATTCATCTCTTTGAAATGATAACTTTTTTTTTTGTTCCCCCTTAAATGCTGTATGAAGGTGCATAAGATGTTTAATTTTCATGCATGACCTTCATCATTGTCTTCTGCCCTTCTATTACCTTCCTCATTTCTTTTTCTTCTTTCTTTAGTTTTGCTTTCCTCCTCTTGGAGTCACCTCATGTGTATGTGTATGTGCTTTTCCTCTTTAAATTCTTGCTTTTTCCTTCTTTTTAAGTGCCTTCTCAAGTGTTTGACCTAATAACTTAAAGCTTCTAGATAAACAAATTAATTGTTTAAAAAAATATCAATTTTTCAAAATTAATAATAATAATAATCTTATTGATCAAATTTAGTGACAAGTAAAGCCTAGTAAAACCGCCACAGACCAGATGACCTTACACTTATCCATCAAAAGGAATTAAGAGGGCTTCCACTCTATGAGCAACCTCCAAAATATTCAAGTTGAATGAGTGATTAATTCTAATTTTGAATAGATGTTTCTGGATCAGAACTTTGTGAGGGAAGTTGTCGTAGGAAAAATATTACCTCTATTTTAGTTTGGCTAATTAATGGGCCAATGTGCCCTTCTCCTAAGGGAAGAGTTGACTCTTTATTTAGCTGATAAATTAGGGCACGTGATAAAACAAGATCATAAATGTCCTTTAAAAGTCTTCGAGCTGTATTTTGATAATTGTAAATTAAAATCCGAGCTATTTAGCCGGAAAAGAGACAAAATCACTTATAACTAAGAAAAAGGAATGCGAACAGGAATAAGATCTTATCTTTTTTTACCATTAAATGGATTGAATTTTACTGTTGATTAGCCTTAAGGAGTATATAAGTATGAAATTTAGAGGGATATATTAGCAAATAAGAGATTTTAGAAGGGTATATATAAGAGAAAAGAAAAATCCTAAAAAGAAGAATAGAAAAGAAGTGAATCTTGTCTGACTTCAAGCCAGGTCAGACTCACAGACCAACACCATCCCTAGAACAAATTCACATGAATCTGTAGCCATTGGAGCTAAAGAAAATATCTAACCAAGGACAGGGAGGAATTTTTGACATAAATTCCAAGTTGGTGGAATAGTAATTGAGGAGAATTAGGTGGAATTCCCCAACTGCATGGATTTAATATCTCAGCAATGTTGTGGTTGTGGAATTGAATATTGAAGGGTTTGAGCTTCAGAAGTAGGTATTTTGTCCCGGGTGTTGAATATTTTGACAAAACCTGACCCACCTCATGAGGAATTTATGCATTTAATTGTGACATAATGCATACCATTGAAGTGTGTACATGTTTAATGAGTATTGACTATTTGGAAGTCTTCTTTGATCATCCATAGATAAATAGTTCTGGCAGGCTGAGAAAGGAGAGTTTCATGAATGGTGAAATAAACTCATCACCTTTACCCCTATCAATATATATTAAATCAGAGTGTTTAGGATAAGAAGGTTAGTAATAGTTTGAAGGAATATTTCTAAAAAATATAGTATACTTTTTCTTTATTATCATTCCTATCATAAATATTTTATCATTCGAATCTCCGACCTTGATATCTTTGAGAAAGCTTTTAACAATTTTTTTTAATCTTTTTAAGAAAATTGAAAAGTTAATAATACCATAATTAAACCGATACTATTAGAATTTGAATCCAAGAATACGTATACAATAAAAACCTATTTAACTATCTGAGTAATAACTCTTAGCGAGACATTTTTTTAACATTAAAGTAATTATATAAAGAAAAATAAATTTTAAAGTCCAATGAAAGAGGTGTTCCATTGAAGTAATATAATATTCTCTATTTTGTCAATTAATATTAAGTTGAAAGGATATTTTTGAGACATCCAAAATAAAATGTACAGTTGGTAAAATAAATATGTATATGGTATAATGTGAAACTGTGAACAATAATAAAAATAAAAGTAACTGTGAATTCAACCTTCCATTTAGGGATGCTGAGTTTGAGATCCACTCCAAGAAAATTGACCTATATTTATTGACAGCAACAAGCAACTAACTTGTGGTCAACTTGAAGTCTGTTCCTGGGGCCCTTAGACTGTCTTCTTCTCCAAGACAAAATCTGCTCCAAGAAAGGAATCAACTTACACCTTTTAAGTTCTCATTGTTTTTTGTAAGTTTCTGACCAGACTAGCCTTCTCATAAATTCTATTTTATCCAAATATTTCATCCTCCAAATTTATTATTTAAAATGATTTAATTTAGATATATCAGTTATAAACAAATGTGCCATAATATGATCAGGGTATGATTAGATCAAATCACGAAGATATTGGACTCCATGAATTGTGCCTATTTATCTTCTAACTGATTCATGCTTATATAAGCTCTTGCGACAAGTCTAGTTAAATCATGTAAACCATTAAGACAAATTTAATTAAATCATATAAATTTATAAGGTAAATTCTAGTTTGAGTTGTATAAATTTTTAGGAGTAATCCGAGTAGGACTCATTGTACCTGGCCTTTATATATAGAGGGACTGAGCTTTTTTGTTTAATAATCACAAGTATTGTGAAATTATTTTAGTCTGGAGTTTATCTTAGGAGTAAGAGTAAGATAATCTAAAGATAGAAGTAAATTAATTATAGCCGTTTATTTTCCTAGGAGTATATTTAACTTAGAAATCTAATTTTACATCCAAATCTTAGCCACCATCACCTCCATGAGTCATTCTACCTTATCCTTTGGTTGTTCACCGCCCTCCGACGACCGTTGCAACGTCGGATAATTATCAATCTATCCAATCTTGACATTCCTCCACTATTTTGCTTATATCTTTTTATCTCGACCTCTGATTTATATAAAATTTAAACTATTAGAATCTTGACCTCTGAGACTACTGTTACTAAATTTTTATAATTAGTTTACATTCGGATCTATTCAGATTTAATTCATAACATGGTCAGCAGAAAAATAATATGAAATGTAAAATACGGAAAAGTTGAATGTTTTATCTCAAGTATAAAATGCTCACTGCTTTATATATAAAAAGTACGTATAAACTTACAAACATGTACGAAAAGTGAAGAGAATATTTATTTTATCTAAATCTTAATCCAATATATTCTATAACGTATCGTATAGCAATACGACACATCTCTCTAGTTTATCTAATTAACATATAAATACAAATAAAAAATAATAATATTTCTTATTCGTATGTGTCTTCAATAGGAATAAAACCTCGATAGATTCAACGTTTTATACTTAAAAATAAAGTGGTGAACGGTAGCTAGCGTGTCTAAAAAAAAAGACCGATTTAGTGTTAATTTTTTATAAAAATAGGCTCTTTGGATAGATAAAATTTTATCTTCTTTGAGCTTTTATTCAGCTTCTTAATTTCTTTATAAAAGGTGGACCAACATAAGCACTCTTTTCTATTAAGAATTTTATTTAGCACACAAGCAAGCAGGCTGAGGACAATGCTTACATAAATTAAGAGCTTCTCTTAGTATTCAGCATAAAAGGAATATAAAGAGTTTCTTCCCTACTACCTTTTACTAAAGTAAAAGAAGGTGAGTTAATACTCACCAACCAAGTTACTTTTTGGAGAGAAAGATAGCAAAAGAATTGGAGTATAGTCATCTCACATTGAAATATTTTGACCAGGCATCTTGACCAATGGAGGAAGAACTAGAAACCTTCCACTTAGCAACAATGGTGATAAAATTAGGCAGATTACTGAGGAAGCCAAAGAGCATCAAGTTCTTTGCTTCTTCTCAATCATGGCTTCTTAATTTGGCCTGCCACTGGAAGTGGGGCACTGTTCTGCTGAGGCATTGATCAAATAGAGGTGCAAGGCTGTGAGAGATATACCCAAACAATCAACAATATTCACCACTTCCAATTTAAAAGTATGAAAAGTAGGAGCAGGAGAAGAGAAGCAGCAAGTTGGGTGACTTTTCCACCCTCCATTTTGGGAAAGAGAGAAGCATTGTGTGAGTTGATAAAGTGATCTTAGTAAAGAATGTCATACTTCCTTTGCATAGGCAAATGATTTGGGAATACTTGTCTGAACTTCTCGGTCAAAAGAAACTTTAAAGGAGATGGAGAATGATGCAACCCAGGTATGGAGACAATGTGGGAGATTGGACAATATATTCTTTGCTAATGCTGCTTATTGGTCTCAGAAACTTGCTTAATTATTAATGAAACAGAAGTTTGTCATCTTCATTCATATTTAAGCATGCATTAAGATGCACTCGTTCTTAATCACATAATTTAAATCCATTGAAGATCTTTCTTGATTGGTCTGTTGGTTCTTCGGAATATCAGATCAAAAGCATCAACTGTTGAAAACCACAGAAAGAAGAAGATAAGTAAAACAAAACTTTTCTAAAGTAGCAAAACTATTGATTTGGAAGCCAGCTAAAATCTATCTTGGCTCATAACAACCTTTGGTTATATTGAGTTGTAATCATAAACACGTCTTCCTTGGCTTACCAAATCTCGTTCAATTACGAAACCTTACGTAGTTTTCTTTCCTCTCTTCCTTTTGGGATACGAGATATATAATCTAAGTAGCTAGCTAGTGAGATGTGGCATGATGATCATAAACACTTCTTCTCTGCTGCCTGTACTTGTAATGCACATCTCATGTACGTGCATGCATAGTGTGTCTTACGGATCGATGAATATGTACTCATTGGAGCTGACACAATTGCTGGAGAAACTTTATGCCATTCCTGGACGTGTTCTTCTTTTGAGGGGGCATGGATATCGAAATGGGACATTGTCTCATATCCCATGCACATACATACACCCTTTAGAATGTGTGATGACTTGTGTTGAGCTGCCATGGATGGATGCATGCATGGTGGATCCCGGGTTCTGGCAGATTGACTCCAAATCTTTATCTAATATATACCAAATTTTAATTAAGAAGATAATTCATGCAGGGTCCATAGCTCAGTGGTAGAGCATTTGACTGCAGATCAAGAGGTCACCGGTTCGAACCCGGTTGGGCCCTTTGCTAATTATTTTATCTATGAAATATTTTTTCTTGGAATTCTTCTTATTTATCTCTCAAAATACTTGCATTATATTTTTGCCACCTATGTTAACCGACAGTTAAATTTTTGATCCATTTAATAGTAAAATGACAAATTCTTTATATTCATTTTACATATATTGCTCTCAAATAAAGACATCTTTGACTTTAATATATAGTTATTGGAAAGTACCTAAAAGGGCATCCAGTGAAATACAATAATGTTTTAAGGATATTTTTCAGAAATGCAAAACTTGGAGGGGTATGCAAGCAAATAAAGAGCTTTTTGAGGGGCATATGCAAAACCCTAGAGTACTTTTATTTTGTTCTTTTGATGCACATAGCACTGAGCTTAGAATCCTCCCCCTCCTTATTCCTCCTTGGATTATGAGTACGGTTTATTAAGTGGTTTGACTTTTATACTAGCTCGTCAGCAAGCCCTTGGGGCTACATAGAGATTAGGGATGCGAGATGAACCTTTAGATTAGGATCCTGAACCAGCTCCACTTGTTGCTTTCTTGGGCCAAAAGAAAGTTTTTATTCGACCTTCTGTGTTCTAGATTTTTGTAACATACCGTACAAAAAATTCATCGAGCTTCTTTGCCCTCCCCTCTTTTTTTTTTTCTTCTTTTTTTTCCTTCCCTTGTCTCCCGTAGTCGTTTCCCCCTGTCACCACAGAACGGTTCGCCGGTAAGTGCTCTACCTCTTTAGTAAATTAATTTTAGTTTAATAGCCTAGTTAGTTGTTTTATTGTTTCTCTTCCTTTTTTGGTCTTATTGGGCAATTAGTCGGCCGACAACCTCAAGTTGATGCCGCGCTGGTTTGGGGAGCTTCACCTCGTAAAGCTCACTTGGTTGTGGCCTTTCTCTAAGATCTGGACTATCAAGATTTCTCCAAAGATAGAAAACTTTCTATGGAAGGTGCTCTTTCCTATTTTGAAATAAAATCCGTAGACTGATCATATCATTCATTTCAATATACCGACTATAATTTGATACAAAGGATGATAAGAGGAAATATGACAAGAGTCCTAGAAATAAGCTCTACACTTAGCTGTAGTACAAATTGAATAATAGTTAATGCAGGTATCATAACAAGAACTCAAGCACAGAAAAAACAAAGGAGATAGAACAAAACTCCGATAGCAAGTCTCTCGCTTGGCCAATTGGCAGCACTACATGTAGAACATCGTGAGTCTTGAAAAGCTAAGCACCCAACTAAGGAACAAGCTTTGACGTGATACAGGCACGCTAGTGACAAAGTCCGATGAATTTAACGAAACACCTAAAGACCCCATTTGAGTAGACTTGTGAATCCAAAAAAACGAAGAGCAAAGTATCTGCTGCCTATTACATCTCATTGCATCCACACAGATTTATCAAAATAAAATGTAGATGGCTCAAAATATGAAGTAATAGGGCAGATGCTAGCTTCGACAATGATGAAAGCTAGGTGAGGCGAGTTCGAACATAGCGACGGAGGCCGAGGTGGGATAAGGCGAGGTGAGGCTCAGTAAAGGAGGTTGAGGCGAGGCAAGGCAATGGCGCAATGTTGGAGGTCGAGGTGCTAGCACGGCGATGGAGGTCATGGTGAAACGTGGCGAGACACAGCAATGGAGGCTGTGGCGAGGCGAGAGGCGACAACATAGATGGTAGGGAACGGATGGGTAGAGAGTGGGGCAGATTAGATCCGTAGTCTTTAGCTCCTATTGTGGTGATTCAAACAGCGACAACAGTCGGCGACAGCGGGGATGCATGATAGCAATGAAAGGATGGGAGCGTAGATGCGGGGAAAGAGTCGAGGGAGGAAGAGAGAGGGGGAAGAAGAGAGAGAGAGAGAAAGGGAGAAGAGAACCCATAAGGGGGTAGCTAGGTGGAGAGGAGAGAGGAGGCAAGCCGCCGGAGACGGCGGGAAGAAACACTGGAGGCGGGGGAAGACCCTTTTGGCGAGGGTAGGAAAAGCCGAACCAGTAGAGTGCTTTGCTAGGGCCGGCGGAGGTGCTCTTTCCTATTGGCAACCTTCTTTATAAACTCAACCTTCACCTAGATTCAATATCTCGAATTGTGGCCTCATCCATGAATCCATTAGCCATACATTCTGTTCTTGCAGTTTGCCAGCAAAATGTGAGCTTATTTGAGACTAGATTCAATTAAACTTTCTCTAATCTGCATTTGTGGAACGATGGTCAGCAAATTCATATGATTGATAGCTTTGTATGGTTCGGCTAAGAGCCTCATGACGATGGGCTGATGGCCTATCACGGTAAGTGCTCGTCGTGCTAAATATATGTATAATGATATTTGTTCTTTTCCCAAAAAATATTAGTCTTACAGAATCACACATTCTATAATCACAATTACAAATGTACTTATGTTGGGTGTTTTTTCCTTTTGTTTCTCCAATTTTTGGTTGATTTTTTTATTTTATATTTTTTTTTGTAACTGTGGCAGCTTACTTATCTTAATAATACTTGTTTGTCCTTTTCTCTTTGAAGAAAGAAAGACTGGAAGACTACTGTTTGTTCATTAGAGAGCGTGGGAATTGGACTCAACCCGTTATATTTTGCTACTTACCCACAAAGAAGCTTTAAGAAAGGAAAGAAAAACTAAGGAGATGGTGAAGTGCTCTCAAGGGAGTATCAATTCTTTTTTCCTTTTTTTTTTCCTTGGCTTAAATTTATGTTTTCTCTTTGCTTTTATTAATGACAATATTCCATTTCTTTTGGTAAAAGAAACATAATCTCACATAGTAGGTCAAATTCACTCCTCGCAAAGTGGAGAAGGAATACAGAAGCCATATATTATATAACAGTAGTCTTAATTTTAAGCATGGACTATAGTTTCCACTGCGGTGGATGAAAGAAGTGAACCCAATTTTTCACCACCCTCCCATATCTCTGGCAATGCTTCTTTCATGTTGTGGATGCTCTCAAGTGCAACATCTGCCCCTGGAACCAGCACTGAGCTCCCAACCTGCAATCCATGATGAGTACTTAAATCAAGTGCTTTATCTAAACATTCTAAAATATTGCTTTCCACTATCTATCTATCTGCCAGAAGATTTAAACTCAGAACTATATTAATCTTTAAAACTATATTAACTCAGTCAATTACTTTAAAAGCTTAAGCTATTGTAAATTTAATTTACAATATAAATCTTTCTATATGAAGATAATGCTTTGTTGAAGGATCAAAGCAAATAATAAAAAACTTACAACGACAGTATGAAAACCAGCTGCCTTCCCAACGGCTATATTACGTGCGCTGTCATCAAAAAAAATCTGCCGGGAGAAAATTCCTATTAAATGTTGTATTGTCCTTGAATTAACTATCTAGATCAATATGTAAGAGCTTACTGTTTTCTTTGGATCAATGTTTGCGATTCTTATGGCAGCTTCCATGGCTTCCAAAGAAGGTTTACAAAGAATTCGTTGCCAGTTGGAGTCTGTCATGCTGACATTGTTAGCTGCATCAGTATCTGAATCAGTTTCACTAAAATATCCATGAACATTTTTGTTAATCAACTGCTCATCGTTTAATGGTGCAGCATCATCCATTTTCTTGCAATTGCCATCTGCTTCAAGAGGTGGGTTAAGTGTTTCAAAGCATATAACACCTTCAAAGCAGTCTTCTAGCCCTAGCCTGCTGAGAACCTTTTCAGCATGAGCTTTGTCGGCATTGGTGAAAATCTACAGGAAAATTACAGGTCATTATTATAACAAGAAAACATGCATATTTATACAAATCATTTTGGTTGTTCTGATTATATTGCTTATTGAATTAAATCATAACAGTCGTACTATCTTGCACTGTGGCATTGAAAGAAGTAGGTGCTTCAAAACAGGATCAGGCTTTAGTGTCTCATATGGGAGTCTCCCATGCACATATGCATGGAATTCATCATTGTCAAACTCAAAGCCCAAGGCCTACAACAGAAAAGACCAGGAGAAACTTAGAAAGCAATAAACATGCAATTAATTTGCATTGTTAACAGTAAAAATATTAGACATATTACTATTTTCTACCTTAAGACCAGCCATTGTTGTTCCGTATTCCTTGTACAATGCCAGGCACATTTTGGGTACTTGACTTTCTTCAATCTGGAGGTTGTTCAACATATAATCTGCCATTATTCAACATAAAGTTAATTTCTTTCAGACAACATGACAAAAATCTCTGTTTTAAAAAAATACTCAGTCTGCTTTCTCCAAGCAGATCAAGATCAAATTTCCTAGAATTTTTCTGTAACTTGTTCTTGGTTAAAACTTGTTTGCTTTTAGTCAATGATGCTTTTTCCTTTTTCTCATAGTAATTAAGACAAAAATCGTAAGACAATTTATGGAATACAATGTTTTTTAATTTTTCTTACACTTACCTTGTATGTTCTTGCGACAAGCCAAATTGAGTCCTGAACTCAATGGATATAGCGTATCATCCATATCTGGAAACACCATTTAAGAGCCGCAGTCTAGTTAATTCTGGCCATCTTTTTCGAAGAAATAAAAGAAGAATCTTAAATATTGATGACTTCACAGTTCACACATCCTTAACTCACCGAAGAGCAAATATTCAAACTTTGCTCCAGTTGAAAAGCGATCCATTTCAAAAGTTAAAGCCTGCAAGAACAAGAACCTGCAAGAACAAGAACAACAAAATTATTTCAAATATCCAATTATTCGAATGAGTTTTCATTACTTTCTACCACCTGAGCAAAGTATACAAATAATGTTACACTGTTTATTCTTTGCAGAAGTCTTTGGAAGCAATTACTTTTCAGAAATAAATGATTTTGGCAACACTATTTTTTTCTGAATCTATGGTAAAAGTAGTTCGATATAAAATTAATTTGTGCCGTAATTATTACTGGGTATGATGGAGTTCTAAATTTCAACTCCAGTCCTGATCTGATCACACTGATTGGATATACAGGCCTTCTTTTCTAAAGGGGAAATCCCACTGCAGTTAAATTTGTTAAAGAAAGGTCAAGGCTAAAAGTCCTAAAGGATTACCTGAGAAGAAATAATACAAACTTTGAACTAAATAATATCTATACCTATTGAATCAGAGGTGAGGAAAATGTCTTGATGCCCTTGCTTCATTCTTTATTAGTACTTTGAATTGAAGAATCTATTAGGTATTATCTCTGATTTATGTCTCTCTTTTTTCAAAAGATATTCTATACCTCCTGAATCAGAGGTAAGGAAAATGTTAAGATGCCCTTGTTTCATTCTCTATTATGCTTCAAGCCCGCAAAATTCTTTTGTCCTCAGCAAAAGGTTTATGTCCTCAATTTCTTAACAAGTGAACTACAAAGTATCCAAACTAAATAGGTAAAAAAGAGGAAAAGAAGACCCATCAAAGACTAAATAATTGGAAGCAAGAAAGCCTAAAGGTTTGTCCTCAACAATCAAGAATCTACTTCACCTAGAAATGAAATCACTAAGAAAAAGAGGAACATAAGACTAATGAAAATTACAGGATAACATGCAAAAGAAACCATAAGAAGAGGGAAAAGAGAAAAAAAAAAGAAGAAAAAAGGAATGGATGCAGTGTATTACCTCCAGTTCTAAAGGTCGAGAAGGAAGAAGCAAGACCCAGAAATGTGATGGCAGGAGTCCTTGGTTTAAGCCCCTATTTATACAAATCTGAGAGGAACTGGCTTTCTCTTTGTTGTGATGGAAATATGACACTTCCAAATAATTCCAGTGGGCAATGAGGGTAGCATATCTTGTAGTACTACACCATATTTGAAAGCATTCTTCTTTTTTCCTGTTCACTTTCCACCTTGCCCGAGTGCCTTCCCACACAGACAAGGACAGCACTTCCCCAATGGTGACCACTGATACTGTTGACACCGAGTGGAGAGATTCTATTTGGCCACTGATGGCCGCCTCTCACTCGGTTTCAGATTCCAATTAACTTGCAGGTGTGATATATTCGGTAATTTTTATTATTATTTTAAGCCTGCCGACTTTTTGTTTTTTTTTTCAATTTGTCTAATTCACTTAGAAATTCAAGTACAAGAATAAATAAGTTATGGAATTGAACTGTGATAACAACTCCTTTCCTATGACCAAGGAGATTATGTGATCGACTCCAACTCTAATAATTATTGTGAAAAAAATTATTTAGTGGTTAGTAGTAACTTAGCTCAATGATTTGGCTTGATTGATGGCTCGATAGTGCGGTTTGACTTGGAGAAGCAGTTCGGCAACGCAATGGTTTACGCACACAGCTTGAAATCTAAATTAGACGACTTAATATATTTGCTAAAGCTTGATAGAGTCTTAGTGTCTTTGTCAGCTCATATCTAATCTTCGAATTCTTGAACGATAAAAAAAATATTATATCTAAGGTTTTTAGTTCACTAATTCAAATCCTGTATTTAAGTTTTGAATAAAATGTAAAAGTAGAAGTTTGGGAGGGTTGGTTTGGTCAAAAACTCACCTTTCAGTGTTATTTTTTGAGGTTTTTACATAATTGCCATATAATTTTCAAAACATTATAATTATTATTACATTCTTTTATGTGAGATAAAAATATGTATTTATTAATTTTAACAATAATTAATCAGAAATATTTTATTAAAAACTAATAATTATTACAATTTTAAAGTCAAAAGATTTCAGTCAATAATTATAATATTTTAAAGAATACAATGAGTGTGATATTTTAAATTTTTTTGATAGCAATTATGTTTAAAAAAAAGTCTAATTGTTGTTTTTATGGATTATGAGTCCTTTAAGCTATTTAGAGAAAGAGAGTAATGGCGGCAAGGAATTGGTTACTAATCTAATATAATATATATGTATATATATGATGTTGTACTTCGAGAAAAGTTAAAATTGTTACATAGTGGAATGGCTAGTTTTGCTGGATGACTCTCTTTCCTATAGATGCCTTAGTGGGTGAATTTGGACTAAAGTAGGTTTGGTGGTGCATTTATAGTATCAGACAGCAAAATGGACATAATGGTGGAATCTGGTTAGCTTTTCTCTTTGAGATTCCCAAGTGGGATGGATTAATTTTGATTAAGAAAACAAAAGTAGAATCATGCTTTCATTTTTCATTAGTACCTTAGGGTATGTAAATATATATATACCCTTCAAAAAATTTATATTTACTTGTGTACCTAAGGCCTTATCAAACGGCCCAGCCTGACTACCCATGGATGGCATGAACCAACCCTTTGTTCGCTCGACCTAGTCCAAAAGCTCGCTCGTTTGGTCTACAACTAAGCTTGCCCATTCTGCTACAATGAAAGTCAACGAAAATTTTGATATTGTACCATTTGTATATATTTTTTAAGCAAACATTTAAATTTTTTTAATATATTATTTTTTTTTAAATTGAGGAACAAATGTTTTTTAAAGAATTAGCTAACGGTTAAAATTTTTCTAAAAATAACTAAAAGGTGTGCCTTTCAACACACACAGGTTTTATGTGTATGTCTCTCAAATACTTTTTTCTTCTTGTTTTTGTATGGATATCTTCTAGTGTTAACTAACTATTAAAATTTGAATAATTCAGATATAAAAAGATATATCCAAAGATTTTTGAAGATATACACATAAAAAAACCATATATATATATATATACTTACAACTCTCTACTCTCTAAGTGGGGTGCACTTAGGGCTGTCAAAATAACGAAGAGATGTTAACTTTAGTTTGTATGATCCTAGCAAAAAACTTAATTTACATTATAGGTTAGGCCTCTTGGCCTAAATAAATCAGATTAGAAAAGTCAACAACCCACCCAACGAAATTGCTCATCCAAACCCAGCTTGGGTTTAGGGAGAGCCACGTACCCATGGGTTCGAATCTTTGGTCCCAACGACACTTTTCTTCCCCACTGCTCTTGTCGGATGGTCCAAACGACCACCCACACGAGGAGAAGGAAGGTTGTCTAAAGTGGCTAACGGCGAGGAGCACACCCTCCATGGTCGACGAGCATGGTGGTGCTTAACGGCAACAACCAAACATGAGTACCAAACTTGTTGGTGGGAGATTAGATGGTATAGCCTCCTCCAGATGCCTTCAGCACCATGAAGGGCACCTAGGACATGAGGAGGACGCGGTAGAGCTTCCCGAACCTAACAATGACAACTCAAAATCACTAGCTAACAAAAACTTTGCCAATGAAGCCTAACATACAAAGGTAAATCTGTAATGCAATCTACTATATTAAACTTAAAATTAAATATAGGAGATGAAAGAGGACTCATAGGATGAGTTGAGACTTGAGAGGTGGTCTTCGATTTCTCCTGTGATGCCCAATGTTAGACTTCGACAGTGCACAGTACGATTAGGAGAAAATACGAAGAAAGAGAGGAAGATGAAGAGAATGATGGTGGCTAAGAGAGAAAGGCAGAGGCTAGGGTTTTATAGCGAGCAAATAAATTAGCATTCACTCACAATCTTTTCCGGCGATATGGCCGATGATTTGGTGAGTTACGCCCCAACCCCTCGTAAGAGTTACAAAGAGGAAGAAGGAAAACGGTGACGCATATGCCTAGCACATGCGCCACAATTTTATGTGTGGATATTACATGTTATATTTAATGCATTAAATGAGTTACATAGGTTATCCAAATTTAATTATATGGGTTATTTGAGTTATAAGTATGTTTTTTTAGATTATAAATGAGTTATTTGATTTATAAATGAAATCTCGGGTCATAAATGAAACATGTTAAACCTAAACAAATTGAATGATTGATACAATAAATATGAACTATTAGATTAAGCAGGTCACACTGTTTATAACCCAAATTCTATTATATTAAATCAAAACCTATTAAAACCTTTTAAATCGAAAAATTGCCACTTTTATTAAAAAATCTAAGATCCATTTAGAATCATATTTTCTACATATTCTCATAGGCAAAAATATTACACATCTTAATATCTTCCATATATTCAAAGACAATATGTATGTATCTTGTGCGGGACGTCTCATCATATTATTTTTGACCTAACCATGTGTGCCTCATATAGAATTCATATTGTTAATACTTTACCTAATAACTTATTTAAGTTTTAAAAGGTTTTGAGTTAATTCATTACATAACACAGAGATATCTATCCCCCTAGATTTTCCTATCATATTTCTTTCACCTCTTGAAAACTATTCTAGGTAGGCTGAGCAAAGATTACTGGTATTGGTGTGACTCCATATCAACAACAAAGTTAGAGGATATATGAGACTGATAAGGACGGTGGACATCACTATATCTTTCCATCGGTAGTCCAACAATTTATTTTTAATGTCTCAAAAGCATTTAAGTTAACTTTACCCTAACGTAACGTAACCGAAATATATAATATTCTATTACCTTTGGAAAAAAAAAAACAAAAATACCTATAGTACTCCTCGTTTATCGTTAACCTTAAGACTTACTCTATGGTATTAAGATCATTTTATATCTATAACTACGTTAGCTCATCTTTATAGCAATCGTTCATTAAAAAATAATGTTTAAGAGTTTGTTTAATGATAATAAAAGATAAAACATATGGTGTTCTTAATAAATTTCCCCAAGTTATATTGCTCTCGATCCTACAACCTAGGTGGACGACATAATTCTTATCGAAGAAACTCCCAAGAAAGCTCGCCTATTAGCTTCAGCTACAATAACATAGGAAACAAGATTACATCTCACGATCGCCTTCTCTCACAACACTGCCATGGTTATTCATTCCCTACATCCAGTTAATCTTAGTGAAGCAAGTGTTTTTAATTTGAGCACCATGCAGAGACCAAGGGAAGGTGGATTTAGGGCAGCCATGTTCATCTTCGGTAAGGACTCAAGTTGCACGTACTATATATCTTCTCATGTTGTATGATCTTAATCGCTTTGCAGCTATGTTTGGGCTTGAGAATGTCGGATTTGTGGCAATGATGGTGAGCTTGGTGGAGTACTTCATGTATGTGATATTGTGGTGCATTTTGATCTCCTTGGCTCTGCTACTACTCTCACAAACGTCGCCGGTTCCACCTTCTTGCTGACTCTTCTTGGGAGGTTTCATCTTGGACACTTACATGACCAAGGTTAACACCGTTCTTGTCTTCGGACTACTCGAAATTTTGGTAACTAGTACTACGTACTATGGGCTATAAATCGATCTTAGTAGAGCACCGGCCACTTGGGGGGTTTATTAATTAAGCTTGATTTATAAATTTAAGATTGATAGAGTTTTAGACTAATGAGCATTGAATGAAACTTAATTATCTTTACAACCATGTTGAAGCTTTAAAACCTTAAAAGCCAGCCTGGATATATCGACTAGTTAGACGATTACTCACTTAAATTGCTAGCATACCATATTTATGTTCAACCTATAGTATGTATTCATGAATTAACCCCTCTCTTATTCAGAAATTTATAGCTAACTAAACATACTTTAGATGTGTTTCTCTCTTTAAATAAAGCTTGGTCAATGCCATATACTGTACACAACTCTTTTAAACTATATTTCCCAATATAAAACAACAAAAAAGAGTTAATTTAGTGAATGCCTATCTGTTTAGGTCAGTCTGAGTGCACCGTCAGATACATTATACAAGTTGTGACCCACAAAGACTAATATGGATGCGATCATGAGTGCTAGATATGCATGATCGATACATACATACATACATACATACATACATACATACATACATACATACATACGTTAGTGTACATCTAACTATATGCCTAGCTAAACTAAATCAAAGCCATGAAATCCAATTAATGAACAACCAAATGAGTCAAAGCTCACAAGTGAATTCTTGATTTTGGTTTAGGGTTACATAGAATCAAACAGGAGGAATAATACAATAGGATCGTGAGTACTCAATCAGAACAAAATGAGGAACTTGGCCTTCTCACCATGCAAAATCCCATGATAAGCAACTGCAACCAAACCTACCTCCAGCTCATGCCACCCGGAGGGCAAAGCGCTTACATATTCTACTTCACATTGAGTCTCCTGGCATTGGGATTTGGAGGAGAGAGAGGATGAGTCCCTGCACTGGGAGCTAATCAATTTGACAAGAACTACCCCCAAGGAGTAGAAGCACCTCACTACTGGAGCAACACTAGGAGTTACCATAGTCGTCTGGGTTAGCACACAGAATAGTTGGCCTCTTGGATTTCTCATTTCTACCTTGCTTTCTTAGCTGGGCTTTGGTTTTGTGGCTATTGGAAGGCCTTTCCATCGTGCTCAAGATCCCAGGAGATAGCCAATCTCCTGAGAATTTTGCTGGTATCTTCCTATATATATACATATATATCAAACTTTACGTAGTAATTTAGTTTGATCAGTTGATAGAAATAGGTTTTCTTTTTCTCAGGTCATAGTGGTGGTGGCTATCAAAAATAGGAAGATGGAAGTGCCTGGAAGCTGTGATGAACTGAATGAGATCAATGAGAAAGAAGAAGGGCAATATTATGTTGAAGAGAAGATTCCACGTTCGACCCAGTTCAGGTAATGGATTTAGTTTCTATAGCAGCACCCTTGCATGCAATTTTCTCTTTTTTTTTTGCATGTATACCCTTCAAAGACTTCTTACTTACGTTTATATCCCTCATAAATTTATAATGATTTATATATCCATAAAAACACCTTTTTCTACGTAGCTACCCTTTACAACTAATGTTTGTTACATTAATACTCCTCAAATTTAATTAGCCATTAAAACTCTATAATTTAATTATAAAAAGATGGAAATACCCTTATTACGCTAAAATGAAATTTAGAAGGGCATATATATATAAATAAAAAGTTTGGAGAGGCAGACATGTTAAAAAAGAAAACTCTTGAGATTACTTAAAAAATATTAAAGAACTCATTTGATTGCTAGTTGTCTCTATACTATACTATGAACCTTGAGCAGAAGGAACTCACAATATATATATATATATATAATACACTTTTGCAAAGTAAGTTCATTATATTAACTACTTGCTATTGACAAATGTTCAACTAGACCAAATATGCCCACTACTTGGATGCCCTATCATTTTTTTCCCAAAAAGAGAAAAAATAGTTTAGTTAACTTCTTCGGTTATAATAGGCGCCACTTAGGTTGGCAAGCAAGATTCATATTAGAATTTTAGAAAAAGATTTTTTTCAGATACATCCAAAGCCGACATTTCTACCATAATTGGCAAGCCAGTTAGCTACCCGATTTGCCTCTCACAATATACATGATTAATTTCAAAACATGTGAGAACAAGGCATTAGGTTGAGGCCCCTTGATGATATTAACTGGGAACAGTGAACCACACTCAACCTTCAAGTAGGTAATGCTTATGCTTCTAAGGTATTGTAACACATCATTAAGGGTGGAAACTTCAACTGAAAGAGTAGAGTGAAAGATTGGGACCGAAGGCTAAATCCCTCCCCTACTAATTCGTTGGGACTCGAGAATGAGCCATCAATGCTAATTAACTGAAGGGACTTGGGCAGAGGGGTTGTTTGTTTACAAACGGATAAGACATGGAGGAGGGGAGTTAACCATGGGACATTGCCCAATGGATTAGTACAAGTTAACAACGTAGATTGTTTCGGTGCTTCTAGACATGATCGAGAGGGTAGCCAACATTATGGGTTGGTGGTGCATTGGAATCCGACTGTGATCCATATGGCTCAGGCAAAGAAACAGAAGAAAAACAAGTGATTCACTGTCTCCTGAAACGGGCCACAGAGTTTGCAAATTTTGGAGGTTGGAGATGGCTAGACCCATCCGAGCCATTATTTACAGGGCAGTGGGAAGATGGTAGTAATTATTAGTAGGATCAAACCATAAGTATAAAGAATTTAACGTGGAAAAAGATGATAGGTGTTAGCTTAGTTGATTCAAATTGGATGCATGCGTTGACTATATGACCTCCCGTATTCTCTTTTTGAGACACGATCAGAGATGTCAGATGTGTACTGTTGCTACGCTAGCACATATTCAAGGAGGAACCACCCAAGTGGAGGAGGTGAAGATCTTGATCCGAATCATGCTCCCTGCTCCTCCTCCTCCCACTCTACGAGCTCCTCTTCGTCCCCCTCGCCCGCCGCCTCACCGGCCAACCCACCGGCATCTCCCCATCTGCAGCGCTGGAGGCGGCGGAGAGGAGACTCTGGCTCGCCTTCCAGTACGGGGTATTCGGGAGCGCCGACATGTTCACGCTCGTCGGGCTCATGGAGTTCTTCTACGGCCAGGCGCCGGCCGGGATGAGGTCATTGGCGACCTCCTTCGCGTTCCTCTCGCTCTCGTTTGGCTTCTTCCTTAAGCTCTGTTGTGATGGTGCATTCCGTTAATGGAGTTACTCGGACTGTGACGAAGAGCAAGCAGGGTTGGACTCGAACCAGGATCACCTGGATTTGTTCTACTGGTTCTTGGCGATCCTTAGCTGCCTCAAATTTTTGGTATATCTCTCATATAATAACAAAATTTATAAAACCAAACGTGGCTGTAGTTTAGTGGTGAGAATTCTACGTTGTGGCCGTAGAGACCTGGGCTCGAATCCCAGCAGCCACAGTTAATATTATTTTTTCTCCATAAACTCAGCAGATAAGATTAGTGTTCGGGCTTAATTGGATACTACTTAAACTTAATCTTGACTAATATTTAATAAAACTCGGATCCAAAACCGAATCACATGTAGTTTCAAATTTGCAATTGAATTTTTCTTCTTCTTCTTCCATCTTTTTCTCATGCCAGCTCTTTGTAGGGTCCTTGATTGATGCACTTTAACTAATTACTTCATAATTGGGTCTTATGGACCACTGCTTTCCATTGAGAATAATCCTCCTTCCTTTCTCTTTTGGCGTAATCCTCGGAATCTCTCCATTTTATTCTCAATATCAATCATAATACAATCACACACCATTTAATAACACTCCAGAAAACCATTTTCACATACTCAAAACATCCAATAATATATAACTTTGTTCATGTGCCAATGAATAATTCTATCGAGGATAATCATTCCACCGTCTTATTGCCCATATACTTTTTGACCCAACAAAATAATTGAGGATTCCCATGGCTTTTTTGAAATCCACTGAGTACTCTCATGGCGGGACTACATCATCAGATACTCCTAGGGTTCCATGGAAAGCTGGAAGAAGAACCAGTAGGGACCCCATGCATGTATATTTTCCCCCCCTGTGGTCCTCTGGAGCCAAAAAAGTCCTCCTTAGATCTGCACTTAGTTATTATATACCTACTGTATGTATAAATATATTCTGACTATTGGGATCTACTACTACTGCCTGTTGTTTAACCTTCATCTATGTATAGCAGGTAAAAGCAACAAGCCTTCTGTCTCTGTAAAATAGACTGCACCTTGAGATGCAAAGTGTTTGTTGGCTAGATTCATGTTCTATATGTAGTTTATTAGGAGATATGCATAGTTATTTTAATGGAAGGGTGATTAAATATTAATGGGAGATTTGAGATCCTCTCTCCATGTGTTAGGGTTTTCCAATGAGTAATTTATTGTTTTAATCAGGAAACACATCTTGGATCCTCTCAAATCCCACGCCAAACACAAAGACATGCAGTTCCTATGTAAGTGTCTGATCTCCTTCTTTATTAGAAATTAAATATTAGCTTCCTTTATTTTTTTCTCTCTCTAAGGAGTTAAAATATAAAACATCTAATCCTCGACCCATTTAAATCAAATCTATTTTTCTGAACGTGTCAAAATATCTTAAACTATAAAAATAAGAGGGATTATTAAAATATAAAATATAAAAATTATCGTCCTTTAATCGTTTAAGAAATATTCAATTCAAACTATAAATATTAAAAAATAATCATCATTTCAATTCTTTAATATGTATATTTGACATTTGACATTGAGCTAATTATGTCATTTTCATATACATAACATTGAAAGGAACATTTGGAGCTTAGAGACAGACACAGAGAGAGAGAGAGAGAGAGAGAGAGGAACATCCAGCTGCTCACTTTGACACTTGTTTCTTCCTACCCCTGTTTGAACGATTGACACAATCCAGCTCAAAATCCGGAGGGACCCACCTTTGAAGAATTTTTGGTCAAACTAACTCTCTCCCAAATTTTATTTACCAAAATAAATGAGCAAACTTAGTACTAAAATATATCTATTTTATCATAAATTATTGGTATTTTATTTGAAGCAGGAAGTGTTAATAAGTTAAGTTCATCGCCTTGTTTTGATATAAAGTTACTGATCTAATCCATATTTCATGTTTAACTAAAAGAAAAACTAAGGCAAAGACTTAATTAAATTTGTTTACTTACTGTAATATCGAACAAGTCGATATGTTTATATTATATTAAGTTTAACAAATAATTTATTTTGATTAATAAAATTTTGGGAAAAGAACTCCATCAATGAGCGGCGAAGGACGTACTCTCTTCTTCTTTGTGTCGGCAGGGGAATAATAAAAAGTAATCTCCCTCCATATCTATGACTTATTCTTTTCTTGTGACAAACCATGAAGAAGAGACTACTTGAGAGTATTCTTATCAACTTTATAATAAATTAGGATCCCACGAACACAAATTGAGAACCTTGTATGAGTTTGAATTGGATTGCAAAGGAATCATATGATTCAACCTTAATAAGAGAAGGCACAACTTTATCTTTGATTGATGTAGAAAGATTAACGTTATCAAATCCATTAAATTGACATCAATTTAATCATCTCGTGAGATGCCGATTCCTCTTAGTTGATTCACTTAATACAGCAGAACCAAATTACACTGCATTTATAATGTAGCCTTTAATGTGGAAGAAGGTCACATGATTTGGACTTTTTTTTGTTGTTGTTGCAATATTAGATTAAACTGCTTTCGGTGAGAATGATCGCTATAAATAGTCAGCAATTTTTCACTCAGATGTAATATATAACTGCGGAAGAGATTAATAAAGCAAATTTGATAGAGCTTTGCTGATAAGAGCCGAAAGAAGCCATCTTTATGCACAAAAAGCAGCAGAATCCTTGGGATAAAGCCTTTGCATTTATTCAGACTCCTCTTCTTTAATCTTTCGTAAACAGTAAGTAGCAGTAACAACTGGCCATTAAGAAACTTGGCATCTCCATTACAAGACAAACACCTCCTCCTCCAGCCGCAGCTGGCGTTTTCAAAGCGCCCATCTTGCGAATAGTAACCCACATTGCCTCCCCTGCTTCGTTTCTTAAACACCCACTTCCCGTTTCTACTGGAATCTACCCATCTCACAGATATATAAGGCCTTGGCCTT
Source organism: Typha angustifolia (assembly GCF_048772165.1). Classification (NCBI taxonomy): domain Eukaryota; kingdom Viridiplantae; phylum Streptophyta; class Magnoliopsida; order Poales; family Typhaceae; genus Typha; species Typha angustifolia. The sequence continues at coordinate 9,173,910 of NC_133252.1, read as the reverse complement.
TCTTTCTTTCTTTCTTGGGTTGTCCTTGCTCCGGTTTCTTAGATCCGTTTTCCGTCTTCTGTGGTGCATCTCCTTCCTCGTCGTGCTTCTGGGTGTGAGGAGGGTGGAAGAGAACGGACCCATGAAGGCGTTTTGGGTTCTTGGGTTGTTTGGGTTGGTTCTGGTGAGGTGGGCTGATGGCTTTGGCTTTGAGGAGTGGAATGTGAGTGAGGTGCGGCTTCAGACTGATGGATTTGTGGGTAGAAATCCTTTGCTTGTAGGTTTGACTCTCATACAATCTGCGGCCGCGAAGGGGGCTGGTAGTGATCTTGCTCCCTTTCCGATCATCTTTTGTGGTTTTTAGTTTAACTCTATTTTTGGACATTATTTGGTAGATATAAATTTCGATTTTTTTTTGGGTATTTTAATTAGTAACGGCAACTCTTTTCTTTTCTTTTCTTTTTTTCGTCCTTTTGTCTATTATCTCCTGTCATATTTGGTTGTGAGAATGCCTTCATTAGCATTTCATTGATCAAAACTTGACTGAGTAAAGGGCTCGTCTTTTACACAGCAATGAATCTGGCTTTTTAATTCAACTAGTTAGTTGTAAAGGAACTAGGGAATGAATAGACCAACAATTTGATGTTGATTGACATGGAACTGTAGCTTGAAGATTTTATGGCACCTGTTTTCTTTTTCCAATTATACGTTACATGAGAAAAGAATTCTGATAATAAATAATGTTTCCGGCCTTACTCCAGTGACTTTTTGAAAAGCTTGGGATGTTTGATTCAATGCTATCATCAGTGTTAGTGGAATTATTGGTTTTTTTTCTTTCTTTCTCAGAATTGGTAATCTATGAAATTCCTTTGAAATTGATCCAATTATTGTGAGCCCACATATTTTCCATCTGTAATTAAAAGCTTTGGAAATTGAGGGAGGTTGGATTGTCTGAAATATTTGTGAGCATGGCTCACTTTTTTTATATGGTATAGTGGTCGTAGTTGTGGTTGATATATCTGATACTCTCTTTGGTTCTTTCAGTATGCATGGATGGAAGCTTACCTGGTTACCACCTACATCGTGGTTATGGATCAGGGGCAAATAGTTGGCTAGTTCAACTTGAGGTGAGGGTACTTAGAGAGTAAAAAGTAGAGCTAAAGTCAGATTCAAGTAGTATACTGTCAGTCTAAATTACATTGCATTGTGATATCTAATAAGACTTCGGCATCATTTACTTTGTATTCCACTGCTACTCCTTAGGGGGGAGGCTGGTGCAATGATATGAGTACTTGCATTTACCGCAAGACGAGCCGCCGTGGTTCATCAAACTACATGGAGAAGCAGTTACAGTTTAGTGGAATATTGAGTGACAAACCCCAAGAAAATCCTGGTTCTTCTCAGATTCTTGTGCATATATTTCCTCTTTTTGGACCATTTTATGATATTATTAATCTGTGATGACTATCTAGTTGGTTCTTCTACTTGCTCTTATTAGTATTGTTTTTGTTTTCTTTCCAGACTTCTATAACTGGAATAGAGTGAAGGTTCGCTACTGCGATGGTGCATCTTTCACCGGTGAAGGCTATAATGCGGTTGGTACAACTATTTTACTTCCGTTATCATAGAAGTATACTTGCATTATATAAGGGTAAGTCATGATTCATCATTTTTCACATCAGTAAATTTATAGTGTTCAAAGATTCTTCTTTGAGGGATCAATTAGGTGGGATTAAAGATCCATCATGAAAAAAAATAAAGTTTCTTGTTAACCGCTCTTTGAGGTGATAAAGAACGAGAGGTATGAAATCTCCAAGTACCTCAAGAGAAAATGAACAGTTTCAGTCACTTATACTAGAGGCTAATCTCAGCAAGGGGGTGCAAAATGTGAGGAAGAGAAATTTGGATACTTTGACTATAGAAGACACACATTAGAGTTGTATATGAAAATGAAACAATGGAGGAAAAAATACATATGTTACTTCCAAAAGGTACTGATGAGGCCACATAAAGAAAAAATTGAAGAACTTATAAAAAATGAAGAATACATTAGCAAGGTCTTCAAAACAACATGCAATATTAAGTGATGGAAGGCGATTAACTGGAATCATCTGTATTAGATTGAAAACTGAGAAAACTGTTTCATTTATTGAATAATTATTAATTGCAGCATTTACCTTTTAGAAAGATGAGGACAGGATCACAACTGCACAACAAATTTTGTTGGAATCTAGATCTTTCTCATCTGGGATGTAATTAAGAGGAATATTAATCAAAGTTGGAGACAGGTAATTCCAGTTTGTTAGAGAAAGCAATAATCAAGAAAAAAAAATTATTTGAGTAGTTTCAAGAACATTAAAATGAAGAGAGAAACCTGGATGATTATACAGTAAATATTAAAACGTGCAGGAAGATAATAATTTTCTCAGCATATAGAAAAGGAGTTTTTCAAAATTCAAACTTCTAGTCGTTGAGGAATGATGAGGACGAGAAAGGTAAAGAGATGCACACGAAGAACAATGCCAACATTTTAGTTTCCTGTGAAGAAAATAAGGAATTTGAGTGGTAAATGTTTTGTTAGGGTATAACAGCTTACAATTAGTGATTGGTTGTCGATAGGTCATGCTATATATGGACGATAGCATATAAAAGAGGGTGTCTTGGTGAATGGAAGTTCCTTTAAATGTTACCAAGACAAACAGAGATAATGTGGAATGCAACAGATTTAACATTTTCTTGATAGTTCGAAATGTAGCTGGAGAATAATTTGTTGCTGTTGGAAGATTTTAACCTCCTTTAGTGGCACCATCTTTGACTGAATGATTCAGTTTGGTGTTTTAGGATGATACTTTGACCTTTTCTTTTGTGGACTCATACTCGTACAGTCAGTTGGAAGCATAATACAAGTGCGTGCCTTTTTAACTTCAATTCAAAAGTGACACCATGCCTGCAGCAACACCTCATAAGCTGGATTATGTATGAAGCTCCATGCACACAGAAGATCTAAAAAGAAAATTGAAGTTTCCTATTGTAATTTGTTGATCATTTTACTGACACTTTCTGAATGAATTTCAGGGTGCAGGCATATATTTCCGAGGTCAGCGCATCTGGTTAGCTGCTATGGAAGATCTTATGGCGCAGGGAATGCGTTTTGCTAATCAGGTTACACCCTACCCACAGCCAATTTGTTTGATAATTCTTTTGGCAATATCATTTTGTATTATGGTTGTGGATAATTTATATTTCTAGGCTCTTCTTTCTGGATGTTCTGCTGGGGGTCTTGCTGCCATATTACACTGCGATGAATTTCGGGCATTATTTCCTAGACGCACACGAGTCAAGTGCCTTGCTGATGCTGGAATGTTTCTTGACACGTATGACTCAATATGAAAGATATATGACTTACAAGCTATGGCATATTCTTTTGTGTATTTGTTGCTCACTTTCTATTTACTCTTCCATGCCTTTTTCTTTCAAACTTATACCGGATATCTCTTATTTCACATCAATGCTGACAAATATTTCTTGATTCCCTTCCACAATTATAGTGTTAATATAGCTGGTGGGCGGAGCCTAAGATCCTTCTTTGGAGGTGTAGTGCATCTACAGGTATCCTTGTGATATACATGTCTGGCTTTTTCATGTTAACTATTAATAAATTAGTTTTGGACTTAGAGTAGCAACCTCTCTTGATGGCATACTTAGTTTCATATTTCAGTTTTAAGACATGTCAGGAGCTGCCTTCCATAGGCTTATTTGTTTCTATTCTCTCCTTAGAAGCTCGTGTATATTTGTAGGGCTCAGCAAGGAATTTGCCGAGAACCTGTACTTCCCGCATGGATGCAACTTCGGTAGGATTATTTTCCCCAGAAATAGCTGATAAAAGAACATAAAAGGTCAAAAGGAATTTCACTTTAATGTTTTCAAATTCCTGTTTCTGCAGTGCTTCTTTCCGCAGAATGTGGTGGACAATATTCAGACTCCACTTTTTCTTCTGAATACAGCATATGATGTGTGGCAGGTGACTTTATTCATCAGTACTTGCTTATGTTTAATCAGTTACTACAAAAGTACATGACAGACCAGCAACATAATTCATAAATATAAGTACAAATGTAACAAATATTTGTCGTTTTCCTTTTTGTTTATCTTGGCAGCTTAAGAACCAGCCTAGACTGATCTTTCTCTAATTAATGCTCTTAACTTCCAGATCCAGCAAAGTCTAGCCCCTAAAACAGCTGATCCTCATGGTTTTTGGCAAGGATGTAAAATGAACCACTTGAGGTGCAATGCCAATCAGATCCAATTTTTGCACGGTACTCATATCAGTTAGATTTTTATCTCTCTATTAATGAATCCGCTAGCTTCAAATGACAGACAGTGCACATTGGCTCCTTCCACATTGCAGGTTTCAGGAGTCAAATGCTTAATGCCGTAAGAGGGTTCTCCAAGTCAAGACAAAATGGCGTTTTTATAAATTCATGTTTTGCTCATTGTCAAAGTGAAAGGCAGGACACGTGGTATGCAAGTAACTCTCCACTTATTGGGAACAAGGTACGTTATGCTGAAGGAGTTTATTCAATTCCATATAAGTTTACTATTCATTATTTGGTAGTATAATTCATGATTTTCTGGGTCCTGTATTAGATATCGACAAACTATATAGTCTTAGTTCTTAAATACTCATGACATAGTGACTAATATTATAATTTTTATATGATATTCTATTATTTTTTGCATCTTACAATCTTATATAGCATTTTGACCATTTCCTTATAAGTTTAAAACATATGCGTGCGGATATATGCATAGAACATTTTTTGTTTTGACAAAGATATAGAATATAGATAACTATATCTTTTATATCCTCAATTTTCAAGACTTACTGAATCTGTGTGTCGTATCAACTACTATCAAGTTGTGTCCTTGTCCCTTGTTTTGTTAGCATGATGAGGGTTATCCTTGTGAACTTCCTTCCTTGTAATCATATATTCTTCTTGTTACTGAGAGAAGTACTGAACATTTGTCTTTGTTATCCTTTCATCAGAATCACTAAGCAAAGGGTAATGATCATGTGTCTTTCCACTAGTATCTCAGCAAGAAATATATTAGTTGCTATATTCTGAGAGGTTATCTGACAGTCATTATGACCAATAGAAAGGGAAATAAGTATAGTGTTTTAAAAGTATAATGGTCTCATTGCTTAGAAGAATTGTTTGAGACCTTCCTTTGAGTGATGTTCTTCATGCATAATCCTCTCAAGATAGGACCATAATTGTTCTAGTGATCAAATGGTCTATGAATTAGACAGAAAGTGCAATAGTTGACCAATATTAGAGAACATAATGAACATGATGAAAGAAAAATCATATAACCAGAAAGTGGAAGAGTTGAACTCTAGCAACCTTCCTCAATAATTGGTAAGAAACCCATAATTTCAAGCCTATAAAGTACAATAAGATCTCTCCTTAGAAGCAGAAATAGATATCAGTCATAAACACCAAAAATGTTAGTTAATGTTTCTTTTGGCATTTAAGATCCCAGCATAAAATTTTAACTCCACAGAATATATAGAAAGTAGGTTAAGCTACAAGACCACCTGGCTAACCCAGAACAAGTGCTGCCGTATCAAATGCATGTGTTTGTCCTGTCCCCGCCAAAGGTGACATGGTTTGAAAGCCATCCTTTGAACCCTCATTGGTCTTCTTCATTCGTAAAAGAAAACAACATGACAATGCAAGCAGTTAGTTGGGAACTTGAAGCATTTGTTGTTGGATACATTCATGTTCATCATGGCAAAACAGTCTCAAGTCTTCAGAGATCTTCTTGAAGTATCTTTCCTTTACCATTGCAAAACATCCATAGATGTAGCTTCATTGGATCAGTAGTTGTTTGTTCATCTCATCATGTTTATAGGATGAATTGACCAACTTCACATTTGGAACCTGATGCTTTCCGGATGTGAGATTTATCTTAAGGTGTGGAACTAGTCAACGAACCAGTGACTTTATCCGCCAATAGTAACTAGACTGAAAAGCAAATCATTTATGAGCAAATATTAAACTAATAAAGTTTGCTACATTATCTGCAGTATTTAATCTTTGCTACTGTTGAAGTTCCCTGATGTTCATCATCTTCAACAGAAACAATCAGATGAACTTTTTAGCTCATTCTACATTTCCATTAACTTATCCTAATTCACGAAATTAGAATTTATATCTCTTACTTGTCTCATAGTGCAGCCCTTCTCTATCAATCAGTTATGTATTGACTGCTGATCTGCAGGGAATAGCAAAGTCTGTAGGTGACTGGTACTTTGATCGTTCAGAAATTAAGGCAATAGACTGCCCATATCCTTGTGACAGGACATGCCACCATCTTACAAAGAAGAATCTTATGTCTAGAAGGAATCACAGAATTCCTTAGTTTGTTTTCGCAAGTAAATGCAACTAAATGTACTCTTCAAGGATAAAAAGCATGTGGAGGTGAAAAATAACAAGCATCGTCTATACAAGAGAGACATTGCCTTGCATAACTATTAGCAAGGATTCCCATGCTGATAATTGGTTCACAAAGAGTGTGCTGAGTACCTGGTTCGCACGGGGCGTGCCAAAAAAATAAGAATTAAATGGGCTAAACAAGATTTGGGGAGACTTTTGAAAAACTAGGCTCTTATACCATGTTAAACAATTACCTAACTCAAGCTCTCAAGCTTAAGTTGTTAGGCAACAGATTAACACTGTATATCACACCTTTGACAATAATGATATTTCTCATACAGAATACAGCTGGGAATAACTATGAACAAAATGTTCTTTCAATAGAAAATTAGAAATTTTAATGCTTATAACTGCACTTAAGGACTTCAAAGATCAATTTCAATTAGCACATAAGTTTCTATGGAGCGTGACAACTAGAATTATCTCAAATATCTTCATTGATGATCCTATAATAAGTCCTCCATGAGGCAGTAATGGCTAATGCGAGAATTCAGGGTAATTCATAAGCTACTAACATCATTAACCAAATTCCAGTTCTTTAAATATTTTTAGATATTTAAATGCCAAAATAGGTGTGGTAAGGATTATATGTTGCTGATCCTGTGCTTATTGGATGGCACATCTTCTACCGAGGGCTTGTTGACAGGAGAAGTGCTCTTCTACCATGATATGAAAATGAAAGGTGAGACAAAGACGAGGTGGAGAGAGATGAGGGGAATCAGGAGAAAGGATTAGGGCAATGGACAAAAGAGGGAAGGATTAGACAAAGGGCTAGTCAGGTTCAAGCTGAACCCGACCCCTTAATCTCCTTCAATCTCTCTCTCTCTCTCTCTCTCTCTCTCTCTCTCTCTCTCTCTCTCCCCTTATCTCCATCTCTCTAACTCTTCTCACTCCTTGCATTTTTTGTCGCTTCCCCTTTATTAGAATATAGAAGATTAAAACAACAATTATCTTACAACTTAAGCTTTTAAATAATTAGTAAGTTAATATGGTCTTAGAGTAGAGGGTCCTAAGTCTGAATCCTGTTAAGACTTTGTCATTTAAAACGTCCCTCGAGACACTAATGTAGATGACTGTAGAATCTCCAAGATCCTCATATTGTAACTCCAATGATGAAGTACATCTTGACAAAAACAATATCTCCGATTCCAATAAAGCTTATAAGGTTTTGATATGGAAGATCTTGAAAGCCTTCCAAATGAAGTAGCCCTCATTTCCTTTATATAACTAATAAAAAACCTTTTCAAGCAGACTAGGAAATCCTAAAAACCTATTCAAATATTTTAAAATACAGCTTCAAAAGTTTCCAGAACTGTTCGGATGTACGAAAGGACTTGTCGGGTGAACATGGTACTGTTCTTCCATTCGAACCACACTGTTCATCCAGTACAATACATCCCTTTGAACTCTTTAGCAGATTTAGCTTTTTTACATTCCACATTTTGTTGAACAATGTTACAACTTATACATGATTAACTAGGGAAGATATATCATAAATAACTTTGTTTCATCAGAACTTCTTCTAATGTGGAGTTCCTTGAGAATTGCATCCAGAACCTATGATCCATTGCATATCGTTGCTTGGTTCTATAGGCTCCTTGTAAATGCTTTTGTCTTGAAACTCTTTTCAGCTTGTGCCAATATTATTTAAGATCTTCTGAATTCAGAAGCAGCTACAAAGGGAATTCTCCAACTGATTTCTTGTGCCACACCCAAATTTTGCGAATGTTTATATTGTAGAATAACAGTTGGTTCCATTGACATCTTGATGATACTGAGTATACTAGTATTCTAATTTAATTTGTTCAGAATGCAAATCTGACTCACAAAGAACTACACAGAAAGCAGTTACTTGTGAGAAAAAATATACTACAAGAGAACACAAACTACTCAATGTTTCATTTCATCTGAGATGCTCCGTAATGTAGCTGAATGGGTCCTCCTTCGCCCCATCTCTTTTAATAGGTGGATGGATGTCTTCAGCTAGAGCTAACAGTCTAGCTGTTATAACGTATTGAGTGTTCTAAAAATTGTACTAAAACCTGGAGCTCAAGAGATTTGAAGGTTGTTACTTCTGCATTCTTTCAGCTAGAAGGATATTGAGACTTCCTCAGTAATTGTTTTGACTTTAGCTTTGATAGCTCACTAATATCCTGTGTTTGATATGAACATGTACTTGCTATAGGCTTATTATTGCAACTCTTCTTTAATCTCAGCAATTTTCCTACTTTGTATTTCCAATTCTTGTAGCAGCTCTCTTAAAACTTTGGAATTAGAACAGCTTTGTTAGAAACTCGAGAAAACCAGCTAAAGTGCAGATTCCTCACTAGCTTGTAATAAGAGATAGTAGCATAAAAACTAATTATCAAAAGTGAACTAATGACAGACAAACAAGTGAACTATAGATCTGCTACATTACATAAGAATGAACATAAGTTTCGAATAGAAAAACAGATGGGTGGCCGAGCTTCCTATCAGGATTTGCTAAATTGCATGTAGGTACTTGAGTTTGAAACTTCTAGAATCTCAATCTTTCTTGTTTTGCATCATCTCAGGCAGGACACGTTTTTATAGTTCATAGTCTACTATATGTTCCCATATAGCTTTCTAATTGTCCAATTTTGTGACATCCTTCTCTTTAATGTGGTTGATTTGCAGAGAATTGCAAATGCTGTTGGTGACTGGTATTTCGATAGGTCAGAGATAAAGGATATTGATTGTCAATACCCTTGTGATGGTACCTGCCATCATCTTATATTCAGAAAGAACTATTAAATTATTCTTTAACCTTTGCCATTCATATGCTTCAATTTCGCTGGGGATAAGAAGGTATACAGAGATAATGCAAGTTTCTCGCTTGCTCTAGCCTGCAAATGCATGCCAGACTCTCATTCATTCCATATTTGACTCTTCCAGTGGAAGAAGGTTATAGAAGCTTCAACATTATTGTTGTAATATCTGCACATTGCATCAAATTACAAATGTAAAGACATGAAGTAAGAATATGTTCTAGTATCTGCTTTTCCAGAATAACCTGGGAGATCAAAATGTCAGTTATATGACCATTTTTTTTTCCTTTGAGTTCTCCGAAGAGTCTGAAGAACGATGCAGCACTGAGAATGATCAATAGGACAACCGGAGTTTTCTATTCTGGTGGCCTTTCTGCATTAATTTCATTAGCAAATGCAAAGCTATCTAGAATAAATAATTATCATTAGCTCTTTATTAGTTTGTAGGTTGTAAAGTCTCAGATGGGGCTGCATTGCAATGGACACTCATGACTAAGCTGACCTAGTTTTTATCATCTCCACCGCTAGCTATCAAAATTGCAAAAATTGAGCTTCTTTTCCTCAAGAGAGGAAAGGGGTACCGAGAGCCACAACTCGGATCAGCTAGGGTTTTCCTAATAGAGCTTCTTCTCCTCCAACCCTAGTAGTGGTGTTTGGAGGACGGGAGAGGCTCACCGGCAAGGGCGGGGGTGGTCATTGGACACCGACAGTGATAGTGGAGCTTGAGAAGGAGAGCTTTACATTAGGAGGGAGGAGAAGGAGGTTAACCACCCTGTACACGCACCTACTCACTGTTAATTGTGTGTGCAGGGTGGGTGGCAGCTCTGCACCATGGTAGGGATAATGTTGTCTTACAACTTTAGATTCCATAGATTTAAAAGTTGTTACTTTTATATTTATTTGTCGTTAGGGGAGGCAATTGAGTTGGGTCATGATGTTGCAAAAACACAAAACACTTTTATTAAATGAGTCAAAATTATTAAACACTAGTACAACCCGCTTATTAAGTGAGTTACCCCAGGGTGGTAAAGTTAATCCAATCATAGAACTCGATAAGATAACCCTACTTTTAAATAAGTTTAGGTTTAGTCTAATTGGATTCAGGTTATAAACTAATTAACATGTCTAACTTGATTATTTTAGTAGTTATAGGCTTCTTGTTGCACCTCTTCTTTCATCTCAACTTTTTAATTGCAATAAGTCTTATTTTCCTACTTTGCATTTCCACTTCTTGCAGTAGCAGCGCTCTGGAAATCTTGTAATCAGGATTGCTTTGTTTAGAACCTTCAGAAATGTCAGCAATGCTATTGTAAATGAATGACTCGTCTTGTATTCTGGTAGCCTTTCTGGATTAATTTCATTAGCAAATGCAAGGCTATCTAGAATAGATGCCTCTGATGAATGCTGCTTCACAGTTAGTTGTATAAATGTGGAAATCAAGAATCTGATTAGCTCTTTGTTACCAATTGGAAACTCATTATGTTGTTTCTTTTATTGAGAGAATGACCGTAGTAAGCGATTTCATTTCAATATCAAGAATGCGCTTGCGGCACGAGAATTATATCAACCTGTGAGCTCCTAGATGATAGGGAGTCGCAGGACAAGTTATGAGCAGAAACATTGTTTGCTCGATAAGTAAAACCCACTATGTTGTTTGTCGTCGATGATTGCTAAGTAAGTTGTGCGACTTGTTTAAGAGTCATTGTATTATCTTTTTACTGTTTTTTTGTGTATAATAAAGTCATTCGCATATGGGCTTTTAAATTAAAGAAAATTTGTAAAAAGAAAAAGTAGCATTAAACATTGTTGACCTATCTTTACAAGAAAGCAAGAAAGTCAACAAATATAAACACCAAATCATCCCATCCCATGTAGAAGGGAACAAATCCCATCACTTGATGGGATCTAGGATGTGATTTTCTAAGTTAATCTACTTAGATTATATAGCAAAAGGCAGTAAATAATAAACGAGATAGAAAACTCAAGATGATTGCGACAAACACCACAAGATTTTTACATACGGATCATCTTTGTGGACATAATATAACTTACAATTCATCCCACCACTCAGACACTAATAATTAAAGTTCTTTTACTCGCTAAATCTTATAATAAAATACTCTCAGTGCTATCAACTCGGTTAGAACTAAATAAGTTAAAACTCCTGCAAGATATTGACGTAGATGGATAGATGCAGACACTCTAAATTCCTCACACTGCAGCTCTCGTGATGACAAGAATAATCTATTCTCTTTTCTCTAAGACGAGATAATCTTCACTCTCTTTAATTTATATAGGTTATAAAAAAATATTCTTCGATCCTCTTCATATTAAACACGGTATTATCTATCCATTCAAATGTACTGTTCATTCTCATACACAATAATTTATCTATATCCATCAAATATAGTTTTTCGTACAGGAAATTGCAAACATATATTACAAAAAAATAATCTGACAACTCCACAAACGGAGATCTCAAAGCACAAACTCGATCAAACAATCTGGACTTCTATCTGGCCTACTCCCAGTGAGAGTTCATACAAGGGAACAATCATCAAAGATGCTACTTCAAACTAAGAAAATAAACTAGCTAGCACTCAAATTATTCTACGTGTATTTTGCTCATGCATATGCATGAATGCAGGGGCTTCAGCTACCGAGACGGGAGGCGGACGCCAGCGCCACCGCCTGAGCCCACGTTTTGAGCCTCTCCTTCACCTCTTTTGGATCATCCCCTGCTTCAAAAAGAGCATAAGATTATATATATGTTTATATGTATATATATCAAGGAAAATAGTACAAAGTTTCTAATTTTTTTAATTTAATTACACTTAGCTCCTGAATTATTACCCTTTTTTTTTATATATTTACCTCTTGATTTGACCTTGATCTAAAGAAAATTCTTACTTCGGATAATCTAGGTAACTTAAAAATCTATGTAAAGGATAGTGGAAAAAGTTCAGAATGCGATAGTTGAGATGTTGTTTATAATTATCCCTTCTTTTAAAACAAGGAAAAACCAGAGGAGATACAAATATTAAAGCTATTATATTACCAGGGCCGGAGATCCCCCACCCATCGCCGGGCGAATCGCGGCCGTCGGTATCATCTACGCAAGTGATCTGGACCCTCATATCGCAGGGCAGCCCCAGGCCGAGATCCCTGCATGCCTTCACCTCCTCCACGTCCATGCACACATGCCCGGCCTGCAACACCACGTGCTTCCTCCGCCGCCGCCACCGCCTCTCGCCGCCGGAAAGCAACCACCGCACCTCCGTGTCGCTCGCATAGCCTTTGCTCGACGCCGCCACAGAGCTCCGCCGGTCCGGCGTCCCGGGTCGCGACGCTGACTCCTCCTCGTCTTCGTTAATGGTACTGATCACTGTTGCCTCGTAGGACGCCATTCTTTTGGTTCTTTGACCCAACTTTAGAGTGTATTAGAGATGGAGATTGGTGATAGAGGGATACGAAAGAGAGAGAGAGATTATCTGAATGAATGGAGAGAGTTTGATGCGGACTATTTATCGTCGTTCCTGGATTTAATTTACGGAACTACCCCTTATAACACAATCTCTAGTGTGCTATTTGTTCATTAATAAGTGTCAGAATCTTTTAAAAACTCTCTATTGTCGTCGTTAAGATCACAGCACCGATAATTCCACGTCTCGTTGGCTCGTCAAGCCGACGGTCAAAATGGAGAGGGACCGTAGCGTTGGCGTCATCAAGCACCGACATCAACACGACCGGTTCGGCTTTTCAGGGGGGGCGGGGCCCGCTCAAATGCATACGTGGCCTAATTTAGAATGGTCAATGAGCTGGAGTTCTTATCCTGGGGCCAGTGCTCCGGTCCCACTAGGAGGACGTGTCGACGTCCGCACATAGAGCTCTCGACGCGTGCTTCCAAGTACTAGGATCATGAGGTGAATATAAAGGACACGTGTGCTCAGATTGTTTGCGAAAGTTTGGTGTTTTGTTTTTGTCCCGGTCCAGCAACATGATCCAATCAAACACGTACACGTGCTCGCTGTGAAAGGAAAATTTCAGGATATGCCTTATGCTTTGAATTTAGTATCATTTACACTCTCATTCTATCAATATCTACTTTTAATACACCAGAGTCAGTACGTATGTTATATGATTGACTCTAAGTCTAAATAATTATTTAATAATTTTGCTTAACGATTCGAGTCAGTTGATGGTTTGACGATACGGTTAACTTAAAGAAAGCAGCTTGGTAGTATAACAGTTTGAAGCACATAGTTTTAGCCTAAGTGTCACTGTATCTTAAGAAGCTAACTTATATCTAACCTTCTATTCATAATTTACGAATAAGTATCGAATCATTGCTCTTTTTATTTTTTAGCTTATCCTTACAGCCAAGAACATTGGTCGTTAAACATCTATAATTAAGTTAATAAATCTATGATCTACATGTTGATTGACTATTAAGCAAACAAACTGCATAATACTTTTTTAGGCATTAAATATTCATATGATAAAACTCTTTAAAGTTATAGATTGAACTAAAAGAATATTCATATATGATAAGATACAAATAATAATAGAGCATTGTTTCAATAAGAAAAAATAAAATAAGAAAGAGTATTTTCTTAATCTTTTGTTTGATCATCTGATTTAACAAGATTATCCCTAAGCTCACCTTTTGCTAACCAACCAACCAACTATTGACTTGGTCTCAAATTAATGATAAATGCCAAGCAAGCGAGACCAAAACCGTGTTTGCAAGAGGCTCATGAAGAATGTCTAAACTAATATTAATTGCATTGCAACCAAAATAATATTAAGATAATCAAGCCGAGCCGAGCCGAGCCGGCTATTACTCGGCTCGATCAAGCTCGACTAGAAATTGAGCTTAGCTGAGCTTGATCTTCAAAATAGGTTCGAAAATATTATGTATAGATATAATATGTGTAATATTTTCTATATTGTATTATATTATTATTTTTTATATTCTAAAATTTATTTAAATGGATTGTTATATACTCCGATGTTATTAAATTTTACTTTTCAAATACGTAGAGATTTCTATTAATTTATATTTCTATAGTTTAATTAGATCTTATTTTAAGTTTGATTTAAGCCTAAATTAAACTTAATTTCATTCAAGTTTAATCAAAGCTTGAAATTTGGCTTGAATTGGTTGAAGCTTAAAAAAGATCATTGATGGGATCATTTAAGCTTGAGCTTGGAATTGACTCAAAATTAACTCAAATTGAAATAATTTATGAGAAAATGTATCCGTGTGTATCTTTAAACCCTAGGCATGATTCTCAACCCTTTGATTAAGTAAACCAAAATACGCAATAGCAATCAATGAATCAAGCAAAAGTAATAAAAATCAAGATTTTTATGTAGACTACGAGTCCAAACTTGGACTAAACTAATCACTAATAAATTATAACAGTTTACAATCCTGACTTATAGATAGCTTGTCAATCTCACAACTTTATTTGATACAGCCTTGATCACTTGATCGCGTGATTCATTACTTTCCGTGATTGATTTTCAAACACAATAACCCTCAAAATTTATCTTCTATCTTGGTGGTGGTTAAAACGAATCCTTTCATATATAGATGATGGTAAAAAGAAGATCCCTATCAGTGAATATCAATGTTTCTTAAAAAATGTCTTCTCAAAATAATAATCAACGACACTTAGGGTTAGAGCATCCTAAGCCATATATATCTTATAAAGACAAGGTCAAATTCTAATCTAATTAAGTCTCACAAGTTTCTAGATTTCATTCCGTTCAAACAATTTGACTTGAATTTTTGTATCTTTAAACAGTTGCCAAGTGCGTTTAAACGGTCAAAACTATGCATTTATATCTTTGAATGACTTTAACCGTTTTCTGGGGCGCATTTAAAGGATCGAAATTATGTCTCTATAACTTGGAAGTCGGTATTTTTAAACACACTTCAAACAACATAACTTATTTGTTCAAAATTCGAAAATCTTTAAACTAAATCTTACTGACACTTATATAAATACTCATATACATAGATAAAAACTCTTTAAATATATTTTACACATCTGCCAATACTAAAAGCCTAACAATTTCAATTTAAGCTAAATTTATAAAGCTTGATCATAAATCTAGGATAAAAAAGCTAGAATCGATTACACCCCTAAAATTACTCCAAATGTCACCAAAAATCTAATTGGGTTGCCACAGTCAATTGCAGCTTAAGGATGAAGGCAGTTTGAAAAAACTGATATAAGATTGGAAAATTAAAACCACTAATCGCAGCATAATCTCATGAGACATATCGAAAGCAAATAATACACTGAACGTAGGACTAGCAACAGAGACCCACAAACTTTTTTAAAGAGTTCGGGCTTGGAGTGGGCCTGGCCTATCATATATATATATATATATATATATACCAAAAGGCTAACCCAAAAGAAAGGAGGTCACTTAGGCTGGGCCTGGAGAGAGAGGTGAAAGATGTATATGAAACTTGGGCCATAGCAACCTACCTATCCTTCATGTTAAATATAATATCAATTTTCATAGGAAAACTAATGTGGTACCAAACAATGCGATCAACAATAATAACCTAATTAATCCAGCCAAGAACAAACCCCCGCATATGTTATCATACTCCTTACCATACCACATCCTACAAATCAATATACCTAGAATTGAATCCACTCCGAGAGGTTTAGGAGAGACAATCTGGTCAGGTTTAGGTTGATTTAAGTAGAATCGGGTATAGATTAGGTCAAGGTCATGCTAACATGTAACTCGACTTATTTAGAGGTGCTCATTTGGCTCGACGGTAGATGCTCGCTTGGAGCTGGGCCGAGTTTAAGGGACAAAACCTCAGTCTTCCCTTCAATTGGGATTGTTCGGTTATGATTGGATTTATCCTCTCTCCTCCATTGGGGTTCAAGTTTCTCAATCCATATACCAACTTAAATGATCTTTGAGTTTGGCACGAGTCAGGCCTAGGCCCAAGCAAATGATTCGACAAGTGAGCACATTGGACCCTCTTTATTAAATGAATTGGAATTTTAAAATACGAACATGATATGCTTATTAAATTAGTGACATGACAAGATTGATGTAATCTATTTAGTAAATGGGTCGTGTTCATATAAAACAAAGACACACAGAATATAAATTGATTAGACTCTATTGCTTGTCTTTGTTACATTGTTGTAATTTGTATGTTTATAGAGATGTAATATGCCCCCTCAGGTAAGGGTTCTAATAGCTATCAGATAGATCTAATATGATCAATGAGAAGATTTGGATTCCTTACTGGTGAGATGCTTTCATTATGAATATTATATAGTACATTAATATGGCATGATTAATTAATTTCTAACACGATAATAAGTATGATTAAGCCACTTCCACTGAAGACATTTTAACAAGATAATATTTTTTGTGGATTAGGAGGGTTTATGGTACTAGCAAATGGAAGCTAGATGACAAACATTTTAACAAGAGTGTGAAGTGAACAGAGAAGGATAATGAGGGTTGATGATACTTTTTACCTATTTTCATGGCTGGATTATGAATGGAACAAGCCGTTGCATTTCATCGTATCACCTCTTTCCATTTGAAAGTTAAGATTTAAGCACAAGCCAAGGTATATCATCTCTCTTCCATTTGAACAGAGGAAGAAGGGAGAACAATGAAAAAGGAATTTGAGAAAAGGATAAAGAGTTAGGATTAGGGATTGGATACAACTTAAGTATATATATAAGAAATTAAACAAAAAAAATAAAATTGAATCGACTCTTGAACAATTACTTTTCATCCATGCATGTAGTCTGGTCTTGGTTAGTGATTCTACCTAATACATCTATCTCTCCATATATTTCTTGTTTCAATCTAGACTTGGTCTTGTATTAAGAAGGACAATAATCTTTCATTAGCATAACTCATTTTGGATTTTTCCTGGTGTTATTTTATAAGGTTTATTCCTTCAGTACTCCTGATGCTAACCAAATGTTTAATTTAGTACATATATATATGCTTCAGACAAGTTGCATTCGCTAACTTGTTACCTCAAAGATTAAAAGAGAATCATTTGGGTAGTTTGTCTAAAGTCTTGTCTTCTTTATTGAATGATGCATTAGTTCTAATCAGAAGAAACGTCCAATAATGCAGTTCATGTACTTTTTGTTCCAATAATTCAGTTCATGTACTTTTTTAGGAGGACAAGAGAAAGAAAAAGATTGTCGCTGTAGATTTCCTAAGTCTAAACAATCCATCGACGACATTGCGGTAGACGATAAAAACCATGCAAACCAGACCAAGCTCACTATCAGAAGTGGGGCATTAAGTGTTCCTCTCAAGATTTCTCTTGATTAGCAAATCTCTCTTTCTAGTCTGAAGTGGGTGTTAAGATATTGCCTAGAGCTAAAAGGGTGGCTCTACCACATGCCAGCCTTATGGTAATCAGAAAATTAAGGGTCACAATCTTCCTTCTATTAGGTAAAATGAATAGATCGACACTTTATCTTTGATAGATTTGCTTGCTTTCTTTGGTAGGAGGATGACAGATTCGCTTGACAGTAATAATTAGCACCTCTTTTGCTTGTCTGTAAAGCCTTTTAATGAAGTGGAGATTGAGCGAGTAGCTATCGGATGAGTAAACAATACGTGGACAGCAATTGATGCTAACTTCACAGGAACATTCAATAAATTCACTCAAAATATTCGCCTTCTTGATGACCAGTGACATGCAACGATGTTGCTACTTTAGTGCTATTGATGCTAAGCAAGGGAGAAATAGATTAAGACCCAATAAAACCAAAAGCAAATATTTAGTGTTCTTACAAAGTAAAACAGCAATTTGTAAATTTGCAATCCAACAACAAAAAAGAAAGAAAGAAAAAGTGAAAAGACGACTAAAGATTGCAAGCTTTATTCTGCACTTGGCCCCATTACTCCAAGGGCAGAGATGGTTGAGCTTGATCATTCAGCACTGCTCGTCAAAGCTGAAGAGGTTATGACGTTTTATGTCATCATGCATGCATAATTCTGTACATGAGAAATCAGAGGAACTTTTTTTTTTTTTTTTTTGTTATCACAACTCCTTTTCAGATTGGAAATTCTTTGGCAGCCAAAGATGCTCTTTGTATATCCTTGTCGTAAATTTCTGAAACATGGAGATGCTGCTGATTCTGATGTCCGGTATCTAATCCTCCGACTGCGAATTCGCTTTCAGCTTTGATGTCATCATACATAGACTGGTTTTGGTAATCAATTGCCGCGGATATAGGGAAGGAACCGTGAAGGTATTCTGACCATTTGATGTCCTCTGGCTCGCCGTCGAGTTGGAGATGAGAATCTCTATCTGAGCCTAATTCCAACCACGGAAACATGCCACTGTCGAAGAAGGAACTGTTGCTCTGCAGCTCAAATTCACTGCTGTTATTCCCACTGCTCCCACTACTGGTGCTAGGATTAGCAGCATCCCAATATGCCATGCTGCTAATACTATTAGAGCTTGGCAACTGACTGAGAACTGGCTTAATTGAGCTTGAAACTGATGGAATTGCAGTGGTTGTACTGCTGTAATTGAGCTCAGAATTCATAACATTTTGATCAAGCCACAGGAGTTGATCGTGTGCAGCTGTTAGCTTAATAGGAGTCATCTGGTTGCCACCACACTTGGAGCCATAACTTAACACTGGGAGAAAGGAATAGCCCAGAGAATCCGATAAGCCGCAGCTCGACGAGCTATCATGGCCGGCGACGAACCGGTCTAGGAAGAGTTCCTTCATCGGTATCAGTGAATTCTTTGTGGTTGACCTCTCACAACCAAATCTATCGAACACTGGCATTGGCATGCCTGCAGGTTGAGACTTAGGAGGAGGCGAGGGGAGGTCGCCGTCGCTGGACGCAGAAGACTTCCCGCTGTCGGCGGGCGCCCCCTTCTCCCCGCCGCCTGTGGTCTCGGATATCGGCTTGTGGGTGCTCGGGTCAATGCCTATCTGCCTCAGCTTCTTCTTGATTGAGGAGTTCCAGAGGTTCTTGATCTCATTGTCTGTCCTTCCGGGCAGCTGCGCCGCAATTTGAGACCACCTGATGGTGCGGTTGCAGAAGAGAATTATATCCAGCTGAAGGCCTTGAAGAATTTGGAAGTGAATTGGAGAAGAGTTGAGAAAAGAGAATTATTACTCTTACCTGTTTCCTAACGCTGCATGGAGCTCAATTATAAGGTCCTCCTCTTGCTGCGAGAATGCACCTCTCTTTAGATTAGGCCTCAGGTAGTTTATCCACCGAAGTCTACAGCTCTTCCCACATCTCTGAAGACCTGAACAACAACAAATTCCAACTCAATTCCTCTCTCTCGCGCGCTCTCTCTCTCTCTTTCCTCTGTAAATCTTGACAGAAATGCATTAAGAGTATAACAGTACAGGGAGTATGACCTGCTTGCTTAGGCACAGAGCTCCAGCACCCATGGCCATACTTGGTGATGTACTCCGCTAGCTTCTCATCCTCCTCAGGAGACCACAGCCCCTTCCTTAGCTTTTGCTTGTAGCAGCAGGAATGCCTTGCCATTTCTGGCGTTGGGGGCTAGCTGCAGGCACTTGGGGTCAGGTGCTTTATCAAGACAGAGATTTGGGCACCACTTTGTGTGAATTGTGGCCAAAGGAAGGGTTGTACATTGATTTTTATAGAGTTTGGTATTGATTGGCCTCTTGGGAGTGGTGTGGGGAATGCAGAGGACTGCAAGTAGCAGTGGAGCAGGGAATGGAATTAAGATAGGGGAAGGGTCTGGAACTATAAAGAGAGTAGAATAGAGAGAGAGAGAGAGAGAGAGAGAGAGAGAGAGAGAGAGAGAGAGAAGGGTCAGGCTCAAAGTTGGTGGGGGATTGAAAAGAGCTCTTCTTCCCTCTTTTTCTTACCTTTTTATCTAGCAGGTGGGTGATTTGGGGTTGGATTTCTTGTGGAGTTTTATGTCTGTAGATAGCTTTCTTCTCATCATTTTGTGACAAGTAATGTCTGGTATACCAGTGGTTGGGGATGGGGGCAATTGGTCTGAATATTTTTCCATTGCATTAAAAGGAGTAGAAAAGAAGCAAAGAGGTAGTAGTCATACATATCAGGCAATTAGTATACTGTCACTGAACAAGGTAACTAGCTTTACTTTTTTGACTCAGTTTTATATTCTTCGCCGCGAGAAACACATGCAGAAATAACGACGTACTTGGAAAAAGGAGTGTCGTAATTAAGTCTTGAGTTATTCTGTGGATTTCTTTTTACATTCTTTTTTTCTTAAGATTTTTCCCAGAAAATTAAATTACTTAAAAGAACAAACATCTTATGATAAGGAGAATTTATACAAATAACTAAACATATGCTCATATACTCGTAATTTGTTCTTTAGACTCATCCACTCCAATAAAACCCCTTGCTTTGTAAACAAATATCATTCCTCAAAAACTTTAGCTTAATAATAATAATAATAATATATATATATAAGAAAACATGCTGAGTAGTTTGAATATGAAAGCGATAACTTGCAAGAAATATGAGGTAGAACTTTTTTGGCTACACTTCTGGAACTCATTATTATCAAGAAGACTCAAAGATATGGATGTCGAAATAATTAGAATAAAATAAGGTGAGAGGTACTCAACATGCTGCTTCTTTTGTTTATATTCTCCATCAATGATTAAAAGTCCAAATTATTGTGATTCTGCTCATGTGAACAGGAACACAAACTGAGATAAAATAAAATGAGACGTTATTAATAAACATTTATTAGATTAATTTTTTTCTTTTTAATATTATCATCCTAGACGCCTTCCTTGTCTAATTGTCTCCCAAAAATGACAAATTTTCCAGTAATACTCCTTATATTACAAGAAATTAAGAAATGATATCCTTGGTCATAAATTAACGTAGTTAATTTAAACAGCTGGAAATTAGAATACAAGTTGGGGGTCTAATTATTATTATTATTATTATTATTATTATTATTATTATTATTTGTGATGTATAATTTTGTTATATGCCATAAGTTTATTTATTTATTTTTTAGCTCTCCTTGGCATGAGATAAAGCTCCTGTGGTCCTAAAATGGCGTTTAGTATTTTTTTGGACGGTCCTGATTGATCTTCGCCCGCGGGAGAATGCCGATCCGCCGCACGAAAGATGATCAATGGATAAATGGGCTTTAGTGGGCCCGCATTTGTGCTAACCACCTAGATGAGCACTTCCTTTTTGTTTTTGCCCCTTGTGTGTAGAATGACCAAAATACCCCTAGGAGGACAAAATATCATCAAGAGCTATCCTTATGGTGGTGGACTAGTCTTTTTGGGTAGGGGAAAAATTGGATATAGAAACTTCTTGGAAAATTACACTTAGGGCTCCTTAACCTAAGGTTTGGGTCACTTAAAAGAGTTAAGACTCCTTCAAGGGCTTAATCGCAATAACGAACACCGATTATATAAGTACTAGGTTTTCTTTTCTTTCTAATTTTGTCGAACGGTATGAGAAATTAAAAATGATGTTTTAGAAAGAAAAGAAAAAAAGGATTTTTTACATACACTGCCTGAATTATTTTATTACTCGCATACAAATACACCCCCCCCGAACAAAGAAAAATATTCACATATACTACATTGAAGAACTAAGAAAAGAAAACTACTATAAACCTCTACACCAATTTTTTTTTTTTTTTTAGTTCGAACGGTTTATGTGATAAAAAAGAAGTTTAAAAAGTGTATATAGAAAATGATGATAGTACAGAGGATAGTTTTTATAAACTAATAGCAGGCGGTATTTTTCTTTTGCAAATATACATGAACAAATGAGGAGTCAATTTGCAAGAAAAAGACAAAAAAAAATCAAAGGATGATATTTTTCATAATAAGGATAAAATATAAGGAATCTTTAAACTTAATAATTATCTATTTCACCTCTCTATTGATAATTAAAATATTCCCGTATAATGGTATCGCATGTGCTATAAAAACTCTAATTTGTGTAATCAATCATATTTTCTTCTCCTATCACTTATCTTCCTCTCGAGACTTCACGGATGAAACCGGGTTAACTCGTGTTAACTTACTATCATAATATATAATATTTATATTTATATTCTTTCACAACGTGCTCCTTTAGATTTGCACACGACCTCCTTATGTCATTCACGAGTGAGACTGGACAACTTTGATTTCTATGTTATGCTGACCATCGAACAACCCTTAAAGAATTCAAATCCTCATGGATTATTTGCTAGTATATTTTGGAAGCCTTTCAAGATGTATACGTTCGTCTATTCAAATAATAATATATATATTAACACCATGAAAAGAATATCATATATGTTAGATAACATTATATTTAATTTCAAATTATATAATTAACTTCACTTAGTTTTTTAAAACTTTCCAATAAAACCCGTGGTGCATGTCGGCAGTATATATATATATAGGTTATGACCTCCTGAAATTTGTGATTAATTATGCATTACACTTGGAGGTGATGTTTCTCAACCTCGATCAAATTTGCAGACTAATAATTTTTAATTAATTATGCACACATGATTCTCATGGAGCAAGTTTAAATTCCAATCCTCACCCTAACATTCCTTAGACAAAGTCACCAATAACTGCCCTAAGATATGTAGCATTTGTCCATATTTTCAAAAGGGGGAACATTTGCTCCTATAGAGGTGAGAAATAGTACTGTTTGTATGGTTTAGGTAATTTACCATATGTTTCAAAATATTTCAAAATGTGTTAAAAATGTAGAAAATCTTTGTAGGAGCATTGCACAAGTTGTTATGAATGTTGGCGGAAGAAAATCAAAGCAAAAATTGGAGAATATTGATTTATTGAAGGTGTATAGTTCGCAAGGCCTTCACAAGATGTTCAAACACAATTAAGAATATTCTTAAATGCAGAGACCATATCTGTGGGAGTTGCGGGCATTCATAATGATATTCAAACATGGATTAAATGGGCTCGAAAGTTTAGATTTTAAATCATCGTGTTTGAATACGAATTGGTCGCATTTAAATGTCATCATGAATCTTTTATCTAGTTAAGGAGTTTTTTTACATAACCCTAAAAGCAATATAATACCTTTTTTTATTATCATTTGGAGACTATTGAATATCACCTCTTAGCTTTACATGGAATGTGTTGAGTTATTCCCATCTCAATACATCTATATCAAAGCTGGAATAATTATATCTCAAGGGTTACTAAGATGGAAGTACTAACCTCAAAGTTCATTTGAGGTTTGAAATCTATCACGGAAAGCAATGCATCTAGCAACATTGTTACATACTGAACCATATAGATCGACGAGTAATATGTAAGTTTTTCGTAACTATAACAGATATTAACGATTGATTCCGATTCGAATTTGGATCCATATTTTTTTTCCCCTTGATTTAAAATTTTTCTACATAAAAATCTATGTCTGTGAGTATCTTTTCACTTTTTTTTTTCTTTTAATCGATAGCATGGGATAGATCCATCTCTTAAGATATTTTCTTATATATATAACCCTAACCGTAAGATATCTCTAGTCAAGTTGAAACTTTCGTTGCATGTAGACACTGGTATCTTTTTATCCCTCCGATGTAGAAGTGGCACCTATCGAGCCATGCATGTTGCCCAACTGTAACTCTTATCACTGGCCACACCAACGCCAAGCATTGCAATACTTGCATGCACATAGACAAGTCTTCTTCATGCAAAAGGTTAGTCTGGATCAAGGAAGAAGAAACTTGAGTGCATGTTAGAATTGTATCCTTACGTGTTTTTACGTGGCTATCCTTAATGATAACGTGTAAGATTGGAGACCAAGTTGCAGGTCAATCTATTTTAAACTACGTCATTTTCCATGCATCTATTAAGTCTCTTACATCATCAATGAAGGTGGTATTTTTTTTTTCTTTTCTTACAAGTGGGAATTAGAAAGGATAGCTTTTTATGCAAGATGCTGGTGGAGCTAAAATGGAAAATTATATTTTACCTCTCTTTGGTTAAGTTTCTATAACAATTTCAAACTATAGGCAAATGATATATGATGGTATTGAGATGAATTAATACCTTAACTATAATTTTCATAACTAAAATTATTTAATAAAAGGCCAACCACTATATCTCGGTGGTCTGAGTCCTACTGGTCCATATCTGTCGGTCATGAGTTTGAATTCTTCCGTAACTTTATGAGAACTGATAATAATATTTGATATATTTTTTTGCACGAGAATTACATCTTATACTATATACTAACTTAATTATTAATTTACTTTTGATATTTATCCCATCAACCTACTTTATATCAAATCAAAAGATATTTATAGTTATTTCAAAAAAAATAAAATATTTTTTTTTATCATTTTCTTCACTTTATATCACATCAAAATTAATTATTATACCTTTATTATAGAATACAAGTGAACATAAAAATAGTAATTTCTAGAATAAATACCTTAATTTAAGAATAATAAAAATGAATACATTTTCTAGAATTGACCTTATTCCTAAAATAAACGAGGTCAAATTTGCCCCAAGCTCATAATCTAAGACTTTTATTTGATTTTTTGATTTAAAATAATAGACTCTAGTGTGCATTGCATATGTAAATTATGTGCACAATATTATAACAAAATATGCATTGACTATAGAAAATATATGCACTTAATTAAATGCAACAATGGTCATGCCACCATCAGCACAACACGTGCCGAGCGGCACGCCTAAGCACGCCCCCACCATGCTAGTGGCACACCACTACATGCCACATGTTTTTAGATATTCGATATGTCAATCTTTGGTTTTTGGTTTAAATATATATATATATATATATATATATATATATATATATATATATATATATATATATATATATATGTTAAAGGTTTTAAACCTAGATTATAATGTTTTATCTTTAGATTATTTTAGAAAAAAAATGAGGTTCTTTGTATTCCTCGAAAACCCCCGCCCACAATTTTGTTCAATATTTCTTAACTTACTATTGGCCAAACTACCATAAGCACTAGGTCCAATGTGAGTAGGATTAGATATAGATCTTTGCCTGCTAGGCAAGACGATAGCAAGTTACAAACTCAATCTTGATAGGACATGTATTTCTATTACTATGAAATTAATAAATAAAAATAAACTAGTTAATAATAGGGTTACCATTATCCTTAAAGATAAAGCAACAATTAATATAAATATTATTAAACACATACTATGGTTGAAGACATTTATTAAAACTAATATTAATGATTGAACACTTTATAATATAATTGAATACTCTATAATATAATTAAAGACATAATATTAATTGATAATAATTTAATAAATAAAATTAATATCTAGTTAAACATAAAATGACGAGGAGGATCAAAGACTTCATTTGTTAGCACAAGGATAATATGATAATATTGCATTAAATATTGTCAATAATCTTCAAAATCATTCACTAATAGTATTGCTCATTGTAACGTCTCACATAGTCTTTGTATAAATAGAAATTTTATAATTTTCCTATAATATAATATGTGTATTGAATATGCATGAAAATGAATATCACCGGATAAGCGCAGATATACCATAAGCATATGTAGATTGTGAATATAGAGTATAATAATGGTGTTTTAATTATGTGGGCGTGATTGATATGATGATAATTATGATGAACTCATATTATCGTGTAGGTGCACCTCTCTTAATGTTCTGCTACTTACAGACTTAAGTCCTTTGTAAATACAATACCTTTCTGAGAAAGTTGTGTAATAGGAATACATGTCTCATTTCCATCATCACTGCACTAGACTGAGTGTCATTATTATCACTATCACTATCATTATTATCATTTCTAGCCTCATTATCATCAATTTTATCTAAGCCTTTTAAATGATAAATTGATCAGTTGATTTGATAATGATTAACTAAAATAAATTTTTTTTAAAAAAAAGGTTCCACATGGCACAATGATCGACATGCGACTGTGCTGAACGGCACATAGCCGTGTCTGACCAGCACTTGCCGTGTCGATCGGCCCGTGCCGACCAACTAGCACGACCATCTATGATTATATATTAAATTGAAAAATTAAATATAATTAATTATAAAAGTGTTACAAACCATATTTGAATTGATCTAGATGTAAGAAATTATGTGAAAATTATATGGTAGTCTCACAAATTACAGATCTAATGGATTTGATTTTCATATGAATCAGAGTTTGGATAAAAAGTTAAAAATAAAACAGTGAAATAAGATCGAAATAGAGCATATTTATAATTATCCAATGTTGCGGAGGTCATCATAGGGCGGCGGACGACCAAGAGTGGTGGTGAACGACTGTAATGTATGGTCACTTATAGAAGATTATGATATACACTTATAAAGATAAAAAAAGATCTAACAGCTATAATAAAAAATAAAGATGAGATAATAAAATAATTTAACTTAATAACCAATTCCACAATAATAATCAATCCATGATTACTCCTATATATAGGAGTAGAATTATAACGGATGAGATCCAATTCGTCATGTT
Organism: Typha angustifolia; assembly: GCF_048772165.1. NCBI lineage: Eukaryota > Viridiplantae > Streptophyta > Magnoliopsida > Poales > Typhaceae > Typha > Typha angustifolia. The sequence goes on along the minus strand of NC_133252.1, from coordinate 9,147,107 downwards.
GGGCTTACATCCACTTTATTTGAAATTTAAAGTAATAAGTAAATCTAACTAACAAACTCAATTTGACTCGACTTGAATCAATTGACTCAACTAACTTAACCCACATGATTGGTTGTATCAATATACCACTCTTCCAACACCTTGCCCTAAAGGTAACTAATACACGAGCTGGATTTTAGGCTCATGACGTGCTTCTAAGCCCATAGGTTTGCATGCAGGTCCGACTCAATCAGTTGACGCGAGCCTACCGGGTTGTTCCACCAATTGTTCTCAGGCTTATACTTGAGTTTCCCAAGTTGTATTCATGGGTTCCTAGCTAGTTCATGCAAGCTAGTCAAATCAATTCATAAAAATTTAACTCGTCTCGAGATATGTACACTTCATCTCTCCTAATTAATAGCCCAAAACTTCTTATCCTAGGGTTGAAAAAGTTTTTTGGCCTAAGGGCGCCACGTGGGTTGCATGGGCAGCGATGGTAGTTGGGCAAGATTGTTAGCAAGTCGCAGTCAACATTCGGTGAGTCCTTACGACGGCAGAGTGGCGGCAAGTGGCAGTGGAAGCTAAAAATTGAGCTTGGGCTCGGTCTAATGCAAGGTGGCTAGGGTGCATCGCTAACTGGTCCATCGGCCCCTAATGGCAATAAGAAGCCCTAACGAAGCCACCCCGATGTAGGGGTAGCTGCCTATGTTGGTGGCTATTGGGTTCAGCCACCCGACTACTATAGCGACCACCATTGCTTGGTAGTCGACTCGAGGAAGCTAGCCGTGGCTACTGACAGTTGTTGAAGCATCACACCCATGCCTACTTGCCGCAGGTTGGCTACATTGATTATGGCCATTGACAATGGTCTTCCGGTTGGTACTAGCATAAATGGAAGCCACGGTTTAAATGTGGATGGTCTAAGGAAGGTGTCGATGATTGTGGCTTAGATTTAGAGGGCCTAGGTCGTTGCCGGTGGAAAACAATTCTGCCATTATTTTTTACTGCGACTAAGGAAGATGCCTCAAGAACCGCTTCTTCTGGTTGCTCTAGTGTTGCTACGATGGTGGCCTGGGTCTATTGTGACGGGGTGTCTCCTCCACTGTTAGAAGAGGGGTTTTGGCCACGAGTTGGATCTCCCTCCACCTCTCTCATGATTTGAAGGTGTGTTTGTGGATGGCAGGTCTGCCGTGGTAGGTGGCAATAGCAAGCGCGATGGTCATGTTGGACTAGTAGGATTGCCATCAAGGCTTGGATCACCTTCTCAATCCTCTTGGAGCTCTCCTTCAATGATTTTATCAATGCTTTCACGCATGTGGGTGGTTTATCACCGACAATTATTAGTGGTGGTGGTGCCGTCGAAGAAACCCTCACAGAAACGGAGATGAATTCCTTGTTCTCTATGGTTGCTCACTCCTCGTTCATCTTCTTCAATCTTGTGTTAACCATTGACCGTGGAACAATGGCTCTGATGTCATTGTTACGAACCAAATTTGGATCAATCCATGAGCACTCCTATTTAAAGGAGTAGAATCATAATGCTTCATGTCCAATTCGCCCTATTGAGCTTAATAAACAAATCTAATTAACTAACTCAATTCGATTTGACTTGACTCAACTTGACTCGACACTTAACCCACATGGTCTGATCTTATTAAGAAACCTTCTCATAATTTAGAAAATAAAATACCTAATAAATGATTCTTTGGCTTAGTAAAGTTGATTTATAATCTCATTTTGGTTTAAAAAAATATACATGTAGATTTGGCATACTGGCCTTTTTTATCTTCTTTTTATCTTCCCACTTGGTATTAATTCTATTTTATCAAAACGATCTAAAGTCCAAATTCCTAAAAACATGCAATGGATGTTCTATAATAAAGTCAAGGATCAACTTGCTAAGGCTATTTGACATGCAAGACATGCATGGAATATGAATATATTAGAAATTTACATAGTTACAACAATACATTATAATTATAATATGATAAATAGTAATGTGAAAAAAAAACCTAAAATTCTCTTTTGACCAATGCCTTTCTAAACTGTTATACATCTTTTATATATGTTCAATCCAAATTATTCTCTAAAAAAGTTAACCCTAATAGTACATTAAAACCTTTAACAAGAGATCCAGGAATAATATCTCATCCAAAGTAGCTAGCCGTGGTTATCAGTTCTGCTAGCTATCCACATCAAATAAGCCTTGTGTGATCCTGTTAGAGGTTCACATGGCACCTACACACTGTTAAAATTTATGTTCTTTGGACAGACTTTCCATGCGTTCTTCAACGTAAACGTCTACATTTCTAACAATCAACTATTCTCTCTCTCTCTCTCTCTCTCTCTCTCTCTCTCTCTCTCTCTCTCTCTATATATATATATATATATAGTTTATTATCTGCATGCATGGATGCTTGCAAGATAACTCTTGTATGTTTCCTTCCACTTTAATTGTTTCCGATCCCTTTCACGTGTAGAATTGAAATTAGTGTGATCGTTCTTAAGATGATGTGAACGTTGCATTCCGTCGCTGCCTTTTTGCTGTGATATCTAGTTATCTTTATGTTTATATACTGACAAGTTCTAGGAGGGAGAAATTAACTATGGAAAAGGACATATTTGACTAATCCAATAAAGCAAATAGTAAACAAATTAAAAGAGCCTACAGTTTGATATACTCATCCATTCGTTTAGTTTGCATGCGTGTTGATGAGTTGAAATTAACATAATCTTTGTCATTGTTTATTTCAATGGCATTAAATAAATGAAAGAGATAGTTAGCAAATTGAGAGAAGAAAGTGATGGTATTTAAGAACTACAGCTAATTAGTACATTAATTCTTGGCATCATGCGTATTATAAAATTACGTAGAGGTATCCATATCTTCCGCTACCAATCCGACGGAGAAGAGAGGAGAAAAACAAAAAAAAAAAAGAGACGGTGTTAATTTTAGTATTTAGAATATTCTTTTGCTGGTACCGATTCACGGTAACCTAAAATGTTACATAAAGAGTCAGGTTACAAAATTTTTAAAAACAAAATATAAATTATAAAATAGCTAAAAATATAAGGTTAGGTTTGTAAAGTTTCTACAAATGTATACTGTATAAATGAAATGACGATTTTACCCCTGTGTGATGGATCGTTATGCTTCACGAGAGTGGAGTGGAGTGGAGTGGAGTGGTGTGTCGTAATAGACGCGGGAGGGAGAGGGGGAGGATATTTAGAGATTCCGAACCACCCGTCAACGGACGGCCCTCGTGATTTCCGGGCGACGCCAACGTCCAAGAGGGGCGCAGCACGTGTGGATGGGAGCCCGATGCGTGTGGGTCCGGATCCGACGCGGCTAAGCTTTCACACAGCTGGATCGTACCACGTGGGACAACGATGTGGTCGCAAGCTGTCGCCCTCGCACTGGCCACTTCCCCGAGCGGAAGCTGGACCAGCTTTCCTGTCGCTTCTCCCCCCACCACTACTGTTCCAACACGTAGGATGTGGGACCCACAGAGGCACGGTACGACGAGGTCAACGGCGTAGGGTGGCGTCTTTCGCACGAATCTCGAGGCTCTGGTGGCGTCACGAACTGATGATTCTCGAATCATTTTATACGTAACAGAATTTGAACCGGTACTTCTAATTAATTTTGTAGTCTCCCTTCACTTCTAAAATAAAATTAGTTTTATTTTAGAATAGAAATAGCCTTATTCTGAAATAAATCTCCTCATTTTGTTTAGTAAATAAATAACAATTTATCTTATTTGGTATAATAATTTATTATTTTTTCTTATCTTATTCCGTACAACTTCTAAAAAATGATTTAATAATAACTCGTGATTACTATTTTGCTCCGAGATCGGACATCACTATATTATACATCAACTCGGCTACAGTTAAATTATCTCTCTCTTCTATCTCTTCTCTTAAATATTAGTTATCTTAGCTACCGTTGATATTTTCTCTCTCCTCTATCTCTTCTCTTAAATATTAATCATTTCACTTACAATTGAGATTCTATTTGTTTTTCTTGGCCTAATAAATTTTACAAAAAAAAATATATATATTAAACCCGCACTCTTTCAGAATAACTCTATAGTGCATACTTGTTTCCTTGTAATATTTAGAAGTATTACTGTAGTACGAAAGTAATTTTCTTATAGTACAGGCTTATAACCTCGATTTGTCTAAAATTACCTCTTAGTGTATGATTATTTTCTTGTAATTTTTAAAAATATTATCAAAATATGAGATTATTTTTCCATACTGTGGGTTTATAACCACGTAGTGCAGGCTTATAACCCTTCACTATTCTAAAATTACCTTGCAGCACATGATTATTTTATATAGAATGTGGGGTTATTCTTCCGTAGTGTGAGCTTATAACCTTGCCTTATACATAATTATTTCCTTATAAAGTAGATATATGAAATATATTCAATTTTAATAAAAATATTATAATTAGATAAATATATATTACTTAACACTTTACATCCAATCAAGGTATTTTTATTATTTGGTATAAATGTTCACCGATTCTCAATACAAATTTTTTATTCTCCAATACGTTAACATCAACTTTCTATCACATCAAATATAATTATTACTCTTTATATTAATATTAAACTAAATAATAAAATAACTTATATCGGTATTAGAGCTCTTCTTCTAGTATTCAAAATTAAGATACTTATTCTATCATAGATCTCATTCCACAAGCGAAAAAGACTAGATACTTGGGATTAATTTTGTACAATCATCGTAGAATTTTAGAAGAAGAGAGAAAAGTTAGAGATAATGTTGAATCATTTGTCCTTTATGAATTAATTAGAAAAGGACACAAATACATGTGTGTACAATTCTTTTTAGTTAAGATTAGAGTTAAATCCAATTTATCATCTACACTTGAGATGGCTTAATAGAAATGGTAAATGACTTACATAACTCTGCTTTTATTAGATCAATATATATTTGAAGAGAAAAATTCTGCATAGATTAATAATACAAAAGAAAATTAGGAGTAAAATATTTTTTGTTTAAATTAGTAATAATGATTTCATTCTAAATACAAGAGGTGAAATGTAATTAACTTTTAAGTTTATTTATAGTTATGCTCATTTAATTATTATTATTATTTTAATTTATAAATAATAAAAGGTAGTGTTAATGGTATCCACATAAACACCTGTGAATAACATTGCCCTTAAAAATTAATGACATTATTCAGAAGGGGGACCATATATACATATAATACTTCTGATCTCCAACACATTTGAGACATTGTCACACATTTCTAGATGCATGGAGAAACCTTATCCACATTTTCTTTTTCAGATATGGATACACATTCCGATAATTAAATTATACTAGAATATCTTATCCGTAGAATCGATTCAGAAAATGTTGTATTACTAGAAAGGCTGTAGGAAAAATGTCAAGATATATAACAGAAAGAAGAGTGGGGAAAAGATATAAGTTTGTTTTATTCTACTTGTTGCATTATTTTCATAATAATTTTAAAATTAGAGATATATATTTGAAAATGGATATGAATTCGAGTATGAATACAGATGTACAAATCTAAGTCCCCTATTTGTTATTATCAGCTAAATTAAAATCCTCTTTCACTCTCCTAATGTTGCTAAAATAATAAAGCTAATTCGAGCCTAATTAAGTTTGATTAAGGTCGGCACTAAAGTAAATGAATGGAGTTTATTAGGACCACCAATTTGCTTTGATTGGAGACAACATAACCTTTTAGTCGGTAGAATATAAAATATAAAGACCACAATTCTCTAACTAATAATTTAAGCTTTTAAAGTAATTTAGTGAGTTAATATGATATTTGAGCAGAAAGTCTAACTTCAAATTTATTATGTCTGGTGGAATTATATTTTATAAACTCGTGGCATTGCTTAAAGGAAAAGAAATTTAGATTCAAGAGTACTCAATATTTTTTCCTTCTATTTTCCCTTCTTAATCCAATGGTCCACTTGTGCCTTGTTTGAAAGTTTGCTTGTCTCACTTCCATCCTTCAAAGGTCACACACACACTTTAATATGTTTAGTGGTCTACGATTTTATAGAGTGTTTCATTGAGAGGAAAGATTTCTTATTAAATGTAGAAAAGGGCAGTGGAGAAAAAGAATACATGCAAATGGGCAAATAAAAAGAGAATTGGAGAGAGGAGATCAAATAGTTTATAGCTCAAAAGATGGTTGGGTCAAGAGAAGGATCATGAGAAGCAAAGAACCTGTACCTAATCTGATCATATATTCTCCCCTTAATCTATCAAATGCCGACAATAACAAGTTGGAATAAATAAAGGGTATCAAGATCTTAAAAGAAGTCATTGGAGAGAGATAGAGAGAGAGAGAGAGATGAGATGAGTGAAGTAATTAAAAGGGCATTCATTATTTTAGCAAATGTGATGTGAGAACCAATTCAGTAAAACTATCATAAAGTAGAGATGGCGATGTTTTAAAAGCATCATTATGCTAACTAGGATTAGCATCTGTCCATTAATATTTGTAAAACAACAGTAGGTCGAGAATCAATTGACCTTAATTATTTATTAGCACCATCCATGTAGGTTGCAAAAGCAAATACAGGCTAATTAATTAAGATTAAAAGGAGTAAAGCTAGTGATTCAAATTTAAAACCTTCTGATTTGATAGCATGCTAACTTGCTAATTACTCTAAGAGTACAAATTGTGAGAGATGACGATCAAGCTCAACAATAATATTATCTCAACAGCAATTTAATTTGTCTATGATAATGACCTATCATGGCGGAATCACTGTAATAAACTAATTAGCATTATAGAAGACAAGGAATAGTAGAAATGATGACCTTAAAATATCTTTAGTCAAGTTTAATGAGTGTCATTACAGTGATGAGGATAATGACTAGCTAGTTATTGATTGAGTCCAAAATAGACCGTTAACTGGTGTTTTAGAGAAGAATCCAGAGGAGAGGAGCACCCACCTCTCACTGCTACTATGTGAAATAATATGTATACAGCATTGTTGCTGACAACAACATAGAAACTAATTTCCTTAAAGATTTCTCATCTCTACGGAATGTGCGTTAGTTGTTAGTTTATTGTTAAAGAATCTGAGGAAAAATACTATTACCATGTCAGTATAGTTAATAATGACCATATTCTGTATATATAATATGTCATCTAGTTTTGATAAATGATAAATACTATCTTTCTGGTGGCCATCTTCGCAAGCTGATGTATATTTCATACTAAGTTATTCATCCTCCGAATGAAGTGACTAACTATATATAACACTTCTGAAGATGGTCATGGAAATCTTTTCTGAAACTAAAATAAAATAGAATACAACACATCTCTCGTCATCATACGTAGGATGTTCATTGGACACAATTTATGCATGTAGGTATGTAAGGTTGGTGGAATTGCTCTATTGATTATTATTAATTTACTAATTAACTAGTCTAAAAGCTTAACAATTATTCTATCAACATTGAATAGTTCACGTAGCCCTTCTACAGTTCTACTTTTATATATATTTTATATCTTCACGCAAACAAAGTCTCTTCTGTATTACTTTTTTATGCATGCATGCATGCAACTACGTACATCTTGTTTTGTCTTTCAGAAAATCATCAATAGACTTCCCTTTCAACTCTAGCTACAAGTTAAACGTGATGTCTTCTATCAACTTTTTCCTCTTTATCAACTTATGTGCCTCTCTCATCTTTTGGCATGCATGGTGTAGGTGATGTTGCCTTGTCTTTATATATATATATATATATATAGAGAGAGAGAGAGAGAGAGAGAGAGAGAGAGAGAGAGAGAGAGAGAGAGAGAGAGAGAGAGAGAGAGAGAGAGAGAGATTCTTACTTTCTTGTTGTGTTGGTTTATAATAGCTGAGCCACCGACAATATAATAATTAGCACGATCTTAAAATTCTAGAGTAATCAAAGAAAAATTATTGAAAGTGATAGATAGAACCACTTTAGTAAAAACAAATCGGAACAACTACACTTTTACCCATCGAAAGAGGTTTTAACCAAACTAATCCTTCTATAAAATCTATTTCTCTTAATAGACTCTGCTTCAAACTTAATATAAAATGGGTAGGTGAGACTATACTCCTACATAAAACACTGATAAGTTCATCATTTTATACGGTCAAAAGTAAAATACTGATCATACTACTATTTTATATTAAAAAATGCTGAAGAGATAGAACTTTTTCTTGAAAAAAATATTGAAAGAAACATTTAGAAGTAAAATTTAGAGAACCTAGTATTTTTTTTTTGTTGATATTAACGGTTTACCTTTTTATTTAGGATTACAATAAAATAGACCTCTTTTGGTGTTAAATTTAGAGGGCATATTATTACGGTAAATAAAATTAAAAAAAAAGACAGATTTAATATGGTCAAAAACTCCCATCGTAATCCAACTATATTTTTCAACTATATATTTCATATAGATATTATTAGATAACTTTGACTTTATAGACACAAAATTCTACCAACCATCTTTGCTACCAACCATCAAGTATAAATAATATAGATGTCTAAAAAAGAAAAAGAAAAAGATTACTCTTCACATTAGAAAAAAGGTCACAAGAAGTGGAAATATAATATTTAATAAACACTAACATTGTTGGTCTTTAATTTAAGCTAACGTCCAAGTTAAAGTTATTATAAATTAATTTTAAGATAAGACTTATACGACCTTAACTGTGGTCCAAAAGTTAAAACACTTGTAATCTCGAGGCAACGCAACAACACGTGCGGACAAGGATCCGACCCGACTAAGCTTTCGCATGGGTGGTGTCTATCTCGACGGGGCCCCACTGCTTGGCTCGAATAGGAGCACGTTCGCCTCGTCGGACGGCGATGTTCTCGCGCGCAGCTGTCACGGTCCCCGTCGGAGTGGGCCCTCTAAAGCCCACTAATATTCGAGCACGTGTCAGAACGCCAGTAAAAAAAGTGCCTGCGTGTACAGACCTCGTGACACGAATCACGAGACTTGGTGGGACTTTGGAACAGCTTAGTGTATGATTAGTAAACCCCCCCCCCCCCCTTTGTACGTATGCCTCAGAGCGAACTTAGTAATTAAAGAAGACAAAATATATCAATAATTATTCTTGGCCCCATTTTATTAGCAATTAATTTTTGAATTTATTTGAATGTCATGATCATGAGAATTACTGGTCTTCTTTTGTTAAAATCTTGACAAAACGATCCACTTGTGTGTGATTGAAACTGTTGCTTGTCTCACTCCATCCTTTTAGTTACCAGACACTTGTTTTTGCCCAGTGGTCCAAAGGGGGGAGAAGTTGATTAATTAGCTTACAGTGTTAAAGGTCCCTTTGCCAAGATTTAATCAGATCATACTGTCCCCTTAATTAATCTGTCATTATCCATCACCAGCAATGGCAACTTGGAATAAAGAAAAAGATAGCAAGATCTTGCTGAAGGAAAGTGATCCAAAAAGCTTTACTTAATCAGCACATCAGAGCCAATCGAATTAAATTAGTAGATCCATAACCATTAAGCTAGAATCCATCTTCAGCATGCGTACTACTAGATGGAGATGCTTATTATATACAATAATCAAGCAGCTAGCAGTTTGTTTTCTCCCATCCCTGGAGCTGTTCCTCTTGAAAGTTTTAATTGCAGCAACTGAAAGAACTACCGGGACTAGTTTAAGATTTTCAAATTGATTATATTAATCTCACGTAGATATCGTGAGTAAAAACAAAGAAGATGCGACAAAATCTTTGTATATGATCTATAAAAGCTAACAAAGGCTATTGCCATCCATCATTTCAGAGTGGAAAGGACTTCTTTGTCAAAGACTTGGATGCTCATCTACTGCCCGACGATTAAAAGTGGAAGAGAGGAGTGATAACCTTTATGCCGTCTGGAAATGTCGGCAGATGATTTCTTTCACATTAAGGGCTAGCAAAATAGCTTGCTGGCTATGCTTAAATAACATTTGTTAGGACGACGAAGAGAAATTTGGATAGGTTTTCGCATAGATACAAGTTAAGAATCTAGTCTTGTTTTATGATGTTCTCCAATAAGAGGAGTTGGTTTATTCATATGAATAAATCCAACTTAGTTTAGTGAATTGTAACCAAACCTCCTCCCTCTTGTAAGAAGCCATGTTTACTGAAAACAAAATTTAGAACTCTACTGGGAGATATCACAGATTACAATGGAAACAACAATACTCCAGATTGATCGCACTGTAGGTAATTACTTCACCAGCAATGTTTATGGTTACTGTTTACCGATATTGTTCATTGGAACTGTTTACATGTTATAATAACAAATGGAACACCCTATTTTTTTAGCGAAATTATAATTTACACCCTATATTTTTATTATTTATTAATTAAGCCTTATGATTTGATAAATACGTGTAGAAAATACTCTTTATTAGATTTAAACTAACACGGTTAGAATATTCTGTGAAGTAGAGATATTTTATTTTTAAAATAACTAAAATACCCTTAGTACAGGATATTTTTATAATTTTTTTAGTATAGTTAAATTAACTCAGATATTTGGTTAAGTTTAATTAACAGATTTAATAGCGAGGTGTTTTCTATATATATCCGTTAAATAATATAATTGTATATGTAAATAGTAAAAATATAGGGTGTAAACCATAATTTTATTTAAAATACATGATGTTATATGCAAAATTTTCTAATTATAATAAAATGTGAATAAGAAAGTGTAGAAAGAGGTAATCATAAACACACATATTTTTACATGAAAATACTCATAAACCTAGGGCAAAAAAAAATCACAAATCTTTTCTAAAATCAATGATATGATTTGGGTCTAATCAAATCGAATTACGAGGACATTAGGCTTGAATGCAAACCAAGTTAGATCAGATCGTATCATGAGGATATTGGGCTCGATGGATGAATTCTATTTATCTTTTAATTGATTCATATTTATCTCTTATGTAAGCTCATAAGGTAAGTCTACTTAAGTCATGTAAGCCACTAAGGCAAGTTTAATTAAGATATGTAAGTCTCTAAGACAAGTTCAATTAAGTCATGTAAGCCTCTAAGACAAGTCGTAGTGCGAGTTGTATAAGCCTTTAGGGATAAATCCGAGTAAGACTTATTATACCTGATCTCTATATATAGAGGGGCTGGGCTTCTTTGTTTAAGATTCTAAGTATATCTAAGCATTGGAAATTAATTGAGTTTGATTATTTTTTTATTATCCCATTTATCTTTCTTATCATAACCGTTAGATCGTCTTTATCTTTATAAGAGTATATTGTAACTATAGAACTCTTTCAAACACCCAAACCCTAGCCACCATCTTCCTCGAGCAGTCACCCTACTATACGGCCGTCCACCACCACCCTTGGCCATTCGCCAACCTCTGACAACAGCTGCAACGTCGGATATTTTTTGTTTTGCCATATTCTGACATTTCTCTACTGATTTAATTATATCTTTTCATCTAGGTATCCGATTGATATAAAGTTAGATCCATTAGAACCCTATCTCATCAAATTACCACCACTTAAATTTTCATAATTTTTTGACATTTGGATCGGTCTAAATCTATTTCGTAACATTGGTATCAGAGCTGATCTTCCGACCTTCATCCACTTTTATAAAGATATCTTCTAATCTAGCCATCCGATATGCGCAAAATTAGATTGATTAGAAAGATATTTTTTAAGGCTATAATTTATCAAAAATTGATATCGATCCAACAACCAAATCTACTGAAAATTCTCTTTAAAGTTCCATATAAATTTTTGTCTAGAAACTGATTCGAATCGAGTCAAGCCCGTTTGTATCAGATTTGACAAGAATCTCATCTCATTAAGTGGATTGGAAATCTAAAGGCTTTATGATCACAATAAATATTAGAGTTTTGAAAATTGAATTGACATTTTTGTTGTCATAAAATTTCTTCGAAAAATAAATTTGTATTTCTTAGAGGGCAATATTGTTATTGGTAAATAGTGACATAAACCTCAAATACGATATTCTAACTTAAATTAAGAGTATGTGGTAAATGCCACAAGCAAAGATTTTCTACAGTAAGTAGAGGTTGGAATCTCTATAGATCCAATGAAGTCTAGCAAAACAAGTAATTTAGATATAGAAGACTCAAGTTTGAATGAGGAGACCTCGAGGTAGAAAATTTTATAGAAAAAAAATTAATTGCTCTCAATAGAGAGAGAAGAAGACTCAAAATCTTGTATGTTGTAGTAACATGATGGCTATGCACTTTTGGTTTTTCACAATGATATTATAATTGTGACTGGGTCAAGGCCCAATATAGTTTGGACTTGATCAATTATTTGCATAATTGATTATATGAATTTAGCCTAGTGCACTCATTTTGTAGTGGTAAAGATAGATTGTTTAACATCTTCAAAGTCTCTTTGTAGTCTATCCCCTTCAAATTTGGCATGGTGCACTCACTTTATAGTGTGTTGAAGTCTTTGGAAGTCTCACCATATTTGATTATTTAGATTTAGTGTCTTAAGACTTGTAGGCAATATATTTTTAGTGTTTTTAGTCACTTTGCAAATGTGGAGATAAATTTGGTTAAAGTCTTAAATTTTTGTCACAGTGGAGAATTGTTAGTTTTTGACTCAAACTAAGTAGCATCTGAATAACCATAAGTCTATTCGAATGCCCAAGCTCAAGAAGATCTGATGTTGCATTCACCACGGGCACTTGAACGTGCTTGGGCCATTCGAATGCATTGTAGGATTTCTCCTTCATTAGTCACACCTATAAATACCATAAAAAATGAGTTTTAGGGCATTAAGTTGAGAGGCTTTTGTGAGAGAACATATTTATTGTATTGTGAGAAGATTCGAAGTTTGAAAACACTTGTATATTACATCTCTACTAGTGGATTAAAGTTTTGAATTGCTTGTGGATGTGGGCACAATGTGAAACCACATTAATATTGTCTCTCGTTCTCTCTTCTTTGTAGTTTCATATCTTTAGTATTATTACTTATGATTGTCTTAGGTGCAGTAGTTCTACTTTTAGCATCATGATTGTCGATTTCTCAAATTTATATTATCATTAGTTTTCCTAATATGTAGTTATTATTATCCATTGCTACTCTATTTATTCTTGTTCCAAAGAAAGCCTCAAATTACTCTTGAAAAGTATGCAGAATGGACTTTGAAAATTTTTATTTTCACCCGTACATTCGAACTCACTTAGGGAGTGTTTGAATGCTTATTGTTAAAACCATTCTTCAAATATATGTAAATAAGAAGCTCTTTGGTTTTTCTTAGTTAGAACCACTTTTTGGGTTGTAATTAGAATATTGCACTAAAACTTTATATATCTTTTTCATACAAACCATTGTTAGAGACTAAAATATTTGGCTTCAAAATCGAATATCTTGTAACTTGTGCTATAGTTTATACGTAAAATTTAGACATATTATATAAATAAAATTTTATTTAAAATAAAATTTATTAATTACATAAATACAATAAATAAAACTTTAATTTCTTAATAAGGAGGATAGTATCACACTATCTAGATTGTCCAACTTTTCTCTAAAAGCTAAAGCCATTGTGGATAAAGGATAGTATTCTGGTGAATGAATGTATTAGGCCCCTCTATTATCCATTGTTGCAGTTTTATTTTTCCATTAACCAAATTAGGCTATATCAATTGGAGAACAGAACACTAGAAATTAGTGTGATGACTTCTACTTTGTCACACACACACACACACTCACAGAATTTCTGGCCTTCCAAATTCCAACAGAATTACTTCAATTTTGCTGGTGCACAAAAGAACTGCAATAGAACTGCAATATATTTTTTAAAAGAAATAGAATTAACTACAACTTTGTCAAATATTACATGATCTACAAACCCTACCATAATTGCAATTAGAATCAGAACTTAATTAGCCAAACATTACATATCCAGACAATTTCATGTCAAAATTGGTTTTGTAATATATGTAATGTTTGGAAGTGAAATTGGTTTGCAATGTATGCAATATTTGGCTAATTAATTTCAGATTCTATTTGTGATTACGATAGTATTTGTAGAACATGTAATATTTGACAAAGTTGTAACTATTCTATTTCTTTTAATAATATATTATAATTCTATTGTGCATCGGCAGAATTGAAATAAGATATGTTTCGCAAAAGATAAGTATCAAATGTGGAAGAAGTTGATATGCACTATTGGACTCAAACTTTGAACTTACACTTTCAGCTTGAACTATTACATATTGGTCTTTTTTTTGGGTTAAATAGGTTTCTCAACTTGTTCATGATTTGCTTGTTTTGTCATAGCTATGCTTGTTGTGAGTTTCATGTGCTTGTAAGAGGCTGGATCTGTTTTGGTGTTACTTAGCCTGCTTCTCCTCTTTTTCCATTTGTACTACATGTTGCTCTTTCAAGTCTATTATGGTGTTAATTACGCCATAGGACGTTGAATCGCTTTCTCCCAAGCTTCTTGATGCTTCTTCTCGTGGTGTTACTTGTGTTTGGCCAAATGAGAGGCTTGTTTTCAGGGCAAACATCCTATCTCCCCTTCTTCCTGCAAGATTACTTGTGTAATTCTCTAGGCTTGATACTATGCTTACTTGTTGGTCAGTCTGTGTCGGTCAAGTGAAGGGCTTGTTAAAGGATTAATGTCATATTTTCCTTCTTTGTTGGTATCAAGCTGTAACACTTTGTAATATGAATGAAATACTAGTCTATAGACTTACTTTCGAAAAAGAATATAGACAAATGGAAAGATAAATTATGGAACAATGATGACTTAATTATAGAGTCCATTAACTAAAGTAATTAGGCTGCTTAGGAGAATATTAAATTGGTATTGCAGGTGAAATCTAGCACATAACACATCCAAATAAGACAACATTATGGATCCCAGCATGGCCTAGTTTTGCTAGGGTTTTATCTCGTCGTCGTTGGTGAGCTTTCTCCCCATCCCTCTTCTAGCCCAAGTGGCTAGGGGAGGGGAGGGGTTCTTTTTCCCTTCTATCCGCTAAGCATCCCTCTCTTTTCCCTTTTTCTCTTTTTCCCCTTTTCTGTTTCATTTGCACTTCGCTTGCCACGATCGTCATTCTCCTCGCCTCCTTGACACTCGTCTTCATCCGTGCACTCCCCCATCGATAGCTAACATCCTTTACCTTACTTCTTAAGTGGGATACTTAACACATTAGCTACAGCATTGCATGGGTCAATATGCACAATGCCCAATATTGCGATAAGTACATCTAAGATTAACTAATGGGATGGGATGGGATGAGAAGATTGGGTTGGCTATTCGGTCTATGTAAGATTTTCCTTTTCCTTGTAAACAAATATCTATGAATCTCTTATCTTCGGTTATTGGCGATCCCATTTCTTTTGACTTGTCATTGTAGAATTTTTTTTTTTGGAACAACCCAGAGAAAACAAAGTAAGAGAGTCCAATCTTTGAATATAGCGCAAGTGAATTTATCCTAGAAGCAGAAGAATTATTAAGAAAGAAGGAATGTCACAATTATTTGAATAAGACAAAAGACTTAGTGAGTCTCCTTGTTGTCCCCTCCCTCGTCTGCCACCGCCATTGTCCTCTTCTTTACTCTTTGCTCTCATTAGTTTCCATCTCGTTGTCAGCTCTTCCTCAAGTTGCATGCGTCTCTCCCTCTTCCTCTCCCTTAAGGCCTCAAGGCCCTAATGCCTTCTTCTCCTCCTCGACTCTCCCTCCACTGACCTTTGACGTCTTCTCCTACTCCATCTCCTCTTTCGGCCCTTCCCCGTTATGTAATTTGAGTCTGATCGGATTAATTCACAGGGACATTGGGCTCGATTGGTCGAGTCTATTTATCTTTTAATTATTTCATGATGTAAGTCTTTTAAGCAAGTCTAATTTAATCATATGAGTCATTAAGGCAAGTCGAAATAAGTCATGATAGCACTTAAGACAAGTCTAGTTAAGGCAAGTCCAATTAAGTTATGTAAGTCTTTAAGGCAAATCCTAATTTAAGTTGTGTCAGCATTTATGACTAGTCCTAGTGGGACTTATTGTAACCTACCTCTATATATAGAGGGTTGGGCTCTTTATGAAGCATCCAGGCATTGAGAATTAATTGAGTTTAGTTATATTCTTATTATCGTATTTATCGTTTTATCGTAGCAATTAAATCGTCTTTACCTTTCTAGGTGTAGAACATATCAGTAAAACTCTTTCAAGCATTCAAACTCTAGCCTCCACCTTCCTCTAGCAGCCACCTTACCCTATGGTTGTCCACAACCATCCTTGGCCATCCACCATCCTCCGACGATCCCCCGACGTCGGATATTTACAGTTCTGCCCCATTCTGACCTATCTTTACTGTTTTATTTTTAGCTTTTCATCTTGACCCTCGATTTAGGTGAAACTAGAGTCATTAGAACCCTAACTCACAAGACTATGACCACCTAAATTTTTATAATTTTCTTACATTTGGATCAGTCCAGATCTAGTTCGTAACACCCCAACTCCTCTTTATGATTAAGCTTTCAACTGTAAGAATGGTAGGGTTGACAGAGATGAAGTTGACAGTGGCTTAGGCCATTTGGTTTTTCCAACTTTAACTTTTCCTATTTTCGCTCTACACCACTTTAAGATCCACAATGATCGTAATAATGTTTCTTAGTTGACTAGTGATGTTTGTGATTTGGGTCATGTCTTACTTAGATCATATTTGCCCTTCTTTAGGCTTGATGCTTGTGTTTTAATGTTATACCGGTAGTGAGGCTTTTCAAATTATATTCCTTTATTTTATGTGTATCAAGCTTGTAAAAAACTTATTTAATTTAATAGAATTATCGCCCTTCGACCTGTCATCCAATAAAGAGAAAATATATAGATATGAGAGAATGCAAAAGAAGAGAAAAATAATAACGAAGAGAGGAAATGAATAGAATTGTAGAAAGATCCCTCAAAAGATATTTTATCATCCATCTGCACAATTGGAAGAATCTTCAATGTATATAGTTTTGGGGGTTCTAGAGAAAGAATAAGCTCATTTTTAAGTAATAACAGGTATCATGCATGATCATGACTAGAACTAGTTTTTCTCACTCTCATAATTCAAATTTTATAAGGCCACTTGTCGCCTATGATTCTTTTGAACCCAAGCTTTCTAGCATGTATAGATATACTAATGCTGGAATTAGAATAAATTTATTAAATAAGGAGAAAATTAACAATTTAACAGTTCATGACCATAATGACCATAGCCGATCGAAGTTAAATTAGATATATTTTTATACAAATGGGAGGTACTTCAACGCAGTAATAAATCGATTTCTGAAAACAAATGTGCGTTTCAGAACCTCTAATCCCACACATTTCTACAACAACCAATTTCTATCTTACATGTTTACAGATTAGACTCTACACGTAGACGTCGGCGGCTTAATTAGAGGTTGTGGGCGGCGAAGAAGGCGTCGAGGTCCGGTCCGACGTAGAAGTCCTTGCGCCGTGGAGCAGCGGGAGGGCGACACGTATCGCTCCGGCGCTTCCTCGGCGCCGGCGGGCACTTGCTCCCCTCCCCCTCCCCCTCCGGGATTCTCCTCCTCGGCGTCCTGCACGCTTCCTCCTTTTCCTCCTCTGATGGACCCATCTCGAACGCTTGTTAATTTCCTCTTATGATTTGGGTAGGAATAAAAGTAAAAGAGAGAAGGAGAAGGAGAAGGAGAAGGAGAAAGAGAAAGAGAGAGAGAGAGAGAGAGAGAGAGAGAGAGAGAGAGAGAGAGACAGAGAGAGTGGAAACAGCCGCCGAGGTTGACCGAATGGAGTTTGTTGCGGTGTCGGGAGTCGTGGTTTGCATGAATAGTCCAAGGAAGAATAATGCCTTGGGAGATACTGTGGAAGATGCCCTGGAACGCAATTATTAAGTTGGGATTAAAGAGAGGAAGAGGAGGGGGGGAGGTAAAAGGATCATAATAAGATCATAACCGCCCGCCGTGAATTGTACCAGAGTACTCTCCCTTGAGGAATTTGACGAAAAGATAGGTTGATTTTGACTTTTATTAGAGGTCAGTTTGACTCGTTGACTCTGGAAGTGGACCAACTGTGGTGGGCTAGACGAAGACACTAATACTCTCATAAATATCTTGAATGAGCTAGACTAATTAGGGCCGGCAATGAGTCTGTGTTAAGCATTTCCGGTAGAGTCAATTTCATCGCAATACTACTCGATTATTAAATGAGTTACGTTTAGTAAACATAATTACGAACAAATAGTATTAACTCGTCACGATGACATAAATAATACAATAATATTAACTCTAAATAATGATTAACATTTACTAATTCACTCTATAAAATGGTCTATTATATAAATAAAATAGTATATTTTTTATGAATGAGTTCTACTTTCCAAGTTCCACCAAACATTAGGTCTTTAACCTAGCTGATACCAGGGAGAAGCTTTCTAAAGGAATCCAAGTATCATAGAGAATTGAAATCCAGCGACGGGGTTTAGGATTTTGATGAGGGTCGTAGGGGGCTGTGGTGGATATGGTTTTAGGCTTTCAAAGAGGGTGTGGTGGGACTTTGGAAGTTGGGAGGCGACTTGGTAAGAGACAATGAGTGAGAGTTTCAGTCAAGTTAGGGGTATATATATATATACTATTGAGTTACTGGTCGACTTGATTCGCGCTGTATATTTAAAGATATAAATTAGGTTAAAATGAGTCAGTAAGTATAACACTAGTATAAGACTGAGCAGAACTCCATCAATCGGGTTAGACGGATTGACTTATTTATAATTCAAACTCGATCAAACTAAAATCAAACTCGATTAAGAGTGAAATTATCGTGCTGAGTTACCGAGTCATGTCAAATTTTTCCATCCCTAGAATAAACTATTCGAAAAAGGGTCGCAGTCGAATTCGAATCCATAATCTGTGTGGTGGGCTTATGGCACAATATACTTTTGAGTGAATGAGCTTTATATTTGGTTTCTGGTCACCGCGCTTTCAATTGTTTGAGAGAATGCCCCAGAAGGAGACAAAGGATATAGGAAGAGAAAGTAACTTGAACGTAAGTTGTTCCTCCTTATTACTGTATTTGATATTTGTTCTCATTCTCACATATTTTTTTTGACCAAACAGGCTGCAGCCCCTGTCTCGTTGAAACTTAAAAAAATTGGTGATGTCCAGGTAGATTACCACAGCAATCCCAAAAAAATCAGATAAAAAACCTGTCAAAGGTATACGGACCCATTCTCATATATTGAGGAGGAGTTTGAGGGGAAGACACATATCAAGCGTTGTGCATTTGAATTTTGAGCTTTAAAGAGCAGATACCCTCAATTACTACCTTGCTATGTAATTCTTGATACAGTTTAGTTGGTATTCTCTGCTTCACTTCATTGGGTTCTTACATGTTTCTTTGTTGCCTATACTTTGAAAGATGGCACTTTCAAATTAGATGACATTGGTAAACTTGTCTCATGTAAATGAAACTTTCTTTTTCTGCTCTACCTCTGCCACTTTAGAATTATAAGCCAAATGATGCCATTCCTATGCATTTGTTCCAAATGTTGGAATACTTGGTTCTGTTTGTCTTAATGTTGGAACATATGGCTAGTTCTATTCATCCTTGTAACTAGAGCCCGTTATTGTCTTGTCATATTTTTATTGTGTTCTCCTTTAGGTGTACATTTCTTGTTTCTTGCTGCACCATTTTAAATTCACTTGTGCAGTTAATTTGGCTTGTTAACTCAGGAATCCATCGAACCAACCATGGTACATTGATTTCGGCTGACTTGAGATTTAGGCTTAGGCTTCTGGCACAATTACATGCGTGAGCAGCTTTATATTTGCTTCCTGTCCCAGCGCGCTTTCAAGTTGTTTGAGAGAATGCCTGAGAGGACTGTTTCCCTCCATTAGCACATTCAAATTGCTTCAGATAATAGCATGCTTTTCTCTTCCATATTGTCAGTTTCATCCAGACTCAAATCAACACAGCACTTCCCTCTTTTCCACTTCTCCTACCTCATCTCCTACCCATTTAACTCACGGCCCTCCTCTTGTATTCCACACCAAGATTCTCTTATGGGTTCTTATCATGAGCTCCCCACAATTCATCACTTCTCCCACAACACCCTTTTCTTCCATCTGAGATCAGTTTCCAATCTACCTGTAGCTAGAAAATTGCATGCTCTCCTAGTAGTCCATGGCTATCTCCACCAAAACCACAGCCTGGTCTTGGGCGCACAACTCGTGCACATTTATGTTAGCCTTAATTCTCTCCAAGAAGCTCTTCTTGTCTTCAACCACTTGCCGAAAAGAAACTCTTTTGCTTGGAACTCCATTATCAAAGGTCTTGTAGACACTGACAATTTCACAAAAGCCTTGGATTTCTACCACAGCATGATAAGAGAAGGCTCGGCTGCCGACAATTTCACATTTCCACTTGTTCTTAAGGCATGTTCTGGACTATCAGATCTCCAACAGGGCAGAAAGATTCACGAATCCATTGAGTCTGTAAGAGTTCGTAGCAATGCGAAGCCCAATATCTTTGTGCAATGTGCACTCATACACATGTTTGCAAAGTGTGGCAGCTTAGGAGAAGCCAGGATGATATTTGAGAATATGCCAACTAGAGATTTGGCCACATGGGGTGCAATGATATCTGGAATGATGCAAGAAGGAACCTGGTTTGAAGCCTTAAATCTGTTCAGGCGGATGAGAATGGAAGGATTTATGGTTGATTCTGTGATTGTTGCAACTGTTATTCCAGCTTGCGGTAGGATACGGAATCTGCAAATAGGAATGGGGTTGCATGGATGTGCCATTAAATTTGGGTTAGATGATGATCTCTATGTTTCAAATGCTTTGATTGACATGTACTGCAAATGTGGTCATACCGAGATGGCTGAATGTCTGTTTAGATCAATCGAGTTCAAAGATGTTATCTCTTGGAGTAGCTTACTTGCAGGGTATTCACAAAACTGTGCATATACTGAATGTTTGGCATTGTTTTCTGAGATGATGGGTTTGGGATTAAGACCAACATCCGTGACCCTAGCTAGTGTTCTTCCTAGCTTTTCAGTGCTGAAATTATTCAAACAGGGAAAGGAGATTCACAACTATGCCATTAGACAAGGATTTGAACTCGATGTATTTATTGCTAGTGCATTAATAGATTTTTATTGCAAGTGCAGGTTAACAAGAGAAGCAGAAATCATTTTTGATATAATGGCAGATAGGGATATAGCAATAGGAAACTCGTTGGTTGCAGGATATGCCTCAAATGGAGATGTGGATTCTGCATTTCAGACATTAAGAAGACTGCAGAAAGGTGGATTTAGACTTAGTTCTATAACTATTGTGTCTGTTATTCCACTCTGCAATCGCTTCACAATGCTTAACAAAGGAAAGGAGCTTCATGCTTATGTGACTAGAAGTAGCCTTGGGTCGGTGGTTGCTGTAAATAATTCGCTGATAGATATGTATTGCAAATGTGGTTGTCTAGATCTGGCAAAGAAGGTTTTTGATCTAATGACAGAGAGAGATGTTGTCACTTATAACATTATAATTGCTGCATTTGGGATGCATGGTTATGGAGATCAGGCAATTATGTTTTTTGACCATATGAAGGAGCAAAGAATTGAACCAGATAAAGTGACATTTATAGCACTCTTATCAGCTTGTAGCCATGCTGGTCTCATTGAGAGTGGCTTCTCCTTTTACAATTCCATGTTACAAGACTATGGTATCTCTCCAGAAATGGAACACTACTCATGCATGGTAGACCTTTATAGCAGATCTGGTAGCCTGGAGGATGCGTGGAGCTTTGTTGGAAAGATAGTCGAACCAAACATCGATGTCCTGGGAAGCCTGTTGGGAGCTTGTAGGGTACATAAGAGGGTTGACATTGCTGAGCTTGTCAGCAAACGAATTTTTGAAAGAAGACCAGAAGATCCTGGTTACTATATTCTCCTATCCAACATATATGCTGATGCTGGGAGATGGGTAGATGTAATGAAGGTGAGAGCAATGATACAAGAGCAAAGTTTAAAGAAGAAGGCAGGCAATAGCTGGACTTAGATTAGATACTGGATCCTGTTTTTGCTTGCTAGATATGGAACACACAGGGAATATATACAGGTTTATGATTTATCGACTATGATTTGCAAAATAAGAGGACATGTAATGGACATAAACTTTGTTCATAATCTGGCTGTGAGATACAACATAGAACTGTGCAGTTTTCCTTAAACTCCGATATACAGGCTTTGGCTATTCATCTTATACTTGACAGACATATGTTAGGAACTTGTTCTTTTATCAGAGAAAAAAGGAAAAAGGGAAGAGTTGTCACAATTTATGCAATAGCATACCAGGTGGTGCTACTAAACATGATTATAAATAGTTTTTTTTTCTTCTTCTCCTTTCTTTTTCTTTTTATCCTCAAAACACCAATGCACTTAGGATTGACTTTGAGTTTACTGCTTATCTTGATTAAGCTATGTTATGTGCAAGTTGATTAGTAATTAATCACCTTCTGATCCCTGCAAGGATCAGCAGTGGAAAACAACTATTTCTGTCTTGTTGCTAACTGGCCGGTGCCTTGGCAAGACAGGAAAAAAGTTATAAGTGCATCATTTGGTTGAGTTTTCTGTTTATCTTTGTCCTTCGTTTATCTCTTCCATATTCCTTATATGTTGTCTTGTTGTTCTTATTGGACCCTAACTCTTTCCTATCACAGTAAAGCTCATGTTAAATAGAGATCTATCCTGCTCTGCTATTTTATAATGTATTGAATTGCTATCATGTATTATTTGCTTGACATTTGATTTTCTTTAGTACCTATATTTAATCACTTGAGCAGTGAGCTCAGTGGCATCTTTCACTGCTTCAGTCAATGTTCAATTTCTTGTTGTAACATGATGCTATCAATCAATATTTCAAACCTTTCTGTTGCAAAATTGTTGGATTAGTATCCATTCCAATCTACTAAGAAGTCTTTTTGGCAAGGGCAATTGTGTCAAATTAGTGTTAGCTAAAGCTAAATGAAATCTTTATTTCTTATTTATTCTACTAAGAAGATCTCCATTCTTCTCTTAATGTTAACCAACGAAGTGGAGAAGTCAATACAACTATACAAGCTGCAGGCAATTATGTGAAACTTGAATATCACATGTCATTTCTGATATATCTTTTCAACAATCAACTGCAAAAATTGAAAAGGTAGGGAAGTCAATACAAGAAGTATGGAAATATACTGCTGTCACTTATAATATGTCATGATGCAGTGGTTCTTGTAACTATGCCATGTTATATTCCAAGTCTTTTTTGGAATATATTTTATATTTAAAGGAGGATGGTAAAATAATGTTCCACTGATATTTTATGACCAGATTCATTTTTCTCCTCGACTGTTTTAGCCATACATTTTCTTGGCATATTTGATTTATTGTCCTGTGCTTGTCAGGAGTTGGGGTGTCAGTAGCTATCATCTGGATATTGTGGCAGAGAATGCTCATCTCACTCATGCAGTATATGCTTTATATTGCAGAAACTCCCTCAAGAAATGGAAGCTCTGGAAATCCAAATGATCAATCTGAACCTTTACGCAGCTAAACTATATGGCTCATCCATTGTGGATCTGATCAAAAAGGTGTTGGAAAACACAGTCAATGTTCTGCACCATCTTGCATTTGTTTCCAGAGAATTGGTATAGATTCTTACATTACATAATTCGTTTCACTGTGTAACTTGAATCTCTAATTCAAGTTCTTGATAACTTTCTTGAGAATGTTCCTGTCCCTACAATTGCTACACAAACTTGAGATTTGAAAGATCCAGCAGAGGCCAATGCATTACCAATAAGAAATAAAAAGACAGAGATACAGATCACAAGAGTTTGGGCTCGGTGCTCCCTACTATGCTGTGCTACACTGCTACCTATGATAAAAGTTCTTCTGTCGGGAATGAACGAATAGGATGATTATTTGGCTACATGTACATATCCGTCAGTTCATACATCACAATGGATGCAAAGTAAATCAGATGCAATTTACTTGTACTTTGTCATAATTACTGAAAGCTTCTGTTCAAGAAATTTCAGATCCTCTTTGTATTTGGAGGCTGAGTCCATTTGCCCATGTTTGGTTTGCGTCTGCCAGTGATTGAGGTTGTCTTGGATGTTGATGGTCAAGGTTTTTTTTTTTTGTGTGCGGCAGTTCCACTATTATTTAAGCGGTGGTTTGAACCGTCTTCTCCCTCCTCTCTGTTCTTCGATATTTAGAGGTTTTTTGTTCCGTTACTTTTCTCTTCTAGAGTGGTGAATGTAAAGTTGTGCATGCTAGGGTGAGTGGAGGTCACAAGGGAGCTATTGGATGCTAGGATCTTTTGTTGTTGTATTCCTATTGAGGCTAGACAATTTGTTGGTCTTTTATGCCCAATTAAATGCCATGCTTAAGTTATTGTAATATGTGTTTTACTCAAATTGTAGGAGCATCTTTAATGGTGACAGCTCTACCTTCTCTATTCTATTAGACATTATGCTTAAATATTTAAGTTGTTAGGTCTTAATACATAACTCTTTTAATGCCCGCCTGTTGTAAGACAAATTCGAGGCTTTCTTTCTCTCTCAAATAATAATAATAATAATAATAATAATAATAATAATAATAATAATAATAAAAACTAAACTGGCCCTAAGCATAATCTTGGGGGTTTCAACTTGGATCAGGTTTGGTTGCAATAGGACTAGAGCTGGGCTCAATTGACCTGGCTTTTACACCGCGTGGCCGCTTTGAAATTTCAAATAAAGGGGAAGCCTCTCGGACTCTAGGGTTTTCTAAATTGCAGAGAAAAAAAATAAAAGAAAGGGGAAACAGAAAAAAGAAAAGAAAAGAAAAACTATTTTGGAGCCAAGGAAGTCATGAAATCCTTCTCGCTTGGCGCTTCGAAGGCGCCCGTCAAATTTCGAATGTGAGTCGTTCTGGTTCCTGATCGTTATACTTGATGCGTCGTTTTATTTTCCAATCTTGAGGGGTTAGAGACTTAGTTCTTCTGATTTTGATTGGGAATTTGGCCGCCGATCGCTCTTTCTTCTTTTGTCTTTCTAAGCTTACAAATTTCAAGCGTTGTGCATTTGAATTTCAACCTTAGTTGGTCTTTCTGATGGTCATGCTGGTTGATAGAATTGAAAGAGTTACATTTACTATATGTCGAAGTTAAGTTTGAATTTGATGAAGATCTGCTTCCTATTGTCTTGTCATATGTTTAGTATTTCTCTCCTACTCTCCTTTGAGTGGCGTCTATATTTCGCCGGCTCATTGTTGTCGCCCTTTTGATTTATTTATAACTTAAAATGCCAATTAACTTCTCTTTAGCTAAAATGGAAAAGGTTAATGATACATGATTCTTCCACTTCTCAATGGCAGGCCTACTGAAGAGAATCTTGTTCCTATACGTTTGGATATTGAAGTTGATGGACAGCGGTATAAAGATGCCTTTACATGGAACCCTGATGGTATTGTGTGTTGAAAGATGCTTTGATATGTTCATCTTCTGTTTCTTCCTGTTCTATACTTAATACTCAGGTCAATCTCATCTGTTTGAGCTAACTGCATAACCTTGTAGGTAATTAACCCTTTCAAACCTCTCATTTATTTATCATGTAATCGGTTTGCATCGGATTTCATATGGCCGTTCTATATTGGTAGATTTAACAGTCCATGGAAGTACATAGCGTATTCCGTTGTTGTCTTTGTTACTATCATGGAACTTCTAAAATTTATGTCAAGAAGATATTGAACTTTCTTATACGTTCCTTGCTAGTGTACATATCACCTTTCCCAAGGCATTAACAAAATTTTCTACTCTTCAATCTTCAGTGCTTTTAACACTATTGGGGAAAAGAGAACATGTAAAATTTTCTTTTTTTAAGTTGAACTTCTCTTTGTGCAGTAATCTTCTCCTTAGTGTTAATCTATGAGTCCTAGATTAAAAAGATAACGTTGAGACTTTGATTGAAGCTAGACCATTTGAAAATCCTTGCTTTGCACTTCTTTGTATTTGTACTTGTATTGAATTCTCTATTATCAGTCATAAGCAAGATTATAGAATGTGTTCATGAAAATTTGTTCTAGAAATAGTTAGGGCGAGAAATATTCGTTACTTGACTTAACCTTTTACCTGGTTTTTTACCTAGACTTACATATCTTAAGATGATGACATCGTAAATCAATTTTTAAGATCATGTAATGAAAGCTGGGGAATAGTGCAAGGAGTTATGTGATTTACATTAGGTTTTGGCTGTGGTTAGTAGTTACTGGCCGATCCGAATCAGCCGATTTCGATCCAGGTCCAATCTAAACTCTCCCTCTCTTTCTCTCTTTCGCTCTTTCGCTTTTTCTTCTCACTCTCTCCTTTTCTCTCTTTCACTCTTTCCTTCTCTTTTTCTCTCTTTACCATATATTTGTTTATCTTACGGAGAGATTTAGCTTCGGTGAGCTCTAACGAACTCCGGTATATAATTTTTTAATTTTATTTCTATATTTCTCTCTTTTTTTTATTTTCTTCTGCTCTTTCTCTCTCTCTTTTTCTTCTCCTTTTCTTTTCTTCTTCTTCACTACATCAAAGTTTTTCTTTTTTCATTTGGTTTTCTTCCACTCACTCTCTCTCTAATTTCTTATTCTTTTTTAGTTTTCACTGCACTATAATTTTTATTTTCTTATTTTTTTTGTCATTTTTTCTAAATTTTTACAAGTTTTTTTGTTTTTTTAAATAATATTAAGAATTTACATAATTAAAAATATCTAATCTGATCTAAGCGACTGATTCGATCGATACGTATCATTTTTTTTGAAAGGTCGATTATAATCCCGATCCCGATTTTTCAAACCTTAGTTTTGACTATATGGGTGACTTTTCTGTCTTGTTGCATAATTTCATTTAGATTGACAATAATTCTTGTTTTATCATCTAATTGATAAATAGGATGATGCTTATGATTAGTTGTGCGTAACTTCTTAATACGTTTCTTTTTGTTGAAGATCCTGATTCAGAAGTGGTTAGTTTTTCAAAACGGACTGTGAAGGATCTCAAACTACCTCCGACTTTTATGACACATATTGCACAATCTATCCAAGTAAGTAAATGTTTGCAGTTTGTAGGCTATGTGTGCTTTTTGAGCAATTTTTTTTGCTATAGTTCAAGCTAACTACATGGATCTTTCTCTGGTCCTCACATTTACATACTTTTCCAGATTTTCCTGTCATTAAAATTTCCTTAGATGAATACTAGCCTGATTTCTTATTTGTACCCTAGCTTTCTTCTCTCATTGATCTATCTTGTTCATTTGCACTTTAACTTGCACTCCTCCCTGAAGCCTACATTGGTAAGAGCCTTGTGCACTCGAATACCCTCTTAAAGTTTTCAGTACTAGTGTACTACCATTATTTAGTATCATTTATTATCTGATAGCTTTCTTCCTGTGGATCTTTTTACATGCGCTCTACCATTTGAGTCTTGCTACCTGATTTTACCTCCTAGGTTTAGCTCAGTCCAGCAGCCAACAAGTTGTCAGCGTTTTGGTATTTCTTAATTTGTGTACTTGGTGATTAATAGCTTCTTGTCCTTTTCATTAAAGACCCAACTGGCAGAATTTCGTTCATTTGAAGGGCAAGAAATGCATATTAAGGAGAAGATTGTGCCCATCAAGGTTTGAACTTTTTTTGTTTTGTTTTTAATTTGTAATGATTGTGATTTCTGGTTTATATCTTGTAATGAATGGGATGATAGCGCATTCTACATAACTTTGACAACATGTGTGTTTGTTTTGCAGATTGACCTCCGAGTTAACAATACTGTAGTAAGAGACCAATTTTTGTGGGTATGTTCTTTTCACAATATTCATAAGATGTGGTGTAGAGGGTGTCACTTAGTGTCAATAAGGCTTGTCCTCATGCAGCTTACAGTGTGGGTTTGATCCTTCAAGACAAGCTTTCACTAATAGGTGAAATGCTGCATGCTACTTTTAACTAGACCCTTCATTTGTTGAAGCCTGGTGCACTAGACAAATCTTTTTGTTTTGAACTTTTCCCACCAAGAAAAAGGTATCCTTGTATATGAGGCTCTCTTCTACATGGGTCTGGGAAGGAGATATAGGCAGCCTTACTATCTCTAAAGAGGTTCTTTATCGTTTCCAAGAAATCAACGACCTCCTGGAATGAAAGGGGCAAATTTTACAGTCTCACCAAGGGACTTTTCCTACTAGATAACTTTAATCAGCTGATATTTGGGCTCGTATCTTATTCTCTTTTAACTTGTTGGATGTCAGGACATAAGCAATTTTGAAAGTGATCCTGAAGAATTTGCAAGAACCTTATGTAAGGATCTAAATATTGGAGACCCTGAAGTTGGTGTAAGAAATTCTCTTTTATTGAAGATTATTAACAAATTGTCTTGCTTTTCGTATAAAATAGAAACTTTTTAGTTTTCACTCCTCTTCTATTGGAAACTGGAAAGTTAATACTAGCATTCAAAAAATAATTTGATTCAGTTGCATGTTCTTAGCGTCTCTTAATGAGTAAAAAAAAGTCCCTTTCGTGATACAAATGTCTATCCCAATCTAGGACCAAATAAAGACAACTATTTGGCCACATACACAATTGTTTTGTTTTACTAGTAGATGTAAACTAATTGTGTTCTGATATTTTTCTCAAGTTGGAAAGCATGGTGAGACTCTTGAATGGATGAAGTTTATATATAAGATTCATCATTTGAGATCTATACTAACTAGAGATTTACATATTTAAGATCTTGTTTAGTAAGTTGTATAGGGCTAGAGGAGAATGACATAAATTGGATTTGGATTGTTTAGTAAGTTGTATTGGACTCTGAGCATGCACAATAAACTTTTACATAGCATAGATGTTAAAGTTCACTCTTTCGCCGAGGAACACTAAACAGTCTTCAGATTGGCAAACAGAAATGTGTTGCAATCTTATAAATTGCTCCTGCCTAAATATCTACTCACTTGAGGTCCTCTCTTCTTTAAAAGCCGGATAAAGTTGTTGTACCCTGTTTTGACTTTTAGTAACAAACCTAGATGATAATAACAAACATATATTATAATCGGCTTGTAAAAGATATGATTTTTTTTCAGGCATGTGCAGTTCTTACCTGTTTATTGGTGACACAAATTATTTTCATTTATTTCAACACAATGGTGCTTGTGATATATTGATTAAACTGATGAATATGTACAGCCCGCGATTGCTGTTGCTATTCGGGAACAACTTTATGAGGTTAGATACTTAGTTCCCTTCCATTGTGAATTGTTGGATGTTCTTTCTTCTAGAAGATGTTACATTTGGATTCCCATTATTTGCTGTAGGATTGACCATTTCTTGGAGATAGTTTGTGATTTGAAGAATAGTTTGTGATCACTATGTATGCGTATATGCATATGCATATATATGTAGATGCATGTATTTACAAAGTTTCTGACCAAACTAGCACTCTCAAATTTTTTTTTACACATTTAGTATACTTTAAAACTTAAATATATGACTATGTGAGTTAGAAAATTACTGACTGAAATAACAATTTTTAATACAATTTATATAAAAATTTAAAAATTGCTAAGTTTGAGGGAATGCAATTCTGTATAAATCTTTTTTTGGTTCAGTGACTTCCAAATATAAATCGCTAATAAGATCAACAATTTATACAAATTCTTTTCGTCGTACTTGGTCTTTTTCTTATTCATTTTTAAATTTTTATATAAATTGCTGACGATATTGTGACTTATTTTGAAAATCGCTGTCCCAATCAACAATTTTTCAACTCACTTAGTCTTATATGTAAGTTTAAGGTGAATTATACACAGTAAAAAAATTTGAGAGATGTAAAATAGTCAAAAATTCTATATGTACGTACATATACTTCGATATTAGACTCCTTTTTATATTTGTTGCGTCATTACTTTATGAACCTAGGTGTAAAGTTTGGTTTCAGTGAAATTAGATCTTTAGTAATTTTCATCCAAATAAAAAGTTCAGGTTAAGGAAGCAGAAAAGTTCAATACAGAAAAGGTAAGTACAATAACTGAATAAACAAGAAAAGTAAAGTGTAAGAAAACTCGTTGGACATTATTTTAATGTTGTACCCTCCTCCATTGGTTGTTCTTTTTGGTTTATGGACTTTGTCTAAAGAAATTGCTCCCTTTACTGCTAAAATCTACTTGGGTTGGGAAGATTGTTATCTTGAGCAATGTAACTCTTTTTGGGCTTTGACATTTCTAAATCTTTTTGTAATAGTGTTGATTAATTGAGAAAAAATTTCTTTAAACAAACTAATACCAACCATGGCCAAAGTTTGCTTAGGTGGCCTTGTTCACATTAGGAATAAAGATGAAACAAGATTAACAAATATGAATTGTTATTACCAACGAGAGATTTATTTTAGGAATAGCTATTCCCGTGTTAACTTGTATTCTAGAATAATGATGTAATAATTATGTTTAATGTGATATAAAGTGAAGATAAAGAAGAAAATATTATTGAAATATACTTCAATTTTATTTAAAGTAGATTGATAGAATAGATGATAAATAAAATAAAATAATTTATGTATGCAATGCATGCAATACACATATAGGGTGCAAGTATGCAACGCTATATTTACGTGTGCAATGCAGTTAGCTTGGTATGCACAGTTAGGTCGATAGGTGTGCAACACACATGTAAGACGGTACTTATGCATTGCTATATTTACATATACAATGCAGTTAGCTCAGTATGCACAACTAGGCAAATAGATATGCAATACACATGTAGGGCGGTATTTATGGAATGTTATATTTATGTATGCAATGCAGTTAACTCAGTATACATAGCTAGGTCGATAGTAATGCAATACACATGTAGGGCGTTACTTATGCAATATTATATTCACATATGCAACTATTTTAAGAAATATTAAATTGTTGGCATTTATGTTTTTTAAGTTGAATTTTATTTATTTAGTGTAAAATAAAAAAAATATGATGAAAGGAGAGAGTAGAGAAGAGTGATAAATCATGATAAGATATTTGTCTTCACTTTAGAAATCCAACGACAACCTTGCGAGGCGATAAACAAGTCGGAATGGGCTTTGTTATGGATCCAACAAAGATGAAGAAAATAAAGAAAGAAAATTGAGACCGCCCTGGCCACTTGTGAAGCTAATTCATTGTTGACTTTTTGACTTTTTGTGCTTGTGCCCTCCTGATTTGATGGAAAGATCGGACACCACTCTTTTATATACAAGTGCCCCTACCGAAAGAGAGGAGAGATGAATAATGAATTGTGATAAGATGTTTAAAAAAGATAAAAAATAATTGATAAATTATAATAAGATATTTAAGAGAAGTTGTAGTCAAATTAAGGGTAAATTGGTAATTGATTAATGTGTGGTTGATAACTAGTATTTATATTTTTTAATATGGCTACTTTGATATTTAGTTGTTATGAATAAAATGTTGTAATCTAGAATAAATGTTTTCATTAATCCTGAAATGAACGGAGGCTTAGGCTCCACTTGGGTCCAACTAGGTATTTATCTCAATATCTTTATTATATTTTGCTATAAAAGGGAACTTAGGAGTTGAAACTCGTTTTGATGTTGCCAGATTTGTGGATTCTAATGGATTTATGTGCTTACAATATTTTACCTTGTTGGTTTAGGTTCGGTTTAGATCAAGTTGCGCCAAGCTTGAGCCCAAGCTGAGCCAGAAGCGATTTTAAACTTGAAACGAGCCTATTTTCAAACTGAGTCAGATTGAGTCAGATTAGAACCAACCTCAAGCTTGAAACGAGCCCATTTTTAAGTCAAACTCAAGCCGACTTATATCGAGCCATTAAAGCTTGAAATTTAAGATTTACCTATAAACTATAAAAATAATACACCTCTAATACATAAAAGTAGTATTAAATTATCAAAATGACAATATATATCACAC
Source organism: Typha angustifolia (assembly GCF_048772165.1). Lineage (NCBI taxonomy): Eukaryota > Viridiplantae > Streptophyta > Magnoliopsida > Poales > Typhaceae > Typha > Typha angustifolia. The sequence goes on along the minus strand of NC_133252.1, from coordinate 9,115,132 downwards.
CAAGTTCAATTTTTAATATAGAACTATATATCAAAATTTGGTTTAAAGCAAGTCCAATTTGACACCCAAATTGGAAGTTTTATCACTCGCTTAATATTACAATAAAAGTTATTTGTCACTTGCTAAATATTACAACAAAAATTACTTGCCACTTACTCCTAGCACCAAATGGAAGAGCATAGTGCATTATCCCTAGTGTTGCAAAACTTGAACCCACCTGGCTAAGGACTAAACACGTGGCAATAGTCAGAAAGTTTAGAAGATCATTTGAAATGTTATAGTTAAGAACATTATTGGATTTAAAAGAAAGCATTAAAACATAACATATAAAGAGAATTTTGACTGGAAGGATACTACTAAGTTCAAGAAGTTATAATATAATCCACATCAATTAGAAAGATATAAACAATGTGAAATACCAGTCATTCAAATTACAAGCATTATCTTAAGATGTTGTATGATCATCCAACTATTATTCACGTCCAACAGTTTTTAGGTAAAAAAAGAAGGTAGAAAGAGTTTTCAGGTATTATTGTGAGTAGCTTATATAAACTATAATAGAGAGATATAGCTCAGTAAATATCAAACCTGATTGGAGCAAATTGAGTAAAGGTGAAAGACTGTCATCCCTCTTACAAACCAAGTTGCTACAAAAGTAAATAATATAATAAAGCTAGAAACAAGTGATCCAATAATAACTGTCCACAATTGGCATCTGTATGCATCCATAGTTTTCTTAAGGTGCAACCCAACAGAAGGCGAAGACAATTGGGTGTTTAAATTTCTAATCATCTTGAATTTTATGGTCTCTTTCTACAATAAAGTGGCAATCTGTTTATAGGTCATTTTTAGAAGATGCAGCATATTTCAGATAAATGAAATGTTCTTGCATGTAGATTATTATTAGATAATTTGTTCGTATATTGAGTTGTCAGTTAGATTAGGAATCTAATAACTAATAATTCACTTGATTTATCTACTGGTATTTTGGAGTGCCTTGGAGTTGATATCTTTGTGATCATGATCTCTATAAGATCATTGAACACATGGTTCCTAGTTTCGGCCGATCCCAAGTGGGATCGGCCGAAACGGATCGGGATCGGCCGTAGTCGATCCTGATCCTAGCCGGGTATTGGCCAATACCCGATTCGTTTCGGGTCAGGATCAGCTGTATCGGTCAATCCTGCCCGAGACGAGCATGGGTAAGAGAGAAAGAAAGGGGAAAGAGAGAGAGAGAAAGAGAGGGAGCAAGAGAGGGGGAAAGAGAGAGAGAGAGATGGAGCAAGAGAGAGGGAAAAAGAGAGAGAGAAAGAGATAGAGTTTGTGGGTTGCAGTAGTAAGAGAGAGGGAAGAAGAGAGAGATGGGAAGAGAAGAGAGAGAGAGACATGGAGAGAAAACAAAAATTTTAAACTATATTAAAGAGAAAAAGAGATGGTAGTCGATGAGGAAGAGAGAGTATTTAAGGGAGAGAGTAGGAGAGAGTTAATTAGGGAGAGAGTTTGATAAAAAAGAGAATTAGTGGAGAGAAGGTAAATTTTTTTTTAAAATTTGTGTGGGAGAGACGGAGAGTGTGAGTGGTAGAAAGGAAGAAATAGAAATTGAGAAAATAGTATTTATTTTTTAGTTTTTAGACTTTATATATGAATAATTTATATCTTATTATTATTTTTCAAAAAAATTAAGAATTTTTCTGTATTTTAAAATACAGGTCGATACGGACGGCCGATACTACTGATACCGCCGATATGGCCAATACGTATCGTTTTTTCAGACGACCAATCCCGATCCCGATTTCGATATTTGGAATCTTGATTGAACATCCATCTTTACGCCAAGATATAGAGCTATCATATTAAATAGCTAAATTTACGGATATTTACTGGTATTTTAACCCACTGTAGGTCAATGATTGACTTCTCACATATTTTTGCATAACATAAGAATTAACAAGTTAGATATCCATTTGATTAGATTTACACACCATCTTGCTTTTGAAAAATGAAAATTGAGTGGCATCCGTTGATTTTGGAGATAGTAGGAGACATTCATACAATACTTTCCATTTATACAATTAAAATTTGTGGAATTTTCTCTAAGAATCTTTCACAACTATATTACAGTATAATGAATTTTTGGATGACTATTTTTATGTTTCTACATTACATGGAATGGTATTCTCAAAACATTGGCGGGAAGATTGGATTTGATTAGTCTGTTCCTGACATGCATTTTGTCAAGTATTGCTCGTAATCATCACCATGTTTTATATGACAGATTGCAGCTCAAAGTATTTCATCAGTAAGAGAAGCTAGGTTAGGAAAAAAAGGTCGGCGTGGGGCAGAAACTGTTACAAATAGGTCAGTGTATTCTTTGTGATGGCATTATATAAGTCTTTCTCCTTTAATCAAGAATATGCTATGATACATACCTGTTACGGTATTCTGATGGTTTGAGTTTCATTTCTAGTGTTGTTTCCAATTAGCGAAATAAAGGTGAATAATTTTTTGTTATGCAGTAAAGCAGGCAACAGTGCCTTGGACTTGGTAAAGTATTTTGGCAGCAAAGGAAGTGTCATTAGGTAAGATCATAAAACTGAAATTAGTAGTTCTTTCTCCCTGTAAAAGAATGTAATCAGAGAAAAAGGGAATAATCTAACCTAGATGACACTAAGGCAACTATTGCATGAGGAAAGCAATGTTGTAAGCCTAAAGTTATTATAAATTATCATGAATGTTGTGCCACAATTAACTCTTTCAGATCAAGTTTTGTTTGGGGACGTGTATAGCTGGATTTTGTTGTGGGATGTTCCATTATCCTGGATCCAGGAGACTTAGTTTCAGGACAGGGTAATAAAAGTAATACCATTACAGGTACTACTACAATCGTCATCAATTCAATCACCTCTTTGAGACCAAAATGCAGGATTCTTCAAGGACAAGGCAGTTCCACCATTTGGTGGACCTAATAAGGCTAATAATGTCCTTCAATTTTTGAAGAAATAAATCTGTTAATTTTTTTTTTCCAAGCAAACACAGCAATGTTTGGAGGAATCCATCTGGTATTCCTCGGTTATCAAGATAGAAACTAAATTTGTTTATGATGAGGACTACTGCAGAGTGGCCTAATACACTATTATCTCCATAATTATACAAAATCACAAGTAGGTCTTTGCCGAAAAACAAACTCCGGGTATCTTCTTGCATATGAAAGATTTTATTTTTTATTTATCTGGCATATCCCTAAAATTATTTTGTTACAACTCAGGAAAAGGAAGGAGTGGTACTTGTATGAGCCCATTGTTGATATTTTATCAAATGAGGAAGTTGGGGCTCTTGATGCAAGAGAAGAGCTGAATGCTCGGTAAGTATACTTTGGTTGCATTATAGTTCTGCATGTGTAGAAATGGTAGGCTTAGAACTAGGACTTCAGCATCCAAGTTAACATAGTGCATTAGGAGTGAGCTTAACGTCGGAAGCATTCCTTATAAGAGCCATAGAGTGGCAAAATCTCATTTCTTTTGATGTTCGAAGTTATTATGTGTTTACATGGGCTAACACCAGCTTTCAGCAATTCTTTCTCTTCTTTCTTATCCCTTGGCATGCCCAGTCCTCTTCCTTATGCAGTCTCTAAACTATATAGAGATTCAAGGAAAATGCGGAAAAGAAAATGTCAATCCAGTATCTTGTTGGTAAACACAAATCCAACTCGTCATAATTTGTCTTGCTTTCTGCAGGTTGAAGAGAAAGTTAGATGAGAAAGAATAAAGCTTCCAGGCATGCTTTTCCCAGGGCGAAAATGCACCTATTACCTTGGCATCTGCACACCAAAAGGCTATGCTTCACATACACATCTGAATATCCGACTCTGTTGATGTGAATCTCAACTGTCAATGTGATGAAAGTTGTTGCCTGCTGCCCAGGCAAATTAGTTTATGAAAAGGCTAACAGCATTTAATTAATTTAGTTTAGGTGGATACTTGACTAAAGAAAGATAGCTCCTTGTAATCAAGTATAAACAGCACAATGTTCACTGCTCAGCAGTTGCCAAAATGGATGGCTGTATTTGAGAATCAGCACCTTTGTTGTGCTGGCAAAGCTATATCTAATCCAGAATATGAGGCAGCTGTTGCCAATTGCCTTTTATTTCAGAGGACAACTTGATATTATCTTGTGATCCTGAAGCTTCTTAAGTTTTTTCCTTTCTTCTTGTCATATAACGATGCAAGCACAAAATGCAATTTAGTCTTTACTGCTGATGTTGGTGTTAGCGACAACAGCCTTGTTGTTGATAGTGGTGATGCGTATGATAGACTGTAAATATTCACTTCGATATAGGATGTCAAATATCCTAGTCGAATTAGTACTTGATCATCATTTCACCAGTAGTCTCCACATGAACATAATCCACCAGCAAAGTGATGAAAGCGGTTCGTATCTCTTAGAACAATCTCTCGGCCAATGATCCCAGAAATGATCTTCATTACTGTGTGGCAATCTCCACAGGTTCTCAGGTTCTTCTTGATGCAAATGGGTGCACTAACAGGCAAACTAATTAGCCCAAATGCCAGAGCAAGCCTCTCACTATGGCACCACAAGTTCTGCTCCTTGTACTCCCCCATATCATTCACCGCACACCGGGTATCGGCAACGTACCCTTTCTCCCTCACCAGCTCCTCTAGCTTCCTTAACATGGCATAGATCTTCTCGCTCTCCCGGTGGGACCTATCGTGCACGGTGAACACGTGAGTCGTGCTTCCGATATCGATCCAGCTGCACCCAGTCTCTTTTTTCACCCCATTAGAGCTCATCAATCTCCTCACCTCCTTAGCTTCCTCCAGCCTTCCATAGGATGCATACATGTTTGACAGCAGCACATAGTTTCCAGGGTTATCAGGCTCCATCTCAAATAGCTTCTGAGCAACCTCTTTTCCTAGTTCTAAGTCTCCACAGTTCCTGCAAGCTCCAAGCAGAGCCCCCCACACTGATGAATCTGGCTCAACCGGCATTGTGTCGATGAACTGCTTTGCGTCATCTAGGCAGCCCGCACGACCGAGCATATCAACCACGCAGGCATAATGCTCGCTCCCTGGTGCCAACCTATGAGTCTGAGACATTGAATTGAAGTACTTGAGCCCTTCTTCTACTAGCCCATTATGGCTACAAGCTGAAAGGACACAAACAAATGTAATGTAATCTGGCTCAATTCCTCTTTCAAGCATTTCATTGAACAATGCTATAACACGGCTGCCGTGGCCATGCTGCTGAAAAGCAGCGATCATGGCAGTCCACGACACAATGTTGAGGTGGTTCTTCGTCTCCTCAAATGCTCGGTATGCATCAAGTAAGGTTCCACATTTGGCATACATAGTAATAAGCGAGCTCCCAACGCAACGGTTAGCTGCAAACCCAGATTTTACTATCAAAGCATGAATTGTCGCCCCCTGAGCCCATACAGCAATGCCCACCAATGCATGAAGCACTGTCGAAAATGATGCCTCATCGGGAAGAATTCCCTCCCTCATCACTGATCTGAAACAGCTGCAAGCTTCTCCAAATTGATCGTTATGGACCCAACCCATCATTAAGATGTTCCAAGTCACAACATCTCTATCAGTCTCAGGATCGAACACCTCCACGGCATTGCTGAAGCAACCACATTTGCTATACATGTCTACGAGCGAGTTCTTGACGTAAACCAACTTCTCCAACCCAAGCTTCAGAACATGAGCATGCAAGCTTTGGCCGAATCCCAATTCCCCAGCATTAGCGCAAGCGCTCAAGGTACTCGAAAAGCTCACTTGGTCCGGCGCCAGAGAGCAATCCCTTACCAACTCTTGAAAAGTGAAGATGGCGTTTCTATACAGCTTATTTCGTACGTAGCCCACCATGAGCGCGTTCCAAGAGACGAGGTTTCTCTGAGGCATTTCGTCGAACACCTTCCTCGACGCCGCCATGTCGCCGCATTTCGCGTACATGTCGGCAATGGCGCTGGCCACGAAGACACTCGACTCGGCGCCGTGTTTAAAACCGAGCGCGTGGACTTGCGAGCCGTGGGTTCGTACGCCAGTCTGTGCGCAGGCATGGAATGCGGCGGAGAAGGTGTGGGGATTTGGGCTAAGCGTTGAGGTCTTCTTCAGCTGGGAGAAGAGGGAGAAGGCTTCAAATGGGTGGCGAGATTGGGTCAAGTGGGCGATTAGAGAAGTCCAGGTCACGACGTTGGTGTACTTTCTGGCGCAGTTGAAGGTGAGAATGGCTTGGGTCAACTGGCCAGACTTGGCGTAGAGGTTGATGAGTTGGGTGAGGAGGAGGGGGTTGGAGAGGTTGTGGGTGGTGATGAGTTGGGCGTGGATTTGGGCGGGGTGGTTTGGGTTTGGATTTGGGGCTTGGATGGTGGCGGCGGTGAGGAGGGTGGCGAGGTACGTAGCTTGGGTAGTGGTGGGTTTGGGTGGTAATCTCATAGGATTTGGAGAGGGTTAAGGGTGAGATTGAAACTCTCATATATATATATATATATATATATATATATATACTTTTTAAAAAACCAATTTATATAGAATAAGATAAAAGATGTTGAAAGTATATTTTATTTTAAATCTGAATGAAAAAATTAACATTTTTACGTTAGTCTAAACCACATGAGAGTAAAGTCATACAAATTAAAGTTTAGAGACGTAATTTGAATTTAGGCAAAATTACAAGGGGGCAATTTATAATCTAATTATTTTTATATCAATAACCAGTTGATTGTAGCCAAACTGGTTGGTACGATTGAGATGGATGATGAATAGGAAACGAGCAACGTAGCATTAACTAAGACGGGTTTGGATATATTCAAATTAAATGAGGTCTCATAGTGGACTAGTATGGATGACTAGTCCTACAGAAAGAGAAAGACCCCCAACTAATCTATTTAAAGAACCCTCTCTCAACAAATAATAAATACATAATAATCTATTAAAAGAATATCACACTAAGTGTTGCATTGAATAAAAGAAGTACGAATGAGGGCCATTCCAGAAACGCCTGTAGATCTCTAGTTCAAAGCCGTATACAAGAAGGAAACGTCCAACCAACCATAGCGGCGGCTGCCACCTCATAACCAGAGCTTGACACGGCTCTCTTGGAACATTAGCGAAGTTTTCTTCCTGTTAGGAATCGCCATGACAGCTAGCATGCAAATAGACTTTATTTGTTTCGAGCTTATCCATTATTAATATTTTTCGTTGATGTCAACGTCACACGTGGCACTTACTTATCCTTCCCACGACGCCCCGCGACGTACACTGATAGTTGACTCTTCGCGTATGGAGTCAACTTTTGACTGGATAAGCTTGAAAGTAATTTAGGATAGATTATAAATTTACTTGTCTTAACAGAGCCATCAAATTATTATAATATTATTGATTGTTACATTATTTGAGCAACTAAAAATTATCTAAGAGAGAAACTGGAGGACAGGAAAGGAAGAAAGGTAAATGCTATTTTAAGTTTGAGGAATGAGATATGGTGAGTAAATTTAATATATATATATATATATATATATATTTTTTTTATATATATATTTTGATAGGAAAAAGATTTAGTTTCAAATTAATTAAGATCAAAAGATAGAGAGACAAAATAATACAAATTAGAGTTTATGAGGTAGTTTAATTTTAGGATATTTACAAACAATGCTCTATATTTTAACTATTTTATGTTTCATAATCGTCCTTAAGAATTTTGTAATTCGATCCTTATTTTTTATATAATTTTTATTTAACATCCCGATGTAATTTTAACTAACTAATATTTATCATGTTGCTGAAATACTTCTATCATTTTCTCTCATTTTTTATATCCCTCTATCATTTTTCTTACCTACCTTCTTCACCATGGTTATTTTCATTGCTGCCACCATCTTTCCTCATCTTCCCTTTCCTTCTTCCTCCTCCTTCTCCTCTTTTTTTCTTACAACGATAATTTATGTATTTATAAATTATTTTATATATTATGATAAAATATTTTTTAAGTACTAGCTAAGTTAACTAAAAATATTAAATAAGAATTATATGAAAAAAAAATGAGTTCGGGTTGTAAAATCTTTAAAACAAGTGTGAAATAAAAAAATAGATAAAATATAGGCCGTAATTCGTAAAAATCTCTTTAATTTTATATAAGGACACGTGCAGAATTTATAATTTATCTATACAGGGGTAATTCGTAAATATTCATCAGGCAGGGCCGCGACTCTGTCGGCCGACATCGTATAGCGCGGGGGTCGGGGCCCAGGCCACGTGGTACTATTGCGATCGCAAAGTTAAAGAGTCCAGCTCCCAAGATTCCAACCAATCACAGAACACCTATCAGAGCCAACCAACTCGTGCCACATGTGGAGAAAGGCCAGCTGTCAGAGTAAAACAGAAGTAGGAGAGACAAGAATCAAAATCCGCGTGCTATCTTAGCAACCCGAAGAAGAATCGACACAGCTCATACGTGTCGTGATCTCAAGGGGATAATTACATCGTCATCACGCGCCATGCACGAGCTACTCCTCTATAAAGAGAGAAGAGAGAAGAGAGAAGCTTCTCTACTCAATTATTCTTCTCTCTTTACCATCCCTCTCCTCTCTCTTCTCTCCCCCTCTCTTTCTCCTTATTCTCAAGTGAATTTTATTGAAGTTGGAAGAGAAAAGGTAAACTAAGTGAAAGAGTAATGGGGGACGGCACAGCCACTTGCGTAGATATCATTCTGGCCATCATCCTCCCACCTCTTGGGGTCTTCCTCAAGTTTGGCTGCAAGGTATATATTAATCTCATGCAGCCGCTCTTCTCTCTCAATTGATATATAACCTTTAAAAAGCTAATTAATCTCCCTTCCGTTATGGTAAATATATATATAGGTGGAGTTCTGGATTTGCCTGCTACTTACTATACTTGGCTACTTACCTGGAATCATCTATGCCGTTTGGGTCATCACCAAGTAAAAATCCCACCGTCTACTCAAGGAAAAGGTACGTAAGAAGTTACTTAACATCTAGTTACCTGTTTGTGTAATTAGGTTAGTTAAACTGTTATGGAGTTGGATTTAGAAAGATATATGATTAAAGATGGCTATTATTGTTTGGTTTGGCAGGAGCTAGTGGTGGTGGATGATGGTAGTGATTTCTACCTTCTAGACTTGACTTAATTGGCAGCTGCTGGTGGATTCTACTTCTTTGGTGGTGATTGATGTGATATTTTTTTATATATTTGCCTGTCACTTCTTTTGTAAGTTTGTCTGCATATAATATGTGGGAGAGTTATTAATTACTTTGTGTGTGATTATGTCATTTGTATAAGGAGGGTATATATCTCCACCGTTTGATGTATGTTGCTTAGTGGAAGATGTGATCAGCTTATTAATAAACTCTGAGGCATTACACTTCCTTCTTTATGATGCGTAGTGGAAGATGTTCGTCCTTCTATATTATATATCGTTAATATTCTACCATATATATTGTAGTTAAATTTAACCTAGTGGGGGAATGGAAGAGAAATTATTTCTATTGTTTCTAAAATATATATATATATTTAGAATATACGTCAACAAAATTATTACTGAAGGGGAATGCTGTGGTCATTACACATATATAATTAATTTGACTAACTTATGATTAAGCATGGCACGAATAATAAATATATACTGTTTTTTTATAATGAATTTCTATATCTAAAAGAGATAAAAGATCATTCTAGTTAGGGTGGTTACAATAAGTTGGTTTGGCTTCAATATAAAAATCAATTATTTAGATTATATATCTCATGAAATATATTTTTTAAAGGCTAAGATGGGCTCACATATGTTCTCTCAATTAAAAAAGGAAAGATATAAAATACTTTTATGGGATAATTACACTAAGAATTATTACTTATTTTCACATACATTTCTCATCTTCTTTTAGTAGGGGATATCAAATGATCATTTTATGTTCAATTAAAGTTATCCATAGAGGCATATCATTTTTAACCTTTAAAAAAATAAATCTATGTGAAGGTATAACTAATGGAAGTGGCATTTTAGAAGTTTTTCATAGTTAAGGGGTCAATATGTCATGCAAAAATGAAAAGGTGAGGGCCTACGTGGAAATGAGCAAAGTCCAGATATAATCTTGTCTTTATTATTTGATACTATAGATGCTATATCTTAAAACACGTTCGGGCTCAACGAGAAATCGACCCATCACCTACTTTACACTGCAAATTGACAACTGAGGTTGGGCCCATTTGGACACTATGCTTTAGTAAAGTTGGTAGGTACCATCCTTGTGACCAACATAATTATAGGTTCTATGAGATTCAACTCCAACTCTAAATAATATTGTAAAAAAATTATTTAATAGTTTGGTGACTTAGTAGTTTGGCTCAACGGCTCAATTCGGTTGATGACTCGACAATACAGTTGGCTTAGAGGAGCAGCGCGATGGTTCGAAGTAATTATTTATATTAACTAAAAACTTGGTTAAATCTAAGTGTTTATATCTACCATTTGGGCTTAAGTATCATTCTACTTCCAATTGGATCTCTTATAGGGGATGGGCTCAAACTGAAGGCTATAATTGTTGACAACTCCAGTGCTGCCGTAGCTCCGGTACTATAACCTGCTGATGTTATTCCTTTTATATGTATTTATATATATATATAAAGTGTCATTTATTTTGTCTCATTTGTTTCTATAAGTTTGGATGTGTATGTGTGCGAGATTTAATTGTTTGTCTGTGATTACTTATATGATGTCTCCTCTGGATTGTATCAGTTAGTGCTGCTCCAGTTTGCAGTTTATTAAACATTGTAGCTACTGGAAGTTGTGTTTAGTTTATGGATAAAATAGAGTTTTGGTTGTGTTATTAGTTCTTTTGCATTATTTTTTAGTTTTTTGATGAGAAATTCTTATTTGGATTCTCTTTTGTAGATTTATATTGAATTTAAAAGTTGAGTTGTATCCTTTACAGCCCTAAGGGGCTCTTGCAATTTAATTATATTTAATTTTTTAATTTAATATATAAAATTGAGTGTGTATATTTTTTAAAATTAATATCTATCTCTCTCTTCAAGTATAAATTTAGAAAATATCAGAAAGGTTATTTAATTTTACCTAAATTTTCTTATTTATTTTTTATGTCACATTAATTTACTTCTTTAATTATCAAATTGGCAATGGTAATTCCTAAGGTGCTTAAAATTAATCATATGACAGTTAATATGATAAATTTTAATAGAAAAATTAAATAAGTAACTAATAGAAAGAAAATATTTCTAATCACAAATCAAACTTCCCGAACCATTATTTAATTTTACATAAATCTTTTTATTTTAATTTTTTTGACACTTCGACTTCCTCAACTATTATATATATATTAATAATAGAAAATATTAATTAATTATCTTACACTTAATTTTTGTTTCCTTTTTTTTTAAATTAAAGAGTAAATTAGTCCTGAGAGGCTTAAAATTGATCACAGAAAAATATAACGAGCGACTACAAAAGAAATATTTCAATTGTTTTACATAGTTATATGATCAATGTATCATAAAAAATAAATGGTGGGAGTCTATACGAAGATAATTCAAGAGTAATTCTTCTAAATATAAGGGATGCACATTGCAAGTTATACTATTATTTTTATTTGTTTTACCTTCTCACCTTCTAAGTGCAGCAAAGAGGAAGAACCAAAGATCCTGATATCTTGAGGATGATGAGCTCCAAAATGGAAGGAAGAGGACATCTTGAGCAATATATGGTTCATAGATCAACAGCTATGTATACATAATGTTCCACACTAATTTTTGATAATGCCAGTGAGGTGAGAAGAAGATGATGAGTGATGATACGACTCCAGTGTCCTTTCCTGACCCCTCATGTCCTCTGATGACGGGCCACTTACCCCACAACACATGCCCTTCTCCTCTATCCATGAATTAAAGCACACTAACTTGCCTTTTACTTGGGTCAATTCCAAGTTGTTTGTCTACTCTACTAAAGGAAAGTCATATTGGTCGGGTGCTTTGGTCCTATCACTACTAAAGGTGATGATTGACCAGGCTGAGCCTTTTTATTCTTTTTTTTTTCTCTGTCGACTTAACTATTTGTTTATAATTTAACCCACCAATCACTCATATCGGGACAAATTTAAACCATGATAAAATATTATATTCCGTTATCGCCCACTAGCCTATTGAATATCAGGCTTATATATATATATATATATATATATGTAAGATTTTTGTTACATAATGAATGAACTTTTTGGAGATTGATGTTGTCTCGATGATCATTGAGACAAAACATCTAATCTCGAAGATCAATCACGGAAGCAATATATTGAGTTCTAGTGTGCAAGATAATTTCAGATATAACTGTGAAATTCAACGGACAATTTGTAAGTGACTTTTGTAATTGCTCTATCATTTTAATTATTGGTTTGATCCTCGTGAAAATTATCTATGATTTTTATATTCAAGTTTAGGATTCTTCATATAAAAAATTATTTGGATCTACTTTGATCTCTATTACTTGTTTTTACTTATATTTGTATTTTCGCGATAGGTTGTTATCTTGTAAGTGTGTTTCAATGCACAATTCATCATTCAAACTCGCTACTATTCATTTTATATTGTTCACCTGTCAATTTGTCTTTAGAGTGGTTAAAACATTCTGTTATATTTTGAGTTAAAGTGGGTTAAGTCGGTGGATGGATGGTCGTGATGACGGTGGATAGGGGTAGAGGAATGGTGATGGTGGGGATGATAATGGCAGTGAGAGGGGAAGACAAGGAAGGAGAGGTGATCTTTTGGGTCTAGGGAGGTACGACAAATGAGGAGGGAGAGAAGACATCAACCTTGGGGTGGATGGGCGGCCTAGATCGAGAAATGGCTACCTTTCACAATTTTAGAGAAAAGATAGGAAAACTGATAATAATCTTCAATAATTTTGAAATGGCTGTCTTTCACAATTTTGGAGGATAATGAAAATTCAAAATAATTCAAAATAAACCTAATACGAGATAATTTTGGTGTTAGTTCAAATCGCTTTGAGTGGAGTTTGAAGGCCTCTTCTAACTCCAATTTTCTGCACTCTTAGGTTGTGGCGTTTAAATGTCAAAACCTGAGATAACTTATTCTTGAATAGCGCTATGGTGTTTGAACACCAAGAAGAGCAGTTCAAACACAAAATCTAAGAGCACTTATTCTTTAAGAGAACCTTAGCATTTGAATGCTAGGAAGGGGCATTCGTTAGACAAGATTGCTACTGTTGAGATGAAAATCTCGATGATAACATCAATCCCGCGAATCCACTATCCCTTGTGAGGTGATTTGATTGAGTCGGACCACATCACATCACTCAACAATAAATGACTATAACTTTTCTATTAAAACCAAATCTTGAAAATATGGTTAGACTATTTTTGATAGTTAGAACCACATTCTAAAAATATCTTCCTCTTGAATTTCTTCATGAACCTTCATAAGACTTTCACATATGCTCATACAAAGATTCTAAACTTTTTTATACATTTAAGATATTTTGAAATATATTGCTAGTTAAATAAAATCTTACGGTCTATATTAATAGACTTGTTGGATTAGGTGTCCTTACAAGGAATCATAGTCTAATTGAGAATATTAGTTCATTTATGTTTTTGGTCTCCTTGATAAAGTAGGAAGAGGTGACAAGAGAAGGAACATTATGAGAACATAATGAGATTAGGTGTGTGAAAATTTGTGATTCCCTAGATATGTCCTCTTAGTTAAAATTTTGGAAGAGATAAAATTTATAATTTGACTAGAATTAGAAGATATTAAAATTTAAACGCAAAGTTGACAACCAAAAACAATTAGGTTTAGAAAAATTGAATCCTACTAAGTTTAGAAAAATATGATTAAGAATCCTATTTTGAAGAGCAACTCAAGTAGGAAAGAGAAAACCAAATAAGAGTAGGAAAATTAAAATATGATAAACATTATGATATTTTTTTAGCATAGAAAACCTCTTTAACCGAAGAGCTGACAAAATTATGAACCCCCCTTCAAACATATTGATATATTTCACAAAACAATAGAAATATTCTTAATTGTTTAAGTATCATCTTGAATGTGTTTCATACAATTAACTATTCTCATAAAATAAAAGTTCTCTTTTTGGTACGCAACCGGATTCTAGATCAAACTTTTGCACATGTGTTATTGGTAGGGTGCAGATGTCGATAATGACAACTCGATTCAGCACATCCTATGTGATCGATCAATCTCTCATGTAGAAACAACAATCAAATATATATAAATGGCTCTCCTCATACTTGATGTGAAGTATGCCTTGTGGAATAACCAATAACTCTAAGTTAGAACTTGATCTCATTTCCATTCTTGTTGGATCCATGAAAGTTCTTTAGCCTTTTAGCATCGCCAATGTGCTACAAGTTATAGTTAGTGTTTGATTTGCACTTAGAAATTATAGTTAAATAGTTCCCCACAATTTATAGAAAGCTAAAAACTTCAAGTGAGGGATCAAAAAATGGGTTGGATGAATAGCATGTTGGATGGATACCTTGTAAATACATCTAAATCTCTTCGGAACCTCTCTAATTTGTACTAGATGAATCTCCTTTTTCGTTTTGTGAAAGTCGTTCGACACTTTAAGTGTCATCTAGATGCCACTTAAGTTTCTTTTGTAAAACACGCATTTCTTGTGCTAGAGTCCACACTGGCCCTATTCCATCTAGACAGGGTACTATTCACCTAACACTATCTATCTAGCACTATAGCAAATGCTGAATTTTTTAATTTTACTTCTTTTTCACTTGAATATTCAAGCTCTTCACATGTAACACTTTTTCATTAGTAATGTATCTTGATCATATATAATTTTTAAATTATATATCATAAATATTGAGTGCTTTGGATCCACAAATTTATTGTTACAATATTCTGCACAAAGTATCCTAATTTGACTAAGGAAAAAAAATATAAACTTTAGATGCCTATGTAAAGACGTAGAATGATACTCTTCTAGACAACGAATAAAGGCATTCTATGATGCAAAGATTCTTAGAAGGGGTGCAGAGAGTGACGAGATTGGTAATATAGGATACGCACGAATATGTTGATGGGCTATCATATAAAAAGCTCATAGAGAATCGATACATGATAGCAATAAAATGTGCTAAGGGATTCTCCTGTGGTCTACCTTTTAGGAATTCTTTTGTACTAACTATATGTTACGAACTAACCTAATCTGATCCGCAACGGTTCTAAAACTTGGATCCTAGCTTGGTAGCCCACAAATAGCTAGATGGATACTAGAGTTAGATCTTGGTGTAAAGGGGGAGAAGTTGTTCTGGATGAGAGTGGTTAGAGGCTGGAAGAAGCCAACCAAAAACTTAGGTGAAAGAAAAAGGGAGGAGGGATAAGGTGTCAATGGTTAGAGACAAAAGAAAAGGAGATAGAACTAAAGCCAATTCTAATCCAGATAAAAAATCTCAATTAGAGTTTCCTCCACATATATATAGAGGCCCACCCTAAGGAATCCATAATTAACATAAAAATACTCCAAACAACCCTAACGATCCCTAACTTAACCCACACTTTCGCCGTGGTGCGTTCGAACGTGCCTAATTGCGTTCAAACGCGGAATTTCCGTTCTCTATCAATGCGAATATGATGCAGGCGTTCGAACGCGCCCATTTTCATTCGAATGCGCCAATTCCGTCCTCTGTCAATGTGAATGTGATGCAGGCATTCGAACCACCTCGTTCAAACGCAGTCCATGCATTCAAACGCACCCTGGCAAAAAATAATTTTATTGATTCTACTTACTCAACTAGATAAATAGGCTTATTCCAATGAACCCAATATCATGCGTAGAGCCAATATGAATCGAATCGTATCACTATATATATGTGTAAGGATTATTCTATCTGATATGAGTTAGAATCATTTCACTATGTGTTTTGTATATTGGATTTGTTGATATGCCATAATCTTTTGCTACTAAGAGAGTTTTCCACTACTAAGAGGACTTTTTGTGTGTATCTTAGGTTAGAGTTGCTGTGATTATGTTATTCTCATCTGATATTTGGCGAGATTGGATCACATAACAACTAATATCAAAACTAAGGGTGCGGTGAATTTTAACAATTTAGCAGAATTAACAACTGGGAGACTTATAAATTGATTAGTCTTGCTATTCAAGCTGAAGTCTATAGAATGGACTTATTCATATTGATACATTGTAACTTTATCTTTGATGCAAGGAAATAATTTACTAAGCGTGTGTTTGGCTTGAGGCTAAGACTAATCCTTGAAATTGGCTAGGACCACTAATCATGTTTAGTATCTAAATATTATTTTATCCCTAACTAAATTTAAAACCAAAGAGACAGAGAGTACAAAAAAAAAGTCTCAGTTTGAATTTACCCTTGGAATGACTTACATTATCTTTTATATTTTATATATTTTTTCTGTCACACCAAAAGAAAAAAAAAAAGGTGTAATATGCTTCAAAGTCAAAGGGTCAAATAGCATTTTGCTCCATTAATATAACATATCATCAATTTCTCTCCAAAATTAATATTCTTTTCACTTTTTCATATCATATCAATGGTAATCATAATACTCCCCAGCTTCTTCAGAGACAAACACTTAATTCTTTTTAGACTAGTTTAAGCTACATAAAATGAGGCTAATAAAATGAATCTAAATAGCCACGTTCAACTACTAGATTCAGACCAAAAGAAAAGAATTCCATCCAAATCCAATTTTCAAAACCATTGGATTTTATTAAATGTACTAAAATCAACCAAATCTACTCAAATCAATTAAAATATCATATCACTTAATAGCTCTAACTCCTAAACTAGACGATTCACTATATGCTTCTCAAGAATTAAGATAAAAGGTGCCAGAATTTCCATGTATATATTTCGAAATTAAGACAAAATAATTAGGGTTTTGAATCAATAATGATTATCTAATCACAGGTTTGGCAGCCCTTTATTGGCTACCAAGTACCAAAACCTAATCAAAGGGCTAAGTCCCTTGGTGGGCCTAATCAGGCCCAAAACATCCGTAGGATAACTGTCCGGATACTGCGCGCCTTATCCGAGGAAAGATGGATAGTTTTCTGTTTGAGAAAAGGCTATTGGAGTACAATCTCGGAGGATAAGATGGTTGGAGGAATAGCGATATTTCTCAAGTTGCTTGCTTCAACTGAGTTTTTTTGTCCCCCCCTCTTCTTCTTCCCCCCTTCGTTACTTCTTTCTAATCAAGAACATCATTTTCAAAGAGCAAACAACATGGCAAATTCTGAGTATAAATCAGTAGTAAGTACTTCATGATTTCGAACAGTAGACTCAAATTATGTACTAAATCTCACCATGGAACTCAATAGTATCCATCCATGGGGATTCAAATGAAGTTTCTCATGAGATTAACACCTCTCTCTCTCTCTCTCTCCTCTAGATCTCCTTGTCTGGCTACTGGGATGCATCGAGATGAACATAGAACTACTACACAATTACAAAACCACACATATGAACATGTTAACGTCGCAAAACACAACGCATCGATGATTACGAGCTCGTGTTATGATCCCCAACCCTCGACTTGTCGAGCATCGACCACATTATGTGAACATCCTCATAAGGACACGCCATCACCTCGCCATGAAGCTTCAAGCTATTATGGTCGTGACCTGCAACAAGAAACAAATTGCCTCTGAGAGATGACCTTTTACGTGCTGGTATACCTACATAGATAGATACATTGTACAGCGTATTGATGCTTGGGAAGCTAGGAAAAGCTTTACAAACCGGCTTCTTGTGGCTTCTTCTCTTTGGGTGAGTTGAAGACTGTGCAGGCTTTTCTGAAGGGGGTGGTGATAGTCCGAACCCAAGAACCCATGAAGGGTTAGCTTAGATGATAATGATGATGATGATGATCAGGAGATGGGTGCACGGATGTTGATCTAAAAATCCAGTACAAACCTTGGTATCTATATGTAGTGCTAGTGCTGGGGGAGATTGAGATGAGTTTGATGATGATGATGACGATGATTAGGAGAGGAACATAGAGGAGGCAAGATCCGAGAGGTGAGGTCTCTATGGAACCAAGTATCGCACGAGCACATGCTTCTGGTTATTCCCTCAGCTGGTCTCCAACACACTCAAATGCTTCTTGTCTACTTACTTTTCTTTCATGTTTTTGCAAGTGGTAATATAATTGTATGCTCTCCATTTGTTCTAATTCCCCAATGTTATTTTCTCAAACAAAATAAATAAATTAATTAAAGATACTTTTTTTAAAATAAAATAATAATTCCAAGGCTTGTAGGTTATATATATATATAGATTAGATCCGAAATCTCTCGGAGAATTAGGTTAAACAATTGGGATAACACTACAGGGCACTCAGCACAATTTATTCAGATAATTCTTCCCATTTTTATATAGGAAAGCAAGCCCCTCCAACAATTTATGTTCGTAGTTAACTCTTTTAAGTTAATCTCTCTAATTGAAAACCAAGTTATCTTCAAGAAATGATAGTTACTTATTAAGCAAAAGCTGTTGTATATAGAATAATATGCTAAAAATAATAAAAAAATATCCTCGTATAATTTAATAGAGTAGAAGAGTGTATGAGTATAATAATCATCATTTTACTTATATTTGCTCTAGAAATAATAGTCCTTGCTCTCTATATATTTCAGTTCCCTATATATTCAAATTACAAATGCAAGATTCAGCATCTTCTACTGCCATTGAAATTCGTATACTTTGCCAATTAATTCACTGAAAGATTCTTCCTGAGGAGATAGTTGGCTGACTTGGGAATTCCAATTACTTTGGATGATTTGGGTCCACGAGTTGATCCAATATTTCTCCAACAAATCGAAGTAAAAAAAGTACCCAAATTTATTTATTTATTTATTTATTTTCTATTAAAAGTGTGAATCTATTATTATTCTGATTACTTTCTCTAAAGTTTATTAATCTTTTGGCATCAATGATTGCAAGTATTTAATGTTTTCCGTCCACGTGATGTGTCGCTGTCACATCCGGAGGATTCCCAGCAGGCCGTACATGGAGAACTGTGCGGAGATGCTGCCTCATCTAAAGAATAACAATTTAATGTTGATGAACACTGCAATACGATTGGAGGTTGGCGTCCACTTTAAGTCATGCGTGCCATGATTTCGTTGATTTAAGCGCAAGAGATCCGCATTATTGTACCTTAAAAGGTCTTTTAGAAAGGCGTACTCAACGTTGTCCCTTGCCACTCCGCACTTGGAGCCCCCTGTACGGCTCAAATTTTATTAAAGAGAATTAAGTCTATTCTTTTTATTTATTATTTTAAGACTAGGCTGGATCTATAATAAGTTTGAGCTTGTAAGCACTGATGTACAATGGTAACTTTCTTCTTTAATTTGATTGATGGAAGATGAGAGTCTTAAATTATTTGATGAATAGATACTATTTTGTTTGATGTTTTTCTTTTGGGTAGTAAAACAAAATAGATAGCACGGATGGCATGAGGGAGATGTTGGGAGGTAGCGGTGATGGGTGAGGGTGACCCATGCTCTCCAAGAATTGCAATGATGAGATTACAAGCTTTGAGCTTCGTATATGCTTGAGTGGGGAATTTAGGAACACCATATCTGTGTGTACGGAGAGATGAACTTCATCTTTTGATGGTACTAGTTGTCTACATTTCTATCTTCTATAGACCACCAATTAGATTCACATTGGAATTTATATATCATAAAAAATTTGAGGGTGCTCTATTGATTCACAAATTTGGAAGACTATTAAAATACACATTTGATAGGTCCTAGAGACATATATCCAAGCCCATCTTTATCTTTAACATTCCTAACAGATCCCTCTCATATCTATCCTCTGGTGCACACACAAGAGAAGACCTAGTATCAATAAGGATATACATAGTGAACACTAACCAGGAACAAGGATTTGAATGGTGCGAGTTATCCAAGGAAAATATTCTTTTTTTTCTATTTGATTTAAGGGACTCGGGGACTTGGGAAAGTAGGATTGCAATCCCAGAGTTGCATGAAAATATTGCTTGCAGCTGATATGTCAATATTAGACCCCTTTCAAGCAATAGGTTTGAGAGATGGACCATTTTGGTAGACAAGTTTCTGAGGCGGCTCAGTTTGGTAAAAGAAACTCCCTCTATTTGCTAAAAATTTCAAGCTACACCCAACAACTTAATAGATAACCATACTTTAATCAGATCATTGTGTCAACTTAATTATATAAATAAATTAAGCCTCGAAACTACTAAAATAGCATCCAAAGATCAAAATATCATTTGAAATAACCAAAGTATTTCTCAGGTCTTGTTTTATTTAGAACATAGACAGAATGTAGTTTGTTATTTGTAACTTTTCTCAAAAGATGAAAAGCAAGAAAAATAGATATGTAATATTTGTATCGAAACCGCATGAACTCTCGGAAAATCCAACAGAATTTTTCAAAAGAAATTCTTCACCAAACCGACAGACGAACTATACTGTGAATAGACCTAAGCAAGTTAGTCAGCACATATAATTGTCTAATAACATCTACAATTGTTAATTTATCTGCCTTCAAAGAACACATTGATACCGAGAGAGAACTGCCCCAGTTCTACAGGCATGCGAAGACTATCCATTCCTGCCCATGATTGATTTGCATGACATTGAGAACGTCAATATTTCATTGTTCTTGTGATTTTAAACACTTGGGCCTTTTGATAAGCAACCAGTTACTCTCCCATTGGGATGTTTCTTCTCATGCTAGCCTATGGTAGTACCAATCAGGATCAACTTCTCTTACTGCCAGACTCGAGCAGGGACATGATATAACTTCATGTATATCTCCAGAGAATTTAAGTGTTAGATGTTAAGGTTCATATGACAGGGCTAAGGTAAAAATATAGTATCAAATCATGTCAATTTTAATATGCCAAAAATGAGTGAACTAATTGCATGTAGTATGTACAACCATGTTCACACATACCTCTGAACTAGTTCTCTCACTGCATTCTTATTGCAGCTTCCCATTTGGAAGAAAAGAATTTACATAAACCATTTTGCTTGAAGCTAGTCAAATCAGTTAATTATTGGATTATTTCTTCCTGCACGAAAACTCGGCTTCTTTCGTCGACCCTTCTTTCCATATTGGTTTCCTGATATTTTTTGCCTAAGAGATATAGAACAGAGTGGAGAATTATGTAATGTACAATAAAAATATTGTAGTGGTATCAAGCTCCCTACTGGCAATAAAAGCTTACCTCAGACTGTTAAGTTGGCTTGTCAAATCATTAATCTCCAAGCCAGATAGCTTCAGTGAAGATAAAGTTCCAGGTACCTCTTCTGAAACTACCTTTGACAGTTTATTTGCTGAAACTTCTAACCTTTTAAAAGCCTGATTATTGAACATCCAAAGCAATTTCAATCAAATTTCTTGTCAGTAAACACAAGGAACAGAGTGTTATCTAATCGCCAGATTTTCTTACACTCATGACTGGGAGAGAAACGATTGCCAATGAGAAAAATGATCCGACTACCTGCAAAAAGTACAATGAAGAGAACTTCATTCCTGACATAAATTTATTTAGATCATAATGAAAAAGTAGCCATACTGAGTTCCATTTCTAATATTGAAGCAGAAGTATAGCCAGTAGGATTTGTGAGGTACTTCTGTACATCAAATACAATATACTCACAACAAAGGAAAAAGAGGAGCATAATTAGTGACTACTTTTAAACTCATTGTACAATGAAAATGAAGAGCTAAGTTGTCATGCCCAAAATAGGAATCATTACCGGCCATGCATTTCAATATGCTTGAGATGCACGAAACCTTATTAATATTCTCTACGTGTACGATGGCAAATTAAATAAATAAAACGAGAATATGCTTTATTAAATTTTATAACTAATTACAATAAAGATAAAACAATGTTAATGTTTTTGAGTCTCTAAACTAAACGAAGAAAACTTCTAATCTAAAGCATAAAATAAAAAAGAGCGGAAAGGTAAATAGGTGAATCCTAAGTGGAGGTGGAGTCCGGGTACATCTCGCTCAGTCGCCCCGCTGACTATTACCTGAAATAAATAAATAAAATACAAAAACAATAGAACCCATGAGCCAACAACTATAGCTCAGTGAATGGAATCCACTCGAAAACTAAATAAATTTTAAATCATATTAATGCTGAATAAATTAAACTAAAAGCAACAATATCCATAACAATATGCAATAGGCATGCTCTCTAAATAATAACAATGATAACAATAGAGAGATGTCACAACTTGTAACCTTGCACGTTTTCAACATATTAACATCTTTTGATATTTATACTGTCATGTGTCTCAATGGGTCTAAACCTTGTGAATCTACATCAACTAGAAGTCACCTCGAAATAACGCTAGGGATTTTTTTTCATAGCTGATCCGGTTAGGGTCATCAGAGGGTATCACCCTGTGATCAATACACTCTGTCTTTTTCTCTAACCGTTGAGAAAAGTTAAGAGTCACCTAGGAAATTTTCTCATTCATCTTAGGACTGTTCCCTAACCCCGCCAGAGTCACCTAAGAAAATCACCGCAGTGATCTAATTTAAGATTTTTCCCTGGACTTTCAGATAGACTTGAGTCACCACGGAAAATCACAAACGATTTATACCGGGACTATTCTCTAAGTCGTACCAATACTAGTCTCATTTTTCTTTTCACAAATTTCAATATTTGCACGAAGTATGGTGATGCACTGAATATAATAATTAAATACACACTGAAAATATAACAATTAAATTTTCGCACGTACGGATGAAATAAATAGATTTGCACACAAAAATTACAATAATTTAATTTTTACACATAAGGATGAAATAAATAAATTACACACAGAAAATTTACATGGTCTGATAAAGATACGAAATACAATAAAATAAACATGTGAGTGAACCCACTCACCTGAGTCTAGGCAAAACAACCGAAATCTCAAATCTCTAGTTCACATACTAAAAATCACCACCATAAATAATAAATAATAATCAAAATTTTAATTTGAATAATAACACTATTTTTAAAATTTAAAAAAAAAAAATCAAAAATTACTAAAATGGGTTTAAATTCACCCATTGGATTGGGCTGGGCTAATGCTGGCCCGGCCCATTCTAGAAAATGAGCTAATTGGGCTGGGCCAAGGCCCAACCAAAATAATGGATTGGGCTATGGGTCAACCCGCAACCCATCCCAAAACTAACTAGTTCGGGTCGGGTCTGTGGATCCGAAATCCAAACCCGACTCGAACCCAAACTTAATTAAAAAGGGGTTGGCTCGGGTTAAACCCGAGCCCAACCAACCCCTTCTCTCCTTTCTCGCGACCGACGCGAGAAGAGAACTGAGGGAGAGGGTGACCGCCGGCGACCCCTTCACGACCACCTTCAACCTCTCCTCTCCCTCTCTCTCTCTCACTCTTTCTTTGTTGTCATGAGGTGGAGGAGGACCCACCACCGACGACCGACGTCGGAGCCGACGTTGACTGGAGCCACGAGGGCTCTTCCAGAAGACATCCATGACACAAGGCTAACGACTTGGAGCTCTCGAGCACAAGCAGCAGCAGCCCAAAGCTGCCGGCCGGCGAGAGTTACCGACGAAGCCGAAATCCCCAATTTAGGTACTTTCGCTAAACCCTATTAAACTCTAATTAAAATTTATGGGTGGGAGAGGGCTTACCAACGAGTCGCGTGGTGGTCTCCGATGGCTCCGACGGCACTCCGGCGGACTGATCCCACAGCGACGACTCTGACAGTGAGGAAGAAGAAAGCGAAAGAGGGGAGGAAAAAGAGAGAGAAGAGGACTGAGATGGTTAAGCAGAGAGAGAGAAGAGATTAGGGTTTTAATTTATAGATTAGAAGAGAAATCTAGACCTAATCCGATCCGGATTAGGCGTGATTTCTCTCTGCGCCTCGTTGCTTGCTGGAGAAGGTGAGGGGAGGGGCTGCACGTGCAGAACACGTGCACCCTCCTCTCTCAACCCATATTTTTATTTTTATTTTATTTTATTTTATTTTATTTTTTTGCTTCTGGTTCTGACATAAGTACTCGGATGTTTGAGGTTGTAAGCAACTAACAAATAATGGGAAGTCTCCAGATTAAGATAGGATATCTTTGAGCATCAATAATACCAACCAGTGGAGTGCTCGTAACAGATCTTCCAAGGTTCAAAATATTTCTATTGGCTTTGGTTGCACTCAGGCATGTGACTTCCATATATTGTATTTCCAACGGTTTGGTATTTTCGGATGAAACTTTCAAGTTTCAACTGAAAGGTTCTAGAATATCATGGAAATAATGTTTTATCAGATTATGAATATATATATGTATATATATATATGAATCATGGATACTCCATTGGGATTAGAGACGATCATTGGCCCGAACTTCCCATGCCCAAGCCCAACCCAAACCCGCATGATTTGGGCCCCGCCAATCCGAGCTCGAGATAATAAAAGGCGGCATGGGCTAGGTCTTTGCGCGCCCGATCCAGCCCAAAAGCCTAACCCACTAAACCCACTTGTGGCTCAGCCCATTATGCATGTCTATTCTAATAATTTTTAGTTCCATATCAAATATTTAATAAACTGTGTCGAACACTTACACACATTGCATACAATATTAACATGTGATGCACATGTCAAACTATTATCTATTTCCCAAAAATGAGAGGAGGATTTCCAAATATGGCTAGGATACAACAGGGATACATGAGGAGACGGGAGATATAGGAGCAATGCGACTAATTAAGCTGTTAAAACCAAAAGATGAACTAACGAAGTTTGATACATGTTTCAAGAGGAAAAATTTTATTGCCGCTTAGTTGTGATGAACCAAAGGAAAAATAAGGATAGGGAGATTATATGTTCCCCGCTCCCTAGAATATTAAAAGATTCTAATTAAGTACATTTCAACGAGACAACCTTTGATTGAACTAATTTTTTATTACAAATAATTTATTCATTTATAAAGCGATACAGACGTTAACAACTCTTGACACTTTACCAAATCTAAAGTATTTTATGGCATGAATCCAAGTTTCAACTGATCATGAGATGAATATGCTAAAAGGGATCGAGATTGGCCATACCTAATCCTCCATCCCGTCTCAAAACCAGAATGATGACTAATTTCGATCTAGTATTGACCAATTTCGACTATATTAGTCGGATCGACCGATCTATCTCGGCCATATTAGCCAAAACCGGATGTTTTAAGATTCACGTCGGATTTAAAATGGATCTAAGTAGGAGGATATCAGTAATTAATGTCCCAACTTGCCTTCTTTTTAAGTTTTTGATTTATTCAGTTTATCTCTCACATACATTCTTGTCCCACCCCTAACACTTCACCGAACTAATCCGGCAGTCAATCCAGTAAGCTCATCCAACAACTTCTCACTTTGGTAAACTCGAGTATGTTTTCTTTTTCTATTTAGTTTTTTTTTCATTTCTCTTATCTCTCTTTTCTTCTCTACCACTCTTTTACTACTTATTTCTTACTACTACAAAACAATAATGAAAAGAACTCTCTCTCTCTCTTCATCTCACTTATACAATAGTAATTTATGAATAAAAAAATTTACTAATCCAACTCAAAATTCATCATGATTTTGAGGCAAACACTCTTTTTTTCACTTTTAAGGCTTCATACATGAGTAAATTCTTCTTTTCTTGTTTTTCTCACTTTTTCTAAATTTTTAGAAAATTTTCTATATATTTAAATAATATTTAGAATTTTACGTAATTAAAAATAGTTTGATCAACAAATACATATTGTTTTATCGAGTAGCAATCCTAACCCCGAGTTTCAGAACCCTGTTTTATGGAGATCATTCTCCAAAGATTCTTACAACAATATACTTAATACAAGTTATATCTAATGTTAATTTTCTATTCAGGAATCTGCTATCTATAGTTCATTATTGATCCTTCAAGAACTTCTTGGAACATAAGCCAAAGTAGTGATTTCAAAAAAAATCATAAATTAACGAAAAATATTTCATGCATGTCAGCAACATGCTAGTAAAATTTCATCGGTTTGGAGTTGTAGATCAAATGTTTAAGTGTTTTAAATCATGGATTTTCGTTTCGGCCGATCTCACCTTGAACCTAGTTGGTAGGCTAGTTTAGGTGGGACATCAACCTTCCGGATTGGGCAAGTTTCAACTGCTTTGGCCGAAACAAAACAAAATCGGGAAAGAAAAGAAGAAAGACAGGGTAGGGAGCTCATCAGAGAAAGATAGAGAGAATAAAGGAAGAAATTATATATCTAAGGTCGACGGAGCCAGAACTACGTTAGAGGAGTTCATATTACAAACCAAATCTTGACCGATCCAGACATAATAAAATTATAAAAATTTAAAAGGTGGTGGCCTTGTGAGTTAGGGTTTTCCTAGCTCTGGTTTCAAATCAATTGGATGTCTGAATGAAAATATATAATTAAAATAGTGGAGCAAGGCTAGAACAGAGCAGAAAAGTAAATATTCGATGTTGCAACAGCCAAGAGTGGTGGTGGATGGCCGTAAGATAGGGTGACTGCTGGAGGTAATGGTGGCTATAGATTGGAGGTAGAATTTGAATTTCTAACTTAGATCTACTCGAAAAATAAACAACTATGATTAACTTATTTTTACTCCTAAATTCATTCTTACTCCTAAGAGAACTCAAGAGCAAAATAATTTCCGAATAGTTGGATGATTGGATGAATAAAGCTTAACCCCTCTATATATAGAGATCGGGTACAACGAGTCATACTCAAAATTAATTCTAAAAGTTTACACGACTCGAACTAGAATTTGCTTTAAAAACTTACATGACTTAATTGAACTTGTCTTAGTGGCTTACATGACTTAATTAAAGTTGTCTTAGTGGCTTACATGACTTAACTAGACTAACTTTAAGGGCTTACATAAGTATAAATTATTTAAAAAATAAATATGATCAATCCATCGAGCTTAATCCTCATGATGCGATCTGATCTGACCTGGTTCGCATCAGAGGAATTCACTAGAGGTTGACAGAGCCGAATATATGTCAGAGGAGTTTGCCGGACGTTAATGGACATTGGAACTACGATAGAGAAGCATTGCTTAAAAGAGAGGGAGTAAGAGAAGAGTGAGAGTGTGGGAGAGAATGGGGAATCAAAGAGGGAGAAGGAAAGGTTTTAAGGGAGATTGAATTTTTTTTTTGAAATGGGAGCAAAAGTGAGAATAAAGAGCAGATGGGAGAGAGAAAGAGTTAGAAAAAGTTTTTTATTTATGGGAGAAAGGGAGAGATTGAGATTAAGAAAATAGTATTTTCATTTTTAGTTTTTAAACTTCAAATATGAATAATTTTTATTTATATATTATTATTATTTTTCTAAAACTTTTTAGAATTTTTTGTATTCTAAAAATTATTTTAAAATACAAGCTGATACGAACGGTCGATACTTATCATTTTTTTCAAACGATCGACCCCAATCTTGATGCTTGGAATCTTGTTTCAAATATGTTATTGTAGAATTTCTATTGCAAACTGTAGTTGTCAAGTATAGGAAAAATATATATAATTATGGAGATCAACATAGGCTAGGGGTGTCAAAATAAATAGGCGGCTTGGGTTCGGCTTGGGTTCGGCTTGGGCTCGGCTCGACCCAGGCTGAGCTGAGCCTGAGCTCAAAATTGAGGCTCAATTAAATTTCGAGCCAAGCCTAAACCAAAAGTAGCTCAGGCTCGTCTCGACAGGTTTGTTTACTCCCTTTCCCTCACCCCACCCAAACCAATCTCAAGTAAATCGAACGGTCCACTCTCACCAATCACGATCCCCCCACCTAGCCATCCTATCACCCCATCCCTGCCCTTACCGTCACCTGTTCTCACCCCACCCTTGCCCTCACTCGTCACCCGTCACCCCACCCCTTACCCATCATCCCTGCTCTCACCCCACGCTCACCCATCCCACCACATCCTCTCCGTCGGCCTCCATCGACAAGCCGCCACCACCTCTCCGTTGGCATCATCCTCCTCCATCGGCATTAGGCTCAATGTTGGCGTCGGCGTTGGCCTCATCATCTTCGACCTCTCCGTCAGCCTCCTCCATTGACCATCTTCTCTAGCCTCTTTCAACGACCTCCATCAGCGTTGGGCTCAGCATCAGCGTCGACCTCATTATCTTCCTCTCCATTGACCATCTCCTCCGACCTCATCTTCTATTGGCAAGCCACCGCCGCCTCCTCTTCGTCAGCATCCTCCTCCTTCTCCATTGACCGACATCCTTTTCCATCAACTAGCTCTTTTGGCCTCGTCCAACGACCTCCTCCTCCATCAATAAGTCACCGCCACCGCCACCGCCTCCTTTTCCTTCAGCCTCCTCCTCTATTGACCAGCTCCTTTGGTCTCTTCCAACGGCCTCCTCCTCCATCAACAAGTCACCACTGTCGCCTCCTCCTCTTTCTTCAGCAAGCCGCCATCTCTTCCTCTTCCTTCGGCCTCCTCCTCCTCCATCAGTCTCCTACTCCTCCTTCGGCAAGTTGTTGTCTCCGCCAACACCCCCTCCTTATCCTCTAATCAAGCTCGGGCTTGGTTAGGCTTGGCTCGAGTTGAGCTAAGCTGAATCTAAACAATATAATAGGGCTCGAAATTAATTTCAAGCCAAGCCTGAGCTAGAGTCGACTCGCTCAGGCTTGACTCATTTACACCCTTGAGATAAGCTTCTATAATTTACAGAATTATCTGAAAATGGTTGTTCTCTATCTACAAACATGCCAGTAAAGTTTCATCAATTTGGATTTGCAAATTAAAAGTACGAGTCCTCGAAATCTGCTATTTCAGAATTCTTGCTGTAAATTTTTGTCGGGCATAGGAAAAAAGTTCTATTGTACAGATCTTTGTGAGCACTAATAATTTATGAAAGTATATAGAGATAATTCTCCTCTATATCAATGACATGCCCATAAAGTTTCGTTGAATTTGAGCTTGCGGATTGAAAGTTATACACTTCTAAACTTGTTACTCCAAATATTCTACCACAGATTTATTATCAGACATTGAAAAAAGATCTGAACGTACAGATCAACCTATGCATTGATAATCTATCAAATTTCTCAAAAATAGTTCTAGTCTATATCAAGAACATGTATGTGAAATTTCATTAAGTTTGGACATGCATATTAAATGTTATAAGCCTCCAGATCTAATACTCTAGAAATTCTGCCACAGATTTGTTACCAAGCATAATGAATATCCTAATATACATATTGATCTAAGCATTAATAATTCATGGGATTTTCCATAAATAGTATTTCTCTATGTCAAAAATATGTCTGCAAAGTTTCATTGAATTTGGACTTGCAAATTAAAAGTTATAAACCTCCAAGTCTGTTATTCCAATATATTTAGGAGATATTCCAACACTTCAATGTTTCAATATTTGATATTCTAATATCCAACATTTCCATGCCCAGTAATCAATGTCAAATGTCCAATATTCAATAATTCAATATTTCAATGATAATCATGATCTAAATCTGTATAGATCAAAATTATAATTATAATAGTGACGTTTTTAAGAACTCCGCAAAGACTAAAGATGGTTTAAAAAATCAACTCTTGGCCGGAGAGCCATGCCATCGACTTTCGGGATAATAATTTGTTGTTTAATGACAAATAGAAAATAATAAAATTAAATGCCTCTAGATCAGCTAAAGATGGTTTAGAAAATCATCTCTTAGCTAGGAGCCATGTCATTAGCCTCTGGGACAATTTTTTGTCGTTTAATGAGAAATAGATAATAGTAAAATAAAAAGTCTCTGCATCAACCGAAGATGGTTTAGAAAATCATCCCTTGACCGAAGGGCTATGCCTCCAGCCTTTACGATAATAATCCATTGTTTAATGGCAACTATTGAATAATAAAATAAGAACATGTCGAAGAAGATGTTATGATCCGATCATGTGGGTTAAACTAGTCGAGTTGATTGAGTCGAGTCAAGTCAACTTGAGTTAGTTAGTTAGCTATATCTTCTAGTTTTGAATTTCAAATAAATTGGATAATCCGTATGTGGATCCGATTCGTTAGAAATTTTTAATACGAGTAAACATGTGTTGATAATTATTATTGAATAAATTTGAGTTTAGCCAAGTTAAATTTTTGTCCTTATCTTTTACCGTAGCCATTAGATCATCTTTATTTTTCTAAGAGTAAATCATAGTCGTAAAAACATTCTGATCTTTCAAACCCTAATGATCTTCCTCCACCAGTAACCACTCTATCTTATGGCCATCCACCATCACCTTTGGTTGTCCACCACCCTTCGACGATCGCCACAATGTTGGTTATTTATCGTTCTTTTCTATTTGACCTTGCTCCACTATTTTATTAATATCTTTTCATCCAAACATCGAATTTGTATGAAACCATAACTATTAGAGACCTAACCACAATACTACCACTACATAAAATATCACAATCTTACGTTCAAATTGGTCTAGAACTGGTTCATAACAAAAGAATTGCCCTCCTTGAATTGCTAAAGGATAAAAAGAAACTCTACAAATATGAATAGCTGCAGCGACACTTGCAAGAGGAAAGAATACTTGAACAGATGACAGTTTCTTGTTGTAAGCATAATGGATCTCTCATCTAGATGATCTCTGATCACTCCATAGATGTTTGATCTATATGAGACTTCTTCTAGAGTGTAGACCTCTCCAAGATTAATCTCTGCTCTATCTTCCTATCTATTATTTTCTGATCTCTAAATTGTCGCTCTCTAGTTGCAGCTCGTCTCCTCCTAGTCTCCACCCTCCAGCTTTTCTTTAATCCATCTACCCCCCTATATATAGGAGGCTAGAATATCTTATTGGTTAAAGATAAAATCTTGTAGAATATTAATCTGATCTCTTTGAAATAAGAGAACAACAATCATAATCTGAGTTACCTTTTCAAATTAACATGTCACTTATTGGAAAAATTATCTTGCTGTGCACAAATTTGGACCTGGAATCACTTAAATTCAAAAAAAAAAAATCCCTTCAATACTGAAAATTGGTCTTTCTGAAATAAATTCCTATTTGCAATAGGATTATCCAATGACTGCGAGATGTTTTAGACAGATGGATAAGAGTCCTCAGAATTTGTTCCGAAAAATCTCACATGTAAGTGTAGCTTTGACATGTGGCAACAATCCGTTATTTTATTCAGCAGTATCAATTTCCTACAGCATGACAATTTCAGATCAATTTGAGCTTTTAGATCAAACTACACCAACCCAACTAGATCTCAATGTTGACTCACCCAACTTAACTTCTCAAATTTATGGCTCAACAAAACACAAGAGGAAAACTCATCAGAAAAATCCAATTCTTGAGAAAAAGAAAACAAGTAGCACGGAATCTACATTAAAATTGTCTGTGTTATTATAGAAATCATCCTAGATTCAGGCCTTTTTCCAGTAAATAAAGTGGCAAGAATTATAAAAATCTTTGGCTCCAAGACATTCAAGATCTGGTTTACACAAATCCTCAAGAAACAAGTAAATCCAACTTACTCAACTACACTATAATGGTACTTCGACAAGGACAAATAAAAAGAGTCCACTCTAACTTCTGATCTAAGAGGCTCCTACCAACAAGATGTCTAGGAGGGAATATGTATGTAACCTAAGTTTCATTAGCAAAGACATGGTTTTTATGACTCAAACAAATGACACTTAGAAGCACACAGCGCAAGGATGTCACTTTTAGCAATTTAGTGTGACATCATAGTAAGGAGCAAGTACTAAATTATTTTTAAATATATATAACTATGGACCTTAGGTTATTCTTACATGCAAGTATGCAACTGAAGACAACGATGGCTGTGTTGGCCGGCATGCCCCGTACTAGTGGTGGCACAGCACCTGGAATAGGGTATGTCATTTTATATATAACTATGGCTCTTAGGTTATTCTTAAATGCAAGTATACAACTGAAGACAATGATGGCCATGCCAGTTGGCACGTCCTTTGCCGGTGGTGACATAACACTTGGCATGAGGTGTGCCAATGGCACACCCCCATGCCGAGTCATGCCGATCCGGCGCAGGTGTATGCTAACCTTTGTTAATGTTGTGCCTATTTTTTTTATTTTTTTCTATTTTCATCTATCATTGTCAATCAACTTTAGTGATATTTTTATACCAGCAAATTAAGTCATTATCATCAATATAATTGAAAATTATCGACAGTATCATATACAACATTCTCGTGTTATTCATGTGCCGACATTTGAAGTCTTCGATCATTTCTATCATTCTATGTTCAACTAGATATTAATTTTAATTTTTAAATTATCATCAATTAATATTATGCATTGAATGTTATGTGCTCAACTATATTATAGATTATTCAATTATATTATGAATTGTTCAATCATTAATATAAGTTTTAATGAAAGTATTCAATCATATTATGTATTGAATAATATTTATATTGACTACTGTTATATCTTTAATAAATGGGTCTTTTACAAAAATAATCTAAAGATAAAAAATTGTGATATAGATTTTAATACATATATTCAAACCAAAAACTAAAAATTAACGTGCCAAAGATCTAAAACATATTTAAATATCATAAATTTTTTATTAAAAATATAATAATGCGTGCTAGTGGCAACAGAAGCGTGCCGAGGGCGTGCTGGTCGACACACCCTGTGCTAATGGTGGCACGACATGGCGTATTCCTTCGACGCAGCCATCACTGACTGAAGACATGTACCATAGTAAAAATTTGAAACAAAATATAGGAAGTAAAAACTCCATGATGAATAGAACCAATCAAATTTATGCAACAACCAACAAAGCTATCATTACAAGGGGATCTTTGGGCAACAATATATGTATAAATATAGGATCCAATTATGCCTATACAACCAAAGAAGAGTAACAATAAGAAAAGAAACCAAAAGAGAAAAAAGTGATCCAGGTTTTGCGGTCTTTTTTTTTTCTCTTTTTGTTTCTTCCACTCTTTCTCTCTTTCGTTGCAATAGTTTTGAGTAAATTAGTACTTTTTTTAGCTTTAAACTTCATATGTAAGTAATTACTATTTTTTTTCTTTTTGCCATTTTTTTACTTATGAAATTTTATTCCATTTTAAAATAATATTTAAAATTTTATATAATTAAAAATAGTTTGATCCAATCCGAGTAGCCAATACATATCGTTCTTTTGGGAGGCCGACTCAATCCCAATCCCAATTTTTTGAATCTTGTTAGTGTGGCATCCATGTGTATTTTAAATTATCTACTCAAGGTAAATAAGTTTGTAACTTATTTATCTTAATACAATGTTGGGTGTGCGAACCTACTTTGGTCAAAAAGTCCCTTGATATAGGTGCCTAATCAATCGTGTGGTCGGGGTGGTCAAAGTTGGTCAAAATATGTGTCAGTGTAGGGTGCTCGCATCTGGTGCTGGTAGAGCTGGGTTGAGGTGTTGCTGTTGGGCGTTAGCAAGGGTTGCGGCCGAAGTGGAGCTAGAATGGGGAGGAGCTGGGTTGGAGTGGTGGCTCAGCGGGAAGAAGCTACAGCTATAGTAATGACAACTACAATGCGAAAGGGGAAGCTCTGTGGAGGAGCTGGACGAGTTCCTAGGATACGCTACTAGATCTACAGAAAAACAGACTAGGGAGAAGTCTACAATAGAGAAGGGAGGGAAGTTCAATCGAGGGAGAAGCACAGCTAGTGGAGCT
Source organism: Typha angustifolia (assembly GCF_048772165.1). Classification (NCBI taxonomy): domain Eukaryota; kingdom Viridiplantae; phylum Streptophyta; class Magnoliopsida; order Poales; family Typhaceae; genus Typha; species Typha angustifolia. The sequence continues at coordinate 9,081,347 of NC_133252.1, read as the reverse complement.
CGGTCTGCCTTGGTGAGCTGTTGGCTGCTAAAGGAAGGAGGTGAGAGCTAGAGAGAGAGAGAGAGGGAGAGGAAAAATTAGAGCATCATATTTCTATATTTCCCTGAAGTGCTCACTGCACCTCTTAAGTGGCTATCCAACACTAGTCAGGCCTATGACTCGAGTGGCCCAAGCCAAGTAGTGCAGGATTACATGGCTAGACCTAAACCAATGCAGGAATAAACAATGCAAAAATTAAAAATGGACTCAACCCAATAAAACTATACCAGACCAAACCCATTAGACCTCCCTAAGCTGAGTCATAACAGTCTATCACGCTTTTGTCATCTAGTCCTCAAGATGATAAGTCGGGAATGTTTTGAGTTAGTTCTATGCGAGCCTAACTCGTAGCCTCGGGTTGTGCTGCTGGTGGCCAAGGTATCTCCACTGTGTCTTCCTCTATCCACGGAGGAGTGGGGCTGCCCCATCATCCAATGCAAAGTCAGGTTTGGCTTCGTCTTCACGCCCTCAAATCGAACTACTCTACTATTCTGTTGAAATGCCATCTACATGCTACCAAAGTCAAATGTTATGAGTCCCAATCTCAACAAACACTATGTACCTAGGACAATCCCTGTATGCGGATTCCGAACTGGCAACACAAACTATCTGCTTGCAATTTCGTGTCGTCGCCAATCTCTACCTTGAGTCTGAACGTTGGCTCAGTCTCTAACTATATCCTCAAGATGAGACGCTAGTCCAAGAAGTTATGCATATTCCCGGTGTCAATAAGGATGGCACGCACTACTTCTTAACTAGCCCATACAATCTCAAGGTCTTCAAGCCACTCATGCCTGAGTAAGCATGTAGGGAGATCTTAGCTGATGTCTCATTAGTGTCATTCATGCAATATCATCCTCAGCCACATGGTCCCTATTGTCTTCCTGACTGTCAATCAGCATCACGCTCCCGCTGGCCTTGGTGCAACAGTAGCCTAGAGTGAACCACTCATCACACCGAAAGCCTAATTTTTTAGCTCGTCGCACTTCCACTTGTGCCGGTGTAAGAGTGTGAACTAAAAGACATGTTCCTCCCCCTCCAAGGCCTGCTACTAGTCTCGAGACAATTTTCATGCCATAAAAAGAGTATAGGTGTGGCCCTAGGGCCCAACTTGGGTTTGTCAGCTGCATTGGCTTCTCTTGATGCTTGCGTATTGTTCTGGCTAGTCCATGCAGTCCTCATGACACTTTTAAAAATGGTATGCTTTTGCTCCATCCGTGTAGCATCTTCGAAAACTTTGCTCAAAGTCCGAGGCCGTAAGGAAAGGACATCAGCCTTGCTCTCTTTGCACAACCCTAAAATGAAGGTGCTGACTAGTAACCGCTATGGCCATAATGGTCGGCACCGACTACCAACTCGCTCGAACTCCTCCTGATACGCGACTACAGTTGTCTGCTGCACCAACTTGGAGAGTGTGGCATTATAATCCTCAAACCCAACGGTTTTTAATCATCTAAAAAGACCGTCAATAAAGGTCATCCAATTATCAAATAGTTTGTGAGCACTACCGATTAGTACTAATGGAGGGCAGCACCCTCTAAATGAAAACTCGCTAATAACACCTTAACGTCCTCTGTTGTACTTTGAAAATCAAAAAATTATTCAGCTCAAAAATTTCAATCCAACAGGTTATTTTCTTAAAATTTTGGACATTCGAGCTGTGTCGTTCACCCTCCAATGCCATTGGCCTAGTTGGGGTCATACACTTGTTTAGGTCTGACTCTTAGTGGAGGGCTGCAACACAGGGTCACCCTGCCGACGACCATCTTCCTCTCACTGGGACCCAAATTCACCTAGTTCCGGCCAACGCATCACGGTCTCGATGCATTATGGGTTCACATCTGGCCGTGGGTGCAATCCTTCACGTTCTAGTCCATAGGAGCCGTGGTGAGTCACCTAGGGTCTTGCAAGGGAGGTGACTACCTCACTAGTTGGACAACAACTCCCTCGACCACTACTAGTGGCCGTGCTGGCCACGGTGGCCTCGGAATCATGCATTGCTCCCTCGCTCGTTCTGGCCACGGTGGCCTCGGAATCAATTGATAGATAGGATAAGCTTATATGCGAGGGATATCCGCATTGAGTTATTACCTAAATTGAGTTAGTCAATTTAGATAAGACTTAATCAATAAGGGTCCTATTAGGAAATGAATTTCTATTAAAAGTATGTATATATGTGGGAGATTCCACATTGATTTATTACCTAAATTAGATTAGTCAATTTAGGTAAAATGATCAATTAGAGTCATATTAGGAAATAAGTTCCTATTAGAATCAGCTACAATCAAAGTTGTTAACATATTTAAGGGTTATTGTATAAAAAACAAGGAACAATTGAATAAAATTTATTTGAATCTCTTATTTTCTCTCCTGTGGTCTTCTTCTCTCTCCCATTATCTCCCTTTCTCTCCCTTTCTCGTACTCTATCTTAAGATTATTCTCTAATTTCTCCTACTTCCTCTCTAAACCTCTCTACTTCTTCAATCTCTACTTTTCATTGGTTACTGTTGCTGTCCAGAAGATTCCAGTAGTGAAAGAGAATTTTTGGGTGCCCGAACATAAAGAGGAAGACTTGGTTTCAAAGTAAAAGCACCACTATTTTATTTATTAGTAAACTTAAACTCTAAATTCTTTTCTTACACTATATTTTAGCCTTTTCTACTGTCAACATACCTATTTGAAAGTTGAGAAAGTTACTGTCTTATCGGAGTAGTTTTCTCTCCTTCCATTTAGTAGTGATCATTTTAATCAATTAACTTATTGTCAATTATTGCTTAATATATTTTATTTTACTTACTTGTTCGAGTCAATTGTTCTCCAAAATATTACATTCATACTAGATTTGCATAAATCTCTTTAGTGGCTATCCAATACCAGTGAGGTCCATGACTCAAGTGGCCCCAGCCAAGTAGTGCAGGATTACATGGCTAGACCCAACCGATTGCAGGAATAAACAATGCAGAAATTAAAAATGGACTCATTCCAATAGAACTATACTCGACCAAACCCATTAGACCCCCTAAAGCTGGGTCATAACAATCAATCATAGTTTCATATTAAAAAAAATAAAAATAGTGAAGGTTCCTATATTTCTTTTAACTAAAGTAACCTAACATTAAATATAATCGTCGATGCATGCACTGTATATGTCTTGTCCCCCAACAGAAAACCAGACAAGGATATATGTATAACAGAGGCATTTGCAGAGTACGATCTTTTCAATTTGTTTTTGAGCACCAACTTTGGTGTTCGGGTGGCTTTCCATGCCCCAATCTGATTGATTAGGGCATATGCAGATAGATATCTATGCATCGCAACGGTGTGCACTGCAATTTTAGGGTATTCGTACGTAAGCTAGAACGATCGTGAGGTTGGTGTTCGAAATTGCCTCGGAGAGTCTCTGGATCAGTCGATGAATTTTCCAGATAACGCATCAACGGCATGTGTAATAGCTTACAAACAAAGGAATGTTGAGTTAACACGGTGAATGCAATTGCCATACAACATTTATAGTTCCACAGAATCAAAGCAATGAAGTGGAGAAAGAGGGGATTACCGCCGAGAGGACGAAGAGAAGGGCGAGGAGGCCGAGCTCGGGGTCGCGGCGAAACCCTAGGTCGGTCGGGAAGGGCGGGGGAGAGGACTGCGCCGAGAGGAGTGTGGTTTTCGAATGCTGCGACGAGAGGAGAGGAGGGACACGTGGAGAGTCGAGAGAGATGGTCACCTTTGTGTTCATCTGAGATCGCGGGGGGAACCAGCGAGGCCTCGGCGCCGGCGGTTTGTGAGCTGGAACGGAGGAGAGGAGCATGGCGGGTGATAGGGGAGTGACGCAGGACGCAGGTCACAACCCTGGGTGAGCGACTCGACCCTATTCATAAAAATTCGTAGAAATACCACATTCACAACTACTACTTTTAGAAAAATAGAAATAATTTAATAACGCCATTTACTTAAAAATTATATTATATGACATTAATTCTATCGATTAATTATTAGAATAATTATACTAAAACCTCTCATTTCTAATAGGGTCGGGTTAAGCGGATTCGGGTTGGATCATATTCCGGTCGGGTCAACTTTTTTCTAACACAAACACGATTCGATTAATAAACGGGTTGTATTTAATAAACACGAACACGACCCAATAATTAAACGAGTAACACGACACGACCCGTCTAACTCGTTTAATAAACAAGTTGCGTTAACACAACACGTTAAGACGACCTACCTAATCCGTTTAATAAACGGGTCGTGTTAACACGACCTGTCTAACCTGTTTAATAAACAGGTTGTATTAACACGACACGACAATAAACACGAATAACAAAATATTATTAACCCAATATAAAATTTAATATTTATTAATTCAAGCAATATAATCTCTTTTTATTTGGAAAAATATATAATTCTAAATATTCAACATAAATTCAATTCGACACAAATCAATATATTAATTCAACTACCAGCATTCAACACTAAGTAAATAAATTTAGGTACTAATTTTAATTTCAACTTACAACTTACAAATCTAACAATCTCATGGCAATTATAACATAATTTCAAGTTCATAATATATTACAGACTACAAATAGTTTTAAAAAAAAATCAAATAATAGCATTGGGCCATCTATTTTATTATCCAAAGATCACCACACTGTCAGGAAAAGAAAAACAAAAGAGAATGTTACATCTTCTATTACAAACTGCCGATAGTTGTAATCTCATGACAATTACAACATAATTTTAAATTCATAATATATTATAAACTACAAATAGTTAAAAGAGAGAGCAAATAATAGCATTGGACCTTCCATTTTATTATCCAAAGATCACGACTCTGTCAGAAAAAATAAAATAAAAAAAGAATGTTAACTAACATAGAGAAAAATAGAGTACAAAAAATCTAATTAGCAGTAGATGTATAAGAAAATTGAGCACAAAAAACAAAGAAAAGAACTAACCTGTTATACACTTATACTGGACATATTTCATGTATGCATCATCTATAGATCTAGATGCCATAAAAGCACTGGACACTAAACTAAACTAAAACTAAACTAAATAGATAGATCAGTCAAGAACTCAAGATAGGCTATAGCTTTTATACTCTTTTGTATATTACTGAATAAAAGATGATTTATACAAAATAAAACCTCAAACTAAGCAAACCAAATCTCTTCCTTCTAGCAGCAATTTTTTTATATAAAAGAAAAACTATAGTTATGATTTTACATCATATAAAACTATGGATCTGATTTATATGTTTCCAACCCGAATCAAATGCTGCTAGAAAAGTAGAGCCTAATTGAAATAAGGTAATCGTCTGTCTATCGCTTTGGATATTGGTTTTTATAAATCGGATAATCGATTCAAATCAAGTTACACACATCTATGATGGATTGCATTGTTTGTAGCTTTTGGGAATCATAGATAGAGATATAACAGACTAGAGAATAACTATGAAACATTTCAGTAGTAATTTTTTAAAAGCAATGAAGAATAGAGGAACCTCATTGATAGCAATCACTGGGCCATTACTCTTTTTCACCTTCTTTAATTTCCTCAAGAAATACCTAACAATATATAAACATACATCAAACATGTAAAACTACTTAAAAAGAAGTAAAATTACAACATGGAAGACAGGCTTACCAAATCCATAATCAAATAATGAATCAATACACGAACACTACCAAAGCATTAATACAACGTAAATCTAGAAATAAATCCCAGTAAATAAGATCAAATAAGCAACAATTTACGCAATTTGAGAGATGAGATCGCTATTATTCCTAACTCCAATCACACATTTGCGACATCAAGGGATTATTAAAACACTATTTAGAAAATCTTATCTTGGAAATCTTTTTGAAACATATAAACATATAAAAAGGAAGAGGAGGAAAAGAGGATTCTTACCCTAAAGTTTCCCATAGATCGACATCTTTTATAGGCCGTGTGGGGGAGGCGGCGAGAGGCGAGAGGCATGCAGTGCCGAGAGGCGACGAGATGGAGATAGGACTTTCGAGAGGCAAGAGGAGGCGAGAGGCGGTGGAGATGAGTGTAGAGATGGGTGAGGTGTTGTAAGGGTGAGGCAGCTGGGAATGGGTGGATTGGTGTGAGGGTGAGGTTGTGTGATGGATAGGTTAGGTTTAGTTTAGTTTATATAGTAAGGGTTGGCGGGTTGATCGGACCTGACCTATATACTTAAACGGGTTAAATGGGTCAAAATAGGTCAATTATATAAACCTGAATACAACTCGATTATTAATCGGGTTAGGCAAGTTAACCCGTTTATGACCCGAACCCGATTAGACTAAACCTAAATTGGATTAAGAGATGGGTTATTGTGTCAAGTTATCTGATCGGGTCAAGATTTTCCACCCCTAGTCATTTCTACGTGCACCCTTTTTTGTCTTTTTTATTTCACATTGTCCTCCTATATTGTAAAAAATATCTCACTCTCTTCAAATTTTGCTCCGAACTTTTTTTTCTCTCTAAAATAAGAAAAAAAAAATAGTTCTTAGAGGTCTTAAAATTAATTATGTGACATTCATATATTACTTTTTTAACAGAATAATTTAATAAATAACTAATGGAAATAAAATTTGAGAGGTTTTCTATAATTAAAAGTGTTGATGTGTACCAAAGAAAATATGTTGCATGGGACATTAGTGAGATTATCCCTTACTTACTAAATTACTTTTAGGATATTTTCTAATCAAACTATATGCATACTAACTTACTAAAATACCTTTAAAATAATATTGTTAAATGGGTAGCTTCTATAATGATATTTTAAATAGAAATTTATTAGAAGTTAAAAGGAAAAAGGAGAAAGGTATACAGAGATATGTTAGAGATAACTTTATCTTAGAATTTCTAACATAATTCTATTTTAATATCATCTTATTTGTAATTAATTGATTTATATAATGGTGAATTATCATATAAAGTCAAATATAAGCTTATTGGATTAGCTTAAATCAAGTTTGCCTAGATCCTATAGCAGGTCAATCTAAGCTTGTATATTTTGACTCGTCTAATAGAGTATGGTTAAAATCTGCTTAGCTCGACTCATCTTTATTCTTCAACTACTTACTTCATACCTCTCTGATGCAATTTGGATCAGATCAGATCACATCTTGGGAATATTGGCTCAATAGATTGAGTCTAATTATTTTATTTGCTTATTTATTTTAGTTCGAGTCCTAGTAAGTTAGAATTTTATTTAATTAGCTAAATTTAGCTCTGCATAGTTTTGAAAAAATATTTGCAAATTACATCAAAATAATATCAAACTAGCTAGAGAAGATCACCAACCTACAGATATACAACTTTAGTATTCATAACTTCTCTAAATTCCGAATCTATAACGAAACGAATGATTAATTTGATAAAGATAAGAAAGACTGATTTATCTAAATCATGATTATCTTTAATATAAGCTAATAAGACAAATCCTAATAAAAGTCGCTCTAGAGTTAATATCTATAAATATGTGGAGTGCAGGCCTAATTGATTATCATGGAATTAATCTGAGTTTAGCCAAATATTTCTTATCGTCTTTATCTTTCATCGTAAACGTTAGATCGCCTTATCTTTTTAAGAGTAGATCATAGCGGTAGAAGCATCTCAACCTTCTAAACCTAGCCACATTCCTCCACTAACAACCACCCTATTTACAGTCATCCACATCGCCTTTGGCTGTCCACCACTCTCCAACGATTGCCATAACGTCAATTAATTACCGGTTATCCTATTTGACCCTATTCCACTATTTTAACTATAACTTTCAATCCGGATTTCTGATTGACTTTATTCTAAAGCCTTTAGATCTGAGACTTCTAAGATTACTAGTTCTCAAAATCTCAAGATCATCCTACAGACGGATCGTTTCAGATCTAATTTGTAACACTCTTATTTAATAACTGACATAAACTGTGAAAATTTATTATGAAAAATTAAGAGTAATATAATAATAATAATAATAATAATAATAATAATAATAATAATAATAATAATAATAATAATAATAATAATAAATGATAAAAATATAGGTGGAAAAAATTTTGATTTGAATTCTAATTATCATCCCCCGAGCACCCACCCCAAAAAAGGTCCTTATATTTTTTTAACTTACTCATCAAGAATTATCTAGAAAGAACAATATTGGTGCGTAGAGTTGGCATTGCACAAAAATTTTAAATTTTTTTATAGCTTTTAATCATCATCAAAGAAGTGTGTAGTAAACATAATTATTTATAAGTAGTTATGGAAGCCCATAAGTTAGATTTCAAACTTATCCTCCCAAGAACTACCTCTATCAAATTTTTAACCTTTTTTTTTTTCTACTCTTTCATATTTTTTAAAAATATCTAACTTCATGATATTTCTATTTGTGTGTTCACTAAAAAAAGAGAGTATATAACTAATACTTTCATAATCAACAAACTAAAAGGATTATTCATGCTTAATAATTGTTATTATTAAAATCTCATGATACTAGTCCAAACTTGGATACTTCTATAGACATAAAAACCTTTTGTTTAGAAAGAAATTATTGTCCTATATCTTGGTTTTTTAATCTTAGTCATGTATCCATATGACACTTTATATTTCTAATATCATACCAGTTGTTGTACCACATAATTTGCATATAACTATATTTATCTCATCCTTTTTAATATGTAAATTATTATATATTTTTTAAGCACATGAAGTTAATTTTCTTTTACGCTTACTTATAAAGCTTTCTACACCTGCTGCAATAAGCGAGAGATAAGTAAAAATATTCTCTCTCCAACTTCAATGTTTATACACTGTTACACTTAATTTCAATTCATTCTATCTATACCTTTGTATATAGAGATATCAAAATCTCATATGAAATGTTTAAAAAAGCAATACAAATAGAAATTGCAATGAATTTTATAGGAAGTGATGAATGAATAAAATAATATCCATGAGAGTGCTTAGAAATGAATAGTTGAACACATTATCTCGAGGGGGGAAACGAAGCAGTAGGGTAACGTTCATTTAAAGTAAGCGTCATCAATAGAAGAGAATGACCAATTGCTCTTTTACTAGCGCAATGAAACTGGATGATATGAGCTTTATAGCATGGCAGACAAATAACTGTCTTTTAATTGCAGATTATAGAATCGTCAAGTATGGATCTATATTGATGGCAGAAGAATCCGTAGTAAATGATGCACTCCAAGTAGTGTAACGAATTAACATTGATAGGATATGGATCGAGACAGACCTCTTATTCCCGGTGGATATGTTCAATGGAAAGAACCAACCAACGTGAGTTATTGATGCAATTCTGGAGGACATTCTCCTCTTTCTTCAAAAATATTAATCATATAAAATTACTCATATCTACCATAGTACCAATAGACTAGCGGATTGACTTACAAATCTTGGTAGAAATAAAAAAGAAATTGTACTTGAGTTAGTGTTTTTCCTAATCCTCTACTTTAGTTTTTGACCTTGCATCTTAATGTGGCCTTTTGTACTCGGGAGAGTTAACATATCTTAATAAAATCTACTTTTCTTTATTCTTGGATCATTTAGCTTTAAATGAGTGGGTTGAAGTTGCTTTATCAGAGTTTGACAAAATAGATCTAATCAAGTTTAAACTCGATAAAAACATATTTCACAACAAAAATTCTAAACAAAAATCAAGAAGAAAAAAAAAATCATTAAGTATAGATGCAAGTTTAGATTTTATCTAGACAATGAATATCATGATGCAGAGTGAGAAAAAAAAGTGAGGTAAAAGAGGAATATCTTATCGATTTGCTATAGTGGAAGATGAATTTGGGATTATAATATGTTAGGATTAAGGATTTAGAGATTTATAATAGGTAAAACATGGTATAGGTTTACTCGATCGTCTAACCCAATTAATAAACGAGGCATATTGAGCTAAATATGTGATTTAAATCCAAACACAACCAATTAGAAGTCGAGTTAGCTTGATTAACTCATTTATGAATAAAACACAATTACATTAAACCCAAACTCATTAAAAAATCGAGTTACTAGGTTGACTTGAAATCTGCCACTCATATTTATTGACTATTAATTATACCCTCTTACCTATTTTTAATTAAATTATTAAGTATATAAACAAAGAGTAAGATAATATATTTTTTTCTCTCCATCCATGTACTATCTTTTGTAACACTTACAATTTAATTTGAAAAAAAAGTGAAAACTTATTATTACATAAGCTATTTTAACTATTCGAGAACTATTCACTTACCTTTATTATTCTAAAGAAATATATCCGCTACTACTATCACTTAATACATCGGCTACTATGCTATATGCGCATAATTAGAAAGAATTAGTCTAGTTATCTAAACCTATTTATTAAGAAGGTCTAATCTATGAGTTCATGGTTGATAATAAAAGATTTGATGTTGTGTTATTTCTTCATATTAAATATTTCACTAATAACTTGTGTGGACTCCAAAGAGGGGAGAAGTCCACACACATGAAAAAGGAAGAGAAAAAAAACATGAGAAAAGTCCGAACTTCTTTAGCTTGGGAGTTGAACCGAGTTTTCTTACCCGGGCTTGGCCCGGCCCAGTCCGGCCCGGCCCAGCCCAGCCCAGCCCATGAGCATCCCTAACTCCTAACTCTTAAGCCCTTCCCGTCTTCACCCCCTCTCGCAGATGATCTAAAACCCTTTAAAAACCCCTCCATTCGCCGCCTCTTTCTCCCTCTCCAGCTAAAACCCTAACCCTAAATACTTGCTCCTCTTGTCTCCTCTCCTCTCCTCTTCCCCAGCTATGGCACCCGCCGCCCCCGAAGAGGACGACTCCTCCCAAAAGGACTACCTCATAAAGCCTCAATCTTTCACGCCTTCGCTCGACACCTCGACATGGCCGCTCCTCCTCAAGAACTACGACCGCCTCAACGTCCGCACGGGCCACTACACCCCTCTGCCCACCGGCTACTCACCCTTGAAGCGCCCTATTGATGTATACCTTCGCTATGGCGTCATCAACCTCGACAAGCCCTCGAACCCTTCATCTCACGAGGTCGTCGCCTGGATCAAGCGCCTACTCCGGTGTGAGAAGACCGGCCACAGCGGAACCCTCGATCCAAAGGTTACGGGTAACCTCATCGTCTGCATCGATCGCGCCACGCGTCTTGTCAAATCCCAGCAGGGCGCTGGGAAGGAGTACGTCTGCATCGCCCGCCTTCATTCCGCTGTTCCCGATGTCGCCCGCGTCGCTCGGGCGCTGGAAACCCTCACCGGTGCCGTCTTCCAGCGCCCGCCGCTAATCTCTGCTGTCAAGCGTCAGCTCCGGATTCGCACGATTTACGAGAGCAAGCTGCTCGAGTACGACGCGGACAAGCATCTTGTGGTGTTTTGGATCTCTTGCGAGGCCGGTACGTACGTTCGAACACTTTGCGTGCATCTAGGTTTGATACTCGGTGTCGGGGGGCATATGCAGGAGCTGCGAAGGGTGCGATCAGGGATTTTGGGAGAGAAGGATAACATGGTGACTATGCACGATGTCATGGATGCAAGATGGGTTCATGATAATGAGCAAAACGAGAGTTATTTGAGGCGGGTGGTCATGCCGCTCGAGGTGTTGCTTACGAGCTATAAGAGGTTGGTCATCAAGGATTCAGCTGTAAATGCTATATGTTATGGAGCAAAGCTGATGATTCCGGGGCTGCTGAGGTTTGAGAATGATATCGAGGTAGGGGAGGAGGTTGTGCTGATGACAACCAAGGGTGAGGCCATTGCTCTTGGAATAGCTGAAATGACAACAGCTGTGATGGCAACCTGTGATCATGGGTCTGTGGCGAGAATTAAGAGGGTGGTGATGGATAGGGACACTTATCCAAGGAAGTGGGGGCTGGGCCCCAAAGCCTCCATGAAGAAAAAGATGATTGCTTCAGGTCTTCTGGACAAGCATGGGAAGCCAAATGAGAAGACACCGGCTGAGTGGCTTAGAAATGTGGTACTTCCAACTGGAGGGGATGCGATGGTTGCAAGCCTTGCGGCAGCAGCAGAGCCAGCTGGAGTGAAAGAGGAAGGAGTAGCTGAAGAAGGGAAGGAAGAGAAGAAAAAGAAGAAGACGCATAAGGATGGGGATGAGAATGGTGTTGGGCAGAAGCGCAAATTAGAGGAAGGTGGCGAAAGCCCTGCCTTGGTGGCACCTAAGAAGGTCAAGGTTGAGGAAGGACAGGGTGCGATGGTTGAAATTGAGACTGAATTAAAGAAGGTAAAGAAGGTGAAGGAGGATGTAGAGGAAGTTGTGAAACAGGAGAAGAGTGAAAAGAAGAAAAAGAAGAAGAAGAAGGATAATGAGAATGGTCAAGAGGGAGAATTGGGACTATCTGATGGGGAGAAGGCATTAGAAAAGGAGAAAAAGAAAAAGGAGAAGAGCAGTAAAGAGAAGATTGAATTAGGATCCTCCATTGATGTGAAGAACACGGAAGAGAAAAAGAAAAAGAAGAAGGAAAAGAGTAGCAAAGATAAGAGTGATGTAAGATCCTCTGACGAGGAAAAGGATGTAGAGAAAAAGAAAAAGAAGAAGAAGAGTAAGGATGCATCACCTGGTCTTCCTATTAGCTCTGCAGATGGCAATAAGGAAGCAGAGAGAAGTGAAAAGAAAAAGGACAAGAAGAAAAAGAATCAAGATGAGGGCGAAGCACAATAAAATGCTCAGTAGATCTTTAGATTTTGTCCTGTGGGCTATAATCGACCAGATTTTCACATGCTTGTGTTTAAGCTTCATATATCAGGCATACTTCCTGTTGAAGTTATGCTCCACGCAAGAATTGTTGTTGAAGCTTAAATGCTATTTGTCCTAGATTTTCTTTCATTTTTCCCCTTTGTGGAAATTATGTACTAGGAGGCTAGTTTTGCATTTTAATCAGATGATAAAGGCCTGTCTCCTTTGTTTTCAGTTATTTAATGAAATGAGATTATCTACATTCTGACTTCTATGTCACTACAAACTATGTGGATAAATATTGGGGAAAATCACATCCCGAGCTCTGCTAGTTGTAGGGAGCTCTTTTGGCATTAGTGTCACCTCTACGTTTGTTCTGCATTTAGATGTCAGCAGGATAATGCTATCTGTACTTTGAAACATGTAAGCAATATCTCTTGCGAAGTTCCTCTTCATTTTCTGCACTGCATACGGGGATAGTTGACTCATATAATTTGACTTCTGGTTTGTAGAAATTATTGTCCTAGGGAGGTTAGGTCTATCTCTTCCAAAGGATGATAGTAATATAGATCTACTTCCCTGCTTCTTAGTCAGTTAAAGGGAATTAGATTTTGTTCATTTGTCTTGTATATACATCCTATGCTTTCTAATTTCAAAACTTCCTCATGTATGTTTTGTACTTTCCGACTGTTTTTTATGTGCTTTACTGTCATCTCCTTCTTGCTCTTTCATTTCGAAGTCAGCAGGATCATGTCTTTGGAGTTCGGAAGCAATCGTGTAGGCCATGCTGAAAGAGGGTTGTGACTGAACATGAACACATACTACTTGACAAATATCGAGCTTACAGGCAAGACTCTGACTTATTTTATTATGCCAATACCTTTCCAATTTATCTATTAGTTTAGAATTGTCCATATGCATTTGGTTATTTTATCTTTAGGTGCACTCTTGATTGCTAGAAATTTTTGTAAACTTTGAAAGATGATTAATTAATACTTAATTAATTATATATCTGTACTGTTCTATATCTGAATCCTAAGTAAAAAGTAATTTTGCAAATGAGATTTGTCTTTTAAGCTTTACGAACTGTAGATAGAAACCAAAGGTGCGAAGTGAATGCATAATTTGCCAAATGCTACTTGAAATGTTTAAGCAATTTTCTTGATTCAAAACTTTAATTTGCTTATTCTGATGCAAACCACTTGTACAAATTGGAAAAGAAAGAAAATGGAAAGTTAATGTTTGTGAAGCATGGATAGGAATACGGGAAGATACGACATGCATATGCCAATATGCTTAGGATATGTAACTCATATATGTATATATTTATGTCTACGCATATATGTTAGCAAACTTGTGAACTCGCATTTCTTCATTATTACCATTGTGTATGATAGTTTCTTTAAGGAGAACTCTAGAATCTAGATTATCCATTAAAAGAACTACTATTCATAACAAATGTTCAGTTTTATGTTGTATATTACTAGCTAAGATATAAGATAAACAAGTGAAGTCAATCTATAAATTAGAAGAATATGATTTCCTAATATACATAAAATAAACAAGCAAACTCAAACCTTCTAGATTTGATAAGAATATTTGTCTCCTTAAATTTGACTCATATTGATAGGAATCTGAAAGGATCCAAGAAGTATCTAAAAATGCTGGAGAATTATCCACAACATTAATTTTATTTTTAAAAATTCAAATACTTCAATGAAATATTTGATATGCATCTAGACGTATCCAATGAGTATTGTATTCGATATGGATATATCGAGAGCACGAAAGTATCCTTGTTTCCTAGGTTAATGTAGTCGAAAAAGGAAACTACTGAGAATGAAGTTGAGCAGCAACATGATATCTTTTATAGGTATTTTGGCTAATTTCAGCAGTTTGGCTCGGTGGTTTTGGTTTGAGAATTTCCACCTTGTTCTATATGAAAAAATAATACTTTTATAAAAACATATGTTATGCATTTGGCATACCGTCACTGGAATCAAATAAAACTTTCCAGTGTATCATGCAGATAGTAGATGCTGATGCTACAGATGTCTTCTTTGGTGGTAGTTTTACCAGAAGAGAAATTATAGGTAAAAAAGTTAGACAAGTTTTTGCTTGCTCACAACTCAATTTATTCTGTTTCCTAGCCAAATTCTGGTCGCTGATCAAGATTCACTCTTCTCTATCTGATTGCAATTGTATGATAAAGAAGAGGACGATGATAGACTTTTATTGCCCCAAAATCCGACAAAATAATACTGAATCGTCCTTGAAACTTTTGATTTAGCTATTTTTGGTCAACAAAACAGTCAAATAGACGAAGAGAACAGGTGACTGTAATTGGGAGCAAAATCACCAAAACTGTCTGAAAACAGATCAAGGCCAGTGACTTGCTAATTTTGAGGTTGATTTCTGCAAATATCATGGCCCAAACCGTTCATTTTGGTTAAAAAGGATTGGCTTTGGCCAAATCTCAAAGCCATGATATATACTTATACCAACCATTGACCAAGCTTTATTGATACTTATAGGGAGTATGAAGGACTATTGCTGTTCAGTTGCAATTTGTGTTCATTCATTAGTGAAACCCCTTATTCATGTATCAAGCAGGGTTAAAGTACTAGTGTGAAGCTACAAGGAGCATCATTTTTCACTATCTTTTATTTTAAGTTTTAAATAGTTGATTTTCAAGTAAATCCCCTTATGTTTGAAAACAAGTTAGCCAAAATTTCATAATTTTCTATTTCTTATCGATTATTTTATCTATTCCTTCTTATTTGTCGTATTCTTACACTTTTTTACCATATCTAAAGTATCTTTGTTGTGTTCATTATTGGATTAAACATGCATTATCATAAGCACTTGCATACCAGAAAGGTGCGATGCAGTACCTGGGCTGCCGCATGCTTTGCCTTCAATTTTTGTGACAAAGATCCTTTTTTCTCATAGTTCAAATTCTTTTCGAACCGGACACAAGCTAGGATGTCAGCGTGGCTCGTGTTCACGTTTGATAAATTTAATTCCGAGCCAAACATAGGCAATGCCTTGTTTGCTCGTGTTCAGCTCATTGACACTCCCTACCTATAGCTATGAATCTGTCTGGCATGCAATGTAAATGTCGAGCTAAATACTCTTGGATATAATACATTATAAAGTCCACTATTTATCTAGCTTGTTTTTCATATTACAGTTTCAGAGTTGCCAGAACCTACATCTATTTGATTTTTGTGTTTCAGTTTCGAGAGCCTTATTCAATCAAAACAGAGGAAAAGGTACCATCACTTGTTCACTTTTGGAAGAAAACAACTAATATAAGTGTACAATTTAAGCTTGACTGATGACTTCCTTTCCTGATTTTTCTGATTATTCTGTGTCCATGTGGATTCAAGCCTTCACCTATCAAGGATGTTCTAAATTGTCCGATATATTCCTGGTATAAAGTATATAAACTACTTTTCTTTAGCATGTAGAATCACTTGTTTCTTCTGCTCACTTTCATTGTTTTTATCTGTGAGATTTTAGTAATTGAGAGTAGTTCACTATTTAACTGCGGTCAGTGATATGAGATAGTTGAGCAACTTTGAACTCATTTCAACTATTTTATATGCATCCTGCACTAGTTAGAAAATTTCTTAAAATTTGTAATTTAAGGTTGTCTTTGAAGAGAAGGTTTCTCCATTCATATGTCAGAATAAAATCCTTGCTATTCTGGAATCTGGATAACTTGAATATCCGAAGTACCCTGTGTTGTAAATGCCTAGTATGTCTGTATATTTCAGGTTTCTGAAGGAGTTGGGACTTTTGCTTTTGAGTTGTGTAATTCCTTGTGGTCTTTAAATTTTATTCCACGTTGAGGAGGAAAAATAGGGAGATGTTTGTTTAAAGGAAAACTGGAATTAGGCTTCAGATGAGCTGAACTTTTCTTGTACTTTATTCATCTTCTCTAGGTCGTTGTTAGCTAACAAAATCCATTTGTTTACATAATTGAATTTGGTTAATGCATAGTAGGGAAGAGAAGAATTCTTGTATCTTCCTCCCTACCTCTGTTATGGTAGTATTTGATCTGAAGTCTTAGATGAGATTTTGGATTTTGCCGTTACAAAATTCTTAAAATTTATATATAAATCTCTTTCTCTCTCTCTCTTCCTCACTCCATTTGGTTAGCGAGCCTCCATTTTTCTTTTTCTTCTTTTCCGATCAAATTTGTCGATCGATGATAGCCATTCGACTTGGCTTCGACTCAGAAAGTTTCCTCTTGATGTCGTGTTTTTGGTGGTACCATTAATCGGCCGGCTCAATCTTTAATTGAGGCTAAGCCATGTGGATTTTTTCATCAGCCTCGCGACTTGGCTTTTAACTGCCGCTGCCGCTATCCATGTTTCTTTTTCGGCTAGCATCGCTCCTTTTGCCATCCTATGCTTAGTCATGAACACCTAGCTTTGGGTGGATTGGAATTAGGGAAGAAGGTGAGGTTTGGGTGGGCCAAACCCCCTCTTTGTGGGGTTGAACCTCAAGCAAGCTCCTGAGAGCATGCATGGTGAGGGTGGGATGTGGGCAGCCCCCGTCCCTTTCTTTCGGCTACGGGCTAGCCCAAATGATTGGTTTAGTTTCTTTAGTTATTTTGTTTAGATTGACTTTATTAAATTGAGGTCATATAAATTTAATTATTAGAAAATGACAATTCATTTGTTTAGAATATTAGAGGACATGAAATATAGTAATTATGAATAATATTTTCTTTAAATTAATTGGGTTTAGTATTTTTAATAGTTATTTTTACTAGACTAATAATTGAACCTATCCAAGCCCACGACAAAAAGTATCATATTATGTTTAATTAAATAGTTCTATGATTAGATTTTTTTGCTTATGATGTGATTATATTCATCATATTATTATATCTATTTTTGTATGGGGAGGATATTGGTGACGCATAGGGAAGTAAATAACTAAGAGTAATTTTAGGCAAGTAACTCTTTTGTAATCTAAGGATAGTATAAATATGACGTGATGATACTAGTATTTTGATACTGTAGTAATATTATGAGATCCATGATAATTTGTTATTTGTTAATATTTATTTATTATTATTTCATGAGGATTGAATACATGCTTTTCATATTGTATGCGCTTTAGCTGTGATAATCTTGCCATGTGCATCAGATATTGCACCGTGTACACGTATCACCAAGTAGTTAGATCCCATTTCAGCAGTATCTTTGTACTCAATTAACTAGGGTTAGGGTAGAGTGTATATATATGTATATATATATACTGGTCCACACCTAAGATGGTTAGATTTGGGAGAACAATCAGGTAAACTGTATGTCAGGTTTGAGTAGATATGTTTATTGCCAAGTATGGAGGTCGGACACTTGTTGATCTTAACAGTGATGATTGTGAGGTAGCGTTTATAGCTCTAGCGGTATTCGATGGTGTAGAGTTAGAGCGTCTTTTCGAGCTAGCGGCTCGCGATTTTCTACATGGGGTAGGTGATAAGTGTGAGGATAGGCTTACAACTAGAGTCTTTAATCCGAGGCTATATATATCTAGTCATATCCATTGTCGCCAAGCAAGTACGAACAATATTATCACTATAAGTCTATCATTCCATGTTAATTGAGACTCTAGGAGAGCTTATGATGTTATTATTTATTATGATATAGAGACTTTGAGAGAGCATGTGATATTATTAATTTCTACAAATTTGAGACTCTAGGAGACTTATTTTATCAATAAACCCTTATTATTAAATTTATGAGTTTAATACATTGTCAATTTGTCATTTATGCATGATTTATATTATTATATTTTGAATTATACTATTTTAATATTATAGAGGAGCATACTTACTGAACTATATGCTTATCAATCTTAGTGGAATATTTTTTAGATTAATAGATATAATTGAGATTATGGAGAATCAGACGAAGACTAGCTAGATTATTATTTAATTTTCTGTATTATCTACTATCAAATATGTTATAGACATATATTTTAAAGACTTGTTGTGGCCGTAATAAATTTAAATTCTTTGTTGGATTAATTTTGATTAATTCTGACTTATTATTTTGAATACTATGTAGAAATCATTGACTAACGGATCACATGAGTACTATGTGAGTTCTATCCACGTGAAGAGCATGTGTGTTCGATGATGGGTGTTTTAATTCCGATCATGTATTTGTTACATTTTGTTATGTAGTGAATTATATAAAAGGTAATTTAATATCTGCAATCTACGTGAATACTACCAGTGCTGTAGAGGCTGAAGCCGTTCTCCTATGTCTATCTCTTCCATATATTCGATGCATCAAAGGATATTAGACTGAACCAATTTCAATATTTACTGCATGCCAGGATAAATCACCATCTATGCTGCATATTGCTAATCTTTTAGCAAGCTGAGAAGCATTTCATTGGTAAATTAGTTCTTGTATTGCAATTGTTCTTATGATTGCTAACCACCAAGTAACTTCTGCTTCAACTGTTGTACATATGTGAATGAAGATTGGTGAAGACATGATTATAAGAGTTTCTTGACTATTTTCTGTCCCTATTTTTTTTTATGACATGTCTAATTTACTTTGAAATTAAATATAATATAGACGAGTTAAAAAATCGCTGACTAGGACGATAATTTACCCATTTAATTTTATGGAAATTTAAAATAGCTGAGAAGATTATTAAAAGTATAAGAAAAAGTATTTCATAAAAATTGTGAGTTACATAAGTCGGCAATTTAGACTCAGTAATTTTTTAATAATTTTTAAATTTTCATATAAATTATCAATTTAGTCAGCTACTTATAGTTAAAAATTGCTATTCCAGTCTATACTTTTTCGATACACATAGTCTCGTATTTAAGTTTTAAAGTATACCAGAAATGTGATCGGAGGACTAAGTTGAACCAAAACTCTTATTTCGGTGCCTCTCTCGTTCCATATGTGGTATAATTATTTTAGGTATTCTTCATCTTTTCAGGGTTAATATTTTACTCTCTTCTTGCCCTTCCAAATATTTAGGATCGGTAGTATGAATCATTTTTCTCTATTCATTTCTATTTAGTGTACCAATTTGCACTTGCACACTTGCACATCATATGCCCTAAACGTACTGTGGATTTCAAAATTATAATATCATATTTTGATTGGGCTTACCTGCAATTATCCTTCTGAGCCAAAAGTCATCTATTTATATAGAAAATTATAGTTTATGAATTGCCGAAATTTTGTGTTAGATATATACGTATGAAATATAAAATACGGAGTAGATTAGAATTATAGTTATGTTATTTATCTTTAATCTTAATTTTTAAAGACAGAGGTCTCTCTCTTTCCTTTCTTTTATACGACGACTCTTGATCAAACAAATAAATTAGAGTTAATAGAGTGGAGAGATGTCCTAACTGATTTATAATAAATTAATAAGCTCACCTATTATGTGGTTAAAATATAGTGGATCTAATAAGGTCTACATTGAGCGGTTTAATTACATCACGCGATAATAAGCGGTTGATTATATTATTCTCTGTCGTTGCGAGCGTGTGCAGACGTTTTATACTGGGCTATAGTAAATAGACCCTTTTTAAGTAATAAGATTGATATATGGGTAAATAAAGTTTAGAACTAGAATAGTTTGGTTGAAACGCTCACAATAGGTTTATAATAATAATAAAATAAAAAATAGGGTGTAGATTGTAGAAATCTCTGTGTGCTCCGCTAATCACCGACCCACAGTTTCCTTGCTGTGGCGCTTCACTGCACAGTAATCAGTACTCGTCTTCTGCGTTAAGGAATCTTTTGAGTTCGGGAGGATACCCATTTCAGATCACCATGGAGGATGCTCAGGGTATGCGTGGTCCGCCTTTTCGTTTTTTTTTTCCTTGATGGTCCTCAAGTTGCCATTTTTCCTGTAATATTGATCTTATACTCGCGGTTCAGTCATGGTTTCTTCCGATTTGTTTGTCCTTCTGGTGTATTCAACTTAGATTTGGTAAGGATGCAAGTTAGTGGCTAAGAATTGGAAGTTAGTTTCTTAGGCTCGAATGATTTGTTACTGATGCGGCCTAACTGTTCTTAATTATCTTCTCTTCTCCACAACGTTAAGCATTATAAGTGTGGTTATTGTGTGATTTTTGATATTTGTTTATCAACTGATTGCTATAATAGCCCTTTTCCCTTTGGTCCTTTATATAATTTTGGAGTGACTCTGGCTCTAACGATACAAAGTTAGTAGTTATTGCCAATTATTGCAAATTTTAAGTCATGTTTGATAGATGACATAGGGACTCTTCACATTTTCACTTTCGTGCTCGCCCAAAGTAAGAGGTGGAGATGCTGGTATCATTTTCATCTTTACAGGTCTATAAAGCACTCGATTATTTTAGAGACATTAAGTTCTCTGTTCTATAACTTTGGCATGTCATAGTGATAGCAGGCAACATCTGGAGTTGTAGCTTGTGTCTGGAGAACATTTGCATTTCTATACTGGATCATTTGCTTTAGCAACATTCTGTTATACCTTTTTTCATTGTTGTTGCACTTGCACGTACATGTTTTCCTTCAAACTTCTCTCGGTATAGTTTATCATTCTCTGCGGTCATAAATTACTGGAGAAGTCGATTGTTTTGTGTGATACAAAGAGTAGGTGCCTAGCTCGAATGCTGCCATGCCAATCTATTGTTAAAATTGATATCCTCTAATAAGTTGATTCAATATCCTTATCTTGAGCTTAATATGCGGAGTCCAGACATAAGGGTGGCCAGAAGAATATAAAGTCTACAACTTTTATATAATCAGTTGTTTCACAACTCTCACTATTTTGTCTTTGGTAGAAGACTGTATGCGGATATGAAGGTTTTCAAGTCTGATTCATCACTATCATCTTTCACTGCCTTAATCCTATATATTCATCTTGCATAATCTCTTGCTTAATTGCAGCTTTGTTATGTAAGTAGAAACTCTTAAAATTTGTACATGTTCTTATTCATTTATCTGCTGCATCTTGTTTCTCGCTATGGAGACTTGTAGGATTAGATA
Organism: Typha angustifolia; assembly: GCF_048772165.1. Taxonomy (NCBI): domain Eukaryota; kingdom Viridiplantae; phylum Streptophyta; class Magnoliopsida; order Poales; family Typhaceae; genus Typha; species Typha angustifolia. The sequence goes on along the minus strand of NC_133252.1, from coordinate 9,059,551 downwards.
TTAGTTGTATTCTTGGCATCTCTAGTTCTAAGAGTTTCATAATGACATTTCTCTATGTTGCTTTTCTCCTAATCACCTTAGTGGTGGAGTCCAAGGATGGAACAGTAGCTGTAGCTTCTGCATTTCCTGGACATCATGAAGGTAACACTTGGAAAATTTTGGCTTTCAGTTATGCTTTTTGTTTATTACTGAATCCAAAGTTATAAAGAAAACTTGACATAACTTTAAAAGCAATATTCTATATTTTCTTGGATAATTTCAGAGTAACTTTTAATTCCATGCATATTGTTGGATCTCGGATTATACAGTTGTTCAGGACAGAGATTACAAATTCTTATCAAAAGCAGTTGAAGAAGCGTATCAAGGAGTTGACTGTAGTGATGGTGGTCCTTTTGGAGCAGTTATTGTTCGTAATGATGAAATAATTGCTAGCTGCCATAATATGGTGTTGAAGGACACAGATCCGACTGCTCATGCTGAAGTGACTGCAATCAAGGAGGTCAGTTCAATGTAAAAGTTTGATCTGAGAATCTGATTAGCTAATATTCCCATCTCAGAAAAACTGAAATGTTACATAAATATTCTTGTTCTATTAGAAATCAAACTTTATACTGCAGAAGGGCAGGTTTCCAAGCTATTCAAGATCAGTTGTATTGTCTTCTTGATGAACATTTCATGCAATAGTCTTGTCTTTGAAACTCCTACAAAATGGTCATTTTTGTTTTCAGTGAAAACAAGTCAATGTTTAGATCTACTTTTAAGATGAAACAATATGAACGACGTCAAATAATTCTTTGGAAGACTAGTATAATTGATAGACAATTCTGGTGCTGTTTGGTTGCACAATAATGAAAACATGTGAGTGGAAAAACTTTGAAGCTATGTGTGGAAAAGCAAATCTGTATCCTTATCGGTGTCTACTGCATGGTTAGGAATCACTGATAAAGTAATTAATAAAGAGATAAATGAGTCCCTTTTGGTCTGATGATGTTTGCCTGATTCAGTGTCACCCTAAATTGATGTATAAATGCCTTGCCCTGGAGAATTAACATATGTTTCATATGAAAAATAATAGCCACTGGAATTATTGATGCAATATCTATATATGTTCATCTTGCCTTTTTTCCTCTCTTATTTTGTTTTCTTTGAAAACTCTCATGTCTCTTCTTCTTTTCCATGATCTTTCTCAATGATAAGATCTATGCTATTGCACATTATGATCTTTCCTTGTCAAAGGACTATTTATCAGGTGCCTACTATAGTTGCTATGTGCACGTGCTTTGCTTATGAGCAGTTTCACGTGACCAAAGTCAAATGGCCTCAAGGTTTAAAGGGTTTGGTTAATGGGAAGTCAAGTATTGTTGATTGTTTTTTAAATTAACAAAAGTGCATCAAGAATTATGAGAAAATTCACCAGCCATGTTTATTCAGATTTCAGATGTGTTTCTTCTGTTATTATAGCATAGAGAATTGTGGGGTTACACAAGGTGAAGATTTGAAGAAATTTTTTTGGTAGTCTGTAATTTTTCTCGTTCATATATTTTATCCTTAACTGGTAGAAGAGAAATTATTTGGCACTATGAAAAGTTGAAGACAACTAGCTATGCTGAAGAGAAAAATTGCAGCTAAAGTAAATAAAAATAATTTTGGACTTGGTTAAGATAATTATGGTAGTACCCCATCTTATTATCTGTATGTAGTGGTACTTTATGTGTGTGTATATATATATATATATATATATATATATTTGGAGAATTAGATTACAATATTTTGTACACTTATAATCACCTGAATACATTATTGAAAAGTTACTGATCCGATCAACTTCTTGTAGACTTATTGACTTTGTAATGAAAATTTCAAATTTGTTTCGGATTTTTGGTTTTCTGCACATCTTTTCATTGTGCAGTGTATATGGTTAATTGGTTATATTTCTAATTCTGTTACTTCACTTGTAAGGAGAGTTCCGTATTTTGTTGCAAATGAATTTCTATGGATAAGATAGAAGTAGGTCAAGACTTGAGTTACCAATTTTGTTACTAGATAGGCAAGAAATTGTGTAGATAAAATTTCTGTTTCTATTGTAATTCCATACTGCTAATATATTCATGGATGCCTATAGAAGTACATGTTAATTTCGTCCTGTACAATGTGCAGTGTGATTTCCTGTTTTGTCTCATTGCTGATTACCGACTTCTGATTCAGGCTTGTAAAAAACTTGGGCAAATTGAGCTCTCAGATTGTGAACTGTATGCATCCTGTGAACCTTGTCCAATGTGCTTTGGTGCCATTCACCTTTCACGTATAAAGGTGGTAACTATACATCTCTCCTTTCAGCTGCAGTATGGTTGCCTATAGGCCTTTACGGTCTTGGTAATGTTGATCTTGTTTGATGTAGAGGTTGGTCTATGGAGCCAAGGCAGAGGCAGCTATTGCGATTGGTTTTGATGATTTCATTGCTGATGCTTTAAGGGGTACTGGATTCTACCAGAAGGCCCATGTGGAGATCAAGCAAGCAGATGGAAGTGGAGCCATAATTGCAGAACAAGTCTTTGAGAAGACTAAGACAAAATTTCAAATGTATTAGCGGCTTAAGATGCCCAAACAAAAAGTCTCTTAATGAACCTTGTACTACTTCTGGTACGATTTCTCATTTTACTGCTGGTCAAAGAATTTATGTGAAATATTTTCTGTAACACTAGAAGAAATCCCGGGGCAGTGTTCGCCGCCTGCACATATGAAACTATTCGAAATATCACTCTAAAGGTGCACCTCGACTAAACTATTTACTCAGTAATGCAAAACAATAATGATAAATTGCATTGCACCTAAGAGCCATGAAAACTTCCTATTGCAATAGGTTCTCTGACTTAATGAGAATGTTGAGTTGTTGATCCTATAGTTACCTGGTAATAAACATGGCAAATAGATAATGAGTGTTGTAGATGTACTGGAGTCATATTTGAAGCTTTCTTTCTGCTTTGGAGTTCACTGTCAACTGGTGGCATGTACATACTGTCATGCAAATGCATTCTTGCTTTTTGATAAAATCCTATTCTGGTCACTAGTCGAATAGCTTAGTCATTACTCTCTTCCATCTGTTTATAAAGATATACAAAAGAGACATATCTCTAGGTTTGTTCGACACTGCTGATCAAGGAATTACAATAGCTCTTTAGAGATATCATTAGTTAAATTCAACATTATGGATTTAGATTATCATGATAAGGTGGATGATATGATGACATTTCTCAGTAGATAGTTCCTAGCATTCCTATAATTAATCTTTCAGCTACTAATTATGCAATTAATCACATTGTAGAACTGTTTCGTTCAATGTATCTTGTGTTGTTAATATTCACTTGGACTCTGTTCAGAAATAAGAAATGCATTCTTAATATGGATTCAGTTTAGTTCCCTAGTGTTTCAACTTCTAAGGATCAGTTGAATGGCCTTCTTACAAGATTTTGCCCTTGTTTCATTTAAATTAGCTGGAGTTGGACCTTACACCAAGCCTGACCTAATTTTGGCAAACTTTTCTAGTTCAAACTTGCCAGATATGAGGTTTAGAAAAGTAGGTAGAAACTTTTAGAGTTTGCAAATTTGTTTCAGTCAAGTTAGCTGGATTTGGAATCCTCTCCATTGTTCAATTAGTATTCACTAGTCTTCCTACCTTTTTGTTTTCGACGATGATTAGGTCCATTGACTGGTGGGTTATACAGCTAAATCACTATATAAATTGAAGCAAGTTCTGTAACTCAGCAGCACTTAGGTTATGGATCTTCTTGCAGTTGGCATGACGATCTGCGATTGGCTGTTGAACTTGTGCAGCAGTTAAAATATATAGTGTATATAGTGCATGCTGCTTGCTAGGTATATCAATTGTCATGTTCTTGATAGTTGTCATTCAGGATTAAAGTCTAAAGTCTGATAAGCTCGTCAAGTTTCAGACTTTCCCAAGTAAATACAAACTTGATCTCTTCTAAATCATGGGCCCCTTTAGTCATCTGAGCATAGTCTAGATGGTGGCAATGTGCCCACTTATTTCAAAATTAGGTCATCTAACATACTAAAACAGTGTAGAAGATAAGAGATCAATTATTGGATCAATAGGAGGGTAAGCTAATGAGACAAGAAAAAAAGAAAGGATTTGAAGACTATTCATCCCACCAATACTTTAATTTGGTCCTCCATGTTCTTCCAAAACTACCTCTTCCTTCCCTTTCATCACCTAACCTTTTCCTCCTCCCCTTTCATGGAAAAAGAGGGCCACTTGACACACATTTCCTTCACCATTTCATTTTTACTACTTCCCCTGCTTGTCTCTTAATTCTCATTCTACTTGGAATTGTTTGCATTTTATTAGTAAATTAGAGCATCTGTAATTAACTCTATTCTGGTTTCGTGTGCAGATCTTTAAAGGGCAAAATGATGATATCATGACAAACTTGACATTGTGGTTTCTTGTAAGACTAGGAATTGTAAGAAAGGTTGCTCTCAAGTTTTGTACCCATTGAACAAGGAAAGTATAAGAAGTCGATGAAGGATTACTAAAGTCACAACAATTCTTTGACAAGATGTGAATAAATGGGGTCTTAGTCTTAGATGTCAGCATATTACACAGGCTACAGCCAAAAGGGAGAGTCCCAGATAGAGAACTATAGCCTAAGAGAATGGTAGGTCTAAGTCTTTAACATAGAAGCCAGAAGATAGGCGAAGAAAGCATTCAATGTCTTATGCTTCAAAGTATGAACTGTAGAGAGTGAGAGATAAAATCCTTTCCATGGTGCTTATTACCTCAAAATTCTTTAATAACTTGAAAGAGAGTTAACCCTTCTAAGTTTATATGCCAAACAATGTACTCAAACTTATTTGCTTGAGTCTATCACTTTTAATTGACTGGGAAGCCCTGTCCGAGTAAGTCTATATGAACTGCTAATAAAGTAGTGATTAATTGTTGTAAAAGTCATTAATATATTTAGACATCTTGGGATTATATCTTAATAGATCTTTAGCTATGAGTATTAAGAATCGCTTACCGGTGAAAGCATATATAAGTCACCTACTTAGGTAAATAAGTTTGAAATTAACCTACTTGGGTACATATTTTGTTCACATACCCCTTGTTGGACAAAGACTTAACTACAAAATCTTATTGGCAATCTAAGTAGGGTTAGGTGGGTTCCTATAGGATAATAACTTGCTTAACTTGCATAACTTATTTTACTAATATAACAATATTGCACTTTAAAAGACATAATCATGACACGAACATCGAATCATTAAGCCACCAGATGTTAGCTTTGAAATTTGCATTGAACTAGCACTAACTATTCTCAAAAAGTCCTCCACCAACTATATGATTCCATGGTTCTAATAAAGAGGTTGCACTTTCTACCAAGTCAACTCGGCTACTCCCAAATTGGATAAAGAAAAAAGGTTCTCTTTCACAATCATTCTTAAACCTCCTGTGTCTCCTCTCAGAAGATTCATCTTGTAGGAATGATTATGGATAAAAGAGATCTTAAACCATCTTTTAAACAAACTAGTTTAGGTAATATGTCATATCCTATCTTAAAGAAAATAAGGAGATCAAGGATAATTAGTTTGGAGCAAGCAACCTTTGCAAGGTATCACATTGACTCATCCCCTATTGGTCATGAGATACTCATGCTTTGCATGCATGACCAATTAAGACACACCCACTCCCATAGTTTAATAATTCTATATGTGATATTATTCTAGTCTTGAAATGATCAAAATAGGAATCCAGAATATTGAAAGCAGAAGGTGCCAATTAAGTGACTATCAATCATTTACATATGATATTATTATTATTTTTGTAATGATCAACACAGGAGTAGAAAAAAACAACAAGTGTCAAGTGACTATCATTCATTTTCTCATAGCCAACTTGTTTCAATATTATTGACTTACCAATTAATTTTATTTGATTGAGACCTTACTCAAAGTAAATGATGGAAATAAAGAGGTGCAGTAATAATACTATATGGAGTACCATTGATATTTAATCAAAATAAATAAATAGGGTACTTTACAAATGACCATGTAGGTTATGCCTAAAACCCAATATATAACTTTTATGATATTAATAATCTCAACTATGAATCTTTTGCTTATTTCTTTTTTAAGATGATTGAGATACTTCACTGGATGACCATGTATTTGGGAGAGTATATGGTGGTAGAGATGATAGCTTAGGAGAGGATAAGAGAGGGATAAAATATATTTCATTTTATGTTTGAAGAATATAGTAAACAAATTTAATAGAAGGAGATAGAGAAATCCTATTATTTTGATGTCCTTTCTACTGAGAGAATCCCTCCAAGAATTTTTGAAATATTTTTAATCTTTTTTATTAAGTTTCATATTATTCTAACTTACAGAGGGATAAAGTGATACAAGTAAAAGTTTACAAAAATAATTTAATTTTAAACATAATTAAATATATAGAGCTCTAAACTTCACCATTGTAAAGAGGCCCACATTCAATATTCTCCGAACCTTTTGCGATAATTACACCAACCATCTAAACTATTATCTATTTTTTTCATAAACTCTCTTATTTATTTATTTGATATTTTAATCTTTTTAATTATGTAAAATATTTTAAATAGTATTTCCATCATTTTTTTTGTTGTTGTTAAGAAGAGTGGGCGGAAGATATTAGATAGCTGATGTATCTTTGATAGTTAAAAGAGTTATTATATATAAAAATAAGAAATTATTATAAAAAAGAACGATAGTTGAGAGGATAAAAATAGAATTATATCTTCTTAAAAAATATATTCAATGACTACTAAAATGTTTAAAATCTTTTTCCACTTCCCCTCCTTGTCATGGAGTGTCAGTTGGGGCGCCGCTTTCGTTTACTAGATAAATCTCCACTTCTTCCTCCCCTCTCTCTCTCTCTCTCTCACACACACACATCTTGGCTCCATTGCTTGACCCAATTACAAACTCTATGCTCTTTCTCTCTCCTATTTGACGCTGCCATTATTGGCCAGATTAAGAATATCTTGGCTCCATCCGAATTATATATTGGATTTTGTGCAACCTTGCCAACCTCCAATTGGCGATTGGAAGTGGGAACGAAGCAAAGAAATCTGAGAAACGACGTGATTGTAGATTAATATGTTGAATTCCTTGCGACTGTCTGTAATGGAGGCGGAGGAGATCACACGGAGATGCTTTTGTTTGTTTCCTGAGACAGATAACCCCTTCGGTGCAAGTGATATAATCATGACAACATGAATGAATTAATATAAGGTGATGATAAATTTTCATTTTTAACTTTTTTATTTAAATTTTAATTTGAACCTTGTATTTCTAGTCATAGACCCTAAGCCACAATTATATTTATTTAACATTTTATTCAGATGATTTCGATTTATAAAACTCTTTTTTAACTTCAATATCAACGGCAATTTCTTGGTTCGAATCTCCTACAGAGATTTGAGTGGGACACTATTAAATTTCTACTATTTTTCTTTCAAAATAAATAAATAAATAAAAATAGAAACATCAACGACTACTGGTCATCTGAATAATTCCAAATTTAAAAGATAAGTGACAGGATTACGACATAATTCTTAGATACAACTTGAGCTCTAGAATCTCATGCCTAACATTGACATGGCAGTGACGAGTCTACAGAAAATGGCATAAAATATCATTATCATTCTTTATGACTGCCAACCATCTCTTATAGATTAAATAGCGTAGAAGAAAAAAGCTGAGTCAATTACCACATCTTGGCCCACTAATAGTTGGCGAAGTATTGCATACTTTAATAGGGATGGGGATCTAAATAGGTCCCAAAGAGGAAAGGAGCAATGCTTGTGACTATCCATGTTAGGGCTACTTATGTACAATTAGTATTTAATATCCTCAATACTTTACTTAATTAGGCTGTGGTAATTAATTAACATAAGATTGTACTACACTTTGTAGTACACTTGGTAGGTAATGCATCCATTAGATAACAATATCTTGGTTTAAATACAAACCTTGCAGCTTAATGGCACATGCAAATTCTTAAATAATTGTCTTAGCAGATTTGATTTGAATTAAAGATTGATTACATAAATTTCATTGAATAGTTGAGGATTTCTAATATATTATTTAGAGAGAAGAGATAAGATAGATGACGCGTTGTAGTACTCTATTTGTTGTGCACATCTTAACACTAAGTGTCGAAAATATTCTCGCACTCTGTGTATACTACAAAAGGGAAATAAAAAACAGAAATAAAGCAAGAGAAAATAATTTACGTAGAAAACGTTCTCAATAGGGAAAATCCATATGGCTGTAGAGAAAAATCCACTAATCAAGAAAACAGAGTACAACATCCTAAACTTCTCAGTTAAATTAACCCGAATGCAAAAGAACACCACTTGTACAGTATAGTACAAAAATTGTACTATGACAAACCGTAGGAGAATCTTTAGAAAAAGTATTAGAGAAGATAATATCCGACTAAGATGATTCATTCTATCATGGATCCCTAATTATCAAAGCTGATGCAAATGTCGGATATTAACTAGAAGCCCAAGCGGAACCCTTTCCTTTACTTTCTTCTTTTCCACTTTTTATCCCTACGATTTTTCTCGTACTTCGTCTAACCTATATTGATCTCTTTTCATAGGTGTTCAAAACTCAACTCATTCTCTTAGTTAAATTATGATATACTCCTAATTCTATTAGGAAACTCCTCATAAATTTCATAATTTAATTAAAAGATGTCTCACTATCTTCATCATACGGAGGCATAATCCAACAATTTCCCTTCCTTCTGACTCATAAGGAGAATTCCTCTTAGCTTACCAAACTTTGTTCCTTTGATAGGAGTTTCATCATAAAAAATGACGCATAACCATCACTTAATAAAGACGCGAACTTCACCCTACATCTTCTGTCGACCAAGCTACCTCTGTCTTGTTGTAAGTTTTATGAAGACTTTCTCCTAGTGTTCACCTTTCTTTTGGATAATTTCAATTCTGTCTTGTATACTGTGCAACATTTGTTTTCCTCTTGCAACAATAAGAACACCTTTAGTAATTTTTCTATCCCTCTTATCCAACTTACCGACTAATATTAGGTTATGCCGAAAGTCTAGTACCTGTCTTATATCTTTGAGAACCATCTTATATCCAATATTCATATCAATACAAACATCACTTACAACGACAACTTTTAACGCATCTACATTGCTTTGTTTTACCCAGCCAAAATTTCTTGGCTTATATCATGAGCATATCTCTACTCAGTGTAATCAAACTATTTGTGTTCAGATAAGTCTATCCACAAACTGAAAGGCTAAGTATGTCACTATCTGTACTATGGTGGCTTATCATCTAAACTTGTAAAATTTTGTTCTCCTTCTCATCTTCTAGCTTTCAACACTATCTTATGATGTCTCAGCTTACCACCATGCCAACAAACTATTTTAATTTTATTCTTCGATCTTCCACTTAATATCTCTCTCTGGTATGGATTTTTACTCTTAGTTCTCCCTATTCTCTGTACAAAAAAAAATGCATGTGTCTTAGATGGACTCAAGAATTCTATCTAGTCTTCTCATTCAATGAACTACTTGTGACCTGACTCATAGTCACTACACCATAAAAACGGTTACTCAAAGACACCACCGTCTCCCAACTATTGCGTTACCAACTTAGTAGTAGTAATACTTGTAAATATCATCTAGAACCATCTTCATAGAGGATACAACTCACATGGGCGAATAATATGAACCTAGAGCCCCGTTGCGCTAGGTAGTCGGCAGGCCAAAAAAAGGGGTGAGCCGGTCGGTCGAAGCCTTGGCGATATGTTGAAAGGGCAAAGAGAAGTGCTTTTGGTACTGAGAAAATGACGGGTAACCTTGATGGGCATTCCCACTAGTTGTAACTAGGTATCCATGGCCAAAGGGGATGAGGAAGGAGCCGAGAGAACATCAAGCTAGCTAACCCCCGACATAACGAGCATGAAGGCGTAATTGTCAACCAACTGAGTCATTCTTCTAAAATTTTAGATTTATAAGTTTTTGTATCAGGATTGCTTTGTTACCATGTCTTCCTCTGGTACAACCATTCCAGCTTCTTTTATGAAGTATGTGCTAAGGTCTCTGTAGACACATCAGAATACACTATAATAAGACCATTGTCGAATTTGTTTGATAGCTTTTTGATCTTTCATCCTCCACTCGTCATCTTTCTTCTCTTTTGGTTTGCCCTCTTTACCTCAAAAAGGGGTAAATAGATCACAATATAGAAGGTCCTCCAACTACTCCTTCTCGATCAATTAATTTTTCGTTTAGACTAATCATCTTCCCTGTATTGAACTCTATAATTCACACTTAATTCTACTCTCGAATCTGGCTCTAATACCATTTATTGTGCACAACTTAACACCAACTACTGAAAGCGTTCTCGCACTCGACGTGTGATTTGATTTTTTTCAAATGGAAACGAGATATAAAATAGCAATAATAAAGTATGACATAAAAATTTATATAGAAAAGTCACTCTATAGAGAAAAATAATGGGGCAATAGAAAAAAATTTATTAAGCAAGAAAATAGAGTACACCAACTTAAACCTTTAGGATAGATTAATCCATATCCGAGGAACACCACTTATACAATGTAGTGTCAAAGAATCTCTAGAAAAACTGTAGGAGAATCTCAAGAAAAATGATCAAATAAGATAATATCCAATTAAGAGAATTCATTCTGTTATTGATTCCCAACTATGAAATTGAATGCAGACTTCGAACATCATTTAAAAGCCTAAATAGAAAAAACAGCTTTGTGGCTCATAGTTTAGCCAGGTTTGCCCCAGCAAATCGGGTTAGCAAGATGTGGTTGAATCCACCTTGTGACTTCTATTATAACCTTTCCTTGTTTGAATGAATAGATCTTTGGATCTTTATCCAAAAAAAAAAAGAAGCCCCTTTTGTCATATTACATCTAGCTTACATTTACCTTTCTATATAGGTGTTTAGAACTCATATCCTTCTCTTAGTCAAAGATGCTCCTAATCTTATTAGACGACTACTCATTAATCTCCTAATTTAACTAAAACAGATGACACCGGTTTTTCATCTATAAGACTGAAGACAAGATAAACTTATATTTCTCATCAGATTATGACTCTTTATCAGGAGGCCTAATCCAACATTATCTAAACTAAGAAAGTATATGACATCTAAAATTAAATACAGTATGATATGATTCTGTCTCTTTCATTCATGGTGGAGTGTTTGTTGGGGCGCAGCTTTCATTTACTGTATCTACTGTTCTTTCTTCGTCCTCTCATTTAGCTTTCTTTCTTTGTCCAAAACTTCATTTCCTTATTGTCTAATGTAAACTACCATAAAGTATATCTTCCTCTCGGATGTAAGGCTAGCTTGCCAATTGGTTCAATCTGGTACAAAATAAATGGAATTATGGAAGTAGAGAAACAAACAAAGAAGGAAGATCATAGAAATGAAACACCTGAGAATACGATGAATTAGCTGCCACTGTCTAACATGCATGACAAAAGAATTGTTGCTAATTTCCCCACTGAGTCAGTCTTGTGATATAGAACTTGTTAATTTGGTTCATGAACCATTATAATCTACAGACATGTTGGATATATAATGCTCCTGTTGTAGCCGTAAATATAATTCGCATATATTGGCGCATGCATATATAATCTAATATGTTTTCCCCTATATGATGATGGCTCCTTTCTAATAAGATGAAAATGGATTATTTGACATCCGTGGCTTTCTTCCAAGTTAAACACCTTTGTCTGTTTCCTATGAAGAAGAAGAAGAAGAAGAAGAAGAAGAAGAAGAAGAAGAAGAAGAAGAAGAAGAAGAAGAAGAAGGATAGTGCGGTCATTTGGGTCTCTTATTACCTTGATAAGGAAGTTAATCAAGTAGATTGACGAGTTGGTATCATTCACATGCAAAGCACGATAGATCTAGAGAGATTTCATTTTCATAGTGTGGGGGAGTTTGCGTCCATGCTTAGGTGAACGTCAACTTTAATTAGAGACCAAATATTCAGTAATAGGAGAAGTCTTCTCTTCCCATATCCTTTCTACATCTCTTGGATCATCAATGGTTGGTTAGTAGGATTACTTTACTTTGGAGATTCAAAATATATATTTCACAAACTAATTAATAGCTTGAATTTATATCTCAAAGTCCCCGTGAAATTTAATCCTCAGAAATGAAATAAAAGATAAAATGAAAAAAAATAATTATAAGTTCATATATTTAGAGATAGATTTTTTTTTTTCTTTTTCATGTATACATCTCAAAAGCTCCTTATTAATTTGCTTGTAAAACCTTCTAAGTTTCATACTTGTGAATATATTATTTTTGCATATGGATGCCCTTCTAGTTACTTTCTACTAACTATATGTTAAATTTTGAAGTGTTTAATTAATAGATGAAATAATTAAAGATGCTGTTACTTGAAACTAATATATCCAAAAAGGAATAATAATAATAATATTTTTTGCCCTTTTATTATTAAATGGATCAATATTTAGCTGTTGGTTGACTTTCATTAAGTATCTATGCAAAAACGAAGATTTTAAAGGGTACCTATGCAAGTGTTTTGAGAGGAGTATGGGCACAAAAAGGAGATATAAATATAGTAGACTTGTTTGATTAATTACGTCTTGCATGACCTAAATAATATGGGCTTGTAAATAATTTCCTTTAGAATCTTGAAGCAAAAATTAAGAATAATAGAATGGAATCTTATGTGCATGAAAAGTTTCTTCCAGCTAATAACAAAGAACAATAAATGCACCTATCCAAACATGTGACTAACCATATACTTGTTCTTGATATTAAGTTGCAGTTTCTGAAGTCGTTATCTTAAACGATTGATAAGTTTTCAAAAATTGTTAGCGTGTAGATTCCAACCTCTTTGGATACACTCATTAAGAAAGTGATAAGCTTAATATCAACATCATGAAATTATAAATAGGAAAAAAAGATGATCCCCAGTTTCACTTAAATAATCGTGTGGATAGAGAGAAGAGAAGACGATAGAAGAGGAAAAAAAATATTCTCTCTTAGTTTATTTGGATTTACGAGAGAGAAAATCTAGAAGCTATTTTTTACTCCATTTCTTTTTTATTCTCCCTTAATATTTTCATCTAAACAAGGAGAAGATATTTCTCTTTTTAACCTTTCTTCTCTACCATCTCGCCACCCATAGAAGGTAAAAAGACTTATTTTCTTCACTGCATAAAACCTTCTTTGATTTCCTTGATGAAGAAACGGAATTGTAGTCTTCTTAGAAACTCAAAGAGTCTATAAGGTAATTCTTTCTCCATGGCTGTCCTATGCTGACATAGTATGACTATAATACAAGTTTTCTGAAGTCATCTTAGAGTAAAGTTTGAATAAATATTTCCCCTAATTCTTCATCTGAGTTCTTTCTACTCTATTCTTCTCTTATATTACGTATTCAAATAGCTCAGTATAATCTTGATTTAGAATTTTAGATCATTAAGGTTTCACTTTGACATCTGTGGTCTGCACAAAGTTGCAACTGTTATAGTAAACTATTAATAGGGATATAAAAAGACTTTATTTCCCCTAGGAAATATAATGATTTGATAAGGGTAGATAGTTTGGTTATTTAACAATAACTTATTGGGAAAGATATTGATGTCAATAAACCATATTTATTTTAATATTTGTACCATTAAGTTCTGAATTAAATATATAGCAACTGTAATTTAGTATAGATCACATAAAGTCTAAGGGTTAAGTGCTTAAGCTTAAAATATAAGGGTAAGATAAAATTGAGTGAAATCATAAGGGGTATACTGTAATTTGACTCTGATTTATTATTTCCAAGTTATAATTTGATATTGAGCATTATTTTAGTGGATAAAAAATGTAAATATGTTATAATCCAACCACGTAGGTTGAGTCAGTTGAATCGAGTCGAGTCGAGTTAGTATAATTTGCTTAGTCTTTAATTTTGAATTAAAACGGATAATCTGTATATGGATTCGATCTGCTAGGACACTATTTTCATAAATATGAGTAATTATGGGTTAATTATCATGCGTAGAATGATTATTGAGTTTAACTAGTTTGATTATTTATATTAATTCTTTATTGTAGCAGTTAGATCATCCTTATCTTTGTCAGAGTAGATTCTAACTCTATTTCCATTCAAAGCGTGCAAACTTTAGTTAAACTAAAGTCATTAGATTTGCAATTTGTGAGGCTACCACATATAAACATCTCATAGTTATCTTATATTTAGATCGATGTAGATCTAGATTATAACAGTGGTATTAGAGTCGACATTTGTTAAACAATGGTGAACACGTGATCCAAAGCTAAACCAAGAGAGATCACTGCCATGGAGGACTAATAACTCATCTCCATTCCTGTGGAAACTTCTTCAGTGCCACCAATATCATCAACCACCATCGCCGACATGTGGGCAACGGTAATACACAAAAACAAGAAGAGAGCCATGGAGAGCATTGAGAAGATCAAAAAGGCTCTCCAAGCCATGACAATAGCTATCCTAGCTCGACACCACCCCCTTGCACTACTAGCACGACCAGCCACGATGGAACCAACCCTCCCAAGGTCATTATCTTCAACTCGCGAGGGAAGAGAAGAGCCGCCTTAAACTACAGCCAAAGCACCACCTCCAGCCGTGGAGGAGTCTCTTACACTTCTATAGATTCCCTTCCCCTCCCCTTGCCCCGCACCATCAACACTGACAACCATGGCAAAACTAGCCTCCTTACAATAAGAAAGTCCAAACCATGAGGGAGAAGAAGTCTACCCCAAATCCCCGCAACCACAGCTCCTTCAACCATAGTGGAGCTCTCTCCACCCTTGCAGACCCATCCTACCGTAATCGTGATGCTGGAGTACCACTAGCCACTATTCTCAATCCATCTTTCCTAATCGCAGTGAAAAATAAAGACTAAAACCCTAGTTTTCCACCGGTGGTGATCTAGGCCCTCTCTATCCAAGCTACTACCACAACCAACTTCATGGACTACCCACACTCGATCCATGGCCACCATTCGCGCCAGCATTGGCCAGAAAGCCACTATCAATAGCCTTCCACATTATAGTGAACCCATATTTTGTAGTCATCACTTTGGGCCTTTCGCTGCCACTAATGGACATGGTTAGATTCCCTGACTTGACTGCCTTCCAATGGAGGCCACCAAAGTAGTTAGCAATAATTGCATAGCCGAACCCGATGGCCATGCTCCCGGTGATATGTCTCGTGCTAAGCAATGTTGGGGTGGCTTCCACCGACCTCTCCGCCGCCTTTGCTCCACTACACTAGGGCCGTGCCCACCAACCGTAGCCATCAGGGGCCGATAGACTTGCCAATGATGCATCATGGCTGTCATTGCAGCAAACTGAGCTTAAGCTTAATTTTTGGTTTTCGCCACTGCTCGCTTTCCATCACCGAGGGGACCACTTGGACGTCGACTGCTGGTGGCTCACTACCTAACCCAGCCGCCACTAGCGCTCATGCAACCCATGGTAGTGCTCTTAGGCCAAAAAATATTTTTAGCCCCAAGGTAAAGGTTTGGGTTATTGGAATGGAGAGATAAAGTGCACATATATCGAGGCATGCTGAATTTTTTTCAATTAAGCTTGACCATCTCACATGAACCAGCTAGGAACCCATAAGCATGACCTTGAGCCTGAGTACGAGCCTAATGATGACTGCTAAAACAATCCCTATAAGTACAACGATCGCTTGTAGTACAAAATTGGGTTGTCAAATATATAGAGAGATATCATGAAGAATACGCTGAAAGGATATAAAGAATACCAAATAGATTATTATTGTTATAGAAAGTTAAAAAATAATAATAAGCAAGTAAGATAAATTGGGAAGAGATGTTGGACAGACATCGGTGCTCTCTTAGACTATTTAGATTTGTTTGTTTTTAAATTTGACCTTTATAACTCAATTTAGAGGTTTCACATCTCATACTCCTAACTTGAATGATTTAGAATTATAATATAAAATAAAATCTAAAGCAATTTTATTAGTTTTTTTTATCACTTACGAAGCATGTAGCTAATTTTATTTAGTCTAGTCTGAAGTCAACGATGTACCCGGAGGCGACAATGCAACATAGATCAAATTATTAAATAAAGACTAACTTATCTAGACATAATTATATAAATCTCAACTACATAATTATTAGAATATATAAATTATGGCATAGAATAAATTAAAATTATTTAAGTATTTTAGAATTACAAGATTAAAAATAAAATTGAAAATAACCTAAATAAAGATAATGCATCCCCTAACCACGCTAGTATGATTAGCTACTAGCTTCCTTCTCTCATTTTGATATATTTTTTTCTCTCCTTTTATTTTCCCTTCTCTCTATTTCTCTCTTTTTTGGAATTTTTTAAGTGTTGTTATGTCTTTTCAATGGCTCTACCCCTCTATTTATAGAAAATTATTAAAAATACTGTTGCGTGATTTGATGCATGGAGGGTTATAGGAACTTGGTGCAACCGAATGCTTCGCATGCATCTGTATTTTCTATGAAATATTTCATATCGTTTGCAAGACATCGTACAAAATCGAGGTGCAACATGATATGGCAGTATTCGGAGGGTGCTCCTTTTTTTTTCCTTTTTTTTAGGAGGAAGAAGCTGAGCTCAGCTTGGATTACGCACTCCGACTCAAAGTATAAGCCGAATTGTCAAAAAGGTGGTTATAGAGTTCTCGGGGGAGCACCATTGTAGGCCCTAGGACACTCTTCATCCCTTGGGTGCCGGCCCAGCCCGCCACCCAACTGCCCTCTCTAAAAACATGGCTAAACCGCACCTCCTCAAAGTCCTTAATAAGGCTAAAGCATTCATTTAGTATGGACTTTATCCTCCACGGGCAGGTGACCTCATGTCTTAGGATTTGCACCAATAGCAACGGGTCCATCTCCACCATTAGGAATCAACCATCAGTGCTCTTGGTCAACTGGAGCCCCAACCTCAGCCTGCACACTTCGGAGCTGAGGGGAGACTTGTTTGGAGTAGGCTCCTAGGCTAAAACCACTAACTCACCATCGGTCAACCTAACCACGGTGCCCGCCCCAGCTTGATAGCATCCAGGCGAGACTACTCCGTCGGTGTTGTGCTTAAGCCAACCGGGGGCTGACGGTTTCCACTTTACCTGCACTCTCAAGCTAGGGCTAGTTAGGCATTTTGCGACTACTCCATATTCATCAGCTAGACGCAGAGCCCTACGGGCTACCGTTCCCGACTCAATAGCCCCTCCAAAAGCCACCTTGTTGCGCTGTTTCCAGATTCCCCATAGCACGGCGGCTATCACCTCTTTTGTCTTCACATCCAGTCTCGAACTCTCACTCCATGCAGTTCCCAACCTAGTTGGTGCTCGTTGGCTTTATCAGCCAGATTCGGTGTTTGGCGTTGAATCTCGTGCGGGGTAGTAATATGAATTTGGTGCATCCAACATGTTTTCTTTTGATTTTTGATGTATTTATTGTCCGTAAATTTTGATTTTTTTTCAATTCTCGCACATGTAGACTATAAGTTCTCTAAGCTTCATTCTAGTATTTTATAAAGTGAAATATGAATTAGAGAAACTATTTAAACATCCAAAAAGATAATTATCATTTAAGAATTAAGCTATATTTATAAAGCTATTTTTATGCACTTATCATATGGAATCGCGTTAGTTAACTAAGCCAGACTTGCATGCAGCCCGAGCTTGACATGAGTCAGGTAGGTGGGTGGATTGTTACTAATCACTTTCAAAATAATGTGTTAGAACTGTGATCAATTGTTATAATCTAACCACATTAGTGGATTGAGTCGTGTCAAATTAGTTTAATTTACTTATTATTTTTAATTTTGAATCACCTGACGAAACTTCAACAGCTCAAGTTCTAAAGCACCCTATGACGTGGTAGTAATCCTACGTCAGCTGCAGCAAATCCCTGCCTCAGGCCCCACTCATTGATGACGTGTCATCATCTACCGACGTCTCGATGGGATTCGGTGGGCGCGATCCCACCGTAACCAACTGGACCGCATCCTCAGCATGTGTGAAGAGACTGCCGAGTGCCGAGGTCCTGAAGGTAGTAGTTTCTTCCATTCCGAGAGGTAGAGGATCCTTCGTCACTTCAATTACTCGCGAAGACTCCTACCAGTCAGTTTACTACTTTAGCTTAAATGATCCGAAAAAAAAGAAGTTTACTACTTTAGCCCTTTCTCAAAAGAAAAAGTGTTTACTACTTTGCCCTTTCTTTAAAATCTCTATTTTCTATTATATAATTTTGGTATTATTACTCACACCCCCATTCCATATTCCCCTCTCTCTCTCTCTCTCTCTCTCTCTCTCTCTCTCTCTCTCTCCTTCTTCACAACTTCCCTTCTCTTCTCTTCTCTTCTCTTCTCTTCTCACTAGACCTAGAGATCTATAGAGAGATACCCCAACTAAGGAAACTAATGATACCGCCGCACGCCGCCGAGTTCCTAGTCGACGATCGCCATGCCATCGACGGCGACATCGGCCCGAGACGCAACATCAAGGAGCTCGATTTCTTCTCCGCGGCCGCTGCCGCTGCCACCACGAGCGATGTACTCAGCAGTCATCAGGACTGTAAACGAGTGGATGCCACCATCCTTAAAGTTCGTGGTTTGGAGATGGGGTTAGATCTTTGCACAACGAATACAGAAGAGAACGAGGTGAGTTTACATATCTATCTATCTATCTATCTATATGTATATCTATACTACAAGTGCATGTAGATGTGCATGAGCCTGCGTTAACTTATCAAGTTGTGATATATAGACACCTCTTGTAACACTCCAAGGAGAGCTCAACCGACTGGGAGATGAGAATAGGAGATTGAGGAGCAAACTTGATCTGCTCACGAGGAACTACAACACTCTATATAACCAGCTTCTCCTTGCCATGCAACAACAACAAGTACAGGTTAAATCTTTTTTCCTTTATACTGTCAATAACCTAATTATTTTACCTCTTTCTATTTTGTTAAAAAAAAAAAAGTTTGTTAATGCACAGAAGGAAGACCCAGGTGATGGATCGAATACTAATAGGGTGGCAGTATCAGTTCAGAAGTACATGGAACCTAGTAATCCAGTACTGGTGGAGAAGCAAAGAGAGCCCATGAACTCGATGCCACATGAGGAAATCCCATGTAGGAAGGCTAGAGTTTCTGTTAGAGCTCGATCTGATGCTCAATTGGTACATAATTTATTATTTGTTAGTAGCCTTATGTATATACATAAGATTTTAATTAGTTTAAGAGGTAAATCTAGTGATATATATATATATATGGTTGTAGATCCTTGATGGATGTCAATGGAGAAAGTATGGCCAGAAATTGGCGAAGGGTAATCCTTGCCCTCGAGCTTACTATCGATGCACCATGGCCATCGGATGCCCGGTTAGGAAGCAGGTAAATTTTGCTATTCTTGCACCAAAAATAATTTTCAGATTTTAAAGTAATACGTATGTCTAATAAAATCAAGTTGTCGTAAACATTCAAGCTAAAATATATAGATACCTATTAGTCCCTTGATTAGATCTATAGATTAATTATAAAGTGCCATATCTGAAATGAGCAAAAATTTAAGCATAAAATTGTGCTTCAATCAAACTTTTGAGTCGATGTGGATTTGGGGGGTTTTGATATGAAGTTAGCTTTTGTTTGAACTATATATCAAGCTTCTTGAATTTGCTTTCCTTTTCAGCTTATTTTGAGACTTAGCTACGGCTGTCCAGACTGTCTTAGAATAAAAAAAATAACACTAGATTGTTCCAAATCTTTGGCTAGAACAAATCTTAAGTCGATCTTCAGACTCTTTCAGATATTTTCCTTCTTACTGAGATTTACTGTTATTAGATTTGGAAGATATGCTGTAAAATGATTCATTGAAATAATTCCAGAATAGTTTGAAATAGATGGCTACAAACTTCAAATAACTTATATTAATTTGTAACTATAAAGAGAGAAAAATAGCCAACTTCATGTGGATGATATACTGATATGCATTGCAAAGATAGTGACTCTCTGCCTACCTTCGTTTGTAGTCCTTTCATGTGAATTATATACGCTCTTCTTTCTCTATCTTGACACTGCTTTTGATCTGGAGTGCAACAGGTACAGAGATGTGCTCAAGACAATACTATCCTCATCACCACCTATGAGGGCAACCACAACCACGCCCTCCCTCCCACCGCCGCCACCATGGCCAACACTACCTCCGCCGCAGCCGCCATGCTCCTGTCCGGTTCCACCACCAGTAAGGAGAACTCTCTCATGACCTCTTCCAACCTCACCCTCCCATTCCCCTACGCTTCCTCAACCATGGCCACTTTATCGGCCTCTTCTCCGTTCCCGACCGTCACTCTCGATCTAACTCGGTCCCAGAGCCACCCTCTGCAGGTGTCGGTCCCTGTGCCGCATGCACCAACGGTACAACTTGAACCGCAGCAGAAGGCAGTGTTCGAGACGGTGAGCGCAGCCATTGCGGCCGATCCTAAGTTCACTGCAGCCTTGGCTGCCGCGATATCATCGGTTACGGGAGTTCCGCGAATTAGCACTGGTACTGATGGAGGGAGCAGTGGTTGTATCACTGTACCTAAGGCAGTGGCTGGATCTCCACAGTTTCCACACTCTTGCACCACCTTTTCTACTAATTAGCTACTGAATGAGAGCTTGAGAGGTAGCATACATGCCCAGAAAAAGTTTGTTTTTGCCTTTCATTCATTTGCAGACCTAGAATCCATGCAGAGTATGCTTCGCTTGGGAGACAGAAAGAAAAGGATATGTTGTATACGAATCATAAAATTATTGCTATTTATATTTGGTAAACAGGTAATTATATTACCACAAAAAAGCACAAAGATACTTCAGTGAAGTTTAAGGTAACCCTTGGTGTATCCAGAGGCAGTATATCTAAAATAGAAGTCAGGACCGAGTCAACCCAAACTGTGACAACCCTGCTCCTGTCCTAGGTAAGCCAATCAATCAATGACGAGGTTGGCCTCCCTCATATATATATATATATATATATATAGAGAGAGAGAGAGAGAGAGAGAGAGAGAGCAAAAGAAGAATGAAAGATAAAAGAGAGAGGATGTCGGGATTGCCGGCTATCGAGGAGTGGCGGACACCCCCTCAAATCATGACTTTCCCTTCTTCTACCTTTGCCCTATGTTACGATGTCCTCCATTTAGTGAACCGAAGCTATCTTCTGACTATCACAATTGGTGTGAGTTCAAATCTATCCATGGATCTAGATTCTAATTTCCAAGGTTAAAGCTAGGTTTATTGTGGATCGCCAAGGTTAAGACATTCTTGAGACACAATGATTAGATGGAAGTATGGCTTTAGGTTCTAATAGATTTAGGATGGATGAACTAATCTATTGGAATGGATCGTGTAAAGGAGGCCAAGTAGTGGTAGTGATCGGACTAGGGTAGGAAAAAATGGAAAGGTGGGCGATGGTGATGATGGGTGGTTGTAGTCAGTAGAGAAAGTGATAGAGAAGAAGTATGGGTCATTTCTTAGAGTCAAAAGGGTGCAACCAGATGAAGAGGTAGGCAGCAACAGTCGACCCTAGGTGGTGGCTAGGTTAGCAAAAGCTTGGAGGTAGTCGAATAAGAAAGATGAAGTCAATCTTAGAAATTATTCAATAATCTAAGATAGTTCAGATTAGGGGCGCATCATATGTTATATAGTAGCTTCGGAGCTTGGTCGACCTAGCTAATCTTAGCTTAGGTCCAACCGACTTAAACCAACATCCTGATGCATCATATCAAAAGACTAGGCTTTAGGCCTAACTAGTTACAACTCCCTGATGCATCATATCAAAAAGACTAGGCAATAAAGCTTAAAGTAATTGAATAAAACATAGGGTCCAAAATGAATTTCTCTATTAGCCTTTGGGCACTGAACCCAAGGCCCCGACGCCCTTGATCTAGCTTTATTTAGGGTCAAACAGTATCACCGTATAGTTTCGTTACCCAACAGATTGATTAGCATATCAAAAACAGACTCCAAGTAGGTGTTAGACAGATTAAGGCTTTGATCTCAACCAAAGCAAACTTGAAAGCCTTTGCTTTTGAATGCAGAAGATTCAACACAAAGAAGAACAAGGCCCCTATTAGAACGGGTCATCCATCTAGGTTACGAATGCTGAATCTCATCTCTGCTTTAGTTGCTTGATGCAAGATGGCTCTATCCATGTTGACCTTCACAAACCCAGTTGAGAGGGCTTACCAACTGCAATTGAATTGACATTGCCTCAGGCCTTTTGAGGGAGACCTAAGGTTCTAGTAGTCTGCCACAGCTAGAGCCAAAATTTTGTAAAGAATCACCTAAGAGGATGAACTTTTGCCTTAAAAGAGCAGCTCATACCTTTTTCCTCATAGCTGCCACACATACCTTATTGAAATTTGTCTCAAATTCAGATTTCAACAATTTTCAACAAGTTATGTCAGTGAGTTTGAATGGGCCCTATGGGTGTTTAAATGTGCTTTGCAATTAGAAAGTGTTGATCTAGGCATTCGAACGGACTATAACGTTCGAACGCAAATATCAACCCGAGAGCAAACTATGATGTAGGCATTCAAATGGGGCATTGGCATTCGAACGCCAGTCTGGGTTCTATAGTATTTTCCATGGTGCGTCCGAACGCGTCTTGCAGGGGTTCAAACACCCTACGGAAAATTTCAACTTAAACAAGCCTTATAAATACTGAAGTGAGTTTTTTAGGACTTTCATATTTTTAGAGAAGAACAAGAGGGCTAGCCATTATTGTATTGAGAGATATTAGAGTTACTAAACTCTTTGTAATTGAGAGTTTTGCATAGTGAAGAAGATTGCTTTGCTTGTAGATGTAGGTATATTATCGAACCACATAAATCTTCTCTCTCCTCTCTCTCTATTGTCTATATTATTTCTATTTTATGATTAGTTACATTAGGGTGTCTAAGGAGTTATTAGAAGTTGTTTATTGTTATTCTATCACTATTAGCATCATATTAGAGTTTTCTTCATACTTACTTGATTTGGCCATTACTATTCCTTTGGTAACATTTGGAGGTGAAAGTTTTGCTTCCGCTTTCTTCACTTATTAGGCTATTAGCATAATAAATTAGTATCAAAGTTTAAGGTTTTGAACTTAGGCTTTTGGATTTGGGAATAGTGTGGATTTGGGAAATTTTGCTAAAATGGTAGAATCATCCAAATCGGGGAAAATGGTCTCAAATGCAAAATTTAAAGTAGAGAAGTTTGATGGACAAATAATTTTGGAATGTGGTGATGTGAAGTTATGGACATCTCATTGCAATAAGAATTGGACATCACCTTAGAAGAGAAGCCTGAAAAAGTATTGGAAAAAGAATGGGAGATGAACTGGCAAGCATGTAGCACCATTCGACTTTTTCTAGTAAATGATCAAAAGTATTTTGTAATAAAAAAAAATTTAGCGAAGAACTTATGGAAGAAACTGAAAGACAAATTCATGACCAAGAGCATTAAGAACCGGCTCTATTTGAAGAAGTTTGTCAGATTTCAATACAAGATTTGAATTCATTGTCGGATATCTATGACCATCTCACTACCATCTTGCTATATGGAAAGGACTCTATATATTATGATGATATTGCAAATGCACTTATTAACAATAAGTATATGAAATTGGACAAATAGGCTACTTATGAGTTATCATCAGATGCTTTGATGGTAAGGGATAGATTGGAGAATAAGAAATTCATAAAGAGAGGTAAATCTTTCTCAAAGTCAAGGGTGCATCTTCTAATAGAAAAATGATTGCAAAAAATCAATGCTCTTATTATCGGAATAAAGGGCATTGGAAGAAAGATTGTCCCATATTGAAAAACAAGAATAAAAAACCTTAAAAGGCAAAAGTGGCACATTCAGATGATGAGGATTAAGAGAATGTCTTGATAGGCACGGCTTTTGCTTATGACATCGAATGAGTGGATATTAGATTTTGATTGCACATACCATATGTGTCCCAATCGGAATTGGTTTTCCACCTTTGCTAAAATCTCGGGTGGAGATGTATTCATGGGTAATGATAGCCCATATAGAGCTGAAGGCATTGGTACCATCACCTAAAGCTATATGATGAGTTCGTGAAAGAGCTAACTGAAGTCCGGTACATACTGGAATTGAAAAAGAACCTCATTTCTCTTAGTGTTTTGGATCAAAGAATTTCACAATTACTTTGAGAGGTGGAACATTGAAGGTTTCTTTGGGAGCATTAGTTTGATGAAGGGTATAAAAAGAAAAAAAAATTTACTTCTTGCAAGGTTCTATAGATATTTGAAGTGTTACGACGACTTCAAGTAACTTAGTCAGTGGGGCTAACACTACCAAATTATGGTACATGAGGTTGGGGCATCTAGGAGAGAAAGCATTGCGAGGCTTATCAAGTCAAGGACTATTAAAGAGTCTAAATAGTCTCAAAATTTGAATTTTACAAACACTGTATTTTAGGCAAGCAAACAAGAGTTAAGTTTGCTACTAGAGTGCATTGAACCAAGGGAATCGTGGACTATACATACAGATGTTTAGGGACCTACTCGGAAGGCTTCCTTAGGTAGAAAGCATTGATTTGTGATATTTATAGATGACTATTTTAGAAGGTTTTGGGTGTACACCATGCAATATATGCATCAAGTGCTTAAAATATTTTAGAATTAAAAAAGGATTATTGAAAATCAAACTAGCAAGAAGATCAATAAGCTCAAATCAGATAACAGTGGAGAGTACTTCGAATTCTTTTATGAAGTTATGCAAGATAGAAGGAATTGAACGACACTTCACTATTAGAGAAACACCTTAGCAAACTGTCATGGTCGAGCGTCTAAAGCGTACCTTACTAGAGAAGGTACGGTGCATTTATCCAATACTAGCTTGAGCAAGGAGTTTTGGACCGAGGCTGTAAGTTATCCAATACTACCTTATCTACGAACAATGGAAGAGCCCATTGGAGGTATGATCTGGCAAATCCATTTTAGATTACAAGTCTTTACATATCTTTTTGTTATCCTATATATCACCATATTAGGAAGAACAAGTTGGATCCTAGAGCTAAGAAGGGCATCTTCTTGGGCTTTAGCACTGGTGTGAAGGGATTTCGAGTTTGGAGGTCAGAATTAAGGAAATTAATTATCAATAGGGATATTATATTTGATAAATCATCTATGCTGAAGTAGAGCCAATAGTTAGATAGCCCGATACAAGGCTAGAGATGTTCCACAACAAGTGGAGTTTGAGGCAGATTCAAGTCCACTATAAGATAGATCTTCAGAAGAGGCAAATAAAGAAGAGGCAAATGAAAAAGAAGAATCAAATTTGCAAGAGGATGACACTTTGCAGCTAGAAATAGATGAGCAAGACTCTATAGCAATTAGAAGGCTAAGGATAGAAATTAGAAGACCGATATGCTAATCTGATATGATGGCCTATGCACTTCTGGTGATTGATAAAGACTTTCCTACAACCTTCAAAGATGCCATGAGGAACACTAGAAAGGGCAAATTAGAAAGTGATAATGAATGATGAAATGAAGGCTCTTGATAAGAATATGACTTGAGATTTGGTGGAGCTCCATAAAGGGAAGAAAGCAATTAGACGCAAATGGATATATGCCAAGAAAGAAGATCGTCAATCAGAAGGGGGAGTTAGATTCAAAGATAGATCGGTGGCAAAAGAATATGCACAAAATGAGGGAATTGATTATAATGAAATATTTTTTCGGGTGGTGAAATATTCCTCTATTCAAATTTTATTAGCTTTGGTAGCTCAATTTGATCTAGAGCTAATTCAGATGGATGTGAAAACTACCTTCTTACATGGTAATTTGGAGGAGGACATTTATATGACCAAGCTAGAAGAATTCAAAGTTGGTGGAAAAGAGAATTTGGTTTATAAATTGAAAAAAAATCCTTATATAGCCTGAACCAGTCTCCAAGGCAATGGTATAAACATTTTGATCAATTTATACGAAGGCAAAGTACAAGGAAGCCATTATAACCATTGTGTCTATTTTAGAAAGCTTCAAGATAGATCTTTTATCTATTTGCTATTATATGTAGATGATATGTTAATAGCATCTAAGAGTAAGGTGGAGATTGATAAATTGAATTGTTTAAAAAAATTGAAATAAAAGATCTAGGAGAAGCTAAGAAGATACTCGGCATGGAAATAAAAAGAGACAAAAAAAGGGGAACAGTATGCTTGATACAATAGTAGTATTTGAAGAAGGTATTACAACGGTTTGGTGTTAACAACAAAATAAAATTAGTGAGTATACTGTTGGCACCTCATTTCACACTTAGTATAGCTATGTCACCAAGGACAAATGCCGAGAGAGATTTTATATCTAAGGTATCATATGCAAGCGCAGTTGGAAGCCTGATGTATGCAATGGTGTGAACGAAATTAGATATTTCACAAGCCATTAGCATTGTTAGTAGATTTGCATGCTCCAGGAAAAGAACAATGGCGGTGAAGTGGATTTTGAGATACATTTATGGTACTTCGAGAATTAGATTGAAATTTGTGAAAGATGATAGACTTGGTCTACATCTTACTGGATATGTGGATTCGAACTATGCAAGTGATTTGGACAAACGCAAATCTACTATAGGATTTGTTTTCACACTTATTAGAGGGCCAGTGTGTTGGAGGTCTATTTTACAGTCAACAGTTGCTCTATCTACCATAGAGGCTGAGTATATAATAGTGACGGAGGCTATAAAGGAGGCAATTTGGTTGATCGGCTTGACGAATGACTTGGGTGTATACCAAGAGCAGGTAGAGGTACATTGTAATAGCCAAAGCACAATTTGTTTGGCAAAGAATCTTGTTCATCACACTAGGATGAAGCACATCGTTGTCCATATCTATTTTGTGAGAAATTTTTTGGAAGAAAAGGATATCACTTTGCAAGATTGGTACTACATATAATCCTGCAAATATGTTGACGAAAATAGTGACCAAAATCAAATTCCAACATTATTTGGATTTGATCAATGTCACTCATTATTGACCAAGGTTGATTTTGATGTCTTAGGACGCAAATTTATAGGCAGGACACTTTTGAAAGCTTAAGTCACTTTGCGGTGGTGAAGAGTAATTTGCTGAAGTCATGAGTTTTTTGCCAAGGTGAAGAATTATTAAAATTTGGCTCAAATTTAGTTTTTAGCAACTTGTGCCAATGCGTTCGAATGGGCTCTTAGGGCATTTGAATGCGGTTTCTGAACAGAGAGTGTTGATGCAGGCGTTCGAATAGCCCACACGCATTCGAATGCAAATATCAACCCAAGAGCAAACTATGATGCAAGCATTCGAACGCTGGTCTAGGTTTTGCGATATTTTCCCAGGTGCGTTCGAATGTGCTTTGCGAGCGTTCAAACACCCCCTAGAAAATTCCAACTTGAACCAACCCTATAAATACCGAAATGGGTTTTTTAAGGCTTTCATGTTTTTGAGGAATAATAAGAAAGCTAGCCACCATTATATTGAGAGAGATTATAGTTGCTAAACTCTTTGTAATTTAGAGATTTGCATAATGAAGAAGATTGTTTCTCCCGTGGATGTAGGCACATCGTTGAATTACGTAAATCTTGTCTCTTCTCTCTCTCTCTATTGTTCTACTGCTTTTATTTTGTGATTACTTGCATTAGGGTGTCTAAGAAGTGATTATAAGTTATTTATTGCTATTTCATCACTATTAGCACTATATTAGAGTTTTTCCCATACTTGCTTGGTTTGGTTATTACTATTCCTTTGGTAATATTTGGGGGGTGAATGTTTTACTTCCGCTTCCTTCAACCATTGAGCTATTAGCACAACATATCCAAGGCAACTTGGCTTTTAATCATCCCAGTAGCATTGGTAGGCAGAGCTTCACCTTCCTTTCTCCAATCTCTATCTTGCCAAGAGGAGCAATAGCGCAACCTAGTCCTTGTATGTCGTTTAAGCATATCCTAAAACTCAATCACTCTCCGACACCCAAATAGGAGATAGTCATTAGATTTCTCCTCTTAGCACGAGATAGATTAGGAGCTAAAGAGAGTTAATGGAGTTTGGCATTAGAAGGAAGTCTTTTCTAACGAAGTTGTTAAAGAAAAATTCTAATTTTGAAGCAATACACAACCTTTAGATAACTGGCAACCCTTCCTAAGAGAGTTCACCAACCAAGTGTTGGAATCACACTGAAATTTCCACACTTAAGATTGAAAAAAAGGGTTTACAGCAAACAAAATGAAACCACCAATCAAGCAATAAAGAGCATTGATGTCAACTAACCTACCCAAATCTTCCCATATTGTCTACGAGCATATAAACGTAGGAGATAACCGAGGAGGCATACCTCTCATGATAATAGTATCTTAAAGCGCTTGGTAGTAAGAATGGAAAGGTGTTACCTTGACCTGTATTTCCTTCCAACAGAGCAGAATACCTCCTAACAAGAACTTGCTAGAGGTAGCATTCGTCCTCTATTGACTGCCAAACCTGCAAACACAGAGGCATTGCTTTTGTAGCGTTTCCAAAAGAAAGAATAAAAAACGTTTGTATGTTGTACTTAGCTATTTGCAGCTGTTCATCGTATCCTGCTTGGTGAGACCCCTACAGTTTGAAACTATCATTGACACAGCTAAATATCGGTAGGTGGGCCTTTGGCCTCGGGTTGCTCTTTAAGCAGTACTATGATTTTGCTCTAAGATTCTGAACCTTTCTTTTAGATTTTCTTTTTTCAGAAAACCTTTTTGGCCAATTCAAGAGAGTCGTCGTCAGACCACTCCTGACCGCAGGTTTTTCCCGAGAATTAGACACATCCATCTCTCCCTCCTCCCATTCATCCTTCGAGTCATCAATAGGAGCCTCGTCAAAAGGGGAAGACGAGGATATAACCAGGCTAGCTAAGGCAGCCTAAACATTAGCACTTAGGTCATTATGATCATCAAGCAAAGGAGAGGAAGGTTCCACTTCAGTGGCACAAGGCTCAGGCATCTTAAGAAGTATCGTAGGGCAATCTTGTTCATGGTTATCTAAAGACAATCTTCGCTCAATCTTAGGAGAAAGGGACTGAAGGAGAGGAGGTAGCATTCTAAGAGGCTCCAGGTAGAACAGTTTCCGGCAAGGAGGCTATAATCTTAGTGGTCAGTGAGAGTAGATTTGCGAGGACAAGCCACTGAAATGGAGAAGGCTCCAACCTGAACCAAGTGCCTTAGGGAAGGGCTTACCTGATTCATTGGTAAGGGTGGGAAGTAGATGCACCAAGCACACTTGCAATCTTAGTCATGCCTAGCATAGAGGACATACTGACTACAATAGGGATAATACTACGAGGAAACCATGTCGATCACCTTCTGCCTAAGGACAAAGGGTTCCAAGCTTGAGGAGGGGTAGGAGATCTCTCCTCAATGACCGTAAATGCAAATACTAAAGATGCTTGATCAACCTCCATATTTACCATCTCAGAGGTGAGAAAGACCTAAACCTTCTTTGCCGAAAGTACCATCCCCTCATCTTTCCCATTTCTATCCACCATATCACTCTTAGATTTTTTGACCTGTTGCATTAGCAGTTGATCCCATTATCAAGGAATTAAGATGCGACGTCTCACCAGCCCGCGATACGCAGGGATCGTGTGCATGACTAGCGTGAAATTACCCTCTCACACGAGAGCACCAGGAGCACCCCCAATCTTAGGTACATCATTGTAACTGCTCAGATAACGAGAGTTATAGCCAACTACTGGCAGTGGCATCAGCTCCCCTATTTCTCTTCCACGGAGGCCTTAGCCTTTGTCCCTTGTTCACGCGCAACTGCAATAGTTTTGTTAGACCTGATAGGTTGGCTAATAGTTATCTTTTTCTCCCTCCAGCAGTCTCGAACGCTTTCATTTTCGAAGAATCAAACACTCTATGACCAATTTGCGGAGTAAATTTTGGAAAAGTCTTCATAAAGAAAACATACTTGTATTCTCTTCTTCCCAATTCCAATCAATCAATAAAGCTCTTTTGATTGACTTTGCTATATCTAAGCCAATGCAACTCTGAGCCCTCGACACTGTTGTGTTGTCCACCCAGAGCGGGGCGAAGACCAAGCGTGACCGCAGTGCTCATGAGGATCTCAATCTTCTAGTATTTTGGTAGCAGGTCCGTAAATTGTACCCAAATAGGCGCAAACCAAATTGCCACATCAAAAGGTTAGAAGTATGACTGCCATGGGATGAAGTTAAGAACCTACCTCTGATAGTCAACAGTCCCTTGCTAAGGATGCAGATCATATCGTCCTCTAATTCTATCATGAACAAGTAAAATCTATCTTCTATTCGAGGCCAAAAAAGGTACATTCACTGGCCATATTTACCCAGAATATTTCAAAGGACACCAACGGGGAACTAAGAAATCTATCAAAAAGGCTAAATTTCTATTATTCTCTGCTACTTTTAAGGAGATAAGTACCTATCTCCACTGAGTCTTCCACGTCTGTTACAATCATGTCCATAATGTGACTAGGAATGGTATGCCCATGTCTCAAAGAAACAAACTAATAAACCTAAGGTGGAGGCCTCCTGCACCACCTCCACAGGAACAACTTTTCCATTAGCATCAAGATCTAAGTGGTGTAGGAGGGGAGGGCGGAGTTGAAGGTGGGGAATTAGCTTCACCCATGACCCAAGAGATGAAAAGGAGAAGCAAAGTAGGCCCAAGTTATGGCTATTCGATGCGTAAGGTAGACATCGTCTTCTTTGTCTTTTTCCATCTTCTCTTTATTGAGAAGAGACATTGTTTTCTATTGGCTCTGTATTTACTCTATAAAGAAATAGAAAATCTGAGATATCTCAACTACTTTTTGGAAATTAACCACTATAATTGTTGTTATAAGAGGTATGAAAATAGAATATAATATAACATTATAAAATGCGTTTTCAAGATAATGCTAATCCATATGTAATGATATTATTATTATTATTATTATTATTATTATTATTATTATTATTATTTTGTACTTCTCTATATATTTGTCAAGGATGGGGTTAACCGAATCGGATTAGTCAGATATAAGCAAAGATTGGATCCATATTTGTTTAAATTTATGGTATTCTGGGCTCTATACGAGATTTTAAATGAATAGTTAATTATAAAATGGGTTAAAAAATATTTTATCTCTTTATACTTATCCAATATTATTTTACCTCTCTGTATGTTAAAAAGTCTTAAACTAGTGTCTGTAGAATGAAACCGTCGATTTTTTTTGTCAAAGTTAATAAAGTGAGTCTAAATGACCAAAATGCCCATTTATATTTATTAGGCAAAATAGATTGATTTTTTATCTTTTTTTTTTAAATTCATATTTGTCTTATTCCTAGATGTGATATAACTATTAAACTTCATAAAATCTCAGATTTAATAAAATTTACTATATATTTGACACAATTTAGAAAGTAAGAGAAGAAAATATGTGAATATTTTTTGAAGACTAAGAAATACTTATATATAAGGATAAGGGCATTTTTATCTATATAAATTTAAAAATGAAGGGAATTTAGCTCCCGATTTAATTTTTGAAATTTTTTAGATACGCACCATTAATTTGAATGGAAAAATTAATAGCCTCACTTTACCCGGAAGTATAAAGACTAGGAGAGAAAAGTGATTTCAGTACAAGAGGATAAAATATATTTAACCTCATAATATTCATATTTGATCTATTTATCATCTAATTAAGTTGGACTTAAATTAAACTCAAATCCAATTGCAATGGATATGATTCCTTCAGATAAGCAGCAGGCTTTTTAAAAAAAAAATACTATAATCTTATTCCAAAACAAGAAGTCACAACTTTTCGTACTAAAATATGATAATTTAATAACTAAAAATTAGAGCATAATATTTTAATTAGCTAACCCAAAATGACACAAGCTTAACATAGTAATATGAACATTATTTTTTGGGACTCGAGATTATTCATTCTACATGAGTATTAGATTAAGCTTCTATTATATAATTTAAGTACTGGACTACTTATCCATTATCTACAAACTTTGGAAAAAAAATACCATATATATATATTCATCGAAGCTCTCATGGGTAGGATCCAAAACTACCCTAATACCAAATCTGATCAATTTATTATATGGATCGAAAGTTAGTTAGATTTAGTTTCAGATAAATTTAGATCCAGTACCACTCTTACACAATAGCTATTTTGTCAGCAGAGGCGCCTTACAGCCTTGACCACCGTTCACAGCCAAGTTAAAGATTTACCAATTTGAACGAGGTTGCAAGAGTTTAATCTGATAACGATCAACTTCAAATTTCAGTTAGCTAGCAACCTCAAACACAATCCCAAAGAGCCAAAGCAGGGCATTGATAAGCATCGATCCTTTCCACAATCAATACATGCATCCATTCTGAAAAAGAAAGAAAGGTAGCAGAATACCTGCCTCCATAATAATTGGTTTACCCTCCCTTAACTTACTTCTTTACAAAGAATTTTGCATTGTTATTTACTATCTCTTTGTCACTTACTATTTTACCCATAAAAAGAACCTTACTTCAATAGACTACCATTTCTCTTCTCTCTCCTCTCTCCTCTCCTCATCCATCTATTATAAAAAGAAATATTTATATCATTTACTAAAATATCCCTATTTTTTATGTCACATCAAGTATAATAATTATATTATTATACTGGTTTACAATCAAACACTATAATAGCCTAAATCCGTATAAGAAAAGTTTTTTTATGCAAGTTTAAAAATTGAGCAGAACTAAACTAGCATATTCTACAAGTGCATGCCACCTTAGTTTACCTCTGAAACTTGATATTACAAATCTGCAACCAGACAGGCTTCTATAATAAATAAACAAGACTATTAAAATGTTCAACAAGATAATAATAAACAAGACGATTTAAATGTTCAACAAGATACAACCACAAGGACTAAGTGGAGGTCACTGAGAAATTACGAGGTTACCTGATCAAAACCAATACAGGACAGCTTACCAGCAAACTAGCAAGTGTAAGGGTAAAGATGGGCTGATAAATAACCAACCATTAGTTAACATGTCATATACTCAATAGGATTTGCAATAAATTATTTGTGTTTAGATGCACACATAGTTTAAACGATACTGGACAGTGAGAAGGATCTCACGAGCTGACAAGGATGAAGAAACATCAAGTTCCTACTGATGGTTTCACAAAATTACACAGAAGGTAGCATCTGAGGCAATATAACTCAAGTCACAGAACACTTGAAGCTCTCTGTCTTTCTGGGACTCTGGTATGTCGCTCACTTCTTTTTCTTCGGCTGCTTATCTAATAGAGCGCCAATAAGCCATACAGCATCCATTCTGAGGTTCATAACGTAGGACATCTACTATTTTATAGGCATTATGTACATTATGGTACAACTTTATGCACTCCAACACAAATACACTTAACTTTTCACATTCATATGCATAACAATGTATATAATCGACTGCATCAATAAAGACCAGTGAAGTAGATAACTAAAGAATTTTCAAACCTAATTTACCTCGGTTAATGAATTTTAAGCTTTGGCACCCTAATGAAAAAAAATCTGAGAACTAGAGTTTAGAACACAAACCGGTGTATATAGTATATTCAACCATTCAAGATATGTCAACATGCAGAAAGGAAATGACTGTCAACCATAATAGTTTTGGAAGACTAGCATTTTGGCAGTTGATGCACCCAAAAGTAAAGATCCAAGTTCGAATATAAAGGAAAAGTCATTAATAAGTGCCTTTGCTGCACTTCCCACTTTTCGCATAAACCATAACTCTCATGTCACACACAAAATCACTTCCAAGACATTTAAAATCACAATATCTCGTCATGTCTAAGTTCATTCAAGAGACAAGCCAATCTTATTTCAATCGTTTCAAAGATGACTAAGATGCTCCTAAGTATATCCTCAAGTTCTCGTCTAGTGTCTTCCGATATTTAGAAGAATTATTATACTTTAACCAGTGGCCTTCCATTATCTTCCTTTCACATAATAACCTCTAGTTTGTTCAAATTCTTTTACCAAAACTATATACTTCTGTTGTCAACAGAATTCAAAATACATTTCCAACTTTAAAAAAAAGTACAATCTGCCGCTGAAGAAATTGTTTATATGTTCTGTTTTCAATTCAAGGAGATGAAACCAAGTTCTTTTTTCTAATTTAAACGTCAGCCTCTAGAGACAAAAACTTCTCAATATTTGAATAAAGATTAACTTCAAGTGCACATCTACTTCACTTCAGTTGCAACATTTATACTCTCCACCAATTGCTTAATTTCAGCCTCCACCACCAACCCCATGCCCTACCTGTTTCCTCATCAAGCCAGTCACATGTGCCCTCGCTGCTCTTCTCCTTGTAGGAATAGAGCAGATGGTGAGAAAATAAAAAAGGGTATGCTAAAGCAGATCTAACTCAAAGTAAGTGGATCATCCACTCCCTTTAAGCAATATCCATAATAAATGGATCTAACCCAAGAAACAGTATTCCTCATCTAGTGCATCACCACTTCATTGAGATTACCACATCCTCTCCTTCCCTTTGCTTCCATTAACATCTCCACCCGTCCGCACACTAGAACCACTTCCTCCGGCTAGCTGCCGCCATTAATCACCTCTAGGGGCCACTCAACAGCAGCGGATCACTTCTAGGATGGGAAGATGGGTGCCATTGACACTCCCATACCATGTGGTATTGCACCAACATAGTACATGCCGACATGCACTCCCTATGCTGATCGACAAGGCAATCCAAGCAATAAAATGTCAATGATTTCATGAAATCTTTGTTTTCTACTTAGAAAATCTACACAAAAAAGCCGAACATACAAATACCTTTTTAGGTGAGACACTAATGCTTATTTTGGAAATATTGTGAAACCACTAACAATCTAGTTTGCTTGAAGTTTGCTACAAGTTAAACCATGTAGATTAAACCATATAGATCAAAAACCTGTTTGTCCACAAATGTAATAATAAAAGCAATTATAGAGCTTGCTATAAATTTAAGTGTAAATGAAGACTTGTACATTTTGGTGTTACACAAGACATAGCAGATTGTGATGTGTTTTCTGAACCAGCATGGCACCAATACCAAGAAGCCACCAACATACCCCAAAGGGCAGCAGTTAAAATCTTGTTACCCCATATCCCAATGAACTGAAATTGGCTATATGAGAAATTTTCACCCTTAGGATGAGATTAGTAATTTTTCATTATTTTTGTCTAGTGTAAACAACAGATCCATCTAAGCATTACCATCTTGATTGAACAAACTTACAAAGCTACTCCCTAGCTTTTGAACATTCTGAAGGATAAACTATTGTTGTCTTGTAAATGTCATATAAAAGCATTATTTTATATCTAAGGGGTGTTTGTTGCCCATAAGATTAGGAACTAGTCAAATGACAATAATATGATTTTGGACACATTAAGTAGAAAAGATCAGAGAGAGCAAATAAAGAACAAGATTCAACAAGAAAGAGTGAACACAGAGAGATAGAAGGATAAAGAAGCCACACCTAGACAAAGATGTTCTCATTCTTAAATCCATCAAACATACATGTTCTCAGCCCTCTCATAGCCTTTTATAGAACTCTATAGAACTCTATAGAACTAATCTAGAAAATCCAATCTGCAGAATAACATGACCTTAAATAAGTTTGGTACTTGAGTACGCCAATGTGAAAACCTAATTTAGACTTTCATCCACCTCATTAACTTATTTACATCAAAAATTTTAATTATCTTCTACATATGATGCCCACTTTCTTTCAAAGACCCAAGGCAATTAAGCCAATCACTCTAGCCATCTCTTGAACACAAGTTCTTAACTTCTGCTGTCACAAAAAGTCTTACAAATACTTATTCTAACACCTTTTAGATTGCAATTTTCTTTAACTATTTGATAAGAACTAGATTTCCATTTTTTGGGGATGTATTTTTTACATAAAATTAAATTTGTCTTAGATTGCCCTTTCTTGTTTCAAATTTAAAACTCCTAAAATCTAAGAGATTTGATTGCTAGTTTGTTTTTCAATAAGCGTTGTTAGGATTTGATCATCTTTAAGTTAAAATAGTCCTAGTTTAGTTATAGATTAGATTAGGAAAGATTTTAATAAATTTAAGTTGTGATTAGATGTAATTTTCACATCTCTATATATAGAGGTGATGAGGAATTCCGAAGATAAAATAGAAAATTGTGAAAAATTGAAAATATTATTGGGATTCTAGGATTATCTCTCCCCCTATTCTTCATCTTTCCCTTCTCCTTCCTCCTCCATTTTGTGGTGGATTCGAAGCTTTCTTTATCCCCCATAATTTAGATGGCTTTCTTTTTGTCCCACAAGCCAGGTGGATTAATCTTTTTTCTCGCACAACTAGTAGGTTTGATCTTCTTTTCCCTAACGACTTAGTAAGTTATTTTCTATCTTTTTTATCTATCTAACCATGTATTGAAAGCATAATCGAAGGCTTAAACAGAGATGGCACTATCTTTTCTCCTTAGGCATGGATCTACGTACTTCCTTATCTTTCCTCGTGTTTACATGTTTTCTCATCCACTAAGAATTTATTATCATTTTAAGCATCAATTGAAATCACAACAATACCTCTATAGCAAGGTTCCCAGTTTCAGCCGATCTCGACCGAAATAGGTCAGATTCAAACCCAAGGAACATCGTCAGTCGAACCACTGACGGGTTCAATGCTTGTCTGTATTCTCCCCCCCCCCCCCCCCCCAACCCAAATGTCTCGCTTTCTCTTTCTCTCTCTCTTTTTCTCTTCTTCCATCGGTGACTGAATAGATCTCCAACGACCTCAATGTTCTGTAACGTTTTCCGACAAAGATTCGACGACCTTGGTGAATTTTGTTTCAATTTCTAATTTCTCTCATTCCCTCTCTTTCTCTTTCTACAGTAAAGAAGCAACAAGTGCTGCTGCTGAGAACCTAAGAGAGAGAGAGAAGGGGTAAAAATTGGAAAAAAGAAAAAAAAGTTTGAGAGCGTTTTATTTTCTTAAATTTTAAATTATTTTATATTTTATTTTGATTTTTATTTATGTTTTCTAGTTATAAAGTTACACTAAAAAACATAAAATATTAATAGCTCCAAAAGAGAAATCATATAATATTGTAGCACTAGTAGACGAGATAAAAGACGTGTTAAATATAACTGGTATAGAAAGAAAATGAGTGGTGGTGTCAGATGTTTAAAATAACATTTGGTTGAAAGACAAAGAAATATTACTACTTATACTCAAGTATCTTTAGAAGTTAGAAAACAGATGTTGGCTCATCTAATTGGCAAAAAAAAAGGGATAAACAATCTATACAACAGAATGAGTTAATAATTCGTAAAGAATTGATACATAATTTTGTACACATTGATGATAATAATAATGAACAAAATAGGGAGGATGATGAGAAACATACAAGGAGGGCAATGAAAGAGAACGAAAATATACATAAAGAGGAGAAAGATGAAAAAAAGTAATGGTGATAATTTTCAAAGATCTCGATCAGTTCATATACAGAGAGAGAGAATATGAAGGTAGCAATTCTACCCCTAGGACTTCTAGTGCTACAGCAGAGTTTAAAAATATTGGACCAATAAATACATATCTTCAGAAAAAAAAGGGTCATATATAAACTTTTATTAAGACAGCTCTCAAAAGAATTAAAAATATAAAAAAACACATTGGTAGAGTTATTTCTAAATTTTTCTTCTACAACCATATTTCTTTCAATGTAGCTGATAGTTTTTATTATCACACTATAGTGAATGTTATACAATCAATAGGGTTTGGTATTCCGTTTCCTAATTCAAATAATATAACTACTAAATATCTTGACTCAGAGGTAAATAAGCTTCGTACTTACATCGAGACATTTAAATGGTATTGGGATGAATTTGGTTATACATTGATATGTGATGAGTGAAGTACACCAAATAAAAAATAATATAATTAATTTCTTAGTGTACTCAAGCATGGGAATAATATTTCTAAAATCTGTAGACGCTTCTATTTATTTAGAAAATATGGATTATATTTGTTAATTGATGAATAAGGTGGGACAAAAAATAAGTGAAAAAGAGTAGTTTAAGTGGTTACTGATAATATAGCTAATTAT
The DNA here is from genome assembly GCF_048772165.1 of Typha angustifolia. NCBI lineage: Eukaryota > Viridiplantae > Streptophyta > Magnoliopsida > Poales > Typhaceae > Typha > Typha angustifolia. Next base: position 9,021,280 of record NC_133252.1, on the reverse strand, counting down.
AAAACTATTGAAAATTTACTTATGATAAAAAGACCCTATTTATATTAAACGTCATGTGCTACATATTGTATTAATCTAATGTTAAGATATTACAAAAAAGTCTAAAATTGACATAGTCATAGATGAAGGTCAAAAGTTGACAAATTTTATATATAACCATAATTGGGTTCTTAATTTACTTAGACAGATGATTGATGGTAAGGACATCATCAGATTCGGCGTCACTAGATTTGCCACTCATGTTTTAGTCTTGAAGAGCATCATGCTTTACAAGGACGATATTATACAGATATTTACGTCATAGGAGCGGTCTATAAAAATTAAGAATATGAAAACTTTAGGTAAAACTTTGAAGAACATAGTTCTTGAAAACATATTTTTGGATTTATAATTGCCACCGAAATATTTAAGCCTCTTGTCAAAGTATTACAACCTGTAGACAATGATGACAAGTTTTAGATGAGTTTCATATATGAAACAATAGATATAGCAAAAATAATCAATCAAAAAAATGTGACTTAAAATTATAAAAAGTGGTGGAAAATAATTAATTCTAGATGGAACAGACAACTACATAAAAATATACACACTGTTGGTAGACATACCTTTAAAATTTAATTTACTTTTATTTATGAATATTTAAAAATTTGAATGCTTACAAATTTTAAATTTCTATAGGGTATTTTCTTAATTCAATATTTTAATTTTCTACAAATGTCAATAATAATAGTGAAGTCTTGTTGGGAGTTAGAAAGGTGAGCAGATTTAAGCCCGATATACATCAACAAATCATTTGCGATAATAAAGTGATTTATGTTTAATTAAATAATTTTATTATTATTTGTTTCAAGTTTTAACTTTTAATATAATCAGTATGCAATAATATATTTCTAATTTCAGATAAAGAAATATAGATTGAGAGCCGAGCAATTTAGTACTACTAAAGTTGATGCAGCTATATCTCATAATACTCCAGCTAAATTGTGATCTATCTATGGATGTGAGGAGGCATCAAATTTGACACCAATAATAAAGAAGATTTTAAGTCAAACTGTATCTTCATCTAAGCGTGAAAAAATTGAACTACTTTCTTCTTAATCCACACCAAAATACGCAATCGATTGATAATAAAAAGATTGGAGAAGTTAGTTTTTTATCATTATAATATAAAATTGAGGAAGAAAAATTTAAGAAAGACAAAAATTGAACAACTGATTGATTTAAATCATATTTTTTATTAAAAAGACCTCTTAACTCCATGGATTAGAAAATAGAGGACAAATTATAAGATGACAGAGATAACCTATGGGAAGATGAGATATTGTGGGAGACCACAACGAGAGCATAGGCTAATACGAGCTATTCAGCAATGAGAGATATTATACCTACCAATACCAATCATAATCCTAATGATACACTTGATAGTGAGATCATCCCATCTACATTTGTTGAAAGAAATTAAGGAGGCATAAGGATTGAAGACAGAAAAACTAAAAATATATACAAATATCGACGACGTCGTCATAAGAATGTTGCTTCCTGTAATTATGGTGCATTGAGTATTTATCTTTTGGAGCCATCACAAGATTAATATGCTAGTTATTATTCTCGGTTGTCTTAGTATTCTCAGACACAAGATCCATATATTGGTTATTATCCTCCTCAAATACAAGTCACACAATAAGATCCATACAATATAAGGAGGATGAAGACCGTAGGCATTAGGTCTTATGCATCATTATTTACAAATTTATGATAATTATGAGGATGAAGACCGTAAAAATTTACGAGCCAACTCGGTATTCATCCAAATTTTAAATTTTTAGTAAGTTAATATAAAATTTAAGTTTTTAGACTTCATATATGAGTAATTTTTATTTTCTTATTTTCCTATCATTTTTTCTAAATTTTTAAAAGAATTTCTATATTTTTAATAATATTTAAAATTTATGTAATTAAAAAATAGTTCAATCCGATACTAACGACCGATACGTATTGTTTTTCGAACAGCCAATACCGATACAGAATCTGATATTGGGAACCTTGCATATTAGTATATTACACTAAACTCCAACCCTTAGTGAAACTTTATATAGGCATAAAATTTACTCTATCTCATTCATTTCTCCTTATATTGGTAATTGCTCTACCATTCATATGAACAAAAATGCATCAATTTGCACACTATTCCATCCTTTCTATTCTAGCGTGACCATATTCCTTTCACAAAAATCCTATCATAAGCATCTCTCCAATTTAATAAAAGTCAAGAACAAATAACTCCTTGGAAAATCTTATGCTGAATGTTTGGGCAAGAAAATACGGTTGACTTAATGTGCATAATTTCAGCTACACAAACTTCATATTGGTTGGTGGCAAATGGATCGACTCAAAGCATTGATGCTATTTCCTTCTACTAGTATCAAGCTTTCTAATAAATTATTACAGTTTAAGAAATTAAGGATGCACAAATAATAATTCTAGCATAAAGAACAGCTGAGGTTATATTAATCACATCCAAGGAGATTTTGTAGAATTCACAACATCTATTCCCACCAATAATTATGATTTAATATCAATTCTTAATTTCTTTGAAAACTTCACTTTCTTCATTTAGTGTTGTAAGGGTTCTCTTTAACTATAAAATAAGTCTAGGTTATGTGTAGTCATGACTGCATAACTCAAGATCACATATGTACAAGTCAGTAGCACACATAGACACAGGTTAGAAAATGGGAAATAGTGTGTTCTACTCCTAGCATCAGGTATCCATTATCCAAACCAAAGCACCAATTAGTATGAAAAAATTGGAATGAAGAAAAATCAATTTCTTAAATAAACTAATGATCAGTACTTCTCTATCCCTATTCAAATTAACCTAGCCACTCTAAATGATATACAACCACCATAAATCCCATGAAAATTGAGAAGAACAATTTTAAGCATATTATATCATGAAAAGTTATTAGATTTCTTAAGAATAAAACAAAAAACAAAAACGAATAGAAGGCGGAGGAACCCAAAAGATGAAAACTTTGTCGGAATGTTAAGATATTACACATGAAGGTCCGAAATTAACTCAAAAATCTCTTTTTGAAAAGAGAAATAAATAAAACAGATATCTGATGCTCTAATTAAATATTAGAGAAATTGGTGAATAAGAATAATCAAGTCGTTCCGAGTACACCTATCTTCCTAAAGTTCTATTTTGTAAGAGTGTAAAAGGAAAGCAAGTAATCCTAATAGATATCATCAGAGAGTAAAAGCTAGTTTTTCTTAAAGTCCACACCTTTTAAGTAATAAGTTCATTCAAACTAGCAAGAATTGTAAACTAAAAGCAAAAGAAATCAGCACCTAAATTACAAGATTTTGAAATAAGAACCTCTAATCAAGTCCCTGAGGACTTGAGCTCCCTTAAAGTAGATTTGATCTGGTCTTCCAGCAGCTCTATCCGCTTCAAGTAGACCTCCAACTCCAGAATTTGCTGCTTTTTCCACTTCTCATTGACGGGTGCTACTGAGGCATTCATTGAATTGCTATCAAGATTCAATGGTAGAGGAGACATCGTCAATGCCCCACCAAGAAGCCCGGTACCAAGAGGCCCTCCAATTGCTGAGTTGATTAGCTCCTTAAACAGCGGTGAGAGGCAATTCTTTACCGTCTCCTCAACGATTCCAGAGTTCATGGCAGACGGAAGTGAAGTTGCACGAGTTGTTGCTGGGATAGAATTCTCCACTGTTACTGTCACAGGCACAGCTGTTCCTCCTCCTCCTGCAGCTGCTGCCGTCTCTATTGCCACCGCTGCCACCGACTCTTCTACTGCTCTCCTCCTAATACGCCGCCTTGACCTCGACACCCGACCATCTCCATCATTCCCAACCGTAACATCAGGGGCATCAGCACTGTTCGGGGTGTTGAAATCGTCATCGTCGCTTTCACGAGCCCTCTTGATACTAGGGCTCCAGATATTGCGCGCAATCTCGAAAATTGCCTGTTCGTGGGGGCTCCTAAAGGCAAAGTCTTTCCCTGCAGTGCGAATCCGATTCACGCAATTCCGGTACTTCTTCTTGAGACGGCGAAGCTTCTCGATGAGCTGGTTCTTGCTGAACTCGAGCTGTAGCTGCTTCTTCATGTCCTCGTAGAACGGGCCGGTGTCGTACTGGTGGGAAGCGAAGGCGGTGCCTCGCCTCGTCGTGAACTCCAAGAAGCCTCGAAGAATGATGAGCTCGTCCTCGTCGGTCCATAGCCGTTGGAAGAGACGGCGGGACTCGTCGTACGCCGCGGCCGCTGCGGCGGCGGAGCTAGGAGCGGCCGAGGCGATGGGGACGGGGACCACGGTGATCGCGCCGTTCTGAGGGGGATCGGAGGGAGGGTCAGGGCTAGGGTTCGGGGCTGTGCTAGGGTTAGGGTCAGGAGTAGCATTAGGGTTTAAGGTTGGATCGGAGGAAGACGAGGTTGGAGGAGCGATAGAATCGCTGGAATTCTCCTCAGCCTTTGGAGCCGGCGGAGGTGGCGCCGCCGCAGGAAGGTCGCCGGTGGTCTCGTCGTCTTCCTCATCTTCCTCGTCCTCGCTGTCGTCGCCGTCGGTGTCGTCGTCGTCGTCCTCGAAGACGGCACGCTCCTCTTCTTCGGCGGTAGGCATCTCCCCTGTACTCTTGAACAGGATTTGGGGAAGAATTGGGTTTAGATCTTAGGTTGGATTAAATTAGGGTTAGGGTTAGATCACGGCTATTGGACAGGACTCGGTCGGAGTGATGTTTGCCAATTTCAGCTGCTCGATGGGGAATAGACGATTGTGATGTCAACATGAATATGGAAGAAAGATATGCATATACGCCCTCCCAAAGCGATTAATTTCATATCACCCCTCTGAAAAATATTAAATTGGGTCTTTTAGCACATATACTCTTGAAAAACAAATCTCATATTTCATACTTTCTTGTGTACATGATATTTATACATATACCCTTTAAAATACACGACTTTACATAAATACCTTTTAAATCTCTTATATTTTGTATTGATATCCTTTGGAGTAGACTAACTTTAAAATTTAAATTTGACAATTTAGACGTAAAAAAAAAATCCCTATTCTAGGTTTAATAATTTTTTCTTAATTAATGGTATTTTTATTTTTTTTATTAAATTATTGAAATTTACTTGAAAAGTAATCTAATGGGTATCTATGTAAATAATATATGTTTTAATTTAGGTTTAGATCAAACTTAAAATAAAGCCTAATTAAAAAATATAAACTAATAGAGATATTCATATAATTAGAAAAGATATGATAAGATCAAAATTTCGAAATAAACTCTATAAGATCACGGTACATAACAATCCATTTAATTAAATTTTAGATTATAACATAATTATATATATATATAAATTATTATTATTATTATTACTTTGAGTCTTATTGAGCCAATTTGATGGAGCCAACTCATGATCAAGCTTAGCTTGAAATTATTTTCAAGTCGAGGTTGATCGGGCCTTATCAAGCCGAGCTTAAGTTGACTTTATAATTTTGACAGCTTTAGAGATCAGGTACTAAATATTGGTTGTACACGATAGTCTAGTATAATTATGTTATTTAAAGTTGACATAAATGATTAACATATTGAGAAATACATTTATTCTATTATCATCTGATATATATATATATATATATATCAAGTAGTCGTTATTTATCATACAATACATTTACAATTGTTGTAGCATAGTCATGGTTGTCATACATAATATATTATTATATATATTTGAGAAAGTTACAATATAATTATATGATGTATATACTATTGATAACATACTCATTTATTGCATAATGCCTATTATACATTTATACATTATTGGAGGTATATTAACATGCTCATTTATAATATAAGCTCATTTCTTATTTATATTATTCTATACATGATTTACTTTTTGTTTGGCATTACTAATTTAGGATAAAGTTTATACTAAAGCCTTAGCTCATGACTATTTATTTATTTTTCTAACCGTCAGATATGTGGTACTTGATAACAATTTGAGATATCGTAAAAGATATTTTAAAGCAAAGATGAGATGAGCTAGAAGTGAGATGGAACATATAGGAGAGTTTATTTAGGAATTGATGAGTTGTATTAATATTATATATTTGTATCCCACACAATATTAGAATTTATATAATAGGAGATATTGTACATGTTGGATTGTATTTTTATTTGTGTGTTAGTCGTAAATTTGATGATTTGTTGTGGCTTATATGCTATATTGTGCAGTGGTCTAATATAATTATTATTGATTTGGATATTTATATGCTAATATATTTATTTAGATTATAATTTATCTTTGTGTTGAATTATCTTAACTACAAGTTTGGTTGTCTAACAAGTACAGATTTATTGACCTAGAAATATTTTGGAAACCTAACAAACCTTTATAGAGGGCAGCCTAATTTTGTACGGGGTATTGAATGATTACGTAGGAACTTACAAAATAAAGTGAACACCACAAGTAAGTAAATTCTATCAAAATTCTCTTAGCCTAAACCTTTATAGAGGGCAGCCTAATTTTGTACGGGGTATTGAATGATTACGTAGGAACTTACAAAATAAAGTGAACACCACAAGTAAGTAAATTCTACCAAAATTCTCTTAGCCTAAACCTTTATAGAGGGCAGCCTAATTTTGTATGGGGTATTGAATGATTATGTAGGAACTTACAAAATAAAGTGAACACCACAAGTAAGGATTTATTGACCTAGAAATATTTTGGAAACCTAACAAACCTTTATAGAGGGCAGCCTAATTTTGTACGGGGTATTGAATGATTACGTAGGAACTTATAAAATAAAGTGAATACCACAAGTAAGTAAATTCTACCAAAATTCTCTTAGCCTAAACCTTTATAGAGGGCAGCCTAATTTTGTATGGGGTATTGAATGATTACGTAGGAACTTACAAAATAAAGTGAACACCACAAGTACAGATTTATTGACCTAGAAATATTTTGGAAACCTAACAAACCTTTATAGAGGGCAGCCTAATTTTGTACGGGCTATTGAATGATTACGTAGGAACTTACAAAATAAAGTGAACACCACAAGTAAGTAAATTCTACCAAAATTCTCTTAGCCTAAACCTTTATAGAGGGCAGCCTAATTTTGTACGGAGTATTGAATGATTACGTAGGAACTTACAAAATAAAGTGAACACCACAAGTACAGATTTATTGACCTAGAAATATTTTGGAAACCTAACAAACCTTTATAGATGGTAGCCTAATTTTGTACGAGGTATTGAATGATTATGTAGGAACTTACAAAATAAAGTGAACACCACAAGTAAGTAAATTCTACCAAAATTCTCTTAGCCTAAACTACAAGAATGATATATATAAGACACTCAAGTTTTATACAATAAAATCTAATATTAAATCCAGATATAAAACTATACCTGAAAAATAAAAACATATGAGCAGTCTTTTTGAACAATAAGGATTTGTAATTATCTAAAAAAAATAAGGATTTGTGGATAGACTTTCTTTTATAATTTTGTTTCATTTTCTTTTCTTTTCTTTTCTTTTCTTTTCTTCCCTTTTTATTCTTTTATTTCCTTTTTTTATATGGCATATTGCTCACCTTAAAAGACCAAAAACCTAACCTAATCTAAAACCAAACGTCCAAAACTTATTTCCTAATGTTTTGAAGATCTGCCAATGACTAAGTGAATCTTGCAATCATCTCCTTTATCATCAGCCTATACGCTGCTTGAGTTAGATGAATTCCATCTTAACTTATATATCTTGATGGATTGTTGCACAATGAAGTTCTTGATAAGCCGCAAAGCTTGTTGCCATTGAAGTTATATTAATTGCCGGCACTGTAGCATGCTTTGGTCAAAGTATTATTATCAAACCCTAAAAAGGAAGCATAATTTTACATATGTTAGTTATATAAGTACTTATACAACCATGACATATATCTATCATTTAAATAAGTTCCATGAACATACCTAGATATATGAAGGAGCTGAAGTAGTCTGCATACAGAATGGCAGTATGAGAATAGAAAATACGTAGAGTTTGTATGACTTGTACTATCTTTGTAATATAAAAGAGGGATAAGACATTTAAGCCAGCAATGTAGTTGTTCTTATCATAAGTAGATAGATCAAAGGAGTAGGTCGCCAATGTTAGATAGCTAGGCATGCATCCAATGGGGAAATTTTCAAGAATGATGAGTTAGTAGCACCTATGTCAAGCAATTCCTATGATCATACAAATCAAAAGTGTTGTTGATAAAAATTTTTTTTACCTTTTAGAATGTATAGAGAAGAATAATCTAAAATGAAACAAAGAGATATTACCCTTGCAACATTTGTTATCTTCTCCACAATAAGTGAGATTATTTCCTACACCTCTTGAATAGTTTGTTATGGGAAGAACGCGTAATTGTAGTCACTATCGCCTATCTCTTCGACGAAAAAGAGTGCATGCTTGATATTTTCAGCACAATATACAGTAATATATGAAGTAGATCATAAGTATATATGTCATTTAGTATGCATATTTAAATAAAGAAGGCACAAAGTTAATTAGATTTTGCAACTAGGTAACTAGCCTTTGTCTGATGAGCATATGATCTTGAGATGGTGCTTGCACCATCCAAGTTGAACACCCAAGGAATTGTTAGTGAAAGGTGGCAATGTGCTCTCTTGTGTGAAGAAGGATTGGTCAAGTGCAATAGCTCTAGCAACAGCAAAGTTAATACCATTGTTGAAATTGGCATTCATATCCAAGTAAGGATTGAGAAAAGGAAACCAAACCCAAACTCATTGGCTATAAAAAAAATAATTTGTCAAAAGCTTTCAATGTTCGTGTTAAAAGATATAAATTTAGTAAACCATAATATCATACCAATGAAGTTGATCATAAGAAGGCCATCGGAGCAGCAACTAGTTGGGTACTCAAAAGTAGTCTCAGCGTAGGAAAGCTAGAGATTCCTTTAAAGGAACCATTAGCAACTCCCTCCCTCGAAAGATATCTAGTATCCATAATGAAATCTATAAAACTGTAGATCATGTTAACGCAGCTACAACCGTCGCCAGCTTTCAGAGATCTCTAATGAGGTCATGAAAAACGGCACAAAGAAGTAGACTAGAAGAGAAGGAAGACGAGGAGAGCAAGAAGAAAAGCCTTAGAGGACGCCATGCTTTTAGTGAGATAGGATGGAAGAAGATGGATTTTTTTTTTCGCCAATGAGGTTGTCTTGCTTGTATAATGGCGAATTAATTGATATCATAGTAGGATTTCGAATTGAGTTATTAGTATCATACTCGATATCTATGCAATATTATGGTTCATTTTTTAGAAGGTTTCATGCAGTACTACGTTACTATGTTCACTATAGCAATGTTATAAATTAATCTAGAGAGCGAATCATTCTCAAAATCACCATAAATGACAAGCTCATATACTACTTAGTTGCATTTTACAAAATTGGCATTAAATTTGCCTACAATATTACATATAATTTGCAAAAAAGAAAAAAATGTATCCAATTGCATTTTGTATTTGAGACATCATGTTTAGTTTTAGTTTTTCTTTGCATATCATTGTTAGCCTCATAGTGAAAAATTTGTCTTTTCATTCCTTCCATATAAGCCACCAAATAATTTTTTTTAAGAAAGAGAGATATTTATTAACTTCCATGGTTACAAAAAGTTTCGTTAAAGTCAAAAGCCAAAAACTACAGAAGATCAAAAGAACTTGAATAATCTAAGCAGTCCACCAACAAGAGCAAATCAGTTTCAACGATAATGTTAGGAATGTTCTTGTTCTAGATGAAGGTAAGAGCCTCATGCACAGCCACTGCTTCCGTTGTTAGTACTGAGGTGAAGAAGCCATATCTTGACCATATATAGATAGGAGTACAATTAGGCTGTCAAACTATAAAGCCAGCCCCTCCGATTTCCTCTTTGTTGATAAAGGACCTATTAGTGTTTACTTTGAGCCACCCAAGAGGAGGTAGGTTCCACCGGATAAGAATTTCATAACTATTTTTGTGAGTTAGACAGATTTGTGATCAAAATATTTATTTGTTAAGGTTAAGATTCGGCGGTTAATCTAGCCAAGGCCCTCTCTTTCATTAGAGAAGAAGACATTGTTGCGATATTTTTATATTTACCACAATGCCACAACGATAAGAGCCTTCAGCCAGGCCTTGAGCTTAGTAGGCAGCCCCTCCCCCTCCTTAAGCTAGAGTCCCTCAGCCCATTGATCCCAAGAAAAGGAAGCATATTGGCGTACCTCACAAAATCTCAAATGGCCATAGCAACCTGATATTGGAAGAAGAGGTGGGTCGAGGTCTCAATTTCAAGTGAGCAGACGGGGCAAGGGTCGAGGTCTCAGTTTCAAGTGAGCAGACGGGGCAAGTAGTGTCAGAGCCAAGCCCTAAATTGGCTAGGTGGACCTTGGTGAGGAGCTTATCCCAATAGAGCTTCTAGAGAAAGAGTTTTATTTTAGAGAGAACCGAAATAGCCCACAAAATTTTCCTACCGTCCCAATTGGACTATAACCCAAATGGGCTCGGGTTCCAAAAAAAGCGGTTCACAGATTTAGAGGAGACCTAGCCAGACAGGTGTAATCTCGAAACCCAAAGATTTGAGCAGCTCCTTATGGGTAGAGGAATACTCATTATGTATTGACCAAGGATCGAGTCAAAAATACCAAAAATCATCTTGAAGTTTCAAGAGCCATTATCTATGAGGTCAGCAACCTTAGTGATTGAAGGTCTATAGCTAACATTGGCAAAAGGTAGGCTAGATATCCAAAGATTTAGAGGAGACCTAGCTGGATAGGTGTAATCTCGAAACCCAAAGATTTGAGCAGCTCCCTATGGGTAGAGAAATACTCATTATGTATTGACCGAGGATCGAGTTAAAAATACCAAAAACCATCTTGAAGTTCTAAGAGCCATTATCTATGAGGTCAGCAACCTTAGTGATGGAAGGTCTATAGCTAACATTGGCAAAAGGTAGGCTAGAAATCCAAAGGAGTGGGCATAATCTAGGGATCCTTCCACACATTTGAATTCCTACCATTGCGAATGTTTTTAATAAGACACAACAATTACTCTTTTAAAGTTGAAAGGACTAGCCTACACGTCCAAGAGTAGTTTCTAGGCCTTTTCTTATCCCATGGATGGGGGGTTCCATATCTAGCCACAAATACTCGAGCTAAGGTCCCACCTTTCCTATTAAGGATCTTGTTAATGTTCTTAGTCATAAGAGCCACTTACATAGAAAGAAGGTCACGGATGGCTAAGCCATTATCAACCTTGCTCTTAATGATTGTATCCAAAGCCACCAAATGTAGACCCTTTGCCTACCCCTACTTGTCCCATAAAAATCTACAAAAGATCTTAGCGATTTGATTAACAAATGCCAGAGGGGTCCAAGTGGATGATAAAAAGTGTACGGGCTTAGAATTAAGGATATAGTTAATCAAAGTAACATGTCCAACCTTGGTGAGAGAAGTTCTCTTCCATCCCGAAAGCTTAAGGTTATTTTTAGACATGAAATTCTCATGGTCTTTGATAAGGAGTCTATTGGGGGATATTTTAGGGCCCAAATAACTTAAAAGAAATTTACCCTCATGCATGTGAAGGTTACTCAAGATACAGTTAGTTACACATGCTAGTAGAATTTTTATCCGAAAAAAACTTTAGACTTAGCCTTATTAAGACGGAGATTAGTTAGTCTTACAGAGATACAAGAGTATTGCAAGCTTAAGAACTTGCCTCAAAGACTAGCAAGAGGTAATATCCAATGCCATCCTTAAGTTGGAGATAATATGAAATTTCATAAAATTTCCTCCAAGGATATAAGAAATGCACAATATAAACTATTCTTATCTCTATCTCATGATAAAATATTTTTTTTCTAAATCTAAGTTCGTGATTACTTAGATTTATTTAATGAATGATTTTAATAACAATTCTAATATTTACTAAGTTTTTAGTGACAATTAGATAAAAATATATTTAAAAAAACACATTTGAGTTAATTTTAATGCGTGATTGCGCGAGGATGGCAACTCAAAGATAATTGAAGAAAAAATTGGGCTTAAGATAATTATGAGCTCACAACATACTATTTGTTGAGGTTAGGATAATTAATAAGATTAAGTGTTTTACATAATTATTAAAAAAAATTCAAATATCATTATTACTATTTAATTCAAATTCTTGCTTCTTTCTATTGTTCAATATTGGGGGTTTACCATATTCTTTGTACCGCTAATTTTTTAAACCCATATAGTTATTTATTTCTCTTAACTATTCTGGATTTAAATAGATTAACCCATATTTAATCCGAACTTAGATCCAGATACGACCGGTCAACTCCGTCCGACAAAAACGTCAAACAAAAGCGTTTAATAATGGAGTTAGATAAACTAATCCATCTATTATTTTAAAGTAGGCTTATCTGCTTATAAGTGGTAAAGACAAAAGAGGATTTGTTTAATATAATTATATCCTTACAAATAACTTAGTATGACAAAATACCTATTTTTAATTTTATAGTAAAAAAAAAAAACGAGTCACCTGACGCTCCACGTACACGTCCACGTCCACGAGTACGTCAATCAGGAGCTGAAGAGTGAAGTGATTGTACAAAATTCCTACAGCCGAACTACGAAGGATCCATTCTACAGTGTGACGTAAGCAAAGAAACCGCCTTCCCCCACGTTTCTCGCAGGTAAACCCTAGGCCCAGCCTATCTTCCTCAATGGCTAATCCAATCTCGTCGGAACTGTAGCTCCACCCCTCCTCTCCCTTCCATGGACGACCACCACATCCTATCCGCCGAGAACGGCGGCAACGGAAACGTCAACGGCAACGGCAACGGCGCCGCCGCCGCCGGCTCTTTGAAGCCTCCTCCCCCCATCACGGCCGCTGAGCTCGCCTCCGAGTTCTCCCACCACGATCCCGCGGTCGCCCGCCTCAACAACGGAAGCTTCGGGTGCTGTCCCTCCTCCGTCCTCTCCGCCCAATCGTCCTACCGCCGCCTCTTCCTGTCTCATTCCGAGGCCTTCTTCTTCCGCCACCTCCAGCCCTCTCTCTTACGCTCCCGTGCCGCAGTTAAATCCCTCATCGGCGCCCGAGATCTCTCCTCCGTCTCCCTCGTCGACAACGCCACCACCGCCGCAGCCGTCGTCCTTCGCCACGTGTCCTGGTCCCTCCTCTCCAGCCCCTCCCTCCCCGGCGATGCCGTCCTCGTCCTCCACTACGCCTACAGCGCCGTCAAGAAGTCCATCCTCGCCTACGCCGCCCGGGCTGGAGCCGCCGTCATCGAGGTCCCCCTTCATTTTCCCGTCTCGTCCGAACACGAGATCATCCAACAGTTCCGCCGATCGTTATCTCTCGCCAGATCCGACGGCCGTAGGGTTCGCCTCGCGGTGATCGATCATATAACCTCGATGCCGTGCGTCGTGATTCCCGTCAAGGAACTGATTAAGATCTGCCGCGAGGAGGGCGTCGACCAGGTGTTCGTCGATGGGGCCCATGCCATTGGCAATGTTGAGGTTGATGTCGAAGACATAGGCGCGGACTTCTACACCAGTAACCTCCACAAGTGGTTCTTTTGTCCACCGGCAGTTGCTTTCTTGCATTGCCGGAACCCGGACTTAGTGGATCTGCATCACCCAGTGGTCACGAACGAATATGGGAACGGCCTCCCGGCAGAGAGTGGGTGGGTTGGTACGCGTGATTACAGTGCGCAACTCATCATCCCTGACGCGGTGGTATTCGTTAATAGGTTCAAAGGGGGGATTGAGGGGATCAGGAAGAGGAATCATGAGAGAGTGGTGGAAATGGGGAAGATGCTTGCTGAGGCATGGGGAACGTTTCTTGGGTCGCCGCCGGAGATGTGCGGGAGTATGGTCATGGTTGGGTTGCCTGTGAGTTTGGGGATTTTTAGTGATGGAGATGCAACTAGGTTGAGGAATCTATTGAGAGATGAGTTTAGAATTGAAGCCCCTATGTATTATAATTCAAGGAAGGATTCAAGAAAGAGTTGTGAGTCTGTAGATGAGGAAAAGAACTTCTCTGTGACTGGGTATGTGAGGATTTCTCACCAGGTGTATAATGTGGAAGATGACTATCGTAGGCTTAGAGATGCGATTTTGAAGCTTGTTCGGGATGGTTTCAATTGTGCAATGCTTCAGTCCATTTGAAAAGGTACATGATGGAATTACTGATATTTTACTTGTTCTGTAGTCTGACATGCATAGATTATATATGTGGTGTCTTCTTTCAGTAGTTTTGATTACCTTTGATAATGCCTTTGTTCTGCATCTGTGGACCTTTTCTGCATGTGCAAGTCAACCATGTTATAGTTACTCATTTGCTCGTCTGTAATATTCCAGGCAACCTAAGTTGGGGAAGTTAAGATATGAGAATCTAAGATATACTATAAATAGTGATAATATTTTAATGGTATATGGGCTTTGTTAAACAAATATTAATATAGTATTCTTTACCAGAGTAGCATTTCTGAGGTTCCTTAAAGAAATAAGCAGCTTGCTTATCGGCTTATTGTTCTCTTTCTCATGAAGTGTGTTCTTAAATTTGATAAAGCGACATGCTTTACAATTCTTTCTAGTTTATCTCTTTGTGTGACATAATCAATTAAAAGTGTGTGCATTAATTGCTTGTAGAACATGTTACATGTGTATTGAAGGTGCATAATGGTACTTTTATATACTTAGCATCAACTGAGCTTATACTTGGGGCGACATATTTGATATTGCTTTTGGATCCTTCTTTGCTGAAGCATTATGAGAAGCAAATGAATGGGATTGCTCTAGATCAGAATGTTAAGTGAGAAAGCTGGAAGATTGTATTTGTGCCATTGTTACTGTTGAGGGAAGTGAAATATACGGAAAGACAAATTGTTTTGTGTTCTTTGACTAAAACTGCTTGATCTGGTAAGGAGATCTACCTTTATTTTTTTTCGTGTTAAGGGACTACTCATGTTTAGGCATAAATTTGTTACCCATATGCATTTCTTTTGGTGGTCCCTTCTTAGTGTTTGCCCTTACTTCAGGTATACTAGTCTAGAATGCCTCTAGTCTAGACAGTCTATCATACCTCTCATCTCAGGACTCTACTAAATTCAATTGATCTGTTTCATCCATATAGGGGTATATGGTATCCTTTTGAAGTTTCAACCTAAAAAAAGGAAATGCTCTCTTTTGATTTAACCATTATGGGGCTATTTTTCTGGGTTTGGTTGAAATACTGGATTTTGGGTTACACGACTTCCTTTTTTCGTAAGACTCATCCGACTCTACTGAAAACATGATTTCGTTTTCAACCCAGAACCATCAAGATCTCTGGTATCTTTTTTTCTTTTTTATGTTTTGAAGCTAAAAACGAACTTGGTAACCCAAAAGCATATCATATGGTCATGTTAAATCTTCTAGAGTCAGTATAATCGTTGGTAGCTTAGTTCAAGTTTCTTCTTTTACTCACAACTTCACTTTGTCTTGCTTATTACAATTCCTATATTTTGTTATTTTGTTAGAATACCCTCATTCCTGTATGTTGCTTTGCATTGTATGTATTACGTATTGTGCTTGAAGTGTTTACTACATTCTCTATTGTATAGTTAAATTAAAAATCAGAACATGAAACTGTACAGCACCTGAGGCAACATAAACAGTTGCCTTACTATACAAGTTACATGATAATATATCAATATAAGATTCATTTGATCTTAATATAATATTGTGGCCCAGTCCTTAATGATAGAATGGGTAAAATGTGTATCCTTCTGTTTGTAAATCTTTAATTCCTTTGGTCAAACTGTAAGACATACTCTAGTCCCTCTAAATACCACCTATACTCATCCTTAACTGTTGTTTTTGTTCCAGTTGGAAGCTTTCCTTGGCATCATGGTTTATGCTGCCTCCTCACTTAGACTGATGTTGCTGTTAATGAAATGAGATGCATGTGATATACTGTCTGGAAGATCATCCCTCTAAGAGGGGACTCAGCGAATGAGCCTATGTACGTACGCTGGTATTTCGCTAGGAAAAATAGATAGGCTTTCTTTGCTCTTTGCTTACACTGATCAATTTCCTCACTGGAGAATCAGCCGTCTTGCTCTTTGGCCCCTTCACTCAGCTACAATTAGACTATAGTCTTCATGTCAGTTGTTTTATTGTTGTTGTACATTGAAACACCAACCTACTTAGTTTATGACATCAACATGAAGCATGTGCATCAGTAGCTGAACTAATGTGGATATTCTACTGATGGTTTTAACAAGAAGTACCTTTAGGTATGTGCTTCACAAAACCTGAAGTAAGTTTTAGTACTGGTGGAGAAAGTCCAAAGTTTGGCCATCTCTTAGAAGAGAATCTCAAATTAGGAATTCCACGGTTTTCTTATACTTGCTATTTCTCAATATAAGTAATTTTAAATCGTGGATACATTTATATCCTTGACCATTATTTTGTTTTGCAGAACGTCTGGAATTATTACAATGTAGGTTTTCTTTTGATATTTCTGAGAACAAAATTTCTGTATAGGTTTGGATATGATATATTATAAATAGATTCTGGAAATTATCTTCTTCCTCTGTTTTTGGTATTGGAGTGTGTGGTCCTTTTGAGAAGTTTAAGTTTAACTTGAGCCAGGTTCCATTCCTTTTCAACATTTAAATGCGACTAGTCTCCTTCCTAGTTTAAGCTTGCGATCTAATGAGATATGCTTCTGTATTATCTTCAATCACACGACTATGTACCACCTCGCATTTATATTTATATTTTAGCTTTGGAGGAAGTCTGCACTAAGACATTATTTTTTTTCAATTTCCTTGTTGAATTCTTTGAACTAAAATACACTGATTCTTGTGGAAACTGGTGCGGTATTCAGACTTTATTCATGTTGCATGAGATTAAGCTGCAACTGGTGTTACATGAATAAAATGAAGTAATGAACTCAAATGGGCATCACAAGGATATTGCTAATTCGTAAGATATCTGGTGGGTTGGTGTCAGAGCAGATTGGGTTAATCTTCCAGGAGCCTGAAACAAATGCGAACTATAGAGCAGTTTCCCATGATAAAGATTACTGACCGCCAAAATGATGCAAATAAGTTTCATCCTGACATCCTAATGCTTCAGCAGCAATAGTAAGACGGAAGCAGCGTGTGAACTCAGAAGAAGTGCCTTCGCTCATACGGTTGTCTTAGCTTTTGCTTTCTTCTCATCCGGTCTTACACTTGATCAAACGGCACAGCCTGCTTGTGCTCGGTTGGACCCGGCCTGGTTTGGACTGGGCTAAGTCCAGCCCGGCCCGGATCCGGTTTAGGCTTGGCCCGAGCTCGAACTACCCATGAGCAGCATGGGCCAATTTTTGCCTGCACGACCCGGCCCGGAAGCCCGTCGGTTTGGCTCACAACTAAGCCCGACTGTTCTGCAACTTGTTCTGCTACAGTAACTTACCATCAACAGAAAATATTGGTACTGTACTGTTTTGCTTTTTTTTAAGCACATCTTTAAAAAATTTTAATTTATTATTATTATTTTTTAAATGGAGGAACATAAATATTTATTTAAAAAATAAACTAATAGTAAAAAAAATTCTAAAAATAGCTAAAATGTGGGTTGGGCCGAGTGATTGGTGGGTTGAGTGACCCGGCCCGACTGGTTAGCCCGATCTCTCACGAGCCGACCGGTGGTAACAGGCTAAACTATTCTAGCCAGGCCCGAACCCGGGTCGACCCGAGTGATCGGTGGATCGGATTATAAACAAATACTTAAGTTCGGTTGAACCCGGCCCGGCCTGCCTGATGATTATGTCTATCCGCTCGTATCTCCTCCTTCCTCAATAAGCCCAAGCTGCTCTTGTCTTCCTTTCTTGCAAACTTAGGACTGTCTATCCATTTTACATGGTCTGATATGCCATACATTACCATAGTGAGAACATATAGGAACAAATCCTATTTTTCTTATCTTGGCGGATGAATTTACACTTTGATTTACTTTCTACTTTTGAACATACCCAATATATCTTATCTTTTTGGTGGTTTGAAGTACTTCTTAGTTAATCTTTGTTTTTTTTTATTTCTTTAATATCCTGTAAAGGCAAAGACAGTTTTAGATTTCGATATATTTTTAAAATATCTAAGAACAAACTTGTACTTGCCTTTGAACATTTAGGATTTCATTTAGTTTAATTTTTTCCTTTTAGAAATAACAAAATGCGGTCCTCGACATAGTAAGCAGCCTTTCTCCGAACTTTTGTTCGGTTTCACATTCTTTAGCACGAATCCCTTCTTGACACTTCTTTCTCGTGACATTCATATTCTTGTTCCGTGTTCTTCGGTTCCTTTTTTAGTTTGTCTAACTCCTCTCTTGCTCAACAGCTCATGTCCTTCTCTATCTTTGTTCTTGACTTTCTTTTATCTTTTTTTTCAACTCTGACTCCTTTTAATTTAGTTAAAATCTTGACATTTGACTTCGACAGCTTATAAGATTCCTGATATAGCTTATTTTAGCCTCTTTGTATTTTTGAACCTTCAAAATTTGACTTTATTACTGAATTCATGAGAGTCATCACAATTGTCTTGAAATTTTTTTTCCTTTTTCTTCTTATGACTGGACTTTCTTAGACAAGGATCATACCCTGCAATTATAGCATTAGATGACTCCTTTCTTCTTCTTCTTTTTTCCCCTTCTGGGCTTTGAGTAGGGGTGGCAAAACTTGACCCGACCCGATAACTCGACACGATAACCCGACTGTTAATCGGGTTTGGGTTTAGATTAATCGGGTTCGGGTCATAAACGGGTCAACCCGCCTAACCCGATTATTAATTGGGTCGTGTTCGGGTTTATGCCTTTGACCCGCTTGACCCGTTTAACCCGTTTAAGTAAACGGGTCGGGCGGGTCAGGTGGGTCGGGTGACCCGTTTAACCCGTTTAGTTTTAATATTGTATGAATTATTAGGATTGTATTTATGTAATACACCATTTATATATAATAAATCAGTAAATATTAAATTTTATATATGATTTGTGTTAAACGGGTTAGACGGGTCGTGTTAGCGTGTCGTGTTAACTTGACCCGTTTATTAAACGGGTTAGGCGGGTCGTGTCGTGTTACCTGTTTATCAATCGGGTCGTGTTCGTGTTTACTAAATGTAACCCGTTTATTAATCGGGTCGTGTTCGTGTCAAGGTAATGTTGACCCGACCCGAATCTGACCCGATCCGAACCCGCTTAACCCGACCCGATTGCCATCCCTAGCTTTGAGCCTTTATAAATAGGGGCAGTAGAGGGTTCCCAAGTAATTTTATTCTTCTCTAAAATTTTGCCCTTGAGTTTGTTGCCCATGCTTTTGGACTCCAAGGTTGATCAAGAGAAGCTCCGAAGCTTTACAAGATTTTCACCGATTGTACTCTAAGCTTAGGTACATCTTTTGCTTTTCTGGATTATAGTGACTTTTGCCTTGAATATTTTGAATAAAGATTTGACAATTTTTTTTTTCTCAAGATTATTTCTTCTAGGTTAAAACTGGAATATCCCCTAACATAATTCGTTAGAAGTTTCATAATTTTTCATTCGAAGTATCTCAAAATTAGCAATAAGCTTTTATAGCTTTGACAATTTATTAAGAGAATGCCCTCATGAATAGTCGTAAGGATGTCCAACACATTCGTGACGAATTTATCACCTAGGTTCATCAAGGTAGCCCTATTGAAATTGACATTTTATAACCTTATTATTCCATCACAATTTTTGGAAGTCTCCCATCGATAGGTTTTCTTCGCGTCGTATTTGTCAATTTTTATCATAGGAGGTGTCCACCTGTGAATTACAAAAAGCCATACATGTTCATCTAGAGATTTTAAGAAAGCTCTTATTCAAGCTTTCAAATATAAATAATTGGACATATCAATAAAGCTATTCTCTAGGTAACTTTATCTCTTTAATGATCTCTCTCAAAAGTAAGAGAGATATGCTTTGATACTAATTAAAATTTATAAAATATATTAGGAGATTGAATGGCCATCATGGAAAACTTTGTCATATACCTTCTAATCACATTTGAGCAGGTAGAAGAAGCACATCTCCAAACTGTCTTTTTCTTTAAATATTTTATCAATTTTCTACACTTGTAACAATGCTCATTTATAAAATCTAGACTCTTTTAAACATCATATTTTTGTCATATTGCTAATAGCAAAAACCTTTACAAACTATCACTTTTATTATTAAGCACCCAAACTTTAGCTAAATTTCAAGTCCAATTAAAATAAGTACAAACTGCTTAGTAAATATATAAAGATTTTTTCCTCCAGTTTATGGAATATATAGGTACTAGCTTGTTCTTGTTCAGGAGAAGGCTTCCATTTCATTTTGGAATGCTTGCATGTGCTCCTTCTCTACACACTGCGTCATTATCCGTGCGCCCTTCTTCGGCACCGGCGGTGCTCCTATGATGGCCACGGCCATGAACTCATAGTATGCGAAAGGTACAACATTGATCGGCGGCCCCCAACCATAATCAACCTCAAGGAAGCCCAACCTAGTCCAGTCTGAGACAAATAATGAGTCGTACCTAAAGGATAGCTCGTATGGATCAACCTCGAAATCTCCAATAGCCCACTGGGCAAATTCTCCAGGCAATTTGGCTTTAGCCTCTCGGATTATCTTGACGACGTCGATGAGATCCCCTGAGACAACTCTACCGCTCGTGGCGGTGACGATCACCGGATAGAAGCAGTTGCCGTAGTAGCCACCTTCTGAGGGCATCACTTGGTGCAACAACTGACGAGTGTTGGCAAAGAAGCAAACATGAACCTCCTCATTCGGAGATAATTTGATAGCTCGAGTGCGTGCCTGCCATGCCTTGGCAATAGAGACGTCGAAGGTCGAGCACGGTTGGCCCATGGACTCAAAATACTGGGCTTTGATGTCATTAATGCGGTCCGGCGAGATGTCTATAGTACAGTGCTGAAGCCT
The DNA here is from genome assembly GCF_048772165.1 of Typha angustifolia. Lineage (NCBI taxonomy): Eukaryota > Viridiplantae > Streptophyta > Magnoliopsida > Poales > Typhaceae > Typha > Typha angustifolia. The sequence continues at coordinate 9,000,256 of NC_133252.1, read as the reverse complement.
TAAGGCGCAGAAGGTCGGCGGTTGGCCGGGCGGGAGCTTCGAGGGGTTAGGGATGAGCTCTCGAGACCAGACCGGGTCGACGGTGAGCTTCTCCAAGCCACGAGCCATGTCACCGATGGCCTTGATGAATTGGGCCGCACCAAGCCCATCTGCGATGGTGTGGACCGAAATGAGGCCCACGACGAATCCGCCGCATGTGAATTTTGTTACCTGATCAACAATGGATAAGAACCGTAAGTCTGAGAGGAAAAGAAAAATTCAGTTCAATCCAAGAGTGTATAAAAATTAATCTTTTGTCTTCTGTTCTATGACGGAGGCCAATCCTAAATACTATTTTCTTTTCTCCAAAGGAGAGCAAGACTGATGTTAATTCCTTGACATTTGTTCAGCTGCTTGATGATCCATTGGACCTACTGCCTTAATACTCCAATACAGTGATGTTGTTTCTTGAGGATCGATAATGGTACTTGACATTCTCGATTTCGTCTTTTCTTTTGATCTTAATCCAATTTCTGGACTTGCAAACAATCCACAGATCGATGCAAGTGTTTACTTAAAGGAAGCGGAAGACTTTCATATATTATAAACTAATATGATAGCCGGTGAGTTTATATAACATCGGAGCTCTATCTGCTACGAGTTTTAATTTTATGTTATCTAAATTTTACAATATGGAAGTTTTACTTATTTAAGTCAAGTTCACTTTATAGATCTTATGAAATATCTCAAGCTAGCGAAGAAATAAATTATTATCTTTTAATAACTTAGGTTTTAATGTAGTTGAGTTACCGATACTTACTCTAAAGCTACACTAGTCATAAAGATGGCGTGCTTTAAATTAGGATATCCTTTGGCATCACAGGAAAATTATATATATAGATCATGCATGCCTGTGAAGATATATACCTGCAACATCACAGGTACATTTAAGGGCTCAATCTCCTGAGATGGCTCAGGGAGGAGCTCATCCTGAGGGATAACAAGAGGATGATCAAGGTACTGCACGTCCTCCAGGCTACAATCCGCCGTGGCCTCGATGAACCACGCGCCCTCGCCGGTGCACGCGACACGGACGTCGCCGTGCTCGGAATCGACGAACCTCCCGGCGAAAGGATAGTACTTGACAAGTGCCTTGGACAAAGCCTCCTTGATCACCTTCGCCGGCTCATCGCCACGTTTGAACACGTGGAGCGACCGGACGAGATGCCGCAGGCCGGGAACACGGTCGATGATGGATAGGTAGAGAGTCTCCGCTGGCGTCGGCTCGCTAGGGCTGACGAGGCAGCCAAAATTTCTCGTCACTGAGAAGCCCATGGCTAATATTAATTCCACGTTAAAGGTTGAGGCTATGCAATTAGTGTACGTGTGAATGTGCGAGGTACCTTCAAGCTAGCTTATGGTATATATATACGAGAATTCATTGCAATATGTGTTCGAAGACTTCTCACTCCCTCTTCTTGTAATAAATTATTTGGTGATAGGTGATGGTCTGGATTCCTTTACAAAATAAAATTAATGCCCTCCCCCGATCAAATGTGGCGCTAATATCACAATTAGCAATTTAGCATCTTTTCTGGTACCCGGTTGTTATACTGGCAATATAATTACATATATATATATATCAAGATCTCCTTGTTTAATCGTGGCTTCCATTCGAACCGAACTCAGTTGGTACCTACCTATAATAAAATAGGAAAAGCTACTCGATAAAGTAGTTACGTTTAACATACTTCAGTGTCTGCACAGTGAATCAAACTTAATTTCGAAGGTATTCTTGAAGTTGCGAGTAAATTCTTGCATTGCAGAATACCTTACCAGAACTCTACCCAACATAATATTACAATCCGACCACATGGTTTAAGTAGAATTAAGTCGACTATAATTAATTTAGTTAGTTAACTTTATTTTATTATTTAAATTTTAAATAAATGCATGTGGATCCGATCCGCTAGAGATTTTTAGTCGAGTGGACATGTATTGATAAGGATCATTGAAAGGAATTTGAGTTTAGCCAAGTTTTTTATTTTTGTCCTTATATCATAGCCATAGAAGCATCCTGACTTTCCAAACCCTAGCCGCCTTCCATCACCAGCAGCCACCCTATCTTAAGTTTGTCCGACAATCGCCGCAATGTTGGTTAATTACCGTTCTGCCCTATTTGATCTTGCTCCACTATTTTAATCATAACTTTTTATCCGGATCTCTGATTGACTTTATTCTGTAGCCATTAGATCCGGGACTTCCGAAATTACTATCTCTTAAAATCTTAGGATCATCCTATGGACGGATCATTTCAGATCTAATTCGTAACACATGAAGATGGCAAATGCACGTAGGATATGTTAGAAGGCTTTGCAAATTAAGGGTCGGATGGTAGTGATCTTATAATATTGTCAAATAAAATATGACCATGAGCTCATCCAATAATATTATCATTTGGCTCTTAAAAAATTGGAAAAAAAATTAAAACTTACGTAAATACTTAGGTATGCTCTTGTACCAATTGAAAAAAAAAACGTAAGAAATGCCCACACTATGAATAATAATATGCGGAAAAGAAAGCGTGAAAAAGGCGATCACAAACACAAAAAATTTTACATGGAAAAACCCAAAGGGGAAAAAACTTGTACTAGTTACAAGACTGACTTACAAAACAACCCCTTGATCTCTACGACTTTGTTTCTCTTAGTCTTTCTCGCTAAAACCCACGATTCACTGCAACCTGTGATAGGTTTCCAAACCTTAGTGACTCTCGAGGTAAATCCTTCCGTCTCAGTGACTCTTAAGACGTAGTTCTTCCAGATCTAATGCAGATGCATAAAGTTGATAATGATTCAACACTTCTGTCTAAAGTTGAGAATTGATCTTTAATGGCCTCCAAACGGTAACCTTAATTTCATGAACGATGGGCTTCTGTAAAAAAATGATTTTAAATTTAATACTTGAAGATTCTCCACGGATTCTCTTAGAGATAAGATAAATATAGATAGACCCAAATCTAAATTAAATCAGCCAAGGCCGTTCGAACGCCAAGGCCCGTTCAAAAGATGCATCCGGATGCCCAATGGTTCGTTCTAACGACTAAGCAGATTGTTGAATATAGAGTTGTTGTTCTTGTGCTCCTGAGTATTTTTTTTATACTAGTTTGACCATCATGACACCGTTTGAGCACTCCAATGACAATTCCAAAACTGTTTCGAATATTTTGATTTTAAAATCTTTCACTTCAAATATTTCATAACTTATGCATATGCTCATACATAAAATCTAGACACATTATATAAATAAAAAATATATTTTGAAACACAATTTGCCAATTACATTAGTACAAATAAAACCTTACAAAATTAAATTATTGGGGCAATAGAAAACTAAAAAGGATAACTAATCGAGAGTAACCGTAGAAAGATTGATTGTACTATTTCTATGTATTAATATGTACTCATATACAAAATAGTGTCATATTTATAGGAGTGATCCAACAAACTAGTCATTTTCTAAATTTTATTTACTAAAATAAATTACCCCTAAATTTATTAGTAAAATGAGTATATTTTACTGTAGCTCTACCTAAAAGAGGCTAATTTTGCTATAATTTATTAATTTATTTTTTATAAATGATGTCTTATAGGTGATGGTGTTTGTGGCCGAGAAGGATGGGCTGAGATTATGGGAAGGCATACTATGAGTAGTTAAGGAAGAGTGGCTAGAAAGAATAAGCTAAATTCTTAGAGTCGAAGCCTCAGCTTCATAATCCTACATGTGAGCAAGTTGGGGAGATGATGGAGAGGGGAGAAAGGTAAAGTTGGTGCAGAAATGTAAAGTTGTAGCTCTTCACCAATTTATTACCACTAGATCGATCCAGACGCGGTTGCAAAGGCATTCATTGAGCATTACTACCGCACCTTTGAGGCCTACTGTGTCGATCTATTTAAAGTGAAAGATAAAATGAGTATTCTACATTCTCTCTAAAAACAACTAATAAAAATACAAAATAATACTAGATGGATAGGGATAAAAGAGTAATTGGCCATTTTTCATTAACACCATCAGCTCCATTACACCCCATGTTAATTTAGTGGGTCGGATTGTAGCATTTTAAACGTCAAGGGGTGACTATGGTATTACTCGATAGTTTAGAGGGTGTAATTATAACTAAACCTAACGGTACATATATACTTGTCTTAGGGTTACTAGGGTCGTGCTTAGGTCTGATTAGCTATCGTGTGGGAACCCACCCCTAGTGTTTCAACTATTATGGCTGAAGCTTAAATTATATATATCAACTATAAAATCTCATCGTGGAGCTGGACTTCCTCAATCTTATCTAGATTATATGTAAGATGATTATATGCCCTTGGCATATTAGGTCGCTCGTGGCGGATTGTATTACTTTTATTGAAGCATTTGAGGAGGTAAATTATTCCCACGTTTTTATGGAAGGACATCATGTGGTGGACTAGGCAGCACACTGAGGAAGGGTTGTCTCCTAGGGCAGTATTTTGGAGCCTAGAAAGGTGCTCCCCTAGTATCATTGTAATCATTTTGAAACTTCTGATGCTACCATAAGCAAAAGTGTTCCTAATTAAGTTGCACACAACTCTCCTTCCTGAAGAAAAGGATAATCAAGCTAGCACAGTAGCTCAGTAGTTGGGCCTTACTAATTCATGACAGAGATTATGATTTGATTGTCCCCATAGACATTAATGTTAATATTTACTATCGAAATATTAAATTCGTATGATTTGAGCTCATTATAATCCGCTTCTTCGGAGGTTTGCCTAGTTGTCGAACCACGGAAAGGACTAGCTAGCCTCTTGATCTTCTTCTTTCTAGTCTATTGAGAGCTTATGCAAGCTCAAGATCCATAAAAAAATATTAAATTATAGACAAATTGGAAGGTGCATGCCATCCTATGGTTGAACCTTAAAGAGATTTCCACCTTGCCGATGATAATTTTCATACTTTGAGCAAATCTGCTGCTACTTATAAGTAGTCGATCAAGGTAGGTGGGAGCCTCCCTCTACTAATAGGCTAGATAAAATTTAACTTCTTAACTCTGATGATTCCTTTTGGCCTTCAGGACTATCTAGGGATGTCGTAGACTTACTGTATGTTGGTGCGAAACCGACCACAAAGGAGTCGGCCATTCAAGCAACCAGCGTCAAAAACTTCATCTAGCAATTTCTTTATTCTCTGAATCCTAGGAAATAAATATTGTGCATGCGTATAGTGGGAATAGAGCTGCAGATGGAGATCCAATTTTGGTAGAAAATTCTCGCTAAGGAAGCGAGAATTGATCAGCTTTTCTTGCAATATGATAATCGAAACTTAATTTAACATAGAAAACAACACCTTTTTTTTTTTTGATACTTAATTAGTGGTGATCATCCAAAACAGCACCTTTATTAACACTTACACATCCAAGCTTTAGTTAAATCCCACGTTCAATTAAGCAAACTACTTAACAAATAGATAAATTTTATTCAAAAGACCCGGCCGGTTAGTTCAGGAGAAGGTCATCAGTTCATTTTGGAATGCTTGCATGTGCTCCTTCTCGATGCACTGCGTCATAATCCGCGTACCCTTCTTCGGCGTGGGCGGTGCTCCGATGATGGCCACTGCCATGACCTCGTTGTACGCGAAAGGTAAAACATGGACCGGCGGACCCCAACCATAGTCAACCTCAAGGAAGCCTAATCTAGTCCAATCTGAGACAAACAATGAGTTGTATGTAAAAGATAGCTCATATGGATCTTTCTTAAAATCTCCAACAGCCCACTTAGCAAATTCTCCGGGCAGCTTAGCTTTAGCGTCTCGGATTATCTTCACGACGTCGATGAGATCCCCCGCAACAACTCTCTTGCTCGCAGCGGTGACAGTCACCGGGTAGAAACAGTTGCCATAGTAGCCACCTTCCGATGGCATCACTTGGTGCAACAACTGACGAGTGTTGGCAAAGAAGCAAACATGGACCTCCTCATTTGGAGACAATTTGATAGCTCGAGTGCGAGCCTGCCATGCCTTGGCAATAGAGACGTCGAAGGTCGAGCACCGTTGGCCCACGGTCTCAAGATACTGGGCTTTGATGTCATTAATGCGGTCCGGCGAGATGTCTATAGTAAAGTGCTGAAGCTTGAAGGCGTGGAAGGTCGGCGGTGATCCGGGCGGCAGCTTCGGTGGGTTAGGAATGAGCTCTCGAGACCAGACCGGGTCGACGGTGGGCTTCTCCAAGCCTCGAGCCGAGTCACCGATGGCGTTGATGAATTGGGCCGCACCAAGGCCATCGGCGATGGTGTGGACCGAAATGAGGCCTACGACGAATCCGCCGCATGTGAATTCTGTGATCTGATGATAGATCAAAATAAATATTAAACTAAAACTAAAATCCAACTCAGTCCAAAAGCGTATATTAATCTTTCGTCTTCTATTGTATGATTTTATCATTGACTCGGAACCAGTGTAATTAAATACTACTAGTTTCTTATCGCCAAGTGAGAGTAAGACTGATGTTTACCTTGACAACTCAGATCTCTTTTCATATTGAGTTTGGGATGATCTATTCTAATAGATGGCTAATTTGGTCAAAAACTCCCCTATACTATGACAAACCTAAAGTTTTCAGGCCAATGGAAATAATGTTACTTCTTGTGGACAATGTTTGTTGACAAATCTCCCAATTACCACCAAAGTTTTACTAGTAAAAATCGTACGTCGATAGTGTCATCGTATATATGTTAACTTTATTTGCTTTATTATTTGGCTAATACGATAGGGAAAGATAACAAGAGGAGACAAAAAGGATAACAAGAGGACATATATCTTTGCCTTGATTTTCCATATATGAGTTCATATATAATACTATCTACCTTGATCTTCTCTATCATCTTTTGGGTAATTTACAAATTGCTCAAAGTGATTATACTTAAAATTAAGCTACCCCCTAAATATTATTTATATATAATTTTGTCTCTATGTGGTCTAGACTAATGTAAAACTGTAATATTTTTCAACGACCTTCTTTAAACTTAAAATAAAATGAATTTTCTTCCTCTCTATTCTCTTCTACCTAAAATCACAAATCTTAAATTTTAATTATCATCTCTCTATTACTATGCATCTTCCTTTAAATGCATGATCATACATTGAAATATATTAATCATCTTAAAAATATGGGTAGAAGATTTATAGCTGCTCAAACAACAGGATTATTAATATCACAGGTGTAATATTGTCATTTGATAGCTCCATTAACAGCCTATTAGTTTTTAATATTAATTTTATACTTATAAAGGATAATTTGTGATTTACGTCTCTGCTTCTCGTACGTGTTTACCCACAGCAAAAAGTAATGAAGCAACAGTTGACCACCTAACCATTTTATATTTCTAATTAATTAACAAAGTAACTTCCTTCCAAATCTCGTCCAAATCTACTTCTATGTCACCCATAAAGACAACTTATAGATACATATATGATCAAACTATCATATCATGAATGGAGTGGAAAATACGAGATCCTGTTATCCGTTAATTTTCTTTCATTTCGAAGCGCGCGTATATATATATATATATATATATATATATATATATATATATTAACACCTCTAGTAATATATACCTGCGTCATCATAGGTAGATTGATGGGCTCAATCTCCGGAGATGGCTCAGGGAGGAGCTCATCCAGAGAGATAAGAAGAGGATGATCAAGGTACTTCACGTCCTCCAGGCTGCAATCCGCCGTCGCCTCGACGAACCACACACCCTCACCGGTGCATGCGACGCCGACGTCGCCGTTCCCGGAGTCAACGAACCGCCCGGCGAAAGGATAGTACTTGACAAGTGCTCTGGATAAAGCCTCCTTGATAGTTTCCGCGGGCTTATCACCACGCTTGAACACGTGGAGCGATCGGACGAGATGCCGCAGGCCGGCCACGCGGTCGATGATGGATAGGTAGAGAGTCTCCGCCGGCGTCGGCTCGCTAGGGCTGACAAGGCAGCCGGGTTTTCTTGTCACTGTGAAGGCCATAGCTTATACTGCACTTTAAAGGTTGAGGCTATGCTATGTATGTGCGAGCTCCAAGACCAATTTATAGGGAACCACCAAAGAATTAATGTTATTGTGTGCTTGAAGCTTAGGTTCTTTTTCACTCTTGTTGAAAATCTTTTAATTCTTTTATCTGGTAGTAGGTGGAGAGCTGGATGCCTCACACTTGGCATAATTGTCAGTCATCTATAAGATATCTTAGGCTACCACAGTGCAAATATTAAGATGACCCCGGTTGGAAACTTAGATGGGTAAAATCTTGGAAACTAATTCTTGCAGTGCAAAATACCCTATCAGAACTCTATAACGTGAAGATGGCAGAGTTTGTAAGCAATCCCCTGCAGCAAAGAGGAATCCTTTATTTAATCTTAAGGACTAAATATATTTTATCCCTTACATTTTGAACCAAACCACTTTACTCGTGAATTTTTATTTTATATCACTGCGTCTCGCTGCTTGAGAACACAAATACTCTTAACATAGGTGACATAATTGCTATAAAATTTATGTATTTGATATAAATTTTTATTAATTTTGAATTAAGTTTTAAGGATGACTTCACATTATTGATGGAATAATTGTGAAATTAATTTAGTTCAAAGAGTACTTTATTATTATGTGTTCACTAATTTAAATCTATGAAGAGAAGTGAATAAAAATTGGCTCTAAAGTGAGTATTATGGTAATAAAAATTAAGGAGAAGTGAATTTAATACCATTGTAAATATTTGTGAAATGTTAGTATGGTATATAAGTGTCAAACTTTTTATGGGGTTTGGACCCCAAAATAAGTATATATTTTGTGTGGTAAATGATATTATTCAATTTAACTAACACATGCATGCCGCCCGACTTGGTTCGATTCACGCGCGAGTCAAGTCTAAATTATTTTTGGCATATTCGGGTTAGTTGGTTAGTTGAACCCGAAGTGGTGTGACCCTTTGATTAAAACTGTTAATTAGTTAGTTCGTTAAATATGAAATTGTGCATCCTTTCACAATAAAACTATTAATCATTCAGGCCTGAAATGGTGCATCTATTCATGACCAGTCGCATCACTTTGTCAAGTCTATTTAATCCTATAAATAGGTTATTAGTCTACATTATTTTTTCACTAAATTTTATTCATTCCTTTTAAGTCTGGTTCAAGTCTTTATTCTGCATTTGAAAAAAAGTACAACATGGTGCATGTTTGATAAGGCATGCGAATAATTGTTTCCTTTTGAATGCAAGATAGTTATTGTATTCTAGGAGACTAACGCCCACTATTCCAAAAACAATTGGTGAAAGGCAAATTTATCTTTAAGGAGATAGTGTCTAACATTAGATTCGACTATATAGAATTTTACATTCTGTAATCTGTAAGTTTATTTAATTTATTTACTTATTTTGAATCAGATTGTTATCGCCAAACAAAAATATCTCGAATAACTTTATTTTAATTAAATAATCATTTATTTTAGAGAAAGCTTAGATGGGGGATCAAACCCAATTAAGGTTTTATTGAATGGAAATTTGCATTTTACGTGCTGCCTTTTAATCTATTTACTATTTACACTATCTTTATTTAATATTTACAAATCAAACTCTATGTTTTATCAATTATATACATTAAATATCATGTTATTAAATCTATTAGCTAAATTTAATTAAACCCTTATTAACTATACCAAAAAGATACAAAAATAATTTCACCCGAGATAGACCTAATTTTACCCAATACAGACCCAACTTCACTTTGCTCTCTGTCTCTAGCTTTGAAGGTTTTTACCCAACGAAAAAAAGAAGTAATCTTATACCCTAAAAGTAAAAAAAGAAGGAAGTAGAGGAAGAAAAAGAAGAGAAAGAAGACGTATGATTTTTTTAGTTTAATTTACTCTCCTTCTCAGAAAGAAGTAACCCCAAGCCCCTAAAGAAATTAAGGAAGGAAGAAGTGCAAACAGATAACTGAATTATACTTTCCGACAACTAAATTTATTAAAGAAACCAATACATTTATCAGTACTTCAAAACATCCAAACTTTAGCTAAAATTCACGTACAATTAAAACAACTACAAATTGCTTACTAAATATATACAAGCATCTTTTTAAGTATTTGCCATATACAGGTCAACAGTAATTGAAACTTATTCCAAAGTAATACCTAGTTCAGGAGTAGGGCAGCTAAGCTCGATGAGCGGCTCAGGTTTGGCTTGGGCTCAACTCAACTGAAGTTTGAGTCCGGCTCGGCTCAATCAGAGTTAAGTCGAGCTCAAGCCGCTAAAACCGGCTTGAAATTAATATTGAGCCAAGCTTGAGCTGGAGCCGGCTTGCTTAGGCTTGAATCGATAGGCTCGGTATAAAAGGATGCCGCGTTGTCCTCCGCCACGGTGTGCCTCTTCCTCCTCCTTCTTTTTCTATAGCAGCGGTGCCACGGCTGTCTCCTCCTCCTTCAGCACCGACAAGCCACCGTAGTGTCACCTCCTCCTCCTCCTCATCCTTTTTCTTCTTCTTCTTCTTCTTCTTCTTCTTCTTCTTCTTCGGCTCAGCTTGGGCTCAATCTGGCTTGAATGAGGCTAGAGCTTAGTTTGACCTAGCTCAGGCAAGACTCGAGTTGAGCTAAGCCAAACTTGAGCCCAATTCTAAGGCTCAAAATTAATTTCAAGCCAAGCCTAAGCCCAATTCTAAGGCTCAAAATTAATTTCGAGCCAAGCCTGAGCCAATGCCGGCTCGCTTAGGCTCGGCTCGTTTACACCCCTATTTAGGAGTATAGAATGCTTCTATATGCTCCTTCTCAACACATTGCGTCATTATCCGTGCACCTATTTTGGACTTGGTGACATTGGGCAGCCCCTAACAATAATCAACCTCAAGGAAACCTAACTTAGACAAGCTGAGACAAACAATGAGTTGTATGTGTAAAAGATAGCTCATATGGATCCTCCTTAAAATCTCCAACAACCCACTTAGCAAATTCTCCCGGCAATTTACCTTTAGCATCTTAGATTATCTTCATGACATCGACAAGATCTGCAATAGCAATGCTGCTGCTCACTGTAGTAGTGACCATTTGTCATGTTGAAAATTGGCTTGAAATAAAAAAAATCATTCGAATAGGTTATTGGCGTTTGAACGACATTCATTCTAATTGTTGACGTTTCAGAATTATATATTGATGCTTGAACGACGTCCAGCTATTTGAATGAGATGGAGACATTTGAACGACGTTCGGATGTTTGAATAACCAAAAGATTGGAAGGTCATAATGTTCGAAATGTAAGCAATTTTTTTCGAAGCCGTCACGCTGCTGAGCTGTTTCTCCAAACTAATCGCACTACCGAGCCATTAAGCGAATCGAGCCAAATCATCAAACTACTAAACAATTTATCTATAATATTATTTAGGGTTGGAGTTGAATCTATGACTCGGGTTTGGCTTGGGCTCAACTCGACTAAAGTTTGAGTCCGGCTCGGCTCGATCAGAGTTGAGTCGAGCTCAAGCCGCTAAAACCGGCTCGAAATTAATATCGAGCCAAGCTTGAGCTGAAGCCGGCTTGCTTAGGCTCGGCTCGATAGGCTCGGTATAAAAGGATGTCGCATTGTCCTTCGCCACGGTGTGCCTCTTCCTCCTTCTTTTTCTATAGCAGCGGTGCCACGGCTGCCTCCTCCTGCTCCTTCAGCACCGACAAGCTGCCGCAGTGTCACCTCCTCCTCCTTCGGTAGCGGCAAGCCGCCACGGTGCCCCTCCTCCTCCTCCTTCTTATTCTTTTTCTTCTTCTTCTTCTTCGGCTCAGCTTGGGCTCAATCTGGCTTGAATGAGGCAAGAGCTTAGTTTGACCTGTCTCGGGCAAAACTTGAGTTGAGCTAAGCCAAACCTGAGCCCAATTCTAAGACTCAAAATTAATTTAAAGACAAGCCTAAGCCCAATTCTAAGGCTCAAAATTAATTTCAAGCCAAGCCTGAGCCAGAGCCGGCTCGCTTAGGCTCGACTCGTTTACACCCCTATTTAGGAGTATAGAATGCTTCTATATGCTCCTTCTCAACACATTGCGTCATTATCCGTGCACCTATTTTGGACTTGGTGACATTGGGCAGCCCCTAATAATAATCAACCTCAAGGAAACCTAACTTAGACAAGCTGAGACAAACAATGAGTTGTATGTGTAAAAGATAGCTCATATGGATCCTCCTCAAAATCTTCAACAACCCACTTAGCAAATTCTCCCGGCAATTTACCTTTAGCATCTTAGATTATCTTCATGACATCGACAAGATCTACAATAGCAATGCTGCTGCTCACTGTAGTAGTGACCATTCGTCATGTTGAAAATTGGCTTGAAATAAAAAAAAATCATTCAAATAGGTTAATGGCATTCGAACGGCATTCATTCAGATTGTTAACAGTTCGAATGTTTGAATAACCAAAAGTTTGGAAGGTCATAATGTTTGAGATGTAAGCAAGTTTTTTCGAACCAAATGTTGCCGAGACCTGCTCCAAGTCGTCATGCTGCTGAGCTGTTTTTCCAAACTAACCGCACTACTGAGCCATTAAGCGAATCGAGCCAAGTCATCAAACTACAAAATAATTTATCTATAATATTATTTAGGGTTGAAGTTGAACCTATAACCTCTTTGGCTATGTGGAATGTATTTACCAACTCTACTAAAGTTGGTTGGTGATCCCTCTTCTTTATAGTTTACATTTATTTTGGAATCCTTATCTTTGATTTAATTGAGTACTAGAAGTTTTCTACATCTAGCATCTTGTAAATTTCTTATTTGATATTAATATTAGTTTTGCTAATATTTATTTTATTTGTTTGTGAGTGTTTGAAGCACTTCCGCTGCACTCCACTTTTTCGGATTGCTAGCACAACGAATTAGTATCAAAGTACAACGCGTCACAGCTGGGTGCAACAATTGACGAGCGTTGACAAAGAAGCAAACAAGGACCTCCTCATTTTGATCCAATTTAATGGCTCGATAGAGACTCGAAGAACTGGGCCTTGATGTCATTAATGTGGTCCGGCGAGATGTCCAAAATGTAGCACTGAAGCTGGAAGTTGTGGAACGTCGGCAGCGGGCCGAGGGGCAACTTTGTGGCTCTGGTTAGGGATGCACGCCGGTGGTCAGCAAATGTGTACACCGAAATGAGTCTCACGACAGATCCGCCACTTGTTGAGTTCTGTTACCTAACGATGGATCGCACTATATGTTTCTTAGTGCCAGAAATTAAAATCCAACTCAATCTAAAAGCTTTATTAGTTATTGGCTTTTCCTCTGTCTGTATATCAATCATTTGCCGCAATAGCAAATACTCGTTTCCTTGTGTCCGAAGGAAAGCAAGCATTACTTTTGCACCCATTCGACCTACTCCCTTCCATTACACTCTATTTGACTTTTTATAAATGCCATCTAAAGTACACACGCCTAAGGAAATGATGTTACTTGTTGAGGAGAATGTTAGTTGACAACGTCGAAAACCTTATACTACTTTTCAGCTAATTTGTTAGAAATGGATAGCAAGAGGGCACGTATATATTTGTATGTCTTGGAGTTTGATATATGAGTTCCAATTCTCTTTTAATAAAATCCAGTTTCTTGACTTGTAAGCAATCTAAGCTGCAGCTCCACAGTGATGTCTTTTTTTGTTTTCTCCTTCAGCCGTTTCCATTGGATAAAACTTGACCACGTAAAGAAAGCAACCTCGATCTCTTTTGCTTCTCTTACGTGACTTCTAACCAATCTAACTAAGCTGCAGGCTCCACAGTGATTTCTTTTTTCCTCCACCATTCCATTGGATAAAACTTGACTTATATAAGCTACACTTGACCACGTAAAGAAAGCAGCCTCTATTTCGCTTGACGTGAGTTTTAACCAATCTAACTGAGCTGCAGCTCTACAGTGATTTCTTTTTTCCTCCACCTTTCCTCTACACTTGACCACGTAAAGAAAGTAGCCTCTCTTTCGCTTCTCTGACGTGACTTTTCACCAATCTAGCTAAGCTGCAGCTCTACAGTTATTTCATTTTTTCCATTCAGCTTTCCTTTGGGTAAAAGTTGATGCAAGGTAAGATATGATCACATAGAGAAAACAATTTCTATTATTTTAGTAGAGTTGGTAAGTACTTTTTTTTATGACTAAGAAAGAACGATTTGATTTAGAAATACGATGGTTTTAGTATAAATTAGACAAATTATTATATTAACTAAAATTTAATAAGACTTAAATATCTTTATATCTACCGAGGATTAGCTCTAATATAAGCTTTCAGGTTCTTAATTGATAAAACAAACAAAGCAAGGAACGTCAAGTGTCTTTTATTATTATTCTCTTGCGTGTTGATGTAAGCAACACTAGCTTGACCACCTAACCATTTTATATTTCAAATGAACAAATAAAGTGGCTTTCCTTCCAAATTTCCTTCTAAGTCTGCCGAAAGACAATATATATATTAAAATATTAATTCATATTTCGTGCAGTAGAAAATGCGAGATCTTAAAAAACAAAAAAAGAAGTCAAGTGCTACCTAATTATTTCCAATGTTCCAAGTCAAGTAAGAGATTTCGTCAGCCGACGTGAAATAAAGATTTATTAAGGTCGACTTGTGTAGATAATGTGTTGCCATTGTCATTTTGTTGATCACATTATGACTCTTAAAACTTATTACGTAGGTTTGGCTCCTAAGTTAAAAATCAGGCAAATTATAATTTAACACTATGATTTAGGGCGATTTCAATTTACATTCATTTACTTTATACTTAAGCTATTAACCCTCTTAACCCACCTCTACTAGATATTTCATCAAATGACCAAACCATCTCTACCATCATTTGTACTAATATTTTCTTGCCATAAGCAAGTTGCTAAATGAGTAAACTACCATCAACAAATTTGATCATAATTCTGTGGGGTTAAATTATCTCTTTATATTCTTGGTAAATTAACTATTGATCACTAACGGTTGCAACTTGATTTGAACCATAATAAAGTTAAATGCTTAAATTTAAAATTTATAAAGTAAGTTGAAATTAGGCTAAACTGTAATTTACCTTTAAAAAGTTAAACTTTAAATCTCTAATATGGTTATGGACTTAATCCATTATCTTCACTTACACCAGACTTTGGTGATAGTGCCAGTTGGCTGCGGCAGTGGTGCTTGCGGGGTGAGTCGTTCGACCGGACACCCCCATGCACCAATTAAACAGCATGGGCACAAGGTTTACCATAGTGTGGTCAACCACATCGTGCTCATAATAAAAGAATTTTAAAATTAATAATATTATTATTATTATTATTATTTTGGAATAGGTTATTACATTTTTCTTCCCTTGTTATAAAAATTTTGACCTCCAAATTTAAATAACACTGGTATTGTAAGAAAATCAACATGCTTAGTTCCACCACCTTTTATTCAAATCGACAATTGTCTAATCTCATTTTTTTCGAATCCAGAACTCATACTTCGTTTACTAATTTACTCATTAACTCCTAACATTACACAACCGTAACTTTCATATAAATATAAAATCCCTAGATCTAGGTTAGCCAGGTAATCATACTATATTCATAGACATCGATTATACCACTGTTCTACAAGAAAGAACGTACATTGATTCTATAATATAGAAAGTGTTGTCATCTATTAATTGTATTATGTTCTACTCCATAATATCTCAACCAGTCTATCACTTCTTCTGCTAACTGTAACCATATAATAATAAAATGATATAATTACCTATGGTAAAACAATACATCTTATTTAAATACATGATCTCCAAGATCAACAGAATGTATACTCTGATTCTGAACATGCTTAACCATTATCCCTCAATACTATCACTAATACTATATAAAACAATAAATACATAATATTTCAAGAACATATGAAATACTTAACTTATGTTTCTCTTTCTAGATAAATTATCTTACTAATCTAAACATACTCACCATCATTTGATATCATCTTAAAATTTAGATAATAGTACAAACTCTCTTATTTAAAAGTAAAATACTCATATTCTTAAACCATTATATAAATTACTAAACAAATCAATATAAGAGATCACACCTATCCATATAAGACTATAATATCACTTGTATTTATAATATATTCTTCAAAATAACATATAGCATCTGATCCAACCTATTAATATTAATCATATTACAACATCAAATAAAATTTATACAACCTTCTAATTCCCTATAAGAGAAAAAATGAAAAGGGAAGGGAATGGGGTGGACCTGGCCGGCGGGGAGGGTACCAACCGCTGTTGGCCACTAGTGGCCGGCCTCTCGCTGGTGGCTCGGCTCTAGCGAGCCCAAGCCCACGAGTAAGAAAGAGAGAGGGAAAGAGAGAGGGAAAGAGAGAGAGAGAGAGAGAGAGAGAGAGAGAGAGAGAGAGAGAGAGAGAGAGAGAGAGAAGAAAGGAAAGAAGGCTCACCTTGGCCACTATGGCAACGGTGGCAACAGTGGTTGGCCGACGACGGTAGCAGTGAGAGAGAGAGAGAGAGAGAGAGGAGAGCAAGAGAGAGGCCGAAAGAGAGAGAGAGAGGGGAGAGAAGTAAAAGAGAGAGAGGCAGTGGGAGGGGAAAAAGCGGTTACTACGGCGGCTATGTAAAAATCTCAATAAAATGGTCCTAGAAATCCACCCCGCGACTAGTTGCCCTACAGCCGATTGTCTGCGACAATAGTGCTAGGGGGGTGCGTGGCACCCCAATGCACCGAGCAAATAGCATGGGCACGAGGTCGGCCACAGTGTGGCCAACCATGTCGTGCCCATAATAAATTTTTTTAGTTTATTATTATTATAATTATTTTATTTTTTAGTTTTTGTTTTAGGATAGATTGTTACAAGTTGACATGTAAGAGTCATACGGTCTATAAATAGTAGAGAAATGGTAGAGAACTTATATAGAAAAAGAGTTCCTACAAACTTCTCTCTCATTTTGTCCAAGAACGCCTTCATGGTATCAGAGCTCTCAAAAGCTTCCGCTCCTCTAAGGTCTCTTCTTTTTCTTCGTCAGACGAGATTCATCATTGCTGATCTGTGGTGCTCCCTTAAGATCTCTTTTCTTTTTCTCTTCTATATTCTCTGTGTGAAGATTTTTGGAGACTTTTCCATGGCATCTTTCGACTCTTCTTTGTCGTTTGTGATTTCAGACATTTCAAATCTAGTTTTAGTAAAATTGTTTGCATCAAATTTCGTACTCTGGAGATCTCGGATCATTTCGATATTGAAGGGAAATGACCTATTTGGCTTCGTTGATGGAAGTTATTCTTGTCCCCAGGAACAAATTTTAGACGCTTGTGGTAATTTGATCAACAATCCAAAGCATGTAATATGGATTCGTCAGGATCAACTCGTCCTTTCTTGGATAAATGCCACCTTGTCTGAAAGTGTACTCTCTCAGTTTGTTGATCTTAATTCTTCCTTTGAAGTATGGACTGCCATTAATAAGAGATTTGCTTCACAATCAAGATCAAATATTATTCACTTGAAGACACAGCTATAAGTAATCAAGAAAGGTGATTCATCCATAATTGATTACTTCCTAAAGGTTAAAGCTATTATAGATGGTTTGGCATCAACTTTTGACTCGCGCACTCCATCGAACACCTAGTTTACTAATACTAGAGCTTCAAATCACATAACCCCCGATCTAGAAAATATGTCAATGAGCTCTACATATCAAGGGAATGATCATGTAGCAGTTGCCAATGACCAAGGAACTTCCCATTTCAAACACGGGTTCATCCTTAATTAATTCCTCTAATGAATCCTTTTACATGAACAATATACTACAAGTTTTACTTTTGACTCGAATGCCTTCTCTGTCCAGGACAAGGGGTCGAGGAGGATTCTTTTTAGAGGAATCCGCAAAGATGGACTCTATCCTTTTTCGCTTTTGTCTATTTCGTAGCAAAATAAGTATGGTGCCATGATTGGTACCAAAGTAACCAACTCCATTAGGCATTCCAGATTTGGTCATCCATCTTGGTTGCTATCTATGTTTCTCTTATCTATTTTTTAATATATTTATATATATGTTCATACAAAAGATTTTATCTAACGAAAGGTTTAGAGAGTGTAAGTGGTATCACCAATAGTTTGCTTTGAAAAATACAAAAATATATTTTATTTTTGTTTTAAAATTGTTGTGCTGTTCGAAATAGATTTATTTGATTAGTCTTGTTTCATGTGAGTTAATATGAATTTATTCTTCAAAATCTTTATCAGGTATTTTTATGTATTTTTCTAATATATTGGATTAATTTTATCTATGGATTTTGAATGCATTCTCATGGCATTTAAATATTCATTTAATGTTTTTTTATCTCACATAATTTTGTGATCATGATAATATTTTAATGATTGCCGCTTGGTGATATAAATGAGGAGATTTATTTGTAAATTTTGTGACAAGGGGAGATGGGTTTGTGTGTTACCTACCGACTATTCAATCACAATAACCCTCTCTCTCTCAAGCTCTCTCTCATTATTTTGTTATTGTCATAACCGGAATCTAGTGACAACCTCCATAGTCACTATATATTGTTTATTTTTGTAATAAAAATGTAATTTTAATATGTGTTTAACTTTTATAATTTATTATTACTTATTTTATGAAGGGTTCTATTTAGAATTTTTGCCTTGGGCCACAACAAGGCCACTACAAATGTTGAGCTATCCTTGCCTTCCCAACCATCTCCGCCTTTGCTCAAAGTCTTATAGTGTCACCCCTCCCACTTTTTTCATCCATCCCATCTCGACCTCTTCTTTTAACTTGTCGATTGTCACCTTGTGCATGTTGGACCCCGTCTAGTCATGGTCATCTTCCTTGGTGACCCTCCCTTCCCCCTTGTCTCTATTGGTTGGCCGGCTATAGGTGGTTGTTGACTTCACCTTTCTCCTTGTCATTTCTTGGAAGATAGTGAGAGAGGAAGGTGATGACCCCTTGCAAGTTGGGCTAGCCCAAGCCCCTTGTGGACTAGGCGATGTTGGTTAAGCTTTTACGTGTTGAGCTCTCATCATAGTCTTTGGCTCGGGTGGGTTAGGCTATGGACTAATCTATTTTGTTTTTGATTAGGTTTTTTTATATATATATTTATGAGTTTATTGTTAACATAACTATTACCACATACAGGTGCAAACCTCGAAATGGGCCCGGTTTAGAGTGGAGCCTCTTCATCTTCGCCATTTTTAGATAAGTTGACTATTTCCTTTGCTAATAATAGATGTAAATATGTGGTAATAAACTTTTATACTATTACTCGCCGTACGTACCCTCTTCTTATTGCTCCCCGTATTTAAGCTTTCCTGTGGAAGATGGTCCATATCAGGCTGTCTACCAATACCGTATCAGTCTGCCTACCAGTAAGATATGGAAATTGTATTTCCTTTAAGAAAGGAAGGAAGAAGTGCAAACAGATCACTGATTTATACTTTCCAACAACTAAAAATATTAAGGAAACCAATACATTTATGAGTACTTAAAACATCCAAATTCTAGCTAAATTTCACGTACAATTAAGACAAGTACCGATTACTTGGTAAATAGAGATAGCATTTTTTAGGATTTGCCATATACAGATCAACAGTAGTTGAAACTTATTTTAAAAAAGAGTAGTAGATGGTTCAGGAGAAGGCCTTCATTTCACTTTGGAATGTTTGCATGTGCTCCTTCTCAACGCACTGCGTCATTATCCGTGCACCCTTTTTCGGAGACGGCGGTGCTCCGATGATAGCCACCGCCATGAAATCATAGTACGCAAACGGCACGACATTGACCGGCGGCCCCCAACCATAATCAACCTCAAGGAAACCCAACCTAGTCCAGTCCGAGACAAATAATGAGTTGTACGTAAACGATAGCTCATACGGATCCTCCTTAAAATCTCCCACAGCCCACTTAGCAAATTCTCCAGGCAATTTAGCTTTAGCATCTCGGATTATCTTCACAACGTTGATGAGATCTATGGCAGCAACCTTGCCGCTTGTGGCGGTGACTGTCACTGGGTAGAAGCAGTTTCCGTAGTAGCCACCTTCTGAGGGCATCACTTGGTGCAACAGTTGGCGAGTGTTGGCAAAGAAGCAAACATGGACCTCCTCGTTTGGATCCAATTTGATCGCCCTTGTACGAGCTTGCCAGGCCTTGGCAATGGAGACATCAAAGGTTGAGCACCTCTGTCCCATGGACTCGAAGTACTGGGCCTTGATGTCGTTAATGTGGTCGGGCGATATGTCTAGAGTGTAGTACTGAAGCTTGAAGGCGTAGAACGTCGGCGGTGGGCCGAGCGGCAACTTCGGAGGGTTAGGGATGAGCTCACGGGACCAGACCGGGGTGACCGCCGGCTTCGCCAAGCCACGTGTAAGCTCGCCGATGGCGTTGATGAATTGGGCCGCGCCGAGCCCATCGGCGATAGTGTGGACCGAGATGAGGCCCACGACAAAGCCGCCACATGTGAACTCTGTTACCTGATGATGATGATGACGATGAATCAAAACAGTGCCAGAAATCAAAATCCGAAGTAAGCACCACTTGACCACCTAACCATTTTTTATAATTTCTAAGTAACTAAGTAGCGTTCTTCCAAATCTCTAAAAGTTTCCCAACAGAACATTAATAAAGTAGTTAGACAAGTTAATTAATTCGATGTTCGAAGTCAGGTGAGGGATTTAAATTTGGTTAACGTGAATGAAAGAAAGATTAATTAAGAGAATTGCGTTGTTGTTATTTTATTGGTCATATTATGACTCTTAAAAAATATTAGGTAGGTGTGTCTCCTAAGTGAAAAGTTGGTCAAATTACAATTTATTCTTCAATTTACATTTATTGACTTTAAATAAGCCCTTAACCCACTTGTAGTCCAGATAAAATTATAATTACTAGAATATCTTTATCAAAAACAAAACATCTTACAAATGGCCAAACCACTTGTACCATTATTTATGCTAATATCTTTTATCATAAGCAAGTTGTTAAATAACTAAATTACTCTTACCTTCAATAAATCGGACTATATATCTATAATGGTAATTAAAATTTTCTGCATCCCGTTAGTACTTAAGTAATTATTGTAATTTGGTCAAAACTACAATAAGAGAGTATATTTATAAGTTGAAATACCTAATATGGTTATGGATAGTATATTTATATAATAATAATAATAATAATCATCATAATCATAATCATAATAATAATATTCATAGATTCCTAAAAAATCATCTATATAATCATAATAGTTACATCTTATAGCAAGAGTAATATGAGATCATGAATATAAATCTTTACACTCATCCAATATTCATTGTTGGATGTTTGACTTCATGCATATTTTCTGACATGGTGATATGATTAAGATGTCAATATTTCGTAACTATTCTCCATTCTAGTACTAAATGATTGCCACGATATGATAGTGGCGATCCATATGTTAGAGATCTGCCTCCATACTATGGTACATATATGCATGCGCATGGTCAGTTGCCACTTCCTCCACTTAACGGTGAGTTGCACACAGATGGTCTCTTCTCACTATAACTACTTCTACAACATAAGTAATGTAATCATTATGCCTCCAACTAAACCCAACAAATCTAGTCAAATGTTATGTCATAAATAAGTTAAAAAGGATAACACCATCACACCAAACCTTGAGTTCGACCTTCCTTGGTGTAATCTTTAATTTAAAGTGGACGTACGTCAAACTATATAAAAGTTAATATGAAAGATAAAAATCATCATTCACTAGCCCCTTAAAATTTTAGAATAGTTGATAAGTTCCAGAACTTTCTTTGTTGAAATCATACCAGGCCTATTAAATGTCTTTTATGTACATATATATATGTGTGTGTGTGTATATATATATATATATATATATATATATATATATATATGAAAGATTGCTAATTTTCACTGTATCATTTGGCATCACAGGAAAACTATATGCATGCATGTGAAATTATATACCTGCATCATCAAAGGTAGATTAATGGGCTCAATCTCCTGAGATGGCTCTGGGAGGAGCTCATCCTGAGAGATAAGAAGAGGATGATCAAGGTACTTCACGTCCTCCAGGCTACAATCCGCAGTTGCCTCGACGAACCACGCACCCTCGCCTGTGCACGCGACGCGGACGTCGCCGTGCTCGGAGTCGACGAACCGCCCGGCGAAAGGATAGTACTGGACAAGTGCCCTGGACAAAGCCTCCTTGATCACCTTCGCCGGCTCTTCTCCGCGTTTGAACACGTGGAGAGACCGGACGAGATGCCGCAGGCCGGCGACGCGGTCGATGATGGATAGGTAGAGAGTCTCCACCGGCGTCGGCTCGCTAGGGCTGACGAGGCAGCCGGGTTTTCTTGTCACTGAGAAGGCCATGGCTAGCTAGTACTGCACGTTAAAGTTAGTTTGAGGCTAAGCAATGTATGTGTGAGCTCAAAGGCTTGTAAGATCTTATATATTTATAGAAGAAGCCAACTTGTGTTAGCGTGTTTTTTTTTGTGGAGAGAGATTGAATTCTTTATTTGGTAGTAGGTGATCCTGAGCTGGAAGAGTTCTAAAAATAAAGATAAGCATCACTATTCCCAGTGGCGTATCATGGTAATTTTAATGGGGGCCCAAAATCATTTAAATTATTTTTTAAAATACTAAACAACAGCAAAATCTATCAACACTAAGCAAAGTTATACATATACTCATATGTTCAATTAATAATAAAACAATATGTATTTCTCCAATTTCTTTCTGAAAATTATAACCATCTCTACTCCTTGAAAGCCAGTGAAACGGTCAAGATTCAATTTTAAAAAAATGTTACATTACTGTCTGATTGTTAGGCGATTTAAAAATATTCATCAAAAAATATTTGCTCACTACCTGACTAGGTTTCTATCTGATGCATGAAACAAAACTTTGGCACTAATACTGGTAATATATATATACATTAGTGAGCAGATTAAAGTAATCATAATAAAGAGGAAATGTAATAATTATACTTGAATTAATTAGTTATTGCTGCTGCCTGCATTGGTGCAATGATGGATTTAGCAACACTTTATCTATTCCTTCCTTTTAGCTTAAAAGTATAAATACTTTTATCATATAAGATTAAAAATTCTTTAATCTAAAAAAAAAAAAGAATCTAATCTCTACTACCAGTTCTCATTTGTTTTCAATTAAAAATATTAATATAGATTTGAGTTGGATCCGACTCTGGAGATATGCCATTGTGTCATTGTTACCAAAATTAAACTTGAATAATGGTGGGACCCAGGTAGACTTGCCGTCCAGCGGCCACTGGAAAAAATTGTATAGAAGTTATGTGGTGGGGTCCAGGTATGGGTGTCAATGTTGCACCAATCCCCGTCTCCCCCCCCCCCCCCCCCAGTGACTGCCTCTGCCTCCTGGTCAAATGACACATGTACTCGTCTTATTTGTTGCTTTTCTTCTTCTCTTTATCTTTCTATCTTTTCAAAAGAAATATAATATATATATATACTCACAATTTCTGGTTTCTAATAATAAATGTAGTAATTCTTACATTGTAAACTACTCTATCAGTCCACTCAACAAGAAGATGGCAGAGTAGGTCACAACACTAATTCAAAGCAATTTCTCATCTAGATTTCAAGAGCCCTTATAAGAAACTAGACAGAATAAAGGTTGAGTCTTATCCTCCATCAATAATGGAGGTTGTAGGGTTACTTTTTATTGGATTTATCATATAAAGATGATTTGAACTTATTATGACATATTTCTTAAATATATATCTTCTATATTGTAGAGAGGTATCTTTTCATCTAGCTTACCGCTTAAGAGCTCATTATTACTGGACAAAAAATAGAGACAGAGGCAATACTATTTGTCTGCTAGCTATAATGTCTTTTCTAACATTGTTGATATATTGGATGTTCTAAGTCATACATAAAATCTCAAAATTGAGAAGATATTATAAATTTATTAAGATAAGTGCGTCGTATATGCGAAGATACACGTTATAGTTGTCATTAATTAAGTTGATTAGTTGGTTATAAATTGCTAGAAACATTTATTCTTTCAACATTTATCATATGTCATATATCAAAGTTAAAAAGTAAAACTCGAGACTAATTACTGACATGCATATTTATTTATCTTTGAGACTCATAATTATATATATTAGTATCCTATTATCGTAGCCTATTATCAGTAGTCACTTCTCTCAAATCAAATAAAAAAACTTGATAAACTGCACACTCTATTATCTTTCATATGTTTAAATACAGCATACAAAAATTATACACATAAAAACATAATATATATTATTAGTTGAATTAATATTAATAATTTATATAGAGAATTGGTGATAAGGGTATTTATATTGAAAATACCATTGATAATTAGGTGTTGTTTAATTTAAGGGGGTAAAATAGTAATTTTAAATTATTATTAAATTAATTTTTAAAAGCTTTATGAAATAAAGGATGAATTAGTATATAAAAAAAATTAAATTATTGTTGAGTTACCATATGAGAATAAAAAGATCTATTTTAGGAGAAGATTATTTCAGGGCTAATAAATAGTTCTATAATTCGTGGGTCGGCGAATGACTATGTCGGGAAAAACACTTTCAAGGCATCAAATCAAAATTAGATTTTGTTATAAAATATATATCTTACGAACGTGTCACCACGAAGCACTATCAAGTTGGTGACGATTAGGATGGATGAAAAGCAATACAACCTACCCATACATACAATCAAGAAGCGTTAGTCTTAACTAACTTGTACGGGCAGATAGGGAATTAACGACCCCCTACTTTTCAAAAAAAAAAAAAAAAAAAAAAATTAACGACCCCTGGCCTCTGCATGCCGTCGCTTGCCCTAATTTCCTTTCTTCAGATATTAAGAGAATAAAATTTTTATCACAAAAATGTGTTCTCGGACCAAACTTAGTTGAAGCATGAAATTACTAAATAATTAGTAATTATATAGTATTGTAAATTAAACAATAAGCAATGAGAAGAGTGTTAGATTATAAAATATAAAAAATAAAATAATCTATTTGAGGAAATAAGTTTGGAAGTAATCAAATTAGGTTGTAACACTTTTGTGCTTACACCCTCTCTTGCTTGTGGTTGTGAAGATGAAGCAAAGGCTTGCATGATTGTCCATCACTCTCATTGACCCAGTAATTAACCTCACTGGATTTAACCTTCCAATCAGCTCAGATGGGGTAATTAACACTAGGGCGTCCTTTTTGGATCCGCCACTTGTCGTCGCTCGGTTGGCGGAACGGCTATGAGATGTTTAGGTGGGACTTGGCAGTTGAAGGAAAGTGATGACAATAGTTACCTACTTTGCCTCTGTGATCAAGCAAGTCTCGGTTGAATAAGGGAATTGTCACTTTCAACCATGCACTAGAGAGAGAGAGTGGCCACTCGACTTGTTCTTATCCTTAGATAGATAGGTTTTTAAAGCTTAGCTTTCATTTCTATGGAGAAATGGAGCTCATGTTGATTGCTGAGCTACCATATATACTATGGGGAAAAGGTGAGATGTAGGTATTAATATCCCTTTCATGCTATACAGAGAGCCCAACACGTACTAAATATCTTGTGATTGGGTTTAATGTAGAAGATGGCGGATTCAACGCTATTATATTCTGTCACTTTTGGAGAAGAAAACTAGAAAGACATATACTTCAAATTCATTGCAAATTTTCAAATTTGTTTGGAGAGGTAGTCATTGCAAGTCTCCAATATATGGACAAGCCACTACGCAATACAATTATGGACGTTGACACGATCCGACTATGTGGGTTAAGTCGGTCGAGTCAGTTGACTTAAGTCGAGTCAAATTAAGTTAGTTAATTAGTTTTATCTTATTACTTTAAATTTTAAATAAATTAGATAATCCGTATGTGGACTCTATCCGCTAGGACTTTACTTCTTTAAATAGGAGCGGTTATATGTTGATTATTATCATAGAATGAATCTGAGTTTAGCCAAATTATTCTTATCGTTTTTATCTTTTATTATGAGTTTAGTCAAATTATTCTTATCATTTTTATCTTTTATTATAGCCGTTAGATCATCCTAATTTTCATAGGGCTAGATCTTCACAGCAGAACCCTTTCGAGCATTCAAATCCTAGCCATCATCCTCAACCACGAGCCAACAAACTTTACGGCCATTCGCCGCCCTCCGACTACCACCGTGATATCAAATAATTACTATTTTGCCCTCTTTTGACCTTTTTCTATTATTTTATTTATAACTTTTCATCCCTACCTTACATTCACGTAAAATTTGAATCATTGGAACCCTAACTCACAGGGCTACCACCATAAAAATATTACAATTTTTTTTACACCCAAATCAATCCAAATCTGGTTCATAACAGACATGTAACTACAAATATCACATAGTCGCCATTTAATTATGGAATAGGAATAAGCTTATTCTAGAATAAGTCTCATTATTCTAGTATGGTAACTAAACAATAACTATATTATTTTGATAGAGTAATTCATCATTCTCTTCATCTTATTCCATACAACTGTTAAAAAAATAACTTAATAATAACTACAAGACAGCACTTATGTATATATCCCTTCAACTATAATTAATATTCTCTCTCTCTTCACTATCTTTTCTCTTAAATATCAGTTATCTCAGCCATAGTTAGGGATGCTCAAAAAGCTTGTGAATCTGAAGCCTGTCCATGTCCAACCTAATAAAATTGGGTCATAGCCTATCCCAAGCATGCTTTTGATCCGATTTGACCCAACCCAAAAGTATATTAGACTGGCTTGGGATCAAGCCGTGTCCAAGCTCGGTCGGGCCTGAGTCCGTAGTGCCTAGTGCGTCCATAAGGTCCATAGATAATGGCCCATCTTTTGAGTTACATCCATCTGCAATTAGTTTGACCTAAGTAGATTCCGCAACTACCATTGTTGTTTATATTCTTTAAACTTCAAATATATGATTTTATTATTGTGCTCATGAGAGAGCATGCAACAATCACAAAATTTGATTGTCACTAACTTGGTTGAGATTGGAAACAATTATGGAAGTGAGAACATTTAAAAAATTTTGAACCATGTAAAATATTATTTCTAGACTTTTAGAAAATATTCTACCATATAAAAATATTTTTTTGAAACATTTAGATTCAATTAGACATAGTATGTTAGTCCACTCATAATTGGCCTGCTTAATAACAAGGGCATGGACTGGACTATGTCAGAATACTTGAACCCGACCTGAGCTCAAACCCAGACCAATACTAGTCTAGGAATGGACTGGGCTAGACCTTGTCCAAGCTCGAGCCAGATTTTATTTTGTCTGGATTAGACACAACTTGGTCCATGAGCACCCCTAACTATAGTTTATGTTTTCTCTCTCTTCTTCTTTTCTTTATTTTTTCTAGTGCATATTTTACATAAAGTGCGAGCTTATAACCTTACATTATCCCGTAGTGTCTCTTTATATCCTCTAATGGATTGTTATTTTACATATAGTGCAAGCTTATAATCCCACATTACCTCATAGTGCATATTTATATCATCTAGTGTATAATTAATTTATATAGAGTATAGGTTTATAATCAT
Source organism: Typha angustifolia (assembly GCF_048772165.1). Lineage (NCBI taxonomy): Eukaryota > Viridiplantae > Streptophyta > Magnoliopsida > Poales > Typhaceae > Typha > Typha angustifolia. The sequence continues at coordinate 8,972,637 of NC_133252.1, read as the reverse complement.
GCATTACCTCGTAATGCTTCTTTATATCCTTTAGTGCATAGTTATTTTACATAGAGTGTAGGTTTATAACCCCGTGCTTCTTTATATCCTTTATTGTATAGTTATTTTATATAGAGTATGGTCTTATAACCTCGCATTACTCCGCAATGTCTCTTTATATCATCTAGTTCATAATTACTTTTCATAGAGTATGAGCTTATAATCCTGTATTACCTCGTAATGCTTCTTTATATTATCTAGTGCATAGATATTTTACATATAGTGCAAGCTTATAGCTCTGCATTACCCTGCAGTGCCTCTTTATATTTTATAGTGTATAGTTATTTTACATAGAGTGCTGGTTTTATAACCCTGCATTATCTCGTAGTGCTTTTTTATATCCTCTAGTACATGGTTATTTCATATAGAGTGTGGGTTTATAACTCTGCATTACCCAATAGTGTATCTTTATATCCTCTAGTGCAGAGTTATTTTACATAAAGCACTGGCTTATAAACCCACATTACCCTACATTATTCTATAGTAAGGATAATTATAATAAAAAATAATATTATTTAAGAATAATATTATTTAAGAATAATATTATTTACTACTAGTACTACTTTAACATATACTCAATAATACTTCCGTCATTTGGTTTAAAACATCATCAATTTCTAATACAATTTTATTACTCTTTAATACTTTAATATCAACTTTATATCAAATCAAATGTAATTATTTATTACTCTTATACTACGATTAAACTAAATATTAGATAGCTTAAACTAGTATTAGCTCTCTTTCTCTAGTATCAAAAATTAGAATAGTTACGTCTATTCCACTCTTGTTCCACAAGTGAACATATGCATAAACTTTCAAGAAAGCTTAAGTTATTAGATGATGGCTCAATCACCATCTTATAGAATCTGAAACTTTACCAGCCAACCTTCTCAAGTCACAATGCACCATGCTCAATTTGTTTTGGCTAGGATACTATTGTAACATTGTGAAAAAAAATTTGGCATGCACATGACCTGCACATGCGCCCCTTTCCTCTCTCCCCCCTCCCTATTTTTTTTTGCTCTCTCTTTTCTTTTCCATCAATTTCTTTTTCTTTCCTTCTCCCTGCCCACAGCCCATTTTCCTATTTTTCTTCCTGCCTCACCATGGATGTCGACCCCGTGGATCGAAGCACTAGAGCTCCTTCATTCATCACGTAAATTTAATTTAAAATTTATTAATTAATTTGTGTTTCTTTATCTTCTCCCCCTTCTCTCAGTATCACCAAAAATTCGGTCGGCCAGCTAACCTATGCCTCGCCACACTATTCTGGGAAGCTTCCCCATACTGCTCTCTCCCTCTAGGTACCCTTAATAGATACCCTAAACTCTTGAGGGAGGCTAACCTCGTAGCCTCCTGTCACTGTTGGAGGGCATTTTTTGACCGTCATTGTCAGCTCACTACATGATAGGTGGGTTAGCTTCCTCTTCACAAAGAGTTTCCATTGGATGCTTGCATTTGGGCCCCTCACCCTGGCCGTTAGCCTTGGTGAGGGCATCCTCGCCCTTGGTTGCCCTACCAATAGGTCTCCCCTTTGGTTAGCTTCTACTGGCCAAGGGGATGGCTTCAATGGGGTTAGCTAGGGCCACCGGTAGCTCTCCCTCTTGCCGAAGAGTTGCCTCTCTATTGAGAGGAGCTCTCGTCTCTGCTAGCTAGGTCGGTGTCGTAGGTACCTTCCTTTACTAGTGTGTCACCGACCAGCATGTTGGCATTGGTTGTTGACAGTAGTGTCCTTCGGCAGCCATTGCTTCTCCCTCGGTTGTTCTTGGTCGAGGGAGGTGAGGTCGTGAGGAAGGGGGTTCGTCAAGAGTGCTGGTGCTAGGCTAGATACAGCCCAGCCCAACTTGGGGCTTTTGTTGGGTTGAGCCCACTCAACGAGAACCTTAATTAATTAATTTTAGAGGATCGCTTGCTATTTATAATAATTGTTGTAAATTAATTCTAACGTATTAGACTGGGGCCTGAGAGTTTTGCTAATTACTCCTAATGAAGAATTAGCTCTCATGGAGTTTAGCATGGTCAATTATAATTTTAGTTAAATTAATTTCTAACAAATGAGCCAGTAGTCTGGGTGTACATGTATTAATTGCTCTTGTCTAAGAATTAATACAAATTATTATAGGAAAATTATATTAAGCAAATAGTCTTATTTAATGAAGCAGATTAGTTAATTGTTGCATATGTGATTTACTTTAAATCGATAATAATTAGTGAAACGATAATTCAAGGTAAACTATTTTAATTACTTCTAATAACTTGTCAGGCCTTAATACAGCTATGCCAGTTATACCTGATTAATAAATATGAAAAATTATTAGATTGACCTACCCAAGTCTATAGTGAACGTCAGTAAGATTGTTTAATTAATTAATTATAGGAATGCTGTGCTTATGTTTTTATTATTGCCATTTTCGAGGTGGACTCCATATCATGCGAGGATGGTCCCATGGCATAATTACAGACAATTATTTGGAAAGCGTTGTGAGGCAAATGAAACTTTTATAATCTAGGAGTAGTATAGAGAATGTAATATTTTACCTTATGGCATTATCGCATTTTATATCAGGCATGTGCATATATTTCCTTACTGTTATTAATGCATGTTTTGCATATTAATTTTATTTGTTGTTCGACAAGATTACGTATATCATAATTTCTATACATATCTATTGACATAATTATGTATGATAGCACATAACATGATAATGATAATTATCCAGTTATGTTTATTTATGTAGTATACTATCATGCCATAGCACATGTGTACAATCATAAAGGGAGTGACATCTACGTCATGCCAGTATTCGGCACCTATCAACTATGGGGTAGGGGCAGGGGATATTTATTATATTTATATATTAGGGCTCATGCTTGATGTCTTAGTTTGTTGAGTATAGATGATTAGGAAGTCCTTTCGTCGGGCAATGTATTATCTTATCGATTGGTAGGAGTCCTACCATCTAGGATATTTAAGTGAGAGAAACGAGTATACTGATGTAGACTTAGTAATACTCAATGACGTAGGGTCAATGAGCGACAACTCATGATTTTTTGCATGGTGTTGTGATGATGTAGAGCTGAGTGCTCGAATAATTGTATCAAGTGCAATACTAACTCATGTGATAGGCTAATGATTGAGAACCTTCGTTTATGGCTGTAGACAATCGGTCATGCTCTTCGCAAAGTGATGGGCAAATGATTCTACCACCAAAGTCTACCCTCTTTTAGGGGTGTTTGTGTGGTCAAGTATGATTATTGGTGTGTCCTACACGTGTCGATTTGCATAAGCCCTGAGTTGAAGACTTGATAGTCTGAAATGATGTATATCCTATTGTACAATATTGACATGATCTATGACCAAAGCTCGATATGAGCTCAAGTTTGAGGGCATGATAGTTTGAATTGATTTATGTTATAGTGTAGATTGTTAATATATGTGCATGTTAGATGAACATGATGAGTATGTGATACTGATGTATTAATTTGATCATGATGTGCATATTCATATTTATTTATTATTGCATCTTTCTTTACACTATTTTTAGAATGTAGAAATGAATACTTGTTAGGCTTTATGCTCATCAGCTTCTAGTGAAAATATATTCAGATTTATATCTGAGCTCGAGTTCGTGGAATAGTTGGCAAAGATTTATTTTTATAATTCTTTTAATTATTTCTTCTTGTAAATTAAACTAGATGGCTTGTAGCCCTTGCGTGAGCAATTGCATATATTTTTGGATATATATTTTAGGGTATGCTATGGCCTTTAGGGTTTCTTTTGTCTGTAATTTGTGAAAATATGGCTTTTTCCTTATATATTGTGTTGAAACATTGATCAACAGGTTACGTAAAAATCACATGTGTTCCACCACATGAGGGGCACATATATTTAGTTGCGGGTGTTATAGTTATTTTTTAGCGCACTTCGAGTTTGGAACTCGACCTCTTATTATGAGAGAGAATTTCAATCACTTGTGTTGTTATCTTAATCTTCTACATGTGTTTGTTTTTACAATTCAAGACAAATTTTCAAAGCCATATTATCACATAATAATAAAGCCGAAAATAAGTATAAAAAGATTCTTTCTAGTAATCCACTCAAACGTACTATTAGTATCAGGATAGCTAAAAGCAGACACAAACTTTACAATAAAAGCCAAACTAGTTAATTCACCTTCACACACACCAACAAGTCTCAATTTTGTTTACTTCACTTTGGTGCAATGATGGCTTTCAAACACATGTTAGGTAGTTATTTCCTTGCAACGCAATAAATTAACTTATAATTTTGATAAGAGAACATTTTCATATACGTGTATAGTGTAAAATTGAACACAATCTAGGTGACTTCAACACTAAATATATGGTAATCTTTTTTAAAGCAAAATACAAAGTGTAAGTGCCACAAAGTCAAGCAATCAACCAGATAGAATCAAATTAACTAGTTAGTATCTAAAAATTTAGTCATGAACAAGTACTCAATGAAGGACTAATCACAGTAACTATAATGATAAATGATAATATATGACAAAGAATATCCAAGAATGAACATTATCTCCTGAAGACAATATAAAAATACTCACATGTGACTAAATCAACAAATCTCATCTCATAATATGATGAATCATTTTCACACTAGTCAATCTTGTCCATTAGAATGCATCAAACTTTTAATATTTTAAATTTTAGAACAAATAAAAAAAAATAAAAATCATAAACTCAAAATAAAGATGAACAAAGCAATCATAAGAAGCATCGACAGTCAAACAGTCCAAAAAATATATATAACTCAAAAATAAGACAGAATTTATAAATCAAGAGAAAAATGATAACTCAAATATAAATAATATACACAAAGACTTACTACTAGGGCACACAAACAACCGAAACCCCCTCTAGAATAATGTATTCTAATGGGGGATCACTTAATAACACTACCCTTGTTGAGGAGTGAAGACAAATCAACTCATTTTTTATTGACATTCAAACAACCCTTCAAGCATTTGAATGGTGCCTAATACTCAATGTTTCGAATTTAGCCACTACTCTATGCATTAAAAAATGGGTCTTCAAGTTTTCAAATGGGTGTTTATATAGAGGAAGTGTTTTACAAACATTTAAATGGGTTTCAGATAGATTTTGCGAAAGATGGAGTTCTCATCAAGAGTTTGAATGCACCTTTGGGCATTCAAACACCCTAATGAATAGTATCATTAGGTTATGTTAGGTTTTTATGTAAAATCTATATATTTCATCTCTAAAATATTATGAAAGACTTACAAAGCTTTGTAGAGAGAGAAAAGAGAGGAAGAAAACAAAGTTTTTATTTTTTGGTTGAGAGAGTTTTCTTTCCTTTGTAATCTCTTTTGGTTTTGCATAATAAAATTAGTGGGATCTCTATGGATGAAGCCATAGTGGGCTGAATAATATAAAATATGTGTCTCCTCCTTTTGATGTTTTTTTTTCATTCTTGTTTTCTATGTTTGGGCACCCCTCGAAGAGGTCTTGTGATGTCACTTTTTATTACCAAAATTATTCTCATTTTTACTTTCTTATCACTTACAAGGGATCTCCTCCTATTATCAACATATTCATGACCAAAATAAGAACATGTATACAACATGTTATGGCAATCAAATACATCATCCATATCATCAATCTACTAAAAGTAGGATTGTAGTTGCTCCCAAGTGTTTTGGGCCAAACATGATTTAATGGCATGCAATTATTAGTAAATACTTTGACTTGGGGGTTTTGCAGGGGTAGACGCTGAGCGGATGCCGCCTTCTTCCTTTCTTTTATCTCAACTTATTTGACAAAGGATCTTATCCTCTATTGTGGCAAAGCCTAGTAACCACCTTGCTGCCTCGGGTAGGTCACTTCATCCCTTATCTCTTTCCCTGTTTCTTTCCCCATTAACATCTCATTCCACCTAAGCTCTCCCTTTTTCTCTCTATGTATGTCGCGGCCATGATCAAAGTCAGCAATTTTCTCTATCCTCCCCTAGTAAGATCTCACGCCTTTCTTTAGTAATTTAGTGTTTGAGGTGAGATGGGTAAGTTTTGGTTTCTCCTTTACCACCCTCACCTCTTAGGGTTTTTGGCCGACAGTAACCCTTGAGGTTGAAAGGCTTGAGAGGATAAGTTGCCATGGCTTAGAATCCTTCTTAGGCATCGGTGTCGTCCAAGTGAGCCCATCCATGTCAGTGGCACTAGCGTTGATTAAAGCTTCAATTTCCTTAGTCATAGTCCTCCAAAAGCTATGATAGACTCCCCACCACCTTCCCTTAATGTTGAGACCCTTGCTCAGCCACTCACAATGTTGCCTCTTCTATCTTCATCGCTAATCCCATCTCAACCTCTAACCACATCCTCTTCTTTGCTTCGTCAATAACCATTGGTGGTTACTAGACTCTATTGAGTCAAGGTTGCCTTCTCATGTGACCCGCCCTTTTCCCTTCCCTTCATGGTTGTTGGTGACAAGGGGGTCCTCGAGGCACTCTCTTCGTGCTCAACACTAGGTGCAAGTGAAAGGAGAGCTGAGTAAGGTGGCCCAAGCCAACCTAGCCCGAACCCTAGGTGGGCAGGCTAGCCCAAGCACATTGAGTTAGCATTACCCAAGAACAGTTTGATTAGGTTGGTCTCGGCTGAGCGTAGTCAAATTATGCTGGCCCAAGCCCAACTGAGCCATTATGGCTAGGCTAGTTAGAGCCTATTTTGGGCTAGGCCTTAGCGCTTGCCCATCGTGGGTAATTTTTTAACTTTTGTATATTTATAAATATTATAAATTTGATTGTAACTTAGTATTTTGACACAAACCTCTCTCAAAATAGCATGAACCCCAAACTGACCTAGTTTAGTGCATCCATGCAAGTAGATTATCCTCCCTTTCTATTATTTGATATGATCTGCTAGGTTGTATGTTATGGTAGCTTATATATGATATGGTAGTTGTATATGATGATTTATCATGATGGTTGATATGACTATTTTTATCACGATTTATTATATGTATTTCTATTTGCATGCTCATGTATGACAACACAAGTTACTCATTGATATTGATGTTTTCTATCGTGCTATGAAGGCCAGACATCTCCCCAACTAGGATAAGGGATGATAAAATATATTATATTATTGTATAGTAGAGCCCATACATGATGTCCTAGTTTGTGAATCTCAGCCAATCAAGCACGTCGTTCATCAGGCTTAGATGAGCAATAATACTATACACTTACGAGAGTCAAACCCTTTATGATATTTATGTTAGAAATCACCATGTTGTTATCTCCTATTGGCTAGTTGGTGGCCTTTAGCTAATCTGAGATGACTCAAGGTCTTGGAAGCCTCACACAGTTACACCTTTGCACTAGTCCAAGGTCCCTCATCAAAGTTCAATTGGATCCTCGGCGACACCTATGGTAACCCCTACCATGAGGAAGACTCTGAGCTTTAGAATGCCATCAATCGCTTCGCTCAAGGTCCCCCCCCTATGCTACATTGCGGATTTTAACAACATCTCCAGTCCTAAGAATAAACTCGGTAGTGCAATAGCAAAACGTTGCCCGGATCAATGGCTTTAGCTCCAAAATCTTTGCCGTGGGCCTCATGGAGTTGGGATACTCTAGACCGGCATACACTTGGTCCAATAGGAGGGTTGAGGACAGATTAGTCCGGGTGTGTCTTGACTAGGCTCTAGCTTTGCCTTTATGGAGTTGTCTATATCCCTCTACTCGGATTATTCATCTACCGGCTATCTCTTCCGCCCACAACCCTCTTCTATTAGACTCCACCCCTGCTAGCTGGAAGGAGCCTAGGAGATTTAGGGTGGAAAACTGATGGTTTAGTGTAGAACGCTACAACAAAATCTACAAGACCTTATGGTGCAATGTGTATTCTCCTTGCAAACCCCTCTCTACCACCATATCCTCCCTTACGAGGGCGGTCAAGGAATGGGCTCAGTCGAATGCAAGTTCCTTACCTAAGAGCATCAGCAAGTTAGAAAAGGAGCTCACTCAGCTCCAAGGTAGTCCTAACCTTGGCATTGATTGGCTCAAGGGGAAGAGTATTAGAAGCTAGTTGGAGGATCTATATCTCAAGCTTGAAGTCTACTAGAGGCAAAGATCAAGAGTTGACTAGCTTACAGCAGGCGATCACAATAGCAAATTCTTACATGCTTTTGCATCAACGAGGAAAAGAAGGAACTCTATCCACTCACTCAAAATGGACTCTGGTATTTGTACGCACCATCCAGAGGGGATCAAGGAGGCCTTCCACTTGCATTTTAAAAAACTTTTCACTTTGGTTAATCCTCCTTCTATTTTCAACACCTGTTCTTATTTGTCAAACTCAATCACCCGTGTGCCAAGCAGTGTTGCAGAAAAGTTGAATGAAGCTCCCATAGATGACGAGATTGAAGAGGTGCTCAAAAGCTTAGGCCCAAACAAGGCGCCAGTTCTAGACAAGTTGAATGCTCGCTTCTTCCAATCTCTCTAGTCGGAGCTGAAGGAAGGGATTTGCAAAGAAGTCAGAAGGTTTTTCTCAAGTGGAGTTATGGACCCGACACTCAACAAAACCCATATTATCCTTATCTCAAAGAAGGACGATCCCTCCACCACCAATGACTACATACCCATTAGTCCCTGCAACACCATATACAAGGTTATAGCAAAGCTTCTAGCCTCGAGAATAAAATCATTGCTTGAGGACTTGATATCCAAGGAGCAGAATGCATTTGTGCTAGGAAGATAGATATCAAACAACCATGTCATGGCTCAGAAGATCCTCGCCAATATCAAATCGTCCAACAGCAATGTTGGAAGCTTTGTTCTCAAGGCAAACTTTTTGAAAGCATTTGATAGGAAGGAGTGGTCCTTTGTGCAAGATTGCCTAAACTTATACTGCTTCCCTGAACCTTCTCTAGCTATACATTGAGTTGCATTTGATAGGAAGGAGTGGTCCTCTGTACATGATTGCCTAAAGCTATACTGCTTCCCTGAACCTTCTCTAGCTATACAATGAGTTGTATCTCATCCTTTCGTCTGTTGTTGTGATCAATGGCATAGCGAGTCGAAAGATTACCCCTACAAGGGGCCTAAGGCAAGGAGGCCCATATCATCTTATCTCTTCATCCTTGGGTTCGACATCCTTTCTCTCTTGTTGACGAGGGAGGCAAGATTGGGCAACTTCCGCTATATCTGTCCCGCCAAAGGTGCCCCAGCAATTACTCATTTGATGTTCGCGGATGACCTTCTTCTGTTTTGCAGATCCTCAAACAAGGATGCCATCATGCTCAAGGAGACCATCAACCTCTTCTGCAAAGTCTCAAGCGAAGTAAATAATATGGAAAAGTCGTCTATTCTTTTCAACAGATTCACCAGCCTTGAGCAGCGGCTGTGTCTACTCTCTAGGTTAAGAGTTTATAAGTGGGTGATAAATATCTAGGCTGCCTTCTTCTCCTTCCCAAATCAAAGTCAGAAGCTTTCAAATTTGTTACTAAAAAAATTTACATAAGCTGTCTGGATGGAAGACAAAACTGTTGTCCCACGCCGGTCGATTAACCTTGACCAAATCAGTTCTCAACTCGATACCAATCTATTTCATGGGCATTGCCATCTTCCCCAAGACCCTACTTAATAAATTATGGGTTTGATGAGGGATTTTTCGTCAGGTTTTCAGCCGGGTAGCTCCCACATCTACTTCAGAAAATGGGATCAGGTTTATCAACCTATCGCTAATGGTGGTATTGGTGTGCGCTCTCCTGAGCTCACTAACAGAGGCCTTGTGCTCAAGTTAGCCTGGAGTCTCGTATGCAACCTTGTGAGTTTTTGGGCTCAAATTCTCAAGGTTAGATATTTCTGCAGATCCTCCTTCTGATATACAAAGGTTGGTCGAAAACTTTCTTGGACCTAGGCAGTGATCTTGAAGATGCGTGAGGTTTTGAAGGACAATATTACTTGGTCCATAGGTGATGGCAAATCTATAGAAAATTTGAAGAAAACGTGGCTCCACCATATCAACCTATCAAACCTCCCCCTCCCTAGCCACATTCATATGGTGCATGATTTCTTAAGAGGCTCCAAATGGAATGCTACTCTGATTAGAAGATTATTACCTCCCGAGATAGTCACACGAATTCTTAGTAAATACATGGGCCTGACCACTGCAAGCTCGCCGGATAAGGTGATTTGGATGCTATCCCTTCGGGTATTCTCACTTATAAATCGGCCTACAACACTCTCTCTAAAGGAAGCTAGCATAGTTCCCCTTCCTCGACAAATCATAAGCGCATTTGGAGGCTTGTTTGAGCATGTAAAATCTCCCTTCCTCATATAAAAGCCTTCCTATGGAGGGCTATTGTCAGAGCTCTTCCAGTCAAAGCAGCCATTAAAAAGCGCATTCGGGAGCTCAAGCCAAACTGCACCTTTTGCAAAACTGAAGTAGAAACGGTTGAGCACCTCTTGCTCCACTGCCCGTTTGCTAGGGCAACCTGGTTCCACTCAAAGCTTAGTCTGAAAGTAGAGGGCTCTTCGGTCAGCTTGGTGTTTGGATTCTCTCTTTGAAAGAGCATATCATTGTCGAATAGTTGGCTTATTCCTTCAGTTTTCTTTGGAATATTTGGAAGCTCAAGAATGAAGTTATCTTTAGGGTTGTCCTTCCTAACCCTAATGAGATCTGTGATACAGTTGAGGTGGGCTATCAGTGGTCTTCCTTGCTTGACCATCTTCCTCAGGAGCTTCCCGAGTGCCGGCTTGAGGAGATTACATCAGCTTCCCCCATGTTGGGTGACACTGTTTGCTAGGTTGACACAACCTAGCAAGGTGGGCATGAAGGTGGCATGGGCATATATATTTGCTCTCTCCCTAGTTGTCCTCGCAAAAACATAGCCCTTTTTTTGAATGATTGCCCATGTGCTCTAGTTGGGGAGGCATTCGCTCTTCTCCGAGGTTTGGGGACAACAAAAGATTTCGCATCATCGTCTTGTTGTTGGTTTTTCTTCGACTCCCGGTTAGTGGTTAAGGCCGTAAATGGTTGCAGTGAATGTATCCATTAGATGATTAGGCCCATTGTATTAGAATGCTCTAGGTGGATTTCTGCTAACCCCACATTTAAAGTTTGTTTTACGGACAGGAGTAATAACTCCATGGCTACAACTTAGTCTACGGTGATAAATAATTAATCAATCGTTCGCTAAGATCTACCCTCCCTCAGGGTTGATTGTGTTGTACGAGTATGGGTGCTGATGGGTCTAGCGTCAAGCGTGATGAGTAGTCATAGCGGAGTGGAAAGAGTTATCATGTGTCGAGTCGACCATATTAACCAAAACATTGTGTGCATAACTTATAATAATTATGATGTCTAGTTATTTATATATTTATGCACTATTCATGCTGGGTGTATTTTATATCTATTTTATCCTCCTAGTGAGTGTCACAAAGTGTTAAACTCACCTACATTTGACATATATTGTAGATTCGCTACTATTGTGACAAGAGCTTTATAGCAGTTTGCCTAGTCAGGCGTTACACCTATTTTTATTTTCATAGTGTAAAATTTTATATTATGGATAGATTATTGTGGCCCGGGGCCCTTTTTTAATTACCTCTCTCAGTCTCCACATGAATCATATGTGAGGCAATCTCACACAGGAGGCATGTGCCCACGAGCTCAGGATTTTCACATATTATACTTCTTTACATATTATTTTAACATTTATCTTCGAAATTAATATGAGAAATGCTTAAGTTATAAAACAATTTTGACAAAAAAAAAGAAAATGAGAAACATATACATTACATTGCACTTTCAAAAATTAGCATTTTCATCCTAATATCCCCGACCCATTCGTTAAGTTAATTCAAGTTTTTAAACTCTATATTAAATATGTCAAGTGCAATCTTAGCATTATGTAATTTAGAACAAGGCAATTGATATTAGTTCGTGATTCATTATTTTCAAGGTCATGCTCGCGTGTTGATGACTCGATCACGAAGCCACACTATAAACAAAACTCCAAGAGTATCCAAATCAGTTGTGCTAAGTTAGCATGCATCGTACAAAAGAAGGGGGAAAAAATAGTATTTAATTAAGAAAAAAAGAGGAAAAGAAAACGAAAGGAAACGAAGCATATATTTATTCCCTTAAGTCTATCGGATAATATTAGTTTTATGTCATGATTTTGAGATAGAGAGAGGGAGAGACGTGTGGTTGGTGTGTGATGGTATCTCTCCTCCAACTCATACGTAAAAATAATAAAATAAAAAGTAAGACATTGCAACATACGGGAATATTTTAAGCAATTTTTAAGGATTATTTTTATAGGCACATCTTAAATATATATATTATGTATATCTATAATTTTATTTATATTTTATTATTTAGTTATAAAATGTAATGATTATCTTCAATAACTCAATGCAAGAATTTATATTTATTTTTTCTTTTTGCAATGAGTTTAAACGACCATTTAATTTTGAGATGATATCCTGGCTCCGGCCATTCCACGACAGAATTAGCATTCGGTCGTTAGTGTCACTAATTTTATAAGGTAGTCTAAGAAATAGTGTCTTAATATTAGGATGCGCATACCTATGCTAAACAAGTGGAGTCTATGTGATATTTGCTTTCATATTCGAGCAGAGCAGTGATTTACTACTAATCATAAATAATTATGTTAATTGTAAAAAAAAATTTACTCAAAAAATGTGCATAACATTATCTAGGGGTGAAAACAGATCTTAACCTATATCCGGATCTATATTTTTAGCCCGAATAGAAATTCGGATACGGATATTGGACAGATAGCAAAATTTAAAACCATATCCTAAATAAACGGATACAGATAATTTTCGGATAGAGCATCGGATCTTAAACGGATATTGATTGAATTTAAAATAATTATAATATTTTATTTAGATATAATTAACACAAAATTATTAAGAGTTTTATGACAAATATTTTTTTTAATGTCAAATATATGAAATTAGAGAAATTAATCTCTATAAATAATATATAAGGTATTATTAGTAACAATATTAATATTTACTATTTAAATTAGCAAACTGAAAACTGTAAATTATTTAAAAAAATATGCGGGTAAACGGATATCCGATATCTATATCCGAATCCGTATTCGAATCGGATAGAAATTTTTTATCCAAATCCGATCCGAGTCGGGTCGGATAGCGGGTCGGATCGGATCGAAGTTAATCCCAAGTATATAAAAAATTATAATTTATACTCTTAAATGTCAAAGTGGGACGAGTGACGTCAATCTCACACTACAAGAAAATTTGATTATTAGGAGTAATTTTGCCAACCGGATAGAATTTAGTTGGTTATAAAAAAAAAGAAGTTTATATTGTATAAATACACATAGTTCGATTCCGTGCATGAATAAATTTATGTTTTAGTAGCATTAAAGGAAGTTGGATGAAATGTCTTCGTCGTCATAGATGCTGAAGTTATGTTTCATAAATATCTCTGATAAACTTCGTTTCTGTGACATTCCATGAAGTTGGATGAAATGTCTTCGTCGCCGTTCGGAAATGTCGATATAGTCGACAATGATTAAACTTTTCAGGTTATATTAGATTCAGTAGAAGAATTAAATTCTACTTCCACTGGAAATTGGAATAGTGGCTTCAAATTATGGTTAATTTGTTCAAGTTCCAGTCCGAATTAAGTTAGGCAAGTTTCACGTAGTCACATTCATTCTAGTTGATTGGAAAAAGGAAAGAAAAGAGAATGATCATTGGTAATGGAAGTGTTAGGAATGTAATTCTATTTATTTATTTTGTTCTCCAATCTCTTAAGCTATTTGAGAAATAACAAAAGCAAGGGTTGATAGAACTATATTAGGCTTCTTGTGATATCCTTTTAATTTTAATCGGGCCTTAAATTTCATGAAGCTTCTTGGGCTCTTTTTTGTGTGTGTGTGTGGTCAAACTAAGTCAAAATACAGGCCCAAAGCTGTTTATTAAGACTTTATTGTAATAATTTCAAATTGGCATTCGAGTATTAGTGATAATTTGACAGCCCCACACTAAGGATTAGCTAGGAGCTTTTTACAGGATCATATTGCGTGCAACCCAATTTGATCAACAAATTTCTACCCTGCCAACATCACTGTATGTGAGGTCCCCCACTTTTCAACAAATTTCTACCCTGCCAACATCACTCACTGTATGTGAGGTCCCCCACTTTTCTTATATTCCCTCAGTCTTGACCTCTAACACAATACCACCTCCATCTCTCAAAACCAAAACGAAACATCTTCCCTCTCTATTACTGCTTCTCTTGGAAACAATTCTCGTATCTCATACATGAGCTCCCCTCTCTTCCTAATAATTACCTCCTACCTAGGTAATGGCTCGCTTAAATATAAATAAAATCACTCACATATTCTCAAAGCTAGCTAGTATCCTTACCTTCGTGTATCCTTACCTTCGTAGACTTCCAAACCTGCAATCCAGATTCCGTCTCACTACATCCTCCTCTATCAACCTCACCTCCTAGGGAAGACCTTGTCTCTAAATGTTCATCTTCCCCGGGCTTAGGAAGATCAAAACAGAGCTCTATGTAAAAAATTGTCCTAACATGGTAGTTCACTACTGAGAAGGCAATCTAGCATTCCTAGTTACTAAGAGTAAGATGAAGCTTATTACGTAGAATTATTGGCAAGGTTTGGAGGCCTCATGACAATCTAAAACCTTCACAGCATCCTTCATAAACCTCGTGCAAGTATCGCCTTTCTCTAAAACTAAGTGTGGAAACATCACGGAGCTCTCTATTATCTCCTCACCTAGAAGTTAGTCACTATTTCATTGTCACCCTTATCTAAGGTGTCTCCCTTGATTACGACTAGATCCTTGCTTGGGTCCATGGTGATACTTGCCATGATGATGATAATTCCTCCTTTGGTCTTGAGTCTCTTCCTTATCCGGAGTGTCTCACTTGATGCATCTTACAAGAAGGAAGCTAGCCTTTCCTTTAGCCTTGCCATGATTATATCCTCCACCAAGAAAGTCAATATGCTTTGCCTCGTTAATCTAGGATTTGCTAGTCCTGCGTTCACCTAGTCAAATAAGTAGTCTAACCGCAATCTCGTTAGGGAGAGATTGGATAAGGCTATTGCCTCTTCTACTTAGTGTCCATTCTTCACTTAGATCATCTCTAGTGACCACTTTTTTCTTATCACCTCACCTTCGGAGAAGGCTAGACCCTATCACTTTCATTTCAAGAATCAGTGGACGTTGGAGGACTCTTTTTCTCCCCTCTGCAAGTCAGCATAGACACTGCTAACTACTCTAACAAGTTTATCTCCACAAACCTAATCTCTTTTATAAGGCATATCAAAACTTAGGGGCTTCTTTGCACTCACAAAATCTTGGAAAGCAACTATGAGATATTGAAGTGGAGATCTTGTAGTGACTGAAACAACAAGTACTTTCATTCATTGGTCATACCACATAAGAGATGTAACACTATCTCCTGCCTCAAACTTAGCGGTGGTGTCTAGTCGAGCTCAAATGTTAGTATCATGAATGAGTTTGTGAGGCACCTCAAGTCAACCTTTATCGCCTCTAAGCCTCCTCACTTTTCATGATTCACTCAAATCAGCTGAAACCTTCTCCCTAAGCTCCTTGACAGTGATGTAATTGGCTTAGGCACTTTGTGTTTGTAACACTCTATAAGCTTGTCATTAAGATTTTTTTCTAACTTTATAAAGCTACTGCTCACAACCCTGATCTTTTAAAGCTTAAACAATTTTCATGCCTAGTCACCAGATTATGGACAACCATTTCGTGGAATAAGATATGGTCTCCTTCATCAACTCCTCTAGAAGCAAGCTAAGAGTATTTATGCTAAATGCTAAGGTCTCCTTCATCAACTCCTCTAGAAGCAAGCTAAGAGTATTTATGCTAAATGCTAACTTATCGAAAGCTTTTAATTCTCTAGTATGAAATAGTCCTTCCTAAAAGGATTGTCTTGTCGCTTCTGGTTTCCCAAGGGATTATATTATTATTATTATTTTTATTTTTTTTTGCGAATGCATTTGCTCCTCCTTGTCAATCAAAGTAAATGGTTAGGCTGAGAATTCCTTCAATCCTTCTAAAAGACTTTGGCAGGGATGCTCTCTCTTGCCATACCTTTCTATTTTTGTCTTACTTGATGCTTGTACGACCTCTTGCCATGTGAGAGTGCATCTGCTACATAAGTTATTGATCTATCTGAATGCATCAACATTTATTATACTTTATTCAACCAAGCTATTAACCTCAAGAAGTCTGCCATCTATTGTAGTAGAAGAGTTAGCTATGCAGCTATGGCTCTAATCTCATTGGCATTAAAAATTCATCATCTAGTAGAAGGGGCGAATTATCTAGGGTCATCTCTCCTTCGGCCAAAGTCAAAAGCAGAAGCATAAGCTTACATCCTTGACAAAGTTCAAACAAAGCTTACTGGTTGGAAATGTAAGCTTCTATCTCATGTAGGCCGCTTAGTTCTTAATAAACTTGTTCTTAACGCCATACCTACCTACTTCATGTCCGTCTACATCATCCCTCGGAATATACTCGATAAGCTTAACGCTATCCTTTGCAAATTTTGGTAGGATTTTGATGGGGATAGTCGATATCTAGACCTCCTTAGCTGGAAGAGCATTTGCAAACCCTTTCATATGGCGAGCATGGGATTAGTGACTTCACATAGATTAACAAAGCTATAGTCCTAAAACTTGTGCAGCTATTGATTAATAGTGCTCAATTCTCACAAGCTAGTTTATTAGAAGCTAGGTCCACCTCCTTCTAAAATGTCAATCTGAAGGTAAAAGCCTCATGGACATGGAAATCCTTATACAATTGAAGAACACTCTACGGTGGTTTGGCTCCATGCTTCTTTCTTCGGCTAGAATCACTCACCTTGCTATCCTCTATGTTCTTGTGGGGTTTCCAAACAGCTTTCTCCTAGCTTTGGTTGGATTGCTTTCTAGTTAATAGATGTTTTTTCGTCTTTTTTTTTTCTTTTCCTCCATAAAAGCTCCATTAAAGAAGAAGATGGAGGTGGGGTTAGGCTGGGCCAAACCACACTCTTTATGTAGTTAGCCTCATGAAAGCTCGAGTTGGGCCACGAGAGCTTGGTATGGGTGGGATATGGGTAGCCCACAGCCCTCCCCTTTACTTGGACTAGGGGCTAGCCCAAATAAGTGGTTTAGGTTTTTTTTAGTTATTTTACTTATACTGATTTTTTTTTTAATTGAGGTGATATAAATCTAATTATTTGAAAATGGCAATTCATTTGTTTAGAACATTAGAGGGCATGAACCATAGTAATTGTCAATAATATTTTTATTTAAATTAATTATTTATAATAACTATTGGATCATATACAACGTACAGGGCTCAAACTTCAGTCGCTAGTGGTGCCGTCAGATCGTGGCTCCCACCCGAGCGAGAGAGAGGTGTCTCGGGTAAGGCAAGCGGATTTAAGTGGGGAAAACATCTCTCAGGTGTAGTCTCGAAGTCGAGCACGTCCGAATCTGCAGTCAGGAGTAGAGTATGGTTCCTCTCTCGATGTTAGCCGGTGTCCCTGCCCCCTAAAAACTAGATAAGGCAGCGAAAAATAGAGACTCACCGATCTTAGGCGGAGGCACCTCCGTATTCTGAGGCATCAACCGAATACCAATATGTTTAGTATTCTTAATAGTTATTTTTGTCTAGACAATAATTAAAGTTACCAAACCCAAGATGAATGTAACAACCCAGAATTTTAAAATATAAATAAATAAAATAAATAGAAATATATAGTTTAGATAATGAGGAATTTTACTTTATCTCTTATATTTTAGAATTTTTATTAAATTAAATTAAATTTTTAGATAGATCTTTAAGATATTAGAATCCTTATTCTAATAGGACTCTTATTATATTTTTTTCAATTATAAAAGGGGGCCTAGAAGAAAACACTAGAGGGATTTTCTTAGATAGAAGTTAGGGGCATTGCTACAGTACCAAAGAAAAGAGAGAGAAGAGATTATTCTTAGGGAGATTAGAGAGAAAAAAAAGCATAGAAAATAGAGGGAAAAAGATTTTATCATACCAAAGAGAAAAAAGGTTAAGAGAAGGCAATCTTAGAGCGTTTTGGAATTCGTGCAGATTACGATTATGATGCGAAAATTAAATTATTTTAGATTAAGCGATAAAGGCAAGTTCCCACTCATATTTTCTTAAATTTTTATTATATAAAAATAGAATTGATGAATTGTAAATCTCTCTTTATGTTTATTCTTATTATATTTAATTTTATAAGATAAATTTTTTACAATATAATGATGTAAGAAATTCGTTGTTTTAAGGATTTTCAATAAAGAATAAGAAATATTAAGATTTTGTATTTTATAGAAAATTCGTATTTATCATTCTTGGAAAAAAAAGAAGGATTTTATTGCTTATTATTTTTCAGATTTCAAAGTATTTATTTTTATTTCAGAAAATAAGAAATTAATTAGGAATATTTATATTTAAATGAATTTTTAGATTTCTGAAAATAATTAATATCTATTTCTACTGTAGAAAATAAAATATAAAGTAGTAATATTTCAATTTATATGGATTTCGAATTTCTGAAAATAAATAATATTATTTTATTTCGAGAAAATAAGATATAAATTATAATTACTTCAATTTAAAGGAATTTCGGATTTGTAAATATATATATATGCTTATATATATATATTATTATTATATTTTATTTTCATAAAATAATAGTGGAGATCTTTATGCTAATATATTTAATTTTCTATAAATAAAATATAAGAGATTGTTATTTTTTAGAATATGATCAAAAATAAAATATTATTTTTGAGACCTGAAATTTTGCAAGATTGAATATGAGATTATTATTTATTCGTGTTTTCTGACCTATTAAGAATAATTTATATTTTATATATATTGGAGGAAATAGTAGTATTTGAATTTATGGATTATTCGTGTTTATATTATATTTGAAGAATTGAGAATTTTGGTGATTAAGAAAATTGATACTTGAGATTCAGAATGAATCAGTATAGTTGAATACTGATAAAAGTGAGATCTGGAATCCAATTTTATTTTCAAGAAGATATGTCCAGCGAAAAGATTCTTGGAATGTAACGTTGCGACGTGCTACCAAGTGACTCTGGCGGGATTAGGGAAAAGATTCCTGGATTTTCGTCCCGGTGACCCTAATCTTTCTCAACAGCTAGTGGAAAAGTCAGTAGGGCATTACAGAGTACCTACTGTGACCCTAGACGGATCGACTATCTAGAAAAGTCCCGGGCGCCATCCCGATGATGACTAGGTAGTGCGATATGGCCACGGGTCAGAGTACCCATTAATGAGACAATATGATATTTTATCAGTTTTGGCAGGTTTTCATGATAGTACACTTTTGACAGATATCGACTGCTTTTATATTGATTTATTCAAATTAAGATATTATGAATGATTTATGATTCGATTCCCATGATAGTACATTTTCAGTAGAGATTGATTTGTTTTATATTAATTTATTTAAATCGAGATATTATAAGTGATTTATAATTCGAATTTGATGATAATACACTTTAGTGGAGATTCGTTTTATGCTGATTTATTCGGATTGTGTTAATATGAATGATTTATGATTTGATTTCTATGAAAATATATTTTTGGCGGAGATTGATTTATTTTATATTCATTTATTCAAAATGAGTTAATATAAATAATTTATGATGTCAATTTAATGTATATATGGATTTTGAAATTCAATATAAGAGACAAGAAAATTATTTATTTTTCTAGACGGCTTATATATTATTATTATGATTCTTTTTCTTCTACTATATGTATCACATGTTGATTTTTGTTATTAGACATATTATTAGTAAAGTGGGTTACTTGCTGGGCATCTTGCTCATGAGGACTTATTATTTTGCAGGAAATTAAGAAGCTGTTTAGTGAGGACTCTGAAAACTGAGTACCGTTTTCGTTGTGTCAATCTATTTTAAGATTTGATTACTATTTGGGCTTTCGTGTTTTCTTTGGGTTTTATCCTAGAGATTCACGGTCATCATGTTCCCGGATCGGGGCGTGACAATGAAAGTGCCATGTTATGTTTAATTAAATAGTTCAATCATAATCTTTTGCTTATAATGCGATTTATTCATCATATTAGATCTGCATCCGTACAAGGAGAATATTTGTGACGCAGAGAGGGAAGCAAATAATTGGAACGATTTCAAATAAGTGACTTCTCTATAATCTAAGGATTGTAAGCATAATGTGATGATGCTAGCATTTTGATCCTATAGTATTATTATGACATTCATATTTATTTGTTATTCATTAGTATTTATCTATTATTATTTTATGAGGATTAAATATATATTTTGCAAATTAATTGTATGTTCGTCAGCTATGATCATGATGTGGCAGGCTCTTATCATTTTTGTAAAACCTAGTCTGGCGCAAATCTTGAAGCCTTATGTAGCTTGATCTTGAATGAATTGAATCTATAGATCTCTTTCTGAAAAAAAAAAGTAGAGATAAGATTAGAGGTGTCCATCAAGTCAGATCAAGTCAATCTCAAGATACATGAACATGGCTTATTAATAAATATGTTAGAATATTAAACATGTTTCAATTATTAAATGGGTTTACAAGGGTTTAATGCTAGTTTGACGACCTCAATATTGACTTTGACCGAGGATTAGATTGATCTAAATTACAGAGTGGCAATCAAACCGTGTCAGATTAGGTCAGTTCAAGCTAACTCAAACATAACCTGTTTACCATTAAATATAGTCACAATGTAACACCTAGAGAAAAAAAATTTGCAACCCGCGCCGAGTGCATGCGTTACCCTAGCTAACCCCCCTCCCCTCATTTTTTTTATTTTCAAACCGTCACTATTCATCTTCTTCTCCACTTCTCTCTCTCTCTCTCTCTCTCTCTCTCTCTCTCTCTCTCTCTCTCTCTCTCTCTCTCTCTCTCTCTCTCTCTCTCTCTCTCTCTCCTTCTCTAGTACTACGGATGCCGGAGCTGACAAAGCCTCGTCACCGAGGTTGGGCCGAGCTGATCCAAGCCCCTAAACCATTCTTGGTAACATGTAGTTAATCTATTTTCGGTAGCTATCTTCCCCACTTCACCCTCACCGGAGAAACTTGTCAGCTAGCAACTCCAGGTCCCTATCGATCGGTCCGAGAGCTCCACCTATCAGTATAGAAGAGTGAGCTTCAAGTTCTTCTTAAAGGAGGAAAACCTCCATGGCTGCCGGCTATGGAGTGCATCCCATCACACCCTTGGTCACCCCGACCAATAAATAGTTTGCTCCCACTCCTTCCATTGAAGGCATTCGAATAATTTTCAAAACCCCCTCCACTATAGGCTTGAGCTTGTGCTCCCTCCATTGCTGTCGAGCTCGAGTTCCCTCCTTTCCCTTTTCTTTCCTCTCTTTCTAGCTACCATCCTCCACCGGGTGACAAGCATTCTCGTCGCCTTCCCCCTAGCCTCGAGCCTGGGCCACCGGCAACAATAGTCGCCAGACATTCAGGTTATTACACTGTCTCGTTAAAAATAGATTATGATGATAGTGAAAATATGACTTTGAGGTGAAGATATATCTCTAACGGTATCCAACAATGAGCTAAAGGGCTTTTAACTATTCCACTATGGGCGAAGATGATTTTAGAGATGGAGATATGAGCTTACGATTAGGGTCTATAGTCTGATGACCATAGACAACTGGTCACATACAGTGTCGCTAGGCATGTTTCGGTGACATTACCACTAGATGTATATATATTCTTCCTTGATGCATGAGATAATTAGTAAGTATATGTTTGTGATGTAATGGATAGCTTTTAGAGCATATGTGAAATATATAGTGGATGGCTCGATGAGCATGTAATGATCATTCATGATTAAGACTATTTTGGAGCATGTTGATATCTAACCCCCTATGACTCTATGTGAACATGATGAAAACTAGTATTTGAGACTTATGCAAACATGTGAATGTTAATGATTGAGATTGTGTATGAGTAAGAGATTTGTATCATAACTTTATACTTGTGTAAGTTTATCTTGATATAACTAGGAATTGGCATTTAAGAATAGTACTATGCAGTCCCTATAGTTTGCATTTATAAAATAATTCATTTTAGTCATTTCGGATATGCTTATCTTAATTATTAGTAATTACAGGCATGCATTGAAACACCCAAAATTATGACTACATTGTTATAGGTTATGTGGATTTTATTCACTGGGTCGTATGCTCATTACCTCTTAGTGGAATTATTTCAGAGATAGAGGAAGCGAAATTCGATAGCGAGGAATAGCTATTTCTACTTGACATTAGAGTTTATATACTTGTTAGTTGCATTTAGCTTTGTGAGGATATTATGAATTGAGATGTATTTAGACATGTATATTTAATGGCTTGTTATGGTCTATGAAACATGTATCCGAACTTATATTTTTGCTTGGAAATATTTATGGTATAAAACTTTTATTTTGTATACTTTGTGGAAACATGTTACGTGATGCATCACGTGGGAGATTTACCTACGTGGTAAATACGTGTATTTAGAGGTTTGTGTGTTTCACACAACTAATTTATTAAACGAGTTACATGTGGGAGGAGAGAGTGGAAAAGGGGCTAGGGGAGAGGGAGTTTCGGGACATTAAATAAATATTTATCATTTCTAAGAAAGTTTGTATAACATTTTATGTTAAACTATGCCTTTTATCCTATCTATTTTTTCTTCATGTTCCTCTTGTCTTTAATCCACTGCTGTGTTTGATTATGAGGTTCCTCCCTTCCGATTGTTAAACTTAGCAAACCCCTACAAATTGGAAGTCTTAAGTGTAATGCGAGAATAGTTTGTCATATAAATGCTATTGTTCTTTCGATCAAGAAGAAAGGTTTCTGAAATATATAAGTAGTGGAATACTACAAATGATAGAAGATCGAACGGTCTTTCAAAAATTTACAAAACGAACTCTGAAAATTCAAATCCACGCCCATGCATTCAAACCACTTAGGGCATTCGAATGCTCTCATGAAAGCTCATTCTAAGTCAGTTTCATTCCTAAGGTGGTTAAAATTCTCCTTCAAAAGCTTTTACACCGAAGAAGGTCTCAAACTTTACAAAAGAATCACATTTTGGGTGATAAGAACCACTATACCAAAATTATCAAAATTTCATATATGTCTTCTTCTTGCAAACCTACAAGATAGATTAAAATCCATGAGTTCAAAATTCTAAATATTCTAAAATTTTTGAGGGAGATAGAATTTCTAAGTCGACTAGGTTTAGTGATAAGAAAAAATAAAAGTCCAAAACAAAGAAGTAAAACATTAAATCCAAATTAGTTTAGAAAATTGAAAAAACTGATTAAGAATTGTATTTAAGAAACTGAAATCAAGTAGAAAAATAAATTTTGAATACTATTCTAACCACAAAAACTAAACTCAAATCAGTGAGTAAAAATCCCAATACTAGTAGAAAGTAAAAAAGTTGAGTAAGAGTATTAAAAAGAAAACACAACAAATACATCACAACACATTTTCTTTTAAAATAGAAAAACTCACTCGCATAGGGAGGAAAAGAAATTACTACATACTCGCTCAAAATCGTATTTCACTAAGCAATATAAACAAGATTTACTTATAACTCTTTTTGACACTAAAATGTCGTAATGTTTAAGTAACTTTTTGAACACGAAGCATACGATTAATTGTCCTTATAAAGTAAATAGTCTATCCTTCATAAATACCCAAGCAGTAGATCAACTCTCCAAATACAATGTGCCAATAGTAGTAGATGTCAATGTAGACGATGTCGAGGTTTTTGGATCATCCTTTATTGAAGCATAACCGCTTAAACATATGTAAATGACTCACCTCACAATTAATGAAAAATATGCTTCACGAGGGATCCTACAACTCGTAAATGATTTTTTTAAAGTCCTTAAGTTTGATTACTTCCTCTAATCCTATGTATCACTTTTTATAAAAGTGAAGAATATTTTTTCTTCGAACTAGGAGAATTCATAAATGAAACTATAAGTTTGATAAGATTTTATCTGCTCGGATCGTCCGGGCACTACTTAGGTTTTCTTAAGTATGTCA
The DNA here is from genome assembly GCF_048772165.1 of Typha angustifolia. Classification (NCBI taxonomy): domain Eukaryota; kingdom Viridiplantae; phylum Streptophyta; class Magnoliopsida; order Poales; family Typhaceae; genus Typha; species Typha angustifolia. The sequence goes on along the minus strand of NC_133252.1, from coordinate 8,948,440 downwards.
TTCCAGCCATCTGGATGCCACTTACCTAGTCCGAGTGAGAGACTCTAATAGTGATTTATAGTTGTTGAACTCATTCTTTTCATGACAATTTGACCCTTAACTATAGAAAACCTCCAAAATACCTCTTTCATTAGTTATACGTTAGAATTTTTATTAAAAATAACATGTGAGTAGTAGATTATCAATATTAGACTCTATGGACCATTTTAAAAATGAAATTGAGAGAGAGAAAAGAAAAGAAAAAGTTGGAAGGTAAAATAATTATTTAAAGTTTTTTAATATTACATAAAATTTAAAAAAAAAAAAGATAAAAAAGAAAAAAGAGTAACAGTAGGTTGGTAAGTGAAAGCTCACAATTTGTGTAGCTTCCCCATCCGCACTACACATCGGCTGTCTTTGGGCTTGGGGAGGTCGAGATATGGGGAGGCTACGGTGGGCCGCAGAGGGGCGGTGGGAACTGGACATGGAGGCGCCGGTGACTATGGAGGGTACGGCCCGGCCCGTCCCCGGCCACCCTTTGCCGTTGGGCCTCTCCCGTGGGCCCCGCATCTCCCGCCCCAAGCAGCTCGACTTCATGCACCGTTTCATGGCCTCTCCCCTCGTCCCCTCCTTCGCCGGCGACCCATCCAACGGTGGCTGTGGCCTCCTCCTCCACCACGCCCACACCTTCCACCTTGCCGAGAACTGGTAATGACCCAATTATGCATTTCTCCTTTTCTATCTCCATATATCCGTTTTGGTATTAACCAATATGCACTCGTAGTGTTTGATAATTTTCTTGTGAGAGATGTTTTGATGTTTTGTTGTTTTGTTAGAATGTGAGGTGACCAAGTTGGACTCTTGCATAGATTTGGAGGTTTTTGATGTTTAGATTAGCTTTGTGGAGGTTTTCTTAAAAGGGTTTGTGGGTATTTGATGGGTTAGAATTTTCGTTCCTTAAATCAGTTTTGGTGGATATAGTCATTGCTATTGCAAGTAAGCTACCTGAAAATCATGGTTGACTGAGGATAAATGCTTTGTTCCAAGTTCACTCGTTCAGCGGAGTTCTTTTCACATTTGTTTAGATTATCTAGTAGGCTGCACATTTAATTCCTCTTCCTGCACCAATTTGGCAAATCATTTATCTTTGCATTTGAACAGATAGTTTTTTATGGATCCGTCATATTGAACTGATAGTTACTGTAAGGAGGTTAAAAAAGAAATTTGCGCAATATAGAATTATTTCTCTTAAGCTCATTAGTTACTACCTCATATATCAATAGTTTTCTGGATATTGTAATTGGAAGCATTACTATGACTATCTTTCTTCAGCTCAATTTGGTGGACCTTACTATCTCTTTTACATATGTTAGGAAAAAAGAGGGTTTGTTCAATTTAACCCTAGTTCTTCATTTTCTCACTTATAGTCATTATTCCATCATTCTTGCCTAATATTTCAACTTAAGGTACTATTGCTATTATACCAATTAGTTTGGTACTTAATAGGACTGTCAAAATAATGAAGCCAGCTCGAGCTAGGCTCAATAAGGCTTGGTCGTGCTTGGATCATTTGTAAATGACCTGAGCTTGATTCATTGATTTAGGCTCAAAATTAATTTCAAGCCGAGCTTGATTCATTGGTTGAGGCTCAAAATTAATTTCAAGTTGAGCTTGATCATAGACAAACTTTCTCACTTCTTAAGCTCGGCTTGATAAGTCTTAAGGTATAAATTCTTAAAAATTAGAACCATTCGATGAAGATCTAAAGTTTCATAGTATCATCTCAACAAAGCATGATTCAATTCAAGCTTTAATTAAACCTCAATCAGTTGAATTAGGCTTGGCATGAAATATGATTCATTGTGCTTTTGCCTTTAAACTGCTCATTTAGGCTCGAGCTCAACTAGGCTTCAATTGAAACAAAATGAGCCAAGCTTGATTATAGTAGGCTTGAAATTAATTTCATGCCAAGTTCGGCTTGATCAAGATTAGGTCAATCACACCCTTGCTTATTGAATGTCTGGATAGAAGCTATACAACGCAAAGAAGTGAGCACAAGAAAATGTTAAGTACAATTTACATGTTCCTATAACTCTATTTTACTGCTTTTTTGGCCTTCATTTGTACCAAGGCCATCAGAATGCCCTAACTTCGTCAGCATGACATGAAATTTGATGGAAGTCCACGTGTTGAGATAGGTATGGCACTAATATTGCTAGTTCAACAATTGATTTAGTAACTCTTCATATTCAGGAATTTATAGGCAATTATGGAATTCATTTGGTTCTTAATAGTGAGGAGACTAGCGGTACAATACCACTAGGCCTTGAAATTGTTGGTTACCTCTTGATAGTCCCTGGCTTCTTAATGATTGGCCACTTGATCTGAAGATGGCTGAATCTAAGTCTATCCAGGAGTCTTCAATCCTTTCAGAAACTTGAGCCATACCACCAAGAGTAAATTAAGAAAGCCTTAAAGAACTAGATAGCATGGAGGATTTTATGTCCATGATATCTTTTCACCATGTAAGGATGTTTTCTGGAAAACATGAATTTTAGTCTCAAGCAAGTCTATAACTTTGTTGTTTCTGACAAATTTTATCTTGGTTTGCAGGAATGTTAAGTTGGAGTTTTTAATATTTGTTTGTGTTTATCTACCAAAACTGAAGACAATTTTTCATTTATTCAGTATTAAGAAGGAAAAAAGTTGTGCAGGTCTGCAACTGTTCTGGAGCAGTTCCATATACAGAAACTTGTATCCTTTGTGACAGAAAGAGTACCAAACTGTCTTGAGGAGACATCATGGCCGAAGACCATAATGAGGAACATACGTGACATAATTTCTCTAGGTTTTGGTACAGAACTTCTAGTTACACCAGATTCTACATTACTTCTAGAAACATACAATATTACGAAGGAGAGTCGAGGCAAAGCAATCTATCATCATAAGGCAAGCTATCTCCAGCACTCTTACATTTATGGGTTTTAAACTGTTGTGCAAACATTTATATTACTATACTTTGTTGGAATGAATTCCAATATTCCAGCTTTTTCAGATTTAAGTCCATTCAATTGTCTGAAACTCTGAAAGTATGATGTGATGGAAATAGAAAAGTTTTTTTCTAGTTCATCGTGCTCTTTATTAGTGTTTCTTGTGTCTTATCATGTCGCCAAGCATTCTATGCACTTAGAATTACTCCTAATATGCTGGCTTATGAGCATATATATATTTCTTTACTGTGTGCAGCTTCCTCAACACAATTTAACATTGGAGGCGGCTTGGCCTGCATTATTTGTTGATAAGAGAGGGACATACTGGGATGTCCCTTTATCATTGGCAATTGATCTTGCTTCAATTTGCTCAGGTTCTGGCTTGGACTATCATCTATGCTTACAACATAATAGTGGACAACCAAAGCACTTTGGTGTTGATCAAACCAATGAGGTGCCAACCTCTCTCCTGCCAGGGTTGTGTGCAAAAGCAGCCTTTTCCTTCAAGAAAAATGTAGACTTTTGGAGAAAGAAAGAAGGGAAGCTAAAAATGGTCCAACCTTATGATGTATTTCTTTCTGATCCTCATGTTTCGGGTTCAGGGATCATTGGTAAACCTCAGATTGTTCTTTAAGTGTTCACTTTGTGAGATGAAATATTTGAAATATTTTGAAATATTCTCTTAAATGAAGTTAGATTTCCCTCAAACTATTGCTTTGATCAACTCTCAAATTATACTTCTTTTTCTTGTTCCCAGATTATTTGTCTTACTGATGCCCTGCTGACTCATATGGCTTTTTGTGACTCTTTATCCTTTAAATGTTTACATACTTTGGTTACTTTGAGTGTTCTCCATTAGCAGCCAATAAATATTACAAACTGAACTTTATTTATGTCAATATGTAAATCACTGAGGTCGTACCACTTGATTTTACACTAAAATTTAAGCACCATTCTTTCTGATATCTTAATCAGAACCTTTGAGAGATTTTTAAGAACTCTCGTTTGATTTGGAATATTGGAATTTTTTTCTATTAATTGGTGCTCCAGTCCTTTTCACTATCCTTGATCATCACAATCTTTATTAGAGAGCCTCCTGTTTTTAATTTGGTTTCCACTATCTGTTCGTTACCCACACTACAAAGCAATATGCTTATGCTGTGTAACATGAGTTACCATTCAGTTGTTAGCTCTATATCATATCTGGAACATGCAATTTATCTTCTTTTTTCTGTAAGAATATTTGTTCTTGTATTTGCTTAGTAAGAACTTAAGGTAGTTTATATTTTTCTCTCTTCCTCCAATCTTTTCTAATATTTAATTATACTTTGTTACTACTGGATGATGGATTATTTGCCAGACCGATAAGTATTTTATTCTTGTCCTTGCAGGTGCAGTGACCAGTGCATCCTTTGGAGATTGTTCAGCAAGACTGTCTGTGGAAGATGAGTCTCATATATGCAATGAATATAGGTTATATGCCCGCAGAGATAAATTTGCTCTATTTGCCGATCTCTTTGCATCTGTTTCTTGTACAGCACAACTTGGAAATTTTCAAAGATTTTTTCTTGATCTCACGAGGTTCAATGCCCGAATAGATGTTCCTTCAGGTTCAACATTTTTAACTGGCGCAATTCATCTTGCACAAGATGTCTACCATTCACGTCAACTGGATACAGATGCAATCCAAGCTATTTGTCCAGACTTGATAGTTTCTCTTCAACAACAGGTCACAGTTTGTTTCTTCTGTAGCAATATATGTGGTTCTGTCTCTCTGTAGATCTGTTACTACACTGCTGCCATAAGGGCTAGATTAGAAATTTTAGGTTAGAATATTTGAAAATTTAAACATCTTTATAGCCATTGAATGGACCTAGGGATTTGCAAATGCTAATCCAAGTGATTAAAAAAAGGTGAAAGACCATCTCTCTCCACCTTTGGATTAAATTATTGGATCACAAGGTGCACTTAATGGCTAAAAGGTTGTTATAGGTTTTCTATTCTTTTCTGCAAACTTCTTAACTAACGGTTGTAGTCTGTCTCATAACATAAATCGGTACATGCACAGATGCTAATGAACCCATCTGGATGCTCCAATTGTTTATATCTGTTGGAGACATACAGTTGCTTTAAATTCTATTTTTTCTATTAATTTCTTTCTAGACTTGTTTTCCTTTATTTCCTTGGGAATTCCATGCATTACTTTATTTAAATAAAAAACCATACTTGCTGTAAATGAGGAGATTCCTTAGATTCTTAATTTTCAAATATCTTCTTTTTAGACTTGTTCTTCTCCTATATGTCGTTGAAATTTTTATTCTTTATTTTATGGAAATGAAAGCTGGGTATAAGGTACAATTGGATCGCCCCTATTGGTTTTCCTCTAGGTATAATCCATCTGGATATTTGCCAAACTCATGCAAGAGAAAACTGAACCAGTGTTATATAGAATGACATCTGTTTTTCTTGGCTTCTGAGTTCTCTCTGATCTTGTGGGATTCCTGTAAACCTATCCTTCTTGTTGTGGTTGAAAACACTATGATGTCTGACTTTTGCTTGAAAATCTCCATATTAACTGCAACAAAATATATGGGACAAACTAACTATTAAAGCTTAGGGCCTAAGCTATGTAATACCAGTTGTAGCAACTTATTGAGGAACTAGATTGGAGGGGACCAGTGTGATATGTTTTTTTTCTAAAACTATCTAGATCTTTTTATATTCTAAGGTAATATGTACCATAAAGCACATGCAAGTACTTAGAAGTTCACCAAAGTATCTTGTACGGGTCATCATATTATTTCCTTTACATCATACTTTGCTTTCCTGGTATAAAATTTTTGAACAACAAATCCTGTTTTGCAACATTCTTCCATTTCATTTCCAAGTACTTGTCTGCAAAATTACCAGTTAATATCTTGTTTGGTTGCAGGCTTTTAGCCTTATTCTGATAATTTTATCTAGAAGAACTGTTAACTTCCACAAACTTTAAATTATTGTTTGTATCTATAATTTATATAACTTTTACAAACTTCAGGTTGGTGTTTGTCAGAGTTAGACCAATATTAAAAATCTTTATTTTCTAAGAGGGCATCATCTCATTCCCTGTTACAGATAGCTGGGCCATTGAGCTTCCGAGTCGACTCCAAATTTAAATTTGACTTGAAAGATGGCAATCATTTCCCTCGATTAGATGAGTCCGTGTTTGCGTTTGACTGGGCTCTGAAGGTGCTTGGTTCAGCTAGAGCAACAGCTTGGTATTCGCCAAGACATAAGGAGGCCATGGTTGAGCTTCGATTCTTTGAGAGCTGAAGTTCTTGGGCAAGTTTCCCTCTTCATGAAATAGTCTGGTATGTTTAGAAGTAGGTTAAATCAATGTTATCGCCAAACTGGATGCAAAATCTTGCCATGATTCTTTTTTTTCTTCGGACTCTTATGTATTTTAGTTTTTTCTCTAACTCTTCCCATGCATTTAGATGCTTCTCATTGTCGGTTTAAACTTTAAAGCACAATTTATGACATTGAAACGTGAGATCCTTGTTTCATGCCATTTTCATTGACCAAAATGATGATCTAACATCCACTTATTTTTCCAGAAGAGTACTCATCAGATTCTTGTTCCTCATTTTCACCTTGTGTTAGAGAGAGCAGATAATCAACAATCTTCTAGTACGGGTGTAATGGAGCTGAGCTCTGGTCAAGCTTGATTCCAAATTAATTTCCAACCTGAAGTTTGATTTGAAATTAATTTTGAGCCTGAATTCAGAATCAATCTAGAATTGATTCGGTCGTGATGTGAGCCAAGTTCAAGTTAATTAATTATACTGCAGAGTCAAGCCTATTCATTTCAATCCTAGATTGAGCTTGGATTAAACTTGAATTGAATCAAAATTTGACTTGATTCAACAATCAATCTATATGCAAATAATTTAAACTACGAAAACATAGAGATTACAGAAACCTAAATTAATAAGTAACAAATAAATTATTAAATGTCACTTGGACCAATATTTCCTTCTATAGCATGATGGCTTAAAAATATATCTTTAGAGTAATTAACAAAGGTTTATATTTAATTATATCAAATAAATAATTTTTAAATACTATATTATTCTTTTTTATCCTCTATATTATTCATGACTTCAAATTAGGGGTGAAAACGGGTGGGATAATATCTAGACCGACCTAGTTCCGTCTAGTCAATTCAAATTCAGATATGGATAGAATTTTTTTTTTAAAAAAAAATAGATTTCTTGAGTCTGCTGCGAACTTCTTAACTAGTTTAGTGTTAAGAATTTATATATTTAGAATTTAATATATTTTACTCTCTGAACCTATCATGCCTCAATACTATTGCCATTTAAGTGCCAAATCAATAAATGAGACGGGATGATAAATTGATGATTTGGAAAGCAATCTACCTGATAATATAGCTTTAAAGAGAGTGAGAGTATTTTCTACATTGATAGTAAGTCATTGATAGATAGATCTAAATCGCTTTCTCAAGGGTCGACGTACTTTTAAATAAAATATTACGTGGCAGTTTATTTAGCAAAAATATTACGTGGTGCTTTAATAAATACTTTAAAAGCTATAATAGAACGATATTTTTTATTGGTCTAAGTTTGCATGCTAAACAATGTATCCAACTAGGTGAGTTAAAACTTATTTACCCCACTGTTGAGTTTTGGTCATTATGAATGTTTGGTATGATAATTTGCACGTATTTGTGTATATAAAATCTCTTTTGGAGTTATCAATTTTAATTAAAAAATTGTTATTGCCTAAAGTGATTCTACTTATGTTGGCATCCATTAATCCACATAAGCTAGAAGTCATCTATCTAGTAAATAAATTTATAACTCATCTTTTCGAGTATAATGTTTGCTGTGCAGATCTACTATAGTAAAATGACTCGTTGAATGATAACAAATTCTATAAGGTAAGACATATTATCAAAATCTCCCGTAGTTTAGTTTCTTGTGTTTCAAGAGGTAGCATCAATAGTATTACATAAGAAAGTAATATAAACAAAAATCTTATATTTCTCTTTTCTCGATCCAAGGTTGAGAGGATATATTTTGATATCACTTAATTGAACTGGACACAGATGTTACAACACAATTTTTTATAGTTATATAAGGCCAAATGGCCTCTTAAGGTACCTTGCTAGGTAAAGTATTGTGAGCCTTCACATTGTTAGTAGGGCTCATGTAACTGACCCACATAACAGGGAGAGAAGAATTCACCTTTTGCATTATTAAATAGTAGATAGAGTAGATTGATCAATAAACTTGGTCCATCTACTCGTTGATTGCAATGACAACAAAGAGACAATTGTTGAAAAACCAACACCTATGCTGCTCTTGATGGATAGATAGCAGTTTAAGCTCTTACTGAACCACGTGTGCTTTCGCTATGAGAGCATTTTCATAATGGCTGAGGAAAATGTACTTGGCGAGGCTAAAATTGGGAGGGAAAGAGCAAAAGACGATGCCCACCCTGCCTACGATGTCATCTCCCCAAGAGGGCCCAAGCCAAGGCCTATGCTTGAGTGACTTGGACTATCCTGGCTATCATGTCAACCAATAATTTTTTGTTTACTAATCATTTAAGAGTTTGAATGCTAGATACTAAATTTTAATCAATATATTAAGCTGTCTGATCTAGGATTCAAGTCGTGTGCGTTCTTGAATTATTACTTTGAATTAAACGATATCGAAACCTATTCCAAGCTGTTACATTATCAAGCTGCTCATCCAAACCAACCGCACTACTGAGCTAAGCTACTAAACAATTTTTTCCATAATAAATATTTAGAGTTGGAGTCGATATCATAACCTTCTTAGTCGTAAGAAATAAAACCTACTAATTCTATAATAATTGGTTGGTCATGTTAACTAATAATCGAAAGAATTGTGATAGGTGAGCCTGAGACACCCTCCAAGATCTTATCATTTCAAGATTTTGGATGCCCTACATAACAAATAATTGCTTAATTGAGAGAATACCCCGAATCCAAATGTCAAGCCATAGTAATGAGGAGTCCAATCTGATCTCAAAGCTCGCTAGCAACTAAGTTGCGCAAGCAAATTGGCATTCCATAAGCAAGTAGTCCACAATTTTAGTTGCAACCTGGCACGTGGCATGTAGGGTCAATGGAGGGTATACAAATGACTATATTATAGCCCCATATGAACTTCAGAGTTTGCAGCTATCTAAACTGACATAGGAGCTGGTCTGTGCACCCTCCGAGATGATATTGAAGATATATTTAACCGAGAACTCCCATGTGAGGTCTGCTTCCATATAAGATGATCATACTGAGTTGCTACTACTTGCCCAATGAAGATCTTGAGGATAGATTTAGCTACATTGTCTAGAAAGTAGGCAGCAATCCTCACTCTATCCTAGCTCAGACTTCTGATAATATCTTTGACAAGAGATATACTAGGCAGGAGAGAAAAGCTAGATAGATCAAACTACGAAAGCCAGGGTCATCAAGTATTAAGATGGAAATGTCATCCCTAACTGTAACACCCCAATTTATATATAAAAAAAAATTCCCTAACGCACGCGCCTACACGTGTGCCTGCCACCCCCCCGGTCCTCTCTTCTCCTTTTTCTTCCCCTTCCCTTGCCGTGCACGCGACCCTCCCCATCTCTCTTATCTCCTTCCCCTCACCGCAGCCATCCCGACCCCCCTATCTTCTCCTCCACCTCACCTCTCTCCCTCCCTCGCGGGTTGCCAACGCCGGAGCCGACGGAGCTCCAGAACCGATGAAGCCGAGCATGCGGATTGCGGTAAGCCTCAACCCTGTTAAATTCAGTAGTTAGTTCCCTCTATCTCGCCATCATCCTCAACGGCCGACGACCCCGCGTCCGGCCGTCGGTCTGAGAGCTCCGGGAAGGGGCTCTCTAAATGGGCTTCGAGCCCTTGGGTTGGGAGGGGGGGACCTCTATGGCCGCCAGCCAAGGAGCTCGCCTCACTGCCCCGTCGGTTACCGCAACTGCGGGGCGAGCTTCTCCCGCTCCCCCGTAGGCGGGGAGGATGGGCGGTGGCTCCTCCGCGGCATGGGTAACGCCCGTCGAGCCAAGCCGCGCCCTCCTCTTTTCCTCCCCGTTGTTTCCTTCCCTTCCTTCCTCGGCGTCTCATCCCCTCTGTCTCCCTTCTTCGAAGGAGATGGGGGAGATAGGTGTTAGTGGGCTGCAGGCCGTAGCCCACCAACTTAGGCTTGGGTGGGCTGCAAGCTGCAGCCCACCAAGTTGGGCTCGGGTGGGCTACAGGCCGCAGCCCACCAACCTAGACTGGGGTGGGCTGTAGGCCGCAGCCCATCGAATTGGACTTGGTTGGGCTATAGGCTGCAGCCCACTAACCCAAATGTTGGGTGGGCTGTAGACTGCAGCCCACTAATCCAACCTTGGTGGGCTGTGGTTGGGTCCCCAACCCACCAAGGCCCTCTTACCTATTGAGTTAGGTTTGAGCTTAACCTAATACCCTTAGCCTAGCCTAATTGGGGCCAATTAGACCCTATAACCATGTTTAGCTATTTCCATCCGATTTAATTAGCCTAAGCCCTGTAATGACAATTTATTATCATGTGAATTTTAGGATAACATGGGACTCACCCTTGGAGACCCCCCAACTCATGTATATGCCTAAATATAAATCATCTAATAAGATAATTAATTCTATTAGTTCGCTAATCTTACGTATGGCGTTACTTGCATGAATTAATAGGATTGACGCCGCGTGAAGAGGATGTTGTGATTCCGGAGGAGCCGGCTAGCTAACGAGATTTAGCATACTATGGAGACCCCCTAGGCGAGTAGAGTTATACAAATCTAGAATAATGTAGTTATAGTCATTATACCTGTCATGACACTATAGGAAGTGTCGGTATTAATACATGCATTTAGTATACCATGTTATGTCTTTACATATGCAGTTATTGATAATTTGTTTATCATGATATTATGAGGTTGTTAATGTAGCATAAGCATTAGCGTGATGATGCTCTACGGGTATCCTGTATGATATACCCTTGCATATATATATATATATATATATATATATATATATATATATATATATATATATATATCTGTTGTGAATATAGAATGTAACAATCATGATGACTATGACATGCTTTATACACTCATAGACACTGCACCACTTCCACTTATCATTAGTGGTCGGGTTCTGACTAGACAGTACCTTTACTCACTCAGCCCAGGGTTAAGGGTAGAGTGTTTTTTATAAAACTATATTGTTATCGCCCTACACCTGAGGTCAAGAGCCTGTGTGGCATTCAGGTAGTTATACTGCATAGTCAGGACTAGATTATAATGATAGAAGAATATGATTGTGAGGTAAGGATATAACTCTAGCGGTACCCGACGACGTAGGGTTAGGGCGTCTGTTGATGAGCCGAGGGCTCCCGATTCTTCCGTTACGGGCGGTGATGATTTAGAGAGTGAGATATGGGCTTACGACCGGGGTCCTTAGTCTGATGGCCACAGACAACCGGTTACATGTAGTGTCGCCATACACGTGTAGGTGGTATTACCGCTAGATGTGTATATATCCTCCCTCGATGTATGAGATGATGGATGGTTATGTGATGGATGATTGTTTCTTGAGAGTATTTATCCTGTGTGGTGAATAGCTCGGTGAGCGATGATAAATATGATTAATGCTTTGGTAGGCATGAGATGACTAAACTGCTATTTTATTGTTATACATAATATGTAAACACTATAATTGAGATATGTACGAATAAGAGATTGTATCAAGCTTATGTGGACTTATCTTGATACATTAGGAACTAGCATGTTTCAGGATAGTTACTGGTAATCTTCATCGATTGCATTGATTTAATAATTCATGTTAAGTCATTTCAATAAGCATATTGTTATTGCTAGCAAATATAGGCATACAATGTATATACACATGCGATTTCATTATTTTAGATGGTATGGATCCTACTCGCTAGGCTGTAAGCTCACCACCTCTTGGTGGCATTATTTCAGAGCTAGGAGACACAGGTGTGGGTAGCGAGGAGTAGCTGCCTTTCTTTTTCAGTATGTCTATTAGTTATTAAGCCCCTACGAGGGCGTTATGATTGATGATGTATTTTGGACTTTAGCATTATATTTTGGATGCATATTTAAAATGCTTGTTGTGGCCTGTGGAATTTGTATCTGGACTTTTATGGTTGAGTTTAATTATGGTGAAATTGTGTTGTTGTGTGCCTTATGAAATCCTTATACTGACAGGTCATGTGATGCACCACGTGGGAGGATTTACCCACGCGGTTTACACGTGTATTTGGAGGTTTGGGTGTTTCACTAACAATCCATCTGACACTTCTTCAAATTGCTCCTAACCTACAAGATAGAATTTTAGATCCATGAAGCAAATGAACGTGAGCTTGCGGCCCAGAAGGAGTGCCATGGGAAGCATCTAGCTTATAATAAAGTGGCCCAATCACTGAATGTGTAACATCCGTTTAAAAAAAAAGAAAAAAAAAATTAGCGCATGCGCTGACTCCTTCCCCCTCCCCCACCTCTCGTAGTTAGTTGCGAGAGGTGGGAGAGGAGTGCGTCGGAGTGGAGTTAACTCCACTTCGTTGCCCTCTCCATCTCTTCTCTATTTAATCTCCACTCATCCCCCTCGAGTTTCCTTCTTTTTAGAATCTCCCCTTCTTCGCTTTTCCCTACTCTCTTTTCTCTTCCAAGCCGCCGAAGTTTTCATCGCGGGCAACGAGTCACCGGAGCACCGGCAGCCAACCAAAACCCCTCACCTCGATCGTCAGGTTAGCCTTCATCCCCTCTTTAGTTCAATTTGAAAATAGCCTAGTTAATCATGCATAATTAGGATTTTATTTTAGTTTACTTTCACCGGAGAAATTCGTCGACCGACGACCTCGGGTCGACCACCCACCGGTTTGGGAAGTTTCCCTGCTTCACCCCCTTGCTGTAGGTACCCAAATTGGTACCCACGGGGCGCGAGGGAGGCGATGCCATGTCGCCTCCCACCGTCGGGTTTCTTTGGCACCAACGGCCACCACCGGCGGTGGTGGCCTCACTCATCAACCTCGGCTGAGGGTACCCGAGAAGAGGGCTTCAAGCCCACCTAGCACTGAGTTGAAAACTCCATGGCCGCCGGCCATGGAGTTCCTCAACTCTCACCCTCCGGCCGCACTAGCCGGAGGTTCTGTCCACTCCTGCGCCCAAGTCGACCTAGTCAACTTGGGGAGAAGTTGCTGGAGCCGGGGGGCTGCCGGCAGCAACACCCATCTCCTCTGTTTCTCCTTCTCTGTCAAAAGAACGAGGAGATGGTGGAGGTTGGGCCCCCCACCGCTCTCTCTCTCTCTCTGTGTGGGCTGCCTCTTCTCTAAGGTCTCGGTGGACTGGGCTTTAGAGGCTAGTCCACCCCCTTAGTTTCTGGTGGGCTGCGAGAGGCCTCCTTATTTGTTGTCAAACTGGGCTCTGGAGCCTAGTCCACCATCTCACCCTGCTAGACTGGGCTCTTGAGCCCAGTCCATTACCTTTGGTCCAGTGGGCTGTAGGTAGGTCTGCAGCCCACTCTCCCTCTCTCAGTCTCACTTAATTTGCTGGGCCTCGAGCCCATCCCAATCTTTAACATTTTAACCCTAGACTAATTAATTTTGAGTCTATTATTTTTCTTAAATTCTGTTAGCTACCTAAATTGTAATTATTATAATTTTCTCAACCATGTTATTAATAAAATTAGGAACTATATAAAATCAAAATAGGTATTTGAATTTATTAGTCTTCTCAATTATCTTCACATTTACAATGTGAATGGCTCAAATGACCATTATTATTTTAATTAAGACAAATAATATCTCGGACCTAGAGAATCAAGCTTAAATATACACAACAAGATGGTTAGTTTATAAGTCCATTAATTTTATGTTTATTTTATTTATAAATTATTAGATTCAGCATTGTACGGGAAGGATCTTAAAATTCAAGAAGAGCCGACTGATTAGGAGAGTAAGACGGATTCCAGAAATACCCCAGGCGAGTAGAATTCTATAATAGTCTTTAAAAATGCATGCTTATGTCATATCTTACCTGTGATAATTAAATGTCATTTTCTTACTTATGAAACTTATATAACATCTCATATTTGCATTTAATTACATGTCAATTCTTACTTGTATTATTTATCACTTAATGCACATGTATGATAGACTCGATGCTTGTTTATAATATCTGTTATTGTGATGTTTATGTTAAATAAATAATAGAGGTCATGGCACCACGTGCACGTATCACTATTAGTCAAGTCCCAGTTAGGCAGTGCCCTTTTACCTACTCAACCCGGGGTTAGGGGTAGAGTGTATATTATATAGTATTATATTAGCGGCCTACACCTGAGGTCGGTAGCAAGTGGAGCATTCAGGTGATTACACTGCCCTAGTTAGAGACTTGACTAGTATGATATTAGAAAAGATGATTGAGAGGTAGGGATTGTAGTTCTAGCGATACCCGAGGACGTAGGATCAGGGCGTCTATTGAGCTGTGTGCTCTTATCAGCCGTATGTGATGATTTCGCTCTGTGCGATGATTACTAAAACGGTGTTGATGGGCCTACGACTGGGGTCCTTAGTCTGATGGCTACAGACAACCGGTCATATGCAGCATCGCCAGGCATGTATAGGCGATAATACCGCTAGTTGACTAGTTCCCCTCGATTTTGATGATGCTTTGTGAGATATGTTATTGTGACTCGACTCCTGTGTGGATTTCTATGTAAAATAAGTTATAATGATGAAAGCTATTAAAAGTCATAATGTACATTTTTCCCTGACATGTTATGAGTTGCATTTTTACTTATCATATAATATTCTTAGATTATTATTAGATTTTACTTGCTGGGCCCCGTGCTCACCGCCATTTTTGGTGAAAATATTTCAGAGATGATTATAGAAGATGCGGACATCGAGGAGTAGCAGATTCATTCCTTATTTTTAGCATTTGTTTATTCTATTATTTTAGTTGGACTTAGCCCCTACGAGGGTATTTATGTTTTAGCAAATTTGTGATGGACTTGTATTCCTAGAGGCTTGTTGAGGCCTGTGATATTATACTTCAGGATTATTTGTTGGATTATTATGATATTTCTTGACTTATTCAGATACTTTGTGAGATTATTTCACTGGCCGATCACGTGGGAATCACGTGGACATGCTCCACGTGAGGAACACGTGAATTTTTGGAAGTGGGTGTATCAGAATGGCTGCTTCAACATGGGCTAAGCAAGCTTCATCATTAAAGTTTGATTAACGAGGTTAAGATAGCGAATACCATGCTCATCGTTTTACTTAGTTCTACATATGAGGCTCCATTCCCTTAGATAGATATGTTTATTACCATCAGAGAACCCCCTCCAAAAGTCCCTCATAAGCCTATTTATCATAGAGATGAGAGTTTTGGGGAAGAGGGAGAGAGCCATAAAACAGAGGGGGATAATGTTGAATATAGAACTAATAAGACAAGTCGTACTGCATGAGAGATAAATTGAACTTTCTATCTAGTTGTTGGATCTTATCAGCTACAAAAGCATATGTCTTGGCTTTGGACTTTGGGAGGATAAGAAATTGCTAAGGCACATTTCTCCCTCTCGCCTTTAAGACCAAAGATGACGACGTTATTGTTGCGTTGGTCAATAGATTTGCTAAGATCCATGGTTGACTTATCAGAATTAATTGCTTGCCTAAACATTTTATAGTAGGTCAATTACCTCCTTAAGATCTGAAGCTTCCCTAGTTGAGGTTTTGCCAAATAAAAGTAAGTCATCAGCAAATAATATATGCATAGGAGGATTATCTCCTCGGAAAGCCTTGATAACAATGATGCATTTGCACTTTCTGTCCTCCTCCAGCGTATATGAAAAGATATTTTAGCCTAGGAGGTAAGGCGAAGGACCCGAGAGGGAAAGAAAGAAAAAATCTTAGAGATACAGACAGAGATACAGACACCGATTAAATCCACAAACTCAGTTTAGATATGATAGAGCTTAAGGTAGACTATTATAAACTTTATTTCCATTATATCAAAAGCCTTGGATAGATCAGCTTTGAGAATGAAGAAACTTGGCATTTAGAGAACTTTAGGTAACACAAGACCTCTTAGGCTATCATCTGGTTGTTACCAATGTGTCGACCCAAAAACAAATGCCTTTTGCGGCTTGGAGATGATACCATCAAATAGAGGTTTGATCCGGAGAGCTAGGAGCTTGGGAATAACTTTGTAAGTAGTATACAAGGATTAAAATGTTACTAGTCACCCACAATTGAATGAGCTTCTTTCTTTGGTATAAGGTATAAGCATTATATTTGTGCAGTTTAAGTCATTGTCCATATTCTTAGTAGGTAGCACCCTATAGAGTCGGCTAGAGAGATTGAAAGAAATGAGCACTAAGTCCATCCAGTCCAGGAGAATGGTCTGGTCCAAAGATTCTAAGCACACAATCTATCTCTTCATCTGTTGGAACCATGCACAAGGTCTCCATAGAAGAAGTAGGGATTTTTGGCAAGGAGAGCAAAAGACGATGGCAGAACTTCATAAGAGAAGGAGGTTAGAAGTCTTATATACATCTTTAAAGTAAATAACATAAGCTTCCCTGGTCTGGTGAGGGTCTTGGATCTAGTTGATATTGGGCATTTTGGTCAAGGAGATGCAATTGCACCTCTTCCAAGCTATAGCGGTGGATGAAAGAATGCAGTATTTTGATCTCATTAGGACAACCACCTTATCCTCGATCTTTGATGATAGTATATTTGTTCTTTCAAAAGTAGGCCTTTGTAAATGCTTCTTAGAGTCCTTACTTTATCCTAGTCTTCTTAATTGCAAGCTGAGGTCTAAATAAAAAAGTTTGCACTCGATACTCTTTAGACGTTTTTGGATGTTTCTAGTGTGCAAACTGACCCACGAGCTAATCTTAATATTAAGGGCTAGGTTACAGAATAAATTATACTTCTGTTGTAGGAGATAGACCAAGTAGACTGATAAAAGGGAATGTAAGAATCAATTTTGAGCCACTAGCTCTCAAACTTAAATCTCTGCTTCAGCTTATGGCTAACAAGTGAAGTATCCAACAAAAGAAAATTATGATCAATGAATTATTGCTAGCTGGTGGAAGACTCGAGCGGCTTGGCCAAGGCAGGCTAGCTAGGGCTTTATTAAGACATTCTCTAACAAGATAGTAATGAAACTGCATGTTCAACCAAGTATAGGTCGATCCAGCAAAACCAAGATCCATCCTTCTCACTCCACTTATCCGGGAAATAAAGGCCTTGTCTCTAGAAGCAATAACCAAGGAGTCGTCTTCCTTCTCAAGTGGAGAGGCAACATAGTCAGAGTCTCAATGCAATAGAGGGGAAGGAGAGTGTTGCTGGCATAGAAATTGATTTTGGATTAAAAGCAACTATTATTAGTGTGGTAGACATCTCCATAAACATCTCCTACTATCTAATTGTGATATGTGGATGAGCCGCAAAAACAGAGCAAAAATATAGTTGAAGATGGATTTAAGGAATTTTAGGCATGTATTTTCATCCCAAAGTAATCATAAATTGCTAGTTAGCCCAATGGGGCTAACAACAAATTCATTCTTGAGGGAAAATTGGGGTGTAATCAAGCTAGCTTTATTCTTGCGATGTTTTAATTTCAACTGAAAAAGCTATGTTCGATTGTGTACTACAGAGGAAGCTCAAAATATCTCAATTGTTAGGGACTCTCTGCATTGCTAATGATTCTAAGCTATTATTTTTATTGCTGGCTAAGCGTAGTTCCAGTTGCCCCGTTGGGGCTAAGGATGAAATAATATTAAATAAGCCTTATCAAAAGAGAGTGGAGGGAGAATGTTTGGTCTGGGAAGAGAGAGAAGAGCTTGCCATTCCTAATAAATGTATTATCCTTTGCATAAGTGAGTTTGATTAGGATCTAAGCCCTTGATTACCCAATAGCCGATGGTCTCTAGACTCTAGTAGCTTCCTCAATTGATGATAGTTTGTTTTTGTCAGATGACAATTTTTTACTATTGAGGTAAGGCTTCAACTTGGCCAATGAGGATAGTAACCAGACAATAATTGTTGAAAGGAGACGAGCAATAGAGATTTTGTTAACCATCTTACTCACTCTGTCTATCCTTGGGGCGGAAGGTATTTCTAGAGCTAATAAAGAGTCGATAATAGGGGTTAGGTACCGAGGCATTTAATGCACTTTGCACCTACAGTGGATGAGTGAGTACAACAACTAGCTTTGATATTTTTTTTGAAGTTGCTTAGACCAGAAGAGCCATGATAGGTCAGAGCTCTATGTCGTATGCTAAGGATATTGGAGAATTTGTCTTCCCCTTATTCACACTCCATGAAAGCAGAGTCTAGTTAGTTTTGGAAAGTTCCTAGGCTGGGGAATCTAGGTTTTAGAGGTTTAGTAGTTCACCTTGAATGTGTTTTGGATAGTCACTTTTGACCTTCAACTTGAGTTTGATGCGGAAGATACATTTAGCTCTTCTGTAGAAGGGATAATATGAGGAGGTCACTCGTATTTTAGTTAGATACCCTAATTGGCTCTATCGAGCAAGAAAATAGAATAGGATCCCAACAGTGATTTGGAAATATTCACTATGGCATGGATGAACCTTATTCAATAAGAAGAGTCTAGAGTTTTCAAGGCAACCAGGAAAACAACCTTCTTTGCCATTTTCTTGGCTATCTTATGGATGAGGTATTCCAATGGCAGTGCATGAAACTAGACTTATAATCGCAGTGAGAGAAGGTCCAGCTTTTGAAGAGTAAGTTTGGCTTGAATAGTTGAGAATAAATAGATTGTGTTTGAAAGACCAAGGTGAATTAGTTCATGTATGCCATCTGTCGCATTCTTTCCCAAAGACAGGGAAGAAGACACACATGGCGGCTTCTATGAATTACATTAAGGTTCTAGGCTTTGGTTATGGAGCGTTTAAGCATGATAATATTAAAAGCTCTATCTGTAACAAGCTCGTCGACAAGACAACAGTTAGGTTTTCCAAGTAGAGATGTTATCTTTGTGGAGGGGAATCACCTCGCCTATACCATCATTAGAAAGGAGAGATGAGAAGCTCTTAGCATCTCCCCATACTTTAGAGGAGGTAAGGAAGGCTAGTGGGGAGGGGAGAGAAGGCATGGATGATGAGGAAAGAGAGGAAAGTATATGTTTACGTGAAGATGGTGAAGAGGGGAGACAAAAGTTGCAAGGAGGAGAGGGAGGAGCTGCAACAATGAGCAAGTCCAAGGGGCTAGTGAAAGACACTGAGACGAGAGTGGAAGGAGGTGAGACTTCTTATAACTAGAAAAAAAAGAAGGAGATGAGAGAAAAGTAGAAGTCGAGAGGAGTAGCGAGAGACAATCTCACGAAAACACCTAGCCAAGAGCTTAGGGAAGAATATAGAAGATTAGGAAGTTATTTGCATAGTTATGAGAAGCGGGCAAGACATTGATCCGATAAGGGGGTTGGGTCACCGAATTATTGGTTCAACCAATGGTTCATCTAGTCGAATTACTTTTTTTTTAAATATCTAAATAATATATAAATAGGTCTAATAATTCTAAAAATAAATAAATATCTAGAAAAGTAGTATAAATTGTATATATATCTTTCAAAACAAATGTTATTTATATAGATACCCTCATGATTATTTCCAAGTTAAGTTATTTAATATAAAAGAAAAATACTATTAACCAAAAGAAACACTTGAAAAAAATAATAAGAATATTTTTGTCTTTTTATATTTAAATTGTTCAAATTTTATTATTCAAAGTAGTATTCACGCAAAAAGAATAAGAATTTTAAAATGTATATGTGTAAAAAATTTAAATTTTAAGAGATATACGTGTAAATATAAATTTAAAATAGACGTACAAACAAATAAGAGACTTTTTTAAGTGTATATATGCACAAAAAACTAATTTAAAGGCAACATATATGTTATAAACTAAATATTTTTGAAACTTTAGGACTAATATAATATTATGATATAGAATAGAATAATCAAATATTAAGAATAATTATATAATCTTGTAAAAATAGTTGATCCAGCTAGTTCATAAAAAATCAGCTGGGTTGTATGGTTCAGTGATTCAACCACTGAGTTAGTTGATTTTTACCGAATTAATTATTTATTCGATCTAATAATAAAACCAAATTGATTTGGTGGTTGGCTCATCGGTCCGACCATCCTGTCCGGTGAGACTGTGATAACTACAATTATTTGTTACTCTAGGTGAGATTTCTTATTCCTCGCCGACTTCACAGGCAAATGAAGCAGAAGAAAGTTGACGTCATATCAAAACTCACAGCGACAAGTCAACCACTGATCTGAAAGCCTCTATCCACTAATGAGTGGGTCCCCCCCCCCCCCCCCCCCCCCGCCGCTTGCTTGTTTAAGCCCAAAAGCGTCACCATCCTTTATTAGGAAGTCGTAGCTAATTTCTGCTCCAAATTTCTTCGACCACCCTCTATTATTGGGGTTGTATGCATCAATGAGCCAAGTGGGACCCATCTATTTGATGCGATCTTTCGCCAATTGGATGGAGGAGTTCTTCCACGTTGGCAGAACTCTTTCATCACTTCAACCCAAATATACCTCGTCTTAGGGTGCACGCTTTCTCAACTTAAAAATATCATAATGTTGAATTATCGTTAAATTCTCCTGGTTCTTTCATAATCATTATTATAATTATTTTTTTAATAAAATATTTCTAACATATTATTATTACAGTTAATAAATACATGTAGATGACTAGAAAATAAGATATATTAATAAATAACCAAATTATTTCTCCTATCATCAAATCAAACTATATATCTATGAGAACAGTTAAGATTTTTTTTCATATTTCTATTAATGATTAGGCAACGAGTGCAACTTGGTCTGGAACCAAGCGAAGATAAACTGTAATTTATGGAATGATTTATATAAACTCGGACTTCCACAAAATTTTAAAAATTACGTCGAATGCCATTTCATTTGGATTGTGACTCCACCGTCTCCCCCAACGAGTAAAACTAAGACCAAAAGCTTTTTTATATAAATTAGAGACAAGAGTGGGTCTATTTGGAAATTGGCAAGAGGGGTATAAATGTAATTATGGTTTAACTTCCTGAACTCGGCTACGGAGAGACCCGCTGCCGATAAAACAAAATTGAAAAGCCGGAGAGTATCTCTAATCATCTTCGATCTTGAGGCAGTTCAGAACTCTCCCTCTCTCTCTCTCTCTCTCTCTCTCTCTCTCTCTCTAACTCCTCTTTCGAATGGGAGGAGGAGAAGTAGAGCAAGAACCTCTATTACCTCCAAAACCCCTCCTCCACTCCCACCTCTCCAACCCTCTCCCCCTCTCCTCTGAGATCTCCTACGCCACCTCCACCTCCACCTCCACCTCCACCTCTGCCCATGGCTCCGCCCCTCACCGCAAATCCTCCGGCCTCCACCGCACCCGCACAGCCCCCGCCATGGCCGTCCTCCGTGACCTTCTCCCTATCCCTGGCCCAGATCTCTCCAACATCAACACCCCGAATCTCGCCTCCTCCGGCTCCGTCCTCAACACCGCCGCCCTCCTCCTCCTCCTCTACCTCACGCTCGGCGTCGCCGTCTACTCCGCCGCCTCCCCTGAGGGCTTCTCCGGCGTCGAGACCCACCCCGCCGTCGACGCCCTCTACTTCTCCATCGTCACGCTCTGCACCATCGGGTACGGCGACATCGCCCCGCTGACTCCGGCGACGAAGGTCTTCTCTTGCCTCTTCGTCCTCGTCGGGTTCGGGCTCATCGACGTCCTCCTCTCCGCCGCAGTGTCTTACGTCCTTGATATCCAGGAGGCCGCCATCCTCGCCGGATTCAGAACCGGGTACCTCGTCGATGCCCAAAAGGGCCGGATGCGGATCCGCTCTAAGGTCTGGTTTGAATTAAAACTTCCCCCAAATTTTCTACTAGTAGGAGATTTAAATCTGGTGATGTTTTCACACAAGCCCGAAAATGTTGGGTTCAATTTGCAAATTGTGAAACATAGGGGGGATTTTGTAACTTTGTTTTTCATGTTTTTCGGAATTATAACTCAAATGTTAAATTTCAAACAAAATAGGTAGCCCTCGCTGTCGCCGCCGTCGTGTTATGCGTCGGGGTGGGGACCATTGCGCTGTACTTGCTCGAGGACTTGAATTGGATGGACGCGGTCTACTTGTCGGTGATGTCGGTGACCACTGTCGGATACGGGGACCGGGCGTTCAACACGTTACCTGGTCGGATATTTGCATCGCTCTGGCTGCTGGTGTCCACGCTAGCGGTGGCGAGGGCCTTCCTGTTCCTGGCCGAGGCGCGGATTGATAAGAGGCATCGCAGGATCGTGAAGTGGGTGCTGCATCGGGATTTGACGATCGAGGACTTGTTCGCCGCTGATATCAATCAGAATGGCTTTATCAGGTTGGTTCATCCTAAATTCTCTTCTAATCTTATTTCCTGCTCCCAAAAATTGGTTCCTTTAATATGAAACTCAAGATTGCTTTTTGAATGCAAGAGTTAGTACTTAATTGGTTCCGTCAGGTAGCAATTAGTAGCTGATAGATGGCGCATCTAGTTTCTCCATTCGTTGTATATAACTTCTGGTGAGGGCTTGCTTTGCTGATTAAAGAAATAAACCACAATAAAATTCAGTTAAGCCAAAGCTTCATCATGTGATGCTGTTAAGCCCAAAAATCAACGTTTGGTTTGGTTCAATCGACTGTTGATTGCCTGCATTGTTCACATCAAACAAAGTCTAGGTTTCAGATGAAACTTCAAATCAGTCAGAAACATCTCTTAGGCATCTAGATGGTCCCTCTTAATGCTTCATTCAGATAGATCCACTGGACACGAGTTGCTCAGATCGCAAACTAGTTGCCTTAGTGCCTAGCACCTGCAAAAGACAGCCTAGTGCATAAGAGACATCATACGCAGCGAATCTGAGTTTCTATCAGAAGTTTCTAAGTGTAGCTTAGCCATAGATATTTTATAAGTGCTTGTCCAATATTATTTGTATAAATATATTACCTATTTAGAAGGTCAGAAAATGAGGTTAAAGAGAATGAAATAATGAAGCTTTAAGTTCATTGGTCAGATTGATGTACTCTCAAATGGAAGGGGATTTGTCTGGTTCCTAACATAAGTCTGATCTTGAAGTTCATATTTCCATAGAGTTTTAACTGGTGCAATAAATACATAACTTGCAAACACTCATACATGTTGGGATCTCAGACAAAGTGGTCTTAATGAGGCAACCTTGGATGATAGGAGACTGAGTATAAGGTTTTAAATCTTACAAATGGATCTTCCATAAAAGAAGAAGGCAAATGACTGACTGCCCCCCTATGCAGGGTACATATCTGCAGGCTAAGGTTTTCGTGTAAGGTAAGAACCAAACAGATTTGCGCAATTGTTCAAAATTTCTCCTTTTCTATCTTGAGCTGGAAGTCAGATTGCACTCACAGGAATTCATTCAATTGTGCACTCATGTGCATAGGATGACATATGTCCTGCAATAACTTGTAGGAAATTAATACCATATAGTGCGATGCAGCAAGTATCCATCAGAAACTTTTATAAAAGAAATTCTAAATGTTGTGTGAAGGATGAATAGTGCCACCCATATTATCAGTTTTGCTAGAATTTTTTTTTTTTTATCTCCTATAAAACTCATGATTGCATATATTGTATTGTTCAAGAACAAGGGTACTCATAGAAATGTGCTTCTTTAAGATTTCATATATTTGTATTGTTCAAGAACAAGGGTACTCATAGAAATGTGCTTCTTTAAGATTTCATATATTTGTATTGTTCGTGAAACATATATCGTTTTGCTAGCACGAGTGTCGAACATAATGCACTCATTCGAGTGCATTAAGCACACCTTTAGCAATACTCAATCTAAAGGCCTTTCCTAAAATGTTAATTTAACCATATTCTAACAAGCACAAACATGGAAACAGGACACAAATACAGCACAATACAGACACGAGAATACAATAAATCTTAAAAAAATAGAACACGACAAAATAAATAAATAATTATATATATATATATAATCGATACGTTTGAAAAAATATTTTTCTGAACTTATAGTATAAGTACACAAACATATATAAATTATTATGAAAGAAAAACAAAATGTATACAATACCACAAAGCCAAAAATGATAATGCTAATACGTGACAATACAATTCAATATTATGAAAATAAATAACTAACTACTATTACTTAACTATAGTGGATGGCATAGGCGAATATGTGATTTTATAGTGATTTGCATTAATATTAATTTTCTTGTATGTGTTAACTTGTGATTGTTGCATTATATTTCTATAGCATATGCAGGAAATTTCTAATAAATAATTTATATTATCAACTTTAATAGTATATGATAAATTTTATATCTAAAGTTTCTCATGAGTGTCTAAAAGTGTCTAAGAAGTGTTCGAATTTATTCTATAATTTCTTAAATATTGGATATGTTGTAAAAGTGTCTGACACGTGACCAACGAGTGTAGGATACAGACACTTCATGCTATTTGAAGCATCCGTGCTTCATTGACCGTATTTAATACTTCTTCATTGAAATGGATATCTCAGTAACATAGGATATCTAACCAAATATGGACCTTTTATGTAGTTTGAGCAGTAATTCTTTATCTTTATCAGAGGTAATCAGATTATCAGAATTCCAGTCTCAGAAACGAAGTTATTTTTATGTTGTTGTAAGCAAGGCTTAAAAAATCGGAATCAGGATCGACCTTCCGAAAAAATGATACGTATCGGTTGGATCGGCCATATTGACCGTATTTGTTGCCTGGATCAGATCGGACTTTTTAATTACATAAAATTCTAAATATTATATAAAAATGCAAAAAAACTTTTAAAAATTTAGAAAAAAGCTTACCAAAAATAAGAAAAAAAAACTATAGTGCAATAAAAATTGAAAAAAAAAAGATTAGAAAGAGTGTGAGTGGAAGAAAATCAAACAAAAAAAACCATGATGTATTAAAGAAGAAGAAAAAGAAAAAGAAAAGAAAAAGGGAAAGAGTGAAAGAAATTTAAAAAATGAGAGAAATAAAAAAAATTAATTAAAAATTTATATAGTGGAGTTTGTCGAAGTTCACCAGAGTTTGTCGGAGTTCACCGGATCTAGATCTCTCCGTAAGAGAAACAATGATTATATGTAAAGAGACAAAAAAAAGAAAGAAAGAGTAAAAGAAAGAAAAAGAGTAAGAAAGAGTGAAAAGAAAGAATGAAGAAGAGAAAGAGTTTGGATCGGGCTTGGATCGATCCCGATCCAGATCGGCCAATTCGTATCGGGATGGGCCGATACGACAAATACTGGTTGTAAGTACTATTATAGTTTATGATGAAAAATTATATAGATGGCATGGATTGTGGGATGAATTGGAAGACTATCCATGATAAGAAGCTAGAGTAAGGTGAGGATTTTGTTCTAGATGAAAGAGAATAGCTATTGGACTATAATTTGATTTCTCAAAAAGAAAAAAAAAATACTATTGGACTATAATTGTATTCAGAATGGCCTTAAGCTATAAAAGGCTTGACTGATATTACCAATTAATTTGAGAAATATCTTATTCATTTTATTGGTATCCAATTGATTAAATAAATCATTGGAATCCCCAAAAATAGCACATTCTCGAAGAGTTGTATATTCCTGCTGATCAATGATGATTGCAATATGGGGCATTCATGTGGCTTTCAGTATGGACGTAGAATAGTTTGATGAACTATTGCTCAGTCAATTAATCTAGTCACCCTTTGCTTCTATAATGGGTGACCATCAAGCTTGGTGAGCTTATCACTTGTTTGGAACTGCTCGTAATTAGCTCTATTAGGTCTTACTTATGCTGCACAATAGAAATGCACTCCCATTATATATAATGATGAAACTGCTAGATAGATGTGTATTGTTTCTTGCTTCCCTTCAGTGTTCCTTTTAGCAGAAACAATTCTTTTTTCAATCCATTCTTCAAATCTAGATAATTTTTATGCACATATTCCCTGTTTGTTTGGATTAATAAACTTTCATTTATTCAACTGTATAAGGCTAACAACACTTTAAACGTGATTTTTGAGTCAAACAGTTAGACTACTTGTCAGATACTTAGTGAAGCTAAATATAGCAGTTGGAACTTTACGATATCCAACTTTTAATACTTGCTTTTAAGTTCCTAAATAATGCAGTATAATTGTTCTTAAAATTTATTGTTTTTTATCATCACTTGTTGCACCTACTAGCGAAACCTGAACCTTGCTGTTGCTTGTTTCGCTCTTCAGTAAATCAGAGTTCGTCATATACAAGCTGAAGGAAATGGGAAAGATCAATGAGAAGGATATTTTGCAAATCTGTGACCAGTTCAACAGACTTGATACCAACAATACTGGCAAGATCACCCTCCCTGATCTCTTAAATGCTACCAGATGACCCATAAAGTTAGTGCCACATTCAGTTGGAGTAGAATAGCTTCACACTGCAATCTAAATGCAGGTGGACGTTAAATTCTTCCATCAAATTTGTATATCAGTGACAACTGTAAATAGAATACAAAGTACATCAGCACTTGGAAACTATACGAATACAATTTACATATACGAGCCCTTTCCGGGAAAACCAGTTCATGTGATTGCACATCTTATTTGAGATGCTACTTGAATCGCAAAAAAATGGCAGTTTCTGGTAATTATGTGCTGCTATACCTATGGGAAGTTTTCAGGATGGAGAGAATAGAAGAGAAGAGAAAGGAGAGATGCCTGTTTGGATAGAAATTTTAGAAAAAAATAGTGAAGAAAGGGAGGAAAAGATAGTGCCTTTAATACAAACAAGAGGACAAAAGACTCTCTTTCTCATTTAATACAAACAATAGTGAAGAAAGGGAAGAAAGGGAGAAACTAAATTACATTTCCTATTATCTTCTTTTCTCTAGTATATCTAAACAAGAGGACAAAAGACTCTCTTTCTCTGTTTTCTCTCACGCTAATATCAGCAATAAGAAAAAGCAGTGCTGGAAAAGAGTCTTCCCATGAACACCTAAAACCTAATAAGCTTCTCACATTAGCCAACCAATCAACAACATGTGTACCTCCTCCGATGATCGTCAGATATTTTGTCTAGTTTCAACCTTCCTTCGTTATTTCATTTCTACCTGTACATCCCGACTTTAGAATCACGTCATTCCAAGGCCAAAAAATCCCTAACTCAAAGTCTACTATCCGTTAAAATATTAGAATTTTTGTACGAATAGATCGATCCATATCTAGTTCGTTACAATGATATTAGAGTCATCATTCCTCGAACCGATGGTAAATATGTGATCCAACCCAGAGAAGATTGCGGCCATGGAAGACCAAAAACTCATCTCCATTCTTGTTAAGATTTCCTCAACACCACCGGCCATCACAATTGACAAACCACCTGTGTGGACAAAATCATTGGTAGAGTCCGTGGACTTGTTGAAAGAAATTATCGAAAGTGAGAATCAAGAGGATCGAAAAGAATCCAAGTCTTAAGGGCAGCTATCATGACCTAGCATTACCACCCTACGTTGCTAGTGTCGTCGGACATAGTGGAACTGGCACTCCATGACCGATATCTTCAACTTGTGAGGGAGGTAAAGAGTCAGCCAAACTGTCGCCAAAACACCACCTTCTGTTATGAAAGAGTCCATGCCGCCTTTGTAGACCCAAGCCATCGTAGTCACAACGCTAGATTAGCCTCCAACAATGGGCTTGACACTGTCTATCCCAACCATGGTGGAAACTAAGGCCCGAAACCCTCGCTTTCCATCGATAATGATCCAGGCCCCCTCGACCCAAACTATCACGTCTAATCCCTTCCACTGGACCTTCGCACAGAAGCCAGGTTAGCAACAAACACAAGAAGCAATAGACTAACTGGCCATAATGGCCCTCTTCCTTACAACAAACCGAAGTATTGCGTCCTCGGGGCCAACATTTTAGTGACCATCGACGGCCACAGTCAACTTTTATTGCCCTACTATAAGTACATGGCAGACTTTGTAGTCACCAACGAATGTCTAATAATCAAGCTTGACGCCCTTTTTCTCTACAGCCTTCACTAAGCCTTATCTCACCAGCGCTCCACTATAGTGGGGCCACGAGTACCAACACGTAACCACCAGGGACCACGGGGGTCGTTAAGAGCACTTTGTGTTGTCCTGTTCAACTAACCCAGCTCAGGGAGAATAACCTCCTCCCACTATCGCATACCAGTGTTCCACTGCCGCGAGGACCAACTAGAGGCTAACTGCCAGTAACCCGTGATAAAACCCAACCGCCATCAACGGTGCCCCTAGGACAAAATATAATTTTGGGCCAAGAATTGGGGTTATGGCATTTGCATGGAGGAGATAAAGTGCATGAATCTCAAGGAAGGCCAAATTTTTACAAATCAGTTCAACCATCTCGTGCAAATTAGTTCTGGACTCATGAGCATGCCCTTGAGCTCGAGTGCAAGCTTGAGGATGACTAGTGGACTTGTGTCAATCGACTAAATCGAACCCACATGCAACCCGGGCACGACATCAGCTAGACTCGTGGGCCAATAACCCATGAGATCAGCATCGACCACGAGGTCACTTGGACCGTGATGATAAGCCACATTTTGGGATCCAAGCTTGGACCGTTTTCAAAATTCTCATGAGTTTATGAGGAGACCTGCAAGACTGAACCTATCTAGCAAAGTAATTTTTTACATACCATGGCACGTCCGATCATTAAAAGGTCTAGCTCACAGTATTCTACTTAGGGAGCCTGGCAATGAAATGGTACCAGTCAGTAGAGCAGATTCAACCATTCAAGTCTTAGTAGGCGTTTGCTAATGCGATTTGTACATAGTTAGGCTTGACCCAATATAAGAACTTTGAGGCCATGTTAACTAAGCTAACTCGGTCAATAATAGTTTAGGTTTACTAAGAGAAGTTGAAACAGATTTTCAACTGAATCACTAATTGGTTAAACTCGGCACTAAAGAGCATGTTGATCAGTGAGCTCAGGCCTGACATTCAAGCTAAGATTAAAATTCTAAGGCCCACTACTTCTGAGAAGATCTTCTAATTGGCAGTTTTGATGGAGTCCATGTTAGATCAACTAAACCAGATCTATAAATAGAGAAGGAAGACGGCCCAAGCTCAAGGCCCACTAAGGCTGCACCTACCTCGGCCCAACCCGGCCCAATAGAACCAACAGCAAATCACATGCAAATTTGTGTTGAATGACTTGAAAAACCACAAGAAGAAAGGCTTGTGCTTTTACTATTGTAACAACCCAATCCAAAAAAAAAAAAAATTCATGGGCACGACGCGACCGGCCACACTGTGGCCGACCTCGTGCCCATGCCAGCTGCTCATGCAGCTTGGTGGGGCGCCACGCACCTACGGCCGCTGCCGCAGCCAACCGGCTGCGGCCAGCTGGCCACGATGGGCCCCGGCGCCGCCACTACTTCTCCTCTACCGCCTTCCCTCTCTCTCTTTAAATCTCTCTCTCTCTCTCTCTGCTCTCTCTCTCTATCTCTCTCTCTCTCTCTCGCCGAGGCCGGCCGTCGCCGTCGCCACCTCCACGAGCGCCGATGAGCTCCCCTCTCTCTCTCTCTCTCTCTCTCTCTCTCTCTCTCTCTTTCTTGCCCGAGGGTGGGCTCGTCGGAGCCGAGCCACCGGCGAGAGGCCGACCGCTGGCTGGCCAGCAGTGGCCGATGCCCTCCCCACCGGCCCGGGTCCGCAACCACCTCCCTCACCTCCTCTCTTTCTTCTCTTTCTCTTCTGTTGTTCTTCTTCGTCCTCCTCTTCTTCTTCTTCTTCTTTCTTTCCTTCTTTCTTTCTTTCTTTCTTTTTCTCCTTCTTCCTCAGCTCCTTCTCTTTCTTTCTGCACAGTGTTGGGCTCGGCCCAACACTGTAGCAGACAGTGCTGGGCCGAGCCCAGCACTGATGGCGGATGTGATTAATTTATTAATTAATTAGTTTATTTATGTTATTTATTTAGGTATTTTTCTTCTTAATTAATGCAAATAGATTATTTAGACATGAACTATATTAATAATATTATATATCCTTCAATATAATTTTATTAATGATAATTTTTATCATTAATGATTAATTAGGTATAAATATATGTAATACTTATATTTATTTATTTATTTACATATCTATTAGATTAATAGATAGATTTGTAAATTATAATTATTAGATTTATATTCTAATATTCTTATGATCTACATTTTAAGTAATTCTATTAATTTATTATACATTATTATTTTGTAACAAATAAGATAATGACTACATAGTCCCTAATTAATCAAGATATAATTTAATTATAATTAGGTTTTTATCTATATTTATATTTTATTTATA
This sequence comes from Typha angustifolia, assembly GCF_048772165.1. Lineage (NCBI taxonomy): Eukaryota > Viridiplantae > Streptophyta > Magnoliopsida > Poales > Typhaceae > Typha > Typha angustifolia. Next base: position 8,918,002 of record NC_133252.1, on the reverse strand, counting down.
ATTAAAATCTAGCCAATCATAAAAATAAGTAGAAATTCTAAAATCTAATAAATCATCATATTTTACTCGAACGGATTATAATGAGATAAACAACTAACTTTATGTTACTTAAACATTTTCAGATCCCAAACCCCTTATTTGAGACCCCGTTGTCCTTGCTAGCGAGAAGTGTCACACGGTTGATGGGCGGATGTAAGGGATACGTGGTTTATATCTTCTGATCAGTGTGAGTAGTCTTATCCCCTATATCCCTTTCTCAAATTAGGATATATTATATATTATGTACATGCATGTTTTGGCCTCCAGCATGATTATATGACTTTATATAGAGATGATTTCAGTCGAGCATATTTTATCATGCACTTGATTAGACTGATCTGGGATATGAGTACATTGGTGATATATAGAGATGATTGGAGATGATTATGCTATTATGATTTTATGTCGGGATGATTTCTATCATGAGTATGCATGTGATAGATTAGCATGAGTATGCATGTGTTAGATACATGGTTAGAGTTTGCATTACATCATTTTGCTCTTGATTCCTATTCCACCTAAATTCCTGTTATGCATTGACTTGTTATCATACTGGATATATGCATATGATTTGTCATTTTAAAAAAGAAAGCATAAAATGTGATTAATAGGATAGTTGATAGAAAGCGTGAGGATACCCGAGTGGGCGCGAGGGTTAGGACGCGCTTGGTGGATGATTGATCGCTCGACATGGTCGCGATCCTGTTGGCCTTACGTCCGATGTCGTTAGTCTGTGTGCGCAGTAGACATTCAGACACATACCGTTCGCTAGGGCATATGTGGCGAGTTATCCTCATGAGATTTCTATCAACTAGAGGGGTGCCCGGTCTGGATGGATGTTGATACCCTTAGCGGATGGCAGGGTATGGTTATATTTGAGATACTCCTTGCGGATGGCAGAGTATGCTTTGAGCCTTCGGGCATGATGTTGAGACCGGGTACCGGGTGTTGACTGTGCACAGTGGTCTAGTATGATGATATTATACCGAGATGTCAGTGATGATCGTGATGTTGAGAAATGCATATGATTTCATTATTATCTGACATACCTGATTATCGAGTGGTCAATATGCATCATATATGGTTGCATTTGATATCATAGCATGGTCTTGGTCGGCATGCATCATGTGTCATATTTGAGAGAGAGTTATGATGATAGTATGATATGGAGATTTGTTTACTCATGATCGAGGATTGTATACTTTTATCAGTTATGACATATTATCTACCTTTCATTTATATATTATTGAGGATACATTCATATACTCATCAATGACATGATACTTTTTCTGATTCATATTATCCAGTACATGATTTACTCTCTGTTTGGCATCACTGATTCGGGGTAAAGTCTATTCACTGAGCCTTTTGCTCATGACTCTCTTTATTTCTTTTCTAACCCCTCAGATTTATGGTACGTGATAGCGACCTGAGATATCTTGGGAAGATATTTTAGAGTGATAATGAGGTGAGCTATTGATACGAGACGGTATAAAAGATAGTTTAACCAGATATTGAGTTGTATCGTTGTTTGTTATATTTGTACCTTATTGTATCAGACGATGATTTGTATAATATATGTCGAATCATAGTGTACTCTTGTATTAGTTATTTTAGTTGTATATTGATGGTTTGTTGTGGCCTGTGTGAGTCCTGCCAGATTATGTAGCGGTCTAGTGTATATTATTGTGGACTTTGATATTCATATGTTAACAGGTTTATTTGGTTAAGAGTATGATTTATTTGGTGATGAATTATATGATCATGGATAGGTTAGCAGGTTTTATTTGATGATGTCATGATTATATGTGCACAGGAGAGTATCCGTGCGTGACGGGCCCCGCCTGACTTGTCGCGTGCATCGCACGTGCCGTGCGGCCGCGTGGGCGTGCACGTGCCGTGCCGAGCGGGGGCGTTACAACTATGATAACTATTTTACCTCTAGTCACAAGTGCAAATGCTAATCGACTTACGTCATGTTCTTAGGCGGTCTTGCAGAAGAACAACCTTAGTCTTCCGGCTGGCATGACAAGCTATACAAGTACAAGGATGTGAAGAACTAGTCACCTTAAGGACCAGGTGTCGAAAGCATGGTGAATTATTATAATTTGACCATAGGGGTTAAATCAGTCGAATCGAATTGATTAAGTTAGCTAAATTTATTTATTGCTTTTAATTCAAATAAAGTGGATGTAAGCCTAATATGGCAAATTGTATTTGACTCGCTATAACTCTAATCATATATATAAATAGGATAGGCCGTGAGTTATTTATATATGTGGAATGATACTAAGTCTAGTTATTTTACTATCTTGCATTTATCGTTTATTCATAACCATCAAGTCACCTTACTTTCCTAGGAGTAAATCTTAATACTAAAAATCTATCAAACTGTCAAACCCTAGTCACCATCTTTCTCTAAGCCACCCTATCATGTAGTTAACTTTCACCATCTCATAGCCATCCGCACCCTCCAACAACCGGCGGAACATCAGATATTTATAATTCTATCAAGTTTCGACATTCATTCACTGTTTTATTTTTATCTTTTCGCCCCAATCTCGAAATCACGTCATTCCAAAATCAAAAGATCCCTAACTCATGAGAGTACTATCATTAAAATTTTATTATGAATAAATTGGTCCATATCTAATTTGTAACACTCTCTTGCTCTTCCTACTCCTCTCTCAACTCTAGTCACCGACTAACTCCTCCCTCCTTCAACTACCTTCTCCCCTTAACTCATAAGGCTTATCTCCTCATCTCTCCTCTTCTTTTCTCAATCACAAATCTACCCTACGTCATTATCCCCTCTATCTCCACTAATATTACTACCAAATCGCCCACCACCATCTCCACCAATATCACCCTAAAATCGATCCATAACAACGGCTACTGGAGCTCTAGTATGATGGTTTAGACAAAACTTAATCTAATAATTAGCTCATCTACTAATAAGTGGGTCACTGTTATTAAAATTTCAAGCCGAACCAAGAGTTGAATTATAAAGCAATTTAAACTATGGGTCATGTTCTTTCTTTCTTGGGAATTTTACAAATTACACCCTATATTTTATCTATTTTGTGATTCACGCTCTATCTTTGAGGTTTTTATAGGGGTGTAAACGAGCCGAGTTTGATCGAGCCTAGCTCTAATCAAGCTTGGATTGAAATTAATTTCAAGCCTGTCTTTGTGATCAAGCTTGAATTGAAATAATTTCAATCCGAGCCAATTTCGAACTCGAGCTTAAACGAGCTACTCAATTAGCAATTTCAAGCCTTATCAATTTCAAACTATTTTTAAACCTGAGCAACTTTGAATTAATTTAGACTTGAATCAAGCTTGAAATAAAACTTAATTCAACTATAAAGATATAAATATTATCAAAATATAAATTACAAGCAATAAAGATAAATGGGTTAGAAAACTACAAGCAACCAAAATATAAATTACAAACAATAAAGATAATTGTGTCAGAAAATAATGGCTGAAATTCTGAATGGATGAAAGGGTTTTCATCTGATGGTTCATATTAGTTTGATATTACTTATATTATATATATATATATTCGAGCCTTATCGAGCCGACTCGATCGAGTCGGCTCAGGATTAAGCTTGGCTCGAATTTAATTTCGAGCCTAGCTTTAATGATCAAGCTCGGCTCAGCCTATTTTCGAGCCGAGCTTGATCGAGCATTATCAAGTCGAGCTCGAGCTGGCTCGATTATTTTGACAGCCCTAGGTTTTTATAACCCAACTCCTATTTTTTTTCTTATACTTCTTATTTAATACCCTCCATTAATTTAAATGTTACCAGCAAATATATATTTAATGATGCACTAAATGACAAAAATGACAAAATTAGAAGAAAAAAAAAGAAAAAAATATAAAGTGTAAGGGAAACGGAAAAAAAATCGTGGCTCGCCAAATTAAAAACAAGTGAATTTTTAGTGTAAATAATTAATTTGTAATGGTTACAAATTTAGAAGTCTTTACATTGGCTAGCAAGCCCATAATCTTTAAAAAGAGGAAAAAATATCATAAAAAAAGTAATGATAATATTTTCATACCAACAAATAGAAAAAAATACTTTGACCTATTTATCTTACTCCTTAAAACTATTTTTTTATATATTTTTTGTCATATTAAAAATAACAATTACACTCTATTTCACAACCAAATACTCAATATTTATAGACTAACTTAAGGTATCTAAAATATTTTAAGAAAAAAAAGTTCTAATTAGCCGAGTTTATAGGAGTTAGTCCCAAAACAAAAGGAGCCTAAAATTTTACTCATAATTTAATCACACTTGATTAGTTTTCCATCTCCAACGTCACTTTTCCCCCCCCACCGACCGACCCAATTCAACTTCTTCGGCTATTGATTACTTCATTAGTTTTTGACCTTCTTCCAATCACGACAACCCATCCAAAAAATACGAGCAATTTGCACCAAAAACTACTAATTCGTACTCAGTTTTCGTTGCATGATCATACCTAAATTTATAATTTATTTGTCTATAATGTTATTTTACTAGTATTAAGAGGAAACACACACACACACACAGATTGTCTCTTTCCAAAGATACATATAGACTTTGTTTCTAATCAATTTAAAGTTCATATTAGAGTTGTGGATTTTCTACATAGATTTATTTATTGGCAAATTCAGTTCACCTCAAATTTGACGTATATTTATGTAACCTTTATTTGTGGTTCAAATTAAATTATAAATGATAGATTTTATATCCAAATTAATCGTATAAATAATGAAGCTATTCAAATTATTTGGGCATTTTGATTTAAATAAGTAAAATTTGAGCCATGACCTTCTGTTTTAATACCATGAAAATAATTGATAATCCATCAACTGCTCTAGAAGATTGTGATAGAAGGATCGTTTTCATCTTTTATATATACCAAGACAAATTAAATTTGCTGCCAAAAAGCTAAATATTTAATGGTGATTTACGTTCCTGACGTTGACCATGCAATGTCCAGAACACGTGGAAAATATTGCAACCTAAACCCTACACCATACTCTAATACTTGGAAGAAAGGACAAGTAAACAACCCATCTACTACCACTCTCTTAAATACATTTGGAATCTTTCCAATACTTAATTAACTCCTTAGCAGTTGCTTTCCATACTATCGTATTCATATATAAATATATATATATATATATATATATATCTTGTTGCTTTGGACTTTTGGAGTATGGAACAAAACAAACCTGTATTTAATTCTTTGGATTTATATACGCTTCTTAACTTCTTAGCTTAATTTCTTACATCTCTGGGGCCCACTCACCTAACAAAGAGGGGTGTTGGCTTTCTTAGTTGCCGATTACCATCGTATTCTCCTACAACTTCACTTTCTTCTCATTTATTGTTTCTTTTTTCTTTTATTTTTTTTAGAGAATGCGAAATATATTAGAATTTAATTTTGACGGTTATAATCATAATCTATGATTCTATTATAATTAGCAAGCCAATCAGCAACATAGTTAGGCTCTCTAATAATATGAATGGTTTTTACTATTTTGATAATTATAAGTAAGATATTTAATATCAGCAACCAAATCCTCCACAGTCTATGCAGGTAGGTTTCGTGACACTATTCAAAGCGTTGATTAAGAGAAGTGAATATGACTTTATGATAATGTTCGAAATCTTTTTATCCTTTAGAAATAGTAGCACCTCATATATTACGATCGTTTCTACTATTAATATATACCTGTCACACTTAGCGTCGGTAAAGAGTGGAGCATAATTAACTTATCAAATTACGAACCCCGCTCCGCCAATGATCTTAGAACCCTTGAAAGAGCCATCGATATTTACCTTTCACGAATGGGGCGGTGACATATTGTTTCTTTGTCATTCATTGAACCCTCTTCTTTAACCATTTTATTATTTATTTATTATTTACTTTTTTAAGAAAAGGTAATCCATTTTCAACATGCAATTGTTTCTTCCGATAAGATTATCTAGAAAAAAAAACATAATCACTGGATCATTAAATTAATGGCAGTTGATGTGAACGTGGAGACCAATCTGTACGATTCTGAACAACTAATCCTCGTGATTCGCGTTACAGGTTCCAACGCCCAATCTCTAGTCGACACGTCGGACGTCGTTCTCTCTCTCTCCCATCTCCTCTGCGACATCCATCCCCATGTCTCCCCTCCCCCTATTTATGGACGCACCTCGTAGTTCATTTCTCCTGCCCTTTGTTCATTATTCCTCTCCGAATTAGCCGACCCGATTCATATCCCGAACCGGACCGGTCGGACCTTCTTCAGCCCGGCTAGGCGTTGTGCTCTTCGAAGAGGTGAGAAAGTACTTTTTGTGCAATTTAGAAGCTTACCTTTCTTTGTTCCAGATTAATATCCCTTAATTTCTTGCTCTACTAGATGTTTCGCTAATTACTTACTAATTAGATACTAATATTTAAGACTACAATTAGCAAGATTAGTACCGAACGTTACAAGTTAAATGCAGGAGACTAATTTAGTAGTCTGTACTTGTCTTGCCTAAAGATTAATTATATTATATAGGCAATTATTTCTAAGAGTATTGTTTAGAAATTAAGAACCTGTTTAGTACGACCACCACATAGTGGTGGAGGAGGTCACAGATGGGCATAAATTCTTTCGTACTTCATGAAAGAAATATTTTTATTAAAAATTATAAAAAAATAAAAAAAAGACTTGCAGTTATGGACGTTTGTTTTGATCCGAGTCATAGTTTGCTTATTTTATTTTAATTTTTGTAGCTAGGAGAATTAGCCATATACCTACTGGCTCATGATCGATTAAAAGGAAAATTAAGCCCTTCACTTTGAATCATATACAATAACAACTAAACTGTTAATCTCAAATATATAGTACTTTCGTCATCAGCTATTGCTATTTGTGTCAAACCTTTTTTATGCTTGGAATCATTTGCTACCCTTTTGGAGAATAAGACTATGTTTGATTTGAGATTAAACTACGAACTCGATTGGTTACTCTTATTATTTTAATTTTAATTTTTTATAAAATAAATTTAATTAGAAATAAAAAAAATAAAAAGATATTTAATAATTGAATCAGTTTAGGAGTCCCTAAACTAGTTCAGAAAAAGCTCCTAAACTCAAATCAAATAAGGCCCAAGGAGCCAAAATTACCGTTGGCCTTGAGACCTTAGCTTTTCATGAAAATGATGAATTAAAATATAATCGGTAGTAAATTCAAGTCTTAGCAAATGTATCCGTCAATTGAAATGTAAGCATTTTAGATTATACAATACAAAAATTATTATCTTGTAACAACTAAATTTATAAAGCAGTCGACGAGTTAGCCAGAAGTTTGTGATCTAGACCACATTAACAAGCCGGCCATAAAAATATTTTAATTCTTTATAAAATAAAATAATTTTATAGCTATGGATTAATATAACAGTATGATATTTTGAGCCACATCAGGCCGGACGGACAAAGGTTTAGCCCATATACCTATTTCTATGTGAGCTAAAATAGAGCTAAGCTTGATGATCATGTACCATGTAAAAGGATATCTGACCAAATTTCGAAGGCAAAAGCCTGTTGCTCGATTGTTGCATCCAAATTATATATGTTGTCCCACTCGAAGACAACTTCCCTAGCAAATTGCTCCCCGGTCCCCCACCTAATACGTGGACTCACATGATTCTGCTCTTTCGCGGACCCCACCTGAGTTGTCGTCCTGACGTGTGGTCCCTTTGTGCCACGTAGCAGGCCATCTCTATGTTCGTCCCTCTCCACGTCAGCAGCCTGCATGAAAATAATGCTCAAGTAGCGAGAGGTTCTCCCTTAGAACGTACCATAAAATGTATTGATGACTCGGACTTTCCACGTATCCATCAGGGGCTAGTTAATAGCCGCTACTCTTGTTAACGAATAGGATAACTTTCCTTTACCAATATGCATGCGGGATAACAGACACGATAATAACTTAAATTATCATATAAAAATTATGATATATATACTAAAATCTATGGCAAACTACTAGGGGGGACCTTATTTGATGACTTAGAATTCTGTCGTATGCTAATTAATTAATCCAACTCATCCAACCTCACCTGAAAAAGATGCAATTTTGTCATACCCAAAGCATTATTCATAACAAGACATCCAAATAAACTGGCCTTCATTTCAATATAACGTATTCCTCCATTTGGTCTTATCCTCCTTACTTCTTGCCTATTCCTTCTTACCTCTATAATGCAAGCAATCCATCAACCCTATTTTACGTGGAGCCACTTGGTCCCTTTTAGTGCCCCCTTCATAGTAATAAGCATTCCTCGTGATCATTGAAGAAAGCCACTGTTCCGGATAAGGCATGAAACCTCCACCTATTCTCCGAATAGAAAACCCCGATAAAATAACACTTTTTCCTCGCTTTTCCTATTAGAATAAGATTGACGGGGATGCACGAAGTAGGACAATGTTATCCATGCCAGGGGCATTTTAGTAAATGGCGGTCACCTTATCTCACGGCAAGATTATGAGAAGCCTTTTTGTTAATACGTTGTAGGCGAAGGAGAGGACCGGTTGGGATCCCGTCACCGCCCTCCCTATAAGTAGCAGTGCTCCCCGCCCCCCGCCCCTCTCCTCTCTTTGCTTCTCGACTCGAGTCCTTTCCTTCTTACCGGATCGCGCGGTATCTGAGCTCGGAGTGGGAGCCATTAATGGTGAGGGAAGGAGGTGGGGGGATGCGACTGGGGAAGTACGAGATCGGGAGGACGCTGGGGGAGGGGAATTTCGGAAAGGTGAAGTTCGCGAGACACGTGGAGAGCGGGCAGGCGTTCGCCGTCAAGATCCTCGATCGGAAGCGGATCCTTGAGCTCAAGGCCGATGACCAGGTAATGGAAATTAATCTTAGACGAGCCCTTTCTTCTATCTGTTTGTTCTTCCCAAGGGTATTCCGGGAAGAATATTCGGGGGGGAAAAAGGGGGTCATTCTGGGGATTTTATTTTGATTTTTGATCTTTGGAGTGGGAACAGATAAAGAGGGAGATCGAGACGTTGAAGCTGTTAAAGCATCCGAACGTCGTCAGGTTACATGAGGTATCGTTCTCATCATCCACTGCTTTGAATTCTTTTCGTCATCTATTAATCCGTCTTCTTGTAAATAAGTGCCTGGTAAAGTGAAAAATTACTCCGCTGCATCATAGATCGCTTTTTAGCTCTTTCTAGAAGTCAATGAATACTTCTTGTGTCTCAGATTTTTTAGTTTGTTTAAATTAAAACGAGCTGAGTTCGTCTCCCTCAGCTCCAGCTCCAGCTCATTCCGATGAGTAGGAAGGTGCGTAGAAGTATAATACTAGGGAGGATGATTGTTTTTATTTTAATTTAGCCACGTCAGCATTTACAAATAACTACAATATTTACCATATAAAGTTATATTAGTAAGTTTATCTTTTTATCTTCGTTATAATAAGTTTTATTGATCTGGAGGCTGATCAGTTTACCGTATCGACTTAGTTTAAGGATGCATACATAAATTTTAAGGGTTTTTGGCTATTTTAATTCTGTCGGTGTTTTGTTTGTCTTTTAGAATTTAAATATCAAATTAAGTATGTTTTGACACTTTTCCCAAATCAGTGTGTTATATAAAAATTTAAAAGTTATTAAGAAAATTCATATAAGTTGCTTCAGGGAAGAAATTTCTCAATATAAATTAGTAAAATTGGAAACTAGCTTATATAGAGATTTTATATAAGATTTAGTAATTTTTGAATAATTTTTTAGATTTTGACATAAGTCACTGATATGAAAAGTAATTTATATTTAATAGTTAGTCATCCCAATTAGTAGTTTGACATACCATCACGCACCTAGTTAAGTATTTAAGTTTTTCATTGGAGGAAAAGTATTGGGAGGACTGGTTTGGTCAAAAACAACGCCTTGGGGACTAAACTGCAATAAATAAAAGTTAGTTTTCTGGACGTCACCCACCCGTAAGCCGTCAGTTAAATAGGTGAGCCGTTTCGTGGGCCCATTTGAATCAACCAATGGGTACATCGGGTCCGTTCCACCTTTTCTGAACGATTCGGACCGCAGCATCGCATGTGGACCCTCTTTATTACAAACTCCGGATCCCACATAATTCACGATAGCCAATAGGCGGGCCCTGCCTCCGATAATTTGTGGTTCCCGCTCGTTAAGAGATGGGGCCCTGCCATGTGAACCCCTAAATCGGACCTCAAGTTCGGTTTTCTCCATACTAGACTACTAGTAAACGTCTTATTTCTGTGGTCGAAATCACAGCGACTTCTGAGTTGCTTAATAAGCACTACATGTTCGTATGCAATTCTTTCCCGATACGCTTGCACCACAGAGTTGCTTAATAATTAATATTTAATTGGATGTATGGAGAAAATATTACTAAAATAATTTATACAAATTTGTCTTTATATGCACTAAATTTAATATTAATAATCTAAATACTTTATCACTTTAAATGCGAATATACTTTGCGTATAGTTTTATCTTATTAAAATCTACAAATATATTATTTTAGAATATTTTGTTTTATATACACTAAATACATAAAAGTAAACAATAAAACTATACATATTAATAATTTAAATTTTCAAATATAATATTGTTTTATTCTTTTGCATTATATAATTGTCAATCCAATCATTCCTTTCTCTCTTATAACAACAAAGAGCAGATACCAAATTCTCAGAAATTATAGGTTAAATTTATGAAGCTGTAAATATTTGAATTTATTAGTAATGTCAAAGAACTTGTTGTGTAATTCCACATGCTTCAGCCATTTATGAATCTGCTCATCCATTCGATGATCCTTATTTAGTTGGATGCAGGCGACCAAACAACTTGACGGAATGAAATAAAAGGATCTAAATCTAATTAGACGATTCCAGATGGTTGGAAGTAAAATATGGCTTGCTTATTGTTGTTATGTGTATCTTTTCCAGTAGCCAATGACAGTTGTGTCTCTCAGGTTTCAGCAAGCAAGACTAAGATCTACATGGTTCTCGAATATGTAAATGGAGGAGAGTTGTTCGGAAAAATTGTAAGCATAGTTGTTTAGTCTCACATTGTTTTAGATTTCAAACAGAGTTCTCTCTCATGCTAGTTTATTCTATCATTAGGATTTGAAGGGTAAGCTCTCAGAGCAAGAGGGTAGGAAGCTCTTTCAGCAGCTAATTGATGCTGTAAGCTATTGCCACGAAAAGGGTGTCTATCACAGAGACCTCAAGGTAAATAAACTTTACATTTTCTAGAGTTGTTTGCAATCAGTAGTAGTAATTAATATGGAAGCAAGAGGAAGGAGGAGAGAAATGTAGTGAAAACTGCCTATTCATATACACTTCATCCACGTCCTAAAAATCTCACTAGGACTTATAACCTCCTATCTAACTCCTCAACCTGATCAAGAAGTAAGAAAGATATCATACCCTTACTTACACCTAAAATTACCAAGATGATGGACACCATAATACATGAGAACTATGACATTTGTTCCTCAGCATCTTATGAAGAGGTTAGATGATAGTGATGTGGACTGCTTATTCTTCTACATTCATTTTGTGAAAACTACGATATATTATTGGCATAATAACTTTAATAAACTTATTACAGCCCGAAAATGTTCTTGTTGACGCGAAAGGGAACATAAAGCTTTCTGATTTTGGCCTCAGTGCTTTACCTCAACATCTTGGGGTATGTGATTATATATTTGTCTTGATCATATACTCTAATTCAAATTTTACGCATATATTTATTCGTTTACCTTCTTACATGTCAGAATGACAAATTATTGCATACAACCTGCGGCAGCCCTAACTACATTGCTCCTGAGGTAACAATATTAGTTTCTTTCCTCTACGTTGTGAACTTATACTCTTGCTTCATGCATTACCTAAGGTGACAAGTTCTTTTGACTATTAAAATAGGTCCTTGCAAACAGAGGTTATGATGGTTCAATGTCAGATATCTGGTCTTCTGGTGTCATTTTGTATGTTATTCTTACGGGAAATCTTCCATTTGATGACAGAAATCTTGCTGTTCTTTATCAAAAGGTATGTAATTGAATTGAGAGAAACATGAAAAAAAAATTGGGCTAATTAGTGCTGTACCATTTCATAATGCCATTTTCTTGGTTGTTTTCAGATATTCAAGGGAGATTCGAAGATTCCTAAGTGGCTTTCTCCAGGTGCTCAAGATATCCTCAAAAGAATTCTAGATCCTAATCCAAGTACCAGGATAAATATGGCTGGAATGAAGTCACACGATTGGTTTAAGCAAGATTATATTCCTGCTGTCCCCTATGATGATGATGAAGATATTAATATTGCTGATGCAGCTCTCCCTATCAAAGAGGTACTGGAAGATTGATTGCATGACATTTGCTTATATTATAATGATGCTGTTAGAGATGTTAAAAATGCAAAGCATCCTTCTGTCTCTTGAAGCATGATGAGGCGGATGATCACAGGGCACCCTCCCATATTAATGCTTTTCAGCTGATTGGAATGTCTTCATACCTTGATCTTTCAGGATTTTTTGAGAAAGAGGTAAATACTTTTCTTTGCCCTCTTGGTTATGTATTCTCGGTTGAAATCATCAGGAGACTAGACTCATAACTGGTTGGGGAAAAAGATATGTTATAATAAATTTGATACCCATTCTGCTCATTCAGACCACCAACTAGCCTACTACTAATCATGTTTAAAGCTCATATGTTTCCTAGTCTTCAATGGGTGCCATAGTGGTCAAAGCTCTGCTCTATATATTTTGATTCAGAACTGCAGCTTTGTTAATAGAGGGTCAACTTCTAATAATATTCATGCTATTGTGCACATTTGTAATTATAACATGAAGTTCTCAGGACAAGAATCATTTGGTTACTGGCTATTGCAGGAAGCCTCTGAGAGGAAAATCAGATTCACTTCAAGTTATTCGCCAAAAGATTTGTTTGAGAAGATCGAAGGTATTGTTACAGAGATGGGTTTCCAAGTACAGAGAGGAAATGGCAAGGTTAGTATAATTATATTCTTCCATACAATACAATCAGGTAGCACTTGTCATTCAAAATGTTAGAAGCTCTAGGAAATATAATTCTTTTGATATGACTTGCAGCTGAAAGTAAAGCTGCACCTCAAGGGTTCAGCCAGCCTAAATTGCCCTGGGTCTCTATCAGTTGCTGCCGAGGTAAAACATTGTGATGTTCATTTTCTTGATCTTAGTAGAAATGAATATGCATCACCTTGCACTGAAATAGTGATATTCAGTATATGAAACTTCTGTACACACACACACACATATATTGGAGCTAAAAAACTAACTATATGACTGTGTTCAGCTATTTGAGATCAGTCCATCTCTGTATGTAGTCGAATTGAGGAAATCATACGGTGATTCTTCATTGTATAGACAGGTATTATTTTCACTCTTTCTGGATACCAACTTCAAAATATTGTGAATAGAGTAATTTGTGCATTGCAAAAATCCTGGATAACCTATTGGTAATGGATGCAGATGTGTGCTAAGCTATCAGATAATTTGGGTATCTGTAAAAGCCAGCAGCTTCTGATGACGCAGTCCCTTATGACAGAGGCCTGTAAGTTCACCAGCGAAATGACTCATGCTGCTTTATAACTAGTCCTATTGGATTGTAAAGAGAAAAAATATTAGTGTACAAAAACTTTAGCAAGCTTAAGAATAGAAGGTTGGTTGTTTCTTTGAAGGCCTTATGCTCTGGATATTTGTGGAGTCATGCTGTTTTGAATATTTCAGTGAGGCAGAAATGAGAATGTAAATATCTTATAGAAATAAAACAAGCAACTCCACAATTTCAAGGTTAAATGCTTTAAATAGCTTAGTTGTGACATGATTCCATGTTTCACTGATACTATGTAGAAAGTAATCTTCTGATTGTTAGTCACTGGAAAAAGTCTATGCTAAAAGATAGCTGCAAGGTGGTGGTGGCACATCAAGAAAGAGACTTTCATGCAGCTTGACAATTTGTAGAACTAAAAATCCATTAAAGCTTGATTATAGTCAACATCTTGACGTGCAAAAAATGATGAAATCAGAAATACCCTGTATAAATCATTATGCACAACATCAGATGATGTTCCAGAGCCAGACGAGCATCAACTACTTTACGTGTATTTTATAGGCTATGGTACATGGCCCATTGATCAGCTTATAACAACAAATGACAAACCAAATTTAATCTATTATTTAATACTTGTGTGCAGCTTCAGAAGAAACCACCGATTGTTTTGCTGATCAATGAGAACCTTCTATGCATTTCTCTCTGTAGTTCTTCTCATGCTAAAAGATGCAAGAAAAAAAATCTGTGAAGATCCCATAAATACTCTTATTGGAGAGCCTTCAATCAGTGCCTATTTAGGTACCCATAAAACTCTGTAACTTTTGTAATTCTGATCTGCAATAAAGACGAGACTCACCGTCTTGACCATTGCCACTCCGAACCAAAACTTCAAAGAATCCAAGTTCATTCAGAAATCTCATTGCATGTTTATCTATCTTGCCCTAATAAGGATCTTTTCAGGCTGAATTGTCATGTGACTTTTGGGTTGTATCCGAGGAAATGGGAAAACGGTCGCCATCTATGCATGTCATGTGAATTTTCTCCTTCTTTCAGCTAAAGATTTTCCTCACACTTGAGTCAGTAGAAAACCAGAAACAAATTTTACAAGAGGGGAGCAATAAGAAAACAGGTTAGTGGTCTCACTGCAGCAATAGACATTGATTTTTTTTCCTCATCTGCCTAACCAGAAGTGGAATTGGGTCATTATTTCTTCTCAAACTCATGATTCACCAGTAGTCCCTGCAGGAGCACTCCCCTCCAGAAAAATGATGGAAACGATTTCGGTCCCTAACAATAAGTTTACGCTCATATATTAAAGATGCAAGTTTGATAGCAGAATGGCAGTCCTCACACACTCGAAGATTCTTTGTTATTCGGATGGTTGACTTTGCAGGGGTGGTTAGAAGCCCAAAAGCAATTGCTAACTTTTCACTATGTTCAGTCAATGAAAACTCCTTTGCTTGCTCATCAATGTCCTGCAAAACCAAAGATGTCATTGGCCTGTAGCCGGCCTTCTTTAGCCTGTCCATCATTTCCTCAAGCATTTTATAGATCTCATTACACCTAGGATGCAATTTATCGCCAGCAAGAAACTCATGAATTGCATTGTCAATTTCAATCGAACTGCTTCCCGGAACCCTTTGAATGTTCTTTCTCCTAATCATTTTCCTCATCTCTGCTACACCATTCCACTGGTTGGCCTGTGCATATATGTTTGATAACAGCACATAGTGCCCATCTACATGAGGCTCCATCTTTAGTAGGTTAGCAATAGCTTCTTCTGCTATCTCTACATTTTTATGGATACGACATGCCCCGAGAAGTGCCCTCCAGACAATTGCATCTGGCTCAAATGGCATGTCTCTAATGAGCTGCCTTGCCTCTTCAATGTGGCCTGCTCTTCCTAAGAGGTCAACCATGCATCCGAAATGCTCAATCCTTGGTATAACAGCATATGCATCAATCATAGACTTGAAATAAGCCCTACCGTCATTCACAAGTCCAACGTGATTGCAAGCGCTAAGCACTCCAATAAAAGTAATTTCATTCGGTTTAATGCCCTCCTCTATCATCTTATGGAAGAACTCAAGAGCAACCTTCCCTAGCCCATGGTTTGCGAGCCCTATGATCATAGAACTCCAAGCAAGCACATCCCTCTTACGTAGCTTGTGGAACACTATTAAAGCATTATCAATATCCCCACACTTGGAGTACATGTCAACTAAAGAAGTCCCAAGCCTTAGATCTATTTCAATACTGTTCCTCTCGATAAATTTGTGGATCACCAAGCCAACGCCCAATGCCCCTGTGTCACCACATGCAGACAATACGCTAACCATTGTGACCTCATCTGGCACCACATTCACCAACTGCATCTCGTGAAACAACTTCAATGCCTCATTAGACTGCCTGCTCTGAGCATACGCTGAAATCATCAAGCTCCAAGAGAAGACATCTCTCTCACAAATCTTATCAAATATCTCCCTCGCAGCACTTACATTGCCACCCATGGCGTAGCCACGGATCATGGTATTCCAAGAACAAACATCCCTAATACACATCTCATCAAACAAACTGCGAGCTTTTTGCATGTCACTGCATCCCACATAAGCCGCCAGCATAACATTACACAAAAACAAATCTCTCACAGGCATTTGATCAAATACCCTTCTTGCAACTCCAATGTCTCCCACCTTCGCATACATCTCCACCAACGCAGTCTGCACAAACAAATCCGATATGAAACCAAGTTGCACAACATGGCTATGAATATTTTCACCCATCCTACGCTCATTCGACCTCGCGCATGCCTGCAGAGTCAACGAAAGGGTAAAACTGTCGGCAACCACCGCCCCTCGAAGCCTCATATCGTGAAACATTCTTAAAGCTTCAGATGGATTTTGGGCTTGCAAGTAAGCACGGATCAAGGTATTCCAAAGGAAGATGTCCGGGGAATCGATTTGGTCGAAGAGGGATCGGCCATGGGAGAAGGATTGAGGAGAAGGGAAAGAGAAGCAACGGCGGAGGAACTTGGCGAGGACGAAGTGGGCGTGATCAAGAGAGGTTTTGAGGAGGATGGAGTGGATTTGGAGGAGGTGGTCGAAGTTTGTGGCTTCTTGGATTAACTCCATTGCTTTGCGTTCTAGGCTTTTGAAGGGTGGGATGGTGAGTGGTATCCCATGGCTCGGGAGGAGCATTCCTCACTGTTTTTGGTTCTGCGTTTGAATGTTAACAACAATTTAAATAACGGCTATAAAAGGAGGGAGCGAGTACACGACCAAGAGATTTAAGATGAAAAAGTTTTCTCATGTTAGGTTATCTTCTTATCGGCTATTGCATGATGGGGGTGTAATCGAATACCAAGGAAATTTAATTCAGATCAAGTCTAATTCGAGTTGGGTTCAAACTCAAGCTTGAATCAGGCTTGATATCTGTGCCAAGTTTGATCAAATCATCAAGTCAAACTTTGAATTGACTTCTATTTCTACTCGGGGGAAGAATGCCGTACGTGTAGTACCGCTCTTCACACGATCGTCGAGCTACCGAGAGAGAGAGAGAGAGAGAGAGAGAGAGAGAGAGAGATGCAGCGCGGTGCTGCGAAGAAACTCTTGGGTTTCTCTCCCAATTCTCGCCCCACTCTCTCTCAGGTACAGCAATTCTTCTCTATCGCCCTCCCCCTCTTCTTGATCACCAAAAGTTCGTACTCGATCATTCGTACAGAGAGTGGTTTCTAAAAATTTCGAATCTCTACTTTCTAGGGTTTCTTATATGGAATTGCCCCTTTTAGTTATTGCGCTCTTAGATTGCGATAGGGACCAGATATTAGTATTTGGTTTGATTCCTTTTCCATATCTCCTCATCCTTCTGTTTGTTTGTTATCCTAATTTGATCAGCAATGTTGCTCGTGATTGAAATGCTAATCGTTAGTTTCTTGATCCTGCAGTTGCGATCAAATGAGTTAGTGGTAATTAAATTGGGGAAAAAATTACTGCGTACGGGAACACTAATTTCTGAGTAAACATAAGTGAACATGAAATTCTTGATGTGATTCTGCCGCTAGTGTCGGTCATATACCACTGGGTTGTATACATAGGATTAGTTAGAACTTAGATGAGAGAGATCAACAAAATACCGAGCCGAAAAAAGTACGTCAATTAGCATAGAGTTGTGAAGTAAGTTTCTCAGGCAAAAGAAGGAATTGAGTTGCCAATACATTTAGTAGATAGAAATTATGGACTCCTGTCTTAAGAAAGGTTTTGGAAGACGGGAGATAACCTCGAGTAGCAAAGTGAAGCCATAGAGTAAAGAGCAGAAAGGTAAAAACTGCTTATGTAACTGAGGCAAATTAACTTGGGACATAGCAGTATCATCATCACTGAGTTGTTGGTTGACCATAAAAACATAATCCTTATAAATTTTTGCTACTTAATTCCTTATTGTGAGATATTACATAGCTATGCAATTGATGGATTGCTTGAAATCACTATTTTTATCGCTCCTCTTTTACTCACTGACCTTGTGACTTAAAGACTCATTGGCATCTGAATTGCTTGTGCAGATTAAGGCAGCATATAGAAGAAAAGTGCTAGAGTCTCATCCTGATCTTTTCCCAGCACATGAAAAATCCCAAGCTGAATCAAAATTTAAACAGGTGCATTTTCTTGGGCAGAAAAGAACTATTCCCATCTTGATTGTTTTGGTTCTTTATTGATCTTTGAGCAACAAAATCTAAATTATGTCGTCCTTCATTACATTGTCTTGTTTTGGAGGAAAATGAAAATTTTATTGTAAATTGTCAAGTTCTAAGTTACCAATCACCAAGAAGCTTTATCACACACCATGTCAAAAGAAATTCCCCTATCTTTCATACTAGTCTTTTGCTTTTTCAAAAGAAGTGACATTATTGACCTATTTCATTTATAGATAGTATAATCTAACAAATATAAAATTATAAACAAGATGTAGTTGTCTGAGGAACACAAAGCAATATTAGAAAGGAGAACTTCAGCCTGTACCAAATGAGACTCAAAACAAAGCATCAAAGAGAGCATCTTCAAAGAAAGAATTCTGCATCATTGCTCATGCTAAATTCTTAATGGGATGCTGAAACAATCCATATAGACATATAGTTACTTGATGTATTTCCTTTACTCCTGATACTGATTTGACCTCGCACCATCCAGGTTTCGGAAGCCTACTCATGCTTGCAGGAAGGTATGTGCTCTCCCTATGAAGCTCCATTTAGATTCTACATATGATAATTTCCAAAGTCCCTGGCTATAGAAGTTGTGATAGGTTGCTCAATCATAGAGATGTAATCTCTTTTGTCATTACTGTGTTTTAGTCAATTGAGTTATCTTGGTAAGGTAAATATTAAAAAAATATTGGAGATGGATATTAAAATGCTTCAACAGAACATGAAGTTTCCAGATTTGATCAACTTTCCTGGATTTCCCTGACGTGGTAGGTTTAGCTCTGACATTTTATGCTCTACTTGGAGGGATTTCCTGTATAGTTCTAGAGGACTGACTCATTGTATTGGGTGTGTAGGACACTATTTTATCTTTCATTTTATTGAAGTTATTTTCTTTTCTTTGATTGCCTGCATATGGCAACTATCTTTTAGAACATTGCAACTATATGTAAAGATCAACCTCCGGTTGAATATGAACTATTTTTTTCTAATTATGTGTCTATATTTCAATCATTTTGTTTCATTTTTATCTCGATTTTATAATAATGTCTCACTTCCATTAGTAGGTTCTTATACTTCAGATAAACAACTATATCTTCACCCACAGTTACTTATATTATTATATACTCTTGAAAGCTTGAGAACTGTTCCAAATTGCGAGTTGTGACCACTTTTCTGGTTATTCTTTCAAACTGGATGTTTCTCCACTAGGAATTCTATCTACAGAAAAACAATGCCTAATAGTTTATTGTCATATATGTTGTAAATGTAATCACTTGTGGATGTAAATGACATACCAGGTATTTGAACTTAATGAGCTGTAAATTTGGATTTAATGATTTATTGAGATATTGTGGAATAATGAGCTTCAATTATTCAGAGATTTTTCATAGTATCTTACTACTTGTAATGTTTATGTAAATGTGATTTTATACTTATTATTCTTGCAGGCACAAGATTCAGAAGTCCTATGGAAGGTATATTTATGTTTGATCCATATCAGTTCATCTTACTATAGTACCTCTGTTGACGGTATATATATATAATAGGTACATATGTGCGAGTTGTGAGAACTGGTGTTCCCACGGGATACGGGAGATCCAATCGAACTTTGGTTAAAACCCCATTTGTCCTCCTAGTGCTGGGAATCGTTTCCTTTGGTGGCTTGAATGCTACAAGGTAAGTAAAGCTTTCAATTCTCCTCAGCTTCTGTATGTTCCTGTCTTGTATGACTGGTGTTGCATCATTTTGTATTATGCAGGGCATACAAGAGGCAAAAGGAGGCTTATCCTTCCCACAATCCATTTCTACCCTAATTAATACACCAAGTAATCTTTCAGGTAAAGAATTTATATACAATATAAGCATGCATATACCAACTGAGAGGCCAGCAGCTGTTATTGATATTGAATCTGTTGATTGTCTGTGTATCACAGCAGAAAGGTGAACTAAAATTTATGAAGTTCCTCTTTGAGATGCATATAGATATATATTTTTTCAATTCTTTTATTTTAGAAAGGGCACAAAAGTGCCTCAAGTATCCCAACAAATACTAGGACATCCACCCAAAAAAATAGAAAAATCTATGTGATCTATCAAGGGCTGCAAACCAGTTTGCAGATCGAATGGTTGATGGAAGAAATAGATATACAATCCAACCGGTGGAAGATGTCAATGAATATGTTTCTGATTTGGGGGTGGGTCCTTCCTTCTCTACAGGATCAGGATGTGAAGCAGAGATTTCAGAGTCGAATTGGATGAGAATGTTTATTTAATAGGGTTGATCATTGATGCGTTGGAGAGCCAGCTTGAGGCCTCGGCTTGGACAACCCAAAAGAAGGCTTCTGAAGTGTCTGAAAATACTTCACGACCATGGTTTTGATGAAAGCCTGTTCCTGGGAAGAGGTAAATTGGCCCCAGCACACGAACTCATTTTTGTTCTTCTAGACCTGCCACAGGCCTTTTAACTATTTGAACATCATCCCATTGGCCATTCTAAGACGCATTTGCTCGAGAGCAGTAAGTGAAGAGATGATCAATATCCTCTATAAAAAATGTATAAAATGTGTTTGTAGAAAATAATTCCCGATAATCGACGATATGGTGTGTATATATACACACACAAAATGTTCTGTTATTATAATAGCTGAGGAATTAGGGGCTATATCTATATCCATCACCATTTTTTGTTTGATTCACAAGTCTTTGAGTAAGTTCCTTGACCATAATAACTCACATACCCCAAATGCCATACCTCTATACTCAGCTTTGGACACTTGACTTCGCTACTGGTGGTTGCTTTTTACTCCTCCCAAGTCACAAGGTTTCCACCTACAGAGATGAAGTATCTCTACCTTTGGTTGTCAGGTGAACTTGCCCAATTAGCATCACTATAACCTTCAACCTTGAGGTGACCATGTTTTGAGAACAATAAACATTACCTGGAGCATACTTCAAATATCTCAAGTATGCACTCAACAACAACAGATCATTGAGTTTGGTGGAGAAGAAAGGGCTAGCCTGATTGACACCGTCACACAGACGACATTCGACAAAGCAGCATGCCAGCCCCCACTTAAACCTCCAAAAGAAAATTATAATTTTTGGCATTCTGATCCAAATGTTATGCCAACCATCCCAGGTAGGAACTACACACTACTTGTCTAGGCTCTGCAAGGAGGATTTTAGAGATCCAAGAGGCTGTAGTGTGGCCAATAGGATTTAGAAGAGTGACCCAAATCCACTTATCATGACAGGGAGCAATAGGAATCATAATAATACTATCTGAAATATCCCCAATAGGATTTCCCATTCCTAATGACTTTGAGTAAACTCTTTTTCGTTTCTTTGCCCGTAATTTCCACCAGCATGAGTGTTGAACCAAGAGCTCATTAATCCTCACAAGTAAGTTCATCACCCTTAGCCCAGAAAGGCTCATTCAAAATGGAAAGAGAGACAGGAGAACTACTCAAACAGATGGGCAGGGAGGGGGTAAAATGGTAAATCTCAATCAAAACGTGTAGAGATATCCTTTCATGACTTTTTAAGTGGTGGTTATCTTTTTCCCCACAACATGAAAGACTTAATTCATGGGCTCCATATTTGAAGACAATCATACAGCACGAAAGTCAATGCAGTGATCACAAATAATATATGACAGCGATCTAAAAATAAAATAATGGAAAACTTACATTTAACACCCTGCGTTTTAGACTATTTATGTTTTACGCATTATTATTATTATTATTATTATTATTATTATTATTATTATTATTATTATTATTATTATTTTGAGACTTAAAAACAACCCCCTATCTTTTTGATTTTAAATTCCAAAAAACACCAAGTAAAAACTAACCAATAGTTAACAACGATACTGCAATAGGAGGATATTTGATCAAGTGTCAAATTGAAACATAGAACTATCCAAAATATTTACTGCTATGTTCAGGGGAGAAAAATAGATTAAGTCCATTGTGTTGGATAACCAGAATATTATTGAAAGTCTATAAAGGCATATTTTCTCATTTGAGATTAAGTTAACCTATGAAATGAATTAACTAACATTTGTCTGGTAAAATGGAGGGTAAAGGTATCCACTTGGACACTAGAATAAAAGTTATGTTACTTTCTGCAACTCTTCCAGTATAAATTGAACTCGTTAGGGCAATAGTTAGCAGATAATAGTTGCACAAACTGGACGTTGCTAATCTCTTATAATATATTGTAAACCAGCAGCAATATCTTTTCTCCCAGTAAGCACATATATTAATTTCCCTATACATGAAAGAAGAGAGATTTCCGATGAATAATACAGAATCCGGTGGGCGGAGTTATGGCAAGGGTTCCTGTGAATCTCCTAGCCGGGACAAGTGAAGGTAAGCATCAGTGCCTGCAAAAGAGTAGATATAGAATAAGAATTTGCATGAGCATGAAGAAACAATTGAATTAGAAGAAAATTTATTTATACATTTCTAGAGTTTTTGACCAAATCAGCCCTATTACAAACTTTTTTTTTAACCGAAATAGACCACCATTCAAACTTAGTACTAGAAGAGGTCTAACGATGATCTAATCAACATTTTATGTGTGGCAATCAAAGAAAAAAAAAAGTAAAACAGATTTAGTTGGATTTATCAGCATTTTATCTAAATGCTAATAATAATACCATTTTATTTTGTTAACTTATAAATGTTGAACTTATTAGTGTTTCTATCTAAAAGTAAAAAAGCTGATCTTATATAACAGTAATAATGAAACAGACCTCTTTTGGTATTAAGTTTAGAGTATGGTCAATTTCGACAAAAAAAGTTGAGACAAGCTAGTTGGTCGAAAACTCTGGCATTTCTATATGTACCATATTCCCGGGAGGATCATGACAAAGTACCTAGGATATGAGTGAATTGCTAATGTTCTCTGACATTTATCTTAAACTAAATGAAATTAAAATTCAAGATAAGCTAAAATGAGATAATCAAACAGACCATGGCCATAACTCTGGCACATCATTTGCATGCTTCATCAAAAGAAATTCTAATAACTAGTACTGAAGGTAGAAAGGGGAAGACAAAGAAACGAAAAAGATTGGACTCACAAAAACATGAAAGAGTTATAACTTATACCAAGTTACCAGCATAAGCTAATTGTTGTTTCGCCTCTTTCAACTCAAATAATTTGGACTAGCATTAAATTCAGAAACTCGAAACCAGATCTCTCTTTTGGTTCATTATCACAATCGAGCATACTACCAAAAAAAACCAAATAGATACCACGGACCTTAATACACAATTAAGCACTAAAACATACAAATCAAACTAAAAGGAGTATTCTGGAAAAAAAATTGCATCAATAAATGCTTTTACTAGTATGAAAGGCATCAGCTTGCTGCTGCTGAGGTTGAGAGAGATCGATTCAACAATACAACTTTCAAAGCTTGAGAAACTTATAATTCATTTGGTTAGTGTATAAGCCTTAAACATAAATAAAATTCTTATGCACATTTTGATAAGAAAAATGATGTGATAACTTTATCACACACCCTCTCACCTGAGATAGAAAAACATGCATAATTTAAAGTTATACATATTGACCATACTTAAGCACATTTCTAGAGAGAAAGAGTGATGTTTTGTGTGCTATCTACAAAAAAGGGGATGCTAATTTGCACATAAGAGAGTGATATGTACCAACAAAACCCTCTAAGAAAAGGGAAAGAAGTTGAAAAAAGGACAGAAAAGAAAAACCAACAACAAAATTATGTTGCAGAAAATAGCATGTTAAACTGCCCGACTCCTATATATTACTAAAGAGATTTGATTCCTCCAATTAGCATATAAATAGTAGAGAGGAGCAAATTTATGGCTTAACTTATATCCCTCTCTTCCTCTCTAAGAGAAAGGAAACAGGGAAGTGTAACAAAGGGAAAAGAAAAAAGGAATAAACACACTGAATGGTGTAAAGAGGCAGATTACAACAAAAGTTTCTACTAAAGCATGGATTAGTAGTTATAAGAGGTGAACTAGCATAGCCTTGTATCATGCTCCGGATAGTTAGTTAGACAAACAGATGTGCTGGTCTGATGCTCTTATTTGTCACCACTTGTCCTTTTTCCTTTCTATTCTAGCCCTTTCAAGTGATCTACTTCAAACATAAAGAAAAATTCCTTCATCCTATCTAATTCTAACATGATAAAACAGATGTTAATCTTCGAGTACAACTAGCATTATAAATTTCGACATCAAGAAGTAAAGTGATAAAATTATAGTCATGTTTATATTACATTTGTACCTAAATAGACCAAGTTCAACACCTTTGTAAAATCAAAATTTATAATTTTTTTGCCTGTTAAATATGCCGCCTTTTTGAACCACAGGTGGAAAGCCGGTGAAAAGCAAATGCTGTAAAGAAATTGAATAAGTATTCAGCTTAAAAGAATAATGGTCATACCATATCCTTCCATTGAGATAATTTGCAAATCACCTCCAAAATATCGAGCATAAAGACGACTGATTGGCAGCCCACAACCATATCCAGCCATAGTTACACCTTCAGTTACTCCTTCATAACTCTCATCCAGTGGGTTTGTTGCTGTACTGTAAAGATAAGTGAAAATCTTTGAAAGACCACTTCTTGCTATTCCACCACCTTCATCAGATATCTGCATTTGGAAGAGATTGAAAGTCAATGAAAAACTTCAAGCTGCAAACTTGGGTAACTACATTTTTAATAAAACTATTAACTCAATCCCTGCGGTTTTCAAGTTAGTATCAGTCCCCATGGTTTCTTATTTCAAATTTATAAAAGAGGGATATGGCTTGAAATTTTTTGTATTAGATCATTGTGGTTTAATATCTATAAAAGATATCCTTATAGTTTAGTATCTCATAAGTGTGATCCTTGTGGTTTGCTACCTTTTCAAAATTACTCCCTTATCTTTAAGGGATAGAGAAAATCATTATGATAAAATAAAACATAAGGACTAACTAAAAAAGTCTGAAACCACAGAAATTTCTTTTACAAAACTAAAACCACAAGAAGTGATTTTATAAATTTTCAAACCAGATAGATCATATATATTAAAACATAGGGAAATTTTTAAAGAGAAGCTATACAAGGACTAAATTTGTAATTTTGCCTATATTTTCTATACAAGGAAGAGCTAATATGAAATTAATGTGTTTGCAATCGTGTAGCCAAGTATAGATGAAGCTTAAGATAAGGCTTGAGAGCAATTACATTTTTTATTTTTATAATAGGAATATAGGATTACAGTTCCAAGCGGACACCAAGGTTCACTGACATACAGGAAGATCTAAATCTGGTTGGTAATAACTAGTTAGTGATCTATAAGTAAGTCCTCGATATAGTAAATCAGGTTACGACTCTCACAATCTCATAGTAAATCAATAATAACTTTCAAACAGTAAAAGTTTGCTAGATGAAATGTTAATGAATATTGTTCTCTTCATAGTTCCACAAGAAAAATGTGTAAAGTTTCATCAATTATCCTCTGTCCATGATGTCTCGTTAGCAGAAGGAATTACTACTCTTTATTTTGGATAAGAAAGAGACTTACAATTAATCTTTTGCACTAGAGTTGCTAGTATGGATAATTCTTGGTAATATGAAAAATAGAAAAGAGAAACAATAGACGCAATAATATAACCGAATGTTCGGAACAACATACTGTCCAAGCTAAATAAAATTCCATTGTGTTGAGGTTCAAGTATTCTAGATTTTAGGACAGCCTTTAAGAACCTAGCATAGCAGCAGCATCAAAAATGTAAGGGGACATTAATGACTCATACCTTGATAGTGACATCCTCTAATCCATCGGTAACAATTATTCTAACAGGGGGCGCCTCTTTATCAGAATCCATGAATCGTTCTTGGACTGCACGTAGTGAGTTCTTTACTAACTCAAAAACCATAAGATGCAAATGTGATGGTACATACCTGTATCAAAGTTTCGAGAATATTACCAAACGATAGGAAAAAGACAACCTATAATTTGGAATAAGTAAACTTGCCTCTGAAATTAAGGAGTACAAATTATCAAATGCAAATATGGCATTGACCATATAAAAACAAAACAGCAAGAAAGCAATCAACTGCAAATATGTGCAGGCAGACCTAATACACAAAGATTTGTTATTAGATGGATTAATTTATGTAACCATGGTGCAAGAGTTCATACTTGCATAGACATTTAGAGGGCTAGAACATGGTTGATAAATTACTGCTACAGAGAATCAGAGATATCCAATTCTTCCAGAGACATACTGTGAAAGAAATAAAAACACCAAATTTTGCAGGAATAAAATTATTAAAGAAAGGAGAAATACCAGTCAAATCACAAAATTCATGAAAAATAAAAACAGAATGTATGTTATTTAAACTCTTTCTTCAGAGGGAGTGAGAAAATTTTCCCAGTAAGCATGCACAATGGACTTGCCTTCGTTGGATTATCAACTGATCAACCAAAGTACCGTATCACCTAAAGTAGATGGATTGTATGACGCATGTTTAGGCATCATCTTTGCCTGATATAGAAGTACATAATGATATGAGGCTTTTCAATTAAAAAATCTGTAAATTTCTTGAACATTGATTCCTGTCATAGAACTGTATACTAGCATTGTATACTCCCTAAAAAAAATACCAACATGTGAAAGCATAACTTGCTATTTTTGCTTTAAGATAATCGATAAAGACTTACGGAAAGGTAAAACTAGGATCGCCATAAATGTCAATTTCAGGAGCAGATCCATACTCCCGCAGACAAATACTGCGTGCATCCTCACTAGCAGCCCTGGCCATTTGCATGGGAGATAGTCTAGTGCTTATCAGTCCAACACAACCAGGTTCTGGATCAGGGTCATGCAATGCTACATGCTGCCCTGAAATTCACCAAAGACAGATCTATTAAGATAGTGAGAAAGCAACATATTTGTTCATTCCTTGCCATGCATATCATTGTAAGAAATGTTATTATTAATATTACCCATTAAATGGTGACCTAGTTATAATAGATCAAGAAGAAATGAAACAACAAAACCATTTTAGGAAAAGAAGAACGAGGAATATACTGACCTATCAGCATACGAATACCAATCCTCGACAGGTAAAAGCGGTCAAGAAATTGATGAATTTCCTCCAAATCTCTTGGAAAAATCTTAGGGTCCAATTCTTTCTTCAACTGCTGTACACCCAAAGCCATTGTCGGTACCACATTGTTATGTCTCACTTTGATCATCTTGATCATTCGAGTGAAGGCTAACTCATCACTTGTGTCTTTAATTTCTGGAAAGGATCGAATATCATGGAAGGAATCCAGATACCAATCACGTACCTTCAGAATAACATAAAATTTATTAGTCCTTTAAGGACCTTAGATTATCTGATTATGCAAATATTATGTGACCCTAGGAACAATGAGCTTACAGGTAAAGAATTATGTGATAATGATGGACATCATGAAGACTATTAATTGCCATAAGATTAGAAGCGCAATCAAAACATACTGGAAGAAGTAATATTATTGTGGGTAGTGAAAATAAATTAGGAATACAGTGGACGCCTAAGACCCTCATGGAAAGCAAAGCCTACCTAACTAGTTTGTATGCCAAAGAAATAAATTTAGCATGACAGATACAGGCAACTCTCTTTCATATCCAACGTGTGAACTCTCATACATTGAAGGATGAACATGAATAGTTCATCCGTACTCCAAGCCCAATTGAAAAGCCGAGGACACCAGAGATTCACATACATATGAACATCTCGTAAGCAAGAACTAACGCAATTACTAAAATGATCCAATACCATAGACAAGAACATCCTTAAAAGAAAATACTACATAAAAATTTGCGCAGTCCTCTATACAACTTATTTTTGACTTTTCTTATTCATGCGAAAAAAAAGGAAAACTTGGACTCCCCATGAAGTAAACGGATGTGGACGAACAAATAATAAAAAATAGTAAAAGAAATCTGACGCAAGATACGAGAAAACCCAACACTTCTAATCACGAAATCTTGATAAAATAGTTAAAAAAGTTCTAAACTTTAAGGACGCATTATCAAAATCGACGCGAGAAAACCAAAACCCACATCCCAAATCAAACCCAGAACTCGAGAACAATCACAATATCCAAAGAAATAAAAGAGAAAGAAACCCTAGTATACCTTCAAGACGGCGGTCTTCTGAGACAACCCGAAGGGCAGGCTCTCGAGCTCGATGGCCCTCCTCGCGATCCTAACCGGCAACTCCTTGTGAAGGAACTGGGCGGAGATTAATAAATTCCTCTCCACGGGCCTGGAGCCGAACTCCATCATGTACCTCAAGCTCACCCCATTCTGCTTCATGGCTCCCCATCGATGCACCTCGTCCACCGCCGCCTTCGAGAACGACTCCGCCGCTTTCTTCGCCGCCATTAGAACCCTTAAGCGAAGTTCAGAAGAACCCAAAGCGAGAAGGAGGAGGAAGCATGGAGAGATTAGATTGAGGAACCGGCGTCGGGGAGGACGAGTTAATGAGCGAAATTGGATCGCAAGGGAATTAAATAACAAGCACGAGGCCTTTTTTGCTAATTTTGCTCTCTTGTTCTCATCTCTAGAAATTTTAGTTAAAGTTAACCTTTTTATGGTTTTAGTGGACGTTATCGAGCGCCCAGTGACCGACGCACGACGACACGTGCCGGTCGGAGTGACGTGGACCTCCGGTGCTATGATTGCCATTGAAACGCTGACACGTGGGAACGAGATCAGTGGATCCTGATACAGGGCAGTTTTCGCACTTGAAACCCGGAAATGTAACCAATAGAGAGTTTTAGAAGATTACTTTTTTAATTTATATTTATCTGTTCACTAAAATAAATAAGTTATATTTATCTACCGTATAGAAATTAAAAAATAAAAAGATTTAATTTATATTTATTTTGAATTTAAATATTTTTAAATTAACCTTTTGGATAGACATGTTTGTGAGCAGTTTTGTTTTTGGTCAAAATCTTCTTGAACCGGCCACCATGTGCTTCAAGTATTTATGACCATTTGCACCAGAAAATCAAAATAGATTTCAATTTCGTGGCAAAATTACGTTTTACCACTTGTCATATAGTATAATTTTAATTTACCCCTTGTACTTTAAATTTAAGCACTTAACCCCCTTATTTATTCGATACCAAATAAGGTGCGAAGGCTAAAATCGACCTAGTTTATTGGCATAAGTATTTGCAGTTATAACTAAGTTATATCTAGTTAACGGTTAAATAAGAGTTGCACCTTAATATAGACCACAGAGTTAAGTTAAAGTTGGATCAAACTACCGAAGAACATACTGTAAATTATAATATTCGTGTCCTTTACAAACTATTAAATATTAGACATAAGGAAAATTATATGTATACTCTTTTTGTAGTTAGGTTTAATTTCCCTTCAGCCCTTGTTATTCTATTTGTATCAAATTACCTCTAATGGTCATATCCAAATTAAAATTAACCATACCACATATCGAATTTGAAGATACTCATTTGATATAAAGTCAGCAGAGTATTAAAATAAAGTTTTCCAATACATCTAACATAATACTAATTTATTCAGTCTCTAATTTTATCTCTAATAAGTATCTTCAAATTTAACCTATAGTACGATCAAATATGATAAAAGAAAAATAAAATAAATTCAAGCCTAATTAGGAAAATATAATTTCCTCTTAAAAATACTACAAGAAGTAAATTCCATCTTAAGAGAGAGAGAGAGAGAGAGAGAGAGAGAGAGAGATGTAATTAATTCAAATCACCTCCCTTTTCTGTATCGTTGCCTCACTCAGACGTTGAAAAACTACGTACGTTCATCAACGGTGCGCAACACGGCGTTCAATAATTTAGAGTCTGACGTGGCATAATTCGTTTGGCTAGCTGTACGCTGACTTGGGAAGGCCCTCAGCATTTGCAGTTAGTAAGCTAGCACTCCACGTCAGGTGTAACTTTCATAATTATTGCCATAATTTCCTCTCGATAAAGACATGTAGAAAAATTTGGTGAAGATGAGGATCCCTGAAGAACTCGAGCTTAAGGTGAGAGAAGTGATTAATGCATGAACAACGTTGGTTGATAGCAGATATTAAATATCTACTACAAGTCCTAAGAGATTATTTATCGCATTCATTCAGTTGCTCTCTGTTCCAGCAACTTGAAGTCTTTAACGTTTAAATTTAGTTAAAAAATATAAACTTGAGTTCAAATCAATTCATATCTCGCACAAGATTGCCCTACTGACACAGCCCGGATGCTCTATCGACAGCGCAAGTGTCGGTGGGCCATCCTTGGTTTGAAAAATATAAAGATTGCTTGGGATAAAGAGTTTATTTTAAGAAAAGTAGAGCGGAAATTCTATCGTTATGGAGGGGTTTGGTATCTCTCCCATGGCCAGTGGTAGAGACGACCACAGTTGCACCGAAATGTGGCTGGTATTGAGCATATTAGAATAATGACGGCTCACACGTGAAAATGAAAATGAAAATGAAAGGGCGGTGATAGTGGTGGGGGGCTCCAGTGAGTGCTTCCTCTGCACCCTTCTGTAGCTCATATCACAATTATAAATCCCCATGTAATTCTATCCGATTTGCCTCTGTAATTTAAATATATCTAAGCAGTTAATCTCCTACTGGTTTTAGATTGATTTCCTATTCAAAACTAATGATATAAATGCTGGAATTACTATAACTTGCAGAATCTAATAAGTGTTTCTATTTAGAGACCCGTCTTTTTAATGAAATTATAATTTTAAACGGAGAACATAATGAGATCGATTTGAATTAGCACAAGTTTTGGCATATGGTATAAAATAAGAATATTTTATAATTAAAATTATATTTATTTTTAAAATAATAAAAATGTTCTTACATTTTCCTTCTTTTATGACACAACTGAAACGACGAGATCTTCACCAGGACTTCGCCCTCCCTATATTCAAGTTAGTGGCATTCACTTTTCGACTGGTAGCATTAGCTCCTTGGCCTGGGCTTTTCCAAGACCTTCTGCCTTGACCCTCTTAAATGTCTGGTGGTTTTGGAGGGACCCAGCGACGACGGTGGCTCTACGTCTTTCGTCACAGGCTCCGTTGGAGGTGGTTGGTTGGGCACTAGTGAAGATTCAATCACATTCTCCTCTAGTGAAGGAGGTGGAAACTCGAACTCCGGTGGCTTCTCCTTATTCTACTCGACTTTCAACAGAGCCAGTGGTGGCAACACTTCTAGATCAGAAGCCGAGATGGCAAATGAGTCGGCCAACAGTTCCCCACCCTCATGTTGTGGAACATGTTGACTTCCAACAGCTCCCCACGGATGTCAAGTGAGACGGCAATGTTGAACTCTACTCTAGTGTCTCGTTCCACATGGGATTAAGGTCTCGATGCACCGCACATGTATATCACTATTGCCGATGTTCCGAATCCTAACAAAGAAGATGGGGATACTGAAGAGGGAGGAGGGCTTTTATGATGATGAGGATATATTTAGATCAAAACGATGGAGTTGAGGTATAGTTTGGGTTGGATTTAGTTGAGTTGGGTTTAATTAGGTTGTGTTCAATTGAGTTAGTATAGATTGGGCTAGTAAAGGGTATTTTTTTTTTATAATCTTCTTAACATAATTAACTTAATCTAGATATTTAATTAAGTTTAGTTAATAGATCTAATAGCAAGGTATTTTATTTACACGTATTCGTTAAATTTTAAGGTTCTATTTACAAATAGTAAAAATATAAAAATAAATCACAATTTTGTTAAAATGGCAGAGTGTCGTGTGCAAATTCCTCTTTTAAGTTTAAAATATGAGTAAGTTGATGTCAGACTAAATCATAGGATGTTTAAACTAAAACTTGCCCATAATAAATAAAGTTGTGCGGATATCTACTCAGATGTCATAGCTAATTTCACTCTTTTTGCCTGCCCAAATAAATAAATAAATCCTTCTCGTCCCTGAAATAGTCTGATAATATTACTGATGACTAGGATCTTTGTTGTTCTCCAAAGTCAAAACTATAAATATAGCTTAATTAGAGTCCAATTTCCATTTTAATGCTCCCATTCTGATGAGATAGATAGGAAATCTTAGTTCTAACAACGTTACTACCACAAAAGAAAAGGGCAAGTCATATTGTATTGCAAATTAATAGATATTATAGTAATCAACCCTCATTATTGAGGATTACAATCAATCTTTATAAATTAAGGTATCAAGATACTGAGTCGATCTTCTTTCGTTGTTTAGTGATAATTAGATTCTAACTTATGACTATTTTATTATACTAGGAATAAAGTAGAAATATAAAATAAAATAGGAGAAATTAGTTGCGAAGATTGTGAGAGCAAATGGGATGATTGGATGACATGGTAGTGAGGTGGATAGATAAGTACTGGGCCAAAAGTTCTCCTTGCTGGATTCGTGCGCACGTAGAATTCTTCATTCATCTCTATCTCTAATTTCTTTTTAACGTCTGGATGTCTTCTACTGGATTGCGTGCATTAATCTTTTCCAGATTGTTTGAGTAAAACAACAAAGATTGCATGATATTTTAGCAACATAATCTACTTAGACCCTGAACTATTTTTTATATCCACTCGTACCTTTGGACTTTTCTTTAGTACAATTCCCTATAGATTGAAAGAGGTGAAATAACATAATATCCCTCTATTTTCTTTAGTATATTAAAAAAATTTCTTTCTTCTTCCCATTAAAATTAAATATAAAATGATTACATTGTTGCCCATGTCATTTACATGTAACAATTTATCAATAAAAATAATAATAAACTAACAATAGAAGGATTTGCGTAATAATTTAGAAAATTTATGTGTAAAGAAAAATATTCAAAAGATGACAATAATTCAAAGGGTTGAATAATCCCTATTTTAACACAACCTGCCTTAAGGTTGGTTCGAAAGAGCTCGCTGTAGTACCAAAAATTTCCCAGGATATATAATTAAAAATCCCATTGAAATTGTCATTTCCAATGAATAAAAAGTCTGGTGCATAAATAGTCAATATTTCGTACAATTATGAATCTGACACCATATACTCGCAATAAGCAGGTTAAGAGTTAGTCAAATTCAGTATTAGCGTATGAAAAAATAATAATAATGGTGGATTATTATACTTTGGAAGAAAATATCACCATGGAAAATTATGTCCTCAGAAACTGAAAATAACGGTATGCTGCGGGAGAGGCATATTGATTACATATGGCCACAAAAACTAAACACCCATCATGCTTTGCTCGTCTTAATAGTGGTTTGAAAGAAATTTTCAATGAATTTGACACACGGCAGTTGAATTTTTCTCTACCAACATGAAAAATATGAACGATCACCACTCGTGAATGAGATGACCAACTTGCGTCAACCAAAACCAAGGAGGCACGTACGTACTTGAATTTTTCTCTATTATAGTAATTATGGCCAGAAAGTAAGATGACAAATTGAATCCACGGTATCACAGAGAAAATTAATAGACAAGTTCATATATCAGGCAATAACTTTGTGTGACTCCCTTGTAATAGTTCCTTCTCTACTTCATGAAGATAAAAACTCGTGTACATCAAAGGAGAGGCCCAGCTAAATACAGCACCGAGTAATGAAGTACAGGTAAATTCTTGAACTGATGGTCAATCAAGGAACAAGAGACAAACCACAAGAACGGTGACAAAGTGAGGCATTACTATACAAGCGGAGAAAAAACTGAAGTCTGTGATGGCCCATCATCTATTTCCGTTAAACTTAATATGGTCAAAAACTCCAAAAATAAACACCAAATACGTGGGGGTATACATATATACTGACAGTACTCCTATCACAAACACTACTGGAATCTGTGGAAAGCTTTGGTTGACAATAATCTTCTTGTAGTTTGAGCAGGCGGTGCCAATCCAGGAATATCTCTGATGTTTTTGTTATGTGGGTTGACGATCTGGCAAGATAAGCAATTTTTCGAAAAGGGGAAAGAATTTGCTGGCATAAATCCAATCAAATAAAATTTATAGATATTAATGCATCATGCATGTCTAAGTATCTTGTGCAACAGTTACAGTCGATACAAGTGTAGGTTCACCAGATATCAACAGAACAATATGTTTCATTGAAGTAATAATAGGTCTACAAGGGAGAAAGTGGGAAAGAGCAAGCATAGGCATGAGAGAGATTTTCTTCGTAATCATCAGTCAGGCCATGGGGAATATCTTAACAAATCATAAGTATCAACAAAACATTCAAAATGACAATATCAAATAGAGAGAGTAGGTTGAGTTAAAAAATTGCTAAACGTACCTACTACTAATTAGGTTTCTACTTTCAAATTTCAGCTATGTGGTATATGAAGATTTTTATTAACAAACTATTTAAATATTAGATAATACGTAACATGATAAACCTTTTATCCTCATATATCATTAAGAAAAGCTCTGGAGAAGCATACCTTTACAATGATGATCGCAATTACACCACAAACAATCAGAAATAGCAATGCCATGATGCACTTATCAGTAGCCATCTGGAAGCACGAGTTATGACATTTATGAGGGAGCAACTGAGATTACGTGAGAAGAAAACTATGGATGTATATGTTAGAATGTGGATCAGAGCCAACCTGACGACCAATCTCTTTCACCAGTTGAGAAGCCTTCTTAATAGAAAACTGAATTGTATCCAGCTCATTGACAATGCGACCCATTTGTTCAGTCTGCAGAATCATAGCATTAACCACTCTGGGCATGAAAACAGCATAAACTGGAAGTCGAGAAAAATTCATTTATCATCAGAACTATGTGTATATGCATGCTAGCATCTTAGGCTTCTAGGGTTCTCAACTGACCAGGCTGGACCAAAGCAAGCCTGGTCAAATGAAAATTACTGCATATGAAAAACGAAGGTAACATGAATTGGAAACGACTAGATCAGGTCCATGGAAAATGATTGTACACGAGCAGGAGACTATAGTAGCTTGGGGAGATTTTTTTTTGTTTTTTATTTTTTTTCCCCTGATGCCATTTGTTTCTTTTCTTTTTGGCTATGCTAATGCAGGAAAGGAACAGACCTTTCCAAGTTGACAACTGTAAATTGGATAGGTCGAAAAGTACCCTTTTGTATCTGCTTTGTGTGAGATACTAATAAAACCAAGGAGTCTAGCAAACATGAAAATATAATGAATATAGTGGATACTTAAAAAGAAGGCCTGAGCTAGCTGCTTTTGGTAGAGGAGGTTTTGTCATGCGAACCAGATCACGTTGAATCACATCATAAGGATATTGGATTCGATAGATCAAATCTATTTGTTTTTTAATTAATTTATATTTATCTCTTATGTAAGCCTAGTTAAATCATGTAAGCCTCTTAAGACAAGTCTAATTAAATCATGCAAGCCTTTCAAGTAAGTCCAATTAAGTCATATAAGCTTTTAAAGCAAATCCTAGTTCGAGTCATGTAAACCTTTAGGATTAATCCTAGTATGGCTCATTATACCCGACCTCTATATATATACATATATATGAGAGATTGGACTTTTTTTTAGTCATCCAAATATTCAGAAATTTATTAAGTTTAGCCAATTTGTTATTATCGTATTTCTTGTTTTATCATAACCGTTAAATTATCTTTATCTTCATATGAATAGATCTTAACAGTAGAACCCTTCTAAGCTTCCAAATTCTAGCCATCACATTTCCCCACGAATCACCGTACCTTATAATCGTCTACCACCACCCTTGGTCGTCTGCCACTCTTCGACAAATGTCATAACGTTAGATATTTCCAATTCTATCCCATTCTGACCTTTTCTCACTGTTTTATTTTTATCTTTTCACTCCAACCTCAAAATCATATAAACCAAAGCTATTAGATCTGTAACTTGTGAGGCTACCACCCATAAAATAATCATAATTTTCTTACGTCTAGATCAGTTTAATCTGGCTTGTAACATTTTGTAATTAATTTGATCATAATCACTTGATTTTCTTCTTACAAGCATGTCAAAAAAGATCCAGCATAGCACTAAATCAAATTGCAAACATATGCAACTAGGCCCATTATAACTGAAACAGCAGGCAAAGTGTAAGGTGGCAAGCAAGTAAAGTTACCTAAATTTGTTCATGCCCTTTTAACAAATACAAGACTCCTCACTTTCAATGATGCAATAATAAATATTCCAAAATCAACTTACTTGCCCCTTAAGATTTGCAGCAGTTTGAGCTCCTACTTCAACAGTTTGCTCAACGACCTGCAAGACAACTTTCAGATGAAAATCTAGAAAGTGAAAGGATGAGAGACAAAAGAAATTGCAAGTTAACACTGCACCATTTTTGAACGTTCAATAGCCTGATCAGTCTCATCCATTTTCTTCCTTCCAGCATCAACGAGTTCTTGGTTAGACATCGCTGAAACATGAAACAATTAAGAACCATTATGAGATGCATATCTCAACTACTACTAGAAAACTCAAGTTTATGTATACACAATTAGTTGCTAGAGATGTGAAGCTTCAAAAGAGCTGAAAATAAAGGAAAACAACAAGACATGAGGAAAGGAATTTCTGCAAAGACAGACACTGCAATGCATAACCCCAAATATGGAAACCGAGAAGAGATTTCCAGTCCACAAGATGGATGTGAATGGAGCTGCATATTCCTTCCGGTTCTTGTGTGTGAGACGAGCACTTTGTGCACGCAGACTATAGAGAGGGGGAAGCAGTGGGAAGATCACGCATCTATTAAAAACTCACTACTAGAAATCAAGAACTGAATGGCCAACTTCTAGCAGCCATATATATGAAGAAAAAATATCTAATTCACTGTGCATATAAAGACTGGACACAGTAACAAGGATTGCATGTCCATTAAATCATAAAATTCATTAGCCAGTAGGCATGTCTAATCATCAGATATGATAACTATCTATCCTCTTATATTGGTTGCTTGGACAATTCATCATTCAAACTAGAAACAGACATTAACATGAATAATATTGTCAGGAATGCTTAGATACCCCAGACATAAAAAAATAGCACCCTATAACCTTGCTTAATTGTTTCATTGGTTGTTTTTTACCTATCATGTGTTGGATATGTACTTTCAAGTCACAGTTTCCCAGTTGGCCAGTTCCAACACATATATTTACTATTTAGCAAATACCCTTACCTTTCGTGATACTAGGACTTGCATGCATAAATAAATCTAATCTTGTATGTCAGAATTTACTACGCACGTGTAAGCTATCTCAAGAATCCTAGTGAACCTCACTATGTATACGAAAGCAAGCGATACTTCAATCTCAGAATACTGGAAACTTGTCCTAGTAAATATTCACATGGAACTGCATTAACAATCACTAAAGTAGTCCAAAACATGATTTAACTTCGATATTTATTCTAGGCATCAATTAGGTAATTACACCTTCATGAACACATTTTATCCTTCTTTCCTAGTACTTTAATTCTAAGTATCAAATGCAACATCCAGTATGCTGTATATCATAAGCTCTGAAAATCAACTTGACACCTACTATTCCTATCTTATCAATGAGCTAATCATACATGGCACTGTTTCAAGTGTTGACATATAGCATCTTCTCAATGATTCTCATATGTAAAGTCCAAACAGCTGGTAATTTCTGGGTCGACACTATTAGCATAATTAAGCACCAAGTTTTAAATTTCCATAGCAAACAGAGATGCCACCTAATCCTTTGCTTCAATAAAATGCTAACGCAACTATGTATACTCCTCCAATGCATCCCTTAATGTAGAATCTTCAACCTCATTAGATCATCAACATACCTACTACCTCTTAATATACTTGTACAAAATTTGTAGTACTACTAATAAGTAATAACAAAACACAATGAGCTCCTCCAGTGTCACTGAAATGTGAAGAAATTAAGGATCACCTGATGCCATTTGCACATTGTCCTCAGCAACAGGATCACTACTTCCGGCACCCATATCAAACAGTTCAACTCTTTTGTTACCGAGGCTACTTTGGTACCTGCAGGTTAATCATCGTTGGAGAAAATAGATATCAATAAGGAACAAGTCAAGAATAGAAGAGGATACACTTTCATGAAAATGATTCAAGAGAAGAAATTTGGACACTATAGAAGATCAATTTGGTTACATAACGAAAGGCTAAAACTTAACAATAAGAAAACAAAAATATGTCAATGTCTCCTCTCCCACTATTCCTGATATGGGATGTTGCTGCAAATGCAACTAATATAAAATGCGCAATATTAAAAATTAACAAAAGGATACATTGACCCTAAAATTGCAGAGAAACTAAAACACCATAAAATGGTAATTTGATTTAATTTCCAATCAAGGAAACCAAATGTCAACTAGTATTAACCACAATCGGATAGAAAAAACTTGGCAGCTATGTATTAAGATAAGTTGATAACAATGAAACTAACGTGTATCTCCATAGCCTTTTAGAAATGACATCATGCTAGTTATATTAGTAAATGACGAATATTAGGAGAACATCACAGTATCACAGAAACCTTAAAAGTTGAGCAAGTCTAGAATAATATGTTGGTAATACTGATCACAAACACTAATCTTCAATTTGCCCAAGAAAGACTGTTCCTATTCATATTCAACAAAACAAATATTCTGTATTAAAAGTACGACAAGAAGTTCGGCGAATAGTTTGAAAGACAGAATATAAGATAAATTTGAGAAGAAATCCAGAAACCAGAACTTCTATCTTTGTTTACTAAAGCAAACCATAATGCACAGCATCTCTTAAACCATGATGCAAAACTTTTTTTTTCCAGCAGATGAAGCAATCACATGCTTACTTTCCAGTTTTTTATTCCCACCAGTTACCATTTATAAATGGCTCAAGTAATTAGCAGCTCACATATAATAGTACAATCATAACAATAGTAGTAGAGGTAGCGATGGTAGTAATAATAATATGAGACAATAGAACAAGTCCGAAGGCTGTCCTTCCCCTTCCTCTTAAAGCTTGCTCTACTTCAATAATGGAAAAGTTGACACCTCACTGGAAATTGTTAGCATGATCAGTTGGAGAACGCTCAGAACCTTTATCAAACTACTCTTCCAGTATATGGGACTTTGTCAATCGTTATAAAGTCATAACTGTTACAAACTGAAAGTACGGGGTATGCCATGTATAATGGTACTAGTTTAAAATTTAACAATTCTACTTGTTCAAGTAAATTCTGCTAACAAAAACACAACAGGAGAAAAATGTGGTTAGAAAACATAATTAATTGCATTAAAGCACTTTGGGATGATTCTTTGCTAATGGAGATCTTTTCAAGGCCATAAAGCCTCTACATTTCAATGTGGAAAAATATTACTATGGCCAAACTGAGGTCTTGATAGCTCTGAAACTTAGGACTCAAACTATGTGAATGAAACATTTTAACCAATTTAAGAGCCTCATAAGCCAACTAAACTTAGGAAACAAGGTAGAACAATTGACAAATAAAATCCATAAAGTGCATATTCTATTTTCCTTTTTCCTAATCTTCCCAAGATGGATCTCAATTAAAGACTCTCTAAGCATTTTCTATTGTAACCTTGCAAGTACATGACATTTCACATATCTAAGCATTCAAAGAAAATGATTTTTCCCTGAAATAGTAAATATAATCTTTGTATTGCTCACATGATCATATTCAAGTACAAAGAAACAATATATTGATAACAGTACATACACCAACAAACATCTGAATAGCAATAGTTTGACAAGACTAATAGAACATCTTGAATAGGAACCTCAGTATTCTTTCACTATAAAATTTGTATTGTAAAGTACAACAAGAAAAGGGAAGATAAGATAAATAAACTTGTTTTTGCACTAAATATTTCAAGACTTACGTTTTCCTCAAGGCAACATATGAATTTAGCTCTTTGATCTGTCATAAGGCAGGAAACTGATAAGATTGGAGCAAAAATAGACGAACTGAAGAGAACACAAGGTAAGATGAAATTACAACCATGGATTGCTTCTTCTCATTAAGCTGCTTATTAACCTCAGGAGGATTTTGACTCTCTTCATCTTTAAGTACACGATCAAATTCTTTGACTAAACTGTAAAGCAAGTTCTGCAACTGTTACATACACATGCTCCAAGATGGGTTGTCAAAACAAAATTTCGCACTGGAAGTTAACAATTAGTTCCAATTGGAATAAGTCACAAGTAATAAAGTGCATTCGTTGTCATTAGTTCAGATGCCTATGTGAACTACTATATAGTAAATATAACAGATATTAAAAGCTGAAATAGTCTGTGAAGATTCTGCAATACTGGAGAATACAGAGAACAAGTTAATTTGACCTACCGTTTACACTCCCTCATTTTTCCAGTGAGCTCCTCCAACTGCTTGGACTGTCTATTAGGGTCCTTAATCTTGTCCAATTTCTGGAATCCATTTCTGCAGCAAAAGGAACAGTTTCACAAAATGAAGGAGCAGAACCAATGACATACTTGAAATAAAATATTCAAGCAATCTAAAGTAGCAATTTATAAGCAAAAGCTGAATGCAAACAATATGTCCAAGTCCTACAATGTGGTAGAAGTGCATAAAAGAAAATACTATATCTTAGTGTGAATTTTCATCCGAATCTCTTGCTATATGGTGCCAAATGGACCTAAAATTCTTCGCAGAGGTTTTAAATTTTTAGCAATTTCTAAACCCATATATAGCATACAACCTTTCAGCTCTGCCAAGCATTGATCAGTTGGGCCAATTGGGTATGCCAACTATTTGGACTCCTAGAGTAACACCGGTAAAAGCTATATCAAATCAAATGATTTACATGACACATGCACCGGCTCACTCATAATGGTTATGGGAGAGGTGGGAGCACGACGATCTCAGCAAGATCGCCGGGGGAGTGACTGTGTCAAACCTTAACCCCACGACCTCTGTTTTTAAACATAGAAAATCCTCCTTCCCCACATCGTCTTCTCCTTTTCCCTCAATCTCCCCACGTTTTCCCTTCTCAATTGAAGGTGTTCATTGGAGTGCGCACGCAGTTGGAGCATCACCAGAGCAAAAGGACTCCATCTCTCAATCCGAGTGAGTTCTCATGCCGATTACCCTTCATTACAATTTTTATATTTGATCTTTGTCGAAGAAATTCTCCTGGCGCCGACCTCATAGCAACATTGCACTGGTCTAAAAAATCTGTATCTCATCGCCCTTGTGTTGCAGGTACCATTATTGGGATCCCAAGGTGTGCGAGGGAGGCTACACCATGAAACCTACTAGCCTCTCACCGCCAATTTCCCGACTGATGTCCGGCCACTGACAACAATTTCAATCGCATGCTCTAGCCCATTATGTTTTCCTCTGTTGGTCGAAGTTGTAGGTCTCCATGTTTGGAACTTTTGATACCTTGTGACTCCGATGAACTTAAGCCCCAATTCACTTCTGGAATATCTTTTTCCTAATTTTAGAATACAACTCCTTCTAGAATAGCAGCTAAACATTATAATAGTTCTATTCCAAAATATAAATACTACTTATCATACATCATACATCTTATACCACACACTAACCCCATTCTCAATTTACCATTGACTTGACTACAAGTTCTCTCAATATCTTATTATGATTCATCACTCCTCACTCATCTCTCATCTCTCAAACATCTTATCATTGTTTGATTATAATTCAACTCTCCACTTTCTTCT
Source organism: Typha angustifolia (assembly GCF_048772165.1). NCBI lineage: Eukaryota > Viridiplantae > Streptophyta > Magnoliopsida > Poales > Typhaceae > Typha > Typha angustifolia. The sequence continues at coordinate 8,875,930 of NC_133252.1, read as the reverse complement.
CTTTTAAACATTTGACTACAAGTTTTCTCAAATATCATACTATAAATCATTACTTCTCTCTCATCTCTCTCAAGCATCTTATCGTTGTCTTATCATAATTTATCTCTCCACTCTCCTCTTCTAAACATCTTATCAATATCTTATCATAATTAATCACTTATCTCTCTCTCAAACACCTATAATACATAATACCACCTCATATAATAATATGATAATATTATTACTATTATTATTCTAAATTCTAAACTTAAGTTTATATATTACATAATTGCTTAATAATACAATATTTAGTTGGACATAACAAAAATATATTTATAATCTAATGTTTATAATATTTTTTATTTTACACTAAATAAATAAAATTTAACTTAAAAAGTATAAATGTCAATAATCTAATATTCCATGAAAATAAGTACATTTAAAAAGTACTATTATTATTAAATATTTTTAATCCTATATATATATATATATATATATATATATATATAATTTCTTAATAATATAATGTTTAATTTGATATTACAAAAATAAGATTATAAATATCTTATTATTAGAATAATTTTTATATCTACTAATAGCATCAAAAGTATAATATAAATAAACATATATGTTATCGAATTAAATATTTATCCAAATATAAAATAATATATTTACTATCTAAACTATGTATAATAAATTTACTATTTAAACTATGTGTTAACCCAATCAAATCTTTCTTTATTTAAATAATGAAATAAGAATTTAAGAAAAAAATAAATATATGAAAGTGTATATTTTAATATTATTATTAATCTTATTTTTAAGATAAAATAAAAAAGACATTTTCCATGTAAAATAAAATTTTATTATTGGTGACTATAAAATATAATAATATCTAAAATATTTTTCATTATAAGCACTAAATATGTAGAATTTAATATAAAGTATAGATACTAATAAAATTTAAATATATTACAATTATCATAATATATTTTTATAATCATTGCGCACCTATTTCATAATATATAGTCCATGACAAACATAACCAATTGCTTATAAAATAGTTAATATGAAGTATTGCACATATAGCAAGCATTGCATGAGTAATTATCAAGCATTGCACATGTACCGATGATATCTCAAGCAATGCGCACCTACCGACAAACTCTCCCCCATTGTGCACATAGCAACAACTTCTCAAGTAATGCACAGTAGAGATTAAGCATTACACAGCTAGTGGCCTCCAAAGCATTGCACAAATTATGGCACAATACAAAAGCATAGCAGATGTATCGAATGATAATGCATATATGAATGGCATGCATGGCGTACATAGAGCCATCCCATTTAATAGTTAATCTATCTCATCAATCTATTTTATGTCAAATCAAAAGATAATTTTATTAATTTTAGAAGAAATAGAATACTATTTTTCTATCTTTTCCTTCACTTTATATCACATCAAAAATAATTATTACTATTATTCTAGAATACAAGTGAGCATAAGAATAGTTATTCCTAAAAATAACAAATAGAAATTGTTATTCCTATTTTAACCCTATTAGGCAGCCGCAAGTGGTAGATGGTCACCCCACCATCTAGCGCCTAAGCAGAAGGCAAGCGACAAGGCAAGTGACAAAGCGATCTAGCATTTTTAATATAAAAAAATTATAAAAACATATATAATACAAATATATAATATACATTATATACTTATATGTAAGTTGTAACTAATATACATTACACTAGCACTCTAATAACTAATTAACTAATTCCTTGTTTCAGTAATTCACTAATTCAACAAAGATGTCAGAAACAAATTAAACCTAAAAGTTAACTCACTGGTAATCAACAAATTAAGTGATTAACAGTAACACATTTTACTTAAAAAAAATTCAACAAAAACAGAGAAAATTAAGTAATTAACAATCTTAAGTTCTAAATTAACTAGAGGAATTAAGTAATAAGAAACAGAGAAAAAACATATTATCATATAATTACTGAATTAATTTCTGAATTAAGTAATTAACAATCTTAATTAACAGAAATAGAAAATTTTGGATCTAATGGTGTAAAGTACACATATATCAACTAACAAGTGTCACTGTTTTAAACTAACAAGTGCCAACTTTTTTAAATTTCTTTCACTGTTTTAAACTAACATGTGTTGCTGTTTTTGAAATTTCTGTCACTGTTTTAAACAAGTGTCCCAACACAAGTGGTAGAAAACCAAAACCCAAGAGGAGAATACGTAGGTACGGTAGGGATTTGGAAATTTTGGGTTTCTAGGTTTTAGTTTAACCGGTTATTGGATCGGGTATTTTAAAAAAAATTGAAAGCCTGCACCCATAAACCCGAAATGCATTGGCATGTCGTCCACGGCATGTCCTAACGTGTCGCTAGAGTGTCCCGACGTGTCCGAAATAGATTTTAAATTTTATTTTTTAATAACGGATACTTCGCAACGTGTCCGCCACGTGTCGCCGACAACAAACACTGTCCTTTACGAACACTAGACATTTGACGATAACAAAAAATACGATTAGGAGATTAGAATTATAGCTCGAGTACCCAATAATATAGGGTTATGAAGTCCTCAAACTATGTACTCGTGATCCTGCAGGAGTATGTGGCGAGAGATAAGAATATGTACTTATCATGGTTCCAAGTTTCGGCCAATCCTAAGTGGGCTCGGCCGAAACGGATCTGGTCCAGGGTCTAAACTAGTCCAATGACCGGTTTTAGCCTGGTATCGGTCGATACCCAATCTATTTCGAGTCAGGATCAACTGTATCGGCCAAAACTAATCGAAATCAGGAGAGAAAAGGGAGAAAGAGGAGAAGAGTAAGAGAGAGAGAGAATGAGAGCTAAACGAGCTCGTCGGAGGGAGTGAGAGAAAAAGAGAAAATACCTAAAAAGAATCGAAGAGGGAGAGACTGAGAGAGAAGGGAGTCGGTAAAGGGAGAGGGAGAGTTATTGGGAGAGAAAGATAGGAGAGAATCGGAGAGGGAGAGGGAGAGATTGAGATAAGGGAGTCAAACAAGGGAGAATGGGAGAGAGAGTGTTAATGAGAGAGAAAGACGAGTCAGTGAGATAGAGGTAGTGCAAGAGTTAATTAGAGGGAGAAAGAGTTAGTGGGAGAGAAAATTAATAAAAGAGCTTGGAAAAGAGAGCTTGATAAGAGAGAGCTAGTAAGGGAGAGAGTAAGAATTTATTTTTATTTGTATGAGAGGGATAAAGTGTAAATGGTAGAAAGAGGGAGATAAAAATTATAAAAAATAAATTTTATTTTTTTTATTTTTAGATTTATATATAAATAATTTATATTTATATCTTTTTTTTTAATTTTTGAATTTTTCTGTATTTTAAAATTTATTTTAATATACAAATCGATACGAACGGCCAATCCCGATCTCAATTTCGATACTTGGAACCTTGGGGCTTATGAACTAAGGTCATTAATCTAATAACCACACATTATTGATCATATACAGCGTCGTCAAGTATGTACAGGTGACTTTACTGCTAGATGACTATCTGTCCTCCATGAGGATGAGTTATAACATTTTTATAATCTTAAAGTTTGTGGATTGTGATTATGACCTTGTAGCTTTATGTGAACTTATTATGTAGAATGTGGATTCAGATATATAATAATCATGAGTTGTCACTAGGAAAGAATTTATTTACTATGCATTTTACTATGATATTTTTTAGCATGTTATATCTTATTCATCGTGTATTATATTACTCTTAGACTATTATGGATTATACTTGATGTGCTTTGTGCTTATCACATTTAGTAGAATATTTTACAAATTTAGAGAAGAGTGGCAACGAAATCAAGGAGTAGCTATTTCTAATAGATTATTAGTCACTTCCTATTCATTAAAAAATTAGATAATCTATAGCCCCTGCACAGGTATTTCATTTTAAGAATATGTATTTCTGAAGACTTGTTGCGATACGTGATATTTGGATATACTTTGTTTAAATTATTTGTATTTATTATAGTTTTTATCTTCAAAACCGTATAAAAATATTGACTAATGTATCACGTGAGAATCATGTGAGTTCCATCCATGTAAAAGACACGTGTATTTGGAAGTGGATGTTTCACCTAGTTACAAGATCTAGTAGATGTGGAAGAATATTCCTCATTACTTTACATTAGACAAAGCATTTTGTGGATATATATAGCAGCTAGTAGAGCATATGGCACTCAGCCGATTGCAAGTGCCTTGGACCCTAAAGCAATTTCTCTAAATCAATCTTACTGAGCAACGAATTTGTTGAAATTATGAACTAATAACTTAATAGACCTTATATACTCTTCAAATAAAATATGACTAAAACAAATTAATGGTAACAATCAGAAAGAAAGAATATGATATAAAAAGTAACATCATTGAGAAGAAATAAAGAAAGAAAAACCTATCTTTTTTAAAGATGACTATCTATCATAGTGTAAAATACTTGAAGAATAAATTATTTTGGCTTAGGATGGCATCAACCATGAACTTGGGCATCATTCAAGGCAGCCAAACACATTATATAGTGAAAGGGCCTAAAACCGGCAAGTGGACTGCCATTGTGGATGCTAAAACCATTTTTCAGGACAATGCTCATTAAAAGATGACACAATGAGAATAAATGAGTATATGTACAAAGTTATGAAAATTAATGGAGACAGAAGTCCTATTTTACTTGACTCTAGTGAGAGACTTCTCTTATATGAATTTGAGTTATGACAAGTACGGAAAATCTTTGCCCTCATAGAAAGCAATCTCGTTTCTCGATTGACAAATTTTACCTATGTTATCTATATTTATATAAGAAGAGAACAGAGAATGAAGTCAACAAATAAAACAACCCCAATCATCACCAACATGATATCCTAGTTATAATTTATGAGAGATTTCCTCTCTATAGGGTCAAGAAAAAGATAGGCATGTAACTTAGTAGGTACTTGAGATGACTTAAGTTGATAAGAATTTGCAACATGCTAGATCTAAAAGTTTATGACCATATTTAAGGTATAAGTATAATATAGGAAGACCAGCACAACATTTTCAATTATATAGGATTTCATGCGTTGTAAGCTCGGATCACTGTATCATAAAAGGTAACATTTTCTTCAACAATTCTTTGCAAACCTCATATATTTGATCTCTAAAATGTTATTCCTTCTTTCTTTTAATTCAAACCTTTCAAGATCTCATACACATTGAAACTTACCGGTTGCCACTTATGAGGCTAGACCAACTAATTGGGTTCTTAGGCAAAATCTAAACTGCAATCCTATAAATGCAAGATTAGAAGATAAATAATAGTTTGATGTTAATAACAACGATGGCCGTGCCACAGGCACGGCCCGTGACGACCGTCGGCCGGCACGGCACATGCCGTAAGAAAAGGAGAGAAAAGGGTAATACCTTCGTCGTCACCGCTCGCCTTCGTTATCACTGCTCTCAATTGTCGCTCACTGTTGCCCGAGCTTGCGTTGGGTGCCCTAGCCCGAGGGAGAGGAATAGAGAGAGAGGGTTTATCGATTAAAACTTAAGTTGCAAATCCGAATCTCTCTCTCTCGATCTCAATCTCGATCTCTTTCTTCCCCTCCCTCGAGCTAGGGCACCCGACATGAGCTCGGGCGACGGCGAGCGGCGAAGGCCAACAGCGACGGCAACAACGAAGCCCAACGGCTACGGCAAGCTCAACGACGAGGTCGATGGTAAAGCTATTAAGAGGGGTGTCGTGCAGTACCCCTCGTGCCATCCATGGTTAATAATAATGCTGCTATATATAAAAACCTTTTCTTCATAGCTAAGATCATCTCCCATTAACTAGTCTTTCCTAAAATTTTCTCTCCTGTAGTGTACCCCTAGCTGCACTCTAAATTAATAGAACCAAATAAACCTCTTTATGGTATTGATGATTTATTTGTAATGTATGCAGCGGAAGCAATATAAGTTTTGTCAGAAGCTCTAACACTCTTGTTAGGTACCAACAAAAGAGGGGATGGAAATGAAAGGATTATTTAGGAGATACCAAACTAATTATTATCTTTTATTTCTCTCACGAATCATCCCAATACAATTACAAAATGGTCACTACTCGACTCTTGATATTCAGAATCTTAGGGTCTTAAATTCAGGACCCTTCAACTCCTTGACTTAAGGACTTAAGACTCCAATTAGGAGAGACAAATGCTGCAATCCATCAAAATTTAGTTTAGAAATAATCTCTTTTTTTTCCCATCAAAACATATCTGGTACATTTATCATAGAATGCAAGAGTCGTGATTAGAACGAAAAGACTAAGCTATAGAAGGAAAGAGAGATCTTACTGGAGAACCCGGAAGATGTCTTGGATCTCCCCATCGATCTGTTCTAGCTCCGCGCTCATCGGCAAGCTACTCGCCATTGTCTTCCCCAAAAAATCACAATCCCCTCACAGAAGTCGCCCAATTCCGTAAGTTTACACCATTAGCGGACTCAACCAACCGTGTGGATAACAATACATCAGTGATAGGAAGGGAGGAGACGGCATTGATACAAGGATTAGGAACTGGGAAAAGGAATCGCTGACCCAAGCGGTCACCGCGATTGCGGCGGACGAATCATGGAAGGAACGAATCGAGTATACTTAGGGCTCCGTCGTAATCACTGGAATAGCTCCCTCCAATACTTTGTTATCCAAGTTCAACATGACCCAGCGCGAACACTGCAGCGGTTGATTGATCAAAGTAGTTGACGGACGGTCCGACTGAGATCGGACGGCTAGGATTACTTCAGGGATGATGGCTTATGAGTCGGTTCGTCGCATCTCCGGCTGCAGGAATTTAGTGCAGAGTATTGCCAAACTGTTCTTTTTGTACGGAAATAGACAGCCACCAAATTAAATAACAAAATATTCTAATTCACTGTAATTGTCAGTGTGAAAGGCTTAACTTATCTAAGAAGAAATATTTTAACAATTCAAAGTCTTCCTTTGATGTATATATATATATATATATATATATAAAACGTGCAATTAAAAAGTAACTAAGGCAAACTTAACTTAATCTATCTATATTTTATCAAAAAAAATTTAAATAAATCGCTGATTAATTCAGTGTTTTATATATTTATAATGTTAATAAGATTAACATTTTATTTCGTTAATCTTACATATATAAATGCTAAATTTGTTAGCATTTTTACCTATGAGCAACTTACAGCTATATTGAAACATACTCTTTTTTATATTAAGTTTGGAATATAGCTTATTTCTATAAAATAATTTTGAGACAGGACTAGTTTAGTCAAAAAAAAAAAAAAAAAAACTCTTTGATGTAAGCTGAACGTTCGTTGTTAAATATTTTCCTGAGAATTAATTTTCTGAAGTGAGATTTTAGTTAGTTCTAAGATTATTTACATATCTAGCATGTATTGGAGCAAACTGAGAGAATATGTATGACATTATTAAATGCATGAAATTTATCTTTATATTGTTATTGTGTTTAATATTTTGGAATAATTCCACTTACATCCTAAAATATTTTTTTTTATATATACACTCTGAACTTTTTTATTACCTATAATAGAGTTATAGGTAATATATTATTAGTAAAAAAATATATTATTATATACTGTTTTGAACTACTAACCAACTCTAATAGAGTTAGTAAGGTACCGCATGACTAAAGAAGTTGTGAGTTCAACTCCAATCCCAGATAATATTGTGGAGAAATTGTTTAGTGATTTGGTGGCTTAACTCAATTAATGGCTCGACTTGAAGGAGCAGCTCGGCAATATCACGACTTGAGGCAAATCTCAGCGACATTTAGTTTGGAACAATTATACAATGACTCGCATGACTTAAAACAGCCATATACAATATGTAGAGAAGGTTGGCCATTTATTCAACCTATATATAGCTTCCAGGTTCATGAATGATGAAAAAAAAAAACTATCTTGAACTAAAAATAAAAAACTTATATATATCTTGAAATTAAAAAAATATATCAGAGGATATAAGTGGTAAATAAGGTTTAAGAGGTATACGCAAAAACTGGTATAGTTTAGAAGATTTAAGTAGAATTATTCTTAATATTTTTAAAATAATATTTACTAAATTTGCTAATAACACCATATGTTTGAGCTTAAACGAGCTGAAGAATTAATTTAAATCTAAATTAAGCCTGAGCAAGCTTGAATTGAATCAGTCTTGATTCAAACTTTAATTAATTTTGAGATAAAAGCCTAATTTAATAGTGAAGGTATAATAAAGTTACATTATGTTGCTCCAAATTAATTTCGAACCTATTCTGCTGATCAAACTCGAATTAGCTCACTTTCAAGTTGACTCAATTATTTTGACAGCCCTACTGACACCATAATGAAATTAAAAGCAAAGATAGGAACCTCCTAAGAATTTCATCATGTACAGATGTAGAACATATATGGATAACCTAAATTCCTCTCGGGATCTCAAATTTAGCTTTCCTTACCAAAATTTAGAGAGAAGAAATTTTTTTGATGTGGCTGTTTGGATACTTTTTAAGTTATATTTTTGACTCTCTCAATTATCGTTCTATATAACTTTCAGACCTTCAAAGAAAAAACTGGGCCACCACCACGCCACCACCTTTTTCTCCTCCTCACATCTCTCATTTTTCTATTTTTTTTCCTCCATATTTTCTTAAGCTATTCAAACATGGTAAATTAAATTAATCCAGAGGAATCCTTTAGTTGCGCTTTTCAATTCCTACATGAAAATTTTTCCTAAGTTACAGAAACAGACCTTTAATGGCAGACAGAAACCTTAAATTTCACTATCTATACACTATAACCTTCTGATTTTACTTCATATTCTTGCAAATAAAAATACCTAAAATTTGTAGCTGCAGAGCTGGAATGTCTCCTGCTAGGAACTCAAGTTGCGAGCTATATGAGGCATGAGATTGTTGACATATCATACAAAGGTCTATAATATATCTTTAAACACCATTTCATTGGAAGAGCATGGTTTATATCCACAAAACACATTTCACAACTTTGTACCTGCAATCTCTAATATCAATGTGATACATTTTGATTTGACCTATTTCACTGCGTATTTTGGCAGAATTAATAAATCATATTGTGGGCATATTTTGATAAAATCAATCAAGTTTCATAGTTCATATCATATCATGATAACAATGTTTAGTATTAGAAGAAACTACTTAAAGATTAAGAACATAATAAACATCCGTGGCACTTCAATCTTTGGCATAACTCTTTGGTGGAATGTGATGCATAGAGTTGACCTGCAACCAATTAAATCAGACAATATAAATTCAACATAGATTTGAATATTCCTTATACTTTATGTAGCTTAACAAGGAAGATAACTAAGTACTTGGCGTCAGCGTTCTCTTCATCTTCTTTTTTCTCTTTTCCATTTAAAGGCGAAAAAGGAAGCAGCTAAGGTAGTCATGCAATTTTACAAATTTAGTTTTGATTCTAGAATTTTTGAATCTCCTCAAAGATAAAATTCTAGTGACATCACTTGCCCTTTGTGCTTGCGAAGTATGCTAATTTTTCAGCAAAATCAATTATATAACAGATGTCCGACTCCCAAAATCAAAGATAGGAGCAAAATGACCAGACTCATACAGTCAAATATGACATGCAACTTAGTCTAGAGTATAATTCTTACCATGAGGAAAGGGCATCAATAGGAGACGATTGACCCAGAAAATTACCTCCTTAAAGCGATCTTTGCCAACAGCACCCATGCACCGCCGTGCTATCCTGTACTAGAATGGCATGTGTGGATCGGCACAGGCAGTGCCAACACAACAAAATTTGTTGTATGGTGTTATTTCTCTACAAAGTGTGGAAAACCTAAATTCGTGCAAAGATTTTATTAGTATACATTCTGTGAAGGCAATGTAGAAGTCCACTTGCATATTTTCCTAGAAAGACACAGGAATTCATGCTGTTGGACATCTACTTTTCAGGGATGCATTCTCTCACGTGAATAAGAGATCACTGAAGAAGGAATCAGAAAGGCAATCTTTAGCAGACTCATATAAGCTTAAACGCTTTTTCAATGACCGAAGCTCCCGTTCGTCCTTTGCTGTTCGTTTCTGGAAATGAAATGCTTATAAAGTTAGAGAATATTACTTTCTCCACCATCGTGGTGCAGAATTAATTTTTCCAATTAATACCAAAGAGAATCGGATAAGTTGAACTTACAAAGGATTTCTTCAACAGCAAGATATCTATCAGATAAATTAACCAGAGCACATTTGTCTTTGGAAAGCTGCATAATTACGAATATTAAAAAATACAGTTGTACTTGCTGAATAGAAAGTCTTAGTAACTGAAGAAAAAAAGTATATATCAATATTTGTCCAGATTATTGTTGGTTTAATTGTTTCCTTCCGTGTCTTTACAATAAATCTAATACTAATTGCACCATAAAATATGGTTTGGTTCTGATATAGATGAAAAATTACACACAACTTACTAACTGCTATATTGTGCACAAGAAGTATCAGGGCCAAAGTAGACCAAGATTTCATGAGAATATGGAATACCTCTATAGTCCAATCTACTGCACATTATGAAGGAACAGCTAAATAGTGTAAACATAAGTTTTACCTTTCTTCCCAGCATTCTTCAGTTACTTCTTTCATTTTCCGATAGGTTTCTGACTGCATTGAAAAATGAACAATTAATTGGATTGCAAAGAATGTTCAGATATCAAAGGTCAGTACTTAATCTTGTCTTTACCTGTTTATCTCCTTTTGGTCCCTCAAACAATCCAGGATCAGCAGATAGGTCAAGAAACAGTATAGCATCCCCTGTAAATTAACATAAAACATCACAAATTCCATCTGAAAATTCATCACTAAAGATATACGTTCACAAAATTTCTTATCAAGAAATTTTGGCATAAATATTTGATACCCAGACTGGCAAAATACCATTAGACTTTATATTATCACTGAAAGTCAAATTACAACTTACAAGCACACTGAAAAGGAGTGATAGTTAAGCACACTAATGGATGACAGTTCAGAAATAATTGTCACTGGAGGGAAATAATTTTTGACACCATCAGTATCACAAAAAAGGAAAACTATGTAGTGCATTGTTGCATATCCAATTATCAGTTTATATCAGCATTTTTCTAAATTACAACATGCAAAAGCTGCAATCTTTTGCCATTGGACACAAGCTAAAACCTAGATATATTTGATTGTTTCATGCAATACTTCCAGTAATGATAGATAGACCAGCTTTTCGACAGAGAAAATAGGTTCTGCATTTTATCTAAAATGCTCTCATATATAAATATATGAAATATATGGAAGTTCTCATCTGGCTACTCTACATTTTTTAAGGTTCTGTGAGATCTTATCTAAACTAACAACTTGTAATGTTACAGTGAGATACTACTATATTATATACATGCACTCTTAAAAATACTCTATGAGGAAACGTCCTTGTATGTTTTACAAGAGTTCATTTCATCTGAGCTATTGCAACAAAATCTTCCCTAACATATACTACTGAATTAGAGTCAGAGTACTTTAGAGGTCACTCCATATTGATGTGCAACGAGTATAAAAAAGTTTAAAGAACAAAAGAGATTTATAACAGTGGTAGAAACCAACAATTTAGCTTACTATTTGGGTCAGCTACATGATTCTTTTCTAAAACTTGCAAGGATAGCTAGATGGCAACTCTAATGAAATGCAATTGAAGTTCCCTATAGAAACATATGGTTAGGTTGTTTCTTGTAAATGACATCATAGTATGATGGTCAAGGCTTGCTCCATACGTCCTGGTGGTATGGGCAGGGGAACAATCTTCCAGTAATGGAGCCTCTGCCAGTTGGATCACTTTTTGTACATGGAAACATCTAATTTCGACCTTGATAAGCTTAATTTTTTCATTGTCAATCAACTACATTTTGTTCTTTCAAAAGCGATAAATGCAAATGATACATTATCTTAGCATGCACCAATAACCTTTTCTTTGCACAAGATGATCAATTATGTCAGTTGAACACGGTTTGAAGTTTTGTCCGAAACCAAGATGCCTCGTCTAAAATGCTTCGCATTTCGGTCCTATTTGATCCAAAACTGCTTCTAAGCTAGATTTGACTTCAGTCAAACTTGTACGTAAGTCAACATCAACCTCATTGCTTAAAATGTTATTAGATTTTGTGTGAGTGAAAATAAGATAAAGAAGACTATTGATCAAAAGAAGCTCAAAATTGATATAACGAAACTAGAACCAAAACCATACTCGAAACCGAAACTTAGAACTATGGGTTGAAGATGTTTAAACTTTAAAAGAGAATTTCTCATAGTGGTCAACAGAAAACACATCAGAATAGGAACTCTAACTGGAAATCTACATGTAAAATATGTTTATGCTAGACTAAGAATGTTAATCATTAGGGAATCAAGCTTAGATGCAATATTCCTTTCCTATTAATACAAAACTTGAAGGAGAGAAATCACCTGTATTGATCCGAGAAAGGGTGAAATCAATTATCGCAGTGGTTAGACCGAAGGTCCTTAAGCACAGTACCTTTCCTTGGATAGTGAAACTAATTGACTCTGTTTCATTGCGAGCCAAAAGAATATTCCCCCTGAAAATCATCCAAAGATTGTTAAAAAAAACAATATGAACAGATCTTCTAAACAAATTTACAAAATATTGAAAATGACAAGTAGACCAATGCAAATCTCGATGTTCAAATTCGCATGCGCTTTCTGCCACAGCTAGAGAAGCAGTAACCTGCAACAATCAGGTGGAAACCAGTAAACCTTAAAGTGCAAGAATTGCTAGTTAATCTGATCGATATAAAAGTATACTAGCCTACCTGCACTAGCAAACTTCGAGCCTCATTATAGTTTAGGAGTACGAAGCTTTCAAGATCTCTACCCCCATCAGCTAATACAAACACGATATAGCACTGAAATAATGGTTATCATTTATCAGAGACCAACTAGAGAATATTATAAACTTCCTAACAATGTTATATCACCAGATTAAAGTAATTTTAAATGTTCATGCAAAATACTTCAAGTTAAAGGACCTGTTCATCTGAAAATTCCTTTGGATGATCATTTTCTGAACCATGCTTTGCATCCCAGTCTTCCCATGCACTGACCAGTCCAGAATCATAGGGACCTCGGCAAACTTTAAAGCTAAAGAGAACATATTTATCATGATCATTGATATGCTAATGTTAACCACTAAGTGATATGCTGAAACTAAAGTCCTTTTGGAAAAAGAAATACTTCATTACAGCATTTTGCAACCAAAACCATGGCATGCATGGGGAAATAAATGTCTCTTACATACTCTTTTGTTTCTATGAACCCAGTGCACGAATTCTCATTATTAGTTTTCCCCTGTTCTATCCTTAAATTATTCAGAGTCAAAGAAAGCAAGACTTCTTCAAGAACCTCTTCAGATTTCTGCAATAACAAACATGAAGTTAGAAATTGATGGAGTTTTAATGAAGGTACAGCTTATAAGTTGATGTGTGTAGCAAACCTTCTGTACTTCTCCATTTACTAGTGCATCCCCATCAATTGGAACTACTTTGCATACTGTTTTACCTGCTCTAAAGGCCTCTCCATATGTGCCTTCGCCAATTTTTATAATGCTACTTGGCTCACTGTTTTCAAGAATGAAATAAGTTGTTACATAGACCTCCTAAAAGTGGAGTGTAAATGAATTAAAAACTCAGAAAAATCTGAGAGATATAGCAATAACAAATTCTACATAATCAGTAAGAATCAGACAATACACCTATCCTTGATTTAATCAAGTCACTGTCTTGCAGCTAAAAATATTGCCAATCAGTAGCCCACAGTGTTGCTATGCACTCATAGCCACATGATATGCTCATGGTAAGTGAGCACAGAAAAAAGTAGTTATTCTTTTCCTTTTCTGAAGATAAGGTTTATTTATACACTTTGATAACCAATCCAACAACATAGTTCTTCCAATATATGATAACAATTGTAAGAAATTATTTAATGATTATCTGAGTAGCAGGCCAGGAAAGAGAAGTTGGTATGATTTAAAAGTAGAACTAACCAATAAATGGAGAAGACTTCAGCCAGACTAACTGGAGCAGACTGCCGGCAAACCATTAAAAGCTGAATGAATGCACTCAGACATTCACCACTCAATGATGGCAAAGACACAGGCCCCTTCTCAAGTTCTCCTTCTAACCCTTCACCTATATCATCTCGCTTCAGAACCTCCACACCTTCACTATTATCACCTGTTATGATCTCATCTTTTATGCAAAGTGCATTAAGTGAAGTCACGACAAAGTTTTCGTTTGAGGTGCCACTCAAGCTGCTATCAGCAGCTCTTGAAGTAATATTCATCTGATAAGAACTATGTGTAGAGCGGATCCTTGATCGCACATCCTGTTCTGGAGTTTTCTCAACAAAATTATCACAAGCATCAGAACCACTCTCTCCAGAGGGAATCAGTGGTGTTTCCATAATTTTGAACATTGGTTGCAAAAGTCCACATCCGGAAGCAAGCTTCAAGATCTTCCACCTCTCCAAAATCGAAGGCAGATCGTGCATGATGCTATCCTGCTTCACGCCCATGGTCCAAGTGCTAAAGTTTTTGGGTGAAGGACTCTCCTCTAGCAGCTCAAAGGCATCTACTTCTTGAAAGTATGCCTTCTCCTTCCTGAAATCCAGAGGCTCTGCTGCAGCTTTCTTCTGTAAAACCAATCCAAGCTTCCTAAATAAACCAATCAATACTTCCAACAAATGGAATCACTTATGAATTAGAATCGCACCGAGCGTGGACCCTGCTTTGGTGGTCTCTTAGTGGCACCCCCTGGTTTAGGGTGATGACGAAGATCCACTCCAGCAGCAACAACGATACTCTCCCTTCCTCTATCAACAATGACAAAGGAAAAAAAGAAAGGAAAAGAAAATGAAGAGGTAGAGAATGAGTAATCAGCAGCATTGTGAAGAGTCGAAGTTGCTTTTAGTAACATAATGTCGTAACCAAGTAGAGACCCTAAATTTTAAGAGTAGAAACAAAATGACAACAAGCCAGACGAGATGAGTGGCATCTTACACAAGAAATCACGCATAAAACTACTAAGTTTCGAATTTCTATAACCAAATAGAAGCCTTAAATGATTTAATGCACTAGAATAACAGAAACGGATGAACTGCAAGAGAGGAATCACATGCTTCAACAGAACCTAAGTATATATACAAATAAAAAAGGGGCTAAATTAAGAAACATGATATGAGAAAACTGAGTAAAGTTACTAACTTTCTGAGTTAGAGCACCCTAAAAGTTCACGAAAAAGAGTAGCAACTACATTAATAACGAGTTTTAAATACCTGATGGAAAGGGATCGCTTCCAGCTAGTCCTCTTGCTCGGTGCGACGCTCACTCGCCTCGCTCTACTAAATCGGCTCCTTTTGATAATCAAAATTAAGAAAACCAAGAATTTAAAATTTTGCAAAAACCATAGAAAACCCTGAAAACTTTAAGGACATCGTATGGAATGTCTACATCTCGTCGTCTCTAGGATTAGTGCCTTGTGCTCTTCGCCGTCCATAGAAGACGGCGATTTGGGCATTTGGACGTTCTCCATCTTGGGATGCGATCTCCTCCCAGAGATCGCCGCCGGAGCCTGGAGAGATCGGAGAACGAGATGTAAACTGAGGAGATTAACGGAAACAGAAGAGAGAGAGAGAGAGAGAGAAGGATCTAGGGTTTCGATTGCTTACCTTGTCGGCAATCCATCGCCGGGACCCCGGTGCCGGGAGAGAGATGAGAAAAGACGCAGTGCGAGAGGTTGGACAGAGCAAGAGAGGGAATTTTGAACTTGGTTTTGGGCCAGAATTCACATGAGGCCCAAACAAAACCTCTCCAAAACTCTTCCGTACGTTAACAGACAAAATTTCCAACAAATTAAATGCACTCTAGCCTTAGCCTAACCCTAATGTATTAGTCTTGAATCCAACATGTCCACTATTGAAATACTTTTGAAAAAAAGATTAGGTTAATTTTATTTAGACCCTTTAAACTTTCACTATTTTTCATATACACTCCATAAGTTTCTTTTTATTACTCACGTACATTCTCTTAACTAAAAAAAAAATCTATATATATATCATTTTAAACCAAGAAAAATAAATAAATATATGAACCTCTACATTAAAACAGACCCTTAGAAGCGAAGAGAAAGGAAAAGAAAGGTTTATCCAAATAAGCTGAGAGAAATTTATTCTCTTTTTTTTCTCTTGTATTCTTTCTATCTAAATATAAATATATTTCTGGTTAACCTATATAGATATGATTAAATTGTTGGTGTAATGTTAATCACTTCATTCAAATTGATTATGAATCACATATTTAACCTTTTATTTTTTTTATTTTCAAAGCAAATTAGATTGTGTTATTAGCCATAGTTACTATATGTGTGTCTTGGCTACAAGCATAAAGTGCATTTTTGTTTTTAAGTGGAACATTGCATACCAAGGAAAAAAGCTCTAGGCAATATAAAAAGGAGGAAAACAAGTTTTTTTTCATAATATTTCGTCCATTCATATATTTAGTTTAAAGGTTTTCTGTTCTTGGATGTGTTGGATGTAAGAGAACGGAGAGCATATATAAAGATAACATGGTTTTTCTTACTACTATTATATTTGAAAGTTCGTCAAATAAGAAGCTATGTCATGCTTCCATCTTGATCGATGATATGTATATCAATGAAGTAATTAAAGACCACACGAATCGCTGCAAAAGAGAGTTTAGCTTGGAAACTTATAATTCTCATGAACTCTGCATTTTCAAAAGAGAAAAAAAAACTTTATTGCAGGGTACAAAACATGTCACAATTCAATAACAAGCAATGTTTATATACACCTTAATTATCATATATTCTTCGTTCATTAATTATCACTCCTCAATTAAATTAGACATAATAGTAATTTTTATCCATACTTTAAAGCAAGCATCTATGTTAGAATATTTAATATTTGTTATCTATGTTAGTGTGAGAGAGAGAGAGAGGCGCTAAAAGCTACTTTGTTCTCTTGTTCATTTTTAGAATTTTTCATAGGTTTTATTTTTCTCTTGAGCTGATTGAGACATTTCTGTGCAATATGATCAAAACTAGAATATTTATAATATTATATTTTACTCTCATGATTTTTTATATTTTTGTTTTGATGAATTGTTAACCAACCAAAAATTTGCATTTCTAAAATTTTTCTAATTTTCAAAACTATTGTTCTTCCTGAACTTCTTATCTATGAACTTTTAAGTTTCTTAAAAGATTTAGTGAAAAATTTCACAAACATAGTCAAAATTATAGGATCTAATTCACTTTCATCGTCCAACTTCTCTATCTTGTCTCTAATGATAGCTAAAGCCATGCTATAGACTTTTTAGATTTTGAGAGAGTTGACTCAAAAGTTTATATATGTTTTTACCATTTATTCAGCATTCATAGTGTCAATATCTTTACTTTATTCTACGATAGTAACTTTAGGGTGAAATCTATCAAGTAAATGTTACGATCCAACCACATAAATTAAGTCAAGTCAAGTCGAGTCAAGTTAGTTACTTAGTTTTATTTTATTATTTTGAATTTCAATTAAATCGGATAATCCACATGTGGATTTGATCCACTAGAGATTTTACTCCTATAAATAGAGGTGGACATGTGTTGACAATTATCAATTGTGAAGAAATTTAAATTTGGCCAGTTATTATTTTTATCCTTATCTTTTATCTAACTATTAGATTGCTTTATCTTTTTAGGAGTAAATTATAGTCATAGAAACATCCTAACCTTCCAAACATTAGCCACATCCTACCTCTAGTAGCCACCCAACAATACTGACATCAACCACCACCCTTGGCCGAAATGTCAGTTGCTAATAGTTTCACTCATTCATATAGTGACTGTTTTGGGGATCACGACAATACGAAGAAATAAGTTGGTTATTAGTTTATTTTATATAATTACTAAGTTTATAGTAGGAAGTAGTAGGACTCTTTCTTTTTCTAATTCCAATTTTAAACTCTAAAAAAAAACTAACGAGCCACACACTGAGCATAGCAATTATACCAAATAGTCAATCGACATAGAATTAGAATTGCTCATTTTTTATTTAACAGAAAAAGAATGAAGGAGTTTGTCATTTTCTATTATGTCACCATATAGAATGGGAAGACAAGGTGAATTATTCGCCACAACTTCGGATAATTACTGTTTTGTTTTATTCTGATCCATTAGAATTCTAACTCATGAGGCTACCTCTACCTAAATTTTTATAATTTTCTTATGTCTGGATCAGTCTAGATCTGGTTTATAATATTGGTATCAGAACCGACGTTCCTTGGAAGATGATTAACCTGCGTTTCAAGACCAACGAGGAGGGATCAACCATGGAGGACCACGATCTCATCTTCATTCCTATAAGAGTTAATCTGGCGTCCCTGCTGCCACCACCAATAGTTGACGAGGAGCTGCCGACCTAGGCAAAAACATGGATAGAGTCTATAGACTCGTAGCGAGAATCATTGAGGAGAGCCACAAAAAGTTCTGAAAGGATCGAGAAGGCAATCCAAACTTTAATGCCTATTCTCCTAGCCCAACGTAGCTAGCCCGTGCCGCCATACTAGTAGCGCCGCCGGCCATGGCGGAAATAGCCCAACTACAACCACCAACTTTAAATTATGAAGGAGGTGGAGAGGAGACCCAACCGCCGGCGAAAACCCCTCCTCTGGTCGAGGAGGAACACCTTCCGTCCCTATAGACCGAGCTCGTTGTTGCATCGATGCCAGAGTAGCCACCAAAGACGGCCCTCGAGTTGTCTTCCCCACCTGCAAGGGGAGCTAGGCCCTCGAGTTGTCTTCCCCACCTAGCTTCCCACCGGCGGCCATCCGGTCACTCTCGGCCCCTACCACCACGTTTGGTCCCTCCCATGGGACCCCTGCACCCGAGCCTAAGTTGCCGTTTGCACCGGCACCAATTGGAAGACTACAAGCGACGACGGTTTACGTTGCAGTAAAATAGCGGCAAGTGGCTGCGTGTCCGACATTCTAGCGACCATCAATGGCTATGGTCGGCTCCCACTGGCTGATTGCAATACCGTGGTGGCCATCGCAATCATCGGTGACCATTGCATGGCTGAACTTGACGGCCACACTTGTGGTGATATTAACCAAGCGAAGCCACGTCTAGGTGGCTTCCACAGGCCTTGCTGCACTGGGGCTCCACGATAGTGGGACCACGGCCAGCAACCGCAGTCGCTGGGGGTCGGGGGAGCCTTTAGCCACCTAAGCCTGAGCTCAATATTTGGCTTCCACTATTGCTCACTGCCGCTCCGCCACCGCAAGGACCAGCAAGGGGCTAAATGCCAACGACCCACGATCGAACCCAGCCGCCGTCGCCCCCCATGCAACCTGTAGTGGCATCCCTAGACCGAATTCCAAATTCATCCCTGGGGTTAGCTTTTTGGGTACTAAGTGAGAAAGATGAAGTGCATGTATCTCGAGGCGTGCTAAATTTTAGCGATCTAGTTCAATCAATTTGCATGAACTAGTTAAGAGGTCATGAGCATGACTTAGAGCCCGAGGACAACTAATGGAATGAATCAGTGGACTTGCACTATCAAATTGAGTCGTATCTGCATGTAGACCCGTGGGCCTACGAGCACGACGTAAATTAGAAGATCTAATTCGCATACTAGTCACCTTGAGGACAAAGTGTCGAAAGCATGGTGGATTATTATTATCCAATCACATGGGTTAAGTCGAGTCAAGTTAGTTACTTAGCTTTATCTTATTATTTTAAATTTTAAATAAATTAGATAATCCACATGTGGATCCGATGCGCTTGGGATTTTACTCATATAAATAGGGTGGACATATATTGATAATTATTAGTTGGAAAGAAATTTGAGTTTAGCTAGCTATTATTTCGTCTTTATCTTTTATCTAGCTGTTATATTGCTTTATCTTTCTAGGAGCATATCATAACTATAAAAACATTCTAACCTTTCAAACCCTAACCACCTCCTACCTCTAGTAGCCACCCTACAATACGGCCATCCACCACTACCATTGGCCGTTCGCCACCTTTTGACGACCGCCGCAACATCGGATAGTTACCGTTTTGCTCTATTCTGGTCTATCTCCACTATTTTGTTTTTAACTTTTCATCCCGACCTCCAATTTAGGTGAAACAAGAGTCATTAAAATCTTAACTTATGAGGTTACCTCTATGTAAATTTTTATAATTTTCTCAAGTCTAGATTAGTCCAAATTTGGTTCGTAATGGTAGAAACCTAAGAATTTTGCACACTATCTTGAGTTCACTATATCACTCAGTTTAGTATAAAACTCATCGAAAGTTTCATTCTCTTCCATGCGAAGAGTTTCACAACTTATATTCAAATCTTTAAAGCTTCGAAAGCTTAATAGGAATGGTATTCTCATATGTGGTTTATAAGATAATTCATGCATCTCTAGCAACCTCACATGTAGATATTCTTTAGAATTCGTCCCAAGAAACACAACTGAAAATAGCATTTACGGCCTTACTATTCTAGCCAACTTTCTCATTGTCTGACTTTTTCCAAGACTTAACTAAATTTTAAATAAGCTCATCGTCTACCAAGTGCATCGATACACTCTAACCATTTATACGACAAGCCAAACACGCTCATCTATAAGTTTTATGAAAGCTCTCATTATAGCTTTCCAATAACCATAATTCACTCCATCAAGAATAGGAAGTCTAATCAATGATTGCTATTTCTATGAAAATTCATGCCAAGTGGATCACTCTTTAAGTTAAGAGAATTTGGCTATAGTACCATTTGAAAATATTTAGACACATATATGTATCTAACACTTAAACATGATTTCCATGTCTTGCTTAAATAAAAATGAGGAATAGTAATTAATAAGTAAAGTAAAGATGAACATTGAGATTTTTAACGTGAAAAAACTCTAAATAGGTAAAAAAATTATAGATTTAAACTCTGATCAAACAAATCACTAATAACTATAGAAGGTTACAAGATTGACTTACAAAATACCCGGTCGATCCCCACGATTTTGTTTGACTCAGTCTTGATCGCTAGACTTCGTGATTCACTGTTTTCCGTAATTGATCTCTAATCTTAGTAGCCTTTGAGGTTGATTTTCCATCTTGGTGACCCTTAAGGTATGATGAAGAAGACAAGCAAAGCACTAATCCTAGTTAGTGAAAAATATTATTTCTTTAAAAGCAATAACTGATGTGCCTAGGGTTCGGTCATCTTAACCCTTATATACTATAAAGATAAGGCATAATCCAAGTTAAATTTGGTTTTAAGGAATCCCAAACTTTGTAAAAACTCTATGGTCTATTTGAATGTATGTTGAGCTCGTTCAAATGCCGGACTTGATTTTCAGTTGCATTCAAACAATCGAAAACAACTCTCTATATCTTCAAACGTGCTTTGAATGCTCGAAAACTAGTTTCTGTATCTTCAAATGCCTATTGGATGCATTCTAATGCCCTTCAAACGCACCAACTTAAAATATTTAAATATAAAATTCTTCAACCTGAATCTTATTAAAATTTATAGATATGCTCATATACATGAATAAAAATACTTATAATATTTAGTACACATTTGACACCACTAAAAACCTAACAATTCAGGTGAAAAAAAAAATCATATCTTAACTACTACTACTGCATATCTTATCTCAATGCTAATAATCAAGAGTATGGATTTCATAAGAAGCTAAGCATGGATATGGTTAATTTGTTACTCTGTTGCGATAATATTATTGCTATTTGTTTAGGATACTTCTAATTCTTTTGTACATGTAAATTTATATAAGAGAAGTCCAGCCAGGTTTGGAATTTACGTTGCCTTTTCCACTACTCTTCATACTCTTTTAATTTATTTTAATATAACTCTATGAGTAATTAATGCAAAAGTCTAGTGTATATCACACCTTGTGTTAACACTATATAAACATGTATGATATAAGCAAACTTAAAAGAAAATATAAAGCAAGTAGACAAACAAATACCATCTTATAGCTTAAGAAATAATATGTGACTAAAATAGACAATCAATCAAGCTATAATATAGAGACATACACAAAATTGTCTATTAAGATAAATGCAAGTAAAAAAGATAGCAAAGTAGCACAAATAGCAAAATAAATAGTGTAAAAAAATAAGATCAAACCCTTTCTAATTAATATGAAAGTGATTTATTCTAAGATGACAATGTTTTGATACCAATTGAAATGATGGGTTTACCTTGCTGTATTTACTCTCGTACAAAATGTATTTTTTAAAAATATCAAAATAAATTTTAAAAAAAAATGGGTGGTTTGTGACAACTTTTAGATCTCAATTGGTAATGTTTTTTTAATTAGATTGTGCTACTACATGATGTGCTAATGGAACTTATTAACTCTAGATAGATATCTATGTAAAATATTATCTAAATATCTTAAGTGCAAGCACAATATTATCAAAACACTTAAGTGCAAGCGATATAGAGACGTGATATAAAGATAATGTTTATAGAAGAAAAGAAAGACTAAGCTACTAAAATATGCTTAAGTAATCATCACAAACACCATAATTAATTCTCTAACATAGAAAATCTGCCTCCTCTCATTACTCACTAGAAAGGAAAAAATTATCATGGGGAGAAACTAGCGGCTACTTATCACTCAGCTTCGTTGCATCTTCTTCTACAATGCTTTAACTATGGTAAGACCTTGACATATGGAAGGATCTTCTATCTTTATAGTGGGGAGAGACCCAACTGAAGAATGGTTCAAATTTCTTATTCAGCCTGAGGCGATTGGCTACAAAAAATAAAGACCAGTCGAATAGATCAAAGATTAATTGGATGAATTTTAATAGTTCTTTAGATAGTGCTCTCAGATTCAAAATATTTAGTCACCGTTCGAATGTGAACAGTTTCATTGAATGACACTATTTCATATCGCAAGTATAATTTTGAAATAGTAAACTTCAATCTAATTAATATATCTATTTGAAATTTGAAATTAGAATGAAGGGTTTGGCCACTGCAATACTTGCAACTATAGTGAAAGGGCGAGGTTCAAACAAGAAAAAAAAGGGGGAGGATAGTTTGAGACCGAAAGGCATTGCTACGTAGCAGTACGTCCCCCAAGGTGTTGTGAACGACGTCTTCTTCGGATCTTCTTCGGCGAGTTTGATTTGGTTGTAGCCAGAGAAACCATCCATAATTACAAGGCATGCTTTCATTTAGCATATTTATTTGAAATTACTTTTAGTAGTTTAAAAAGAGTGAAAAATAAATTATAAAATTACTCTAATTATCGGAGACAACCGCGTAACGGGAAATGATTTGTCATATATTTTCCTTGCTTTTTTACTCTACCAAACTAAACATATTAAATATCTAAACTTTGTTATATACGACTGTGTTAAATATATCCATGTGGTTTGAAAACTTCAAACCACATTAGGACATACCGATCTCTCCATGAATGATATCATCTACAAAAAGGATTGAATTAATATTGTAATATTATCTTCTAGATAAAGTCAGTTGTAGATTATACAATACTAACAAGTATCACATATAGATAGAAGTAGAACTCACGTAACAGTGATGTCCTGAACTAAATAACTATGACAACTTAGTAATTGAAGCATAGATGAGCTAATGATTAACTCTCTTTTTTCTAAAACAATTATAAGAAAAGAAAATTACAACACCAAAAGTTCAAGCAAAAGTAGATAAAATGTATATAGATCAAAACTATTATTTTTGAATACTAATGCTGATCAATATAAGAATCTTTATTTCTACTCTATCATTTACAAGTATGTCTCTTCCTGTAAATTATATAGAGAAACATATTTAACTTATAGACAATATATTTATATATTATCGAAAAATATTTAACTTTATGCATCAACCAAATGATTGTTTGGTGTTGTTAAATAGTAATATCTTGTTTTAACGAGCTAATTATTGTTGGTGAATAGGATTTCTTATAGATCCATGAGTAGAATTATAAATTAATATTATTTTATTTTTTATATACAGTTTTCTAAATTCTACAGGGAGAATTTTCTTTTTATTACTACATCCATGCCAAAGTTTAATGCATCAACAATACTACATACACTTACCTTCTTAGTGGGTTATATTTTAGTTTTTTTTTAAATCTATGACATTAGTCTTTTTAGTTTTTCAATTTTTCAGGTTTCTGATCAAATTAGACATACTTTTAATTAAAAAAACCAAAATAAACTATCTTACAAACTTATTACTTAATGAGATTTAATTCACTGTAGTCGTAACAAAAACGTTAAATTAATCAGCGTTTTTAAAAACGCTAATCAATTCAATGTTTTTATCGCTGGTTAATTTTTTTTCTTAACTGCTGCTGAAAGATTAAGTTAAAGAAATTTATATACATAAAACGTCGACCCAATTCAGCATTTTATGTATATAAATCTGAATTAATACTAATTAATTCAATATTTTTATTAGGGGTAACAAGTTTAAAAAATAATCTATTTCAATAAAAATAAATTGAGACAAGGCTAGTTTGGTTAAACACTCGAGATATTTTTGATAATTAAAAGTATCTATGTGTCGTAAAATAATTTAGAGAAGATATAAAAATATTGATAAGTTCAGACGTTAGAAGTTATAAGTATTATCGTAAATTATCAACATAAAATTGATCCTATTTTAGCAAAAGAGCAAAATGGAAAATGTCACTATGCTCTAGAAAATAGCAAGTTGGTCCGTCGGTTTCCGGTGTGAACGCCAGGACGGGTTTTCTGACTTCCTTCGAAAGCTTTCGAGTTTCGAGTTTCGAGTTTCGAGTGCGCTCTCTCCCCCCTCTGTCTCCTAATTCCTCCATCTATAGCTCCTATCTCGATCTGGGGGTTCCCAAATCGCATCACCTGAGGCGATTCTCCTCTGCTAGGGTTTCTTTTATAGAATCTCCGACCTTTCGCTTGCTCTTTTCCCCCTCGATTTGGGCAAGATGATTTGAAGGTTTCTTTATGGTGGAATTGCTGGCAAATGGCCGACAGTAGGCGATTTGCCGTGAATCCTCAGCTAGGTCTGTCTGTCTCTCTCTCTCTGTTCTCTTACGTTTTCTCTTTTTTCAATCTCCAATTTCCTTATTTTTGCTCGAATTACATTGGCACGAAGTGATTGTTTTACGAATTGATACTTTAAAATTTGATATTTTCTTTTTATTTTGAAAAATTGTGGCCTTGTAACTGTTTGGAATCCGAGGTTTGAATGGGGAGGAAAACTTAAGGCTTTGTTGTAAGCATCTCTGCTTCTTTCGAGTAATATGTTAAAAGGAGGAATTTTGATGGGTTTTTGGAATATTAATCCCGTCTTTCTTGTATCAATGTTTTCTCTCAAACATGAAGTTGGGTTCTTCTGCTTGGCGTATTAGGGATAGCTTGGCTGGACGGATACTTTTACAGTTTCGGTCTGTAGGAGTGAACTAGAGTACATTCTAGATGACAAGTGCATTATATCAGAAGAGAGCAGTAAAGCTTTGATTAGCTCTCTTTTGTGATGCTGTTCAGAAGTCATAAGTTATACGCTTCTGATTAGTTAACTTATATGCTGTTCGTCTGATGGATGTCATTGGCTTGGATTATGAGATATCTGGACATGTTGGTATAGCTTCATTTGGGACTGGCCTTAAAGTAGAAACGGAAGTATGTGCCACTTGATATCGCTGACATGGGTAAAGAAGATAGTACATTGGAAGGACAAAGTATACTTCTATCATTCTATTTAAGAAATCTTTCAGTTCAAGCAGATTCTTATCTACAGGCACTACAACAGCTTGATGTGGTTTATAGTCCCCAAAACAACCAGAGAACTGAGCTGAATTTTATAGGGAACCTTTTGTTACTTACTGTATACCTTTAGTTAGTACAAATGACTAAATTCATGATTTTGGGATTTTTCCTGTATAGATATGATTTTGGGTTTCCTCATCTGGTAGATCAGTACATGACTCCGAAGTTGTAAGATGAAGCTTGACGTAAGTACAGAAAAAAGACAAATATGAGAACACGATCAATAAAAGGCCCTATGTTTAAAGATTTTAACCCTGTGGATAACATGAAATTCTGATATTGCATCATCTATCTGAGATCTAGCATACTAGGTTACACCTTGTGTTGTACCATCAGAATATTAGGGTATTAGGTATAAGATAGCTGTTGGGCCAATAGAAAACTGGCTTAAGATAGAATAGGTTAGTATGCAATTAAAAAGAAGGTTTTCTAATTGGACAGGTTTAAAAAACTAACAGTCCGATTCATATAAGCACAATAAACAAAGGTCCCATCTAGAATGAGAACAATAAAAGGATGGTAATCAAATGCTAGTTTTGTTTACAAGTAAGAATTAGTGATAAACAACATTTGTTTATCTCATAACCAGACTGCAGAAAGAAATATTCTTTAGCAATCTATTGTCAACTCCTCAATCTTGAATTAGATTTTAAATATTCCTTTATAAAGCTTATGATGATTAGACTCCATGTCAAATTTCCCTCTGATGAGATGAAAATAAAAATATTTTAATTAGAAATTTTGAATAAAGGCAATATAATGCCCTTTGGAACTGAGAATTACAAATTTCGAATAAAGGCAATATAAATATTTACTTTTTGTAATTATATATATATATATATATATATATTCAATAAAAATGTTTAGTATTAGTCAAATCAATTTTCATGTGAATTAAACCATATATTGTATTAATTGGATGATAGCTCAGTGGTCACTTGCTTTTAACAATACAACTGCCCCATGTTCGAGTCTAGTATATAAAATTAAAAGTGGTATTGGCTTATTAGACCCTTAGGTTTTCTTTCCCTAGACATCCTAAGCATATTGGGCCTTAAGATTTTGATAAAGGGGCCTCAAATGCATGGGTAGATGGACTAGGGTAGGCTTCTTTTAGGGCCCCAAATGCTTATACCTCTTCCCCATTTAGGGTGCTAAATGTAGTTTTATGGGCCTTTCCTAGAAGGGGCCTCTAGGCTTTTGACAATGCAACTGATCCATGTTCAAGTCTAATCTGTAAAAATTTTAAAATTAGAAGTGGTATTACCCTATTAGACCCTTAGATTCTTTTCCCTAGACATCCTAAGCATATTGGGCCTTAATATTTTGGTACCGGGCTTGCACTAGATGGACTAGGGTGTGCTTCTTTTGGCACCCCAAATGCTTAGACCTATTCCCTATTGGGGCCCCTAGCTGTAGTTTCCTAGCTGGGGGCCCCAGGTGATTAAAAGTTGATTGAGCTTGGCCTGAGTGTAAGAGTAGTCAGGAAAAATAATAGCTAATACCATGGGAAGGCATTCTAGTATGAAGAGCAGTGCTAGAAACATGCAATATTTATATTAGTAAAAAAAGTGGAATGCTAGAATTCATGTCACTGCTAAAGTAGGAATTGGACAACATAGCATAGAGAACAGGCACTGTTATGGAAGACGGTAACATACTTCAACTTGGAACTTCATTTCTCAAAAGGTCAAGATGAGTAAATCAAAATGTTGAAGTTTTAAGAAAAAAATACCAAGGTTCCAAGTATTGGAATCGGGATCGGCTGTTTGAAAAACAATATGTATCGGTAGTATTGACCTATATTTTAAAATACAGAAAATTTATAAATTTTTTAGAAAAAAGTATAACAATATATAAATTAAATTATTCATATATAAATTTTAAAAACTAAAAAATAAATATTATTTTCTCAATCTCTCTCCTTTCCTATTACTCACTATTTCTCCCTCACACAAATAAAAAAAATTTATTTTATCTCTCTCTCTAACTCTCTCACTTATTAGACTCTCCCTTACTAGCTCTCTCTCCCATTAACTCTCTTTTTTATCAAACTCTCTCCTCCACTAACTCCCGCTCCTACTACCTATTTCTCCCACTCTCTCTCTTAAAAATAAACTCTCCCTCACCCTCATCGACTACACTTGTCTCCGTCTCTACGATAGTTTTTATTTTTCCTTTCTCTCCATGTCTCTCTCTTCCTTCTTTTCTCCTCTCTCTTCTTCCCTCTCTTTCTTACTGCTGCAACCCATAAACTGTTTTGCTCCTTTTCTCTTTATCTCTTGTTTCCTCTCTTTCCCTTTCTCTCTTCCTTCCTTTCTTTCTCTCTCTTCCTCCCTCTCTTTCTATTTCTTTCCGCGCTCTCTCTCTTCTTATCCATACCCATCTCAGGTAGGATTGGTTGATATGTCAGTCGAAACTAGGGTCCACGGAAAGTACCTCGATTATTCAATGCCAAATTCAGTGCCAAATTCATGCTCAAAGGTTGAAACCACCTCTAGTACCCTAATACAGTGAGTATGAGAGAGAGAGATAGAGAGAGAGGAAATAAGGAGAAAACAAAGAAAGGGAATCATGTTCTTGTAATGGAAAATTTGAAACAACTCACTCCTCTAACATGATGTAGCTGCTGAAGGCTTGAAGCCCCAAGAAACGCCAAAGCATCCCCTCTAAAGCTTTTCTGCATGACATCCAAACTAACTTTTCTTAGATAAATAAAGTTTCGCATGACATTTTAGCTTATTGCTTAAGCAATTTAATAAAGAACTCAAAGTTCACGGGATACAACTATGACATGGTATAAGTAAGGCTATACGACATTGAAAAAATAGGACATGACATGCTACAATAAATAAATAATACAGACACACAAAGGATTGCTGTACCGGTGGCATGTGCTGTGTTGATACCCACCAATGACACGCCTATAAATTAGGTTTTTATAGGGTTTTTGTACATATTTTAGTTTTAATAAATGTATTAAAGCTTGTAACAATATCAATTATTCATTATTTAAATGAGCAAACTAATAATTATAAATCATTCAAAAAATATGTGGGTAAAAGGATATCAGATATTCGTATCTGTATCCAGAAAATTATATATGACTCCTATCCGAATCCGTATCCAGGTTTTTTTTCCAAAAATCTTACCCGTATCCGAACCCGTATCCGAACCCGTATCCAGATTGGATAGGAATTCTTTATCCACATCTAGTCCGATATAACTCTGAACCGTTTTTACCCCTATTATTATGTGAACAAGTCACAATGATAATGCTAATATGGGACAATAATCACAATACAATTCAATATCACGAGAACAAATAACTAGCATTATTTTTCTCTTTGCATATTACCTTTACAAACTGGAAGGTTGCAAATTGCTTTGGATGGAGTAGGCAAATCTGTGATTTTAATACACAACATTATTTTTCTCTAATGCACTAGTTTGTGTTTTTTACCTAAACCCTAATTTGTGTTTTCACTTTTCAGCATTATATTAATGCAACATATGCAAGAAATTCCTTCAATAGATGATTTCTGCTATAGATTTCTACAGGATACAATAAGTCTCCTGTCCAAAATGTGATCTAAAAGTGTTCAAAGTGTCTAACGATTGTGCAAATTTATTTTTATATTCTTTTAAATATCGGATACTTCTTAGAAGTGTCCCACACATGTGCTGGGCACAAACATGACATGCTGTTTGAGGTGTCTTTGCTTCCTAGCCTAATAGTATGTAATGAAACTCCTTCATGAAGATGAAAAAATGTTATGTTTGAAGTTAAAGATTTTGTTTTCATTAAATTTCAAGGAAGTTTGTTTTAAATTTTAATTGTCCTTTTCTTTTTCTTATGAACAAATTATTTTGCATCTTAGAAGATGTTGGTGCTAGCAATGTTAAGATGCTAACTCTAGATTATCCTCATATGTTGGACAGATATTGCACAGATTTTGCATGAGGCAAAAACTCGTTGGCTTCGTCCAAGTGAGATTTGTGAAATTCTTCGGAACTACCAGAGATTTAAATTGACTCCTGATCCGCCATACAAGCCTTTTGGTACGCATTTAGTCACTGTTCTCATATGCCCACATGAATGGTAGAGGTCCAATATTTAGTTTGCTTCATGAATGGGTACTCGTATGCTCAAATGAATTGTGCAATATAAAACTTGCTTCATGGATATGCATATATAAATGTGTAAGTCTCTGTGCATGGATGTGCACATGTGCATGCACAAGTGAATGCACCAATATATGTGTATGCATGTGGGTGATTTAGATGGTCTGCTGTATGCGGCTTACATGTGAAGGTTGTGATTGTCCTTTTAGATCATGAAATATGCATGCTTTATTCCATTTAGCATGATTTTCATTTATAGGTTTCTCAACTAACCTTTGTCAGGTTTTCTGATTCACTATGAATGGATTAATATGTGTAGAAGACAATGGACTACTAAGTCATGTTATTTCTTGTTGATTGCATTGTTTTATGTTCAAGTTGATTCTAAGGTTATTGGTGGGCAATGTTAGATTTTATTGCATGGTTGAAGCCAGAATTACATGCTGATACCTTGCAGGCATGTAAACTAAATCCCTTCGGAACAATGAGTCAGCGACACAAAAGTGCAAAGGATTTGCTCTTTTTTCAAATTATCTTAGTGCTATCTAACTTATCTTATTAAGAGTCTTTTCTATTCAACACCTTAATACTTTTTTCACTGTCCAGTCCCCATATGCCATTTTAAATAGACATACAAGTAAGAGCAAAAGTAGATGTAACAGTATTACTTATTGGTGATCACATGCTCTATGCTTGGACTTGTTAAGCATTGGAGATATGCTAAAAAGCATAAAGTGGTCCAGAGTTGGTATACTAGGTTCATCTTTCTTCTTTTACGAGATAATTTAGGCTCAATCCACTATCAGAAGTAATAGCAGAGATAACTGTAATTCTGTTTATTGCATGTATTTCATAGGTTTAAGCCTCCCTTCTGGGTCATCTTACTCAGCTATATGTACATATCAGCAAAAAAAGCAAGCTCAATATAAACATATAGTTTCTATTATCTATAAGATAATTTGGTATCTACATTAGACATTCTTTATGGATTTGTGCATATGCCCTCTTAGTGGCTACGGTTTTATAATTTTATACCATACGTGAGCCTAGATATCTTATAACCGTGGGAGTAAAAGAATTACAAGAGAGAAGATGATTGATTTGGATTGGTATGTAGTTATTACCCCATGCTCAGTTTTCTGTTTTTCTCCCTGGTTAGTCAATAGGATGTGTCTCAACTTTCAAGCTTCCTTTTAAGATCTCCTTAGATCAAGAAGGTACTTTCTAGTTAAGCATGCCTGAAGCTTGAGACCATGCAAACAGTATACATATGCCATATGCATTAATCTTGTGCTCTTAAAATTTGTGGTAGAGGCCAATGAATAGTGATAGCCTGATTGGCGTCGGAATGGACAAAACAGAAAACAACTGATCTTATGTCACTGCTGAATAATTTGGCAGGATATAGGTGATATTGAGGATACGTTTTGGTGTATTACAATTGTTCCACATATACATCTTGATTGTTACCACGAATTATGACTAATTAACTAAATATCTATTCCTAGGTGGTTCTTTGTTCTTATTTGATCGAAAAGCACTTCGATATTTTCGCAAAGACGGCCATAATTGGAGAAAGAAGAGAGATGGAAAAACTGTTCGAGAAGCTCATGAAAAATTGAAGGTAATACCTCTCATATGTGAAAAGTTTTTGACATGTCAATTTTTTGGTATTTAACTAATGAAGGTTTTTCTTTTTATTTTTTTACTTGCTATTAGTGATAGTGGATAAAGGATTGTTTGTTACTATAACGAGAGAAAAGCTTTCATTTTTTCTCATTAAGAAGAATATACATATACACACACATGTAGACATGTAGATTATCCGCTAGGTGTATCTTAAGAATATATATACATTGCAGATCAAACACGTAGAGTTTGCTAATTAGATACTTAAGACGAGGAGGAGGATATGATTTGGTGCAGAGATTAGCTATGTGCTCAGTAGATGAGACATGGGGAAGACAACATCTTGCTTCTTACTCTGCCAAGGTATAAGAGAGTCATAGAAAAATCACAAAATCGAGTAACGATGACCGGTAGGATTACTATCCCAATCAGTAGCAGAATAAGCATGAAGCATAGGAGATGAATGTGAAAACATTAAGAGCGCGAGTAATAGCCCCGCACACATATCAAAGAATCTGAAGTCATATTGTATGATGAACTAGTAGCAGACCTGCCATAAACTGACTGATTATGCTCACAACATAAGAACTATTTGGTTTGATGATATATATAAATAAAAATGCTGACCAACAAGCTGCCTATATCTAGTCGGGTATGCAAAAGGCACACTATCTATAGGACAGAGCTTCACATGAAGCTTAAGAGGTATATCAATTGCTCTATCATATTCACATGAAGCTTAAGAGGTATATCAATTGCTCTATCATCAGATATAGCTGCTCGACTAATCAAATCAGAATTATACTTTTCTTGAGATACAAATATGCCTTTCTCACTGTTAGCAATTTGAAGACCAAGAAAATAACGTCAGAGACTCCAAGTCCTTCGTTTGAAAACGTTGAGTTATAGGTTTTTGCAAAGACTTGATAGTAGCTAAATTATCACCTGTAATAATCATGTCATCTACGTAGAGTACTAGAATATTCATCCCCTACGGTGATGTATGCATAAATTTAGAGTGGTCATAATTACTTATTAAAATTGACCACTATCATGGCTTGGCGGAATTGCTCAAACCAAGCACGAGGTGCCTAATTGAGTTTGTTGATGGCACGACGAAATTGATAGATATGGGATAAAGGAACAAGCAATCTAGGCGGAAGTTGCATATAAATTGTTTCTGTTAAATCATTGTGAAGAAAAACATTCTTTACGTCCATTTGAAATAAGGGTTAACAACAAATGGTAGTCATCACAAAATAAGTATGAAGAATGGTAATATGAGTCATTGGAGCCAATGATCGGTGTGCTGAAGGCACGTGGCATGTCGTGCCACTATCGACAAAGGGCATGTCGATCGACACGCCCTTAGCATGCCTTTAACATATTTTTAATAAAATTTTTAGGATATTTAGAGATATTTTTGGGTCTTCGGTACACCAATATTTAGTTTTTGGTCTAAATATATATTAAAACCTACATTATAGTGTTCTATCTTTAGATTATTTTTATAAATGACATATTTTATTAAAGATAAAGCAATAGTCAAATATAAATATTATTCAACATATTATATAATTAAATATGTTCACTAAAACTAATATTAATGATTGAATACTCCATAATATAATTGATTACATAATAATATTCATAATATTAATTGATAATAGTTTAATCATTAAAACTAATATCTAGTTGAATGTAGAATGTCGGGAGGATCAAAGGCTTCATTTACCGATAGAAAAATAATACGAGAGTGTTGTGTTAAATATTGTCGATAATCTTTAAAATTTGTCCTTTAATATTATTATTTGTTGTAGTGTCTCACATAGTCTTTATATGAATATAAATATTTAATTCTCATATAATATGATATGATATTGATATTGAATGTAACAGGAACGACTGACACCCATATTTGCACAACATTAAGTTGATTGATGGAAATATAATTTTTTTTTTGAAAAAGGGTTCCACATAGGCATGGACCGACATGCAGCCATGTCGGTAGGCATGGCTCGATATGGGAGTGTGCCACTAGCACACCTTGTGCTAGGTTTCGTACCATGATCAATGTTTTGAAAGGTGGTCGCGGATGGCGAGCAGTCACCCCACTGCCTAGCGCCAATGAATGCGTGCAATAAGGCGGGTGACAAGACAGTCTAGTATTTTTTATATAAAAAAATTTAAAAAAAACTATATATGGTATATTTATAATTTTTAATACTAATATAAATTAGTGATTTACAGATCAAAGTATGCTTGCCATGATTCACAAACTAATACATAAAATTTACTAGTGATTTACCTATTACTATTAGTAATTAACATTTAACACTGTTAATTACTAATTAATAATTAGAGAAGGAACCTACTGTTACTGTAGCAGTGAAGAAAGCCAACAGTGAAAGGGAGAAAGAAAAGGAGAAAAGTGGGAGGAACTTATTGTTACAATGGCAACCTTTCACATCGGCGGCCAAACCAGGAGGTGGCCACTGAGAGTGAAAAGGGAAGAAATCAAGAAAGAAAAGAAAAAAGAATGTGAAGAAGAGAAGGGTTTGAGGGGTACCTCGCTCGCCGCGATCAACTTCTTGTCGTGATCGACTTCTCGCCACCGTCGACTTCTCGTCGCCGTCGATTTCTCGCTGCCACTCGGAGAAGATCGAGAGGGAGACGACCAAGAGAAAGAATTTTTAGGGCTCCGATTGAGAGAGTGAGGGAGAGAACAATTGTGGATATTTTTTAAAAATGATTAATGGGTTAGACAGTTAGCGAATAGTGAAGATCGGACCCGAAAGATCGAAACTTACCTCTACTGCGGGCTGACCCGCAATCTCATTTAGCGGGCCGCTCGGCCCACCACACAACTTGGCGGTCCGCCAAACGACTTGGCGGCCCACCAAGTGCACCCTAGTGGTCAAGCTGCCGGGGGTTGGCCACATTCCTTGTTGGTGGGGCTGTTGGTACGACCGCTTTTCAAAACAATGACCATGATCGGCATAGCTCAATGCGAGGTGTGCCACTAGTACACTCTGTGCTATATGCCGTGCTACTATTGGCACAACCATTGTTGATTGGAGTAAATGTCTCAGCATAATCGATGTCATATTCCTGTGTGTAATCTCTAGCAACAAGGCCAATGTTGTCTCACTTGATAAATCCATTGGGTCACCTTTTGATTTTGGAAGCTCATTAATAACTAACAAGTTTAATACCACTCTATAGAGGAAGAACATCCTATATTTGAGTGCGTTTAAAAGCTTAAAACTTCTCATTCATAGCTTGTTGCCACTTACGATGGACACCTAATGAGAATTAGATTCATCTATATAAAGAGCTATCAGAAAGGTGTGAAACTCAGAAGAGTAGCATGGAATGTCAATATATCCAAATCGTTGAGGACGTTGCTCATAGTAGGATCGGCAAGGACCTGTAGTACTAACGGGTAAAGAAGATGTAGATGATTGTGGGGAAGATAAAACATGAGGGAACAAACGAAAAAGGTACAGATATGACCCATCGAGAGTGCATCTGAATGATAAAAGGATGATAAGGAGGATCGCAAGGACATCCAACATGAGGCTCGCCAAGAGAGTGGTATAGGCAAAGACTCAAGAGGAAGCTGAGGAGAAGATGATGAAGATGGAGGTTCAAGAAAAGTTAGGTCATGAGACTCAGTGAGAGTAATAGAGGATATTCTCTAGAAAAGAAACATGACGAGCAATCCACATTTGATGAGTTAAATGGCATAGCATTGATGAAATTTTGGTTTGGAATTGTACCAAAAAGAACACATCACACAAATCAAGCTAATAACTTATGAGCAAAAAGCAAAATAAAGCAAGTATATTCGAAAACATGAAGGTGGTTTTAAGCCTTTAATCAAGTTTAATAAATAAAGGAACCTCATGATGTGAAACAAATAGATCGTTAGGATTCTAGGAACGATGATAGTAAAAGAAAGAGAAAAAGAATGGGATTTCATACCTCCATTCTCAATTAGGGTCTCACACCCAAAACTCATATTGGAGATCTCAAATTTTTTATTTATTTCTTAATTAACTCTGATCGAGTAAAAAGTTAGCATCTATATAGACCTTACAAATGACAATAAGATAAAACCCTAAACAATTGTGAAAAAGCAAATATAACTCTAAACACCATAAATAGCAAATGTATAATAAAAATAATTGACTTAAACTAATTTCTTGAAGGAGGAACTGCACTGAGCCTGTATAATATGTCATTGATGTCCGCATCACCTCATCTGAAGAATAATCTCGTAGGAGACGAGAGGGCATGAGAATGATAAGGTTAAAACTTATGCCCTAAAAGAACAAGGGACAAAAGATGTGAGAAGAAAAGCATGGATAGTCTCTAAGATATGACAATGTTTCTGTTCTGCTACATCATTGTTGAAAAAGGGTGCCCTGAGAATGGAAAATGAAACACACAATAGCAGAGAAGTACTCTCAAGCACAGTCAAACCTAAAAACCTTAATTTTTTTGTGAAACTGAGTGTGAATCATAGATGCGTAACTCTGATAAACTTGGGAAATTTTAGATTGATGATGTATGAGATAAACCTAAGTATTTTGAAGAAGTCATAAATGAAGCTCACATAATACAAAAATATCCACACATGAAAGGTGTAATGGTGTAGGGCCCTAAATAGCAGTGAACTAGATCAGATAATGAACCACTTCTATTATTACTTAAAGAAAAAGGAGAGCTAATTGTTTTACCAAGTGACGACCTATACGATTTGAGAATTTACTAAAGGAATCTTGTCTTAAGGCTCTAGAATGAAAAAAGGCCTTTAAGATGTGACTATGACATATGACCTAACCTAAGGTGCCACAGATTAGTAGTAGAGAGAACAACGCCATTGGAATTGGAAATATGTGAGATATGTAGATGAATAAAAGAAATATGGTAAAGGCCACTAGTTTTACGACTAACTTCAATCTCTTGGCTGGTTTATTGATCCTGCACAAAACAAGAATGAACAATAAATAAGACTTTATAGGCAAAATCATAGATACTGCTATCTGAGAGAAGATTATGTTTTGATCAGAAACATGCAAGGCATGAGTTAGTGTAAGAGGACTAGAAGACTCGGAGATAGTAGTAATAGATCCAAGACTTGCAAATGGGAAGAAGAGAACAATTTGCAATCTGAAGTGGTGGTAATTTTGATGTGCGTGAACTAGTTGTAAGGAAGAGGAGTCTGGAGTCACATCCTGAGTAGCACTAAAGTCCACAATCAAGTGTCATGATTAATACTAGAAGGAGCATACATGATTGAGTTATTTGTCAGAGAAGCAGACGAAGTGGATGTTGGACATTGTAGAAGATGGCTAAGCAATTGACTTTATTGGGCTAGTAGTGGAGTAGCAGTAGTAGGACCAATAGAAGGTATCTTAGAAGAAACCTTAGTACTCACAACTGTAATCGGATGTGGACGACATTTTTGTTTATAGTAGTTGCATTTTTCATGATACAATTTCCAACATGTCTAAATCAAATGCCTCAACTTGTGATTATGAGAACACTAAAGGCTAGAGTAAGATGAATACATAATGGGATAGGGGTATGGGAGAAGCTGCAATAGTAGAAACTTTATACATGTATTGTTGGTCACTGCATAGCCACACACTCTATATTTATATGTCCGCATTGTTACGTGTGATATGACTATATCTCTACACTATAGCACACTATATGACTACATGGCTGTATATTCGTATTGCCACACATTATATAACTATATGTCCATACTGTCATGCATTACATGTATATATTTCCGTATTGCCATGTAATTGTAAGTCTGTATTTATTCTAATGTGGATATATAGAGCTTTTTAGGTCTGCATTTGTAATAAAAATATTATTATATTCGAAAAATAAATATTATTACTACTATATATCTAATCAAAGATATTTTTGTCATTTGGTATAATACATCACCAATTTTCAATACAAATTTAATATTCTCCAATATTTTAATATCAACTTAATATTACATCAATTATAATTATTACTTCTTATATTAATATTAAACTAAACATTAGAATAACTTATACTGGTGTTAGTTTTCTTCTTTTGGTATCAAAAGTTGGAATACTTATGCTAGAATAGACCTTATTCCACAAGTGAATAAGGCCTAAGTGAATAGAGCCAATAGTTACAATGCCCACTTCCTTTTTTAACTAATACTTGTACCATTGATATTGCCTCTTATGTTTCTTTAATCAAGACTAGAAACATTTATTTTTCTCTTATCAGCAATACTTGATTGAGATGTCTTTCCTAATGAGAATCAATTTTTTTTTTTTTTCATTTTTTTCATCCCTGATGTTGTCATCAAGGATTTAAAGTGTTGCTTGCCCCTGGTACGAGCATCTTATTGGCACAGTAAGTGCTAATATGGTATGTGCATGTGTTACTCGACACTTGTCCATGGTTGTCATCATCATAGCTATCAGAACTAGACCAGGCTGAGTTGTTGGACCAGTAAACTGGTGAATCGACCACCTCGCTGGTTTGTTTTGATTATAGAACCGAGGAAGGAGTTGACTTGGTTCAACCAATAACCTATGCAACGCAGATGGGTTTTGCTTAATCAACCGAGTTCGTAATTCATTTAAAAGTCCCTAATTGTCCTTAAACATTTAAGTATTCTATTGGTAAATTAAACTAAATATTAAATATTCTATCTTAATTCTTAAATGATCTAAAAACATATCTACAAAACCCCTGCCTTGGCTATGAAATAGGAGTATAGGACACACCAGCCACTCCACTCAAATATCCATTGCCATATCGCTCATCTCCTGCAAGACAAAAAACTAAGGGACAAAAGGTAACTCTTTGTAACAATGGTCTTTCATCTTTGAGTCTTACCTCACTTACATTATATGTAGGTGGGATTATAGTATTGCCATCACCATCTCCCTTAAGGTACAAACTGATCAGATCACTGGCAGTGTGTGTTGAAATTTTGTTAGGATCTATATGGATTGTATTGCTTTTCTAGATACTTATTGGGCTTTTAGGATTATTTAGAACAATATATATATATATATATAATATGTAAAATTATTTTTAGATAAATTGGTGGTGCAATCGGGTGACTCACCAGCTGAATTAATAACCTTGTGATTTGACCTCTTATTTGGTTAATGTTCAGTCCAGTTTTGATAAGTGATAACTATGATCCTCTTTGATTAAAGTGGATCATATTGTTAAAAAGTAAACATTATGTAGTCTTTTCCTAATCAAAATTCTCACTTGGAAATTGGACATGGATAGGTTGGGATTGTACCAGATTGTACCAAATTCACCACATAAGTTGGTCACGTGATTATGATGGATGATACTTGGCTCATATATTGATTTGACATTCATATTTAGATGTTATTTTATAATTTTTTTCCCCTTCGGATTTGAATTGTTTACAATACTTCATCCTGATGGGCTTTTGTTCTTTGTCTAGTGCGGTAGTGTTGATGTACTTCATTGCTATTATGCCCATGGTGAGGACAATGAGAACTTTCAAAGACGTAGTTATTGGATGCTTGATGGGTAAGTTTGCTAATTTTCCACCTCCTAACTGTTGTAGGATTTTATCTATTTATTGCAACTCCCGCCCTTTTGCATAAGTTTTCTTTTATTCAGAAAGTGTTCAGGTCCTTTGTCAAAATTGTGTTAGAGCTGTGGAAATAAAAGTATTTATAGAATCTAGAAAATAATAGGAGAGATTATGATTGGTTGCTGCCTGATGCAGACTTGAAATCCACATTGACTTTTAAGTAGGTCTTACTTCTTAAGCTTTGCTTTACTGCTATTATTTTCTTTTGAGTAGCTTTTGGAGTATTTACTAGTCTTTGTGATCCTCTCTCCATTTTTGTTTTCTAAATCTTACTATAGCCGGTATTTTGTCTTATGCTATTGTAAGTGTTCATGGTACCGTAGCAGGGACTTTCACTAAGTTGCTTTTCATGCTACAGGGACTGTGGAATATAGTCCTAGGTTCTTAAAGCTTTAGAAATTTGTGTTTATCTTTTGCTTAAAGAGTCTTAGTAATAGTAAATCTAGTTATTTTGGGAGATAAGGTAAGATCTCTGTGGAAGGCCTTCAGTAGTTGAATATATGGATGTTGATTGATGAATGAAGAAATTTTATTAGACATGTTGGAATACTCTAATCCCGCACTATCCTCTTTCTATCTCTTTGTTTTTGTTTCCCTCTTTCGATCTAATATCTCTTCATCTTATTATTCTAAGAAGTTAGTTGCTGTCTATTACTCCTCGTGAATTTTGTTTTCTTTTTATCTTCTTACTCCTCTCCTCTCCATGAGAGGTGTGCCATTGCATAGTAGCTCTTCCCTTTATACTACAATTTGGTATAACTGTATAAGGTTGAAGTTCCGACCTTATATAACTCCCTTCCATTTTATTTCTCACTTTCTAATTTTTAGATCATATGTTATTCATTTATTACTGTAAATAACTATCCTAAATTTCAAGCATAAAGATTTTCCATGATGTAGGGAGTGCAGCCAAGATAATCTATTGATATCACTCGAAGATGCTGTTGCAAACTGGCAACAAGTATATATATAGTTGAAGTGTTGAACTTAATATTAATCATCACAAGCATTTCGAAGATTAGTCAACATTTACATGCTCACATGCTCATGGAATGCCTACTCAAAAATCTTAAAATGTTTTTTTTTTAAAATTAAAAAACTCCTAACATAGTTGTTCAAGAGTCTTCACCATGATAGATTCACCATGGTATATTCTCCTGCTGGTCATTTGATGATATGGTGGTATAAGATTTAGTGGAGAAATCTGTAGATGATCCTATTAAGGAGATATGAATCATTGAGAGACACCATATATGCCAATTTGAAGATTTGTTCCTTATTCACTTTAGTGGATGTTGTTAAGCAAGTCATTGTTACATGATAGTGGATATAATCTATGCAACACAGATACAAATACGGGATACATGAATATGACAAACTTCTAAGGGTGCATTTGGTTGTAGGATTAAATAAGAGGGGATAAGTTATCTCTAGGCTTATTTTAAGGACAAACATATCCCCTGGGTTATTAATCTCATTTTACAATATTAATCTACTGTTTAGTTTATACAAGACTATGTAGGATAACTAAATAAAATTACATTATTATCCTCAATAAAAAATACTATTTAAAATTATTATTGATTATATCAAACTTAAATTATATCATTGAATTGTATTATATTAATTATAAAAAATAATCACGTTCAACTCAAAATAATCAGAATTAAATCAAAAGTAATACAAACTAATGGAATAAGTTATATAAAAATGTTTAATAATAAAAATATAAGCATATAAATTATTTTAATGTAACAATACTTTAAATAAATATAAAAAAATAAAATACTAATAATTAAAAGTAAAAAATAAATTAGAGTAATTAAGATTGTTAGTTTTGTTATTTATATATTTAAATTTGTCATTTTTTATATGAGGGTAATATAGTAATAATGCTCTTATCCCTCTACTTGGGATATATCATCCGACCCCTTAAGTAGGATGCTATATCCCCCCTTTTGGAGATATGACATCCAGTTTGGACTTTTATCCCATTTATTTGTTTTATACCAAATATGAGATTATGTGAGGCTCAGGGGATAAATGGGGGATATGGCTACTAGTTTGGACTTTCATCCCATCTATTAATTTTATACCAAATATAAGATTATGTGGGGCCTAGAGGATAATTAATCAACTCCTATCTTTATATCCCTTAAAAAAAAACCCTAAAAGTGGGATACTAATACAGCTTGGCGTGGTGGATACGCCAATAAGCAAATAAATAATTTATTTTTAATATATTGCCAACCAATCTGTAAAAAATAAATAATTTATTTTTAACGTAAGTAAAATATGATTACATCCCAAAATTGATAAATAAAAGAACACAAATCACAGATTTAATATCTACATCAAGGTTATGAAAGGCGGATTTGGTGGCCGCCAAAGTTGCCACCATGTTGGGGCCGTACACTGATCGCCCCACCATCTGTCAATACGGCCAACACAAAGTAGGAGGGCCATATTAGATGATTGGATGATAATAGGCAACACAAAGTAGCAATAAAAAAAGGATTGAATGATTCAATGATAAAAAAATGTATCAAACCCTCATTAGAGCCTCATTGAAGCTGTATCCCACTGTATCGAAGCCATATTGGAAAATTAAAATAATTTTTTAAAATTTGGATGCTACTTCAGCCGTATTCGATATGTATCAGGGTCATATCGGTACGGAGGGTTAAACAAAGTATCTGTGTTTCATATAATATAATTTATTACTATAAGTTACTAACCATTAATGTATCACTTAAGTTAGGATCCATTATTGCCTAAAGTTAGGATTCGTTAAGAAATTTTAACTCATCGTCTTCTTCCCCTTTCCTCTTTGGTAGAAGAAACCTAGTAGGAGAGGGAGCAATGATGGCTGATAGGGAGAAGTGGTGGCCATTTTCTTCTTCCTCTTTTTTCTCTTTCTTCTCACATTTCCTTTTCTTATCTGTTTTCTTAGTAATGCCGGTTGTGCCGTGCGTCGGCACTAGACGTCAATCCTTGGTAAAGAGCATCAAAAAGGTTAAGAGTTTGAGGCGTCATCGAAAACTAAAGAAAGATTTTGATTTATATAGTGCCTAAATATTTTAATCTTGACAATAAACCCCTAAAAGAAATAATTTTTTTTTAACATTTTCAGGTCACATCAAAGTAATTATGACACCCTTATTTTAAATCTTCTCTTGTATATTCCCAATTTTCCTCTAAAAGAGACACATTTCCCACCAAAAAAAATTTAACCCTTACTAAGCCCACAAGCAAGCCCACATTAGCTTAGTTTCACTTATTCTTTTTTTGGAATGGAATTTGCAATATTGAGGAATTCTTAGAGAAAAAAATTGTAACCTTAGGGCTTGCAAATCTGCAAGGCTAAAAGAAAAAAACCATAGCCATACTCGCGGGCTTGCAACTGTGCAAGCCACACATGCCCTCAAGATTACAAAGAAACCTGTAACCTTGTTTGTGGGCTTGTAGCTACATAGGCTATGCAAGCTTGTAAGAATATTTTTTTTTCAAAAAAAATAGTAACCATGTGGTTGCGGGCTTAACGTTTTGTAAGCCGCAAGCCCTTACAATTGAAAAATAAAAAAACAAAAAAACATGACCCATGAAAAGTTGTGGGCTTAGAAGCCTTAAGTCCGCAACCATTTGGACTTGAGACTTCTTCCAAAGAGAGCCACAACTACTTAGATTTCTTTCAAAAAAAGAAAAAAGAAGAAAGAAAACCATCCTTCAAAAACAAAAATAATAATATATTTTGATATTAACATACTTCGAGGTCAAAGGGCTTTTTGGTTCGTTAATATAACATATCATCAATTCGCCTCGAAAACCAATATCTCTTTTACCTGTTCATGCCACGTTAAAGATAATAATTACACTCCTAATCTAGTTCGCGACTAAACAATAAGGCCTCATTTACATGTGGAATAGGGTAAAATAGGAATAACAAATTTTATTTGTTATTATCAAAATAAGGGATTTATTTTAGTAATAATTATTCTTATATTCGGTTGTATTCTAGAATAAGAGTATAATAATTACATTCGATTTGATATAAAGTGAAGTAAAAG
This sequence comes from Typha angustifolia, assembly GCF_048772165.1. NCBI lineage: Eukaryota > Viridiplantae > Streptophyta > Magnoliopsida > Poales > Typhaceae > Typha > Typha angustifolia. The sequence goes on along the minus strand of NC_133252.1, from coordinate 8,832,538 downwards.
ATGAAAAAAAATATTTAACTTTTTATAAAATTATGATAAACATTCTTTGATTCGATAAAGTAGATTGATAGGATATAAATATCAAGGGTAAATTTATAAGTGAGTTAGTGTGTGGTATAAGATGTAATTTTGATGAATAGTTTTTATATTCTAGAACAAGACTATTATGATATATAGATTTTATTCTGGAATAATGGGTTGTATCTCAAAATAAAGAAAAAGTTATTCTTGAAGTGAACATGAGCCAAAATTTCTGGGCCTAATTTAATCTACTTAATTGAGACTAAGAAATGAGTCTAGCTAGCAGCATGCAATTGCTAGACTTGAGCCAAACAGTGCCTAAAATAATAACATTCACTTTATGGTAGATTCGCCTCCCTATTTGATCATTGTAGCTATAAGCCTAGAAGTATTGGAGTGAGTGGAGGTATAAAGGGACCTCTTTGATTAGTCACCTTTATCAACAAGGCCTGGGAAGTTATAAATGAATGAAACAGTAAGAAGAGCTATATGGTCATCCTTTATACTAGTCCTCAATTGTAGTATAGGTCTTATAGGCTATAAGTTGTGTAGATTAATAAGCCTAAGAATGGCATAATAGGCAACAACCAACAATTTATTCCTGTCGCCATGGGCCGTTGGCCGCCATGTTCTAGTTCGCCATTTCGTGGTGCCATATCAATAGCATCGGTGGAAAGCAAATTTGCGATAGTGGCCACCATGATATTCTTCAATGGCGAATTGTGCATTAGTTTCACATAATGAATTTTATTTGGCAGCTCGTTCTCATCATAAAGGTCATTATTTGAATTTCAAATAAGTTTTTTCCATACTGTTGTTATCAACTTACTTAAGAGTTGCTACTCATATTGGTTAGATCGAGAAACAAAATTATCAGTGGAGCAGTTGAATCCTTATTTTGTTTATATGTAATTTTTGGTATGTCGAAGATAGATTAATTTACATTCTGTAGCCTGTTGATGGTTTATTCTTTAATAGAATGACGAAAGGAGCCTTGTAGATAAGATATTGTAAACTCTTTGACACACTTGAAAAATCAGAGAGTATCTTCATCTTTTGGTTCTCATCTAAAAACTAACGCATCTCAATGTATTGAAAATTTTCTTTGAATAATCTTAATCTTTGTTTTTGGCTAATCTTGGGACGATTAATTACCATCCAGGTTCTTCATGGCTGAATTAGTACTAACCATTTCACCTATCTGAACTTGAATATGATGGTCTTACTCTGCATCCTATTTAGTGGGGCATAAAAATAGTTACAATTTTGTTATACTTGATTGTAGCTGTCCAACTTTTTTTTTTTTTTTTTTTGAGCAATGAAGAGGTCCATCTCACCCATAAAAATTATTTGCTCTGACAGTCCTGAGTTCCTGTTCCATGGATTGATGAGAAAGGACTTGGAAAATTGAATAGCTTGATGATGATTTGGTGGATCAGTATGGAAAGTGTGTGTGCGTTTCAGGGAAAAAGGGGTTGGGGGTAAAAGTGTGTGGGAAGGAAGAGTTAGCACACATAGTTTAGGGTTTGGTGTAAACCTTTTGCTACTGGCCAATCTAAGTTGCTTTTCTTGCTATCTTCAGGTTTGGAAGAAGGTAATAAAAGTTTTCAGATTTGGTAAATGGCTAGTTAAAAGTCTATTTTTTTTTAAAAAAAAAATCTGTACGTGAATAGGAAAATTTTGACCTAGCAATTACTGAATAGCTGCTTTTGTTCTTTCACCATTCGTTCTTCAATGGCATTAACATGCTTCTTCATGTTAAAGTATATTGGATAGACTTACATTTTTTACATCATAATTTTCTATCAGAGTTGAATTTTCTTATTCTATTTTCTTGACATCTACAGGCAGTTGGAGCACATTGTTCTTGTGCATTATAGAGATGTCAATGAGGTGATTTTTGATCCCTTTTGTACTCTCAGAAAATTGATAAAGTTTTCGGCTATTCATACATTTCCTATTGTTACTGTATGGGATCATTAAAGAAACCGATGAGGCGATGATATCAAACAGCAACAAAATTCACTTCGCATTTTCAGATGTTTCTATGTCCATGTAGCTTCCAAGGACTTCAACCTTGGGCTGCCGTTCCTACCTTGGGCTACTAAGATGGATTACTTTTGTCTCTTTTTTAGTAATGACTTTTTTTTTTCAGTCATTTGTAAACTCCTTGTATATTTCCCTGAGATGCATAAAATGCATCTTAATAGTTTCTTGGTATTTGAAAGAACTACAATTGTTTAAGTCTAGAATTTCCAGTAGAATTGTTTAAGTCTTAATAGTTTAAAACTAAAAGCGATGACCTAACATAATGTAGAACTAAATGCATTTGACTCGACCATTTCCTTAATGAGTCTGTTCCTGGACAAAAAAGTTGATCTACTAGTTGTGCTAGATCAGGGATATTGGAAGAGCACAAGGTCTGGTGTGATTTATATTTTTTTAGTACTGGATGTTTATCCAAGATGCACCAACCTAACCAACTTCTGCCCCATATAGAGGTGATTTGAATACCGTATAGTTGAATATTTGGATGCAATCAAAATGCACAATAGTAAATCTCGATTTTTACCAGCATTTTTTATGCTTTTGATTGTGGGTGGCTAAAGAAAAGTTTGACCCATTTAGGAGATGATAATTTTGAAGCTTATGCAAAATATTGTTGATTTTAGGCAGGTACAACTGGTCTGCTCAATCTAAGATAATTTAAACTGCTGCAGAAAGTTTCTTCTATTTTATTTTTTCCTTCTATTATTGGGTGATGGTAAGCCTCATCCCTTGTATCTAAAGAGGTTATGGGTTTAAATCCTCCTTAGGTAGGTACTACTGGTCTGCTCAATCTAAGATAATTAAACTGCTGCAGAAAGTTTCTTCTCTTTTATTTTTTCCTTCTATTATGGGGTGATGGTAAGCCTCATCCCTTGTATCTAAGAGGTTATGGGTTCAAGTCCTAGGAGCAAACATCTTCAGAAATGAAGATTGCATAAATCCTCCTTGCCTGGCCCAGCATAGTGGGGAACCTTGTGCACTGGGAGGCCCTTTTATGGGTTAAGCACTGATTTGTTTTCTTGTGTGTACTTTGTGAAATGACCCCGACTCTGGTTGTTTCACCTTGTTGGCAAACTTTTAAAGTGCACACATGAGTATTGACTATGTTTTAGGGTATATTTTGCTACCTGTAGTTAGGCTTCACTTGCACCTGTTAGGAAGTCCCAGTAAATAGTGTGCTGTGCAATCCAGGTGACAAAGTGCTCAATTGAGTATGTTGTTCTACAGACTGGCCTGCAAAATGAGTTACAGCAAGGGCTTTGGTAATGTTGATGTTTTAGTTGCATTATTTAGTTCATTTTACTTTCAATGGTTAAACAGTGGATTTGACTTTGCGGCTTGCAACCAAAACAGCTAAGACGACAGCTGTTACATTAAGCAATGCAACTTCCTGGAGAATTTTATGTAATCCACAGAGACATTAATGTATATTTTTGATGTGGCTAACACTGTGATTTGGGGGTGGAGTGTGTGTTGGTAGTGCAGGTTGACAGATTATCATATCTTCTGTTTGATAAGTTGATAATTAACTGTCTTCCTACAGGGAGGTAGACCAACCTTTTCCCAGATATCTAGTACTGGCCCAATCAGAGTGAGTCATTCTGAAGGACCTCAAGCATCTACATCTTCTCAATTCAACCCTTCTACCTTTTCATCTCAAACATCTAATGTATCAAGCCGTAGTGCTGCTGACTTGAGCGGACAAGCTCCATCTTCTGATTTTGATGATGCAGATTCTGGACAGGAATTTGGTAGGGCTTCACTTTCTGATTCTATGTCATATTCAGGATTCCAGTTTTCTTCTTTTCCTGGAAAAACTATGACGAGGGAAAGTGTTGCAGGGTGTAACAAGTCCATACTACATCTGTATCAGAGAGATATTCCTGATGCTGCGGTCTCGAGTAGATTGTTTGATCCTTTGTTCTCTAATCAGATCCCTTTGCAAAGCCTTCTATTTAGTGCGGAGCAACAAAAAGACAATGGAACCTCACAAGGTAATACTATAATGGTAGTACCTATGATGTTTTTTCTAGCATCAACTATAGTTTCAAACATTATTGCTGCATTGCCTTCACAGATGAAAGGAAAATGGATAGAAACGGCAACAATAACAATTACACGAAAGCCTTAATCCCAACTATTTGATATTGGCTATATGAATTGTTTCTCTCCATTCATCTCTATTTAGTGCTTCTGATCAAGCATATCCTTTCTTATGGATTCCTCCAATGTTCCTATTCAAACCATCTTAATCTATTCTCACATAATTTGTCTTCTATAATTCGCACTTCTAACTTCTTTTGTAATAATGCTACTCCTTGTTCTATCTTTTCTAGTAAGTGCACGTCCACCTTAACATCCTTACCTAGATGACATTGGATTAAAGAATAAAAATGACATGCATGCTACTAAGAACATTCCAATGATTCAGTAATTTGCTTGGCAATATGTTCCATTAACATTATTTTGTCCTATATCCTAAGAGGTATTTTTTTTTTGCAGGTTCAATCAGTGGACCATCTACAGATTGTCATCCAGTCGAATCCAAATTTCCAAACTTGTTAAGCATGAGTAAGACGGAATTTGACACAAACGTGCAGGATATTTCATTTGAACACCCAAGATTTTATAATGACATTTCTAGAAGTGTGAAGGATGACCATGCTGTTATACTTCTGTTGCAGGTAGAGAAGATAATTTTCTGCCTAATGTCCATTCACAGATCTTTATTGATGTCAAGAGAGGAAATCAGGTATATTTTGGTTTTTTTACTTGTATGTATACCTTTCAAGAGTTGGCATTTGCATGTATATCCCTTAAAACATTTGGTTTTTGCATAAGTACCCTTAAAACCCTTTATTTTTTTGCATGGATTTCCCCCAAAAGAAACTAAACATTAAGATTTCATCAAATTAACGGTAAAAGGACAAACACTCTTAAGCCAGAAATGGCCTTGTTGTACACGCATGAAACCAGAGACCAAAGCAGGCCTCGATGTAATAGAAAGTATCATGGTACCTTTTCTTTCTTGGACTTGAAAAGAGCCTTAAAGCCAAACCAGTGCAGGGTCCAACCATGGCATGTTGGTCGACTTTTTGTGAAACCCATTTGATTCTTGGCCAACAATCAAACCTTTGCTTATTAATGCTCCTTTCACTTTTGGAAGAAGGCCCTAAAAGAAATATTCTAATTTTTAATACTAGAAGAAGAGAACTAATGCCAATAGAAGCTATTCTAATGTTTAATTGAATACTAGTATAAAGAGTAATAATTATATTTAATGTGACATAAAGCTGACATTAAAGTAATAGAAAATATTAAAATTGTAATGAGAATTGGTGATGTTTTATACCGAATGACCAAACTATCCTTGATTGGATTTAAAGTAGTACTAATATTTAAATTTATCTGTAATTGTCATATTTTTTATTAAAAGTGCAAACTATATTCTCTATATACCCACATTACATGGTTAGAAAGATGATGGTGGTGATGACCAACATCCCGTAATTACCAACAAAAAAAGTTAAAAAAAGAATTCTTTGCACCAACGCATTAATAAAACGCTAAGTTCTCCCAAGTAAAATAAGTATTGATTTTTAATTGATGATGCCAAAGTGGTATATTTTAGCGTACCATTCCATTTATTTACATATGTGAAATAAGACCATATGAGAAGATGTAGACTTAACCCGTAGTATGAGGATATATATATATCTTTGTGCTAGATTATAATGTTCACCGTGTGGTTATTTCTCCGTATTGCTATAAGAAGTTTGCATCTTCTCACATGGCCTTATTTTACAAATTTAACGTAACATGTCTTATGCTGTTGGGAGATTGTGACTGCAAATCTACATCTGGAACAAAACAATCTTAGTGGAGAAAGCAAAAGGCGGGAGGGTTGAGCTCCAGCGCTTCTGTTATTGCAAGTCATTTGTTGATTGGAAGGATGACCTTTGTTACCTCTTCTTGCTTGCTCGGAGAAGTGGGAGAGATGTGTTCTTGCAACGAGACTGTGTATGAAGACTCAATTCTTTATGAAGGAGAGGGGTGCTGAGGAGGAAGGATCTTAGTGATGGTCTTGTTGAAGGAGTGAGGTCATGTTCACTCATGGCAATTAAGTATCGTATCGTATTCTCAAGGGGCAAAGTAGTAATTTTGTATTATTATTAAATTGATTTAATTAAAATATATGAAATAAGAGGAGAGAGAAAGAATAATCAGTATACTGGAATAAGCCTAAGTAGTTGTTTAGTTGCTATATTAGAATAAGAAATTTTATTTTAGAATAAACCAATTTCCACAAGTGAATAGAGGCTAAATCATTTGAGAACTAGTAGATGACTTCCAAACAGAACATCTCCTAACATTTCATTCCCATCCTGCCGCCGAGAGCAGCCGTCAGCATGCATATAACAGAGCAACCAACAACCTTCAATTATAAGCCCTTTGACTACTTTATAAAGGAAGGGGGCTGTTCACCTTTGCTTTATTAAGGGCATCTACATCTTTTCATCTGCAAGATTAATAAGCTTTGAACTTATAGTTGTCAAACAGTAACCTCAAGAGTATCCATGCAAAATTATGGGTTTGAAGGGATACATGCAAGTCTGAAACTTAGAAGAGTACACACAAATGAGAAACTTTGGAAGGGTATACAAGCAAAAAACCTTATATTTATTTTTAATATGGTTTTATCTGAATTATATTATTTTAGAAACAGAGACCTTCCTCATGCTAATTGGATCCGTTCTCTTGCACAATGAGTTAACAGACCATAGTATACTTCTACAAGAGATTGATATATACATATGGGTATGATGGGTGATTTTAGATAGATGTCTCATGCATAAGCAGTATCCAGAAAAACAATTTAACTGGGAGCACAACCGTATAGTGTCAGCGACTCAGTTCTATGGATTCTTTTCTCATACATCTCTATTTTGTGCAATGCTTTGTTCCGTGAAATTTTAGCTGTCTACAACTATACTGCCATGCCATCATGAATCATTGCATATTGAGTGATTAGGCCTTTTGATGCTTTATGAATTTTCTTGTAGATTTTTATTAAATCCTGGAACTTTTTCAGCTCATTGCTTTGATTTTGAGATTATCTTTTCTATTATTTGAGATTCTCTTTCATGGGATGTAATGGTCAAGAGGAGATAGTAACACGAGAATTTTTTGGTACATAAACTTATGGTCGACTTACTGATGATTTATTATATTATGTATTACTTCTAGGGGTGAAAACGGATCGGATACGGATCGGATAGTGCTCAACCTATATCCGGATCCGTATTTTTAGTACGGATTCGGATACGGATATTGGACGGATAGCAAAATTTAAAACCATATCCTAACTAAACGGATACGGATAATTTTCGGATAAAAGATCGGATCTTAAACGGATATTGATTAAATTTAAAATAATTATAATATTTTATTTAAATATAATTAACATAAAATTATTAAGAGTTTTACAACAAATAATTTTTTTGTATGTCAAATATATAAAATTAGAGAAATTAATCTCTATAAATAATATATAATGTATTATTAGTAATAATATTAATACTTACTATTTAAATAAGCAAATTAAAAACTGTAAATCATTTAAAAAAAATATGCGGGTAAACGGATATTCGATATCCGTATCCGAATCCGAAAAATTTATCCAACCCGTATCCGAATCCGTATCCGAATTTTTTTCAAAAATTCTATCCGTATCCGAATCCGAATCCGAGTCGGATAGAAATTTTTTATCCGAATCCGATCCGAGTCGGGTCGGATAGCGGGTCGGGTCGGAGTTAATCCGACCCGTTTTCACCCCTAATTACTTCTCATAATGTGCCACATATTATTTTTATATATTGCTGATGTAATCAGTCCCTGTAAATATAGTTGGATTTTGGTCCTATTTTTTCTATCAATATAGAAATGTGGATTCTTTGTGTTAGCTTGTAAGAGTATTAGATATGCGTGCTATGTAAGAGTGAACATATGTACATACAATATTATCTATACCCGTAATTTTAAGACATAAGTGCATTCCTAAATCATAGCCCTAATAAGTTTCTTTTTAATCGAGTTACAATGGCATTCTCAAGAGATGATTTTCTCTAGTGGGAGGAAATGCCAGTTAACATGAATTGAGACTTCACCCACTCATTATCCATCAAATTTAGATCTTGTATCAGCGATACTGGTGATGGACAGTATGCGAATGATGTCTTCTTTTGGGCTGCATGGGCATGCTAAGCTATATTTTGTTCCTCGACCTAGTTTTCTTTACTAAGCTAGACTTACCTCAAAAGAGTCAATTTACCCCTTATCCTACATGACCCTACCTGCAAACTGGCACCAACACTGGCGATGCTCCTCTCTCTGTTAATCACATGACAAATTGAGATCATAATTTCCTGGAAAATCTTTTACAGGGAGGAATTTTTGACGTACAGTATTTTTTATTTAAATCTTTGCAAATTGAATTGCCTAGTCTTATATCCTCTCAACGTCAATTGGATATTGGAGCTTATTTCCGAAAATGTTTTTATATGCTGGAGGCATTTTTTTTTACTGTTTTGTTGCTTTGCAATGGCAGTTTCTGTGCATGCATATATGGCTCATTGAAGGTCTATGTACGCTGCCATCTTAATTGTTGGCTTTGAAAATGTAGCATATATTGTGCAGGTGAAACAGGAGAATGTTGAAAGTGTAAATCGTCTAAAAGACGAGCACTTGATTAGTGAGACTACTTCTATTTATCCAGAGACAAAAGAGCAGCTTTCTCATACTGCACTGCATTTTAGAAGTGATCGCGGCATTGCTGATAATGACCACCCTCTTGAATATGAAGAAGTTTCCTATGCTTTCAAAAATAAGCTAGAAACTAATTCGCTTGACAATGAGCATGAAAACTTGAAAAGGTTAGATAGCTTTGGAAGATGGATGAGTAAAGAGATTGGTAAGGACTGTGATGATTCATTGATGGCGTCAGATTCTGGCGATTACTGGAATGCACTTGATACCCAGGGTGATGACAAGGAGGTTACTAGCCTATCTCGTCATATGCAATTGGATATTGTGGCATTGGGGCCTTCTCTTTCCCAAGAACAACTATTTAGTATCCTTGACTTCTCACCTGATTGGGCTTATTCCCGCATTGGAACAAAGGTACTCTTTTTGTGCTTTATTTTCTTTTTATTATTCTTCTGATTTAGACCCCTTTGTCAGGAACTAATGTGAACGACTATGTTTTCCAGGTTCTCATCTCAGGAAGCTTTCTGGGTAGTGTTGACCCCAGAAGCATCAAGTGGTCTTGTATGTTTGGTGAACATGAGGTTTCTGCTGAATTTGTGACAACAAGTGTCCTACGATGTCAAGCCCCTGTACACGCTCCTGGCCGGGTTCCATTCTATGTAACATGCAGTAATAGGTTAGCTTGTAGCGAGATCCGAGAATTTGAATATCGTGAAACTTCATTCTCCTCTTTAGTAACAAGAAATGAACAAGAGGACGAGTTCCTTCTTCAAGTACGTTTGGCAAGGTTGTTATCAGTGGGACTTGACAGGAAGAGTTTAGTTTGCTCTCTTGAAAACAGTCATAAATGCAACATCGAGAAAAAGTTAGTCTCAATGTTGAAAGGCAATGAAGCCGATTTGTTTAAAATTGAGAAGGATTCCAAGGCTGACAGGGTATATATTAGGAATGCGAGAGATAAATTAATTCAGAATTTATTCAAGGATAAATTATATGTGTGGTTGGTCTGCAAAGCTCATGAAGAAGGTCGAGGAACCAATGTCTTGGATGAAGAAGGACAAGGAGCTATCCACCTGGCAGCTGCTCTTGGGTATGAATGGGCAGTGGCTCCTATAATTGTTTCTGGTGTCAATCCAAGTTTTAGAGATGCACGTGGTCGGACAGGGCTTCACTGGGCAGCATATTATGGCAGGTTTGTTAAGTTCTTCTTTATGTATTTGTTAGGCTATTTGATTTTGTGCAGTTTGCTGTAGTGATTTGATAGGTTCTGGACCTTATTCTGTCCCTTGAAGCTAGAGAGAAGGAGATGCAGGTAGAAGAGTAGACTCAGCAGAGGAAGAATAATTTCTGTTTATTATTTCCTCAACCAAAGCCTAGCTTTTATATCCTTACAATCCTAAACAGAATAAAAGTCGGACAACTAATTAAGATAAACTATTCGGATCTAAGCAATCCTAAACAAGGTAAAAGTTGAACAACTAATTAAGAGATTAACTAATCGAAACAATATAAAATCCTCAAGTTATTCCATCTCTAGCTTGCCACGACCTTATCAGATCTGCGTTGGACTGTCACTCAACATGGAGCCATCATAAGCCACCTTGGAGGTGATTGTAGCCTACCATGTTTTCATGTATATTTGGAAAACGATATATGCTTTGCTTCTTTAGGAAGCAATAGCAGATCCTTCTAATTGGACGAGATGAACATGTTCTTTGAAAGCCACCTATGGGGTTCTTTTCATCTTTTTCTATGCTAGATTTTAATGTTTGTGCCGAAAAATTTCAGCGAGATGGAGAAATCTTAAAGACCAACTAGATAAAGATAGATATGGAAAGTAAATGTCAGAGTCCAAGTCAAAGTTAAAAGTTCAAATCTGACTAAAACTAGGAAAGTCGAATCATACTAGGCAAGGTTTTGAAACTCAGTATTGGGATTGGGATTGACCGTCCGAAAAATTGATATGTATAGGCTGTATAGGTCGCTTGTATTGGATTGGACTATTTTTTAATTACATAAAATTTCAAATATTATTTAAAAATATAGAATTTTTTTGAAATTTTTTTAGAAAAATGACAAGAAAATAAAAAAATAATAATTACTCCCATATGAAGCCTAAAAATTTAAGAAATATATAACTTACTTAAAACTTTGATGAATACTGACTTGGCTCGTGAATTTTATAGTCTTGATCATTCTAATCATTATAAGTTTGTAAATAATAATGTCTATGGTCCGGTGTTTCAAAAAGTGATTGCTAGTCATATCATATAGATCTTATTATGTTTGAGGAAGATAATAATCACTATGTGGATTTTGTGTCTGTAAATACTGAGGATATTAACCACAATATGTATTTAGTAGTGGTTCAAAATATTAATAATTGATATACTATAATCATGGAAAGCAACATTCTTATAATAACGTCACTGATATATATGTACATACTATATCTTAAGTTTCTCTTTATTCAATCCCTATACTATCTTGACTTTCCTTAGCAAATATGGAAGAGACGATCTTGTCACCAAGTGTACTATCAGGATCATCAAGTTTATCATTGGTACTAGTAGGTATACTATCTCTCGCTACTGAATAACTTGTGTCAATTGGTTTTATGTTTTGCTATGGGTAAAGGAAAAAGTAGTCTAATTTTTTTCATACTGTAACGAAGACATAATTTGACTTAACGCCTTGCTATTTATGTTAAATTTGCTTCCTCTTCCCATTCATAAATAGACTATCATTCAGTTGGGCTGTTATGAAATATAGCTGCAGTAACTTTAACAGTACTAAATTGTCTAGCCCTTAATCTATATCTCGTCATATAAAATATGTTGAAAGTTGAAACAAATAATAATAAAATTATTCAATTAAATTATAACTCATTTCTTTATTGCAAATGATTTGTTTATAAATGTTGGGCTCAAGTCTACTGATTACCTTCCTAACTCTTAGTAAGACATTAGCATTATTATTGATATTTATAGAGAATTGAAATATTTGATTAAAAGAATATCCTGTAAAAATTTGTTAGTACTCAAATTTCAAAATATTTATAAGTAAAAGTAAATTAAAAACATGCTATTAGTAGTGTGTATGTCTCCATGTAGTTCTATGTTTTTTTTGGAATTAATTAATCGTCTATCGCTTCCTATGATTTGACCACATTTTTTTATTGATTTTTTTGCTCAGCCCATAGTCTTATATAAGAATTTTATTTCAGACTTGTCGTCACTATCTGCAAATTTTAATATTTTGATAGGAGACTTGAATACTGCGGTTATAATTTTAATACTATCCCAAAATGCATTTCTAAGAGTTGTGTTCTTCAAAATTTCATCTAAATTTTGATTTGTAGGTTTTATATTTTTAATTTTTTTATAGACTATTCCTATGATGTAAATATTTGCATAATATTATTTGTCACGACCCAAAATAGGAATCACGACCGGCCATGCATCTCAATATGCTTGAGATGCACGAAGCCTTAATAATACTCTCTATCTATACGATGACGAGATAATTAAATAAAATGAGAATATGCTTTATTAAAATTTTATTACTAAAGGCAATTGGAATAAAATAAACAATGTTAATGTTTTTGAATCTCTAAAACTAAATAAAATAAAATAAAGTCTTCTAATCTAGAGCACAAAATCTAAAAGAGCGGAAGGGTAAATAGGTGAATCCTAAGTGGAGGTGGAATCCGGGTACATCACGCTCAGTCGCCCCGCTGACTATTACCTGAAATAAATAAACAAATACAAAACAATAGAACTCGTGAGCCAACAAATATAGCTCAGTGAGTGGAATCCACTCGAACCAAATAAATTTTTAAAACATATTAATGCTGAATAAATGAACTAAAAGCAACAATAACCATCATAATATGCAATAGACATGCTCTCTACATAATAACAATAGTAACAATAGAGAAATGTTACAACTTGTAACCTTGCACGTTTTTCAATTTATTACATCTTTTTGATATTTATACTGTCATATGTCTCAATGGGTCTAAACCCTGTGGATCCACACCAACTAGAAGTCACCTCGAGATGACGCTCGGGACTTTTCTTCATAGCTGATCCGGTTAGGGTCATCAGAGGGTATCACCCTGTGATCAACACACTCTGTCTTTTCCTCTAACCGTTGAGAGAAGTTAGAGTCACCTAGGAATCTCTCCTAGGACTGTTCCCTAACCCTGCCAGAGTCACCTAAGGAAGTCACCGCAGTGATCTAATTTAGGACTTTCCCCTGGACTTCTAAATAGACTTGAGTCACCACGGAAAATCACAAACGATTTATACCGGGACTGTTCTCTAAGTCATATCAACATTAGTCTCATTTTTTCTTTTCACAATTTTCAATATTAGCACGAAGTATGGTGATGCACTGAATATAATAATTAAATGCACACAGAAAATAAAACAATTAAATTTTCGCATGTACGGATGAAATAAATAGACTTGCATACAGAAATTGCAATAATTTAATTTTTACACATGGGGGTGAAATAAATAATTTGCACACAGAAAATTTACATGGTCTGACAAGAATACGAAATACAATAAAATAAATACGTGAGTGAACCCACTCACCTGAGTCTAGGCAAGACAACCAAAATCTCAAATCTCTAGCCCACGTACTAAAAATCACCACCTTAAATAATAAATAACAATAACATTTTTAATTAAAACAATTATTAAAAAAAAGTTTATACAATTTTACCTAAGAATAATTAATTTGGGCTAAAATAAACCCAAATCAATTGGGCTGGGCTGCAGTTGGCCCGCAGCCCACCCAAAACCATTTCATAAATGGATTGGGCCAAGGCCCAATCCAATTAGATAATGGAACCGGGTCGGGTTCCTTGGATTCGGATCCAACCCGACCCGAATCCATCACTAAAGGGAGAAGATCAGACTCGGCAACCCGAGTCTGTCTTCCCCAAACCGAAGAGAGAGAGAGAAAAAGAGAGGAAAGAAGGAAGAAGAAGAAGAAGAAGAAGAAGAAAAAGAAGAAGAAGAAGGCGACGCCGGCGGCCGCCACTGCGGAGGTTCGCCGGCGCACCCTTAGTTCCTGACGGGATCCGGAGGTAGCGGCCGCGACTCGAAGCCGTCGGCCGGCCCGATTTGCCGACGAGGCCGAAAACCCCCAAATCAGGTAATTTCGAATTTTCTCATTTAAAATTTAATTAAATTAGAGGGGTGGGAGAGGGCTTACGTGGGAGTCGTGTGGTGGTCTCTGCTGGCTCCGGCGGCGCTCCGGCTGGCCGATTCCACGGCGACAACTCCGTCGGTGAAGGAGGATGAAAAGAGAGAGAGAGAGAAAGAGAGAGAAAGAAAGAGGGCGTAGGGTTCCAGAGAGAGAGGATTAGGGCTAATTATAGATTAGGAGAGGATTAAATCTAATCCAATTCGGATTAGATGAAATCCCCCCAAATCAGCTGCGTGCTGGAGAGGGAGAGGGGAGGGGCTGCACGTGCAGAGCACGTGCACCCTCCTTTTTTTTTTTTTTTTTTTTTTTTGGTTTTGACATTATTCTTGTAACGTATGATGTTCTCTAATGCTAAAAGATTAGTGACAAATCTAGTAAAGTTGGGTTTGATGATCTCTTTAATACCAGTTATCTATCTAAGAAAATTAAGAGCCCAACTATGGTTGTATATAAAGTTTCTCTACTTCTAATCTTCATGTATGACTATGCCAATTTTAGGATCTTTAGTAATATCCTCAAACATGAGATTAATATAATGAACAACACATGACGTCCAATATAAATGATGTTTTTTAATTATAAATAATTTTCCAGCAATCTTACAATTGGCCCTATTATTTGTAATCACTTAGAATATTATTTTGTACCTATTTCTTCTACTATCTTATCCATCAATTGACAAATATAATTTGCACTTTTGAAATTAGCATTAGCATTTATAGATTTCAAAAATATTATTTTTATGTTCAAGTACACTAAGAAATTATATTTTTTCTATTTTATGTAATCTACCCATCACATATCAATGTACAACTAAATTCATCTCAATACATCTTAATGTAAGTGTGAAGCTAGCATATATTTAACTCAAAATATTTAGTAGCAATATTATTTAAACTAGGAGGTGAAACACTAGAAATCCAATTGATTGTATAGCATCCGCTATAGTGTGATAATAAAGACTATTAGCTATATTAAATGGATTATGGTTGTATAAGAAAATTTTGGAGATAATTCTACCAATGTAATTCTTTTAATTTTTAATTTTTTTGAGGAGTTGTCCTAATAGTGGTCTGTGTACGATCTTTTTTTTTCTAAAGATATGTATTTGTTAAGAGTAGATTTGCTGGTTCATATTCTCTTTCTCTATGTATATGAATTGATTTAGATCTTTAAAAACTATTACTACTGCTTCTTCTCATCTCTTTATCCTTTCTATACATGTTTCTACTATTTCTCATTGCCTTCCTCACCATTTTCTTTTCATCAGCTTCTTCATTCTGCTCACTGCCATCATTATTAATGTTTATAGGGTTATATATTAATTCTTGACGAATTAATAACTTTCTTTGTTGTGTAGATTGTTTATTATTTTTTTGGCTTATTATATTAGTTGTCATCTGTGTTCTAACTTTCAAAGTCACTTGAGCGCAAGCCCTTACTATTTTTGCCTTCTAGCCAAATATTCTTTCAAAAAGCTGACACCGTCACTCATTTTCTTTCCATATCTGTTGTATTTGATATATTTTTATTGCCCAATAATGCTGCAATGTTATCAGTTAATGTCAGTGTTGTGTGACTTTATTTTTAGTCATTTTAATTTTCCACAGAAATAATTTTAAATAAAGATCAAAATGAAAGATAAATTAATTTAAAATTTTAAAAATGAAACCCTCTCTTTCTTCCTCCCTTTCTCATTATAAGGCTTACTGCCCTAAGCATTTTTTTCTTTTTTCTCTCTTTTCCTCCACTTCTCTCTCTTATTGCTGCAAGGCAAATGTTTTTTTTCTTCTCCTCTCTCTTACTGCAAAAAATATGTTTTTTTCCTGAATTTCTAATTTTTTCTCTCTCCCTTCTCTCTCGTTCTTTATATATCTCTTCCTCCTTATTGCCGCAACCATGGATTGTTTTTTAATTTTTATCCATTCTCTCTCTCTCTCTCTCTCTCTCTCTCTCTCTCTCTCTGTTACTCATTCTTCCTCCCTCTCCACTCATCTCTCTATCTCACTCTGCTACTGTAGCAAATTTTCGGCTGCAGTAAGAGAGAGAGAGAGAGAGTATGGAGGGGCTTGTCGGAGGTCACTAGAAGAAAGAGAAAGAAAGAAAGAGAGAGAAGAAAGAATAAAATAGAATAAAAAATGTACTCATCTGAGGACACCGGAGGTTTAGGTTGCTAAATTTTTGTCGGAGGATGTCCCCAGATGTTGAGGTTGTTGGGGAGCTGTCGACGGGTTGGGTGGTAGAGTAGAGAACGAGAAAGAGAGAGGAGAGAAAAGAGAGAAGAGAGAAAAAAGGTAATTGATGTCCAATCTGTATTTGACTAATCCAACCCGTATCAGGCAAGATCAGCTGATCCTGACTCGATACGGATTGGGTATTGATCGATATCAGGCTGAAACCAATAATCAAACTAGTTTCAACCTTGGATCAGTATCAGTTATGGCCGATCCTGATTCGTAGTTTAGAATATTGATTACAAATCCAACTTAGAAAATCAAAATCAAGTAGGAAAAAGAAACTTGAATCCTAGTCAGATTAAGTAATCTGAATCTTTTTAGGACTAGGAAAATTGAATACTATTCAAACTATGAAAATATATCTAATTCGAACCCAAAAGTGAAAACCAAGAGTAGGAAACATAAAGCTGATAATGAATAAGGAAAGTAAAAGCACAAGTAACATAATCACACGATTTATTTTTAACGTGGAGCTCTCACCAAAGAAAGGATAAAATCAGGGATCCAATCAATCTCTCGGATTATTCTATTTCATTATCAAACGAAGATACAAGATTCTCAACAATTACTTCTACCCTACTCCGGACAACCTCTAATTGAAGCACTCTTGTTCAAACTCCCGTTTCAATGATCTATATAGTGAAGTTGATTGAATTTTCATTTGATTGTTTTTAACTCGATGTGGATTAAATTTTCGACCTCCTCGTGTTGGTATAGATGTCGATATAGACAACTCAGTTCAACTACTCCGAAGTGTTACAAAATGTACTCGGTATTTGACTAGCATTTAGACTGTTCCATTACAGAAATCATGTCACGGTCCGAACCTGCAAGGATTGGTTCGAACCGGTTATATATAATCGCTGAAATTGGCTCGATTTTGAATCCATTCTTCAATTTCTTTGCATGTATAAAACTTTCATAAGTAGTGTGACTTGATTATACACAAAACCAATATTGTATATCATATTTACGAGTGCTTTGTGTCCATGAATTTGTCATGATAAAATATTGCACATACAATGCCAAGGTTATGAATGCTAGTTATTTGTCTTGTTCAAGGCTATAGCCGATTAGCCACATTACAGTAGTTAGTCTCCCTTGAATACCAGTTAGCTCCTCATGCCTAATTAATGATGATTTCTTCATATGTGCTTTCAATGCTACTGAATATCACCATCTTGATGTGTTATTCGGCTATCTTTCTTTCTTTCTTTTTTGTTTCTCCTCGATATAGTTAAAATTTTGGGCAGAGACAAGGAAAAGAATGAAAAGTATAAATCAAAGTCGAAGATGAAAACCAATAACCAAAATCGATTCGGTTTAGAAAACAAAATCCTACTAGTTTAGAAAAGCGATTTAAAATCGAACTTTGAAAATCGAAGTTAAGTAGGAGATAGAAATCTGAGTACTACTCAAACTACAAAAATCGAACTCAATTCGATGAATGAAAAATCACGTAAGAGTAGGAAAATGAAAAGCCATGACCGAATATGAAAAATGAAGCATGACAAATACACCACAACATGTTTTTCTCTTAACATGGAAAATCACTCACGCATAGAGAAAAAAAATCATGGACCCGCCCAAAACCGATTAATCTATTTAATTAAGAAATAGAAATAAGACTGACTTACAACCTTTCTTAACAGTGCAATACTGTAGTGTTTAAGTAATCTTTTGAATAAGAACTGCCTGACTAACTATTCTTTCTCTTTGGTACACACTAGAGCTACATATTAACCTCAAATGCAATGTGTTGATAGGGGTGGTAGGCAAATGATTAGTTCCTCTGATGCTTTAGAATCATCCTCTATTGAAGCTCACAAAGATATATATGGTGATGCTCCTCACAATTGATGAGAATAGAATTGAATTGGGTTCTCTTTCTATTTTCTGTCTTCCTCTAATCCTCTAGATCCTTTTTATAGATGTGAGGAAGGATTTTACTTTGTACTAGGAGAATCCACCAAAGAAAACTCCAAGAATTGGCTAAAGAAATCCTCGTTTTCTGTCCAGTACATGCTCGTCCAAATGCCCTTAAGCGTCCTCCAAACGTCACTTAAGTTTCCTTAAGTGTTTTTATAGATGCGAGGTTTTGAAAGCTGCTTACTGAAACTGAATTTTGGTTGAAATGTTTTGATCTTCTATAAATTATATAACTTGTCCATATACTTGAATCCAAATTGTACAACTTTAGTACATGTAAGTTTGTACATGAATTTGTTATTACACAATAGTTGCACTTATAACAGTGATAGTACTCCTATTATAGAAATTGGAATGTTTAATGAAATGCCTTCTGTATTTAAAATCTGTTTTAAATAAGACTATTCAGGATCGTCATTGTTATTATACTTCCATTTAATTCATATTTTGTATATAATACTTTGAATTTGTCCTATGCTTCAAGCTATTTTTAATCTCTAATTCATACTCTTAAACTCAGAACTCCATCATGAATAGTTGAATACTTAACTACTAGGCCTAATCTTCTATTTTACATTGCCAGCCTATCATACCCTATCATACTTAATATACTTCATACGTGTTTTACCACTTCATCTTAGCTTTTCTTGTTAATTGCAATGCTTTAGTGTATTTTCTCATTAATTCCTCTTACATTTGATTTGCTCATCCTTCCTTCTAGAAGGGGGACCTTTTATTTAGATAAGATCACTCCTTTTTGGTGTCCCATGTAGTTGCCGATGTTTTAAAAAATTGTAGGCCATTGTTATGGATCGTGCGTCCGTTCTCAATCAAGCTCGGATGTAGGAAAGTAGTCTGCGCAGTTGGAGGAGAATATTCTGAAAATATTCTTCCGTGGTCAGAAAATTACAAAACCAATTGTTCCGTATCTTCCTGATTCACATTTTTGATATTCACACCCTTTGCAGATTTTGATTGCACTTAAGGTGAAAATATGCAATATTGCAGTGAAGGTGGAGATGACAGGTGATGGTGATGATGGTGATAATAGTAATGGATTTGGTGGCACGTGGTGTTGATGGGATAAGAATGAGGGGAGAGAAGTTGGTCGAGATTCCGAAAAGGAGGGAGGACCCGACAGTCGAGGGGGATTACAGGTAACCGGTGTCAAGATGACACACGACTAGGGCTTAAACGAGGAGAGAGAAAAGTTAGGGTAGAGGAGGAAGGGAAAAAAATTTAATATTCATTCATAATAATTCATGCCATCCACATCTTAAGATGCTAGCCTAACAAGCCAAATTAACAACCGGTAAACCTAAAAACATTGCATTCTCGCCGATCACGTTCAAACGCACAATTCACATTCTTTATCTGTGTGAACGTATGCAGGCATTTGCAAGGGGCATTCGAACCCGATCTCCCTGCGTTTGAACGCGACATTCAGAATTTTTCTTTTCTGAAGAAAACAATTAAAATAAAACAAGAAATGTGGCCCATAGGTTGTATCCATGCACGAGATGACTTAGTATGGTCCGAATCATATCAGCCATCCCCTAAATGTAAGGTTGTAAAATAACACAAAGCTGCAAAACATTAAAATATCTCCAAGTATCTGCAAGAAAAGCTGTTGTTCCTTAAATGGAGGCGGTTGTTGTTATTGCTGTTGCAAGAGTAGTCTTATAGTGTCAGCAGCCTTTTGGCTGTTGCTTTTCCTGTTCTCAGTAGCAGTCTTCAGCACTAATCCTTACAAGTAAAAACCATGGAAAAAAGAACAACTTCTTAAGAGGAATTACGAATCTCTTAGAATGAACAATAGGTAGGTTTGGGACACAAGTAGGAATAGTAATTTATATTTAATACCTACACTAGAACTGTTAATAGGTGCAAAAACCATCTATTACCAGCTACTAAGCCCAATTGAGTGATTAGGTGCTCAACTGACTGCCTAGGCGGGCATCTAGGTTCAAACCGCCTTAAGGACCTGCCTATCTTTTAGATGGGTGCCTTTGGCGGTCTCCTGGGCGGCCACCTTGATAGTTTTCCAAAACATTGACATCACTGTTGGACTTGTCCAAACAACTGCAGCTGACTTTAATGTACTTTATCTCGTGTGAACATTGTCCATTACTTGTGTTGAATGCAATGATCTTTTATTATACTTTTTTCTAGTGACGCCACTCATCCATCTATGTTCTCAAATTTCCCATTGTGGCACCATGCTTGATTTTTTGTATATGTTATTTTCTAGTTGCCTAATATTCATATCCATAAAGCATGGTCAGTTTTATACTTTAGATGCATTTCTCTGATTTAACATGTGTAGTTACCAACTTAATTACCACATTAAATTTAAAAAAGTTAAAGATGAACTTTGGATGCTGTTATGCATGTATTCATGTTACTGTACTTTATTGCTTGCAGTTCATCCATTTAAATGGTTTTGAAGATCTATGTTTGTTTTTGCTTCAACATAATGCCAAATGTAAATTGATCTTTTATCATGAAAGATAAAAATGCCAATGCTACGGAGATTATTAAAGAAAAGTAGGGAATAAAATATTCTATAATTCAACATGATCATACACACGTGCATTCCTCTGTCTGATGTTCTTCACATTTATGTGAATTATTTAATGACAGAAGTACTTCAAAACATCTTTTTTCTTGAAGGGTCCTGTTGTTAGATCATGACTGGAGTGTTTCTTGAAATTTGTGTTCATTTTCCTTGACTTTATATTGCATAGACATGCAAAGGACTTCTTATGTCAAATGACATCATTATTCTTTACCAGAAACTTTTAATTGTTGGAACATTAGGCTTAGATACAGCAGGTAAGTTTGGTAATAGCATGGATTCATGTGTTGGGCAGCACAGTATGTTCATCATATACTATACCAACAAGATGCGGGCTCCCAACCAAGAGCCTAGCATGGCCTTATTTTATGCAAGGCACACAAGGCTGTGCCAGAATTACTTTGTCGGCTCAGTACTGTGGCACATGGCATGTACAGTAGCAACCTTGTCGGCATGGGCTGCAACGTCATGTATAACCTTGGATATTAGTATGAGCAAATTGTTCCTATTTGTTTCATTCAAGCCATTTACCTGATTTGGCCTTAGGATTGGATGACCTAGTTTCCTCTTTTAATTAGAATTTATATTTTTATTGGTCAGAGAGGAGACAGTTGCTGCACTTGTCAATCTTGGAGCTGATCCAGGTGCAGTTGAGGATCCAACATCAAAATTTCCTCAGGGGCAAACTGCTGCTGACTTAGCATCAATTAGAGGACATAAAGGAATTGCTGGTTACTTGGCTGAAGCACATTTGACAAGTCATCTTTCTTCTTTAGTACTAAAAGAGAGTGCCATGGATAGTATTTCTGCAAGCCTTGCTTCTGAAAAGGCTGTCGAAGCTGTGCAGGAATCAAGTATTGCTGCTCTTGGTGGTAGCAATGGAGAGCAGCTTTCACTAAGAGGATCCCTGGCTGCTATAAGAAACTCGGCTCAAGCTGCTGCACGAATACAAGCAGCTTTTAGAGTTCATTCATTCCGTCAAAGGCAATTGATGGAGAGCAAACATGAAGATACTGAGAACTTGGCTGAAGTTTTTGTGCTGTCCTCTCTAAGTAACAAGCCTCAAAAATTAAGTCATTTCAATGAATCTTTGCATGGTGCTGCTATTAAAATTCAACAAAAATACCGTGGATGGAAGGGGCGGAAAGAATTTCTGAAGATCCGTAACAAGATTGTGAAAATCCAGGTACATTATCAAACAAAGTAATTTGCAGCTACATGTAATTCTGTCATTGCTTGAATATACCATAATCCCTTTTAGCTACTATTTCTGCTTGTCTACAAAATTTGAAATCAAAGTCAACTAACGACAAAGTGTTTATATAGACTTAGTTGAAAATGCAAGCAGAAATATGTGTCTTGCTGGAGGTCAGGCACCAACAATTCCAGAAATGAATTTGTGATGGTTAACTGTCTTATGGGATTCTTCTTCATTTCCATTTCTTTTCATTTACCCCTTCTCTTTTCTTTTTTAATTTCTTTTGAGATTGGAGGTATTTTAGGAAGTGCAGGAAAGTTTAGGACCCTACATGTTGAATGAGGTTACTAGCTTGTTATGAGTTTCTAGTTCTAGCCAACTTCCCAATACTAGCTTGCAAATTCCAATATTGTCCTCTTTATAAAAAATGTAATGTTTTTTTTTTTATCCTTCGTGGGTTGAGTTCTTATTTTTTCTTACATGTGAAGTAAAATTGGTGCAAGGGGTTGATATCAGGGATGAAATAAATTGATATTTTTTAGTAGTATGCTTGTGATTAAATGTGTCAGTGCTATGTTTTGTATGTAGGCATTAATAAATTATTTCGTTCAGTTCTGAAGCTTTTTACATGTAGTCTAGCTACAAATAATTGATGCTCAACAAAATCACCTTATCTTGGAGAGTGATGATGCCTTTGTCTTTCATCATTCTATTTTCACTTCTTAGGTCTTCTTTTCTGGAGGTGATATGTATGTTATGACGATTCTACTATCGTAACATTTTTGTTTGAACAAATGTTATGTTGTCATGATAGGACATATATTTAAGAAATAAAATGTTTGTCACTTGTTAAGAATAATATTTTAATAGATGGTTGCGGATGGTGGTCACCCTTATCGCTTAGGCGGAAGGCGGGCGATAGGGCAAGTTACAAGGCTGTATAGCATTTTTAAATTAAAAAAATAAAAAATAAAAAAGTAAACATATATAATACAAATATTGAATAAATATATGTAATAATATAGTATATACACAATATTTAGTAGTGCGCTATAGCAAATTACTAAATAACATAATCACAATTTATAACCATAATAACAAGTTCACAACCATAAGATCCACAACAACTAACATAAATACATAATTAAAGATTCAAAATTATTACAACTATATGTTCCTAACAACAAGTTCACAACCATAAAAAATAACATGATAAAAAATATTAAAACCATAACAAATAATATATGATCAAAGAACTAATCTCATCTATCAGAGGAAACACTTTCAACTAGATTAAGTGGTTAACAAATAATAGATTAATAGATTAAGTGATTAACAGAATTACAGATTAAGAAAAAAAATGTAAAACAATTCAACAGATTAACTAATTAACAATGAAAACACAATCAATAATTCCTTCAATTAACGCAACAGATTAACAGCCTAGTATAACATATTAACAGATTAAGACAGAAAATTGAAAAAAAAAAAATAACAATTCGGTGTTTGCCGCTGGTGGGAAGAAGTGGGAGAGAGAGAGGGAGAGAGGATCATACAATTTATCGTCGTCCACAATACTTTTCTGTCAGTTGCACTCACAGTTGCTCGAGAGATGAGGATCTAGAGAGCCGTAGAGGAAGAGAGAGCCTTCACTACCGCTAGCCGTGGAAAGGAGAGCTGAAGAGGAAGAGAGAGGGGCTTAGGATTTTGGCGAGCTGAACCGTACCTGATTCCAACTTGACTCATATCCATTAGTTTTAAGATTTGGCGAGCTGAACCGCTAGCCCGCTAGGCCCACTTGGCATTTTTCAGCGACTAGGTGGCTCACAAAGGTGAGTGAGCGCCTTTTGCCAGCGCCAATTGAGATGTGGCGAGTTGGCCAGTGCGCTATCCTGACATGGCAGCTACCAAAAACACTATTCAAAACATTGGTCAAGAAGACGAGCACCATTTCTTTTTCATGAAGCTATTTGTTACATGTTGTCGTTCTGACTTCTGGGATTTCTGGGAAATGGTAAGGAGCAAGTGAATTAGAGAAGGTTTTGGGGAAGAGGAGTTTAATAATAAATAATATATCCAACACTTGTTCTTCTCTCCTGTGAATGACCAGACTAATACCGAGTAGTTTTGCTTTCCCTAAATTCTGGAGTCTATAGGACTATTAGTTCCTTTATTAAATATCTTTGTAAAATGGCATACTAATGTGTGAGGCCCTCACCAATGCTTGTCCAGGAAGGTCAAGATGTGTGCAACCTTTCTTCTGTATATGTTTGTATGTTCAGTTGAATTGCAATATATATGTTTTCTATATGTATGCCAAGTTGTCATCCAGCCACCTTCCTACAGTTAATATACGAAATGCGTGCCACTGCATGGAATTACACATGCATGCTTGCCTGAGAAACTTGCGTATGTTATCTTGGAAACACCATCCTGACTGGTATGCTACCACTGTCCTAACCAACACATACTGTATTGACAGGCTGCTAACACATCTCATGCTGGCAGCACTTAAAAACTTGAAAAACATATAGACAGCAACTAGGTCAGGTCTCTGTATTGCTGGTGAGGCTTATCCAGGGTAAGTTCACAAGATTTTTTTTCCATGGATTTTCAATAACAGTGTGAATCTTGTAATGCAATTTAATATTAAAAGTTTAAAACCATATTTCTGCTATTCCTACTTCATGCCATCTTAGGGAACTGTATTTGTCCCAAAATTCCTCTATTGCGGTCATCAGAATTATCAAATATTAACTGTGTGCATTTTCAGTTTTAAAAAATAAACTGACCTTCAACTTTGTCTTTCTTGGACAATGAGTGTCTGATTAGGCTATATTCTTTATTATTTGGAAGAATATGGGTATGCAAAACATGTGATACGAGATGGATGTATCACTGCACACTTAGCTTGCTGACCAGCTTGTTTCAGGCACACGTGAGGGGACATCAAGTTCGGAAGCAATACAGAAAAGTAGTTTGGTCTGTCAGTATTGTTGAGAAGGCTATTTTACGTTGGAGGCGTAAAGGTGCTGGATTACGAGGCTTCCGAGCTGCGAAAGTTACTGACATTGAGCAGGAGGCTGCAAAGACTGATGAATATGAGTTTCTTCGTCTTGGACGGAAACAGAAGGAAGCTGGTATTGAGAAAGCTTTGGCAAGAGTTCAGTCAATGGCTCGTTATCCAGAAGCTCGTGATCAGTACATGAGATTAGTGGCATGTTCCAGTAAGTCTAAGGTGATTCACTCTCTTTCTGTTTATACATCTAATGTAATTTAATTAATTTGTTTTTAATACTTATGGTATTGGAGTCAGTAAAACAAAGCTTGTTCAACTGGTCTAACTATGCTACTAGAGTGGGCTGTATAGTTTTATCTTTATGTCAGTGTATTTATTCAAAATATAAGACCTGTTCTGTGTTTTTATTTTAATCTAATCTTTTATCTTTTCTGGTTCAGTATTTCCTTTCTTGCATATGCATAGAAGATAATATGTTTTATTTTTACTCATGCTGTCCTATTATGTCTTGACAATCTGTGGAACACGAGATGTGGAAATTGCATGTCTAGTTTTAATTGTTAGGATGTGTGTTTGTGTGTATATATATATTCTCTGTTATAGTTCTACTGTAATCTAAGGTCATATTTCAATTATCATTGCAAAGCTTAGCTTGCAGATATTCTTCTTTAGGAATTGATAGTTATATTATGTATCACATCATGAGATTAATTGTGAGGGAAGAGAATTCTGATTTCTTATTGGGCAGCATAGTCCATGCCACCCAAGTGGTCTTGTAATTACAGGAACTTGGCACAATAAGTAGGTTCTAGTACATGAATCTTTTGTTTGATTTCCTATTGGTATTTACATCTTGTACTCTTGTGATACGGACTGGGTTGTATCAGATTGTATCATGAAGATATTGGACTCAATGAATCGAGTCTATTTATTTTTTAATTGATTTATGTTCATCTTTTATGTAAGTTTTTAAGGCTAAATCCGAGTAGGACGTATTATACCTGACCTCTATATATAAAGGGGCTGAGTTTCTTTGTTTATTAATCTAAACAACCAAGTAATGAAGCACGGACATGGACATGGGACACGGACACTACACGATATGGACACAGCGACACAGCAAATTTTGAAAATATAGGACATGGCGAAATAAATAAATAAATAAATAAATATATATATATATATATTATTGATACATCTAAAGTAAAAGATTGTAATCTAATAGTGTTAAATACACGTACATCAAGCTATAAGAACTAAGAAATATATATCAAGCTGTAAGAACTAATTTAAGAAGAAATGTATTAGAAATTTAACAATTTAACTGAGCAGAGAGGCAATAGATATTTAAATTTAATATAATTAGTTTATCACACTAATTAGAATTAATATAAACAACAGATATTTAAATTTAAGCCCTAATGCTCTCTCGGTGAAAAAAAAAGGAAAAATGAAATTATGAAAGGCTTTAAAGGAGAGCATAGACAGTGAGAGAGAGAGGAGCTACTTGTGGGGAGGGAGAGAGAGAGGAGCTGCTTTAGGGGAGCGAGAGAGAGAGTAGAGAAGCTGCTTGTAGGGCGACAGAAAGAGAGCAGAGGAGCAAAGAGGCAGTGAGTGAAAGAGAGAGAGAGAGAGAGAGAGAGAGAGAGAGAGAGAGAGAGAGAGAGATAACCTTGCCATTCGACGCAGCCGTCCGTTGCTCGCCGCCGCACAATTGCGCACCGTCGGGCAATCGTTCGCCGCCACACTATCGCTCGCCATTGTGCACTATCGTCCTCGGCTGAGAGGGATTTGGGGCTGAGGCCTGAGAGATTTAGGTTTTAGTTTCAAAGGGGTGGGTTGGGAGGGTCCGGAGAGTTTTTAGTTTTGGGTTTGGGTTTTAGATCCAAATTAATAAAAATTGACCCAACTCGACCCATTAAACATTAGCCAAAATTCCTATCGTGTCCTGCCCGTGTTCTAGTAGTGTCCCGCACTTGTCCTCTTTTTTTAATTTTTTTTTTATTACGGATACTCCGGACCCGTGCACGTGTCCGACGCGTGTTTGTGTCTGACACGGACACCTCCTCCTGGGAGAGGTGTCCGTCCTTCCTAGTATCCAAGCATTGATAAATTATTTTAGTCTTGAGTTTATCTTAGGAGTAAGGGTAAGAATAAGATAATCTAGAAGTAGAAGAAAGTTGATTATAGCTGTTTATTTTCTTAGGAGTAGATCTAAATTATAAACCATATTTTACCTCCAACCCA
Organism: Typha angustifolia; assembly: GCF_048772165.1. Classification (NCBI taxonomy): domain Eukaryota; kingdom Viridiplantae; phylum Streptophyta; class Magnoliopsida; order Poales; family Typhaceae; genus Typha; species Typha angustifolia. The sequence continues at coordinate 8,805,272 of NC_133252.1, read as the reverse complement.
TAACTACCATCACCTCCATAAGCTGCCCTACCTTACGGTCATCCACCACCATCCTTGGTCCTCTGCCATCCTTTGATGACTGCCACAACATTAGATATTTTCCGTTCTGACCTTGCTTTACTATTTTAATTTTTTTTTTTTATCTAGACATTTTATTGACATGAAACTAGAGCCATTAGAATCCTATCTCCTGAGGCTACCACTGTCTAAATTTTCATAATTTTCTTACCGCTAGATCGGTCCAAACTTGGTCCATCACATTGATATCAGAGCTGACTCTAAGACCTTGATCCACTCTTCTGAAGATATTTTCTTATCTGACCATTCGATATGTAGGAAATTACATTCACTAGAAAGATCTTTTTCAGGCTACAACCTATCAAAATTTCATATTGATCCAACGACCAAATCTACCGAAAGCCCTCTCGAAAGATCCATAGAAATTTCTGTCCAGAAATTGATTTGAATTGGGTCAAGCCGGTTCATATCAAATTGCTATAAGGGAAAGTACCTATCTTCTAGTAAGGTATATGGTTGTAAACCCTTGTACTATCTGTTCTAGTTAATATCATACCCACCATTGTCTACAATGATTTTATGTCAGTACATCTATAAGTCATTATGAGTTTATGACATCAAAGTACTAGCAGATGATGATCTGCATGAACCTCAGGTTGATGAATTTCAACACCATTTACGGAATGGACTAATGTTACTTCTGTTAAATTTTTTGGTAAGTAAACTCTAGGGACCTAATGTCCTATCTTGGAAGTGTGTATAGTTTTAAACATAAACACATTATACAAATTAGCCTACATACTACATAATAAGGTTATTGCTCTATTTATAGTTTCTCCAAGACCTACCTATGTAGTGGAACATCTTAGTTAAGCTTAAAACATAGAAATTATTTATTTGAGAAATATTTTTCGAGATCCTAATACTATTTTCTTTTATTCATCTCTTTTTGAGCTCCATATAAGTATTCAGAGTGGTGTGTTTGGAATAGTTGTTACCTCCTCAATCTTCTTAGCTGTCACTCCACCATCCTTTCCCATTTCTTCATGGTATATTTATACATTGTGGTGTTCATCACTTTTGCTCTACAAATGATTGTGGTGTTTTTGTTTATAATGGGACCCTAATTCTCTTACTCATTTGTACTTCTGTTTGAGTAATGGAAAGCTTTTGCATTCATGATATCTCATTTAGCTGATAAATTTTGAAATTGAAGACTTAGACATTTAATGCAAAAAGTTCAATTTTCTAAGTATGCACCATTTGAGATCACAAAGTTCAATTTTCTACTGTGTCTTTTGTGAATGGATGAAGTTACAAAAGTGAGTCTCACCTTTGGTACTTTAAAGATGAATTTAAGTGATGAGTGGCTAGAATAGGCTGTGCAGTATTTACCTTGCCGGCATGGTACCAAAACATTTGCACAATTTCCAAACGCTGCACGGCCTGGCCTTGAACTAGGCCATGATGGGTTGTGTGTTTGCAATGGTCCCTGATGCCAGGGACCTGCCGTGCTTATGGGCTGATGGCACAAGATATACTGGCATGATAACCGTGCTTTAGATTAAATTTTTTTCTATAAACCTTATATAGCTTTATCATCAAATTTATGTGTAGTTATTGCTGCCACAGAACAATCTAGTTTACCTCTTTGAACTTTCCAAAGTGTAGTGATTAACAAATCTGTTGCTTCAGCTTCCACTTTGATTGTTTTTTGGAATCCTTTCTTTTTTCTTCTTGTTTTATGTTTCTGTCATCTTCTCAACAGGAAGTCATCTCCATCTGCCACTAGATATTTGTCGCATTGTACTTGTTTTACCAATCAATACTTGTTAGGCTACCCGGTCATTGGCTTCTGATTTTTTTGACAATTTCTGGTTTGTTTTTCTCTATGTATATATCCTTATAGCAGTTATTACTTAATTTCATTTCACTGCTTTGTTCTAATCAAAGGGGAAATGTTGGTGTTCCTTATTATTTCTCACTATTGAATCACCTTTGCTATATGAGATGTTGGAGTACTTGATATAGGATCTATTTGGTATTCTTTTGATCTATAGACTGGTAACCAAAAATATTTTTACTGAATTACTTAATTAGAATTATCTTGCTTGAGTTTGTATTGAACAAGTTTTCATGTCAAATAGCATAATGTTAAATATATGAGTACCTGTCCCTTTGGCATGTGACTGCCTCATTTGCAGGATAACAAGATGGCAACATTTATGCAGCATATCTTAAATCCTAGTTTGCCTAGTGGATTCCTTAACCCTGCCAATATGTCTGCCCTAGTTTTATTTTCTCTATTTCATTTTGTCTTTTTGTTTAAACTTGATTCCTATTCAATAGAATATAAAGCTATAAATTACTTCTCATAGCAAGGAAAATAGAAATCTCTTCCTAGGGGCATGTCTATGTTTACCTGCACATTTTGCCATCTCCTTTGTCTTGAATCGGTTTTCTGAGTTATTTTCTTTATGAAAATGTTTCTTCTACAGTTGGGAGACGGTGAAACCTCCTTGCAAGTACAAAGTCATGGAGAAGAAAAGAAGCTAGACGAGGATCAATCTGCACCTATGTTAGACTAAACTAATACCAGTCTAGTTTGAGTTGACTATTGCTAGGGTCTTCAGCAGCATTCTACAGTTCTCACCAACGCATGATGGTTCTGTAAGTAGTCTGACTTGCAACATGTAAAGGCTATATGGCAAGTGTGAAAAGATAGGAAATATTATACATATGAATGACAGAAAGCCCTTTGTGAACAGAAGGTACCATGATACCAATGGGTGGTATGTATTGGGATATATTTGTCGACCAGGTTTGGGACTGGCATTGACTCTGACAATAAGAATTAATTTTTCTTTTTATGTAGCATTTCCAACAACAGTAAGTTTTTCTTCTGTTGATTGTATTGTTAGTCTTTGCATTGCCTTCTATTGCACCCATGTAAGCGTCAGTAAATCATTGCTATTGTTACCCATGCTTTTTAAAACATGGTCACTTGAAATGTGTATGCATGATCATTTACCTATTGTAGCAGGATTGTTGAGGTTGTCAACCCACTTTCCATCTCTATTCAGAGTGACAAGGCGAAATCATAACAAAGAAGAGCAGTTTTTCAAAGAGTTGAAGATATTTTTACATGTATGAACCAACTAATGTTTTCACTGGTAGTATTATTATGGAGCATGGACTCGGCTGGTTTGGTAGCAATTACTGGAACACCTCTGGTTTGCAGGAAGACAACGGCACCCGTCTTCCCAGGAGAAGTATGATTTGGAAATTTTCTGCCCTTTCTGGAACTTAAAAGTTATTTACATTTGTCTTTTCTCTCTTGTAAGTGTTGGTTTTGTATCTTGGTTTCCGCATGAGTTATTGTAATCTGCATATATAAGACCGTACTGATTGTTGGTAAGCATATAGAAAGCTAATTTCTCAACAAAAGCATATGAAAACTGACTTGAATAGTGCAACAAAAAATTGTGTGGTATTATTATGGAATCTGAGAAGTTCTTTGTAATCCCTTTTTAGAATAAATTAATATTTGGGTTCGTTTCCAAATGTGATGCTGCATTTATTAATATAGAGCATTTCCTCTTAGTGTACTTAAGAAAAAAAGGAGCCCATTTTGATGGTGTAACTTTCTATGATATAATATGAGAATCTCATTTTTGAGGTTGGATGCGAACATGTTATGCAAGGAATAAATTAGAGGATGCTTATGCTATTGAGGTTAATGCCTGAAAGTTTATCAAATGATGTTTATGCTATTGATTGTAGGGGGTGCAAAGTTATCAAGTCACACATTATAAAAAGCAACAAAAAAAAATAAAAGAGAATTGACCGATATTTTATGTCTACCTATTGATGGCTTTGTTCTTTAATGTTTGTTTTAGTATCACTATTTTTGATGTGATGGTCAGTCAATATTAAAACAAAAGTCTTATAATATTAGGATGAAGTTAAAACTAATTTTATATAGTTTTTTTTTAACTCTAATACATGATCGTGCATATTTTATTAGTAACAGTATTAGAGCAGTAAATGAAAAATTATAACTAATCATAATAATTAATCAAAACTCTAATGTGCATAAAATTTTCTGAAATATTGAGGTGTAGAACAAAAGTTGAAACAATCACCTGAGATTAAATGCTTTGATTGTTGTTACTAGTGTCCATGAATTTATTGAAGTTTGCCTTTCCCTTCACGATATAATTTTCAATCTATCCTCAATAGAGACAATTATCTCCTATTTTTAGATAGGTTTAGATTATTTTAGATAGATTTAGGTTAGAATAATGGCGGACCCACCTGATATACAGTGTTGATGACTCGACCAAATAAGCTATATATATATATATATATATATATAAAGAAATTATGGCTTTAGTCGTGTAATAATCGTAAACTTATTCTAGTATAGTGATGTTTATGCTAGTTCAGTATCCAAATAGTGATTTGTCTCCATATTAATTTATTAAATTTACTTCTCCATTTCCTCTTATATTTAATATTTTATATTTACCAACAGAATTTAATTATCATTTTGCCTTTAAAAGAGATCATTTTTATCATTCTGTCTTTCTCCTGTCATTTATCCGATATAACGAATATTTTAGCTATTTGTTTCATTTAGATTTATTATTTTTTTTACATCAAAGTACAAGTATCATACTATTGATTGGTATAAACAATTTTAGGCAAGTTTAAGAAATAAATGATAACTAAAATTAGTTTAGAAGGGAGTTCTTAGGGCTGTCAAAATAATCAAGCCGGGCTCGAGTTTGGCTCAAGTTCGACTCGATAATGCTCGATTAAGCTCGACTCGAAAATAGGCTGAGCCGATTTTGATTATTAAAGCTAGGCTCGAAATTAAATTCGAGCCAAGCTTGATCCCGAGCCGGCTCGATCGCATCGGCTCGATAAGGCTCGAATATATATATATATATATATATTATATAATATAAGTAATATTAAACTAATATGAATCATCAGATCAAAACCCTTTCACCCATTTAGAATTTGTCATTATTTTCTGACATAATTATCTTTATTGTTTGTAATTTATATTTTGATTGCTTGTAGTTTTTTGACACAATTATCTTTGTTAATTATAATTTATATTTTAATTGCTTGTAGTTTTCTAACCCATCTTTATTACTTGTAATTTATATTTTGGTAATATTTATATCTTTATAGTTGAATTAAGTTTTATTTTAAGCTTGATTCAAACCTAAATTAATTCAAGCTTGCTCAGGCTTAAAAATGGTTTGAAATTAATAAGACTTAAAATTGCTAATTGAGCAGCTCATTTAAGCTTGTTTAAGCTCGAAATTAGCTCGCGTTTGAAATTGACTCGGATTGAAATTATTTCAATTTAAGCTTGATCATAAAAATAGACTCAAAATTAATTTCAATCTAAGCTTGATTACAGCCAGGCTCGATCAAGCTCAACTCGTTTACACCCCTAGGAGTTCTACAACCAAATACCATTTTTACGACAAAAAGAGGGCAAATGCCTCCCAGTCCCTCCTCCCTCTGTGCTCCGCCAATGGGCCAGTCCCATAGACCTTTCCTTCACCCATGTATTCTAAAACCTTTTTAGATTGTATGTTATTCGCGAAGTAGTCATCAACTGACATGACATATCACATGAGCCCTCTGAAATGGAAAATTTATATTTACAGCACTTAGCTGATGAAATGTTGCTGTTTTGTCAATTAATTATATACATGCTGACGATTATACTAAGCGCTCACTACGATTCAGACATACAAAAACTGAATTTACAGAAGTGAAAAGTTACAGATGGAGATTCATTTTGTCGAATCTAAAAGAACTTGTCGACCCAGAGAAAGAAAAAAAAAGAATCCTCTCCTAGGCTAGAGTCATAAATAACTAGAGTGGAACGTTTGAATAGGTGTGCGGCTCCCCTCCATTCATGTTAGTCAAGCAGGTTTTTATGGTTAGAATTGCGATAGCGAGAAAGATCATGTCTTGCATGAGAAAGAAGCTTATCTGATTGGGCTAGCCGCTTGCTGAACTCCTCACAAGCAACATTTTGTGAAGTGCACTCCTGTTGCGAAAATCTGAAACTGATAAAAGAGAAAACAGGCTACACAATTATAGAACGTTTGAATGTTACATACCGTACTCCCAGTCTGACGTATATGGTCTTTGATACTTTTTAATCCAAACAGTAATTCCAATTTCTCATCCAACTCTGCGATCTTTCGACTAAGATTAACTTTATCCATCTGCAAGGACGTGAGAGATAATTACACATCTGTGATAAGAAGACAGGTATAGAATCTGCAAAATATTATCTATTGCACCTTTAGCATTTCATTTTGCGCTGCTAGCAACTGTTCTCGCTGCTGAAGCTGTTCAATAATCATCCGACGAGAAATTATATCTGATTTCCTTTGATTTATTTCCTCAACCAAGCTTCAAATAGAGACAACCCTGAGTTAGTCTTTAACTGTTGGAAAAGGAAGCACAGAGGAGCGAACCACCTCCTTCAACGTGCATATGTATTATCACTGTGGTGAACTGTATCTTCAGATAATATTTTAGGCTTTTTTGTGGTCTACTTTCTTCCTATGGTTGAAAGGTATGGAGGCAGAAATAAAGCGTCGCAAAGTCAAAGTGGTAAAATACTATTGCAAATGAGAGGGTACATCACCTTTCACAAAAAAGAAAAAAGAAAAAAGAAAAAAAATGGACACAAACCTGTCCCTTTCCTGAAGGAGATGATCAATTTGTTGCTTCAAATTTAGGATTTCCATTTCCTAGATTGGCAAACTGGCATAGTTAAACAAGAGATCGTTATCAAGGTATCAGAAATTCATTGCGTTGTACCTTAGCCTTCGATTCTTCTGCTTGTTGCTGAGACTTCGCTAATATATTTTGCAGCTGTTCTTGGTCTAGCAAACTCTGGATATATCAAAAGATTCAACTTCCTCATTGATGAGACAGATTGTTGAACAACTAAATGAGCAAAGGAGCATAACTCACAGCATAGTTGGTCATGTCTAATTTGACACCCAGTAGATCCCTAATCACATCATGTGTCATGATATCTGCTGCTACTAGTCTTGTAGTTAGCAGGCATACCTGGGCACATCATAGGATAAGAAATATTAAGAATGACAATAGGCTTCACTGTAAACAACCAAAGAAAAAAAAATAAAACTGATTTTATCCAGCAAAACTTCTCACAACTCAACTCACAGAAGTCTTGACAGTTGCCCAAAAAGAAATAAATCATATGAGGAAAATATAAGTTAAATGGATAGATTTGGACACAAATCTAGAAGTGGCTAGTTACTTAAAATCACTTAGAAAGTTAGGATATAATTTTCAAAGACTAATGATTAATTTATTGGGACAGAGATGCAAGGACAAGAGAAGCCAATGTTGCAAGTCAGCATATTTTCTGCTAAAAGACATGGAGCAATGCAATGTGGGTGGATAAAATTAAGTTTCTGACTCTGGATTATGGTGAAAAAGAAGTTCGAAAACTTTGAAAAGGTATGCCTAAAAATTTGATATTAGAAGATAGCGGGGTCTCCATTTTTTTGATTGTCTCGTTGGTACCATTAGTCATTAGGAAAACTAATCTTGCTAATGATTTTGCTTAATGTCATATCTGAAAAATCTATAAATTATCATTTTGTGGGAACACAAGGTGTGAGAAAATAAGCAAATATCACTGAGGGAGGGCATGATATAAATGTTGCAGAAGAAAGAGAAGCAACAAATTGTGATTTTTTTTCCCTGACAAACCTATATCTTTTCAGAAGAAAAAAGAGTATAATCTGTAAATCTATCAGCATGACTCCAAATTATGTAGCACAAATTATAGATTTAGTAGCATGAAAAAACATTACCTCTTTTTGTCTATTAGCAGCTATTGCTTCTAGCTCTTCTATCCGGAGCATTGCTTTTGATAGTTCCTGGTCTTTCTCCAAGTTCATTTGCTGAACTATACTTGATATACATCGGAATGGTGAGCTAGATCCCCTTGTCCTCACAATGGATTTTTCTATTTTGTTTACATCTAGCTCAGGCTTTGATGTTGATGGATCAGCCTTCACTTCAAAAACCATATGTTCTAATCCTTTGAACTGTACAAAGCAACGCAAAATATTAGCAGGTATGTGTGACAGAATATAGTAACATATATGCTGAAGCATATCCCGTACCTTTTCCCGGAACAATGACGATTGCGCTTCAGAATGCATGAGCAGCTCAGAGATATGATCTTTATATTCCTTGATCTTTAATTCAGTAATTATTTCAACCATGACATCAGAAAAGGAGAGGGATTATTTGACAAATTAGGACTTACAAGATTGGGGAAAAAGTAGGAACTGCAAGGTTTGAATATACCTCTTCCTCTTTACATCTTGTTTCCATTTCAAGATCTTCTATATATCTTCTTGCTTCATGAAGTTCAATTATCAAATCACCTAGTTTCCTGCATATTAAATTCCTATGAGCTCATGATTTGTATAAAACAGGCAACCATCAAGTTGCAAGCATGCTTTCTTACATCGGAATTTGAAGCTTTCCTCCTGTCACACATAGATCCTCTGCAACATAAACTTCACCAGCATTTTCTACCATTGCAATCCTCTTCTTTAGAGCCTGAACTTCTAGCTCTAAATCTTTTCGTATTAATTGATAACTTCCAACCTCCTCTTTTAGTTCATATACCTGATTTTCCATACAATGAGCAACAACAATTAACACTTTAAATATATGTACAAGGAGATGTGCACACCCGACAAGCTAGCATGAGCATGTGCTATGAATATGCAGCACATGCAAGGACATTTCTACAACACTGCAGAACTAATTTGAACAATTTTTAAACCAAAGTGTTAACTAAATACCCAATAAACATTATTTTTCTTTCCTAATCTTTATTTAATTAGTTGAACAACTTACATTTCACATGAACTATCTTAAAACCATTTTTTATTCACTGGAATGCCATGCTGACCAGAAGTTCACAAATTTTACCTTCCTCTCCAGTGCATTAATGGTGTTCTCAAGTTCTTCAACGGAACGTTCAAGAATCTTAACCTCTTCTTCTTTTTCCTCTGCATAGATTTTAGCTGTCTCTGCAGTCTGAAATATTGAATCCAAATTGAGTTAGACGATGTTTGTTTTAACTCTCAGAGGTCTGAACATGGTCACAGAAATACATAGTTGCATACCTGGCGAGCTTCAACAGCAATGGCTTCTTTTTCGTCAGCTAAAGACATTGCCAGTTCAAGCTTGTCATTCATGTCGAGTTTCTCTTCTTGGAGATGATCCCTCTCCTTACTGATTCTTCTAAGTTCACTCATTACTTCTTCAACAGATGAGCGAATGCTATCCTGCGCTGAATTTCTTATGAAAAGGATTTGCTTCTCTAAACCATTTATAACCTTATTCTTCTCTTCCAGCAATTCCTCTATTTGAGCAGTCTTTGAATATCCATCTTCAAGCAAGACATGTAACTCCCTGTTTTCCTTCAAAAGCATGGAGCATAAATTTTGGGCCTGCCTCAGTTCATAATTTGAAGTGGACAGTGCAGCTTCATTGTCAGCCAGTTGTGCTTCCAACATTTTTTGTTTCTCCAAGATATTGTCAATTACAGAATTTTTCATTGTGAGCTCACGTTGAACCTGGATCAGGGCAGCTGTTATCTCCTCATTTTTATCTTTCATGTCCTGTGCATAAGAGTTTGACTCCTGCAATAACCTAAGGTCAAAGCATAATCCTTCAACAATTTCATTTTTCCTAGCAAATTCTCTCCTTAATGACAGATAATCTGTTCCAATTTCAGCTTGGTTCCTCCCATTGCTTGAGGATCTTTGTTGAAGAGTGCACACTTTCCTCTCAATGATGCAAATGTCTCGGAGCAATTTTTTAAGCAAGGAGCCATTTAGTTCTTTTTCATTGTCAAAGTGTAGAATAGAACTAAATGTATCAGCTACAAAGAGCAGATTGCTTCTTATCTTATTCAGTCCTTGTAATGATTGTTTTCCAATTCCAGTCTTTGGATGATAATTCTGTAACATCCCCATCTTTTCTCCATGCATAAGCATTGCGTTGACTTTGATGACTGAGCTTTGCATATTGTCATGTTGATGAACAAGCAATCTGTCAACTTCTTCTGTTGCTAATGGTGATGTAATCAACCAAGTACATTGGCACCTAAGATGTCGAATGTCTTTGAGAATACCTTCTACATCACTTGTTGCCTCTTTGGTTCTTTCATCATGGACTTCATCCTCACATTTAAAATAGCCAGCAACATCATCTGGAAGAAAGTTATTGTCGGCTCCTATATCCTGAGACATGTCAGAACTAGAATCATCTGAAGACACTGGTTCACTTGTTTGCTTTTGTTGTGCTGGAAAAGAGTCCATATTAGATACTTGTTTGTCAACAGAAACAATGTCCTTTGAGGTCAATTCTTGAACAAAGTTATCACAGAAAACAGCAAGACCACAGATTTTCTCTTCTAATAGTTGTATATCATCTGTAAGATCCATAATGTCATTCATCATTTGTACAGATTTCTCTGGTGAATTTATTGGTTTAGATGGTAATTTAACTTTCCCATTACCAGCATCATCTGTCCTAACAAGAGGTACAGTGAGCATGCTTTGATCTGTATGGGATTCCTCCAAAACCTCCTCAGTTTTATCAATATTTGGGACTCTTGTACAAGACTTCAGATTTCTGCTTTTTGAACAGGACTCTGCTTCCCTGCATTCAAGTGAAGGAGGATTTACTTTCAAATAATTGATTTGCTCGAGCAAGGTTCCTAGTTGACACTGATGCACCACATGAAAATTAAAATCCCTCTCCTTTTTGTGAGACATCACATTTATAATTGATCTCAAATTTCCAACATAACTTATCAGCTCTTGCCCAAAAGTAGACATGTCAGAACAAATGGCATCCAGCCCCTCCATTGTAATCTTCTGTATCTGTTGAAAAGATTCTTCAATTGAACATGCTATTCCTGATACCTCTGCTAAATGGGCGTGCATCTGTTTTTGCAGTATCTTATACTGTTGTAATGCAGAAGAAGTGAAGGCATCAAATTGGTGCAATTCTTCAATTAGAACAGTTTTTTCTGACAGTGACTGTTTGGTTGCTTGTTTCCAGGAATCCCTTTCGTGTTTTGCATCTTCATTGGCCTTCATTAATGCTGTTAGAATAAGTTCAGCCTCTTCCATGGTTTCTTGAGACTTCTCATACTTCAGAAGCAAGCTTGTGGCCTGGTTTGCTTTCTCATCAACATTCTGTGACACATCATCAAGCTTAAGCTGTAATGTCTGTTAAAATTACAAAATTGGAGTATAAGATTAGTTTATTCAGTAATGAACTCAATAATAAATTACAAGGTATTCACATCAGTGTGTAATCTGTGTCTTCTTTAATCCAAAGCATTTTTTTTAGTTGATTTTTTTTTATATTCTCAACAAATTTACTTTATAATATAGTTTACAGGAAAGAGAATTCCTAATGATCGGCAATTTAGAAGTTGTCTGGTTCTAGAGAATTGTCCAAACTCATGCAAAAGTTCACACTTTTGTGGTCATTACTTGTGTCTTTGATTGTGAGAAACTAACGCTAATGTGGAGAGAGAGAGAGAGAGGAGTAACTTACTTAGCTATAAGAGTGTTAAATATTTAAAACCTTTTCCAAAGATTTCATGTAAAGTTTGCATTTTAACCCATATAAGTGTGTGTATTCATTTTCTTAAGAAACAGATCTTATAGAAATGTGCTCTAAAATATGAAATGATGTTTGTCACTTCTCTATAAGATATAATCTGGATTAATATCAAAACAAGCTGCAGAAAATATTCTGAACCTAAATATTATCAACCGACATATTTCTCAAAGGCGTATGTTGAATGGTTAACAGTAAAGTATAATGATGGCCGTGCCGGTGACGGCACGACACCTAGCACCTACGTCCGAACATGAGTGTGTGCTGACCCGTGCCGATGTGCAGACCATTTTTTTTAAAAATTCCTATTTCAATGAATTATCATCAATCATCTCTAGTGTTACTTTTGTGCTAACAAATAATGTTATCGTCATCAATATGATTAACGATTATCGACAGTATTTAATAAAACATTCTCGTGTTATTTTTGTGCCAACACATAAAATATTTGATCTTTCCTACTATTCTAAGACTAGATTTAGTTTTAATTATCAAACTAATATTAATTAATATTATGTGTTAAATGTAGTATATGTTCAATTATATTATGGAGTATTCAATCATGTTAATATATTATGAAGTGTTCAATCACTAATATTAATTTAAAAGAATGTTAGTTATATTTGCATAAATATTATATGTGTATATCAATTATCCAAGCAAAACACTAGGTGTAAATATTTCTATTATACTTAAACAACGATAGTTGTGCTGAAGGCACGTGCCATGCCATGCCAAAGGTGGCATGGCACGTCCTCAGCATGCCTTTAACATAGTTTTTGATAAAAAAATTATGATATTTAAAAATATTTTTGGGTTTTCAGCACGTCAATTTTTTATTATTGGTTTTAATATATTTATTAAAACTAACATTACAATATTTCATCTTTTAGATTATTTTTCTAAATGACATATTTTATTAAAGATAAAGCAATAATCAAATATAAATATTATTCAGCACATAATATATTTATATATGAACTCTTTTGAGGAAAATAAAACCGGCTCAAAATTTACCAAAATGATTCGACCCATCTATAAATATGAGTGATAAAGTTTGAACAAAAAGTATGATCTTGAAATAGTGCACAAACTCATAGCAGTTCACACTGAATCATCTCAGTGAGGAATAAACCAACTTTTTAAAAAAAATGACTCAAAATTTACCAAAATGATCTCATACCTCTATAAAAGTGATTGGTAAAGTTTAGGGGAAAAAATAACCTTAAAATAGCAAACGGACTCATAATAATTCATGCTTAGCATGGTAAGACTCAATCATCAAGGCTGAGCATGTAATTGATGTATCCGAAATTGGCCAATTTTGGCCAATCCAACTTGGTCATATTGACCGAAACAAAGTTTTTTTAAAGATTTAGTTCCACTCTAAAATATATCTAACTTGTAATTGATGTCTTCAGCAGCCTTTTTTTTAAGTTTTTAGTTTTTACCCTTTATCCCTCACACACACTCCTTCCACCCCTTATACTTCACCGAGTTCATTCGGTGGCCCATCTAGTGATGCTCGCCGATTGCTTACTGCTTTGGTGAAATCGGATGAGTATTTTTTTTCTTGTTTCTCCTCTTTCTTTCACACCCAATCTTTAACTCTTTCTTTATACTACAAAACAATAGTGATGAATATGCACTATTGTTTTGCAATAGTAATTTATGAGTATAAAAATTTATCAAATTTAAGTCAATATTTATCATAGTTTGAGTGATTAATTTTTAGGCTCCATATGTGACTAATTTTTATTTTCTTATTTTTTTCTAAATTTTTAGAAATTTTCCTACGTTTTTAAATTACATTTGTAATTGTTATGATTCGACCATGTAGATCGAGTCAATCCAGTCGAGTTACATTTGTAATTGTTATGATTCGACCATGTAGATCGAGTCAATCCAGTCGAGTCTAGTTAGTTGATTTTACTTATTGCTTTTAGATTTAAGTTAAAGCAAATAATCCACATGTATAAGCCCAATTGGACAAATTAGATCTGATCCGCTATAATTCTACTCTTATAAATAGGAGAAGTGATGAGTTAATTAGGGTGTGTGGAATAAATATTAGTTTAAGTCAATTTATTATTTTACCTTTATCTATTATCATAGTTGTTAGATTGTATTTAGTTTTTAGGAGTAGACCTTAACCTTAAAACCCTTCCAAGCTTTCGAACCTTAGCCACCATCTTCCGCTCACGAGCCATCCTACCATCTCAGCTAACCTCCACTCTGAAAATCGCCGCAACGTTGATAATCTATTTCAGCCCCGTTTTGACCTTCCATCACCCTTTGGTCATCACTTATTGCTCTGATTTTCAAATCCACTTAAACTAAAGCCAAAAGAACCCTAACTCGTGATGCTCTATCCTCTTAATATCTCATACTTTTTATACGAAAGTTATTCCAAATTTGGTTCATAAAAATGGTATCAAAGTCAACACTCCTCGACCGATAGTAAACACGTGATCCAAAACTAACGCAAAGAAAATTGCGACCATAAAGGACCAAGAACTCATTTCCTTTCCTATGGAGGCTACCTCGGTATCACCAGCCCACCGTCGTCAATGAACCATCTATTTAGGCGAGAGCGATACTTGAGTTTGTGGACTCCATAAAGGATTTATTGAAGGAGGCCGCTAGATCCACCGTGGAGAACATCGAGAGGCTCGAAAAAGCAATCCAAGCCTTGCCAACAGCCTTCTTGACACAACACCATCTCTTGCACCACCAGCGTTGTTGGCCACAGCAGAACTAGCCCCTCATAGCGAGACACCTCAAACTGTGAGGGAAAGGAAAAGCTAGCTCAACCGGCCACAATACTTCTCTAGTCACAATGGACCTCCAACCACCTCAACAGACCCTCCTAGCCGCAGCAACGATTCTCGAGCTGTCCTCCTCAACCATACTCAACTACCACCCTTGGTCCTCCGCCAACTTAATGATCGCCGCAATATTGGATAAATCCGTTTCAGCCCCATTTTGATCTTCCCTCGCCCTTTTGCCAATAACTTCTTACTCCGAACTCCAAATCTAAAAAAAAAAACTAACTCGTGATGTTGTCACCTATTAAAATTTTATAATTTTCCTACGAACAAATCATTCTAGATTTGATCCATAACAATTATTTTACGTAATTAAAAATAGTTGAATCTGATATAAGCAATCGATATGACGGATACAACCAATACAGCCAATACGTATTATTTTTTCAAACGGTTATTTTGTAATTACAAGAATTTGCTCAGTTATCACTCTATAGTTACTTGCTTGTAATTACTTAATGTTTGCAACAGATTGTGAAAATCGACTTGTTTGATATGCATGCGTGAAAAGAATCAATACACGAGTTTCTAAGACCTTTAGCAATTGAATCGATACCCTATTTAGTCCATTGAACTATTTCTTTCAATTGACAAATCTAGTCGGCATCAATTTATAAGTCTTCAATGATGCTAGTTATATTTTATGACCTAGTCAAACTAACCTCATAATATTAAAGGCTGTAATACATTGAAGAAATTTAAAGAAAAGGGTACTAGGTCACCAAATCGTATGATGTTGCATCTAATAATTACTAATGCTGCTCAAGTGCTCAAGGAGGGGGTGACACATGATAACAATTATTCAATAGGCATAATCTTAAAGGTTCAAATTTCAAAAGACCAAAGAAGTATCTTAATGATGTCATACTCATTATGTTACTATGTTTCAAGGTATAGCTAAAATATTCTAGTATGTGCTCTGAAAACCATCTACATTTCATTTTCACTTGAGCTTTTCTTACATGTAGTGCATCCTCAGGTTATTCAGCATTTCTTAGAACTTATAAATTATCTGGTTCAAGTGAAGAGAAATTGTTCACCTAGTTTCTACATTTGCTGAAATTTCAAGTTTAATAGTATCAAATACCTTGGCAGTCCCTACCTGACATTTTGGGTCAAGCTCATTTATCACTAATTCTGTTTTCTCCATATCCAATACTTTTTCAGCATTCATATCATTCAAGTTTTGGGTCACCATAGATCCAGTATCAATACTTTTTTCCGTTTCTATGACAAAATCTTCATCATATTTCAAGACATTCTTCAGTTCTTGTATTTGCGAGAATTTCTCATGTTGCTGTTTCTTTAGATGAAACAACTCTTTGGAACTTATATCATTCTCCAACTGCTGACTCTCCATAATAGCAAGAGCTGCTCCCCTCAAAGAATCCAGCTTTGCTTTCAATTCCTGCCCGATTTGACCTGCATTATCTAGCTTATTTTGCAGATCTGAGATTATCTTATCCTTGTCAAAGTTAACCTTTATAGCCCTCTCAACATGTTCATTAACCCACAAGTTTCTCTGGGGAAATAAATTGACAACATTCTCAATATACTCAGATGCATTTTCGAGTGATTTTCCACCATCAATGAGGAAGCTTGTTAAATCAACAATTGCGTTCTCCCATTCCTCCGAAAGTGAAGTAATTTCTACATCTCTGGCAGCAACAAGATCCCTAAGCTTTGCATTTTCTTGACTTAGAATAAGCAATTGATTATAAAGTTCCTGATTTGTGGTACTTAGGAGCACAGAGCTTTCTGCTGTTGACATATGGACAATGGTCAATGCATCATCATCCTTTGGTTGGTTATTCAAAATTTTGTCATCTTCAAGGTCTTTATGCAACTTTTCCAGTCTTGCAGCCAAATCATATTTTATAGTATCACCACTTTCTGGTACTTGATCGTTGTTTAGATCACTAGCCTTGAATGAAGTACCATAACTAAAAGATTGTATATCATGTTCTTGCTGTCTTTCAAGATCTGCTCTCTCACATATTTCTCTGATCACGAATTTCAGGTGCTTGCAGTTCTCCTGTTTTACATTCTCTAGCTCTGTGAGTAATTTAACCTGTTGCGATTCATCATAGCTTTAATAAAGATTCTGTCATCCATTAACTCATTTTGAACAGAACCTAATTTCAAGTGTAAAAAATTCCCTCTCACCCGATAAGGGTTCACATCTTGAACCCTGTCATCACCACCACATAGTGCTGTCCCATCTGCGAAATCTCTTTTGATCAGTGATGGCTCCCCCTATGAATGTTCAAATTTGTCAATCAATAAAAAGTATGAGATTGGTCTGACTTGGTTAAGATTGTTGCCCATGGATTATGGACAAAAACTTTTGCAAAGAAGGAAGCAAGTGAATACCCGTACAGTATACTGTTGATCTTTATCTTGCATCATGTGATTATCGCTACAGGTGTCTCCACCCTATGAGGAAAGCAATTGCAAGCTAAGAGATCCAGGCATTGAAAAATAATTCTGAACAAGAAATCTTAGCTGGAATAATTCTTACAGAACAATTTTCTTGTCCGTACTCTTGATACTGTTTAAGTTGGGGATGCAAGTTATTGTTTCTGTAGAGAGAAAATGAAGTATCACATATTACTTCAAGCTGAAGTTTATCCCGAAGAGTTATTCCAACATTAGGTATCTGATATATGCTAAATCACTCAGCACAAAACTACCCTAGTACGACTTCACAATTATCAAAAAGTCAAAACAGTAGGCATTATTTGATAATGATAAAGATGTGAATGAGATCAAAAAGTTGCATTAGATTAATATGCTTCTAAAGGTTTATGGGAGTGAAACAAAAACTAAGCTCTATGGCATCAGGAGCATTCATGGAGCCTCGCCTATTTGCCAACCAGCTCACCTTTTCGCCAGAAAATAACCTACTTAGCATTTCTAGAATTACTCAAGCAGTACTTGGAAAGCTGCTTTGAAAAATATACATTATAGAACGAATATTTGCAGCCAAAAACACAGGAATATTCCCATTGTGTCATTACAGTCTGACCCTGAACTTTTGGTTGTCATCTGAAACAAAAGCAGTTTGTATGTGCTTATTTTTACAGGATAGTGACAATCATGACAAGAAAAGGAACAAGATTTTATGTTATTTGAAATGTTCCATCTGAATATTAGATGCATGGAAATAAGGATAGAAGTCAAATTTGTCATTTGATTTTGATGTACCGAGGATGACATGATGAACATCATGGTATAGGCTCCTGATAACACCTTCTGCTTCTCTTGACAAAATATGCATCCTAGTTATCAACTTATTATACTTAATACTGTTTAGCTTTTCACAACAATATATATATGCTGCAGAGATAAAATTCCATCAACTTGAAAAATAACCAGCAAGTCTGCATACCAGATAATTTTAGTCAGTACTTGACATGAGTGAAAGGCTAGCAACGTGAATACATTACTAGTGCCTAAGCAACTGATGATGCAGTGTACAAGCTCTAAAAGCAATTTTGTGAATTTCAGGTATGAAAAGCTCATATAAATAATCATCAAAGAAGTCTTAACACATAAGAATTACTGAATTAGCAAACTAAATTTACTGCTAAAAGGTTAACATGCATTATATGTCCAAGCCCTTATTTAACTGGATAATTATGAACCAGAAAAGACTAGGAAAGGCTGAACTAGAGACTAAGCTATTATGAGGACTAGTTCAATTGCCATTAAATAATGAAAAACAATGTATATTGCAAAACTAAAACGTCACCCCACATGCAGCCCCTAAACATTGCATGACCTTCTGCACCGCACAAGAATAGATAATAGAAAATAAGAATTAAATGGGGCTAGAGAAGACTTGAATTTATGACATCTAGAAAATTGGCTGTGATACAATATTAGATAATCAAGTGACCCAAAAGTTCAAGTCGTTAGATAACAAACTAGCAATGTATATTGTACCTTTAAGAAATTGAAATAATTATGTTGTTTAAATATGCAGAATAACATATCATTTTTTTATTAATGAGAGAATTTAAAAGAACCTTGCGCATATATGCACATTTATGCACGCATGCATGCAATGCGTGCAGACATGCGCACACACACATAATAACTTGCAACTACTCTAAAAGCCTAAATTGTTAGATTATAGTGGTTTTTATTTTTTATATACTCATACACCACTTTACTCCCAGGCTTGAAACATTTATGAATCATGATAGACCTAAGAAATTGACTTTACTGAAATGGATGGAGATCTTTTAACTTGACAAGGTAGGCTTAGTGTAGTTTGGACTCAAAACCTTTTGCTCAGATATTGTTGATAACTCACAAACTACTTTATAAGAGCTTAAGCTGTTAAAGAAAGATGGTTTCTGTCATTCATATTCTAAGTTTCTAACAACACAGAAGGGGATAGTGCAGCCTTGTATTGCAAGTTTGTCATGGAAAGCAAACACCCTCACTTGGTAAGGCCATAAACATCTTGCCTCCAAGAGTCTTAATCTTGTATCTGTTAAAGCCTTGTGCAATAAGACACAGTCAGCATAATACAATTGTACATTTTTATGTATGAAAATACCAAAAGAGAGCCATAATGTCAACTGGCTAAACATAGGTTGTTCGATAGCTACATTCTATAGAAAAAAATATATTGGAGCCTGTCACTATGGCACAGTTCTAAACCACGTAGTCAATCAGAGTCTAAAATTTTCATTAGCTAACAAGATTAAGATGTTAAAGAAGCATTCTTAGATCATTCATGTGCTATTCGGTAAGAAAACTAGGTTTTTTCTAAATTCACTATTAATATAGAAAGAAACACATCCATTAAATAATGTTAATTATATAGTCAACCGGACTATTTTCCTCTTTTCAGTTTTCACAAAACTCTAACATGCAAGGAAACATAAATCACTTGTTAATCTGATTAGCTCGAAAATGTGAAACCATATTAAGATCATAAGAAGGCAGGAATTAATTTACCTAATGACTACAATATTACTTTCTAGGCATGCAGGTTGTTGCCTCCTGCATATATCCAACTCCATTATCTTTTCATCATCCTGAATATTACATTGTAAGAAATTACTCAAAAAAAGAAGTTGGAATTGAGTTAAATAATGTCCCAAAGATCATGAGGCAAAATTGAAGACCAAATTGATTTCAACCAAAATAACGATCATTAAGCTAAGGAATGAATAGCAGGCTTTCCGAAGCTGTGCCAGAAATCAGGAAAATTTCTAAAGATCTTCTACGTCAATTTTATCTTCTTGAAGCATCTTGTTGGCTCAAAAGTTTCATACATATTTCCACTAGAATCTAAACCTTGTTTCACTTGAAAACAAAGAAGTGCTAATGACAACACAATGTAAATGAACTACAAAGTACAAAGTCAAGCAAATCTTTGAAGTACGTACTTGAGGTACTTAAAATCTGATCGGATGATCAAATGACAACTGACATGAATTCATTGAAGCTTGCTAGCAAGATTCTCAATGGCCATACAATTTGACAATGGAAGAACTACGATAGAATGATAGAAATCGAGTCTATCTGTACCTTTTAATCTTCCCTTATTTGTTCAATAATGTATATTATGTAACTACCTTTTGTCTAGTTCACTAAAAAAATTGACTAGGCATGTCAATAGTTTGAGCCACCAAGGTCCAAAATATTACCCGAAAATTTAAAAGTTAGACATGATAATACATTACGAAGCTTACAATTAGTAGATGAGTTTAGTAAAAGGATTATAGTATTTTCTTTATTCTACATCTCAGGGATGATATTTCATGTCTTTCTAAGAAAATAAAGAAAAGAAATTAGTGAGATTTGGTGATCCTTTCACTTGAATTTGAATTTTGTACTACAAATATTGCATGCTTGCAGGTACATGACTGAAACATAATTTCTCAAACAATTTCATGTGTCAACGTAACAAATTCCAAAATATTCATACACACATTACACATACCTGAGTCCCTGGCCTATTAGGTGTTTCATATTTCCTTTCAAGAATGTGCAGGAGCTATATGCGGTTAAAAAGAGAACATTAGAGAGGTAAGCTAAAAAGTCAACATGAGAATGTATATTGAAGGGAAAAAAACTAACATGGTTACGCAGGTTTGAGATCTCTCCTAACAATGTCTCACGTTCTCCTTGCTCACAGTAGTGTTGAAGCCTGGATACAAAACAGACAGATCAACAAGAGATCCACTTGCTTAAGCTAACTAATGGTTTTTTCAGCTAAAGGAATTAGGAAGAACAAACTAATGATTATAACTTAGTAAGATTTAGAGCTTACACCCTAAGCTGGTCAACCAGCCTCATATTTTCCAATGCAAATTGACTCATATTAGGATTCCTATCAATTTGTTCTCGTAGTAACTGAATTTCTTTGGACAATGCAATATTTTCTTCCATGAGATAGCCATCAGAAGACACCAGGTCATCTGCAAGTAACTCCAATCTTCTGATTTTTTCATCACGGAGTTTAAGCATTTCTCTAGTCCGTTGAGCATCATCTTCCATCAGGTGCATCTGCAAAAAATTGTAAAGTTGTGAACATCAGTCAAAATACTTTTAGAGTAAATATAGAGCTCTAAGTAGAAGAATATGAGAACTTATATACTTGTAATATGCATATGCCACCAAATTATTTCAACATTTCCATGTGGAAATTCTCCAATATATGAACAACATCATGACGCAAAAGTATATTTACCAGGTGATTCATGTGCCTCATTTCAGCCTCTAGCATCCGGAATTCAGCTTCGGTCATTTTCTCTCTCCTAAAACTACCAGCTAAAGCAACTTCCAGGTTGTTAACCTGATTTTAAAACAATTTGTAGTTGCTTAAAGTTTTTTTATAATAAATAATTGCCTAGAGGTAATTGATAGAACTGTAGAAGCATGTGCTACATGCACATACCTTCTGTTGCAGAACACTTAAATCACTGAAAGCATCATTGTTCCCTCCTTGGAAAGAATTGTGTTCATTATAAAGATCACCAGAACTGACTGGCTGAAAACTGGAAGATGGATGACATACAGATCTAGAAGTGTTTTGGTGCTTCTTAAGGAAACTGAGTTGATCCTGTAGAATAGAGTCAATAGACAGCTAACAAAGTTGGCATCAAGTAATCATCTCTAAAGAACTTAGGCAAACATATAAATATCTGACCTTTAACTCTTGTACTTGCCGCTGTAATGCCATAACATCTCCTGAAGCATCTTCATTCACTTTTGCCTAGAAAAAGAAAGAAATGGAATTAGAAGAAATGCAAAATTTTCCTTTAATCTGTCAAAAGCAACAAGCAAATTCCTCTGATCCAGTACATTATTTTGAATGAGCTTGGCACGCTGAGCAAACTTTAGAGTGCTTAGAGTCTCATTTGAAGAGCTGCAAGGTGCAACTCGCTATCAGTTGTACATATTAGATATGTTATTCATAATGAAACTAGATACTAGAATGAAAGCTGAAAAATTGGAAGAAAGAATACGTACCAAATAGATGGGCTGATGTTGGCTACAATTGTAGTTTTAGAATTCCCTCCTAGAGAATCCTGCAAAGCAAAAAAAAAAAAATTGATATGAGTCATGATAACCATGGTAATTAAGGGAATGGTGGGACCAGGAGAGAAATTGTTGTCAGTTTCTAGTATGCTCTGACCTGAAGGAGGAATGTGAGCCTTGAATCTCTATAGGGCACGTGACGGTTTTTGCCATTTGCTACATCAACTAGAGTCATGATCACTAATCTGGAAGATGAAAAAAAAATTCTTACAAGCTTTGATGCATTTAGAGGTAGACCCTAATGCCAAACTCAATAAATAAATAAATGAATAATGCACACTGTTACAAAAAAGTCATGCTAATATTATATAAATATGTCCTCATACCTACATGGTAACTGAATAGATATGCATACCATAAAAGTTGTATCAGAAATTTAATTAGAATGAGACAGCTAATCAGATTCTCATGAATATCAATATTTCCTGTAAATCACTCCATCTACAAACATTAATATTTGAAAGAATGGCGGGAAAATTATTACTTAACATAAGCAACATTTTACAGTATCCTTGGATGACATTGCCCTATTTAAAGTTTTTACGATCCGTTAGGTTAGTTAAGTCGGTTGAGTCGAGTTGAATTAACTCAAGTTAATTAATTAGCTTTATCTTATCGTATTGAATTTCAAATAAATCGAATAATCAACATGTGGATCCGATTAGCTAGGATTTTTACTCCTATAAATAGTAATGGACACATGTTGATAATTATCATTGAATGAATAGTTTAGCCAAAGTATTATTTTCGTCTTTATTTTTTACCGTAGTCGTTAGATCACATTTATTTTTATAAGAGTAGATCATAACCATACAAGCATTCTGATCTTCCAAATTCTAGCAACCGTCCTTCACCAACAACCACCCTATTTTACAACCGTCTCACCACTCTTGGCAATTCGCCACTCTCCGACAACCGCCACAACATCGGATATTTACTGTTCTACCCCGTTCTGACCTTGCTCTACTATTTTAACCATAACTTTCCATCCAAATTTCTAATTGACTTCATTCTAAGTTACTACTCATCAAAATCTCAGAATCATCATACAAACGGATCGGTTCAAATATGGTTAGTAACAAAAATATAAACCACTAAGATGGAACAAAAGTTCAAAATTTTTTAAGGGTTAACACAGGTGGACCCAAAAGAGGATCAGGTTGGTACCATTCTAGAAGAAGAAATTTGAAATAGGTTATTGACTCAAACAAGTGGAGAAATATGTGTCTATTATCTACAACAATTAGATTTATTACTTTCATAGTAGGAAACAGGATTACCCTAATGTTGATAAGGATCTATTGATGTTTGCTGCTTCTTTCAAGCGCTCTCCTTCTGCACCAGAGCTTTTCTGCCTAGTTAAGAGGATAAATTTGGTATTAGTAACGGATAAAAGAATATGAAGAATAGCTATATTTCTTAGCATTTAGCATCACCTCTCTGAACCAGCAAGATCCACTAAATTCAATCTTCCATAACGGAGATGTGTCATGGAATCAGTTTCCCATCGGCTCTCAATAACACAGGTAAAGACACTATGGGAGCGACTACTCTCACTGTTCATGTTGGTTGCTGCCATTTTCCTGTTAGCAGCACCCTGCAGTACACAGCAAGCAAGAGATGTACCTAAGTATCAGAAAGAGCCTTTGGAAGTGCCACAAATTGACAACGCATGATTATATTACCTGTAACAGAAGTTCAACAACATCTTTGACAGATGAAACATCATGCTCACTTAGGTTTTCAACATACACACCTTTCTTCATGTCTTCTCTTAGCTACAGGAAGGAATCCTCTATAATACATAATCTTGCATGAAATGCTAAAGAGAGTCTCAAATCACCAGTATATTACCTGAAGGTTAGTTGATGATGGTTCAAGTAGATCTGTAATCTGTTCATTGTAGATCTCAAGAAAGGAGCATTTACAATTATACCTCAATTGCTCATTGCTTCGACACTCCTCTTCCTTACATCAAATGAAGAATCAGTCAGTAAGAATAATATGGCCACTAAGGTTAAGTATACTTCAGTACCATACCTCCCTTATCCTTGTAAACAGATATTCAAAAATACGAGGTGTCATCCCACGATCATTGCTAGGAGTATTATCCAAGTCACGAAGCTCTCCCATCATTGTATATGTCTTTCCACTACCAGTCTACAAGTTAGAAAGAAAAGAAATCATGTCCCTGTTCCCTGATCAATTTGAAAGAAGCTACACATGTTGCAACAGCCCACCTGACCATATGCAAACATGCAGCCATTATAGCCAGACATGCAGCTCTCCACCATTGGTAGACCAACAACTCTAAATAGTTTCTCCTGCTCAAAAAATGGAAAAGTAAGAATGCCTTTGATTTTGAACCACGGCAAATTAAACAGGACGAGTAGTTCTACACTATATGGCGACAAACCTGCGACATTGTCTCACAAGCAATGTTGTCAAATGTAAACCTACTTTCAGGATGCCCTGTCCATGTTAAGGTCTGTGAATTTTCTTGAGTCAAACATCTGTTGTAGCCATGCAGAGTACTCTCAGAAACATTAATTGGACGAATTCGTATCAACACCTGTATGAATCATCCATGACATAATATGAATATAGATGTCATAGTGACCAGATGCTTATAAAATGCAATAAAGATAATTTAAAAAAAAAAAAACGGACTAACACAAATATAAAATTTGGGCTGAGGAAGCTTTATAAGATGAGAACCAAAGTTTGGGAATAGAAGTGAGGATAGTGAATTCAGAAGAATAGCATCTAAGAGATTGTTGAAACAATAAATGAAGAAATTATCCCAGCCACGACAATCCCCATTCAAGAAGGGATCCCTCCCATCCACCCATAGGGATTTGGAGAGAGTAACAAGTAACTAATAAAAACATTAAAAGAACTTGCATTATATCTTATAATGTGTAATTTTGTCATCACAATATCATGTAATGTAAAAGCTGAAAACGAACAAATTACAGTTCTATCCATGGTCGCGGACATTACGATAAATTCCAATCGGGTGTACTCTTAGCGATGCCCAAAATGAAGAGGAATTGCAACAAAAGAAGAAAAAAAAATCACCTTTCCAACGTAAAACTAAGAATAAACACTAAATCTGACCTGCACATTATGATCCTCCCAAAAAGATGGATCCTCCTTGAGCTCAAAATACGGAACCTCAACCGGCACCAAAGATTTTGCTTCACCAATCCCCTTCAAACAACTCCTCTCCCTAACCCCATTCCCGGCATGAAATCTAGAAGCTGCCCTCGCCGGTGTAGTATGCGACGCTTTGGGGGTCAAACAAACTCCCCTAGGGTTCTGAGCGGGATCTGGGATGGAAATTAGAGGGGATCTCGGATGAGGGAAGGGGATCGGATCGATAACGTCTCTGAGCTCGTCGTTCTCGTTGGCTTCCGCAATGCGGACCCGGGAGCTGCCTCGGCGAGAGGCAGCAGCCATGGCAGGAGGAGGAAGAGAGGATCAATGAGGAGAGGTTAAAGAAGGAAACCCTAGAGAACAAAAAACGGAGAGGGTTGAATGTGGCGGTAGAAGAAGCGGAGCTAGTGGAGAGTGGAGACGTCTCTGACAGGAATAACGTGGAAGGGGGAGAGAGAGAGAGAGAGAGAGAGAGAGAGAGAGAGAGAGAGAGAGAGAGAGAGAGAGAGAGAGAGAGAGAGAGAGAGAGAGAGAGGTTTCGGGATTCCGCTGGATTTCAAATTTAAAGTTCACGCGGGGGTTTGACACGGCAGAGACACTTTGCTGACATAACAGTCCCCACAAGATCGACACTACTCATTTGTTTGCTTATGATTAGGATCACGGAAGGCAATTTTTGACGCGTTATCACACTCATGATATAAATTGATGACGCCAGAGATACTAAGGTAGATTAGGAGTCTGTAATCAAAATTGAAAGCTCCGGCAATAAGGGAGCGACAGCAAAAGCTAGTGTGTTTTCCTTTGGAATCCTTAGCGGGGGAGGATTTGCTTGGGAAGAGACAAAAGGTGGATAATGTTGACGACA
This sequence comes from Typha angustifolia, assembly GCF_048772165.1. Classification (NCBI taxonomy): domain Eukaryota; kingdom Viridiplantae; phylum Streptophyta; class Magnoliopsida; order Poales; family Typhaceae; genus Typha; species Typha angustifolia. The sequence continues at coordinate 8,779,082 of NC_133252.1, read as the reverse complement.
AGCCCATCGAACCGTACCAGGGAAAACCTAAATGGTAAGGGGATCTCCCAGATCTCAACCAGGTGCCCAAAGGCCAACCTGATGCCAAAAGCTAGGCGTCCTTGGTTAGCAGTGCTAAGGGGAGGATGAAAGGAGGAATAGGCATAATCCCTGATGATGTCTTGAAAATTATCATGGAAGAGATTGAGGATTGCATGATTGTTGAACCTAAGGTGATGGAATGGTGTTGGCCTAGATGGAAGCTAACCCTCTTCGGCCGATTTCTAAGTAAAGCTCTCCCTGTTGAAAATCTTAGTGTTGCTCTGGCTAAACAATGGTCAAGGATAGAGATCTTTTCGGTCTCAAATATGGCTGAGGGTTGCTATGTTTTTTTTTTTCAAAGAGAAGGACTTGTCATTTATCCTAACTAAAGGGCCTTAGACTATCAATGACCAGGTGCTCAATCTGATCAACTAAAAGGATAACTTCTGGCCAACATTGGAAGCCTTTCAAGTTACCTTGGTTTGGAATCAATGATTTGCCCATAGAATGGTGAGAGCTTGAAGCCGTCATTTTGGTTGCTACCAAGTTTGGTAGGCCATTGAGGGTAGATAGGACTACCCTTGATAAATTTTGTAGTCATTTTGCACAAGAGTGCATTGAAATTGACCTAGTTATACCCATTAAAAAGGTAGTGTGGCTGGGTCATAAGGATTACAAGATCCACTAGAGAGCTATATATGAAAGCATCCATGTTCTTTGCTATAGATGTGGAGTCATTGGGCACCGGCATAACCAATGCCCTCTCTCCCCATCAAGGAAGAAAGTGGTGTCGGGGAGCCAATATGCCTAATGTTCCCAAGCTGAGTAGAGTATATCTAAGGCACCAGAATGTTCCATTCAAGGGGGATCGTTTCAATTGGAATCCAACTAGAAACAAGAATATTATAATATCTATGGCCCTTGGGCCACTATGCAACGATGAAGAAGGGTTGATGGTTTGTAGTCAGCCCCAGTTACGAACCAGCTTGATTCGATTCATAATAGTTCTAGACTCGATTGAGGACATAACTTTCGAAGAAAAATACAGATAATTTAGACGATGGATCGTCCTGAATTTTGGATATGATGTTGCCCTTGAAATGAGCTTTAAGATCATAGAGTTTGGTTGGCTAGATCTTGAGATATCAGCCAACGAGTGGCCGAAGGTCAAATAAACCCTAGCTTGATAGCCCTTCAATGGCTAGATATGTGTTAGTTTAATTCCGTGGTGTGAAAATGAAGAAGTTGTTGTGGAAGAGGGGGATTAGGAGTTAAAAAAAGCCGACTAAATACTTGGACGGTGGAAGGAAGGAGGTGGGAGAGGGCGCCAATGGCTAGAGGAAGAAGAGAAGAAGATAAAGGCACAATGTCATTTTCAATTATTAGATAAACTTCAATTAGGGTTTCCTTTACATATTTATAGAGGCTCACCTTAGAGATCCATCAACTAAGTTGAAAACCCTAATAAGCTAACAATTTTCACCGTAGTACGTTCTAACGTGTTTGATTGCGTTCGAACACAGAATTATAATTCTCTGTCGTTGCGAACATGTGCAGGCTTTCGAATGATTGCGTTCGAATGGCCCAACCCCGTTCGAACACGCAAATCATATTCTCTATTTTTGTGAACAGCATGTAGGCATTCACATAGCCCGTTAGAACGCGATCCCTACGTTCGAATGCCCCCCGGCAAAAATCTGTTTATTTTTTCAAATAAAAATCAACTAGATAAATAAACTCATCCCAATGAATCTAATATCGCAAGTGGAGCCAATATAGACCAAATCGTATCAGCCTCCTCCTAGGGTAGAGACTCGAAGGGGCCAGGGAAAATTGGTGGACATAGTTTTGGTCAATCCAACATCTAAGTCAAGATGAACTAGGTAGAAATATAAATGAGTCAAGCCTGAGCGAGTCGACTCTAGGCTCAAAATTAGTTTCGAGCCATAGTTTGATATTTAGGCTCAGCTCAACTCAACTCAAGCTAAGCTAAATTGAGCCCAAGCTGAGCCTAAGCTTGATTAGAGGAGGAGAATGAAGATGTCGAAGGAAGAGGAGGATGAGAAGGTCAGAGGAGGATGCGGTTGACAAAGGAGGAGGTGGTGGCTTGTCAATGGAGAAGGAGGCCATTGGAGGAGCTGGTTGATGAAGGAGGAAGATGAAGATGATCAAATCAAGAGAAAAAAGAGGTATGGAGGTTTAAGCAGTTAATAGGAGTTTTGTTTGCTGAGCAATGTGTCAAATGGAGAGAAAGGAGTAGATTAATATATATTGAGCCTGAGCAAGCCAACTACAACTTAGGCTCGGCTTGAATTAATTTTGAGCCTTATTTTTAATTTAGACTTGGCTCAGCTTATTATGAGCTGACCCCGAGCCAAACCCAAGCAGCTTGTTTATTTTGACAGCAATAGAACTAGGTCAACTATCAGACCAAACCTAAATGTCCTAATCGGGCTGGTTAGAACCAATGTTGAATCAAGGGAGACCAAAAGAACCCATCGAGTTAACCCTGACCAGGATCATTCGAACTTGGGTAAGGCATAAGTCGACCACCTCAGGAGGAGGAATGGGAGGGCAAACGACTCCAATCAAGACAATCGTTGAGGCCCTCTCGAAATTCAAAGCAGGCATGCTTGCTAACGTCGGCCACATTGTAGGAAAGGGGAGCCATACCTCTAACAGTGCCAATCATGTGGCACAGGATGCATGTCGTGTGTTGGAGAATATGCAGCATTCCAAGGATCCCTTGAGTAGAGTGGGTGTCAATTCAACTAGTCAAAATCGGCTCTAGAAAGATCCCCACCGACAATGCCAACAATGAGAGGCATGGGTCCAAACAAGTAAGAGGAAAAATTGCTTAGATTAATGGGTATATTATCCAACTTGGCTCTTCTGGCGTTACACCTTGTCACTCCTCTATTGTTCATACCATGGGTGGACGAGATGCTGGGACATTTTCTCCCTCTAACCCAATGCCCAACCCCCATATGGTTAACACTATTAGCACCTCAATTGTGCAAAGTGGCACCTCTCTGTGCACAAGGTAATGGTCGAGATGTGAAAACATGCCCTTTAGGGAGAGAATGTGGAGAAACTAATGGAAGAGATTGTCGATACAGCCTCCTCTATGGTTGTGTACAACCTAAAAGGAAAAGGTAAGGTTGGCGGAGAAACATATTCCATGCAACCCATGGACTCGATGGAGGTGGAGCACATCGTCATATAGCATGTGCAAGGCACCTAACAACTTGATTAGTTGCTGACAATTAAATAATATGTAACAACACCATAATTTTATCCATAATATCTAAACTAAGAATAAATCATATCTAAATATCAACAACATACTGATAATCCTAATAGGGCCCTACACGAACCATAATATATCATCAAAAGTATTTTACTATTACATATATACTAGGAGTGGCAATTGGGTCGGGTTAAGCGGGTTTGGGTTGGGTCAGATTCGGGTCAGGTCAATTTTATCCTAACACGAACATGACTTGATTAATAAATAGGTTGCATTTGTTAGACACAAACATAACCCGATTATTAAACGGGTAACACAACACGATCTGTCTAACCCGTTTAATTAACGAGTCATGTTAACATGACCCGTCCAACCCGTTTAATAAACGGGTCATATTAACACAACACAATAACACGACCCATCTAACCCGTTTAATAAACGGGTCATATTAACACGATACCATAACACGACCCGTCTAACCCGCTTTTACTATATAAATTCAAATTTTGTTAATTTATCCTATATAAATAATATATTAAACAAACAAAATAACTTATTTTCATCTCAAAACTCATACAACATAAAAATTACAATTATATTAATTCACGATAATACAAATGCATACAACAAATTGTAGGGAACAAAGTTTAGAACAAAATTTAAAACAAATCCATACAATAAAGTTTAGAGTTTAGAACAAAGTTCTAACTCTTAGCACAAATTTTACAAAACAAAGTTTAGAACAAATACTTATAACAGGTTTTAGTTCCAACTCTCAAATCTAATAATCATATAACAATTAGAATAAAATTTTAAGTTTACAATCCTTTACAAATTATAAATAATTTAAAATAAGTAAATAATAACATTAAGTCCTTTATTTTATTGTCCAAAGATTATGACCCTGTCAAAAAGAACAAAAGAGAATATAAATAACTAAGATATAAGATAAAAGAGAAAGACAAAGTTGAGATACCAAACATCATTATTAAATATATAAGATATGGACACTTGATGGGTGTTTTTTTTTTTTGGCTGAATTATTAATTATTTGGTGATTATTTGCAGCTGATGTAATTCTTGTTACAGGGTTGCAATCTAGTCATGCAAAAGAAAATTGATATGCTACATTTCATTGACTTGCTATAATTTACAGGTCAGTGGGGAAGAAAGATTCGAAGGGCAAATGCAAGCTTACTTCGGACGTTCTACACTACTGTGTCACCCTTGCTTCAGAAATGGTTAGATAGATGGATTCAAGCTTGCCTTGCCTTATGTTCAACATCACTTATGTAATTCCTTTTTATATTCTTATTCAGGAAAGCTCTCTAGTCATATTAAACCATGAAGATATTTATTCAAGTGAGGGCAAGAATATCATAACATATGTTGATGCTCAGTGAACCACATATGGCTTCAAATCCAATAACATTTAGCACTTCAAACAAACAGAACTAACAATTAACAAAAAGAAATCTTTGAATAAAATTAATCTGCCATAAACAAGTTGTCATATAAAGAACAATATTTTACATGAATTAAATAATGTTTAATCAATGCTACTAGCAGACCAATTAAACATATCTAACCATTAAAAGTACCAATTAATCTGCCATAAACAAGTTGTCATATAAAGAACAATATTTAACATGAATTAAACAATGTTTAATCAATGTTTATTTGTTAGGAAGGGTAAAAAGATTAAAAACTGGTCAGCAGTATACTTTTTAGTGATTGTCATAACCACCTTCACTCTTGAGGTAAAACATAGACATCAATCACTCCTATTAAAATGTAGCTTTCATAGAAAATTCCATGATTTTCAAATGATTCTTGAGAATGCTAGCGAGATTTAGATCAACTAGTACTCTCTAATTAATTTTACATGAAGAGAGAAGGCGATGAGGTCTAAAACAGTAGATCTGACAAGGGTGAGGGCAAATGGTGAGGAGGTCGGCAAGCAGCAGACGGAGGCAGAGGCGAAGATAGAGATGCTGGGGGCAGATGCTTGGGGCAGACGACAGACATAGCAATAAGCACCATGGCAAGGAATAGACGGAGGCAAAGGTGGAGGCGGAGATGCTCGAGATAGATGGCAGGCAGAGACGGAGGCATCGCAAGCAGCAGACACTCGGGATGAACGGCAAGCATAGCAATAGGCACCATAGGCGGTAGATGCTTAGGGTGAACGACAAGTGTAAAAATAGGCATTGTGATAGGCGGCAGACGAAGGCAGAGGTGGAGATGGAGATGCTCGGGTAGACGACAGACAAAGGCGGACGAATTTTTTTCCCCCTTACGTTGAGGCGGCTGGAGAGGAGTGGAGAGGTGTGTGTGTGAGTTAGGGTAGATGTAGTTAGGGTTTTAGTTATTTTCATATATATAACAGGTTAAATGGGTTAGTGGGTTGACTCGATCCAACCCATATGCTTAAACGGGTCAAATAGGTCAAAACAGGTTAGTAGTATAGATCTGAACACGACCCGATTATTAAATGGATTAGGCGGGTTGACCCATTTACGATCTGAACCTAATTAGACTAAACTCAAACCCTATTAAGAGTCGGGTTATCATATCAGGTTATCGGGTTGAGTTAAATTTTGTCACCCCTAATATACATAATAGTTGTATATACATAATATATCAAATACAAAGTCATATTTTTATAGTAACGACAATGATAAAGACATCATTTTTGAAAGTCAACTAATACATCATATAACATAATTCATCTAACATACAATACTAACCACACTTTATTCCTTAATTGCTAGCAAGACCTCTAATGGAGTATCTTGCTCCATTTATTCGCTTGGGTTTTTGAAAAAAAAAATGATATAGAACAACGTCTCGATTGTAGAGTTGAGAAGAAGTAGGGAAAATAATCAAACCCCATGGAATCCACCAATCGAGGTGTCGAAATCCACCGACGTTGGAATCCACCAACAAACACTCAATATGCAAAAGTTTTCAAAATATTCATTAACCCATAAAAGATGATTCAAAGCCTTTATATAGGCAAAATAAAATAAAAGACAAAACACGAAAATAGTCCTTGAAAGTGACTAGTCACAACTCTCGTTAAGCCAAAGGGCCACGAGTGCAGCTCTTGTGTGCCTACGAAAAATAAATGTGACGAAAAGTGGTGTCCCCACTAGCTTTCCCAGGGTGGAAGAAACTCAACCTAGTCGAGTGGCTCTAATAGTACTCTAAAATGTTAGGGCCAAGCTGCTGTAACTCCTCGTGAGTGATCCACGTACAATCAGACTCTAATCGCCCGTGCCATCGAACGAGAAAACGGTGAACCCCTCCTTCTGCAATAGATGTTATTTGATCATCCAAAATAACATCTATCTTTTCTTGTGATGTGGATGAAAAATGAGAAGTGATATGTGGCACAGCAGGGATGTCTAGAAAGGTAGTAGATGTAGCATAGGGTTCGGTGGGGATGTGCATAGGTGGTTGGTAGGTTGCTAGATCCTCAATACTAAAGTACAACTAATGCCATAATTAGGGAGAATATCAATGACATAAGCATTGGCACCTACACGTTTTAGAACTTAGAACTTAGTTGGTCGGGACACCACTTTTCATCACGTTTATCCTCGTAGGCACAAAAGAGTTGCACCCGTGGCATTTTGGCTTAACGAGGGTTGTGACTAGTCACCTTCTAGGACTATTTTTGTCTTTTGTCTTTTATTTTATTTTACCTATATAAAGGTTTGTAATCATCTTTTATGGGTTAATGAATATTTTGAGAGTTTTTGCATATTGAGTGTTTGTTGGTGAATTCCAACGTCGGTGGATTCCAACACCCCGATTGGTGGATTTTACGGGTTTGATTATTTTTTCCTATCTTCTTAACTCTACAATCGAGACATTGTCCTGCATCAGTTTTGGTATCAGAGCGTTTCCTAGTTTATGGACGCTCCACCGCCTAGATTTTATGCTGCGCCTCATCTTTTCTTCGTCAGATTAATCGCTCAACGAACAACAGATCGCTATGGGATCCATCGCCCGATAACATTAGGATCCGAATCCGAGTTACACAAAGAGATCACCTACAACAAGGAAAACAATAAACCATTACCATCACCAAATCTCCACACAAGGAGATCATCACAAGTAAGCTCTATTCAATAGATTTTTTTCCTCGTTTTAAATATAAAAAAAGAGCGTCTCTTTTGAAAAAAAGAGGAAAAAAAAGAAAGAGCGTCATTAAAAAAAAATCAAATTTCAAAATTCAGTTTATCTGTTTCATTTTTATCTTTAATTTTGAATTTTAAAAAATTTTGAAATTTAGAAGATAATTTTTTTCTTATTTGTCTTTCCGTAATTTTGGGAAATTAGTTTCCATAATTTTGGGATTAATTTTCATAATTTTGGAATTAGTTTCCATAATTTTAAGGAGTAGTTTTCATAATTTTGGGAATTAGTTTCCACAATTTGATATGATCCCCCTTAGGCTAAGGTACAATCTCTTCCAATTCTCTGATCTGGACTAGATGTGGTACGAAACTTTGTAATAATATCTCGAAAGATGCCACCGTCGGATTGACGTGAAATTTGGGTATGTTGTAGCCCTAGAAAAGAGCTTTCCAACAAATCAAGTTTTAAATGAAACGGATATAGGGATCTTGAGATATCGTCCGATTAGTAGACAATTGCCAGGGTGGTTTGTTTAGGATCCGTGGATGGAGGCATGAGATCTTAGGTGATCGTGGTTGGAGGCGGACTGACGTTTGTGGGGTGGCACCGGTGAAAAGTGGTGATGGAAAGGTTATGATTGATGGAAGGGTTAGGGCAAGTGTTGGATAGATTGGAAGAAGGGGGAGGAGAGGGCCGCCCCTAAAGGTCTAGGGTGATTGGTTGGTCGAGGGAGGTTAGAAGCGGCGTCGTTGGGGATTGAGAGAACGAGAGTGAAGAAGACGAAGGAGGCAAGGCAAAAGTCAATTCTTTAATAATGACCTCTTATTACCATCCACATCCTTTTTAGAGGCTAACCAAACAACTCAAAATTAACCCTAAACAATATAATTTCACCGACCGCGTTCGAACGCGCCCGACCGCATTCGAATGCACCGAGTTCGCTCTTCTCTGGATTTGCGAATGCAATGCAGGTGTTTGAACGCGCCTGTTTTCTACTTCTCTGGATTTGCGAACGCGATGCAGGTGTTTACAGTGTGTTCGAACGCACAATGCATACTCTCATAACCACGTTCACAACTGCGTTTGAACTCACTCCACCCGCATTCGAATGCGACTTACATAAAACTTATTTTCTTAGAAATTAAGTATTAAAGTAAGAGACAAAGACACTCATAAAGTGTATCCATGCTCGAGACGACATCGGTGAAATCCGAATCATATCAATCCACCACGCTTCCGCAACTTTGTCCTCAATGTTTGAAATTTGGGAAGCGATCTATGATATCTGACTTTAGCTCCCATGTGGACTCATCAGTAGGTTTGCCCAGCCACTCAATCAGCACTTCAATCTCTAATCTAGACCCATGGCGTCTTCTCCTGCGGCCTAAGACTCGGACCGGTTTAGTGGGGCCATCTTCCTCCATTGGTTCGGGTAAGACCAAACCCACCACATGGTTAGGCTCGATTTGGGCCTTCAATGCCGATGCATGGAAGACCGGATGTATTCTAGTTCCTTTAGGTAGGTCCAACTGGTATGCTACTGGATCGATTTGTTGTAGCACTCGGTATGGGCCATAGTACTTGTAACCTAACTTTTGGTTCAAAATTGGCCTTAATGTGGATTGCCGGTACGGTTGAGCTCGAACGAACACCCATTGATCCATATCAAATTCTCGCTTACGCCGGCCTTTGTCATGAGTTTGCTTCATGCAATTTTGGGCTGTTATTAGGTGAGTCTTGACCTGTCTCAATGTTTCATCTCGATCAGCAAGTTTCAAGTCGAGCTCGGTTCTATCTTCCACCGTGAGTCTATTGTAGGTACGCAAGACTGTGGGGGGTGCGCCCATAAACCGCCTCAAAGGGTCATGTCGATGCTAGAGTGATGAGCGGTATTGTATGACTATTCAGCCCATGGAAGGAATTTGACCCAATCCTTTGGTTGGTCCGCCAAAAAGCATCATAAGTATTGTTCCAGTCTGCGATTCACCACTTCGGTTTGTCCATCCGTCTCGGGGTGATAAGCTGAACTAAGGTTGATTTGAGTCCCTTGCAATCTGAAGAACTCAGACTAAAACTCGCTGATGAAGATGCAATCCTAATCTGACACGATCGTCCTAGGCATCCCATGCGAGCGCATTACTTTCCGAACAAGGATTTCAGCAACCCTTTTTGATGAAAACGGGTGAGACAATGCTATAAAATGAGCATATTTGCTCAGCCTATCCACCACAACAAACACCACCGATTGTCCTCGGACCTTCGGTAGCCCTTCAATGAAGTCCTCCCAAATATGCTCCGGTATAGGTAGTGGTTGCAACAGCCTGTTGGGTTTTAGCGTCTCCGATTTGACTCGTTGACAGATTCAGCGTTCACGCACATATTTCTTCACGTTCGACTTCATCACTGTCCATGTACAGTTTTGGGCCAGCCACTTATAGGTACGTAATACCCCTTCATGATCAGCTATAGGAGTATCATGGAAGTATGTTATCAATAGTCTCTGTAGCTCTTCGTTCCGGGGTACCTTGATTCACTCGCACTCTAGTACTAACCCGCTGTGCTCCTCGTGCTCGGGGTGGCTTGATGGGTTCTCTTTCAGCTCCTCCATGAGTTGGACCAGATCACTATCCTCTGCGCTGGCTCTCTGCAGATCTAAGAAGAAAGGAAAGGTGGGTGTCGAGAAAGAAGTGAGCTCCCTTGCGTCCCCCTTCGTTTGGAAGTTCAAGCAGCACTCTCTGGTTATTCCTCCAAAATGTCAATGTGAGGCTTGTAAAATTAAATGTCATGGGCCCCAAGCTTCAAAGCCATTGAGCCCCCAAAACAATGTCGGCACCTCACAAGGCCAACGGATAAAGATCAAATATAAAAGTTTGGCTTTGCACCTTCAATTCCACATCTCCATAAATAAAATCCGCTCGTAATGTGGTGCCATTTTCAATTATCACATCGAACCCTTCCGTGAGTTCCAATTCAAACCCAATCTTCCTAAAGAGCCTCTTGTTAATGAAGTTGTGGGTGGACCTAGTGTCAATCAAGATTCTCACTGTGATTTTCTTGACCACTAACCAACTAAGCTAACCAACCTAACCTAGCCCAATCTTTTAGCCTTAGTGAATCGGTAGAAACCTATCCAAAACCGACTTGCTTACCCACAACCCACACCCACCTAACTAAACCTAATCTCCTCCAAGCGAACCAACTCGATCCAAACCCATCTTCATCTTCCTCCTCTTTAGCCCCAGCCGTCACTCACATCCATCATCCTATCTTCCTCTATCACCGATGCTGTTGTCGACCTCCAAGGACGATGCTACCATCGATTTCCATGGCCCTTGCTCCGTTGTGCCACCATCTTCATCACCATCGCTGCCTACCGCTGTCGCTACAACCCCCCAGTCGCTACAGTCCCTATCGTTGCAACCTCGTCGCAGCCATCCCTACCGTTGCACCTTGCCGCAGCCTCCCTAGCTGCTGCTCCTCGCCACTACAGCCCTTACCGTAGCCGCCCATCCACAACCATCTCTGCTGCTGTGACCATTGCTGTCGCTTTCACCGCCCCTACCGCATCCCATCTCCTTTGCCGCCACCGTCGCTCTGCTGTTGCCGGCGCCACCGCCGCTGTTATCGGATTACGGCCACCATCGTCATGACCACTATCTTCAGTGGACATGCGACATTCAGTAACATCCGTCCTTTCTTTACTGTTTTTTGCTAGTCTTAAAATAGCAACTGTCTTTCTGTTGGTGTAGATCATAACCATACTAAGCCTGTAATTGCCTACTATTGCCTACCTATTTAAATTGCTTAATTCATTTGTTTCATTTCGACAAACGCTTGAGTCTACTATTGTCTACCTACTTCTTTTCGCTTATTAAAAAAATAAAGTAAAAGACAAAAGACGAAAATAGTCCTAGAATATGACTAGCCACAACCCTCGTTAAGCCAAAGGGCCACAGGTGTAGCCCTTTTGTGCCTACGAGAATAAATGTGACGAAAAGTGGTGTCCCCACTAAAAAATAAAAAGAGCCATGAGATACATGCTTAGTGAATAGATTTTACTCCGAATTAGTAATGTGAAATAAAAAGTAAATCATGTACTGAATAATATAAATCAGAAAGAAGTATCATATTATAAATGAGCATATAAGCATGTCCTCGATAATATCAGATGTATAAAAAATATCATGTCATAACTGATCAAGAATATAATTCTTGATAATATATAAATAAATATTTATATTATACTATTATCATAATACTCTCAAATATTATATATATAGTGCATACCGACTATGATTATACTATGATATCAAATGCAACAATATCTGAAGCATAATAACTACTCGATAATCATATACATATCAAATGAAAATGGAATCAAATGATAACTACTTGAGTTGAACTGAACTAAGCCTAAATATTAAATTACGATTTGAAACTAATTTCAAGCCGAGCCTAAGCTAGAGTCGGCTCGTTTACACCCATAGTGTCAGTTATGTGCTATTATCTAATGACTCTACCATGCTATATGTAAGGTCATTTCTTTTATGACTATATCACATAACTATAATTATTATAGTCTACTTGCCTGAAAATGTTAATTTTCTTAGTAATAAGGATGTTCCACTTTAATCCTGGGTCTATTCCTACGAGGGAGTTGGTTCCTAGGAGCTCTAAGATAAAAATACCTAAGTCAAAACCAACATCTCAATATTTAAAATAAATGAATAGGGGAGGGCTCAAGGGCTTTGGAGGTCAGCCTAACCGCTTAGGCTCAGCTCCTGTACACCGCAACAAGTCGGGCACAGCCAACAGAAATGGGTGAGGTCAAGGAGATCACCACGTTATCTCGAATAAGATGAGGGTCCGTCGAGCACTAGCCGAGCGTCATGACTGAGAGAGAGAGTCAAGATGCCTGGAAAGCCTATTTTTATTCCATAAATAAACGGAGGCTAAAATTCCGACTGTCACCATCGTCTCTTTCTGTCAAACTTCCTTCTAAGGCCCTATCGAATTTGGCTACTAATTGCCCAGATTCCCTTGACCTGTTACCGTTCACACACACACACACTGCCATCACGGCTAGCGAGTGAACATGGCAGGTCCCCAAGTCCAAATTCAATAAATGGCAAACATAAATCCAAACAGATAAATGTATATCTCCTCACGCGTGTATCAGAATTGTTTAGGTTTTCTCTTTCTTTCTTGTTTCCTTTTTCTTTTTTTGTTGGCTTTGTGGAACCCAAGCTTATCCCAAACAACCGACTCTTATCCAAATCTCCTGCCACTCACTAAAATCGACGAACCCCAGCCGTTGGATGAATGGAGCCAGAAGGTACCATCCTCTTCTCCACCGTCGGATTGCACCAGTTCGGCTTCGACGTCTTCTCCGTGTCCCTCCCCTCCGATCCGACCGCCACCTCCGAGTTCACGGAGCGCCGGCACACTGACGGCGTCTCCGTCAACTTCAACGCCCAGTTCGTCGACGAGGGTGACGCTGTCGCCTTCGTCTCCGAGCGGACTGGGTCGGCACGGTTGTTCCTGGCTCGATCCGAGGATTCCAAACCCGAACCGCTCCCAGGGGCGCCTGATAGCCTATTCCACGATCGGCCGACGGTTAAGGATGGCCGGGTGTACTTCGTCTCGGCCCACGAGCCCCCCTCCGAGCCGATCAAGAGCTGGGCAGCCGTGTACACCACTCGGCTCGGTTCGACCGAGCCGCCGGTCCGGGTCACTCCGTCCAGCGTGGTCGACTTCAGCCCGGCGGTTTCCCAATCCGGCGACCTCATCGCCGTCGCTTCGTATGGATCGCGGAAATGGAAGGGCGACTTCCGCGAGCTCGAAACGGAGATCACCGTCTTCCGCGCAGCCGATCCGAGCCGCCGCACCGTCGTCTGCGGTCGCGGCGGATGGCCGTCGTGGTGCGGCGATTCGGCGGTGTTCTTCCACCGCAAGGCCGACGATGGTTGGTGGAGCGTCTTCCGCTCGGATCTAACGCCGGAGCTCGAGAACGCCGGCGGCCGCGACGCCGCACGCCGGATCACGCCGGCGGGAGTCCACGCCTTAACTCCGGCAGCGGCGCACGACGGCAAGAGGATCGCCGTCGCCACGCGGCGCAAGGGGATGAGCCACCGCCAAATCGAGATCTTCGATCTCGAATCGGAGCAATTTTGCCCAATCACCGAGCTCATAAACCCTAACATCCACCACTACAACCCCTTCTTCTCGCCTGGATCGGGTCACCTCGGGTATCACCGATTCCGAGGGGAACCGGCCAAAGGCGATTCGATCGTGCGCTATCTCCAGCCCGTGGCGAGCCCACTGAGAGGGCTCAGGTTGCTCCGAGTGCACGGGGCCTTCGCCTCCTTCTCCCCCGACGGCAATCTGATCGCCGCGAACGGCGATTTCTTCTCCCCGCCCGGGTTGATGATCCACAGATCCGACGGCTCGAAGCGCTGGATCTTGATCCAGGAACCTTCGTCGTTCTACACGGCGTGGAATCCGAGGGAGAAGGGTGTGATCTACACCTCAGTCGGTCCCATCTTCGACTCCACCAAGGCGACGGTTCGGATTGCGCGGATCACGTTCGACCCGGCCGATCTCGACGACTCGGAGCAGGTGCCGGCGGCGGTGACGCTACTCACCAGGTCCGGCCCCGGCAACGACGCGTTTCCCTCGTGCTCGCCGGACGGGAAGTGGTTGGTGTTCCGATCCGGTCGGTCCGGGCAGAAGAACCTATACATCCTTGACGCCGTCAACGGCGAGACAGAGAGCGGTGACGGTATCCGGAGGCTCACCGAGGGTGAGTGGATCGACACCATGCCGGCGTGGTCACCGGACGGCGAGCTGATCGCCTTCTCCTCGAACCGGCACAACCCCTCCAACGCCGACGCATTCAGCATCTACCTCGTCAGGCCCGACGGCTCCGACCTCCGCCGCCTGTACGTGGCAGGCCCAGAGGGGAGCCCCGACGTGGACAGGGAGAGAATCAACCACGTGTGCTTTAGCCCGGATTCGAGGTGGCTCCTCTTCACGTCCAACCTCGGCAGCGTAACGGGCGATCCGGTGTCGATGCCACACCAGTTCCAGCCCTACGGGGACCTTTACATGTGCCGCCTCGATGGGACGGGGCTCAAGAGGCTGACCTGTAACGCATACGAAAACGGAACGCCAGCGTGGCACGCGACCAGTGGGGTCCCCGATCTGGGTTCGCTCTCGCTGGGGCCCACCGCCAAGGTAGCCGGGGAGAAGCTACAAGGTCGGTTCGATGAGCCACTTTGGCTAACGTGCGACCTTTGAGTGAATAGTGAATAGTGAATGCTGATGCTTTGCGTTGCCGCATCTCTCGCTTGGAATAATTTACGGCACGTGTAATCGGTGTATTCTTCTGATATTTAACCAGAAGAAATGATATATGTGTGTGTTTATTCTGATAATCGCATCAAATTTGATGGAAGACTAGAAATTTGGCCTTCCATTCACAGTCGCTATCGACCCCTGTCTCCTTGTTGTTTTCCTTTTGATTTCGTTTGATAATGGAGGTGTCGGTTTGGACGTTTTACCACATAATGCTCTACTATAATTGTTTGTTTGAATTATGACCAGTACGTTAATATACTTGTAAATATTAGTCCTTGTCTTTGGGATAATTTTAGACGGTTACAAAAGACCATGCACGTTCTTTATTTATTCTAAAGTTCTCTCTATTAGTCTTTAAGTATGATAGATATAATTCTGACTTTAATTATAGAAGATAATAAACGGAAGTTTAACATAAATTTAATTCTCAATCTCTATACATTTTCAAGTTTTAAGTTTAAATCAATTTTAAACTAATCTAAGATATACATATTAATTAAAAAAAATAACCCCTCTAAATTTCTTTATTTCTACGTATAACTTTTTAAATGTATACTCTTCATTTTTTAATAACGTTAGAACATGTATATATATATATTTTAAAAGGATGTATATGGAAATAAGATATTTTAGAAGGGTATAATATCTTATTTGAATGCTTTTGTGAAGTCCAAACTTGACGAGGATGCCTAGCCTACGGCTCCCAAAAGCCTTAAGCAATGAGCTTATGACCTTCTTTTGACAAAGGCAGATTGGCAATTAAGCACGAGGTATTCTATCTGAGCATGTTAGCTAGGATTTCTATATCACATTCTTGCGAACTTAACTATTTCTTCTAAAAATAATATCTAAATAGGTATATTTCGATGCAGGCACTGAATTCACTTCTTAAAATATCAAAATTATCGTTATGAAATCTAGCTAACCTTCTTCAGAAACAATGTTTGATGGTATTTTGCTAAATCTAGTGAGATTAAGCTAGCAAGCATGTCGGGGATATTTTTTTTTCAATGTATTAAAAGGTGGTAGATGGTGACAAACGGTTACCTATGGCCTAATGCTCAGGCAAAATATAAGTATATATATATATATATATATATATATATATGTGTGTGTGTGTGTGTTTTACGTCAGGGCGCTGGTGCGTCGCTCCGTCGTGATAGTTGTCTAAACTACTTTTAAAACATTAATTTTATTTATAGAGTTAATAAACAATAATGTAGAATTATGATTGATTAATCTAAATAATATAGGGTACAATAACAAAGTTATAAGCAAAAGGAGGGATCAGATTTCAGATTCTAATAAATAATCAAAAGAATATATATATATCAAAGAGATTATGTAACGACATCCTACCATTTTATTTTATATCTTATAGGACGTTATTTAATAAGATGGTTTGCTGCCAAAATCTCAATCAAAAGAATAGTGATGCAGAGAGTCGAATTTATATATATATATGTATGTATACTATTATTATGTATTGAATATATAATAATATACTCGGTTCCTATATGAATCTCCCTCTTGGAATTCCACTAACTAAACTTTTCTGTACGTCAGACAGGTATAATAATATATCAACATGGCAAGATGACGTGCTACTAATACTAAAACAGACTGTCAAGTCTGCGAAATATATATGGATCTACGCAAAAAGATGACACACTGACTGTTGGTGAATAATTACCACGAGGTAACGAAGCCTCTCCCAACGGTAAACCAACGCTGTTTATACTTTATAGTGCGCAGTAGATAGAGTGGGTGAGTCGTGCATGCACTGCATGTTATGGAAAACGGTTGCCACGACTCTTAGTACGTGGCTTACATGCAGCGAACTCAAGCACCAGCAGTCCTGCCCTAAGCGGTTCCCGTAACGGATCACTACTACAGCCAAACCCACCTTATTAGAGTAATAGAGCGAGAAGAAGAGAGAAGAGAAGATTAGAAAGATGCCAGGACTCACCATTGGAGACACTATCCCTGACCTCGAGTTGGAGACCACCCATGGCAAGATCCGTATCCACGACTACGTTGGCGATGGCTATGCCATCATCTTTTCCCACCCTGGTTAACATCTTTCTTAGACCCGATAATCAACACATCCTTTCACTATTATATGTACTGTTACTTAATTGGTGGGTTCTTTAGGTGACTTCACGCCGGTTTGCACGACGGAGCTGGGGAAGATGGCGGCATACGCGGCGGAGTTCGAGAAGAGAGGGGTGAAGCTGCTTGGCCTTTCTTGCGACGACGTCCACTCTCATAAGGAGTGGATTAAGGACATCGAGGCATATACGGTGTGATTGATGTTGTCATGTTTTTCTTCACTTTGTTACCTTGAGAAATCGTTTTCAAGATAGTTGTTTGAAACTGTGGATTTGAATTTAGCCGGGGAGCCATGTGACTTACCCGATAGCAGCGGACCCAAAAAGGAACGTGATCAAGCAGCTAAACATGGTGGACCCGGATGAGAAAGACTCGAGTGGAAACCAAATGCCGTCACGGGCTCTCCATATAGTGGGACCTGATAAAAAAGTACACTATTCTTGATTTAACGTGCAACAACACTGAAGAGCCTATTCATTTGTCCTCTTACGAAAGTTTTTAATGTGTGGGGTTGGATTAGGTCAAGCTGAGCTTTCTGTATCCATCATCAACGGGCCGGAACATGGACGAGGTGGTGAGGGTGGTGGACTCGCTGCAGAAGGCGGCGAAGCACAAGGTGGCCACTCCGGCGAATTGGAAGCCCGGGGAGAAGGTGGTCATCTCGCCGAGCGTGTCCACGGAGGAGGCCAAGAGGATCTTCCCACAGGGGTTCGAGGTCGCAGATCTGCCGTCCAAGAAGGACTACCTTCGTTTTACCAACGTCTGAGCGATAGGCGTCGGTGTCATGTAGTTCGTGTGTTACTTTCCTTGGCGTCAAGTTAATTAGTGCACTTCTGTTCTTCTGTTATAATTCGCTATGCCTGACTTCTTCGATGTTTACCTTTGTCTGTAATTTGTAAATAATTGCAAGTTGCTTCTAGCTAGCTTTAGTTGTCCTCTCTGATTGGTTTCGTGGCGTCTTGCGCACGTATCTTTGCAGCTTTTGGTTCTTTCCTTCATGAGCAAATGTGAAATCTAGTGGAATCCAAAGTGGAGTGGAAATGTGGAATGCATGGGTAGTTGTATTTATTACCTTTCATGAAGAACAATCAAGGAACAATCATGAGCTGTATAAGATATAGAGTAGTACAACAAATAATTCAGGAACATTTATTTTACTAGCAACGATCACGGAATCTAGCTAGTTACATTCTTTTATGGTAACAAGCTCAAACAATTCTTTTATTGGAAGGATAGCGCACGCGGACAAATAAATCTGTGACAAACAAAATGAACACAAGAAAGCCATTTGTGCAATGGTATTAATTGGAACTATAGGGGGTTTCTAGTTCACGACCCTGCACATCTTCCTGATCTCTCCCCCCTTTCCGACGCGAACGCCGATGTGGCCCATCTTCACCATGGCAGCCGCAAACTTTACCTGCCAAATTGTTTGGTCCCTCGCGTAGATCGACACCAAATCCGCCGACTTCTTGCTAGTTAGCAAGGCGTTGTCGGAGTCGAACAACACTCTGTGAGCCTCCACGTTCTTATAGTACTGGTTGTCAAATAAGTCCGGGGTCACGACATCCTGATCCACCGTGACATTCCCGCTCGCCGGCGACGGGCATTTCTTCTTCAAGGACGCGGCTAAGGATGCGTCGATCGGCACCCCGGGCTTGAGGCGGTCCAGGAAGGAGGAGCAATGGGAGTCGCCAATGGTGTGCGCTCCGGAGAGGACGACCATATCCTCCAAGTTCAACCCCTTGACTGCGAAGTTTTCTTTGAGCATGTCGAGGTTGAAGGTAGGGTCGGGGAGATCTCGCATCGACTCTGCCGCGAGGGAGACCCTCCCGTCACGCCTCCCGGAGGGGATGGCGTAGTGGAACCCCCCGGCGATCTTGGTCGCATCGCGTGCTGCGAAGGCGATGATGTCGGCGCAGGAGACGACCCCCGGGCAGTGCCGCTCGAGGGCGGCCTTGACCTTGTCCACCAAGTCGAAGCCTTCCAGGCTGGGGTCGTTTATAGGCGCCGTTTTCTCTGGGTGTGGGTTTTCCGGTGTAGGGTCGAGTAGTACAGAAGCATCACACCCCTGGTTCAATCATAGCAACTCTCATTCACATCTATATATATATAATTCTAAAGTAAATTGTGTCAAACTCCGACGATACGCATATGTAATTAATGTACAAGTATAACTTACTCTAACAAAGCAATCGTGGAAGAACAATCTAATAAGGCCGGCGGCCAGGCCAACATCATCGGAGATAGCCTTGCGCACAAACCTTTTCACAATCTTCTCAGCCTTTGGGCACGTATAACGATAATATCCAACTTGTAGGGAAGCAGAGGATAAGGGAAGCATGGCTTGGATGACCATGGCGAAGAGTAGGCATGAGGCCAAGAGGGGAAGCTGAGTTCTCTCGCTCCTCATCTTTCAGTTCGCTTATGTACACCAGAGCAATGAGCACGAGGAATAATTCTGCTTAAGAAGTTGGCTATTTATAGGCGGGGAAGAAAGGGATAGGATGGGCTCGAGCAAGCAAGACCGGTCGAAGGATAAGATGAGAGTAGTTGGCCTCTTTCTTGTGCCAGATTACTATTGTTAATAAGTGAAACGAGAACGTGGGCTGCAGCAGCTCATTAGTTGACTACCTTTCGTCATATATCATTAACAAAATTTTAGTATTATGTACTTGAAATATTTTAAGTTTAAAGTTGTGACTATGCCACATAAAGTTAATGACCATCTGATCTGATCATGAATGGCCCAATAATTCGCTTAGAAAAAGTCTTCCACCGAACACATTCATTGAAGCCAGCTGATGAGTTCAAGATGGCAATTGCCAATTGTATCTCAATCAAGCAGGCTAATTGGAATATTATTATATTTATCCCCTGGGGTTGCTATATCTTCTGCCAAACACAATGTGTAATAAGGATTAGTTACTCGATATATATTGAATGTAGAATTACACTCTACGGGTAGCCTCTAGAGATTGCCAACACGAGTCCATTGAGGACCACAGCAAAATTTTGTACAACTTTACTAATCCTAAAGTATAATAGAGAGCATATAATATATTAATATTGGAGAAAGGACAGGATTGGAAATTCACAAGGACGGCCGAATTAAGGGCCCATGGCCATCTGCCCCCTTGGCTGTTTTTAGAAAGAGAAAGGAAGATGCTTTGTTAAGTTTTTTTTTTTCTCCTCTTTTATTTAACAGATAATAATAGTCTAAATTAATCATAAGCTAGATAAAGATACTAAAAATATTTTAAACCAAATTTAAACTTCAGTGCCTGTGGGACAGTCCTAGTGACAAATTTGTATTAGAATAATGACTACCAATTTCACATATATGTTCAAATTAATACCCACCTCTCGCCTACATATATCTATGAAATATCTTACTTGTTAGATAGCATTTATAAGGAAACAACTTAAGGAACTTGCTTGCTAACACTACTCATCGTCGGCACTGCATTCATGCATCTTAAGTCAAACTTCCAACAGTGGGTAGTCTATAGCTTTCTATAGCTTTCTCGAAAAACGAGAAGAAAAAAAGAAAAAAAAGGGGGAGAAAAACCTCATCGTGGTGGGTAGACCACAGCAAAATGACAGAGAATCTCACCAGAAGTTGGTGAACCATCGTGCATTCTTGATTACAGAGAGAGCTGCTTCTTCTATCAAAACGGGACCGTTAAATTGCTGCCTACTTCCATTGCTACCATTATTCCTCCATAAAAGGCAACGGCAGATTGCAGGAGGCCAGTAGCATGTCTCCATCCATGGTAACAGATCGAGAATAGCGTGAATGCTTTTGACGGGAAAGAGATTAAATCGTAAACGACGTACGTGACTGTATGCTTTCAGATGTTGCCGTATCGCTTACCTACATATCTACGTCTGGGCGTTATGGAAATGACCTCGTACCTTCTTATATATTTGCAGTTCGATTTCTCACTCCAATTCTTTTTTCAGAATAATAGTTGCATCTACTTTTCTTATGACACATTAATATAATAAATATGAAACACAATTTCTTTTGCATGTATGCCGGTCAAAAATTCTTTATTTGTTCATATGCCTCTCTAAAATTGTGTCTTAAAATGATATATATATATATATACATAAACGTTGTGTTTTAAAAGGTATATAATGAAATTTTTGAAGGGTATATATTAAGGAAAAGAACATTAAAATAAAATCTGGGAAAAGCTCAACTTTACCTGATTTGGGTCTACAGGGCAAGATTTGCTATTTACAGAAGAATGGAATTATTCTTTTCGTAAGTGGACAGTTTTGCCCATTACCTAATTAGACATCTCATAATGTCTAATTATACGCCAAGTGGTCTGTACATGGGCCATCTTTTCGGATAAGAAGGAAGATATCTTTGACGTGTTCTGTTCGGAAAGTTTTTTCTTTTTTCTTTTCCTTTTTCTTTTGTGTGTTATTTAAGGTCCTGTTCGAAATGTAGCGAGCGAGGGAGATTGCATCTCCCTTAGTTTAGTTGTTTTCTATTACTTTATAGCCAGACTGTCTCACTAAGGGCATTCTAGTATATAAACAGATTATTCTTGACATATATATATAAAAGCTAACCGACTTGATTAGACCTACTAATCAAATGACTCAGCTAAATAGCAAGCTGAAATAAGAAATGACTAATTTGAAATAGAAATTGTCTACACTAAGATAACTAACTTGACACAATGAGTCCAATGCCCCATGAGGCAATCTGATCTGACTCGGATCACATTATTCCATCACATTGGCCAAACCTCATATAGCTTATCCACTCATCCAAGTAAGGGGCTAACTTGATCGACATGGGCTAGTTCTAGGCTAGCTAAATATGAATTACATCCAAGGCCTTTCAGAGCTCACGCAAGGTGAGGATATGGCCAACCTATGTTGTGAAAGACCATCGCAAGCGTCTAACCAAGGCTCAACACAATCGTGGACTTGGGCAAGGCCTACTGAATGTTAGGAACAATCCTACTGATTGATATATGCATGCATAATTTTAGTTGGACCAATTGGATTTGAGGCATATCTAAAGCTTAGAGAAGCACATCTGAAGTGAGTTCATGATTGATCTAGATAAGGTATGACCTAAAAAGGATTGAAATAAATCCAGGCTTTAGCTTCAAGCTGACCAAGGCCTAAATGGAATTAAGAGGAAAGCTGGCTCGGTTGGTGGGTGCACATGCATGGAGACCTCAACATGGATTTCCTCCTCGTTCTCCTTTCAAAAGCATCATGGCAGTGAACTTCATGCATTCGTGTCTTGAGATAAATTTCTCATCATTATAAGTGCTCACTCCCTGAACTCTTCTTTCCTCCACCTGGGCTATTGTGAGGCCTTGAACCTCTACTTTTCTCGATATTCTTCTTACCTTTGGTATGCTCAAGCAAGGTGAGGGGTAGGCGCGACCCTAGAATAATTTTGTCAAGGCTGAGAATCCTTAAAGTCGTCCCACTCATTGATGTCATCAATCAGTGGCTTGATGATGGTCGGTGGCGATTGACAGTCGTTTGAGTTGCTTTGCTTTGCCACTAGAGCAGGCAGTAATGACTTTCTTTGTGGTGGTTACATCTCAGTGATCCTCTGTCATGTGGTGGTGGAGGTGGAATAGTTGCAAACAAGAGATTCTATTGCCGTAGGGTTTTGTTTTGCATTGATAAAAGCTTGTGTGAAGGCCTTCGTCGATTCTTGCATAGCCCGCTATGATTCTATCAAGGTGACCATTAGCTAGACCAAATCTAAATGTCTCAGCATGGAGTAGGCATATTCATTGCATAAATCTCATTTTGGAAAGTTTTGGGAGAATATTTATAAAAAATTCATATGATGTAGAAAAATTGTGAAAGTTTCTCTATCTACGTTTTTGGGATAAAAACCCTTTTAAGATGCGAACTCTCTCTGGTGTCTAATCGGGATCTAATTTGGCACTCTTAAGGGAGTATAGCCCGGAGGCCGAGGTGGTGATAGTGGGTGATTTTGTTTGGGGCTATACTATTGCTAATAGTTAAGTAATATTTAATAAAACTTACCATCAAGCTGCTTCTGATAGATTTAGAGAAAAAGACATGTCGATTTGCTAATAGCAATATTGCCATATTGAGCATGTCAATAATAGGATACGAATTGGATCAGATCGGATCACATCAAGGGGAGATTAGACTTAGTTACGATCCGATCACGTGAGTTAAGTCAAGTCGAGTCGAGTTTATTTATTTTTTAATTATTTTATGATGTAAGCCTTTTAAATAAGTCTAATTTAGTCATGTGAGCCATTAAGGCAAGTCGAAATAAGTCATGACAGCCCTTAAGACAAGTCTAATTAGGGCAAGTTCAAATAAGTCAAGACAACCCTTAAGGCAAGTATAATTAAGTCAAGTAAGTCTTTAAGGTAAGTCCAATTAAGTTACGTAAGCCTTTAAGGTAAGTCCTAATTCGAGTCGGATAAGCTTTTAGGGCTAAGTCCGAGTAGGACTCATTATACTCCATCTCTATATATAGAGGGCAGGGCTTCTCTGTTATTCATTGAAGAATCCAAGTATCCTTGAGAGAAATTTGAGTTTAGCCAGTTATTATTTTTGTCCTTATCTTTTTTATATTAGCTGTTGAATTGTCTTTATTTTCATAAGAGTAGATCATAACCGTAGATCCTTTTCAAACATCCAAACCCTACCCACCTTCTACCTCTAGCAGCCACCCTACTACACAGCCGTCCACCATCACCCTTGGCCGTCCACCACCCTCCGACGACTACCACAACGTCGAAAATTACCGTTCTGCCCTCTCTGACCTATCTCCACTATTTTATTTTTATATTTTCATCTTGACGTCCGATTTAGGTAAACTTAGAGTCATTAGAACTCTAACTCATGAGGTTACCTCCACCTAAATTTTCATAATCATCCTATGGACGGATCGTTCTAGATCTGGTCTGTAACATAATACCCCTTAAACATAAAAGTAATTTCCAAAATTTCCATTTCTTTTATCTACGTGTTTCAGAGCTATTTATTTATTTATTTATTTTATTTATGTGTTTGAGAGCTATTCTGATCCAACATTAAACTTATATAATTGGATAAAACCAATGGTAGAATCCCAATCTTGGAGTGTCGGTGTTAAGGTCCCCATTTTAGTAGCATCAGATGGCTGCCTAACCTAAAAGCTCCAAATCTGATTGCATAGAAGTGGTGACCAGAAAGCTTTTGCTGCCACTTAAATCAGACTGGAGTTTTCCTATAATCCAAGAACGTAATTATGGAAACGACAATCTTTCTTATTTCTTAAAAGATCTTTTTACTAGAGTAGAGTGGAGCCAAGAATACTACTTTCTCATAAAATTGAACAATCAAGTGTCAAAAAGAAGCATAACATTGAATAATAATATTTTATAAATTATAATTTATATTTTACTTATTTTATGATTTGTATCATGTTCTCGAGAGTTCTGTAACACAACATCTTTTTTTTTATCTATAATTTTTATTAAACAATTTAATGTTATTTTAACTAATTGATATTAACTAAATTACTAAAATATTTTCACTTCTCTATCTCTTCATCATCTTCTCGCTAACCACCTCCTTCTGTGGTCACCGCTGCCACAATCTTCCTTCCTTGTCATCGTTGTGATCGTCCTCTTCTTCTACCAATCCCATGGGGATGATCATTTACATCTACTTAAGATTTGTCTTTCCCTTTTTGTTATATTAGTTATCTTAAAGTGATTGGTTATACTCTAGAGTTTTAACTATTGACTTAGGATAAGTTTCTTTAAAATTGTGGATTTGAAAACTTCGTATATCTCAAATCAATATAATTCTAATTTCAGATAGTAACAATAGAAGCTAATCTTTTACTATATATAAGTTATGAATAATTTTACTTATACCCTATGAACTATTAATATATTTGATATGCACTCTTTAGACTTTTTTTATTATCCATATACATTCTCTAAATTAAAAAAAAAAGTTTCATTTATATCCTCTTAAAATCAAGAAAAAAAAAATATAGACATCTAAACTAAAAGACTTATTAGATAAATGTGTATGTGGTTAAAAAAAGAAAGTTTAGAAAATGTAGGCAGAAAATAATAATATTTCAGAGAGGATCCAAATAGAACTATTCCTATAGATTATACACATAGATCAACCAACTCTCCAAGAAGCCAATTGGAAGGCAATCACAAGGTGCATTTATTTCCTGGGAGTTTTGCTTTGCTGATAAGCAAAATGAGGGGCCATCACAGTCAATGACTATTAAGTTATATATGGTCAAAAACATATGTCATGTTATTAGTCATTTTATGCATGCGGATGGCGTCGTGATTGCATATGATTCATGCCGATGAATCTTCCTGCGACTCCTTCGCATCTATTATTTGAAAAGGAATCACTAGATTCCATATAAACGAAGAGAAAGTCTCTCTGCACATATTTTCTTTTTCTCTGTAAACTTTCCTCCCAAGAAAACGACTGTCGTTTTAGATGCCCTCCAAATTAATGGTGGGCGAGTGAGTCATTTTTAAATGTCTTTGGTGCTAAAATCTCTCCAAATGTCTTGTCTTCTTGCTAAAGTTCTTCTTAGATTCTCTCGCTAGAGTTAAACAAAAAAAAAAATGCTACCCTCATTAGTTCTAAAGAAAATTTGCATTGCTTTTTATTTCATTTACATGTTCCACTTTTATTTTTGATATTTATATATTAAGGCTTGTATTTAAACTTATATGTGATTAGAAAACATCTTGCTGTTATATCTATTAATTATACTTGTTAAGTTAACTATATATTAAAAGATTATAAAAATATCGCCATCCAAATTCTACGTAACTATCCGAGCTATACTCAGCTCAGAACTCTAAATCTTAATTATTGCTAAACCTACACACTAAGACTACCCAACTCAAAAAATCTTCTGATATCATCTCCATCTCCGTCTCCATCTCCAGCTCATCTCCCAAGCCCAAGCTCAAGCTTTGCTTTCATCTCCATCTCCATTCCCTCTCCATTGGAAGCTAAACTATTCACAATGTGGTCGATTTGATGGGACCTTATACTAAATCTTGTTCTTTAGTTTATACAAAGAAGAATTGACATTTAAAATAAAATGTAATGGACGGTGTAAATAATTTGAATTTCTACGTGTGCATGTGTACTATCTGGCAACACATTTGTAAGGAAATATAATGAGAAGAAAGAAGAATAAGAAATAAGAGCATTTTGATTATTTTAAAAATAAATTATATGTAGATGGCAAAATATTTTTGTTTATGCCGTATATTCAAACTATGTTAGTGTTAATCTAACTCAAAATATTTTTACACATATATAATACAATATAGAGCTCAATTTATAAATATAAAAATTGGAGGATTTAAACTATAAAAGTTAGGGCATTAGATACAAATTTCCTTAATTCTATTCTTAATTCAATGAAAGTCCATTTTCTCTCCTATTCTTAGATACCCGGTGGCTGTTGTTAATATTTGTTGGATTAGGCCTACTCATGGGGGGTCCTAATATGAAGGAGTAGTAATTCATGTCTTAGTCTTCTATATGAAGTGGGAGATGGTGAAAAGTCTTCTAGATAAATTAGGAGATAAAGAAATATATCTAATTTGACTAGGTGAGAGACAGATTTTGGATGCATATATAAAGGCATGGAACTAATTTTTTGAAATAGTGATTATAGACTCAAGATCGGTGTGAGGAGAGTTTGCGGTGGTCCGTGGATGTTTACGCGATATGATCCAACCATGGTGGGTTAAGTTAAGTTACGTCGAATCGAGTTAGGTAGCTAGATTTACTTATTACTTTAAATTTTACATAAAACGAGTATAAGCCCATTAGAGTGAATTAGATCCAATCCACTATAATTCTACTTCTATAAATATGAGTGATCATTGGTTAATTATTATCGCAGAATAACTATTGAGTATAACCAATTTTGTTCTTTGTTTTTATCTTTCATCATAGTCATTAGATTGTTCTTTTCTTCGTAGGAGTAGATTTTAACCCTAGATTTATTCAAAACATCCAAACCCTAGCACCATCTTCCTTAACAAGCCACTTTACTTTACAGTTGTCTCCCACCCTCCTTGGCCATCCGCCAGCCTCCGATGATCATCATAACATTAGATAATTATCAATCTATTCGCTCTCAATCTTTCCACACTATTTTATTTTTAAATTTTCACCGTGACCTTCCAATTAGTGAAAGCAGAGCCATTAAATCCATCCATAACTTCCGTGGATAATAATCTCCTTCTACCATTGCATACCGGCATTCCATCAATGTGAGGACTAGCTAGAGGTCAACTATTGGTGACTCACAATCGAACCCAGTCGTCGTCCCCTAAGCAACTTGTAGCAACGACCCTAGGCCGAAATTCAATTTCATCCCTAAAGTTAGGATTAGGGTATTTGCATGGAGGAGATGAAGTGAATGGATCTCGAGTGAGGACAAAATTGCTAATAAATTTAATGACCTTATGAGAACTAGTTTGAGACCCATGAGCATGAACTTGAGCTCGAGTATGAGCCTAAGGATAACTGGTGGAATGATTTGATGGGCCCACGTTATATGTTTGTGCTAGATCAGCATGTAGCCCTATATCAATGTGAGCTAGACCCGTGGACTCATGACTCAATTGACCAGCATCCACCATAAGGTTGGCTGGCTCACCATGATAGAACACATAGGGGAATCCAAGCTTGGATCGTCAAGTTTAATTTTCTAAAATTTTTTAGAAGAGATCCACTAGATTGGACCTACATAGTAGAGCAATTTTTTAGGTATCACGACATGCCCAACACTAGAAGGTCTAGCTTGCATCATTCCACTTGAAGGGCGTAGCTATCAGGTACTAGTTAGTTGAGCAGTCTTGACCATTTGAGTCTTGGTGTAGATGCTATTTATGCTCGATTCAATTCGACCTAGTACGAGCAAAACTAGCATCGTAGAGAAGAGAGGAGGAAGGCGACTCACATTGTGGACCCACTTGAGCCAACTCCACTTGCTTCAGCTCAGCTTGCACAAACAAGCTCAGCCTAACCACTAGATCACATGCAGCTTTATACTTATTGACTTGGAGTAGTGTAAAAAGAAAGGTTTGTGCTTTTACTATTACCATTTAACCCTTGATTATAAATGCAAGCTTCAGTGCATCATGTTGTTAGGTGATCTCAAAGAGGATGAATTGAGTCCACCAATTGGCACGATCGATTGTATGAGTACAAGGACATGAATGGCTAATCACCTTATGGATAAGGTGTCGGAAGCATATTAGATTGGTACTATTTGACCACATGGGTTGAGTCAAGTCAAGTTGAATCGAGTTAGTTAGCTAGATTTGATTATTATTTTAAATGTCAAATAAAGCAGATTTAAGCCCAATAAGATGAATTAAATTTGACCCACTATGATTATACTCTTATAAATAGGAGTAATCATGGGCTAATTATTATAGTAGAATGATTATTGAGTTTAACCAATTTTACTATTTGCCTTTATTTTTTATCATAGTCGTCAGATTATCCTTATCTTCGTATGAGTAGATCTTAACTCTACATCCATTCAAAGCATCTAAACCTTAGACACCATCTCCCTCCATGAGCCACCTTATTTTATAGTCGTCCTCCACCACCCTTGACGGTCCGCCACCCTCTAACAACTGCCGCAACATTAGAAATTACCAATCTATTCAGTCTCAACCTTCTCTCATTATTGTATTTTAACTTTTTATCCCGACACTAGAATCACATAAAACTAGAGCCATTAGATCCATAACTTTTAAGTTATATCAAAATTTTCATATGAATAGATCGATCTAGATCTGGTTTGTATCATTAAAAAGCGTTTAGAAGATGCGATATTACATAAAGAGCTAAGAGATGGACACATAAGAGGTCCAGAGAGCATGGTATACACAGATGGTGCAAGATGAGCGTGTAGCACTTCTTGGCTGCATTTTAAATAGAAAATAATAGTAAAAAGTGATAAGAGAAGATTTTTCGTGGTTTATCACGTATGAGTTTAATATCGATTTGTATAGTTGATGTGCGCCTTTAGGACCAATTTATCTAGATATTTTAGAATCTATGTACTTTGTATCTTACATAGAGGATTTGTTGCGGCCTTGTATTTTTTTCATATTAGAGCACTTTTTATCTAAATTCTTTTGTCTGAGTTTACTATGATTATTTTTTTCTCTTTTGATATTTAGCAAGATTAAATAAACATAGTGCGAGAAAGCTTTCATAGATCTAGTTTGTGCATAAAAAGTGGTATTAAAGCTGAGGGTCTGGTGAATCCAATATGAGGTATTAGAATTGATGGTTCGATGATTAGAGATCACTCTTTAAATTTTTTTTATGAAATAACAATTGTATTCCAATAAAGTCATAATTTGTACAAAAAGAGAAAATCAAGACCGGAAAACAAACAAGCCAAAAACTAATCTACATTTTCTAATGCAAAAAAAAAATCTCCCTCACTAAAGAGAATAAAAAACCTACTGATCTCGTCAAATTCAGACCAATTTAGTTTATTAAAATTCTAGGAATAAGATTCACTTACAAACCCCTCTAGACGCACCGATATCTAAGTGTCGAAGTTCGCTCGCAATCTGTTGCGATAAACTATTCCATGAAAATTGAGTGCCTCCGATTGATTCACCGCAACACAGATTACTTGCTGTGAAGACATGGTAAAGATTCAGCTCCTACTTAAGCTCCTCCGATGTGCTTCAAGATATATATATATAGTATTTTACAAGCACTTGAACTACTTTCACTCCTCATAATTTGATACAAATTAAGCTGTTTTAAGAATCCTTGAATTGAATGGATGCATTATAGTACCTCTGGATCCCTTGCGAGGAACATCTTCGATTTGTACTAAATAAATTCTAAAAGGAAAACTCCCATACGAAATATGAAATTAAACTTTCCTAGTTCAGTTCTAAGAGATCAGCTCAGACCATTTAAGTTCGACTTGAACTAAACCCATACACAATAAGTAATTCTATGAAAAGTTGTTCCAAGGTTAGAACCATTTTAAATCGGTTCAAACCTAGTATTGTAACATGTCTTGATTGTACATAAAATCCTAGATTTATATCATAGTTACAAATATTTTGTGTCATGAATTTGCCATTACATCAACAGTCTTCCCTTTGACAATTTGGTAATAAAATACTATCTTAAATAATTCTCCACCCAACACAATCATCTAATATTAAGACAACACACTTACTTCAGATCTAAAGAACATAAAGGCTTGCAAGCCATAAAATACAGTTGTGTTAAATTAAAAATTCAATTTGATAAAAGATTTGCAATTTCAGCAAGTAATAATTCTCAATGCTTTGAAAAAATTCAGTAACCACCAACAAATATATGTCGAAATAATTTTTCAAAGGATCCAATTTAGATGCAAAGTTGGCAAACAATCAAAACATACAGTTATTGGTTTGCAATAAACTCCAACACCGATTGAGAAAAGAACAAAACCAAATTTGCAATAAACTCCACATGCTTTTCAATAAAGTCCATCTTGACAAAGAACCAAGATTTTATGATCTTAGATCAATTTGGTAGCTCTAGTAGACATGCAAACTATTAGCCCCAGTTTGTTTCGGGTCCAGGGAAGGTCCCTAAACATGAATTATAGACTCCTAAAATCAGTCTAGTAACTAAATACTAAAATAATTTTATTTTTCTTAATCAAATTCAGCCCTTAATAAATAATTAAATAATAATATATAAATTAATAATTAAAGAGTAATGATAATGCAGTTAGACTCACTGCATGCAGATGTTGATGTTGCTGTGCTACTTGGTTATATATATGGTGGAGCAAGATTCCTGGTATAAGACAAGGGTGCAGGAAATTGATGCTCCGACACAGGTAACACAATGGCTCGTGGAGAGTGGCCAATTGCATGGAAGACCTAGACTTGTGAGACTAATAAGTTGGCCAAAAGAGACATTGGGCATAATGCTTGGTTAACAGTAGTAGATTGAAGTCAAGATTGATCATTTGGTAATCATGCAGACAGAAAGTATTATTAGATGATGACGTCAAACAAAATATAATTCACTATGCATGATAAGGATTTCCTACTAAGAGACGATGAAAGGCATAGTAGACAGAGAAACATGTAGATGATGTTGACTAAGCAACATAATAGTCCGCAAAATGGAGTCCTTCGAAGATTATTGAATTAGTCCTAGTCAAATTTAGACTACTAATTCATCTTTGTCTTTGATCGTCGAAACGTAGGAAATACAGTGAAATATCTTCTAGATAGTTAGAAAATAAAGAAATACCTCTAATTTGATTAGGACAAATGGCATACTTTATTTAGATGCTTGTAAAGATATTGTCAGTCAATTTTACATAATGACAAGTTCGTGGACATACTAATAGTTGACGATCAATGTATGATCAGATTATACAATTTGTGAAAGAGTATGTGCGAAGAAAATCGAAGAAAGGAATCTAATTTAAGTCAAAAGAACACTTCAACACTCTTATAGGCTCGGTGCTCTGTGGTATGTGAATCACATATATTCTCTTATGGAAATTAAGTTGGGTGTAGACTAGGTAAGTCGAATATGGAGTAGATATGCAAAACTTGACTATGAAAAATTTAGAAACCATTTGAACTTTGGATTTTCCTATTCTAATCACCTAGTCCAAAGATATTTTTTTCATTGCATATAGAAGAAGACCAGTGACTAAAGGAAGTGTTATAATTCGACTATGTGAGTTAAGTTAATTGAGTCAAGTCAAGCTAGTTAGTTATATTTATCTATTATTTTAAATTCAAATAAAGCGGATAATCCGTATGTGGATCCGATCTGGTAAGACTTTACTTCTATAAATAGAAATAGTCATGAATTGATAATTATTGTAGAATTGGTCATTGTGTTTAGTTATTTTATTATCTCATTCTTATTTTTTATTTTAGTCGTTAGATCGTCTTTATTGTCATAGGATAGATCGTAACCGTACAACCCTCGCAAGTTTCTAAACCCTAGCCGCCATCTTCTTCTACAAGCCACCTTCCTCTACGGCTGTCCACCACTGCCCTTGGCCATCCGCCACCCTCCAAATGACTACTGCAACATCTAATATTTACTGATCTACTCCGTTCTAACATTCCTCTACTTTTTTACTTTTAATTTTTCATCCTGACCTCAAATTTATGTAAAACCAAAGCCATTATATCTGCAACTCATAAGGCTACCACTATAAAAATTTCCATATTTTACATCTAGATTAGTTCATATTTGATTCATAAAGTTGGTATTAAAGCCACAGTTTTTCAGCCATTGGTGAACACGCGATCTAAGATAAATTCGAAGGAGATCGCTGCCATAGAGAACCAAGAATTCATCCCCATCCCTATGAAAGTTTCTCCGGCACCACCACTACCAACAGCCATTGCCGACGAGCCACCGGCATAAGTGAAGGCTATATTAGAAGAATCTTCTGCTGATTTGAAAGAGAGCTTGAAGGAGATGTAAACCTCCCTTAAAGACTCGATTTTACCTTAGTAAAGGCCTTACCAACCACCCACTACTACTCTACATTGCTACCGTCATCAGCCACCATGGAATAGTCGCCATCTCTACCTTCAAGCACTAATAATAGTAAAAGCATAGAGACCATCCAAACTGTAGCAACCACTCCTTCGACCATGATGGAGCTCCCTCCACCCTTGCAAACTGATCCCGCTGTAGCCATGACATCGAAGAAACCCCCAACGATTATCTTTCCCACTCGTGATGGAAGCTAGGGTCGAAAAACTTACCTTTCCACTAGTGGCAATCTAGGCACTTCCGGTCCAAGCCACCACTACCAGCACCTTCCTTGGACCACCCGCACTCGCACTCGCTCCCACACCCACACCCTCACCCGATCCATGGCCATGTTTGTGCCAACACCGGTAGGAAGGCCATCGCTGGTAGCCTTCTTGACTGTAGTGAAACCATGATTTGCGGGCTCAAGTGTGGCGTTCTAGTGACTTTTGGCAACCACAGTCAGCTTCCTCAAGCCGATTGCCATCCATTGGTGGCCACCGCAGTCGTCAAAGATCGCCACATGGCCGAACTGCTGTAAGCAGAGGCAACTATTTATATAGTAATTAATTGTGATAGACTATAGGCAAGAGACGAAGTTTAAAACTTGGATGATATATTGTCTAAGAGTTGTAAGTACTTCTTGTTTCTATGATTGGATGATATATTGTCTAAGGATTCCTATCTTTCTCAAAATTTTAGACATAGAGGGTTAGCTTTCTAGATGATGAACATAGACCTATTGTTGGCGCATTGAGATCCATAATAGATATACAAGAGTTGTATAGAAGATATTGTTAGTTTTTTGTGATTGACAAAATTGTGAGAAAGCAAAGTCTTTTATGATGTAAATTTTTTAGATTTGTCGTAAAGATCAATAGCGCAACCTCTTCCCATTTGGAAATCAAAATTAGAGCTATTTTTGTTTGAAGAATAGTATTGCTGGAATTCTGTTTGAAATCCATTCGAATAAGATTGAAACCCGTTTGAACGAGATTTTTTGAGAGCTCACTGTATCCAATGTGGGAAAGTCGTTCGAACGAGATTTTCTAAAAAGCTCATTGTATCTAATGTGGAAAAGGCGTTCCAACAAGATTTTCTAGAGAGCTCACTGTATCCAATATAGAAAAGGCTTTTAAACGAGATTTTTTGAAAAGCTCATTATATCCAACATGGGAAGGGCGTTCGAACAAGATTCACTTGGAATACTTGGGCGTTCGAACGGAATTTAACTCGTTTGAACGGAGCGCAGAAAAATTATATTTTCAGTCAAAGTTGTCATCAAATTAGGGCTTTTGGGACTATAAAATAAAGTCTTGAGAAAAATATTAGGTGCTTTTGGGAGGTTATTGAAAATATTTTGAAAGAGCAAAAAGAGAAGAGTTGGAAGAGTTGAATGGTGAAGTTTTTGTACCATATTTTGATGAAGCTCTATTAAATTCAAGATTGGGTTCACTATTACCTCAAGGGTAAGTCTTCAACCTTGAGGGTCACTAAGGTTGAACAGCAAACACGAGAAGCGATGTATTGAGGGGTAGTCAAGCAAATTACTTCAGAAATAGTTGTGTGTAACAATGGACGATCTGCATGTATTTTGTAACCGTTGATTATTATAGTGCTTGGTTTGATCCTAAAAAAGGGATTCGTGGTTTTTTTTACCTTGTTTGATAAGGGATTTTTTCACATTAAAAATATTGTGTTTGTGTGTACTTTTGTATATCTTATTTAGCTATCGTTTAGCATTTTAATTGAGTGAACATCTTATGCGGTAGACAGACAAGTGCAGGATGAGGACTATGCGCTTGTGCATTATTCTATAATACGCCACTATGAGCTACCACGCATATCTTTGTATCTAAGGCTACCGTAATTATTTTAATCTTTAGCGATGTTGGGGGGGATTGGACCATGCATACATATAGTGTCAGAATGCATCCAATGAATTGTATTATGCAATGTACAACAAGTAGTACTAGAGCTAAGAATATATATATATCAACAATATCGCTAAGCTCTTTTCTAATTAGTTTTTATGGGACAAAGAATGGGTCTTAGATGTCTCCACATCATTGGCCAAAAGAAAACCACCAAACCTACGCATGAGAGAGCTAGGGAGCTGGCTATCTGCGATCTTAGGACTGTAAGGACTTCTTTGGTGATTTAGATGATGCTCAACTCAGACCATTCTGAGGGTATGCTCAAGCTTATTTGTAATAGGACACCTTCCAGGTTATTGCTGTCACCAAACTTTTTTAGATCTAATTTCTAATAATGCTTTGCAGGGAGAAGGTCCCTAAGTACTTATTCTCTATGAAAAAATAGTCTCTATTAATGCCTATATAGGACAATCAAAGATGGACAGTAGAATTGGTACCCTCATCTGCATGGTGCTGTGCATTAAGCTGAACGTCGCCATGCATGGATGGAGTGCTATGAGGATTCTGTATGATCATATCCAGTTGGCTTTGTCAATCTAGCTTGTTGTTAATGAAAACTCGCGTTCGATTCAAATATTTGTTCGAGACCGACTTTCTCCTTTAATAAATTAGTCAAACACGAGTCAGGAATTTAGCTCAAAATTAAATACTAATTATTTTGCACAGCATAACATCAATTGTCAAAAGCACTCTGACAATCCTATTTAGAAGATTTTACATGGTATATGAAAAGGCTAAAGTGTCAGAAAAAAATAAGAATTTGTCTGCGAAAATGAGTACGTAGAGTTTATACGTGTAATTAACCCATGAACTATTAATCAACATTGATATGTAATGATTCTTGTCACAACTGGTGGGCATTTGTAGAAAAAGTAATTCTATTTACTGGTAGGATTACAGTATTATAAAACTAAAGTCTTACACCAACATTTTATTGGAACACAACGAAATAGTAGAACAATACACACTGCAAACCAGCTCATCCTTAGCAAGTCATCCATCATTTAGTTCACAAACCTGCAACTCTTCCTGATCTCGCCCTGGTTTCCGGTGAGCACCTCGACGTTGCCCATGTTGATCATGGACGCCCCAAACTTGAACTGCCAAGTACCCGGCCTCTTCGCGTTGGTCGCCACCAAGGCCGCCGTCTCCCCACTCGTAAGCAACGTCTGGTCGGACGAGAAGAGAACCTTGTGAGCGTTCACGTTCTTGTAGTACTGGTTGTCGAGCTTGTTCGGCGTCACGATATCCTGGTCCACCGTCGGGTCGAGGCTTCCAGTCGACGGGCATCTCGTCTTCAAGAACGCGGCAAAGGACGGGTCCATCGAAGGGTCCTGCTTCTGCGTCGCGCTGAAGTTGAAAAGACGGCGGGAGAAGGACGAGCAGAGGGAGCGGCCGATTGAGTGGGCGCCTGAGAGAGTGACGAGGTCGTCGACAGATAAGCCTTTTGAGGCGAAGCTGGCCTTGAGCTGGGTGAGGTTGAATATGGGAGGGGGGAGGTTTTGGATCGTCTCATTCGCAACAGAGATCCTGCCGTCGCGTCTTCCGGAAGGGATGGAGTACCTGACGACGCCGAGGAAGTCGGCCGCGTCGCGGGCCGCAAAGGCGATGATGTCAGCGCAGGAGACGGTCCCGGGGCAGTGGCGTTCGACCGCAGCCTTTGCGTCGTCGATCACTTCGAAGCCGCGAAGGCTAGGGTTGTTTGGCGGCCCTGTCTTTTCGGTATTTGGGTTCGCCGGGGTCGGGTCGAGGAGGACGGAAGCATCACAGCCCTGGTACAACGAATGAAATAATAAAAGTAAAATTATCCTTCTCTATCAGCTTAAGTTTTTAAACTAGTTACTAAATTAATATGATATCAAAATAGGTCGTGACATGATGGTTCAGAACTGTTCATATATTTCTGAAGTAATAGAGTTGCATCTGGTTTACATATATATATACATATGTGTATAAGTTACGTACCCTAACAAAGCAATCGTGGAAGAACATTCTAATGACACCAGCGCCAATGCCAGGATTCTGGGCCACAGCCTTCTGCACCACCTTTCTCACAATCTTTTCCGCCTTTGGGCACTTGTACTTGTAGAAGCCAACTTGGAGTGGGGGGTTAGCAGAGATGAGAGGAAGCATGGCTTGGAAGGCAATAGCGAAGACGAGGCATGAGAACAGAAGAGGAACCTCAGCTCTTCCAACTGACCTGCTCATCTTTCACCAGTCTTGTGTTTGGAATTGGATGGTACGAGAGTTCTAAAGAGAAGAGGAAAGATAGCAAGAAGAGGAGTTCCGATGGAGAGGTGTTTGTGGGTGTTGCTCTTTATAGAGGAACGGGGGTGGAGTGCAATTGATCAAGTAAAACAAAGTATAGATAAGATATATAGAGTTCTCCTCTTTTTTGTGCTATATTTTTGTGAGTTTAATTGGTCAGCAGACATAGCCAGCCCTAACTATTAAACTAAGCTTTTGACTTCCATTGGTCGGATGGCTGTACTGAGGTCGAAGTAGGTGGTCGGTGGGCTGGTGGAGTTAAACAATGTCAAAGCCTCCAATTAAGATGTAATGACTTTTTATCAAATAATCTTTCGTAATAAAGAAAATATAGAAAAGGGGGAGAAAATGATATAATAAAAAGTTATATTTGTGTAACACCACCTGTCAGGATACATTTTTTTAACAAAATGTCTCTACAAATTTTTTCTACCAGGTGGAAAAATGGAGAAAAAGAGGGTATCTTTGTTAAAAAAAACTTAGAAATATTCCCTTAAATTTTAGAAAAATGGAGGCCGGTATTGTTTTTGAATTAGGTAAAAGGATGTAGGTGGTACATAAATTAAAAAAATAAATCCAACAGTTAATTAAAGTGCAAAACCAAGTCAAGATTAAGAAATATATTCTTGAAAACGAATTCTAGAAAACGACCCATGAACGAGAGAAACAACTGGGGTCTACATCCGTGTGACAGTGTTAATTTTGTCCATCAAGAAAGAAAGTTCCTTACTTCAAATTATTGTTATTATTATTATTATTATTATTATTATTACTGTTTACATCCCTGCCTTAATGTTTGTTTGTTTGTTTGTTTGTTTTTTTTTTTTTTTTTTTTTTTTTTTTTTGTGTGTGTGTGTGTGTGTGTGTGTGTGTGTGTGTGTGTGATAAGTAAACCTTTTGAACTGTTGAATAATATTTCACTTCTCAATTATCTAAGATATTTAAGTGTAGTTGCTCGTTATTATTATTTTAGTTAAAATTTGCAGGTATAAGATACTAATTATATTTTTACGGGAAATTTGCATATAATAACTTGTCTTTTAATAAAATTATTGTCTAAACATTATATTTTTACTATGTTTAAATTAAGCTCTATCATTTAGCGAATATGTGCAGAAACACATCGCTATTAAATCTGTTAGTTAAACTTAATCAAATATCTGAGTTAAGTTAACTATATTAAAAAATTATGAAAACATCCTCAATAAAGTCATACTAAGGGCATTTTAGGTATTTTAGAAATAAGGGTATTTTAGTTATTTTAAAAATTAAATAGTTTTATTTAATAGAATGTTCTTAGGCTGTTAGTTTAAATTTAACCCATAGTATTTTCTCCATATATTCACTAAATTATAAAGTTCAATCTATAAATAGTAAAAATATAAAACATAAACCATAACTTCTTTATAAAATAAGGTGTTATATACAAATTTACCTATCTTTACTTTCACGTGGTAAATGGCCTCCCTTGCTATATTCTTATTCAAAATTTAAATTACACCTTAACATCGTGAAAACAATATAAACTTAATTGAATCCATCCATTAATGGGTTCTATTAGGCATTTATTTGCCCCTAAGATATCTCCTATTTAATAGAATTATATATATCTAGTTTTTAGAGTGAACTATTTCATTATCAAATCGGTAAGTAATCGATGCGATAAAAACTAGAACCAGAGACTATGCAATCCGGCTGTCTTTTGGCGATCGACTAGGTCATATACTTTTACAAAGTTAATTACTTATTTTTAATATTTAATTACTCTATTCTATACTCTAATGATATTTTATTCTTGAGATTTTTAGAATATTTAGTCTTTTAAAATTAGTTTTTTTTTTGTGCATATATACTCTTAAAAGACCTTTATTTGTTTGTAGTCCATCTAAAATTTATATTTACATATATATCACCTAAGATACACACTTTTATCATATATATATATATATATATTAAAATTTTTATCTTTTTTCATAAATATCTGTTCGAGTAAACTCCATTAAAATTTAAATAATATAAATATAAAAAGATAAAAATATCCTTATTTTAGTTTTCAAATATTTATTATATTTTTATATCTTTTTATTAAATAACTTAATTTAAAAAGTAACCACGAGAGTATTTATATAAATGGCATGTTTCAAGAGATATATATTTAATTAGACTACTTTTGCATATTTCTTTTTTCAAATTTTAGAATTATCTAGAATAATCTATATATTATTTAAATATTTAAAAAATAGTAATATGACCGACAGGCCGAGTAAACTACTAGTTGAACTAATAACCCAATGACCCGAACCTCTGATTGGATTAATATTTTAGTTTGATAGTTTAACTATTGCGTATTGTAATTGGCAAAATAATAATTTTATTCGACTCTCTAAATTTCACTATAATTTAAAATTATATTTGGTGAGATTTTATTTTCTAAAAGTGCTGGGTTACTGTCTCGTTGTCGATATTCTTGCAAATGTCTTTCTCAATATGATTAACTGATTGACATGAGCCCTATTGTAGATAGTATCTTCTAATTTAATCTCATATATCTAGATGATACTGACATATTCTACATCTTAATCTTGGTTCTGGTGAGAGCTTTTTCGTGTCAATACTTTAATTGGATTATGAAAATTCTGAAAACGAACTCTTCATTTTTTTTTTAAAATTTAAATATAGAGGAGAGGAGCTCTTGCGTCTTCTGGGAGAAGTTTTGGACCTGCTATAAGAGTCAGAGAAGCAATGAGAGGAGTACGTATATGCAGTACTCAAATGGTGGAGGAAGACTGAAAAAATTCCAAATAGTAATAGATTAAAAAAATATTAAATATTAGGAGAGCTAACATCAGCATTAAATAGAAAATTTACTATCAAGATGCTAGAAGTAAAGGATTACTAATTATTACTCAAGATAACTACAAGCCATAATGCTAAAAATATAAACCATCAATGGTAGAGAAGAAAATATGAGATTTACATGGTTTGATGATGTAATTATATCCTCAAGCGATGTAAAACTTTAATTTACTAGTCGAGACACAAATACAAGTATTTTTATGCCTTTAATTTCTCCCATATATAATAGAGAAATAATTTAGGAGCTCTCACTCTTCTATCTCTATAATCCTGAAATTTATTATAATGATATTCTTAGGTGTAACTTACTGAAGAGAAACTTACAAGGCATATGAATGGCTACCCTACTATATTCGAACATCCTTTTATAAGCCCTTTTTTTGATTGAGCCAAGCTAAACATATATAGTAGAGTCAAGTCTAACCTTAGATTGCAAGTCCTTTGGTCTGCATATCTAATTTCTTGTTCTCAACTGCTATAAACAATCATAAAAATTAAATTACAACTTTAATATGCACTTAAAAGAAACAAAATACTTATTCGATGCTATCCTTGTTAATGTAGTAACAAACATACCTTGACTATTTGCTATCAGTCAGAGAGTCTCAGAGATAATAAGGAAGTGTTTTTAGGAGAGTACTTGATAAAGTAGATCACACACAAATTTATTTTATTTTTATCACTCTAAGCCTAAGGGTCAACTCTCTATGAATACAAGAGGACTGAAGTCAGTCTCATAACTTAGTGGGTTAAATATTTAGGCTAAGTCGACCCTATCAATGAACCCTAGCTTAGCTGAAGCTATTACATTGTCGAGCTACTTTATCAAGAATGACAGTGAGCCATCAATGGAGCCAAATCAATCTCTCAGCGCAAAGAAATATTTTCTACCTTTTTTCTCATCCCCCATCATTTTCCTACATAATTTTTTTTGAGATTAAAATATCCTTACTATCTCTATGGTGGACCCTTCATCTAGAATTCACTTCAATTAGGCAATAAAAATAATGTTAGGTTTTGTAAGTGACAAATTCGACCAAACACAATGATTCACGCTGTATTTTTCCTAGTTAACTATGAATTAATAAGCTATAAATAAAAGTTTGATTAAAGGAAAATATGAAAAGAAGCTAAAACTTTGAATGAGATTGTCTTGGAATGCTTGGACACTTGAACACAATAACGAATTAAAGATAATTCTCAAGTCTGATTTTTTTAGGAGTAATTTTCTTTACACCTAAAATACCTTACTCTCCTAATGTTGTTGGCAGAATTGATAAATTGACTAAATTAACTCTCCACTTATAATAACAAGATAATTAAATAGCTTAACTAATATTAAATATTTTAATTTTTTCAAATTCCTTCATTGCCCTCTACCTTAATCCCCTTTCTAAACAAAAATACTTCATTATTCCTCTCTCCTACCATATCCCATATCCCATATCCCACCTCGACAAGGGATGATGGACCACAAGGTTTGGTTGTGGCTTGGAGTCAGTTTAGGTTGGCGAAGCCGGGGGGAGTCAACGGTATCAAGATTGTGCATGAGCTTATTAAGCTCGATGCTGTAGGCTGATGCGAACTGGTTAGATTGATCGCATCATGAGGACATTGGATTCGATGAATCAAATCTAGTTATCTTATTTATTTTGCTTATATAGTTTAATTAGAATCTAAGTAGGTTAGAGTTTATTTAATTAGCTAAATTTGTTAACTTTTATGCAGTTTTAGAAAAATATTCTATAAATATTTATTAGTTGATCGAATATTATAAGACTACTTGGAGAAAATCGAAGACGTCCTGATCTATAATTTTGGTATTCAAGATTTCTCCAAATTAGGACTCCATCTATGGCATAATGAAGAAATATTCTGAAAAAAATAAGAAATGCTGATTTAGCTAAGTCATATTTATCTCTAGGTCATATTTATCTCTAGGTCATATTTATCTTTAATGTAAACTTTTAAGACAAGCTTAGTTAATCCATGTAAGCCATTAAAGTAATTTTAATTAAGTCACGTAAGCCTCTAAGGTAAGTTCAATTAAATCATGTAAGCCTCCAAGGCAAGTCTTAGTTCAAGTCGTATAAACCCTTAGGGCTAAGTTTGAGTAGGACTCATTATACCTAACCTCTATATATAGAGGGGTTATGCTTTAAGCATCTAAGCAT
This sequence comes from Typha angustifolia, assembly GCF_048772165.1. Classification (NCBI taxonomy): domain Eukaryota; kingdom Viridiplantae; phylum Streptophyta; class Magnoliopsida; order Poales; family Typhaceae; genus Typha; species Typha angustifolia. The sequence goes on along the minus strand of NC_133252.1, from coordinate 8,737,353 downwards.
TGAAGATTAATTGATTTTAGTTTTTCTTATCCTTGCATTTACTGTTTTTATTATAGCCGTTAGATCGTTTTTTCTTTCTTAGACGTAGATCTAAATTAGAAACCCAAATTCTATCTCTAACCTATAGCCACCATCACCTCCAGCGACCCTATTATACGACCATCTATCACCACCCTTGGCCATCCGCTACCTTTCGACGATCGTCGTAATATCGAATATTTACCATTTTACCCTGTTCTGACTTTGCTCTAGTATTTTAATTATATTTTTTTATCTAGACATCCAATTGATGTGAAACTAGAGCCATTAGAACCCTATATGGTGAGGCTACCACCACTTAAATTTTTATACATTTAGATCAATCCAAATTTGGTCCATAACATAGGCCTCATTAAGACTAACGGGAAAGCTGTGGTCAGTGAGCCTTGAGGAGGCAGGTGAGCGATCCCGACATGGATGAGGAGGAGGGGGTAAGCCCCTTTATGAGATCATGGAGTCAAGTGCAGATCGATCAAGTCTTCGTCTCCTTTCTCTTCTTGGTAGTGGTTTTATCAGGAAACGACGTAGAGGTAGGTGTGGGAGGGTGCATATTGGGTCAAATCTTGACCCGGACTTGGTTTAGTTGGGGGCACATTGGATCACTACTGTTAGAGAAGGTAAAGATGATGGGGGATGCTGGAGGTGATCTGGCGACCGATGGCAAAGGTGGAGGAGAAGGTGACGAGGAGACATGTCCGATCCCTCCCTTCTCCCCAATAGCTCTTGCAAGCTCTTCAGCAACCCCACCCACCTAGCAGCCGAAAACCGCTCATCTATACCTTGTCGTCTCCTCCATCCTCGTTGCCACCCCCACCGTGATCCACGACGCCACTCGCCTTTACGATAACCCCTTTAACAATGCCACTGATCGCCGTCGGATTTGCCTCCGCTGGCCACACCTCTCTCTCGTCGGGAGGGGTTGGATGAGGAGGAGAAGGATTTAGCAACCGTAGTGACGGTGGTAGAGGGTCGGGTGGAGGGTTTGGTGCTGGTGGTGGCGCAGGAGAAGGTGTGGGTAGTGGCGGTTTGGGTGCAGTAGCTGGTGGCGGTGTTAGAGGAGAGGAAGAGAGGTTATATAAAGGGGTATTTTTATCATCATAAATTTTTTTCTTAGTTGTTCATGACTTACATGTGTTTACGAGGGGTATTTTCATTATATTATTGTCACGTGATTATTACATAACAACTTATTGATGGAAATATATAACGGAACCATAACGGAAGGTGTCAAGTGAGTTATTTTTGAAAGTTCAAGGGATCAGTGTGTATTGAAAAAAAAATTCAAGAGGTCGATGTGAAAACAGGTAAAGTTCAGGGAGTGAAAAGAGAATTATCGCTTATTCTTATGTGATCTTGCTTTTCTTTTGAGAAAGATATATAGAAGAAGAGCAACCTAAGAGTTTGTGGTAACTCTCAAAAGCTATAGTTTTTTTTTAGAGAAATTGAGTGTCTTAAAAGCGAAAGTGTAACTTTTATATATTTGATCATTGTGGAGTCTAACTACATCATAAGTTGTGTTTGCTATTGATTCGATGATCACAAACATGCCTTCAATTTTAAGGGTCACTAAAACCGGATATCAAGTAAGAGAAACAGTATATTAATGGGGGAGTTAAGCAAATTACTTTAGTGATAATTATAGAGAATAATAAATAGACTGTAAGTATATATTATATAACTATCATTATCATAATGCTTGATTTGATCCTAGTCAAGAGATTCATATTCTGTTTATCCTTAGTCGACGAGGATAAACAGAATAATTAAGTATTAGAAATTTGTATATGACACCTTAAATTTTAACAAAACTATAGTTTACACTCTATATTTTTACTATTTATAAATCAAGCCCTATAATTTAGCGAATATATACTAAAAATACTTTTAACGTTATATATGTTAGCTAAACTTAATTAAATATACGTGTTAAATAAACTATACTATAAAGATTACGAAAATACCCTCAGCTAAGTTGTACTTACCCTATACTAACTAAAGTTAACCCAACTAAATTAAACCTAATTAAACTAAACCTAACCTAAACTTAGGACATTTTAGTTATTTTAGAAATAAAATATCTCTAATTAGTATTTTCTGCCCATATTTACTAAATTATAAGACTTAATTAATAAATAGTAAAATGATAGGATGTAATCTACAATTTCATTAAAAGACAAAAATATGATATGCAAAATTCTCTCAGAGGATTACTCCAATCTCAATAGACACCGTGCGTAGAACACCCAGAGTAGGTAGGCAGGCCACAAAACCACTGGCGAAGCCTAAAGAGAATGACATCCAGGATTGTGCTTCATAAAACAACAACAAAAGAAAAAGTCCCTCTCTTTCACCTTTCTTTCTCCGTAAGCTGATCGCGTCTTTGATAGGAGTTTTCCTTTTCTTGAATAAAACTAAGCTGTCCCTGTTAACGCTACTGTCGAAAGAGAAGCACCAAATTCGACTTAACAACTGCTAAGACTGCTACATCTCACCTTAGTATGACAGCAAGAACGAACTTTATGCTAAAAGGAAGTTAATACTTTTATAATCATGATGAGAGCTTGCTATTCTTCTTCCTTTTTTCCTCTCTCTCTCTCTTAATATAAACATTTTATACTTCTAATATGCAATCACCGGTAACTCTATGTTTAAATTATTTTGAAAAACACCACTTAATATGCCCTAGAAATTTTTTTATTTCAGAATAACAACTAAACTACAGAATATAAATATTATTCATCAAATTTCTATTTTATACTACACGTCAACCTAATTACTAATTTACCCTTGATATGTATCTTATTAATCTAAAGAATAACTATTTCTAAAATAAAAATATTAATTTAAGAGTAATAAGTATCTATTTTAGGATTGATCTTATTTTTAAAGTATACGACGATTGAGTATTTAAGTTATTTTTAATCCAGCCCTTCTTTGTTTTCCTATAATATTTATATCACACATTGAATTATTTTAAACTAACTAATCTTTAATAAACAATATCCAAATATGAGTATTCTATTAGTGACACTAAGTTTACTTTTTTTAAATACAAAAGAAAATTGCTCATACCTTTCTTTCATTTTGCTCTTTTATTGAGTATACAACGGCGAAATTCACTAAATATCAATCCCAATCCTTAGGGATGAGAGTTAATTTATAATCTCTATCATATCATATGCTGACATAAAATTTTACTTTTATTTTTCTTCCCTAAGAGTTCTACTAAAATTAACAAATACCAGAGATCATGTCTATATAATTATTCAAAAGTCATAGAATTTTTTTTTTACACTAAAATATACGCACACATCCTGTTTCATTAGAAACTATAACAGTTTCGTGCGTTGAAACCAACCTTGTAAGACAACTTCTATACCAACATCAAAATCAAAATATGAAATATTAACTACACAACATAACCAACAATACTATAGACATCAACTTATAAGATATACGCATCAAAAGTCATAATTAGAGATACTTAGTGAATAATTTTATGGAGTATCGCACAGTTTCAACAGTTGAGTGAATGGAAAAAATATTAAAGGTTGTACTATTTAATATATTCGTCATTGCTGAGATTGTCAAAATCATCAAAATAATAAGTCTAAGAATTCTAAAGATAGCTAGATATTTCCAACAGGAGAGTGACGAGTTTGTAGATTGATTTTAACTGCTAATCAATCCTAACTATAACCTTAACTTAAATAGGGCCATAAAATCCTTGATAGATCTCGGATAAAATGTTAATGCAGCCGTTGATAAATATAGGAATAGAATCTTATTTTAATAATTCGTTACATTGGAATGCATTGAATTAGTCCAAACTGCCCGGTAAAACTGGGTCATATTTTATGCATCTCTAATTTTGGATCAGCATCTCCATTATATAATAGCTACATAAGATATAGACGTGATACATATGAGACCACGTTTAGCACTGGTATTATTATAATGTGAGAAATAATTTGAGTCTTAAGTGTTAAGTCAATTATTGGCTATAACTTATATAGCAACCGAAGCTTAGGAGGAGGATTAGTCAATTATTGGCTATAACTAATATACCAACCGAAGCTCACGAGGAGGATTAAACGGAGGTTTTGACCAAACTAGCCCTCTTTTATATTTTATTTATCTAAATAAACTTCTTCTTAAATTTAATACCAAAATAGATTTGTAGTCTTAGATAAACTGCTGATATGTTCACATTTTACCTTTAAATAAAAATGCCAAAAATTTTATTGTATAAACTCCTCGGTGTTTTATGTGTAGAAAAGGTTGAAAAGATGAGCCCTAAAGAATAAAAAAAATTTTCAAAGTAAATTTAGGTCTTCTTTTTGCAATTTTGAGCCCATTTGCTTTTGGAAAACTTTTTCATATTTTCATAACTATATGTTTTATAATTAAAATAGATAATCGAGTACAAAGTTACGACATTATAAATTTTTTTATTTTTATTTTTATCTAATATTGATTAGATCAGCATATTACTTAATAAAATGCTAATCTGTTTCATGTTTTACTGTAGAAAGGATAAAACACTTAACAATTTAATAGACTATTTTTAATATTAAGTTTGGGGACTAAACTATTTTAGTGAAAAATTTGGAATAGACATGCATATATATATATATATAAACCAGAAATGTCACAAGCTTAAGGGCCCACATTTATTAATCAATTGTAGTATTTAATGAAACTTGCACTTGTGGAGATTTCATACCCTAAAGTCAAAGATGGTAGTCCAGAAGAAATTGAAGAGAATTGTACCAGAATTTGTGGACGCGTAATCTTAGTTGTAATGAACTAAAGACAGATCATATATGATTTTTTAATACAATGATTAGCTATTGCTATAAGTTATTATCGTTGTGATTTTGCTTTCAAGGCCAGCCTATAATCATATAACTATCATCTCCAAAGAAGATAACAACTACTGTAGGTGAGATCGAATGACTTTGTTAAGGAATAAAAAAATTAAGACCATCTTTTGCGGAAGAATAATTAATGTGGGTTATAAGGCCTAGGGATCCTGACCTTGGATTAATTCCTCCACCTCTTCACCTCTATTATTATGATTTTAATTAGTCCAACAGGTACTCTTAAGACTATTGGATAAGTTACTGCCATCTGCGTGGTTAACTATTGGCTTTCGCCAATCTGCCATATGTATAAGAAAAATAAAATATACAATTCCAATCTCTTCTCAGTTCGTTCCTACAGTCGTAGATAATTTATAGTAGCTGTTTCTTGATTTTGGCCGCTGGTATTAGCTTCATGTTATTATAGTGAGATCTATAGCATCACGTACTTTACCATTTAATCTAAAAGTTAACTGAGATGATACGTGCTAATGATAAGATTTTATGCAATTTATTACGGGCTGATTCAAATCTATAACCTCTATTGTGCATAGACTATCAGGATCCAACTACTACTACAGATAATAATTATTATTGTAACACAAGATAAGGTTGCAGCTCGCCTAGTGGACAAACAAATCTCTAGTCAATCTCTACGAATATAGTCAAGTGGCAGTGCTTAACATTTAAGAATTTATCGATGAAATTCTGTAGCATCATGAAATTAGTGGTGATAATTCATCTTACAACAATAGACTACATAAATTTCTAAAAGAAAGAACGATGGATCTAGGCACTTAAGTAGCTGTCTGTCCTTATACTATTGTTTCCATCTATTTGCACTTTGTTATTACCATGTACATCCTACTTGTATTATGTTAGTTTTAGACTGATATTTGTTTAGTTGAAGCTTTTGACTGGTCTAGTTTCTGTATGCTAAATAGTTAGAAGAGAGAGCTTTAGTGGTGCATAGGTGCATAAGTCATTGAATGGCTTGGTGGCTTCTATTGCAATCCTTTAATTTGGTGAGGGTACCAAAAAATTTCTCATCTAGTAAGCAGATTTTATTGATAAGTATTTGGAAACGATAGTCTTGGCATTAACTAAAAGCTTCCATTGGTTTTTATATAAGGTTTTTTTTCAAGGCTAATTCTACGTGCACTTCTTTAAATGTAAATCAAATACCACCGTAAATTTACACAAATTTTATTTATTTAGTTGTGAAATGTGGATTGAACTATACCGATTAGCTTGAATAAATTAATATAAGAATTTATATTTAATTACTAAATTATAAATAATTATGATCAATAAAATTAGTTTAAGATGAAAAGACTACAATGTCCTCGTAATAGACTGTGTAAAGCTAAATGAGAGAAGATAAATAATTACAACTTGTTACGCAAGTATGATTATTTTCGCTAGTTATTTTTAATCGATCGAATGTACTTTAGCTACAGAGAAGTGAGCATTTGGCTGATGTAATTTTAGTTATTTCTTACAAATATAATTATTGTTTAGAAAACAAGGTCAGTGATTTACCTAATGTAAGATTTAATCAAAATATATATAAGTAAACATTTGGCTATGAAATATATTTAATGAAGATCTAGTTCAGGAATAACTACTCCTTATATACCAACAAAATACGTTGGCTTGTAAATACGATATCCTTTTTTTGTTTGTTACAAGATAGTAATGGCAATTTCCTGCTCGACATCATTGACAGACTCCAAAGTAAAAAGATGCATGGATGGAGGACCCTTTAAATTATGACGCAAAGTTTATTATTATTATTGATGAAGACGTGGAAGTTGAGTTATAGAGGATATTTAATCCTTTTTTGGTTGTTCTTTTCATCCAAGCCATGCAAATAAAGAGAAGGTAATATACGAAAGCAGAGATAAAAGTAGTTTCATATCTTAATTAGTGAAATTATTTGTACTACAAAGCCCATAAACAGTGTTGGGTTAGTCGCAAATTCCAATTGAGCACCGCACATAATGTCGAATGGGGATTAAATATTTGGTTTGTTAAATATTGTTTGAAGTCAAAATGGTTACTTTGTCGGTTGCACCGCATCTTCTCTTGCATTAAAAAGAAACAGTAAACGACTCTTCGAGGCCATCACAGACTCGTGAGGAATAAAAGTCAAAAATCCAGCTTGTGCTGCCCACGTTCTATAGCTTTACTTCTTCAACTAATTGGGCATAAAAAAGAGGAGAAGACTCTCTCACTTATCTTTGGTTAATTTACTTGCTCAGACTCATCCCTTCTCATCTATAAATAGCTATCGGCATGAGCAGCTCTTCATCATCAGCTACCTGCTTTTCCTCCACTGCTTTCTTTGTTTATCTCTCTCTCTCTCTCTAAGATCTAGCATACATATACATATAGTAAAGATGAGCAGAGGTAGCGGTCAGCTTCCCCTCTTGGCCTCATGCCTTCTCTTTGCATTGGCCATCCAAGCCATGCTTCCCACCTCCTCTGCTTCCCTACAAGTTGGATTCTATGGTTGCACGTGCCCAAAGGCTGAGCAGATTGTGAGAAAGGTGGTGCACAAGGCTTTGGTCAAGACTCCTGGCCTTGGCGCCGCCCTTATTAGGATGTTCTTCCACGATTGCTTTGTTAGGGTAATTAAGTTATACATTACAAATATATACTTTTTTATAACTAAATTCTTATTCTTTATAGAATTTACATGTATATAAGAAACGAGACTATAATTACTTTTAATTTCTTTTGGACCAGGGCTGTGATGCTTCCGTACTCCTCGACCCAACACCAGCCAACCCCAACACTGAGAAAACTTCCCCTCCAAACAACCCTAGTTTGCATGGCTTCGACGTGATTGATGAAGCCAAGACTGCCCTCGAGCACCACTGCCCAGGCATCGTCTCTTGCGCAGACATTATTGCCTTTGCCGCTCGGGATGCGGCTATATTCCTCGGTGGCATCAAGTATGACATCCCTTCTGGAAGGCGAGATGGAAGAGTCTCCATCGCGGCTGAGGCGCTCCAAAATCTGCCCCCTCCTTTCTTCAATCTAACCCAGCTCATTGCTAGCTTTGCTGCCAAAGGGTTATCCGTCGATGATCTGGTCATCCTCTCCGGAGCACACTCCATCGGTGACTCCCACTGCTCATCGCTCTCGCTCCAGGATCCATCGATCGAGCCATCATTTATCACATTGTTGAGGAGCAAATGCCCACCGACGGCAAGCCCTACTACGGTTGTGGATCAAGATATTGTGACGCCAAATAGATTGGATAACCAATACTACAAGAACGTGATAGCTCACAGAGTATTGTTCTCTTCCGACATTGCCTTGCTGGGTAGCCCTCAGACGGCGGCCTTAGTGCAAGACTTTGCAAAGCACCAGCGAATCTGGAAGGCAAAGTTTGGGGATGCCATGGTGAAGATGGGCGACATCGAGGTGCTTACTGGAAATCAGGGTGAGGTCAGAAAAATATGCAAGGTTGTGAACTAGCTACCTAGCTAGTTTCAGTATGACTTGCTACGCATATAATGTGGCTTGCTGAGGATGACTTGATATTTGTTTTCTTACGTGTATTGTTTCATCGCTTGTGACTCATTGAATTAGTTAATGTTGTTTGTCTTGATTTAGTTCATTTCCTAATATTGTTTGTCATCAGTATGATGCAAAATAAATTACCATGAGGTAAATCTTTATGCTACCTTTGAGTTCTTATGAACATGATTTATAGTGACATGGTAAGTGATGGAGTAAGCATCGCAGAAGAATTCATGATGGTCCAAAATTGTCAAAAGGATCGCTGTTCAAGTTGAATTTATGGGTCCTCGGATGACATTGTTAAACTAAGCAAGATTATACCTTATTTTGGATGGAAACATTGTTCAGAGCAAAACTTGATAACATTGAGCCCCATAAATATTTTTGCAAATTTCACCATTTAGGTCTCCAAAATTTTAAATTTGCTATTTTAGAAAAGATCTTATCAGCTTAAATAACCTTTTGCAGAGATGTCAGAATCAGATGATCCTTTTAGATTTTGGATCTCCACGATTAGATTCTTCTTCTTCTTCTTCTTCTTTTTGGGAAATTTGATATTTGCCCTTTTGGATTACTTTTGTATTGTTGAATGATTATAATATGAGGATTATTGGAGATTGGATAAAGCTATTAGAGTTTTGTTTTTTATTTTACTTTTGGTATTCTCTTGAATCAACAAGTCTCCGATCATTAGAAAATTAATAAGATTGAGAAAGGTGCTCTCGCTCCAGCTCATCGACATTCAATCCTTACATGCTCCTTGCATTAGTTGGTATCAGATCTTGTCCTCTTTCTTATACCATGCCACTGAGAAGATGTGTTGGTGTGTAGGACGACCTTGGTGAGGTGTATGATCATGATTTTGATGATGTCGCTCGTTTGACAGGTCTAGGCGTTAACGTTAACTCAGTAGGCTACTGCATTGAAAACATTGGCCCAACAACAACACCACCATCCTCTTTCATGTATTGGATAAGGAGGAGGTATATGATTGTGTGAATTGTTTTGCTAGTTATTAGTCAAATGAAAGAAGGAATCAACAACAAAGTCAATATTAAAAAAAGAGGAGACAAAAGCTACATAGTTCTCTTAATCTTTTTCAGAATCATCATCTGACTCATCTTAGTCATCCCAAGTGACTTTCATAGCTTTACCCTTCCTCTTAAGATGATTAGGACATTCCTGTGCAATTTATCCAAAACTAGAACATTCAAAACATCGAACTTTATTATCAAAATTCTTATTTTTCTGTTTAACATTGTTGTTACTCACTCCATTATTCGAATTCACAGGATTGTTCTTTTCACAAAGATTTTGTTTTTCTTAAGTTTCTCAACATTTAACTTGTTTGGCTTTCTAAAGAATTTATTGAACATTTTAACAAACAAGGCCAACATCTCAATAACTAAATCACCTTCATCGTTAGACTCCTTTAAATTTTGTTCAACAGTGGTTAGAGCCATATCTTTGGACTTTCTAGGTTTAGAAAGACTGGACTTAAACTTTTGTAGATTTCCTACCAATTGTTCAACCTTTATAGAATCGATGTCCTTACTTTTCTCAATAGCGGTAAATTGTGCTTGAAACCTTTCTAGGAGAGACTTAAGGATCTTACGAATAATTCTGTTTTCAAAATTTTTTTCTCATAGGTTGAAACTAGGGTTGACTATATCACTTAGCTTTGTATAGAACTTATCAAAGGTCTCATTCTCCTTCATACAGAGAGTTTCAAAACTAGTAGTCAACATTTGAAGTTTCGAAAGTTTTACTACTATGGTTCCTTTATGAGTGGCTTCTAAGATCGTCTATGCTTTTGTTATTTCACAAGTAGATATTCTTCTAAATTTATCTAAGAAAACATAACTAAAAATAACATTTATTGCCTTGCTATTCCAGCTAACCTTTTCATAATCTGCCCTATCCCAAGACTCAATAATTTTTTCAACAAACTTATCATTCACTATGTATGTTGGTGCACTCCAACTGTTCACAACGGCTATCCATACTCACTCATTTATAGATTTCAAGTAAGCTCTTATCCTAGCTTTCCAATATCCAGAGTTTGATCCATTTAGAATAGGAGGTCTAATAGATGATTGTCCATCTCTATGAAAATCCATGCCTAGCTAATCTCTCTCTAAGGGTAAGAGAACCTACTCTAATACTAATTAAAAAAAACCTAGCCACACGTATGCATGTAAACCCTATGCAATGATATCACCCCTTTGCTTAAGTAAAAGCGAAATAAATATTAAAAAATAGAAGCAAAGATGGACACTAACATTTTTACGTGGAAAAACCCAAACGGGAAAAAAAAATCACTAATCCAAACTCGGATCAAAACAAATCACTAAAATAGTAGCAGTTATAAGACTGACTTATAAAACAACCCGTCAATCCTCACGATTTTATTTCTCTTAGTTTTGCTCACTAGAACCTATGATTCACCGTGATTGATCTCCAACCTCAGTAGCCTTTGAGATTGATTCTTTGTCTAGATGACCCTTAAGACGAAAGCTTGATGTGATGTAGAAGAGACGAACCTTGTTGGTAGAAGAAATGATATAGCCTCAAAAACACTCTTTCAATTGCCTTCACCAACCTCCCTTGAGTTAGGGCATTACAATGCTTATATATGTAACTAAGATAGAGCCAAGTCCAAGTCATATCAAAACTCATGTAAGTTTAAAATTTATATATTACGTAGGTGCATTTGAACACGGCCCGAGTGCGTTCGAACGAGCTTGCTTGTTCTTAGGTGCGTTCGAACGTGATGACTTGATTTTCACTGGTTGAGTTTGAACACGCAAATACACTCCTCTGTATGTGTGAACGTGCTGTGAACATATGTAGGGTGCGTTCGACTGGTAGAAAAATATTTTTTGTATTTGCGAACGCTTGTACACACGTTTGAATGGCTTGAACTCGTTCTCTGTATATGCGAATGCCTATGCACACACTCGAACGGCCTGAACGCATTCTTTATATATGTGAACGCCTGTGCATGCGTTCAAACTACTTGAACGTGTTTTCTGTATGTGTGAACGCTTGTGCATACGTTCGAATGCCCCGAACACGTTCTCTATATGTGTGAACTCCTGAGAGTGTGTTCGAACGCGGTGCGAACGTAGAAATATTTCTCCTTTGATCTTGAAATTATTAAATCCAAATATATTCAAAACTTGTATAAAATTCTCATGTATATGTATAAAAGCACTTAGAATATTTTTTACACAATTGCCAACACTAAAAACCTAACACTACTAGATTTTGTGGTTGAGCCGCTGCAAGGTGGCAAACCTCCGAAATCACTAGATCTCACAAAGGTAAACTAAAGATAGTCATTATTGAAGTTGAAGAAGATTATTTGCTCAGCATTCCTGCACCATTACAGGAGGCTGTCTTACCGACGACTTAAAATATGACAAGGAGTGTGTACAATGGACGATTACACCTCTTAATTCTATTGACTATACACAATGATCTTTCTAAAATAGAAGACCGTTTGGTTCTTTGCTAAATTGGAGGTATGTGTTAACAGGTTCCCTTTTTTATACACTATTTCATAATTATACCCAAGTAGCTTGAATATCTATCGATGTTATGCCACTACATATATTCACTAACTCCAAAAGGATTGCAAAGTCTATTGATCAATGCTGATAATGAAGCAACGACCAATGAGACAATACTCCTCTATATGATAGCACAAAGAATTGCAAACATCTTCTGCTAATAGGTAGATAGTTGTTAAGATTTAAGATAGAGCCTTATTAAGGTAGGCCTGGGGTCAACCATCTTGTATGTGAACAGGTCCAATTCCAATCTTGAAAGCAACACACTCAATAATGAATATATTTAGAAAATTGGCTAGAGTTAAAATGAAAGCAGAGGTCAGGGCTGCATTTCAACTTCTCAAATGCATCACATTACTTGTCTGTCCATCTAAACACAACCTTCTTCTATAAAAATGTTAATGGGGCAGTAAATTTTTTATATTATTTGATGAACCGACAATAGTAGCCCATAAGGCAAATGAAACATTATCGTATGTTTGGATGCAATACACATTGACAAGAGTTTGGTACATATTGAACTTAGTTGGGCCACGAGTTGCTTGTGGATATTTGAAATTGGTGTGCACTAATACTGGTAGGTGATCTCCGTAAGGCTGATTTAATAAGACTTATGGGACAGATTTCTAGGAATTGTTGGAGGTTGTGGAGTGATTTTAGACTAAATGAAAGATTGTGGAAAGGCATAGCTAGGTGGTAGGATGATCTAGGGCGTATAAACGATAGATGTGAGAAAGAGTATCTTCGGGATAAAAAAAAGTCATTAAGAAGAGAGTACCACAAAGCTAGAGAAGTACTTGCTACAGGAATTTCCAAAAGAAAAAGGATGGATCTAGAAACTTAGGTATCAAACCCCGGTGCTCTTAAAAAAGCACTGCTATGCTGCTAGTTGGCAAGAGGCCAAGAATATTTTATAATAGTAATACCGAAATTATCATCACTGTTTTTAACAAATCAGAAGAATCAAACTGCAAGATTGACATCTACTTTTGATCACATCTCTAATTTTGTTTGTAGAAACACGAAATGTAAAAGAGCTGCAGATTAGGTTAGGTTGCCCGTGTTAGTAGGAACTGTAACTTTGTGTACCAGGATAGGCTGAACCTCTCTCTGCCTATATACTTTGGGTTGTATTTTCAGTTTTGAGACTGTACTCTCTTCCCAAGTGTAATAAAATTAACTCGGTTAGCAACTTTTCTTTTAATTAAAAAGAAAATTTGGCTGTCAATATTCATATCTAGTCGTATAATTTGGATCTATATATTTGTACTTTGTTATTAGCATGTGCAACCTACTCGTACTGTACTATGTTTAGACTTTAAAATTGTTTAATTAGTGTTTTTGATTAGTCTATGTCCTCACATCAAAGAAAATTCTCAATTAGATGAGTTATAAACTTGTTTACCCCCACTAGTTTAGTTTTGATCAATGGGAATGCCACGAAATCATGGACTCATTTTGTTTGCTACGGGTATCAAGAATCATTTAGTCAGCTAATTTAATTGAACAATATAGATATCTACCTCGAAGTCACCTACTTGAATAAAATTCAAGTAAGTTTGTAACTCACATAGCACGGTACAATATTTAATGTGCAGAACTAGATTAGTAAAAAAACTTGTTTAATTGTTTAGAATCTCAGTAAGTACTTAGGAAGGATTGGTACAACCGACAAATATTTGGATTGAGTATGAGTTTGGATTAAATATTTGTCGGTTGTACCAAATCTTCTATTACATTAAATAGAAATTGTAAACGCCCCTTCGAGCTCATTCGTCAGAAATAAAGTCAAAATTCCAGCTTGTGCCACCCACGTTCTAGCTTTTACTTCTTCAACCTAATTTGCATAACAACGAGAAGTCTCTATCGTATCTATGCATGGTTTACTTGCTCAAACCCATCCCTTCTCATCTATAAATAGCTACCAGCATGAGCAGCTCTTCATCATCAGCTGCTAGCTCTTCCTCACTGTTCTCTCTCTCTCTCTCTCTCTAAGATCTAGTATACATATATATATATAGTAAAGATGAGGAAAGGTAGATGTCAGCTTCCCCTCTTGGCCTCATGCCTTCTGTTCGCAATGGCCATCCAAGCCATGCTTCCCACCTCCTCTGCCTCCCTACAAGTTGGATTCTATGATTGCAAGTGCCCAAAGGCTGAGGAGATTGTGAGAAAGGTGGTGCACAAGGCTGTGGCCCATACTCCTGGCATTGGTGCCGCCCTTATTAGAATGTTCTTCCACGATTGCTTTGTCAGGGTAATAAAGTTATATATTACTAAATATATTGTTTTATAATTGAAAATTTCTTCTTTCTAGAATTCATATGTATATATGAATGAGACAATAAATTTTGGACCAGGGCTGTGATGCTTCCGTACTCCTCGATCCAACACCAACCAACCCCAACACGGAGAAAACTTCCCCTGCAAACAACCCTAGCTTGCATGGCTTCGACGTGATTGATGAAGCCAAGGCTGCTCTTGAGCATCACTGCCCAGGCATCGTCTCTTGCGCGGACATCATCGCCTTTGCTGCTCGAGATGCGGCTAAATTCCTTGGTGGTATTAACTACACCATCCCCTCTGGAAGGCGCGACGGAAGAGTCTCCATCGCGGCCGAGACACTCCAAAATCTGCCCCCTCCAAATTTCAACCTCAATCAGCTCATCGCCAACTTTGCATCCAAAGGTTTATCTGTCAACGATCTTGTTACCCTCTCCGGAGCACACTCCATCGGTCAGTCTCACTGCACGTCCCTCTCGCTCCAGGATCCATTGATCGACCCATCCTTCATTTCATTCTTGAGGGGAAAATGTCTATCAACTGCAAACCCTACTATTATTGTGGATCAAGATATTGTGACGCCAAATAAATTAGACAACCAGTATTACAAGAATGTGATGGCTCACAGAGTGCTATTCTCTTCCGACGAGGCTTTGTTGAGTAGCCCCCAGACGGCGACCTTGGTGGATGAGTTTGCGAGGCACAAAGGAGCCTGGAAGGGGAAGTTTGGAGCTGCCATGGTGAAGATGGGAAACATAGGAGTGCTTACTGGAAACTACGGTGAGGTCAGAAAGACGTGCAGCGTTGTGAACTAGCTAGCTAGCTAGTTTTAGTATGACCTGCCATGCATATGTGACGACTTGCTCAAGATGACTTGGTATTTTTTTTCTAATGTGTATTGTTTTACGTCGCACTCTGTGAATCATTTAGCCTGTTTATGGTGTTTGTCTTGTTTAATATCCATTCTTTTGTTCTCATTTTGTAGCTATTGTTTGTCATGATCAGTGTGATGTACAATAAATTGCTTTGTGCTAAATCTTTCTGCTGCCTTCCGGTTCTTTTTACCATATTTTTTTCGATCCTTAGAACATGCACGGGAGCCCTATTTCTTATTTAGAAACAACTCTTTTCTGGTTACGCAAGATGGATCTAGTACATCCAATTTCTTAATTCAAACTAATCATGTTAGCCGAGAATAATAATACACTAAATAGAAAAATCAAAGCAATAAAATAAATACAAACCGATAAATAAATGCTGGTAAAAAAACTATTTTGACATAGTGATAATAAATAGGAAAATCAAAGCAATCAATCAAACAAACGCCAAAACTTTTACGTTAAAATACCATTATGCGAACCAAAGATAATAAAAACTATGAATTGATGAATCAAGACAATGATTTCTAGATAAAATTGTGTAAAATCTAATTAATATTTGTTAGTGCAATTTTATGTAATAGCAATCTTATATACATAAAACACTTTGAAATATAGTGTACCTAGATTTAATATAAGATCAAGACATATGCCTTGTGGAATATTGCTCATCTCAAGAAAATTGAAGATCAAACAAGAAATCAACTCAATCTAATGAGCTTTCTATTGTGTAGCCTAGGTGCGCACTGCAAAACAGAATTTATGTACGATTTTTTATATAGATCATGGCTAGGTGTACACTCGGTAAGTCAGGTGTGCACTCGATCGGTTGATCAGAAGAAAATAGTTTTCAAACTAGTTTAAATTTTGGTATTCTTCTTCCGGGATTCTCCTAGAATGAATAATGGTCATACATTTACACAATACTTATAAAAGGATTCTAGAAGTCATACTAAGTGAGAGAAGTTGAGCAAGATCATAAATTAAATATTTAAGAGTTCTATTTTTCTTAGGGTGCTTGATTTTTCCCAAAGTTGAGGAGAGCTTTCATTCGTCTTGCTTGGATTTGTATTACTAATTACTAAAGAACGAAGAAGCTGTAACATTCACCACCAAACATGTGCCCTCACATGGGTAGAATCTATGTTATCACCACGTCACTTGCTAGCCAATATTTTAACACAATATACAAGCAAAAAATCTACATTTTCACAAATCATATAGACAAAGAAGAAGCCCATAACACCATAAGCGACAACAAGCTTGAAAATACATAAATAAAAAATTGCCCACGCAGGGACTACAAGCGATCTAACTTAATTTACAAGAATAAATAAATAAATAAGAAAATTTAAAGATAATTCTTTGCCATTTCCGCCACGAATCTCGGCTCATCAACTAATCTGAAAATATTTTGACCAGAAGGTGATAAACATAAAGCCCAGCAAGTTTCTGCTTCTATAGTCTAAAAGTAGTGTAATGAATAATGCAATAATAAGTAAATATGCATTGATATCAAATCAATGGATCAGTCCGAACTATCAAGTCCTCAAACTCGAGCTCACATTGAGCTCCGCCCGTAGGCCATGTTAACACCACACCACATATTATGCATTATCTCAAACTACCAAGTCTGTAATATTGGCTCATGCAGAGTTATGCCCGTAGGCCACATCAATCCTTAAACTCGACCACACACATACCCTAAGGGAGGGTAGACCCTAGCGATAGAATCATCAGCCTATTACCCAATGAACAGCATGACCGATTGTCCGCCACCATACACTAAGGATCTCAATTGTAAGCTCATCACAAAGGTTAGTATCGTACATTAGTATTATTATTTGAGCCCTTGGCTCCACATCATCGCACCACCGTATGAAAATCATGAGCCGTCGCTCATGGACATTCTCACCTTACGTAATCGAGTATCGCTAAGTTTACGTCATTCTACCCTTCTCTCTTTCTATCTTAAATACTCCAAAGGGTATAACTCTCGTTGATCAGCAATAAATCGCCTATCGCCTAGCGAAATAGCTGCTTGATTGTTTGGGATCAATAGATTAAGTGATCTTAGGCGTGGGCCCTAATATAAATAAGTATAAGAATATCCCTTACCTTTAACCCTAGTTGGGGAGGTGTTGGGTATTATCAAGATGCAGCAGTCACCTCATTTATGGTCGTGCACATGTGTAAATGACATGATATTATATAGCATAATAAATATAATAAAACACATGTTCATGCCTAATAAATATGTGCAGAAATTATGATATGCGAAATCTTACTAAACAAGAAAATAAATTACCATGCATGACGTGCAATAATAACATTAAGGAAAATGTATGCATATGCATGCTATGAATGTGATGATGTCATAAGATAATTTATTTTATTCTCTACACTACTCTTGGATTATAGGAGTTTCACTTGCATGAATCGACTTTCTGATACTAGCTACAACTAAGCCACAAGATCATCCTCATAGGGTACGAAGTCCACCTTGATAAGAAAAGTAAATAAAAAGCATAAGCACAACAACCCTATCACTAATTAGTTACATAATCTCATTGACGTTCACTATAGGCTTGGGTAAGTCCATCTATAAATTTTTATATTATTAATTAGATTGAGCTAGCATAGTTGTACTAGCGCCTAACACATTATTAAAATCAATTTCAATTAATTTACCTCAAATTCTCATTCCACTAATTATTTTTTGTTAAGTAAATCACATAGGTAACACTGGATTAGACCATTTCGCTAATTAAGATAATATGCTTAATATACTTTCCCTATAACAATCTATATTAGTTTTCTAGCAGGAGTAATTAATACAGATATACACAGATTGCTGACTCAATTTGCTAAAAATTAATTTAACCAAGTATACACGACCTTGCTAAATGGATTACGGTTAGCTACTTTTATGGGTTATTTATAACGACACTCTCAAATTACGGTCTAATTCATTAAAATTAATTTATAAGATAATTGATAAAGTGGACATTACTATTTGCTAAATACATTGATTAATTAAGGCTCACGATTACCGATAGTAAAAAATAATTAAATAATGACTTAAATAATTTAAAGAGATAATTAGCGGGTAATTACTTTATTTAGCCAACATAAAGCAAAAATAAACCCACAAAAAATTGGCCTAAAGCCCACCTTAACTAGAAAAAAAATACATAGGTTGGGCTATAGCCCAACCCACCCCCAAATTAGGTTGGACTATTTGTAGCCCCACCCACTATAAACTTAGGCTGGGGTGCATGCAGCCTAACCACACCCTAAAGCATGGGCTGGGCTGCACCCTACCCAGCCCGGCACATGGGTTGGGCCGCACCTAACGTGATCCAGAACGCGGGCCTAGGCTAGGTCGCACACAACCCGGCAAGCAGGCCTTAGGCTGGGCCGCACCAAGCCTGACTGGGCACTTGGGCTGGGCTGCACCCAGCCCGAGCACGAGGCTCCACTCCCTTTCCTTCTTCCTCTCCTCGACTGAAAGAAGGGAGGAAGGGAGGAAGGGAGGACGGCGGTCAGTGGTCAAAGCCACCAGGAGTCGAGGCCAACAGACCGACTGATCCCACCAATGGACGAAGGCACCAGCGGTGCCTACCCTATCGGTGGGGAAGACAGCCACCACCCATCGACGGCAAAGACCCAATCGGTGGGGAGGGGCACTGTCGACAAACTCAACCACTGACAAGCTAGCTAAGCCACCGACATGCTCCCCTCGGCAAGCAGACGCCATGCGAGGGGAAGCACCAGAGGCGGTCGGTGGTGAGAATCCTCCTCGCCTTGGCTGGGGGGCCGCTCGGTGGCTTCGGCAACTAGGGCATTGAAGGAAGCCACTAGGGGCATCCTTGCGAAGAGGGGAAGATTAAGGGATTGATGTGGCAAGGCACAAAGTCCCCGGCTAGTCGAATCATGGCAAGACCGAGAGGGGAAAATTTTGAGAAGAAAAACTTAACGCTAACACAATTTTAAATTATATTTACTTGACGAGAAATGCAACTTCGGGGCTTTGATCCATGGGGTTAGTAGTTCTGGTGGCACTCCGACGCAGTGGGAAGAAGAAAGAGGGAGAGTGAGTTGGCGGAGAGAAGAAGGAAGAAAGAAGAAAAAGAAGATAAGGAAAAAAGGGAAGAAAGAAAAGACAGAGGATGGGAGAAGCAAAGGCCTGCACGTGCCCCACATCGTGTGTGCAAATTTTTTTTTTGGGTGGATATTATAGAAGTTGAGACAAGTTATCTACATCAATGACCATCACCAACACATGAAGAGCTTTGAGGAGTGATGCATAGTGATATACTTGTCAAACTAGATATGAAGTCAATCTAATCATTGAATAGTTAATCGAGACCAATTTTGTGCAAGAGAAACGGGCAGCAACTCTTAGATAAGGAACCTCTAAGTGTTTGTAAGTACTTCCTATTTATGAGAATGTAATGTTATGGATTGATTCGATTTAAGTGGATTTTATTTTATTTTCTCTTGACGCATTGAGAGGTTTTTTATATTAAAAAAATTATGGTCATGTGTTTGTGGTGTTTACATTTTTATTCCTTCTCTTACTTGGATTTCCACACACCAACTTTAATTTGTCTCTTGGACATGGACCTTCAAATATATCCCTTTATCTAAAAAGTTCTACGAACTACAAAAGGAAAATCTAAAACTTGTAGGAAAGACGAAGAGCTTGAAAAATAAAAACTATGAGAGAAAAACTAAGAAAGTTGATCAATGAAATAGAATGACTTAAATGACAAGCTTCAATGAGATTTAAAAAATTCTTTATCTCTCTCATGATTAACTTCTGAGAAAGTTTAATTACATGATAAAATTTAATTTTTGGAAGTTTACATGCATAAACATGTACAATGTAGATGTTAGAGTTAACAAATTATAATTTGATTTATTAAAAGTTAATTAGTCTCCTTTTCTCTATAGGTTCATTGAAGATTAATCGAGAGAATGCAAAAAAAGGGTATATAATTGAAATTATCAAAGTGATACATCTATTTCTAATTCTTCGATGAGAAAAATGAAATTGTAGGTGGCAAAAGATTACCTTGAGGAGGAAAAAAAGGAGGACATGGCTACATCGAAAACACCTTTTTGAATTATACCATTACATCAAGGAAGGGAGGTGATATTGTTTCTACATTTTATTTCTTTGTTTCCTGAGACCTATGTATGACCATGATTGTATGTATGTTGTGAATAGGAAGAATATTTAGAGAAATTATTTTGTTCTTACTTATCATAGATGTGGGCATTAAAAGCACAATATATGTAGATGTTTCCTTCCATGTGACATTAAAGTTTACTTTAGCTCTAAATGTTTTTCTCACCGAGCACATGTGGACACATCCTTTGATTTGCATAACATTTGTAGTTTTCATGATGAGATACTTGCTTTTGCTCAAGAGAACCATAGTCTATGAGCTATCACATCCTTGTAGTATTGGCTATCCAGTTATTTGGCGTCACAATATCCTGATTCGCAACCACAATAGGGCTTGTAGTTGATGGGCATTTATTTCTAAAGTAATAAAGTATGGCCTAATTTAGGGATCCTATAGCGAGAGCAATGAGTAGTGGAGGCCACTGATGTGATACGATCTCGCCTCGGGCTAAGGTTGCTCTGATACCAAAGCTTGATATGATCTTCTCTTTAGGCTAAGGCTATGATACCAAATTGATATGATCTCCTCTTTTGGGCTAAAGTTCGATCTCTTCCAATTCTCTGATTTGGACTAGATCTGGCACGGAACTTTGAAATAAGATCCCGAAATATGCCGCCATCGGATCGATGTTAAATTTTTATATGTTGTAGCCCCAGAAAATAGCTTTCCAAAAAATCTAGTTTCAGGTGAATCTGATGTGGGGATCTCGAGAGATAGTCCGATTAATGAATAAAGGTCAGGGTGATCTGTTTTAGATCCATGGATGGAGGCACGTGATCCTAGGTGATGGTGGTTGAAGGTGGATCGGCGTTAATGGGGTGGCACCGGTGAAAAGTGGTGGTGGAAGGGTTATGGCTGATGGAAGGGTTAGGGCAAGTGTTGGATAGATTGGAAGAAGGGGGAGGAGAAGGCCACCCCTAAGGGACTAGGGTAATTGGCCGGTCGAGGGAGGTTAGAAGCGGCGTCGCCGGGGATTGAGAGAACGGGAGCGAAGAAGATGAAGGAGGTAAGGCAAAACTCAATCTCAATAATCAATAATCACTTATGGTTGCCATCCACATCCTTTTAGAGGCTAACCAACAACTCAAATTAACCCTAACAATACAATTTTCGCTGACCGCGTTCGAATGCACTGAGTTTGCTCATCTAGATTTGCGAACGCAATGCAGGTTTTCAAACGCGATTTAGGCGTTTGAACGCGATGCAGGCGTTCGAACGCGTGATCTAATGCGCCTATCAGTATTTGCGAATGCGATGCAGGCGTTCACAGTGCGTTCGAACGCATAGTGCACTCTCTTCACCCATGTTCATAACCTCGTTCACAAACCGTGTTTGAACTCACTCCACCCGCGTTCGAACGCGACTTACAGAAAACTTATTTTAATAAAAATTAAACACTAAAACATGAAACAAAAATACTTCTAAAGTGAATCCAAGCTCAAGACGAAATCAGTGAAGTCCAAATCGTATCATGATGGAGTGTGCTTCGGGCAGGGTGGCTAGATCATCCGTGTATAACCCCTTGGATGCAAAGCTAGTGATGAGTTGGGTGAGATTGAAAAAAGGAGAGGGCAGATTTTGGAGACTCTCGGCTACAATGGAGACCGTTTTGTCTCGCCTTCAAGAGCAAATGACGTAGTTGATGCCACTAAGGAATTTAGCTGTATCACAAACAACAAAGGCGATAACATTTGCAGAAGAGAAGATGCTTGGGCGGTGATGCTCGAGAGCAGCCTTTGCTTCATTGAACACTTCAAAGCCCTCCAAGCTAGGGTTGTTTAGAGTGAAAGTTTTCTCCATATTGGGGTTGGCCAGTGTTGGGTCAAAGAGTACAGAAGCATTAAAGTCTTGGTTCAAAAGTTATTGGTAATTATTCGTATTCATATATACATACAAATTCTACAAAAAGTAAGATTTAATTATTAATATATATATATATATTTGTAATGTATAACTTAATTACCCTAACAAAGCAATCGTGCAAGAACATCCTAATAAGGTCTTTGCCAAGGCCTTCCTAAGATGGCATGAGGCTAAAAGAGGTAGCTGTCATCTATCTCTCTTTTGTTGGATCATAGTATTCAATGTTGGGTGAATATGTAATATAATTATAAATTGCATATTATCATGTGTGTCTTACTAAAGTGATCAATTTTGATTAATGATTATTTGGCAATATATGTATTTCGTAGGGTGTGATCCATAAATGTGTATACATATTTAGATAAAACTATAATCATTCATAAATTGATTATGAGATTTGCAGATAAGAAGAGTTAACTAAGTCAATTTTTAGAATCTCAACAGACTATTATCTAAGTGAATTGGATTGATCCATGAGAATTTTCATAGATTCAGTGATAAGCATGAAGTGTCCTCTTCAATATCTGGATAGGTTGCAGGAAAGCAGTCTACGCAACCAAGGGAAAATATTCATTAGCTATTATCCCGTATTTAGAAAATTACAAAACTAAGGGTGGTCAATCCGTAACTTTCTGATCTAAATTTTTGGTATTTATATTCTTTACATATTTGGACTATAACTAGGACGAAAAAACGCTAGAGTAGGGGTGATGGTGGTAGTGACGGGTGGAGAGGATGATAGGGTTATGGATGATAATGGAGATGAGGGTGGATGGTTGATGTAGTTTAAGGGATATGGATGAAGAGGAAGAAGTGGTTGAGATCCCAAAAAAGAGAAATGACTAAATAGATGAGGGAGTTTAGAAGATAAATGAGACCTTACCAATAGTGAAGGTGACTAGTTGGTGAAGGAGGAGGGAGATTATGGTAGAGAGACTAGAGAGAGGATAGAGGAAGATAGAAATCAAGTTTCATTCATAATAATCATTTTTGTTTCTATCCACACCTTTTAAGAGGCTAACCAACAAGCCGATCGCATTCGAACGCACAAAATACGTTCTTTGTGGATGTGAACTGATGCAGGTGTTCGCACGCAGGTGTTTGAATGCGCCCTTTCGCGTTCGAATGGGACCTATAAAAACTTTATTTTTTTTGAAATTAAATAAATAATGCAATAAGAAAAGACTCAAACTATCAGGCCACCATGCTTTCCCCACCTTGTCCTCAAGGTGCAAAGTCGGGGAAACAGTCCAAGATGTTCGTCTCTAACTCCCATGTCGCCTCGTTGGATGGTTTGTCAAGCCACTCGACTAGGACCTCCATCTCCAATCTGGTATCATGACGTTATCGGCGCCTCGCAAGTACACGAATTGGCTCCACAATCTCTGTCTCCTCCAATGGCTCTAGTAGAACTGATCCAACGACCTGGTGATCTTGATGTGAACCAGGTCAAATCGAATCACATCAAGGGGAGATTAGACTCAATAGATTAAGTCTAGTTATTTATTTGCTTATTTGGTTTAGTTAGAAGGTTAGGATTTTATTTAATTAGCTAAATCTAACTTTGCGTAGTTTTGGAAAAATATTCATAGAATATTCTACAGACGTCTGAATAATATCAAACCAGTGGGATAAGATCACCAACCTCCCAATCTACAACTTTGGTATGCACTATTTTATTTTTATCTTTTCATCTTGACCTCCGATTTTGGTGAAACTAGAGCCAATAGAACCCTAACTCACGAGGCTACCTCCACCTAAATTTTCATAATCATCCAACGGACGGATCGTTCCAAATTTGGTCCATAATAGATATCAAATTCGCTCCCTCAACAATGAAACATGGAAGACCAGATATACTCTCAACCCCTCAGGCAACTTCAAGCAATATGCAACCAGACCGATACGCTCTAACACTCTAAATAGACCGAAGTAGTGATGTGCTAACTTCTAATTTCGCATCGGACGCAAGGTCACCTGTCGATACGTTTGCACTCTCACAAACACCCAACTATAGATGTCAAACTCGTGCTCCTGATGACCGTAATTATAAACTTGCTTTATGTAGTTTCGAGCAAGTTTAAGATGGGCACGCAACCTCCTCAATATGGCGTCTCTATCCAGTAATGCCAAGTTCACCTCCGTCTGATCTGCAGATGCCACAGGGTCATAGGCGCGTAATGTCGAAATTGTGCGCCCATACACTACCTCGAATAGAGTCATGCCAATACTACTGTGGTAGGTGGTGTTATAAGACTACTCCGCCTATAGTAAGAACTCCAACTATCGTCTCGACATCTCTCCCACAAAGCATCGTAAATACTGCTTAATGCCTCAATTGATTACCTCGGTTTGGCCATCCGTCTATGGATGGTAGGCCGAGCTGAAATTCAATCGAGTCTTCTGTAATCCAAAAACTTCACCCAAAAGTTGCTCACAAATACATGATTACTATTAGAGACAGTCATGCGTGGCATGCCATGCAACCTAGCAACATCTCTCACAAAAGTTTCAGTCACCGACTTGACAGAGAATGCATGTGACAATGTAGAAAAGTGCGTATACTTGCTCAATCTGTCAACCATTACAAAAATAAGAGAGTAGCCATATATTAGCGGAAGACATTCTATGAAATTTATAGAATTGTCTTTCCAAATACCATCTGGTATCGATAGAAATGTCGGCCTAAAGGAAGTTTAATGCTTGTTAAAGTTGTTTGTGCAATTTAGTGATAATAAAGTACAGTGATGATTATTATATTTAACGATATTAATAATGAATACCCAAAGGAATGCATGTTGATCGATATATTATTGAATTATCAATACTCTATTATTACACCAAAGTATCATAAGAAATTAATTCGTTGCCAAAAGGTGATCAATTAATGGAAAACGATACCTTGATAAAGATAGTTTGGTTTAGCTTTATTTGAATTTAGTTTATAAACTTATGTGTTTTCAACTAAATTTATTATTTTCTGTGTTTATTTTTTGTTTATTATTCAGTTAGCATTGCTACAAGCCTAAATGATATACTTATGTTAAACCAATTTTAAATTATGGAAAGAGAACTTAATGATAGTTTTTGGTATAATAGGCCTAGACCTTGCATTAAGGATTGTCTCTCCCACTATTATAGATTGATTACTTATGAAGAAAAGGAGAATGAAAAAGTGAGAGAGGTCAATCGCATGTATCTCGTGATAATAAAGAGGCCTATATCATAGGCATTTCGGGGCACAATTTTAAATTCGATTGTTACAGCTAAGAAATTTTTGGAAGACATTGAGAAGATATTTGTTAGGAATGAAAAGTCTAAGATTGGTACTCTCTTAGCGAAAATCATCTCAATCAAGTATAAAGGAAAATGAAACATACAAAAGTACATTATGGCGATATCTAATGTTGCTTCAATATTAAGGGCACTCAAGCTTGAGATCTTTGATGATCTTTTAGTGCACTTAGTTTGATATCTCATCCCCGCACAATTTGGTTAATTTAAGCTCAGTTACAATTGTCAGAAAGAGACTTCGTCTCTAAATAAACTTATCTCAGATTGTGTTAAGGAAGAGGAAAGATTGAAGCAAGATTAAATAGAAAATGATCATCTTGCTAAATTGGAGGTATGCGTCAACAGGTTCCGTTTTTATACGCTATTTCATAATTATACCCAAGTAGCTTGGATATCTATCGTTGTTATGCCACTGTATATATTCACTAACTCCAAAAGAATTGCAAAGTCTATTGATCAATGTTAATAATGTAGTAATGACCAATGAGACATGACTCCTCTTTATGATAGCACGAAGAATTGCAAACATCTCTCGCTCATAAGTAGATAGTTGCTAAGATTTAAGTTAGAGCCTTACTAAAGTAAGCCAGGGGCCAACCATCTTGTATGAAAACAGGACCAATACTAACTCTGAAAGCATCACACTCAATAACGAATATATTTAGAAAATTGGCTAGAGCTAAAATGAAAGCAGAGGTCAAGGCTGCATTTCAACTTCTCAAATGCGTCCTATTACTTGTCTGTCCATCTAAACACAACCTTATTCTGTAAGGATGTTAATGGGGCAACAAATTTTTCATATCATATCGATGAACTGACGATAGTAGCCTATAAGGCAAAAAAAATATTGCTGTCTATTTGGATGCAATACACATAGACAAGAGTGGGTACATATTGAATTTAGTTGGGCCACAAGTTGCTTGTGGATATTTGAAATTGGTGTGTACCAATACTGATAGGTGATCTCGGTGAGGCTGATTTAACGAGACTTATGGGACATACTTCTAGGAATTGTTGGAGGTTGCGGAGTAATTTGGACTAAATGAAAGTTCGTGGAAAGGCATAGCTAGATGGTAAGATGATCTAGGGTTTAAAAACGATAGATGATAGATGAATTACCAAGAGGATCAATATAGATGATGGTAGAATATGAGTAATGTCTGTGGTTGGGATGCATATAGTAAGAAAGATATCTTCCTGAAAAAAAAAAAGTTATTAAGAAGAGAGGACTGGAAAGCTAGAGAAGTACTTGCTACAGAAATTTTCAAAAGAAAAATGATGGATCTAGAAACTTAGGTGTCAAACCCCAGTGCTCTTAAAGAAGCACTATGCTATGCTAGTTGGCAAGATTCCAAGAATATTTTTTAATAGTAATACCGAAATCATCGTCGCTGTTTTCAACAAATTAGAAGAATCCAATTGCAAGATTGACATCTAATTTTGATCCCATCTCTAATTTTGTTTGTAGAAACACGAAATGTAAAAAAGCTGCAGATTTGGTTAGGTTGCCCGTGTTGGTAGGAATTGTAACTTTGTTACCCGGATAGGCTGAACCTCTCTCTCCCTCTATACTTTGGGTTGTATTTTCAGTTTTGAGACTGTATTCTCTTCCCAAGTGTAATAAACTTAACTCGGTTAGCAACTTCTCTTTTAATTAAAAAGAAAATTTGGCTGTCAATATTCATGTCTACTCGTATAATTTGGATCAATATATTTGTACTTTGTTATTAGCATGTACAGCCTACTCGTACTGTACTATGTTTAGACTTTAAAATTATTTAACTATTGTTTTTGATTAGTCTAAGTCCTCACATCAAATAAAATTCTCAATTAGATGAGTTAAAGAGTTGTTTACCCCCACTAGTTTAGTTTTGATCAATGTGAATACCACGAAATCAAGGACTCATTTTATTTGCTACGGGTATCAAGAATCATTTAGTAACTAATTTAATTGAACAATATACATATCTACCTCGAAGTCACCTACTTGAATAAAATTCAAGTAAGTTTGTAACTTACATACACGGTACAATATTTAATGTGCGGAACTACATTAGTAAAAAACATGTTTCAGTAAGTACTTAGGAAGGATTGGTACAACCGACAAATATTTGGATTAAGAATGAGTTTAGATTAAATATTTGTCGGTTGTACCAAATCTTCTATTACATTAAATAGAAATTGTAAACACCCCTTCGAGCTCATTCTTGAGAAATAAAAGTCAAAATTCCAGCTTGTGCCACCCACGTTCTAGCTTTTACTTCTTCAACCTAATTTGCATAACAACGAGAAGTCTCTATCGTATCTATGCATGGTTTACTTGCTCAAACCCATCCCTTCTCATCTATAAATCGCTACCAGCATGAGCAGCCTCATCATCAGCTGCTAGCTCTTCCTCACTGTTCTCTCTCTCTCTCTCTCTCTCTCTCTCTCTCTCTCTCTCTCTCTCTCAGATCTAGATATAGTAAAGATGAGCAGAGGTAGATGTCAGGTTCCCCTCTTGGCATGCCTTCTGTTCGCATTGGCCATCCAAGCCATGCTTCCCACCTCCTCTGCTTCCCTACAAGTTGGATTCTATGATTGCAAGTGCCCAAAGGCTGAGGAGATTGTGAGAAAGGTGGTGCACAAGGCTGTGGCCCATACTCCTGGCATTGGTGCCGCCCTTATTAGAATGTTCTTCCACGATTGCTTTGTCAGGGTAATAAAGTTATACATTACTAAATATATTGTTTTATAATTGAAATTTTCTTCTTTCTAGAATTCATATGTATATATGAATGAGACAATAAATTTTGGACCAGGGCTGTGATGCTTCCGTACTCCTCGATCCAACACCAACCAACCCCAACACGGAGAAAACTTCCCCTGCAAACAACCCTAGCTTGCATGGCTTCGACGTGATTGATGAAGCCAAGGCTGCTCTTGAGCATCACTGCCCAGGCATCGTCTCTTGCGCGGACATCATCGCCTTTGCTGCTCGCGATGCGGCTAAATTCCTTGGTGGTATTAACTACACCATCCCCTCTGGAAGGCGCGACGGAAGAGTCTCCATCGCGGCCGAGACACTCCAAAATCTGCCCCCTCCAAATTTCAACCTCAATCAGCTCATCGCCAACTTTGCATCCAAAGGTTTATCTGTCAACGATCTTGTTACCCTCTCCGGAGCACATTCCATCGGTCAGTCTCACTGCACGTCCCTCTCGCTCCAGGATCCATCGATCGACCCATCCTTCATTGCATTCTTGAGGGGAAAATGTCTACCGACTGCAAACCCTACTATGATTGTGGATCAAGATATCGTGACGCCAAATAAATTAGACAACCAGTATTACAAGAATGTGATGGCTCACAGAGTGCTATTCTCTTCCGACGAGGCTTTGTTGAGTAGCCCCCAGACGGCGACCTTGGTGGATGAGTTTGCGAGGCACAAAGGAGCCTGGAAGGGGAAGTTTGGAGCTGCCATGGTGAAGATGGGAAACATAGGAGTGCTTACCGGAAACAACGGTGAGGTCAGAAAGACGTGCAGCGTTGTGAACTAGCTAGCTAGCTAGTTTTAGTATGACCTGCCATGCATATGTGACGACTTGCTCAAGATGACTTGGTATTTGTTTTCTGATGTGTATTGTTTTACGTCGCACTCTGTGAATCATTTAGCCTGTTGATGTTGTTTGTCTTGTTTAATATCATTTCTTTTGTTCTCATTTTGTAGCTATTGTTTGTCATGATCAGTGTAATGTACAATAAATTGCTTTGTGCTAAATCTTTGTGCTGCCTTCCAGTTCTTTTTACCTTATTTTTTTCGATCCGTAGAACATGCACGGGAGCCCTATTTCTTATTTAGAAACAACTCTTTTCTGGTTACGCAAGATGGATCTAGTATATCCAATTTCTTAATTCAAACTAATCAAGTTAACCGAAAATAATAATACACTAAATAGAAAAATCAAAGCAATAAAATAAATACAAACCGATAAATAAATGCTGGTAAAAAAACTATTTTGACATAGTGATAATAAATAGGAAAATCAAAGCAATCAATCAAACAAACGCAAAAACTTGTACGTTAAAAAACCATTATGCGAACAAAAGATAATAAGAACTATGAATTGATGTACCTATATTTAATATAAGATTATGACATATGCCTTGTGGAATAGTGCTTACCGAGAGAAAATTGAAGATCAAACGAGAAATCAACTCAATCCAATGAGCTCTCCATTGTGCAGGCTAGGTGCGCACTTCAAAATAGAATTTACATACGACTTTGTATATAGATCATGGCTAGGTGTAGACTCGGTAAGTCAGGTGGGCACTCAATAGGTTGATTAGAAGCAAATAGTTTTGAAACTAGTATAAATTTTGGTATTTCTTTTTGGGATTCTCATAGAACGAATCATGGAGGTACGTTGCACAATACATATAAAAGGATTCTAAAAGTCAAACTAAGTTAGAGAACTCAAGCAAGATCATAAATTAAATATTTAAGAGTTTTACTTTTCTTAGGGAGCTTGATTTCCGTCAAAGTTGAGGAGAGCTTTCTTTCGTCTGGTGTTTGGATTTCTTAGGGAGCTTTCTTTTTGTCGAAGTTCAGGATTTTTGTCAATGCTAAGACAAGTTATCTACATCAACGATCATCACTGACACACAAAGAGCTTTGATGAGTGATGTATAGCGATATATTTGTCAACTAGACATGAAGGCAATCTAATCATTGAGTAGTTACTCAAGACCAATTTTGCGCAAGACTCAGATGTCAACTCTTTTAAAATGAAATGTCTAAGTGTTTGTAAGTATTTCTTATTTCTAAGAATGTTATGATATGGATTGATCTAATTTAAGTGGATTCGATTTTTTCTTTTCTCTTGACGCATTGAGAGATTTTTTATATTAAAAAATTATGGTTCTGTGTCTATTGTGTTTACTTTTCTATCCCAACTCTTACTCGAGTGGAACAAACTTTAATTCATGTCTCTTCGACATGGACCTTCAAGCCACATATAACTCTATATTTTAAAAGTTCTACAAACTGCAAAAGAAAAATCTAAAACTAGTAGGAAAGACAAAGAGCTTGAAAAATAAAAACTATGAGATAATGGCCGACTAAGAAAGTTAATCAATGAAATAGAATGACTTAAAAAAGAAGAAAAAGAGAAGCTTCAATGAGATTTAAAAAAATTCTTTATCTCTCTCATAATTAACTTCCAAGAAAGTTTAATTACTTGACAAAATTCAATTTAGAAGTTGCATAAACATGTAGAATGTAGAAAAAATCTGGACGTTAGAGTTAACAAATTATAATTTGATTTATTAAAAGTTAATCAATCTCTTTTTCTCTCTAGGTTCATTGAAGATCAATTGAGAAAATGCAAAGAAGGGTATATAATTGAAATTAATATCAAAGAGATACATCCAATGAGAAAATTAAAATACTAAGCGGCGAATGAGATTACCTTGAGGAGGAAAAAAACAGGAGGGTATGGCTACAACGGAAATGCCTCTTTAGATTATACCATCTACATCAAGTAAGGGAGGTGATATTGTTTTATTTTTTGTTTTTTGTTTGGTGAGACCTATGTATGACCATGATTGTATGGATGCTATGAATAGGAAGAGTATTTATAGAAATTATTTTGTTCCTACTTATTGTAGATGTGGCATTAAAAGCCACAAAAGATATAGATGTTTTCTTCCATGTGGCATTAAAATTCACATCAGCTCTAACTATTTTTCTCACCAAGCACCTGTGGACACATCCTTTGATTTGCATAACATATGTAGTTTTCATCATGAGATACTTGCTACTACTCAAGAGAACCGCAGTCTATGAATTATCACATCCTTGTCGTATTGGCTATCCAGTTAATTTGGCATCACAATATCCTAATTCACAACCACAATAGGGCTCGCAATCAATGGGCATTTGCTCTTGAAGTAATAAAAGATGGCCTGATTGATGGATCCTAAAGTGAGAGCAATGAGCAGTCGAGATCATCGATGGAGTGTGCTCTAGAGAGGGTGGCTAAATTATCCACATATAACACCTTGGATGCAGAGCTAGCGATGAGTTGGGTGAGATTGAAGAAAGGAGGCGACAAATTTTGGAGCCTCTCGACTGCGATGGAGACCCTTCTGTCACGTCTTCAAGAGCAAATGACGTAGTTAATGTCACTACGAAATTTTGTTGCATCATGAGCAACAAAGGCAATAACGTTCGCCCAAGAGAAGATGCTTGGGTAGTGGTGCTCGAGAGTAGCCTTTGCTTCATCGAACACTTCGAAGCCCTCCAGGCAAGGGTTGTTTACAGCGAAAGTTTTCTCTATGTTGGGGTTGGCCATTGTCAGGTCAAAGAGTATAGAAGCATTAGAGCCCTGGTTCAAAAGTTATTGGTAACTAATCTCACTCATATATACATACAAATTCTACAAAAAGTAAGACTTAATTATTAATATATATATATATATATATATATGTATATATATTGTAAACTTAGTTACCCTAATAAAGAATTGTGCAAGAACATCCAAATAAGGCTATCGCCGAGCCCTCACTATGAAGGCATTATGCCAAGAGAGGAAGTTGACATCTATATCTCTTTTGTTAGATCATAGTATTCAACGTTGGGCAAATATGTAATATAATTTTGAATTACATATAGTCATGTATGATTGTATTGCTAAAGTGATCAATTTTGATTAAAGATCAATCTATATATTTACTAGAGTGTAGTCTATAAATATGTAAATCTATTTAGGCAAAACTATAATTATTAATAGACTTATTATGAGATTTGCAAATAAGAATAGTTAACTTAGTCAATTTCTAGAATCTTAAGAAACAAAATTGGAGAGGATTTCTTGAAGGTAAATCTTGAAACCTTAGAAGATCTATTCTTATAGTTTGAAAATAATGGCTTCGTACCATTAGAGACAAGTTCTTTGCTCACAAGGACGGTTGATGATTTCTCAAGAGACTAGATTGATCCATGAAAATTTC
Source organism: Typha angustifolia (assembly GCF_048772165.1). Lineage (NCBI taxonomy): Eukaryota > Viridiplantae > Streptophyta > Magnoliopsida > Poales > Typhaceae > Typha > Typha angustifolia. Next base: position 8,704,831 of record NC_133252.1, on the reverse strand, counting down.
CATGGATTCAGATATAAAGTTTCATATTCAAGTAATTTAAGATTCAAGTATATTTTAATATAGATCGGTCCTTAGGTTTAGGTGAAGAACTGTTTCTTCTTCTCCAAAGTGTAAGTGTTTGACCCCCAACAAATAGTATGAGAGCCTCCTATGCCAAAAGGTAGGTTTTCCTTGATCTTGAAAGAATTAGGATTGTTTTGATCATTTTTTTTATCAAATTATTGGTTAAAGTTTTTTAATAAATCTTAATAGAATTTTATCTTAAATTTAAAGTCTTGAAAAGCACAAACTAAAGAGTTGATTTCGTTCTCAAATTACATGTTACGTGGGCGCATTTGAACACGTCCCGAGTGCGTTGAAACTTAGCCTCAATGCATTCGAACACTACTTGAGTGCGTTCGAATGCAGTCACTTATCTAGCCAATTGCATTCGATACAGTCACTTATCTTACTAGTGGCGTTCGAACACAAAAAAACACCTATCTATATGTATGAACGCCCCTCAAGGTGCGTTTGAACGCCTACAAGTCACGTTCAAACGTGATGCGAACATATTGTGAATATCATATATATTTTTTTAAACTATTATTATTATAATGCAATTTTGTGTATGTTTTAAGGTTAATTATAAGTTTTGATTCTTATAAAGGCACTTAGGTTATATATGTACTTTAAATTGAATTAATTGAGTTATAATGTCACCAAAGCAGCCTATTCTGACAAGGTTAATTTGTGTTCATTGTATAAAAAATATTAGGCGTGTATTCAATAAGTGCAAATATTAATTGCCCTAAAGAAGGTTAATGCTTGTTAAAGTTGTTTGTGCAATTTAGTGATAATAAAGTATAGTGATCATTGTTATATTTAACGATATCAATAATGTTGGCCCAAATGAAGGCATGTTGATCTATATATTATTGAATCATCAATTATCTTTTATTGCACCAAAGTATTATAAGAAATTAATTCGTCGCCCAAATGTGACCAATTAATGGAAACTGATACCTTGATGAAGATGGTATGGTTTAGACTTTATTTGAATTTAAAATTATGCATTTTTTTGACTAAATTGTGTTGTTTTATATGTTTATTCTTTGTTTGCTATACAGCTAGCATTGCTATAGGCCTAAATAGCATACATATATTTTATGGACTAACTTTAAATCATGGAAAGAGAACTTAATGATAGTTCTTAGTATTAGGGCTGTTAGAAAAACGCGTGGGCTCATGAAGCTCGTGGGCTTGACTTGAACTCGGCTTGAGCTCTAAATGAGCCGAGCCAAGCTGATATATTAGGCTCGAATAAATTATTGAGCCAAGCCGAGCCAGCACTGGCTTGCTCAAGCTCGGCTCGATTAGGCTTGTATGATATGTATAACTTATGAGAAAACCTTAGCCTCCAAACATTCTTTCCCTAAAATTTCCATCGGCCAAACATCACCACTGAAATCCTTTCCAAACTTTCATCCACCTCCACAACTCCACCTTGTTGATGGTGATGTGGTGGGTAGTGACGACGGCTGATTCAGCGACAAAAAAGAAAATGCGAGAAAAGAGGAAGATGCTACGGAGGATCTAGAAGTTGAGGAGTGGAGCATTGCCGGGATGTCGACGTGGTGCATGATCCTCATCAAGGAGCAAGCCGACACCATTGTGCTGCTCTACACGTCGAGGAGTGAGTTTATTTCTCACCTAGACAGTCACTTCATTGCTGTCCTCACCCCCAATGCGCCGATGAGATCTCTCTCTCTCTCTCTCTTGTTAGGGTATTTATTCGAATAGTTAATAGTAAACGTTCGTCGCTGTTCCCACCCCCGATAGTCACTTCATCAAGAGATCTCTCCTTTGAGCTCGAACTCGAGTTGAGCTAATCTTTTCTAGCTCGAATTGAGCTCGAACTCTAGCCGAGCTGTGCTTTTCCACCTCTCGAGCCAAGCCAAGCTAAGCTCGGTTCACTCAAGTTTAGCTCATTTACACCCCTACTTGGCATAATGGACCTATACCTTGCGTTAAGGATTGTCCCACCCACTGCTATGGATTCAAGTACTTCTGAAGAAAAGAAGGGGAAAAAAAAGTGGGAGAGGTCAAATTGTATGTGCCTCATGATAATGAAGAGGTCTATACTAGAGGCATTTTGAGGCATAATTTTACATTCGATTGCTATCGCTAAAGAATTTTTTAGGACATTGAGAAGAGATTTGTTAGGAATGATACGTCTGAGATTAGTATACTCCTAAGAAAACTTGTCTCAATGAAGTATAAAGAAAAAGAAAACATAAGGGAGTACATCATAAAGATGTCTAATGTTGCTTCAAAATTAAGGTACTCAAGCTTGAGATCTCTGATGATCTTTTAGTGCACTTACTTTTAATATCCCTTTCCATACAGTTTGGTTAGTTTAAGATGAGCTACAATTGTTAAAAAGGGACTTGGTGATATGAACCGGCCTGACTCAATTCAAATTAGTTTCTGGGCAGAAATTTATATGGATATTTTAAGAGAGTTTTTAATAGATCAGATAGTTGGATCGATATAAAATTTTGAGAGGTTGTAAACCTAGAAAAGATATTTCTAATGAATTTAATTTCCCCTAGATCGAATGGCCAGATTAGAAGATATCTTTGGAAAAGTGGATGAAGGTCGGAGGATTAGCTTTGATACTAAATGTTGCGGACCAGATTTGGACTGATCTGAACATAAGAAAATTGTAAAAATTTAGATGTTGGTAGCCTCATGAGATAGGGTTCTAATGGCTTTCATTTCGCGTCAATCAAACGTCTGGATGAAAAGATATAATTAAAATAATATAGCAAGATCAAAACGATAAATATTCAACGTTGTGGCAGTCATTAGAGAGTGGCGTACAACCAAGGGTAGTGGCGGATGGCTAAGGGTGGCTGTTGGAGATGGTGGCTAGGGTTTGAATGCTTGGAAGGAGTCTGCGGTTATAGTCTACTCCTATAAAGATGAAGACGATATAATGGCTAAAATAAAAATAGTAAATACGATAAAAATAATAACTAAACTCAATTAATTCTATGCTTGGATGCTTGGATTGAATAATACCCAGCCTCTCTATATATAAAGATTAGGTACAATGAGTCCTACTCGGACTTAGCCCCAAAGGCTTATATGATTTAAACTAGGACTTATCTTAGAGGTTTACTTGAACTTGCCTTAGTGGCTTACTAAACTTAATTAAACTTGTTTTAGTGACTTACATGACTTAACTAGATTTGTTTTAAGGGCTTACATAAGTATGAATCAATTAAAAGATAAATAGTTTAAATCTATCAAGCCCAATATCCTTATGATACGATCCGATCTGACCCAATTTGCATCACTTAGTTTTTTTGAATGACCTCATCCCATATTATGTGTAATGAAGAGGAAAGATTGAAGCAAGATCAAACAGAAACTGCTCATGTTGCTACAACCTCCAAAAATAAGAATTCTAGAAAATGGAAATGGTTGAAAACTCTAAAGGATAATAAGGAAGCTACAGTGACCACTCAAAAGAAATCTGAAAAGGGCATGCAAGTTGCCAGATGGTACTAATTGTTTCTTTTATGGTGGAATTGGACACAAGAAGAAACATTGCCAAAATTATCTTGCATGGCATGCTAAGAAGGGTATGCCTCTTATCTTGATTTGTATGGAGGTTAATTAACTTCTATATTTGGACACATTTGGTAGATAGATTTAAGTGCAACTACTCATATCAATGTATTATTACAGGACTGCCTAAATTACTAGAAGCCAAGTGATAATGAAAGATTCATTTTTGTGGGCAATGGTAATAAAGTTGAGGTGGAAGCTATTGGGATTTATAAATTACTTTTGAAAACTGAAATTAATTTAGATTTATATGAGACATTTGTTGTACCATCTTTTAGATGGAACTTAATTTCTATTTCTATATTAAATAAGTATGGATTTACTTAAACTTTTGAAAATGGAAAATTTGTTTTGTTTTATGATTCAAAATAGGTTAGCTTTGATTTTTTTTTCAGTTTATGATATTCTATATTTTTTGGATGTCAATAGTTCTTATTTAGAAGCCTTATATATAGATAGAAGAAGTCTTAAGAGAAAATTAACTAATGAGAATTCGGCCACATTATGACACAAGCGATTAGGTCATATTTTTAAACGAAGAATTGGACATCTTATGTCTAATGATATTATTAAACCCTTAAATTTTTCAGATATCAATGATTGTGTGAATTGCATAAAAAGGATACAAACCAATCTAAGAAAATATGAAATCAAAAAGTGTGAAGAAGTCATAAAATATAAAATCAAAAGGACATCTACGGACCGTTTCTAATGGCTTATACTACGATAGATATGATGGATAAGGTGAACAACGTCTAGAGCCTTTTGCATAATTCATAGATGAATTTATCATTGTTCCTCAATATACATTGCCAGGTTCGCCTATAATGAATAGAGTGGCTGAGCAACGTAATAGAATACTTAAGAATATGATAAGAAGTATGATGAGACGTACAACTTTACTATAAAATTTATGGGATGAAGCCTTAAAGACTATATCATATATCCTAAATAGAGTGCCCACTAAACTAACTAACAAAATCTATTTGAGGTTTGGACTAAGCAAAAGTCTAGTTTAAAACATTTGCGTGTATGGGGATGTGCATCTGAGGCATGGCCTTATAAGCCTAATGAGAAAAAATTGGATGAAAGGACTATTAGTTGCTATTTTATTGGATATGCCGAGTGCTTAAGGAGATTTTGAATTGAATTGGAAGAAGAGTATATAAATATTCCCACATGTGTCATGGCTAGTGTGGACATAAGTTAATTTAGCTCAAGATACAATTATTGAAGACGAACCCATTATTGAAGACCAAACTCAACAAAATCAAACAGCACATAGTCCGACTTCATATCAAATTACAAGTTGCAATCCACCCTTTTGCGACCCGATATTGTTTTCTAGAAATTTAGAAGATGTTGTTATAGGCCAGACTAGGAGCAAGCCTTTTTGTAACCCATAATTGTCAAAAAATGTGGCTTACAAACAGTGCTAGAAATACCCTAGAAAATTTAGATAGTGCCACTAAGGAAATCCACTAGAGAGAAAATATTTACAATATCTTCAGATTATGTAGTTTACTTTTAGGAACATGAATTTGATGTTGGCATGTTAGAAAATGGTTCAATCAATTTTAAACAAGCCATGGAATACTCTAACTCTTAAAAGTGGATCGATGTCATGAATAAGGAGATGAAATCAATAGTTGACAATGACATTTAGGATATTGACCCATTATCTAAATGTGCGAAATCTATTGGTTGCAAATGTGTATTTAAAACCAAAAGGCATTCAAACGGATGTGGAGAAATATAAGGTTCGTCTTATTACTAAGAATTTCACACAGAAAAAAGACAATAAATATAGATTGACTTTCCCTCCGATTTCATTGAAAGACTCTTTGAGGATTATATTTGCATAAGTTGTGCATTTTTTATTTGGAGCTTCATTAGATGGATATTAAGATAGTGTTTCTCAATGGTGACATTGATAAAACAATCTATATGATGCAACTAGAAAATTGTGTGTCCGAAGATGCAAAGTTTATGGTGTGCAAACTTAAGAAATCTATCTATAGGCTGAAACAAGTGTCTCGACAATAGTATTATAAATTTTATGAAGTGATTATCTCAGTTTGTCTTTGACACAAATCTAGTGGATGAATGCATATACTATAAGTTTTGTGGGAGTAAGTTTGTATTCCTAATTTTATATGTGGATGATATATTCCTTGCTAGAAATGATATAAATATATTGTATTCCTGAGTTTATATCTGGGAGTATGAACTTTCTGATGAAGAATTTTTAGATGAAAAATCTTGGCGATGCACCATTTGTCTTAGAGATTAAAATACTAAGAAATAGGATCCAAGGCTAAATAGCTTTATCCCAAAGAAATTATATCAAAAAAATTATTATTAGATATGGCATGTCAAATAGTAAACTAGAGGATACTCCGGTGGCAAAGGGAGACAAGTTTAGTCTAAATTAGTGCCCTAAGAATTTCTTTAAAAAGGAAACAATGCTAAAGTATCCATATGCCTCAATTGTTGGGAGTATCATATATGCCCAAACAATCTCTTATAACATTTTCTACGATGGCTGTAGAGTTTTTTGCATGCTATATATAAAGCATTAAATCATGGTGTTTGGCTCCGTAACTTTGTCACAAGGCTACATATAGTGGATTCAATTGAGACCACTAAAATTGTATTGTGACAACAAGTTTGCGGTGTTATATGCAACTAACAACAAAAGTTCATTAAAGTCTAAGTACATTAACATTATGTTCTTAGTTGTAAAGGAAATATTACGAAATAGTTAGTTAGCTAGAGCAAAGATGAATAGACTTTATGCTAATAGATCTACTTACTAAGGGTTTAACACCCAAATAATTTCACAAGCATGTTGCTCATATGGCTGTAATTTCAGTTAGGGATGCTCGGTTTTAGTGAGAGTCTGTTAATTTATATTAGTCATATAATTTGCAACATCTTTATATGGATATGCATTTTTAATAAAATGATTATGTTTACATTATGTCACTGTTTAGGTTTGACCTCAATTTTGGATATATAATAAGCAATTAGTTGTTTAGATATGCATTTTATAATATGATTACATAATTTCAGTATTTAAAGTTTTTAAGTAAGGATACCAAGTTAGAAATAGGCATGACAAAATCATAATTTACATAAAATTTCTATGCTATACATCCAAATCATGATTCATATCACTTATATTAGTAATGTGATCATTGTTGGTTAAGTTACAAATAAATATAATAAAAGTTAATTTAGTTCTTTGGTAATATGATTGATGGATAGAATTGATTTTGAAATACATAAAGTTGACAAAAAAGTTTGCATGTGCATAATGTTTAAGCAATACATAATTAAAAGATTTAACATATTGCCCAAGTGGAAGATTATTGGACCATAATATCTAGCATTGAGCAAATATGTAATATAATTATAAATTACATACTATTATGTTTACGATTGTCTTACTAAATTAAGAATTATGTGACGATCTATGTATTTATTAGGATGTAGTCCATAGATGTGTATATCTATTTAGATAAAACTAAAATTATTGATAAAATGATTATGAGATTTATAAATAAGAGGAGTCAACTTTTAGAATCCCAAGAGGCTAGTATTCACTTGAATTGGTTCTCAAGACACAAGATAATAAATAGATAGAATTTGAAAGATTATTAAAATATCTACAGATCAGTTCCCTTCTCTTTGTTGACACCATCTAAGAGGGAGAAGAAAGATCAATAAAAAATTTGGAGAGAATTTTTCAAGGACAAATTTTGAAGTCTTAAAGAATCTATTATTATAATTTAAAAAGAAGGGTTTTTAGTCATTAGAGACGAGTCCTGTGCTTACAAGGATGGTTGGTGATTTCTCAAGAGATTGGATTGATCCATTAGAATTTTCATAGATTCAGGTATAAAATTCTGCACTCAAGTAATTTAAGATTCAAGAATATTTTGGCATAGATCAGTTCTTAGATTTAGGTAGAGAACTATTTATTCTTCCCCAAGGTGTAAGTGTTTGACCCCAATATATATAAATCTATGCTCTTAGAGAGAGAGAGAGAGAGAGAGAGAGAGAGAGAGAGAGAGAGAGAGAGAGAGAGAGAGAGAGAATGAAAGAGCGAATTAGAGAGAATGGGTTTGAGCAAGTAAAACCAAGATAAGATAAGATAAAGAGTCTTCCTCCTCTTTTTTATGCCAAATTAGGTGGAGTAAAGCTAGAACATGGGCAGCACAAGCTGGAAGTTTTGACTTTTCTCTCTCACGAGTCTTTAAATGAGCTCGAAGTGGCGTTGCGTTGCGTGTTTTTTTTTTTTTTTTTTTTTTTTTACAATTTCATTTTATCTTTTTAACGTAATAGAAGATTTGGTACAACCAACAAATTACCCATTTTTTTTCTTAAAGCAATATTTAACAAACCGACTATTTAATCCACACTCGTATTAATCCAAAATAATTAACAAGGAATAGTTCCTAGAGAGTGAAAATACATGTATAGTTTCGTCCATAGAAACTCAGCTAGTTGCTAAGACAAGTATATGGAGGGAAAATTACATTTGACCACCTTATAATTAAGTCTAAATGCACATCATCTATGTAATTTTATATGTATGATCTTATCCTTTTATTATTATATTCGAACTGAGATGTTATATCTTTTATCATATTTGACTAATCTACATGTTAAATTTAAAGATATTTATTAGAGACAAACTTGTAGATAATTAGATAAAAAATTTAATGTATCTAAAATAATACTAATAGAATTTCAGATAATATGGATATAATAAAAAAATATTTAGTATATTTATTATCTATTTATCATCTAAAATCTAGTCGATGTTATTTTTTCAAGATTATTCTACCTTAGAAACTTAAGGGATAACAAATGCTTTCAGTCTTATTAAGCAGAAGTATTTATATAAATAACATATATTCTAAGAGTTATTTATGTAAATATTAGCTTTAGATAAACATACAATGATACAAGCAAATAATAGATTTTATAAGGGTATACACTCAAAAAGTGCTTTAAAAACAAATTAATCAGCTATATATCAAAAGGTTGCATTATAGAGAATCTCATTAAGCTGGATTGCCACAATATCATAAAAGTCATATTATTCCAAATTAATAATATGAATGCTAATTTTCTTGCCATGCACCTTTCTAATCTTTATTTATTTCTTTTTGTTTTTTTTCTTGTAATTGCAGCTGAAAACTTTTCAAATTCGTAATCGCCGCTGTTACGCTATATAGTATTGTTATTGGATCGTTTTTAATGAAATATATTTCATACAAGAATACTGATTCCATTCAAACTAATTATTTCTTGAAAAAATAATTCTAACCAAAATAATTCATAAGGTTTAACTGGTTAGCAATCCATATTAAAAGTGGATATTAATTGATTTATGTCTTCGGGAAACAAAGAAGTAGAGTAATTTAGCACGGAATAATTGTTTGGATTAGTAAAATATATGTTAAGGAAAGTGAATAAATAAAGACACTATTTTACCCTTTGAAAGTTAAGGGGTAACCGGTTCGTTAACAGGTTCTTCTAGTTATATATCTACGATACTAAATAATCTCATCCCTTAGATAAAGAGAGAGAAATTAGAGGTTCATATAGAATCATTTGTCTTCATAGGATATATTTGAAAAATGGTTATCAAAATATACAGATGCATGTAAACAAAAATACCTGTATTTCTTCAAGTTTATAGAGTTTAAGTATGTATCATAATTTTTTTATGATTTATAACAAGTACAAATAGTTTTAAACTAATTTTTATTAATACTTTAGGCCTAACAGTGGAACAGTAGAATACGTTTTAACTTTTTAAAATTCCGTATTCACTAATCTACTAATCTACTAATCTACTAATGAGTAGATTGTACAGATCAAGAAATATGTGGAGATAAACCAATTTTATTATATCACTGCCAGAACGTGGCCCCTCCCAGTTATCATGAACGTGGCCTCAAGGATTCCGTGCGAGTTGGTCGCAAATTGAAAATTAGGAAGTTATTTTGAGCACACAGTATGGAATGGGGATTAAGGATGAAGGTATTCGCTTTGTTAATTGTTTTAAAGGGGTGAAAAGAAAAGATAAAAAAGTACTACAACAAGCCAACGCCTGCTATTGATCGACCACAGCTCATGTGAAATAAAAGTCAACTGTCATCTCGTGCTGTCCATGTTCTAGCTCTACTCCACATAAGTTGGCATAAGAAAGAGGAGAATTCTCTATCTTATATATCGTTGGTTTACTTGCTCAAACCCATCCCTTCTCATCTATAAATAGCTATCGGCATGAGCAGCTCTTCATCATCAGCTAGTTGCTCTTCCTCGCTGCTCACTTTCTTCATCTCTCTATCTCTCTAAGAGCATATATATATATATAGTAAAGATGAGCAGTAGTAGAGATCAGCTTCCTCTCTTGGCCTCTTGCTTTCTCTTTGCATTGGCCATCCAAGCCATGCTTCCCACGTCCTCTGCTTCCCTACAAGTTGGATTCTATGGTTGCAAGTGTCCAAAGGTTGAGGAGATTGTTAGAAACGTGGTGTATAAGGCTGTGGCCAAGAATCCTCGCGAGGGCGCTGGCCTTATTAGGCTCTTCTTCCACGATTGCTTTGTTAGGGTACGTTTACAAAGCCCTGTCATCATAATTTGGTCCATCGTTTTAATTTATATAAATCATATTATGAGATCTGATACACATCATTGCTTATATATAAATAATTATATATATATATATATAGTGGATCCTTATGGTTTTGTATCACCTTTGAATCTAACAGTGACAGTTGGTATATATATATATATAGTAGATCCTTATGGTTTTGTATCACCTTTGAATCTAACAGTGACAGTTGGTATGGTTGCACCTGCAGGGCTGTGATGCATCAGTCCTCCTCGACCCGACCCGCAGCAATCCGACGACAGAGAAAACGTTCCCTCCAAATAATAGCCTGGAAGGATTCGACGTGATCGACGAAGCCAAGGCCGCGGTCGAGCACCACTGCCCCGGCGTCGTCTCTTGTGCTGACATCATCGCCTTCGCTGCACGCGACTCAGCTAAATTCCTTGGTAACATCAGCTACGCCATCCCCTCCGGTAGGCGTGACGGAAGGGTGTCCACGGCGGCCGAGGCACTCCAAAGTCTGCCCCCTCCTTTTTTCAACCTCACGCAGCTCAAGGCAAATTTCGCATCCAAAGGATTATCCGTGGATGATCTTGTCACCCTCTCCGGAGCGCACTCCGTCGGCGACTCCCACTGCTCGTCCTTCTCCAGTCGCCTCTCACCCCAGGATCCGTCGATGAACCCATCCTTTGCAGCACTGTTGAGGAGAAAATGCCCATCGACCGCAAGCTCTAGTCCCCATGTGGATCAGGATATTGTGACGCCAAACAAATTGGACAACCAGTACTACAAGAACGTGAAGGCTCACAAAGTGCTGTTCACTTCCGACCAGACCTTGCTGAGTAGCCCTCAGACGGCGGCCCTGGTGACGAGCTATGCGACTAACCCGATAGCTTGGGAGGCGAAATTTGGGGCAGCCATGGTGAAGCTGGGCTATGTCGGCGTGCTCACTGGAAACCAGGGTGAAGTCAGGAAGACGTGCAGGGTTGTGAACTAGCATTTGCCATGTGCATGCAAGATGACCTCGCATTCATTTTCTGGCACTCTCCAACTTGTTCAGTCTGTTGATGTTGTTTTACCTTATTCCACCTGAGAAATAAATTTTGAGGAAAGATAATTTAACGAGCTTTATTTTACATCTTAGATTCAGAATAGATGCAATTGCAGTTAATATGTTGAACTCACCTCAATATGTATCAAATTTACTTTTCATTACTATCACCATTGCCCTACTGTATTCCTTAGAAGAACTTAACTCCTCTATTAATATTTTTTTAATATTATAAAATTCTAAAATAAATAAATCAGATGTAGAAAAGATAAATTCAGATAACACATTAGTTGCATTATTTATGACTATCAATATCTTCCAAACTTGTCTAAAGTTGCACTAGTTTTATTTAGTCTGATGGAGTTGTTTTATCTTATTAATTATTTGCCATCATTAGTAGATTACTTTGAAGTAAATCTTTGAGCTGCCTTAAGTACTTAGAAACATTCTTTTTATCATGCTCATGGCATGATATGGTTTGTCTATCCTACCTAACACTTATGAGTAAGCAGTTTATTGTAACGTATTGTTTTGCTCAAATGAAGGCATGGGCTATAGGTAGAGAAAAAAATATCATGAACCATTTAGACATAGTAAGGAACTTCAGCGTATTCATTTTCCACCAAATTAATGTATCCAAAATGAAGACATGGTTTGTGACCTAACATTGCCATGCACATGCAAGATGACCTGGCATTTGTTTTTTATTTTTGGTGGATTGTTTAGCTCTCCGACTTGTTTAGATGTTGACGTTGTTTTTCTTCTTTCTTATTTCATTATTTTATTCTATTTTCCTATTGGACTACTATATGTTTAAATCCGAACAATTTAATACATGAAAAGCCCTTAAAAAAATCTCTTATTTGCTTGTATGCTCTATTAAAATTATATTTACATGTATACCCTACAAACATATATACTCTTTGTATAACTATCCTCCTAGTTATATTCAGCTTGAGTATGAACAATTTTATAGAGAAAAATTAAAAGATATTTTATTTTAGAAAAATAGTTGGAAACTAGAATAAGAATATTTTTATATGTTGACATTTAAATTATTAAATTTTAAAAATAATTTAATGGTTATTTAATTTCAGGGGATATTTAGTATTTTAAATGGTATACATGTAAAAATCATTCATATTCAATGGTATATGTGTAAATATCAAGATGGACATTGTATATACAAAAATAACCCGTATTTAAAAATAGGACTTTTTGTAAAATAAGCCCGATATTATGGACTTTTATTGGTTCGAATCCTACAATATGATTTCTCTAAAAGAAATTCATGTCTTTTACAACGGATATCTCATTAACACCCTACTATCAAGAAAATTAAGTAACCCATATTTCTGAAATCTTCAAAATGCTACCACTGATAAAAAAATTTGAATAAATCTTGTGAGATAAGCATAATTCAAAATTTTAAATGCTAAATTAAAATAAGAATTAAAGAATTATATAATATCAACCTTGAATTAAAATTGAATAATTTGTAGATTCTTATATGTTTAGGTGAGGTGACTTAAAATTAACCGGTGTTAAATAAATACCTTTTATAAAATACAAGGATTTTTTTTTTTGAAAATGTAATAAAGCAGGGTTTGAAACAAAATAAACCTATAATTTTTAGGATTTTCTTTTTATTTTCTCGACTATCATCATTTTTCATATACCTTCCCTAAACTAAATTATTAAGAATACTATACTTCTTTATATAAAATAATTAAATTATCCATCCACTTACAGTGGCATAAGAGTTAAGTGTGTTAGCTAATGAAATAAATTTTAATTTTCTTTGTAATTCCTTTATTATTATTAAAAAGTTCTTCATCCATAAGATATGCATAACCAAAGTTGCCTTTGCCGTAATTAGTGAGAATGTCCTTTTTGCATTAATTTTCTATTAAATTTACTCTAGAGTATTCAAGCTATCCATCCAAACATAAAATCAAATCTTAGAATTAGAGTTTGTATAGATATTTACTTGGAAGCCCTAAGTATCTTGTGCAATGTTGTCCGTCTAATATTTGTAGGCTTACAATACCATTTGATGTGACACTTTATGCTGCAATGCCAATAATCATCTCCTTTATCTTTACCAGACTAGATTTTCTTCTTCTTGACTTGAGAGTTATCCCCACTACTTTGCCAGATATCTTCTCCAGATTTCTTGGGTAATTAAAACACCTACGACAACATCATAATTCAGAGTAGAAGATCCTGACAAAATTTTCAAGGCCGTAACTAGGCCAATCCAACTCTCAGGTTGAGATGATAAATTTAATAGTGCCTGGATCTCATTGTCAAAGTTGTTGCCAGCCGAGCTCAACTTATTATGATAGTATTAAATTCATTCATATGTTCCGCAACCCATCCACCTTCAACTATCTTCAGGTTGAATGTCTTTTTCATTAGGACAACTTTGTTGGACGCCGATGGTTTAGCCAACATACTCATCATAACCTGAAGTCATTGCCTATTTGGAAATATTAAAAGCTATTTATGTTGCCAGGGAGAATCGCACAATTACAAGTGCTTTTTTGATACCAAACTTCCGCTAATGTTCTCATAGCATCTCGAAAGGAGGGCTATATAACAAAAGCTCGATATATGGGGCTTTATATTTATTATTTAATTAATATAATATATATATATTTATATATTATATTTTAAATTATTTAATAAGTTCTCTTAATATTATTATTTTTTTTATAAAAAATATTTAGTTAGAAAACTCTCATCAATATTTTTATAATAAGACTAATATTCAATAATTTCATAAATAATATTAAATGACTATTTTTTAATTAAACATATCAAAATTATATTACACGAAATAATTTTTTTAAATAACTTAAATAATTTAATATTATACTCATTTTAAATATCTCGATGAGACATTTCCAATAGTATTATTTTTTATTAAAAATTAATTAGTAAAATTAATTATATATTCAGTCTAACTAATTAGATTATTTAATAAATGATACAGACGGAATTTAAATTTTTAGATTAAGCTTTTGTAGGGTAAAAGTAAATTTTTTTTAAAATTAAATTGTATTGGAGCTGGGCTCCAAATTTGAAGCTCCACAGTAGCTGGCTCCGAATTTGGAATTCCATTTGAAGCCCTGTTGGAGCCCCACCAGGCTCCAAATTTAGAGTTTTCGAGCCCGGTTAGAGATACTCTTAGACTTCTCTTTAGCTTAATTTCCAAGTGTTAGATAAAGATGTCTCTCATAAAAGTAGTACTGTTTGATTTGTCGATTTAATTAGGATTAGAAAAAGATATAAAAGGAAAAATTACTCTCAATATAACCATAAAATCATGTTATCTCTTTTTCTTTGATTATAAATTCACTCATTTCTATATTTGCACCATAGCTCTTTACTAGACCTCTAATGAGCTCTTACGATATAGGTTTGTGTGTTATAAGTTGTGTGCAGCACTCCTAGCCCAGGGCATATCTTCATTTCCTAGGGGCAATCTATAAAGATCTTTGCTTATTTCTCCAGGAGTCCAAGCATCCAAATATTAAGAATTAATTAAGTTTAGTTCTTTTTAATTATTATATTTATTATTTTTATCGTAGTTGTTAGATCGTTTCTATCTTTATTGGAGTAGACAGTAATCGTAGAACTCTTCCAAGCACCAAAATCGTAGCCACCACCTTCCTCCAGCATCCACTCTACTATATAGCTATCCACTATCACAATTGGCTATCCACCACCTTCTGATGACCGTTACAACGTCAGATATTTATCGTTTTGTCCTATTTCAATCTCACTCAACTATTTTATTTATATCTTTTTATCCGGACTTCCAATTTAGATGATTTGTAACATAGATTTGATGAAATTTGATACAATAGCCTCGTGTAGTTGTAGGGTAGGAACGCTGAGCACATATACTTCTTCAACTTGTCCCATAACTCTTATCTTTAGTTTCCCTGGTAGCAACTAGAGATACTCATTTGACGTCAAGAACCTCCTCGAAATTGAAGACTTCCTCCACGTGGCAATACACTCTAGGAACTTTCAGGTTATAGGTCTCCATGGAACTTAGGCACTTCAATCTTTAAACTTGATTCCCATTGCCCTGAATTGTGATGGACTGTTGGGCTTTTTTCCTTTGGCAGATAACTATCAAAAGGGTTCTCAAAATCATACGCCTACTCCTTGTCTGATACATGGGTTTTCTAGATGGGCGGCAGATGGCATGTTGTTGTTGGACCAAAGTAGTCAACATGGCAACCTGCTGATTTAATGCTCCGACCTGTCAAGTAAGCAACATCATCATGATCATGGAGCATATAAGAATTGAACGCCGATGATCTTGTTGATTTTCTAATGAAATTATCACGAACTAGAGCATCAAAGACTTGATGATCCAAGACAATACCAGGAACAATATAAAATAAAACTCTAACAACTTTATTCAATCTCCAATAATTTATGAATACAACCTTTCAACAATATGAAAATAATCGAAATGAGAAAAAAATCATAATTTTACCAAAATAAATAAAAATGAGATAAATATAGAAAAAATAAATCTAATCATAGAGATCTCGAAGGCATTACACCATTGTGTCTTCTCGATGTCATTACAAATCATGTCCGATAAAAAAATGATTAATGTTACTTAAGTAATAGAATGTCTTGTTTAACCACTTAGCGGGGTAATTAGGACTTGGTTCTCTTTCTTAGGCAAGACTATCCTAGGACTAGGTTGGAACAAATTAGTTATTTAGACGCGGAGACATTTTGGTTGTGAATTCCAAAGTGACAAATAAAATCATAAGCCTTTAAGATAAAGAAGGGCGTGAGCGTTTTGTATGTTGTATGTCTACTTTTTTTTTGAAATATTTCCAGTAGTTTTGGTAGATGAAGACGAAATTACGCTCCAAATTGTTGATGATTTACTCAATACAATATTTCTTAGGCGAAAAAGAGAATATCTAATCGAGGGAGAGAACAGGTAAAACAAAAAATCCATGGGTATTTGAACCCGAGGGTAAAATTCGTGGTACTTTATTACTAAGTCTAGCTTATATTGGAAGCTTGAACAAATTATGGAATGGTCATAGCATTTAAATTGTTTTGAATGGGTAAATCAATCATTTGTCCTTGGGATCTCCCTTTAAGCTGTATATACGACTTTCCGTTAAAAGATATACCTTGAAATATGAATTATAGGACACTTCAGAATTCAGATGGTTATGTTGTTATGTTATATAGTATAAGGACTAATCCAATCGAGCTCACGAATTTACCGATAAACGGGTCGATTATTTGGGACGTGCTGGTCGTATGTATAGAACCTTCAGGATTGGGCACAGTATCAAAGATTTTTAGAAGCACTGTACCCATTGAGCAAAGATAGGTTGTAATTGTACAGCGATATCTGAAAACATATCTTGACTTTCATAAAGATTTACTTTCAAGTAATTTATTGGATATTACATGATGACAAACAAAATATGAATGGGAACAAAATAATAAAATAAAACAAGACAAACAACGTTAACAGACTAAACGAACCACAAAGTGTTGCATGACGAAACAACATACGTACGTCGGAAGACAAATATGAAATTATGCTGAGAAAACCACCGCATATGCATAGCAAGTCGTACTGAAACTAGCTAGCTAGCTAGCTAGTTTGCAACCCTACATGTCTTCCTGACCTCACCTTGGTTTCCAATAAGCACTCCTATATTGCCCATCTTCACCATTGCAGCACCAAACTTCTTCTTCCAGGCTCCTTGATGCCTCGCAAACCCCTCCACTAAGGTCGCCGTCTGGGGGCTAGCGAGCAACGCAACATCAGAAGAAAACAACACTTTGTGAGCTATCACGTTCTTATAGTATTGGTTATCCAATTTATTTGGTGTCACAATATCTTGATCCACAACCACAGTACGGCTTGCAGTCGACGGGCATTTGCTCCTCAAGAATGCAATGAAAGATGGCTCGATAGACGGATCTTGGAGCGACAGGGATGAGCAGCGGGACTCACCAATGGAGTGTGCTCCGGAGAGGGTAACCAGATCATCGACGGATAGTCCTTTTGATGCGAAGCTGGTGATGAGCTGGGTGAGGTTAAAGAAAGGAGGGGGCAAATTTTGGAGTGCCTCGGCCGCGATGGAGACCCTTCCGTCGTGCCTTCCAGAGGGGATGGCGTACGTTATACCACCGAGGAATTTAGCCGCATCACGAGCGGCAAATGCGATAATGTCCGCACAAGAGACAACGCCTGGACAGTGGTGCTCGAGAGCAGTCTTGGCTTCATCAATCACGTCGAAGCCATGCAAGCTAGGGTTATTTGGAGGAGAAGTTTTCTCCGTGTTGGGGTTGGCTGGTGTTGGGTCGAGGAGTACGGAGGCATCACAGCCCTGGTGCAAAAATTAATGGTAGTTAGTCTCATATATATATATATGGGTGTCTGTGTGTGTGTGTAATGTATAAGTCAATTACCCTAACAAAGCAATCGTGGAAGAACAGCCTAGTAAGGCCGGCGCCAAGGCCAGGAGTCTTGGCCACAGCCTTGTACACCACCTTTCTCACAATCTCTTCAGCCTTTGGGCACTTGCAACCATAGAATCCAACTTGTAGGGAAGCAGAGGACGTGGGAAGCATGGCTTGAATTGCCAATGCAAACAGAAGGCAGGAGGCCAAGAGACGAAGTTGACATCTACCTCCTCTGCTCATCTTTACTATATATATGTATGCTCTTAGGTGGGCGGGAGAGAGTGAAAGAGAGCAGTGAGGAAGAGCAGCTAGCTGATGATGAAGAGCTGCTCATGCCGATAGCTATTTATAGACTCGAAGGGATTGTATTTAAGCAAGTGAACCAATGATAAGATAAAGAATCTACTCCTCTTTTTTAATGCCAAATTAGTTGAAGAAGTAAGGTAGAACGTGGACAGCACAAGCTCGAAGTTTGACTTTGATTTCTCACCAATCTGTACTGAGTTCGAAGGGGCATTGCGTTTACAATTTCTTTTTAACGTAATAGAAGATTTGGTACAATCGACAAATTACCCGTTTTTTTTTCCTTAAAACAATATTTAACAAACCGAAACTCATATTTAACAGGGGAAAGTTACTAGCTAGTGAAAATACATTTACAGTTTCGTACGTAGATGTAGGTACTTGGTTTCGTACTATAAATAGACTCGAGAATGTGATGTATCCAATAGGCTTAAGAGTACATGTTAATTGGGATAATTAAGATCTTACTAATAGAAATGAAGAGGTGGAGGAATCAAAAGTCTGGATTCCTAGGCCTTAATATAATTAATTATTCTTCTGCAAAAGAAGGTCTTATATATCTCTTTATTCCTTATCTAAGACATGTGATCCTTCCTAATAGATGATAATTAGATGCTTATAGGTTGGTGCTAGTTTATAAATTATTGAGTAGTTAGCTTGTTACTAGAATAAGCCCACAGAATTCAAGTCTCAAGTTTAAACATTCAAAACCCGTAGCCTAAGAGCAGAAAAACAGCTTAGGTGTTTGAATGGCCTAGCCTAGCATTCGAATGTTTGTCGGCCATACGAACTCACAACGGTTGGGATATTTCGTATTATAGTTTATTATTATTTTTAGACGTATGACTAACCTCTAAATATTTGAAATGGTAGCCACGTTGACATTATTAATTATTTGGGCATTTGTTTTGTATCTAGGCTTGAACTAATCTTCTCCCTCATCCTTTCTCCCTCGTAGTACCAGCTTTGAGATTCAATCCACGATTGAGTTACAACTCTGTCGGTTCTCCCTCTTCACTTTGATGACCCTCCTTTTGGTAAGTATCCCCATTCTCCCTCCTCTTTTACAATCCTTACCAATTCGTAAGCCATTAATCCTTATCTTATATCGATCAAGGTTAATCTCCATTAATCTAACCTTTCCTAAAACTATCCCACTTCCCCAAAACATCTTACTCCCTTTCACCCTACCTAAATCTCTACTCCACCACCATCATCACATCCATAATGATCTTTAGTTCCCTTCAAAGTACTCTAACATTCGATCTAGAGAGTAGATCAATCCCATCCAAAAACCTACCCAAGCCTATTTATCCTTTGGGATTGAGTTACAACAAGTCGGGATCTGAGCAAGATTTCCTTGGCGTGTCTCCATGATGATGTAGGTGAATAGTCGCATAATAAATCATCGAAACCTTGAGTCAAATGATCGCACAACAAAATGCCAAGTTTTTGCAAGTAATCCAAGAAAGGCCGATGCAAGGACAAGTGGTACCTAAATCCTCCACACATAAACCACCCATAAAAGTCCCACCGGTCAGTCAAGGACATGAGAGGGAGACCACGCTTGAGCCGAGGCTAGGTGGGCCTCGCTTGCGAGTGCGATTTGAAGATGACGATAATGTTGATCTCTGGATTGAGATGGATGATGAGGAAGACTGAGGAGCTAAAAGAGGACGTTAAAAGAATCATGTGTGACTAGCAGAGCATCCACTTTTGATCAGGACTGGGGCAAGATTGGATCCCAACCAAGATAACGACATTTGTAGGCACACTATTTAATTGTAGTTTTTGATTTTTCGAGGTGGCGATCCGATTAATTGGTTGTATTGTGCTAAATAATTATTCATTTTCTAGGGAATGGCTAAGGATAAAAAGGTTCTCCTTGCATTCTTCCACCCCGATGATGCGGTATTGAGATAGTTTTTGTGAGTTACCATGCATTAGCCGATTGTGTTATGAATTGAGCGTCAGCTACCTGATCAAGCTCAGATGCAAGGAATCAATCCGCATAATCGAAAGAAAATATTCTCTAAATATTCGTAGTGAGAAAATTATGCAAATAGATGGGATCGTTTCGTATCTTCCTGACTATATTTTTGATATTCAAGCCCTTCATAAATTCTGACTTTAGCTAGGGCAAAAATAGGTAATGTTACTATAGAGGTGGAGATGACGGGTGATGGTAATGATGAAGGTGATGGTGGTGATGGATTGGTGGCACGAGGTGCTATTGGGTGAAGGAAAAGGGGGGAGAAGGTGGCCGAGATCCTAAGGAGTAGAGAGGACTTGATAAATGACGGGGAATAGGAGTAATCGATGTTGAGGTGGCACACGGCTATGGTTTAAGCGAGGAGGGAGAAGAGTTAGAGTACAGGAAAAAGAAAGGAAAACATAATATTTATTAATAATCCCAAATAAGTATTCAACATATTAAGAGGCAAACCTAACAAGCAAAATAATTGAATGAGGTTAACCGTGTTCAAACACACAATTCACGTTCTCTGTATGTGCGAACGTATGCAGGCGTTCGAACGCAACCTGCACACATTTAAACATGCAATTTGCATTCCTGTATGTGCAAACTTATGCAAGCGTTCGAATAGGGTGTTCGAATACGACCTTTCCACGTTCGAACGCGACAACTAGAATTCTTATTTTTGAAGAAATCTAAGAAACCAAAATAAAAAAGGGTCCATAGGTTGTATCCATGCACAAGATGACTTAGTGTGCTCCGAATCACATCAGATTGAAACCTAGATGGAGTTTCATTGTTTACTCTACAAACGGTTTAGATTGTTGAGCTACAAAGATTTCCATGATATCTTTGTAAAGACAGGCCAAAAGCTGATTGTTAGATCCTACCAAGGGGAATTTGAGCGAGTGTCCAGCCGATGCATGCTACTGTGGTTAGACATTCAATTCAAATTCACCTTCATCGTCGGCTTGTTGGAGAACATTCAAGCCATAGAGGATGCTCTACTTATGGAGGACAAATGTAGAGCACTTAGAGGGCACTCGAGGTGGCCATGGAATAGTAGGCCACCATTGAAGCCATCGCATACCGGTAACAACTTAGTTTACCTACTACGGGCTCTTACGGGTGCTACTCAACACTAGCCACCATTTCTTACTTCCATTGATGTGAAGACAGCTCCTAGGCCTACTATGCATACTCTAATACCTACCTTAGTAGAGGACTGAAAGGCCAAAGTATTGTGCTTCAAGTGCCTTTAGGTATGACCATTGCGCAATAGACCAAATCGGTGATGCTTATCGATGATGAGGCTGAGAAGAATGTACATGCGGGCGAGGTCACACTATTGGTGATGAGCATGAGGATGAGCAACAACTAGTAGCTAAGGAGGAGATTGATTTGGAGGAGACATGGGTGCAATCTTATTACATGCCTACTCTAGAGCCACTACACTACCGAAGACCCTATGAGTGGACGACATCATTAGAAAGCATCAGTGCATATCCTCATTGAAAGGTAGAGTACACTTAACTTTCTAGATGAGTGGCTAGTCTGGAAGATCAGGCCCACTTCTAAACCAATAGTAAGATTTGATGTCACCATTGGCGATATGAAAATGCTCCGAGCCAAAAATATTTATAGTGCTATTTAGGTGCGAGTCCAGGGATAGATCTTTGTCATGGACTTGTATCTTATTATACTACATGGAGCGCATGTTGTCTTAGGGACATAATGACACTTGAGCTTGGGTCCAGTCATATTTGACTTTGGAGAGATGTGCCTCACTTTTATTCACAACAGTAGGAGGGTGCAACTTGATGGTATCCGGTCGCACTAAGGAGCTACCTTGAAGCCGCTACTTAGCTTGCTGAGCACTATGAACCTAGCTTACTTGATGTAGCTAGCTGCCATAGAGCTTGAGTAGACACATGAGTCAAGTATAGCTAATGATTTGGCTCATGGCTTACAAGAGTTTTCAATCCTCTTTGAGAAGCTGAATGGGTTACCACAAGCATATAAGGTAGACCATTGCATAGAGATCATGCCGAGCACCAAACTAGTGAACGCTAGACCTTTCCTTTATCCTCATGTTTAGAAGATCTCTAGATTGGTGATAGAGGTGTTGGACCAAGGCATACAACCTAGTCGGAGTGCATATTCTTGACCCGTGCTGCTGGTGAGGAAGAAGAATGAGAATTAGCAATTCTGTGTGGACTACTGAGAGTTAAACTCTATCACTGTCACGGATCGATATCCCATTTTGGTTATTAAGGAGTTATAGAACGTGTTGGTTGGCACTTTCTTCTTTAGCAAACTTGATTGGAGGCTCAGATACCACTAGATCTGAGTGCACCCTAATTATGTTCACAAAACAATATTTTAAACTCATGACGACTACTAGAAGTTTTGAGTTATGCTGTTTGGCCTAACGAACATGACGACGATATTCGAATGCCTGACATTAGGAGATTTCATATTAGAGTTTATTTATTGTTTTTGGACATATGACTAGCCTCTAAATGTGTAGAATGACAACCACTTTTGCATTATTGATATTTAGGCATTTGTTTTGTATCTAGGCTTGAGCCAACTTTCTCCCTCTTCATTTCTCTCTCTTAGTATCCGCTTCGAGATTAAAGCTGTGGTTGAGTTTACAACTTTGTCATTAAGACATTCACCCTTATCCTCTAGTGATCAATGTTAATCTCCATAAACCTAATCTTTTGCATAACTACCTCACAACTTCCCCAAGACATCTTACCTTTTTTCTCCCTTTCTACAACCCCACTCCACCATCATCACCTCCACATAATCTCCACTATCTCTTGAACTACTCTAACCTTCGATCTACCCATAAAAGTACATTAAAGCTAACCAAAAGCCCTAACCAAGCCTACCTATCCTTTCTCCTTCCAAATTTGGTATTGATTTGAGATCGGGTTGCAACAATTGGCATGAAACAAAATCACAACAATAGTAACAAATAATAATAGTTATATATTACATAAGCAAGGTTTTCACCTTTTATGAGGAAAGTTATCATCATATATCTAGATATTTGTTCTACATGAGAGATTATTGACTCTTAACAATAGAGGATTGATAGATATCATTGACATCGACGTCAACACTAACACACACGAGAACTTGAGAAAATATAATGTATTAGACGCAGAGATAAACTATTAATGAAGAGTGGTTAACTATGACAGACTTTAAGCAAGAGATAGAGTGTAAAAATTTGGACAGCGTGTTGTCTAAGAGATTGTAAGTATTTCTTCTTTCTATAATTGAGATAAAATTGATTGATTTGATTTGAGTGTACTTGTGATTTTTATTTTCTTGACAGACTAAGAGGTCTTTTCTTATTTAAAAAAATTATGTCAAGTTCTTTGGCATGCATGTTTTCCTATCCTGCTTACTTTTTTTGTTTTCTCTCCCATTTATTTTGAAAGCTGTTCGTAGATTTCTAATATTCATTTGAATTCAAATTACATTCCAGCTCAATTGGTGGATCAGTCCATATTCTAGATTTACAATCATGAGAGGTTAGACTGGCTATCCTGTGAGCTACCCTATTGTTTGTGCGGCTTGTGAAGAAGACCCTAGCCTGAGTGTAGTTTGATATCCACTGTTAGCATTCCAGCACCATCGGGCGTATGGACCAATCCACATTGTCTGCACTCCCATTTATAGCTTTTACCATTAGTGAATCACTAAAGATTCGGCTATCCTTAGGCAACAGAAGTCTTTCCATCATCTCCATACCTTCCAACAGGGTTAGGATTTTTCCTATTAATGCACTGGGGCAATGATCAAGGTAGGTACTTTTGGCAACGCAGAACGATCGCAGGTGCCTATAGAGGATGATGCCGAGCCCTCCTGAGCTGTCATTTCTCCAAGACGCATCAACCCAGCAGACCAGGTTGTTTTCCTTTGGAATTGCTTGAGGTTGCATAGAAAGCCTTTCATGTTGCTCCAACTCGTACGTGTCATTGTCGGTACAATACGCCCATTAGCCGCTCTAAGCACCATCTCTGGGCGACCATCAATGCCTTTAAAGACCTTGTTATTTCTTGCTTTCCAGAGCTCCCACGTCATAGTAAACATGTGAGCAAGCCTATCCGGGCTTAGCTGCTTCGCCATGAGCAAGACCACGTGTCTAAGCGGTCTGGCACTTGGTTAGTCCTAAGCTCAAGGTTGCTTGCAAACCAGACAACTCTAGCCAACTGCCATCCCAAGAGCAGATGCTCAATGCTTTCAGAATAAGATTTGCAAACTGGGCAGGCTGTGCCCACCTGTGGGAGACGCTTCACCAGTTCTTCCCCGACCACGACGACGCCATTCATATAGTGCCAGATGAATGTTAGCAATTGAGGCATGGCTTGCTTGCAACCCCATGTTATCTCTTTTTCTTTGATTATAAATTCACTCATTTCTATATTTGCACCATAGCTCTTTACTAGACCTCTAATGAGCTCTTAGGATATAGATTTGTGTGTTATAAGTTGTGTGCAGCACTCCTAGCCCAGGGCATATCTTCATTTCCTAGGGGCAATCTATAAAGATCTTTGCTTATTTCTCCAGGAGTCCAAACATCCAAATATTAAGAATTAATTAAGTTTAGTTCTTTTTAATTATTATATTTATTATTTTTATCGTAGTTATTAGATCGTTTCTATCTTTATTGGAGTAGACAGTAATCGTAGAACTCTTCCAAGCACCAAAATCGTAGCCACCACCTTCCTCCAGCATCCACTCTACTATATAGCTATCTACTATCACAATTGGCTATTCACCACCTTCTGATGACCGTTACACCGTCAGATATTTATCGTTTTGTCCTATTTCAATCTCACTCAACTATTTTATTTATATCTTTTTATCCGGACTTCCAATTTAGATGATTTGTAACATAGATTTGATGAAATTTGATACAATAGCCTCGTGTAGTTGTAGGGTAGGAACGCTGAGCACATATACTTCTTCAACTTGTCCCATAACTCTTATCTTTAGTTTCCCTGGTAGCAACTAGAGATACTCATTTGACGTCAAGAACCTCCTTGAAATTGAAGACTTCCTCCACGTGGCAATACACTCTAGGAACTTTCAGGTTATAGGTCTCCATGGAACTTAGGCACTTCAATCTTTAAACTTGATTCCCATTGCCCTGAATTGTGATGGACTATTGGGCTTTTTTCCTTTGGCAGATAACTATCAAAAGGGTTCTCAAAATCATACGCCTACTCCTTGTCTGATACATGGGTTTTCTAGATGGGCGGCAGATGGCATGTTGTTGTTGGACCAAAGTAGTCAACATGGCAACCTGCTCATTTAATACTCCGACCTGTCAAGTAAGCAACATCATCATGATCATGGAGCATATAAGAATTGAACGCCGATGATCTTGTTGATTTTCTAATGAAATTATCACGAACTAGAGCATCAAAGACTTGATGATCCAAGACAATACCAGGAACAATATAAAATAAAACTCTAACAACTTTATTCAATCTCCAATAATTTACGAATACAACCTTTCAACAATATGAAAATAATCGAAATGAGAAAAAAATCATAATTTTACCAAAATAAATAAAAATGAGATAAATATAGAAAAAATAAATCTAATCATAGAGATCTCAAAGGCATTACACCATTGTGTCTTCTCGATGTCATTACAAATCATGTCCGATAAAAAAATGATTAATGTTACTTAAGTAATAGAATGTCTTGTTTAACCACTTAGCGGGGTAATTAGGACTTGGTTCTCTTTCTTAGGCAAGACTATCCTAGGTCTAGGTTGGAACAAATTAGTTATTTAGACGCGGAGACATTTTGGTTGTGAATTCCAAAGTGACAAATAAAATCATAAGCCTTTAAGATAAAGAAGGGCGTGAGCGTTTTGTATGTTGTATGTCTACTTTTTTTTTGAAATATTTCCAGTAGTTTTGGTAGATGAAGACGAAATTACGCTCCAAATGGTTGATGATTTACTCAATACAATATTTCTTAGGCGAAAAAGAGAATATCTAATCGAGGGAGAGAACAGGTAAAACAAAAAATCCATGGATATTTGAACCCGAGGGTAAAATTCGTGGTACTTTATTACTAAGTCTAGCTTATATTGGAAGCTTGAACAAATTATGGAATGGTCATAGCATTTAAATTGTTTTGAATGGGTAAATCAATCATTTGTCCTTGGGATCTCCCTTTAAGCCGTATATACGACTTTCCGTTAAAAGATATACCTTGAAATATGAATTATAGGACACTTCAGAATTCAGATGGTTATGTTGTTATGTTATATAGTATAAGGACTAATCCAATCGAGCTCACGAATTTACCGATAAACGGGTCGATTATTTGGGACGTGCTGGTCGTATGTATAGAACCTTCAGGATTGGGCACAGTATCAAAGATCTTTTAGAAGCACTGTACCCATTGAGCAAAGATAGGTTGTAATTGTACAGCGATATCTGAAAACATATCTTGACTTTCATAAAGATTTACTTTCAAGTAATTTATTGGATATTACATGATGACAAACAAAATATGAATGGGAACAAAATAATAAAATAAAACAAGACAAACAACGTTAACAGACTAAACGAACCACAAAGTGTTGCATGACGAAACAACATACGTACGTCGGAAGACAAATATGAAATTATGCTGAGAAAACCACCGCATATGCATAGCAAGTCGTACTGAAACTAGCTAGCTAGCTAGCTAGTTTGCAACCCTACATGTCTTCCTGACCTCACCTTGGTTTCCAATAAGCACTCCTATATTGCCCATCTTCACCATTGCAGCACCAAACTTCTTCTTCCAGGCTCCTTGATGCCTCGCAAACCCCTCCACTAAGGTCGCCGTCTGGGGGCTAGCGAGCAACGCAACATCAGAAGAAAACAACACTTTGTGAGCTATCACGTTCTTATAGTATTGGTTATCCAATTTATTTGGTGTCACAATATCTTGATCCACAACCACAGTACGGCTTGCAGTCGACGGGCATTTGCTCCTCAAGAATGCAATGAAAGATGGCTCGATAGACGGATCTTGGAGCGACAGGGATGAGCAGCGGGACTCACCAATGGAGTGTGCTCCGGAGAGGGTAACCAGATCATCGACGGATAGTCCTTTTGATGCGAAGCTGGTGATGAGCTGGGTGAGGTTAAAGAAAGGAGGGGGCAAATTTTGGAGTGCCTCGGCCGCGATGGAGACCCTTCCGTCGTGCCTTCCAGAGGGGATGGCGTACGTTATACCACCGAGGAATTTAGCCGCATCACGAGCGGCAAATGCGATAATGTCCGCACAAGAGACAACGCCTGGACAGTGGTGCTCGAGAGCAGTCTTGGCTTCATCAATCACGTCGAAGCCATGCAAGCTAGGGTTATTTGGAGGAGAAGTTTTCTCCGTGTTGGGGTTGGCTGGTGTTGGGTCGAGGAGTACGGAGGCATCACAGCCCTGGTGCAAAAATTAATGGTAGTTAGTCTCATATATATATATATGGGTGTCTGTGTGTGTGTGTAATGTATAAGTCAATTACCCTAACAAAGCAATCGTGGAAGAACAGCCTAATAAGGCCGGCGCCAAGGCCAGGAGTCTTGGCCACAGCCTTGTACACCACCTGTCTCACAATCTCTTCAGCCTTTGGGCACTTGCAACCATAGAATCCAACTTGTAGGGAAGCAGAGGACGTGGGAAGCATGGCTTGAATTGCCAATGCAAACAGAAGGCAGGAGGCCAAGAGACGAAGTTGACATCTACCTCCTCTGCTCATCTTTACTATATATATGTATGCTCTTAGGTGGGCGGGAGAGAGTGAAAGAGAGCAGTGAGGAAGAGCAGCTAGCTGATGATGAAGAGCTGCTCATGCCGATAGCTATTTATAGACTCGAAGGGATTGTGTTTGAGCAAGTGAACCAATGATAAGATAAAGAATCTACTCCTCTTTTTTAATGCCAAATTAGTTGAAGAAGTAAGGTAGAACGTGGACAGCACAAGCTCGAAGTTTGACTTTGATTTTTCACCAATCTGTACTGAGTTCGAAGGGGCGTTGCGTTTACAATTTCTTTTTAACGTAATAGAAGATTTGGTACAATCGACAAATTACCCGTTTTTTTTTCCTTAAAACAATATTTAACAAACCGAAACTCATATTTAACAGGGGAAAGTTACTAGCTAGTGAAAATACATTTACAGTTTCGTACGTAGATGTAGGTACTTGGTTTCGTACTATAAATAGACTCGAGAATGTGATGTATCCAATAGGCTTAAGAGTACATGTTAATTGGGATAATTAAGATCTTAATAATAGAAATGAAGAGGTGGAGGAATCAAAAGTCTGGATTCCTAGGCCTTAATATAATTAATTATTCTTCTGCAAAGAAGGTCTTATATATCTCTTTATTCCTTATCTAAGACATGTGATCCTTCCTAATAGATGATAATTAGATGCTTATAGGTTGGTGCTGCTATTCGTATTAGGAAATAGATTATTGCTTATAGTAGTTTACAAATTATTGAGTAGTTAGCTTGTTACTAGAATAAGCCCACAGAATTCAAGTCTCAAGTTTAAACATTCAAAACCCATAGCCCAAGAGCAGAAAAACAGCTTAGGTGTTTGAATGGCCTTGCCTAGCGTTCGAATGTTTGTCGGCCATACGAACTCACAACGGTTGAGATATTTCGTATTATAGTTTATTATTATTTTTAGACATATGACTAACTTCTATATATTTGAAATGGTAGCCACGTTGACATTATTAATTATTTGGCCATTTGTTTTGTATCTAGGCTTGAACGAACCTTCTCCCTCATCCTTTCTCCCTCGTAGTACCAGCTTTGAGATTCAATCCACGATTGAGTTACAACTCCGTCGGTTCTCCCTCTTCACTTTGATGACCCTCCTTTTGGTAGGTATCCCCATTCTCCCTCCTCTTTTACAATCCTTACCAATTCGTAAGCCATTAACCCTTATCTTATATCGATCAAGGTTAATCTCCATTAATCTAACCTTTCCTAAAACTACCCCACTTCCCCAAAACATCTTACTCCCTTTCACCCTACCTAAATCTCTACTCCACCACCATCATCACATCCATAATGATCTTTAGTTCCCTTAAAAGTACTCTAACATTCGATCTAGAGAGTAGATCAATCCCATCCAAAAGCCTACCCAAGCCTATTTATCCTTTGTGATTGAGTTGCAACAAGTCAGGATCTGAGCAAGATTTCCTTAGCGTGTCTCCATGATGATGTAGGTGAATAGTCGCACAATAAATCATCGAAACCTTGAGTCAAATGATCGCATAACAAAATGCCAGGTTTTTGCAAGTAATCCAAGAAAGGCTGATGCAAGGACAAGTGCTACCTAAATCCTCCACACATAAACCACCCATAAAAGTCCCACCGATCAGTCAAGGACATGAGAGGGAGACCATGCTTGAGCCGAGGCTAGGTGGGCCTCGCTTGCGAGTGCGATTTGAAGATGACGATAATGTTGATCTCTGGATTGAGATGGATGATGAGGAAGACTAAGGAGCTAAAAGAGGACGTTAAAAGAATCATGTGTGGTTAGCAGAGCATCCACTTTTGATTAGGACTGGGGCAAGATTGGATCCCAACCAAGATAACGACATTTGTAGGCACACTATTTAATTAGAGTTTTTGATTTTTCGAGGTGGCGATCCGATTAATTGGTTGTATTGTGCTAAATAATTATTCATTTTCTAGGGAATGGCTAAGGATTAAAAGGTTCTCCTTGCATTCTTCCACCCCGATGATGCGGTATTGAGATAGTTTTTGTGAGTTACCATGCATTGGCCGATTGTGTTATGAATCGAGCGTCAGCTACCTGATCAAGCTCAGATGCAAGGAATCAATCCGCATAATCGAAAGAAAATATTCTCTAAATATTCGTAGTGAGAAAATTATGCAAATAGATGGGATCGTTTTGTATCTTCCCGACTATATTTTTGATATTTAAGCCCTTCATAGATTCTGACTTTAGCTAGGGCAAAAATAGGTAATGTTACTATAGAGGTGGAGATGACGGGTGATGGTAATGATGAAGGTGATGGTGGTGATGGATTGGTGGCATGAGGTGCTATTGGGTGAAGGAAAAAGGGGAGAAGGTGGCCGAGATCCTAAGGAGTAGAGAGGACTCGATAGATGAGGGGGAATAGGAGTAACCGACGTTGAGGTGGCACACGGCTATGGTTTAAGCGAGGAGGAAGAAGAGTTAGAGTACAGGAAAAAGAAAGGAAAACACAATATTTATTAATAATCCCAAATAAGTATTCAACATATTAAGAGGCAAACCTAACAAGTAAAATAATTGAATGAGGTTAACCGTGTTCAAACGCGCAATTCACGTTCTCTGTATGTGCGAACGTATGTAGGCGTTCGAACACAACCTGCACGCATTTAAACATGCAATTTGCATTCCTGTATGTGCAAACTTATGCAAGTGTTCGAATAGGGTGTTCGAATACGACCTTTCCGCGTTCGAACGCGACAGCGAGAATTCTTATTTTTGAAGAAATCTAAGAAACCAAAATAAAAAAGGGTCCATAGGTTGTATCCATGCACAAGATGACTTAGTGTGCTCCGAATCACATCAGATTGAAACCTAGATGGAGTTTCATTGTTTACTCTACAAACGGTTTAGATTGTTGAGCTACAAAGATTTCCATGATATCTTTGTAAAGACAGTCAAAAAGCTGATTGTTAGATCCTACCAAGGGGAATTTGAGCGAGTGTCCAGCCGATGCATGCTACTGTGGTTAGACATTCAATTCAAATTCACCTTCATCGTCGGCTTGTTGGAGAACATTCAAGCCATAGAGGATGCTCTACTTATGGAGGACAAATGTAGAGCACTTAGAGGGCACTCGAGGTGGCCATGGAATAGTAGGCCACCATTGAAGCCATCGCATATCGGTAACAACTTAGTTTACCTACTACGTGCTCTTAGGGGTGCTGCTCAACACTAGCCACCATTTCTTATTTCCATTGATGTGAAGACAGCTCCTAGGCCTACTATGCATACTCTAATACCTACCTTAGTAGAGGACCGAAAGGCCAAAGTATTGTGCTTCAGGTGCCCTTAGGTATGACCATTGCGCAATAGACCAAATCGGTGATGCTTATCGATGATGAGGCTGAGAAGAATGTACATGCGAACGAGGTCACACTATTGGTGATGAGCATGAGGATGAGCAACAACTAGTAGCTAAGGAGGAGATTGATTTGGAGGAGACATGGGTGCAATCTTATTACATGCCTACTCTACAGCCACTACACTACCGAAGACCATATGAGTGGATGATATCATTAGAAAGCATCAGTGCATATCCTCATTGATAGGTAGAGTACACTTAACTTTCTAGATGAGTGGCTAGTTTGGAAGATTAGGCCCACTTCTAAACCAATAGTAAGATTTGATGTCACCATTGGCGATAGTAAAATGCTCCGAGCCAAAAATATTTATAGTGCTATTTAGGTGCGAGTCCAGGGATAGACCTTTGTCATGGACTTGTATCTTATTATACTACGTGGAGCGCATGTTGTCTTAGGGACATAATGACACTTGAGCTTGGGTCCAGTCATATTTGACTTTGGAGAGATGTGCCTCACTTTTATTCACAACAGTAGGAGGGTGCAACTTGATGGTATCCGATCGCACTAAGGAGCTACCTTGAAGCCGCTACTTAGCTTGCTGAGCACTATGAACCTAGCTTACTTGATGTAGCTAGCTGCCATAGAGCTTGAGTAGACACATGAGTCAAGTATAGCTAATGATTTGGCTCATGGCTTACAAGAGTTTTCAATCCTCTTTGAGAAGCTGAATGGGTTACCACAAGCACATAAGGTAGACCATCGCATAGAGATCATGCTGAGCACCAAACCAGTGAACGCTAGGCCTTACCTTTACCCTCATGTTTAGAAGATCTCTAGATTGGTGACAGAGGTGTTGGTGAGGAATAAGAATGCATATTCTTGACCCGTGCTGCTGGTGAGGAATAAGAATGAGAATTAGCAATTCTGTGTGGACTACTACTTACCAAATATATCTAATGCGGACATATATTAGCAATATATAACATAACATGCATGAATCCAATCTATCATGTTGTAAAACTCAAGCTCATGTAGAGCTCCTCATAGACTATGTCAATATGATATCCATCATTTTATACTATCAAATCTTTAATTTAGGCTTATATAGGGACATGCTCATAGGTCATATGAACACTTAAACCAATTACACAAACACCCTTAAGGGAGCGTAGATCATAGTGCTAAATCATTCGCCTATCGCTTGGTGAACAGCATGACCAATAATCTATCATCACAGGCTAAGGAGCTCAGTTATGAGCTCATCACATGAGTCAATATCTTGTATCAATATTACCTTTAGAGCCCTTAGCTTCACATAATTGTACCACAGTGTAAGAGATCATGAGTCGATGATCATAGATGTCCTCACTCTGTGTTATCGGGTACCGTTAGGTTTACGTCATCCTACCTTTTGCTCTCTTACTTAAATACCCAAAGGGACTTACTCTCATCGATAGATAGTAAATCGCCCATTGCCTGGCAAAACGACTATCTAATTATCTAGGATCAACATATTGAGACCTCAAGATGGGCTCTAACATATAAATGTAATAATATGCTTTGCCCCTATCCTGATTAGAGAGGTGTTGGTATTGTCGAGATGTAGAAATTACTCCTTTCATAATAATGCACGTGTGCTAATAACATGATATTATACAATATAAATAAGCATTATAGAGCATACATCATTATTATGTATAATGTTCTATCATATATAATCATGCGCACCATAAATATGCATAGTATAATAATAAGTGTAGTTATGCTGCACACGTAAAATTAACATGTGTCTGCGAATGTATGATAAGAATGTGATGATGCCATAAAGTAAAACATATTATTCTCTATACTAAGACTATAGAACTTTCACTTGGCTAATATCATTTTCCAGTTTACAAGTTCCAACTACACCATAGGATCAACCTAACGTGGTACTGAGTTTACATCAATAATGAATGTAATAAAAAGTATGAGCATAACTTACCTACCACTAATAATTAAAATAATCATAGTAACAAATGCTATAGGCTTGGGTAGGTGTATCTAAATTATTATTTTTAATTAGATAAAGCTAGTATAATCAAGGCCTAACGCATTATTAAAAGGGTTAAATACATTTTATCCCCTACTGCATATGCTCAAAAATCACATTACCTTTATGTACTTTAATGGAGCACACCAAAAAATTTCAAAAATTGAATGGAGGGTTGAATTCCCTCAGTTTTTAATTTTTTATGGATAAAAATATCCTTCTCCTCATATATAAATATTTCTTTCTTTTCAAAAAATACCTACATATTTTCTTCTCTTACTTCCTAGATTATGCCAAATATATAGTAATTTTTATTAAACCTGAATTTTTATGAAGTTTAATAGTTATATCATATCTAAAAACAAGAAAAATATGGATTAAAGAAAAATTAGATCAAAAGCCATCTATTTTGTCTAATAAACATAAAAAGGGCATTTTGGTCTTTTGGGCACACCCCATTAACTTTGACAGAAAAACTGACTTCATTAAATAAAATGTTAATAGAAAAAATTTAATTAACTCACTTTGTTAAATAAGAGAACATCCTAATGTGATATCCCTACGTTGATCTGTAATAATTCTCCAATAGGAGCAATTAATACAGATACAATCAGACCATCGACTCATTTGTTAAAATAATTTTTAACTAATATTATAACTAACAAAACTACCCTCTAAAAATGATTGATGAAAAATAATTAAGGCTTAAGTTTGACAATGATAAATAAATAAAAATGCTAAAATAAATTACTATAATTTAAATAATAACTAAACACAAAGTTATCAAAATTGCACCAGACTGATTGGTCAGATCGATAAACTAGTGAACCAACCACCTAATCGGTTCAGTTTTGTTATTAGATAGGATAAGCAATCGACTTGGTAAAAACTGACTAACATAGTGGTTGAACCGATGAACAATGCAACTAGACTAGTTTTTGACAAATTGGCTGGGTCAACTATATTATTTTGCAAAATTACATTAAATCCTTAATATGTAATTATTCTATTATCTATCCTAATGGTATATTAGTCATACATTTTTAAAAATGTTTAGTTTATAACATATATGTTGTTTATAAGTTAGCTATTTTTTCATATATATACTTGAAAAGCCCCTTATTTGCTTGTATATCTATCTAAAGTTCATATTTATGTGTATATCTCTCAATATAGAAATTTTTGCACATATACCTTTTAAAATTCTTATTTTTTGTGTGAATATTATTTGGAATAAACTATGATTAAAATCTGAACAATTTAAATATAAAAAGACAAAAATATCCTTATTCTTGTTTTCAAGTATTTCTCTTAGTTAATAGTAATTTTATCTTTTATATTATATAACTTAACTTGAAAAATAACTATGAGGGTATCTATATAAATAGCACTTGTTTTGAGACATATACATAGAATTATATTACTTTATAGATATTTATTATTTTTAGATTCAAGTTAGAAGATTTCCCAAAAGTTACAACTCTCTTAGAGACCACATTTTTCAAGTATGGGCTGTGATTTACGATCATGTATGCCTATCACAGTATTGCATTGCAAAAAATACAAATTTATTTTCGAAGGCCTTTTATCACAACTCGTGTATGCAATGCAATTATCAAAACTCTATT
The DNA here is from genome assembly GCF_048772165.1 of Typha angustifolia. NCBI lineage: Eukaryota > Viridiplantae > Streptophyta > Magnoliopsida > Poales > Typhaceae > Typha > Typha angustifolia. The sequence continues at coordinate 8,669,977 of NC_133252.1, read as the reverse complement.
CTTCATTGTGATTGTGAAGCATTTAGATTCTAATACACTCAACGAGATAAGATTTTTCTTCAAATCAAGGACATACCGAATAGTTGACAACTCTTTCATTAATCCATCATGCAACTGCAAACGAACTGTGCCAATTTCTTCAATTTTACAAGTATTTTCATTACCCATAAAAACCATGTTGTTTAGTTCTTCAAAAGTGCAAAACTAATCTAGATGAGAATACATATGATAAGTGCAACCTAAATCCAAAATTCACTTATCTGTATAACATAATTGGTAAGTGCAATATCCAAATCCAACTTATTAAACTCATCTTCAAGATCAACCACATTTATTTTTTTTCCTTCTACTAATCCCTACCATTTAAAGTCAGACAATCCTATTTCCAATCCCCTTTATTGCGACAATATTTATCTCTAGCGAGAATGTCTCTGCTAGACGATACACCTCGCTTATTAAACTTTCTAGTTTTCAATCTACTACCCACTATCAAAGTTTTAGATGGAGAGTCCGTATGAATCTGTTTATCCATCTTACAATATTCATTATTTATCAATACATTTGTAATATCATCATAACAAATATAATTTTTTTTCATACAATAAAGTAGTAGTCAAATGATCATATACATTGGACAATGAATTCAATAACATCGAAGCTTTGTCTTCATCCAATATTTCTACATCCAAATTTTACAATCTGAAGTAACTTGTTGAAGGCATTCAAATGCTAGGCCATAGTCATTCCAACCTTGTATTGAAATCAAAAACACTTTTTCTTCAAATAGAGCCTATTCTCAATGCTCCTGGTTATAAACTTATCCACCAATTTCTTCCACAAGCTCTTCCCCAAGGTCTCCTTCATCACAGAAAACTTTTAATCCTTTGCTAAAACAAAGTCGAATAGTGCTGCAAACTTACCGATTTATTTTCTCCCAACCCTTATATGTGAGTTCTTTAGGCCTTTTTTTTTCTAATATAATGTTCAATTCGTGTTCAAAATGTTCATTACTTCACATTGCCACATCCCAAAATTATTAGTGCCATCAAATTTCTCTAGTTTAAATTTTATATCTAAAATAAATTTTCCTAATTTAGATAATCCTGACATATTTGCAAATAATGTTATTTCCAAATCCAATGTTATCCCCAAATCTAAAACCCTAGGTTTAAACTTTTGGCTCTAATACCAATTTGGTGTGCCTAAACGATAAATGGGTGAATTCTAGCGGAAACGATTTACAATTCCCCAAATAAAACCAATGTGATAGCAATAGGTTTGGATAAATCAAATATTAGCAAAACCAATATCAATACCAAAGGGAAATATTAGCAAAACTAATAGCAAAACATCATAGTTTTCCCAAAAAAATCAAAAATAAAATAAATATAGAAAAAATAAATTCAACCATAGAGAACTCAAATTTGAAAGAATCATCCAATTTATCTCGAAGATTAATTAGTAAGCAAATAAAATATCCTAAAAATGGAATTTTTTTTTTAATTTTTGAGGCTTAAACAGTGAAATTTGGCCAAAAAATCGTGGGGTTGGATATTATCGAGTTTTCTCGTAATGATTAAGGTATAATCTTGCTCAATTTAATAACATTGTCCTAAGATACTTAAATTCAGCCTGGACGACGATCCTTCCAACAATCTTGGAAGTCATAAATTCCTCTGCTATGCTTGCTACATCACTTATCATGTTTTCACAGATCATGCCTGTAAGTACTGGAAGGAAGCACAAAGATTTATTTCAAGGTAATTTATTGTGGATTACACCGATGATACATAATACTATGAAATGAGAACAAATGAACGGAATAAAACAAGACACACATCATCAACAGACTAAACAACCCACAGAGCATTGTATCGACGAAACAATATACGTTCGAAAACAAATATGAAGTTATACTGAGAAAGCCATTGGAGAGCATGGTAGGTCGTACTATAACTAGCCAGCTAGCTAGCTAGTTCACAATCCTGCACATCTTTCGGACCTCACCCTGGTTTCCAGTAAGAACTGCTACCTCGCCCATTTTTACCATTGCAGCACCAAACTTCTCCTTCCAAGCTCGTTGGTGCGTCGCAAAGGCCTGAACTAAGGCTGCCGTCTTGGGGCTACCTAGCAAGGCAACGTCGGAAGAGAACAATACTTTGTGAGCTATCACATTCTTGTAGTATTGGTTATCCAATCTATTTGGCGTCACAAAATCTTGATCCACAAGCGTAGTAGGGCTTGCAGTCGGTGGGCATTTGCTCCTCAAGAATGTGATAAAAGATGGCTCGATCAATGGATCATGGAGCGAGAGCGACGAGCAGTGGGAGTCACCGATGGAGTGTGCTCCGGAGAGGGTGACCAAATCGTCAACGGATAAACCTTTGGATGCAAAGTTGGCAATGAGCTGGTTCAGGTTGAAGAAAGGAGGGGGCAAATTTTGGAGCGCCTCGGCCGCGATGGAGACTCTTCCGTCCCGCCGTCCAGAAGGGATGGTGTACTTGATGCCACCGAGGAATTTAGCCGCATCACGAGCGGCAAAGGCAATAATGTCCGCGCAAGAGACGATGCCTGGGCAGTGGTGCTCGAGAGCAGTCTTGGCTTCATCAATCACGTCGAAGCCATGTAGGCTAGGGTTGTTTCGAGGGGAAGTTTTCTCAGTGTTGGGGTTGGCTGGTGTAGGGTCGAGGAGTACGGAAGCATCACAACCCTGGTGCAAAAGAAATTAAAAGTAACTTGTCTCGTTCATATATATACATGTGAATTCTATAAAGAATAAGAATTTAGGTTTAAAAAATATATATATATTTGTAATTGTAATGTATAAGTTAATTACCCTAACAAAGCAATCGTGGAAGAACATCCTAATAAGGGCGGCGCCAAGGCCAGGAGTCTTGGCCACAGCTTTGTACACCACATTTCTTACGATCTCTTCAGCCTTTGGGCATTTGCAATCATAGAATCCAACTTGTAGGGAAGCAGAGGAGGTGTGAAGCATGGCTTGGATGGCCAATGCAAAGAGAAGGCATGACGCCAAGAGAGCAAGCTGAGATCTACTTCTTCTCATCTTTGCTATATATATATGTATGTGTGTATGCTCTTAGGGGGTGACGGAGACAGTGAGTGAAAGAGAGCAGTGAGGAAGAGCAGCTAGCTGATGATGAACAGCCCCATAACGATAGCTATTTATAGATGAGAAGGGATGGGCTTGAGCAAGTGAACCAATGATAAGATGAGAGTCTTCTCCTCTTTTTTATGCCAAATTAGTTGAAGAAGTAAAGCTGGAACGTGGGCAGCACAAGCTGGAAATTTTTACTTTCTAGTCTCATGAGTCTGTAATGAGCTCGAACGGCGTTTACAAATCTCTTTCTAGTGTGATAGATGACTGGTACAACCGACAAATAATGGTGCAACCATTATTTTTTCTACAAAAATATTTAACAAATCAAATATTTAAAAGGGAATAGTTTCTAGATGGTGAAGATATATTTACAATTTCGTCCCTAGAAACTCAGGTATAAGTACGTAGTGAATTAAAAAAGTTTCTTTATTCCAGTAGGTGACTTCTAAGTATGTTAAGGAGAATTTATTTTGTTCAATAAAATTCGCTATATCAAGTAAAATATATTAAGTAAAATTGCTAATTCAGACAAACTATATTTATAAGCGTATACATATTATCTTACGTGGCATTCATATGGGGATGAAAGCTATGGGTTATAAAAGTTTTGTAACTCACCTAATTGGAATTATTGTTTGGTGTGCAGACTTAGACTAGTCAGAAGCTCTAATTAAACAATTTCTAATATGATACAGTACAAATAGGACGTATCTGCTGGTAACAGTGGACAAATAGATAGACGATTAGATATGCATAAAGACAGCTAACTCTTTTATTATTATTATTATTATCAAAAGGGAAGTTGCTAACCGAACTAAGTTTTTATTACAGGAAGAGACAAAACTCCAGTAGTATCAAAATGAAAGATACATCCCAAATCTCCTTATAATTTATAGTTACACTGTGAAGGGATGCACCATTTGGGTCGAGTTCAACCAACTACTGTTTATCGAAAGGACACACCACTTCGACCCCGAATCAAACCAGATTTGAACTCGTATCAGGCAAAAAATTGGACTTGACCCGTGCGTGTGAACCGAGCCGAGCCGGGCCAGGCGCCGCGCGTGTGTGTGAGTTAAGTTGCATAGTAACCTTTACCCACAAAATAGGTACCCATTTTGGGGCCCAAAGCCCATAAGAAGTTTGTTACTTATATACCATACTAACATTTTTCAAATATCCAATATGATACTAAACTTCATTTTCTTTATTTTTCCATTGCCATGATACCCACTTTAGAGCCAATTTTCATTCACTTCTCTTCATGGATTTGACTAAGTGAATATTTGACAATAAAGTACACTTTGAGCTAAATTAATTTTACCATTAAACCATCATTAATAATGTGTGGGCCCCACTTAAAACTTAGCTCAAAGTTAATAAAAATTCATGTCAAAAACATGAAATTACTAACAGGTACTTGTGATATTTATTCTCTTGATGGACTAATAGATTTTTGATATTAAAAAGAATTGTGTCATGATCTTTGGTGTGTATCCCTATTTTTATTTGCCTTTTGTTTTTCCTTTCTCATTCCATACCAACCTAAACCTAGTTAGACTAGTATTTTTATCTTTGTAAAAAAATTCAGCTATGTTAACATCTAACCGCTCAAAATGTAAATTCAGCAAAGCCACTAAACTCAAAATACATCAAATTATATATGGTCATTTTACAACGTATTAAAATATTTTGGTATAGTCAATATATGACCTCTCCTAAAATCATTTTACCACCGAGGTGAGCTCATACCTTTGGTGCATTATAAAAGACAGACTAGTTTGAGTCCAAGCTTGGACCTCCACTTAGTGGATGTTAAAAATGATCTAAATATGAGTGTAAGAGTCGTCTCTAAAGAGAAAATTCGATGCATTTTCACCTTAAAAAGATACATAAATGAATGCAATTATATCAGAAAAAAAGGAATGGCCAATTTATGTTCACGTGAAGCTATAAATTTAAAGATTCCTATGATTTTTATGCAACTTCATCGTCCATTGTTCATGCCAAAAGAAAAGAATGATCGAATATATTTGGTTTAATGTAATGATAAAGACATTAATTGTTGTGATAAAAAAAGTTTTAGAAAATATTATAAGAAATAATTGTCTAAAGGTTTATGAATCAGAAAAAAAAAAAAAGCTAGAGAAGAGTCTCCAAATAGTTAATAAAATCTCACTAATATGACATTATTAGACTTCTAATTAAACAATTGGCTATATATATACTAAACAACACATTATAATGATCTTGATTGGTAGTTACAAGTACACATTATTAATTTCAAAGATTCAGAGCCACCTCACACTTACATGGTTATCTTATTTGGTAGCTCTAAATGTCTGTTGGATTGGAAAATTGCTTCTATTATACTGGATAATATTTCAAATAATTATGTCGCAGCTAGATATTTGAGAGCTAATTTTAATTCAAAAAGAAAACTATATTTTAAAGGAGTATTCTTTCCTATATAATGTTATGCCCATATTCTTAATTTGATGATACAAGATGGATTGAAAAAAATTAAGAGGACTAACAAATAACATTAGAGAGACAATAAAATACCTGAAGGAGATTTCTAATCGTTTATTTAAATTTGGTAAAATTGCTATACCGCTTGCTTTAACTATAATTATAGAGTTATTTACTAATGTTCCTTTTAGGTGTAACTTCACATATGATATACTAGATTCTGTCTTTATATATAAAATGGTATTTAACATTTATACTAATAGAGACATTAATTATAGGTGAGTTCCTACTAAACAAGACCGGTGTAAGTTTAAACAAATTTGAAAGATATTGATAGTCATAAACAATGCAACTAATGCATTTTTCGAATTTATATTTCCTACATCTAATTAGCTTCTTTTAAAAATTTATAATAAAAGAATATTAATAGAGAAGTTGGATTCTTCTAGGGCAACGGTGATAGTAATGAAAGTAAAATTGATACATATTGGGGTAAGTTTAACATATTAATAGCAATTGCATTTATTCTGAATATCAGATATAAAATAAAACTTATTAAATTCTTTTTTCTCAAAATTAATTTCTTAGGTGAGTTTCTTGACGTTATTACTTTAATTCAAGTTATATTAGAATTTTTACTCTATGTATGCAAAAGAGAATAAGAGAATGGAATAAGGTGAAACAACATCAACAGACTAAACAAGTCGGAGTGCGCCAGGAAACAAATACGAGGTCATCTTGCATGCACATGGCAAATGCGAGTTCACAACCCTGCACGTCTTCCTGACTTCACCCCGGTTTCCAATGACCACGCCGACATAGCCCAGCTTCACCATGGCTGCCCTAAATTTCACCTCCCAAGCTTTCGGGTTCGTCGCATAGCTGGTCACCTGGGCCGGCCGTCTAAGGGCTACTCAACAAGGTCTGGTCGGAAGTGAACAGCACTTTGTTAGCCTTCACGTTCTTGTAGTACTGGTTGTCCAATTTGTTTGGCGTCACAATATCCTGATCCACATGGGCACTAGAACTTGTGGTCGACGGGCATTTTGTCCTCAAGAATGCTGCGAAGGATGGGTTCATCGACGAATCCTGGGGCGAGAGGCGACCGGAGAAGGACGAGTAGTGGGAGTCGCCGATGGAGTGCGCTCCGAAGAGGGTGACAAGATTGTCTTAGTGTTTAGGTGTCTAGGTGTGTAGGGGGAGTATGGGCATAGGGGGAGTTTAGTGGAGTTTACTTGATGGTTGAACTTTGCTTTGTCTTAGTGTCGTTGGCATTTGAACTTAACTTGAAGTAATTGTGATGACGTGTGTTTAATTTTTGTCTGTTTAAATTTTTGCTCTTGTGATAACTTGTGTTTTGATTTTTTTTTTATTTCAAGTTATTTTCATTTGATCTTGGATTGGTATATGTTTCCTTGCAGGGATTAATGTGCAAAATATTCTAGACTTGTTGATTGTTCAGTTTGAAGTCATTGTAATATCTTGTAACCTAGGTATTTTGTCACAAATTGCCAAAGGGGGAGATTATTAGGTTTTTTATTTGTTGGCAATTTTGTACAAAATATTCTAAGTGTATTTTTTCATGTATATGAGCTTTACACAAGTCTAGAATATCACTGGTGTGAAGAATTGCAAGATCATTGGAGAAAAGCCGTTGCGTTCTCATCGCGTTCACAAACGCGTTCGAACGCGAAATCTGCGTTCACACAGACAGAGAGCCGCATTCACAAACGCGTTCGAACGCGGGCATTACGTTCACACATACAGAGAGCCGCGTTCACAAACGCGTTTGAACGTGGTCACTGCATTCATACAGTGCCCGCGTTCGAACGCGTTTGTGAAAACTTCATAGGTGCGTTCAAACGCGGCCCGAGTGCGTTCGAACAGCCTGACTTAATCTCAGGTGCGTTCGAACGGGCCCAAGTGCGTTCGAATGCGACAGCTTGAATTCTTCAAGTTGTGTTCGAACGCGTTTGTGAACGTCGCTCTCGGTCTATGTGAACGCAGTACCCGCGTTTGAACGCGTTTGTGAACGCAGCTCTCTGTCTGTGTGAACGCAGTGCCCGCGTTCAAACGCGTTTGTGAACGCGGCTCTCTGTTTGTGTGAACGCAGTGCTCGCGTTCGAACGCGTTTGTGAACGCGACTCTCTGTCTGTGTGAATGCAAATTTTGCGTTCGAACGCGTTTGTGAACGCGGCTCTCTGTCTGTATGAACGCAATGCCCGCATTCGAACGCGTTTGTGAACGCGGCTCTCTATCTGTGTGAACGCAGATTTCGCGTTCGAACGCGTTTGTGAACGCGGTGAGAACGCAACGGCTTTTCTCTAATAATCTTGCAATTCTTCACACCAGTGATATTCTAGACTCGTGTAAAGCTCATATATATGAAAAAATACACTTAGAATATTTTGTACAAAATTGCCAACAAATAAAAAACCTAACAAAGATCATCAACGGATAATCCTTTGGATGCGAAATTTGCCTCGAACTGGGTGAGGTTGCAGAAAGGAGGGGTCAGACTTTGGAGTGCCTCAGCCGCCGTGGACACCCTTCCGTCACGCCTACGGGAGGGGATGGCGTAGCTGATGTTCCCAAAGAATTTAGCTAAGTCGCATGCGGCGGCGGAGACGATGCCAGCACAAGAGACGACGCCGGGGCAGTGGTGCTCGACCGTGGCCTTGGCTTCGTCAATCACGTCGAATCCTTCCAGGCTATTATTTGGAGGGAACGTTTTTTCTGTCGTCGGATTGCTGGGGGTCGGGTCGAGGAGGACCGATGCATCACAGCCCTGCAGGTGCAACCATACCAAGTGTCACTGTTAGATTCAAAATTGATACAAAACCATATGGATCCACTATATATATATATATAAATATTTATTTATTTATATATAAGCAATGATGTGTATCGGATCTCATAATATGATTTATATAAATTAAAACGACGGACCAAATTATGATGACAAAGGATTTGTAAACGTACCCTAACAAAGCAATCGTGGAAGAAGAGCCTAATAAGGCCAGCGCCCTCGCGAGGATTCTTGGCCACAGCCTTATACACCACGTTTCTCACAATCTCCTCAACCTTTGGACACTTCCAACCAAAGAAGCAGAGGAAGTGGGAAGCATGGCTTGGATGGCCAATGCAAAGAGAAAGCATGAGGACAAGAAAGGAAGCTGACCTCTACCACTGCTCATCTTTACTATATATGTATGCTCTTAGAGAGATAGAGAGATGAAGAAAGAAAGCAGTGAGGAAGAGCAGCTAGCTGATGATGAAGAGCTGCTCATGCCGATGGCTATTTAGAGATGAGAAGGGATGGGTTTGAGCAAGTAAACCAATGATATATAAGATAGAGAATTCTCCCCTTTCTTATGCCAAATTATGTGAAGTAGAGCTAGAACGTGGACAGCACCAGATGAAAGTTGACTCTTACTTCTCACGAGTTGTGGTCGATCGGTAGCAGCGTTGGCTTGTTGTGGTACATTCTTCTCTTTTCTTTTCACCCCTTTAAAACAATTAACAAAGCGAACACCCTTTAAAACAATTAACAAAGCGAACACCTTAATCCTTAATCCCCATTCCACATTGTGTGCTCAAATTAATTTCCTAATTTTGAATTTGCGACCAATTCGCACAGAATCCTTGAGGCCAGGTTCATGATAGCTGGGAGGCCACTTTTTGGAAGTGATATAAAATTGGTTTATCTCTACTTATATCTTAAGTTGTACCACGCATGCTAACCTTCTCATTAGTAGATTAGTGCAAACCGAATTTTGAAAATGCTAAAACGTATTCTGTTCCATTTTAGGCTTGTAGTATTAAAAAAATTAGTTAAAAAACTATTTTGACTTGTTAGAAATAATAAAAAATAATGATACATATTTGCACACTTCAAGGAAAATACAATTATTTGTGTTTACATGCATTTGTTAGCTTTGATAATCATATGTTATAAATATTCTACAAAGATACATAATTCTATTTTAACTTTTAAATTAACTTCGAGTGCTTTTGCTTTGATGTTCCAGTGATGAAAAATTGTTATTGAGTCCTGAATCTCTTTGAGTCATTCACATAGTTCTATTTCTCCTCTGAAATCTCTACATTTAAATCTTAGGATTTCTTAAAAACTCTTTTTCTAGAACCGTAATTACCTATGTCGGCTTGAGGTTAGTCTTGCTAAGGTGCAGGTTGCCATCTCAGATTTCGAAAATAGGAAAAGGGTCACTCCTCTTTGTGAGACTAAAAGTCATTCCCTTGCTCTCCTTAATCAGTGGTGTGTCACCCTCCTCGGGCAAATTAGCCTTAAACAACAAAATAATGCTCGAGTGAGTTGGGTTAAGGATGGAGATACCACTACTAAGTTTTTCCTGCTGTTCGCTGAAAAAAAAAGAAGAAAGGAAGTGAGTTGGGTATAGGATGGAGACACCACTACTAAGGTTTTTCTACTGTTCGCTGAAAAAAGAAGAAGAAAGGAACTTTATATAAAGGGCTGGATTTATCAACATATGAGTTTACTACTAATTTGGAATGCATTTCTAAGGAATTGTTGATTACTACTCATCTCTCTAGCTTTCTGATTCTTTGGTGGATGCTACGAACTGGCTTGACTTGATTTAAATTAGTTTCTAGACAAAATTTATACGGATCTTTTAAGAGCGTTTTTGACAAATCTAGTTATTGGATCAATATGCAATTTAGAAAGATTGTAGCCCTGGAAACTATCTTTCTAATGAATCTAATTTCCTCCATATCAGATGGCTAGATTAGAAGATATCTTCAAAAGAGTGGATGAAGATCGGTGGGTCAACTCTTATACTAATGTTATGGAACATATTTGGACTTATCCGAATGTAAAAATGTTATAAAAATTTAGATGATAGTAGCCTCATGAGATAAGAGTTCTAATGGCTTTATTTCATATCAATCGTATTCTAAATGAAAAAATATAATTAAAATAGTGAAACAATATCAGAATCAGGTAGAACAATAAATATCTGACGTTGTGGCGGTCGTCGGTGGAACACCCATCACAAAATACACATGCCTCTCACGTAGGTAGAACCAATATGATTTTCACGTGATTTGTTGGTCAAAGTTTCTACACGATAATAAGATAAAGACCCCACATTTACATAAATAATACAACAAAAAGAACCCAAATTACATAGGCCACAACAAGTCCTAAAATATATATCCATACACCACAATAGAGTAAATGCTTGCGTAGAGGCTACAATCCATCTGACTTATTTATAACCACAAAATAAACGAAAGAGACTAATAACAACTTTTCACTAGCTCCTCACGAACTTGGGGTCATCTACTAATTAGAAAAAAAAATATTTCCACCAAAGCTAATGAGCACAAAGCATAATAAGTATATACATCTACAGTCTAAAAATAGTGTAAGAAAATATGTCAAACAATATACGTATAAGTCAATATGATCATAATAGTGCATCTATTCAACATGTCTATTATGTCAATATCTACAACTCACATGTAATAATAAGAGAACATATGATGTGCATTGTTTAAACTATCAAATCCTTTCTTTCATACTCCTATAGAACCATAGCCATAAATTATCATTAGATACTTATCAAGCTAACCACCATGTTATAAGAGGATGCTCATAAATCATCTCATACATCGAGAAGGGATAAGACATCTAGGAGTAATATCACCTGTACATGCCTAGCGACGCTACATATGACTAGTTATCTATGGCCAATAAACTAAGGACCCCACTCGTAAGCCCATATCTCTCTCTTTATAATCATCACCGCCCACAACGAGATAATCAAAAGCCCTCAACTCAATAGTGGACGACATAACTCTATGTCATCGGGTACCCCTAGATCTAAGATCCTTAGCTCCCAATTATAGTTTCATATCACTAGTATCTATTCTCTAAAGAGGTAGTGTGATTATCTGAATGCCACTCAGGATAACGACCTCAGGTGTAGACTATTTTTCTCAAAGGCACCATACAAAGAATTTTACCCTTAACCCCGAGTTGAGCTAGTGAAGGGCACTGGCTAGTCAAGATTTAACTACGTGCATATATTCTAAGAGTTATTTATGTAAATATTAGCTTTAGATAAACATAGAATGATACAAGCAAATAATAGATTTTATAAGGGTATACACTCAAAACGTGCTTTAAAAACAAATTAATCAGCTATATATCAAAAGGTTGCATTATAGAGAATCTCATTAAGCTGGATTGCCACAATATCATAAAAGTCATATTATTCCAAATTAATAATATGAATGCTAATTTTCTTGCCATGCACCTTTCTAATCTTTATTTATTTCTTTTTGTTTTTTTTCTTGTAATTGCAGCTGAAAACTTTTCAAATTCGTAATCGCCGCTGTTACGCTATATAGTATTGTTATTGGATCGTTTTTAATGAAATATATTTCATACAAGAATACTGATTCCATTCAAACTAATTATTTCTTGAAAAAATAATTCTAACCAAAATAATTCATAAGGTTTGAGCGGCAGCAGTGGTTGGGGTGGGCTGAGCTTTGGAAGCTGCCCACGTCGCCTCGTGTCCGGGCCTTTATTTGCACACATGTTATTTGCATGTCATGAATTCATAAAGTTAAACATCATATCAATGTTACACTATTCCTAGACTAAGAAGGATTTATTTATTTAACATTGTTTTCAAATTAATCAACTCCAACTGGGCCACAAATCATCCTCACATAGTATGGAATCCACCTCGATAATGAAAGCAATAAAATATAAGTATCATACTTCTGACACTAATTAATTATATAATTCTATTGACATCTGCTACATTTGGATAGGTTCACCTAAGATTTCTTACCTTTACTAATTGGTAGAGTTATTATAGTTGTACCAAGGCCTAAGATATCATTAAAAGTAATCACAAATATTATTCTTAAGTTTATCGATATATATATATATATAATTGGGAAAGTACATCAATATCACAAATAAAAGTTAATCACTTTGAAAGCTCAATATTTTGGTTTGAGACTATTTTGCAGTAACCACAAACTAATTAAAGAAAGTGACTCCAAAAGAGTCTGAAATGTTTTGATCAAGCAGCCAGTATATGATAATTAATTCTTCATCTATAGAAATATGTTAGCAAATAATTTAGTCTATTGACTCCATTTGGCTGCAGCACCACCACCTTAGCTAGAAAGGTTTTGGTTATTCACATGGGCCATACATACACTATTTGAGATTAGATGCTTTATAACAACTAAAAGGAATCCTAAAAGGACAAATTAGAATTTAAGGCATTAGACACTAAACAAGCACAATAGGAGCATGAACTAGTTTAGATGAATAATAAATTGATATAGGTGCCACAAAAATTTATTTTAGACAAAAGAACTCATATGACTTCGTATTGGGAGCTCAAATGGTGAATAGGTTGTCTTAGCAATAAAAAGTACTCACAGTGTACTAACATATATTTTTAGGCAAATTGAGAAAGGAGAATGATTGAGCTAGAATTTCTTGGAGGCAACACCGGCCTAATCCAAAGTGGCCAAGAACATGTACAAAGGGTCCATCTCGGCAGCGGCAGCACTCGGTGTCCTCACTAAGCTCGGCCAAGACGACGCCAAGAGCACAATGGCCCCATAGCTTGTGTTGCTCTCGTCCTCCTCATCCTTTTTCTCTGCTGCCATCCCACTCTCCCCTTCCTCTCCAAACACCATCCCGCCTCCCTCCGATCACCACAAACCTCGAACTTGGGCCGTGACGGAGGCGATGGATGCAGTGAAGGAGGAGCTCTCACGCAAGCGCTTGATATCGGAGAGAAATCCAACATTGGCATTAAGAGAGAGAGAGAGAGAGGAGGAGGAAGAAGAAGGTGGCAACTGAGGGGGTGAAAACCAAAAAGAAGAAGAAGAGGTGGAGGGAAGAAAAGGGGTGATGTGGGTGAGCATGTGCTCACTTAGGGTTTTTATTTTATTTTATTTTATTTTTGACTAGGGTGTTACAATCGAAGACTAGTGGACGGTCGTATGGTAGGGTGGCTTGTAGAGGTGATGGTGGCTATAAGTTTGAGGTAGAATTTGGATTTTTAACTTAGATCTACTCTTAAAAAAATAAACAATTATGATTAACTTATTTCTACTCCTAGATTATCTTATTTTTACCCCTAAGATAAACTTAAGACAAATAATTTCTCAATGGATGGATTCATAAACAAAGAAGTTCAATCCCTCTATATATATGTTAGGTTTTTATTTGTTGGCAATTATGTACAAAATATTCTAGGTGTATTTTTCCATGTATATGAGCTTTTCACAAGTCTAAAATATCTTTGGTGTGAAGAATTGCAAGATCATTGGAGAAAAGCTATCGCGTTCACATCGCGCTCGAACGCGAAAACTGCGTTCACACAGACAGAGAGCTGCGTTCACAAGCGCGTTCGAACGCGGGCACTGCGTTCACACAAACAGAGAGCCGCGTTCACAAACGCGTTCGAACGCGGGTACTGCGTTCACACAGACCGAGAGCAGCGTTCACAAACGCGTTCGAACGCGGGCACTACGTTCACACAAACAGAGAGCCGCGTTCACAAACGCGTTCGAACGCGGGTATTGCGTTCACACAGACCGAGAGCAGCATTCACAAACGCGTTCAAACGCAACCTGAAGAATTCAAGCTATCGCGTTCAAACACACCTGAGATTAAGTCAGGCCGTTCGAACGCACCCGGGCCGCGTTCGAACGCACCTATGAAGTTTGCAATTTATTGGATTTTTGTGAGTACGGATAAGACTCAGATTTGGCTCTATCTTGAAGATCATATATAAGGATTGTAAAACCCTAACTCTAGGGTGGTTGAAGAAGATTATTCAAGAAGACTTTTTGGAGGCTACATCGTTTCTTCAACAAAACAAGGTCCTTCGCATCTACAAATCTCTATCTTTCGTCTTAAGGGCTATTTAGACGAAAGATCAATCTCGAGGGCTACCGAGATTGGACTTCAATCACAAGAAGCAGTAAATCGTGGGTTCTAGCGATCAAGACTGAGAGAACAAAGTCGTTTGGATCGACGGGTTATTTTGTGAGTAAGTCTTGTAACTGCTACTATCATAGTGATTGGTTTTGATCCGAGTTTGGATCCGTGGTTTTTTTTCCCCGTTTTGGGTTTTTTCACGTTAAAATCTTGGCGTTCATCTCTGCTTTCGTTCTTAATATTTCTTCGATCTTTTACTTAAGCGAACGAGCGATATTATTGCCTAGTGTTTAGATACATACGTGTGTCTGGGATTTTTTCAATTGGTATCAAAGCAGGTTCTCTCACCCTTTAAGAGAGATCAAATAGGCATGGATTTTCATAGAGATGGACCCTCATCTATTAGACCTCCTATTTTAGATGGATCAAATTATGGATATTGGAAAGCTAGGATAAAAGCTTATTTGAAGTCTATAAATGAGCGAGTATGGATGGCCATTGTGAACGGTTGGAGTCCACCAATGTACATGGTGAATGATGAGTTTGTTGAGAAACCGATTGAGTCATGGAATAAGACAGATTATGAAAAAGTTAGCTGGAATAGCAAAGCAATAAATGCAATTTTTAGTTGTGTTTCCTCGGAAGAATTTAGAAGAATTTCTACTTGTGAAATAGCAAAAGAAGCCTGGACAATCTTAGAAACAACTCATGAAGGAACTGTGGCTGTAAAACTTTCGAAACTTCAAAGGTTGACTACTAGTTTTGAAACCCTACGTATGGAGGAGAATGAGACATTTGATGAGTTCTATGCAAAGCTGAGTGATATAGTCAACTCCAGTTTCAATTTAGGAGAGAAAATACCTGAAAACAGAATTGTCCGTAAGATCCTTAGGTCTCTTCCAGAAAGGTTTCAAGCGAAAGTTGCAGTTATTGAGAAAAGTAAGGATATCGACTCTATGAAAGTTAAACAATTGGTAGGAAATCTACAAACATTTGAGTCCAGTCTTTCAAAACCAAGGAAGTCCAAAGGGATGGCTCTATCCACTGTTGAACAAAATTTGGAGGAGTCTGAAGATGAAGGTGATTTAGATGTTGAGATGTTGGCTATGTTTGTCAAAAAGTTCAATAAATTCTTTTGAAAAACAAACAAATTGAATACTGAAAAATTTAAAAAAGACAAAGCTTTTGTGAAAAGGAAGAATATTGTGACTTTGAATACAGGTGGTAGCAACAACAATGTCAAACAGAAAAATAAAAATTCTGAGAATAAAGTTCAATGTTTTGAATGTTCTGGTTTTAGACACATCGCATAAGAATGCCTTAGTAGTCTTAAGAGAAAGGGCAAAGCTATGAAAGTTACTTGGGATGATTCAGATGAATCTAATGATGATTCTGAAAAATACGAAGAAAACTCTGTAGCCTTTGCCTCTTCTCTGCTTAATACTGACTCTGTTGATGATACTGATAGTACAGATGATCTTGATATGCTACCAGCTGAGGAAGATGAATCTTAAATTCAAAAGGCATATAATGACTTGTATCTTGAGTCGTTTAAACTCAAGAAAAACAATCTTAGACTACTTCAACGACTCAAAGAAATTCAACCAGAAAGAATTCAATTTGAAAAGAAGTACAAATTAGAGCTTGAACGTGTCAAAGACCTTTTTGAACAACTTGACAATGCGAAAAATAAAATGAAGGCTGATGAAATCGAATTAAAGCGATTGCATAAGGAAGTTACATTTCTAAAAGGGAAGAACAAACTGGACGAGATTCTAAAAGCTCAGATCTCTGGAAAAGACAGGTATGGTGTTGGATATACTGGTAATTCAAATAATAATAAAACTGTTTTTGTTTCTGCAGGTATACAAAAGGAAGAATACCTGAAGTCATCAATCGTATTTTCAAAGGAATCCTGGATGAATCCTTCCAAATTGAAGTTGAATCAACAAACTGGTAAATCTTTGACGACACCAAAGGTAAACTTTAGTCACACCCCTCAACAAAAGGTGAATAGAAAAGGGTTTGTTCCGACATGCTATCATTGAGGCATTCTAGGGCATATTCGACCCCATTGCAAATTTTTGCAAAAATCTAGAATTGCTTTCATTTATGGGATGAAAACAAAGGCCATATGGGTCAAGAAAAGTGATTTGAAATCTTATGTTGTGCATACAGCCTTAAAAGCTTTGTGGTATTTAGACAGTGGCTGTTCAAGACATATGTCGAGTGACAAGTCATTATTTTCTAATCTTGAAAAACATGAAGGGGGAGTTGTGACATTTGGAGATGGTAATTCATCAAAGGTAATAGGTAAAGGAAAGGTAAGTACTCCAGCGATTCCTAGTCTTGAAAATGTTCTTTATGTTAAGTGCTTGAAAGCAAATCTACTAAGCATCAGTCAATTTTGTGATGAAGATTTTGAGGTAAAATTCTCCAAAAATGATTGTACTATTCTAGATCATGATGGTAATTTTATATGTTATGGATCTAGAACATCTGATAATTGCTATGTCGTTGAAACTTCACATAAACTGAAATGTAACAGTGCCTCTTTCGACATTGCAGATCTTTGGCATCAACGTCTTGGACATGTAAATCACAAGGAATTATTTACTCTGTCCAAACATGAAGTGGTAAGAGGAATACCTAAGATGAAAGAAATGTCAAAAAGAGTGTGCGGTTCGTGTCAAATTGGAAAACAAATTCGTATCTCACACAAGAAGGTAAATGCAGCTATTACTAACCGTGTGCTACAATTAGTTCACATGGACTTGATAGGTCCAACAAAAACGGAAAGTCTTGGAGGTAAACACTATATATTCTTAATGGTCGATAATTACTCCAGATATACCTGGGTTGCCTTTCTATGTGAGAAGTCTGAAACCTTTGTTTAAATTATTATGTTTAAAATTGCAGAATGAAAAATCTACAACCCTAGTTAGAATTCGTTCTGATCATGGTAGAGAATTTGAAAATGAAAATTTTTCTATATTTTGCGATTCTCTTAGTATTCAACATGAGTTTTCAGCTCCTATAACTCTACAACAGAATGGGATTGTTGAAAGAAAAAACCGAGTTGTGCAGGAAATGGCTAGGGTTAGTGCAATTTTATGTAATAGCAATCTTATATACATAAAACACTTTGAAATATAGTGTACCTAGATTTAATATAAGATCAAGACATATGCCTTGTGGAATATTGCTCATTTCAAGAAAATTGAAGATCAAACAAGAAATCAACTCAATCTAATGAGCTTTCTATTGTGTAGCCTAGGTGCGCACTGCAAAACAGAATTTATGTACGATTTTTTATATAGATCATGGCTAGGTGTACAATCGGTAAGTCAGGTGTGCACTCGATCGGTTGATCAGAAGAAAATAGTTTTCAAACTAGTTTAAATTTTGGTATTCTTCTTTCGGGATTCTCCTAGAATGAATAATGGTCATACATTTACACAATACTTATAAAAGGATTCTAGAAGTCATACTAAGTGAGAGAAGTTGAGCAAGATCATAAATTAAATATTTAAGAGTTCTATTTTTCTTAGGGTGCTTGATTTTTCCCAAAGTTGAGGAGAGCTTTCATTCGTCTTGCTTGGATTTGTATTACTAATTACTAAAGAACGAAGAAGCTGTAACATTCACCACCAAACATGTGCCCTCACGTGGGTAGAATCCATGTTATCACCACGTCACTTGCTAGCCAATATTTTAACACAATATACAAGCAAAAAATCTACATTTTCACAAATCATATAGACAAAGAAGAAGCCCATAACACCATAAGCGACAACAAGCTTGAAAATACATAAATAAAAAATTGCCCACGCAGGGACTACAAGCGATCTAACTTAATTTACAAGAATAAATAAATAAATAAATAAGAAAATTTAAAGATAATTCTTTGCCATTTCCGCCACGAATCTCGGCTCATCAACTAATCTGAAAATATTTTGACCAGAAGGTGATAAACATAAAGCCCAGCAAGTTTCTGCTTCTATAGTCTAAAAGTAGTGTAAAGAATAATGCAATAATAAGTACATATGTATTGATATCAAATCAATGGATCAGTCCGAACTATCAAGTCCTTAAACTCGAGCTCACATTGAGCTCCGCCCGTAGGCCATGTTAACACCACACCACATATTATGCATTATCTCAAACTACCAAGTCTGTAATATAGGCTCATGCAGAGTTATGCCCGTAGGCCACATCAATCCTTAAACTCGACCACACACATACCCTAAGGGAGGGTAGACCCTAGCGATAGAATCATCAGCCTATTACCCAAGGAACAGCATGACCGATTGTCCGCCACCATACACTAAGGATCTCAATTGTAAGCTCATCACAAAGGTTAGTATCGTACATTAGTATTATTATTTGAGCCCTTGGCTCCACATCATCGCACCACCGTATGAAAATCATGAGCCGTCGCTCATGGACATTCTCACCTTACGTAATCGAGTATCGCTAAGTTTACGTCATTCTACCCGTCTCTCTTTCTATCTTAAATACTCCAAAGGGTATAACTCTCGTTGATCAGCAATAAATCGCCTATCGCCTAGCGAAATAGTTGCTTGATTGTGTGGGATCAATAGATTAAGTGATCTTAGGCGTGGGCCCTAATATAAATAAGTATAAGAATATCCCTTACCTTTAACCCTAGTTGGGGAGGTGTTGGGTATTATCAAGATGCAGCAGTCACCTCATTTATGGTCGTGCACATGTGTAAATAACATGATATTATATAGCACAATAAATATAATAAAACACATGTTCATGCCTAATAAATATGTGCAGAAATTATGATATGCGAAATCTTACTAAACAAGAAAATAAATTACCATGCATGACGTGCAATAATAACATTAAGGAAAATGTATGCATATGCATGCTATGAATGTGATGATGTCATAAGATAATTTATTTTATTCTCTACACTACTCTTGGATTATAGGAGTTTCACTTGCATGAATCGACTTTCTGATACTAGCTACAACTAAGCCACAAGATCATCCTCATAGGGTACGAAGTCCACCTTGATAAGAAAAGTAAATAAAAAGCATAAGCACAACAACCCTATCACTAATTAGTTACATAATCTCATTGACGTTCACTATAGGCTTGGGTAAGTCCATCTATAAATTTTTATATTATTAATTAGATTGAGCTAGCATAGTTGTACTAGCGCCTAACACATTATTAAAATCAATTTCAATTAATTTATCTCAAATTCTCATTCCACTAATTATTTTTTGTTAAGTAAATCACATATGTAACACTGGATTAGACCATTTCGCTAATTAAGATAATATGCTTAATATACTTTCCCTATAACAATCTATATTAGTTCTCTAGCAGGAGTAATTAATACAGATATACACAGATTGCTGACTCAATTTGCTAAAAATTAATTTAACCAAGTATACACGACCTTGCTAAATGGATTACGGTTAGCTACTTTTATGGGTTATTTATAACGACACTCTCAAATTACGGTCTAATTCATTAAAATTAATTTATAAGATAATTGATAAAGTGGACATTACTATTTGCTAAATACATTGATTAATTAAGGCTCACGATTACCGATAGTAAAAAATAATTAAATAATGACTTAAATAATTTAAAGAGATAATTAGCGGGTAATTACTTTATTTAGCCAACATAAAGTAAAAATAAACCCACAAAAAATTGGCCTAAAGCCCACCTTAACTAGAAAAAAAATACATAGGTTGGGCTATAGCCCAACCCACCCCCAAATTAGGTTGGACTATTTGTAGCCCCACCCACTATAAACTTAGGTTGGGGTGCATGCAGCCTAACCACACCCTAAAGCATGGGCTGGGCTGCACCCTGCCCAGCCCGGCACATAGGTTGGGCCGCACCTAACGTGATCCAGAACGCGGGCCTAGGCTGGGTCGCACACAACCCGGCAAGCAGGCCTCAGGCTGGGCCGCACCAAGCCTGACTGGGCACTTGGGCTGGGCTGCACCCAGCCCGAGCACGAGGCTCCACTCCCTTTCCTTCTTCCTCTCCTCAACTGAAAGAAGGGAGGAAGGGAGGACGGCGGTCACTGGTCAAAGCCACCAGGAGTCGAGGCCAACAGACCGACTGATCCCACCAATGGACGAAGGCACCAGCGGTGCCTACCCTATCGGTGGGGAAGACAGCCACCACCCATCGACGGCAAAGACCCAATCGGTGGGGAGGGGCACTGTCGACAAACTCAACCACCAACAAGCTAGCTAAGCCACCGACATGCTCCCCTCGGCAAGCAGACGCCATGCGAGGGGAAGCGCCAGAGGCGGTCGGTGGTGAGAATCCTCCTCGCCTTGGCTGGGGGGCCGCTCGGTGGCTTCGGCAACTAGGGCATTGAAGGAAGCCACTAGGGGCATCCTTGCGAAGAGGGGAAGATTAAGGGATTGATGTGGCAAGGCACAAAGTCCTCGGCTAGTCGAATCATGGCAAGACCGAGAGGGGAAAATTTTGAGAAGAAAAACTTAACGCTAAAACACAATTTTAAATTATATTTACTTGACGAGAAATGCAACTTCGGGGCTTTGATCCATGGGGTCAGCAGTTCTGGTGGCACTCCGACGCAGTGGGAAGAAGAAAGAGGGAGAGTGAGTTGGCGGAGAGAAGAAGGAAGAAAGAAGAAAAAGAAGATAAGGAAAAAAGGGAAGAAAGAAAAGACAGAGGATGGGAGAAGCAAAGGCCTGCACGTGCCCCACATCGTGCGTGCAAATTTTTTTTTGGGTGGATATTATAGAAGTTGAGACAAGTTATCTACATCAATGACCATCACCAACACATGAAGAGCTTTGAGGAGTGATGCATAGTGATATACTTGTCAAACTAGATATGAAGTCAATCTAATCATTGAATAGTTAATCGAGACCAATTTTGTGCAAGAGAAACGGGCAGCAACTCTTAGATAAGGAACCTCTAAGTGTTTGTAAGTACTTCCTATTTATGAGAATGTAATGTTATGGATTGATTCGATTTAAGTGGATTTTATTTTTTTTTCTCTTGACGCATTGAGAGGTTTTTTATATTAAAAAAATTATGGTCATGTGTTTGTGGTGTTTACATTTTTATTCCTTCTCTTACTTGGATTTCCACACACCAACTTTAATTTGTCTCTTGGACATGGACCTTCAAATATATCCCTTTATCTAAAAAGTTCTACGAACTACAAAAGGAAAATCTAAAACTTGTAGGAAAGACGAAGAGCTTGAAAAATAAAAACTATGAGAGAAAAACTAAGAAAGTTGATCAATGAAATAGAATGACTTAAATGACAAGCTTCAATGAGATTTAAAAAATTCTTTATCTCTCTCATGATTAACTTCTGAGAAAGTTTAATTACATGATAAAATTTAATTTTTGGAAGTTTACATGCATAAACATGTACAATGTAGATGTTAGAGTTAACAAATTATAATTTGATTTATTAAAAGTTAATTAGTCTCCTTTTCTCTATAGGTTCATTGAAGATTAATCGAGAGAATGCAAAAAAAGGGTATATAATTGAAATTATCAAAGTGATACATCTATTTCTAATTCTTCGATGAGAAAAATGAAATTGTAGGTGGCAAAAGATTACCTTGAGGAGGAAAAAAAGGAGGACATGGCTACATCGAAAACACCTTTTTGAATTATACCATTACATCAAGGAAGGGAGGTGATATTGTTTCTACATTTTATTTCTTTGTTTCCTGAGACCTATGTATGACCATGATTGTATGTATGTTGTGAATAGGAAGAATATTTAGAGAAATTATTTTGTTCTTACTTATCATAGATGTGGGCATTAAAAGCACAATATATGTAGATGTTTCCTTCCATGTGACATTAAAGTTTACTTTAGCTCTAAATGTTTTTCTCTCCGAGCACATGTGGACACATCCTTTGATTTGCACAACATTTGTAGTTTTCATGATGAGATACTTGCTTCTGCTCAAGAGAACCATAGTCTATGAGCTATCACATCCTTGTAGTATTGGCTATCCAGTTATTTGGCGTCACAATATCCTGATTCGCAACCACAATAGGGCTTGTAGTTGATGGGCATTTATTTCTAAAGTAATAAAGTATGGCCTAATTTAGGGATCCTATAGCGAGAGCGATGAGTAGTGGAGGCCACTGATGTGATACGATCTCGCCTCGGGCTAAGGTTGCTCTGATACCAAAGCTTGATATGATCTTCTCTTTAGGCTAAGGCTCTGATACCAAATTGATATGATCTCCTCTTTTGGGCTAAAGTTCGATCTCTTCCAATTCTCTGATTTGGACTAGATCTGGTACGGAATTTTGAAATAAGATCCCGAAATATGCCGCTATTGGATCGATGTTAAATTTTTATATGTTGTAGCCCCAGAAAATAGCTTTCCAAAAAACCTAGTTTCAGGTGAATCTGATGTGGGGATCTCGAGATATAGTCCGATTAATGAATAAAGGTCAGGGTGGTCTGTTTTAGATCCGTGGATGGAGGCACGTGATCCTAGGTGATGGTGGTTGAAGGTGGATCGGCGTTAATGGGGTGGCACCGGTGAAAAGTGGTGGTGGAAGGGTTATGGTTGATGGAAGGGTTAGGACAAGTGTTGGATAGATTGGAAGAAGGGGGAGGAGAAGGCCACACCTAAGGGACTAGGGTAATTGGCCGGTCGAGGGAGGTTAGAAGTGGCGTCGCCGGGGATTGAGAGAACGGGAGCGAAGAAGATGAAGGAGGTAAGGCAAAACTCAATCTCAATAATCAATAATCACTTATGGTTGCCATCCACATCCTTTTAGAGGCTAACCAACAACTCAAATTAACCCTAACAATACAATTTTCGTCGACCGCGTTCGAATGCACTGAGTTTGCTCATCTAGATTTGCGAACGCAATGTAGGTTTTCAAACGCGATTTAGGCATTTGAACACGATGCAGGCGTTCGAACGCGTGATCTAACGCGCCTATCAGTATTTGCGAATGTGATGCAGGCGTTCACAGTGCGTTCGAACGCATAGTGCACTCTCTTCACCCACGTTCACAACCTCGTTCACAAACCGTGTTTGAACTCACTCCACCCGCGTTCGAACGCGACTTACAGAAAACTTATTTTAATAAAAATTAAACACTAAAACATGAAACAAAAATACTTCTAAAGTGAATCCAAGCTCAAGACGACATCAGTGAAGTCCGAATCGTATCATGATGGAGTGTGCTTCGGGCAGGGTGGCTAGATCATCCATGTATAACCCCTTCGATGCAAAGCTAGTGATGAGTTGGGTGAGATTGAAAAAAGGAGAGGGCAGATTTTGGAGACTCTCGGCTACAATGGAGACCGTTTTGTCTCGCCTTCAAGAGCAAATGACGTAGTTGATGCCACTAAGGAATTTAGCTGTATCACAAACAACAAAGGCGATAACATTTGCAGAAGAGAAGATGCTTGGGCGGTGATGCTCGAGAGCAGCCTTTGCTTCATTGAACACTTCAAAGCCCTCCAAGCTAGGGTTGTTTAGAGTGAAAGTTTTCTCCATATTGGGGTTGGCCAGTTTTGGGTCAAAGAGTACAGAAGCATTAAAGTCTTGGTTCAAAAGTTATTGGTAATTATTCGTATTCATATATACATACAAATTCTACAAAAAGTAAGATTTAATTATTAATATATATATATATATATATATATATATATATATATATATATATATATATATATATATATATATTTTGTAATGTATAACTTAATTACCCTAACAAAGCAATCGTGCAAGAACATCCTAATAAGGTCTTTGCCAAGGCCTTCCTAAGATGGCATGAGGCTAAAAGAGGTAGCTGTCATCTATCTCTCTTTTGTTGGATCATAGTATTCAATGTTGGGTGAATATGTAATATAATTATAAATTGCATATTATCATGTGTGTCTTACTAAAGTGATCAATTTTGATTAATGATTATTTGGCAATATATGTATTTCGTAGGGTGTGATCCATAAATGTGTATACATATTTAGATAAAACTATTTGGACTATAACTAGGACGAAAAAACGCTAGAGTAGGGGTGATGGTGGTAGTGACGGGTGGAGAGGATGATAGGGTTATGGATGATAATGGAGATGAGGGTGGATGGTTGATGTAGTTTAAGGGATATGGATGAAGAGGAAGAAGTGGTTGAGATCCCAAAAAAGAGAAATGACTAAATAGATGAGGGAGTTTAGAAGATAAATGAGACCTTACCAACAGTGAAGGTGACTAGTTGGTGAAGGAGGAGGGAGATTATGGTAGAGAGACTAGAGAGAGGATAGAGGAAGATAGAAATCAAGTTTCATTCATAATAATCATTTTTGTTTCTATCCACACCTTTTAAGAGGCTAACCAACAAGCCGATCGCATTCGAACGCACAAAATACGTTCTTTGTGGATGTGAACTGATGCAGGTGTTCGCACGCAGGTGTTTGAATGCACTCCCTTTCGCGTTCGAATGGGACCTATAAAAACTTTATTTTTTTTGAAATTAAATAAATAATGCAATAAGAAAAGACTCAAACTATCAGGCCACCACGCTTTCCCCACCTTGTCCTCAAGGTGCAAAGTCGGGGAAACAGTCCAAGATGTTCGTCTCTAACTCCCATGTCGCCTCGTTGGATGGTTTGTCAAGCCACTCGACTAGGACCTCCATCTCCAATCTGGTATCATAACGTTATCGGCGCCTCGCAAGTACACGAATTGGCTCCACAATCTCTGTCTCCTCCAATGGCTCTAGTAGAACTGATCCAACGACCTGGTGATCTTGATGTGAACCAGGTCAAATCGAATCACATCAAGGGGAGATTAGACTCAATAGATTAAGTCTAGTTATTTATTTGCTTATTGGTTTAGTTAGAAGGTTATGATTTTATTTAATTAGCTAAATCTAACTTTGCGCAGTTTTGGAAAAATATTCATAGAATATTCTACAGACGTCCGAATAATATCAAACCAGTGGGATAAGATCACCAACCTCCCAATCTACAACTTTGGTATGCACTATTTTATTTTTATCTTTTCATCCTGACCTCCGATTTTGGTGAAACTAGAGCCAATAGAACCCTAACTCACGAGGCTACCTTTATCTAAATTTTCATAATCATCCAACGGACGGATCGTTCCAAATTTGGTCCATAATAGATATCAAATTCGCCCCCTCAACAATGAAACATGGAAGACCAGATATACTCTCAACCCCTCAGGCAACTTCAAGCAATATGCAACCAGACCGATACACTCTAACACTCTAAATAGAC
The DNA here is from genome assembly GCF_048772165.1 of Typha angustifolia. Lineage (NCBI taxonomy): Eukaryota > Viridiplantae > Streptophyta > Magnoliopsida > Poales > Typhaceae > Typha > Typha angustifolia. Next base: position 8,644,137 of record NC_133252.1, on the reverse strand, counting down.
CGAAGTAGTGATGTGCTAACTTCTAATTTCGCATCGGACGCAAGGTCACCTGTCGGTACGTTTGCACTCTCACGAACACCCAACTATAGATGTCAAACTCGTGCTCCTGATGACCGTAATTATAAACTTGCTTTATGTAGTTTCGAGCAAGTTTAAGATGGGCACGCAACCTCCTCAATATGGCGTCTCTATCCAGTAATGCCAAGTTCACCTCCGTCTGATCTGCAGATGCCACAGGGTCATAGGCACGTAATGTCAAAATTGTGCGCCCATACATTACCTCGAATAGAGTCATGCCAATACTACTGTGGTAGGTGGTGTTATAAGACTACTCCGCCTATAGTAAGAACTCCAACTATCGTCTCGACATCTCTCCCACAAAGCATCGTAAATACTACTTAATGCCTCAATTGATTACCTCGGTTTGGCCATCCGTCTATGGATGGTAGGCCGAGCTGAAATTCAATCGAGTCTTCTGTAATCCGAAAACTTCACCCAAAAGTTGCTCACAAATACATGATTACTATTAGAGACAGTCATGCGTGGCATGCCATGCAACCTAGCAACATCTCTCACAAAAGTTTCAGTCACCGACTTGACAGAGAATGCATGTGACAATGTAGAAAAGTGCGCATACTTGCTCAATCTGTCAACCATTACAAAAATAAGAGAGTAGCCATATATTAGCGGAAGACATTCTATGAAATTCATAGAATTGTCTTTCCAAATACCATCTGGTATCGATAGAAATGTCGACCTAAAGGAAGTTTAATGCTTGTTAAAGTTGTTTGTGCAATTTAGTGATAATAAAGTACAGTGATGATTATTATATTTAACGATATTAATAATGAATACCCAAAGGAATGCATGTTGATCGATATATTATTGAATTATCAATACTCTATTATTACACCAAAGTATCATAAGAAATTAATTCGTTGCCAAAAGGTGATCAATTAATGGAAAACGATACCTTGATAAAGATAGTTTGGTTTAGCTTTATTTGAATTTAGTTTATAAACTTATGTGTTTTCAACTAAATTTATTATTTTCTGTGTTTATTTTTTGTTTATTATTCAGTTAGCATTGCTACAAGCCTAAATGATATACTTATGTTAAACCAATTTTAAATTATGGAAAGAGAACTTAATGATAGTTTTTGGTATAATAGGCCTAGACCTTGCATTAAGGATTGTCTCTCCCACTATTATAGATTGATTACTTATGAAGAAAAGGAGAATGAAAAAGTGAGAGAGGTCAATCACATGTATCTCGTGATAATAAAGAGGCCTATATCATAGGCATTTCGGGGCACAATTTTAAATTCGATTGTTACAGCTAAGAAATTTTTGGAAGACATTGAGAAGATATTTGTTAGGAATGAAAAGTCTAAGATTGGTACTCTCTTAGCGAAAATCATCTCAATCAAGTATAAAGGAAAATGAAACATACAAAAGTACATTATGGCGATATCTAATGTTGCTTCAATATTAAGGGCACTCAAGCTTGAGATCTTTGATGATCTTTTAGTGCACTTAGTTTGATATCTCATCCCCGCACAATTTGGTTAATTTAAGCTCAGTTACAATTGTCAGAAAGAGACTTCGTCTCTAAATAAACTTATCTCAGATTGTGTTCAGGAAGAGGAAAGATTGAAGCAAGATTAAATAGAAAATGATCATCTTGCTAAATTGGAGGTATGCGTCAACAGGTTCCGTTTTTATACGCTATTTCATAATTATACCCAAGTAGCTTGGATATCTATCGTTGTTATGCCACTGTATATATTCACTAACTCCAAAAGAATTGCAAAGTCTATTGATCAATGTTAATAATGTAGTAATGACCAATGAGACATGACTCCTCTTTATGATAGCACGAAGAATTGCAAACATCTCTCGCTCATAAGTAGATAGTTGCTAAGATTTAAGTTAGAGCCTTACTAAAGTAAGCCAGGGGCCAACCATCTTGTATGAAAACAGGACCAATACTAACTCTGAAAGCATCACACTCAATAACGAATATATTTAGAAAATTGGCTAGAGCTAAAATGAAAGCAGAGGTCAAGGCTGCATTTCAACTTCTCAAATGCGTCCTATTACTTGTCTGTCCATCTAAACACAACCTTATTCTGTAAGGATGTTAATGGGGCAACAAATTTTTCATATCATATCGATGAACTGACGATAGTAGCCTATAAGGCAAAAAAAATATTGCTGTCTATTTGGATGCAATACACATAGACAAGAGTGGGTACATATTGAATTTAGTTGGGCCACAAGTTGCTTGTGGATATTTGAAATTGGTGTGTACCAATACTGATAGGTGATCTCGGTGAGGCTGATTTAACGAGACTTATGGGACATACTTCTAGGAATTGTTGGAGGTTGCGGAGTAATTTGGACTAAATGAAAGTTCGTGGAAAGGCATAGCTAGATGGTAAGATGATCTAGGGTTTAAAAACGATAGATGATAGATGAATTACCAAGAGGATCAATATAGATGATGGTAGAATATGAGTAATGTCTGTGGTTGGGATGCATATAGTAAGAAAGATATCTTCCTGAAAAAAAAAAAGTTATTAAGAAGAGAGGACTGGAAAGCTAGAGAAGTACTTGCTACAGAAATTTTCAAAAGAAAAATGATGGATCTAGAAACTTAGGTGTCAAACCCCAGTGCTCTTAAAGAAGCACTATGCTATGCTAGTTGGCAAGATTCCAAGAATATTTTTTAATAGTAATACCGAAATCATCGTCGCTGTTTTCAACAAATTAGAAGAATCCAATTGCAAGATTGACATCTAATTTTGATCCCATCTCTAATTTTGTTTGTAGAAACACGAAATGTAAAAAAGCTGCAGATTTGGTTAGGTTGCCCGTGTTGGTAGGAATTGTAACTTTGTTACCCGGATAGGCTGAACCTCTCTCTCCCTCTATACTTTGGGTTGTATTTTCAGTTTTGAGACTGTATTCTCTTCCCAAGTGTAATAAACTTAACTCGGTTAGCAACTTCTCTTTTAATTAAAAAGAAAATTTGGCTGTCAATATTCATGTCTACTCGTATAATTTGGATCAATATATTTGTACTTTGTTATTAGCATGTACAGCCTACTCGTACTGTACTATGTTTAGACTTTAAAATTATTTAACTATTGTTTTTGATTAGTCTAAGTCCTCACATCAAATAAAATTCTCAATTAGATGAGTTAAAGAGTTGTTTACCCCCACTAGTTTAGTTTTGATCAATGTGAATACCACGAAATCAAGGACTCATTTTATTTGCTACGGGTATCAAGAATCATTTAGTAACTAATTTAATTGAACAATATACATATCTACCTCGAAGTCACCTACTTGAATAAAATTCAAGTAAGTTTGTAACTTACATACACGGTACAATATTTAATGTGCGGAACTACATTAGTAAAAAACATGTTTCAGTAAGTACTTAGGAAGGATTGGTACAACCGACAAATATTTGGATTAAGAATGAGTTTAGATTAAATATTTGTCGGTTGTACCAAATCTTCTATTACATTAAATAGAAATTGTAAACACCCCTTCGAGCTCATTCTTGAGAAATAAAAGTCAAAATTCCAGCTTGTGCCACCCACGTTCTAGCTTTTACTTCTTCAACCTAATTTGCATAACAACGAGAAGTCTCTATCGTATCTATGCATGGTTTACTTGCTCAAACCCATCCCTTCTCATCTATAAATCGCTACCAGCATGAGCAGCCTCATCATCAGCTGCTAGCTCTTCCTCACTGTTCTCTCTCTCTCACTCTCTCTCTCTCTCTCTCTCTCTCTCTCTCTCTCTCTCTCTCTCTCTCTCTCTCTCTCTCTCTCTCTCTCTCTCTCTCTCAGATCTAGATATAGTAAAGATGAGCAGAGGTAGATGTCAGGTTCCCCTCTTGGCATGCCTTCTGTTCGCATTGGCCATCCAAGCCATGCTTCCCACCTCCTCTGCTTCCCTACAAGTTGGATTCTATGATTGCAAGTGCCCAAAGGCTGAGGAGATTGTGAGAAAGGTGGTGCACAAGGCTGTGGCCGATACTCCTGGCATTGGTGCCGCCCTTATTAGAATGTTCTTCCACGATTGCTTTGTCAGGGTAATAAAGTTATACATTACTAAATATATTGTTCTATAATTGAAATTTTCTTCTTTCTAGAATTCATATGTATATATGAATGAGACAATAAATTTTGGACCAGGGCTGTGATGCTTCCGTACTCCTCGATCCAACACCAACCAACCCCAACACGGAGAAAACTTCCCCTGCAAACAACCCTAGCTTGCATGGCTTCGACGTGATTGATGAAGCCAAGGCTGCTCTTGAGCATCACTGCCCAGGCATCGTCTCTTGCGCGGACATCATCGCCTTTGCTGCTCGCGATGCGGCTAAATTCCTTGGTGGTATTAACTACACCATCCCCTCTGGAAGGCGCGACGGAAGAGTCTCCATCGCGGCCGAGACACTCCAAAATCTGCCCCCTCCAAATTTCAACCTCAATCAGCTCATCGCCAACTTTGCATCCAAAGGTTTATCTGTCAACGATCTTGTTACCCTCTCCGGAGCACATTCCATCGGTCAGTCTCACTGCACGTCCCTCTCGCTCCAGGATCCATCGATCGACCCATCCTTCATTGCATTCTTGAGGGGAAAATGTCTACCGACTGCAAACCCTACTATGATTGTGGATCAAGATATCGTGACGCCAAATAAATTAGACAACCAGTATTACAAGAATGTGATGGCTCACAGAGTGCTATTCTCTTCCGACGAGGCTTTGTTGAGTAGCCCCCAGACGGCGACCTTGGTGGATGAGTTTGCGAGGCACAAAGGAGCCTGGAAGGGGAAGTTTGGAGCTGCCATGGTGAAGATGGGAAACATAGGAGTGCTTACTGGAAACAACGGTGAGGTCAGAAAGACGTGCAGCGTTGTGAACTAGCTAGCTAGCTAGTTTTAGTATGACTTGCCATGCATATGTGACGACTTGCTCAAGATGACTTGGTATTTGTTTTCTGATGTGTATTGTTTTACGTCGCACTCTGTGAATCATTTAGCCTGTTGATGTTGTTTGTCTTGTTTAATATCATTTCTTTTGTTCTCATTTTGTAGCTATTGTTTGTCATGATCAGTGTAATGTACAATAAATTGCTTTGTGCTAAATCTTTGTGCTGCCTTCCAGTTCTTTTTACCTTATTTTTTTCGATCCGTAGAACATGCACGGGAGCCCTATTTCTTATTTAGAAACAACTCTTTTCTGGTTACGCAAGATGGATCTAGTATATCCAATTTCTTAATTCAAACTAATCAAGTTAACCGAAAATAATAATACACTAAATAGAAAAATCAAAGCAATAAAATAAATACAAACCGATAAATAAATGCTGGTAAAAAAACTATTTTGACATAGTGATAATAAATAGGAAAATCAAAGCAATCAATCAAACAAACGCAAAAACTTGTACGTTAAAAAACCATTATGCGAACAAAATATAATAAGAACTATGAATTGATGTACCTATATTTAATATAAGATTAAGACATATGCCTTGTGGAATAGTGCTTACCGAGAGAAAATTGAAGATCAAACGAGAAATCAACTCAATCCAATGAGCTCTCCATTGTGCAGGCTAGGTGCGCACTTCAAAATAGAATTTACATACGACTTTGTATATAGATCATGGCTAGGTGTACACTCGGTAAGTCAGGTGGGCACTCAATAGGTTGATTAGAAGCAAATAGTTTTGAAACTAGTATAAATTTTGGTATTTCTTTTTGGGATTCTCATAGAACGAATCATGGAGGTACGTTGCACAATACATATAAAAGGATTCTAAAAGTCAAACTAAGTTAGAGAACTCAAGCAAGATCATAAATTAAATATTTAAGAGTTTTACTTTTCTTAGGGAGCTTGATTTCCGTCAAAGTTGAGGAGAGCTTTCTTTCGTCTGGTGTTTGGATTTCTTAGGGAGCTTTCTTTTTGTCGAAGTTCAGGATTTTTGTCAATGCTAAGACAAGTTATCTACATCAATGATCATCACTGACACACAAAGAGCTTTGATGAGTGATGTATAGCGATATACTTGTCAACTAGACATGAAGGCAATCTAATCATTGAGTAGTTACTCAAGACCAATTTTGCACAAGACTTAGATGTCAACTCTTTTAAAACGAAATGTCTAAGTGTTTGTAAGTATTTCTTATTTCTAAGAATGTTATGATATGGATTGATCTAATTTAAGTGGATTCGATTTTTTCTTTTCTCTTGACGCATTGAGAGATTTTTTATATTAAAAAATTATGGTTCTGTGTCTATTGTGTTTACTTTTCTATCCCAACTCTTACTCGAGTGGAACCAACTTTAATTCATGTCTCTTCGACATGGACCTTCAAGCCACATATAACTCTATATTTTAAAAGTTCTACAAACTGCAAAAGAAAAATCTAAAACTAGTAGGAAAACAAAGAGCTTGAAAAATAAAAACTATGAGATAATGGCCGACTAAGAAAGTTAATCAATGAAATAGAATGACTTAAAAAGAAGAAAAAGAGAAGCTCCAATGAGATTTAAAAAAATTCTTTATCTCTCTCATAATTAACTTCCGAGAAAGTTTAATTACTTGACAAAATTCAATTTAGAAGTTGCATAAACATGTAGAATGTAGAAAAAATCTGGACGTTAGAGTTAACAAATTATAATTTGATTTATTAAAAGTTAATCAATCTCTTTTTCTCTCTAGGTTCATTGAAGATCAATTGAGAAAATGCAAAGAAGGGTATATAATTGAAATTAATATCAAAGAGATACATCCGATGAGAAAATTAAAATACTAAGCGGCGAATGAGATTACCTTGAGGAGGAAAAAAAAGGAGGGTATGGCTACAACGGAAATGCCTCTTTAGATTATACCATCTACATCAAGTAAGGGAGGTGATATTGTTCTATTTTTTGTTTTTTGTTTGGTGAGACCTATGTATGACCATGATTGTATGTATGCTATGAATAGGAAGAGTATTTATAGAAATTATTTTGTTCCTACTTATTGTAGATGTGGCATTAAAAGCCACAATAGATATAGATGTTTTCTTCCATGTGGCATTAAAATTCGCATCAGCTCTAACTATTTTTCTCACCAAGCACGTGTGGACACATCCTTTGATTTGCATAACATATGTAGTTTTCATCATGAGATACTTGCTACTACTCAAGAAGAGAACCGCAGTCTATGAATTATCACATCCTTGTCGTATTGGCTATCTAGTTAATTTGGCATCACAATATCCTAATTCACAACCACAATAGGGCTCGCAATCAATGGGCATTTGCTCTTGAAGTAATAAAGATGGCCTGATTGATGGATCCTAAAGTGAGAGCAATGAGTAGTCGAGATCATCAATGGAGTGTGCTCTAGAGAAGGTGGCTAAATTATCCACATATAACACCTTGGATGCAGAGCTAGCGATGAGTTGGGCGAGATTGAAGAAAGGAGGCGACAAATTTTGGAGCCTCTCGGCTGCGATGGAGACCCTTCTGTCTCGTCTTCAAGAGCAAATGACGTAGTTAATATCACTACGAAATTTTGTTGCATCAACAAAGGCAATAACGTTCGCCCAAGAGAAGATGCTTGGGTAGTGGTGCTCGAGAGCAGCCTTTGCTTCATCGAACACTTCGAAGCCCTCCAAGCAAGGGTTGTTTACAGCGAAAGTTTTCTCTATGTTGGGGTTGGCCATTGTCAGGTCAAAGAGTATAGAAGTATTAGAGCCCTGGTTCAAAAGTTATTGGTAATTAATCTCACTCATATATACATACAAATTCTACAAAAAGTAAGACTTAATTATTAATATATATATATATATATTGTAAACTTAGTTACCCTAATAAAGAATCGTGCAAGAACATCCAAATAAGGCTATCGCCGAGCCCTTACTATGAAGGCATTATGCCAAGAGAGGAAGCTGACCTCTATATCTCTTTTGTAAGATCATAGTATTCAACGTTGGGCAAATATGTAATATAATTTTGAATTACATATAGTCATGTATGATTGTATTGCTAAAGTGATCAATTTTGATTAAAGATCAATCTATATATTTACTAGAGTGTAGTCTATAAATATGTAAATCTATTTAGGCAAAACTATAATTATTAATGGACTTATTATGAGATTTGCAAATAAGAATAGTTAACTTAGTCAATTTCCAGAATCTTAAGAAACAAAATTGGAGAGGATTTCTTGAAGGTAAATCTTGAAACCTTAGAAGATCTATTCTTATAGTTTGAAAATAATGGCTTCGTACCATTAGAGACAAGTTCTTTGCTCACAAGGACGGTTGATGATTTCTCAAGAGACTAGATTGATCCATGAAAATTTCCATGGATTCAGATATAAAGTTTCATATTCAAGTAATTTAAGATTCAAGTATATTTTAGCATAGGTCGCTCCTTAGGTTTAGATGAAGAACTGTTTCTTCTTCTCCAAAGTGTAAGTGTTTGACCCCCAACAAATAGTATGAGAGCCTCCTATGCCAAAAGGTAGGTTTTCCTTGATCTTGAAAGAATTAGGATTGTTTTGATCATTTTTTTTATCAAATTATTGGTTAAAGTTTTTTAATAAATCTTAATAGAATTTTGTCTTAAATTTAAAGTCTTGAAAAGCACAAACTAAAGAGTTGATTTCGTTCTCAAATTACACGTTACGTGGGCGCATTTGAATGCGTCCCGAGTGCGTTGAAACTTAGCCTCAATGCGTTCGAACACTACTTGAGTGTGTTCGAATACAGTCACTTATCTAGCCAATTGCATTCGATACAATCACTTATCTTACTAGTGGCGTTCGAACACAAAAAAACACCTATCTTATGAACGTCCCTCAAGGTGCGTTTGAACGCCTACAAGTCACGTTCAAATGTGATGCGAACATGTTGTGAATATCATATATTTTTTTAAAACTATTATTATTATAATGCAATTTTGTGTATGTTTTAAGGTTAATTATAAGTTTTGATTCTTATAAAGTCACTTAGGTTATATATGTACTTTAAATTGAATTAATTGAGTTATAATGTCACCAAAGCGGCCTATTCTGACAAGGTTAATTTGTGTTCATTGTATAAAAAATATTAGGCGTGTATTCAATAAGTGCAAATATTGATCGCCCTAAAGAAGGTTAATGCTTGTTAAAGTTGTTTGTGCAATTTAGTGATAATAAAGTATAGTGATCATTGTTATATTTAACGATGTCAATAATGTTGGCCCAAATGAAGGCATGTTGATCTATATATTATTGAATCATCAATTATCTTTTATTGCACCAAAGTATTATAAGAAATTAATTCGTCGCCCAAATGTGACCAATTAATGGAAACTGATACCTTAATGAAGATGGTTTGGTTTAGACTTTATTTGAATTTAAAATTATGTGTTTTTTTGACTAAATTGTGTTGTTTTATATGTTTATTCTTTGTTTGCTATACAGCTAGCATTGCTATAGGCCTAAATAGCATACATATATTTTATGGACTAACTTTAAATCATGGAAAGAGAACTTAATGATAGTTCTTAGTATTAGGGCTGTTAGAAAAACGCGTGGGCTCATGAAGCTCGTGGGCTTGACTTGAACTCAGCTTGAGCTCTAAATGAGCCGAGCCAAGCTGATATATTAGGCTCGAATAAATTATTGAGCCAAGCCGAGCCAGCACTGGCTTGCTCAAGCTCGGCTCGATTAGGCTTGTATGATATGTATAACTTATGAGAAAACCTTAGCCTCTAAACATTCTTTCCCTAAAATTTCCATCGGCCAAACATCACCACTGAAATCCTTTCCAAACTTTCATCCACCTCCACAACTCCACCTTGTTGATGGTGATGTGGTGGGTAGTGGCGGCGACTGATTCAGCGGCAAAAAGGAAAATGCGGGAAAAGAGGAAGATGCTACGGAGGATCTAGAAGTTGAGGAGTGGAGCATTGCGGGATGTCGACGTGGTGCATGATCCTCGTCAAGGAGCAAGCCGACACCATCGTGCTGCTCTACACATCGAGGAGTGAGTCTATTTCTCACCTAGACAGTCACTTCATTGCCGTCCTCACCCCCAATGCGCCGATGAGATCTCTCTCTCTCTCTCTCTCTTGTTAGGGTATTTGTTCGAATAGTTAATAGTAGACGTTCGTCGCTGTTCCCACCCCCGATAGTCACTTCATCAAGAGATCTCTCCTTTGAGCTCGAACTCGAGCTGAGCTAATCTTTTCTAGCTCGAATTGAGCTCGAACTCGAGCCGAGCTGTGCTTTTCCACCTATCGAGCCAAGCCAAGCTAAGCTCAGTTCACTCAAGTTTAGCTCATTTACACCCCTACTTGGCATAATGGACCTATACCTTGCGTTAAGGATTGTCCCACCCACTGCTATGGATTCAAGTACTTCTGAAGAAAAGAAGGGGAAAGAAAAGTGGGAGAGGTCAAATTGTATGTGCCTCATGATAATGAAGAGGTCTATACTAGAGGCATTTTGAGGCATAATTTTACATTCGATTGCTATCGCTAAAGAATTTTTTAGGACATTGAGAAGAGATTTGTTAGGAATGATACATCTGAGATTAGTATACTCCTAAGAAAATTTGTCTCAATGAAGTATAAAGAAAAAGAAAACATAAGGGAGTACATCATAAAGATGTCTAATGTTGCTTCAAAATTAAGGTACTCAAGCTTGAGATCTCTGATGATCTTTTAGTGCACTTACTTTTAATATCCCTTTCCATACAGTTTGGTTAGTTTAAGATGAGCTACAATTGTTAAAAAGGGACTTGGTGATATACGAACCGACTTGACTCAATTCAAATTAGTTTCTGGGCAGAAATTTATATAGATATTTTAAGAGAGTTTGATCGATATAAAATTTTGAGAGGTTGTAAACCTAAAATAGATATTTTTAATGAATTTAATTTCCCCTAGATCGAATGGCCAGATTAGAAGATATCTTTGGAAAAGTGGATGAAGGTCGGAGGATTAGCTTTGATACTAAATGTTGCGGATCAGATTTGGACTGATCAGAACATAAGAAAATTGTAAAATATTAGATGTTGGTAGCCTCATGAGATAGGGTTCTAATGGCTTTCATTTCGCGTCAATCAAACGTCTGGATGAAAAGATATAATTAAAATAATATAGCAAGATCAAAACGATAAATATTCAACGTTGTGGCAGTCATTAGAGAGTGGCGGACAACCAAGGGTAGTGGCGAATGGCTAAGGGTGGCTGTTGAAGGAAGGTGGTGGCTAGGGTTTGAATGCTTGGAAGGAGTCTGTGGTTACGGTTTACTCCTATAAAGATGAAGACGATATAATGGCTAAAATAAAAATGGTAAATACGATAAAAATAATAACTAAACTCAATTAATTCTATGCTTGGATGCTTGGATTGAATAATACCCAGCCCCTCTATATATAAAGATTAGGTACAATGAGCCCTACTCAGACTTAGCCCCAAAGGCTTATACAACTCAAACTAGGACTTATCTTAGAGGTTTATATGACTTAATTGAACTTGTCTTAGTGGCTTACTAAACTTAATTAAACTTGCTTTAGTGACTTACATGACTTAACTAGATTTGTTTTAAGGGCTTACATAAGCATGAATCAATTAAAAGATAAATAGTTTTAATCCATCAAGCCCAATATCCTTATGATACGATCCGATCTAACCCAATTTGCATCACTTAGTTTTTTTGAATGAGCTCATCCCATATTATGTGTAATGAAGAGGAAAGATTGAAGCAAGATCAAACAGAAACTACTCATGTTGCTACAACCTCCAAAAATAAGAATTCTAGAAAATGGAAACAGTTGAAAACTCTAAAGGATAATACGGAAGCTACAGTGACCACTCAAAAGAAACCAGAAAAGGGCATGCAAGTTGCCGGATGGTACTAATTGTTTCTTTTATGGTGGAATTGGATACAAGAAGAAACATTGCCAAAATTATCTTGCATGGCATGCTAAGAAGGGTATGCCTCTTATCTTGATTTGTATGGAGGTTAATTTAACTTCTATATTTGGACACATTTGGTGGATAGATTCAAGTGCAACTACTCATATCAATGTATTATTACAGGACTGCCTAAATTACTAGAAGCCAAGTGATAATGAAAGATTCATTTTTGTGGGCGATGGTAATAAAGTTGAGGTGGAAGCTATTGGGATTTATAAATTACTTTTGAAAACTGAAATTAATTTAGATTTATATGAGACATTTGTTGTACCATCTTTTAGATGGAACTTAATTTCTATTTCTATATTAAATAAGTATGGATTTACTTAAACTTTTGAAAATGGAAAATTTGTTTTGTTTTATGATTCAAAATAGGTTAGCTTTGATTTTTTTTTTTAGTTTATGATATTCTATATTTTTCGGATGTCAATAGTTCTTATTTAGAAGTCTTATATATAGATAGAAGAAGTCTTAAGAGAAAATTAACTAATGAGAATTTGGCCACATTATGACATAAGCGATTAGGTCATATTTTTAAACGAAGAATTGGACATCTTATGTCTAATGATATTATTAAACCCTTAAATTTTTAAGATATCAATGATTGTGTGAATTGCATAAAAAGGATACAAACCAATCTAAGAAAATATGAAATCAAAAAGTGTGTAGAAGTCATAAAATATAAAATCAAAAGGACATCTGCGGACCGTTTCTAATGGCTTATACTACGATAGATATGATGGATAAGGTGAACAACGTCTAGAGCCTTTTGCACAATTCATAGATGAATTTATCATTGTTCCTCAATATACATTGCCAGGTTTGCCTATAATGAATAGAGTGGCTGAGCGACGTAATAGAATGTTTAAGAATATGATAAGAAGTATGATGAGACGTACAACTTTACTATAAAATTTATGGGATAAAGCCTTAAAGACTATATCATATATCCTAAATAGAGTGCCCACTAAACTAACTAACAAAATCTATTTGAGGTTTGGACTAAGCAAAAGTCTAGTTTAAAACATTTGCGTGTATGGGGATGTGCATCTGAGGCATGGCCTTATAAGCCTAATGAGAAAAAATTGGATGAAAGGACTATTAGTTGCTATTTTATTGGAAATGCCAAGTGCTTAAGGAGATTTTGAATTGAATTGGAAGAAGAGTATATAAATATTCCCACATGTGTCATGGCTAGTGTGGACATAAGTTAATTTGGCTCAAGATACAATTATTGAAGACGAACCCATTATTGAAGACCAAACTCAACAAAATCAAACAGCACATAGTCAGACTTCATATCAAATTACAAGTTGCAATCCACCCTTTTGCGACCCGATATTGCTTTCTAGAAATTTAGAAGATGTTGTTGTAGGCTAGACTAGGAGCAAGCCTTTTTGTAATCCATAAGAGTCAAAAAATATGGCTTACAAACAGTGCTAGAAATACTCTAGAAAATTTAGATAGTACCACTAAGGAAATCCACTAGAGAGAAAATATTTACAATATCTTCAGATTATGTAGTTTACTTTTAGGAACATGAATTTGATGTTGGCATGTTAGAAAATGGTTCAATCAATTTTAAACAAGCCATGGAATACTCTAACTCTTAAAAGTGGATCGATGTCATGAATGAGGAGATGAAATCGATAGTTGACAATGACGTTTAGGATATTGACCCATTATCTAAATGTGCGAAATCTATTGGTTGCAAATGTGTATTTAAAACCAAAAGGCATTCAAACGGATGTGGAGAAATATAAGGCTCATCTTATTACTAAGAATTTCACACAGAAAAAAGACAATAATTATAGATTGACTTTCCCTCCGATTTCATTGAAAGACTCTTTGAGGATTATATTTGCATAAGCTGTGCATTTTTTATTTGGAGCTTCATTAGATGGATATTAAGATAGTGTTTCTCAATGGTGACATTGATAAAATAATCTATATGGTGCAACTAGAAAATTGTGTGTCCGAAGATGCAAAGTTTATGATGTGCAAACTTAAGAAATCTATCTATAGGCTGAAACAAGTGTCTCGACAATAGTATTACAAATTTTATGAAGTGATTATCTCAGTTTGTCTTTGACACAAATCTAGTGGATGAATGCATATACTATAAGTTCTGTGATAGTAAGTTTGTATTCCTAATTTTATATGTGGATAATATATTCCTTGCTAGCAATGATATAAATATATTGTATTCCTGATTTTATATCTGGGAGTATGAACTTTTTGATGAAGAACTTTTAGATGAAAAATCTTGGTGATGCACCATTTGTCTTAGAGATTAAAATACTAAGAAATAGGATCCAAGGCTAAATAGCTTTATCCCAAAGAAATTATATCAAAAAAATTATTATTAGATATGGCATGTCAAACAGTAAACTAGGGGATACTCCGGTGGCAAAAGGAGACAAGTTTAGTCTAAATTAGTGCCCTAAGAATTCCTTTAAAAAGGAAGCAATGCTAAAGTATCCATATGCCTCAATTGTTGGGAGTATCATATATGCCCAAATGTATACACGTTTGAATATTATATTCATCACTGGCCTGCTAGAACAATACTTGAGTAATCCAGGTCTAGATTATTGAGAAGCAGCCAAAAGGGTCTTGAAATACCTATAGCGAACAAATGACCACATACTCACATATCAGAGGTCGGAAAGGCTTGAGGCCATTGGGTATATTGACTTTGATTTTTGAGGATGTTAAGATAGCAAGAAATCAACATTCAACTACATTTTCATGTTGGTTGGAGGAGCCATTTTATGGAAGAGTGCCAAACAGTCTCTTATAACATTTTCTACGATGGATGTAGAGTTTATTGCATGCTATAAAGCATTAAATCATAGTGTATGGCTCCGTAACTTTGTCACAAGGTTACATATAGTGGATTCAATTGAGACCACTAAAATTGTATTGTGACAACAAGTTTGCGGTGTTATATGCAACTAACAACAAAAGTTCATTAAAGTCTAAGTACATTAACATTATGTTCTTAGTTGTAAAGGAAATATTACGAAATAGTTAGTTAGCTAGAGCATAGATGAATAGACTTTATGCTAATAGATCTACTTACTAAGGGTTTAACACCCAAATAATTTCACAAGCATGTTGCTCATATGGTTGTAATTTTAGTAAGGGATGCTCAGTTTTAGTGGGAGTCTGTTAATTTATATTAGTCATGTAATTTACAACATCTTTATATGGATATGCATTTTTAATAAAATGATTATGTTTACATTATGTCACTGTTTAGGTTTGACCTCAATTTTGGATATATAATAAGCAATTAGTTGTTTAGATATGCATTTTATAATATGATTACATAATTTCGGTATTTAAAGTTTTTAAGTAAGGATACCAAGTTAGAAATAGGCATGACAAAATCACAATTTACATAAAATTTCTATGCTATACATCCAAATCATGATTCATATCACTTATATTAGTAATGTGATCATTGTTGGTTAAGTTACAAATAAATATAATAAAAGTTAATTTAGTTCTTTGGTAATATGATTGATGGATAGAATTGATTTTGAAATACATAAAGTTGACCAAAAAGTTTGCTCGTGCATAATGTTTAAGCAATACATAATTAAAAGATTTAATATATTGCCCAAGTGGAAGATTATTGGACCATAATATTTAGCATTGAGAAAATATGTAATATAATTATAAATTGCATACTATTATGTTTACGATTGTCTTACTAAATTAAGAATTATCTGACGATCTATGTATTTAATAGGATGTAGTCCATAGATGTGTATATCTATTTAGATAAAACTAGAATTATTGATAAACTGATTATGAGATTTATAAATAAGAGGAGTCAACTTTTAGAATCTCAAGAGGCTAATATTCACTTGAATTGGTTCTCAAGACACAAGATAATAAATAGATAGAATTTGAAAGATTATTAAAATATCTACAGATCAGTCCCCTTCTCTTTGTTGACACCATCTAAGAGGGAGAAGAAAGATCAATAAAAAAAAATTGAAGAGAATTTTTCAACGACAAATTTTGAAGTCTTAAAAAATCTATTATTATAGTTTAAAAGGAAGGGTTTTTGGTCATTAGAGACAAATCCTGTGCTTACAAGGATGGTTGGTGATTTCTCAAGAGATTGGATTGATCCATTAGAATTTTCATAGATTCAGGTATAAAATTCTGCACTCAAGTAATTTAAGATTCAAGAATATTTTGGCATAGATCAGTTCTTAGATTTAGGTAGAGAACTATTTATTCTTCCCCAAGGTGTAAGTGTTTGACCCCAATATATACAAATCTATGCTCTTAGAGAGAGAGAGAGAGAGAGAGAGAGAGAGAGAATGAAAGAGCGAATTAGAGAGAATGGGTTTGAGCAAGTAAAACCAAGATAAGATAAGATAAAGAGTCTTCCTCCTCTTTTTTATGCCAAATTAGGTGGAGTAAAGCTAGAACATGGGCAGCACAAGCTGGAAGTTTTGACTTTTCTCTCTCACGAGTCTTTAAATGAGCTCGAAGAGGCGTTGCGTTGCGTGTTTTTTTTATTTTTTTTACAATTTCATTTTATCTTTTTAACGTAATAGAAGATTTGGTACAACCAACAAATTACCCATTTTTTTTCTTAAAGCAATATTTAACAAACCGACTATTTAATCCACACTCGTATTAATCCAAAATAATTAACAAGGAATAGTTCCTAGAGAGTGAAAATACATGTATAGTTTCGTCCATAGAAACTCAGCTAGTTGCTAAGACAAGTATATGGAGGGAAAATTACATTTGACCACCTTATAATTAAGTCTAAATGCACATCATCTATGTAATTTTATATGTATGATCTTATCCTTTTATTATTATATTCGAACTGAGATGTTATATCTTTTATCATATTTGACTAATCTACATGTTAAATTTAAAGATATTTATTAGAGACAAACTTGTAGATAATTAGATAAAAAATTTAATGTATCTAAAATAATACTAATAGAATTTCAGATAATATGGATATAATAAAAAAATATTTAGTATATTTATTATCTATTTATCATCTAAAATCTAGTCGATGTTATTTTTTCAAGATTATTCTACCTTAGAAACTTAAGGGATAACAAATGCTTTCAGTCTTATTAAGCAGAAGTATTTATATAAATAACATATATTCTAAGAGTTATTTATGTAAATATTAGCTTTAGATAAACATACAATGATACAAGCAAATAATAGATTTTATAAGGGTATACACTCAAAAAGTGCTTTAAAAACAAATTAATCAGCTATATATCAAAAGGTTGCATTATAGAGAATCTCATTAAGCTGGATTGCCACAATATCATAAAAGTCATATTATTCCAAATTAATAATATGAATGCTAATTTTCTTGCCATGCACCTTTCTAATCTTTATTTATTTCTTTTTGTTTTTTTTCTTGTAATTGCAGCTGAAAACTTTTCAAATTCGTAATCGCCGCTGTTACGCTATATAGTATTGTTATTGGATCGTTTTTAATGAAATATATTTCATACAAGAGTACTGATTCCATTCAAACTAATAATTTCTTGAAAAAATAATTCTAACCAAAATAATTCATAAGGTTTAACTGGTTAGCAATCCATATTAAAAGTGGATATTAATTGATTTATGTCTTCGGGAAACAAAGAAGTAGAGTAATTTAGCACGGAATAATTGTTTGGATTAGTAAAATATATGTTAAGGAAAGTGAATAAATAAAGACACTATTTTACCCTTTGAAAGTTAAGGGGTAACCGGTTCGTTAACAGGTTCTTCTAGTTATATATCTACGATACTAAATAATCTCATCCATTAGATAAAGAGAGAGAAATTAGAGGTTCATATAGAATCATTTGTCTTCATAGGATATATTTGAAAAATGGTTATCAAAGTATACAGATGCATGTAAACAAAAGTACCTGTATTTCTTCAAGTTTATAGAGTTTAAGTATGTATCATAATTTTTTTATGATTTATAACAAGTACAAATAATTTTAAACTCATTTTTATTAATACTATAGGCCTAACAGTAGAACAGTAGAATACGTTTTAACTTTTTCAAAATTCCGTATTCACTAATCTACTAATCTACTAATGAGTAGATTGTACAGATCAAGAAATATGTGGAGATAAACCAATTTTATTATATCACTGCCAGAACGTGGCCCCTCCCAGTTATCATGAACGTGGCCTCAAGGATTCCGTGCGAGTTGGTCGCAAATTGAAAATTAGGAAGTTATTTTGAGCACACAGTATGGAATGGGGATTAAGGATGAAGGTATTCGCTTTGTTAATTGTTTTAAAGGGGTGAAAAGAAAAGATAAAAAAGTACTACAATAAGCCAACGCCTGCTATTGATCGACCACAGCTCATGAGAAATAAAAGTCAACTGTCATCTCGTGCTGTCCATGTTCTAGCTCTACTCCACATAAGTTGGCATAAGAAAGAGGAGAATTCTCTATCTTATATATCGTTGGTTTACTTGCTCAAACCCATCCCTTCTCATCTATAAATAGCTATCGGCATGAGCAGCTCTTCATCATCAGCTAGTTGCTCTTCCTCGCTGCTCACTTTCTTCATCTCTCTATCTCTCTAAGAGCATATATATATATATAGTAAAGATGAGCAGTAGTAGAGATCAGCTTCCTCTCTTGGCCTCCTGCTTTCTCTTTGCATTGGCCATCCAAGCCATGCTTCCCACGTCCTCTGCTTCCCTACAAGTTGGATTCTATGGTTGCAAGTGTCCAAAGGTTGAGGAGATTGTTAGAAACGTGGTGTATAAGGCTGTGGCCAAGAATCCTCGCGAGGGCGCTGGCCTTATTAGGCTCTTCTTCCACGATTGCTTTGTTAGGGTACGTTTACAAAGCCCTGTCATCATAATTTGGTCCATCGTTTTAATTTATATAAATCATATTATGAGATCTGATACACATCATTGCTTATATATAAATAATTATATATATATATATATATATAGTGGATCCTTATGGTTTTGTATCACCTTTGAATCTAACAGTGACAGTTGGTATATATATATATATATATATAGTAGATCCTTATGGTTTTGTATCACCTTTGAATCTAACAGTGACAGTTGGTATGGTTGCACCTGCAGGGCTGTGATGCATCAGTCCTCCTCGACCCGACCCGCAGCAATCCGACGACAGAGAAAACGTTCCCTCCAAATAATAGCCTGGAAGGATTCGACGTGATCGACGAAGCCAAGGCCGCGGTCGAGCACCACTGCCCCGGCGTCGTCTCTTGTGCTGACATCATCGCCTTCGCTGCACGCGACTCAGCTAAATTCCTTGGTAACATCAGCTACGCCATCCCCTCCGGTAGGCGTGACGGAAGGGTGTCCACGGCGGCCGAGGCACTCCAAAGTCTGCCCCCTCCTTTTTTCAACCTCACGCAGCTCAAGGCAAATTTCGCATCCAAAGGATTATCCGTGGATGATCTTGTCACCCTCTCCGGAGCGCACTCCGTCGGCGACTCCCACTGCTCGTCCTTCTCCAGTCGCCTCTCACCCCAGGATCCGTCGATGAACCCATCCTTTGCAGCACTGTTGAGGAGAAAATGCCCATCGACCGCAAGCTCTAGTCCCCATGTGGATCAGGATATTGTGACGCCAAACAAATTGGACAACCAGTACTACAAGAACGTGAAGGCTCACAAAGTGCTGTTCACTTCCGACCAGACATTGCTGAGTAGCCCTCAGACGGCGGCCCTGGTGACGAGCTATGCGACTAACCCGACAGCTTGGGAGGCGAAATTTGGAGCAGCCATGGTGAAGCTGGGCTATGTCGGCGTGCTCACTGGAAACCGGGGTGAAGTCAGGAAGACGTGCAGGGTTGTGAACTAGCATTTGCCATGTGCATGCAAGATGACCTCGCATTCATTTTCTGGCACTCTCCAACTTGTTTAGTCCGTTGATGTTGTTTTACCTTATTCCATCTGAGAAATAAATTTTGAGGAAAGATAATTTAACGAGCTTTATTTTACGTCTTAGATTCAGAATAGATGCAATTGCAATTAATATGTTGAACTCACCTCAATATGTATCAAATTTACTTTTCATTACTATCACCATTGCCCTACTGTATTCCTTAGAAGAACTTAACTCCTCTATTAATATTTTTTTAATATTATAAAATTTTAAAATAAATAAATCAGATGTAGAAAAGATAAATTCAGATAACACATTAGTTGCATTATTTATGACTATCAATATCTTCCAAACTTGTCTAAAGTTGCACTAGTTTTATTTAGTCTGATGGAGTTGTTTTATCTTATTAATTATTTGCCATCATTAGTAGATTACTTTGAAGTAAATCTTTGAGCTGCCTTAAGTACTTAGAAACATTCTTTTTATCATGCTCATGGCATGATATGGTTTGTCTATCCTACCTAACACTTATGAGTAAGCAGTTTATTGTAACGTATTGTTTTGCTCAAATGAAGGCATGGGCTATAGGTAGAGAAAAAAATATCATGAACCATTTAGACATAGTAAGGAACTTCAGCGTATTCATTTTCCACCAAATTAATGTATCCAAAATGAAGACATGGTTTGTGACCTAACATTGCCATGCACATGCAAGATGACCTGGCATTTGTTTTTTATTTTTGGTGGATTGTTTAGCTCTCCGACTTGTTTAGATGTTGACGTTGTTTTTCTTCTTTCTTATTTCATTATTTTATTCTATTTTCCTATTGGACTACTATATGTTTAAATCCGAACAATTTAATACATGAAAAGCCCTTAAAAAAATCTCTTATTTGCTTGTATGCTCTATTAAAATTATATTTACATGTATACCCTACAAACATATATACTCTTTGTATAACTATCCTCCTAGTTATATTCAGCTTGAGTATGAACAATTTTATAGAGAAAAGTTAAAAGATATTTTATTTTAGAAAAATAGTTGGAAACTAGAATAAGAATATTTTTATATGTTGACATTTAAATTATTAAATTTTAAAAATAATTTAATGGTTATTTAATTTCAGGGGATATTTAGTATTTTAAATGGTATACATGTAAAAATCATTCATATTCAATGGTATATGTGTAAATATCAAGATGGACATTGTATATACAAAAATAACCCGTATTTAAAAATAGGACTTTTTGTAAAATAAGCCCGATATTATGGACTTTTATTGGTTCGAATCCTACAATATGATTTCTCTAAAAGAAATTCATGTCTTTTACAACGGATATCTCATTAACACCCTACTATCAAGAAAATTAAGTAACCCATATTTCTGAAATCTTCAAAATGCTACCACTGATAAAAAATTTGAATAAATCTTGTGAGATAAGCATAATTCAAAATTTTAAATGCTAAATTAAAATAAGAATTAAAGAATTATATAATATCAACCTTGAATTAAAATTGAATAATTTGTAGATTCTTATATGTTTAGGTGAGGTGAATTAAAATTAACGGTGTTAAATGAATATTTTTTTATAAAATGCAAGGATTTTTTTTTTGAAAATGTAATAAAGCAGGGTTTGAAACAAAATAAACCCATAAATTTTAGGATTTTATTTTTATTTTCTTGACTATCATTATTTTTTATATACTTTCCCTAAACTAAATTATTAAAAAATTATTAAAAATACTACACTTCTTTATATAAAATAATTAAATTACCCGTCCACTTACAGAGGCATAAGAGTTAAGTGTGTTAGCTAATGAAATAAATTTTAATTTTCTTTGTAATTCCTTTATTATTATTAAAAAGTTCTTCATCCATAAGATATGCATAACCAAAGTTGCCTTTGCCGTAATTAGTGAGAATGTCCTTTTTGCATTAATTTTCTATTAAATTTACTCTAGAGTATTCAAGCTATCCATCCAAACATAAAATCAAATCTTAGAATTAGAGTTTGTATAGATATTTATTTGGAAGCCCTAAGTATCTTGTGCAATGTTGTCCGTCTAATATTTGTAGACTTACAATACCATTTGATGTGACACTTTATGCTGCAATGCCAATAATCATCTCCTTTTGAGAGTTATCCCCACTACTTTGCCAGATATCTTCTCTAGATTTCTTGGGTAATTAAAACACCTACGACAACATCATAATTCAGAGTAGAAGATCCTGACAAAATTTTCAAGGCCGTAACTAGGCCAATCCAACTCTCAGGTTGAGATGATAAATTTAATAGTGCCTGGATCTCACTGTCAAAGTTGTTGCCAGCCGAGTTCAACTAATTATGATAGTATTAAATTCATTCATATATTCCGCAACCCATCCACCTTCAACTATCTTCAGGTTGAATGTCTTTTTCATTAGGACAACTTTGTTGGACGCCGATGGTTTAGCCAACACACTCATCATAACCTGAAGTCATTGCCTATTTGGAAATATTAAAAGCTATTTATGTTGCCAGGGAGAATCGCACAATTACAAGTGCTTTTTTGATACCATACTTCCGCTGACGTTATTGGAGCATCTCGATCTATAAATACGTGGCTTTATATTTATTATTTAATTAATATAATATATATATTTTATATATTATATTTTAAATTATTTAATAAGCTCTCTTAATGTTATTATTTTTTTAATAAAAAATATATAGTTAGAAAACTCTGATCGATATTTTTATAATAAGATTAATATTCAATAGTTTCATAAATAATTTTAAATTATTACTTTTTAATTAAACGTATCAAAATTATATTACACGAAATAAAAATAAAAATTTTAAAATAACTTAAATAATTTAATATTATACTCATTTTAAAGATCTTGATGAGAAGTTTTCAATAGTACTATTTTTTGTTAAAAATTAATTATATATTTAATTTAACTAATTAGATTATTTAATAAATGATACAGACGAAATCTAAATTTTTGGATTAAGCTTTTGTAGAGAAAAAGTGAAATTTTTTAAAGTTAAATAGTATTGGAGCTGGGCTCTAAATTTTTAGATGGGGCTCCAAATTTGGAGCTCCACTATAGCTAGCTCCCAATTTGGAGCCCTATTTGAAGTCCGATTGGAACTCCACTGAGCTCCAAATTTAGAGTTTTCGAGCTCAGTTGGAGATACTTTTAAACTTCTCTTTAGCTTAATTTTCAAGTGTTAAATAAAGATCTCTCTCATAAAAATAGTACTGTTTGATTTGTCGATTTAATTAGGATTATAAAAAGACATAAAAGGAGAAATTACTCTCAACGTAACCATAAAACCATGTTATCTCTTTTTCTTTGATTATAAGATTCACTCCTTTCTATATTTGCACCTTAGCTCTTTATTAGATCTCTAATGAGCTCTTGTGATAGAGAATTGTGTCTTATAAGTTATGTGCAGCCCCTCTAGCCTAGGGTATATCTTACTTTCCTTGGGGCAATCTCTAAAGATCTTTGCTTATTCAGGAGTCTAAGCATTTGAGCATTAAAAATTAATTGAGTTTAGTTATTTTTTATTATTGTATTTATTATTTTTATTGTAGCTGTTAGATCATCTCTATCTTTATTGGAGTATATGGTAATTATAGAACTCTTTTAAGTATCAAAATCCTAGCCACTATCTTTCTCCAGCATCCACCCTATTATACAACTATCCACCATATCACCATTGGCCATTCGTCACTTTCTGATGACCGCTGTAACATTAAATTTTTATCATTTTATCCTATTTTGACCTCCCTCAACTGTTTTATTTATATCTTTTTATTCAAACTTCCAATTTAGATGATTTGTAACATAGATTTTGATGAAATTGATATCATAGCCTCGTGTAGTTGTAGGGTAGGAACGCTGAGCACATATACTTCTTCAACTTGTCTTATAACTCTTATCTTTAGTTTCCCTCGGAGAAATCCAGTGAGTTTGAACTTTTGCCACCATATAGTAGCTCGACCCAAACCCTAGTAGCAACTAGAGATACTCATTTGACATCAGGAACCTCCTTGAAATTGAAGACTTCCTCCACGTGGCAATACACTCTAGGAACTTTCTGGTTATAGGTCTCCATGGAACTTAGGCACTTCAATCTTTAAACTTGATTCCCATTGCCCTGAATTGTGATGGACTGTTGGGCTTTTTTCCTTTGGCAGATAACTATCAAAAGGGTTCTCAAAATCATACGCTTGCTCCTTGTCTGATACATGGGTATTCTAGATGGGCGGCAAATGTCATGTTGTTGTTGGACCAAAGTAGTCAACATGGCAACCTACTAATTTAATGCTCCGATCTGTCAAGTAAGCAACATCATCATGATCATGGAGCATATAAGAATTGAACGCCGATGATCTTGTTGATTTTCTAATGAAATTATCATGAACTAGAGCATCAAACACTTGATGATCCAAGACAATACTAGGAACAATATAAAATAAAACTCTAACAACTTTATTCATGTAAAAGAATTAGAATGAGGGAATTGTGTGTTTCACTAAGATGAATCAAGTACATAAATAGGAAGAGATTACAACAATCTCTCCTATAATTAAGCTTGTCTATCCAACATATTAGGATAGTATTGCTATATACAAGGAAAGTAAATAACAAACAGATTAACCAAATCAATAATAATAGTAATAAAATCTTATTTTGAAATTTCTTTCCTGATTTTGATATTTCTTTCCAATACTCCCCTTCAAGTTGGAACCAAATCTGATTTCAATATTTCTTTTCAACAAACACCCTTCTTAAGTTGGAATCAAATATGTTTTCAATATTTCTTTCCAACACTCCCCCTCAAGTTGGAGAGTGGATATCTTGCACGCCCAACTTGCGTACTATAGGTATAAATATTTCCTTTCCCAAAGGTTTAGTTAACAAATCTGTCAATTGATTTGCTGAGCCAATATGCTTGGTAATTATTGAACTATCTTGAATCTTATCTCGAATATAGTGACAATCCATTTCTATGTGCCTTGCGCGTTCATGAAAGATTGGGTTTGCTGCTATATGGAGAGCAGCTTTGTTGTCACAATATAAGAAAACAAGTCCATGGTGAATAAGGCCTAAGTCTCCTAATAGGTACCGAAGCCATGTTAACTCACAGCAAGCTCCTATCATTGCGCGGTATTCCGCTTCGGCTGAACAACGCGTAAGGCTGCCTCCATATGATGTCTTCTAGGTTAATGCATGAATCTACTCAAGACATGAACATAATAAGTGATATCAGGTCTTGAAACTGTCAAATATATCAGGCGGCCCACCAATCTTCTATATCTACCTGGATCTTTAAGCAATTCATCTTTATCCGACAGTTTTAAGCCTCTTTCCATAGGAGTGTCCACTGGAGCAGCATTTAATAGACTTGCATCTTTGATTATTTCTAATGCATATTTTTTCTGTGACATAAAAATCCCATTCCTAGATGTAGAGATTTCTATTCCTAGAAAATATTTCAACTCGCCAAGGTCTTTAAGATTGAAATTTTTATGCAAATGCTTCTTGATGGCAGCAATACTGTTTGGATCATTTTCAGTGATCAAAATGTCATCGACATAAATTAGGAGAATGGTAAAGGACTTGCCTTTCTTTTTGGTGAAGAGGGAGTAGTCGGCTCGTGATTGTATAAAGCCAGCAGAAGTGATGATAGAAGAAAACTTTGAAAACCACTGACGGGAGGCTTACTTCAATCCACAGAGCGATTTATGTAGACGACAGACGAGATGTTCCTCCCCCTGTCTCCGAAGCCCTAGTGGTGGAGACATATAAATTTCTTCAGTCAGGTCACCGTGGAGGAATGCATTGTGGACATCAAGCTGATGAAGTGGCCAGCCCCTGGCAGCAGCTAAGGCAAGAAGACAACGAACAGAAATAATTTTTGCTATGAGAGAGAAAGTCTCGTGGTAGTCAATGCCCTCCATTTGGGTGAATCCTTGAGCAACCAAGCGTGCCTTATGTCGCTCTATTGTGCCATTAGAGCGATGTTTGATCTTGTAAACCCATCGACATCCTATGGGTTTCTTACCAGCCAGAAGAGATGTTAGACTCCATGTGCCGTTGGCAGCAAGAGCATCTAACTCAAGCTTCATTGTATCACGCCATTGAGGGTTGGTGATAGCTTCATTGTAAGAGGTCGGCTCTTGCTCTTGATTGATAGAAGTAATAAACGATTTGTGTGCAGGTGTATAGCGATGATAAGAAAGGTAATTGGTCAGTGGGTATCTTGTCCCTTTGCGCGAATCTAGAGATGAGGAGGTGACTGGATCAGAGGGAGGATGCGTGACGGCAGAGCAGAGGTAATCGTTGAACCTCACAGGTGGATTAGATTGTCGAGTGGAGAGTTGGGTTCAAAAGAATGGTCATATGGGCTTATGGGACTTGTATCATCTCCCTTTGATGGGCTTGGTGTTTGGATCAAAGGAAAGGGTAGAGAATAGGTATTATTTGGAGAATAAGGAAAAATATCTTTCTTAAAATGGACATCTCTACTTGTGAAAATTTTTTGTGTTAATAAATCAAAAAGTTTGTAACCTTTTTAACCTATCGGGTATCCAATGAAAATGGAAGGTGTAGCTCGGCAGTCAAATTTATAAGAGGTATAAATGTTTATGGCATAAGCCAAGCAACCAAAAACTCGTAGATGGGAAAAAGTAGGAGGTTTTGAGTAAAGAAGCTCAAATGGTGTCTTGTCGGCTAAAATTGGGGAAGGTAGCCGATTAATGATATGAACAGCAGTAAGAGCACATTCTCCCCAAAATTGGGAAGGAAGATTAGCTTGAAATTTTAATGCTCTTGCTACTTGAAGAATGTGACAGTGTTTACGTTCCACAACCCCATTTTGTTGATGTGTGTATATGCAAGAATGTTGAAAAATAACACCGTTATCTTGAAAAAAAGAACGAAGAGAGATAAATTCGCCACCATTATCACTTCGAACAGTTTTGATGCGAGTTTCAAATTGAGTAGAAACATAACTGAAAAAACGTTTTAAAAGCAGTTGTGTTTCATCTTTATGTCGCATCAAAAATATCCAAGTAAAACGTGAAAAATCGTCGACAATGGTGAGAAAATAATGAGAACCAGAAAAGGAAGAATATCGATAGCGACCCCAAATATCACAATGAATAACATCAAATGGTTTAATAGAGAAAGTATTACTGACATTAAAAGGTAAACGACTTTGTTTAGCAAGTGGACAAATAGAGCAAGATTTATTAGAATTAGCAGAAAAATTTAAGAAATTTTGGGCAATAAAATTCAAACGGGAAGATGATACATGCCATAAGCGGTTGTGCCAAAGGTCGGTAGGTGAGATGGTGAGATTGCATGTTGGTTGGTTTGAGTACGTGGCTTGTTTAGTGGTAGACTTTCTTGCTCCTAATGCCACCAGATAATAGAGTCCGTCATGCATTTCACCCAAACCAATCATCTTCTTCGTATCCAGATCCTGTAAAATACACCAATAAGGGAAAAAAATGTCACTAAACAATTTAAATCTTTTGTCAATCGCCCTACTGACAACAAATCAACTTTGAATGTAGGAACAGATAACACATCACGCAATTTATAGACAGAATTCAAAGGCATAGATCCTTTAGCAATAGTTTTGGCCTTCTCTCCACTAGGTAATAATATGGGTGATAACGAGCAACCTTTGTTTTTATGCAGTATTTTTGATGATGAGGTGATATGATTTGTTGCACCACTATTGATAATCCAATTTCGACAAGCTAATTAAGACAAACCTGGTTTTGTGATCGCAATTGCCTTAGGATTAAGGGTACCTTCTGTTTGATTATTGAGAAGTTCCATAATCTGTTTTAATTGGGCCTCTATGAATGTGGTGTTGGGCCCACCTTCTTCACAACTCGCCTGGTTGACTACAGAGTAATTAAGCCGAGTAGAGCCTGAGCCCGGATTGGACTTGGCCTTTGGATGGCCAGGGGGATAGCCATGTAATTTGTAACACTTTTGGACCCAATATCCATCAGCATCATAATAGATGCAGTGGGGTTGCACCTTTCCAGAACCGGGTCCATTACGTCTGTGATTAGAATCAGGACGATCGCTCCTCTCGTTCTTCCCGATGATGGTGGATAAAGCTTGCGGACAGCCATGGCAACAACCGAGGTCAGCTCGGTGGAGGTGGAAGCAACTCCTAGATGGCGTTGTTTCTCCTATTGAGCAATGAAAGAGTATGCTTCGTGAACCGAGGGGGAAGGTTTCATCAAGAGGATTTGACCGCGGATTGCACTATAAGATTCATTCAAACCCATTAGAAATTGTATTACCTTTTGTTGCTCCGATTGTGGTGTTTCACAATGCATCCCTAGCTCATCCCATATGGTTTTCAATCAAGTGTAATAGGTGGAGACAGAGGTGGTTTCTTGCTTGTGGAGGACGATGTCCTGTTGGATCTCAAATATGCGGGCTAGATTGCCCTGAGAGAATCGGGTATCGAGGTCCTCCCAAACTTCTCTGGTAGTGGAATAAAAAATTCACACTGTCAGCAATTTCTGGATCACAGGTGTTGACTATCCAAGAATGGATAATGTCATTACATCTTGACCAAATGGCATGACCTTCAGGATCATCTGCTTCTGAAGGAGCTAAGATAGACCCATTGATGAATCCGAGCTTATTTCTTGTTTTCAAGGCTCGAATCATGGATCTTTTCCAACTGGAGTAGTTATCTCCATTGAGGGGCTTGGAAACGAGAACCAATCCAGAATAATCGGAAGGATGGATAAAGTAAGGATTGGAGAGGTCAGTAGGGGATTTTTCTTTTCCTACCTTTGATGGATTTGGTAGAACAACACCATCAGAAGAAGAATGATTATCTTCAGCCATTGAGGGTAATGAAGGTTTCGATGGATTAGAATATGACTGCAATAAAACTTGGTTGCTAGGGTTCTAGCTCTGATACCATGTAAAAGGATTAGAATGAGGGAATTGTGTGTTTCACTAAGATGAATCAAGTACATAAATAGGAGGAGATTACAACAATCTCTCCTATAATTAAGCTTGTCTATCCAACATATTAGGATAGTGTTACTATATACAAGGAAAGTAAATAACAAACAGATTAATCAAATCAATAATAATAGTAATAAAATCTGATTTTGAAATTTCTTTCCTGATTTTGATATTTCTTTCCAATACTCCCCTTCAAGTTGGAACCAAATCTGATTTCAATATTTCTTTCCAACAAACACCCTTCTTAAGTTGGAATCAAATATATTTTCAATATTTCTTTCCAACAATTCAATCTCCAATAATTTACGAATATAACTTTTCAACAATATGAAAATAATCGAAATGAGAAAAAAATCATAATTTTACCAAAATAAATAAAAATGAGATAAATATAGAAAAAAATAAATCTAATCATAGAGATCTCGAAGGCATTACACCATTGTGTCTTCTCGATGTCATTACAAATCATGTCCAATAAAAAAATGATTAATGTTTCTTAAGTAATAGAATGTCTTGTTTAACCACTTAGCGGGGTAATTAGGACTTGGGTCTCTTTCTTAGGCAAGACTATCCTAGGTCTAGGTCGGAACAAATTAGTTATTTAGACAAGGAGACACTTTTGGTTGTGAATTCCAAAGTGACAAATAAAATCATAAGCCTTTAAGATAAAGAAGGGCATGAGCGTCTTGTATGTTGTATGCCTACTTTTTTTTGAAATATTTCCGATAGTTTTGGTAGATGAAGACGAAATTACGCTCCGAATGGTTGATGGTTTACTCAATACAATATTTCTTGGGCGAAAAAGAGGATATCTCAATCGGGGGAGAGAAGGGTAAAACAAAAAAAATCAGTATTTGAACCCGACGGTAAAATTCGTGGTACTTTATTGCTAAGTCTAGCTTTTATGGAAGCTTTAACAATTTATGGACTGGTCATGGCATTTAAATTGCTTTGAATGGGTAAATCAATAATTTGTCCTTGGGGATCTCCCTTTAAGCCGTATATACGTTAAAAGATATACTCTGAAATATGAATTATAGGACACTTCAGAATTCAGATGGTTATGTTGTTATGTTATATAGTATAAGGACTAATCCAATCGAGCTCACGAATTTACCGGTAAACTGGTCGATTATTTGGGACGTGCTGGTCATATGTATAGAACCAACTTCAGGATTGGGCACAGTATCAAAGATCTTTTAGAAGCACTGTACCCATTGAGCAAAGATAGGTTGTAATTGTACAGAGATATCTGAAAACATATCTTGACTTTCATAAAGATTTACTTTCAAGTAATTTATTGGATATTACATGATGACAAACAAAATATGAATGGGAACAAAATAATAAAATAAAACAAGACAAACAACGTTAACAGACTAAACGAACCACAAAGTGTTGCATGACGAAACAACATACGTACGTAGGAAGACAAATAGGAAATTATGCTGAGAAAACCACCGCATATGCATGGCAAGTCGTACTGAAACTAGCTAGCTAGCTAGCTAGTTTGCAACCCTACATGTCTTCCTGACCTCACCTTGGTTTCCAATAAGCACTCCTATATTGCCCATCTTCACCATTGCAGCACCAAACTTCTTCTTCCAGGCTCCTTGATGCCTCGCAAACCCCTCCACTAAGGTCGCCGTCTGGGGGCTAGCGAGCAACGCAACATCAGAAGAAAACAACACTTTGTGAGCTATCACGTTCTTATAGTATTGGTTATCCAATTTATTTGGTGTCACAATATCTTGATCCACAACCACAGTACGGCTTGCAGTCGACGGGCATTTGCTCCTCAAGAATGCAATGAAAGATGGCTCGATAGACGGATCTTGGAGCGACAGGGATGAGCAGCGGGACTCACCAATGGAGTGTGCTCCGGAGAGGGTAACCAGATCATCGACGGATAGTCCTTTTGATGCGAAGCTGGTGATGAGCTGGGTGAGGTTAAAGAAAGGAGGGGGCAAATTTTGGAGTGCCTCGGCCGCAATGGAGACCCTTCCGTCGTGCCTTCCAGAGGGGATGGCGTACGTTATACCACCGAGGAATTTAGCCGCATCACGAGCGGCAAATGCGATAATGTCCGCACAAGAGACAACGCCTGGACAGTGGTGCTCGAGAGCAGTCTTGGCTTCATCAATCACGTCGAAGCCATGCAAGCTAGGGTTATTTGGAGGAGAAGTTTTCTCCGTGTTGGGGTTGGCTGGTGTTGGGTCGAGGAGTACGGAGGCATCACAGCCCTGGTGCAAAAATTAATGGTAGTTAGTCTCATATATATATATATGGGTGTCTGTGTGTGTGTGTAATGTATAAGTCAATTACCCTAACAAAGCAATCGTGGAAGAACAGCCTAATAAGGCCGGCGCCAAGGCCAGGAGTCTTGGCCACAGCCTTGTACACCACCTGTCTCACAATCTCTTCAGCCTTTGGGCACTTGCAACCATAGAATCCAACTTGTAGGGAAGCAGAGGACGTGGGAAGCATGGCTTGAATTGCCAATGCAAACAGAAGGCAGGAGGCCAAGAGACGAAGTTGACATCTACCTCCTCTGCTCATCTTTACTATATATATGTATGCTCTTAGGTGGGCGGGAGAGAGTGAAAGAGAGCAGTGAGGAAGAGCAGCTAGCTGATGATGAAGAGCTGCTCATGCCGATAGCTAT
Organism: Typha angustifolia; assembly: GCF_048772165.1. Taxonomy (NCBI): domain Eukaryota; kingdom Viridiplantae; phylum Streptophyta; class Magnoliopsida; order Poales; family Typhaceae; genus Typha; species Typha angustifolia. The sequence continues at coordinate 8,612,572 of NC_133252.1, read as the reverse complement.
TTATAGACTCGAAGGGATTGTGTTTGAGCAAGTGAACCAATGATAAGATAAAGAATCTACTCCTCTTTTTTAATGCCAAATTAGTTGAAGAAGTAAGGTAGAACGTGGACAGCACAAGCTCGAAGTTTGACTTTGATTTTTCACCAATCTGTACTGAGTTCGAAGGGGCGTTGCGTTTACAATTTCTTTTTAACGTAATAGAAGATTTGGTACAATCGACAAATTACCCGTTTTTTTTTCCTTAAAACAATATTTAACAAACCGAAACTCATATTTAACAGGGGAAAGTTACTAGCTAGTGAAAATACATTTACAGTTTCGTACGTAGATGTAGGTACTTGGTTTCGTACTATAAATAGACTCGAGAATGTGATGTATCCAATAGGCTTAAGAGTACATGTTAATTGGGATAATTAAGATCTTAATAATAGAAATGAAGAGGTGGAGGAATCAAAAGTCTGGATTCCTAGGCCTTAATATAATTAATTATTCTTCTGCAAAGAAGGTCTTATATATCTCTTTATTCCTTATCTAAGACATGTGATCCTTCCTAATAGATGATAATTAGATGCTTATAGGTTGGTGCTGCTATTCGTATTAGGAAATAGATTATTGCTTATAGTAGTTTACAAATTATTGAGTAGTTAGCTTGTTACTAGAATAAGCCCACAGAATTCAAGTCTCAAGTTTAAACATTCAAAACCCATAGCCCAAGAGCAGAAAAACAGCTTAGGTGTTTGAATGGCCTAGCCTAGCGTTCGAATGTTTGTCGGCCATACGAACTCACAACGGTTGAGATATTTCGTATTATAGTTTATTATTATTTTTAGACATATGACTAACTTCTATATATTTGAAATGGTAGCCACGTTGACATTATTAATTATTTGGCCATTTGTTTTGTATCTAGGCTTGAACGAACCTTCTCCCTCATCCTTTCTCCCTCGTAGTACCAGCTTTGAGATTCAATCCATGATTGAGTTACAACTCCGTAGGTTCTCCCTCTTCACTTTGATGACCCTCCTTTTGGTAGGTATCCCCATTCTCCCTCCTCTTTTACAATCCTTACCAATTCGTAAGCCATTAACCCTTATCTTATATCGATCAAGGTTAATCTCCATTAATCTAACCTTTCCTAAAACTACCCCACTTCCCCAAAACATCTTACTCCCTTTCACCCTACCTAAATCTCTACTCCACCACCATCATCACATCCATAATGATCTTTAGTTCCCTTAAAAGTACTCTAACATTCGATCTAGAGAGTAGATCAATCCCATCCAAAAGCCTACCCAAGCCTATTTATCCTTTGGGATTGAGTTGCAACAAGTCGGGATCTGAGCAAGATTTCCTTAGCGTGTCTCCATGATGATGTAGGTGAATAGTCGCACAATAAATCATCGAAACCTTGAGTTAAATGATCGCATAACAAAATGCCAGGTTTTTGCAAGTAATCCAAGAAAGGCTAATGCAAGGACAAGTGCTACCTAAATCCTCCACACATAAACCACCCATAAAAGTCCCACCGATCAGTCAAGGACATGAGAGGGAGACCATGCTTGAGCCGAGGCTAGGTGGGCCTCGCTTGCGAGTGCGATTTGAAGATGACCATAATGTTGATCTCTGGATTGAGATGGATGATGAGGAAGACTGAGGAGCTAAAAGAGGACGTTAAAAGAATCATGTGTGGTTAGCAGAGCATCCACTTTTGATTAGGACTGGGGCAAGATTGGATCCCAACCAAGATAACGACATTTGTAGGCACACTATTTAATTGGAGTTTTTGATTTTTCGAGGTGGCGATCCGATTAATTGGTTGTATTGTGCTAAATAATTATTCATTTTCTAGGGAATGGCTAAGGATTAAAAGGTTCTCCTTGCATTCTTCCACCCCGATGATGCGGTATTGAGATAGTTTTTGTGAGTTACCATGCATTGGCCGATTGTGTTATGAATCGAGCGTCAGCTACCTGATCAAGCTCAGATGCAAGGAATCAATCCGCATAATCGAAAGAAAATATTCTCTAAATATTCGTAGTGAGAAAATTATGCAAATAGATGGGATCGTTTTGTATCTTCCCGACTATATTTTTGATATTTAAGCCCTTCATAGATTCTGACTTTAGCTAGGGCAAAAATAGGTAATGTTACTGTAGAGGTGGAGATGACGGGTGATGGTAATGATGAAGGTGATGGTGGTGATGGATTGGTGGCATGAGGTGCTATTGGGTGAAGGAAAAAGGGGAGAAGGTGGCCGAGATCCTAAGGAGTAGAGAGGACTCAATAGATGAGGGGGAATAGGAGTAACCGACGTTGAGGTGGCACACGGCTATGGTTTAAGCGAGGAGGAAGAAGAGTTAGAGTACATGAAAAAGAAAGGAAAACACAATATTTATTAATAATCCCAAATAAGTATTCAACATATTAAGAGGCAAACCTAACAAGTAAAATAATTGAATGAGGTTAACCGTGTTCAAACGCGCAATTCACGTTCTCTGTATGTGCGAACGTATGTAGGCGTTCGAACACAACCTGCACGCATTTAAACATGCAATTTGCATTCCTGTATGTGCAAACTTATGCAAGTGTTCGAATAGGGTGTTCGAATACGACCTTTCCGCGTTCGAACGCGACAGCGAGAATTCTTATTTTTGAAGAAATCTAAGAAACCAAAATAAAAAAGGGTCCATAGGTTGTATCAATGCACAAGATGACTTAGTGTGCTCCGAATCACATCAGATTGAAACCTAGATGGAGTTTCATTGTTTACTCTACAAACGGTTTAGATTGTTGAGCTACAAAGATTTCCATGATATCTTTGTAAAGACAATCAAAAAGCTGATTGTTAGATCCTACCAAGGGGAATTTGAGCGAGTGTCCAGCCAATGCATGCTACTGTGGTTAGACATTCAATTCAAATTCACCTTCATCGTCGGCTTGTTGGAGAACATTCAAGCCATAGAGGATGCTCTACTTATGGAGGACAAATGTAGAGCACTTAGAGGGCACTCGAGGTGGCCATGGAATAGTAGGCCACCATTGAAGCCATCGCATATCGGTAACAACTTAGTTTACCTACTACGTGCTCTTAGGGGTGCTGCTCAACACTAGCCACCATTTCTTATTTCCATTGATGTGAAGACAGCTCCTAGGCCTACTATGCATACTCTAATACCTACCTTAGTAGAGGACCGAAAGGCCAAAGTATTGTACTTCAGGTGCCCTTAGGTATGACCATTGCGCAATAGACCAAATCGGTGATGCTTATCGATGATGAGGCTGAGAAGAATGTACATGCGGACGAGGTCACACTATTGGTGATGAGCATGAGGATGAGCAACAACTAGTAGCTAATGAGGAGATTGATTTGGAGGAGACATGGGTGCAATCTTATTACATGCCTACTCTACAGCCACTACACTACCGAAGACCATATGAGTGGATGACATCATTAGAAAGCATCAGTGCATATCCTCATTGATAGGTAGAGTACACTTAACTTTCTAGATGAGTGGCTAGTTTGAAAGATTAGGCCCACTTCTAAATCAATAGTAAGATTTGATGTCACCATTGGCGATAGGAAAATGCTCCGAGCCAAAAATATTTATAGTGCTATTTAGGTGCGAGTCCAGGGATAGACCTTTGTCATGGACTTGTATCTTATTATACTACGTGGGGCGCATGTTGTCTTAGGGACATAATGACACTTGAGCTTGGGTCCAGTCATATTTGACTTTGGAGAGATGTGCCTCACTTTTATTCACAACAGTAGGAGGGTGCAACTTGATGGTATCCGGTCGCACTAAGGAGCTACCTTGAAGCAGCTACTTAGCTTGCTGAGCACTATGAACCTAGCTTACTTGATGTAGCTAGCTACCATAGAGCTTGAGTAGACACATGAGTCAAGTATAGCTAATGATTTGGCTCATGGCTTACAAGAGTTTTCAATCCTCTTTGAGAAGCTGAATGGGTTACCACAAGCACATAAGGTAGACCATCGCATAGAGATCATGCTGAGCACCAAACCAGTGAACGCTAGGCCTTACCTTTACCCTCATGTTTAGAAGATCTCTAGATTGGTGACAGAGGTGTTGGTGAGGAATAAGAATGCATATTCTTGACCCGTGCTGCTAGTGAGGAATAAGAATGAGAATTAGCAATTCTGTGTGGACTACTACTTACCAAATATATCTAATGCGGACATATATTAGCAATATATAACATAACATGCATGAATCCAATCTATCATGTTGTAAAACTCAAGCTCATGTAGAGCTCCTCATAGACTATGTCAATATGATATCCATCATTTTATACTATCAAATCTTTAATTTAGGCTTATATAGGGACATGCTCATAGGTCATATGAACACTTAAACCAATTACACAAACACCCTTAAGGGAGGGTAGATCATAGTGCTAAATCATTCGCCTATCGCTTGGTGAACAGCATGACCAATAATCTATCATCACAGGCTAAGGAGCTCAATTATGAGCTCATCACATGAGTCAATATCTTGTATCAATATTACCTTTAGAGCCCTTAGCTTCACATAATTGTACCACAGTGTAAGAGATCATGAGTCGATGATCATAGATGTCCTCACTCTGTGTTATCGGGTACCGTTAGGTTTACGTCATCCTACCTTTTGCTCTCTTACTTAAATACCCAAAGGGACTTACTCTCATCGATAGATAGTAAATCGCCCATTGCCTGGCAAAACGACTATCTAATTATCTAGGATCAACATATTGAGACCTCAAGATGGGCTCTAACATATAAATGTAATAATATGCTTTGCCCCTATCCTGATTAGAGAGGTGTTGGTATTGTCGAGATGTAGAAATTACTCCTTTCATAATAATGCACGTGTGCTAATAACATGATATTATACAATATAAATAAGCATTATAGAGCATACATCATTATTATGTATAATGTTTTATCATATATAATCATGCGCACCATAAATATGCATAGTATAATAATAAGTGTAGTTATGCTGCACACGTAAAATTAACATGTGTCTGCGAATGTATGATAAGAATGTGATGATGCCATAAAGTAAAACATATTATTCTCTATACTAAGACTATAGAACTTTCACTTGGCTAATATCATTTTCCAGTTTACAAGTTCCAACTACACCATAGGATCAACCTAACGTGGTACTGAGTTTACATCAATAATGAATGTAATAAAAAGTATGAGCATAACTTACCTACCACTAATAATTAAAATAATCATAGTAACAAATGCTATAGGCTTGGGTAGGTGTATCTAAATTATTATTTTTAATTAGATAAAGCTAGTATAATCAAGGCCTAACGCATTATTAAATGGGTTAAATACATTTTATCCCCTACTGCATATGCTCAAAAATCACATTACCTTTATGTACTTTAATGGAGCACACCAAAAAATTTCAAAAATTGAATGGAGGGCTGAATTCCCTCAGTTTTTAATTTTTTATGGATAAAAATATCCTTCTCCTCATATATAAATATTTCTTTCTTTTCAAAAAATACCTACATATTTTCTTCTCTTACTTCCTAGATTCTGCCAAATATATAGTAATTTTTATTAAACCTGAATTTTTATGAAGTTTAATAGTTATATCATATCTAAAAACAAGAAAAATATGGATTAAAGAAAAATTAGATCAAAAGCCATCTATTTTGTCTAATAAACATAAAAAGGGCATTTTGGTCTTTTGGGCACACCCCATTAACTTTGACAGAAAAACTGACTTCATTAAATAAAATGTTAATAGAAAAAATTTAATTAACTCACTTTGTTAAATAAGAGAACATCCTAATGTGATATCCCTACGTTGATCTGTAATAATTCTCCAATAGGAGCAATTAATACAGATACAATCAGACCATCGACTCATTTGTTAAAATAATTTTTAACTAATATTATAACTAACAAAACTACCCTCTAAAAATGATTGATGAAAAATAATTAAGGCTTAAGTTTGACAATGATAAATAAATAAAAATGCTAAAATAAATTACTATAATTTAAATAATAACTAAACACAAAGTTATCAAAATTGCACCAGACTGATTGGTCAGATCGATAAACTAGTGAACCAACCACCAAATCGGTTCAGTTTTGTTATTACATAAGAGATAAATATAAATTACTTAAAAAATAAATATGTTCAATCCATCAAGCTCAATGTCCTCATGATATAATCTGATCTAAACTGATTCACATCAGTGAATAGTAATGAGGAATAGCCTAATGTTCCGTACCTTAAACCTCATGGCGATGATGACCTAGTTTGCATTAGATTTGGACCGATCCAGACGTAGAAAAATTAAAAAAAATTTAGATGGTGGTAGCCTTATAAGTTAGAGTTCTAATAATTTTAATTTCATATAAATCAGAGATCGGGATGAAAAGTTATCAATAAAATAGTAGAGAAAGGTTAGAACCAAACAAATTGATAAATATCTAACATTGCAGCATTTGTCGGAGAGTGGAGAACGACTGTATAATAGGGTGGGTACTAGAAGAAGGTGGTGGCTAGGATTTAGAAGCTTTGGGGTTCTATGTTTATGATCTACTTTTAAAAATTAAGGTAAAAATAATCTAACGACTACGATAAAACAATAAATGCGATAATAAGAAAATAACTAAACTCAATTAATTCTCAATGCTTGGATGTTTAGATATTTGGATGAATAAACAAAGGTCAGGTATAATGAGTCCTACTTGGACTTAACCCTAAAAGCTTATACGACTCGAACTTGGACTTATTTTAGATACTTATAAGACTTCATTGAACTTGTTTTAGTAGCTTATATGACTTAATTAAACTTATCATAGTAGTTTACATGTCTTAACTAGACTTGCCTTAAATGCTTACAAAAAAAAAAGAATATGAATCAATTAAAAGATAAATAAACTCGATCCATCGAGCCTAATATTCTCATAATGCGATCTAATCTAACCCGGTTTGCATTAGTATTAGTCGTAACTTGATAGTTTATCACAGTCATACCATATTATCTAGTTGTCTAGTATTGTTACGATGAATTTGCATGTTCATATACCAAAAGGTTTATTTAGATTATAGTATAATTTATTTTTAAAATAGATTATCTTAAGTACATATTATATACCAAAAGGTTTATTTAGATTATAGTATAATTTATTTTTAAAATAGATTATCTTAAGTACATATTTATCTTCGTACGATAAACCAATCCATCATGCCGCTGCATCGTGCTTGTCGTGTAAATGTGCTGGTATACACGTGAGTGTATGGCAGGGGAGTACGGGTGAAAACGGATCGGATAGTGCTCAACCCATATCTGGATCCGTATTTTTAGTTCGGATACGGATTCGGATACAGATATTGGACGGATAGCAAAATTTAAAACCATATCCTAACTAAACGGATACGGATAATTTTCGGATAAAGGATCGGATCTTAAACGGATATTGATTAAATTTAAAATAATTATAATATTTTATTTAAATATAATTAACACAAAATTATTAAGAGTTTTACAACAAATATTTTTTTTTAATGTCAAATATATAAAATTAGAGAAATTAATCTCTATAAATAATATATAATGTATTATTATTAATAATATTAATACTTACTATTTAAATAAGCAAACTAAAAACTGTAAATCATTTAAAAAAAATACGGGTAAACGGATATCTGATATCCGATATCCGTATCCGAATCCGAATCCGAGTCGGATAGAAATTTTTTATCCGAATCCAATCCGAGTCGGGTCGGATAGCGGGTCGGGTCGGATTTAATCCGACCTGTTTTCACCCTTATAGGGGAGTTACAGTAAATATATAAATTTCCAACAAATTTTGATACGGACTTCCCTATATAAGTTTGTATAGGTATTAATGCTACCACCATCAAGTCAGTGTCGTCGTTCTCAATTATTTTTCTTTCCCTTTCTTCCACTAAAAGGCCTAGCCGACTTGCAAAACCCTTCCTCACAAGCTATTAGAGAACAGATTTTTATGACATTATGAGTATCTAATTCTACAATTTCTCAATTTCTACTTTGTTAGTACCATCTACATCCTACTACTATATTGCTTTTGAAATTTGTGCAGTGGGGCATAATCTTACTAAGTTCCATCTTCAATATCTAAGAACAAATTAGGATGTTGTTTTTTTTGCATATATCCCTTCAAAATTTTCTTATTCACTTATATGCCAGTCTAAACTTGATATTTATAAATGTACCATTCATCTCAAAACACACAACTTTTAGATATATACCCTTTAAAACACTTATTTTTTATTTTCATATATACCTTTTGGAGTTAACTAACAGTTAAACTTTAAATAATTTACTTTAGATTTCATATATTTCCTTTAGTTAAAAGTATGTATTTCTACTTTTTTATATTAGAAGTCCTGATACTGTCACAACCTTGTGAACTGGAGAAGAGGTACAGATAAGTATTCTTATCAATGCAAATAACATAATACAAAAAAAATGAAATTAATGCAAGCTAGCTTTTAGGTAGTAGTGGCAATTTCCAGCTTGACATCATTGACCGGCTCCAAATTAAAATATGACCCTTGAAATTCGAAAGGCACAGTCTGGAAGTTGAATTATTGAGGATATTTAATCATCGCTTATTCTTTTTAAATATACTTATGAACATTATTAGATATAAGATCCTAGTCGGTTGCCGCTAATCTTAAAATTATAGAGCAGCTAATCTCACTTCTTATTCTTTAAATCATGTCTCTAATCTAGAGTATAAAAATATAGTATTTAATTGTAAGTTGAAATAGTGGTGTAATAATTATATTTAATGTAGCAGGATTACTTTTAATTTGATACATAAATTTAAATTAAAGTGTAATTATTTCTTGTAGGTATGCAATGTTCACGTTTCGTGTAAGTTGATTAGTTGGAGAGAAGAGATAGAAGTGTAAGATGATTAGTAGGAGAGGAGATAGAAGAGAAAATTGAGTATAAAGTTTTAATTTGAGCAGAAATTAGACTAGTTAAATTTTTTATAACTTTTTTAAATTCTAATTATTAAAATAATTTTAGTTGAATTAGGGGTAAAATCTATGCATAATAAGATTCAAATAACATGCATAATATTTCTAATATAGAGTAAGAATAATTTCATATTTGGTTGTAAATCTAGAATAATATTCTGTAATTTAGAATAGAGAAATCTCTAAGCAGAAACATCACCATAGTTAGGAGAATGAGCAAAGATAATATTAGTTTCATCGTCCTTCTGGGATTTATTTATAAAAGACAACCTAAACTACATTACGTGTGGATTAGTCGTAAATATAAAATTGGGAAGTTTGAGCACATATCGTCGAATTTGGTTTAAATATTCGATTTATTAATTTTGTATAATTTTGCACAGAAAATTATAAATAATATACTCTATTTTGAGTATATTACAGAAAAGCTATCTCGTTTTATTATTTATAAGTGGAGCCTTCAAGCTCTTGTTTGAATTAATTTAATTATTTGACAAAATTAAGCAACTAAAATAACTAGGAGTGATGTGAACTAGGTCAAATCGGATCACATCAAGGAGAGATTGGGCTTAATAGATTGAGTTTAGTAATCTTTATCTGTTTATTTACTTTAATTAGAGTCTTATTAGGTTAGAATTTATTAGTTTTTAATTCAGCTCTGCACAGTTTCGAAAAAAATATTTGAAGGATATTTAATAATATTAGACTAGTTGGAGAATATCGGTAACATCCTCATTTATAATCTTCTTATTCAAGGTTTCTTCAAATTCGCACTCTATTTGTGGTAGAAGGAAGAAACATTCCGAGAAGAATAAAGAATGATGATTTAGCTAAGTTATGTTTATCTCTATGTTATATATATCTCTTATGTAAGTACTTAAGACAAGTTTAGTTAAGTCATATAAGCCACTAAGACAAGTTCAATTAAGTCATATAAACCTCTAAGACAAATCTTAATTCAAGTCGTATAAGCCTTTATGGTTAGTCTAAGACAAGTCATAGTTCGAGTCATATTAGTCTTTAGAGCTAGTCCAAGTAGAACACCACCCCACCTCTATATATAAAGGGGCAGGGCTTCTTTGTTAATCATCCAATACTCTAGGCATGAGAATTAATTGAGTTTAGTTATTTTCTTATTATCGCATTTATCGTTTTATCATAGTCGTTAGATCGTCTTTACCTTAATTTCTAGGAGTCGATCATAGGCGTAGAACCTCCAAAGCTTCTAAACCCTAGCCACCACCTTCCTCTAGTACTCACCCTACTACACGGTCGTTTACCACTGCCCTTGGTCGTCTACCACTCTCTAACGACCGCTGCAACGTCGGATATTTACCCGTTTGTCCTGTTCTGATCTATCTCCACTATTTTATTTTAACTTTTCATCCCGATGATTTAGGAGAAACTAGAGTGATTAAAATCTTAACTAATGAGGTTACCACTATCTAAATTTTCAGTTTAGATCTTGTTTGTAATATGGAGATAAACCTGAATACTAATTTCTAACAAAATATATTCGATTTAATCGAGCCTCTAAAGATTAAAATCACATCAACATCTAAGCATTAAATTCCACAAGATCAATGGATTCGAAACTACTATTTAATCTCAAATATCAGTGAGATAAGTATAATTCAGAAAATTTAAAATATTACTTGAAATAGACGCAATGTTTTACGTTTTATTTCATTTCATCATATAGTGAGGTGTTGCTCGGTTTTTTTTTTTTGCCAAATAAAACGACCTATTTATAAATTAAAAGAAAAGATAGTGTTTTACTTATAATATAGTCAAACTGCTGGGTATTTATTGTTAATTTTCTCATTCTTTTATTGGTAAAAAAGGAAATATGTCGGTTTTACATTTTTTTTTTTTGCAGATAACCCATAAAAAATCTCTTATTTTTTTATATGCCCCTCTAAAATTAATATTTACATGTATATCTATGAAAAGACATGATTTTTGTATATGTATTATTTATATGAATACCTTTTGAGTTACATAAGCATTAAATTTTAAATAATTTAGAACAAACAGATAAAAATATACTTACTGTAGTTTTTATTAACTTTCTTAGTCAAAGATATTTTTGTGTTTTTTCTACTAATTATTCAAATTTAATCTGAAAAATAATCTGTTGGATATCTATGCAAATAGTATATGTTTTGAATGGTAAACATGCAAATATAAGGGCATAAAAACGAGTGAAGGATTCCTTAAGGATATACATGCAAGCAAAAAAAAACGATATAAAAATTGTAACCTCAACAAACCAATGCTCTGCAAGCTCATTCGTGAGAACTAAAAAGTCAAAATTCCAGCTTGTGCTGCCCACGTTCTAGCTTTATTCCACCTAATATGGCATAAAAAAGAGAAGACTCTTTTATTTTATCATTGGTTAATTTACTTGCTCAAACCCAACCCTTCCCATCTATAAATACCTATCAGCATGAGCAGCTCTTCATCATCAGCTAGCTGCTCTTCCTCACTGCTCTCTTTCTCTCTATCAGAGTATACATAGATATATAGTAAAGATGAGCAGAGATAGAGGTCAGCTTCCTCTCTTGGCCTCTTGCCTTCTCTTTGCATTGGCCATCCAAGCCATGCTTCCCACCTCCTCTGCTTCCCTACAAGTTGGATTCTATGGTTGCAAGTGCCCAAAGGCTGAGGAGATCGTGAGAAAGGTGGTGCACAAGGCTGTGGCCAAGACTCCTGGCCTTGGCGCCGCCCTTATTAGGATGTTCTTCCACGATTGCTTTGTTAGGGTCAGTAAGTTATACATTACAAATATATATATATTTTACAACTAAATTCTTATTCTTTATAGAATTCACATGTATAGATGAATAGACTAATTGCCATTGATATTTTTTTTATTTTTTTTTTGCACCAGGGCTGTGATGCTTCTGTACTCCTTGACCCAACACCAGCCAACCCCAACACTGAGAAAACTTCCCCTCCAAACAACCCTAGCTTGCATGGCTTCGATGTGATTGATGAAGCCAAGGCTGCCCTCGAGCACCACTGCCCAGGCATCGTCTCTTGTGCGGACATTATCGCCTTTGCTGCTCGTGATGCAGCTAAATTCCTTGGTGGTATCAAGTACGCCATCCCCTCTGGAAGGCGAGACGGAAGAGTCTCCATCGCAGCTGAGGCGCTCCAAAATCTGCCCCCTCCTTTCTTCAATCTATCCCAGCTTATCGCTAGCTTTGCATCCAAAGGGTTATCCGTCGGCGATCTGGTCACCCTCTCCGGAGCACACTCCATCGGTGACTCCCACTGCTCATCGCTCTCGCTCCAGGATCCATCGATCGAACCATCCTTTATCACATTCTTGAGGAGCAAATGCCCACCGACGGCGAGCCCTACTACGGTTGTGGATCAAGATATTGTGACACCAAATAGATTGGATAACCAATACTACAAGAATGTGATAGCTCACAAAGTCTTGTTCTCTTCCGACGTTGCCTTGCTAGGGAGCCCCCAGACGACGGCCTTGGTGCAGGCCTTTGCGAGGCACCAGAGAGTTTGGAAGGCAAAGTTTGGGGCTGCCATGGTGAAGATGGGCCACATCGGGGTGCTTACTGGAAATCAAGGTGAGGTTAGAAAAATGTGCAAGGTTGTGAACTAGCTAGCTAGCTAGTTTCGGTACGACTTGCCATGCATATGCGATGGCTTGCTTAGGATATATGACTTGGTATTTGTTTTCTGACGTGTATTGTTTCGTCGACGTCGTGCTCTATGACTCGTTGAGTCTGTCGATGTTGTTTGTCATGTTTTATTTCATTCTTTTGTTCTCATTTTCTAATAGAGTTTGTCATCAGTATAATGCACAATAAATTACTTTGAGGTAAATCTTTGTGCTGCTTTTGAATTCGTACAAACATGATTTGTAGTGGCATGGTAACTGATCGAGTAAGCATTTGTATAGAAATTCATGATGCTTCAAGATCATCGGAAGGATCACCATTAAGGCTGAATTTAAGGGTCCTTGGATGACATTATTGAGCTGGCCAAGATTATCAAAAGCAAGAAGGAGAATGGAGAAGTATATACCAAGAGGCTTGCATTACATATTGGCATTGCCACTATTTATACATGCAGGAATTTCTTCCATAAGGAAAGTCTACCCATAATACAGCTATCTATAGTACGGCTATGATTACGTTATACATGGTGAAATAAATCCTGATGATTAGCATCTTCCTAATATAGCTGATACACAATCTATCCATGGAGGATTTGATTTCTTGAATCAATGTTCATTCCAATTGTAGAGTATTTCTTTCCTAACACTCACTTTCAAGTTGGAGAGTGAATGTCTCTAACTCCCAACTTGCGAATCATGGCAATGAAAGTTTCTTTCCAAGAGCTTTGGTAGAAACATCTGCCAATTGGTTTATAGAGCTCATGAGTCTAGTGATGGGGAACCATCAAATATCTTGTCCTTTACATAATGACAATATGCCGAGTGCGCTAATGGAAGACTGAATTAGCTGCTATGTGTAGTGTCGCTTTATTGTCACAACAAAGTAGGGCTAGTTCTGAATGTAGCAATCCCAAATCCAAATTTTTAAGAAGATATCGAGGCCAAGAAAGTTCACAAGTTCCGTCATGGCCTGGTATTCTACTTAAATTGATGATAGAGAAATAGTTTTCTAGTACTTCGACTTCCATGAAATTAATGAAGGACCGAGGAAAATATAATAGCCAGAAGTAGATATTCTAGTAACCGAACAACTTGGCCAATCAGAATCACAAAAAGCTTATAATTTGAGATCACTTTAGAGGAAAAGAATAACCCTTGACCGAGAGCATTTTTAATATACTGAACTATATGTAAGCCAGCTTGTGACATTCTGGGTTGATGCATAAACCTGCTCAATATATGAACTGCACAAGTGATGTCTGGTCTGGAAACCAACTTGTGACTGATACGATTCGGACTTCACCGATGACGTCTCGAGCATGGATACACTTTATGGGTGTCTTTCTTTCTTGTATGTTGTGTTTGAACACGGGTGGAGTGCATTCGAACGCTGTTGTGAACGCCTGTATTAGATTCGCACATCCAGAGAGTGCGAATTATGCGTTCCAATGCACCTACGAACGCCTGCATCGCATTCGCAAATCTAGAGAAGTGAAAAATATGTGCGTTCGAATGCCTGCATCGCATTCGCAAATCTAAAGAAGTGAGAAATAAATGCGTTCGAACGCGGTCAACGAAAATGTACTATTTAGGGTTATTTTTGAATTGTTTGGTTAGCCTCTAAAGGTGTGGATGGCAACCATGGAGTCATTATTTATGAATTGAGTTTTTGCCTTGCCTCCCTTGTCTTCTTCGCCGACGACGTTGCTTCTAAACTCTCTTGATCAGCTAATCACCCCAGTCCCTTAGGGGCGGCCCACTCCTCCCCCTTCTTCCAATCTATCCAACACTTACCCTAACCCTTCCACCACCACTTATTCACCGGTGCCACCCCATTAACGCTGGTCCATCTTCATCCACCATCATCTAGGATCTCATGCCTCCATCCACGGATCCTAAGACAGACCCCCTGACGTTCATCTACTAATTGGACAATATCTCGAGATTTCTATATCTGATTTGCCTAAAACTTGGATTAGTTAGAAAGCTTTTTTTTAGGGCTACAACATATCAAAATATCACATCGATCGGACGATGACATATTTTGGGATCTATTTTCAAAGTTTCGTGTCAAATCTTGTCCAAATCTGAAAATCGGAATAGATCGAGCCTTGGCCTAAAAGGAGAGATCGTATCAAGTTGGTATCAGAGCCACCGTTCCTTAGACACATGCTTCCTATGACGACAACTAGAGTCATGGCTACACGGCGAGATGAGGAAGAAGAGATTCTCCCGAAATAGGGGGAGGAAACGGTTGTCGGGAATTCCACCCACGGAACCGTCCAATCAAATCGGAATACGGAAGAGTTTAGTGTTCAAGCCGTGTTGGGGTCTCTTTCCGAACAAATGGCCATCCATAACCAGATGATGATGGAGATGATGTAGGAAATACGGGCGTGGCCGAAATCTTCGACATGCACGGCAATCGCAAGGCAGTATGGGGAGCCTTTCGTAGCATACCCAACATCCTCCACGGCCTCCCCGTTCCCCACAAAAATAGGGGAGAGTTCGGCTATCCTGCAAGATCGAGCTTCTACACCCTGACCCATGGTCAGTTGCAATAAATCGCCATCGGCTACGATGGGATCCTCAACCATCGTAGCAGCCCTCGGAACCTCCACATCTTCCTATGCACCGGAGACCTTACCGACAAACCGCGAAAGGCTGGCCACACCCTTTTCGATCCCTACAGAGACGACGAAGAGTCCAACTTCAAGGTAGCAGTTTCCTCTGGCGAGCTTGACGGTTGGAAAGGTTCTTTCGACGTTAGAACAGAGTTCTTCGATGAGTCGACAACCGTGCAAACCACTATTGAATAAAGGAAGACCACACATAGCCGCTGGATATCCCTCATCAGGAATCCTCATTAGTAGTGAGGGAGATGATCCGGAACCGCGAGTTCCGGCACTTGGGCTGCCTTACACCACCTCCCTTTGCAACTACGGCAAGCCGGCAACTAGGAAGAAATCTCGTATGGCCTCCAGTGACCTTCCACCATTCTCATTGGTCAATCGACAATCGACCGTGACAGCGTCGTCACTGGCGATGACGTTGCAGCTCCCCGCCGAGCTACAACTCAAAGAAGAAGGTCGTGATCTTCCACCCACGGCAGCACCAACCGTTGACAACCCCGTAAAGACCTTGTGGGCTGTTGCTTTTCTCACCCAGACAGCCGAAAGCTTCCTGCCATGGCTGCAACTAAATGAAGAAGAAGGAGATGAAGATTTTATTTTTGTCAACCTCAATGTTCCACAACAGTCAACCGCCACCATCCCAAGAGGGACCTCACCAATAGCTTTTCATATTCTAGATGGCCGAAGGCTCCTTGCCGTGCCTGTGATAGGATTGAGAAGAAGGAGATCAAGATTTCATTTTTTGGGCCAACTTTGGCCTTCCATCGTCGCTGACTGCCGCCACACCGTTGGGAACCCTACCAAAGCAACTACTGGAAGAGGTCACTCCTCAACCAAGGCTGCCACTGCCAAGGCAACTCCTATGGCAATGGCTGATGGAGATGGAATTATAGGAGAAATATTAGGGATTTCACATTTTTTTGAAAATCCTAAGTGGTTAGAATTTCAAGATGGCTACATGGTTGGGCTTGACCAAGTTGAATTGCTAGACATAAGCTGGGTTGGATCTAAAAGCCAAAGGGGTCAAGTCAAGTGTGAGTCATCTCTAGACTTGGGGACTTAGTTAAGTCAAAGAAGGCACAATACTTAAGTCAAGTTTGCTTATACGATGATACATTTGACTGGGATCCTGTGGGCAAAATGATTATGAGCACAACCAACAGTCAGTTTAGCTAGTTGAACCAATCTCGAGTCACTAGGAGAACCTAATCTAGATCCACCAACTACATCTGACTCGACCTCCCGAGCACAATCGGACGCACTAGATTTTTATTGCTAAACTGACATTGAGTCAATTGGTTCGACCACCCGAGACTAGATGGACTCAATGTAGACGAACCCAAATTCCACCTTAGACCAGTAGGAGTACAAGTATCCAAGCTCGACTAAGGATGACCCACCAAACACGGCAAGTTTAACTTGAGTCACCTTGAGGACAAGGTGTATGGAAGCGTGGTTGATTGATACGATTCGAACTTCACCGATGACGTCTCAAGCATGGATATACTTTATGGGTGTTTTTGTTTCTTGCTTTAATATTTAATTCTTAAAAAAATAAGTTTTCTGTATGTCGCGTTCGAACGCGGGTGGAGTGCGTTCGAACACGGTTGTGAACGCTTGCATCAGATTCGCATATCCAAAGAGTACAAATTGTGTGTTCGAACGCACCTACGAACGCTTGCATCGCGTTCGCAAATCTTGAGAAGTGAGAAATATGTTCATTCAAACGCGCTGCGAACGCTTACATTGCAATCGCAAATCCAGAAAAGTGAGAAATATATTCGTTTGAACGCGATTTGGTGCATTCAAACGCGGTCGGTGAAAATGTACTATTTAGGGTTATTTTTGAATTGTTTGGTTAGCCTCTAAAGATGTGGATGGCAACCATAGAGTCATTATTAATGAACTGAGTATTTTTCCTTGTCTCCTTCATCTTCTTCTCTCCTGTTCTCTTGATCCCCGGCGACGTCGCTTCTGACCTCCCTCGACCGGCCAATTACCCTAGTCCCTTAGAGGCGACCCACTTCTTCCCCTTCTTCCAATCTATCCATCACTTGCCCTAACCCTTCCATCACCCATAACCCTTCCACCACCACTTATTGTCCGGTGCCACCCCATTAACATCGGTCCACCACCATCCACCATCATCTAGGATCTCATGCCTCCATTCACGGATCCTAAGATAGACCCCATAATGTTCATCCATTAATCATACGATATCTTGAGGTCCTCACATCCGATTTGCCTAAAACTTGATTTATTGGAAAGCTCTTTTCTGGAGCTACAACATATCAAAATCTCAGAACAATCCGAAGGGGGCATCTTTCGGCATCTATTTCTAAAATTCCGTGGCAGATTTTGTCCAGCTCTGAAAATCAGGAGAGATCGAACCTTAGCCTAAAAGAGGAGATCGTATCAGTGACATTGTGGGTTGATACATGAACCTGCTCGATATATGAACTACACAAGTGATGTCTAGTTTGAGAGTTTAAGACATTTTCCCATTGGAATATTAGCGGGAGTAGTACCAAGTAATTATGCTTCCTCAATAATCTTTAGGGCATACATGCATTGGCAGATATAGATACCATTGGCTATGTCTCGTTAGATCTCAAAGATGCGGGGTGCATTGCTTTGAGAGAATCACTCACAATGGTCCTCCTATACCTCATGAGCAGTAGAATAATAGATGATGCTATCTGCGATCTAGATTGAGGGTGTTGATGAGCTAGGAATGGGCCATGTCGTTGCAATGCGACCAAGTTGCATATCCTTTAAGGTCAGCTTCTTTTGAAGGAGATTTGATTGATCTGTCGACGAATCCAAGTTTGTTTATGGAATTTAGAGCTAGAGTCATAGCCCTCTTCCAACCGGTGTAGTTATCTCCATTCAAGGACTTAGAGACCAGAACTATTCCCGAATGATCTGAGTGATGGTTGAAATAGGGATTTGAGATATCAAATCTTGAAGGATCTGACCAACTAGGAATGGTAGATGATTTGTCGACATTAGCAGGTGGTGGATTTTCTTGGTTGCTAGCCATGGAGATTGAATGACTACTAGGAAGATGCTACATGAGAGCTTAGAGTGTAGCAATAGGTTGGATTTAACCTTGCTCTCATACCATGAAAAACAAGAAGGAGAATGGAGAAGTATATACCAAAAGGCTTCGTTACGTATTGGCATTGCCACTTTTTATGCACGCAGGAATTTCTTCTATAAGGAAAGTCTACCTATAATATAGCTATCTATAATACAGCTATTAATTATGTTATACATGGTGAAATAAATTCTAATGATTAGCATCTTCCCAATATAACTTATAGACATTCTATCCATGGAGGATTTGATCTCCTAAATCAATGTTCATTCCAATTATAAAATATTTCTTTCCTAACAGATTATACCTTATTCTGGCGAAATTACTATTTTTGCCCTTTTATGTTATTGAAAGGTTGTAATATGGGGAGATCGGAGATTGGATAAAGCCATTAGAGTTTCATTTCCCATTGTTTTAATATTTGATGTTTACTTCTTGGTATTTCATTAAAAAATGAAAAATCGAAATAAATGGCCTATGCTCTTAGAGAGAGAGATATGAAGAAAGATAGCAGTGAGGAAGAGCAACTAGCTGATGATGAAGAGCTGCTCATAGATGAGAAGGGATGGATTTGAGCAAGTAAACCAATGATATAAGATAGATAATTCTCCTCTTTCTTATGCCAAATTATGTGAAGTAGAGCTAGAACGTGACAGCACGAGATGAAAGTTGACTCTTACTTCTCACGAGTTGTGGTCGATCAGTAGCAGGCGTTGGCTGCTTGTAGTACATTTTTCTCTTTCTTTTCACTCCTTTAAAACAATTAACAAACCAAATACCTTAATCCTTAATCCCCATTCCACATTGTGTGCTCAAATTAACTTCCTAATTTTGAATTTGCGACCAATTCGCAGAAAATCCTTGAGGCCGCGTTCACGATAACTGGGAGGCCACTTTTTGGAAGTGATATAATAAAATTGGTTTATCTCCACTTATTTCTTAAGTTATACCAAGCATGCTAACCTTCTCATTAGTAGATTAGTGCAAACAGAATTTTGAGAATGTTAAAACGTATTCTATTCCATTTAGGCTTGTCGAATCAAAAAAAAATAGTTAAAAACTATTTTTACTTGTTAGAAGTAATAAAAAATTATGTCACATATTTGCACACTTCAAGAAATACAAGTATTTTTGTTTACATGCATTTGTTTGCTTTGATAATCATATGTTATAAATATTCTACAAAGACAAATAATTCTATTTAACCTTTAAAATAACTTCGAGTGCTTTTGCTTTGATGGTCCAGCGATGAGAAATTGTTGTTGAGTCCTGAATCTCTTTGAGTCATTCACATAGTTCTATTTCTACTCTGAAATCTTTACATTTAAATCTTAGGATTTCTTAAAAAATCTTTTTCTAGAACCGTAATTACCTGTGCCGGCTTGAGGTTAGTCTTGCTAAGGTGCAGGGAAAGGGTCACTCCTCTTCGTGAGACTAAAAGTTGTTCCCTTGCTCTCCTTAATCAGTGGTGTGTCACCCTCCTTACGCAAATTAGCCTTAAACAACAAAATAATGCTCGAGTGAGTTAGGTTAAGGATGGAGACATCACTGCTAAGTTTTTCCTATTGTTTGCTTAAAAAAAAGAAAGGAACTTTATATAAAGGGCTAGATTTATCAACAGATGAGTTTACTACTAATTCGGAATGCATTTCTAAGGAATTTGTTGATTACTACTCATCTCTCTGGCTTTCTAATTATTTTGGTGGATGCTACGAACTGGCTTGACTCGATTTGCATCAGTTTCTAGACAAAATTTATACGGATCTTTAAAAAGAGTTTCTGACAAATCTAGTTATTGGATCAATATGCCATTTAGAAATATTGTAGCCCTGAAAAATATCTTTCTAATGAATCTAATTTTCCCTAGATCAGATGGCTACATTAGAAGATATCTTCAGAAAAGTGGATGAAGATTAGTGGGCCAGCTCTTATACTAATGTTACAGAACATATCTGGACTGATTCGAATGTAAAAAAGTTATAAAAATTTAGATGGTAGTAGTCTCATGAGATAAGAGTTCTAATGGCTTTATTTTATATCAATCATATTCTGGATGAAAAGATATAATTAAAATAGTGAAGCAATATCAAAATGGGGTAGAACAACAAATATCCGACGTTGCGGCGATCATTGGTGGAACACCCGCCACAAAATACACGTGCCTCTCACGTAAGTAGAACCAATGTGGTTTTCATGTGACTTGTTGGTCAAAGTTTCTACATGATAATAAGATAAAGACCATACATTTACATAAATATTACAACAAAAGGAACCCAAATTACACAGGCCACAACAAGCTCCAAGATATATATCCATACATCATAACAGAGTAAATGCCCGCATAGAAGCTACAATCCATCTGACTTATTTACAACCACAAAATAAACGAAAGAGACTAATAACAACTTTTCACCAGCTCCTCACAAACTCGAGGTTATCTACTAATCAGAAAAAAAATATTTTCACCAAAGCTCATGAGCACAAATCTCAACAAGTATACATATCTATAGTCTAAAAATAGTGTAAAAAAAGATGTCACACAATGTACGTATATGTCAATATGATCATAATAGTGCATCTATCATGTTACTATCTATAAGTCACATGTAATTATAAGAGAACATGTACAAATGGTCTATCTCGACAGCGGCAGCACTCGGTGTCCTCACTAAGCTTGGCCAAGATGACGCCAAGAGCACGCCAGCCCCACAGCTTGGCCATCCCACTCTCCCCTTCGGCCCCAAACACCATCCTGCCTCCCTCCGATCACCACAAACCACGAACTTGGGTCATGAAGGAGGAGCTCTCACGCATGTGCTTGATATCGGAGAGAAACCCAACATTGGCATTGAGAGAGAGAGAGAGAGAGAGAGAGAGAGGAGGAAAAAGAAAGTGGCATCTAAGGGGATGAAAAACCAAAAGGAAGAAGAAGAGGTGGAGGGAAGAAAGTGGATGATGTGGGTGAGCATGTGCTCACTTAGGATTTTTATTTTATTTTATTTTTGACCAGGATGTTACAGTCGAAGAATAGTGGACGATGAAGGATAGTGGTGGATGGCCGTAAGGTAGGGTGGCTTGTAGAGGTGATGATGGCTATAAGTTGAAGGTAGAATTAGGATTTTTAATTTAGATCTACTCTTAAAAAAATAAACAACTATGATTAACTTACTTCTACCTCTAGATTATCTTACTCTTACTCCTAAGATAAACTTAAGACTAAAATAATTTCTCAATAGATAGATTCATAAATAAAAAAGTTTAACTCCTCTATATATAGATGTCGGGTATAATGAGTAATACTCAGACTTAGCCCTAAATACTTATACGACTCGAACTAGGACTTGCTTTAGAGGCTTACATTATTTAATTGAATTTGTATTAATGGCTTACAAGACTTAATTAAACTTACCTTAAGGGCTTACATAAGAGATAAATATAAATTAATTATAAGATAAATATGCTCAATTCATCGAGCCCAATGTCCTCATGATACGATCCGATCTGATCTAGTTTATATCAATCCACCATGCTTTCGATTACCTTATCCTCAAAGTGTCCATGGTTGTTTCCATACCTTTTGTCGCTCTCGAACTACGTGTCCTTGATCTTTGTATGGGTCTCGTCTACCATATAGAAGAAGGCTCCACAAAGAGTTCTACTCTAGGGCCCACTTGTTTGAACCATAGTTTGCCTTAATCATGGGTAGATCGTGCCAAATCCTAGCCGGTGGTTCGAGCTAGGGTCTTAGTACATGCAGTTTAGATTATGGCTCAAGTGTTGGTGGTCTAAGGAAGGTGTTGACAGTGGTGGCTTGGACCAAAAATGTCTTAATCAATGTGGCTAGAAAACTAGGTTTCGACCTTTATTTTTCATCGCGACTAGAGAAGATGATGATGGGGTCATCGCTAAGGATTGCTCTAGTGTCGTGTCGGTGGTGGAAATAGTCTGTAGAGATGGTAGTATCTCTATTGTGACCAGAGGTGGTGCTTTGGTTGTGATCTGGGCTCGCACTTTGCCTTCCTCACGGTTTAGACTTTCATATTATAGGGAGGTCGGTTCCACTATGGCCGATGGCACTGGCAATGCAAGGGGTGGTGCTAGGTATGGAGGGCTGCCGTCAAGGTTTGAATAGTCTTTTTCATCCTCTCAGTGCTCCTCAAAGGTGGTTCATCACTAGCAGTTGCTAGTGGTGGCAGTGGCACCGAATAAGACTAGTTCATATGGATATGAGTTCTTGATCCTCTATAGTTGCTTCCTTAGGCGTTACAGACCATATCTAGATCAATTCTAATGTAAGAAAATTATGAAAATTTAGGTAGTGGTAGCCTCACGAGATAGGGTTCTAATGGCTCTAGCTTTACATCAATCGGATGTTGAGATAAAAAGATATAATTAAAATAATATAGAAAGGTTAAAATAGGGCAAAACGGTAAATATCTGACATTACAGCAGTCGTCAGGGGGTGGCGGATGTCCAAGGGTAGTGGTGGGTGGCTGTAGAGTAGGGTGGCTACTGGAGATGATGGTGACTATGGGTTAGAAGTAAAATTTGAGTTTCCAATTTAGATTTACTTCTAGAAAAATAAAGACGTTCTAATGGCTATAATAAAAATGATAAATGCGAGAATGAGAAAATAACTAAACTCAATTAATTCTCAATGCTTGGATACTTGGATGCTTGGATTAATTAAAGCTCAACCCCTCTATATATAGAGGTCGGATACAATGAGTCCTACTCAGACTTAGCCCCAAAAACTTAGGCTCGAACTAGGATTTGCCTTAGAGGCTTACATGACTTAATTGAGCTTATCTTAGTAGCTTACGTGACTTAACTAGACTTGCCTTAAGGGCTGATTATTGGATCGATGTGAAATTTAGACAGTTTGTAGCCCTAGAAACTATCTTTCTTGTGAATCTAACTTCCTACAGATTGGATGTGTTAGAAGATATCTTTAGAAAAGTGGATGAAGGTTGGAGAGTCAGCTTTGATACTAATGTTACGAAATAAATTTGGACAGATTCGGACATAAGAAAATTATGAAAATTTAGGTGGTGGTAACCTTATGATATAGGATTCTAATGGCTCTAGTTTTATGTAATCGAATATCTAGATGAAAAGATATAATTAAATAGTAGAGCAATGTCAGAATAGGATAGTACGGTGAATATGTGACATTGCGGCAGTCGTTGGAGGATGACAAATAGCCAAGGATGGTGGTGGATGACCGTAAGATACGGTGGCTCAAGGAGGCGGTGGTGGTTATGTGTTGGAGGTAGAATTAGGGTTTTAATTTAGATATACTCCTAAGAAAATAAACGGTTATAATTAACTTACTTCGACTCCTATATTATCTTATTCTTACTCCTAAGATAAACTCAAAACTAAAATAATTTTTCAATGCTTGAATGCTTGGATTCATAAATAAAGAAGCATAGTCTCTCTATATATAGAGGTCGAGTACAATGAGTCTTGCTTGGTCTTAACCTTAAATGCTTATACGACTCGAATTGGGACTTGCTATAGAGGCTTACATATCTTAATTCAACATATTTTAGTAACTTCATTAAACATTGCCTTAGTGGCTTATATAACTTAAAAAGACTTAATTTAAGGGCTTACATAAAAGATAAATATAAATTAATTAAAAATAAATATGTTCAATCCATTAAGCTTAATTTCCTCATGATATAATCTGATCTAAACTGATTCACATAAGTGAATAGTACCTACCATTCTGTACCTTAAACCTCATGGCCATGATGACCTAGTTTGCATTAGATTTGGACCAACCCAGACGTAGAAAAATTATAAAAATTTAGATGGGGGTAGCCTTAGAAGTTAGAGTCCTAATAATTTTAGTTTCATATAAATCAAAGATCGACATGAAAGTTATAAATAAAATAGTAGAGGAAGGTTATAACCAGATAAATTGATAAATTTCTGACATTGCAGTAGTTGTTAGAGGGTGGCTAAAACACCCACTTTCAAAAATCACGTGTTCCTCACGTGGAGAATTTCCACGTGATTCTCAAGAGATCTTTCTGTGAAATAATCTCACAAAGTATCTGGATAAGTTAAAAAATACCATAATAATCTAACAAATAATCCAAAGTTACAATATCATAGGCCTCAACAAGCCTCTAGGAATACAAGTCCAACATAAAATTTAAAACATAAATACCCTCGCAGGGGCCAAGTCCGACTAGAAATAATAGAATAGACAAATACTAAAATAGAGGAATGAATCTACCACTCCTCGCTATCTGCATCCTTAATAATCAGCTCTGAAATATTTTCACCAAAATAGCGATGAGCACGGGACCCAGCAAGTAAAATCAATAGAAATCTATGAATATTGTATTGCATGATAAATAGAAATGCAAACCCATAAATATGTCAAGGAATGTGTACATTATAACTTTTAATAACTTTCATCATTATAGCTCAATTTACATAAAAATCCACACAGAAACCGAGTCACAATGACATGTCTCATAAAGCACCATAAAATTGAGGGGACTAGTCATCTAGCGGTATTATCGCCCATACATTCCTGGCGACACTGTATATGACCGATTGTCTATGGCCATCAGACTAAGGACCTCAGTTGTAGGCCCATCAACACCGCTCTAGTAATCATCGCATAGAGCGAAATCATCACATACGACGATTAAGAGCATACAGCTCGATAGACGCCCTGGCCCTACATCCTCGGGTACCGCTAGAACTACAATCCCTACCTCTCAATCATCTTTTCTAATATCATACTAGATTAGTCTCCAACTAGGGCAGTGTAATCACCTGAATGCTCTAATAGTTACTGCCAACTAGGGCAGTGTAATCACCTGAATGCTCTAATAGTTACTGACCTCAGGTGTAGACCGCTAATATAATACTATATAATACACTTTGCCCTTAACCCCAGGTTGAGTGGGTGAAAGGAGCACTACCTAGCTGGAACTTGACTAATAATGATACGTGCACGTGGTGCCATGACCTCTATTATTTATTTAACATAATCATCAAAATAACAGGTATTATAAACAAGCATAGAGTCTATCATACATGTGCATTAAGTGATAAATAATGCAAGTAAGAATTGATATGTAATTAAATGCAAGTATGAAATGTCATGTAATTTTCACAAGTAAGAAATGACATTTAATTAATACAGGTAAGAATTGGCATAAGTATGCATTTTTTGTAGACTATTATAGAATTCTACTCGCTTGGAATATCTCTGAAATACGTCTTACTCTCCTAATCAGTTGGCTCTTCCTGAATTTCGAGATCCTTCCAACATAATAGCGGGTCTAATAATTTATAAATAAAATAAACATAAGATTGATGAACTTAAAGGACTACTACCTTGTTGTAAAAATTAAGTTTTGATTTTCTAGGTTCGAATATATTATTTTGTCTTAATTTAAAAATGGTCATTTAGAGTCGTTCACATTTGTAAGTGTCAAAGATAATTGAAAAGAATAATAAATTCAAATACCTATTTTAATTATGTATTAATCCTAATTTTATTAATAACATAGTTGAGAAAAATAAAATAATTATAATTTATGTAGCTAACAAAATTAAGAAAATAAAAGACAAATAATAAATCAATCTATGGTCTAAAGGTTGGGATGGGCTCGAGGTCCAGCAAGCTTAGGTGAGAGAGAGAGTAGACTGCTGACCTACCTACAGCCCACTAGACTAGAGGCAGTGGACTGGGCTCAAGAGCCTAGTCCAATAGAGTGAGGAGGTGGGCTGTGGGCCTACTATGGGCCTACTATGGGCCTACTATAGCCCACCTGGTTCAAAGGGGCACTGGACTGGACTCAAGGGCCCGGTCCAGCAAGTTGAGATAGTGGGTTGCGGGCCTACTGCAGCCCACAAGACCCTCAGATAGTGGATTGGGCTCCAGAGCCTAGTCCATTAGGGTGAGAAGGTGGGCCCGCACAGCCCACCAGAAACTGAGGTGGTGGACTAGGCTCCAGAGCCCAGTCCACCGAGGCCTTAGAAAAGGCTCGAGGGCTTGGGCTGTGGCCCACGCAACAACCCAGAGAGAGTGCGGTGGGGGTTGGCCCAACCCCCACCCCTTCTCCTCGTCTCCTTGCTAGAGAAGAAAACAGAGGATAAAAAGGTGTTGGTGCCAGTGATCCTCGTCGCTGGCAGCCTAGCACCAGACGCTCCCCAAGTCGATGAGGTCGACTTGAATTGCAGGTGAGCTTGAACCATCAACCAGTGGGGCCGATGGTGAGAGCTGAGGAACTCCATGGCCGGCGGCCATGGAGCTTCCAAGTGTAGTGAAAGAAGGGCTCGAAGCCCTCATCTCGAGTACCCACCTCTTCCACGTGAAGAGTTGAGTCAGTTGAGGCTGACGAGTAGGGCCACCACCACCAGTGGTGGCCGCCTGAGTCCAAATAACCCAGCGGTGGGAGGCGACATGGCATTGCCTCCCCCACGACAAGGGGCTGCAGCGGGGAAACTCCCCGGACCAATGGGTAGTCGACCCGAGGTCGCCAACCGACGAATTTCTCCGATGAAGGCAGACATAATTAAATTCCTAATTAAACATGATCGACTAGGCTATTTTCAAATTAAACTAAAGAGGGGATGGAGGCTAATCCGAGGATCGAGGTGAGGGGATTTTGGCTGGCTGGTGGCGCTCCGGTGACTCGCTATTCGCGACGAGGTCTTCGGTGGCTCGGAAGAGAAAAGAGAGAAACGAAGAGCGAGGAAGAGGAATTTTGAAAAGAAGAGAACTCGAGGGGAAGAAGTGGAGTTTAAATAGAGAAGAGGCGGAGAGGGCAATAGAGTGGAGTTAACTCCACTTCGGCGCACTTCTCTCCCACCTCTCGCAACTAACTACGAGAGGTGGGGGAGGAGGAAGAAGGAGTCAGCGCACGCGCCAAGCGTGTGCGTTGCGGTTAGAGTGCACGCGCATGGTGTGTGCGTTATTTTTTTTATTCTTCTATTTTTTTTAACACGGATGTTACAGTGGCAAACGGCCGTATAGTAGGGTGGGTACTAGAACAAAGTGGTGGCTTTGGAGGTTCTACACCTATGATCTACTTTTAAAAATTAAGGTACAAACAATCTAACGACTACGATGGAACGATAAATGCGATAATAAAAAAATAACTAAACTCAATTAATTCTCAATGCTTGGATGTTTGTTATTTGGATGAATAAACAAAGAAGCCTAGCCCCTCTATATATAAAGGTCAAGTATAATGAGTCCTACTTGGACTTAATCCTAAAGGCTTATACGACTCGAACTAGGACTTATTTTATATGCTTATAGGATTTAATTGAACTTACTTTAATAGCTTATGTGACTTAATTGAATTTGCCTTAGTGGTTTACATGCCTTAACTAGACTTGTCTTAAATGCTTACAAAAAAAATAAATAAATAAAATTAATTAAAAGATAAATAAACTCGATCTATCGAACCTAATATTCTCATAATGCGATATGATCTAACCTAGTTTGCATTAGTATTAGTCGTCATTTGATAGTTTATTGTAGTCTATAACGGTCATACCATATTATCTAGTCTAGTATTGTTACGATAAATTTGCATGTTCATATACCACAAAATTTATTTAGATTATAGTATAATTTATTTTTAAAATAAATTATCTTAAGTACAAATTTATCTTCATGCGATAAACCTATCGTGTGTTGGTATACACATGGGTGCATGGCAGAGGAGTTACAATAAATATATAAATTTCCAACAAATTTTGATACGGACTTCCCTATAAGTTTGTATAGGTATTAATGCTACGACCATCAAGTTAGTGTCGTAGTTCTTTCCCTTTCTTCCACTAAAAAGCCTAGCCAACTTGCAAAACCCTTCCTCATAAGCTATTGGAGAACAGAATGTTATGACATCATATCTACTTGTACAATTTCTCAATTTCTACTTTGTTAGTACCATCTACATCCTACTACTATATTGCTTTTGGTGTTTGAAATTTGTGCAGTGGGGGCACAATCTTACTAAGTTCCATCTTCAATATCTAAGAACAAATTAGGGTTATTTTTAATTTTTTTTTTTGCATATATCCCTTCAAGATTTTCTTATTCACTTATATGCCGGTCTAAACTTGATATCTATATATGTACCATGCATATCAAAACACACAACTTTTAGATATATACCCTTTAAAACACTTATTTTTTATTTTCATATATACCTTTTGGAGTTAACTAATAGTTAAACTTTAAATAATTTACTTTAGATTTCATATATGTCCCTTAGTTAAAAGTATGTATTTCTACTTTTTTATATTAAAAGTCCTGATACTGCCACAACTTTGTGAACTGGAGAAGAGGTACAGATAAGTAATCTTATCAATGCAAATAACATAATACAAAAAAATGAAATTAATGCAAGCTAGCTTTTAGGTAGTAGTGGCAATTTCCAGCTTGACATCATTGACCGGCTCCAAATTAAAATATGACCCTTGAAATTAGAAAGGCACAGTCTGGAAGTTGAATTATTGAGGATATTTAATCATCGCTTATTCTTTTTAAATATACTTATGAACATTAATAGATATAAGATCCTAGTCGGTTGCCGCTAATCTTAAAATTATAGAGCAGCTAATCTCACTTCTTATTCTTTAAATCATGTCTCTAATCTAGAGTATAAAAATATAGTATTTAATTGTAAGTTGAAATAGTGGTGTAATAATTATATTTAATGTAGCAGGATTACTTTTAATTTGATACATAAATTTAAATTAAAGTGTAATTATTTCTTGTAGGTATGCAATGTTCACGTTTCGTGGAAGATGATTAGTTGGAGAGAAGAGATAGAAGTGTAAGATGATTAGTACGAGAGGAGACAGAGAGAAAATTGAATATAAAGTTTTAATTTGAGCAGAAAACTAGACTAGTTAAATTTTTTTTAAATTTTTTAAATTCTAATTATTAAAATAATTTTAGTTGAATTAGGGGTAAAATCTATGCATAATTAGATTCAAATAACATGCATAATATTTCTAATATAGAGTAAGAATAATTTCATATTTAGTTGTAAATCTAGAATAATATTCTGTAATTTAGAATAGAGAAATCTCTAACCAGAAACATCACCATACTTAGGAGAATGAGAAAAGATAATATTAGTTTCATCGCCCTTCTGGGATTTATTTATTAAAGACAACCTAAACTACATTACGTGTGGATTAGTCGTAAATATAAAATTGGGAAGTTTGAGCACATAACGTCGAATTTGGTTTAAATATTCGATTTATTAGTTTTGTATAATTTTGTACATAAAATTATAAATAATATACTCTATTTTGAGTATATTACTGAAAAGCTATCTCGTTTTATTATTTATAAGTGGAGCCTTCTACCTAACGAGGCTCTTGTTTGAATTAATTTAATTATTTGACACAGAATTAAGCACCTAAAATAACCAGGAGTAATACAAACTCAGTCAAATTGGATCACATCAAAGAGAGATTGGGCTTAATGGATTGAGTTTAGTAATCTTATCTACTTATTTATTTTAATTAGAGTCTTATTACGTTAGAATTTGTTAGTTAACTAATTCAGCTCTGCATAGTTTCGAAAAAAATATTTAAAGGATATTTAATAATAGTAGACTAGTTGGAGAATATCGGTAACGTCCTCATCTATAACCTCTTATTCAAGGTTTCTCTAAATTATAGAATGAAGAAACATTCCGAGAAGGATAAGGAAGACTGATTTAGCTAAGTTATATTTATCTCTAGGTTATATTTATCTCTTATGTAAGTACTTAAGACAAGTTTAGTTAAGTCATATAAACCAGTAAAACAAGTTCAATTAAGTCATATAAGTCTCTAAGATAAGTCTTAATTCGAGTCGTATAAGTCTTTACGGTTAGTCTAAGACAAGTTATAATTCGAGTCATATAAGTTTCACCTTTGTATATAAAAGGGCAGGGCTTCTTTGTTAAACATCCAATTCTCCAGGCATGAGAATTAATTAAGTTTAGTTACTTTTTTATTATCGCATTTATCGTTTTATCATAGTCGCTAGATCGTCTTTATCTTAATTTTTAGGAGTAGATTATAGGCGCAGAATCTCCAAAGCTTCTAAACCCTAGCCACCACTTTCCTCTAGTACTCACCCTACTATATAGTCGTTCACCACCGCTCTTGGCCGTTCACCACCGCTCTTGGCCGTCTGTCACTCTCTGACGACCGTTGCAACGTCGGATATTTATCGTTCTATTCTGTTCTAATCTATCTCTACTATTTTATTTTAACTTTTCATCCCGATGATTTAGGAGAAACTAGAGTGATTAGAATCTTAACTAATGAGGTTACCACTACCTAACTTTTCGCTCTAGATCTGATTTGTAATATGGAGATAAACCAGAATACTAATTTCTAACAAAATATATTCGATTTAATCGAGCCTCTAAAAGATTAAAATCACATCAACATCTAAGCATTAAATTCCACAAGATCAATGGATTCGAAACTACTATTTAATCTCAAATATCAGTGAGATAAGTATAATTCAGAAAATTTAAAATATTACTTGAAATAGACGCAATGTTTTACGTTTTATTTCATTTCATCATATAGTGAGGTGTTGCTCGGTTTTTTTTTTTTTTTGCCAAATAAAACGA
Organism: Typha angustifolia; assembly: GCF_048772165.1. Lineage (NCBI taxonomy): Eukaryota > Viridiplantae > Streptophyta > Magnoliopsida > Poales > Typhaceae > Typha > Typha angustifolia. The sequence continues at coordinate 8,581,535 of NC_133252.1, read as the reverse complement.
CCTATTTATAAATTAAAAGAAAAGATAGTGTTTTACTTATAATATAGTCAAACTGCTGGGTATTATTGTTAATTTTCTCATTATTTTATTGGTAAAAAAGGAAATATGTCGGTTTTACAATTTTTTTTTTTTTGCAGATAACCCATAAAAAATCTCTTATTTTTTTATATGCCCCTCTAAAATTAATATTTACATGTATATCTATGAAAAGACATGATTTTTGTATATGTATTATTTATATGAAAAGACATGATTTTTGAGTTACATAAGCATTAAATTTTAAATAATTTAGAACAAACAGATAAAAATATACTTACTGTAGTTTTTATTAACTTTCTTAGTCAAAGATATTTTTGTGTTTTTTCTACTAATTATTCAAATTTAATCTGAAAAATAATCTGTTGGATATCTATGCAAATAGTATATGTTTTGAATGGTAAACATGCAAATATAAGGGCATAAAAACGAGTGAAGGATTTAAGGATATACATGCAAGCAAAAAAAAAACGATATAAAAATTGTAACCTCAACAAACCAATGCTCTGCAAGCTCATTCGTGAGAACTAAAAAGTCAAAATTCCAGCTTGTGCTGCCCACGTTCTAGCTTTATTCCACCTAATATGGCATAAAAAAGAGAAGACTCTTTTATTTTATCATTGGTTAATTTACTTGCTCAAACCCAACCCTTCCCATCTATAAATACCTATCAGCATGAGCAGCTCTTCATCATCAGCTAGCTGCTCTTCCTCACTGCTCTCTTTCTCTCTATCAGAGTATACATAGATATATAGTAAAGATGAGCAGAGATAGAGGTCAGCTTCCTCTCTTGGCCTCTTGCCTTCTCTTTGCATTGGCCATCCAAGCCATGCTTCCCACCTCCTCTGCTTCCCTACAAGTTGGATTCTATGGTTGCAAGTGCCCAAAGGCTGAGGAGATCGTGAGAAAGGTGGTGCACAAGGCTGTGGCCAAGACTCCTGGCCTTGGCGCCGCCCTTATTAGGATGTTCTTCCACGATTGCTTTGTTAGGGTCAGTAAGTTATACATTACAAATATATATATATATTTTACAACTAAATTCTTATTCTTTATAGAATTCACATGTATAGATGAATAGACTAATTGCCATTGATATTTTTTTTATTTTTTTTTGCACCAGGGCTGTGATGCTTCTGTACTCCTTGACCCAACACCAGCCAACCCCAACACTGAGAAAACTTCCCCTCCAAACAACCCTAGCTTGCATGGCTTCGATGTGATTGATGAAGCCAAGGCTGCCCTCGAGCACCACTGCCCAGGCATCGTCTCTTGTGCGGACATTATCGCCTTTGCTGCTCGTGATGCAGCTAAATTCCTTGGTGGTATCAAGTACGCCATCCCCTCTGGAAGGCGAGACGGAAGAGTCTCCATCGCAGCTGAGGCGCTCCAAAATCTGCCCCCTCCTTTCTTCAATCTATCCCAGCTTATCGCTAGCTTTGCATCCAAAGGGTTATCCGTCGGCGATCTGGTCACCCTCTCCGGAGCACACTCCATCGGTGACTCCCACTGCTCATCGCTCTCGCTCCAGGATCCATCGATCGAACCATCCTTTATCACATTCTTGAGGAGCAAATGCCCACCGACGGCGAGCCCTACTACGGTTGTGGATCAAGATATTGTGACACCAAATAGATTGGATAACCAATACTACAAGAATGTGATAGCTCACAAAGTATTGTTCTCTTCCGACGTTGCCTTGCTAGGGAGCCCCCAGACGACGGCCTTGGTGCAGGCCTTTGCCAGGCACCAGAGAGTTTGGAAGGCAAAGTTTGGGGCTGCCATGGTGAAGATGGGCCACATCGGGGTGCTTACTGGAAATCAAGGTGAGGTTAGAAAAATGTGCAAGGTTGTGAACTAGCTAGCTAGCTAGTTTCGGTACGACTTGCCATGCATATGCGATGGCTTGCTTAGGATATATGACTTGGTATTTGTTTTCTGACGTGTATTGTTTCGTCGACGTCGTGCTCTATGACTCGTTGAGTCTGTCGATGTTGTTTGTCATGTTTTATTTCATTCTTTTGTTCTCATTTTCTAATAGAGTTTGTCATCAGTATAATGCACAATAAATTACTTTGAGGTAAATCTTTGTGCTGCTTTTGAATTCTTACAAACATGATTTGTAGGGGCATGGTAACTGATCGAGTAAGCATTTGTATAGAAATTCATGATGCTTCAAGATCATCGGAAGGATCACCATTAAGGCTGAATTTAAGGGTCCTTGGATGACATTATTGAGCTGGCCAAGATTATCAAAAGCAAGAAGGAGAATGGAGAAGTATATACCAAGAGGCTTGCATTACATATTGGCATTGCCACTATTTATACATGCAGGAATTTCTTCCATAAGGAAAGTCTACCTATAATACAGCTATCTATAGTACGGCTATGATTACGTTATACATGGTGAAATAAATCCTGATGATTAGCATCTTCCTAATATAGCTGATACACAATCTATCCATGGAGGATTTGATTTCCTGAATCAATGTTCATTCCAATTGTAGAGTATTTCTTTCCTAACACTCACTTTCAAGTTGGAGAGTGAATGTCTCTAACTCCCAACTTGCGAATCATGGCAATGAAAGTTTCTTTCCAAGAGCTTTGGTAGAAACATCTGCCAATTGGTTTATAGAGCTCATCAGTCTAGTGATGGGGAACCATCAAATATCTTGTCTCTTACATAATGACAATATTCCGAGTGCGCTCATGGAAGACTGAATTAGCTGCTATGTGTAGTGTCGCTTTATTGTCACAACAAAGTAGGGCTAGTTCTGAATGTAGCAATCCCAAATCCAAATTTTTAAGAAGATATCGAGGCCAATAAAGTTCACAAGTTCCGGTCATGGCCTGGTATTCTACTTAAATTGATGATAGAGAAATAGTTTTCTAGTACTTCGACTTCCATGAAATTAATGAAGGACCGAGGAAAATATAATAGCCAAAAGTAGATATTCTAGTAACCGGACAACTTGGCCAATCAGAATCACAAAAAGCTTATAATTTGAGATCACTTTAGAGGAAAAGAATAACCCTTGACCGAGAGCATTTTTAATATACTGAACTATATGTAAGCCAACTTGTGACATTCTGGGTTGATGCATAAACCTGCTCAATATATGAACTTCACAAGTGATGTCTGGTCTGGAAACCAACTTGTGACTGATACGATTCGGACTTCACCGATGACGTCTCGAGCATGGATACACTTTATGGGTGCCTTTATTTCTTGTTTTAATATTTAATTTTTAAAAATATAAGTTTTCTGTATGTCGCGTTCGAATGCGAGTGGAGTGCGTTTGAACGGAGTTGTGAACGCCTACATTAAGTTTGCATATCTAGAGAGTGCAAATTGTGCATTCGAATACACCTGCATTGCGTTCACAAATCTAGAGAAGTAAGAAATATGTGCGTTCGAATATGCTGCGAACGCCTGCATCACGTTTGCAAATCCAAAGAAGTGAGAAATATGCGCGTTCGAACGTGGTCGGTGAAAATGTATTATTTAGGGTTATTTTTGAATTGTTTGGTTAGCCTCTAAGGTTTGACTAAAGATGACCCACTGAACACAGTAAGTTTGACTTGAGTCACCTTGAGGACAAGGTGTATGGAAGCGTGGTGGATTGATACAATTCGGACTTCACTGAGGTCGTCTCGAGCATGGGTACACTTTAGGAGTGTCTTTGTTTCTTGTTTTACTATTTAATTCTTAAAAAAATAAGTTTTTTGCATGTTGTGTTTGAACGCGGGTGGAGTGCATTCGAATGCTGTTGTGAACACCTGTATCAGATTCGCACATCCAGAGAGTGCGAATTGTGCGTTCCAATGCGCCTACGAACGCCTGCATCGTGTTCGCAAATCTAGAGAAGTGAAAAATATGTGCGTTCGAATGCCTGCATCGCATTCGCAAATCTAAAGAAGTGAGAAATAAATGCATTCGAACGCGGTCAGCGAAAATATACTATTTAGGGTTATTTTTGAATTGTTTGGTTAGCCTCTAAAGGTGTGGATGGCAACCATGGAGTCATTATTTATGAATTGAGTTTTTGCCTTGCCTCCCTTGTCTTCTTCGCCGACGACGTTGCTTCTAAACTCTCTTGATCAGCTAATCACCCCAGTCCCTTAGGGGCGGGGCGGCCCACTCCTCCCCCTTCTTCCAATCTATCCAACACTTGCCCTAACCCTTCCACCACCACTTATTCACCAGTGCCACCCCATTAACGCTGGTCCATCACCATCCACCATCATCTAGGATCTCATGTCTCCATCCACGGATCCTAAGACAGACCCCCTGATGTTCATCTACTAATCGGACGATATCTCGAGATTCATATATCTGATTTGCCTAAAACTTGGATTAGTTAGAAAGTTTTTTTCTAGAGCTACAACATATCAAAATATCACATCGATCGGACGATGACATATTTTTGGATCTATTTTCAAAGTTCCGTGTCAAATCTTGTCCAAATCTGAAAATCGGAATAGATCCAGCCTTGACCTAAAAGGAGAGATCGTATCAAGCTGGTATCAGAGCCACCGTTCCTCGGACACATGCTTCCTATGACGACAACTAGAGCCATGGATACACGGCGAGATGAGGAAGAAGAGATTCTCCCAATATAGGAGGGAGAAAACGGTTGTCGGGACTTCCACCCACGGAACCGTCCAATCAAATCGGAATACGGAAGAGTTTAGTGTTCAAGCCGTGTTAGGGTCTCTTTCCGAACAAATGGCCATCCATAACCACATGATGATGGAGATGATGTAGGAAATACGGGCGTGGCCGAAATCTTCGACATGCATGGCAATCGCAAGGCAGTATGGGGAGCCTTTCGTAGCATACCCAACATCCTCCACGGCCTCCCCGTTCCCCACAAAAATAGGGGAGAGTTCGGCTATCCTGCAAGATCGAGCTTCTACACCCCGACCCATGGTCAGTTGCAACAAATCGCCATCGGCTACGATGGGATCCTCAACCATCGTAGTAGCCCTCGGAACCTCCACATCTTCCTATGCACCGGAGACCTCGCCGACAAACTGCGAAAGGCTGGCTACACCCTTTTCGATCCCGACAGAGACGACGAAGAGTCCAACTTCAAGGTAGCAGTTTCCTCTGGCAAGCTTGACGGTTGGAAAGGTTCTTTCAACGTCAGAACAAAGTTCTTCGACGAGTCGACAACCGTGCAAACCACTATTGAATAAAGGAAGACCACACATAGCCACTGGATATCCCTCATCAGGAATCCTCATTAGTAGTAAGGGAGATGATCCGGAACCGCGAGTTCCGGCACTTGGGCTGCCTTACACCACCTCCCTTTGCAACTACGGCAAGCCGGCAACCAGGAAGAAATCTCGTATGGCCTCTAGTGACCTTCCACCATTCTCATCGGTCAATCGACAATCGACCGCGACAGCATCATCACTGGCGATGACGTTGCAGCTCCCCGCCGAGCTACAACTCAAAGAAGAAGGTCGTGATCTTCCACCCACGATAGCACCAACCGTTGACAACCCCGTAAAGACCTTGTGGGCTGTTGCTTTTCTCACCCAGACAGCCCAAAGCTTCCTGCCATGGCTGCAACTAAATGAAGAAGAAGGAGATGAAGATTTTATTTTTGTCAACCTCAATGTTCCACAACAGTCAACCACCACCATCCCAAGAGGGACCTCACCAATAGCTTTTCATATTCTAGATGGTCGAAGGCTCCTTGCCGTGCCTGTGACAGGATTGAGAAGAAGGAGATCAAGATTTCATTTTTTGGGCCAACTTCGGCCTTCCATCGTCGCTGACTGCCGCCACACCATTGGGAACCCTACCAAAGCAACTACTGGAGGTGGTCACTACTCAGCCAAGGCTGCCACTGCCAAGGCAACTCCTATGGCAATGGCTGATGGAGATGGAATTATAGGAGAAATATTAGGGATTTCACATTTTTTTGAAAATCCTAAGTGGTTAGAATTTCAAGATGGCTACATGGTTGGGCTTGACCAAGTTGAATTGCTAGACATGAGCTGGGTTGGATCTAAAAGCCAAAGGGGTCAAGTCAAGTGTGAGTCATCTCTAGACTTGGGGACTTAGTTAAGTCAAAGAAGGCACATGACTTAAGTCAAGTTTGCTTATACGATGATACATTTGACTTGGATCCTGTGGGCAAAATGATTATGAGCACAACCAACAGTCAGTTTAGCTAGTTGAACCAATCTCGAGTTGCTAGGAGAACCTAATCTAGATCCACCAACTACATCTAACTCGACCTCCCGAGCACAATCGGACGCACTAGATTTTTATTGCTAAACTGACATTGAGTCAATTGGTTCGACCACCCGAGACCAGGTGGACTCAATGTAGACAAACCCAAATTCCACCTTAGACCAGTAAGAGTACAAGTATCCAAGCTCGACTAAGGATGACCCACCAAACACGGCAAGTTTAACTTGAGTCACCTTGAGGACAAGGTGTATGGAAGCGTGGTTGATTAATACGATTCGAACTTCACCGATGACGTCTCAAGCATGGATATACTTTATGGGTGTTTTTGTTTCTTGCTTTAATATTTAATTCTTAAAAAAATAAGTTTTCTGTATGTCGCATTCGAACGTGGGTGGAGTGCGTTCGAACACGGTTGTGAACGTTTGCATCAGATTCGCAAATCCAAAGAGTACAAATTGTTTGTTTGAACGCACCTACGAACGCTTGCATCGCGTTCGCAAATCTAGAGAAGTGAGAAATATGTACATTCAAACGCGCTGCGAACGCTTGCATTGCAATCGCAAATCCAGAAAAGTGAGAAATTTGTTCGTTTGAACGTGATTTGGTGCATTCAAACGCGGTCGGTGAAAATGTACTGTTTAGGGTTATTTTTGAATTGTTTGGTTAGCCTCTAAAGCTGTGGATGGCAACCATAGAGTCATTATTAAAGAACTGAGTATTTTTCCTTGTCTCCTTCATCTTCTTCTCTCCTGTTCTCTCGATCCTCGGCGACGCCACTTCTGACCTCCCTCGACGGGCCAATTACCCTAGTCCTTTAGAGGCGACCCACTTCTTCCCCTTCTTCCAATCTATCCATCACTTGCCCTAACCCTTCCATCACCCATAACCCTTCTACCACTACTTATTGTCCGGTGCCACCCCATTAACATCGGTCCACCACCATCCACCATCATCTAGGATCTCGTGCCTCCATTCACGGATCCTAAGATAGACCCCCTAATGTTCATCCACTAATCGGACGATATCTTGAGGTCCTCACATCCGATTTACCTAAAACTTGATTTGTTGGAAAGCTCTTTTCTGGAGCTATAACATATCAAAATCTCAGAACAATCCGAAGGAGGCATCTTTCGGCATCTATTTCTAAAATTCCGTGGCAGATTTTGTCCAGCTCTGAAAATCAGGAGAGATCGAACCTTAGCCTAAAAGAGGAGATCGTATCAGTGACATTCTGGGTTGATGCATGAACCTGCTCGATATATGAACTACACAAGTGATGTCTAGTTTGAGAGTTTAAGACATTTTCCCATTGGAATATTAGCGGGAGTAGTACCAAGTAATTATGCTTCCTCAATAATCTTTAGGGCATACATGCATTGGCAGATATAGATACCATTGCTAGAAGTAGACACTTCAATTCCCAAAAAATATTTCAAATCTCCCAAGTCCTTAATATGAAAATGAGAACGAAGAAATCCCTAAAGTGTAGCAATATTCACAGGATCATTTCCAGTAATTAGTATTTCATCAACACAGATCAACAGGGCAATGAAAGAATTGCTATATTCTAGGTAAATAAAGAATAGTTAGCTTTGGATTGTACATACCCGGTTGAACTAATAGATTTTGAAAATCTTGCAAACCACTACCAAGATGCTTGTTTTAGACCATATAGTGATTTGCGTAGCTTGCATACCATGTTGTCTATCCCTTGGCTATGAAACCCAAGCAGCGAAGACATATTAATCTCTTCTTTAAGTGTACCATGGAGAATGGCCTTGTTGACATCAAGTTGTTAAAGGGACCAACCTCTTGCTGCTGCTAAAGCTAGAAGACATCTGATAGAGATTATCTTGGCAATGGGAGAAAAAGTTTCTTGATAGTTGACACCTTCTTATTGTGTGAAGCCTTTTGCATCTAGTCGTGCTTTGTATCGGTCGATTGAACCATCAGCCTTGTGTTTGGTTTTATAGACCCAATGACAATCAATAGGTTTTTTGTCAGCTAGTAGTGGAGTCATAGTCCATGTGCCATTTTCTTCAAGAGCTTGCAATTCTTTTTGCATTGCATCCTGCCATTCAGGTGAAGTTGCAACCTCGGTGTAGGATTAAGGCTATATAGTGGCACTAATTTGAGCAATAAAAGCTTGATGCTGCGGTAAGTATCAATGCTAAGAAGGATTGTTCGAAAGAGGATACCTCGTGCCTTTGGTCAGACTTAGATGAAGAAAGGATGATGGTTAGGATGGAGAGAGTAAGAACTGATTGCATTAGTAGTCTTGCAGTCAAAGTGGTGGGGCCCAAACATAGAATGAGAGGTGGAGAGCTACACAATTCACTAAGTGGAGTTAGTGTCGATTTGTGGCGACGACGCCTGCAGTGGGGTTAGTACTAGTCTGCAGCAACGTATGCAGTCGAGACGACGGTGTCGCGGTAGGCTAGACGAAGGAGGAATTAGAGTTTGGTGGTGAGGAATTAGGGGTTGGTTGATGAAGATGCAATAGGGGTTTTGGTTGTGGGTGGAGAAAAAGGGTTAGAGGAGATCTAGCTCGGGTTTGGATTATTGGTTAATGGGTTCAAGTTTGAGTTGTTTCATGATAATGGGCTCTGGCTTGAATATGATATTAGTAATGGAATTGGGCCAGAATTGTGGTCCAAGGGAGGAATGTAATAAGTAGAATTGTTAGAAGCATATGGAAAAATGATTTTCATGAAAAACATCTCTACTAGTAAAAACATGTCGATTTGTAAGATCGAATAATTTATAGGCCTTTTGACCAAGAGGGTAACCAATGAAAACACACTTAATGGCGTGAGGAGAGAATTTATGTATGATACAAGGATTTGTACCATATCCCAGACAGCTAATGGTCTGAAGATGGGAGAAAAAAGGAGGTTTATTATAAAGACATTCAAATGGAGTTTGGAAGGAAAGAATAGAGATGGAAGACGATTAATGATATGAACAGCAGATAACACACATTTGCCCCAAAAATGAGTAGGAAGATTAGCATGAAACAATAAGATGCATGCAACTTGTAAAATATGATGGCATTTCCGTTCCACAACCCTATTTTGTCGGGACGTGTAAACACATGAATGTTGAAAAACAATAAATTTAAAAAAAAAATGTTGAATAGAAAGAAACTTGGCACCATTGTGCTATGAAATGCTTTGATGTGAGAGAAAAATTGTGTGATGACAAAATTAAAAAAATATTTTAAAAGTGATTTAGTTTCACCTTTTTGTCTCATTAGATAAACTCAAGTAATATGTATGTAGTCGTCAACAACTGAAAGAAAATAGAAAGTGCCAGAAATTGAAGAATGTTTATAAGGAGCCCATATGTCACAATGAATAAGATCAAAAGTAGATTTTGTTGAAAGTAAACTAATACCAAAAGGTATGGCTTTGTTTTGCCAAAAGACATATTTGACAATCTTTACTCAAATAAACGAAAATATTCTTGAAATTTTTAGCAATGAGGGCAAGATGAGATGGTGAACTATGACCTAATCTATTATGCCCAAGGTTAGTGGTAGAAGAGATGCGATTGCAGGTTACTTGGTCGTCGGAGGTGGAAGTGGACTTGATTAATGGTTTCTTCCTTGCTAATGCCACCAAATAGTATAGACCGTTGTGCTTCTTACCCAAACCAATCATCCACGTGTCTAGATCTTGCAAAACACACCATAAAGGAAAAAAAATCACAAAACAATTTAGTCCTCTTCTTAGTCAACTAACAAACATCAAATCAACCTTGAACTTGGGCACATAAAGTACATCATGTAAATAGAAGGCAGAATCTAAAGGTATCGACCCTTTTGCAATAATATCAACCTTCTCTCCACTAAGCAACAATACAGGAGGCATTGAGCATTTTTTAGCTTCATGTAATGTCAACTACGGAGATGATATTATGTGGTATGATGCACCACCATCAATAATCCATCGATTAAAAAAAGTTTAGACAAAACCGGTGGCGTCTTTTCTTTAGTGGTTGTTGCATTAACATGAGTGTGATTATCCCCATTTTGGATACTCAAAGTTGACATGATCCGTTGAAGTTGAGCTTCAGAAACTATGCTTGATAATGTAGATAGGCATATTCTCCTTAGATACAACCTTAGAGATCATGTTAGCTGTAGAATTTTGATTGGGCTTCATATTCCTCTTGGACCGAAATTGTTTTGGGTGCCAAAGTGGATATCCTATTAATTCAAAATAGGTTTGGGCCCAATGGCCCATCTCTCCACAATGAGTGCACTCGAGCCTATTTCTCCTAGAGCCCAAACGATGCTGCCCTTGGTCGTTTTGGGGAAAGGAGCGATCAGTCTGTCAACCGTGATTGCTTGGAGAGAGAGGTTGATTGGTTTGCCAGCCTCAGCAATCGTCGCGATTGTTTTGCGAAGAGGATTGATCACCAGTTTGCCAGTTGTTGTGAGAGGAGTGATCGTCATGCCAATCTGGTTTTCCTTTGCCAGAAAATTGATTTGGTCTTCTCCTATTTCTCACAGCCATCGCGGCAGAGGAGCTTGATTCTGATTTGCCGTGTGAAGTACTGAGAAGTCACTGCTTCTCCTCTTAGGCAATTACCACATAGTCTTGGTGAATGGTAGGAAGTGGATTCATCAGCAATATTTGCCCACGAATGGCATTGTAAGTGTTGTTCAATCCCATCAAGAATTGCATTAATTATTAGCTTGTGCTCCTTCGATTAAGTTAGAATAGATAGCTAACTCATCCCATAGACTTTTCAATTTCGAGTAATATGCTGAGATGGAGAGCTATTCTTGTCGAAGATTGGCTATGTCTCGTTAGATCTCAAAGATGAGGGGTGCATTGCTTTGAGAGAATCACTCACAATGGTCCTCCTATACCTCGTGAGCAGTAGAATAATAGATGACGCTATCTGTGATCTAGATTGAGGGTGTTGATGAGCTAGGCATGGGCCATGTCGTTGCAATGCGACCAAGTTGCATATCCTTCAAGGTCAGCTTCTTTTGAAGGAGATTTGATTGATCTGTCGACGAATCCAAGTTTGTTTATGGAGTTTAGAGCTAGAGTCATAGCCCTCTTCCAATCGGTGTAGTTATCTCCATTTAAGGACTTAGAGACCAGAACTATTCCCGAATGATCTGAGTGATGGGTGAAATAGGGATTTGAGATATCAGATCTTGAAGGATCTGACCAACTAGGAATGGTAGATGATTTGTCGACATTAGCAGGTGGTGGATTTTCTTGGTTGCTAGCCATGGAGATTGAATGACTACTAGGAAGATGCTACATGAGAGCTTAGAGTGTAGCAATAGGTTGGATTTAACCTTGCTCTGATACCATAAAAAACAAGGAGAATGGAGAAGTATATACCGAAAGGCTTCATTACGTATTGGCATCGCCACTTTTTATGCATGCAGGAATTTCTTCTATAAGGAAAGTCTAAGTATAATATAGTTATCTATAATACAGCTATTAATTATGTTATACATGGTGAAATAAATTCTAATGATTGGCATCTTCCCAATAAAGCTGATAGACATTCTATCCATGGAGGATTTGATCTCCTAAATCAATGTTCATTCCAATTATAGAGTATTTCTTTCCTAACAGATTATACCGTATTCTGGCAAAATTACTATTTTTGCCCTTTTATGTTATTGAAAGGTTGTAATATGGGGAGATCGGAGATTGGATAAAGCCATTAGAGTTTCATTTCCCATTGTTTTAATATTTGATGCTTACTTCTTGGTATTTCATTAAAAAATGAAAAATCTAAATAAATGGCCTATGCTCTTAGAGAGAGAGATATGAAGAAAGAGAGCAATGAGGAAGAGTAGCTAGCTGATGATGAAGAGCTGCTCATAGATGATAAGGGATGGGTTTGAGCAAGTAAACCAATGATATAAGATAGATAATTCTCCTCTTTCTTATGCCAAATTATGTGAAGTAGAGTTAGAACGTGACAGCACGAGATGAAAGTTGACTCTTACGTCTCACGAGTTGTGGTCGATCGGCAGCAGGCGTTAGCTTGTTGTTGTACCATTTTCTCTTTTCTTTTCACTCCTTTAAAACATTTAACAAATCGAATATCTTAATCCTTAATCCCCATTCCACATTGTGTGCTCAAATTAACTTCCTAATTTTGAATTTGCGACCAATTCGCAGAAAATCCTTGAGGCCACGTTCAAGATAACTGGGAGGCCACTTTTTGGAAGTGATATAATAAAATTGGTTTATCTCCACTAATTTCTTAAGTTGTACCAAGCATGCTAACCTTCTCATTAGTAGATTAGTGCAAACCGAATTTTGAAAATGTTAAAACGTATTCTGTTCCATTTTTAGGCTTGTAGTATTAAAAAAATTAGTTAAAAAACTATTTTGACTTGTTAGAAATAATAAAAAATTATGATACATATTTGCATACTTCAAGGAAAATACAAGTATTTTTGCTTACATGCATTTGTTAGCTTTGATAATCATATGTTATAAATATTCTACAAAGATAAATAATTCTATTTTATCTTTTAAATTAACTTCGAGTGCTTTTGGTTTGATGTTCTAGCGATGAGAAATTGTTATTGAGTCCTGAATCTCTTTGAGTCATTCACATAGTTCTATTTCTCCTCTGAAATCTTTACATTTAAATCTTAGGATTTCTTAAAAAATCTTTTTTCTAGAACCGTAATTACCTATGCCGGCTTGAGGTTAGTCTTGCTAAGGTGCAGGGAAAGAGTCAGTCCTCTTTGTGAGCCTAAAATTTATTCCCTTGCTCTTCTTAATCAGTGGTGTGTCACCCTCCTCAAGCAAATTAGCCTTAAACAACAAAATAATGCTCGAGTGAGTTAGGTTAAGGATGGAGACACCACTACTAAGTTTTTCCTATTGTTCGCTAAAAAAAAAGAAAGGAACTTTATATAAAGGGCTGGATTTATCAACAAATGAGTTTACTACTAATTCGGAATGCATTTCTAAGGAATTTGTTAATTACTACTCATCTCTCTGGCTTTCTAATTATTTTGGTGGATGCTACGAACTGGCTTGACTCGATTTGCATTAGTTTCTGGACAAGATTTATACGGATCTTTAAAAAGAGTTTCTAACAAATCTAGTAATTGGATCAATATGCAATTTAGAAATATTGTAACCCTGAAAAATATCTTTCTAATGAATCTAATTTTTCCTAGATTAAATGGCTACATTAGAAGATATCTTCAGAAAAGTGGATGAAGATTAGTGGGCCAGCTCTTATACTAATATTACAGAACATATCTGGACTGATTCAAATGTAAAAAAGTTATAAAAATTTAGATGGTAGCAGTCTCATGAGATAAGAGTTCTAATGGCTTTATTTCATATCAATCATATTCTGGATGAAAAGATATAATTAAAATAGTGAAACAATATCAAAATGGGTAGAACAATAAATATCCGACATTGCGGCGATCGTTGGTGGAACACCCGCCACAAAATACATGTGCCTCTCACATAGGTAGAACCAATGTGGTTTTCACGTGACTTGTTGGTCAAAGTTTCTACACGAGAATAAGATAAAGACCTTACATTTACATAAATATTACAACAAAAGGAACCCAAATTACATAGGCCACAATAAGCTCCAAGATATATATCCATACATCATAATAGAGTAAATGCCCGCATAGAAGCTACAATCCATCTAACTTATTTACAACCACAAAATAAACGAAAGAGATTAATAACAACTTTTCACCAGCTCCTCACGAACTCGAGGTTATCTTCTAATCAGAAAAAAATATTTTCACCAAAGCTCATGAGCACAAATCTCAACAAGTATATATATCTATAATCTAAAAATAGTGTAAAAAAAGATGTCACACAATGTACGTATATATCAATATGATCATAATAGTGCATCTATCATGTTAATATCTATAAGTCACATGTAATTATAAGAGAACACATGATGTGTATTGTTTAAACTATCAAATCCTTTCTCTCATGCTCCCAAAGAGCCATAACTATAAATTATCATTATATACTCATCGAGCTAACCACCATGTTATAAGTGCATGCTCATAAATCATCTCATATATCGAGAAGGAATAGGACATCTAGGATTCATATCACCCGTACATGCTTGGCGATGCTACAAATGATTGGTTATTTATGGGTAACAAACTAAGGACCTTAGTCATAAGTCCATATTTCTCTCTCTATAATCATCACCGCCCACAATGAGATAATCAAGAGCCCTCAACTAATTAGCGGATGACATGACTCTACATCATTGGCTACTGCTAGGTCTAAGACTTTTAACTCTCAATCATAGTTTTATATCACTGGTGTCTATTCTTTGAAGAGGCAATGTGATTATTTGAATGCCACTCAGGTTAACGACCTCAAGTGTAGACCGCTTATCTCAAAGGCACCATACAAAGAACTCTACTTTTAACCCTGAGTTGCGTTAGTGTAGGACATTGCCTAGTCAGGGCTAAACTACATGGCAATACATGCAAGTAGTGCAATGATCAATATCATCAATCATATGACATGTACATTAAAGTAATCATACTCAAGTATGCACCAATAATTCATAAAAAACTATAAAGTAAAGTAAATATAATTGTGCTGAATAATAAATAAATATTTGCACACATGTTATTTGCATGTTATGAATTTATAAAGTAAAACATCACATCAATATTACACTATTCTTTGACTAAGAAGGATTTACTTGTATAACATTGTTTTCAAGTTAATCAACTCCAATTGGGCCACAGATCATCCTCGCATGGTATGGAATCCATCTTGATAATGAAATCAATAAAACATAAGTATCATATTTCTAACACTAATTAATTATATAATTTTATTGACATCTGCTACATTTGGGTAGGTCCACCTAAGATTTCTTATCTTTATTAATTGGTAGAGCTATTATAGCTGTACTAAGGCCTAAGACATCATTAAAAGTAATCGCAAACATTATCCTTAAGTTTATCAATATATATATATGGGAAAGTACATCAATATCACACATGCAAGTAAATCACTTTGATAGCTCAATATTTTGGTTTGAGACTATTTTGCAGTAACCATAAACTAATTAAAGAAAGTGACTCCAAAAGAGTCTTAAATGTTTTGATCAAGCAGCCAGTATATGATAATTAATTCTTCATCTATACAAATATGTTAGCAACTAATTTAGTCTAGTGAATCCATTCGGCAGCAGCACCACCACCTTAGCTAGAAGGTTTTGGTTATTCACATGGGCCATACATACACTATTTGAAATTAGATGCTTTATAAAAACCAAAAAGAATCCTAAAAGGACAAATTAGAATTTATGGCATTAGATACGAAACTATCACAATAGGAGCATGAACTAGTTTAGATGAATAGTAAATTGATATAGGTACCACAAAAATTTAGTTTAGACAATAGAACTCATATGACTTCATATTAGGAGCTTAAATGGTGAATAGGTTGTCTTAGCAATAAAAAATACTCACAGTGTACTAACATATATTTTTAGGCAAATTGAGAAAGGAGAATAATTGAGCTATAATTTCTTGGAGGCAACACCGGCCTAATCCACCGAAGTGACCGAGAACATGTACAAATGGTCTATCTCGGCTGCAGCAGCACTCGGTGTCCTCACTAAGCTTGGCCAAGACGACGCCAAGAGCACAACAGCCCCACAGCTTGGCCATCCCACTCTCCCCTTCGGCCCCAAACACCATCCCGCCTCCCTCCGATCACCACAAACCTCGAACTTGGGTCGTGAAGGAGGAGCTCTCACGCAAGTGCTTGATATCGGAGAGAAACCCAACATTGGCATTAAGAGAGAGAGAGAGAGAGAGAGAGAGAGAGAGAGAGGAGGAAAAAGAAGGTGGCATCTAAGGGGATGAAAAACCAAAAGGAAGAAGAAGAGGTGGAGGGAAGAAAATGGATGATGTGGGTGAGCATGTGCTCACTTAGGGTTTTTATTTTATTTTATTTTTGACCAGGATGTTACAGTCGAATAATAGAGGACGACCAAGGATAGTGGTGGATGGCCGTAAGGTAGGGTGGCTTGTAGAGGTGATGATGGCTATAAGTTGAAGGTAGAATTAGGATTTTTAATTTAGATCTACTCTTAAAAAAATAAGCAACTATAATTAACTTACTTCTACCTCTAGATTATCTTACTCTTACCCTTAAGATAAACTTAAGACTAAAATAATTTCTTAATAGATAGATTCATAAATAAAAAAGTTTAACCCCTCTATATATAGATGTCGGGTATAATGAGTCATACTCGGACTTAGCCCTAAAGGCTTATACAACTCGAACTAGAACTTGCCTTAGAGACTTACATTACTTAATTAAATTTATATTAATGACTTACATGACTTAATTAAACTTACCTTAAGGGCTTACATAAGAGATAAACATAAATTAATTATAAGATAAATATGCTCAATTCATCGAGCCCAATGTTCTCATGATACGATCCAATCTGATCTTGTTTATATCAATCCACCATGCTTTCGATTACCTTATCCTCAAAGTGTCGATGGTTGTTTTCATACCTTTTGTCGCTCTCGAACTACGTGTCCTCGATCTTTATATGGGTCTCGTCTACCATATAAAAGAAGGCTCCACGAAGAGTTCTACTCTAGGGCCCACTTGTTTGAGCCATAGTTTGCCTTAATCATGGGTAGATCATGCCAAATCCTAGCCGGTGGTTCAAGCTAGGGTCTTAGTATATACAGTTTAGATTATGGCTCAAGTGTTGGTGGTCTAAGGAAGGTGTTGACAGTGGTAGCTTAGACCAAAAATGTCTTAATCAATGTGGCTGGAAAACTAGGTTTCGACCTTTATTTTTCACCGCGACTAGAGAAGATGATGATGGGGTCATCGCTAAGGACCGCTCTAGTGTCGTGTCAATGGTGGAAATAGTTTGTAGAGATGGTAGTATCTCTATTGTGACCAAAGGTGGTGCTTTGGTTGTGATCTGGGCTCGCACTTTGCCTTCCTCACGGTTTAGACTTTCATATTAGAGGGCAGTCGGTTCCACTATGGCCGATGGCACTGGCAATGCAAGGGGTGGTGCTAGGTATGGAGGGCTGCTGTCAAGGTTTGAATAGTCTTTTTCATCCTCTCAGTGCTCCTCATAGGTGGTTCATCACTAGCAGTTGCTGGTGGTGGCAGTGGCACCGAATAAGACTAGTCCATATGGATATGAGTTATTGATCCTCTATAGTTGCTTCCTCAGGTGTTACAGACCATATCTAAATCAATTTAAATGTAAAAAAATTATGAAAATTTAGGTAGTGGTAGCCTCACGAGATAGGGTTCTAATGGCTCTAGCTTTACGTCAATCGAATGTCTAGATAAAAAGATATAATTAAAATAATATAGAAAGATTAAAATAGGGTAAAACGGTAAATATCTGACGTTACAACAGTCGTCGGGGGGTGGCGGATGTCCAAGGGTAGTGGTGGGCGGCTGTAGAGTAGGGCGGCTACTAGAGATTATGGTGACTATAGGTTAGAAGTAAAATTTGAGTTTCCAATTTAGATTTACTTCTAAAAAAATAAAGATGTTCTAATGGCTATAATAAAAATAATAAATGCGAGAATGAGAAAATAACTAAACTCAATTAAAAAATAAATAAGCTCAATCCATTGAGCCTAATGTCCTCATGATACGATTTGATCTAACTCGATTTGCATCATCGGGTAAGCTTTGGATCATGTGTTCACAATCATCAGAGGAATGTCAACTCTGATACCAATTTGGTACAAACTGACTTGACCCCATTTAAATCAGCTTCTAGACAGAAATTTGTACGGATCAAGAGAGTTTTTGGTAGATCTGATTATTGGATCGATGTGAAATTTAGACAGTTTGTAGCCCTAGAAACTATCTTTCTAATGAATCTAATTTCCCATAGATTGGATGTGTAGATTAGAAGATATCTTTAGAAAGTGGATGAAGGTTGGAGAGTCAACTCTGATACTAATGTTATGAAATAAATTTGGACAGATCCGGACATAAGAAAATTATGAAAATTTAGGTGATAGTAACCTTATGATATAGGATTCTAATGGCTCTAGTTTTATGTAATCGAATATCTAGATGAAAAGATATAATTAAAATAGTAGAGCAATGTCAGAATAGGATAATACAGTGAATATGTGACATTGCGGCAGTCGTCGGAGGATGACAAACAGCCAAGGATGGTGGTGGATGACCGTAAGGTACGGTGGCTCAAGGAGGTGGTGGTGGTTATGTGTTGGAGGTAGAATTAGGGTTTTAATTTAGATATACTCCTAAGAAAATAAACGGCTATAATTAACTTACTTCGACTCCTATATTATCTTATTCTTACTCCTAAGATAAACTCAAAACTAAAATAATTTTTCAATACTTGAATGCTTGGATTTATAAACAAAGAAGCATAGTCTCTATATATAGAGGTCGAGTACAATGAGTCTTGCTCGGGCTTAACCTTAAATGTGTATAGGACTCGAACTAGGACTTGCTATAGAGGCTTACATATCTTAATTCAACTTGTTTTAGTAACTTCATTAAACATTGCCTTAGTGGCTTATATAACTTAAAAAGACTTAATTTAAGTGCTTACATATAAGATAAATATAAATTAATTAAAATTAAATATGTTCAATCCATCAAGCTTAATTTCCTCATGATATAATCTTATCTAAACTGATTCACATCAGTGAAATTAATGCCAGCTAGCTTTTAGGTAGTAGTGGCAATTTCCAGCTTGACATCATTGACCGGCTCCAAATTAAAATATGACCCTTGAAATTAGAAAGGCACAGTCTGGAAGTTGAATTATTGAGGATATTTAATCATCGCTTATTCTTTTTAAATATACTCATGAACATTAATAGATATAAGATCCTAGTCGGTTGCCGCTAATCTTAAAATTATAGAGCAGCTATTCCAACTTCTTATTCTTTAAATCATGTCTCTAATCTAGAGTATAAAAATATAATATTTAATTGTAGGTTGAAATAATGGTGTAATAATTATATTTGATATAGCATGAATTACTTTTAATTTGATATATAAATTTAAATTAAAGTGTAATTATTTCTTATAGGTATGCAATGTTCACGTTCCTGTAAGATGATTAGTTAGATAGAAGTATAAGATGATTAGTAGGAGAGGAGATAGAAGAAAATTGAGTATAAAGTTTTAATTTGAGCAGAAAACTAGACTAGTTAAATTTTTTATAACTTTTTTAAATTCTAATTATTAAAATAATTTTAGTTGAATTAGGGGTAAAATCTATGCATAATAAGATTCAAATAACATGCATAATATTTCTAATATAGAGTAAGAATAATTTCATATTTGGTTGTAAATCTAGAATAATATTCTGTAATTTAGAATAGAGAAATCTCTAACCAGAAACATCACCATAGTTAGGAGAATGAGCAAAGATAATATTAGTTTCATCGCCCTTCTGGGATTTATTTATAAAAGACAACCTAAACTACAATACGTGTGGATTAGTCGTAAATATAAAATTGGGAAGCTTGAGCACATAACGTCGAATTTGGTTTAAATATTCGATTTATTAATTTTGTATAATTTTGTACAGAAAATTATAAATAATATACTCTATTTTGAGTATATTACAGAAAAGCTATCTAGTTTTATTATTTATAAGTGGAGCCTTCTACCTAACAAAGCTCTTGTTTGAATTAATTTAATTATTTGACAAAATTAAGCAACTAAAATAACTAGGAGTGATGTGAACTAGGTTAAATCGGATCACATCAAGGAGAGATTGGGGTTAATGGATTGAGTTTAGTTATCTTATCTGTTTATTTACTTTATTTAGAGTCTTATTAGGTTAAAATTTGTTAGTTTTTAATTCAGCTCTACGCAGTTTCGAAAAAAATATTTGAAGGATATTTAATAATAGTAGACTAGTTGGAGAATATCGGTAACGTCCTCATTTATAACCTTCTTATTCAAGGTTTCTCCAAATTCGCACTCTATCTATGGGTAAAACAAAGAAACATTCCGAGAAGAATAAAGAATACTGATTTAGCTAAGTTATGTTTATCTCTAGGTTATATTTATCTCTTATGTAAGTACTTAAGACAAGTTTAGTTAAGTCATATAAGCCAATAAGACAAGTTCAATTAAGTCATATAAACCTCTAAGGCAAGTCTTAATTTGAGTCGTATAAGCATTTACAGTTAGTCTAAGACAAGTTATAGTTCGAGTCATATAAGTCTTTAGAGCTAGTCTAAGTAGAACACCACCCCACCTCTATATATAAAGGGGCAGGGCTTCTTTGTTAATCATCCAATACTCTAGGCATGAGAATTAATTGAGTTTAGTTATTTTCTTATTATTGCATTTATCGTTTTATCATAGTTGTTTGATCGTCTTTATCTTAATTTCTAGGAGTAGATCATAGGCGTAGAACCTCCAAAGCTTCTAAACCCTAGCCATCACCTTCCTCTAGTACTCACCTTACTATACGGTCATTTACCACTGCTCTTGGTCGTCTGCCACTCTCTAACGACCACTACAACGTCGGATATTTACCGTTTTGCTCTGTTCTGATCTATCTCCACTATTTTATTTTAATTTTTCATCGCGATGATTTAGATGAAACTAGAGTGATTAGAATCTTAACTAATGAGGATACCACTACCTAAATTTTCGGTTTAGATCTTGTTTGTAATATGGAGATAAACCTGAATACTAATTTCTAACAAAATATATTCGATTTAATCGAGCCTCTAAAAGATTAAAATCACATCAACATCTAAGCATTAAATTCCACAAGATCAATGGATTCGAAACTACTATTTAATCTCAAATATCAGTGAGATAAGTATAATTCAGAAAATTTAAAATATTACTTGAAATAGACGCAATGTTTTACGTTTTATTTCATTTCATCATGTAGTGAGGTGTTGCTCGGTTTTTCTTTTGCCAAATAAAAGGACCTATTTATAAATTAAAAGAAAAGATAGTGTTTTACTTATAATATAGTCAAACTGCTGGGTATTATTGTTAATTTTCTCATTCTTTTATTGGTAAAAAAGGAAATATGTCGGTTTTACAATTTTTTTTTTGCAGATAACCCATAAAAAATCTCTTATTTTTTTATATGCCCCTCTAAAATTAATATTTACAAGTATATCTATGAAAAGACATGATTTTTGTATATGTATTATTTATATGAAAAGACATGATTTTTGAGTTACATAAGCATTAAATTTTAAATAATTTAGAACAAACAGATAAAAATATACTTACTGTAGTTTTTATTAACTTTCTTAGTCAAAGATATTTTTGTGTTTTTTCTACTAATTATTCAAATTTAATCTGAAAAATAATCTGTTGGATATCTATGCAAATAGTATATGTTTTGAATGGTAAACATGCAAATATAAGGGCATAAAAACGAGTGAAGGATTCCTTAAGGATATACATGCAAGCAAAAAAAAACGATATAAAAATTGTAACCTCAACAAACCAATGCTCTGCAAGCTCATTCGTGAGAACTAAAAAGTCAAAATTCCAGCTTGTGCTGCCCACGTTCTAGCTTTATTCCACCTAATATGGCATAAAAAAGAGAAGACTCTTTTATTTTATCATTGGTTAATTTACTTGCTCAAACCCAACCCTTCCCATCTATAAATACCTATCAGCATGAGCAGCTCTTCATCATCAGCTAGCTGCTCTTCCTCACTGCTCTCTTTCTCTCTATCAGAGTATACATAGATATATAGTAAAGATGAGCAGAGATAGAGGTCAGCTTCCTCTCTTGGCCTCTTGCCTTCTCTTTGCATTGGCCATCCAAGCCATGCTTCCCACCTCCTCTGCTTCCCTACAAGTTGGATTCTATGGTTGCAAGTGCCCAAAGGCTGAGGAGATCGTGAGAAAGGTGGTGCACAAGGCTGTGGCAAAGACTCCTGGCCTTGGCGCCGCCCTTATTAGGATGTTCTTCCACGATTGCTTTGTTAGGGTCAGTAAGTTATACATTACAAATATATATATATTTTACAACTAAATTCTTATTCTTTATAGAATTCACATGTATAGATGAATAGACTAATTGCCATTGATATTTTTTTTATTTTTTTTTTGCACCAGGGCTGTGATGCTTCTGTACTCCTTGACCCAACACCAGCCAACCCCAACACTGAGAAAACTTCCTCTCCAAACAACCCTAGCTTGCATGGCTTCGATGTGATTGATGAAGCCAAGGCTGCCCTCGAGCACCACTGCCCAGGCATCGTCTCTTGTGCGGACATTATCGCCTTTGCTGCTCGTGATGCAGCTAAATTCCTTGGTGGTATCAAGTACGCCATCCCCTCTGGAAGGCGAGACGGAAGAGTCTCCATCGCAGCTGAGGCGCTCCAAAATCTGCCCCCTCCTTTCTTCAATCTATCCCAGCTTATCTCTAGCTTTGCATCCAAAGGGTTATCCGTCGGCGATCTGGTCACCCTCTCCGGAGCACACTCCATCGGTGACTCCCACTGCTCATCGCTCTCGCTCCAGGATCCATCGATCGAACCATCCTTTATCACATTCTTGAGGAGCAAATGCCCACCGACGGCGAGCCCTACTACGGTTGTGGATCAAGATATTGTGACACCAAATAGATTGGATAACCAATACTACAAGAATGTGATAGCTCACAAAGTCTTGTTCTCTTCCGACGTTGCCTTGCTAGGGAGCCCCCAGACGACGGCCTTGGTGCAGGCCTTTGCGAGGCACCAGAGAGTTTGGAAGGCAAAGTTTGGGGCTGCCATGGTGAAGATGGGCCACATCGGGGTGCTTACTGGAAATCAAGGTGAGGTTAGAAAAATGTGCAAGGTTGTGAACTAGCTAGCTAGCTAGTTTCGGTACGACTTGCCATGCATATGCGATGGCTTGCTTAGGATATATGACTTGGTATTTGTTTTCTGACGTGTATTGTTTCGTCGACGTCGTGCTCTATGACTCGTTGAGTCTGTCGATGTTGTTTGTCATGTTTTATTTCATTCTTTTGTTCTCATTTTCTAATAGAGTTTGTCATCAGTATAATGCACAATAAATTACTTTGAGGTAAATCTTTGTGCTGCTTTTGAATTCGTACAAACATGATTTGTAGTGGCATGGTAACTGATCGAGTAAGCATTTGTATAGAAATTCATGATGCTTCAAGATCATCGGAAGGATCACCATTAAGGCTGAATTTAAGGGTCCTTGGATGACATTATTGAGCTGGCCAAGATTATCAAAAGCAAGAAGGAGAATGGAGAAGTATATACCAAGAGGCTTGCATTACATATTGGCATTGCCACTATTTATACATGCAGGAATTTCTTCCATAAGGAAAGTCTACCCATAATACAGCTATCTATAGTACGGCTATGATTACGTTATACATGGTGAAATAAATCCTGATGATTAGCATCTTCCTAATATAGCTGATACACAATCTATCCATGGAGGATTTGATTTCCTGAATCAATGTTCATTCCAATTGTAGAGTATTTCTTTCCTAACACTCACTTTCAAGTTGGAGAGTGAATGTCTCTAACTCCCAACTTGCGAATCATGGCAATGAAAGTTTCTTTCCAAGAGCTTTGGTAGAAACATCTGCCAATTGGTTTATAGAGCTCATGAGTCTAGTGATGGGGAACCATCAAATATCTTGTCCTTTACATAATGACAATATGCCGAGTGCGCTAATGGAAGACTGAATTAGCTGCTATGTGTAGTGTCGCTTTATTGTCACAACAAAGTAGGGCTAGTTCTGAATGTAGCAATCCCAAATCCAAATTTTTAAGAAGATATCGAGGCCAAGAAAGTTCACAAGTTCCGTCATGGTCTGGTATTCTACTTAAATTGATGATAGAGAAATAGTTTTCTAGTACTTCGACTTCCATGAAATTAATGAAGGACCGAGGAAAATATAATAGCGAGAAGTAGATATTCTAGTAACCGAACAACTTGGCCAATCAGAATCACAAAAAGCTTATAATTTGAGATCACTTTAGAGGAAAAGAATAACCCTTGACCGAGAGCATTTTTAATATACTGAACTATATGTAAGCCAGCTTGTGACATTCTGGGTTGATGCATAAACCTGCTCAATATATGAACTGCACAAGTGATGTCTGGTCTGGAAACCAACTTGTGACTGATACGATTCGGACTTCACCGATGACGTCTCGAGCATGGATACACTTTATGGGTGTCTTTCTTTCTTGTATGTTGTGTTTGAACACGGGTGGAGTGCATTCGAACGCTGTTGTGAATGCCTGTATCAGATTCGCACATCCAGAGAGTGCGAATTATGCGTTCCAATGCACCTACGAACGCCTGCATCGCGTTCGCAAATCTAGAGAAGTGAAAAATATGTGCGTTCGAATGCCTGCATCGCATTCGCAAATCTAAAGAAGTGAGAAATAAATGCGTTCGAACGCGGTCAGCGAAAATGTACTATTTAGGGTTATTTTTGAATTGTTTGGTTAGCCTCTAAAGGTGTGGATGGCAACCATGGAGTCATTATTTATGAATTGAGTTTTTGCCTTGCCTCCCTTGTCTTCTTCGCCGACGACGTTGCTTCTAAACTCTCTTGATCAGCTAATCACCCCAGTCCCTTAGGGGCGGCCCACTCCTCCCCCTTCTTCCAATCTATCCAACACTTGCCCTAACCCTTCCACCACCACTTATTCACCGGTGCCACCCCATTAACGCTGGTCCATCACCATCCACCATCATCTAGGATCTCATGCCTCCATCCACGGATCCTAAGACAGACCCCCTGACGTTCATCTACTAATCGGACGATATCTCGAGATTTCTATATCTGATTTGCCTAAAACTTGGATTAGTTAGAAAGCTTTTTTTTATGGCTACAACATATCAAAATATCACATCGATCGGACGATGACATATTTTGGGATCTATTTTCAAAGTTTCGTGTCAAATCTTGTCCAAATCTGAAAATCGGAATAGATCGAGCCTTGGCCTAAAAGGAGAGATCGTATCAAGCTGGTATCAGAGCCACCGTTCCTTAGACACATGCTTCCTATGACGACAACTAGAGTCATGGCTGCACGGCGAGATGAGGAAGAAGAGATTCTCCCGAAATAGGGGGAGGAAACGGTTGTCGAGACTTCCACCCACGGAACCATCCAATCAAATCGGAATACGGAAGAGTTTAGTGTTCAAGCCGTGTTGGGGTCTCTTTCCGAACAAATGGCCATCCATAACCAGATGATGATGGAGATGATGTAGGAAATACGGGCGTGGCCGAAATCTTCGACATGCACGGCAATCGCAAGGCAGTATGGGGAGCCTTTCGTAGCATACCCAACATCCTCCACGGCCTCCCCGTTCCCCACAAAAATAGGGGAGAGTTCGGCTATCCTGCAAGATCGAGCTTCTACACCCTGACCCATGGTCAGTTGCAATAAATCGCCATCGGCTACGATGGGATCCTCAACCATCGTAGCAGCCCTCGGAACCTCCACATCTTCCTATGCACCGGAGACCTGGCCGACAAACCGCGAAAGGCTGGCCACACCCTTTTCGATCCCTACAGAGACGACGAAGAGTCCAACTTCAAGGTAGCAGTTTCCTCTGGCGAGCTTGACGGTTGGAAAGGTTCTTTCGACGTTAGAACAGAGTTCTTCGACGTGTCGACAACCGTGCAAACCACTATTGAATAAAGGAAGACCACACATAGCCGCTGGATATCCCTCATCAGGAATCCTCATTAGTAGTGAGGGAGATGATCCGGAACCGCGAGTTCCGGCACTTGGGCTGCCTTACACCAGCTCCCTTTGCAACTATGGCAAGCCGGCAACTAGGAAGAAATCTCGTATGGCCTCCAGTGACCTTCCACCATTCTCATCGGTCAATCGACAATCGACCGTGACAGCGTCATCACTGGCGATGACGTTGCAGCTCCCCGCCGAGCTACAACTCAAAGAAGAAGGTCGTGATCTTCCACCCACGGCAGCACCAACCGTTGACAACCCCGTAAAGACCTTGTGGGCTGTTGCTTTTCTCACCCAGACAGCCGAAAGCTTCCTGCCATGGCTGCAACTAAATGAAGAAGAAGGAGATGAAGATTTTATTTTTGTCAACCTCAATGTTCCACAACAGTCAACCGCCACCATCCCAAGAGGGACCTCACCAATAGCTTTTCATATTCTAGATGGCCGAAGGCTCCTTGCCGTGCCTGTGATAGGACTGAGAAGAAGGAGATCAAGATTTCATTTTTTGGGCCAACTTTGGCCTTCCATCGTCGCTGACTGCCGCCACACCGTTGGGAACCCTACCAAAGCAACTACTGGAAGAGGTCACTCCTCAACCAAGGCTGCCACTGCCAAGGCAACTCCTATGGCAATGGCTGATGGAGATGGAATTATAGGAGAAATATTAGGGATTTCACATTTTTTTGAAAATCCTAAGTGGTTAGAATTTCAAGATGGCTACATGGTTGGGCTTGACCAAGTTGAATTGCTAAACATGAGCTGGGTTGGATCTAAAAGCCAAAGGGGTCAAGTCAAGTGTGAGTCATCTCTAGACTTGGGGACTTAGTTAAGTCAAAGAAGGCACAATACTTAAGTCAAGTTTGCTTATACGATGATACATTTGACTGGGATCCTGTGGGCAAAATGATTATGAGCACAACCAACAGTCAGTTTAGCTAGTTGAACCAATCTCGAGTCACTAGGAGAACCTAATCTAGATCCACAAACTACATCTAACTCGACCTCCCGAGCACAATCGGACGCACTAGATTTTTATTGCTCAACTAACATTGAGTCAATTGGTTCGACCACCCGAGACCAGGTGGACTCAATGTAGACGAACCCAAATTCCACCTTAGACCAGTAGGAGTACAAGTATCCAAGCTCGACTAAGGATGACCCACCAAACACGGCAAGTTTAACTTGAGTCACCTTGAGGACAAGGTGTATGGAAGCGTGGTTGATTGATACGATTCGAACTTCACCGATGACGTCTCAAGCATGGATATACTTTATGGGTGTTTTTGTTTCTTGCTTTAATATTTAATTCTTAAAAAAATAAGTTTTCTGTATGTCGCGTTCGAACGCGGGTGGAGTGCGTTCGAACACGGTTGTGAACGCTTGCATCAGATTCGCATATCCAAAGAGTACAAATTGTGTGTTCGAACGCACCTACGAATGCTTGCATCGCGTTCGCAAATCTTGAGAAGTGAGAAATATGTTCATTCAAACACGCTGCGAACGCTTACATTGCAATCGCAAATCCAGAAAAGTGAGAAATATGTTCGTTTGAACGCGATTTGGTGCATTCAAACGCGGTCGGTGAAAATGTACTATTTAGGGTTATTTTTGAATTGTTTGGTTAGCCTCTAAAGATGTGGATGGCAACCATAGAGTCATTATTAATGAACTGAGTATTTTTCCTTGTCTCCTTCATCTTCTTCTCTCCTGTTCTCTCGATCCCCGGCGACGTCGCTTCTGACCTCCCTCGACCGGCCAATTACCCTAGTCCCGTAGAGGCGACCCACTTCTTCCCCTTCTTCCAATCTATCCATCACTTGCCCTAACCCTTCCATCACCCATAACCCTTCCACCACCACTTATTGTCCGGTGCCACCCCATTAACATCGGTCCACCACCATCCACCATCATCTAGGATCTCGTGCCTCCATTCACGGATCCTAAGATAGACCTCCTAATATTCATCCATTAATCATACGATATCTTGAGGTCCTCACATCCGATTTGCCTAAAACTTGATTTATTGGAAAGCTCTTTTCTGGAGCTACAACATATCAAAATCTCAGAACAATCCGAAGGGGGCATCTTTCGGCATCTATTTCTAAAATTCCGTGGCAGATTTTGTCCAGCTCTAAAAATCAGGAGAGATCGAACCTTAGCCTAAAAGAGGAGATCGTATCAGTGACATTGTGGGTTGATACATGAACCTGCTCGATATATGAACTACACAAGTGATGTCTAGTTTGAGAGTTTAAGACATTTTCCCATTGGAATATTAGCGGGAGTAGTACCAAGTAATTATGCTTCCTCAATAATCTTTAGGGCATACATGCATTGGCAGATATAGATACCATTGCTAGAAGTAGACACTTCAATTCCCAAAGAATATTTCAAATCTCCCAAGTCCTTAATATGAAAATGAGAACGAAGAAATCCCTAAAGTGTAGCAATATTCACAGGATCATTTCCAGTAATTAGTATTTCATCAACACAGATCAACAGGGCAATGAAAGAATTGCTATATTCTAGGTAAATAAAGAATAGTTAGCCTTGGATTGTACATACCCGGTTGAACTAATAGCTTTTGAAAATCTTGCAAACCACTACCAAGATGCTTGTTTTAGACCATATAGTGATTTGTGTAGCTTGCATACCATGTTGTCTATCCCCTGGGTATGAAACCCAAGCAGCGAAGACATATTAATCTCTTCTTTAAGTGTACCATGGAGAATGGCCTTGTTGACATCAAGTTGTTAAAGGGACCAACCTCTTGCTGCTGCTAAAGCTAGAAGACATCTGATAGAGACTATCTTGGCAATGGGAGAAAAAGTTTCTTGATAGTTGACACCTTCTTATTGTGTGAAGCCTTTTGCATCTAGTCGTGCTTTGTATCGGTAAATTGAGCCATCAGCCTTGTGTTTGATTTTATAGACCCAATGACAATTAATAGGTTTTTTGTCAGCTAGTAGTGGAGTCATAGTCCATGTGCCATTTTCTTCAAGAGCTTGCAGTTCTTTTTGCATTGCATCCTGCCATTTAGGTGAAGTCGCAACCTCGGTGTAGGATTAAGGCTATATAGTGGCACTAATTTGAGCAATAAAAGCTTGATGCTGCTGTAAGTATCAATGCTAGGAAAGATTGTTCGAAAGAGGATACCTCGTGCCTTTGGTCAGACCTAGATGAAGAAAGGATGATGGTTAGGATGGAGAGAGTAAGAACTGATTGCATTAGTAGTCTTGCAGTCAAAGTGGTGGGGCCCAAACATAGGATGAGAGGTGGAGAGCTACACAATTCACTAAGTGGGGTTAGTGTCGATTTGTGGCGATGACGCCTGCAGTGGGGTTAGTACTAGTCTGCGGCAACGTATGCAGTGGAGCCGACAGTGTCGCGGTAGGCTAGACGAAGGAGGAATTAGAGTTTGGTGGTGAGGAATTAGGGGTTGGTTGATGAAGATGCAATAGGGGTTTTGGTTGTGGGTGGAGAAAAAGGGTTAGAGGAGATCTAGCTCGGGTTTGGATTATTGGTTAATGGGTTCAAGTTTGGGTTGTTTCATGATAATGGGCTCTGGCTTGAATCTGATATTAGTAATGGAATTGGGCCAGAATTGTGGTCCAAGGGAGGAATGTAATAAGTAGAATTGTTAGAAGCATATGGAAAATGATTTTCATGAAAAACATCTCTACTAGTAAAAACATGTCGATTTGTAAGATCGAATAATTTATAGGCCTTTTTGACTAAGAGGGTAACCAATGAAAACACACTTAATGGCGTGAGGAGAGAATTTATGTATGATACAAGGATTTGTACCATATCCCAGACAGCTAATGGTCTGAAGATGGGAGAAAAAAGGAGGTTTATTATAAAGACATTCAAATGGAGTTTGGAAGGAAAGAATAGAGATGGAAGACGATTAATGATATGAACAGCAGATAACACACATTTGCCCCAAAAATGAGTAGGAAGATTAGCATGAAACAATAAGATGCATGCAACTTGTAAAATATGATGGCATTTCCGTTCCACAACCCTATTTTGTCGGGACATGTAAACACATGAATGTTGAAAAACAATAAATTTAAAAAAAAAATGTTGAAGAGAAAGAAACTTGGCACCATTGTGCTATGAAATGCTTTGATGTGAGAGAAAAATTGTGTGATGACAAAATTAAAAAATTATTTTAAAAGTGATTTAGTTTCACCTTTTTGTCTCATTAGATAAACTCAAGTAATATGTATGTAGTCGTCAACAATTGAAAGAAAATAGAAAGTGCCAGAAATTGAAGAATGTTTATAAGGAGCCCATATGTCACAATGAATAAGATCAAAAGTAGATTTTGTTGAAAGTAAACTAATACCAAAAGGTATGGCTTTGTTTTGCCAAAAGACATATTTGACAATCTTTACTCAAATAAACGAAAATATTCTTGAAATTTTTAGCAATGAGGGCAAGATGAGATGGTGAACTATGACCTAATCTATTATGCCCAAGGTTAGTGGTAGAAGAGATGCGATTGCAGGTTACTTGGTCGTCGGAGGTGGAAGTGGACTTGATTAATGGTTTCTTCGTTGCTAATGCCACCAAATAGTATAGACCGTTGTGCTTCTTACCCAAACCAATCATCCACGTGTCTAGTTCTTGCAAAACACACCATAAAGGAAAAAAAATCACAAAACAATTTAGTCCTCTTCTTAGTCAACAAACAAACATCAAATCAACCTTGAACTTAGGCACATAAAGTACATCATATAAATAGAAGGCAGAATTTAAAGGTATTGACCCTTTTGCAATAATATCAACCTTCTCTCTACTAGGAAACAATACAGGAGGCATTGAGCATTTTTTTAGCTTCATGTAATGTCAACTACGGAGATGATATTATGTGGTCTGATGCACCACCATCAATAATCCATCGATTAAAAAAAGTTTAGACAAAACTGGTGGCGTCTTTTCTTTAGTGGTTGTTGCATTAACATGAGTGTGATTATCCCCATTATGGATACTCAAAGTTGACATGATCCGTTGAAGTTGGGCTTCAGAAACTATGCTTGATAATGTAGATAGGCATATTCTCCTTAGATACAACCTTAGAGACCATGTTAGCTGTAGAATTTTGATTGGGCTTCATATTCCTCTTGGACCGAAATTGTTTTGGGTGCCAAAGTGGATATCCTATTAATTCAAAATAGGTTTGGGCCCAATGGCCCATCTCTCCACAATGAGTGCACTCGAGCCTATTTCTCCTAGAGCCCAAACGATGCTGCCCTTGGTCGTTTTGGGGAAAGGAGCGATCAGTCTGCCAACCGTGATTGCTTGGCGAGAGAGGTTGATTGGTTTGCCAGCCTCAGCGATTGTCGCGATTGTTTTGCGAAGAGGATTGATCACCAGTCTGCCAGTTGTTGTGAGAGGAGTGATCGTCATGCCAATCTGGTTTTCCTTTGCTAGAAAATTGATTTGGTCTTCTTCTATTTCTCACAGCCATTGCGGCAGAGGAGCTTGATTCTGATTTGCCGTGTGAAGTACTGAGAAGTCACTGCTTCTCCTCTTAGGCAATTACCACATAGTCTTGGTGAATGGTAGGAAGTGGATTCATCAGCAATATTTGCCCACGAATGGCATTGTAAGTGTTGTTCAATCCCATCAAGAATTGCATTAATTATCTGCTTGTACTCCTTCGATTAAGTTAGAATAGATAGCTAACTCATCCCATAGACTTTTCAATTTCGAGTAATATGCTGAGATGGAGAGCTATTCTTGTCGAAGATTGGCTATGTCTCGTTAGATCTCAAAGATGCGGGGTGCATTGCTTTGAGAGAATCACTCAGAATGGTCCTCCTATACCTCATGAGCAGTAGAATAATAGATGATGCTATCTGCGATCTAGATTGAGGGTGTTGATGAGCTAGGAATGGGCCATGTCGTTGCAATGCGACCAAGTTGCATATCCTTTAAGGTCAGCTTCTTTTGAAGGAGATTTGATTGATCTGTCGACGAATCCAAGTTTGTTTATGGAATTTAGAGCTAGAGTCATAGCCCTCTTCCAACCGGTGTAGTTATCTCCATTCAAGGACTTAGAGACCAGAACTATTCCCGAATGATCTGAGTGATGGTTGAAATAGGGATTTGAGATATCAAATCTTGAAGGATCTGACCAACTAGGAATGGTAGATGATTTGTCGACATTAGTAGGTGGTGGATTTTCTTGGTTGCTAGCCATGGAGATTGAATGACTACTAGGAAGATGCTACATGAGAGCTTAGAGTGTAGCAATAGGTTGGATTTAACCTTGCTCTCATACCATGAAAAACAAGAAGGAGAATGGAGAAGTATATACCAAAAGGCTTCGTTACGTATTGGCATTGCCACTTTTTATGCACGCAGGAATTTCTTCTATAAGGAAAGTCTACCTATAATATAGCTATCTATAATACAGCTATTAATTATGTTATACATGGTGAAATAAATTCTAATGATTAGCATCTTCCCAATATAACTTATAGACATTCTATCCATGGAGGATTTGATCTCCTAAATCAATGTTCATTCCAATTATAAAATATTTCTTTCCTAACAGATTATACCTTATTCTGGCAAAATTACTATTTTTGCCCTTTTATGTTATTGAAAGGTTGTAATATGGGGAGATCGGAGATTGGATAAAGCCATTAGAGTTTCATTTCCCATTGTTTTAATATTTGATGTTTACTTCTTGGTATTTCATTAAAAAATGAAAAATCGAAATAAATGGCCTATGCTCTTAGAGAGAGAGATATGAAGAAAGATAGCAGTGAGGAAGAGCAACTAGCTGATGATGAAGAGCTGCTCATAGATGAGAAGGGATGGATTTGAGCAAGTAAACCAATGATATAAGATAGATAATTCTCCTCTTTCTTATGCCAAATTATGTGAAGTAGAGCTAGAACGTGACAGCACGAGATGAAAGTTGACTCTTACTTCTCACGAGTTGTGGTCGATCAGTAGCAGGCGTTGGCTGCTTGTAGTACATTTTTCTCTTTCTTTTCACTCCTTTAAAACAATTAACAAACCGAATACCTTAATCCTTAATCCCCATTCCACATTGTGTGCTCAAATTAACTTCCTAATTTTGAATTTGCGACCAATTCGCAGAAAATCCTTGAGGCCGCGTTCACGATAACTGGGAGGCCACTTTTTGGAAGTGATATAATAAAATTGGTTTATCTCCACTTATTTCTTAAGTTATACCAAGCATGCTAACCTTCTCATTAGTAGATTAGTGCAAACCGAATTTTGAGAATGTTAAAACGTATTCTATTCCATTTAGGCTTGTCGAATCAAAAAAAAATAGTTAAAAACTATTTTTACTTGTTAGAAGTAATAAAAAATTATGTCACATATTTGCACACTTCAAGAAATACAAGTATTTTTGTTTACATGCATTTGTTTGCTTTGATAATCATATGTTATAAATATTCTACAAAGACAAATAATTCTATTTAACCTTTAAAATAACTTCGAGTGCTTTTGCTTTGATGGTCCAGCGATGAGAAATTGTTGTTGAGTCCTGAATCTCTTTGAGTCATTCACATAGTTCTATTTCTACTCTGAAATCTTTACATTTAAATCTTAGGATTTCTTAAAAAATCTTTTTCTAGAACCGTAATTACCTGTGCCGGCTTGAGGTTAGTCTTGCTAAGGTGCAGGGAAAGGGTCACTCCTCTTCGTGAGACTAAAAGTTGTTCCCTTGCTCTCCTTAATCAGTGGTGTGTCACCCTCCTTACGCAAATTAGCCTTAAACAACAAAATAATGCTCGAGTGAGTTAGGTTAAGGATGGAGACATCACTGCTAAGTTTTTCCTATTGTTTGCTTAAAAAAAAGAAAGGAACTTTATATAAAGGGCTAGATTTATCAACAGATGAGTTTACTACTAATTCGGAATGCATTTCTAAGGAATTTGTTGATTACTACTCATCTCTCTGGCTTTCTAATTCTTTTGGTGGATGCTACGAACTGGCTTGACTCGATTTGCATCAGTTTCTAGACAAAATTTATACGGATCTTTAAAAAGAGTTTCTGACAAATCTAGTTATTGGATCAATATGCCATTTAGAAATATTGTAGCCCTGAAAAATATCTTTCTAATGAATCTAATTTTCCCTAGATCAGATGGCTACATTAGAAGATATCTTCAGAAAAGTGGATGAAGATTAGTGGGCCAGCTCTTATACTAATGTTACAGAACATATCTGGACTGATTCGAATGTAAAAAAGTTATAAAAATTTAGATGGTAGTAGTCTCATGAGATAAGAGTTCTAATGGCTTTATTTTATATCAATCATATTCTGGATGAAAAGATATAATTAAAATAGTGAAGCAATATCAAAATGGGGTAGAACAATAAATATCCGACGTTGCGGCAATCATTGGTGGAACACCCGCCACAAAATACACGTGCCTCTCACGTAAGTAGAACCAATGTGGTTTTCATGTGACTTGTTGGTCAAAGTTTCTACATGATAATAAGATAAAGACCATACATTTACATAAATATTACAACAAAAGGAACCCAAATTACACAGGCCACAACAAGCTCCAAGATATATATCCATACATCATAACAGAGTAAATGCCCGCATAGAAGCTACAATCCATCTGACTTATTTACAACCACAAAATAAACGAAAGAGACTAATAACAACTTTTCACCAGCTCCTCACAAACTCGAGGTTATCTACTAATCAGAAAAAAAATATTTTCACCAAAGCTCATGAGCACAAATCTTAACAAGTATACATATCTATAGTCTAAAAATAGTGTAAAAAAAGATGTCACACAATGTACGTATATGTCAATATGATCATAATAGTGCATCTATCATGTTACTATCTATAAGTCACATGTAATTATAAGAGAACATGTACAAATGGTCTATCTCGACAGCGGCAGCACTCGGTGTCCTCACTAAGCTTGGCCAAGATGACGCCAAGAGCACGCCAGCCCCACAGCTTGGCCATCCCACTCTCCCCTTCGGCCCCAAACACCATCCTGCCTCCCTCCGATCACCACAAACCACGAACTTGGGTCGTGAAGGAGGAGCTCTCACGCATGTGCTTGATATCGGAGAGAAACCCAACATTGGCATTGAGAGAGAGAGAGAGAGAGAGAGAGGAGGAAAAAGAAAGTGGCATCTAAGGGGATGAAAAACCAAAAGGAAGAAGAAGAGGTGGAGGGAAGAAAGTGGATGATGTGGGTGAGCATGTGCTCACTTAGGATTTTTATTTTATTTTATTTTTGACCAGGATGTTACAGTCGAAGAATAGCGGACAATGAAGGATAGTGGTGGATGGCCGTAAGGTAGGGTGGCTTGTAGAGGTGATGATGGCTATAAGTTGAAGGTAGAATTAGGATTTTTAATTTAGATCTACTCTTAAAAAAATAAACAACTATGATTAACTTACTTCTACCTCTAGATTATCTTACTCTTACTCCTAAGATAAACTTAAGACTAAAATAATTTCTCAATAGATAGATTCATAAATAAAAAAGTTTAACCCCTCTATATATAGATGTCGGGTATAATGAGTAATACTCGGACTTAGCCCTAAAGACTTATACGACTCGAACTAGGACTTGCTTTAGAGGCTTACATTATTTAATTGAATTTGTATTAATGGCTTACAAGACTTAATTAAACTTACCTTAAGGGCTTACATAAGAGATAAATATAAATTAATTATAAGATAAATATGCTCAATTCATCGAGCCCAATGTCCTCATGATACGATCCGATCTGATCTAGTTTATATCAATCCACCATGCTTTCGATTACCTTATCCTCAAAGTGTCCATGGTTGTTTCCATACCTTTTGTCGCTCTCGAACTACGTGTCCTTGATCTTTGTATGGGTCTCGTCTACCATATAGAAGAAGGCTCCACAAAGAGTTCTACTCTAGGGCCCACTTGTTTGAACCATAGTTTGCCTTAATCATGGGTAGATCGTGCCAAATCCTAGCCGGTGGTTCGAGCTAGGGTCTTAGTACATGCAGTTTAGATTATGGCTCAAGTGTTGGTGGTCTAAGGAAGGTGTTGACAGTGGTGGCTTGGACCAAAAATGTCTTAATCAATGTGGCTAGAAAACTAGGTTTCGACCTTTATTTTTCATCGCGACTAGAGAAGATGATGATGGGGTCATCGCTAAGGATTGCTCTAGTGTCGTGTCGGTGGTGGAAATAGTCTGTAGAGATGGTAGTATCTCTATTGTGACCAGAGGTGGTGCTTTGGTTGTGATCTGGGCTCGCACTTTGCCTTCCTCACGGTTTAGACTTTCATATTATAGGGAGGTCGGTTCCACTATGGCCGATGGCACTGGCAATGCAAGGGGTGGTGCTAGGTATGGAGGGCTGCCGTCAAGGTTTGAATAGTCTTTTTCATCCTCTCAGTGCTCCTCAAAGGTGATTCATCACTAGCAGTTGCTGGTGGTGGCAGTGGCACCGAATAAGACTAGTCCATATGGATATGAGTTCTTGATCCTCTATAGTTGCTTCCTTAGGCGTTACAGACCATATCTAGATCAATTCTAATGTAAGAAAATTATAAAAATTTAGGTAGTGGTAGCCTCACGAGATAGGGTTCTAATGGCTCTAGCTTTACATCAATCGGATGTTGAGATAAAAAGATATAATTAAAATAATATAGAAAGGTTAAAATAGGGCAAAACGGTAAATATCTGACATTACAGCAGTCGTCAGGGGGTGGCGGATGTCCAAGGGTAGTGGTGGGTGGCTGTAGAGTAGGGTGGCTACTGGAGATGATGGTGACTATGGGTTAGAAGTAAAATTTGAGTTTCCAATTTAGATTTACTTCTAGAAAAATAAAGACGTTCTAATGGCTATAATAAAAATGATAAATGCGAGAATGAGAAAATAACTAAACTCAATTAATTCTCAATGCTTGGATACTTGGATGCTTGGATTAATTAAAGCTCAACCCCTCTATATATAGAGGTCAGATACAATGAGTCCTACTCAGACTTAGCCCCAAAAACTTAGGCTCGAACTAGGATTTGCCTTAGAGGCTTACATGACTTAATTGAGCTTATCTTAGTAGCTTACGTGACTTAACTAGACTTGCCTTAAGGGCTGATTATTGGATCGATGTGAAATTTAGACAGTTTGTAGCCCTAGAAACTATCTTTCTTGTGAATCTAACTTCCTACAGATTGGATGTGTTAGAAGATATCTTTAGAAAAGTGGATGAAGGTTGGAGAGTCAGCTTTGATACTAATGTTACGAAATAAATTTGGACAGATTCGGACATAAGAAAATTATGAAAATTTAGGTGGTGGTAACCTTATGATATAGGATTCTAATGGCTCTAGTTTTATGTAATCGAATATCTAGATGAAAAGATATAATTAAATAGTAGAGCAATGTCAGAATGGGATAGTACGGTGAATATGTGACATTGCGGCAGTCGTTGGAGGATGACAAATAGCCAAGGATGGTGGTGGATGACCGTAAGATACGGTGGCTCAAGGAGGCGGTGGTGGTTATGTGTTGGAGGTAGAATTAGGGTTTTAATTTAGATATACTGCTAAGAAAATAAACGGTTATAATTAACTTACTTCGACTCCTATATTATCTTATTCTTACTCCTAAGATAAACTCAAAACTAAAATAATTTTTCAATGCTTGAATGCTTGGATTCATAAATAAAGAAGCATAGTCTCTCTATATATAGAGGTCGAGTACAATGAGTCTTTCTTGGTCTTAACCTTAAATGCTTATACGACTCGAATTGGGACTTGCTATAGAGGCTTACATATCTTAATTCAACATATTTTAGTAACTTCATTAAACATTGCCTTAGTGGCTTATATAACTTAAAAAGACTTAATTTAAGGGCTTACATAAAAGATAAATATAAATTAATTAAAAATAAATATGTTCAATCCATTAAGCTTAATTTCCTCATGATATAATCTGATCTAAACTGATTCACATAAGTGAATAGTACCTACCATTCTGTACCTTAAACCTCATGGCCATGATGACCTAGTTTGCATTAGATTTGGACCAACCCAGACGTAGAAAAATTATAAAAATTTAGATAGGGGTAGCCTTAGAAGTTAGAGTCCTAATAATTTTAGTTTCATATAAATCAAAGATCGACATGAAAGTTATAAATAAAATAGTAGAGGAAGGTTATAACCAGATAAATTGATAAATTTCTGACATTGCAGTAGTTGTTAGAGGGTGGCTAAAACACCCACTTTCAAAAATCACGTGTTCCTCACGTGGAGAATTTCCACGTGATTCTCAAGAGATCTTTCTGTGAAATAATCTCACAAAGTATCTGGATAAGTTAAAAAATACCATAATAATCTAACAAATAATCCAAAGTTACAATATCATAGGCCTCAACAAGCCTCTAGGAATACAAGTCCAACATAAAATTTAAAACATAAATACCCTCGCAGGGGCCAAGTCCGACTAGAAATAATAGAATAGACAAATACTAAAATAGAGGAATGAATCTACCACTCCTCGCTATCTGCATCCTTAATAATCAGCTCTGAAATATTTTCACCAAAATAGCGATGAGCACGGGACCCAGCAAGTAAAATCAATAGAAATCTATGAATATTGTATTGCATGATAAATAGAAATGCAAACCCATAAATATGTCAAGGAATGTGTACATTATAACTTTTAATAACTTTCATCATTATAGCTCAATTTACATAAAAATCCACACAGAAACCGAGTCACAATGACATGTCTCATAAAGCACCATAAAATCGAGGGGACTAGTCATCTAGCGGTATTATCGCCCATACATTCCTGGCGACACTGTATATGACCGATTGTCTATGGCCATCAGACTAAGGACCTCAGTTATAGGCCCATCAACACCGCTCTAGTAATTATCGCATAGAGCGAAATCATCACATACGACGATTAAGAGCATACAGCTCGATAGACGCCCTGGCCCTACATCCTCGGGTACCGCTAGAACTACAATCCCTACCTCTCAATCATCTTTTCTAATATCATACTAGATTAGTCTCCAACTAGGGCAGTGTAATCACCTGAATGCTCTAACAGTTACTGCCAACTAGGGCAGTGTAATCACCTGAATGCTCTAATAGTTACTGACCTCAGGTGTAGACCGCTAATATAATACTATATAATACACTTTACCCTTAACCCCAGGTTGAGTGGGTGAAAGGAGCACTACCTAGCTGGAACTTGACTAATAATGATACATGCATGTGGTGCCATGACCTCTATTATTTATTTAACATAATCATCAAAATAACAGGTATTATAAACAAGCATAGAGTCTATCATACATGTGCATTAAGTGATAAATAATGCAAGTAAGAATTGATATGTAATTAAATGCAAGTATGAAATGTCATGTAATTTTCACAAGTAAGAAACGACATTTAATTAATACAGGTAAGAATTGGCATAAGTATGCATTTTTTGTAGACTATTATAGAATTCTACTCGCTTGGAATATCTCTGAAATACGTCTTACTCTCCTAATCAGTTGGCTCTTCCTGAATTTCGAGATCCTTCCAACATAATAGCGGGTCTAATAATTTATAAATAAAATAAACATAAGATTGATGAACTTAAAGGACTACTACCTTGTTGTAAAAATTAAGTTTTGGTTTTCTAGGTTCGAATATATTATTTTGTCTTAATTTAAAAATGGTCATTTAGAGTCGTTCACATTTGTAAGTGTCAAAGATAATTGAAAAGAATAATAAATTCAAATACCTATTTTAATTATGTATTAATCCTAATTTTATTAATAACATAGTTGAGAAAAATAAAATAATTATAATTTATGTAGCTAACAAAATTAAGAAAATAAAAGACAAATAATAAATCAATCTATGGTCTAAAGGTTGGGATGGGCTCGAGGTTCAGCAAGCTTAGGTGAGAGAGAGAGTAGACTGCTGACCTACCTGCAGCCCACTAGACTAGAGGCAGTGGACTGGGCTCAAGAGCCTAGTCCAATAGAGTGAGGAGGTGGGCTGTGGGCCTACTGTGGGCCTACTATAGCCCACCTGGTTCAAAGGGGCACTGGACTAGACTCAAGGGCCCGGTCCAGCAAGTTGAGATAGTGGGTTGCGGGCCTACTACAGCCCACAAGACCCTGAAATAGTGGATTGGGCTCCAGAGCCTAGTCCATTAGGGTGAGAAGGTGGGCCCGCACAGCCCACCAGAAACTGAGGTGGTGGACTAGGCTCCAGAGCCCAGTCCACCGAGGCCTTAGAAAAGGCTCGAGGGCTTGGGCTGTGGCCCACGCAACAACCCAGAGAGAGTGCGGTGGGGGTTGGCCCAACCCCCACCCCTTCTCCTCGTCTCCTTGCTAGAGAAGAAAACAGAGGATAAAAAGGTGTTGGTGCCAGTGATCCTCGTCGCTGGCAGCCTAGCACCAGATGCTCCCCAAGTCGATGAGGTCGACTTGAATTGCAGGTGAGCTTGAACCATCAACCAGTGGGGTCGATGGTGAGAGCTGAGGAACTCCATGGCCGGCGGCCATGGAGCTTCCAAGTGTAGTGAAAGAAGGGCTCGAAGCCCTCATCTCAAGTACCCACCTCTTCCACGTGAAGAGTTGAGTCAGTTGAGGCTGACGAGTAGGGCCACCACCACCAGTGGTGGCCGCCTGAGTCCAAATAACCCAGCGGTGGGAGGCGACATGGCATTGCCTCCCCCACGATAAGGGGCTGCAGCGGGGAAACTCCCCGGACCAATGGGTAGTCGACCCGAGGTCGCCAACCGACGAATTTCTCCGATGAAGGCAGACATAATTAAATTCCTAATTAAACATGATCAACTAGGCTATTTTCAAATTAAACTAAAGAGGGGATGGAGGCTAATCCGAGGATTGAGGTGAGGGGATTTTGGCTGGCTGGTGGCACTTCGGTGACTCGCTATTCGCGACGAGGTCTTCGGTGGCTCGGAAGAGAAAAGAGAGAAAGGAAGAGCGAGGAAGAGGAATTTTGAAAAGAAGAGAACTCGAGGGGAAGAAGTGGAGTTTAAATAGAGAAGAGGCGGAGAGGGCAATAGAGTGGAGTTAACTCCACTTCGGCGCACTTCTCTCCCACCTCTCGCAACTAACTACGAGAGGTGGGGGAGGAGGAAGAAGGAGTCAGCGCACGTGCCAAGCGTGTGCGTTGCGGTTAGAGTGCACGCGCATGGTGTGTGCGTTATTTTTTTTATTCTTCTATTTTTTTTAACACGGATGTTACAGTGGCAAACGGCCGTATAGTAGGATGGGTACTAAAACAAAGTGGTGGCTTTGGAGGTTCTACACCTATGATCTACTTTTAAAAATTAAGGTACAAACAATCTAACGACTACGATGGAACGATAAATGCGATAATAAAAAAATAACTAAACTCAATTAATTCCCAATGCTTGGATGTTTGTTATTTGGATGAATAAACAAAGAAGCCTAGCCCCTCTATATATAAAGGTCAAGTATAATGAGTCCTACTTGGACTTAATCCTAAAGGCTTATACGACTCGAACTAGGACTTATTTTATATGCTTATAAGATTTAATTGAACTTACTTTAATAGCTTATGTGACTTAATTGAATTTGCCTTAGTGGTTTACATGCCTTAACTAGACTTGTCTTAAATGCTTACAAAAAAAATAAATAAATAAAATTAATTAAAAGATAAATAAACTCGATCCATCGAACCTAATATTCTCATAATGCGATATGATCTAACCTAGTTTGCATTAGTATTAGTCGTCATTTGATAGTTTATTGTAGTCTATAACAGTCATACCATATTATCTAGTCTAGTATTGTTACGATAAATTTGCATGTTCATATACCACAAAATTTATTTAGATTATAGTATAATTTATTTTTAAAATAAATTATCTTAAGTACAAATTTATCTTCATGCGATAAACCTATCGTGTGTTGGTATACACATGGGTGCATGGCAGAGGAGTTACAATAAATATATAAATTTCCAACAAATTTTGATACGGACTTCCCTATAAGTTTGTATAGGTATTAATGCTACGACCATCAAGTTAGTGTCGTAGTTCTTTCCCTTTCTTCCACTAAAAAGCCTAGCCAACTTGCAAAACCCTTCCTCATAAGCTATTGGAGAACAGAATGTTATGACATCATATCTACTTGTACAATTTCTCAATTTCTACTTTGTTAGTACCATCTACATCCTACTACTATATTGCTTTTGGTGTTTGAAATTTGTGCAGTGGGGGCACAATCTTACTAAGTTCCATCTTCAATATCTAAGAACAAATTAGGGTTATTTTTAATTTTTTTTTTTGCATATATCCCTTCAAGATTTTCTTATTCACTTATATGCCGGTCTAAACTTGATATCTATATATGTACCATGCATATCAAAACACACAACTTTTAGATATATACCCTTTAAAACACTTATTTTTTATTTTCATATATACCTTTTGGAGTTAACTAATAGTTAAACTTTAAATAATTTACTTTAGATTTCATATATGTCCCTTAGTTAAAAGTATGTATTTCTACTTTTTTATATTAAAAGTCCTGATACTGCCACAACTTTGTGAACTGGAGAAGAGGTACAGATAAGTAATCTTATCAATGCAAATAACATAATACAAAAAAATGAAATTAATGCAAGCTAGCTTTTAGGTAGTAGTGGCAATTTCCAGCTTGACATCATTGACCGGCTCCAAATTAAAATATGACCCTTGAAATTAGAAAGGCACAGTCTGGAAGTTGAATTATTGAGGATATTTAATCATCGCTTATTCTTTTTAAATATACTTATGAACATTAATAGATATAAGATCCTAGTCGGTTGCCGCTAATCTTAAAATTATAGAGCAGCTAATCTCACTTCTTATTCTTTAAATCATGTCTCTAATCTAGAGTATAAAAATATAGTATTTAATTGTAAGTTGAAATAGTGGTGTAATAATTATATTTAATGTAGCAGGATTACTTTTAATTTGATACATAAATTTAAATTAAAGTGTAATTATTTCTTGTAGGTATGCAATGTTCACGTTTCGTGGAAGATGATTAGTTGGAGAGAAGAGATAGAAGTGTAAGATGATTAGTACGAGAGGAGACAGAGAGAAAATTGAATATAAAGTTTTAATTTGAGCAGAAAACTAGACTAGTTAAATTTTTTTTAAATTTTTTAAATTCTAATTATTAAAATAATTTTAGTTGAATTAGGGGTAAAATCTATGCATAATTAGATTCAAATAACATGCATAATATTTCTAATATAGAGTAAGAATAATTTCATATTTGGTTGTAAATCTAGAATAATATTCTGTAATTTAGAATAGAGAAATCTCTAACCAGAAACATCACCATACTTAGGAGAATGAGAAAAGATAATATTAGTTTCATCGCCCTTCTGGGATTTATTTATTAAAGACAACCTAAACTACATTACGTGTGGATTAGTCGTAAATATAAAATTGGGAAGTTTGAGCACATAACGTCGAATTTGGTTTAAATATTCGATTTATTAGTTTTGTATAATTTTGTACATAAAATTATAAATAATATACTCTATTTTGAGTATATTACTGAAAAGCTATCTCGTTTTATTATTTATAAGTGGAGCCTTCTACCTAACGAGGCTCTTGTTTAAATTAATTTAATTATTTGACACAGAATTAAGCACCTAAAATAACCCGGAGTAATACAAACTCAGTCAAATTGGATCACATCAAAGAGAGATTGGGCTTAATGGATTGAGTTTAGTAATCTTATCTACTTATTTATTTTAATTAGAGTCTTATTACGTTAGAATTTGTTAGTTAACTAATTCAGCTTTGCATAGTTTCGAAAAAAATATTTGAAGGATATTTAATAATAGTAGACTAGTTGGAGAATATTGGTAACGTCCTCATCTATAACCTCTTATTCAAGGTTTCTCTAAATTATAGAATGAAGAAACATTCCGAGAAGGATAAG
Source organism: Typha angustifolia (assembly GCF_048772165.1). NCBI lineage: Eukaryota > Viridiplantae > Streptophyta > Magnoliopsida > Poales > Typhaceae > Typha > Typha angustifolia. Next base: position 8,537,569 of record NC_133252.1, on the reverse strand, counting down.
GAAGACTGATTTAGCTAAGTTATATTTATCTCTAGGTTATATTTATCTCTTATGTAAGTACTTAAGACAAGTTTAGTTAAGTCATATAAACCAGTAAAACAAGTTCAATTAAGTCATATAAGTCTCTAAGATAAGTCTTAATTCGAGTCGTATAAGCCTTTACGGTTAGTCTAAGGCAAGTTATAATTCGAGTCATATAAGTTTTTAGAGCTAGTCCAAATAGGACACCCCACCTCTGTATATAAAAGGGCAGGGCTTCTTTGTTAAACATCCAATTCTCCGGGCATGAGAATTAATTAAGTTTAGTTACTTTTTTATTATCGTATTTATCGTTTTATCATAGTCGCTAGATCGTCTTTATCTTAATTTTTAGGAGTAGATTATAGGCGCAGAATCTCCAAAGCTTCTAAACCCTAGCCACCACTTTCCTCTAGTACTCACCCTACTATATAGTCGTTCACCACCGCTCTTGGCCGTTCACTACCGCTCTTGGCCGTCTGTCACTCTTTGACGACCGTTGCAACGTCGGATATTTATCGTTCTATTCTGTTCTAATCTATCTCTACTATTTTATTTTAACTTTTCATCCCGATGATTTAAGAGAAACTAGAGTGATTAGAATCTTAACTAATGAGGTTACCACTACCTAACTTTTCGCTCTAGATCTGATTTGTAATATGGAGATAACCCAGAATACTAATTTCTAACAAAATATATTCGATTTAATCGAGCCTCTAAAAGATTAAAATCACATCAACATCTAAGCATTAAATTCCACAAGATCAATGGATTCGAAACTACTATTTAATCTCAAATATCAGTGAGATAAGTATAATTCAGAAAATTTAAAATATTACTTGAAATAGACGCAATGTTTTACGTTTTATTTCATTTCATCATATAGTGAGGTGTTGCTCGGTTTTTTTTTTTTTTGCCAAATAAAACGACCTATTTATAAATTAAAAGAAAAGATAGTGTTTTACTTATAATATAGTCAAACTGCTGGGTATTATTGTTAATTTTCTCATTCTTTTATTGGTAAAAAAGGAAATATGTCGGTTTTACAATTTTTTTTTTTTGCAGATAACCCATAAAAAATCTCTTATTTTTTTATATGCCCCTCTAAAATTAATATTTACATGTATATCTATGAAAAGACATGATTTTTGTATATGTATTATTTATATGAAAAGACATGATTTTTGAGTTACATAAGCATTAAATTTTAAATAATTTAGAACAAACAGATAAAAATATACTTACTGTAGTTTTTATTAACTTTCTTAGTCAAAGATATTTTTGTGTTTTTTCTACTAATTATTCAAATTTAATCTGAAAAATAATCTGTTGGATATCTATGCAAATAGTATATGTTTTGAATGGTAAACATGCAAATATAAGGGCATAAAAACGAGTGAAGGATTCCTTAAGGATATACATGCAAGCAAAAAAAAACGATATAAAAATTGTAACCTCAACAAACCAATGCTCTGCAAGCTCATTCGTGAGAACTAAAAAGTCAAAATTCCAGCTTGTGCTGCCCACGTTCTAGCTTTATTCCACCTAATATGGCATAAAAAAGAGAAGACTCTTTTATTTTATCATTGGTTAATTTACTTGCTCAAACCCAACCCTTCCCATCTATAAATACCTATCAGCATGAGCAGCTCTTCATCATCAGCTAGCTGCTCTTCCTCACTGCTCTCTTTCTCTCTATCAGAGTATACATAGATATATAGTAAAGATGAGCAGAGATAGAGGTCAGCTTCCTCTCTTGGCCTCTTGCCTTCTCTTTGCATTGGCCATCCAAGCCATGCTTCCCACCTCCTCTGCTTCCCTACAAGTTGGATTCTATGGTTGCAAGTGCCCAAAGGCTGAGGAGATCGTGAGAAAGGTGGTGCACAAGGCTGTGGCCAAGACTCCTGGCCTTGGCGCCGCCCTTATTAGGATGTTCTTCCACGATTGCTTTGTTAGGGTCAGTAAGTTATACATTACAAATATATATATATTTTACAACTAAATTCTTATTCTTTATAGAATTCACATGTATAGATGAATAGATTAATTGCCATTGATATTTTTTTTTATTTTTTTTTGCACCAGGGCTGTGATGCTTCTGTACTCCTTGACCCAACACCAGCCAACCCCAACACTGAGAAAACTTCCCCTCCAAACAACCCTAGCTTGCATGGCTTCGATGTGATTGATGAAGCCAAGGCTGCCCTCGAGCACCACTGCCCAGGCATCGTCTCTTGTGCGGACATTATCGCCTTTGCTGCTCGTGATGCAGCTAAATTCCTTGGTGGTATCAAGTACGCCATCCCCTCTGGAAGGCGAGACGGAAGAGTCTCCATCGCAGCTGAGGCGCTCCAAAATCTGCCCCCTCCTTTCTTCAATCTATCCCAGCTTATCGCTAGCTTTGCATCCAAAGGGTTATCCGTCGGCGATCTGGTCACCCTCTCCGGAGCACACTCCATCGGTGACTCCCACTGCTCATCGCTCTCGCTCCAGGATCCATCGATCGAACCATCCTTTATCACATTCTTGAGGAGCAAATGCCCACCGACGGCGAGCCCTACTACGGTTGTGGATCAAGATATTGTGACACCAAATAGATTGGATAACCAATACTACAAGAATGTGATAGCTCACAAAGTCTTGTTCTCTTCCGACGTTGCCTTGCTAGGGAGCCCCCAGACGACGGCCTTGGTGCAGGCCTTTGCGAGGCACCAGAGAGTTTGGAAGGCAAAGTTTGGGGCTGCCATGGTGAAGATGGGCCACATCGGGGTGCTTACTGGAAATCAAGGTGAGGTTAGAAAAATGTGCAAGGTTGTGAACTAGCTAGCTAGCTAGTTTCGGTACGACTTGCCATGCATATGCGATGGCTTGCTTAGGATATATGACTTGGTATTTGTTTTCTGACGTGTATTGTTTCGTCGACGTCGTGCTCTATGACTCGTTGAGTCTGTCGATGTTGTTTGTCATGTTTTATTTCATTCTTTTGTTCTCATTTTCTAATAGAGTTTGTCATCAGTATAATGCACAATAAATTACTTTGAGGTAAATCTTTGTGCTGCTTTTGAATTCGTACAAACATGATTTGTAGTGGCATGGTAACTGATCGAGTAAGCATTTGTATAGAAATTCATGATGCTTCAAGATCATCGGAAGGATCACCATTAAGGCTGAATTTAAGGGTCCTTGGATGACATTATTGAGCTGGCCAAGATTATCAAAAGCAAGAAGGAGAATGGAGAAGTATATACCAAGAGGCTTGCATTACATATTGGCATTGCCACTATTTATACATGCAGGAATTTCTTCCATAAGGAAAGTCTACCCATAATACAGCTATCTATAGTACGGCTATGATTACGTTATACATGGTGAAATAAATCCTGATGATTAGCATCTTCCTAATATAGCTGATACACAATCTATCCATGGAGGATTTGATTTCTTGAATCAATGTTCATTCCAATTGTAGAGTATTTCTTTCCTAACACTCACTTTCAAGTTGGAGAGTGAATGTCTCTAACTCCCAACTTGCGAATCATGGCAATGAAAGTTTCTTTCCAAGAGCTTTGGTAGAAACATCTGCCAATTGGTTTATAGAGCTCATGAGTCTAGTGATGGGGAACCATCAAATATCTTGTCCTTTACATAATGACAATATGCCGAGTGCGCTAATGGAAGACTGAATTAGCTGCTATGTGTAGTGTCGCTTTATTGTCACAACAAAGTAGGGCTAGTTCTGAATGTAGCAATCCCAAATCCAAATTTTTAAGAAGATATCGAGGCCAAGAAAGTTCACAAGTTCCGTCATGGCCTGGTATTCTACTTAAATTGATGATAGAGAAATAGTTTTCTAGTACTTCGACTTCCATGAAATTAATGAAGGACCGAGGAAAATATAATAGCCAGAAGTAGATATTCTAGTAACCGGACAACTTGGCCAATCAGAATCACAAAAAGCTTATAATTTGAGATCACTTTAGAGGAAAAGAATAACCCTTGACCGAGAGCATTTTTAATATACTGAACTATATGTAAGCCAGCTTGTGACATTCTGGGTTGATGCATAAACCTGCTCAATATATGAACTGCACAAGTGATGTCTGGTCTGGAAACCAACTTGTGACTGATACGATTCGGACTTCACCGATGACGTCTCGAGCATGGATACACTTTATGGGTGTCTTTCTTTCTTGTATGTTGTGTTTGAACACGGGTGGAGTGCATTCGAACGCTGTTATGAACGCCTGTATTAGATTCGCACATCCAGAGAGTGCGAATTATGTGTTCCAATGCACCTACGAACGCCTGCATCGCGTTCGCAAATCTAGAGAAGTGAAAAATATGTGCGTTCGAATGCCTGCATCGCATTCGCAAATCTAAAGAAGTGAGAAATAAATGCGTTCGAACGCGGTCAACGAAAATGTACTATTTAGGGTTATTTTTGAATTGTTTGGTTAGCCTCTAAAGGTGTGGATGGCAACCATGGAGTCATTATTTATGAATTGAGTTTTTGCCTTGCCTCCCTTGTCTTCTTCGCCGACGACGTTGCTTCTAAACTCTCTTGATCAGCTAATCACCCCAGTCCCTTAGGGGCGGCCCACTCCTCCCCCTTCTTCCAATCTATCCAACACTTACCCTAACCCTTCCACCACCACTTATTCACCGGTGCCACCCCATTAACGCTGGTCCATCACCATCCACCATCATCTAGGATCTCATGCCTCCATCCACGGATCCTAAGACAGACCCCCTGACGTTCATCTACTAATCGGACAATATCTCGAGATTTCTATATCTGATTTGCCTAAAACTTGGATTAGTTAGAAAGCTTTTTTTTAGGGCTACAACATATCAAAATATCACATCGATCGGACGATGACATATTTTGGGATCTATTTTCAAAGTTCCGTGTCAAATATTGTCCAAATCTAAAAATTGGAATAGATCGAGCCTTGGCCTAAAAGGAGAGATCGTATCAAGCTGGTATCAGAGCCACCGTTCCTTAGACACATGCTTCCTATGACGACAACTAGAGTCATGGCTGCACGGCGAGATGAGGAAGAAGAGATTCTCCCGAAATAGGGGGAGGAAACGGTTGTCGGGAATTCCACCCACGGAACCGTCCAATCAAATCGGAATACGGAAGAGTTTAGTGTTCAAGCCGTGTTGGGGTCTCTTTTCGAACAAATGGCCATCCATAACCAGATGATGATGGAGATGATGTAGGAAATACGAGCGTGGCCGAAATCTTCGACATGCACGGCAATCGCAAGGCAGTATGGGGAGCCTTTCGTAGCATACCCAACATCCTCCACGGCCTCCCCATTCCCCACAAAAATAGGGGAGAGTTCGGCTATCCTGCAAGATCGAGCTTCTACACCCTGACCCATGGTCAGTTGCAATAAATCGCCATCGGCTACGATGGGATCCTCAACCATCGTAGCAGCCCTCGGAACCTCCACATCTTCCTATGCACCGGAGACCTTACCGACAAACCGCGAAAGGCTGGCCACACCCTTTTCGATCCCTACAGAGACGACGAAGAGTCCAACTTCAAGGTAGCAGTTTCCTCTGGCGAGCTTGACGGTTGGAAAGGTTCTTTCGACGTTAGAACAGAGTTCTTCGATGAGTCGACAACCGTGCAAACCACTATTGAATAAAGGAAGACCACACATAGCCGCTGGATATCCCTCATCAGGAATCCTCATTAGTAGTGAGGGAGATGATCCGGAACCGCGAGTTCCGGCACTTGGGCTGCCTTGCACCACCTCCCTTTGCAACTACGGCAAGCCGGCAACTAGGAAGAAATCTCGTATGGCCTCCAGTGACCTTCCACCATTCTCATTGGTCAATCGACAATTGACCGTGACAGCGTCGTCACTGGCGATGACGTTGCAGCTCCCCGCCAAGCTACAACTCAAAGAAGAAGGTCGTGATCTTCCACCCACGGCAGCACCAACCGTTGACAACCCCGTAAAGACCTTGTGGGCTGTTGCTTTTCTCACCCAGACAGCCCAAAGCTTCCTGCCATGGCTGCAACTAAATGAAGAAGAAGGAGATGAAGATTTTATTTTTGTCAACCTCAATGTTCCACAACAGTCAACCGCCACCATCCCAAGAGGGACCTCACCAATAGCTTTTCATATTCTAGATGGCCGAAGGCTCCTTGCCGTGCCTGTGATAGGACTGAGAAGAAGGAGATCAAGATTTCATTTTTTGGGCCAACTTTGGCCTTCCATCGTCGCTGACTGTCGCCACACCGTTGGGAACCCTACCAAAGCAACTACTGGAAGAGGTCACTCCTCAACCAAGGCTGCCACTGCCAAGGCAACTCCTATGGCAATGGCTGATGGAGATGGAATTATAGGAGAAATATTAGGGATTTCACATTTTTTTGAAAATCCTAAGTGGTTAGAATTTCAAGATGGCTACATGGTTGGGCTTGACCAAGTTGAATTGCTAGACATAAGCTGGGTTGGATCTAAAAGCCAAAGGGGTCAAGTCAAGTGTGAGTCATCTCTAGACTTGGGGACTTAGTTAAGTCAAAGAAGGCACAATACTTAAGTCAAGTTTGCTTATACGATGATACATTTGACTGGGATCCTGTGGGCAAAATGATTATGAGCACAACCAACAGTCAGTTTAGCTAGTTGAACCAATCTCGAGTCACTAGGAGAACCTAATCTAGATCCACCAACTACATCTAACTCGACCTCCCGAGCACAATCGGACGCACTAGATTTTTATTGCTAAACTGACATTGAGTCAATTGGTTCGACCACCCGAGACTAGGTGGACTCAATGTAGACGAACCCAAATTCCACCTTAGACCAGTAGGAGTACAAGTATCCAAGCTCGACTAAGGATGACCCACCAAACACGGCAAGTTTAACTTGAGTCACCTTGAGGACAAGGTGTATGGAAGCGTGGTTGATTAATACGATTCGAACTTCACCGATGACGTCTCAAGCATGGATATACTTTATGGGTGTTTTTGTTTCTTGCTTTAATATTTAATTCTTAAAAAAATAAGTTTTCTGTATGTCGCATTCGAACGTGGGTGGAGTGCGTTCGAACACGGTTGTGAACGTTTGCATCAGATTCGCAAATCCAAAGAGTACAAATTGTGTGTTTGAACGCACCTACGAACGCTTGCATCGCGTTCGCAAATCTAGAGAAGTGAGAAATATGTACATTCAAACGCGCTGCGAACGCTTGCATTGCAATCGCAAATCCAGAAAAGTGAGAAATATGTTCGTTTGAACGTGATTTGGTGCATTCAAACGCGGTCGGTGAAAATGTACTGTTTAGGGTTATTTTTGAATTGTTTGGTTAGCCTCTAAAGCTGTGGATGGCAACCATAGAGTCATTATTAAAGAACTGAGTATTTTTCCTTGTCTCCTTCATCTTCTTCTCTCCTGTTCTCTCGATCCTCGGCGACGCCACTTCTGACCTCCCTCGACCGGCCAATTACCCTAGTCCTTTAGAGGCGACCCACTTCTTCCCCTTCTTCCAATCTATCCATCACTTGCCATAACCCTTCCATCACCCATAACCCTTCTACCACTACTTATTGTCCGGTGCCACCCCATTAACATCGGTCCACCACCATCCACCATCATCTAGGATCTCGTGCCTCCATTCACGGATCCTAAGATAGACCCCCTAATGTTCATCCACTAATCGGACGATATCTTGAGGTCCTCACATCCGATTTACCTAAAACTTGATTTGTTGGAAAGCTCTTTTCTGGAGCTATAACATATCAAAATCTCAGAACAATCCGAAGGAGGCATCTTTTGGCATCTATTTCTAAAATTCCGTGGCAGATTTTGTCCAGCTCTGAAAATCAGGAGAGATCGAACCTTAGCCTAAAAGAGGAGATCGTATCAGTGACATTCTGGGTTGATGCATGAACCTGCTCGATATATGAACTACACAAGTGATGTCTAGTTTGAGAGTTTAAGACATTTTCCCATTGGAATATTAGCGGGAGTAGTACCAAGTAATTATGCTTCCTCAATAATCTTTAGGGCATACATGCATTGGCAGATATAGATACCATTGCTAGAAGTAGACACTTCAATTCCCAAAAAATATTTCAAATCTCCCAAGTCCTTAATATGAAAATGAGAACGAAGAAATCCCTAAAGTGTAGCAATATTCACAGGATCATTTCCAGTAATTAGTATTTCATCAACACAGATCAACAGGGCAATGAAAGAATTGCTATATTCTAGGTAAATAAAGAATAGTTAGCTTTGGATTGTACATACCCGGTTGAACTAATAGATTTTGAAAATCTTGCAAACCACTACCAAGATGCTTGTTTTAGACCATATAGTGATTTGCGTAGCTTGCATACCATGTTGTCTATCCCTTGGCTATGAAACCCAAGCAGCGAAGACATATTAATCTCTTCTTTAAGTGTACCATGGAGAATGGCCTTGTTGACATCAAGTTGTTAAAGGGACCAACCTCTTGCTGCTGCTAAAGCTAGAAGACATCTGATAGAGATTATCTTGGCAATGGGAGAAAAAGTTTCTTGATAGTTGACACCTTCTTATTGTGTGAAGCCTTTTGCATCTAGTCGTGCTTTGTATCGGTCGATTGAACCATCAGCCTTGTGTTTGGTTTTATAGACCCAATGACAATCAATAGGTTTTTTGTCAGCTAGTAGTGGAGTCATAGTCCATGTGCCATTTTCTTCAAGAGCTTGCAATTCTTTTTGCATTGCATCCTGCCATTCAGGTGAAGTTGCAACCTCGGTGTAGGATTAAGGCTATATAGTGGCACTAATTTGAGCAATAAAAGCTTGATGCTGCGGTAAGTATCAATGCTAAGAAGGATTGTTCGAAAGAGGATACCTCGTGCCTTTGGTCAGACTTAGATGAAGAAAGGATGATGGTTAGGATGGAGAGAGTAAGAACTGATTGCATTAGTAGTCTTGCAGTCAAAGTGGTGGGGCCCAAACATAGAATGAGAGGTGGAGAGCTACACAATTCACTAAGTGGAGTTAGTGTCGATTTGTGGCGACGATGCCTGCAGTGGGGTTAGTACTAGTCTGCAGCAACGTATGCAGTCGAGACGACGGTGTCGCGGTAGGCTAGACGAAGGAGGAATTAGAGTTTGGTGGTGAGGAATTAGGGGTTGGTTGATGAAGATGCAATAGGGGTTTTGGTTGTGGGTGGAGAAAAAGGGTTAGAGGAGATCTAGCTCGGGTTTGGATTATTGGTTAATGGGTTCAAGTTTGAGTTGTTTCATGATAATGGGCTCTGGCTTGAATATGATATTAGTAATGGAATTGGGCCAGAATTGTGGTCCAAGGGAGGAATGTAATAAGTAGAATTGTTAGAAGCATATGGAAAAATGATTTTCATGAAAAACATCTCTACTAGTAAAAACATGTCGATTTGTAAGATCGAATAATTTATAGGCCTTTTGACCAAGAGGGTAACCAATGAAAACACACTTAATGGCGTGAGGAGAGAATTTATGTATGATACAAGGTTTTGTACCATATCCCAGACAGCTAATGGTCTGAAGATGGGAGAAAAAAGGAGGTTTATTATAAAGACATTCAAATGGAGTTTGGAAGGAAAGAATAGAGATGGAAGACGATTAATGATATGAACAGCAGATAACACACATTTGCCCCAAAAATGAGTAGGAAGATTAGCATGAAACAATAAGATGCATGCAACTTGTAAAATATGATGGCATTTCCGTTCCACAACCCTATTTTGTCGGGATGTGTAAACACATGAATGTTGAAAAACAATAAATTTTAAAAAAAAATGTTGAAGAGAAAGAAACTTGGCACCATTGTGCTATGAAATGCTTTGATGTGAGAGAAAAATTGTGTGATGACAAAATTAAAAAATTATTTTAAAAGTGATTTAGTTTCACCTTTTTGTCTCATTAGATAAACTCAAGTAATATGTATGTAGTCGTCAACAACTGAAAGAAAATAGAAAGTGCCAGAAATTGAAGAATGTTTATAAGGAGCCCATATGTCACAATGAATAAGATCAAAAGTAGATTTTGTTGAAAGTAAACTAATACCAAAAGGTATGGCTTTGTTTTGCCAAAAGACATATTTGACAATCTTTACTCAAATAAACGAAAATATTCTTGAAATTTTTAGCAATGAGGGCAAGATGAGATGGTGAACTATGACCTAATCTATTATGCCCAAGGTTAGTGGTAGAAGAGATGCGATTGCAGGTTACTTGGTCGTCGGAGGTGGAAGTGGACTTGATTAATGGTTTCTTCCTTGCTAATGCCACCAAATAGTATAGACCGTTGTGCTTCTTACCCAAACCAATCATCCACGTGTCTAGATCTTGCAAAACACACCATAAAGGAAAAAAAAAATCACAAAACAATTTAGTCCTCTTCTTAGTCAACTAACAAACATCAAATCAACCTTGAACTTGGGCACATAAAGTACATCATGTAAATAGAAGGCAGAATCTAAAGGTATCGACCCTTTTGCAATAATATCAACCTTCTCTCCACTAAGCAACAATACAGGAGGCATTGAGCATTTTTTAGCTTCATGTAATGTCAACTACGGAGATGATATTATGTGGTATGATGCACCACCATCAATAATCCATCGATTAAAAAAAGTTTAGACAAAACCGGTGGCGTCTTTTCTTTAGTGGTTGTTGCATTAACATGAGTGTGATTATCCCCATTTTGGATACTCAAAGTTGACATGATCCGTTGAAGTTGAGCTTCAGAAACTATGCTTGATAATGTAGATAGGCATATTCTCCTTAGATACAACCTTAGAGATCATGTTAGCTGTAGAATTTTGATTGGGCTTCATATTCCTCTTGGACCGAAATTGTTTTGGGTGCCAAAGTGGATATCCTATTAATTCAAAATAGGTTTGGGCCCAATGGGCCATCTCTCCACAATGAGTGCACTCGAGCCTATTTCTCCTAGAGCCCAAACGATGCTGCCCTTGGTCGTTTTGGGGAAAGGAGCGATCAGTCTGTCAACCGTGATTGCTTGGAGAGAGAGGTTGATTGGTTTGCCAGCCTCAGCAATCGTCGCGATTGTTTTGCGAAGAGGATTGATCACCAGTTTGCCAGTTGTTGTGAGAGGAGTGATCGTCATGCCAATCTGGTTTTCCTTTGCCAGAAAATTGATTTGGTCTTCTCCTATTTCTCACAGCCATCGCGGCAGAGGAGCTTGATTCTGATTTGCCGTGTGAAGTACTGAGAAGTCACTGCTTCTCCTCTTAGGCAATTACCACATAGTCTTGGTGAATGGTAGGAAGTGGATTCATCAGCAATATTTGCCCACGAATGGCATTGTAAGTGTTGTTCAATCCCATCAAGAATTGCATTAATTATTCGCTTGTGCTCCTTCGATTAAGTTAGAATAGATAGCTAACTCATCCCATAGACTTTTCAATTTCGAGTAATATGCTGAGATGGAGAGCTATTCTTGTCGAAGATTGGCTATGTCTCGTTAGATCTCAAAGATGAGGGGTGCATTGCTTTGAGAGAATCACTCACAATGGTCCTCCTATACCTCGTGAGCAGTAGAATAATAGATGACGCTATCTGTGATCTAGATTGAGGGTGTTGATGAGCTAGGCATGGGCCATGTCGTTGCAATGCGACCAAGTTGCATATCCTTCAAGGTCAGCTTCTTTTGAAGGAGATTTGATTGATCTGTCGACGAATCCAAGTTTGTTTATGGAGTTTAGAGCTAGAGTCATAGCCCTCTTCCAATCGGTGTAGTTATCTCCATTTAAGGACTTAGAGACCAGAACTATTCCCGAATGATCTGAGTGATGGGTGAAATAGGGATTTGAGATATCAGATCTTGAAGGATCTGACCAACTAGGAATGGTAGATGATTTGTCGACATTAGCAGGTGGTGGATTTTCTTGGTTGCTAGCCATGGAGATTGAATGACTACTAGGAAGATGCTACATGAGAGCTTAGAGTGTAGCAATAGGTTGGATTTAACCTTGCTCTGATACCATAAAAAACAAGGAGAATGGAGAAGTATATACCGAAAGGCTTCATTACGTATTGGCATCGCCACTTTTTATGCATGCAGGAATTTCTTCTATAAGGAAAGTCTAAGTATAATATAGTTATCTATAATACAGCTATTAATTATGTTATACATGGTGAAATAAATTCTAATGATTAGCATCTTCCCAATAAAGCTGATAGACATTCTATCCATGGAGGATTTGATCTCCTAAATCAATGTTCATTCCAATTATAGAGTATTTCTTTCCTAACAGATTATACTGTATTCTGGCAAAATTACTATTTTTGCCCTTTTATGTTATTGAAAGGTTGTAATATGGGGAGATCGGAGATTGGATAAAGCCATTAGAGTTTCATTTCCCATTGTTTTAATATTTGATGCTTACTTCTTGGTATTTCATTAAAAAATGAAAAATCTAAATAAATGGCCTATGCTCTTAGAGAGAGAGATATGAAGAAAGAGAGCAATGAGGAAGAGTAGCTAGCTGATGATGAAGAGCTGCTCATAGATGATAAGGGATGGGTTTGAGCAAGTAAACCAATGATATAAGATAGATAATTCTCCTCTTTCTTATGCCAAATTATGTGAAGTAGAGTTAGAACGTGACAGCACGAGATGAAAGTTGACTCTTACGTCTCACGAGTTGTGGTCGATCGGCAGCAGGCGTTAGCTTGTTGTTGTACCATTTTCTCTTTTCTTTTCACTCCTTTAAAACATTTAACAAATCGAATATCTTAATCCTTAATCCCCATTCCACATTGTGTGCTCAAATTAACTTCCTAATTTTGAATTTGCGACCAATTCGCAGAAAATCCTTGAGGCCACGTTCAAGATAACTGGGAGGCCACTTTTTGGAAGTGATATAATAAAATTGGTTTATCTCCACTAATTTCTTAAGTTGTACCAAGCATGCTAACCTTCTCATTAGTAGATTAGTGCAAACTGAATTTTGAAAATGTTAAAACGTATTCTGTTCCATTTTTAGGCTTGTAGTATTAAAAAAATTAGTTAAAAAACTATTTTGACTTGTTAGAAATAATAAAAAATTATGATACATATTTGCATACTTCAAGGAAAATACAAGTATTTTTGCTTACATGCATTTGTTAGCTTTGATAATCATATGTTATAAATATTCTACAAAGATAAATAATTCTATTTTATCTTTTAAATTAACTTCGAGTGCTTTTGGTTTGATGTTCTAGCGATGAGAAATTGTTATTGAGTCCTGAATCTCTTTGAGTCATTCACATAGTTCTATTTCTCCTCTGAAATCTTTACATTTAAATCTTAGGATTTCTTAAAAAATCTTTTTTCTAGAACCATAATTACCTATGCCGGCTTGAGGTTAGTCTTGCTAAGGTGCAGGGAAAGAGTCAGTCCTCTTTGTGAGCCTAAAATTTATTCCCTTGCTCTTCTTAATCAGTGGTGTGTCACCCTCCTCAAGCAAATTAGCCTTAAACAACAAAATAATGCTCGAGTGAGTTAGGTTAAGGATGGAGACACCACTACTAAGTTTTTCCTATTGTTCGCTAAAAAAAAAGAAAGGAACTTTATATAAAGGGCTGGATTTATCAACAAATGAGTTTACTACTAATTCGGAATGCATTTCTAAGGAATTTGTTAATTACTACTCATCTCTCTGGCTTTCTAATTATTTTGATGGATGCTACGAACTGGCTTGACTCGATTTGCATCAGTTTCTGGACAAGATTTATACGGATCTTTAAAAAGAGTTTCTAACAAATCTAGTAATTGGATCAATATGCAATTTAGAAATATTGTAACCCTGAAAAATATCTTTCTAATGAATCTAATTTTTCCTAGATTAAATGGCTACATTAGAAGATATCTTCAGAAAAGTGGATGAAGATTAGTGGGCCAGCTCTTATACTAATATTACAGAACATATCTGGACTGATTCAAATGTAAAAAAGTTATAAAAATTTAGATGGTAGCAGTCTCATGAGATAAGAGTTCTAATGGCTTTATTTCATATCAATCATATTCTGGATGAAAAGATATAATTAAAATAGTGAAACAATATCAAAATGGGTAGAACAATAAATATCCGACATTGCGGCGATCGTTGGTGGAACACCCGCCACAAAATACATGTGCCTCTCACATAGGTAGAACCAATGTGGTTTTCACGTGACTTGTTGGTCAAAGTTTCTACACGAGAATAAGATAAAGACCTTACATTTACATAAATATTACAACAAAAGGAACCCAAATTACATAGGCCACAATAAGCTCCAAGATATATATCCATACATCATAATAGAGTAAATGCCCGCATAGAAGCTACAATCCATCTAACTTATTTACAACCACAAAATAAACGAAAGAGATTAATAACAACTTTTCACCAGCTCCTCACGAACTCGAGGTTATCTTCTAATCAGAAAAAAATATTTTCACCAAAGCTCATGAGCACAAATCTCAACAAGTATATATATCTATAATCTAAAAATAGTGTAAAAAAAGATGTCACACAATGTACGTATATATCAATATGATCATAATAGTGCATCTATCATGTTAATATCTATAAGTCACATGTAATTATAAGAGAACACATGATGTGTATTGTTTAAACTATCAAATCCTTTCTCTCATGCTCCCAAAGAGCCATAACTATAAATTATCATTATATACTCATCGAGCTAACCACCATGTTATAAGTGCATGCTCATAAATCATCTCATATATCGAGAAGGAATAGGACATCTAGGATTCATATCACCCGTACATGCTTGGCGATGCTACAAATGACTGGTTATTTATGGGTAACAAACTAAGGACCTTAGTCATAAGTCCATATTTCTCTCTCTATAATCATCACCGCCCACAATGAGATAATCAAGAGCCCTCAACTAATTAGCGGATGACATGACTCTACATCATTGGCTACTGCTAGGTCTAAGACTTTTAACTCTCAATCATAGTTTTATATCACTGGTGTCTATTCTTTGAAGAGGCAATGTGATTATTTGAATGCCACTCAGGTTAACGACCTCAAGTGTAGACCGCTTATCTCAAAGGCACCATACAAAGAACTCTACTTTTAACCCTGAGTTGCGTTAGTGTAGGACATTGCCTAGTCAGGGCTAAACTACATGGCAATACATGCAAGTAGTGCAATGATCAATATCATCAATCATATGACATGTACATTAAAGTTATCATACTCAAGTATGCACCAATAATTCATAAAAAACTATAAAGTAAAGTAAATATAATTGTGCTGAATAATAAATAAATATTTGCACACATGTTATTTGCATGTTATGAATTTATAAAGTAAAACATCACATCAATATTACACTATTCTTTGACTAAGAAGGATTTACTTGCATAACATTGTTTTCAAGTTAATCAACTCCAACTGGGCCACAGATCATCCTCGCATGGTATGGAATCCATCTTGATAATGAAATCAATAAAACATAAGTATCATATTTCTAACACTAATTAATTATATAATTTTATTGACATCCGCTACATTTGGGTAGGTCCACCTAAGATTTCTTATCTTTATTAATTGGTAGAGCTATTATAGCTGTACTAAGGCCTAAGACATCATTAAAAGTAATCGCAAACATTATCCTTAAGTTTATCAATATATATATATAGGAAAGTACATCAATATCACACATGCAAGTAAATCACTTTGATAGCTCAATATTTTGGTTTGAGACTATTTTGCAGTAACCATAAACTAATTAAAGAAAGTGACTCCAAAAGAGTCTTAAATGTTTTGATCAAGCAGCCAGTATATGATAATTAATTCTTCATCTATACAAATATGTTAGCAACTAATTTAGTCTAGTGAATCCATTCGGCAGCAGCACCACCACCTTAGCTAGAAGGTTTTGGTTATTCACATGGGCCATACATACACTATTTGAAATTAGATGCTTTATAAAAACCAAAAAGAATCCTAAAAGGACAAATTAGAATTTATGGCATTAGATACGAAACTATCACAATAGGAGCATGAACTAGTTTAGATGAATAGTAAATTGATATAGGTACCACAAAAATTTAGTTTAGACAATAGAACTCATATGACTTCATATTAGGAGCTTAAATGGTGAATAGGTTGTCTTAGCAATAAAAAATACTCACAGTGTACTAACATATATTTTTAGGCAAATTGAGAAAGGAGAATAATTGAGCTATAATTTCTTGGAGGCAACACCGGCCTAATCCACCGAAGTGACCGAGAACATGTACAAATGGTCTATCTCGGCTGCAGCAGCACTCGGTGTCCTCACTAAGCTTGGCCAAGACGACGCCAAGAGCACAACAGCCCCACAGCTTGGCCATCCCACTCTCCCCTTCGGCCCCAAACACCATCCCGCCTCCCTCCGATCACCACAAACCTCGAACTTGGGTCGTGAAGGAGGAGCTCTCACGCAAGTGCTTGATATCGGAGAGAAACCCAACATTGGCATTAAGAGAGAGAGAGAGAGAGAGAGAGAGAGAGAGAGAGAGAGAGAGAGAGAGAGAGAGAGAGAGGAGGAAAAAGAAGGTGGCATCTAAGGGGATGAAAAACCAAAAGGAAGAAGAAGAGGTGGAGGGAAGAAAATGGATGATGTGGGTGAGCATGTGCTCACTTAGGGTTTTTATTTTATTTTATTTTTGACCAGGATGTTACAGTCGAATAATAGAGGACGACCAAGGATAGTGGTGGATGGCCGTAAGGTAGGGTGGCTTGTAGAGGTGATGATGGCTATAAGTTGAAGGTAGAATTAGGATTTTTAATTTAGATCTACTCTTAAAAAAATAAGCAACTATAATTAACTTACTTCTACCTCTAGATTATCTTACTCTTACCCTTAAGATAAACTTAAGACTAAAATAATTTCTTAATAGATAGATTCATAAATAAAAAAGTTTAACCCCTCTATATATAGATGTCGGGTATAATGAGTCATACTCGGACTTAGCCCTAAAGGCTTATACAACTCGAACTAGAACTTGCCTTAGAGGCTTACATTACTTAATTAAATTTATATTAATGACTTACATGACTTAATTAAACTTACCTTAAGGGCTTACATAAGAGATAAACATAAATTAATTATAAGATAAATATGCTCAATTCATCGAGCCCAATGTTCTCATGATACGATCCGATCTGATCTTGTTTATATCAATCCACCATGCTTTCGATTACCTTATCCTCAAAGTGTCGATGGTTGTTTTCATACCTTTTGTCGCTCTCGAACTACGTGTCCTCGATCTTTATATGGGTCTCGTCTACCATATAAAAGAAGGCTCCACGAAGAGTTCTACTCTAGGGCCCACTTGTTTGAGCCATAGTTTGCCTGAGCCATAGTTTGCCTTAATCATGGGTAGATCATGCCAAATCCTAGCCGGTGGTTCGAGCTAGGGTCTTAGTATATACAGTTTAGATTATGGCTCAAGTGTTGGTGGTCTAAGGAAGGTGTTGACAGTGGTAGCTTAGACCAAAAATGTCTTAATCAATGTGGCTGGAAAACTAGGTTTCGACCTTTATTTTTCACCGCGACTAGAGAAGATGATGATGGGGTCATCGCTAAGGACCGCTCTAGTGTCGTGTCAATGGTGGAAATAGTTTGTAGAGATGGTAGTATCTCTATTGTGACCAAAGGTGGTGCTTTGGTTGTGATCTGGGCTCGCACTTTGCCTTCCTCACGGTTTAGACTTTCATATTAGAGGGCAGTCGGTTCCACTATGGCCGATGGCATTGGCAATGCAAGGGGTGGTGCTAGGTATGGAGGGCTGCTGTCAAGGTTTGAATAGTCTTTTTCATCCTCTCAGTGCTCCTCATAGGTGGTTCATCACTAGCAGTTGCTGGTGGTGGCAGTGGCACCGAATAAGACTAGTCCATATGGATATGAGTTATTGATCCTCTATAGTTGCTTCCTCAGGTGTTACAGACCATATCTAAATCAATTTAAATGTAAAAAAATTATGAAAATTTAGGTAGTGGTAGCCTCACGAGATAGGGTTCTAATGGCTCTAGCTTTACGTCAATCGAATGTCTAGATAAAAAGATATAATTAAAATAATATAGAAAGATTAAAATAGGGTAAAACGGTAAATATCTGACGTTACAACAGTCGTCGGGGGGTGGCGGATGTCCAAGGGTAGTGGTGGGCGGCTGTAGAGTAGGGCGGCTACTGGAGATTATGGTGACTATAGGTTAGAAGTAAAATTTGAGTTTCCAATTTAGATTTACTTCTAAAAAAATAAAGATGTTCTAATGGCTATAATAAAAATAATAAATGCAAGAATGAGAAAATAACTAAACTCAATTAAAAAATAAATAAGCTCAATCCATTGAGCCTAATGTCCTCATGATACGATTTGATCTAACTCGATTTGCATCATCGGGTAAGCTTTGGATCATGTGTTCACAATCATCAGAGGAATGTCAACTCTGATACCAATTTGGTACAAACTGACTTGACCCCATTTAAATCAGCTTCTAGACAGAAATTTGTACGGATCAAGAGAGTTTTTGGTAGATCTGATTATTGGATCGATGTGAAATTTAGACAGTTTGTAGCCCTAGAAACTATCTTTCTAATGAATCTAATTTCCCATAGATTGGATGTGTAGATTAGAAGATATCTTTAGAAAGTGGATGAAGGTTGGAGAGTCAACTCTGATACTAATGTTATGAAATAAATTTGGACAGATCCGGACATAAGAAAATTATGAAAATTTAGGTGATAGTAACCTTATGATATAGGATTCTAATGGCTCTAGTTTTATGTAATCGAATATCTAGATGAAAAGATATAATTAAAATAGTAGAGCAATGTCAGAATAGGATAATACAGTGAATATGTGACATTGCGGCAGTCGTCGGAGGATGACAAACAGCCAAGGATGGTGGTGGATGACCGTAAGGTACGGTGGCTCAAGGAGGTGGTGGTGGTTATGTGTTGGAGGTAGAATTAGGGTTTTAATTTAGATATACTCCTAAGAAAATAAACGGCTATAATTAACTTACTTCGACTCCTATATTATCTTATTCTTACTCCTAAGATAAACTCAAAACTAAAATAATTTTTCAATACTTGAATGCTTGGATTTATAAACAAAGAAGCATAGTCTCTATATATAGAGGTCGAGTACAATGAGTCTTGCTCGGGCTTAACCTTAAATGTGTATAGGACTCGAACTAGGACTTACTATAGAGGCTTACATATCTTAATTCAACTTGTTTTAGTAACTTCATTAAACATTGCCTTAGTGGCTTATATAACTTAAAAAGACTTAATTTAAGTGCTTACATATAAGATAAATATAAATTAATTAAAATTAAATATGTTCAATCCATCAAGCTTAATTTCCTCATGATATAATCTTATCTAAACTGATTCACATCAGTGAAATTAATGCCAGCTAGCTTTTAGGTAGTAGTGGCAATTTCCAGCTTGACATCATTGACCGGCTCCAAATTAAAATATGACCCTTGAAATTAGAAAGGCACAGTCTGGAAGTTGAATTATTGAGGATATTTAATCATCGCTTATTCTTTTTAAATATACTCATGAACATTAATAGATATAAGATCCTAGTCGGTTGCCGCTAATCTTAAAATTATAGAGCAGCTATTCCAACTTCTTATTCTTTAAATCATGTCTCTAATCTAGAGTATAAAAATAAAATATTTAATTGTAGGTTGAAATAATGGTGTAATAATTATATTTGATATAGCATGAATTACTTTTAATTTGATATATAAATTTAAATTAAAGTGTAATTATTTCTTATAGGTATGCAATGTTCACGTTCCTGTAAGATGATTAGTTAGATAGAAGTATAAGATGATTAGTAGGAGAGGAGATAGAAGAAAATTGAGTATAAAGTTTTAATTTGAGCAGAAAACTAGACTAGTTAAATTTTTTATAACTTTTTTAAATTCTAATTATTAAAATAATTTTAGTTGAATTAGGGGTAAAATCTATGCATAATAAGATTCAAATAACATGCATAATATTTCTAATATAGAGTAAGAATAATTTCATATTTGGTTGTAAATCTAGAATAATATTCTGTAATTTAGAATAGAGAAATCTCTAACCAGAAACATCACCATAGTTAGGAGAATGAGCAAAGATAATATTAGTTTCATCGCCCTTCTGGGATTTATTTATAAAAGACAACCTAAACTACAATACGTGTGGATTAGTCGTAAATATAAAATTGGGAAGCTTGAGCACATAACGTCGAATTTGGTTTAAATATTCGATTTATTAATTTTGTATAATTTTGTACAGAAAATTATAAATAATATACTCTATTTTGAGTATATTACAGAAAAGCTATCTAGTTTTATTATTTATAAGTGGAGCCTTCTACCTAACAAAGCTCTTGTTTGAATTAATTTAATTATTTGACAAAATTAAGCAACTAAAATAACTAGGAGTGATGTGAACTAGGTTAAATCGGATCACATCAAGGAGAGATTGGGGTTAATGGATTGAGTTTAGTTATCTTATCTGTTTATTTACTTTATTTAGAGTCTTATTAGGTTAGAATTTGTTAGTTTTTAATTCAGCTCTGCGCAGTTTCGAAAAAAATATTTGAAGGATATTTAATAATAGTAGACTAGTTAGAGAATATCGGTAACGTCCTCATTTATAACCTTCTTATTCAAGGTTTCTCCAAATTCGCACTCTATCTATGGTAAAACAAAGAAACATTCCGAGAAGAATAAAGAATACTGATTTAGCTAAGTTATGTTTATCTCTAGGTTATATTTATCTCTTATGTAAGTACTTAAGACAAGTTTAGTTAAGTCATATAAGCCAGTAAGACAAGTTCAATTAAGTCATATAAACCTCTAAGGCAAGTCTTAATTTGAGTCGTATAAGCATTTATAGTTAGTCTAAGACAAGTTATAGTTCGAGTCATATAAGCCTTTAGAGCTAGTCTAAGTAGAACACCACCCCACCTCTATATATAAAGGGGCAGGGCTTCTTTGTTAATCATCCAATACTCTAGGCATGAGAATTAATTGAGTTTAGTTATTTTCTTATTATTACATTTATCGTTTTATAATAGTTGTTTGATCGTCTTTATCTTAATTTCTAGGAGTAGATCATAGGCGTAGAACCTCCAAAGCTTCTAAACCCTAGCCATCACCTTCCTCTAGTACTCACCTTACTATACGGTCATTTACCACTGCCCTTGGTCGTCTGCCACTCTCTAACGACCGCTACAACGTCGGATATTTACCGTTTTGCTCTGTTCTGATCTATCTCCACTATTTTATTTTAATTTTTCATCGCGATGATTTAGGTGAAACTAGAGTGATTAGAATCTTAACTAATGAGGTTACCACTACCTAAATTTTCGGTTTAGATCTTGTTTGTAATATGGAGATAAACCTGAATACTAATTTCTAACAAAATATATTCGATTTAATCGAGCCTCTAAAAGATTAAAATCACATCAACATCTAAGCATTAAATTCCACAAGATCAATGGATTCGAAACTACTATTTAATCTCAAATATCAGTGAGATAAGTATAATTCAGAAAATTTAAAATATTACTTGAAATAGACGCAATGTTTTACGTTTTATTTCATTTCATCATGTAGTGAGGTGTTGCTCGGTTTTTTTTTTGCCAAATAAAAGGACCTATTTATAAATTAAAAGAAAAGATAGTGTTTTACTTATAATATAGTCAAACTGCTGGGTATTATTGTTAATTTTCTCATTCTTTTATTGGTAAAAAAGGAAATATGTCGGTTTTACAATTTTTTTTTTGCAGATAACCCATAAAAAATCTCTTATTTTTTTATATGCCCCTCTAAAATTAATATTTACAAGTATATCTATGAAAAGACATGATTTTTGTATATGTATTATTTATATGAAAAGACATGATTTTTGAGTTACATAAGCATTAAATTTTAAATAATTTAGAACAAACAGATAAAAATATACTTACTGTAGTTTTTATTAACTTTCTTAGTCAAAGATATTTTTGTGTTTTTTCTACTAATTATTCAAATTTAATCTGAAAAATAATCTGTTGGATATCTATGCAAATAGTATATGTTTTGAATGGTAAACATGCAAATATAAGGGCATAAAAACGAGTGAAGGATTCCTTAAGGATATACATGCAAGCAAAAAAAAACGATATAAAAATTGTAACCTCAACAAACCAATGCTCTGCAAGCTCATTCGTGAGAACTAAAAAGTCAAAATTCCAGCTTGTGCTGCCCACGTTCTAGCTTTATTCCACCTAATATGGCATAAAAAAGAGAAGACTCTTTTATTTTATCATTGGTTAATTTACTTGCTCAAACCCAACCCTTCCCATCTATAAATACCTATCAGCATGAGCAGCTCTTCATCATCAGCTAGCTGCTCTTCCTCACTGCTCTCTTTCTCTCTATCAGAGTATACATAGATATATAGTAAAGATGAGCAGAGATAGAGGTCAGCTTCCTCTCTTGGCCTCTTGCCTTCTCTTTGCATTGGCCATCCAAGCCATGCTTCCCACCTCCTCTGCTTCCCTACAAGTTGGATTCTATGGTTGCAAGTGCCCAAAGGCTGAGGAGATCGTGAGAAAGGTGGTGCACAAGGCTGTGGCCAAGACTCCTGGCCTTGGCGCCGCCCTTATTAGGATGTTCTTCCACGATTGCTTTGTTAGGGTCAGTAAGTTATACATTACAAATATATATATATTTTACAACTAAATTCTTATTCTTTATAGAATTCACATGTATAGATGAATAGACTAATTGCCATTGATATTTTTTTTTATTTTTTTTTGCACCAGGGCTGTGATGCTTCTGTACTCCTTGACCCAACACCAGCCAACCCCAACACTGAGAAAACTTCCCCTCCAAACAACCCTAGCTTGCATGGCTTCGATGTGATTGATGAAGCCAAGGCTGCCCTCGAGCACCACTGCCCAGGCATCGTCTCTTGTGCGGACATTATCGCCTTTGCTGCTCGTGATGCAGCTAAATTCCTTGGTGGTATCAAGTACGCCATCCCCTCTGGAAGGCGAGACGGAAGAGTCTCCATCGCAGCTGAGGCGCTCCAAAATCTGCCCCCTCCTTTCTTCAATCTATCCCAGCTTATCGCTAGCTTTGCATCCAAAGGGTTATCCGTCGGCGATCTGGTCACCCTCTCCGGAGCACACTCCATCGGTGACTCCCACTGCTCATCGCTCTCGCTCCAGGATCCATCGATCGAACCATCCTTTATCACATTCTTGAGGAGCAAATGCCCACCGACGGCGAGCCCTACTACGGTTGTGGATCAAGATATTGTGACACCAAATAGATTGGATAACCAATACTACAAGAATGTGATAGCTCACAAAGTCTTGTTCTCTTCCGACGTTGCCTTGCTAGGGAGCCCCCAGACGACGGCCTTGGTGCAGGCCTTTGCGAGGCACCAGAGAGTTTGGAAGGCAAAGTTTGGGGCTGCCATGGTGAAGATGGGCCACATCGGGGTGCTTACTGGAAATCAAGGTGAGGTTAGAAAAATGTGCAAGGTTGTGAACTAGCTAGCTAGCTAGTTTCGGTACGACTTGCCATGCATATGCGATGGCTTGCTTAGGATATATGACTTGGTATTTGTTTTCTGACGTGTATTGTTTCGTCGACGTCGTGCTCTATGACTCGTTGAGTCTGTCGATGTTGTTTGTCATGTTTTATTTCATTCTTTTGTTCTCATTTTCTAATAGAGTTTGTCATCAGTATAATGCACAATAAATTACTTTGAGGTAAATCTTTGTGCTGCTTTTGAATTCGTACAAACATGATTTGTAGTGGCATGGTAACTGATCGAGTAAGCATTTGTATAGAAATTCATGATGCTTCAAGATCATCGGAAGGATCACCATTAAGGCTGAATTTAAGGGTCCTTGGATGACATTATTGAGCTGGCCAAGATTATCAAAAGCAAGAAGGAGAATGGAGAAGTATATACCAAGAGGCTTGCATTACATATTGGCATTGCCACTATTTATACATGCAGGAATTTCTTCCATAAGGAAAGTCTACCCATAATACAGCTATCTATAGTACGGCTATGATTACGTTATACATGGTGAAATAAATCCTGATGATTAGCATCTTCCTAATATAGCTGATACACAATCTATCCATGGAGGATTTGATTTCTTGAATCAATGTTCATTCCAATTGTAGAGTATTTCTTTCCTAACACTCACTTTCAAGTTGGAGAGTGAATGTCTCTAACTCCCAACTTGCGAATCATGGCAATGAAAGTTTCTTTCCAAGAGCTTTGGTAGAAACATCTGCCAATTGGTTTATAGAGCTCATGAGTCTAGTGATGGGGAACCATCAAATATCTTGTCCTTTACATAATGACAATATGCCGAGTGCGCTAATGGAAGACTGAATTAGCTGCTATGTGTAGTGTCGCTTTATTGTCACAACAAAGTAGGGCTAGTTCTGAATGTAGCAATCCCAAATCCAAATTTTTAAGAAGATATCGAGGCCAAGAAAGTTCACAAGTTCCGTCATGGCCTGGTATTCTACTTAAATTGATGATAGAGAAATAGTTTTCTAGTACTTTGACTTCCATGAAATTAATGAAGGACCGAGGAAAATATAATAGCCAGAAGTAGATATTCTAGTAACCGAACAACTTGGCCAATCAGAATCACAAAAAGCTTATAATTTGAGATCACTTTAGAGGAAAAGAATAACCCTTGACCGAGAGCATTTTTAATATACTGAACTATATGTAAGCCAGCTTGTGACATTCTGGGTTGATGCATAAACCTGCTCAATATATGAACTGCACAAGTGATGTCTGGTCTGGAAACCAACTTGTGACTGATACGATTCGGACTTCACCGATGACGTCTCGAGCATGGATACACTTTATAGGTGTCTTTCTTTCTTGTATGTTGTGTTTGAACACGGGTGGAGTGCATTCGAACGCTGTTGTGAACGCCTGTATCAGATTCGCACATCCAGAGAGTGCGAATTATGCGTTCCAATGCACCTACGAACGCCTGCATCGCGTTCACAAATCTAGAGAAGTGAAAAATATGTGCGTTCGAATGCCTGCATCGCATTCGCAAATCTAAAGAAGTGAGAAATAAATGCGTTCGAACGCGGTCAGCGAAAATGTACTATTTAGGGTTATTTTTGAATTGTTTGGTTAGCCTCTAAAGGTGTGGATGGCAACCATGGAGTCATTATTTATTAATTGAGTTTTTGCCTTGCCTCCCTTGTCTTCTTCGCCGACGACGTTGCTTCTAAACTCTCTTGATCAGCTAATCACCCCAGTCCCTTAGGGGCGGCCCACTCCTCCCCCTTCTTCCAATCTATCCAACACTTGCCCTAACCCTTCCACCACCACTTATTCACCGGTGCTACCCCATTAACGCTGGTCCATCACCATCCACCATCATCTAGGATCTCATGCCTCCATCCACGGATCCTAAGACAGACCCCCTGACGTTCATCTACTAATCGGACGATATCTCGAGATTTCTATATCTGATTTGCCTAAAACTTGGATTAGTTAGAAAGCTTTTTTTTAGGGCTACAACATATCAAAATATCACATCGATCGGACGATGACATATTTTGGGATCTATTTTCAAAGTTCCGTGTCAAATCTTGTCCAAATCTGAAAATCGGAATAGATCGAGCCTTGGCCTAAAAGGAGAGATCGTATCAAGCTGGTATCAGAGCCACCGTTCCTTAGACACATGCTTCCTATGACGACAACTAGAGTCATGGCTGCACGGCGAGATGAGGAAGAAGAGATTCTCCCGAAATAGGGGGAGGAAACGGTTGTCGGGACTTCCACCCACGGAACCGTCCAATCAAATCGGAATACGGAAGAGTTTAGTGTTCAAGCCGTGTTGGGGTCTCTTTCCGAACAAATGGCCATCCATAACCAGATGATGATGGAGATGATGTAGGAAATACGGGCGTGGCCGAAATCTTCGACATGCACGGCAATCGCAAGGCAGTATGGGGAGCCTTTCGTAGCATACCCAACATCCTCCACGGCCTCCCCGTTCCCCACAAAAATAGGGGAGAGTTCGGCTATCCTGCAAGATCGAGCTTCTACACCCTGACCCATGGTCAGTTGCAATAAATCGCCATCGGCTACGATGGGATCCTCAACCATCGTAGCAGCCCTCGGAACCTCCACATCTTCCTATGCACCGGAGACCTTGCCGACAAACCGCGAA
This sequence comes from Typha angustifolia, assembly GCF_048772165.1. Taxonomy (NCBI): domain Eukaryota; kingdom Viridiplantae; phylum Streptophyta; class Magnoliopsida; order Poales; family Typhaceae; genus Typha; species Typha angustifolia. Next base: position 8,511,298 of record NC_133252.1, on the reverse strand, counting down.
AGGCTGGCCACACCCTTTTCGATCCCTACAGAGAGGACGAAGAGTCCAACTTCAAGGTAGCAGTTTCCTCTGGCGAGCTTGACGGTTGGAAAGGTTCTTTCGACGTTAGAACAGAGTTCTTCGACGAGTCGACAACCGTGCAAACCACTATTGAATAAAGGAAGACCACACATAGCCGCTGGATATCCCTCATCAGGAATCCTCATTAGTAGTGAGGGAGATGATCCGGAACCGCGAGTTCCGGCACTTGGGCTGCCTTACACCACCTCCCTTTGCAACTACGGCAAGCCGGCAACTGGGAAGAAATCTCGTATGGCCTCCAGTGACCTTCCACCATTCTCATCGGTCAATCGACAATCGACCGTGACAGCGTCGTCACTGGCGATGACGTTGTAGCTCCCCGCCGAGCTACAACTCAAAGAAGAAGGTCGTGATCTTCCACCCACGGCAGCACCAACCGTTGACAACCCCGTAAAGACCTTGTGGGCTGTTGCTTTTCTCACCCAGACAGCCGAAAGCTTCCTGCCATGGCTGCAACTAAATGAAGAAGAAGGAGATGAAGATTTTATTTTTGTCAACCTCAATGTTCCACAACAGTCAACCGCCACCATCCCAAGAGGGACCTCACCAATAGCTTTTCATATTCTAGATGGCCGAAGGCTCCTTGCCGTGCCTGTGATAGGACTGAGAAGAAGGAGATCAAGATTTCATTTTTTTTGGGCCAACTTTGGCCTTCCATCGTCGCTGACTGCCGCCACACCGTTGGGAACCCTACCAAAGCAACTACTGGAAGAGGTCACTCCTCAACCAAGGCTGCCACTGCCAAGGCAACTCCTATGGCAATGGCTGATGGAGATGGAATTATAGGAGAAATATTAGGGATTTCACATTTTTTTGAAAATCCTAAGTGGTTAGAATTTCAAGATGGCTACATGGTTGGGCTTGACCAAGTTGAATTGCTAGACATGAGCTGGGTTGGATCTAAAAGCCAAAGGGGTCAAGTCAAGTGTGAGTCATCTCTAGACTTGGGGACTTAGTTAAGTCAAAGAAGGCACAATACTTAAGTCAAGTTTGCTTATACGATGATACATTTGATTGGGATCCTGTGGGCAAAATGATTATGAGCACAACCAACAGTCAGTTTAGCTAGTCGAACCAATCTCGAGTCACTAGGAGAACCTAATCTAGATCCACCAACTACATCTAACTCGACCTCCCGAGCACAATCGGACGCACTAGATTTTTATTGCTAAACTGACATTGAGTCAATTGGTTCGACCACCCGAGACCAGGTGGACTCAATGTAGACGAACCCAAATTCCACCTTAGACCAGTAGGAGTACAAGTATCCAAGCTTGACTAAGGATGACCCACCAAACACGGCAAGTTTAACTTGAGTCACCTTGAGGACAAGGTGTATGGAAGCGTGGTTGATTGATATGATTCGAACTTCACCGATGACGTCTCAAGCATGGATATACTTTATGGGTGTTTTTGTTTCTTGCTTTAATATTTAATTCTTAAAAAAATAAGTTTTCTGTATGTCGCGTTCGAACGCGGGTGGAGTGCGTTCGAACACGGTTGTGAACGCTTGCATCAGATTCGCATATCCAAAGAGTACAAATTGTGTGTTCGAACGCACCTACGAACGCTTGCATCGCGTTCGCAAATCTTGAGAAGTGAGAAATATGTTCATTCAAACGCGCTGCGAACGCTTACATTGCAATCGCAAATCCAGAAAAGTGAGAAATATGTTCGTTTGAACGCGATTTGGTGCATTCAAACACGGTCGGTGAAAATGTACTATTTAGGGTTATTTTTGAATTGTTTGGTTAGCCTCTAAAGATGTGGATGGCAACCATAGAGTCATTATTAATGAACTGAGTATTTTTCCTTGTCTCCTTCATCTTCTTCTCTCCTGTTCTCTCGATCCCCGGCGACGTCGCTTCTGACCTCCCTCGACCGGCCAATTACCCTAGTCCCTTAGAAGCGACCCACTTCTTCCCCTTCTTCCAATCTATCCATCACTTGCCCTAACCCTTCCATCACCCATAACCCTTCCACCACCACTTATTGTCCGGTGCCACCCCATTAACATCGGTCCACCACCATCCACCATCATCTAGGATCTCGTGCCTCCATTCACGGATCCTAAGATAGACCCCCTAATATTCATCCATTAATCATACGATATCTTGAGGTCCTCACATCCGATTTGCCTAAAACTTAATTTATTGGAAAGCTCTTTTCTGGAGCTACAACATATCAAAATCTCAGAACAATCCGAAGGGGGCATCTTTCAGCATCTATTTCTAAAATTCCGTGGCAGATTTTGTCCAGCTCTGAAAATCAGGAGAGATCGAACCTTAGCCTAAAAGAGGAGATCGTATCAGTGACATTGTGGGTTGATACATGAACCTGCTCGATATATGAACTACACAAGTGATGTCTAGTTTGAGAGTTTAAGACATTTTCCCATTGGAATATTAGCGGGAGTAGTACCAAGTAATTATGCTTCCTCAATAATCTTTAGGGCATACATGCATTGGCAGATATAGATACCATTGCTAGAAGTAGACACTTCAATTCCCAAAGAATATTTCAAATCTCCCAAGTCCTTAATATGAAAATGAGAACGAAGAAATCCCTAAAGTGTAGCAATATTCACAGGATCATTTCCAGTAATTAGTATTTCATCAACACAGATCAACAGGGCAATGAAAGAATTGCTATATTCTAGGTAAATAAAGAATAGTTAGCCTTGGATTGTACATACCCGGTTGAACTAATAGATTTTGAAAATCTTGCAAACCACTACCAAGATGCTTGTTTTAGACCATATAGTGATTTGTGTAGCTTGCATACCATGTTGTCTATCCCCTGGGTATGAAACCCAAGCAGCGAAGACATATTAATCTCTTCTTTAAGTGTACCATGGAGAATGGCCTTGTTGACATCAAGTTGTTAAAGGGACCAACCTCTTGCTGCTGCTAAAGCTAGAAGACATCTGATAGAGACTATCTTGGCAATGGGAGAAAAAGTTTCTTGATAGTTGACACCTTCTTATTGTGTGAAGCCTTTTGCATCTAGTCGTGCTTTGTATCGGTAAATTGAGCCATCAGCCTTGTGTTTGATTTTATAGACCCAATGACAATCAATAGGTTTTTTGTCAGCTAGTAGTGGAGTCATAGTCCATGTGCCATTTTCTTCAAGAGCTTGCAGTTCTTTTTGCATTGCATCCTGCCATTCAGGTGAAGTCGCAACCTCGATGTAGGATTAAGGCTATATAGTGGCACTAATTTGAGCAATAAAAGCTTGATGCTGCTGTAAGTATCAATGCTAGGAAAGATTGTTCGAAAGAGGATACCTCGTGCCTTTGGTCAGACCTAGATGAAGAAAGGATGATGGTTAGGATGGAGAGAGTAAGAACTGATTGCATTAGTAGTCTTGCAGTCAAAGTGGTGGGGCCCAAACATAGGATGAGAGGTGGAGAGCTACACAATTCACTAAGTGGGGTTAGTGTCGATTTGTGGCGATGACGCCTGCAGTGGGGTTAGTACTAGTCTGCGGCAACGTATGCAGTGGAGACGACAGTGTCGCGGTAGGCTAGACGAAGGAGGAATTAGAGTTTGGTGGTGAGGAATTAGGGGTTGGTTGATGAAGATGCAATAGGGGTTTTGGTTGTGGGTGGAGAAAAAGGGTTAGAGGAGATCTAGCTCGGGTTTGGATTATTGGTTAATGGGTTCAAGTTTGGGTTGTTTCATGATAATGGGCTCTGGCTTGAATCTGATATTAGTAATGGAATTGGGCCAGAATTGTGGTCCAAGGGAGGAATGTAATAAGTAGAATTGTTAGAAGCATATGGAAAATGATTTTCATGAAAAACATCTCTACTAGTAAAAACATGTCGATTTGTAAGATCGAATAATTTATAGGCCTTTTGACTAAGAGGGTAACCAATGAAAACACACTTAATGGCGTGAGGAGAGAATTTATGTATGATACAAGGATTTGTACCATATCCCAGACAGCTAATGGTCTGAAGATGGGAGAAAAAAGGAGGTTTATTATAAAGACATTCAAATGGAGTTTGGAAGGAAAGAATGGAGATGGAAGACGATTAATGATATGAACAGCAGATAACACACATTTGCCCCAAAAATGAGTAGGAAGATTAGCATGAAACAATAAGATGCATGCAACTTGTAAAATATGATGGCATTTCCGTTCCACAACCCTATTTTGTCGGGACGTGTAAACACATGAATGTTGAAAAACAATAAATTTTAAAAAAAAATGTTGAAGAGAAAGAAACTTGGCACCATTGTGCTATGAAATGCTTTGATGTGAGAGAAAAATTGTGTGATGACAAAATTAAAAAATTATTTTAAAAGTGATTTAGTTTCACCTTTTTGTCTCATTAGATAAACTCAAGTAATATGTATGTAGTCGTCAACAATTGAAAGAAAATAGAAAGTGCCAGAAATTGAAGAATGTTTATAAGGAGCCCATATGTCACAATGAATAAGATCAAAAGTAGATTTTGTTGAAAGTAAACTAATACCAAAAGGTATGGCTTTGTTTTGCCAAAAGACATATTTGACAATCTTTACTCAAACGAAAATATTCTTGAAATTTTTAGCAATGAGGGCAAGATGAGATGGTGAACTATGACCTAATCTATTATGCCCAAGGTTAGTGGTAGAAGAGATGCGATTGCAGGTTACTTGGTCGTCGGAGGTGGAAGTGGACTTGATTAATGGTTTCTTCGTTGCTAATGCCACCAAATAGTATAGACCGTTGTGCTTCTTACCCAAACCAATCATCCACGTGTCTAGTTCTTGCAAAACACACCATAAAGGAAAAAAAATCACAAAACAATTTTGTCCTCTTCTTAGTCAACAAACAAACATCAAATCAACCTTGAACTTAGGCACATAAAGTACATCATATAAATAGAAGGCAGAATTTAAAGGTATTGACCCTTTTGCAATAATATCAACCTTCTCTCTACTAGGAAACAATACAGGAGGCATTGAGCATTTTTTTAGCTTCATGTAATGTCAACTACGGAGATGATATTATGTGGTCTGATGCACCACCATCAATAATCCATCGATTAAAAAAAGTTTAGACAAAACTGGTGGCGTCTTTTCTTTAGTGGTTGTTGCATTAACATGAGTGTGATTATCCCCATTATGGATACTCAAAGTTGACATGATCCGTTGAAGTTGGGCTTCAGAAACTATGCTTGATAATGTAGATAGGCATATTCTCCTTAGATACAACCTTAGAGACCATGTTAGCTGTAGAATTTTGATTGGGCTTCATATTCCTCTTGGACCGAAATTGTTTTGGGTGCCAAAGTGGATATCCTATTAATTCAAAATAGGTTTGGGCCCAATGGCCCATCTCTCCACAATGAGTGCACTCGAGCCTATTTCTCCTAGAGCCCAAACGATGCTGCCCTTGGTCGTTTTGGGGAAAGGAGCGATCAGTCTGCCAACCGTGATTGCTTGGCGAGAGAGGTTGATTGGTTTGCCAGCCTCAACGATTGTCGCGATTGTTTTGCGAAGAGGATTGATCACCAGTCTGCCAGTTGTTGTGAGAGGAGTGATCGTCATGCCAATCTGGTTTTCCTTTGCTAGAAAATTGATTTGGTCTTCTCCTATTTCTCACAGCCATCGCGGCAGAGGAGCTTGATTCTGATTTGCCATGTGAAGTACTGAGAAGTCACTGCTTCTCCTCTTAGGCAATTACCACATAGTCTTGGTGAATGGTAGGAAGTGGATTCATCAGCAATATTTGCCCACGAATGGCATTGTAAGTGTTGTTCAATCCCATCAAGAATTGCATTAATTATCTGCTTGTACTCCTTCGATTAAGTTAGAATAGATAGCTAACTCATCCCATAGACTTTTCAATTTCGAGTAATATGCTGAGATGGAGAGCTATTCTTGTCAAAGATTGGCTATGTCTCGTTAGATCTCAAAGATGCGGGGTGCATTGCTTTGAGAGAATCACTCACAATGGTCCTCCTATACCTCATGAGCAGTAGAATAATAGATGATGCTATCTGCGATCTAGATTGAGGGTGTTGATGAGCTAGGAATGGGCCATGTCGTTGCAATGCGACCAAGTTGCATATCCTTTAAGGTCAGCTTCTTTTGAAGGAGATTTGATTGATCTGTCGACGAATCCAAGTTTGTTTATGGAATTTAGAGCTAGAGTCATAGCCCTCTTCCAACCGGTGTAGTTATCTCCATTCAAGGACTTAGAGACCAGAACTATTCCCGAATGATCTGAGTGATGGTTGAAATAGGGATTTGAGATATCAAATCTTGAAGGATCTGACCAACTAGGAATGGTAGATGATTTGTCGACATTAGTAGGTGGTGGATTTTCTTGGTTGCTAGCCATGGAGATTGAATGACTACTAGGAAGATGCTACATGAGAGCTTAGAGTGTAGCAATAGGTTAAATTTAACCTTGCTCTCATACCATGAAAAACAAGAAGGAGAATGGAGAAGTATATACCAAAAGGCTTCGTTACGTATTGGCATTGCCACTTTTTATGCACGCAGGAATTTCTTCTATAAGGAAAGTCTACCTATAATATAGCTATCTATAATACAGCTATTAATTATGTTATACATGGTGAAATAAATTCTAATGATTAGCATCTTCCCAATATAACTTATAGACATTCTATCCATGGAGGATTTGATCTCCTAAATCAATGTTCATTCCAATTATAAAATATTTCTTTCCTAACAGATTATACCTTATTCTGGCAAAATTACTATTTTTGCCCTTTTATGTTATTGAAAGGTTGTAATATGGGGAGATCGGAGATTGGATAAAGCCATTAGAGTTTCATTTCCCATTGTTTTAATATTTGATGTTTACTTCTTGGTATTTCATTAAAAAATGAAAAATCGAAATAAATGGCCTATGCTCTTAGAGAGAGAGATATGAAGAAAGATAGCAGTGAGGAAGAGCAACTAGCTGATGATGAAGAGCTGCTCATAGATGAGAAGGGATGGATTTGAGCAAGTAAACCAATGATATAAGATAGATAATTCTCCTCTTTCTTATGCCAAATTATGTGAAGTAGAGCTAGAACGTGACAGCACGAGATGAAAGTTGACTCTTACTTCTCACGAGTTGTGGTCGATCAGTAGCAGGCGTTGGCTGCTTGTAGTACATTTTTCTCTTTCTTTTCACTCCTTTAAAACAATTAACAAACCGAATACCTTAATCCTTAATCCCCATTCCACATTGTGTGCTCAAATTAACTTCCTAATTTTGAATTTGCGACCAATTCGCAGAAAATCCTTGAGGCCGCGTTCATGATAACTGGGAGGCCACTTTTTGGAAGTGATATAATAAAATTGGTTTATCTCCACTTATTTCTTAAGTTGTACCAAGCATGCTAACCTTCTCATTAGTAGATTAGTGCAAACCGAATTTTGAGAATGTTAAAACGTATTCTATTCCATTTAGGCTTGTCGTATCAAAAAAAATTAGTTAAAAACTATTTTTACTTGTTAGAAGTAATAAAAAATTATGTCACATATTTGCACACTTCAAGAAATACAAGTATTTTTGTTTACATGCATTTGTTTGCTTTGATAATCATATGTTATAAATATTCTACAAAGACAAATAATTCTATTTTAACCTTTAAAATAACTTCGAGTGTTTTTGCTTTGATGGTCCAGCAATGAGAAATTATTGTTGAGTCCTGAATCTCGAGTCATTCACAAAGTCCTATTTCTCCTTTGGAATCTTTACATTTAAATCTTAGAATTTATTAAAAATTCTCTCACTATCCTAAAATAGGATTTTTCCAACGTTTATTTGCTGGTGTGTATAATAAGTGTCAGTATAAATTAGTAGTTACTGACGCTTCGAATTACAAGCCGATACAAATATTCAACTTATGATATCCATCACTTTTTATAATTTAACAAATATTTTTCTATTATTGTATTTATACGCCGGCCAAGCAACATATGCTGACGTTTTTATATGTCGACATATAAATCTTCTATGACATATAAACATGATGTGCAAAGAACTTTTATTAGCGCTTACTAAACATCGGACAACAATATTTGTTGGCGTATCTAAATATCAAAATATAAACATTTTTCAACATATAAATCTATCGACTAAAACTATATTTTCAGCATTTTGTAAATGCTGGTACATCTATTTTGCCTGGCATGTATCTAAATGCCGACACATGATCTTCATAGCGTTTATAAATGTTGGTCATCCAACTTAAAGTGATTTAATTGACAATAAAAATATTAGTCGGTGTTTATAATTGTTGGTTAAAATATTTATGCCGGTGATTATTTATGCTGGCTAACGTATTTATTGTGGCACTTGAACTGCTAAAGCATTAGTTATCGCCGGCGTGTAAATGACTTACCCTTTACCAACTAGGGCATAAATGGCATTCGCATATACAATGCTAAAACGTTTATTTGGTGTTTAAACAGTTTGTTGTGGCATATAAAAACGCCAACATAAGCCTTTTTTGGCGTTTTCTAGAACCGTAATCACCTATGTCAGCTTGAGGTAAGTCTTGCTAAGGTGCAGGCTGCCATCTTGGATTTGGAAAGTAGGGAAAGGGTCACTCCTCTTTGTGAGACTAAAAGTCTTTCCCTTGCTCTCTTTAATTAGCATTGTGACACCCTCCTCGGACAAATTAGCATTAAACAACAAAATTATTCTCAAGTGAGTTAGGTTAAGGATGGAGACACCAGTACTAAGTTTTTCCTACCATTTGCTAAAAAAACAAAGGAACTTTATAAAAGGGTTGGATTTATTAGTAGAAGAGTTTACGACTAATTCAGAATCCATTTCTAAGGAATTTGTTGATTACTACTCATCTCTTTGGCTTTTCGATTCTTTAGTGGATGATACAAGCTAGCTTGACTAGATTCGAATCAAATTTTAGACAAAAATTTATAGGAATCTTTTAAGAGAGTTTTCGATAGTCTGGTTATTGGATTGACATGAAATTTAGCAAGGTTGTAGCCCTAGAAAGTATCCTTTTAGTAAATCTAACTTCCCACAGATTGGATGGCTAAATTATTCCAAAAAGTGGATGAAGGTCGGAGGGTGCACTCTGATACCAAAGTTACAGACCATATCTAGACTGATCCGAGTGTAAGAAAATTATGAATGATAGTGGTAACCTTACGATATGGGATCCTAATGGCTCTAGTTTCATGCCAATTGAATATCTGGATAAAAAATATAATTAATATAATATTATAATGTCAAAATGGGGCAGAATAGTAAATATCCAACATTGGTAGTCATCGGATGGTGGCGGACGGCCAAGAATAGTTATGGACGGTCGTAAGGTAGAGTGGCTTATAAAGGTGATGGTAGCAATGGGTTGGAGATAAAATTAGGGTTTCTAACTTAAATCTACTCCGAGAAAAATAAATGACTATGATTAACTTACTTCTCCTAGATTATTTTACTCTTACTTGTAAGATGAACTCAAGACTAAACTAATTTCTCAATGCTTGGATGCTCGGATTCATAAACAAAGAAATCTAGCCCCTCTTTATATAGATGTCGGATATAATGAGTCATACTTAGACTTAGCCCTAAAGGCTTATATGACTCGAACTAGGACTTACCTTAGAGGCTTATATGACTTAATTGAACTTACCTTAGTGGCTTATGCAACTTAATTATACTTGCCTTAGTGGCTTACATAAATTAAAAAGACTTGCCTTAAGAGCTTACGTAAGAGATAAACATAAATTAATTAAAAGATAAATATGCTCAATTCATCGAGCCTAATATCCTCCTGATACGATCCGATCTGACACTGTGTGTATCAATCCACCATGCTTCCGACCACCTTGTCCTCAAGGTGTCCATAGTGATTTCCATTCCTTCTGTCGCTCTTAAACTACATGTCATCGATCTCTATGTGGGTCTCATCTACCACGTGGAGGAGGGCCCGAGGGTGGACTTTACTCTAAGGCTCACGTGTTTGAGCCATAGTCTGCCCTAATCGTAGGTGGCTCAGACCAACTCCTACCCACTGGTGGTTCGAGCCAGGGTCTTAGTGCATGTAGTATAGGTCATGTGCGGGTGGTCTAAGAAAGGTGTTGACGGTGGTGGCTATAACCAAAAGTGTATGGATCATTGTTGCTGGAAATTTAGTGTTTCAACCTTTAATTTCCACTACAACTAGGAAAGATGATGACGGGGTCATCACTAAGGGTTGCTTCAACATTGTGTTTGTGGTGGAAACATTTTGCAAAGATGGCAAGATCTCTATTGTGGTCGGAGGTGGTGCTTTGGTTGCGGTTTGGCTAGCACTTTGCCTCCCTCACAGTTTGGACTTTCATTTCGTAAGGAGGTTGGTTCTAGTGTGGTCGATGGCATTAACGATGCAAGGGGGTGGTGCTAGGTAAGGAGAGCTATTGTCAAGGCTTTAATAGTTTTTTTCCATCTTCTCAGTGCTCTTCACGTAGGATCTAGCGACCTTCTTAGAAAATTCCTTAAAAAGTATCTTTCCCACGCGGGTGTTCATCACTAGCAGTTGGTATAAGACCCAGTCAGCATGGAGATGAGTTTTTGGTCATCTATAGTTGCTCTCTCAAGTTAGCTTTGGATCACGTGTTCACCATCATCTAAGGAACGTCGGCTCTGATATCTATTTGATATGAACCAGCTTTACCCGATTCAAATCAATTTCTGGACAAAAATTTGTATGGATCTTTCAAGAGAGTTTTTGGTAGACCTAGTTATTGGGTCGTATGAAATTTAGATAGGTTGTAGCCCTAGAAACTATCTTTCTAATGAAAAGTGGATGAAGGTTGAAAGGTCAACTCCGATACTAATATTACGAACTAGATCTGAGACTATCTAGATATAAGAAAATTATGAAAATTTAGTTAGTAGTAACCTGACAAAAAAGGGTTCTAATGGCTTTGGTTTCATGTCAATCGGATGTCTAGATGAAAAGACATAATTTAAATAGTAGAGCGAGGTCAGAACGAGATAGAACGGTAAATATATAATATTGCAGCGATCATCAAAGGGTGACGGACAGCTAAGGATAGTGGTGGACGACAGTAAGGTAGGATGGCTCATGGAGATAATGGTGGCTATGTGTTGGAGGTAGAATTAGGGTTTTAACTTAGATATACTCATAGGAAAATTAACATCTATGATTAACTTATTTCGACTCTTAGATTATCTTACTCTTACTCCTAAAATAAACTCAAAACTAAAATAATTTCTCAATACTTGGATGCTTGAATTTATCAACAAAGAAGCCCAGCCCTTTTATATATAAAGGTCGGGTATAACGAGTCTTGCTCGAATTTAGTATTAAAGGCTTATATAACTCGAATTAGGACTTTCTTCAAAGGCTTACATGACTTAATTAAACTTGACTTAGTGGCTTATGTGACCTAATTAAACTTACCTTAGTGGCTTATTTGACTTAAAAAGACTTACTTTAAGGGTTTACATAGGAGATAAATATAAATTAACTAAAAGATATATATGACTCAATTCATCGAGCCCAATGTCCTTGTGATACCATCCAATTTGAATAGTAATGAGGAATGGCCTACCTTTTCATACTTTAAACCTCATGCCAATGATGACTCGGTTCGCATAAAGCTCTAAATCGATCCAGATGTAAGAAAATTATAAAAATTTAGATGGTGGTAGCCTTAGAAGTTAGGGTTTCAATGGTTTTAGTTACACATAAATCGAATGTCGAAATGAAAAGTTATAAATAAAATAGTAGGATGGCGGACGACCATCGGAGAGTGGTAGCCGTCGAATTGATAAATATCTGACATTACTGCGGCCGTTAGAGAGTGGCGGGCATATAGTACAGTGGCTACTAGAGGAAGGTGGTAGTCAGGGTTTGAAAACTTTGGAGGTTCTACGATTATAATCTACTCCTAAAAATTAAGGTAAAGATAATCTAACAGCTACAATAAAATGATAAATGGATAATAAGAAAATAACTAAACTCAATTAATTCTCAATGCTTGAATGTTTGGATACTTGGATAAGTAAATAAAGAAGTCTAATCCCTCTATATATAGAGGTAAGATACAATGAGTCTTACTTGGACGTAGCCCTAAAAGCTTATACGGCTCAAACAAAGACTTACCTTAGAGACTTATATGACTTAATTGAACTTATTTTAATGGCTTATGTGACTTAATTAAACTTATATTAGTGGCTTATTTGACTTAATTGAACTTGCTTTAGTATCTTACATGACTTAACTAGACTTACCTTGAGAGCTTACATAAAAAATAAATATGAATCAATGAAAAGATAAATAGACTCGATCATCGAGCCCAATATCCTCATAATGTGATCCGATTTGACCTAGCTCACATCAGTATTAGTTGTAACTTAATAGTTTATTGTAGTCTATATAGGTCGTACCATATTTTTAAGTTGTCTAGTATTGTTCTTATAAATTTGCATGTTCATATACCAAAAGATTTATTTAGATTATAGTATGATTTATTTTTAAAATAGATTATCTTAAGTATATGCTTGTCTTCGTGTGATGAACCTATCCATCGTGTCACGTGCATTGTGCTTGTTGTGTAAGCACATTGGTATACATGTGGATGTCCGGCAAGGGCGTTACAATAAATATATAATTCCCCATAAGTTTGTATAGGTATTAATGCTACCACCAAGTTAGTGTCCTAGTTCCCAGTTATTTATTTTTCCCTTTCTTCCACTAAAAAGCCTAGCCGACTTGCAAAACCCTTCCTCATAAGCTATTAGAGAACTGATTTTTATGACATTATGAGCATCTAATTCTACAATTTCTCTATTTCTACTTCGTTATTAGCATCTACATCCTACTTGTACTATATTGCTTCCGGGTTTGAAATTTGTGCAGTGGGGCATATTCTTACTAAGTTCCATCTTCAATATCTAAGAACAAATTAGGACTTTTTGTTTTTTTTGCATATATATCCCTTCAAAATTTTCTTATTCACTTGTAGTCCGGTCCAAATTTGATATTTATATATGTACCATCTCAAAACACAACTTTTAGATATATACCCTTTAAAATTCTTAATTTTTCTTTCATATATACCTTTTGGAGTTAACTAACAGTTAAATTCTAAATAATTTTAATATAAAAAAGATAATAATATATTTACTTTAGGTTCCATATATTTCTCTTAGTTAAAAGTATGTATTTCTATTTTTTTTATATCAAAGGTATCAATGCAAATAATATAATACATATCGAATGGTATACATACAAATATCAACTTTAGAGAGACTCACATGCAAATAAGATATTTTAAAAGAATATATACGAAAACAAACCCAACTAATTAGTCCCAGTTGCATATATATATATATATATAGTGGCCTGTAGAATATGACATAATAATGATATTAATTTTTTATTAGTTTAAAATAATGAAATTAATGCAAGCTAGCTTTTAGGTAGTAGTGGCAATTTCCAGCTTGACACCATTGACCAGCTCCAAATTAAAAGACGACCCTTGAAATTAGAAAGGCACAGTCTGGAAATTGAATTATTGAGGGAATTTAATCGTCTCTTATTTTTTTAAAAATATACTTATGAACATTGATAAATATAAGATCCTAGTCGGTTGATCTTAAAATTATAGAGCAGCTATTCTCACTTCTTATTCTTTAAATCATGTCTCTAATCTAGAATCTAGAGTATGAAAATATAGTATTTAATTGTAAGTTGATATAGTGGTATAATAATTACATTTAATGTAGCAGGAATTACTTTTAATTTGATACATAAATTTAAATTAAAGTATAATCTCGAGTAACATGATTTGTAGGAGAGAAGAGATAGAAGAGAAAATTGAATATAAAGTTTTAATTTGAGCAGAAAACTAGGCTAGGGGTAACATTTATTGTGTGATAACATGCATAATATTTCTAATATAGAGTAAGAATAATTTAATATCTGGTAGTAAATCTAGAACAACATTCTGTAATTTAGAATAGAGAAATTTCTAACAGAAACCTAACCATAGGCAGGAGAATGAGCAAAGATAGTAATAGTTCCATCGGCCTTCTGGGATTTATTTATAAAAGACAACCTAAACTATCACATTACGTGTGGATTAGTCGTAAATATAAAATTGGGAAGTTTGAGCACGTAACGTCGAATTTGGTTTAACTATTCAATTGATTAATTTTGTAGAGAAAATTATAAATAACATCATATATTTTGAGTATATTACAGAAAAGTTATCTCGTTTTATTATTTATAAGTGGAGCCTTCTTCCGAGCGACACTCTCGTTTGATTGATTGATATAATTTAAATAAATCATCGTGTTAATTTAATTATTTGACAAAATTAAGCCTCTAAAATAATTTGGAGATAACCCAAAATACTAATTTCTAACAAAATATATTCGATTTAATCCAGCCTCTGAAAGAGTAAAATCACATCAACATCTAAGCACTAAATTCCGCAAGATCAACGGATTCTAAACTACTATTTAATCTCAAATATCATATATAGTGCCCTATTTATAAATTAAAAGATAGTGTTTTACTTATAATATAGTCAAACTGCTGGGTGTTATTGTTAATTTTCTCATTCTTTTATTGGTAAAAAAAGGGAATATGTCGGTTTTATAAAAAATTTTGCAGATAACCCATAAAAAATCTCTTACTTTTTTATATGCCCCTCTAAAATTAATATTTACATATATCTGTCAAAAAAACATGATTTTTGTATATATATTATTTATATGAATGCCTTTTGAGTTACCTAAGCATTAAATTTAAATAATTTAGAAACAAAAAGATAAAAATATACTTAGTCAACGATATTTTTGTATTTTTCCTACTAATTATTCAAATTTAATTTGAAAAATAATCAGTTGGATATTTATGCAAATAGTATATGTTTTGAAGGGTAAACGTGCCAATATAAGGGCATAAAAGTAAATGAAGGATTTCTTCAAGGATATACATGCAATAAAATAAAACGATATAAAAATTGTAACTTCAACAAACCAATGCTCTGTAAGCTCATTCGTGAGAACTAAAAAGTCAAAATTCCAGCTAGTGCTGCCCACGTTCTAGCTTTACTCCTCCACCTAATTTGGCATAAAAAAGAGAAGACTCTTTCATCTTATCATTGGTTAATTTACTTGCTCAAACCCGTCCTTTCTCATCTATAAATAGCTACCAGCATGAGCAGCTCTTCATCATCAGCTAGCTGCTCTTCCTCATTGCTCTCTCTAAGATCTTAGCATACATATACATATAGTAAAGATGAGCAGAGGTAGAGGTCAGCTTCCTCTCTTGGCCTCATGCTTTCTCTTTGCATTGGCCATCCAAGCCATGCTTCCCACCTCCTCTGCTTCCCTACAAGTTGGATTCTACGGTTGCAAGTGCCCAAAGGCTGAGGAGATCGTGAGAAAGGTGGTGCACAAGGCTGTGGCCAAGACTCCTGGCATTGGCGCCGCCCTTATTAGGATGTTCTTCCACGATTGCTTTGTTAGGGTAAGTAATTTATACTTTACAAATAGAGATATATTTTACAACTAAATTCTTATTCTTTATAGAATTCACATGTATATATGAATAGACTAATTGTCATTTATTGATTTATTTATTTTTTGCACCAGGGCTGTGATGCTTCTGTACTCCTCGACCCAACACCGGCCAACCCCAACACTGAGAAAACTTCCCCTCCAAACAATCCTAGCTTGCATGGCTTCGATGTGATTGATGAAGCCAAGGCTGCTCTCGAGCACCACTGCCCAGGCATCGTCTCTTGCGCGGACATTATTGCCTTTGCTGCTCGTGATGCGGCTAAATTCCTCGGTGGTATTAAGTACGCCATCCCCTCTGGAAGGCGAGACGGAAGAGTCTCCATCGCAGCTGAGGCGCTCCAAAATCTACCCCCTCCTTTCTTCAATCTATCCCAGCTTATCGCTAGCTTTGCATCCAAAGGGTTATCCGTCGGCGATCTGGTCACCCTCTCCGGAGCACACTCTATCGGTGACTCCCACTGCTCATCGCTCTCCCTCCAGGATCCATCGATCGAGCCATCCTTTATCACATTCTTGAGGAGCAAATGCCCACCGACAGCGAGCCCTACTACAGTTGTGGATCAAGATATTGTAACGCCAAATAGATTGGATAACCAATACTACAAGAACGTGATAGCTCACAAAGTATTGTTCTCTTCCGACGTTGCCTTGCTAGGTAGCCCCCAGACGACGGCCTTGGTGCAGGCCTTTGCGAGGCACCAGAGAGTTTGGAAGGCAAAGTTTGGGGCTGCCATGGTGAAGATGGGCCACATCGGGGTGCTTACTGGAAATCAAGGTGAGGTTAGAAAAATGTGCAAGGTTGTGAACTAGCTAGCTAGCTAGTTTTAGTACGGCTTGCCATGCATATGCGGTGGGTTGCTTAGGATATATGACTTGGTATTTATTTTCTGATGTGTTTTCGTCGACGTCAGGCTCTATGACTCGTTGAGTCTGTTGATGTTGTTTGCCTTGTTTTATTTCATTCTTTTGTTCTCATTTTCTAATATTGCTTGCCATCAGTGTAATGCACAATAAAATTACTTTGAGGCAAATCTTTGTGCTGCTTTTGAGTTCTTACGAACAGGATTTGTAGTGACATGGTAAGTGACTGAGTAAGCATTTGTAGAGAAATTCATGACGCCTCAAGATCATCGGACGGATCACCGTTTTAGGCTGAATTTAAGGGTTTTTGGATGATATTATTGAATTGGGCAAGATTATCAAAAGTAAGGAGAATGGAGAAGTATATACTAAGAGGCTTGTATTACATATTGGCATTGCCACTATTTATACACGTAGGAATTTCTTCTATAAGGAAAGTCTACCTATGATACAGCTATCTATAATACAGTAATTGATTATGTTATACATAGTGAAATAAATTTCGATGATTAGCATCTTCCCAAAATAGTTGATAGACATTCTATTCATGGAGGATTTGATTTCCTGAATCAATGTTCATTCCAATTGTAGAGTATTTCTTTCCTAACACTCCCCCTCAAGTTGGAGAGTAAATGTCTCTAACTCCCAACTTGAATCATAGGAATGGAAGTTTCTTTTCCAAGAGCTTTGGTAAAAACATCTGCCAATTGGTTTATAGAGCTCACAAATCTGGTGACGGGAAACCATCAAGTATCTTGTCCCTTACATAATAACAATCTACTTCAATATATAGAGTGGGTTCATGGAAAACTAAATTAGCCGCTATGTGTAGTGCCGCTTTATTATTACAATAAAGTAGGGCAGGTTCTGAATGTTGCAATCCCAAATCTTTAAGAAGATACCGAAGCCAAGAAAGTTGACAACGAGTTCCGGTCATGGCTCAATATTCTGCGTCAACTAATGATAGAGAAATAGTTTTCTAGTGCTTCGACTTCCATGAAATTAATAAAGGACCGAGGAAAATACAATATCAAGAAATGGATCTTCTAGTAATCGGACAACTTGCCTAATTAGAATCACAAATAGCTCGTAATTTGAGATCACTTTTAGAGGAAAAGAATAACTCTTGACTGAGAGCATTTTTAATATACTGAACTATATGTAAGGCCACTTCCATATGTGGCTTTCTGGTTTGATGCATAAACCTGCTCAATATATGAACTGCATAAGTGATGTCTAGTCTGGAAGCAGCGAGATAAATTAATTTTTCAACCAATCTTCTATAGCGGGCTACATCTTTCAACACGTCACTTTTATCTAAGAGTTTTATACCTTTTTCCATTGGAATATTAGTAGGAGCAGCACCAAGTAATCTTGCTTCCTTAACAATCTCTAGGGCATACATGCATTAGCAGATAAAGATACCTTTGCTAGAAGTACACACTTCAATTCCCAAAAAATATTTCAAATTTTCTTAAGTGTAGCAATATTGACAAAATCATTTCCGATAATTAGTATGTCATCAACATAGATCAATAGGATAATGAAAGAATTGCCATATTCTTAGTAAATAAAGAATAATCAACTTTAGATTGTACATACTAGGCTAATTGAATAGCTTTTGAAAATCTTGCAAACCACTGTCGAGATGCCTGTATAGTGATTTTTGTAGCTTGCACACCAAGCTATCCTCCCCTTGTCTACGAAGCCCAAGCGGAGGAGACAGATAAATCTCTTCTTCAAGCATACCATGGAGAAAGGTATTGTTGACATCAAGTTGGTGAAGGGACCAACCTCTTGTTGCTTCTAAAGCTAGAAGATATCTAATAGAGACTATCTTGGCAGTGGAAGAAAATGTTTCTTAATAGTCAACACCTTCTTGTTGTGTGAAGCCTTTTGCAACTAGTCGTGCTTTGTATCTGTCAATTAAGTGATCAGCCTTGTGTTTGATTTTATAAACCCAACGACAATCAATAAGTTTTTTGTCAGCAGTAGTGGAGTCATAGTCCATGTGCCATTTTCTTCAAGAGCCCGCAATTCTTTTTCACTGCTTCCTACCATTCAGGTAAAGTCACAGCCTCGATGTAGGATCGAGGCTCTATAGTGGCATTAATTTGAGCAATAAAAGTTTGATGTCGCAATAAGTATTTGTGATAGGAAAGATGGTTCGAAAGAGGATACCTAGTGCCTTTGGTCGGACCTGGATGAGGAAAGGATGATGGTTGGTATGGAGAGAGCAAGATTTGATTGCATTGGTAGTCTTGCAACCGAAGTGGTGGGGCCCAAACACGGGATGAGTGACGAAGAGCAGTGGGATTAGTAGTGATTTGTAGTGGCCCCCTGTAGTGGAGACGACGGTGTTGGGGCAGACTCAATGAAGGAGGAACCAGAGTTTGGTTGTGAGGAATTAGGGTTGGGCAATGAAGATACAATAGGGTTTTCAGTTGAGGGTGGAGAAGAAGGGTTAGAGGAGATAAGGCTCGGGTTTTGATTGTTGGTTAACGGGTTCAAGTTAGGGTTGTGTGATGATAATGGGCTCTGGCTTGGATCTAAGATTGGTAATGGAATTGGGCCGAAATTGTGGTCCAAAGGAGGAATGTAATGAGTAGAATTGTTAGAAGCATATGGAAAAATGTTTTCATGAAAAACATCTCTACTAGTGAAAACTTGTCGATCTGTAAGATCGAATAATTTATAGGCCTTTTGACCAAGAGGGTAACTAATGAAAACACATTTAATAGTGCGAGGAGAGAATTTATGTATGATATGAGGATTCGTGTAGCGTATGCCAAACAACCAATGATCTGAAGATGGGAGAAAGAAGGAGGTTTATTATAAAGACATTCAAATAGAGTTCCGAAGGAAAGAATGGAGATGGAAGACGATTAATGATATGAACAGCAGATAACATGCATTTGCCCCAAAAATGAGTAGGAAGATTAGCATGAAATAGTAAGATGCGTGCAACTTGTAAAATATCACGACATTTTTGTTCCACAACCCCATTTTGTTAGGATGTGTAAAAACATGAATGTTGAAAAACAATACATTTTTCTTCAAAAAAAAAGTTGAAGAGAAAGAAACTTGGCACCATTGTCGCTGCGAAATGCTTTGATATGAGAGGAAAATTGTGTGACAACAAATTAAAAAATTATTCTAAAAGTGATTGAGTTTCACTTTTTTTTGTCTCATTAGATGAACCCTAAATAAAACGTGTGTAGTCGTCAACAATTGTAAGAAAATAGAAAGTGCCATAAATTGAAGAATGTTTATAAGGACCCCATATGTCACAATGAGTAATATAAAAAGTAGATTTTGCTGAAAATGAACTAATACCAAAAGGTAGGCGGCTTTGTTTTGCCAAAAGATATATTTGACAATCTTTACTCAAATCGACGAAAATATTCATGAAATTTTTAGCAATGAGGGCAAGATGAGATGGTGAAATGTGACCTAATCTATTATGCCAAAGGTTAGTGGTAGAAGAGATGTGATTGCAGGTTACTTGGTTGTCAGAGGTGGGTGGACTTGATTAATCGTTTCTTTGTTGCTAATACCACCAAATAGTACAAACTATTTTGCTCCTTACCCAAACAAATCGTCATCTTCTGTGTTCGGATACTACAAAACTTACCAATAAGGAAAAAAAGAAGTCAAAGAACAATTTAGTCATCTTATTATTTGACTAACGGACATCAAATTGACCTTGAACTTGGGCACACAAAGTACATCATGTAAATAGAAGGCAAAATTTAAAGGTATCGGCCTTTTGGCAATAATATCGACCTTCTCTCCACTGGGCAGCAATACGGGAGGCATTGGGCATTTTTTAGCTTCCTATAATGTCATTTACAGAGATGATATTATGTGGTCTGATGCAGCACTATCAATAATCCATCGATTAAAAAAAAGTTTAGACAAACTTGGTGATGTCTTTTCTTTGATGCATTAACATGAGTGTGATTATCCCTATTTTGGATACTCAAAGTTGACATAATCTATTGAAGTTAGGCTTCAGAAACTATGCTTGATAATGTAGATAGGAGATTCTTCTTAGATATAGCCTCAAAGACCATGTTAGCTGCAAAGTTTTGATTGGGCTTCATATTACTCTTGGACCGAAATTGTTTTGGGTGCCTAGGTGGATAGCCTATTAATTCAAAACAGGTTTGGGCCCAATGGCCCATCTCTCCATAATGAGTGCACTCAGGCCTACCTCTCTCAGAGCCCAAACTGCGCTGCCCTTGGTCATTTTGGGGAAAGGGGCGATCGATCTGCCAACCGCGATCACTTTGAGAGATGCCAATTGGTTCACCAGGCCCGACAATCGTCGCAATTGTTTTGCAAAGAGGATCAATCATCGATCTGTCAGTCGCTGTGAGAGGAGCTATCGTCATGCCAACCTAGTTTTCCTTTGCTAGAAAACTGATTTGGTCTTCCCCTATTTCTCACAACCATAGCCGTAGAGGAGCTTAATTCTGAGATGCCGTGCAAAGTACTGAGAAGTCGCTGCTTCTCCTCTTGGGCAACAATCGCATAGGCTTAGCGGATGGTAGGAAGTGGATTCATCAGCAATATTTGCCCATAGATGGCATATAAGTGTCATTCAATCCCATCAAGAATTGCATTAATTTTTGTTGATCTACTTGTGCTCCATGGATTAAGTTAGAATAGATAGCTAACTCATCCCATAGACTCTTCAATTTTATGTAATATGCCGAGATGGAGAGCTATTCTTGTCGAAGATTGGCTATATCTCACTGGATCTCAAAGATGGGGGTGCATTGCTTTGAGAAAATCACTCACGAAGGTCCTCCCATACCTCGTGAGCAGTAGAATAATAGATGACACTATCTGTGATCTCCGAATTAAGGGTGTTGACGAGTTAGGAATGGGCCATGTTGTTGCAGCACGTCCAAGTTTCATATCCTTTAGGGTTAGCTTCTTTTGAAGAAGATTTGATTGATCTATTGACGAATCCAAGTTTGTTCTTGGAGTTCAGAGCTAGAGTCATAGCCCTCTTCCAACCAAAGTAGTTATCTCTATTCAAGGACTTAGAGATCAGAACTATTCTCAAATGATCCGAGTGATGGGTGAAATAGGGATTTGAGATATCATATCTTAAAGGATCTGACCAACGAGGAATGGTAGATGATTTGTCGACATTAGGAGGTGGTGGATTTTCTTTGCTGCTAGCTGTAAAGATTGAATGACTAGGAAGGTGCTACACGAGAGCTTAGAGTGTAGCAACAGGCTAGATTTAACCTTGCTCCAATACCATGAAAAGCAAGAAGGAGAATGGAGAAGAATATACCAATAGGCTTGCATTACATATTGGCATTGCCACTATTTATACACATAGGAATTTCTTCTATAAGGAAAGTCTACCTATAATATAGCTACTGATTATGTTATACATGGTGAAATAAATCCTAATGATTAGCATCTTCACAATATAGCTTATTCTATCCATGGACGATCTAATTTCCTGAGTCAATGTTCATTCCAATTCTAGAGTATTTCTTTCTTAACAGAATATACCTTATTTTGGATGGAAACATCATTCTGAGCAAAATTTGATAACATTGAGCCCTATGATATTTTAGACAAATTTCATGGTTTAAGACTCAAAAATTGAACATTTGCTAAGATTTTATTAGCTTAACTAATTTTTCATAGAGATATCAGAAGTGAATGAATTTTTTTTTTAATTTTGGATCTCTATGATTAGATTTTTTTTTTTTTTGGCAAAATTACTATTTTTGCACTATTAGGTTATTTTTATGTTATTGAAATGTTGTAATATGGGGAGATCATTGGAGATTGAATAAAGCCAATAGAGTTTCATTTTCCATTGTTTTTAATATTCTCTCTTGAATCAATAAAACTTGGATGCTTACTTCTTGGTATTTCATTAAAAAAAGGAAAAACCGAAATAAATGCCCTACAAGATGGGATCAAATACAAAACTTTTTACATGGAAAATCTCAAATCGGGTAAAAATCATGAATCCAAACTTGGATCAAAACCAATTACTAAAACCTGTAGCAATTAATAAGAAACTTAAAGATCACCTATCGATTCCCACAACTCAATCTGTAATGCCCCCGCCCGGCATGGCCACGTGCACACCCACGCACCCACGCAGCATGTACGACGCATGTGATAGGTCAGGCGAGGCCCATCACGCATAGATACACTCTTGTGCTCATATACTCAAATATAAAATAAATCATACTATTAACTAAATAAACCTATTAATATTTGAATATCCAAGTCCACAATAATATACACTAGACCACTACGTAATCTAGTAGGGCTCATATAGGCCACGACAAACCATCAAGATACAACTAAAATAATCGATACATGAGTTCACTATAATCTGACATATATACAATTTATCATCTGATACAATAAAGTACAAATATAACAAACAACGGTACAACTCAATTTCTATACAAATTATTATCTATACCGTCTTGCACTTATAACTCACCTTATCATTCTAAAATATCTTCTCAGGATATCTTAAATTGTTATTATGTACCATATATCTAAGGGGGTTAGAAAAGAAATTAAAAAAATTATGAACAAAAGGCTCAACGCATAGACCCTACCCCGAATCAGTGGTGTCAAATAAAGAATTTATCATGTACTGGATAATATGAATCACATAGGAGTATTATGTTATGAATGAATATATGAATGTATCATCAATAATATATAAATAAAATATAGATATCATGTCATAACTGATCAAAGTATATAATTCTCGATAATATATAAACAATCTTCATGTTATACCATCATCAAATGTCCATTAGATTTCTTAGTTTCTTCAGCACAAGTGATGTAACTTCTTTAGCAATAGCAAGGTTGATCAAAGTACTCAGCAACTTTCATCTTCCACTCGAGAATGAGGTAGAAAACAAGCACTACTCTCTTCTTTAACTAATAATTCTCTTGGATTATTGATTTTGGAGTCCAAGATTCAAATGGAGCTGCTACTATGATATTCATCTTTCCTTATTCTCCCTTTCTTTATTTACTATCGTCTTTTCTTATTCTACCATAAAAGATGACTTCTTTTGTTGAGCATGAGCCTAATTTTACTCAAATCTCTTGATGATACTTCTATCACTAGGCCTTTAGGAGAGTGTTGTAGAAACTATTCCTTTACCGGCTATGTCATCAAATCATAAAAGAAATATTGCTCAGGCATGACCAGAATTTATTTATCAAAGAAAGTATTGATAATGTTGATCATCCTATACCCGTGGCTCATACTAAAGCTAGCCTTAGACGATATATCCATTAATCGCATCCATCAGCTAGATTGTAGGACTTGTACACCTATCATACAACAAATTATCCTATCCAAATATGTGTCCATATGGTAATATATCAAAATCTCATTTGGCTTTTTTGAGCTCTATCTTTCATTTTATGAAAAGAAATTCTGTAGATTGTTTTCATATCAATTAAGTAGTGGGTACAAATAGCATCTAGCTGCACGCCCGACCATTGGCGAGAATGTTTTGGTTAAACACATATGACTCAGGGAAGAAGAAATAATTCCCCATCTAAACCTAAAAATTGATCTATGCTAAAGAATATTTGAATCATAAATTACTTGAGTGCAAAACTTTACCTGAATCCATGGAAGTTTCCATAGATCAATTCAATTTTTTGAGAAATCACCATAAGCATAGGACTCGTCTTTAATTGTAAAAAATCTACTAGAATAGATTTTTGAAGGCTTCAAAATTTTGCTCTTGAGAAATTCTCTCCAAATTTTCTTTCAAATCTTCACTCTCTTAGATGGTGTCAAAGAAAAGATGGCAATAGATCTATATATATATATATATATATATATGAATAACCTTTTAGATTTTGTCGTTTCATTATTTTCTGTCTTGGGGACCAAATCATCTTAATGTTAGTCTTTTGAGATTCTAGAAGTTAACTAAGTTGGTTCCCCTTATTTGCAAATCTCATAATCAGTCTATCAATTATTATAGTTTTGCCAAATAGATCTACACATAAACGGACCACACTCTAATGAATATGTAGAATGTCAAATAATTACTAATCCAAATTGATCGTTTTAGTAAGACAATCATGCATGATAGTATACAATTTATCATTATATTACATATTTGTCCAACATTAAATAGTATGATCCAACAATCTCCCACTTACGTAATATGTTAAACCTTTTAATTATGCATTGCTTAGACCTTATGCGTGCGCAAACTTTTCTGTCAACTTTATGTATTCCCAAACCAATTCCGTCCATCAATTATATTAACAAAGAACCAAAGCAGCTTTTGTTACAATTATTCGTAACTCAACTAACAATGATGACATTATTAATATAAATGAATAATATGAATCATGATGTGAATGTGTAACATAGAAATTTCATGCAAATTGTGATATTATTGTGCCTATTTCTAATTTGTTCTCTATGCTTAAAACTTGAAATACTGAAATTTCATAATCTTGTTATAAAATGCATATCCAAACAACCAATTGCATGATGTATATCTAAAAATTGAGGTCAAACTTAAATAGAGACACCATGTAAACATAATCCTTTTGTAAAAATACATATCCATATATAAACTTATTGCAAATTACATAACCAAGATAAAATAATAGACTCCCATTAAAATTGAACATCCTTAACTAAAATTACACGCATATGAGCAATATGTTCGTGAAACTGTTTGGATGTTAAACCCTTAGTAAGTGGATCTACTAGCATAAAATATGTTCTTATATGCTCTATAGCTAACTGACCATTCTATATTTTTTCCTTTATAATCAAGAATTTAATATCAATGTACTTAGACTTTGACGAACTTCTATTGTTAGTTTCATATAACACCACAGACTTGTTATCACAATATAATTTAGTGGTCTTTCAATTGAATCCACTATACGTAGTCTGGTGACAAAATCGCAAAGCCATACACTATGATTTAATGCTTTATAACACACAATGAACTATACAGCCATTGTGGAAGATACTATAGGAGAATGCTTAGCACTTTTCCATGAAATGACTCCTATGGCCAACATAAAGATATAATCGGATGTCGATTTCATGCTATCTTGACATCCTCCAAAATCAGAGTAAGTATATTTAATGACCTCAAGCCTTTCCGACCTCTAATATGTAAGTATGTGGTCTTTTGTTCGTTGTAGGTACCTCAAGACCCTTTTGGCTGCTTTCCAATGATCTGGACTTGGATTACTCAAGTATCATCCTAGCATGCCAGTGATGAACGCAATATCCAAATGCATACACACTAGGGCATATATGATGCTCCCAACAACTGAGTCATATGGATACTTTAGCATTGCTTGCTTTTCAAAGGAATTCTTAGGGCACTAATTGAGACTAAACTTGTCTCTTTTTACCACTAGGGTATCTCCTGGTTTACTATTTTGCATGCCATATCTGATGAGAATCTTTTTTTATATTATTGTGTTGGGATAAATCTAAAATACCTTGGGTTCTATTTTTTAATATTTGTTACGAACCAGATCTGCACTGATCCAGATGTAAGAAAATTATAAAAATTTAGGTGAAGATAGCCTCATGAGTTAAGGTTCTAACATTATAAAAATTTAGATAGTATTGCTCATGAGGAAGGCAGAGACTTTTTTAAGTTGATTATCCTCCGGAGTGGTCATGACCAGGTGTATGAACTGACGCTTTTTACTTAAGTGATGTGGGTAGAGAATAGGAGAAGTAGATAGTGGAGGCCAAAGCTTGAGAGGGAGGAGCAGACAATGATAGAGGGAGATAGAGGGAGAGATGGGGAGGGATGAGGATGGAGGGTTGGTGAGAGGTTACAACGATGAAGTTAAGAAATTAGAGAAGATATCTCAAATAAGAGATAGAGGAAGCTCTGATGAAGAGAGGAAAAAAATAGAATTACCTATCCAGATCTCCAATGTCAAGAACTTAACACATTTCAAGAAGCTACCTAAAGGTAAAAGACCTGTAGGATTCAAGTGGATTTATAAAGTCAAACATTTGAGTGATGGCACAATAGAAAGATATAGAGCTAGGTTTGTTGCAAAACCTTTTACTCAAACTTAGGTTATAAAAGAAATTTTTGCACTTAGAGCAAAATTGAACACATTTAGAGTACTTATGTCACTACTTGTAAATTTTAACCAAATGGGTATAGAAAATACTTTCTTGCATGTAGATTTAGAAGAGGAAGTATATGTGAATCTACCACCTAGACATTCTAAAGAATTCGATAAGAGCTTAGCCTACAAATTAAAAAAGGCTCTTGATAGACTTGAACAATCTCCTTGAGCTTGGATTGGAAAACTTAGCTCACCGATGATGGCAGGCGGGCTCCAAAGAAGTGCAGCTGATTCTTAGTTGTTTGTCAAAAGATGCAATTTTGTTATTACTGTTGTTCTTATTTATATCATTACTAGAAATGATAGTCGAGAAATCAGCAAACTTAAGGTGATGCTTCATAAAATGTTTAATATCAAAGTTTTGGAAATTTTGAAAACATTTTCTTGGTATAGAAGTTGCTCATTGAAAAAGAGCTTATTAAAATTCAAAGAAAGTATGCAGTTCATCTACTGAATGAAACTAGAAAGCTAGGGGCCAAATCTACTAGAACTCTAACTGATGACCTATTGGAAAACAAGCAAAGAAGGTGAGCGTTTTGGTTGATACTGGTTGATACCAAAGGCTTGTTGGAAAGTTAATTTATTTAACTATTACAAGACTCGATGTCACATATCTAGTTAGTCTAGTTAGCCAATTTATGCATGCTCGAATAGGGTCTACAGATGAAAAGAATAGTCACACAAGAATCGTAGGTTTTCCTGATGCAAATTTAGATGAAAATTTGGTTGATAGAAGGTCAATCACACGCTATTGCATATTTGTTAGAGGTAACTTAGCCACTTGAACGAGCAAAAAACAAAATGCAATGGCAAATTCAAGCCTCAAAGCTGAATATAGAACTATAGCTTTCGGCACAAGCGAATTAATTTAGCTTAATATACTTGTTCATGATTTGTTTTGTGATAATCAAGCAACTATACACATTGTTTCTAACTATGTTTTTTATTAAATGACCAAACACATTGAGATGGATAGTCACTTTGTTCGAGAGAAACCATGCTTCCATAGCAAAGATGTATGAATAAGAAGACTTCCTCTCTTTCTATGGATGAAGGCTTAGCTGAACCAGGTTAAATCTTGTCTTTTGTGTTTCTTATTAAATTCTACACCAAGGAACAATATTTTAGCAACAAATATTATTCATCTGGTTACATTTCATGACAACAATCCAAACCAATTAACTTATTGGTAGCATAACGTATGGTGACAAGTAATTCGATTTAAAAAACGAGTGCGATAAATCACTGCATGTGCATGCTTGGCAATTCGTACTGAATTTAGTTCAGAAACCTGCACGTCTTCCTGACCTCAACCTGGTTTCCAGTAAGCACTTCGATGTCGGCCATTTTAACCATGGCAGACCCAAACTTCGCCTTCCAGGCTCTCAAGTGCGCAGCGTGGTTTTATTTTTGTAAGAAAGATATTAAAAAAATCTAATCATAGAGATCCAAAATCTAAAAAATTCATCCACTTCCGATATCTCTATGAAAAGTTATTTAAGCTAATAAAATCTTTCTAAAATAGCAAAATTTCAATTTTTCAGGCTTAAATCATGAAATTTGGCAAAAAGATCATAGGACTCAAAACGACATTTCCATCCAAAATAAGATATAATCTTGCCCAATTCAATAATGTCGTCCAAAAACCCTTAAATTCAGCCTGAAATGGTAATCCTTCCGATGATCTTGAAGCATCATGAATTTCTCTACAAATACTTACTCACCATGTCACTACAAATCATGTTTGTAAAAACTCAAAAGCAGCACAAAGATTTACCTCAAAGTAATTTTATTGTGCATTATTCTGATGACAAGCAATTTTAGAAAATGAGAACAAAAGAATGAAATAAAACAAGGCAAACAACATCAACAGACTCAATGAGTCATAGAGCCTGACGTCGACGAAACAATACACATCAGAAAATAAATACCAAGTCATCCTAAGCAAGCCACCACATATGCATGGCAAGTCATACTAAAACTAGCTAGCTAGCTAGTTCACAACCTTGCACATTTTTCTAACCTCACCCTGATTTCCAGTAAGCACCCCGATGTGGCCCATCTTCACCATGGCAGCCCCAAACTTTGTCTTCCAAGCTCCTTGGTGCCTCGCAAAGGCTTGCACCAAGGCCGCCGTCTGGGGGCTACCCAGCAAGGCAACGTCGGAAGAGAACAATACTTTGTGAGCTATCACGTTCTTGTAATATTGGTTATCCAATCTATTTGGCGTTACAATATCTTGATCCACAACTGTAGTAGGGCTCGCCGTCGGTGGGCATTTGCTCCTCAAGAATGTGATAAAGGATGGCTCGATCGATGGATCCTGGAGCGAGAGCGATGAGCAGTGGGAGTCACCGATGGAGTGTGCTCCGGAGAGGGTGACCAGATCGCCGACGGATAACCCTTTGGATGCAAAGCTAGCGATGAGCTGGGTTAGATTGAAGAAAGGAGGGGGCAGATTTCGGAGCGCCTCAGCTGCGATGGAGACTCTTCCGTCTCGCCTTCCAGAGGGGATGGCGTACTTGATACCACCGAGGAATTTAGCCGCATCACGAGCAGCAAAGGCAATAATGTCCGCGCAAG
Source organism: Typha angustifolia (assembly GCF_048772165.1). Classification (NCBI taxonomy): domain Eukaryota; kingdom Viridiplantae; phylum Streptophyta; class Magnoliopsida; order Poales; family Typhaceae; genus Typha; species Typha angustifolia. Next base: position 8,482,063 of record NC_133252.1, on the reverse strand, counting down.
AGACGATGCCTGGGCAGTGGTGCTCGAGGGCATCCTTGGCTTCATCAATCACGTCGAAGCCATGCAAGCTAGGGTTGTTTGGAGGGGAAGTTTTCTCAGTGTTGGGGTTGGCTGGTGTTGGGTCGAGGAGTACGGAAGCATCACAGCCCTGGCGCAAAAAAAAATAATAATAATGGTAATTAGTATCGTTCATATATACATATGAATTCTATAAAGAACAAGAATTTAGTTATAAAAAGTATATATTTATAATGTATAACTTAATTACCCTAACAAAGCAATCGTGGAAGAACATCCTAATAAGGGCGGCGCCAATGCCAGGAGTCTTGGCCACAGCCTTGTGCACCACCTTTCTCACGATCTCCTCAGCCTTTGGGCACTTGCAATCGTAGAATCCAACTTGTAGGGAAGCAGAGGAGGTGGGAAGCATGGCTTGGATGGCCAATGCAAAGAGAAGGCATGAGGCCAAGAGAGGAAGCTGACCTCTACCTCTGCTCATCTTTACTATATGTATATGTATGCTAGATCTTAGAGAGAGCAGTGAGGAAGAGCAGCTAGCTGATGATGAAGAGCTGCTCATGCTGGTAGCTATTTATAGATGAGAAGGGATGGGTTTGAACAAGTAAATTAACCAATGATAAAGATGAAAGAGTCTTCTCCTCTTTTTTATGCCATATTAGGTGGAGGAGTAAAGCTCGAACGTGGGCAGCACAAGCTGGAATTTTGACTTTCTAATTCTCACGAGTCTGTAATGAGCTCGAAGGGGCGTCGCGTTTACAAATTAATTTTTAATGTAACAGAAGACTGGTACAACCGACATATTAACCATTATTTTTTCTATAACAATATTTCACAAACCAAATATTTAAGAAGGGGAATAGTTCCTTCAAAAATACATGTTTACAATTTCGTCCCTAGAAACTTAGCTAGTGCCAAGACAAGTCCTTTGTAAAGTACGTAGTGAGATTATACACAATTAAACATGCTTTTGACCAATGTAGGTACGAACACTAATCTTATTACAGAATAACAACTAATTATTATACTAACTCTATTTTAAAATATAAATATTATTCACTAAAATTATATCTTATATCATACACTAACTTAATTACTAATTAATTTACTTTTAATATCTATCCCATCAACTTACTTTGTATTAAATCAAAAATTATTTATGATAATTTTATAAAAAATAAAACATATTTTTTATATATTTTCTTTCACTTTATATCATATCGTATAATACAAGTGAATATCAAAATAATTATTTTAAACTAAAAAGTTCACTTTAGTATATGACATTCATACGGATTAAAACTAAATTAGTGGGTTAATATAATTATTGGTTGGTGTGGGAACCAAACAATAATTAGAGTAGTCGAAAACTCTAATTAAACAGTTTCAAAATCTAAACATGATATAGGACGAGTAGGACTTTACAAGCTATACCCGAGGCCAAAATCAACAAACCGCTGGTATATATAATAAATTGTCTACGATTGTAATGACGTCTCTGCGGCTTTCTATACACGTAGTAAAGAGATTGGAATTATATATTTACTTTTCTTATAGAATCTAAAGATAGATTAGAGATCGGTAATCAGTAGCAACTTTCACAGTTGACACCAATCACGGAGATGGCATGAACGTGATGCATCCAATAGGCTGAAGAGTACATGTTAGTTGGGATCGATAATTAAGATCTTCATAATAATAGAGATGAAGAGGTGGTTACTACAATTAATTATTTTTTCTGCAAAACATGGCCTTACTTTTTATTCTTTATAATCTAATGCATGTGAGCTTATCCTAATAGACGACAGTTATATGGTTATAGGTTGGCTTGAATATAAAATCTTAGTCATTGCATATTAAACAAGCAAGATTTCCACTTTTTACGCCGAGAGATTTCATCGTATGTTTGGGTGTTTGAATGTATAACATATCAGACGTAGAGATAATTTATTCATGTAGTAGTTAACTTACCACGTATGAACTTGGGGCAAGAGAATATGTTTTCCCTTTCACTTTCCATATCTTTTTAAACTTAGTTGGACAAGAATTCTTAATTTCGTTGAAAATTCACCTATGTATACATACTTTCCCTTTCACTTTCCGTATCTTTTTAAACTTAGTTGGACAAGAATTCTTAATTTAGTTGAAAATTCACCTATGTATACATCTAAAACATCGCAAAATTGCAATCTGCTTATTCTGCTCTCAAGGTTGTTCGACAAAAAAGAAAAAAAAAAAAAGTCTTCTTCGTCTTCTTCTTTTTATTTTTATCTTTTTGGATTCTTGACTTCATCTACTCATTCACCTTTGAGCTATTACTGCACATATTCCATCTATGATATTTATCTTATCTAATTTCAATTCTACTGAATTTAGTTTGTGCTATGACGTTTGGTCAACGATGTGTTTATTCTGGGAACGTAGAGATGATAATTAAGGTCTATTGCTTGGAATTTCTGTGAACATGGATGGATGTAGATATAAACGACAGACTACTTTTAGTCCAAGCTTTGATCTCCACTTAGTGGATGTATTAATCTAGAGTTCGAAGAAAGGGTTGGATAATGACTTGGTTTCAGGATTATACATATATATTGTTGTTCATGAATTAGAGGCCCCTGTCAACTTTAATTTTTTTTCCCCCCAACAACTTTGAGTCATATTAAGAGAAATGGGAGACAACTTATTGACAAATAAATATCTATAGAAGCATAATTGTTACTAGCATATGTTTCTATGTATCTCCTTAGAAATAAACATCTAGAAATAATTATTACTACCATACTTGCTTTATGTTTTTTTTATTTGTAAGATCAACCTACTTATTTTTATATTAATAGGTAATTTTATTTTGCTTTTTAATGACTTCCAAGACATATCATCTACATGCAATTAAAATGTTGTTATTTTTATAAATGTCTGGTATACTTCATTCATCTCAATAGTTTGCAACCTCTACGATTTAACATGATAAAATCTGAGGACCGATAATGTGGAGATAGAAGAAGTGCAAATAAAAAATGAAGTAGAAAAAAAGAGAGGATACTTTTGACAAAGTATCCACCTTAAAAGGATTTCTAAATATAAGTGTAAAAACTGTCAAAAGTAATATTTTGAAGGGATCCACCTTAAAAACACACTTGAAGAATGCAATTATATCACAAAAAGAAAAGAAAATGTACGCTCAATTTCTCTTCGTGTGAATATTTAGAGATTCTTGTGATTTTTAATTCAACTTCATCATTCTTTTATCATGCAAAAAAATAATTATTACAAAGATGGTAATTATTCATAAATATCCTTTCAGAGTGGTTAAATATATTTGATTTTAATATGTTGATAAAAACATTAAATTATTGTTACGAAGGACTTTTAAAAATATCATAAGAAATGAATGTTTAAAAGTCCTGTGAATTAGAAAATGAGAAGCTAAAGAAAAGTCTCCAAAAAGTTTATAAAATCTCATTAACATGAGATTGTTGAACTTCTAATTAAATAATTGGCTATATGTGCTTGACAGCACATTATATTAATCTTGATTGACAATTACAAGCACAAATTATTAGTTTCATTGATTTGGAGCCACCCTAGCATAGTTATTTTTTATAATATTTCTGAATGCTTCTTGGATTGGAAAATTCTAAAGAAAATTGCTTCAATTACGCTAGATAATGCTTCAAGTAATTATGTAGCAGCTAGATGCTTGAGAGCTAATTTTCATTTAAGAGGAAATTTATATTTCAAAGAAATATTCTTTCATGTGCTATGTTGTGTTCATATTCTTAATTTGATAGTGTAAGGTGATGCAAACTGAGTCAAGTCAAATTACATCATGAAAATAGTGAGCTCGATAAATTAAATCTATTTATCTTTTAATTGATTTATATTTATTTCTTATGTAAGCCCTTAATGCAAGTATAGTTAAGTTATATAAACATCTAAAACAAGTCTGTTAGGTTTTTAATTATTGTCAATTGTGTACAAAATATTCTAAGTGTATTTTTTACATGTATATGAGCTTTACACAAGTCTAGAAAATCTCTAGTTTAAAAAATTGCAAAATTATTGAAGTAAAGTTGATGAGATCAAGTCATGCCGTTCGAATGTATCCGGGCTGCGTTCGAATACACCAACGAAGTTTGAAAATCTTGGACTTTCGTGAGTACAGATAAAACTTGAATTTGGCTCTATCTTGGAGATCATATATAAGAATTGTGATGCCCTATCTCTAAGGTTGTTGAAGAAGCATTATTGGAGGAGACTTCTTAAGACTACATTGATTCTTCAACTGACAAGGTCCTTCTCATCTACAAATCTTAATCTTTCGTCTTAAGGGCTATCTAGACGAAAGATCAATCTCGAGGGCTACTGATGTTGGACTTCAATCACGAGAAGTAGTGAATCGTGGGTTCTAGCGAGCAAGATTGAGAGGAACAAAGTCGTTTGGATCGACGGGTTGTTTTGTGAATTAGTCTTGTAACTACTAATATTCTAGTGATTGGTTTTGATCCGAGTTTGAATCCGTGGTTTTTTTCCCATTTGGTTTTTTTACGTTAAAATCTTGGCGTTCATCTCTACTTTCGTTTTTAATATTTCTTCCGACTTTTACTTAAGCGAACAAACGATATCATTGTCTAAAGGTTAGATACATACGTGTGTCTAGGGATTTTTCAAAGTCTAATTAAGTCATATAAGTTTTTAAGACAAGTCTAATTAAGTTATGTAAGCTTATAAGATAAGTCTTAGTTTGAGTCATGTTAGTATTTACGGCTAGTCCTTGTATGACTTATTATACCCTGATCTTTTTATATAGAAGGGTTGAGCTCTTTTATTTAAGTATCTAGGCATCCAAGCATTGAGAAATTATTTTAGCCTTGAGTTTATCTTATGAGTAATAGTAAAATAATTTAGGAGTAGAAATCATAGCTGTTTATTTTCTTATGAGTATATTAACTTAGAACTCTAATTCTACCTCCAAACTATAGTCACCATCACCTTCATAAACCCACCTTACCTTACAATAGTCCATTATGACCCTTGGTCGTATACCAACCTCCGATGACCGCCACAATATCAGATAATTATTAATATGTTTAATTCTAATATTTCTCCATTATTTTAGTTTTATATTTTCACTTCGATCTCAAAATTACGTGAAATTAAAATCATCAAATATGTGATTTTTGAGGCTTCATTTTATAAAAATATCATAATTTTGCTATGTTCAAATCATTCTAGATTTGGTTTGTAACAAATAGATTAAAAGAAATTAAGATAGTGATTAATAATATTAGAAAGGCGATGAATTACCTAAAGAAGTCTTTTAATCGTGTATTTAAATTTGGTGAAATTGTTAAACTACTTAGCTTAACTACATAAGAGGATTATGTAGTGATTTACCTAGCTAGTGGAACTCTATATATAGTATGCTAGATTTTGTCTTCACATCCAAATTTAGCCTTTATGTAAATAGAGATATTAATTATAGGTGACATCCTACTAAGTAAGAGTGGTATAAATTTAAATAAATCCATAAGATATTAATAGTCATAAATGATACAACTAATGTGTTTTCTAGTTCTACATTTCCTACATCTAATTAATATCTTCTAGAAATTTACAATATTTTAAGAATATTAATAGAGGAGTCGGATACTTGTAATGAATACATTAGGGCATTTGTGATAGTAATGAGAAGTAAATTTGATAAATATTAGGATGAATTCAACATATTGATGGCAATTGCATCTATTTTTCGTTTTGAGATATAAAATGAAGGTTGTTGAATTCTTTCTTCCCAAAATATATTTTATAAGTGAAGTTCTTAATATTATTGCTTTAATTCACGTTACATTAGAGAATTTTTACTCTATATATGCAAAAGATTACTCACTTTTCCAATAACATAGTTAAAATATATCAAATATCCCATCAAACATTCAAACATATTAAGACTTCAATCTTCAAGTAATAAGAGACTTATTATAAGGATCATTTTAAAATTTGATGACTTCCTAAGATCTGCTAGTACCACAAAATGTCTTAAATTAGAGTTAGAGATATATTTGCATGAGCTAAATGAAACATTTAATCCTAACATTTTGAATATATTAAATTGGTGGAAAGTGAACATACTAAAGTTCTTTATTATGTCTAAGATGGCTTATGATATTCTTTTTATACCAATCGTTACAGTAGCATTATAATTTATTTTTAGTGCTGGCGGGAGGATATTGGATAATCATATACTTATTAGACCAGATTATGTTTTTCTGTATTTAACTATAAGTATTTCATTATTAAACTCTAAACGCTATGTTTAATTTGTGTCAGTTGTATCATTCGACTTAACATCAAAACTATACTTCTTTATGTTCTCCTCTAGTCCTCTTCATGTAATTTAAATAGTAGTTGCATCATTCAACCAGATTACTACAATGTTCCAATTCCGAGCCTTATGAAGTTGGAGCCGAGCCGAGCCGAGCCGAGCTAAGTTTTTTCAGCTCTAATCGAGCTCAAGTCTCAAGCCGAGCCATGCTCGCTCAAGCGCAGCTTAGTTACCGTCTTCCTATATATTATATAAAAACTATGTCATATAAATCACAAATTATTTCAAGAGCGGGATTTGTTCTAAGTCGGTCCAGTAGCAGCTCTTAGCAACTCGGCGGCTCAACCCTAACTCTCTATCTCTCAATTGCGCGACGATGAAACCCGCGCGATCACCCGCCGCCGCAGTCCACCGCATCCAGCTCGCCCTACTCGAAGGCGCCGCCCTATCCGACCGCCATCTCCTCGCCGCGGGCGCCGTCCTTTCCGGCCCGGACTACGATGACGTCGTCACGGAGCGCAACATTGCCAACCTCTGCGGCTATCCTCTCTGCCCCTACCCTCTTCCGTCCTCCTCCTCCCGGCCACGCAAGGGCCGCTTCCGCATCGCCCTCCGCGAGCACCGCGTCTACGACCTCGAGGAGACCTACAAGTACTGCTCCCCCTCTTGCCTCGTCGAGAGCAAGGCCTTTGCGGCGAGTTTGTCTACTGAGCGGTGCGCAGACTTGAGTGTTTCCAAGGTTGAGAAGGTAATAAGGTTGTTTGAGAATGGGGCAGGAGAGGAGGAGGAGGAATTAGGAAAGGATGGAGATTTGGGGTTTTCGAAGTTGATGATTCAGGAGAGGGATGAGATAGGGAGGGGAGAAGTATCGCTGGAGGAGTGGATTGGCCCTTCTGATGCTATTGAGGGTTACGTTCCTCAGTTTGATCGCGATAAAGGTAAATTACTCGTTCAGGAACTAGGACTTCCTCTGTTGATTAGTAAAACAACTTCTTTAGGGGTAAATATGGGGGAAACGTCATTTTGTCAGTTTCTGGACTGTGGTTTCGTTCTGTGAATAAAGGACTGAGTTTGCATTCTTTGCTGCAAGACCGGAAACCTAAAGAAAAAGAAATAAGCTGAGAAATTTCTCATTTTTATGTGAAATAACTATAGTTTTGTATTAGCTTTTTGGTTGTGGTTTGCTCTGTGAATGCAGGAGTGAGCATGCATTCTTTGTTTCAGGGTTGAAGCCTACAGAAAAAGGGAAGTCAAAAAGGACAAGTGTGGATGCTGGATGTAGTGAAGCGGATTTTAAGAGTACTACTTTTGTTGGTGATGAGGTTAATGGGGTTTCTTCCTCAATCTATACACAAGATATCTCTGACGAAATAGCTAAGAAGTTGGAAAGTGTGGTTTTGCAACAGAGCAAGAAGAAATCAGCTAAGCCTAAATCCAATTCCTCCAAGGGTAATTCAATAAGAAAGGGTAGGACAGATAAGAAGCATGAAGTGGATCTTGCACGTACTTCTATTGTTGGAAACCAGGCACAGGAAAAGACTCTTGCTTCAAATCACTATAATTCAGAGCAGTTGGATTTCACAAGTACTATACTAGCTGGGAACCTGACTTCTGTAATTTCACCAAATGGAGCCTTTCTTAAAACAGAAAATCATCTGGTACAGCCTCAAAAGGAAAATGCACAGAGAGACAATGCTTCCATGGAGAAAATGAAAGAACCTGCCTTGAAATCTTCATTGAAGAGCACAACATCCAAGAATAAAAGTTGCTCTGTCAAATGGGCCGATGAGAATATAACCTCAACAGCATTTGAAGGAAAGGATGTAAAGGAAACCAGCAAAAACATTGAAATTTTGCAACAGGAAGATGTAGATAGTTCCTTGAGGTTTGCATCAGCTGAGGCATGTGCAGCTGCACTAATTCAAGCAGCTGAAAATGTGTCTTCGGGCAAATCTGATGCAGAGGATGCAGGTAAAACTTTAACCTTTGCAAATTGAGTATTGGTGAAATTATTAATCTAGTTGGCTCCATGTCAGCATATCTGTGGAGGAAAGATATAATCGGTTGATAAGTTTCATTTTGTTGTTGCAGTTTTGGAAGCTGGAATTGTAATATTGCCGCAACCACAGGATACGGATATTGGGGATGCTGAGGAAAATGAGGATACATTTGAATTTGATAGGGGAGCTGTGAAGTGGCCTAATAAGACTATACTTCTGGACACAGACATGTTTGAGGTTGAGGACTCTTGGCATGACACACCACCGGAGGGTTTCTCTTTAAGTGTATGTTTTCCCCCCTTACTAATAGTTTGATTTTCATTTTGTTGTGCAAACTGATGCATAATCTTGTATTTCTTTGTTCAGTTATCATCTTTTGCAACAATGTATATGACAATTTTTGGATGGGTAACATGTGCTTCTTTGGCTTACATATATGGACACGATGAAAGTTCCGAGGATGAATTTTTGTTGGTTAATGGGACGGAATATCCCCGTAAGAAGATTTTGCCAGATGGTAAATCATCTGAAATAAGACAAGCTTTGGATGGATTTGTATGCCGTGCCCTGCCGGGACTACTTTTGGATCTTAGGCTGTCAACACCAGTTTCAATTTTGGAGAAAACACTGGTATAGCGTTTACCTGCTTTTATATTAGTCAAATCTAGGTAGCTTGGAGTTTCTCTTGTAAAATACTAAAACATTATACATATTCTGGAGTACTTTAATATAAAGCTAGTTTTTAATTTGGTTATTACTGTTATCATAAGTTTATATGGCAAAGAGCTTCCTCCTTTAGACTTTAAAAGTTATAGGTGTTGTTCTTATAATTATCTGTCAAAATGTGGACTTGTTTATTATGTGGTTGACTGGACAGAGCAGCAATGAAGCAGAGGTGAGAGGATCACATTTTAGGTTCTGAAAAAAATCTGTAATCTTGTTAATTGTTATAGTCCCTATCTGTTCAGGATATGTGGACTGATGGACAAAGTGGCAAACCATGCAGGGGGTGGGTAGGATGTTTGATTGGAATATTGTTTCTTTTGGTTATTATAAATGGAGCAGATCCAATCTTTGGAATATAAAAATCTAGGCTATTCTTTCTTCCTAATCCATTTTATTTTTAGGATCAAATCTGTGGAATATCAACTTCATTGCTATCTCTCTCTACATGTATTTTCTTTTTTCTTGTTTTTTTTCTTCTGATACTTTTGTAATGAGGGTACATCTGTATCCAGGACCGTTTGCTTGATACAATGTCATTTTTTGAAGCATTACCTTCCTTGCGAGTAAAGCAATGGCAAGTGATTGTTCTTCTGTTCCTTGATGCACTTTCTGTGCATAGACTTCCTGCTCTTGCTCTGCATATGACAAACAGGAATATGCTATTACACAAGGTAAATCACTTTCTTTCCTCTGCTGTTTACATATTTGAGATTGGTAATTGGTTATCTTATTGTTTTATATTCTGCATGGCGACACTATTAACTGGTGTGTAGTTCTTTACTTCTTTTAATTCTAAACCACAATATCAAAGTATTTGTTGGTAAATTTGTATTTTCCTAGACGGGGCACCTGTTCCACTTTCTATATTGTATTTTCCTATCTAACTGTCTAGTTTATGATCCCCAATAATCTATAAAGTGGAACTTACTTCTGTATGTTGTCAACTTCTTGTCCTGATATAAGGTTCATGCAATTCATGTCTTCCCTTTAGTCCTCACTTTGGACTCTTTCCTTTCAATTTGCTCTTTACTCTATTGTGCAACTTTGAGTTGGATTGGAAAAAAAAAAGATTGTTTCATTGTGATATTCTGCAATTCTTATTTTCTTTGGATTGATCAGTTATAGAACAAGAAACATCAGGACCTGAATCTAGAAACAAAATCTTGTATTTTGATGCCAAATTTTGTCCGAGGTAGTTTCGTTTGTTTCATGGAATATATCTAGTGTGGAGTATCAGACAGGACAGCTTTATGGAAATTTGAGAACTTTGTGTCTGTCTGGTTTTGCATGTTTCAGAAAACCTTGTTTTTGTGAACTTGGTTTGGAGTAACTTAAGATACCTTTTCTCTTTAAAAAAAGAAGAAGTTAAAACACTACTCATGTAAACATGATCTCGAAAGTTGGAAACACATTTTTCTTTAGGGAAAAACATGTATGTTGTTTTCATGGAAGTGTGTTTAGGAAAAAATAGGATTATCAATCAAACAACTAACCTAAATTTGTGCTTTATGGAACAAAGTTATAGAATTCTCTTTAAAAGAACTGAGGAAACTGAAGCTTGTTTTAGAAACACACAGTTTTGAAACTTGGTATCCAAATGGTGATAAATGGGTAATTCTCAACTAATCTCAGATAAATTTCCACTTCCCTTTTTTGAAAAGGATCAATTTTAGACCTTTCTGGTCCACACACTAACTTCATCAAATTGATAGATCTTTTGCATCCAATTGATAGCTAGGTGAACTACTTTCCGCCTTGAACTTAAGGTTAAGAACTTAACATATTTCTGTTTCTCCTTTTCTCGAAGCATTCATTTCAGTGGTATTTTCTCTTCACATCTTAATTGAACTCCTGATTTCCTAGACTTTCTCTTGTAGGACCTACCCAAAGAATTGAGCACCAAAAATCCAGAAATTAATTACCGAACACTTCACGTGAACAGTGACTTCCTAATACTTTCATTTCCTAGGAACAAAACATGGATCTATATGATATTGTGACAAGATATTAGGCATGACCTACCCAAAGAATTGAGCACCAAAAATCCAGAAATTAATTACCTAACAATTCACGTGAACGGTGACTTCCTAATACTTTCATTTCCTAGGAACAAAACATGGATCTATATGATATTGTGACAAGATATTAGGCATGACCTATGTAAATACAAGGAAGCAGCACCATTATTTTCTAATTTTCCAGGCAAAGATTGTTAGAAATTATTTAGGTTGCTAAATTATGAATGTTGACATGGGTCGGTATAACAAAATTTGTTATAGTGGAACCTATGGGAGCCAATATGACTAGATGTCCATGAGATGTTTAGTAGGTTTCAAACAAGGTTTGAAAAAAATGGTACGTATTGGCTGGATTGGCTGTATCGGTAGCATTGATCGTTTGGATTTCAACTTTTTAATTACGTAAAATTCTAAATATTATTAAAAAATTATAGAAAATCTTCTAAAAATTTAGAAATTCTTTACCAAAAATAAGAAAATAAAGAAAGAAAAACTATGATGCAATAAAAATTGAAAAGAAGAGATTAGAAAGAGAGTGGAAGAAAATCAAACAAAATAAAAAAAAAACTATGATGCAGTGAAGAAGAAGTAGAAGAAAATAAGAAAAAAAAAGGAGAGAGTGGAAAAAATAAAAAAAATTGAGAGAGAAATAAAGAAATAAATTAAAAAATTATATAATAGAGTTTGTCTGAGTTTGTCGGAGCTAGATCGCTCCGTAAGAGAAATAATAGTTATATGGTAATAAGAGAAAATGAGTGAAAAAACGAAAGAGAGTGAAGAAAGAGCGAAAGGGAGAAAAAGCTTGGATTGAGATTGGGTTCAGCTGATCCGGCAAACCATGGTTTCAAAAACTCAACTCCTTGATTTTAAGTTGAAGGATCTGCAACAAGATAGAAAGGCCTAGGCATTTTATGTGGTAATTCTGCAAAAGTATTGGCAACTTAGGCTAACAATGGTACATAGGCCGCATCATCAGTGGACAGTAAGGCATGTCCATGCTGGTTTGAGTCACAGAAACATTATTTCCGGGAATGAGAGTAACGGTCAGTATGTCTTGCCCTTTCTAGACTGTACATTGACAGGAGCTTCATGCACTAAGATGCCTTAAGAACCTAGTGCCCTTGAAATTCACAATGATCCATCTTTGTCATCTCACATTATTGGTACTAAGCTCGGGCTGTCTTCTGATGCATTATTTCTATTTCTTGTTGCAACTTGCAAATATGCGCTTGAAAATTTATTTTGATGTTTGATATGCACAAGAGTAGTTGCTCTTCTGAAAATAATTTGGAGGTGGGAAAATAGATCTTTACCAGAAGCTGAGATGACCAGGGTCACCTGCATGACAGCAGGATAAAACATGGAAATTACAATTAAAGTTAAAAGTAATGAAGGCATTATCTATGGAGATCTAAAGCATTTAAGTGGGGACTTTTTGTAGTCATCTGAAGAAGCAAAACCAACTTCAATTTGCATTTTCATGTGGCGATACCATATCTACTGTACATAGTTCTGGTATACTGCTAGTGTGTACGAACATGCTTGCGTGATTGAGGGAAACACCTGCCTGTGGAGAATACTCTGTAGTAGTAGATGATTATCAGTGACTACTTGAGAGATTGATTTTGTCCCTCCACTCATACTATAAGCACATAGAAAAAACCTTTTACCATTACACCAAGTGACACACCCTTCTGCTTTGTTATGATTCATAATTGTTATGATTCATAATTATCTTTAGGAAGGATTTCTTTTTAGCATCTAGGTTTTGATTCACTTAGCTCACATTTTTATCTTGAAGCAGGTACTTAATTCTGCGGGAATAACTGGAGAGGAGTACGATTCCATGAGAGATCTCTTCATACCCTTAGGAAGGTTTCCTAATTTTTCAACGCAGTGCGGCAAATAATGTTGGAATCATCATGGAGTGGAGGAACCGGAAGCTGATTCTAAGTAGTTCATTTTATGTTAGGCATGGAGGCGATCCAAAGAACCTTGTAAATGTTGTGATTTGTTGTTGCTGCTGTATATATAAACCTATAATTCATGTACCAATTATATCTTTTCTCTGGACGATGTGCAGAGAAATGGAAAAGATTACACAACAACAGAATGAAACCCATGTTGATATTCCTCAAGTTAATTTTCTGTCCCATTCCCTCGTATTGACTTGTCTCCTGGTGTTAGGTTTCTAATGGAAGAAACGAATGTCTCATGCGGGTCACATGCGCATTAGAACACGACTTAGTTAAATGGTGAGGAGTACATGAGTAAATATCCTTTTACTGATATCAACTATTTTCATATAAGATTTTTTTGTTTTATGTCTTTGTTCGAGCAAAGGAATCTCGAATATTTTTCCTATTTTAAGTTTGCTCTTAGTTTTTTGTTTCACGTATCTAGTATATTTTAAAACTTAAATATGAAATTAGTGATTTTTAAATATAAATTGTTGATTTAGTTAGGAAAAAAAAATGAAATAGCCGAGTCGAAAAACTATTTACATTTTAAACCAAATTCTGATATTTTAACAATATTTTGATGGTTTTAAAATTTTCCTGTAAGTCGTGACACAGAATTCGCTGTTAAAAAAATTGGGATGGCTTGTTTGATAAAAAACTATTGGAATCTCATCAACTTCATTTAGTTTCTTGAATTATATTCGTGGTTTGTAGCATTGCCGGTGGATACACACGTCAACGCATCAAAGCAGGATAATGCATTACCTCCCAATCTTATCAATACTTTTAAATGCTGACTCCTACCTCGGGCGAACTAGGTCAAACTTGGCCGAGTTGGCCAACAAATTGATCCTTCTACAAGGAGGCTTTGAAGTCAGGAGGTTTGAAGTCATCGTTCTAAATATCAAAGCGATTAAGATATTCCACCTACTATTGGTGTCCAGTCAATATAAGCGACTCTTCCGATATGAAAAAGGAGGGAAACATGCATTACTCTGAACGCGTATGATAATCTAATAAAGTAATTATCCTCGAAACATACGGCCAATACCGGGTTCCAAGGGTCATGGTTCTGGTTGTCTGCAGGATTGACCTAAGCTTGCCAATTGAGAACAATTAAAAGATCATAAAAAGTACAACCATATTGAGCAACTTATCAAAAAGAACACGAATACGTATCAAGATTTTATTAAATCAGCTCTGCCAGAACATAATAAAGTACTGGACAACGTATGTATGTACAACGAACAAGAAAGACATACCCAGATAAGGGAGCACAAAGAAAAGGCCCCTACAAAATTCTGAGCAGCTTTATGAAAGAACATAATTAAAGCTATGAATTTCACCATCATCTCTACTTATATATATATACACATAATCTTCCTCAACTCTTCAATCTCAATTGCCACCATCAGTTCACATCCAGCTCCTAAGGGTACAAAGGGCCTCTGCTGATAGGCACTTGCTGTACCTTATCCTGGACTGCTGCTCTGGTTCTTCTCTAGGAGGCGAGCTGTGGATTTCTGAAGTGAAGCAGACGACAATAACTGTGAGGTTGTCGAAGGTGCTGAGCCTCAGCGCTTCCATTACGAGCTCTCCTGCGCATTGCTCGGGGTCATCATGCCGTCGGAGGCCCCTGCGGACGATGTTCACAGCATCCTGACTGGACATCACATCCCATATACCATCACAGCCAATGATTAGAAACTCATCATCCTCAGTCAGCACGGCCTGCCTGAACTCTGGCTCAGCGATGAGGGGTGAGGGAGAGCCTTGAGGCATCTTCATGTCCCAATCTCCCAAAGCTCGGCTGACAGATAGGACCCCATTGAGGTAACCATCGTCAACAAAGCCCCCAGAATCCAAGACCCTTTGATGCTCCGCTGTATAGATGGGTCTGTGGTCTTGTGACATCTCCACTGCTATCCCCTTCCTGCATAAGACTGCTCGACAGTCACCAGCATTGGCCACCAATAAAGACCTGCATAGTGTACAAAAAAAATGATGAGAAGAGAATAGAAAGGGCTCAAACAAATAACAATGGATAAAGGCAAAAAAGACTCCCCACCATTAATTAGAAAAAAAAATTACAATTGAGGCTAATGTAGCACAACTACTATATGTAGTACCCAACAGAATGATTTGAGGTTAAAATAGAAACTGCTCGTATCCTCATATACCTTCCAAAGACCAATGCTGTGATTGCTGTCGTTCCAGAAGAAGAGCTAACAGTGCTATCATCAGCCAAAGCAAGATCAGCCATAAGGAAAGCTCCTCGAACAGAATCCTCAACTGATTCCAGGAATATGTTATCAGCTTGCGATGCCTGAGGGAAGTTAGCATCTTCAAAAAAGAACCTCATTGCATGCCTTTTGACATAGGCTGCCGCATCTGGACCACCATGACCATCAAACACCTGAATTATTCACGAGGACCGGAATCAACAGATTAACTATACACTCAACTAAATATTAGAAGCAAAGGTATGAAACTAAAAAGAGGGAAAGTTAACTTACCCCATAAAAGGCGCTTGGTGTAGGGCACCTCAAAAAGCCCAAATGAGCTGCAAGATCATCAATACAGATGTGCTCATCTTCCATGTATCTCCTTGGACCGATGTTGGCAAAGCTACCAGATCGAATATTAGGAACAAACTGCAACGGTTCCACTGACACATTTAAAGTGGCATCTGAAGATCTCAAATCCTATATCAAGAATGCACCCAGTCAGTACTTTTTTTTATTACAAGAAGTGTGACAACTGAAGACCATCTAAACAAGATGAAATTTGAAATACCTATCAATATGGGAACATCACAAAAATGAATGGATAAATTTACTTGTAACTATAAATCAAGAGATCACATAAGCAACTAGCTTAGTAAGAAGGCATCAGATCAGCAACTTTCACTAACCTAATCCAAATTATTAGATTAAATGAGGAAACAATGATCCTAGACAAACAGATACAACATTCCAATAATAACGCTAATACTTCATTTGCACGAAAAATTACAGATTTTTCAAGGCCAAACTTTAAGCATGAATAGACTGGCAGTAACATCATCCTACCTATTGGCGTCTAAACAGAGAGATTCAAGAAAAGTTTAATAGCATGATGCTAAAGATAACCTACAGATTTTTTTTTTTCTATTTATATTCTATCAATTTCGCAGAATATATTAACTTTTCCTCCTTTTTGACATTATTCGGAAAGATTCAATAAAAAGCATTCCCCTATATTGAAGGAAAGAGTCACTTTTACAATAGAAAACTAAGCAAAACACAAATTAAGCCACAAAAAACTGAAAAAAAATAAGTTGACGATCACTACCTTAAAACTTGTCAAATCATTTAACTCAGAAAGATCCCAAGCGGAGTCAAGAATTTAACCCTCTCATCCAATCTAATCATTGTTCGTTAAAATTTCCAAACCTTTCTGCAAAAGCACATCTTTTGAATAAAGAAAATTAATCACGAGACCCAATAATTGACTCCCCAAAAGTTGGCAAATATATTACACAATTATGATCAACAGAGGAAGCTAATCAATAGGTCGAAATAATTGATTCCCCAAACAATGATATATCTACATGAACTACGAACATTAAGATCTACCAATTAAGGATCGGACTTACTCCGATCCTAATTCTACCTAAATTTGGCTATTACTTTGGCAATAAAAAGAAACAAACCCATATCAAGATTTCTTGAAGCAACTAATTCCCCAAAATTCACAAAAGATCTGTGATCTAAGTCATTAAATCAACGCAACAGAGAGAACCAGCATCAGAAACTCCAAGAAAACAACCAAAAACTCACCAATTCGTTCGCCGCCTCATCAGCCAGTACATCTCCCGATCCCCTCGAGAACACCGGAGACGAGGGCGGCGCAGCGACCGCCGCCGCCGCGGATACGGCGGAGAAGTCGACAACATCCTCGAATCCCTTGGCGACGCACCGGAACTGGACTTCCAATACCGGGATACCCTGGTGAATTACCTCCGCTCCGGCCACCATATTCTCCACCGATTTCTTCGTTGCCTAACACCAATCGAAACGTCTCGAGCCGACGAGATCAAATATCCCAAAAGGATCTCTTCTTGATGCGATCCTATCCAAAGAAAGCTGCGTACAAATTGTTCTTTCCTTTTCTTTTCCTTTTCCTTTTCCTTTTCTTTTCTTTTCTAGGGTTTCTCTCCTCTTTTTCTCTCTCTCTCTCAGATGGCTAACTGGAATCGTCTCTCGGCAAAGTGGGCGACTTAAAAAAAGACTTTTTCTCTCCAAATCGGCTACTTATAAAGCGCTGACCGGCGGCGACAGGTCGGCTGGCACTCGTGACCGACACTTGTCGGTTAAGTGACATTTCGCGTACCCGCAAGATGAGGCGGTGGAAAGGACACGTTGTGGTCGGCGAGACCGATCGCCGCGTTAAGCCAAGGTAGGGGGGCGCGTAGTGGGTAAGATAACTTCTTAAATGACGAAAATACCCTTCGACGGCGTTCGGAAGTCAATGCTCTAATCTCTTGGCACAGTAGTCAGATCCTACGACTCCAAACTAGATTGTAAGAAGGATCTCTTGGCACAGTAGTCAGATCCTACGACTCCAAGCTAGATTGTAAGAAGGATGAGAAGGACATGATTGGTATATCATATTTGAATAAGGTTATAATTGGAAAATAGGTTTTGATCACGAGGAGAGAAGTATCTAGGTCGGGGCATTGCATGTTCACACCGGCTGGCGTCACAGAATAGAAAGCCACCATCCACATTGAGAAGATTCATTCCCCCCTCATTTGACGAAAATGCCCTTAAACATATTCCAAATTACATGCAAATGGGATTTTCCTAGATATCTAATTAAATAATAATAATAATAATAATAATAATTCTCGAATATTGAAAACAGAGTACTATTAATTAATATTCAGTAGCGAGTTATTTAATAGATTGCGAAGTTTCTCTTCTTGTCTTGCTTCGTTTCATGATTTTAATATTTTTTTATTAAAAAAAAATAGCTTTCTTATGTTGTTGCCAAGAGTCAGAAACATATAATTATAATTTGGCCCAATCTCTTTGCTTGCAAGTTGGGGAAGTCGCAAATGGAGTCTTTCCAAACCCCATAATTTATTGGTTTGAGAGGTTTCAAAGCAAAACCTTCCGTTTCCAAAGCTTTATATATATATATATATAATTAAGCAAATTATTTGATCTTTACTTTTATTTTATTTATTTTTATTTTGCTTTACATAGTTTCAATTTAAGAATTGCAAAGAACAACAACCAAGTATATTGTATTACCTAAACAAACCCAACAAAGATATTATTGGTTTATTTATTTGCACTGAGAAAGTCCAATATCTCTACATAGAGGTAGTTTATTATTTATGAAAAATTATTTTATTAGTAAATATTTTTTTTATTTTGTGAAAATTATCTATTGTTAGTTTAGTCGTGATATGTTAACTCACAAATTATTCTAAAAATACTAAAATTTTAGCTCAACGTTTATCTGGCATGGAAACAAATTATAGAAATTTTCTGCAAGTCTACAATCCATATGCATATGCATGACATATTAACATTATCATTTTATTTACTAATTTAATTTAGAATTACTAATTGAAATAATAAACTATTCTTGTGATTATATCTACCCTTTAAACTTTTATTTGTATCATTTTATTTCTTTTGGTCTAAACTAATGTAAAACTATTATAATTTTCATTTGAACCCTAAGAGATATTCAAAAAAATTCTTGGAGGGATTTTTCCTTGTCTTTCTCCTTCCACTAAAATTTACTCACCCTATCTCATTCTTTAAATTTACGACAAAATGCATTTTCTTCCTCTTATATACCATCTTCCTATCGCTGTATACATTTCTTAAAATACATAATCATTGAATAAAATATTTGAATTATCTTAAAAATATAAATAGAAGAACCACAGAGGTATTATGGTAATTTGATGACTCCATTAACGGTAATTTTAATTTTGCCCATTAGTTGAGATCACAGATGAGCAAAATGTTATACATAAAAGTATTTAGAAGATAATTCAATTTTAGACACAATCACTAAAATTAATTTATAATTTACCTAGCATATTTTACTTCAATTTCTTGTTGAAATGTTTAACCCTTTGACTTTGTTTTTTGACATGGCCTAAGAAAGTTTATATATAGCAATCTAAAACTATCCAAACCAACCATGTATTAGATAGTTTAAAAGAATATATTATCCATTTTATTTTTGGTTTGCTTATTCTGGAAGCAACTCTATTTGAATGTTTTTTGAAAGAGAAGTAGCAACTCTATTTGAATTTCTAACTACTTTTTTAGACATAAGGAGGATATAATGATCAACTACAAAGTCTCAAACAAATAATATATTAATATTGGTAGTTGAAGATTAGGGAAGCAGTTAATTAATTGTGCACCTTTAATTAATTGTGCACCTTTTTAATTGTGCTTGTTGTGACGAGATCCACGAGGAGCATCAAAATAAATTAACAAATAATGCCGTAAAAGATGATTAGAATCAAACCGATTTTAATTCTCGGTTATATTATATAAATATGTATTGAGATTACTATTTAATACATTTTCACCAAATGATTTGAGCTCATTAGAATTTATTTCTTTCAGTTGTCTAATTTATATTATCAAACCTGGGAGCTTATTCTCTATTAAGAAAAAGAAAAAGGAAAAAAGATGATTAGTACATCAAAGCAATCAAAACCATAAGGAGGCATTAAAAGGAGTTGACCAAACTGTTTGATACTTTCTGGCCATTAATCCAGGCATCCTTCCTTTGATGCTTTCTTTTGTGCTTTTACGAATCAAAGACCAACAGATGTCTGGTTCTCTGAATGGATGGGAATGCACTCCTTTGTGCTTTTACTAGTGGTTGGTAGTTCCTTCTCCTTTCTTTACAATTGCCACTAACTGAGAGAAGAATGCATTGCATTGCCATGCCTCTTTTGCTTTCTTTTAAATGCCAAATGCCCAACTATTTAAAGACCCATCTCTTCTCTTATCTTGACCTAACCATGCACTTTATATAGTAGGTAGAGGATTAGTTGGATAGAGATGTGGAGTTGTACCAGAAATGAGAATATTATGCCTTTTTTCCCCACTAATTGGAGGAAGAGATGAGTATTATTGATAGAAGGAGCTTGGCCTAGTTTTATGTTTGATAGTTTTTTCTTTCCCTAATTTAAATCACCAAAAAAAATATATGGACCAAAGCTTTGATCAAGAGGAACTCTTTTCGAGTTGAAATTAATTTTGAGTCTAAATTTAAAATTATGATATGCCGTAGAATCACACATTAATATTTTAACGAATAAAAAATAATTTGCTTGTCCTAATAAGGCAATCAAACTATTTTTAAGTTCTAGATTAATAATGTTAGTATGGTACCAAACCAATTTTTAAGTATGTTTAAATGTTTTCTGTTGGGATGACAGAATTACTTTAAAAAAATGCTCCAAAGATGATCATAACCTTAAGCAACCGTCTTTAAATAACACCTTATGTTTTAATAATTCTGTGATTAACACCCTATTTTTGAGCAATTAGTAATCCGATCCTTCCATCTTGCATATAATTATTATATCACATTTTATTATGATTTTTGTCCTTAATCATAGACAATAATTAATGTAACTCCATAAATAAAATCATAAAAATAACTCTAAGACACTTTCTAACCTTATTCCTCACTAACTAAATTTACTGAAATACCCTTCAGAAAATGTCATAGTCTGGAATTTTAATGGTCTTTTAGGAAAGGACTTTATAAAAGTTAGAAGAGGGGGAAAAGGAAGACAAAGTGTATATTTGTTGATATTTTAGAAGGTAACCTTGGCATCCCTAACTCAAATCAGATGCCATTTTGTAAGAGATTGGTTAGTTTAAGTTAACAATGAATGCGATGCGAAATTTATACGGGAAAGAAAGACGAGATGTGTATCACAAAATTAGTAAAATGATTCTTGTAGCCACTTTTCTACTATTCCTTTTAGGACCTTTAGTAGTTTTAGACTAAGCTATGGTTTTAAAGGGGAAGAGAATATTATATTTTATCAGAGGTTGGACTGATGAACCCTAATTGGTGGCATTTACAATAGCTAGTTCATAGTTTTTATCTTTTTATAAGTTACATGGGCTAAATATAACAAGATGTAAGGCTTAAATTATATCCTCTGTGATGATAGACCTAACTATCAAACTATTTTACAGGATTCCATCTTATGGAGTACTAAATGTCTCATGTTCTCATGCAAGAGAAATAAAATTTTGAAAGGTTCTGTAGATTTTGTGTCATGAACTGTCACTCTTTCCTAGCTTTCAACAATTTCAGGAAATGAAAAAGAAAACAAGATCATCTTATGATCTGAAAATTTCTAGATGTCAAAAATTTTAGCATCAGCAATTTGCATGACACCAGCAAAAACAATATTGTCTGAAGTAAAATGAAAATCCATGGCTTTCTCAATACCCTATCAATCTTCAAATATGTGAAATGAATCGAAAAATTCCTCGGCAAGAGAATAGATCTTTCTTGACACAGTTTTTGGAATATCATGATATTCCAGTTGAACCATCCTTTCAGATGCTTATTTCTAATGAACTTAACTTAATTATGACATCAGAGACTAGTTGATGACTCTCTAATGTAAATATGCTCTTCAGTCCTTTTTCTCCTGCAGCATAACATCTGACATGTTGTTTCTGAACTGAGGCTTAACATTCCATCTTCTAAGAAGATAGAAAAACATTGACAGGAAATGAACACAAAAACTATGTCTTCAAAATTGAGAAAGATGCCATGGCATCATCAGAAGTACAGAAAATCTATTTAACAATTATGCAAGCAGTATATTTATGTTCATACATTCTTAAGTTTCCTAAACTATTTATTGGTACAAATATATCAAATCTGGGGCAGGCAATTTGGTCACATTCTACAGTTTTTAGCGACTGCGGCAAAAGAACATTGTCATGGTACTCAAAATACAAGAATCTACTGACTGCTTCATTGAGGTGAGGGTGGGCCACTAAAATATACAATGGTTTAATTTAACAGTAGGACCAGATTTTAGATGAATGACTGTCTGTATTACAGAAGAAAATTTCCGAATGCAAAGACAAAATAGAAAAGCTACCAAGAAACAAGGAGAAAAAAAAGAAGAAAACCGACCAGTTTAAGGTTGAGTTAATGAGTTGAAATGGATATTAACAAAATAAATATTATTTCCACAAAACAATAGAATAGTTATTAAGACATAAATCATGAAGCAATCTAGAGATAACAAGTAAAAGAAGAACTATTCAGATAAATGGCAGGGACTTCTTCAAACTTTATTGAAGGAAGTTTTTTAAACAAGCTTATTAGATGCATGACATATATGTCACATCTAACCACAAGAACTTAGAAACAAGCATTTTTATACAACCCCCCAAAGCATACAAGAATGTCATTAATGGTCCTCCTTCACATACATGTACTGAACAATTAAGACATATTTGTGGTCTCACAATAGGTTCCGTTATGTACTTTTATTTGCCAGTCTGTGAAACCATATACCATTTATACCTTCAATGCTTCAAGACATAGCAATTGCACTACAAATAAGTAGGCGAAAGTTGTCAGGGCACTTCAGTACTTAAATTGATGAACTACACAGAACTGAAGAACTGTTCCAGGCGGCATACCTTCAGATTTTGGTACTAGTGCAAGGAGCCAAGTACCTCCAGAAGGGAAGCAGCAAAATGCATCTGGATCTCCTCATCAATTGTCAAGAAGAGGGGGACATGTACAAAGAGAGACTTTATCCCATGTTGCTCCGCAAACCGGAGAGAGTGATAGTAGACATAATTGCATACAAATCGACCAGCATCATCGGAAGACATCACATCATAACCCATCTTTCTCAAAGCCTTGGTGATTTCATTGACAGGAAGTGCCGTCTAAATGCAAGTAAAAGAAGTTTTTTGGGGTGGAACAAATAAATAAAGTTAGAAGAACCAACTACTGCCTTTCGTTAGATTTCTATACAACATGAAAAAAGGCAACAAGAAAGATTGTTTGAAGACTGACACAATCATTTCCAGCTGCAGACATAAATACAAGATAATTAATAGAAAAATCTGTCATTTTCCAAATTCCTGCTATCTTCCTAATCCCTATCGATTATCATATTACAAATCCCTCTGATAGATATCCCCAAGGAAATCTAGGACTTAAGAAAAGATCTTATCGTCACATTACAAGTATCTCTCGATTATCTTTTATTTATTACATATTTCATTCAACAATCTTTATCCCTGTCTATGGAAAGAAAGAAACAAAGATTACCAAAGGTGATGAGGATAAGGAGATACAGAAGAAAGTTGGACACATGCTGATACTTTTGACTAATTCTAAAGTCTCTCAGCAATATGAAGACCGGAGGACAGATTACAGCACATGGCGACATTCAATAGACTGTGATGTGAACACAAACAGGAACGAAAAGTGCACATATATAACACAAGAACTATCTTAAGAAGATGCTCAATGTAGCAATTATCATAATGATAACTTCCACTTGATAACAGATGACCTAGGAGTAGAGTAACAACTATTTCTAAAAGTGATACACACAGAAAATGAAAAATTGTTAAAAAAACAAGTGTACCTCTCTTGCTCGTGAGATGTTTCCATCAGATGGTATAATAGGGACTTTCTACAAGACAAACAATGGTAAAATAATAGGATATCAAACTAGTTTCACTAGATGTCAAATTTAAGAATGACCAGAGTGAGATAACGAGAAAGTATGTAACCTGAGGCTTCCATCCTAACTCATCTGGACAACGGAAAGTTGCTTCATTGACAGCCTGATTCTCAATAGCAAACCTTGTTGCACCACTATTGACTCCAAAGTGGAGCTGAAGTTACATCATGTAAAACAGAAACACATAACTTAGTTTGAAATAACATCAAATTACAACAAGCAACTGTGGTATGTGCACAGGAAATAGTATTTCTATTGGCACAGAAAGTCCAACTTATGCTTCATGGATCTTTGAGTATTGCAATTCTCACTTACAGATATCTAAGTTTCCAGTTGTCACAACAGTTTTGTCAATAAGAAAAAGCATTAAGGTCCCCTAATTGGTTTGTAGCTATTTTCCTAATTAACAATCCTGATTATAGTTCTAGTCATGATTTACACTGTAGCAACACACAAAACTGAACATTTCAATCTTAAATGGGTTCTATATGTAGAAGAGTTTGAAGCCTTGCTTTCCATCAGCCATCTTTTCAATGTCTTCTGACAATCAGAATAAGATGGCTTTTATGTTCTTTAAGATGTGCCTTTACCATATTCTATTGGTTACAAATTTCAGCTCAAAGCAATTCATGGGTTAAGGATGACAAACAGTATCTGTTCAGCAACAGCATCATGATTTGAGAAATATTAACAATATCAGCCTAAATGGCCACAGTCTGACCTACTTCAGATAAACCTAGATGATACTTTATATCATCTTGCAAAAATTCGATATAAATTCATCAGAACATCATGAGTGGAATATTGTTACAGTATCAGCAAGGGAATATATTCATAGTTTTCCTGATGGACTATCCAACATGCCCTTTGATTTGAATCTTAAGAGAAATGCATCGATGTCAAGCATTCTGATATCTGAATCAGTGAAAGCAGCAGAAAGAGCCTTTTGGAAGCACAATCTGATGATGGAATGAACAATGTTTAGCCAGAGAAGTAGATGATGTTGAGAAAGAAACGAAAATGCATAAAGTCACTTTCAATACTTTCTCTTTCTTTTCATGCTTATGAGATTGTAAACTGCACACAGATGCTTAAAAATATTCTTGAAAAGCCATTAAACTACATATAGTTTGATGCTAAGACAAGCTAAGAACTGACCCAAATGACTTGTTCCGAGTTTGATGACCCATCATTTCTTCCAACAACAGCAGATTCCAATACTCTATAAAGTGGACCAAGTGCCCCTTGCCCAGCAGTCTCAAGAACATTGCAGCTACCAAGAACAAGACCTTTTGGTAATCCATTCTTCTCCATGAATGCTTTCAGATTACTTACAATTGTCTCTGTTGGGTTCTCGGAGACCCCATGAAATTTCTTAAATCCAGTAACATGGACTCTTACCACTGAAGGCCCTTCTGATCCCATCTATGGTATCTTAGGTATGATTAATTGGTAATATTCCTTTCTTCAATTATACGAACAGTAGATGATGTTTAGCAGCGTGCCTTGAGATGAACAAACAGTACGCACATTATCCACAATAACAATGAAGAAACTGCATGAGACAATCACTTAAAAGGAAGGGCAAATAAACCATATAATACATAAATGAATTACAATGATGTAGAAACTAAATCCGGGTACTGATCTTATGGCAGTAGTTCCATCTGTCTTTTACTATATCATTCATGCTGAGACTATGCAATTTTTTTTTTTTTAAAAAAAAAAAATGTTTCACATACATTGTATTAAGATGAACATCATAACAAGCACAATTATGAAGAAAAATAAATCAAGAAGAAAGGGTCAGTCCAAGTTAACAAAGAGTAGCACTTCATAAAAAACGGAAAAAATTCATGGATACTATCATTATCTTTGTAGAATTATTGAGGAAGAACAAGATCATGAAGTAGAAACTAAACAGCTATAAAGTCAGAAATTCACGTAGAAAACAAAGAAAGGAAGTCACAATACACATATTATGGCGATCAATTTAGAAAATCTCTTAAGAAGAAATTCTGGAAGGAAAACCAATTACAAAATGGCTCTTCCAAAGCAATTGGCCATCAAGAACCAGTTTGATCATAGAAACCACAACCCAATGTTAGATTGCACGAGAAGATTCGAAACCAAATCATGATAACTGAAAATAAGCACATCTCGGCCACAAATTTCCAGCTGATCAATGACAAGTAGATTGGTAGACAGTTGCAATATAAAGTTCTCATGCAAGTCACATCAGGGAGAATTTAACAAGTGATAAGACTCGTAAAAGTAGAAAAGGAATCTCAAAAAATATAATGCCTTGCAATCAACACCAAACCAACAATCAATCATCAAAGTCATCACTTTTTCACCTCCCTTCTTCAAATTTCCAGAAATTGTCATGATCTTGAGCAAACTCACACAAGAATTCATCGGGATCCCAAGGAAACAAAGCAGAATTATCGGGAAACAACGAACGAGCACAAGAAGAAATGGGACAGAATTAAGCTGACAATCAGCTACAGATCACCAAGCATCAAACCCAGAAAGCAGAAAAGGTACAGTATGCACGAATTCACCCACCAAGCTTATAAAAATCTCACCTTTAGCCCCTTGGGCAACGAAGGGAAATGAGTCCTAAAAAGCTGAGCTTTTTTTTTTTTTTTGTCTTTCTTTCCTTATATAGAACGGATTGGGCTTCAGGAAGGGGTGAGAAGAGAAAAGCGTATCGATGGAAGGGAGAGGAAGGAATAAGAGGAAAGAGGCGGATAGAAGACGGCGATGTGTCTCTCTTCTCTCAAGGCATGAGATTAGATAGAGATGGGGGAGGAGGAGAAAGACTACAAACATGCCCACGCAGTCAAACGTCCGTTCTGGATTATACCTTCCGTGCTTTCTCTTTCCACCTTACCTTTTGGCTTTTTATTATATATTTTATTCTTTCCGAGGACTAAAGAGGTTTTTTCTTTTTAATAAAAAAAGAAAATAAAATATAGGGTTGTCAAGCTCGACGGGTGGCTTCGGCTCGGCTCAACTGAAGCTTGAGTCCGGCTCGGCTTGGTCAAAGCTAAGCCGCTAAAATCGGCACGAAAATAATATTGAGCCGAGCTTGAGCCGGAGCCGGCTCGCTCAAGCTTGGCTCGATAGGCTCGGTCTTCTTCTTCTACAATAGCAGTGCTGCCTCCTCCTCCTTCGGCAGCGGCAAGCCGCCGCGATGCCTTGCTTCCTCTTCCTCGTCCTCGTCCTTCTTCTTCTTCGGCAGCGGCAAGCCATTATGATTGCACCTCCTCCTCCTTCGGCAGCAGCAAGCACCCGTGGTGCCTCACCCTCTTCCTCCTTCTTCTTCTTCGACAGTGGCAAGCCACCACGGTACCGCCTCCTCCTCTTTCTTCTTCTTCTTCTTCTCTGGCTTGGCTTGGGCTTGATTTGGCTTGTTCTGGCTCGGCTTGATGATAGGCTCATTTCAGACTCGAGCTCGGTCTGGTCCAGCTCGGGCTTGGCTCGAGTTGAGTTGAGCCGAACTTGAGCCCAATTCTAAGGCTCGAAATTAATTTCGAGCCAAGCCTGAGCCGAAGTCGGCTCGCTCAGGCTCATCTCGTTTACATCCCTAATGAAAAATAAGTTAAATTTATTTACTCATCCGAACTGTGAAAGCCTCCGAGATACAATCAAGAAATCAGAAGGTAAAATGAAAAATCCTCCAAAAAAGAGAGATTGCCGTAACCTGCCTCGTCAGTCAGCCTTGCTTGCAACCCGATTGCATTCCCAGAAAGAATGCACCAAAATATATCCAGAAGACTAAAATTGAAGAACATTCATGAATGATTGAGTGAATAATCCTAATCATGAAAACTTGAGATTACTAGCTTGAGATTGCCTTCAAAGATGACGTTGGGAAGCCAGTATTGAGCAGCAAGGAGCAGGCCTTCTGTGAGAGCAAGAGCTTCGACTTCAAGCGGGGAGTAGGTGTTGTTTGGTTTTGTATAGGCACCAAGTAGATTGTAATCATGGTCCTTAATAACAATCCCAATCCCCGCCGATCTAGAAGAAGAGTCGAACGAGCCATTGAAGTTAATCTTGACAAAACCATTCACAGGAGGAGTCTATTTCACAAGGTTATTAGTCGAGTTAGAGTCCAGAGGCACCTTTTGATCAAAATATTCCCCAGCTATACATACTATATGCACTCAGGTTAAGGTTTTCAAAACACAATTTCTTTCTAGCTTTCCAGATAAGCCAAATGGCAGTAGCAATAATGGTCTTGAATTCTTTAGACTGGGCACCAATATGAGACCAGTCATAGCAATTTCAGTTGCTATGTAGATTAAGGATACATCGAGATGCTGGTCTATCAACTCCTAGATTTCACAAGCGAACCGACGACCATAGAAAAGGTGATTCACAATTTTATCCCAAAAACTACACATGGGGCAAGGATTATTGAGGCGAATGTGCAAGCCCTAAAGTAAGACCCAAGTTGGAATCCTGCCTGTCATCACTTTACAGATAAATTTTTGAACATGGGGATTGATCCTGAGCTTCCATAATTCTTTGCATTCTGGGCCTTCTAAGAAAATCATAAATAACCTTAGCACTAGGTTTACCCGTCATGCTAAGCTTCTAGATCCATCTGTCCTCTAGATGTTATGAACCAGATCTGGATCGATCCGAACGTTAGAAAATTATAAAATTTAGGTGGTGGTACCCTTATGAGTTAGAGTTTTAATGGCTTTAGTTTCACCTAAATCGAATATCTGGATGAAAAGATGTAAATAAAGAAGAGAGGCTAATTCAACTACTTTAACTCAATATTCACTCTATTCATCTACAATTAGGGCTGCACTCCACATTTTATAGAGGGTAATTCAACTAGGACTCTTGTTTAAAGGCAAGTAGGACTCTTGCTTTAAGACAACTAGGACTCTTGCCTTAAGGACTTTCTTAACTTAATTGGACTTGCCTTAATAGATTACATAAGCATGAATTAATTAAAAGATAAATAGATTCGGCTTAACCGACTTGACTAACCCAACTGTTACAATCTGACCATATGGGTTAGGTTAGTCGAGTTGAGTCAACTTGAGTTTGTTAGTTAGCTTTATCTTTTTATTTTAAATTTTAAATAAATTAGATAATCCACATGTAAATTCGATCCAGTAGAGTTTTTACTCCTATAAATAGGAGTAAACATGTGTTGATAATAATTGTAGAATAAATATGAGTTTAGTCAAATTATTATTTTAATATTTATCTTTTAACGTAGCCACCCTAGCCACCTTCCTTTACTAGCAGCCACCCTATTTTACGACCGTTGACCACCACCCTTGGCTGTCCGCCACTCTTCGACGACTGTCGCAATGTCAGATATTTACCGTTTTGCCTCGTTCTAACATTGCTCTATTATTTTAACCATAACTTTCCATCCAGATCTCCGATTGACTTCATTCTAAAGTCATTATATTCGAAACTTCGGAGGTCACTATATCAAAATCTCATGATCATCTTACAAACAGATCGTTCTAAATCTGGTTTGTAACATTAACCTACATAGTCATATCGAAATAATCCACCATGCTTTCGACACCTTGTATTCAAGGTGACTAGTATGCGAGCTGGACCAATGGGTCTGCATGTAGGTTTGGCTTAGCTAGCTAATGCGGGTCCACTGGGTCATTCCACTATTCATACTCGGGGTCATGCACATAAGACTCAAACTAGTTCATGAGAGGTGGAAGAGCCAGATAGCAAAAATTTAGCATGCCTTGAGATACGGGCACTTCATCTCTTCCCACTAAATAGCCAAAAATCTAACCCCTTGGGATAAATATATTTTTTGGCCTAGGGGCACCGCTATGGGCTGCATGGACGCCGGTGGTGGTTGGGTAAGGTCGCTAGCCGGTGGCAGTCAACATTCGATGGGTCCTCACTACGGCGGAGTGGCAACGAG
Source organism: Typha angustifolia (assembly GCF_048772165.1). Taxonomy (NCBI): domain Eukaryota; kingdom Viridiplantae; phylum Streptophyta; class Magnoliopsida; order Poales; family Typhaceae; genus Typha; species Typha angustifolia. Next base: position 8,452,294 of record NC_133252.1, on the reverse strand, counting down.
CAACGATGGAAGTTGAAAATCGAGCTTGGGCTTGGGTTGCTATAGAGGCAGCGACCGCACATCATTGACGAGTCCTCCATCCCTCGGTAGCTGCGTTTGGTAGTCATAGTCCCACTATCGTGGAGCCCCGGTGGTGGCGACCCTTGGCCAAGAAATCCCGACGTAGCTTCGCTCGGGCATTATTGCTGTAAGCATGACTGTCGAGTTCGGCCATGTGGCGATCTTCATAACTACGATGACCACTATGGGCTTGCAGTCAGTAGTGGAAGTTGATCGTAGCTATCGGTGGTCACTAAAACGTCGGATTGACGGCCACGTGCTATGGTTTTTGCTGTTGCTTGAAGGGCTATCGATGATGGCTTTTCATCGGTTCTAGCCTTTGCCGTCGGCACGGATCAAGTGCGGTGGTCCCATAGAAGGGATCGATCATGGCCGTTTGGGCTGGGAGCGCTTGGATCGCCACCGGTGGAAACCTAGATAAGTGGGTTCAAGTTAGTGAACTTAATGTCTCCCTCATAAGATGACCCGATTAGACCTGGATCACATCAAATTAACCTCAAAATTAATTTCAATTCAAGCTTGGTTATAGCTCGGCTCAATCACACACCTACATTTGACCATATATTTTACCCTAATGTCGCATAAACATCTTGAGTTAATTTTACCCTAACAATAGCTAATAGTATGGATAATATTCCATTTCTTTTGAATGGTAAAGACTAATTATCTAAAATACTTCTCATTTTATTTTAAAATCTGGTTTCTATTTTATTTTTATCTTAATAAAAATGATATTCAAGGTATTTTTTTGTACCTATAGATTAATTTACCATGAATTAAAGGTAAAATAACGGGTTCAATGATAAAGACTCATATGATATAATGTGAATGATAATTAAAACAAGGGTTATTTGCACCGAAAACCCATTTGGTTTTCGATTTGGTAGCCTAGGGTCATTTTTTGTTTTCCCTGCACTTGAGACTTTTTTCTTACGTTTCTTCCAACTTTGCCCTTTCTGTCATTTAGTGCCTCATTACATGTTAATGGGACACTATAAGAGAGAGAGAGAAATAACCCGTACTCATCTTCTTCTTCATCTTCTTCATCTTCTACTTTATATACTGCTAGTAATTACTATTTTTTTCTTCATCGTCATCATCATCTTCTTCTACTGCTCCTTTTTTTAATACAAGTCTCTAATTGCTCTCTAATCTCTAATCTTCTTTTTATACAAGTCTCTAATCGTTCTTTCTACTTCACTACTGAAGTTGTTAAAAGACAATGAAATGTGTATAGAAAAAAAAATGAAAGTTGTTAAAAGATAACAAAATATAAATTTTCACTACTATCTCTAATTAATCTCTTAGTTTATTAATTAAAGAGCGATTATAGAGACTTGTATAGAAAAAAGAGAGAATAATTAATAGAGACTTGTATAAAAAGAATAACGAAAGTTGCTATTATATTTGCGAAAGTTATTACATTTATGAAAGGTGTTAATATGTTTCTTTTTCTTTTTATTTTTTGTTGTTGCTATTTCTTCTTAATCTAATTCCCTACTAAAGTTGTTAAAAGACAATGAAATATGTATAGAAAAAAATAAAAGTTGTTAAAAAACAATGAAATATAAATTCTCACTACTATATCTAATTAATATCTTACTTTATTAATTAAATAGCGATTATAAAGACTTATTAAAAAAAGAATGATTAATAAAGACTTGTATAAAAAAAACAACGAAAGTTGTTATTATATTTAGGAAAGTTGTTATTACATTTACGAAAGTTATTTATATATTTCTTTTTCTTATTTTCTGTTGTTGCTCATTCTTCTTAATTTAATTCACCACTGAAGTTGTTAAAAGATAATAAAATATGTATAGAAAAAAAAAATGAAAGTTGTTAAAAGACAATGAAATATAAATTCTCACAACTGTTTTTAATTAATCTCTTATTTTATTAATTAAAAAGTGATTATAAAGACTTATATAGAAAAGAACGAATGATTAACATAGACTTGTATAGAAAAAATAATGAAAGTGTTATTATATTTGTGAAAGTTGTAATTATATCTATGAAAGTTGTTATTATATTTATAAAAGTTATTAATATGTTTCTTCTTCTTCTTAATTTCTGTTGTTGCTTCTTCTTCTTAATTTACTTCACCACTAAAGTTGTTAAAAGACGACGAAATGTGTATAGCAGAAAAAAATGAAAGTTGTTAAAAGACAACGAAATATAAATTTTCACCACTATCTCTAATTAATCTCTTACTTTATTAATTAAAGAGCGATTAGAGAGACTTGTATAGAAAAAAAAAATAATTAAGACATAGAAGAAGAAGAAAAAGAAGAAAAACAAAAAGAAGAAGAAGAAGAAAAAGAAACAATAACAGAAAAAAAAAGTACTAGAAGAAGAAAACTATATACTTACAACTTTCGTAAATATAATAATAACTTTTATTAATTTTTAACAACTTTTGTTATTTTTTCTATACATTGCAGAATTTACATATTTTACCGTTATACTTTACATAGAAACAAATAATAAATCATACAGAGTTATGCTTTTGATTATTTAACTAATCATAATTATCTTACTACTATTTTTAATTAATTCCTTAATTTATTAATTAAAGAGTGATTAAATAAAATTGTACAGAAAAAAGAAAAAATTACTAAGAGATAGAAGAAGAAGAATAAACAATAATAGAAAAAAAAAGAATAGAAGAAAAGTAGATAACATATTAATAACTTTCGTAAATATAATAACAACTTTCATTAATCTTTAATAAATTTTGTTATTTTTTTTATACATCGCAGAATTTACATATTTTATAATTATAATTTACATAAAAATAAATAAAAATCATGTAGACTCATATTTTTGGTTATTTAAGTAATTATAATTATCTCACTACTATCTCTAATTAATCTCTTACTTTATTAATTAAAGAGTGAATAGATAAATTTATATAGAAAAAATAAGAAAATAATAAGAAGAAAAAATATACTAATAACTTTCGCAAATATAATAATAACTTTCGTTATTTTTTCTATACGTTTTTGCAAAGTTGTAGAACTTTCTTAAAAAATTGTGAATTATTGTCAGAATTTTAACCAAATAAACATGTTAACATATTATCAATCAAATAAACCTGTTAACATATGAATATCCAAGTCCATAATAATGTACATTATACAACTATATAATCTGGCAGGACTCACATAGGCCACGACAAACCATCAAGATATAACTAAACAATTGATATACAAGTACACTATAATTTGACATGTATTATACAAATCATTGTTTGACACAATAAAGTACAAATATAACAAATAACGATACAACTCAATTTTTGTACAAATTATCATCTATACCGTCTCGCACCTATAGCTCACCTAATCAATCTAAAATATCTTCTCATGATACCTCAAGTTGCTATCACGAACCATATATCTGAAGGGGTTAGAAAAGAAATAAAGAGAGTCATGGGTAAAATGCTTAGTGAATAGACCTTAATTCGAATTAGTGATTCCAAATAGAGAGTAAATCATATACTGGATATGAATTAGAAAGAGCATCATGTCATAAATAATTATATGAATGTATCCTCAATAATATATAAATGAAAAATAGATAACATGTCTTAACTGATAAAAGACAACGAATAAATAGATCATAATATCATACTATCATCATAACTCTCATTCAAATATAACACATGATGCATGCTGACCATGACCATACTATTATACCAAATGCAATAATATATGATGTATATTGACTACTCGATAATTAAATAATTAGATGATAATGAAATTATATGTATTTTTTAACATCTTAGTCATCAATGTCAGCTCTATATGTCATCATCATACTAGACCACTGTGCATAGTCAATATTCGGCACTTGGTCTCAATATCATATCTGAAGGCTCAGGGCATACTCTACCACCTGTAAAGAGTATCTCAAATATAATCATAACCCGCCACCTGCTAGGGTATCAACATCTATCCAGACCGGGCACCCTCCTAGCTGATAGAAACCTTGTGAGGATAACTCGCTACATATGCTCTAACGAACAACATGTGTCCGAATGTCTGCTGCGCACACAGACTAACGACCTTGGACGTAAAGGCAACAGGATCGCGACTATATCGAGTGATCAATCATCTCCAGGCACACCCTAACCCTTGCGCCCATTCGGGTATCCTCACGCTTTCGATCAACTATCCTATCAATTACATTTCATGCTTTCTTTTTAAACGACAGATCATATGCATATATCCAGTACGATAACAAATCAATGCATAATAGAAATTTAGGTGGAATAGGAATCAGGAGAAAAATGATGCAATGTAGTCTCCAACCATGTAATCAACACATGCATACCCATGCTAATCTATTACATGCATACTCATGTTACAGATCAATTGGACATAAGGTCATAACAATATAATCATCTCTATTTATCATCATCATATTCATATACAAGATCAGTCTAATTATATGCATGATAGAAATATTCTTGATTGTAATCATCTCTAGATAAAGTCATATAATCATGCTAAAGGCCAAAATATGCACGTACATAATATATAATATAACCTAATTTGAGAAAGAGTCTAGGGGATAAGACTACTCACTCCTGATCAGAAGATGCAAACCACGCATCCCTCACATCCGCTAATCAACCGAGTGATAACTCATCGCTAGTAAGGTCCATGGGGTCTCAAATAAGAAGTTCGAGATCTGAAAATATTTAAGTAGTATGATGTTAGCCGTTTATCCAACTAGAATCAATTTATAAAATATGATGATTTATTAGGTTTAGAACTCCTTTTTTTATATTTTATTAAATATCTAGATTTAATTATAGATATAATTCTGGTAATATAAATAGGCTATTATTATAAAATGCTATCTATGGAATAAGAATAAAAGGTTTGTTCTTTTTACATAAAATTAGTTTAAGTATATAATTATAAAATAATAATAAGAGGCTTATATATAATTATAAAAAATATAAGTATAGATAAAACCTAATTATAGTTAATCTTTGCGGTTCTTACTCTTTACTTTAATAATCACTAAATACAGGTAAAATAATTATTATCCGGTTATATAAAAATGATTATCAATGTTTAGTATTTTATTTTTATACAAAATAGTATATATCAATAAGGTGCTAGAAATACATTTTATATATATATATATATATATATATATATATATATATATATATATATATATATAATATGAAGGGTATATTTATAAATCTCATGACTATAAATTAATGAAGCTAAGTATTAATCAATTATATGCAAGTAATATTATATGTAAATAATACCATTAGGTGTCTATAATATAATAATTCTACTAATTATAATTAGCTAATAATTATATTACTGGATACATATATATATATATATATATAAAATTAATTTTCTATTTAAACTAATTGCATTAACTACATAAAATACCTAGTTAAAGAGGAAAAGAAATAAAGCTAAAATAAGAGCCTAGCACTGTTGCAGTCAATCGAGGTGGGAGGAGGAGAAGAAAGGAAAAAGAAGAAAGGAGAAGGAAGAAGAAGAGAAGAAAAAAAGGAAGGAAGGGGAGGAGGAGTCGGGCCAGCAAGGAGGGGCTCGGCTGTTGCTGGCTAGCCGGTGGCTCAGTTCTGGCAAACCTGAGAGGAAAAGAGAAAGAAAGGGAAAGAGAAAGGAGGAGGAGGAGGAAAGAGGCTCACTGGCGTTAGTGGAGGTGGTAGCGGTGGTGACGGTAAGCTGGCGGAGTGGCGACGGTAGTAGAGAGAGAGTGTGTTTTGAGAGAGAGGGAGGAGAGTGAGAGAGAGAGAGACCGAAAGAGAGAGAGAGAGAGAGAGGACAGAAATAAAAGAGAGAGAGAGAGGCAGTGGGGAGGTGGCGGCGGCGAGGCCCATCGTGCTAGCTAGCTTGACCAGGTTGGCCGGGCCGGCGGTTGGGGTGCATGGTGCCCTCCCCTCCTGCCACTGCATGGCACGAGGCCGGCCATGTTGTGGCCGGCCACGTCATGCCATGCAATAAATTTTTTTTAAAGGTTGAGTTGTTACATGATCAAAGTTATATACAAGGTCTAAATGATGAATATCCACAAGGTAAGATATAAATAACGATAAAAATAAAATGCAGAGGGTATCAATTTCCATATTATTATTAAGTGCACTAAAGTAATCAGTGATTTGCTTCACATAATATCAATGATTATGAGCAGATTCTCTACTCTCACATTAGCAAGACCTATCACACATCATCCGCATATCCGGTGTTGGTGAGAGAATCTTGTGCATTAATTATGTATACATTAGAAAGCAGTAAAATCATACTGGTGTTAAGATCAAAATGAGTATAGGATAGTTCATAGAAAGCTTATATGCATAGCCTGTTTCTGTAATATTTTAATTTGGATATAAGTATAGATTGAATATCAAATATATCCATATTTGATTTTGTAAAGCCATAAGAAATATGAATTGATATTTACCGTGCAAAATTTACTACTTATAGAGCAATTAAAAAAAAACCTCTCTTTTAACACTTTTGCCCTTTTAGTTAATATGCCATCTCATCATATATTTTAATATTCCCATAATACTCTCGCGCCTTAAAATGCCAACATAATAAATGAATCAAAATTTTATGCAAAATGAGAATGAGAATAACAAATTTTATGTTATATCTATATAAATATGTCATGAAAACTTAAAAGAATATAAGCAAAATAAAGAGAGAAGAAATAGGACACCAAAATTTATAGCAATTAGCCTATGCTCACATCCACTCTTCAAAAGTCTTCCTTTTTATTTTTGATAATTTATTATACACTAAAAGACATACATCATTAGCTTTCTAAAGGTACTAGCTACAATTATACAAGAAATTTATTCCCAAACTTTCTCCCAGCAATCAAACTCTTTAATAGAATATGTGCCATCAAAAGGTTACTGTCACATGAAACACTCCGTTAGCTCAATTCTTTTATGTATAGTTTGGTACTTAACAGTTGGACAGCTTTGAGAATGGCAGGGCAAAATATATCATTACACCCTTGATTTTATATTACAGAAGAGCTCAATAATTATATCATGAAGGTAGGCAGAAGATGCTTCTCGCTTTAACATCTAGTTCATGTATTTTAGTTGTAAAATAAACACTAATGTTGGTGTATTCTTTCTTATTTTTATATCTGATCTTATCCAAGCAAACAATTGGTAGGTGCTGGTAGCTAACCCACCAACAAATTCTACTAATAATACTTATTTATTTTCTTCTTTTAAGAAAAGAGATATTTTATAAACTAACTTCCATGAGTACAAAAAGCTCTTTTTGAGTTAAGTTAATGATATCATCAGCTAAGGACATCATTGTCTAGGATGGCTGAGATCGTCTATTCAACATGTGCACCAGCGGGAAGACCAAGAGGTTCATAATCCCTTTGTTAAGGAGACAAAACAAGGGTTCCCTAATCACAATGGCTTCCATGTGCAACGCAGAGATATAGGAGACACATCTTAACCCTACTAGAATAGGAGTACAATTAAGGCGTTAAGCCATGAAGCCTGCCCCTCCTAATTTCGATAAGCCCTTAAAGGAACTGTCAATGTTAACTTACACCTACTTAGTTGTGGTGGTTCTTACCGAATCAGAATGCCAAAGGAGGTGGATCTCATGTGATCGGCATAAGTGTTATCAACATAATCATCAGTTAGGGTTAGAGCTCGAGATCACACCTTTTGTAAGTCCTCCCACAGATCATTATAAGTAACATTATATAGATACTTCCAAAGCTACCAAAGAAGGATAGCAATCAGAGCTAGAAGCTAGGCGTTAGGCTTCTCAAGCAAACCCTCCCCTTCAAAAAGCTAGGCACCTCGATTCCAACTTTCCCAAAAGCAAAACAATACCGAGAGCCAAGCTTTAACAAATGCCAATTAGTTATTGACAACCCAAAAGTGAAGGAAAAAAATGAGGAATGCTCTCATCTATGGGCAAGCATATAGGGTAAATATTGTCCGAGGAAATATCGATGTCATAGAGGTAGTTTTTGTTTGGCAACTTTCCCCAATAGAACTTCCAAATAAAATTTTTAATTTTAGACGGGACACTAAGGGACTAGATGTCCTCTCAATCCTTCCAAAAGTAGCTAGGATCTCTCGAGCTATGGAGGCAATTATAGATCGACTTGGAGGTCGTAATGCTAGAAGGATGTTGTCTCCAGATCCAAAGATCATGTCTGTCATTGATTGATGAGCTCAATATCCCACCGGAAATCCATAATCAGGTCAACAACCTTACCTAAGGAATTCCTAAATAAAATGTTCACAAAGGTAGGCCACTTATCTAGGGGAATAAGAGAGATCTAAGGATCTCGCCACACATTGGTATCTCTACTATTCTGAATGCCCTCTTCTAATCTCAGTCAAAGTAGTATTGAAGAGTTGCTAGTTCCAAGAGCAACCAAAAATGTGGTAGGTCCTATTTGGCTTAGATCATTTTAGCCCACATACTCCTCGAATCATTTAAAAGCCTTGGTAACATATTTAGCAATCAAATATACTCAAGTTAGATGTAAGTTTTTTTTTATCCCAAGGCCTCCATTAGCCTTGAGTTAGGTGGCATGGTCCTAACTAAACATGTGTAGCTGTTATGAACTAGATTTGGTCCAACCCAGATGTAAGAAAATTATGAAAAATTTAAGTGGTAGTAGCTTCATGAGTTAGGATTCTAATGGCTCTAGTTTTACCTAAATCGGAGATTGGGATGAAACAAATATAAATAAAAGAGTGGACCAAGTTTAGTATGGGCAAAATGGTAAATATTTGTCGTTGTGGCAATCGTCGGAGGGTGGCGGACAGCCAAGGGTGGTGGTTGATGGCTGTGAGGTATGGTGGCTATTGGAGGTGATGCTGGCTATCAGTTGAAAGTAGAATTATGGTTCTAAATTAGACCTACTGCTTAGAAAATAAATGACTATGATAAATTTACTTTTACTCCTTGATTATCTTACTCGTAAAATACTCTAAGGCTAAAATATAATTCTTAATTCTACATTGGATGCTCGAATGAATAAATAAAGAAGCCCAGCCCCTCTCTTTATAGAGGTCAGGTACAATAAGTCTTACTCGAACATAGTCCCAAAGACTATACAACTTGAACTAGGACTTAGTATAAAGACTCATATGCCTTAATTGAACTTGTCTTAGTGGCTTACATGACTTAATTGAACTTATTTTAATAACTTACATGATTTAACTAGACTTGCTTTAATGACTTACATGACATAACTAGACTTGCCTTAAGGGCTTACAGTTAAACATGAATCAAATAAAAGATAAAGACTCGATCCATCAAGCCCAATATCCTTATGATGTGATTCGATATGACCCAATTTGTATTAATCCCTTTTTTATTAGCACAAATTTTGGCTATGCGATCAACTATCACAAGAGGAGTCCAGGTAGAAGACATCATACAAATACATAGTATTCAGAACAGAGTTAATAAGTGTAACCTTGCCGGCTTGGATAAGGGTGGCCCTCTTTTAGCTTGCGATTTTACACTCAACTCGTGAGAGAAACTCTTTATGATCCCTAATTAAAAGCTTACTAGGAAATTTTTTGAACAAAGGTATTTAAAAGGAAATACCTCAGCATGCATATTTAAAATTCTAGAGATGTTGTTGCCAAGGGAAACAAGAATATTATCAGGGAAAAACATCTCAGATTTGGACTATTTACCATTATATTAGTAATGTTTTCATAGCTAGCAAGAATAGACATCAGATTCAAGCAAGAAGTTGGACAAGCCTTAATGACCAAAAGGAGATCATATGCATACATAAGATGGCTAATGTTAACCTCATTGGTAAGAGAGTGAGGGATAATATCTCTAGAATTGATAGCTTTTTTGAAAAAAAAAAAGATGATCCCCTTGCCAAATCCCCAGTTCCCCTCTAAACTAGGTAGAATCACAATCATTGATTAATATAGAAAAAAATAGGAGAGAAAACACAAGCCATTATCCATCTCACAAATCTATTTGAGAAATACCATGAATATCATAGATTTAAAAATAGCCTCCTAATTTAACCAATCGTAGGATTTTTTTCATATCAATTTTAATCATAAGATAATTATCATCATAGGTAGAAGAATCAATAAAGTTAGCTATTTCATGAACTTAAACAATATTTTCATAGATATGTTCACCAACCACAAAGACTGATTGCTCAGAATTGATGATCTTAGGCAAACAAGATTAATCCTATCGACTAAAAGCTTAGCCAAGATAAGGTAGTTCACATAGCAGAGGGAAATAGGATTGTAATCCATGACCATGTCTAGAATTTTAGATTTAGGAATAAAAGCCAAGCAAATTTTCACTAGATCAGACCTAATAATGTCCCAATAATTATGATAAAGATCAGCATGAAAACCATCCAGCCCTAACGCCCTACCAATCGGCATAGACCACAAGGATTTCTTCACCACAACATCATCATTACCAATAATAGAATTGACAAAGTTATTTTGTCTACGAATTCTAGTAGATAAATAAAATTTTTTGTATTATCATCACCATCAGTAATCCATTTTACACGAGATTTGGTACTCCATTTAATATTAAACTATCTAAGAAGGGTCAAAAACTTGCGATGCAAAATAGATAACATCGAGCTGTTAGTATCGGCATGGGCATTTGCCCGTCTGACCCCTCTAGGGTGGCTATGTCATGCTTAACTTTCCCTAAATTGACCTCCAGGTAGCTTAGTGAAGTTCGGTTCCACCTAGTGACCGACTTCAAGTAAAGCTTGTTATAGAAACCATAGAGGGGAGAGAGCGGTTGACCGATAGGATGCCCCTAAATGCCAGAAATAATATAATAACCTCATCATATTCAAATAGAACGGTTCAAATCTAAAGGGAGATTTCTTAAGTTCTTTATAAGTCCTAACAGTGACAAGCAAAGGGTATGGTTAGAAGCCATGCAAGCCATGCGTGTCTAAGGAACAATGGCTCTGATACCAAGCTTGATACGATCTCCCCTTAGGCTAAGCTTCAATCTCTTCCAATTCTCTGATCTAGACTAAATCTGGCATGGAACTTTGAAATAAGATCCCAAAAGATGCTGCCGTCGGATCGACGTAAAAGTTTGGATATGTTGTAGCCCTAGAAAAGAGCTTTCCAACAAATCTAGTTTCATGCGAATTGGATATGGGAATCTCTAGATATCATCCAATTAGTGAATAAAAGTCAGGGTGGTCTATTTAGGATCCGTAGATGGAGGCACGTGATCCTAGGTGATGGTGCTTGGTGGAGGACCAGCGTTAATAGGGTGGCACTGGTGAAAAGTGGTGAAGGAAGGGTTATTGTCAATGGAAGGGTTAGGGCAAGTATCGAATAGATTGGAAGAAGGGGGAGGAGAGGGCCGCCTCTGAGGATCTAGGGTGATTGGCCGGTCGAGGGGGGTTAGAAGCGGCGTTGCCGGAGATTGAGGAAACGAGAGCGAAGAAGATAAAGGAGGCGAGGCAAAACTCAATTCTTCAATAATCAATAATGATCTCTGGTTGCCATCCAAATCCTTTTAGAGGCTAACCAACAACTCAAAATTAACCCTAAACAATACAATTTCGCTGACCGCGTTTGAACGCACCCGACCGCATTCGAACGCACCGAGTTCGTTCTTCTTTGGAATTGCGAACGCGATGCGGGCGTTCGAACGCGCGATCGAACGTGCCTATTTCCTACTTCTCTGGATTTGCGAACGTGATGCAGGCGTTCACAGTGCATTTGAATACACAATGCACACTCTTCACCCATGTTCACAACCCCATTCACGATCGTGTTCAAACTCACTTCACCCACGTTCGAACGCGACTTACAGATAACTTATTTTCATGGAAATTAAACACTAAAACAAAAAGCAAAGACACTCCTAAAGTGACTCCATGTTCGAGACGACATCAGTGAAGCTCGAATCATATCAGATGATGATCATTAAAGATAGTATGCCACATTTGAGGCAACATGTTTAGCGGTCGAGGTAAAAAGGAGAAGAGAAACGACAACATGAGTGGACATGATAACATGATAGGAGGTAGAGCCCTTAACGGAGCCATCTCTTCCCACATCAAAATGCACGGCTCAAGAAGTGTCACTTCCTCTTTTTCTCCCACGTTGCAAGCGAGCCAAAAGTTCGCTGACGTAACAATTTCGGAGCCCATGAGGTTGTGAGGTAATAGGAAGGATTCTATTGTGGTTGGTACCATTACCTGCCATTGGGCGGCACTTTTTCAGTGCCACCTAAGTGACTTCTCAAGCAACCCTTTTCCTACACATATCCAAGGGTCAAAAATCACAAGCTCCTCTTGATTTTGCCCATTCCCTGTCTAATCCACAACCACAATAACACCATCTTTTCCTAACTTCTCCTCAAAGGCTATAGGGGTGGCCGCCACGAGAATATCAGGACAGACACTTATATGATGACCTATTCTTCCATAATGGAATCAAACATACGAGAGGTTTTCATATGCCACAATTTGGTGTGTTCTCCGGGAGGCCAACGATTATAGTTTGCTTTAGGGGCTTGGTAAGGTCAATCTTGGTAGGGGTATCAAAATAAATGAGCGGCTCCAGCTCAGCTCAGGCTCAAGCTCAAGTCGGCTCGACTAAAGTTAAGCCGAGCTGGGCCTGATCTTATTTTTTAACTTGATAGGCTTGATTATACCTCTGTTGTAGCTATGTGGTTTAATTTGGGCTTCGACAAATGAAAGAGGGGTCTTGTCAATCAAAAAAATCAAAGAGATGTTAGGGTAAGGGAGTGGCAGTAGTATACTAGCTATGGTCTATGATCATAATTTCCTAGTGAGCTCTTCCTCCAAAGAGATATCTCTCTCTACCCCTCTCTCCCCTCTCTACTTTGGTGGGTTACAGAGGACCCACCTTGACATGATATCTATAAGCTCATTAGCCCAAGCCCTAAGGATATGTATATATATATAAAATCGTGCAAGTATTTAATACTTGGATCCCTATGGGTTATCTTTTTCGATTGCATAACTAATTGAAGGAATATTATTGAAAGCAACTGCTTTCTTCACAATGGGGAACAAAATCTCCTCTCGAAATAGGGAACAAAATCTCCTCCAAATAATGGCTAAGTACTGAAAGAATTAGTTGAGATTTGAAGGCTACAAATGACCCATAGAGATAGCCTAATAAATTCTCCTCTGACCTTCTCATCCTTCTTCTCCTTCAGCCTCCTTGCTCGGCAAGCCGTTCATTGCCTCCTCCTCATTCGGCAAGCTGTCGCCGCCTCCTTCTCCTCCTTCGGCAAGCCACCACTCCCGCCACCTCCTCCTCCTCCAATTAAGCTTGAACTCTTTCTCGAGCTCGGCTCAGTTTGGCTCGTATTATATGAGTAGTGCTAGTTTGAATCATTGGAAAACAATAGCATGTAAGATAAGGATGCATATGCTAGCATAACTCAATAAATGATAAATAATTTTACGATAAAATATAGTTTACCCTAATATAATTTAACTCGATTTCATTCCAAATTGCAACTACTAAATAACCTTTAACAGGAATATAGAAAAGCTTCTACCTACCAAAAATATAGTCTTATTTGAAAATGGTCGGAGTAATTTAATTGTTTAGCAGTTTACTTATGACACAAAATATTGGCGCAGTTAGTTTTGCATAATATTTCTAATAGTTGCAACTTAATCTAGACTTTAAAAAAATAAGTCCTTAAGATTTAATTAAATAGGGGTTAACTAAAATCTTACCAAACCACAGATAACTTGCCCATAACTTTAGATACTACTTAAGAAACACGCATGATGAACTACTTAAAAGAAATTCTTAAAGCCTATAATATTTCACACTCAAATATTATATGAAGAACCAAAGTTTAGGTTTTTCACCTATCATACATGACTATTTCCAATGTAAAAGGTTCCCACTAATACAAGATTTATCAAACTGTAAATGATTCGTAGGCCGAAGGTGCTAATCTTGGAGTGAGCATTGCCCTAAGTGGCACGGCTTTCGGCAGGGCGAGTCCAAAAGTCTCATCCATACTATGTTTCTCACCATCTGCAAGTCTCCAGTTGAACGAGTGCACCAACGTGCCTAACATGTACTGCACGAACACCATCCCCACTAGTTTACCTGCACAAATCCTTCTTCCAGCCCCAAATGGTATGAGCTCAAAGTGATTCCCCAGTGGATCGATCTTAGCCCCCTTGCCACTTAGAAACCTCTCCGGCTGGAACTCAAGTGGGTCTTCCCATGCATTTGGGTCCCTGCCAATAGCCCAAATGTTCACCAGTAGCCTGGTGTTCTTGGGGATCCGGTAGCCCTCTACTTCGCACTCTACGAAGGAGAAGTGTGGGAGGCTCAGGGGAGTTGAAGGGTGCAAACGGAGGGCTTCTTTGCATATTGCTTGGAGGTATGGGAGGTTTGGTATGTCAGACTCTTCGAACCGCCGGTCGCGGCCGATGACGCGGTCCATCTCGGATTGTGCTTGGTCTAGGATGGCCGGATTCTTGAGCATCTCGGCCATCGCCCACTCGACGATGATTGAGGATGTGTCGGTACCGGCGGTGAATAAATCCTGCAGTAAAAAGGATCTATTAGTTTTTTAAGCTCTTAAGAGTAGTTGATAAGTATATATATATGGTATGTTAGCGTACTATTTGCCCATTTTACTCTTCTCAAAAGCTTTTATAATAAACCTAAGTTGAATTCAAAAGTAATTTCAAAGTTAGAAAATTTTTATTTAGTTATATATTTCATTAAGAAGAAAATTAAGCATGGGGAAATCAAGAGTGTTTATCATTTATGAGAATAAAAGGCTTTACTTAATGATATAATTAAACATGATTCATGATCATTATGTTGTATGTAATTATAGCATAGTTATAGCTTACTTTCTAAAGTATGCATGATGTGTGTGTATATATGATTGACTTAAGGGTAAATTCTTAATTATCTTACATGGTTATGTCTAAAATCAAACTATTCTTCTACATTTTATTTGTATCACTTTGTCTTCTGTGATTTACATTAATGAGTATGGTATATTAAGAAGTGTAAATTACCATATATTCTATGATATTAATAATCACATTGTTTTGAGTAAATATCCATCTTCTACCTATATTTTAAGGTTATTGAATATTTTTATATATTTAAAGAGAGATATATTAGATAATAACTAAGATTAAAGGCTTATAATCTTAGATAGGAGAAATAGAAGAGATTAGGAGTGTATTTGTTTTTAAATTTAAAGAATATGATTTTGTCAGAAAATATAATAACTATGAATTATATAATAAAACTATAAAATAGAAAATACAAGTATTCAATAACTATTAATTATATAATACAACCCGTAAAAATACATGTCCGATATTTGCAAATTACATAATAAAACTAAGAAATACAAATTATAAATATTAAATAAATGTGAATTATGTAATAAAACAATGAAATAGTAAATGCAAGTGTAATAACTACATATTATATAATAAAATTGAAAATTATGTAAAATTATAAATGTTCAATAACTGCAAATTATGCAATAATACTGTAAAACATAAATACAAATGTTCAATTACTGCAAATTATATAATAAAACTATGAAACTCAAAAATAAATACGTGTGAAAATTGCATATATTAACTAGTAACTATGAATTATATTTAAAATCACGAACTAGTAATTTGCCAGAGGAAGAAAGAATATAATTTTTAATTAACATAAAGTACTTGCATGTTTAATCAGTTGTTTCCTTCAGGGGGATGACTGAAAATAAAATTTTATATTGTTATAGAATATCAGCATATCTAACTAAGTATAATATGTATTTAATACAGTTAATAAATAACTTATACAACTCTCTTTCTTTTTTATATGCCAGCTTAACTAATAAAAATAAATGAATGAGTCTATATAAAAATAAATGATATTAGTTGAGAGAATGTAGATATAATTACTCCTATAAAACTCTTCAATGAAGACAATAAGATTAGTTCGGTCTCTTAATATCAATATCATTGTTATTTACAACGAAATGTTTTTGATGCAGGATTTCAATTTTATTTCAAATAAATATCCAACGCAAACCAAAGTAGTTGGCATTAACCCTTTCAAACTTTGGAACTAAGTCCTCTCACTCCAAAGTAGTTGAAACTTCCTGTTAGATACTAAAGATTTTAGAAGATTGGTTTTGAAACATCACTATTAACATGACAATCATCTTAGTGGAGTCCAAATTTCCCTATAGACAATGGAGAGGACGAGCCTTTTGTCTTACCTAATAATTGACCTAATGCGATGAGTTTAGTACAATTGGCTTCAGATTATATGCGGGTTGAGTCATATTTATGTTTATTTATCTCAATCTATTTGACCATTTCAATTTAATTTGTATATAACCCATCAACCCGTTTATAACATAATAACCTATTTATAGCCCAAATAACTTATTTATAACTAATTTGAATAAACATGTCTATAATCCACTAAACTCTTTATAACTCAAAGAGAACATTTAAATTCAAATAAACTATACCGATTTAAAAATAGATCATGTTCACATTGATTTCAACTTGGCTGGACTCGAGACGACTGACTTGATTGCTGTCTCTAAGTTGCACCACTTAATTCTTGAGAGAATATATATATATATATATATATATTGAGACCTAAAGAAGATCTCTAAAGTACTAAAATGGCACACCCGCCACCCTACAAATACAGAAGACACCCTCAAAGGCGGCTGCCATTGCGATTTGGTACTAGTTTTAATCAATATAATTAGTATCAATATGTATTTTTATTTTTCTTTTCTACACATATGTTGGCTAGCTGAAAACCCAGAGAGAGATTACTATTTATTAATTACTATAAATTTCCTACAAGTGTGTGATTAGTATTTGTTGATTAATATTTATTAGTATGTATGTCTATTATTCTACTTATTATTGTTTGTAATTTTGATTACTGTTTCTGAATTAGTTGCTATTTTACTAAAAGAATTATTGTTAATTTTTTTCAATAGTATATATATTATGTATCATACAAAATTTTCTAATTTTTAATTTATTATAAATGCTATGCCGCCTATTGCCTACATAATCTCGCAGTCACTTTGCAGTGAGGGTAACTATCAGCAAACTATTACTATCTTTTAAAATGTTAAGTTTGTAGAGTGTAGTTATTTTATTTCTTATGAGCACATAAGATATAGCCTATCTAAAGTACTAGCTCTCTTAATAAATAGACTATCATAGGCCTAAATTATATGCATATAATGTGATAGATAATTCTTTGAATAATAATTTTAAATCTACATGAAAAATTGAACCTATAAGTTAACCATAGTTTGGTACGATACGATCCAATCCCTAAATTACAGTGGTGACTTATATCGGAGTGACAATCTAGTCAGGTTAGTCCGATTCATATCAAGTCAAGATAATGCAAGTATGAACACAACTAGTTTATTAAATGGATTGGGTTAATATTAAAAAGTTATATAGGTCATAAGCAAATTATCGAGAGGTGACTTATAACTCAATCGTAGTTTGGTACGATCCGATCCCTGAATTACAGTGGTGACTTATATCGGAGTGACAATGTAGTCAGTTAGTCAAATTCATATCAAGTCAGGATAATATAAATATGAACACAACTAGTTTATTAAATGGGCTGGGTTAATATTAAAAGTCATATAAGTCATAAGCAAATTATCGAGTGGCACAAATTATTCAAATTTATTTAAATTATTCAAGTTAAAAATGTGTTTCTTTTAATTTATTAATAAGTTCTTTTCGTGTCCGACTAATTAGTGGAATCATAAATAAATTATCATATCATAAACAGGAACTCAATATGTTTAATAATAGGATTAGATGGATTGATTCGTTTATATCTCCGATTCGATTATACTAAATTCAAACCCAATGGCCCTTCGCTGAATGAGTCAACTCACTCTAAACTTAGCGCTTCTAATAAAAGCTTAAACTCTCTTAGTAGAAGTTTGAAAGATTTAGTTAACGATTATCTCAACATGATCAAACTAGACGTACACGTGATGTCATGACTGATGTCTTCTTATCTTTGCTTCTCGGAGTGGTAGTGTGGTACCCATCTAGCGTTAATGGAGTACTATAAAATATAGATCAAATGTAACTTTCTCACCTACTCCTATCTATTCTAATATATGGACTCCGAACACTATAAATGAGTTCAAGATTTAGTATAATCAAATCCGGATCATATATATATATATATATATATATAGATTAACTGTGCTAATCTGATTATTGAACGGATTGTATTTATATTTATTATCTCAATCTATCTAATCGATTTATACGACCATCAACTAATTTATGACTAATAACCTATATATGATCCAAATAAATTTATTTATCATTTAAATAAACTATATAAAATTGAATAACCCACCATGTTGTAAACTTAGCCATTGCATTAAATTCCACCATTTTAAAAGCTTAAAACTCTTTCTAAGTTCTCGATCATTTTAGAAATAATGATTTTTTTTTAATATTAAATGCGACTCCTTATTTTAAGAATATGGACTAAATATCATAATAGTCTTATTTTACAATACAAATGTTATTCATTAAAATTATATTTTATATTATATACTAACTTAATTATTAGCTACTTTTAATATTTATCCCATCAATCTACTTTATATTAAATAAAAAAATTTAGTTATCATAATTTTATAAAATACAAAATGCTATTTTCTTATATTTTTCTTCACTTTATATCACATAAAAGATAATTATGATATCTTTATTCCATGATAATAGTAAATGTAAAAATATTATTTTTAAAATAAAAATATTATTCTAAAAATAACTATTCTAGAATTGTCCTTAAATTATTATTATTTTTAAGATCAAAAGACTTAAAAATGGATTAATTTGAAGATGATCAAGTTTTACGTAGACGTGATGTCAGAGGGCACTAATTACGCGTGCTCCCTTCAACCACAATCAATATAACTTTCTAGCTCAAGTGTAACTTTCCCACCGATTCCTATCTCCTTCATTTTACCTGCTCACTTGTCGTTCTAACACAGTTCATTTATTAGTGATTTATTTGACATTTATTCTCCTTGATGTATTGGGCTACTCACAGGAATTTTTCTACTAAACTCATTTCTGTCAGAAATAAATATAGATATAGATTTTTTAAATCGTAGTAATGGAGGAATATAAAGGTACGAGGAAGAACGTACGAAGATGAGTGCTTTAAGATTGACGTCCGATATGGTCTCCCCGTCCTCCCCTTCCCTGTTCGCCATGATGATATCGACGAAGTCCGGGTTCCCCTTCCTCTCCTCCGCCGTCGCCGCGTGCTTTTCGAGCAACTTCGTGATCATCCCGTCGAACCTTTCGTGTATTCCCCTCAGCTTCTTCTGCACCCCTTGCAGGTCCATCCACGCCACCGCCGGCACAAAGTCT
Source organism: Typha angustifolia (assembly GCF_048772165.1). NCBI lineage: Eukaryota > Viridiplantae > Streptophyta > Magnoliopsida > Poales > Typhaceae > Typha > Typha angustifolia. The sequence continues at coordinate 8,432,734 of NC_133252.1, read as the reverse complement.
CCGATGTCGAACAGCCCCACACCAGTCAGCAGCTCCACGATCATGTCCTTGTACTTGTTCGAATCCTCCCCTTGCTCGTCGAACACCCTCTTGCTCACCGTTATCATCCCCACCATGTTCGCCAAGGCGCACACCAGCATCTCCGGCACCACTACGGGGTCGCCCCTGAGCGACGCCTCGTGCATGGCACGCGCCATGCGGCCCACCTCGGCGCGCCGCACTGGGGCCCAGTCGGCGATGGCCTTGGCGCCGAGGAAGTGGAGGCTGGAGAGTTTGCGCATGAGCTTCCACTTGGGGCCGTAGTTCGCGAACACCATGTTCTGGGCTTCGTAGGTGATGTCCCGGGCGCTGGCAACGGCGGGGCGGTTGGCGAACTGGGCGTCAAGGGTTTTGAGGAAGGCGCGGGCGGCGGAGGGGGTGGAGGCGACCACCACGCGGGAGGTGCCCATCTTAAGGTACATGATCGGGCCGTAGCGGGCGGCGAGGCTGGCGAGGCCGGAGTGAGGGGCGGGGCCGATGAGGGGGAGGGCGCCGAGGATGGGGAAGTTGTAGGGGCCCGGTGGGAGGGGGAGGCGGCGGCGGAGGAGGCGGCGGAGGAGGAAGTGGAGGAGGAGGCAGAGGATGGTGCAGGCCACCAAGAAGGGATCCATGACGGTCATGATGAGGGATTTGTATTTGCTTCAAGTAGCTCTGGGATATACTATGAGTTATATATCCTAGACGAGGTTGCATGGAATATTATTATTATTATTATTATTATTATTATATGTAGACTGTATAAGAAAAGGAGCGGATCCTTTGCATCCTTGACTGCAGCAATTTCTTGCAATTGGCTACTACCAAACTAGTTTGGTAACAGTGATGCACGTTGAATGCTTCCAAACATAAAAAATCTCTATGGAAATTAGCGATATTTCTTTAGTTATAACAGTAGATGCACATTCATAAAAGTTTCTGCAACCAACCATGTATAGTATCTCTCCCCCACAAAAGAGTGGATTATCTGAAAAAGGAAGAGGGAGCACAAGGTTTACATCCATTTGCTGTTCTGCTTTTGTTTGCCACCTGTCGTCTTCCTCAAAAAAAAAAAAAAAAAAAAAAAAAAAAAAAAAAAAGATAATAATAATAATAGAAGACACTAACCGTGATCTTGCTTTGTTTCGGAGTCAAGGCATCATCCTTACTATGTAAATAAAAGTTTAGAGGATCCCAACGGGCAAGGCACGTCTTATATTTCTAAAATTAAGGGATTTTTACAAATCACACCCTATATTTTACCTATTTTATGATTCGCACCCCGTCTTTAGGGATTTTATAACGCGATCCCTCATTTTTCCTATAATATTCATTTAACATCCTAACGTTACTTTAGCTAACTGACATTAACCATGTTATATGGTTTATGTGACTCTAGTTCAAAAATTACTAAAATACCCTTAAGGAATCATCTTTAAACCCTAAAATCCCAAAATGGGGTTGAGTTATCTTTAAACCCTAAAACCCCAAAATGGCATTCAACCAAAAATGATTACAGAAACTAACCCCAAAATCCCAATTTAGGAGGAGTGATGTAGGCTTGGAGAAGCTCTTGTCGTTTGGGCAACTTCAGAAGGCAACCTCCTTCAACCTTCGACTGCTTGATGTTTTGGTGATGTAGGCTTTGGGAAGCTCTAATTCCAAGCTGCAACCTTCCGACTACAAGCTCCTTCAACCCCAATGGCTTGGTGTTTGGGGAGCTACTGCTTGGGGTTTGGAAGCTTTGAGGTCAGCTTGGCATTTAGGGATGTTCTTCATAGTTTGGGGAGCTATGAGATAATAAATTATAAAGGTTTAAGTTATGAATAAAATTAGAGATGAGTACAAGGGTAATTTAGGAATATTATAAATTATATAATAGATTATAACAGAATATTCTCTTTCTGGTATCGTTCTGTTTGATAATAGTTAGGTTAAGTTAACTCAGGGTGTTAAATGAACATTACTATAAAAAGGAAGGGTCGCGTTATAAAATCCCTAAAGACGGAGTATGAATCACAAAATAGGTAAAATATAAGACGTGATTTATAAAAATCCCTAAAATTAATTTGCAACCTATAAGGACTTATTTGACTGTCAGATAACTAGTAACGTTTGATTTTGGATTGGACTTATTTTTGACTTTGCTCTTACACTAGCTGGGTGGAGTAACCTTCATGTCAAGGCAACAAAAAGGAAAAAAGCGAACAATGTGCACATAATTAATGTCAGCCAACTAGCTATAGACAAACAGTTTTTGAGCAAACTCATCCTTCCATTGTTGCTTTCACGCGTCTAAGACGCTATAAAATTTAAATATAAAAGTACGTATGGTTTGCGGAGAAAAGAGTAGAGAGAATTTTCAGTGTACTGAGAGGTTTGCAACGGGTGAATAATTTGCAAATTAATTCCATTTTATAGTCATATTAGTAAACATAAATCCCATTTTTTGTTGCTTGCAATAAGACTTGCTTAGCAGTAATATATACACTGTATAACTAAAAAAAGAAGAAGAAGAAAAAAAAGAAATGCATTTTGCATAAAGAAGCTTTTATTTGCAAATAACATATGATTTGGCACAAAATGTTTGCTAAGATTACCTTAAAATGATCCTATCTGCAAATCAAGTGGAAAATGCCACCGACAGAAAATTCCTGCTACTCGTCCCAGAGAATCCGCACCTCCACATAATTTATTAGTAGTTGGAGAAAGCTTTTGGTAGTCAGAAGGTTTCTAGTCACTTTCTTATTTGACTTACGCCTCATACCTAATCAACTTTCTTTATTGTTTAAAAATTTCTAAGTAACTTAACTAGGTGATAATCATATTCTATATAATCTACCACCTTTCTCTTTTATTTCCTTCTTATCACTACTATGTTAAAACTCTCTAATCCTTGCTACATGAACAAAAAAGTAATTAACTCGATGTAAATATTCTTAATTACACTTGGATCCCACAAGATGTTGTTTACTTTCAGTGAATATTTTCTTTATTTTTTCGTAACATAATGGCTCTTCAATTATGTAAAATCTTTAAATATATTGATAAAAGGCCTACCTATATAGATTACATTTACTTATTGGTGGTAATTTTTAGATTTCTATAGAGGAGTAGGTGAATGAAGGTGATGCCTTAAAGAAAAAAATGATGGTGACGTAGAATCTATGGGCCCATGCATGTCTGGTGGATCTGGGAAGCATGTACGTGTGGCACTAAATAATAAATAAATAAATAGAAGATAAAGGTTGATGGACTACAGCGAGTGGACTTTCTTGTCTCTCGAATAAGCTATCGATACAAGTGCACATTTTGGAACATTATTTCTCGGTGGAGATTAATTTATTGGCAGCAAAGCTCGAAGCATCTCCTTCAATTTTCCTAATTAATTTAGCTTAACGTTAAAAAAATTAGACCTTTTAATAAGAAATTCAAATTTTATTAATTCAGTATCCTTTAGATATTCTTATACATAATAGATTACTTTAACGCATAGAATTTTCGCAAAAACTTCTATACTACTGGAGAACTCCCTCCCAATCAATTTGGAGGACTCTTTTTACTTTCTTAGTTTCTTTTCTTAAACCATCTTTTCTTCTCATGTTTTCTATTATTATTTTTATAAGAAGTGTGTAGACAAAGAGGTTCATTATCTGAAAATTTTATTTAAAGGCTTTAAAATTTATTCTGCAGATTGAGATTTCTATGGCGTTTTCGGATTTATTGCGTTCGATTTGCTTGAAAACTATTAGAAAAAACAAAGTTCTAGTTGATATGGAGTTTAGATTGGTCTGTGGACTTGTTTTAACGCCTTTGAGAGGATTCTCTCATTTTTCCATGGTGCTTTATTGTTAATTTATTTATTTCAGGATAGGTCAGTGCACACAAAGTTCATTGATAGATTTGAGAACAATAAAAATCTTAAAGGAATTGAGACAGTTTTATAACAAAGCATAGCCAGATAGGCTAAGTTGTGAGCAACGACAGTGTTGCACCGGCTAGTAAAACAAACTTTGACTTGCAAAAACAGTTGTAGCAACCCAATGCATTCTTTGATAATAGCCTCGATAGTCTAGTCTATCTTTGAGCCTTTAACAATGATAGGCAAGTCACTAAAAAATTCAAGCATTAGTGGCACACTCCGACTTGGTGAGCTCCTTCAAACCATTTAATAAGGCAAGAGTGTTACAGTTCTTGATTATGATACGAATTGAACATAACTAACCCGTCTCGATCTGGATCATTTTTTTTTATCAAAATAAGACAATTTCTGGCGGCTGCATTCGAATGCAATTGAAGGGTGTTCACCGCCTACATAGCATTTGCACATACAGAGCCTTGTTTTTGGCTGTTCGAATATAGTCAAGGGGCGTTCGAACATTTGTAGGTTTAGTTGTCTTGCATATTGATTAGTGGAGCTTTTGTTTTGCATTAAGCTTGAGTCAATCTTATCCCTCCTCATTCCTCCACTTCGGTATCCACCTCGAGCTTCCTTTACTTTTCCCTACTTACTCCAGCAATAAGCCATATCTAGAAGCTCCCTTCTTCCCCCTCATCTTATTCAAGATATTAATCCATCACCACAACCATTATCATCTTTCCTAATCCTAACTCTAACTACATCATCAACTTCTATCATCCACGTCCATCTTTAATACGATCCGAGTCTAATCGGATAGAATCATATGGACATTAGGCTTAATAGATTGAGTCTATTTACTTTTTATAAGCCCTTAAGACAAGTCTAATTATGTCATATAAACCCTTAAGACAAATTTAGTTAAGTCATATAAGCCACTATGACAAATCTAATTAAGTCATATAAGTCTTTAGAGCTAGTTCAAGTAGGATTCATTGTACCCGACCTCTATATATAGAGGGGCTACACTTTTTTATTTATTCATTTAAGCATCTAAGTATTGAGAAATTATTTTAGTCTTAAATTTATCTTAGGAATAAGAGTAAGATAATCTAGGAGTAAAAGTAAATTAATCATAGCTATTTATTTTCCTAGGAGTAAAAGTAAAGTAAGTTAAAAACCTTAATTCTACCTCCAATCAATAGTCACCATCATCTTCTCTAGCCACCTTACCTTAGGCCATCCATCACCACCCTTGGCTATTCACCACCCTCCGACAACCGCTGCAACATTGGATATTTACTGTTCTACCCCGTTTTGACGTTACTCCATTATTTTAATTATATTTTTTCATCCAGATATTCAATTGATATAAAACTAGAGCCATTAGAACCCTGTCTTGTGAGGCTACCATCATCTGAATTTTAATAATTTTCTTACATTTGGATTGGTCCAGATCTGGTTTATAACAATCTTGCCATCTCTTGTCCTTTGGTCATTGTTTCCTTATATCTTTTGATCTACCTACTCGATCGACGAGATTTTGGTTGCGTTGGATTTCTAACTTCTAAAGGAATAACATATCTAAATATTAGATTATTTCATTGTTAGATCGATCACTATCGCCTTTGAAAGTTCCGTGTTAAGTTCTATCCAATATTGCGACGTGAATTGAGATCTATTTCCTCGTAGGCGATTGCAACAAAGAGCTTCCTTGTGAAGAGGGCTACTACAATAAGGAAAGTAGGTGATTTGCCCAGACAAGAGTTGAAGGGAAGTTAATGTATGATAAAACCAAAATTTTCATTCAAGCCACCCCACCACACAGCGTCAACCCAAGCAAGAGAGCAATCAAAGGAGCGAGAACAAAGTCTCCTACAACAACAACAACAACAACAACAACAACAACAAGAGGGTCGAGCAAATCATTGCCCAGACACTAGGGTTTAGGCAACCATCGGAGGGGAGGGCCAGGTTGTTGAAGTGAAATTCATCAACTAGAAAAGTAGAGGTCATCAAGCTATCGACATTGGCAATAATTTGAACAGGGTGAAAGCTCCTCATTTTTAAGACCTTGTTCCTAGCCTTCTAGATACACCAAAAGCACTAAAGAGATATTGTAGATCGTTGGAGGAGATACGAGTAGGAAGAGAGTTAATCCACGAGTCAACGCTAATGTGGTCTCCTTCAAAAACAATCCCCAACTTGCTAGCAAACTAAGTTGTGTAGGCTAAGTGGCAAGATAGAAAGATATGCTCCACCTTTTTTGAGTAGGAGGTGCCAAAAATGGTAGAAGTTGTCAATGGATGGCACACACGAGTGCAACTTGGAACACAAGGAAACAGCACCTGCGACACATCTCCACATGAAAGTTTTGACTCTAGGAAGAACCTCCCTACAATTTCAAATGACCCTCCAGAAGTTGGAATAACTACTTGAAAAGGAGCTGGGTCAGGCACTATTAGTTAAGGAGCTGATGCAGATTTGGATGAGAAGGTCCTAGATGGGGTGGGAGTCCAAATGAGGCTATTTGGGTAGTTGATCATATTACTATTCCACTCAGGTCCAGCCTACGGTCACTAGTTTTAGGGGGGGTTTGGTACATCACTTGAGTTGAACTAAGGAAGCCAAGAGTAATGTAGAATTGAGGTGGAGGAGCCATCACCTACTAAACCACGATCCTTTACCTTGATAAAATCTTTCATTATGACAATTGAGGACTATATCCAAGAAGATGATGTCTTAGGAGAAGTATGTTGAGCAAAAAAGGTCTAGGAGAGTCTTAATTTTGTAATATCCTTTGAGGTGGCTCTTCCAAATAATAATAGGTTATCCACAAATAATAGATGAGAGATAGCTGGGGCACCTCTCACCATTTTAATGCCCTTGAGGGATCTAACATTTATACTTTCTTCAAAGAGGGAAAAAATGTTAATGCCTAAAATAAATAGGTAAAGGGAGGGTGCAATCTTGACGTAAGCCCTATGATAGTTGATAATCATCGATGTCAATGGAAAGAGATGTTGTGAATATGCATGTGAGAATTAGGCTAGAGAAGTCACCTAGGATACCAAAAAGCTTTAGGCAATCACGTAAAAATAGCCACTCCATTTTATTGAAGGCTTTGCAAAGTATAAACAGTCGATCTTACTTCTTTTAGAGCAAATTATATGGGCAATGACATAATTATCAATAATTTGTCTACCCAGGACAAAACCATTCTAGGAGGTCAATATTAGAGAGTGAAGGCGAGATTTCATCCTAGCTGCAAGAATTTTTGAGATGAGCTTGTAGCAAAATTATAGAGGTTAATAGGCCCATAGTCACCAACCGAACTAGATGCTTCCTTCTTCAGAATAAGGATAATATTAGTTTTATTAAGATTTTGGTCTATTTGACCCTAAGAGAATAACCTTCTTACCTCGCCACAGATGTTAGGCTTCAAGATTTGCCAAGAAAGTTGAAATATCAGGTAGAGTGGAAATTCAAACTAAGTGCATGGTCCGAAAGAAAAAAAAAAGAGCACTATTATGATTTCCTCGTCGAAAGGGAGCCTTGTTAAGATTTGATAATGATGGTCGAGTCAATTAGGTTGAATCGAGTAAAGTCTAGTATAGTTAGTTGATTTTGCTTATTGCTTTTAATTTCAAATTAAACTAAATGTAAGCTTAATATGGCAAATTGGGTTTGACCTGCTGTGATGCTACTCCTATAAATGGAGTGATTATTAGTTAATTATCATGTGCGAAATGATATTGAGTTTAAGTAATTTAATTATCTCACTTTTACTATTTAATCGTAACCGTAGATTGCTTTCACTTTTCTATGAGTAGATCTTAACCCTAGAAACCTACCAAGCAACCAACTCTAGCCACCATTTTCCTCCGCGAGCTGCCCTACCCTAAGGCTGATCTTTGACATCTCACAGTCATCCGCCACCCTCCAATGACTGCCACAATATCGAATAATCCATTTCAACCCCATTTTAACCTTCACTCACCCTTTTCGACATAACTTCTTGCTCCGAATTCCAAATCTACTAAAATGAAGCCCAAAAGAATCCTAACTTGTGAGGTTATCATTGATTAAAATTTCATAATTTCCTATGAGCAGTGTTTTAGATTTGGTTCATAATAGTAGTATCAAAGCTATTGTTCCTCAATCGATGATGAACATGCAATCCAAAGCTAGGGGTGATCATGACCGTGAAGGACTAAGAACTCATTTCCATCCCATGGTGACTTCCTCAGTATTGCCAACCACTATAGTCAATGAACCACCTATGTGGGCAGGAGTGATACTTGAGTCCGTAGACTCGTTAACAATTTTATCGAAGGTCATGATCAACTAGGGAGAACATTGAGAGGCTTGAAAAGGCAGTCTAATCCCTGACAATAGCCCTCTTGACCCAACACCACCCTTGTGCCGCTTGCACAGCCTGTGCCGCTTGCACAGCCTGTGCCGCCTGCACAGCCTGTGCCGCCAACCCTGCCGGCCACGACGAAATCGAAACCCCCATGGTAAGAAATTTCAAACCATGAGGTTAAGGAAAACCTGGGCCAAATCCCAGACTATGCCACTAGCTTTGACAACCATGACCTCTCCTCCAACTACCTAAGCAGACCCTCCAAGCCATAGCTACAACACCAGAGTAGTCGCTAGCGATGATTCCCAAGGTGTCTTTCTCAACCGCGATGGAAGTTATGGCCCAAAACTTTAGTTTTCCACCAGCAGTGATCCAAACCCTCTTAGTCCAAGCCACCATGATACGAACTCCCCTTGGGTTAAGATTTGATCTATTCCATTTTTAAATCTTGACAAGATTTTATATGGAACTTTAGAAGATGATTCCTAAATATATAGTCATCGAATTAATGTGAAATTTTGATAGGTAGTAGCCCTATAAAGGAGCTTTCTAACAAATCTAATTTCAATAGAATCAAATAGCGGGATCCGGAGATATCTTCAGATAAGTGGGCAAACATCAGATAGTTCGTTCTTTGGATCCGTTGATAGAGGCATGGGTTCCTATGTAGATTATAGGGTGGTAGGCTCGTAGTAATGGGGTGGCACCGGTGAGTAAGATGGTGATGGAAGGATTATGGATGATGGAAAGGGTTAGGACAAGGGTAGAGAGATTTAAAGAAGGGGGGAGTAGGCCGCCCCTAAGATACTAGGGTGAGTGGCTGATCGAGGGAGGCTAGAGGAGGTAGAGCCAGAGGATAAGGAAACGAGAGAGAAGGAGAAGAAGAAGATTAGGGCAAAAACTTAATTTATTCAATATCATCTTTTTGGTTGCTATCCACACCTTAAAAGGCCAACCAAACAATTTAAAAATAACAATTATTAACCCTAGAAATAATAGATTTTTGCCGACTGTATTCAAACGCACCAAATGCATTTTCTGTATTTGTGAACGCCTATAGGCATTCGCATGCGTGCTCGAACGCACTCACCCGCATTCGAACACAACATATAGAAATCTTATTTTTCTCTAGATAAAATACTAAAATAATAAGAAAAGACACCCCTAAGGTGTATCTATGCTCGGGATGATATTGGTGAAGTTTGAATTGTATCACACCACTCTCGTTCCCTTCCTCAAGCGACTTATTCCCCGAACTATGGACATCTTTCGTGCCATCACCAACAAAGAAGGCTGCTGTCGACAACCCACAGCTTCTGGCCTCAGATTCGGCCCTTCTATCACCACAGTGGCCACAGTTAGCCTCCCTAGCCTAATTGCCATCTAATGATGACCACTATAGCCACCGACAACTATCGCATTCCCAAACCTGACGGCCATGCTTGCAGCAATACCATCAAGCCAATCCATGTCAAGGCAGCTTTCTCGGGCCTCTCTATTGCTACAGATCCACTATAGTGGATCCATAGACACCATTCACAGCCACTAGGGGCCAACGTCAGCATGGCTGTCGTTATAATAGATTAAGCCCAAGCTTAATTTTTGCCCTCCACCCTCGCTGCTCTGACATCTCAAGGACCTTTCGAATGATGATTGTCATTGGCTGGCAACCCTACCCAGGCATCACCAAGGCAACAACAACCTTCATTGTCACCCTTAGATAGAAATTCGTTTTTAGCCCTAGGGTTAGAGTCACGGCAATTGAATGAAAAAGATGGAGTGCACGAATCCCCATGAAAGTAGAATTTTTGTGAACTAGTTTGACCACCGCATGCAAATTAGTTTCAAACCCATGAGCATGACTTTGGGCTTGAGTACGAGCTTGAGGATGATCGGTGGAATGACTCGGTGGGCTTACATTAGCTAACTAAGCTAGACCAATATGCAGCTTCAACTCGACGCAAGCTAGACTTGTGGACTCCTGATCCACATGACTAGCATCCATCGTGAAGTCGAGCAGCTCGCTATGATGGACAACACTTAGGGATTCAATCTCAAATCGTCAAGCATTATTTTCCAAAATTTTCTAGAGAAGACCCACTAGACTGGACTTATGTAGTAGAATAGGTTTACACGTGTGATGACATGCCCGACTAAAAGGTCCTGTTCTCATCAATCCACTCAAAGGGTGTGGCAATCAGATGGTACCAATCAACAAAGCATACTTGACCATTTTACCCCTAGTCATAAATGTAAACGCTAGCTAGCCAACGTCATATTCCTAGATGGGCTCAAAGAGGATGAACATGAGTCCACTAATTAACACAATCAACTCTACGATTATAAGAACATTAGGGATTACTCACCTTGAGGACAAGGTATTAGAAGTATGGTGAATTGCTATGATTTGACCACAAAGGTCAACTCTAGTCAAGTCCAGTTAGTTGATTTTACTTATTACTTTTAATTTCAAATTAAAGAGGATGTATGCCCAATAGGATAAATTAGATCCAACCCCTTATGACACTACTATTATAAATAGGAGTTGTCATGGGTTAATTATCATGTGTGAAATGATATTGAGTTTAGTTAATTCATTTGTCTAGCTTTCACCATTTAATCATAGTCGTAGATTGCTTACACTTTCCTAGGAGTAAATATTAACCCTAGAAATCTATCAAGGTACTAAACCCTAACCACCATCTTCCTCCATGAGCCACCTACCCTACATCGACCTCTATCATCCCATGGCCGTTTGACACCCTCTGATTACCATCGCAATGTCAGATTATCTATTTTAACCTGATTTTGACCTTTCCTCACCTTTTTAGCCATAACTACTTGCTCCAAATTTAAAATCTACTAAAACTAGAGAAAAAAAACTTAAATCGTAGGACTATCATCTATTTTTTATAATTTTCCTATAAACAAATCATTCCAGATTTAGTTAATAACAGGTCCCTAGATTTTTCGCAGCATAGGAGGGGATCTTGGTAATAGTAGATGAATATACTCGACTATAGTTAGCCGAGGGCTCTAGATTTGAGGAAGAGAAAATGTTTCGAAAAAAGGAGACAAACTCCCTTTGGATGAGGTGAGGTTGTAGAGTTCATTGCCCACTACTAAGCAAAAGACTAGAGATCCTGTTGTGCCTCTTACTGATATAAGTGGTAGAGTGAAAAAATTATTATTTTGACCACCACAACTGAGCCATCTAATGAGGGATCTTTGATGCCAGTATGGCTCCTGCTTGAGAAGGACTTCATGCTTTGTTCTGAGGCCTCTTTTAAAGGACCAATCATGCTACTCATCAAGTTTAGATTTGATGTTGAGAATCGGCTTTTCCACAACTATTTTCTTATTAAGATTGCTAGCACTAACTCGAGCCTATATTTTGAGTTGGTTTATAAAGGAGGATAGAAAAATGGAAAGTGGTTTGTTAGAGCCAAAGGAAGTAGTCTAAATAGGTATGCAAAACTTTGTAAAAGAGTAAATCTTCATCCACCAAAATTTAAAACAGAAATATAGAGTTAACCACTTCCCTTCAGGGATAGCAGTAAGCAAAATAGAGTTGTCATCATTGGAAATAGTAGGCAGGTGAAGGTCATGGGCCAAAGCGAAGGAAGAGCACTAAGACGGTGAAGCTAGGGTTCTGTCAAGATGCTCACAGATTGTGGCCAGTAGTTCGTCTGTTTGACCAAGTGAAGGTCGGCCCAATAAACCTAAGGTCGTGAAGACCATCATTGGTGATATTTGTAGCAAAAAGATTTGGCACGGCTGGAGCTATAAGTGGGACCACTATATTTCTCATACTCACTAGCTATCGAGTTGAAATTCCCAAGACAACAAAATGGAAGAGAGTTGTCAGCATGATGATTGAGCTTGGACCAAAGGAGACTATTATTCTCGTGGTAAGGATCACCAGAAAACTATCAAGGAACCCAGTTGAACTTAAAGGCGGGCCGATGGATAAGGGCAAAAAATGAAAATATTACTAGCTTCCAAAATTTCAAGGTGAGTAGTGTCATCCTAGAGCAACTAAAGGCCCTAGCCAAATCATGGGAGCTAACAACAAAGTTCTACTTGAGAGGAAGAGAGGAGATGATGCTATTGACTTTGACTTTACTGCATTTGGTTTATGAGAGAGAGTCTATATTAGTCCGAGTGTTGTGGGGAAACTCGAGAGACTTTGAATTGTCATTGGTCTCCATACTCACGATAATTCTAGAAAAGAATCTTCATTGGGGGTACTGACAACAAGCAAGCTTTCATTGCTTTTAAGGTTAAGTTAGGAGCTTTATTTGAAGGTTGCCTATTGGTAGTGACTACAACAATGGAGGTAGAGGATAATGTCAAGCGCCTAGAAAATGGGTGGAGAGCTATTTCAGCCTTCCTCTTCCTTGGAGAGCAGGAGTAAGGAGAGGAGAGGTTGCTGTTAGATTTTAGGGTGGGAGTGGTATTTATAATAGAGGGAGAAAGTGAGGAGGGAAAAAGTTTTGATAGAGATTAGGATGAGTAGAGTTTATTAACGTGGGAACGTAGTTGCAAAACGATCTTGCTGCAAGGCTAATGGTGGTAGGGTTTTGGATGTGGGAAGAGGTGCATGCATGGATAGGGAAGAGTACATAGTTGCGAGGGTTTGGTTTTATAATCCGTGAGGGCTATTGATGTCTTGGGTGGAGTGAGGAGTTTTGTGATTGATAGAGGATGGAATGATAAGAGTGAAGCTAGTGTGGTAAGGAGAGAGGAACAACCATTTTCTTAGATCCAAGAAAGGACTTGACAGCAACAATAGGAACAGAAAAACCAATGCCAAGTTCTCATTGGATAGGCTAGCATTGAGAGATTGAGATTTGATAGGATATAGTATGAGAGCGAGACGATAGGTGGAGAGCTCTTGTTAGATGAATTAAATACTCAATGGCTAGCCCTAGCTCAAGATGACATGCATGTACTGTGAGGCGTGACTTTGGTACGACAAAAGAGACCCTCTTGAATTAACTAAAACTAGTTTGCCTTGGAGATGACCAAAGACGAGTTGTCAGAGAGTTTTCGCCCTAGTAGTTCTAGAAAAAATAAGCTAAATCAAGGGCTATTACTTTCCCGTCTTTGCCTAGGATAGTTAGGGGAGGATTTGAGGCCACTCAAGGTGGGAACATTGGGCTTAAGCATTCCAAGCAACTTTGCATGCATGTGAATCGGGAACTCATTCTTACTTTTAGCTTAGAGGCACCATGTTACATAACTTCGCGTGTTCATGGCCTATAGGACCATGAAAAATGTAGTAGTGAGGAAGTTGCTCATAACGAACCTGAATGTCTTGGGTAGAACCATTAAGAAGGGAGATTGATAGGGAACTAGGAAGAGACTGGGACTACTTCACATCCACTGCACAACGCATGTGAAATGTGGAACAAAGGATCATGGGTAGATGTCAACCTTCACCCTAGCTCCGATAAGTCTGGTAGATGTCAACCTTCACCCTAGCTCTAATAAGTCTGGCAGATGTCAACCTTCACCTTAGCTCTAATAAGTCGGGATCGCTTTGAGTCGTCAAGAGAATCATGTAGATAGGCTCACCCACCCTAGAAGCCAGTTCAAATGCTATCTTCTTTGAGAGATAATCAAGTGGCAAACCATGAAATTTTATCCAAAATTCAAGGGAGAAAGACCAGTTATCCATTGGGGGGTTAGGAGTGAATTGTGAGAGGAAAATATGTCCAGATTGAAGGACCACGAGGCTCCAAACCGCAATATCCATTTGTTGATTTCAAGCTTGAAACTAGCATGAAAATGTACTTTCCTATCTCAATAAAATTGAGAGAGCACTCTAGGTTCCCATCTTTAGATAAAGCCACTTTGAGACCAGCAAAATTAAATAATTTGTCTTTTACCAACATACCAATTAGATGGCGGTTTGGCTTTCTAGATGCGATAGTGTTATCCTCAACAAGCGGAAGGATCTCCTCCTTCTTTTTGCCAAAAAGAAGTTCAAAGAATTTCTCAAGGAGATTTTCATTCAAAGAAGCCATGAGGAGGGGAGGTAGAGCATGCATGAAAGGAAGGGTGAAGAGAAAGCCTAGCAAGTTTGAAAGGATGAGAGAGTGAAGTAGCAAGAGGAGAGGGGAACAAAGCTATCAGAAGAGGATCTAAAAGCTCTCAAGAGATTGGAGAATCTTATGTTGACATTGAAATTGAATCTACATATAATTTTTTAAACTTGATATGGTATATATGTGCTAGGATCTTTTTGCTACAATTTAGTTACATATTTGATTTGAAACATGTTCCTATGCTGAAATTAAATTGTCAAAATTTATTTGGGATTATATTTGAAAAGATACTACTGAATCAATTTGTTTAATCACATGCATTTCACGATGTTGTTTTATGGTTGTGATCTTCTTAGAGATTTATTACAAAAAATCTTGATAAGCTCATGTGTCTTGAACTTAGAAAATTTTATAAATTCTAGAGAATTGTTTAAGAATTTTATTTTGTCATGAAATCGCCGAGAAAGAGATTATAAGAGCGATACTTTTGAAATGATAAATTTGTGGACAAAGTCACATTATTTAAATTGTATAAATTAGATTCACATGTATCATCAAGCCGCATAGTCTATAGAAGACTAGATCATGCAAATAAATCGGGTCAATTATTGTATTAGGATTCACATGTATGTCTAATTGACACTCTCAAGTTAACAAAAGGAATGTTCAAATTTAGAAAAAAAAAAAAGATTTCTTGATTGCTTATCCTAGCACGAATTATAGATGTTCTTCGCTTCTATTTAAGAGACAAAGAGTCAGATGTTAAGACACAAATTGGAAATATAACTGTATGAATTTCTACTCTATTCTTAAAATAGTTCCTATAGCTCTTTTACGAAGTTTATATTTAATTATTGAGTAAGAAAAATTTGTACACGTGTCTCATTGCATAAGCTACAACTAAGGATGATTTAATAGAATCAAAAGGAGCAAAATTTGTTTATTGATATCTACCACCATTGACTCACTTGCATTTCCATTGCTCGGTGCTTACTAAAGGAAGACAATCTCCTTTATAAAGATAGTTAATCATGTGGTTCATGTTTAAGAAGTTATTTAATTAACACAATGATATTTTAATTTAAAAGTGGTTGTAAATATGTCTTATTTTTCTTAGTGAAATAAGATAGATCTACTTTAAACGGGTCTATAATTTTTATTTTCTCTCTTGCAAAGAGAGGTTTTCCATGTTAACAAAATGTATCTTAGTTTGTTAGATGTGATTTTTTTTTATACTCATATTTGGCTTTTGATTTTCTATTCGTTCTTGAAATTTTACACATCGATTTAAGTTTGATTTTCATTGTTGGTGTAGAATTTATATTTTCATCTCCTACTCAATTTTTAGTTTGAAGTTTGATTTTTATTCGATTTTTTCTGAACCTAATATGATTTGATTTTTCCAAACCAATTTGGATTTGAGTTTGGCTTAGTATGTTTCATATTTCAAAACCAGTCAAATTAGGAATCAATATCTCATTCGTGTATTGATCTGAATACTATTCTTCTACTTGTATTCATATCCGCATAGACCTATACGGATAAATTCGGATATGAAGATGGATAGTTAAATTTAGACTCGTAGATGGAAAAGCTCGAATACAGAATTATATTGAATCAGATATTATCCAACTTTCACCCCCTCCTCCATTACCACCGTCTCTACCTTTCCACCCTCTCCGAACGACATCGGCAAGGAAGAAAGGCTGGGGACGACGATGGAGGTGGAGATATTTAGCCGGATGTGGGAGGTAGGAGGTGTTGAGGAAGAGAGAGAAAGAGGTGAGTGAGGGATTTTGTGGTTGGTCGGCTGGGAAGATCGTCGTCGATGAGCCGGAGAGGTGAGGATAGGGAGTGGGAGAAGATGATGACACAGCATGCATGTTAAAGATGACATGGCAAAAAAGAATAAAAAGACTCATCTAGTGATTTCGTTTGAAATCTTATCCAACTTTGGGCTACAATCCCATTTTGGGCTACAACTCGTTAGAGAAGTGGTCACCCAAACAAAGCGGAGAATCCCCTATTAGTTTCTGGCGTCCAGAGTCTCCTGACAAAATATATATATAAAGAGTTGGCAGCACCATACTGCAAGGATCCCTACCCTCCTCTCCACAATCTCGTCAATGGCGAACCACGATAAGGTACTCCAGAGACTGCTTCCTCTTCCTTATTCCCCCCCCTCCTCTTGGTGCAATATTCCGGATCAACTTAGTATTAATAATGGGTTACTTCGCTTTCCTTTTCTTTGGCATTATCGCATTTGCTTCAATGTAGTGATCCGTAGAAGTTTATTCTTGATCCAAACTGTAATCCTATGCTATGAGTAATTTAAAGATTGAACCAATGAATGCTTTTCAAGTAGCTAGCTAATTGTTGAAGGGGTGGGGGGGTTTTATGCTTGTCTTCTAGAGGAATGGCTGGATGTCTGTTCCTCAATTCGGAGGGTGGGATCAGAAGACGGGCACGCCTGACTATTCGCTGGTCTTCTCGCAAGCTCGTGCCAAGAGGAAGCAGCACAAGAGGGAGATGACGCGAGCGAGCATTGGAGCAGAACAAGAACTCATGGCCTATCAGCGCTACCAAGATTATCGTCCACCGGTAATAATCCTCTCTTCTCTTCGATTCTCAGATGATCTTATTAGCACCTAGATCTTTTTGTATGTATTACTTCTTCTTTATCGTCAACTAACACGCACAAGAACTAACTCATGGCTCCTATTAACTCTCCTTGTTTGATTTTATTACTCATGTAAATTTGAGGCTCTTGAGTTGATTATCTTGTGATTTCTTTTCCCTTACAATTAAGGAAGTCTAAGCTCATTAATTATGTCTCCTTTTGCTCTAATCATCACGAACCTATCCAGTTAAACATATAGACATGCATAGCTAAAGTGTACCTTGTAGGACTTGATAACGTTTAACTGTCTATTACATCTATTTCATTAGTGAACACAGAAAATGTTTAATTTACTGACTTCACCATTTGAACTCAAAGATAATTTTGATCTTCTCTAAAAGATTAAGATCAATCGATTATTTAACATGGTATTACAGCTAGCTTTTCTAGAGGTGATGTGTTTAAAACTTGTCTAGCCCTATTTAATTTTGATATTCTATTATCTATTCTAGTGTAGTCAATGATTAATTTGAGAAGCAATTTGCTGTCAAAATAGGGCTTTATTAGAGTTGATAGAGGGTGATTAACTTCTTATAAGATCAATGAATTTTATTGGAATTTGAGAAAAAGGATCTAGAACTTACTATCATTCGTAATGGTAGAAACTCGAGGCTCTGAACAAAATTGATGAGATACTAACAGAGTTTTTGTGGATGAGTGAAAAACTATTAAAGAAATTCTATTAGTAAAGGAGAAAGTGTTGGACTGCTGAGAGGAAATGATGAAGAAGACTACCTTGAATTTTAATTTAGGTGTTAGCCTTTTGCTTATTAAAATTAGTTTTTATCTTATCTGAAGAGTTCTTTTAGGTGTCAAATTGGCTTTATAGGAGACAATTCTTATAGAAATCCATTGGAGAGTTGACACAAATGACCTACTTTCCTCTCCATCTAACTTTTCTCATCCTTTATAAGCTATCTCTAATCTCTCTATTGATAAGTAGGTCCTAGGACTTTCCTTTGTTCCAAGTCAAAAGATCTCTCTAGGACCTTTTTTTCAGATAGAAAGTTGGCAGACTAATAATTCATTAAAGCTTCAAGCATGCGAAATCTTGGGTGGAAGTGGCAGAGATGCTCAAGATTGTTTAGAAAGCTTGGCGAAAAGAAATTAATGCCTAAAAATAAAACAAACTAAATCTTTGGTGTACAATCACATATAGGGTGGAAGTGGCACTGTGGCAGCCAGCTCATTTAAAGGAAAGATCAGCTAATGCTTCTAAGGTTATAAGGCTATCTTCATCACCAGCCTTAAGAAGATATGCATATTAAAGGAAGCATCGAATTTTGCTGGAGACTTCTCTGAGGTGTCTCAGTGTTTAGATAGTTACTAACTCTGACTCACTCAATATACATATCTTGAGATGGAGAGGTATCCATCCAGTATAGAGAGGAAGTAGAAAATTTCAGTTCTCCTTTCAGTTGAGACTATTTATATAGTTCATAAGGTGATATAGCTTTTGGCGTGATCAAGATTGGTGATTCTAGTAATTTCAGTTGATATAACCTCAAGAAATGGAAAGGTAATAATGAATATCTCAATGTTTGTGAGTTATTTAATGCCTGGCAAGCCAAAGAAGGTATAATGTAGGGCATTTTACTAGCTATTGAGCAGTTAATTAAAGAAAAAAATATAAGTTTGTTAATCTATTCATACTCAAGATTACTCATTACACTGTGGCATCTTCTAACTATTAATTTCTTATTAATATGCAGAAAAGAAGTAAACTTTCGCGCTATCTTTCCTGCTGTTTTGGTTGATTTTGCTCAGCAGACATTCTGATTTATTGCAGAACATTCTTATCTGCAATATAAAGGGATCAGAGGAATGAATTGTATATGCATGTGCAAACAATTGGAGATTTAATGGGCTGAAAAGTTTTGCTCCCAAGTATTAACTGTTTCAAATTTGACAAAATTTAGTCAACTATATGCTATAACTGGACTCTGATAAGAAAGAGTTTGGAGCAAGAGAGACATTACAAATTCTCTACATTCAAATCAAATATTAGTTTCTTGATCATTTCCCATGATGCTTTCAGATGAAAATAGCTAACTTGAGGAAAAATCTGTAAATGCTTAATAATAAGGATGTAATTAAAAGGTTTTAAAGTAAACCAAACAATAATCTTATGTGAAAAGTTTTAGTTCATGTATGCAGTCACATCATCCAAGCCCATAAAAAAATTATGGGCTTGCTTAAACAAGCATTAAAAGATACTTCTTCAGCCTTGTTTGGTTTGTGTTAAGCTCTAAACTAGATTAACTGAATTCATTTAGGTACCTTTAACTAGGTTAAGGTAATTTGGTATTTGGTTTTGAACTAAGGCTAACAGTGTATTTACATTTGTGATATGATTTGAAAAAGTGAAAAATATATTGGTTTTGAAGGGAAATGAATGATATTAAATTTGATGGACTAAAATACTCTTTTAATGTCATGATGGTGGTATATATATATATATATTATATGGTGTGTTTTAATATATGAATATTATAATATTATAATATGTATTGCAGGCTTAAGTACGTATTTGTTGGCTTATATAGCATTTATAATAGTCATTTGTGGGCTTAAATGTATATCTGTTGGCTTATATAATATTTATAATAGCCATTTACGAGCTTAAGTACATATTTGCTGATTTTATATAATATCTATAATAGTCATTTGCAAGCTTAAGTACATATTTATTGGTTTATATAGTGTAAAAAGAAGAGGAAGACTCGATTGGATATGATTTAAAATAATTTATAATATAAAATATGAATATAAAAGAGAAGAGAGAGGAGAGATAAGATTGATAAGATATAAAATTAATAGATTTAATGTCAAGAGTAAAATTGGAATCAATTTGAAATGATATTACAATTTATATACTAGTATTTTTTTGGGAAGTGTGTACTGAACTAAATTAGGGAAAAAAATTGATGTTTGGTTACTGAACCAGGTTAGGGTTCCGAACTCAAAGCAAACAAGGATTAGCAAATTCTATGATTAACTAAGAATATAACATCAACTCTATATAAACGAGTATGAATTTTTCGATGAAAGTTGTAAGATCAATTGGCAAGATCTTTCTTTTAAAAAGAAGGAAATTATTAAGATAAAAAAAATCAACTGAATTTATCCATGCACATAAATCTAAGATAAGTGGCACCGGCTATTACTTGATATAAGATTATTGCTATTCTTTCTCTTTAAAAAATTTTTAGAAAATGAGGCTTCTAAGAGCATCTCAAATCGGATTTCAAAACATCAAATTTGAAGCTCGGTGAAGCTCCAACTGAACTTCAAATGGGGCTCCAAATTTAGAGTTAGCTATAGTGGATCTCTTTATATATATTGCTAAAAATGTTTTGGAATTTAACCTCTTATCCATTGAAAAACATTCAAAGTATTGTTCTCTAGAATATAATAATTTTACGCTTGAAACATATGTGGACCTCTTTATATATATTGCTAAAAATGTTATGAAATATTCTATCCACCCATATATCAATCATAATATAATATTGATCATAAAAGTATTAGGTGGTCTATCAAAAATGCCACTTCAAAGTGACAGAATATCACATTCATTAAATATTAGATCATCTATCAAAATTGCTACTACAAATATTATCACATTTAGTAATATTTCAAACAATTAAATTATTAGTAATATTGTCCTTTTCAAAATACTGTCACCTCTTTAGGAATATTTCAAACAAAAAAAAAAGATCCCACTTCCAATTAAATCATTAGTAATATTGTCATTTTCAATGTATTCTCTTAAATATCTTCTTCCTCTTACCTTTCTAATCTTTATTTAAAGATTATCTTAATAAGAGGAGGTCCTCAAAATATATATCTTTTTATAAAGGATTGTAAGGTGGTTTATGCCAAAAAAGAGTTGAATTACAAAAAGTTCAATAAAGAGGAGGCTTTTCAAAGTATGATGTATGATGTGCAAATGATTTGTATAAGGGCCGACTCCTTAGCGATAGAGGGCAACGTATCTTTATGTTGTCCATCTTTTAAGACTTTTAAAGATTATGTCTGTCACCCACTGCCCTAGGAAAGCCAATCAGGCTGTGCACGGGTTAACAGCCCTAGGACAGGATCGAAGGTTTGGGTCTGTCTGATTTCTCTCTTCATCGATTGAGCTAGCTCAGTGTTCATATAGGAACTCCACATGTATCTCTCCGGATACTTGAGCAACTATTACACTCCCTTTTGAGATAATGAATGCCTTTTTAAAACCAAAATAAAAATAATAATTTGTACGATGTGCAGAAAAATATTATGACATTTTGTTTATATATATTCCCTCAAAATATTTTAAATTTTTTTAGCTTTTATATAGGTACCTATTAAATTAAACCTACAATTAACTTTTTATCTAGTCACAAAAATAAAAGCAAGATATTTCTTAACTAGTACCATGAAAGCTAAGATTGTAACACTCCAAGTACTTCAGATACCCAACATGTGCCCCTAGCGTGTGAAATACTAAGAAATGATAGTTCTTTTCTTAGAAGTCGATTTCACTGAATAGATCAATATGACATAAAAATCAGAATATATGTTTAAATGATAACTATCATCAGAGACCAACAGGCTCATATAAAATGTAATAGACTATCTGTTAAGAATCAATTTAAGTCTTAGTCCATAACTGAAATATAAAACAACATAAAATTAATACTTAACAAGTGGAACTACATCCCAACATACAATGATAGCACTATTATTCATGAAAAATAAATGAGAAGCCTAAATATAGACAAAAGGATGCATAAATGATAACTAGCCAACTTGCATACCTTTATAATAAGTTTCAAGCATATTTCTTTTGACAAATGAAGGTATCTTCTTTTGGGCCAGCAATTAATTTCTATACTAAGATATATTTAAACTCTTATTAATATCAAAAATTTGTCTAAAGTGCATTTTCACTTGTGAAATAAAGTCAATATTATTCTCTATAATAATAATATCATCAATATAAACTAGCAAATAGTGACATCACTTTTTCTCATAAACATATAATAAGTTAGATATATGTTTCTTAAAACAAAATGATGTTAATGCTTTGCTAAAATTATCAAATTATACCTTTAGAGATTGCTTTAACCATATATTATTTTATTCAATTTGTATATTTTACTTTTCTTCTCCTTTTCTCACAAATCTAAGAGGTTGAGACAATTTAGACTTCTACATAAAAAGAATATTATTTATATCTAAATTGATGAAGTGGCCACCTCTCATTTGCTACAATAGCAAGCAAAATATGACTAGAATTTACTTTTAGAGATAATTCAATTTAGAGCACTCTCTAAATTATCATTATTTTTGACATGCACTCCTAAAACTTATTTTTGTCTGGAGGTATATATAATAGTATTTTTTTCTTAGTTCAAGAAGTATATGTGAATATTTTTTTCAGTTCAAGAGGTATATGTGGTAAAAAAAAAATATATGGAGTGTATATAAAAGTACAGAAGATCTAAGTAGAAGTATCCTTTATTTTTGTAACTACTGCAAAGCTCTATAATCAACCCTATAAGAGCTTGAGTGAAGTCTTTGGCAACTAAATGAGCTTTGTATCTATCAATTGTCTCGTTGTGTGTGTATATATATATATTTACAATCAGCCACATGCTTTAGTTTTAGATAATTAACAAAATTTCAAATATCATTCATTCAAAGAGCATTTATATCTTCTTATATGGCTTTCTTCCATGAGGTTGAGATAAAACATCAAATTAGTTGACTCTCTTTTCAAAAATAGATTTAAGAAAAAGACCTCGTAAAAAGCAGATAATCTATTAGAAAATAAATTTATCTATTAGAATATTAGTACAAGCAACAAATTAAAGAGAATTATTTTCCTTTTTGCTTTTCTAAAAGCAATAGATATATCCATGTCATTAAAATGATCAAAAATTTATATAGGGTTAGGCGAGTTACTTAAATTAATAAATTATCAAGTTTAGTCAATGAGAATTTATCTTTGTACTCCTATTCACAATGAACAACTCTAAAAAGTATGATACTACTCTTAGTCATTATCAAAAATTAATAAGATGCTTTCTTTGTTTATTTATCTAGCTATTGCACATAATGCTAATCCATTTTTTTTCTCAATGTGCTCTTAGTGGGTTTCAATAATTTTTACTTGTTTGTCTTATTAGAGGAGTGTGGTTTTCAACATACTATATTTAAGAGGCAAATAACATGATATTTAATTTTTAGCTATAAAAGTAAAAGTATAATACTTGACATAATATGGGTCTTTCACAAAATGAGAAAGTAACCCACCTAATTAGAATGTTCAAGCAACCTCACAATACAATTTATTATAAGAAAATCATATTAAATAACTTCTCAATAGTTATTTCCCATTGTCTTTTTCTTATTTGATCAAAAGAGAATATATTATAATAAGTAGGTCGAGTTAACTTTGGTAACGATACTAGCTCAAACATAAAATTTCTTAAATTCAACTCGACCTCCTCCACAATAATCATTTTCATCTCCATAATAACTAGGCTAGTTACTTCAGAGTAAGCTTGATTTCATATACATTAATTCTTATTGTAAGAGCTTTCATTCTATAATAAGATTTGTTTATATATTTATTGATAATAATTGCATTAAAATTTGGTATCCCTCGTTCTTTCATCTTATCTAATTTGGTTACATACTTTTAAAGTAAGTGTTATTGTCATTTGCAATCATAATATTAAGATTAGAACTCATGCTTTCGGGAGTCATTTTCTATTTTCTATGGTAATATGACAACGAAGCATTTTAACACAGCATATAAAATATATACATTTGCATCTAATTATTTAAATACAAAACACTAAGCATTACATTTATCTATCATCTAACATACTATGAACCAAAGAAAACAAAGTAGAGAGAGAAAATATAAAAAAAAATGTCTTACATTCAAGAGTGATTCTGCTTCTTAGGTAGTAAAAGAAGTAAGTAGAGAGAAGAGAAGTAGGAGATAGGATTAGAATTTGATGGTGGACTTGTGGTTTAGTAGTAATTCGACTAAAGAAGTGATATCAAGGTGCAGTAGAATAATAGGAGGAGCAAAGGAGGGGGATTGATACCTTATATGAAAGGCCTATCAGCGTCGACGGAGGAAGAAGATCGCATCATAAAGGGAGGAAGATTGACGTCATTGACAAAGGCAGGAGGGAGCTAGGGCACAGTGGTGGAGAGAAATTAGAATGATCGGCCCTAATTTTTTCCCTCACTTTTCACTAATGACTCAACAGGTAAAAAAATTAAGACTTAATGGGTTTTACCATTAACCAACTCAATATCTACTTGGTATAGCTAATAACTTTACAAACATATCATGTATCTTGTGCATATAAACATTGATAATTAAAATAAATTATTTTAATTTGGATACCCTAAACAAATTTATTGGATATGTATTTGATAAGCAAATAAGTATGGTTTTAGAGTATCCATGCTACCTAGCCTTCAATAGATTGAGTTGATTCTCTTGATTTTAAAACTATTATCTCATGGAATATTTAAAAAAGTAACAAACAATACACTAAGCCAAATATCACTACCAATCATAATCCTAGTGTTTTAAAATACATGGGTGCAAGCAGTCACCCAACCACCAGACCTATGAACCATGGATACTTTGTTTTAGCTCTTCGTATAGTATTTGATATATATCAAATATCGATATGACTCAAATACATATCAGATATGGGTTAAGAAGTATTCAAATTAAAATAAATAATTTTAATTACTTAATACGGCGTAATTACGATTGGGATATGTTCTAAGTTATTTAGGTTTAGCAGGCCGGGTTTTCAATTAAAATTGGTCTCAAAATCTATTAACCCATTAATGTTTAAAAATTTACTACTCGATCAAATTATCCGTCCTCTTTCTTGCATTTTTTTCTATTCACTTGATAGGAAAAAAAAAACCTAAGAGCCCTCCCCTCATGCGATGACAACTCTAACGATAAAAGTCTTTCTCCCTCTTGCAAGATATAGCAGTGGTATCTCTCTTTCTCTCTTGACGGTGACTCCACTAGACGACAAGAAAATTGTCCCTCACACGACAATGACTCCTTCACGTTACGACAACTCCCTTGATTGCGACTCCCTCAATGGCAACTCCCTCGATACTGATTCGGATATCTCCTTTTCTTTCTATCAAACGACTACTTCAATTACTTGTGACTAAGATCTCTTTCTTGTCTTTATACTTGCTCCATTTTTCTCTCTTTGATATGTGAATTTTGAGTTTTTCTATTTCTATCTTTTACATATAGTGCTCAAAGTATAATGCTATTTGTATTCACAGGATTGATGCTATTTGATTCCAAATTTGTGCTCACTATGATCCAGGAGTGTGTACTATGGATTAGATTATTAATACTTTACATTGTTTGTGACTAACTTAGAATATTTTTGGAGTTTAGTTTTCTACTTCTCTTGCTAGAAAAATACATGTAATACTTTGTATTGTTCGATTCCGAATAGAACACTATTGATGTGGGTTAGGCCAAATATATTTGCAGTTGAGTTTTCTACTACTCTTGATAGATAAGTGCATATAACACTCTTATATTATTTGGTTCTAAATAGAGTCACAATTGATATGGGTTGGGCCAAATAGTTGAAATAGGAAATATTATGTATATTAAGATACTTTTGTGACCATGGTTTAGAACAAATAGCCTTATCTTGTAACTGTCTTTACTCAAACTAAAGTTTGTCTTAACAAATTAAGTATTATTGTATTATATTATTGTATTAAAAATACGTTTAGTTCAATTGTCACATAAAATAACTGCTAGTGCTAGTGTTTGTGTTGAAAGTATGACTTTCACCTATAACATTATAGATAATATAATCCTCTTCGGACGTATGTAACCAAGTCAAAGAAGATGGAAAGAAAAAGAGGGAACACTAGATTTCAATATAATAATTGTATACAAATATACAATGATTCTAGTTATACCTAAATGCAAATTTGCTAAGAATATTAGGATGTGGAATCAAATTTTGCCCTAAGGTGAATTCTAACACCCCAAATACCGCCACATGGCTCTCACGAGCTTATCCCTCATGTGAGGGTCACATGGGGAATTAGAAGCCCGACAACACGCTATCAAAACAAGGAGTCCAAATAAAATAAACGGAAATAGAGAAGGGCCTACACCACAGCAAATCCATTCATACTACAATATAAAAGGGGTAAGCATCCCGACAAAATAGTACACAATCAAAGTAGCTACAAAATGGGAACACAGATCCCTGAATATGAATACAGAATAAAACATGAAATTTAAAAGGCCTATCGCCCAACTAGCTAACTACTGTCAAACCTCCCACCAATGTATAAGTCAATCTGCATCCAATGTCAACACGAAATGAGCCTAACGCTCAACAAGTGGTACTATCCCTAATTAATATCAGCAATAATATCACACCCGACTTAACACAAAATATAGGAAAGTGCGCTAGCAATATGCATCGTAACATGAAGTGCACATGTCAATAACTAGCAAGCATGGTCCAATAGGTATATAGGGTATGACTCCTAACCTAAGCCCTCAATGGAGGGTAGACCCTAGCGATAAAATTGCTAGCCCATAACCCAGCGAACAACATGATCGGTTGTCCGCCCCAACAGACTAAAGACCCCAATTGTAAGCCCACACTGAGGTCGGTAGCGCACATCGATATGACCCTCTGAGCTTGCGGCTCCACATCATCGTATCATAGTGCGGAAATCTCATAAGCCATCACTCATAGACACCTTTACCATGTGTCATCGGGTATCACTAGGTCTACATCATTCTTACCTTAATTTCTAGTTTAAACACCTTCAAAAGGGAATTGATTCTCATCGATCGATAGTAAATCGCACATCGCCTGACAAAACGGCTGCCTGATTGTCTAGGATCTATAGATTGAGACCTTAGGCATAGGCCCTACTATATGTATACTCTAACCCTGGCTGGGTGGTGTCGAATACTATCGAGAGGTAGAATCATCCCCTTTCGAGTCGTGCACATGTGTAGGTGTCATGACATGGTAATTAAATTTAGCATAACAGGATAGTAAACAAGATTATCTAAGCATGCAACATATCATATTAATTTAATAACAAATTATCTCAAGCAAATACTAATTAGACAAGTTTTGCTAAAATACCAAGATTAGCAAGTCAATATGCTCATGCTATCACATCAAATAAGAAATTAAGAATAAATAGATCACTTGCATAGATTCGCTAAAACGTCCCTAGCAAAGAGTAGTTTCCACCTAATCACGGCCAACCTCGGGCTGAGCACTGGTCATAGGGTGCTATCCAAGAGGATCACTAAGTCAGCACCAAAATCTTAAAAAGAGGTTTACAGGGGGATAGAAAAATAAAAATAAAAAGTATTAAATATTGCGGGTTAAGATAAAACGGAAAGAAAACCCAGTTTGATCCCTACCCTGCCCCAAAATGTAAGGCGAAGAACAAGAAAGAAAAAGCTAAAGGAAGCATGTCGGGCTGGGCCAAACTTGGCCTGTAGCCAAGGGTCAAACTTAGGCTGGCCAGGCTAGGCCTGACCTAGTGCTCAAGCGCACCCAGGCTACCGAGCCCAGCCCGAGGCGGGCGCGACACGCTCGAGCTAGCTGAGTCTAGTTCGAGGTGGGCGCGACGCGCTTAGGCTTGCCGATCCCAGCCCGAGGCGGGCGCACCCTAGCGCGCCAGCTGTGCTCGGGCTAGCCGATCCCAGCCCGAGGCAAGTGCACCCGAGCTAGTCGATCCCAGCTAGAGATGGGTGCACTTGAATGCACCAGTCACGATCGGGTTGGCCGAGCCCAGCCAAGGCGAGCGCAACGCACTCGGGCTGGCCGATCCCAGCCTGAGCCAAGCGCACCCAGGCTAGTCGATCCCAGCTCGAGGTGGGCGCACTTGAGCGCGCTTGCCACGCTCGGGCTGGCCAAGCCCATCCTGAGGCGGGCATGTCTTGGGTGTGCCTACAGCACTCGGGCTCGAGCCGAGAGAGGAAGTACCACCTCCCCTCCCTCCTCCATGCCATTGCCCCACCAAGGGACCGAACCAACGGCCACCCATTGCTACCATACCGGGAAGGAGGGGCGATGACGACGCGTAGCACGAAGCACCGCATTGTCACTGCATTGGAAAAGAAAATAACGAGGGACTCACCAACGAAGACAAGGACTACGTCGGCCCGACCACGTTAGTAATGATTACGGTGACGGACGGAGTGGGAGGGAAAAGGGTGGAAGAGGAGTAATGGATGCCCGAGCTCTAAGAGGGGAATAAATAGGGAGGAGAGAGAGAGAGAGACAGCAGCCCTCTGCCCGAGGCCGCCCCCTCTCTGCACACGCCAACGGTGGTATGTGCAAGGAGGGGAGAGGGAGAGCTAGCCTGTCCTCCCCACGCCTTGGCCTGATAGAGCACCCCTTTGTCAAGCCAAGTTCGGACAAGGGGATGAGGAGGATGATGGGGTATGTGCTGGCCACGTGCCCTGTAAATTCTTTTTTCTAGGTGTTACATGAATAGTTAACATCTTAATGAGATGAAATGAATTATGGAAAATGAGAATAAAAAGCTCTATGGCTAAATTGTTATCCTTACCAATATCAGCTCAACTAATCATATCCTCTTCTACGTCTTTAAAGAGAGTTTTGAAACTACAAAGAGGATGACTACTAGAGACACATCTTTGGAGAAATCTTTCAAATTAGCCACTCGCAATAAATTACATTGCAAAATTTCTAGAATAATTTATTCAATCAGATTAACTTTTTATCTTGCTAGAAATTCATATTAATATAAGATCATATCAATAATCAAATATAATTTATTGAGAACCATATTTTTCTAACAAAAGAGGGCAAACTCTAAAAGATTATTAAACCTTATCAAGAAAACTTGGATGAAAAAAAATGTATTACCATCATTGTATGTGATAGTTGTCACTTATTAAATTTTTTATTTGTCACAAAAAATGGTCGTATATTTTTGATGTGAAGGAAAATATAATGATATATTTTTTATATGGGATTTGATCATCAAGATAATTAAAGAGATTGGGATGCAATATATTATGCAAGTTATTAGTAATAATACCCTTGTTTGTAAGTTTACAAGGATCATTATTGAGAATAAATATAATCTTATTTTTTTGACATTATGTATTGTTCATACTCTCAATTTGGATCTAAAAAATATATGTGCTGCAAAGAACTTTGATACAAATAATGTAGTTTTTTATGAAAACAATTGAATATCAATTGTGGCAAGAGATTATGTATTTAAAGATCTTCATCGTGCAACACTATATATTACTTCCTATTATTAATGAATTTGTAAATTTGAAGATACATGCTACTTTAAAAACATGATTTGCGTCGGCCATTGTGATGCTTAGAAGATTCAAATCCATCAAATATGGACTCCAATTCATTATTATTAGTAACAAGTACAATTCGTGTAGAAAAGATGACATAGAAAAAGTTCAATTTGTGAAGAAGAAAACCTTTGATGATATATAGCGGGACAAAATTGATTATATATTTTCATTCACTAAGCCTATTTACGAGATATTGAAGATCGTTGACACATTCACAAACCATGCCTTCACTTACGAGATATGAGATACAATGATGGAAAAAGTAAAAGCAAATTTATATAGGCACAAAAGCAAACAGAAAATAAGGTTTGTGTATGTACCCACTGCCCTAAATATTTTAGCAACAAAAAATATATTTTTTTAGTAGCAACTATGATTACTATAAAATATATAAATTGTTATAATACAAGTTATAGAAGGGGGCTTATGATTCGGCAATCTTTTTTTTTCTTAATAGTCCTTAGTGACGCAACGCTACACAAGCAATATTGCAGCACTAAGTTCAAGATTGAGATGACAAATGCCTTTTGAATATATTATGTTAAAATCCAAAAAATAAAATGTGAACATGAGCACATAATAGGATAAATCCAAATTAAGTATTAATCCTCACTTTTAATCCACAAAATAATCATCAAATGATCAAAACCCCAAATTTATGAACCCTAAAATTTCTTCATAATTAATCTTCAATGTAATAAAAAAGACTAAAGGAATTAAGTATGGATTAGGCTCTAAAACCACTCGTTAGAGATTGATCAATAGATCCTAAAATAGTTCTAGTCTAGTCCTTAATTTTATACGTTTTAAATCTATATTAAAACAATGAGTAGAAGGAGATTAAATTTGCAGAAGCATACTTGAGTCCATTAGTGGATAAAATTAAAAAAGGAGCTAATTCTTGTAATTGTCTTTCAAATATGTTCTTAGTGAATATATAAAATTATCTTAAAAAATAATATAACTAAGCCAAAAATGAGGACCATTAACTTTTAAAGTGAAAATAACTTTTTGGCGGTTATATATATTTTTTTTTCTAATTTTACCCCTCAGAAAAAAATTACATAATTGTATCTACTCATAAATTTCATAAAAACTATTATACATTTATGTGAATTAGTTAATAATTAGTTAGATCACTAAATTTTAAGCTTATTTAAATTATAGTGTACACATTTTAGTTATTTACATGTGTGGCTCAATTATTAAAAATAATATAAATTAATTTAACATTAGTACTTAAGTTACTCAAACAAATGTGTTCATCATCATGTTTTGAGAGGTTAGAGTACATATGATTTCATTCACTTACTAAAAAGACAATATAATCACTTCACAGTATGTAGAAGATTTAGTTTTTGTTCATAATAATTTTCATCTCTCTAAAATAATTGTCTAAGTATATGATATATGAGAGACCAAAATATTAGATATTGGGGAAGATTTATTTGATTCATTAAATAGAGGGGTATTTTTAGAGATCGTTGCTGACCTCTCACTTAATGATCCCAAATCTCCTTAGCAGTAGACTTGAACATAAGGGCTGCCAAATGCTTGCTCAATGGCATTCAATAATAATACCACTACATATTAATTATTGCTACACTAATCCATCACATTTTTAATAAATAATAGATAATTAATTGTGGGGCATTCAATGAATTCATCGAGATAACCCCACCATTCTCTTCCACTAACACTATATGCAATATTTAGATAGCTATTATATAAACATATTATTTGTAGATGACATTGTGGCATAAATTACTGAACCGAAGTTTTTAATATAGAAATAAAAAAAAATCACACAACCAATAAATAAATAACTTAAAAGTTACTTATCTTAATTTAATGGAGAAGATTTTAAAAAACCATATTTTCTTTCCTTTTCCTACGTCATATAGTAGAGCATCACTATCTCTAATAATACACGTTTAATGGGAAAAGGATGAAACCCTATAGTAGAGATTGTTCACTCCACATGAGTTGAGCACTTGCTTTGATACCATAAATCCATCTGCTAGCCCAAATAGGATTTGGATTTGGATTTGGGAAAGCAATAAACCCACCCTCTATACACAGGAATATAAATAAAATATTCCTATCCCCAAAATGCCCTCATGATGATTTACAATATAACGTACAGCCATCAGTTGAAAGTAAACTTTTCGCTTGCATACGAAACAATTTGTTTGAAGGGTATGCTTGTCAATACAAAATTTAAAAGGGTGTACATATATGATATATATATATATATATA
Organism: Typha angustifolia; assembly: GCF_048772165.1. Lineage (NCBI taxonomy): Eukaryota > Viridiplantae > Streptophyta > Magnoliopsida > Poales > Typhaceae > Typha > Typha angustifolia. Next base: position 8,401,077 of record NC_133252.1, on the reverse strand, counting down.
TATATAGCCTAACGGGTCGGGTGAGCCCGTTAGTAGCAAGATAAACTTATCTTTGCCCGACCCGATCCGTCCTTTAAGCGGGTTAACCTGGAAAGCACTCTAGCTTTCTTTCTCTCCACGGTTCCCCTTTTGGCATCACACGCGTCGGAAGAAATTCCTATACACCCTTTCCCCCAAAAACCCAAATCCTATAAATTGAACTTGCTCGAAACCCTAATCCAGCGAGTAGAGTAGTCATCCATCGTATCATCGCGTCTTCTCCACCCCTTGCTCCCGCTTCTTTCCATCGCTTCGTCTCTCCGAACCCCTTCGCCGCTCCGGATTCTGAGGTGGAACACCTAAAGCTCCGAACTTTTCACTTTTATTTCTTTGATTACTTCTTTCTGCCCCCTTTTGAGTGTTTATAAGCGAGTGAAAATAAGCATTTTGTTGAGTTTTTTTTATTTCTTTTCTAAAGCAGGTGTTCAAGAGTCTTTTGCGGGAAGTTCGCCAATGGCTACTCGTATGTTTGAATCGCGTAGACATGAATTAGTTATACTCATTTGGTGTTGATCATTTATATCGCCATCTGCTTGCAAAGATCGTGCCTATTTTTATTTGTTCCATGAACAATCTATTTAGTTTGTTTCTGGGCCTTTACAGGGCTTCAGTTTGAGAATTCTTGTGAAATTGGGGTCTTCTCGAAGTTGACCAATGCGTACTGTTTGGTTGCAATTGGTGGATCGGAGAATTTCTACAGGTTTGATTGTTGCGAGTGATTTCTTTGATATCTGATGAAACTTTTAGTTGCTTACTGGTTTACGTGAACAATTTGCAGTGCCTTTGAAGCTGAGCTTGCTGATGTTATTCCGGTGGTCAAAACTTCTATAGGTGGGACTCGGATAATTGGGCGACTTTGTGCTGGTTAGTATTCTGATGGAATGTTCACAAGAAGTATTCTGTTCATATGTAACTGTTATTGCCTTTTGTGTTGACTTAGGAAACAAGAATGGGCTGCTCCTTCCACACACTACCACCGATCAAGGTATGCATTTGTTGAAATTTTTTACAATTATTGATAAAATGGAAATTGATTTGTTATGTTAAGTTGAACTTCTTAGACTTATGTTTAATGGATGATTACGTTGAGGTCCTTAACTCAAGACATAGATATTGGTAAGTTGTTAATGGAATTTCTATGTGATGCTACTTTAAGGTAGATTAAGGTATTCTTTTCTTTTGTGCTTACATTTGATTTCAGGAGGATTTTTTTAACAAGCTAACCTTGTATGTAAGTACTATTGCATAACGATTAATGATTGGTTCTTGAAGCTCTTTTGCTTATGTTAGTAATTGTTTTTCTATCCTCTTTGCTTGATCTATTACCTTAACTGAGGCACTTCTAACTTCTAACAATATGTTAGTTTTGTTCCTATTATGTTTCTATCGGAGTAGTTGTTTCTTGAGGTACTTTGCATCAAGGGATTTACTGAAAGCTTAATAAAGCTGAGATATGTCAAATCTTACTATTTTGGATTTTAGGTGTTGCTAACCTATTGTGAAAGCAAGATGTAAGATTTGAGCAGTTAATCTAAGGGATTTTAAGTATGTAAAAATCTGATGGTTGGAAGTGCTGAAGGTGTATGAAGTATGTGAAGTCTTCTGCTTTGAGGATTTATCTAGATCTCACTTGTAACTTTATAATTGAATGAAGCTTGATGAGACATGTGGAAAATTACCCCCTGTAATTACTAAAATGACTCCTAGTAGGATTTTGTAAGCAAGAGATACTACAATTAGGCTTCACTTTTGAGTTCAGTTCTTCATAAATTACTGAATGGTATGGACTCATCATTGACATTTTAAATAAGGACTTGTCAACCGGAATAGAATGAATACTGATCTTTTTAATCTTATTTCTCTTTCCTTCTGTTCAGTGTTTTAGTGTTTTAGAACCGATGAACAATGTCTTATTTTCATACAACTATTCTTCTTATGAAGTTTTCCCATCATTGAGATACTCGGCTCCAGTTCTTCCATCTTTCTTATGTTGAGTTTGGTGGAAAAGAAAGGGCACTGTTGACTTTTATGCGGGAGACTGTATGCTTTTGCTTTGGCCTTAGATTCGGGAGAAAGAATAAACCTTTGTGAGGGTTTTGTGAAGTTTCAGTAATTCTTCCGCTTCCAGGATAAATTCCCTTGCTTGTGCTTCATAAAAAGAACTAGCAGGTTGGTGAATCATAACCCTGATGATATTAATATAACATCATGAATGGAAAAGGGGGAAATTTGTTGGGGGGTCACTTAGGGTAATACAAGTAACTTGTGAGGATAAGGTAGCCTATGGTTATAGAAGGTTAGTAGACAATCTATACAAGAAGCAATTGCTTCTTAGGAGGTACTATATAAATTGCCCTTGGTGTATTTTATGTCAAGAAATTATTCCTTCTGACTTATATTGACGACATAAATGGATCTCGCCAAGGTTATTTCATCTGATGTACTTCTGGGATCTGGAAATGACGAGATAATAGATGTCTTAGGCCTTACTTAAATAATATTGATTAAAACGATGTTCAAATTTTTGAAAGACTCGGTTTCCATTTAGTCATGTCAGAAACTTGTCCTCTCAGTTTCTAAACATGATTGGATGTAAATTCCAAGAAAGCGATGTCAATCCTAATTACTTGATCTGATTCTGTATTGACTATCGTCCTATTGTATGGCTTGACTGCTGTATTAGTGTACTCATATGCCTATTATGTCATGTTGGCACTTATTTTGGGGTAAAGGACCCAATATGACTTGGTGTGAACAAGTTGCAGTCATCTATTAGTGTGCGAATGCAATAATGCATATCACCTCAGTATAATGATACAAATTCTAACATTGTCTGCTTCTTTTTGTTGTTTCATTCTGTAGAGCTTCAACATCTGAGAAATTGTCTGCCTGATCAAGTTGTTGTTCAACGAATTGATGAAAGACTATCTGCTCTGGGGAATTGCATATCTTGCAACGACCATGTTGCTCTTACACATCCTGATCTGGACAGAGTAAGTTGTTCTTTTTTCATGTAATTAGGATTGAAGGGGAATTATTAAAATGTTGGTTTCCTAGTGGTACTGTATGTTGTTCGTTTATGTCAAACTGAAGCTTCAGACTGTGATGGAGTGTAGGAAAAGATCTTCTAATTCCATAAGGAACTAGCCTTTTATATCCGTGTTGCAACAAAAAAGTTAATCCGTCAGTTTTTGTTGCATAATTCAAACCCCTCTGGGTCATATGGATCTCGAATTTTACTTGTGTTGGCTTTTCCTAGATTTATTGCTGATTTTGCATAACTGCACAGCTCATTGGTTTTTTTCTTCCTTTTCCACCTCACAGGAAACCGAAGAGCTCATTGCAGATGTACTTGGAGTGGAAGTATTTCGACAGACAATAGCTGGGAACATTCTAGTTGGAAGCTATTGTGTGTTTTCGAATAGAGGGGGCTTGGTAAGTTATTAAAGATGATCTATTATACTGTTACTATTTAGGTCAGATGTAATAACTTATATCCGGGCTTCCTAATGGAACAGGTTCATCCGCATACATCCATTGAGGATCTTGATGAGCTCTCCACACTCCTCCAAGTCCCTCTTGTAGCTGGAACAGTCAACAGAGGTAGTGATGTTCTCGCTGCTGGTATGACTGTCAATGACTGGACAGCATTCTGTGGCTCAGACACCACGGCGACTGAGCTCTCCGTCATTGAGAGCGTTTTCAAACTGAGAGAAGCACAACCAACCTCAATTGTCGACGAGATGAGAAAGTCTCTTATTGACAGTTACGTATAAGATATCGGGGCTGGACTGCAGAGCACTTGTAGTGTAACTCATGTTATAACTTATTTTAGCATTCTGGCAAGTATTTTGATGTCATTTCACTTCTGGAGCAGTGTGTGTTCCAATGTGCTTTTGTTAGAATTATATTTCATTCTCAGATCAGCCTACTTCACTTGTCCACTAAGAACGTAGTCCAGTTTTCTCTGGCCATATGATCTTAAAAATTTATCATGTCATGATTTTACTGCCCAACTGATGGTTAAGTTTTGACATAGTTTCATTGCAATTATTAAACTATTAACACGCCTTTGTAAGTGGACCGGGGGATATTGATGCGTGTAGTCATCTGGATTGCTCTAACAGCTGGGTAGCATTGTTATACTAATACCCAATTTAGACTATATTTGGAGCTTTTATTCTCTCTTTGGTACAGCTTCAGATCAAAAGTTCAAATCTGTGTACCAGCTAGAAGCAGCAGTTGATTCTACTTTGGAGAGCCCCTTCTCCATGATAATACGAGTTTGTTTATCTACTATGTGTGCAAGTTATGGGCAATTGTTTTCTATTTACCTCTTTAAATGAAATACAGGTAAATTTCTTGCATTCGCTTAAATAAATAGCTGAAGAATATAGATCAACGGTGGTATATGGCTTTAGTATCAGCATCAATGGAAAATGCATCTTTTCACTGGGGAAGAACAAAAGATCTTTAAAAAAGAAAGAAGGAAAGAAGAGCATCTTTGGAACCGGGAAACTGTTTGTACAAAGTTTTATCGATGAATTGGGTCAGATAAGTTCCTCTTTTTATGGTCTCATCTTCATATTAATGATGTTATAAAATTTGATATTATTTCGTTAAAAGTAGCAGATTTTAACGAGCACCATATTGTAAACGTTTTAAAAATATTTGGTTCGTGTTAATATATAATTTTAGGTAAAATATAATTTATCCTTTTATATTTATGTTTAATGTTATTTTACCTCAAATAATTATATTAAATCAGTCTTTATAGTTATAATTGAGTTGAAACTGTTAAAGTTCCATCACATAATTACCACAGCACACCCTATTATTAAAATATCCCCTTTATACCAAATATAATAAATATAACAAATTACTAGAAAACCCAATTTACTTTTCTTCTCAATAAATTTGTCTAACAAATATAATAAGAGTATTTTGGTAATTTAGGTAATGTTTCGTTAAAACGTTCTTACTTTAAGCCGAGAGATTGGTTGGTATAAAAAATTATATGAGGTAAAATTATTTTAGGTTTAAATATAGGGAGATAAAATAAATTTAATTTTTTATTTTTTTTCTAAAAATAAGAAGTCCAAGTCATTGACGTAGATACAATGCTACAACTTATGTGAAAGAGACAAAAAAGAATGTTTATTTCTTTTTCCAATATCAAAGTCTATGAAGAAAGCTATTTAACTAATTTATTTTGATGTGGTTGCCAAAAGATAGTTTAAATATATATAAGAGAAATTTGTATATAGCACCCTACTTTTTAACGAAATTATAATTTATATTCTATATTTTACTATTTATAAATCGAGTCTTATAATTTAATAAATATGTGCAGAAAATATCTTGCCTTAGATTTGAACTAAAATTTACTAAAATATTTCATTAAGTAGAAATATTTTATTACTAAAATAACTAGGAAGCCCTTATTTCTAAAATAACCAAAATACACTTAGTAAAACTTAGTTGATGATATTTTTGTAATTTTTTTAATATAATTAATATAACCTAGAGGTCCGGTTAAGTTTAACTAACAGATTTAATAGTAGGATATTTTCTGCACATATTTATTAAATTATATAATAATTTGTAAATAGAAAAATATAGAGTGTAATTATAATTTTCTTTAAAGACAGGGTCTTATATACAAATTTTCTTAGATGTAAAATGTCTTATAATTTTTTTATAAGCCATATAAATAGCTACAGTCTATATTTTAGATAGCAATGTGTCAAAAGATTACTAGATCCATAATTATAGATGGTGATAGAGTAATGTAAAAAATTATAAAAGTTATACTGCCAAATACTATTTATTGGTTGTGTACGTGACATATTGGAAAAAATATTAGACGCCATCTATGTTTCTTTAATGTAAATAATTTAAGCCAATATTGTAATAACCCCGAGTTAAAAAAAATATTATTAGTTGGGCATGATGCCACCAGCCACGCTGTGGTCGGCCTCATGCCCAACATGCCTTGCATGCTGTGGCAACAGTGGAGGTGCCATGCACCTCCATCGAGTTCTCCTTTCTTAGTGTCATGGTGACGCGTGGAGGTGAGATTGAGCCCACCGGCCACTCCGCCGTCGCCACGCAACCACCCCAGCCACTCCGCCATCACCACGCAACCACCCCAGCAACTCCATCGTCGCCATGCAACAACCTCGGCCTCTCTCTCTATCTCTAATTTTCTCTTTTTCCTCCTCTCATTCTCTCGACCTCAGTCTCTAGCTCTTTCTCTATCTCTCCCTCTAGTCCCACAACGACCTCCGACCGTCGGGAAGAGATGCTGTCGACCCTTCTACTCACCGATGAGCCTCTCTCTCTCTCGCTCTCTCGCTCTCTCTCTCTCTTATTCCTTATCTCTCTAGCTCTTCCTCTCTCATTTTTTCCTTCTCAAGGTCACCGGCTAGAGGCACCCCCTATCCCCACTTTCTTCTTCTTCCTTCCTCTTCTTCTTCTCCTTCTTCTCCTCCTTCTCTTCTCTCTCAGGCACCCCTTGGTTGTAGCGGTGCTAGGCTCGGCCCAGCACTATGCAGCACAGCACGTCAGTGCGCTCGGGTGCTGGGCTCGGCCTAGCACTGTGTAAAAACAAGTTTTAGTTATTTTTTTTAGAATTATTTAAATTATGCTATTAGTTATTAATTATTGTAGTTAATTTAAATATTAATTTCTATGAATTAAATCTAATTATACCATGATGAGCGAAATACATGCAATATAATTACTATATTAATCCTAGCTAAGTATAATAATTATTAGAGCAATGTACATATATTTATATGTAAGTACTTGCATTAATTTATTTTTATTAATTATCAAAGAGAATAGGTAGATGATTATGCTTTAAGTAAATTTTTATATAATGTAATTATGGTTAATAAATAACCAAACAAATAGGAATGAATAGTATATGATTGCAATGGGAAATTATCTTTTAGTCGGGTTAATTTTCATTAGTGGAAAGACTGATATTATATGTTATAAATAATTTTAGATTCCAACTCCCCAATTCAAGACCCTGTTGATCTTTTTATTGATGATTGATCATTGTTGTAGCAATCGTGAAAGAGTGGTTGTTTAGTAATTGCAGTTATGGTGAGTAGTCTTATTCCCTAGACACCTTTCTTAAATTAGGATTTATTATATAATTATATATATGCATGTGTTGACCTCTAACATGATTATATGATCTTATCTAGAGATGATTTCAGTTGAGCATATTTTATCATGTATTTGATTAGACTGATCTGAAATATGAGTATACTAGTAATATATAGAGATAATTAGAGATGAACTATTATGATTTTATGTCGAAATGATCTCTAACATGAGTATACATGTAACAAACTAGTATAGGTATGCATGTGTTGAATACGTGATTGGAGACTGCATTGCATAATTTTTTCTTGACTCCTCTACCATCTAAATTCCTAATATGCATGATTTATTTTAGTACTAGATAAAAATGTATATGATCTGTCATTTAAAAAGAAATGCATGAATTTTTATGAATAAGATAATTGGTAGAGAGCATGAGGATACTCAAGTGTACAAGAGTTCCTAGAGTTGATTGATCGCTCGACATAGTCACTATCCTGTGGCCTCACGTCTGAGGTCAATAGTCTGTGTGCACAGTAAACATTCGGACACATGCTATTCGTTAAAGCATATGCACTGAGTTATCCTCATGTAGTTTCTATTAGCTAGTTGGGTACCTAGGTCTGGATGATGATGATACCATTAACGGTTGGCAGGATATGATTATATGATTGAGATGCCATTAATAGTTTGTAAGATTTGCTCTGAGCCTTCAAGCTAGATTTTGAGACCGGGGACTAGATGTTGATTGTGCACAGTGGTCTAGCATGATGATGTTATACCGAGATATTGATGATAATTATGATACTGAGAATTACATATGATTCTATTATCATTTTATATACATATATGATTATCGAGTAGTTATCATGCTTCAAATACGATTGTATTTGACATCGTAGTATGATCATAGTCGGCATGCATCATATATGTTATATTTGAGAGTGATACAATGATAGTATGATATGGAGGTTTATTTATATATTGTCGAGAATTGTATTCTTGATTAGTTATAACATGATATCTACTGTATATCTGAGATTATCGAGGATATGCTTATATGTTCATTCATAGCACAATACTTCTTTTTGATTCATATTATCCAATACATGATTTACTCTCTATTTGGCATTACTGATTCGGATTAAGGTCTATTCACTGAGTCTTTAGCTCATGACTCTCTTTGTTTCTCCTTTTCAAAAATCTAGATGAACAAGTGGAGTAGGATACTCCCTTAGAGGTCTTATCAGCAATTGAATAGTAGAGTGTGGTTAGTGTTATACGCTAGATGCCTTATATTATATGATGTATTAATTAGCATTTTAGAGTGTCTTTATCTTTGTCTTTTCTATTAGCAAGTGACTTTGTACTTGTTGTATTATATATATATCATTGTTGTATATATGTAATAGTGAGATGCTCTTGATGATATGTTGTGACCTATATGGGGCCTTATTAGGGTTATCTATATGTTGTTGATAGTCAGACATAAGTTATTCTTAATTTAGATATTGTGGATAAAATTATGGTGTTAATACATATTTATTTGATTGTCGGCAACCAACTAAGTAGCCAAGTGCCTTGCATTTGCCGTGTGGACTCGTGCCATGCATGTAGGGGTGTCAAGCTTAACAAGCGACTCGGGCTCGGCTCGGCTAAAGCTCGAGTCTGGCTCGGCTTGATCAGAGCTAAGCTGAGCCCAAGCTACTGAAAAGGGCTTAATATTAATATCGAGCTGAGCCTGAGCTAAAGCCGGCTCGCTCAGGCTTAGCTCGATAGGCTCAGTATAAATCCATAAGTTATAAACCCTAATCCCCAAATCTAATATCCCAAATTCCCAATCCCACGTTCCCACCCCACATCCATCCCTGCCTTCTATTCCTTCGGCAGTCGACACCCTTGCCCGTCTCCTCGAGCTGCCGTCGCCTCCTGCTCTTTCGGCAGTCGGCACCCGTGCTCGTCTCCTCAAGCTGCCGCCGCCACCTCCTCCTTCTCCTCCTTCGCAAAGAAGCCAAGCCGCCATCGCCTCCTCCTTTGCCTCTTCCTCCTCCTCCACCTCCTCCTCCTTTGTGAAGAAGCCAAGCCGTCGTCTCCTCGAGCTGCCATCGCCTCCTACTCTTTTGGCAGTTGGCACTCGTGCTCGTCTCTTAAGTTGCTGCCACCTCCTCCTTCGACAGTCGACAGTTCAAAACTTCGATACCTATACTCACCTCCTCGAGCTGTCGGTGCTGCCTCCTACTCCTTCGGCAGTCAACACTCGTCCTCTAAGCTCCGCCTTGCCCTTCTTCTCTAAGCAGTCGCTGTGTCATCCTCCTCCATCGGCTAACAAGAGGTATCCTCTATTGTTTTTGAAGCATAGGAAAAATGATAGCTTCACTTAATATACTGCATAGGATCTTCATTTAATATTGTCTCGGCCATCGGGGTCCATGGAGAAAGCATGAAATTTAAGGAATATCTTTGCTAGTGTAAGGAATGTTACCATGGGTATCCAAAAATAAATTGGACGATCCAATTGGTTTATATAAGACAAAGGTTTCTACTGTTTTCAATTTCATAATTATACTGCATAGGATCTTCACTTAATATTGTTTTTGAAGCATAGGAAAAATAATAGCTCACTTATAAGCCTACAACCGATGCTTTGTAGTTGGAAATGTGTTATGTCCTTTAGAAAAGTAATTTATTTTCTTTCCTAAAGGTGGTAATTTTTTTTATCGCCAATGCCTACATCTTTTCTTTAATGCACATCAAGGTAGTAATTTTTTTATTCTATTAACTGCCCATTGTTGTTTCTATGATCTATTTTTGCTTTGTACTAATTAAATATTATAAGAATTTAAGTAGTACTTCTGTTTTTGCTTTTTGTTCTTTTATGTAGATGTCAGAGTCAGTAACTAAGAATCTTTCTCAATCATCTGATGCTATTAGTGAAAATGAACTTATTAAAATTAATATTGGTGAAGAGGATAATGAAAACTAACAAGGAAGAAGAAAGCAATAGTCAAAAGAAAGGAAGGAGAAGAACTCCTGATGTATAGTTGTATGGCAAGCGGGTTAAAGTGAAAGAAAACGGAGAAGAGGTAGAAAAGTATCGGTGTAATACTTGCTCGTCATTATTTAATATTCCTAAGCAAGACACCACTTCACACATAAAAAGACATGTGAAATTTTGCATTGGTTTGCTAGGCAAAAGACAATAAAAATTCCTTTGGCTTCTGCATCTGGTGTTACTGGGGCTTCAACTATGAAAGAAAATTATCTCAAAACTATTTTATCAGGATATAACCAAAATGTGGTGAAAGAAATAATGACAAAAATGATGATGGTACATGAGTATCCTTTTAATATGGTTGAACATATATGGTTCAATATTCTTCTAACGGTTTTTAATCCACATTATGAACGGATATCTAGAAATACAATAAGGAGTGATGTCATGAAAGTATATAAATCTGCAAAAGAAGAAGTGGCATTGCTTTTGAAAGGAACTAATAGAATTAGTTTGACTTCAAATTTGTGGACATCATAATCAAAATATTGGGTACATGTCTTTGACTGCTCACTTTGTTGATTCTGATTGGACTTTACAAAAACGTATTATCAACTTTTGTTAATTGGAACCTCTATACATTGGAGTTGTTATTTCAGATGCTATTATTGATTGTTTAATTACTTGGGAGATAGAGGATAAAGTATCAATTATTACCTTAGACAGTGCCTCCGCCAATGATGTTGCTGGTAATACTATTATGAATAACTTTCAAGTTAGAGATAAATTGTGCTTCAAAGAGCTTATTTTTTATGTTAATGTTATGCTCACATTTTAAATCTAGTTGTTTAAGATGTTATTAAAAGTGTCAGATGCAGTGTTACCTACTTAAATAAGAGTCCTTTGCGTATGTATAAGTTTAGTGAAATTGCAAAACTCTCTGTTCCTACTTCTAAGGGTTTAGCTTTAGATGTTGCAACTCGTTAAAATTCTATATATGTTATGTTAGAGCATGCTTTTGTGTACAAAAAAAGTTTTTGAACAAGTATGCAACGAGAGATGCGAACTACAAATGGCTACCTTCAGAAAATGATTGGTTTAAAGTTGCAAAAGTTTGTGCATTTTTTAAGAAATTTTATGATGTTACTTAAATTATATCATGAAGTTCATATCTTACTGCAAATCTATTTTTGATTGATTTATGAAAAGTGAAAGAAGCTTTAAATAAAGGATCTGAAAGTGAATTCTATTTTTTGAAGGATATGGCTATAGAAATGAGAAAGAAATTTGATAAGTATTGGGGGGAATGTGATATATTATTGGAAGTGACGACAGTATTATATCCTCGATACAAAATGAAGCTTATTAACCTTTGTTTTCCAAAAATATATTACTTTGCATAAGCCCAAATAAACATGCAAGAGTCCACAGAGTGTTGTATACTATATTTAAATCATATGAACTTGAAAATGCATCAGGTGAAAATAATGGAATGAACAAATGCAGTTGAACCTCTAAAATTTGAATTAAAAATATACTTAGAGGAACTGACTACAAGTTTGATTGACAAGTTTGATGCTCTAAAATAGTGGAGACTAAACATGTTGAAATTTCATATTCTTTCCAAGAAGGCTCGAAATATCCTTTTGGTTTCTGTTACCACCGTTGCATCTGAATCAGCTTTTAGCGTCGGCATTAGGGTTCTAAATAATTTTCGAAGTTCTTTATCTTGAGAGACAGTGGAGGCTTTGATATGTGGAGGGAATTAGATTAGAGAATCATCAAAAAAAATAAATCAGCTCCTCTAAGGTATGTATATTATACTTATTATAATAATTTTTTCCTATTTTATGCTTTTATAAACTATTACTAACTTCTTTTTTATAATCTTATTTTCTTTAGGTATCGACGATGGAAAATGTGTTTGTGAAGATTCCAAATGTAGTTTGATATTTAGGTACCATACGTTGTATGTCTTTTTCATTTGTATAGTATTTTTAGTTGCATAGATGATAGAAGAGGCAAGGAAAATATTGAAAATATTTTGAATTGAGAGCAATGATGTTTAAGTTAATTAACAGCTGAATTTTTTGAATTTTCCCATCATTGCTTGTTTATACTGGTTGCAATGATGTTTAAGCTACAATTAACTTGTTTCCATTTTTTTTTTTTCAGTTATAGGACCAAACTTCTTTTTGGTGTTGAGACTTAAGAGTTTCAAATAAATTTAGTTGTAATAGTTGGCATGTTATTGGATTTTATTGTAATATTTGGCAAGATATAAGTTAAGTACTTTATATGCTAATATTTAGCAAGTGATAGACTTATGATTTGGATGTCAAAATTTAGATTTGCTTTGAGCCAAATTATGATGAATGGTACTATGTTAACATTTTGCAATTGGTGTGGTAATTTGGTTGGCTTTAGTAAAGTTTTGTATAATTTAAGGTAAGTTCATTTGGTTGGCTTTTGTTATATTTACTTATAAAAATTTTGAAATCGGTATGATTATTAATCACTGATTAACTTTAAAATTTATAGTTAATTTGGTTGGTTTTTTATTTTATTTACAGATTAAATTTGTTATTCAGATTGTTCTCACTTTAAATAGGTTGTGGCTCGACTTGAACTCGAATTGGCTCAGTCCAGCTCAAGCCAGCTTGGCTTGATAATAGGCTCATTTCAGGCTCGGGCTAAGATCTAGCTTGATCAGGCCCAGTTCAAGCTCGGCTCGAGCTGAGGCGAGCCGAGCCTGAGCCCAATAAAGAGGCTCGAAATTAATTTCGAGCCGAGCCTGAGCAGCAGCCGGCTTGCTCAGGCTCGGCTTGTTTACACCCCTACATGCACGTGTTTAAGGTTTGAATTTTCTTTCAAGAAAAGATGGGAGGAGTTTATTATTTTCATAAATATCATAAATGGTTGAATCAAATTAATAAGACCAAAAAGTTACAGGAAGTATCATATACAAATAAAAAAAATTTATATTAATCACACTTTGCTCTCCGGTACTTTGGCTGAGTATCAAGCATATATTTCCTCCTAGACATTTAAAAACCTATAACCCCGTAGACACCGTTATACTGTAAAATTACCACCTTATCATTTTATAGTTGGAGGAAAAATATTAAGCTTCTAGAATGAGTAGATGATAAATTAAAATTACATCTATACCCTTAGGTAGTATTGATTGAAGTGCGTCGCACTCCATAACCTATTGTAAGATTATTATATCAGTTAGAATAATGAACAACATAATACAATCCCCCTCCTTCCTCTTTTCTCTAGCCATCTCGTTTGCAAAATACTATGCAACACAATTCCTCTCTCAAGTATGACGGATGTCGAGGATGAACTCATGCATTGGAAATTAAGAAGACACTGAAAGCGAGGCATTAGAAGATAGTCCAAACTAGATATTTTATAAGGTTTATCTCTTAATCTCACTCAAAATTAGTGGTGTTTATAATCTATAGGCTTTCTTAGTAGGTACATTTTTTTTTGTATATATTAGTCTCTTGGCCCCAACACAAAATTTAGAATTTTTTGAGATATTAGATGTAGTGAATATAGTATGTGGTCTACCCATATTTACTTGATCTTCTTTTGAGATAAATATAGTTTATAGCCCCTCCAGTCTATATATTATCTGCATATAAATATGCATTGAGCATGTCTGTCTACTTTATAAGACACATTTTATATACATTTTGGTATTCTAACACATGTTTCTTTATAAATGAAAGTTGCGGTAAGATACAAGAAGTACGACAAACAGTTTGGTTAGCTAATATAGTGAACTTAGTCGATAAGTCAAGTGAAAGGAAAAAAACTATTGAAGGAAAAAATATTACACACAAATCATTATACCGAAGTGAGATCACTACAACAAAATTAAATTTTTGTGACATTTTATGTGTGGTAAATAGGGGTGGCAAAATTTGACCCAACCCGACTCTTAATCGGGTTTGGTTTAGTCTAATCGGGTTTGGGTCGTAAACGGGTCAACCCGTCTAACCCATTTAATAATCGAGTCATGTTCGGGTATATATATATATATATATATATATAAAACTAAAACCCTAAATCTAAATACATCTACCCTAACACGCCACCTCTCCATTCTCCACTCCTCTCCGGCTGCCTCAACGAGAGGGGGGAAAAAATTCGCCCTCCTCCGTCGCTATCTGCCGCCTCTGCCTTTGTCTACCGCCTCCGCCCCCATCTGTTGCCTCTGCCTCATTATAGAAGCCGCCACCAACAACTTCTCGGTATACAACAAGCTTGGAGATGGTGGATTTGGCCGAGCTTACAAGGTCATTATTTCCTTTGTTTAGCATCATAAAGATTCATATTTGTATAAGACAAATTGTAAATAGTTGTGTGCTTGTGATTACAGGTCGACTAAGGAGGGAGAATACATAGTTGTGAAAAGACTCTCAAAAACTTCAGCTCTGTTTACTTCTCCATGTCGACTTTAGATCTAGTAACTCCTCCCAATGGCTGTCATCGACGCTCCTCCCGAAGCAGCGGTGGCTCTTCTTTGTGCGAATCTAGCTAAAATTAATAGAATTTTAATTTTTATGTTTGAATGAGTTTTATGATGAAAATCGGCTAATTTGTTCGTTTAAAAATAAATTTTAATTTTTATATAGGGTAATCGGGTTAGATAGGTTGTGTTATCCGATCATGTTAACACGACCCGTTTATTAAACGGGTTAGATGGGTCATGTCGTGTTACCCATTTAATAATCAAGTCATGTTCGTGTTAGGATAAAGTTGACCCGACCCAAATCTGACCCGACCCGAATTTGACCTTATGACCATCCACAACCCTTGGCCATTCGCCACCCTTCGACGATTGCCGCAACGTCGGTTAATTACTGTTCTCCCTATTTGACCTTGCTCCACTATTTAATTAATATTTTTTTATCTAGACATTGGATTCTCATGAAACTAGATCCATTAGAATTCTAATTTCCAAGGCTACCTCTATATAAAGTTTCACAATTTTCTTATTCCAGATCTGGTTTGTAACATTGGTATCAGAGTCGACGTTCCTTGAATAATAGTTATCACATGATCTAAGATGAAGGAGAAAGGAGAGACCATGGAAGACCAAAAACTCATCTCCGTTCCTATGAGAGTTTCTCCGGCGCCCCCTCCACCACCAGCAACTATCGATGATGAGTTGCCAATATGGGCAAAAGCATTTTTTAAAGAATTTTTACCCGAGTCGAAGAAGAATTCGAAGGAGATCCAAACCGCCATCAAGGACTCGATTCGGGCCTTGATAGAGGCCCTATTAGTCGCCCTCCATTGCCCAGCGTCGCTGGCATCACCAGCACCGCCGACCATCGTGGAAATAGCCCAATCACTACCATCAACTTCAAACTATAAGGGAGATGGAGAGGAAACCCAACCGTCAGCTAAAACCCATCATCTAGTTGAGGAGGAGTGCCTTCCGTCCTTGCAGGCCAAGCCCGCCGCGACAACGACGCCAAAGCAATCGATAGAGATGGCCCCTCGAGTCGTCTTTCCCAACTACGGTGGGAGCTAGGCCGAAAACCCTAGATTCCCACCGACGGCAATCTAGCCGCTCTCGGCCCCCTCTGCCATGTCCGATACCTTCCACGGGACCCCTGCACCTAAGCCAAGCCGACGGCAACTGCAATAGAAGGCCGAAAGAGCTCCGTCGATGATCCTACTCGCTAGAGCAAAATTGTGATAGGTAGCTATAGGTTCGGCGTTCCAACGACCACCAGCGGCCATGATCAACTCCCACTGGCCGACTACAAAATTGTGGTTGCCAATTCAGCCGTCGGCAACCATTGCATGGCCAAACCCGACGACCACACTCGTGGCGATATTACGTTAGCAAAGCCACACTTCTATAGGCCTCACCACTGTCGGGGCTCTACGGTAGTGGGACTACTACCACCAATCGTAGCCGCCGAGGGCTGGGGGACCCATAGGAGAGGCACTATAGCTGCCGTTGCAGCCACTCGAGCCTGAGCTCGATATTTGGCTTCCACAGTGGTTTGCCACCGCAAGGACCACTTGGAGGTCGATTACTAGTAGCCCACAACCTTGCCAGCCTCTGCTGGTGCCCATGCAGCCCATAGTAGCGCCCCCAAGCCAAAATCTAATTTCAGCCTTAGGGTTAGGTTTTTATGTATTGAGTGGAAGAGATGAAGTGCACATATCTCGAGGTGTGCTAAATTTTGTGATCCGATTTGATCAACTTGTACGAACCAATTGGGAGGCCATGAGCATGACTTGGAGCTTGAGGACAACTAGTGGAACAAACCGATAGGCCCGCGCTATCGGACTGAGTCGTATCTGCATGCATACTCATTGGCTTATGAGCACGATGTAAATTAGAAGATCTAGCTCACGTACTAGTCATTTTGTGGATAAGGTGTCGAAAGCGTGGTGGATTGTTACGATCCGACCATATGGGTTAAGTCGAGTCGAGTTAAGTTAGTTAATTAGCTTTATCTTATTGTTTTAAATTTTAAATAAATTGGATAATCCGCATATGGATCCGATCTGATAGAGATTTTTACTCTTATAAATAGGAGTGGAAATGTGTTGATAATTATCATGGAATGAATATGAGTTTAGCCAAGTTAATATTTTCATCTTTATCTTTTATCATAGTCGTTAGATCGCATTTATCTTTCTAGGAGTAGATCAAAGTCGTTGAAGTATTCCGATCTTTCAAATCCTAGCCATCTTCCTCCACTAGCAACCATTTTACCTTACGGCCGTCGACCACCACCCTTGGCCGTCCGCCACCCTCCAACGACTGTCGCAACTTCAATTAATTACTGTTCTACCCTATTTGACTTTACTCCACTATTTAATTAATATCTTTTCATCTAGATGTCGGATTCTCATGAAACTAGATCCATAAGAACTCTAACTTTGGATGCTAACTCTATATAAATTTTTACAATTTTCTTACGTCTAGATCAGTTCAGATCTGATTCGTAATATAATTAGTTCAAAAGTTATATTTTTTTAAAAATCATTGAAAAGTGCGACTTATTTTTTCCTCTAATAATAACTCAATATAATGTTTGTGGATGAAAAGAACGAGCCAAAATTCTTACGTAGTGAGAAAGGTGATGCATT
Organism: Typha angustifolia; assembly: GCF_048772165.1. Taxonomy (NCBI): domain Eukaryota; kingdom Viridiplantae; phylum Streptophyta; class Magnoliopsida; order Poales; family Typhaceae; genus Typha; species Typha angustifolia. The sequence continues at coordinate 8,383,790 of NC_133252.1, read as the reverse complement.
ACTGTACTTAATAGCAATGTAAAATTGTGTTAATTATCTCCATTCATCTACAATGTGGTGTTTATTGTTATTCTTTTGATTTTATTTATAAATTTTTATGTGAAATTTTCAAAGGTAGATAATACAAATTTTACAGAGAAAGAACTAAAGAAGCAAATTTGAATAATATTATTGAAGACACTTTCAACGATTGAAAATAACTTTTCCATATACTATGAGATGATCTAGCTCACTCCATGGTTCTTTAGAACAGATATAGGTAATAAGGCATATAATCATGCTAAATTATTTTAAGATATTATTGTACATTATTACCATCTTAAACTATTTTAAGATATTTTTGTGCTGATACCAGAGAATTTGGGTTGAAATGCTTTGCGAAATGACATTGTAAACATTGATTCTACTATATATATATATATACACGAAGACTAATGTAAGTAGCGATTGTGTCATACATTAGTTACTTTCTTTATTTATCCCTTTATAATGTGTAGTTTCTTATGATAGCTACTTGTATTGTTATAATTTGATAACGTGAGTTAAGTTAATAGAGTCAAGTCGAGAAGTTAGTTAGATTTATTTATTATTTTTAAATCTAAATAAAGTGGATTGTTCATACTTGGATCCGCTAAGATTTTACTCCTATAAATAAGAGTGGTCTTGAGTTACTTGTTATTGTTGAATGAATCTTGAGTTTAGCAACTTATTATTGTTGTCTTTTATCTTTTAACGTAGTCGTTAGATTGTCTTTATATTCATAAGAATAGATCGTAATTATAGATTCTTTCTAAGCTTTCAAACTCTAGCCACTATTCTCCATCATGAGCCATCCTAATATACGGCCATCCACCACCACTCTTGGTCTACCATCCTTTGACGATAGTCGCAACATCTAATATTTACTGATTTGCTCCATTCTGACTTTCCTTCGCTCTTTTATTTTTAATTTTTCACTTCGATTTAAATTTAAGTAAAACCAAAGCCATTAGATCTCTAACTCGTGAGGCTACTACAACAAAAAATTTTATAAATTTTTTACGTCTAGATTATTGGTCGAGATCTAGTTCGAACATGTAATAAATTGAACAAACACAAGAGATTCTCTCCTCTCCAAAGAACTAACGAGTTACTGTTTACTATGCTAATATAGAATCATGTCAACACATTTTCCTTGATTATTGCTTCCTTAAAGATATTATTCACTGCATAATTCGATTTCAAACCACCGTAGATGCTTGATCATTGGAGGAAACTTTATGTTCCTGTCTATATTATGAGATTCTTTAATATCTCTAACTTGGTGGTTAATATGAAAGGAATGTATGTAACAAATATCTTTCAGTGGGAGATTAACATGCTTATATGATTTGCATTTTGGCCGAAGATTTTTTTGGGGTCTAAATGGAGTTGTTGCTTTTATCCGACCAAAGCTAAAATTGGTCCCTCGTCTTTTAAGCGTTTGCTGCAACTTTGTTTTTTATTTTTTATTTTTAATATATATATATATATATATTATTAAGCTTTAATTTATTTTCTTAATGCTATTAATTAGGTTAATCCCCAATTCTTCCGAAAATAAGAGTATTTGTAATCCCCGTTTCACCTGTAAAATTAGGATGGAATAAGCATAAATATTATAATTTTTAATACCAGAATAAGATGACTAATACTAGTATAAGCTATTATAATGTTTAATTCAATACTAGTATAATGTGTAATAATTATATTTGATATGATATAAAGTTAGTATTGAAATAAGATAATTGTATTAGAAATTGATGATGTTTTAAACCCAATGATGAAAATATCCTTGACTATATGTTAAAATAGTACTAAATAGTATTTTTTTGAAATAATATTATTTTTTATTAAAATTATGAACGTACTCTATGTTGCACTGTGAATAAATAAGTATGCACTATGGGATAATGTAGGGTTATAAGTCCGTACTGTAGAAATAACTTTACACTCTTTGTATAAAATAATCATGTATTAAATAAAGAGGCATTGTGGGGTTATAAGCCCGCACTAAAATAACAATGCATTAGAGGATATACAGAGGAACTATGAGGTAATGCGGGATTATAAGCTTGCAGTATATATAAAATAATCATAAGCTTGAACTATAGCTGAGGTGTTTTGTAATTAATTATTATCTAATCTAGGGGCAAAATAATAATTATGAATTATTATTATATTATTTTTAAAAATTATATGAAATAAGATGAGAAAAAATGATAAATTACTATACTAAAATAAAGTAAGATGTTGTTTAATTATTATATCAGAATAAGGAAGCTTATTCTAGAATAAACTTATTCTTATTCTACAAGTGAGGGCTTAATTGATTAGTTTACGGTCATGGTTCACGGACATGGATCACCTTATATATTATCTTTGGACATTATTAGACTAAAATAAATTTTAAAAAATAAGTGAGTATGGGAAAATGATTAAATGAGATGTGGAGATAGATGTGGAAAATGACAAATGACAAAATATCCGATCCGGACCCGGATCCGAATCCAATGAAGTTAAATCCGGTTCTATCCGATCGAATCCAATCTGCTTACACCCGTTGGCATAGAAAACAAACCTCTCCCGGGTTTAGGGTTTTTCTTCTGGGGTTTTAGCAGGCAGCCTCCCAACAAAGCCGTAATGGCAAACGAACTCAACGAGAGCGAAAGATTCGCAAAAGAAGTTAAAATAGACGAGGAGGAAGAGGAAGAGGAAGAAGAAGAGCAGATTGAAGAATGGGACGACTGGCAATCGGAAGAGGAGGATTCCGTATTGGATTTCCTTTGCTTGTTCTGCACCTCGCGGTTCGATTCCACCTTGGCGCTTTTCAAACACTGCAGTCTGGATCACTCGTTCGATTTCCATGGCGTCGTTCGGAATTTTGCGTTGGATTTCTATGGTTCGATCAAGCTTATCAACTATATCAGGTCCCAGGTATTTTGCTAGTTAGTTGGTGTAAAAATTTTCTGGGTCTTATTTTGATTTTTGAATCTGATTGCTTCCTGAATTGTGGCTTAGTAGCTGTTCTATTCCATGTGATATGCTCGTACACATACTCCATATACCCGGTGGTATAATGAAAATAATAGTTATGGAGTTACTTTTAGTGAACGGGTGGATAAATTGTTTCTAGTAGTCTCACATTTTATCCTTAGTAATTCCTTAAGTTACTTCTTTGAGTACTTCCATTGTTACCTCTTTGTATAAACATTTCAGAAATAGAAAAAAAATTGCTTTTTTCTTCTTCTTTCTGGTATGGTGTTTCCTAAGTATGATATCTTTGAAGCATAGCAGTACATTTGAAGCTGGGTTGTATTTTCGTTTCTCTTTTTCATTTTATTCCCATAAATTGGTATTAAAATAATCCGACAACTTTTACTGTTTTATGCTATTTAGTCTTGAAAATTTCTATTATTCTGCAATTTGTCTTTGATCTTATAGTAACAGATAATGCTTATATACCAAAAGATAGGTTTTAAATATTGTGAAATTCTGCGGGCAAAACTTAAGGAGAGTTTAGAAATGGAGGATTTTGACATCTATGGGTTTGAACTCTCTTTTTCTGGTTCCTAGGTGGCGGAAAACAAGTGCTGGGTTTGCAGACGAAGCTTTCAATGCAATGGTGATCTTCAAAATCACTTTCATGTAGGTTGTGAGATGGATGGGAAGGTTCTCTGGGAGGATGATTCATACCTAAAACCTTATATGGAGGATGACTCACTTTTGCATAGTTTTGCATGTGATGAAGATGAGGATGATTGTACTACATCAATGGACAAAGAAGTAATGAGAGAACTTATAAGTAGTGAAGATTTAGCTGAACTTTGCAGTAATGGTGAGCTTGATGCTCAAACTGAAATTGGGCAAAAGGGATGCTGTTTAGAAATTGAGAGAATTGTGGCCAGTGGCATTTCTCTTGACAAGAGTAGTGGATCCTTTCATCAGAAAAATAAGAATGAGCAACTAAGAGTGTCTCGAGGTATTGTTGCTGCTAGGGAAATCAAGAGTGTGAATGATAACTATTTTGGGGCCTATGGTTCCTTTGGTATCCACAGAGAGATGCTCAGCGACAAGGTATGCAACCTCACAAAATATCTACTTCACATAGTAACTAAATGTAATTGAGATTATATGTAACTCTATGCTGCCTAAAATTTCCCTTGTGTTTGTAAAATTTTTCAGGTTAGGACAGATACTTATAGATGTGCCCTTTTGAGTAATCCCACTCTCATGGATCAAGCGACTGTACTGGATGTTGGTTGTGGCACAGGGATCCTAAGGTAGCTTGGCAGATGCTATATTTTCATTTTCTCCTAGCTAAGTGACATACTGCATCTTGATTACTCCTTGGATTGTTTATTGAATGTTTGTCTAAATGTAGTAACTCACCAAAGTCTGGAACACTTCTCTGATTGATCCTTTTGCCTCTAGCAGCAACATAATTGGGACTTACTCTCCTTTCGCCGTCTGCTATTCTAGTAAAGGCTGCAACTAGGAGTAGAAGTCTAATATATCTCAGAGAAAAATGTGAAGATGAGAACAACACTCATAGCTGTCTTTCATAACACATAGAAATTGGTTACTTGATAATTAGTTTATGACAGTATATCTTTTGGGTTTAAGTATGCCTTTTTTTGCAAAAAAGCTAATTGAAAGTATTGACTCCTGAGAGTTAACAGGATTTTCTTAATATAATAGGCAACAGGAGGAATTGTGAACTTCTGTACATCAAATTGTAACTGAAGTACAGCAACAAAATATAATGCTATATACTGATTCTAACAAGTTGATATAACTATAGATTCACATAAAATATCAGAATTAGCTGTATGGTATAAGGATGTAATCCATGTATAGTTCTTGTCATATGGTTTTGATTTCAAAATAAAATCTAAGCATGCATAATAATAGAGGCAATTGTGCTAAACAGTGCTAATTGTGAACTATAGATATCATAGGGATAATGCTTATGTAATGGTGGTAATGCCAAATTAAAAGTCCTAGCTAGGAGAGTCAAGAGGATAAAAAGTAACTAGCTGGACAAGGTATTATGAAATAGAATCCTATGACCATAAAGGAGGATAAATAAGAATGTTGTCATCTTCTACTGTAATTAGTGATTACTTTAGGATGGTCTCTTATTTTAGGTCAAATAAGTTCATGCAAGAGCTCAATTTTGGCAATAAGCTATTCCTCTTGGATATGAATGGTTATCATAACTTTTATCGGAGAGCAATAGTTTCTTCGTTTGATAGCTGCTGCTAGTCCTTACATCAATATACTAGGAACTGAAAGCAGCCAACACCTCCAATAGACATTCTGTAACTTGTTCATGGATTACTAAGCATGACACTCAACCTAAAATCATGATACATTTGCAAAGGGATTATCAACTATCAAGTTCCATTATCTCCAAAAGTAGTACCTTTTACTCTCTTCCAATCAGTTTATTGATGTTATATGTTGCAAAGGAGTCTAGGTTAATTATCTTGTAATTAGATAGGTTCATGGTCATTGACAATCCATCTTCCTTCCATGTGGAATTCCAAATTCATCCAATTCTCCCCATTTATATTATGACCGATTGATCATGCAACATGAAATGACTTAATGAAGACTTCCTTTTGAACTTAGTCTTGTGTTTCTCTCCAATGAAGAGAGTAACAATTGATGGGCCTAGCTTAGAGATTGGAATTTAGGTTATTTTAATTTATGGAGGTAAATCTAGAAGAAATTTAGATGCTGAACTAGTCAGCAAGTGGAGAAATTGAATATTCACCTTAATTGTTGCTAATAGGTGACTTTGTTTTATGTGATTGCTTTTCCCTTTTTGCACTAAGCTTCTTGGAGCAGCTCTTACCATTTATATGAAGTTTCTTTTTTTGCCTATTATTCCATCTCTTTCTTAAAAATAACAGGTTCATTTACAGGGTTGTACTGTGGTAGACAGAAAGGATTGGTAGAGCCAGCCAACTTTGTACTGTGGTAGCCTACTTGCAATTTCAGGAAATCCTAAATGCTAGCGTGTGTCCATTTCTAGGAGCATGACCTAAACTCTCATATTTTTTAACCACCATGTTGGGCCCCTGATATTATTAGGATTAGGTTTAAATTGGTAGACAATCACATTACATCAGCAAATAACATCACAGCACAGTGAGCTTATTGACATTATCCAACCTTAATAGGCATTGTATAACCTTAAATATTTATGCACATCTTTTCAACTATATCTGCTAATGCTCATTCTCTCTTTCTTTTGTAGCCTTTTTGCAGCTCAAGCTGGGGCATCTAGAGTGATTGCCGTTGAAGCAAGTGCAAAGATGGCTACTGTGGCGACTCAAGTAATGGGTCGTATATCTAGCAAGTGGCCTCATTTTATTCAGCTCTCTTAAATATTTCAACTGATTGTATATATACAGGTTGCAAAAGATAATGGCCTATTGGCTGATTGGAGCATGAGATGTGAACAACCAGATTCCAAAAATGTGGTTAGTGTGGTCCACTGTATGGTTGAAGATCTAGACAAACATGTTCAGGTTCCACCTCATAGCGTTGATGTGCTAGTGAGTGAGTGGATGGGTTATTGCCTGCTATATGAATCTATGCTTAATTCAGTTCTATATGCACGTGATCATTTCCTGAAACCTGGTGGAGCTATTCTTCCGGATACTGCAACCATTGTAAGGCCTTAGCTTGCTTACTTGAATTTTATCCGATCCCAACCTAGAGGCTAACATTTTCCTCAAATGCTCTTTCAGTTTGGTGCTGGTTTTGGAAGAGGTGGAACCAGCTTACCATTTTGGGAAAATGTCTATGGCTATGATATGTCTTGCATTGGCAAAGAAGTTGTAGAGGATGCATCTTGTGTTCCTATTGTAGATGTAGTGAATAGTCAAGATATCGTGACGGAGTCTGCTATGCTTCATGTAAGTATTTTACTTTTGCAGCTTGGAATTTTTGTTGCTGATTATGCTTCATGAAGCAAGCTTCTTTCCTATTAATCATTCTCTTTTTGTGGCCATTATCATTATCACAGTGATCATCATAATTAAGTCCTTATCTAAGAAGATAGCGTTGGCTAAAGAAGATCTCAAAGATGAATAGAATTGGCACATTTTATAAGTAGCAAACCTGACTTTAATCTTCTAGAGTTCCAGCTGAATTCTTAGCTAAATTGAGATGATTGGCAAGGGATTCCATGATAATTTTAAGGCATTTCTTGTCTATAAAGTTCTTTGATATCTTGTTTTTCAGTTAATTTTGTGCAACGGTCACAACCCCCTTGCAAGTTCCTTTAAACGTAGTATTAAGTTTTTAGTGTTGGCAATTGTATACAAAATAATATAAGTGCTTTTATTCATATATTATACAAGCTTTGAAAGTATTCGGATTGAAGAATTTCAAGATTGAGAGGAGAAAAGTCACTGCGTTTGCACCGTGTTCGCATGGCGTTTGAACACACTCAGACTGCATTTGAACGCAAGTTCAGGCGTTCGCAAATACAGAAAACACGTTTAGGTCGTTCGAACACGGGTTCAAGCGTTTGCAAATACAGAGAACGTGTATTGGCTGTTTGAATGCACTCACAGCCATTTGAACACACTCTGCATATGTTCATAGCACGTTTACACATACAGAGGAGTGTATTTGTGCATTCGAACTTAACCTGTGAAAATCAAGTCAGCCCGTTTAAACGCACTCGGGCTGCGTTCGAACGCACTTGAGAACAAGTCAGCGAATTCGAACGCACCTGATATGACTTGGATTTAGCTTTATTTTATTAATCTATATAAGGGTTGGGATACCATAACTCTAGTGAGATTGGTGATTGCTTTTGATAAGGAGTTCTTGAGGCTACATCGCTCTTCTACCAACAAGGTCTGTCTCTTCTACAATGCATCAAGCATTCGTCTTAAGGGTCATCTAGATGGAGGATCAATTTTGAGGGTTACTAAAATTAGAGATTAATTACAAAAAGCAGTGAATAGCGAGTGGGCTTTAGCGATTAAGATTGAGGAAAACAAAGTCGTGGGGATCGACGAGTTGTTTTGTAAGTCAGTTTTGTAATTGCTATAAGTTTAGTGATTGGTTTCGATTCGAGTTTGGATTAATGATTTTTTTCGTTTGAGTTTTTTCCACGTAAAAATTTTAACGCTCATCTTTGCTTTACTTTTTAATATTTATTTTGTATTTATTCAAGCAAATGGTTGATATCATTGCCTAAGATTTAGATATATACATGTGTCTATGTTTTTTTAATTGGTACCAAAGTAGGCTCTCTTAGATATAGAGAGAGATCAACTATGTATGAATTTTCGTAGAGATGGACAATCTTCTATTAGACCTCCTATTTTTAATAGATTAAACTACGGATATTGGAAAACTAGGATGAGAGCCTACATGAAGTCTATCGATGAGTGAGTGTGGATAACCGTTATGAACGGTTGGAGTGCACCGATGTACTTGGTGAATGATAAGCTTGTTTAGAAACCTCTTGAGTCTTTGGATAGGTCGGATTATAAAAAAGTTGGCTAGAATAGCAAGACAATTAATGCTATTTTTAGTTGTGTTTTCTCGGATGAATTTAAAAGAATATCTACTTGTGAGATAGCTAAAGATGCTTGGACGATTTAGAAACTACTCATAAAGGAACTGTAGCTGTTAAGCTTTCTAAACTTTAGAGATTGACTACTAACTTTAAAACTCTCCGTATGGAGAAAAATGAGATCTTTGATGAGTTCTATACAAAATTAAGTTACATAGTCAATTTCAGTTTTAACCTAGAAGAAAAAATTCTTGAGAACAGAATTGTTTGTAAGATCTTTATGTCTCTTCCAGAAAGATTTCAGGTGAAAGTTACAGCTATTGAGGAAAGTAAGAATATCGATATAATGAAGGTTGAACAATTGGTAGGTAATCTACAAATTTTTGAATTTATTATTTCTAACCTAGGAAGTCCAAAGGTATGGCATTAATTATTGTCGAACAAATTTTAGAAGAGTCGGATGATGGCGGCGAATTAGATGTTGAGATGTTGGCTATATTTATTAAAAAGTTTAATAAATTTTTCAAGAAGTCAAATAAGTTTAATGTTGAGAAACTTGAGAAAAACATTTTTGAGAAAAAGAAGAATCATGTGAGTTTAATTGTTGGGGTGGGTAATAATAATGTTAAATAGAAAAGCAAAAATCATGATAGTAAAGTTTGATGTTTTGAATGTTTTAGTTTTGGACATATTGCATAGGAATGTTCTAATCGGCATAAGAGCAAAGTAAAGTTATGAAGGTCATTTGGGATGACTCAGATGAGTTGGATGATAATTCTGAGAAAGACTAAGAAAATTATGTAGCTTTCATCTCCTCTTGTTTTCATACTGATTTTGTTGTTGATTCTGATAGTACAGATGAATAGGAAGTGTTATCACATGAAGAAGAAGATTTTAAGATACAAAAAGTATATAATAATTTATACTTAAAGTCATTTAAACTCAAGAAAAGTAATCTAAAACTACTTTAGAGACTCAAGATAATTGAACTAAAAAGAAATCAACTCAAGAAAAATAACCTAAAATGTTCACTCAACAACTTGATGAAGCTAAAGATAAGATAAAGATTGCTGAAATTGAACTAGAGCGATTGCTGAAGGAGATGACGTTTGTAAAAAGGAAGAACAAATTTGATGAGATTTTAAATATTCAGATTCCTGGAAAAGACAGGTATGGAGTTAGATACATCGGTAATTCAAATAATAAAAAAATGTCTTTGTTTCTGCATGTTTTCAAAAGAAAGAAAACTTGAAACCATCAATTGTACCTTCAAAGCGAACTTAGATGAATGTCTCAAAATCAAAATTGAATTAACAGGGTAGTGAATCTTTAAAGGCATCAAAGGTAAATATAAGACACACTTCTCAACATAAGGTAAGTAGAAAAAAGTTTGTTCCTACATGTTTTTATTGTGGCATTCCAAGGTATGTTATACCTAATTGCAAATTATTATAAAAACTTAGGAGTGCTTTCATTTATGAATTGAAAACTAGACAATTTTGAGTTAGGAAAAAAAATATTTTGACACCTCTTCAGAGTGCTTTTATTAAATGATCTCTTAGTGAGATATGCTAGCTATAGGGAGTTTGATTGCTTATTAATATTTCCCTAGCTATATACTTTTATGTAAATATCTAATTTTTAAATCTTAGATTTTTTTTAGGATTGATTGATAATTTGTGTTTTAAAGATTTTTTTTGTTTACGGTTTTTCATTTTCGTTTTTACTTTGGATTATAGTTTGCTTTCTTTAAAACAAAAAAAAAGAAAAAAATTGATGCACTTCTAGATTCAAAATTTTTGATATGTATATGGCCTTCATTTAATTGTGAGTTATTATAGTATAGTGTGTCATTTTTTATTTACTCATTCTCACGACTTATGTAATCATTCTCACGACTTATGCAATAATTAAATTTAATGTCTTTATAATATATGTATATTTTTGAGTAAGTATGATGTCATGAAATATTTTCTTAGGTAGCTCTCAATTAATTATGATATGCACGGTCTGACCTTATACTTAGTCAATAGAATTGTATTTATAAAAAATCAATTAAAATGGCTACAATAAGTTAGAGTGAAAGCCATCTTATTTAGAGTCCAGTTTGATTCAATACTTTTTTAAAAAATTTAAAATAACAAATTTATACTTTGTTTATTATGTTATACAAGAAAAGTGTCACTTACTCATGTGTGAAAGCCGTCATTGTTCTTATATAGTTTCATTGATCAAAATAATATGGAAAAAAATTTATGTCCAGTTTTGGAGAATAAGTCGAAAAATGTATAAATTAATACTAAGTCGGTTTGATTGCAAATGTTGCATTATTGTTCAATATTAAAGTTTATTTAAGAAGATTATTTCATATTGTCAATGCTAAGCTTGCATATGCACTTTGTTATGATCAATCAAGATTATTTATATGATGTATTAGAATTGATCATAATATGCTCTTGATGATTTGATTGATCTGTTTATGACTTATTTCAGTTGATTGACATACTTATATCGTATTCCTAAAAAAATTTGAATTTTCTGATTTAAAAGAAAAAGGGTCACATTCGTACACATGACTTTTGAGTTCAAATGCGGGACTTGGTGTGTTTGAATGCGCGGATTGGTGCGTTGGAACGCACGCGGGGTTTTTAATATACTGCGTCCGAACTCCATTGTTTCATTTTTCTCTTTTTCAAACCCTAGAAACCCCATCCACTCTCTCAAATAATCAAAACTTTCACGTTTTATATTAAATATTCCACCCTATAATCTTTCAAAAGGGTTTTTTACTCCGGATCTAATGTTTTTGGGCGTGGATCTTTAAGTTTTTCACTATCTTTTGCGAAGTATGAATTGAGAATAGAGGGAAGTGGATCGAAATTAGGATACTCAAAATCACCCTTCGGAAGATGAAACTCTGCACGACTAATATCAGAATCAAGTAGACAAAAACACTTCGGACAATTGACTGTATATGTTGGTTCAGAACAGTTGCATTGCTGAAAAATTTACGAACAACCTCCACATATGCAACCCCATCCATCTTACAGGTTTCTAACTACCCACGCTCAGTAAATAATTTCTCAATTCCTAGAGGAGCAAAGTGAGATATGGCCATTGGCCTCACAAATCACCGGGTGTGACAAAAAATTGTGCTTATACTTTTCTATAGTAGTCGATGATGAAAACTTTGGTGGAGTAGACGATGGCGAAGAAGGGGGCCTTGGCCTCTTTGAAGAGACAGCTTTTATAGACATTCTATAGAGAAATACAACCATGCTTAACAATCAAAGCATACAAAAAAAATCTCACAATAAAAATAAAATCACCAAAAAAATAAGAAAACATGAAAACCCTAAGTAAAATCCATATTCCACTCCAAATAAACATGTTTGTCACTTCAATCGCTTAAGAAACATTAAGATAAAATCTATATCGTGATTAAAACTTGAAAACACACGAAATCAAACCAAGATCAAGAGGGCTAATTGGAAGAAAAAATAAGAAATTATTCTCAATTCATACCTTCCAAAAGAGAATGAAAAACTTAAAGATTCATGCTAAAACCAACCAGATCTGAAGTAGAAAACCCCTTTAAAAAATTGTTGGGTGGAAGTTTTGATTATTTGAGAGAGTGGATAAAAGGGGTTTTAGGGTTTGAAGATGGGGAAGATGAAACAATGGGGTTTAGACGCAGTATATAAAGAACCATGCATGCGTTTGAACGCACTAGTCCGCGCATTCGAACGTGTTAGGTCCCACGTTCGAACTCAAAAGTCATGCGTTCGAACGCGACCATTTTTTAAAATCAGAAAATTCAAAATATTTTTAGAGATACACTTCTAAAAATTCAGAGATAAATTCAAGACATAAGTTTGTTAATCAAATAAAATAAGTCATACACAGATCAATCAAATCATCAAAAGTATATTATTAGTCAATTCTAATGCATCATATAAATTAAAGATTAATTTTGATTGATTATAACAAAGTGCATATGCAAGCTATTGACAACATTAAACAATCTTTTCAAATAAACTTTCATATTAAACAATAGTGCAATATAATAGTCAATCCGACTTAGTATTAATTTATACGTTTTTTGACTTATTCTCTAAAACTGGACAGAAATTTTTTTCTGTATTATTTTGATCACTGAAACCGTATAGGGGCAATGACGGTTTTCATACATGAGTAGGTATTATTTTGACACGTTCTTTTGCACTTGTCCTCAAATTGATTTTTTTTTCGGTTCAATTATCTTGAGTCTCTGAAGTAGTCTTAGATTACTTTTCTTGAGTTTGAATGACGCTAGATACAAATTATTATATACTTTTTGTATCTCAGATTCTTCTTATTCATGTAGTAAGACTTCCTGTTTATTGGTACTATCAGAATTAATAATAAAGTCAGTATGAAAAGGATGAAAGCTACATAAATCTCTTGGTGTTTCTCAAAATTATCATCTGATTCATCTGAGTCATCCAAAGTGACCTTTATAGTTTTACTCTATCTCTTATGGCGATTAGAACATTCCTGTGCAATATGTCCAAAATCAGAACATTCAAAACATCGAAATAAGTTTCTCAGCATTGAACTTATTTGGCTTCTTAAAGAATTTATTAAAATTTTTGATAAACATAGCTAATATCTCAATATTTAATTTGTCGTCATCATTCGACTTTAAAATTTGTTCGATAGTAGTTAAGGCCATACCTTTGGACTTGCTAGGTTTAGAAAGAGTGGACTCAAAAGTTTATAGATTACCTACTAACTGTTCAACCTTTATTATATTAATGTCCTTACTTTTCTCAATAGCTATAACTTTCGTCTAAAACCTTTCTAGGAGACCTAAGGATCTTATGAAAAATTTTGTTCTCAAGAATTTTTTCTCCTAGGTTGAAATTGGAATTGACTATGTCACTTAGTTTTACATAGAACTCTTCAAATGTCTTATTTTCCTTCTTCATACGGAGAGTTTCAAAACTAGTAGTCAATCTCTAAAGTTTCGAAAGCTTAACAGCTATGGTTTCTTTATGAGTAGTTTCTAAGATCGTTCAAGTATCTTTAGCTATCTTATAAATAGATATTCTTCTAAATTCATCCGAGGAAACACAACTGAAAATAGTATTAGTTACCTTGCTATTCTAGCCAACCTTTTCATAATCCGATCTATCTCAAGACTTAAGAGGTTTCTTAACAAGTTTATCATTCATCAATTACATCGGTGCGCTCCAACCATTCACAACGGCTATTCACACTCACTCATCTATAGACTTCATGTAGGCTTTTATCCTAACTTTCCAATATCCATAGTTTATTCCATCAAGAATAGGTCTAATAGAAGATTGTCAATCTCTATGAAAAGCCATGCCTAGTTGATATCTCTCTATAAGTAAGAGAGTCTGCTCTGATACCAATTGAAAAAAAAATATAGATACACGTATATATCTAAATCCTAGATAATGATATCAACCTTATGCTTGAATAAATGCGGAATAAATATTAAAAAGTAAAACAAAGATGAATGCCAAGATTTTTACGTGAAAAAACCTAAACAGAAAAAAACTATGGATCAAAACTCGGATCAAAACCAATCACTAGACTTGTATCAATTACAAAATTGACTTACAAAACTACTCGTCATTCCCCACTACTTTGTTTTCCTTAATCTTGATCGCTAGAGCTCGCGATTCACTGGTTCCCATGGTTGATCTTCGATCTCATTAACCCGCGAGATTGATTCTCCGTCTAGATGACTCTTAAGACAAAAACTTGGTGCGTTGTAGAGAAAATAGACCTTGTTGGTAGAAGAACGTTATAGCCTCAAGAATTCTTTAGTAAAAGCAATTATCAACTTCACTAGAGTAAGGGTATCCCAACCCTTATATAGGTTAATAAGATAAGGCAAAATCTAAGTCATATCAGGACTCACGTAACTCTAGAATTTTGCATATTACGTGGGTGCATTCGAACGCGGTTCGAGTACGTTCGGATGCGTTGACTTGTTCTCAAGTGCGTTCGAACATGGCATGAGTGTATTCGAACGCGCTGACTTGATTTTTACAGGTTGAGTTCGAATGTGCAAATATACTTCTCTATATGTGTGAATATATGCAGGGTGGTGCGTTCGAACAGCTCGTGAGTGGGTTCGAACGACCAATACGCATTTTTTGTATTTATGAACGCCTAAACCAGCATTCGAACTGCCTGAACGCATTCTCTGTATTTTCGAACGCTTAAACCTGCGTTCGAACGCGGTTTGGATGCGTTCAAATGTTGTGTAAATGCACTGACTTTTTTCCTCTTGATTTTGAAAATTTTCAATCCGAATAATTCAAAACTTATATAAATAATCATGTACATGAATAAAAGCACTTTAATTATTTTGCACACAATTGCCAACAATAAAAACCTAACATTCTCCCCTTTTGGCAATTTGTGACAAAATATCTAGTTTTACAAAAATTACAAATAGTCCTAAGTAAGCATTCAACAAGTCTAAAAAAATGTAACACTTCAAGTCTATAACAAAAAATATACCAATTCAAGATCGAATGAAAATAACTTGAAGTAAAGTGTTTATAGATAGATAGTAATATGAAGTAAGATCATACAAAACTATAAACAGTAAACACATAGGATTTGAACTTCAATTAGCATCTAAGCAAATCACACAGTTAACATATAATATCCGAGCATTCGGCACAGTTAACATAATAAAGCAAATAAAGCAAATATAATACAACTCTCTTTAAACTAAACTCCTTACTCCCCCTAAACTCAACCACTCTCTTCTTTTTGACACAAATTAACAAAGCCTAAGCACTAGGAGGAAAGTTGCAATGAAGAATAGAAAGCACAGTATTTTTGTTGCAGGCTTAAGGGTCCATCTCTTCTATAACCACCAAGCTTTTATTTTAGGGATCATTTAGACGGAGGATCAATCTCAAGGGTTATTGAGATTGGAGATCAATCACGGAAAGCAGTGAATTGCGCGCTCTAGCGATCAAGATTGAGGAAAACAAAGTCGTGAGGATCGACGGGTTGTTTTGTAAGTCAGTCTTGTAACTGCTACAAGTTTAGTGATTGATTTTGATCCGAGTTTGGATCTGTGGTTTTTTTCCATTTAGGTTTTCTACGTAAAAATCTTGGCGTTTATATTTGTTTTACTTTTTAATATTTATTCTATATTCATTCAAGGAAAGAGTTGATATTATTGTCTAAGATATAGATACATATGTGTGTCTAGATTTTTTCACATAGGATTGGCCTATATGAGGATAAAAGGTGAGTCTGTGTTCATCTCTAAGTTAAAAAGAACCAGATTTGCTTAGTTCCATAATATTTACTGCTATTAGTATGACAAGCTATTTGATTGAACTATTGAAGCTAACTGATTTGGTGCCTTCCAGCTATGCATTTCTTGTTGAGCTACGAGCTTTCAAACTTTTTATGCAGCTCCACTTTAGGCCTCTAAAATTGCATTAATTATTAGTGTACCTTGCAGCTCTGCTAATTTTGTGCTTTTTATTCATCTCAATGTAAGTTCTGCCATGTCATCAACCATTTTAACTGCCTAGTCTCATACTTCATGGCAAGGGTGTTTATATGGATCTTTACAATGCCTGTTACAGCTTGCAGTTAAGCAGAATCATGCAGACCATTTAGCCCTCATGGGACTGAACCAGAATTTCTTTGGTCAGCAAGTTCATTAGGGACATCTTCAGTTTTTATGACCGATCTGATATTGGACAATACTTTTCGGATCAATTTTATTTTTAGTGTTCATGTGGTTTTGAAGATGCTATTATCATCTACAACGGTACATGTGGCATACTTAAAACAACTGAAGTTCTGGCTATAATATTTCAGGCTTCCTCTCTTATTCAAGTGCGAATTTGATATATTTTTAAAATTTTAGAAGAATTAGTTTCTTGGAGGTATAGATATTTAACATGTTCATCAATATGAAGATTTCTGTTCCTACAGTTTGTTGTCATGTTAGTGACTTACTATTAAGCATGACTTACCCATTTTCTCATTGTTTTCTTCTTACTGCAGTTCTTTGATCTTGTGTTGATGAAGCAAGATGAGATGGATTTCACCTCGACCTTTGATCTTAAACTGAAATCCGAACACATGGTGGATTCAGCATATGCACCATCTGGAGTAACCTGGTGCTATGGCATTGTCCTTTGGTTCGAAACAGGCTTCACAAGCCGATTCTGCAAGGAGACACCAGCTCTCCTATCCACATCGCCCTATTCTCCCAAAACTCACTGGTCTCAGACTATCTTCACCTTCAAAGAGCCGATTGCCATGACAGCAGCTAAATCCATCACAAATTCATCTGCAGCTATTGGGTCGAAGGAGTGCCCCGCAACGACTATAAGGTCACGCATCAGCATCGCCAGGTCATCTGAACATCGTAGCATAGATGTATCCATGGAGACCACAGGGATCAGCTCCACAGGACGGAAACACAGTTGGCCAGTTCAGATCTTCAATTTGTGATCCACCACATTGTTTTACCTCCTGGAGCTAGTGGATTATTTATGATCAGATTTTCTTTTTCTCTTCCAGCTCGCATACATTGAATTTTACCAAAATGTATCATTTTCCCAATTGCCTTCAGCTTATTTCCTATATATTAATTCATTGTCCTTATTGAGTTCATTTGGTGATACTTGTATGGGTCTCCAATAGTTGGGAGATTCTCTTTATATTCTCTCCCACTTCTTTCCCTAATCTTTATGAGGGAGAGAAGAGGGAAGGAGGGCAGTTTTGGATTAGCATCTTGGGGTTAAGATTTAAACTGCATAACCACTTTCTGCCATTTTTGTTTCTGTGACTTATCAAGTGCTTGTATGAAATCATAAGCATATCATAAATGGTTTGCACTAGGCTTGATACTGGCTATTGGCTATATATTCCTCAATCATCTTTACTAATGTCACTGTGTCATATGTATCCTTTGTAACTTAATAATATACTTATGTTGTATGAGTATTTTTGGTTCGAATCTTAGCTATAGATTGCTTACTAAACTTATTTCTCAAAGATAAGATGTTTGTTTACACAATGTTGTCCTGACTAGGACGTTCTACCTAGCAAAAGTGAAACTGTTAAACATTCCTCTGAAGGTTAGATCAATACTATTGGTATGTGAGAGGAAGTGCTTGGGAAAATAAATGCTTCTTTGTAGAAAAGTGCGATGCACAAGTAGGTTGGAGAGTCATTCTCAATGTCGGTAGGGTAATCTGACAAGATTTAGATTGGATTTGAATAAAAAATTTCTATCTAATTCGGATATTGTAAAATCTATTTTGAGTTTACGGTTCTTGATCTCCGATATCAATGGAATGTTTTGTAATCATAGTTGCTAATTAATAATTTTCTAATAATAATAACAAATATATATATATGATAATATCTTTTTTGTGAAGTTTAGAGTACAAATAATGAAAAATCCTCTAGACACATGTATGTATCTAACCTTTAGGTAATCGGAAGAAATATTAAAAACGAAAGTAGAGATGAACGCCAAGATTTTAACGTGGAAAATCCAAACGGAAAAAAAAACCACGGATCCAAACTCAGATCAAAACCAATCACTAGAATATTAGCAGTTACAAGACTGACTCACAGAACAACCCGTCGATCCGATGTAGCTTCAAGAAGTCTCCTTTAATAATCTTCTTCAACCATCCTAGAGATAGGGCATCACAATCCTTATATATGATCTCCAAGATAGAGCCAAATTCAAGTCTTATCTGTACTCACGAAAGTCTAAGATTTTCAAACTTCGTTGGTATAACTTGATCTCATCAACTTTGCTCCAATAATTTTGCAATTCTTCAAACCAGAGATTTTCTAGACTTGTGTAAAGCTCATATACATGTAAAAAATACACTTAGAATATTTTGTACACACTTGCTAACAATTAAAAATCTAACAAGCAAGATCAAGCAAGCTCTAATGAAAATAACTTGAAATGAATAACAATCCAAGATCAAGTGAAAATAACTTGAAATGAATACCAATCCAAACACAAGTTATCAAGCAAGCATAAGTTTAAAAGTATTTAAGCAAAGTTATTATGCAGTAAACATAAACCAATAAACTCTAATAAACTCCCCCTATGCCAACACTCCCCTTATACCAGTAAACTCCTAAACTTTAAACTCACGTCTAAACTCACACACATTCTCCCCCTTTTTGACACAAATGTCAAAGACTAGAAACTCGGAGGGAACCGACGATGAAGAATCGTCAACACGGAGTCGAGGTAGGTGACGAAGGCAGCCTTGGTTTCTTAGTAACTATAGCTTTTTTTTTAGGCATTCTAAAGAAGGAAAAAAGTCGCAAGATTCAACATATGCCCAAAGCATACAAAAAAATAATAGGTGGAGTGCCAAAATTATGTTAAGTTAAATCCATCTTCCATTTGAAAATGTTAAGTTATCACGTTCAATCGCAAAATTCTGCGTTCGAACCCCCAATTCAGAAAAATTAAAAATTACCACGAGCCGTTCATAGATAATAGGTGGAGTGCCAAAATTATGTTTGTATCGCCCTGCAGCCGTTGATGTAGAAAACATTAAAAAAATCCTTTTTTTTTAAAGTAAAAGTCTAAGAAAAAATCAGAAATCTTTTTGGAGATGCACTTCTAGAAAATCAAAATAGATTCAAGACATAGAATATGACAATCAAATGAAATAAGTCATACACAAATCAATCAAATCATCAAAAGCATATTATAATCAATTCTAATGCATTACTCAAAATTAAATTAATTTTAATTGATCATAACAATAAGTATATGCAAGTTGAGCATAAATAACATGAAACTATCATCTTAAACAAACTTTCCTATTTAACAATGATGCAACAAGTAGTCAAACCGACTTAGTATAGAAAATTTTACACTTTTCGACTTATTCTCTATAACATGACAGGAATTTTTCCTGTAATTTTTTTTTTACTGAAACATATAGGTGCAATGATGGCTTTCACACATGAGTAGGTAGCCATTTTCTTGTAGTACAAATCAAACAATGTGCAGAAAGAAATTCACATATTTTTTTCTAATTTGTAAATAATGTACTGAGTTAAATTGGACTCTAAACAAGACGGCTTTCACACTAACTCATTGTAGCTCTTTTCATTGATCTTTTATGAACAAATTTTTGATGATTAAGCATGGGGTCAAACTGCAAATCAAAGTTAATAATGAGCTATTTAAAAATAATAATTCATGATATCATTCTCACGCAAGAATACACATACGTTATGAGTGCATTAAATTTGGTTTCATTACTATAGAAGTCGAGGGAGTGACAAAATCAAAATTGATACAATATACTTCAAGATGATAAAATTGACTAGAATAACTCATAATCAAGTAACAAATCATATTTATATGTCAAGAATATATTTTTGAATCTAGAAGTGCATCAATTTTTTTTTTATAAACAAAATAAAACTCTCGACAAATCTGAAACCTAAAAAAAGATTCAGAGTAAAAGAAAACCTAAAAAAAGAAGAAATAAAATAAAAAGAAACTTGCAAACTAAAAACACAAATCCGAATAAAATCAGTCCAAAGCACAAATCCTTAAGGAAGTACGAAGATACTCAAATCTCTATAAATTCAAAGGTTTTGTGAACAAATCTCCTAACTGTTTCTTTGTCTCAACATGTTCCAGTGCTATTATTTTGTCTTCAACTAACTCGCGTATAAAATGATGTCGGATGTCTATATGCTATTATTTTGTCTTCAAGCCTTTAACATAAAGAACATTTTCAAGAATAGGAACACCTGGAGTACCTTGGATGAGTTACAATCTCCAAATGTCACAACTCCCCTTTCATGTTCTTCGAGATTAGAAAATAAGGATTTGTCGCCTAACATATGTCTTGAACAGCCACTGTCTAAATACCACAAGTCAGAATTTAAAGCTTTCAAGGCAGTATGTACAACATAACATTTCAAATCACTTTTCTTGACCCATATGGTCTTTGTTTTCATCCCATAAATGAAGGCACTTCTAGGTTTTTGTAAAAAATTGTAATGGGGTCGAATATGCCTTAGAATGCCTTAATGAAAACATGTTGGAACAAACCCTTTTTAACTCACCTTTTATCGAGGAGTATGACTAAAGTTTACCTTTAGTGCCGTTGAAGAGTTACCAGTTTGTTGATTGAACTTCAGTTTATAGATATTTATCCAGGATTGTTTTGAAAAAGCGGTTGATGACCTCAGGTTTTCTTCCTTTTGTATACCTACAGAAACAAAGACAATTTTATTATTATTTGAATTACCAGTGTATCCAATACCATACCTGTCTTTTCTAGAAATCTGAGTTTTTAATATCTCGTCAAGTTTGTTCTTCCCTTTAAAAAATGTCACTTCCTTCTGCAATCGCTCTAGTTCAATTTCATTAGCCTTCATCTTATTTTTTGCATTGTCAAGTTGTTCAGAAAGGTCTTTTGACACGTTCAAGTTCTAATTTGTATTTCTCCTCAAATTGATTTCTTTCTGGTTCGATTACCTTGAGTCGTTGAAGTAGTCTAAGATTGCTTTTCTTGAGTTTAAACGACTCCAGGTACAAGTCATTATATGCCTTTTGAATTTCAGATTCATCTTCCTCAGCTGGTAACATATCAAGATTAGATTATCAGTATCAACAACAGAGTCAGTATTAAGTAGAGAAGAGGCAAATGTTACAAAGCTTTCTTCGTCTTTTTCAGAATCATCATCAGATTCATCTGAGTCATCCCAAGTAACTTTCATAGCTTTACCCTTCCTTTTAAGACGATTAGGGCATTCTTGTGCGATGTGTCCAAAACCAGAACATTCAAAACATCGAACTTTATTCTCAGAATTCTTATTTTTCTATTTGACATTGTTGTTGCTACCATCTGTATTCGAACTCATAGTATTCTTCTTTTTCACAAAGGATTTGCTTTTCTCAAGTTTTTCAGCATTCAACTTGTTTGGCTTCCGAAAAAATTTATTGAACTTTTTGACAAACATGGCCAACATCTCAACATCTAAATCACCTTCATCATCAGACTCCTCCAAATTTTGTTCAACTGTGGATAGGGCCATCCCTTTGGACTTCCTTGGTTTTGAAAGACTGGACTCAAATGTTTGTAAATTTCCTACCAATTGTTCAACTTTCATAAAATCGATGTCCTTACTTTCCTAAATAGCTGTAACTTTTGCTTGAAACCTTTCTGGAAGAGACCTAAGGATCTTACGGGCAATTCTGTTTTCAGGAATTTTCTCTCCTAGGTTGAAACTGGAGTTGACTATATCACTCAACTTTGCATAGAATTCATCAAATGTCTCATTCTCTTCCATACGTAGAGTTTCAAAACTAGTAGTCAACCTCTGAAGTTTCGAAAGTTTTACATCCATAGTTCCTTCATGAGTTATTTCTAAGATCGTCCAAGCTTCTTTTGCTATCTCACAAGTAGAAATTCTTCTAAATTCTTCTGAGGAAACACAACTAAAAATTACATTTATTGCTTTGCTATTCCAACCAACTTTTTCATAATCTGTCTTATCCCATGACTCAATCGGTTTCTTAATAAACTTATCATTCACCATGTACATTGGTGGACTCCAACCGTTCACAATGGCCATCCATGCTCTCTCATCTATAGACTGCAAATAAGCTCTCATCTTAGCTTTTCAATATCCATAATTTGATCCATTTAGAATAGGAGGTCTAATAGATGATGGTCTATCTCTATGAAAATCCATGCCTATCTGATCTCTCTCAAAGGGTGAGAGAACCTGCTCTGATACCAATTGAAAAATCTCTAGATACACGTATATATCTAACCTTTAGGCAATGATATTGTTTGTTCGCTTAAGTAAAAGTTGAAAGAAATATTAAAAACAAAAGTAGAGATGAACACCAAGATTTTAACGTGGAAAACCCAAACGGAAAAAAACCACGAATCCAAACTTGGATCAAAACCAATCACTAAAATATTAGCAGTTACAAGACTGACTCACAAAACAACCCGTCGATCCAAACGACTTTGTTCCTCTTAGTCTTGCTCGCTAGAACCAACGATTCACTGATTCTCGTGATTGAAGTCCAACCTCAGTAGCCCTCGAGATTGATCTTTCGTCTAGATAGCCCTTAAGACGAAAGATTAAGATTTGTAGATGAGAAGGACCTTGTTAGTTGAAGAACCGATATAGCCTCAAGAAGTCTCCTTCAATAATCTTCTTCAACCACCCTAGAGATAGGGTATCATAATCCTTATATATGATCTCCAAGATAGAGCCAAATCCAAGTCTTATCCGTACTCACGAAAGTCTAAGATTTTCAAACTTTATTGGTATGACTTGATCTCATCAACTTTGCTCCAATGATTTTGCAATTCCTCAAACCAGAGATTTTCTAGACTTGTGTAAAGCTCATATACATGTAAAAAATACATTTAGAATATTTTATACATAATTACCAACAATTAAAAACCTAACAAATAATTTATTACTAAATTTGATTTCCTTTCATAAGATAAGATCTTTCCTTATTTTTACTAAGATATCATGTAATATTAAATAATTTACCATAAATTTTCAGTAATTTATACAAGTATAACATAGTTTTTAAATCTAAATTCAGTTTTAATTGTGGTTAGTTAGATTTAAGAAAATTTGGATTTTACACCCTATCAATATTTGTGATTTACACCCTGTATTTTTAATTTTTGTAATTCGTGCTTTACATTTTATCAAATATTTGTAGAGCATATTTTAGGTTGGATTAATCATCTTAATACCATTTGACATATGACTATAAATACACATAATATCTGGATCGATTTGTAATAAAAAGCTTTTTAGTTTTTTAATTACATAAATAGGCTCCCTATTATCAAATTACAATTTCAGATATTTTTTCTCTACTAATTTAGCTCTAATAAATCCTCAAAAGATTGCCATGTCCTAAAAAAAATTCATGCATCACCTACGCAATTTATACGTATCATCTATGCCCCCACTGGCCATCGGGGACCGAGTGGCAAGGCCATGATCTGTAGGGGAACGGATCACTCATTCTTCTATTGGGGACAGCTGCACGAACGACAACTCCAAACATCACACATCCGCCACCTATACCTACCGTTTAGGTGGCACCAGCGAGATCCAACTAAGGTAAGGAACTTCTCTTGCCGCAACTAATTCATCTAGGGCAGCTCTCTCAGTTGGTGCTGCTCTTGTTCTTATTCATTCTTTCCATTTTGCCATCGCTTCGTTTATGCTCTAATTTTTAACAATATACATATCGAGATTTAAAAAAAAAATGTCACTCATCACCTATATAATATTATACGTATTGTTTATGCAAAATATACGCTGCAATTTTTAACGATGTGTATGTCAAGAATTAAACAAAAAAACGTCACGCATTACCTATATAATTTATACGTATTACTTATACAAAAAGTACGCTCTAATTTTTAACAATGTACACATTGAAATTAAACGGTTGGGTTAGGTAAGAGAGCGTAAACTAGTTTAAATCAGTAAAATATATCTGAATTTGTAATTCGATAATAATGGGGCTATTTTTGCTGATTAAAATCTGAAGAGCATTGCAAATCACTCCTAATATTTGATAAAACATAAAATATAATTTACAAATATTGAAAATACAGTGTAAATTATAAATACATATAAAGCGGTAAGGTGTCAAATATATATTTATCTTAGATTTAACTAAGCAGTTTTTAAAGAGCCCAATCATTTCAGCGACAATTATGATATTCTAAAAAATATGATGATAATTATAATATTTTGAAAGTTTTCATTGACAATTATGTAAAAGTTCTAAATCACTGGATAACAACATAAAGGATACTAGCAGGAATATCTTGGTTGATGGTTTTAATAGGCTTTTGGCCTCGATTAGACCCTGTTACAGGTACAAATTTTACATTTCAATTGCCTTCCAAACCAAGGCGTTCGACCAAATGCCCCACAGAAGAGCTACTCCCTGGCAAACAAAAAGAAAAAAGGAAGAAAATCTCTTCCTCTTTCCATGGGTTCGCTCTCCGTCCACTTCAAACTCCTGGCCTGCGACCTCCTCTCTCTCGTCAACCACCGCACCACACCTCCCACCTTCTCCCGCAACTCGACTCCCGTCTCCTGCGTCGAGACCCTCGGCGTCGTCGTCAGCCGCGAGCGCCGCGAACAATTCTTAAAGTTCCTCGTCGACGACGGCTCCGGTTGCGTCCCCTGCGTCCTCTGGCTCAACCATTACTCCCTCGGCAGGAAGCGGTGGCGCGAGCCGTCCGATCTCGATATAAAGGCCGGGATGGCACTGGAGCAGGCGGAGATGGTGCGGCTAGGGGAGGTGGTTAGGGTTAGAGGAAGGGTTGGGGTGTACAGGGAGGAAATGCAGGTGACGGTGAGGGATGTGGTGGTGGAGAGGGATCCGAATGCGGAGGTCTTGTTTTGGTTGGAGTGTGTTAGGTTGGCGAGGGAGTGTTATGATTTGGGGCCTTTGTGAGTGAGGTGCTTGTTTTGAAACATGCATGGGAGCTGTTCGCTGAAATGGCTAAATGGAATAGTTGCCTTTCTCATTCACAGAACTGGGCAATTGGTTAAATTTGAAAAGAAAAAGAAGCATATATGAAAGATAATTTGAACAAGCTGATCAATCATTTGTAATGTATCACCCGATAGGCATGACATCCTGTCTATAAATTGGTGCCTGAGAATATCATTTTATGATACACCAACCAACTAGCACGAAAAGGCAACAAAAAAATTTACATTATGGTAACCATTTGCTTACATCGCTATTGAATCAGCATCTATCCATGTATTTTGTTTTCCTACCTCCCTCTCTGGAGAAATTCCAAGTATATACTATCAACTAGCTCTGATGAGTGAACAAGGACAGAAGAATTGAGTCTATATCAATCCAAATGTTTTCCTGTCGTAGTTGTGGTGTTATGTCTCTGCCCTGAAAGTAACACCCTTTGTAATTCTCCGAGAGAACCACCGAGGATTTGTTACCTAGACTGCGCTTCAAGTAGGATGTTTGTGGCTACATTGAGGTCATTTCCTGCTCGCATGAGTGCCTGCCTGGCAGCATTGCTGTCAAAGCCCATTGATACCAATGTAGCAATAGAAGCTTCAGATAGCGGAGGAGTAATATGTGTTGTCAATGGATAGCTCCGCTGCAACAAAATCACGGGAACTATTTTAACATGAGAATGCCTACAGCATTTCAAAGAGATTATGCCATATCACTATGTCAGAGTAGAGCAAATGTTAATAGGGATATTTGCATTTAACATATTGCCTTACCTATTTGGTTTTACACCCTTTAAAGGAAATTTGCAAAAACATAACCTGGTTATCAGATTAACACTAACACTAACACTATTCAAACAGATGGCATACGAAAAGAATATTACATCAACTATAGACATTTTTTTTTTCCTAAAGTGCCTAACATGCTCTTACTTTCTTCTTCTTTCTTTTGGGGCATGAGTTTATTTCTTCTAACATAGGCAAAAACACCTTAAAGCAGAAGAAAGAGAGTAAATTAGCTTGGGTATAGTTGGGATAACCGGTATAACTTGGGTGAGGGCATTTTTGTAATTTTCTAGTATAATTAACTTAACATAAGGAGTTTGGTTAAGATTAGTTAACTAATCTAACGACAGAATATTTTCTACATACATTTAATAAAATATATGGCTCACTTTATAAATATTAAAAATGGAAGTTATAAACCTTAAATAGTTTAAAAGGCAGAGAGTTAAACGCAAATTTCCCCTAATAATATTATATGTGTGCGAGTTGATATGATCTTATCTTTATTGTATTGACTTTTTTTCTCTATAACCACTATGTCCTATAACTTCGATTCTTCATGTATATATGATGGACAACTCTGCCAGAAATATTCCAAATTGCAATATGAGCAAAGTACTGTAGGTTCAGTGAACAATGAAACAGACTCACACAAGGCTGCTATCAACTTATCATTAATAGCTAGTTTTGCGTAATCGAGGCTGAAAGCTATTTGGCCAAACAACAGGTGTTCAGACAATTTCATTTATTTCTATGATATGGCAATCAAAGAAGGCTGTATGTCCATCATAATTCATAAATAGCAAATATTTATGAATTATGATAGAGTTTGGACCAATTGCCAAATCATATGTTAGGATTTCCTCGAACTTCTAGATAACCTGCAATAATGTCATTATCAAGGCATATAAAAAAAATGATCAATGTAAGAAAACCAGTTTACTCATTTTGTATGCCCCACTAGAAATGTCAGTCAGTTATTCTATATTGGACTACATACTACGCATAAGAAACATTCTACCAAGACCACTAAAGTACACAAACCAAGACATCTACGTAGATAATAGGAGACTAGAAACTTGATTCAAATGAAGGCATGGTGAAAGAAGAGAGGAGGAAGATGAATAAAGATAGTTCCCTTTTATATTTATAAAGATGGTTTAAATGATAGCTTAAATGAATATTTTCAATATTCGCTTTACTAAAGAATAAGACAGATGACTTGCCTGAACTGGACGCCCAGCATAAGGAGAAATATTCCCCAAAATATTACCACTTGATGATGTCCGTGATGAGCTTGCCAACCTTGAGAAAAATGAGGCTACCGACTCAGGGAACTGTAAACATATTACATAAATGAGAAAACCTTGAGAAAACTAATGCTACCAATTCTCAGAACAGTAAAACATATTACATCAACTGAATTATCATTATACTTCTAGGAAAAGATTATTCATGTAACAAATCAGAAGCACTATAGTGTGAGATAAACATGATGGAGTATCAGGCCGATCATAATCAGACCTGGCAACTATGTCAACTTAGACTGATTGTACATCTAATACACAAATATAAAGTTTACTTTTGCCTGATACAAAGTAAAAGAATGTTCATGATATTGACATGGGCACAAGGTATATGAAGGCAACATAACCATGATGATATACCAGCCAGGTCATAAGACCTGCCAACTATATCAACTTATACTGATTGTGCATCTAATATATGAATCTGAAGTTTTCTTTGCCTAATGCAAAGTTAAAAGAATGTATATGATATTGAAAAGGGCACAAGGTACATGAAGGTGAAACAACACTGGGAGGACATAGATGAAATATTTTAAAGTAGACATGCTATATTACTGAGAAGTTGAGAACTCAATATTATCTTCTTAAGTGAAACTCTTAGAGAACTGTTTAAAGAAAAGAAAAAGGAAAAAAAGGCACTCCATATTCTTCTTAAACTTGTAAACTCCAAAATATCATGATGAAAAATAAGGCAAATCATAATCAGACCTGGAAACTATTCAACTTATATTTCCCTGTCCATCTCATACATGAATATAAAGTCTTTTCTGCCTTATGCAAAGTCAAAAGAGTGTATATGATATTGAAAAGATCAGAACACAACTGAATTCTCTTTCGAGGAAAACATTATTCATGAAACAAATTATAAGCATTAGAGTGTGAGATAACCATGATGGAATATGGAAGCAAATTTGAATACCCAACGTTTAATCAACTTAAATTGATTGTACATCCAATACACGAGTATTAAAATTTCAGGAAGTTTACATTTAATACCCTGAACTTTAGACTTACTATGTTGTACACCATACATTTTCATCATATCCAAAACAAACTCTCTATAATTTTCCAAATAGCATCCTAAATTAAAATCTAACCAACAGTTGAGGATGGTAGGGTAACGAAAGGAACATTCTGCCCAGTTCCAAATTAAAATATCAGAATACCCAAACTTCATGAATTTCCACTAAACTGACAGAAAAATCCAATAGATATTTGTATTATAGAGTGGTTTACTGATCATCATCGAGCTTATTAGAGATCTAGAGGTACCTTCAATGATGACGAGCATCCTCTATTAAGGTTCTATAAGAGACTTAAGTAAAAAAGTAACATGAAAAGACCATAAGTAATTTGTTTTAATATTGAATCTGATAGGAATTAAGGTCTAATTGCTCCATTCCAGTCTACTTATCAAACGAGACAAAATCTAACTGGGGGAGGAGGGGATTCGTCGGAATGGACGAATCTTGGGCCAGGTGTTTGAACACCTATCCAGGAATTCAAACACCTGACAACAAGGGTCGTCGTGCCGTTCGAACAAGATCAGAATGCTTTTGGTCAAAAGAAAAGTTCATCAATGCATTCGAAAGTCCTATAGGCCATTCAAACGCCCATGTTGATCACCGATTAAGTTGATTTATTTTAAGAGTTTGATTAGGTTTGGGTTTAATTTCTTTCCTTAGTTATTAGTTTGATTGGAAGACTACAGTCTTCCATATATGCTACTGTATATGAGTTAGGGTAGAAAATAAAGTATTTTCTTCTCTATCTTTCCTCTGGAGATGTGGTTTATTGATTTCTTCTCATTTTATCCATTAAAATTGTTGTGGTATTACTTGATAGACATGTTGGGTCAAATACTATCAGAATCCTCTATTCTCTTTATACTGTTGCCCTTTTTTTTCCTGACAGGAGCATGGAAATCCATAATAGTTAATAATATACGACTGTCAAAGCCTAAAGCCCAAGCAACCCACTTTTTCAAAACTGATCCTTGATGCAAGAGATCTCCATCAATCTTGCAATAAATTTATCACAATGGGATAGTCATTTTGTTTTTCCAAGTGTTACAAATGTGCAAAGTAAATAAAAAATATATACAAATTTACAAACAGTCAAAAGGAGTGACCACAAGGACCACAAAATTAAATGCTAGAGAAAGGAGACTGCAGAAACATATTATACATATACATAGCACGAGTAAGAGCATAAGATAAATGAACCTTTATATTTCGGATGCCAAAGGCATTCATATAATAGAGGGAACCAGCAAGTAGTCCACATATGCCAGGTAGAATTGACCGTATCCATGATGACAAAAGAAGCTAATGAAAAGGAAAAGAAATGACATAAGTACATAAGACAAACTACTTGGGAAAAAATGACATTCTAAGAAAGGTGATAACCTGAAGACCTGCCATATATATGAATGACTTATCGCTGAAGTGTAGGCCGAATATGCGGAACCGTGATGTAACAGGGATATTGAAATAAAAGGGCACAAACGAGGCAAAAATAAGACCATAAGGTCCAGAAGCAAGTAGGCTTAAGGTAGAATCTGCCAAAAACCGAAAAATGTTGAGACAAATATTTTAGTATGCGAACAGAAACTCAAATGCTCTAAGAACTTGAACAAAAAAGACAGTAAAAATACTACTGTAAAAACAAGTAACAACCAAGAATTTTGTCCAAAAATTTTGGGAATCCGATGAATAAGAGATACAAATTCCAAAAAGGCAATAAAATGAAGGGCAACCCACAGTGCTAGGATCAACGAAAAAGAAAGAAAAGGAGACCATGTTCAAAAATCAAAATACTACTAGACAGAATATGCACCAACATGATTAGAATATCCTTATCTTCTGAAAGAGAGTTAAGTTCCACACAATTGGTTCATACTGGTCATGGTTTAAATTTTGTCAGAATACGTGACACTATGCCAATATGTGATGCATTTTAAGTTTTTAACCCATCAAAATCAAAAAGCAACTGAAACAACTCTAACAACAATTTATTTGAGTGGATTTTTAGATTCCAAGATTGATTTGATTTGAATACATCTTGTATAGTTGTAACCAATGTATTGAAAGGTGATCCATGGTCGGCAGTCACCCATCACCTAGTGCTAAGGCGGTTTTTTTTAATATATAAACAATAAAAAATAATTATATATGATATATATATATATATATATTAATATAGTATAAATAAATTTTTTCTAGTTTACAATCACAACAACAAAATATCATAATTTACAAATATATTATATATATAAGTATATAGATATATTTACATATTTTATTTATGCATTTAAAATTAATAAAAGTTGCTCTATGGGTGCATGCCAACTAGTGAAAATGAGAGATTTTTGTGTGAGCACGTGGCCTTTTAAAGCTTCTCCCCCTTTCGTTTTTTTTTTGAGACAGTTCTTCTCAGCTTCCTTTGAGAGATCCCATTTTGAGAAAGAGAGAAAAGGCAATCACCATATTAGCTGCCACTTACCATCACTAGCATCAAGAGTGAAAGGGAAGAAGTAAAGAAGAAAGAGGAGAAAAAATAATTACTTGCCGACTGCCACCGCTGTTACTGCTATCGCTTGCTATCGTCACTCAAGAGATGAGGGAACAACTAAGCGGGCCACGCGGGCCGCCAAAAGACAAATGGCAGCCTGCTCGCCATTAGTAGGCCACCTAGCTACATGGCTAGATAATTGGGTCGCCGCCCTGCTATAGCCACCTTTAAAAACACTGGTTGTATCTAACTCATTATCAAACCCTATCACTCAGATCATTACATGCTATTAGATCTTGTGTAGTGCATTGAAAAATAAGATAAAGAAGAGTGTTTACGAAAATTTCAAATAGGATTTGACATGAATTTGGTTCGTCCAATTCGCATAGTGACTATGGTCAACAATATTTTCACTAGTTTCATAATGTTATGTGGGTCTTTATGCCCTTGTTTGCTTCAGGATTATCTTTCTCCCTATTTTAGATTAGGTAACACTATCCTAGATTAGAAAAGAAACATCAAAATATCTCTACTCTAGATTAGAAAGACTATTTAAATCATTACATACATAAGCCCAAGTATAATTTTACCCTTGATTTGATTAAAGTTATTTTAAAAATCCTCTCACCTCTCTCCTACCAACTCACTGTTCAAAGTTTTGGTTTCGGTTTTGGTTGGTTTCAGTTTTGATCTTAAAAAAATGAATAATGTTATGTCAAATAGAATAGTTTTAGCCTATTATGGTCCAAAATAAATGTTAAAACTAGAAATCTTGATAGTTTCAACCAATAAATTTTGACTTTCGTTATCATTAAGTTTCAGCCATTAATATTTGGTCTTAGGTGAAACTTCAAACAAGTTACCATCAACCTATCTCATTCCACAAACCAAAATTTCATGTTCAATTTTTCTGCTCAATTTTCTTACCTATTTCCTCTCTCTTACTATCCACCTATCTCATTACATATTTACAAGTATGTATGATATAAAATCTATGCATATGTAATGCATACCTATAAGTATACATTGCATACATACAATAAATAAGAACAATTTAATTTAAATTTATGTCAGACCAAAGGTAATTGAGTCAATTTTTCCTTCTCATTTATATTTTATCTCAATTTTATGTCACATCAAAAGTAATTTATTACATTGCTCAATGATGGCCGTATTGGTCGACACGGGGCATAGCCACCGATCGTGTCAATGGTGGCACGTCACCCAGAATGGCACACCTTATGCCGAGCCATGTTGGGCCGACACAGATGTGCGTGTCGCTCGTGCTAACTGGCACGGATTGTGTGAGGTTTGAAACAGATTTTATTGATTCAAAACAGATCCATTAGAGCGGTAAATCTAAACCATTCTATGGCCTTTTTTATCATGTGACAAACATGATATGTCATATAGAGCCTTCTTTTTTTTTTACTTTTTTCTATTTCAATCATATTATGGAGTGTTTAATCATTAGTACTAATTTTTAATAAATATATTTAATCATATTATTTATTGGATAATGTTTCTATTTGACTATTGTTATATCTTTAGTAAAATAGAACAATTACAAAAATAATCTAAAGATAAAAAACTCTAAAGTAGGCTTTAATATATATATTCAAACCAAAAGCCAAAGACATACGTGTTGAAGACTCAAAACATCTTTAAATACACTAAATTTTTTATTAAAAATATGTTAAAAGCATGTCAATGCATACCAGTGCATGCAGGGACGTGCTGAGCGCATGTCGGTCGGCACAACCATCATTAACATCACTATTCTAGATTACAAGTAAATATTAGGGTATTTTACTCTAGATTAGATATACAATTTTAGCAGTAAGAATCTAGAACAATTCTAGATTTTCCCTTAATCTCAAAGCAAACGGGGTTTATAATTTTTTCCTATTATTCGTTATTTTCTCATGCTATTATTGTTTAGAATATCTTGAATTTCTTCTCTTAAAAAAATACTAAACTGACACACGAAAGCTAGAACATAAAGAACCAAAACGAAACAAAATTAGTGGAACCAAAACCGAAATAATCAAAAACACAAATTCAAACCATGATGCATCTTCTATGTTTACACCATCCGGATATGAGTTGAGTCCCAAAAGCAATATTCACAAGGTAATTGACGGATTGTAAGCCTATTGATGCTATTTGGCTGTTCATGAAGTAGAAATGTTTTAGCTTTCTATACAATGCAGATTCAGGTGTATGAAAGGGGATTAAAAAAAAAGGATCAAAACTCCAAATGTCGAAGTTAAATATGCAAGAGTTCAAGACCAAA
The DNA here is from genome assembly GCF_048772165.1 of Typha angustifolia. NCBI lineage: Eukaryota > Viridiplantae > Streptophyta > Magnoliopsida > Poales > Typhaceae > Typha > Typha angustifolia. Next base: position 8,350,741 of record NC_133252.1, on the reverse strand, counting down.
ATCAAGAACTAGATTCTTCTGAAAATTGGAGCATCAAGAACAAATAATGGTCCATTGTATTAATCCACAATAGGAAAAAGGGGACAAGTCAATAGTTATCCCTGCAATAGGAAGGTGGTCTTGATTCTAGAAAAGACCACCTTCGGACTTAAGGAAATTTTTTACCACAAAGAAAAGGTAATTAAGTAAATTACAAGAATCTAGACTTAAGCCAAGCAAGATCAGTCCAATAACCCTGTAATTCCATCCACTGTATACTTTAGCTAGCCTACACAAATAACACCTTGTAGACAAGGCTATGATATAAACCAGGTCAGATCGGATTGTCTCATGAGAATATCGAGCTCAATAAATTGAGTCTATTTATCTTTTAATTGACGTGCTTATATTTTAAGAAAATCCTTAAGGCAAGTATAGTTAAATCATGTAAGCCTCAAAAGATAAGTTCAAATTAAGTCATGTACACCTCTAAAGCAAGTCCAATTAAGTTATATAAATCTTTAAGACAAGTCCAATTAAATTATATAAACATATAAGGCAAGTCCTAGTTCGAATCGTATTAGTCTTTATAGCTAATCCTAGTAGGACTCATTATATACCCGACCTTTATATATAGAGGGGTTGGCCTCATTTGTTTAATCATCCAATGAAGAATTAAGAATTAGGTTTTAATCTTAGATTATCTTAGGAGTGAGATTAAGATAATTTAAGAGCAGAAGTAAATTAATCATACCCGTTTATTTTTGTAGAAATATTTCTAACTTAGAACCCTAATTCTACCTCCAACTCATAGCCACCATCACATCTATAAGCTACCTTACCTTACGATAGTCCATCACCACTCTTGGCCGCCTGCCACCTTTCGATAACCGCCGCAACGTTGGATAATTACAATTCTGCCCCATTTCAACTTTCCTCCACTATTTTATTTTTAATTTTTCATCTCAACTTCCGATTCACGAGAATGAAATCCATTAGAACCCTAACTTTCGAGGCTAACAGCCATAAAAATATCATAATTTTTTTACGTATAGATCTAGTTCGTAACAAACTAGAAGAAAAGAAAGAGGATGTTGATTAAGTAATAGCCAACAAAACAAGAAAAAGTCAGATCTCATAGTGCTCCATTTGCTCAAGCAACAAGCTGAAAAATATCGTTCTTTAAGAAAATTATCTCATCATACAAAGTCGATATGGTACATGCTACCAAGTTGACAAACACTAATACCTTTAAGAAGCACCATAGCAAGGATCTCAAATAGTGACGATACTATCAGAGAGAATAAAAGAAAGACCTGCAAATTCCAGCAGCATATGATAAGCAAGAAGAGTAGCAACCAAATAATGGTGAATATCATTTAATTAACTTGCACAGAATATGAAGTAACATCTATGTTTTAAGTATCAAGTTGCACAAATCCTCATTAGTTATTCTGAAAGACAAGCAGAGAAGATCGCAAGTACCATATATTTATTGAAGCACTGTTGAATATATTCAAACAAAGTATTTGACAATTATAACAGTGTGGCGAATATTTTTAATGTCGCATTACTTACCGTGTATTTATTGGACCCTATCTGTCTCTCAAATACCCTGAAATAGTAAAGCAAGCATAATCCAAATATCAACTCTGGTGTCGATGAAAAGGCAAATACTGATGCACAAATTCTCCAAATGTGGAAGTTTTCAGAAAGGTTCTGCCACAAGAAAAAGGAGTATTAAATATAAGAATTGTCACACTTGAAAATTGAGATGACTCTTCAAAGAATTGTAGATTTATCAAGGAAAATATTTAACAATCTAAGTGAAGAAAGGATCTACAGAAAAAAGTCCCCCCAAGTCCTAGTTCATGCAACAAAGCAAGTGATGATTTCATTTTATGAATAGCATGCCTTCTACACTCTTCTCAGATCCCTTGTAATTCAATCCACCATGATTCTTCAGAGTTCAGATCTTCTTAATATCCTCCACATTTACATACTTTACTGCCAATATTATCTATTATTCTAGGCCTCCAACCAAATACAATTTCTAACCTCCTTCTTAATGATGTAGGCATGTATGCGTTCCTCATTTTTTCTTTATAACCTTGGAGATTTTCTAGCATAGATCTATCTATCATTCTTTTATCTACTCAAATAATCAATAGACAATAAACCTAAACAACAGGTAAACGATACAAGAAAAATACTACATATTCAACTTCCAATGCTATAGATCTAAACTTAATAAGTCATAGCATCACTCCGTAGTGCCCTTGAAGCTAAGCTTTTAAGACTATTTCACTTCCAAATGCTGGTCAGAGAACAAATTCATGCCTCTACTATGACACTAGAGGAAATATTTACACAATTTCGGAACCATCCCAAAGCTGGAGTTCACCAATCCATCAACCACACAAATGGTAAAATCAAAATCCCTTATCGTATTCAGCAAGAAACAACCAACCCGTCAACGAAACAGCAAACGGTGTGACTAGCGCACCTGGTAGGACAACCCGAGCCGAAGAGAACGCCCCTGGACTCCGAAGACGATAGTGAGCACAGCCGACACGAGGAGGAACGCTCTCGTGACAGGAGCGTTGTCTACATCGAAGAGAAATAAGACGAAGAAGAAGAAAAAGAAGAACACAATTTCCCGGGAAACAAAAGGAGGTGCTTACGGAATCCCGAAGGCCCCCCGTTCATCTCTGAAAGGGGAGGGAGCGATGGAATTGGAGTTTCGGATGAGAGAGACGAAGAATATTTCTACGAGGATTCGATCCGTGGCGTCTCGGGTTGTGGATGTTTGGATTCGAACACGAGTAAATAACTATATCGGCCTGTATTTGTATTATACTTCCATCTAATCTAGATTCTAGACTCTACAGTGGTAAGCTGCACAAACGGCCGTTCCTCCCTTCGAAATCACCTAGGCCTTAGACAATTCAGTCAATCGTTTAATTAATTGAATCACAAATAAATCAATTATCACACACAACTGCTACTCAAGTCATTGCACAATCAAATCAAACCTCCGAGCCAAACACTACTAAGCTAATCAAACCAAACCAAGCCGAAACCTCAGCCATATTATTGAAGAAACTTTATATATATAGAGAGAGAGAGAAGTAGAGATAGCCTAGTTATATTAAAATTTAATTACACTTTAATCCCCTATCCTTTAAAATAAAAGTGATACACACCTCAACTATTGCAATATATCATTGTACCCCATTGGTTAACATTTCGTGAGCAATTATGTTATAAGTTAGTAATGCGAAATGTATAGAGGTTTTGACCAAACTACTCCCAATTTTTTTATGCGTCAAGTACACTTCAGAACCTAAATACCAAACCAGCTAAATTTTAGGGTTCAACTATTTCGCTAAGCTAGACCCGATTTAGCAAAAGTCAACTAGATTTATATTTAAGTTTTGAAGATAATGAGACGCATGATAATAGTCAAAAACTCAAATGCATGTAGCAGTACTTTTTGACTGTATCATTAAAAAAAACCTAATTTATTTAGTGGATAGTTTTATCCTCTCCTATCTTCTATCTCTCTTTTTTCCTTCATTTCTTCTGTTCCATCCCTTTTCCTCTAATACTACAATCAACTCCTCTTTCTTTTCCCTCCATTAGTTCTCCCACTTTTCTTCTCTCTCTCTCATATTCATGAACAATCTTTCATATATCATCTTTGACAGAGTTTGGTACTACTCTCCAATTATTATAATTAAGAGGTGTCATTTGCCTATTTCATGCTAAAGAACTCAAAAACCAACTAAGCTTTGTAGACTACTTTTTAATAGGTTGGCCTTACTTATTTAGTTCAGTAAGTAGAGGAACTCCACCGATCAGTGGCTTTAATAGCTTAGTTTGGCCCCAATTTCTTTGGCTTGCTGCTAAATTCATTTTGTATACCTATGTAAGTCGTATATTTTTATATAGAGAGTATGGGAAAGAAAGAAACAGAATAATGCATCCAATTGTAAAATATTACATTTAAAGTACTTTAATACATAATATTTTGTTGTTCAAGGTCCTCCTGATGATCAAGTTGTGGTTGGCTACAACTTAGTGTAATTGTTGCCTTTTCGAATTTTGCTCTGTGGAGATTACAGTTTGAGTTATTTTAGATTTAACTAAGTTAATTTACATTTTGTTGATTAGGCAGTAGATTATCAGATTGGCCTCAAAAAGGTATGTGATAATGTAGATATTTATTAATCCAATTGAGTCTCAAATGTGCTACCAAAATCTGATGGCAGTTAGCATTGATAATATGGATGTAAATTATAACCAAAGGGTTAATTGGAATCATTGCATGCTCTTTAGCACCCTTCATATTTGTCACTAGCAGAATATCACAACCTAAACAATGAGAAATATATTTTTTTTCTCAGAATAGTGATAATAAGAACTAGGTTATCATCATGCAAATTTTTTTAAACAGTAATAATATAAATAATTGTTATTCTGAATAATAATAAGAAGAAGAAGAACTATGTCATCCTCATGTAATTTTTTCAAAACAGTAATAACAAAAACCAAATTATTTAAAACAGTAATACAAGAACCATATATCCAATGTTTTTTAATAGATAAATAATATCAAGCAATGGGCATAACGTTATCTAATATTGGAGTGTCCAAGCTCAAGAACCATGTAAATAGTTTTGATATAATCTTGGTCAGATCGGATCACATCAAAAAGAAATTGGCTCAATGGATTGAGTCTAATTATCTTATTTTATTCTTTGGTTTAGTTAGAGCCTTAATAGGTTATGATTTTATTTAATTAGTTAAATCTAACTCTGCGTAGTTTAAAAAAAATATTCACAGAATATTCTACAGATATCAAAATAATATCAAACTAGTTGGATAAGATCGTCAAACCCCTAGATTTACAACTTTGGTATTTACGATTTCTCCAAATTTGAAATTTATCTAAAGAAAAATGAAGAGTTAATTTGAGAAGATAAGGAAGACTAGTTTAGTTAAATTTATTTTAGACTTTTTGATTTAATCTCTATAAATAGGGTCTTATGGCTTGTATCCTAGATATGCTTGGAATGAAAGATTAATTGGATTTTGCCCTGGCATTATTTCTTCCCCTTCGTCTCTTTATCTTAACCGTCTCTATCTCCCGTATAGTTTTTACTATAGTTGTAGGCTAACCATAGCCTTCAACCATTTATCGCATTCGCATCCGCAAGCCACCACCACCATCATCTATTGTCGAGCCACCTCCATCAACTACTCGGCCTCCACTCCATCATCACCTCTATCTTATACCTACAAATCCATGCCTCCACCCACGGATCCCAAATTTTGTGCAAACTTGAATCTTAACCGCTACGAATCATATCAAGCCGATTCGTAACAAATTGGTATCAAAGCCAACGATTCTTGGACCGTCATGGCTACAACAAGATCGAGAGCAGCAAAGCAAATGAGAGCAAGGCATGGAGGTGGACCACACAGCTCCATCAAGATCGCCATCTCCACTAAGCTTGCGAGATTGGATAGAAGGCCCTCCCAATCTCTCGCAAACCTTAGCGCTCATGGCACAAACGTTGTTAGAAATCTAGGGCCCTTGTGGACATGAACCAAAGTCTTTCAAGGCATACCGTACCCCTGAGTATACCAGCCGTGGAAAGGTAATCAAAGCGACACACTAATGAGAGTAAGCATGACCATTGAACTAGATCAAGCCATGGCAACTGGGGCTGAACCTACACCGAGGGCACCTCCACAACATGAGGAAGGACCATCGAGATATACATCACCATCCAAGGAGACCTTGTTGCCCACACCAACAACTAGGAATCCCAAAGTGGTCGTCAGCCATCACCAATCGTCACCCGAGCCGTTAAATGAGGGCATTGAAGTTTTGAAAGATATCGAGGATTCGATACCTCGACGACCCAATCCTATGGTCATGGCTTCCCATCAAGTTCTTTACTGATCTAAAGGACAACTTCCTTAGCCCATAAGTGATATGTCAAAGCCTAAATCGATCAGCCTTTGTGCGAAACTTAGACTAGACTCAAGCCTATATTAGGTTATGGGTGAGTTAAATCTTAGTCTTGGACTAATTGGTTGAGCATCAATCAACGGATTACATAGTGTTACACTTGGCCGAGCCATGGCCTCCTCCACAAGTTTTGCGCTCTTGGACTTGGCTCGAGTGTTGGTGGGAACAATTCGACAAATACAGAAGGTTTGGAAACCATCATAGACACCTTGAGGACAAGGTGGATGGAAGCGTGGTGGATTGATACAATCTAGGTCAGATCAGGTCACATCATGGGGACATTGGGCTTAATGGATTGAGTCTAGTTATCTTATTTGCTTAATTAGAGTTTTAGTAAGTTAGAATTTTATTTAATTAGCTAAATCTAACTCAGCATAGTTTTGGAAAATTATTCACAAAATATTCTATAGATATCTGAATAATATCAAGCTAGTTGGATAAGATTGCCAACCTTCAGATATACAACTTTGGTATTTATGACTTTTTCAGATTCAGAATCTATCTATGGTAAAATGAAGGGTTAATCTGAGAAGATTAGGAAGACTAGGTTAATTAAATTTATTCTAGACCTTTTGATTTAATCTCTATAAATATGGCATTAAGGTTTGTATCTTAGATATGCTTAGAATGAAAGATTAATTGGCTTTTGCCCTAGCATCTCTCTCAACTAGGCCATCAACTTCTATATCGCCCTCCTCCTTTACCAACCAAAGTCATCTCTTTTGTTGGCACAGTATTGTCTAGCTTCTAATCTGCCTCTTCCATCAATCCCCTTAGTATTGTCTATAGCTTCTAATCTCCCTCTTCCATCAATCCCCCTAGTCCCGTAGGGTAGGCCTACTTTTCTCCCTTCGTCTATCTATCTTAACTGTCTCTATCTTCCGTACGGTTTTTACCATAGTTGTAGGCCAATCATAGTATTCAACCATCTATCGCATCCACATTCGCAAACCATCACCACCATCATCAATTGCCGAGCCACCTCCATTAACTACTTGGCCTCCACTCATCATCACCTCCATCCTATACCTAGGAATCCATGCCTCTACCCGCGGATCCCAAATCCCGTGCAGAACCACTACAAATTGGATCAAGTTGGTTCGTAACAACTTCCTCAAGTTGTTCTATGTATAATCATCTTTAATTTATGTAATAGTTTTGACTCTTTTGATTATCTATCCATGCAATTGAGGTGGTCAATGAGAGACATGATGATACCAATGATAGACTTTTAGCATTTTATGTTGTTATTATGAAAATATAAAAAGATAAATATCTTTCCCTAGGGACATATGTAAGTTAGTGAGAGTTAGCTATACTTAAGTCTCTACAAGGTTTGAAACTCATACATAGTAGTAGAACATTAATGTACGTATGGGGTTGTTGTACCAAGAGTCCAATATCTACTCAATGTATCATCAAATGAAGCGACCTATTTTAATTTATTAAATAAGTATCTTTGAGATAAATGATTTCTTCTTATTTTTTCTCTTATTCTCTTGGTGGATTCTGAGTTAAGAAATACGTGATTGACTCCAATATGGTGGACTCCATGGAGAGGTGAGTGTTTATCCGATTGCATTGGTGTTACCTTCTCAAGTTTTCAACCAATCCAGTATTAATTAGTATCACATCTTAGGTTCCTATGGTCAAACTATATTTCTAAAGTGAATGGCCACCTTCAGAAGTCTTCTTTGATATTATAGAAAAAAAAACTCGAAGTTGAAACATGGTTGTAGCACAAAGAAAGCTTCAGCCCCATGAGCATGACTTCTTTTTTCGAAAGGAGGTCCGTGGACCGATTTCATTGATTCAAAGAGGGAGTACAGATGGCTTCCAGTGCCTCACCCATCCATAGGTCCGAGGACCTAGAGCGAATGGCACGTTGCGCCAGAAGATAGGCATGGAGGTTGTTTTGTTTGCTTGTGAACCCTAGCCTTATCCAGGGGGTTTTGGCAAGCAGACGCTTACAATCAAGGACAATGTGGCGGATTACCCAATTAGGGTTGGCCACCTGGTCATTGATCCATTTGACCGATAGTTGACTATCGCTAAAGAGTCACGTATTGTCTCTTGGTGGGAGCATGGAGAGTTCAGTTAGTCCTGCCAGAATATCTCGGGCATCTCCCCATAAAGGACTAGAGCAGTGATCAAGAAAAATCGATCTAGCATAGGGACTGGAGCAATTGAGCATGACTTGCGAAAGAAGTGAATGACTGAAGAAACAAGTGAGATTTCTTAGAAAGCAATTTACTCTTGGTAGGCAAAGCACATGAACGAAGATCCTAAGTTGTAGGTCATTTTTGGTGCACACCTTAGAAGAAGCTTGACACCAAACTCCAATTTAGCTCACAACACCCACAAATGGATGACCAATAGAGGTTGTAAATCACAACTTGAAAAATCTTTAATGAAGTTTATAGTAGATAAAAATATTTGTTAATTAGATCTCTCTTTGCCTCAAACGGAGTTAGCATACAACCGGTCTTCAAGTCAAACAATCGATGCAAGTCCATTTCAATTAGTCAATGGGGCAAATTAAATTAACCCATTATACTTGACTCCTCTAGCAATGTCGATGAACAACCAAGCACACCAAGATGATGCATTAGCAAGTCCGTGACTGAATCATTAAGCATAATGAGAAGTATCAACAAGTTGTGAACAAGCATAAAAATTAGGAACACTCAAGGAAGATGATTTGGTATGGATTTATTTTCGCAAAAGATGCTTTTCGCATGGGCTCAATCCTAGGACAGACGATCTATTCATCATGGATAAAATGAAGCCATAAAACTTGAGGACAAAATTCTACTTAACTAAGCGAGAATAACACCAGAGTGTCCAAGCCCAAGGATTATGTAAGTAGGAGTTCCTCAAGTCTTTGCATGCATAGTCATCTTTAATTTATATTATAACTTTGATGTTTTAACTAGCAATATAATTGAGGTGATTAGTGGCAGATATGATAGTACCTATTATAGACTTTTAAAATTTTATATTTTTATTATGATAATAGAGCGAGAAAGATAAATAATTTTCTCTATAAACTTATATAAATTAATGAGAATGAGATATATGTGCATGTCTCTTGCAGGCTTGGAACACATGCATAGTGGCGAGAAAATAATGTATACGTAGGGATAGTTGCATGTCCTACGAGTCATATTTGTATCCAATGCATTACCAAGTAAAGCATCCTATTTTGAGTTATTAAACAAATATCTTTTAGGAGAATGCTTAGTTTTTCTCATGTTCCCTTAGTAGATTCTAAGAAGATTAGTGTGCTCGACTCTGACATGGTAAATTCTATGGAAGGGCAAGTGTTTATCCGATCACATTTGTATTACTTTGTCAAGTCTCTGATCAACCCGGTATCCTCTTCAACATTATCATCTTGAGACTATGAATTCTCTTCATGGTCCATTTCAGCAGCTTAGGTATGTAGTAAAGGCATATCAGTTAGCATCTCATGCATAATTTCTTATCCAATTTATATAATATGATTTCTGTACTCTCCGACAAATCCCAATGGCAAAACAATCTATAGCATATTTACAAACTTCCTCTTACATATACATATCAAATAGGTCACTTGGTTTAGTGTAGACAACAACAAGCCAATCATTATTACTAGGATCTTTCACATAGAAGACTTGTGTTACTTGAGAAGCTAATATGAATGGTTCATAAGTCAACTATTGTCTAGTAAAATACAAGCGCTTGAAATTTACTATAGTGAAACCTAACTCATCCTTTTCAATTCCCCTACCATGTGGTTGAAGATCTGCTTAGTCACACTTGAATGATTCAATTTAGAGGTGTCAATAATAGTTTAATTCAACGATGTCCTTCAAAATCTCATAGTAAATAACATCATCTGCAGTTGGGTTAGCATCTCTAGCACTTAAACAATACAAGTTTGGTTTTAAAAGAAAGTATCATAACACTTTTGCATGAATTTTTGTATGCCTCTTAGTTGAGGTACACCTTTCAACTATTTTCCATCTAGATGCACCATGATTGTCACATGAATTTTTATTGGATTTCTCCTTAAAGTACAACATGCAATCATTTAGGCATGCATGATTTTCTCATATCCTAAACCCAAGTCCCAAATCATCTTTTTCATTTCATAGAATATATTAGGTAGTATTTAACTTTCAAGTAGTGCCCTCTTTAATAGTTTAAGTAACTCAGTGAATGAAGTACTGGTCTATCCATTCAAGCATTTCAAATGAAACAAATGAACAACAAAAGAAAGTTCACTACATGTCTTTATAATTCCATTTATGCGTCATCCACAAGCTTATAGAATTTCTTTACCTCTACATTAGATACTTCCCAAGGTTTCTGCTGTATACCCCCATCGTTAATTAGATTTGTAAACCTAAATGCGTCATGCTATATTGTATTCATATATTTACTTCGGTGCACGTTGATGTCATTTTTTTCTCCATGTAATATCCAACTAGTGTAAGCACTTAACAATCTATAAGATATTAAATGTTCTTTAAGTTCATCTTGATTATTACAAAATCAATTGATTCATTTAATACATGAACATAAAATTAGTCCACTCTGAATAAAACGTGAAACAAACAAATCACAAATGAAAAACATTAGAGGTAGAACAAATCACAAATGAAAAACATGAAAAATCAAAGGTAACTAAAGCATATAAATTAGCTATTTAATTATTAAAGCAGAGAAACCCTATAATCGACTTAACATAATTAATGAAGTATAAAAACATCTTGTCTAACTTGCAAGGAAATTTGTTATTTTTAGCATACAATAATCCATATATGAAGTTGCCTCTCTTAGAAAAAGATTACTTTATTTTATCTTAATTCTTCCTTAACCCATATATAAAGTTGTCTCTCTTCTCTTTGCATGTGCAAGTCTAATATTGCTGTGTATATAAACTAATGATTACTTTCTATCATGAATAATCTTGGGTCTCACTCCCTTTGTGGTCACAATAAATTATCCGAAGTAGAACATGCATAGTACAATCTATCTCTAGATCTTTCTCTCTATCTCACTCATCTTCCTTTTAGATTTCCACCCTTCTCTTTCCTTTTCGAAAACTACCAACCAAAGATAAACATTTCCTAGACAACAAATGTCCACTGGATACTATAAAAAAACTGAAACTTACATAAATCCTTAGGTATGCTATAATACTGACTAAAAAACGTAAGAAATGCCCCATGAGATATAATCTATTGCATGTTATTAATAATAATAATATATAGAAAATAAAGCGTGAAACAAACAACCGCAAATACAAAACTTTTTACGTGGAAAAACCCCAAATTAGGTGAAAAATCTATAGATCTAAACTTGGATCAGAACCAATCATTAAAATCTATAATAGTTAATAAGAAACCTATAGGTCACCAGCCGATTCCTGAGACTCAATCTATACTAACTTTGCTTATTAGACTCAGCAATGCACTATTTCCTATGATAAGTTTCTAAACTTTAGTAACCCTCGATGTTGATTCTTCCGTCTTAGTGATTCTGAAAACGTAGTTCTTCTAGATCTGATGTAGATGTGTAAAGTTGAGAATGATTTAGCGCATTTCGTCTAAAACAGAGAAGTGATTTCCAATGATCTCCAAAAGATTATCTCAATATTGATTGACAGTTTTTTTTAAAAGATGATCGACATCTTTTGGCCCTACCTTATAGGGTTAGATTAAACTTTTTTATATTTTTAGGTAAGTATCTCTTAGAGATAAGATAAGTTTATCCAAAGATTCTCTACCGATTCTCTTAGAGATAAGATAAATAAAGATAGACTCAAATATATGTCAAATCAGTTAAGATCGTTTGAACACTCACAAGACTTGTTCGAACACCTATTATTTTCTTTTGTTTCGAAAAATCCGTTTGAATATCTGATGATCCGTTTGAACAGCTATACAGAGTTGTTGTTTTTATATCCTTGGGTATCTTTTATAGTACTTTAGCCATGATGATACTGTTTGAGCACTTCAATGACGATTCTAAAACTATTTCGAATACTTTGACTTTAAAATTAATCTCACTTCAAATATTTCATAACTTGTTCATATGTTCATACATAAAACTTAGACACTATATAAATAAAAATTATATTTTAAAACACAAGTTGCCAATTACATTAATACAAATAAACCCTAACAATCTTCCATTTGGCAATTTGTGACAAAATATAATTTTTTAAAATACAAAGTGTTTACCTATAACAATGTATAGGTCTTAATAGAACATAACACACATTTTGTTTGCTATTAAAAGTCCTGCACAATTTCAATATTCATACTAAGTGAAATACATGTGAGGCTATAAAAATAAATTAAGTAATTTATAGCAAACCAAACTAAAATAACTAACTACATTATATATCACTCTCCTCCCTTTTTGTCATAAATTGACAAAGAATAAAAACACTTATGCTCCCCTGAAAAGCAAGACAGAAGAATGAAAATTAAAATGTCAAGAGACTTACTTTTATTCATTGACATTGGTCTTTTATATACATTGAGACATATCTTCTATATGGAAATAATACCTATAATACAACTGTTGTATAAGCTATATATGGTGAAATAAAATTGAAATAAAAAATTGATTGCTAATTGATGAACATTCCAAATATAGTTGATAAGAATTCCAACAATAGAGGATTTGGCATCCCTTAATCAATGCTTATTCTAATTATGGTGGATCTCATTCTTAACATCCCCTCAAAATCAGTCTATTTCACAATATTTTTAATTGAATATATTTCAAAAATGTGCAAACTATTCAAAGTCTTAAATCCAATTTTTAAGTATTCAAAGTTAAAAATAATTCACAAATTAAAAAAATTTAACATTTGAGTTCATATATTATATTTAAGTATTTTTTTGTTGATGCACTAAAGAATTTCAAACGGACTTATGAAAGAAGTCAGACTCATTATAAAGTCAAGAGAAAATAGACGCATAAATATTTATATTAGCATATTATAAACTAAGTAGTTTAATCACCCAAAATTGTCAAAAAAGATATCCAATTACAGTGTCTTAATAATTCACTCTAGTAAGAGATAAATATACAAGGCAATTTTAAGACATCAAACATCAAGAGAAGACACTAAACTGAAGTCAAACCAAACTTAATTCATATTCTCCCCCCTTTGAATTCAAAAACATTTTTTTTTACTTTTTGTTTTATAACTTTTTTATTTTTCTCTCTATTTTTATATAAAATAACCATTTTGATGGAATGATGGGTTTACAAATGAGTTAGGTAGCCCTTTTTACAATGTACCATATTAAAAATATAGATAACTCATGAATGATATAGAGGTGCACGATATCAAACTGGACACTTTTAAGACGGCTTTTATACTAACTATGCGGTAGCCCTTTTGATCTTTTAATAAGAAGAAATATTAGGAGGCTGAAACTAAGTCAAAAAGTCAAATAGTGAATATCAATAAGATATCTAAATAATACCTCATGAGATAATGCTCATACAAAGATTAAATCAAAATAACCACAATCGATGAGCATGAAAGGTAATATAAAAAATGTTTAAGAGTAAACAAGATATTTAGAGATAACATACTAAATGTTAATACAAGTAACTATGACTTTAATAATAATTCTATAATAAGACGACTTTATGTCATAAGATTCACTCTTATTCAATAAGTGTATCAAAGTTCTAAATTTTCTCTTTTTAAAGAAAGCCAATTATAACCCAAAAATTGAAAATGAGAAATTGTAAACCTTAAAAAAAAAATCCTAAAATGCATAAATTATCAACTAATCCAAAAAAATTTTAAAACTCAAAAATCATATATATATAGCCAGAGAATACAAATAAGCAATCAGACTCTCCCTATCTAACATATCCCACTAAGGGATCACTCAATAGCACTATTGCCAAAATGTCTTCTTTTCTTATTCAAACTTATCTAGTTTTGAACCCATAATAAAAAGGATATTTAGGTTTTTGCACAAATTTACAATGTGGCCTAATGTATCTTTTAACTCCACAATAATAACAAGTAGGAATATAATTTCTAGCATTAGATCTATTTTTATATGTCTTAACATTCACATTACACTTCTCACTATATTACTTAACATTCGTCTTATAATTAATATAAGAAATATTAATGTAATGACAAGATGATTAAATAAAAGAGGAGAAGAATATACATTATATTGCACTTTCAGAGAAGAGATATTTGATCCTTTACTATCATATCTTTGTTCATACAAATTAACATCCAAATATCTAATTTTATCACATAATGAAAAATTTTAGGAATTAAAAAGTTTGAGTTTGAGAGATTGTTATCTATTTTTTTAAGCTTTAAATTTTATTCTTTGAGACGCTCCAAATCTTTCAACATATCTGCATGATGCTTCTTCATCTTGGGGGTTTTTTTCTTCTTTCTTCACTTTAAATTGTCTTGCAAGTTTTAGATTAATTTTTTACACTTGTAGAATTTTTTGTACAATTTATTGTAAGCTCTATGTAAATTTGAATCATTTTAAGAAACTATTACATTTAGATCCTGTTCATCTACACTTAAAGATTTATTAGAAAGCTCAGTAGATAACAAAGAAGTAGTGAAAGCAATATAATTTTCTTTTTCGAATTTAGAGTCGTCATTATTAGAATTATCAGTATCATCCCAAGTGGCATGTAAAGTCTTACCCTTTTCTTAAAGTGATTAGGGCATTCATGAGCAATATATCAATATCCTTAGTATTCATAACATTGAATTACTCTCCTTGATAATTGCTTTTAGGTCTTTTCCTTTCACATTAAGAAGTTTTGAAAAAATCGTTAATCATTTTCATAAAGAGCCTCATCAATTCTACGTCAAAATCATTATTCTCTTTAGACTTTAGAAAATCATGCATCATATCTTTCCAATATGAATTTTAGATCTATTTAACACGAGAGGTTTATCAATACCTTCTTTAAAAAAAACTTTATCTCCTAAAAGATCTATCTCTAAGCTAAGCTAAAAGAGTCTACTCTGATATTAATTGAAAAAATTAAAAGTTACGTGAATCCTTAGATATACTATAATACTAATTGAAAAACGTAAGAAATGTCCTTAGAGATATAATCTATCACACGCTATTGATAATAATATGTAGAAAATAAATTGTAAAAAAAAAAACAATCACAAATACAAAACTTTTTACATAAAAAAACCCTAAACCGGATGAAAAATTATATATTTAAATTGAAATAAAAACCAATTACTAAAACATGTAGCAGTTAATAAGAAGCTTACAAATCACCTGTCGATTCCCATGACTTAATTTGTACCAACATTACTTATTAGACCAAACAAATGCACTACTTTCCGTGAAAGGTTTCCAAACCATAGTGACCCTCAAAACATAATTCATTCGGATCTAGTGTAGCTGCGTAGAGTTGAGAATGATTCAATATGTTCAATTTAAAATAAAGAAGTGATCTCCAATGACCTTTAAAAGATGATCTCAATATTGATCGACGACTTCTTTAAAAGACCTCCAATTTAATAATTGATGCTTAGTCTCTTAGATTAGATTAAACTCTTTTATATTCTTAGAGATAAGATAAATATCTATTTAAAGATTCTCCGCGGATTCTCTTACAGAAGATAAATAAAGATAGACTCAAATTTAAGTCAAATTTGCTAAGGTCATCCGAACGCCCACAAGACCTATTCGAATGCATATTATTTTATTTTCAGTAAAATGTGTTTGAACGCCTGATGGTCCGTTGGAAAAGCTGCACATACTATTGAATGTAGAGTTGCTATTCCTATACTTTTGGGTATTTTTCTTATACTACTATCATGATACCGTTTGAGCATTTCAACGATAATTCTAAAACTGTTTTAAATACTTTAACTTTAAAATCAATCTTTCACGTCAAACATCTAAATAAAAATTATATTTTAAAACATAATTTGCTAATTATATTAGTACAGATAAAATCTAACATACTAGTTTTCATATTCAGAGCTACTCCAAGCTCAATATTGATATTTACGAATCAACGACCTTTCTCACATCTATTGGAGTATAAGATCTACTGGGGTTGCTTCTTTTCAGCTGACATTGAGAGAGGGGAGACTAGTATCATAGAAGAGAGAAAAAAAAAACAATCTCTCTATTTAGATCCCTTCATGGCCATGAAGAGTACAACTCCAATCCCAATCCCATCTCTTCCTTATTAATCATCATCTCCACCTTCTTGATTTCCTTCTCAAACTACAAAAAAAAAAATGTATATACAAAAGAAATCAATAGTTCCTCACTTTTCTTGACTGTGGGTAGAAGGCCACATGCACCACCGCTGCTAGTAGGAAGATGGTCGGATCACCATTGTGAGGGCTCATCGCAACCACTCACCCCATCATCATCTCAAGCATGATTGGATTTGAATAGATATTTTATAGATTTAGGGATTATGGTTTATTTTGTTGGGAGTTTTTATAAATTTTTCTTGTGTAAGTTGGTTGGAAATTCCTTTTTCAACCCAAATTTTTATTCATGCACTTTTTTGCCTACGAATATTTTTAGTAATTTTTTTTCCATAATATTTTTTAGCATTTATTATGGTGGCATTTCACTAATGTCACTAAATATTTAGACTTTTCAATATTAAATAATATATGTAGATAAAAGTTCATCTGTCATGGCATTAAGCTATGATTATTAATGTAATCATATATACGCTATCATTTTATCACTAACAACCCTTTTACCCAAACATCATTTTCTGAGACATGGTTGAAATTAACAAAAAATATACTAACTAATTTTTCATTATTTATAAGGTTTAGGAACAAACCTTGCACATATTTCTATGATAACCCTATAATTGTTGGAGGCTTGGACTTTACAAAACTTCCAATTTTAAATAATGATTGCCAAGCAATAGTCTTGAAGAGGAATGAGGAAATGGCTTCTGAGTTAAGGCAATGGGAGTAGAGAATCACATTTTGTAATTTTGTCTTGATAATGTTTAAGGAATAGAGAACTTTAGGGACCTATGCATGAACATGATATCATTCCTATCAAAGAGAGGTTTACAAGTAAAGATGAAAATGGGGATTTAGGAAGAGCAGGAAAGAGAAGTCCTAGAAATAAATAGGAGATCAAGGAGGAAACGAACCTACTATCAAATCTTATAGATGGAGGTATTTATGCTGATCTGAGCTCTAACTTCATGTGGAAAAAATCCTTCTAGTGCTCTCCATCTAAAGGAGCCATCAGAGAGTCCCCATTAAGCGGTTGTAAACCTTGCATATGCAGGGCCTCATGAAGAAGAATCTCTACATAAACTAGAAGTCCAAGATTGTGGATAGAGGATTCTTTGCTCCTAGCGATGGAAAGAGTTCGAGAAGTGTAGAGTGACAAAGCACCTCAAGTAGAAGGTGTATTGTGAATGAACTCTTAACGTACTATTGCAAAGCTGAGCAACCTAGAAGACCATTAAGCCATTCAAGCACTGAGTCATCAGTTGTATGGGAGGTTTTCATCTTAGATGGTAGAAGTCTTCTAAAGGCTGAGGAAAGGATGCCATTGAGGGAGCAAGTAGAGAAGGCCTTGGTCGCGGTCATACTCCAGGAGGAAGACTTTGGAGGAAAGCATACATAGTAATTCTATTCCTTAGATGTACGCCCATCCATCCTCTCCGAGTGCGTTAGAGATGAAGAGTTGGGAAAGTAGAGGATTGGGCTTCGAAGGCCAACAATTTTGGAAAGTAGAGATAGAATGTCATCTAATCTATAGAAATTTTAGAGAGAAAAAAATGGTGAAAAACTATTGGAAGTGGATTTCAAACACCTTTTTTTTTTCCTCTGCATCCAATGAAACCAACAAAGCTTTAGTCGCAAATCTTCTATTCTTTTCTTCTTCTTTTTTCTAATAATTTGTGTTGGCAGTAACAATCTGATTCCAAAGAGTCACAATAAATTCGATCAAAATAATATAAATAACTTACAGATTACAGAATATAAAATTCTGAATAGTCGAGTCTAGTGTTGGACACTATCTCCTTAAGACCAATTTACCCTCCAGGAATAGTGGACGTCGGTCTCCCAAGATATTGTTTTTAATTATGCAGACTGACAGCCTATTTATAGAAGTAAATAGGCTTGATGAAAAGATGCAAAATTTATAGAAACTAATTTATAGTTACACTGTGAAGGGATGCACCATTTGGGTCGGGTTCAACCAACTAACTGATTGATTAACTGTTAAAATTGGACTTGACCCGTGCGTGCGAACCGAACTGAGCCGGGCGGCGCGCGTGTGTTAGTTAAGTTGCATAGTAACCTTTACCCACAAAATAGGTACCCCTTTTGGGGCCCAAAGCCCATAAAAGTTTGTTACTTATATACCATACTAACATTTCTCAAATATCCAATATGGTACTAAACTTCTTTTTCTTTATTTTCCATTGCCATGATACCCACTTTAGAGCCAATTTTTATTCACTTCTCTTCATAGATTTGACTAAGTGAATATTTGACAATAAAGTACACTTTGAGCTAAATTAATTCCACCATTAAATCATCATTAATAATGTGTGGGCCCCACTTAAAACTTAGCTCAAAATTAATAAAAATTCATATCAAAAACATGAAATTACCAACAATTTGTGAGTGATAAAAACATTTGTAAGCTAGACAAAAATCCGTTGTTATTTCATGAAAGCATTCTGTGGAGAAATCATCATTTTCTCTTTTTTTGTCCTCAAAACTCGAGTACCTCCTTTCACCCAGTAACCTAGCCATCTATGACGTGTGATAAACACTAATTAATTAAGTCATGAAAAAGAGATACACAAATTGAAAGCAATTTTGACTAGCTAGATATGCATGAGCTAAAATTTTTATGAACTTAAATCAGTTGAAATCCATATATATCCTTTTGGGTTATATCTTTTCCCCCATTTCTCAGTCACTGTGCTTGGAGAATCTGATGACTTAAGTTGCTTGGATCAATTTATATATGGAGTCTTTGAGTTTTAACTGTAATCCTTGTTGAAGTTGGAGCAAATTGCTGACAAATTGGAAGCTCAAGGCACCATAAGCTTACAGCTCAAAAGAGAAAAAGAACCAGAACAAAGAACTACTATAACTATTCTAAACAATTGCCAACATAAAATCATCCGTATCCATTAATTCATCAAACACAAGCGAATTAGAAAAAGCCAGACCACCTTAAATTCTTGTGTTGGTTCTGCTCTTGCAAGCTACTACTTTTTTTTATCAGAAGTTCAGCAAATGAGGAGATGCACTACTACTATGCCTAAGATTCAAATAACTAAAGTAGTTCAAGTCATCACAATGAAGAAAACCGATGGTACTCTCAGAGTGCAAGCAGATCAAAGCTAAATGCAGAACTTACATTTCGCTTCTGTTTAATCTACAATGGTGGTTACTCCTGGACAAGGATAAATTGCTGAAGATTCCCATGTTCTAGGAAAAAAAATAAACCCAACTACTCAAGTATCTTTTCACTTTCTAACTTGTATTATAATTTGTGTAGAGTGGTAACTTTACAATAAATAGGAGGAGTGGTGAGATTTTCACAAGAAAGTGTTGAGAGCTTGCGACGTCTAAATATTTTTCAGAAAAATATCTATTCAAGGGCATCAGATGGCCAAATCTGCCTCCATTTAGAGATTTCTTCCTTGCTCTGTAGCTTTCTTATGCCCCCATAAAATCCATCTGTTTCGTTGCCTTCTTCTCGGTGATCCTTCCGATTGATCAATGCTTGCCTCCATCTGGAGCCAGGTGTATATTGGTTGAACTCTAACACAACCATATCTGCAAAATAATTAAGAAAGCAAAGGCTCAAAAAATGTATTTAGCTTTATTTAAGACATTATCAACCATGCAGAACTTTACCAGATTGGCCTAAAGGAACTTCTAATTGAAAGAATAATAATATATTGACTGGTCTTCTGTGAAGTTAGGGCAATTTTATTAGAAGGATAGTTTTAAAAAGGTACTCCAAAGATGTCATAAATTGATCTTTTCCTTTTGTCAAGGATCGGTAAACTTATTTACTAGAATTCTATCACTACTTTAGCTGAAAGATGTCAAAGAACCAAAAGATTAAGATAAAGGAAAACTAAGAAGTAGGACAAGTTCGATATAAGAGCACTTTTTAATCATAGAGCTAAACCAGTAACATTTCAGCATAAAGTCAGGATTGAAGATACTGGATCTATGCAGTTATGTATCGGTAAATATATATACATTTAAAGGTTCACTTTACTTTTATCAGAGCAAGTCAGAGAAGACTACACAGTATTTTTCAACTTCACTGTGTTTTCAGTAAAAACATAATTATATTTAGACGATGAGATTAAGGACAAGCATAAAGCTATAGGGCACTTATTGGGATTTATCTAGTAAGGTTCTGAGAAATGAAAGTTGAGAGACAGGAAAGGATTAAAAAGGTTGCACAGTGTGTATCATATGATACACGCTCATGTTGAGATCTTCAAAAACTAGGATATTTGCAATCAAGTAAAGACCAGCAACAGATGGTAGCGTGATTTACAAACATAAAAAAAATTGAGCAAAGATTAAGGCAAAGATTGAGGTAAAATTGAAGCATGATTAACAACATACTTTAAGGAGATGTGAATAGGAGAAGAAGATATTTTAGATTCTTACGATAATGGCTAATTCTTCAACAATCTCATGGATTCATGGTGTTAGTTTTAACTTCAATTAGTTCCAATGAATTATTGCACAGTATATATTTCTTTTACGCACTTACATTTTCTTGTCCATGGTATCTGTTAAACAAGAAGAAGATCACCAAAAGGTAAAGTTATTGACTGAACTCACCACTAAGATGACAACGACAGAAATGCTCATTTCCATCACATGATTCAAGGTGACCAACAACTCCGTACCACCAACCTGCCAAACATCTCAAAGCATTAATTTGCTGCTACTAATCATTTCCATTTTTGTAAACAATTCTGTCATCTATTTGACATGAGGGCTAGAAGACACATTTGGTCTGAACTGTACTGAATTTGGACTCACTAACAACAAGTACTAAGACTAACAGAATAATATCAGTGTCACCAATGAATTGAAAATACTGGATAAATATTTTGGAAAAGATAATCCCTAAAACACGCACCATATGGAAATTCCTTATTCCTTCTCCATTGAATTTCAACATGGTTTCCTGGAACTAGATCATTTAAGCAGTCAGAGATATGAAGAGCATGTGCAGCGGTATCAACAGGGGGTGCCCTTATCCTATCCCAATGCACTCCCTCCTCTATCACTACTGTCCGCCGCCCATGCGGTGGATACCTGCATGCCAAGATTACGATAATGAGTGAGAAAATTCAATCCAGATACCAAGAGACAGTTAGAAAATCTATGTCGCTTCTTCTGATCATACATTAGTACTGATTCTGAACTTTCAAATCAAAAACTCATTCTTTTTAAATTTTAAATTCATGGTGGACCGAAAAGAAAGGAAATTAGATGTATAAATGCATTTGCATACCTTGCGCGAAAAGTGTCGGTGCGGCGATCATAACAAACTTCAGCATCATAACATGATAACATAAACCCGACATGCCCGTGCTGCATACAAGTGTAAGAAGTCAACAAACAAAAAACAAATAGATATGAAGTAGCACATCCATTATCTTCCATAGTTGCTTACTAATGTCTTTGAAGGAAGAAAGACCATGAGGGTGGAGAAATTTTTTTTTTTTTTTTTTTTTGTTTTCCAATCAGCACTTAAAACATATCACATCTTGACTGCCAATTGACTTGAAAGAGCAAAAATCATCCATTTTGAACTCCGAAATGCATATAAATATCACCCAGAAGATGGCAAGTTACTAAATACAATATTGCATATACACCAGGTTTGAAGAAAACCATCAGAATTCTATATGAATATGTAAGCGATGATATTTTTGTGTGTTCAATACCTCGCGGTTGTACACCTGAGAAGGGAATGAAAACTTGCCGCTCTCAATCGCTAGGTACCAAGACATGATGGAATCATCAGGCAAAGTGGTCTTCATTTTCTTACTGCTGCCAATCCCAGACTTAAGCCAAGAAAGAGGCCAGACGCAAGAGAGAGCTCTAATCCACATTTTCGACCTTCCACCGCCGACATCGCTCAAGGAGTCATTGCTTGATGCCAAATATAACTCCCACTCTCTAATGGCAGCTCGGCCGATCACTCTCCCCCATTTTTCTCTCATGTACTTCTCCCAGAGATGATCACTCCTACACTTATCTCGCAGCGAGCTGCATACAGCTGCCATGTTACACAACCCATCAGGTGACAGCCTCCCGAGGATGCATTCCAAGGCCAATTCCGGCAAATCCAAGATCGACGGCTCAAGTGCTAACTCCTCGATATTTGCCACCTTAGGGGCAGATTTCTTCTTGGGAAACATTCTTGATGTGATACCAAATTCACAAGTGATAACTGACCTACAAGAACTCATCAAGGAGTTCAACAAGAAACACACAAGCTCCTGCCAGAACAAGGTGGAGAGCATCCTCGACTCATTAGCCCATGCAGAAGACAGGGGATGAAGGGGGAGAGACTTGGAGAAGAGGAGGAAGGAAAGGATTGACACAAGGAAGAAAAGCATCAGGGAAGCAAGAGATGGGATTTTCCAAAGGGGTCGAATGGATGCTCCACATGAAGATCACAAGAAAGGCTTTAAAAAGACCCAATTTTTAAAAGAAAAGAGACAACTTGATCAATTTGTAAAGAACTTTTCCTGACATGAAGCCTTGAGGACTTGGGAGGAAGGATCCAAACACTGTTATGGGTTTATTCGAGGTAATCTAGTAAATACTAGCAATAGAACCAATTGGGTTGTTTAGAAATGGACCTGATTAGGTGTAACCAGCTTAGAGATGATTCAGTAAGGAGCAATGGAAGATGGAGATGAACATGAAGTTGGGTCCCTCCACCACCTCTTCAGCTCATCAAGATCTTCCACACAACCTACCAAATCTTCTTCCTCCCTCTCTCTCTCTCTCTCTCTCTCTCTCTTCCTGGAGGAGGAAACCAGAGAAGAAGAGAAAAAGGGAAAGAAAAATAGTGGGCAAGAGAGGGACAGAGAGGAAAAGGAATAAAGATTTTCCTCCATTGGTTGGAGATATATAGTTGGTTGGGAAGGAGGGAGTTCTCTTAATCCCATTATTAGTGCTGGAGTTCAAGGTACCAATCAGGAGCAGACACCTGTGTATTGTTCTATATTGTTTGAATTCTCTCTCCTCTCTCTCTCTCTCTCTCTCTCTCTCTCACATCGCCCAATTGATGTCAGGGAAAATCGGCCAGCCGGATATATAAACAGCAAAATGGTGCTTTTTTTGGCTTAAAATAGGTAGCGGGCGTTCCACTGCACACGAGGCTCTCTCTCGATCTTTAGTTCCATAAAAGAAATTATTTTAATATAGGTTTGCTGAAATAATTGCCTCCGGAAGTTTTTTAATATTCTTTAAAATATCACACTCGTCATTCCTATTATCTTTTTAGCAAAATACTCTTGGAATATCATGACACATGATTGTTAAAGCTCATGTTTGGAGTGTTAAATATTTACAATTTAAGATTCTATCTTTTTTGTATTACGAATATTGAATATCGTTAGATAATTTTGGAACCAATTTAGACAATTTTTACTAGGGCAAAGTAAGCTCTTTTCCTAATTAATCTAAATCCAATTTTAATGGTAATTAATTAGATTTAACAAGAATAATGATATTTTTGAAAGAGCTAAATAATTTTGATGACAATTATACCATTTTGAAAGTTTTCACGCAATTATGTAAAAATTCTTGTAGCATAGCTATGCTTGTTTAATTATAGAGATAATATATGCTTCCACTTTTTCCTCTTTGCATTTGATAATATTTTGACTTTTGGGGTGTCCCTGTGCCACCATCCTCCTCCCAATCCCCTTCCCTAGCCATGCCGGCTAAGTGGAGAGTAAAGGTCTTTGTCATCTTCTACGAGGTCATTTTCCTCTCTTCTCTTCTTCTACATCCCTTCACTTTCTCTCATCCCTCATCCTCTATTTGTACGTTGCTGGTAAAAACCGTCGATGGGCAAGTACTTATGCACCTCCACTCCCTACCTTATTTGTATGCATTCATTGACTCAAAGAGGCTCCGGAGGGGTTTGGGGGTCTCTTCCTTCACCTCCTTGTATTCTATACCATCCTTAGACTGCGACAATAGAGGAAGGTTAGAGGGAGTCATCGAGTCGACGTCCTAAGTGGGTTTTGAGTGGTTGTAGTTTTAGGATTTCTTTTGTTGGGTTTCTACTTAAGCTATTATTCTTGTGGTGCTCGAGAAACCTATCTTCTTCCCTCCTCTTGAGTATGATAGTAAATGCCAGTCTCTGTATGTCTAGGGCAGCGGAGGTCACAATAGAGCTATTGGCTATCAAGCCGTTTTACTTCTATGTTCCTACTGAGGCTATTTTAATTGTAGATCTTTTGTAGCCTTTAAGCTTAATGTTATATTTTTTTCTTATTACAACGTGTGTTTCACTTTACGTTGTAGGTCCTTGTTCAAAAAATAGTCACTCTGCCACTTTAATGATTACAAAGAGTGCTTCCATAACCACTTTGACCACTTGGTCGCATGCTGCAAATCATATTTGGCAAGGTTCCATGATGGAATCCCTTTTTATCTCATTCAACTCATTGGCTCTCTCATTCTAGCCATCATTGGTTGACCAACTCACTTTGTACATGGAGGATGTTTGAGATTTGGTTGTTGATAGGATCCAAATTTGCTGGACCAGTGATTGACCAGAATAAGATAACAAACATAATCTAGCCCTGCAAGAAGATAGGTCTAATCAATCAATGCTTGATAAGGAACCTCACAGAGAAGAATATTAGATTTGAAGAACTTTCACAAAGAAACTAGGAGAACATGATGCAGTTTTAAATGGTCGAATGCATGTTGATGCAGCTATATTTTTGAGGATCATATTCCAAAGATTTAGATCCTCATGCCATATCTATAAAATAGTGATACTATGAGAGCTTCCAACCATCTTACATGCTTAATACCTTTCTATCGCTTTCATACAGTAGAAAAATGATGAGCATGATTGCAAGAAAATATCTAGTTCCAAGATATGAAAGCAAAACACATCATCTTTTCTCCATTAGATTTTTACGAAATATTTGAACATATGATAATTTTAAGGCCAAAAGTAAGCAAGGAGATAAACAAAAGTATAAAATAATCTGATTTGGTAGATAGGATAAGGGTATAGATAAGCTCTTAATTAGTAGGATTAACATCAAAATCCTATCAAAAGTCGTTCACCAACAAAAAGCTGAGCACAATTTAGAGTAGAACACGGAACTGGGAAAGTGTTCTACTCCTCCATCACTGGTGGTGTCTTTGTAAGGTCAATCTTGCTTTATGATTTTCCAGAATAAGGTTGATCAGATATAATATAATTCTACCATGTGAGAAATGCGTCCAGTTATCAAATTTGACCATCCATTGATTTGGTGGGCAATTTAAAAGCTTGATAAATTTCTAACCATACACTTTCGTAGTACCAGGACATGCAATTGACATATATAATTTTTGAGATTTATATCCATCTTAATCCGTTTCTGATCAAATAATCCATTAGACAATCTAATTGAGCACCAAGAAGCCTCCCAGGAGACAATTATGCTTACTAGAATGCCTACCATAATTTACAATTAAATTCTTCAATGGTGGTCTACTTTACGATGGATGTTTGAAATAAGACAATGAGTTGAGTTGGTGTAGTGAGAATCTTCAGCTGACCAAAGCTCTTTGATTCTCCAAATCTTAGTTCCACTAATAAAAAGAAATAATAATCCAAGTATGGATAAGAACCCACTAATGAAACATGCCATTGCCACCAAGCCTGCATGGAATCCATAAAAGTGATGTAAGGACCAATAACTCTTAATTTATCAGGATATAAAATGGCTGTCAACTAAGTGGCACCCAGGACTAGTGCCATTCACTTGCTAAGGAAACCTTAGTGGGGCTCAAGTGTATTGTCACACTTTCAAACTTGATAAAATTATTGTGTGTATGTAAGTGGATTAGATAAGTGTATGAAAAAAATATATATAGGTGGATAACATGATAAGTATTTAATCATTTGGCCAAATTAATTGAAAAGAATCTCGTAAATGGTCTAGAGAATGTTATAAATAACACGCTATTTTTTTTTACTATATTATAAAAGTATGTAGCACTTTCTTTTTATTATTTATAAATTGAGCCCTCATATGTTTAAATATACTAGGACATAAAATTTAACTTAATGAGCACTTGAAGGGATGCAATAAAAAGAGAAATATTCTGTTCATTTAAATTGATCATTCCTAAATTAATTACTATTACTTTTTTTTCTCTGATATGATCTTTGAGAATAAACAATAGTTTTGGATTTGCATCTTTGGATAAAATTTTAATATTTTGGAGGCTTGATTTGGTTCTACTATGCTGGAAACTGGTATTTCAGGTTTATTTCCAAACTATTTTAGATGCTTGATTTGGTGTATAAGTAACATAGCTTGATGGTTAAGTTTGATCATATTTGCCTATTAAATGGTATGATGTGGCTTTTGTCTATTTTTCGCACACTAGAACATCCAAACGATCGCAAGCCTGTTCAAATGCCTAACACCAATTTTATATTTCATCATCCTGATATTCCAATAGGCTCATGACCGTTCAAACAGATTGGAACACAAGAACGGTGTTAGGGTTCGAAGTGATCTATGTGTAAGGTGCTTGAGCGCACCGCAAATATCTTTATGTTCGAGCTACACTTATAATGCCTTTATGATAGGTTTTATAGTATAAGAGAGATAATTCTTTGAGAGGGCACACCTCCAGAGAGATTAGAGTTTAGAAAATTTTTATTTAAATCTCTACTAGTGTATTAAAGTTTTACATTGCTTGTGAATGTAAGCAGATCGTTGAATCATGTAGATCTGGTCCAATCTCTCTTCGTTGTAGTTTGCTTGTGTTTGGTGTTCTTATTTATGTTAATCTTAAGTAATTAGTAGTCCTCTACTTATAGTATCTTTGTTGAGTGTTTTCTATTTCGTATTACTATTAGCTTTGCTATTTCGGGTTTGTTATCATCCTTTACTATCCCATTTGGTCTTCTTGTGAGATTTACTTCTACCTCCTCTTATACAGCATCTTAGTATATTTTAGCAAATGAGAGAGCTTTATATGCAAACAATGAAAATAGAAAAGAAAATTTATAATATAGTAAAAAAATATAATGCATTATTTATTATCCAATCAACATGAACTTTGTCCAATAGTTCTAGAAATATTTCTACTCATCTAACTATGAGACTCTTTTTTTTAATAAAAACTAAAGGGGTTAGAAAATAACCTAATAAAAAAGACTTAATTTAATACTTGAACCTATGACATCTAATTTAATATTATATTAACAGTTCAAGTTGTTAAAGAGCTGTACATTTTTATATTTTTGGCTGTTATCTAATAGTTTATAAGTTTTTAAGCTAGAGTCAAGTTTACAGAAAAGACGACACGTATAGGAGAACAAGTCCTAGTCATAGTAGATAAGAGTGGGTCCTCAGGAAGATTTGATGCTGTTGGGGAATTATATTGCTACCTAACTTTAGTATACTGGGGAAAAAATTCTCTAGTTCACCAACCTTTTGCTCATGTGGCTAAAGTTAGAGCACATGTTTTTGGAGCTTCTTAGATAGTTTGGAACAAATTAATGGAATCTGATCCAACTGGAGATGCTTCAATCTTTGATAGAGCATGGAAAGAAGGGCTCACATTTGATACACAACTATCTATTTCATCTCTCAAGGAATACAAAGCCAATCTATTGTCAAAAAATGGATGTTTTATTCAGTAAAAATGGTATATGTTTGCAGGAAAACTTAACTATGTTAAGCAATATTACCAACTCTAATATATGGCAAAGTAGATAGAGCTCATACTTAAATCTCCAAACAAGTTACTATGAGTATTTTTGTTGTTCTTTTGATCCAGCTGTTGCTTTGTCATTAGTTTGATGTTCTTGCATGATGGTTTTGAAGATGAGAATTTTAGTTTAGGTCATGAGGCATGATATATATCAACTTTGAATAGGCTGGTGGGCTGGATGTAGGTGTGAAGCCAACTTTGCTTTGTTGGATTAGGGCAGCCCAGCAAACTCCTCTTTCCCTTTCCTATTGTAATTACAAATTAGGTTCCTCTCGAAGAAAATTATTTTACCCCCTAAACTTATTTTTGGTATCGCTAAACCTTCTAAACTTCTGAGTAAATTGCGACATTTAAGTCTTCCACCCCAAATTAACAATATTTGTGTTTGAACAAAATATATATGTATACATATATATTCTCACGTTCTCTCTCTCTCTATATATATATAAGCAGGGTTGTTAAATAATTTTGTCATTTCTGTCATTACGTTTATAGTTACAATTGAGCTAAAACTTCAAGAGCATTTATAGTAAATTCATAAACAATTTTTTCACTATATATCACATCAAAATTAATTATTATACTCTTATTTTAAAATATAAGTGAACATAAGAATAACTATTGCTAGAATAAAGACTTTATTTTAAAAATAATAAAAACAATACTTATTATAAAATTGGTCTTAGTTCTGAAATAAACTACTACAAAGCTCTCCGAATAACTATAGTCAATACACATAATATATCAAATATAGATGAGGCTAACACCCAAACCCAATCACTTTCACTCTCCTCAAGAAAAAATAGACACATACGACCTCTGAATTATTTAATTGTATTATTTTATCTCTTGCATAAAATAATTCTATTTATAAAAATATAAAAAAACTAACTAACTAATTAGATGGGAAAAATACCTTTACTTTCTCCTCCAAGATTGATTTAGAGTTTGACATATGAAGTAGTTGCTCAAGAGACTACTAAAAAGAAAGATGAAAGAATATGGAAGAATGCAGAGGGAATACGTGCATTTTTATCCATCTTGTCAAAATTTTAAGATTATTTATATTAAATTTTTAATAAAATATTAATGGAAGGAGTTTGGTCATATATTTAAATAATCTAGGGGATGCCAAATCAGGGTGAATTTTTTGCTTCACTCATTTTCATCTATTTTATATGGATTTTTTTTTTAATTTTGGAACTGTCTGGAAATTTAAAGGTGTTCAACTTTTTTTTTCTTTCTTTTGCTTGAAATGATGTGGGGCTTCTTTCTTGCAGTTATCTAATGTTAAAAATTGATTCCAATTCAGTTTCAGTAAAAAATTCAACATGTATCAGTATTTTTGTGCCGCGCGTTCGAACGAGCCTTGGGGGCGTTCGAACGCGGGCTCCAAACAAAGAGTAGTATGTGATGCAGGCGTTCGAACGAACCCCCTCCTACGTTCGAACACCCCTTTGATTCTGCTGTATTGACATTGGGCACGTTCGAACGCGCCCCCGAGAGCATTCGAACGCGACACGGAAAATCCTCAAATCTGAACCTGACTATAAATACTAAAGTTGGCTTTTTAGGATTGGTTGTTGGAAGAACATATATGAGGGTTGAGCTACCATTGTATTGAGAGTGATAAGAGTTGTTTAACTCTTTTGTAAGTGATGGTTTTGTGTAGTAAAGAATATTATTTTGCCCGTGGACGTAGGCACATCGTCGAACCATATAAATCTTGTCTCTCTCTCTATTGTCTCCATTGTTTTCATTGTTGGTGATTGCTTATATTAGGGTGTTAATCCATGATTAGAATTTGCTTACGGTTTTTCTATCACCATTAACATCTCTTTGGAGTTTTTCCTTCCACTATTCGTATTTAAGCTATTTGAGGGTGAAGGTCTTGCTTCCGCTTTTTTCACCCATTTGAGTCTTTTGCACAACATCTAATACGTCAAAAAGTAATAACGAGCAACTAGATATCTCATGTTACTCGTTTAAGCAAAGATTCTTTACAGCATAAATTCTAACTTTTATTGTGGTAAATATTGATACCAGTTCACCTAATTTTATTTCTGCAGACGCACTTCAATGTGGATTGTTTGGATAGTTGCATGTCACTTTGGCCTTATTCATTCACCTATGTTCCTTTCTTCTTTTTTCTTTTAGTTTACTCAGTTTGGTGTGGTTGTTTGATCTGATTGCCTTTTTGATTGAATTTGTTTATGTTGTTCCATATAAACTTGCATTAAATTCTATTGAGTTCTAGAGTGCTATTTGACCATTTTTGTGGATGTGCAATGTCATTTGAAGAGAATAAGTGCTAGTGATATGCTACTAAGTAAGCAAGTTATCAGCAAGTAATCAACACCCACGCATGGAGACACTACCATCATGGAATAATTATGTACCTTAACCATAAGTATGCTACAATAGATGTACAATCATTTAGACAATAAGAGTCTTGATAAGTGTCATGTTGTGATAACCATGTACAAACATCATATAAATTCTACTAGAATATGGTCCTTTCTTATGCAATTTTATCACTACATATTATCGTTAATTTATTAGCAATGGAATACTCCACTTGCTTTAAAGCACTGAATGTTTCTAGTACACGAGCCAAACTACCCTCCCTACAACAGCCCAACCCATTGTATACCACAAGCTAGCTTGGTACGGGCCAGGCCACCAAGCTAGCCCAAAAGCTTGGCTTGGCTAGGCCATAGTTGGCCAACCCCAACCCAAGGTGCGTCGACCAGGCCAAGATCCGAAGGGACCTATCCCTTATAGGGCTTGACAACATGGAAGGGAAGGGGAGAAGAAGTCATAGCCGACTAGAGAAAGGGATTGGCTAACAATTGTTGATGGTCTGTTGGACGACTAGGTAGAAGCAGCATGATAGAGATTTGGAGGGGTCGACCAGGAGTGGGCAAGGAGGAAAAGTGGCTCTTACTCAAAAATATCCTATGAATACAATGATTGTAAGTAGTACTTAATAGGGTTATCAAATCCATACGGAGATGGTGGTAAAGAATACACTAAACGAATATAAAGAAATGACTTATAGAAAAGTAAATAAAAAATGTCAAGCAAGTAAGATAAATCCCGACATAATCATGTAGATTTCAAGTACACAATTATCTAGATGTCAAATATACAATTATTCATAATTATATAAATCAACATATTAATAGAAAAAACATGAGTGAATCTGTGAGAATATTAAATAAATAATAATCTTAATATAAAGATCATGAGATAGAGTAAATCAACATTTTAAATTTCTTCGGTCACAGTGGAGGCCTCCCAACCACTACAAACCAAAGCCACTGCCACAACAACGTTGGAGCAACCAGCCAAGGCGGGTTTCCTGTCATCTACTTTGGGCCAATTGCCGACCAACGATAACTGTTGTAGCTGTCGGCAATCGTCGGGTAGCCGAACTAGGCGGCTACCACCATAGGGAACTACTGCTTTGTCGGGGTGGCTTTGTCAAGCTTCCCGCCACCCTCGCTCCACTATAGTTGAGCTCTAGGCCCCATCCGTAGTTATCAAGGCCGGTGGACCCACCAGCGACGTGCCCTTCCACTTAGATCGAGTCCGAGCTTGATTTTGGTCTTCTATCGCTAACCAGTTTGACCACCTTATGTGAACCATTTTAGAACTCATGAGCATGACCATTTGCCTAATACAAGCTTGAAAATGACTAGTAGAATGATTCGGTGAACCCACATTAGTTGACTAAGTCGAATCCACATGTAGCCTAGGTGATAGGTACGGAACGTCCTCTTTAATGTCAAGATCGGGTGCAGGAAAATAGTCCGCGTAACCGATAAAAAATATTCACCAAATATTCTCCTATAGTCAGAAAATTACAGAATCAAGAGTGATAGATCCGTAACTTCCTGATCTATATTTTTTTGTATTACGCTCTTTGTAGATTCGAAATACAACTATGACAAAAATATGCAAGAATGGGTGTGACAGTGGTGGTGACGGGTGAAGGTGATGATATGGTTATAGATGATAGTGGAGATGAGGGTGGATAATTTGTAGAGTTTAAGGGATAAGGATGAAGGGAGAGAAGTGGCCGAAATCCCAAGGAGGAGGGAGGACTCGATAGATGAGGGATGTTAGAAGAATACCGACGTCAAAATGCCGCACGGCTAGGGCTTGAAAGAAGAGGAAGGGAGATTAGAGTAGAGAGGATAGAAGGGAGATAGAAATTAATATTTATTCATCATAATGATTTTGATTGTCATCTACACCTTAAGAGGCTAACCAAATAAGCTAAAATGACAATTATTAACCCTAAAAATAGTGGACTCTCGCTGATCGCATTCAAACGGGGTGGATTGTGTTCAAACGTACAAAATACGTTCTCTATCGATGCGAACGTATGCAGGCATTCGCACACTAGCGTTCGAATGCGACCGAGCACGTTCGAATGCACAATTTGTGTTCTCTGTTGATGTGAATGCCTACAGACGTTCATAAGGGCGTTCAAATGCGCCTCCTCCTACGTTCGAATATGACCTACATAAACTTTTTTTTTAAATAAGCAACTAGTACAATAAGAAAAGATTCCAGTAAGATGTATCACTAGGCACGACATGGGCTTATGACCCACGTGACTAGCATCCTCTACAAGGTAGCCCGACTCACTTGATGGACCACATTGGGTAATTCAAGCTCGGACCGTCAAACTTGATTCTCAAACTTCTCTCGACGATACCCACTAGATTGGACCTACCTAGCAAAGTAGCTTTTTCGATACCACAGCACACCCCACAGCTCATAGCATTTTGCTTAGAGGGCATGGCGATTAGGTGGTATTAGTCGGTAGAGCAGACTTGACCATTTGAGTCTTGGCAGGAGTTCGCTGATGCGATTGTGCTTAATTCATTCAGTAGAGCGGACTTGACCATTCGAGTCTTGACAAGATTTCGCTAATGCAATTTGTGCTTAGTTTAGTTCAACCTAGTGTGAGTACTTTCAGGCTATGTTGACTAAACTGGCTTAGTTAACAATAGTTTGAGCTTGCTAGGAGGAGTTCAAACAAATTTGCATCCAAGTCACCAACTAGTCAGACTTGGCCCTAAAGAGTACCTTTATTAGTGGGCTTAGACTTGACATTTAAGCTAAAGTCAAGGTCTTGAGGCCAACTATTTCTGAAAAGACATTCTCATTGGCAGTCCTAATGAAGTCCAAGTTGAATTAGCTGAACTAGATCCGCGATGATGAGAGAAGGAAGACAGCCTAAGCTCATGGCCCACTAGAAATTGTACCTACCCTACCCAAGCTTGCACAAATGTCTCTGCCCAACCACCAACAAAATTTTACACTATTTTGTACCCAATGACTTGGAGGACTGCAAAAAGAAAGGGTTGTGTGTTTTTACTGTGATGACTAATTTACCTTCAATCATAAAATGTTTTCCATGTCATGTTCTTAGGTAGTTTTGAAAAAGAACCTGAGTCCTCCGATTGGCATGACAAGTTGTATGAATATATGGACGTGAGAGCCTAGTCACCTTGAGAAGAAGGTGTTGGAAGCATGGTGGATTGATACAATCCAACTATGTGGGTTGAGTCAATTGAGTCGAGTTAGTCTAATTTGCTTATTGTCTTTAATTTTGAATTAAAGTGGATAATTCGTATGTGGATCTAATACGCTAGGACTTTACTTCTATTTAATTATTATCATGGAATGAATCTTTAGTTTAGCCAATTTATTATTATTATCTTTACCTTCTATCGTAGCCGTTAAATCATCCTTAATTTTATAGGAGTATATCATAACCCTAAAATCTCTCCAAGCTCTAAAACCATTTTCCTCCATAAGACACCCTACTTTTAATTTACGACCGTCCACCACCATTCTGATGGTCGCTGTAACATCAGATATTTATCAATCTATCTAGATCTGACATTCCCTCACTATTTTATTTTTAAATTTTCACCTTGATTCACAATTTATTTTATTCGTATAAGTTTGCTATCATACCTGCAGGGTGATGAACTCTTAGACTGAAAATGGAGTAAAGGAGCAAGGTCGCTAGTGGATGATTTAGTCCACTAAGTGTGTGGGAAAAAATCTTCCTAGTGGGCAACTACCAACAAAGGGTTGAGATAGATCCGTTACTCGTGAGGCTACCACTTGTAAAAATCTCATCATTTTTTTTTATGTCTATATTAGTCTAGATCTATTTCTTAACAATTTTTTCTACTTCTCTCCCTTCATTAAATATTAACATAATCTTAACATCTTCCCCTATAATGATAAGAAGTTTCATCACTATGTAGGTTGACGAAAAATCAAACCCATGTCTTTCTTAGTTTTTAGGTATAATTCATGTTAATGACTTGCCTCTCTTTATAATATTAGTTATTTGAAAACTATTTTTAATAATCTACAATGATATTAGTTAGAATAATTTTCTATAGATTTTTACTCTGACTTCTATAGTTATTAATTATAGATAATATACCAAACAGTGGAGTGCATTAGGGGTGACAAAAGTTGACCCAACTTGATGACCCTACACGGTAACCTGACTTTTAGATGGGTTTGGGTATAGTCTAAATGGATTTACGTCATAAACGATTCAACTCATCTAACCCAATTATTAGACATGTCGTATTTGTGTTTATTACCCTAACCCATTTAACACCTTTATAACTCTACTAGCCAACTCGTTTATGATATGATAACTCATTTATGACCCGGCTAATCCATTTATGATTCAACTAATCCATTTATAACTTGTTTAAGTTGTTTATAACCTAAAAAAATATGTTTATAACATGAAAAGACTCATTAATAATCCGAACAATACATAATTGAAATAATTTAGCTACCCAATTAACCATTTATGATTAATATAATTTGTTTAATAAACAGGTTGTGTTAGTGTTTAGAATTTCAACTCATTCAATAAACAAGTAGTATTCGTGTTTGCATTACCCTAACCCGACCCGCCCCGGGTTTGCCACCTTTAGGGTACATACCTCGATATGAGTTTAACATATAAACTCATATCTTAATATGCCAAGTACGCACCCACACAGTAGAATAATAAAGGAAAATAAGGAAACATTTTGACTCAAGATTTTCTTTGATGGATCCTCTTGGTGCAAAGTAAAGATATTTCTTACTTGTTAGTATCTTTCAAATCCATAAATGTTGACTATGGATTCTGTAGATATTAACTCCAAATTCCATAGTTAATAACTATGGATTCCAAATTTGATAAATACATTCTATTATAAATAAATTGACTTATTTCATTGAATTCAATTCTATATATAGTGAACATAATAGATTTCAAAGATAGTAACTCTGAATTTCGTAGTTCGTATCTTCAAATTTTCTAGATACTAATTAACTTTAGATTTTGTAGTTACTAATTGATAATTTTGAATAATTAATTATAGATTTTTTAATTACTAAATATGGATTCCTAAAATATATTTATGAGATCAATAAATATATCTATAGAATCTATAAATATATTTTAGAATCCAAAGATGAATTTTTATATAACCTAGATATGAATATTTATGGAATCTATACTTATATCTATTATTTATAAATATTATCTTAATTCGTCTCTGTGGTTAAACATTTTATTATCAACTAAATATATAATATTTTTGATACATTAAGTATATTTCAAATATTAATAAGAGATCTTCATCCTCAACATTACTTTTTAATGCGTAAAAAATGAGTATTTTTACCTTCGTACTAAAAAATAATTTTATGGTTATCCACTCTTTGAACACTTTCTATGTAGAAAATGATTATAACATGGTGGTGTAGTTGGGTAGAGGGTAAAGTTTTTAATTGAAGTTGTTATTTGAGAGGTGAAAGAGAAAGAGAGAGCTTAGTGAAGAATTCTTCATTATAACTTAAAAAATAAAGTATGATTTTATTGTATAGGAGAATAATAGATAAGTAATATGTAGTCTCGTTCCCATCCTAATACTCCTAAAGTACACTTTCCTATTGAATAGAAAATTAGAAACAATAAGAGTAATATTTATTATTATAGGTGATAATAACTTTCTCTCATAAATAGGTTCAGTGTTATAGTCATTTTACAACAACAGAGTGAAATTGTAAAATAAAAATAGAATGGATAAGGATGTAAAAATATAAATTATATTTATTTATAGTGCAAATCACCCACACACACATATATATAATAGAAAATAAAAAGAGAAATAAGAGGCTTTATATATATACCTCTTATTTCTCTTTTTATTTTCTATTGTCATTTGTTGGAATGACTCATAAATCATGACTCCAATCATTCCTTGGATGTCTTATCGTGTTTCTGCGAAATCTACGAAAACCTCACGTTAGAAATTTTGGGATCAATCGATTGGACGGCTAGAAGTATCCAATGTACTGATCTCGAATGATTTGAGTATCTTCAAATCATTGATTCTGTGGTCTTTGATCAGAGCAGAATAAAAGCATTAATCTCATATATAATAAATAAATAAACATAAACGTAAGGCATACTATAAGGGATTTCATAGTTTATAAAACTAAAAGAAAAGATAGTTTATACTTATGGTCCACGGTAGTGTGTGAATGTACCGAGCTTGATTAAGTCTATCCTTAATTATCATGCCCTCGAAGAAGGAAGAACATCCGAAGAGACAAATAGTTTGAATTAGATAGAATATTCTCTTCTGATGTCATCTGTTCAAACAGTATTAGTATGAATATAACTTAGTATGTATTCTTGTAAATATTAGGTAAAATAAAAGCTGTGATTTGCAAATACTAAAAACACAGTGTAAACTATAAATACGTAAAAATAATAACTGCAACTTATTTTAATATAAATTAAAATTACATAATCGACCATAAACCTGTTTCTGCCCAAGGCTATCTTGAAATTAATTGAGTTAAATATACTTTGTACTCTCCTCGACTCCGAAATCACTTTATCTCTTCATATAATATTTTAGGTCAAATCAATCTTTGTACTTCTGATTAAAGTAAAACTAACTATTAGATTTTTGTCTAACTTAATCGAATCCGTTAAATTGTAAAAATTGTATAATAAAAATGAAAGGTATTTTTATAATTTAGATAAGGCTATGTTAAACTAGCCTGGAAGTCCAGCAGTCTCACTTTATTCAGAAGTATGGACTAGTTTGATATATAATATTTTAGGTATAAATATATAGCGGGTAAAATAAATTTAACATAAATTAATTTTAAGCATAGATTAGCTATGATGACTTGGCTGCCTAAGTCATAGCTAGATCATTTTGACAACCCTAAAAGTAAGTATTGTTCATATTTGTAGGCTTAAATTTGTTAGAGAAATTTCTTTTGCATTATGATTATTGGTTTATTCTCTATTGCAATCCTTTTTTTTTCCCTAAATCTAGTTAGGTATTTACCTAAAGAAATACTCTAGATCAACTTTAAACAAATATATCTCAATGTTTCGTGACTAGTATATATCCCAGTAGTTAAGACACCCAGTTGTTACAATGTTCAATTCAAAAATAGCAAAATGACTTAATTTGAACCAAAAATAGGTTGATAATCCTTTCTTGTATATTTGGATTAAGCAATGCTTATATATTCCTGTTTCTACGTGACAAGAAGGCAGAACAGTGACTCGCACTCATATTCGTGATAATGAGATCTATTTATTCCACTAATTGGCCAGGAGAAATCACAATTTTGGAGTATAACAAGTTAACACTTTCTTTTCGGGCCATTTAATTTTTTGAGTAATTAGTGAATTATTGTCAATTATATTAGAAGAAGGAAGAAAAAAGAAGAAGAAAAAAAGCTCAATCTATTTAAATCATGTCTTCTTGTGCCTAGCAAAAGCGCAGAATTTAGAGCAGTCGGTGGGTAAAGAATATATCTAATTGCTTTGAGTTTTTCTTCTTCTTCTTCTTCTTCTTCTTCTTCTTCTTCTTCTTCTTCTTCTTTCCCTTTTTCTTTGGTGATCGATCATTTGGGCAAGCCCCCCCCCCCGCCCCCCCCTACTTCCACAATTCTTGTACGAGAAAGAAACTCTCAAAAGAAACAAAGGAAGAAGGATTGATTCTTCGACGTGGGCTTTACTCAAATAGCACTTGAATTAAAGTGCATGGCTCGACCAAGAGTGATTGCTTCCACTAAAAATGTCAAGAAAGCCAAGCCTATATACACGCATCTCCTCCCGCTACTCTAAAAACTACCCTCAGATCCTTCATGCCCGTTGCTCTCCTCATGCAATCTCTTCTTCCCTTGGAGGGCAACCCCGAAGAGCTTGACGGTGCCGTTCGCCTTCTCCGAGCAACTTCCGGAGCCCAACTCAAGTAGCCTGCAATGGCCTGGGGTGGTGGTAGTAGTAGTGGTAGTAGTAGTACTAACAACTCTTTGGCTATGAGGCACAGGAGTGACATGGTTCTGGAGGAAGTAGATGATGTCGTTGTAGAGCTTCTTCATGTGTGTGAGCTCGGATAGGAGGAAGGAGTTGCGC
Source organism: Typha angustifolia (assembly GCF_048772165.1). Lineage (NCBI taxonomy): Eukaryota > Viridiplantae > Streptophyta > Magnoliopsida > Poales > Typhaceae > Typha > Typha angustifolia. Next base: position 8,312,176 of record NC_133252.1, on the reverse strand, counting down.
CGCCGCAGGCGCTGGTTGTCCTCGGAGAGCGCCGAGATGAAGTCAGTGTCGGTGTTGGATGGCAATGGGAGCAAGGGAGGTTCACCCCAACTCCCCATTTGGTCATCTGGGTTGTGGTAAGGTGGTGATGAGTGGTTTAGGTGATGTGGGTGGAAATGGCCGTGATGGTAGTGTATTGGAGAAGTTAACTGAGAGGTGCTCTTTCTTCTGTGGATCTCTGAGAGTAGATGCTTGGCTCCTTTCCTGAAGAACTCATTTGCAAACTCCCATCTATCTGCTACTATCTTCCTGAACCCCTGCACAGACATTGAATCAAATTAAGATCAGCACAATGCCAGATTAATTTATTAAGGACAAGGAAGAGCATATATACAGAGAGAGAGAGAGAGAGAGAGAGAGAGAGAGAGAGAGAGAGAGAGAGAGAGAGAGAGAGAGAGAGAGAGAAGTGCTAGAGAAAGGTACTGTACACAAATAGAGAGGGTTTGAGAAGGGTTGCATACATAGGTGTTGAGCTGCCTGACAAAGCTGGAGAAGTTATTGTGCTTGAAGTAGTTGGGGAGGAGGTCTCTAGCAAACTCAGGGGGTCTCCAGACCACAAAGGTGGTCTCATCCTCGCCCCAGGAGACAATGTGATCAGTGCAAGGATCATCCACAAGCTGGTATGTCTTAGTGAGGAAGGGAGCAGGGACTGGCTTGTGAGATTGATCCATGGACATTACCATCTCTCCACACCTCTCAACCAAGAAGGCCATGGCAAGTTGGGTTGGGAGGGAGGGAGGGAGGGAGGAAGGCCAAAGGATAGAAAACGAAAAGCCTGCAGGCTCTACACTTGCTCTCTCACACTCTCTTCAAATATTCTCATGTGGGTCTCTCCTCTCTCTCTCTCTCTCTCTCTCTCTCTCTCTCTCTCTCTCTCTCTCTCTCTCTCTCTCTTCTCACTTCTCTCTCTCATCATTATATATACATAGATATATGTGCAGACTGCTAGTGGGTTCTTGAAGTACTATTAAGACAAGTATACTAACTAAATAAAGAGCAAGTAGCCATTGCCTTTCCCGAATCACTTGTATATAATTGAAACTTTTTGTTAATAACTTTCATTCTATCATTGATCTACTTAGTAATGCCAATTATGAGGGCTTTGTGAGGAGGTTTCGTATGTATTAAGCAATTAATGCTCTAAATGATCCCAAGTTCTTTTTCCTTTATTTTAAAATTTTTAATGAGTCATTACGCTATTTAGGCTAGACAACAGGCTATCTAGCTTTAATTGATCATTCTTACTTCTCCTTTCCCAGCTAGCAGATACACCTCCATCCTCATCTTCTATGAAAATACCTATCAGACCAAACTGGTCTTTATTGCTATTCTCAAGTTATTCCTAGTTTTATTCTTAGTCACTTGTTCATGCATAATCTCGTCTTCTGTTCCAAGGCAAGCCCGTGACTTCCATGTTATGGCATGGCATGGCATGGCATATCAAAGCAGTTTAAGTGGAGGAATAATTAAATGATCCATTCTGATAGGATGCACTTCTGATGCAATATCATTTTTCTACTGCCCTTTTCTTGTCATTGGCCTGCATGGTGGGATGCAGAGCTGCCTCTTCCACAAATATCATATACATAAGCAAAAAAACAAACATTCCTTAGCTTTTCACCCACATGGAAAGAAACAAATTTTTTCTGATAGGAATACAGAGCCCAAGTTTTAAGATAAGACGTGCCATCCAATTAAAGTATTGGGGATTAAAGTATGGCCTAAGCCTAAGCTACACGTACCTTTCCCATATAACAACCTAATTTTAGTGATCTTTTCCTCCCTTAGAACCCCATCTTTTCACTATTGATAGGAACAGAATATTTTGTTCCTTTTAAATGCTTAGATCTGTAGAGGGTTAGGTTTGTCTAGATAGTTGTCCATTAGGCCTTAATATAATGGACAATGTCAAGTTCTGTTTACCTTAACATATTAAGAAAAGAGATAAATATGTTTTACCCTTCCGTACTTTGCTCCTCTTTACTTACCTCTCTAAATTCTTTTGACTAAGTTAGTAACCCATAAATTTTCAGACAAGAGATGAATGGATACCATGCATTTTTATTTTACAAAGTGTTATTAGTTTACCCTGGCCACACACTTATATTTTGTAATTGAATTAAAAATTTAGGAGGGTGTAGTGATACAAAACAAAGTTCATTAAGACAGACTAATCATTTTTGTGCAAAAGCAAATGGAGTTAAAAAGTATTTAACCCTTCCTTAGGAAAGAAAAAAGATTCATCTGAGTGTTATTACAACTAAAGAGAAAATGGGTTAAAGTCACAAAAAATTAGCAAAGTTATGGATGGTGTTATAAAGAAATTTCTGTTTTCTAATGAACACATGTCATCATGTTTGTAAAAGAGACTTGTGGTGTAATAGTCCTAGCTCTTGCTTTCCTAGCTATCTCTTTCTCATCCTCATGCATCAGCTGGTGATCCAGTCAAACAAGCCAGTAGGGTTTAACATCCATTTCAAGAATGTCCTGAGCCAGGGCTTGGGTTTTAGCATTGCTTTCCCCAGATACCATAAGGTGCAAGTAACACATAAAGCATATCTATGCAGGTGAAGAAATTAATAAGCTCGATAGTCTCTAGCACTACAATTTCCAATATATATATATATATAAGAACACCAAAAGAAGGAGTGGGAAAGGTAATCTATGGATGCTTTAGAAGATATATATGAGTTGAGTAGATTTGAACATGGATACATAGGGAGAGGGATGGGAATTGTATCACAGTCTAAAATTGATCATGGAGATTGAATATTATGGAAGATTCTATTCCACATATGACAAGTTGCTTTAATGATACGTTATAGCAGACATGTTATGCATACACCACATGACCTCTCCCTATCCACATGTGACCCACTGCATCAGAAGGCAGGTCTAGATCTATCTTTGACTGAGAACAAAATTGAAAAGCCAGAGAAAAGAATCCAAATATGACAGGGAGAGGGAGATGAGAGAGATTAGAACTTGGTGTTCAGATTAGGCCCACACCACTCTGATACCTAAGGACAGTGCACAAATCTAGATAAAACTTTTGTTCCAATGAGCATTCATGCATGCATGTGAGGGAGATAAGGAGCCATGCTCAGGGGATTGTTGAGCTCATGTCAAAGAGGGATCCTAAGCTTCCCTCTTTCTCTAGGCTTTCATTAGCTTGTAGAGTTTTAAGTGGTAGAGATTAGTAGGGAGGTGGTATACTTGATTAAAGAAATCTTACACCCATTCATCTACTACATAGCCTTTGTCTTTGTCTCTAATAGACAACAAGATTAAGCTTAGACTAAGCGCATAAAAGGTGCACCCTTTTTCTATCCTACACCAAGCTTTTGATATTAGAAAAGGAAAAGGAGAAAAGACAGTCCAAAGATGGGAGCTTGCTAGACAAAGGAAACTTTACAGAGAACATTTCCTTCTCTTCTCCCAAGGAAAGGGGGGAAGAGAAAGAGAGAGAGAGAGAGAGAGAGAGGTGGGTCAGGGCTATTCAGAGCATTAAGGGGGGGGGGGGGAACTGATTAAAGTCTGTGCACATAAAGGAGATGAAAAGAAGCATTTACTATCCTTTTTCTACATCTCCTCCGGAGTCCGGAGTCCGGACTCTTAATTTCTCTTTCTTTCTTTCTTTCTTTCTTTCTTTCTTTCTTTCTTTCCTTTTTCTCTCTCTACTACAATATAATACAGAGGCAGCTGGGATTGTCTTCTGACCACTAATATTAGATGTTTCTAGCTACATTAAATATAACTAGGCCATGTTGATGTTGGTCTCTCTCTCTCTCTCTCTCTGTCTCTCTCTCTCTATAGTTCTCTCTCTGTGTGTATGTGTGTGTGGATGAGTCCAAGCTTGGGCATGCACACGTGAGTGGAGATCAGAGCTCATGTGCATGAAGGTTCCAAAAGAGACACTAACACAAGCAGCAGCTGGTGGAGATCACAAGCCAATAGAGCAATCCAGCTCTCTGCCTTTGCCTCTGTTGCACCACATGGAGTCACATGCTCCATTACTTCTTCTTTTCTTTTTAAACCCACAGGGACGAGTACTGCTGCATGTTTGGATGCAACTTGGTTTAGTTTCTGTAGCCATTTAATTCCTTGGTCTTTATCTATAGCTTTAGTAATTACCATTAATTCTATGTCCCTGTCTTGTTTCCCACTAACAAATTAAAGAAGAAAATCCAACCCAATAGTAATTAACATTAATTCTATGCCCCAACCCCACCCTTCACTTTTCTTTTCTCTTCCACTTTTCCAGTTAGCTAGCATATCATTATAGCAAGAGAAAATGTATGCAAGAATACTTACCATATATTATGTTTTGAGAAGGGTAAGTGTAGGAAAGTAGGAGGGAGATGAAAGAATGTTGCAAAGCAATCATTTTTCATCTTATCTTTCTCTCTCTCTCTCTCTATCTCTCCTGCATGCCCTCTTTGATGTCCCATAGGTTGCACTAGATTCTCATACAAAGATTAGATACTCATGGGAAAGTAGAAAAAGCGAAAGCAAGGCCATCATTAAAAGGTGGCTGCTTTCAAATCCAAAGGGTCCACGCACTAGGAGATCTTTCGTTAAAATGTCAAGTCTAAAGCTGAAGAAATTTCTGAAAAGCTCTATTTGTTCTTATACGATGAAGTGTATAAAGATCACGAGAATCATCTCAAGGAACGCGATAGAGAAGACGGACTTGTCTACGCGTAAGAGATTAATAATATTGTAGAAAGAGTACCGAAAGTGATACTTTTAATTTTTGTATATTTTTGTCTTCTCTTTTCAGGAGAATATTCATTTCCCTAAAAGTAATACGAAAAGGAAACATAATTTATTTATTAAATCTCCAATATATAAAAGTCCAACACAAAGGTGGAAGCATGACATTATTTTTCCTTGTACTGATATCAATCTTCGTATGATTTACCAAATATATAAAAGAATACTAAGATGATCCTGGGCCAGCAGCCCACTGTAATATAAGAGCTGATAACATATATGACTAGATAAGTTGTGACCCTAGATGTTATTACATTACTCGTATAGCTAATCCTTATAGAGGGGAATAGAGAGAGATCCATCATTTATTTTCACTAACCAAAGGCAATACAGACCAGTGTATATCTTCATCCAAACAGTTGATTCTTTTGGTTACCAGTAAATCCAAGTAGTAGATGATTCATTAGTCTTTGACCAAACAAAGGGCAACTGCCACTTGTTCGATAAATTGTTGTGCCTCTACGGGGCTGTTGAAGGCTGTCATTAATGAGAACTCCAATGCCGCCATCCGGTCTCCTTACCACGCAACGAGATCATTGTCTGTGGGCAGATTGTGATGCATGCCACCATGCTATGTGTTAAATCGAATAGGACGCTAAGCTTGGTCCGATGAAGAAGAAAGGGTTTAGTAAGCGAGCCAACAATTTGGTCAACTGTATGAACATGAGAGATGCAAAGCAATTTTTTGAAAGACCTACTTATGCACGAAGTGAAAGTCAATGGGAATGTGCTTCATGCATGAATGAAATACTGGATTGGAGCATCATAAGTAGCTACAACATTATCGAAGTAAATGATAGGAGAAATTGGGAGAGAGATAACAACTTCGCGAAGGGTATTGACATTATCAGCCCAATCAGCATTGGCAAAGTCATGAAAATTAAGAGGAGAGTGAGCTATGAAAAAACACTTTGACACACGTATGTATCTAAACCCTAGGCAATGATATCACTCGTTTGCTTAAGTAAAAATAAAAAAATATTAAAAAATGAAAGCAGAGATGAACGCCAAGATTTTAACATGGAAAAACCCAAACGAGAAAAAATCACGGATCCAAACTCGGATCAAAACCAATCATTAGAATAGTAGCAGTTACAAGACTTCACAAGACAACCCATCGATCCTCACGACTTTGTTCTTCTCAGTCTTGCTTGCTAGAACCCACGATTCACCGCTTCTCATAATTGATATCCAACCTCAATAGCTTTCGAGATTAATCTTTCGTCTAGATAGCCCTTAAGACGAAAGATTAAGCTTTGTAGAAAAGTAGGACCTTGTTGGTTGAAGAAAATAATGTAGCTTCAAGAAGTCTCCTTCAAAATTGCTTCACTAACCAACTTAGAGTTAGGGCATCACAATACTTATATAAGATCTCCAAAATAGAGCCAAATCCAAGTCTTATCCGAACTCACGAAAGTCCAAAAATTGCAAACTTCATAGGTGCGTTCGAATGCAGCCCGGGTGCATTCGAACACGGCTTGGGTGCGTTTGAACGGCCTGACTTGATCTCAGGTGTATTCGAACGGGCCATGATTACGTTTGAACGAGCACAGAAATAGCACTCTCTATCTGTGCGAACACCTGCGCTCGCATTCGAACGCACTTGTGAACGCTAGTTACTGTCTAGGCGAACACGTGCGCTCACATTCGAATGTGCTTGTGAACGCTAGTTATTATCTATGCGAACGCGAGCGCTTGTGTTCGAACGCGCTTGTGAACGCTAGTTACTGTCTGTGCGAATGCGTGCGCTCGCATTCGAACGCGCTTGTGAATGCTAGTTACTGTCTGTGCGAACACATGCGTTTGCGTTCGAATGTGCTTATAAACGCTGCTCTCTATCTGTGTGAATGCATGCGCTCGCGTTCGAATGTGCTTGAGAACGCTACTCTCTGTCTGTGTGAACGTCCTGTGAACGCGATATGAACTCGTAAATTTTTCTCCATTAATCTTGCAATTCTTTAAAATAAGTACTTTCTAGACTTGTATAAATGCTCATATACATATATAAAAGTATTTAAAATATTTTGTACATAATTGTCAACAATAAAAACCTAACAAGTCGGAATGAAGTTACCATAACGAGAGATACCCTTGAGATGCTAAATAACTTGTTTTAACTGCAAGCCAATGAGTGGAGGTTGGTCTATGTATGAACTGAGCTAGTTTATTGACAACATAGCTAACATCCTACTGTGTGAGAGAGAGATACTGAAGAGAGCTAAGTACTTGAAGATAATCAATTGGATCATGGCTAGAGGAACCATCATCAAGCTTGCAGATTTCTAAAGTTGGAGTACTGACTTAGCTTTATGCATGTTGGTTCACTAAAGAAATTCGAGAATATACTTACTTTAGGATAAGAACAACCCATTGGAGGTCCGAGTGGTTTCAACACCCAAGAAATAGTTGAGCTTGCCAAGATGTTTTAGAGAAACCGATTGGAGAGCTGAGTAGTGAAGAGCTGAGTAGTGAAGTTACGAAGGATCAAAGGATGCTTCCAGTGAGGTTATCAATGTATACAAGTAAATACATAATGTGAGCTCTCAAATTGTAGATGAAGAGAGAGGTATCACTCTACGAGTTAATAAAGCCATAGGCAAGGAGAAAGGACTGAAGTTTATTGTACTATGTCCGAGGAGCTTACGAAGACCATAGAGAACTTTGTATAACTTTGAAACATGAGAAGGATACCGAGGGTCAACAAAGCCTTGCAATTGTTGCATATATACACAATTAGAGAGCGTCCCTTATAAAAAGGCATTATTAATATCTAGTTGATTCAAGATCCAACCACGTGTCACGATAATAGTAAGAATGAGTTGAATTGTAGCTGGTTTGACAATTGGGCTAATTGTTTCAGTGAAGCCAACTCTGAGTAGTTGATGAAACCTCTTGGCGATAAGACAAGCCTTATGTCGAGCAATGGAACCATTCAGGTTCCTCTTAATACTATAGACTCATTTACATCAGATAATATTTTGCATAGGAGAGGAGAAAATAGGGGGCCAGGTGTTGTTGGTTGTGCCTGGCGGCATGCCAATGAGGATATTTGTTGTCTTGGGTGAAGGTGGAAGGTTCTACTTGAGAGGGAGAGGATGTGGTAGTAATTGTTACGGAGAACGATTCTTTTTTTTCATATGTTGTTTTGGGCACAAGTAATCATACGAGAAGGTTGGACTAGTGTAGGAGTGGGGGAGGAAATTGGGTTAGTGGTTTGGTTGGTGTTAGTGAGGCCGTAGGATGAGGTAGAGGCACTCATGGTGGAGATGACTAGGACAGTAGGCATCGGAGATAAAGGAGAAGGATTATCTACTTGTAGTGGAGAACGACAAGAAGCAACATCAAGAGATAATGAAATGGAAGCATATGTTACAATCCTACCACATGTGTTAAGTCGAGTAAAGTCAAGTTGAGTCAAGTTAGTTAGTTAATTTTATCTTATTATTTTAAATTTTAAATAAATTAGATAATTCACATATAGATCTGATCCACTAGGACTCTACTCCTATAAATATGAGCAATCATGCGTTGATTAGGAGAGTCGTGGAATGAAGATTAAGTTAAGTTATTTTATTATCCTGTCTATATCTTTTATTATAGTCATTAGATCGTTCTTATCTTTTTAGGAGTATATTATAATCGTAAAAATATTTTGATCTTCAAACCCTAGTCACCTTCCTCCACCAATACCACCATACTTATCGGCCATCTACCACCACCCTTGGCTGACTGCCACCCTCCAACGATCATCGCAATTTCGGTTATTTATCGTTTTACCCTATTTGATTTTGCTCCACTATTTTATTAATATCTTTTCATGTAGACATCAGATTCTAATGAAACTAGAATCATTGGAACCCTAACTCACAAGGCTACCACTATATTAAATATCACAATCTTTTATGTCCATATTGATCCAGATCTGGTTTGTAACATCATCATGTTAAGCAATGTAGGGATTGAGGAGAGGGAATTTCCAACATTAAATGTGGAATGGAATGAGGTAAGATAATAGAGTCAAGGGTGTCTTTGGTGGGTGTAGTAACTTTGTCCAAGGTCTTGCCTATGAAAGCACAATGCATAGATAAGAATATGACATAGTTTTGTAGCAAAATATGTAATCAAAGAAGACAATATATCTAGATCAAAAGAGACAATTTGAGCAAATATCGAGATAGAGAAAGAAATAATTGTGAGGAAGAGAGAAATCGAGATACACACATGGGCGTGAGTGAGGTTTGAGTTTATTGGTGTTATATGGACGAAGCCAAGGGTAACAGGGATAGCTAAAGATTCAAAAGGAAGTGTTTGGGTTGATGACCAAATAATTTATGACAAGGTGTATCAATATTGAGAATTGGTGTAGGCATGTGGTTAATAAGATAAATGGTAGTTCGAAAGGTATGAGATGAAAACCGAAGAGAAAGAGTAGTATTGTGTAAGAGCGTGAGACCAGTTTCCATAATATGATGATGTTTGCATTTAGTTGAGTTAGTATGTTTGAGTGTATATGATGGACAGGTGAGATGTTGCATACCATGGTTAGCTAAAAAAAATGAGAAAGAGCTTTGATATGAACCGAGCACTCGTTACCCAATCAAGCTCAATCAGAGGAGAATATTCTCTAAATAATCTTCTAAAATTAGAAAATTATGAAACTAGTGGGGATCGTTCCGTATCTTTCTGACCTACGTTTTTGATATTCACGCTCTTTGCAGATTCTAACTATCACTAGGATGAAACTAAGCAGTATTGTAATGGAGGTGGAGATGATGGGTGATGGTGATGATGGTGATGAGGATGGTGATAATGGTGATGGATTTGGTGGTACGAAGTGTTGAAGGGATAAGGATGAGGGGGGTGAAGATAGTTGAGATCCCAAGGAGGAGGGAGGACCCGATAGTTGAGGAGGATTAGGGGTAATCGGCGTGGAGATGACACATGGCTAGGGCTTAGGTGTGGAGAGAGAAGAGCTAGGGTAGAGGAAGAAGGGAAGAAAACTTAATATTCATTACTTATTCTAATTAGGTTGCCATCCACATATTAAGAGGATAACCTAACAAGCTAAACTAGCAAATGATAAATCTATAAATAATACATTCTAGCCAATCGCGTTCGAAAGGGTCAAACGTGTTTGAACGCACAATTCGTATCTTCTTTATGTGCAAACGTATGCAGACGTTCGAACGAGGGTGATTGAACACGACCACTACACGTTTGAATGCGTAATTCACATTCTCTATATATGTGAAAGTATATAGGCGTTAGCACGGGGTGCCCAAACGCTTTCTCCTTGCGTTCGAATGCGACAACCAGAATTCTTATTTTCTCAAGAAAACTAATAAGCGAAAATAAGAAATATGGTCCATAGGTTGTATATGTGCTAACTTTTGGTTCTAAATGGGTTCATACCGAGATTTGCCGATATGGTTGGAGTTGAACTTAGACACAATCGCCAACTTTATAGCTTCTATCATGGTGTTTGTGATCATACACTTGTTTCATTTGCTTTTGTGCCACTGCTAGGTGAAGCTTGAGCTGCTTGAGTACTTCATCTCGTTCCGCTAGCACTTGATCTATGTTGGAATGATCAAGTGCGCTCTGTCGGTCATAGTATGGCAATGTAGGGGGCATGTGTCCAGAGACAGCCTCGAAGGGGGTCATCTCAATAGCAGTGTGGTGAATCGTGTTGTATGAGTATTTCGCCTAAGATAGGTAAGCTAGCCATCTCTTCGATTGCTCCCCAACGAAGCATCACAAATATTGCTCAAGGCAGCGATTAACAACTTTGGATTGCCCGTCGATTTGTGAATGATACGTCGAGCTCATTTTCAGTCAGTATCTTGCTACTTGAAGTACTCTTACCAAAAGTGACTCATAAAGATTGAATCATGATCTAAAATTATAGACCTCGACATTCCATGCAACTGAGCTAATTCCTTCATAAAAATTTATGCTACCTTTTTTGCGATATACGGGTGTGCTAGAGTTAAAAAGTGTGCACACCATAGCCTGGAGCGTTGTGCCATCTCCAATTGCTACATCAAATCCAAAGATAGCATCTGTAGCCATTTCTATCTTCTTGACCACACATTCTCTATATGTGCGAACATATGCAAGCGTTCGCATGAGCGTCCGAATGGGACCTCCTCGCATTTGAACGCGACAACTAGAATTCTTATTTTCTAAATAAAAGTAATAAGCCAAAACAAGAAATAGGGACTATATGCAAGAGATGACTAGTGTGGTCCGAATCACATCAAGCTTAGTACTCCCCTATAACCATTTGTGTGTATTTTTTTATCTGAGTTTGAAAGTAATTTGTAATGAGTTTGCTAAATTTGTCAAAGATTCTAAGTACATTGGGCTAAACTTGAGAAGATATAAAGTGTACTTTGTAAAGTAATCAATAAAAATAACATAATATTTGAAATTTTTAGAAGATGTCATAGGGGTCGAACCCAAACATCGGAATAAACAACTTGAAATGGTTATCACAATTAATAGAACTTTTAAAGAATAGTTTATTGATTTTTGTTGCAAAGACAAGATATATTTTATTATAGATGAAACCGAACAGGGAATTTCATTGCTAGTTAGAATTTTCTTTTAAATAGGAGAGAGGTGACCAAGATGTTGGTGCCATATTTGAGAGGAGAGAGCAACTAAGGTGGACGGAGTGGATAGTGGAGTAGGTCAAGTTGAGGATAATCATTCATACTAGTTATGCCTACTCTAGTCTTTGGCCAAGGATGCCCCCATATTCAAATCCTTCACTGGAAAAGAGTTTGGAATAAAATTTCTCAGATGATGGTGAACACATGATTCAAAGCTAACCTAGGGAGATTGTAGTCATGGAGGACCGAGAACTCATCTCCATCTCTATAGAGGTTTCCTTGGTACCAGTCAGCAATGAGCCATCGGCGTGGGCGAAGATGATATTTAAATAATTTTTTGGCCAAATTGAAGAACTCGAAGGAGATCCAAATCACCATTAAGGACTCGATCCGGACCTTGGTAGAGGTCCTACCAGCAGCCCTTCACTCTCTTACACCACCAGCGTTGTCGGGCATAATGGAACTAACATCCCCACGGCATGAAAGTTCAAACCATGAGAGAGGGGAAGTGGCAGCCAAACTGCGACCAAAGCACCATCTCCGGCTACGGTGGAGCTCTTGCCATCTCTACAAATCGTTTCCACCATCGACAAAACTAGAATAGTCGTCAGCAATGGTCACGACATTGTCTTCCACACTCGTGGTGGAAGCTAGGGCTAAAAACCCTAGCTTTCCACTAGCGGTGATCCAAGCCCCACTAGCCCAAACCATCATGACTTATCACTTCCTTGGACCACTCGTGCCCGAGCCATGGCCTAAACCATATGCACTAAGACCTTGGCTCAAACCACTTGTGGCTAGGATTTGGCCCGAGTCACCAATGACTAGGGCAAACTATAGCTCGAATAAGTAGGCCGTATAGCAAAACCCACCAAGGGGCTCTCTTTCACATGGCAGATAAGATCCACATGGAGAACGAGAACATAAAGTTTAAGACCAACAAAATGTATGGAAACCACAATGGACACTTTGAAGACAAGGTGGCCAAAAGTGTAGTGGATTAATATGAACTGAGTCACGACGGATCATATCATGAGGATATTGGGCTCGATGAATCGAGTCTATTTATCTTTTAGTTGATTTATATTTATCTCTTATGTAAGACCTTAAGACAAATCTAATTAAGTCATGTAAGCCTTAATCCAATTAAGTTATATAAGTCTCTAAGGTAAGTCTATTAAGTTATGTAAGTCTCTAACGCAAATCTAATTAAGTCATTTAAGGCAAGTCTTAGTTTAAGTCGTATAAGCCTTTAGGGCTAGTCCGAGTAAAACTCATCATACTCAACCTCTATATATAGCTTCTTTTTATATTCAGCCAAGAATCCAAACATTGAGAAATAATTGAGTTTGGTAATTTTATTATTTTATTTATCATTTTACTATAGTCGTTAGATTATCTTTATCTTTATAGGAGTATATCATAACCCTAAATCCATTTTCAAGTACTCAAACCCTAGCCACCATCTTCCTCCAGTAGCTACCCTACCTTACGGCCGTCCACCACCACCCTTAGTCGTCTGCCACTCTCCGACAACCGTCACAATGCTGGATATGTACCATTCTGCCCTTTTCTAACTTTGCTCCACTCTTTTATTTATATATTTTCATTTTGACCCCCGATTTAGATGAATTAGAGCCATTAGAACCCTAACTCAAGAGGCTACCATCACCTAAATTTTTATAATTTTCTTACTTTTAGATTGATCTAGATCTTGTTCATAATATTATGGATCAAAGGTGTCGAAATGGTCAAAACGCATCACTTAGAACATCTCCAACGGTGGCTCTATATTATGGAGCCAAAAATAGAGCCAGAGCTCGGTGCACTCTAACGCATCGGGCTCCATATATATTAAAATAATAATATAATATATATTATTATATTAGCTATTTTAAATTACTTAATAGGTCATCTTAGCGTTATTATTTTTTAATAAAAAATATATGGTTAGGAAACTCTCATTGAGATCTTTAAAATAAAACTAATATTTAATAGTTTCAGAAGTAATTTTAAATTACTAATTTTTTAATTAAACACATCGAAATTATATTACACGAAATAAACATCGAAATAAGCATTACATATCATTAACTAAAAATATCAAAATTACATTACATAAAATAAGAAATTAACCAAACATAATAAAAATAATAGATGTTTAATATTCTAGTAAGTCATCTCTGTAGCCACCGGTTCCGGTTCCGTAGCCACCAGTTCCGATTCTGGTTTCATTTTTAATGTATTTTATGTTTGATGTATTTCATATCTAATATATTTTAATATTTAATATTTATATTGGGAATAATTTTGAGTAATTATATTTTAGGACACATAATTTATGAGACTCATTTTTATAAATAATAAAAAATTTAAAATTTAAATTAACTCAAAAATAATTTAATATTAGACTCATTTTAAAGGTCTCGATGAGACCTTTCCAATGGTATTATTTTTGTTAAAAACTAATTAGTAAAACTAATTATATACTCAGTTTAACTAACTAAATTATTTAATAATGGATACAAATGGAATTAAAATTATTGAATGCAATAATTATTGGGCAAGTTTGGTATTTTAAAAGGTTGAAATGACAAATAGAGCTGGGCTCCATTTTTATGGTGGGGCTCCAAATTTGGAACCCCACTATTGCTAGCTCCAAATTTGGAGCTAGTTTTAGAGCCCCATTGGAGCTCAATCGGGCTCCAAATTCTAAATTTAAGATAATTTAAGTGGCATCCAAACAGTATGATCAAGATAACAAAGAAAAGTTCTAATTCAGAAATGATTTTGAAGATTCTTTTAGTGACTTATCCTAGTATGAGTCAAGTACATTCCTAATCTTTATTTACGAAACTGAAAGCTAGAGGTTGGACCACCGATTGAGAAGACAATTCTAGGATTTTTAAAGAGTTCTCAGAGTTTCTTTGTGGAGTTGGACACTCTTGAGATAGGTGACTCTCCCGGCCACAATTCAAGCAAATACTTGGAAGTGGCTAAGATACTCCTACACCACTAACACTTCTTGAGCTCACTATAGACCCTCTAGAGCTAGCTTGCAGATGGGTTCTAGGATGGCTTAAAATCTAACCGTTGGATTTAGTCGAAGTAGAATCAAAGCTGGCACCTCCAACATACAGATTAAATCTTGGTTGGCTGCAACATATTAGATCCTTACAGACCCAAGTTACTCTATGCTGATGTCCACTAAAGAGACCCGAACATTGACTTGAGCTATTCTATTGTGATTTCTCTTCAATTTGGTCCTTATGAATTAGATTCCTTACCATGTTCACTTATTTACGTATCTCAATTCAAAGACACGTCTTGAATTACAGTATTACTTGGAACAATCCCAAAGATGAAACTAGATAAGGTGTTGAATCTCTCCTCATACTGTGCTACCATCATAGTATTCTTCTTTAACGGAATGAACTCCCTCATCAACTCTAATCATAAAGGTGAAGGAAAGTATTTCTAGTCCAAGTCATGAGAGAATGCTTCCCAAGTGAAGTGCTCACCAATAGTTCGAGCTAGCATCAAGCATTTGGTGGCCTTCCATCACTATTCTGCTTCCCTGAGGAAAACGTAGCAAAAATCACCTACTAGTCCTCTAAGCATCAAAACGTGATCAAAATCTTCTTTACATCCACAAACCACTTATTTGACACCATAAGATCGATCATACTACTAAATAGTGGTGGATTGAGCTGCATAAATCAGTTAAAAGGCCATGATACTCCACCACCAATTTGCCCAGTTGAAATAAACTGACTCAACCGCCAACCTAGCTAGTTCGCTGTAGGTAAACAAGTAGATTGCTCTTAGATAAGCTCATCTATACATCACTTATTCTGCCTAACCAAATGTCTGATAGCCCCCATGCTAGTAATTAGAGCGTCAACAACTAGCTCATCCACTAGAGTTGAAGCTCCCTTTAAAAGTAGTTGCAAGAACATAACGAATATGCATAGGCGGCATTCCTAATAAGTTCAAAATAAATCAATTTATAATTCCAAGTCCATATCTAGATGTCATTAATGTCATTCATGTTTTATTATACATGATCACTAAGCTCATTTCTACCTAATTCATACAAACATTATTCTAGAGACTTGCCAAACTATTTAGTAAATCTGGTTCTGATATCAAATAAAAACACCCACATGCTTCACACATGAGTGAAACCTATATAATTCTCATGTGATTTGCTGGTCAATATTTTCATATATTATCCGAGATAAGAAGCCAAAATTTATCAAAAATAATTCAAATAAAGAAAATTTAAATTACTAGAGGCTACAACAAGCCTCCAGAATACATGTCCGAAACATAGCCAAAAGTACATAAATATCCATGTATGGGCAACATCACTTATGTTGTAAACAAACATAAAAATAAAACTAAATATAAATCCAGCTAATTCTAGTCTGCTCCTCCAGAAACTCAATATCATCTATTAATCTAAAAAACATATTCCACTAAAAATAGTGAGACGAGATCTAATTACTTGGACATTCATGTATGTGGTGCAATGTCTTATATCATATATAATATGATCAACATATTTTAAGTACATATAATGTATAAAACATGTAATTCAATTATCATAAAGTGATAACGCATAAGTGCTAATAAAAAAAAAGAATACGAGAACAAATGTCATCATATTATTATAGTGTCGGATGCTAGCATCATCATAGTATTGCAAAGGTGTTACTTGCCTAAAATGTATAACTACTGCCATTGCTCTTTAGTTATCTGGTTACCCCTACATCTCGAGATGTTCCTCATATAATAGAGAATCTACCAACAACGTGACAATAATGGAATCATGAGTATAAAACCTACCCTAAAACTAAATAATTAAATATGTCATGAAACGTTCTTTATGGGTTTAAGTACGTTCAATTGCATTAATCCAATTGGGAAAGATATTAGTAATACATATTAAAAGAATTAAGTAATCAATCTGAATACATTTTTATTCACAGTTATAATAGTTTGTCCACTTAATACAAATATTTCAAATAAGTGTGATACCATTTTTATTTTAATTTATTTTTAGAGAAATTAATCAAAAATACCCAACATTTTGCTTTTACTATCATTTGCACTTTATCGTATCTATATTTATCATTTGATGCCTATATTATGAGTTTAATTCTCAAAAATACCTTGGGTAAAACTTAACTAAACAACTGACAGAATAAAGAACATTCTGTTAATTTTACAAATAAAACATTTAAATACCTAAATTACCCTCATAAAAAACATCTTAAGTGGTGCCCCATTTTTTTTTTAATTGGTAGCTAGGGCACTTTGGTCATTGTATACCTATAGTCAAGTTAAGTAAATGTGTATGATTACCTTCAGCAAGTTTTGATACCTACTGATCCTCTTCTATTTGTTATCCAGCAAGTTTTGGATGTTCTTTAGCGGCTTCTTTTCTTAATTTTTTCCCCGCAGGTACTCATGTTACGATTCTGCGAGTTCTCTTTGTGTTAGAACTCTACTTGATTAATTACCTTAATGCACTATAATTTTAAAATAAGACTTACGACCTCTTGGGATACTCTGAGTAGTGAAAAACTAAAGAAATCAGATAGTCGTCTAAGTGATTACTCTAGATATTATTTTTTTTCTGGAGTAATACTTCAGTTATGATGTTTGGCATTAGGAATCAATTCTAGAGTAATTAAGCCTTGAGCCTTAAGCCTTCTTTTCTTTGACACTAGCCAACCCCACCTCATCCCATAACACCTCTCCACTCAAATGCCACATCTGTGAGCTTACTTCTTACTTGCAATATTGAGTTCACAAGCTGGTTTCGGATACGACGTCCCTTTTTGTTTGGGCTTTCAAAGTCGCAGCTTCCGAGGGCAACCTGCAGGATCGTAGTTGAGTTACGATTGGGAGTTTGAAGAGATAGGGTAGAGTACTATGAAGAAGAGTAAGCTGCCGTTCACTTCGGCCTTGTTCACGTTAAGAACAGAGGTGAAACAAAAATAACTATTCTTATTTATTATTACTAAAATAAGAAATCTATGTTTATTTATATTTTAGAATAATAGTGTAATAATCATATTTGATGTGATATAAAGTGAAGATAGAAAAAAATTACTAAAATACTATTCGATTTTATTTAAATTAAGTAGATTGATAGAATATATTGTAAATAAAAATAAAATATTCTATGTATGCAATACATACGATACACATGCAGGTTTGTACTTATGCAATGTTATACTTATGTATGTAATACAGGTAGCTTCGTATGCATAACTAGGCTGATAGATATGCAATACACATGTAGAGTGATATTTATGCAATACTATATTTACGTATATAATGCAGTTAGCTCAATAGTCGATAGGTAAGCAATACACATGATAGGCAATACCTATGTAATTGTATATTTATGTGTGCAATGGAACTAGCTCGGTATGCATAGCTAGACTAATAGTTATAAAATACACGTAGAAATCTACTTATGCAATGCTACTATATTTTTCATAACTACAAAATATTTTTCCAAATATTACTATATTTTATACTAAATATTTTTTTTATTCTACATGGAAAATATTTTTTTTATTTTAGCTTAGATTAGGATATTATTAATAATATTATATTAATTTTTTCCCCAAACCTTTTATTTTATTATTTAAAGAAACACATATTTAATTAGGTTAATATATAGTTTAAATAGTAGGTATATTATTTTATCTATGAGTAAAAATTTAAATCAGTAAAATATTAGTTTACTAATATGAATATTTGCATATAATACCTTGTTTTTTAACGAAACTACGGTTTACACCATATATTTTTATTATTTTCAAGTCGAGCCCTATGATTTACTAAATATATCTAGAAATCATGGGTTAGATTTGATCTAATAATGTGAGAATATTTCATTGAGTAGATATATTTTATTTTAAAAATAACTAAAAATCTTTATTTCTAAAAAAACTAAATTGCCTTAGTATGACTTGGTTGAAGGTATTTTGTTAATGGTTTTAGTATTGTTTATTTAACCCATAGATTTAGTTAAGTTTAACTAATAGATTTAATAGTAGGGTGTTTTATACATATATTCGCTAAATTATATGGCTCAATTTACAAATAGTGATAATATATAGTGTAAACTAATATTTCTTCAAATGGTAGAGTGTTATATGCAAATTTTCCTTATTAATATTGTATTTTTGATGTTATGAGTACATATAAAAATTATTTTAATAATAAGATAATTTATAAAAATATTTATTATATCAATTGAATAATATATTATTAATAATATTTATCATTTTATGTATATAAAATTAAAATAATACTTACTAATAATAATACGTTTTAAAATGTGCTTATTTTCATGAAATATTAAACTATTTATATTTATGCTGTTTAAGTTGAATTTTATTTATTTAGAGTAAAATAAAAATATATTATAAGGGAGGAGAGAGAGTAGAGATTAGCGATAAATTATGATAAGATATTTAAGAGAGAGAGGAGAGAGAAGCAATAAATTATGATAAAATATTTGAAAGAGATAAGATAGTGATAAATCACAATAAGAAATTTAAGAAAAGTAGTAGTTAAATCAAGAGTAAATTTGTAACACTTGCCACTAAACACGTGACCTTCATATGGGTAGAACCCACGTGATTATGATGTGATATGTTGGTCAATGTTTCAATACAATATATAAGAGAAAAACCCATATTTATAGAAATAATATGAATAAAAGAAACCCACAACACTAAGACTACAACAAGCCCAAAATACATATCCATAAAAATATATAACTTAATGCCCATATAGGAGCTACAAGTCATCTAGCTTAATTTGCATGAATAAAATAAATAAAAAAAGAAAACTATAAATCAGTCTTCGCCAAATCCTCTACGGGCCTGGGGTAATCTAATAATATGAAAATAATACCACCAAATGGTGGTGAGCATAAAACCCAGTAAGTATTTACTGTTATAGTCTAAAAATAGTGCAATAAATGATGCAACAATAAGTAAATGGAATATGCGCACCGTGATCGAATCAATGTATCAATTTTTCATACTCAAAATGTTTATCTAACGTGCACATGCATTTGCAATCAATAACCTACCATGTATCAATCCAGATTAACATGTCCTCAATCTTGATCTCACATTGAGCTTCGCCTATAGGCTGTCAATACTACACCACATAATATGCATCATCTTAGACTATCAAATTTATAACTTAAGCTTATACAGAGCTATGCCCATATGCCACATCATTACTCACACCCAACTACACACAACCCCAAGAAGGGTAGATCCTACCAGTAGGATCGCTAGCCTATCACCCAGTGAATAGCATAATCGATTGTCCGCCACCGTAGACTAAGGACCTTAATTATAAGTATATCATATAGGTCATTATGGCACATCACTACTACCATTCGAGCTTTTGGCTCCATATAATTGCACCACCGTATGAAAATTTTGAGTTATTCACTCACGAACGTCCTCACCCTGCATAATTGGGTACCATTAGGTCTATGTCATCCTATCCTACCCTTCTCTCTTTATCTTAAATGCCCTAAAGAGTATGACTCTCATTGATCGATAGTAAATCATCTATTGCCCGACGAAACGGTTGCCTGATATCTCAAGCGTCACCCCATTTATGGTTGTGCACGTGTACAAATAGCATGATAATCATATGGAATAATAAATATAATGAAACACACATCATTATTATGTATTACATGCTAACACCCATGATCATGCCCAACAATAGAAATTACGATACACGAAATCTTACCGAACAACAAAATAAAATTAACATGCACGACGTGCAATAATAACAGTAAAAAAAATGTATACACATGCATGATATGAATGTGATGATATTTATCATAATGTAAGTTGTAGCATTCTCTATACTACTCGTAGATTATAAAAGTTTCACTTGCCCAAATTGCTTTCTTAATACGAGCTATCATTGTGCCAATCAAATGATCCTTATAGGGTATGGAGTCCACCTTGATAAAAAAAAAAAGTAATAACAAAATATAAACACAAATATCTATCACAAATTAATTAAATAACCCTACTGTTATCCTATATAGGCTAGGCTTGGGTAGGTCTATTTAAGAATTTTCCTATTTAATTAGTCAAGTAGGACTAGTATAGTTGTACCAAGGCTTGATGCATCATTAAATGCAATTAAAATGATCTACCTCAAATTATCAATCATATCATTATTTTCAATTCATAGTGAATCACATAGTCAAGATCTAATTAATTAGCTTCAATAAATAGAGCAATTTGCTTACTACTATTTCCCTACACTGATCTATATTAATTCTCTGATATGAGCAATTAATACAGATACCCTAAGATCACGACTCACTTGCTAAAGTTCAATTAACCAACACTAGGAATGACCATGCTATACCCTAAGTAGTGCTAAATTCTAATTAAGAGCAACTAGAAACAATACTCTCGGGCCATGGTCTAAGTCATTAAAATTGATTTATAATTACTATAACTAACAAAGCTAACCTCTAACATGATTAATTAAAGCCCACATTTGACATGATTAACCAAATAAAAGGTTGAACTAAATTAAAAGAAAATAAATAATAATTATTCTATTTGGGCCAGCCCAAAGCCCATAGCAATAGGTCAGGCTGAAAGCAACTTTAGGATTATCATAAAAACCAACAACACTAGACCTAAAGCCTAATTAACAAACAAAACCTAGCAAGCCACTTGGACTGGGCCGTAGCCCAACCCATAAAACCATGGGTGGGGCTGCATCCAGCCTAAGCCCGAGACCATGGGATGGACTATCAACAGCCCAAACCCAAACCCAAACCATGGGCTGGGCTATGTCCGACTCAAGCCCGAGCTGGGTTGGGCCACACCTTGCTCAAACACCACCCCGTGGCTGTTAGCGAGCACTACTACCGGTAGCCAAGATTGGCACGCCGGCCAACACCCTATTGACTGAGGAAGGAACTTGCGGTGCCGATTGGCTGGTAGAGAAGCCAACGGCCACCCACAACTGCCAAAAAGCGCAAATGATAGAGGGGAAGCAGTTGGTGCATCAATAGTGCTAACCAACCCCATCACACTCTCCCCTTAATAAGAAGAAGCTAGCCAAGGGGAAACCGAACCACCAGAGGCAGCCAAAGGTAAGAACCACCCTCGCCAAGGTCGGAGGATAGTCCGAGGGACCGCCCAGTGATTCTGGCCATGAGGACCCAAAAGCGGGCACCCCATAGAGACTCCTTGTGAAGAGGAAGCTAACCCACTTACCGGGTAGCAAAGCTAGTGATGATGGCAATTAGAAAACAACCCATAAGGCTATCGAGAGATGCCACGATGCGGAGCTTCAAGGGGTGAAGCTCCCAGCATGACAGCGATCGAGGTTGCTGGTTAGCCAAATAGCTGACATAGCCAAGAGGGGGAGAAAAGAAAGAAAACGCAATCTAGCCCATTTTAACTGAAATTAACTACAAAAAGGGGTAGAGCACTTACTGGCTGATTAATTAGCGTTGATGACAAGCTTTGACGGCGCTCCGATGTGGCAAGAACAAGAAAGAGGGAAAAAAAAACCATTGGTAGGGACAAGAAAGAAGAAAGAAGAGAAAGAATGGAATGAAGAGAAGAAAAAGAGTGAGGGAGGGAGAAGGAAAATTGGTTTTGAGGGTTTTGAGTTAGTGTATAGTATTATTTTGATAAATAATAATTTTATTCTAGAATATGACTATTATGACGTTTGGCTACTATTTTAGAATAAGAAGTTATATTCTGGAATAAGAATTTTTGTTATTACTAAAGTGAATGCGAGCTTCAAGAATAACTTTTATATTATTCTGGAATACAACTTCTTATTCTAGAATAACAACTAAATATCATAATAATCTTATTGTAGAATACAAATGCTATTCAATAAAATTACATCTTATACCACATACTAACTACATTACTAATTTACCTTTAATATCTATCATATCAATTTACTTTATATCAAATCAAAATGTATTCATAGTAATTTTATAAAATATATATTTTTTATCTTTTCTTTTTACTTTATATCACATCAAAATAATTACTATACTCTTATTCTAAAATATAAGTGAATATTACTAAGAGTTTTTATAAATTCAAAATTAAGTATCCGAACACTATTCTGAATTTTTTTTTTTGTCTAGAATTTAATTTTCAGAGAGTAGTATCTCAATTCTCTAGTAATTTGATGTAGCCAAACACCGGTAAGAGTAATTTGCATCTTTGTGCACAATAGTCTAAATTCATTGTTTCTTAATGAACGTTGAAATCTAAGAACTTGTGTCTTTTTTATATATAATTTAAGAACTTAGATGTTACTAATCAGTGAAGTCAACAAGAAAGCAGATAAAAGATTGCACCTCACAGTCTAATCACGCTTTACTTTAGACTAATCACCAGGCCTAACGATAAGCTTCTCAGCTGGCCTTAGCGTAAGAAAGCAGCTCGGGAAGAGCTACTACTTAAAAATCTTCGTTTTTCCTAGGGTATTCTTTAGAACGGCAAAAAAAAAAACATGCCACAATAAACCAACAACATTCATACAACACTTGATGCAATTTGTCCCGCCAAAGAAATTGCTCCCATGTTCATCCATAGAATTTGAACAACCAACCTCTTGGTTAATAAATTTGGACACTAGTCTCAGAAATTTTTTATTTTTATTAAGTTATTGTGTTCTATGTATTTTTTAGATACTTGTTTATTCTTGATACTTCAAGAGCCTGGGCATGTAAAAGGTTAAATGCTCCGACACCAAGCTGGCCTTTTAGTTACATGTATGTTAGGCTTGTTTGTGATCTTAACTTTTATTAAATATCTGTGATAAAAGATAATTTATACCTATGTGGTTAGGGTAAAATTTAAAGCTGTCTTCTTAAACTTTTGCTTGTGTTAATTATTCCAGCTATATGCAAATGACCAAAATACTATTTTTATTTTACATCAGAAAAGTAATCTTTTTGTAAATCTTGTTTAGTCTTAATGCATTTATTTCATCTAAATGTTTCTTAATTTTATGTTTTGAACATTTAAAAATAAAAATAAAATAAAATGTAAAGTAAAAAAAAATTAAACAATTTTAATAGAAATTTACTTTCACCTTCACCATAAATTAGATCTAGAGAAGGTTTCACTGAGAATTTAGTACGATAATAAGAGGGTAAAATCGATTTTCAAAAAAAAAAAAAAAGAAGATGACCATTTTAACCTCGTGGGGCAATTCAGTCATTTGGCTGATACGCCCGTTCGCCTCGATTGCAGGTTTAGGGTTCAAGAGTTCACCTCTGCCTTCTTCTAGGAATGCTACGTCGTCCGAATCCCTATTCACTCCTGCGAGCTGGGGTTTAGGGTTTAATCATTTCCTTCCATTTCTCTCTCACTATTATCGTAGGACTAGGGTTCTACTAACTCGCTAACCTTCGCACCTTGGTTCACCATGTTGGCGCTCCGTAGAGCCGCAAATCCCATAAGGTAATGCTTCTCTTTCCCCATTTCTCGATTACTCATAGCTTTCTTGTGATTAAGCGTTTCCTTTCTGTCAGCTTCTTGTTGTATGCTAATTAAAAATCCTTCTTTGAATCTATTTTGTAGAAGAATTTCTTATTAATAGACTCGAGTACTAATTATATGATCAAAATTGGATATCTTAGGATCAAGTTTTAATCATGGTTACATAGTTAGATTAGCTCTGATTATAGTATTGATCCTGTAACTGTGATTGAGAAATGCGCTTCGTGGATTTCATGGCTTCATGGTTGTTGTCACCACCCTGATAACAATCTCAGTCATGGTTGTAATTGTTAGTGAGGACTGCTCCTATAGATTTTATCTACTTCGCCAGGTTTAGATTTTTGTCTGTGCTGCATAGAGTCTGTCATGGTAAACCTTAAGTTAAATCAACATGCTGATAATTTCTTTTTCTTTTTTCTAACTATTTTCTTTGTGAATGTCAGGAGCCATAGTGCCATAACTGTGGTTGCTCGTGCTTGCTGCACGAAGTCTGGAAGACTGAGTACTAATACAGAGCAGGGAGAACAGTGTCATGTGAACCACTATTGGAGATCTGATGGTTGCTATACTCCAAATTCATTTTCTTATGGACATTTTAATTCTGCATTTGCGTTCTTGTGGAGTAGGAATCTTTCTTCTCAGACTAGTACTACATCCAGTGATGAGGAGGATGGCTTTTCTGATCTTGACATACCTCCTGAAGCAGAGAATGTGAAAGATGAGGAGTTGATGCCTGAAGGAGAATTATCTGAAGAAGGCTCAGAGGAAGCTGTCGATAATTCAATTGATTTTTTAGACGCTGAAGTTGATTCAAAGAGTGAAAAAAATAGACTAAGAAAGAGAAGCTCTGTTTCTTCTGTTTTAACGATTATACAGGAAGCACCCAGACATGCTATGGCTGAAGCACTTGATAAATGGGTTGAGGAAGGTAATAAATTGGGACGAGATGAAGCCTTTGTTGCCCTCCTTAATCTTCGCAAATGGAAGTTATATCCAAAGGCTTTACAGGTGCTTGCTTTATGCTATTGTTTTTAAGAGTGTCATACTAGAATGTAAGCATATTTTCCATACAGCTTCCTTTTCCTTTTTCTCTTTTCTTTCTCTAATCTTTCGTAGCTCTGCAATATAAATGAATCGTTATACTTCTGATGATCAATGTATGATTGGACTGTTTTCAATAGTTTTTGCTGTGGTTTGCAGTTTTGTGCATAATATTTCTGTAATTCTAAGCCTGAATTTGATTTCTCTTAGAGGGAAATTGATGTTGGTCATGATCTCCACCATGAGTTATTTTCCAACCTTAATGAAGTGGAGCTGGGATCCACCCAAAGTTAGCAATAACTTACTTGACGATGCCTATCTCTCCATGCAAAATTAGAATTTGCTATGAACATTACACTTGTAAATAGTTATACAAATAAACTAGTAGCAGGATACTAAAATTGAATTCAAGCTGCAAATTCATTTTTTTTCTTTTTCACGCAATAAAAATTAATTATTGAAAAAAATTATTACAAGAAAAAGAATTTCATTTGAACATTTCATTACAATATAAGTTATTAATTTTACTAAGATGACACAATTATGCTAAAACTATTCCTATTGAAGCAAGTCTTATATTTATAATAAACAATCATATGATTGTGTTATTTTCTATGTAAAATTAGAATATTTCCTTCATAAAATGAAATTTGGTTAAGTGATCATATGGATATATTTTTATCTTTCCTAGGTGAGATGTAGTATTTAATTTGGCAATTTAAATTATATTAGCTCTTATATCTATCTTTAGTGTGGTTTCTTATTCTTTGAGCTGCCTTGACCTCTAAAATTTTGTGTGCTAGCAAATCTCTTTCCATCCTCACCTGACACCCTACATGCTTTTCAAAACGTTCTTATAATTTAGTGATGGCTTAGGATACTGATTTAGTTATTAAATCATTGAATTATCAAAGGTAGTAATCGGCTGACTTTACTAAAATCAAGAAAAAAAGAGCCATCAATCTGAAGTACGCTGGTTCCTTGTTATTAAATAATATAGAATACTACTACTACTACTACTACTACTACTACTACTACTACTACTACTAATAGTAACATGAAAATTAAAGAGAATTTAAGTGAAGAATATAGCTGAAGTCTCATTGGAAATATCTTCAGAAGAGAGAGATTTATATGGATTCAAAGAAGTGACTTATCCTCCAAATGGCTAATGCTATATTTATTTGAGAACGTCAAGATCTTTAGATGCTTTTAAGAAATTTTAAAACATTTTTCCTGCATTATCAAAAATAATGTGTAAAGGAATATTACAAAATATAGAGTAAGAATGATACATTGAGCTTATTATTGCTCATAGGCTTTAGGATAATATCACCTTCAAATGAAGATTGTCACTGTTGAGAATTAATGCCTTCAAATGAAGATTGTTACTGTTGAGAATCAATGTGAGGCATCCAATATTCATGGATTAATGTTGCCATAAGTGAATAAGTTTGTTCGAGGATTCTAGTGTGTTAGATCTGACCCAAACCTTTATAAAGATAGTTGAAAGCTCGATTGGTGTCCTAGAGGACACATGTAAATCACATGTTGTTTAATCAGTAACATTTGGAAGAAGTTGGTGGCTCTGAAAGAGATTAATAAGATAAGAGGGCAGGCTAACTCAATAAGCATTTTTATGTGTAGTGTGATGCGAGACAAATTTTCTCATATGTTCTTCCTCTCAAAAGTAAGTTGTTTTGAACAAGTCTAAGAACAAAGCGGGTATAAAGCTATTTTACCCCTTCCAAACACAACCTAAGGCTTTGGAGTGAAAGTTGCCTCCAAGGGAGGGAATGCCAGAGTGAAATTGATCCGATTAGGCCAAACTACTTAGAATCTTCACTAATTTTTTGAAAGACAACTGCATAGACTGCTTATGCAGTTGCATAGGCAATGACGGTGGGCTAACTGCTTAAGATATGCAATATGCTGTCCGCATATGCGCTCATATATTGATTGCCAACAACCGCATATGCACCACATATGCATATGTGCCCTTATATGCATGTAAAAGCAACATGTTATAATATTGAGATATCTATAGCACTTCATAATATTTTTTTATTTATTAATTTTGTTGATGCAACTTATCATCCTTGGAAATATTTATTGAGTAATCATAGAATTAAAAAGTAACATCCCTTCATAAATAGGATATGATGAAGATTATTCTCCAGATATCATATTTCAACTTTTATGTACTTATTAGTTTATTATGATAAAATAGTCAATTCACTAGATAGGTAAACT
Source organism: Typha angustifolia (assembly GCF_048772165.1). NCBI lineage: Eukaryota > Viridiplantae > Streptophyta > Magnoliopsida > Poales > Typhaceae > Typha > Typha angustifolia. Next base: position 8,284,872 of record NC_133252.1, on the reverse strand, counting down.
ATATATAATTTTTTTCTAAGAATTTTATTGTTGGACCGTATATGTGGCTGCATATCCAAATTCGTATACCTCTTCCGCTATGCGGTGGCTTGATTACCCACATACTATAGGACATATTCTTAACATTGATCTGCAACCATACTTGGCAAATTTTTATTGGACACTAGCTTGACGGTCAATTGAAACACATTGCATAGCCTCAAAATAAGTTGAATGCCTGGTTTACTAGGCAATTTTTTATTAGATGTGGTCAAAACTGATATAGTTTGGTTGAAACTTACCAGTTGTTTCCAAACTTCAATTGTTGTTTGACTAATTGTTAGTAATGTTAAAAGACTTATTGTATTAACTGAATTCTTGCTTATCTAATAGTGTTATTCTAAAAATACAAATAAAAGATCCTTGTTGTTGGAGGTAAATGCCATTAGACAACTAATTACTTGTCAGAGACTCAGAGTCTGACAAATTAATTTTAGAAGGATGTAGGTCATTTGTTGTTTGATCAGTAGCATAGGAAGAAGTTGATGGCTCAAGAAAAGTGAATGGAGCAATTGACACGATGGGAGGGCAGGCTAACTCAAGGAGCATAGTGTAGCTCTTGCGTGGAACTTACTCTTAATGTTGCCTAAGGATGGAGTTTCAAGGCCTACCCTTTTCGTTTCCCCCTTGCAATGGCGGTAATTGGAGGGTTGGAACACTCCAATCCATCCCCTTCTTGTCTTCGCGAGGATGGTGGCAATGACAGATAGCCAAGGACTAGGGGCACTCTTCAACACATGGTGAACAACAGAGTTGCCATGCATTACCTATAATAGCAAAGGGATGTTTCTTGTGCCTAACATTGACGGGATGAGATGTGCTGCCTGAACATACTTTGATGTCAAGTAAAGCTTTTTTGGATAAAATTTAGCCGTCTGAGTCAATTTAGAAAAGCAAAGCTGTGAGAAGTAATAAATTGTTCAAAAAATTGGTCTAGGCACCTGCATATGTGACTGCATGTCGACAATTTATTCCTTAAATCATTATACTGCACTTGCATAAGGCATAGAGAAAATTGAGCCGCATTACTTTCACATGAGTAAATGCTCTATTCATGTGTATTACCAGGTTGATGAAATGGGTTAAGCATGAATATAGATGACTAGCTATTTAAGTACTTAATCATCAAATTCAATATATAGATCTGCGTGATAATTATCTTCAATTCCATATTCCATAATTTCTTTTCTTCTTGCATGACCTGGATACTTTAACATAGACCTTTATCATGTCATTGTGCCCTATTACTTGCTTCGCCTTTTATATGTTACTTTATTTTCTACGCACTATTATATGTTTTCCATTTCTAAGATACACTTCTTATGCACTTTTGTATTGACCAATTTGCCACATCACCACTATGTGGTATATTGGCACCAGCATACTACTGTTGCCATGTAGAACTTTGGTAATATATAGGAAAACACTGGTTAGTCTACAGCTTTGAAGTTTGAACTATGGCTGGCATTAATTATACTATAGGATCGATAGAATAAACATTTTAGGTTGTTGAAGCATGCTCTTCATATTCAATTAAGATATAATTGGACGAATTTTTTCCATATATTATTAGGTATGTTTATGTAATTTGAACAGTTTTTTGTAGTAAAATCAGTTCTCAAACTTTTGAAGAATTAGCTTCTTATGCACTATTATATTAGGAAAACTTCATTTCTCATGCTTTCATTAAAGTATTTCTGCTTTCTTCATGTTCTGAAGTCTGACCATATTTTATCTCACAAATTGTAGTTCATGGAGTACCTGGAAGCAACTAAGCATATTGATTTTGTGGAGCGTGATTATTCTTCTTGTGTGGATTTGGTGGCAAAAGTGTATGGCCTTCATAGGGCAGAAAAGTACATTGAGAAAATTCCACCAGTCCATAGGGGTGAGATGATCTACAGGACTCTTCTGGCCAACTGTGTTGCCACATCAAATGTTATGAAATCGGAGGAGATTTTCAACAAAATAAGGGATCTTGGTTTCCCACTTACAACCTTTGCTTGCAACCAGCTATTGCTACTTTATAAAAGGGTTGATAGGAAAAAGATAGCTGATGTACTCTTGATGATGGAAAAGGAAAATGTCAAGCCTTCTCTTTTTACATACAAACTCTTGGTAGACGTTAAAGGCACTGCGAAAGACATATCAGGTATGGAACAGATTGTGGAGACAATGAGGGCTGAAGGCATGGAGCCTGACATTTTGATTCAAGCCATGGTTGCAAAGTACTACATCTATGCAGGCTTGAAGGATAAAGCAGATGCAATTTTGAAGAAGATAGAAGGTGATGGCGTCAAGGAAAATCGTGATGCTTGCAAGGTTATTCTTCCTCTATATGCTGCTCTTGGCAAAGCTGAGGAAGTGGAGAGGGTTTGGAAAATGTGTGAGACTAAACCTCGTCTAGATGAGTGTTTAGCTGTTATTGAGGCTTGGGACAAGCTTGACAAGATAGAAAATGCGGAGAAAGTGTTTGAGAACATGTTTAAAACATACGATAAGCTTTCTGCCAAGTACTACAATGCATTAATGAAGGTTTATGCAAATCATAAGCTCCTCCATAAAGGGAAGGAACTAGTTAAGAGAATGTCAGACAATGGTTGCAGGATCGGCCCTTTAACTTTGGATGCACTTGTGAAGTGTTATGTTGAGGCTCAAGAGGTGGAGAAAGCTGATTCCATATTAAAGAAAGCATCCCAACGAAATCAAATGAAGCCTCTTTACAGTACATACCTTACTTTGTTGGACAACTACGCAAAGAAGGGAGACATCCATGGTGCCGAGAAAATATTTTACAGGGCACGGCAGGTTGGATATCTTGGGAGGATGAAGCAGTATCAGTTATTACTTCAGGCATACATAAATGCCCACAGTCCAGCCTATGGATTTAGGGAGAGGATGAAAGCTGATAATGTTTTTCCAAACAAAGCTGTGGCAGCACAACTAGCATCTGTCGACGCATTTAGGAAGACACCGATTTCAGAATTGCTTGATTAGTGCTTCTTTTCATTCAGGTTTATGCCATATAGAGAACTGATTTCAATCTTTTAATGGTATATAGACATGCTCTGTGCACGCAAATGATTTTCCAGATGTTCCATTCTTGCGATAGGACTTGGATGTGTTTGCCTTTCTTTCTTAAGCTTTCAGATGTAATTTAGGTAGATGTAGGTGTTTAAACTTGTGATTCTAGATCTGACACTTGTTTAAGATTGTTGTTAGTTTTCTCAAACTTTCTTGCAATATTCTAGAAAGCAGAAAGTACAAGTATCTTTAAAATCAGCAGATATATTGATGATTTCCTTCCTATAGTGTTTATTGCTCTAATTCATCTTTTACTTTGACTCTAATGTTCATAGATGAGCAGAAGTAAATGACATGGTAACTGGCTCGTTAGCGACATGTCATAAGATTATGAGCTTTGTTTGATTCAGTAATGTCTGAATTATGATTTATATGCAGGACTTACTGACGTCCCAAGAGGCTGCAACTGAACAAAAGCTACAATAATGTTGTCTACTTGGGCTTTTGGTGAGTTTTGCAACTATTGATCACTGTTTCTATGCCAGTTCTCTAAACAAATTCTCCCTTTCCTTCAGTCACCTTCTCTTTGATGAGCTTCAATCTCTTCTTACTGGCAGGAATGGAGGAGATTTCGTAAGTAAATATGCTTCTTTACTTACTGTGGTAGCAAATTTGGAGGAAAGAAACAATAGTATTGAAATGGAAACACTTGCATTACCCACTTAATTCATACAATCTCCGGCATCCCGGGCTAATGCATTGTGTTATACCCAGAGGCCATGTCAGGCATAGAAGACTCTTCTTTATTTCTTTCTTCTCGTTCTTTATTCTCCCTTCTTAGTTGTCTTTCCGTTTGTCTTTGTGCTACTATGCCACAAAGGGAAAAAGGTTATAAATTTATATAATTCTTATTTCCTGAGAATATGCGAGGGCACTCCCTCAGAATTTCATTAGGTATTGGAGGATTTTGCAATTATTTTTTAATTGATAATTTTTTTTAAAAAAATAAGTGTACATATTTTTTATAGTCGATACACACTGAAGCTTGTCCAGAAATTAATTAAGCACTGCACTTTACATGATCACAGGTGCAGTGAGCATCGTGGAGGTAGAGTCACAGGTGCAGAGCCTCGAAGCATTGGGCAGTTCAAGACTCATCCTTACGAATCTCGAAAGATTAGATCGTTGCTACTGTATTCTAATGTACATAATCAACATCCAATCTATTCTAATGTACATAATCAGCATTCAATCTGCATGAATCCAAATAAATTAGATATAAGGAAATGATAGACTCTGGAGCTAGGGTTTCTGTCTCCCCTAGATAGATCTCAGCCCATACGCTTTGAAGATCGGATGAATGGGCTCAAGAAGTGGATCGGCTAATCACATGCCGGGCGATGAGATCAAGGTGAGTTTTGTTTTTGATCATACAGTAGAGGGCGTAAGGATTGGATTGTCAAAAGTAGGGAGAATCTTATCGAATGCCTTTTCAAAGATGATAGAAACTCTAACTTTTGCTTTATAGTGAAATTCACTGTGACGATCTAGGGTTACCCTGAAGCAAAACTCGGAGGGGAAGACATCACTAGAGAGGTTTTGGAGGTTCTTTGGATGCGAGGAGATAAGGCATTGGGCAAAACAAGAAAGTGGGATACCAAGCATTATCATGTCGGAGGAGGAAGAACAGAGCCACCATTGGAAGAGATGTGTATGATTGTAATACTCAAAAGGGGAAGATTGTGGAGCACAATCTGAAATTGGCTTTGGCTAGTATGTGGCCATAGAATAACGATTACAGGGTGAGACGGTTCTCTGAGAATGAATTCTTGGTAGATTTCCCAAATTTACAGAGGATAGAGGAAGTTGTTAGTAGGATGAATGAGATAGATCTAGGAGTTGCTGTTCTTTTATTCATGCCATAGAAGAAGTGGGGAGCCGCCCCCGCCCCGAGGTAGACAAGATCCTAGTTAGATTAAATGTATTGGAATTGCTCACTATACCAAATTGATTGATCACTTTGGACTTTTGATAATAGTTGATGAGAGGACAAATATGAGATCAAATCTGACATTTGCTAGATTGAAAGTGTTGGTAAAAAATTCTAGCGATGTTCCTGCTATAATTGCTTTGCTTGTTGATGGATTTATTTTCATGGTAGAGTGTGAAATTGAAGGGGATATGCAAAAACAGGAAGAGAGAGAGAGAGAGAGAGAGAGAGAAAAGCCTATAGATAGGTTAGGAAAGGGATTCCTCTAAGGTCTGAATAATGCAGTAATAACTAATGGGGACATTGGCTCGAAAAGGAGGATAATAGAAAGAAAGGAAGAGATGGGGAGCTCAATTTACTTTTCCTATGGGAACTTGTCCAAATACTAAGGGGAATTATGTGAAGGATGATATGTGTCACATCAGCTAGGAGGAGAAGAAAAATAAGAAATGACACTACTTAACTAGTTGGAGAAGATTATAGTTAAGGTCTTATGATAAAACCAGTTGTTTGGACGTAAATTTTGTTGTGTTTTAGGTGGTTTTTTTTTTTTTTTTTTTTTTTTTAAATGGTGGTTGATGTGGATACTGGATATGTTGCTGCTGCTATATAGATTTTAGGGGTGTGGTATGTAAGTTTGGTGAATATCACTTGGTCAGGTTTTTTTGTGTGATCTGGTGGCCTGAATAATGTGATATATATGGTGTTTATGTTTTCTTTTTGCTGTGGTGTTGAGATAGTCTTACTACATAGGATTGGAGTGCTGTTACGTTTTTAGTGAAACTAGGTCAATAACCTTTTCTTCACAAAAAATAAATGTCGTTCTCAAAAACCCAATTTCTATTATTGGAAGCTAATAAATAGAAACTAATTTCTTCGGATAATATAATAATTAATAGCGAAAATTTTCATACCGCTTTTAAATTGGCTATCTTGATCCAGTGCTTGTAAGTGTCGTTTTAGCTGGTATTCCTTTATTTATGTGCTAGTTTCTTGGTACCAGTTTCAACTTAATCCCTTAAGTGCTTAAAGGACTAATAAATCATTAATTACATTAATTATAGAGAGAATTACGAAAGAGAGAGGTTCATATTAGAGAGAGGAGAGAGAAAAGAATGTGGGATTCGGATCAGTTAGGATAAATTAAGTAGCAAATAAATATATTCGAATAGAATTGAATTGAATTTGAAAGTAAGTAAATGAATTAGACTATAGACCCATATTACACACCAGCAAATACTAATGAATATTATAGCCCCTCATGAGATATCATTGTAGGAAAAACCTCTAGGTGAAAAAATGGCGAGTGAGGAAATGGGGAAAGCCCCACCCATTCCAGAAGGTAGAAAAGATGTTCAACTCATAAAAGCTTCCTCATCAAATCCAGCAAACATAGAAGGGGAGGGCCCCGATGCTCTTGGGTTACCATGGCAGCGGAGGGTTCCCATTCGAAACTAAGTAGCGGTCATATTCTAGAGGAGATACTAGCCAAACTCAAGGAGCAAAGGGAGCACTGCATCAAGTTGGACTAAGAGGTGCTTGATTTATGTCGTAAAAGATGGAGGTTAACCTTGTTCGGTAGGTTTCTACCAAGGAGCTTACCTCTTGAAATGCTGAAGAGAGTTCTAACCAAGCTATGGAACGACATCGATCGCTTCGCAACCTTGGATATGATGGAAGGTTTCTATGCCTCAGATTTGAAAAGGAGGAAGATATGGACTACATGCTCAACAAGGGGCCTCGACTATCCAAGGCAATCTTAAATTTGATCCTTTGGAGAAATAACTTTAGGCTTACGATGTAGGCATTCGCCTCGGCCAATCTAGATTCAACTCCACAACCCCCTGAAGGAGTACGAGGAGTTGGAAGCTTTAGTTCCTATACCACCTTACTTCAAGAAGCCCTTAAGAGTGGACGAGACCATGCTAATCATAGTTGAAGCCGATTTCGCAAGAGTTTACAGTAGAGATAGACTTGAAGAAACCTTTGAAGAAGGTTGTATGGGTTGGTCCTAAGGAAGTTGTGATCGACTTGAGGGTGGTGTATGAGAACATCCCAATGTTTTGTTACTACTATGGCTTGATAGGGCATAGAGTGGCGGGGTATCCACAAGGACATGGTAAGAAAAGTGAAAAATGAGGTTGTGGACAACATTCGTACTACAGAAAACAAAATGCAATCTCCGACGACCTCGCCGGAGGAGGGCCACTCTACATACGGGCCATGGTTCTCGATAAGTCGGAGGTTGAGGAAAGGAGTGCAAAAAATGGCGAGAATTCCTCTAGGAAACTAAAAGCAGAAAGGAAGTACAAAGAAAACTATTCTTAGAAAAGGAGAAGTCGTGACTAGCCAAGCCATGTCGGTGCTTGCCACCAACAAAGGAAAAGGAATGTCCAAGTCGACCATGCCGGGGTCTAGACTGAAGCAATTAGCAAGGCCCAATCAATTAGTGAGTGAGCCCAACAACACCTTTCTAAAGGACTGTGTACTAGGCAAAAGATGGCCAGTCCAGCCTAGAGCAAGTCATCACCGATCAAGGAGAAGTTCGAGGACTCAAAACTTTAGGGGTGGGGGGGGAGCCGAGCTTGAGCGAGCTGAGCCTAGCTTAGCCCATCTCGGCTCGACGACTCATGGGATTAATGAGCCTACGTGGGCTTCCAAAATTTAATTTTTATATTAGGCTAGCTAATTTTGTTACATTTAGAGGGAATGATAGTTATAAAGGCATATCCATATCACTTAATTTCCGATATGGAACTAAACATCTAAGAGACTATACGGAAGAAATGCTAGATTGATAAAAACTGCTTTTACCAGCTATGCTATATGTTGTCATCTTCACATATTATATATCGAGCCCTTAACGAGCCGAGCTTATGAGCTTCACGAGCCGACGAGCTTTTTTGACAGCCCTACCAAAACTCCTATAGTTGACAAAGGGAAAGGTAAGGTGGGAGTTGAGACTGCACATCGTAGCTGACCATGCTTAGGATCTAATGAAAAGACCACCAATGAGCGACTGCAAAATGTTGATATCCAAAACCATAAACAATTGAATCTAGAGGAGGCAAGCTCACAAAATAACAAGACCTCAAACTCCTTTTTGCTCATTGAACACAAGTATGGAGCTGTCACCACCAATGGAGTCTCTATCTATTTAGGGACTGGCATCACGTATTACCAAAATTACATTTGTCTCTACAAGAATAGACTTAAGAAACACTAAGGTTCCTCAATACCCCAATGGTATCTATATGGATGGTTTTTGCCACTTCCGAATCATGTCTGCCAATCGTGGAAGACAACATGCCAACAACCCATGGTGAAGTAATCCGGAGACTAAATAAAGTAGGCTCTAACCACACCTTTTACAAAAGAACACACTTTAATGGAGCTCGATGAAACTTAGTCAGATCATTTGGCTTTGATATATGTGGGGAGTCCTCAACTAGACCTAATCTCGTCCCCCATGGAGGCGAACTACCCTTCTGGACCGCTCTTTCGCCCTAAATGAGGGTTGAAGGAATGACCTCCCTAGTTTCCTTCCCTTTATACTGTTTTTAATATTTAAAGCCATTATATAGAATTGTAAGGGTACCATAAAGAAAGAGGTCCTTGACAGATAGGACCGCTCTTAATATTTAATTATTTTATTATTTATCCTAAAGGTATTTTACTCTAAAATTTTAGAAAATTATTAGCTAATAATATATTAGTCCTTTAAAATCTTGTGATTATTAAGTTATCTAATGGGTTGATTAATTATTTTAGTTCTATTTAATTTCAAATTTCTTTCTATTAAACTATATATATATATATATATATATGTTTAAAATGTTTAGTTAATAAAACATTGTTGTATTACTATTCACAAATTTGTCAATATATTGTTAGTTATGATATGCAAAATCATAAGTCTTAAATTTGATGGAGTTAAAAATAGCTAAGTCTAGAAGACGTAGGGTTAGGGTTATCGTGCTTTTATATATTTATTTATTTAGAATTATCTAGAACTATATATATATTCTTTAAATATTTTAAAATAATTTTTAATTTTTAATAAATTTTGAGATTAAATAATAGTACATGGGGATGTAGCTCAGATGGTAGAGCGCTCGCTTAGCATGCGAGAGGTACGGGGATCGATACCCCGCATCTCCATATCTTCAAAGTTTTTTTAATTATTCCAAGTTTATAAAGATTTGTATAAATTATTCAAGTTTTAAATAAACTATTCAGATGATAGAAGAGTTATTCTAGCCATAATCACGTGATAATAAAAATGAACAGTTGAACACACTCCCATCTCAATTTTATTCTAGTTAGCTCCAGTTTATTACTTCAAAGAATTATTTTTTTTCTTTATTCTAAAATATAATTTCTTATCTCGAAAGCCTCGTAAAATAAATATTATTCATCAAAATTATATTTTATAACTAACAAAACAAAATTAACAATTTATCCTCTATATCTATCCCGTCAATCTACTTTATATCAAATAAGAAAACCTTTATCACCATAAATTTTTAAAAAGCAAGCCATTTTTCTCATATTCTTTTTCACTTTATATCACATCAAAAATAATTATAGTAATTTTATTAGAGTAGAAGTCTTATTTTAAAAATAACAAATGAGAACACATTCTAGAATTGCACCTAAAGTGAACAATAATGGAGCAATATGTGAGATTTTGCATATAAATAAGCATAACTAGCATACATAAAGCATGATGCAGGGGATATCCACAACATAAACATATTTTCTGAGGGAATTTATAAAAAAGAAAATCCAGTTAGTACCAGATTTTCTAGTTTAGGACTTGATCTGAAACGTTGTAGTCCATTTCTAGTCTAATGCATAAAAATGCAACTGCACAATGGAAAACCAGTCAATATGCACCACCATATGAGCACATAACTTAGATTCAGACTCACACTTAGTAGCTTTACCTTCTGTTTGTAGAAAACATTTATAGCTCTACCTTGTTTCCAACATCAAATTGTCATAAACTGGCTAGAGATCAGTTTGATCAAGAATAGAAACTACGGTCCTTATCCTCAACTGTACATTCATCTAAAGAGAAACCATCAACACGGCGAAAGGGATTCAAAGAAAACCTAGACACAAGAAGAAACTTTTTACTGAATATACTAGACTGAGTTGGTGATTTTAATTCTTGCCACTTTCTCATCAAGTATTGCTATCCAGGCGCAATTATTCAACTCCCATGTGGCTCCCAAATCTCTTTGATTGATGAAAGAATGGATTCCATTAAGCTTTTGGTATCGCGCGGGTGGAAATCCCATGTAAAAGTTTAACAAATCCCAGGAAACTGAGTTTTCCATCTGAATGTCTGATCCAGTCTTTGAGAACGACATGAACAGGGACGGACGGGCTAAGTCCAAGTTCCTGGTAGAAGCAACCATTCATTCGAATGTTAGGTGCATCACAAAAGTACAAGGGATAAATAAAAGCTGTTAGTTGTGCAATTTGATAGTTAAATGGCTAATATCGTAATTGCAATTACCGATGCAAGTTCCTCAATCATGATTGGCCGGTTGCCATCCTTGTCAAATAATTCATATGCACGGTGAGCATGCTGATCCCAAGAATCTAGTGCTTCCATCTGATAAACACTTATTGCAGCAGCAGCAAACTCTTCAAAGTCCAACTTTCTGTACTGAAGAGAGCTCACCTAGGATCGTGATGAACATGAATAAGTTCCTTTTGCTTTGTTTTAGAGGGATCAGATCAAAATATGTGAGTAAGATATACCAACCAGGCTAACAAAATCAAGAACCCTTGAATCCTTCATTGCCTCAGTTGAGTTTTTCAACAAAGCCTGTCAATGCCAAAGCCTTTAGCAGCCCATTAATGAAAAGGAATATGGATGACTAGAGTAGTTACTGACTGTCTTCAAGTTCTGTAAGGAAATATAGCCACTCTTATTTGGTCCCAACAATCCAAATTGTTCGCGGAGATAGGAGAGTTGAGTCACCGTCAATGTCTTGGCAAGAGCCTGCAGACACAAGATATATTAAGCAAAGTTCCTATGCTATGTCCCACTGGAGTAGACAACTTACTGTCAAAAAAGAACAATTCTACACTGAAACTAAAGGGTTTCGATCATATGGATATGAAAATATATATGTGGAGGATATTGATCAACATGTATCTGAAATACAATACAATCACTCTGCTTCAGGTTATCTTATATTGAATACTACATTTGTCTGTGGGTCTCTGCAGTCTCAGCTATTCAAACTCAGACATCATTTATCAAGTTCTCTCTTCAAGATATTTGACTGAAATAAGAGCATTTTGATTCTCTGATATGTTTCCTGTCTGACATTGTAAGATGCCTACCTCTTGATGGATATTTGACTTGTTAAACATCTTTGATTGTTAAACAGCAATAACCATGGAAACTATGGTGAACTGGTGAAGAAATGGCTAAATTGACAGAAGGAATTTAGTAAATAGAATCACATTTACAGACAAAGACGCGAGATAAAATTTAAATATGAACAAGACCGATTTCAATGATAAAGATAGATAACACATGCATCGTTGACCATCATTATACCTAATTATTAACCTAAAAAAGGAACTTTCCAGTTTGTTGTCTATCACATGATAGTGTCCTTGTTTTAACTGGACTACATAATTGAAGACTTGAGGATCTTAATCTAAAAATAGAAGTATTAAGAATCAAAGATTTCTTTTTCCAGTGAAATGAACTCTGCTAGAGCACTTACTCAGATTTGAGAACCTGATCTAAAAGATTGAGAAACTACCAGGACTGCAACTTGATGTATTGTAAACCATTTTTAATGGGTGCCAAATTCATTAGCAAAGAAATATAGGCAATAGAAAGGCTTCCCATGGCTGACAAGTAATCTAACTCAAGTAGAAGAATCTTGGCTTATGCAGCTGAGGAACAAAATGGGTCATATAGAAAGTCCAAACAAGACTGACAACTTTATGTGATGTAATACCTCCATCTGAGGGACACACATAAGAGAAAACGATACAAATTCCATATCAAGAGTCTCCATGCAAGCTTACACAAGGACAAACATATTTCTCTTCCATCATGAGAATGATGTCATCTTACTTGAAATATTTTTGTCATATTGTCAAAACAGTGCAAGGATGCTACTTATATCTTGCCAAACTTAGCAAGAATATAATAACGAGATATTGCCTAGACTACTTTAGCATCATGATGGATAAAAACTAAACCAGGAGTTGAACTGGTTATACTTCATATAGTAATGCACATTGGGTATCAGCAATTCCTTAGGATTCGACAACAAAGAAAGAAATCTGACTTCCTCTCATGAGAAGTATCATATATTTCTTCCCTGAGAAAATCATAGTATGTTTCGAAGCCCTAAAGAAGGTACTGCTTAGACTACATGCGAGCTCAACAATTAGAAGTGCCTATATGGACAGATTTAAATTGGCCGATTACCTCATGAACCTTTGCATAGAAGTTATGTAACTGATTAAACATACAAGTTCATATCAATATTGATCTACTGAATAATCAACTATTTTAATAAGAAAATGCAGTCATAAATTAAATAATAATCAGCTAGTTTATTAAATGCTACAATTTATTGTGGAGAATAGTTGCATGAAGTGCCTAATTTACTTAAGAGTCACTATGACCATGTAAGAGGACTAAATTGTTACTAAGGCAAAATGTAAAGAGATAAAGTAGTAACTGTAAAGCATCAACGTACCCTCAAAGCTGATTTCCTTAGGGAAGATGAACTTATATATGCTCTTATGAGCTTAAATACTATGATGTCCAAAGGAATCTTCACTTCTTGAGTACCACAAATCCAAGGATGGCCTGTATAAGGTTTTGAAGTTTTCTGTTAGTCAGAAATTCTAGCACTACATTAAACTGTAGTAAGGCAACATGAAACTTACTGAGAGCCTGCGAAGCAGTCATTCTCTTCCGGTAATCCTTATTAAGCAACCTCTTGACAAAGTCTTTAGCCTCAGCAGACAGAGAAGGCCATGGAGCTTCATCAAAACTTGGTTCCACCTTCAGGACAGCTCGAAATATACCTGACTCTGTGCGAGCCCAGAAAGGGCGGCTTCCACAGAGCAAAATGTAAGCAATCACACCAATGCTCCACATATCTGCCTCAGTACCATAACATCTATGAAGAACTTCAGGAGCAACATAGTAAGCACTTCCTACGATGTCATTAAGCCTTTCATCTGTGTATTCAGAATGATGGTAACGCATGATATATAAAGTTAGAGTAGGAATGAGTAACTTAAAAGAGGAACAATTAATGAGCTTCCCTTGCAACCTTTAGAAGACTAACCTGGCTTTACAAAATCGGACAAGCCAAAATCTATAGCCTTCAAGGTAGATTTATCATCCTTTGAAGTAAAAAGAAAATTCTGAACCACCAAACAAAGAACACACATTATATAATTCAAATAAAATTTTAGTGACAAAATTAGTAAGTGTTTGTATGAGATAGTCACTGTCTTCTAATTCATAAATATCCACACTGAAGTTTCAAAGACAATTTAGTAAAACAAAAAGAAATTCTCAAATCAAAAACATTTTAACAAATCTTATATTTCATCATGGCACTACCTCTGGCTTAAGATCTCGGTGGACAACACCTTGAAGATGACAGAAAGAAACAACATTCAAAATTTGAACCATCACAGCCTTTGCATCTTCTTCAGAATATTTCCCACCCCTATTCAGCATAAAAGTTATTTCTCATCAATGCCATAGTTGAGAGATTAACTAACAGGCATTGTCCTCAAGTATTACTGGGAAAACTAACAAAACCATTTAACAATGAATTTATAGGTACCTTGCCAAAATTCTGTCCAGTAGTTCACCGCCTTTGCATAACCTGTTGAGAGAATAAATCATCACAGTAAGCTCCATTGTGTTTTCACGAACAATTAATATTTGGATAATAGCATGTAACATAGCCCACTAGACCAAGCTTTCATTAACGCAATCCTAAAATCTCTAAACAGATATATATCCATGCAATATGAGTTGGCACCGCAATGCTAATTATCAGAGAATGGCACAAATTCACTGGCCCAGGGATAAGGATTAGCCCATGGATAATATTTTTGAATTTAAACACACAACGCACCATATATTATTAGTGCTTTAAAGATTAAAATCAAAACTAGAGAAGTTGATTTTCTGATAAACAAAGCCCTATTTGCTGATTGAACTACTGATCAGTAGCAAGCATGTAGTATTCTTGTTGAATAATGAACTATAGCTTATAATGATTAAAATCGATGCTTGGATTTTTGTTCTCATGAGCAAATTGCAGTTTCAACCATCACAAATAACCTTTGTCCTTTCTCATTCCCCCGTCCCCTTTTTTATAATTCAAATAAGTTACTTTTACAGAAACTGGGGCAACGATTGATCTGCATTTAAAATTATAATCTCAAATCATCATAATAAATTAATAATTACTACTGATGACAAAATCCTCGAGCTCTTTATAGCTACAACTTACAACCTTAAACAAGTGAACTTCACACATAAGATTGATTACATCACATTTCGTAACGTCAACGCATTTGTTTTCGAATGGCAAACACTAGAACATGGAAACTAGTAAGTCTGATTTGGATTCAGTGCCAGGAAATGAAAATGCTACATTATGTAGCCAATGTGATTTTAAATGGCAGCCCCAATGGTATATTATGATAATGCATTACATTTTTAACAAATTTTCAGATGCATAATGTGAATATTATTATGTAGCTTCTACAGATTCAGTCATTAGGCAGAATTCATAGACCTGTTGTGCAACAAACAGTTATAGCTGAGCTATTATTTTTCCAAACTAATAGCAGGTCCTGTTTGACATGAGATTATGTAATACCACTTCATGGTAACACATGACATGATAATTCGTCCATAAGAGAATACAAATTATTTAAATGGAAGATTGTGAAATATCATAGGAAATAAAAAATGTCATATTATGCTTCAAAAACAATATTAAGTTTTCCAGTCAATGAAGATCCTATACAGTATAATTATGAAATTGAAAATAGTAGAAACCTTTGTCTTATATAAACCAACTGGATCATGCAATTTATTTTGGAAACCCATGGTAACATTCTTTACAGTAGCAAAAACATGGTCTTACATACGTAAGAATAATATCTTCCATAAATGGATATTAATTATAGAAAGAATCTAAAAAGTCAAAGATAGTTCGTGTTTCTAAACTAGGAAAAGATAATAAACGAGGATCTAAGTTTCTATGAATTATAATAGCAATCAATAATATAATAGTAAACACGTGAAAATTGGAGATGAGAAAGTATATAAAACAAAGTCATGGACAATAGCATGGAAAAAGTTTACATTGCTTTGAAAGGTTCCACCTCAAGAGAGTGGTCAGCATTGCAAGGTTTTGTTTAATGACTTTCAATCAACTTAAGCAGCATGGTACAGACCAATATTAACCCTTCCTCTTTTTTGTTTGAACTTTGAATGGGGAAGAGGAGAGGGAAGTCAATAAAGCTATTGAAGATGGTGACGTGTTCGTCGCCACTACTGCTGCCTCTTGCTGTTGCCTCTCCACTGCCACTGCCACTACCACTACCAATCCTGCTTGCCGTCGTTGCTCAAGAGAGGAGAGAAGGAAGAGAGCTCGATTGAGTTAGAGTAGATTGGGGATTCTTTTCTTCTTCTTTTTCAAGTTAGTCATTAACTCAATATCCATTTGACAGTCTGACCCACATTATTCGACTTGCCATAATGACTAAGTGAGCCACAAAAAGGACCAGGGGCCCTGCCAAAAGACAAATGGTGACTTGCCTATCATTTGCAAGCTAACTAGGTGCATTGTGGGCGGCTGGCTTGCCCTTCTATTAACCAAGATGAACTCTTTACAGAAAAATAAGAAGTAGATCTCTAGTGTTGCCCACAATTTTCCCAATAAGACAAATGATATCTTAAAATAGAAAAAGGAAATTTAAAGGAACAAAGTCAGACTATTTAAACATTAAAAAAACTGTTTGCCACCTCAAAATTTAGAACCAAATATTGCAGAGAATGACGCACTATATTGACGCCTATGACAGAACAATCAAAAAGCTTGTATAGTGTATATAACTACATTTCTTGTCATAGATTATTGTAATATTCCAAAAACCAGATGAAACAACATTCTAATAAAATAGTAAAATGATTAAAAAATTCAACTTACTCCATGACTATATACACATTGTCTTCATCCTCATAAGCGTCATAAAATTGCACTAGATTTTTGTGTCCAGCCAAAGAACTCAATATTCTCACTTCTCTTCTAACATCTTCAATGGCGATAGCTGTAGTCATCTGCCAAAGAAATTCTTCAGTAAGACTATATTAAGTACACTTTTGATATTTTTGAACCACCATTACTCGCTATCATGCTGAGTTCAAGATATAAGTAAACTGACAAAAATATATAGAACCAAGTCACCAACACCAGAAAAAGACAACCAAATTACTCAACAAGGCTATGGTAGTTGACAGTATTCAATGGTTTCAGTAAAACTCCCTACACTATTTTGTCTGTCTTGCCCCAGATCTATAACAATCTTCAATGGCTTTTTGTAAATTCCTTTCTTGAGGAAGAAACAATTGAAATTAGGTCATTCTACATAGATTACATAGTAGTATTTGTGTTGGTTCATGTAGCAGAAAGGAAAGACATGCTATGATCATGACAGAAGAAAAATACCAAATAAGAATTCAGGACTAGATGTCTTTGGTGTTCCATACAGCCATGCAAAGTCATGTAGCAGTTGAATGTATTGTACATGAAAACAAAACTTACTCGATCGGCTCTTTCATCTAATTCCTAAATAAGCATGAAACTAGATAGTTTCAGAAAGTTAGTCCACATAATATAGATGCTGGTACACCATAATGTTGTTGGGTTCACTTAAGTGTGGTAAGTAATATCTCAAATTTTCAAAGTCAACATATGCTACCATGCATTAACTGCAGTCTTGGATGAATAAAATTAAGCCAAAGAATGCAAAGAATGCAAGAGAGATGGCAACAATAGTCACATAAATGAGATACATAATGATGTAATTCGTTATCCATCAAAATCAAAGTAAGCAAGAAAGCCATAATGTCCAGAAGTGTAATTCAGTAGAAAAGAAAAGAAAGAAAATAACTAAAATATGCAATTATATTTTTGCATTTAATTTCAAATTAAATCTTTTAACTGTAATGCTCTAGTTAAGTTTAATCCGTAAAAGCAGTATTTGCTGCGTATTCCCTATATGCTGATGAAGCAAATTAGGATTGCCAACTCCCAATAAGTAATGAAGAACCAGCTGGAATTGTACATGCCAGCCTTTTTAGTTAATGCTGGATTCAAGTTGCTACACCTCTACAGGAACTTCATTAAATGAATCATCAGAGGAAGATCAAGATTTCGTATGTAAAAAAAAAAAAAAGCTAGAATACTTTAATAAAAAAATAAGGGGGAAAAAGGAATCACTGCATAGGTTACGAACTACCAGTACTTGTTACAGGGTAAATATACATTAAGATAACGGAAATGGAAGTACAGCAAGAGCAGCAATTATATGGGTTGGCATAAAATGCCTCAGCTAATTCTAGTGTTGGAGCAATGTGACTAAAGATTAACAAGACAAATTCACCAACCTTTGCTTTTGGAATGACCTTAATGGCTACCTCCTCACCCTTCAATTCCCCCTTTTTCGCCTTTGCAGAGCAAGTGTAGCCGAAATGCCCTCGCCCGACCTCCTCTCCAAGCTCATACTTTGAAAAGAACTGCTTTGAGAACCCGAAGCTCTTGTCCAACCCCAATTCCACCTCACAGCCCTCGGGGATTGAGACCTCGTTGGGCTTAACGGGGCCATGCCGCCGGGCAAGTAAAGCCTTAATGTGCTTCGCCGGCGAAGGTGGAGGGAATGGCCGCTTGAAGAACCGTAAAGGCGACGAGTTTAAGCTCGAATTGGCAGGCGAGCTCTTGTAAGAGCCTGGAAGGGGGCTTGGGCTATAAAATGGGAACTTTGGCAGTTTGGCGATCCCTGATCTCGGTGGAGGTTCCTCAATGTCAGGTACTATATGGTTTTCTTTACCGTTTTCTTCTCCAATTTCAGGGCTTTGGATTTGTTTTCCATGGCAGAGACCCATGGAAACTAATATAGCCAACAACCGAACAACGACCCAGAAATCAAAACCAGGAAACTAAGCAGGAAGCTTCAGAATTTTAGGAGCCTGCAACCACAATTTCTACAACAAGAAAACAGGATTGACAAACTGAAAGCCTCAGAAAACCCACTGCAAAAGAAACTGGGAAACAGTTCGAGAAACAAACCTCTTGCCAATCCCTCCACAATGCTACTAATTGGGCACTACCCATCAAAGGGACAGATGAGATGCATCCTCACAGAAATAATCAGAGCCCAAGAAAGACAAACCAAGTTCAAATTTTTCAGGATTCTCCTTTCCCTTTGCAAGACCAGGGAGAAGAAAGGAGGAAACTTTTTTCCCAGTGGGCATATGATACCAGGAGCAAAATGGAGAAGAAGAAGAAGAAAAGAGATGAATCTACAGAAATGGGTGAGACCCAGATGGGAATAGCCTGGGAATCACCAAAGGGGAAAGGGTCAGGGCTTCACTCTTCAGAGGTGGGGGAGAGTTCTGATCTGAGGGTGGAACTTGGAAGGAGGAAGAAAGTAAGAAAAAGAAGCCCCCTTTCTTTTGCTTTTTGTCATTAGAGAGCAAAACACATAGGTGGGGTGCTTGGGATTATGTCTCTCTCTCTCTCTCTCTCTCTCTCTCTCTCTCTCTCTCAGCCTGTCCTTTTAGCTCCCCAAAAATAAAAATAAAAAAGTTGGTTGCACTGTGTTTGAGCATATATCCAAAGTTGACCTACACATTGGCCAGGATAGAAAAGATGGATTAAGGAGGACAATTAACCCCTCACCTACCTCAGAGGAGTAGATCCTCTGCACCCCTTGACTGCAGGAATTTGTTCTTTAGTTCTTCTCTCAGAGCTGTGAAAACATTTCTACTTTGGGCCCCACAGTTTCAGTCTATCTATTAAAAACAGCATCCTCTTCTGCTGTGATAACTCTCACCGATCATTATGGCTCTACCTACTAGATTCCTGCATGTTCCACCTGCAAAGAATCCACTCTCCTAATCAATGTGGGAAATGCTCTCATACACCCAAAGGTGGTGTGGCTTTCTTCTCTCTACACCAAATGTCCATATGAAAGCAAGGAGTACTGCTCATATAAATAATAACAAATAAATAAATATACCATTGCAAGGCAAAACATTGCAGTGCACTGTGGTTGGCCTTAATAGCCATTATTCGATGGGGTGCAGTGCAGTCCTCATCATGTTCTTCAAAATATGCCTACTATTTTCCTTTCTTCATACAAGTAGTTGGGGGTGAGTGGGGCCCAAGTTGTACACAGTCAAACTTTTTAATTGAGACTTTTTTATTTAGCCAAGTTGTCTATCAAACTCCTTGATAGATGAGACTTGGATGCTTTTCTTCCATATTTTTTTATCAGCATAGCAATACTGACAGGGACACAGCAACCCCTTGTTTAGTTTCATTTTAAGTCTTTTCTTGCATATCACCCCTGCATCATCTACCTAATTTGCAAACTACTTTTCCTTTTCTTTTCTTCTCTTTTTCTATAAGAAAGATAATTATCACTTAAAAAGTATTCTACACTCCTCACCGAAAAAAATGCCCTTAAAAAATATAAACTTTACAGTTTACACCTTGAAAAATAAACATTTACTATTTATCTCGTGAAGTATGGAAAAATTAAACGACGTGCACCGATGATGTGACGCCGGTCGTGTTGACCGTTTAGTTCAAAGGGCAAACTACATACGTTTATTTTTCACTAGCATAATATGATGTTGAGACATAATATTACACAATATGAAAAATAAAATTATGTTAATTTTTTTTTAATGTTTATAACAAGAAAATTAATAGTTATTACCCTGATGCTAATAGCTTCACTTTTGATTGAAAAAATCCAGTAATTAATAGTTATTGCCGAGGTGACAGTGAGGCTGAGATACATACAGTTGGGAACTTTGTGTGCAGTTTCTTGTGAAACATCTGTATATATACTAATAACCTCATATAAAAATATTTGACTGCCAAATTCTCTATTAGATCCAAGCAAGAAAGCAAACAGTTCCATCTCCTGGGATGATTCAGCTACAAACAAAAAGAAAGAAACACATAAAACAAAACAAATAATTTCCACTACCCACTAGTGTATGGAGGGCTTTCAAAGTGGATTAGCAATATTTTTTTTCTCTTTTTTTAGAGAAATTTAATATAAAAAAACTCTATTTTTTTATTTTTATTCTATCATTTTAGCCTTTTTTTTGTTGTATTTATTATTTTGAAAACAATCTACAATCGGTAGTTAGCATATAGATGTGATGCATACTCAAAATTTAGCATGCTATGCTACCTTTGGTGATAGTATTAATGTGCTATAAATTTATAGACAATTTTATCGAATTAGTTTTTATAACTTTAAAATTAACATAATATTATTCTTAATTCTTTGTATTTTTTAAGCAATAAACACAAGACACATACATCAAACGATACATAATCATGTAATAAAGTGCTTACGATAATATATTATGTATAATATTCTTTTAACTTTATTATTGCAATCTAAATATTTTGTGTTTTTTATATAAACGCTACGACACACTTGTTATAAAAAGGAATTAAATCTACTGAAAAATAAATAAATAAACATAGCATTGAGTTTGTATTTTTTTTAGGGCACCACTTTTATAATTGGATTAACTAACATGTTATCACTTAGGGGTATTTTTTTTTTTAAACATGAGAGAGAGATTTGATTTCAAACTAGCTAATCCAAGTGAAGGAAAGGACAGAATTTTCTTGGGCAAGTGAAAGGAAAGAAAATCTAGTGCCTGGCATTTTGTGTGCCTAGGGCACTGTGACCTTTACACAAATATGATCACTCACATGAGCCAAAGACATAGGAACCAAAGGCATAGGCTTTCTACTAGTTCTAGGAACCCATAAAGAAATAACACTATGTCAGTGTTTGTACCTAATTAAACACAATGCTCCAATTGGGCGAGTACTACCATAGGAAACAACACCAAACAATAGAGAGGGTGTTAGACAAGCCAATATATATATATATATATAAAGAGTACTAATGTGAAGAATAGAATATAAAGGAAGCCACCACTTAAACAAATAAAAGAAACTCTCAATTGGGTGAACTTAAAAAATTGCAAGAAGATAGAGTAACATGGAATACATGTACTTTGCATTCCATTGGAAGGAATTCCTTGGAGACCTTGCAAAGGTTTTTTTTTCTTTTTTAATCATAAACTTAACCAATATCAAGGTAATTAAGTTTAAACCTGGAACTAAACTATAGGGATATAATATTTTATACCTTTCTCTATTGTGCTATCATCGGATTACACCTTTGGTGTGTTTTAAATATGCTTCATTTGACCATAAAATATGCTGGCGTTAGTTGAGACTAACTTTAGTATTTATGTGAAGGTCATCGGTTTGGTTTGAAATTAAGTTTCAAACTCGATTAGCTGGTTTTATTTTTTAGTTTTAATTTTTTTTATAATAAACTTAGTTAGATATAAAAAAAGATTAAAATATATTTAGTTACTAAATCAGATTAAAAGTCTCTGAACTAGTTCAGAAACCCCTCTAGATTCAAAACAAACGAGGACCATGAAAGAGTAATATTTAATATTTAATTTTTTATGCTATTTTGTTATGGGTGGTAAAATAGAGAGGTGGAATAGAACATATTTACAACTAATATGTAACGATAATACAAGTAAAAGAGATAGCGTAGAATATAATTTTTTGTAAACTATAATTTGGCGTATTCTAATTGCATCTTATGTGCAATAGAGTCTTCTCGAAGTTTAAGTTGATAGAGAATATTATTTTTTTACAAGAATAAAGAGTGAATATGAATTTATGCTAAAATCTTTGGAGACATCTATACAAAATTTTGAAAAATAATTTAATTTTTTTGGTTAGCTGTCAATTTGATTATTTTTTTCGTTTAAATTATCATGTGATTAATTTTAGGACATTTATTTTTATTTTAGAGTAAAAAAAAGTTGAAGATAAAAAGTAAATAAATGGTCTACACAAAATTAAGCAATAGTTTACATAATTTAGATATAATTTACCCTTAATTTTATTGTCTCTAGAATAGAGCAGTCATTAAAATGCAAGCATTAGTATAAAACAGGTAAGAGCTTCTTATTTGGAGGAGAAATAATTTTAAGCCTCTTTTATATCATACATTCTATGTTCTCAAATCTCAGTAGCCTATACTAATAACAAAGAGAGTTACACATTGTATGCATATATAACTTTACAGTAACTCTTTGACCTCTTCAATTCCTTAATGACTAGAGAGTCAGGAATTCTGAATTGACTCCACAAATCATTAGCAAAGTCAACTACAATTCATGTATTAATCAACAACTATGCTACATTAGAATTTTTCTCTTTCTTGTTCACTTTGTTTTGACTTAACTTTATGGAACAAGATCAGTGATATATATATAATTCTCTTCTAAATGTCTATTTAAGCTGCAGTTAAGCTGTCCCCATATTCATATGAATAAATTGAGAAGTCTTAGTCTTCAGGATATTAATTGGATTAGAACAGTGAACACAGAATACAAGTTTGTTGGGTGGTTATTGCTGGTTATTGTGATCATGCTTAGAGAGTTCATTGAAACACCTGCAATATTAAATATTGCATTGGATTGATAATGTATTGGAAAAACTCTATCTTCTTATAAAGAAATGTATATTTAGTTATAAGAACTTCTTTTTTCTTTTTCTTTTTTGTTGAAAGGAATTAAAGATTAAACATGTTGACTCACAAACTACTCTAAAAATTTAAGTTGTTAGAGAATAAAAATTTTTACATTTTATATTCTAGTACTCATCTTTTTTGAAGATATTTTGAGAGATCCAAAGAATGGATTTGACTTAAATTATTGAATGTTTTATATTTGAAATAACATACGAGCCTAACAAGATTCAAGCTCAAGACCTCTACTTCAATACTATGTTGACTCACTATCTAATTTAAAAGTTTAATCTATTGAAGAACAATAATTTTTATATTAATGTTCTAATAAAACCTTATAACTGATAATTTTTTGTTAATTGTTCCTCTTATTTCTTGATTGAGGAGCACTCTGTGATCTCTTTCCTATGTACATTCTATGATATTTTTTCTCTTCAAATCCTATATTCTCACTCTTTACTTATTTGAAAATACTCTCCCACAATTACTTAGTCTCATATTATTTTAACCATGCAGAGCAAATTAAATTAGTACCCTTAAGCTGGTCTAAATCTGGTGCACCAATTCTCGAAATTAAGGAACTCTAGGAATTTCAAAAAATTTAGATTTAAATTGGACAAAATCCAAGTATGTAAGCTATGTCTAAGATTGATTACTATTTTAAGACCCAATTCCATGTATGATGAAAAAGCTTTGCCGAAGATTATTTTATAAATAAAAGTAAGATAAATCTAGGTATGCTAATGTAAATCACAAAGATGATAAAAAATTCAAAGTTTCATCTAAATTAGGAAAATACAACTAATAAAGTTTATACTTATGTATATGAGTATGTTATGAAAACTTAAATGTGATAAGTAAAAAAAAAAATTACCAATGTTTATAGTTGTTTGGCCAAATGCCCAATCCCCAAGATTTTTTTGCATTCAAAGCATACACTAGCTAACAAAAAGCAAGAAATATTTTGAGAGATGGAAGAGATAATTTGATGGCAATTCTAGGATGAGCAAGCCAAGTGGAAAGAAAGATCTCGCCTCATGCCAACTCATGCAAAAATATAAATTATATCTTTCGTTATCACTATATTGCTAATAGGGCCTGCTATATTAATGACGATAAGGAAGTTTGGCAGATGATTTCTCGTCGGAAGCGACGACACCGCTCAAATTATTATCATCATCATTTCCACTTCCAATGGCTAGGATTGAAAGATCAAGGAGAGGAGACACCGCACGACATCTGCTTACCTACCTCATCCTACAAAGATATTCTCCTAAAACTAAAATAAAACCGTCACACCCTCTGATCATCTCTTCTTCTCACTTCCCTTTAATCTAGTCTACCTTCTCATCCTACAAATAGCAAAAAAAAAAAAAAACACATTAACTCCCTCTCCTCTCGTCCAAACTCTTTCATAACATATTGTGGAGACGGAGACCACAAAATCTCTTCTTGTAGATTGTCATTTTTAACTTCCTTTTGGATTGTTGGGTAGCTCAATCAGTTAGGGAGATAATTTCTAACTTTGGAGTCCCAAAGATGCTCGACTTAGACTATAGCTAGCTAAAAGAGATAATAGAATATTGAGCCATCATCTTTTGTAATGATTTCACTCACATCCCAAAAGAATGTGGGTGATCGTTGGGTTTATTAGTGTCCGGTTGACATTCAAATCATTTTGCGAGTGAGAGGGTCATTGCAAACCCCTTAGCAATGCAAAAGGACTCTAGTACCAACTGGAATGTTTGGTATGAAAGCCTTGGAGACTACTCTGAGAAGAAAGAGGTTAGAATATAAGCCTAGTGCGACCGACATGAGCAAGCAATCTGCATAGCCGATAGATGTGAAAATAAGCAAACAAATGATCCACTCACCTATTAGCTATGGCCTAATCCTAGCTAGGAAGTTGTGTTGGTCTTGAGGCAAATTGAAACCATACTTGAAGAGCTAAAACACCATTGCTAGAAAAAGGCAAAGGATTTGCCAAATATCCTCCTCTTTTTCAATATTCACTGAGTAGATGATTATGAACACTTTCTCCACCACTTCATGATGACCAAGTGGAACGAGGCCCAATAAGCAATTGGGTTTCATACTTAATGGTGCAAGATCCCAGACCTTGGTTTCGTGACCACATCGAGGTCAGCTTGACAATCCTCTCACTTTATATTCTTCTACTATGTCATTTTCTCTTCTTCCGCAGTTCACAAACTCATACAAAAGTCTATAGATAGGGCCATTTGAGCCAACATTGACTCAATTAGAATAGTCATTCTTACTCTTCTCCAATCCTAGCACTCATAACTCTGTAGACAAAGCCACATTCTTCCCTTAGCTAGCGAAATAGATTGGAGTTCTTTTCTCAATGGAGGAACTGCACAAGGCGGAGGAAGATCTGGGAATCAACAGCCCAAAGTCAAGTAATCAATGAAGCAGTATTAACTTACTTTTTATTTTGTTGTAATGCATAATATTTTGACTTTTTGATAATTATATCTTAGAATATTTCCTTTTTTTTGTAAAAAAAAACATCTTAATGATCTGATAACTAACTCGGGTGTTTTATGCTTGCAAGAGGGTGAGCAAAAATTAGTTCGTCTTCTTCCCTTATGTTGGAAATATAATGATTGATAGATAGGCCTACCTTGATACAAATGGATTCAAAGATGGCATCAATCCTTGGATGGAATTCATCTCTTTTTCTCAAAAATACATCAGAAAGTAGGCAGGCAGCTAGTCCCTCACCATCTTTCTCTAAGATACAAGTACGCAACTCCAATAACATGTCGCTAATGTTTATGGTCCAACTAATAACTCGCTTAAGAACTTCTAGAATGACCTAAGTTTTTCCTTTTACACTTGAAGATGACTTACCTTGTTGCATTTGCGCTTACTACAACTCAACCAGATCACCAAGCGAGCGAAATACATCCAATGCTTCTTTGAGAGAGCATAATCTATTTAATTCCTTTCTAAGATCTAAGCGACTAATAGATTTATCTTTCAAAGGAAAATATTACACATGTACCAACACAATCAACTAATTCTTAATATCAAAGCTTGATTGTTTTGTGGTTTCAACTAAATGAGACTCGCAATTCCTCAGTACGACAATAGATTCTCATCTTGAATGTTTTAGATCATTCTTTAATCAAATTGGATACTAAGATAATTACACCATCGTCGAAAATCTCCAAGTTTGAAATAGTTTGGACAACATAACCAAATTAGATAATTTGATAATTAAGCTTGATTTCAGCAAAACTTTTGATTCGGTGAATCAAAAGCTACTCATAAACCTTCTTGTAGCAAGAGGTTTCCTACCATGTTGGATCAAATGGATTTGAATGTGTCTTCAATTTACCTTAAATGCCATATTTATCAATGGGTATCCTTCATCTTCTTTCACAATAAATAAAGAACTTAGACTGTGTAATCATTTATCACCCATGTTATTTATACTTGTTGCGAATCTACTTCAAAGATGTTCAAAATTATATTAAATCTCTCTATCTTGAAAGTATTGAGTTTCAACCGAAGAATTAATATTCTACAATTTGCTAATGATATAATTCTCTTATGTCAAGCAGATAAGGCTTTAGTCACCAACCTCAAAAGCATTTTTCTCTCTTTTAAATATATTTTAAGTGAAACACCCACCTCCATCTTTCATGCAGAATAATATAAGTGACTCTCACATGATCTGCTAGTATAATGTTCTCGCAGAGTATTCAAGAAAGGTCTAAATACAAAATATCATAGGCCACAATAAGCTCTAGAAAAACATGCTCATATATAAATTAAAACATAAAATTTCTCATAGGGCTAAGTTCAAATTGAAAGAAATAGAACAAGTAACTCGAATAGAAAATTAGATCAACGACTCCTCAATATTTAGATCCTCCTCTACCACTAAAATATTTTTACTAAAAGGTGGTGAGCACATAGCCCAACAAGTATAATCCAATAATAGTTTATAAATAATATAATGCATGATAAATATACTAATACATACTCATAATTATCAATATATCAAAGTAAACATGAACAATATAATTTGCAATGAATATTTATATAATCATAAAGTACAAAATGCATAATAGCATTGTAACTTAAGCAACTTCTCATTTTTATCAAAATAAACAAGTCATTTCTCATTTAATCAAAATAAGCTCACATAGAGTTAAAAGTAGTTATATCTCAACATAGTCATACAATCCACATGCAAGCATAATAATAAGGAGGAATAGTTATCTAGTGGTAATATCGCCTATACATATCTAATAATACTATATACAATCGATTGACTGTGAACATCAGACTAAAGATCCTAATTATAAGCCCATATACCAACTCCATCATCACAATAGCTCTAGTAAATCATCGCACATAGCAAAATTATTACTTGTAGTCGAATCATCGCACATAGTAAAATACACATACAACAGGAAAGAGCACATAGCTTAATAGATGCCCTGACTCTGTGCCATCGAGTATCACTAAAACTATAACCTTACCTCACAAATATCTTTCTACTATCATTATAGTCAAGTCTCCAAATAAGATGGTGCAATCACCTAAATGCTACACAAGCTAACCACTTCAGATATAGATAGTTGTATAATAATATTATACAATATGTTTCACTCTTAACCTCGAGCTGAGTAAGTGAGTTTAGTTGAGACTTGACTAATAATGATACGTGCAAGTGGTGCAATATCTTTTATCATATAATTTATGTTATAATTATCATCAAGGTTTACACATCTATCACAGATAGATGTATAAGATATATCATGCAAAAGATCAGTAGTATTTATGGCCATCATCTATTGGCTCATTTGAAAGAACAGAAATAACATTTTTTTTTTCTTAAACTTGTGAACCTTCTAGCAGAGGTCTGGAATCATTGTTCCACTCTTTGCTCCAAATATTTTGACATCCTTCACTACTCTCACAAGACTTCTGATCCCCCTTCTCTTTATTAGGTGGAAACTCATACTGTTGAAGTTTAGTAAATGGAATACATAATGGTCATTTACTAGTCCGTTTGAACCTATTGAGGGCAGGGTTCATTTTGCATTCTCCTATCAGTGCCCCTCTTCCTGTTAGTAATTGCTCTAGTTGTTTCCAATCTGCCTTAGTTGCTGAAGCCATGACTTTGTGTGATGTTCTCCACAACCTATAAGATAGTGAAAAAAAATCTATTAATCTAATATGATTCTCTACTTCTTATTAACGCGCTTAACTAAGTCCACAAACCGACATGGTTTATCGAGCTCCTCATATAGGACTATTTGTTGTTGCTCACTTCTATACCAAATTATACAATTTATTACATTTTTCGTGAATCCAACAAATCAGCACATTCTTTAGGTTTTGGGAGTAAAGGGGTTTACTCATATGCTCTTATACAAATTTGGGTTATTGATGCTAATGGCATTTTTTGTACCAGTAGGGATTGACTAATGAATCTCTCTTTTAAATTAAGAAAAAAAAAGTGGTTTGCCTCATCATCAAATTTGTTGACTGGGATATATATATATATATAGAAGTTGTCGATCAACCGATTTATATCTAAAAGTTGTTGCCCTAGTTAGTAGTTTTATAACTCATCTAGTTTTATATTTAAGTTTCGAGGTGAATTAGACATGTAATAAAAAAATGGCAGACTTCAAATAGTCAAAAGCTTCCAAATGGAAACAAAATGCACAAAGAATAAGACCAACTTTTTATTTTATTTTTGATAAAAAATTCGATACAATAATAGCATGGAAAATGTATTTTGTCATTTTATTTTGTATAAAAGAAAATGTTTCGAACTTAATTTGAGAGAGGAGGATTCAATTATCAGATGCATGTTAAGATCAATTTATATAGAGAGGATGGTCATAATTCATATATATAATGGAAACAGAACGCCTTTTATTGCAGAAGCCTGTTTGATGAGTGACGAGAATGCACTAGTGTGCATTAAGTTTCTAAGTCTAGGACAGAACAACAAGAGTGATCAGATATTTACAACGCGAGAGATTAAAACAAGTTCGTCTTAACCATTCTTAGATGGAGGAGAAAAGCATGAGAAACGAAAGGAGAAAACCGTGCAACTTGTCAGTCTACAAGAAGCTCAAATCTTAGCGTTTCCAGAAGATTTAAATTCCATCACCATGCTCCCAACCAGGAGAAGAAACCGGCAAGAAATGAATCGTCATACAACAGCAGCAGTAGCTTCGACTATACCATCCTGTCGCGTTAGAGGAAAACCGTTCACCGAGGCAGGGCTCCCGGAAGCTGGACCTTTTTCCGGTGCATCCTCGTAGGCAGCAGCATGAACACCAAGTGCAGCACGACCTGATGGATCTGGGTTTTTAGACCAGGCTGCATCCCATTCGACTGCTTTGGCAGTACTGCATGCCACGCTTGGGCCTCCTGGTACTGTTGATCTTGCAGCATTCTGTTCAACAGAATGTGAGTCAACAAAACAAAATTTGCATTGTGGAACAATTATTGTATGCCAAATAATTTCACTGATCAAAGTTGAAAAGGCATGCTAAAACAATAGTTAGGCAAATTGAGTAGGAACTAGGGGTACTATTAACTCATGCTGTAATATCTATCAACAGTTTATGTCCTGAGAATTACTGAATTTATGAATATGTCAAAACTAAGTCAATGTATACTGATAAGAAATATCAGAGGTAAAGCAAAGATAATATGAACATTTACTTGTATGTTCTTCAACTTTCCAAAAATGTTATAACATTAAAAGATCCATACCTTAGGGAAGAATCTCTCAAATATTGTTCTGTAGTAGTATCCCTCCTTTGTTGTAGGAGTATTCTCAGGATAAACAAAGCTTGCATTCATCAACATGGCATCTGTAACCTGGCATTCAAAAGTGAAAAATGCAAGCTTAACGAAAAGAAATCATCAAAAAGTATATCTTTGTAATGC
This sequence comes from Typha angustifolia, assembly GCF_048772165.1. Taxonomy (NCBI): domain Eukaryota; kingdom Viridiplantae; phylum Streptophyta; class Magnoliopsida; order Poales; family Typhaceae; genus Typha; species Typha angustifolia. Next base: position 8,254,943 of record NC_133252.1, on the reverse strand, counting down.
AGGGTCAGTTTCCCAGTAATCTAAGTTATGGAATAATAAAATATTAATATAGTTTGAATTCCCATATTAACTACAACTTAGACAATTTGCAAGGACAGATATTACTTGTAATTTGAAAAAAGATGACATACATGTAGATTTGCATGGTCCTTCAAGCCATCAATCCAGCTGTAACCGACACCATCACTAAATTGTTCCTTCTGCCTGTACAAGATGTGCTACAGATGGAACACACACATTTATGCCATCAGATGTGAACTTTGTCAGAAGTATTTTGCAGAGTTGAGCAAAAAATATGAGACAAAACATAACAGGCATCCCAACCTTTGGCAGATAGGGGTTCTCATCATCATCAAATGCATTCCGCAGGATCCATTTCTCAATCCGACCGAGATCAGGTCTTATCTGAATTTGGTCAGATCTGATGTTACAATTGCTGACTATAAAAGGTACAGCATAAACTGATAAATTTGGCTTATTTATGAACAAGAAGAAATAATTAAGCTGCAATGTTGCACAGTGCGAACCAGAACCACCAAGATAATTTACCATACCAAGGTCCAAGCAGACCACAATAGGAAACATGGCAGAACTCTTATATTTACTGCTTAACTTAGTCTTGGATTCTTTTTGTATTTGGGAAAAATACCATGTATTGTTAGAGAAGATAACCCAATAACAAAAGTGCGAAGAATCTAAACTATGATGCTTTATTATCTAGAAGAAATTGGACTACAAAAACGCCAATTAAAAGAATCTAAACTATGAGGCGCTGACTAAATTAATTAATTTATATGACTTATGAGGCACTGACTGAAATATTTTGCACCTACCATCTTCCATTCAGGATCAATATCCATTGCTATGTCAATGAAGTTCTTGTCCAGAAAGGGAACACGAGCCTCCACACCCCATGCTGAAGTTGATTTGTTAGCCCTCAAGCAATCATATAGATGAAGAGCTTTTATCTAACATCAAATTGAATAATTTAGTTAGTATACACTTTTGCAAGAGGAAAGGAAATGTCAAAGAGCATCATTACCATTGCTGTCACAGGAATATTCCAAGCAGAAAATTCTTTCTTTTCTAAAAGAAATGATTCATGAAGCTCATATAAATAGAGAAAAGAAATGCACATCTCAACTAAGAAACAACCATATGATGCAGAACATGAGCACCTAACAAAGTAACAAGTGATATCATAAAAATCCAGAAAAGAGTTAACAGCCCTGGTGGCCAGTCAACTGCATTCCACAATTTAAATTATAAATAACTACTTAGATCACTTCTTAAGCGCATCATATCTAGCAGTAAACTTACATGCAATCTTTTAATGATATCATAAGAAGAGGTAAAAACATCTTTGTTACTGACATAAATTTCTCTGGGCAACTAATATGCACATTCATCTAACAGATTCATAAGATCTATTAGCTATGAGAATATTTGTTTTGTCAAAATTATTTAGCCATAAGGGACCACAACTATCTTAATAAATAAACTATGAGCATGTTCTCAGAAGTCATGCTGCTTATGGGAAGAAAAGCCACTTTACTATTTGTATTGAAGTATAGAACTACTCTGTTTCTAAGTTGCAGATTAGGGAGAAAATAGACATTTTAGAAAAGGATCAGAAGCATTCTGCAGATACCTTTCTACAAGTTTCCAAATGAAACTCCTCCTTGTTAGGTGCTTTGTGGAAATATAGGTAACCACCGAATATTTCATCAGAACCTTCCCCTGAAAGAACCATCTTCACACCCAAGGATTTAATTTTACGCGACATCAGAAACATTGGAGTACTTGCCCTAATTGTGGTCACATCATATGTCTCAACATGGTAAATGACTTCTTCAAGTGCATCAATACCCTCCTGATATTGCAGGAAAAACAACAAGATCACAGCTGTCATCATTGACTTTCTTTCTCCTATGTAAAGAACTATTAGTATGTACCTGCACTGTGAAGTGCAACTCATGATGGAGAGTTCCAAGGTAATCCGCAACTTCTTTAGCAGCTTTGAGATCAGGAGAACCCTGAATGAGGCCAAATCATTCAAAACATATCAACCAAGTAGGGCAAATACATCAGGCAGTTATGAATATCAAATCAATAAGCAAGTTCAACAAGCATATCTTGCATCTATCAAAGAAAGGCAGATTACATTCTAACAGTAACCAATTTGGAAATTTACATGGGAGGTATCAGGTACCAACTGAAGTATTTTGAAGGAATTGTGGAATAATTTTTTCTCATAAACCTACAAATATAGCTAAGATATATTTTTTTTTCAGAAGCTCATCAACATATAACCACTGTTCAAACACCAACAAGGATAGCTAGCAATAATGAAGAAAGATAACCTTCAAGCCAATACAGAATGTATGCAACTGAGATCCCCATTGTCTGGAAACTTTGGCTTCTGCCAAGTGTCTTGAAGCAACAGCAGCAACAAGCGACGAGTCAAGTCCACCGGACAAGAGCACACCAAATGGCACATCCGTCATTAACCTCTTAGTAACAGCCTGTATGAATGACAACAAGGGCAAGAGATGAAGTAACATTAGGCAAAAGTGCTAAAATGACTTCTATAGCTGTATCATTAGTTGACTGCCACTAGTCGACAAGTCATGCTTCAACCACAACAAACAAATCCACAAAGCAAATTTATGCAAAGTTTATCAATTGTATGCTACCAATCCAGGCAAACTAAAGCTGATCCTTTATAACCCAACAGAGCACTATGGCATTTGAAAGGCAATTTAACAAATTTAAAAGTCTTAGCTGCCTCAAACCTCTTCCTATTGCTATTAGCCTATCACTGGCCAGTAACTTCAGCAAATAGAGACTCACATGGTAAGATTGATGGATTTAAATAAGAGAACGTAAAAAGATAATCTCTGAAGCATACCTTTTCAAAAGCCTCACGCAAAGCTAGAGAATCATAAGGAGTTGATGGTATGCCTTCTGAATACCATTGCGGGTTGTACCACCTCTGCAGTCCACCTGGGAAAATTTTATATTAGCACATATCCTATGGAGGAGATCACATAAAGCAATGCATAAACAAGCATGAATTACTACTGAAGCTAAAAGTAGTACACAAACTTTTTACATTCCTAGGATGCTATAGAACTGCATAATGCAAATTAGTTTACTGAAAGCTCTTTTTGTGTATAGTCTGTACAATCCGAAATCAGACCTCTTTTGCTAGAATATAAATGCCCAGGAAGAAAGGACACAAATCTTTCACAATCATCACTCAATGCTTTCATTTCTGAAGCAAACCAAATTGATCCTGGCAAAATTAATTACAAACTAATTAGAAGTATATTAAAGGAACAGATTGGCATTTAAAATAGAAAATCTACAAACATGAATAACAACTGGCAAAGTTCCCAACAGTATCACACATGTATTAGATCAGGCAATTGATTATGACATACCATCAAGACCCCAGCCCATGTACAGAGGAGTAATGCCAATTGCATCACGAGCAGCAATAAAGCTTTTGTCACGGGTGTCAAGAAGAACAAATGAGAACATGCCATCTAACATATTGACAAAATCTTCTCCATACTCTTCATACTGTGAAAGAGGACAAGGTAAAGATAAAAGTGATACGTCAGCAAACTGTAAGTCTGCTGAAAAAAGGTCCTTCCTGCTAATTAGATCACTGACAGTGTTGGAGCACTGAGTATACTGTGGCATCAAACTGCAGGGTATAAGAACTATTAGAAAGGTTCTCATTACTCACAAGATGTGCAATCACTTCACAGTCACTGCCAGTTCGGAAGTTATGAGACTTGAGTTTTGCCCTCAGCTCCTCATGATTATAGATCTCCCCATTAACCTGAAAATGGTAACCAGAATAAATTTACAGAATACTACAGCCGTACAAGGTCTAATATATATAACACTGATAATGTGTCTCATATATGTAGAATTGCCAGAGATAAACATCTAAAGGGACCATTAAATGAAATACAATAATACAATTTACAAGATCAAACCCTTTACAAACAGTGGACTGTATGATCTTTCCTGCATGCACAAAAGATCATAGGATACTATTTATCCTTTCAGTTTCACCAGTTATTATATCTCAATTATAAATGTATATCAAAGGACTACTTCATTCTAGGTTCGCATGAAGCAAAAAATAGATCTGGACATGCATCGACAATATATAAGGAAAAAAAAAATACTGAAACAGAAGACTCCAATAGCAAGTCTACAGTCTACTACATTGGCTGGTACCAAAATCAAAGCAGACAAAAGTTAGGTTTCGACTTCGTGATATAGACGCCACTAAGACTTCACAAAGACATTTGTAGTTAGGATCACCGTTCATGCAGGTCTTAGATGAACTAAAAAATGTAAAAAAAATAAAAATAAAATACTGGAACAACCAATGAGTTAACTACTAACTGAATTCTGAAACCACTCCAGGAAATGTAGGATATAATACATGCAGGCTAAAATAAAGTACAAAGAAGAGAGGCCACGTAAGATTCTACAAACATCCAATGAAAATACTAGTATGCTTGACCAAAATAAGATTTACCGTCACAATAATTGATTTGTCCTCATTATAAAGTGGTTGGTCTCCAGAGGTAGGATCTATGATAGCCAATCGTTGATGAGCAAGATAACAATCCTGGTAAGTATGTATCCCACTCCAATCGGGGCCTCTGTGCCGCAATCTGTGCCCACATGAAGGACAAAAAATAAGAAACTAGATAAAAATGGTGCTACAGACTTTTTTGCCTCTATGCAGAAGCAATGCTAGGTATCTAACATTTGGAGGCACCATGTCCAAATATACTGCTTCATGGGCATACATAAGACAGAGATTGGGAAAAGAAAGCTAAAGGTTTCATTTACTATATTTTATGAAACAATGGTTTAGGTATCAGCACGCATTGTATGCAATGTGTTGTTATACGGCGAAAACTTTGCCAACAAAAGGATGATCAAGGGTGGAAAACATGTCGGTCCAGTCCGTGAGAATACTAGCTCTACAGTGCAAATATCAAGTTTATGCCCAACAATGTACTTGATGACTGATTTCATATAGCAAACATAATTCTTGCTCAAAATAGACTTCTTTTGCAATTGCAATACCCTATGGCTGATTGTAGATATAAGGGTAATAACGAGGATATATAATTCCAGACACCCAAATGAAGATTGAAACCTGGGAATTTTAGGAACCTTATCCCCAACATTTCAGAAATTTCCAGATGTGTCCTTCTGATCATAGCTGAATTTTTGAGAATGAAAAAGAAAGGACCCAGAAATAAGCACATATACTCCAACATTATCTCAATACCAAATTGGCTAAGTTCACAGGTTTTGATTACTTCAAGTTCGTTCGAGTCTGCAATGCACTTAGCTCAACTATAAGATGCATTATATTTTAGCTTTGCATTTTAATCTTGAGATATGAACCAAGGATACTCGTATCACATAAACAAACTATAGAGGATTGATCACTTTCCTATCATGTCATAATACAAGCACATATCATATATACCAAACTCGCTACAAGTTCAGGTGTGCTCTGAACTACATCTATGTCAATCAAAGACGGCAAAGCCGGTTAAAATAACAGCATTCTCGTATACATCACGGTCACCTCAGATATACTGAAAAAATGGGCTTATCCATTAAATTTTTTTAATAAATCTCACACCATGAGCACGACACATCCAATTTAAATCCCAGGACAGACTTCTTTAAGCCCACTTCATAAACAGAAAAAGCTTTCCCCATCGATTTCCTGTAATCAACCTTCGGAGAACAAAAAGGTGCGAAATTTATCCTACCAATCCGATCAACCCACTAATTACGCATCATTAAAGCGGATCTGTAGCAACTAAAAAGAACGAGAATACAGGACGGGATAAGATACCCAAAGATTCCTTAAAAAGAACTGTAGATAGATTAGAGATCTATCGATCCAGAGAGGGAGAAAAGGTACCTTCGGGAGAGTTCGATGATTCTGGAACGCCTAGCGAGGGAGGGGTCGGAGCACCCGAGCACCGCGAGGATTCCACACATGGCGGCGCCGCCTTTTTCGCACTCGCACCCGCGTGTCGCTGTGTGGCACGTGTGTCGCGAAAGGAAGAAGGTTGCCTTTGCGCTGCTTCCTCCGGGGGAAAGTGAGAAGCGAAGCCCGCAAACGAGACAATATAAGATGACGAAGTGGGAGCGAGAGGAAGAGAGGAAGGAGGAGGATGGGCTATACACAAGATGTAATCTGGGCCGTCGGATCTTAAGAATAAACTTGGTTAGAATATTTAATGCCCGTTTAGGGCTTCGCCCAGCCATCACGAGCGGATTGGACGAGGGTTCAGAGAATCCCGTGAAATCGTACAGCTGGCAGAATCAATCGGATTCCGAACGCGTGGAGAATCTTTGCTGTTCTGAATCTCGAACTCCTACTTTGACGAGAAATAATCAACGAATATATTTTCAATTTTTTTTCTTTTTATTAAAACGTTGGGGCATTTGCAATTTAATTACATTTAATTTTTTAATTTATAATAATAGACTCTAATACGGAATACAAATATAACAAAATATGTATTGGCTATAAATATATATCATTTATTTTTATATATTAAATTAAAAGTAAAATGTAATTAAATTATAAAAGATTCCTAAAATGGTATCCGTAAAATATAATTCACTAAAAAGAAATTTATTACTAAAGAGATTCCAGCTCAACTGTCGTATCAAAAATCAATTATTGTATTATTTATAAATGTTGTTTAGCAGTATGTTTAGAGTAAGATTCTTGTCTCTCTCTCTGTGTATATATATATGGCAAGAATCTTAAGTCACAATATTTGTATATATTTAAATACGTATATAAGAGAAACAGCACTAGTGGGGATCCATGAGACCATGAGTAGAAAATAGCTGACATGTGTAGCCACGTTACCAGGAGAATTATTTGAAAAATAAGAAAAAAAAACTATTCACCAGATAGTTGGATGTATATTCTGGAGAGAAATTAATGATTCAATTGGGATTGTAAAGAATTGATCTCAAGGTAAAAGAATGGATTTCTTCTTCTTCTTTTTATTCAAAACTCTGATGTATTTAATGGCAATAGAATTTTTTTTTGCTTTTGGTCAAAATCTTTGATGAAAGAGTTGATACCTATTCTAACCATAGGAATCAGAATCAGCCCATCTGCAGAAAAGCAAAGTCCCCGTCCCTAATTGCGTGTTGCACTTGTATTCATTACTTAAGAGGATGAGATAAGTCAACTGACGGCATTAGGAAAGGTCGTTTTTCTTGTCGAGGAGATTCAAACTATCTTTCCTGTAAAGAAGATTCAAATGATTCCTTTCTTTTTCCCTGTGTTTGGACGGAGACAATACGAGAGAGAAGAGAAGAGAAAGTCTGAAGAGAATATAATTCTCTGGGTATTAGAAGAGAAAGAAAGAAAAAGTGAGAGATAAAATAGTCTCTAACATTTCATTTGGACAGAGAGAATAGGAAAGAAGAGAATAGGAGAGAGTTTGGAGAGAAACCTTAGATTGAAATTTAGGAGAGAAAAAAGTGTCTCTAATCAAAACATTGATTATTTTTATATTTTAATATTTCAAATATACTCATATTCTATTTACTTGAGGCTTTGTTTACTTCAAGAATAAGATATTCCTTTTGTTATTCTTAGAATTAATTATTCTTATATTCATTTCTATTTTGAAATAAATGTGTAACAATTATTTTGATGTGATATAAAGTGAAAAAAATATAGAAATAATATCTTTTTATGAAATTATCATAAATACCCTTGATTGATATAAAGTAGGTTAATGGGATAGATATTAAGAGTAAATTAGTAATCTAGTTAATGTGCAGTATAAGATAGAATTTTAATGAATAATATTTATATTCTAAAATAGAGTTATTATGATATTTAGCTGTTATTTTGGAATAAGGAGTTGTATTTTAAATTTTTTTTAAAAAAAGTTATTCCTAAAGTGAACAAGGACTTAGGTAGCGTGTGCTTCGTGCATAATGGATATTTATTTGACTCTCTTAAATATATTATACAACTAAACACTCACTTATGTATATTTTGGTTAAACTTTATATAAGGTAAGCCACATAGCAAGTAATATGAAAAAACTTATAACATGTAAAATATGTGATAAAGTTATACACATTTTTAAGCAAGATTTTTAGTATAATTAAATGTTTGATTATAAAATATGAATAAGTTGTATTTAAATTTTTTTTTAAAAAAGTTATTCCTAAAATTAACAAGGACTTAGGTGGCGTGTGGTTCGTGCATAATGGATACTTATTTAAACTCTCTTAAATATATTCTACAACTAAATACTCACTTATATTTTAGTTAAACTTTATATAATGTAAGCCACATAGCAAGTAATATGAAAAAACTTATAACATGTAAAATGTGTGATAAAGTTATACATGTTTTTTAAGCAAAATTTTTAGTATAATTAAATCTTATTCATATTTTATAACCAAACATAAATTATTGTATAAATTTATTCAAGGTAATCATGATGTTTTACAACCAAATAATAAAATATGATTAAAGTTATAAATGTACATAATTTATATTTAAGAGTGTGCATAAAGTTATCTTTAAAATATTTTATACACGAATGAAATGAGGCCTCAATATGTTGGAATTCTATGAACACATCTAAAAGAGAATGATTAAATATTAGATATAATTTTTGTTGGATATTATAACTTTATGAGACTATTTTAAAGCTTTGTTAACTTCAGGAAAAAAAGGTCAATTCTAGAATAGGTATCAGTTTTGTGTTCCTAGAATTAACTATTTTTATGTTCATTTATATTATGAAATAAATATGTAATAAATTCTAGAATAGGTATCAGTTTTGTGTTCCTAGAATTAACTATTTTTATGTTCATTTATATTATGAAATAAATATGTAATAATTATTTTTGATGTGATATAAAGTTAAAAAGAAAGATAGAAAAAAATGTTTTTTTATTAAATTATCATGAATAACCGATATAAAATAGGTTGATGGGATAGATATCAAGGATAAATTAGTAATGTAGTTAGTATGTGGTAGAAAATATAATTTTAATGAGTAATGTTTATATTCTAGAATGAATTTATTATGATGGTTAGGTGTTATTTTGGAATAAGGAGTTGTATTTCAAAATTTTTAAAATAAAACGTTATTCCTAAAGTGAACGGGGTTTAATGGCATTTGTTTTGTGCATAATTGATACTTATTTATGAATTAGGACTCTCTTAAAGTACATTTTGCTACCAAACACTTACTTATATATATTTTGGTCAAATATTATATAAAATAAGTCACATAACAAGTTCTACATAAAAACTTATAATAAATAGAATGTATGATAAAGTTATGCATGTTTTCTAAGCAAATTTTTGATACAATTAAATCTTATTTTAGTAACCAAACACAAATTGTTGCATAAATTTATTCAATGTAATTATAATGTTTTACAATCAAATAACAAAATATGAGTAAAGTTATAAATTTAAATAATTTACATTTAAGAGTGCATAAAGTTATCCTTAAATTATTTTATGCACGAATTAAACGAGACATCAGTCTGTTGGAATTCTATGAACAAATTTAAAAGATAATGATTAAATATTAGATATAGTTTTTGTTGGATATTATAATTTGTTTATATTACTTTTATTTATTATAAAGAATAAATTTGCGGATATTATAGTTTGTGATAGTTTATTTTAAAGAGTAAACTTATGAATATTATAGCTTGTGATAGTTTACTTTAAAGAGTAAATTTATGAATAATATAGTTTGTGGTGATTTATTTCTAAATCTTACACTAAATTCATATCCATCTAGTAAGAAAAAAAATTTAACTCATAACAACAATAAGATTATCTTCCAAGATGTAAGTACAGTGCATTAATGCTTTGTACATTGACATAACGCAATGATTTCATGTGACGTTGTCTTTTTGCACTTAAATCTGCGTGTGGTTTATCTCGTATATGTGAACCCATAAAAAAGAAAAAAATTCTTAGCTCTACATTCACTAATATTATGGTAGTGCTGGAGCAAGGACTGTTTTTTTCATAAAAGGATAAAATTATCAAGTTACTTATGTTGATGAGTTATGCTAACAAATTATAAACTAGAAACATATACTTTGATTCATCTTCTATATTCCACCATAGTGGCATAGTGCAGTTGTATTGTTGCCATTTCATTTGCCACCTCAAATGAAATTCATGTATAAAAATATTAATTTTGAAAATTATGTAGGACCCATATCTTGAGCATTAATCAAAAGTACATAATAGACAAAATACATTAGTATGTAGGGGTTATATATAAAAAGAGTACATATGTTTGTTATATTAAAGGTTTAGTCATTCCAAATCATACAAGGGCAATTTTGTGTAGGGTTTATGTAGAAAAAGTAATTCCATTATGTATAGGAAACACAATTAAGAAAAAAAAAGGAACAAAATAAGAAACACAATTAAAGTAGCTACCTATCGTGATTCGGTCTTGGACCAGCATTAGCACCTCTATTTGCTAGATCAGATAAGAACTGTAACGCCTCCACCAAGCATGGGCACGTGCACGCCCATGCGCCCACACAGCACGTGTGGTGCACACGATAGGTTGGGTGGGGCTCATCACACATAGATACACTCTTGTACTCATATAATCATGACATCATCAAATAAAACTTGCTAATATATCTATGCTCACATAATCCATCACCAAATAAATCATACTATTAACCAAATAAACTTGTTAATATATAAATATCTGAGTCCACAACAATCATACTAAATAATTACATAATCTAGAAAGGCTTACACAGGCCACGACAAACCATCAAGATACAACTAAAATTATTGATACATGAGTACACTATAATCTAACATGTATTATACAAATCATCATTAAATACAATAAAGCATAAATATTAAATAATGGTACAATTCAATTTCTATATCGACTATCATCTATACCGTCTCGCATCTATAGCTCACCTTATCATTTCTCTAAATATCTTCTCAAAATATCTCAAATCGCTATCACGTATTATATATCTAGGGGGGTTAGATAAAAAAGAAAGAGAGTCATGACTAAAAGACTTAGTGAATAAACCTTACCTCGAATTAGTACTGCCAAACAGAGAGTAAATCAAGTACTGGATAATATGAATCAGAAAGAGCATCATGTCATAATTAAGTATATGAATGTGTCTTCAATTTTATATAAATAAAATATAGATATCATATCATAACAGATAAAATTATATAATTCTCAACAATGAATAAACAAATCTCCATGTCATACCATCATAATAACTCTCTCAATATGACATAAATACTACATGCTGACCATGCCATGTTATGATATCAAATGCAATCACATATAATACATAATGATCACTCGATAATTAGGTGTATCAGATGATAATAAATCATATGAATTTCTCAATATCTCAGTCATCAATATTGACTATGAATAACATCATCATACTATACCACTATGCACAGTCAACACCTAATATCCCGTCTCATCAACATGTCCGAAGGCTTAGAGCATACTCTGTCATCCGCAAAGGTATCTCAATCATAATCATACCCTACCATCCGCTAAGGATATCAACATAATTATATAATATATCATAATTTGAGAAAGTCATTTAGAGGATAAAACTAATCATAGTCTAATCAGAAGATATGAACCACGTATCCCGTACATCCATCAACCAAAAGTCAACTCATCGCTAACAAGATCTACGGGGTCTCAAATAAGGGGTTAGAGATATGAAAATATTTAGGTAACATGAAATTAGCCATTTATCTAATTAAAATTTGTTCATGTAAGATATAATGATTTATTAGGTTTTCGAATTTTTACTTATCTCTATAACTAGTTAGATTTATAATTATAAATATAAATATAAATATAGATAAAAAAAACTAATTATAATTAAGTTGTGGTTCTCATTCTGTCTTTGATTAATTAGGGACTGATGAATAAATAAATAAATAAATAAGCCTAGTATTTTATTTGTTACAAAATAATAATAATATATAATAAATTATTAGAATTACTTAAAATTAGGCCTGTCAAAGAAGCCTGTGGGCTCGTGAGGCTCATGGTCTCGGCTTGATAAGAGCCCGGCTCGAGCTCTAAATGAGCTAAGCCAAGCCCAAAAATCAGGCTCGAAAGAATAATCGAGCCGTGCTGAGCCAGCACTGGCTCGCTCAAGCTCAGCTCAATTAGGCTCGATTATATATATATATATATATGATTTATAACCATTGGATCTTAGATCCAATGGTTGATAGGATATGTATGAATAGGGAGAAAGCCCTAGCTTTCTCCCCAAATTTATGATTCTATTCCCAGATCGGCACGACCGCACCACCCAAACCCTCTTCTCCACCATCTTCTCTAGTCACCAAAGGTGACAATCGCCTTCTTCACCATCGAGGCACCGATGGCAATCATCACCGCGAAGGTGTTGATAGCCAAAAGACAAGTATCCTCCACCGGACCACTGAAACTCATCTTCACCGCTAAGGACACCGATAGCGAGTCGGCGACCATGTCCTTGTCACCATCGACGGGAGTCACTCTTTATCTTCATCGCCGGATGGATCTCATCCTCCACCTCTCAAGGAGTCAAGGTTAGCGTAACGCCCCCGCTCGGCACGGGCACGTGCATGACCACGTGCCCACACGACAAGCGTGGCTTATACGATAGGACGGGCGGGACCCGTCATGCACAGATACACTCCTGTGCACATATAATCTTAGCATCATCAAATAAAACCTACTAACATACCCATGCTCACATAATCTATCACCAAATAAATCCATATTCAATATAATCCATCTCAGAGATCAATCATACTATCAACCAAATAAACTTGTTAATATATGAATGCTCAAGTCCACAATAACCATACTACATAGTTACATAATCTGGCAGGACCTACATAGGGCACGACAAACTATCAAGATACAACTAAAATAACTAATACAAGATAATACTATGATTCGACCTGTATTATACAATCATTGTCTAATACAAAGGAGTACAAATATCAAATACTAGTACAATTCAATTTCTATATAAACTATCATCTATACTGTCTCGCGTCTATAGCTCACATCATCATCACTATAAAATATCTCATTAAGATATCTCAAGTCGCTATCACGTACCACATCTCTGAGGGGGTTAGAAAAAAACTAAAGAGAGTCATGAGCAAAAGACTCGGTGAATATACCTTACCCCGAATCAATGATGCCAAACAAAAAGTAAATCATGTACTGAATAATATGAATCAGAAAGAGTATTATGTCATAAATTAGTATATGAATGTTTTCCTCAATAATATATAACTGAAAAGTATATAACATATTATAACTGATAAAAATATATAATCCTCGACAATGAATAAACTGATCACCATGTCATACTATCATCATAACTCTCTCTCAAATATGACACATGATGCATGCCGATCATGACCATGCTATTGTACCAAAATGCAACTATATATAATATATATTGACCACTCGATAATCAGTTAATTAGATGATAATGAATCATACTAGAGTATCACATCGTAGACCCTCACCCCAACTCTATCTTCCTTATCAGTGAACCGGAACATAGTGCAATCATATGTATTTCTCAATATCTCAATCATTAATGTCAGCTCTATATGTCATCATCCTACCAGACCACTATGCACAGTCAATACCCGATACTTGGTCTCAATATAGGGGTGAAAACGGGTCGGATTAACTCCGACCCGACCTGCTATCCGACCCGACTCGAATCGGATTCGGATAAAAAATTTCTATCCGATTCAGATACGGATAGAATTTTTGAAAAAAAATCGGATACGGATTCGGATACGGGTCGAATATATTTTTCGGATTCGGATACGGATATCGAATATCCGTTTATCCGCATATTTTTTTAAATGATTTACAGTTTTTAGTTTTATTATTTAAATAGTAAATATTAATATTGTTACTAATAATACTTTATATATTATTTATGGAGATTAATTTCTCTAATTTTATATATTTGACATACAAAAAAAATTATTTGTTGTAAAACTCTTAATAATTTTGTGTTAATTATATTTAAATAAAATATTATAATTATTTTAAATTTAATCAATATCCGTTTAAGATCCGATCTTTTATCCGAAAATTATCCGTATCTGTTTAGTTAGGATATTGTTTTAAATTTTACTATTCGTTAAATATCCGTATCCGAACTAAAAATATGGATCCGGATATGGGTTGAGCACTATTAGATCCGTATCCGATCCGTTTTCACCCCTATCTCAATATCATGTCTGAAAGCTCAGAGCATACTCTACCACCCACAAGGTCTCAAATATTACCATACCATGCCACCCGCTACGGTATTAACATTCATCCAGATCGAGTACCCTTCTAGTTGATAGAAACCTCATGAGGATAACTCGCCACATATATTCTAGCAAACGGCATGTGTCTAAATGTCTGCTATGCACACAGACTAACGACCTCGGACGTAAGGCTAACAGGATCGCGATTATGTCGAGCGATCAATCATCTCCAAGCACGCCCTAACCCTCATGCCCACTCGGGTATCCTCACGCTTTCTATTAACTATCATATCAATCACATTTCATACTTTCTTTCTAAATGACAGATCATATGTATATATCCAAAATCAGCCTAATTATATGCATGATAAAAATATGCTCGACTGTAGTCATCTCTAGATAAAGTCATATAATCATGCTGGAGGCCAAAACATGCATGTACATAATATATAATATAACATAATTTGAGAAAGCCGTCTAGGGGATAAGACTACTCACTCCTGATTAGAAGACGCAAACCACATATCCCTCACAATCGCCAATCAACCGAGTGATAACTCATCACTAACAAGGTCCACGGGGTCTCAAATAAGGGGTTCAGGATCTGAAAATATTTAAGTAGTATGATGTTAGCCATTTATCCAATTAAAATTAATTTATATAAAGGGAAATTTATATATAACATCCTGCTTTTTAGCTAAATTTGCATTTACACCCTATATTTTCACTATTTACAAATCGAGCCATATGATTTAAGGAATATGTACAGAAAACACCCTGAGTTAGATTTAAACTAACACCATGAGAATATTTTATTAATTAAAAATATTTTATTTATAAAATATCTTAAATACCTAAAATGCCATTAGGTTGACCGTTGACCCCGAGGTTAACCCGCAGGAAGAGAACGCGACCATGACCCTCGCTAGCGTCCTTGACCCTCGCCCCTCATCGGCGTCCTCGAGCCTCGCCGTCCGCAAGGTTGACCCCGATCTTGACGGAGCTGCCGCCAAGGGAGAGTAGTCGGCGGAGCCCTCAATCCCGACGATGTAGCCGAGGAGACCTTGCGCTCGACAGGGCATCCGACATCCTCGGTCGAGCTGGCTCGGGATCAAGCTTGGCTCGAATTTAATTTCGAGCCTAGCTTTAATGATCAAACTCGACTCAGCCTATTTCCGAACTGAGCTTGATCAAGCATTATTAAGCCGAGCTTGAGCCGGCTCGATTATTTTGACAGCTCTATTTATAATACTTTTGAAAAATAGGAAATTATTATATAATCTTAGAGCATCTTCAATCGGACTCCAAATCTCCATATTTAGAGCCCGATGGTGATCTAATGGGATTCTAGGGGCTCCAGATTTGGAGCCCACTACAAGCCTATTTCATGGATTTGAAGCCCCTAAATCACAATTTTTTTTCTCGAAATGCCAAATCTACCCCCTAAATTGTTGAGCCACTATTATTATTTATTTTATAATTTAATTATCTAAAATGAGTGTATAATTAATTTTACTAATTAATTTTTAGCAAAAATAGTACTGTTGGAAATATCTCATCAAGTATAATATTAAATTATTTAGAGTTTTTTATTTTAAAAAAATTATTTTTTAATTATATAATAAATATCTTTTCTAGTTTACCATTTAAAATCTACATATCTCAAAATTCTTCGGATAATGGCCTAAAATTATTCTCCAAATGTAAATACCAAATATTAAAATATATCAAACATAAAATACATCATTTTGCTAAAAAATTACATTAAAAAAGTTCATATTCCTATACCTCTATCATAAGTATTCAATTAGCGCATTTATTATTCTTCAAATGTAAACACAATACATTGAAATACACCAAACATAAATTACATCTTTTGCTAGAAAAACTACATCAAAAAATTATATTCCCATTCTCAAAGTAAGCCTTCCTATCTTGGATCTACATATGTCGAGCGAGGAATTATTAAAATCGTTCATCATTATTTTTTTTTAATTCTCTATTTAATTAAAAATTAGTAATTATTACTCAACTTTAGGAAGTTAGGAAAGGTACACACTTTGTGACTTAAGATGTCGTAAGTAAATCCATCTCCAAACAAATTTGATGTTGGCAAATTGTTTGGGTTTTTTTGGCTTAGTTTGGTTGCTTGATTTGGCTCAATTTAAATGGCTCAACGAGTGTATGTTGACTTGAAGGAGCAATTCAATATCACAGTAGGTAGGAGTAATAACTAGGTGGCACAACTTAGAGTTTAGATTGTATGGCCTAAGTGTTTTTTAATTAAAGTAAGGTAAAATTACTTCTGAAACTATTAAATATTTAGTTTTATTTTAAAAATCTTAATAAGATTTTTTTAATCATATTCTTTTATTAAAAATAATAACTTTAAGGAAACCTATTAATTGATGTAAACTATATATTATAATAATTAAATACTAAATATAGAGCTTGTGAATTGGAGTGCACCGGATTTCTCAAGCTCCAAATATAGACCCCTTAATTGGAGATGCTAATTCTTCCGGTTTTCTCTTTTCTCTTTTTTGTTTTGAAGATCGACCCTTCTAGTATTTGATTTTCTCCTAATTAATTTGTCGTTATCTTTATTATTTAAAACCTTTTCATTCTCCTTGATGTCATACTAAACGGCAAGGTTTGGGTTATGTCAAAATGTGAAATATAACTCCACATTATTTCTTTTTTGCAATGGAATTATTCCAGATGGTTTGGAAATATTTAGAACCAATCATCTAAAGGGCACAAAAAGAAGAAGAAAATATAACAGTTAGCAATAAAGGCTTTAACAATAGAATATTTCACGAAAGAATATATTTAGATAGATTTATATTAGTATATAAATCTTATATTATGTATGCCATTCCACTAGCAATAATCTTTAGCTGGTTCTGTGTGCCATGCTATGCTAAGTGCCAATTGCCACACACCGTACTAGTCAACATAGCAATACATGTTCAATTGCTAATTCCCAAGGACGGCAAACATAAGGCATACAAAATTAATTCCTCTCACTACTTTGTCTATTTAGCAAGTCAGCAGATGAGAGACGTCCATATTTGACACAAGAAAATAGGCCGATTCCCTTGCTAAGAACACATTATTTTTGGAATAGCATGTCTAACCAAACAAGCACATGGAATTTATGAGATTTCATCAAATATCATTTGAGGGTGATCTCAAATATGACCCCTTCAAGATTTGATATGGTTGTTCTTGTCCCAGGAACTTCATTGACCTGCATTCCATGCTGAACAGCTTCATTGACTACAAGTGTATCCATGCTGCTCATCAGAAAAAGAAGCATATTTGTAAGAAGACTGCAGTTTGTGTCCTACTATGATCTAAGACAATTCAGCACCTTGTATAAAATGGTGGAGCAAGAAATTAGAAGCATACAACTTGATCAAATTTTAAATAAAGATCATTTGGTTGCAATACAATGGTACTCTATGAAAGTGCAAATAAGCTAACAAAATTATAAATGCAAGTGTGGCAATTTTTGAAAGATATATTGGATTATTACCACAACAGACTGCTAGAAAGGCAGAGAAGAGAGTTAACAAAAATAGAAGAACAAGACTCCTGCCAAATCTATGGCACCATGCATCAGATTATGAACTTGAAAAACCTCGCCAAAATATCTAATAAAGGATAGTAAAGGATGTTCATAAGTTTGGAGAGCAACATCAAATAGGTAAGATAGTGAGTTACATAGAAGTGTCAAGTGACTATGTGGCTCCCTGGAAGCATACAAGACAATAATTACTTGTTTGTCATAGTTTATGACTTTTCCATGTACATGTGCATAGATTTCCTATGGGAAAAGTTGTTTGGGTATATTTCCTACACACTAAATTCAGTAATAAAGATGTTTATGGGAGTCATCTGAATTAGGGACCTAAATAATAATTAGTATATGATCTTCTTACTACTCTTAATTGACTTTTCTTGAAATATTTGTCTATGTCAGTTTTCTTGAGTAGTAACATATTATTCTTGTGATCCCATGAGCTTTGAACCTTATTAATGTACTTTCACATATGCAAATGTCTTCTTGTAAGGCACAATTATAGAAACAGCAACTATTCCAACCACCACTACTCACACACACAGAGAGAAAATAGAAAAGAGAAAAGATCATGACCAATAAGATTGAGTTGATAAAACACATACATATTAGACCGAGAAACATAGGCCAGTATGAATCTGCATTTGCTCCTGTTGAATTGGAGAAGCTTCTTTACAGTATCAAAAAGATGAGAAATGCTGGACTGTTGAAAGCTTGTTATTTGTCAAGGATTAACATTTAAATCTAAAAAGTTGCCAATAAAAGGGAAAGAGCAAACGACATGAAAGGATATAAATATCAGCTCCAAGAATAAGATCAAATCCCTTTGGATGCTTTTCTAAGATTTGTATAATATGATCACAGTTTCCCCACTCTAGCTTCTCAGCTGTCAGCTCTGAAACCAAAATTTCTGATAGAAGTTATTTCCTGGTGAGGGACACTGGTTCTTAGTTGTCAGGATGACCAGATTGAACTCAGGGAAAAGTTCCAAACATAAAGGAACTTATAACTTAAACTCCTTAACCTGTAAATCTTTGATTACCTGAAGATGAATGAAGTTCTATATTTTTCTTCATGATCTGAAAACTTAAAAGATTAAATGTATTAAAAATGGAGATAGAACTCTCCTCCAAAAATGTGCAGCTACTTATACTGAACTGTAGTTATAATTCAATGTACAATAACCGGTTATTTGAAAACTTAGAAATGGAAAAGAAATATCATCTTCTTCCATACTAAATAACTTAAAAACCTTACTACTTTTATAGGAAACTTAATTGAATAAAATAGTCACCCCATTTTTCATGGTATTTTTAACTTTTAAAAAGCATAGAATATTCCACACAGGAAAATGAGTGTTAGAACTTAGAAGATGGCTATAGAGGGGGCATAAACCTTGCCTCTAGAACTTCGTCATTGTGATCAGTCAAGAGAACCTCTTGGCAGAACCGACTGCACAGTATGCCAGTAATGCCTACAAAGAACCTGTTGAATTTAGGAAAAGTCTCCAATTAAAGTAGACATGATTAGCCATCATCTTACCAACCCCAGATCCTAATTCAATAACTGAACACCCCTCAAGAATTTCAGCATGCTGTGACAGGTAATTGTTCAATAGAACTGCACCAGGCCATACTAACTGCCCTGTAAGATCATAGTCGGCTGCCATGCAAGTCATAAAAGTATGAAGCCATGTCATTAATATCCACAACTGGAATGACGTTAACATATGCAAATAACAATTTAACAATAATATATACAGAGTGGAAGAATAGGATAATTACATCAAAGACATAATAAAACTAAAAGAACATTTGTATTATGTTGCCATTTTTCGTAAGAAGTGAGTTGTTAACATAGTTACCTTTGTAACAAGAAGTAGTAGTGGCAAAAATTAACTCGCCGCGATAACCCGATACTATAACCCAACCCTTAATTGGGTTTGGGTTTAGTCTACTAGGGTCCGGATCGTAAACGGATCAACCTGTCTAACCCATTTAATAATCAAGCCATGTTTGGATTTATACTACTGACCCCCTAACTTGTCTAACCCTTTTATAGTTTAATTAGTCTTAGTAGGATAGGATTTTATTTAATCAGCTAAATCTAGCTTTATGCAATTTTAAAAAAATATTCAAAAAATATTCGTCATGTATCCAAATATTATGAAACAACCGGAATAAGATCAATGGCCTCATAATCTACAACTTTTGTATTCAAGGTTTCTTTATATCGGACTCTATCTATAGCAAAACAAAGAACTAATCCGAGAAGAATAAGAAAGACTGGTTTAATTAAGTTTGTTTAGGGCTCTTATATTTCATTCTTTATAAGTAGAGCCTTCTGGCTTATATCTTAATCAAATTAAATGAATTGGCTTTGCTGCAAAACTCTTCTCCTTCGACTCATCCCTTTTGTGCGATCTTGTTCTTCATTGCTAAGCCTTGTCCTAGGCCGCAGGTAACACTGTCGTCGCCCTTCCCTTACATTAGATCATCTCCTCTCGTTCCTAAGAGTACAATCCACTTCTCCCCCTTCATCTAGCTTTGTGCTTTATCCTACTACTCCCGCCATCTTTCATCTTCCATAACCCTAACCCTAGCCACAACTCCTTTATCCACCTTCCACGTCCATTTCGCCACTCCCTAATATTTGATCAATATTTTCACCATATCTCTTGATCTACTCATCCAATTGACTTGATCTGGTTGTGTCAGATCCCTGACTTCTAGAGGGTCAAGTCGGCTCATATCAAATCTCTCTGTACTCTTGCACATAAATTATTAGTGCATCTTCTGGTTTATGATTTATTCGTTTAAATTAAACTTTAGTGTTCCAGAGAAAATGGTGTATCAGTACTCATTTGGTTAAGTATAAATTGAACTTAATACTGCAACATCCTTGTTTTTCATTTTCTTATACATGATGCTGATGACTATTGATGCTTATAGTTGATATGATCTAACTATATCAAGATAAGGTAATGATTGCTAGATTTAGTCGGAAAGGTCATGCTATTGGTGACATTCTTGGCGTGCGGTTCAAGGTTGTGAAGGTTTCTGGTGTGTCGCTATTGGCGCTATTCAAGGAAAAGAAAGAGAAACCTAGATATTGAATTCTTTGCTTCATTTAGTGAGACAGATGCAGGCAACCTATTATATTTTTCACTGTGTTAAACAGTTAATTCTAATAGCAGATTATGTTACCAAGAAATGACCTAAAAAAGGATCTTGGTCTATTTGAGATTTTTCTTTTCCATGTAATCAAAGATCTTTTTTTGGTTAATTGTTAGATCTGCTTGGCCATAATTTTAATGGTTAGATCTGTTTAATCAGTTTGCTAGTAGCATTGATATGTTCCAATGTGCTAGCAGCAATTTTTTCCTGCAATGTTTTAGATCTTTTTAATTGGTTTGTTATATCTATTTAATTACTGCATTGATCTTTTCCTATGTCAGAACTTTAATTTATTTTTAGTTTAGTTTCACAGCTTTTATTCCTATGTCATGATATTTTACCTCTTTTTTATCTTTCCAAATTGTTGTATATGGATTCGACTCATGTTCTACTTAAAAAAATACCATGCTTCAGTGTTTAAATTTGTAATTTATTATTCAAATGCATGCTAGCCTATTCTTGTACAGCAGAACATTAGACTATTACAATGCCTATTCTGTCTAGATTTGATTTTGACAAAGGCAATTACTTTTATGGTGCTTTATTTTATGATAGATACTCATTTTTTGGCATTATCTTTCTATTTGGAGCTAACCTATTTTACTATTGAGCCATTAAAACAATGTGTTTGTTGTTGTTGTTGACTTACATCTTTTATCTTATTTTCTTTCTATTTGAATGATCCTTGACAGAATAATGTTTGTGGTGCAGGCCTTTACTCCCCAAATGCATATCGTGGTGGCTTTGCTGTGAATTTATTAAAGATTTGGAAAGACTAAGGTAAGATTCAACATTTTTCCTTCATTATGAAAGATGCATTCATTGTAGAGCACTGCATTTGATTTCCTGCGCATGAACTAGCTTATAACTGCAAGGCACTTAACTATTTTATAATCTTATTGTCTAGAGAGTATATCTATCTTCTATCTCAATTAGTTATGTTCTCTTTCGTTCTTTTTGGCAGGGTAATGATCTTTGGGCAATAAAATGGAGGGTTTAATATTGTTGTTTGCTTATTTCAAACTATTTATAATTTGTAATAGATTGTGAACTTTAAACTATATTCTAATTGTCATGGGATTGTTGGAACTAAATTTAGTACTTAAATTTATTTACTTAATGTTGGATGCTGGTGGTTGAATTGTGAAGTTGAAAGTTGAAACTATGTTGCAATTGTTATGAGTTAAAAACAATATTGTATGGATCTGTATTATGGTGAAATATTAGAATTGTTATTTTTATGTTGTATAAGTTTTGAGTTAGAAATAACCTACTTTGTTTGTATGATATACTATTTATATAGGATAAATCAATACATATTAATTTTCATATATTGTTAATATTATTGTGTTATTTGTGTCGTGTTAAACAGGTTATTGTGATGTGTTACACGACCCGTTTATTAAATGGGCTTATACAAGTTATACGGGTTGTGTTGTGTTACCCATTTAATAATCAGGTCATTTTCGTGTTAAAGTAAAGTTGACCTAATCCGAATCTAATCCGAACCTAAACCCACTTAACACGATCCGATTGCCACCATAACAAGAAGAAACTGAAACGGTTGTACAACTGCTATTCCTATATGTATAGAAATCTATTTTCAACTCTAGTGATGTTTTACTGTCACTGCATTCTATTGGTTAAGCATCAACATATTTAAGAATTACTAACTATTTGTTCTAGCTAACTAATGTAAATATTTATAGAGCTTGGTCCATCTTTTCAATTTGGCGACGCGAGAGTTCAACAACTGGTTACCCTTAAATCATTAATGTAGATCTTCTCCCTAAAGATGAAACTCAAGGAGAAAATTATAGTTTCAAGAAGATGCAGTTGATCACTAATGGAGAAAATGATTATACCATAAGGCATGCAATTACTAATGATTATGTCCTTGTCTAAATGCAGTGCCATTCCTGTCATATCGAGGAACACAGAAAATGTAAATGACACATTTGATTGGGATTAGTAGATATATAGTGAATGACCCCAGCTTCATGGTGCAATCATCTAAGGTTCCAAAGAGATGCTCAACATGTGTGACTTAACAAGTGAATTAAATGTTCTTCAGTTGTTTGGATCTCTATTTTCGTAAAGCTCCAAACAACTAAACAAGGTATAGATTTCTCATAAAATACTATATGTGAAAGTCATGTGCTAATAGACAACAAAACCAAAAAAAAATCTACAGGAAGATTCGCATGAAGTCCATGAACTGGAATCATATGGTAGAACGAAGAATAACTCGGTCATGTTTATCTTAACCTTCCAAAGATGCATGATAATACAAGTATGTCCTCCTGATTGTAGCCGACCCATAAGTTCAACAAAGTTATCGAATCAATCTAGATAAAGGCCATGGATAACAAAAAAGAATGCCTTGTGACTTTTCACAACCGATGGAGGGCAAAAGTTCCAGTATCTTTCTAGAAATTCATATCCTAATTTTGAGTATGTCTTAGCAGTTAGCATACTTATAATATGAACACAAAGAGTGGCATTCCACATGTTCAAAACAATGTTGTTAATATGATTTGAAATTTTGCCCATTACGAAACAATACCAGCCAAAACTTTTTGAAAACTAAGGTTGAAACTCATTGATCAAGGTTGAAACTAGCAAGAATTCTAGTTTTGACCTTTGTTTTGGACATTATTGGCTAAAACAGATCCATTTTGGTCTAATTTTTCATTTTCTCCAAGAGTCAAAAACAAAAACCAACTAAAACTGAAAGTGAAACTTTGAATTATGATTGTGAATATCACATAGAGATAATTATAGATAGGTCAAAACCATAAGGGGTTAAGTGTCGCAGCGGAAGTTCATAAAGGCACTTTGAGTTTTGATTCAGCAAAAGGGTGGCTAGAATGTAATTTTTTTCCCCTTTAAATATTATCAAAATAGTAATATAGGAGCCCTTTTTTATTTAATGTGAACCTATAATCTTCTTTCCATATTTATTTACTTATTTTCTATAAATTTTGAGTAATATCACAGTTTCTTCTGGTTTTAGAAAGTAAATATGGATATATCAAACAACCCATACAATTAAAATAAGTTCAATATTGGTTCACTATTTGTAACTATATGGTTTTACCACTATCCAATCCTCGGATCCATGTTAATCCTACATGGAACGATAATATCTTCAAATCTTAGACATTATGGAATGTCTAAAAATAACCAAATATAATCCTCCCCGGCAGGAAAACTCTGTGGTTTACTATAAGTCCTGATTCCAACCCAAATAGTTCTGCTAAAAAATGCAAGATTTCTTTAACCCGCGTACAAACTTCACTCCGACGTAAATCAAACCTCTGATATGGGAAACATATAAAAGCTCCTCAAAAGGAATCAGTCACTCAATCATGGAACAAAAGTTAAGATTTTGACGCCCAAACCACGATAAAAATAATTATAAAAAAATCCTTAAATACAGACTGCCCAGATAAAGAATCAAAGAACTAAGCAGGAAACGAGGTAAACGCGAGATGGGTCGAGACTTACTGGAAGCAGAGCGAAGGCAGAGGAGGTTAAGGACGTGAGAGCCGAAGGTGAAGGTGGTGAGCTCGTAACTAGAAACCCAAAATAATAGAAAATAATTTAGACCTGGGATTACCTCTCAACTGCTACAAGAGGCGGATGGAAGAGAGAAGAAAATTACTTGCGATCTACGAAGAAGGAGCTGCCCAAGCAGACTGTGTCGTCGTCGTCATCGAGTTCACCCTGCTTCTGCATTCCGCTGTTGAGGTGGACGAGGAGGAGGAGGGAGTTCGGCTATTTTTTACACCCTTTTGGTCTCTTCTACCTTCCGAGCTATGAATAACGGCTGCGGCTAGGGCGGCTCATGGGCCGAGCCGAATTTCTTCTTTTTTTTTCCTCTCTTTCTTTATTTTTTTAATAGGTCTCAACAGAAAGTTAGTCATTGGTTGGACACTATCTTAATCCTCTTAAGAAATTGACCAAAAATGCCTAAGCCATGCATATGGGTGGCAAATCTTGAGCTCATCTCATAACCCTACATAATAACTCACATTTTAATCGGGTTTGGATTTAACTTAATCAAATTCGGCTCATAAATGGGTCAACGCATCTAATTCAATTAATAATTTGGTCATGTTCGAATTTATATAACTAACACGTTTGACCCATTTAACCCGTCTAACCCGTTTAAGTAAACGACTAAGGTCGGATAGGGTCAAGTTAACCTACCAACCCACCAAAACACTTACTATATAAACTAATACTAAACCCAACCCCTACCTCTCAAACAATCTCTCACTCTCACTACCTCACCGTCATTTCCCTATGTCGTCACCCTCATCTCCCTACACTGCCACCCACATCTTACCTGCCACTCTCATCTCCCCACGTCATTGCCCTCATCTCCCTACGTTAATAGCCCGAAAACTCCCTTTAGCTCACCTGCCACCTGCCTCAGCTGGCTTATTGCCCTCATCTTCCTCACAAGTCAACTAAAACCCTCTTCTTCACTCTCTAGTCCAAACCCTCCACGTCACGCTGCTGTCTGCCAAGCCCTCACCGTATTACTTAATTAGATGTTAATTGTGCTTAAATTAGATGTTAATTGTGCTTAGTTGACACTTATTAGATTTGTTTCCTTGTTACTTGTTATACCTATTATGGTGGATTGATTACTTATTAGATGTTAATTGTGCTTGCTTGTTAGATCATATTACTTATTACTTGTTATACCTATTATGGTGGACTAATTACTTGATTAGATATTAATTGTTGTTAAAGAAAAGAATCTGATATGATCCCTTAATTGATTCTGTTAGTCAGCTATGATTATGTTAATAGCTGTTAATAGATATCCGTATATGGTGGGATTTAAATCTCAGGCCATGAATTATGGATCTAATGTGTACACATCCTATATAAAGCATGTAAGCTGATTTATTGAAATAATAAGAAGGAGAATTCTCTTTATGGTATCAGAGCGAAAGCTCTTGGAAGCCTAAAATCCTACACAAACACAATACTCCATGGCAAGCGAGGAAGAACGAAATCTTGCTAAACATGGCAGACCTCTGTCCTCTTCGAGAGTCCCAGAATCGTGGGAAAATCCCAACCATCCTTTATTTCTCCATTATTCAGATCAACCTGGTGCAGTACTCGTATCACAACCGTTGATGGAAGACAATTATACAATATGGTCTCAATCCATGAGTATTGTGTTGACAATCAAAAACAAAAAAGGGTTCATAGATGGATCCATTCATAGGCCAATTATCAGGCTTGAAGAACAACAACAGTGGGATCGCTGCAACACTTTGGTTAAGACATGGCTGCTAGGATCAATGTCAAAAGACATCTCTAGCAGCGTGATTCACTGCAAGGATGCAAGGGATATGTGGCTCGAGTTGCAAGAGCGCTTTTTCCATACAAATACTGTTCAACTATTCAACATAGAAAATAAGATCCATAGCTGTGAACAAGACACTGGCTCAGTTACGTCATTCTTCACCAAACTCAAGAGTCTTTGGGATGAGAGAGATGCACTTTATGAGATTCCACCTTGTAGCTGTGACGCGGCCAAAGAGATCAAGGTGTACATGGAGAACCAAAAGACCATGAAGTTCTTAATGGGACTCAATGACAACTATGCTATAATCCGAAGCAACATAGTGGCAATAGATCCACTGCCAAGTGTGAATAAGGTATATGCAATGGTATTGCGCCATGAAAAGCAAGCAGAGGCTTCGAATGGAAGGACAATTACTCAACCAGAGGTGGCAGCTTTTGTTGTTAAGAAGGGAGGTCGTGATTATGATGCAGGAAAGTTTGAAATGAGATGTGAAAAGTGCAACATGACTAATCATAGAACCAAGAATTGCAGGGCTCATCTCAAGTGCACCTTTTGTGGTGGAAAAGGCTATATCTATGATTTTTGTAGAAGAAGAAAGGCT
This sequence comes from Typha angustifolia, assembly GCF_048772165.1. NCBI lineage: Eukaryota > Viridiplantae > Streptophyta > Magnoliopsida > Poales > Typhaceae > Typha > Typha angustifolia. Next base: position 8,227,829 of record NC_133252.1, on the reverse strand, counting down.
GCTATGGAAGGAGAACACGGAAGCTCAAAAGGGAACCATGTGGCTTCCTTGTATGACAAGAAATTTGATGGAAACAATTTTTCATTCTCACAGGAAGAATGCAAGGAGCTGGTCGAGTTGCTAAGTAAAAATAAGGCAGCCAAGATCAATCATGTTGGTAATATCCCAAACTATGATGAGCTCTCAGGTAAAGCTTTTTCCATCACTCAAAATGGCAAAGACAATGTCTGGATATTGGATAGTGGTGCAAGTGATCATATAGTTTATGCTCATTTTCTTCTCACTTCTTTAAAACCTGTTCATAATCGTCTTGTCAAACTACCAGATGGTACTATGGCTTCAGTCACTCATAATGGCAAAATAGTTTTTACTCCTGATTTCGTTCTCCATAATGTTTTATGTGTGCTTTTATTCTATTTGAACTTAATCTCTATTAGCAAACTGGCACTTGATTCATTCTATATCACCATCTTTCTTAGACATTTCTGTTTCATATAGGACCTACGATCGGGGAAGATGATTGGGACGGGAACTGAACGGGAGGGATTGTACTGCCTCAATCCAATACAGAAAGGAACATGCAACTCGGTTCACCGCCCTACACTCAACCTTTGGCACCAACGCCTTGGCCATCCTTCCACCAAAGTTTCTTCCTTATTTCCCTTCTTCATAAATCAATCTTGCGATGCAAGTCAATGTCCTATTTGCCCTTTGGCTAAACAAACTAGGATGTCTTTTCCCTTATGTACTATTTCTAATGTGTCTGCTTTTGACCTAATGCATGTTGACATTTGGGGTGGCTATCATGAACCTTCGCTTACTGGTGCAAAGTATTTTCTTACCATAGTTGATGACCATACTAGGAGCACTTGGGTATACTTGATGAAGCATAAGTCAAACACACGAAACCTCCTAGTCAATTTCATTCAGTTGGTTGAAACTCAATTTAATCAGAAAGTGAAAATTGTGCATAGTGACAATGGTCCTGAGTTTAAGCTCGAATATTTTTACTCATCAAAAGGAATAGTTCATCAAACTAGTTGTGTCAACACACCACAAAAAAACGGTGTCGTTGAACGCAAACATAGGCATCTACTGAACATTGCTCGAGCGATTCTTTTTCAAGCCAACTTACCTAAGCATTTTTGGGGAGATGCCATACTCACTTCAGTATATCTTATTAATAGGACTCCCACACCACTTCTTCAAGGCAAAACCCCATTTGAAAAGGTTTTTCATAAACCACCTAATTACTCCCACTTACGAGTTTTTGGTTGCCTGTGTTTCATGTCAACTCACCCTTCCAAACCCACAAAATTTGAGCCGCATGCAACTAGATGTCTCTTCTTAGGTTATCCTCATGGTCAAAAAGGTTACCGAGTTTATGATCTAACAGAAAACAAAGTCTTTGTTTCTAGAGATGTTGTATTTTTTGAAGACATTTTCCCATTTTAGTCCAACTCTCACTTGACTTCTCCAACTAATGTGCCTATCTTTCAACCCCAAACACAGTCACCCTCCTCTAATATTGAACTCTTAGTTTCATCTTTTTCCAACTCTAGGGTCCCACTACTTGAACATACTTCACCAGATCCAGCTTCCGCTACTAACTCACCAATTCATTCTACTAGTGAATCCCTTACACCATTGCTTCCACTAACTCAAACAGCAAAACCACCTACCTTACCTACATACCCTCCCATGGTAATAAGATCATCCTCACCACCACGCCGGTTGACCCGCCCTACTAAGACACCAACCTTCTTGCAGGACTTTCATGTTGAGGCAGCCCTCCCTTCAAGACCTGCACCATCACCTTCACTGACCAAAGGTATAGTTCACTCCCTTTCACAAGTCTTATCATATGATCGCCTTTCTCATAATTATAGAGCCTTCACCACTAAACTTTCTATCCAGAAAGAGCCTACTTCTTATTCACAGGTTGTCCAAGTCCCACAATGGAGAGAAGCCATGCATACAGAGATTCAAGCTCTTCAAGCAAACCACACTTGGAGTTTGGTCCCTTTGCCATCTCATAAACGATCAATCGGTTGCAAGTGGGTGTACAAGCTCAAATTGAATCCAAATGGGTCAATTAATTGTTATAAAGCGAGGTTGGTGGCTAAGGGTTATAGCCAAGTTGAGGGGGTTGATTATAGAGAAACATTTGCACCAGTTGCCAAGTTAACGACGGTACGTGTGCTTCTTAGCCTTGCCGCACTACAAGATTGGCATTTGCATCAACTTGATGTTAACAATGCATTCCTCAATGGGGATCTTTCTGAGGAAGTATATATGAAGCTTCCACATGGTTTCGGACAAAAGGGGGCGACTCGAGTCTGCAAGCTTCATAAATCAATTTACGGTTTGAAGCAAGCCTCACGGTAGTGGTTTCTTAAACTATCAACAGCCCTCAAATCAGTTGAATTTCACCAATCTTGGTCGGATTATTCATTGTTCGTCCGAAATCGTTCGGGTAGATTCACGGCATTACTAGTTTATGTTGATGATGTGATCTTGGTAGGAAACAATTTGGAAGACATCACTGATACCAAGCAATTTCTTTCAAGCCAGTTTAAACTAAAGGACATGGGGCAACTAAAATACTTCCTTGGCATTGAGGTTGCAAGGTCTAAGCAAGGTATTGCATTGTGTCAGAGGAAATATGCCTTAGAAATTCTTGAAGACACAGGTTTTCTTAGTGCAAAGCCCTCACGTTTTTCAATTGATCAGAACTTGTCATTAACACAAACAAGTGGTGAATTATTGCATGATCCATCCCAATATCGGAGACTTAAAGGGCGGCTAATATACCTCACAATTACGAGACCAGATCTTGTGTACGTTGTTCACATATTAAGTCAGTTCATGGACAAGCCTAGACAACCTCATCTTGAAGCTGCACACAAGGTCCTGCGGTACATCAAACACACACCTGGCCAAGGGATTCTTTTACCTTCCAAAGGACCACTAGAGCTGAAAGCATACTATGATGCTGATTGGGCTCGCTGTAAAGACACAAGAAGATCTTTGACTGAATATTGCATCCTACTTGGACATGCACCAATCTCTTGGAAGACAAAGAAACAAAGTACAGTGGCGCGTTCAAGTGCGGAGGCAGAATATCGTTCCATGGCTACTACATGCTGTGAGGTAACTTGGTTACAAAGTATATTAAAAGATTTGAATGTGTGTCAAGCTCAACCAGTTAAGCTGTTCTGTGACAACCAAGCTGCTATACATATAGCTTTGAACCCGGTTTTTCACGAGCGCACAAAACATATAGAGATTGATTGTCATGTAGTTCGTGAAAGGGTGCAGAGAGGAGAAATTAAGACAGCATACATTCGTACCGGTGATCAACCAGCGGACTTATTCACCAAGCCATTGAACTCTACACAATTTGAGGCATTGCTCGACAAGTTGAATGTAATCAATATACATTCCAACTTGAGGGGGAGTGTTAAAGAAAAGAATCTGATATGATCCCTTAACTGATTCTGTTAGTCAGCTATAATTATGTTAATAGCTGTTAATAGATATCCATATATGGTGGGATTTAAATCTCAGGCCATGAATTATGGATCTAATGTGTACACATCCTATATAAAGCATGTAAGCTGATTTATTGAAATAATAAGAAGGAGAATTCTCTTTAATTGTGTTTACGGATCATGTTGACTATATTTCTTGTTGGAATTTGGAAATGAATGACGAATAGTCATAAGAATTTTTGTTAGTTAATTATGTGCCGGTTTATGTATCCAACTTCTCTAAGCTTCACTTGATTTTTCTTGTTTTGGAACATCTCAACATTTCCAAACTTTGGTTAATGTTATTTTGTTTCTGAATTTAAGACTAACTTATTTGTGGTAATCTGTCTTATTCTGCTGATATGAGTTATTTTTTCTCTTCTATTGGTTATGTAGGTTAATTATTACTTTCAAGATGCATAGGAAATTTCTTAAAAAAAAAAAAAAACAGATGTGAAATGCGTAATTGTGATCTTTGCCAAGACATTTGATGTATGCCAAGACATTATATACTTGTTTGAACAAGAAGTGTAAACTGGCACTTTAGTATTTGTGAGCATACTAAAGTTAAATGGATAAACTCACTGCATTTGTTTACTTCTTTACAAAAAGTAACGTGGATTGTGTAGAATTTGGTTATATGTTGCATCCAGAGACTGTCTACTTCAATTCCCTTACGAAAGGTCACACTGACACCAGTACTTCAGTCACTCCTGTAGAGCTATAAGCCTATAAATATTAGAAACTGCAGTATGTAGGGGTAAAAACGGTTGGGATTAACTCAGGTCCAATTCGCTATTCGATTCGATTTGGATCGAATTTGGATAGAAAATTTCTATCCGATTCGGATACGGATAGAGTTTTTAAAAAAATTCAGATACGAATTCAGATACAGGTCGGATATATTTTTCGGATTTGGATACGGATATTGGATATTCGTTTACCCGCATATTATTTTGAATGATTTACAGTTTTTAGTTTGCTTATTTAAATAATAAATATTAATATTATTACTAATAATACATTATATATATTATTTATAGAGATTAATTTCTCTAATTTTACATATTTGACGTACAAAAAATTTATTTGTCGTAAAGCTCTTAATATTTTTATGTTAATTATATCTAAATAAAATATTATAATTCTTTTAAATTCAATTAATATCCGTTTAAGATCCGATCCTCTATCCGAAAATTATCCGTATCTGTTTAATTAGGATATGGTTTTAATTTTGCTATCCGTCTAATATTCATATCCGAATCTATATCCGAACTAAAAATATGAATCCAGATATGAGTTGAGCACTATCCGATTCCGTTTCTGATCCGTTTTCACTCCTACTTGGATGCTCTTATTTTAGTGTTCTTTTTGTTCAACAAATTCTATCCGTTTACTGTTTATCTAGAATAGGACATGCTTGCACACATTACAGATCAAGCGTTTTATTCCTGCTTGATTTTTATTCAACTGGTGATGATTATGGAAAATAATTGAATAAGCAACTGATGAGAATTTCTGGCAGGAAGATCCCCATTTGGTTGGTTATCATAGTAAAATAATATGATATTTGTTGGCAGGAATATCCCCAATTTTCTCAACATATTTTCTTTTGTAACTTTTGTATTATGTTTCTTACATTATATTTCTCTCTATCTTCTATTTTAGTTATTACATTATCTTTTGTTCTTATAGGGTCATGATATTTGGACAATAAAAGAGGGCTTAATGTTGTTGTTTATATATTTCAAATTATTTATAATTTGTAATGAATTGTAAACTTTAATCTTTATTCAAATTGTCATGTGATTATTAGATTTGAAGTTGGACTAACAATTTCATGTATGTATTTGTTCTAAATTTTAGTGTATGTATTAAGATTTGTAATTTTTATGTTGTATGAGTTTTGAGTTGGAAATAAGTTATTTTGTTTATATAATACACTATTTATATGGGATGAATCAATAAATATTAAATTTATATAGGGTAAACGGGTTAGATAGGTTATGTTAACTCATTTATTAAATGGGTTAGACTGGTTGTATTATTATGTCATGTTAATACGACCCATTTATTAAATAGATTAGATAAGTCGTATTAACACAATCTATTTATTAAACGGGTTAGATGGGTCGTGCCGTGTTACTCATTTAATAATTAGGTCGTGTGATGAAAGATGTAACAATAAGTAACTATAAAAATGCACATTATGATCAGATAAAATACCTCAGTACCACATACTCGTCATGCTCATCCAATGCGCACATGCATTAGCAATTGATAACCTTCAAAGTCCTCAAACTCGAGCTCAGCTCACATCGAGCTTCGCTCAAAGGCTATGTCAATGCTACATTACATAATATGTATCCTCTCAGACTACCAAATTTATAACTTAAGCTCTTGCAAAGTTACGCCCATAGGCCACATCATCATCTCACACCCAACTATACGCTACCCCTAAGGGAGGGTAGATCCTAGCAGTATAATCATTAGTCCATCACCCAGCGAATAGTATGACCAATTGGTCGTCATCGTAGACAAAGGAACTCAGTTGTAAGCCCATCACATATGTTATATCGCATATAGATACTACCATCTGAGCCCTCGGCTCCACATCATCGTAACATCGTGCGAAAATCTTAAGCCGTCGCTCACAGACGCCCTACCCTATGTTATCGGGTACTACTAGGTCTACGTCATCCTACTCTTCTCTCTAACCAAAGTAAAAAATCAACTATGTTAAACGCTACCTAGAACTAAATCCCTATTAAAAGCAATTATTAAAATTAATTAGGGCCTAAAGCCCTAAGGGAACTAGGCTTAATGTAACGCCCCTGCCCGGTATAGGCACGTGCACACCAACGCGCCCACACGGCACGCGCGGCGCACGCGATAGGACATGTGGGGTCCGTCACGCACAAATACACTTATGTGCACATATAATCATGACATCATCAAATAATACCTGCTAACATATTCATACTCACATAATCCAATACCAAATAAATCATATTATCAACTAAATAAATCTGTTAACATATATGAATATCCAAGTCTACAATAATATATACTAGACCACTACCTAATTTGGCAGGACCCACACAAGCCACAACAAACCATCAAGATACAACTAAATAACTGATACACAAATATTCTATAATCTGACATGTACTATACAAATCATCATCTAATACAATAAGGTACAAATATAATAAAGAACGATATAACTCAATGTCTGGTTAAACTATCTTCTATATCGCTTCACGTCTATAGCTCACCTCATCCTTGCTTTAAAATATCTTATTAGGATATCTCAAGTCGCTATCACGTATCATAATATTTTGGGGGTTAGAAAAGAAATAAAGAGAGAGTCATAAGTAAAAGGTTCAGTAAATAAATCTTACTCCGAATCAGTGATGTCAAATAAAGAGTAAATCATATACAAGATAATATGAATAAGAAAGCAGCATGATGCCATATATGCGCATGTATATATGTATCATCAATGACATATATATATATATATATATAAATGGAATCAATTCTCATGGATGAGCATATTATATCCTCAACCAAAAATATATCTCATGATGAAGTTACAATATAATATCACCGAATATAATAACATATGATGTATAACAATCATGATCCAATGATACTAGTCAAATTAGTAATGATGCATGATATATGCCAACAACTAGATAATCGTATATGTCAGAGCTAGATATAATATATATATATCTCTTACCATCACAATCATCCATTTCAACTTTGAATATCATCCATCATGCTGGACTACGGTACTCGGCCCCAAACTCGATACACATCATGTCATAAGCTCAGAGCATACCCTATCATATGCTAAGAGTATCTCTGGAGATAAATCATACCCTACCATACACTAAAGGTATCTTAGAAGAAAGTAATTATACCTTGCCATATGCTAATGGTATATTAATGATAGTTATACGTTGTCATACGCTAAGAGTACAACCATCGGCTATCACTATACTCTGTCATACACTAAGAGTATGTCTAATACCAGTAAGGACTAGATACCGTTTCAGCCATCACATTACATCACATCACATACACATGTATTTTTTATGATTTTCTATACATGATAAATCATATGCATATCCAATACTATAACAGATCATGCAACTCAAGAATGTAGGTGATGAAGAAGCCAAGAGAAAAATGATGCAATGTCGACTCCAACCATGTATCTAACACATGCATACTTATGATAGAGATCATCCCGACATAAAATCATAACAGTATAATTATCTCCAATCATCTCTATATATCACCAATGTATTCATATCCCAGATCAGCCTAATCAAATGCATGATAAAATATGCTCGACTAAAATCATCTTTATATAAAGTCATATAATCATGTTGGAAGCCAAAACATATATGTACATAATATATAATATATCTTAATTTGAGAAAGGTATCTAGGGGATAAGACTACTCACAGTCTAATCAGAAAACCCAATACACGTATCCCTCCCGTCTATCGATCAATCACCACAAATCACCAGCAAGGTCCATGAGGTCTCAAACAAAGGGGTTGAGATCTGAAAATGTTTAAGTAATGTAAAGTTAGTTATTTATGCAATTGGGATCCATTTGTGTAACATATTTCTTCTTTTGTTTTTATTAAATAATTTGATCTATATCATATATTTAATTATAATAATTTTAATATGTTATTATTCTAATTGTAGATTTATTTATAAAACCATAGTTTGCTAATTATATATTAAGTATATAATAGTCCATCTCTTTTGATGAAAAACAAAACGTAAAAGAGCTACATGTATAATAATATAATTTAAAATACAAGCACCTATATTATATAATATTATATAATTATACTTTAATTATTTTGTCACTACTACCTTTACTAAACAAATTAAGAGTTGCATATAAAATAATCTTTACTTAATCATGTAATATAACATTAAGTAAGCCTCTATTATATTACATACATAATAATGTATAATAGTTGTACACATATATATATATACCTAATTATAAAGACATGTATTAATCTAATAAAAATATATGAAGTTAAAAATAAATTTATGTACAAATATTTGTAATTATAATTAACTAAAATTACACTAATTACACTTATCTAATAACCATGTTACTAAATATATCTATTCTTGAAAAATTAAACTAAAAATCTAATTTAGATTAACTAAATAACATAAGTAATTTAGACATGTCTTTTATTGTTAGAGAAGGTAAAACAAAGAGAAGAAGAAGAAGAAGAAGAAGAAGAAGAAGGAGGAGGAAAGGGAACAGAGGGAGGCTCACCTTGGCAGTAGTGGCGGTGGCGGTGACAACGGTGACAGCGGCAGGCCGGCGTCGATAAGAGAAGGAGAGAAAGAGAGAGCTCGAGAGTGAGAGGTGATTGGGAGAGAGAGAAGGGTAAGAGAGAGAGAGAGAGAACGAGTCTTAGAGAGAGACGGTGAGGAGGGTTACGGCGGCGACGGCAGCGTCGGCGGCGGTAGGCCGGCATCGGCAAGAGAAGGAGAGAAAGAGAGAGCTCGAGAGAGAGAGGTGGTTGAGAGAGAGAGAGAGAGAGAGAGGTGATTGAGAGAGAGAGAGAGAGAGAGGTGATTGAGAGAGAGAGAGAGAGAGGAGGATAAGAGAGAGATTGAGAGAGTTAGAGAGAGTTGGAGAGAGACCTATAAAGAGGGAGAGAAAGAGAGAGGCGGTGAGGGGGGTGGGGTGCGGTGGCGGTGGCAGCGACGGTGGCGATAGGCCAGCGTTGACGAGAGAGAGAGAGAGGGAGAGAGAGATTTAGAGGGAGAGGGAGAGAGAGGCAGTGAAGGAAGGGAAGGGTGGCGGCTGCGGCGACAGCGGACCCGCCGTAGCCAGCTGGCCCGGCTTGGTTGGCCGTGCCGGCGGTTGTGGGAGCATGTGGCGCCCTCAACGTGCGCCCACAAGTTCCATGGCACGAGCTCGTGCCATGCAACACCAAATTTTTTATTTTTATTTTTTTTATTTCTTTCTTTTTGTCTCTTTTTCTATATTTAATTTATACATTATTATTATTATTATTATTAATTTTTCTGGGTTACTATTATTATTATTATTATTATTATTATTTTGGTAATTACACCTAAAGGCCTAATGGATTGGGCCGTAGGCCAAACCCAACACAACTTGGGCTGGGCTACTAACGACCCAAACCTACCACAAATCTAAGCTAGGATGCATGCAGCCAAACCACACCCCAAACTCGAGTTAGGCTGCACCTAGCCTAGCCTGGCCCATAGGCTAAGCCGTCGATCGGGCAATTAAGTTGGGTCGCACCCAGCCCAAGTCTGGACACCCCCTCCTTCCTCACCTCTACCGAATAGAGAAAGGAAGGAATGGTGGCTACCGGTGGCCATTGCTGTCGACAACCAAGGCCAATAGACTGGCTGACGAAGGAAGGCACCATGGTGCCTACCCGATCGGTGGGGAAGACGAGGACCACCTATCGATGGGCAAGAACCTAATCGGTGGAGGGGGAAGGTTGCTGGTGTACCTGGTCGTTGGCAACTCAATCGAACCCCACCGACACACTCCCCTCGGCAAGTAGAAGCTACCCGAGAGGAAGCCTAGCTGCTAGAGGCGGTCGACAACGAGAATCCACCTTGCCTCGGCCACCCGGTGGCTCTGACCACGAGGGCCCAAATGTGGGCACCCCATGGAAACTCCTTGTGAAGAGGACGCTAACCCATTTGTTGGATAGAGAAGCCGGGACGACAGCAGCCAAAAAATAGCTCACAAGGTTGTTGGGATAAGCCTCGCACAGGAGCGAAAAGGGCCCAATAAGGGTAACAACTGGGAGAGCTTCACGGCGTGAAGCTCCCGGACTGACATAATGGCGACCGAGGTCATTGACTGGCCAAATCGCCGACAAGGCCAAAAAGGGGAGAAACAAAAGAAAACACAATCTAGCTCAAATTAATTGAAATTAACTACAAGAGAGGGGTAGAGCACTTACCAGTGAATCGGTTGGTGTTGCCGGCAAGCCTCCACGGCACTCCGGCGCTGCAAAAACTACAAGGGGGTAATGGTAGCTGTGGGCGGGGAGAAGGAAGAAGAAAGAAGAATAAAAAGAAAAGAAGGAAAGAAAGAGAAGAGAAAAGAAAAGAGAGAGGGAGGGAAAAGGAAAGGGGCGCACGTGCCCCGCACATGTGCGCAAACTCAACATTCAAACCATAAACTCATTTGGTTTGATTTAATAGATTCATGTAGTGAGTTATATTAGATTGGGTTCACCTAACTCATATGATTTGTGTCTAAGTGTGAGTCATATATAAGAGGGATTATGTGATCCAAATGTATAATGGGTTGGTAAGGAAGAGATAGTTTCTCTCTTATTTTTTACTTCTTGATATAGAGAAGAGAGGGATTTGGGGGGCTTTCTCTCTAGGTCTTCTTGCCATCTAAGGTCTCCAAGCTTGAGGAGATGTTGTCTAAGACACTTTCGAAGCGAAAATTTGCTTAAGGGATGTAGCAAGAAGGCTCCCTATTAGAAAGTTGTATGCCCATGGTAGTACAGAGGTGAAATCCTTATATTTGAGTGAACCATGTACATTTTGTGCTGTGCTTATGCTTGTAGACTTTTCTCTTGTCTTTTCTAATTTCTTTAACACATTTGCACGTCTTGGGCATGGTTATTTGCACGTCTTAGGCATGGGTTACCGAGTCCAAGTATTTTGGTGTTAGAATTATCTTGATTCTAAGTAGTAAATAGAAAGGACTGATGAGCAGGACATCACTATTCTTGAGACTTGGATTGTTTACACTTACCAAACAAAAATAACAAATTAGTGTCGTTAACCTTTCTATCTCCTCTATTAAAATAAGATTCTTTGACCACAGACATACATTACAGGGCTATGAGGCTCTCTCATCCGGACGGGCAGTTGTGCCGTCCAACTGTGAAATCCATGCATGAGTCATGGAGTTTGAGGATAGGATTAGAATCTTTTACTTTGTAACGATGAGCTGTAGACATGTCATATACCAAATTGGCTTGAGCTAAAGTTGGATCAAAAACCCAAACCCGAACCTCAAAATTTAAATCCTATTCCAAGAACCTTCTAGACTAGACTAGAGAGAACCGTGGAGCACTTCGATACACACTGGCTCCACTTTCTGCCCCTCTTCAGAAACAGGCCCAACTAACGCAAGGTCGTAATTTCCTCCCAACGTTAGGGGTAATTCCGGAATTAGGTACCCCTCCTAAGCCCCCCATAAACCCTACCCCCCATTCCGAGCCAGGGAGGAAGCATCTTGATCGCCCTTCCAATCTCCATTGTTCTTTTCCTCTCCCACCTGAATCGCAATGGCGAAGCGCTTGATCCCTACCTTGAATCGCATTCTCGTGGAGAAGATTGTGCCTCCTTCCAAGACCGCCACGGGTGTCTTGCTCCCCGAGAAGACCGCCAAGGTATCATTTTGTTGGAAAAGTTTGGATTTTTCTAATGCTTTAGATCAGACATCATATGGATTTTTTGGGATAATACTTGAGCCCTGTCAGATTTTTTAGTTTCCCGGCATCTTCTGTTTATTGCTGATGGTGCTGTGTATTTCCTTCTTCTGTTTTTATAGCTTTACTAGATTTTCGCACAAAGGGATGCGGCTTGTTTCTTACATTTGAGCTGTGGGGATTTGCTACTGTTTAATGAAAATTTAGATACGCCATACACGGTTCTTGTCCACACTTTTAATGGATTATTAATTTTGTTTTTGTTTGGCGTTTTCTGGAAGTGAGTTTGTGCAATATGGTGTTCTTCCTTATCGTTGGTTTTTATTTTTCCTTAGCTAGAGCAAGATTTTGCACTGTTTCTCCTGCTAAATTTATTTTTGATGGTTTATAGTTTCTGTCTTAGTTGAAGCTATCATGTGTATCTGGAATGTGTTCCATGGGTGTGAAGAAATGGATGTTATCTGACATGCCACTAATCAATACTCCAATCATTACTTTAATCTTTTGGATAGCCAATAGTTGTAGTGAGAACTGTGAATTCTTGTTGTTTTGTTTTCTTTCTCCTACTGAATACGTTTGTTAGACCTGGGTCGTTATCTATTGGATGTGTATTTGCTTCCCTTACTGCGGATGCTATTTGTATTTCCTTAATTCCCTGTCAGAAAAGCTCTTGACTCCACTAAACCTTTTCATGTTTCATTCTTAGACTTGTCTTCAAACTGCATCATCTTTCATTTTTTCTTTCTCGGTGTATACCCTTCCTAGCTTCATGCCTCCTTGTGCCACTTTAATGGCCATGCTGTATGTTTTATTTTATCTCTTACAAAACATATTGATGACAAATTGAGTAAAATGCTGATGTTTCTTACAAAAAAAGGGCTTCTACGTTTTTGTAAATTCCAAAATTGCTGGATTGGTCTGCTTTAACATGTAGAGCTTTTACACCTTATTTGATTTGAGGCTAAGTTCCAAACTCAATTAGTTAGTCTCATTTCTTAGTCTTGATTTTTTGGAATCTAAATTTGATTAGACATGAAAATGATAAAAAGATGTTTAGTTACTGACCCTAAACTAGTTCTGGGAGAATCCTAAACTCAAAGCAAACAAGGCCTTAAGAATTTGTCATATCCTTGGTTATTGACAATCCATACTTTTCAAGCTTTAGCTTTTCTTGTGGTGATTAGTAGAACATTAATATCACATCATCCTTTGATGCTCTTGACTAGTTAATGATGTCCAATAAAAGAATTATTTTGTTTTTTTCATGTATCAAACTATTCGGAAGGGCCAAGTTGATCTATGGGAAAATTGTTGGGTTAAATTATCTACCAAACTGTTAAAAAGGTTCTTTCAGTTTGACTGACCAACTGATCTATTCTTTGACATTATTATGATTGCTAAGTTCTTTTGCATAGTAAGGATCTCATACAGATTGTCGTACTCAGATAGTGGGATTTTATGTTTGTGATTCTGCACTCTTCACACTTTCACAGTCTTCTTGATTCTTGAAAGGACCAGTATGCAATTTTCATCTCATTTTAGCATCCTTCGTATCTGGGGACATCAAAAGATTCAATTTGGTAGCATTAAGTATTGTTGTTATCAAAATTAATAAAATCCTGAACTAAATTTATCATAGCTTAATGAATTGGTCTCTAGTATCACTTGATTCAGATTCTTCTTGCCTTTGCTGCACTATTACATATTTTTCCTTGTTATATCATGGTTCTTCAGCGATCATGGACCTCAATAAATTCTCAGACAGTAGCCTTTTGTTTCATCATTACGAAGATTAATGTAATCTTTAAGTATCCTCTCCTTCTTTAATTTTGGGTCATGAAGCATCATATGCTATCTTCGTTGCAGTTGAATTGCTGCTACATGTTGATCATAAACTTATTTTGATGTATACTATCTTGGTTACAACTGTTGCTCAAATGGACCAAGAAGTCATAATTTCTCCCTTCTCAGCAGCTTCTTTTTGCCATCACTGCACTGCTGCTAAGTTAACGGTTCTGTGATTATTGAGCTCACTAAATTCTATTGACCATTGTTTGATTGTTAGAAGAATTGAAGTTGATCCTCAACTTTTACCCAGTCACTAATTTTCTTTTGGGACGGGTGAGTCAATATGGAACCTTATATTGTTCCATATGACATGCTGCTCAGCATGGCTTTCCTTGCTTTTTAATCCATTGCTTGCTTTTCGAACTCTTGTAAAGCAAGCATGTACTGCCAAGTGTCAATAAGCTGCTAGTAGATATTTAGTAAATGTCCTACTTTTTGCATAATTTGTTTGTTACTAGTAAAGTCTCTGGAGTCTGGAAACATTGATAATCATGTTATGTGCTGATAGGATCAATTTATATTCATCAAGGAACTTATTTGTTTCCACTTCAGAGGGTATTGGAATATGGATAATAAAGAAATCCAGGAGTGAGATTCATAGCATGTAGATCTCAGATTTTTAAAATGTAGGCCAAATTTTAAGGACTAGTAGACTTCTTGAATGATGATTTATTTTATCAAAACATAATCTCCTGGAATAGACGAAATAGTAACATGTTATAAGTTTTAACAGGTTAGTAGTAATGTAGAGCTGAAAAAATTTCAGTAGGAAAATATCTCATAAGTTTATCCTGTAGTGTAAAACCTACAAGGTAAAATGCTCATTAATCTTTTGTTTTTGGAAATTATAGTTCTAACTTAACTTCTTTTCTTTCGTGAGACTTCAAACACCCACCTAAATAATATCTTTTGGATGATGGCTATGTTTGTTTATTCGGAGGAAACAGTTACGTAGAGTAAGCAATTTAGTTGGATTGGTTATAGTTTTTTGAGATATAATGATTAATTTTATTCTTTTGAGATGTCACACAATTGCCATATTTTCTGATTCTTTTTGCTCATGGCATTAAACTATGTTGTGTTATGTGAGATGTGCATCTCTATTTTTAGTTGTTCAATTGTTACAGGGTGTAGAGATAAACTAAGGGAATTTGTTTTGAAAAGCTCAAAATACATGTGACTAGAGCAACTTTATTAGAGTATCATACATAATTCCAAATATAGGATGGCTCCTATTTTGTCTGATATTGTTTACTTTTTGTATTGAAATAATCATGTGGTGCCAAGCTTTCTCTTGGTGAAGTAGAATAAAATCATAAATCAATACGAGCTCTTTGTCTTTCTAATAGGTTCGGACCCGACAGACCTCAAGCAATACCAAAGCAGTTTATTGGATAAAAGAGAAGAAATCAACAAACTCTAGCCCTCTGGCTAGTACGGCCAACTTGAAAATAAAGAGAGAGAAGAAAATACTTAATTACTTGCCAAAGTCAAGTAAAGCAGTTTGTAAATAGTCTCCCAATCAAACTAATAACTTAGGGAAGGAAAACAACTCTAAACCAAACAAACTCTTAAAAAGTAAACTAATTTAAATGAAAGTCCGCATCATTGTTTTCTCAGATGGCTGGGAAGGCCGGACGTATTGACAAACTTTACTCTCTATCTAAAACATTGTGATGCTGTTCAAACGGGCCGGAAAATTCAACATACATTTAGAATGCCGGGCTGAAATCTCGTTTGTTCCGCATTGCCTCCTCCATCATCTATCTAGTTGTTGCCTTTAAATAACTGCATTAGAATGGAGCAACTAGACCTCCATTCCAATCACTTTCATCTGCTATTAGTTTCTCTGGTTATAGTACCTTCTTCTGCAGGTGTTTCTTTTTGTGATTGGTAGGCTTAAAATCAGCTCTTTCATTCATGCTGAGTGTCTTGTGAGTACTGAATGGTGCTACAATTTATGTTACTTTTATTCTTTATAATTCTTGCGCTACTAGTTCTGTAGTTCATCTTATTGTGCAGAATTTGCAAAGATATCTTTCTTGCAACATTGCTAGAATGAGACCCTAGGAACATTGATATTGTTACTTTACTAACCAGTTTTGTCTTCATTTCTGAATTTTCCTAGCTGAACTCTGGGAAAGTTGTAGCAGTGGGTCCCGGTGCTCGTGATAGGGATGGGAAGCTAATTCCTGTTTCCGTGAAGGAGGGAGAAACTGTACTTCTACCTGAATATGGAGGGACTGAAGTAAAGCTTGGAGACAAAGAGTATGTTGAGCATTTGTTTGTTTCTGATACTATTTCCTTGATACAACTTTGCCCCAACTGTTTTGACATTTAGTTTTCCTGTTCTTTTGCTTCTATTAACACTATAGTGCTTGAGCGGTCTATATTATGTTGTGTTTTGAGATTCATCCAGAAATACCTTATTATGTAATATCATCTCACGCAGGGTTCCATCCTTTATGATGTTGATTTCTACTGTACTTAATTTTTTTCCCAATTACTTGAACATTTTGTGAATGATGATTATTCTGTTTCATCTGCACAATATATTGACATGAGTATGCTAGGGTTGCTTGAGTCCAACACAAATGTTACTGACATTTTTTTTTTTTTTTTGGATAAGTGCTACCTAACATTTCCTCACTGGATGGAAAACATCCTGAAAAATGAAAAATTTAGGTTAGAGATGGAGGTTCCTTTTATTTAGTTTTGTAAGTTAGTCATGGAATTGAAAGGCACTTTTGGTGGCCACCTTGGTGGGGCTGTCAAGGGGAAGGGGAAGGGGAATGAGAATGAGAAAGGGTGATGTTGAGTGATTTGATGGTTGAACAGAAGAACACATTTCTTGGTCATGCGAGAGGAGTAGCTGGCCTAGGCCTAGCTATATGCTAGTGCTTTTATTCCTATGTTGCCCTTGGAGAAAACACCCTCACCTTCATCTTTAATTACTGAGCTTGCCCTTGGAGAAGACAACCTCAACTTTATTGTCTGAGTGCTCGCTGAATAGTGTGAATCATGTAATGTAATAGTATAATTTAATTTGGTTAGTGTGAATTAGTTAAATAAAATTTAGATATAGTATATGTTATATTATGTATATATATTTAATTTTTTATATATTAAAAATATAAGACCATCTTAGGGCCTTCCGCCCAGATGTGGGGTGACCGCAATACACTGAAGTTAGTAGTACTAGGCAGTGGGGTGACTGCAATACACTGAAGTTAGTAACTTGTTTTAACTCTCCTTGATTTATGCTGTATACTTGTTTGCCCTTTACATGATAAGAAAAACTAGCTAAGGTGCAGACAATGTGCTAATTTTTTATGATAGAAGATGAATTATTCGGAGGAATCATGGTGTAATTATGATTAATAGTTAACATCCATGAGAAAGTCCATGTGGGGGACCCATATACTCATGAAGAATCACATGTAGCTCGTGTGATAGGTGTAATACTGACTGGACTCCTTCTCCTTGAATAACTTTGATCTTTTTGAATGGTATTTGTTTTTTCTTTCCCTAATATATCATTTCTTATGTTGAGAATTATGACATCTCCTTCATGACAGTCCATGAGGAGGACCCGTATACTTATTAAGAATCACATGTAGCTCATTTGGTAGGTGTAGTAAGCAATTGGATTACTTTTCCTTTGGATGACTTGATCAATTTAAATGATATTTGTTGATTTGTTCTTCCTTTCTCTGATGGGTCTTTCCTTATGATAATTTGTTCTTTCTTTCCCTAATAGGCCATTCCTCATTTCCCATCAATTAAAACATGCCATTTATTTTCTTAATACTATTCAGGGATTCTCCTTGATCATTAACATTTTCTTTGTTTTTTGAGAAAACTCCTTGATCATTACCATTGACGCTCAAGAAATCATGGCATAGCTACTGCTCAAGCAATCATGGCATAAATTGGTAGTAATTTGTAGAGTTCAAACTTCTGCTATCCTAGGTTTGGGTGAGCACTGATTAACAGGGTTTTATCTAGATAATTTGGAACCCACTTTATCTTAAGTGATATTTTCCAATGTATTGAAAAATATTTTTGGCAGCCACCTATGTGGCAGCCTTGGCAAAGTCGTGGTCCTGATGTGGCCTAGCAGGGCAGCTGGGCTGCATTGTTAGGTTTTGGCAGCCCAAGAGAGGCGTCTGATAAGCTATTAGTATTTTGGCAGCTCAAGGCTGTCTGATAAGCTATTATCTGATCGATGGCCCCATAAACTATTAGTTGAAAAAGAGCTTACTATAAACTATTACTTCTCGTGCTTATTGATGGATGGTGGTGGTTGTCAAAAAAATGGCTATGGTTAGTGGCCTCTATTTCTTTCACACACACACACACACACACACACACACAAACACACACACACCCCATTCTCTACACACTCCTTACCTATTGCTTCCTCCACTTTCTTCATCTGACTCTCCTCCTCACCGCCTCCGCGATGTCCTCTACCACACCATCCTTGGCACATTAATTTGATTAGTGTGAATCAAGGTTCAAACAATCGGCATTGGAATTATGATTGGCCTTTTAAAAAAATGATACATATTATTATCAGTTGGATTGGTCGTATAGGCTACTCGGATCAAATTAATTTTTTTTAATTTTATAAGTTCTAGATATGATTTAAAAATGTGGAAAACTTTTAAAAACTTAGAAAAATGACAAAAAAATAAGAAAATAAAAAAAGAAAATTATAGTGCAGTGAAAACTGAAAAAATATAAGAGATTAGAAAGCGAGTGGAAGAAAACCAAATAAAAGAAAGAAAAACTTTGGTATAGTGAAGAAGAAGAAAAGAAAAGAAAGAGAGTGGAAAAAATAACAGATAAATAAAGAAATAAAATTAAAAAATTATATATTAGAGTTTGTCGAAGGTCGTTGGATTTCGTTGGAGTTAGATTTGCATCGTCGGAGTTTATCGGAGCTAGATTTCTCCATAAGAGAAACAATATATGGTGAAGAAAGAGAGAGAAAGAGATTTTGGATCGGGTCTCGATTGGGATCGGATTTGGCTGCTCCTACTAACCATGGTGTGAATTAGTATGGAATTTGAATCATGTTACTTGGATTTACTGATTTTATTGTTTAAATTAGTGTGAATCAGTGTTAATTAGTGCGGAATGTTACTAAGACTTACTGGGTTGATTATTTGATTTAGTATAATAGTGTGTAATCATGTTCTTTATATATTACATTTTACATACAGTAAAATATTAGTAATTAAAATTTCCAAATAGTTCTTTTAATATATTACAATACTCGACCACGTATGCATCTGAATACTGCTTATGCACTACTGCCTGTATACTGTAGGTGTTTTCCAAAACATCGATATCCCCGATTGTTCTCATTTTGTTTTGACATGATCCTGTGCAGCACTCTGCATGTACATTGATATGTTTAAATAGTAATTCTGTGCAACTCTCTTATCCGTGCTTTCTCCTTTCTCTCTATCATTTAGACGACTTCATCTTAACTGCAAATAAATAATATTCTACTATGAACAATATTTGAGATCCTGGAGTGTAGCACAGGAATCAGGAGAACTTCTCCCTGTCAATCATTATCCGATTCTAGCATATACATGTTCTTACATATGGAATTATTTAACAACATAAACAGATAAAAAAGTTTAACATATCACATGTGAAAATATATAAAACAGTTATTATTGTTCATGAGTTGATGAATTAGATTGTTGTACTCTTCTCTTGAATCCAGGATTCATTGAAAAAGCGTTCCATATACCTTTTGCAGACAGAGAACCCAGTTTGTCAACTAATTATCAGATATCCTTTTCTTCCCTGCTAACGTTCCTTCTTTCTTCGCCATTCAGGTATCACTTGTTCAGAGATGATGACATATTGGGCACACTGCATGACTGATAGAAGTCCAGAGGATGAAACAGGATCGATGCTATTCGTGTTATATCTGTAACTCTTTTTAGTTAGGTGATGTTTGACAGTGGGGTGATAGCAAAACTTCTGGGACAAATCCCTTAATGCTATCATTTTTTCGGTAATAACGTGGTGAAAAGAACTAATCTTATTGAGGAAATTGTTCATGCGAGTTGAGATTTTCTATCAATGGTGAGTTTGAACTGGTTTTAGTGAATCTCTTTCCCTTTTCTTTGTTGCTTGTAAACTTTGTCAATTTCACTTGGCGTTTAGGTTTCATTTTTTCCAGTACCTTTTTCCTAATCATTTTACGTAGTTTTTCTGATCTGACTTGAGTCTGAAGTTTCTTTTGTATGTGTGACAGTAGACGTTAAGACTAATACTACTTGTTAGGCCGAGTGCTATGTATGTCTGGTTTGTTTTTAATTTTTTTGAGATTTGTACCTAATTGCCAATTTTTTCCTATTGAAATGTCATAATTGTCATTAAGCTCTTTGAAAAATGCCTACTGTCTAAATAATCACGAAATTGCATTGTAAGAAGATTATTGGCTTTATATAAATTGTCTAAAATGTTAAACGCTATCTAGTGTTATTCGATATTAGAAATAAATATTTTACATTTTGAAATTTGAAAGGGTCAATAACAAATGGATTTTTTAAAACTCATTTTTTATTGACTTAGTTATTTATCTTGATATTTTATTATTTTTTATCTCATTTTTCTGACAAGGGATAATTATAATTTATTGTAGTATCTACATAAACTAGTATCTAAGCAATAGCTTATCTCAAAATTAGTTTTAATACTTAATTTTCTCCTCTTTTTTGTCATTTAATATTTCATATTTACTAATAAAAATTTAATTATTTTTTTGTTGGACATTATCTATTCTTATTTAAATTGTTCATCTTTTCTCTCCTTCCTTTCACTTATCCACTAAACTGTATCTGAATTATATGCCACAATATTACTTAAATTTATTATATTTTTTATGTCATTAAACAGGGTTAATTATTATATCTTTTGAACTATAATCTATTTTTACGTGGATCTCTTAAATATTTTAGTAGATCATAATGTCTCTTAAAACTTCAGAAAAAATTTGATGTCTTTCTTTTGTTAGTGCATTGTTAAAATAATTGAAAGAGTTTATGTAGTTATTATCTCAAAGTAAATTAGCTGCGGAATAACTTGAGGTCCTTGTTAGAGGAAAGAGAACTTAATTTTATTTTGATTAGACTCTACAATTTATTCCCCAAAAATTTTAAGCCCTCCAATTAAATACAAAGAGATCTTAATCAGTACCTCGGCACTCATTGTGCATTTCAACCAAAGTAATAGAGATTTAAATACAGCTTTGGGCGATATTAATTTACCCTTAACCCCTCAACACTCATATGCTGATCCATCACCTGCTGGTGGGTGGCGATTAGCCACCTAGCATATTCATTGCTTTCTTTTCCCTATGAAAATAGGCATGAAAGCCATTTGCAACACTCTCTTAACCTTTTTGCTTTGATGTTACTGCTTTTCATTCTTGGATTTCCATCTCCTCTCCCTTCCCATGGTGAGATTGTAAGAGAGGGGTTCCAACCAAGAAAGCTTATGCAAATAGTAATGCTGGATTGGACAAACGCAATGAGGGCAAGGGCAGACACAGTGAGATCAAGGCTTTCGTGGCCACCTCCCCCCCCTACCCCACCCCTTGAAATGAAAAAAATGGAGGTAATGCTATTAATGGATTAATGAGTTCACTGAATTGCTCTCAGTATTTATGAATATGTGAGCATTCCTGTTGGCTGATAGATGTAAAATGGAAAATGATTATAGTGCCTATTGTCATAAGTGGGTTTAACCTCCAGTCAACCCTCTCTTCTCTATAAGTTTTTCGATCTAAATCTGATTTCACGTAAATCAGTCTCTTTTCTTCTTTTCTATCATATCTCTCGATCTAAACCTAATCACTCAAATCAGCCTCACGAATTGGAACTACATTCCACTCTACCCAATCCTTTACGCGCAGTTGTATTTCAGAACAAATAGCATACAAGCGAATACAAGCATCTCAGTTGGCAATATAGAAATTTATGTCATAAACAAGGTGATGAGCCAGGTCTATTAAGGTTGCAACGTAGTTTGAAAATAAATTCAGCTTTGATAATGCACCATCTGATAGCGGTAGGGCATTGGGAATGCTTGCTTAGGATAACCTGGATAATTCATCTGATGAAAAATGAGCCCTTGAAAGAAGAGGCAAGTGTGTTGCTTCATCTTATCAAATACCATCTGACAGTGATAGTTCTTTACAACATCCTAGCTTTGAATACTATTACATGTGATGAAGAGACCCAGCATGATTCTTTTGTTGAATTTAATTCGATAGGGTTATTATTTATTCTAGATTGGTCACTGGAATGGTATTTCCAATAGTTCTATTCCTTAGGGAGTTGCTTAAAGAGTTTCACATTAGAGAGGGGTATGAGTTTAACTATGTTAAAAATAAGTACAGGAGGGTGACTGCAGTAAGCAAAAATGGTAGAGAATGTGAATTAAGAGTGCATGCATCTCCTATGACAGATTAGAAGTCCTATCAAATCAAAAGTCTCAAGGGATCACATAGCTATTGAAGAACATATAAGAATAAATTAGGCAACATCAAAATAGTAGTCAAATAAATTCACAAATCAGCTAGTGGACAACTCTGTATTGAAGGTTAAGGCAATGAAGACGATAGAAGTAAAAATAGAAGTGGACCACAGGGATCAATATATGAGATTATAGAAGGTAAAACCTTGGTATCACTATTTTCTAGGTTGATAGAGAAATCCTAGTTCATACACCAATTTAAAATATACCATACTGCACAAATGAAAGGATTTATTGAAGGATGTTGGGTTGTTATAGGGTTAGATGTCTCTCATTTGGAAGGGCCATATGGCGGTCACCTAGTACATGCAGTAGAGATCGATAGCAACAATCATATCTACCCCTTAGCCCTTGCAGTATTAGAGGTTAAATACAAGAATAATTGGACATGATTTTTTGCAAACCTTATCGCCGCCATTAGTAGCCCTAAGGAAAAAGGATGGACCTTTATATCAAATAAATTCATAGTATGTGAAGAAAACTAATTACAATTCATTTGCAATATGAACAATATCTTTTAGGACCTAATACATTGACTAATTTTGTACAGGGCCTTGTTTAAACTTTTGAGCTACTTATGTGTAGAGTTGATCACACAGATTCTGTGTTAGGTGCATATGTATGCTGATTTCTACAAGGCAAAGAGTTTAAAGATCAAACTTGAGCTACTACAATAGCATATACATTATAGGAATTTGAAGTTATAGTGGATAGAATGCAATCAGTGAATCAAGATGCATATAACTGGCTGATGAGAGGGAAACTCTCATATTTTCTCCTCCAACCAAAGGACAATGTTGTCCATATATTACTTTGGGAAATTCGCATATAACACCCTATTGTTTTAATAAAATTATGGTTTGTACTCTATATTTTTTAAATCAAGCTTTATAATTTAGCGAATATGTGTAAAATATTCTGCTGTTAGTCAACTTAATCAAATCTCTGCATTAAATTAATTACTAAAAAAATTATGAAAATACACACAACCAAGTCATACTAATGACATTATAGTTAATTTAAAAACAAAATATTTTTATTTAATAAAATATTCTCATAGTGTTAGTTTAAATTTGTTGCAATGTATATTTTATATATATAATCACTAAATCATAGAGCTCGATTTACAAACCGTAAAAATGTAGAATACAAAACTATAATATTGTTAAAAAATAGGGTGTCATATGTAGATTTCCCTATTAGTTTTGAAAAACAAAACCACCTGATCTTTTGAAACATTTGAGATATAAGTGATATTGGTGAAATAAAAGTGCTTCATATATTTCCTAGAAGATATATATATATATATAATAAGTTTCTTTTTGGAAATTAAACAATCACCAGTGTGTTCATGATCATAAGAGTATTACAAATCATACACTTGAGACAAGTACTATTTGTGCAGAAACCATAAAACGATGGAAAGCAATAACAAGAAAGCAAGCATATAATTGATGATCAGCATCTACATTTCTTCAAGATGGGAGGGATAGCATCCGGTCCTTCGAGTATGCCACGTGCCACAACACGGTAAGTTGCCTCGGTGAAGTGTAACCCATCCCAGGAGATATACTTGGATGGATCGCTGCAAACTGTTGATCCATTTTCGCCACACCTGATGAGGGCGTTGTATTTTCCACCACCACCTCCACAACACGCCATCAATGGCGTGTTGCCAAATCCTGCAGCCAAGAATTAGCATCCACTACTATCCTAATGTAGTGTTGTCCATGCATCTAAGTACTACTACGTACCTCAAGAGATTTTAACTTCATGGAAAGCTTAACTTTAATGGTATCTACTGTAAATTTGGAAAATGAAAACCCTAAACTCAACAATATGGAAACAAATTATGTAAACAATGATGAAAATAATAGAAGTTTATATCAAGATACTCGCCAAAAAATAACTACAAGTATTGTAAAGGTTAATTAAAAGGAAGCTCACCGTTGCTGAGAGGAGACTTGGTGATGCGCATGGTTGGTTCATAGAAATCGGCATAGATGATGGTGACATTGGGGTTAAGGTGGCGAAGCTTCTTCAGCTTACGTTGTAGTGCATGGTTGTGGTATTGCGAGAAATCATTCAACCAGTTGATGCATCCTGTTTTTGGATCGTAATCGTTTGTGTTGTTGCTTTGGAATATTGTGAGGTACACTGGGATACATCCAATTGGAAAGTTCCCGGGGAATACCAATGTTTTAGCACCAAGTTTGATCAGATCCTGCAGTCATATATATACATATAAGTGAACTTAATTAGTGTCTCATATAGCAAAAAATAATTAAGATAATAGTGTGGATGAATATTTCATAGATTTGCGATATAGTCTAGGCTTCAAATCACATGCTATTCAAGTTGGATCTTATTATAGTCTTGCATGGTTTTGGTTACGTAAAGAAGACTTCAGTCATGCCAAACACCTTAAGTTTTTCTTTTCTTATAAGTAAAACATAATATAGCTATTTATCATTTGACCTTTGCATTTTATTTTTACACAATATTCAATTTAACTTGACATATGCCAACGAAATAAATAAAAGTATGTTGCTTCTGAAAAAAAGAGATAAAATAGCCTTGCCAAAGTTATCTACTAGAGAGGGAATGAGATATATTATCGCAGATATCAATGAGTGGTCCTTATATATATAGTTAGTTAGTTAATTTAACCCATCTATATGGTAATTATCGATTAAGTAAACTATCATGAGAGTATTTTTGAGGCAATCGAAACAATATGTTTGTGGCAAGGTAAGTGTTTTTTTTTATAAATTTCCTAAGAAAATAAAAATAATTAAAATGGAATATGACAATGCCAACCTATTTATCCTATCAAGACTTCATATATGTATTTTAAATTATGATCGTTTGCTCCAAAACTATTTATGGTTTTTTGTTGTTAATTTCATCTTGACCTAATAATCATTTTTTATCACTTTCACCACCTTAAGAGAAAAAGTGGATAGATACACCTCTAAAATATTTACATTTATCTTTAAGTCTCATCCATCAATATTTCATTAGAAGTTCCTATAGAAATAATCTTGATAATTTGACTAACTTAATAAATGGACAAAAATGCCCCAATTCCGTCTAATTAGTTAGTCAAATTTTTAATATTTTTTCTAATAAAAGTTTTAACGGAGAGAGCTTAGTGATACAATTCGACTATTAGAGGGTGTCCATTTTCTTGAGGGTTGAAAGTGGTATGAGCTGATAGAGGGGGTCAAAATATAATTAATCCTTTTTATAATAATTTATAGTTTATATAGATAGGTAACACAAAATGTGCATGAACAAGGTAATATTGTTGCGACCCTATGAAGGATCACCAACCAAATTGGTCTTAGATAGCAAAGGGGATTTTTTTGATTGTTATCTAAATGCAGTGCACATCGAGACTAGTGAGTGCTCGCTCGAATCAATAGTTGGGCTTAGTTTCTAAAGGCAGTGTGCACTAAGCTTATGCAGTGCACATCGATACAAGATGATAAGGTTCGAATGATTTAGCCATTTAGTGTGTATAAGTATTTAGCTAGTGCATCTAGGAATTAAGGATATCGATTTGTGGTGATTAAGACTCAAAATTGGGATCTAGAAGACTTAGCTAGATGGTATCAAGATTTAGGATTTGGATATGATAGACAAATAGCTAGGCTAATAGGGATGACAGTTTAAGATGGCTAGGGTTGAAGATATGATGCGACTAGTGACAGAGGCTGGCCATAAGGTGGTGGTGATCGATGACGGAATGGAGGTTGAGTAGTTGATGGAGGTAATATTGTTGCAACTCTATGAAAGATCAATTGGTGTTGGTTAGGACCCAAAGTAGGTTGTGGAAGGCTTAGTTAGGTGGTACAAAAAAGTTGTTTTGTAGAGTTGTGGATTTTGGATTAAAATTGAAAAATTGTTGGAGAATTTAGTTTTCTATCGTAGCAGTCAGATGAGACCTAGCCCGTGCGGATGCCATTTGTAATAACCCAAGCTAAAAAAAAAAGAATAGTTGGACATGACACGATCGGCCATGTTGTGGCCGATCTCGTGCTTGGCATGCATTGCATCCAAGGGTTGTAGTGGAGGTGCCATGCAACCCTACTAGTTGGCGTTGTAGCGATGCATAGAGGTGGGATCGAGCCCACAGGCCACTTCACCGCCGCCATTTGACCACCCTGCTCTCCCTCTCTCTCTCTAATTTTCTTTCTATCTTCCTCTCATTCTTTTAGTTTCTCTCTCTCTCTCTCTCCCTCTCTTTCTCTACATACACAGTAAGCTTTGGACCGTCGAGAAACCCGCTGTCGACACTCTCTTGCTAGTGAGCTTCCCTCCCTCCTCCTTTCTCTCTGTTACGATCCGACCACATAGGTTAAGTCAAGTTAAGTCGAGTCGAGTCAAATTAATTACTTAGTTTTATCTTTCTGTTTTGAATTTTAAATAAATTAGATAATCCGCATGTGGATCTGATCTATTAGGGATTTTACTCTTATAAATAGGGGTGGACATGAGTTGATAATGATCATTGAGAGAAATCTGAGTTTAGCCGGTTATTATTTTCGTTATTATCTTTTTTACATTTGCTGTTGGATTGTCTTTATCTTTCTAGGAGTAGATCTTAACTGTAGATCCCTTTTCAACATCCAAACCCTAGCCAGCTCCTACCTCCAGCAGCCACCTTATAATATGGCCATCCACCACCACCTTTGGCCGTCCGCTGCCCTTTGACGACCGCCACAACGTCAGAAATTACCGTTCTACCCTCTCTGACCTATCTCCATTATTTTATTTTTATCTTTCCATCCCAACCTCCGATTTAGGTGAAACTAAAGCCATTAGAACCCTAACCCACGAGGCTACCTCTACCTAAATTTTTATAATCGTCCTACAGGCAGATCATTCCAGATCTGGTCCGTAACATTGGTATCAGAGTCGACGTTCCTCGGAAGATAGTTAACACGCGTTCCAAGGCCAATGAGGAGGCATCGACTATGGAGGACCATGATCTCATCACCGTTCCTGTGAGAATTGATTTGGCACCCCCTCCAATCCTAGCAATTATAGACGACGAGCCACCGGCGTGGGCAAAAGCTATTTTTAAAGCATTTTCGGTCGAGTTGGAGGGGAACGCGAAGGAGATCCAAAAGATCCAAACTGCCCTCAAAGACTCAATCCAGGCCTTGGTGGAGGCCTTACTAGCTGCCCTCCATCGACCTGAGTTGCCGGCCATGACGGGACAAAGCCAAACGCAGCCACTGTTATCAACCCGTGAGGGAAGGGATGAGCCGGCCCAAATCGCGGCCTCAACCCCCTCTGGCCACGGTGGGGACCCCTCTGGCCTTGCAAACCTTCCCCAGATGTCGATACCATGCCGGAACTGCCCACAACAGTGTCCACGAGATCATTTTCCCCACCCACGGTAGGAGCTAGGGCCAAAAACCCTAGCTTCCCATCGGCAGCTATCCAGATGCTCACGACCCCTACCGCTACGATTGATCTCTTCCATGAGGCCCTCGCACCCGAGCCCAGGCTGCCTTTCGCGCCGGCACCGACTGGAAGACCGCTAGCCGTGGCAGTTCGTGCTGTAACAAATCAGCGGTTGGTGGCCACAGGTTCGACGCTCCCACGCCCACCGGCAGTCACAGCTAGCTTCCTAGGGCCAACTATTGGCCAATGGTGGCCACTACAGCCGCGAGCGACCGTCGGGTAGCCAAACTCGATAGCCATAGCTACGGGAAGCTACCCTTACATCGGGGAAGCTCCATCATAGTTTTTTGCCGCTACTACTCCATTACAGTGGGGCCACTGGTCCCTTCCGCAACCGTCGACGGTTGGTGGACTGGCCGGTGACACACTAGGACTGCCGCTGCAATAGCTCGAGCCTGAGCTCGAGTTTGGCCCTCCATCGCCACTCACCACCATTCCACCGCCGCTCCATCGTCGCGAGGACCAGCCATGGGTCAACTATTAGTGATCCCCAACCGAGCCCAGCTGCCGCCGCCCCGCATGCACCTTGTGGCGGCACCCTAGGCTGAATCCCAAATTCAGCCCTAGGGTTAGGTTTATTGGAATGAAGGAGATAAAGAGCACGATTTTTAAGGTAGGCTAAATTTTCGCGCACCGGTTCGACCACCTCGTGTGAACTAGTTTGGAACCCATGAACAAAACCCCGAGCACGAGTACGAGCCCGAGGAGGAATGGTGGAATGAATTGGTGGGCACGCATCGTCAAACTGAGCCGAACCCGTGTGCAGCCCGGGGGCGACATGAGCCAAACCCGTGGGCCTATGACCCACGAGACCAGCACCTCGACCCCAAGGTCACTTCGCCCATGATGATAGACCACATTTTGGGATCCAAGCTTGGATCATCAAGCTTGATTTTCCAAAATTTTTTAGAGGAGATTTGCTAGATTGGACCTATCTAGCGAAGCAGTTTTTCACGTACCATGACACACCCGACCACTAGAAGGTCCAGCTAGCCTCATTTCACTTGGAGAACGTAGTGATTAGGTGGTACCAGTCAGCTGAGCGGACTTGACCATTTGAGTCTTGGCAGGACTTTGCGGATGCGATTTGTGCTCGATTCAGTCCGACTCAGTATGACGACTTTCAGGCCATATTGACTAAGCTGACTCAATTAACAACAATTCGAGCTTACCGAGAGGAGTTCAAGCAAATATGCAACCGAGTCACTAACTAGTTTGACTCGGCCTAGAAGAGTACCTTCATTAGTGGGCTTAGGCCTGACATTCAGGCTGAGGTCAAGGCTTTGAGACCCACTACTTCTAAAGAGGTCTTCTCCTTAGCTGTTCTGATGGAGTCCAAGTTGGATCAACTGAACCAAATCCATAAGGAGGAGAGAAGAAAGGTGGCCCAAGCCCACAGCCCACTAGAGATGGCATCTGCCCCGACTCAAACTACACCAACGGCTCAACTTAACCGACAAATGATCACGCGCCGCTTTGTACCCAACGACTTGGAAGAGCGCCGAAGAAAAAGCTTGTGTTTTTACTGTGATGACCGATTTACCCCCAATCATAAATGTAAGTGCCAACCAGCCCACGTCATGTTTCTAGGCGGACTCGAAGAAGACAAACCCGAATCCATCGATTGGCACGATAAGTTATATGAGTACAAGGGCATGAGAGACTAGTCACCTTGAGGACAAGGTGTCGGAAGCATGGTGGATTACTACAATTCGACCACATGGGTTAAGTCGAGTCAAGTTGAGTCGAGTCAAATTAGTTACTTAGCTTTATCTTTCTGTTTTGAATTTTAAATAAATCGGATAATCCGCATTTGGATCCGATCTGTTAGGGATTTTACTCTTATAAATAGGGGTGGACATGAGTTGATAATGATCATTGAGAGAAATTTGAGTTTAGCCAGTTATTATTTTCGTCCTTATCTTTTTTACATTTGCCGTTAGATTATCTTTATCTTCTTAGGAGTAGATCTTAATTGTAGATCTATTTTAATCATCCAAACCCTAGCCACCTTCTACCTTCAGCAACCACCCTACAATACAGCCGTCCACTACCACCCTTGGTCGTCCGTCGCTCTTCGACGACCGCCACAACGTCAAAAATTACCGTAATGCCCTCTCTGAACTATTCTTCTTCTTATTCTTCTTCCTTTCTCTTCCTTTTCTTTTATTTCTTCTCCTTCTCCTTCTTTTCTTCTTCTCTCCTCGATCTGCTCCTTCTTGGCTACAATAGTGCTGGGCTCAGCCTAGCATTGCAGCAAGGAGGGTGCTAGGTCAGCCCAACACCCTATAGTAAGGAGGTGCTGGGCTGAGCCTAGCACTGTTTACCAGTAGGCTTATGTTCTTTTTTTTTTAAATTATTTAATTTCTATTATTAGTTATTTAATTATTGTAGCTAATCTAAAGTACTAATTTTTATGAATTAATTTAATTATACCATTATTAGTAATTAATTTAGTCACACCATGATTAGCAAAATACATATAATATAGTTACTATATTAATCATAGCCAAGTATAATAATCATTGGAGTTATGTATATATACTTATATACAAGTTGTTAGGTTTTAGTGTTGACAATTGTGTACAAAATATTCTAAGTGCTTTTATATATGTAAATGAGTATTTATATAAGTTTTGAAAGTATTCGGATTAAAGAATTTCAAGATTGAGAGAAGAGAAGTCTCTATGTTCGCACTGTGTTCGAAAGCACCCAGATCGCATTCGAACGCAGACTTAGGCATTCACATTGACAGTAAACGGGTTTCGGTCATTCGAAGGTAGGATCAGGCATTCATAAATACAGAGAATATGTTCAGACCGTTCAAACGTGTGTTTAGGTGTTCGCAAATACAAAGAATGCGTATCGGTCGTTCGAATGCACCTTGCATACGTTCACAACACGTTCACACATATAGAGGAGTGTATTTGCGCATTCAAACGCATCTAGTGAAAATCAAGTCATCACGTCTGAACGCACTCGGATCGCATTCAAACGCACTTGACAATAAGTCAGTGCGTTCGAACGCACTCGGACCGCATTCAAATGCACTTGACAATAAGTCAGTGCGTTCGAACGCACCCGAACGCATTCGAACGCACCCACATAATATGCAAAATCTAGAGTTACGTGACTCCTGATATGACTTGGATTTGACCTTATCTTTTGTTAATCTATACAAGGGTTGAGATGCCCTAACTCTAGTTGGTCAGTGATTACTTTTGATAAGGAGTTCTTGAGGCTATAATGTTCTTCTACCAATAAGGTATGTTTCTTCTACAATGCACCAAGCTTTCGTCTTAAGTATCATCTACATAAAGGATCATTCTCGAGGATACTGAGATTGGAGATCAATCATAGAAAGCAGTGAATCACGGGCTCTAGGGATCAAGATTGAGAAAAACAAAGTTGTAAGAATCGACGGGTTGTTTTGTAAGTCAGTCTTGTAACTACTACAAGTTTAGTGATTAGTTTTGATCCGAGTTTGAATTCATGATTTGTTTTCCCGTTTGGATTTTTCTACATAAAAATCTTAGTGTTAATCTTTGCCTTTACTTTTTAATATTTTTTCCGTATTTATTCAAGCAAAGGGTTGATATCATTGCATAAGGTTTAGATACATACGCGTGTCTAGATTTGTTCACAGGTACTTACTTGCATTAATTTATTTTCATTTTTCTTAATTATCAAAGAGAATAATAGGTAGATAGTTATGTCTTAAATAATGATATTATTATATAATTGTAGTTAATAAATAACAAAACAAATATATGAATTAATGGTAATAGGAGGATGAAATATCGATTATAAATCAAATAGAATATTTAGGATGAATTAATTATATATGATTACAATAAGAAATTATCTTTTAGTTGGGTTAATATTAATTAGTGAAAAGACTAACATTATATGTTATAAATAATTTTAGATTCCGATCCCTCTGTTCAAGATCCCGTGGATCTTTCTAACGAGGACTAATCATTGTTGTGACAAACGTGAAAGAGTGGTTACTTGGTAATTACAGTTATGATAAGTAGTCTTACCTTCTAGAGATCTTTCCCATATTATGATACAATATAATTATATACACGCATTCTGTTTTGGTCTCTAGCATGATTATACGATCCTATATAAAGATGATTATGATTAATCATGTTTTATCATTTATTTGATTAGACTGAACTTGGATATGAATATACTGATAATATATAGAAACCATTGGAGGTAAATATATTATTTGTACTTTATGTAGAGTTGATATGTAGCATGAGTATGCATGCGATAGATATATAATCGGAGACTGCATTGCATTATATTTCTTTTATCTCCTTTTTCACCTAAATTCCTAAATTACATAACTTGTTATAGTACTAGATATATGCATATGATCTATCATATATAAGAAATGTATAAATCTCATTGATAAGAAAGTTGATTGAAAAATCAGAAGGTGCATTATATTTTTTTTAACTCCTCTTTCACCTAAATTCCTAAATTACATAACTTGTTATAGTACTAGATATATACATGTGATCTATCATATATAAGAAATGCATAAATCTAATGATAAGAATGTTGATTGAAAAAGCATAAGGGTACCCGATTAGGTGCCAGGGTTAAGGGTGCCTAATGTGATGATTATGGTTGTTGATATGCGATATCTCGTGGTTCATATTTAAGGTTAGTTGAGTCTAGTACACACAGACAATCAAACATATACTATTCGTTAGGGCATGCGTGTGGCGAGTTACCCTCATATAATTTCTATTAATTAGTGGGGTACCCGATCTGAATAAGTATTAATATACCCTTAGCCTATGACAATGTATGATTATGACTGAGATACACTTAACAAATAGTAGAATATGCTTTGAGCCTATGGTAGGATGATGAGATTAGGCGTTAGGTGTTAATTGTGCACGGTAGTCTAGTATGATGATGTTATACTAAGATGATGGTGATGATTGTGATATTAATTGCATATGATTCTATTCTCACTTGATATATATGATTATCGAGTAGTTATTATACTTCAGATATGATTGCATTTGACGTTATAACATAGTCATAGTTGGGATGCATCATATGTGTTATATTTTAGAGTATTATGATGATAGTAAAACATTAAGATTTATTTATATATTGTTGAGAGTTATATTCTTAATCTGTTATGATATGATATCTACAATACATTTAAAATTATTGAGGATATGTTTATATGCTTATTCATCGTATTATAGTTCTTTTTAATTTATATTATCTAGTACATGATTTACTTTCTGTTTGACATCACTGATTCGGGATAAGATCTATTTACTGAGTTTTTAGTTGATAACCTTTTTATTTCTCTTTTCTTAAAACCTAGGTGAATAAGTAGAATAAGATACTCCATTACAGACGTTGCCAGCGATTGACGAGTAGAGCGTGGTTATTGTTGTATACTAGTTGAGTTATCAGATGTTGTTGATACTTAGGCATGAATTATTATTAGTTAAGATATTATGGACAAATTATAATATTGATACAAATTTTATGTGATTGTTGGAAATTAATCAAGTTGCCAATTGCCTTACATATACCGTGTGAGCTTGTACTATGCACGTGTTTAGAAATTGAGCGTTACAATATTACTAGACCAAGACATTTACTCTCTTAAAGTTTATTGGTTTTCTTCTCTTCAGTCTTAGGATAGTTGGCGGTTACATGGTTAGTCTTCTTTGTTAATTTTTGACAAAAAAAAAATGCTAGTAAATTTACTATCTCTAGCAAGGACTTAAAGTAATTTTCATATTCACGACTTTGGCATGTCCTTGACATATTTTACTTACTTGTTTTAGTTACATTGCCTTGACATGATACGATTACTTGATTGGCTTGATCAAGTTTTGGTAGCTATTGTTTATCTTTCACCGAAATGTCAAAATTGATGTTAAAAATATGATTGGAAATTTTGTATGGAATCAATTTCTTAACACATATCCATTACAGAGTTTTTTTTTCCTTGTGTTTAGATATTTATTGAAAAAAGAATCTGAAGTAATGGTCTTGCGTCTCGAACTTAGAAAATTTTGTAAACTCTTTGTTTAGAGTTATATTTTATCACAAAATTGAGAAAGAAATTATTAGAGTGATATTTTTTTGTAACGACAAATTTATGAAAAGTATTATATTTATTTAAGTTATATAAATTAGATTCTTATGTATAGTTAAAGTAACATAGTTATGAAAAGTCAAAAGCACGAAAATTTTAAGTCAATTGATGCATAATTAAATTTATAAAACTTTAGATTGAGGATCTCATTCGAACATGATTGAGAGCATCTTAATTAGATAGATGACATCCAAGTAAGATAAATGGTATTCAGATGGCATGCAAAGGACATCAAATTCTTATATTTTAACTATCATGGTCTACAGAAGCTTGAGTTTGAGTTAATCATAGTCCTAACAAGTGAATTAGAACCCATTGAGAAGAGATTTGAAACAAAAACAAGCAATATAATCTTTGATATCCTAACATATAAGTTTTATCTTTTGTTAAGTAACAAAATGTAAAGATAGAGGAACTTACATTGGCTGATGCATAAATAGCGTTGACGACGCTAGGGACATATGTCCGTATTTCTTCGAAAGTTCTGTTTTGGAAGAAGGGATGGTTATAATCATTTCCTCCTATTTCTCCAACCATGAAAAGAGAGTTGCTCATAATCTTTTTTCTTTCTGTGAGAGAAAATATACAAAGAAGAAATTAGGTGTAAATGAGCTAAATTTGAGCAACCACAGTTTGAAATTAATTTTGAGTCTATATATTATTTTAGGGTCAGCTCGCTTAGCACTCGAGCTGAGCCTGATTTAAATAGACGAGCTAAGTTGAAGCCTATTTCAATTGCATTCGAATCTAAAACCGGCTTGACCCTTAAATAAACTCAATTCAAACATAATGTGAATGTTCAAGCCATTGGATCAAGCCCGATTTAAGCTAGAAATAAATAAAGTTTGAATAAAGTTTCAGTTAAATATGATTTGATTAAAAGATAGATTAGATCAAGTTAAAATGGAAATAAATGACCAATTTATTCATTATATATATATCTTCAGCCTTACTCATTTAATTTTAAATTGAAACTGAATCAGTCGCACTCAAGTTTCTCTATTATTTTGACAGCCTAAGGCTGATGGAGTTTTCTTTAATTAAAATTTTTTTATTATAAATGCCCTATATTTATATTTATTATTCTTTACACCTATTATATAAAAATTTATCATTCATCTTTTATATTTTATTTTTATTGCCTCAAAAATACTTTGAATTAACTTTAACCTAACGACAACTAACAAAATAGAAAATATTTCATTAAACTTTTAAAAATAAAAATAAAGTACCTAAAATACTCCTCATTTGACTTAAAATTTGATTCTATTTTTATTTTTATCTTAACTTTAAAAATTATTGAAAGATATTAAGGTAACTTTCCATCTACAATAAAATTAAGTCATATATAAGATGCTAGACTGTCAAGAAAACTAATGGTAGCCTCTTTTACGGGCATTAAGATCATAAGCAGAGATTGAATAATAAATATCCATCTAGTAAAGATGTGAAGAATAATAAAGACATTGGGTGTTTGATAAATTTTCCGTTATTCTTCATGCATGGAAAGCAAGTTAAAGAAGTGCTCACTTGCTTGCTTGGTTTTCCGAGTGAAAGTTCCTTTTTCAAAAAAATAAAAAATTAAAAAATAAAAAATCCAGAAATAAGTTCAAATCATATGCATAATTCCATATTTTTATTGCTTAAGTTTTTGGGTCAATTAATTTTTTTATAAGTAGTAATTTTTTAAACTTCGTCAAGGTTTCTTTAATATTTTTTTATTATCTATCTCTTATTCTAATACTTTTCATATGCGCACAAGTGTATATATGAGGCGTGTGTAGAAACTATCGGATTTGACTCACAGAGCCGATTCAAACGCATGAATCTAGTCAGCCAAAGTAGTTTAAATTGATTGCTTAATAATTAGTTAGGTTTGGAGATGGTTGTGATTATTTATGTCCATTATTGCGTGTCCCGGCTGCGAAGAATCTCTCCCTTGTTCATAATATTACTTATACCAAGTAACTAGAGGTCAACTGTTATATCG
Organism: Typha angustifolia; assembly: GCF_048772165.1. Taxonomy (NCBI): domain Eukaryota; kingdom Viridiplantae; phylum Streptophyta; class Magnoliopsida; order Poales; family Typhaceae; genus Typha; species Typha angustifolia. The sequence continues at coordinate 8,191,747 of NC_133252.1, read as the reverse complement.
TTCTCGGATCTTTTCTTCCTTTAATTAGCTTCAAGGTCAACTGTTATATATTTTGCAGCGTAATATTTTATGATACAAAGAGTATTGTACATAAATGAAAAAGAAACATTACAAAATAGTTTCTAATAGAGGATCTAATATTGCATATCTTCCGGTTATTCTTTTCTATTTCTTAATTAGTTTTTTAGGAAAAGTTTTATGTTCGACACTCTATCTTCTCACGTAGCACGAAACCTTAGTCAGCTTTACTTTCTTCTAAAAGTACGTAGTAGAAAAAATTAATTATAAGTACCTGCTTCAGTAGGGCCAAGCAAATGCAGGACTTTCTTAAACCACCTTATCTGAATCTCTAATGAGTAAGGAGTAAAGTCGACGATAAGCCCCTTGTTCTTGAAGAAGGCTTGGTTGAGTGCAGTAGCTCCTGCCACCGCAAAGTTGGCGCCGTAGCGGAAATCCTGCGCCGTCTTCCCGGCGAGATACGGCGGCGAAAATGGCATCTTCAATGCTTCCGCTGCATCACCATGTAGATGCCCAGAAGTTTTTTAGTTATGGAGGTTTTTGATGAATTACTAACTGAGAGCAGCAGTAAGAATGCATCGAACTTAAGGGACGGTAATAAACTGTTTAAGGAATTTTGTTACCTATGAAGTCGATGATTAGTCTCCCATCGGAGAAGCGGCCGGTGGGGCGGCCGAAGAAAGTCTGGCCGAAGGGCAACTGGCTGACGGGGCCGGGGACGGGGGCGTAGTGGAGCCAGTTTCCGGTGTCGTCGATGGAGTCGCCGAAGCTGAAGAGGTGGGAGTAGCAGCACAAGCCTGTGCTTGCGTTGAGGAAGAGGAAGAAGAAGAAGAAGAGGAGATGATAACCTTTGGATGAGGCCATTGAGGAATGCATGCAATAATCTCTACGAATTAGCATGTATGCAAACGTATTATAAAGATGAACGGGTGGCAGGCAACCGTTCCGGATCCTCTACAATCCCAGATGCACGAACTTTCTGCAGCCTTTCATTGACATCGTCAGCTCGGAAAAGGGCTCGTGGTGTCTCGATCAAGCGTGACACAAGTTGACCTTTCATGTACTACCGAGTCATTAATCGAACCAAATTATTAAATCATCAACCACTAAATATTCTAGTTAAACTTATGACCTCCTGTGTGAGATTACGTAGAGACTCTGTGAAAGTTGGTTCGTAAGTTGCACTCTGATGTGAAATCACAAATGATTGAGCAGCGCTTCGATAACGACCCTCTGCAGGGAAGGCTGCAGGAAATTCATCGTGCATCATCAGTACGAGCTACGTGGCAACTAGTTAATGGACTTCGTGAAAAATTGGAAAGTTGTTCGTTTTATATTCTGGCCGATGTGCTCAACGGATCCAATAAATTAATTACTTTCTTTTTGTGCATACATACCTTTCAACAAATCCCAAAATTTACTTGTACGTCCTCTAAATTAAATATTTGCATGAGTACTATTCAAAACATATGCTTTTTGTGCATACCATTTAAAATTCTTATATTTTTTCATTAATTCTTGTTGGAGTTAGCTACCAATTAAAATTTAGACAATTTAGATATAAAAGGATTAAACTATCATTATTCTAATTTCCATAAATTTATCTTAGTTAACAATATTTTTATTAAATCGATAAGATTTAACTTAAAAAGTAACTAAATGAGTATGTATCCAAATAACATATATTTTGAGGGGTATATATAAATCAATTTTAGATAGGCATAAAAATAGATAAGAGATTTTTTATACACTAAGAAAAAAAAAACCCAGTTAATTATGATGACCATTGAAGTCGTTACATATTAAAGATAGCCAGCTACTTTGATATATATATATATATATATACACACATGATTTTGATGCCCTAACAAACGGAGAATTCTTACATGCTACAAGTTTTGACTTGAATTTAATATTCCAAATCAATAATGTGTTTATGTAAAAGATTTTTTAAAACACAAGTGTCACTTTAAAGTTTTATAATATATAACAGAATTTGTCATTATATTTTATTAAAATATCATAATTTATATTGAAATATTAAAATATCACTTTAAAGTTTTTTGTAGAATGTTTCAGAATGTTCTCAAACATATAATTGTTAAAGCTATTTATCAACTATTATTTTATACTATAATATTGAGTAATATTAGATAGTTTGCGTACCATTTTAAACAATTTATATAAGGGTAAGTAGTCTTTTCCTAATATAAATTCACACCTTTTCCTCAAAGCGAAAGAATCCATCCTCCGCAAATTAGAGATTCTGTGGATATAGTTCCATTACTCGCTACATCCTTACCCGTCCCAGTGTATTCCCCACCATTCCTTGTAGAGGAAAGCTAACTGCTCGCTGGCTATAAGTTCAATTCTAATAGTGATTAGTTAGATTTAACTGACCAAATGGTATTTTTTTTAAAGAGTTCAACAATTTCTGTAGCAATTATGTGAAGAACTTTTGTAAATTGAAGAAAGAGAAAGAAATTAATATGAAAGTGTTCGTTTTGTGCCGTTTAAAATTACCAGCTCATTTGAAAGCCTCATCAGCTTTTAGAAATGAGAGGTGAGGAGAGAAGTATAGTTAAGTATATGTACGACGTGAAAGTTTGATAGAAACCTTCTATCTTTTCCTTCTATTATCATTCAAAACATATCATATGAATATTTATGATTCGATCCTGTATTTTGCTTTTAATGCCTCAAAAGTATTATAAATTAATTTTACATTACCTAACAAAATAAAATATATTTCAATACTTTTAAAAATAAAAGAATTAAATATGTAAAATACCTAGCATATGACTTTAAAATCTACTTCTCTGTTTATTTTACCTTAACTTAAATTCTTTTCAAGATTATCCAAGGGTATTGAGATTACTTTATAGCTATAGTTATTTTAACTCATCTATGCGGTCATTGACTATTTAGAAAATCAATAGTAAGTTTTTTTATTAAAATATTTTTTAGCAAAATATATAGGTTAAATGATAAATCATAAGTATACATGTGGTAGGGTGTGAATGATAATAAAGACAAACTCTGTTTTTGATGAATTGTCCCTATTATATACTTAAGGTTTTAATGTAATTAGTAATATATTTTAAAATATTATAATTATATAAACACGTCTAGCTTATTTGTACAGCTCGAGTTTTAAGCCCATATAGATTCTGCTTATTGTATTTACCCTATAGAGATACTTGGAGGTATAAAAAATGACTATGTTGTAGAGGTATATAACAGGATCTTAATCTAACTATAGTGCATCTTTTTTATCATGATTTTGGGAGATCCCTTACAAATTGGGATTTCTACGTATCTCATCTTTTTCAAATCTTGAATACTTTATCTCGAGAGTCAATAAGACGGAAACATCAACCTCGAGGATCACCGATTACGATCAGTGGTATGTAAGTCTATTTTTTAGCCGTTATAGTTATTTAGTAATTGGTTTGATTTTAGAAATGATCTGTAGTTTCTACATAAGGTTTATGATTTTTTTCTTATATAAAAATTTGTGTGTTTGTGATTGTTTCTTTGCTATACTTATTATTCTAGTGTGAATACTGCAATACATGATAAATAAATGAAGATGAAGAGTTATAAAGAATGTGAGTTAGTAAGACCCATAAATGAAACAAAATGTCTTTATCCACCTGTTCACATCCCTTTGATCAAAGGGACACACCACTTCAAGTCTAAATACATTAAATGCTCATCCAAAGAGATGCATCACTTCAAGTTTGAATGCATTAACCCTTTATTCAAAGGGATACACCACACCACTTTGGGTCCAACTCCACCCTAACCAAACTAGATCCAAACCTGTACCAAGTAAAATATAATTTTTGGTCTTGATGCACACGAATCGAGTGGCGAGCATGTGTGTGAGTTAATTTTAGATTACATTACCCTCAAAATAGGTACTCCTTTTGGGGATTAACAAATTTATGAGAAATGAAAGTTTTTCATAATGTAAATTCTTTAGATTTGTTGCAAAGATCAATATAACATAACCTCTTCCCATTTGGAAATCAAAATTGGAGATGTTTTAGTTTGAGCATAGTGTTGTAGGAATTTTATTTGAAATTCGTTCAAATGAGATTTAAATCTGTTTGAGCAAAAATTTCTGATAGCTCACTATATCTAACGTGGAAAATGCATTTGAACAAAATTTCCTAGAGTTTTCACTATATCCAACATAGGAAAGGAGTTCAAACGAGATTTTTAGAGAGATCACTATATCAATAGAAAAAGAAATATTTGAACAAGATTTTTTAGAGAGCTCATTATATCCAAAGTGGGAAGGACGTTCGAATAAGATTTACTTGGAACACTTGAGTGTTTGATCGAGAAAAATATGATGATCTTTTAGAGGCTATTAAAAATATTTTAGGAGAGCAAAAGGAGAAGAACTGAAAGAGTTGAATGGTGAGGTTTTTATACTATATTTTGATAAAGCTCTACTAGGCTCAAGATTGCATTTGTTATTGCCTCAAGAGTCATAGAGGCAAGTCTTCAACTTTAAGGGTCGCTAAGATTGAGTACTATGCACGAAAAGTGGTGTGTTGATGAGGGAGTCATGCAAATCAATTTAGAGATGGTTATGAGTAACAATGAATAGGTGTTTTATAATCCCTGATTATTATAGCGCTTGGTTTGATCCCGAAAAGGGATTTATAAATTTTTACCCTTGTTTGATAAGAGGGTTTCCACATTAAAGTTATTGTGTTTATGTATGCTCTTGCATTTTCCATTTTAGCTCTTGTTTATCATTCTAATCGAGAAAACATCTTCTAGCAAGTAATTAAATACTTTCACTTATATACCATATTAATATTTCTCAAATATTTAATATGATACTAAACTCACTTCTCTTTATTTTTCATTGTCATAATACTCTTTGTAAAACTAATTTTTCATTCACTTCTCTTTATGGATTTGAATAAGTGAATATATAACTTTAAAGTACTATTTGAGCTTTAAAGTTTATAAAATATTCATGTTCAAATACATGATATTTCCAACTATTTACTACATGAATGAATTGGTTGTAAATGCACATGAAATGCAGACTTATTGAGAATATAGTGAAAATCATAGCATTAGGATAAGTAGGTTTTGGCTTTGAACATTCTCTATCGAAGTATTATTGAATTTATTCACTAACAAGTAAACATGATATCTTGAATTGCTTAGCTTTTGTATAAACTAAGACAAAAATACTCACATGCCTTCTTTTTAACATAGTTGGTCTATATGTTATGCCTATTTTGGCCTTAGATGCGTAATTCTTTGAGACCTAGTTATTCTTATATAAGCAGCCCATTTCACACTCATAACAAATATTGTAAAATTAATTGGATAAAATTGGTGACGTTATGATCTAGAATTTTTATATTAAGAGTTTCTTCAAATTTAAAATCTTTCTACAGCAGAACGAAGAATTCCTAATTTAAGTACAAAATTTTAATGTAATTCATAGTTTTTTTATATAGATATTATAATTTATTTGTAACATAAATTAAGTTCTCTTTTCAAAACATTGATTAAAGAGTTTTTGTTTATTTAATTTATCCTAATTATCTCACCATTATCTCTAATTAGTCTCTTACTATATTAAATAAAGAGCAATTAGAAAGATTATATAGAAAAAAAGAGAAGAATTAAGAGATAGAAGAAGAAGACGAAGAAGAATTAACACCAAAAAAGAAGAAAATGATTTGGGCCACTTCTGTCTATTCTTAGTTTAAGTACGAAGAATTCAAGGACTTCTACATCTTTTGATTCTGATTTTCTAACATATTTGTTAGAAAAAGAATCTCAGAGTTTTAAGAAAACAACATCTTCTCATGGAAGTCCCTCTATCTATTATATGATTTATATAACTCTACTTATCAAATTACAAAATGCCCTTCAAAAATTATAATTTATCCATACTAGCTAAATCAAAATCATCTTTCTCAAAACTAAACTCTACCCTACTAAATCTAATTCTCTTCACTAAAAGTAAATCTTACCCCACTAAATTTAAATTTTTCTCCCCGAAATCAAACTCTACCCGACAAAATTAAAATATTTTTCCCCACACTACACCAATGTCCCAAATTTGTCTGCAACATATATGGTCATAGAAGCTACCAAAATTTCCAAAATTCCCTAATATTCTCCATCTCCCTCTCTGACCTATTATTCCCTAACTCAAGAAACTGTTTCCCTCCCCAACTCAGTTTGACAAGCTGACCTTTGAGTATCGTTTCCTCTATCAAGCCTCAGAGCCCAAGTTCCCTTTGTTTACGAACAAAGTCACAAGCAAGCATAGTTTCCTAGAATCTCTTAGGGCAAGCTCCTTCAGCCTTAGATGGCTTAGCATTTGAGAAGCTCTAAGGTCTCTTCGGCTTGGAGTTTGATCAATGGTCTCCATAGCTTGGCAAAAGGCAATAAGACCGAATAAAATTAGAGATGAAAATAAAGATAATTTAGATATTTTAAAATTAAATAATCTTTCTTTGTTGATGCATTTCTATTTATTTATGGTTATGTTAAATTAACTCAAGATATTATATGAAAATGATAAAAAAAAAGGGGGGTCGGGATATAAAATCTTCAATGACGGATGCTAATAAAAAGAATAGGAAAAATGTATGATGTGATTTGTAAAGTTCTCTTAAAAAATTAACAAAAAGAAAAAAGAGAAAAATTAAAAAGATGCATTGAATTGAAAAGAGAGAATACGATCTAATATCAATTCGACTTCAATTTAATGTCTTCTTTGGTTTTAGTTATGTCTTAAAGTTTCTCTCATATTTTAGTGTTTTAATCGAGAGAATTAATGAGAAATTACAATTGACTATTCGTTTTAACAATTCAATGTGATCAAAACACTTGGTGCAAAATATGTTAATGTTACCATTGTTCATTTAATTCCTCTTGACTTTGTTATGGGTCTAATTTCTTTCATTAATCAGTTGAAAATTCTTGAATGCAACAAAAAAAAAAAAAAATACTTTGAAATGATATGTTAATTGAAATATTTATTTTCTTTTGTGAGAGATTGAGATATTAAAGATTCAAACTTATGCAATAAAATTTTTTTAGAATTTGGAAAGTGTTTTGTGTATTTTTCTAACATTTATTAGTTAAAAAATGATGTTCACATGAATTATGATTTTGAGGGAACATGAGTCATTATATGCTCGCTTATGATTTCGTCCTTGTTTGCTCTTTTTGTCAATTGAAGATGAAAAAGGTAAGAAATCGGAGGAGAGTTTGATCTCTAATCGATATGTTTGAAAAGAACTTTTCACTGTAATAGCTCTAGTATGTCTGGAGTTTATATCAATTAAACTACATGGGTTAGTCAATTCGGGTTAACTAAGTTAGTTAGATTTATCTTATTATTTAAAATTTTAGATAAATCAGATAATTCGCTTGTGGATTCAATCTGCTAAAATTTTTACTCCTATACATAAGAGTGGACATGAGTTCATAATTATCATTGAAGGAATCCGAATTTAGTCGAATAATTTTTTTTGTTTTTATATTTTTACATAGCCATTAGATCGTTCTTATCTTTCTAGGAGTAGATCATAACCGTAGAACCCTTTCGATATTTCAAACCCTAGTTACTATCTTCCTCTAGTAGTTACTCTACCTTACAATCGTCCACCATTATCCTTGGCTGTTCACCACCCTTCAGTGATCGCTGCAACGTTGGATATTTACTATTTTGCCTGTTTGACTTTTCTCTACTATTTCACTTATAATTTTTCATCCTGACGTCAAATTCATATGAAACCAGAGCCATTCGTATCCTAATTCATGAGGCTACCACCACATAAGTTTTTATAATTTTCTTGCATTCAGATTCATGTGAAACCATAGCCGACATTCCTCAAGCGATGGTTAGCATGAGATTGAAGGATGAATGAGGAAGGAGCAATTATAGAGGACTAGGAACTCATCTATGTTCTTGTGGGTGTCTCCTTGGTGGTCACCACTATCACTGGTAGTCGACGACAATGAACTACTGATATGGGCGAAGACATTAATAGTGTCTGTGGACTTATTGAGAGAATCATCGATAGAGATCTAAACTGCTACCATGGACTCGATCTAGGCCTTGACAGCAGTACTCCTTGCCCAACGCTATCAACCTGTGCTGCAAACACTACTAGTACCACTAGCCATAGCTGAAATATGCCCCTATGATGAGCAAAATTCAAACCGAGAAGGGGGAGGGGGGATGGAGGTGCTAACTCAAAACGCAGCCTCGAATCCTTCTCCAGCCATAGCGGAGGCCCCCCACCACTATAAATCATACCCACAGCCTCTATAGCGTTGGAATAGTTGCCAGTAGTGGCCGTAGGGTCATCTTCCCCACTCGTGATGGGGAGCTAGGGCAGAAAACCCTAGCTTCCCACCAGCCCCAATTGCCATATCCACTCACTTCCTCAGAACAACCACACCCTAGATAAGGCCATCGTTCGTGCTAGCATCGGCCAAAAGACCATCGCTAATATAGCTAGTGGCGACGCATCTGGGGCTTCCATGACCACCAGCAATCATGGCTAGCTTCCTTGGGCTGACTACCAACTAGTGGAGGCCATCACATCCGTTGGCAACTATTAGGTAGCTGAACTCGACGACTACCACCAAAAGGGGCTAGCCTTTTGTTGATGGTGTCGTCAATGCTTTCCACGGTCGTGGGTCACTAGTAGTGGGACCGACGGTCCCTTCTATAGCCACCGAGGGCTAGTGGACCCATTGACAATGCGCCATGGTAGCCGTTGAACCAGCTTAAGCTCGAACTCAAGTTTGGCCTTCCATTGCTGCTTGGACTTGTCGGATAGCGATTACTATCGAGACCTACCCTACCCAGCTATCACCAAGGCTACAATGGCCTGTAGTGGCGCCCCTAGGCCAGAACAAAATTTCAGCCCTAGGGTTATGGCTAGAGCACTTGCATGGAGCTGATGAAGTGCACGATTTTTTGAGGCAAGCTAGATTTTCACAAATCGGTTTGACAACCTCATGCGAACCAATTTAGAACTTATGTACATGACCCCGAACATGAGTACGAGCTTGAGGATGATTGGTGGAATGTCTCGGTGGGCTTGTGCCATTAGATTGAGCTGAACCTGCATGCAACCCAGGCACAGCATGAGTCAGACCCATAGGCCTTTGACCCATGTGACCAGCTACAGCCATGAGGTCGTTAGGCTCACGATGATAGTTGATATTTTAGGATCTAAGCTTGGACCGTCAAGCTTGATTTCCTAAAATTCTCTAGAGGATATTCATTGGACTAGACTTATCTACTGGAGTAGTTTTTCATGTACCATGGTACACTCGACTAGAAGGTCCAGCTAGCTTCATTCCATTTGGAGGGTGTGGCGATTATGTGGTACTAGTCGGTTGAGTAGACTCGAACATTCGAGTTTTGGTAGGACTATAGATATGATTTGTGTTTGGTTTGGTCTGCCCTAGTACGAGGACTTTCTGGCCATGTTGACTAAGCTGACTTAGTCATTGATAGTTTAAGCTCATCGGGAGGAGTTTGAGCAGATTTGCAATCGGGTCACTAACTAGTCTGACTCGGCCTTGAATAATACCTTAATTAGTGGGCTTAGGTTTTACATTTAGGCTGGGGTCTAGGATTTGAGGTCTACTAGTTCTTATGAGGTCTTCTTTTTAGATATTTTAATGGAGTCTAAGTTAAACTAATTGGAGCAGATCCATAGGGAGAGAAGAAAGACGGCCTAATCCCATAGCCCACTAGAGACTACACCTACCCTAACCTAGCTTGCATAGATAGCTCAACTTAATCACTAGATAATCTCGTGTTTCTTTGTACCCATTTACTTGGAGGAGCACAGAAGAAAAGGCCTATATTTTTACTATGATAATCGATTTACTCCGGTTATAAATGCAAGTGCCAGCCAACCCATATAATGTTCTTGGGCAAAATCAAAGAAAATGAATCTGAGTCCACTAATTGGCACGACAAGCTATACGAGTACAAAGACGTGAGAGATTAGTCATCTTAAAAATATGGTGTCAGAAATGTTGTGGATTATTATGATTCGACCACATGGGTTAATCGAGTCGATTGCGTTGAGTTGTTGGTTAGTTAGATTTACTTATTATTTTAAATTCTAAATAAATCAGATAATCTGTATGTGGATTCGATCTGCTAAGATTTTTACTCCTGTAAATAGAAGTGGATATGCGTTGATAATTATCATTGAAGGAATCTGAATTTAGCTAAATTATTATTTTCATCCTTATATTTTTACATAGTCGTTAGATCGTTCTTATCTTCTAGGAGTAGATCGTAAGCTGTAGTAAGCCTTTTGATCTTTCAAACCCTAGTCATCATCTTCCTCCAGCAACCACCTTACCTTACGACTGTCCATCACCATCCTTGGTCGTATGCCACCTTTTAGTGACCGCCACAACGTCGAAATTTACTATTATGCTCATTTGACCTTCCTTCCCTATTTCATTTATATCTTTTCACCCCGATATTAGATCTATATGAATCTAGAGCCATTAGAATTCTAATTTATGAGCCTACCACCACATAAATTTTTATAATTTTCATACATTCAGATTAGTTCAGATCTGGTTTGTAACAGAGTCTTTTGTTTGATTCATTATCATGGATATGTAAGTGCTTACTTAATGCTATACATGTATTTATTTATGATGCACATAGAATTAATTATTTACTAAACCTATTTTTCACTTAATATATGTATTTTTGAGATTTATAGATTTATTTGAATGTCATAACAAATGTGATATGTTCCTTTAGAAAGTTGTGATGAATGTTGTTAAACATTGTATTTTAAGTGAATTTTATCATGTCACAAATTGCCAAAGAGGAGATTATAAGATTTTAATGTAATTGCCAATGTGTTTCAAAATATTCTAATTTCGTTAAATGTCTGATTATTTATATGAGCATATGCATAAGTTATGTGATGAATTATGCAAAATTTCAATAGAAAGGTAGATGTTAAAATGATTCTAATCAGTTTCAAAGTGGTTCAAACAAAAAAAAAAAGAAGTCAGAGAATTTTAGATGTACAAAGATTAGAATATTGGTTCTAACTAATTAGGAAATTAAACCAAGGAAAATAGATTTTTGACATTTGGCGTTCCAACGCCTCTACAAATTCTTTATTTTCTACTTACTTTGTGGAGATACTTTGAGGATTATTAAGACTCTATATGGTAGAGGTATAAGGGTTTTAATCTAACCTAGACTATCTCTTCTATTATCTTTCAATTAACTTTTGGAGATCATGCCAATTAGGGTTTCTACTTGTCTTATCTTCTTTAAGTCTTGTAGAACTTCATTTTGAGGATTCAAGCAAGCATGACCTAACATATATAGTCGTAGGTATCTACGAGTGATCTAGCTATAAGTCTATCTTGTAACTTTTATGGTTATTTTGTGATTGGTTCAATCTTGAAAGGCTTGTTACGTTAGGTTTAGGAAAATTTTCCACATAAAAGTTTGTTATTTATTGTTTATTTCTACACTTCTTCTTCTGCATATTTTATTATTTTAGCATGTGAACAATACCAGTGAATAATAATCGTGAACATTAATGCCAATGAGCAATAGCCGTGGATATTGCTAATGAATAGTAATTGTGAGTATTAGTTCGATCTATGAAAGTTTATACATTTTTCAAAATGTAGTAGATAATGAAAGACTTTGTGCCTAAATATCTCTGGATCTCTTTCAAAAGAAAGTCCTACTATGGTATACAAACTTGTAATAGCTAGAAATAAAAGTTTCTATTAATGTTGAGATGGATCATTATTTAATTTAAGAAATCATTGGAGTTGAATCAAATAAAACACAGTGAGGTGTATATGTACTTCCATAATTGAAACTAAAATTTATTCATATAATTTTTTTTTTCTTTCTCACCCTCAAATAATCGGATCATCTATCTCTTTCTCATGAATAATCACTTTCACATTGCCCTCTTTTTTCCTCCAACTTATAGAACAGATGCCTATATATATCCAAGCAACCAATGTTTTATTAATTTGACAGTCTCTAAGACAAGTACAAAAACTTTCTTATAGTAATTCATGCCAAAAACCACACAAACAACAAGAACAACTAGATTTGCATCAAAACTGAATGATGATGATGATGATGATGATGATGATGATGATGATGATGATGATGATGATGATGATATATAACAAGAAGCACAATAGGATTTATTCAAACATAAGGTTTCATAGGAGACTTTGTTATGCTGAATAGCTCATGACTTATCAATCAACATTTGCATTTGTTCATAATAGGAGGGACAGCATCGGGTCCTTCCAGTATGCTATGCGCAAGGAAGTTGTAAGTCGCCTCGGTTAAGTGTAAGCCATCCCAGGAAATAAACTTGGATGGATCGCTACAAATTGTTGATCCATTATCCCCACACCTGATGAGAAAGTTGGTATTGTATGTACCACCACCTCCACAACATGCCATCAAAGGTGTGTCGCCAAATCCTGCAACCAAGTATTAAAAAGAACTAATTCAACACGTAGCTAGGCATCACAAAATGTTATCAAAAGCTTTGCTAGTTTAGCATAAAATATGAGCTGCCCTTTGAGTTTATGGCTATACTATGTATGAAAGAAAATAAGTTAGCTGTTAGAGAGAAAAGAAAATTACAAGAGAGGAAAGAAAAAAGAATTAAAACTTAATTGTTCATTAGGCCATGGTGTCGATCATACATAATACCATGAAAAAAAAAAGAAAAAAAGTGAAGAATGGCATGTTGTAGGGAATTAATTAAATATTATAGCTCACCATAATAAAGAGGAGAAGTGGTAATGCGCATGGTGGCTGCATAATAATCACCATAGATGATGGTCACATTAGGATAGAGTTGGCGAAGCTTTTCTAGTTGAACTTGGAGTGCGTTGTTGTGGTACTGTGAGAACTCATTCAACCAATTGATGCAATTTGTTTTTGGATCATAATCTATTGAGTTGTTACTTTGAAACAATACGAGATACCCTGGTACGCATCCCAATGGGAAGTTTCCAGGAACAACCACAGTTTTAGCACCAAGTTTGATCAAACGCTGCAAAAGAACATATATAAAATATTAGCTAGATTAATTGAATAAAAAGTGGAAAGTTTGATTTATTTCAAAAGTTTTTTAAATTGTTCTTATGTCTTTCCTCTAATATGATCACCTTTGAGATTAAACATTTATAGTTTTGGATTTTATTGATCTTATGGATTTGGTGTTCCAAAATATATGTTTGTGAAAGTAAAAACATTACATATGAGCTCATCGTGGGCAATAGTGCTAGTAACTGAGAAATTTTAAAAGTATTACCTAGAACAAGATCGGATATATCTTTTTAGATTTTTATATATATGTTAAGATGAGGTGAGCTAAAACTAATCCAATATGTTAAATGAAATTTTTATGTAAACCCACAAGGTGGGAGAATTATTAAAAGAAGATCATAAAACATCTAACTAGGAAATGCAAAAGCTCAAGAGTTTTATAACTCTAGATTAGCCCTTTTCATTTGTGGGGGAATATTACAATGCAGAAAAACTCGAAAGTAATTAGTTTGAAATGAATATGATTTACCTCGATAGAGCTAGATATGACATTGATAACGCTTGGGACATATGTTCATATCTCTTCTATAGTTCTGCCTTGAAAAAATGGCTGATTGTAGTCATTTCCTCCTATCTCTCCCACCAGAAAAAGTGAGTTGCTCATAATCTCTCTACGATCTGTATTTGTGAGACAAAAATTTAATAGTAAAAAAGGATTGATTAATGGTGAATTCATATCCATATTTATTTAATTTTTAAAATGTGGATTGCATAATGAATATAACTAGACTAGAGATTCTCGTAAAAGTACAAAAATTACTGTATTTTATATTATTTTTAATTGTTACGATATCTTAAATTTTATGCAGAGTAGCACGTACAAACTTAACTTCACTTTGATAAATTTATTTTACATCTATATTAATTTAACTCAGTTATATGATAATTATTTAATTAAGAAATGAAACTTACATGTGTTTTTATAGATATTAATAAAACAACACGCAAAATCGAATATTTTATAGTGTAACAACTGTAGTAAGCATTGAAAATCCTACAACTTGGTATGAAGTTGACCTTCTTCCAAAAGAAGTGAGAAGAAAAATAATTACCTGCTTCCTTAGAGCCAAGCAAATTTAAGACTTTCTTAAACCACTTTATCTGAGTCTCTAGCGAGTAAGGTGTAAACTCGACGCTAAGTCCCTTCTCCCTGAAGAAATCTTGGTTCAGCGCGGTGGCTCCTCCCACCGCAAAGTTGGCACCGTACCGAAAGTCCTGCGCCGTCTTCCCGGCGAGATACGGCGTCAAGAACGGCATCTTCATTGCGTCCGCTGCACCCATATATATATATATATATATATATATATATATATATATATTTATACATATATATATGTTATGCATGCATGGATCAAGAACTCGAGAATATATAGCATATGGAACGTACCGATGAAGTCGACGATTATTCTGCCGTTGGAGAAGCGGCCGGTGGGGTAGCCGAAGAAAGTCTGGCCGTAGGGCAACTGGCTTACGGGGCCGGGGTCAGGGGCGTAGTGGAGCCAGTTTCCGTTGTCGTCGATGGAGTCGCCGAAGTTGAAGATGTGGGTGTAGCAGCACAAGGCTGTGCTTGTGCTGAGGAGGAGGAGGGAGAGGAGGAGGAGATGACTACCGTTGGATGAGGTCATGGAGCTAGGAATGAGAGGATTCAGGTAACAATCAGGAATGAGATGTGAGGCGTTTATATAATTCTCCTAACACCTGTTATTAATTAATTGCCATCATAGAAGTTGACTTAACCCAACTTGTGTCTCGAGGTCGTAAGATATTCGAGAGTTCCTCATATACTATCGACATAGTGCTGACGATGAAGTTTAGTTTAATTAGTTCAATTATCTAATTAAGATGGCCAGCTAATTGGATATGGTTTTCAAGCCCTAACCAGCGGGGAGTTCTTCTTACGCTACAACTTTGACTTGAATAATTGATATTCCAAGTCAAAATCCTTGTTTGGAAACCGAAATCTATGAATCTGTGGAATCCAATCCATTTAGAGTTCTATCAGAAGCAGTGATGTTTCAATTGATTTCAGTGAATTTGGATCGATTTTAGCAAGTAAATATAGCGATTTCGTCGTAAGGGGATATTATCATCAACTTTTTGTTATGAATTGCGGCCATTAGAATTATGCTCTTGTTTTTTTTTTTCACTTTTTTTTAGTTCATTTTTTTTTCTTTTTTGTTGAAAATTTCAGATCTCATTTATGTGGTCCAGCATAGCACAATTATAATAATGTATTACAGTTGCAAGTTTACTCACTAAATTAGTATTTTATTTGAGTGAGTTGAGTCCCAATTAAAACTATGTCGCTAAGATTTAAATCCAAAAATAGTCAGATTATATAAACTCTTATAATCATGTGATCACTATCCTGAAGACATAGTGTATATATATATATATATATATATATATATATATATATATATATATATATATATATATATATATATATATATTCTCTAAGAGATGACAACCTGCAACTGATACTCAGAAATATGTAAAATAACATAAAAAAGAATCATCAGGGAACCACATAAGATGGAGCAATTTTTAACATGAAAGAGACTTCATAACCTAAGGGAAAAATCACATATCTTTTCTCTAAAATTAAATGCACTTTGTAAACCGTAGCAATTACAAAAAGATTTATAGACTATCCACTAAAACCAACAACTAAATCTACGACAAGCATGCTAGACTTTTCCTCAATAAACTACTTTCTGTTCTTTATTAGAAGACTTTAGTAACTCTTGAGGTTCAATTATATGTCTCTATGTCCCTCGAGACAGTAGCAAACTGCAAGCAAGCATTTAAACGTTGATCACAGGTTTCCAATGAAACTTATCTTTAGATGATCCTTTGACTGTTCAACTTTCTTCATAAGACACTTGTAGAGCTCCATGAATGCATTTGCTGTACGACCTAGGGTTTTCTCTTTATATTGGTATAGCCAAGATGTCACGCATCATTTCCAAAACAAGAATCTTAGAAGATAAGAATTTATTTGGGCATTCGAGTGCCCAATGGCCCATTCAAACACTCGACATGCCTCGTGAAGCATCTAAAACAAGCATTTGTACTTGTGTAAAATGCTAATGTACCTATAGACAAATTATGAAACCATTCAAACATCTATAGAACACTTATGTGTTGGAAATCTTATTTTGAAATAGTTCAAACATTTGTAGAATTTGTATGTATTAGAAATCTCATTCTGTATGTGGTGGTTCCACAAGCCGTTTGAACGTCCTTAAGGCCTTCGAATGGGCCTAACTTGCTAGACTAAAAAATGATGTGCCATGACATGTCATTTGTGAATTCTTTGAAACTCTTGTATCATATTCATATAAATTAATAGGATAATCTCACTTAAACCTTCTTAACTTTTACTGTTTTTCACATATATATCTCCCCTGAAATTTTTTGGTAAATGCAGATCTCCTAAACTATTATAAATCTTTTATCTCTTGATATCGTTCACAAAAAAAGATAAAAATACTAAAATACCCTACTTATAATGGTAGGAGGGTTAGGCTAGTGAGTTAATAAAATAAGTTATTTTATTTTTATTAATTTCTTATTTGCCTTCTAGCCCAAAACACTCTTTCTCCACCCCACTCTTCTCCACTACCCATTAACCATCTCCTCCTCCAAATCATCTTCTACTCCTCCACCCGAGCTCTTCCCCTACTCCCGTCACTCTCCCATCACCTATGCTATCTGCCACAATTCTAACATTCTCCCCTATTTCATGTATACACCGCTTCCTCTCACTGTCTTAATGACCTCAACTCGGTCATGAAACCCACTCATTTTAATACAAACCGAGTTAGATCGGATTGTATCATGAGGACATTAGGCTCGATAGATCGAGTGTATGTATCTTTTAATTATTTTATTTTTATGTAAACCCTTACTGCAAGTCTAGTTAAGTCATATAAGACACTTAGGTAAGTTTAATTAAGTTATATAAGCCACTAAGGCATGTTCAATTAAGTCATGTAAGTTTTAATGCAAGTCCTAGTTCAGGTCGTATAATTCTTTAGGGCTAAGTCCGAGTATGGTTCATTGTACCTGACCTATATATATAGAGGGGCTGAATTTTAATCATCCAAGTATCTAAGTATTGAGAATTAATTGAGTTTAATTATTTTTTTATTATTATATTTATTATTTTTATCATAGCCATTAGATTGCTTTTATCTTCATAGGAGTATATCGTAAACATAGAACCCTTCTAAGCACCTAAACCCTAGCCACCACCTTCTTCTAGTAGCCATCCTACTATACGACCGTGCACCACCACCTTTAACCGTCCGCCACCCTTCGACAACTGCTGCAATATTAGATATTTACCTTTCTGACCTTCCTCTATTATTTTATTTATGTATTTTCATCCAAATCTCCGATTTAGATAAAACTAGTGCCACTAGAACTCTAACTCATGAGACTACTACCATCTAAATTTTCATAGTTTTATTACGATTGGATCGATCTATATCTAGTTCATAACATCTTTATAAAATTGCCACTCTCTCTCTCTTTCTCTCTCTTGCTATCTATGTTCTCCTTGCAACCACCTCATCATCCCCCTTCGTTCTATATTTCTCACAGCCCAAGTCACCTCGCCATCCTCCTCCACAACCATGACTTCCTCCATCACATCGTCTCCTGTAGGAGTTATTCTCATCAGAGTTGGAGGAGAGATGAAAAGAAGGGAGGTGGGAGGAGAAGCGAGTAAATTAGATAACATAGACCATCCCCCATCATTCATTACTTTCTCAGCTAAGATTCAATCAAAGTAATGCATAATTAAATAAGTTCAGAGTGAACCATTCAGTGTCTCAAGCTAATACAAGAACCAATCAACTAATCTAAAATGTGATAAACAAAAGATCCGACTCGGACTCGGACTCCACTTAGATTTGCCTGACTCACATACTCAATCTAGACTAGGACTCGAACTCAGCCCAAATCGTAATAAGAAAAAAAACACATTTTTGTCCTTATATAAAACGGGTGAGATAGAATGTGTCTAATATTATGTGATAACATGTTACAAAAAAAAAAAAAATCTTTTTATGCAAGACAAACTAACAGATAACTTATTTTACATTGAATTGAATAAAAGGAAGGTTTTTTAGTCATTTATATACATGTTAAGAATTATCTATCAGAAATATTTTATGAATGTTTCGTTAAAAACTAACCATATTGATACTTTTGAAACAGCAAAAATATTAAAATAACAATTAGGATATTTTAAATAATATAATAAAAAATAATATTATTTAAAAAAATTCCAATGGCAATTAGATAAGAAATCCATAAATGGAACACAACACTTGATGGGGTCGTGGTATGGCAAATTGGCGTGCGTAGTTGGCATGGGTTCCAAATATAGTTATCTATGGTACAAATAATACCAGTGAAGTCTCAACTTGCGTGGGTCAACCGGAATTATCCAACAAATTAATACGACTTTAGATGATGTCGTAATCTTAGACGTCCAGATTACCTGGATGCACTAATGTCTAATGAGCACGATTCATGAATGGATTTGCGACATAATCTTCAACTAAATTTGATCTTTTTTCTATCCAATTCAATCACAGCTGATAAGAAGGATTTATTCAATCACAAGAGTGATTAGATCAAATTAATTAATTTAATTATCTTTCTTTCTTTCTTTCTTTCTTTCTTTCTTTCTTTCTTTCTTTCTCAATTCAGTCAGGAATTGCTTAGATGTTTGTGCCTAACATGATGGAAAACTTTTCTTTAAAGTTTCGTGAGGTGTGTCCAATTATCAAGTACTTATTGCTCCAATTAATGAACTTCTGCAATCAAACGTGCACCTGCTACTGCGCACATTAAGAGTATAATACTCCATGACGGCATTTTCTTTTCTTTCTTTCTTTTTTTGAAGAAGGTCCATGGACCAAATGCATTAAAAGCTGACTTTACATGAAGATCTTAATGCGGATCAAACTATACATTGCAAAGTCCGTTACAAGTTTGTGTGCAGAAAAGTTATTAACCCTACTTGTGTGGGAGACCTAAAAAATATGGTGAGCTGGGAGGATGCTGATTCAATCCTAGATCATATTTGAGATCATCCAATTAATCTTGAGCTATTGCTTATTGGCTGCTTTGACCATCAAGCTCTAGTTGCTTCTAAGGAACTCTTTGAGCCCCTCTAAGACAGCTATGGCTTCACCATATGAACTACTGCTACAGTGCTGGAGGAAAACACATTTTGCCATCTAGAAAACCTCTGGGTAGCTACGGGATAGAAGTCTGAGACCGCCACACAGCAAAGAAAATCCCCACTATTGCACGTATCATTGCAACTGCCAAGCCTAGAGATCATAGCTAAAAAGTTCAGTTGTGTATCATCTTCCATCGCAAGAGATTGAGTTATTGCCTTGGTAGTGATAGAAGCCACACTTTCGGGAGGGTAGGGGTGTTCAAGTTGTTTATAATTTTTCGGATAGCCCAAAGGGAAGTGAGAAGAAGTGCCATGTTCTCCGAGGAAAAGGGTGACACTTGAGTCGATAATCCATCCTTACAGGGTATGAGAAGCCTGACCGAGGCAAAGATCCAGCACCTTTAACCATGCTACCCTAGCAAAATTGCACTTTAGAAATAGATGATCCATCAATTTCGACTCTTGCTTGCAAAGTGTGCAACCTCATCACTAAGTGCTGAAATCTACCGTGTGAGAACCTCTTTCCCTGGAACAAGGCAGCGCCATAAGAAGGAATTAACCCTTGGGTGATCAATTTATTCTTCCATATAAGATTCCAGAGCGATTTGTCTATTGGGTTTGAAGTTGAAGTTGTCTAGCTACTACTAGAGATGATTTTAAAGACTGCCTTTATTGAGAAGTCCTCGTTCTTGGACAACATCCATATTAGCCTATCTCACTAGGGTGGAACCTGTAACGCCCCCGCCCGGCACGGCACGTGCACGCCCACGCGCCCACACAGCACGCGCGGCGCACAAGACAGGTCGGGCGGGGCCCGTCACGCACAGATACTCTCCTGTGCACCTATAAACATGACATTATCAAATAACACCTACTAACATATCCATGATCACACAATCCATTGTCGAATAAATCGTACTGTCAATCAAATAAATCTGTTAACATATGAATATCCAAGTCCACAATAATAAACACTAGACCGCTACATAATCTGGCAGGACCCATACAGGCCACAACAAACCATCAAGATACAACTAAACAGCTGATACACGAGTGCTATAAAAATCTGACATATACTATATAACTCATCATCTGATACAATAAGGTACAAATATAGCAAATAACTCATTATTTCTATAAATATCGACAAGTATCAAAACTTAATAATCTTAACATCACAACCTAGATTCCTATCTCAACCAATTAATATCAAACTGATTGAGATTGACTACTAGGGTAGCCCTAAAATAAACCGACAACTACTATCTTGATGGTTTGCCAGATCATCCTTAAACCTAGGCTCTGATACCAACTGAACTGTAACGCCCTCGCCCGGCACGGGCACGTGCACGCACACGCGCCCACACGGCACGTGCGGCGCACGCGACAGGTCGGGCGGGGCCCGTCACGCACAGATACACTCCTGTGCACATACAATCATGACATCATCAAATAACACCTGCTAACATATCCATGATCACATAATCCATCACCAAATAAATCATACTCTTAACCAAATAAACCTGTTAGTATATGAATATCAAAGTCCACAATAATATACACTAGACCGCCACATAATCTGGCAGGACCCACACATGCCACAACAAACCATCAAGATACAACTAAAATAACTAATACAAGGGTACACTATGATTCGACCTATATTATACAAATCATTGTCTAATACAAAAGAGTACAAATATCAAATATTGGTACAACTCGATTTCTATATAAACTATCATCTATACCATCTCGCATCTATAGCTCACCTCATCATCGCTCTAAAATATCTTCTCAAGTCGCTATCACGTATCACAAATCTGAGGGGTTAGAAAAGAAATAAAGAGAGTCATGAGCAAAAGGCTCAGTGAATAGGCCTTACCCCGAATCAGTGAGACCAAACAGAGAGTAAATCATGTACTGGATAATATGAATCAGAAAGCAGTATGATGTCATGTATGAACATATATATATATATGTATCCTCAATGACATATATATGAATGAAATCAGTTCTCATGAATGACCATATTATATCCTCAACCGAAATTATATAACATGATGAAATTACCATATAACATCACCGAATATAACACCATATCATGTATAACAATTATGATCCAATGATACTAGTTACAACAATGATGATGCATGATGCATGCCAATTATTAGATAATCATATATGTCAGAGCCAGATATAATTCACATATCTCTCACTATCACAATCATCCGTCTCAACTCTGAATATCATCCACCATGCTGGACTACGGTACCCGGCCCCAAACTCGATACACATCATGTCACAAGCTCAGAGCATACCCTGTCATACGCTAATAGTATCTCTGTAGATAAATCATACCCTGCCATACGCTAATGGTATCTCTGAAGAAAGTAATCATACCCTGCCATACGCTAAGGGTATATCAATGATAGTTGTACCCTGTCATACGCTAAGAGTACAACTATCAGCCATCACCATACTCTGCCATACGCTAAGAGTATGTCCAGTACCAGTCCGGACCAGATACCGTTCCAGCCATCACATCACATCACATCACGTCACATACACATGTACTTTTATGATTTCCTATACATGATAAATCATATGCATATATCTAGTACGACAACAGATCATACAACTCAGGAATTTATGTGGTAAAGAAGCCGAGAGAAAAATGATGTAATGCAAACTCCAACCATGTATCTAACACATGCATACTCATGCTAATCTATCACATGCATACTCATGATAGAGATCATCCCGACATAAAACCATAATAGCATAATCATCTCCAATCATCTCTATATATCACCAATGTACTCATATCCCAGATCAGTCTAATCAAATGCATGATAAAATATATGCTCGACTGAAATCATCTCTATATAAAGTCATATAATCATGCTGGAGGCCAAAACATGCATGTACATAATATATAATAAATCCTAATTTGAGAAAGGGATCTAGGGGATAAGACTACTCACAGTCTGATCAGAAGATACAAACCACGCATCTCTCACGTCCGTTAGGTAACCGAGTGACACTCATCGCTAGCAAGGTCCACGGGGTCTCAAATAAGAGGGTTCGGAGTCTGAAAATATTTAAATAATATGATGTTAGCCATTTATCCCATTTAGAATTCATTGGTGTAATATAATAATAAATTATTTGATTTTATTAAATAACTTGATATACCTTATATATATAATTATAATAACCTTATTCAATTATATGGCAATTATTACTTTTACTTAACTAGTTACTAATCATACATATATTAATCATTATTCATAAATATAAAAATGATTATCTGAGCTCAACATTTTATTGCATAGAAAATAATATATAATAATAATGATAAGTTGCTAGAAACACATTGTATACTCAAATGTATTAAATATATGCATGTATAAGCATACATAAACATTAATAGAAACTTATTAAATTTAATTATTTTTAATAAAACTAACTATATAAAATATAAGATTATTATCTATATGATTACATATATTAATCTAATAAACAGTGGTTATACTATATATAATCATATGCAAGTACTTATAATTATAATTAATAAATTATTATACTAATAATACTTAACTAATGCTTATGCTAGAGAGTATAAATTATTAAAATAATCTATCATCCAGATAACTGATTCACCTAAATTTTAAAAACTAAATCATATAATTAATATAAACAAATTAAAAAGGGAGCAATCCCTTGTCACAGTGCTGGGCTCGGCACTGTCTGCTACAGTGCTGGGCCGAGCCCAGCACTATTGCAGAAGGGAAAAAGCTGAGGAAGATGAAGAAGAAAGAAGAAGGAAGAAAGGAAGAAGAAGAAGAAGAGAAGAAAAGAAAAGAGAAGAAGGGAAGAAGGAGGAGGGAGGTGCGGACCCGGGCCGGCGGGGAGGGCACCGGCAGCTGGTGGCCAGCCAGCTGCCGGCCTCTCGCCGGCGGCTCGGCTCCGACGGGCCCGAGCCCAAGGTAAGAAAAAGAGAAAGAGAGAGAGAGAGAGAGAGAGAGAGAGAGAGAGAGAGAAGAGAGAAGAAGAGAGAGGAGGAGAAAGAGCTCACCGGCGCTCGTGGAGGTGGCGGCGGCGGCGAGTCCGGCCTCGGCGAGAGAGAGAGAGAGGTTTAGAGAGAGACCAAACGGGAGAGAGAGAGAGAGAGAGAGATTTAAAGAGAGAGAGGGAAGGCGGTGAGGGGGGGCGGTTTGCGGCGGCGCCGGGGCACGCCGCGGCCAGCTGGTCGCAGCCCATTGGCTGCGGCAGCGACAGCGGGCGCGTGGCGCCCCCACCACGCAAGCTGCATGCGCAGCTTGCATGGGCACGAGGCCGGCCACAGTGTGGCCGGTCGCGTCGTGCCCAGAATTTTTTTTTTTTTTTTTTTTTTTTTTTTTTTAAGATTGGGT
Organism: Typha angustifolia; assembly: GCF_048772165.1. Taxonomy (NCBI): domain Eukaryota; kingdom Viridiplantae; phylum Streptophyta; class Magnoliopsida; order Poales; family Typhaceae; genus Typha; species Typha angustifolia. The sequence continues at coordinate 8,167,932 of NC_133252.1, read as the reverse complement.
TGTTACAGAACCCATCCCTACATAAGTGTTAAGGGTGGTATTTGCAACTTCACTAGAGAAGATGCTAGTTAGCAGGACATCCCATTGACCTTCTTTGATGAGATCTTCAACATGAGTTATTCCTGTAGGTAGAGTAAGGATGGATAGGTCATGCATTGGGATTCTGTTGTCATTTGTGATGTTATATCTATCCCGTCGCCAACCATCCATCTTGAGTTGCAGTGGAGTGAGCTGCGCACCTGAATAATAAGCGCCAAGTCCGGGATGCTCCTTGGCAGGGGTAGCATCCTAGAAACTACTGTTAAGGAAGTACCTTGCTTTCATAATTGTAGTATAGATGCTATTCTTGTCCTGAATTAGTCTGCATGCTAGCTTGAGCACCATAGCTTGATTAACCAAATCCAACTATCTAATTCCAAGCCCACTGCTATTAGTAGGCCTGCAGATGTCATCCCAACTAATTAGATAGATATGTCTATTGGGCTCTTTGAACCGCCACCAGAAGTTCCTCACTAGTGAAGTGGGTGACTTGATGGTGGTTTTGGGGAAGAGGATGGTGGCCATGAAATATATAGATATTGAACCTATAGTTAATTTAACGAGAACCAGTCTTCTAGCATGAGATAGGCATCTAGCTTTTCAACCTGAGAGCTTATGCTAAAACTTCTCCTTGATGAAATTTAGAGTGGCAACTCTTGACTTGGTGCTAATGAGCAGATTGCCCAGTTATAACTCACCTATGTCAAGTTGCCTTACTTGTAGTCTTTTCTTAACCTCCTTGCGGTTAGTACTTTCAGTGGCCTTACCAAAGAGGATAGCATAATTGTCATAATTTAAGGCTTAACTTGAGTAGGAGCAGTATTTGTCTATAATTCTTTTGAGATGCGAGACACACTTGGACTGACTTTTTCAAAGAGTAATAAGTCATTTGCAAACATCAAATGGGTGAGAGGAGGGGTTGCTTTGGAGATTCTTATGCCAACTAAGGTTTTTCTTGTTATCCAATCTTTCAACATAACGGAGAGGACATTTGAGTTGAGGTTAGATAAGTAAGGTGAGAGAGGGTAGCCTTGGCGAAGCCCTCTCGACAGGGTGAAGTATCCATTTGCTTCTCCATTGTGATAGACTATAATACCAATTTGATAGGCTCTGATACCAATTGATAAGCTCTGATACTGAATTGATAGGCTCTGATACCAAATTGATAGGTTCTAGAACCAAAAGATCGGTTACGGAATAATTCCTTAAGATCTGAATTTATTACAGAATAATCTGCGGAATCGTAGGAAAATATTATTTAGATATTCTTCGGTAGTCAGAGAATTACGAAACATAATTGGGTTGGATCCGTAACTTCCTAATCTACAATTTTTATATTTACACCCTTCGTAGATTAGAACTGTAGCAGGGACAAAAACACGGAATAACGTGGGTGATGGTGGTGGTGACGGGTGGAGTGGATGTTAGGGTTATGGATGAGTATGGAGATGAGGGTAGATTGTGGAAGTGATTAAGGAAAGTAGACGAAGGGAACGAAGTGGTCGAGATCCCAAAGAAGAGGGGTGACTCGACAAACGGGGGAGATTAGTAGCGAGGAGAAACCTTGCCAACGGTAGAGGTGGAAGGATGGTAAAGACGGAGGAGAGAGGAGTCTAGAGAGAAGAGAGGCAAGAAATCAAGAATCCAATAACATTATGAAGTTGGTTGCCATCCATATATTTATAGAGGCTAACCAACAAGTCCTAAAATAATATGAAATCATAATTCTAGAGGATTCCCGTCGATCGTGTTCAAACGCACCCGATCACGTTCAAACGCGCTCAAAAAGCCCCTTCTCTGGATTTGGGAACGCGACACAAGCGTTCACAAGTCGTTCGAACACGGGCTTTCACAAGCATTCACAAAGCGTTCACAAGCGTTCACAAAGCATTCACAAGCGTTCGAACGCGACCTATAGAAATTTTATTTTAATAAAAATAAACACCTAATGCAATAAGAAAAGAATATAACTAAGTGTATCACATTGATCTTGATGGCTAAAGATGATGTTGAGATGCACTCCAAGATCAGCTTGGTGAAGAGATTTGTCTGGTATCCCGTGGAGCATAAGGTAGTTGGCTATGAAGAACCACTCCATCCTATCAAGAGCCTTGAAGAGGTAATCTTTAAGTATGTATGCTCCACACTTTCTTTTGGAGTTTTTCAAATATCGAAGAACTTCTTACACAATGACACAGTTTTTAGAGATCAGCTTACTTGGACTGAAGGGATTTTGGTATTTCAAAATAAGTCTGTCAAGATGAGGCATTAGTCGCTGAGCTAGGAGCTTGGATATAATCTTGTAGGAGATGTTACAGAGACTTATTGGCCGAAAATCTCCCACCTTGGTTACTGATTCTGTTTTCAAAATTAGCACAATACGTAGTACCAGGCAAAATTTTTCCTGGCTTGGAAGGTAGTCTGCATTGCTGGACATGATGGAAGGAGGATTTGTGGATGTAAACATATTTTTGAAGTGGTGAACAAAAGTATCTTTGATTCTCGTTTGGCTTTGAGTCCATTCCTAGCCATCTACACAGAGAATCAATGGTGCTTCTCCTTTTGTGAGAGGTAGTAGTGGTATGGAAGAATTTATTATTTTTGTCTCTGCAGCAAAGCCATTTTGTCCATGATCCCTACTGGCAACATATCTCCTCCTTGAGAGGAAGGTCATCATACAGTGACCTAAGGGCCCTCTCGTGAATCCAATCAGCCTTGTCACTTGCATTGCTTTGGATGTTGAGTATTTCATCTTCAATGAGCTTGAGACGTTGTCATAGGTTACCTACATTATTCTAAGCCTAGGTTTTCAACTTGGTGGACTGTTGAAAACAAGTTGCTATTGAAGGCTCTATAAGGCTTGAAGGTGGACGTCCAAGCTTCTTTGCACTAAGCGGTATAAGAGATAATGGTGGACCACCAGTTCTCTAGTCTAAATCTATGCCTCTTGTACTTTTAGTAGGAGCAGAGTCAAAAAGGAGTGGGTTATAAGTTGACAAGACATTCTCCTATTGGACCTAGTGAAAGCAGGTCCTACAAACTCGAGATCCATTAAGATGGCTAAACTGATCTAGGTTGCAAATGTGTTGAGGCTATAGTATGAGGTGGGGGAGGTCGCGACTCTCATAGCTATGACATTGAAATCTCCCATATAATAAAGAGAGGAGGGGGAGCTAGAATAGAAATCAATCCTTTCCTAGAGAGAGCAGTTATCCAAGTGGTTGGGATCTCTGTAGCCCCTCTTGAACAGCCAGTCCTCATCAGAGACATGTCCATTGAAGATGAAGCTTGAGTTGATTTCCAAAATATCAATCTTGATCTTGTCATCCCACAGCAGCCAGAGGCCCATATGCATTTTATTTTAGAGAGGAAGGCAACACTAGCCTTTGTTGTCTAAAAGATGCTTATGAGATTTTGGATTATCGACTGCCCTTCATAGCCTCGACAATTCTAGTAGAGTAGTTTCATGAGGATTTTTGTGGCACCTCAATTTGTGCTGCTTTGCTTGCATGGGAGACGTAGGAAGCTCCATCTTACTGAGGAGAGTTGAGTGTGAATGGCCATTTAGGAGGAGAATGAAGGAGAGAGAAAACCTTCTTTTTGTTAGGGGAGTTGGTGGAGGGAGTGGTCCTTGGTGGAACTATTTGCATTCTTTCGTTTGAAGGGGAGGTGCATGGGCTTTTGGTATTTGCCTATAGGAATAGCCTAGAGTTTTCTTAAGGTGAGAGAAGTTTGGTAGTGTTAGGGTTTGCATGGTGTGGAGGAGTATCATCTATGTGGGGAGTTTTTGATGGTTTACTATGGCATGGGGTAGCACTTCTAATTTGAGTGTTGGTTTGGATAAGCATTTGTACGTGGCTAGTGAGTTTGGAGACGGCGGCCAATAGCAAAGTGATAGGAATAGGAAAGAGGAGAGGCTCTCTTAGATTTGGATTGGGTCACAAGCATGTTGACATCTTATAGATTTCAACCAAAGTAGACATTTTTTTACTTTTTTTTTAAAATTGAAATGGACTACCTTTCAAACTTATTATCAAATAAGGTCTAATTCTATTACGAACTGGCTTGATCCGATTCGTAGTGATTGAGATTTAGATCTACACAGGATTTGAGATTCGTGGGTGGAGGCATGAATTCTTAGGTATAGGATGGAGGTAATGATAGGGTGAAAGATAAGTAGTTGATGGAGGTAGCTCAGCAATCGATGATAGTATTGGTAGTTCGTGGATGTAGATAAGATAGATGGTTGAAAGCTATGATTGACCTATAACTATGATAAAAACTGCATGAGAGATAGAGATGATTAAGATAAGGAGACGAAGGAGGAGAGAGATATTAGAAGTTAGATGAGATCGTGCCAAATAAATAAAATCCTAACCTACTAAGACTCCAACTAAACCAAATAGCAAATAAGATAATTAGACTCAATCTATTGAGGCCAATGTCTTTCGAGGTGATCCGATCTAGTCAGAATCGCATCATTTCACCATGCTTTCTTTCACCTTATCCTCAAGGTGTTCATGGGGGTTTTCAAACATTCACTATTTGCCGAGGAGGCCATGCTCCGCCAAGTGTAATATAATGTAGCCCGCTAAATGGTGCTAGACCAATTAGTCCAAAGCTAAGATTTAACTCGCCTCACGTAAGGGCTGATCAGTTTAGGCTTTGGCACATCGCTTATGGGCTGAGGAGGTTGTCCTTTAGATTGGTAAGGAACTTGGTAGGTAGCCACGATCGGGCTGTCAAGGTATCGGATCCTCGATATCTTTCAAAGCTTTAATGTCCTCAATTAGCGGCTCAGGTGGCCATTTGTAATGGTTGATGACTGCTTTAGGATTCCTAGCTATCGGTGTGGGCAGCAAGGTCTCCTTTGATGGTGATGTATACCTTGGTGGTCTTTCGCCATATTGTGGAGGTGCCCTCAGTGCAGGTTTAGCCTCTATTACCATGACTTGATCTAGTTCGATGGCTGTGCTTGCTCTCGTCAGTATGCCGCCTTGATTACCTTCCCCACGGTTGGTATAATCAGGTATACACCTTGAACAACTTTGGTTCATGTTCGCAAGGATGCCATGAGCACTGAGGTTTGCGAGAGATCGGGAGGGCCTTTTGTCCGACCTCATGAGCTCGGTGGAGATGGCGATCTTGACGAAGCTGTGTGGTCCATCTGCATGCCTTTCTTGCTCGTTTATTTTGTTGCCTTCGATCTTGTTGTAGCTATGACGGTCGGGGGATCGTTGGCTTTGATACTAATTGTTATGAACCGACGTGATCCGATTTGTAACAGTTGAGATTCAGATATTCATGGGATTTGAGATCCGTGGGTGGAGGCACGAATTCCTAGGTATAGGATGAAGGTGATGATGGAGTTAAGGCTAAGAGTTGATGGAGGTAGCTCAGCAATCGATGATGGTGGTGGTGGTTTGCGGATGCGGATGTGATAGATGGTTGAAGGCTATGATTGGCCTACAATTATGGTAAAATCCTTATGGGAGATAGAAACGGTTAAGATAGGGACACGAAGAGAGAGAAGTAGGCATACTCTATAAGACTAAAGGGATCGGCGGAAGTGGGAGATTAGAAGCTAGACGAGACTATGCCGACGAAAGAGGTTGGTAAAGGAGGATGAGGGAGATGTAAAGGCTAACGGTCTTATATTATTCGGATGTCTATAGAATATTTTTTTGAAAACTGCGCAAAGATGGATTTAGTTAATTAAATAAAATCTACCTAATAAGATTTTAACTAAACCAAATAGAAAATAAGATAAATAGACTCAATCCATTGAGTTGAATGTCTTTCGAGGTGATCCGATCTAGTTCGAATCACATCAAATTCACTGTAGTCCTAATAAAAATGCTAAACTAATTAACGTTTTTAAAAATGCTAATCTGATTAGTATTTTTATAGCTAGACATTTTTTTTCTTAACTACCGAAAGATTAAGTTTAAGAGATTTATATATATAAAATATTAATCACTTTAATATTTTAGGACTAGATAAAAATACTAAACTGATCAGCATTTTTGCTTAGCGATAAAATACTAATTGTTTAGTATTTTTGTTAGGACTATAATAAATTAGATCCCTAATAAGAGCATCTCCAACCGGACTCCAAAACCCCAAATTTGGAGCCCGATGGAGCTCCAATCGAACTCCAAATGGGGCTCCAAATTTGGAGCCAGCTACAGTGGAGCTCCAAATTTGGAGCCCCATCTAAAAATTTGGAGCCCAACCCCAATACTATTCAACTTTTGGAAATACCATCCGTATCCTTTATTAAATAATCTAATTAATTAAACTGAATATATAATTAATTTTCCTAATCAATTTTTAACCAAAATAGTATCATTAGAATGCTCTCATCGAGATCTATAAAATAAGTCTAATATTAAATTATTTAAGTTGTTTTAAATATTTTATTTTTATTTTATATAATATAATTTTGATGTTTTTAATTAAAAAAATAGTAATTTAAAATTATGTGTGAAACTATTGAATATTAGTCTTATTATAAAGATATCGATGAGAGTTTTATAAACATATATTTTTTATTAAAAAATAATAATATTAAGAGGTCTTATTAAATAATTTAACATATATATATATATATATATATATGTATATATATATATATATATATGTATATATATATATATATATATGTATATATATATAATATTATATTAATTAAATAATAAATATGGAGCCAACGCAACGGACTGGGCTCTTAGCTCTATATTTGGAACTGCCCTCCCTCGGAGATGCTCTAAGGTTAACTTTGGTAAAAAAAATAAAATATATTAGAAGAGGGCTACTTTGGTCAAAAACTCGTAGTGGGAGTGCAAGCTGTTTCCAGGATGCTGATTGGGACGTTGACAGGCTATGGAGTGGTGGGATTTTCGAGCTGGGATCACTGCTTGGTGTCTAAGTCGATAGGTGTACAAGCAGCTTTGAAAGTTGCATTTAAGTCTCTAGCCGGGGAGCAATTTGCGGTCGACACGTTGACATGAATAAGTGCTTGGCCTGGGCTGCTCGACGCATCGAGTGGGGAGGTTGTCTTACTATAGTGTTGGTTGTTCCCCAGTGAGGAATGTGGCATGCTGGGAGGAGGATGGTGGCTTTTGCCATGGATGGCCGCAGCTTTCGGTGACGATTGTAAGCGCCCCAAATGCAAAAATCTTGGCTTAAGGAGATCAACGAGCTTTGTATGCAGGTGTATAGGAAACTCTTCTTTTGCCTTGTCTTCCAGCGCCGATCTAAACATCTAGGTGTTTAAATCATGCCCCACCTGACCTCAAAAGGTGCAGTGCCTAGGTACCCTCTCATATCTGACGACGATGTTCGCATCGACTCCATTGTGGAGGGAAACCGCAAGGGAGCTGACGAGTGGCTTAGTGATATCCACTTTGATTCTTGATCTAACAAAACAGGTCCATCTAGTTTGGTCTAGGGCATCGCTGGCCACTGGTTCTCCCACCATGATGGTCAACGCCCTCGTCGTCTTCTGGGACATATACTTGAGAGGAAGGCTATGGAATTGCACCCAGTTATTACAGTGACTGAAGTTCCATCCTTCTACCGGGGTGTTGGGGTGGAAAGGTTTAGACCGAAGAGATCTCTGCTAAACGTCCTGGGGCACCCGGCCCATGTTTTCCATCTGCTCACTTTCTAACTCAAAGTAGAGTAGGATAGGAAGGCGTATTTCCCCATCTCTATGAACTCCACCTCACTATCGGGGTTCCAGGCTTTCGAGAGCGCTGCTTTGATTCCAGCAACATGCATGAACAATCTGTGATGAGCTTACCCACTAGGCAAAGCTTTGGGTTTATGGATGGGATAGTATTTTCTTCCAAGAGAGGTATGAGCTCCTCCATCTTGCCCTCCTTTAGAAGGACCGAGAGCTCTTCGTCTTTATCCGTCATGGCGTTGGAGGAGTTGGCCAAGCCGCAGGGAAGGAAAAAAGATGGATATTGGTCAAGGAAAAGAAGTGGAAGGGGAAGGAAATGAGGAGGAGAAGGTCGATGAACTAGCAGTTTCAGTATCAGAGAGGAACTCTTTTAGTAGAGGAGGAGAACTTTCTTACGATATCTTGTTGACTGCATTCAAAGTATCATAACTTTCAGCAAGCAGTGCCACTAAAATCTTAGATTGTTGGTTTGACTTCGCAGCCAATTCATCCGTATACGGAACTGTGGTTGCTGAATGGCCTCAATCTTCACTTGCAGGTGGAGCTTCCCGTCATTGAAGTAAGAGGAATCATCTCTCAGGAACTCGCTCAATGGCGTACCAAACAAGTCCTGGTACAAACCCGAATCCTGCGTGCGAAGTCCAAACTCCCAGGAATGTATTCCGACGTACTCGCCGTCGCCCTTCGCCTTGGATGCAGCCGTGCAGAGGAAATAGTCATGCGAAGGAAGACCCACAACTTCGAGAGAAAGGACAAAGCACCTGTCCCTCGCAGCTGCTACTTGTATGAAGAATCTTCCGTCATGGAAGTCGAAGTCCATGGAGCGCACCGGTGAAGACCGCACGAGCCTCAAGCACTCGTCCTTGGTGAATGTAAGCCAAATGGTGCACGATCTACGGGGCTCCAACACTTCGGACACCATCAGAGGTTTCTGCTTATAGGCTCGCTCGACGAAATGCCTCTCAGGTACTTTTTGCTTGTCGTTTATTGCAGTCCTCAAGATCTCCCGTTTGAACTGCATGCTGAAGAACTCGTCATAGTTTGTGTTACAGTGCAGCAGCATATCGTTTGACATGTAATGGAAACGGATGAGCGGACCCAGTTCTGATTCCATGACCTTATGCCGTTGTTGCTTTGTTCGGTAGTTTCTTAGTGCCCATTCGAGTGTGAATTTATATACGTCGTCTTCTGATTGCACCTCGAGGTCGTCGCTTTTGAGGATCTCAGTGACTGCAGCAAGGGGTAGGCTCATGATTTCAGGATGCTGCAGGGATTTGAATCTGTTGATCAGCTCTTCCTTGCAAATTTTGACCCAAAGATGGACTTGAAACTTCTCCGCAACATTTATGGCGTTCGACAAGTTGAGAGGGTCGGTTGTCGATGGACTGGATATTCCGTGCATGAACTCTAGAAGTTTTCTGAAGGCAGGTTCTTCTGGTAGAGAGGAATGAAGATTGCAATTTTTATTATATAGTTGCCAAGGATTTGTTAGTTCAAATCCTCTGATGCATAAAAGGCTACAATTTCAATTTTACAAAACTAAAGCATACAGAAGCTAGTCATGTATCAAGTGCAGAAGTCGACGAAAGTGAATTATACCTGATTCTTTCATATGTAGAGTGAGAACATTCTCCTCTTGTTCATTGGAGCTTGCAAAGCACTTGATCAGAGAGATGAGAGAATTAGAACTTAGTAATTTAGGCAGGCATACAAATAACCGGAATATCAGAAGAATATTCAGATATGTCACCTCGTGGAAGTACTGGCTGCTGGACTTCAAAATTATTGAGCTGATTCTATACCATTTCTCAGTTGTTACGGTTTCGGAATTCATAACTGAGGTATCATTCGGAAACATCACAATATTTCTCACATCAGTTCGTGCACAAGTATCAGTAACAAGGAATGGCACATCAGAGTGAAATCAAAGGAGGAGAAAAGAATGCATTAAGGTGAGTTAACCCGGTGAACAAAATCCTTCTAGATCTGTACTAGTCCAATAGCCCGATTGAATTTTGAATTGTTTCTTAAGAATGGTACTAATTTTGTAACAATGGTTTAGTTCATTTTGATGAAATTGCCAGAGATTAGAAAAATCGACTCGAAGTCACTATTTTCTCGTTCTTGTTGTGTAATGTAGAATCTTATTCAAGGATTGGCTTATACAGCATAACAAATTAACAATAACTGCCGTGAAGAGCAGAAGCTGCAAAAACACAAAGAAAGGCAAGAAAGAAAATGAACAGTGAAAATATAGTGAAGGGAAAAACACATTCTCACCATCTTCGACCAGAAACAGATCGTTGGGAAGTTCCAGATGATCCAAGGAAGCGAGGCCACAACAGTTATCCAACTCTGCGTTCCAAGTAACCGATCTTGGAATCATTTGCATCAGAGACTGATAAAAACTAATACGATTTAGTTCTTCGATGAACAAGATCGTGATCCCTACCTCTTCCTTCCTCCTCTGTAATGTCATTGAACATATTGAGATCCCAACCTGCTTTGCAAGTGATTAACCTTTGAACCATTTGCAAAGAAAATAAAACTTAATTTTGCGATGAAGGAGACTGCAATCCTTACTGTCAACCTCCTTAAAATCGAGCCAGGGTGATTTATCTGGCTCGAGCAAAATCTTGAGATAATAATCACATCTTTCGGCAGAACAGAAAGCGAAAGCAGAGCTTTTCCCTTCTCCCTGCTGCTCCTGCGCCTTATCTAATGGAAAACATTAAGAACAATTCCACCACAAGAATTTCACAATTTTCTATAACTGAAGCCTACTTTAGAACTAATTAGGCAACAACGTGCAAATAAGAACACCGAGTAATCTGTTCTTCCAAGAAAGTTCCAGTCAAGGACTGAAACTCTTTGTGAAGATCTTGTTGTCAAGAAGCGGATTTCTCTTGCTTATATAGGCAGTCATAACAAACTAAACTTGCGACACCAAGAAATCCATGAAAAACTCGAGGAAAAATCTCTCAAATTTGGCTTCTCCAATTCAAGATTCGTGGGTCTCGTTTAATATCTTATGCTGCAAAGTTTACAGTGACTAAAGACTCTAAACAAAGAAAACTGAGGCCGAGACAAGGGAGTATCATTGGAGAGGAAGAAGTAGTTGTTCTTACCGCTGATGCACGCTGCCCCGCGCTCCCTCACTGGTGATGCAGTCTTGGGCTCCGGATTTTGCTCGTGGTTGAGCTCTGGAGGAGGAGGAGGATCCATGGTGTTCAGACACCAAAATTGGCCTTAGTTCAAGAATCACAGGAGAGAGAGAGACAGAGAGAGAGAGAGAGAGAGAGAGAGAGAGAGAGAGAGAGAGAGAGAGAGAGATTGGCGCCAAAGCAGAGGTCCGAATTAGTTTGTCAAGACTTTTCGTTGCTAATCGGGAAATAAAGTGGGACTTACTATACGTGGCATCTCCACGTGGATTATACCTCATAAAAACGGTAGGAATTAGGATCCTGTGCGGCCCTAGTTGCAGGAATTACCGAGCGTTGTATGTATGATTTGGTTATTGTTATTAGGGTTATTACACCTAGACTCCCCTAAAAGATCGTTAATTGGTATTTAGTATCCTCGCTATTACATAAATGGATCTTTCAAATAAAATCGATTTCACATAATATAAACAACTTAATAAGTGATTTGCTTCTCTAGTTATAGTATCTACAATCACATGTATCTTCTAGTATATAAACCAAACTTCCCTTAAATGTATAAATTGAGGATCCAAAAAGTACATTGTGCTAGAATTATCAAATTTATAATATTATTATAGTTTGATTATTATTATTATTATTATTATTATTATTATGCCCGTTACAAAAACAAATTGTTGATCTAGTACTCTACAATGACATGACATTAGATAGTTCAAGTTTCCATTTAATAACCTCTAATTAGTTTAGTCCTATTTTTGACCAAAATATCACTGTTTGAAATTTAATTATCAAAATAGACTATTGCTCAAACTTATTATCAAAAGACATTCGATTAAATTTAGTCTAATGAAAACGCTTATCAATTTAGCATTTTTTTTCTTTTTGCTAAACTACTAAATCTTTGGCATTTTCACTCTAGAAAAAAACACTGACAAGTTCAGTGTTTACTGGTAGGATGCGATTACCCAAGTTTGATTTCTAGTTAACATGTGGTTTGGTGGTGGTTATTGGTGCTTAAAGGCTCTTCAGTTAAGCATTTTCATTAACATAAGATGCGCATTAGTTAAATATTTTCACTAACATAAAACGTTCATCTTTTAAGTATTTTTATTAAAGTTCCAAGCAACCCAACAACATCACTTCTTGCGTGTCAAGGTTTTATAGCGATCTAATAGTAAATAACGCTAAACTTAACAGCGTCTTAAGTAAAATGCTGATGAATTCAGCGCCTTACCTAAGTGAACTACTAAACTCATTAGCATTTTACATGACTTAAAACCATCACCTACCTCCTCTTCTCCCTCCTTCCTCATTTTGTTTCTTCCAATTGATAGAGCCCTAGATTTTGAGTTTGGAAACCTTTGTTAGGTTTATTTGTATTTATGTAATTGGCAAATTATATTTTAAAATATAATTTACATTCATGTAATGTGTCTAGATTTTAAAATTATATTTATACTTTTAAAATCAAAGTATTTAAAATAATTTTAGAATTATTATTGAAGTGCTTATATAGTGTCATTATGGTTGAACAAGTATGAAATTTTATCTGATGGCATATGAGCAAACACTCTACATTCAACTGTTTAATCTGCCGTTTGAATAGGATATTCAAACGCACTCTGTTCAAATGCACCCTACTGCTATTCACACTATGTTCACACATACAGAAAGCTTGTTTTGGCTATTCGAACACACCCTATAGCCATTCACACATACAGAGGTTTATATTTTGTTGTTCACAACGCGTTCACACTTTAAGTCACCATGTTCAAACACAATTGAGTCACATTCGAATGCACCTACGTAATTTATAATTTCTAGAGTTATGTGAGATCTGATTTGACTTAGATTTAGTTTTATCTCCAAGAAATATTTATTTTATCTCTAAGAGAATCTCTAGAGAATCTTTGAAAAAATATTTACTTTATCTGTAAGAGATATTTATTTTATCTCTAAGAGATATTTATCTTATCTCTAAGAGATATTTATCTTATCTAAAAGAATATAAAATGATTTAATCTAACCCTAGGAGTGAAGGACGTAAGTATGATTGGAGAACACTTTTCTTGCTTTAGACGGAACATACTAAATCGTTCTCATCTCAATGCATCTAAATTTGATTTAGAAGAATTACGTCTTGAGGGTCACTAAGACGGAATGATAAACTTCGAGGGTCACTGAGGTTTGGAAACTATCACGGGAAGCAGTGTATTATAGGGTCTTAGCGAGCAAGGTTGGTACAATTTAAGTTGTGGAAATCAATGGGTGATCTATAAGCTTCTTGTTAACTGCTACAAGTTTTAGTTATTAGTGTCGATCCGAGTTTGGATCCATGGTTTTTTATCTGGTTTTAGGTTTTTTCATATAAAAACTTTTGTGTTTGCAATCATTTTTTTTATGCTTTATTTTTCGCATATTATTATTGATAACATGTGATAGATCTCATCTCCTAGGGCGTTTTTTATGTTTTTCAATTGGTATAAGAGCATACATAAGTCTCAATTTTTCCAATTGGTATCAGGCTCTTTTAGCTTACAGAGAGATCCTTTAGGAGATGAATTTTTTGAAAGAAGGTATTGATAAACCTCCTATATTAGATAGATCTAAAAATTTATATTAGAAAGATAATGATATATGCTTTTCTAAAGTCCGATGAGGATAATAATATTGATGTTGAATTGATGAGGCTTTTTATGAATATGATTAAAGACTTTATTAAAAATTCTAAATATGAAAAGAGAAAACATAGAAGCAATCATCAAAGGAGAGTAATTCAATATTATAAATACCAAGTTTATGACATTGCTCATGAATGCCTAATAGCCTTAAAACTTTCAAAATTGCTAGCAAACATACATGTAGTGACTAAAATACCCTACTTTTTTGAAATTTAATAAAACTTTTATCAATTATTCTTTTGTGAGTAACATTAGATAGTTTTGGACCATTTTAAACAATTTATATAAGTGTAAATAGTATTTTCCTAATATAAGTTCAATTTTAATAGTAAATAGTAATTTTAATAGAAATTATTATGAAAGTGTCCGTATTGTACCGTTTAAAGTTACCAGCTCATCAAAAGCTTCAACTTTATTAATGAGAGGTGTGGAGAGAAAGATAGTTAAGTATATGCACGACGTGAAGTATATATTAATATAAAATTTTAGGTCAGAAGAAACGCTACCACTGGAGAAGCTTTCATTTGCCAATTCAAGTATTATATATGAAACTTTGATAGAAACATTCTATCTTTTCCCTCTATTATCATTCATAACGTACCATATTATATGAATATTTACCATTCGATCCTACATTTTACTTTTAAAACCTACTTCTCTATTTATTTTACCTTAACTTAAATTCTTTTTAAGATTATTCAAGGGTATTGAGGTTATTTTATATCTATAGTTATTCTAACTCATCTATAAGATCACTAATTAGTAAGAAAATTAATAGTAAGTTTTTATTAAAATATTTTTTAGCAAAATGTATAGGTTACATGATAAATCATAAGTATATTTTAGTAGGGTGTGAATGATGATAAAGAGAAACTGTTTGTTTTTGATGAGTTGTTCCTATTATATATGTAAGATTTTAATGTAATCGGTAACATGCTTTAAAATATATAAGTGTCTACCTTATTTGTACAACTAGATTTCAAAGCCCATATGGATTATGCTTTTCCTATTTACTCCGTGGAGATACTTGGAGGTAAAAGATCAAAAACACAATATCTAAAATTGTTTTAGTTTGAGAAATAGTGTTGCAGGAATTTTATTCGAAATTCATTCGAATGATATTTAAATCTGTTCAAATAAAATTTTCTAAGAGCTCACTGTATCTAACGTGGGAGAATTCACTGTATCCAACGTGGGAAAAGAGTTCAAAAGAGATTTTTTAGAAAGCTCACTGTATCAGTGGAAAAGACATTCAAAGGAGATTTTTTAGAGAACTCATTATATCCAATGTGGGAAGGATGTTCGAACAAAATTTACTTGGATCACTTCGGTATTCAAACAAGATTTAACCCGTTCAAATGACGCACATAAGATTCACTTTTTTAGTCCGAGTTGTCACCAAATTAGGTCTTTTTGAGAGCCTATCTTTTGGGGCTATAGAAAGGCCTTGAGGAAAATATGATGAGCTTCTAGAGGCTATTAAAAATATTTTGGGAGAGCAAAAAGAAAAGAGCTAGAAAAATTGAATGGTGAGGTCTTCGAACTACATTTTGATGGAGCTCTACTAGGTTTAAGATTGCATTTGCTATTGCATCAATAGTCAAAGAGGCAAGTCTTCAATCTTAAGAATCACTAAGGTTAAGTACCATGCACGATAAGTAGTGTATTGAGGAGAAGTGAAGCAAATCACTTCAGAGATAGTTGTTGGTAACAATGGATGATTTGTGAGTATTTTATAACTGTTGATTATTGTAGTGCTTGGTTTGATTGCGGAAAAGGATTTGTAAATTTTTAACCTTGTTTGATAAGAGCTTTTCCACATTAAAGTTATTGTGTTTGTATGTGCTCTTGCATTTTTCATTTTAGCTTTTGTTTATCATTCTAATTGAGAAAACATCTTCTAGTAAGTAATTAAATATTTTTACTTATATACCATATTAACATTTTTCAAATATCCAATATGATGCAAAACTTACTTCCCTTTATTTTTTATTACTATAATACTCACCTTAAAGCCAATTTTTATTGACTTCTCTTTATGGATTTAAATAAGTGATTATATGTCTTTCCTCTTTGAGCTTGTTTAATACTTGTATGAAGAATTCTCCATCATGGAATTCGAAGTCCATAGAGCGAATAGGCGATGACTGAATGAGCTTCAAACACTCATCCCTTGTGAATGTGAGGAAAATGGTGCAGAATCTGCTTGGCTGAAACTCTTCAGACACCATCAGAGGCTTGTGTTTGTATGCCCGCTCGACGAAATGACTATCAGGTGATACTTGCTTAGCTACCACTGCAGTCATCGCAGCTTTCAAGATGAACTCCCTGCTGAAGTACTCATAATAGTTTGTGACAGCCTGCACCAGCTTCTTGTACGACATGTAATGGAAGCGAATGAGCGGCCCGAGTTCTGCTTCCAAGACCTCACGTCGTCGTTGCTTTGACGGATAGTTTCTTAATGCCCATTCGAGTGTGAAATCATATACATCGTCTTCTGACTGCACATCAAGGTCATCACTTCGCAGGATCTCAATGACTGCAGCAAGGGATAGTAGGCTCATGAGTTCAGGATGCTGCAGGGGTTTGAATCTGTTAATTAGCCCTTCCTTGCATTTTTTGACCCAAAATTGTTGTTCAAACTGCTTCGCAACCATCATTGCACTTGACAACTTGAAAGGGTTGGTTGCCAATGTACTGGATGTTGCATGCATGAACTCCAGAAGCTTTCTGAAGGCAGGCTCTTCTGATAGGGAGGAACAAAGATTTCAATTTAGATCACATTGTTACAAATGATATTTCAGTTCATTATCTTTTAATACATAGATCACTTAAAGTGCAACGTTACAAAGGAAAATAAGTTGAGTTGAGGCTGTGTCCTGTATTAACAACATGCAGAAGCTTGTCGTATATCAAGTGCAAAGAAAAAGACATATACCTGATTCTTTCAGATGTAGGGTGAGCACCTTCTCCTCTTGTTCGTAAGAGCTTTCAAAACACTTGAGTGAGATGAGAGAGAGAGAGAGAGAGCTTAGTAATTTAGGCTAGTAATAACCAGTATATTGGTAGATTATTCAGCTGTTACCTTACGGAAGTACTGACTGGTCGCCATCAAAATTATTGAGTTGATTCTATACCATTTCTGAGCTATTACAGTTGTAGAATTCATATCTGAAGCAACTAATATTTCAAATAGCAGTTTGCGGCAAGAGTATCAGTAACAAGGAATGCCACATCAGAGTGGAACCAAAGAAAAACATCAGGTCTTGTAGTCTAATCTAGAATATATTCCAATGACTGGCTTGTATCAGAAGGTACTAATAGAGAACAACTGAGAAACAGCAAAACACACAGAGAGGCAAGGGAGAGAAAAAGGAAATTGAAAATATATTAAAGGGAAAATAAACTCTCACCATCCTTGTCCAGTTCCGACTCATGGTGAAATGTTAGATTCTTGTCAGTGTTTAGATTTTTCAAGTCAAAGAATTCATTGTCATCGGCTAAATTTGCATTCCAAGTAATATCTGTATCAAAGAATGATAAAAACTAATACAATTTACTTCTGTCATAAAGGCAATCGCAACCCTTACCTTCCGTATCTGTGAGCGAAGGTGGTTTATCTGGCTCAAGCAAGACATTGAGATAATAGCCACAATATTCAGCAGAACAGAAAGCCAAAGCAGATCTTTTTCCTCCTTCCTGCAGCTGCTAAATCTTATCTGATTGAAATCCTGAAGAATAATGTAACTACAATAATTTCAACAAATTTGATAATTAAATCCGTTTTTTCAAGTAAAAAGGCGAGGATATATGAATAAGAACATCAAATAATCTGTGCTCCCAAGTTGATCAAGTTAGTAATCGACCAAAGTCAGTAATCAGACCACTTAGAAAATTGGGAAAAAATTTAGTTGTGATTTTACCCTGAGAATTTTATTAAGCTCCTGTCGTAAATGCTTATGACATTTCTGCACTACTGGAGCAATCTCTCAGGTACCAGTTTCACCATTTCGCTCCTCTACTGAATACGATATTGAACAACTGACCAAGGTCGAAGAAGCCCCAATGATTGAAAAGAAGTGGCTCTATGTGAAGGACTTTTGTCAAGAAGTGGCTCCCTGTTGCCGAAAACATTCATACCAAACTTCTTGCAACACCAAGATATCCATGAAAACCCAAAACATTTGAGGAAAAAAAATCTTTCAAAATTCGCTTCTCAAATTCAAGTACTGAATTCTTGATTCCTTAATTAGCTTTAAACAAGAAAACTGGGGCCGAGACGAGTAAAGGTTCAACCAGAAAAGAATAATAAATGAATGCGAAGAGAAGAGGTAAGAAATAAGGCAGTCAAGATCTTTGAGAGGAAGAAGTAATCGTTCTTACCGCCGGCGCACACTGGTGATGCCGTCTTCCTTTCTGCACTTTGCTCATTACTGAGGTCTGGAGGAGGATCCATATGGTTCAGACACCAAAACTGGCCTTCTCAGCTCAAGAATTCAAGAATATAGGGGAGAGAGAGAGAGAGAGAGAGAGAGAGAGAGAGAGAGAGAGAGAGAGAGAGAGAGAGAGAGAGACGAATGGAATAAGGGATGGCGCCAAATCCAGAGGTTAATCGTACTCTGGCAACTTTACGTAAGGCAGAGTTTGGTTTAAAGACACATCCGAATTGGTTAAAACTTCTCCTTTGGTATTAAACTGCAGCGGGATGCAAGCTATAATTTCATGTATACTTTTTTTTATCATTCACTCAAAAGGCTAGAAATAGGTTGGATGATAAGCTCTGGACCAATTTGATGGGTTCTTGTACCAAAAGATCGGCTATGGAACAATTTCTTAAGATCTGAATTTATTATAGGAATCAGTCCGCGCAACCATGGCTTCATCTATTCATCTAAAAGAGTCATTCAACAAAGAAGTGAGAGAAGTAGCAATCTTGCCCTATCCGATGATAAATCGACGATAATAATCAGTCAGCCCCAAAAATCTTCTCAATCCGGTGGTGGTAGTAGGAATAAGCCAAGCGGTCATACATACGGCCTTTTGAGGATCCACCGCCTACACCATCGCTGAAATGATGTGGCCTAAATATTCCACTTTTGGTACTCCCCATAGGCACTTGGGCTTCTTGATCTTTAATTGGTTTTGCTTCAACAAATTCAGTACGTTCTCCAAATGCCGCCAATGCTCCAATTCAATCCTGC
Organism: Typha angustifolia; assembly: GCF_048772165.1. NCBI lineage: Eukaryota > Viridiplantae > Streptophyta > Magnoliopsida > Poales > Typhaceae > Typha > Typha angustifolia. The sequence goes on along the minus strand of NC_133252.1, from coordinate 8,149,157 downwards.
TATACACCAAAATATTGTCAAAAAATACCAAGGCATACTTTCGCAATAGAGGCCGAAATATATTATTCATGAGGCCTTGAAAGATAGCTGGAGCATTAGTGAGACCAAAAGGCATCACCTGGAACTCGTAATGCCCGTCCAGAGTCCAAAATGTAATTTTGTACACATCCGCCGGGTGAACTCTAATTTGAAGATACCCGACCCTCAAGTCAAGCTTACTAAATATAGTCGCCCCTACAAGCTCGTCCAGCAACTTCTTGATAACCGGAATGGGATACTGCAGTAATAGCGTTTAGTGCCCGATAGTCAATACAAAACGTCATGTCTCGTCCTTTTTTCACACCAATTGTATGGGGGATGAGTATGAGTTATGACTTGGTTAAATGAGGCATTGCTCCAATATCTCAGCTATCATCTTTGAGATAACTTCTTTTTGCACATGTGGATACCGATATGGCCTCATGTTCGCCGGTGTAGCCCCGGGTACAATCTCTATATGATGGTCCGTCGCTATCCTCGGTGGTAACTCCTGTGGCTCCTCAAACAGTCCAGAAAAGTTATCTAATAAATTAGATAATTCAATAGTAGTACCTGAACTCGTTTGAGGCTCATCTCCTACTAGTCCTAACTGAAGAAGATAGGCCAAATAATACGCACAAGGCAACCCCACCATAAGCTGCATCGTAGAAATCAGTGAAGATCGAATACCATCAAGATGCACATCTTTGTTTCCTTATTTATATTTCATCCACATGCTCAAGAAATCAAATGTGACGGGTCTCAAACTCTATAACCACTGAGGACCAAGGACAATGTTCACTCCTGGCAGTGCCAACGGATATTAGTCCACAATGATGTCGTGTCCTACCACCCGTATATCGACCTGGCAATACAAACTCTCTGTCTTAAACTTTGTGCCGTCTCCAATAGCAACGTCAAATCCTATAGTCGGTTCGGCATCCAAACCCAATCTCTTTACTAACCTCTCGTCTAGAAAGTTGTGTGTACTCTCCAAATTGATGAGGATGTGCACATCTTGGTTGCCCCAATTGATTTCCACTACCATCTTTAGAGCCCTATGCTTTTATTCCATCCTCACCGCCTTCTCAAAGGCCTCCTCAAGAGTAGTAGGATATAGAGCACGAACATCCGCTTGTATCTCCTCTCGCAGCCCTAAAATAAATGTACTCATCAATGTTCGTTCGGGCCACGGTGGTTCACAACGACTACTAACTCTTTTAAACTCAGCTTGGTACTCCAATACGATTATCCTCTAGACCATCTTGCCTAATGTGGCAGTAAAATCATCATATGCCACTGTACCAAATTTGCGTGTAATCCTCCAACAAAAATCAGCCCATCCGGTAAATCCACCACCATGAAGAACCGATCTATACTAATGCAGTGCCGTTCCTTGGAGGTGAAAGCTTACCATCTGGACTTTTGCATCTTCTGCTGTACCTTGACAATCAAATTATTGTTCAACTTGAAACACCTAATCCATTGGATCACCGTCTTAGAATTTTTGAAAGTCCAAGCGTGTGGTTCTCCCCCGAATAGCGTTGTCGGGTTCGTGAAAGATCCTTGGTTCAGGTCTAAACCTTTATGCATGTTGATCACTTTCTCTGAATCCTTGAGCACGTCCATCACCATCTCTATAGGGATCAACCTCATCCTCATAGTGTCAATCCCCCTCATCGACGAAGTGCGTCGGTGCCGCACGCCACTTTGGTTCCACTATTATTGACCTTGGGTTTTGTAACAGAAGTGGGGAATGATGTGAAAGCATAGGTAGGAGGGGATCATTGACACTCATATGATGCACTTGGATCTGTGGGGTATCGGTTCGATGAGGTCCCACCACTGGTCCTTCTTGAAACTCCGTTTGTCATTGAGGAGATGACGAACCCAATCAATTCATGACATATTTCTTAAATTCATTATGATCAGTTTGCATGTTATCAACTCTATGCAACAATGTTTGAAATATGCTCCTAAGTTCATCCATATTCAAACCCATGCACGTTGGTTGACTCGGTCCTGCCATTGTCGCTCCAAAGGAATCGGCCTCACGGTTAGGATCATCGTACATTGAGTCCTCCCTTATCGGTGTGCTCTCCATAGGTCTCCTTGTTGATGTCAACTTTCTTGTTTGAACCTTTAATAGAGGTCTGAGGTTCGCCTAGCTCCGATACCGAATTGATGGGCTCTGATACCAATTGATAAGCTTTGGACCAATTTAATGGGTCTTGTACCAAAAGATCGACTATGGAAAAATTCTTTAAGATCTGAATTTATTGTAGGAATAAGTTTGCACAACTATAGGTAAATATTTTTAAGATAGTCTTTGGTAGTCAGAAAATTAGAAAACTAATTGGGTTGGATTCATAACTTCCTGATGTACAACTTTCGTATTTACGCCATTCATAGATTCAAACTGTAGTAGGGATGAAAATACAGAATAATGTGGGTGATGGTAGTTGTGACAGGTGGAGTGGATGTTAGGGTTATGGATGGGTATGGAGATGAGAGTTGATTTTGGATGTGATTAAGGAAAGTAAGCAAAGGGAACGAAGTGGTCGAGATCCTAAAAAAGAGGGGTGGCTCGACAGTCGAGGGAGATTAGAAGTTAGAAGAAACCTTGCCAACTATAGAAGTGGAAGGATGGTGAAGAGGGAGGAGGGAGGAGGGAGAAATCTAGAGAGAAGATAGGAGGCAAGAAATCAATAATTGATACGATTCGGACTTCATCGATGTCGTCTCAAGCATGGATTCACTTTAGGAGTGTCTCTGTTTCTTATTTTAGTGTTTAATTTCCATGAAAATAAGTTTTCTGTAAGTCGCGTTCGACCGCAAGTGGAGTGAGTTCGAACACGGTTGTGAACGTGGCTGTGAACGTGGGTGAAGAGTGTGCTTTGTGCGTTCGAACACCCTGTTAGAACGCATTGTGAACACCTGCATCGCGTTCGCAATTCCATAGAAGAGTGAACTCAGTGCGTTCGAACGCGGTCGGCGAAATTGTATTCTTTAGGGTTAATTTTGAGTTGTTGGTTAGCCTCTAAAAGGATGTGGATGGCAACTAGAGGTCATTATTGATTATTGAGAATTGAGTTTTGCCTTGCCTCCTTCGTCTTCTTCGCTCCCGTTCTCTCAATCCCTAGCGACGCCACTTCTATCCTCCCTCGATCGACCAATCACCCTAGTCCCTTAGAAGTGGCCCTCTCCTCCCCCTTCTTCCAATCTATCCAACACTTGCCCTAACCCTTCCATCGACCATAACCCTTCCTCCACCACTTTTCACCGGTGCCACCCCATTAACGTCAGTCCTCCACCAACCACCATCACCTAGGGTCACGTGCCTTCATCCACGGATCCAAAATAGATCACCCTGACCTTCGTCCACTAATCGGATGATATCTCAAGATCCCCCAATCCAATTTGCCTAAAACTAGATTTTTTGGAAAGCTCTTTCCTGGGGTTACAACATATCAAAATTTCACATAGAGTCGACGGCGGCATATTTTGAGATCTTATTTTAAAATTCCATACCAGATCTAGTCCAAATAAGAGAATTGGAAGAGATCGAACCTTAGCCTAAGGGGGGATCGTATCAAGCTTGGTATCAGAGCCACTATTCCTTGGACAAGCCTTTCTATGACGACCACCAAAGCCATGGCTGCACGGCAAGATGATGAAGAAGAGATTCTCCCAATAGAGGAGGGGGAAACAGTTGCAGGGACTTCCAACCGCGGAACCACCCGATCTAATCGGAATAAGGAAGAACCAACTGTTCAAACCGTGTTGGGGCCTCTTTCCGAACAAATGGTCATTAACAACCAGATGATGATGGAGATGATGCGGAAATTATAGGCGACAAGGGAAGCAATGGCGAATGGGAACGCACCATCGACCCCACGACGTGAGTCTAATTCCATGAATTCGCCACCGCCGGTTCAGAATTTGCAACCACAAGAGCTGTTGCTACCACCACCCTATGGGCAAAGGCAAGCAAGGATGGTCACACCAGGTCCAGTTGCAGGTGAACCCATCCAACGAGCGAACCACTATGGAGACCACCTTGGAGATCAAGATCCGTGGGCGGGTTAATACGATCCGGAACCACGGCGAGTTAATCAAAACTGAAGGAGGGATCATCAACCCTTCATGGTGCATCCTGCCCCGGTTAGATAAGGACTTGGACATGATCCGAAACGAGACAACGGCATCCGTGGACAAGTCATGCGTCTCAAATTCCCTAAGTTTAAAGGTGGCGATCTAATCGATTGGTTGTATAGGGCGGAGCAATTCTTTGCATACCAAGGTACGGCGGAAGAAAACGAGGTGACGCTTGCGAGCTTCCACCTTGAGGATGCGGCGCTTCATTGGTTTTGAGCAACCAATGCCATTGAGGCTATCGAAACTTAGGCTGACTTTTGTGCTGATATTACACGACGATTTGGAGCGTCGGGGTATGAAGACTTTGATGCTCTCCTCTCAAAGACGGTGCAAAAGACCACAGTTGGGGCATACCAAGAAGAATTTGAAAGAATAAGTTGCCGATGTCATCCACCATGGATAGATTAGCAACTTCGCAGTACATTCATCTCCGAGCTGCGGGGAGACATACAAGCGGATGTGAGGGCTCTAAGGCTTAGAACCCTAAAAGAGGCCTTCGAAGATGTGGTGCTTATGGAAGATAAACATAGGGCCATGAAGTTACATCTGAAACAGAGTTGGACGAGCCAAGGGAGCCACAATCAAGCTTAACCAACCATAGTGGCGGGAAATATACTAGAGTACTGATACACTTAGTTATGATCTTTTCTTATTGCATTAGGTGTTTATTTTCATTAAAATAAAATTCCTATAGGTCGCGTTCGGACGCAGGTGGAGTCGTGTTCGAATGCTTGTGAACCCTTGTGAACACCTTGTGAACGCTTGTGAACGCCTTGTGAATGTCCGCGTTTGTGAATGCCTTGTGAACGTGTTTGTGAACGCCCGCATTCGAACGGCTTGTGAATGCCTATGTTGCGTTCGCAAATCCAGAGAAGGGGCTTTTTGAGTGCGTTCGAATGCGATCAGGCGCGTTCGAACGCGATCGACGAGAATCCTCTAGAATTAGGGTTTCATATTATTTTAGGACTTGTTGGCTAACCTCTGTAAATATGTGGATGGCAACCAACTTCATATTGTTGTTGGATTCTTGATTTCTTGCCTCCTATTTTCTCTCTAGACTCCTTCCTTCTCCCTCTTCACCATCCTTCCACCTCTACCGTTGGTAAGGTTTCTCCTCGCTTCTAATCTCCCTCGACTGTCGAGCCACCCGTCTTCTTTGGGATCTCGACCACTTCGTTCCCTTCGTCTACTTCCCTTAATCACTTCCACAATCCACCCTCATCTCCATACCCATCCATAATCTTAACATCCACTCCACTCGTCACCACCACCATCACCCACGTTATTCCGTATTTTCGTCCCTTCTACAGTTCGAATTTGCGGAGGGCATACATACGAAAGTTGTAGATTAGGAAGATACGGATTCAACCTAATTAGTTTTGTAATTTTATAATTACCGGAGAACATCTGACGAATATTTTTCAACGGTTGCACGGACTGCTTCCTGTAATAAATTCAGATCTTAAGGAATTATTCCGTAACTAATCTTTTGGTTCTAGATCCCATCAATTTAGTATCAGAGTTTAAAAAGGTACCAAGAACCGTTGCTGCGATAGTGCCTCGAGCACCCTTGAAGCCATCCCAAGATGTAAAGTACGCACCTAGAGGTCTGGGACGAGCACTCACACCTGCTCAAGTGGAGGAACGAAGGGCCAAAGGCCTATGCTTTCGTTGTGATGAGAAGTTTGTGCTCGGGCATCACTGTGCTAAACCGATGGGATCGATGATGCTAATTGATGGATTGGAGGAGGCTGAGGATGAGTTTGCAGCTGAAAATGAATGTGTGGCTGGACAGCAAGGAGGAGTAGCTGAGGAGCGACCTATGGAGGAGATGATGGCCAAAATCTCCCTCCACGCCTACTCGGGGACAGCTGCGCCAAAGACCTTGCTGGTGAACGGTGTAGTCAAGAAAACCACAGTGAGAATCTTGATTGACATCGAATCCACCCACAACTTCATTGACAAGAGGCTCCTTAGAAAGATTGGGCTCGAGTTAGAACCCACAGGGTTTGATGTGATGATTGGAGATGGCACCACATTGCGAGCGGATTTTATTTGTGGAGGTGTGGAATTGAAGGTACAAGGCCAAACTTTCACATTGGACCTTTATCCGTTGGCCTTGTGAGGTGACGACATTGTTTTGGGAACTCAATGGCTTCGAAGCTTGGGGCCTGTGATATTTGATTTTACAAACCTCACATTGACATTTTAGAGGAATGACCAGAGAGTGATGCTGGATGGAAGTCAATCGTTGTTTGAACTTCCAAACGAAAGGGATGTAAGGGAGCTTGCTTCTTTCTCGGCACCCACCTTTCCTTTCTTCTCAAATCTGCGGAGAGCCGGTGTAGAGGATAGTGATCTGGTCTGACTCATGGAGGAGTTGAGAGTGAACCCCTCAAGCCACCCTGAGCACGAGGAGCGCGATGGGTTAGTACTAGAGCACGGGCGAATCAAGGTACCCCGGAATGAAGAGCTACGGAGACTATTGATAGCGCACTTCTATGATACTCCTATAGTAGGTCATGGAGGGGTATTACGTGTCTACAAGCGGCTGGCCCAAAGTTGTACATAAACAGCGATGAAGTCTGACGTGAAGAAATATGTGCGTGAATGCCAAATCTGCCAATGAGTATAATTGGATACGCTCAAACCCAGCGGGCTGTTGCAACCACTACCTATACCGGAGGACATCTTCATGGACTTCATCGAAGGGCTGCCAGAGGTCCGAGGACAATTGGTGGTGTTTGTTGTGGTGGATAGGCTAAGCAAATATGCTCATTTCATAGCATTGTCTCACCCGTTTTCAACGAAAAGGGTTGCTGAAATTTTTGTTCGGGAAGTGGCGCGCTTACATGGAATGCCTAGGACAATTGTGTCAGATCGGGATCGCATCTTCATCAGCGAGTTTTGGTCCGAGTTCCAAATTGCAAGGGACTCAAATCAACCTTAGTTCAGCTTATCACCCCGAGACGGATGGCCAAACCGAGGTGGTGAATCGCGGACTAGAGTAATACTTGCAATGCTTTGTGGCGGACCGACCAAAGGATTGGGTCAAATTCCTTCCATGGGACGAGTGATCATACAATACCGCTCATCACTCTACCATTGGCATGACCCTCTTTGAGGCGGTTTATGGACGCACTCTCCCTATTTTGCGTGCCTACGATAGACTTGTGACGACAAATAGGACCGAGCTTGACTTGGAACTTACTGATCGAGATGAAACATTGAGGCGGCTCAAGACTCACCTAGCCACAGCTCAAAACCCCATGAAGCAAACACATGACAAAGGCCGACGTGAGGGAGAATTTAAGGTGGATCAATGGGTGTTCGTTCAAGTTCAACCGTACCAGCAATCCATATTGAGGCCAATTTTAAACCAAAAATTTGGTTACAAGTACTATGGTCTCTACCGAGTACTACAACGAATCGGTCCAGTAGCTTACCGGTTGGACCTACCTGAAGGAACCAGGATATATTCGGTCTTCTATATATCAGCATTAAAGGCCCAGATCGGGCCTAACCATGTGGTCGGTTCGGCCTTACCCGAACCGATGGAGGAAGATGGTCCTACTGAACCGGTCCAAATCTTAGACCGCAGGAGAAGACGCCATGGGTCCAGATTAGAGATTGAAGTGCTGATTGAGTGGATGAGCAAACCTACTGACGAGTCTACATGGGAGCTAGAGTCAGATATCATGGATCGCTTCCCAAATTTCAAACCTTGAGGACAAGGTTGCAGAAGCGTGGTGGATTGATACGATTCGGACTTCACCGATGTCATCTCGAGCATAGATTCACTTTAGGAGTGTCTTTGTTTCTTGTTTCAGTATTTAATTTTCATGAAATAAGTTTTCTGTAAGTCGCGTTTGAACGCGGGCGGAGTGAGTTCGAATGCGGTTGTGAACATGGCTGTGAACGAAGGTGAAGAGTGTGCTTTGTGCATTCGAACGCCCCGTTTGAACGCACTTTGAACGCCTGCATTGCATTTGCAATTCCATAGAAGAGCGAACTCGATGCGTTCGAATGCGGTCGGGCGCGTTCGAACACGGTCGGGCACGTTCAAACACAGTCGGCAAAATTGTATTGTTTAGGGTTAATTTTGAGTTGTTGGTTAGCCTTTAAAAAGATGTGGATGGCAACCAGAGGTCATTATTGATTATTAAGAATTGAGTTTTGCCTTGCCTCCTTCATCTTCTTTGCTCCCGTTCTCTCAATCCTTGGCGATGCCGCTTCTAACCTTCCTCGACCAGCAAATCACCCTAGTTACTTAGGAGTGGCCCTCTCCTCCCCCTTCTTCCAATCTATCTAACACTTGCCCTAACCCTTCCATCGACCAAAACCCTTCCTCCACCACTTTGCACTGGTGCCACCCCATTAACGCCGATCCTCCACCAACCACCATCACCTAAGGTCACGTGCCTCCATCCATGGATCCAAAACAGACCACCCTGACCTTTGTCCACTAATCGGATGATATCTCAAGATTTCCATCTTTGATTCACCTAAACCTAGATTTTTTGGAAAGCTCTTTTCTAGGGCTACAACATATCAAAATATCACGTTGATCCGACGACGATATCTTTCGGGATCTTATTTCAAATTTCCATACTAGATCTGGTCCAGATCAAAGAATTGAAAGAGATCGAACCTTAGCCTAAAGGGAGATCTTATCAATAATCCAATTTCCTAATAAAGTTGGCTGCCATCCACATATTTATAGAGGCTAGCCAACAAGTCCTAAAACAATATGAAACCCTAACAGACCAACTAAACCAATATTCCTTATCTTCTCCGATTACCTCTCGGATTAAGCTTTCATTTTGTCACACATATATTCTGAATCTGGAAAAGTCATGAATGTCTAAGTTATAGAACTAGAGGTTGGCGACTTTATCCAACTAATTTGATATTATTTGGATATGTGTAGAATATTCTACAAATATTTTCTCGAAACTGCACAGAGTTGGATTTAGTTAATTAAATAAAATTCTAACCTGCTAAGACTCTAACTAAACCAAATAACCAAATAAGATAATTAGACTCAATCCATTGAGCCTAATCTCTCTTTGATGTGATCCAATCTGATCCGATTCGTCTTATTGGACGAAAGGCCTCCTAATACGGAGGCAAATAGGTATCATCAAGTTTTAGCCAATATAATATGTTGCCTAGTCTAAGCTTTAAGCTATATGAGTCACCGAACAATTGCTTCGAATTAAACGCTGCTAAGACCTGCTATAAACCGCTGCATTGGTGAGTTGCTCCTCTAAATCAATTTCACTGCTGAACTTATCAACCAAGTCAAGCTGCTAAACCACTAAGCCAGTAAACAATTTTTTTCTCACTAATTTTTTTTATTAAATTCTCAATAATTATTTGAGGTTGGAGTAGCATGTACACGTGGAAAAGTGGTCCTCTGCATCACCGGCTGCAGGAATTACCTCAAGTGGGATATATAAGCTCCGAAAGCAGTTATCTTATTTTAACATTCAACTGTTTCATGATTTGGTCTTACGTTAGAAATTATTATTGTGTTATTCTTGTTAATACTATTCCACTAATACTACTGCTGTTGTTGTCGTGGTGGTGGTGGTGGTGGTTTAATTCCTGGAAAAAAAAAAGGCAAGTCACACGTTGAGTTGTGTTTTAACTTAATAAGCATCCGATTTGATGGAATAAAAGTGGAATATTTTCTCTAATTTCAAATGATATTCATATTAATACATCTTTATATCTTTCTTTATGTAAAATTTTATTTTAAACAATTACAGTTTTAAACACACTAAGAACCGTTCAAAGTCATTCAAAAATATAGGGATCAATAGATTATTTTGTAAGTTAGTCTTATAAATTACTATATTTATTGGTGATTGGTTTGATCCGAGTTTGAATTCATAATTTTTGACCCTTTTAGAGTTTTTCCACATAAAATTTCATATTTTCTTTACTCGTTAATTATTATTCTATATTTTTAACAAGCATAAGTTGGGGAACATGTCTCGTTAGATACATATGCATGTCTAAGTATTTTTAATTAGTATCAGAGCAAGCTCTCTTAACTTAGAAAGAGATTCACTAGGCATGAATTTTCATAATGAACAGTCCTCAATTATACCTCAAATTCTTGACAGAGTGAACTATGGTTATTAGAAAGCTAAGATGAGAGCTTTCATACAATCTAAAGATGAGCATGTTTGGCTCGCCATTGTAAAAGGTTGGAGTACACTTATGCACGTAGTAGACAACAAGCTAGTTGAAAAATTAGTTGAATATTTAGAAAAGTTGGACTATGAGAAAGTTGGCTGGAATAGTAATGTCATAAATGTATTTTTAGTTTAGTTTCTCGAAGAATATTCATACGTGAGGTTGCTAAAGATGCATAAATTATCTTAGGAACCACACATAAAAGTACCAATACTATTAAGCTCTCAAAGCTTCAAAGATTAACTTCAAGTTTTGAAATTTTTGACACTAAAGGGAATAAAACTTTTGATGAGTTTTATACATAACTCGGTATCACTGTGAACTCAATTTTCAACCTAGGTGAGAAAATTTTAGAACATAAAATAGTGTACAAAATCCTTACATCTCTACTTGAAAGATTTCATGTTAAACTCACTCCCGTAGAAAAAGGTAATTATATTGACACTATGAAGGTTGAATAATTAATAGCGAATCTATAAACTTTTTGAATCCACTATCTAAATCTAAGAAGTATAGAGGTATGGCCTTAACTACTATTAGAGATGATATAGAGGAGTTGGTTGATGAAAGTAAAATAGATTCTAAGATCATGGCTATGTTTGTAAAGTTCACTAAATTCTTTAAGAAGCCTAACAAGTTCACTGGTGAGAAGTTTGAGAAGAGCGAATGTTTTGGCTTTGGTCATATTGCATAGAAATATCCCAATTGGCTTAAGAGGAAGGGATAAGCTATGAAGATCTCTTGAGATGAATTGGATGAAGATGATTCTGAGGAAGAACAATAAAACTATATAGCTTTTATCATGTCTCTCTCTCACATTGACCTGACTTTTAATTCTAATAGCACAGATGAGCTAAAATTGCTTTCACCTGAAAATGAAGAGGACTTGGAGATATGAAAAGCATACAATGGACTATATCTAGAGTCCTTCAAGCTGAAAAGAAAATAATATACGACTACTTACAAGACTCAAGACGGTTGCAGCAGAAAGAACTCAATTCAAAAATTAGTACACAAAAGAACTTGAGCTAGTTAAAACTCTTACACAACAACTGGATAAACTTAAAGAGAAGTCAAAGATCACTGAAACTAACCAAGAGTGCCTATTGAAGGAAGTGACATTTCTAAAAGGGAAGAACAAATTGGATGAAATTCTTGATACCCAAATTTCTAGAAAAGACAAGTATGGACTTAGATACACTAGTAATTCAACTAATAAGAAAACTATTTTTGTGTCTACAAGTTTTCAAAAGAGAGATAATATGAGGATAAGATATGAAGCTCCACAGCAAATCTGGACAAATGTTTTTAAAGACAAATCCAAACCAATATTGTTGTGAGCCTTCAAAAGGTAAAAAGGTAACTTCAAAACACACTCCTCAAAATAAGGTAGGTGACTTTAGCATATGAAAGCATTCATATATGGTGTAAAATAAAATCTAGGATAAGAAAAGTGATCTTAAATGTTAAGTTGTGCATACTGCTTTAAAAACCCTAAATTCAAACATATGGTATTTAGATAGTGGTTGTTTAAGGCATATGTCAAGTGACAGATTCATGTTTTATAAACTTAAAATCTATGAAGGGGGAGTTGTGATCTTTAATGATGATAATTCAACCAATGTAATTGGGAAAGGAACTCCAGGTGTGCCTACTTTGGAAAATTTTGTATGTTGAAGGTTTGGAAGCAGATCTGCATAAGTATTTATCAATTCTGTGATAAGAGCTTTAAGTAAAATTCTCTAAAAATGATATCTTATTCTAATATTATATGTTATGGATCTAAAATTTTTGATAATTACTATATTGTCGGTGCTATTTTAGAAATTGTAGATCTTTTGCACCAACGGCTTGGACATATGAACCACATGGAACTATTCAATCGGTTAAAACCTGAGGCGAATAGAGGAATACCTAAAATTAAGGAGAAGATAAAGAACGTGTGTAAGCCATGTCAAATTGGGAAACAAATAAGAATCTTACATAAATGAGACAAATTCAAAGTGGGGGGTAACTTTTTTGTTTTACACGTCTACTTTTGAACCTAAAAATGTGAAGGAGACACTTATGAATGATTCTTGGGTTAATGCTATGTATGAGAAACTAAAACAATTTACTAGAATGATGTTTGGTGCTTAATTCTTAGGACCAAGAATGTGAAGATAATTGGAACAAAGAGGATTTACAAGGACAAGAGTGATGAACATAGCAATATTGTTGGATATTGAGGGTATAGATTTGACGAGACATTTGTAATTGTTGCTAGACTAAAGTCTATTATGTTCTTTTTGCCATAGCTTTTCATTTGAAATTTAAATTATTTCAAATTAATGTAAAAAGTGTTTTCTCTCTTTGTGGTTCGCACATCTTTGGTATTCTTACTTATGGTTGTCTTGGATGATTAATAGTTCTCCACATCTAGCATCTTAATTCTGGGTTTCTTATTTAGTATTGGCAAATGTGTTCAAAATATTCTAAGTATTTTATTCATGTATATGAGCATATCTATAAGTTTTTATAAGATATTGTTTGAAGAATTTTTAGATTTCAAGAATTTAAGTCGAGACATTCAAAGAGCATTCAAACACATCGTACAATAGTTCCAAGTCATTAAAAAATACAAAGGCATATTTTTGGCTGTTTGAATGGACCTTGAGTACTATTCAAAGTCATCAGAATATATAGAGGGGTGTTTTTGGCCGTTCAGATGCACATGAAATTTAAGTTAGGCCATTCAAATGGGGCACAAAATTTATGCAAAACCTAGGGTTTTGCAAGACCTAATTTGGCTTGAATTTGGCATTATCTTTATAAGGTGTATAAATGTTATGATGCCCTAACCCTAGTAAGGATAGTCATTGATTAGTAGAGAAGTTTTTGAAGAAAAGAATATTTTTCACCGATGAAGGTTTTGCTCATCTTCTACAATAAAAGGGTTTGTCTTAACGATCAATGAGACAAAAGATCAATCTTAATGGTTACTGAGGTTGGAGATCAATCACGAGAAACAATGACTCACGGGATTTAGCGATCAAGACTGTTAACAAAGTCATAGGGATCGATGGATTATTTTGTAAGTCGGTCTTGTAAATTACTACATTTATTAGTGATAGGTTTGATCCAACTTTAGAGCCGTAGTTTTTTTAATCTATTTGGAGTTTTTCTATGTAAAAGATCTTGGTGTTTATCTTTGCTTTACTCATTGATTTTTATTTTGTATTTTTACTTAAGCAAGATTGAGAATCATGCCTAGAGTTTAGATACATACGTGTATCTAAGTATTTTTAATATTGATATTAGCTTTACTAATATTTAGTTTACCATAATCTATTGTTATTCTATTTGGTCTTGTTTGTGAGTTTGGGTTTACTTGCTCTTCTTATACCCCTTTGGTTACAACAAATGGTATTAGAGCCGAACATTCAAACCTAGACTTTAATTTGATGTATTGATTTATAAACTGTTGAGATCATCTAAAGAAAAATTATTTCAAATAAATTTAAAGTAGAGAAGTTTGATGCCACCAATAATTTTTGATGTGGCAATGTGAATTCATAGATATCTTGTTTTAAAAAGAATTAGACATTACATTAGAAAAAAAAGCTCAAAGAGACTAAAGACAAGGAATGAAAAAAGATAAATCGGCAAGCTTGTAACATAATTCAGTTTAATCTTGCAAAAGACCAAAAGTACTTTTTGATAAAGTAGACATTAGCGAAGAACTTATGGAAGAAATTAGATGACAAATTTATGATCAAGATTATTGAGAATTGACTCTATTTGAGGAAGTTATTCTGTTTCCAATGCAAAATTGGAACACGTATAACTGAACACTTGAATGCCTTCAACAAATTGACATATTTAAAATTTTTAATATGGAAATATTAGATGAATACAAAGCTTTGACATGCCAACCTAATACCGCCGAGCTTGCAACCTATTCTTCTTCCAATTTTTCTTTTCTTGATGAGCTGAGGTATGCATGTACATCTGACCCACATGTTTTGAGATTGTTGTAGGAGGTGATGGATAATCCGGAGCACCATCTAGTGTTGGAGAACCGAGGCGATTTGCTACTGAACCACGGATGCATTCGGGTGCCCACAAATAATGGGTTGCGGTAGAAATTATTGGAGCATTTCTACCAAACTCCAGAGGTTGGTCATGATGGTGTCTTGAGAACTTATAGGATGATATCTCAGAGTTGCACGTGGCTAGGATTGAGACAGGATGTGAGGAGTTTTATCTGTGCTTGCGAAGTCTGTCAAAGGGCTAAGGCAACCACATTGAAATCGGTCAAATGACTTCACTCTTTACCTATACCGAACTATGTTTGGGAAGACATTTCTATTGATTTCATAGAGGGTCTTTTGCTGATACGTAGTTATTTCGTTATTTTTGTAATGGTTGATATATTGAGCAAGTATACGCAATTTTCAACATTGTCATATTCATTTTCAGTTAAGTTAGTGGCTAAAATTTTTGTGAGAAATATTGCTCGGTTATATAGTATACCACGCACGATTGTCTCAGATCATGATCGTGTATTTACGAGTGGCTTTTGGATGGAGTTTTTCATATTACAAGGGATACGATTAAACTTCAGTTCGGCCTACCATCCACAGTCGGACGGCCAAACAAAGGTGATCAATCGAAGCATTGAGCAATACTTGAGGTGCTTTGTTGGAGAGATGCCGAGACAATGGTTGGAGTTCTTACCGTGGGCGGAGTGGTCTTACAACACCGCCTACCATAGCAGCATTGGCATGACTCCATTTGAGGTGGTGTATGGACACATGGCTCCGACATTATACATTTATTATCTAGTGGCATCTATAGATCGAATAGAGGTGGACTTAGCTTTGATGGATAGAGACGCTACATTGAGGAGATTGCGTGCTCATCTTAAACTTGCTCAAAACTGCATGAAGCAAGTTTGTGATCGCAGTCATAGAGAGCAGGTGTTTGACATTGACAATTGGGTGTTTATGAGGATAAAACCATATCGACAGGTGATCTCGCATCTGATGCGTAACCAAAAGTTAGCAAATCGCTATTTTGGTCTATTTCAGGTGTTGGAGCATATCGATCCAGTTACATATCTTTTGGAGCTGCCGGAGGGGTCGAGAGTGCATCCTACTTTACATGTTTCATTGCTGAGGGAGCGGACTGGAGATCATGAGGTCATTGGATCAGTTCTACTAGAGCCATTGGAGGAGACAGAGATCATAGGGCCAGTTCGTGTACTTGCTAGGCATCAACAACAACATGGTACTAGATTAGAGATGGAGATTTTAGTCAAGTAACTTGGCAAACCATCCGATGAGGCGACATAGGAGTTGGAGACTGATATTTTGGAGCGTTTCCCTGACTTTTCACCTTGAGGATAAGGTGGAGGAAGCGTTGTGGGCTGATACATTAGTTAGGGTCTTTTCTTATTCTATTAGTTATTTATTTTTATTAAAATAAAATTCATGTAAGTCGTGTTAAAATGTGGAAGTGGTCGCGTTCAAATGCCTGCATCACGTTCGCACATACCGAGAATGCCTTTTATGTATTTGAATGCGATTGGATGCGTTCAAACGTGATTAGGGGAAATCTTCTAAAACTAGGGTTAATAATTATATTTTGGCTTGTTGGCTAGCCTCTATAAAGGTATGGACGGCAGTCAAATTAATTATGCTATTGGATTATTGATTTTTTGCCTCTTATCTTCTCTCTGTTCTCTCTACCCTAATCTTCCTCCTCCCTCTTTACCAACCTACCGCATCTACCATTGGCAAGGCCTCTCCTAACTTCTAATCTCCCTCGTCTGTCGAGTCCTCCCTCTTCTTTGGGATCTCGACCACTTCTTCCCTTTCGTCTTTATCCCTTAAACCACAACGACAATCCACCTTCATCTCCATTGCCATAGAAAACCCTAACATCTACTCCACTCGTCACCACCACCATCACCCTAACTAAATCATAATTTCATTCCTGTTACAATTCGAATCTGTGAAGGTCATAAATACGAAACGTAGATTAGGAAGTTACGGATCGATTTCACTTGGTTTCATAATTTTTTGACTATAGGAGAAAATTTGGTGAATATTTTTCATCAGTTGCGCAGACTGCTTCTTATAATAAATCCAGATCTTGAAGGAATCGTTCCATAGACTTATTAGTATTGTACTCTAATCTCTGTTAAGGCTCCATTATGGGGAGCAATTGAGATGCTCCCCCCACTAACAGCTTGTTGATGTCTACAAGAGCCCTTGTACAAATGAACTTTGACCATTTAGCTTTATTTAGGCTATCCATAGGCACCAGTTCTCCCACCTTTGCAACAAGGCTTATAGCTGTCATTTTGAATAGATATTCCATTGGTAATCCATGTAACTACACCCAAAACTCAGAGTTAGAGAAGACTCATGCTTAGGCAGGAACATTTGCCTCAAAGTGACTTAGTGCAAAGAGATCTCGGCTAAATGACCATGGGGCCTTGTACTAGACCTTTCCACCTATCGATTTGGAGTTTGAACACAAGGAGGAACGTATTTTTGCCTACATCTATGAAGTTAAGGTTTCCTTCTAGGGACCACACCTTCATCATAGCAGTGCAAAGACCCATTGTGTTGAAGGTCCTGTAGGATATGAGCTTGCCTATAAGGCATAAATCTTCCTCCTAGAGGGTAGGATCGAACCTTCTAGTAATGTTATGGTATCTTCCATTTTATCCTCAGTGAGAAATTTAGAGATAAAGAGCTCTTGTCTCTAGTTGCCATGGATGAGGGATAGAAATAGGGTTTACTAGAGAATGGAGCAAAGAGGGGGTTAAGTGGGTATAGAGGCAAGATTAGGCTTAGGAGGAGATAGCTAGGTCTGTTGGGTGGTGGAGCATAGGGAGTTGAGTTGGTCTTGAAAATGGAAGCTGTAGGAGATGAAAGAGGAGGCCAACAGTTTGCCGAGAGGCTACAGACCGATAAGGAAGAGAAGTTAAGCACTACCACGGGAGGGGGCTGTTTAAGCATTCATCAAAGATAAGGGTGTGAAAATGGATTGGATAATGCTCAACCCACATACAGATTCATATTTTAGATTCAGATACGAATATTGGACAGACAACAAAATTTAAAACTATATCTTAACTAAATAAAAATGAATGATTTTTGGATATGGATTTTTAAATATAAGATTGAATCTTAAATAGATGCGGATTGAATTTTAAATAAATCATGACTTTTCTTTTGGAGACAATTAATACAAAATATTAAGAGTTTCATGCCAAATACATATAAATTTAGTAAAATCAATCTCTACAAATAATATCGAACATATTATTAGTAATAAGATCAATATTCACCATTTAACTAAGCAAACCAAAAACTGTAAATTATTCAATAAATATGAGGGTGAACAAATATCTGATATCTATATCCAAAAAATTATATCAGCCCCGTATTTGAATTCGAGTTTTTTTAACTTGTATCCGAATTCCTATTTGGGTCAAATAAGAAATTTTTACTTGAATTCAATTTGAATCGAGTTAGATGGCGAGTCGGGTCGGGTCGGGTCGGAGTTATCTGCATGTTTTCACCCCTATGAATCAAATGGTATACAATGAGCAGGGTCGGCCCAACTTTAAGTCCATTTATGTGGTTGTCTAGGATCGTAGGCCTACTTAGTAGCTATATTTATAGATTTGGGGCCATAAGCTAAAATTTCTTAGGCCCCTACCGGGGCCCAAGAAAACCACAATTGATGCATGCGCATGGGGAAACTAGTAATGATTAGGGGTGAAAACGGATCGGATACGGATCGGATAGTACTCAACCCATATCTGGATCCGTATTTTTAGTTCGGATACGGATTCGAATACGAATATTAGACGGATAGCAAAATTTAAAACCATATCCTAACTAAACGGGTACGGATAATTTTCGGATAAAGGATCGGATCTTAAACGGATATTGATTAAATTTAAAATAATTATAATATTTTATTTAAATATAATTAACACAAAATTATTAAGAGTTTTACAACAAATAATTTTTTTGTATGTCAAATATATAAAATTAGAGAAATTAATCTCTATAAATAATATATAACGTATTATTAGTAATAATATTAATACTTACTATTTAAATAAGCAAACTAAAAACTGTAAATCATTTAAAAAAATATGCGGATAAACGGATATCCGATATCCGTATCCGAATCCGAAAAATATATCCGACCCGTATCCGAATCCGTATCCGAATTTTTTTCAAAAATTCTATCCATATCCGAATCCGAATCTGAATCGGATAGAAATTTTTTATCCGAATCCGATCCAAGTCGGATCGGATAGCCGGTTGGGTCGGAGTTTATCCGACCCGTTTTCACCCCTAGTAATGATGCATGCATTAGGTGCACATCCGGGGCCCAAGAAAATTGATGCATGCATTGGGCCTAAATGGGAAACTAGACTAACTAGTAAATAGGAAATAAATGAATGCACCTGGTAGCAGATTACTAGTTTCATAACAAATAACAAATAACATTAACAATGGCTCTTAACTAATTGCCATTTGGAGAGACATAACAAATAACATTAATTACTATGCTAATCTGATCTAATGATAAAAAACTACTTTAAAATCCCTATAAAATCTTATACGAAATCCCACCTTGATTGTGATCTTTCTATTTCTCTCTATCTCTCTCTTTCAACTCTCAAGTAAGAAAACAAATATCCATATTTATCTCTCACCAACCACCACCCTGCATGATTCCACCATCACAGGCGAGGCGGTGGCCCAACTATCACCAGTGAGACAATGACCTGAATCTGACTAATGTTAGATCATCGCCGGTTGTCTACCTAATGCTTTTGAATCGGTCGATGCTCCAATATTTTTGCATAATTAGGCTGGCCACTAATGTTGGTCAGAACAGTAATATCATTTATATATTATTTTATTTATTTATTAGCCTTTTTCTCATTATATCAACTTATCAAGTTTTGAATATTTATTCTTTTTTAATTTTTTATTCCTGAGTGTGTCTACTAGAAAATTATGATTCTTGTTGGGAAAAGTGTACAAAGAAACGAAAAGTAGATAGTTTGATTCAACTTGATAATCTTTTTTACTAGCAATGTAAAGAATATGGAACAAATTTACAAAGAAATAAATTATCTAATATTGATGGGAATTATTTGCTGACCATAAATTATTTTTTAAGAACTCTGTAATAAGACCATCGATATGGGTGACCGAGCTTGGGATAGGCAACGTTGAGGGGAAGTCGAGAGCGAGCTTGGGTGCACTAGAATAGACCCCTTGGCTAGAGATAGTGGTGGATAGGCCTGTGGCTTACTGTTAGGGTTTAGACATGGCTAAATCTAGTTCGTGGGATGGAGGCCATGAGCAAGGTAAGGGTGACTAGGGTTAGGATTTGGTCGAGAGGGAAGAAGACTAATTAGATTATATTCAACAACATGCTTGACTAGGTTGCACTCCACATGTTGTAGAGGTGGTTCGCTCGACCAAACCAACTAGTTGACTCCCACTAGGACCCAACCAAAGTAAATGATAAATTGGTTCAAACTGAACCATCCATGGACCGGAAGTAATATGATAAGCAAATGACTAATCTAAAATATAATAAATAAAGGACTCCACTCAATAGAACCGTAAACTTGGGTTAGCTAAGACTCAAACTTGGATTAGATCATAATAATTCACTATGCTTCCATCCACATTATCCTAAAAGTGGAAATTCAAGTAACGAAGCCATGTTACAATTTAGTCATCCAAATTGCATCATCCTTGGAGTCAGCATCATCCGACTTCTCTATCAACATGAAAGTAGCCAGTTTTACACTTGTGACCCCAAACAACTTTTCAACATAATAGTAGCGATGACCATTTGATAAACTTTTCGACATATTACTAGCATAGATCCTTCGCTCTTTGTTCCTCAACTTGGGTTGCTATAAGATGTTGTGTAGAAAGTCATGATGCCCAGAGCTAGTTGCATATGGCCAAGCCCTCTTGCACGCATCTACCATGGCTGTGGGTGGCTAAGGCAACTTCTGCATGTCTTTCACTATGCAAGGTATCCCTTTAATCCTTATTGTCTGAAACTTTTCCTTTATCATATGTGGAAGCGTGTGCGCAAGAGAACGAGATCTAGCCACCTTCACCTCGGCTTAGATGTCATGAAGTCTACCAATGGAAGTACTATAGTTTTTCTGAGTTTGGAGGAATTATGGGTAGCAAAAGTTAAACCTAACTTAATAACTCAACAAGGTAACTTGACTTTTAAATGGATTTGACTTTAATTTAATAGGGATCTGCCAACCGGTTTATGACTTGACTAATTCATTTATAACCCAACTAACCCATTTCTAACACCAAAAAATAGTTTATAACTCCCAAAAAAACTGTCTATAATCTGAAAAAAATAGTTTATAACATAATAACTCATATCAATTTTAATAATTTGTGCCATCTGATAATCCGTGTAACCTGTTTAATAAATGGATCATATTTGTATATAGAAATTTTGACACATTTTATATAAATGTGGTCATGTTCATATTTACAAAATTATGACCCGACTCAAACCCGGCTATCCCGACCCGCCTAGCTTATGATTAAAGTCTGGATTTTCAAATACACCTAAGCATTTGCATGTATATTAGCTGTCATTGATGCATCTTGTGGAACTTCTGCAGAGGTATGCTCAAGTTTGAAATTTTTTTGCTGATGTGAATCATCAAATTCGGGTCAAAGTTGTTTTCTTGGCTAATCCAAATACCTCTACTGTTGGCTTGAAAAAGATTTAAGCTGACACGCTATGATCTAAGTTGACTTCTGCAACTTCTGCAAGAACTTCATAGAGTAAATGAAGGTCATCTTCCTCGACTAGTGGTTGATAGTACAGAGGAAAATCCACAACAATTTCGCTAGCAAGATCCTTCAAGTGAAACTGGGAAGTTGACTACTCAATCAAGTTATCACAAACCATTAAATGGAATGCAAATCCTACTTGTTGAAGATACACCGCTTTAAATTTGAGCCGTACTGCTAAAACAAAGTAATCACACCTCGGTGCAACTATTGAAACTTTAGAAAATGGGTGAGAAGCCTTCATTCAATACACAATATGAAAAGCTCTATGAGATGCATCTCAAACCCAAGGTGGAAGCATTGATGCACAAGGAGATTCAAGATATTTTCCCTATTATGTGGTTCTGATGGATTGTGAGGTAAGATACAAATTTCCATGGGTTTCTAGTTTAGCATTATATACGTGTGTTTGTTACAGTTGTATTAATATTGTACATCATCTTTAGTGGAGAAATTTTTTTAAACTCTGATTTAAAGTGGACTCGAATGGATGAGTGATCAAAAGTTAGCTTGTTATGTGATTGCAGAAATCCTGCTATTTATCATATAGATGAGGACTGTTCTCATGCTTTACTGCGAAGCAAAGCAGAGGCAGCAGCTGACTGATTTATTATTAGACGTTAATCTCATGGTTTACCTTCTATGAATGTTTCAAAATGTTTTAAGTTCATTGTTTGGCAAATGTCTATGAATTTGCCAGATTTACGGTTAGAGTGCATAATTATACATATTCTTGCTCATTATGTCTTGCTCTTTATTATTCTTAGTAGTAGAATAGGTCGACATATAATCAACCCAGCTATTTATATAGTAGCTATAAGCTTATATACATATAATATCATATGCGAGATGTTCTCTCTCGCAATTCTTATTTCATAATCCTAGATCGCTTCCTCACTCCTCAGTTCAACACAGGAGCCGCACCAAGCGTCCACATTGGAGCCGGTCCTGTCATCACCGAGCGTCCACATCAAAGCCACTCCTATCAACACCAAGCATCCACATTGGAGCTACTCCTATCATCACCGAGCATCTTCTCTTCTCTCCCTCCATTGGGATTCCGTTAGGGCCTTCTCGGCACCGTGGTGGAAGCGGGCGGGTGTGACCGGTGCGGTCAAGGATGGAGATTCCTAAGCATTTGACACTTCTTGTCGAGTTCAATGACGACGTTTTCGATCATCATTTTCATCATAATCAAAGTCACCACTCTATGGGAGCTCAACTCTAGCCGTCGGTACGAGAGACTTGCAAAGACTACGCTCTTTAGCAAGCTTTCCTTGCCACTGGCGAGAGCTTCTTTCGACGAGGCCGAAATGTAGACGATCAACCTCCATACTCTAGTTGTGGAAGGAGTTCGAAATGCTAATGGCCTCTCTGTAACATCCCTCGGCCCTCTCTTTCCTCTACCATCTCATTGATGCTCAGCCCCCAAATCCTCTCATCAAACTGTTGAGCCAAGCTCGAGCCTCATCGAGCTAGAGATAAGCCAAGCCAAGCTCAAGTTTTCGAGCTTAAATTGAGCTTGAGTTGAGCTAAACTTTTATATCTCTCGAGTCTAGCCAAGATGGACGAGGAAGATAAGGAAGCCCTGGGAACCGTCGGAGACGGGCTGGATCAAAGCCAACACCGACGGAGCGCTGAAAGCAGGCTCGTACCAAGGCGGAGCAGCGGCCATATTTTGAAATGCCGATGGTGAGTTTCTTCAGGCTGGATGGGAGCCGTGCTCGGGCACCTCGGCGCTCCAAACGGAACTCTGGGCCATTAGATTGGCGTTGAAGATGGCGAGTAGAGGCTCTCGGCTCGAGATAGAGTCGGATTGCACCGAGGCCATCAGATGCGTGCAGCAGCCGGAGCTCAGGCCATGGCGGGTCCGTAACCTGGCGCGCAAATGTGTAGAGCTCGCCAATGGCGTTGGTGAGGTTCGGTTATCCCACGTGGGGAGAGAAGCCAACTCGGTCGCTGACTGGGCAACAGCGAGGGCCAGTGTGGCTTCGGGTTACTGCCAGGTGGAGCACCTAAGCAACGCTCCACCGAAATTATGTAAGCTTTTAACTGCCGACACTGACACATGGCGACAAAATTTAATAAATAGCTGACCTCAGCTCTTTGCACTCAAAAAAAAAAAAAAAAAAAAAAAAAGAGTCTAGCCAAGATGGACCGAGCTTGCTCGAGTTTGGCTCGTTTACACCTTATAGTCCATATCCCAATTATAGCTTTGACTGCTCATGCAACATCAGAGGAAAAGAATAAGACTTCTAGCTAGAATAGATTTTCACTTGAAAAAGCCAATAGAGAACGAAAATCTATTGGAAGTTATTAGTTTTGTTTGCAAAAATTCTAAACACTGAAATACCATTTTCTTTTGCCTGTTGAAGGTTGCCGTTGTTTAGCTGATTTAATAATAATAAAGTAGTGATTTCTTGAGATATTGGTAGGTTTGGATGGTTAATAGTCAAATTGATGATTAAGATAGAGAACTCAATAATCTTCTAGAATAATTTGACCTATAACAGAATTTACTATTCCGATGATACGATCTCCCCTTAGGCTAAGGTTCGATCTCTTCCAATTTCCTGATTTTGACCAGATCTGGCATGGAACTTTGAAATAAGATCCAAAAATATTCCGCCGTTGGATCGACGTGAAATTTTGATATGATATAGACCCAGAAAATAGCTTTCCAACAAATCTAGTTTTAGGCGAATCGGATATAGGGATCTCGAGATATCGTCCATTTAGTGGACAAACATCAGGTGGTCTGTTTTGGATCCTTGGATGGAGGTACGTGATCCTAGGTAATGATGGTTGAAGGTGGACTGGCATTAATTGGATGGCACCGGTAAAAAAGTGGTGGTGGAAGGGTTATGGTTGATGGAAGGGTTATGGCAAGTGTTGGATAGATTGGAGGAAAGGGGAGGAGAGAGCCACCCCTAAGGGACTAGGGTGATTGGCCGGTCGAGGGAGGTTAGAAGCAACGTCGCCGGGGATTGAGAGAACGAGAGCGAAGAAGACGAAGAAGGCAAGGCAAAACTCAATCTCAATATTCAATAATCAATCCTGACTTTGGTTGCCATCCACATCCTTTTAAAAGCTAACCAACAACTCAAAATTGACCTTAAAAATACAATTTTCGCCGACCGCATTCGAACTCGCCCGACTGCGTTCGAACGCAAACGCACCGAGTTCACTCCTCTGGATTTGCGAACGCGATGTAGGCGTTCACAGTGCGTTCGAACGCATAGTGCACTCTCTTCACCCACGTTCACAAACCGCGTTCGAACGCGACTTACAGAAACTTATTTTAATGAAAATTAAACACTAAAACATGAAACAAAATCACCCCTAAAGTGAATCCATGCTCGAGACAACCTCGGTGAAGTCCGAATCGTATCATCCGACAATCGAACATATGCCACTAATAGTTAGTTTCACCGGTATTTATTATTAACCGCCAACATAACTATTGTTTGAGTGACATTTTCTTAAATGCCACTAATTAGACATAAAATACCGCAGTATCTAAATAATATCGACATTTATAAATATTAAAAAAATACCATATATGCCCTTCATTAAATGCCGATAAAAAAAGGAAATAGTGATATTTTTAAAAATACCACTATTTCGAAGTGAAATGTGGTCATTTATCATTTACTGGCATTAGCAAATGTTTGGAATACCACAAATAATTATTGGTATATATAAATGCCAGTAAATTCTTAAAATAAAATATAAAAATGGAGTGGATATTAGTCGGTGCCTATATTCAGATCAGAAAACAAAATCCCTCCAAAAAATCTCCTAAAATTTCACAGTGAGAATCCTTAATCTCTCGTTCCACCTCTTCGTTACCGTAGCTGAGCGCGAACGTCTCTTATTCCTCCCTTCTCCATCAATGCTAGCTAGGGGTGTAAACGAGCCGAGCTTGATCGAGCCTGGCTCTAATCAAGCTTGGATTGAAATTAATTTCGAGCCAGTCTTTGTGATCAAGTTTGAATTGAAATAATTTCGAACTCGAGCCAATTTTGAGCTTAAATGAGCTTAAACGAGCTGCTCAATTAGCAATTCCAAGCCTTATCAATTTCAAACCATTTTCGAGAATCAAGCTTGAAATAAAACCTAATTCAACTATAAAGATATAAATATTACCAAAATATAAATTACAAGTAACAAAGATAATTATGTCAAAAAATTACAAGCAACTAAAATATAAATTACAAACAATAAAAATAATTGTGTCAGAAAATAATGGCTAAAATTCTGAATGGGTGAAAGGGTGTTGATCTGATGGTTCATATTAGTTTGATATTACTCATATTATATATATCGACTCGATCGAGCCAGCTCGAGATCAAGCTTGGATCAAATTTAATTTCGAATCTAGCTATAATGATCAAGCTCGGCTCAGCCTATTTTCGAGCCAAGCTTGATCGAGCATTATCAAGCCAAGCTCAAGCTAAGCTCGAGCCGGCTTGATTATTTTTACAGCCCTAATGCTAGCCGAGTGCCTTTCTTGTCCTCATCACCTTCCTCCTCTGTGACTCGAGCTGTTGTCCCCTTCACCAATCACCTCTCACGATGCTCCCTCTTACCATAGTCACCTTTCACCAAGTCAGTCTTCATATTAGAATTCAATGTACTGCCATTTTCTTTCTTGTGCAATCATGAGTTAAACTCCAACAATTCGTCTTTGCAGAGCTGGCCATCTAGAAAGAAATGTCATAATCCATTATTGCATAGAAGGAGATGTGCCCAAATAGCCATAATAATGCTTGTTTACTATTGACTATGCTTAGGTTTTCTAAATTCTTCTATTCACTTCTGTAAGTTAGATTTACTTACTCAAATATTTTGCTATAGCCCTTCGAGACGGGTAGAAACCATATGGATTCCAAGTGACATGTCAGTCAATATTTTAACATAATATACACAAGAAAGCTCAATAATTTTATAAATAATATAAATGAAAGAAGCTCATAACACCAAGGACCGTAATAAGCTCTAAAATACATATCCAAAAATATATACAAATGCCCATGCAGGGGTTATAAGCCATCGACTTAAATTTACATGAGAAAAATAATTAAAAGAATAATGAAATAGATCTTCGTTAACTTCTCTACAAACTTAGGCTCATCTACAAGCTGAAAATATTTCCATCAAAAAGTGGTGAGTATAAAGCCTAACAAATTTCTAATTCTGTAGTCTAAAAGTATTGTAAATTAAGATGCAATAATAGGTAGATATGAATATGCACATTATAATTAAATCATTGTATCAGCACTACATACTCATCATATTCATTTAATATGCACATGCATTAGCAATTTACAATAAGGCATGCATAAAACCCAAACAATCATGTCCTCAAATTCGAGCTCACATCAAGCTCCGCTCATATTCTCTTAGTATGGATTGCAGAAGTTCCTCCACACTTATTTAAACAATCTAGAGGGTGAGCAATATATCTATCAATCTAAAGGTTTTTCACCCAAAGGAGCTTCGATTTATATCATTGAGTGAGAAATAATTTGAGTAAGTGCAAGTCAAATATCATCTAGAACTTGTAGCACTTTGTAGAAGCTAAATAAGAGCTTAGAATGAGGGTCATATAGAGAGAATTTGAGTTTCTAGTTCATCATCTATGAGTTCTTAATTCAAATATGGAGCATATTATCTACTTAAGTGTGAAGAAAGCTATTTATATATGAACATGCACTAAGCTATAATAGAGATTGATCATCGAGCACCAGGAAAGTCGAACTGAGTTTCCTACATCAACATCTACACCAATATTAGAAGTTTGCCAGCTTGATCTATGTTGAGTTAAGGACAAGCAATGAAAAGCGATATATTTCACAAAGTAATTCATCGATGAAAAGTTTGAGCAAAAGGACTTCAATTCGAGAGACTGTTTGAAGCAAGATGAGAGTAGTTGTAAATGAATCTTGTATTTATATTTGACTATGAAATAGATTGATTAGTGATACGATCTCCCCTTAGGCTAAGGTTCGATCTCTTCCAATTCTTTGATTTGGACTAATCTGGCATGAAACTTTGTGATAAGATCCCGAAAAATCCCACCGTCGGATCGTCGTAAAATTTAGATATATTGTATCCCCAGAAAAGAGCTTTCCAACAAATTAAGTTTTAGGTGAATCGGATGTGGAGATCTTAAGATATTATCCGATTAGTGGACAAACGTCAAGGGGTTTGATCAGGATCCATGGATGGAGGCATGAGATCCTAGATGGTGGTGGTTGGTAGAGGACCGACGTTAATGGGGTGGCACCGGTGAAAAGTGGTGGTGGAAGGGTTAGGGCAAGTGTTGGATAGATTGGAAGAAGGCGGCCCTCTCCTC
This sequence comes from Typha angustifolia, assembly GCF_048772165.1. Lineage (NCBI taxonomy): Eukaryota > Viridiplantae > Streptophyta > Magnoliopsida > Poales > Typhaceae > Typha > Typha angustifolia. The sequence continues at coordinate 8,121,533 of NC_133252.1, read as the reverse complement.
CCCCTTCTTCCAATCTATCCAACACTTGCCCTAACCCTTCCATTGACCATAACCCTTCCTCCACCACTTTTCACTGGTGCCACCCTATTAACATCGGTCCTCCACTAACCACCATTACCTAGGGTCACATGCTTCCATCCAAGGATCCTAAACAGACCATCCTGACCTTCGTCCACTAATTGGACGATATCTCGAGATCTCCACGTTCGATTCACCTGAAACTAGATTGTTTGGAAATATCTTTTCTGGGGCTATAACATATCAAAATTTCACGTCGATCCGACGGCGGCATATTTCAGGATCTTATTTCAAAGTTTCATGCCAAATATAGTCTAGATCAGAGAATTGGAAGAGATCGAACCTTAGCCTAAAAGGAAATCGTAACATACTATACATAACCTATAGGCTAAGCATAACGATACATAGTGGCCATACCAAAGGGAAACTAATGTGCTCTACTATGGTTGTTATGAAGATGGCCATAGACACTTGTTGAATAATGATTCAAGGCCGAACCACATGATTGGACTTTCCTAGGTTCAATAATGGTGACTTGCTAGATTGGGTCTATCAAGTAGAGCAATTCTTCTTCTATCTAGTAACACTAGAAGACTCCAAGATCTTAATGGCCATTTTTTACTTAGAGGATGTTGCCATTTGATAGTTTTAATCAATCCAAAGGAACCAATCATTTTAGACATAGAATGATTTTCCACATGTAATCTATTTTTGACTTAGGCCATTCAAATATGAGGATTTTGAAGCAACTTGCTAGAAACTTGTTCAAGCTACCTCTACCTAAGCTTATCAAGATGAACTTGAAAAGATTACGAATAGATTTTGAGGATGGTTTGATTGACTACACTCTCCATAGCACTTCGTTAGATGTCCAAGCTAAAGTTATAGTAGCTAGATCTATTTCTCTTGTGGAAGCCTTCCACATAGTATGAGTGATGAATGAAAAGCTTCAAGCACAAAAGATGGGAAGAAAAGTGCTTTTGACTAGAATAGACATGTGGGGAAGCACTGAGTAACTCGAGGTCAACATGGTGAGGCCACCCATGGCCGCTACAAGCATGTGGGCTCTAAGTCAGCTACCCACGGCTAGGGTTGATCTAGATATTTACAAAAGTCCCCCATGACCTCTAGCACAATGTCTCAAAGTAGCCCAAGTGGAGGAACTAAGAGTCAAAAGCTTGTGCTTCTATTACAATGAGAAATTCTGCTTATGACACAAATGCACAAGACCAACAACATTGATGGTAATGAAGGAACTGATTGGCACTGTGATTGGAGATGAGGCACATGAAGGATATGGACCAGAGGAGGAGGTGATTAAAGAGATAAAGTATGTGGAGGAGACATGAGAGGACAACTTGAATTATTGCATAAAGGTATTATCGCTACTCTACCAGCACTTCCTACTTATAAAGATGTCCAAGTGCCTTTGGGTCATGAGTTTACTATCTCATAGGCAAGAGAGAGGTCTTTCATGCTTAGGCGGCCGTTGGACTACCAACATAGAACATATAGGTGTGACAACGCCTTAGTTGGCAATCTGATGATAAGTCTAGATCAATAGTTTCCTTCCTCTTATCTCTTGGACCACCTCATGCTCTCCAAAGTGATCACCCTCAAATCGATGAGGGTAGATCACAGCAAGGGCATTAGGGATTTGAGATCTAGGTCTAGTATGGTTAGTCTCCCTTCTCATGGATGCCAAATCTTAGGTTTCTTCAATAGATCGAGTAGTGGGACATATAGAGTCGAAGAACTTAGATCACTCATATTCCTTCTCATGGACATGGCTCTTGTGGTGGGCATGCTGAGTAAGTAAATTTAATACCAATCGAATCGGTCTCATACAGTATAAAGAGTCTTTATTGTCTCTCTAGATGCGGTACTCATCAGTTTGGGTGGGCATGCACTAAACTCAATTTGGCTAACCCGGTGGTCTATTATGGATAGGATTTATGGTAAACCCCTAGGAATTATAGGAGATTGTAGGGTAGTATTTGGACCAAAGGAAAGGTCGTGCAAAACCGTAGCTACGTGGTAGGATGATCTAAGTTTAGATACACAATGGTAGATAGATTAGGGCTAGGATTGATGTAAATGATGGTAGAACATGGGTAATGACTCTGGCAGGGTTGTGCATGATGTTATCAATCTATTTTTCTTTTCACTTCCATATTATTTGGATGTTATACAAATTAATATTTCATGATTAATTTTTCAGAATTGTGTAGATTAATAAATTTTTACAATTCAGGGACTTAGACTTATTTTTAACCTTCAATCAATTCTGACTTGAATCATATCACAAGAAAAGAATGAAAAAAAAAAAGGGTTGTCAATTTGAGATCTTCTATTCTTCGACATATAAGTTGAAGCATTTTGCTTTCTTTTGTTTCTCTTGATTGGGCTTTAAAAATTCCTTTTATAGGCTGGCTTGAGTAGTTCCTTTCTGTTTGAGAGTGTATAGCAATGAAGACCCTTCTTATAAGCTTTTAATGTGTTGGCATCACAATTCAATAAATAATTCATTTTATATTAAACACGTTTGTATTACGCAGTTTTTCTCACAGATTATGTTAACATATGTAAGTAAATAAGTTAGCTTTGCTACTTAAGATCACTAACCGATCAATCACTCACAAAATTACTAAATGCTGATTAGATTAACGACTTCATCTTATATGGTTGGATGGTTATATGCATGTAAGAGGTCACTATGAACGATCAGCTAGATAGGGCAACATATGTAGCAAAAACTCATCTATCCTGATTTTATGTTTAGAAACTCACTCATCCTAATGTTTTTGTTTCGTCTTAAAATCTCATTTTGTCTAAAAAAAAAAAAAGAAAATGTATTCTTCTGCGTAATCCCGTCTTGAACTGTTTCTGTATCCAGGATACTCAATTTGCGTAGAAAAAGAAAGTGGAAACAAAAGCTCACGACGTACGTAACACTCCACATATTTTTCCCTGTGAGTAATGTTTCGCAAAGAGAAAAAGTTGTACAGTAGTTGGTGCCATCTTGAGAGTGGAGACCACACTATGTCATCTCCAACATTGCCAACTTTCTTTTTTTCCCTCCCTTTTCTCTTATAAAATATTACCAGTGCTTCTCCCCTTACCTCCTTGTGTCTTGTGCCTCTTCTTTATGCTTCCGTGATATGTTAACTTCAACCTTTGTCGGCAAATATTGCCACTCTTTTTTTCCTTTCTTAACAGATAGTAGCACTGTAGCAGTAGGGATATTAAATTCTTCAATGCAAATTGTGGATCGAAGCCAAATGTAGCATGAGAGTTGTTGCCTTCCAAATTGACTTTGTTCTTTAATTTTGTCCCATTAATCGAGCTCCATGATACCATGTGCTGCAATAACTACAACTTTGTACTAGGTTATTCTTATGTATAATTGTTGGTTTGTCTCAATGTTCAGCAAAGATTACAATTCAAGGAAATACTTACCTTCCCAGTTTGCTTGCATCTGGCTTCTTAAAATTTGGTTTCTTTGGTTTAATTAGATCTCTGTTCCTATATATATGTATATATTAAACTACAAATATTTAGGATACCTGGAAATCGTCATATCCCAGGGCTCAACCCTCACAGGCCGTGGGAATTACCAAACTGGAGTACCAACAGCCAAACATTGGCAGTAAGGAATGAAAACTAGGGGAGAAAATGGGATTAGATACTATGATAGACTTGGGATTAGAGAGCCAAATTTAAGGGCATATTTATCTATTATTTAGTTAAAGGTTAAATTACTGTTTACTCTTTTATTGTTTGACGTAATTTTAGCTTACTTCTATAATATATTTTAAACTCGAGTACTTTACCTTTTCTAGTCTCCACCAAGTTGCAAACAATTGTTAGCAATGGGAATATAAAAGACTTATTTGTCGTCTTAGATTTGATGATGATATGGGATTGAATATATTGACACTAATAATGGTAAGAATAGTTTATACTATTTGTTTTGGATGAAAAATTTAACCATCAGTGTTAAGTTAAAATCGAGGGAAACAACAAGGAGGGATAATATAATTTGGCGTCAAATTTTGATAGGTGTAGAGACAATGTGTTTTGGATCTATAAGCAAATGTATGCCCTCTGAGAATGACTATTTATTTTGTGTTTGTTGAAATGTCCCACAGAAGGGGTACAGAATACTATGTTTGAAGGATCAGCAACAGTATGAGGTTATAAAAGTGTGGTCTGTCAAATTTTAGTACCACTGTTCATGACTGCCTTTCTTACCATGTAACAGTGTCCCTGACACTGAGTTACTATACATTTCAATAGCAATTTAACATGCCCATGCATGTCTTACAATCACTTTATTAGTTATTCACATTACTACCATTTCTACAAAAATAACAATTCTTACAAGCCTTCAGGAGTTTTGTCTTCTGAAGTTAAATACTTAACCATCTTCGTCGATGAGTTCATCTCTACATTCACAAATTAATACTCATCCTCAGATGAAGAAAACTTCTTTCTGCGTTGTTTGAATTCCAAAAAATATTTAAAGTCTATAAGTATGTCAAATAATCGGCTTAAATTAGATAGCTACAGTGGTTAAATTTTACTAATTGCAATCTGCAATGAAGATTACTGACTTGATTCTTTCTCTGAATATGGGGTAGTATATGGTGAAAATTCTACATATTAATGTTGTTAATTTTAGAATTTTAATTAAATTTAAAATTAGTAATTAAAGAAATTTAAAACTTAAACGTTATAAGAATTTTAAAAGTTTTATAATGACCATAACAATTATTTTAAAAATGAGCTGAATTCATTTAGGGATTACAAATTTTGAAGAAATTCAAAAAGCCTCGTATGACTATAATACCTATTTTTGTTCATGAGAAATACAATAACAACATAAAATTCTAAGTCAAATAGAAAATTTTAACTATTTTTATCTCACTTTTCTCTTATATATTATTTTATTCAGATTAGAGATGTACAATTCTTACCAAGAAACGTCAAAAACTGTATTATCTGGTGATGCAGAAATAAGATTTAGGGTTGCACCTTAGAGGAAAGAGAGGTAGGTAACCCTACACAGAGGGCACCACTTTTTTTTAGGACAACTACGCTTTGGCGTGCCTTACAAAAGTCCCTTAACTTATTATTATTATTATTATATTAATAATATTACTTTATTTTTTTAAATATAAAACTAAATTTATTTTGTGAATAAATATTTTATGTTAAAGCTTTTAGAAATAAAAACTAACACCATTTGCATATTTGGAACTGTTGTAGTCCGTTGTGTACCAGTTCTTAGAAAAATTAACTTATCTAATACATATATCTAAAAACAGCTAATTCTTTTGTTTAACCTATAATTAGTTAAAACAAAAAAAATCATAATCTACATCGAGGACAACAAAGAAAAGAAAGTAGACAGACATCTTCTTCTTAGGACTGGCCTTCAAAATATAGTCCAAATAATACATTAGGGATTCTTGAGCTGAGTTCTCTACTATATGAACTGTATCAGATTTCATCTTTCTTACACTTTGGAAGGACTTTCTACATATGATTTCTTTACATATGATATCTCAAATCGGCTTGTGTCAATTTCTACTACATGCATGGAGCTCAAACAGAGAAGAAAAAAGAAGAGATGTGTGAAGTGAGAAGACATTGGAACAGGGGGAGGAGTATCTCTATGCAGAGAGGCAGAGATTTGCCTGTCCATGGAAAATTGGTAAAGGGGTCTGAGACACCAACCTTTTTGTTCGTAGAATTTACGTGGATGTCAGAATTAAAGATCCCCACTTTGTTCTTATCACGACAAAGAGGAAGTTGGCATTTGTCCTCTGTGTTTATGGTGTGGGGTTTGTTTTAATTACTGGGGCTAACTCTATTAAATGGACAAGCTTCTGTTGCGTTTTGTAGCTGCTAAAACCCGGTAATTTCTTTTTTTCCCTTAACTCTTCTTCCACCTGCTTTGTGATAATTCGCTCAACTACTGTAAAAGTTTAAGAAAACAGTAATAAAGTTTTTTTTTTAAAAAAAAAGTGGATATTTTTATTTAAAACATGAAATTAATTTAAGAGAGAATTCTAATTCAATATGCGATAACTCATCAACTACCATAAAAATTAAAGTTATTAAAAATAGTGATTTTTTATTCTTTTATATGTTATGATCTGACTATGTGGATTAAGTCAGTCGACTCGAGTCGAGTCAAGTTAGTTTAATTGCTTATTGTCTTTAATTTTAAATTAAAGCAGATAATTCGTATGTGGATATGATCCGCTAAGACTTTACTCCTATAAACATAAGTAATCATAAGTTAATTATCATGCGTGGAATGAATAGTAAGTTTAGTTATTTTCTAATTAAATATTTATCATTTTATCATAGTTATTATATCGTATTTATCTTCGTAGAAGTAAAGATACTACCTGTAGATCTCTTTTAAATTTCAATCCCTAGCCTCATATTTCTGTACAAGCCACCCTATCTTACGGCCATCTACTACTACCCTTAGCCATCCTCCACCCTCTAACGATTGTCACAATGTCGGATAATTACCAGTCCATCCAATTTCAACATTTCTCCATTGTTTCGATTATTTCACTTTGAGCGACCTCAAATTCATATGAAACTAAAACCAAAAATATCCATAATTCAAGAGGCTACCACCTATAAAACTCTCATCATTTTCGTACTAAAAAATCAGTGCAAATCTAGTTTATAACATTATATTCTAACACTAATACTCTCAATCACTCTGAATTTTGGTTATTTCTCCATAACGAGCTCAAATAACATGACAAGAGGATCATATGTGAAAAATTACTCGATGAGTGATAATTGTGATAATTTTTCATTATTTATAAAATAATAAATAAAAATCATATTTTAGAAAATGTGCATAATTCCTATCAAGGGGCATAAGGCTTTTTTTTATTTGGATTTATAATCTGTAGGCAGATAAATTCATCAATTTTAATCATATCTTCCAAGCTTAATACACTCAAAAATGAGATATTTTGAAGAGTCTTCTAGTAGGACTACAAGAAAAACAAGCATCAATCTCAAGAGCATATAATATCTAAATGAGAAAACACCTATAACACTATTGCATAACTGGCCAGTTAATGTTGGTTTCCTCTTAATCTCGGTTGGATCTTAAAGTAGTGTAAATACAACCGACAGAAAACTAAAAACAAATTACAACCAAAGAAACAAAGTGTTTCGGTGGCCACCAAAATTCCATAACTGCCTCTTTTTCCGAAGCAAAAGGAGGAAGGCAAGCTCAGATGGAGGAGATAGGCAAGTCAAATAGCGGGCAACAGGTGGTTGCAACAGACTATGGCAAATAAAGTAAAGGAAAGAAGCAGAAAAGGAGGAGGAGGTAGTGGAATCTGAGGCGTGAAGAAGAGCATACGCTAAAGTCAACAATGAGCCACAAAGAGGTGGCTTTAAGATGGGCAATGAAGATAAAATAGAGAGTTAGCTACTACGAAGAGGATAAGGAGGAGAAGAATAATCTCTTCCTTCCACCAATAATATAGCTAAGGGATAGGAGAGAAGGAAAATGTTGGCGAAAGAAACGGCAAGAAAAACCCTCAGTTGGAGGGAAGAAGACGCCAATCCCTAGCAGAACACTGGTAGGGCCAAGAGAGAATCTATTTGTCATCACCGATCATAAAGATCAAGAGACATAACGTTATTTATATTTTTCTATCATAAATAAGAGGGGGCGATAAAATTACTCTTTTTAGAAATACACACATTTTCGGTCAAATGTTCATACACATTTGTCTATCATAAGTGAGAGCATGTTAGAGTTATTACACCTCTGCCTACTTATAAACTCCTGATGAATGAACTAAACACTCCTTTAATATAAGCCCAACCAAGACCTAGTCATAACCTGAAAGCATTTCCTTTGGTGCAATTGCCTCCAACATCCGCAACATAATAAAGAGGTAACGGTGTGGGGTCTAGGCCGTGCTCCCAATAATAGACGCGGGTAGCTACAAGCTAATACGGTCCCTCCCTAATAATGGTGCATCTAGTCATGCATGTTCACGTGTGCCCACGACCCTATGTCTTCCCATCAATTCCCATTATTCTCGTACAAATAACTCGATCTACGGTACTATACTATGATCATTAATTAGATGCCCGCAGAATATAATTAATATAAACATAATAAATGCACCTACTAGTATAATTATTAAACTCTCTTGATTTTATATATATATATATATATCAATTGAGACATCCAAATTTACAGGAGAGTAAGGTTAGGATCAGTTCAATTTATTCAGCATTTCTAGTATTTTATGTTGCATTTGTAGTATTGGAAAAAGAGAAAAAGATCTTAGAGGTATGTATGGCTTGCGGAATGAGAAGAAGTCTTTAACTTAATCAACCAAGCTAGGGATTCCCACCCCCATGCCACCTACTGCCACGTGGAGCCCCTCTTGGTACACACTAGGCCCACCCACTTGCCACTTGCCACGAAAAGGACATCTCCCTCCTCTATATAAAGCCTTAGTCCGCAAGCCAGAGAAGAGAACGACACAAATTAAGCAAACCAATTAAAGCTAGCTAGAGCTCTGGCCTCCTTAGTCTTCCACACTACTCTTTTGCTGCAAACTCCTAATTAACCATGGAGCAATCCTCCTCCCTCAAGCTCCTTGGCTCATGGGCCAGCTCCTACACTCACCGAGTCCAACTCGCCCTCAAGCTCAAAGGTCTAGAATTTGAGTACATAGAAGAGGACCTCACCATGAAGAGCCCTTCCCTCCTCCTCCACAATCCCATCTACAAGAAAGTCCCTGTCCTCCTCCACCGCGACCGCCCGATCGTCGAGTCCGTCATCATCCTCCAATACGTCGACGACACCTGGCCTGACCACCCGATCATGCCATCCGATCCATACGACCGCGCCCTCGCCCGCTTCTGGTGCCACTTCGCGGACGACAAGGTGCTGATCGACTGCGAGCTTATTTCTGGATTCACTTGAACCATCTTCACGTAATTTTTTTGAATGCATGCAATGCAGCTCGGCCCGGCGGTCGGAGCGGTGTTCGGCTCGTCGGGGGAAGACCAGATGGCGGCGGTTGGCCAGGTCCACGAGAACCTTGGCCTAATCGAGAGCGAGCTAAGAGAGGGAGCTTTCAAAGGTAAGAGATTCTTCGGAGGAGATAACATAGGATTCCTCGACATCGTCCTCGGATGCGGCTCGTATTGGCTTGCCGTCTTCGAAGATGTTACTGAGGTGAAGCTCGTCGATCCCGAGGCGTTCCCTCTCTTCCATGCATGGCTTCGTGACTTCGAGGAGCAGAAGGAAGTGAAGGAGACCATTCCAGCCATTGACAAGTTGCTTGAGTATGCAAGAGGAATTCGACAAATGATACTACTAAGTCACACTGCTACTTCTACTGCTAGTAATGCTACTACTGATGCTGCTACTATTGCTACTGCAAAAGTCGACGTTGTTGTTGATGGTAGTGGTTAAGGAATTGAGGCTCTAGCTCAAATGTTTGAAGTATAGTAGTATGCTGATAGTTTATTGCCTTGTGTCATGTCCTTAGGTGTATTAAATATGGCTATATGGCAGGCTAAGTGTTAATTTTCTTGTTCTATGTTTAGGGAATCTTGTTCTTGATGGATTGGGCATGTGCAACTGCTTTGTTTGGGTGCAACGGTGTGTAAGATTTAATATAAGATATAACTGTCATGGCAGTTGATGCTTGCTCTATTTTCTATATGATATTAAGTAGTTAACTCTAATTTGTTCTGAGAAACACTAGTCTAGTTGATTCTCTCGCTTGATAGGTAAATTACTCTAAAGTTTACGTTGTTACACAGGTAACTTTTTATCCTTGATGTTCTAAAATTCTCTCTCACTTCTGAATATAAGATATATATAAGAGAGGTCCAAGGTGTGATCCTGCTCTGTGCTATGCACAATTTTTATGTTATATATATTCATAACAATTGATATTCAAATGCATAGATTGATTTCAACTGGTGGTTATCCTTTACGGTAGGGCATTGTAATCATGCAAAAGATTTAAGTGGATGTAATGAGAGGATCAGTAGTACTACTCTAATATTGGGAATATCTACTGACACATTGATATTTAGTAAATGAGGTTACCCATGCAAGATATCATCATCTTGATTCATGGTCTACCTACCCTACTGTGGCAGTCTGAACTTCGGATCAATTCAATTTGGACCCTGATGCAAAGTCTCCAGCATCATGAGAAAAGTAGAGAGAAGAACCATATACAAAGGTAGGGAAAAAGCTTCGCACTGGTGGTTGACAAAATCTGATAAGGTTGGCAGTGTGTATGAGTATGGTGCCATGGTGGCCCATGATTGTTCCTTTTGACTAAATGAGAGAAAAGAACATGAAGTAGAAAAGGTGAGAATAAAGGCCTTCTTTTTTCCCCACTTAAGTCTTTGTTGGTCTTGGGCTACACAATTGGACCTCTTTATTAAATAGCTGGAGAGAGACATGACAATATGAAGAACTGTAGTTCTGAGACATATGCTCCTTTGGATGGTCGCTTTGTACTATATTTACAGAAAGAACTCAGACTTACTGTTGATCCACCTTGGATCCTCTTTGTAATGGGACAAATAAAATTTGTAATCTATGTGCACTCTTTTTAGATCTCTCTTTTCTTATAAGATTAATTGATTATCTAATTTGATTTGGGCCAATTGGGGCCAATTCACCGGAGCTCAATGTATCAATCACATGCATCTAACCGTCATAACTATATCCAAAATATGAAAGCATAGATTGTATGATGAGAGTGGATGTGATTGCGCCATATTAGCAACCAATGCGCGATCGTTAGGGGTGAAAACTGATCAGATATGAGTTGAATAGTGCTTAATTCATATTCGAATCCATATTTTTTTTATCCTAACATGAATATGAATACAAATATTAGACGGATAGAAAAATTTAAAACTATATTATAAAAAAATTGATATATATATATATTTATTAGATATTGATCGGATTTTAAGCAGATACGGATACAAATCACATATGGATTGCATTTTGAATGAATACATATACAAATCATATCTTAATCAAATACATATCAAATATTAAATGGATATAAATATGAAACAAATTCTACAAATAAATAAATAAATAAATAAATATATATGCCCAATTAAACACTCCGAGACAGATTCCACACAATTCATATATATGTGCAATTAAATATAAAATCAATTCATTCACCATCTTCAGCTACATAAACTTATAACATTATGATGTTTTTTTTTTCACATTTAAACATTAATTTATAACGTATGTTGCATTTCTCAGTCATTTACATTTACCTTGAAATTGATTAAACAACCAAAAGTATACATTCTTTCAATCTGCAAACAAGCCAGGAACTGGTTCAGAAAATATCAATATCCCAAAATAGATATTTTATCACCATCCAAGACAATAACACACTACAAATAGATTCACTGTTTTCATCATTAACATAATATTGCAACTGTAGCATAGGTTAAACTTTTGAAGAAAAAATATGACACCCACCACGAAATACACGTGCTCTTCACGTGAGTGGAACCCATGTGATTTTTAAGTGATCTGCTTAGTCAAGGTTTCAATACAATAAACTAGAAAAAAGTCCACATTTTCACAAATAATATAAAAAATTAAGCCCATAACATCATATGCCACAACAAACTCCAAAATACAAATTCATAGACAGATAAAATTATTTGCCAGCTCCACCACAAACTCCGATTCATCTACTAATATGAAAATATTTTCACAAAAAGGTGGTGAGCATAAAAGCCCAGCAAGTTTCTACTTCTATAGTCTAAAAGTAATGCAATGAATGATGTAACAATAAGTAAATATAAATATACGCATCATGCTCAAATCAATCCATCAGTATCTCATACTTAACATGTTCATCTAATGTGTATATGTATTAGCAATCAATTCAGACTATCAAGTCCCTAAACTTAAGCTTACATTGAGCTCCGCCAATAAGCCATGTCAATACCACTCTACATAATATGCATCATATCAGACTATCAATTTTATAACAAAGGCTCATGTAGAGCTATACCAATAAGCCACATTAATACTCATATTTGTCTACACACATACCTTTCAAGGAGGGTAAACTTTAGTGATAGAATCACAAGCCCATCATTCGACGAACAGTATGACTGATTATTCGTCATCACAGACTAAGGACCTCAGTCATAAGTCCATCACAAAAATCAGTATCACACATCGATACTACTATCCGAGCCTTTGGCTCCACATCATCTCACCACCGTACGAAAATTATAAGCCCTCGCTCACGAACGCCCTCACCTTGTATCATTGGTTACCGCTAGGTTTACATCATCCTACCATTCGCTCTCTATATCTTAAATATCATAAAGAGTATGACTCTCATCGATTGATAGTAAATTACTCATCGCTTGGCGAAACGGTTGCCTGATTATCTATGATCAACAAACTAAAACTTCAAGTGTGGGCCCTAATATATATAAGTATAGTAATATCCCCTGCCCCTAACCCTAGTTGGGGAGGTATCAGGTATTGTTTAGACACAATAATTACCCCTTTTATGATCATGAACATGTATAAGTTTCATGATATTATACAGCACAACAAACATAATAAGACACATATCATTATCATGATTTATATGCTAATACACATGTTCATGCCTAATAAATATGCGTAAAAATCATGATATACGAAATCTTACCATGCATGATGTGCAATAATAATAATAAGGAAAACGTATGCATATACATGTTATGAATGTTATGATGTCATAAGGTAATTTACTTCATTCTCTACACTACTCCTATAAGCTAGATTATAAAAGTTTCATTTGCCTAAACTACTTTCCTAATATTAGCTGCCACTGCGCCACGGAATCATTATCATAGGGTATAAAGTCCACCTCAATAAAGAAAGGAATAAAAAGTATAAGCATAAATACTTCCTACTAATTAATTAAATAACTCCACTAACGTTCACTATAGGCTTGGGTAAGTCCATCTATGGATTCTTATATTTATTAATTAGGTTTAGCTAGCATAGTTGTACTTGTTCCTAGCATGTTATTAAAAGAAATTTAAAATAATTTACCTCGAATTCTTATTTCACTAATTATTATCATTTAAGTAAATCACATGGACAACTCTGAATTAATCCACTTCACTAATTAAGATAATCTACTTAATATACTGTCCCTATAGTAATTTGTATTAATTTTCTGGTAGGATTAATTAATATAGATACGCCGATCTGGCTAGGATAAAGGGTGAGCTGGAAGAAGGAAGGCTTGAAGGAGTGATGGAGAAGCTCGAAACTGGCAAGGGAGTGGCGGCGAAGCTCATTTATGATGGGGAGATGGTAACAAGCCATATTCTGAAGAATGAGGAAAAAGACTAGGGAAAGAGCAAGGGATGAGGACGAGAACGAGGAAGTAAGAGAGGTGAGGAGAGAAAGGAGAAAGAGAGGAGCTAAGAGAAAAAGATAGAACCTCCTAGAAGAGCGGAAATGATAAGGCCAATGGAAACACTCTAATATATATATATATATATCTATGGAAAAATTAGCAAATAAATCGTGTAAGATAGTATTTGAACTCAGGTAGGCTTGGTTACTAAAAACTAGTTTAACCAACTAAGCTATATATAATTTATAGATATATTTTGGTACATATTATATATTTGAGTCGAGCTCAAGCAATGACTCTAGCTTGCCTTGGCTGAGCTCAGCTCAGTTCGATTAACCTTTCTAGCTCAAAAGTTTAACTTAACTCGTCTTATTTAGAGATTGAACTGATCTTGAGTTGAGCTTTAAACGAGCCAAGCATACAAGCCTCATGAGCCAGCAAGTTTTTCTTATAGCCCTAGTTTACACCCTTAAACTCAAGCATATATCTCATACAAATAATGCTTTATCATGGCGATACCGCCTTGCATGGGTTCATCTAGATTAACTCGAAGTCAATTGCTCATCCTCAAGAAATATTCTCAGAGATCTTCTTTATTCTGTGCAATATTTAATAAACCGACTGAACTTCGCAGGTACGAAGTGGCAGTGTCGGTTGGCAAATTAAATCAGATAAGGTTGGGGGAATGTGCGTCGGCATGGTTGCCCATGAGCAATCTCCTTGGCTAGTGAGAGAAAAGAACATTAAAGATGAAGGAAAGGAATACTGGAAATAGATGGGCAGGGACAGGAAATCTAATTGGATAAAACTCCTGGACCTTTCATCCAGTGGGCAGTTGCTTTTTACTCAGATTTTTGAACCCATACTTAAAGTTGAGTCACGTTTGGACCTCTTAATAACAAGAAACAGCAGATGCGGAGAAAAGGTAAAAAGCATGCAGCTAAAGAAAAATAATTATAGACATGTTAATCTTTGTTGCATATAGAACAAAGAAGTAAAACAACGTATATACTAGGACTACAACTTAAGATTTGATTAGTAGTGCAAACATTTGTTTGTGGCTTAGTAGTAGTACAAACAAGGGTTTCTAGAAAAATATGTAAGAATATTTGAACAAATTACACCTATATTTCAGGTTAGCCATTATCACTACAAATTGTCAGATTAAAAATGTGACAATTTTGTAAATGATAATGCCTAGCATGATTCTTTGCCGTCAGTTCTCATTGACTTATGAACAATTCCTAGTATTTCTGATTCTTCTCAAAAAAAAGTTAGTGGTTGTTACCAGAGTGCCAAAGCCCAATAACCATATACGTAGGTAGATAGGGTTGAAAATGGATAGGATTAACTCTGGTATGACACGCAATTTAATTCGGATTATATTTGGATAAAAGTTTCGTACTCGACACAGATACAGATTTGGATACAAGTAAGATTTATGATTAAAAGCAAAATATGGGTAAAAAAAACTAGGATATGGATACAGATTTGATAATTTTTTGGATACAGATACATATATCTGATATTCTTTTGCTTATCTAAATAGTGAGTGTTGATACTGTTAATGATAATGTGTTATATATTATTTGTAAAGATTAATTTTGCTAAATTATAATGTATTTGACATGAAAATTTATTTTTGATATTCTTATTTTGTTTTAATATATTCAAAAGATAGGTCATAACTCGTTTATGATCTGATCCACTATCAAAAAATTTATTCGATTCATATTCAAAATTATACATATTTGTTTAGTTAAGATATGATTTTAAATATTGCTATCCGTCCAATATCTATATCTAGACTCTAAAATATGGATCTAGATATGAGTTGAGCACTATCTAGTTTGTAGGAGTTCCTTAAGACTTTGCATGTATGGCTATCTTTAAAGGTACTAGGGAATTTACATTTTTTTCATGCACTAGTTTAGCTTGGTTATATGAAACTCTATGTATCCAGACTAAATTGCAGGTGTTACTATGTGGTTAGTGAGAAGATGAAATAACAAATTTGCCCATTCATATTAAGTCATAGGTGAATAATATTTCCTTTTGTTAGGACGGGTACTTTCATTATGTAATTATGGTCTTATGGTAGAAAAAGTTACTCAATAGTTGGGACGGGCATTATAATGAAAAAAAGTAACTATTGAACTTTTATACAAAGTACAAAAAAAGAGAATTAAGTACTTAAACTAAAAATGATCATCAAGTGGGCCTGGTCGGGTTCAGGCAGGGCTTTTTGGGCCAATCGAGCTTGGTATTTGTTCACGGTCTAACTGTTACAAACTGGCATGATCCGATTCGAAATAGCTTTGGACTAGATTAGGGATATGAATTTTGAAGGAAGATGTGGATGATCTAGTCGTTGGATCTTCCTAAATTTTAGATATGTTGTCGCCCTTAAAAAGAGCTTTACAACGATTCAAGATCGTAAGATTTGGATGG
The DNA here is from genome assembly GCF_048772165.1 of Typha angustifolia. Lineage (NCBI taxonomy): Eukaryota > Viridiplantae > Streptophyta > Magnoliopsida > Poales > Typhaceae > Typha > Typha angustifolia. The sequence continues at coordinate 8,105,598 of NC_133252.1, read as the reverse complement.
TTAGATCTTGAGATATCGACCGAACAGCGGCTGAAGGTCAAATAAATCCTAGCTTGATAGCCCTTTAATGGCTAGATAGGTGCTAGATTAATTCCTTGGTGTAAAGGAGTAGAAGTTATTATAGAAGAGGAAGATTAGGAGTTAGAGGAGGCTAACCAAAGACTTGGGCGGTGGAAGAAAGGAGGTGAGAAAGGGTGCCAATAGTTAGAGATAGTTGAGAAAGAGATAAAGGCATAATGTCAATTTCAATTATCAAAAGGTTTTCTCCACATATTTATAGAGGCTCACCCGAGGGACCCAAACAACTAAGTTAGAATCCCAACAAACCAACAACTAAGTTAAAACCCTAACAAACTAATAATTTTCGCCGCAGTGCGTTCCAATGCGCCCAATCACGTTTGAATATGCAAATACCATTCTTTGTCGTTGCGAACGCGTGCAAGCATTCGAACGATCGCATTCAAACACTTGGGACCTTGACTCTCGAATGCCCCCTTAGCAAAAGGCCTTATTCTCTCAAGCAAACATAAACGAGATAAATAGGCTAATCCCAATGAACCCAATGCCGCGAGTGGTTTCAATCCGACCGAGTCGTATCATTCCACCACACTTTCGACCACCTTGTCCTTAAGATGACCATAGTGGTTTCCAAGCCTTAGTTGCTTTATCGATTATGCATCTTTTTCGGTTTGTCCATGCTCTTCACGCGATTGGTCCTCCATGTCACCCTCTGAATCATCCTTGATCATCTCCTTCATGAGCATAATGGTAGCGGGCTATTTAGAGCATTTATGGCCTAGTACGAAGCGCTCATCGTAATAGAAGCATAGGCCCTTCGAGCGTTGATCTTCAATGTCCACTGGTAGGAGGCGTCGACCTATCAACCTCGGCTAGTCCGCTTGGATTTGGCCGAGCCTGTCCCAAATATGGCACACTCAAGGCTGGCGGTCTCGGGTTGCTCACTGGCGTTTGATCCATGGTTGTCACCTCCAATGTGGTCCACTTTGGTTGGTGTATTAACTTCAACTCTCGTATCTTTTTCTCCATCATTTGTGACATTGAGAAGGCCTCTAGCAAGGTGGTAAGATGAGTAGCTTTGACTTTTGCTTAGATATCACAACGAAGCCTAGAGATGAAAGTGCTTTTGAGAGCTAATTCTGACCACCTATGGACTTAATTGCTAATTCTTTCAAACTCTTCTTGGTAGGATCTTTTATAGGTCTTTTGGGTTAGCTTCGTCAAGGTGGCTAAGAAGTCTTCATAGTCGGAGGTTCCAAAATGCACACAAAGCGCATCGGCGAACTCCTCCTAAGTGGCAAAAACGTGCGCGTGATGTACTGCTAACCATCTCACCGCTACGTATTCAAGGTGGAATGAGGCCAGAAGTACCTTTTGGTGATCAAGTGTCCTTTGATATGTGAAGAATTGCTCTACCCTATAAATCCAATCCAATGGGTCACCACCGCTAAATTTAGGGAAATCGATTCAAATGGAGAGGGGTTCTAGCATTTGGTCGCGTCCGTTCTCACATCCTTGGTGAAACAGCTCTTGTTGCTAGACCATTGGTTGATGTGGGGGCTCCTCCCACTCATCCCAAGGCTCCTTCTCTGGATGTGGGCCATGGGTGCCCTCGGATGCAAGGGTGGTAAGTCGGTGCAGCGCCCATGCGGTTTATCACGCTGTTGCCATGGTGCCTCTAGGATTGATCCTCGTCGGTTCGCTCTCTTGGTAAGGGGCAAGCTTTATGTCTTCAAGGACGCTCAAGGGTTGCCTTGGTCTCCAACAACATTTGCGCTATGAGCACCAGGATTTGTGCGAGATCAGGAGGGCCCTCTATCTGTTCTCGTGAGCTCTATGGGGATAGAGATCTTGACGAAGCCATATGGTCTGTCTTCAAGCCTTGATTACTTGTTTGCTTTGCCGCCTTCAATCTAGTGGTGGCCATTATAATCCAAAGAATGTTGGCTATGATATTAGTTGTTACGAATCGACTCGATCTGATTTGAAACTATTCTAGACTAGATTAGGGATGTGACTTTTGAAGGAAGCTACGGATGATCTAGTCGTTGGATCTTCCTAAATTCTGGATATGTTGTCGCCCTTGAAAAAAAAAATCTTTTCAATAAATCCAAGATCGCAGGCTTTGGATAGTTAGATCTTGAGATATCAATCGAAGAGTGGCCGAAGGTCAAATAAACCCTAGCTTGATAGCCCTTCAATAACTAGATAGGTGGTTAATTCTTTGGTGTGAAGGGGGAGAAGTTATTGTTATGAGTTAGAGGAGGCCAACCAAAGACTTGGACGATAGAAGGAAGGAGCTGGGAGAGGGTGTCAATGGCTAGAGATAGTTCAGAAGAAGATAAATGCATAATGCCAATTTCAATTATCAGATCTTATCCCAATTAAGGTTTCCTCCACATATTTATAGAGGTTCACCCTAGGGACCCAAACAACTAGGTTAAAACCCTAACAAACTAACAATTTTTGTCGCGATGTATTTGAACGCGTCTGATCATGTTCGAACACGTAAATACCATTCTCTGTCGTTGCAGACACATGTAGGTGTATGAACGATTGCGTTTGAACACAGGTCTCTAGCGTTAGAACGCCCCCTTGGCAAAAGGCCTTATTCTCTCAAGCAAACATAAACTAGATAAATAGGCTCATCCTAATGAACCTATGCCGTGAGTGGTTGCAATCCGACCAAGTCATATCACCGACCCACTAATCACTCGGGTCGAGTCGAGCTAGAATAGTCTAGCTTGTTACCACACATTGGCCCATGAGAGATCAGGCTAGTCGGGCCAGGCTGGGCCGGCCTAACCACCAATCACTGCGCCCAACCCACCTTCTAGTCATTTTTAGAATTTTTTTTATTGTTAGTTTATTTTTTTAAATATTTCTGTTCCTCCATTTAAAAAAATAATATATTATAAAATTTTAAATGTGTGCTTAAAAAAATATAAAACGGTACAGTACTAAAATTTTCGTTGGTTTTTACTATAGCAGAATAGTGAGCTACTGTAGCAGTACGAGAACGGATCTAGTTGCAAGCCAAATGAGTGGGCTTTTGGGCCGAGCCGGGTAGGCAAAGGGCTGGCCCGTGCCGCCTATCGATAGTTCAGGCTTAGGCCGGGTCAGGCCCAAAACCGGGTCTGCGCCAGACTTAGACTGTTCCAAACTGGGCCAGGTCGGGCCTTTGATTAGGTCTAACTTAAGCCGAAAGTATTCGTATAATTAGGTCAAATATAGTTTTCATTTTTTAACTAGCCATGTATTGTGATGGTTAATAGGAGGTAAGATGGTAGTTTCGATAGACTTTTAGAATTGTGTTGTTATCATAGGAATAGATAAAAATAAATAGCTTTCTTTAAGAACTTATATAGTTAATGAGAATGAGCTAAATATAGGCCTCTGGAATCTTGGAACTCATGTATGGTGGTGGAGAATTAATGCATTCATGGGGTAGTCGTCCCGTTGAGTCTTCATACTCATGTATAGTGATGGATAATTAATGAGGAGGAGGAGTTCCTTTTTCTTTGCTCCTATTCATTTAATGGATTCCAAGTGAAGAAGTGTGCTCAACTCCAAATGTGGTAGATTTCATGATGAGGTGAGTGTTTATTAGATCGCATTTGGGATACCTTCTCTAATCGCTGATTTACCTGATATTAATTGGTATTATTAGAACTGTGGTTTTTTGCGCCAACCTTTGAAGTCGACGACTTGGTTCTAAAACAGAGGAGGCTCTCGCTCATGAGCGAGACTTGCGGGATATCTAGGTGGCTAGGTTAACCCTTTTCATTATTTTCAAAGAGAGCATCTAGTGAAGAGGCTTCTCTATATTATCATCTACAAAGGGACCCTCGGATCCAACTAGATCTTAACATCAAGTTCAGAATTTTTGAGTTTGAGGGAAGGATATAATTAGAGGAATTCATAGATTCCTAAGTCAATCTGAAACTTTGACAACATCATGAAGGCAATCTGAAATAGGATTCTTAAGTCAAATCAAAGTCAAAAGCAAATTTAAGTTCCTTTAAGAAAACTGAATCCTACTAGCATAGAAAACTGATTAAGAATTAAACTTAAAAACTAAAATCAAGTAGGAGATGGAATAAGAATTCTACTATAACAATGAAAATCAAACTCTAGTCAGTACGCAGAAATATGAGTAAGAGTATAAAACCAAAAAGCGAATATAAGTAAGAAAAATAAACATACTAAAACATTTTTTTAACATGAAAAACATCTCTTGCATAAGGAGGAAAAAAATACAAACTCTTCCAAAATTGATTGATATTATTTCATCGAGCAATTAAAATAAGAATTACAACCCCTCTCAAAATTCTAATATCATACTATTTAAGTAACCTCTTGACAACACAAAAAGTGATTAAGAAGACTGACTCTTTTGATTAAGCAACGAATCAATCCTCGAAGTAAATGTGTTGATGCTGGTAGATATCAATGAACAAATTCCACTCCTTCCAATGCACTATTGATAGTGGAAACTGTGAAAACATTGTCTCTTGTACTATATGGTGGACAAACTATCACTCAAAGATTAGAAAGCACCCAACTATCCAAGCTTAGCTCAAGAAGGGGAATGAGGTAAAATCAATAAAAAATGCTTCATTCTATTGGCAAAAATTATCATACTGAAGCATGGTGTTACATCAGCCCCATGGACGCATGCTACATCTTACTTTGATGTCCTTAGCAATATGATAAAAAGGTGATACATGACGGGTTTAAAAGTGCATACTTTTTTTCATGAAAGATGGAGTTAAAGTTACCATAGGCCCTTCCAAACCAACAAACACGCTCAAACTTTCTAAAGGAGATGATGTTAACTCTCTCTCCATAACTTTATTTTTGAAAGAACTTGAAAGTTCCAAGAAACGTTATACGTTAGTTCAGTTGCGAGCCAACGATATACAATCTGAATTCCTCTCTATTATATTACGTCTTATTTAAGAATTTCATGATACAGTTCCAAAAGAGATTTTGTATGACCTTTTCACCGATGTAGGAGATCTAACACTGCATCGATCTCTTGCCCAATGCAATACTAGGCCATTGGAACGTCGAGAGAAGATAGGAGGCAAAAAATTAATAATCTAATAGTATAATAATTTTGGCTACCATCCACACCTTTATAGAGGCTAGCCAACAAGCCAAAATATAATTATTAACTCTAATTCTAGAAGATTCCTACTGATCGCGTTCGAACGCACTCGATCGTGTTTAAACGTACAAAATGCATTCTCTATATGTGCGAACGCGATACAGGCGTTCGAACACACATTTTGTGTTCTCTGTTTTTGTGAACCTAACATAAGCGTTCGCAATTACTAATGCAATAAGAAAAGACCCTAACTAAATGTATCAAATCCTCAATTAGATTGCCTTCCACATATTTAGAGACTAACCTATCAAACAAAATAATTGAAAGATAACCCTAGGATAATGCAATTCGCCGATTGCGTTCGAATACAGTCGAACTCATTTAAACAAGGATTTCATATTTTCTATCATTGCGAACGTGTGTGGGCATTCAAATGCGATTGAACGCATTTGAGCGGCACGTTCGAACGCACTAAACACGTTCTCTATTTTTACAAACATATCCAGGCGTTTGATAGTCACGTTCGAATGTGACTTCCTAGCATTCAAACACGATTGCCAAAAATCTTATTCTTCTAAAATAAAAGTTATTTCTAAAATAAAAAATAAAAAAAAGTCATAACTAGCTGAATCGTAATAATAAGATTTCTAGCAGTCGCATTCGAACGCCAGAAAGTCGCGTTCAAACGCGACTGTTGAACACCTACACACGTTCGCAAAAACAGAGAATGTGTTTAGTGCGTTCAAACGTGATTGTCGAATGCTTGCACACGTTCGCAAAAACAAATAATGTGTTTAGTGCGTTCAAACACGCCGTTTCAATGCCTACACATGTTCTCAATGACAAAGAATGCGAAATCCAAATCTGAATGCAATCGGCGAACTGCATGATCCTAGGGTTATCTTTTAATTATTTTGTTTGATAAGTTAGCTTCTAAATATGTAAAAGGCAACCTAATTGAGGATTATTAATGAAATATTAGAGTTTTCCTTCCTAACCCTCTCTCCTTCCTCCAACGGCATCCAATCTTGGACACCGTCTTCTTCCTCCCTCAATCTAATCTTGCCTCCTTGCCTCTCAAGGATCATTCCACTCTCTCTAACTTTGTCTAGCTTAATGCTCTACCCCACCACCATAGTCACCATCTTCCACAAAACCCAACTATTATTCTCTATTCCATTACTAACGTTCCCCACCCCACCATCTAACCCACGGTCAGTATTTTTCCCATAACTTTTGTTCTACGAGTCCGATTGATGTGATCTTGGTTGCATTGGATTCCTTACTTCAAGAGGAATAATCTGTCCAAGTTATAGAACTATTGGATTGTTAGATCTCTTGTAAATCTCCTCGAAAGTTCTGCCATAATAAGAATTTAGGCTGATCTTTAGATTGTTGCAACCTCATTATTCCTGATCTTATCAGATAGCGAGCATCTCTCACTCGTATGTAGAAAGCTGCTACAGCCTTCCTAATAAGGCTTTGTTGAGATAAGCAATAGGCCTCCCGGACTGCATAAGAACAGCCACAGTACCTGACCCGAATGCATAGCACTCGATCATAAATAACTTTGTAAAATCGGGTGGCGCCAACACCAATACAATCGCCATGGCAGTCTTTAGCTCCTCAAATGCTTTTGTTGCTATCTCAGTCCACTAGAAGGTGTCCTTCTTCAACAGTGAAGTGAGGGGTGCCGCAATTTTTCCATAATCTGTCACAAATCTACAATAGTATCTTGTCAGGCCAAGAAACCCCCGCAACTCATGAACCATCACCAATTGTGGCCACCCAAGCATACACAACACCTTGCTTAGGTCGACTGCCATGCCCTCTAATGAAATGATATAGTCGAGGTACTCTATAGTCTCTCCAAAGGCATTTACTTTTCTTCACCTTTAGGAAGTGATTCGCCAATAGTCCCAACACTGAGCGCAAGTGAACTATGTGCTCCTCTTAGGTCCTTCTATACACCAAGATGTCATTAAAAAAATACTAATAAATACCACATAAGGAGTGGGTGGGATATATCATTCATCAGCACTTGGAAGGTCATTAGTACGTTCGTTAACCCAAACGGCATTATCCAGAACTTGTAGTGTCTGTCATGAGTCCGAAATGCCGTTTTTGTGAATGTCCTCTGCTCACACACGAATTTGATGATAGCTAGTGCGAAAATCGAGCTTGCTAAAGATGACACTCCTGTTAACTCATCCAACAGCTCCTCTATAATGGGTATCAAGTATCGATTTTTGATAGTGATAGCATTCAGTGCGTCCATGCAAAAATACCAACTCTCATCCTTCTTTTGTACCAGCAGCACCGACAATGAATTAGAACTCCGACTAGGCTAAATAATACCCTATTCCAGCATCTTAGCAACCAATTTCGATATCTCCTCTTTCTAGATGTGAGGATAATGGTAGGGCTAACGTTGGCCGATTCTGCCCCTGGAATGATCTCAATCCTATGGTCAGCGTGTCTCACGGGTGGTAGTCCCCATGGATCCTCAAATAGGGTAGCAAAGTCAGTCAACACAAGCTCCAAATCATCACATGTACTTGAGCTAGAAAGGGCCTCAAGTATGATGGCTGGCCAGCTTAGGGAGCTCCAATCAATGGCTAAAGAGTGGGGGTTGGCTGCATCCAAACCGCGTCAAGCCGTACAACCCGTCCATCTCGCCAAAACCATTGGGTACCCAAGAGCTAATGGATATAAGTCTACAATAAAGTTGTGGCCTTGCACCTGAATGGAGACACTCCTGCATATGTTGTAAGCTCAGAGTTTGGTGCCATCACTGATAGTCACCTAGAAGCCGATGGTGGGTTCCACGTCAAGTCCAATTCTCTGCACTAGTCGCTCGTCTAAGAAATTATGCGTGCTTCTCATGTCAATGAGAAGATGCACACACTGTTTCTTGACTAGCCTGTCCACCCGTAAGGCCTTCAGGGTGCTTGTGCCGGAATACGCATACATGGATATTTCATCTTGTACCTCTTCCTCTAGCTCCTCGTATTCCTCCTCCCTAGTCTCCTTAGTCACCAAGGCATCACCATCAACCTCCTTCGTGTCCTCATGCCCATCGATCAATATAACAATACCTCACCAAGGCATCACCCTCAACCTCCTTCGTGTCCTCATGCCCATCAATCAATATAACGATACCCGTCGCATCTAAAACATAACCCCTTGGCTTGTTGCTCTTCCACCTGTGCAAGTGTAAGAGTATGGGCCCCAGGGGTACCCCACCTCCTCATACTCCTGGTACAAGCCTTGGAGTGGCCCTCGGCCCTATTGTGGCCACTAGTGTTCTCACAGCCGTACTCGGCGCGCCAATTGCCCTGACCACCCGTGGCGTAAATCTGTTGTTCCACCCAAGCTTGGTAGCATTCCTCAAGGCTTGATGTTTTTGGTCCATCCTAGTTGCGTCTTCAAAAGTCTCGCTCAAGGTCCTAGGTTGTAAAGAGAGTACATCAACCCGAACCTTCTCGCGTAACCCAAAAATAAAAGTGCTTATTAGAATTTCTTGCAGCCATTATGGTTAGCACAGACTACTCATTCACTCAAATTCCTCCTGGTAAGCAACAACCGACATCTTTTGGACAAGCTTTGATAAGGTGGCATTGAAATTCTCAAAGCCTACAATTCCAAAGCGCCTAGATAGGGCATTTACAAATGCCAGCCATCCATCGAACACCTGGTGGGCGCTCATGGATTGATACCAATGTAATGTCACGCTCTCCAAATTGAAGTTTGCCAATAACACTTTGGTGTCTTTCATTGTTTCTTGATACATAAAAAATTATTCAGCACAAAAAATTCAATCCAAAAGATTACCTCCTTGCAACTTAAGAAACTCGAGTCTCCTCGTTCTTCCGTGCATAGGATTGTCATGCCCCATATCATACGTGAGTTCAAGTCCAATGGCAGGAGGATGTAGAATCAGTACATCATTTTTACGGTGCCACCGGTCATCATCTCTCATGGCACAAACTAGGATCATCTCGATTTGGCCATCCCGCGACTACCTCGATGCGGTTGTGATTCAGATCTGGACGCACCCCTTCTGCACCTCTTGGTAGATCATAGGGACCTTGAGGTCCTCTAGGGCTGATCGGTGGTGGCAACAAACGTTCATTTTGAACAAAGGCTGCCCTAGCTCCCAATTGAGGCAACACCGTCGCAATTGGATTTGCCGGCGCCGAAATTTCTAGCATGTGCATAGTGGTTGCGAGGTTCCACAACTTTTCCATCATGCCTCTCATCTCCTCCTATTGCGTTCATTGTAGATCCATCATTTGTTGGAAAAGGGAGTCCAAGGTTTTGGATCCACATTAGGCACTGAACCAATTAGAGTCGCGCTCGTGCTTGCATTCGTTCTACCCGCTGGCGTCATGGGTGTATTAGGCTCGGTCTTTGAGGGTACCTTCATGGCTGTGCATTAATTGGCCATTTCTCTTTTGGTGGTCATGGGTCCGAAAACCTGACTTTGATACTATTGATCTGATCTTGGTTTCAATGGAGAATATTTGGATGTAAAGAGAGTAGAAGAAGAGGAAGAAGAAAGCCTTCCCTAAGGGTCTAGGGAGATAAGCCAGTTGAGAAGATTAGATGCAACATAGCCGTGGTAGGAGAGAACGAGAGAGAACGAGAGAAGAAGATTTAAGAAAGAAATTCAATTTATTCAATAATGATCATAAGATTATCTTCCACATATTTAGAGACTAACATGACAAGCAAAACAGTCAAAAGACAGCCCTAAAAATAATGCAGATTCACCTATCGTGTTGGAGCGCATTCAAACGCGCTAAATATATTCTCTATATTTACGAACATATATAGGCGTTTAAACGAGGGCTACTTCCCTACGTTCAAATGCGGCAATCAGAAAAAAATTTATTCCAAAAAGAAAACAAAAGTAACTCAGTTTGAGATAACTAGGTCCAATCCCACTCATATCACAAATCAATTAAACTAATCTCCTAATGTTTTTAATGGTAATCTTTATGCCTTTATTTAATATGAGTTTGTTTTTATCTCACTGGTGATTACTAAGCAAATCCAATGCTGCTCCGTGTTTGTGTTATCTGGTTGATGGTTTTTGCAAAGTTGCTGAACAAATTGAAGTACTCAAAATGTTGTTGTTTCTGATTTACAAGCATCTGCTTGGTTAATAGATTGGTCCGACTACTCTATCACTCCAGTGCTTCGGGTACCACCACATCATTGCAAGGGGAGCTCGCTCGATTCGCAAATTGGTCCAACTCATAATAATTGGAATCATTCACTCATTTGAATGGTTCTCTTGAGAATCGAAACTTCTAGTTTAAAGTAATGGTTGACTTGGAGATTAATCAGCATTTTGCCTGCTTCTCACTTTAGAACTAAGTCTAGAATTTAGTGGCTTATTTCTTATTCATTAGAATTTAAATTCCTTGAATTTTTTATTCGTATCCGATTAAGATTTGATTCGTATTTATATTTGTTTATTATTCAATCCATATCCAAAAGATATCTATATTCGCTTAATATCTCATTCATCTGGAGGGTGTGGCCATCAGATGGAACCAATCGACAAAGCGGACTCAACCATTGAGTCTTGGTAAGACTTCGTTGATGCGATTTGCCTACGGTTTGGTTTGACTCAGTACAAGGACTTTTAGACTATGTTGATTAAGCTAACTTAGTCAACAACCGTTCGAGCTTACCAGGAGAAGATCGACTAGATCTGTAACTGAGTCACCAACTAGTTAGACTCTACCCTAAAGAGTACTTTATAGTCCAAACGGATCTGTGACTAAGCTAAAGTTTGACTTTATGTGTACCTTCATGAATAATCTCAAGAATGTCCCATGCTTCATTTATAATTTCATATATACTAATGTAGTTTGAACTCCGCTGAAGTTAGCATTGATTTGCTTTGCTAATCCAACCCATGCCATCATAGTCAATCTTATCCCACTTATCAATGGGCATTGATACGATGCTTTCTCCTTATTTTTTAGTGTGAGGAGAATATTTATAGACTGGCATCCACAGACGTTCGTAATTGACTTTAAAAGGCTCTCTTTCTAGCTTTCTTAGGATTGTTAGAATCATCGTGAAGAAAGATGTTGAATAATATATTGGCATTCTCTAGGTAAATATATATATTGTGTATCTCTCTAAGATAAGAGAAACTCACTCTGATACTAATTAAAAATATTTGGGGATATAAGATTTCTAAACCGACTAGGTTTAGAGGTTCAAATATAAGTGTGTCAATGGTGGTATATTGAAGAACAATTCAGCTCCTGTTGCATATAGATCATTCTCAAATGTAGCTCAAGCAATTAAACGTGTGGTGTAGCTCTATGATTCTGTGAGGAAACTATATAACTCTTTTAAGATGAGAGTAGAATTTGCTAGATTTCTCCTTTCAATCTACACCTCAGCGTCTTGCTCTTGGTCCCTTAAATAAAGGTGAGGAACATCAATGATTTGCACTAGGACAAACCTCCAAAGGAATCTCTAAAATTATTTTTTATTTTAACATTTCTTTATTATCCAATGCACACCATTCGGAGACTTAGTTTTCTTTGGATGTCATTTAAGTTTCCTTAAGTGATTGCATTCAGATCATCTAGACCCATTCAATCTCGTTCGAAAGATGTTCTGAAACCTTCATGCAGAATTCTAATTTATTTTTTGCATGATTTGATCTTCCATAAACTATGTGAATTGATCATATAATTTAATCTAGTTTGTACAACTTGATTAATTGTGATATTATCCATGAGTTTGCTATTACCAAAATATTGCACTTACTATTCCTAAACAATTATCTAGAGTTTATAAAATTTCTACGGTCAAGACATATAAATTTATTTTAAATTTTTGCAGATAATCCTTCCGAAGATCAACAACACTAGATAAAGATTATGAAACACATGTTTGTTATATAGAAATTGATTTGATATAAAAAATTTAAAACAAATCCAAAATCAATTACAATGTTCAATCAAGCTAAGTAAAAAAAATATGTATTGAGCTCCTAGCATAAGTCATATCAAGTTTTTCAAAAAATAAGCAAATAAATGCCAAACTTGATCAAGCAAGCAAGCAATTCAATGTAAGCAATATAAACATGCATATCAAGCAAGTGCAGATGTTAAGTACATGCCAACATAAAATAGACAAGCAAATACCAAATACTATTACTCCCCCCCAAGTCCCAGCTTGAAATCTTACGTCCCCTTTTTATTACAAATTAACAAAGAAGGCCTACATATAAAAATGAAAGTATCTTAGGATGAAGATGGATTGATAGTGTTAAATGAAAATAAGAGAGGAATAGAAACAATTGGTCAAGACTGTCCTTCTGGCCATCCAAATTGTCAAATCTGGCCATCCAAGTTGCCCATCCAGATGCAGAATCGATAGCGTGTGACTACACTACTCTTTTCGACCTTTTTTTTATCTTTGCCTTTTACTTTGTTATAATTCAAACACGAGAATCGAGTCAATTGATTTAAAGTTGAGTGAAGTCAAATCTAATTAGTTGATTTTATTATTATATTTAATTTTGAGTTAAAGTGGATAAAAATTTAATAGGACGAATTAGATTTGACTCTCTATGACTCTGCGTTTAAACAAGAGAGGTCATGGGTTGATTATGATGACTAAAATGATATTGAGTTTAATTATTTTTATTATCTCGTTTTTATTATTTATTTATAATTGATAGATTGTTTCTAATTTTGTAGGAGTAGATGTTAACCTAAAACAATTTTAAGCTTTTAAATCTTAGCCATTATTTTTCTCCATGAGCCATCCTATCTTACGATCGTCCCCCATCACCCTTTGTTGTCTGCTACCCTCTAACTATTGGCGTAACGTTAGATATTTTTATAATAATATCCAATTGCGACCTTCTTTCACTTTTTTATTTTATTTTTTCACTCTGACTTCGAAATCACGTGAAAACTAAAACCAAAAGAACTCTAACTTATGAGACTATCACTTATAAAAATATTATAATATTTTTATGAATAGATCAATCTAAGTCTAGTTTGTAACATACTTGAATTGTTACTTTCCATATTTCTAAACCTAGTTGCACTAGAATCCCTAATTCCGTAGAAATTTTAGTATCCAATGTTAAATTGTTGAAATAAGCATATAAGTATCACTCTCTGCTTCTCTTTGGTATCCATTCCTTAAAGCCTACTATCAACTCATCTTAATCACTTTTTATATATAATGGATGTTGAAGTAGGTTCTCTGCCTTCACAAACAATGACTTTTACTACTTCATAATCATCAAGAAGTTCATTTATAGGGATATAAATATTTGCAAGAAATTTGTACATATAAATGACTGACTTAATATGCTACTGATGACAGCATCTCTTGTTTCCTCTAAATTTTGCTTTGGGTTATTAGACCAAAAAAAAATAGTATGCATCATAAATTGCTTAAAAAAAGAATGTCTTTTATAAATATTTGGAATGAATAAGTTAACGAAATGTACGCGTCATGCTGTCTTATGCTTTACTTACAATAATTTGATGCGTAGATTTTGTATAATTGATGTGTATATCGTGTATGATAGATTTGCTCGGATGAAAGTAATGTTAGCTTTCATCTAGTGTTATAGGAAAGAGATGCATACAAACACAGTAATATTATGTATTGTATTAGTAAACTGTGTGCATTGTCTATCTTTGCTATCTACATATATTTTTCACTAATACGTATAAAAAAGGAGAAAAGAGAATGCTTACATTGCATATGGTGGTAGAGAGCACAAAGGAGTAGATGAGCCATGCTCACTTATGGAAGTGAAGAAATAAGAAGAAGAACTAAAGAAGTCCGAAACTAAAAGTTATCTCATAAGGTCGTCAAATATTATGATAAGCTCTGATACCAATTGATGAGTTCTGAAAACAAAGATAAACTACGGAATAATTCTTTAAGATCTGAATTTATTACAGGAATTAGTCCCCACAATTGTAGGAAAATATTCGTCAGATATTCTTTGGTAGTCATAAAATTACGAAACTAATTGGGTTAGATCCATAACTTCCTAATCTACAACTTTCGTATTTACGCCCTTCGCAGATTCGAACTGTAGCAGGGACGAAAATATGGAATAATGTGGGTGATGGTGGTGGTAATAGGTGGAGTAGATGTTAGAGTTATGGATGGGTATGGAGATGGGGGTGGATTGTGGAAGTGATTAAGAAAAGTAGACGAAGGAAATGAAGTGGTCGAGATTCCAAAGAAGAGGAGTGGCTTGACAGACGAGGAAGATTAGAAGCAAGGAGAAACCTTGCCAACGATAGATGTGGAAGGATGATAAAGAATGAGGGAGAAGTCTAGAGAGAAGATAGGAGGCAAGAAATCAATAATCCAATAGTATAATAAAGTTAGCTGTCATCGACATATTTATAGAGGCTAGCCAATAAGTCTTAAAATAATATAAAACCCTAATTCTAGAGGATTCCCGTTGATCGCGTTCGAACGCACTCAAAAAGCATCTCTAGATATGCAAACGCGATACAGGCATTCGAACGCGGGCGTTCAAACTTGCCGGACTATGTTCAAACGCACAATATACGTTCTCTATATTTGCGAACCTGATACAGGTGTTCACAAGGACGTTCAAACGCAGGTGGAACGCGACTCCACCTGCGTTCGAATGTGACCTACAGAAATTTTATTTTAATAAAACTAAATATCTAATATAATAAGAAAATATCCTAACTAAATGTATAATATTAGCACTGCGGAGAAAGACAAATATTTTAAATTGAAGATAGAAAAAGAGTGAGAGGTAAAAAATGAAAGGCTAGTGGGTTTCACAAGAGTTAAGTGCGGTACTTGTTGTCAATAGCAAAGTGAGATATGACAATCTTCTTTCAATTTGTTAAGAGCTAATAAATGATAAGAGAGATGTTCTTATTTAGTATTCAGGAGGAGACCAAAACTATTGTTACAGTAACTAAGGAGTTTTTTGTTGAAGAAAAGAAACCTGATGAAATTGTTGTGCGTGTTTGTTTGTTTTGTTTGTCTGTAAATTTAGTTCATATCGTTATTAACGATCGTAAGACTGGCAGTAGTCGGTCTGATATCATATGCGCATCTCCCGCGCTCATCTCCTTGCCATTTCCACCTCCTACCTCCACGACGTCATCCTCCAATGCCGCTCTCTCCCCCAACTAAAGCAATCCCACGCCCAAGCCATCCTCCTCGGCTTCCTCCACACCCATCTCCCCGTCTTCTCCTCCCTCCTCCTCTCCTACGCCTCCTCCTCCGACCTCTCCTCCTCCCTACTCCTCTTCCACCAGAACCCACTTCGCCATTCCTCCGCCTTCATCTGGAACTCCCTCTCCCGCGCTTTCTCCATCTCCGGCCTCTTCTCCCACTCCCTCTCTCTGTACAATCACATGCTCTTCGCCGGCGTCCGCCCTGATCACTTCTCCTTCCCCTTCGCCATCTCCGCTGCCACCGCCGCCAAATCCACACATAAAGGATTAGAATTACATGGGGCGGTTGTGAAGCTAGGATTTGACTCGGATCTCTTTGTTGGTAACACCCTTTTGGCCTTTTATGGTGCTTGCGGTCATTTGTCGGATACACGGAAGGTATTTGATGAAATGCATGATAGAGATGTTGTGTCATGGAATTCGGTAATTTCAGTGCTTTCAGATCGTGGTTTGTCCTTGGATTCAATGAAAATGCTGTTGGAGATGAGAAGGACCAAGGTTGCAGTGAATTCGGTCAGCTTGGTTAGTGTCGTGCCTGCATGTGCTGCCATGAGGGATGAGGACTTTGGCACGGGGGTTCATGGGTTGGCACTGAAGTCTGGGTTGGACTTGGTGGTTACCGTTGGGAATACATTTGTTGATATGTATGGGAAGTTGGGGGATTCAGATGCTGCACTGCGGTTCTTTTGGAGCATGCCAGAGAGAAACGAGATTTCTTGGAACTCGATTATTGGTGGTCTTGTCCATGCTGCAATTTATCAAGATGCTTTGAGGATGTTCAGGGATATGTTAGCTAATGAAGTAACACCCAACTCTGTCACCATATCTAGTTTGTTACCCATGTTGGTTGAGCTGGGTTGTTTTAATTTAGGGAAAGAGGTCCATGGTTACAGTATAAAGAGAAATATGGACTCTGATGTGTTTGTTGCTAATTCTTTGGTGGATATGTATGCAAAATTCAGATATCCGAAGATGGGGTCTGATGTTTTTGAAAGAATAGTGAGTCGTAATGTTGTCTCATGGAATGCAATGATTGCTAATCTTGGACAGAATGGAGCTGAGATGGAAGCCTTAGAACTGGTCATTAAGATGCAGAAAAGCGGGGAATGCCCCAACTCTGTTACGTTGACAAATGTGCTTCCTGCCTGTGCGAGGATAGCTTCTCTAAAGAAAGGGAAGGAGATCCATGCTAGGTCAATTAGAACAGGTTCCATCTTTGATTTGTTTGTCTCAAATGCTTTGATTGATATGTATGCAAAGTGTGGGCAGTTGGACCTTGCTAGAAGCATCTTTGATGGATTGGAGAGAGATGATGTGTCTTATAATACTTTAATCATGGGTTACTCCCAGAGTTCATCGTGCTCGAGAGCTCTGCATCTTTTTCAGGAAATGAGATCAATAGGGATCGAGTATGATGTTGTTTCCTTCATGGGTGCCTTGTCTGCATGTGCTAATTTATCTGCACTCAAGCAAGGAAAGGAGATACACTGCTTGTTGATAAAAAAAATGTTAAACAACCATCTCTTTGTAGCAAACTCACTAATGGACTTGTACACCAAATGTGGAAAGTTTAGTATCACAGTGAAGATATTCGATAGGATCTCAGAGAAGGATGTGGCTTCATGGAACTCCATGATTGTGGGATATGGGATGCAAGGTGAACTTGAGACTGCATTCAATTTGTTTGAAAAGATGAAGGATGAAGGTGTGGATTATGACCATGTCTCTTACATTGCAGTCCTATCGGCTTGCAGCCATGGTGGATTGGTAGAGAGAGGAAAGAAATACTTTGACCAAATGCTAACTGAAAATATTAAGCCAAGACAAATGCATTATGCTTGCATGGTTGATCTTCTAGGACGAGCTGGCTTATTGACAGAAGCAGAAGAGATCATTAGAGGCATGCCTTTTGATGCAGAATCTGATGTTTGGGGTGCACTACTCGGGGCATGCCGTATCTATGGAAATATAGAATTGGCTAGGTGGGCGGCAGAACATTTGTTTGAGCTGAAGCCGGGGCACTCTGGCTACTACACTTTGCTCTCAAATATGTACGCGGAGGCTGGGAGATGGGATGAAGCAAATGAGATCAGGGGGCTAATGAAATCAAGAAAGGTCAAAAAGAACCCAGGGTGCACCTGGTTAGAGAGTGGCAACAGGGTGTGTGCATTTATAATGGGAGAATGTGTAGATGGTCTCGAGACAGAGTTGTGGTGTGCTGAAACATGTTGAAAATGAAATGTATCTGCATTGCTAAAGTTGCAGTCCACCATAGAGAACGTAATAAAGAGGCTGATCACTGCCTAGCTTGTAAAGTGAGAGTACACTTCAAAGGTTTTGCCAGGAGAAAGATCTAACCAGTGTGGTCCTTTGGAGGGCAAGAAATCTGTAATATTTTTGCTATTTATTTGGAGATTGTTTTCAAGAATATAACCACACCACCCAGGCTGATTCACTTCTGAATTGAGAGTACATTTCAAATGTTCTATCATAGATACTATTTTCTTAGGAAGCTCCCACCTATGCGGTCTGTGGGAAGGCCAAGATTTATTATATTCTATTGACAGAAATTTAGTAGCAAATATATATAGCTTTGATTCAAAAGTATTTTGTCTTCTATCTTGCTGCATTTTTTTTCGTCATTATTTTTTAAGAAAAACAAGTCATTTGATTTAATTATATAAATCTTTTGGTCAATACTTCCTCTTTCCAGCAATTTCTTCCTTGCCCAGCCTGCTGCAGTTCCTTCCCTTCATTATTTTAAGAAGTAATATCTCACTGCAGCTTTCCAACATCTTTTTCCCTTCCCAAACTGATCACCGTAATCTTCTTTAATATTCGCTTTTTCAGGATAGAACAGGAAGTATATGGATAGCAGGCGCGTTCTCATCTAAGCTGATGATCAAGCAATCCTGGAAGGTGGTTTCAATATTTTTGGGTTTTGGCTTGATAGATAACATATGTTTCTTGCATCTTACTTGTGTCTTGTGAAATTTAGAAAGGTTGGCATTCTTGCAATGAGATCACATGAACTTGGTGATAGTGAGATGCAGTCTTGGGATCTAAGAATGTTGTACTTCTCCTAATTACTTAACCTGATTGGGAATAAGTTCATTTTGCAATTTTCCCTGGTGGGAATAATCTCGAGGCCGGTGCAGCGTAGTGTGCTACATGTACGGGTAAAAACGGATCGGACTAACTCCGATCCGACTCGCTATCCGAACTGACTCGGATCGGATTCGGATAAAAAATTTCTATCCGATTCGGATTCGGATTCGGATACGGATAGAATTTTTGAAAAAAATTCGGATACGGATTCGGATACAGGTCGGATATATTTTTCGGATTCGGATATGGATATCGGATATCCGTACCCGCATATTTTTTAAAATGATTTACAGTTTTTAGTTTGCTTATTTAAATAGTAAATATTAATATTATTATTAATAATACATTATATATTATTTATAGAGATTAATTTCTATAATTTTATATATTTGACATACAAAAAAAATTATTTGTTGTAAAACTTTTAATAATTTTGTATTAATTATATTTAAATAAAATATTATAATTATTTTAAATTCAATCAATATCCGTTTAAGATCCGATCCTTCATCCGAAAATTATCCGTATCCGTTTACTTAGGATATGGTTTTAAATTTTGTTATTCGTCCAATATCCGTATCCGAATCCGTATCCAAACTAAAAATACGGATCCAGATATTGGTTGAGCACTATCCGATCCGTATCCGATCCGTTTTCACCCCTAGCTACATGACAAGCTATGGGCTTGATATTTTTAAGTGTTAGCAGCTTGTTGTTGCTCATGGGTTCATCCAGCCCTGATTAAGCCCCTCGTTTGAGATTGTCCCTTTCGGCCAAAACCCTCCTCTAATTGGCCATCCTTAATAGTGTTCACATCTAGGATCTCTTGGCCCAGAAAGGGACTCAGGGGCCCTTCTTGTGCCCTCCTTGTGGGGATGCGCTAGAGTCTTCAATCATCTCATATTGAATTATAATTTCACCTTATGTTACGGTTCTCGATTATGATACGGAGTGAACATCACTAATCCGCCTCGATTTAGATCGTTTCTTATTTTATTTTTGATCCAAATAAGAAATTTTAACTAGTACAGTCGAATGTCTACATAGCATTCGCACATACAAAACACTGTTTTTAGCCATTCAAAACAATCGAGAAGCATTTGAATGCCCGTCGGTTAAGTTGTTTCGTATTAGGTTTTATTTGGGATTTTTGAAAGATTGGTTAGCCTCTAAATATGTGAAAAAGCAAACACTTTGGGATTATTAATTATTAGAGCTTTTGTTTTGTATCTAGGCTAAAGTCAACCTTCTCCCTCCTTCCTCACCGTTAGTATCCACCTTGAGCTTTCTTCTACCGCCGAGGTTAATCTTCCATCACTTCTCCCTCCTCACTTCAACAACCAGCCATACCTGAAAGATTTCTTCTTCCCCCTCATCTTGTTCAAGATATTATTCCATCCACCATAGTCATCATCTTCTATAATCCTAACCATAACCACATCACCAACTTCCACCATTCATGTTCATCTTGCTATCTCCTAACATTTGATCATTAATTCTTCAATATCTTTTTATCTACCTACCCGATTGATGGGATTCTGGTTGTGTTGGATTCCTAACTCTTGAAAGAACAACATATCCAACTCTCATATCATTTCATCGGTTAGATCGATCCTTATTGTCTTCGAAAGTTTTATGTTTAGTTCTATTCAGAATAGCAACTCGGATTGACAATCATCTTCCTTGAGGCGATTGTAACAAAGTGGTATTAGAGTCAGCTTTACTTGGCATGCATTCGCAATGATACCAACCACTAGATTCATGGAGGCACGAAGGAGAGAAGAAGAAGGGGAAACATCTACACGCGCAGGAGAGAGGAACTCTACACCTCCACCTGCAGACACCCGAGGGCAAGAGGATCATGCGCACACAGCACTACCTCCTCCACCCTCCTTCATAGATCCAAACATGGAGATGCTAGCAAGGTCCATTGAGGCTTTGGAATAGACTTTCTCCACCATTCTTACACAAATCATCGAAATCTTGAGTCAAATGATCACGTAATAAAACATTGATTTATTGCAGGTGATCCAAGAAGGGCTAATTCGAGGATATGAGGTGCCCAAATCTTCCACACCAAAATTCTCCATAATGGTTCCACCAGTCAACCAAGGACGAGAGAGAGAAAGAGACCATGCCCAAGCCAAGGCTAAGTAGGTCTTGCTTGTGAGCGCGATTTGAAGACAATGATAATGACGATCCTTGGATTGAGAGGGATGATGAGAAAGATAGAGAAGCTAATAGAGGACATCTGAGGAATCATGTATGGCCAAAGGAGCACCCGCCTCTAATTAGAGTTGGAGCAAGATTCAAACCCAACGGCGATACCGGCATCATTTGTGGGCGCACTTTTCGGTTGGAGTTTCTAATTTTTCAAGGTGGAGATCCGGTTGATTGGCTCTACCGTGCCAAATAATTCTTCATCTTCCAAGGCATGGTGGAAGACCAAAAGATTCTTCTCCCATCCTTCCACATTGTGGATGCGGCATTAGGGTGATTTTGGTCTGCTACCACTCATAAGTCGATCGAAACATGGTAGAGTTTTACTGCTTGGTCTACAAATGGTTCGAATCATCGGGCTACAAAGACTTTCATGCTATCTTGACGAAGACGGTCTAAAAGACAATGGTGAGAGCCTACCGAGAGGAATTTGAATGAGTGTCCAGTCGATGTACACCCCATGATCGGACATTCAGCTTAAATCCACATTTATCGTCAGCTTTTAGGAGGACATTCAAGCTGACATACGAGCTCTATGACCTACAGATCTAGGGCAAGTCATAGAAGATGTTTTGCTCATGGAGAACAACCATAGAGTAGCAAGCCACAACCAAAGCTGACACATGCACTCGATGACTCAAATTATTTGTATGTAGTTAGACAGCGACCACCTTTTTGGATTTTTAATGATATGAAAACAACCCATAGTACCCCTATGCAAACTCTAACACCTATACATATGGAGGAGCGAAGGGCCAAATGATTGTGCTTCTGGTATGACGAGAAGTTCACCCTGTGACATTGTTGTGCACGGTTGACCAACACAATGATGCTGATTGATGGAGAGGCTGAGGAGGTTGTGCTCGAGGATAAGGTAGTTGTTGGCAAGCAACACAAGAATGAGCAGTTGCTGATGACCAAGAAGGAGTTAGACTCGGAGGAGATACGAGCAAGCATCTCGTTACATGCCTACTTTGGAGCCACGACACTGTCGACGACTCTACAAGTGGACAACATCATTAGGAAGCATACTGTGCATATCCTCATTGACATAGGGAGAATACACAACTTCCTAGATGGGTAGTTGGTTCAAAAGATCGAGTTCATCTCTGAACCGACAATAGAACTGGATGTCACCATTAGCGAGGACGACGCTCCAAGTTGATAGTATTTATAGTGATGTTCAGGTGCGAGTCCAAGGGCATTGCTTTGTTATGGACGTGTATTCGATTGCACTCTAGGGAGCATACATCGTCTTGGTGACGCAGTGGCTGCAGAGCTTGCGGCCAATCACTTTTGATTTTGGTGACATGTGCCTTACCTTTTAGCACAACAGCAGAAGAGTGCGACTTGATGGCATTTGACCATATTAGGGAGTAATCTTGCAGCTACTTCAATGCTTATCAAGCATCACTAACTAAGTCTATATGATGTAGTTGGCTCCTACTGAGTCTGAAGAGACACACCGGGCAAGTATAGTTGATGATTTGGCTCATCCTCCATAGGAGTTTTCAATCCTTTTTTAGGAGCCAAAAAGATTACCACCGGTGCATGAAAAAGGAGGTTCTAATGGAGTGGCTTAGACGGATCACCGACGAGGCGACATTACAGATGGAGGATGACATGATGAATTGTTTCCTCATTTTGCACCTTGAGGACAAGGTGAGAAAAACATGATGATTTGTTATGGTTCTTGATTATGATACAGATTGTACATGATCAACCCGCCTTAATCGATCATTTTTGCTTTTATTTTTTATCAAAATAAAAAATACTATTTCATCCATCACAGCCATCATCATCTTCCATAATTCTAACCCTAATTACATCACCAACTTCCCCATCCACATCCATCTCGTCATCTCATGACCTTTGGTCATTAATTCTTCCATATCTTATGATCTATGTACTCGATTGATGAGATTCTAGTTACGTTGGATTTCTAAATTCTATAGGAGCAACATACCTAAATCTTAGATTATTTCAACGATTATATAGATTCCTATTGCGTCTTTAGTTGTGTCTAGAATAGCAACTCGGATCGATAATCACCTTCCTCAAGAAATTACTACTATGCGTTTTTTTCACACCCTCTATTCATTTCTACCTATTAGGTTCATTGGAGACAAATGTTCATTACAGCCCATTTTGGCAAAACAACTAACCACCTCCTTAACCTGCTTTGGTAGGCCTTACCAAATGAACACAATTGATGAATCATTAGAAAGGAAGTCTGAAAAAACCCATAGACACACGTACGTATCTAACCTTTAGGCAATGATATTGTTCGTTCGTTTAAGTAAAAGTCGGAAGAAATATTAAAAACGAAAGTAGAGATGAACGCCAAGATTTTAACGTGGAAAAACTCAAACGGGAAAAAAACCACGGATCCAAACTCGGATCAAAACCAATCACTAGAATATTAGCAGTTACAAGACTTACTCACAAAATAACCCGTCGATCCAAACGACTTTGTTCCTCTCAGTCTTGATCGCTAGAACCCACGATTCACTGCTTCTTGTGATTGAAGTCCAATCTCAGTAGCCCTCGAGATTGATCTTTCGTCTAGATAGCCCTTAAGACGAAAGATTAAATTCTTGTAGATGAGTAGAACCTTGTTCGTTGAAGAACCG
Source organism: Typha angustifolia (assembly GCF_048772165.1). Lineage (NCBI taxonomy): Eukaryota > Viridiplantae > Streptophyta > Magnoliopsida > Poales > Typhaceae > Typha > Typha angustifolia. The sequence goes on along the minus strand of NC_133252.1, from coordinate 8,082,259 downwards.
ATGTAGCCTCAAGAAGTCTCCTTCAATAATGCTTCTTCAACCACCCTAGAGATAGAGCATCACAATCCTTATATATGATCTCTAAGATAGAGCCAAATCCAAGTCTTATCCGTACTCATGAAAATCCAATAAATTGCAAACTTCATAGGTGCGTTCGAACGCGGCCCGGGTGCGTTCGAATAGCCTGACTTAATCTCAGGTGCGTTCGAACGGGCCCAAGTGCGTTCGAACGCGACAACTTGAATTCTTCAGATTGCGTTCGAACGCGTTTGTGAACGCTGCTCTCGGTCTGTGTGAACGCAGTACCAGCGTTCGAACGCGTTTGTGAACGCAGCTCTCTGTCTGTGTGAACGTAGTACCCGCGTTCGAACGCATTTGTGAACGCGACTCTCTGTCTGTGTGAACGCAGTACCCGCGTTCGAACGCGTTTGTGAACGTGGCTCTCTATCTGTGTGAACGCAGTACCCGCGTTCGAACGCATTTGTGAACGCACCGTATTCGAACGCATTTGTGAACGCGGTGTGAACTCAATAGCTTTTCTCCACTAATCTTGCAATTCTTCAAACCAGAGATATTCTAGACTTGTGTAAAGCTCATATACATGAAAAAATACACTTAGAATATTTTGTACACAATTGCCAACAAATAAAAATCTTACAATCTCCCCCTTTGGCAATTTATGATAAAACACCTAGGTTACTAAATATTACAAAGACTTCAAACTGAGCAATCAACAAGTCTAGAATATTTTGCATATCAATCCCTGCAAATAAACATATACCAATCCAAGATCAAGTGAAAATAACTTGAAATGAATAAACAATCCAAACACAAGTTATGAATGGAGCATAAGTTCAAAAGTACTTAAGCAGACAAAGTTCACAATTACTCCAAGCAAAGTTATAAGCAAGGTTATAAAGACTCTAATAAACTCCCCATATTCTCATACTCCCCCTACACACCTAGACACCTAGACACTCTCCCCCTTTTTGACACAAATGCCAAAGACTAAGAACTCGGAGGAAACTGACGATGAAGAATCGTCAACACAGAGTCAAGTATAGTCCCCTGACGAGCTTGCTCAGTTCGTAAATCATTCACTGCCGAATGGAGATCCTACACTTGAGTACTAAGCTGATCGAAATGGTCAGAGTACTGTGGTAACTCCCCCTCAGTGTGAGATGAGTCATCGTCAGAGCTATTATCAGAACTGTCGAGGTGCAATGAACGACCAGCGGCGGAAGATGACGGCTTGACTCCGCTTAAGAGTAATCCGATCCAACGATTTTTGCAAAGTAAGGGAAGGTTCCGAAACATCCACACGCACCCCACTCTAAGTGCACAAATTTGTAATAAAGATGTCAAACGGTAACCCCTCACGAGGTGCTTCTTTCTGTGCAGCTGTAAGAATCGAATCATAAATCACGGCAGCCAAATTAATAGAGACTCCAGATAACATCGCATGAAGAAGGAATGCACGATCCAGACTAATACTGAAATGTCGAGTCTTGGGGGTGACATTGTACAGACAAAAAAGGTGAAACATGCGAGCCACCGATGTCAGCTTCGCATGCGGCATCATGTTTCCCTTCCAACGTTCCCCTTTGATCAGTACAGTACTAGCATATTCATTGACATCAAGAAGTGGAGCAGACGTTGGATACTAGAACTCACCATCAGGAAGACGAAGTTCAGCGCGAATAACATCTGAGTCCAAGTATACAGACACACCACGAATAGTAGAACGTATACAGCGATCTAAAACAGTGGCATTACTAAAAAATTCCCGAACAACTTCCACATAAGCAGTACCGCTCATTCGACATACAGATAACCATCCACGCTCAGTAAAGATCTGTTCAATCCCTAATTCAGAAAAATCAGAAATAACCACGGGTCTTTCACAGATAACAGGATGAGTGCCAAAATTATGTTTGTAGCGCCCGGCAGCCGTTGATGAAGAAAATTTTGGAGCCGAAGACGGTGACGAAGGTGGCCTTGGTTTCTTGGTCACTGTCGCTTTTTTAGGTATTCTTGAGAAAGAAACAAGTTGCAAGATTCAATACATGCCCAAAGCAAACAAAAAAATAGCAAGAATTCCAAAAAATTTTAGAAATCATGAAGGCCCTAAATGAAACCCATCTTTCTCTTGAAAACTCAAAAATATCACGTTCAATCTCACAAGAAACATCAAGGTGTTAACATTAACGTGATCAAAACGTGAAAACATACAAAATCAATCAAGATCAAGCAACTTTATTGAATAAAAAAATAGGAAAACGATTGATGATCATACCTTGCAAGAGTGAAGAAAAACTCAAAGATTCGGCCGAAAGATGCTAGATCCGGAGGAGAACTACCCTCTAAAAGGATTTGAAGTGAAAAATTCGATGAAAAACACCAAGATCTCGAAGATTTGAGAAGGGGAAAATGAAAGGTTTTTAGGGTTAGGAAAATGGAAGATGAAACCCTTGGGTTCGGACGCAATATTTAAAGAACCCTCGAGTGCGTTCGAACGCACCAGTCTGTGCATTTGAACGCGCCAGTTATCGCGTTCAACTCAAAAATCTACGTTCGAACGCCCTTTTTTTATTTCAAACTAAAACAAATCAAAAATATTTTTGGAGATGTACTTCTAGAATTTCAAAATATATTCAAGACATAGAATATGATAATCAAATGAAATAAGTCATACACAGATCAATCAAATCATCAAAAGCATATTATAATCAATTCGAATGCATCACTCAAAATTAAGTTAATCTTGATTGATCATAACGATATGCATATGCAAGATGAGCATAGATAACATGAACCAATCTTCTTAAACAAACTTACCTATATAAACAATGATGCAACACAATAGTCAAACCGACTTAGTATTAAAATTTTGCACTTTTCGACTTATTCTCCATAACATAACAGGAATTTTTCCTGTATTTTTTTTACTAAAACATATATGTGCAATGATGACTTTCACACATGAGTAGGTAGCCCTTTTCTTGTAGTACAAATCAAACAATATGCAAGAAGAAATTCACTTGTGTCATTTTTTTTAAAAAAAATTTGTAAATAATATACTGAGTCAAACTGGACTCTAAACAAGACGGCTTTCACACTAACTCATTGTTGCCCTTTTCATTGATCTTTTATGAACAAATTTTTGATGACTAAGCATGATGGTGATAATGTATGGATGAGATGGCCCACCAAGAGCCCATCTGATACTGATAGGGTGCAACCTGGGCCCTTGTGCTCTTTCTTCTACTAGTGCTAGGCCCGATAAGATTATTCCTTGCAAAGAGGATCCCAATCCGATAAGAATACTTTATTCCTTCGGATAAGTATTAGCAGATGAGAGCTATCCGGGGGGGACCTCACCATCACTGTCACCATCACCATCACATCACATGGTGTGTATAAATCACTATATCGTTTGTATTATTCGTGTATTTAGTGATACACTGTAAGGTCTTCCCACCATCGGAAACTCGACACGTTTGCTTTAAAATTCGAGCAACTTACCACCACTCTATATTATATATATATATATATATATATATATATATATTAGTTTATGTGGTAATGTCTGTTTATTTCCAATGGATGACAAATTTTGCCAGTAGGAAAGCTCTTTTTATTCTATTTTATTTTTAAAAACTGTACATTTTACAACTAAATTTGGAGATTTTGATCAAACTGACTCTATTCTAAACTTTATCTATAACATAGACTGTCTATTAAACTTATTACCAAATGTGTCTATTCTATTGTTGCCTTATAAAAGAGGTTAAATTATCTTACTTTTAGAGTAAAAATGCTACTAAGATAAAAAATTTATATAAAAATAACATTTTAACTTAAATGGTTGAAATACTAACTTAAATAGCTTCTTATAAATAAAATATTAAAATATTTACCATTTTAGTATTACATAAAACCGTCGAACTGATCAACAGTTGTGTAAGAACATAAAATGTTTATGAATACAGCGTTTTAGTTAGAACTACAGTAAAATTAATCTATTTTAATAATAAATTTGAGAAAATATTTATTTTAATAAAAATATTTAGAACATGACTAGTTGGGTCAATGACTCCTAAATTTGTCGTCTATAACATATTTTCACTATCTTACTTATTTTTTAACACTTTGACCGCTCAAATTATGTAACATCTCTCACTCATGACATTGCTACAAAGGATAAACTCTATATTAATTAAAAATTCTGTTCTTCCCTGCTAGCCGCCAATTACTAAATAGATTAGCACCTGCACCTCACATTTTATGATAGTAAGATCAACATCATAACAGTACATGGGCTGTTGGGATGTTGATATATATATATACATATATACAGCTCGCTGCCATACCTTAATACCTATGACAGTATTCCAGTCGTACTTTTTTTTAAAGTATTAGAATTGCCACTGAATTCTGTTGACCCTTTTAAAATTGTTATTATAGTTGACCGAATATATTCCTAACATATAGTTATTAAAGTTAACGAATGAAAAAACTAACTATCTAAAGCCTAGGCAATAATATCAACTCTTTGCTTAAATAAATACGGAATAAATATCAAAGAGTCAAGCAAAGATGAACACTAAGATTTTTATACGAAAAAACCTAAACGGAAAAAAATATATGGATTCAAACACGGATCAAAACCAATCATTAAACTTGTAGCAGTTATAAGATTAACTTATAAAATAACCCGTCAATCCCTACGATTTTGTTTTCCTCAATCTTGATCGCTAGAGCCTGCGATTCACTTCTTCCCATGATTGATCTCTAATCTTAATAACTCTCAAGATTGATCATTCGTCTAAATGACCCTTAAGACGAAAGTTTGGTGCACTGTAGAAAAGATGGATTTTGTTGGTAGAAGAACGTTGTAGATATAAGAAATCCTTTTCAAAAGCAATTACCCACATCTCTAGGGTTAGAGCATCCCAACCCTTATATAGGTTAACAAGATAAGACCAAATTCAAGTTAAATCAAAACTCTTGAAAGTCCAAAAACTTGCATATTACATGGGTGCATTTGAATGCGACCCGAGTGCGTTTGAACGGCTAAATGCGTTCTCTATATGTGCGAAAGTCTGATTTTGCATTCGAACACAGTGTGAACGGCTGTAGGGTGCATTCAAATGCAGCATTAGTGTGTTTGAACGCTCTATTCAAATACTATACTAAATAGTTGAATACAGAGTGCTTGTTCCTATGTCTTTAGGTAAAATTTCATACTTCTTCAACTATCAAGATATTATTTAATCACTTCAATAACAATTCTAAAATCGTTTCAAATAGCTTGACTTCAAAATTAATCTTTCATTTTAATATTCTTCATTAAATATTTCATAACTTGTTATAACTTGTGCATATGCTCATACATAAAATTTAAACACATTATAAAAATAAAATTATATTTTAAAACACAATTTGCCAATTATATTAGTACAAATAACGATTACAGTTCTCTTTTTTTTTAGGTTTAGAGTGTAAAAATATTTATCATTGATTTTTTCCTTGAAATTAAGATATTTTTTCTTGTAATGTATAATATCAGGTAACATTACATAGGTTGTCAATGATTTCAAAGTTATTTATACTAGGGAAATTTATGTGTTAATTTGAAATGGGAATTATGTAGCAGTTAATACAATTTTGAGATTTTTTTTTTCATTTCACACCTTATATTCTCAATAAACTACTAAAAGATGACTCCGGCCATTCTTATATTTGCCATTGAATTTTTAAAAAGATTTCAAGTAGGACGTATTTAATGAAAAGGACAATGATTGAATTAAAAATAGCATGAAGACATAGCATATATCGTATTAAAAACTTAATGTAGGGTGTGGAATGAAAAGATCACTTTAATTTATTCCAAAAGTCACATATATAACAGTTCGTTTTTAATGGAAAGCCCGTGAGCACCACATCTATTAACTTCAATCACACAATTTAAATTGATAAGTGGCCAGACTGACATGTAACCAAAAAATGTGTAACTCTTGTAATAAATAAGTTAAATAAATTTAAGAAATAATTCTATTTTCACCTTGAACTAAATATTCTACTTTATCCTTTCTATTAGGATTTTATTATCTATTTTTGTCTATAAATTATCATGCAGTTGATCATGACAACTAAATAACCATAATAGATGTATGTAACAACTTAAAACTCTCTCCTTTTCCAATGCTACGTCGATCCATACTTTTTTTTCTCTCAAAATTTTATTACATCCCAAACCCTTTCTCTAATCTTTCTGCTCTCTTCCCCTTCCACCACATTCTGCGATGGAGTCGGAGGTAGTAGCTCTAGTTTTGCTATTTGGAATTAGCCTGTAGGCATCGAAGGAAAACCATGACGGATGAAAAACACCTAGACACACGTATGTATTTAAACCCTAGGCAATGATATCACTCATTTGTTTAAGTAAAAAATGGAAGAAATATTAAAAAATAAAAGCAAAGATGAACACCAAAATTTTAACGTGAAAAAAATCAAACGAAAAAAAACCATGGACCCAAACTCGGATCAAAACCAATCACTAGAATAATGGCAGTTATAAGACTGACTCACAAAACAACCTATCGATCCCCACGACTTTGTTCTTCTCAGTCTTGCTTGCTAGAACTTGCGATTCACCGCTTCTCGTGATTGATATCCAACCTCAATAGCCCTCGAGATTGATCTTTCGTCTAGATAGCCCTTAAGACAAAAGTTTAATGCCTTGTAGAAGAGTCAGACCTTATTGGTTGAAGAAACGATGTAGCCTTAAGAATTCTCCTTCAATTGCCTTCACTAACCACACTAGAGTTAGGGCTTCACAATGCTTTTATATGTATCCAAGATAGAGCCAAATCCAAGTCATATCCGTAATCACGAAAGTCCAAAAATTGCATATTACGCAGGTGCGTTCGAATGCTGCCCGAGTGCGTTCGAATGGCTTGACTTGTTCTTAGGTGCGTTCGGACAGGCCCAAGTGCATTCAAACGCGCAAAAACACTCCTCTATATGTGTGAACGTGTTGTGAACGTATGTAGGGTGCGTTCGAACGACCCTTGATTGCGTTCGAATGGCAGAAACAACACTCTTTGTATATGCGAATACCTGTGCTCGTGTTTGAATGGTCCGAACGCGTTCTCTGTATGTATGAACGCCTGTGTTCGCGTTCGAACGGCCTAAATGCATTCTCTTTGTATATGTGAACTCCTAAGAGCACATTCGAACGCGGCATGAAAGCAGCGTGAACACGAAAACCTTTCTTCTTTGATCTTGCAATTCTTCAATCCAAATACTTTTTCTAGACTTGTATAAATACTCATGTACATGTATAAAAATATTTAGAATATTTTGTACACAATTGCCAACACTAAAAACCTAATAGCGGGCATCGAAAATCATCGCGACTGATCTTTTTGTACATGGCAACGTGGTTTTCGTCTTGGAATGGGACAACCTATTAAGCATAGTTAATTTGGTCTTTAGATGGCTTCTAAACTGTGATGGTATCACCTTGTGAAAATATTGGACATATACATATGGAATGGAATGAATAAAAATAGAGAACTATTTACAAGAGGTTAAGAGGCTTCTTGGTCCATTTGTGCCCGAAAAAAGAAGACATTCATAAATAAATCAGAAACACTTCCATTATTTCTTCAAACAAGTACATAGAATTTGATGGCAAAAAGAGAAAGATGAAAAAGAAAAGTATACCCTATCCAAGTGGTATTCCCGTTCAACATGATCGGCTTCCTTAGGCCAACACCTGCAAAAAGAAGAAGAAGAAGAAGAAGAACAGATAAGCTAAGCAAAAGATCGACATGCTTGAAATGATACTCCAGTGGGCTTCACTAGAAGTCGAAAAAAGGGTAAGAAAAATTGGTCAGCTGAGCAATCCTAACTTCGTAATCAACCATGAAAATGGCAAGGAGGGTAATGGCCAACAGAATAAACAACTTAGCCATAACCATTGTTAGGGAGGAGGATGAAGAGGATGATGCCGTAGGACCAGAGGTCGGCCTTGGCCCCATCGTAGCCCTTTTTGCTGATGACCTCGGACGCCATGTAGGCCGGAGTGCCACACGTGGTGTGGAGGAGGCCGTGTGTTTGCATGTAACTTGCAAGGGCAGAAAGCCCAAAAGTTGACCATCTTCCCAACATCGTCGAGGATGAGGTTCTCCATCAATCTTTGGAAGAATGGGATGCAGCAAATTTTACATGGTGAGATTGAGGTTAAATTTGGAAGAAAATGGTGGAGGGCAACGAAGGAATATTTTTAAAAGTAAAATATTTAATTATTAGGTAAGCATGTCATTATAAGTGAAGCAGCATTTTGGTTAATTTACTAATTCCGTCAACGACATCGGGCGATGAGATATTTCTAATAGTTCAGAACATCATAGTGTACCAAAAAATATTGATGGAGAGGTGAAAAAATTTATCCCTAAATTTAAATTTAAATAAAGAGTGATTTGTACGAAAAGTCTATTAGATTACTGTTTCTATAAGTTAGACTAATTATCATCTTCGCTTGCACAATACATATTGTTTACCATACTTTATATTCGCTCGGTTTGAAAATGTGCAAAAAGAGTTATATTAAATCATTTGTTAGCCGCATAAAATACATCTTATATTCAATTAGACGTACTCATATTCTATAATAACCTAAATTTTTTTCTCATTTATTTATTAGCAATATTTAAATAAATTTTTATAAGTACTACAGTTTTCTCACACGTAATTCGTAGTTATTTAATATTTCTATTTTCTATTTCGCACTTTTAATATGGATTTCACAGTTACTAAATACTTGTACTTTTGTGAATTGTGTATTTAGTTTACTTAGTCCTAATTTATATTGATTTCAGTCATAGCTAAAAAGTAATTTATTGTTGTACCATATTAATTAAAAAAAATATATGTTATTATCTACGTCTACTGAAGACAAATGGTTCATAATAGTATATTTTTTAGACTATAGTTATTTTATATAAATTATAATTATTTTGCGTACTATGTAAATATATGTGGTGAGAGAAAGAGTAAATATTTAATATTATTTGCATGCTCCAAAGATAAAAAGTGGCTAAATAGTTCAATTTAATCAAAAAGTCAGACCCTATTAAAATTAGTAGGTGAATTGAAACATGATGTGTTTTTGTACAAATCACCCTATAAATATATTAGGTGATTTGTATATAAGAAATCATCCGATTTTTTATTATCATTCATACCCAATTATTATTTTCTTTGCATGTCAAGCTTTTTTCTATTTTTTTTTTTTGTTTTTGTTTTAATTTTGGCCTCTATTTTATATAGAATAACTTTTTAATAAATTATACTATTCTATTATTTTTTATTTCATAAAGATGAGAAAAATAATAACTAATACAAATAAATCTCCCAACTATAAAAATTAACTGCATAATTCAGAAAAAATATAATTATTCAATAACTCTGAATTACATAATAAAATTGTGAATCATAAGATACGATTGTTCAATATCTATAAATTACATAATAAAACTACTTAATAGAAAATATAAGTATTGAATAACTATAAATTGGGTAACAAAACTACGAAATAGAAAATGGCGTATCAAATAATTATAAATTATATAATAAAACTAAGAAATTGCTCGTAAAAATATAAATTTTTAATAAATAAAAATTACGTACTAGAAATACAAAACTCGCGAAAAAAAAGTGTGGGAGTAACACAAGTTTAACTTAGTAACTATGAATTATATTCAATAATCACAAACAAACTAGTAATTGGTTAGAGGAAGATGAAGAGAATTTTTAATTAATAGAGAGTACTTGCATGTTCAATTGGTTGTTTCTTCTGGAATAAAAAGAAGAAAATTCTATCTTCTTATATGGAATATCAGTTTGTCTAGTCTAGTGTAATATGTATTTATTACAACGATACGAATCAATCCATATTGGCTCCGTGCGTGACATTGGGTTCATGGGAATAAGCCTATTTATCTAGTTAGTAAATAGAATCAATAAAATCTATTTTTGTCAAGTTGTGTTCGAACGTAAGGACCGCATTCGAACGCGGTTGTTCGAACGCCTAGATCATGTTCGTATTGACAGAGGACGGAATTAGCGTGTTTGAACAGAAATGGGTGCACGTTCGCATTGACAGAGAACGAAAATTCCGCATTCGAACACACCGGGACGAAAGTGTAGGTTAAGTTAGGGATTGTTAGGGTTGTTTGGAGTATTTTTATGTTAATTATGGAATCCTTAGAGTGAGCATCTATATATATATGAAAGAAACCCTAATTGAGATCTTATCTTGTTATTGAAATTGACTTTAGTCTTATCTCCTTCTTTTTTGGCTCTAGCCATTGGTACTCTCTTCCATCTCTCTTCTTCCACCGCCCAAATCTTTGGTCGGCTTCTTCTAGCTTCTAACCACCTTCTTCCACAACAACTTCTTCCCCTTCACACCATGAACTAACCTTAGCATCCATCTAGCCATTGGAGGGCTATCAAGCTAGGATACAAGTTTTAGAACCGTTGCAAATCGGATTATGCCGATTCAAAAAATACGGTTAATAAATAACTTATATAATTATCTTTTTTTTTAATAGCATGGGCTGACAGCAAAGTTAGAAGAAAATTAGTAAAATATGTGAATAACTAAAACATATCTGACTTCTAAAAATAAAAATTAACTGTGTTTTCCACACAAATCATCTAAATTTTATTTATTATTATCCACGTCCTAGTGTATATATATTGATCATTCAAACTCTACGTTTCTGCTCTCAGGTAATAACAACCACAGAAGTACAGAATGTTTCATTATTTCTTTAAAAAAAAACTAAAAGATATAAAATACCCCTTAATAAATTCATATTAAGGCTAACCTTTAAAAAAGAGAAGGCTATTAAAGTTATTAGTCTTCATATTTCTAGTTTGTTTAATCAGTGATATGGTAATTGTGTGTTATGAAGACTAATATTAGAGAGTTTAAGGCATTAAAACAAAATATAAGGTCAAATAACAAATATCCATAGAATAAGGTATGAATAATAAATAAATAAGGGCAATTTGTACTAGAAAATAATATAACTTAGTTTTTCTTTGCACCCTTATCTATTCTAATTTTACTTTACAGCTTTATCTATTTTTTTTTCTAAAAAACCATAATTACCCTTTCACCATATTTGAAAATATTTTATTGCATTAAATAATCTTTATGAAGTATAAAATATTTTGTTTCTACTTCTCTCTCTCTCTTCTCTAGCATTAAATATTAATAGACCTTGATTTGATTTTCCTCAACTCATATTCTCCACCAAAGTTCAATTTTGTGACGAGAAACTCCCACCTTTTCAAAGCGCCTCAATATTTTCTCCACGATCTTAATCTCTTTCTCTCCGTTGATAAGAAGTTCAAACATGACCCACCAAGCCTCCAAGGCTTAATCTCCTCTATTATCAGCCTCCTTCATTGTTGGTCTCTTGCTAAACAAAGTTCTATTTTTATCTTATCATATTGAAGCGACTTCTAAATAAAATATTTGAACAAAAAGATCAAAATTATGAGATTTAGCACTTATTATTATTCAAATATATTAGTTTATAATTTTATTATCATTATGTAGAGTTTAAGATACACCTACAAAAAGCAAAACGACGTCTTTCTTAGATTTTAAGATACACTTCATGGGGATGACTTGTCGCTCTTTAAATATTTTTTATTTAAGAACTATTTTTTACTAATCTAGAATGATAGTGACCAAAATGATTTTTTAATATTTTCTTATATTAATTCTCTATTATTCTTTTATGGTGATAAATTACATGAATGTTATAAACCAGATCTAGATCGATATGTTCATAAATTTTTTTTGAGATTTTATAGGTGGTAGTCTCACAAGTTATGTATCTTTTGGCTTTTGAATAAGGTAATTCCAATATCGGGGTGAAAAAGATAAAAATGGAAGAGTATTGGAAGGTTAGATTCAGGCTGAAATGGATTATCCGACATTGCGGTCATCGTTGGAGAGTGCTGTGGATAGTCGTAAGATGGGATTTTTCTCTCACAACTATCTAATGATTATGATAAAAGATAAAGATAAGATAATAAAATAACTTAACTCAATAATCATTTCACATACAATAATTATCCTATGATCACTCTTATTTTTAGGAGTAGAATCATAGCAGAATAGGTATAATTCATCCAATTAGCTTACATCCACTTTATTTAAAATTAAAACAATAAACAAATTATTACGATTCAGTTAGATAAGGCTTGGATCTGACTAACCCATATCGAAGGAAATAACTTTTGTTTTGGAAGAATAAAGATTTATGGCGGTCACGTTCAAACACCAGGATGTCGCATTTGAACGCCTACATATGTTCGCAAATACAACGAACATATTTAGCATTTAAACGCCTATACACATTCGCAAAGATAGAGGACGAATATAGCGTGTTCGAACGCATTTGACCCACATTCGAATGCGATTAGCGAACTGCATTATCCTAGAGCTATCTTTTGATTATTTTGCTTGTTATGTTAGCCTTTAAATATGTAGAAGACAACCTAATTAAATATTATTAATAAATTATTGAAGTTTTTCCCTCCTATACCTCTATCTTCTTCCTCCAACAGTATCCATTATTGGACGTCATCTCCTTCTTCAATTTGATCGTGCCCTCTTGCCTCTCAAGGATTGATCAATCCTCTACCACTTCGTCTAGCTCGATACTCTACCCTACCATTGCCACCCCCAATACCTAACCATTATTTCCTCTTCCATTAATCACGTCCATTTTGCCACCATCTGACCAACAGTCAATATTTCCCTTATAACTTCTAATATGCACCTTCCATCGACGTGATTTTAGTTGCGTTGGATCCCTTACTTCAGGAGGAATAATATGTCAAAGTCTCAGATCTATTGGACGACTAGACCATCTATAGTTCTTCTCAAAAGTTCCGCCCTAGATCAGAACCAGGACTGATCTCAAGTTTTATTTGCAACTTCATTAAGCTGAATCACAACACAAATCTAACTTTCTAACTTAATTTAACCCGACTTGATTCAACTAACTTGATTAACTTAACCTACGTGATCAAATTGTATCAATTCATCATGCTTTTGAAACCTTGTTCTTAAGGTGACTAGTAATAATCCACCCACTGGCCTAACTTGCATCGTGCTCAAGCTTCATGTAGGACTGACTCACTCAACTGATGCAGGCTCCCCAAGTAGTTCTACCACTGATCCACGAGCTCGTACTCGGCCTTAACTCGCGCTCATAAGTTTCCAACTAGTTCAAGCGAGGTGGTCGAGTCAATTCATGAAAATTCAGCATGCCTTGAGATACGTGCACTTCATCTCTCCTATACTGTTGCCCTAATTCTAACCCTAGGTCTGGAAAAAAAAATTTGGCCTAGAGGCGCCACTATGGGTTGCATGGGTGTCGACGGTGACTGGGCAAGGGTGTTAGCTGGTGGCAGTCAACGTACAACGAGTCCTTGCAACAACTCAGTCTCAGGTTGTTACAGCGGCAGCCATGGTGCATTATCAATGGGTCCACAAGCAACCGGTGGCTATGCTTGGTGGCCATGACCCCATTATAATAAAGCCACGGCAGTAGAGAGGCCGACAAAGGCTACCCCGACTGCCTTGGCTTAAGCAATATTATCGTGAGAGTGGTCGTCATGTTTGGCCACACAACGATTGACAGTGGCTATGTCGGCCACCACTGGATGGCAATCAAGCTAGGGTGGCTAGTCGTGGCCACTAGTGGTTGCTGGAAGACTAAACCCTCGGTCACTAGCCGTGGTATTGCTGCAGCGAGAATGGTCGTCAATGGCGGTCTTCTAATTGATTATAACACAACTAACAACCATGGATCGGGTGTGGAAGGTCCAAGGAAGTGGCCAGTCATGATAGTTTGGCTAGCGGGGCCTGGATCACCATTGGTGAAAGCTAGGGTTTTTAGCCCTAGCTTCCAATGCGAGTAGGGAAGACAACTCTAGAACCCTTGCTAGCTGTTGCGACGGTGGTCTAGGTTTGCAGGGGTATAGTGGTCTCCACCATAGTTGGCGGAGTGGTGGTTGCCATGATTTAGGGCTCCTTTCCACTTCTCTCATGGGTGGAGTTTTCTTGCTGTGGCTAGGTTGGTTCCGCAATGGTCGGTGGCGCTAGCAACACTATATGGGTCTATAGAGGTGATAGGAACTCCTCCGCGGCCAAAGGTGGTGCTTTGGTCGTGGTTTGGGTCAACTCTTCTCCTCCATTACAAGTTGAAGATAATAGTCATGGGTGGGCCAGTTCTATCGTGACCGATACCTATGGTGGCACAAGGTGGTGGTGGGTGGCTCTTAGAGCCTCTACCAAGGCCTAGAGGGAAGCTTGCATCTGCTTCAATTTCTTTTGCAAATCAGTTGAAAGTTCTTTTAATAACACCTTTGCCCATAATGATGGCTTGTAGACGGCGGTAGCTACTAGTGGTGGTGGTGGCGCTAGAGAAGCCCTAGTCAGTATGGAGATGAGTTATTGGTCCTCTATAGCAACTATCTCCATTGAATTTGTCTTGGATCGCATGTTCACCAACAATCGAGGAACGGTGGCTCTAATACTACTATTACGAACTATATCTAAATTAATTTATTCGTATTGAAATTCTAAGAGTTTTATGAGCGATAGCCTCATGAAAAATGAATCTTTTTTTATTTTAAATGAGGTGATTTTGATGTCGAGGTAAAAAGATATAAAAAAAAACAACGGAGGAAGGTCAGATTCAGGCTGTAACATATTATCCTATGTTGTGGCCATCATCGCAGGGTGGCGGATGACCAAGGAGTTGCGGTGGACAGCGTAAGATAAGGTTGCTCGCGGAGGAAAATAGTGGCTAGGGTTTGGATGCTTTGAATGGATCTAGGGTTACAATCTACTCCTACAAAAATAAGGATAGTCTAATGACTATGATAAAAGATAAATATAAGATAATAAAATAACTTAACTCAATTATCATTACACACACCATAATTATCCCATGAACACTCCTATTATAGGAGTAGAATCATATTGGGCTTACATCCACTTTATGTAAAATTTAAAAGTAATAAGCAAATCTAATTGACTAACTCAATTGGGCTCAACTTGACTCAATTGACTCCACTAACTCCATTGACTTAACCCATGTGGTTGGATCATATTAATGAAAGTAGTACTTTTTGAATATAAGCTAATTCAAAATCTTCTAAGTTACGATTATTTGTATTCTTTCTAGTTTGTAACAAGATTTGTACCCTATGTCGAATACCACAACCCAAAGAGACAAAGGGGTCTCCGTGTAAAACTACATTTTAAAGTAATACTTAATGATAATATCACTATGAATTTTTACTACAATTCAATGAATAGTGCCAAATATGAAAAATATAAAAAAAAATTATGGTACATACTTTCAGCATACATTTAACTAAAAAGTTCTTAGATACTACTTTTATAGTCCATAGATATATTGATAGAATTCATGGATACAATTTTATGATGGGATGCAGATTATGGCACATATGGAAATTAAGGCAAAAATTATAAATGATGGAATCAAATGAAAAAAGGATCATTATAAGAGGTCAAGAAAGGTAGAGAATATAACACCCAGACCCTAAACATGTGCATGGCACGAACTCACACGGCACGTGCAAGACACCTGACAACTCGGTTAAATGCCACCAATCAAATAAATCTATATCAATATCATAATTTTATCTATAACGTCTAAACTAAAAATAACTCAAGACTACCAACAACATACAGATAATCCCTAATAGGACCCCACACAAGCCACAACACATCATCAAGAGTATTTCACTATTACATATACATAACAGTGGTATATATATAATTTAACAAGTGCAAAGTCACTTACTAAAATATAAGACAAAGATAAAAACACTCTGAAATATCAACTAAAACACTATATAGCATAACGCATCTAGCGTATAACACTAACCACACTCTTCTTTTTACCTGCTAGCAAGACCTCTAAGAGAGTATCTAGCTCCACTCGCTCTCTTGGTTTTTGGAAAGGAGAAAAACAAAGGGAGTCATGAGCTAAAAGCTCAGTGAATAGACCTTACCCTAAATCAATGAAACCAAATAGAGGATAAATTATGTACTAAATAATATGAATCAGAAAGGAGCATGATGCCATGCATGAGCATATATATATGTATTCTCGACAACATATATATAAATGAAATCAAGATTATCTCATGAATGGGCATATTATATCCTCAACCAAAATATATCTCATGATGAAATTATAATATAACATTACCCAATATGACAATATATGGAGTATAATAATCATGATCCAGTGATAATAGTCATATCAGCATTGATGTATGATGCATGCCAACTACTTGATATCATATATGTCAAAGCCAGAAATAATTAACATATTTCTCACTATCACAATCATCCATTTTAACTCTGAGTATCATCCACCATGCTGGAGTACGGTATCCGGCTTTAAACTCGATACACATCATGCCAAAGCTTAGAGTATATCCTATCATACACTAAAAGTATTTCTAGAGATAAATCATACACTAAAGGTATCTCAGAAGAAAATCATATCCTATCATACGCTAAGGGTATATCAATGATAGTTGTACTCTATCATATGCCAAGAGTACAACCATCAGCTATCACCATACTCTACCATACGCTAAGAGTATGTCCAATACCAATCTGGATCAGATACTGTTCCAGCGATCATATAATATACACAAGTATTTTCATAATTTTTTAATAGATAATAGATTATATGTATATATCCAATACTACAACAAATCATGCAACTCAGAAATTTAGGTGGTACAGAAGCCAAGAGAAAGATGATGCAATGCAGACTCCAACCATATATCTAACATATGCATACTCCTACTATAAATCATCTGGATATAAAATTATAACAATATAGTCATCTCTAATCATCTCTATATATTATCATCATACTCATATTCAAAATCAGCCTAATTACTTGCATGATAAAATATGCTCGACTATAATCATCTCTAGATAAAGTCATATAATCATGCTGGAAGCCAAAACATGCATGTATATAATATATAATATAACTTAATTTAAAAAGACATCTACGTGATAAGACTATTCACCATCACTGTAATTACCAAACAACCACTCGTTTACTCTGCTACAACAACGATCAGGCCTTGATAGCTAGGTCCATAGGGTCTTGAACACGGGTTTCGAAATATGAAATTATTTATAATATATAATGTCACTCGTTCCACTAATTAGAACTAACTTGACTAAAAGAAAATTTCTCGTTGAAATCATATACTCCTATATTTATTTTGTTATTTATTAACCATAATTATATTATCTAATAATGTATATAAAACATAATTATTACTTATTATTCTCTTTGATAATTAAGAAAATAAGAATTAAATTAATACAAATAATTACATATGAATATATGTACCTAACTCTAATAATTACTATACCTAGTTAGGATTGATATAGTTAATTATTTTGCTAAACCTAATATAATTAGATTTATTTACTAACCATGATATAATTAGATTTAATTCATATAAATTAAATACATTAGATTAACTACAATAACTAATAACATAATCAATTATAATTTAAATAGTCCTCAATAATACTTTTTAAAAAACTATACATAGTACTGAGCTCCGCCCAGCACCTCAACATAGTAGGTGCTGGGCCGAGCCCAACATCTGTAGGTGCAACCTGCCTAAGGGGAGAAAAGAAGAAGAAGAAGAAGGAGGAGGAGGAAAGGGGAAAAGGGAGGGTATGGCCGCTCGTGGCCACTTAGCTGCCAGCCTCTCGCCGACAACTCAAACCTCTCGCGGCCCCGAGAGGAGATGGTAAAAACTAGAGAGAGAGAGAGAGAAAATGAGAGAAGGAAGGAGAGAGAGAGACTCATTGACAGATAGAAGGCCGACGGTGGCTCTTCTTGGTGGTCAGTGGCTGCTGGGGACTAGAGGAAGAGAGACAGGGGGAGAGTTAGAGAGAGAGAGAATGAGAGGAAGCGAAAGAGAAAAATTAGATAAAGAGAGAGAGTTCTAGGTGGTCACGTGGCAGCGGCGGAGTGACTGATGGGCTCAGTTCCACCTCCATGCGTCGCCACGACGCCTAGAAAAGTGGCTCAACGGAGGTGCATGCTGGGCACGAGGCTGGCCAAGTGGCCAGTCGCGTCGTGCCCAGCTAATGTTTTTTTTTTTCTACTACTTGGGTTATTACAAAGAATCTAAACAAAGTCACAACTGTTCTAATTGCAACTATCATGCTAAGATAATCGATGCCTAATTAGAGAGCTCTTCTATAAAGAAAGAGTATTAAAGGAATTAAGTCAACATACTAATTTATTGTAACTACGTTATATTTAGAAAATTTTGGATTTTGGAGTACATGAAACAATGAAATTTTAGTTTGATATACAATATTAGAATATTTGAAATATAGATCAATATATATTTCTTTGTGTACAAAAGTTAATTAGTTTGACATCAACATATATAATTCATAGATGTTATTTTTTGAAAGGTTTGTGCACAATAGCAAAGTGTTTTGACATATATATGATTCTATAGTAATATCTTTAGATTTTATATATACTTACTCTAGGTTCTATAGATACTAACTCAAAAATTTCATTGTTATTAATTACAAATTTTGTAGTTATTAATTATTAATTATAGATAGACTATAAGAATTTAACATACAAACTCATATGCTTAGTAGGTCAAGTCCGCACTCAAGCAAAATAATAATAAAAAAAATAGAAAATATTTTTAGACTTGGAATTTTCTTTGGTGAATTCTTCTATACAAAATAAAGATAATCTTTACTTTTGTTCAATTATTATCAGAGTAAAGTTCATATTTTTTGAGTTAGTGTCTTCGAATTCCATATATGTTGATTATAGATTTTGTAGATACCAACTCCAAATTCCATATTTACTCACTTCAGATTTCATTACTACAACTATGGATTCTATAGTTAATTACTATAGATTTTTAAAATACTAACTATGAATTTCAGATATGATAATTATACAGTTTGTTATAGATCAAATGATTTTTTTCCATTGAACTCAATTCTATATATAGTGATCGCAACATATTTCAGAGATGCTAACTCTAATTCCATAGTTTGTATCTTTAAATTTGTATATACTAACTTTGGATTTCGTATTTACTAATTATAAATTTTGAAGAATTAATTATAAATTTTGTAATTACTGATTATGGAGATATATGTATGGATCTACAAATATATTTATAAAATTCATAAGTATATTTATGCAATCCAAAGATGAATTTTTACATAACCTAAAGATAAATATTTACAAAATCTGTAATTATATCTATGGAGTTCCAAATATATATTTTACTACCAACTAAATATATAATTTTTATACATTGGGCATATTTCAAATATTAACAAGAGATCCTCAACCTCAATAAAGTCTATAAAGAATTAAGTTACTTCCCCTGAAAAGGATACTTAATAGTAGTATCATATTTATCTGAATGCTCTTTTATTAATTCATAAGTTTATGCTTCACCTTTAGCACCGTGGAATTATTTTTAATATGTAAAGGATGAGTATTTTTACCTTCGTAATAAAAT
The DNA here is from genome assembly GCF_048772165.1 of Typha angustifolia. Taxonomy (NCBI): domain Eukaryota; kingdom Viridiplantae; phylum Streptophyta; class Magnoliopsida; order Poales; family Typhaceae; genus Typha; species Typha angustifolia. The sequence goes on along the minus strand of NC_133252.1, from coordinate 8,062,549 downwards.
AATATTTTATACTCATCTACTCATAACAAAATAATATTTTATACTATTCTTTTTTTCGTTGAAAATAACTAAAATATGGTGGTATAAGGTAAAACTTTTAGCTAAAGTTTTTATCAGAGAGGTGAAAGAAAGAGAGTTTGGTGAAAAACTATTTATTATAATTGAAAAAGAAATAAAGTATGATTATGTTGTTATTGGAGAAGAATAGATAAGTAATATATATATATATATATATACTCTCTCTTTGGGGTTGATGATGACTTTCTTAACCAAAATAGGTTCAAAAGTATTATAGTTATTTTATAGAAAAATAAGTGAAATTGTAAAGTTAAAAATAACTTTACAATTATAAATTATATTATCTGATAATTTTCCCTAAGAAAAAGAACTAACAGCATTTTGGACCTTTCATGTGTAAGGATATTGTTAAGGGTATCATCGTCATTTCATATGTTAACAGTTCATATAAATGTTCTGTAACTTTATTAGGCATCCAATAAAAATAAATCGATGAACTTTTATGCAAGAAAAGCAAGAATTTTAATGTGGGACTTTACGAAAATCCCAAATCCTGAAAAAGAGAATATATTCTATCTTGAGGGTATTTCAGGAATTAGAAGAAAATATTTCTGCCAAATAATTTCATCAATTTATCCGGTCCTTCCGGTTTAGGACAGATTGCAAAATAACCGGGATATATTCTGTCGTCGAATACTTTTTTATTAATTTAGCAACGTAATGTCATCAGAAAATCCGCGACTGCACGCTTGGCTTTCAATTAAAAGCAGTAGCATCTCGAGACTGGTCGCGCGAATGCCACGTGGCGAGAATGTAGCGGCTTATGGAGGGAAACGTCAGGCAATTCTGCGTGCAAGTCGGGCAGAGTTGAGTTTCCCGCGGCGATCCAGCGGCAAGCGCTCCCTTTGGATTTTTGGTCCAGCCGCCAATTCATGACCCCCCCGAGATCCATATTTCGCCTCGTAGTTTTCATTAAATAACAAACCTACCACCGCCGTTCTTTGCTACAGCTGTTGGGCCTGATCCTAGCCGTCCAATTCTCATCCAGGTGATTACACTATACCACCTGATTTGTTACCCATTTCCATCTAGACCTTTTCTTTTCAGGCACATTGGCCCCTTAATCGTGAATAACTTCCAAATGTGAATGGCACTTGATCAAGTTTAGATTTTATATATGAAATATTTTACCCTTATTTTAGATAAGGGTGGCAAAAATTAACCCGATCCGATAACCCGACATGATAACCTAGCTCATAATCGAATTTGGGTTTAGTTTAATCGAATTTGAGTTTAGTTTAATCAAGTTCATATTGTAAATGAGGCAAGCTGTCTAACTCGATTAATAATCGGGTTGTGTTGGGGTTTATACTCTTGACCCGTGTTGACTCATTTGACTCGTTTAAGTATACTGGTTGGGTCAACCCGCCAACCATATACATATAACGTAAGCCTAACCCTAACTCACTCACACTCACTCTTTCCAAACGTCACATCTCACAACCTCCCACCTCAAATTTTATCTTATACCTCTCCAACTCTCCCTCCCAACCATTGCTCATGACACCGACCTCGAACAGTTTATGCCGACCTCAACTTCTCATCTAATCTCCCACTCCCTCCCTTAGTCTCTTGTGTCACTGCCACTATTGACCCATTCCTAGGGTTTCGAGAGCTCCTCTCCTCGTTGAACTCCATCCATCTTCCCCTCTTCGAGTTGGAGGCATGGATCCCTCTAGTCCTCTCGACTGCCCCTGTTGGAGAATTTCAGGAGTCGACCTCATGAGGCGGAGCCATGACTCGCAAGGTCTTGGTAAACCGTCCCAAGGCACCATTGTCCTTAAGGAGCCAATCCAGAATGCTAACAACATCGGTGGCAATAAAGGTCTACATCTGCCTCAATTGTCGCACACATGTTGTTGATTCCTTGATCTCACCTAATCTTGCCCAATGGGCTCTGCTCCTCTTGCTTACAATGACTAATTCACCACTGAGGCACTAGTGATGGATTCAACACTGGATCCGATGGTGGGTGGTAGGTGGTGAATAAGAGAGATAATCTTAACACTAAGGCCTTAGGGTCTATGAGGTGTTGGTAGTGAACGTTACAATGCTGGTACTGGTGGTGGTGAATAACGACGATCTTGTTTTTTAAAATTATTTGTTGTGAGTTCATCTTGTTACTTTGTATTTTGAAAAAGAAATAATATTTTTTTTTGTAAATCGTTAATCGGGTTAATCGTGTCTGGTTGACGTGTTATGACACGACCCATTTATTAAACAGGTTATACGGATCATGTCGTATTACCTATTAAATAAACGAGTCATGTTCGGGTCTACTAAATACAATCTATTTAATAAATGGGTCGTGTTTGTATTAGGGCATAGTTGACTCAACCCGAATCTAACGCAACCTGAACTCGCTTAACTGACCGGTGCCACCCTAGTTTTGAAAGAAATAAAAAAAAGAAAAGTTGAGATAAAATGGTTACTTCTTTTTCGTTACTTTGCTAGGGATATAAAACTCTTAGTTTAATTATTTAAAATATTACCAACTTGAAATAGCTTAATACAGTGATAAGATGGAAGCTTGTGATTGTCTTAGAAAAAACGTGTGATCGTTGGAATGTGGGCATTATTCGAATAGCCTATTAGGCATTCAAATGCTCAAGCTTGAAGCCATAAAGTCATCCTATTATTGAAATCTAGTAATTAACTAAATTTAAATAAAAGGTTTGACCCCAACACAATATCTCCTGTGAGGTGATATGATAGAGTTTAAATGACATCACTTTCTATTATTGAAATCTAGTAATTAACTAAATTTAAATAAAAGGTTTGACCCGAAGACAATATCTCCTGTGAGGTGATATGATAGAGTTTAAATGACATCACTTTTTGTGCAATAATTAGATTTGATAATTAATAACCTAATATGGCCCTTCAGGATATAATACTGAGGTTTAAACTGAGGACTTCTTAAAAAACTTCTAATAAAAAAAATAAGAGTCAATTTAGACGGGTGAATAAAAGAGATCCAAAATGAAAAGAATAGCAGGATATTGGTGGTAATATGAAATTTTCCTTTAAATTAAATTTCAATTGGCCTAGTATCTCCCTTTTTAATAAATAATTAATTTCGCTTATACCCCTTAAACTATCACTGTTATTCACATACACTCACTTCCAATAAACAATATTAATCTTATTCTAGAATAAACCTTCTTATTTTGGTATAATAATTAAACAACTTATCTTATTCTAGTATAATAGTTATCACTCTGTCTCATCTTATTCCATACAATTTTTAAAAATTAGTTTAATAATAACTTACAATTACTATTTTGTCTATAGATTATACAATGTCTAATTACACATTACCTTACTGATAGTTGATACTTCCTCTCTCTCCTCTATCTCTCTTAATTATCGATCATTTGATTGAAATTTTCTCTCTCGGCTTTCTCTTATCTTAAATATTGATCATGTCACGTGTAGAAGAGATTTTATCTTTTTTTTTAGAATAGTAAATTTTGTAAAAATAAAAAATATTAAGCTCGCATTCTTCAAAATAATTTTGTAGTGCATAATTATTTTCTCATAATATTCAAAAATATTATCATAGTATGAGGTTATTTTTTCACAATTTAGGCTTATAATTTTGTATTAATCTAAAATTACCTCATAGTGCTTGTTTATGTTTAAAAAAATTATTAAAATGTGAGGTTATTTTTTTGTTGTGTATGCTTATAACCACGTAATGTGGGGTTATAAACCGGCACTAATCTAAAATTACCTCGCAATGCATTATTATTTTCTCTCGACATAGTTATCTTACATAGAGTGCATGTTTTTCTTTACAATGCGAGTTTATAACCCACATTATCTCATCGTGCATTGTTATTTTACATAAAGTGCCAAGTCATTTTTTTTCGTTGTATGAGCTTATAACCTCACATTACCCTCATAATACATAATTATTTTCTTGTAGTCCGTATATATAGATTATTTTAAGTCCACGAGTGTATAAAAACTATTATAATTTTAGATAAATACATATTACTACTAATACTACTTTTGATCCAATCAAGTATATTTTTATTATTTGATATTAAAACATCAGTAATTCTCAATACGAATACTAATACTAATACTAATACGAATACTAATAAATTAGTATTAAAATAAGCTATCGTTGGATTATTATATTACTGTAGACATCACTATACTAAAACAAGCTTACGCTTATTCGGCAAAATCGCCCGGTCCCGTAGACAGAATTCAGAAACCGCTGCAGATTTTAGAAAGACCGCGTGGCATTCTCGTAATTTTGCCCAGCAGCAGCCGAGATATGACGCGCGAGACTGAGGCCACGATCTAGTCCACCATTCCGTAGTTTCGAAAAACTCGAAGCCTGACCGCGTTCCGCTTACCGCTTCCGGTCAAAGCTCCCAGGACCTTCACTGCTTCACAAATCCCATCGCTCCAGCTTCCACTCCGAGTCGTTCGACTAAGTTTCTTAATCCTCACTGGCGGTGACGCCACCCCGAACCGACCATTCAACGCGGCGAGCTGGTAAAAATTCACAGCCCGGTTTGAAAATAGAAATCTAAAACGAGATTCAAATTTTCTTTTTTTAAAAAAGACCCTCATATTTAGCATTAAAAGATCATGAGCCGTCCGATTCAGGACGATCCCTAACTGAAGCATCTCCACCCTCCATTTCTAAGACGCTCAGATTAAGAGAGAGAGAGAGAGAGAGGGAGATGAGGAGATGAGGAGATGAGACGCCGGACGCGGTGCAGTGAAAGACGAGACAAACAACGCATCCCACGTGCTTTAACGCGAGCCCTTTGAAAAATTAGGAAATTTATTAAACTACCATACCCTCTTTTTTTAAGGAAATTTTTAAATAACACCCTACATTTTAGTTATTCTTAAATTTACACCCTATAAAATTTTGAGTTAAATTATCTCTTTTATCATGTTCAATTTATCAAATTTTTTATAGTAAAATTATAGAATATGATTAATATGTATTTATCATTTGACTTTTAATATCTCAAAAACATGTTACAAAACACCTTACAGTTAAGTTAATTCACCCTGCTGAAGTTAACTTGTCACTAAAATAGTGTTAGGTTAAATTTAACTCAAAGGTGTTCTTATGACAACGCCATAATAATTATTTATATGGTAACATATTAATGATGATAGAATCCAAAGGTAGATCCTTCGACTGCATGGCAAAGTCGTAGATACTAGCGACGTAAGAATTAGTATGTTAGGCGAAAAGCGTTTCCTTGTGAGAAAAGAATCTACCTCCCCTTGAGGCCTTAATTTTTATAAAAATAATATCAGTATTCGTTTGACTGAAATGCCCTTATTATTTATAAGGATTTTCTTGGGACGATCTACGTGGGAAAAGGAAAATTAAAAAAAAAATAATCCTAGGTGTATTTGGACAAGGTTGGAACAAAATGCGTATACGTGCAAAAGTTAAAATTTAGCCTTTTATCCTGGAATTATGATCGTTATCTTGTAACAGTAAGTAAGAATCCTAATGGTATTTGGATTCGAGTGTGCAAAGGAAGGGGGAAGGAGACGGTTTCCTGTATTAGTATAAAAATGGGGAGGGGATTTAATAAGGGGTTAAATAAAAAGGGTGGGAATTTGGGAACTTTGTGTTTGGGGTTGGTTGTTGGATTCGCTATCCGAGCTAATTAGCCAGTAGCCACCCGTCCCTATCCGTCTCTGGTATTCGTCCCCCCTTTTCTTGTGTTTGGGGGAGGAGAGGAGGAAGGAGGAAGGTGAGAGAGAAAAGAGAGACAGATTGAAAGAAAGGAAGGATAAATTTTAATTATTGAGAGAGAGAGAGAAAGAAAGAAAGAGAGAGAAGTAGATATAGAGTTTGCCTTTTTTTTTTTTTTCTTCCCTCTTCTTCTCTCACCTTCTCCTGGATTCAAGCTTCTTGTTTCCACGCCTTTCGAGAGAAAAACACGGAGAAAAATCTCATCTTGGTCGGTTGGAGTTCTTCAGGTCTTTAATCAGGAACTGTGAAACATCGAATAACTTGTTTTGGATTTGGAGGTGGGACAAGAAAAGAGAGAAAAGAAATCCGATTTGTTGTTGTTTGGGTTTCCTTTCTTGGTCGTGTCTTGAGCGAGAAAGGTGAACCCGGTTTCTCGGTTCCTCGTCTCGATCCGATCGGAACCTCGATCGGCCGCCGGGATCGGTCGTGACCCACTTGGATTCCTCGCCCGGCGGAGCCGTAATACGCCGTCAGGATTCGATTTTGGTGACCGCCGGGAGCCCGATCTCCGCCGCCATGGCGGGCTCGTCCGGGTCGCTGGATTACTACAGGAAGTTCTTCCGCGGCGCCAGCTCCGACATCTTCGAGGTGATCGACCACGCGATCCTCGTTGCGGCGTCGGATTATCCTCAGGAATTCCGAAGCCGGAGGGATCAGATTGCGGAGAAGCTCTACACTGCGGCCCTGCCGCGGTGCTTCGGGTGCGATCGGGTCGCGGAGGAAGGAGATGGGAGTGTGAAGAGAGAGGTGGAGAAGGAGAGCAAGATGGATAGCTGCAACGAGGTGTTCGAGGACTTGCGCCACGTCGTTAGCATCTACAGCTACGACGAGGCCGAGGCGCTCACCGAGGAGATCGAAGAGGAGAGCCAGATGGTTGGGGAGGTTCTGAGAATAAAAGAGATCTTTACGAACAAACAAGATCAGGTTTGTGGCACTTTCTCTCATGAATTTTGGTTAAATTGATCAATTACTTGCAATTGTTCTTCTTTCTGGAGTTGGTGGTGTTGATTAACTCACTGCATTCCTAATATTGCAGTCGGATGAAATCTTGTTTGAGTCACTGAGGAGGCTGCAGTTGATGCAACTCTCTGTGGAAACATTGAAGGTGTGGATTGAGTGGCCTCTTGACCTGTTCGTTTCCCATTATCGGTAGATTGTTTCTCTTTGCTGGTCATTAACTTCATACTTTCTTGGGGATGTTAGGCAACTGAAATTGGAAAGGCTGTCAATGGTCTGCGGAAACATAACTCAAAGCAAATTCGCCACCTTGTTCGCACTCTGATAGAGTAAGTTTGATATTGCCTTGTATCGATAGTTTATGGTCATAGTGCAAAAATTTGATTAGTTTCCTCGATGCGTGCAAACTAGATCATGTTTATCCATATCAAGAAATTTCTGCTTTTCTTGCGGACGTGTTGGCATTGAATCAATTAATCTGGATTACAATCAGCTCCTTGCTTTCTGGGAATTAGACAATCAGTTATTTCATTACCGTATTGTTGTCGATGCCTTATATGATCTTTGTTAAATTATCGGCTCTGCTGCACTCTTGTTCATTGTTCGCAGGACCGTTACATTCGTTATAGCCTCTATGTTTGCAAGATTTAGTTGTAAAAGGCTATAGTTTACATCTTAAGTAGGTAGCGACAACTATATTAAACATGAACTTTTAGTTATTAATGCACTTGTGCCTGTCTTTTCTAGAGCCACCATATATTAATGGAAAGAAAGTTTAGTAATTATTAGCTGTATCTACACTGGATGTTTTTGATGACTAATGTTACTCAAATTGCTCTGTGCTGCAGAGGTTGGAAGGTTTTAGTTGATGAGTGGGTTAATGCTACAGCTGCCATTGCAGGTAAGAAGAAAATAACTTGGCACTGCATTATCTTCCTGGATGTTTTACACTTATATAACTAATCATGATCTTCCAATTTACAGACAATTCTCCTGCATCTGTTAATCCTTCTGTCCTCGATGAGGAAGAAGGCCTCCCTTCTCCTCCTCTAGATGAGGGAGCCTTATTAGCCACCCAGACGACTACCATCGAGCTTGCCGAGGTATAAGTCTATATGATATACTTGTGTCTCAGTCCACTCACTCTTCCAAGCAGGGGAATGTCTTATTAACATAACTGACTGGCTTTCTTTTTCTTGTTGCCTTGTCGCTCGTGGTTGAAGTTCTTCGATGGAATGGATGATGATGGAAGTGAGTGTTTGATAATCTCCTCGTTGGTTTTTGTTTGTTTTCTTGCTTAGTTCCCCATGTATTAATGGCAAATTTCTGTTGCTGATTTCTCTGCAGACTTTAGAAGTATTGGGGAGTTTGACAAACAGAGGAATAATGGAAGAAGGCCGCCAATAAACCATGAATCAGTGCGGAAGCCGCAGCCCTCATGCCAGATGGTTAATCCAGAAGTGAAAGTTCAAATAAGAAGGCAAGAGCCAGCACCAAGGCAAACAAATCCACAAGAAGTCTCAGCTAGTCTAGCAAAGCCTGAAAGCATCATGAACAAACTAAGAAAGCCTGGTAATGCTGAATCTGGCCCTGGGAGACCATTAAAGCCAGCTTCTGAGCGTGAGATGAAACCTAAGCAACCACAAGATTTCCCTGCTGTCCGAAGAAAGCCTCTGATGTCTCCTCCTGACGTAAGTATCTGTGTTCTATTGATGCATGAAATGACTGTAGTACGTGAATAGACTGTGATTCTAATTGAGTGATTTCTTCACTTTCTCTAGAATTCAAAGAATTCTGTAGAAGCTTCAGATCGAGCTAGGCTAGAGATTGCAAAGAGGAAACTTCATGAAGGTTACCAGCAAGCAGAAAATGGTATGTATTCCTTTTCAACTTACAAATCCACATCTGCAGTCTTTTAGTTAGTTCGTGTTGAAACGCAGTAGTTTTTCTTATGGATCCTTCACATTTCATCTGATGCAGCAAAGAAACAGCGAACGATACAAGTGATGGAACTGCATGACATACCGAAGTTGGGGCACCAAAATAGAAATGCTATTGTAAAACACAAGAACAGTGTTAGGAGTTGGGCTAACGGGCGCCGGTAGTTCTGTTGATTTTTTCTGACTGGAGAACCAAAGTGTTTCCTTGGACTGTGTTACTTTAACTCAAATGGAAGAAGACCTCTTGCTGCTAAAATTCCATGACCAGCTTATCTCAGTTAGCAGTACAGGAAGTGGAGGAATTGTTATTAATATTTACCATGATTATAGAGTGGCATTGGGGGTGGGTGGGCTGGGGAAGTAGCAGAGAAGACTGTAAAGTGGGAAGTTATTGTGCAGTGCTTCAATCTACTTGGACATTTTGAGAGGTGGAATTTTTATCTAACCCAATCAAAATGGTTGGTTCATTTGTCACATTTGTAGAAATACCACATACCATTTTTAATCTTGAATTTTGTTCTTGTTCTAAACTGCTCTTCTATTCCACAAATTATGGAAGTTTTGCTACAAATAGTGCTCTTTTTGGCACTAGTTGATTTTTTTATGTGATTAACCCCTTGGAGTGTTTACTTGGATCAATTACTCAGTCAAAGTGTGACCATGAATCAGTCAATAAATGACAAGAAGTCTTTAGACCCAAATGAAAAGTGGGGAAGGTAAATAAAAATAAATTAAAAACTAAAGTCAAGAAATGAAACAAATTGTGAACAAAATATATCAAAATTGATCTGATTCAGTACCCCCTGAGGGCCAATTATGTGGTCCAGTCTTGAAGAAGAAAATTATCCCAAAAGATTGTTTGCTTCCATGGATTGGCTTCTGAGAATAATATAATCAGGGGGGCCATGGGAGTGGTTTGAGCATGTGGAAAATGGGACCCCTTTCATCTCCATTTCCTAAACAGCTGTGCCCCTTTGTTTGTAGCCACATTTCTCTGACTATTCTCATCTATAGTAATTGTTGCCCTACCCTCTTCTCTCTATTTTATTATCACTATTCCTCTTTCTTCCCAAATCCCATCTTTTCCTCCAAAGACTTGTCTCAAAGCAAGCAAGCCTTTGAGTTAGAAAAAAACAATAGAAAATTTCTTGAACCATCATGGTTTTCACGTGCATTTTTTAAACTTTTTTATTTACCACATATATCTCATGAAATAGTTATTATTCACGAATCTAAGTGAAATTATCCCTAATTTATCATCCCAATCCTAATTTTCACACCGTATAGATAAATAAAATTAACTCAAGTTGAAAATATGCATTAATAGTTTTGAATAAATTTTTTTTTTTAAGTCATATGTGATGTATTTTTAGTTTATTTTTAAATATTATATTCAATTCAAGATGATTTTTTAAGATATTAAAGATAAAATAGAGTCGAATAATAAATAGCTATATATAAATAAAAATAAAACATAGAGTGGTTTCAATAAGGTATGGAAGAAAATTTTCTTTATGGTCTTTTGTATCTAAGCCACAGTTTTTGACCAAAATTTACCCACCTATGTGGTTGAGATTGAAAGATGCCATGTTTTATGGATACTTAGCAATCTATATCTATTTCTACTTTCCATAATAAATATATTTAGAAGTCTTAATCACCAATTTATATTAATTGAAACCGCTGTCTCTCTGATAACAACTCTATCCTACCTGCTGCATTGATGCAATGTTTTGCTTCTTAAAAAAGATATACTCTACTTTGAGGTTTGGTGAAGCCTGTGAGGTTGAAAAATAAGCACACTTTGAGTATTTTTAATTACCAATTGAGTTCATAGAATAGCGATGGATTAGACCGAAGATGAAAAGGGGAAAGAGAGAAGAAAAGGATTGACACATACTTACCTGTTCTAATCTTATGACTTAAATCTATGGATCAAACTAATTTATTCTAATCGGTGTCAACATCTACATTTATTAGGATCATACTCCTTCGTAATGGTCATATAGTCAATAATTAGACTCAATGTTTGGAAATTCTCTTAAACCCGTGAACACGAATGAGTATCCGTGCAAGTATTTGAGCTATATGTATATAAATATTATTTTTTTGATACGTTTGAAATAAGAGATTTTAAAAGGGAATACATTTAAAATAAATAAATAAAATGTTACGAACCGGTCTAATCCGATCCGCAACTGTTTTGAAACTTAGATCCTAGATAGCTCTCATGGTGTGAAAGGGGAGAAGTTGTTGTGGAAGAGGGTAGTTAGAGGTTTGAAGAAGCCGACCAAAGACTTAAGCGGAGGAAGAAGGGAGAAGGGAGATGGTGCCAATGGCTAGAGATAAGAGAGAAAGAGATAGGACTAAAGCCAATTCCAATAACAAAATAATCTCAATTAGGTTTCCTCCACATATATATAGAGACTCACTCTAATAACTCCTTAATTAATATAAAAACACTCCAAACAACCCTAACAATCCCTAACTTAACCCACACTTACGCTGCGATGCGTTCGGATGCGCACGATTGCATTTGAACACGAAATTTTCGTTTTTTGTCAATGCGAACGCAATGCGGGCGTTTGAACGACCCCGTTCGAACGCGGTCCTTGCATTCAAATGCACCCTGGCAAAAATTAATTTTATTGCTTACTCAACTAGATAAATAGACTCGTTCTCATAAACCCAATATCATGCATGGAGCCAATATGGATCGAATCCTATCATAAAACCTTACTTTGGATTTGTGCAAGGTTTTGATATAAAATTGACATGCAAACATAATTAGACTGGATAGAATAAAGTTTAGGTTAAGACAAGGATGCTTAATTTGGTTGCATGGACTCGGTCGAGTGGATTTAATACAACACCCTTGAGAAAATGTCCTTGAGAAAAAGTCTCTAATCATATAAATATATTATTTATTATTATAATCTAATGAAATTTCCTATTATATAGTTTAGTTTCAAATATTAGAATGTACTCATTTGGAAATAAAAAAGAAATATATTTGTTTTTTGGGGAGGGCAATTAGTGCTATCAATAAAAATTTAACTACTGGGAGACAGGATGTCAATCACAAAACCACTATAATGCAGGGTGTTTTTTGAAAAATTGCAGATAATAAACCAGGCAAAATAAGTCAAGGAAAACTAATTTATCCGGAGTTAATTCGGTCAAACAGTTATGCTTGAATTAGGTTATAATTCATCCTGGTCAAACATAGTCCCTCTCTCTCTCTCTTTATTCTTGGATAAATTGTTCCAACTATTAGATGGAATTTTGTTTTTCCTGCTTATTTTATTCCTGCTTTTATACTAGTTTCTTATGATATAAATTTCCATCAACTTTCTCCATCGAATTTTTATTTATTTATTTTTATTATCGTAACTTTTGATTCTAATAAAGTTTGAATTAAGTAAGTAATCTACCTGATGAGTTGTACATACACATATTGACTGTTTATTAACTTAATTATGCTATTAGATAAATAATTATATGAAATATCAAGTAATGCTATTACTCATTCATTTAGTATATTATACGAGATAACTATAATAATACTAGTTTTAGTAAGAGGAAGTTTTTAAATCTCCCTCGTATATATTTTTATAATTAAGTACATAATTTATATAAGAGATGTGCTTTTATAATTTAATTATATTTAATTTTCTAATAATATAACAAAATATACATTGACTATATTAAATATATACATTTAATTTTATATACTAAATTAATAAATTAAATATAATTAAATGGTTATATTTCTCTAAAATAAATGGATGGTGGTGTAAAATTATAATCATTTTAGATTTTAGTAGAAATGTCCCTCAAGTTAATGAACTTTGAAAATAAAGTTAGAGGTTTTGACCAGACTATATCTATTTTAGAACTTAATCACCATAAAATAAATAGTTTATTTTATTATAGTGCTAATAAACATACTTAACTTCTAAGCGTTTTAGTAAAACGTTTAACTGTTAAGTATTTTTTTAAGTAAAGAGTTTCTTAGGCTGGGGGATATGAAATATTATCTAAAGCATTTCAATAAAATATTAATCTTATTAATATTTTTAATAAAACATTTAATATTTAACTGTTTTAATAAATAAATTAAAAATATAGTTTGGTCAACAACTGATAGAGTTGGAATAAGTGCAAAATCTTATCTGACTTTTAGCAAGATTGCTTCTGATACACCACGTAGAAAGATGAGAGAGACAATACCCGTGTAAAATATATCTCTTATCTTATCTCAGGGATGACGCATAAACCCACTACAGTAAAGCGGGACTAAATTGCAATGGCAAAAGGGACCCCTTCGTATGCGGAATCGGCCCACTTCTGCTCACCACCATTCCTGTGGTAAGATCAACCGATCATCTCCATTCACTTCCAATCTTTCCTTCTTCCTAACATTGTTATCTATGACTTGTTTTTATTCTGGTTCGTTTGACATCTCAATTTGCTATCCACCCCTTCTAATTCAACTCTCTCTGGCCTGTAACCTTTGTTGCCAAATTGACATGCAATTTGATCACCTATATTTACTCTCCTTTAATATATAAATTGGTAAAAAGTAATGGACCCACTATTACAAATTGTTTTGAAAATTTCTCATATAATACCTTCTATTTTAGTGATCTTGTTAATGTAGAAGATAAAGTCAACGGGAAAAAGCTGCAAAGAGAAGAGAACTCTTTTTTTAACAAGAGTACCCTCACAAAATTCAAAACTTCTTCAAAGACATTTTCCTTGGATATATTTTAGTTAAACTTTTTTAATTGATCAGAGCTAACTAAAATTATAGTCTAGAGTCGAGAGTAGTCAGTCAAAGTAACATACATATGTATGTTTGTTATCAACTAACAAAAGGTGATCTTTTGCAAAACATACCTAACAAATTAGATGTGGGAATATGTCAACAGGAGATTAGTACATTTCTTCCAGGGTTGGTGTGACATATTAAACCAAGAGCCCTTAAATCATCCATCAGTCTTGTATGACTTGTGTGGTTGGTCTAAAGTTTGTTCTGTTTGGTATGAACATGTTGAACAGAATAGTACATCAGCTATTTAATATTTGGATTTGTTCTAGAAATTGGATCCCAATAGAAATGTCATCTAATCCATCCCTACTGTCCACATTACTTACAATATATATGTTTGACATGTGAAGCTCATTTACACATCAATAATGATCTCATGGGTAACCCCTTAAATTAAATCACATGTGAACCTCATTTTTACACAGTTATTTGTGCTCAGACTCAATAAAAGCTCAATGAAAGCCCTTGACTTTTAGGGTTTTCTTTCTGCTTGTGTACCCTTCACAAATTGCTTATTTGCTTGTATACTCCTTGTTATAATATATGTTATTTGCATAGATACAAGACTAGTTATTTTTCAAATTAAGTTTGGATAATTTAATATAAAAAATAAAAATATTTTTAACTAAGAAAAATTTATGAAAATTAGAATGACGATAGTTTCATCTAGTTAGTTAACTCCAAGGGATATCCATAGAAAAATAAGGGTTTTAAAGGATATATATATATATATATATATATATATATATATATATATATATATATATTTCAAATTTAGAGGGGCACAGATAAATATGAGATTTTTGAAGGGTATTTATATATGTACAAAAAAACTGTTGATTTTACGATAACCAAGTTTTATTAAGAAAAGCTACCAATAATACTATAAGAGAGTATGATAGAGAACAAGTAATCTAGTTGATAAAGACACCAATTCAATTGTGTTATTATCAAACTATTTTAAAATAGTCTAGAAATGGTAAACATATGGTTTTAATACCAATTGCTAAAAAAGAGTGCTATCACAAATGTTGAAATCAATTCTAAAATTTTAACTAGTGATGAATAGGAACTATAGGTTCATTTTATTGACTTTAAACTCAACTTTTTATGAAGGCTGAATCACTTAGGAAAATGATGTAGGGTATCCATAGAAAAATAAGGCTTTTAAAGGATATATATATTTTAAATTAAGAAGGGCACACAAACAAACATCATATTTTTAAAGGGTATTTATATATGCATAAAAAAACTATTGATTTTATGACAACCAAGTTTTATTAAAAAGAGCTACCAATAATTCTATAAGAAAGTATGATAGAGAACGAGTAACCTAGGTGATAAAGATACCAATTCAATTGTGTTATCATCAAACTATTTTAAATTAGTCTAGAAATGGTGAACATCTAGTTCTGATACCAATAGCTAAAAAAGAGTGTTATCACAAATGGTTGAGATCAATTCTAAAATTTCAACTAGTGATGAGTAGGAATTATAGGTTCATTTTATCGACTTCAAACTTAACTTTTTATGAAAGCTGAATCACTTAGGAAAATAATGTAGGTGTTGTTCTTTATGTACTAATGATGAGATTCTACCTTCTATTTTTTTTATGCTATTAGTAAATTGTAATTATTAGGTAGCCTTTATCTAGGAAAAATAAGGTCCTTAATATCGTCATAATATTGCATATAAATAGGATATCCATATGACAAGTTATATTAGTTCACATTGCTTAACTAACACATATGACCTACCTATGTTAGGGGTGTGAACGAGCCAAGCTTGAGTGAACTGGTTATGACTTAGTTTGACTAGTAATTAATTTTGAGGTATATATTAGACTTAGGCTTGGTTCAGCTCCAGTCAAACTAAGCTCGAGTCAAGCTTGAGCTTTAAATGAGCGCAATTTTTAATGGAGCCTAAGCCTTAAATGAGTTCAAAAGTCTTAAACAAGTGAATTAAGCTACAAGTAAATAAAATTTAATTAAAGCTTGAAATTTAAGATTTAATATGTAAGTTATAAAGCTAATACACCTCTAATACATAAAGTGATCATCAAATTATTAAAATAAAAATAAAAAATTTCAATTTTCAATTTTCAATGCTGGTTTTTATATGGGTTTGCTTTTTTTTTTTTTTTTGGGTGGAGATTTGGGGTGGGATTTTGACAGTATGATGGAGACTTTTTCGAGAGGAGAGGGGAATGGGAAGGGATGATAAGTGATGGTGACTCAATGGGTAGGGGAGAAAATATCAAGCGAGTTTATATATAGGTTGTCAGCTAGGGATGAGATTTATTGAAACTCAATAAGGACTGAGACCATACCTTCACACTCTTATCAAATCATCGACTATGACATCCACTATCGGAGTAGCGTCAGGCATTGCAAAGATGAGAGGAGTTCCTTGGGCGACACCTGACTCTTGAGTGATCAAAGAAAACCAACTTTTTAAATAGTTGCTTGACATGTTCTGCCCTACTAACATGACGTTCTCGGGCCTAGAGAGAGACAAACTGAGGGAGGCAGAGGGCATAGCTATCCTTCCTTGCCGAGTTTGTAGCATCGTGCCAATTTTGCACTGGCACTCTACGGGAGGCCAGCTTGGGATTTAATTTACTACTGATGGAGAGCAAGTCGAGAGTTTTTTATGCTGCATTAAGATCAATAAACTTTGAATGGAGGAGGGCAATGAGTTTGTCTTTGAGGTGTGGAGGGTAATCCTTTAGTTTTTCCTCTAGCGAACTTCGTTGGATGCATGCTGAACTTTCATGACCGATAGTACCGCAGAAAAAACAATGATGAGTGATCTTTCATACCTCACTTTTATCTCAAAACAACCTCCATCTGGGATTGAGATAGAAAGAGAGCTAAATAGTGGTCTCAAAATTTTGATCAGACTTCCATTCGACTGAATTTCATCCATTTTGTTGGATCCATTGTGCTTGATTCAACTGGCTCACTTATCTTTTCTGCCAAGATTGTTACCGTTTTCCTTAACATAAACTAAAAGGGGATGCCATGGAACTGGACCCAGAACTTAGACTTGGTAAAATCCCAATTACTGTTATTAAGTGGCTGGCTCATAAAATGAGACGATAAAGAGGTCCCTATTGAATGATCATGGAGTACCAAACCAAACCTTCCATTTGTCGATCTCAAGCTCAAAGGAGAGAAGAAAGGTGTTTTTTTCCACCTCTACGAACTCCAAAAAACCCTTCGTATACCATGCATTGTGAAGAGTGTTTTTCAGTCCTATAAAACTGAAGGACCCGTCTATTAGCAGTTTACCGACAAGACACAATGAAGGCTTCCTGTTAATGGTGAAATCCTCGAGGAGAGGAATAGTATCCTCCATCCTATTGTCTGAAGGAAGCGAACCGCTTCAAGAGATCTTCGTTTTCGGTGCCCATAAAGTAGGCCAACGGGAGAAGCATAAGGGAACATATAGTTTAGGGAAAAAGAGGACGGGGGAGATCTATAGGGAAATCAAAAGGTGTAGCCCTAGCAGGAGAAGACCAGACTCCAGGAACATAAAAATGATGCCAATTATATCATGGATAACTTAAATATGAGAGAAAGAAACAATATATCAACAATAGACTAAATCATAATTGCAATAGTAAAGGCTTGGCCTAAGGACAAATTAATTAAGATTCCTTCTGCTACCTTTGTGATTGCGTTTGGTGGTGGATATAAATGATACTTCATGAGGTCAAGTGGATGAACAAGAAATGCCATGTTTTTTTTATCTATATGTGGAGGAATTGGATACTGGCAGGAAAAGATATACTTAACCTTTAGCTACTAAACTCGGTCTAATATATTCCATATTATATTGATTTTATATTTAGGACTATGAATGAGATGTAACATTGAGCTCTTCTACATTTGCTTGAATGGTCAGCTATGGCTGGAATATATATATATAGATCGATTAATGTATATGTATGTTTGAATTCGTGTGTTTTTATTATATGAATATGTGAAAAGTTTGAACACATATTTTAGCTTGACTCAATTCAACCTTGATAAGCTCAACATTGAAATAAAATTTCACTCAGGTCAACCCAAGCTTGATGTCAAACTTAGTTGGAATTCTGTCAAAATTACTGTTATTAAGTGGCTGGCTCATTGAGACTTGTTTCATCTTGCTCCAAATAAAAAAATTTAAAAAAAAAAAAGAGCTGAAATTGAGGTCAATTTGGGTGTTCATTGAGCTAATAAGCTTGATCATCGATCCTAGGCTCAAAATTAATTTTCAAGCCAAAACTTGATCAGAGCCCGACTTTAATCAATCTTGGTTCGATCGCACCGCTTCCTATTTTATCAGCAAAATAATTCACAGTAGAGAAACTTACTATGTATGCAAGCCAAAAGTTTCACATGTGTTTTGAGTTTCTCCTCCTTGGACTGTCAGAAGATTGAAAGGGATAGCAGCGTATAATGTCACCTGAAGGAAGGAGAAGAAGAAGAAGACAATGTAATAAGGGTCATGATAAAAGTTCATAAGTTTCCAAAATTGGTGGCTGTCTGTGAAAATCTGCACAATGTACATGTGCTTCACATTTTGAGTGATGGGGAAAATATAGAGATAAATCGGTTAAAGCATTCGGTCTGTGGGAAATTATATCATTACTCTTATGACCTATAAAAGTACCAAAGTTCTGGAGAGTCTAGTAAGTGGTGGAAACTTGGAAGATCTCTGGGAAATATTACTCTTATTATTCCTGAAAAAGAACCAAGGCTTTCAAAAGGAATAGAAGATAAAAAGAAATTCCATACCTCACTCAAATCTCAGCATCAATTATCGCTGTTAATTCATCATTTGTTCTAAAATCTTAAGCTGGTAGAGAATAGTATTTGTAAATTTTAATCATTCTAATTATTCACCACAAATGTACTGATGGCATGCATGTATTAAAAGATTAGTAGACCAATTAACATAGCAAAAGGAATATCTTTTTAAGTGTATGCTGTAGGCAAAACTCTTGGTTTGAAAGCTTTTCTTGGATTAAACTGATAGTCAATTCTGATATGCTTTATGTTTTCTTTTTCTTTTTCTTCTGAAAAATGGTAAAATAAACATCAGCAAATGTTAATATTAGGCCCAGAACCTATGTTTTGAAGTAAAAGATAGTGATCTCAACATTGAGATAATATTGATAGGTACTAGTAGCAAAACCATTATACCAGGTGAGATTATTTAAGTATTTCCTAAAGTTGTAAATTCTCAGACCAGAAAATACAAAGAACAGAACATCTGCTTGATCCACAGTATATACTTCAAGTGCATAATAATCAACACTAGAAGGCAAAACTAGATAGATATTAACAACATTGTGCATAGAGGATGGCTGCATGCTTTACAACAAGGGGCTATAGCAAGTATAAAAGTTTATAACTTCTATACACATGCGTGCACCAATAAGCTCAAAAATAGGCATGCATGTAATCAGCTGCAAAATGAATACATTCTACATGCATGGAAATAAGCTCAAAATATACACATGCATGAACCTATAAGCCTCAATATATACAAATCTATGTACCTATAAGCTTCAAAGTCTATCCATGCATGTACCAGTACACTTCAAAATATACAAATGCATGTACTCGTACTTTGAGCCTTACAGAAAAGGCATGCTCCAAAAAATATTAGGTGGAACTCACAGCCGCATCATAATGCGAAGATCTTCAACACACATCTGCTTCTGTTCCTTGGCTGCCTTCCTTCCAAATGCGCCAGTTGCCAATCTTTTCTTCCTTTCCTGCAGCTCTAGGATTCTCTCCTCGATGCTACCTGATACTATCAGCCGAACCACCCTCACTTCCTTCTGCTGCCCAATTCGGTGAACCCTGTCCATTGCCTGTTCCTCAACACCAGGGTTCCACCATGGCTCCAACAGGTATACCCTCGATGCTGCCGTCAGATTTATGCCAGCCCCTGCAGCCCTAAGGCTTCCCAGTAGGACAGTTGGTGCATCAGGACCAACCCTACTGAATTCATTGATCACTTCAAACCTCTTTTTCATGCTCATTGAGCCATCTAATCGAAGGATACAAAACCCTGCATCCTTCAGTGGTTGCTCAAGCAAGATTAGCATCTTCTTGAACTGAGAAAAAACAACCGACTTTGTTGATGGGTCCTGTTTCTTTGACTCCAGTAGAAGTTTCAACAAGGTAGATACCTTTGAAGAGATGGGTCTATTGGAAAGAAGAGATTTACACTCATCATCATCTGAAGATTGCATTTCTGGCGCTAGAAATAGATCTGATTTCGATAGCAGATGGCGACATATTGGACAACAAGAATTATGGCGCTTGAGGGTTCTCAGTATGCAGTTCTGGCAAAATATGTGAGCACAGCAAGTTATGACAGTTTTGGTTGGTGGAGAGAGGCAAACTGGGCAATCAAAGTCATCTCCATCCTCAACCAATGAAGCTAATTTCTTCAGCAACTCTGGGTTCTTGGAGACATCTGTATCATTTAGTTATTAGAGTAACTACATGACAAACAAGAAAAAATAACAACATGAAGTACGAGCAGTCATAAACTTAGTATTGGAAAGGAACTTGGAAGTCATCAAACTAAATGTGTCTAGAAAGCAGCAATTGCCCTTGGTAAAGAATGAAATGACTGATTTGATAACATTTCCTGGTGTATAGAAAATAAGATCAGATCAGAAATGAGTCTGAATTCTGAAGTCACAGAAATGAATTTACATGAGAGCTATTCCCAGTCTCACTAAAGAAGACAATAACATAGTAGACAGCCAACACGTGTTGAGACTCATGTGAGAAATTTACTGATGAAGGTCGAGTCCTCATTTACCGATGAATGTCGAGTCCTCATTTAATCACTCTTACATTCTAACTAGTACTGCCTGCTTAAAGGCTAGTAGAGATAACAAAGGAAATGAGAAGAAGAAAACATTCCAAGTACAAGACAGTAGAAAAATATTCTAAATTCACTGTGAAAATTAGTAATACAGATAATCAGTTTGAAGAAAAAAAGGTTAAATGACTTGATACCCATTTGAATCTGTATGAGAAATGACTAATAATTGTCACTACATCTTATTTTATATATCAGGCACTTAAATATGATTTCTTAAAAAAGATACTCTACTACATGGTCAAATCCGAATGATCATACTGCTGAATTAGCTGTCAAAACGCTCAAACTCATGAACACAATAATTAAAAAGGCCACTAAGCTTTCTACGACGAGGTTTTTAGAATAGTCACTTCCAACTCAATCTTTTTAATTAAGTTGGCTACCTGCAAAATATCAAATGGATTACCATATTTTCTCTACTTTAATCAATTACATCCTTATATTAATTCATGGTAGTAGCAGCATGTATGTTCTAAGCATCCAAGGATATAAGCAAGGTTCCAAATATAGAAATCGGGATTAGGATTGGCCAGCTAAAAAAACAATACATATCGACCGTTCGTATCGGTCTGTATTTTATAATAATTTCTAAAATATAGAAATTTCTATTTTTTTAGAAGAAATAATAATAATATGTAAATATAAATTATTTATATATAAGGTCTAAAAACTAAAAAATAAATAGTATTTTCTCAATTTTCTATCTCTTCTCCTTTCTACCACTCACATTCTTTCTCCCTCTCCCGCATAAAAAAAAAATTCTTTCTCTTATTAAACTCCCTCTAACTCTTTTTTATCAAATCCCCTCTCCCACTAACTCTCTCTCTCTTAAATCTTATTAAACTCTCTTCCACTACCTCTCTCTCTCCTCTCTCTTATTAACTCTCTCTCTCACCCTCATCCTCTCCCACACCCTCACCCTCACCCTCACTGACTACCATCTCTCTCTCTTTCTTCAACATATTTTTTATATTTTATTTGTTCTCCACTCATCTCTCTCTTCTCTTCTCTACTCTTTTCTTCTCTCTCCCTCTTACTGTTGCAACCCACAAACCCCCTCATTCCCTTTCTCTTCCTCTCTCTCTTGCTCGGTTGCTCCCTCTCTTTTTCTCTCTTTCCCCCTCTCTTCCCCCTCTCTCTTTCTCTCTTACCCATACTCATCTTGGGCGAGATTGGTTGATCCGGCCGATCCCGATCTAAAGCGGATCGAGTATCGGCCGAACAAATTAATAGATTGGTTTCGACCCAAGATCGAGATCGACTACGGCCAATCCCACTTACTAGGAACCATGGACATAAGATTCATGATAAGGGGGGCTTGCCACCATGATATATACTAGGTAGCACAAGGAACTGACTGACTGACACAACCTCTTGAGTTGTTGGCATTAAGCCAAACAGGAAGGAGAGGATGAGGAGCAAGGAGAGAGAGATGCTCAGGAGAGAAAGAGGACATTGTCATTGTAGCTCAATAGGCCACCATTGCTGTAGCATTACTAGAATCATGGCTTCCAACTGCTTAGGGTTAGGATTTGAAGTGAATGACAGCATAGGGGAGATGGTTTTCTACAAGGATCCTTCCCTCCTATGGCAAGTGGTACGCACTTTTGCAGCTAATACTTAAATAGTTATATCCCTACAAGAAACCAATGCTTTCTCATGATATCCATGGAACCATAGATCCCAATTTGGCCGATCACAATCCGAGTGAACCAGCCGATTGCCGCTGCACACACCGAGAGAGAGAGAGAGAGAGAGAGAAGATAGCAGACTAACCGTTAGAGAGATAGGGAAGAAAATAGATTTTTTAGGCTTTATATATAAGTAATTATTATTTTCTTGTAAGTTTTTCCAAATTTTTAAAAAATTCTTAATATTTTTAAATAATATTTAGAATTTTATTTAATTAAAATAGTCTGATCCAATACAGATGGCCGATACGTATTGTTTTTCTAGACGTCCAATTCTTATCACGATACCGATTTTCGAAACCTTGCATGGAACAATAGAATGAATTAAATGATGCCAATATTTAAAGGAAAAATTGTAGCCATTCCATTCTCGAAAACTAAATGATGCCCTACTTCACTTCAGAGAATATCCAACTTCCTCACTAGTTCAAGAACTGAACATATCACATGATTCCTATAACATAACACTAGAGTACGAGCAGGCAAGTTGAACTCCAATTAAAGGCCTAGAGTTCTACTTGTCTGCACCTGCTAAAAAAAGATGGATAACAAATAGTTCACTAATGCAGAACAAACTGAATTACTTTTCTTTGGAAATGTGAAATTAGAAGTCATACTATCATGTGATCCGAATTTCATACTGCAATCAGTGAAATCTAATGTTATTTTATGCTATTACTTGTTACAAGGGTCATGCTAGAATCATTTTTATAAGGATGTGCCCCCGATAAGGCTACTAACCTAAGCCAACATGCTATTGAAGTTACTGTACAATGCTCACTAATTTTTCCAAAAGAAAATTACTCATTAAATATTCCACTGTGGGACTAGTTATTTGCATTTTCTGGCTAGTGTTGCAGAGGAACCCACATTGGTTCAAAAAGATTGTGTCCTGAGTCCTCAGTACTGGGCTTCCATGTGACAACCACTTCGCAAATACCTTAAACTGACTAGTTTTTGACCTCCTGTACTTTTTTCTCATCTCCTGTTTGAAAGATATACTGTGATTTCTATCATACACTTTCCTTACTTGTTTGTTTCTTTCTCAGAAGGTGATCTAAAGATTCTAAACAACAATTTTTGCTCAAGCATTTCCAAGATCCCATATTATCCAATACCTGCACTTAAGCCCAAGCATCGCATCAACCTCATGGTTATCTTTTTGACATTTTTTTGACTATTTCTTTGTACATTTAGAATTTCCAAACTACAAATGTTCAGAATAGTTTCTAATTTTCTACATTCAAAATTTCTAACTCAATCAGAGTTTGTGATCATGCAACACAGTAACAACAAAGATAAATCAGCAGGTTGATGCATAGCTTCCTGGAATTTTTTATTAGGCCATTAGACCAGCTTATGATCAACAAGGCACATCCTTGTTCTCCGTAACATTAAACTCCTCACAGTATATTACTTGACTGTCCGAACTCAGAAACTTAAACCAACATGCACCAAAAGAATTCATTATCTGGCTTCCTGTTATAAAAGAACTAGTGAATGCTACAATGTGGCAGTATAAATAACATCAAAGATGACAATTTGCAAACAGAATACTAAAGTGAGAAATTATAGAAAGAAAAATTAATAAATCCAGTAACGTGTCTTGCGGATGAATCTAAAGGATGTATCAAGTGGCCATACATTTGCTAAAATTAACTGCAAGGAATGAAGCAAGGAAATCAACAATTGAGATAATTATTTCAAGTAGAGATGACTAACATGACAACACAAAACAACTAATTTTATCTGGTAAAGGTTGCTAACATGCCATCATAAAGCAAGTTAGATATTGGTATCTAGAATTGTACATGCTTAGTGACAACTTTGATAAAATCTAGTAAAACACTACTTCATAAGCTTCAATGGAACTATTGTATACTTAAATATGAAATATATAGATATGATAGTTCATACACTCTAGAAGCTCAGCAGTCCATGGAAGCTGCACAACTTGTTATCTTTATGCACAAAAAACATCTATGCAGAACTATTTCATGAAGGATAATGTAGATGAAACGTTTCCTATGGCAAAATTAGAGAAATCAGCTGCTTGGTATTTGGCATTTCATACCTCAATGTCCGGTCTGCTGCACGTCAAAGATGTCCACAGGAAATTATGTAAAAAAAGGAATCAAGACAGCAGACAAGCCCTTTTAGACGGACAAACCAAGGTGCATGTCTAGGTGAGGTTTGGTTAAGGTTTTGTGCAGAAAATTGCTAACAGAAGCAGACAAGGAAGAAAGAAGCAGAAAGAAAGACGGTGAATAATAGAGTTCGGATAACTTGACCACTTTGGAGGGTCTCATGCTCATAGCTAATCATGTGAAGGAAGAAGAGCATCAGTAATTCTAGCTAGATGGCCAGTAATTCCAAATAATATGAAAAATGACTAAAGTAAATTGAATAATTAAAACAACAACTAAAATAAACTAAATTATGAATATAATCAATTATGACATCAATAGGTATAATCAAGAACTCTAATCTAGAATATGTTGTTGGTCTCTTTGCTCTTTCATTTATAGCAATTCTAGCTACATGGCCAATAGAAGAACCAACATAAGAATATCTTCTAAAGTACAGAAACACCTGTTTTTTAGGATATGGTTATGTTAATTGTTATCGCTCTAATAATTAAGTAAGCACATCAATTCAGTTTGCCATAGGCAGTAAAATATGTTAGACAGCACAAACACCAGTAATGTCTTAACAATCTAATTCTTTTCAACTTTTAGATGGTCATCAAATTTTCCAACCAATTCTGCATTAACTAATGAAAAGAAAAAAAAATTACATTTCAGTGAAAAAAAACATCAATATGCCCACCTTTTGAGGGAATTACCCAAGAAGAAAATTATAATTTCACATCAGATTAAGATATAATATCTTTAAGAGGTGAAAATTGAAATGAATAACATATTACCTTCAAGATGATTGGATGGTAGTAAGGATGTTATATCTGAAGGGCACAATGCTACATCATTACAGATTTGACGAAGCCGCAATATAATATGAAGGACAGTAGAATAATTGTGTAACACAGTGTCTGCATTCATATACTCCCTCACTGTATTTTGTGCTTCTGATTCCATCACATCATAGCGTTCACGTTCCTCAGCTGAAAGATCAACAAAATATGTTTCAACTATTTTAGGTGGCAGCGCAACCAAGTTACCTTTCCCATTTTGTGCAGTTTTTGTCCTTCGCAGTGAGATTGCTCCAAGCAAGGCCTAGACAAGTAAAAGAAGAGCAATTTAAAATGGCAAGCACACAGCAAGTTTTAACCAAATTTCACCTATAAGGCCTTTCCTAATGTTTAAACATAATACTATACCTTTGAAAAGATAAGTTTTGCAACAAAATAAAAGGTTGGCAGTAGTTGCTGGCTTTCTGCAGCTATCTGCAGTGTGCCGCAGCAGTGCTGCAATAGCACTGGCTCCCACATTGGTATTGATTTATCAGGTGTTGAAAAGGATAAATATTGAGCACAAAAGGTCCAGCTCTTAGCTTTCGCTTGTCCCATCTTTGTGTGCACTAATCATGAATCCAACAATGTATAGGGACACTTCAACAGTTGGAATAATTAGAAGCTAAGGTGAAGGGAAGCAAGCAGTGATTACAATCATAGTGAACTTATATAACGCAACAATCAAATGACAAATAGACCATTAGTTGACAGTTATGCCTCCTAGGTATATGTTTTATTAGACAAATCACAAAAAGGTTGTAAACACTTTTGGGTTGCATTTGTCTATGGTCCCTTATGCTTTACTTTTCTAAAAATATATAGTAGAATTATCTCAGCACCCTTTGTTCATCAGAATTTTATATCTTAGGGACAGCTCTCTTCTATGTCAAACCCTACCCCATCCACCCCGGGGAAATAAAAATAAAATAGTCAACTAGGAATATGAGAAGATCAAAGCAGACTTACTTGCAATCGTGACAACCCACTCTTACTTCCTTGATCTAAAGGGCGTTGCACCAAGCTCAGCCAGTAGTTCTTAATTGAGAATGGCTCGAATCTCAGAAAAGCCATATGTGGAAACAGATCAAAGGAGCTGTTCTGAATTGGCGTCCCAGTGACCACCCATCTCCTCTCAGCCTTCAAAGCAATTACAGCTTTCGTCTGCTGTGCTGCAAAATTCTTAATCACATGAGCCTCATCCAGGATTACTCTGTACCACTTTATCTTCTGTATTGGTGGGTAGGAATACCCAAAATCTGCAGACAATGTACTGTATGTCGTAAATACGATATCATACTTCATAAGCTCCTCCTCATCCCTCGTTCGTACTCCATGATACAAGTACACCTTCAAGCTACCAGGTCTAGTATGCTCTTCCAATTGGGTTATCCATGATGAGATCACTGAAGGCGGGCATACAATTAAGGTCGTCTTTGAGCCAGAAACGTCCTCATTTTCTCCACCGTCATCATCAAGTTTCTGTCTTTTTCGCGAATTTCCAACTTTCTTACTGCTTCTCGACGTTGTAGCACTGCAAGATCTCATCTTTCCTTCAACACTACCACCAGAAATCTCTGTGGCATAACGTCGAACAGGGTATCTGCTACTGGTGGCGATCAAAGAAAGCAAAGTCAATGTCTTTCCCAATCCCATATCATCTGCAAAAATTCCACCCCTCAATGGGTTGGGCCGCTCGTGGGTCTTGTAATTAGTCAGCACATTAACAAAACCCCCATCTTTCTCCTCCCAAAATGGCGGCAACTCGCAAGAATTCTCCCTCCCGACCAACCATCCCAAACCTTCCCTCTGGTGGTCGAACAACTCGGAAAGGATCACCTCCTTCGGCGGTTCAGCCGGAGTAATCTTCCCCTCGTCCCGGCCCACAAAAGCGAAGATCTCGTCGACCTTCCTCGCACTCTTGCCCCCCCTCTCCTTGACCACGGCGGCCTCGGATAGTCCGAACTCCGGATCGGACACGTCGAACAACTGCATCCCACCCTCCGCGACAGCGGCGCGCACGACCTCGAAGGCGTCAAGGCGCGCAAAGAGGTGGATTTGGCAGGCGAGGCGGAAAGAATTGGAGGATTTGGGGGGTTTGGGGACAATGCCTTCCGCGGAGACGACGCGGGAGTCGAGAAGGGGCGCGAGGGCGGCAGCGACGGTGCGCTCGATGTGACCGACTTGTATCGAACGGGTGTTGAGGACTTTGATGGCGTTGGGGTCGAAGGGGTTAAGGGGCTCACGGACGAGACCGACGAGCTCGCGGCCGCTCACGGCGCCGGAGTAGTACCGGAGGCCGACGATGTTGGCGAGAACGAAACCGACGAGGTACGAATCAGCGGCCTCGGCAGCGGAGGAGGATTCGGGGAAGCCGACATCGTCGTCGTCGTTCATGGGAGGGAAGGAGAGGATTTGAAAAGGGTCGGCGTGGGGTCTGGAAGGAAGAGGAGGGTTCGAGGATCGTGAGTCGTGACTATGGTCTAACTACAAACTTACTATATGCTATATAGTGAAATGAAGTGACGGTTTTCTTTTTTAGGTAAATTAAAGGATTTAGTAAAAATTAGCCAATAAGCCCACAAAGCTATACAATGCTTTCCCACCTATACTACATGGTGCTATAGGCATTCTTTCACAAAATTGAAGTGATCTCGGTATGATCTGAGCCACTCCACAAAAATTTACAGAAGATTTTCTTAGAATAATTTGCAAGCTAATTCGTCGTGTCATTTGCTTCCCTATATATATATATATGAGTAATAGTAAATTAGCTAAAAAGGTTGAAGTAATTCATGATGTCATTTATCATATTCTATAGTGACTTTCATTGTTTTGGAGCGTGTGAAGTAGAGATTGAGAATCCATTTCTATATTCAATTTTTGTATGCCTAATTGCCTAACCTTTAGCAAAGCTTCTTTTACCGCCCACACTTCTGCATACATGGCATTATTGCAGTTGATTAGTTTTCCTCCTGCAAGCAAAATATTTGAATCAGAGTCCTTAAAATTCCAACCTCCTCCTCCCTTATTGGTTGATGGATCGAATGATCCATCACAATTTAGTTTTATCTAATTACCAGACGGTGATTTCTAGCCAATAAACTGAGGAAAAGTTGGATTTTGAGGGGCGCTTGTTGCTGAAGTATTCTTTTAAGTATTCCATGGTCATTATGACTATGTTTCTCTAAGTAACATAAGCAGAATTTATACATTTGTTAAACTTACAACTATTTCTATGTTTCTAAATTTGTCATAAGGAATTTGCAATAATAGTTAAAACTGTCTTTTTCTTATCAATAGTATAATTGTTACCTTCCCTAAGCCATCCTCCTTGAATCCACTCATTGTCAAAAGAAAAATGAAATCCTAAAAATGACATGTTTAAGTCTCATATTTGTTTAGCAAAAACACATTCTAGAAAAATATGTTGTGCCAATTCTATGTCCCGATTGTATATGTCACCCATAGGGGTTATTTGCATCCCATGGCTTAGAAATCTATCTTTGGTTGGCAGCCGATTCCAAGATAATTTCTAGAGAAATGAATAAATTCTCGGGGCTATTGGTAATTGCCATAATTTGTCCCAGTTCATCATAGTGCAGCGATTACCCTCAATAGGCTTGGTCTAAAAATCGTAAGCCGATTTCACAGAGGCTTGACCTTTAGGGTCCTCCAGCCAGCACCAAGAATCCTTTTGTGGGACGATGGGGAGCATAATTTTCATAATGACATACCTCATAGTCAGGCCAAACCAAATATCAAGTCTTTCCAAATTCCAAATATCCTTATCTATTAATCTAGTCACTCTCTTGTTGCTAAAACCTATATTCATATTAAGATAACTTGGCTTGAGAGAGAACGGCATAGGAAATTCCTAAGGGTCATGCAAAATAGTTGTAGTGCAGTCATCACTTATACTTTTAATGTTTCCACTCTGAAGCTCTTTGCTAGTATGTTTTTTGTATTTATGTCATTCATAGATTCTGACTGCAACTGGGATGAAAATATACAAAAATTGGAGTGATGGTCGTGGTGATGATAATATTAGAGGTGATAATGGAGTCGAGGGCGGATGGTTTGTAGAATTTAGGGGATAAGGATGAAGGGGGCGAAGGGGTCGAGATCCCAAGAAGGGGGGCGGACTCGATGGACGAGGGAGATTAGAAGATCACCGACGTCAAAATGGCGCACGATTTGGGCTTGAACGAAGGAGAAGGGAGATTAGGGTAGAGAGATGAGAGGATAGAACTCAATATTAATTCATCATAATATTTTTCGTTGTTATTTACACCTTAAGAGGCTAACTAAATAAGCCGGAAATGACAAATAATAACCTTAGAAATAATGAATTCTCGCCAATCGCGTTCAAATGGGGTCGAGCGCATTCAACGTGGATTTCATGTTCTCTACCGATTCGAACGTATGCAGGCATTCGAACGGGGCATTAAAACGCAACCCCCCCACCCGCATTCAAACGCAACATACAAAATTTTTATTTTTCTGAAGGAAACAACTAGAACAATAGATCCCCATAGGTTGTATCCATACTCGAGACGACTTAGTGTGGTCCGAATCACATCGTTTCACCATGCTTCTGTTCACTTTGTCCTCAAAGTGTACATTCAGGATATCGATCCATCATAGCAAGCTCCTTTAAACTTTGATTTATCGTGAGGATCTGGACTCAAAAGAGGGTCTAAGTTGGCCAACCCGATTTGACACGAATTCGACTTGACCCGCCGTAATGTCGTGCTCACCATGGTCTTGGGTAGAGCTGCCGGTGATTAGGGTAAGTCCAGAGTGTCTTCCTCAACCTAAAGAGGTTTTGATAACCCAAACATCTGTAATAAGTCTTCATGACACCCGATTTGAGGTAGCCCAACTATCAATTGTTAATTGGCGCTCATACCTTGTCGAATCTTATTCCACCGCACATGTTGC
Source organism: Typha angustifolia (assembly GCF_048772165.1). NCBI lineage: Eukaryota > Viridiplantae > Streptophyta > Magnoliopsida > Poales > Typhaceae > Typha > Typha angustifolia. Next base: position 8,032,482 of record NC_133252.1, on the reverse strand, counting down.
CCTTTAAACTTAAATTTGTGTTACATATCTTTGAAATCAAACATAACGGGACCCAAGCCATAGAGCCATTGGGTATCTAATACGACATCCGCTCCATGAAGAACCAATGGGTGAAGATCCAATTCCAAGGCATGTTCTTGGACCTTCAAAGTTACCCGTCGACGCGCGCTATTTGCTTGAAGGGCCATGTCGTCTCCAATCATCATGTCGAAGCCTAAGATTAGCTTCGGTTCAAGCCTATCATCTGGACCAGCCTCTCATCCACAAAGTTATGGGTGCTTCTACTGTCGATAAGTATCCGCATGACGTAGCCCTTAATGGTGCCATCAACTCGAAAAATAGTCATTGCAGTGGATCCGGCATAAGCATGGAATGATATTTTGGCTTAGACTTCCTCGCTGCTTTTCAGAGATCTTTGATAGCAATCTCTTCATCTGAAACCTCGTTCTCTAGTTCAACAACATCATCTGCATCCATGTCATCTAACACCATCACCGTTGTTGTCAGTTGAGCACATTGGTGTCCCGACGTGTATCTTTCATCACAATAGAAGCAAAGCCCCTTTGCTCTTCTATCTTCCACTTGAGCTTGTGTGAGTCACTGAATAGGGGCTCTTGGAGGTCCCCTCACCTCTAGAATCGTTCATGGTACCCATTGTGAGTGATGAGCCAATCAGCACAACAGGCGTTGCTGCGGGCTGCTAGTGTGCTCCTTCGCCTCTGGTTTTATCTAGTTGCTCTTTGATATGTTTCGAATCTCTTTTAACTTCTCCTCCATCACCTGGGCAGTGGAGAAAGCTTCAAGAAGGGTAGCTGGCCTAACCGCCTTCACCTTAGCTTGGATGTCCCATTGAAGGTCGCTAATGGATGTGATCCTGAGTCGGGAATCTGTCCATCCCTCTATACTCTATAGCTTACACATTCGAACTCCTATTCGTACGCTCTCACTATAATCTTTTGGGTCAACTTGGTGAGAGCGGCTTGAAAGTGTTTGTATTTGTAAGGTCCAAAATAAATGCAAATGACGTTGGTGAATTCTTCCTAGGTCTGATAGGGCTGAGCTCGGTTCGTCACTTGGTACCAATGGATTGCGATCTTTTCGAGGTGGAATGATGCCAATAATGTGCATTAGGTTTCATTGGTACTTCAAAAATTATTCCGCTTGATAGACCCAATCAAGCGGATTATCTCCATTGAAGGGTTGGAAGTTGAGGCCAACTGTCCCTACATGGATGCCTTATTCTTCTTCTTCTTCATAACGGTTGGGCCTCCTTTCTCTTAGATTAAATCCAGCATCCTTAGGATGGTATCATGGGGTCACTGGTGCTTCATAATCTGCCCACTCATCGTCGTCACCGTGGAGTCGATCACAGTGATGAATCAACGGTGTTACGTCGTGGTGATGAACCAGCAGTAGTATGTCGTGATGAAAGACCGGCAGTAGTATGTTGCACCTTTCGGCTGGCGTAGGCAGCAAGGGCCTTTGGGCGTGTCCACCCATAGGATCTTCATGGTATTCCTCCTTTCTAATATGGAAGGGTGGAGGCGATGTCCCTTGGCGAAAATGCGGTTCCCTTGGTGGTGTAGCCTGGGCTCGAGTAGGAAACTCGGTCGCCACCATTCCTCTTGGTGCACTTAAGAGGGCCTGAGTCATGACTTCCATTGATGCTTGCATGGCTCGTTGTATCTCCATCATATCCGCAAACATCTTGATCAGATCTGAGTTGATCGTAGAGGTCGTCGGAGACATTTCAATCGGTGAGTTAGGGTTGGCATTCGATTTGATAATCTCCATGGCTTCTCCCTTTCCGGAGGTGCCTTCATTGAGTCTCGATGCCATGGATCTGGTGGTTGGCATGGTGGCTGAGGAATGGTGGCTCTGATACCACTTGTTATGGTCCAACGTCCGCTTCTCATTCTGGATCGATTGCAGAAAAGCAGTTCACACAAAAAAGAAAAATATTCACCAAATATTTTACAATAGTCAAAATATTAAAAAACTAGGGGTGGTTGATTTGTAACTTCCTGATCCACGTTTTTTATATTTATACCCTTTGTAGATTCTGACTGCAACTGAGATAAAAATACGCAAAAATGGGAGATGATGGTGGTGGTGACGGATGGTGGTGATGATAGGGTTAGGGATGATAATAGAGATGATGGTAGATAGTTTGTGGAGTTTAAGGAATAAGGATGAAGGGGGAGAAGGGGTCGAGATCCCAATGAGGGGGGATGACTCAATAGATGAGGAAGGTTAGAAGATCACCGACGTCAAGATGGCGAATAGTTAGGGTTTGAACAAATGGGAAGATGGATTAGGGTAGAGAGACAAGAGAGAGGATAGAACTCAATATTAATTCATTATAATATTTTTAGTTGCCATCCATACCTTAAGAGGCTAACCAAACAAGCAAAAAATGATTAATAATAACTCTAGAAATAGTGAATTCTCGTCAATCACGTTTGAACGGGGTCGAGCATATTCGAAGCGGATTTCACGTTCTCTATTGATACGAATGTATGCAGGCGTTCGAACGACGCGTTCGAATGAACGTGACCTTCCCGTGTTCGAACGCGACATATAAAATCTTATTTTTCTGAAGAAAATAACTATAATAAAATAAGAATATATCTCTATAGGTTGTATCCATGCTCATCTTAGTGTGATCCAAATCACATTATAACTATGAACTCCATAATAAAAAATTATAAATTCCTTGAGGGTGCTTTTACTAATACTGAGATATACAGGTATCAAACCGCAAAGTTGCTTGGGGTGACCCCAAATGACCAAATGTCAAACTGATCGGCATCCAAAATTCCACTTTTCCGGAAGCTCCCTTTTATTCCGTCCTCTCTTTTGGAACGCAATACCTCCTCTCGGAAGCTAAGGTGCGTCTCTCTCATATTGTGCTGTTGGGGAACTACCTTCTTCTTTGTGATCGATTCTCTTGTGACTTCTCTGATTGCGATTCAGTTGGAATTGTTCGATTCTTGTTTCAATTTGGATTTGGTGGTACTGTCTCTGGATTATTTGTGAATCAATGTCCTGAATGTCCTGATTTTAATTAGGACGAAGAGTGAAGTAATTTGGTTGATGTTTGATTCTTTAGCTAATTGGCGGTAGCTGATCTTGCAATCCTACTATTTTATTACTGCAACATATTCTAGGTTTATGTGAATTTTTGGTGTATTTGTTACCTAGCTCAGTGCCTTGTAAATATTTCTGATAGGATAGATTGGTTATTCATGCCACCAATCTAAAGTGAAATCAACATTGTAAAGGATTGGAGAACGTGATCAGTTCTTGTGGATGGGTACATTCTCTTTTAGTGCTTCTCTTGCACGTTTGGAGCATTCGGTCTACTAGATATTAGGCAGTAGAAGACAACCTATAGGTGGTAACTCAATGTATCATTTGCCCTTTAACGAGCTTTTGTAAGTATGATACTTGTTCTGAAAATTTTGACCCAAGTAACTGTGCATTTCGAAACAATATACCCCAATAGGCAACTTACGGATTTACCTTTATAGGTGACTTCTAGTTCACGTGAACGCTTATGGGTGGACGTGCTGAATAGGGCATCAACATTGTGAATCTGTGATATTCATATATATGACTTAAACCTCAGGTAAGTTTCAATTCTTGCAATTCATGGGGCTTAGGTCTGTAATGTGCTAATATGGCCCATTTAGGTAGTGGCGACCTGCTTGCACTGGGTTGTAAGCCTTGTGTAGCCGTGTAGGTCATTGTTATTTATGGGGCTAAGCTGCCTAATGCGTGTCATATAGTCGATGCAGTTGCTAATGATCTGCATAAGAAAGTAAGCAGGTGATGACATGCCTACACAGATCTCAAAGCACAGTGTAGGTCCGCTGAGGCTTAAGATTGTAATGCAGGGTTCAAGTTGAATGTAGATAATAAGTGAATACATACCATGTCCATAAATGATTACGCATACTATACCTGGATATAGGCAAGGTGCTAAAAAAAGATAGGTACTATCACTTATTACCTTGGTTAATACAATATTTTTATTTATTTTCTCTCTTGCATCTTTATCTTTATCCATTTCACTGTAATCCAGTTTCCCTATTAGGAATAAATATAAAAGTATCATTACAAATATATTAATTAAAAAAATTAGTAAAGTGTTATGGACAATTCTGGTATTTTAGACGTTATACTTTAATAACAAAATTATATTTATTAAAAAATGTCATTCCATCTAGTCCATTGGGTTAAAGATAACTTAAGGGATTTTTTAAAGATTTGCAATGAATAGTAGGAGTCGATTTAAACCGTTTAAAAAAAGGAGGGTATGAAACGGAAATAATGCAAAAAGGAAGGGTGAAATAAGATCTTCCCTGGAATATAAGATATATATTTAATTTAATTTATTTACTAACATATCCCTGCCATATCCATATATATTCTTTTTTAGGATTTGTTATATCCTCAATTCCTCATATCAATATCATATCCATATCCGAGCTTCATAACCACGCTTTTTGGAAAGTTTATATATTATATGACATTTGGCAGATAAACCTTTTCATTCCATTTTGATTGGTTGAAATTTAGAAATCCTTAATGCAGTTACTCTGTGTGCAGTTCGTTATGAACTTATGATATACTGGAACTTTATGTTATTCTTTCAATTCCTTATATTTTGTTGTAAATGTGATGCAGGGACACCTTAGTTACTTGTATTGGTGAAAGCTCAACCAGGAAACCTGGTTGACTCTTGGACTGTTGTTTCAGAAGTGGAAAGCTATACATCTTGTCTTCTTTATCACCATAAACATGGTACTGACAAAGTTTCTTATTCTCCTAAACTGGATTTATCTTTTTCACACTTGATCATCCATAATGATCCATTGGAAGAAATCTAAGTCATGGTCCGTTTCTGTCTGGAAAACAAGGAGAGTCCAGTCTGATTCTTGAACGCTGGGTTTCTCACTAGATCATCATTTATGCGATAAAAATGTGGTGCAAGTTTAATCAGTACAGTGAACTCTGTCTATATAATACTGACTTAAAATTTATACAACCCACAGAACTGGACTTCATATAAAGTAATATCCAGTAGGATTTTACATGTCAAAGAGAATTCCTACTTCATTAGGCATTGCAACAGAGAAAATAGGTACAATGACTCAATATTACCCATATTATCTAAAACTGATGAATTAATTGGACCATAAAATATGTATCACACTTGTATAACTGAAAGCATTATGAAAAAATCAGTCCAAATAAATCCTTGTCTAATATTTTGATTAAGTGTGATCCAAGTACCAATGCTTACTTTTGTGTTTAAAACTTGAAGTTGAGAGCTAATGCAAGGACTAGAACTTTAAGGCAATTGCGGGTTTTGTATTCAAAGTTTTATATTTGAGGGTTTTGTGGTAGATAGGATGTTGTTGCTATTTCGTTGATACTATTTGGTTGCAGATGGCCTTCTTAAATTGAGGGATGCTAGAGGCTTCTAGTGGTAAGTGGTAAGTTCAACAAGATGAATTTAAATTTTGGCAAGAAACATAAAACAAAAGGCAAGTGTATGACCTTTAGATGATAGATCTGAATGATGGATTCTTCTGCATGGCATTGGTTTTCTTGGCCTATGGCTAGGCGATGGATTGTTGTCAAGTGATTTTGATAACATCCATTGAGACATCTCTCGCAACAACATCTACAGTTTGGAGCTCTGACAAATGCTAGACCTCTTGGATTTTGACTACTGTATTGAAGTTATCTGCCTGCCTTGCAAGGTCATCACCCAACAATGTCTTGTTTGAGAGTTGTTAGATGGAGTAGTATTAGCAGGTTATTTCAGTCAAGCTTGGGATTGGAGAAATGTCCACTAGCTTCGTCAAACTAGTAACCAACCTATTCCTCCCCAATCGACATCTGTCTTACACCCAGTGCAAGACTGACTTGAGAAAACCTTAATTTCTTGGAAGCACAGATGCTTCCATAATCTTGACATGCCCATATCAAATACTATATTGGACATGCTCTTCTTTAATACTATGAACATGTATCAGATGCTTCCTTAGTTCTTCGAAGTATCCAAATTAAAAAATTAAAATAAAGTAGAATGAATATTGTGAAACTTCTTGAGCGCTTTTGAGAGTCCTACATTAAGATACATCAACTTGCAAGAGACTAATACTTTCTATTTCAGTTTAAATCCAGAAGGTCCTATTTGTGAAAAGTGTTAACCTTATTTGTGCGGCATGATTTATGGATTTGTTGGTTGCAAAGATTAGGATTTCACGTCACAAGTTGACTTCCAATGATTTATTAGATCAAATTTTCTTTTTCATCTTATATTTATATATGTAATACACTAATACGATACAAAATACATTGGACCTTTGTTAATGATGCGTAGTTCTTTTAATGGATAAAGTGGAGGTATGCTTTTATTTAAACAACCAAATGCCACAACATCTTCTCGTTTAAATGAAATGAAAGTATACACTAGTATATAAGGCTATTGTTGATTGGAATGGGGCACTATATAGCTATCTTTCTATTCAGCTTTCACTGAGCAGCATGAATGGCAGACCTCCCACCAGTCTGCCTGTGTTCTTTTATGCTATAATTTTTGCTTTTTGTGGGAAATTGCCTAGGATCTGGGAACTGGAGTACTCATTTTAGGGTTGTTTTCATCTAGATACATGAAGCCTATTTGTCTTATTTTCGGTCAATCTCCCTTTAGGATTTTCCACAGAAGTTTCCTCTTTATCTTGGAGAAGAACAACGATCTGAGCTCTCCAGGTTTTTATTGCTGATGTTCTTCTCTTCTTCTCTCTCTTTTGCATTTGACTTCTATGTTTCAAGTGAAGCATAGACACGTATAAATTGCAACTTTGTGATTGTGTGCATGCCTTGTAGTCACAGGTGGATTCATATAAAATTATAATTAAGTATTCCACCTCTTTTTCCTTCAAGAGATTCTTTATGATTGTCATTTTCCTCGTTGGATTCTTCCAGGTAGACCTGGTTACAACTTAGAAGTTGATGTTGCCAAGGAAAGCTGTCAAATGCAGCAAATTAGCAATATATTTACAGTATTTCTTGCCATAAATAGAGAGGTTGATTGGTTAACCCAGCACATGACAGACCAACAGATCACAGTTATTTGTTACTGTAAATTCAGAATTTGATTTTTTTAATTCTTTACATATTTAAAAGATATGAAAACTATAGATAAATATACCAAAAATAATCAGTCTAGTTTGATGTAATCATTGTTGTTAATCAGTCAAAATTTATTTAAAGGAAAGCCTCTCATAAGAGGAAGACTCATTTTCCAGCCATATCTTGGTCTTTGTTTTTGTTGGTTGTCAGATGTCACATATCAAGAGATATTGACTTAGTAGTTGCGAATTCTTAGAGCATTTCTACTTTGGAAATAAATTATTTGATATCAAAACCATGTGTATGCCCAACTTTACAATGGAACTCAGATCTAGGATTCAAATCATAATAAAAGAACCAGGAATCAAACCCTTTATTAAATCATCAATTGAAGGTACCTTTATTTCTTCCCCCGATATCTCTGTCTTCTGATCTTAGATGTTGAGCTATGCTCCACATAAGAGTTCAATTTGGTGTTTGAGGCTCTGTTAGATTATGTTTACGACATGCCCAATGCCCATAGAAGGTCATGCCTTTTATGTTTTTAGGTCGTGTCTCAATTAACATACTTAAAGAAGAGTGTTTCTATATTGCGATTCTCAAGCTCTCTATTTGTTTCCTGGACTTGGAACCTTTATGTATTTGAAGTTCATGTAGGTAAGCCATCTTAAAATTTATATTACGCCAACTTTAATACTTTTATTGGAAGAGCATTGATACAGTTGTAGTCTTGTAGTTGCTCGTACTTTGTAATCTTGCTTAAGCTAATTTCAGTAGCTAGATTAGAAAGAAAAGAGAAGAGAATCCAGTATCTGTTCAGTAAGCACTAATTCATCTTTTGCATCAAGTTCATCTGCAAATTTTGAAACAAGTTAACTGATAGCTTATTTTGGAGCCTAAACCCATCATCTAGTATTGATAGGTGCTGCTAGTTTTTGTCTATACCAAACAAGTTCAATTCTGTAGCTACCTAGACTTGGGAGGTGGTTGCTGTGTTTTATGTCTGTAGTGGGATGAAAATAGAACAAATATGTATCAGATAGCAGAAATAACATATTCTTATCCACTTATTTTCTCTGGATAAGAATATAGATATGGGTAGAATCATAGAAAACAGATAGCAAATTTGGTTACCATATTCACTAAGATGGATATGAACCAAATGTTAGATATATCATAAGCATGACTTCATTCTGATCTTTTTCACTATTTTTATAATATTTTAAACCTTATGGATATACTGATACATATTAGGACAGTATCATTCAATCCATATTGTATCTGAATAAGGCTATCTGGATTTGGCTATGAAGATAGATAAACAAATTAAATCCATATGCGACAAAACTTAAATTAAGATCTGGGATCTGATCATACATTTTCTGTCCATTCTCATCCCTATCTGTGGTTTAAAAAATATAGGGTTGGTTTTCACTCATCAAATTGCAGCAGATGACTTTATCCTAATATTAACTGGCTTTAGAGGATGAAATACAAGAGTGTTGATCTTGGTTTCCTAGGTGCCAAATAGTAATCTTAAGTAAGATTATTATTTTATCCTAGTACTTATTATTACTATATGATATTTCTGTTTCATGGTCCTGTACATTGGGAATGTCGATATCTCAAATACAGAAGATTGTTTCCATGGATATAGTAAAATTTACTACATCAATGCCCTGTTAGATTATAACTTATAAGTTGTAGCACTAATATGAAGGACATTATGGTAGTCAAAAGTCAAAACACATTTTTTTTGTCATCCTATTTTATTTAGTACGTTCTTCTTATGCTGCTAATGTGGTGCAGTTTTTCTTTTATTTTTCACTTGTGCTAATCATAAATTTAATGATGTAAATTGTGGCTAAGATCTTTAAAATTCTGTTCCAAAATAGTTATTTAAAGCTCATATATGTTTTCTATTTCTCCCCTTGTTATAACTCAATACTGATAAGAGCTTGGAGCAAGCTAAGACAGCAATAATAGTTAAATTGATTAGCTAGGTAGTTTTACAAGTGAAATTATATCTCAATGCTAGCTTACTGTGTAACATCACATCATAATGGAAGCATCTTATATGCACCAGGCCATGTATATTCGAGTAAAGCGCAACAAGACTACCTACTTTGTGCAGTGTGATCCATCTGAGACAACTCTGAATATTAAGCAGAAACTGCACTCATTGATTGATCAATCACCCAATAATCAACGGTTGACCCTGGTAGCAACTAATGATATATTGGATGACTCAAAGACGCTGGCAGATCTGAAGGTAATATTATATTGGCTTCCTGTACATGAATGAGGGAAAAAACATAGAAATCAAAGAACCATTAGGAATAGTAATTTCGTTATCTTGTAGAAGTGAAAACTCATGAATGCATGCACATTGACATACATACACCTCTCTCAATATACATATATAATTTAATATTACCTATTTGCAGGTTGAAAATGATGCTATTGTCGCACTGACCCTGAGAAAAGGTACTATCTATTCTGATTTATTTTCTAGGTTGTATACCTTATATCCTTTTCTATTTTGAAGTATTTCTGTGTTTGTTCATATATTATGTTTGACTGCATTCTATTGTGGAAGTCCTGTACTGCTTAATTGTAATCAGGGCCAGTTTATTATTCATTACTTTGGACTTACATCTACTGTTGCCAGCCATTTGATGCAACACTAAGTTGAATACTTGTACAAATTTATTTTCATTATATCCTCCATATGCAAAATTTCTTGGATCATGCAGGAACTTGGATAAGCTTAAAAGAAAAGGCTATTTGACAAACTACTTAATTAGTCAGTGATGGCAGTCCAGGGATTTCCCTTTGTAAACTTTGGCTGATGTTGCAAAGATAAGAACTTGAATCTCTTGCAAATAATTCAAGTATGATGCAAATCTAATATAAATACAATGTTTTGGAGAACAATCGATCCAAACAAGTAACTAAAATAAAATATAGTAAGTAATAACTGATAATAAGTTAATTGATTAAAAGGATCACTATTAGATGGAAAGAGAGATCAGATAAGATAGTAGCTTCTTCAACTCTTAAATAGGTATGTCGATAGTAGAAAGGCCTAAAATATGGTTTAAGGAAAAACTTTAGAGTTTAGGTTTACCAATAAATTAAATAGTAGTGATTTTACTTTGAAACCAAGTTCTCCTCTTCACGTCCAGACACCCAAAGATTCTCTTTCACTATTGGAATCTTCTGAACAGCAGCAGTAACCAATGAAAAGTAGAGATTGAAGAAGAAGAGAGGTTTAGAGAGGAAATAGAAGAGATTCGAGAAGAATCTTAAAATGGAGTAGGAGAAAGGGAGAGAAAGTGAGAGAAGGAAAAGACCACAGGGGAGAAAATGAGAGATCTCAAATAAATCTTAATTCCAATCGTTCCTTGTTTCTCTTGCAAATAACCCTTAAATAGGTTAACAACTTTGATTCTAGTTGATTCTAATAGGAACTTATTTCCTAATAGGATTAATTGATCAACTTACCTAAATTGACTAATCCAATTTAGGTAATAAATCAATGTGGACATCCCCCACATATAAGCTTACTATAATTATCAATTGAGATTATAATAGGAATTCATTTCCTAATAGGATTCTAATTGATAAGGTCTTACCTAAATTGACTAACCCAATTTAGGTAATAACTCAATGCAGACATCCCTTACATATAGGCTTACCATATCTGTCAATTGACTAATTCAATTGATCATTTGAATTAAAAATCAACTCAACAAATTAAATGTGAAAATAAGTTGAGCCTAATTAGATCAATTATCCAAAATTGAACTCAAACAACTTTATTTTAGTCAAATTGAAGATGATGCCCACATCAAAGTAGCAAACAAATCTCTAGTTCTTACAATATGGAACATCCGTCACCGTAATACACATGCTCCTTTTGTGGGTGGTGTCTACGTAGTTCTCTCTGGTGACCTATTGGTCAACATTCCCACATAGTATTAATATAATAAACTATTTATATCTAAGATTATCCATAAGCAAGAATAAAATCTAAGATAATCCATAGGCTACATCAAAGGTGGCGATGCACTCAATGCCAATGTTCCAAGTCCAAAGGCGGAGCCAGTGACCAATAAGCCTCTACAGAATACATATCCATAAATACTCAAAAGTGCAATGCCGACGTAGGGGCAACATACTCATTTAATCCATAAATAGAATAGAAAACAATTAATTAACTATTTGTAATAGCTCCTCCATGATGTTGACATTGTCATCCATTAATTTGTGAAGTATGCCACCAAAAGGTGGTGAGCATAAGACATCAACTAGTGTAATCCATGATAGTCTATGAGTAATATAATTCATAACAAATAAGATCTCACATGCTAAAAAAAATATAACAATGCGTACTCATATAGATAGCAATTTATTCTTAGCTGGCTCTCATAAATCTTTGTGGTTTTCGTCATCATAATCACTATTAGTTTGTAAATAATGATGTCTAGGGCTTAATACTCCAAAGAGTGATTAGATCATATTATTCATATTATGTAGATCTTGTTGTCTCTAAGGAAGATAATAATCAATATATGGATCTTATGTCTGAGGATACTGAGTAATAACTAGCATATGGATCTTATGATAACTCCAAATAATGAATACTTAATGAATCATAGTCATACGAAGTAACATCTTGATAGCGACGTCGCTAATATTTTTTTACATTAGTTTCTCTGTTTTCAATCGTTATGCCTTCTTGACTTTCCTAAAAAAATGTGGAGGAGACGATCTTATCACCAAGTGTATCATTATGATCATCAGAATTATCGCTAGCATTAGTAGCTATATTTATCTCTCGCTGTCGAACAACTTGTATCAACTTCTTCTTTAGTCGTGGTCTCTCCTAATGCCTCATCTAACCATGGGTTATCTATCATCTTATAATCTATTCTCCACTTCTCTGATTCATGGAGTTAGGAGTCTTCGTCATCATAAACATGATTTAAATCAATTAATTGATTATTTTCTGTCTTCCTTTTTGAATTTTTTCCCTCAATTTTAGATTATAATGGTAGAAAACTAATTTATCTAATCTCTCTGTTGTCAATCAATTACGTGTTTTGCTGCGGACCAATGAAAAACTTGTCTAATTTCTTTCACATTGTGATGAAAATATAGTTTGACTTAAGATCTTCTTTGCTATTGGTATTAAATTTGGTGCCTCTATCTATTCATAAATAGACCACCATTCAATTGGATTGTAATGAGATATAACTGCAGCAATTTTAGTAGTAGTCAATTGGCTGGTTCTTAATTTATATTTCTCCATTTGAAATATATTATTGAATACATTTTATCGAAAAATTGATTATATTGAAACTTGAAACAAATAATAATAAAATTATTTAATTAAATAATAACTTACTTTTCTATCGCAAAGGATTTATTTATAAATACCAAACTCTAGTCTACAAATTACTTTCCTAACTCTTAACAAGACTTAGTTTATTATTGACATTTGTAGATAATTAAAATCTTGGATTAACAAAAATATCCTATAGAAATTTTTAATTTTTAATTTATGAGCATTCAAATTTTAAAATATTTAAATAAAATAAATTAATAAACGAATGCTTACCCGGGTGTGTATATCTCTATGTAGTTTGTTCCATTTGGAGTCAATCAACTTTCATCACTTCCTATAATTTTTGTTCTTATTTGTTTGTCTTGATTCTTTTGCTAAGTCTATAGACTCGTATAAGAAACCCATTTCAGATTTATTGTTATTATCTACAAGTCGTAATACCTTGGCAAGATACTCAAATATTACAGTGACAAATGTAATATTATGCCAAAATATATTTTCAAGAGTCATGTTTTTCAAAGCTTCACTTAAACTTTAGTCTTTAGGTTTCATATTCTTAATTTTTGTAGATCACTCTGATATAAATACTCGTATAATTTTATCTTCATATTATATTATGCTTTCCAATGCTTGAAAATGAATAGCAAATCTAGTGAGACTGGGTCTGATAATTTCTCTATCACGAGTCATCTGTCTAAACAAATTAAGAACTCAACCATAATTAAATATAATGTTTGTTAGCTTTTGACCTTCATGTATGACTATGTTAATTTCAAGATCTTTAACATTATCTTCCAACATGAGATCAAGACAAATATAAAGCATATGACATTTATTATAGATGTTATCCTTTTATTATAAGTAATTGTCTAACAACCTTATAATTTGTTCCATTATTAATAACCATTTGGACTAACCTATTTTCACCAATTTCTTCTACTATCTCATTTATCAACTAAAAAAAAAATATAATTTGCACTTTTAAAATGATTAGTAGCATACACATACTTTAAAAATATTGTTCCCATGCTTAAGTATACTAAGAAATTAATTATATTACTTTTGTTTTGTATAGTCCACTTATTACATATCAGTGTACAACTAAATTCATCCCAATAGTTTCAATATAAGTGTAAAACTCATCTACCTCTGAGTCAAGATATTTAGTAATAATATTTTTTGAACTATAAAGCGGAACATCAAACTGTACTCATTGTATAGCATCCATAATGGTGTGATAATAAGGACTATTAGCTACATTAAAAGAAATATGATTGTATCCATATCAATATATTTCTTTGCACTTTATATCTCTTTGAGAGCTGTCTTGATAGTAGTTTATGTACGACATCTTTTTCTCTAAAGATATGTATCCATTAGTCTAATTTTTTTAGACACTGTTGTGAAGCCTATAATAATAGGAGTTTCAGAACTACTACTCCCTGTATATGAATTGATCTAAATATTTGAAAGCTAGTATCGAGTCCACCACTGTTTCTTCTCATCCCCTTCTTGTTTTGTGTATTTCTGTTTTCTTTCGTTGGCCTCCTCATCTGTATCTCCTTAACATCCTCCCCACTCTACTCACTGCTATCATCATCAATATTTTCATGGTTATGTAATAATTCTTGATAAATTATTAACTCTTATTTTTTAACAGTTTGTTTATCCTTTTTTTTCCTATTAGATGAGTCAACATTTCTCTTTTGACTTTCAAAAGCTGCTATATTTCTTTGTTTTCTAGCCAAATATTCTTTCAGACGACTCACACCGCCATTCATTTCCTTATCACACCAGTTATATTTAACACGTTTTTTGTTTTGGCTAAGAGCGATGCAATATTGTTAGCCAAAGTCGATATCTTGTGACTTTTCTTTTGGAGCTATTTTAATTTTAATATAAACAATTAAATAGAAATCAAGTTAAAAATATAAATTATAATTCAGTAAATTGAAAATATAATTTCATCAAATTAAATAATTCAACAAATATTTAATCTCAATTTTAGCAAATTAAATAATTTAGAAAAAAAAATTAAAAATACAATTTTGGCAAATATTTAATCTCAATTTCAGCAAATTAAATAATTCAGGAAAAAAATTAAAAATATAATTTCAGCAAATTAAATTATTTAACAAATATTTAATCTCAATTTCAGCAAATTAATAATTCCGCAAATATTTAATCTCAATTTCAGGAAATTACATAATTCAACAAATATTTAATTACAATTTCAGCAAATATTTAATCTCAATAGACAATAGACAATAATCGATGTCCCCGGGTGGGATCCAGGTCGGATCCATAATAGATCTGGCTTAGTTTAATCAAAACCGACCGATCCCAATTCGGATCAGCTTGGATCAGGATTGGGTATGGCCGATCCGATGAACCTTAATTACAAGTAATGTAACATTAAGGTATAATAATCCCTTTAATGAACTATGTGAATAGTTTAAAGAACTACAAATAGGCGCCATAATAAATGGTATCGATATTAATGTTTGAATCTAAAATATATCTAACCTATAATTAATGTCCTCAACTGTCTTCTTTTTGACTTTTCAGTTTTTATCCTGTATCTCTCGCACACTCCTCTCTCACCCCTCACACTTTGCTAAGCTCATCCGGCGACTAATCTGGTGAACTCCTCTGGTTACTCCATACTTTGGTGAACTCGGGTGCATTTTTTTCCTCATTTATCTTCTCTTTTTCATCCACCTTTTAACTTTTTTTTTTTTACTACTAGGTAACAAAGGTGAAGAGAGAGTAGTAATTAGGGGGTATAAAAAATTGCCAAATTAAGTGAGAATTCATCATAGGTTTTGAGTGAATTTTTTTTAATCTTTTAGGTTCATATATGACTAATTTTACTTTCTTATTTTTTTTCTTTATTTTTCTAAATTTTTAGAAATTTTTTTGCTTTTTAAAATAATATTTAGAATTTTATGTAATTAAATATAGTCTGATCCAGTAGAGGCGGCGGACATGCATCATTTTTTCTAACGGCCAATTCCAATCCCAACTGAATTTTGCAACCTTTGGTTCAATCAATACAAATAATAGTTAGTATAGATGTGCTAATAATTTTAAGATAATGTAACTATAGGATTTTGTAAGATGTAATAAATAACTGGAATGTAATTTAATATTATTAACCCAAATTAACATTTGATCTGGAATTGAAATAAAATAATTTAGGAAATGCATAAACCAAGTAATATTTGAAAGAGAACTAGAAATTGGGCCAGGTTGTAGGCTTGGCCCACAGGATCCACAATTCGGTTTACTTATATTGCAACTTGCCGGCCAACTTTTGGGTTAGGCCAATTAAAACCTAATACCAAACCCAAACAAAAAAGGAAAGCAAAGAAAAATAAGGGGAAGAAGAAGATGAGAAAGGTACATAGCGAGAGGATGTGCGAGATTGCTATTTGTAACTGGAGACGACTTAGGACTAGGTTCTGAAGCAAGCGGGGAAGTAGTGAGCACGAAGACAGCCTTCATGGTAGATGGCCATGGAGATCATCATTCGGTCATAACAAGACACAAGGGACCCAAGCGAAGATTTAAACATTTTCACCATAGGGAGAGAAATGAAACCAGCTATAGAGATGGCAGTGCCAATGACTGCAGTCCATTGTGAGGTTTGAAGCCGTCTATAGGAGGCTACATGGTAGCCTCTCTGGAGAGTCTTCAACATCGGTGATGGGTGCCAATAGGCAAAAAAACTGGGGAAACCACATCAGCCCAACGTGCGGTCAGCCGAGGGTCGCCAATACTTCAAATACTTCAGCGATGCACAAATCTTGACAAGCACCTATTGTCGAAGAGTGATAGAGAGATATAGCTCCGATGGTCATATAGTGGAGGCGAAACCTACAATTTGACTTAGGTGGATAAGGAGTTGAAGTTGGTGAAGTGACGAGCTTCTTGCAATGGCAAGGCAATAGGGGAAGAGGAGGACCAGCTCAACATGCTGGATATGTGTGGTGCGAATCAGGTCAGATTGGATCACATCAAGGGAAAATTAGACTCAATTACAATCCGACCACGTAGGTTAAGTTGAGTCAAGTCGAGTCGAGTTGAGTCTATTTTTTCATTATTTCATGATGTAAGCCTTTTAGGCAAGTCTAATTTAATTATGTGAGCCATTAAGGTAAGTTGAAATAAGTCATGACAGCCCTTAAGGCAAGTCTAATTAAGTCAAGTAAGCCTTTAAGGCAAATCTAATTAAGTCATATAAGCCTTTACGGTAAATCCTAATTTGAGTCGGGTTAGCATTTAAGGCTAAGTCCGAGTATGACTCATTGTACTCCACATCTATATATAGAGGGCAAGGTTTTTTTGTTATTCATCGAAGAATCCAAGAATCAAATAATCCAAGTATCCAATCATAGAGAGAAATTTAAGTTTAGCCAATTATTATTTTCGTCCTTATCTTTTTATCGTAGCCGTTATATTGTCTATATCTTCATGGGAGTAGATTATAACCGTAGATTCCTTACAAATAATTCAAACCTTAGCCACCTCCTATCTCCAACAGCCACTCTACTACACAGTCGTCCACCACCACTCTTGGTCGTTCACCACCCTCTGACGACCACCACAACATTGGAAATCACCGTTCTACCCTCCCTGACATATCTTCACTATTTTATTTTTATCTTTTCATCTCGATCTCCAATTTAGGTGAAACTAGAACCATTAGAATCCTAGCTCATGAGGCTACCTCTACCCAAATTTTCATAATCATCCCACGGACGGATCGTTTTAGATCTGGTCCGTTTTGGTATCAGAGCTGATGTTTTTAAGACAATGGTGAACACGTGATCCAAAGCTAACCCAGGAGAGATCGCAGCCATGGAGGATTAAGAACTCGTCTCCATCCCTGTGGAGGTTTCCTTGGCACAACCAGCAACTATCGACGACGAGCTGCCAGTGTGGGCAAAAGCATTTTTTAAAGAATTTTCAGTTGTGTCAAAGGAGAACTCAAAAAAGAACCAAACTGCCCTTAAGGACTCATTTCAGGCCTTGATAGAAGTCCTACTAGCCTCCCTCCACCACCTGGCACCACTTGTGCTGTTGGCCACCGTGGAACATGCGCCACCTCCACCCCTAAGCACTAATAATGGTGAAACCGTGGAGACCATCCAAACCGCGGCAACCATCTCTTCTCCGGTTGCAGTGGAGCACCCTCCATCCTTGCAAATTGAGTCCTCTATTGTAGCAACGCCGGAGCAGCCCTTAGCGACAGCCCCATTGTCATCTTCCCCGGTCAAGGTGGAAAATAAAGGTCGAAACCCTAGTTTTCCACCGATACTGATCTAGGCACTTTTAGTCCAAGCCACCACTGTCAGCACCTTCCTTGGACTAGCTGCACTTGAGCTATGGCCTAAACCTCATGTACTAAGACCTTGGCTCAAGCCTCCTATGACTAGGACGGACTATGGCTCAAAACGATGGGCCCTAGAGCAGCACCCACCATGGGCCCCTCTTCCTTGTGGTAGGCGAGACCAACATGAAGATAGAGAACATAAAGTTTGAGAGCGAACGAAGGTTTAAAAACCACCATGGACACCTTGAGGACAAGGTGATCGGAAAGGTGGTGAATTGATGCGAATCGGGTTAGATCGGATCACATCAAGGGGATATTAGACTTAATTACGATCCGACCACATGGGTTAAATTGAGTTAAGTCGAGTTGAGTTGAGTCTATTTATTTTTTAATTATTTCATGATGTAAGCTTTTTAGGCAAGTCTAATTTAGTTATGTGTTATTAAAGCAAGTTGAAATAAGTCATGACAGCCTTTTAGGCAAGTCTAATTAAATCAAGTAAGCTTTTAAGGCAAATCTAATTAAGTCATATAAGCTTTTAAGGCAAATCCTAATTTGAGTCGGGTTAGCCTTTAAGGCTAAGTTCGAGTAGGACTTATTGTACCCCACCTCTATATATAGAGGGCAAGGCTTTTTCGTTATTCATCGAAGAATCCAAGAATCAAATAATCTAAGTATCCAATCATAGAGAGAAATCTAAGTTTAGCCAGTTATTATTTTCATCCTTATCTTTTTATCGTAGCCATTATATTGTTTTTATCTTGATAGGAGTAGATCATAACCGTAGATTCCTTACAAATAATCCAAACCTTAGCCTCCTCCTATCTCCAGCAGCCACCCTACTACATAGCCGTCCACCATCACCCTCCGATGACCGCCACAATGTTTGAAATTACCGTTCTGCCCTCCCTGACATATTTTCACTATTTTATTTTTATCTTTTCATCCCGACCTTCAATTTAGGTGAAACCAGAGCCATTAGAACCCTAACTCACGAGGCTACCTCCACCTAAATTTTCATAATCATCCTACGTACGGTCCAGATCTAGTCCGTAACAATGTGCGCCTGTGGCTAGCCAAAACTAACTATGGCTGGTCACCCAAGATTGAGCTACAGCCATTTGGTTTGGCTACTTACGATCTTTTGTTATATTATTTAGCAATTAGGTACTTCTAGTAAAATTTTACGAGGTGATACTAATTTTTATCTTAATGATTAGCTAAAATCAAACTGGTCCCCACCTACTAAAGTTCTTGGGGTGTGTGCCTCCTGATGAACCAGTTGCTTTAAGTTTCCTCAATGATGTGTCCAGATTCTCATGGCAACGTTTGGAGGTTTGTGTGTTCATTGTTTACTATTTAGAGTGGTTTATTTAATGGGCATCTTGGTTATGTTTTGGTCTTTACTTTGTAGGCGAAGAGGCACAGTTAGACTAAGAGAAAATATCTGAGTTGCCCCTTTCGCAGATCTAACTGTATGCCCTTGGGACTCTTCTACTAGGAAATCCATGTACAATTTGTTCTTCTTAAGAAGAATATAATATTATAATTTCTTTTAATAGGTATTGTTCTTGAAAACAAGTTAACAACATTTTTGCTGCCTTCTGTTAGCCAAGATAATTATTTGTATCGTTATGGTAGACTCTTCTCTTAGCTAATAGGTATGAGATAAGTATAAGTTACGGTTAAAGAGTTCTGGACCCTTGGTCAAATAGGTTTCAACGATGTCAGTGAATTTTGGCTGGTTGAAGTTTGTTGAAGTGACTGGTTGGCAAGGATTCTTTAAGGGTTAAACATAATTGAAGGGATAAATTAGGCTAAAAGTTAATGTGAATGGTTTAGCCAGAAGAAAGAAAAAATATGTAGCATTTTTGGCACTCGGGTTGAAATTATGCATTTGGTTCTGCAACATGACTGTCAGTTTTCCACTTTATATCAAACTGCTGAATTCTGCAACTCCATAAAGTTCATACTTCATACTGGAGAGTTTGCTCAAGCTATATGTTACTGATCTTCAAAATTTGTTTCACTTGGGAGTTCACCACTATTTCTTAACCATGTCATGCGTGTTATTAACCTTGAGGTTGACAAGGGACGATCATAGATGGCAAGTCCATCTTTCTTCAACATGGATTACATCAACCAAATTAAAGACAAACTTGGAGAAGGTTCTTTTATATTCCTATTGAAGCAGCAGACAACATTATATGATTCGCTTTGGCGAAATCATTAAACGTTGTTGGT
The DNA here is from genome assembly GCF_048772165.1 of Typha angustifolia. Taxonomy (NCBI): domain Eukaryota; kingdom Viridiplantae; phylum Streptophyta; class Magnoliopsida; order Poales; family Typhaceae; genus Typha; species Typha angustifolia. The sequence goes on along the minus strand of NC_133252.1, from coordinate 8,012,395 downwards.
CTGGGATAAATATTTGGATTCGATAACAATATTTAGAATTTCATGTGTATTTCATGACATGGAAGGCATTCTTCATATTAAAGTTGCTTGACGTTGATTACGTGATCAAGGACAAAGACAAGCAAAACATTTAACCTAAACCCGAAATTATTTCTCCTGCTCCTGAGAGGTAATTCTGATCCAAATATCCAACACTCTAAGCTTCTTTTTTTCCTCCTTTTGGAAAGGATGAGTAAACCAGCATAATTTGATTGATGAAGTATAGTGGGAATTCTCAGCTTTTTTGTGATTTCATTGAGGATTTCTTAAAGCAGCTTGGCATAGCTGATCTCGAGCAATGAAGATCATTTAGATAGAGGCAACTAAGAATTTAGACCCCTTTCTAAAGGTTAGTTAATAAAGCCATAAAAGTTGATATGGCAAACATGTATATACATTATGCTTCTTCTACTGAACTTAAAAAGCAGCGGCTGTCATGTCCCATTCACTATGATGGGAGTAGATGGTTTTGGTATGGAAAAGGAGGGCAAAGAGGAGCTATTGTCTCAAACTTCTAAGACAGATTATTTGTTATGGTTCTGTCACTTCACTGTTTGAGTAACATATTCTAAAGATGGAAGCTAGCTCATGCATTAGTTGCTTATCTGCTTACTTCATAAGTCTCTGGATTTGTTGTAGTTCTTCGGAAGAGTTGGCTAGATCCTATCTCTCTCTCTAATCTCAGTTTGTGTATATGTGAGTGGGCATGTATATGTGTGGCCTCCATGGAAATTGCCCTACAAGGGTTTTAATACCTAGGCTTGTTGACTTTCAGTAGTGGATTGGCGGCCAGGTTGAATGAGATGTATAATATCCTTTGAGTCACTACCTTGGATCCCTTAAATATTAGAGAAGACTAGCAATGACAAGAACTGGAGCCAGAGAAGTTATAACAGTAAAGCTTTTTAGATTCTTGGCTCTAACTTTTAGATCTTTCTTAAGTTGTCTCCAGCTTAAATCTTTTCAGTCATCATTTGGATGTTCTTAAGTTGTCTCCAGCTTAAATCTTTTCAGTCATCATTTGGATGTATTATCAATCCTAAATGCATGATGAACGTCCAACAGATTATTTTCTGCACCATGAAATAAATGTACAATATCCTAAAAGGTAGTCTATGCAGAGGCATATGCATTCACAATCTTTTGGCTGCACGGCATTAAAGTAACCCATGTAGAGCCCCATCCTTCTGTCTGGTTTACAGCATGCACCTTTCTAGAGGAATTAGTATGACTAAACAAGGGTCACCACAGATTAAATTGGTTGTAGATGTTAATCCAAGTTAAATGCCCCGGATTAAATAGTTGTAGCTTTTATGAAAAACAAAAGAAGGTGGCTTCTCTATTCTTTCGGTTCCTCCATTCATGAACACGCAAAATGATTTATTACATCATTCCTGTGTCTTCTATTCTTTGTTATATCCATCTATCTTTGTTAGTTTTATGTGGCTTTCCTAATGTATATTTTTGTTTCTCAGATGAAAACGAATTTGAGGAGGTTTATATTGCACGTCCAGAAGATTTCACATCATTTTCATAATACAGAATGCCAAATTCTCTGGCTACCATTTGCATGAAGCAACATTTTAGTATGTAACATGCATTTTATCTTTGGAAATTTGTAATCTGATCTCACCAACAATCACTCTGGGAGCTATATGGTTATAAACACCGTGTGGAGTGACAGTTCACTTGAGATACCATTGCCCATCCTTTTCTTTTGCTTTTTATGCATTAATTGTCATGTGGAATGTAGTCTCACCCTCTCTGGATTTATTGCATCATATGAATTTTAAAGGCGGTCTACCTACTATTACGACTTGACAAGAATTTAGTTTCTATCTACGTAAGATCAGTGGAGTTCTTGGTTTCTTAACTAGCATCAGTTATCTATTTGATCCATTTGGGGTATATATTTGTTGTACGGAAGCAAGGTAAATAGTCAAAATTTTGCACTGTAGTAGTGGCTAGTGAAGAATGGAGTCGCCAGTGCATTAATTGGCGCAGTAAGAATAATAGGATTCATATAGACAAGCTTTGTAGATTGCCGAATCAACCTATGCCCGGTTAAGAGTAAAGTTCTGAACTCAGAAACTGTACCAAGAATCTGTTTGATCTGCATGATTTGATCTGCATGTTGCTAAATCCACAAGTGCAATATTTTTTTTGTTTCTTTTGTTTTTTTAAAGATACAGGGACAGACCCTTATTAATTAAAAAATATATAGATAAATACATAATGATTTAGACAGCAATACTGCTCTGACTAAATTGAAGAGAAGAAAGAGCCGATTTTGCTGGAAAAAAACATTCCCAACTTTTCCAAAGAATAATAAAATCTAAAAAAAAGAGTACAGTAATGGTCAAAACGGGTTATGTACAGAATTTTCTTTTTAGGATTTAGTAATAGCAAGATTGATATTCTTGAAACTAAATAAGTTTATTTCTTTTATACTAGATGCATATCTCTTTATAATAAAATATATATATAATTTACATAAAACAATACGCACAACAGCCTATTTTATTATTTGGAAAACTAAAAGCCTTCTTTCTACATATCCCTTTCTTCTTTCTGTGAAAACAAAGTATATATTGGATCTCCCAACAAACCTGTTCTCCTAAGATATTCTTTGTGTTGAGCTTGTGGCTGAGCAAAAGCTTTTGGGAATTGAGATGCTAAACAAATGCCTCCAAATCTGTTATGTGTTTCGGTTTGGAGCCAACCTTCTCTCTCCTCTCTCCCGTCGGTATCCACTTCGAAAGTCAACCCATAGACGAGATTATAACTCTATTGCTTCTCCCGACTTTCCTTTTGATAAGTTACCCCATTCTCCCTTCTCTTTGACAACCATAACCAATTCCTGAGCCATTCACCCTTATCCTCTAACGACCAAAGTTAATCTCTATTAACCTAACAGTTTGCATAACTACCCCACAATCTTCCCAAGTTATCTTCCTCCATTTTGCCCTATCTAAAACTCCACTCCAGCATTATCACCTCCTCAACGATCTCCACTTTCCTTTAAATTACCCTAACCTTCAACCTACATATCAAAATTAGATCAATCACGACCAAAAGCCCTACCCAAGGCTATCTATCCTTTCCCCTTTTGAGTACGGTATTGATTTGGGATCAAGTTGCAACATTATGTCTCTAAGTAAGGTGGGTAGCTAGTGGATGGATGGTGGACATAGGTGGAGGGATGGTTGTGGTGAAGATGATAATTGTGGATTGGAGAAATAAACGAGGAGAAGAAAGGAGGAGAGGCTAGTCCTATGGCTATAGGGAGATACGACATACAAGAAGGGAGGGAGGACAACGACCTTGGAGAGGACGATGGCCTAGATTGAGAAATTGAGAGAGATGAAGGTCGAAAGAATAGAGAGGGAGGTTAACTAAAGGAGGAAGAAGATAGAAAAATGACAATAACTTTTAATAATTTCGAATTTCTTCAGCCAAAACTCACACTCGGAGGATTTAGCAAATAATTTTTCTCTCCTTAGTACTTGTAGTACCAACCAAAGATGTTCTTCATGCTCCTATTCTGAGGCCGAATAAATCAAGATATCATCAATGAAGACCACTACGAACCGATCCAAGAAAGGGCGAAATACTCAATTCATCAAGTTCATGAAGATAGCCGGTGCATTAGTCAAGCCAAAAGGCATAACTAGGAACTCATACAATCTGTACCGATATCTAGATTTTAGATCAATCTTAGAAGAGACTTGTGCCCCACGTAATTGATCAAAAAGGTCCTCAATGTGAGGCAAAGGATATTTGTTCTTCACAGTCAGCTAATTCAATTGCCGATAATCAATGCAAAGACCAAAAGTTCCATCCTTCTTTTTCACAAATAGGACTAGAGCACCCCAAGGGGATGAGCTACGCCAAATGAGTCCTCTACTTAGCAAGTCATCAATCTGCTATCTAAGTTTTTCTATTTTCTTTGGAGCCATACGGTAAGGTGCCTTGGAGACCGGTCCTATCCCCGGAACTAGGTCGATGGTGAACTCAACTCTCTTGTTTGAAGGAAGACCCTGCACATCCTCTAGAAAAACATCCGAAAACTCCCGTACTACTAGTAAGTCAGTTAGGTTTGGGTCTCAGAAGACTCGATAGACATGATTGTCACCGACTGCGAATGGTCTACCTATCAATCCTTACACAATCGACATTTCATGCCATCATTAAGTTGTAAGATAACCTCTTTGCTGTAGCAGTTAATACTGGCATGGTAAACAGCTAACCAGTCCATTCCTAGGATTAGATCAAAGTCATACATCTCAAGAGGTAGGAGGTCTGCCTTAAAATCTCACTCGCAAAATGTTAAGGTGCAAGATCGATAAACATGGCAAATTTTTAAAAAGTCACCAAGTGGGGTAGCTATGACCACTCAACAAGAGGTCCCAGCGCCACATCCTCATATTCTAGGAAGGACGTAAAAATAAAAGAGTGGGTGGCCTTAGGGTCAAACACAATCCTAGCCGTGTGTGCAAATAAGATCATAGTACCTGCCATTACGTATATAAGTTTTAACTAAAATAAAAAATATATATATTTCACATCATGCAAATTTGCACAGAGTTAGGGAGGAGGGCATAATATCATGTATAAGTAGAATATACATAAAACTTAAATAACATGATTAATTTACTCTATTACCTGTAGCCACCTCATTAGACTCTTTAGCATCCTGTAGGGTTATGGCGAAAACTCAGTCGGTACGTCCACCCCCCTCCCCTCTAATAAAAGACCCCAATCGCACGCCACCGTGACCCCTACTCACAGCAGTATTGGCTCCCGATGTTCCAAACATAGATGGTGTGATAGGAGTGACTGGCGCTTTGACCAACAAGGGACATTATGTGTAGATATGCCCATACTCTCCACACTAGAAATAGTTAATGCGAGCACTGAAGCAATCACGAGATATATGATCCTTCTTGCCGCAAACATAACAGGTTAGGCCTCAGGGGTAGATGGTCATGTAAAACCACCACTGCCAGTATTGCTCAAAACTACTGCCAACCTCCCACCACTAATAGAAGGTCCAGCCTTACTAGGCCCACCTGAACCCTGAGGGCTAGGTCTACTCAAGGTAGCAGTAGAGCCTGCACCACCAGCATATGGATGACACCTTGGTCGTAGGAACGTCCCACCAGAATTACCTCCACGCGGACGCCCATCAAAATGGCTAGTACGTCTAGCTACTCGCTCTTGACGCTGCAAGTGCTCCTCCAATAAATCCCTTTTAGCTATCCCCACATTCTCCACTAACTCTACGTAGGTCAAATTCTTCACCATATTCACCTGCTTGTGGATCTCGATTTGAAGGCCTATCTTGAACTAGTCAGCCCTAGCAGCATCATCAAGTATGACTCTGGGGCAAAAATGAGATAGGGCGTTAAACCTATCCTCATACTGTGCCATTGTCATATTTCTCTGTCTTAGCTGGGTAAATTCCCTTGTCAACTCGACATTCCACAAGGCACATAGAAATATAGGTTCATACCATAAATGATCTCAAGTAAAATATGAGTCTGGATACAAGTTCCACAGGCCACAACAAGCCGTCAAAGATACACGTTCAAAATACAACTCCAATGTCCAAAATACAACTCCACTCATAATACCCTCACGGGAGCTCAATACAACTAATAGAAATAACTCTAAATAAAGTAAAGATAACTACTCCTCGCTATCCGCACCTATTTCCCCTAACTCTGAAATGATACCACCAAGAGATGGTGAGCACACAGCCCAGCGAGTAGAATTCATACAATCTATAACAATGAAATTATAGGTGCATATTCCAATGCATGCCTATAATTGCTAATAATACAATAAGCTTAGTTAAATGACTTATAATGAGTTACTAAATCAATGCAACCAATATAAACTACATAGTACTGTCCTTGAATATGCCAACTCCTAATCATATTAGGATAAGTCTACACAAGTATAAAGTTTGATACAATCTCTTATTCATACAAATTTCAATCATAACATTTACATGTTATGCTAGACTAGTTTTCCTCATATTCATGCAAGTCAAGGAGGGTTAGTCATCACATGCTCGCTAAGGCATTAATCATGATTTATCATAGTTCACCGAGCTATTTACCACATAATTTAGATATTCTCTAGAAGTCATCCATCACATAACCACCCATCGTCTCATACATCAAGGAGGGATATATACACATCTAGTGGTAATATCACCCAAATATGCATGGCCACGCTGCATATGTCCGACTGTCTGTGGCCATCAAACTAAGGACTCTAGTCGTAGACTCATATCTCACTATCTCTAAATCATCACCGCCCTCAGCAGAATAGTCAAGAGCCCTCTTATCATTGGACGTCATGACCCTGCATCATCGGGTACCGCTAGAGATATACCCCTATCTCATAATTATGTTCTTACTATCATCATAATCTAGTTTTGACCATGCAATGTAATTACCCGAATGCCACTTAGGCTAACGACCTCAGGTGCAGACTGCTAATAGTATAGGTCATATACGATACATTCTATCCTTAACCCCGGGCTAAATGAGTAGAGGACACTACCTAGTCAGAACACGACTAACTAATAATAGGTGGAAGTGGTGCAGTGTTTGTTGATGTATAGTCATATCATAATCATCATAGTCATTAAATTCTACATTTGCTATAGATGTTTTTGCAAGAGTGTCTCATACTAGGATATATATAGATTATAGTTACACTAATGCATGTGCTAATATTAACATTCTCATAATGTTATGAAGAGTATACTATTAATAACTACACATACTAGGATACATAATAGTTACACTAAATGCATGTGCTAACATATACATTTCTACAACATCATGAAAAATATACTATCAACAACTGAACATACTGGGATACTTAATAGTTATACTAAATGCATATGCTAGCATTATCATTCTTATAACGTCATGAAGAGTATAATATTAGCAACTACATTGTTCTAGACTCATATAAACTCTACTCGCCTGGGGATCTCCACAGTACTCTAATACCTCTCAACTAGTCGGTTCCTCTGGGATCCCAAAATCCTCTTTATACGGTGTCGATCCTAACAATTCATGCAAGTAAAGTTATACGTAAGGTTAGTGAATTAATTACCTTATTAGATAATTTATGTTTAGACATATCACATGAGTCAAGGATTTCCTAGGTTGAGTTCCATATCATCCTAAAATTCACACTATTTAGATGATAATAAGATGAGTGGCTAGGCTAATTAATAAGGTGAGGATAGAGAAATAAGGCTTATAGGGTCCAAATAATCCCATTGGGCCTAGGCTGGTGCATAGGTGGGGTGTTGGGTTGGCTTGAGCTCAACCCAGTAGGGTAAGGGGTGTAATTCATAGGTTGCAGTCCAAACTGCAGCCCATGGGCTTCATAGGCTGCAATTCAGATCGCAGCCCACTAGCTCTATGGGCTGTGGTTTAGACCGCAACCCACTAGCTTCATGGGTTGCGGTCTAAATTGCAACCCACTGAGAGATGGGTGGGGGTTTGTTTAATCCCCACCCTCCCTCACCATCTCCTTCCAAGGGAAGGAGACAGAGGGGGAGAGACCTCGTTGTTGTCGGTGACCTTCATCGTTGGTAGCCCACCCTTGAGACCGTCGACTCGCGCACGTCACCTGAGGTGGGTGGTTAGTCAGAGGGAAGGGGAAAGAGGAGGAGGACTCAGGCTCGACGGCGACGAGGAGTAGCCCGAGCCTGCAATGGAGCCGTTGTTTGTCCTCCCCACCTACATGAGAGCGGGAGCAGCTCGCCCCATGGTCGGGTGGCGAGGCGCACTCCATGGCCGACGGCCATGGAGGTCCCCCCCTCCCTACCGGAGCTCTCAGATCGGGCGGTTAGACACGAAGTCATCGACCGTCGAGGACTCCGATGATGGTGAGGTGAAGGGGTTGATTATCAAAATTTAACGAGGGGTTTAGGGGCTTACCGAGAGGGTTCTAAGACTTGGCTTCGTCTGCTCCGGCGTCAACAACACGAGAGAAGGAGAGGGAGAGAGATGGTAGAGTGGAGGGGAAATAGGGGAGGGTGGTAGTGATGGCGTGCACGAAAGGAGAAGAAGAAGAAGAGAAGACGGTGTGGGTGAGAGGGCAGGCTGGGATGCATGCGCTCGGCGCATGCGTGGAATTTTTTTTTTAAATTCTGGGTGTTATAGGTATTCTTGCACCCGTTGTTCTCGGTGGAAGTGCCGACACATGATGTGTGGCTACGGTTTGCCGAGGCACTCCTCTAGACTTCGTGGTGCTTAAGCCCCATTTTGCCATTATCCATAGCTCTCGAAACTTCTCTTCCATCAATTGAGCTGTTGCAAAAGCCTCCAACAATGTGGTTGGTCAGACGGCCTTCACTTCGGCTTGAATGTCCTACTGAAGGCCACTAATGAAGGTGCTCTTGAGTTGGGAATTTATCCAGCCCCGCACTTGAGTGCTAACACGTTCGAACTCCTCTTGATATGCTCTCACCGTAGTCCTTTGAGTTAGCTTGGTAAGAGCAGGCTAGAAATCCTCATAATTGGATGGTCCAAATCGAACGCAAATAGCATCAATGAACTCCTCCCACGTTCGATAAGGTTGAGCTCGATTTGTGGCCTGGTACCATCAAATGGCAATGTCTTCGAGATGGAAAGATGCCAACAATACCTTTTGTGCATTAGGTGTTCTTTGGTATTTGAAGAATTGCTCCGCTCGATAAACCCAATCAAGTGGGTCTCCTCCGTTGAAGGGCGAGAAGTTGAGGCGAACGATCCCTGCATGGATGCCTCGTTCTTCTTCTTTATATCGGTTGGGCATTCTTTCTCTTGGGTTGAATCCAGCATCCTTAGGATGGTGTCATAGGGTCACTAATTCTTCTAATCCGCCCACTTGTCATCGTTATCGTGGAGTGGTAGATTTGGTGCTCGGTCGCGGTGATTAACCGACGGTGGTATGTCCCGGTGAAAGATCGGTAGTGGTACGTTATGCCTTTCGGCCGGCGTGGGTAGCAAGGGCATCCTGGCATGATGACCCACGGGATCTTCACGATTTTCCTCTTGCCTAGTATGGAGCGATGGAAGCGGTGTCCCTTAGAGAAAATGTGGTTCTATTAGTGGTGCAGCCCGAGCTCGATTAGGGAACTCGGTCGTCATCGTATCCCTTAGTGTGCCTAAGAGGACTTGAGTCATTGCTTCCATTGATGCTTGTATGGCTTGTTGTGTCTCCATCATATCCGCAAACATCTTGATCAGATCTGAGTTAACCGTAAAGGTCGTTGGAGATGTTCCGATCGGTGAGTTAGGGTTGGCATCCGATCTGATAATGTTCATGGCCTCTCCCTTCGCGGAGGTGCCTTCATTGGGTCTTGATGCCATGGATTTGGTGGTTGGCATGTTGGCCAAGGAACGGTGGCTCTAATACCACTTGTTATGGTCTGAACATCCATTTCCTGATTTGGAGGCTAACCAAACAAGCCAAAAATAACAAATAATAACCCTAGAAACAATGAATTTTCATCGATTGCGTTCAAACGGGGTCAAGCATGTTCGAACATGCATTTTGCATTTTCTGCTGATGCGGACGTATGTAAACATTCGCACGCGGGCGTTCAAATGGGGTCTATGCATTTAAACACACAATTTATATTCTCTGTCAATGTGAACGCTTGCAGGTGTTCGCAAGGGGAGTTCAAATGCACCCACCCACGTTTAAACGTGACATATAGAATCCTTATTTTTCTAAAATAACAACTAAAACACAATAAGAGAAGACTCCCATAGAGTGTATCCATGTTTGAGATGACTCGGTGTGGTCTGAATCACATCACCATATAGACAATATCTTTAACCTTCAGCCTATTACTTTGCAAAATCCATAGCAATTCACAAAGGTGTAGAAGATGTTTCAACCATGACTAACTGTATACAAGAATATCATTAAAGAAAACCAGCACATACTGTCTCAATACCATCCTAAAGATGTCATTCATTAAGCTTTGGAAGATGGCTAGGACATTTGTGAGTACAAATGGAATAACCTCACAATGCCCATCGTGTGTGCGAAAGGCGGTCTTGTGCATATCTTCTAGTCTAACTCAAATTTGGTGGTAAGGAGCTCGCGGGAATAGCTTGCTAAAATAGGTGGCCCTTGAGAGTTCATCCAACAGATCCTCAATGATAGGACAGGATAGCGATCCTTCACGGTTATGATATTTAGCGCTTAATAGTCAATGCAAAATCATACAATCTTTCTTCATTATGAGCAATATTAACAATCAACAAGAGCTCCGAGTTGGTTGGATTATCCTGCCGTCCAATATCTCCTTCACCAACCTTGTTATATCATCTTTTTGAATACGGGGATATATATATATAGGGTCGCATGTTCGCTAGTTCAGCCCCTTGAGTGATCCTTATATGTTGGTCTTGTGGATGAACTGGCTACATGCATTTTGGCTCTCCAAAGACCTAGCTGAATTCCTAAGAGAGATTGGTCAAGTCAACAGGCATTTCTTCCTCCTTTTTGTGGTCCTTGGGCACCCATATTATTGGCTGTAATTAAGCTCTAATTTGATGTTGAATCCCGTTAAGCCGCACCCATTTGTCATTTTGCTTAAAGTCCATCCATATTTCTAAAAAGTAAAAAGTTATCATACCCAACCTCTACAACCTTTGTAATGTCTCCGCTTGGGGGCACGTGCTTGCCCACCAGCCCACATGGCACATCAATATAAACTTATAGTGGCAAAACATTCTCTAGCATATAATCGTTGGTAAAATCCTCCATTGGTATAGACCTATAGCGCCAGTTATGAACAATTTCCCACAACAAAAAGGTCACAAGCAACATTTTATTTAAATGCAAGAATAGTTTACCCACATACCTTTCTACTGTTAGATGCCTTGCAATGACAATTTTAGACCTATCCAGTAAAATCAATTTGGTTTTAATAATAAGAAGAATCACCGCTATAGCTATTGTAGCGGTCGATGTTTACCTATCACGATATATGATAAATTTCGGTATAGGTAGACAATAGCAAAACCACCGCTATAGATGTTTTTAATCTGTAGTGGCAAAATATAATTGCCAATATTGGTTTGTAGTGGCAATAAAATCCGCCACTGAAGAATTTTAAATGCTAATTTTTTACCTATAGCATGGATGATAACTATCAATATATGTTTTACAATTGAATAAAAAAGCTGCCTACAATGATGGTTTTTTGTAGAAAAAATAATTATCAAAATAACTCAATGACATTTTATAATCAAAACATATTGAATTAATTAATTTTTGTCTATTACATATTAAAAGGAAAAACAAAGTTATTGTGTTACTATTATATAAAAAAGTGGTTTAATTACATTTATACTTTTAAACTATAGGGTGGTACCGCAGTAACTCTCTACCATTTAAAATACTACAATTAGACCCCCACAAACTACTACGAGGTATAATGGAGCTAACGACATTGGCAGAAAATAACGTAGTATTCTTCCCTGTCATATGGCATTATTCTGCATTCATATTGGTTGATATTAGAAGCAATATAAATACCCATTTTACCATAAGTTGTTAATAAATGGGATGTGATTTGATTAGGAGTACGGCATCAACTTCCCCTTCTCTCTCCTATCTCCTCATCTTTCTACTCTAAAGTCTCCCATTGCATAGCATCAACCCTAAATGAGCCGACAATGCCAATTATAATTATTAGATTTATATACTAATATTCTTATGATATAAATTTTAAGTAATTCTAATAATTTATTATATATTATTGTTATTTTGTGACGAATGAAATACTAGACTTATTTATTTATTTATTAGTCCCTAATAAATCAATATAGAATGAGAACTACAACTTAATTATAATTAGTTTTTTTTATCTATATTTATATTTTTATTTATAATTATAAATCTAACTAGTTATAAAGATAAGTAGAAATTTTAAAATCTAATAAATCATCATATTTTACACGAACAGATTCTAATTAGATAAACGACTAATTTAATGTTACCTAAATATTTTTAGATCCCAAACCCCTTATGTGAAACCCCGTGGATTTGGTTAGCGATATGTTGACCTTCGAATAGCGGATATGAGGGATACATGTTTTGTATCTTCTGATTAGACGTGAGTTGTCTTATCCTTTTAGACATTTTTCTTAAATTATGATATATTATATAATTATGTATATGTATGCTTTTGCCTCCAGCATGATTATATGATCTTATTTAGTGATGATTTCAGTCGAGCATATTTTATCATTCATGTGAGTGGACTGATTTTGGATATGAGTATATCGATGATATATAGAGATGATTAGAAATAATTATACTGTTATAACTTTATGTCGAGATGATATATAGCATCAGTATGCATGTGATATATGTACTATTGGATATTTCATCGCATTATACATTTCTTTTGACTCTTCTTCTACCTAAATTCCTAATACGTATGACTTATTATAGTACTAGATTAAATGTATGCAATTTATTATTTAGAAGGAAATGCATGAGTTCTCATGGATAGGATAGTTGGTAGAAAGCATGAGGATAGCCGAGTGGGCACGAGAGTTAGGGTGTGCAAGGAGTTGATTGATCGCTTGACGTAGTTATGATCATGTGGCCTTACGTGATATGATTCAGGCTTCACCGATGTCGTCTCGAGCATGGATACACTTTAGGGATATCTTTATTTTTATTTTAGTATTTAATTCTTAAAAAAATATAAGTTTTTTATATTTCGCGTTCGAATGTGCTTTTGAAAGCCTGTATCAGGTTCGCACATCTAGAGAGTGCGAGATCTGCATTCGAACGCGCCTGCGAACGTCTGCATCATGTTCGCACATACAAAGAATACAAAATGTGTGTTCGAACGCGATCGGGCGTGTTCAAACGAGTCGACGAAAATCTACTGTTTTAGGGTTAATAATTGCCATTTTTGAATTATTTGGTTTAGCCTTTAAAGGTGTGGATGACAACCATGGAATGATTATTAAATGAATTGAGTTTTGGCTTGTCTCTTTCGTCTTCTTCTCTCTCGTTTTCTCATTCCCCGATGTTGCTACTTCTAGCCTCCCTCGATCGACCAATCACCCTAGTCCCTTAGGTGCGGCCCACTCTTTCCCCTTCTTCCAATCTATCCATCACTTTGCCCTAACCCCTTCCATCACCTATAACCCATCCACTACCACTTATTCACCGGTGCCACTCGACTAACGCCGGTCCATCAACCTCCACCATCACCAAGGATTTCGTGCCTCTATCCACGGATCCTAAGACAGACTCCTCGACCTTCATCCACTAATAGGACGATATCTCGATATCCCAACATCCGATTCGCCTGAAACTTGATTTGTTGGAATGCTCTTTTCTGATGCTACAACATATCAAAATCTCATGTCGATCCGAAGGCGGCATCTTTTGGGATTTATTTTCAAAGTTCCGTATCAAATCTTATCCAGATCTAAAAAACGGAATAGATCGAGCCTCGGCCAGAAGGGGAGATCGTATCATTACGTCTGAGGTCAATAGTTTGTGTGCGCAGTAGACCTTCGAACACATGTTGTTTGCCAAGGCATATGTGGTGAGTTATTCTCATATAGTTTCTATCAGCTTAGTTAGGTACTTGATTTAGATGATGATGATACTCCTAACGATTAGTAGAGTATAATTATTTGATTAAGATACCTTTAACGGTTGGAAGGGTATGCTCTAAGCCTTTGGGCTAGATTTGAGACCAGGTACTAGATATTGACTATGTACAGTTGTCTAGTATGATGATGACATTCAAAGATATCATAATGATTGAGATGTTAAGAAATGTATATAATTTTATTATCATTTGATATGCCTAATTATTGAGTGGTCAATGTACACCATATGTGGTTACATTTAATATCATAGTATGGTCATGGTCGGCATGCATCATATGTATTATATTTGAGAGAGTTATAATGATAGTATGACATAGAGATTTATTTATATATTGTCGAGAATAATATACTTTGATTAGTTATGACATGATATCTACATTTCATTCATATATTATTGAATACATTTATATACTCATTCATACCATGATGCTTCTATGTGATTTATATTATCTAGTATATAATTTGCTCTTTGTGCACGCTCACGCACCCATACGGCACGCGCAGTGCACGCGATAGATCGAACGGGGCCCGTCACGCACAGATACACTATTGTGCACATGTAATCATGATATAATCAAATAATACCTGCTGACATATCCATACTCACATAATCCAACACCAAATAAATTATATTATCAACTAAATAAATCTGTTAACATCTGAATATCCACGTCCACAATAATATATACCAGGCCACTATCTAATCTGGTAGGGACCCACACAGGCCATAACAAACCATCAAGATACAACTAAACAATTGATACACGAGTACACTATGATTCGACCTGTATTATACAAATCATCGTCTAATACAAAAGAGTATAAATATCAAATACTGGTACAACTCAATTTCTATATAAACTATCATCTATACCGTCTCACATCTATAGCTCACCTCATCATCGCTCTAAAATATCTTCTCAAAATATCTCAAGTCGTTATCACCATACCACATATCTAAGGGGTTAGAAAAAAAATAAAGAGAGTCATGAGCAAAAGGTTTAGTGAATAGACCTTACCTCGAATCAGTGATGCCAAACAAAGAGTAAATTATGTACTAGATAATATGAATCAGAAAGAGTATCATGTCATGAATGAGTATATGAATACATTCTCAATAATATATAAATAAAAAATAGTAACATGTCATAATTAATAAAAATATATAATCCTCGACAATGAATAAATAAATCTCCATGTCATACTATCATCATAACTCTCTCCCAAATATGACACATGATGCATGCCGACCATGACCATATTATGATATCAAATGCAATCATATATGATGTATATTAACCACTCGATAATCAGGTAATTAGATGATAATGAAATCATATGCATTTCTCAACATCTCAATCATCAATATCAGCTCTATATGTCATCATCATACTAGACCACTGTGCACAGTCAACACCGGTATCCGGTCTCAACATCATGCCCAAGGCTTAGAGCATACTCTGCCACCCGTAAGAGTATTTCAAATATAACCATACCCCGCCACCCGCTAGGGTATCAACATTCATCCAGACCGAGCACCCTTCTAGCTGATAGAAGTCTCATGAGGATAACTCGCCACATATGCCCTAGCGAACGGTATGTGTCTGAATGTCTACTGCGCACACAGACTAACGACCTCGGACGTAAGACCAACATGATCGTGACTATGTCGAGCGATCAATCATCCACCAAACGCGTTCTAACCCTCACTCCCACTCGGGTATCCTCACGCTTTCTATCAACTATCCTATCAATCACATTTCATGCTTTCCTTCTAAATGACAGATCATATACATATATCTAGTACGATAACAAGTCAATGTATAATAGGAGTTTAGGTGAAATAGAAATCAAGAGAAAAAAATGATGCAATACAGTCTCCAACCATGTATTTGACATATGCATACTCCTGCTAGTCTATCACATGTACATTCATGCTAGATATCATCTCGGTATAAAATCATAACAGTATAATCATCTCCAATCATCTCTATATATCACCAATATATTCATATCCCAAATCAGCCTAATCAAATGCATGATAAAATATGCTTGACTGAAATCATCTCTATATAAAGTCATATAATCATACTGGAGGCCAAAACATATATGTACATAATATATAATATATCGTAATTTGAGAAAGGCGTCTAGGGGATAAGACTACTCACTTCTGATCAGAAGATACGAACCACGCGTCTCTCACGTCCGTCAGTCAAATATCAACTCATCGTGAGGGTCCACGGGATCTCACATAAGGGGGTTCAGGGTCTGAAAATATTTAAGTAGTATGAAGTTAGTCGTTTATCTAATTAGAATTAATTCAAGTAAAATATAAAGGTTTATTAGGTTTAGAATCACTTCTTTTTATTTTTGATTACATAATTAGATCTATATTATAGATACGATTCAAATGCTATAATTATATTATTATCATAAAATGCTAGTTATAACATAAGGAGAAAGGTTTGTTTCTTTTATTTAAAATATTCTAGATATGTAATTATAAAATAAAAGCTGAAGAATTATAAATAAGATATACGTATAGACAAGATCTATTTTATAATAAATTTTATAATTCTTACTCTATCATGATTAATCAGAAGTTATATAGTATTTACTTAATTATGCAAAATAAATAAATAATTAATTAATTAATAAGACTAGTATCTTATTCTATACACACCATAATATATAATAAATTGTTAAGATTACTTAAAATGCATATATTATGAATATCAGTACATAAATCTAATAATTATAATTTACAACACTATCTATTAGTCTAATAGAAATATAAGTATTACCTATATTTATGCATAATAGTTTATAACCTAGTTAATCATTAATTACACTAATTATAATTAATAATCATCATGTTGAAGAATATACATTATTATTAAAATAATTAATGTCTAAATAAGTTATCTACATAAATTAAGAAAGCTATACCTAACTAAATAAATAAACAAAATTAAAATAAAACAAATAAATTTATAATGCCACCAATGCTCTGCAATAGTGCCGAGCGAGCCTAGCACTGTGCTGAAAGAGGAGGAGGAGAGCTAAGGGAGAAGAAAGGAGAAAGGAAGAAGAAAGAAGAAATAAGAAGCAAGAAGAAAGAAGAAGAAGAAGAAGAGAAGAGGAAGAGAAGAAATAGAGAAGGTGAGGGAGGACACCGGCCGCTGGTGGCCATCCAGCGGCCAGCCTCTCGCCAGCAGCTCGGCTCCGACGAGCTTGAGCCCAAGGGCAAGAGAGAGAGAGAGAGAGAGAGAGAGAGAGAGAGAGAGAGGGAAAGTGAGAAACTTACCCTAGTGGCGACAGGTTGGCGGCGGCAAGAGGAAAAAGAGAGAGAGTGGGGAGAAGAAAAATATATATAGAGAGAGAGAGGAGGTGGGTAGGGAGGCTTTGGCGGTGGCGGCAGGGCCCACCGCACCAGTTGGCCGCAGCTGGTTGGCTGCGACAGCGGCAGTGGGCGCGTGGCGCCTCACCACGCAAGCTGCATGAGCAGCTTGCTTGGGCACGAGGCCGGCCATAGTGTGGTCGGCCACGTCGTGCCCAAAAACTTTTAAATTTTTATTTTTTTATCTTTTATTATTTATTTATTTATTTATTATTTTTTCTTTCTTTCTTTTTGTCTCTTATTTATTTATTTATTTTATACATTATTATTATTTATTTTTCTATGTTATTACATTATTTATTATTAGTATTATTATTATTATTTTTATTTATTTATTTATTTATTTGGGTTGTTACATAAAATCTATTTACTAAGCCTTTTGTTCATGATTCTCTTTACTTCTTTTCTAACTCCTTTAGATATATGGTATATGATAGCGATTTGAGATATCCTAAGAAGATATTTTAGGATGATAATGTGAGCTATAGGTGCAAGATAATATAGATGATAATTTATATAGAAATTGAATTTTATCATGATTTATTATATTTGTACTTTATTATATCAGACGATAATCTGTATAATATATGTCAGATTATAGTGTACTTATGTATCAGTTGTTTTAGTTGTATTTTGATGGTTTGTCATAATCTATGTGGGCCTTGTTAGATTATAAAATAGTCTAGTGTATATTATTATGAACTTGAATATTTATATGTTAACAGATTTATTTGATTAATAGTATGATTTCCAAATCTGATGAACTCCTGAGACCACAAAGCATGAGGAATAAATTAGTTGCAATCAATAAAGATGACATCCAAATAGGAGGACGGGGTTTAAATTGCTAAGTTTGGCATGGGTAAAGCCATCCACTATGACAAAGACTGCGACCAAGGAGTGGACTACAAATGCCTACTCAATTGCAGTAAGAAGTCCTCTTTGTGCTAATTATGGCAATGATGAAAGTAATTATGGCAATTACTATAACAATTGGGTCTAAGAAATTGAAGTCCTTCACAAGGTTGGTGTGGATTCTTACTGAGTTTAAAGTTTAGAAGTGTGGATAAGTATGAAGTCCTAGCTCTTGCAGCTACTGCACTATGCTCCCAAGTAC
Source organism: Typha angustifolia (assembly GCF_048772165.1). NCBI lineage: Eukaryota > Viridiplantae > Streptophyta > Magnoliopsida > Poales > Typhaceae > Typha > Typha angustifolia. The sequence goes on along the minus strand of NC_133252.1, from coordinate 7,994,151 downwards.
CTAGTTTGTTGTTGTCATGTATGCAATAATGTCTCCAAACTTCACTCTTAGTTTGTGGGTTAACAAGGAAGAAGGGTTTGGTTTTAGGTTGGGATTGAGTTGAAGACAAAGAAAGCTTTCAGTTAGGATGGAGTAGGAAGAAGAAAAAAAAATGAAGGAATGATGAAAAACAACAAGTAATGAAGAAGAATAAATGAAGGAACAAAGGAAAGGTATTTTGATCATAATTTAAAATACCTTTTTCTTTTTATTCTAAGGGCATAAATGTAACAAATCTCTTACATGCACCTCACGAGATTATTGAGTCAAAAAGTGGGACATTGACAATAACATAAGAGCAAAACTGTAATGCGTTTGATTGTAGTACTATTATATTGGGCCATAGAGAGTGTAAGTGTAATTAAAGTAAAATTTAAACCCTATTATTTTAATCTAGTTTTAAATAACAATGAATAGATGGATTACCTGATGCCTATACCCTAGTTATTTGGCAAATTAAATGAATAGAGTAGGATAATTCTTGGGAGACTTTCAACCCGAGAATGTGAAAAGTTGACTTTCTTTCTCTCTCTTCTATCTGTTGTCTGTAATCTGTACTCTTAAATAAAAGTTTAGTTGGGATTTAGTCCTCTTCTATTTTAAAGAAAAGAAAAGGAAAAAGAAAGAGAGAAAGAGGGCAGGATAACATTAAATTCAGAGAGTCGGAACAGTAGACTGACTAGCCGACACAGAGCCGAACACGCATGTTCTCTCATCCACAAGTAAAACTATCACGCTTCTAATCCTCTCTATCTATTATTATGTTCCACGTACCTATTCATAAACACCCACAACAAGTGTCCCCAACCAACTCACGGGGTAGTTGATTTTCCTAAATAATGATTTAATAATCTCTCTCTTCCCCGAAAAGACCACTCCTAATTCCCGCACCGCCACTAATGCGATCGGATCTCATGGCTGCCATGGCCATGGAAGCTTGTGAAGCCGCAGTTCCCTATACGCTTCTAGGGTTTCTTCTCCGCCGCGGTGAGGCTGCGGTTTTGTGCTCTGATTTCGATCCGAGCTGGTCTCGATTCATGAGATATTACTACGAGAGGGGGACGAATGCTTTGCTTTGGATCGCCCTCATCTGTGTCACCTTTCTCCTTTTCGGGAAGCTAGCGAGGATTGTTATGTTTTGGGTCAAGGGGAACCGGATCCCTGGGCCGCCTTGTTCGTCCTTCTTTGGATGCTCGAATCTCGCGGTTGCTCTCGGATCTGGAGCTAATCTCACAAGTATGCGCGTTTGCTTGATTTACAGTTTCGATTCTAAATGAAATTAGATAACAACTTTTAACATTTTCCTATAATTCTCAACTTTGAGTTGATGTTTTGGTTCTCGGAATAGTTACTGTAATGGTACTTACTGAAATTTGGATTGCGTTTTCTTGAGAAAAGGTGGTTTTTTTTACTGGTTTTAGATTGAGTCCGGCGAGGAGGAGTAGTGCTCATGGGTTATGCTTCACCTTAAAGACCTTACTCCCGTTGGTTAACAAATCTCCCATAATAGTTATTTAAGGGGCACATTTTAGACAGTTGCTAGAATAAGGTTCACCTTTGGATATCTAACAGAGGAATTTAGAAACAGCAAAATATATATTAAAAACGATGATAACTAAATCTGTAAGGAAAGATGATGGCATCATCTTATACAGGGGATGCCTTCAGATCTCTCTGAAGGTTCAAAACTAGCCTCAGAGCCTCTGGATAAGAAGCCACAAAATTGAGATGTTCTGTAGGATTTGGCTCCTTGATTGATGAAACCAAATTTGAGAGTAAAAAGTCAAGAGAAAAAATAAAGGAAAAAAAGTGATGAAAGGGTTCTTCCATCTTGTCCTTTTCTCCCTCTTTGTTATCCATCTTTCCCACTCATGTGCTGTTGTGTCGTACATGTTTGGGTTGAGTCAGGTTTGAGTTTGGGTCATCCTTACACTAACAAAAATATGACCCTTATATTAAATGATTCACTTATTACTGACATCAATGTTGTAACCCGTTTAATAATGTGTACCACATTTATATGGTCTGATTAAGTAGGTCAATCTAGGTTCTGTTATGGCATTAATTTAGAAGGTTAAATGAGTTAGAATTATACAGGTTATGTGGATTAAACGGGTTAACACTACTCGACCCATCTAACGTAGACAAATTGGTCCATGTACAACCCAAACTCAATTTTGTCGAACCAAATCTGTTTAAAGCCTTCGGGTTGGTGGATTACAGTATCAGCTCAATATTGCCATCCCAGTTGTTATTGCTGTTTAGCAGTCAATGATAGCAAAGAGGGAGAGTGGAGAGGAGGGATTGTCGCCCCTTTTTCTCCTGTTGTTGGACTGCCACACTTTTAGGTATATGCATGGCTCAATATAAGTGAATAAGCAATGTCCAGTCTCGTTCACTGGAGTGACAGAATAGTGGATTGTGTGAATGGAAATTCACAAACTATTTTTGGTAGCTATATCTACATGTACAGAAGTTGAATGATGTTAATGACTTACTAGATTTCATACATATTTGCTACCTTGTTCATTTTCACACACAATCACATCACTCCATTTTCTTCAAGTATGGTATGCTATTATGGACTTATAATATATGTGACTATTTTCAATTTAGTAGAGTACTTTCAAAATGGTGTAACTAAAATAAACTGATTAGCAGGTGGAGATTTGGAAGGATAAATGGTTGATTGTTAGAACACTTCATTAGTTGAGATGGATGAGAATAATGAGGAGGGAAGCCTACAGTTGAAGGATCAAAGTAAATTCACAATTTATTGTTTGACATTGTAATTAGATCTTGGAACGTTGGAAATTAAAGTGTATTTGTGAAAGATATTTTTGACTATATAATTGTTTGTGCTGACTTGGTCGAAGGTTTGAAGGACACACCTTTGTTGTCCGAAGATAGGATGAAGAATGAGATCTCGAGAGAAAGGAGCAGAGAGGACATTAGTTGTAGATATTGCAACATATGATGCACGTGATGAGTTGAGGAATCAAGATAATAAAAGATGAGAGCAACTACATCAACCAAGCCTTTAGTCCCATCTCTCAACTATTTTGGGTTGTGTAGAAGATGAGAGAATCAATGATTTTCATGGTAGTAAAAGCCCCCACATAGCGCATGATCTCGCATATGCCACCTAGTAGTAACACTATAAGTACCAATAGGCAACCCCATATTGCTCGATATATGACCTTCCTATGGACTAGCATCAACAAATCATCCCACCCATTAGGAGAAATGCATTTCATACGAAATCATTTTTTTGTTTGAAGGTATAAGGGAGTATAAGAACTAGGGTAGTGGATATGTGGAATGTGATGCTGAAAACTTCTATTTTCTCAATGAAGTGTCGAGATCATGGATCCCAAAATCAATCAATCTCGAGTCGGATCAGCCATAACCAATCTTGATTTGAACTTGAAACCAATCACCAGATTGATTTTGGCCATATCGGCCAAAATTAAATTTTTTTAAGATTCAGGTCAAATCTAAAATGTATCTAACCTAGAAGATATAGTAATTAATGTCCTCAACTACTTTCTTTTCAAATTTTTAGTTTTTACCCTCTATCTCTCACACAACTCTCCTCCCATCCTCACGCTTTACTTAACTCATTCGGTGGCTATCCGATGAGCCCCTTCGGCAACTCTGCACTTTGGTAAATTCGGATGGGTTTTTTTTTCTCTCGTATCTTTTTTGTTTCTTTCTCACTCACTTTTTAACTTGTTTTTTAATTTCTATGGAACAGGTGCAGAGCGCACAAGTAATTTATAAGTATAAAAGTTTGTCAAATTCAATTTGGAATTCATTATAGTTTTGAGTGAGTTTTTTATTTAGTTTTTAGGCTTCATCTGTAACAAATTTTTTTTTCTTCTTATTTTTCTATTATTTTTTATAAACTTTTAAAAATTTTTCTATACTTTAAATAGTATTTAAAATTTTACATAATAAGAAATAGTTTGATATGATGCGAACGGACGATACAACTGATACAGCCTATAGGTATCATTTTTTTTAAAGCCCGATCCGGATCCCGATACTGAGTTTCGGAACCTTGGTAGGGACAATGATATGGTTATAAACTTAACTACCTAATGGACCTTGGCATTGAAAGGTTGTCCTACTTATGTGGAAATTGCTATTTGATCAATTTTCTAAGAATATTAAAACCTAATGTTTATGTACATAATGAAATATAACAGTGAAAGCTAAACCTGCTTTTAGACAAATTTTCCATGATGTGCATCTATTTTTCTTTCTCAAGCTAGACCGGAAACTAACATGAGATTCTGTAATTTCTACTTTCCTAGTCAAATGATATCTTCTGTTTCACTGCTTGATACTCTTTGAAACTTTTAGCAAATTAAGTGATGAGGCTTTCTGCATAAACCTCTGGATGTCCATTTATGTTTGAAAGTCAAGACTCGAGATTTCTGTTTCACTGCTTGAAATTCTTTAAATGTTTTAGCAAATTAAGAGATGAGGTTTATTGCATAACCTCTGGATGCCCATTTATGTTTGGTAGTCAAGACTCGAGATTCTAAGTTATTATGCATATGTCAAAATCCTCTTTCTGAGTAGCTGATCATTATTACTACTTGAACTTCTTAAATTTGACAGGCTACTTGTCAAAGTTGCATGAGAAGTATGGACCTGTAGTCAGATTATGGCTTGGACCTTCACAGCTTCTTGTATCAGTGAAAGATGTTGCTTTAATCAAAGAGATGCTTATAAAGGCTCAAGATAAATTGCCATTAACCGGAAGGATATATAGCTTGGCTTTTGGGAGGTTGAGCCTTTTTGTTTCCTCTTTTGAGAAGGTATCCAGTTCTATATGGCAACAAAGTCATGTAGATCTTTTATTCTGTAGTGTGCTTTTCTAGTATTACGCCCTCTTTCATCATGACACAGTAATCATTATTATTTCAATATAGTAATCCATCTTGCATTTTGCATCGGGAAGTATTTTATCAAGATTTCCCATTTGTGTGTCATTTTATAACTTCTAATATATAGCATCTTGCAAGTCTCTTTTTTTATAGTGGCCTTTTATTTTCACACATTCATAGCTAAAGTATTATCTTACATTGTTATCTTGTAAACCATGATATTGAAATTTTGAAATAACTAAATATTTATGGTAAAGTAGCATAAGTTGTAGGAGATGGAGTATATTATAACCTCTTCGCTCGATAACATGTGCAAAGTGCACTTAAGTTGCTTGTATTTGGACTATTTTCAGGTTAAAAAGAGGAGAGAATCTTTAGCAGAATACATGAATGGAAAATTTGCGGAGAGAGCAAACAGAAGTCCCCAGAAGATTATAGATATTGTCATGGAAAGGATTGATTCTCTCATGGAAAAAGGTTTCCTTGATTCCAGATCTTTTTCACAACATATGGCATTTTACATACTTGGAGTGACACTTTTTGGTGAAGCATTTCTCAATTGGTCTAATGCGGCTACTTATGAAGAGCTTCTTATGATAGTCGCAAAGGATGGCTGCTTCTGGGCCTCTTATAAAGTACCGCCCTTTTGGAAACGAGGATATTGGAGGTACCAGTCCTTGTGCGGTAGGTTGAAACATTTAAGCAAGGACATTGTGCAACGGTCCAGGTGCAACCATAACTCAATTGGCCAAAATGGTCAATGTTCATGTGAGAAAACTGAAGGAATTAAAAAGACTGTTGGGAGAGAAGCTGCTGTTTTGTTTGATAATACGCTGTTGGACAACTTTTTTGACAGGGAGATTGAAGGATCTCTTTGTTTAAAAGAGGAATCACTTGGAAACATCCTGGCCTTGATGTTTCATGGATGTCTAACAACTGCTAGTTTGATTGATAGCATTTTGACTAGGCTCGTATTGCGTCCTAAATTACAAAACCAGGTAAAGAGTTTGTTCTTTGAAATTTTTGTTTTAAATTGATTCTTATATTCTTCTTGTACTTGATTTCTGAAAATGAAAAACTTTTATGGCTCTTCCTGGTTGCTATGGATTACGGAATGACACATTATCAAAATAACTATATATTCTCTCCTATCTTTGGTATACTTGTTCTGTTATATGTTTAAATGGATTATGTTTCTTTTTAAGTGATAACTTTTCTGTCAACTTAAGCTATTCAGAATCTAACGATCACCACTATTTCTATGATAAGTAGTGTTCAAAATTATCTGCTGTAAGCTGGGAAAGTTTATTGGTTATCATCTATTATGGAACATGAAAGATGTTCTTCATAATTCAACGCACTTGATAAATAACAAACCATCATTTTAAGTCTTTATAGGTAAATATATTCTGAAATACCAATCTGAATTGTGAACCTTGTTATTGTTCATGTTGGTGTGTTTTGATGATCCTAAATGAGGAAAAAATCAAAGTTATGGATGGTTCTGTTTCATTATTTTCAAATTGTGATGCTATCTCTAATTCTGTCATAGAGCATTTGGTCATGCATTACATGTCATAATATTCTTTTGACAACTGACTTGAGTGTTTCATTTGAGGATAGATTGATAAGGTTCTTAAGTCCTCATCTTATTTTTCATTTCTTTGGTTCGTAATTATTTTTTCTATTTCTCTATATTTTTTCATAGCGGTTGATATTTTGTTTGCTTGTCAATACTGGTACCATTGATAGAAGATAATATCTGGTTTGATCTTTTAAATGTGATAACTTTTCCTTTGCTTCTTTTAAATGTCAATACTGGTACCATTGATGAATGTTTCATTAAATTCAAAGTCTTGTTTGATGTTAACCTTAGCCTGTGAAGCATGGATATGGATACGGGGATACGAAAAATTTTAAAAGTAGGATACGGATACAACATGGGTACGCTAATAAATAAATAATATATTTTTGATTTGTTGTCAACCAATATAATATATGGTAAAAAATGATTATCCCATAAATGATAACATAAAAGGAAAGAAAGCTACATATTTAATATCTACATGTCTAAAACTATAGAATAATATTATAATAGAAATTGGTATGAAACTTAAAATGTTAGTGAAACATTAAAACCTAATTTAACTATTATTGTCACGACCCAAAAATTGGAATATGACCGGCCATGTACCTCAATGTACTTAAGATATACGAAGTCTTAACTAATATTTTTCTAAGACTCAAAATAACAAGAATTTAATTATGAATAGCTAACTCCAATAAATATAATCCAATAATAAAGAAACACTAATGTCATCGATAATGTATCACCAATCAAACTAAAATAATATATGGTTTAGAATAAAATGTCTAATATGACCGATGGGCAAAATAGTAAAATCCTAAGTAGAGGTTGGGTCTCGTTGCATTTCGCTCAATCGCCACGTGGATCAGCACCTGAAATATTAGAAAAGGGAACCCATAAGCCAACAACTATAGCTTAGTAAGTAGAATCCACTCAAAAGTCAAATAAATCCGAATCTTTAACATAATGTTAATAAATACAAGTCCAATAATATAAAATGGGAATCTTATTAAGCTTGCTTATGATAACAATAATAATAACAGTACAAGTAATAACAGAGTAAATCATATCTCATAACATGGTTCGCGTCAATATGTTGAATTTTTTTCAATATTCATAATAATGTCATATGTCTCAACTTGGGACTGTTCCTGAGGATCCATATCAATTATAAGTAGCCTTGATATGCACTTGAGTCTTTTCCTTATAGTTAATTCAGTTAGGGTCACTAGGGGGTGTCACTATGTGATAAATTTATCCTATCTTTTCCACTAACCATAGAGAAATATTAGTCACCTCAAGGAGATTTCTAATCTAGCCTGAGACTGTTTTCTAAGTGTGCCAGAGTCACCTAAACGGATCATCTACTGATTAGGTATAAGACTGTCCCCTGGACTTCAAGGTAGTCTTGAGTCATCATAGGGAGATGCACGAAAAATATCTAGCCTGTGTCTGTTCGCAAAGCCCTACCACGTATCAATTGTGTTTTTTCACTAATATTATTGATCATATAAATGACTATATGCACTAAATATAGCAATGCATTGGGTCTTATATTTTGCACCCAAAACATAATAATGCATAGAAAAAAATATAATAATATATTTGCACAATGAATTATACGTGATTTGATAAAAATATACAAAATACATGAGTAAATAAAATAAATACGTAAGTGAATCCACTCACTAGTGTCTAAATGAAACGACTAAAATTTTTAGTCCATGGGTTAAGAAAAATCACCACATTTAATAAATAAATAAAGAAATAAATAACATATTTTAATTTAACTAATATCATGATTTCTAAAATTTAAAACTAATTAAATTATTTAAATGGGCTTGTTTAAGCCCAAATGATTGGGCTGGGTTGTGGTTGGTGGCCCACCAAAACCCACTAAATAGTTTGGGCTTATGGCCCAAGCTCAATATTATTCATGGGTTGGGCTGCAGTTGGCCTGTAGCCTACCCAATAATCCATTTAAATGGATTGGGCTAAAGGCTCAATCTCACTAATTTAAAAGGGTCGGGTTGGGTTGGGCCTTTTAGATCCGAAATTCAAACCCGAACCCAAATAACATAAATAAGTTGTCTCCGATCGAGACCGAGCCCATCCTCGCTTCCTTCCTTGAGGGGATCAACAACTAGAGAGAGAGAGAGAGAGAGAGAGAGAGAGAGAGAGAGAGACGATGGATGTCAACTTCATGGCCAGTGGTGGTCTGCAATTGCTCCGGCGGTTTGATCCCACATCATAACCTCGACGGCAAAGAAGGAAGAAGGTTCTCCCCTAGAGAGGATTTTCGGGTTGATTTATAGAAAAGAATCCAAATCCAAAACTCACAGCTGCTCCGTCGCGTGCCGATGAGGGAGAGAGAGAAAGGTGCGCACGTGTAACGCACATGTGCTCCAAGAGATTTTTTTATTATTTTTTATTCTTACAATTAATCTATAACTAATTTAGATATTTAAATAGGTTTCAAGTTATATGTTTAATTCATTATCAAATAAACAAAGCCTTAAAAGTACCATGAAGGAGTAAACAATCATATATATACATATAAAGTATATGTTTTATATTATCTTTTAACATAAAGGGAAAAAAAGAAAAAGGATTGGATGATCAAAAAATGTATAGGAGTCGTATCCTGCCATATCGGAGCCATATCCTGTCATATCGGAGCTGTATCAGAAAATTAAAATTAATTTTTTTTAATTTGGATACTCCTCCGATACGTATTGAGCCATATCGGTGCTGTATTAGTATCCGATACATATCGGATATCGGTACGGAGGGGCAAACGAAGTATTCGTGCTTTATAGACCTTAGCTAATCAACCGATATGTTTCATTTACTATTCTTCAACATATTCCTGACACATACTTGGCTAAATGTTTAATATCTATCTAGATCTTGTGTGATAAGATTTCTATTTCTCAGATTTCTCTTGACTTTTAGGATATCTTTATATTTGAATAATAATGACTTTTATTTGATATACCATTAGCTATAATTCAATTGAATTGGTGTCAGCAGCTTGGATTCAATTGTTTTCAACATGACATAACATCTGAAACATACACATAGTAATTGATTTCTAACATATGCTTCCTTTGCCTTTACTTGTTCCAGCTATACTCGGAGATTATTGCTGTGCGGGAAGAAACATGCGAGCTGGACAAAGACAGTGTGCAAAATATGCAATTTCTGTTGGCTACCGTTTATGAATCTGCTCGCCTTTTGCCAGCTGGACCATTGCTTCAGAGATGCTCTTTGACACATGGTGTGTAATATATCCATCCTATCATCTTTTCTTCCAATGTATTGAAAGGTAGCTGTGAGTAGCAGGCAATTACCCCACCGCCTAGCGCCTAGAAGGCGAGCGCTAATGCGGTCTAGCATTTTAATATATAAAAAAGAAAATATAATTATATATGATATATATTATATATTAATATAGCATTATGAATTTTTTAATAGTAATTTACAACCATAACAATTAAAAATCACATATTAACTATATATATATACCATCATTTCTCCTCTCTATATTAGAAGTTTATAACTTACAACGCCTTGAAAAGAGAAACGGTGGGTTCCCAAAGCAAATAGAGAGAAAATGAAAAGGAGAAATGAGTTCCTAAGGCGGAAAGAAACTCCTCTCTACATTGAGAACCCATAACGCTTTGGAAAGAGAAGTAGTGTATTCCCAAAGTAGAGAGAGAAAAAGAAGAACAAGAATAAGAAGAGGAGGAATGGTGGCTCGCCTGCCATTAGTTGGCCGCCTAGCTAGCTCGGCGCCACGCCATGGCAGCCGACATGGCCACCTTAAAAAACCATGTTTTCTTCGCTTCAGTTTCATAGACTGGCTGACTAATGAATTCTTAGTTTAGCTACTGATAGTGTGATGCATCTTTAATGCCTATCTGACTTTTCTTAAAGCAAGTCTCTTATATTATGTTTTGTTGAAGTTTAACTAATAAAGATATTATTAAGGAAAGATTGTGAGTACTTTCTACATGTGCAGATAATCCTGTACAAGCCCGTGAGAAGATGCTATTGAATTAATCAAACTTCCATAAGGCTTACATGTTTAGCTGCACTTCGTAGATAGTAGAAACATTGCATTTTCAGATACAAATATTTATCAACAACAAGGGTCTCTCTTGTTTGAGAGTTAAGTGCTTGGGCTGCTTCTAGATTTTTTGCCATCAGTGATGATCTGAGAATCCATTAAAAAATATTAAAGGCTAATTTCTCATCTTCACATGCCCATTGGCAAGAACTAACTTTAGCCCCCATTTAGTCCCTTGATAGACCTCCTATATGTGAATAGAGGGAGCTGAGATTTATGAATAGCAAGAAACCAGTCATAAATAGAGACGAGAAATTACTAAGTGTCATTTCTTAAGCCCCATTTTTGGGTACATGGCCAACATGGTGCCCTTTGAGATTTATTATAAATATCATTACTCTCATATGCTAATTGGCAATTATGAATCTTTAGTAATTTGTATGAAACTTTGAATAATATATATGTCTACATTCATTTACTTATTTGTATATATAGAGGTCCCCGTAGGACTGTTAAACCACTAACATCATAAATAATTTTTTTCAAACCCATACATAATTGCGAAAACTTATTTAGCCCAAAAAATAGTCAAGAAAAATTAATAGGGACACTAATAGTCAATGTTTTGAAAATCAAAGCATTCTCCTCATAGGCAAGGGTGGATCTAGGGCGCGCCCAACATAGTGGATATCCAGTCTATTATGTGGTTTCTCATAAGGTGGAGTAAACAGGTAGCTAGCACAGGAGGATTAACAGGTAGTACAAGTACCGTTAATAAGGTGCACATGTAGTGAGGAAAAAATTGTGTCGCTAACCCTAAAATCTCAATTCTAAGCTGTCGCCTTGCGAGAAATTTATGCACATATCTCTGCCACCTCTTCTAGGTACTTTCCTATAATTTATTTCGATGTTGGGGTCTTAATCCCTAACTTGTGCTTTTGCAATATGCTAATGCTTTGGAAATAAGTATTTCTTGCAGCAGACAATGTTATATGATTAAAATGAAACCTTGTATACTAGATCCACCAATGATTGGAGATTCGGATTCGAAAGATCGTGGGGAGATAGAATTCCTAGAATGACTAGGTTTAGAGATATGAAAATAAAAAATCCTAAGTCAAAGTCAAAAACCAAACCTGAGTTGGTTTAGGAAAACCGAATCTTACTAGGTTTACAAAACCGAATAAGAATTGAACTTTAAAAACCGGAATCGAGTAGGAGATGGAAAACCGAAAACTATAACTACGAAAACTAAAGTCAAGTCGGCCAGCGAAAAACTAAGAGTAGAAGGTGGAAAGCTGAATACGAATACGAATAGGAAAAGTAAAGCATGACAAACATACCACGACATGTTTTTTGTAACATGGAAAATTTCTCATATAGAGTGGAAAAAGTCACAGACCCACTCAAACCTAATTGGTCTTATTTCATTAAGCAATAGATAAAAAACTTACTTACAATCTTTGTCGACACTTCAATGCTTGAGTGTTTAAGTAATCAATTGAATTACAAAATGCGTGATTTACTATCCTTGTGAAAAAGATCGCTTCCTTTTGATAAGCACACCCAAGCGATGGATCAATCCACTAATACAATTGTGTCGATGGTGATTGGTGTCGATGAATGTTTTAGCTCCTTCCAATGCTACTAGATAATCCTTAACTGTAGGTTTGTAGCTCAACAATCAGACTTTGTGAGAGAATTAGAGAACTCCTCTAAGATGAGAGTAGAATTCCTAGAATTCTCCTTATAATTGGTGATTAAACCTCTAACTATGGATTCCCTAAATAGAGGATAAGATCATTCTTGATTCGTGCTGGAACAAGCCACTAAAGGAATTTCAAAACTATTTCTGATTATGAACTTTCTGTTGCTATGTTGCACATGCCAGCTAAATGTCGCTTAAGTTTCTTTAAGTGATGCGTTTTAGCGGTTTCGGATGCCTTTACTCCCATCCAAACAAGACCTTGAAACTCTCTGTTTTTTTTTTTAAATTCAATTCTGCATCAATTGACTGGAAATCTTCTCTCATTCTGACTTGATCATATACTTGAATCTAATTTGTACAACCCAATCAAATATGTAATTTTGTCCACGAATTTACTATTACAAAAAATATTGCCCTTACAGGGTCCATGTCATGTCCCTTCTTTATGATACTCATCAAATTCGGGGAAACAGCCTCCCATCTATCATGATCAATCTTTCTTTTGCTTTGTAATTTTTTTGACCACCTAGACACTGTTTTAATGGACTTTTGTTGCATCTATGTCTCTTGTGGCACTTTTTTAGCACTTTTGGGAATCCACCAAATAAATTCTTCTTCAAATGACTGACCTGTCTACCCTTTCCAATTATCTGATGATATCGTGAGCTATACAGTGGGATGACTGCCGGCATACTGCAGGTGCCTTTCAAAAGTTAAAACATTGTTGATAATTAGGGTAAATAACTTGATAAATTCTGAAAATGGGTAGGAATTTACCAAAGTTTGATTGTGGTCAGAATCAACTTATTGGAACTGGAAAAGACTAGAAACATATGTTCAAACCATTATTAAATGGACCAGAATTGTTGGGCAACTTCTATGTTGGAATCCATGTTTTATCAGCTTAATCGGTGGTAGTTTGCTTGGTGAACTTAATTAACTAAGGTTATTTGTGGACCCCAGGGAGCAAGGGACCTACAATAGCTTGATAAATTCTAAAATTATGAAAATGCCCCTTTACAGTCAAGGGAGCGTTTTGAATGATCTGAACAGCCTCCCTAGCTCCTCAGTCTTTTTCATCCTTCCTTCTTCCCAGCTTGTCAGTTTTGTCTCAAAAATAGAGGCTTGTATGGAGATGCAGGTTTGGAGGCTTGTGCTGGTGGTTTGCGCTATGGAGGCTTGTGGTAAGCATGGAGACTTGCAAGCATAACATATCTTATGTGGTCGCAGAGCTCACAGGGTAGAGGTTCACACCTGCTCTCATGGATGAAGTTTGCACACTAGAGTTGGTCCATCCATTGGAAAAAAGTTTCTAGTATGAGAGATTCTTGTTTAGAGATTTTGGTTTTGTGAGAGATTTGTGTGAGTGTGTGAATGCATGTGGAGACTTGTACGCTTGGTTTTGATTTGGGCTGGATCTAGTGATTGATTTGGTTGTTCTTAGTGGTTTTTTCCTAAGAGGTTTTCCACATAAACCTTGTGTCTTTTTTTCTCTTCATTTCTTTTATGGTTTGATTCCATCTCACTATATCTAGCTAAGAACAACAAAAATAGAGGGGAAGGAAATTGAGAAACAATCTCAATGTTTCTGAAAGGAAAAGAATCCCATTTTTGCTGGAGCTAAACGTGCAGTTCAATCTGTAATCGGGATTACCGATAATATTTTCTCTCAAGCTTAGTTCTGTTACCATCCTTTGACCAGGGACAAATGTTAGCTGAGTTAATTTTTAGTTTTTAGGGGAAGTTTGGAACTATTATTCCCGAAAAAAATGGAGCAATAAGCACTTTTTATCCTCTTTAAATCCCTACTTTACCCATCATCTAGTCCCATTGATAAGGATCTGTTTGGTACAAACTGCAGGAATAAGTAGCAATGAACTCTCAATATTCTGCTTTCAAACCTGGCCTATACATTTATTAACTGTCAGGTAGATAAACAGATAGTTTTTTTTAGTTTGTCAGTCATGTGGGTCACTGTTAATAAATTTGTTGATACTATTTGTTGGAATCTGATTTTTTGGGGAATGTTTTACACCTTTGTCACATTTGCCTAATCTAGACAAGAAAAAAGACCTCTTTGTTTTGTTGGATGTTCTAAGCTTCTGACTAGAAATTTCATCATTTTGGGCAATTTCTTTGGAGCTGTTTCCTTTTACCTGATTCTTTATCTCTGTTCATGCTGTAAAGTCCTTAGTTCTCTTTCTTGTCTTTCTTGTTATACGTACAACTTCTTATAGCAATGGATTTTATGCAGTCATTCATTATTATTATTTCCTTATTTCCAGATCTTATCCTTGAATTATATTTTTCCTCTTCTTGCAGATTTGAGTTTGAAATCTAGTGTAACTATACCATCAGGAGCAGTTATTGTTGTTCCATTGCAGCTGGTTCAATTGGACAATTCTATTTGGGGTGAGGATGCTTGCGAGTTTAATCCTCATCGTTTTCTGTCAAACTCAACCAAAGGTATTTTTTTCATTTGCGCCCAATTTTCTTTGTTATGATGTAACAATAGTGTTAATCTGGAACACTAATTCCGTTTCAGTTTAGCTTCCTTATATTTGTTAGTGTTAGTCAAAAAATTCTTTCACTCTCATTCCATGTCAAAGGAAAAATATGTTTCACATATTCATTGGATGCTTGGCTCCTCATACGCAAGCATACTTTACAACATCCAACAAAAGGTTTATTGTGGAATATTTTGCTGCCTTTAGTGAACATATTTGCATTTACTTTTTGACTGATGTGTTTAAATGTTATTTTTGGTTGGCCATCACAAAGGCATGGATTGCTACATTATTTGTTTTGCGTTGGTGTTGCTATGGCACTAAATTAGAGGTTTTCAACTAGAACAAAAGGACCATTTAAACATCTTTAGCCATTTAGTTGTTATTACTAATGCTTGCCCATCAAAGGATCATGGATTGGACTGAAATCAAGGTTTTCAACTAGCAGAACAGAAAGGACCTCATATGAATATCTTCTTGGCCAATTACCACTAGTTTCTAAAGAGAACTAAAGATCATTTAGCTCAATGGAAGTTAGTGTCTTTTCCACCATGCGTATAGTTTGATTGCTTCGATCTGTCGTTAGTAGTCTGTTATCTCTAATAGGTAAAGTAGCTTAGCTCAATTTCTTCATTTCTTGCATGTAGTCAATAATATATAGTTATATACTATAAAGTTGGGTTAAACACTTAAAATAGAATTACTTACTATCCATCTTGTTTTTAAAATAGAACTCGTGATGTGTTTATTTGGACAATTCTATTTGGGGTTAAACACTTAGAATTTAATTACTTACTCTTCAGGTTTCTTGCCAACATCAGTCTGATGTTGATGTGTCTTCTTCATCAATCCAACCCATGATGTTAGCGCTTAATTATTTTGTTGTCTGTGAAGTGAAGTTTATTTTCATTAGAAACATATTATGATGAGATGTTCTCCTTTAGAATCTATTACATTTGTTCATATAAAATGACTCAAATATTTAAATGCTTTTCTGTTTTTCTTCTTGTCTTTAGGAACATCAGAGGTATACAATGACTCTAGTGGAGGTCCGTTCATAATTCAGCCAAATAAAACCGCAACATTTCTTCCTTTTGGGTCTGGCAGTCGAGCTTGCATTGGACAGAAGTTTGCAATTCTTGAAATTTCAGCATTATTTGCATCTTTACTCCAGAACTATGAGGTTAGTTATTGAATTCAAGATTGAACTTATAACCATTACTCATTTTACAGATCTCTATCCCAATAATGCTTTGTATTTATCTCTGTATTTGTGCTACCTTGACATGGATTGATAAGCATTCGGCACTGGTTGATAATTTTGTTATAGAAAGATATGCATGAATTTCAGCAAACGGTACCGAGGCCTTGAGATTTATGTTATCAGACAGTTCAGTACATGTTATGTATCTATTTAGACACTAGACACTAATTCAATATAGGAAGTGTCATGCTTTAGAGTTGTTGCACATTGAATCAACACTGTTTGTTTAGCACAACCTTAAAGGTGAAGATAGAGCAACAATATTTTCTTTTACACTCATTTTTTGCAATGTAGAATATGATTTCAACTGTTGTATCAACCCTGCTTCCTTCCTTTTTGCCTTGCACTTTCCAAAAGGACACAAGTAGCAAGCTGAGGGCTATCTAATTCATGTGTCCTCTAGTTTTCAATGAACTTTAATAAGATGAACCAAACTTCATATATGCCTGTAAAATTTAACTACATGACTCCAATTCTGTCAATAGGCTTTAATAAAATGAACCAAACTTCGTATGTTTAAGCCTATAAAATTTGGCTACTTGGCTCCAAATCGAACCAAGCAAGAATGGCCATTGTCTTCGATTTTAGCTTTTGTACCTGAAACTAGTGTTGGACAATGCTATCTGTTGTGCTCATGTCAACCTTGACCTTGGGCCGCCCCTCCCCTCCTCTCTCTCTTGCACACACATAGATACTACTTCCAACTTCCAGATCAGTAAGACCCCAAGGATCCTTGTGATAACCTCCTGAAAGATGCGACATTTGTCCTTGTCCTTGCAGCATTAAATTTTCTCCAAAATTGTCTACTTGCACGTCATCATTTGCCTTCTAAAGAAAAAATAAAATTTCCTCTTCCCCTTGACCTACTTTAGTCTACTAAAGTTGGACCTGATTCTATCACAAATAATCATAAGCATATTTACCAAACAAATGGACACAAGCACATGAAATTAAACAATTGATCTAGTTAGATTACTTGAGCAATTATTCAATCAACTAGCAGTATGCGTAGAGTCCACCTTTTGCCTATTTGCAAATTAAGGGGAAAATGTAAAGCCTACCATTAAGGCAGCCCAAGCAAGACTTGCTATATCCATGCTAATTTTGTCTCCTTTTTTAGTGAACAAAGGAATGATTTCATTATTGATCAATAATCCTAATGGATTTAATGGCTAGTCATAAAGAAATTAGTACATTATTGATTAATAATAATAGTGGTTTCAGATTTTTAATGGCATTGAGTCAAAATAGTATTCTGACTTAAAATCTATTGATTATCCAATTTAGTGAATTTACTCCTAACAAACTTGTAATAGGATCTCTCTCGTGCACAAGCACATACAATTGCTCACACAAGGAGATAGACATGTATGCAGAATTGTAGATAGAAACATAGCTGTCCTCATATTTACCAAATAAATGGACACAAGCATGCTTAACACATTTGAATCAAGGATTGCCATCCAGATCAACAATATAGTGGTACTCATGTTTAGCCCACAAATAGACACAAGCATGTGTAATACACTATGAATCATATAATTTATCATGCCAACCAACACTTGCGTCATGCTGATCGGTATTTGTCATGCCGATAGCAAGGTTCCCAGTATCAGGATCGAAATCGATATCAGTCGTTTGGAAAAACGATATAGTCGGTCGCTTCTATTGGATTAGACTATTTATTAATTATGTAAAATTCTAATTATTATTTAAAAATGCAGAATATTTTTTAAAAATTTAGAAATAATGAGAGGGAAATAAGAAAATAAAAACTACTCAAATATAAAGCTTAAAAACTTAAAATATGTGTTATCTTACTTAAAATTTAAAATTTTGATGAACATTGAGCTAACCAAATGTCGAGCTCTCTTTTCAGTTTTCATTTTTTCTGTACTTCTTCCCTCCTCCCTCCTCTCTCCTCTCTCCTCTCTCTCACAGGCTCTCAGCAACTGGTGCTGATAATTCACTATAACAGCAATAGTAGAAATTTGATTTCCTCCAAATTTTAAAAAATATTAAGTTAATATGTCAAATTTATTTTTGGTGTAGGAACATGTTAGAATAATTCTGTCTATTCCTCCCTGTAATTCTGCATTTGACTAGGCATTTACTAATATTTTAGTTTTTCATTACTAAACTATTGTAAAGCATCTTTGATCCTCCCTGTAATTCTACATTTGACTAGGTATTTATTCATATTTTAGTTTTTAATTATTGAACTATTGTTAATTTATGAGTATGTTCAATACTTCAATCAAGTCATATGTTGAATTATATTTCTACTTGATTATTGCAATATTTTTAACAAAATATATCATTTACAACATTATTTGGGGATGAAAGACTCAAATGTACACTTTAATACATATGTTAGAACCTAAAATATGTAGTAAAAAAAAATCTAAAAACAAATTAGATGTGTGAGTGTCTTAATGGCACACTGGGGCATACCGAGGCAGCACAAGATGCATCAATTGTCACGTGTCATGCCAACATGGTATTGACATAGCATGTGCTATTGGCACGACAATTCTTGCCTTGAATGTTTTTCTTTCTTTAATGAGAACGTCCTTGTTAGCTAGTAGAGACTACAAAGTATAGTACCTTTGCATGGCTAATGGATCACTTAGTACTTTTACCAAGTTATAAGCAAACCCTTAACTATGGTTTGTAAGATTGGCTGATCCCAATCCTAGCCCAATCCGAACTCTCTCTCCTCTTTCGGTTTCACTCTTCTTCTCACTCTCTCTCTCTCTCTATCTCTTTCTTTCTCTCTTTTTTTGTCTCCTTACCATATAGCCATTATTTTTTCTATGGAGAAATCTAGTTTTAGCAAACTCCAGTGACACAGATCGAACTCCGATGAATTCTGGTATGTAATTTTTTAATTGTATTTCTTTATTTCTCTCAGTTTTTTTCATTCCTTCCACTCTCTATCTCCTTTTCTTTTCTTTCCTTCTTCACTACACCATAGTTTTCTCTCTTTTATTTAGTTTTCTTCCACTCGCTCTCTCTCTAATCTCTTGTTTTCAATTTTCATTGCACCATTGTTTTTCTTTCTTTATTTTCTTATTTTTTTGTTATTATTTCTAAATTTTTAAAATTGTCTACATTTTAAAATAATATTTAGAAATCTCATAATTAAAAAAAGTTTGATTCAATCCAGTTGATTGATACGGCCAATATGGCCGATCCAGTCGATATGTATCATTTTTTTAAAAGACGATCTTGATCCCGATCCCAATTCCAATTTTTCGAACATTGCCCTTAACTTTATGTCAATTGCACCACAAATTTTTTTTTTTGAATTAGTAAGGTGATTTGCAACAAAAGCACACTTTAATTTTTATGTTGTATGAGAGGCTCAATTTTTCCTTTTCTATTCATGATAGGATATTTTTTACTATTTTCTTCCTAAACTGTCCTCAACCTGTATGGAAAGAGAGAGAGTTGTACAAGTCATTTATGAGCTGTATTAATTGCATCTTACACTCAATTGGACATGCTAGAATTCTATAAGAATATGGAATTCTCTTCTCCTTCATCCAACCAAAGGGAACAATTGATTATGCATGCAAGTACTCTATATTAGTTAAAAAATTCTAAACTTACTTTCTTCGGCCAAAGTGGAAAATACAAGAACTATGTAAAAGTTATTACTCGTCGTAATTATTATTTGTAGTTCATAGATATTACTATTTGTAGTTTGCAAATATTACTCTTTGTAGTTCACAATTATTATTCTTATAGTTCACAATTATTACTCTTATAGCTCATAGTTATTACTCTTAATAGTTCGTAGTTACTACTCTTATAGTTTGCAATTATTATTTTTCTTGGTATGAACGTAATTTATATTTTTTTTACATAATTCACAGTTATTTATGTAAGTCATAGTTATTTTACATATTAAGTAAATACATATGAGGGAGAACAAACATTTATTATTATCCACATCTTCCTAAGGCAAAAGTGATAACAAAAAAAAAGATTGATTACTTTGCAAAACATAATTAGTAATTATTTTATGTAATGTATAATTCTACTTAGACCCCCCTAAATTATCATTGTTTTTCACATACACTCTCTTAACTTTTATATTACCTATATACACCTTTTAAACTAAAAAAAATACACATATAAATCTCCTTGAACTAAGAAAAAGAAAATTATACAGACCTCTAAATTAAAAACAAATTTAGATTAGAAGGTGTATGTGGTAAAAAAAATTTAGGGAGTGTATATAGAAAATGGCGATGGTTTAGGGGGTTTAAGTGAAATTTTTTTTTTTTATGTAATTCGTAATTTTTTATATATTACATAATATATGTAAGGGAGAGCAAGCATTTATTACGGCCTATGTTTTTTAAGGTAAATTTGATAAAATAGTACAATTTATAAAAAATATCAGACCATATTAAATGCATAATAGAACTTCTTTCCTCATCTCAATGCACACTTGGTTGTTCATTTACCACTCAATAAGGACAAAGTTGGAAGATAAATGAAAAATAGCCCGACATGCAAAGAAAGCGTAAAGTGGCTTGTCAGCCAAAATTGAAAAATGAAGTGTTTTTATTGCAACTCATCGTATTGGTAATGAACATCCCTTATTTCCCCACATAAAGTGCAAAAGGACAATGCATATTAATTATCAGTCTATTGGTACCATCTTTGCACTGCAAAGCAGTTTGCTATTGTGACAGCAAGACTAGTTATTTCCACAAAAATCAATATGTGCTATCTTATACTTAGTGAGGTTGCAACTATTTCATGGATTCAATGTTTGGATAGTCTTCATATTTAGCAGAATGTACTTAAAGACTAGAAATTAAAATATAGTTACTTGATGGATGGGCACTCATGGAACATTTGACATACTTGTTTCTTGTTAATTGTCTCCTAAAGTTTTTTTAATTTATTTATCCATGTCGGAGTTCTATTTAATTTTATTAAGGCCTTACCTGATTGCTTTTATGGTAAGTTGGTAACTAAAGGCCTGAATAGACCTTGCTTTAATCTCCTTATACTATCTGATTACATTTGTGATCATATTGTATAGTTGTTTCAAGAAGCCCCCCATGCCCAATGTTTTTTATAAACAAACAGAAGGTGGTGTGACCTAGAGATCATCACCCCCCACCCCTGATGAAAAGTCAGACCAGATCATATTCACAGTGAAACCTCCTTTACAAACAAAACTGAAACTGCCAGAAGATTTATTGTTATTGGAGCTATAAAAGAAACTTTGACAGGAAAAGAAAATCAAAATCAGGTGCTTATTAAAACTTAGTTGCCCAGATTGCAGTTTTCCATGATAGTCAAATAGTTGGGCATAGTCCAATTTACCATGCTGCCTATCTAACTATGCTTACTGCTATCAACTGTACTGAATCATCATAATAAGTCTAAAAAGATTTCTATAAAAAAATTCTATAGAAGATCTTTTACTCCTCCTCAGTGATATTGAAATATTCCACAAAGGAGTTTCTATCTTTAACTGGATCTAGTTATTCATCCTGACTCCTTATTGGTTGTTTTTATTGTTTCTTTTTTTTTTCTTATTGAGGAAGGGAAGGGTAATTACTTTTCCCCTATTTCAATTACATTGCTTAAAAGGGAGAGAAATTCTTGACCTTTTAACTGTGAAAGGTGTAAGATATTTTTGGGATCAATTGGTATATAAGATCTAGAAAACCACAAAGGTTAGAGTCATATCTATGCTTACTCATATTGGATCTCCAATTGATCCCAGAAGGCTGAAACGAAGTAGGTCTTCTTCTCATTCTATCTTTACAACCGGTCTCTCTCAATTATAGTATTGCGGTCGAGAAAGACCTAGCTCAAATGACCTATACTTAGCTGCTTAACCAATCAGCTTGTAAGATGCTTGTAAGCCCAATAAGAGATACTTAACAATATGGCTTAGCCTGTGTGTCTCAAAAACAATTTATTTTAATCGATTTTACAGATTCACATTTAAATCAATTATTGGGAACTTAATTTTGTAAAAATTTTAACAAATGGGTCTCTGCCACTAGATTGACCTGTGTTTTGAGTTATTTTCTCGTCCTATTAGAATGTAACATGAAATTTAAATCTGCAGATAAGACTTCAGCCAGGTCTTACCACGAAACGAGAGCCAACAATGGTTGATTGTGTTCATCAGCTTCTTCCGAACCCAAAGATTGTCTTCATGAAAAGAAGCGTAGCATAAATGTGGACTAATAAGAACTTGCATTATTTTTACTTGTCTCATCAACAAGGATATGAAGTATAACCTATTGTCTGTAAGCTTGCTGGAAAGTGGAAGAAAAGCATTGTACCAGGTGATCCTTTTTTCCTCCTAGTTTTTAACAGCCCCAGTGATCTTCTGTCAGATCTATTTTTAGAAGTCGGAAGCACTTGTGAGCTGTTAATTCAATGGAGATGTTTACATAGCTGCTGGTCTTCCTGCGTTCGAGAGGCGCTGTTTGTAAGTAAATGTAACCTAGTGTCTTAACTTTGATTAAGCATGTTATATTATAAAAAAGTCCCTTTGTTGTGTTGTTGCTACCTTGTTTTATTGGAATTGGTTGGGGCATCTCTCTCTCTCTCTACAAATTTACTAGATTATCTTATCTTTACTAGATTTAACCATCATCGACCAATATAGGCTCAGCTAATTTGAGCTCTTATGATCCAAACCAAATGATTGTCTAATGGGTCTGCTTGAGTTATGAAATTTTGATAAATGCAGGAATGTTCCTCCTTTTTCTTTCAAGGGAACGGCTTTGTAGAGTAAAATCTTTGATAAATATTGACCAACTTTCTGAACACACGACTTGTCTTCTGTATATCAGAGGTATTAGTTCATGCCATCCAAACAACCTTCTCAGCAGTAAATTTGCTTATATCTGCTATCCCAGAATTTGCTGAATAGGAGGAGTTATTGGCCTAGAAAAAGATGGGCTCTCGTACTGGAGACGCCGAAGTTAATATGGTGGGCGAATCTGGTTGCTCTATTTATTAGGCTTCGCACGGTGTTCAGATTGACTTAGACCTACTGCTACTTTCTTTAGTTCTCTCTCCTGATGGTTAGAGAACCCTCTCTCTCTCTCTCTCTCTCTCTTTTCAATGATCACTTTCACCCCCTTCTTCTACCCTTTCTTTGACCTCGCTCGGAGGAATGTCTACTCAAAAAGGGAGTCGAGACCTCTCTGATCTGGCTCTCCCTTTCTCTGAAGAGAAGATACATAGGGTTGTGTTTGACCTGGGCACTACTAAAACTCTCAGACCGGATGAGTTCCTTGTCCTCTTCTATGAACATTTTTGGGGACATTAAGATTGGCATGTCGAAGTTGTGATGTTCTTACTTGTCATAGATGCATAGAAGGTCACACTAGATCGAGACATTTAATTCCATCTAACATTTGTTTCCTAGATACAATTCTTGTCATGATGTGTATGCTACTTGTCATATTTATCAAAATATGAGTGCTAGAAGAAGAAAACTTGTTTTGAAAAATCTCATGGGAAATGATATTGATGTGAGAATTATAGCAGGTGAGAAAAAAATGATCTCACCAAATTACTTTGGGTTGATGTTAAAAAAATATTTGTCTAGTATAAGATTAGTTTTTTATTTAACTAAGATTAATTTGAATAGAAGACAAAATTCATTAGCTTTATAACTTTCCATTTTACTCTTGGTAACGTATTAGATTTATATTTTATATTTTATTCTAATATTAATATTGCTAACTTATCTTATTTATTTGTGGTTCTTGGTTTGCTAATTATTAATTAGATATATAATAACTATTCTCTTTATATAACAAAACCTACGATAGATAATGTATATTATTATAAATAAGAATATAAGTACATGCAAAATCTCGTTATAATTTAATTACTTTGTGATTATTACCCTTACTAGACAAATCATGAATTACACATAAAACAGTCATAACCCAATTATATAAAATTATAAATGTGTATGTCTTCTATTTCATTTTATTACATAATAGTATATTATTAGTTGATGCAAGTACATCTATATAAATAAATATATATATAAGCATATGGAATCTAATTATAATTAATAATGTAAGATTGATATATGACTCCAATCTCTCCCCCACGAAGAGCTATAATTAATCTTGCATTTATTACTTAAGATTTCTATTTCCATATTTCTGAACATAATCGTTATCTCTTCCCCACAAATTTTTAATTAGTGTTAGAGAAAAATCCTCATGTCTTAAGAGTGATCTTGTCGATGTTCGAACCATCCATGTTGGAAACCTAGAATACGAGTCTTCTTAAAAGTCAATTGATGAACGTGTTTAGATGTTTGTAATGCATTCTCATTCTAGTGAAAAATCAAGAGAAAGTATAGTACCAAAACCCATTAAAAAATGAGATAAGATTGATTGTGATGATAGTAGAATAGCAAAGCAATAAACGCCATCTTCAGCTGTGTTTCTGTGTCTTGCAGGACAAGTTCAAAAACATCAATTTCTACAAGATAGCAAAGGAGGCTTGAGACAGACTTGAGATTACTCATGATGGTAGCATGAATTAGAATTTTTTAAATTTCATAGACTTACTATTTTCTTAAGACTATTAGGATAGACGAGTCAGAGACCTTCAATATATATTTTATGTCAAGCTAAACGATATTGTCAACTCGAGCTTCAACCATAGCAAAGATTCCTAAAAGTAAGGTCGTGAAAAAAAAAAAAAATTCCTAAACAATTTCGAAGCGAAAGGTATCTACCATAAAAGAAAGCAAAGTATTGATTCTCTCAGACTGAAAGATTTAGTTGGTAACTTGTAGACATATGAGTCTTCTCTCCATTTTTTGAAAAAATAAAGGGTATTGCAATTTCATCACTTAAAATGAAATTGCCCTTTATTTTTGAAAAAAATAAAGGGTCATTCTGATGACAATCTGAAAGTATTACTTTATTTGTGAAAGAAACTTTTTAGTAATTCTAACACAACGATAAGGAACACAAAAGAAATGCACTCTAAATAAAGAATCTTCCACTCCTACTACTCCAATTTCCAAAGTTGAAAAATAATTCTAACGAAAAATCTCAATATAGTGAAGTGCTACGAGTGTCAATGTTAATAGACACTTCTCCTATATGAGTGTCGAGTGTCCAAATTAGAAAAATAAGGCAGAAGCATGACAGTGACATGGGACGACTCAGATGACAAAATAGAACCCGACTTGAATCAAGATGAACATATTGTCTTTTACTTTGTTGTGATATATCTTGTGAGATTGTTCCAGATAGAGAGAGACATGGATGATGATGATGAGGATGTTAGGACGGATATTAGACTGCACAAGAGATACAAAAGTATGCCATACACTCTTCCGTGAATCATTTATAACCTTGCTGTGATACCAATAATTTGAAATACCATAAGATACTTGGCGAATAAAACATGAAAATAAATAAATACAAAAGCAACCGCACAAGAGATGAGAATTTTGCATTGTTCAACCAATGTGGGCTACATACATAGAAAGTCAGCCAATTTCACTAAATAGATCATAAGAAGAGAATATAAGAAAGAAATCACTCCCAAGTCCCAACCCAACCAAAGAACTCATATTCTTTCTCTTCTTCTCTATCTCCAATTCATCCTTGTAAACATCCAATTGATTTGGCCAATGTAAGAGATGATTGCGTTTATGATCTCAATGGTTACATGCTGATGGCAAGGATAGGGTTATAGTTGTGGCCATAATTGGATTCTAATAATTAGCAGTGAAACATATGACCTTGATTCTTTTTAGGAATATGACTAGTAACTATATTAACTAAATACAAGTCTCAACAAGTAGATTGGGCAGTCCATTTGGCAGAACAAATGGTCCGCGGCCCTAAGCTAGAGGTGCTTGGTGCTCCAGCTAGACTGTATATGGAGGGTTATACATGTATTTAAAAAAAAATTCCTTTCTAATAGTTGTAATTTAGATACTTAGCAAAATAAGATAAATATTGTTGCTTATAATATCAGATAGCCAATCGACTAATTTTGGTCCGAAATCAACCCCAGTACCTCCCTCATGGCAAATAATGTTGTTCAAAATTTAATTCCTTTAAGAATATTGAATAGCACTGGGCTTATATGGAATGCGTGGCCTCACACAACAAAAGAGACGGATCAAAACAAAAGAACAATATCACATAATTCTAGAGCAATGAACAAGATCTATATTGCAAGAATTGCACCGACACTATAGCCGCCGCGAGGAAGGAAGCAAGCAATCGTACATCCTCTCCATTCGTGAAATAACAGCAAATTTATATACTGTTTCGAGATTAGGCTTCCCTAAATCAGTAATATCCTGTCTCAAGCTGCAAAACAATCATATATTTGTCATCACTTATTGTTAAGAACTAGAAAATTTTGACCAAAGAAATGAAATATTGCTCACCTTAGCCACTCGCCTGTTTCCTTGGCATGCCTCTCTACAGCCCTATAGAGGCGATCAAGGCTATACAACATTAATCCAAAACCGCATTGGGCATCCTCCTCCTGTGAAGAAGAAAAGTAGGATGATGTTTTTCAAGCACCTTTTATCAGATAGAAGAATCCATACCTAAAAGAGTAAAATGTAAAACTAATCTATGTCAAAGGAAAAAAAAAAGAATGAAGTGTTTAAGCCTGCCAGGTGGACTAGATTTTACATGCATTATTTCAACAACATAAATCATCTCGAGGAATGAGGAGTCTATTCTATCAGAAATACACCAATAGTTTCATCAATTGAAGTCATAACTCATAAGGTTAAAGAAGATCTATTGAATGGGAGCCAGACAGATCATGAGTAAACAAAGCGTGAGTCCTGATGCACTATGCCATGGCAAAGTAAATCCAGCTCAAGTTGACTATTAGATACATATTCAGTTGTCTATTTCTCTAATGATATTGGAAAAATTGTGATTTCCTAAGGACTCAATAACATGTATGATCATGTACTAGTGCACAGTATCAAATTAGCTACTCAGGGAAAAATAAAACAAAACAAGAAACAAAATTGACCATTAAACTTAATAGTTAGAAAATAAAATAATATTTCTTCAATCTAAACAATATGCTTAAGGAATTGAATTTACCACTCCTCGCTCCATGCAAATCTGGAATTGCATAAGCCTTTTCTCAACTTCAACAACAAGAAGCCTTCTTTGACGGCGAGCAATCATTCCTCTTCCTTCTGCACCTTTGTCCTGATTTATCCCAATTTTAGTGATCCAATGGATTGAAACAATAGAGAACTAAAATAACTGGTATATGCTTCTAAAAATTTAAAAATTCAAAAGTTCAGAATAATGTACTGTGTCCTAAAAGCAAAATGTCAAAAAGGCCTTATTACATCATATTGTCAGAATAAGCATTTAATTTAAAAATAATAATTTTCAGAGCTCAAAATATTTCAACATATATTACAAAGTTGGTCAACATACATACTCTATTAGAAATATGAACAGAAAAAGGAAATTTATGGAATATAGTAATTTACGTACTTGCAGGATCCATGATCTCACTACCATGAGCAGAAGAATGGAAAGAAAACAAGCTGGTAAAGCAGCAAGAATAGCGAAGTTTATTTCATTTGCCTTGAGTATCTGATCTAGCTCAAGCATTGCCCTGGTTAATAGCTCTGGTGTTAGATAAGATTGCAAAACTTCAGATTTCAGAATAAGTAGTTAAACTTACGTCTCAAGATCCAGTTTCAGCTTTTGAATCTACATGTTCAGAAAGATGGTGAACATTAGTATTTTTCAGTAGAATAGACAAGGAGAAGTAGAGAAAAAGAATCGAAGCAAAGAGAACCTGGATAAGCATAGCACGAGCAAGTTCTCCGCTAAGAAGATTCTGAAGTGGATGCATCAGCTCCTTCTCATATCTGCACCAAAGGTATCTATGAGATGAATGTGCATAAAGTAATAATTTATATTCAGCATAATCTATAAGAAGTTACATGAAAAATGAATTTATAAAGTAACAGTTTTATTTGATTAACAGGGATATCTAGTTTGTGGAAAAGTGTAGGGAAAAGAAGAAAGACTTACATAAGGTATACACCAATTTAAAGAAAGGTTATAATGATAGTCTCTAGGGAATTAATATGCTGAATTTTAGAATGTCCAGTAAATATCTTGATGATATTCAGGACATGCATAATGGATATATGACTAATATAAGGATAATCTGGGGAGATATAAGTTTCCTAGAATATTAGGGTCCCATAAAAGTTCAACATAAGTTATTATTAGTTTTCCGTTTGTGTTATGGAGTAATCGGAATCAAATAAAGGTTATCAAGATGAGATTCCATAGAGTCAACTATTGGTTGAATCATTATTATATGTTTAGAGATCCATTAATTAATTATGAAAAGCTGCATTGCTTACAAGTTACAACCAATCAGGTTAAAACTAGATCAAAACAGATGAAACAATATCTCGGAGTTTCTTGCAATAATTCCAAAAGAAATATTTACCGTGACATGACTATTTCCAGCATTTCCTGATCTGCCAAACCATCTGGCAGTTTCTGACCTTTTGTTTGCTCACAGAAGGCCAACAACATTCTGCACATCAAGATATAGATATTAATGAGAGAAAGCAGAAAAGTAAAGAGTAAAATACAATTACTTCATAACTGATTTAGAACTTAAAAGAAAGAAAAACAATTTTTAGTATAAAAAATAAGCTTGAGCTATGATGAGCATTCCAGGGAACCAAAAATTGTAAATTAAGCAATGCATAACAATATTATTGTGGTAACCATCAAGTCCACTCAAAATTGCATATCTGTTCACGATCCAGCAAAGATTTCTTTTTAATATCAAATCAATTGATCTAAGCTATTAAAAGGATGTCAAGAACCAGTTTTATGGACAGACTTCAAGCAATTACAGATATATCTCTTCTTTCATGTATACAAGCTAATATGAGACATCCTAAACGAGCCAAACTCAGATCGAGCTAAGCTAATGCATGAAACAAGCTAAAATTATAGCTCAAGCTCCATTCATGTATTTAATGAATGAGCTCAGGCCAAGTATTATTAAAGTCAAGGTCGAGTCGCTAGTGAGCCATTGAGCTTATTTGACACCATTACTTAAATACAAATGCAAGCCTCACTGGCACGCTTACTGGCGGCTCTCTACATTCAATCGATGTCAATTTCTCATCGTCTAGTTAACTTGTATATCCTCTGTCTCTTGTCTGACATTGCTTAGATTTAATTCTTTCAAGAAACTCACCATTTCTTAAATCTTTTAGTTATTTGTCGCTTTCTTAAGCCAATACACTGTAAATGATTTCTATTTTCATCTTTTACAAATCCATTAATCCCTATTGTTTTCTGCATTAGGTACCTTAGTCTTTAATACAAGGATTGATGTCTTTGTGGCACCCTAAAGATAAAAGCTGCTACCCCTGCCTGCAGGAGGTGGACAGGGGTTCTCGTGCTGGTTGCCAGTTCTGACTGGCATGACATGTATAGGTCTGTGCCCATGTGATTGAGACGACCATCCATGCTCCTAAAGCTGAGGGCTAAACAGAAAACTAGTTCTTCCTAGTATACCTAGACCGAACATAAGAGCAAATTATATATATTCACATGTTCCTAGCACTAGCAAGTTGATGAAATAAGAGCAAAATAAAAAACTAATTGAGAAATAAAAACCATAGTTCTTACATGACAATCTTTAAGAAGATTTTGTAGTATCGTCTTAGAAACAGGGTTTTGGATTGCTGCAACTTTATGTAGTCTTAATATCATATGCCAGGAATTAGTGGCGGATGAAAGTGGAAGTAAACTATTGGATAAACCTTAAAGTAGTACTTCAATTCAGCAATAGCTAGAAAGTGTCTTAACAATCATCAAGCAACTGTAGCACAAACTTTCCAAATTATAAGAGGGGAAAGATGTTCATAAGCATCCCAAAATGATCTAAAAATCTAACATGACGAGCATGGTGCTAGTATAGCAAAATAGTAAGCCAATGGAAAAATTAGTGTTATAACAAAACTAGCGAAATGAGCAAGCAAGAACAAATTGAGTTTTAGAAGTGTCCGAACATGTTCCTTGCACATATCATGTTATGCAGAGTGAAATAAAATAAAATAAAATTACCTAAAAGATATAGACTAACATGTCCACATTAGCAAATTCACTAGAAAATTAATAGCATTCCTTCTCACGTGAAGTGCACTACTTACTTATCCACTATATCATTATATTTTCCTCTTACAAAGAGGTCTCAGATGAAATAACTGATTTATTACATCAAGATATTTATTTCTAGGACTGAAAGTACGAGTGAATTGAACTAGAATTTATATAAGAAAACAGCAAATATTTTATCGTTTTATGACAATTTCAGCATAAATATAGCTGTGCATCAGGACAATATATTTTCAGAAGATAAATGGGCAAAGTTTTAATATCACCAATTTATTAGATCAAGAGGATAGAAAGCTAAGGATAACCTGCGGAGGGAATTTGCAGTTAATTGCACCTCTTCAACTTCCATAACACCTTTGTGTCTCCTCCTGAATGTCTCAAACAGCTCGTCTCTGATGGAAAGAAGCTGAGGATTGGCAAATAGAAGATATAGAATTACCACTAGCGATTACACATTGTTATACCAGCATAGTAATTAAGCAATTAATTGCTCATATTAAGTATGTTAGTGTATGGTGGCAATTACATTGAAAGACATCATAACATAAATCCAGCTTTTAAGAATGATTGAGAAACATTACACTTCAACTTGCTTGATGCATATAAATAAGAACTTGTGGAGCAAGACATAACCACTTAAAAAGAACCACAACAGTCTTCCTTCATGGACAATCAAACAGTTTCTTGTATAAAGAGGTAGGGAACAGAAGTTACAGAATGATTCCTGATAGAATGCTATTCCTTACTTAAATGGCAAAGTAATTTTTATGTAATTTTGATAGAATATCTTATGCCACACTATCTTTAAGTAGCAAATCATGGAAAAATGGAAAAATGACATTGTAGCTTTCGGCAGATCAAATGGAACTTAATCATAGATAAAATACAAATCATCTGCAATTACCGCATACGACTGTGCTAATTCATGGACGTATAAGTTAACTCACCAATTACTCTAAAAAATTAAGCTGTTAGAGAGCGATGATTTTTTTATTTTATAATTTAATAATCCCCATCACTTCTGGGCTGAAATATTTTGATGACCTAAAAAATGGATTTAATTTAACCTCAACTAGAAAAAAAAAGCTGACCTATATATAGATCTACAAATTACAATAAGCAAATAATAGTATAATACCCTAAACAATTTCAAAAAAGTAACTATAACCCTAAAAACCATAAATAGTATGTATAATAAAAATAATTTACTTCAGACTAATTTCCTAAATGAGGAACTGCACTGATACATGCGCTCGTGTAGTATGTTACTAATGTTCATAGACAATGTGTGTACTACAGCCTCCAAAGCATGGACACGGCAAAATGGATGTCTATGGTCGTGGCCGTGTCCCACACGCCGGGGACACGGACACCTCGCCGACATGTCGTCGACACATGTCGGGTATGCTGCTGAGTATCCAATAATTAAAAAAAGAAAACGGACACGCAGTGGACAAGCTCTCAAAACTCAAACCCACAAAACTCAAACCCTAAAAACCAAAAAAAACCCAAATCACTACCTACTTCAGCGTCAAGTTCTTTCTCCCTCGACAACACTCCCGACGATCTCCTCCTCCCTAGACGACGCTCCCGAAGAGCTCCCCCTCCCACTAAGGTATCTCTCTCTCTGTGGCTGAGTTGAGAAGAAGTGGGTAGATGGAGTGGGTAAGTTAGGGGTAGGTGGGTTTTTATTTTTATCAGTGGGTGAGTGCAGTTTTTCTTTTTTTATATACAACACTACGACACAGCAGTGAGTAAAATTTAAATTATAAATAATTTTATTTAGTGATTCAAGCACTGTGAGTTTGTAATTCACATGTATATATATAGGTTGATAATTTATAATTTTACACACACACATATATATATATATATATATTATTTATTAATTTATTTCTTGTCGTATCCTAGCCATGTCCGTATCTTATTATTTTAAGATTTGTCATATTGCCATGTCCATATCGTGTCGTGTCTGTGTCTGTGTCCTATGTCCGTGTCTATGTTTCATTGACTACAACATTCATACTGCTCTAGTCCTATAGTTGTCTGTCACTTCAAGTCACTTCGATCAAGCCAAATATTATTAGATTCAGGGATAGGTTTCACACCACCCTCAAAGGGTTTCACACTCAAATCTTCCTGACGACAAAACTTATTCTTAGTAATTTCGAGCAATGGACTGAGACTTTCCTCATACTACTCTAGTCTATTTGATTCTTACCATTTCAAGTCACTTCAGTCAAGCTAAGTATCATCATGCTTAAGGATAGGTTTCACACATTTACCCTCAAACTAGAGTTTCACACCCAAATCTTCCTAATGCCAAGAATTGTCCTCAATTTCAAAAAGGGCACCAATCATGAGGACAAGAGAAGAAGTCGATGAGGACTCGACCACGGTGGATGAGGGGTTTGTGGCTACAGGCAGGTGGTGGAGTTCAGAGAATATGTCATTGGAGGTGATGGAGAGTGATGCTGGCAATGTCAACGTCGATGGGGAGCGACGCACGCGGTGATGTTGTTGATAGAGAGCGACGCACGCAGTGGCCTTGTCGATAGGGAGCGATGCACGCGGTGGCCTTGTTGATGGGGAGTGAAGCTCGTGGTGACGTTGTCGATGGGGCACTACTAGCGACGACGGCGTCAATGGAGAAGTTGCTGCCTATAAGAAGTCCGATGAAGGAAAGAATCGAGTTGGGATTAGGATAAGTTTAGATATGTTGAGGTTGAAGTTGACTTAAGCTAATGGGTGGGAATGAGGTTGGGGTGAGTTGAGTTGGTTTGGGTTTAGATTAGCTTGGGCTCAAATGGGTAGGTTGGAGAAGGTGAGAGTTTTGGCATTTTGTAGGGAAAGTTAAAATTCGAACTTTTTGTAGGTATGATAAGGAAGAAAAGAATGGGAATTTTGATATTTTGGGGGAAATTTAAAATTCAAACTTTGGGATAGGCTTGGGTAGTTTTTGAGTAGTTAGAATTTGTTGGGTGGATTAGGAAAAAAAATTCATTGAAATCTCAATGAAAGGATACTCAAAAGAGTTTGAAATTCAAAATTTTAAAATTCAAAAATTTTGAAATTTTGAAATTCAATTATTCTTTTTTTCACCTATGGTAGAGAAGAAGGTTGATTTAGGTGATGATGGCCTATTAGATAATGCATGCAAGATTCGAAAAATTGAGATTGGGATTGGGATCGACCTCTTAAAAAAATGATACGTATCGGTTGTATCGGCCAGATCGGTCGTATCAGCGAGATAGGCCGTATTGACTGCTCGGATCAAATCAAGCTATTAGAAAAAAGAAAAATTAGAAAATAATACTAACTCACATATGAAGCCAAATAATTTAAAAAGTACTAACTTAAAACTGCTGCAAACGAAGGAGTGAAAAAAATTAAAAAAAAACTCTGCCATAGTGAAGGAAAAAGAGAAGAAAAAAAGAATTACAATGAAAAAATAAGAGAAGAGAGAGAAAGAAATAATTAAAAAAATCTCTTAGCCAAGGTCGTCGAAGTTGGATCTACATCTGTGGAGTTTGTCAGAGCTAGATTTGTGCGTTAGAAAAGCAAATAATATCCGTGGAGTTTGTTAGAGCTAGATTTGTGCGTTAGAAAAGCAAATAGTAGAGAGAGAAAGAGAGAAATAGTGAAGGAGAGAGAGAGAGAGAGAAATAGTGAAAGAGGATCAATGCGGATCGATCGGATCGATCAGATCGACCGATCTCACCTAACCCCAACCAATTGATTCGGATCAGATATAGCCGATCCTTCAAACCATAGATGAACAAACACTCCATATTTGGTGATCGTCTGATCTTGCTTCGTGGTTTCACAGTGATGTCGAGTTTCTTATCGTTCCTCCACAACAGTGCTCTCCTCATGCAATTCAAAACTCATCGTACTCGGCATGCAGTGAAGTTGGCAACAAGCCGACGTTATTGATGCAAGTTGTTGAACGAAGGACAAGTGCAAAGCAGCATAGAAGTCGAGAGGCGGCCGTGATGAGTAACACGGATAGATTAATGGGCAACAAAGATAGAAAAGGTGATCTTGAGAAGATTTGAATCCTAAAAATACAATGGTCTAATACTAAAATGATGTGAAGCGACGTGATGGACATGATGGAGAATGAGGTGGATGAAGGAAGCAATAAGAAAGAAAGAGGAATATAGTTTCACACCTCCACCCTTCAACAATGGTTTCACACCAAGTTAAAGTAGAGGAAAGCTCAAAATTCTTTTTTTTCTTTTTGATCTACAAGGAAAAGAAAGGGTGATCTCAACTTTGGCACTGGATTGTTGAATAACACATGAGCAACTCACTTTTGATGATCGTTGAGTCTCACATGGAGGTTCCGCGATGGCGATGGAATCTTCTTGTTCCTCACTGATGATAATCTCCTCATGCGACTCGAAATTTATTATGCTTGTTGTGTGTTGAGCTTCATAGCATTCCGGTGTTCGTGGAGCGATCAATCGAGCGAAGAGCAAATGAGGTGCAGCATAGAACCTAGGAGGTGAGACGTCCATAACTATGACATTTTGCTCTGATGTTAAAATAATGTGAAACAATGTGATGGACATGGTGGAAAAGGTAAATAAAAGATGCAATAAGAAAGAAAGAGGAATAAGAGTTCACACCTCCATTCTCAACTAGGGTTTCACACCCAAAATTCACATTTGAGATAGATCTAAAAAAAAATATTTTTCTTCATTAACCCTAACTAAGTAGAAAAGCTGACTATATATAGATCTTACAAATGACAATAAGAAAATAACACCCTAAAGAATTGCAAAAAAGTAAAATTACCTTAAACACTATAATTAGCAAATGTATAATAAATATTGCACTGATATATGCTTGTGTAATGTCACTGATGTCCACATTAACCACACCTACATATGCATGTGTTTATACGTCTCCAAGGGCCATAATATGAGCATACATGCCCTGCCCAGTGTCAAAAGGTGAACAAAGTTGGTGAGCTAATAATAGGGGAGATAGTGAGTGAAGCCCTAGTGTATGGTGGGCAATAACTATAATAGTCCTGAGGTAAAACTTGTGAACAAAGACACTACAACTACACCTACAATCACCCACCTACTGACACAAGTGCACCGACATGCAAGCATATAGACCCACAAGAGCGCAAGCACATGCATATGCATACTCTTTCTACTTCAAGTAGATCTCTACATAATCATATCAAGTAAAATGATTTCTCTTATTACAGCTCAAATATCATCTTATTGTCAAGGTCCACAATAAATGAATATATTTTGTTTATCATTTCAATAAGAAAAGCATGATTACAATAACAATGATAAATATCGAGTGAAAGCTCTGCCTCCCTTTATATCTGGACGATCCTGCAAAACTAGTGATGGAATCGGCATTCTATGTTTAAAGCTACTCTAGAATTATTCTGGAAAATAATTTCAGGATCTTGCACCATGTTCGAGAGTAAAACTATAACTAGTTAGGAGCAAAAGAGAAATAGTGTAACATAAACAAAAAGACTTAAGAAGTCATACTGGTTCCTCGACATGTTCTCTCCAAAATCCAGAAATTGATTCTTTTGCTTCACGCATCCACTTGTCAATATCAGAACTCCCCATCAAACTACTATGCCGCAAAATCCATACAGAACATGCAACCAGGCCAACAGCTCCACCAGTATAGTGTAACCAGTATAAAGCCATTCTCCTTGGTTTCCGACAGTTGGAAAGCTAATGACAATAACCATAATTGCTTTAGTTGATGTAACAACTAATTACACATTAAAAGAGAAATAAATTGCCCACAAAAACAAAACAAATATGCCCAATAGATAAGTCCTCAGTAGCCAATAGTATATTTCCTAATATGCAAGTCCAATACATTAAATGTATTTAAGCATCAATATCAATTAACTAATTTGATAGGTGACATATTTTGCTAAATATGTTTGGCAGAAGTTAATTATGAAAATTATGTGTTTCCTCCGACCAATTGTTTTTAGCAACCTGGGAAGAAAATATTTTTACTTTGCCTTATATAAAGTATATTATTTCCTATGAAGCATGGATACATGATAGGGATATAACACAATATGGACAAGCTGATTTGGTTAAGCTTCAAACTTCAAGGACATGGATAATATACGTAAAACATATATATATATAATATATATAGATAATTTTGTATGTTACTATGTTTGCTTAAATGAATCAAATAATTGCTCTAAATTATGGCATATGTTAATTAGATTCTAAATTCAAATAATGTCCTTGTATAGGACAAAACCGTTAATCCCCAGTCATATCTTCCCCCACTAAAGAAAAGGAAGAGGGTGTAACAATATGTAAATCAATATTAATTGGCGTGCTAAAACCACTGTGAGACCTTTCATTTGCAAAAGAGCAAGTCCAGTAAAAACAGAATAATGGCTCTCCTCATAACAAAAGGAACGCAGATCAGTAAGAACATAATATATATATATATATATATATATATATATTCACTTACAATGGCAGATAGATATGAATCCAATCTTTCAAGATTTTCATAAATCAAATTGGTGGCATCCCTTATTTCAGTATCTGTCCACTGTGACCTTTCTGGGTCTATCTCAGGTAATTTTTCAAAAACAATTGCAGATGATTCGCCATCATTGGAAGAAAGCAGATTATCACTCTGAATTGCCAAACCAGGCCAAAACGAATTAGAGAAATATAAGAAAGTTAACAAATATAAACATTCTATGAATGGATGAAATGCATAACCTTATAAATTTCACGTGGATGGCTAATGGAAGACTCCAACTTTGAGAAAAGCCTATTCATTATCACCAGTAGTGTAGCTAAGGACTTCTCAGAATCCTCAGTCAACACTTCACCGTATCTATTAACTTCCAAATAAACCTACAAGAACAACCAATGGAATAGTTTCAAATTATAAAAGTGTATGTCTTTGATCAATTAAAGGAAGGCTCTGGCACCAAAATTTAAAACAATCCTGTGCAAGACAAATAGGATTTTGAAACTTCAGTTGAGACCAAGGAACAGATGGCTGCAAACAATAAAATAATGAGATACTGGAATAGAACAAGAAAATCAATGATATGTTTAGGTTCCAAGTATTGACTAAAACGTGACTGTAGATTATAGAAATCATTTGCTCAAAGTGCATCATCATTCAGACACTATTCTATTTCAAGAAACAACTGACGTTGCAAACCTCTGCAAGAAAAGTAGCCAAACAATGTTGCAGACTTGTCAAAATAGCTAGGTTTGTTGATATCATATCCGTTGCAGTGTGAGAAAGATATTTTACTGGAGACCCATTACTGCCAAGTCTACTAATCAGCTCATATGTGCCTTTCATGAAGGCTCGTGGTCCTCTTTCAAAAATCATGAAGTATATTTTTTGTGAACCTGTTCCCTGGAATATAGAACAATCGGAGTATCACCAACAAAAATGATAGGAGTGGGAGCAACTTGGATATATGGTTAAGATAGAAGATAGCTCTCTAAAACATAGTTAAATGACCAATGAAATGAGAAAAAAAAACACAATTACCTCAGAGCGGAACTGCCAAAATAGCAAACTTTTCTGAATATCATGCAAACTAGATAGGGTGTGGTCTACAATATCTTCTAAGATGACAACTGCTCTGGACGTTTCTCCAGTTGTTCTGCAAATACCATGTTTTAAATTGATTAGCAAAGTATGCATATGATGTTATTGCATCACATGATTAGGCAGATCCAGAGATTTCATGAGGTTCACAGTTTTGTACGGCTATTGTACCAAACTAAAAGAAAGCAATAAGAGAGATGAGAGGAAAGAAATGTGATGCACATGGTTTCTGCATTGTATTGTATTGGTTTTTTAAAATTAAGGGAAGCAACATAGTTCAACGAAAAAGCTACTGTGCATGAAAAAAAAAAAATCTGTGCAACTGTCTTTAGGTTGAAGGAGCTCAATCAACAGTCCAGCCACATCAAGAGCACATTGAATTATCAGAGTAAGCATATTAAAATGCAGATATGACGGCAAAAGAATACAACTGTTTCTTGCTTGTTCAGTTGACCTCTTATCACCACAGACAACTTCCTAACTACTAGCAACCCCACCATACACATTGCCACAATATCCAGATGTAGATAATCTGTAATAGATGGAACTTCTTCAATCAGCCTTGTATGCTTAAGACATTATGGCATCTCTTGTATTACATAGATAACTTGGTAAAATGTCCCTTTGGAATGTCTCAAAAATCTGACATACTACTTCAACTGAAGAGATTAAGCACCACACAAGTTGACTAATAACCAATAATATGATAAATAGGAGACGGTTAACTATATTGAATACCTTAAAGACTCATACTTCTCTAATTCAACATAGAAACATCAGTAGATGACTGTATGATCAGGTTAAGCAAGAAAAAAAAAATTGTAGATTTTTTTTTTTTTTTTGACAAAAGCTAGAACATTGGCTCAGTTTCATTAAACCCCAAAATTAAATCTATCAGAGATAGATTCACAGCATGTTCTACAAGATAACCACAAACTGAATATACAAATATCAACCACCAAAAACAGAAATATAAAACCAGTGAGGGAAACATCTGATCAACCAATACACATCAGACACCACCAAAAGACAGCAAGTTAGGAACTATCACCACTGCTAACAAAAGAAAAGAGACAACTCCCAATCGTTAACATCTATAGTTTCCTTCTATCGGCTATAGACCTGAAGCTTTAACTTTTCTTGAGCCTCCTCCCCTTTTAGGGCTGTCCAACATACAAATAATTCAATAATGTGGTAGATAATGAGCAAGGATTTGAGTTTCGGCCGATCCCGATCCAGGCCGAAACCTGCCTGCTGCAGGTGCTGCAGGTGGCTGCAAGCAGCCAGCAGACAACTGCTGCTGTCAGCAGCAGTAGAGAGAGAGGGAGAGAGAGAGTGAGGGAGAGAGAGGAAGGGAGAGAAAAGGAGAGAGAGTGAGAGAGAGAGGAAAGATTAAAAAAAATGGGGCATGAGAGAGAGAAAATGGAAGAGAGAGTGTGGGAGAGGGAAAGATTAAAAAAAAAAGGTGAGAAAGAAAGAGAGAAAAAGATAAAAAAAAGAATGTGGGAGAGAATGAATAGAAAAGAAGAGAAGGAGAAAAAGATATTTTTACTTTTTAGGCTTTATATGTGAGTAATTATTATTTCTTATTTTCTTATAATTTTTTCTAAATTTTTAGAAATTTCTCTAACATTTTTAATAATATTTAGAATTTTATTTAATTAAAATAATCTGATCCGATACAGGCAGCCGATACGGCTGATACAGCCGATACGTATCGTTTTTTCGGACAACCGATCCCGATCCCGATACCGATTTTTGGAACCTTGATAATGAGGTTGCTTAGGATTAGTGGTGAAAGTTTTGTTATTCCTTTCCAGCCAAATTGACCAGAAATATGCAGTCATCCACATCTTCCACAAGCCTTTGCAATTCTTCTTCACCCCTTTACACAAGCCAATGGTCCACTTATTAGAAATATTTTTTGGTAAAATAAACTTTCCCCAGATCTGTCTCGCTTGCATCAGAATCTGTTTAGCAAAACAAAACTTCAAAAACAAATGTTTTCCAATTTCAGTATGATTGCAGAAACTACAAACAACACTGCTGTGCCAATTCCTCTTAGCCATTATCTCTTGTAAGCACCCTATTGTTGTAAATTAACCACAAAAAAAGCTTTGATCTTCATGGGAATTCCCAGCTTCACAAATTAGGAATTAATCTGGATATTCTCCCCCCATTATTCAAAAATATATACAAAGAATTAACAGTAAAAATATTTTTTTGTCAAATCTCCGGCTGTAAGTATCATCAACCCCTGCCTTTAATTGATATCCATTATTGATAAGTTGCTGTAGCTGGCACTCTCCCTAATTTAGAATGTCATCAGGGCAACTTCTGTAATGAAATCCCAGGAAAAAAAAATGTAGCTATTTCACGGAAAGGACCAATATATATCTCAGCCTCTACTTTAGTCCCAAATCAAATAGCCGCTACAAGTTGATCTTCTTATGCACGCATCTCAATAGTTACTACAATGTTCTTAACTCTGATATAGGCTAGTGAAATTCTAACTTCTGCCAACCTAAGAATCAACACTCTCTCGTTTAGTCCATCTTCTACAACAATTGGCTACATTTGCTCATATCTGTGTGCATTGCAAATTTTCCATTCTTCCGAAAAGTACTGTACAAGAATCTTTGGAACTTAACAGTAGGCATATCAATTTCAAACAAGGAATTGCACTCGTTTTAGGTATTGCTTTCTCAACACAGACAAGCCCATCATTTCTAATAATTCTGAGATAAATTCGCAATAGCAAAACAAAATAAGAAATGACTGAACTTACGGAGCGGATGGGATGGCATTGGAACGAAGCGGGAGTGGAAGCCGTGGCTTCCGCCGCCGAGATCGGAACCGCGAACCCCGGTGGTAGAGATTGAAGATCTTGGCGAGAGACGGGAGATAGCCTAGTAAGGCGTTCCAGATACGATTGGGGTAAGAGACAGCGAGGGTTTTGGCGTCCGCGCGGTCGCCGCTAGGGATTTCCGAGGAAGAGGACGCCATGGAGTTGATGTTCCTTCCAACAGGCGCCTATGGTGGCCTTTAAAAGTTGGGGGACGAGCTCGGATTCTTCGAGCTCTTTTTAGTAGGTTTTTATAGCTCGTCTGTAGTAATTGCTGCTTGACCTCGATTTTTTTTTTTTTACCAAAGTAGGTAATTTATTGGCAAATTTGCACCTACGACGGAAATAGGTTTTCGATTTTGTCCTTTTATCTATTTTTTCCCTTTCAAAATTGTCTTTCTATTATTTAGTACCTTATTAAATTTTAATAGTACATATGCATCTCTAATCGGACTCTAAAACACTAAATTTGAAGCCCGATGGAGCTTCAACCGACTTCAAATGGAGCTTTAAATTTGGAGCCAACTACTATATAGCTCCAAATTTGGAGCCCCATCTAAAAATTTGGAGGCCCATCTCCTTCATTACTATTTAACTTTTAAAAATACGCCCTACAAAAGTTTAATCTAAAAATTTTAATTCGATTTGTATGTTTTATTAAATAATCTAGTTAAACTTAATATATAATTAGTTTTACTAATCAATTTTTAATAAAAATAGTATCATTAGAAAGGTCTCCTCGAGATCTTTAAAATAAGTCTAATATTAAATTATTTAAGTTATTTTAAATTTTTTTTTATTTTGTGTAATATAATTTCGATATGTTTAATTAAAAAATAGTAATTTAAAATTATTCCCGAAACTATTAATATTAGTCTTATTATAAAGATACCGATGAGAGTTTTCTAACCATATTTTTTTTATTAAAAAATAATAACATTAAGAGGACTTATTATATAATTTAAAATATAATATATAAATATATATATTTATTAATTAAATAATAAATATAGAGCCCGGTTAATTGGACTACACAGAGTCTATTGCTTTACTTTTATTCCACTTACTCTTCTATATTTCACTCATTTTTTTTTAAATTAAAAGATAAACTTCATTAGAAGAAAGCGAGAGGCTCCAAAATATATCTAACCGCACTTACAATAAGATGCCAGCCAGTGAGCCACTTGATTGGCCTCATGGTATACATAACATAATCCAAAATTTATAAATTGTCTCATCAGATTTTAGGGTCTTCAATTAATCCTCTTAATCTTCGCATGCTTGTCTTTTGGTTGATTAATTAATTCGACCAGAAGTTGAGAATTAGTGGCTTCTCAGATTCAATGCCCGTTACAATCCAACCACGTAGGTTAAGTCGGGTCCAGTCTATTTATCGTTTAATTGATTCATGCTTATGTAAGCTCTTAAAGTAAATCTAATTAAGTCATGTAAGCCTCTAAAGCAAGTCTTAATTCAAATCGTATTTAGGGTTAGTCTAAGACAAGTTCAAGTTTAAGTCGTATAAGCCTTTAGGACTAATCCGAATAGGACTCATTGTACCCTACCTCTATATATAGAGGGCTGGGCTTTAATAATCCAAGCTTTGAGAATCAATTGAATTTAGTTATTTTCTTATTACCGCATTTACTGTTTTATCGTAGCCATTAGATCGTCTTTACCTTTCTAGGAATAAATCGTAACCCTAGAACCATTCCGCCTCAAACCCTAGCCACCATCTTCCTCCAATAGCCACCTTACTATATGGCCGTCCACCACCACCCTTAGCCGTCGGCCACTCTCCGACAACCACCGCAACATCAAATATTTACTATTATACCCTGTTCTAACATTGCTCCACTATTTTAATTATATCTTTCCATCCAGACATCCAAATCCATTAGAACCCTATCTCATGAGGCTACCACCACCTAAATTTTCATAATCATCCTACAGACGGATCATTTCAAATCTGGTTTGTAACAATTAGTATCAGAGCTGACGTTCCGTAGAAGATGGTTAACACACATTCCAAGGCCAACGAGGAGGGATCGACCATGGAGAATTACGATCTCATCTCTATTCCTATGGGAGTTGATCTGGCGCTCCCGCCACCACCACCAACAATTGACGAGCCGCCGGCGTGGGCAAAGGCAATTTTTAAAGATTTTTCTAATGAGATCACTAGATCCATCACGAAGGCTATTCAAGCCTTGACTACAGCCCTCCTGACTTAGCATGGCCACCCCGTGTCGCCAGCATCACCAGCACAGCCCACCATGATGGATTTTGGCCACCCACGGTAAGAAAACCGAAGCCATGAGGAAGGGAACGAGCCGACCAAAATCGTGACCTCGACCCTTCCTCCGGCCATGGTGGAGGTCCCTCCACCACCGTAGATCCTCACAACCGCCACTACCACAACGAAACAGCCACCAGAGACGGCCCTCGAGTCGTCTTTCCCACTTGCGGTGGGAGCTAGGGCTAAAAATCCTAGCCTCCCACCGACGGCCATCCGGTCGCTCCTGGCCCTGCCGCCACATATAGTCCCCCCCATGGGACCCCCGCACCTGAGCCTAGGCCACCGTTCGCGTCGACTCCGACTAGAAGACAGCCAACGATGGCGGTTCACACTACAACAGACTTGCGGTAAGTGGCCGCGGGTCCGACGCTCCCACGACCACCAACGGCCACAACTACAGTGGTGGCCACCGTAGCCGTTGGCGACGGGTGGCCGAACTCGACAGCCATAACTACAGGAAGCTATCCCTACATAGGGGTGCCCCTGTTGCTGCTCCCCTATAATGGGGCGACTAGTCCCTTTCATGCCGCCGAGGGGCGGTGGACCTGTCGGCGGTGCACTATGGCCGCCCCCGCACCAGCTTGAGCCCAAGCTCGAGTTCGACCTCCCTCCGCCTCTTGCCACCATTCCACTACCGCGAGGACCAGCCAGGGGATGAATGCCAGCGACCTATGACCGAACCCAACTGCCACCGCCACCGCCTCCTATGCACCCTATGGCAGCGCCCCTAGGCCAAATTCCAAATTCAGCCTTAGGGTTAGGGTTAGGTTATTGGAATGAAGGAGATGAAGCGCACGCTTTTCAAGGCAAGCCAATTTTTTGTGAACCGATTCGACCACCTCGTGCAAACCAGTTTGGAACCCATGAACACGATCCTGAGCATGAGTACGAGCCCGAAGAAGAATGGTGGAATGAACTGGTGGGTCCGCGTCATCAGACTAAGCCGAACCGGCGTGCAGCTCGAGGGCGACATGAGCTGAACCCGTGGGCTTATGAGCCATGAGACCAGCCTCGACCCTGAGATCACTTCAGCCGCGATGACAGACCATATTTTGGGATCCAAGCTCGGACCGTCAAGCTTGATTTCCCAAAATTCTCTAAAGGAGACCCGTTAAACTAGACCTATCTAGCGGAGCAGTTTTTCAAGTACCATGACACGCCCGACCACCAGAAGGTCCAACTAGCCTCATTACACAAACTAATAAGTAGTTTATTTACAAAATTTATATTTAATTTACAAAATATTATACTCAACTCTTCTTCTACTTATTCTATAAATTTCACTCATCTGCCACATTATTTCCCTTATATGAGAGGCTTGTATTAAATTATTTCCGCTGAAAAAAGAATGAGAAGAGAAAAAAAAAAGTTAGTAAATATAACTGTGAAATTCATAAATTAACTACAAAATTTATAAATTAATTATGAAATTCGTAAATTAACTATGTATTTAACACAATCATATATTAGCATAAATATTTGCTACATTTTTTTAGGTACCGATAGTATCAATATTTTCTATTTTTGAAAGATTGATTATAGGTATTTGATTTCTTTAGCTCTTTCAATACGTAAAAATCTCTTGTACACTTAAGATATTGTGTTAGATTAAAAATAGTGCTCAATAATAATATGAAAGGTATTAGTGATTATGAAATGTCTCTAAAAGTTTGAATAGGTTACGAGCACTGTATTTAATTACTAATACCTAATAGTGCTCGTAAATTTACTAATTTTATAGTTTATTTTTGAATTTCACAGTTAATC
Source organism: Typha angustifolia (assembly GCF_048772165.1). NCBI lineage: Eukaryota > Viridiplantae > Streptophyta > Magnoliopsida > Poales > Typhaceae > Typha > Typha angustifolia. The sequence goes on along the minus strand of NC_133252.1, from coordinate 7,949,343 downwards.
TATAAATTTCGCAATCACATTTACTAACTTCCTTTCTCTTATTCTTCTTTTTTCACTAAAAACAACTCTATACAAGTCTCTTATACAAAGGAAATAAGGCGGTGAATGAGTGAATATATAAAAATAAGTAGAAAATTAGTAGAATAAATTTTTTTTGTAAATTAACTATAAATTTTATAAATAAAACCGCGAACTACTCGCACAGAAAATATGGTAGGTTTTCAATTTTGTCACTTATGCGCATTTTCAGTTTCCTTTACTAATGAGGTTTTTTTTTTCTTTCCAAATTTGCCCTCATATTATTTAGTACCTTACTTAATATTGATGGGATACCGTAAGAGAGAGAAGTAACCCTGTAATCTTCTTCTTCTTCTTCTTCTATCTCTTAATCATTCTCTTTATTTTATTTTTTTATACAAATCTCTTTGATAGTTACTAATCGGAAAAACTTTGAAATCCATAAATTAACTATGTATCTAATACGAAATCATGAAGTAAAATAAATGTTTGGCCATTTCTTTTAGCTACTCATATCATCAATATTCTCTCCTTTTGAAACGTTGATTATAATATTTGATTTTATTAGCTATTTTAATTGGAAAAAAATTGTTTATATTAAACATAGTGTTCATAACCATTAGAAAAATATTAATGATTATAAAATATCTCCAAAAGTTTGAATAAGATAGTACCTCACTTCTCTTCATCTTCATTCTTTTTATAACCGTAAGTCATAGTTTATTTACAACATTTGTAGTTAATTTACAAAAAATTTAACTCGACTTTTCTTCTACTTATTCTTCTATATTTCACTCATTCACCCCCTTTATTTCCCTTGTACAAGAGATTCTTATAATTATTTCTAATGGAAAAAAATTCTATACATTTACAATTTCGTAATCAATCTATGAATTTCACAATTATATTTACTTTTCTTTCTCTCCTTTTTTTTCACTAGAAACAATTTTATATAAGCCTTTCATATAAGAAAAATAATAAAGTGGATGTGTGAAATATATAAGAATAAATAGAAGAAGAGTCGAGCAAAACATAAATTAACTACAAATTTTGTAAATAAACTATAAATTACGGTCATAAAAAGAAAAGGATGAGGAGAAATAATTAAGATATTATAGTATTTAAACTTTTGGAGACATTTCGCAATCACCGATACTAATCTAATAGTTATGGCTGCTATTTTTAATTTAACACAAATTCTTAAATATACATAAGATCTTTTTTCAAATTGAAAAAGCTAAAAGAATTAAATATTATAATCAACCTTTTATAATGAGAGAACAGTGGCATTATGAGTAACTAAAAGAAAATGATAAGAATTTATTTTACTACATGATTTCATATTAGGTACATAGTTAATTTATGAAATTCGTACTTATTTTCCAAATTTCATAGTTAATCTATGAATTTCACGATAAGTTTACAAATTTGATAGTTAATCTATAAATTTCATAGTTATATTTACTAATTTTATTTGTCTTCTTTTATTTTTACTAGAAAAAATTCTATATAATCCTTTCATACAAGAAAAAATAATGTGGTGAATGAGTAAGATATAGAAGAGTAAGTATAAGAAGAGTAGGGTAAATATTTTATAAATAAACTATAAATTACAGTCATAAAGAAGAAGAAGAGTATGGGGCCACTTCTCTATCTTATAGTGTCCCATCGGAATATCTTATTATCAAGCTACATTTTTGCATAATCTTCTCTTTAGTAAAAACACCACCCCATGTGTCATGACCCAAAATTGGAATTATACCGACCATGAACCTCAATATACTTGAGATACATGAAGCTTTAACAACATTTTTTCTAAGTCCAGAATGATAAAAAATTTAATATGAGTATCTAACTCCAATAAATATATTTTAACAATATTAAAAAACCATCAAATATCATTACTAATGTGTCTCCAACCAAATTAAAACAACAAACAATTAAAAACATAATATGTAATACAACTAAAATATAAAAGGGTATATCCTAAGTAGAGGTAAGGTCCCCATGTATGGCTCATAGGATCGCTCTTCTAATATTTCAGGTTCTGGTCAACGTGGCGACTGAGCTTAGGGAATGAATTCCGCTCAAAAGGGAGATAAATCCAAAATTCATAGACATAACTTTAAAATAAATTTTCAAGTCCAGTGATATAAAGTAAAATTTTACTAAGCATGTTTATAACATAAGTAATAATAACGATACAAGTAATAATAATGTAAGATGTATTTCATAACATGCATAGTATTATTATACTAAATTTTTGTCAATATTAATAATGCTATATATTTCAATTAGGTTAATGCCATGTGGGTCAACATAAAATAAAAGTCATATTGAGATATCGTTTGTCTCTTTTTCTCATAATTGATCTGATTAGGATCTCGAAAAAGTGTCACTATGTAATAAACACACTATATCTTTTTTCCTTAGGGTCATCAAAAAGTGTCACTATGTGACAAACTCATCATGTCTCTTCCCTAACCATTGAGAAAGATTAGAGTCACTATAAAAAAGTCTTTCGACCTAACTTGGAAATACTCCTTAACCTCGTCAAAGTTACCTAAGAAAGTCCCCGAAGTGATAAAAAATAAGACTCTCCCTTAAACTTTTAGGTAGACTTGATTTACTATAGAAAGCCACAAGCAATCTATGCTGAAAATGCTCTAAGTCATACTAAATATCAATTATATTTTTTCACTAATATTAATGATCAATTAAATTCTTATTTGCACAAGATATAGCAATGCACTAAGTTATATATTTTACACACAGAATATGATATTTAATTTGCACACATAAATGTGATATTTAATTTACACAGAAAAAACGTGATCATGTAGAAAGTATGAATTACAAGACAGATAAAAATATGAGTAAACCCACTCACCTAAGTTTAGATGAATCGACTAAAATCTCTAGTCCCTATGCTAAGGAATTTCACCATCTTTAATAATAAATAAATAGCATTTTTTAATTTAAACAATTAACATGATTCATAATATAAATATATAATTTAATTATTAAATTGGCTAAATTTAGCCCAAGAACTTAGAAGCTGTAGCTTGCCTACAACCTTAAGTGGCTGGGCTTATGGCCCAAAACCCACTAACACTTGGGCTCGGCTGCGGCTAGCTTGCAGCCCACCAAAATCCAAAATAAATGGATTGGGCTTAAGGTCCAATCCCACTAAACTAGGGGTGAAAACGGATCGGATACGGATCGGATAGTGCTCAACCCATATCCGGATTCGTATTTTTAGTTCGGATACGAATTCGGATACGGATATTGGACGGATAGCAAAATTTAAAACCATATCCTAACTAAACGGATACGGATAATTTTCGGATAAAGAATCGGATCTTAAACGGATATTAATTAAAATTAAAATAATTATAATATTTTATTTAAATATAATTAAAACAAAATTATTAAGAGTTTTACAACAAATAATTTTTTTGTATGTCAAATATATAAAATTAGAGAAATTAATCTCTATAAATAATATATAATGTATTATTAGTAATAATATTAATACTTACTATTTAAACAAGCAAACTAAAAATTGTAAATCATTTAAAAAAATATGCGGGTAAACGGATATCCGATATCCGTATCCGAATCCGAAAAATTTATCCGACCCGTATCCGAATCCGTATCCGAATTTTTTTCAAAAATTCTATCCGTATCCGAATCCGAATCCGAGTCGAATAGAAATTTTTTATCCGAATCCGATCCGAGTTAATCCGACCCGTTTTCACCCCTACATAAACTCATTGATTTTGGTCGCATCTAAAATCTAAACCCAACCTGAATCCAAATTAAAAGGATGAGTGAGCTTAGTTGTACCCGAGGTCATATTCCTCGATGAAAAACCCATGTGAAGAAGGGAAGGATAGGAGACTATCAGTGATCAACGTCATCAATGGTCCACTAACAGCATCGAACACTTGCTGCCACTCTTGCGACCACATTGACCACACAAAGTGAAGGAGAAGTCATTGAACAACAATACCTTATTACATGGCCGACGGCTATGGAGCTGAACAATAAGCACCTAAAACATGAGGATAAAGACGTGAAGCTTTCATACTGATGTAGCTGCAATCCATAGCCGCCACTCGGCATATTTCATCAATGAAGCCAAAATGCCCAAAAATAAATGTACACTAACTACTCAACTAAATCCAAATTAAATATGATTGATGGGAGGGGACTGACCGGTGAGTCGTGTGATAGTCTCGATTGTTCCTTTGATGCTTTGGCGATCTGATCCCACGACATAAGCTCCAACAAGGTAAGGAAGAAGAGAAAGAAAACGAAACAGAAGATAGAGAGCTGGGGGTGAGTCAAGGAGAAAGGGATCTAGGTTTTTCTCTATAATATGGAAAGATTTGATTTTAATTCAAAAACCAATTGAGATGATCGGGAAATCTGAGGCCACTTCTCTCGTCGCGTAATGGTGATGGAGGGGGAAGGGGGAAGGGGGTGCACATGCACTCCTTCTTTTATATTATTACACCACAACCCCTTTAAATCCCTGAAAGTCCCTCCTAATGTCTCATCTACAATAGACCACTAGATCAGCCTCACCATACTCCTTAGTTTGCATCAATGAGCACCCTCAATACTCAATGGCACCTATTTCAAACAATCATCATAAATTTGAGCACCAACCTAATCTTGGTGTGCAGCCACCAGGCATTGGTGCACGTCTGCTCCAAACAATAGCAAAGGCTCCCTTATTGTCTAGAGCTGATTTGATTGTGATCTTAGAGGGGTCGTAACATCCCTAAAAGTAGTTTGTCAAAAAAGTGACACAATCACGTCTTTAATATTTACATTAGTGGCATAATCATTTTTATCAGTACTAAATTCTTTGTACAATCAGATGGTGCATTCTCTAAGGGGTTATACCAAGGTAGAGCTGGAGTGGTCTTAAGGAATAAATGGAGGGCTTAGATGCAAATTGCTTGGGAGCCACACCTAACTATGTCTGCCATATTTGTTGAGGTTTGGGCTATCTTAATGGGTCTAATATTGGTAGAGAAAAATTGCAAGCTGATCATTAAGATCAATTCCTCAGAGGCATCCATAATTTTACATGGTGAAACCACATGTTTATGGAACTGTCGCATTATTATTAATGTCTTGAGTTATTGAGAGGGTTTATTACTATTCACATTGTCAACATATTAGAGAGTGCAATTGGATAGCTAGCCAAGGTAAAGGAACCTCTACTTGTTTTTCTATTGGGCTTATGATAAGAACGGAACGTCCTCTTCAATATCTGGATTGATTACAAGAAAATAGCCCATATAGCCGAGGGAAAATATTCAATAGATATTCTATCATAGTTGGAAAATTATGAACCAAGGGTGGTCAATTCGTAACTTCGTGATCTACGTTTTTGTATTTATATCTTACATAGATTCGGACTGAAACTAGTACAAAAATACGCAAGAGTGGGGGTGATGATGGTGGTGACAAGTAGAAGTGATGATAGGGTTAGGGATGATAATAGAGATAAGGATGGATGATTTGTGGAGTTTAGGAGATAAGGATGAAGGGGGAGAAGTGGCTGAGATCCCAAGGAGGAGGGAAGACTTGGCAGACAAGGGAGGTTAGAAGAACACCAACATTGAGATGGCGCACAGCTAGGGCTTGAAGGAAAGGGAAGGGAGATTAGGGTAGAGAGGATAGAAAGGAGATCGAAATTAATATTCATTCATCATAATATTTTTGGTTGTCATCCACACCTTAAGAGGCTAACCAAAAAAGCAAAAAATGACAATTATTAACCATAGGAACAGTAAATTCCCGTTGATCGCTTCGAACGAGGTACCCCACATTCAAATGCACAAATTGTGTTATCTGTCGATGCAAACGTATGCAGGCGTTCGCACGCGACCGTTTGAACACGGCCGAGCGCGTTCGAACGTACAGTAGGCGTTCGCAAGGGTGTTTGAACATGCCCCCTCCCACGTTCGAACGTGGCATACAGAAGCTTTATTCTTTTAAAATAAATAACTAATACAATAAGAAAAGACTCCCTTAAGATGTATCAGCCCACCATGCTTTCTCCACCTTGTTCTCAAGGTGTTAAGTCGGGGAAACGCTCTAAGATGTCCGTTTCCAACTCTTATGTCGCCTCGTCGAATGGCTTGCCAAGCCACTCGACTAGGACCTCCATCTCTAATCTGATATCATGACGTCGTTGGCACCTCGCAAGTACATGAATCAGCTTCATAATCGTTGTCTCCTCTAATGGCTCGGGCAGAATCGATCCCACGACCTAGTGATCACCAATCCACTTTCTCAGCAATGAAATATGAAAGATTGGGTGTACTCTCGACCCTTCAGGCAGCTCTAAGCAATATGCAATCGGACCAATAAGCTCTAATACCCAAAATAGACCGAATTAGCGATGTGCTAACTTTTGGTTTCGTATCGGACACAAGGTCACTTATCGGTATGGTTGCATCCTTACGAACATCCAACTGCTAATATCGAACTCCTACTCCCGGTGGCTACGATCATAAACTTGCTTCATGCAATTTTGAGCAAGTTTAAGATGAGCACACAACTTTCTCAATGTGGCATCTCTATCCATCAATACCAAGTCCACATCTGTCCGATCCATAGATGCCATAGGATCATAGGCGCGTAATGTTAGAGCCTTGCGCTCATACACCACCTCGAACGGAGTCATGCCAATACTGTAGTGGTAGGCGGTGTTGTAAACTACTCCGCCCACGGTAAGAACTCCAACCAACGTCTCGGCATCTCTCCCACAAAGCATCGTAAATACTGCTCAATGTCTTAATTAACCACCTCCGTTTGGTCGTCCGTTTGTGGATGGTAGATGGAACTGAAGTTCAATCGAGTCCCCTATAATCTAAAAAACTCCATCCAAAAGTTGCTAACAAATACACGACCATGATTGGAGACAATCGTGCATGGCATGTTGTGCAACCTAGTAATATCTCTCACAAAAATTTCAGCCACCGACTTGGCTAAAAATGGATGCGACAATACGAAAAAAATATATATATGATACACTTAGTTAGGATCTTTTCTTATTACATTAGGTGTTTATTTTTATTAAAATAAAATTCTTATAGGTCGCGTTCAAACATAGGAGGGGTCATGTTCGAACGCCCTTGTGAACGCCTGCATCAGGTTTACAAATACAGAGAACGCATATTGTGCATTCGAATGCGGTCGGACGAGTTCGAACACCCACGTTTAAACACCTATATCGTGTTCGCACATCCAGAGATGAAGTTTTTTGAGTGCGTTCGAATGCGATTGACGGGAATCCTTTAGAAATAGGGTTTCATATTGTTTTAGAACTTGTTGGCTAGCCTCTATAAATATGTGGATAACAGCCAACTTCATTATGCTATTGGATTATTAATTTCTTACCTCCTATCTTTTCTCTTGACTCTCTCCCTTCTCCCTCTTCACCATCTTCCACTTCTATAGTCGGCAAGGTTTTTTCAAACTTCTAATCTCCCTCGATTGTCGAAACACCCATCTTTTTTGGGATCTCAACCACTTCTTTCCCTTCATCTACTTTCCTTAATCACATCCACAATCCACCCTCATCTCCATACCCATCCAAAACCCTAACATCCACTCCACTTGTCACCACCACCATCACTCACATTATTCCGTATTTTCGTTCTTGCTATAGTTCGAATCTACGAATGGCATAAATATGAAAATTGTTGTAGATCAAGAAATTACGGATCTAACTCAATTGGTTTCATAATTTTTTGACTACAGGAGAATATCTGACGAATATTTTCCTACAGTTGTGCGGACTATTTCCTATTATAAATTCAGATCTTAAAGGAATTATTCCGTAGTCGACCTTTTGATACAATAACCCATCATCATACTTGCTTAATCTATCAACCACCATAAAAATAACTGAATAGCCACGTACCAGTGGAAGACCTTCTTTGAAATCCATAAAAATATCTTTTCAAACATGGTTCAGTATTGGTAGAGGCTAAAGTAATCCAGCCGGTTTCAATAGAGGCTAAAGTAATCCGGCCGGTTTCAATGTAGTTTTCTTCGCCCTTTGATAAACTTTGCAAGCATGGACAAAAATCCTCACGTCTTATCTTAGTCCTAGCCATGTGCAGCACTGTGATAGCCTTCTATAAGTCCTTAAAATACCCTTATGATCGGCCTCTGAAGTTTGGTGGAAGTACTCTAACAATTTCTGCCGCAATTCATCTTTTGTAGGCACCCGAATGCACCCGCGGTCCAGCAACAAACCGCCTCGGTTCTCCAACTCTGAATGGCGCTCTGGATTATCCAATACCTCCTGTAACAACCTCTTAGTAGCTGGGTTAGATGTACATACATACTTCAGCTCATCAAGAAAATGAAAGAGAAATGGCTGAGATCCCAAGAAGGAGGAAGGACTCGACAGACGACAGAGGTTAGAAGAACACCGATGTCGAGATGGCACATGGCTAGGGCTTGGAAGAAGGGGAAAGGATATTAGGGTAGAGAGGATATAAAAGATATAGAAATCAATATTCATTTATCATAATATTTTTAGTTGCCATCCACACCTTAAGAGGCTAACCAAACAAGCAAAAAATGATAATTATTAACCGTAGAAACAGTGGATTCTCGCCAATCGCGTTCGAACGGGGTTGCCCGCGTTTGAACGCATAAATTGAGTTCTCTGTTGATGCGAATGTATGTAGGCGTTCGCACGTGGACGTTTGAACGCGGCCGAGCGTGTTCAAACACACCATTTGTGTTCTATGTCGATGTGAACGCCTGCAAGTGTTCGCAAGGGTATTCGAACACGACATACAGAAATATTTTTTTTAAATAAATAACTAATACAGTAAGAAAAGACTTCCTTAAGGTGTATTAGACTATATACCCAATCCCCCTAAATCGTTGTAATCTCCTTTCTTGTGACACCCCTTCTATGCGAAGTAGAAGGGCTTACCTTAGCTAACCTTATTATCAAAAAGAAAAAAATTTCGTCCTACAATCATAGTGAGCAAATCAGACTAAAAATAGTTTCATGAGGTATTTATATTATACATACTTTGTTTTTCCTCTTTCTTCCTTGTATACAATATTATCATATCTTTAAGATTTCTATGAAGAACTTATTTTAGATGACATCAATTTTTGAAGGAATAAATGAATTGCGTAACATTCCATTATTGAAGCTACCATGTGACTACATACATTTCTTCAAAGAGAAAAAAAAAACATCACCGTAGCTCTGTGGTTAGGTTTCACAAACCCCGCGACGAAGATCATATATTCGATTCCACCCACATAGATTGCAGTCAATATTTGCTAGATTTTTTTAGAAGGATTGATGTAGATGTCTAAGTTATTTATCTAAGAGGGTTAGCCTATGACTTATGGGCTCGTGATCGATCAAGAAAAAGAACTTTCCTTGATTGACTTATTATTCATATCTAAAAACACTAGGATAATAATGAATGATAATAGTTGAACACCAGTGCACCATGGTTTAGGTTTTGAGTCATGCTAGTGTGATTAGAGAAGCATAGCACTTTATTAATAGTGTCATTCCATTTGGACCTGGTGACTCAATTTTTAGGTCAATTTGTCATTCAGGCCAAGAATGTGAAAATATGAAAGTTGCGAAGCATGCAGTAGAGAAGCGAATGGAACTTGAACCAATTGAATCTTTAGCAAATGTATTTCACGGGGAGATCCTTGTCGCATCCGATCAAAGGGCTAACATTTTAAAGATTCTGAAGGGCTTGCTTTGCACTCTTGGTACTATCAAATATAAATGATGATCATGATGATGACAATGACGACGATGACCCTGCTACTAATCAGGTGTTGATATCGATAAATTAAGTTGATCTGCACAAAATTGATTTTGACTAGAGATTCTCCATTCTCATTGTCAGAATATTACTAACTCTTCTTTATAACATTGTTCTCAGCTTAGCTATATAAGAATGATATAGCTATACAAGAGTAGCGAACTAACAATAAGTAGTAATATAAATATCAGTAAGCTAATTATGCTAAGTAAATATTCAATATCTTGTGGGCCATGCTACAAGTGTAATACCAAAATTATTGAGAATTTGAATGCACAAATGTGCCAAGAGAAACTTAGAATCATAGGTGACACTATTGAAAAAAAAAATGTGAATCCAAAATATACTCTGATACTGTTTGAAATTTCGGAGGCTTTATATGATTCCTAATCAAAGGTTTAGGGATATGAAAAATCAAAAGTCCAAATCAAAGTCCAAGTCGAAGTCAAAATTCAAAATCAAAACCGATTTGGTTTAGACATACTAGGTTTATGAAAAAAAATATATATATAAGAATTGGACTTCAAATACCAAAACCAACTGTGAGATAGACAAGAAAAGGTAAAACACAACAAACATCATGACAATAGATCTTTTAATATGAAAAAGCCTCTCCAATCAAAGAGAGGAAAAAATCACAAACTTGCCCAAACCGAATTAATCTACTTCACATAAATTATAAAAATAAGATTCACTTATAATTGATCCTATCGCACCAATTATTGATTTAAGTCCCAACTTGCTCGGAGTTCGTCTAGATTAACTACTCCATAAAGTTAGAAAGCCTCTGTATTTGTTTCGCCATTAAGCTAAAGGTTAAACTCTCGTACTCATGTCATAGTCAGTAGATAAATTTGTTTAGCTCCTCCAACACTTTAGGATCACCCTTTAAACGCAATCACTCAAACATATAGAGAAGTTTTCCTCACACTTGATGAAAAATTATGCTCCTCAAGGAAATATATAAATCTCTACGATGAGACTAGAATTTTATTAAGATCTCTCTCTCAATTGGATAACCTCTTCTAAGCTTCTAGATTTTTTATATATGTGATAAACATCTTTACTTCATACTAGAAGAATCTAATAAAGGAAACTCTAAGTCAGATCAATATTTCTTTTGTTGTCCAACGTATCAGTGACCTCTCAAGAATTGTACACCTAGCGATGACCTTACAAACATTGTATACGTAGAGAGAGTTAATGTATAGCCATTGCAGACATAAAGAATAATAATATAAATATAGATGTATTCATTGCAAACATAGAGAATGATATTGCAATATTTATTGTAAGGAGGTCTAGTCTGCAAAAATTCATAAAAGACAAACTATTTTCCCTTCTTTACCTCTACTTTATATTAATAAAAAATAACTATTATACTACTACTTTATATTACAACCGAATATTATAATACCACGATTTAAATGAGAGGTACAATTTTAGAAGTAAAAATCTAGAATAGTTAATCTTGAAGGCAAATGAGGAGGTCTAATTCTTCAATGTTACTATCACACCCTTCACAGACATCAAAGGTTGAATCTCTCCTCTTTAAATAGATAGATAGGTAGAGAGGATAGCATAAATACAACTACTGTCTTTATTTACGTACCCAAAAGTGAAAATGTGGATAGAGATAGTAATTTACTTAATTAAAGATATAAACTTTTACTCTCCATTATGCACGTTTTCATAATTCACACATGGTCTTAACATAATGCAAGTGGATTTAACCACAACTTTAGTCTAAATCCCAACAAAAGAAATCACGCATGGATAATAATAAAATAGTATTCATTAGGTACAATATTAAACGGCAAATGATACTAGATTGATGGTCGAGGAGAGAAGGAAATTTATCTACACTTTATTATATATTTTGGGTAAATTACTATTTGCCCTTGTGTGGTTTGGCATGATTCTAATTTACCGAGGAAATTATATTTTATCCCCTATTATTAAGTCTAAATTCGCTTTGCCATGTATAGTTTTATTTTATGTCATTATACCTCTCGTATCGTCTAAACTAAAGTGCAATTGTTATTTTTTTCTATTATATTTAACTAAATCATATGTCAAATTTGAAGATACTCGTTAGATGCAAAGTTATTCAGGATGTAATAAGTTTTCTAACATATTTAAAATAATACCGATTGAATTCAAATGACAATGACAATATAAATATGGAAAATTATATTTTACCCATTTATGGTTTGGCTTCATTTCATAAAGCCCCTATGTATTAAGCACTTAACCTCCGTATGGTCTTTATTAAAGTGTAACTGCTATTTTCTTCATTGTATTTGACCACACTAGAGGTAGAATCCAAAGATCATCATTAAAAAAAATTTGTAGAGGAAGGCTTTACAATGCATTTAAAATAATACTGATCAAATTTTAAATGATAAAGATATAATAAATACAATGATATGCATATTTTTTTTTATTATATCTTTGTCATCTTAAATCCTATCAGTATTATTTTAGATACATTAAAAAGTTTATCTAATCATTTATAATTTTGTCTTTAAATGAGGATTTTTAAATTTAACCTATAGTGCGCACGAATATAATGGAAAAGATAATAGTTGCACTTTAGTAAGACATATGAGGTTAATTGCTTAAATATAAAATATATGTGAACTTTGTGAAATTGAGTTAAACTACAAAGGGGTAGAGTGTAGTTAACCTTATAAATATATTGAATATATATATGCTATATCTTTATTGTCTAAAATTTGATAAATATTATTTTTAGATGTGTTAGAAAGTTTACCGAATTATCTATAACTTTGTCTCTAATATTCATTTTGGATGATTGTTTGGTCAAATATGATGGGAAAAAGTAACAAGTTTAGTTTAGATATAACAATAAGGAGGTAAAGTGAGACTATTAGAACTATGAAGGGTAAAGTTAATTTAGGCTTAACCATACGAGGATAAAATATAATTGTCGGGGTCAAACACTTACACCCCGAGGAAGAAGAAATAGTTCTCCACCTAAACCTAATGACCAATCTATGCTAAAGTATACTTAAATCTTAAATTACTTGAGTGTAAAACTTTATATATGAATCTATGGAAGTCATATGGATCAATCCAATTTTTTGAGAAATCACCAACCGTTCTTATGAGCACAGGTTTCATCTCTAATGGTAAGAAGCTCTTCTTTTTAAACCACGAGAATAAATCTTCTACGGCTTCAAGATTTTGCCATTGATAAATCCTCTCTAATTTTCTTATAGATCTCTCTTCTCTTTTTCTTAGATGGTGTCAAAAAGGAGAGGGCAACAGATCTGTATATATCTGAATAACTTTTCAAATTCTATCTTTTTATTATTTTGTGCCTTAGGGACTAATCCACTTAAATAATAGTATCTTGAGATCCTAAAAGTTGACTCTCCTTATTTGCAAATCTCATAATCAATCCATCAATAATTATAGTTTTGCCTAAATAGGTCTACACATTTATGGATTACACTCTAAAGAATACATAGATTATCAAATAATTCTTAATCCAAATAGATTATTTATAATTATACATGACAATATACAATTCATAATTATATTACATTTTTGCCCAACATTGGATACTATGATCCAACAACAATTTCTTCTAATTTATCTCCATGTTTTGTAAACTTAAACCCATGTGGTCCACACTAAGTTATAACTATTATTCGATTGTCAGTAGAGATCGTAAAGAATTAATTACTTCCAAAGAAATACAATCTATTTTAAGAATGGTAGGGATAGTTTGATCATTTAGCAATTTATTTATGACGAAAAAATGTTTGTGCCAATGAACTCCATTGATATCATCATTTGCATTGTTAGTTCTGAATTAAAAAAAAAATCTAATAGTTGTATGAGGTTAATTGCTTAAATTTGAAGCATAGAAAGATAAGTCAAAACCAACTAAATTATAAATGGATATGTTGTAATCTGCCTTTTTTTTTTAAAAAAGAAAATAGTTTACTCAAACTATCTAATTAAAGTAGCTATTCCTACTATTTTTTAACATACTTCTTCAATACCTAGCTAAACTTATTATTATTCTACTATAGTTTTCCACGAATTTACTATCATTTTTGCCGAGCATGCTGTCACGCAAGTTGATAATAAGTATATTGCTATGTGAGAATTCTAGTGAAAATTTAACGGTGTCCCATTAAATATGTTGCTAAAATTTAAACTCAAGTAATGTCATATAACAATGTGACAAAAAAATTATGTTTCTTTATTAATAAGAAAATAGAAGGTATAAGATATGCTGACGATGAAAAAAATTTAAAAATCCAGAATAAAATAATCACCATTGAGCTAGTGGCATTTCCGTTACTTAATAGCATTGTTACCCAAGAGATTCAAAGGTCTTACCGCACGCGTTACATTTTGACAATAAATCTTTAAAGATAAAACTCTACAATGTTATTATATAAAACGGTCTCAAAAAGTGATTTAATTATTAAAATGTTTTTAAGTCAGCGATTTACCTAAACTTTCTTATTTTAATAAAGTATTGATAAATAATTTAAATAATATAGTACAATGATGATGTTAATTTTTTGCGACTTATAATAAGACCGGTCAATATCTTGCTATCTAACGTAGAGTAGAGTGAAGTGCACGTATGACATGGTTTATATGGTATGATGTCGTCCGGGGTCGGTCGGTCGTCGCCAACCTCCGATTCAAACTGCACGAAGAAATTCTTTTTTTCTTTTTACTTGAGAAAAAAAGAAAAAGTGTACCAAGAACAGCTACATCTCAGCTGCGTGATGTTGAGTAGGTAGTTGATCGTCTGCGATCATAATTGCAGAATATATAATGCTATCACGTACTTGGCAAACCATGATCGGCTTTCAAACAGTTAAAATGCTAGTCGGAGTAAATTCCTATATTCAGTTTTGCAGGCAATCAGTTATCCTTTGGCTCCATCGCCCCAGCTCACCGACAGTCTCTTAGAACAAAAGGCGGACACTTGGTGGGTGTGAAAGCGATTGAGATCCTTCCACCTCTTACCCCCTGCCTTCTTCTTAAGCTCGCTTTTGCCTGGAGTCTCAAGAGAAGGAAGGCGAGAAGAGAAGCGGATTTGGAAATGGGTCCTCGGTTATCCCTCTTCTCACTCTTCTTACTAGCATTCCTTCTGCATTGTGCGAGATCTGATGGTAATGTTCTCATCTCCAACTCTTTCTCACTGTCTGTTATGTGATTAGAATTTTTTTCTTAGTTTTATAGATGTAGAATTTTAGTTGGTTTTGATCTCACTATAGATAGTTGCATGCATTTCTCGTATATATATTTTTATTTTTTATGTTGCAATGGTTCCTTTTACCATTTCTTTTGTCTGTTGGAAAGAAACAGGTTAAAGAGAGCAATTAGATTTGAATCTATATAGTTTGACATTTGGTGAAACCAAAGCAGTTTTTCTAGATTAGAAAATTACAATGTAGAGAAAAGGAGTACATACCATATAATTTGGTAATTTATTGCTGACTAATATTGTTGCTTTGATTTAGTTTGAATTTTACTTAAAAATAAGTAATTAGACTGAAATCTGAAATGAGGCACAAGGATTTGATGTTACATTTGTTCGTTGAACATTTCTGAGGTTGCATGTGATCTTATGGGGCTGAACTGTTTTGGGAGGGGGACAGAAACCTCCCTTCCCATTGTTCCTTTCTCTCCCAAGTCCCAGCCCTAGACTAGATTATTCCAGCAGTCAATTTCCTGCTCTTATTTCATTAGTTAGGGATTGATTCTTTTATATGTATCTCATTACTCTAGAATTCTGAAAGAGGACTAGGCTATTAGTCTGTTTCATTAGCAGATCTAAAGTCTCCAGAGCTGCTTTAGCAGAATTGCATATTTAGGAGATGTGTTCTCAGAATTCATCATCTTAAAAAAGGAAACACAACAAAAAGTGATCTTTTTTTCATCATGATATTGCTGATAGAGATTTCCACACATAGCTAGAAGCAGGAACATTGTCCCAGGAAAAGGTATTGCCAGTTATGATGGAGCTCACTGTGGTAGTTTTAGGCTGTGACAGCTATGGTATGTGCTTCGGCTTCCTTGAATAGTGTCCATGTTTGATATGTTGCACTCTGAATTAAAATCAACTATTTCTCTGGCGATTTAAACTCTGGCAAAATGTTATCATTTCTGATAGCTCGCCATTTGGTGGGCCTCTTTTTGAAGGTCATTGAAAACTCGGGGGAGATATAAGAATCCTAGTTTGACTAGGTTTAGAAATATGGAAAGAACAAATTCCAACCAAAGTCAAAACAAAAAATCAAAACAATTTCATTTAGAATAATTGAATCCTACTAAATTTAGGAAAACATTTAAGAATTGAACTTTTAAAACTGAAACCAAGTAAGAAATAGAAATTCAATTACTACTCAAATTAATAAATCCGAACTCAAGTCAGTAAGTGAAAAAAAGGAAATAAGAGTAGGAAATGTAAAGCTGAGAACGAATAGGAAGTTAAGGGCACGACGAACACATGATCACAATTTTTTTAACCCCTCACCGAAAAGAGGAAAAAAACTGCAGATCCAGTCAATCTCTTTGATCAATCTATTTCACAATAAATTGTAGAAATAATATTCACTTATAATCACTTATACCATGCTCCAAGTGACCACTGATTAAAGTTCTTCGTTTGCTTGAGCTTCCCTCTTCGATGAACTACTCAATGAACATAAATTGCTCCTCGTTGATTGTCTTTAACTCGATATGGATCAAACTTTCTATTGCTCTTCATATTGATGTAGATAATATTGGTTCAACTCCTCTATTGTTTTTGGATCATTCTATATTGAAGCATAAATACTCGGACATATATAGATGTCTCTCCTCACCAATTGATAGAAAATTATGCTTCACGAGGGCTCCTCAAACTCGTAAATGATGAATCTGAAGCTCTTTGAGTTCTCTTTGGATGGATCCAATGACAGAGCAAAGATTCTTGGGCGGAGGGGCAAAATCAAATAATCATTCTAAGAAAAAGAAGTATTACGTGTCACCTTAGAAAAAAAATATTTACTTATGAAAATTATGCTTAACAAATTCATCTATTCTAGTTTTTATGTCACATATTTGGATAAGCGTTTTTCTTGATAAGCCCAAGAGAGGTTCATATTGCATATTCTTCCTATTTTATTTCCGTTGCAAAATCACCCAATTTTACTATTTTCAAACTATATTACCCTTGCTTTATTTCTGAGTGGGAGAGAGAAAGTTTTGCTTTTCATTTAATGTTAGTTTATCCTTTTCTAATAGGAAACATTACTTTTTTTTTAGAAAAATCAGTATCTATTTTACCCAAGGATTTAAATATTCTTTTTCTTCTTCTTTCTTTTACCACCATTATATCTAAATAAACTTGCCATTATTGTTTTTACAAACCCTACGCTCTATAACCCTACTAGTTAGCCTTTTTCTATATGATTTAATTTGGTACTCAAGTACTTACTTAAAAGTATTTTGAAACGGATATATATTTTTTTAGGGTTAAATACATTTTACTCGCTTGTACTTATGCCTAAAATTACTTTACCCCATTGTATTAAAAAAGTCTCAAACTAGTTTCTATACTTATAACTAAAGTGAGACTGTTAATTTTTCTGTTAAATTTAACCGAGTAATATGACTATTTTGATTATTTTATTACATTATATCGAAATCTGCATGTCTTTTCTAACAAATACAATAGAGGCATTTTGGTCATTTTGATATCATTCAGTTAAATTTGACGGAAAGACTAACGGTTTCACTTTATTCATAAGTATAGGGACTGGTTTGAGACTTTTTGAATATAAGGGGACAAAATAATTTTGGGCATAAGTATATGGGATAAAATGCATTTAACCTATTTTTTATAACAATATATTATTATCACAATATATGTTTAGTATTTTCATCATATCATTCCCATATAAACTTCGATCTGTACTATTTTGATGCATTGAAAGTTAGCCCTTTACAAGTTCATCTCTTATAAATATCCTCAAATTTAACTATTTTGGGGGCTAAAAATTCATTAGAAGATAACAACTTAATAAAATAATGTAATCCATTGATAACCGAAGTAATCCATTATTAAATAACAGAATCAGTTTTTGTTCACTGTTTTGATCAAAATTTTCTCATACGAACTCCTATTGGTTTGTATTTTATATACATGAAAAAACTTATTCAGTCATCTATAACTATATCTCCCATACGTATTTTCAAATTCGACTATTTCGGGGCCTTAACATTCATGAGACGATGTCAGCTTAAAAGAATAATGTAATCCATTAAGAAAAAACGGAATTCACTAAACACTGACATAATCCTTTACTAAATAATAGAATAAATTTTTGTTCACTGTTATGCTCATATTTTTTTTATATGAACTCTGATTAGTATTATTTTATATTTTGGAAAGCTTATCAGCCTTCTATAACTTTATCTCTCACGAATGTTTGAAAATTATTCAATTATCTGATACTTCATGTTATGTATGGATCTTCAAATTCAACTTAATCCATGACTAAACAATGTTACCTATTAATGAGTAACATTTTTTGCTACTAAATAATGTAATCCGCTACTTTTGAGTGTTTTCTTTATTTCTATCTCATACGAACTCCGATTATTATTTTGGATGCGTTCACAATTCTTTTCAATCCATTACAAGTTAATTTCTTATAAGTATCTTCTAATTAGATGGAATATGCTACGAAGACGTGATACATTGATATTTAATATAATTCATTAATAAATAACAGAATCCGCTACTCTTTAGTGTATTTGTCATAACTTTTTCATATTAACTCAATTGCTATCATTTTGGTCTAATTAACTTGATTTGTTATCATTTTCTAGTAAATTATTAGCCCCTGAAATGATCAAATTTGAAAATACTTGTATAAGATAAGTTGTAGAGGACTGAATGGTATTTTCAATACATATAATATAATACCGATCGGAGTTCATATAAAAAATATAGGAGCAAAATAGTGAACAAAACTGATTCCATTTATATAGTGATGAATTATGTTAGTTATCAATTGATTCTATTATTTGTCAGCATATTAAGCCGTCATCTTCAAATGAATTTTAAGTCTTTGAAATGGGCGAATTTAAAATAGTCTGAGAGATGAAATTTTAGAAGACTGAATAAACTTTCAAGTGCATATAAAATAATATCGATCGAAGTTTATATGAGAAAAATATAAGCAAAATAGTGAATAAAAATTGATTCCATTATTTAGTAATGGATCACATTAGTTATCAATGGATTCTATTATTTTTTTAAGCTAGAATCTTTTAATAGAATTTAAGCTCCTAAAATGGTTGAATTTGAAGATACTCGTGAGAGATGAACTTATAGAAAATTGAATTTCAACACATAAAATAATACTGATTAAAGTTCATATGAGAAAAATATAAGCAAAAATATGAACAAAAGTTTATTACGTTATTTAGTAACTGATTACATCAGTTATCAATGGATTCCCATATTTCTTAACGGATTATGTTAATTTTTTAAAGCTATCATCTTCTAATAAATATTTATCTCCCGAAATGGTCAAATTTGAAAATATTCGTGAAAGGTGAAGTTGTAGATGATTGAATAAGCTTTCTAACGCATATATAATAATACCGATCGGAGTTCTAATGAGAAAATTATGAGTTAAATATGAACAAAAGTTGATTTTGTTATTTAGTAACAGATTACTTCGGTTATCAATGGATTACGTTTTTTTTTCAAGCTGTTATCTTTTAATAAATTTTTACTTGATTTCGTTATTTAGTAACGGATTACTTTGGTTATCAATGGATTTTACGTTATTTTTTCTCAAGTTGTTATCTTCTAATAAATTTTTAGCCTCTGAAATGGTTGAATTTAAGACACTCGTGAGAGATGAGCTTGTTGAGGTTAAACTTTTTAATGCACCTAAAATAATACAGATCGAAATTTATATAAGAATAATATGATGGAAACACCAAACATATATCGTAATCTACTGTTTTAAAAGAATATATACGTTCAGTAATAGTTTTAGGTAAATATTTGAGTCAAGGTTTCGGAACTCGGTATTGGGACCAGCCAACCGAAAAAACAATATATATTGTGTTTTGATTCATTGTTGCGGCTTGTATTAATGTATCTGTAATTTATTGAGACATTGTGTTGTATTCTGTTTTAAGATAAATCTTATCCTCTTAATAGTTTTAATCTTATTGTTTTTATAAATTTATCTAATGGAGGGATATTATCTCTAGCACTACTAATTCCGGTACAGTCAACCTAAGATATATATAGTAAATATTTGTTAAGTGAGCCCTATAACGGGGAAATGTTGACAATGTTTAGAACAAGATATATTCGGTGTTTGGCTAGCAGTCAGACTAATAACTCATACAATAATAGAAAGTAAAGCTCTTTTAGGTGAGGAATCATGGGATGAGATGTATATCTTTGATTTACCTCTGGATCCTTTTTATTGAGCTGAGGAACAGCTACAATTCATACTAAGATGATCCACTAAAGAAAATTTGATTGTGTTTTTGAACTTTCATTTACTATTCTGCACGATCAGTTCGAATTGATGTGAATGTGATTCACATCGAACTTATATTCATTATATGTTTCGACATAGAATTTGTTTCACGGTCCGAACCAATTAGGAATAGTTCAAACCATTTTCTATAGAATTGCTGAATTTGACATCCATTTTTTTATTTCTTCGCACGTACACTGTTATGACTCGAAATCATAATAATGACTTGCCATGTATCTCAATACGCTTGAGATATACGAAGTCTTAATTAATATTTTCTAAGTTCACAATGACAATAATTAATCTGAAAATCTGACTTTGATAAAATTTCATCCAATAATAATGGAATAAACAATGTCATCACTAATGTGTTTCTAAGTAATTTGAATTAACAGAAAGTCTAAAAACATAAAGACCAAAATAACTAAAAGGTAAAGGAAAAGGTAGATCCTAAGTGAAGTGGTGTTTCGGTGTATCTCGCTCAGTTGCAACGCTGATCAATATATGAAATTTTAAAAATGGAAATTCTATGAGCTAACAACTATTGGTTAGTGAGTAAAATCCACTTAAAAACCATATAAATTTGAACATATTAACATAGCTTGAACTAAATTCAAATCCAATAATTTCACTAAGCATGCATATAGTAACAATAATAATGACAGTAATAATAATGAGTCATATTTTATAATATGCTCAGTTCTAACAAACTAAATTTTTCTTAATAATGATAATATCATTTGTCTCAATTATATCAATACATTATGGATCAACAACAATTAGAAGTTACCTCTAGATGGCGCTTAAATCTTTTCCTCATAGCTGATTCGATTATGTTTACTAGGAGATGTCATAATATGATAAGATTAGAGTCATCTAAGTCTTTTGATCTAACTTAGGACTATTCCTAAACCCCGTCAGAGTCACCTAAAAAGTCATCGTAGTGATTTATAATTTTCTTCTAGACTTTCAGGTAGACTTGAGTCACCACGGAAAGTCACAAGCGATTTATACCGAGACTGCTCTCTAAATTATACCAAATATCAGTTATATTTTTTCACTAATATTCTTATTTATTAAAAATTATTATTTGCACGAAGTATGGCGATGCACTGAATCATAGAAATTGCACAGAAAATATAGTAATTAATTTGCACACAAAGAAATACGTGGTCTAATAAAAGCACGATATACAATACAAATAAATGTGAGTGAACTCACTCACCTAAATCTAGGTAAAACAACTGAAATATCTAATCTTTAGTCCACGTGATAAAAATTACTACCTTCAAATAATAAAGAAATAACATAATTTTAATTTAACCCGTAATATAATTTATGAATTTTTAAAACTAAATAAATGGCTAAAATGGGTTAATTTAAATCCATTGGATTGGATTGGGCTGGGCTGTAGTTGACTCGCAGCTCACATTTTCCTTTCATAACAATCGGGCTGGGCCAGGCCCAACCCAAAACCAATGAAGGATTGGGCTGCAAATTAGCACGCAGCCTATCCACAAATCCATTGAAATGGATTGGGCTAAAGGCCCAATCTCATAAACTAATTGGGTCGGGTTGGGTTGGACCCAAACCCAGACCTAAACTCGAAACCCAAAACAATTGGGTTTGACAAACCCAATATGGGTTGGGATCAAAAGATCCCAATCGAGCCCTTCTCTCTCAATGAAGAAGAGGAAGGGGAGGAGTGCGCCTGTTGCTTGCCGGTGACAGCATTGCCGGAGGCCACGCCAAAGACACCTATGCCACCTTGCTACCACGACGACCACACGAGGTGGATGAGAAGCCATTGACGACGACTAATGGCCTCATCCCATGGCCGGAGCTGATTTGAGCCACGAGAGTGAGGGCAACCATGGCATGAGGCCAACAATGTGAAGCTCTTGATCACAAGCAATAGTGACCTAAAGCTGCTGGTCGGCCATTTTTGTTGAAGAAGCTGCGAGCATCAAATTTAGGTTTTTCTTTAAGCTATTAAACTTAAATTAATTTTGAGGGGTTGGGGAGGGTTGACTTGCGAGTCGCGTGGTAGTCTCCAATTGCTCTGGCAATGCTCTGGTCCAATCCCACGTCGTGACTCCAACGGTAAAAGAAGAAGAAGAAGAAGAAGAAGAAGAGAGAGGGAAAAAAGGAGGCTGAGGTAAATGAGAGAGTATTTAGGGTTTAATTTATAGAGAAAAATCCAAATCTAAGTTAGATTTAGTTTTGGTTGAAATACTCGTGGTTGCCTCATCGTGTGCCGGTGAGGGAAAAGGCACAGCACATGCAATGCACGTGCGCTCCAAGAGAATTTTTTTTTCAATTTATTATTATTATTATTATTATTTTATTTTCAGATCTTACATACAGGTTTTTCACAAGTAGTGTGACTTGATCATACATAAAATTTTAGATTATACATCGTATTTTATAGTTTTTTATGTTCACGAGTTTGTCACAAAATATTGTAATAACACTTTTTCTCTTGAAAAAAGGTATTGAACAAGTTTGAAAATTGAAATTGAGATAATGGTAAAAATCAAGAATCGCATATTACTGATTTCTTTAAAAGAAGAGAAGAAAACGAAAACCTGATGTATTTGGTTTGGCTCAAGTAGCTATTTCATCAAATTTATCTCCTGAAAAAAGGTATTGAACCATAAGGCAGTCATTAAGTAATACGAAATTCATCTATCTATTGTCTTCTAGAGGAAATTCATGTAAATTATAATAAGGGTACTACTTGACTAGGTTGTAATTTTGTCCAAAATAAAGCTTAGGGCTTCAGTGAACTTACTCATTCTTGAAGATACTCTTCTATTGTAAAGCAATACTATCGTTTTAGTTGACCTATCTCTTACTCAGAAAATCTCCACCATTTTGTGGCATCTCAAACTTGTTTAAGTTTTTGATCTTGGGGATATTTTGATTATTTTATGCATCACTAAATTAAGGATGGTCGTGCCGACCACCAACCGACATGGCACAACTCAGCACGTAAAGAGAGGGAGATAAAAGATAAAAGAAACAACTCACCTGCGTAGCTGATGTTGTTGTCGCCACTCGCCTCTTGTTGGGAGCGACAAGGATAGCGGCGGCGGTGAGGTCGACTGTGAGCGACGAAGTTGCTAGGACAAGTGCCGTGCGGCACCCCTCATGCCACGTGCCGGTTGGCATAGCTATTGTTGCTCTAAATAACCAAGCAAATGTTTTTCGATGGACTAGTGCCAAGCCTAAGCCATGCATAGAGTGCATTACCAACATTTGTATGCATGAACTATCTTTTAATTTTGACTAGTTGACTTTGTATCATTATGATGATAGATGGATGGATGAGATCATAAGAATATTATTATAGTATCTATTAGTTGTTGGGAATTTAAAAAGATAGGTGATGGGATAAGTAAACCCCACTTATAACCGTTATTGTCTTTTTGATCTATCTTATGTTCTAGAAATCTAACTTGCTAACCT
Source organism: Typha angustifolia (assembly GCF_048772165.1). Classification (NCBI taxonomy): domain Eukaryota; kingdom Viridiplantae; phylum Streptophyta; class Magnoliopsida; order Poales; family Typhaceae; genus Typha; species Typha angustifolia. The sequence goes on along the minus strand of NC_133252.1, from coordinate 7,925,435 downwards.
TTGACATAAGTAACAAGCAGATTTTCCGTAGTTGAAGCACTTATTAGCCAAGAATTGATTGTTAAACAAATTAAAAAAATACTAATGACTTGTACTATAATTATTGGATGGATTAGTAATTAATAGCCAATAGTAGGCTGCCAAGTATCCTAACTGGAAATTTCCTACATTCAGGATTGCAGAGCTACAGTGATGAACAGGCCTATCTCTCTACATGTGGCCTTTGCTTGGTCACATGTGGTGCTCTCAATGTCACGACCCAAAATAGAAATCACGACCGGCCATGCATCTCAATATGCTTGAGATGCACGAAGCCTTAATAATACTCTCTATCTATACGATGACGAGATAATTAAATAAAATGAGAATATGCTTTATTAAAATTTTATTACTAAAGGCAATTGGAATAAAATAAACAATGTTAATGTTTTTGAATCTCTAAAACTAAATAAAATAAAATAAAGTCTTCTAATCTAGAGCACAAAATCTAAAAGAGCGGAAGGGTAAATAGGTGAATCCTAAGTGGAGGTGGAATCCGGGTACATCACGCTCAGTCGCCCCGCTGACTATTACCTGAAATAAATAAACAAATACAAAACAATAGAACTCGTGAGCCAACAAATATAGCTCAGTGAGTGGAATCCACTCGAACCAAATAAATTTTTAAAACATATTAATGCTGAATAAATGAACTAAAAGCAACAATAACCATCATAATATGCAATAGACATGCTCTCTACATAATAACAATAGTAACAATAGAGAAATGTCACAACTTGTAACCTTGCACGTTTTCCAATTTATTACATCTTTTTGATATTTATACTGTCATATGTCTCAATGGGTCTAAACCCTGTGGATCCACACCAACTAGAAGTCACCTCGACATGACGCTCGGGACTTTTCTTCATAGCTGATCCGGTTAGGGTCATCAGAGGGTATCACCCTGTGATCAACACACTCTGTCTTTTCCTCTAACCGTTGAGAGAAGTTAGAGTCACCTAGGAATCTCTCCTAGGACTGTTCCCTAACCCTGCCAGAGTCACCTAAGGAAGTCACCGCAGTGATCTAATTTAGGACTTTCCCCTGGACTTCTAGATAGACTTGAGTCACCATGGAAAATCACAAACGATTTATACCGGGACTGTTCTCTAAGTCATATCAACATTAGTCTCATTTTTCTTTTCATAATTTTCAATATTAGCACGAAGTATGGTGATGCACTGAATATAATAATTAAATGCACACAAAAAATAAAACAATTAAATTTTCGCATGTACGGATGAAATAAATAGACTTGCATACAGAAATTGCAATAATTTAATTTTTACACATGGGGGTGAAATAAATAATTTGCACACAGAAAATTTACATGGTCTGACAAGAATACGAAATACAATAAAATAAATACGTGAGTGAACCCACTCACCTGAGTCTAGGCAAGACAACCAAAATCTCAAATCTCTAGCCCACGTACTAAAAATCACCACCTTAAATAATAAATAACAATAACATTTTTAATTAAAACAATTATTAAAAAAAAGTTTATACAATTTTACCTAAGAATAATTAATTTGGGCTAAAATAAACCCAAATCAATTGGGCTGGGCTGCAGTTGGCCCGCAGCCCACCCAAAACCATTTCATAAATGGATTGGGCCAAGGCCCAATCCAATTAGATAATGGAACCGGGTCGGGTTCCTTGGATTCGGATCCAACCCGACCCGAATCCATCACTAAAGGGAGAAGATCAGACTCGGCAACCCGAGTCTGTCTTCCCCAAACCGAAGAGAGAGAGAGAAAAAGAGAGGAAAGAAGGAAGAAGAAGAAGAAGAAGAAGAAGGCGACGCCGGCGGCCGCCACTGCGGAGGTTCGCCGGCGCACCCTTAGTTCCTGACGGGATCCGGAGGTAGCGGCCGCGACTCGAAGCCGTCGGCCGGCCCGATTTGCCGACGAGGCCGAAAACCCCCAAATCAGGTAATTTCGAATTTTCTCATTTAAAATTTAATTAAATTAGAGGGGTGGGAGAGGGCTTACGTGGGAGTCGTGTGGTGGTCTCTGCTGGCTCTGGCGGCGCTCCGGCTGGCCGATTCCACGGCGACAACTCCGTCGGTGAAGGAGGATGAAAAGAGAGAGAAAGAGAGAGAGAGAGAGAGAGAGAGAGAGAGAGAGAGAGAGAGAAAGAAAGAGGGCGTAGGGTTCCAGAGAGAGGATTAGGGCTAATTATAGATTAGGAGAGGATTAAATCTAATCCAATTCGGATTAGATGAAATCCCCCCAAATCAGCTGCGTGCTGGAGAGGGAGAGGGGAGGAGCTGCACGTGCACCCTCCTCTTTTTTTTTTTTTTTTGGTTTTGACACTCAAGTTACAATATTATGTCACTTGACAGAGATAGTGCTCTCGTAAACTGATTTTCTACTAGCTCGGCTACACCAATATTATAATGCTTGGGTCATAGGTAGTGCATTCCAACATCAGTATTATATTGCCATCACGTACAAAACCTTGCCAAGAGGCAAATCCCTTCTTTATTAGAATTCTGTCTCCTTTACAATGGTGTGACACTTTCACCTGCCATCGATCCTAACCATCAATGCAATCTGCCATTGAGTGAGAGAAAAGGGAGTAGAAAGGAACTAGGGCACAAGAAACAGAGAAGAAAGGAAGCCATTGGTTCCAACATAACCCAGTAAACAGGTAATGGGACCACCTTTACATTATCGACCTGAACCTTACCTGTTTTACTAATAAACCTTGAAACTTTTGTATCCCTCATCTGTATCCCAATGTATTAAGCTGTAATGCTGTATCCTCATAGTATGTAGTAATTAATCTATATTTTTCTTGATTTAGATACTCGATAGTCATTTGATATGTACCAAATGCATATCTAAGTCATATCAGTATTTCATTGTATGTCATACGCATGAACTAAGGTCTATAAATGTATCACTCTCATGAATGGAAGATCTTTATCTTTGAGGAGTTCTTGATTTGCACTTATTCTCTTGGTTGATTCCATGTGAAGAACAATGTGCTCATCTCCAACGTGTTAGATTTTGTGGAGAGGTAGGTGTTATTTGTACTATCCTCTCTATTCTCCAAAATTATTTACTGTCAATTGGTATCAGAGCTTAAGTTTTTCATTGCTAGATTGTGACGATGCGATCCAAACCAAAGTTCTGAAAGTCGGTATTAGATCGAGATTGGGATCGAGATTAGGATCGAGATTGGGATCGGCTGTCCAAAAAAACGATACGTATCAGCTGCCCATATCGGATCAGACTATTTTTTTAATAAAATAAAATTCTAAATATTATTTAAAAATATTGATAAATTTTTAAAAATTTAGAAAAAATTATAAAAAAATAATAATTACTTATATATAAAGCCTAAAAATCTCTCTTCATTTCTTCTTCCCTATCTCTCTTACTGTTGATCTGTTGTATCCCTCACTCTCTCTCTTTCTACTCTCTCTCTCCCAGCTACAGTAGGTCTCTCTTTCTCCCTCACTCTCACTCTCTTTCCCTTTCTCTTTCTTTTTCTTCCTACAGTAGGTTTGCTGCAAGGGCAGGCCTAACAAGCGGCTGCTATAGCCGCTCATAGCAAGGTAGTTGCAACTACAATTTCGGATGGGTTTGGCTGTATCGGATCGGATTTTTTTTAATTAAATAAAATTTTAAATATTGATAAAATTTAAAACTTTAGAAACATTACAAGAAAATAATAAACTAATAATTACTCACATATAAACCCAAAAAACCTCTCTTCATTTCTTCTTATCCCTCTTACTGTCGATATGTTGTATCCTTTTCTCTCTTTTCCTACGCTCTCTCTTCCTACTGCAGCATGCCTCTCTCTTTCTCTCTCACTCACTTTCTCTTTCTCTTTCTCTCTCTCTCTCTCTTCTTGCAACAAGTCTACTATAGCAGCGAGCTTGATAGGTAGCTGCTGTTGCCGCCCGCAGCAGGGCAGCTGTAGTTTCAGGTGGGATTGGCTATATTGGCCGATTCCGACCCAAAATGGATTGGTTATTGGCCAATACGGTCGGCTGGTTTCAGCTCGAATCGAGATCGGCTAAAACTAGGATCCATGGTCCAAACATAGAAAAGGCTCTGCCTTTAGTGCCTTATGGTTGCAACTTTGGAATATTGAAGCAGATGACTAAGGAGGCAAGTGTGTAAACTTCAAGAGCAACTTTCTCTTGGTCAGTAAGAAGCTTTTGGAACATGATGATTCGCGTCGTGATTTGAGCATGAAAGCTTTAGCCACAATGATAGATTAAGCCCTTCCATTTTGCTCGAAGGTGTGTATCTAGTAAAGAGGCTTCTACACATTGCTATCTTTAGAGGGACTCCTAGATCCATTGAGATCTTAACATCAAGGTGATAATCTTGAGTTTGAAGGAAGAATACAACCATATGAATTCATAAATTGGCTTCATGTCATGGAGTGAGTCTTTAAGTACTAACACTGTTGAAGCACAGGATGATGAAGATCATTGCCATCAAACTAGAAAAATGCTTCTATTTGGTGGGAGCAACTCAAACTTCAATGAAATCATGATGGCAAATTTAAATTGCTACTTGGGAAAAGATGAATAAAGAGCTCAAGAAGACGTTCTTACTATAGATAAACTATCTTCAAGACTCATTTTACAAATATTTGTTGGTTCATATAAGAGCATCGCTCTATGGCAGAATCAATGTTTTAAAAGATTGAAGGCCGTAGACTATAGTGCCTAAGCGATACTATATGTGAGTGTAGGCAAGCGCGTAGAAATCAAGACAATTAAAAAATAAACAAATAAAAGACATAATTGTTAGAGAAGAAGTTAAAATAAATACGTACACTCTGGACAATGTATTATGCATTCTTATTAAGAACTATAGTTAGCTATTAGAATCCACTAATTTATCAACATGTATAATAATTTAAATTTTCAGTTGCAATTTGCATACCAAAATATGATATGAGATCTAACAAGGTCAACTCAACTAGGCGGGACCTATGCAGAGCCTAATTCTACTCTATTGCTGGAGCCTACACGTTAAGGCGGAAGTTTTTTTAAAACATTGGCCGGAATACGTTGAGGAGTTTGATGATCTTATGATGTGGTGTGGCATCTCCGAATCCAAGGAGCAAACTGTAGCTTGCTGTATAAGCAGGTTGCGACAAGACATCTTTGACATTGTAGATCTCCAATCATATTGGACCTACAATGATTTGTATAAACTTGCAGTCAAGTTAGTTTGGCAAATCAAAGCGAAGGAGAGAATTTGGCCAATGAGTGTGAGTGCTTCTCGGTTCTTAGGCCGTGAGAATACTTCTAAAAGATTTAACTAGGGGAGTATTTCTTAACCTTCTAAAGCTTTATTTCCCGCCTTCTTCTAAGCAAGATGTTGCAACTTCACTGATGCGTCCGAGTTCATCTAACATCAACCCTTCGCAATGCTTTAAATGCCAAGGGTTTGGACATCCCACCTCCGAATATCCGAATAGGATAGTTGTTACTCTCTTGGAAGAGGTGCTTAAAGAAGAAGAATATGAAGAACCTACCAACATATGATGAAGAAGAGGAAGAAGAATATGTCACCTAAGATGATGACAATAAAGCTCTTGTTATCCGTCTAGCCTTAAATACCTCTATTGTTGAAGACAATTGGCTTCGAAACAACATCTTTAACATTTGGTGCATCTCTATCTATAATATTATCATTGATAGTGGAGGTTATGATAATACTCTCTTCTACCATGGTCAATAAGCTAGTATTCAAAATTGAGAAGCATTATAGTTTTACAAGTTTTAATGGCACAAAAAGGGAAATGGGGTAAAAGTTACTAAAAGATGTTTGGTTCAATTTTCTATTGGCAAAACATATCATGATGAAGTATAACATGATGTCATCCCGATGGATACATGCCATATAGTATATGGACGTCCTTAGCAATATGATAGAAAGGTGGTCTATGGTGGGTTCAAAATATATAACTTTCATAAAAGATGGAATCAAAGTCTCTTTGAGCCCTTCCAAACCAGCATTCGTAAACCTTCCAAAGAAGAGGATGCTAGTTTGCTCCTTAAATCTTTGTTTATCAAAGAACTTGAAGATTCAAAGGAGGATAATACTTCAATTCTAATTGGAGGCTAATAAAGTGATAATAGAAAATCTGAGCTTCCATCTATTTTATTACCTCATCTTCAAGAATTTCATGATGTATTATGGAGGAGATTCCACCAGGCCTTCAACTAATGTGGGGCATCCAAGATTACATTATTCTTTTGTCCGACGATATCCTTCCCAGCAAGACAATATATTGAATAAGCTTGAAGGAGAATGAAGAGCTCCAACACTAAGTCAACTAGCCTATCCGAAAGGGCTTAGTGGGGGGATGCATGAGCCATGTGTGGTTTCAGCCCTTTTTGTTCCAAAGAAAGATGGTTCATGGCAGGTGTGTGAAAGGAGCTACATCTTGTTGTACAATATCTACAATGCAAGGATACTATGCCAGGAAGGCGATGATCGCTCTTTTTAACTTAACATTGGACTAAATATAGTACACAGGATGAAGATTGGCATAAGATGATTACGACTGTAGTTGTACACAAAAGTTACTCTTGGGTTTTCCTTTTTCACTGGATATGGGAGAGTTGACAAGGTGTACAGGAGTTTTGAGCTTAGGCTTTGAGCCAAGTTTCTCTTGGGTCTACGAGTAGGTTTTATCTGGTATGGATTTTCTTTGTATGGATTTCCTTTTCTCGGAGTGAAAAAATTATTGATACATCATACATGCTTGGAGGATCGAGGCTATTAAGTCAAACCAAACAAATCTTGGGTTTCTCTTTTGGTTTAGTTTATTTAATGCTCTTCTTATTCCGTCTCAGGTCGCTTCCATAGACACAGCATATTGTAATTGTGAAGAATCTTCAGTATTGGTCTTTGTTTTGTGATCTATGCTCGTTCACTAACATCAGCAGAACCTCATCTGAACTAGATTATCCTGATGAAATATTAAGAACCAACAGCTGCATGTCATGAACAGATATCCTAGTTATGCATTATTTTGTACTTTGACAATTCACTGTTTCTCAAAGAAAGTATTCACCCTCACAGACCCCAATCTTTTCATCTATCATTTCTCAGATGTCCTTTGGATTGAATGATTTATTTCTGGAAATGCTAAGAGACACAAATTTGTCTATCATTATAAGAATCTGCATTAGGAAACAAATAGGAATATTAATTGTACAGTCTTCAGTTTTGGGTCTTCTGCTGAAACTCATTCTTATATGAATTTTCTTTTCTTTTCTTCTCTCTCTATTTATTTACTTTTTGTTTATTTGTTCTTCTAATTCTTTAGATTTTCTCTTTTTGATTGTAGATCTTCAAGAAATTTTTTTCTGGTTTCTTAAACTTTCTACTTGAAATTTATTTTGGTGAAGAAAAGTCTATGTTGATGCTTAGATACTGTCATACAGACACTTGGGAGAGCAGAACCTCCAGGCTACCTGTTTTTTAAAAGGAGGGCTTCATAAGCTGTTCTTTTTGCAGATACAAGCACCCAGCTTCTTCAAGGTATAAATAGCTACAGAGCTTCTCTCAACCTCTCATCGCTAACAGAGAACCAAAATGCAGCCTGCTTAGCAGAGCAGTTGGCCAAACAATTCAAAGGCAATGCCTGCAGCAACAGTACTGGATCGGATACTGTTCCTGGTACTGAGCAGCAGTTCCCCAACTATCCAGACTTCCTGAACAGCTGCCATCTCAATGCGACAGTCACTCAAGATGCTGCAGTGATGCCGGCTTGTATACCGGGACTTGTTCCGGATCTTGTCCTCTCCAACTTCACAAAGTCTCAATACAACCAGAACCTGAATGGTAGTCAGTTTGTAGGAGTTGGGATCGCTGATGAAGGCAACTGGGTAGTGGTAGTTCTCAGCACTAATACGCCAAGTGGAAATTTCGCTCCTGCTTCAGATTCTAGTTGGGCTGTTTCTATTTCTCCATGCTGCCAGTTGATGCTTTTGTTTCTGGGTTTGATAAGTTTGCTAATTAGCAGTGCTTTATCCAGTTAGCTTATCTTTACATCATTCTTTTGGTCATTGCCACAATTAGAAACTAGATTTCTGCCAAAATACGATTCATGATGTATCAGTGTTCAGACTTTGTCAGCATTTCTCGTTAGTTTGTATCACTACATAATTTCTCTTTATCACAGCCTCCTTCACAAACGATGCCTTTGGTTTTTGTCTGAATTAAGTTCACTCTGTACCTTGACTTGGTTCAGAAATCCTATGCTGTCTTGAATTGCTCTTTTGAATAAATGAGGGTTATTCCTGTTTTTGGTCATTGGTATCTCATAGTCAAGAGTAGTAATGACAGAAAAGGACTAGTGAAGGAGAGATTATAAAAGTGTACGTAGTTCTCATGGATCATCTCATTCTGTAACTTGCCAAAGTGTCAATCCAGCCGTCTTTTTGTTCCTATGTAAGATGTGTTTTTCATTACTGAATACTGAGTTATTGCTTTTCATTCAGTAAGTTTGTCAAATTTGGAGTTGGACTGAGAATTTTATGCTATAATTTTAGGATCTTTTACGCCTTTTGAGCTCTTGTCAAATATAAGTTGGAGGGTCGGCAAATCTTTTTCTTGCCGGAAATGTATTTTCCTGTCTAAATTATGTTAAGGCTACTGAAAGTCAAATTTGTCGAAAAGGATACACACTGATCATGGATATAGTGTATAGATCAAAGATTCTCAAGATGGTTAAAGGAGATGACCAATATGTGGAAAGTCGTTCCTTTTCGTCTTACAATTTGTCACTCTGGATTTTCCTTTTCTTTTAAGAACTTGTCACTCTATTTTATACTCTTCTTTGTTGATTTTGTTGATGATATATTCAGCTGTATTGACTTGTAGAATAAGGATAGAATATTCATAACTATTTTAATTTTTAATATATAAAAAAAGAGTATGTTAGTATAAATTATTTTAATGTTTAGTTCCAAAATCAAATGTCGAGCTATCAAATCCAGCAAGCTTGAAGGATGTCAATTCTTGCCTTCTTGCACATCTTGGGAAGTGGGATCTTTCCTGAATACATTGGAAAGAGCACAAAATAAGTGTTTTTATTGTCTTATTTCCTGCAGAGATTGTATAGTTTCTCACCTTTCAGAGAAGGATGGTATAGATGGAGAGAAGTAACTGCATAAATCTGTCTATTCTTGGGAAGATTATTTGGCATAGCTATTCCAAATTTTATTTATTAAAATAAATTACACCCTAAACTTAATATTAAAATAGACGTGTTTACTATAATTGTCATTAAAATATTAAACTTATTAGTGTTTTGAAAGATTAAAGTTCTTTTCAATAAAATGTTAAACTGTTTAGCTTCTTATTTTTTCAGAAAACTAGATAAAATTTAAAGTTGAAATTTTGATAACTAGGCTCAATTTGTTGCGGAAAAATTGTCATATTTTATTACCAAATGCTCTAAGTTTTTATTTATATTTTTATCTATATCTTTCTTGTCTTGTTTAAGGTCCCATTTAGTTTTGATTAAAATTATTATATTTATTTCTCTTTTATCTTCGTAACGCTATATTATAAATATTTAAAATGGACCATTTGTTAGACCTTTCAAACTGAGTAGTGCATTTAATATAGTTCAACTATTTTTAGTAAATTATACCGTTCTATCACTTTTTGTCTCAGGAAAACATAGACAATAATAGATATTTAATTTCTCACACACATATATCTATATAATACATAAAACAATTATAAATTACGTAATTAATCTGAAATTTTTTAAATGTATTATTACGTCACTTTTGCCTCGATACAGCAATAAATATTTACTAACTAATATAGATAAAAATAAAACTTATTTATATAATTACGATATAATTCAGTACATATTAGGAGTTAAGTAAATTAACTATAAAATTTATAAATTTTAAAGTGTTCGATAACTATGAATTATGTAATAAAACTGTGAAATAGAAAATACAAGTGATCATTAACTATAAACTTCATAAAAAAAAACAAGTATTAAATATATGTAAATAACATAATAAAACTATGAAAGATAAAATATAAAGTGTTTAATAATTACGAATTATATTTATCTAAAAAATTGTGAATTTCGTAATAAAACCATGAAATAAAAAGTGTAAGCTTTTAACAAGTGTGAATTACATAATAAAACTATAAGACTCAGTAAAAATATAAGTGTTCAATAACTGAGAATTACATAGTGAAACAGAGAAACAAGTGTTCAATAATTAGAAATTACGTAATAAAACTACAAAACTCACAAAAGAACAAGTGTAGAAGTAATAGACATTAAATAGTAACTACAAATTATATTTAGCAATTATAAACTTTTAACTAGCCAGAGAAAAAAGAAGACAACTTTTAATTAATATAGAGTATTTGCATGTCGAATTGGTTGTCCCTTTTAGTTGGATGAATGAGAAGAAGATAATCTTAGATTATTATATAATATCAGCATGTCTATCAAGTATAGTATGCATTTACTTATATAATTCTCTCTCTCCTTTTTATACAGGCAAAATTGGAAGAAAATAATAAAACATACCTATCATGCAAAAGAAAGTCAAAATGGGTGTGATATTAAAACAAAAGTCAATTGTGTTTTCCGAACAAATGACCCAAAAGGAAGTAAGCCAAAAAGAATAAATGCAGCTACTTTTAGTAGTTTTGGAAGTCACTTCTGATTTATTTTCCACAACTAAATATTAAAAATAGAATTTTTTTTTTGAAAGTTACTAAGTCTTTTCTCTCTCCTTCTAGAAACCAAATATCCCCCTAATTACTTTAGGAATCAGTTCAATTTAGAAATAATTTGTTTCTTAATTTTGGAATATAGAATAATAGATAAACATCATAATAATCTCATTCTAACATACAAATATTATTTATCAAAATTAATCAAAATTAGATCTTATATAACACCCTAATCTGACTACGAATATACCCTTCATATCTATTCCATCTAACTTATTTTATATCAAATAAAAATTATTCATAATAATTTCATAAAATATAAAATATTTTTTTAAATATTTTTCTTTATTTTATATCACAGATAATTATTACATATATATTCTAAAATATAAATAAATATAAAGATAATCATTTCTGAACCTATGGTCTTATTTTAAAAATAACAAAAAAAATTATCTATTTTAGAATTTATCTTATTTCTAAAGTAGTTTAGTCGAGGCATTAATGTCCAACTTCTTAGTTCTGGCTCTTGCGATCCTCGGTAGGATCCGGAATCGCTGTATAAAGATGTTATGTCAATTCTTCATTCACACGATGAATCAACAAAAGGTGTAATCTGATTAAAACCAAAGAAATTGGAACTTTTCAATCAACAGAGAAAGAAGGAAATCGGACAATGTCCCACACATCTTATTCATCATATAAGACTCCCTAACCCTACAGGGAAGGGGATGTTACAAACTTTCTGGAAGCCCCGAGGAGATCATTGGCTGCAAAAGGAGAAGTCCACTCATGAGATCCAGCCAACGACGAGGAATCTGTCACAAGAGAGCTACCACGAAAGCCTCCCATATACACACCATTCCCATCTGCTGGCCTCGCAATCTTCCCTCCCATAAACATGGTTGACCATGTGTCTAACAACCTTTCACTCTTTACTGATGGCTTCAAGAGTGTCATGTCCAGGCTCCAGTCAATGGAAGTATAGTCACAAGGCGTCGATCCACCGGAACTCCAATCAACAGGTGAAGAAGATGACGATCCAGAGGAGGATCCCCACCCAGTAAATAGTCCAAGCGAGGACGGCATAGCAAGTGAAGATGGTGGTGTTGCTCCAGAATTCCAAGAGCCACCCCACCGGGATGAAGCAGGCTCAGTAGGATTTAAAGCAACAGATTGGAAATGTCTTTGAGGGATGAACCGTTGAGTAGCAGAACCATTCAAACCCACGTGATGCAAGCCATGACCCAAAGCCTCACTTACCACCATGCCGGGCATTCCATTGAAATACCATCCTGAGGAAGCTGGCGGTGAGACACTCATACCAAGGCTAGTGGATGGAAGACTCTTGTTGGCATTTATACTCTGCGGTCTCTGCATTACAATCACAGGCTCTCTCAAAGCTCCCCCTTTCATGTTAGTCTTGGCATCATTCCCTGCCATTATGTACCTTGCATCTGACTTTGTTGGAGGTATTGCAGCCTGTGAAGGCGACAGGGAGTATGAACCTGATGTATTAGATATCTGTGTTGACCATCTTTTCAAGTCTAAGGGAGCAGCCACTTGTCCTCCCAAGTCTGTTTTAAGCTGATGTATTCTTCTTAGCAAGTTTTTATTTGCTGTTTCTTGAGATACAGCTCCATTTACCAGGGACCTTGTATGATCGACATCTCTTTCATCTCTTCTCTGTTGTTGAGTGCCTATTGAAGTAACTCCTTTGACTTGAGCTTTTACAGTTGGGATTTGAGCAGATATAACCACTTTATTATTAGTACTTTGATCACCTGATGCTTGCAAATTTGATGGTGCAGCAGCCAGTTCTTGCTTTTGTGCCTTCAAGGTCTGTTCAGCCTTTGTCAAATCACCTTCACAGGCAACAACAGCCCTTTCGACCTCTTGTTTTGTAAACTTAAATTTCACTTCTAGATCTGCAATCTTAGCAAGCTCGTCAGTGATATTAATTTTCAAATTAGCTCCGAACTCCAAGTTTGCTGCAATCTGCTTCTTATTGTCCTCACCCACTTCAAAAAGCCATGCAACAGACTCCTCAAGATTGCCTTCATTCTGTATAAGAGCCATCGTTGCCTGCTCAGAGGTAAATCCCATGCCCACAAGCTGCTCAGCTAGTACCTCAAGCTTCCTAGACATGAGATACCCAGTGCAACGATCATGCAACTCTTGGGCCCGCTTCTCTTTCTGGCGTTGGTGCTTCCGCTCATTCTTTTGTCGAATCTTATCACGCTTATCAGTATCACATCCGGGAATACATTCGACTCGCTGTGCAGTATTAGTAGTCTTCTCCTTCTGATCTTCGGACTCACCAGAACAGCTATCATTGTTGGAAGCAGAGTCAAAATCGCCTGTTGTACCAAGTGAACCAGCAGAACTTTCGTCCGGTTCATCTATCATTCTGAATCTACCATTGTTTTGGACCATCACAAAAGGGGCAGCAGATGCCTTGGTAGTATGAAATGTACCAGAAATTGGATTGTATGCACTTGCAGGTACACCTTCTGCACCATTAGCAGGAGGTAATGATGGTTTTAAAGAATCCTTGGGTTGTTCTTTTGCTGCCCTTGCAGCTGTCTTGTCCTTGGACTTGGATTTTGATGCTGGAGGCATTCCTAAGAATTATAAACACAGGATTGACCTGCAATTTAACAGTGTAATTGTTGCTTAGGTTCCAAATCAACCTTCACAAGGACACTCACTAATACAAGAAATGCTACTTTTATGCAAGATCAAGTTTCCTTATCATAATCATAATCATGAGTATGAATATTAATTTACAACAAAAATAGGACACAAAACAACAAGCAGTAGATGTAAATGAACTAGGGTGCATAGATCTGGCTCCTAATGAACTAGGGTGAAAATTGAGGCTGCAATGTGTAATATTTTTCCCTGTATATGTATGTGTCCCCTTTTACTATCTGATGTGTGAAGAGGGAATAATAAAAGTTTCTTGGCCACTCTCTGAGCATTTGTCATCATTGAGGTTGTAACTCCTTTAAACAGTTTAAAATGCTTGGACAAATTAAGGCAAGAGTAAGATAAGTAACCATGTCCCTGTAAGTCAATTGGTGAAGAGAAAGATCTACCTTAATAGATTCTAAGGAACTTCCGGGAAATGAGCAAAGCTCCAAAGGTTTGTCTAGACATGTATACATTGAGGAGAAAGAAGAGTTTTTCTTTCCAGCTACTTGAGTTCACAAAAAAGTTCTAGTAATTGCCATAAAACTGACATCTTCAAGATGAACTTTTCCATCTCAACATACTGATGACAAGTGCAACGAGAGAAGTCTACCAGATTCTATACCTTGCCAAGTGAAGCATCTCATATCACTAAAACAAATTACCGAATAGATCTCCAGTATAGCAACAATAAAGATGACAAGACTGCGAATTATTCAAACCATTACCCCTCGCAACAATAAAGTGAACATATGCAGATGAATCCAAAATCCACCTAAAGTAAGCAAGTCCTAACCATGACGAACAAATAAAGCACCTCAAATTGAGCCTGAAATCTGGTCCCAAATCAATGAGGGACAGCTAAAATGGCAAGGTATACAATTTTTTGATGTATTACCACTTTGCCTGATCCGTCTTACAGCAACAGGCATCAATAATCCCCATGCTTTATTTCCAAACAAAATCATCAATAGATCCGTCCGAGGGAAACGCACAAAGGCAAAAACAAGCATCCTAACATCCAAAATCGCATGGAAGCAGCACGTAGAACACGAGATCAAGAGAACTGGCACAATTCCATCTCAAAACTAATCAAACCAAGCTAAATGAACTCAAACAACAACGGACCACGAGATCGCAGGTAGTAGATTGTGGAGATCCGGTGACTGACTAACCTGAACAAACTGCGAAATGGCCGGACTTCGAGCGCGCGCAAATGATTCGTGATCGTCGAGGACGATTAGGGTTAGGGTTTTTGTAGGCGTGGGTGGAACGAAGACGAAGGGACGAGCGACGCGGATCTTTCCCTCTATCTCTTTTTTCTCTCTCTCTCAACTTTTTCTCTCTCCTCGATCCTTCCCCTTGTTTCCTTTTTTTCCTTCCATATGGGCGCGAGGCGAGTATTAAACTGAAATGGAGAGAAATGGTTGGAGTCCGACGGCTCGACTCAACTAGATCGTTACGGGTCGACCTGAACTTTGCCCGTGAATGCACAAACAGCGAAATTAATTTTATTTAGACCTCTAAGCTAACGTCGTCTTTTATATAATATTTTTATTGCTTTAAGGGATATATGTTAATATTTTTTCTTAATTCAAAGAGTATATTTAGGTAATTATAATAATAGTGATAGTTCAAAGGATTTAAATAAAAAACTTTCCTATTTATTACTTGTATTTTAGATTAAATTATAGTAAAGCACTTTGAAATGGCACGTTATCACTTTGAATGATCTAGTTGCAAATTAAGTCTAATTTTCAAATTAATTATTAGATGAATATATGAGTTTCATTCATTCATTCCACTTTTCGGTGTTCGTATGTGCTCTCGGATAGTGTGATTTAACAGCGACAACAAAAGAGAACCGCTTTCAACTATGCTGGTATGCTGGTTCATTAAGGACAAAACTAAATAGAATCTATTCCTCCAAATGAGTTTAGACTCATATATTTCACCTATAAATTTGAATATATATATATATATATATGTCACTCTAACCTCATAAAGGGGAAAAAAAATGATAGATTGATCTCTAGACTGCATTGTTTGTTATTATTGGGGTTGAATATAAAATTGTAAAACTTAGTGTTCTCTAACAGCTAAATATTTTACTATAGTTAGTCAAATTCTACATATATATCTTTTCCTGTAAATATTAAAACTCTACCTATTTAAATTAAATTTACTTTTTGAGACCATCAATATATTTCAATCCAAAAATAAAAAATATATATATATATAAATAAGGATAGGATTGTGTTGTATCAAAGTCATATCAAATAGCATAAATAAGCTCATCAAATTGGGTGGTCCTCTTTAATGAAGAATTATGGCTAGCGTTGATTTCTCTACTTTCTTCGATTTGGCAACAACAACCATAAAAGATTTTATTCCTATTGTGGTTCATTCTAAGATTTTCAGTCTTCCTGATTTGGATTACCCTATAAGTAACAACATGTTAGACATGTTATTTATGATTCCAAATGCTCTACTGCTTGTCTTCAAGAAACAAAATTAATTGATCTTTACATTCGGCAATAATTTTGGAAGATTGCTTCAAGTAGCTCTCACGATATCTTAATTGGTTGGACTCTTTGTTTGATTCCTTACATTTGGGCATTATTTGGTGGTACTAATTTTCTTTTTTGAGGAAAATCTCGTAGACACGATACAATTCATTAAGTATACCAATAATTATCAAGAGCCTAATATTAGAGAGAAGAGATAGAAGTATCCGCTGACTTGTTCGCTTTATTGAAGGAATTCAATGAGGTGTTTGAGGAGCCAAGCGGCATGTCGCCGGCTCAACCCCAAGACCATTGTATTGAGATTACTCCTAGAGTGGAACTGGCTAATGTGAGGTCCTGTTAATATCCATTTGTGCAAAATGAAGAGATCACAATACTTGTCAAGGAGATGCTGGACAATGGAATCATCCAACCAAGCCGGAGCTCATACTCATCACCGGTGCTCCTAATGCGAAAGAAGAACGGAACATGACGATTTTGCATAGACTACCGTGTACTCAATGCCATCACAATAAAGAATAGGTATCACATACCTATCATTGAAGAACTCTTGGATGAGCTCTCAGGGGCCTTTTACTTCAGTAAGTTAGACTTGCGTGTCCGCTACCACTAAATCCGGGTGAAGCCTGAGGATGTGCACAAGACCACATTTCGCACACATGACGAGCATTATGAGTTCAAGGTTATGCCTTTTAGACTCACTAATGCCCCATCCACCTTCCGAGGGTTAATGAATGACATCTTTAGGGCATTATTAAGGCGGTTTGTGCTTGTCTTCTTTGACGACATCCTTGTGTATAGTCGCTCATAGAGGGAGCATCTTGTTCACATTCGCGAAGTATTGTAGATTTTGAAGAACAATGAGCTAAAGGTGAAGGAGTCCAAATGTTTATGGGGCCAGTCGAGAGTGGAGTATCTCGTCTATATTATTTCAGCGGCGGGAGTGGAAGCCGATCCCGATAAGGTGCAAAACATGGTTCAATGGCAGATCCCAAAGACACCGAAAGAATTACGGAGCTTCCTTGGATTGACGGGCTACTACTGTCGATTTGTTGCCAACTATAGCTAGATCACTGCTTCCTTGACATCATTACTGAAGAAGAGAGAGTTTCATTAGATCGAGGCAGCAATGAAGGCCTTTAAAGAGTTGAAGAAGGCAATGACCACCGCTCTAGTTTTAGCATTACCTGATTTCACCAAACCCTTTGTGGTAGAATGTGACGCGTTAGGAACTGGAATTAGCTGTCCTCATGCAAGAAGGGTGACTAGTGGCGTACATGAGTAAGACATTGTCAATGAAGAACCATATAATGTCTACCTATGAGCAAGAGATGCTAGCCATTATCAACGCTATTACCAAATGGAGACCATGCCTCATCGGTCGGCATTTCGTGGTGCGTACCAACCAGCGAAATCTTCCTTACTTCCTTGGGCAATGGATTCACACTCCGGCATAGCAACGGTGGGTGAAAAAGTTGTTGGGCTATGACTACGAATTGGTGTACAAGAATGGAATTAAAAATCGGGTTGCTGATACACTATCGTGGCAACCTGAACTAGTCAACCTAGCCATGATTTCTATCCCGGTCTTTCCTTTCCTTTCAGCGATTAGAGCTGCATGTGTGGAAGATCTAGAGATGAGGGAGCTCATGAAGAAGGTAGAGGAAGAACCATTTAGCTATCCTAGGTTAGATGTGAAGGACGGTCTACTACTAGACTAAGGGCGAGTACGAGTACCGGCCAAACCCGAACTATGGGTGACTTTGATTCACCACTTCCACGATACTCCATTTGCAGGGCATGAAGGAACCTTTAGAACCCATTTCTGGAGCAAATTTGGGAAGATGTAATGATGTACTTCATTAAAGGACTAGGTCAAAAGACATATGATGGTAATGGTGGTGGTCGACCGGTTGATAAAGAGTGCGCACTTTTCAGCTCTAGCGCACGGTACACTACAAAGAAGGTAGCAGAAATTTTTATGAAGGAAATAACCCAGTTGCATAGAATGCCAAGGTCAATAGTTTCAAACCGTGATCTGATCTTTACGAGTCACTATTGACAAGAGTACTTCAAACAGTAAGGTACTGAACTGAAAATGAGCTCAGTGTATCATCTACATACTGACAAGCAATCTGAAGTCATTAATTGTTGCCTCGAGTTGCAATGCTTCACCAAGAAGCAATCGAAGAGATGGCTAGCTTACCTATTCTGGGCGGAGTACTCATACAACACGGCTCATCACACCGCTATTGGGATGACCCCCTTCGAGGTTGTCTATAAGAGCGTGCCCCAACATTGTGATCATATGACCGGTCGAGCACACCCAACTCTACCGACATAGATGAGGTACTAGTAGAACATGACGAAGTACTCAAGATGCTCAAGCTTCATCTAGCAGTGGCACATAACCGAATGAAGTAAGTGTATGATCGCAAACACCAGGAAAGAAGCTATGAAGTTATAGCGATTGGGTATATGTTCAACTCTAACTGTAGTGGCAGATCTCAGTACAAACTATTTAGAACCAAAAGCTGGCACATGACTTATTTGGTCCATTACGAACCGGACCGATGAGGGATGGGTTGGTAATTTAGATTGAAGGGAGATCTTGATGGTGATGAAAAGGAGGAAAAAGATGATATGTGAATAGGGATATTTGCGATTAGAGAAGGGAATATGATAAAGGGAAGAAAGAGGTCGCTCATAGAAGAAGTAGGGCCGCAACAGACGAGAAGAAGGATCTAAACAATGAAGGCTAGGGGACAATAAAAAGTTAGGGCAAGAAGGAAGAAGAAGAGAAAGAGAGAGAGATAGGAGAAGAAGATATGATTGCATCGTAACCCAATTAGGGTGCACTCCACAATACTTACAAGCTATCCTTGGACTCAAACAACAGAAATAAAATCCTAAAAATAAAGTGTTCCCACCGCAGCGCGTTCGAACGCGCCTGAGGCCGTTTGAACGCGAATTCTCATTCTCTGTTTTTGCAAAAGCGTGCAAGCATTCGAACGAGCACGTTGCAATGAGCTCGAAGCCATTCAAACGCACAAATCTCGTTCTTTGTATTTGTGAACACCTGTAGGCGTTTGCATAGTGTGTTCGAACATGGTCCCCGACGTTTGAATGCCCCCCGAAAGAAAAGCCTCATTTTCTTCCAAAACAAATTTATTTCTTTCGATACAACTTAATCTAGCTCTAGTTGTAACAGTCTATTTTAGATCCTAGAGAAGGTGGGAGCGGTTGCATATAAGTTAGACCTACCCAAGTCATCCCGAGTTCACCTGGTTTTTCATGTATTCAACTTGAGAGCTCAAATTGGTCCAGTTGAGTAAGTTGCAGCACAACTACCCGAGCCCGAACCAAAAGGCAGTTGAACTCGCTCCAAAGAAGGTCCTAGCACGAAGGAGGGTCAGACATGAAGGAAGAATATTCACAAAGGTGTTAGTAAGCTGGATCGAATAGATACAGGAGCAAGTCACATGGGAACCGGAGGCAACCTTGATAGAGCGATATCTTGAATTTGCACTTTGAGGACAAAGTGAGTGGAAGCATGGTGGAATGATGTGATTCGGACCCATCGAGTCATCTCGAGCATGGATACACCTTATGAGAGTCTACTCTTATTATTATTTTAATTATCTCTTTTAAAAAATAAAGATTCTGTTTGTCGCGTTCGAACACCCGTGTTAGAACGCCCCTTGTGAACGCCTGTAGGAGTTCGCATTGACAAAGAACGTAATTTGTGCATTCGAACGCACTTGACCCCGTTCGAATGCCCACGTGTGAACGCCTGCATATGTTCACGTCGGCATAGAACGAGAATTCCGCGTTCAACATGATCGACGAGAATTTATTATTTCTAGGATTATTATTTGTCATTTTTGGCTTATTCGATTTAGCCTCTTAAGGTGTGGATGGCAATCAAAAGGGTTATGATGAATGAATATTGATTTCTATCCCTTCCCTTCCTCTCTACCCTAATCTTCCTTCCCCTTCATTTAAGCCTTAGCCATGCGCCTCGACGCCGGTGATCTTCTAATCTTCCTTGTCTATCGAGTTCTCCCACCTCCTTGAGATCTCGATTCTTTCTCCTCCCTCATCCTTTTCTCCTTAACACTATGGTCCATCCATCCCATCACCATCATCCCTCCCCCCATCATCACCATCTCCCGTCACCCTCAATATCGCCCCCACTTTTTGCATATTTTCGTTCCAGTTGCAATCAGAATCTGCAAAAAGCATAAATACCCCTGGTTTTATAATTTTCTATCTATGGTAGAATATTTGATGATTATTTTCCTCCGACTACGCGGGCTGCTTTCTTGCATTCGACCTTGATCGGGTAGCAGATGCACGGTTCATATTAGCTTATACTTTTGTGAACAATACTATTGCCCTTATAATGCAAAAATCTATTCTTATCGTCTAAAAGAATAGCATCATTATAGTGAAACAAAATCCTCATATTACAATCAGATAGATATTATATTCTTACGAATATAATGAATGAATAAGGGTCGGGATAAGATGATGACGACAAATTTCCAAGTTCCCAAATTGAATAACAATAGGAAAAAGAAGAAGAAGAAGAAGAAGAAGAAGAAGAAGAAGAAGAAGAAGAAGAAGAAGGAGAAGAAGAAGCTCAATCCGTTCCTATAAAGTCCAATCATATTATTTTGACGTAAAAAATATTGATTCATCTACTTGCAGCATTTAATGAGACACTCGGATTCAAAAAGAGCAAAGTTGGAAGAAAAAGAGGTAAAAAACCTCAAGAAAAATAAAACAATCTTCGCTCACAAAAATAAAAACCAAGTAGGTTTTTGGTGCAAAAAATCCTTTTTTTTATAGATGAAAAAAAATGAAGTCTTAATAACATATGATTTTATACTCTTTTTTATTTAAAGAGATATTAGTAGTAAAAGATTTCGATCTAATCTTAAATTAGAAAAGATAAGGGACAGAAATAAATATCTAATTATCAAACAAATTACCTCTAACTTTATTATTATCTTTTCTATTATTTTATTATTATTTTAAATGCGGATTATCACATTGAAGCTTAGCAATAAGCTAATCTAGGCCAACTCGTTTCAGGAGTATGTTCGGGTGATCCAAATTGAGAAGGTTGGGAATCTTGGGAAAGACGCAATAAGAGGAATAATATTTACCATAATTATTGTTACCAAATGGGGAGCAATATTTTAATAAAAAAAAAACAGTATGTAAACATAAAGGAGTACAATTTTGGCATGAAGGTAGATCAGACCATACTTTGCTAACATGATCTCAATTCGCTAGACTGGCTAAAGTGTGAGCCATAAAATTGTTGCAACGAGTTATGTAACAAACTTTTAGGTGAAGGAAAGTTTGAAATCCACCTAAGACATTCCTGCACAAATTGTGATAATTCTCCACTCCCACTTGATCTTCTAATTGGTTTACCACTTTTAACCGCTTTCATATTATCACTGAAGAGCCAAAACTAGGGGTGAAATTGGTCGGATTAACTCCGACCCGATCCGCTATTTGATCCAATTCAGATTATATTCAAATAAAAAATTCTTATCTGATTTGGATACGAATGGAATCTTTTACAAAAAATCGGGATACGGATTCGAATATGGGTTGGATATAATTTTTGGATTCAGATATGAATATCGGATATCCATTTACCCACATATTTTTTTGAATGATTTACAGTTTTTAGTTTGCTTATTTAAATAGTAAATATTGATATTATTACTAATGATGTATTATATATTATTTGTAGAGATTATTTTTTCAAATTTTATGCCTTTGACATATAAAAAATTTACTTTTTATGAAACTCTTAATATTTTTGTGTTAATTATGTCTAAATAGAATATCATAATTCATTTAAAATGATCCGATCCTCTATATGAAAATTATCCATATCCGTTTAGATAGGAATAATTTTAAATTATGCTATCCATCCAATATCCATATGTTTTCACTCCAACTCAAAAAGACCTTCTAGCCCAACTAAGAGTGCTTGCCCCTTGACATGCAGCACTATAACACCTCTGACTTGCCAAGCAGGAATTGATCTGGCTATTTGGTGACATATCAACCCACGCCATAACATCTTCTTCACCTGGGCTGCTATCAGAAATGGGATTTCTTTGCGTAGAGAAGAGAGGAGATTCTGGTATCTTATTATTCTCGTGCACTTCTAATCTCAACTCTTGATGAACAGTCTCGACTGGGGGGGGGGGGGGGATTGGAACACAATAGAGATACAGGCAACCTTTTAATAAGAATTACTAATTTTCTCTTGTAAAATTAATCGAAAGATAATCACCCATTTAAATTGTAAAGATAAATTAGTCATATTCTCCTGCTAAGTCCAACTTAAAGCAGCAAGCAAAGTTTTCATTTAACACTTGCACTTTTTAATACTTTCTAGTTTACATCTTAAATTTTTTTTATTTACAATTTGAACCCTACTATTTTTATCGAATATTTATAGAAGAACGTCCTGTCTGATTTTTGGGTAACATGTAAGGTATTTTTTCAGTCTGGTTCTGGATTTAAAGTAAAATTGAGGTAAATTTGTAGAGCTTCTTCCGTTCCAAACATAACTATCTATCTTTATCTTTCTAAGGTAAAGCAAAATCTAACGGTTAATATATTTAAGGTACAATAGGAGCACTAAAAATTTAAGTCCTATAATCGGTTCGATATTTTGCATATAGACCCTAATTTTTTTTTATTTACGTATATATCTTTTTAAATTGCATATATATATATATATATATGAAAACCATTCACGTTATTTTTTGATAATTATTATACCTTAATAATATACCATTAATTACGAGAAATGTATATACACCCGAATAAAGGTATTGATATCTTTTTATAGCTAACTTGATGAAAGTTTAATTAAATTCTATCTCGTCAATTATTTTTGTATTACTTATATGTATCTCTCATTAGTTTAAGATTAATTTAAACTAAAATTTGATAACATATAGAGATAAAGAATCAAATTTAAATTAAATTTTATCTCCTATAAAATTAAAGAATCAAACTTAAATTATCTAGTATTGAGTGATATCTTCTATAATAAATATCTAATTATATCTATCATAATCATATCTAAGCGAGCAAAATCTTAACTAAAAATAGAAAAACTTATAACCCAAAAGTTAGGTGTACATAATCTAATCTTCTTGACTAATGTGCTATCCTTTTTAGGTAGTGTTGTAACTGGTATCGAAAAATTCAATATCGGATATGAAAACCGAATATTAGAGCCGATAAATTATGTTTGTAAATTTTAGAGGGGTATCGAAGTATTTACCAAATTTTAGTTAACACCCTATATTGTCATCTATTTTTTATTTGCATCATGCATTTTCAATATTTATAATCCGAGCCATACATTTTACCAAATATTTGCAAAATAGTCTGTTTGGTAAAACACATGCGGTCATTTCTACTGATATTTGATAAAAATATATGGCTCAATTTATACCTATTGAAACAAATTAGTTGTAATAGCTCCATATTGGCTCCATATTGGAGCATCGGTTGGAGATGCTCTAAGAAAACCTATTAGATATTTAAGGTAAAATGGAGGGACGTTCATTTAACACATTGATCTACTTCTAGTTTACAAATTATATTTTTCAATATTTACAATTCAAATTCTACATTTTACCAAATATTTAAAGAAAATACCTACTATTATTTTTGTTTGATAGAACATATAGGTATAAAACGTAGGGTGTAATTTGTAAATATTAAAACTATAGGCTGTAAATCACAAATAGATGAAAAGAAATGTTATCAGGTTTGAACCTAAATACGATCCATTTATTAAGCAACTTGAAATATTAAGCACGAACATAATCTGTTTAGTAAACAGTTACATATCTCATAAACGTGTGTAATCATGTTACATAGGTTAGTCGGGCATATATAAGTTATTTGAGCTATAAACAAGTTTATTATTGTTATAAATGATTTAGAAATGGATTATTAAGGTGCTAAATAAGTTATTCAAGTCATAATCATCTTTTTCTTATCATAAATAGATTATTGAATCATAAGCAAATTGGCAAGTTAAACAAGTTAAATGGATTAAATAGATTGAGACAATAAATACAATTTTTTTTTCCTAATTGGGTTAGGTAGATCAACTAATTTATGATATGCAACCCATAAAATTTAGCTGTGTAAGTTTGATTGAGCTTGAATTGAAATTATTTCGAGCCTTATCATAAAATCAAGTTTGAATTGAAAAAATATCAATTCAGGCATATTTTGAGCAAGTTTAGTAGTCAAGCATAAAATAACCTATCAATAAGCAATTTTAAGTTGATTTAAGCCTATATCAAGACTGATTAAGTTTGATTAAATCAAGCATGATTCATGCTTAAATCATGGTTGAAACTTGAAATAACGTGTGATTCAACGGTGAAGTTATAAGAACTAATATAGTATATTATAATCCTTTAAATATTGTTCTAAAAGTTCATATTTGTCATATATATTATATATTACATAATATTAAATAATATATTATTATTTTTTAGTCTTATTGAGCTGGCTTATGATTAAGCTCGGCTTATTCTATAAATCAAGCTTGAATCAACTTATTTTTGAGCCAAGCTTAATAACTCAAGCCAAGCTCAGCCGTCTTGATTACTTTAACGGCCCTAATTATATTAAAATCCAAATTTGTTAAAAAGCATTTTGACAGCTACATTTATTATTTTAATTGTAATTAAAATTAAAATTTTAGTTTCTAAATAAATATAATTTTCTATTCTTCTTGAATAAGTAATTTATTTTAAGTAATTAAAGTTGTGCCCAATAAGTAGAAACAAGAATGAATAGCTTATCAATATCAATAAAAGCTTATATCATTTTTATAGTCAAGAAGATATAGCAAATAAAGAGCTATATTTGTAAATAATAAAAGTAGAGGACTTTCTTTGTCATATAGAGGGAATGTAAGATGTTAATTATAATTTTTATTATAGATGTATCAAGAGTATGAAGAGGTCAACCCATCTTTGTATTAGGACTTTCAAAAATCCTAACAGCCCTATCTCTCTCTCTCTCCCTCTTTCTCATTCATTCTCTCTACTGAGTTGAAAGTGATATGAGTTAAAATAACATCATCAATAAAAGTTGGCTGATTGTTATCTTTTCCTTAGATCAAAGAACCCACTTCATCCAACATGGAAAGCACCAATCTAAAAAG
This sequence comes from Typha angustifolia, assembly GCF_048772165.1. NCBI lineage: Eukaryota > Viridiplantae > Streptophyta > Magnoliopsida > Poales > Typhaceae > Typha > Typha angustifolia. The sequence goes on along the minus strand of NC_133252.1, from coordinate 7,900,212 downwards.
GTTTGTTATCTCATTTATGTCTCTAGAACTTTGATAATTAAATAAATAATGATAAGTCTATTATCTTATTATAATAGAATGATATATCTTAGTCACTTTTTTGCTTTATTTAGGCTTTCATAAACAGTTTTCTACCAACTTCTTGATTCGATAGTATCAATTAAACCAATTCATATTTGTTAATACTTGTAAGAGCTTATAATTACTATGTGTGTTATATTGAGAATGCATGCTTGAGTAAAAAATTTAATAGACTTTGAATTAATTTGGTTTAATTATAATATAACTTTAAATTTATAATTTTAGTGGGCAAAACTTGTTGTAAGATCATTGAATGTGAGCATTGATCATGAGCATCAAATGACGCTTATCATATCTACTCTAATTATATATGTAATTAATATATTAGCACTTATCCTTTAGTGTCACAATTGATGCGGACTAATAACTCCACAGTAAATCTTGGTCGCCACCCATATTGTGATGGGGGTTTTGGATGTGCAATATTAATGTAATGATTATATTTAACGACGAACCTGGATCAACCTGCATGGCATCGGCTACATTGAGACCTAATCTTCATAGTAGTAATTCCATAAATATTATTACGTTTTTCTTAAGGCTATAGCTACCTTGTTATAACTTTACCTTGATCATAAATTAGGATTTTTTTAGTAAATAGAATTAAGATTTTCTTGCATTCTTTATATGCAGCCAATTAGTTAAGTTGTATCTTATATCAATGGCTAGCTTATGCGTATGATTCAAGTACATGAATATTTAGAATTGAGAATACATGTATTCCTATTTTTATACTGGATGATCATTTTTTAATGGGTTTATCTGAATTTGGCATAAAATAGATATCATTGGAAAAACTAAAAAAAAAAACCAAATAAATTTATGTTTGATCTTATATCAAGACCCAACTAAGAAAAGACTTACTATTAGTACTTTAATAAAATCTATAAAGGATACAGAAGCAGTTGATGAATATTTCATTCGACAATTTATGTTGTTGATGATTAGTATAATCCTGAATCTATAAAGGATACAGAAGCAGTTGATGAACATTTCATTCGACAATTTATGTTGTTAATGATTAGTATAATCCTGACTTCTAACGCCAAAGATGAGGTTCGACCATACTATCTAAGGCTTATAGAATATGTTGCACATATCTCAGAATACAATTGAGTCAAGCTTACTCTTGAGTGTCTACTTACAAAACATACACTTTATAAATTAGAAAAAATAAAGAATTTACAAGGAAATTTGGTTCTATTTCATGTAATTGGTATATAAATTTTATATATTTTAGTTGCATACTATATATTATAATAATTAAGATAATATTTTATTAAACTTTCTAAAGTTACATACGGTATTCATACTTAAACCATATTCAAGTTATTAGGGTTGATTTTGCTTATGCTGATCATAGATATCCATTAATGATTTATTGGGATGAAAATAAAAATCTCAAGAGAAATCAATTTGATGCTAAATATGGACATGGTAGAGGAAAGGTGATATTTATATTTGATCTACAATATATGTTAGAAATAATTAATTATTTAAATATTATGCCTTGGTTATTCATCAAATATATGGTAATGTAATTACCGGATCCACTCTTAGTTAAAGATTCATGGCTCGATGGGATAACTAGTTATAACAAGTTATACAAACTGGAAAGAGGCATTATTTTATCTTTATTAGTTATATTATTTAGAATAATTAATGCATCAAGAAAATAAAGTAATGGTGTAAGTTTATATTGTTCATATAATAATGATAATGTTGGATAGCTCACATGTCACATAAGATAATTTCATGTTATAATATAAAATATATAAATCACCATATTTTCTAACAACTTAAGTTTTTAAAGTAGTTTGTGAGTTAACATGGTATCAGAGCTAGAGGTTACGAGTTCAAATCCCATTATACCTATTTTTGCTTAAAAATATAAAACTCAACTCATTTAAATCAAATCCACTTCTTGGGCCTATTGAAATATTTTAGCCTAGAAGTGAAGATAGGTGTTAGAATACGAAAAGTAAAACGCACTGTTCTTTATAGCTTAAACCTTTAGAGTAGTTGGTGAATTAATATTTCAAACTAAAAGAATTACAGTCTTAATTTAAAATTATTCTACTCCTAAAATAATCCTAACAAAAGCCAACTATGATGAAGCAAATATTAATAGTTCTAATTTATAAAAACATATATTAACCATATCCCACACCTTATACTCAATGCATTGTTTTCTATGGTAAAAAATCAAGGCTATAAGTCAGTACTCAGAGAGAGAGATATAAGTTTATTACAAAAAATGAGAAACTACTAAATATTTCATAGTGGAATAGAAGGTTACTAAAAGATGCTATTTGACAAATAGTAGATCTTATAGTAAAAAGAATATAATATTTCATCAAGTATGTAAGAATTATGCTTTCGTAGTTGATTGTTTAGTATGTTACTTTGTTATAGTCAATATCATCTTTTAATTAGCTATTATCATATTATTTTATTTATTTGCAACATAAGCAAAGAAAATGGGATCACTAGGAGAGTCATGATGCAATCAATGAAGCTATAGTTAGTCCAACTAGTATACACAAAAGAGGAAGAGTTCTTAACAATAGAGAATTTTCAGCATCGCGAAATTTTGGTACTCTTAGTGGTTAAATAGTAATTATAATTTACTATAGTAATAAATTATATGTTCATATTTATTATTTTTAAATTTAGGTAAGTTTACAGAATATTATATATCACTTATCAATCTTTGAGAATAATACAATAATCAAATAAAAGTTTATCTAAAAGAGTGTGCAGAATAGACGATAATATAATGGTGAGTATATTAAGAAGTTCTTTTAAGAACACTAATAATATGGCAGGGAACATGAAAAGAACGTAGTAAAAAAGAAAATTCTATAAATGAAAAAACTTCTACTCCTAGCTACTTCAACTCCGTCTGCTATTTTCAAAATTGGAATATTTAAAGGATATTAAAGTGAAGGAGTAAAGCGCTATGAGTGCGAATGTTACCAACACTTTTCTCGTGAATATCTAAATTATAAAATTTGGGCCACGCCACCAAAGCAACATAGGAAAAATTCAGATGTTACTACAAAGAAGAATATGACTTGAATCAGGACAAGCATATCGTCTTTACTTTCTAATTTACTACTAAGATATCTTCTGAGATTATTTCAAACAGATATATGAATTACGAGGATGTTGATATAAATATTCAAATTGCTTATAATGTGCTTTTCGAGGAATCATACAAATTGAAGAAATATAATGTGAAGATGACAGAGAAACTTTAAGTGGCAAATAATGAGCGGATTTTAGAGGACCAAATACTAGAAGACGACTACACAAAAACCTAAAACTATTCCTTATTCTTATTTTCTTAAATTTGAAAGTTCCTCTAAAATAAACATGCATATACTCATGAGTTCAAAATAAAAGTTTGATTGAAAAAAGATAAAAGAATTTAATATATAAATTCTTAAAACTAACTCTACTGTTAATAAATTTTAGGATGGCTCGATCAAGCTAAATCAATTCCTTAAAGCAAGAAATAAAACTTATTACTAGACATGAGTGAAAAAAATTCATCTAGATCTAACTAACCAATCAAGTTACACACTGCTAATAAAGTTCTAAATAGGTTTAGATGAGATTCTTAAAATTATTTGTTCAAAAGGTAAAGATACTATTAATGCTAATGTAAGGAGTTATTAAGTGTACGAAATAGTTATACAATATTGTCGATAGATTGCTATTCTAACTATAAATTAAGAGTATCACTTACTATTGACTTAATTTAGTTTAAATAACTAATATCACTTGCATTAAATATGAAAGATACTAAATTTATATCTTGTCACGGTTAACTTGATAAAGACTTATAAACAAATAATTTATCATTTTTTGATAATTTATATTTAGTATATTGATTTAATAATGCTAAAAACTAATTAAAATAACTGAATGATTAAAAAGACAATAAAAATTAAAATACAACAATGACATTTGGGCCAACCTTTGGCAAAATATATGGTTGGGCTGCAAACCAACTACAATGCAAAACTTAGCCCAACTGAAGAAACTAGTTGGGCCCAAGGGCCCAACCTGAGCTGAGCATGAGTTGGGCGTTACCCAACTTACACCTCTTTTTTTCCTTTATCTTCTTCCTAGAAAAACACTAGAGGAGATCAAAATGGAGGGATATATTCTACTCAACCAGGGAAGAGGCTAATAACCTAAAACAAGGGTGAAACTAGTATGGGAACCATTCCAAAACATTATGGTCGACTGAAGAGCAACCAATACTCCATGGCTGGTGGCCATGGAGATCATCACTTCAATGATCTAGGCCATAGGGCTCAGCAAAAGGTACCTATATCTTCTACTCATGGAGAAAAAAGTGATTGGCTAGGTGGACACATGAGGGGTCGACTACGTTGGCCGACAATAGTTGAGAACCGGCAAAGTAAGGTCACTCGGTGAAAATCAAATGGAAAGTCTAAGAACCCACTAATGCCACGAGAATAATAAGACAAAACTTTCTAGGTACACGCAAGTTGAACGGAGGTCATCGATGAGTAAATTTTGTCGATGAAAGCTAAACCATAAATTGAAGGTCAAAGGTCGAATATTTGGTGAAAATCAAATTAATATTAAAAAAGAAAAGATGGCTTATTGAAAAAGTCAAAGATAGGATTCATTTGCTCCAGCGAGGCTCTAGGGGCACATGACTAATGTCGAACACTTGAGAGAAGTGTTGAGATTACAAATAGTAGGATCTAAGAAGATACGAGATTTTATAAGGGATGACGAAGGCTAATGTTTTCTATGAATTAATGGTGAGATAATTGGAAAATCTCATCGAAGACTTTGGTCGGTTTCTACACGTAACAACAACGTGAAGAGTGGGGAGAAGAAGGTATTGTAGCGCACTTTTTCACACCTCCCTCTTTTTTTTAGGCTGTTATAGTTGCAAAATGATTCAATTATATATCTTCCACCATCTAATTTGCTTAAGGATACAAAAAATGCTCACTGCAAAAGCGATTCTTATTGTTTGAAATTGCTATTTCAGAAAATGATTCTATTAATATATCTACGTGACGCCCACGTGTATTAGAAGTCACTTACGTTAATAAGTTTGTAAGTCCGTATTTGGGTACAATCTTGGTGTGCATGCCTATATTGGTTGAAAACTCTAGTTTTAAGGCCTCGTTTGGTTCTTGCATTAATTCTTTTAAGATAACTTGATGCACACCTCCTAAATGTGAATTAGGTATATCTATAACTTTACTCACATTTTATTATTCGATTGTAAATATAATGATTACATTGAATAAGTTTATGTAAGCATTTATATTTGGTTATCAACTATGAATAAGTATGTTAATTGTACTAAAAATCTTCTTAGGAAATATGTATAACTTTATTATACTTTCTACTTGTGATAATATTTTGTGTATGTTACAGACCAAAACAATATATCCGTAGAATGATCCTTAGATTTTGAGGGGTAGTAATCTCGAAAGTCTTATATCTAATGGTTTTGGAATGAAGTTAATCAGAGATCCGGATGGAAAGTTATGGTTAAAATAGTGGAGCAAGGTCGAAGTAGGGCAGAATAGTAGATATCCGACGTTGCAATTATCGTCGTAGGGTGGTGGATGGCCGTAAGATAGGATGGCTGCTGGCGGAGGAAGATGGCTAGGGTTTGGAAGATCGGCATGCTTATACGGTTATGATCTGCTCCTAGAAAGATAAATGTAATCTAATAGCTACGATAAAAGATAATGATGAAAATAATAACTTGGTAAACTCAAATTCATTTAATGATAATTATTAACACATATTCACTCCTATTTATAGGAGTAAAAATTCCTAATGGATCGAATCAATATGCAGATTATCCGATTTATTTGAAATTCAAAATAATAAGATAAAGCTAATTAACTAACTTGACTTGACTAATTTGACTCAACTTGACTTGGCTTAACCCATATGGTCAGATCGTAACAATCCACCATGCTTCTGATACCATGTCCTAAGGGTGACTAGTCTCCCACATCTTTGTACTCAAATAACTTGTCGTGCCAATTAGTGGATTTGGGTTCATCTTTCTCGAGTCTGCCTAGGAATATGATGTCGGCTGGTTGGCGCTTGCATTTATGACCGGGGTTAAATCGGTCCTCATAGTAAAATCATAAGTCTTTTCTTCAGCACTCTTCCAAGTCATTGGGTACAAAGTAGTGCAAGATCATCTATCGGTTAGGCTGAGCTGTCAACGCAGGATGAGTCGGGGCAGATGCCATCTTTAGTGGGCCGTAGGCTTGGGCTGCCTTTTTCTCTCCTCCTTGGGGATCTGGTTCAGTTGATCTAACTTGGACTCTATCATAACAGCTAAGGAGAAGGCATCGTCAGAAGTAGTAGGCCTCAAAGCCTAAATGTAACAACTTAGCCTTTATATAAATATAAAAAAAATAAAAAATCATAAAAAAAATAAAAAAAATTTGTGCATGGCACGACGTGGCTGGCCTCATGCCATGCAGTAGCTGGCAGGCTAAGGGCGCCACGCGCCCCAGCTGCCGGCCCAGCCAACCTAACCAGGCCAGCTGGCGAGCTGGGCCTCGCGCCGCCTTAGTCACTGCCAAGCCCTCTCCACCACCTCTCTCTCTGTCATTTTCTCCTCCCCGTCAACCTCTCTTCCTCTATCGTTAGACCGCCGACATGCTATCAATGCTAGTGAGCCTCCTTCTCCCTCTCTCTTTCTCTATTTCTTTCTATTTCTCCCCCTATGACTGTCGCCTTCAACCACCTGATTCGTTGTCCCCTCCTTTCTCCTCTCCCTCTCTCTCGCTCTCTTTCTCTAACTTTTTTTCTCTCTCTCCCTCTCACTTGGGCTCGGGCTCGTCGGAGCCGAGCCACCGGTGAGAAGCTGGCTGCTGACTAGCCAGCAGCGGCCGAGCCCCTCCCCACTGGCCTGGCACCCTTCCCTTGTCTTTCTTCTCCTCTTCTCTTTCTTCTTCTCCTTTCTCAGCTTCTTCTTTTGTTCTTGCAATAGTGCTGGGCCGTAGCAAGCAGTGCTGGGCCGAGCCCAGCACTAGTGGCGTTGTTTTTATTTATTTATTTTGTTTATTTATTTAGTTAGGTATTTCTTTCTTAATTAACGCAAATAGATTATTTAGATATTAATTATTGTAATATTAATATAAATTCTTTAGTATGATTATTATTAATTATAATTAGTATAATTAATGATTATACTATTATACTATTACACATATATATAGGTAATACTTATATTTATTATTTATTTATTTATTTATGTTTTTATTAGATTAATAGATAGATTCGTAAATCATAATCATTAGGTTTATAGCTGTACACTAATATTCATATGATATACATTTTAAACAATTCTAATAATTTATTATATATTATTTTGTAACAAATAAGATACTAGGCTTATTTATTTATTTATTTATTTTTATAAAGTAAATACTACATAATTCCTAATTAATTAAAATAGAGTGAGAACCACAATGTATTTATAATTAGATTTTTATCTATACTTATATGTTTATTTATAATTATAATTACACACACACAATAATGATAGTATGACATGGAGATTTATTTATTCATCGTTGAGGATTATATACTTTTATTAGTTATGACATGTTATCTATTTTTTATTTTTATATATTATTGAGAATATAATCATATACTCATTCATAACATAATCCTCCTATGTGATTCATATTATCTAGTGTACGATTTACTCTCTGTTTAGCATTACTGATTCGGGGTAAGGTCTATTCACTAATTTTTTTTGCTCATAGTTTTCTTTATTCTTTTCTAACCCCCTTAGATATGTGGTATGTGATAGCGACTTGAGATATCCTGATAAGATATTTTAAAATGATGAGGTGAGCTATAGGTGCGAGACAGTATAGATAATATTGTGTATAGAGGTTGAGTTGTATCGTTATTTGTTATATTTGTACTTTATTGTATCAGACAATAATTTGTATAATACATGTCAGATTATAGTATACTCATGTATAAGTTATTTTAGTTGTATTTTGATGGTTTGTCGTGACCTGTGTAGGTCCTACCAGATTATATAGTGGTCTAGTGTATTATTATTATGGACTTGGATATTCATATGTTAACATATTTATTTGGTTAATAATATGATTTATTTGGTGATAGATTATGTGAGCATGGATATGTTAGTATGTTTTATTTGATGATGTCATGATTATATGAGCATAGGGGTATATCTATGCGTAACGGGCCTCACCCGACCTGTTGCATGCGTTGCACGTGCCGTGTGGGCGCATGGGCGTGCACGTGCCCATGCTGGGCAGGGGTGTTACAATTCAGGTGGTATTAGAGCCTAGATTTAAGATGATCTGGCAAACCATCAAGTACACTAGTTGTCGATTTTGTTTAGGGTTATGCTAATAGTCGATCTCGATGAGTTTGATATTAATTGATTAAGATAGATGTCTAAGTTATAATGTTGAGATTATTAAGTTTTGATACTTGATGATATCGATAGAAATAGTTTAAGATATTGGTATATTGAGAATTTATCTGAGCGACTAATAGGAAGAGATATTACTAAATCATGCATTAATGTTATTGATATTGATGTGTTATAATCTGTGTAGCATAATATTGGAGATGTAGATGTGTTCATATGATGTGATAAAGTATAGAAATTTATAAACATGTGGAGATATGTAATTTATGCAGAAGAATTAATATTAGCAGATTTGAGGTTATTCTGAATAAATATAGCACATTTTGAATTTTGATCTTTTCATTAATATGCTTGAAATTAGGAAATGATATAGAGGACACAAGTGGAGAGAGACTTTTTTGATTCTTTATATGAATTATAATTATTAATTGTGGATGGATGAATAAGACATATGATGATTTTGTATTGTGGAAAAGAAATTATGTGATGTGATATAGATGATTGTAGATTGTATATAGAAAATAATTTTTTGGATGACTGGTATGATAAATTATGTTTGCAAGATACTTGTGTTAGTAGGTATAAAATTTTAATTGTATCGACAAGATGGATGATTTAATAGGGATATGTTTGTCCAACAGTACTGTTAGAGGATTAACGTCTCTTTTAAATTTTTAAGTTGATGATTACCAAGTAGGGTAATGAGCATAGGAAATATGACATGGATACAGTTACTAGATTATAAATGATTTTAGTACCTGAGATTTAATATATGTATTTCTGGATGACATGAAAGTACGTTTAGTTTAGAAGTTGCTAATTATGTGAATATGATTAGATAGAGAGAATGTGAATGAGATGAACTATATAGGGTGATAGTAATTTGCTAAGGTGGTAGCATTATTGGTATACCTTGTATGACGGTGAAAAATGCTTTACCGATTTAGTTTGGCATCAATTTAGAGGATAAGAATGTTATATCATGTTGATTGTGTGTTTTTGATGATATTGGATTTGAGTTGAAAATATGTAGATTTATATTCATTTACGATTATAGATTTGAGTTGAAAATATGTAGATTTATATTCATTTACGATTATTATGTAGTACTGATGATGTTGTAGAATAATTTTGAGCAGTGCTATAAGATTAAATTATTTAATATATACGGTGACTTTGTTCGGATGATGTAATATAATATTAAGTTGAAACTTTGAGGAATTACTAGGTTTAGGTGATTTATTTATTAGAAATGAGATATGATGATTTTTTTTTTGACATGGATATTAAATTGGGTGTTATAATATTGCCTTGATGATACAACTAAGGAGGTATTTAGATTGAATTATATATAGAGTATACGGCAGATATAACTATGCATAATGATCGATAGATGATTTGGAAGTTGAACTAATTGCTTCATAGGACGGTAATGAAAGGAATATGGAGGACTATGATTTTTCTATACAGTATATTGATGAATGTTTATTATATTGCTAGACAATAGATAGTGATGTATAGAAAGTGACTATATTGGCATTTATATAACATTTGACTTACGTGTTAAATTATTACCAGAAGTTATTGAGCGAGCTTTTTGAATGATGAGATTGATCTTAATAATTGTGATGGATTACAGGTTTGTATTTGAGTTTTGAGATAAAGATATCTGATTGGGAGATGATGATTATAGCATTGATAATTCTATTATAGTTTGTGACTTTTTTTTATTTTTAATGAATTAGAAAATTGAGGATATGAATTGATTTAAAGTAAAAGAGAAGATATGTTATTGAGGTTGATAATTATTATTCTTGGGCGTCCTGTGATCCATATAAATAAATTGGTTTTAGCTATTTTATTAGTAGATTAGATCATAATAGTATGAATAATTTGGGAGATTGATTTTAGTAGCTTATTAGTTCTTGGACGGTACTTTATGCATGTATCTAAATTATGTTTATGTATTCTTAATTATCAAGTATGATGGATTAGTGAGTTCTTCGAACTTTAGTAGTTATATGATGCTAGGTTGATGTTCTTGAGTATATGTTAATCGTTGTTAGATATGGAGTTTTATGTTGTCGAGTTATTAATTAGATTATTGTATTACTTGGAATTTATTAGAAAGTCATTGCATTTGAATATCATTAAATGAAGATCGCAGTGGATATTCTAGTAGCAATAGTGATTGAGTTGATCATGATTGGATTGGAACTATGTGAATTAAGGAATAAATAGTTTGGATATGAAAAACAATTGATAGGAAGATCATTATAAATTTTTAACATGTATGCTGCTCGAGGTAGTCTGAATTTAATCATTCAAATATTGTAGGTTAAAGAGAAGGATCATCGTGAAAAACTGCTCCACTAAATAGGTCCATTCTAGCGGGTCTTTTCTAGAGAATTTTAGAAAATCAAGCCTGACGGTCCGAGCTTGGATCCCAAAATATGGTTTGTCATTGTGGTCAAGGTCGGTCATGTAGGACATGAGTCCACGAGTTCGACTCATGTCGCTAATGGGCTGCATGCAGGTTCGGCTCAGTTTAATAGTATGGGCCCACCGAGTCATTCCACCATTCATCCTCGGGCTCGTACTCATACTCGGGGTCATGTTCATAGGTCCCAAACTGGTTTGCATGAGGTGGTCGAACCGGCTCGCAAAAATTTGGCCTGCCTCGAAATTCATACACTTCATCACCTTCATGCAAATAATATAACCCTAAACCTAGGTTTGAATTTGGAGTTTAGCCTAGGGGCGCCGCCACAGGTTGCATGGGGGGCGGTGGCAGCTGGGTTCAATCGTGGGTCACCAATAATTGGCCCCTACCTGGTCCTCATAGAGGTGGAATGACGACGAGCGGTAGTGGAAGGCCAAATTCGAGCTGGTGTACTAGCGGTCATGGCTCATTGTTGGCGGGTACATTGGCCCTAGGCAGTTACGGAAGCGGCTTGGCCCTATTCATGGGAACGGCGGTGGTGGGAAGATGCGGCGTAGCTACCCCGACGTAGGGGTAGCTTCCCACTATGGTGGCCGATGATCGCTAGCGGTTGCAACGGCCACCACTAGTTGGTAGTCAGCCTGAGGAAGCCCACTGGTGGTCGTGGAAGTGCCGGACACGCAACCACCAACCGCGGGTTTGCTGCAACATAAACCGCCATCGCTGGCGGTCTTTTTATCGGTGCCAATGCAAATGATGGCCTAAGCTCGGGTGCGGGGGTCCCGTGGAGGATACCAGATGTGGCGGCGGGGCCGGGAGCGGCTGGATCACCGTCGGTGGGAAGCTAGGGTTTTCGGGCCTAGCTCCCACCGCAGGTGGGGAAGATGACATCGGGATTGTCGTGGCCGGCTGCTTCGGCATCGCGTCGACGATGTTCTGGGTTTGTAGTGGACGGGGCCTCCATCGTGGCCAGAGGAGTCATGGTTGGGGCTCCCCTCCACCTCCCTCACGAGTGGAGTTTCCTAGTCACAGTTAGCTGGATTTCATTGTGGTCGATGGCGCTGGTGGCGTAGGTTGGTGGCAGGCGGCCTGTAGGGCATTTGTCGCCTAGATCAAGTCCTTGAGGGCGGTTTGAATCTCCTTCAACTCGGCCAAAAATTCTTTAAAAAATGCTTTTGCCCACACTAGCGGCTCATCATCAATAGTTGCTGGTGGGTGGAGGGGGCGTTGCAGAAACTTCAATAGGAACGGAGATGAGTTCCTAGTCCTCCATGGTCGCTCCTTTCTCGTTCTTCTTGGATCACGTGGTAATCATTGTACAAGGAACGTCGACTTTGATACCAATTGTTACAGACCAGATCTAGAATGATCCGTTTAAAGGATGATTCTAAGATTTTGAAGGATAGTAATCTCGAAAGTCCTAGATCTAATGGTTTTTGAATGAAGTCAATCAGAGATCCGGATGAAAAGTTATGATTAAAATAATATAGCAAGGTTGAAGTAGGGCAGAATAGTAAATATTCGACGTTACGGTGGTTGTCAGAGGGTGGTGGACGGCCGTAAGGTATGATGGCTACTGATGGCTACTGCTGAAGGAAGATGGCTAGGGTCTGGAAGATCGGAGTACTTCTACGGCTATGATCTACTACTAGAAAAATAAATGCGATATAATGACTATGGTAAAAATAAGAATTAAAATAATAACTTGGCTAAACTCATATTTATTCAACGATAATTATCAACATATGTCCACTTCTATTTATAGGAGTGAAAATCCCTAACGGATAGGATCGACATGCAAATTATCTAATTTATTTAAATTTTAAAAAATAAGATAAAGCTAACTAATTAACTTGACTCGATTTGATTTGACTCTACTTAACATATATGGTCTGATCGTAACAGTGTATAACTTATCTCGTGACTTAGTTTATATATGGTTTGACCAAAACATGTATAAATAAGTATTTAGTTGTAAAATATATCTAGATGAGTTTTAATTCATGAATAAGTATCGGTTATGCCTAAGGGTTGCAAAATATAATTTAGCATAAAATTTGTATTCCCTGGTATGGTTACCGGTCCTTCTCAACCAACCAAAGATATCCACGACCGCCAGAACGGTCCGCCCCTTCGTATGTAGCTGTGGCTGAGGAGATCATGTAAGCCGTGAATCACGTGAACGAGCCCGATTGGATCACCACACAGTTTCATGGATGTCTGGTGAGAGACGTACACCGTTATTCCCATGTCATTCCCTTCCCTCTCCTCTCTCATATCTTAACTAATTAAATTCACTCCCTTTCCTTGATTGGATCACCTCCATCTCTCCGACGACTATCTCTCTTTACTCGCCGGTTGCCGCCTCTATCTTTCTCCGGCGACTCTCCCTCTTCACCCGTCCGTCCCGCCTCCAAAAAAGGTCTTCTTCTTCTTCTCCCGGATAGCCATATCTTATTTTCCATTTTTCTCAAAAGAACATCTGATCTTTTTGTCTGTCCTTGATCTGTTTTGTTCTTATTTTTCTTGGTTGATTTTTGTTTGATAATTGATGATTTCTAAATTGGAATTTTCTTTTGGGTGGAGAAAAGAGGGATTTAAACCTGGGAAGAGATTGATTTCAACTTGAGAAGCAAAGAAGTGTAACCAAAGAAGTCTCCACCTCCGCACATACGCACATCGGCACATCGGCACGCCGCTTGTTGAGAAGCACGCCGGCACGTTGGCACGGCACTCCACCTCGAGCCCTCGTCGACTCTTTCCTCCACGATCCTACACCAACTCTCGTCGTTGATCCGTAGTCTCCCTCGACTCCGGCCGTCGTGGTCTTGGATCTTCTTCAATAGTTGACATCGACCAAGTTCTCGTGGATCTACTCGTTTCTTGATAGGTATGTATTGTAGTTTTGGTAGATACGAAGAGATCGCATTTTCTTCTTTTCATCGCTTGAGAATCTTGAGTTATTAGTACAAGAAGGTGCTGGTCTATCCTCTTTCTGAGGTAGGTTGCGATTTGGTTTTTTTTTTTTTTTTTCGTTTTTAGGGTATGAGTTTTGAGGGTTTGAGTTTTGAGAGCCTGTCCACGGCGCGTTCGTTTTTTATTTTTTATTTTTAATTATCGGTGAAGGGGGAGCCCCAATCTCTATTCACCATCATCGACCGTCATCCGCCACAATCAAAACCCATCCCCATCTCTTTCCCTCACTCTCTCCAATGATTCCGACCGCCTTCAAGACTCTTCAAGACGCCGACAGTTTGACGATCCGACGACTCCGACAGTTCGTTCTAATTAACCCATATAGATCAAGTCTTGCTATTTTTCAGTCTGTCATGCTAATTCCATCCACTGCAGTTTGCATTTCATTTGATAGAAATAATTCTAAACATCAAGGTGGCTTGCCTTTGCTGCTTGTTTGCATTTTTATGAGGTACAAATGCAGTTGATCTCCATTAACAGAATCTAATGGAGCAAAGGAAGAAAATCTAGTAGAGAATGAATTGGCTTTGGTTGACTCAGCTTACCGTTGAAAAGGTTTATGCCACATTCGATTGGTGATTTCTTTCTTCTTTCCTGACAATTCTTTTTTGATTCCCTCATCAATTTGCTTGGCCTTCTTATTAAGTGCCCATTCTCTCACCACATCCTTAAAGCAAATCCCTAGTTCTATTTTTAGGTGGAGTCTTTATAATTTTCTCCTTTTAAAAACCATATGTGAGCTAGCATATGCCATTCTACTTTAATGCTTGTCGACTCTTTGTAAACCAAGTTAGGCATTTGTTCATAAGTTTACTTTGCAAATCTAATCAAAGCATTTTACATATTCTGTAGATAATAAAAAAGAGTGCTCTGGCAAAATAAAAAGTAATTTTGGTTTTTGGTGTAAATGATCCAAGAACATTTTAGTTTTTTACAGAGCAATGATAATTGCTAATTAAATATCAAATTGAGAATAAGGATAATAATGTTAATTAAGGAGAATTTACTATTTTTTCCTGATATTTAGTCATTTAAACTACACTTGTGGAGACAAAAGGTATCCAAGGAGGAAAAGGATGGCAGCTTATAAAAGGACATAGTTAATGACATGAATTGATTAGTTGATTTTGTGAGTTTTTTCTCTTATATATAGATGGTAATAATAGGTTCGTTTTGTATTTGTATCCGATTAAGATTCGATTTGTATTCGTATCCATTTAGTATCCGACGTATCCAAAAAAATATTCATATTCCTTTAGTTAGGATATGGTTTTTAAATTTTTCTATCCGTCCAATATCTGTATTTGAATCTATATCCGGAGCAAAAATATAGATTTAGATGTGGGTTGAGCACTATAATATTTTTATACTAACCGTTTCCACCCCTACCAATGATCTTGATGTTTCCAATGAGCTTTGAATTTAGTCATCTTGATCATGTCTATTATCAATGTTGACTGATAAGGTTGAACCCTTGATTCAATGACATGATTAGGGACCGAATTTGACTAAAAACTTGTTGTTTATTGAAAAATTTGGCTTACAAACTTGATGGAATCTAGAAATTATAACAAAGATGAAACTTATATTCAAACCAAATCCAAATTGTCGCACTAATGAATGCATCCTTATCTGATGCCTATATTGTTGAATGATCTAGTTCATATTCGAAATTCGTATCTTGGTAAGATCTGATTCGTATTCATAGCCGTTTAAGATCCGATCCTTATCCAATCTATATCCATATTCTTTTAGTTTGGATGGTCTTAAATATTTCTATCCGTCTAATATCCATATTCAAATCCGTACTCATAGCAAAAATATGGACCCTATTATGGGTTGAGCATTATGCAATCCGTTTTCAACCTACTTTCCTCTCTTCCCTCATATCTTAACCTATTAAAATTTTCTCCCTCTCCTTGATAGATCTCTTTCTTTTCACAATTCCAACTTTTGTGGTTTCTTAAATCCCCGGCAAGCAATGTGATACGATCCGACATGTGGATTAAGTTAGTCAAGTTAGTTAAGTCAAGTCAAGTCAAATTGAGTTAGTTAGATTCATCTTATTACTTTAAATTTTGAATGAAGCGGATAATCCATATGTGGATTCGATTTGCTAGGAGTTTACTCCTATAAATAGGAGTGGTCCTAAGTTGATTATCATCGTGGAATTAATTATTGAGTTTAGTTATTTTATTATCTCATCTTTATCTTTTATTTCAGTCGTTAGATTGTTTCTATCTTCGTAAGAGTAGATCGTAGCCATAGAATCTCTCAAACTTCCAAATCTTAGCCACCAATATTCTCCACGAGCCACCATACTCTACGGCTGTCAACCACCACCCATTCGATAATCGCTGCAACGTGGGATAATTACTATTATGCATCATTTTGACCTTTCTCTATTTTATTTTTAACTTTTCATCCAGACCTTGAATTTACGTGAAACTAAGACCATTACAATCCTAGCTTTAGAGACTATCTTCCACAAAATATCATAATTTTTTTACATCCAGATTGGTCAAAATCTGGTTCATAACATAGTGAGCCTTAATTTGAGTCGGGCACTTGATCAAGAAAGATCGTACTCTTTTTTGTTTATTTCTATCTTTGTTTGGATTTTGTTTTTGGATTTTGTTTTTTGTTGTGCTATCATCTTCGTGATGCTTGTGTTGTAAAGTCGAACTTTAAGTGGGTTATTTGATGGTTTGTAGATCTCAAGGTGTTTGATTTTGAAGGGAGTCGAAGGGTTTGACCTTGATGGATCGTGCCGAGCTCACAACGGAACAGGTTGGTGATTTAATCAAATTGTCGTTATTGTTTTATTTGGTTGTAATGCCTAGTTCTTCTTATCTTGCATCTTATTTTGTGATTATCGATTTAAGGTAGAATTTTGGCATCATCGAATGTTTGATTTTGGAATATTTTAGTAGTTAGTAGGTGATGGCAAGCATACTTGTGACCTTTATTGGACATGCTTGTAGTTCATCTATGGAATCTTTCTAAAAAGTGCATGCATGTACATGGCAACCAAGAGGTTTCATCAAACCTATTGATTGGGTGCGCAATGAACCCAGCGTGGGTCTTAAGGCTAAATATTTTTCCAATATATTGTTTCATCTATTAAACTAAATCACAACTATGTAATTAGTAATATGTCATATCAAATTCAAGCAAATGACAAAATTAAAAAAGAAAAGGCTAGAAGAGTTAAAAGAAAATAGATGTAGAGCCGGTGCTGCTGTTGTTTGTGCGTAGGACCGTCCATTACTCCTGTCCTAGGGCTAAAGTTTCAAAAAGAGTTACTAGTTCGAGATAGCATCATGAGAAAGAATTATGATATATGGTGCCTATAAGGCGTTAATCTAATTTTTAATCAAATTATGGTGCATCATTTTCATATGCTTAGTTCCCTTGTTCTACTTGATGAAGGTAGCTAGAAGTTTTGGAGTATAAGGTAATGAAACATATTATATCTAGGGGTGGTAGTTGGGTTGGGTCATGATATTATAAACACAAACACAATTCATTTGTTAAATGGGTCAGAGTTTTTATACGAATATGACTTGTCTATTAAATGGGTTATACGAGTCTATCTATAACAGGTGGCACAGGTTTTTGAAATTTATATAAGTTATTCAGATTATAAATAAATTTTTTTCGAGATATAAACAAGTTTTTTTATGTTATAAACAAATTAGTCGGGTCAAGTCATAAATATGTTAAATAGGTTGAGATAATAAATATGAATACAACCTGTTTAATAATCGGGATAGACAAGTTGACCCATTTATGACCGGAACTCGATTAAACTAAACCCAGACCCTTTAAAATGTTAGGTTACCGTGTCGGGTCAACTTCTGTGACCCGTAATTATTATCTTTGGTTTTAATGCCTTATTGTACATGTTTCTAGGTCCTCAAGCGCGACATACCATGGGAGACTTATATGTCAACTAAGCTCATCACTGGAACATGTCTCCAGCTGTTAAGGCGCTACGACAACAGAACTGAAAGCCAGAGAGCTGCTTTGCTTGATGATGTGAGTTGGTTAATTATTTGCATCGTGATTTCTGAAAAAAGATGTCAATTTTCCGCGTTATATCAGATTTGTTATTTTCTATGGATTTTTTTACTCCCCCTGTTATTGCAACTCTGCAATTATTTTTTACTTTCTAAAGTATGAAATTATCAATAGCTTAATTTATTGTAAGCTCATAAATTAATTTATCATAGTTGGTTCTGATCTACTACATGAAATTCTGTAATGTAAATGCTTCTTAAATTGTTTATTCTCCACTATCTAGACTGTAGACCATCTTGTGAATTCATCTTTTCTGTGAATGGAACTATTACAAGTTGAGAAGGTTAACCATTGATCTGCAAAATGATTAAAATTTGTTATTGTCCAAGTTAGAGTAGCAAAGTTAGTTTATTTAGATTTTGAGCATATTGATATGTAAATTGTGCTTTTGAGTTGCATAAACCCATGCCATTATCAGACACTTGGATATGGTGGTTACTTCAAGTTCATATATTACAGGATGGGCCAGCTTATGTTCGGGTTTTTGTGAACATCTTACGGGACATTTCTAAGGAGGAAACAGTGGAATATGTGCTCGCACTTATTGATGAATTTCTGACAGGTTAGAAATGGTACAGAAAGTTGATTACAAGTAATATATTACAAACAAACTTGAATATGTCTCTTTTGCAGCAAATCCCAAACGGGCTAGAATCTTTCATGACAAATCTTTGGGTGAAGATACTTACGAGCCTTTCTTAAGTTAAGCTTTTATTCCTTTTGCTTCCTTGTGTTATCATTTTTAAAGTAGGTTGTTGCATAGCTTGGTCATAGGAAAGATATTTATTTCTTATACTTTTGAGCCATTATAACAAATTTTTTACACTCTTATTCATATTTCTTGAGTAATTTGATCACCTCCTTCTGATGCCGTTTTAATGATCTAGCATCTAGTATCCGATAAATGGTTATGGTTATTTATGAGTTCATTTAGCATTTCTACACTTCATCCAAGCTTATTATTTTGTTGCATGGTAATTCAGTGTAGTCAGATATATCTTGCCATTTATTTCGAGTAACTGACAGTAAAATATCCATTTTCAGATTGCTTTGGAAAGGCAACTGGTTCATACAAGAAAAAAGCTGTAAAATTTTGTCTCTGATAGTGAGGTGCTTCTTAGTCTCTGGACAAATTGATATGCCAGATATACTTGATTAACAGAATATCTGATCTGTACTGCTTGATGCTTATAGTGTGCGGCCTAATGTTCAGAATGGTATGACTCCGAATGGAGAATCTTCATATTCAAAGAGCAAGTCTACAAGCATTGGTGATGTGCTAAAAGGCCTTGTCGAGTGGCTATGTTCTCAGGTTTGAATTTTCAGGATGCAAGTTGATATACAAACCGATGCTTACTTTTCCATGGTTATAGCCATAGACAACTAAATGTTTCAAATGTATGAACTAGTTTGTAGACTTGTAGGTTATACCTTTGCTGATTTTTTGTTCTTGTTTATGCTTTTACGTGATACGCAATCAGCAGTGTGAATATTGTTGGTAAAGTTGACAACAATATGGATGGAGAGCTTTCAACAATATTGTTAGCAACTGTCAAATTTGTAGTTAAATGAAGATATGAACATTACTTTGAATTTTGTTCTCCTTTTAACAAAATCACATTATTTTGCAGTTGAAAAATCCATCTCATCCGAATCGTTCTGTCCCAACAGCTATAAATTGTCTGGCCACTTTGCTAAGAGAACTACCTGTTAGATCTTCGTTTGTCCAAGCAGATGGTGTAAAATTGCTAATTCCATTAATATCCCCTGCATCCACCCAGCAATCCATTCAGGTGAGAATTTAGTTCCTTATGAAGCTTAGTTTTATCGCATTCCTATATGTTAATGATATTAATATTCAGGTCGAACTAAGTGATGAACTTCTCATATTTGTAAATCATGCTACTTCTTTCTTATGCCTATATTTATTAGTAGTTAGCCCTCTTTTTCAGCTCACAGCATAGTAAAATGTAGCCAGACAAGCAAGAATTTTTTTTCCTGCAGTATGCCTTATAGTTGGGCAATTTTCTTTTGTAATTGTAAAGCAGTAGCTTATGAGGATTAAGCTTGAAGATTATTGTTCTTTTGCTGTGCCAATCTTCATGTAGTTTGATGTTGACTTGGTTGATACTTGGTACTGTTAGCAAAGGGAGACTCCCATACAGATGGTGCTGATAATTCATTTGTTTTCCACTATAACAAATGTCTATCTATTCTATTTTTCTGTACTTAAGTTTTTTCACATCATTTAGAACTAAATGATTCCCATTGCAGATTTCTTCTAATAATGAGGCTTGCTTTTGTTAAAACCATGTAGTTTAATCAAGTTTTTTGGGATTTCAAATATCACCATTGTATCATTTATCAAGTTGAGTCTACATTGTTGAGTATCTAGAATGTTCCCTTGATACACGACCCCAATGGGCTCCATCAATTGTGCTGCATCATGGCTACATTCTATGTAACTTGCACCACCCTACGAATCCTGCATTAATTCCCCCACACTTGTTGCAAAGGGTGTGTTTGGTTGATGAAAAGTAGAGAATAAAAATGACAATTTTTAAGAAATCCATTACTTTATGGTGTTTGAATGAAGAAAATAGAGTGGGAAGTGAATTCTTTTTATATACTGTATGCTATTATTAATTGTAATACTACTCATTTTTTCTAATTTTTACCAAACACTGCTAAATTATGATTACTTACTCACTTTCATAATTTTCTTTCCCTACTTCTCATCAATCAAACACACCCAAAGGAAAATTGAACACCACATGAGATTCATAGTACCAATGCTTTGTGGCTGGAGTATCAATTTGGCGGTCGAATGAATCTTGAATAACAACATTTTTTTGGGTCTAATTTGCAAACTCCCTTGGTTATGTCTAAAATGTTTAACTTGTTAGTGTTTAATGGACTTTTAGTTTCAGCCTTTCAAGTTTCAAAGATTTAAAAAGGCACTCTATTTTCGGAAAGTTAAGACTTTTCACTGATGCTTAGGAACACTCGTTCTAATTTGAACTGGAACAACATCACATTTTCTTGGAGTAAGCATTTACATACAGAAGTTATATGGCAATCTAGAAGTTACTTATGATTAGATATTAGTCACATTGACATTATATGATTAGTAGGAAGTCAAACCTGAACTGCATGAGTGCTGATGGAGATGTTTCTTCAATGACTGAGGAAGAAATTGAAATCTAGCTATATAGTTGCTTTTGCTTTTACGCTTGCTCCGTAACTTTTTAAATGTTGAGGTGTCACAAATACGTAGGTCTGGCATAACTTAGTATGTTTTTATATGATGATAATTATAGAGTTCCTAAATTATCTGATACACTTTCAATATTCATGTTTTCCCTCCTTTTCTGTTTGCAGCTTCTGTATGAAACTTGCCTCTGCGTTTGGCTCTTGTCATATTATGATGCTGCAGTTGACTACTTGGCCACTACTAGGGTCATGCCAAGACTTGTAGAGGTTGTAAAAGGATCCACTAAAGAGAAGGTGAGAGTTTATTTATATTTTCTTGTTTGTACCTTATATCCTAAATTTAATGATATTTAACATTGCTATTGTATTGCATATATTGAATGAAGGTTGTGAGAGTTGTTGTATTGACCTTCCGAAATTTGCTACCTAAAGGCGCATTTGCGGCTCAAATGATAGATCTCGGATTGCCACAAATAGTCCAAAATTTAAAAGTTCAGGCATGGAGTGATGAGGTGATATTTTGGCATCTTTTCACCTTATATATAGTTTTTAAAATTGGGGCATGAAAATATTATTCTTATTTGATTATGAATAAAATTTTAGCTTTTCTTATAGAGCAGAGAATTTTATCTTTTCACCAAAATATTAACTAGGTAAACTGTATCACTTTATCCTTTGCAAAGAATTCAGTTTATCCTTTGTCTTCTGCAAGAAAATTACATGAGAGAACCTATAATGTGCATTCTATGATGCATTTATTTCATGTTTTAGTGATATCATGCTCATGGATTGAAGTATTGGTCGATCCTAATTTGTATTGCTGAAATGGAAGACTGCTACAACTGATATGACCGATATATATCATTTTTTTAAGTATCTGATTCTTATTCCAAAGGCGATACCTTGATTATGCTCTAATTAGCTTACTTTGTAACTATGTCTTGCATTACTTTTAGGATGTTGAGAGTTATTTTTGGATATTAGCACCGGGTATAAGTGTATTAGTACAAACATAACACTTTCTTGTCTTTTAGGCATTGAAGGGTGAGTTGATAATTAGCTCCCAGCTTAAGGAATTCCAAAACTATTAGTTGAGAACATGGTTTGAAGGATCGTCCGATCTGGATTGATTGGGATCAGTCGATCCTTTTCCACTATTTCTCGATCATTCTCTCTTTCTCTCTTTCTCTATTTTTCTCTCTCCTTACCATAGCTATTGCTTCTCCGACGCACAAATGCCGCTCTAGCAATCTCCACCGATGCAGATCCAACTTCGACAACCTATGTGATTTTTTTATTTTATTTCTCTTTTATTTCTTCATGGTATTTTTTTTCTTCTCTCTCCTCCTTCACTATGGCAAATTTTTTTTTCTTTTCGTTTCTTCCACTCTCTCTCTCTTTCGTTGCAGCAGTTCTAAGTAAGTTATCACTTTTTTTAAAACTTTAGGCTTCATATATTAGTAATTATTATTTTCTAAATTTTCTTATTTTTTAAAAATTTAGAAATTCTTTTTTCATTTTAAAATAATATTAAAAATCTTATGTAACTAAAAGTAGTCTGATATGATCCGAGCAATCGATTTGGTCGATACTGCCGATACATATTGTTTTTTTGGAAGGCCTCTTGATCCCGATTTTGATTTTTCAAACCTTGATTAAGAAAGGTGTACTATGTTTTTAGGCTTAAGAAGAACATGGTCTTTATCCTATTTATATGAGAGGACTTGTTTACAAAAGGAATAATGGCTCCCCTTGGTTGGCTGCATTGATGGATATAATGATCTAGCTGGAGTGCAACACCAATTCTTCTTTGTGCCATTCCACATACAGCTCACATTCACCTGATCTTTATCTCTTACCACATGTTTGGAGAAAGAATGTTGCATGGATTGGGAAGTGTATAAAAGAAAAAACAGTGTGTATGTGCCTCTGTTGGTCTTGGGAAGGACTTCAAGATGGATTAACAGATAGGTAGGTAGATGCAGCAAGCGACCAGTTCCACTTCCTTCTATTTACTCCTGATTTCATTGTCTGCCTGCAACTTTGTTGCAAGCGACAAATCTACCTGTAAAAGAAAAAGAGATCCAAATTGAACTGTCTGTATCCCCTCTTTTTTATCTCAGTTCTTTCAGGTCAAACCTTATATTCTTCTATTATTCCCTCTTTACTCTGTATTTCCTTCCATTTACTATTCGTAGTTCAAGACTTCAAGTATTTGTTCTTCATTGGCAAATTTGCACTTGATGATTTGATGACATATAATTTTCTGCACATAATCTTTTGATTCAATTTTCATCTCAGAGAAAAATTGTAGATACATATAAAACACCTACTTCCAGAGTAAGTTGGAAATCATTGCACTAAATCTTCTTAAAGACAGTAAGCACATTTGTAACTATAAATGCTATCTCTACCAACTCTTTGGCTTATCTGCATTGTAGCCAGTGCGAACTATTATGTGCCAGTTTCTCTATCATTTGGTTGCTATGCTAACTTAGAATTTTTTTTATGATACATCTAATTTACATGTCTGTAAGGGCAGAAGTAGGGTTGTCAAAATAATCGAGTCGTCCACCATTATCTTTGGCCGTTCAACACCCGTCGCGTGGGCTAAGGCTTTGATGGATCCGTCGACTTGTTGAGAGAATCATTGAAGGAGATTCAAATCGCCCTCAAGGACTTGATTTAGGCTTTGATAGAGACTACTAGCGCCGTCTACTGACCTACACCACCAGTACCCTTGGCCATGGCCGAAACTGGCCCTCGTGGCATGAACGATCCAAGCCGTGATAGAGGGAACTAGTTGGCCCAAGCTGCGACCTCGACCTCTCCTCCGGCCTCGGTGGAGCCCCCCCAACCGCCGTAGAGCCTCTGAGACGTTGCTGCCACGTCGGCTTTGCCCGCACTAGTGGCCGTGGGGTCATCTTCCCCACCCATGGTGGGAGCTAGGGCCGAAAATCCTAGCTTCCCACCATCGGCGATCCAGCCTCTATTGAGACGTTGCTGCCACGTCGGCTTTGCCCGCACTAGTGGTCGTGGGGTCATTTTCCCCACCCATGGTGGGAGCTAGGGCCGAAAATCCTAGCTTCCCACCATCGGCGATCCAGCCTCTATCGGCACTGAACTTCACGTCCATCACCTTTCTCGAACCACCCGCAATTGAGCCTAGGCCGCTGTTTGCGTCGGCACCGGCTAGAAGACCGCTAACGACGATAATTTAGGTTGCAGCAAACTTGCGGTTGGTGGTTGCGGGTCCGGCATTCCAGTGACCACCGATGACCACGGTTGGCCTCCTCAAGCCGACTGCCACCCAATGGTGGCCACCGCAGCCATCGGAGACTACCGCATGGTTAAACCTGACTGCCACACTTGCAGCATTATTGATCGAGAGAGGCCACGTCGGGGTGGATTTCGTAGGCCTAGGCGCGACCTCGGTTCCATGGCAGTGGGACAACAGCCACCAACCGTACCTGTCGGAGGTTGGGGAAACCGTTGCTTCAACCCGAGCCTAAGCTTGATAATGGGCTTCGACCATGCTCGCTGTCGCTCTACCGGCTCAAGGACCACCTGGAGGTCGACTATCGGCGGTCCATAACCTTGCTCAATCGCCGTCAATGCCTATACAGCCCACAGCGGTGCCTTTAGGGCGAAATCCAATTTCAGCCCTAGGGTTAAGGTTATGGCAATCCTATGGAAGAGATGAAGTGCACCTAGTGTGAACTAGTTTGGGACTTATATGCATGAATCGATCCTGAATACAAGCTTGAGGACGACTAGTGGAACGAATTGGTGGGCCCGCGTCATTGGACTGAGCCGTATCTGTATGCAGACTCGTGGGCCTATGAGCACGACGTAAACTAAAATATCCATCTTGCGTGCTAGTCACCTTGAGGACAAGGTATCGAAAGCGTGGTGGATTGTTATGATTCGATCAAGGAGTCGAGTTATTTTGGTTGAGTCAAGTGAGTCAACTTGAGTTAGTTAGTTAGTTAACTTTATCTTATTATTTTAAATTTTAAATAAATCGGATAATTTGCAGGTGGATCCGATCTGCTAGAATTTTTACTCTTATAAAATAAAGTGGAAATCATCGATCATGGATTGAATCTGAGTTTAGCCAAATTATTAATTTTGTCTTTATCTTTTACTATAGTCATTAGATGCTAAATTATTTTTATCTTTATAGGAGTAGATCATAGCCGTAGAAGCATTCCTATATTCCAAATCTTAGCTACTTTTTTCCACTAGCAGCTACTCTACTTTACGGTCGTCCACCACCACTCATAGCCGTCCGCCATAACGTCGGTTATTCATCGTTTTGTCCTATTTTGACTTTGCTCTATTATTTTATTAATATTTTTTTTTCATCTAGACATTTGATTGACGTGAAACCAAAGTCATTAGAATCCTATTTTGCGAGATTATCACCACCTAAATTTTCACAAGATTCTCATATTTATATCGCTCCAGATCTAGTGTGTAACATTATACTTTATTTCTATCTTGATTCAAGCCTAAATCAATTTAAACTAACTTAGCTCGAAAATGGCTTGAATTAGTAAGACTTAAAATTATTAATTGATGAGCTTGTTTAGGCTTGAGTTTGAAATTGACTAGAAATTGGTTCAAATTGAAATTATTTTAATTCAAGCATGATCACAAATCTAGACTTGAAATTAGTTTTAATTCAAGTTTGATTAGAGCAGGCTCAAGCTCGCCTCAGTTACACCCCTAGTCAGAAGGGAGAAATATTAAGGAGAAATGTTAGCCCATATACAGATGACACAAACTCTATTATTTCAATTCAGTCTCAGTCATGTCATTCTGTATCTGATTTGAGCCACCTCAAACAATCAAAAAGTGGCATTAGTTTTCAAACTTCAAATTTTCTATTTTATTAAACTGATGAAAGAACTGTCATATCGTTTATTTATTTATTATTATTTTTAAGCTTTTTCTTTTAATCAAGTAGAGTTGGACTTACAGCTCCTCATTTGTTTCTGATTGTTCTTTTGATGATATATAGGATTTGATGGATGCATTGAATCAGCTAGAAGGAGGGCTGAAAGAGAACATTAAAAGGTTAAGTTCCTTTGAGAAATATAAGCAAGAAGTCCTTCTGGGTCATCTTGACTGGTCCCCCATGCACAAGGATCTAGGATTCTGGCGTGAGAACATCACAAACTTTGAAGAAAATGATTTCCAGGTATTGCCCTGCAGCTCTGACTGTTATCTTAATTATGACCATTCTGGCTAATGTAGAACCATGACTAGGACCCCAAATGCTTGTGAATATTTGAAGTCAAGCTGCATAGGCTCCTAGCATATCTGCAAACCGTGGTGGTTTCGACTGTTTTTACTGATGATTTAACTGTTAGCTTTATCTTAAGTGGCTGGAGTACCTTCCACAACACTGCTGTATACTACTTAATAAAGAGTCTGCTATGTGATTTTCTTGTCTATAGTAACTTGGGGTTCCCAAGCACATATAATTTACTAGCTTTTAGTTTACATCAGATATTTCTCTGAATATGCAAGCCTTATGAAAAGTTTATCGCAGATTCTGCATGTCCTTATGACAATTCTTGATGCATCGAGCGACCCAACAGCACTGGCCGTTGCCTGTTATGACATATCTCAATTCATTCAGTACCACCCTGCTGGGAGGATTGTTGTTTCAAACCTCAAGGCAAAGGAGCGGGTCATGAAGCTAATGAATCATGAAAATACAGAAGTGAGAAAGAATGCCCTTCTATGCGTCCAGAGACTTTTCCTTGGTACCAAGTATGCCAGCCTTTTGCAGTCTTAAGCTTGTTGCTTGTATGTATGTTCATCTTGGATCCAAAAAATGCCCATGCTATCAAAGACTATAGCCTAAAAAATAAAGCCTTGGCTATTGAGTAGTAATCGTGGATTACAAGTGGGAAGGAGAGGACTTCTAAGAATTGTCATCCTGTGAGGTTATTCGTTTATCACTTTTCCTTTGTACCATGTCTGTCTGTCTTTTGCAGCATTAAGCTTGTATTTATGTTTATCTTGAATCCAAAAAATGCCATGATATCAAAGTCGATAGTCTAAAGAATAAATCCTTGGCTGTTGAGTTGTAGTTGTGGATTGCAACTGGGAAGGAAAAGACTTATGAGAATTGTCGTCCTGTGAGGTTATTTGTTTTCCATGAGTCGCAGATTAGTGTATGACTATGTTCTATTTCTTCCTATATGTAATAAATCTTACTGCTTGTTTTGTTATTTCAATAATGTTATTGACATGTTGCCTGATATTTGGGCAACTCGTGACTGAGGACTTGTATGGTCTATATGCTTGTTTTGCCTGATTCACTTCTATTATTTCTTGTGTCATCTTTTTCTACCACTTATTTTCTTTCGCGTGATTTCATAGGATTCAACAAGCAAGCAATCGCAAATTTTTATCTGATGACCGGTGATTTTCTACGGATACTTGGGAATGTAGCATCTGCAACATAAATAGATGAAAAACATGCAGCATAAATTCACATCCATGATGTTGGAAGCTGATGAAAGTTTCATTTATACTCTCATCCATGATGTTAATCCTGATAGAAGCTGGATCCTTGGTGGGGGGTCTATGGTGACTTGCCACTCTGATAATGCCTCTCTTTGGTCCCGCATCTTCTATCACTCCAACAGCTCTTACCCTCTTGCCTGTGGGTGATTTTAACACTATCTACAGTTCCTCTGAGAAAGGTGGTGGCCTTGCCTCTAAGCTCCTCCCGGCTGACATCTTTCTCCCTTAACATAAGCCATGCCAAGCTGCTAGTCGGTTGGCACCTTTTTGGTGCCGGACAATGAATTGGCTCCACCATAGCTGGTCCAAGGGATGCCAGGATGCCACGTGCTTAGGCTTGAGGTCCACAGGTGTGGGCAGCAGGGCTTCATGTCGTGGAGGTGCCTCTACTCGAGCTTGAGGTGGTTCTAGTGTCGCCCTATGGTTGGAGCCCTCCGACATCAACCAATCTGTGTTCTCAATTGTCTGATCTTGCTTCTCGTTCATCCTCCTCAATACGGTGATATTCTCTATGGTGTTTGTGATGGGAGCTTGGATGAGGAGGTCTATATCGGTGTTGTTAACAATTGGAATGCTGAAAGGAGTCACTATGGCGTCTCCCTGTGGTGGGTTTCATCTGTCAGTGAAGGGGTGGGTAGTCAGCTATGGTTGGGTTTCTCCTTTAGGAGACCTTATTTTTTTCTCCAAGCCATAGATCTTGTCATTGCCATGTAGGGAAGCCCGTCGAGGACTAGAAGCTCTAGTACCACTTGGTACAAACTCCCTTCTAAGCAACTCGATCTGATTTGCAATTATTTTGGACAGAATGTAGGGTGGAAGTTGCGAGGGCGATTCCAGAAGATCTACCTATTGGAACATCTTGAAATTAGATATTTTTGCTAGCTAGACCTAGAGATATCGCTTGAATAGTGACAAGGTCAGCAAGGACAAACCTATATGTTGAGGTCTTGAATTGATTTATGGATTATGTGGGTAGAGGTGCAAATTCTTTAGTGTCAGATGGAGGTGATAAGACAGCAATGACGGGGTGGCACCGATAGTGATGGTGGTAGTGGAACATGGATAGAGCATCAGTTGAGAGAATAGAAAAAAGGGAAGGAGTGGGCCGCCCGTAAGGGACTAGCATGGTTGGTTAGAGATGAGGTTTGAGGTGGTGAAGCTGGGGGTGGCTACTGCCGTGTGTAGAGAGAACGAGAGAGGAGAATGAGAGGCTAGAGCAAAGGAGATCAATTCATTGATTCATACCTAACCTCCTTGCACTCCACAATATTTAAAAGAGGTTAACCAACTTGGCCCAACCAACTAATTAAACAACTTAAGTCATAATAAGCTAAAATAAAAATTGACTCAGCTAAGATAGAAATCCACTAAGCTAAGAAAACTAACTTGGCTAGGTGAGTCCAATGGCCCTAATGTGATTCGATCGATTCACGTTAGATTTCTATAACTTTCACATATAATAAAATCTAGTCTATAGACTTTTCATTAAAATAAAAATTCACAAATCAAAATTTTCTTTCAAATATATAAATCGTGTCTAACAATGATATTGATCTTCTAATTAAATGTTATTAATGAGAAATTTAGTTTTTTCTAAAAATAGGCATGTAGTGCCAAATGTTAGTACTTAAAATTGATTAGACTGATGTCACCAATAATAACAACAACATAACTCTATTGTTTCAACTCTTTCAATCAAGATGGATCTCTTGGAATTTAGTTTAATACGAGCCCAATTGTGACGAAGTAAAGCAAATAAAGGTAATTTCAATAAACAAAGCTATATGAAAAATAGAAGGGAGAATTTTATTTTGCTCCCTCTATTTTCCGCTATTTTTGTTTCGACCCTTCTTTTTTCTGCCGGACTATATCAACCCCTACCTTTTATTATAAGCCTTTAAAAGGCCCTTAGGTTAGCTTTAACCTGACGGAACATGACGGAATACAATTTTTAATATTTTTTGGTTTTTAAAATATAACTTCTAAAATACCAAAAATGCTTATCATACTTTACTAATCTCTACCGTGGGTAGGGGTGAAAACAAGTCGATTTAAGACTGACCCAACTTGTTACCCATTCCAAATCGGATCAGACATGGATGAGAAAAGCTTATTCGATTCAGATTTGGATACAATACAGATAGGCTTTTAATTAAATATCCGAATTCAGATTCAGATACAGATAGGCTTTTAATTTAATATTTAGATCCGGATCCAGATATGGATAGTCTTTTTAGAAAATATGGATTCGGATATGAATACAGGTATAACTAATGTATTCAAATTCGAATCTAGATAATAGATACCCAACTAATTGCTAATATAAATACCCCTAACTCATTACCCAATCCTCAGCTCATCGATTCTAACCTAACTCTCTCCATCACTTTCCCATATCGATAACTGCCTCTAATGAAACCCCTCATCACCATCACCTAATCGGCCGATCACCATCTTTAACTCCTCTATTGCCATTATCTCTTCAACTCCTTTTCCTTCGGCATCACGGTCTTCAACTTCTCCTTCGTCGACATCACTGTCTTCAACTCCTCCTCCATCAGCATCATCGTCTTCAACTCCTATGTCGCCATCGCTGTCTTCAACTCCTCCTTTGCCATCACCATCTTCAACTCCCCTATTGCCATCATTTCTTTGGATCACCACCTGTATGATTGTTTCCAACTTAATGCAATTTACATTTGTAGCTTGATTGTTAAGTCAATAGCTTGATTCTAGTCTAGCTCTAGTTTCGAAGCAATAAGTATATCTCTATATCCCTTGGCATTGCCATCTTTACTTCTTTGCCTTGTTGTAATCTTACTCTAAATTGTTAATCTATAAATATTTACATGATGTCTTCTTAGCTTGTTAATATCCAAGCTAGCAAGCATAGATGCCTTCATAGTGTATGCTCATCAGAAAGACACAAGAAAGCCACAGCATATCACTGTGCTTTTTTTTTTCCTTATTTTTCTTAATTTTCAGTTATTTGGATATGGTTATTCTTTTAATGAGTAAATTTGGGTTAAGGTTGACAATTACTGTGCTTAATTATAATATGAAAAACTGATCGACTTTTTGCAATACTTTATTCTTGATAATGAGCTTTTCTGTTCTTACTAAATGAATCTTTATTTATTCAAAAATGATAATCTTTATTGTACTTGATTACTCTCAAGCAAATTTATTTTTGCATGAGGAATGGAATGGATGTGAATTGCAAATTTTTTTTTTCATGCCTATGTTGATAAGCATCTATTTCCATTTAAGAAAATAGATAGGTATCAACGGTAGAGAAGAAGAGTTCATTAAGTGAAATTAATTAGCTACACAAAATAATTGACCTTATGTATGTCAAAAACTTTGCCTCTTTACTCAATCGAAATAGTTTCCTACTCATAGATCTTGGTCATGATACTTTTCATATATATATTTTATTTTAATAGAGAAAATTTTATCTTTAATTCATCATCCATACCACTAATTCACTTGGAAGAGTAGTTAATTTCCAACAATTGCTAGACTGGTAAGAATATTTTTCTCTCTCTCTTTCATGTTTTTATCTTTAACGTTTTACTTGTAATTAGTTTTAATGTTTATGTTTAGGAGTCAATGGTATCTACAAATGTATCAATTCAAGATGACACATCTAATAGTGTTTTTAATGATGATAGAACAAAGAAAAAGAAGTTGACATTGAATATTTTTAATGATGATAGAACAAAGAAAAAGAAGTTGACATCGAATATTCTTAATGATGATAGAACAAAGAAAAAAAAGTTGACATTGGATATCTCAAATAATTTTGAAAAAGTTGAACAAATAGAAGTAATGATGGAATAACAGTTAGAAAGTGCAAAGCAATATGTAAATCTTATTAAAAGCAATTTAGTGTGGAAAGTTTTATGAGAACGACATATTTGAAAAACCATTATAAAAATAAACATAGTAGAGATAGATGACAAATATTACTCAATCTTATAAAAGTTGGACAAGATGGAATTTTAGAATCATATAAATATAGTAAGGAAATAAGTTAAACAAAACTTATCATTGCAATAGTGATGCATAAATATCTTTTTTTTATTATGGAGCATTAGTATTTTATTGACTTTATAAAATTTTTACGGCTAACTTTTCTAACAAAGTCATAGATTATTATTAAAAAAAATCTTAGAATTATATGTTGAGCAAAAGAAGTATTTATATGATATGTTTACTTTACTTTCATATTGTATGCGTGCTACCATGGATCTTTGGACTTCTAGACAGATAAGGGCTATATTTATTTAATAATGACTAGAATATTACAGAAAAAAATTATAAATTTTATGTATTTAGAAGAAAGACATATATAATTGAGTCTATGTCAAGCATTTTATATGATTAATTAGAATATTGGCATGAAGCTCATTTCATTAACTTTAGATAATGATAGTGTAATAATATTTGTGTTAGAGATGTGGCTACTTAGTTAAATGGACAACACTTTTATTTGTGATGACATATTTCTTCATGTTAGCTATGTCACACATATTATTAATTTAGTTGTGCAAGATGGTTTGAAAAAAGTAAAAGATGAAGTGAAGAATATTCGTCATATCATTATAATTCTTCAGAATTCACCTTTACAATAAGAGGATTTTCGCAAAAGAGTAAGAGAATGCAATGGGAGGAGTTTCTCAAAATAAGTCTCTTTCAATTGATGTATCTATAAGATAGAATTCTATCTCAAAGATATTATATATTATAGCAATGCATTCAAGAGATTTTATTATGCTAATCCAATTAAATTTGTTTCATGTTTAATAAATGAGCAATAGGAGAAAGCTCCAGTGTTATGCAAATGCTTGAAAACCTTTTATATGATGACCGAATTGCTTTCAAGAACTTTGTATCCAACACCTAACTTGGTTTTTAAAAAATTTTGTTTTATCCAGTTGCAAATTAAAGAATGGTTTGATAAACTTGTTCTTTCTATGGCAATATCAATGCAAGAGAAATTTGATAAATATTAGAAGCAATGCAATCTTATATTGACTGTGACTTTATTTCTAGATTCTCAGTACAAGATAAAACTAATGGTGTATTACTTTCCCAAAATTTATCTTCTTGGTAGTGTTAAGAAACTTAAGAAAGTTTATGAAGTCATAAAGAATTTGTATAATAAATATGCATCCAAATTTATTTTCTATCTAATCCAGATGTGAATATAAATAATAGTCAGGCTTTATAGAGTGGTAGGGTTGATCTTAATGTTGATGAAAATATGGAGCAATTTTTAAATAAAAAATATCAACAATAATCTATTAAGATAGATTGGATTAATATATTGAGAATATCTTACTTCTATGGTAGCCTAATGATAGTAAATTTGATTTATTATCTTGGTGAAAAATAGAAGGTAGTTTTTTAAGTATCGAATATTGTCACGAGTTGCTTGTGATGAATTGGCAATTCTAGTCACTATAGTTGTATATGAATCTGCATTTCGTACAGGTGGCTAAGTAGTTGATGCTTATTGTAGCAAGTTAAATATCGAATTGGTGAAAGCTTTAATACGCACTCAAGATTAGATAATATTACGACTCGATCATATGGGTTAAGTTAGCTGAGTCGGTTGAGTCAAGTTTATTTATCTTTTAATTAATTTATACTTATGTAAGCCACCAATGCAAGTCTAATTAAGTTAGAAAAGCCCTTAAGGCAAGAGACCTAGCTGCCTTAAAGCAAGAGTTCTGGTTGAATTACGAGCTAGTTGAATTAGGAAGGCTAGTAAGGCAAATCCTAATAAAAGTCGATTTAGGACTAACCTCTGTAAATATGTAGAGTGCAGCCCTAGTTGTTTATGCCTAAAATGAATTATTTACCTTGCATTACTTTCAATCATAGCCGTCTATTTTTTTCTAGGAGTAAATCTAAGTTAGAAACCATATCTCAACTTTTAAATCCTAGCCACCATCTCCTTCAGCAGCCACCCTACCTTACGGTCATCCACCTCCACCTTTGGCCATCTGCCACCCTCTGACGATCGCCACGATGTCAAATATTTATCATTCTATCATATTCTGACCTTGCTCCACCCTTTTATTTATATCTTTTTATCTCGACCTTCAATTTAAATAAAACTAGAGCCATTAGAATCCTAACTCATGAGGCTACCACCATCTAAATTTTCATAACAGATAAGATCTACAAGAAAATATATAATTATAATATTTGATAGCATTTTATAAATTAGTATTGTTTACTACTTTTAATATATTTTTTTCTCAATAGGACAAGTAGCATCAATTATTCAAGATGTTGAACAAGCTAAACTTACTGATTTACAATTATTAGGTCCATCAATAAGTTTACTAGATTAAAGGGGAAGTAATCACATTGTAAGTATTTTCACTTTATATTTTAAGTTAATTAACCTAGTTTTTTTATATTAGTTTTAAGTTAGTTAATTTAGTTTCATTTATTTTGCAGATGTACTTGAACGAGGAGGATTGTTTTGATAGTTGGATGTTTTGTTTCTCTTTAACTTTGGGATGTTGATATCTTTTAAACTTGTGTTAATTTTATTTATTGAAGTTCATGCAAACTTGTGTCTAGACTTTATATGTGGAAGAATATTTTATTTGCATTTATGGTTGACAATGTAAACTTATACGAGAATATTTTATTTACTTTTATGGTTGACAATGTGAACTTATGCAAGGATATTATATTTATTTTTATGGTTGACGATATGAACTTGTGCAAGGATATTTTATTTACTTTTATGGTTGACAATGTGAACTTATGCAATGATATTATATTTGATTTTATGGTTCACAATATGAACTCTAAAGTTTACATTACACATTCCTATAGTTGAACTCTAAGTTTCATTAATTAGCTGTTTAGAACAAATATAGAAATTGTGTGACATTCAGTTTATAAGCACACAATTCTCAATCACTTCTGTTCATTTACAATATTCAGTTCATCAACAACTTAACATTCTCATTAAATCGGAAACATTCTTATGACTTTCAATCATATGCTCAAAAGTAAAATTTATATATCTTCAAATAATATTAGTCCAGTCTCCACTTAAGTTTATACACCTATTACTATTAAAGGTAAATGAAGAAATTAAAATATAAGATAAAATGTTGTAAACTAGCAGCAAGTAGAAAGATAAAGGAAGAAATTAAAATGCAAGATAAAAGAAGTAAACTAGTAGCATATAGACTGAAGCAAAATTGATCATTACAACTAAATTAAATATACCTTAATTATTGAGTGCTTCTTGCAAATGTATGAATTGCTCTAACAAAAACTCTCCCACAAACCTTACCAGCAACTCTCTCACATTTTCTTTTGCAGCCCATTTTCATTAGAATTACCTCTATTATGATCACTTCTTCAAGTAGTTGATCTTCCTCTTGATAAAATAGTAATAATAGAAGTTTCTTCAACATATTCTAGGATATTAATAAGCTCTTTGTAGCTTCTTCTATTATGCCCTCGCCCTCCACATTTTTTTCATATTTTGAGAGGCCTAGAAAGTCCAGATGTAAATTGCTCCTCATTTGGTTATTTAATTCTCTTTTTCTTTGGACTACTCCTTGGATAATGCCTAATTGGTGGTTGAACTAACAAGTTAAGATATAAATTTCTATGAACCACTTTCAATTATAACCATTTCCACATTAACCACTACATATGCCACAAAAAAATTCTAAAATTACCATCCTAAGTTATCATTGCTAATACCTCATTGAAGTATTTACTCATCAAATAGCATCAATCTAATCCCAAGTAAGGTCTGCACATTTTTTTGAAATCGTCAATGAAGCATTAAAACATACAAAGAACCTTTGAAATCTATTTCCCATATCATTAATATCAAATTTTATTATTTCCTGGGCTCCTCTAAGACAATTTTTTATGTAATGGGTATTTTTAGAATTAATCTCTCCATATTGACAAATATTCTTTCCAAAGCAATTTTTGTGCCCCTTCATAATTTACCATAACTCAATTCTACATGATATGCATCATTTATCTTTTCTTTTAGCACATTTATTTTTAACTTAGCTTAAGCCATATCTAGTTAATAATTTTTCTAACTATTCAATTGGTTTTTGCTATCTTATTACCATGAATATTACTTGCATCATAGGTGTGTGCTCCTTTTATTGATTTGACTTGTATTATTGTGCCACCTAACACAGCAGAAGTATGTAGCCGTTATGGTGGGCACCCTTGTAGTGCACATTTAACAATAATTTTGTCAGACTCATTCTTTATGTACATGGTCTCAAAATAGTGAGTAATTGCATCTCTTAGTGCATCTCTGAATTTGTTGGCATTGTTATATATTATACCAACAACCATCGATAAATCCTTCATCATCTGAAGATGAGCAATTATCATGAAAACCATCTTCTAATACACTGTCATCTTCTATATCAATGGAAGATTCTAAGTGTGTGATACTAGTCAAAAATTTCATATCATTATTAAACATATCATGTACATTTGTCTTCGCTAGTAGATAGTTATCTTGATTATAAGAAGCTTCTGTTCTTTCACATCGATCATCCTACTCATTGTTGCAATAATCTTCACCTATATTAGCATACATATTGATATACACTAATAAAAAACAATTATTATACATTTTCAGAAGATCATTATCATTATTCAAAGTGATAAAGGACTGAAGCAATGTAGGTGATTTGTAGCATAGATGGTTGATCACATGTCCCTCCATTATTAGCTTTGACCAATATATAGTGACAGAGTTTAGTAAAATTCACATAATCTCGATCTATTATAAATGTATATTGACATCCTTCGCTATATTCTCTAAGTAGAGTTCTCTCATTTATTTTCCATATACTCCCATAATGTAATTTTATTTTTACTATAATTTTCTCTATCAAACTATATTTGTGATAAATTATACATATCATGCTAAACATTACTAGGGCTAATAAATATGATAATCCCCCTCCACTATATTCTCTAAGTAGAGTTCTCTCATTTATTTTTCATATACCTCCATAATGTAATTTGATCTTCACTATAATTTCCTCTATGAAATTTTATCTGCAATAAATTATACATATCATGCTAAACATTACTAGGGCTAATAATTATGATAACAAGAATTTAACAAAAATATAGTAAATAACAAGCTCAATAACTTGCAAATAGGTAAACAATTGAATGATATACATAGCAATTTTGTTTGACATTTCTACAAACATATAATATGCACAGTCCTTCTTCATACCTGCTGTAATGTAGTAGTGAGTTTACCTAGTAAACATATGGGTAAACATATGGCACATAGGTAAAGACCTAAGAAAAGTGATTGTACAAGACTCAAACAAATGTACGACTACTCAAGGGGAGAATATCTTGTTCTTAATTCATAGAGTAGAAATATACCTATTGTCTCTACTTGGTGAGTTGCTGCTCCAAATCCTATATCTTCGCCTCTTTTCAAAAATGCTTAGGTAAATCTTGAGATTAAAAGAGGGATTTGGGAAGAGAGATTAGAATAGAGGTTGGGGAAAGACAGAATTTTTGGAGAAGAAAGATGGGGTTTTTCGAAAGAGAGATTAGGGAAAGATGGGTTTAATTTTACTTTAGTAAATGGGTCGAGTTTACTAACGTGTATAGATATGAATATTGTTACGATTCGACCACATGGGTTAAATCGAATCAAGTTGAGTCGAGTCAAGCTAATTAGTTAGTTTTATCTTATAGTTTTAAATTTCAAATAAATCGGATAATTCGCATGTGGATCCGTTCTACTAGGACTCTACTCTTATACATAGGAGTAGTCATGTGTGGATTAGGGAGTCATGGAATGAAGATTAAGTTAAGTTATTTCATTATCTTGTCTTTAAGTTATTTGATTATCTCGTCTTTATCTTTTATCGTAGTCGTTAGATCGCCTTTATTTTTCTAAAAGTAGATCATAGCCATAGAAGCATTTCAATCTTCTAAACCCTAGCCATTTTTCTCCACCAATAGCCACCCTACCTTATAGTTGTTCACCACTGCCCTTGGCCGTCGACCATCATTCGACGACCTCCGCAACGTCAGTTAATTACTATTTTGCCCTATTTGACCTTGCTCCACTATATTATTAATATCTTTTCATCCAGACTTAGATTCTCGTGAAACCAGATCTATGAGAACCCTAACTTCTAAGGCTACCTCCATATAAATTTTCATAATTTTTCTAAGGCTAGATCGTTTCAAATCTGGTTTGTAACAATTGGTATTAGAGCCGACATTTCTCAGATAATTATTATCACGTGATCCAAGACGAATGAGGAAGGAGCGACTATGGAGGACTAGGAACTCATCTCCGTTCCTATGAGAGTTTCTCCAATGCCCCTTCTACCACTAGCAATTGTCGACAACGAGTTGCCAGCATGGGCAAAAGCATTTTTAAAGAATTTTTGACCGAGTCGAAGAAGAATTCAAGGGAGATCTAAACCACCATCAAGGACTTGATCTAGGCCTTGATAGAGGCCCTACTAGTCGCCCTCCATCGAGCTATGCTACCGGTACTATCGGCACATTGGAATTCGACCACCTATGGCAAGAAAATGCAAGCCGGCCAAAACTACGGCCTTGACCCCTCCTTCGACGTTGCAAACCCTCGTAGACGCCAACGTGATGCCGGAGCAGCCGATAGAGATGGCCTTCGAGTCATCTTCCCCACCCGCGGTGGGAGCTAGGGGGGAAAACCCTAGCTTTCTATTGGCAGCCATCTAATCACTCTCGGCCCCCATCGCCACGTCTAGTCCCTTCCATGGAAACCCCGTACCCAAGCCATGCCGGCAGCAGTCGCTGTAGGAGGCCGAAATAGCACCATCGACGACCCTCCTTGTTGCAACAAAACTACGGTAGATGGCCACAGGTCTGGCATTCCAACGACCACTAGCAACTATGATCGGTTCCCACTGGCCAACTACAAGACTATGGTGGCCATCGTAGCCGTCAGCAACCACTGCATTGCCAAACCCGATGGTCACACTCACGGTGATATTGCTTAAGCAAAGCCATGTTAGGGTGGCTTCTGCAGGCTTCGCTGCTACTGGGGCTCCATGGTAGTGGGACTACTACCACCAATCATAGCTACCGGGGGTTGGGGGACCCGTCGACGAGGCGCCATAGCCGCCGCTACAGCCACCTGAGCATGAGCTCGATATTTGGCTTCCATTGCCACTCATCACCGCTCCGCCACCACAAAAACCACCTGGAGGTTGACTGTAGTGGCCTACAACCTTGCCTAACCATCGTCGGTGCCCATGCAGCCCACAATGGTGCTCTGTAGTCGAAATCTAATTTCAGCCCTAGGGTTAGATTTTTTTTTTTTGGCTATTGAGTGGGAGAGATGAAGTGCACATATCTTAAGGAGTGCTAAATTTATGTGATCTAGTTTGATCAACTTGCATGAACCAGTTGGGAGGCAATGAGCATGACTTGAAGCTCAAGGACAACTGGTGGAATAAACTAGTGGGCCCACGCTATTAGATTGAGTTGTATCTGCATGTAGACCCGTGAGCCTATGAGGACGACGTAAATTGGAAGATCTAGCTCGCATAGTAGTAGGGGTGAAAACAGATCGGATACGGATCAGATAGTGCTCAACCCATATCCGGATCCATATTTTTAGTTCGGATACGGATTCAGATATGGATATTGGACGGATAACAAAATTTAAAACCATATCCTAACTAAACGGATATGGATAATTTTCGGATAAAGGATCGAATATTAAACGGATATTGATTAAAATTAAAATAATTAAAATATTTTATTTAAATATAATTAACACAAAATTATTAAGAGTTTTACAATAAATAATTTTTTTGTATGTCAAATATATAAAATTAGAGAAATTAATCTCTATGAATAATATATAACGCATTATTAGTAATAATATTAATACTTACTATTTAAATAAGCAAACTAAAAACTGTAAATCATTTAAAAAAATATGCAGGTAAACGGATATCCGATATCCGTATCCGAATCTGAAAAATATATCCGACCCGTATCCGAATTTTTTTCAAAAATTCTATCGGTATCCGAATTCGAATCCGAATCGGATACAAATTTTTTATCCAAATTCGATCCGAGTCGGGTCGGATAGCGGGTCGGGTCGGAGTAAATCCGACCCGTTTTCACCCCTACATACTAGTCATCTTGAGGACAAGGTGTCGGAAGAGTGGTTGATTGTTACAATTCGACCACATGGATTAAGTCGAGTCGAGTCAAGTTAGTTAGTTAGCTTTATTTTATCATTTTAAATTTTAAATAAATCGAATAATTCACATGTGGATCCAATCTGCTAGGATTCTACTCTTATAAATAAGAGTAGTTATGTGTGGTTTAGGGAGTCATGAAATGAATTAAGTTATTTCATTATCTTGTCTTTATCTTTTACCTTAGTCGTTAGATCGCCTTTATTTTTTTAGGAGTATATCATAGCCATAGAAGCATTGCAATCTTTCAAACCCTAACCATCTTCCTCTACCAACAACTATCCTACCTTATGGTTGTTCACCACCACCCTTAGCTGTCCGCCAGCCTCCGACGACCACCGCAATGTTGGTTAATTACCGTTCTACCTTATTTGACCTTGCTCCACTATATTATTAATATTTTTTTACCTAGACATCGGATTCTCATACTAGATCCATTAGAACCCTAACTTTCGAGGCTACCTCTATATAAATTTTTATAATTTTCTTATGTCCAAATTATTCCGGATCTAGTTCGTAACAAATATCTAAGAGTATACTAGTAATTTGAGCATTGTGAGTTAGTTTAACCTAAAGCCTAGTTAGTCTTCGTGACGATTACTACCGATTGGGATTTACTAGATAGGTAAAAAATAGGGGCTGATTTAGATAGATAGAAAAAGGAGGGGTCAAAACAAAATTAAGGCAAAAAGGAGGGAGCCAACTAAAATTTTTCCATAACAGAAAAACATGGGATCAATAAGAAAAATGAGGATTCACAAGTTTGTGTGATGACTCTTCTAGTGGTCTTCATGCATTCACGGAATGTATTCCTTGTGCCTTCTAAACCTTTCTCTAAATTGTTGTGCTGTCCTTCGTTATCCATCTCTTGTCGTTCTTGAGTTATGTACTTGATACTTTTCCTCACTGTAGTTTAGTTGTTCTGTAACCCTATTTTCTTTTGCCTTGTGTATAGGTCGTAATGAATTATTTGAAGCTATTGATATTTCCTTCAGAAAAAAAAAATAACTTAAAAAAAATTCGTAAGTTTCTTCAAGACATAAAACATTAAAATCCAGGGTATGTTTTGAAAAATACCTGTTGGATATCGAACAGGATCCGTTACCCGTTCTCGCTAGTATAAATAATTTCCGAGGTCCATAGAAATCTAAAAACAAGAGAAAATTCTCTGTAATCCCCCCGCCCCTCTTTCTCTCTCTCTCTCCCATATCTTTTGCTCTGCTTCTCTCTCCTCAGGTTCGAATCTCTATGCTATTCTTTTGGTTTAATCTCCAGAACTTTGATGTCTCCTATGTTGAGTAAAGTCCCTGAATTCTTTCAATCTTTTAAGTTTCTGTTTTCTTTTCCTTCGTAATCTAGGTTTAGGAGTAAGTTCTTTTTAGGTAAGTTCAGTTTAGCTCTACGTTTCTTCTATTCGATTTGGTTCAAAACCCTAGCAGAGGAATTTGATATCTGAGGAATTCTCTGGTAATATTTAGGCTTTTGCAAATTTGAGGTCTTAATATCTGAAAAATTCAGTTCGAATATACTGCCGTCTATTTCATTTGTTCGTTATCTGGAGGCATGTTAAATTGATCCTGGCTACATCCATGTTGTAATGATGTTAACGTAAGAAGCATGAGATCAATAACCTTATTGGGAGCAAGAATTGCTGATTTGAGAGACCATCAAGCCAGAAGCAATAATGAGCAATTGGCTACCTTTTGAATGGATTATTGATTTCATATATTAATAAATTACCTGCCCCTTCTCTGATTTAAGTGGGATCCTTTGAATCGTAGCATTTCTTAGTACTCATGTTGATAGACCTTGTGTAATATGGGAAAAGTATAATGCTTCTGCTATTTTTTACCAAGTGAGCAATGTGATTCTATGATGGAAACAATTTATTTTGATACTTGGAGATGCAAGATGCAATATTTTCTGCTCAGATATCTTCTAATGCCTGTCTTCTGGAGTAGTTGAATATGCGAAGAAGTATAGGTGTTTCAGACTTTTAACATAAATAAAGAGTGAGACATAAATAGTGTGGTGTAAGTTGTCCAGTGTTATTTTTGTAGTACTTCTCGAAGTTGGAGTTGGGTTGGTTTAATGTACCCAATGATTCATATTGAGGTTATTGAATTATTTATAATTTTTGGGCTGTTTGTTGTCATTTTTAGTTGAAACCACAATGTCTGGGAGAGGTCGTGCACATCGCCATGCTATCAATGGGCGACGTACTTATCCTGACTTTGGTGAAGGTCCATTTACTCGTGGTCCTCCTTCTCGTCCCCACCCTGCACTTCTAGAAGAAGAATATGAACTACAGCAGATTGATCTACGGAGGCTTATGGCAGATCACCATGCCCTTGTTGAAGATCGTGTGGCTTTACAGAGGGAGGTTGCACTTGGAAAGGATGAGATTCGCCGTCTGAATTTGATTTTTGGGGACTTCCGTGCAGAAAAGGAAGCCCATATCCGAGAGCTGATAGAGAAAGGATTGAAGCTTGAAGCTGATCTTAGATCAACTGAACCTTTAAGAAATGAGGTAATGCAGCTTCGTGCAGAAATCGAGAAACAGATTGATTTGAGACAGGAACTTAGTGCAAAGGTTCAGTCACTCACACAAGAGTTGGCAAGGGCACAAGCTGATAACAAGCAACTCCCTATTTTGAGGACTGATATTGATGGTCTGCAACAGGAGCTTATGCGTGTTAGGTTTGCCTATCTAATACTCAAACTCAATTACCTAAACATCATCTAGATATTTTCTTTATTAGTTGCTCTATTAGAGTGACCTCATGCAGAGAGTGAAACATGAACATATAAAGTCTTCAACTTTAAAGTTGTTTCTTGACAGGACTGCTTTTGAGTACGAGAAGAAGGGAAACATTGAGCTGATGGAACAAAGGCAAACAATGGAAAATAATATGATTTCTATGGCTCGTGATATTGAAAAGCTGCGGGCTGACTTAGCGAATACTGAAGGGAGACCATGGGCTGCTGGTAAATGGCCAAATCTATTGCTTCCATTCTGTGTGTGAATGTGTGTGTGTGTGTGTGTTTTGTTTTGGAATTCACATGCTCATAAGCTACTGTAGCTTATTTTACCTTGGTTTGTTTCATATATGTTATCATTTTATAAACTCTACTTATTATTTGGTACAATGCCAGTTTGCTATACTTTCTAATCCATTATATCTGTGGTGGTTTTCTGATCTTGTTTTAGGCCAGTTTTCTGTAGTTTCTATGATCTGTTCTTTCTTCGGTAGTTGACCAATGATCATTTTAAGCTATCAAGCATGTCCATATATCTGTCACAGAATATTACCTTTTGTGACATACTAACTGACTTCTTTTGAAATAAACTGGTTTGATCATTTGAAGCTGTTCATGGGATTCTATAGTTTGCCTTGTCAGAGATTCTAATAACATTTGTTTTTCCTGCTATACAACTTAAATCTTGTTGGAGTTTTAATATGCATAAACAGTTTAGATGTGAAAATGTAAAGAGCTATAAC
Source organism: Typha angustifolia (assembly GCF_048772165.1). Classification (NCBI taxonomy): domain Eukaryota; kingdom Viridiplantae; phylum Streptophyta; class Magnoliopsida; order Poales; family Typhaceae; genus Typha; species Typha angustifolia. Next base: position 7,856,631 of record NC_133252.1, on the reverse strand, counting down.
GAACCATAGATATTTATAATTTATGCAGTTGAAGTTATGCTAAATTGAGGTTTTATTGTTTTTATTTCAATAGCTGGCACTCTATGATTTATATTTTGATTTTATACTGATGACTTTCTGTTTAAGGTGGAGCATATGGGATGAAAATCAGTAACCCTGAAGGGGCATTTCCTTTGTCATATGCGGAGGGCTACAACCTCCATTCGGTATGCTTTTCTCATAGATATCTAGCCCATGAACTTAGAGAATCTGATTGCTTGTAATGTTCTCTCCTCATGGTTCATTTCTCAACAGGGTGTTTCTGAAAAAGCTCCTTTATATGGTCCGACATCTGGTTCATGGGGAGGTTATGACAAGTCTCGTCTTGGACGACGTTGATATCTCAGTTGCTTATAGATGGAAATGGAGGCACTAGGTTTACTGATGGTCCTTCTGTAAGGGTTAGAATATCTAGCTTCTTTATGGTACATGTGCTGCCAGAGTTATCTTAATAGTAATATCAGAAAACTTGTTTTTAATATTATGATCTTGCAGATATTTTCAGATGCAAACAATGTTTATTCTAAACCTTAAATTTTCTCTTCATACTTGATTGTAGATGATTGATCTTTTACAGCGTAGAAGTTGTTTAGACTTTAGATATTTACTTCTATGATGTTAGGTACCAGAGATTTTCTATTGAGATATTTATGGTTTGATTCCACGGCACATACTAGACACTGGCCTATTTGGATGAGATTTGTGGCTGCTTTATGTATGTATTGCAATGAGTATGTTGATGCAAAATTGAGTAGGTTTTGATAAGTTGCTGTCAAGTATAAACTTCAAATTTTTTGATGTCTTCAACCATCCATCCTGTTGAAATGCGGTGCTATTTTGATAAAATTTGATCTATGTGTGGAAACCTTAGAAAGTAATTGGAGATTCTGGAAGTAATGGACTATATTTTATCCATTGGCAGAATAGTGTTCATCCTTTGTGCTTTCCGTTTTGGCTTTATGTCTGTTGAACTATAGATAATGTGAGATGTCACAAATTTCTTTGACCTTGAAATTTTGTTTGATTTTATCCATGGATCCCAACTGCCGCAGCAGGCTGTTGCAAGAAGGGAGAGAGAGAGAGAGAGAGAGAGAGAGAGAGAGAGAGAGAGAGAGAGAGAGAGAGAGAGAGAGGGGAGGCCTACTGTTGCATGCAACAGGGAGAGAGAGTAGGAAGAAAGAGAGGGAAAGAGAGAGAGTGAGGGAGAGAGAGGGATACAGTAGACTAGCAGTAAGGGGGATAGGGATTAAGAGAGGAAGAGAGATTTTTAGGCTTTATGTGTGAGTAATTATTATTTTTTTATAATTTTTTCTAAATTTTTAAAATTTATTTAATATTTTTAAATAATATTTAGAATTTTATTTAATTAAGAAATAGTTCGATCCGATACGGGCGGTCGATACGGCCTATATGTATCATTTTTCCGGATGGTCGATCCCAATTTCGATACTGAGTTTTGGAACCTTGATTTTATCATTATATTGTTAAAAAATTTTACATTTTGAGTGACGAAAATGAACCATAGTGCTAAAACTCTTTAAAACTAGACCAGGAATGCATATGATTTGTTTATCTTTAGAAGATTGCCGAGTAAAACTTTTAACTGGTTGAAGGGATGTAAGAGGCGTACCAGATTGTTTTATCATATAGGTACTGCACCACCATTTATTGTCGTACACTTAAACTGCTTGATACTCTAGTTATTTAGCATGAGTTATTTCGGTTACATTTGCTTAAGCTGAATAAGATCGTCAAAGTGTTGACACTTGGCAGTATTCTGTGTAACCTTATGCTCTGGAAGAATCATGAATGACAAAGATAGCTAGACATTGGACTTCTGATCTGCAAGGAATGGTGTTCACATTTGACTTTGTCCTGTTTCCAGATAGCCTCATGATAGAACACAACTTTTATTTTTATTTACCTGATGGATAGAAGAAAAACATAATACCCACAGCCTTTTTCTGTTCTAGATGCTATACAGGCTGATTAAATTATAGAATAGGTCTCTCTACTAACTCTGCTACACTATGAGTTTGGTTCAACTAAAAACCAGGAGCTTTTTGTTTAGTTATAGTCTGATCCCTTTATCCAAGCACAGAGCAGTAAGCTTTCTTGTTATTTGGTAGTATTGATGGAGTTAACACTACTTTAGCTCAACTACAATGTTGTAAGCATAGTTGTATAGGTTCTGAAAAAGGCTGATGGCTGGTGCTTTGATGAGGAACTGATTCAGTACTCTAGCGGGGCAGATGCAAGTTGGTTTGTAGATTTTTTCTTTTAGATGTTGTTACCTGGTATAACATGGATGGTGATATCTTTGGTGTTTATTCCTTCAAGGGGCTGTGAACTTTCAAGTGGTTCTACTTATATCTGTTGCGGACATCAGTATGTTTGGGAAAGCCCATTAAGCGAAGTTTCTGCACTTTAACTAATGGGTGAACTTTGTTGCCAACGATTAACTGAGATTTGTATTTGGATCCCTTATAAAATGATAGCAGCTGCAAGAAATTGCTGCCCTTTTTAGATTGCTAATCAGCATTTGTGGTCGGAGATGGAAGAATAGGGGATGGAAGTTCCAGCTAAGTTCAGTTGGCCAATTTCTCCCTGTTGGGAGAATACTCTTAGCTTTTAGGCTTATAGTTTGTGAAAAAGAAGGAAAAAAAAAGGGAACAGCTCCCCACTTCATCTTAACTTGCATCAATATTTTGGGGTAATGTGACTTCCTTACAATACAGTCCTGCTTAATCAGCGTTAGAGATCATCCTGGGATATTTGAAGTGATGCTGGTTACATGGAAGATGGCTTACACTTTTGGTGAGGCAAGTAATATTTCTTCCTCTTTGCAAGATAATTGTAAAGCTGTCTCTTTTTGTGCTTTATATGGGTATTATTTTGAAGTGCTTCTTATAGCCATTAGTTTTAGTTAAATAACTTTAGCTGGTAAGCTGAAATAGTAGTCCAGAGAGAGCTCCTATCATTCAACTGTAAATTCCCTTGAGAGTGGTGTTTTAGAATTTGTATATGTCCATAGCTCTCTTATCAAGCCCAACCAACTACAAGCATCAAGCATCAATTGATTGCATCTTTGCTTTATGTCACTTGGTTTGTATAGAGGGAGTAGGAGTTTCATTGGAGGCTCTTCTATACTGCATCTTCTGCTGGAGAAGCTTTGGTGATTATGACCCCTGTTTCTTGCTCTGTGCATGAGTTTGGGTTTGTTGACAAAACGTTTCCATAAGTTCACCACTACGTGTCCTTCAGATTGAGTATAATGTGGGCTTTTTTCATTGTTATCATTAAGTTGTTGAACTAAGAGTCAGTGAGTATAATGTGGGTTTTTTTCATTGTTATCATTAAGTTGTTGAACTAAGAGGGATTTGAGATGAAAATGTATATAACTTAGACAATAACATGTATTTTACTTTCTCATATATTGAGATATGAATATATGGATTCAAGCCATGTCGCTCTGAAGGTTTGGTGATCGCAAAATACTACGGGGCTTGTGGAGATTCCTTCTCATTTAGAAAAGAAAGAAGAGACTAGGAGAAAGGATAGATTGGAGGTTATTTTTACCTAATGTGATGTATTTCTGGGTTTAGGTTTTGTACATTCTTTATAAGATGTGCCTTTCATATGGGGTTCATTGATGGGTTGTTTTGGGTTTCTTGGTAGTCATAGGTTGGTTTAGTCTACATTCCACATATCATTGATGGAATAACCTAATTGGAATTGATAGATTTTTATATTTGCTAAATATGGATCTTCTGATGGTCATTCGTTTAAACTTCTGCAAATTAACATGTGATTGCATGATTATTGCATGTTAAATACTGTTCTTTTGGAATAATTTTAATGCTTGTTTCTTGGACACTGCATTACTTATGTTGGCAAGTTGAGAGATGTGACAGATGTCTTCTCTGAACATGAGAAAATAGGCTCAGTTTGTTAATATAAGTGACATTGTGATAAGGGTTTAAAACATTATGGTTAAATTGAATTTTTTTAGTGGTTTTAGAATCTTGTTTCTATTTCTAACAAATAAATAGCTGTCAAATTCTTTCACTTTTTTGAGAAACCTCATTATGGAATTGTACAATACATTAGGTTTACACTATTAAAAAATATCTTGGCTCTTTTAGTAACAATAGGATAACTTCCCACATCAACTCAAACTTAATTGTCAGAATCTAGGAGATTTGATTAATGATGGAAGATGACAACTATAATGTAATTGGAACTTGGAACTTGGTGGACTTTATCTCCAACCTCTTGACTATCCCTGTCTACAGGGAATTGACAATCAGTTGCTTCTAGGTTGCATAGGTATGCACAGCAATGAGAGGTTGATAACTCAAAAGTCTTAAACTACTAAGCATCCTTGCAGCTTTTATAGCAAGTCTCTCTGATGATGTGCTTTTGTAGGTAAATGTTTTTACCTATTTTTGACAGTTGGAATTTGTAGTCTTTTAATGTAATATTTCTTTTCAAATTTTTTGTACTTTCTTGTTTGAAACCTACAACTATATGTGGAAATAAACTGTTGGAACCACCAGTAATGCTGAAATTGAAGCTCCAGAGGCTAATCTATAACGGAAATGGGAACAGAATACTAACCTCCTTGACATATTGAACATCATGTGCCATTCAAAGGTGATCCTGCTTTCTAGTGTGGGAAGAAAGGTGTGAAAGCTAGGCGGGTAACTACTGATCATATTTCTATTTTCTTGGTGTAGGAGAAGATAAGAAACATAATTCATGGTCTAATTATGACATAGGAGATATTGTAAGCTATCTATGAATTATGCATATGAGGCCATGAAACAGATAGGATGGTCAACGTAGGGAACTGTTAAACCATATTTGAAATCAAGCTTTCAGTTTAAGGATAGGATTGTCAAGTGAAACCATCTTACCATAAGCAAAGGAGTCTTGCTGTCATTTTGAAGAATGACAATTTGCTTTTAGTGCTGATACTGTTTTGACTCAAAGGTTAGGGAGAATATCAACTGCTTCTGTTCCTTAATGTAGAATTAATAGAGGATTTTTTTTCCCTTTGGCTAATCAATAAAATGATTTAGATCTATGCTAGAACATGATAGTAATGGAGATGTTTTTTGGTTATCATTCAGTAATAGGCCACTCCTTTTCCCTCCTTTTTCTTCATTCTGTGGAGAACAAGCTTGAGAAACAATACTTTTTAAGGAGCTATGTCTACTATATGATATTCTCTCTTGGTGTGCTAAATGCATGGGTTAGCTTGATGCCAATGTGCATTTTGCTGTATTTGTGAATTGAGTTCTCATTGATATGCTGGAATTTAGATAGTCTGTTGCTGGAATTTAGAGGAATTTTTTGTTGCTGGAATTTAGAGGAATTTAGATAGTCTGTTGCTGGAATTTAGATACCCATTGAAATTAACTCTGACGTAGGAAATCAAAACAATAAGTGGATCTGTGAAATGGTTATGGTGAAGATGAAAAGCTCTGTGACTAATGGTTTTGGATTACTTATGATACTCTCTAGCATATATGTGGATTGTGGAGCTACCAATGCCTCAGCCATCATGGGGCTGATAATTCATGAATTACTAGCTTGGTTAAAACTCCAACAATTTCATACTCGTTCTTGCTGAAGTATATTTGCTTTAATCATACTTTATAATGGGTGATTCACTTCTTATGATGTTGGCCTTTCTGAGTCTGCCTTTAGTCTGGAATCCCCATTGCATACTGCATAGCTTCTATTCATTATAATTTTGTCTGTTTTGTACTTCTGTTATCTGAGAATATGAGGTTTTCTCGCCTTTGTTTTCTGCCTAACTTGATTCTGCAACTCTTATTTGTTCCAATTGTTTATTAATATTGTTTCCTCTCTCCATTGCAGGTTGAAATTACCCCTACAAATTTTCCAGATATGCAACATTTCTTGGTTCTTCAACCAAAAGGGAAAAATTACGGGTTGCTTGAGAAATTGGGGTAAAAAACAGAACACCCCAAAGTTGGGAAGTGAAACAAGGATATACTATCTCAGCTCCACCCCTTCACTGCAGGTTGAAAATACCCTTACAGGTTTTCCAGATATGCAACATCTCTTTGTTCTTCAACCAAAGGGAAAAACTAGGGGTTGCTTGAGAAATTGGGGGAAAAAAGGACGCCACAAAGTTGGGAAATGAAACAAGGAAAAACAATCTCAGCTGCCGCATCCTTCAAATCAACTAATAGGGATCTGAATGATGGCCTCAGAAGAGCTATTAGATATACAATGGCTCCTTTGGAGTCCATCAAGAGGGACATCAATAGTATATCATATACTTCATAAGAACCATTAGATATCTGCCCCAGTCCCATAGCAAATGCCTGTGAAGAAGGCAGGCTGATGGTATTCTCTTATCCTATGCAGGTAGCCACTTTGAGGTATTATACTTCGTTGCAGAAGTAACAGTTTATTGCAAGAGGAGACAATCTGGATAGAAGAGTTTAGAGTTAGTACGGCCATCTCCCTACTATTTTGGAAAAGAAGTGTCTTAGAAATTTTGTCGAGGTACAGCACAAAGTTTGTTATCCTACACTCTAAATAGTTGGACAACTGCAGTTCTCGTTACACAACGTAGAAGATACGCCTTCCAGTGTTGGAATTTGTGCTTGACAAATTTATTTTTCTTTGAGCTGACAGGATCTGTTATTAGTAATCACTGGTACTTCTGCTCATGGCTGTATGGTCACCCCGGTCTATTTCTTTCGGCTGCCTAGCTCTCCATTCATACTTTCATTCTACTAGATCTTCTGGCAGAAGATACTGACCATAGGTTTACAAGCATTGCTTTTGTGAATATAATACATATTTCAAGGTGCATTAAAGGGTTGAGTCCGATAGTCCACCTTAAATATGTATTTGTTTAACTCAGGTAAATTTTTGTGAGGATATCCACCCTCAAGGCACCATCTTTTCCTATAATTAACTTATCCATCCACAGTGTAACTCTATAAAGATGCTCAATTTTTTCTCTCAGCTCTGCTAGGGTTTCCCTCTTCTGAGATTATCCTACTTCACCTTCTCCGTCTGTCTCACCTCATTGAGTCTTCCCCTTTAACAACATTCTACTAACCTGTGGTAAAATAGCCGCTGCTTGCCTCTCCACCATCTCTCTCTCTTACACCTGACACGGCCCCACTGAAATTTTCAGAGCTGCCTTCATTGAAGCCACCCTCTCACTTATCCCCACTACATCTTGAACCCCTTCCTCTCCCTACCTCTTCACTTTATTCCTTGCCCCTTTAATCTCACTTGAGATATGGAGTTGGTAGACCAAGATGATACTCTTCTCAACAAGTTCTCAGAGCTCTTATCAAAGGATAAAATTGATGAAACAATCTCCTTCCCGGAGGGCTCAACCCTACCTTCTAGACGTGCAGACTTTTGCCGCATAGGTAAACTTACTCGGACAAGCACTTTAATGTGACAGACCTTCGTTCTACCATGTTGAAGGCTTGGTCGTTGGAAGGAAGCATTGACTTCATCAAAGTAGGGAAGAATACCTTCCTTCTAGTCTTCGAGCTTTTGGTAGATAGATGGAAGGTCTGGTACGATGTCCCATGGTTGTTTAACCTAGACCTTTTTGCTCTAAACAACTTTGTTGAAAATGTTTCAGCCGAAGTGTGGGTCTTCTCCCACTTTGAATTTTGGGTGCAGTTATATGGATTACCAATGGAATACTTATAAAAAACAGCAGCCCTAACCCTTGCGACGAAGGTGGAGAATCGGTTTCGATGGATAGTCCAAATGAAGCTCGATAGTCAAGGTTCCAAAATCAGGGTCCTAGTAGACATCACAAAACCTCTAGTGGGGAGCATTTCTATCACTCTTCTTGATGGATCTCTACCGGAATCCAAAATACAGTACAATAGATTACTGCGTTATTGCACCTTCTACGGCAAAATAGGATAAGGGTACATGCACAAAGGAATGGCAAAAGTGAAAATTCAAAATGATTATCTCGACCATCTTCACCCCAAACTCTACAAACTTCTTAGACCAAAGTTTTTAGATCTTGCTGTCACGCCTAGCCCGGCCACTCCAACATACTTTGATAGACTCTGGTACCAACTTGATAGGCTCTGATACCAATTTGATAGGCTCTGATACCAATTTGATAAGCTCTAATACCACTTGATGAGCTCTGGTACCAAATTGATGCACTCTGATACTAAATTGATAAGTTCTGGAATTAAAGATAGGCTACGTTACGATTCTTTCAAAATCTAAATTTATTGTAGGAATCAGTTCACGCAACTGTAGGAAAATATTTGTCAGATATTTTCTGGTAGTCATAAAATTACAAAACCAATTGGGTTGGATTCGTAACTTCCTGATCTACAACTTTCGTATTTACACCATTCATAGATTCGAATTATAACAGAGACGAAAATATGGAATAACGTGGGTGATGGTAGTGGTGATGGGTGAAGTGGATGTTAGGGTTATGGATGGGTATGAAGATGAAGGTGGATTATGGATGTGATTAAGGAAAGTAGACGAAGGAAATGAAGTGGTCGAGATCCTAAAGAAGAGGGGTGACTTAACAGTCGAGGGAGATTAGAAGTCAGAAGAAACCTTGCCAACGATAAAGATGGAAGGATGGTGAAGAGGGAGGAGGGAGAATTCTAGAGAGAAGATAGGAGGCAAAAAAATCAATAATCCAATTCTATAATAAAATTGGTTGCTTTTCACATATTTATAGAGGCTAGCCAATAAGTCCTAAAACAATATGAAACCCTAATTCTAGAGGATTCCCGTCAATCGCGTTCGAGCGCGCCTGATCACGTTCGAACGCACTCAAAAAGCTCAATCTCTGGATGTGCGAACGCGATACAGGTGTTCGAACACGGACGTTCGAACTCGCCCGACCGCGTTTGAACGTATAATATGCGTTCTCTGTATTTGCGAACCTAATGCAGGCGTTCACAAGAGCGTTCGAACGCGACCCCACCTGCGTTCGAACGCAACATATAGGAATTTTATTTTAATGAAAATAAACACCTAATGCAATAAGAAAAGATTCTAATTAAGTGTATCATACCTCAAGATCAAGGAGAAGAAAGGGATCCACTTTTCTAAGCACTTGAGTAGTCGCTGAGAGACCTGTAGGTAGAGTCGCTGAAAAGCCAGCTATTATGGCAGAAGGGAAGGGCAAACAACTTGGCAAGGAATCCACTCTGGTAGAGGCGAGACAACTCATAATTGCTCAACCCTAGGCAAGCATCTCAAAGGAAACGAACTAGCAACCCTAGAAGCAGCTTCAAAAGATTTGATCTTTTTCTCCCTAAACCCTCCAACAAGCGAACCAACTTCGAGCTTACAGCCTCCTAGCATGCCTGGTGCTGAACTCATTCAGGTTCCTATAAGCATCATAGCATCGGCCGCTACGCCTCTCTTGCCAACAAAAGCAAACCCTTCTTTGATCAAATCAAACCAAGTATCACCCCAATCCCTACCAGCACAAGCCATGTCATATCTCTATAACAAAAAAACCTCTCAACCCATATAACCTCCAAATCAATGCATCTACACTATTCACGTAACCTCCTCCTTTCCCTCTTCCAAAACCACCACTCTAGCCATAAAAAACACAAACCCTTCCCCAACCAAAGTCCCTGACATTCCAGCTAAAGAAGGGACATCCCCAGGCAACAACAAAGCCCAGGCAGATCTTAGTGCAATGGAAAACATCCTCTGCAAGATTGATCTTCTCTCCAATTGAAGCGATAGTAATGCTACACCCTCAACAACGGCTACCTGTTTGTCTCTAGCAGATAAATGAGCATCCTTGAGTGGAATTGTCGAGGGTGTTGAGGCCCCTCGACGATTCGGAACCTTAAGAGCTTCCTAACAAGCTATCCAGCCAATCTAGCCTTCATCTTCGAGACTCATTGCTCATTAGCCAAGTCTCTCCCCACAATCTCTTCTCTCCCTCTTTCAAGTCACTATGTGGTCAAAGCTAAAGGTTTTTCGGGCGGTCTTTGGCTTCTATGGGACGATCGCACAACTGTAGAAATACTAGAAACCTCCACCAACTTCATCTTCGCAAGGATCATAGACCCCACTACATCTTCCAAAGAGAAAGGAGGAGGCTAGAGACCCATCGTTGCCAAATTCGAAGATTTGTGAATTACATCAATAGAGTTGGACTAGTTGACCTTGGATTTGCTGGACCGGCTTTCACCTGGTCGAATAGGCAAGCTAAGGATAAGCTAGTCAAGAAAAGACTCGACAAAGCATTGGCCTCAGCTAACTAGAAGATATGCCTTCCAATGTAGAGTTGGAATTTGTGCTTGACAATTTTAGTTTTCTTTGAGTTAACAAGATCTATTATTAGTAATCACTAATACTTCTGCTCATGACTGTATGGTCATGCTGATCTATTTCTTTTTGTTGCCTGGCTCTCCGTTCATATTAGGGATACTAAGTATTTCTATTGGAACTATGAAGTAGAACTTTCATTCTACTACATCTTCTGATAGAAGATACTGATCATAGATTTATAAGCACTGCTTTTGTGAATATAATACATATTTCAAGGGGGCACTAAAAGGTTGAGTCGCATAGTGCACCTTAAATATATATATTCTTTTCCAAATCTAAATTTTTTGAGGATATCTACCCTCAAGGCACCATCTTTCCCAGCTCCGTCACCTCTAGCTAGCTTGTTGATCCTCTAGACATTGACGTCTATCTTTATGCATACAATAATGCCTTAAACTTTAAGCCCCCGTTCACTTTAGGAATAACAAATGTTCTTATTCCAGAATACAACCACTTATTCCAAAATAACAGCTAAACACCATAATAGACATATTCTAGAGTTTAAACACTATTTATCAAAATTATATTTTATATCACACACTAATCCAATTACTAATTTATCTTTGATTTGACTATAACATCTCTTTAATTTATGATTCATAACTTATCTATTTCAAGCATCTTATCATAATTCATTACTATCTCTTCTTTCTCTCAAATATCTTATCAATATCTTATCATAATTTATCACTCCTCTGTGCTCTCTCTCTATCACTTATCATACTCTTTTATTTTATACTAAATAAATAAAATTTAATTTAAATAGCATAAAATATCAGTAATTTAATATTTCATAAACTTAAGCACGTTTTAAAAGGTATTATTATTAAATATTATTTTCATTTTATGTACTTAAATATAAATATAAATATTATAAAATTCTTAATAATGTAATATTTTATCAATAAAATAATTTATTTATAAATTATCTTATTATTAAAATAATTTTTCTATGTACTACTAACATAAAAAATGTAATATTAATTAAACTAATATTTTATAGAAATAAATTTTAAATCATAGATAAATAATATAATTACAATTTAATTTTTTTAAACTAGTTTAATTTTTTAAAAAACAATAAAATAAGAAATTTTGGAAAAAATATAATATTATTAGTAATATCATGTTTTAAGCTAAAATAAAAAAATATGAACGTGTAAATAGTTTAAAATAATTAATAATTTCATTTTAGAATGATTATTAAAAATATATGTTCCACATAAAATAAACTATGGTAATATTTAAAATATTATAAAATATAATAAGATTTATAATATTATAAATATTTATAATAATAAAATATTTTTTTGACTATAATATATGTAGGATTAAATGTAAACAATTAATAAACCAATATTTTATAAAATTAAAACATAGTCAAATTGTATTAAAGCATTGCATATTTATCTCCTTAGCATTGCATTGTATATTTATCTCTCTAATATTACATTCAAGCATTGCATATCTATCTCTCTAGCATGGCATTTAAGTATTACATATTTATCTTCATAGCATTGCATATTTATCTCCCTAACATTGGATTGTATTACATATCTATTTTCTAACATTGTATTGCATTGCATATTAATATTATTATTAAATATTATTTTAATTTTATATACGTAAATATAAATATAAATATTAAAATTATTTAATATAGTATTTAATTGATATAATAAAATTTTCTAAATTATATTATTGTTAAAATAATTTTTATATGTACTAATACCATCAAAAATAGAATATTAATAAACTAATATTTTATCAAATTAAATATTAACTCATAGATAAAATAATATATATACTATTTAAATTCTTTATTAACATAATTAAATCTTTCTTTCTTAAAATGTTAACATAAGAAATTTTGGAAAAAAATAATATAATATTATTAGTAATCTCATGTTTTAAGCTAAAATAAAATATATGAAAGTGTAAATATTAGAAAGATTATTAAAAATATATATTCCATCTTAAATAAAATTTTACTATTTTCGACTACAGAATATAATAATATTTAAAATATTAATAATAATAAAATATTAATTTTGACTATAAAGTAATATTAATTAATATAAAAAAAGATAAATATTAATAAATTATTATTTTATAGAATTAAAATATATTCAGATTATATTGCATTACGTATTTATCTTCATAAAATTGCATTGCATATCTCTCTCTATCGTTGCATTGCATATCTATCTTCTTATATTGCATATATAATAACTTAGCCTAGCATTACATATGTAATGGATTACTATAATATTGCATAGGTAACTCCAAGCATTACATACATAAAATATATTAATTTAGTTAACATCTATTCTATCAATCTATTTTAAATCAAATTGAAGGGCATTTTAGTAATTTTTTCTTCTTTACTTTCACTTTATATCATATCAAACATATTCAGTATACCTTTATTCCAGAATATAAGTAAACATATGAATAACTATTTCTAGAATAAAATCATTATTTTAAAAATAATAAATTAAGTTTTGCTATTTCTATTCCTCTCTATTTTAGATGTTAATAAAGCCTAAAAGAATTAGTTCACTTGTAGAATTAAAAAAAAAATCTTATACCAGAATAGTAAGTAAATAATCACTTATCTTAATATTGATATAAGAATTTATATTTATCTCTCCTCTCATTTATATGCCTGAATTATTTCAATTTTATCATAAGATAATTATTACTTTGAGAGGACAACAACCAATTACGGGTTACATAAAAAACAGTATTCATTCTCTCTATCTCTTCTCTCTAAATTTAGTCATGAATGATCCCAAGCTCTTGTTTAACACTCCTATCACCGAGCTCTCTCCTTTGGTGGATTTCAGCACTCCTCTCATACCTCTCTGAGCAAGCAAGAAGATGTAGTGGAGTGCATTCTCTTCGATCAACTAATAGCCTGCGACGACCCAAGTAGAGGAGCTCAACCCACCTGTTACTTGCTTTCTCTAGCAAGATCCTTATGTTCCACCATTAGATTTGCCGTCAGCCATCTCCTAGCACTACAAGTAATTTTTATTTTCGATATGAAGCTATTTTGTATATTGTATTGATTTTTTTTTTTTTTTTCGCTTGCATCCTTCATGTATGAGGCTATTATTATTATTATGAGATCTATTTGAATCCTTTTATAGCATGCATTGCAGACATTTTCTTAATCCAATAAGGACTTATATTATGCGCCGCGGATTTACAAGTATATACATGTAGTGCGGACTTAGTACACTATATAACTTTCTTATACATGTATTGTATTGTTTTTTATATTTATTTCTATTTTACTTAATCTATTACCTACATTGTAATGTGCATTAATTACACAATTTTTTCTCATAATTATATTGAGATTAGGGAGAAGATGTCAAAGAAACATAATGGCGGGTACACTAGCAAAAAAGGATTCATAACTAGACTACCGAGCAAAATTCATTTTTATTGAAGCTACTTCATCGGCAACATGATGCAGCGAGAAGGTTTGGTGAGAGCTTTACAAAAGATCATTGGAAGGAAATACTTAAGGGGTATGTTGTAAGGAGCGACACTCAGTTAAACTTAGACCATCTAAAAATAGATGGAAAATCCTCTGTGAAAGTTAGAAAAATTATAAGGCACTTTTAAAAAGAAGTGGATGGGGTTGGGATCAAATTTATCACAAGCCAATGGCACTGTCTTACACAGATTATGATGTGATGGTAGAGGTATATGATGTACAATTTATTTCATCTTATTATTTAATAGATATTATTATAATATAAGCTTGTAGCTAATTAAACTTTATTCCCACAAGCTAGATAGAACCAAAATATGCCAAATATTGGGAGAATGACTCTATAGACTTCCATGAAGTTAATTTTCTTGTTGGTAATGATATCATCATGGACCATTATGCTTTTGCATCTAATGAGCCATATTGAATGAAAGCAGTGAATGTTTAGATACAGCTACCATGAGTATCATAAACTTGGATGGTAAGTCTCCATGAGCAATGTTTACTTACTTTTTTCATTACTGACTTTAATATACCCACATTATATCTTCGCATTGAGAAATGCGGACTTATATATTTTCACTGCAGAAAATCATGTTTGCATGACACTTATTTGTCTGCACTCTCGATATACTTAACAGAAGTTTGTAGTATTATGCATTGAAGAACATATATGTCTATAATGCTTACATCTAATTTTTTCCTCATCTATTTGATCCATTAATTTTGTTTTCTAATACCATATTAATTATTTCTCCATTATTGCAAAAACTTCCAATACGTGCACATTTAAATATAAGAATATGTTTGCTTTCTTTCTCGTGCATATTTATTATAACTATTCTTAATTTGACTTACTAATGGATAAAATGTAGGAAAATCTTTGAATCCATCCCTTGACTCACATTGTTCATTTGAGGTTGATGACTTTCATTAGTGAGATGTCTCTCTAGATGAATCAAAGCGAAATATACCATCCTCTAGTCGACGACATACACTAAGGTCTCGTAGAACTAGACCATTTTATGGTCATGATCTTATTATAGATATCCTAAATGAACATCCAAATCATTGCATCGATAAATTGAATGAGCATCCAAATATAGCAGTTACAAAATTGACTCACAAGACAAACTGTCAATCCTTACGACTTTGTTCTTTTCAGTCTTGCTCGTTAGAACCCACGATTTACTGTTTCTTGTGATTGATATCCAACTTCAGTAGCCCTCGAGATTGATCTTTCGTCTAGATAGCCTTTAAGACGAAAGATTAAGCCTTGTAGAAGAGTAGGACCTTGTTGGTAGAAGAAACGATGTAGCCTCAAGAAGTCTCCTTAGAAATTGCTTCATCAATCTCCCTAGAGTTAGGGTATCACAATACTTATATATGATCTCAAAGATAGAACCAAATCCAAGTCTTATCCGAACTCACGAAAGTCCAAAAAATTGTAAACTTCACAGGTGCGTTCGAACGCGACCCGAGTGCGTTTGAACGGCTTGACTTAATCTCATATGCGTTCAAACGGGCTATGACTACGTTTGAACGCGCGCAGAAATAACACTCTTTGTCTGTGCAAACGCCTGTGCCCGCGTTCGAACGTGGTGTTTTTGTTTGTGTGAATGTCTGTGCCCGCGTTTGAACGCGCTTGTGAACGCGGTGTTTCTATCTGTGCGAACGCATGTGCTTACGTTCGAACGTGCTTGTGAATGCGATGTTACTGTCTATATGAATGCATGTGCCCTCGTTCGATCGTGATTGTGAACGCTGCTTTCTGTCTGTGTGAACCCATTGTGAACGCAGTGTGAATGCGATGTGAACTCATAAACTTTTCTCCATTAATCTTACAATTCATCAAAACAAATACTTTCTAGACTTATATAAAAGCTCATACTAAACTCTTATTCTCACATCTAATGAACAATGTCTTGTCCACTTCCCCTCGAGTGAACCCCGCATCTACTAAAAAAATGGTCAACTTCTCATACCAAGCTCTTGGAGCTTGTTTTAGCCAGTAAAGAGCCTTTTTCAATTTAAAAATATGAGAAGAAAATTTATGATCCTCGAAACCCTTAGGTTGTTCCACATAAACATTTTCATTCAGGATACCATTCAAGAAAGCACTTTTAATATCCATTTGAAACAATTTAAATTTTAAATAACAAGCAATGGCAAGCAGTATACGAATAGACTCTAATCTAGCAATAGGAGCAAATGTCTCATCAAAATCTATATCCTCATCCTGAGTGTATTCCTGTGCTACAAGTCTGGCTTTATTTCAAACTATATTGCTATATTCATCACTTTTATTCTTATATATCCATTTTGTTCCAATTACGTTCACATTCTTAGGTCTAGAAACTAAATACCAAACATCATTCCTAAAAAATTGCTCTAATTCCTCATGCATAGCATTAACCCAAGAATCATCTAACGATGCTTTCTTTACATTTTTAAGTTCAAAAGAAGATGTATAACAAGTAAATAATACCTCACTTTAGATTTTTCGTATTGTCTTCATTGGTTCATTCACGTCTCCGATCACTTATAACAGTGGATGATTTAATTTCACTCTGATAGATGGTTTTAATATGTTGCAGTCAGCTTTGTTCATTTCAACTTTGTCATCATCCTATTTGTCAATTACAAGATCAAGCTCCTTTCCAATGTCTTCGTCATGTGTATCTACAGGAACATAAATAGGAGTAGCTTTAGTTACATCAGCAATGGATTCATCTATAATAACATTAGCAGATTCCATAACAGTAGAAGTGTCAAGATTGAATACTCTGTAGGCTCTGCTATTATTAGAATACCCTAAGAAGATGCCCTCACAACTCCTAGTGTTAAATTTTGTCAAATATTCTTGATCACGCAAAATATAACATTTGTTACCAAATACTCGAATATATTTAACACTAAGTTTCTTACCTTTCTAGATTTCATATGCAGTCATTTTTGTACTTGGTCTTAGATAAATACGATTTATCACATGTACCACAGTATTGACCGCCTCAGCCCAAAACTTTTAAGGAACCTTTTTAGCGTGAATCATAACCCTAGCCATTTCCTGCACAATACAATTCTTTCTTTCCACAATCCCATTCTGTTGTGGAGTTATAGGAGCTAAAAATTCATGCTGAATACCAAAAGAATCACAAAATATGGAAAAAAATTTATTTTCAAATTCTCTACTATAATTAGAACGAATCCTAACTGACTGATGTTCAGTAGATTTGCTTTCAAGCCCTTAATATAAAAATATTTTTAAGAATAAGAACCCCAGGAGTACTTACCTTTCCTTTCCCTATTACTTTGGATGAATTACCATCTCCAAATGTCATAACTCCCCCTTCATGTCCTTCGAGATTAGAAAATAAGGACTTGTCACCCGACATATGTCTTGAACAACCACTGTCTAAATACCACAAGTCAGAATTTAAAGTTTTCAAAGTTGCATGCACAACGTAACATTTCAAATCACTTTTCTTGACCCATATGGCCTTTGTTTTTATCCCATAAATGAAAGAACTTCTAGGTTTTTGCAAAAATTTGCAATGAGGTCGAATATGCCCTAGAATGCCGCAATGAAAGCATGTCGAAACAAAACCATTTTCTACTCACCTTTTGTTGAGGAGTGTGACTAAGGTTTACCTTTGACGCCGCTGAAGAGTTACCAGTTTGTTGATTTAGAGATATTTATCCAGGATTGCTTTGAAAATGCGGCTGATGACCTCAGGTTTTCTTCCTTTTGTATACCCGCAGAAATAAAGACAATTTTATTATTATTTGAATTACCAGTGTATCCAATACCATACTTGTCTTTTCCAGAAATTTGAGATTTTAAAATCTTGTCTAGTTTGTTCTTCCCTTTAAGAAATGCCACTTCCTTCTGCAATCGCTCTAGTTCAATTTCATCAGCCTTCATCTTATTTTTCGTATTGTCAAGTTGTTCAGAAAGGTTTTTGACATGTTCAAGTTCCAATTTGTACTTCTCCTAAAATTGATTTCTTTTTCGTTTGACTACCTTGAGTCGTTGAAGTAGTCTAAGATTACTTTTCTTGAGTTTAAACGACTCTAGGTACAAGTCATTATATGCCTTTTGTATTTCAAATTCATATTCCTCAGCTGGTAACATATCCTGATCATCTGTATTATCAATATCAACAATAGAGTCAGTATTAAGTAGAGAGGAGATAAAAACTACAAAGTTTTCTTCGTCTTTCTCAGAATCATCATCAGATTCATCTGAGTCATCCTAAGTGACTTTCATAGTTTTACCCTTCCTTTTAAGACGATTAGGACATTCTTGTGCGATGTGTCCAAAACCAGAACATTCAAAACATCGAACTTTATTCTCAGAATTCTTATTTTCTATTTGACATTGTTGTTGCTTACCCCAGTATTTGAACTCACAGCATTATTTTCTTTTCACAAAGGCTTTGTTTTTCTCAAATTTTTCAGCATTCAACTTGTTTGGCATTCAAAAGAATTTATTGAACTTTTTGACAAACATGACCAACATCTCAACATCTAAATCACCTTCATCATTAGACTCCTCTAAATTTTGTTCAACTATAGATAGGGCTATCCCTTTGGACTTCCTCGATTTTGAAAGGCTGGACTCAAATGTTTGTAGATTTCCTACCAATTATTCCAACTTTCATAGAATCGATGTCCTTACTTTCCTTAATAGCTATAACTTTAGTCTGAAACCTTTCTAGGAGAGATCTAAGGATCTTACGAACAATTTTGTTTTCAAGAATTTTCTTTCCTAGGTTAAAACTGGAGTTGACTATATCATTCAGCTTTGCATAGAACTTATCAAATGTCTCATTCTCCTCCATACGTAAAGTTTCAAAACTAGTAATCAACCTCTAAAGTTTCAAAAGTTTTACGGCCATAGTTCCTTCATGAGTAGTTTCTAAGATCGTCTAGGCTTCTTTTGCTATCTCATAAGTAGAAATTCTTCTAAATTCTTTCGAAGAAACACAACTAAAAATTGCATTTATTACCTTGCTATTCCAGCTAACTTTTTTATAGTCTGTCCTATCCCACGACTCAATCGGTTTCCCAATAAGCTTATCATTCACCATGTACATTGGTGGACTCCAACTGTTCACAATGGCACTCCATACTCGCTCATCTATAGACTTTAAGTAAGCTCTTATTCTAGCTTTCTAATATCTATAATTTGATTCATCTAGAATAGGAAGTCTAATAGACGATTGTCCATCTCTATGAAAATCTATGCCTATATGATCTCTCTCTAAGGGCGAGAGAACCTGCTCTGATACTAATTGAAAAAACACCTAGGCACACGTATGTATCTAAATTATAAGCAATGATATAACTCATTCGCTTAAGTAAAATTTGAAAAAAATATTAAAAACGAAAGCAGAGATGAACACCAAGATTTTAACGTGAAAAAACCCAAACGAAAAAAAAATCACGGATCCAAACTCGGATCAAAACCAATCACTAGAATAGTAGCAGTTATAAAACTGACTCACAAGATAAATCGTCGATATTCACGACTTTGTTCTTTTTAGTCTTGCTCGCTAGAACCCACGATTCACTGCTTCGCGTGATTGATATCTAGCCTTAGTAGCCCTCAAGATTGATCTTTCGTCTAGATAGCCCTTAAGACGAAAGATTAAACCTTGTAGAAGATTAGGACCTTATTCGTTGAAGAAATGATGTAGTCTCAAGAAGTCTCCTTAGAAATTATTTCACCAACCTCCCTGGAATTAGGGTATCACAATACTTATATATGATCTTAAAGATAGAGTTAAATCCAAGTCCTATCTGAACTCACGAAAGTCCAAAAAATTACAAACTTCATAGGTGCGTTCGAACGTGGCCCGAATGCATTCGAACGGCTTGACTTAATCTCAGGTGCGTTTGAACGGGCCATGACTGCATTCGAACGCACGTAGAAACAGCACTCTCTGTCTGTGCAAACACATGTGCCCACGTTCGAACGCACTTGAGAACGCGATGTTACTGTCTGTGCGAACGCATGTGCCCGTGTTCGAACGCACTTGTGAACGCTACTCTTTATCTGTGTGAACACCCTATGAACGCGATGTGAACTCGTAAACTTTTCTCCATTAATCTTGCAATCCATCAAAACAAATACTTTCTAAACTTGTATAAAAGCTCATATACATATATAAAAACACTTAGAATATTTTATACATAATTGCCAACAATAAAAATCTAACAGCATCTAATTTGTATCCCAATTAACCTCATAGTGTTCAGGCAAAGTTTTCTTCAATTTTTTAATTTAAATTGAAGACTCAAAAGGAAGACAAATGAGGTGTTTCATATATTATTTAAGGTTATTGGAAACACTGAGTAACTTTGTTGAATGGGAGGAAATAATTCTGCAGGCACGTAGAGCTGGGCTAATTATAATCCGACACTACCTAGTTATTTCTTAGCATTGTGAATAAATAACCATGTATTGCAGGTTTAAACTCTACATCTTCTTACATATAGCATTTGCTCACTAATTTAACATAGCTCTACTATAGATTTAAACATAGCACTTATTCACAACTCAAATCAAGACTTATTTGACATACCTAGGAGAAGATAATATTCTCTGATGACTTCGTCTATCTATCAATGCGAGTAAGGCTTTTAGGAAGGTAAGAAGTTGGTCGAGTATGCCAAAAGGGGAGTGAATGAACCGGCATGACAAATAGATAAGTTGGACCATGATGAGGGTGGTTGGAAGCATGTCACTGAGAATTTCAAACGCCATGTCATGTGCCACTGTTGGGATCGAGAGAGTGATGAAAATTTCTTCTATTAGTTGTTGTACAAGGAAAGAATAAAATTATTTTCGGTGCGGGTTTTAGCGATGGTATACCGAATATTATCATGCGGTGGTGCAACGAAAGATTTATTTATTTTTCATAATGCTTGCGAGGAATAATTTCTCTTTGTTTGGAGTATTGGTAAAAGCATATTGTGCGGATATATTATTAATATAGTCTACACTTTTATTTTTTAAAAATTACCTTAAGTACATATAAATATCACTACTTTTGAAGTCCACTCTAGGGTATCTTGATCTTTTGACATAATTGAAAAATCACCTGTTCGCAATATAGGTTTACTATTCTCAATTACTTTTTCATCAACTTTGCATTATATCAAAGGTAGATATTAAATATTATACTAGTATATAACTAAACACAATAATGATTTATAATAATAGAAGAAGTTAGAATATAAACCTTATTCCACCAGGAAACGAAGTCTAAATGCTGCAAAGCTATCTTCTTGCAGTTTCATGAAAATGTAAAGTCTACTTAAACTGTCTCACTGTTGTTCAAACAGATTAATTATCTCAGCTCCTCAGTTGATTGGAGAATTAATCCTATCGTGGAGGAATGCAACAGGTGTATTTTGATGTTCTTATCCCTGAAAGATTCTTTATTCGAAATGATCAAACAACCTTACTGCTCACTAATTTGCTAGTCTTGTAATCCAAACCAAAACTTGTTTGGAATGGACTGATCCACTCAGATTGAAATCTATAATTTTGGTTATTAAATGAAATTTATCTACTGACTTTCTATTAAGAAAAAATAAGTTAGTCCTATTGGGTTGGATGATTCCAAGGTACATGGTAGCTAATTGGGAAGTTTGAAGTACTCGATATTACTCTTTTAATAGTCTTGCGGCTGAGACAATAATATAGGTCAATATAAAAGATATTTCAACCCATTATAAGAACAATACTGATGTGAATTGATTCAAAAAAAAAGTACTGATGTGAATGTCTAGAATATATAAATCAAGTGTTACCAACAAAAAAAAGGATTTTTCATATGCAGGCCGGTTTTGGTTTGGTGTAATGTTGTATATATATATATATATATATATATATATATATATATATATATATATATATATATATATCATGGCTGATGCACCGTCAATCGAGATCTAAGTTGAGAGGACCTCTCGTTTCATTCAGTTAGGCCTCACCTGTAGACAAAACTGTTAACATCGAAGACTTATCGTTCTGCAATGACATTATATAACCATGTGCTTGTAATATTGTCTCCCAGCTGTTCTAAAAATAATTCTGTAGGTTTTCTGTTTGGTTATATAGCTAACTTTGCAAGGATAAGAGCAAATAAATCACCAGAGAATTTAGATATCTGCGTGGCATTAAACAATTCTTTCAGCTATAACTATGCGGGATAAAATAATTTTTCCTACAAGAGAATATATTGTTAATAGAATTTGAAAAAAAAAGTGAAATCATCACCGAGAGAAAAGATGAACATAGCAGCTCATCCTCCTCCAGAAGAACCAAAGAATCGATATGGATACTAATGGACACATATCTACCATTTTAAAATATCACATGCCAACACGTAAATCATGCATGCAAAGTTGCAAACTAGTATTTCGTACCGGATATCCTAATTATTTTTACTACTTTATCTAATCCCATCAAAATCTACAAAGTCAAACGAGGAAGTGAAGTCGGACTCTCCTTTCAATTTCCAATCTCCATTAAACAAATCACCTCCATGACAAACATAAATAAGAAATGAAAGCAACCACAAAAAAAAGGAAAAAAAAAAAATCGAGTTTTGACACTAGGAACCAGCGTCGATCACCTGGCGTGCACGGCGAGGGGGATGAGCTCAGAAAGCGGCGTGGCGAGCGGCGTGGCGAGCGGCGTCGGCGCCGGCGAGTTCACCGGCGACCTCCGGCACATGGGGCACGTGCCGCTCACGCGCAGCCACGCGTCGGCGCAAGCGGCGTGGAAGCGGTGGCCGCAGTCCGGACCCCGCCGGAGCAGATCCCCGGCGCCGTACTCCCCAAGGCAGATAGGGCACGGCTGCTCCTCGCCACCGTCGCCTTCGTAGAAGAACTTGGGGTAAAAGGCGTCGATGGTGGGGCCGTCGAGGCCAGGGACCGCCACGTGTGCGGTCGGGTGGTGGCGGGGGAGGGGTGGCGTGGAATCGGAGGCGGCGGCGCCCCCTTTGGCGCGGACGCAGATGTAGGAGGCGAGCATGATGGTGGAGACGAGGACGAGGATGCCGACGGCGATGGCGATGCCGTAGCCCAGGCCGACACCGGAGGAGGTGGCACCGACCGGGGAGGAGGAGAAGAAGGTGGAAGACGACATCGAGAAGGGTTTAGAGTGAGAAAGAGAGTGAGAGGTAGGTGGGAAGCGAAGCTAAAAAGGGACGGGGATTTAAGGCGGGGGAGTAAATGCTAGGAGTGACGAAGGCCTTGCGATTTTACCAAAATGCTCCTCTTTTGCCCGGGATCGTCTGTATAGAAGGTTGTAGAAACGAATAACCTATAATTGCGTACTTGGCAGCTCTTGAGTGGCTAAGTTTTTAATGTTGTAGTTGGGGTTTAGAAATGGATTGCTATAAATGCCGGAGTTGGGAATGGATGGATTTAGGTATTGGGTATTTGATTTAGAGTAAATGCTAATAGTACTTGAAAAACACTGTTTATGCATAGTGTCCGTTAAAGTGCACCGTCGGATTGTATTCCAGCACATCACGCATGTCATACGGACGATGGCGATTAAATACTAAATGGTACGGGATTTAAAATATCATTTCTCTAGTTAAATATAATTAATCATAATTAAAATTTAAAATTTTAAAAACTATTTTATCTTGTATAAATTATTGAAAATAATTTAAAATCAATGCAATTTTATACCCGTTATCATACCACAATAAAATATATTTTAATTTATATAAGATAAAAATTATTGATAAATATTTTACACTCTAAACATTAAAGAAAAAGGTGTTTTAGTAATTTGCAAACATTTATTAACTTTATTAATAATTTATTAGGAGTATTCTGTTAAAGATGATTTTAGTGGCAATTTTAATATTTTAAAGAATGTAGTAATAACTATAATATTTTTAAAAGAAAAATCAGTAGCATTTATGTAAAAATTCCAACTAAAGTAAGTAATTTGGATTGAGAAAAAAATGATGTGAATGGTGGTGAAACTCATGCTAGATTTCAATCCACATTTTGTTACATCTCATGAAACCTATGGATGTGATGCTTATCTAATGGGATTAAGGTGTTTGCGGTCCAGACTGAGATCAAGGCTCGAACTACTTTGCCAACGGACATAATTTTATTTTCTTGGGTTGTATCGCCGTAACGGCTTGAAATATAGATTGCGTTTAACTTGTACTTCTTTTTTCCTAACTGCAAAAAAAAAATAAGGTTAAAAAGAAATAGTAAATGATCATTTTTTTTTTGGTTAAGATTTTGTTATAGAGAAATCAAATGACAATAAAAGAAGCAAGAAGAGAATTCAACCATCAACATGAATAATATACACTGGCAAAGAATTTAAAATCTCTTCTCAAACCTTTGCATATATGTGTATATATATATATATATATATACAAGATCAGGTCAACTATGTCAGAAATGGTGAGTACTAACTTAGCCTTCTACTAGATTGTTCATGGTCATGAAGTCTACAGCTTATTCTACTTAATTTCTTTAGTAGCATAAATCATGCAGAACAGTTGCTTGCCTTTGACTCCATTATATTTAAAGGCCCACCTGATCTGAGGAATTAATAACATTAAATTCATACTAATCTTCTAGCAAGAAAAGAACAAGATTTCCCTTTCCTCCGCTCGAGAAATTCTTCTTATTTATTTACCCTTGTCATGACCTTGCAAACAAACTATATTCACCTCATAATATAAACAACTAAAGAAAGATATATTAACAATGGCATGGTGGATCATGGAATATTTTTACTCAATTTTCGAGTACTAGAGATGATGTGAAGGTAACCTTCACTGGGTCGGCTATTGAAAGATACAGAACTGAGCACTTGAATCCATATATCCGACCAAATAATTGAGACTGATCTTAGATCATTAGATGCGTTAACTTAGTAGATTTTGTATAATATAATTAATAGTTAAGAAAAAAAGAAGCATTCTCTCATACTGCAAACATAGAAAAAAAAGAAAAAAAAGAAAAGAAATGGCAGTACTTTAGCACAGTAGATGAACATTCTAGCAAAAGGAGAGACACAACAAATGCAACTGAGAGAGAACACCAAGAATGAATGCCTGCTCTGCTCTAGTGAAAATATTCCCTGTTCGGTGGTCTGGTGTAAAGAATACAGCATGTCGTCGAATGATGCTGGGATTAATGCAACTGGAATTCCTGCTCCATAACTTTAAACAAAAGATGTTAACATTTGTGTGTCCTTGTACAAAATTTTAGATAAGCCTTTGAAACTGATACTGAGAAATAGAACTATTAGAATATAAAAGCCTGCCTACTCATGGAAGGAAACAATATAAACAACAACAACAACAACAATATAGAAAAGACTCTCATCTGAGCAGTTAAACTGATCGAATTAGGATCAAGCTCTCTTCCCACCCACTGTTTCGGTTTCGACTTTTGTGCAGATACCTTTCCTTCCCTTAGGCACTCCATCCTCTACGGCTAAGCAACCGTATTTCTGCAATCTTGACCTCATTCTTAAAGAAAGTTGGTAGGCTGAAAGTTTCATCAAGCTTCAAAGTAATCTGTTACAACTTAATACAGGAGAGTAAAGGAAAAGAAGATAAGTAACACTATAAAATAAGTCCCACACTTAGCTGTATTAATGATCAAGGGAAGTAAAAAAATCTGGGCTCAAGAAAATAAATAGTTTTTATCAACTAGGAATACCATTTTTTTACGGTATAGACCTTCAATACTTATTATTTACATTTTAGTTCCTCATATCTTGAATATTAAATTTGTGCTTCTTTTTGCAAATTTTTATTTGATTTATTTATTGTGCTCTTGGTGCTAATACTGAACGTTACACTATAATGTCTTTCTTGATTCTTGTCCTATACTATCTTAGAATATATATCCATGAATTGCTACTTGAATAAGAAAGACTGGTTAAGAAGGGTGAGCCAAGCCGGAGGCTTATGTGGTGGAAATAGAGCACCCATACTTTAGGTCAGCAGCTAATTGTATAAATTTAACTCTTACAACGTGTCTAGATTGGTGGCTTGACTTCGGAGCAAATGTACGTGTGTAATGGTTGTTCCTATTTTCATCTCTTAGGACTCAATTGCCTTCAGCGTAATTGAGTATATTTGAGCAATGACGAGTGAACCTGAGGATGACTTCAGGTTAGCTACTCATTTTGGATGACTACTGTACTAGAAATTAGAAAGAATCCATTAATGGCTCCTTGCTATAAAGTTCAAAGGGGCTACAAGACAGTAGAGTTCAATGAATTTATAATAACGACAGAAAACCTCCTCTCTCTCTCTCTCTCTTTTAAAAGGGTACCTTTCTGATAGTCTTTTTAAGTTGGGATAATAAAATTTTAGTTGTGAACAGTGTGTATGAAACTCAACTTGCAACATGCATGATTAGGTAGTGAAATTAAATAGGGTGAAAAAGATGATTCATCTAAATTTAATATTCAAATATAAAATTCTAGTACAATCTAAACAAACTAGAAAGCCTTCTAAGAGTATAGAAAGAAACTCTATATTACTTCTGTTTATCTATAGTGATGTTTGTGACTAGTGTAGAACTCCAAATAAAGGTGGCAAGTGGTACTTTGTTCTTTTATAAATAACTTTTCTAGATATTATTATTATTATTATCTTTTAAAGTTAAAGTACGAAGTCTTTTACACATTTAAAATTTATAAAACTGAAGTTTAAAATCAATTAGATAAAAGGATTATAATTCTTAGATCAGATCGAAGTCTTGAATACATCTCATTGTTTATGATTTAATTTTGCTAAGAGCATGGAATCATTAGTGAAGTAACTATTCCTTATTCACCACATTCAATTAGTGTAGCTAAGCAGCAAAACGAAACATTAATAGATATGGTAAATATCATGTTAAGGAGCTTAGGAGTACCAGAGAACTTTTGGGGTGACTGCTTTATCCTGAATCAAGTTCTTTATGAGAAAAATGACTCGATTCCGTATGGACTATGGAAAGGAAGAACTCCTAGGATTGATTTTCTTCAAGTGTACGGGTGTCTAGCTAAAGTATTCTATAACATAAACGCAAGAAACTTGGGCCTAAGATAGTTGATGCTATCTTTATTGTTTATGCCAAACATAGCTTATTAAATCACTATTAATTAATTCTGAAGAGTGAAATAATTAATAATATGATAATTGAAATAAGAGATAGTACTTATTTTGAAAATGTGTTTTCATTTAAGAAACCTATTCCTTCATCATCTAGTGTTTTACCTTCTTTCACTAGTGTGGCTCCCTCTATGACTAGTGTGGAACTACAATTAAAAAGTAGGAGTCTAGAGTGGAAAAGAATTGTGGTGAGACTACCTCAATTATATACTAGGGATCCTTCTAATTATACTAAAGCAATGCTATCATTTGAAACATCTTTTTTGAAAGGAAGCTATAAATAATAAAATGGAGTTCATAATGCAAAATAAAACTTAGATCTTAAACAACTTCCACCTAGAACAAAACCTATAGGTTGTAATGGATCTTTAAAAAGAAATTTAATACAAATATAAAGCTAGACTAGTAGCTCAATGTATTCTAGTACAGTCTAAACAAACCAGAAAGCCTTTTAAGAGTATTGAAAGAAACTCTACATTACTTAGGCTTATCCATAGTGATGTTTGTGACTCATGTAGAACTAAGTGGTACTTTGTTACTTTATAGATAAGTTCTATAGATATTATTATTATTATCTTTTGAAGTCAAAGGGCAAATCCTTTTATACATTTAAAATTTATAAAGCTGAAGTAGAAAACCAATTAGATAAAAGGATTAGAATCCTTAGATCAGATCAAAGTGTTGAATACATCTCATTGTCTATGATTTAATTTGCTAAGAGCATGGAATCATTAGTGAAGTAACTATTCCTTATTCACCACATTAAATTAGTGTAGCTAAGTAGCAAAACAAAACATTAATGGATACGACAAATTTCATGTTAAGGAGCTCTAGAGCACTAGAGAACTTTTGAGGTGATGGAGGCTTTGCTAATAGCCTGCTTTATCCTGAATCAAGTTCTTTATGAGAAAAGTGACTCGACTCCGTATAGTCTATGGAAAGGAAGAACTCCTAGGCTCGATTTTCTTCAAGTGTAGTGGTGTCTAGCTAAAGTATTTCATAACATAAATGTAAGAAACTTAGGCCTAAGATAGTTGATGTTATCTTTATTGTTTATGCCAAACATAGCGTAGCAAATCATTTTATTAATTAATTTTGAATTGTGAAATTATTAATAATATGATAATTGAAATAAGAGATGTTACTTATTTTGAAAATGTGTTTCCATTTAAAAAACCTATTCCTTCATCATTTAGTGTTTTACCTTCTTCCAGTAGTAGTGTGGCTCCTCTATGACTAGTGTGGAACTACAATTAAGAAGAAGCAGGAGTCGACCTAGAGTGGAAAAGAATTATGTTGACGACTACCTCAATTATATACTAGGGATCCTTCTAGTTATACTAAAGCAATGCCATCATTTGAAACACCTTTTTGGAAGAAAGCTATAAATAATAAAATGGAGTCCATAATGCAAAATAGAACTTAGATCTCAAACGACTTCCACCTAGAACAAAACCTATAAGTTGTAATGGATCTTTAAGAAGAAATTTAATACAGA
This sequence comes from Typha angustifolia, assembly GCF_048772165.1. NCBI lineage: Eukaryota > Viridiplantae > Streptophyta > Magnoliopsida > Poales > Typhaceae > Typha > Typha angustifolia. Next base: position 7,828,040 of record NC_133252.1, on the reverse strand, counting down.
TATAAAGCTAGACTAATAGCTCAATGTATTTCTCAAACGAAAGGAAAATACTATTTTAACTCTTATGCACATATATATATATATATATAAATAATTATATATGCATCAGATGAATGTTAAAACAATATTTCTAAATGCCGAATTGGAAGGAGGAATTTATATAAGGCAACAAGAAGATTTTGTACCAAAAGGACAAGAGCATAAAACTATATTAGTTAGTAAATTTATTATATGGTTTGAAATAAGTCCCTAAATTGTAGCACCTAAAATTTAACTACGTGATTATATCATTTGTACTTCAAAATAATAATTTTAATAAATATCTATATTTAAGATAGATTATAGAGGTACTTTGATTTTGTCTCTTCATGTCAAGGACATCTTGATACTAGGATCTTCTTTAGGATTAATTGATGAAATAAAAAAAGATATTTGTCCAGTCAATTTGACATAAAAACCTAGGAAAAGCTGAAGTTATTCTAGTCATGAGATTAATTAGAAATTGGTGATTTGATAGATATGAGTCTCTCACATTTTATTAGAAAAATAATACAGAGGTACAACTACACTAATTAAAAGTATTGGCACATTGTTTGATGCTTCTTCAAAATTAGAAAAAGAGATAGGTTAACCCTATAAATCAACATATCCATATGCACAACAAATTTGTGCACTTAGGTGTGTAGCTATGTAGGAAGATTAAGTAGATATATAAATGTCTGAAAAAGAACTTGATGAGCTCTGGCAATGGGGTAGGGTCAAAGCCTCCCTCCCCAGCTGGCTGGAGGATGTTCTACTACGACGGGCCACAGCGTCAAAACCTGCAAAGGATCGTGGGGAGCCTCAACCATAGTCCTGGGCATTAGTAGCTGCAAGGCTAGGCAGCCCTTGTGAAGGCAAAGGGCGAATACCAGAAGAGGTTTTGGCCAAGCTAAAGAAGCAAGCCAACGACTACGTCATAGTTGACCCGGAGGTGCTAGAGAGGTGCTAAGGAAAGTGGCAGAGGACCTTGTTTGGGAGGTTCCTAGGTACGAGAATACTACTAGAAAGGCTTAAGGAAACCCTGGCCATGCTATGGAGGGAGATAGATGGGTTTTCAGTTTCTAATATGGAAGAAGGTTATTATGTCTTTAGATTTGATAATGAGGAGGACATGGTATATGCCCTAACCAACGGGCCTTGGACGATCATAGGAAAGGTGCTCAACCAGACCCCGTGGCGGAATAACTTTTAGCCTACTACGGCGGCGTTTACAATGGCGCCAATATGGATCCAACTATCCAACCTCCCGAAGGAGTATTGTAACAACCCAATCTTAAAAAAAAAAAAAAAAAAAAAAAAAAAAAAAAAATTCTGGGCACGACGCGACCGGCCACACTGTGGCCGGCCTCGTGCCCATGCAAGCTGCGCTTGCAGCTTGCGTGGTGGGGGCGCCACGTGCCCGCTGCCGCTGCCGCAGCCAATGGGCTGCGACCAGCTGGCCGCGGCGGGCCCCGGCGCCGCCGCAAACCGCCCCCCCCCCCCCCCCTCACCGCCTTCCCTCTCTCTCTTTAAATCTCTCTCTCTCTCTCCCGGTTGGTCTCTCTCTAAACCTCTCTCTCTCTCTCTCTCACCGAGGCCGGACTATCGCCACCGCCGCCACCTCCACGAGCGCCGGTGAGCTCTTTCTCCTCCTCTCTCTTCTTCTCTCTTCTCTCTCTCTCTCTCTCTCTCTCTCTCTCTCTCTTTCTCTTTTTCTTACCTTGGGCTCGGGCCCGTCGCAGCCGAGCCGCCGGCGAGAGGCCGGCAGCTGGCTAGCCACCAGCTGCCGGTGCCCTCCCCGCCGGCCCGGGTCCACACCTCCCTCACCTCCTTTCTTCTCTTTCTCTTCTGTTCTTCTTCTTCTTCTTCTTCTTCTTCTTCCTCTTCTTCTTCTTCTTCTTCTTTCTTTCCTTCTTTCTTTCTTTCTTTTTCTCCTTCTTCCTCAGCTCCTCTTTTCTCTTTCTGCACAGTGTTGGGCTCGGCCCAGCACTGTAGCAGACAGTGCTGGGCCGAGCCCAGCACTGATGGCAGATGTGTTTAATTTATTAATTAATTAGTTTATTTAGGTTATTTATTTAGGTATTTTTCTTCTTAATTAATGTAAATAGATTATTTAGACATGAACTATGTTAATAATATTATATATCCTTCAATATAATTTTATTAATGATAATTTTTATCATTAATGATTAATTAGGTATAAATATATGTAATACTTATATTTATTTATTTATTTACATATCTATTAGATTAATAGATAGATTTGTAAATTATAATTATTAGATTTATATTCTAATATTCTTATGATCTACATTTTTAGTAATTCTATTAATTTGTTATACATTATTAGTTTGTAACAAATAAGATAATGACTACATAATCCCCAATTAATCAAGATATAATTTAATTATAATTAGGCTTTTATCTATATTTATATTTTATTTATAATAAAAATCTAGCCAATTATAAAATTAAGTAGAAATTCTAAAATCTAATAAATCATCGTATTTTACTCGAACGGATTATAATGGGATAAACAACTAACTTTATGTTACTTAAATATTTTCAGATCCCGAACCCCTTATTTGAGACCCCGTTGTCCTTGCTAGCGAGAAGTGTCACACGGTTGATGGACGGATGTAAGGGATACGTGGTTTGTATCTTCTGATCAGTGTGAGTAGTCTTATCCCCTAGATCCCTTTCTCAAATTAGGTTATATTATATATTATGTACATACATGTTTTGGCCTCCAGCATGATTATATGACTTTATCTAGAGATGATTACCGTCGAGCATATTTTTATCATGCATGTAATTAGGCTGATCTTTGATATAAGTATGATAATGATAAATAAGGATGGTTGGAGATGATTATACTGTTATGATTTTATGTCGAGATGATTTCTAGTATGAATGTGCATGTGATAGACTAGCGAGAGTATGCATGTGTTAGATACATGGTTGAAGACTACATTGTAGCATTTTTCTCTTGATTCATGTTCCACCTAAATTCCTATTATGCATTGACTCGTTATTGTACTGGATATATGCATATGATCTGTCATTTAAAAAGAAAGCATGAAATATGATTGATAGGATAGTTGATAGAAAGCGTGGGGATACCCGAGTAGGCGCCAGGGTTAGGGGTGCCTGGATTGATGATTATGGTCGCTGATATGCGATATCTCGTGGCCCATGTCCGAGGTCAGTTGAGTCTGTGCGCACAGACAATCAGACACATGCCGTTCGCCAGGGCATATGTGGCGAGTTATCCTCACGAGGTTTCTATCAACTATGTGGGGTGCCCGGTCTGGATGGATGTTGATACCCTTAGCGGATGGCAGGGTATGGTTATATTTGAGATACTCCTTGCGGATGGCAGAGTATGCTCGGAGCCTTCGGGCATGATGTTAAGACCGGGTACCGGGTGTTGACTGTGCACAGTGGTCTAGTATGATGATATTATACCGAGATGTCGGTGATGATCGTGATGTTGAGAAATGCATATGATTTCATTATCATTCGGTTACCTGATTATCGAGTGGTCAATATGCATTATATATGGTTGCATTTGATATCATAGCATAGTCATGATCGGCATGTATCATGTGTCATATTTGAGAGAGAGTTATGATGATAGATGACATGGAGATTTGTTTACTCATGGTCGAGGATTATATACTTTTATCAGTTATGACGTGTTATCTACTTTTCATTTATATATTATTGAGGATACATTCATATACTCATTCATGACATGATACTCTTTCTGATTCATATTATCCAGTACATGATTTACTCTCTGTTTGGCATCACTGATTCGGGATAAGGTCTATTCACTGAGCCTTTTGCTCATGACTCTCTTTATTTCTTTTCTAACCCCCTCAGATATGTGGTACGTGATAGCGACTTGAGAAGATATTTTAGAGTGATGATGAGGTGAGCTATAGATGCGAGATGGCATAGATGATAGTGTATATAGAAATTGAGTTGTACCAGTATTTGATATTTGTACTCTTTTGTATTAGGCGATGATTTGTATAATACAGGTCGAATCATAGTGTACTCTTGTATCAGTTGTTTAGTTGTATCTTGATGGTTTGTTGTGGCCTGTGTGGGTCCTGCCAGATTATGTAGCGGTCTAGTGTGTATTATTGTGTATTTTGATATTCATATGTTAACAGGTTTATTTGGTTAAGAGTATGATTTATTTGGTGATGGATTATGTAATCATGGATATGTTAGCAGGTGTTATTTGATGATGTCATGATTGTATGTGCACAGGAGTGTATCTGTGCGTGACGGGCCCCGCCCGACCTGTCGCGTGCGCCGCGCGTGCTGTGTGGGCGCGTGGGCGTGCACGTGCCCGTGCCGGGCGGGGGCGTTACAAGTATTGGGAGTTGGAAGCCCTCATTCCGGTGGTAGTGTACTTTGAGAAACCATTGAGGGTAGATAAAACTACCTTAGACCACACTCGGAGCTATTTAGCCTGGGTCTATGTCAGGATAGATTTGTCCAAACCCCTCAAGACGATGGTGTGGCTCAACCCGAAGGAAGATGAGCTAGAGCATCGTAGCGGATGTATGGAAGAGATGGAGGAGAGGTGACCTTATGCAGCTCTTCATGCACAAAGTGGGCATGTTGCAGAGGGCAATGAAGAAGTGGAGGAAGATGAAGGTAGGGGATATCGAAGCCAAGATGATGAAGGCTACGCAAGAGCTTGAGGCAGTGGAGGGGCTAGACAAGACCAGTTGCAACGACTATGGAGACTCTACAATATCAAGTCTGCCCTCAGTAGGCAAATAAACATCAAATGGTTGCAAAGACCTCGACATAAGTGGGTGCAAGGCGGCGATAAGAACACAAAATTCTTCCACCTCACGGCCTCAATTCATCGACACCGTAACCGCATTGCAAGCATTTTTAGCGAGGACAGGAGGTGGGTTCATAGCCATGAGGAAGTGACAAAAGCATTCAGAACCTCTTATAACCAGCTATGGGGGAAGAACACCGCGTGAATGGACACCAACCTAACATCGCCGTAGGTAGCAAGGAACTCGACGAAGAAGGCGGACCAACTGGTTGGGCCCATCTCTAGGGAGGAGATCAAAGGAGCATTATGGAGTCTGCCGAAGGGCAACCCTCCGGGGCCTAATGGGATACCTGTCGAAGTTTATGTCAAGCTGTGAGAAGTGCTTGGGGATGGTCTCTGTGATGCATTGGACCACTTTTTCTCCCAAGCCAGCATGCCGCCGCAATGGGGAAGAAACTTCATTACGCTTATTCCGAAGAGCATAAACCCCGTCGGGGTGAAGGATTTCTAGCCTATATCATTGTGTAATGTCGGCTATAAGATCATAGCAAAGATCCAGCATGCGGCTTTCGTGGCGAGAAGGGCTATTGCCGACAACATTGGCTACGCAAGAGGTGGTGCACTCGATGGCCACCAATAGGAGGGTGCTGCCGATTATGATGCTCAAGCTAGACATGAAAAAAACATATGACCGGGTTAGATGGGAAGCGGTAATGAAGACGATTACAAGAATGGACTTTCCAGCTCGGTGGTGCTCTTGGATAGAGGCATGCATCTCCACCGCGTCTTTTGCCTTCCTCATCAATGGAACCCCGACGTAGTGGTTGCAACCATTCAAAGGGCTCTGCCAAGGAGACCCACTTTCCCCATACCTATTCATATTGGTATCTCAGAACCTCTCCAGTCTGATAAATGATAGGGTGGATCGCGGCCAGCTGATGGGCTTCCAAAAGGGAGATGTACAGCTGACACACCTGCTTTATGCCAACGACCTCCTCATCACGATGCAGGCAACCAAGTCGAATGCGGTGATTATCCAAAAGTCCCTTGCCGACTATGCCAAACTAACAAACTAGAAGGTTAACCTTGAGAAATCTCAGCTTCTCCTCTGGCGGATAGATAAGGAGAGGGAGATAACTCTTTGCAACCATCTGAGTATACCGTTGGCAACCATGTCGTTTACATACCTTGGAGTGCTCATCTCGGACTGTCGAGTCAGAGTACACGAACATTAGGCACTGGTGGATTGAGTGGACAGGAAATTGGCCAAGTGGAAGTGTGGGGTACTCTCCACTGCCGGAAAGCTCATCTTGATAAACGCCACGTTATGGCTATTCCCACATATTGGTTGGGATGCACATGGCTACCGGATACTACCTTAGAGGCAATAGAGAAGAAAGCCCGAGCTTTCCTATGGGAAAGCGGGGCTGGCCACGGTCTCCATCTCCAAAATTGGAACATGGTGACAAGCTCGAAGGTTGAAGGAGGTTTAGCTATTAGGAAGTTAAAGGATGCACAGGCGACGCTCCTTGGAAAGCTAGTGTTCAAATTGATGAATTGGCTGGATTGCCCGTGGGTGAAGATTCTGAGAGCCAAGTATGGTGAGCTCAACCCTTGGGCCCCTCTTATCCCAACGAAAGCATCGTGGGTATGTAAAACTGTTACGAACCAGATATGGACTGATCTGGATGTAAGAAAAATATAAAAATTTAGGTGTTGGTATACTTTTGAGTTAGAGTTCTAATGGTTCTAGTTTCACCTAAATTGAAGGTTGGGATGAAAAGTTAAAAATAAAATAGTGGAGATAGGTTAAAAGAGGGCAGAACGGTAAATATTTGACGTTGCGACGGTTGTCGGAGGGTGGCGGACGGCCAAGGGTGGTGGTGAACGACCGTAGAGTAGGGTAGCTATTGGAGGTGATGATGGCTATGGTTGGAGGTAGAATTAGGGTTTCTAACTTAGATCTACTCCTAGAAAAATAAAGATGACCTAATGGCTACGATAAAACGGTAAATACGGTAATAAGGGCCGCAGACAGCTCCCTCCCGACAGTAGTGTGGGAATCGTCCGCTGGCGAGTCAACACTACGAATCGAGAGGCAGGCCCTCTGATTGGGATTGTGACTTGCTGCAAGCCACACTAATGTTGAAGTGGAGTCTGACTCACTAGAGTTAGTTCGGATCATGAAGAATATGGTCAGTTGTCCATGAGGGATCAGGGGTTTTCTAAAACCCTCAATAGTCATCATGTCATCGAGAGGGATGGGGCTTAAGTCCATATGATCGTTCTAGTGATGAGTCTTGGCGTGTGATTGGAGTCATCCATGAATAAGATTCAGTGGCTTAATTGTTGTTGGATGGAGAGAAGCATTATTTTGAGAGATATGTCACTCCTTCCCATGTCATCGAGAGGGATGGGGCTTAAGTCCATATGATCGTTCTAGTGATGAGTCTTGGCGTGTGATTGGAGTCATCCATGAATAAGATTCAGTGGCTTAATTGTTGTTGGATGGAGAGAAGCATTATTTTGAGAGATATGTCACTCCTTCCCATTCTTATGATGAGGTGCTCAATACGGATGAATAGGTTGAGGATATGTATATCTCTTAATAGGTTCAATACAGATTCTTTTTCAAAGATGTGTATTTCCACAGACATTTTTTTAGGACTCACCCAAGTGCGAGTAGTTATGAGGTTGCGACTATGGGACACATGCATACTCATAAAACTATCATGAGAATCAAGGTAGGCACATCGCTAAAAAGTGCTAACTCGTAAAAACTAAATGTGTTTCTTATATTATGTGTGTTATATTAGAAAATCAATAAAGAATCGGATTCAGAGTGTAGTCCTTTATGGATCATCGGCCAAATACAATCATAACTTCTTCAAACCACAAAGATACCTATTTCGATTTATAGTAAAAGTCCAAGTGATTATTAAAAGTTTTTCTTGATTTTTTATGTTTGGTCATTTTTCATCCCTTTTGTGGGAGATTATTGGATATAAAAATTAAAATTTAGAAAAGTCATTATAAAATAAATATATAAATAAATAAAAGGGAAGAAAAATCTCCTCACATAGTCACGTTGATAACAAATTCTGTAACGATAAACTTTGTTACCAATGATCAGATTGAAGGACTAGTTATTAGTTATTTTTAAATTCCCTATGATGAGTAAAGTATAGTTATATATCAACTTGAGATCTTATCTTCCATAACTACAACAAAATATTCTATTTTATCTCTCAAATTATTCTCTACTCTCTTTTCATCTCCAATTTGATTGGAGGAGCACTCAATAACAAGCTGATCTATGGAGCCGTGCTGTTGTTAGATTAAAAGATGAATTAGACCATAGTTAAACTTTGGAAGTACTACGACAAGAATCTTTACAGAAGATGGCACTTGTTGCCTTTAGGGGAGTGATTGTCACACCTTACAGATGAATTCTCTAATTTAACTACATGAGCACTTATTGTAAAGAAGAGTAATTGGACGCGGGTTAAACATTAGAGGTACTACGACAAGAATCCCTGCATAAGAGAGTGCTTGTTGCCTTTATGGGAGTGACTGCCATGTCTCATAGGATAGATTGATTAAATTATTTAAAATATTAATTTAATTAAAATATACTTTGCATCGATAATAATGCTTGTTTAGTATTTCTCCCCCTCCTTTTCTTGTTTTGGCCTAGTAAAGGAATCGATGACTAGCAACCTTGTGTGTCGAATCTATATCTAAATCAAGAACTACAACAGCCACTCGTATTGCCAAAAAATACCCTAGTTTCCTCGTGGAATGAAAAATATTATACCTTTAAACCCATGGCAGTTCTTTAGTGGACCGGCTTCAAGAGTGGAAGCTAAGATGTGTGTATGATGATCTTCTTCTCAAAGAGAAAATTTTCTAGCACGAATCCTCTAGAGTGCAATGGCTCGGTTGGGGGATATAAACAATAAGTTTTTCCACATCATTTCTACCACCCATGAGCATCAAAACTGCATTCACAAACTCAATGTCAGGAAAGACTTTTGTTTGCGTAATATGATAGAAACTAAAAGGGCCTATGTTGATTACTTCAAGGACTTATTCACTTCATCTTAACTGCCTTGCATGTTTAGTAGCAATGAAATTAACTGGCCGGGGCTTCCTCTCCTCCCTAGTGAGGCCCGTGCTAACCTATACTCTCCTCCTCCCACTAAATAGGAGATTGAAGTTGCCCTCAAGTGTCTTAGCCCAATTGTGTGTGCAGCTTGGATTGGCCTAATAGCTCAATTTTTTCAGCTTCTCTAGCATGCGATGAAGCTAACTATTTGTTAGAATAATGTCCTAAACTATACAAATATTATTCTCATTTCTAAGTGTAACAACCCAACCTTAAAAAAAAGGAAAAAAAAAAATTTGGGCACGACGTGGCCGGCCACACTGTGGCCGGCCTCGTGCCCATGCAAGCTGCATGAGCAGCTTGCGTGGTGGGGCGCCACGCGTCCACTGCCGCTGCCGCAGCCAACCGGCTGCGGCCAGCTGGCCGGCGGGCCCCGGCACCGCCGCTACCCCCCCTCCTCCATCGCCTTCTCTCTCTCTTTAAATCTCTCTCTCTCTCTCTCTCTCTCTATCTCTCTCTCAGTCACTCTCTCACTCTACTCTCTCTCTACTCTCTCGCACTCCTTCCTCTCCTCGTTGCCGACGTCGGCCCGCCGCCACCTTCCCGAAGCCGCCGCCGCCGGTGAGAAGCTCTTCCCCTCTCTCTCTCTCTCTCTCTCTCTCTCTCTCTCTCTCTCTTGCCCGAGCTCGGGCTCGTCGGACCCGAGCCGCCGGCGAGAGGCCGGCCATTGGCTAGCCAGCAGCGGCCGGTTCCCTCCCCGCCGGCCCGGGTCCGCACCTCCCTCCTCTTTCTTCCCTTCTTCTCTTCTCTTCTTCTTCTTCCTTCTTCCTTCTTTTCTTCTTCTTCTTCCTCAGCTGCTTCTTCTCTTCTTATTTTTCTGCAACAGTGCTGGGCCAGCTCTGTAGCAGGCCCGTATTGGGCCAAGCCCAGCACTAGTACTAGTGATCTATTATCCTTTTTAATTTTATTATTTATTTATTTAGGTATTTCCGTTTTAATTAATACAAATAGATTTAGACATTATTTATTTTAATAATAATACATATTCATCATTATGATTATTGTTAATTAAAGTTTATTGATGATTAATTAGGTTATAAGCTATTACACATAAATATAGGTAATACTTATATTTATTTATTTATTTATTTACTTATATGTATATTAGATTAATAGATAAATTTGTAAATTATAATTATTAGATTTATATTCTAATATTCTTATGATATACATTTTAAGTTATTTTTTTAATTTATTATATATTGTTATTTTTGTAACACATAAAATACTAGGCTTATGTATTTATTTATTATTTTATAAAGTAATCTTTAATTAATCAAGATATAATTATAGTTAGGTTTTCATCTATTTTTTTTTATTTTTTTATTTGTAATTAAAAATCTAGCTAGTAATAAAGATAAGTAGATATTCTAAAACCTTCTAAATCATCATATATTACATGAACGGATTTTAATCAGATAAACGGCTAACATCATATTACTTAAATAATTTTAGATCTCGACCCCCTGTTCAAGATCCCATGGACTTAGCTATCGAGGCTTGATCATTGTCGTAGAGTGGTTGTTTGGTATTTGTAGTGGTGGTGAGCAGTCTTATCTCTTAGACGCTTTTCTCAAATTAGAATATATTATATATTATGTATATGCATGTTTTGGCCTCCAGCATGACTATATGACTTTATATAGAGATGATTTCAGTCAAGTATATTTTATTATGCATTTGATTAGGTTGATCTGGGATATGAGTACATTGATGATATATAGAGATGATTGAAGATGATTATACTGTTATGGTTTTATGTCGAGATGATCTCTATCATAAGTATGCATATGATAGACTAGCAGGAGTATGCATGTGTTAGATACATGGTTGGAATCGGCATACATCATTTTTCTCTTGGCTTCTTCACTACCTAAATTCCTAAGTTGCATAATCTGTTACAGTACTAGATATATGCATATGATCTATCATATATAGGAAATCATAACAATAGTTATGTATGTGATGTGATGTAATGGCTGGAACGGTATCTGGTCTGGACTGGTACTGGACATACTCTTAGCGTATGGCAGAGTATGGTGATGACTGATAGTTGTACTCTTAGAGTATGACAGGGTATAACTATCATTGATATACCCTTAGCGTATGGCAGGGTATGATTACTTTCTTCTGAGATACCCTTAGCGTATGGCAGGGTATGATTACTTTCTTCTGAGATATCCTTAGCGTATGACAGGGTATGATTTATCTACAGAGATACATTAGCGTTTGGCAAGGTATAATTTATCTATAGAGATACTCTTAGCGTATGACAGGGTATGCTCTGAGCTTGTGACATGATGTGTATCGAGTTTGGGGTCGGGTACCGTCGTCCAGTATAGTGGATGATATTCAGAGTTGAGACGGATGATTGTGATAGTGAGAGATATGTGAATTATATCTAGCTTTAACATATACGATTATCTAGTGGTTGGCATACATCATGCATCATCATTAATGTGACTAGTATTATTGGATTATAATTGTTATACATGATATGTTGCTATATTCGGTGATGTTATATGGTAATTTCATCATGTGACATATTTTTGGTTGAGGATATAATATGCTCATTTATGAGGATTGATTTCATTCATATATATGTCATTGAGGATACATATATACATGTTCATACATGGTATCATACTACTTTTTGATTCATATTATCCAGTACATGATTTACTCTCTGTTTGGCTTCACTGATTCAGGGTAAGGTTTATTTACTGAGCCTTTTGCTCATGACTCTTTTTTTATTTCTTTTCTAACCCCTAGATATTATGATACGTGATAGCGACTTGAAATATCCTGATGAGATATTTTAAAGCAAGGATGAGGTGAGCTATAGACGTAAAGCAGTATAGAAGATAGTTTAGCTAGACATTAAGTTGTATCATTGTTTGTTATATTTGTACCTTATTATATCAGATGATGATTTGTATAGTATATGTCAGATTATAAAGCACTCGTGTATCAGTTGTTTAGTTATATCTTGATGGTTTGTTGTGACCTGTGTGGGTCCTGCCAGATTAGGTAGTGGTCTCGTGTATATTATTGTGGACTTGGATATTTAGATGTTATCAAGTTTATTTGATTGATTAATATAATTTATTTGGTGTTGGATTATGTGAGTATGTATATATTAATAGGTATTATTTGATGATGTCATGATTACATGTGCACAGGAGTGTATCTGTGCAGGTCGGGCCCCACCCGACCTGTCGCGTGTGCCGCGCGTGCCATATGGATGCGTGGGCATGCATGTGCCCATGTCAGGAAAGGTGCGGTCAGCCTTTCGTGGTTTTTCGGCGAGGTCTTCGATGCATGGGAAGATATGGAGGTGTAGAAGCTCGATCTTGTTGGATAGCCTAACTCTCCCCTATTTTTGTGGGGAACGACCTCCATGGAGGATGTTGGGTATGCTGTGGAGGGCTTCCCCTGCTGCCTTGCGATTGCCATGCTTGTTGAAGAAGGTTTCAGCCACACCACTATAGCGTCAGTCGATCTCCAACTAAAGTTGCGACTTGTGACCTTGTTTGACGTTAGCGTATGTCTATATGGTGAAGGGTCATATTCGTATGCTGGTCACTGTGATGCCTCCTTCTAGGTGGTGTTCCTGGGATTGAACACAACCCGTCCCGCCTTGTCAGTATACGCGTACACGGTGGTGGCCTTGTTGTAAGGCACCTAAGTCCAGGGAGACCACCATGACATTCGATAGAGATTTTGGGCTCCTCCCATTATATAACTTGAGTCTTGGTGTTCCAAAAGAAAAGGTATCCCGTCTCATCGTCGATCAAGGCCTTCCAAGGCTTTGGCAAGTCCGGATTGATCGGTGCATATCTCGGGCTTTTTGGATAAGCCGACGTCCTTGACATTGGTGCATTCCCGATCGCCATAGCTTCTCTTATCGCTCCTATTTCCCGCGTCATCTCCATCATCATCTGAGTATTGATGGTCATTTGTTCGGAAAGAGACCTAATCATGGCTTGAATGTTAGGCCCTTCCGTATTCAGATTTGGTCGAACGGTTCCTCGGGTGAAACTTCCCGCAGCTGTTTCCCCATCCTTTATTAGGGAAATCTCGTCTTCCTCATCTTGCCGTGCAGCTATGGCTCTGATTGTCGTCATAGGAAGCGTGTGTCGAAATAATGGTAGCTCTGATACCAACTTGATACGATCTCCCCTTTAGGCCAAGGCTCGATCTATCCCGGTTTTTAGATTTAGATAGGATCTGACGCGGAACTTTGAAAATAGATCCTGAAAGATACAATTGTCGAATCGACATGAAATTTTGATATGTTGTAGCCTAAGAAAATAGCTTTCCAACAAACGAATCGGACGGTGGGATCTTGAGATATCGTCCGATTAGTATACAAACGTCAAAGGGTCTGTCTTTAGATTCGTGGATGGAGGCACTAGATCCTTGGTGATGGTAGAAGGTGGTGGACCGGCGATAATAGGGTGGAACTGGTGAGTAAGTGGAGGTGGAAGGGTTACAAATGATGAAAAAGGTTAGGGAAAGGTGGTAAATAGATTGGAAGAACAGGGAGGAGTGGGCCGCCCATAAGGGACTAGGGTGAGTGGTCAGTCGAAAGGGGTTAGAAGTGACGTCACCGGGGAATGAGAGAACGAGAGAGAAGAAGACAAAGGAGACAAGGGCAAAACTCAATTCATTCAATAATGATTTCATGGTTGCTATCCACACCTTTAGAGGCTAACCAAATAATTCAAAAATGACAATTATTAACCCTAAAACAGTAGATTTTTGTCGATCGAGTTCAAACACGCTCTATCTCATTCGAACGCACATTTTGCGTTCTCTGTATTTGCAAATATGATGTAGGCGTTCACAAGCGCGTTCGAACGCACTCCATTCGCGCTCAAATACGACATACAGAAAACTTATTTTTCTATGAAATAAATACTAAAATAAGAATAAAAGATACCCCTAAAGTGTATCCATGCTCGAGACGTCATCGATAAAGTCCGAATCGTATTAGACAATATGTTAAGATTAATTAATCTACACAATGTACCATAATTAACATGTTATAATCTATCATGCCAAATTTTATAAGACTCAAGCAAGTAAGAAGAAGAAGATTCATTTTTATTTGGAGTCACAATCATTACATTCATCTTAAAGAGAACATTAGACAAGTAGCCCCTTATTACATACATGCAATTTTTTATAAATATAAACTTTTCAGACTCAAACACAAGCTTAAAACCATTCTTACTCAAACATAAGCTTAAAACCAGATTCTTTCAAATGTCAAACACATGCATCACATCATTGAGAGTAAGTTCTTTTCCTGAAGTCAATTTTAACACGACCTTCCCTATTCCTTCAACCTTGGAAGTTGCTGAATTACCTATATAAAGTTTTTTATCTATTACAGTTTGATAAGATGAAAACATCTACCTATTGACACAAATATGTCAAGTAGTCCTAGTGTCTACCCACCATTCTTTAGGATTACCACCAATCAAGTTTACTTCGGAGACAACAACGAAGAGTCATCAACATCAGAACGAAGTTTTCTTACCTTAGTTATATTGGCTTGTTGCTTCTTTTTCTCAGAGTTCTCTTTCTTTGAGTTTTTCTTTTTGCTCGAATGATAGTCCTGAGCATGACGCCCTTACTTATCACAGGCATAGTATGTGCCCTTGAACTTCATTGCATCGCCACCTTTAGAGCCTTTGCCTGTATGCTTTCTTTTCTTGACTTTTGCAAACTCCGCAACATTTGCTTTTGACACGTACCGGCTTCCAATTTTCTTTTTAGCAGTACAATTGTCTTCTTCCATCCTCAATCTGATAATAAGTTCTTCAAGTGTCATTTCTTTGCACTTGTATTTTAGGTAATTTTTAAAATCAATCCAAGACGGTGGTAATTTTTCAATAATAGCCACCACTTGGAATGGTTCATTAATCACTATTCCTTCAGCATAAATCTCATGAATTATCACTTGAAGATCTTGTACTTGATTAATAACTAGTTTAGTGTCAACCATCTTGTACTCAAGAAATTTATTGACTATAAATTCTTTGCACCAACATTTTCTGTCTTGTACTTCTTATCTAAAGATTCTCATAATTTCTTAAATATTTTTACTGAACTATACATGTTATAGTACGAGTTATCTAGTCCATTGAGGATATAGTTTCGGCAAAGGAAGTCGATATGTTTCTACGCATCCACTGCAGCAACTACTTGCCTATTAGTTTCCTCCTTTGGAAGTTTAGGTACATCTTTATTTGAGAATTTAACCAAGTTCAAGATGGTCAAATAAAACAGCATTTTTTGCTATCATCTCTTATTCTGCACCATAGAACTTTTCAGGATTTTCTCCATGAACTGTAGTTACTAAAGAAGCAGTGATAAGGGTTATACTCTTTACTATTTTAGCTATCTAAAAGAATAAAAGAAAAAGAAAAATCTGATCAAAAGAAAAGAACACTGACAGGAATCAGATCAACAACCAGATTAGTCTTAAGATTGTTTGTGGTAACAATCTGATTCCAAAAGTCACAAAAAATTCAATTCAAAATAAGTAAATTAAAAAATAAATTTATAGATTACAGAATATAAAATCTGTATAGTCAAGTCTAGTATTAAACATTATCTCCTTAACCAATTCACCCACTACTAATTATCAAGCCGAGCGGTGTGCGTGTGAGTTAAATTGCATAGTAACTTTTACCTACAAAATAGGTACCCGTTTTAGGGCTAAAGCCCATAAGAAGTTTGTCACTTATATATCATACTAATATTTCTCAAATATCCAATAAGGTACTAAACTCGTTTTTTTTTTCCATTACCATGATACCCACTTTAGATCTAATTTGTATTCACTTATCTTTATAGATTTAACTAAATAAATATATGACAATTAAGTACTCTTTGAGTTAAATTAATTTCACCATTAAATCATCATTAATAAAGTGTGGGGCCCACTTAATACTTAGCTCAAAGTTAATAAAGATTCATGTCAAATATATGAAATTTCCAACATCTCTATCTTCATAGTTGGGATTCCTTGTGCAAGCCCATAGCCTCTAGTGGTCTCAGCATCTGCCACCTCGATCAAGCTTTGTTGACAAAGATGGCATGGCCAATGCTATGTAATATGGACTCGGCTTAGGTTTGTTTGCTTTGGTCTAAATACCTCTCCTCCAGCACCTTTTGGCAAGCCAAGAAGCCTCTCATGTCCTGGGCATGGCAAATCTACCTCTATCCTTGGGGTCCTTTGGTTGCCTAGTACACTAGATCTAGCTGAAGTCAACTTCACCCTAACCCTGTTCAGCATGGTTCTCTATTATTTAAAGCACTATGGAAGGGAGCTAACTAGATTGTTTTAATGATCATTCAAGCTCGAAGGCAAAATATGACCTCACTATTTTTTAAACAAGCATAAAAAGCCATGTAGTCTAAGCTTCAAATTATTATGTCATCAAACTATTGCTCCTAATAAATCGTCGTTGAAGTGCTCTTTCAAGCCAACACACTACTAAGCCATTGAACTGAATCGAGCTGTCAAGACAAATCAAACTAAGCCACTAATAACCAAACAATTTGACCATAACAAATTTGCTTATAGTTAGATTTGAACTAATAACCTCCAAGTCACAACTTTCTAAAGGTTGAGTGGAGAGCTAAGTGGATTGTTGGTTAATGCACCTTGGATCTCTTCCCTGTCGCCCTTATCATCCAAATTAATGCCTCTGGGCTCATTTACTCTGACTCTCCTTTTGGTCGTGGGTGCCATCACTGATCCTTCCCTCACAGTTAATTGGAGCTTGCATTATGTCTATTATTAAAGACTGCATCTGGCGTTTGGAGCCTTTCTCTATTAATGTTAGAGTTGCCTTTACCACTAGGATCAACAACTCTATTGCCATGATATTGCCAAAACTATCTTTTGTTTGACAAACTGTATTACCTGGATGGATCATATTCTGTCCCCTGAATATATTCAATTAGGATATGCATGGAGAAAGAGAGAGAGAGAGAGAGAGAGAGAGAGAGAGAGAGAGAGAGAGAGAGAGAGAGATGGATGTATATGGAGAATTGGGACTGATTTTCTTTTTTTGCCAAGCAATCTATTAACCTAACAATCTCATCAGATGTATATATTAATAATTATACAAAATTTTAGAAGATAAATTTAAGTTAGATAATTGAATCAACTTTTTCCTTAATAACAAATGTCACAACTAGGTAACTCCCATAACAACTCACCTAGCGCCATTAGTCATCATAAGTAAATAGCCTCTTAACTTTTAACTATAAAATAAATTCATTAAAAGGAAGACTCAGGAGGGCACTCAAAAAACCAACTACAAATTCAAATTCCGTTGTCTAGGAGGTAAACCATGGTCCTAATATCCTCGTTCAAAATCATACTACTGAAGTTCACTGTTTCATGTTTGCATAGGTAGTTGAGAACATAGGACACCTGACCGACTTCTAGAAGATAGAATTAAAGTTTGAATTGGTATCTAGAGGTCAAAGAACTTTAATGGCATTAAATAGAATTTGAGTTGTTGAGCCATCTGAACTAAACCCCCTGCTTCAAAGGGCTGACCAAATATCCCCTAATGGCAGAAAGAAACTGTTAGCATAGGATCATTCCATTGGGCCCCCCACAAGAATGATAAAAGAAAATACTTATAAACTATATTAAATGGTAAATATAATATACAAAGACCCAAATTGAGGTTGTGTGTCCACTAAGATATTTTGAAAGTGTTATTAGTAAACTAAGTAAAGCTTAAGATTGGGATATGATGGAACAATTGCATGCCCCATGGACGGAAGCCTAGAGCTGAACCACGTAAATCTTGGTATCTCTTAGTTTAGATTATTTTAGATTTTTTCATGACTACTTATGTATTTTTTATATTGATAGCTTTCACAGACATAACAATTAATATCATAGCTCTAGGTTTTAGAGTATAAGGATTTGAGGTAGGGGTTCGTAGATTCTAGGAAGCTTGATGGTAGGATTCTCGAGTGCAAAGTTCAAGGTGGAGCGTTTTGATGGAAAAAAATAATTTTGGCATAGAACATAGCACAATTGAGAGTCTTGTTCAACATGGATGAAGCAAATCGCTACAAGGTAAAGAAAAGTAGCTAAAAAAATATCCAACAAAGATTGAGAGACGATGAAGATGAAAGCCATGAGTATCATCCATTTGGGTCTCACAGATGAGGTAAAATATAATATACTTATGAGAACTCAGATATGATTTTGTAGAAATTGGTGGATCTATACATGAGTATAGATCTCTAACAAATAAGTTATTGGTGAGAAAATAATTTTTTCCAATTATAGATAGAGGAAGGTAAAGAATATCTCTAATCATCTCAATACTTTCAATAAATTAATAATACATCTTAGTGTTGTGGTAGTTGTCGGGTAGTGCAACAAAGCTTTAGTTCTTTTAGCTTCTCTCTCACCATCCTAGGATACATTCGTCACAACCTTCTAGTTGGCAAAGAAACTATTAAGGTTGATGAGGTGAAAACGGTTTTGCTGGAGATAAAGAACATTAAGAAGGCAGGTAGTAACTCTCAAGTTGAATGATTAGTTACTAAAAGGGAACCTAACAAACGACGTAAAAGAAGTAAGTAGAAAGGGTCTAACAACATAAGAAAATTTATGATCAAGGGCAAGAAGGAAGGGTAGCAAGCAATTTGAGTGTTACTATTATAAAAAGAAAGGACATATCAATCGGAATTGCTTATAGAGGAAAAAGATCAAGAAGAGAAGAATAAGAATATATCTTTAAATTCTAGCTAGGTTAGTGTTGCAGAAGATGAGTTAAGGAGATGGCGACTTGCTAGGAATAACTACAAGTATGAGCCATCTTGGGGATACCTAAATTCTAGATTCTTGATGCTCTTATCACATGAGTCCTCATATGGATTGGTTTGAAACTTATAGGCCTTAATGGAGGAGTCTGATAAAAAATGATGTAACTTACAAGACAGTCAGAATCGGAACAATCAAACTAGCTACTAGCTATGTTTGACGGGATGATAAGAACTCTCACAAGTATAAGGTATGTTCAAGTTTAAAGAAAAATCTAATTTTTTTTTTAAGTGATCTTGAGTCAAAAGGATTGTCCTTTTAGTGCATTCTCAAAGTTATCAAAAGGGGCTATGACTATCATTAAAGGAAAACATCAGAAAAATATTTATAAATTGATATGAAATACTGTTTGAGGTGGTGGAGTAGCTAGGAGTACTGACATTGAGACAAGTATTGATACGACCACCTTATGGCATTAATGCCTTGCCCATATTAGTGAGCAAAGTCTATA
Organism: Typha angustifolia; assembly: GCF_048772165.1. NCBI lineage: Eukaryota > Viridiplantae > Streptophyta > Magnoliopsida > Poales > Typhaceae > Typha > Typha angustifolia. The sequence goes on along the minus strand of NC_133252.1, from coordinate 7,808,707 downwards.
AGAGCTCCACAAATGCAAATTGCTTAATTGTGTAAGGCCTTGCAATTTCTAATTTTATAAATATTGCTTATACTGAAAATAATGAAGAGCTTCATTTATAACAATGAAGTATAAAAGGATGTGTTGGTGTTCACTCCGGCGTGTGGAGCCCATTACAGTGGGATCGATGGGTGAGACAATATTTTGTCACTTTCGTTGATAATTTCTCTAGGAGAGTATGGATTTACTTCAGAAACTAAAAAAATGAGACATTTAGTAAGTTCAAGCAGTGGGAAGCTAAAGTAGATAAGCATATAGGAAAACAAGTTAAGTATTTGAGAACAGACAATGAAATGAAATATAGGAACTAAACATTCCAGAGACTTTGTGAGGATCAAGGGATTATAAGATGCTTTACTACATAAGGCAGACAGACCACAACAAAATGGTGTAGCAAAACAGATGAAAAAAATTCTTTGGAATGGGTTAGGTGTGTGAGGATTCATATGGATTTGCCAAATATATTCTAGGCTAAGGCTATTATCATGGTGTGCTATATTGCTAACAGATCACCACCCACAACTATCAAACTAAAACTCCATGAGGAGGTCTGGATAGGTGAACCAATTATTTTTTCTAATTTAAACATTTTTGGTTGTCAGCCTATTTGTACATGCAAGACCAGCAATAGTCAAAATTAGACCTATAGTCAAAGCAATGCATCTTTGTTGGTTATGCAAAAGGTGTGAAAGGATATGAACTTTGGGATCCAATTATACGTAAAATAGTGATTAGTAAGGATGCCATCTTCGACGAAGATAATATGCTAAATCTAAGTAGGGAGGAAGCTAAGAGACGCATGGAGTCTCATGTAGATAAATTATCAGTCCAGATGGGGCTAGACAAGATAGATCAGGCTATAAGAGAGGATGAGGTACGTTTATCTTCACTAAGGTAAGGACTCATGCAGCCAGTAACTAGAAGTTTGGCTGTAGGAAAAGAGAAAAGAACTTACAAAGCACCAATTGGTACGGTTTTGATATGTTGTCTTTTGCACTCATTGATAATGAATACCCCTTCTCTTTTAAGGATGCTCTAGAAAGTACAAAACGCAATTGGTAGACAATTACTATGAAGGAAGAGATGGAGTCTCTATATAAGAATCATACTTGAAAACTTATGAAAAAGCCTAAAAATTGAAAGGTAATTTGTTGCAAGTGGATCTACAAGGTGAAAAAAAACCTATATCAAATAATTAGAAGCTACAAGCAGGAGGAAGGTGTTGACTATAAAGAAACATTTTCTCCTATGGTGAAGCATAAATCAATCCATGTTATGTTGGCTATGGTGGCGATGCATAAGATGGAGCTTGAACATCTAGATATCAAGACTGCCTTTCTTCATAGTGAGCTTAAAGAGGACATATATATAGATCAACCTAAAAGATTTAAGAAGCAAGTTAAAGAAAAGCTGGTATGCAAGGCAAATAAGAGATTTGATTCCTTCATGTTGCATATTAGTTATGTGAGAAGTGAATACAATAATTGCGATTATTATAAGATGCTTCATGATGACTCCTTTATTATTTTAATGCTTTATATGAATGATATGTTAATTGTTTCAAAGAATATGCATGAGATAAAATTGCTTAAGCCCAAATTGAAGGAAGAATTTGAGATGAAGTATCTAGCTGCTGCAAGAAATCTTTGGTATGAAAATCCGAATACAGGAACAAAAACAAACCAAGGGTTTCATAAAAGAAAATACATAGAGAAAATTTTTGAGAGGTTCAATACGAGCAATGCTAAGCAAATAAATATACCTCTCGCAAATCACTTTAAACTATATGCTAAATTATGTCCATCTATAGATAACGACGTGGTGGAGATGTCCTAAGTGTTGAATGCCAGTGTCATGGGGAGTTTAATGTATGTCATGGTTTGTGATAGGCTAGATCTCTTACATACAATCAGTATTATTAGTAAGTATATAGAGAATTAGGAAAGAAGCACTAGAATGTATATAAGTGGATATATTCAGGTATAAGGGTATAGTAGATTTCCACATTTTGTTTTAGTGACAATATAAAATAGGATAGATTATAGGACACACAGATGCAGATTATGCAGGTGGTCTAGACAAAGCAAAGGTCTACTACAAGTTATTTAATTACCCTTGCACATGGACATATTAGTTGAAAAGCTATGCTTCAGTCAACTCCTGCTTTATCCACAATTAAAGCATAATATATGGCAGTAGTGCAAGTGGCCAAAGAGACTTTGTAGCTTTCAAAGTTTAGTCTAAGGAATTAGGATTAAAGAAGAATAGTTTGAAAATATTTATGACAATCAGAATGCTATTCATTTAGCAAATAATCATATTTATCATGCAAGGACAAAGTACATTGATGTGCGTTATTGTGCCATCAGGATATGGGTTGATGAATGTAAGATAAATTTGATCAAAGTACACAAAAGATAATACAACAGATATGCTTACAAAGCTAGTGACAATAAACAAGTTTAAATATTACTCGGACTTAATCAACCTTTGGAACTATTAAAGGTTGGTGGAACCCTAGGGCGTGTTGGTGCACAAAGGTGGAGATTGTTATCTATGGCTAATATTTAAAATAATATGTTTATGCAATAAGGCTTAGATTGCTATAGGTGGGGTAATTCCAATCCTATTTAATCAAGTAATTGGTTTTCAACACTAGTTGAAGTAGAACTCTTGGGTTCAGATGATATCAAATTAAATGAGGCTAAACACTAGTAAAAAGACTTTGCTATAATTGTTCATCAATTTTAGTTGGAATGTATGCCATATATTAACTGTTCACAATTTTTTTTTTAACATCAAAACAAACCTCTGGTGTGGCTCTACTAAATTGCTTCTCCACATTTGATCAGAATTAATGAAATATCGAATATATATTCTTAAACTTTGAATCTGCTTAACAAACTATATCAACTTAAGTACATTGTATAAAATCAATTATACTAGTGCTTTGCTCTCATATCAATTGTTAGAGTTACACGAATAATACGATAATAAATATAATGCTTAATATGTTACCTCTCGAGGAAAAAGAAAAAGATAAAAAAAGAAAGACTTCATAAGAACCCTAAAATGAATTCATGAAGCTTTAAGAACATAATTAAGTTTGCGAACCCTCTATTGTGTGGTATATATCAAACATCTATCCAACGTTATGTCGAATAATTATTTCAACTATGACTAAAGTGATATTCAGTGACAAAATATTAATTGATAGCTCATATATTCAGTGGCAAAGTATTGATGATATAAAACTTATATCCTAAGTTCAGTTTATCTCTACAGCAAAGGTACTCTACATCCATCCTGAAGCCCAGTTGGTAAATAATTAGTCACATATGATTCATCCCACTTAATTTATGAACTTAAATTAACAGAAGTATAAATAATAATTGTTCCAATAATCCGTGCATTCAATTAGTGCCTCTTAACCATACCAAGCTCCTTCATGGCTTCAATAGGACAAAATCCTGTGCCAAATTTTGTTTACAAGGAACAACTATTGGAATAATAGCAAGAGGAATCACTTTCAATGTTGACATATAGGAGGTTTTTGACTATTTTAAATTTGCCCATAATATTTTGCAGTCACACGTTTAATTCACTTTAAAATTTATATATATATATATGAAACTATATACATTTTAAAATTTATAACTGATTATGTCACCAACTTGTATGAAAATTTTAAAATCACTTATTAAAAAATTGCCTAGTTTGTGAAAAAGATATTTCATATAAAGTTATTTTTCAATTCAATAATTTATATAAATCACTAACTATGATAGGTTTGTTTGGTATATAGGCACTTATTGCGTGTGATCCCCAATTTAATGAATAGAAAAAGTTCTGAGTCAGTTTAATGTTGCTTTGAAGGAAGTATCTGTGGGCCCATATAACCATTTCTAGATTGTCCTGAAACCTAATTTATTGCATGTATAGTCAAAAGAATGAAAGATGGATGATGCATCTTTTCAGAAAATCAATTACTAACTATAGGGGTAATAGGAATATTGCTCAATTGGTTATAAGAGATCACATTATATATTATATGAGTATTTTCCGTGTCGAATTCTAGCGGCATCAGTTTAATTGAGATAGCATTAAGTTTTTATTTCTCTTAAAAAATAAAAAAGGATTGTTTTAAATTTTAAACAAATTAATCTAATGTGTTAAATGGATATCTTATATAAAGAGTAAGGGTTTTTTAATATAAAAAAATGATAAGATAGTGTTCAGTCATACAAGTCCATAATAACACAGGTTTTCTCTTTTAATTTTCTCAAATCTCTCTTAAATTAATGGAGGAAGTAAGCTAGGGCTATTTTTCCTTAGTCAAACTATTACTAGTTAATTCTAAGAAAACAAGAAAGAACTATCTTTGTTAGCACAAAAAAAAAATGTATTGATTCAATATTTTATTAAAATAAGTTTATCCTTTGGGAAAAAAATAAAATAATACTCCACCTATTAGTATGTCTAGCTCAAGCCTCAAGACAAAGACATGTGAGCAATTATTTTGTTTGCAAGTATAAAAATGAGAACCATACAGTAGAAAAAATATTTGAATATTGGAGGAGCCTTCAAGGTAGTATTAGTAAGACTACCCCAACAAGTTACAAAGATCCAACTATTAGCTCATTCCTGTGTGTATGCAACAAGCAATTACTAGGACTTAACAAATAGCTTGTGTTTGACTTAAAAATATTTTGTTTCTTTATTTTTTTTTCAATATGTATATAATTACATTCAAATCCAATGTTCAAAAAATTGTTAAGTATACACTAGCCAATAGATTTCAAATTGATGGTTGAATCTTGAATTTTCAAAGGTTTGGTAGCTTCCATTTGAAGGAGTCTCTCTCTAAACTCTCATTTGAACTTACATTGATTCAAAAGATAAACCCATAGCAAAATAAAATAAATCCCAACCATATGGTTAGTAGCAGGCAAAGAAACAGAAATAGGAGGCCCAGCTGCACATGTACAGGATAAAAGTGCAGCTAATCTTAGCTGTGTGGATAAGACTTAAGAGTAGGCAGTTGGGGGTTGGAGTTGTTGCTTTGACTCGCCTCTCCCAATTTCCCAAGTAATACAAACCAACCGAAGCACAGCGACGTGTGAGTTTCGAGATTCTTTTCTTTTATATATATATATATATTATATATCTTATCTTTGATATATTCTTCTCTTTTTTGTGACCTATTTTATACGAGAAGTGGGTAAATGCGGAGCCTGTGGGTCTAGAAGATTGTAAGGCAGTTGGGTCGCAAGAGAGTGGTGAGCACCGATGCCACATGGCAGCTCTCAGTTTGTTTGTTTGTTTGTTTGTTTGGTTTTATTCAATCATAAGCGTGCCAATGATGAGCGAGAGAAATGATGGAGAGGAACACAAGGAAGCGTTTTCCGATGGATTACTGTGGGGCCCTCTTTTTTGTTGTGGCAGACAGTACATGTTACCACCGTCCCCCCCCCCCCCCCCCCCCTCCCCCATCCACCTTTCAAACTGGTTGCTATAAGTAGGACGACAGAACCTCCCTCCTCCCTTCCCTTCTTCTTTTCCTTTTGTGGGGAGGGGAAAAAGAGAGAGAGAGAGGGAAAACTTCTGCCTGGTTGTATACGATTCTAGAGATAGAAAGGAGGAGAGAGAAACAAGTACAGGGCTTAGAGCCTTCTTCTTCTTCTTCTTCTTCTTCTTCTTCTTCCATTCCCCTTTTCCTCCTCTCTGCTCTTTTATTTCCTCATCTCTGAGAGGAGGAGAAGGTGTTGTTGGTTGTTGGTTGTTGTCGTTAGTATGGCGAGGCTGTCTGTTGGGATTCTTGGATTAATGGAGCTGTTCGTGAGCACGGCGGTGCATCTGCTGTTCGGGCTCTACATATTTAGCACCGCGGTGGCGTCGGACTTGTCGCAGGCGGCGACCGTCTGTCTGAGGCCTAATACTTGCAATGTGATTGCGAGGGAGGAGGAGGAGGAGAAGGGGAGGGTGGTGGTCTTGGATGGCTCGCCGCCGCCAATCGTTTTGGTGCACGGGATTTTTGGGTTTGGCAAAGGGGTATGGATCCATTTGGATTAGAGAAGTTTCTTTGTTTGTTTTTTATTTTTTTACATGAATGAATTGGACGGGGAAATGTTTACGGTGGTTTTGGGTGCAGAGGCTCGGAGGGATGTCCTACTTCGCCGGGGCGGAGAAGAAGGATGATCGGGTCCTTGTTCCTGATTTGGGTTCCTTAACCAGCATCCATGATAGGTTGGTGTATCCGAATTTATTTTTTTTGTGAGCATAATTGTCGGTAATTGAATCTTTCGTTTCTGTTTAAGTAATAAATATAGTCAAAATTTAGACATAGATTTGGGGATTCAATGTTTCAGGGCTCGTGAATTGTTCTATTATCTGAAAGGAGGACAAGTAGATTATGGTCAGGAGCATAGCAGGATTTATGGGCATTCTCAGTTTGGCAGAAATTATGATCAAGGTAATGAAAACGAAACAAGCCCCATTTAGAGCTATGAATATATTGTGAACCTGATTAGGTTCTTTACTTCTGTCATTGGATGCAGGGCATTATCCTGTGTGGGATGAAAAGAATCCTATTCACTTTGTTGGGCATTCGGCAGGCGTACAAGTTGTGAGAGTCTTGCAGCAAATGCTTGCTGATAAGGTACTCAGATACTTGCTGTATCTCTAAGCGTACAATTGTTGTAAATACTATCTATTTCTCGGTAATATAAAGCTTATCTTGATGTATAATTTTGAGTTTAGGCTTTCAGAGGCCATGAGACTTCTGCAGATTGGGTACTGAGTCTGACCTCCTTATCTGGCGCACTCAATGGAACCACCAGAACCTACTATGATGGGATGCAGTAAGTACGAAATACTTGATATGATCTTCGTTCTCTTTCTGATTTCTGGCAAAACTTTAAGCAATTTAAAATTAAGAAAACTAAGAAAAGGTCAAATTCATTGTTTATTAGATTTTCGGAGTAATTTGTGGCTTGTCATGGTGTTAGAGCAAGATGTTTTAGAGTAATTGGTGATTTCACTACCTCTGTTTCAGGCCAGAAGACGGAAGGTCCATGAAATGCATATCCCTGCTTCAGCTCTGCCGATTAGGAGTCATAGTCTATGACTGGCTCAACATTCCATGGCTTAAGAATTATTATAACTTTGGTTTCGATCACTTTGAGATGGGATGGCAGAAGGCAGGGATCACTGGTCTTATCGATCTGCTCCTAGGAAATGCCGGGCCTTTTGCTTCTGGAGATTGGATTCTGCCAGACCTCACTATCCAAGGTTCACTGAAAATGAACTCTAATCTTCACACCTTCCCGGACACGTTCTACTTCAGCTATGCTACCAAGAGGACAAGAAAGTTCTTTGGCGTGACAGTACCTTCTAGTGTGCTTGGAATCCATCCATTGCTTTTTATTAGAGTCTTGCAGATGTGCCAATGGCGTTATCCTCCTACTGTGCCACCACCATACAAAGGGTACAGGTGGGTTCACTTTCTTCAGACGAACTGATACTCTGCAAATATATAAGTACTAATATATTTTGTAATCTTCTTCAATAGGGATGAGGATTGGGAAGACAATGATGGAGCACTTAACACAATATCAATGACTCACCCTCGCTTACCCATAGAACACCCAAGCCACTTTGTGGTTAATGACTCTGAATGCCATCCTCTGCAACCAGGAATATGGTTTGTGCTCTAGTTCCATAATCTTCACCACATTTTTGAATTCTGATGATACTCTACCATTTTGACACATGTTGAAAGGAATAAACTGCACTGTCTCTATTTCGCATTAATATTTTTGAATTCTCACTAGTGCATATATTGGTGTCATTCATCTTTTGGGAACTTCATTGTCAGTTTTATCATGGATCCTAGACACATTTTAACTCAGATTCAGGCTTTGAGACAAATTAAAGATTATTTTGCATACTCAGCCATCGATGAGTTATAAAGGAAAATGTATCATATACGTTATGTCATATTAGCTGATTTTTTTTTTCCTTTTTTCTTTTCTTTTCCACTTTTGGAATGACAAATCTGAAGTTTGTGAAAGTAATTGGTTTGCTTTATTAAGAATCTTGTTGTTCTGAACCCTTCAGCTGCTCTATTGTGGAGAACAGCAAATCACAATCAGACCTAACATAGATGGTTCATGGAAATGCTCTTTGGTTGCCTTTCATGAGACACATATCTTTAGAAGTACTAGGACATGGAACCTTAAGAGCATAGGTACAAAAGATGATAGAATGATTTCTATCAGCAACTTCAGCCATCTTTTTTTACTTAATCAAGAAAATAAGTACAGAGGAACCAATGCTCAATAACCAAATACAGTTCATGCCATGCTTGCTAATTAAGATATGTCATCAAGGTTTGCAGACATCTTCAGGTGGTTGTCACTATTTCAACAGATTAATTTGTGAGATAAGAACCTCTAGTTCTCTTTATCTTAGACTGACAAATTGGAATATATACTAGTTCCTATAATTATATTAGAATTAAATAGAAGTATATCCTACTGAATTCCTGTGTTCTAGCTTGCTTTTCTTTGCACGTTCTTCATTAACGAGATTAACTTTTGGCAATTATTAGTTCATTTATTTGTTTATGTAATGTAACTTTTATGGCTTTCAGAGTTAATATTATCATCAAACTTAATATTAGCTATATAACTTTGTGAATTAATCACAGGTACTACAAGATCCTTGAAGCCGATCACGTTTTTTTCATTGTGAATCGGGATAGAGCAGGAGTACAGTTTGATCTTCTATATGATGGTATCTTCCAGCGCTGCAGAAAACATGCATTCAGGAAAAGTACACCAACACTACCTAATGAAAGTGGCCAATAGAACTTTATGCTCGAGAATTCCTGCATTGGTCATTAACAAGTAAACTGCAAAGCTATAGAAAAATGGTACCCTATTCCTCTTTCTTTTTCGCAGTCCCCATTTGAGATTCATTGTTCTCCAGTACAAATCTGGCTTAATCAGGTGGAGAACTAGATGATATCAAGAGCAATCAAAATCTCCTAGACCTTTTCTGAGTTTATGTGTGAATTTTTTATGTACATAATTGTTTCTTTCCATCAAAAGCAACAGAGAGTGCTTACAGATGAAGATTTTATACAGAGCATCCAAAGTATTACTTCCTATAGAGTAATTATTTCCGGCATTCAGTTTGCAGACACCCAAGTGGTGATTGGTGATGGCAATTTGAATGATGACATCTCCAGGGGTAGAAAATTTCAGTGTTGACCTCCCTCTTCTTGGCATCTAACTGTGAGACACAACTGGTGTGTTTAAAGTGCAATAGGCTCTCACCGATGCCAGATCGAGAATTGCGACCCTTTTGCTGAAAAAGTTGGGGGTAGAAAGCCTTGCTGAAATAAATCAAAAGAATGATGATTAGCTCATAGCTGTTTGATTAGCTTTCAGTGAGAAAAACAGGTTACTATTTATGTCAAGAAAACATTTGTAGTTCATGTTTACCTCCCGTTTACTTGTAATGACATTAAGTTAAACTCTAAATTTGGCCAGAACACATGATACAAAATGAGGCAATGAACTGTTCCTCTTGATTATTGAATTGGCGTGGCTTTCTTGAAGGCTCAAGAGTGAACACTCTTCACAGTTGCATCTTAATCTCACTTTCATAGTAGGAAACCTTTTTGTTATGACAGGACCAAGCTGCGCAAGCCCAATTCAATCATTGTTTTTTTGTTTATCAACAAAAGTAACTAGCTACGAACTACGAACGAACTAGAGAAGAGACGTTAATTAATTATTAGATCAGGAAATTGTGAAAAAAATGTCAAGGGTCATCACATTGTAATACTCATTTTTATTTATGACTTCTAAAAAGTTGGGTGCATGGTTCAGATTTGACCGTGAAAGTCTTGCTCTCAAATTCTTGTTGTGGTCAATACGGTCTACAGCAGGTCTTTGATCCATTTAGATCAGAAGTAATCTAGTTCTTAGTTGGTATGAACTATCCTCCTAGGTAAATTGAGTTATTGCTCAAAGTTTCTTGTGGCCTTCCCTTTGATCCGCACGTGAGTCCCACTTCCCCTTCTGAGCCTCTTCCAAGATTTCTCTCCGTTCAAGGTCTCTATCTCGATCTCGTTCTTCTCCTCTTCTTTTTTCTTTCATGTTTCCGTCGATCTTGTTTTGTTCTCTCCATTCTTCGACGAATCTACTACACTAATCGATGGTTTGGAGCAGGTGATGCTCATCCTTGGTTCTCGGTTGGGTTAATTCCATGAATTTGGTAGTTAAATTGTTGTACTGTCTCGATTTCTATTGTTCTCTGGGGCTTCGGTTTTTTCTTTCAATTCTTTGGATGATCAAATTATGGTTTCTTTTGATGGAGCTACTATGCGGTCTCTTTGGATTCTGTAGAATCAATGTAGCTTGATTTGGAATCACTATTGTGGCATTTTATCTTAGTCTAGCTTCCTGGGGATTTAAAGCCGTTGCGAGCGATTCCTGTTTGATATGGTTGTCTTTGATGATTTTCCCCTGTATTCATAGGTTTAATTAGAACTTAGTTTTCTTTGTCTGCTCCTTTTGTTGATGTCTTCGTCCATCGGTTGAATTTTTTTTTTTTTGGGTTCTGACATACATTGGTTGAATCTACTGCTTATTCCCCTTCCGATGTGGTTTTGTGAGATCTAAGCTGTATAGGTTGAATCTACTATTTATTCCCCTTTCAATGTAGTTGAATCTACTGCTTATATATACACCCTTGCATTACAGACTTAATTGGCATTGCACACCTATTTTAGCATTGCAACTCCTTTGGCCTTGCACACTTTAACACTACATATTTAGTTGTTAATAATTGCACACTTTAATGTTGCATACTTAGTTATTAATAATTGCACATCTACCTTAGCATGATAACAGTGCAATTCTATTGGCATTGCACACTCACCTTTGTACTCTATAATTAGTTGTTAATAATTGCATACCTACCTTAGCATGATGGTATCATTGCAACTTTATTAGCATTGCATACTTAGTTATTAATAATTGCATACTTAGCAGTATTGTATTGCATACATATGTACTTAGTTGTACTTCATCTATCTATCAATCTATTTTCTTTACTTTCACTTTATATTACATCAAAAGTAATTTTTATACTATTATTTTAAAATACAAATAAATATAAAAATAGTTATTCCTCGAATAAAACCCTCATTTTGGTAATAACAAATCAGCATTTGCTATTTCTATTCCTCCCTATTCTGGATGTAAACAAGGCTCAAAAGATTTTTTCCTCCACGATGATTCTCCTATTTGTTTAGCTCTTATTTACATAGGATAAGAATAACCTTTTTATTTTAGAATAAGTCTCATATTCTGGTGTAGTAACTAAATAACAATTTTACTTATTCTAGTATACTAATTCATCATTTTTCTCATCTTATTTCATAAAACTTCTAAAAAATAATTTAATAGAAATTTAAAATTACTATTTTGCCATTAGATTAAATAGCATCTAATTAGCAATTACCTTAACTATATCTCTCTCTTTCTCCCCTCTCTCTCTCCTCTCAAAAGACTACATTTTAAGTTAAGAAATACTAGAAAGTTTGGGAAATGCAAGAAATTCTTATTAAATACAATGTAAAGCATTTTATGTCCATATTGTAATTAAAAATATTATAATTATGGATAAATATATGTCACTATTATATTACATCCAATCAAAGATATCTTTATCATTTGGTATAAAATATTACAAATTTCTAATACAAATTCACTATTCTTTAATATTTTAATATCAACTCTTTGTCACATCAAATATAATTATTACTCCTTATACTAACATTCAACTAAATATTAGATTTGCTTATACTATTTTTAGCCTTCTTCTTCTTATATTAAAAATTAGAATATTTCTTCTAAAATTGGCCTTATTCCACAAATGAACAAGACCTTAGTTTATTTGCTTAGCCCTAATTGAGCAGGCTCATTTTACTATTCTATATGTTGCATGTTATGAATACTTATCATCTTTACTAGCATTCTCTTGATATCAATCTTTGTATGTTTTGATTGGCTAAGTTAGATTGGTATTAGCTTTAACTATCTGTATTTTCTAATAGCAAATAGGTGTATACAGTTTGTGCCAATTATCTGTAATTTTTAGTTTCTTTTTCAAATTGTTATGAGTCTTCCAATGCAAAAATGAAATAGAAATCCTACATTTATATTGTAATTAATTTTATCATATTAGTAAATTTGTTACCATATGTGTAGAATTTTAAGGCACAGGAGCCTAATATTTGAAAAGAGTTTGTCTTGCTACAAATATGCTCTAGGTAAGTGATTACTTTATAATCTAAGAATAGTATAGACGTATTGTGATGATACTAACATTTTGACACTATAATTTATGACATTCATGCTCATAATTCTATATTAGCAATTCTATGCTATCAATTCATGTTAATTAAATATAGGCTTTATACAATATATGCACTTTGTTAAGATGATTATGTCATAAGTCTTATACATTACACCATGTGCATGTATCATCAAGTAGTTAAATTCCATCTATGTAGTATCATTTTACTCACTTAGCTATGGTTAGGAGCAAAGTGTGTGTGTATGTGTGTGTGTGTGTGTGTGTATATATATATATATATATATTGGTCTACGCCTAAGATTATTAGTCTCGGAAGGACAATCATGTAAATTGTACGCCATGTTTGAACAGATGTGATTACTGCTAAATAAGATAGTTAGACACTTGATGATCCTAAAAGTGATGACTATGAGATAAGGTTTATAGGTCTAGATATAGCTAATGATACACGGTTAGGATGTCTTTTTGAATTAAGGATTTGTAATTTCATATACAAGGTGTGGTAATGAGTGTGAATATGGGCTTATGACCGCGATCTTTAGTTTGATGGCAACAAATCAAATAATCGATCATGTGTAGTGTCATTAGGCACGAACAAGCAACATTATTGCTAGATATTCATCCCTCCTCGTTGATTAATATTCCGTGTGAGCATTTTTTTTTTATCATTATGATATGGAGGCTTTGAGAAAACAAATGATATTATTATTTTTAATAATCTTGAGACTTTGGAAGAGTATATTACATATCTTATTTTATCATTATATGATGAACCATCATTATTACATTTATGAGTTTATTTCATTATAATTTAAGCATGATCTACATTGTTGCATTATATATTATATTATTTTTAGATTGTAGAAGTTTATATTTGCTGGACTTTATGCTCATCACCTTCGATGAAATATATTTTCTAGATTATGTAGGGGTCTCTTTCTACTTATTTTAAAATCAATATTGATGGTGCATTTGATACTGAGGATCTATCTTTATTTATTTTTGGAGTCACAATTATTATATTCATCTTAAAAAGATTATTAGATAAGTAGCCCATTCTTATGTGCATATCATTTTTGATAAATACAAACTTACTAGACTCAAAAACTAGCTTAAAACCCTTCTTACTCAATAACGATCTCGAAACTAGATTCTTGCGAATATCAAACACATGCATGACATCATTGAAAGTAAGAAATTTTCCTAAAGTTAATTTCAATACGATATTTCCTATTCCGTCTACCTCATAAATTGCTATATTGTCGATGTAAAATTTTATCTATCACAGATTGATAAGATGAAAATATTTACCTGTTAGCACAAATGTGTCGAGTAGTTTTAGTGTCTACCTAACACTCTTTAAGATTTTCAACAATCAACTTTACTTTAGAGACAATAGCAAAGAGGAACATGTCATTAACATTAAAACAAAAATTCCCAATTTCGATTAAATTGACTTATGGCATCTTCTTCTCATAGTTCTCTTTCTTAGAGTTTTTCTTCTTTTTGCTCAAATGGCAATCCTGAGCATGGCCTTTGCTTGTTAGAAATGTTACATTTGCCCTTAAACTTCTTTGCATCGCCACCTTTAGAGCCTTCACCGGTGTACTTTTTTTTTTGTCCTTTGTAAACTCCATCATATTTTCTTTCGACATGTACTGACTTTCATTTTTCTTTTCAACAGTACGATTATCTTCTTTTATCCTTAACCTAACAATAAGTTCTTCAATTATCATCTCCCCACACTTGTGGTTCAGATAATTTTTGAAGCCCCTCCAAGGCAGTGGAATTTTTTAATAATAGTTGCTACTTTGAATGATTCATTAATCACCACTCTTTCAATGTGGATCTCATGAATTATTATTTAAAGATCTTACACCTGGTTAATCACCAGTTTAGTAGCAACCATTTTATACTCAAGAAATTTACCAACTACAATTTTTTTTTTTTTGCACCAGCATCTTCTATTTTGTACATCTTGTTTAAGGATTCCCATAATTCTATAGACGTTTTTACTGAACTATACACATAGTATAATAGGTTGTCTAGTCTATTGAGAATATATTTCTGGCAAAGGAAGTCAGTATGCTTCCATACATCTACTACAGCAACTATTTGCCTATTTATTTCCTCTGTTTAGAATTTTGGCATATTTTCATATAGAAATTTAGCCAAGTTCAAAGTCCCCAGATAAAATAATTTTTTTGCTATCATCTCTTGAAGTTTGCACTACAAAAGCTTCTCAAGCTCTCCACGAACTATAATCACTAAAAGTGTAGTGATAAGGGCAACAATATTCTTTACTGTTTCAGTCATCTATAAAAATAAAAATTCAATCATAGAAAACAATGATTAGTCTCTCGAAATATAATGACTATCTTGCACTCGAAAAGAAGCTACTATTTGAATGTCTTGTTAAACAAAAATCGTGCAATACCCTCAAATGCAGACAAAAAGACTCGGTGTATAAAGAGAACAAACAAAATTTCGTAAAAAAATAATGCAGACTGACAACCTATTTAAAGACTTAAATATACACGACGAAGGAATGTGAATAATTGGAATTTGGTTATGAAAGGATGCACTATTTCATGTTTGAAATTGATTAATAGTTCTAATCTAATGGGACACATCACTTCGGGTTTAACCAATCGATTATGACCAATTATAACAATTAATTTAAAGGAACGCACTACTTCTAGTTCAGCTCAACCTAAATCATATTAAATCTGAACTTATATTGGGCAAAAACTAATTTTGGACTTGACCCACGCACACGAACCGAACAAAGTCTGGTCCATGAGAAATTTGGCATTCATATTTTATACTAATATTTCTTAAATAACTAATATGGTACTAAACTTATTTCTTTTTATTTTTTATTGACATGATACTCACCTTAGAGGTAATTTTTATTCACTTCTCTTCATAAATTTAAATAAGTGAATATATATATATATATATATATTAAAGTACTCTTTGAGCTCTTTTAATTCCATCATAATCCATCATTAATAATGTGTAGATCTCACTTAAATCTGAGCTCAAATTTAATAAAATATTTATATTCAAATACATGATATTTTTCAACAAGTAGTTCATAGAAGCGAAAAGTTCAAGAGGACTTCAATTAGTAGTATCCTAGAGTATGATAAAAGTGTTTGTAGAGAATTTTGTATCTATATTTGATAATAAATTAATCTGAAAGGTTAGTTACATCTATAATTTTTTTCTCTTTTTCTAAAACAATTATATTATTATTTTTGTCACATTTTTAACTTTTCATAATTTTTCTAGGCTTTTTTGTATGCTACTCTTACTTGGTTTTCATAGTTAAGAGTAGTATTTGGATTTCTATCTTCTACTTAGTTTCAATTTTTTAAATATAATTTATAATTGGTTTTTAAACCTATCGTGGTTAGGTTTTTCAACTTTTATTCAGATTAAAATTTTGACTTTAGACTTGGACTTTGACTCTTACTTTCTATGTCTCTAAACCTAGTCAAACTAAAATCTTTTATCTCCTTCAAAATTTCAATTTTCACATCATTTGGTCATCGGATTTTAATGGTATATTATGTTTGTGTGGATATTGGTCTAACATAGCATGATTTTGATGGATTTCATTGACTTCTTTGTATATACATATCAAGGGCAATCAAGAAACTTTTCTATAATTTGTTCATGCTATGTGATGAATCAAATTTGATTGCCTTTGATATGTGAATCTGAAATTTGCATTACATTGCTGAAATCTAAAAATCTGAAAAATGTTTTGCAGATTTGAATTGCTGAAATTTGAAAATTGAATTTCTGAATTTGTAAAATCTGAATTTTGGTTGCTAGAATCTGAATTTAACAATTGCTGAAAATCTGATAACTTCTGAATTTCGAAAATCTAAATAAATTGCTGGAATTGTTTTTTATATAATGGTTTTACCAATAAAAATGATGGCTTACCTAATTTGTTATTCTATTTCTTCGTCTCAAACAATTGTATAGCTCAAAAAAATAGTGCTGAGAGATCATACATTGAACATCACTATTATCAATGATTTCGACAACTATATCATGGTTGTCTGAATAAAATAGGTGCTTTAAATCAATTTCATATTCACCTAGAAAGATTTGCATTAGCTGAAAATACTAGGACTTCAACTCTAATAAAGTATTTTGTTTGTTTATATATTTGTGAACAATACTACCGCCCTCATAATGCAAACTTGATTATTCTCAATTTTTCACCATTAAGATGAAAAACAATCATAATATTACGGTCAGATAGTTATTTCATTCTTAAAACTGCAATGAAGGAGGGGAGGAGAAGATAAGAATGAATGAAGACACTGAACTAAAAAGTAATAGGTTATGGAAATAACAGAACAAGTTTGTACAGTAATATTTTCCTTCGTTCCTACAACATCCAATCAGTTAGGGTTTTACATAAGAAAATTATTTTTCTCTGCATGCAGCATTTACTTTGATACTCTACTAGAAGCACAAAACTGAAAAAAAGAAAGAAAGAAAAAAATGAAACTTAACTGAAAAGGAAAACCAAAGCGGCTCAATTCACAAAAGCAAAAATCCACTGCTTGTTATGCAAATCACCCAAATAATATATACCACACAAGACTTGTTTTTTTTACTGGAGGGGGGTTTCTTTAAGTTCTGAGAAAAATTACCCCATTTCTCATGTACAGAATTCATGCAACTTAAAAGATATATGTTGTTTACTTTTAGCTTTTTTTAAGAAATAAATATTTATTTTTAGCTATTTAACCAGGTGATCAAATCCTTTGATTAAGCTATCTATTCATCAATGAGATGCAGAACTAAATAGTCATGCATCAACTAATAACCAAAGAAATATTTCTTGCAGTCATACTTTTGAATCTGAGTTGTTTTCATCCATGTCTTTTAATTATACCTGCTTTATCATTTCTGAATTGAAATGACAATTCTCTTTTCCAAAATGTCGTTCCAATATGAGAGCAGTATGATGATTACACTATATAAACTCACTTGGATAGCAATGCTGAATACAGTACCTCACTTCAAAGCAGGACACACTGAATTATCCACCTATTGAACTATTTGTCTAAATAATTGATGTAGATTTTACTACAGAGAGAGAGAATGGAGAGGCCCTGCCTTAATTTCCTGCTGGAGTTGATGCTTCGCACTCTGCCATTCATGGAAAATAACTTGTAATAAAAGGAGGAATATACATGGTACAACTTTTGATATTTGAATAAAAAGAAATGGGAAAACTGTGAATTGCACTCTCATGCAGATTTTCTGTGGAACGATGACCTTTCTGACAAAGGAACCATGATCTCATAAATATTACTAATTATCCCCTGATCATACACATTATTTTTGACAACCACCTCATCATTCTGCAGTGGAGACTTGCGAAAGAATGCCTTCCATTTGCTCTCTGGAGCCTTCCCTTCATTCATTGAATGTATACTAGCCCTCAGTGCTGCAGCACTGGTCTTGGCTTCATTCAGCTTTCTCTTCCAGCTTATGTAGTCTTGCCACTTGAAAGTCTGATGGTTTTAGACACAAAAAATTCGTCAGGAGTAATGTAGCTGATCATTTTTCGAACTCTGTCTAATGAGTTTTCCATGGAAATTTATTGCCCAAAGAGATGAGGTCCAACAAACTATTGCCATTTATGTGCCTGAAATGAAAAGCTCCTGAAGTTTTCAGCAGCTTATCTGATACTTAAAACCATTTTCAGCTTACCACTACAGTAAACAGCTGACACTTACCTGAAACATTCAGCAGCTCTATTGACTGCTAACCAGCTCAATAACATATTCAATAATGAAACTGCTGAAAGTCATCAATGGTTTCAAGGGGACACAGTGGTAATTATTTTGGACTCATGTATTTGGGTAAATAACTATCAAAGAAATAACTGATTCTTCTACAAAAAGGCTGGAGAAAACTTTACCTCATTGGTTGTGATGTTGGTCAGGCAGAGGTGCGCATGGTATCCAAAAAAACCAGCCAGTAGCAACGAGATTATGCCTAAAAATACTGTCAGAAGTATTTGTGTGTTATATGATCCCAATAACCACTGCAAAAGGCCAAAGGTTTTGCTGGTAAAACAATGTGAATCCTCTAGTATTTACGTTAAATTTTAACAGATTAAATGCTCGTTTGTTTTACCTGTACCACATGAGGGAATAAGCCTGAGAATGAATTTTCAATACCATAATAAACTGTAAATAAAAAAGATTTATCAATAATTGACACAAAAGAAATTGATAAACAAGGCAGCATTACAGAATAAATGTGAAGATACCTGTTAAAATGTATATAACCTTTCGTTCTTTCAGTTGACCAGCAAGTATCAGCACAAGGATAATTGCTCCATACAGGCAAATAAGGAAATGCCTGTCATGCACCAAAGATGAAGGAAAATTTCTTATATAAATCTAACTCAGAGAAGGAACCTAGCCATTCAAAATACTTTAGTAGTACCAACCTATCAATGCAAGAAGTTATGATCCTCTAGAGAACAAATGCAAGTTTAACTTGGCAATGGTGCAAGAAGATAACAAGATATGGTCAACCAACTATAACAGTTCATGATACTGAATGAATTGATCTCAAAAGCTAAAACTTCATTCCAGCTTTTGCTCTCTTTCTGTGATTGCCTGCTGAGATGTCAAGGACAAGGAGGTATATGATGGTATTGTTAGGCAGTTCCTGTAAAGTAGTTCCACTGATGCCATAGGTGTACAACATTTTTCCTAGGTCAGCAGTCGAGCAATCAATGCTATTAAAATGTAGATAAACGAAGTTATAAATTAGTCCATCGACACCCAATGGATAAAGTAATGTTTCGAATTGTCTGAGGCATGGTCCAAAGGATTGGCCGATCCAGATCCAGATCCTGATCTCGATCCCAATCCCTCCTCCTCCTCTCTCTCTCTCTCTCTCTCTCTCTCTCTCTCTCTCTCACACACACACACACTGTCTCTCTTTCTTTTTCACTATTTCTCTCTTTCTCTTCCTACCATAGTTATTGCTTCTCCAATGTAGAAAATCAGCTCTAGCAAACTCTAGCCATGTAGATTCAACTCCGACGACCTTGAGTTGTAATTTTTATTTTATTTCTTTCTTTATCTCCCTTCTCTTATTTCTCACCATAGTTTTTTTTCTCTTTCATTGCAGTAGAATTTTTTTTATTTTTGTTTCTTCCACTCTCTCTCTCCTTCTTCATTATAGAAGTTAATTCACTTATCTCTTGTTCACTATTTTTCTTTCTCTTCATGCCATAGTTATTGCTTTTCCGACGCAAATATCCAACTCTAGCAAACTCCAGCAATGCAAATCCAACTCCGGCGACCTTGAGTATGTGATTTTTTATTTTATTTCTTTCTTTATCTCTTCTCTTATTTCTCACTATAGTTTTTTTCTTTTCTCTCCTTCACTACAATAAAATATTTTTTCTTTTTGTTTCTTCCACTCTCTTCTTTTCTATTACAGTAGTTATAAGTAAGTTTATACTTTTTTTAGGTTATAGACTTGATAAATGAGTAATTATTATTTTCTTATTTTTGCTATTTTTATAAATTTTCCTATATTTTTTAATAATATTTATAATTTTATGTAATTAAAAGGCAGTTTGATCCAAGCAACCAATCTAGCCAATACAATTTGTTTTTTGGGAGGCCGATCCCAATCCTAATCCTAATTTTTCAAACCTTGGTCTGAAGTAAAAATATAACAATACAATGGTATTTCTCTCATCTATATCAATCTAACATATTATTATGATTACTTCGATATGTTTGAATGCCAATATGAGATCTGGACAACCTTATAATGACTGATATAGGAAATATTCAAACTTTTGCAACATAAAAATATGGCAGATTTTGTTCTATTTTCAGTACCAAGATAATTTATTGCTGAGTAACTACATAAAACTTAGACATGAAACTATTATCAATAAAATATTACTCTAGCCTATATTTTATTGGCATGCCTTGAGACTGCAAAACATGCTTTACAGATACATCCCATGCCACTAGATATTGAGCTTTATTGATTAAAACTAAGGGAGATTAGGAAGAATGATTGAAACTGAAAAAAACCAAAACTGCAAACCAGAACACAAAACAGTACAAAACTCCGAAAAGTTTTCAATTTGTTTTAGGACCAAAACCGAAACTTCGAACCATGCTTTTATGTGAAATCCGTTTTTATATATGTAATGCATAACGCGATTATTTATCTAAGCAGTTTGTTTTTTTTGCCTATACATAATGCATACCAGTTCAACATTGGAGTGTAGCAAAGTAAAGCTTGCTTGCAAGTAACTTGTCCTACAGTCCATAATTTGCTATGTGATTTTAAAGTGGAATTAGTTTGCAAATCATTCAAAAATTTTCTGAGGTATATTAACTTATTAAGTTACTCATCCAAATGGAACAAATCCTATAAAATATAAAAACAACAATCAAGGAGGTTTAACATTTGATAGCGCACCACGAAGAGAAAACCGAAGCTGCAAGAAGTCCAGTTACTAGAGAATGAACATCAAACAATATGCTAGGACTTCATTAGTTGATAAAGTGATCCAGGACAACAAAAAGGTAAGATAATTTAGTTAGTTCATGAATGAAGCGATCCAAAATGGCATATACAATAATTACAAAGCCTTCAGTCACAACAATCTGAGGGAAAAAAAATTTAAAATTAAATGATAGGGATATCATAGGATCATGCAAATGCAAATGAAAATAGATGAGAAGTTAAATAAGAAAAAAGATCTAATACTAATGTACTCCTAAGCAACACATTTTCTTACTTGATAATAAGAAAGGCAGCTAAAATCAATTGATACTAACCAAATTAGAAATGCAATGAAGTACCGAGTATTTTTCTCCCCAATGCAATTATTCTGCACAAAAAGAAAACAAGTTCAAGTGTCCCAACTCCAGGATATATGTAGCATGATACTTGACTGACAACAGAAAAGGGAAAACTCAGGTACCATCCATCCACAGTGGTGATCAAATCGCGCGACACATCTATCACATATGCTACAGTGCTTCGATCTTGCAGGCCTGCATTTAATTCAATATCCATCAGAAATTATAAAAGTAGACAATTTGCAATACTATCAAAAAGACCGATCAGATATACTTTGTAATCCTGCAAGTAGAACATTCTTTCTCCGTGTAAATGATATTGTCATAAGGATAGGCAGACAGATACTGAGAAACATTATTAGCAGTCACAGTTCCAGGATCAGAAAAGCTAGTCACCAGGAATAGTAGAACACCCACACCAACTGCCAGCGTGCTCACATACCTAATGATGAGACTTCATGTTTAGGACAGGCAAAAATAAGCTTTTTAGATGAATATTATTGTTGGAGAATTTACCTGTGCAGGTCACTTATATAGTAGCCAGGAATATATCTGAAAGATGACTTTGCTATGATAAAATATGTTACTCCAATTATGGCAAGATATATTAGCTGCATTTCAGATCATATCATTGATCATTTCTTTGGCAAATATGAAGAACTAAGAACAGAAAAAATTAGGGTACAGCACATCAGTATATGAAAATATAGAAGATGCAAGATGCTTTTAAGAAAATAACTACAAGACATTAATTTTTGCAGAGATAAATTCATCTCAGAAAAGATTGGATACATTATGAGAACTAGACTCAGAATTCTATACACTATATGAAGGATCTTGTAGATAAAAAAGAATTATTGTGGATTAATATTGTTTTGCCCGAAATCTTTCTCTCCCCCTCTTGGTTTCTTCTTCTCTCTCCAATCCCATCTCCTCTCTCCGGTCTACCTCTTCTCTCTCTAAAATCTCTCCGATCTCTTCTCTCTTTTGCTCTAAATACCTTCGCTTTTCTTCCTCTTCTTCAATCTATTCTCTGCAGAATACTTCTGCTGTCCTAAAGACTTTAGCAACTAATAGAGCCTTTGGGTGCCCAAAAGTAAAGACCACACAACATAGATTCTAATTTTGGCCAATCCCAATCGAGGCCATAGCAGGCAACTGCAGCAAGCCTACAACTGCTACTACATAGAGAGAGAGAGAGAGAGCAGACTAACGATTAGAGGGATAGAGAGAAAAAGATTTTTAAGCTTTATATGTGTATAATTATTATTTTTTATTTTCTTATAATTTTTTCTAAATTTTTAGAAATTTCTCAATATTTTTAAATAATATTTAAATTTTTATTTAATTAAAATAGTATGATCCAATACAGGGGGCCGATACGGTCGATACATATCGTTTTTCTAGACAGCCAATCCCAATTCCGATACTGATTTTTGGAATCTTGCTATACAAGTTCAAGGCAAAAGCACTACAACTTCATTATCAGTAAACCTAAAACTTAAAAGCCTTTTTCTTCAACTTATTTCAGATTTTCACGTTGTCCAAAATCAGATTTGAGAGCTGTGAGAATCAATTTTTTTATCTGATCGGTTGTCTTTTCTTCTATCTAATAATGATCTTTGAGTTATTATTTAATCAGACAATGCTTACAGTATTAAACTATAATACTGTAAGCAATATCCGATAGGTTACTAGATAAAGATCATTATTAGATAGAGAAAAGGAAAACCACGCATATAAAGAATTAATTCGCACAACTCTCAAATCTGATTTTGGACAAGAGAAGATAATTTCATACAAAAAAGATATTGAACCTAAAGAAAATCTGAAATAGGTTGAAAAAAAAAAGGCTTTTAAGTTTTTGGTTTGCCAATAATGGAGAAGTCAGCTTTCACCATGAACATGCATCATTATCTTGACTTCCGTGTATCCAAAAACTATTTTAATTGCTGAAGAAGAGATTTAGAGGGAAAGAGAGAAACTGAAGAGATTTTAGAGAGAAAGAAGAGACAGACTAGAGAGAGGAGATTGAGATCATATTCTACTGTAATTCTTTTTCACATCTCTAAGATCCTTTATATAGATTATAGAATTTTGACTGTAGTTGAGTTCTAATGGGATTCGGACTTCTTATTACACTCTAATTGACTCTACATAATCCAGGTCAAATCAGATTTAGCCCAATTTAGAATATTATTAACTTGATATCCTTCATCTATTCCTCTTCTCCTATAACCTCTGCATCTTTCAATACTCAATAATAAAGTCCGTTATTTATTTAAAGTATATCTTAAACATTATTTCAACTTGTAACACTAAAACTTGAACCCAGTAAAGGTTAAAAAGTAAGTCATAGAAAAGACTGGAACAAGAATTTAAAGACAGACTTGTTTCTCTAAAGAACTTAAAGTACAAAAATTAATCCTTAACAAGTAATCAAATAAGTCCACAAACCTGTAAGATCGGATTCGGCCGCGCACAACAATAATGCTCAATGCTAAGAATGAAATTTCTTCCTCTAGAACCAAAAAATATCACCACAAATCGTCTGGAAGAATACAAAGGAAAATTAGGACAAAATCTAAAATTGAATTTGGACGACCAAAGATGAGCACTTGACAACATTAATTTGTCTGCGACCAAGACAATAAGCAAAACCAACATACCAAAACTGGACAAAGGGGTCAGTCAGGGAGGGATTCAAAAAAAGGGTGGAGATGAGAGATGGGAGATGGGAGATGCTTACAGGAAGTAATCGTAGGCGCCGTAGGTGAGGAAGTTATGGATTCGTTCGACGAAGGTGCCCTGGAAGATTGGCCATTGCCCGCAGAGGAAGGAGACCACAACGAGCAAGGTGACCAAGCCGTGCACCACCAGAGCCCACTGCAGAGCCATCGTTCGAACCTTCGCGCCGTTCTCCTTCGCTTATCTCCAGCTTTTGCCCTCTACTTCTAGGGGAAGCGCATGAGAGAGAGAGAGAGAGTCAACAAAAGAGAGTTTGTACACCGTATCAAATATTAAAGATTTAAATGTAATTATAATTGTGTATTTACAGCAGTACAAGGATGAGGATAATAATAAGAGAAGAGTAGCTCGGCATTAAGGCGGATCTAAATGAAGAAGCCCAATTAATCATTGGGACTGTCTCAGATCACATGGGCTCCCTCCGCCGGTCCGTCCCCAGACCCAACCGGCTACTTAAATTATATTATTTGAACACATCTAGGGTTGTCGAGATAAGACGAATGATTTAATAAAAATAATTGAAAGTATTTGTTGTCACTCCTTTATTTCAAAGAATAATTTTTCTTTTTACGAAAACCAATTGCTAGCTTTTTTTTCATTTCGAAACTCTCACAACAGTAAATAAATAGTGAGGTAAATATTAGCTCATTTTAGTTACATCAGTTTAACAAAAACAGCATAAGACAAAAGAAGTGTCATGGCATTCCTCTAAAACACTGTCATGGCTAAGGCAATGCGCTAGAGCTAAAGAAGGAAAAAGAACTGTAGCTTTCGCAAATAAATCAAGTATCAGTGGATCATGGATTATTTTTTTTATCATTTGAGTCTCGTACCCCGTGATGTGCACGTGAAGTCAATTAGGAATGGGAAGGTTCGATTGCTAGCAATTAGGAAGAGAGAGAAAAGGGATCTAAGAAAAGAGCTGAAACCCCAAATCCATTGTAATTGCTTTTCATCTCGATTAAAGAGCTAATGAAATAGCTTCCATCTCTAGTGGGGGAGGAAGAGTTAATCCATTCCATTCTATTAGGCTAATTGCTTCCAATCCGAGCCGGATTATACCATTTAGAGGTCAATTTCTATTGTCAGGTTTTAGATGCTGACATTTGGTATCACAGTGGGTTCAACCTGCTTCCAGTTGCATGGAGAAGAAGGTAAGGTTCGGCCATAGCAAAAGCCATTCGATTGGCCACCTTGGCAAAGCTTGGGCAAGGTAAGGAACAGAAGATTCAGGAGTTAGCTAGTAAATTTTAGATTCATGCTGAAACTATGAAGGAGACTAAAGACTAGTTTCAATCTCATATATGTACCCAAATGGAAGCTCTCTTCGAGGAGCTGAATGAGCTACACATGAAAGAAAACGAGGTCGAGGTGGAAGGCTCTCCACAGATTCCAGCTTCGACCCATCTGAAGAGTAGAGGAGGGTACCCACCACCAGGAGTAGGAATTTCATATTCAAGGGCCCAATCTCGTCTAGATTGGCTGCAAGAGGGGATTAGGACTACCATTCAAATTCCTAAGGTAGAGTTGCCTAGAATTTATGGCAAAACCCTAAATTTTCTCAGTTCACTGTCGTTCTAGATAAGTAGAAGGTACTCTATACCTCACTCTATTTGGAGGGTAAAGCTGAATCATGGTTCCAAGACTACCAAGAAGCCAGAGATCATAGTACTTGGGAGGAATTTGAAGAGAATTTAAAAAGCTGAGGCATGGTTCCAAGACTTGTGCTTGCGATTTGATGATTTGGGGTAAGACAACATCATCGGAGAATTTAAAAAATTGAAGCAAGAAAGCACGGTGACAGCCTACCATGAGCGCTTTGAGGAGCTAAAATCATTGATGTTAATCAAGAACAAAATTTTCATGGAGGATTACTTAATCCTCACTTTGCCTATTTTAATGTTAATCATTGATGTTAATCAAGAACAAATTTTTATAAATCACATCCTATATTTTGCCTATTTTATGATTCGCACCTCGTCTTTGAGGATTTTATAACACCACCCTTCTTTTCCCTATAATGTTCATTTAACATCTTGAGTTAACTTATCATAACCATAATCAAACTGAATAATACTAGAAAGAAAATATTCTGTTATAATCCACTATATAATTTATAACATTCCTAAATTATCTTTGTACTTATCTCTAATTTTATTCATAACTTGAACATCCATACTTGATGCTTTTTCTCAAACTATGGAGAACATCACCTAAATGCCAAGCCAATTTTAGAGCTTTCAAACTTCAAGCCATAAAGATCTTAGAGCTCCTCAAATGCCAAGCCAATTTTGTTGCTTGCGACCTCAAAGATAGGGAGGAAGATGAAGAAAATTTGGGGAAAGATGGAGAAAAAAAACGTTTGAGCTAGAGAGATGGAGAAATATAGGTAAAGTTCTGGGAAGCTTCTAAGGCTTGTACGTGGTAGAAATTTTGGGGGATTCTTGTGGGTTGTGGGTTTTGATATTATAATTTTGTGAGATAGGGTTTAGTTATAGATAAGAGGATTTATATTTTGTGGGGTTAGGGTTTAGTTTGAAGAAAAAGGATTTTGTGGGGATTTAAGTTAGGTCAGAACTTTTTAAGGGTATTTTAGTAATCTTTGAACTAGAGTCACATAAACTATATAATATGTTTAATGTCAGTTAGCTAAAGTAACGTTGGGGTGTTAAATAAGGTCGCATTATAAAATCCCCAAAGACGGAGTGTGAATCACAAAATAGGCAAAATATAGGATGTGATTTGTAGAAATTCATTTTATATATTTACGAAAGTTGTTATTATATTTTGCGAAAGTTTTATATATTTTGCGAAAGTTTTATATATTTACGAAAGTTGTTAGTATATTTGCGAAAGTTGTTATTATATTTACGAAAGTTGTTAATATGCTTCTTCTTCTTATTTTTTGTTGTTACTTTTTCTTTTTAATCTACTTTAACACTAGTATCTCTGATTAATCTCTTATTTTATTAATTAAAGAGCGATTAGAGAGATTTGTATAGAAAAATAATAATAATTAAGGCATAGAAGAAGAAGAAAAAGAAGAAGACTTATATAGAAAGCATATAGAAAAAACAATAAAAGTTGTTATTATATTTACGAAAGTTGTTATTATATTTATGAAAATTGTTAATATATTTCTTCTTCTTCTTATTTTCTATTGTTGCTCTTCCTTTTTAATCTATTTTTAACAGCTTTTATTTTTTTCATACATATTTCATTATTTTTTAACAACTTAATTGGTGAAGTAGAAAGAATGAGACTTGTATAAGAAGATTAGATATTAGAGAGTGATTAGAGACTTGTATAAAAAAAAGATTAAGAGATAAAAAAAAAAGAGTAGTAGAAGAAGAAGATAATGAAGAAGATGATAATGATAAAGAATAATAATAATTATTATCAACAACATATGAAGTAGAAGATGAAAAAAATAAAGAAAAAGATGAGTACGGGTCATTTCTCTCTCTTATAGTGTTCCATCAATATTTAATGAGGCACTAAATGACAGAAAAGATAAAATTAGAAGAAAAGTAAAAAAAAAAAGCCTTAAATGCAAGGAAATAAAAAATAACAGTGCAAATAACCCGATATAAATAAAGGATTGGATTAATTATCTTGTAGGTCCCACATATTCCATATTTTTTGGATGCAAATATTAAATCGGCTTATTCAGAACGGATACGATATCCCCCCCCCCAAAGAGTGGATATAACATCCTTAAATCTCTTTCTCATCAGTATATGATATAGGAGGGAACTCTGTCTCGAAAATATGTAAGAACACCTTGCTTTGATCAAAAGAAATACATTGATATATAGCTAATTATTCATACCTTAAAATCCAAACCCATCAACCAAGGATAGAAAAGTATTAGTCAAATATTAATACCTTAAAATCCGAACCAATCATCCAAGGAGAGAAAAGTATTATCCAATTATTGAATCTCCTTGCTTTGTCAAGTTATTTTGATAAATAATAAATTATTTGTTTCATATAGAATTGCCTTGACATTTTTTATGGGACATATATTAGAGCTCATATTGTAGTGGAAGACAAACTAAGATATAGAACACGGAAGAGAGAGATTGCAATAAATGTATTAGGTGTATGCAACTCAAATATGATGTTCATATATGTGTTGAATGGCTAGGAATGATCAACTGCAAACTATAGAGTTTTGAGAGATGCTGTCTCTAGATTAAATGGTTTGAGAGTCTCAAATGATAAGCATTTTGATTTAGATAATAATACTTACTAGTACAAAAGTCTAACACCATGATCTTATAGTATCGTAGGATGTTACTATCTTGTAGATGCATGCTACACAAATAGAGAGGGGTTTCTTGCACTATATAAAGGTCAGCGTTACCATTTTTCATCATTGAGAGGAGATTGCCCTACAAGCCTTGAAGAGTTCTTCAATATGAAGCACTCAACTGCTCGTAATGTAATTGAGCGTTGTTTTGGATTGCTCAAGATGAGGTGAACATAGGAATAATTCATTCTTCCCAATAAAGACCTGATGCCAAATTATCACAGTATGTTTTCTTCTACATAATCTATTGCAAGATGTTCGTCAAAGTTAAATAAGAAATGAGCTTGGATAAGTGAAGACACTACTAAGGGACTGGACAAGATAAATGATGCATTTGACAACTTTTTCACTGAAGCAAATAATACAATGAAGGAAATTACTCATCGTATTGGTTTTGCAGATGATCTATCATGCCACAGAAGGAATTTATTTGGAGAGCTAGATAAATTAAATCTTGATATAGATCTAAAACTTAAGGCAGCAGATATCGTTGTCCATGATGCCCAACTAGTGGACCAATTTTTCAGCATGTCAGAAGAAATGTGTTTGCATTGGATTCTTATATTACTTCACAATTAAACTATTTTATATTATGTTTGTGCCACTTAACAATATTATGATAGTTATTGAGTTGTGTTTGAAGAGTGAAATAATATTTTGATTATTGACACAAATATTATGGTACTACTAAATTTATGCCAAGACATTTTGTTAATTTAAGTATTTCTAATTGGGGCATTTATGTCAAACTGACCACAATCGAATCTATTTAGAGTTTGATGGCTTTAGAGGATTTACATATTGAGCAGCTAGATGTAGAAATAATATACCTTCATAGTGCCTAAAGAAGGAAATCTACATGCATCAACTAAAGGGTTTTGCTGCTAAAGGCAAAATAAATCTAGTGTGAAAGAGCTGGGTTTGAAGCAAACTTTTCAATGGTATCTCAAGTTTGATAGTTTTATCCTGCACATTACTATAATAGATGGAAAGTAAAAGACTGCTGCTATATAAAAAGATTTGACAACTGTCTCATTATATTACTCTTGTATGTTAATGATATGCTTGTGAATATAAAACCTTCACGAGTTGTTACAGGAGTTTGCAATAAAGGAATTGGGTCTAGTTAAACAAATTCTTAGTATGAGAATTTGTAGAAATAGAGTTAAGCAGGAGTAAGCCTGTCACAAACACCATATATTGAAAGATCTTAGAGAGGTTCAACATGGAGAAACCAAAGCATGCTTGGACCACGTTAGCAGAACATTTCAAACTTAGCAAGAATTAGTGTGCAAAGACTCTAGACAACACGACCTACATCAGGCGTGGGTAGTTTTAGGACATCTCTCAAAGGATTTTTTTTTTCAATAATTCTTCAATTTGTAAAGCTTTAATGAGTTAATATTTTCTTAAATGCTTATATCAAAATGACCTTCACACTTCAAAGTAGCCCCTTTTAATACAATATAAATTTTTCTCTAGCATGCAACTGCAAGAAGTTCTAATGCTCAATCTAGTATGATCAAATATAGGGATTATGCAATCTACTAGATATTTAGGATATTTGACTGAATATTAGACTTACATGCATGTATTCCAGTCATGTGCTTTTGTTCTATCATGAAAAACTTAAATAGGATAATTTCTATGTGTGAGAATAATATATAACATATTCATACAATGATATAAAAATCAAATAGGTAGGTAACTAATAATATATAATATATTCATACAATGATATAAAAATCAAATAGGTAGGTAACCAATGCGACTCAAAGGTTAAGTTTCTATGAAAGTCATTTTGGTAGTTTAAAATTTTAAAATTTTTAAAATTTCAGCATATCAATCAATTTCCAACAATTTCTAGCAATCAAACAATTGAGAAGGACTTGTTAGAAGATAAAGAGAAACATAGAGATAGAGAAATTGAAGAAGATAAATTAAATTCTATAAATATGCCTAAAATACAAGCCATAAGGATCTTATTTATAGAGAACAATAAGTCCTAAAATCAAATTAGAATTATCTAAACTGTCTCCAAATCTCTCTCTGATTGTTACTCTATTCCACTCTAGATAGTATGAATAGGAAGAAAATTCAAATATGAAATGCTAGGATCACAATGCCATAGATCTAATCCTTTTTGGTTTCATACTTTTCAGACATTATATGAATATTTTATAATTTTTTTAGAACTACATAGACTTAATTACTTACAATTTAGGACAGACTAATTTATAAGTTGGCCTCAATTCTGACTTGGATCATATCATTATCATACATATATATGATAATCAAGATAAGTAATCATCATGGCATATGTAGTCATGTTAATTATTATGTTGAGTCAATATGTGCAACTAGCCAGCTATATAAGCTTAGTATATTATTTCATATGTGAAGTGTTCTAATGTATAACTAGCGCAATATATTTGCTAATAACAACAAGGGAAGATAGTAAATAAGCATGTGGATATGTATGACATGGATGTGATAAAATCATTAAAAAAAAATATCACTTCAGTATCTACAGTATTTCTAAACTACAGATGATTTACTTGCTTGACTTATATCTGGTTAATGCATGCAGTCCTCAATCATTGAGCTTTCAAGTCCTTCTCATATGGTTATGGATTTACCAAGAAAATAAAAGTAATCGAATCATAATTACAAAACTTACCTAGAACGAGTTAATAAAATATGCCACAGATTGTTATATGTTGAGAATTCTTACATTTATTGTTCAAGTAATAATAATATAATAATAATGGTCTAACAAGATATTATGAATAATTAGTATATATACTTTCATTTTCATTGTTGTGTAATTATTGTCTATTTATAGAAATTATATTATATAATATATATTTAGCTTACTTAATAAGTATTAAAGCATGTTGAACAACATTAACAATCTACAAATAGAACTAATTCACTTTATTGATTAATGTTGACTTATAATAATAATTGTAGAATTACACTATACTCATGATTAATATGTAATGGCTCAAGTTAACATGATTATTGACTTATAACATGTAAACAACGTAATTACACTTTACTAATGATTAATATTTAATGGCTCAAGTTGACATGGTCGAAGCTAGACAAAATGACTAAAATAAGACAAGGTAAGAGTAGAAACCAGCTAAGCCCACTTGGGCTAGCCCAAGGCCCAAAGCAACAATTCAATGCCCATAACACCACGCTACTAGGTTGGGCCTAATTTGGGGTGTAACTTGGGTTCTCCTAAGCCTAACTCAAGCCTCAATGTAGGTCTAGGCTACAACCCACCCACATGTAATCTTAGAAGCCCAGCTTGGTTAGGCTGCTAGTAGCCTAATCCACACCCACCCACCCCTTCCTCTCCCTCAGCAATCTAACAAAGAAGGAGGTGGATGTCAGTAATCAACATTGTTGATAGCTAGGAGCAACTATGCCGACGGACTTTGATAAGTCAGGGAATAACACATCAGGTGCAAACTCAGTTGGATATGAAGTGGGGGGTTCACTTCAACAAGAAGAAGCTTGATAGTTAGGGGAGTTGTCGGTAGTTTTTGCTACCAACAGTCTAAATTGGTGACACTGAATCCTTCCCTCATAGCCAAGACAACTCTCACGAGTTGCAAAGTAGCTAATTGAGGTAGCTAGAGGTGATCATGCTCTACTCCATGGCTGACAACCATGAAGATTATGCATTCGGTGAACCAAACCACATGGGCACCAAAAGATGAAACTTAAGGCTCCATCTCATGAAAAGGACAGTTCCCAACGGAATAGTGGTGGAGATGACGATAGTGATGGTTGGGGTCACCCCCAAGAAGATGCTACTTGGTGTAGCCTCACCTAAGCGATACGGTGATAGGTGGAGGGTACCACTGACATAAAAATATAAATAGACAGCTTCTCAGATCAACATAGGAGAGACACGAAGTCACTAACCAATAAATCTTTTCGACAAAGTTAGAAACCAAAAGCAAGTACTGGACAATGCTAAGGTAACAGGAATAATATTAAAGGATAATTCTCTTTTCACCCCCTGAACTATCACCCATTTCCACAATAACCCCCTAAACTTTTTTTTGGTACACTATGACCCCTTCCGTTAGGGTTCCGTTACTCATTTCTGTCCATAAGTTGTCATGTGCTAGTCACGTGACAAATAAATGGCCAGAATACCCTTATATTCATGTGACAACTTAAAATAGACTTTTATAATGACCAAAATACCCTTAGATAGCCAATTAAAACCCTTTTCTTCTTCTCCAATGTAAGAGAGCCGATTCCTATTATTTTTCTTCCAAAGTCTACTACATCTCATCCTCTTCTCCAATCTTTCCAACTCCCCACCTCCCACCTCTATTAAATTTTTTTCGTTCTTCAAGCTCCAACCTCCCACCTCCACACCCTACACCATAAAGCTTCTCTCTCTATCGGTATCATCAATCTCCCACCTTCATGGCACCTTCAAGCTCTCTAACTGGTAGCATTGATAGTCAAATAAGGCCACACCCTTGAATTGAAGTGGTATGCCACTTTGGAATGATCGCTGCACTTCAAACAAGCTTCATGGAGAACAATCTTAGCATGAGAGTTTTTGGATGTGCCTATTTCAAGGTTAAATTTTAGTTCTATAGTTTGATTTTTAGGTTAGGTTTTCACCTAAATTTTAAATATTTGTAGATATCAGGTTGTGAATTTTGTATTGGATTGATCCTCTATTTGTTGGGGTGTAAGAGAGGTCGGCGTGCAAGAGAGGAGAATGAAAAAACAAATTGGGGGGTATTAGGGCAGAGGGCAATGAAGGCATTTCAAAAAATAAATTTTATAATTAATTTTAGCTCTGCCACGTAATTAACCTGCTATATTGAGTGGAGGGACAACTTGGTCAATTCACCAATTCTGTCAAAGGCGTTAGGGGGTGGGATATTTTTGATAGTTCAGAAGGTCATAGTGTACCAAAAAAGAGTTTACGAGGTTATTGTGGAAATGAGTGATAGTTCGGGGGGTGAAAAAAGAATTATCCCTAATATTAATTAAACTATAGGAGAGAAGACTACGGGACAACAATCTAGTAGCATTGATACAATGAAAAGAAAGGGGAAAAAGGTGGCTATGGGACAAAAGGAGAAAAATAAGAAAAAGAAAAGAAAAGGAAGAAGTGGGAAACAAAAAGGTATGGCTAAGCACGCAGTTACACACAATTCTTTTTTAATTTATATTTTCTTTATGTTATATAATCAATGTGACTTAAAAGGTAAGATTCTGTCTAAAAGTATTTCTGATATTTTTTATTTTTTGAAATAAAGAACAAATAAGAAACACACCAAAGGGAAGCAAACCTAAAGGAAAAAACTAAAAACTCTCGATAAATTATATTAGTGAAAATCCATCAAATCAAAAGATAATTTATCAAATCTAATTGATGAAATACATAAAATCCAATCCAAGAACCAAAATAAATGAATCATGCCCAAAAACCAATTTAATTTTCTAAATTTTTTTAAATACATTTAAGATTTTTCAAATTTCAGTAAATAATAATTTCAGAAAAAATAGATTTTCAGAAATTCAGCAAATAACAATTTCACAGAAAACAGTTTTCAGGTTTTCACAATTTCCAAATTTTCAGAAACTAAGA
The DNA here is from genome assembly GCF_048772165.1 of Typha angustifolia. NCBI lineage: Eukaryota > Viridiplantae > Streptophyta > Magnoliopsida > Poales > Typhaceae > Typha > Typha angustifolia. The sequence goes on along the minus strand of NC_133252.1, from coordinate 7,774,671 downwards.
ACAGATTTCAGAAATTCTGGTTTTCATTTTCAACAATTAAAATTCAGCAAAACAAATTCAGCCATGAATTTACAGCAAATACATTTCAGATTTGACAACTTCAAAAGGTCACCAAAAGAATATGTTGATAAATCCTAGCCAAAAACACATTGCTAGAGTAAAGATTTTCAAAAACCTTTTCCTATCCAAAGTAATCCAAGAGTGGACCTGTGAAGTAGAGTTTTTGACGAAAATACTATTACTGTAATTTTTATTCTCCAAACTAGATGACTGTTCAAACTATTTCCTAAACTAGTACTACAGAGAAATCACTTTCTCATATATTTACTATTATCTGCGTAACCAACTAAGTAATTGGCAAAAGTGATTCATAAACCCCTTTATCGGAAAGCGATTCGTAAATTGCTTTACCCAAAAGCAAGACCAACTACAAGGAACTGATCACAAATAAACATTTTGTACATAGGAGCGTTTATGATAATAATCGCTAACCTAGAAAGCAATTTTGATAGACATTGCATGCCAACACAAGAAAATCTGAAATTTAACCTATACAAAAAATTGATATACATAGCAGAAATTAAAATTTGAATTCTAACAAATTGAGTCTAACGAGCCATAAAACCAAAATAATATTTAGCCAAAAAATTTAAGAAATTCAAATACATCATAATTCCCTAAATATTTACAATAATGTACTAAAACAAAAAATGAAAATAAGTATCACCGACTATCCACCTAGTACATAAAAACAAAGGTGTGATGATTTATTTATCCTATAAATAATAACTCCTCGTGTAGATGGCTCTCGTGTAAGTTGGGATGTGAGGACCTCTATCTTCGAGCCTCTATCTCTCAGGAGACCTCCAATCCCTTATCTACTGGTCTAGAAGACTCCACTCGTTCTCTTCCTCTACGTCCTCGTCTACCATGTTGTCTCTCTCATGTAGATGGATATTACGTTAGCTGGGATGTGGGGACCTCAATCTCAGAAGGTGTAGCGCCCTCGTGAGCTAGAGCTGCAGAATCGTCATGAGCTAGAGCTACAAAGTCCTCATGAGCTGAAACTGCAACGTCCACATGAGGTAGATGTGCAGCAAGACATCGTGACTCATCAATCTTATTTAATAATGTCACACATATCTCACACATCTCCGTCATCATAAGATGCCCCCAATCACTACTCCACATCTGTAGTGCGTTCATACATCTAGTATGAATATCTGTCAAAGTATGAACCTACAAGGAAACTGCAAGTCAAATATACATAACTGAGGGCCCTCCAAATCCATGAGACTGACTTACCATTAAGTCCCTCCCACGGGTTCACCGTTCCATACTTGGCAATTTGTAGTCTCACCCATGGTATGTCGACCCTGTTGAGCACCTTCAAGACCAGCTTGTGGAGGTGCGCCACTTTGGCTAGCTTGAGTTCCCTTATAGCCAAATCACCTTTAGCTTTTGGAAGTGTCACTCTATCCCAATTGACAAGGTGCGGCCCACGCCCATTGCTCTTGTCCCACAAAAACGATCGAGCCTTCCTCCTGATAGCATCCAAGATAGAGTCCAGCAACCATGTCCTCCCAAGCCAGTATGCCAGGATTGCCATTAATGTGGCATTGGTGAGAGTGCAGCAACCCGCCATCGACAACAAGCCTTATTTCCACCCTACAAGCTTCTACTCAACCCGATCCACCAACACTTGGTGCTCTCGAACCCTGACGTGCTTGCCCAAGATGATCACTCCCAAGTAAACAAAAGGCATGCGAGCCACCTGCAGACTGAAGGCCTCACTCAACCGACCCTTTTGGTCCTTCGGAAGCCACTTTGGTAGGTAGAGAGCTGATTTATGAAAGGTGACCTTTTGATTCAAGAGCACCAAGTAGTGAGAAAGGCACTCCAACATGCATATTGCATTATCTGTTGTTGCTTGGGCTATAATTAGAAGGTCGTCCGCGTAGAGCAAGTGTGCGAGTTGGGTCTCCTTTACCTTGAAGCCTTGCAACTCCCCATTGCTAACATTTTCGTTTAAGATTCCAGAAAGCAGTTCTGATACTAAGATAAAGAGGTAGGGGGTAGTGGGTCGCCTTGTTTGAGGTCTTGGTGTGGTCAGATGCACTCCATCGACTTGCCAAAACACGGGCAATAACCTTGTAAGCCACTTTACACAAAGCTATCGACTGTGATGAAGGTGTGACCCCACCCGCTAGGTTAATTGCTCCTATAGTCAATGAATGCAAAAGGACTAGTGAAACTCCTTCAATCCGGATCTGCTACACTAGCAAAAGTATCAATTTTTTAGCTAACTAAGCAAAGTTTGCAATTGTAAAGCGGGTAGCAAAGTGTGGATAGATCCACCGTCCGACTTCCATTGTAGTCTGCTTTCTCTTCAGAATGAACCCATGGTCTAATTTTCAAAAAAAAGAAAAAATCGCTACATATTTCCACTGACCAAGGGAAAAGTATTACGGACAACTACTACGGTTGTAAGACTGAGTTCGTATGCCTGGCCATGTATCCGATCCTTAATTCACGACCTCACCGCCGAACCTTCGGACGTGGATCGTTTTCCTTTGCTCATTGCTTATTTCTTTCGCTTAATCAATAACTCCTCCAAAAACTCCCCAAACCTATGGATATCATATGTTGTGGAATTAATAGTGCCTGTCTTCTGGATTCGAAGTTATCTTCTATCCAGATATTAACGCTTGCCTCGATTAATCATCCGCGCGCGACCCAAATCCTCTCCTCGCGAACTCGCTCAACGCCTCCGAAGGTGATGGAGATTCATATGTTTTGCAAGTTTTTTGTATCACTTGAACGTTGGAAGCTATTCAATGTAAAGTTGAAATCGCTACTAGTATTGCTTATTCCTGATGTAATATTTGTGCTCAAAGGCGCTTAAATATTGGGTTCTTGTTTGTAGGTTTGTAGAGAGAGATAGAGAGGGAGGGAGGGAGGGGGGGGGGGGGGGGGGGGGGACAATTTAACATTTTTAAAAACTTGGCTCTGTGTTCGTTCTGCTTCGGCTTTTGACTTTTGATGATAGCAGAATGCGGTTGGTAGCGAGAGATGGGAAAGTGAAATGAGTTGGGATGTTTCGGAAGTTATTTTTTTTCAGTTATAAAAATTATGCTTCTTTGAATCAAGTAAGGTACTATGATTTGTAATTGGAACAAGAAAAAGGAAAAAAAAACAAAGATGTGCTTGTGTTCTTGTTCTTTCTACTTGTACACCTTCAACTTTTTTGATCTTGTCAACAAGCTGCTTTTACTTTCAGAGTCAGTGTGCAGCAAATATCAGTAAGCTTCGGCTGGTTTCAATTAAGAGTCCAATCAATTTTGAAAGGCAATTGACATCTGCAAGCTTAGAAACAAATTAAGTATAATTTAGCTTCATTTGTTTTGAAATGAATTAAAGTTGACAATTCATGACAATTCCGACCTTTATTTCTGAAATCGCATCAAATCCCAACAAAGTATTGGAAAAGTGTATTCAAAGAAAATAGGAATTGAAACCTGTCCAATTTAATGATTAGACGTTTCATTCTTTCTGCAAATATATGCTATATCTTAACTAACTATCACTGAAAATTCAATTTTTAGGCTATTATCGACTATCAAAAGTTAGCCAGCAATATTGGCACGGTGCAGGACTGGCAAAATTTGAATTTTTGAAGATTTGAAATTCAATTTGGTTCCTATTAAGTGACGTCTTCTGCCAAAGAGGGCTATGGGTTATGGTATGAGTAGGATGGAGACAGACTATGTCTACGATTGTGAGCAGATTGATGATGGAGCTTGCTCGAGAGAAAGTAATCATGAACTTTTCAGATTAGATAATGAAATTTTTCATCTCACCCGACTTAGATCAAAACCTAGTGAATGTACCTGTAAGGGCATTGGTATCGGCCGGACTATGCCAATATCAACAACCAGGATGTTGTCAGGTAGAGAGGTTAATTGCTCTGGAAAAGGGAAATTCTCTTCAGCTGATTGCTCACATGTTCTTGGTCGTTATTTGCCTGTCAATGGTCCAAGGCTGATGGATAAAATGGACACACGAGCATATGTTTCTCAGTTCTCTGCAGATGGATCACTTTTTGTTGCTGGATTTCAGGTGCTTTCATCTTGGATATGCAACAGTAACTTTTTACATTGGACGGTGAATATTTAATGTAACATAGAACTATATTTTTTTGTCACAGATCTAACCAGTCATTGGTTTCCTTCTTGTGATTTTACTACTAATCAGGGTAGCCACATCAGGATATATGATGTAGATAATGGATGGAAATTGAAAAAGGATGTCCTTGCAAGAAGATTGCGATGGACGATAACAGATACATCCCTTTCTCCTGATATGCACTATCTTGTAAATTTCCAGAAAACTTCAATGAATATGTGCTTCTTTTATTATCTTGTTTTGAGTAATATGTCCCCTATCCTATTGAAAGGCCACAAAATAATGACTAGTCATTCATAGACATAAACAACTTATGCTGTTATTTCTCTCATAGTATAATTTCTTAGCTGTCAATAGTTTTGCAGTTCAAATGCAACGTATTGTTTTATCTCTTGGTTTGTATAATGCAAATGTGACCATTGGATACACACTGAGATGAGATCTTGAACTTACTCTGGCAACATCTCCTTCAAAAAGACAGATATGCTTAGACATCTGCATTAGTTGGATATTATTTGCTTTATGATATCTTCAATTCCTCTTATCAGTACCACTAAATTAGGGATGAAGAGAAAATTTCTTGCAAGAGGATACTGAATGTTGGTCACGGATACCTATTCAAATCCATTATTTTTTTCTTTAGAACCAAAATATTTGACTATGTATTCCGAAACAATCATTCCTTTTGGTGAATCACGGATGAGATGTGCTATAAAATATAGTTGCAGCATGATGTTTTAAACTTATAATCATTTTGTTTTTTGCTCTTCTGCGTGACCAGGTGGCAATTTCTATTAGGATTTAGGATATCATAATATTACTTTTAGACAAGTTATTAGCAGCTAAAATTTTCCTTTGTTGGTTAGATGATATCCTATGTCCAGCCTTACCTTGTCAAGCATCAATATTGATAATCATCAATCATTAGATCTTATTTTGTCATGCAATGTACTTGTAATATCTGGTGAAGCATTTTTAATTATAACCACTGTTAAAAACTGCAGGTATATTCCAGCATGTCACCTGTTGTTCACATTGTCAATGTTGGAACTGATGCAAAGGAGTCACATGCTAATATTACTGTATGTTACCTTCTCTACAGACTCTGATTTTCCTAACTAAGCCAACCACAATTTAAATCCATGATGCCAATTTTCTTAAATGTTCTTAACACTTTACCCTACTCAGCATTTCTCTTATAATCTTATATATTCTTCCCCATGTACAAGGACATCTTCATTTCTTTGATTTAGATTTCACAACTACTAGGAGGCCTGTTTGTTTGTGCTGAACTTTAATAACCTCTATTCATGCTAAAAAAATTTTGGTGGATGCCAGCTAAATAAAAGAGAGTGTTCTACATTCTAACAGGAGTTGCTGATTTGTCAAGGAAAAACATCATCATGTTTTAAGTTTTTACTTAGAACAAGCTTTGTTGCTTTGTTGCTTTGTTAGGGAAAAGATCATTGTCTTTTAAGTTTTAACCAAGGTTCGAAAAACCAGGATCGAGATCGGGATTGGCCTTCTGAAAAAATGATTTTGTATCGGTATCCGGTCGCCAAATCGGATTGGATTTTTTTATTTAAAAATGTAGAAATTTTTTTAAAAATTTAGAAAACATGACAAGTGACAAATAAAGAAACAAAATGCTAAACCTTAATGGTTATTGGCTTATTGGAGGCTTTGGAGTATCACTTGACCCATGCCGATTGGCATGTACCCCTGTAGGCAAGCAAGTGCTGGTTGATATGGGTCGTGCCAACTGACACTACTAACAATAGGTGGCAATCGGGTTGGGTTAGCCGGGTTCGAGTTTGGATCAGGTCAAGATAGTATTAACACGAGCACGACTCGTTTAATAAATTGGTCAATTTTTCTATACACGAAAACTGCCCGTTTATTAAACGGGTAACATGACATTGCTCGTTTAACCCGTTTAATAAACAAATTATATTTTTTGTACAACCCATTTAACCCATTTAATAAACATGTTATATTTTTTATTCAATTTATTTAACTTGACAACCCGTTTAACCCATCTATATAACCCATTTAACTCATTTACATCCATTTAACCCATTTACACAACAACACCCATTTACAAAGACAAAAAAAGAATATCACACAATTACACAAATCTAGCAAATTTACATTATTATGAGAATATTTAGTAAAACTAAATTCAAATTGGCTTAGTTTCCGATGGGGGAGGCATTGTTAGAGTTGGCGAAGTAGTAGTGGTAGAGGCAAGGCTCCAGGACCTGGCTCATATGGAGGAGAGCTCTGGATTTGCCAAGAAAGACGAGGCAGGAGAGGCGATCGGTGTGGCCGAAGACAAAGAGGCAGTTGGAGGAGAGTAAATGTACCAAAGAGAGAAAGGGAGGACAGGCGGAGACAGGGATGGAGGCATCGCAACAGGCGGCAAACAGTCGCGGAAGGTAGAGATGGTGAGCGAAGATGCGACGACAGGCGGAGAAGGGGAGTGGAGATGACAACACCGTGGCAGGTAGAGACGGGGAGCGTAGATGCGGCAACAAGCGATAGACGAGAAGCGGAGACGACAGCATCGCGGCAAATGGAGACGGGGAGTGAACACGCGGTGACAGATGGTCGCGTCTGGAGAGAGAGATGGGGGAGAAATTTTTTTCTCCTTTTGAAAGGTTGAGGTAGCTAGAGAGTGGAGAGATTGAGATTTTAGAGAGAGGATTAGGTTAGGGTTTTTAGTTACTTATATATATAAACGGGTTGGCGGGTTGATCTGATCCAACCCGTATACTTAAACGGGTCAAAACGGGTCAGTTGTATAAACCCGAACACAACCCATTTATTAAACGGGTTAGACGAGTTGATCCATTTACGTCTCAAACCTGATTATATTAAATCCAAACCTGATTAAGAGTCGAATTATCGTATTGAGTTATCTAGTCAGGTCAAATTTTGCCACCCCTAGTGCTAACCTTACTTAACACAAACCTTACAACCCAAGTCAACTCTTAAAAATTACCCAAATGTTGGCCCTGCATTTTAATATGTCATTTGCCTAACTCCTTAGGATAAATTGATAGGTGAGAATTTAAAGTTCTATATCAGCAGATCAACCCTTTCACTTTTTTCCTTCTTTACCATATGAGACTAAATTCTCACATTTAATTTCTCAACAGTCATATAAACCTCACATCAACTACTACTCCTTAAGTCTATTTCAATATTTTTTATCAAGATTTTTGCCCCATTTCTATTCTGATCTCCACTTGCTCTTAAGAGTTTGACTCTTTCATATAATCACTTTTCATGAGTCACCACGAATCCCAACAGTTTGAGCCCGTAATTCAACTCTTGGCACCCTTGTCCTAACCCAGGCTCTAGGATCCATACTTCATCGAGTTTAACTAAGCTTGCATGCTGATCCCATCTTCCTAGGTCTAATTCGTTGTTAGATAACCAGTTGATCTCAAAGCTTAAATTGTTAGGCTCTATTTTGTTTAAGATTAAGACTTGAATGTGGCTAGCTAGCCCCATTTGTTAATTATGGTTTAGATTGGTTGTGAACTAGTTAAGAGTGTAATGATTACCCTTGATGTGATTTGAAAAGGCAAAAAATATAATGGTTTTAGAGGAAAATAGATTATATGTAAAATTAATGGACCAAAATGCCCTTTGACTTTGATTGTATTAGATGAAAATATTATTATTAAATGAAATAAGTTAGTTCGAGTTAAGGTTCAAAAAATCGGAATCGTGATCGGGATCGACTTTCCGAAAAAACGATATGTATCAGCCTTATCAATTGCCCGGATCGGATTGGATTTTTTAATTACATAAAATTCTAAATATTAATTAAAAATGTAGAAAAATTTAGAAAATATGACAAAAAAATAAGAAAATAATAATTATTCGCATATGAGCCTTAAAAATTGAATAAAAATACTAACATACGCAAAAGTCAAAATTCAATTAATATCGAGTTGGCTCTCATAAATCTCTGTGGTCATCATCATAATTACCATAAGTTTGAAAATAATAATATCTAGGTCTGATACTCCAAAGAGTGATTGCATTATATCATTAATATCAAATAGATCTTATTGAATTTGAGAAAGAAAATAATCAATATATGAATCTTTTCTAGGGTTTTTATAAGTTGGGCTTTTCTAGGGTTTGTTGTTAAGGAACCCGCCAATCGCAGCCGAGAAAATCACGACCACCTCCCTCGTCGCGTTTTGGGCAAAAGAGAGGGAAGGAGGTCTACATGCACTGCACATGATCTTCAATAATTTGTTTTTTAAGTTCTGGTTACTAAATGTTAAGTGTAATTCAACTCACTGATGGACTACAGTTAGCAGGCTCACAGAATTATCCTGCGCAATCAGGAAAGTTTACCTGTGTATATATGGTGAAAGGCTGCTTTCAGGTTGTTCATATATTCCAAAATGTTTACATCTTCATGAATTTTTTTTTCCTTGTATTGAGTGTCTTAACTGTCAAAATCTTTATCATTGTTTTCTGGATGCATGTCAATGTCAGTGAGTAGATTTTTGCTGACCTAGATAACATGATACTAAGATGATTAGATTCATCAATATCATTGTGCAGGACCTTCATGATGGCCTAGATTTCTCTGTTCACGAGGATGTGGTATACTCCTTTGGTATATTTTCTGTAAAATTTTCATCTGATGGCCGAGAAATTGTTGCTGGCAGCAGTGACAACTCAATCTATGTTTACGACCTTCAAGCAAATAAACCAACATCACGTATTTCAGCTCATTCGGTATGAAATTTTTATCTTACTGGAATGAAAATTGTATGTAAATCTATTTTCTTATGATGCTTATTTCATGTGATGCTTTTTTCTTTAAGAAAATTAGACTAGCATGTATATATCTGGCTATCAGCAACTCTCAAGAAGCATGGTACTAGTGGGCCTATTAAGGAAGAGTTAGCCTGTTAACTGTTCGACTTGTTGAATATTCTGTGTCATTGATTTCACTCTTTAGTCTCAGATTTTGTTTATGATGTTAGGTTAATTTCCAACAACAAAAACAAGAACAAGCCTCTCGTCAAAACTGTTTGTAGTTGCTTATTTTTATTTTGTAATGTGTTAATTAGGTAGGAAAATAGTTTCATGAAAGATATGGAAGAGCTACATCTTGATAAAGCTATGACATAATAAGATGCTATTAAAGATCAAAATACAAGAGATATGTATGAGATTCATAATCGTTCGTGGCCTTTCTCCTGCTGGATTTTAATTGTGTACATTCACTTTTGCATGTTCTTCCCATCTTTTTGGGTAGACTGTAGGGTTTATCTTCCACAAGATTCATCACTATTAATCAACTTGTAGCAGGAGTATTAAAGGGCAAAGGTACTGATTTACCAAATGCTCATTAAATAATGGCATAGATTATTGAATTTGAAATGCTAGTACAGGAATTATATAATATATTATCAAAGCGTGCTATATTGACTTAAGTTGAATTTACCTTGCTTTGGACCAAAATATAAAAATGTTTAGAGAACTATGATCTCACTAATAGATGTTGTCAACCTAAAGAAGTGAAATCACTTCAATATTGTTGTACATGGATTTTCTTAGGCCCTTTGTGCATTTTCTAGGATGTTGAAGAGAAGCTATGTTGGTATTATTGTGTTTATCTCAAAGGATAGGCGATTGAGTCCAAAATGATAACAAAGACAAGCTATTACTATTTGTGCGAGTCCTAAATCGGGAAAACAAGCTCTTAGCTTTCCTTGTTGCAGCAATTCCACTCACATCACATTACTAGTAGTATTCAGCTTGAGGCATTTTTGGATTTGAATACTGCTCGGCAGCAAACATGCTTGAATGTGAGCAAAATTGGTCATCTTAGGTATTCTTGGTGACCTTTAGCTCTAGGACTTCGTAATTGATAATTTACTGACTACTCTAAAAACTTAAGCTATTAGAAAATAATAATTTATATTTTATATTATAATATTCCCTCACATTTTTGGGTTGACGCATTTTGATAGGCCTTTGAAGTGAACTTTTTAAATGGATGTAGATATTATATTTTAAATAACAAATGAGCATGACAAGATTCGAACTCAGCATCTCTGATTTAATATTACGATAACTCATTAATTACTCTAAAAGAGTAAATGCTCAAATATTTAGAGAATGGTAGTTTTATTGGAAAGAAGAGGTGATGTTGCGAGTAACAGTGTATGGGAAAGCGCCTCATGCAGCCGCCTAGTTGTTATAACATATTTAGTAGTTATAGTATTATGTAGAAACTAAGTAATGTTTGGTTAGTTCATGTCAACTAACTAAACCTATAATTAGAATCCTGACACACTAAATTTTTTTTTATGGATGTTCACTATGAAAGAGAAGGTGATAACAGACCATAAAACAGATAAAATCCAATTGATCATAGATACCATACTCATATTCAGTCAAAGTTTCTCCTTCTCTGCCAGTAGGAAAGTTTTATTCATCATGTCACTATTATGTACGAGAGTACATATTTCTATCATAACTGAGATTCTATTCTTTTCCTTTATATTTCCAGTCTGATGTGAACACAGTAACATTTGCTGATGAAACTGGCCATATCATTTACTCTGGAGGTGACGATAATCTGTGCAAGGTAATCTTTGCTACTTTGTTCTGCATGGTAAAACAATGAGATATGTTCAAACTACAAAAGTAAGAATAGCTTTCTAATTGGAATCTGAGCAGTTTTATGAAGGATTAAGGTTACATAGGGCCTGTTATTGAATTTCTGATATATTATTTACCTTCTTGGTCCAATTTCTTGTGTCATCAATGAAGACATTACAGTAATATATTCATTTGTGTTGCAAATAAATTTTGGATTCAATGCATGGAAGATATTTTTCACTGCATTAAGCGGTTCTTTCTTTCTTTACTTTGTTGTTTTTGAGATGAAACAATTTATTGTTGACAGAACCAAGGTTCCCAGTATCGGGATCGGGATCGGTATCGGCCGTCCAGAAAAACGATATGTATCGGCCGTATCGGCCGTATCGGCCGTTCGTATCGGATCGGACTATTTTTTAATTATATAAAATTCTAAATATTATTTAAAAATGCAGAAAAATTTAGAAAAATGACAAAAAATAAGAAAACAAAAATTACTCACATATGAAGTCTAAAAACTTAAAAAAATGTATTAACTTACTCAAAATTTAAAACTTTGTTGAATACCGAGCTGGTTCTCGTAAATTTCTATAGTCTTCATCATCATAATCACCATAAGTTTGTAAATATTGATGTCTGGGACCTGATGCTCCAAAAAGTGATTCCATCATACTAGTCATATTGTATGGATCTTGTTGTGTGACTTGCGTTTGAGGAGGATAATAACCAGCATTTGGATCTTGTTGTGTGACTTGCGTTTGAGGAGGATAATAACCAGCATTTGGATCTTGTGTCTGAGAATACTGAGTATACTGAGGATAATAACTAGCATATGGATCTTGTGATGGCTCCAAACAATAAATACTCGATGTACCATAATCATAGGAATCAAAATGCATCTCATGACGACGTCGCTGATATGTATATATATCCTCAGTTTCTCTGTCTTCACTCCTTATGCCTCCTTGACTTTCCTCAACAAATTTAGATGGAACGATCTCACCACCATATGTATCATCAGGACTATGACTCGTACCAGCCTCTGCCCTCGTCGTGGTCTCTCCCAATATTTTATCTTACCATGGGTTATCTCTGTCATCTAATAACTTGTCCTCCATTTCTCTGATCCATGGAGTCAAGGGGTCTTCTTCATCAAAAACATGATTTAAATCAATCAGTTGTTCATTTTCTGCCTTTCTTCTTAAATTTCTCTCCCTCAATCTCATATTATAATGACAAAAAACTAACTTCTCCAATCTTTCCATTGTCAATCGGTTGCGTGTTTTTGTGTGGATTAAGGAAAAAGTAGTCCAATTTCTTTCACACTGTGATGAAGACACAGTTTGACTTAAAATCTTCTTTGCTATTGGCGTCAAATTTGGTGCCTCCTCCCATCCATAAATAGACCACCATTCAGCTGGAGTGTTATGAGATATAGCTGCAGCAACTTTAGCAGTACTGAATTGCCCAGCTCTCAATCTATATCTCTCCATCTGAAATCAGAAATATATTATTAGCTTATTGATTATATTGATTATTGAAAGTTAAAACTTGAAACAAATAATAATAAAATTATTTAATTGAATCATAACTTACTTCTTTATCGCACAGGATTTGTTTATGAATATCGGGCTCAAGCTTGCTGATTACCTTTCTAACCCCCAACAAGACTTCACTATCATTATTGACATTTTTAGAGAATTGAAATCTTGGATTAAGAAAATACCCTGTAAAAATTTAAAAATTGTAAGCATTCAAATTTTTAAATATTCATAAATAAAAGTAAATTAAAACTTAAAACTTAAAAGCATGCTTACCAGCAGCGTGTATATCTCTATGTAGTTGTTTGTTCCATCTAGAATCAATCATCTTCCACCACTTCTTATAACTTTGGCCTACATTTTTTTTTATTGATTCTTTAACTATGTCCATTGCCTCATATAAGAAACCCATCTCAGACTTGTCATCACTGTCTACAAGTCTTAATACTTTGACAAGAGGCTCAAATACTGCGGTGTCAATTGTAATATTATCCCAAAATGTATTTGCAAGAGTCATATTTTTTAAAGTTTCACCTAAAGATTTATCTTTAGGTTTCATATTCTTAATTTTCATAGACCACTCCTGTGATGTAAACATCCGTATAATATCATCCTTGTAGCGCATGATGCTCTCCAAGGCTAAAAAGTGAGTGGCAAATCTAGTGACGCCGGGTCTGATGATCTCCCTACCACTAGTCATCTGCCTGAGTAAATGAAGAACCCAACCATGGTTATATATAAAATTTGTTAACCTTTGACCTTCACATATGACCATGTCAATTTCAGGCTCTTTTGCAATATCCTCTAACATCAGATCAATACAATGTGCAGCACATGGCGTCCAATATAAATGAGGTCTTTTAATCATCAGTAAATTTCCAGCAGCTTTATAATTTGCCCCATTATCAGTAACCACTTGGACTACTCTTTTTTCACCAAATTCTTGTACTACCTCATCCATCAACTGACAAATATAATCTGCACTTTTAAAATGAGCAGTAGCATCCACAAACTTCAAAAATATTGTCCCCATGCCAGAGTACACTAAGAAAATTAATTATATTTCTTCTGTTTTGTGTACTCCACCCATCACACATCAGTGTACAACCAAATTCATCCCAATACCGTTTAAATGTCTCAATATAAGTATGAAGTTCATCTACCTCTGAGTCAAGATATTTAGTAGCAATATCATTTGAACTAGGAGGGGGAACACCAGGCCCTACTGATTGTATAGCATCCACCATAGTGTGATAGTAAGGGCTATCAGCTACATTGAAAGGAATATGATTGTAGAAGAAAAATTTAGAGATAGCTCTACCAATGTGTTTCTTTGCATTTTTAATTCCTTTGAGAGCTGTCTTGATTGAAGTCTGTGTACGACCCCTTTTTTTCTGAAGATATGTATCCATTGGTCCAATATTTTCAGACTCTGCTGTAACACCAGGAGTTCTATGGGTAGAACTGCTGCCCCCATATTCTCTCTCTCCTCGTATATTAACTGATCTAGATCTCTGAAAGTTACTACCAGTGCTTCTTCTCATCTCTTCCTCTTCTCTATGCATATTTCTGCTCTCTTTTATTGCCCTCCTCATTTGTCTCTCCTCCTCATCCTCCTCACTTTGCTCACTGCTATCATTATCAATCTGTACAGGATTATGCATCAATTCTTCACGAATCATTGACTCTCTTTGTTGTGCAGATTGTTTATCCTTCTTTTTGCCAATTAAATGAGCCAACATCTGTTTTCTAACTTCCAAAGACACTTGAGTGCAAGCTGCTACATTTCCTTGTCTTCCAGCTAAATGTTCTTTCAAACGACTGACACCACCACTCATTTCCTTTCCACACCAGTTATATTTAACGCGCATTTTATCTTGCCCAATAATGCTACAATGTTGCCACCCAATATCGGTATCATATGACTTCTCTTTTGGAGCCATTGATATTTTAGCTCTGCAAGACTGCAACTAAAAAACATAAACAAAAATCAAAATAAAATATAAAATAATTTAAAATAAGGCATAATTGCATAAAACCATAAGCAGCACCTGCAGCTTGCTGCTGCTGCAAACTGCAGCTGCAGAGAGCAGCACCTTGCTGCTGCGGCAGCAGGTGCAGCAGCACTTTGCTGCTGCGGCAGCAGGTGCTGCCGCACCTGCTGCAGCAGCCAGCACCTTGCTGCAGCAGGGGAGAAAAAATTAAAAAACTGAAAAAAAAACTTACCGAAGGTCGCCGGAGATCGAGGTCGTCGGAGAACGTCGCCGGAGGTCGAGGTCACCGGAGAGACGGAGATCTACTCAGTCGCCGGGGAGAAAGAGAGTAAGAAATCGGTGAGAAAGAGAGAAAGAAAGAAATAAAGAAAAGAGAGAAAGAGACTAAGAGAGGAAAAGAGAGAAAGAGAGAGAGAGAAAAGGGAGAGAGGCAGGTGGGGATGGGGACATCAATTATTGATGTCCCCCGGGTCGGATCCGACCCGTTCCCACCCGTTTCGGCCGAAACGGCCGAAACCCCAACCGAAACCAATCAACCGATTGGTTTCGGCTGGGATCTAGATCGGCCGAAACTGAGAATTATGGACAGAACTGCTGAAGTACTCTAGATGATATGGATACAGAAGCAAGATGTTAAACCATATGAATTTGAGGTCATCACAGGATCTCATAAACAGAGTAGGCAAGTATGGAATCCTTGAGCTGAATTAATTCCCTGATGTGTTTAATTAGCACTCAAGTGGGAAAGAATATTTTAACTTATGATTGTTCATCATAGAGAGGTGAGTCAGGAACTCTGAATCATGACCAGAAGTACTTGACTTGAAATTCCGTGAAGTCTAGTAATCTCAATTCTAAGGAAAGAATAATCAGAGGTCTTCCGGTAAGGAATAGAATGTGACTTCCGAGAAATCTCTCAACCATAACAATAACAGGGTCTACTTCTTGTTGTGTATGAGGGAGATCTAAGGCAAAATTCATAGACGAGTCCTTCCAGATAGCTTTAGGAACGAATAAACACATATAAAGACCTGTATTTTGAGACTGACCTTTTGCAGTTTGACATATAGAAAAGCTTTTTCACAACCTACATCTCAATCGAGGCCAATAGTGTCATTCTTCGAGATTAGCCACTGTTTTGTCCCTTTCCAAATGTTCACTTAGAACCCCCTCTATGTGAATCTTCGATGAATTTTTCTGGCAAAGAAATTCGAGGAAGGCATAAAATATTACCTCTGAATATATAATTATTGTGCATCTGGAAACCACCTGTAGGTTGTCTAGCCTTACACTTTTCCGGATCACTTTGGAGTTGTCATCTTCCCATAAAGCTCTTTTAAACAATTAAACCTAATAATCTTTGGATGCAATGAGATAATATTGGGGCTCTTTGATAATTTTATTTAGAGCATCTACAACTTTATTTTACTCTTTTTGTGTGAAACCTAACTAGTGACATGCGCTCTGTTAATTTATGTTTATTATTTATAAATTTAAGTAATTCCCCCATTATTTAATGCTCTTGATGATGACATTTAATTATTGTTCATATGTTGTTTGTTATGCCCCGAAATCGGAATCATGATCAGCCATATACCTTAATACGCTTAAGATATATGAAGTCTTACACAATGATAAGAATTAATAAAAATAAAGAATTTGATTTATATAATTTAACCCAATCATAATAAAGATAGCCAATGTCATCACTAATATGTCCCTAAGAAAATTGAATTAGCATAGTCTAAAACATAAAGACCAAAAGAACGAAAAGGTAAAGGGTAGGTTCTACGTAGAGGTGGGGTTCCGGCGTATCTCGCTCAGTCATCACGCTGACCATTACCGAAAATATTATAATGGAAAAATTCATGAGCAAACAATTATAGCTCAGTGAGTAGAATCCATTCAAAAGCTAATTAAATTCTTAAATAAAATCTAAATCCAACGATATAGAATGACAATTCCACAAAACATGTTCTTAAAGTAACAATAATAACAATAATAATAATAATAATAACAGAAAGTTATATCTCATAACATGCTCAGTTCAAACATACTGAAATTTTTCTTAATAATAATGTCATTTGTCTCAATTGAGTCTATATCCTATGGATTCATATCAATTAGAAGTCACCTTAAGATAATGCTCATATTTTTTTTCTCATAATTAGTTCGATTAGGATCATTAGGAGGTGTCACTATATAATAAACACACTATATCTTTTTCACTAACCGTTGAGAGAGATTAGAGTCACCTTAGGAAGTCTTTCAATCTAACCTGAGACTGTACCCTAACAGAAAGTAAGATTTTCCCTAAACTTTCAGTTAGACTTGAGTCACCATGGAAAGTCGCAAACTATCTTTAGTAAGACTGTTCTCTAAGTCATACCAAATACCAGTTATATTTTTTCCCACTAAAATTTACAAATTGCACGAAGTATAGCGATGCACTAAATTATATATTTCTACGCACAAAATTATAATAAATAAATTGCACATAGAAAATATAATAAATAAATTTATACACAGAGAAGTACGTGGTCTAACAAAAGATACGAAATACAATAGAATAATTATGTGAGTGAACCCACTCACTTGAGTTTAATTTAAATAACTAAAATTTTAAATCTCTAGTCCACGTGCTAAATTCATCATTTTTAATAATAAATAACAACAAATTTTAAATTAAATAATATCATAATTTCTAAGATTTAAAGCTAAATAAATAGCTAAAATACTTTGATTTAAACCCATTAGATTGGGCTAGGCTGTGGTTGGCCCGCAGCCCACACCAATCTATTAATCGGGCTGTGCCAAGGCCTAACCAAATCATAGTGGATTGGACTGCTGGCTAACCTATAGCCCACCCTCCATTAAGGTAGTTCACGTCGAGACTTTGGACCGCAAAATGAATAAAAGGGTTGGCTCAAGTTTAACTGAGCCCAACTAGATCTTCTCCCTCCGGTGATCGATGCGAGGAAGAGGAGAGAGAGTCCGCTAATCACCACTGCTATCAACGGTCCACCAGCAACGCCCCAAGCTCCCCAACACTCTCACGACCACGCAGACTACGCAAGGTGGAAGAGAAGCCATCATTGACGACAAGTAGCTCAACTCCATGGTCGACAGCCATGGAGTCGTCTTCTACCACAAACCGAGCCACGAGGGCTCCAAGGTAGCATGTCTACGGCACGAGGCCAACGACACGAAACTCTGGCACATGAGTGGCAATGACCTGAAGCAGCCGGTCGGCTCGATTCACCGACGATGTTGCTTTACCCCAGAAAAAAATAGGTATTTCTATTCTAACTTATTAACTTTAAATTAATTATGAGGGATGGGAAAGGACTGACCGACGAGTCGTTGAGTGGTTTTCGATCACTCTAGCAGTGCTTCGGCACTCTAATTCAACGGTGGGTGCTTCGACGGGAAGGAAGAGGAGAGAGAGAGAGAGAGAGAGAGAGAGAGAGAGAGAGAGAGAGATAGCGTATGAGAAAATACTAGGGTTTTGATCTAATAGGATAGGTTTTTGAATCTTTATTTGGGATTAAACTCGAATTCGGAGTGGCTGGAATCTTGGCCTCTCCTCCGTCGCGTAACTGCGAAGGATAAAGGAAGGGAGGGGACATGCACTACACGTGCGACCCTCTAATTTTATTTCTTTTCTTACATTGTCTACTTCTTTTGAGTTTAATTAAGCTTTTCACTGAAGAATTCCACTATTCGTTCTACTTGTAATAAAATGATTCTTATTCCTATAACTGAAGCATCACATTTAACTTCAAATAATTTGTCAAATCTTGGTAAACTTAGACCTGAATATTACGAGCCGAAATCGGAATCATGACTAGTCATGTACCTCAATACACTT
Organism: Typha angustifolia; assembly: GCF_048772165.1. Taxonomy (NCBI): domain Eukaryota; kingdom Viridiplantae; phylum Streptophyta; class Magnoliopsida; order Poales; family Typhaceae; genus Typha; species Typha angustifolia. Next base: position 7,756,432 of record NC_133252.1, on the reverse strand, counting down.
GAGATTCACGAAGTCTTAATAAACAACTTTTTTAAGTCCACAATGATGATAATTTAATATAGATATCTAACTTTAATAAATATAATCCAATAATAATGAAAATGACCAATGGTACCACTAATGTGTCTTTAACCTGAACTAAATTAACTGATAGTTTAAAATATAAAGACTAAAAGAACTGAAAGTTAAAAGGGGTAAATCCTTAGTGGAGGTAAGGTCTCAATGCATCTCACTCAATCGCTACGTTGACTAGTACCTAAAATGTTAGATGAGGGATTCTATGAGTCAACAACTATAGCTTAGTCAGTGAAATCCATTCAAAAGCCAAATAAATCTAAATCTATAAACATAACTTTAAATAAATCGAAGTCCACCGATATAAAAATGATAATCTCACTAAACATGCTTATAACAACAGTAATAATAATAACGGTATAAGTAATAACAAAGTAAGTCATATCTAATAACATGCTTAGTATCAATATATTGAATTTGTCTTAATAATAATAATAATATTATATGTCTCAATTGAGTCAATGCCCGATGAATCCATATCAATAAGAAGTCATCTTGAGATGATGTTCGAGTCTTTTTCTTATAGTTAATCTAGTTGAAGTCAACAGAATGTGTTATCACGTACCCTATTTCCTCCTTTAAGAGTCACCAAGAGGTGTCACTATGTGATACACTCTCTCTGTCTCTTTCACTAGTCATTGAAAGAGACTAAAGTTACTACAAGAAGTCTTTTGATCTAACTTAGGATTGTTCTCTAATCCCGCCAAAGTTACCTAAAAAAGGCATCTCAGTGATTTAAAATAGAATTTTCTCCTGGACTTTCAAGTAGACTTAAGTCAGTACAGATAGTCGCGTGATCTATACTAGGACTATTCTCTAAGTCATACCAAATATTAATTATATTTTTTTACTAATATTCATGATCATTAAAATTGTTATATGCACAAAGTATAACAATGCACTAAGTCATATATTTTGTGCACAGAATTATAATAATTAATTAGCACATAGAAATAAGATATTTATTTGCATACATAAATATATATGATCATGTAAAAAGTATAAAATACAAGACGGATAAAAATGGGAGCAAACCTATTCACCTGAGTTTAAATGAATTGATCCTCGTGCCAAGAAAATTCACCACCTTTGATAATAAATAAATAACATATTTTAATCTATTCAATTCACCACCTTTAATAATAAATAAATAACATATTTTAATTTATTCAATATCATGATTCTTGAACTTTAAAACTAATTAAATGGTTAAAATAGGCTATTTAAAGCCCAAAGGGTTAAGCTGGGCCAACGCCCAAACCTAATAATAATCATGGATTGTGCTGCGGGCTAACTTACTAATTTGGATCGGGTCAAGTCCTTGGATCTGAAATCCAGACCCAAATCCAAAATACAAAAAGGGTGGGCTCGAGTTCAACCCGAGCCCAACCTTGCCTTCATCCTCAAGGCAATCGACGAGAGAGAGAGAGAGAGGCCACTGGCGATCACCACTGTCGGAGATCCACCGGCCACACCGCAAGCTCTCCACCACCCTTGCAACAACACCGACCCTATGAGGCATCTACGGCGAGCGATCAACACCGATAGTCACTACTCCATGATCGACAGCCATGGAGCTCATCTCTACAACCACCCAAGCCATGAGGACTTAAAGGGAGAGTACCTACGACATGAGGCCAACAAAGTAAAGCTTTGGCCGGTACATGAGCCTAGTACCGATGACACGAGGTAGACGAGCGGCAGCTTCATAATTGACAGACGACAATTGGTGTTAATGATTAATGTACTTCTTTAACCTTACTTTCATTAACATGGAACGCCTTCTTCAAATTGACCTATAGTCCCATAGCACGTGGGACAAGTAAAACTTTCCCCAAATTCCTTCATGCTCAATCTCTGTGCTCTGTGCAAGTACATACTAAAATATCATCAATATAGACCACAAAGAATTTAACAATGAAAAGTTTTAATACCTGATTTATATATTGGTTCTTGAGAGAGATCTGGTATTATCTTCCTCTAGCTTAACCATTGTCATCATTAATTCACTAGCCAATGAACGTTCATTCATTTAGCTAGAAACTATATGGCAAGAATATAAGTGTTAGACAGAGAGGAATCAGTAAATGAAGTGCCAATCTTATGGACATTAAGGTCATATAGCTGTGTATTAGAATCAGCTGATGACATACTGTTCTTATGCTCGATTTTCACTAGATCCTTCAACTGCAATAAATTGCTCTACTCTCAGCAATTCCCACATTTTTATAATGTCATGCTATTGAGTTCCGCTTTAAAGATGTACAGTGTACATGCCAATAGTCTATAAAGATAAAGTGGAAAGTCCACAACTCCACTTATTTTTCTATGATGCATGTATAATATTTGGATGGATGCCACTAGGAAAGCAACACATGCAATAGGTATTAGATAAAGTTGGTCTTCTCAAATGTCTATCTTAAAGACTTAAAGCATGCTAATTGCAAATTTCTTTTTATACTCTTGCTTCTGGAAATGTAGGATAAAGAATTGAAGATAATCGTGTCTCTTCCCTTGTTGCTTTTTCCTGAAGGTTGTTATTTTTCTTTGTTACTATATTCAACTGTCGTGTATCATAACATATTGCAGCCAGTATACTACTGAAGTGAATGACTGATTTAGAGTCAAACAAATATTCAAGCAATAGGGCTAAAGCTATGTACTATCTTCTCCCAAACCTGCTTTAATCAGAGCCTCGTGAATGAAGCCCTTTTAGATAAAGAGAATTTGCTATTGTTATTCTTAAAGTTGATCTTCAGACCAGAGTAACATGTATCAATTACTTAAACCTTTCTTCTCTTTGTATATATAAGATCTGCTTCTCTTATCTTCATTTTCATGGTATAATTTATGTAGTCTTCAGGTATGGGACAGGCGTTGCTCTAATGCAGAAGGACAAGCAGTTGGAGTATTGATTGGACATTTGGAAGGTATTACATTTATTGATAGCCGTGAAGATGGTCATTATTTTATTTCCAATGGAAAAGACCAAACTATTAAAATGTGGGACATCAGGAAGATGTCCTCTAGTGCTGATTGGTATGTACTATATCCCTTGTATCCTTATCCACTCGTATGTATATGTTGTCTGTACCCTAACCCAACTTTCTTGCTTAGACTGGTCAAAAAGAAGTGCTATGCCGATATTGTTTTATGGCATGATTCTTTCTGAAGTATGCGATTATTTTGGATCCAATCATGCTTCTAAACTTACAGCAATGTTGCACAGCACTTCACCCACACCCACATTCTAATAACTTGAAGATTGTCATAAGCAAACTAAGGGTGGCTACTTGATTTAAACTTGTTAACTGTCTGATCAGGTTAAGACGAAACCCACATATCTTCACAATATATATTAACTGTCACCAACAATCTAACATGGTTAAAGTATCAATAACAAACAAACCAGACATGATGTGTTTACTCACTCTGGCTAGCTCACAGTTTCAGTGGACCATCTAAATTGAGTTTGGCCTATCAGAGACCTGGGTAGTCTAGGACACTTACAGAAACTTGAAATCATCGGTTGTCTTCACTATAGAAAGTTGAAGCATAGAAAGTAGAAACACCATTCGTCTACGCTAAAAAGTGATAGGTATATGGCGTAGCCTAGATGACATAATTATCCATTTAAACAAGTCATGCCTAGTCTTAAACATGTACCTCCAGGTGCCCTCTCAAATCTTGACTCGAAAATATATTCTAGGTGATCTTGCTGAAATAATAATGGAAATGCATTAGAGATAAAGGGTATTTATTTTTGAGGGCACACCAGTTAATGCATGATAGTCAATGCACATCTATATTTTAGAGGATCATATTTAGGGTGATGTCATTTGATACAATACTATTAGGCCTAATCATGGATCCCAAAATCGGCTAATCCGGACCTGGTTGCATCAACTGAATTTTTTTTTTCTTTTTAAGATTCAGGTTGAATATAACATGTATCTAAAGTAGGAGGTATTAGTAATTGATGTTATTAACCGTCTTTTTTTTAAAATTGTTAGTTTTTACCCTCTATTTCTCACACTCTCATTCTACTCTCACACTTCATCAAGCTCATTCTGTGGTCAACTAGTGAGCCTCTCTAGTTAGTCCACACTTTGGTGAACTAGAATGAGTGTTTTCTCATTTCTTTTTTTCCCCTTTTTTTTACTGCTATAGAATAATAGTTTAGAGAGATTTTCCCCTTTTATTTAGTTTTTAGGTTTCATATGTAACTATTTTTTTTCTATTATTTTTATAAATTTTTAGAATTTTTTTGCATTCTAAATAATATTTAGAATTTTACGTAATAAAAAATAGTTTGATCTGATACAAGAGGCCGATACAATCGATACAGGCGATGCAGCTAATATGTATTATTTTTTTCTAATAGCCGATTCCGATCTCAGTATTGAATTTTAGAACCTTGGGCCTAATTACCCCCACTTAGGGAGCTTGTTGAAGTTCTTTTTTATCTTTATTATTTAAGACTGTGTTGCATAAATAGCAGGTTGGATAAATGAGAATCTACATCCAGCTAGAGATATTGCTTTACTGCTGTTCTAGATGGTACTTTAACTTCTTAAAATAGACATGCAAATCTTCAAGGATTCCTAAGGATTACTTTAGAGATGTCCTAAGAAATGTTCACTTTACTAGTGACCTTACTCATTTGTTAAATTTGGTGGTATTTTGTTAGTCTATTCTTTTGCATCTGCTTATGGATCCAATTTAGAGGATAGAGATGTGGATGTAGAGTGATTAGAAGTGTTAGTTTCTGCAGTAAGCTCTCAAAGATTTTCTTTTTATCGAGATCATCAATTACTAAGGATGTTATTCTCATTTTAAGTGGAAGAGCTCCTAACATGCTTTTGAATCTACTATTTTAGATAGACCAGTCCTTGCCATTAGTAATCAATTTGAATCTGTGGCTTTTACTTTCGAAGTTCATCGGCTTCATTCTTGGTAGAATTAAGGGTGGCCTTCCTGTTCCTTTTCAATGTTCGAAACATCTCTTATGTTTGAGGGGGACGGGACTGCCCATCTAGTGTAGTTACACATTCTGTAGAAGCCACACAAGTTCTTTGGCTTTCACCTTTGGGTATAACAATGATGGCATTTCCAAGTTCCAAGACTTTTTCCTTCTGTGTCCATTAATTTTCCGAAGGCCACAATGTCACAAAACATTTTCAGACATCCCATTTTTGTCAGAGTTACTCCATCTTTGCTTTGCTTCCTGCCTTTCTTGTGGTCTCTCGGCTTCTTTTTCCCCATGCTCCCGGGATTCTCCACTTTAAAGAGTTGCAGCTCCTTTCAAATGCTCTCATGGAGAACCCTCTGTACCAAGGTTCCCAGTTTCAACTGGGGTTTTGGTCATTTCAACCGAAACAGGTGGGAACAGGTCGGATCCGACCCGGGGGACATCAAAAATTAATGTCCCCCCACCCACCTACCTCTCTTTCTCCCTTTTCTCTCTCTCTCTCTCTATTTTCTTTCTTTCTCTCTTTCTTTCTTTTCTTTCTCTTTCTCACGGGTCTCTTGCTCACCCGTGACTGAGTAGATCTCCGGTGACCTCGACCTTCAGCGACGTTCTTCGACAAAGATCCGATGACTTTGACCTCCGACGACCTTAAGTGAGTTTTTTTTTTTAGTTTCTAATTCCTTTCTTTCTTTCTTTCTTTTTTTCAATGTGCACAGGTAGGTGCTGTTGTGCACCTGCTGCAGGTGCTGCTGCTGCTTATGCTGCTCAGCACCTACAGTAGCAGCAGGTGCGCAGCAAGCTGCAGCATCCTGCTGCTGCTGAGAACTTGAGAGTTGAGATGTTGAGAGAGGCTAAGAATGGTGGAAACTAAAAATTAGAAAGAAGTAAAGAAAAAAAATTGAGAGGGTTTTATTTTCATAAATTTTAAATTATTTTATATTTTATTTTAATTTTTATTTATGTTCTTTAGTTGCAGAGTTAAAATATCAATGGCTCCAAAAGAGAAGTCATATGATACCAACAGTAGGTGGCAATATTGGAGCACTATTAGGCAAGATAAAAGACGTGTTAAATACAACTGGTGTAGGAAAAAAATGAGTGGTGGTGTCAGCCGTTTGAAGGAACATTTAGCTAAAAGATAAGAAAATATAGCAGCTTGCATTGAAGTGTCATTAGAAGTTAGAATGTAGATGTTGGCTCATTTAATTAGCAAAAAGAATGATAAACAATCTACACAACAAAGATAGTTAATGGTTCGTGAAGAATTAATGCATAATCCTGTACACATTGATAATGATAGTAGTGAGCAGAGTGAGGAGGATAAGGAGGAGAGATAAATGAGGAAGGCAATAAAAGAGAGCAGGAATATGTATAAAGAAAAGGAAGAGATGAGAAGAAGCGCTAGTGGTAACTTTCAGATATCTAGATCAGTTAATATATAAGGAGAGAGAGAATATGGGGGTAATATTCTAGATCAGTTCTACCTATAGGACTCCTGGTATTATAGCAGAGTCTGAAAATATTGGACCAATAAATACATATCTTCAAAAAAATAGGGGTCGTACACAGACTTCCATCAAGACAGCTCTCAAAGAAATAAAAAATGCAAAGAAACACATTGGTAGGGCTATCTCTAAATTTTTCTTCTACAACCATATTCCTTTCAATGTAGCTGATAGTCTTTATTATCACACTATGGTGGATGCTATACAATCAGTAGGGCTTGCTGTTCCGCCTCCTAGTTCAAATGATATTGCTACTAAATATTTTGACTCAGAGGTAGATAATCTTCGTATGAGATATTTAAACAGTATTGAGATGAATTTGGTTGTACACTGATATGTGATGGGTGGAGTATACAAAACAAAAGAAATATAATTAATTTCTTAGTGTACTCTGACAAGGGGATAATATTTCTAAAGTCTGTGGATGCTATTTCTTATTTCAAAAATACAGATTATATTTGTCAGTTGATGAATGAGGTGGTACAAGAAATCGGTGAAAAAAGAGAAGTCCAAATGGTTACTGATAATAGGCTAATTATAAAGCTGCTGAAAATTTACTTATAATAAAAAGACCTCATCTATATTGGACGTCATGTGCTGCACATTGCATTATCAAACTCGGCGTCACTAAATTTGCCACTCATTTTTTAGCCTTTGAGAGCATTATACGCTATAAGGATGATATTATGCAAATGTTTACATCATAGGAGTGGTTTATAAAAATTAAGAATATGAAACCAAAATATAAATTTTTAGGTGAAACTTTGAAAAATATGGTTCTTGGAAATACATTTTCGGATAATATTATAATTGCCACCGCAATATTTGAGCCTCTTGTCAAAATATTAAGACTTGTAGACAGTGATGACAAGTCTAAGATGAGTTTCTTATATGAGGCAATGGATATAGTAAAAGAATCAATAAAAAAAATATGGATCAAAGTTATAGGAAGTGGTGAAAGATAATTGATTTTAAATTGAACGAGCAACTACATAGAAATATACACGCTGTTGGTAGACATACTTTTAAATTTTAAGTTTTAATTTACTAATTTACTTTTATTTATGAATATTTAAAAACTTGAATGCTTACAAATTTTAGATTTCTACAAGATATTTTATTAATCTAAGATTTTAATTCTCTACAAATGTTAAATATGATAGTAAAGTCTTGTTAGGAGTTAGGAAAGTAATCAGCAGGTTTGAACCCGATATTCACAAACAAATCATTTATGATAAAGAAGTAAGTTATGATTCAATTAAATAATTTTATTATTATTTGTTTCAAGTTTTAACTTCTAATATAATCAGTATGCAATAATATATTTCTGATTTCAGATGGAGAGATATAGATTGAGAGTTGGAAAATTCAGTACTACTAAAGTTGCTGTAGTTATATCTCATAACACTCCAGCTGAATGGTGGTCTATCTACGGATAGGAGGAGGCACCAAATTTGACACCAATAGCAAATAAGATTTTAAGTCAAACTGTGTTTTTATCATAGTGTAAAAGAAATTAGACTACTTTCTCCTTAATCCACACAAAAACACGTAACCGATTGACAATGGAAAGATTGGAGAAGTTAGTTTTTTATCATTGTAATATGAGATCGAGGGAGAGAAATTTAAGAAGAAAAGCTAAAAATGAACAACGAATTGATTTAAATTATGTTTTTGATGAAGAAGACATCTTGACTCCATAGTTCAGAGAAATAAAGGGCATATTATTAGATGACAGAGATAACCCATGGTTAGATGAGATATTGGGGGAGACCACGACAAGAGCAGAGGCTGATACGAGTTGTTCAACAATAAGAGATAGTATACCTACTAGTATTAGTCATAGTCCTGATGATATATACGGTGGTGAGATCGTCCTATCTATATTTGTTAAGGAAAGTCAAAGAAGCATAAGGATTGAAGATAGAAAAACTGAGGATGTATATACATATCAGCGACGTCGTCATGAGAATGTTGCTTTCTATGATTATGGTACATCGAGTATTTATTATTTGGAGCCATCACAAGATCCATATGCTAGTTATTATCCTCAGTATCTTCAGTATTCTCAGACACAAGATCCAAATGCTGGTTATTATTCTTCTTAGACGCAAGTTACACAACAAGATTCATACAATATGACTAGTATGATGGAATCACTTTTTAGAACATCAGATCCCAGACATTAATATTTATAAACTTATGATGATTATGATAATAAAGAATATAGAAATCTACAAGAACCAGCTCGGTATTCATCAAAGTTTTAAATTTTGAGTAAGTTAATACATTTTTTAAGTTTTTAAACTTCATATGTGAGTAATTTTTGTTTTCTTATTTTTTTGTCATTTTTTTTTGTATTTTTAAATAATATTTAGAATTTCATATAATAAATAATGTTTTCGGCCGATACGTATCGTTTTTCTGGATGGCCAGTACCGATCCCGATCCCGATACTGGGAACCTTACTAGTGTACTTCTATGGTTTCTCAAAGAGATGCTATCAAATTCGGTGGGGCACTGATACCGTCGTGAACAAATTGATTATAGTATGGTTTCTACCAGCTAGGAAATTCAGTTATTCCCTTTGTGGTGAACAAGACAAAATTGTTACTTTATCAAATCGTGGCTCTTGATTAGGATTTCCCTATTTTTATTAACTATTCTGCTGCAACGTGGAAGGACCACATTCCCTTTTATCCATCATTTATCCATGTATGGTTTATAGGGAATGGACCTGAGAGGGCGTGCTTGAGTCATGCAATACATTGTTAGTCCATTACGTAGCCATTCAAGCTTTTGAGTCATTGGTTTTCCAATACTCCAAACTTAAGTAGACCTTACACAAGTATATCCAGGATGGCTAGGCACAGTTCACCAGAGTTCTGATATATAGAAATTCCATCAATCTGCTCTACAGGACTTAATCCTGTGGATCAGGGCTGTCATTTTGACGATTCTCCTAATTTACCTAATGTAAATCAAGCTTTTTATTTAATGTGTTATTGTAGCATTAGTACTTTGTAGTTAATGGATATTTGGTTTCTTTTTAAAATTTTTGCCAATCCTATGATCCTATCACCTGTGGGAACAGATAGTTGAACACGTGATGGTTTTGTATTTATTAAATTAAAAAAGCTTTTGTAAGAAGAGAGCTTTTTTGCACATTGGATGCTAGAATGAGTTGTCAAGTCCAATTTCTTAAATGATTTTGGATTAAATTTTGAAGATCTCTATATAATGAAGTTCCTTCATTGAGGTTTGCTAGGCTTCTTATATAATTGCCAACATTTCCTAATGCAGTACAAGAGGAACAAGAGGAAGAACTTCGGATTGGGATTATAGATACATGCAGTATCCAGCGCAGTATAAGCATCTGAGACATCCAAAGGATCAATCAGTATCTTCATATCAGGGTCACCAAGTCCTGCGGACTTTAATTCGATGTTATTTCTCTCCTTCATACAGGTTAAGTTTTCGTCACATATTTATCTTTTGTAGAAATAACTAGTCTCAGAATTAAGACCCCCAGAGTAAATTGACAATCCTTTATGTGGAAGACTGAGGAGAGCCTTCAGTTAAATAATTAACACTAGACAAATCCTTTTTATTGACAACCCCTGCTTTTATATTACAAATAGCAACACCAACACTAGACTAATCCTTTATGTGGAGACTGAGAGCCTTCAGTTAAATAGTTAATAGCACTCACTACATTCATATATCAAGGCTATGAAATTAATCTTGTTTGGGGACTTTTTCATTCAGTAAGATCAGTACTTCTCATTTGCTTTTATATCCTGTTTCAGCACGGGCCAGAAATACATCTATACAGGGTCCTATGACTCTTCAGTCTATATTTACGATGTGGTATGTTGTCTCCCTTTTATGAAGTTATTACTTTGTCACTCTTGCTACATCCAAAGCATAATAAACTCACTTATCCATTTTAGTGCATAATTGCAAATGTATCGATCTTCCATTTCTTTGAACTAACTCCAAACAATGGTGTACAAACAGCTTAGTGATAATTATCTCAACCATGATGTAAACTGTATGTGACCGTCTAACTTCATTTAAGTCTAGCTAAGCACAATTGTCTTGGTCGTTGTCCCAGCTAACTGGAGACCAAGTTGCAAGGCTTGAGGGCCATCAGTTGACCGTTAGAGATTGCAGTTGGCATCCTTACTACCCTATGCTTCTCAGCTCTTCTTGGGACGGTCTGATTGCTAGATGGGAATCGTCAGGGAAGAGTGCAGTTCCGGCTGTGGATGATAGTGAATGATTGATCCAATGGTTCTACTGAAGAAAAGGTCTGAAATTGCCATCATCCTAAATTGCAGTCTATTTGTCTGTCTATAGTGCTGTATATTTATGTAGTCCCATATTACTCTACACAAGACTCCATATCTATCTATATAAGAATAATGTTATTCTATTATAAGCCTCATTATACTAGTATAGTAAATAAACAATTATTTATCTCAATACTAGTTTGTTAACACCTACCTCTATCCTCTTCTTCTATCCAATAATTTTATATTTACTAATTACTATTTTACTTTTTGAGAAGACATCACTTTAATCAACTACCATTTTAATCACTTTCTCTCTCTTCTCCACATCCATCTGTCGTAAAGGGCATTTTAATTATTTGACAAACTATTATTGTAATTTTATCTCACATCAAGTGTACTTATTAAACATTATTGTTACAAAAAAAAATACTAGAATAGCTTATACCGGCATAATCTCTCTTATGCAAGTATAAGAAATGAGCATAGCTTTATCGGTATAGAATTTATTTCACAAAAGAATTGATGCTATAAGATTATCTTTTCTAACCATGTAAGATTATCTTTTACATATAAAAATTATTCATCTATCATGATTCAATAAAATTAAATTTTTTAAGGTTGTGTTCACTTGAGCAATAAGGTTAAAATATGCATTACTATTCTAAATTTTAATACCGAAAGAAAAGAGCTAATACTAATATAAATTATTCTAATGTTTAGTTCAATACTAGTATAAGAAAAATAATTACGTTTAATATGACATAAAGTTGATCTTAAAATATTAAAGAATAAAAAATTTGTATTAATAATCGGTGCCATTTGACACCAAATGACAAAGATACATTTATTTGATTGGATACAAAGTAGTAGTAATATATATTTATCTAAAATTATAATATTTTTTATTATAATTGCGGACTCAAATACTTTAAATATCTGCACTATAAAAAAATAACATGCACTGTGAGGTATTATAGAGTTATAAGCCTGCATTACGATAAAATAATCCCACACTCTATGTAAAATAAACATGCGCTATAAAGAAATAAGGAGATATTGTGAGATAATACAAGACTTTATGTAAAATAACTATACACGACGAGGAAATCACTACGGGGTAATACATGACTATAAGCCCACACTATAGGAAAATAACCTCCTACTTTATATAAAATACTCATGCACTATGAGAAAATAATCATGCACTACGGGGCTATAAGCCCGTACTATGGGAAAAGAGTGAGAGTTTAATGTTTTTTTATATTTTTGCAGAATTTGTTAGTTAAAAAAAAGATAAAATTTCAACTATAGGTGAGATGACCAATATTTCAAAGAAGAGATAGAGAAGAGAGAAAGAATCTCAACTATAGCTAAGATAACCAGTATTTAAAAGAAAAGATAAAGGAGAGACAGAATCTCAAAGAAGATGTGTAATTAAGTATTGTTTAATCTAAGGGCAAAATAGTATTTGCGAATTATTATTTAATTATTTTTTTTAAAAGTTGTATGGAATAAGATAAGAGAGAATATTGAATTAGTACACTAGTATAAGGTAAGTTATTGTCAGGTTATTGTACAAGAATAAAGAGGCTTATTCTAAAATAAGCATATTCATATTCTGTTTAGGGAGGGGGGCTTATATTATATTGTTTGTTAAACTATACATTCTCCTTAGGCGTCTCCTTTGAATGCTGTGACATGCTTTTTATTCAGATATTTATTGGCTACGTGCATGACACAATTCAATTTGGTCTTCATCTTGAGAAGTGTTCTCATCCCAGATTGTATGTATTAGATTTATCTTTCGAGGATCAAATCATATTTTGTTGTCGGCTAAGCAGCAGCAATCTTTATATCATCCGAGGCAGGGGGTGAATATCGTGCCTTGGCCATAGTTAGTAGCGTGAGACTGGTTCTATTTATTTTTTTCTTTCGGTTAAAAAGAATAGCAAACCGGGCACAAAAGTATGCTAATGTTGGTTAGTGTTTCAAAATAGATCTTGATCACTATCTTGGTGAGTTTTGCCTCACGAGCTTCTCTTGAGAGCTTCAGTTTCGGCCTGTAGAGGATCTGCTGCTTCAAAGTGGTATGCCCCACTAAAGGTAGCAGTCCCAACAACATGGGTTCTAGATAAGAAGCCACCCCTATAAATAAGGAGAAATCTTTTGAGCAAAAATAGATTTTGGTAGTATTGGGAGAAAGACGGGAGAATACTGTGTTGGTCTTCGTGAACTTTCTCGCCCTATCTGATAGTAGATATGAAATTCTATTTCCATTAGCAAAGAATGAAACAGAACTCTAACTTTCCTTTCTTGCTTTGTTTTGTCTCCCTCAGGTTCGTTTGCTAATGCCTAGATTGATCTCGTTGATCTTTTTTTTATCTATTTGGTAAGATTTGGAGTAGTTTTGTGCTTAACTCGTGAGGTCTTGCCGTGTGAGATAATTGTCAATGAGTTTGGGGGTTGATTTATTGATTGATGTTGGTGGATTTTGTCTATTTGGATGATTTTGAAACTTGAGTTGGGAAATCTTTGTACTCTAAATGCAAAGAGTGGAGAGGGGAGTCCTTAAAGATCAGCTTTTGGAACATTCCAAGTGATTAGTTATTATGGATGTAAGTAATGTGATAAGGTTCTTATACCAAAAATAGGTCACGCAATAATTCCTTTAAAATATGAATATATTATAGAAATCAGTCCGTGCAATCGTGGAAAAATATTCGTCAGATATTCTCTGGTAGTCAGAAAATTACGAAACCAATTGGATTAGATCTATAACTTCCTGATCTACAACTTTCGTATTTATGTCTTTCGCAGATTAAAATTGTAGAAGGGACGAAAAACATGAAATAACATGGGTGATAGTGATGGTGACAAGTGGAGTGGATTTTAGGGTTATGGATGGTATGAAAGTGGAGGTGAATGGTGGGTGATGGTGGTGGTGACGGGTGGAGTGGATGTTAGTGTTATGGATGAGTATGGAGGTAGAGGTGGATGGTGGGTGATGGTGGTGGTGACGAGTGGAGTGGATGTTAGTGTTATGGATGAGTATGGAGGTGGAGGTGGATGGTGGATGTGATTAAGGGAAGTAGATGAAGTGAACAAAGTGGTCGAGATCCCAAAGGAGAGGGGTGGCTCGACAGTCGAGAGAGATTAGAAGTTAGGAGAATTATTGCCAACGGTAGAGGTGGAAAGATGGTGAAGATGGAGGAGAGAGGAGTTTAGAGAGAAGATAGGAGGCAAGAAATCAATAATCCAATAGCATAATAAAGTTGGCTGCCATCCACATATTTATAGAAGCTAGCAAATAAGTCCTAAAACAATATGAAACCCTAATTATAGAGGATTTCCGTCGATTGCGTTCGAACGCGCCCGATCGCGTTCGAACAAACCCAAAAAGCTCCATCTCTATCTGTGTGAACGCGATGCAAGCGTTCAAACACGGGCGTTCGAACTTGCCCGACCGCATTCGAATGCACAATATGTGTTCTCTGTATTTGTGAACTTGATGCAGGCGTTCGCAAGGGCATTCGAACGCGGCCCCTCCTGCGTTCGAATGCAACCTACATGAATTTTATTTTAATGAAAATAAACACCTAATGCAATAAGAAAACATCCTAACTAAGTGTATCATAATGTTTGGTTTTCTAGGCCACCACTAGATGGATCTTCAATCTCTTTAGCACCTAGTCATGGTTAGCTAGTGTTAGAACCAGATTTGTTTTGATTTACTCATAAGAAAATTTTAAAAATTTTATGAGTGGTGGCATCATAAGATATGGTTCTTTTAGCTCTTGTTTGACATGATACTGAAGTCGAGGTGAAAAGATAAAAAATGAAATACTGAAAGAAGGTTGAAATTGGTTAGAATTGTAAATATTCGATATTATGACAGTCATCAGAGGGTGGTGAGCGACTGTGGGATTGTGGTTGTCGACCGTAAGGTTGAGTAGCTTATGGAGGAAGATGGTGGCTAAGGTTTGAAAATTTAGAAGGATTCTAAAGTTAAGATCTACTCTTAGAAAAATAAAGACGATTTAACGGCTACAATAAAATGATAAATACACGATAATAAAATAACTAAAGCTAATATTCATTCTACGATACCCTAATTAATTCACGATAATATTCATTCTACATGATAGTTTATATAAAAATCGAGTTGTATCATTGTTTGTTATATTTGTACTTTATTATATCAGACGATGATTTCTATAATACAAGTCGAAATATAGTATACTCAAGTATTAGTTATTTTAGTTGTATCTTCATAGTTTGTCATGGCCTGTGTGGACTCTATTGGATTATGTAGCTGTGTAGTATGATTATTATGGATTTAGATATGGATATGTTAGTAGGTTTTATTTGATAATGTTATAATTTATTTCGTGATTGAGTATGTGAGCTTAAGGCTTATCTATGCTTGGCGCCCCCACCCGTCCTACCGCATGCGCTATGCGTGTCATGTGGGCGCGTGGGTGTGCACGTGCCGGTGCCGAGCAGGGGCATTACATAGGTTACATGGGTGCCAATGGCAACTGCGCGAGGTTGCTGCCAATGGCAATCGACGTCCGACGAGTCCTCGTAGTGATGGAGTGGCGCGAGGAGTGATGGAAGTTGAAGATTGAGCTCAAGCTTGGTTTGCTACAATGGTGGCCATGGAGTATCATTGACGAGCCCACCGGCCCCCCATGGCTGAGTTTGGTGGCCATGGCCCTACTATAGTGGAGCTGTGATGGCTAAGAGGACAACAAAAGCCACTCGACATGGCTTGGCTCGAGCAATATGGTCATGAGCGTTGCTATTGGATTCAGTCACGCAATGGTCGCCAGCAACTCTAGTGGCCACCACTAGATAGCAGTCAAGTTGGAGAGGCTAGTTGTGGCCACTGGTAGCTGCTGAAGGGTCAAACCCGAGGCCACGAGTTGCGAGTTTTACTATAGTCAAAAGGACTATCAATAGTGGCTTTTAGATGGTGTTGACATGAACGATTACCATGGATCGGGTGCAAGTGGTCAAATTGCTGGTAGTAGTGGCTTAGATTGAAAGTGTTTGGATCGCGATCGATGGAAAACTAGGGTTTCATGCTCTACTTTCTGCCGCAGATAAGGAAGACGACGTTAGGGTTGTCATTGGGGGATTCTTCGATGTCGCTGCAACAACGGTTTAGGTCTGAAGAGGTGATAAGGACTCCACCGCAATCGAATGTGGTGATTTGGTTGTGGTTCAGGGCGGATCTTCCCTTCCCGCACAATTTGAGTTTATCTCACCGTAGGGGGGCGATTCCCCTATAGCTAGCAGAGCTAATGGCTAGAGGGGTCTATAATGTGGTCAAGACCCCACCGCTGCAGGACGAGGGGTGATTTCCGCGGTTTAGATAGTCTCTATGGTTTCAACATTGTTGGTACTTGAAGGTGGTGGTGGTGGCTGTTTCGCAATGGTCGATGGCTGTGGTGGCACAGGGTGGTGGTGGGCAACACACGTAGAGTCTCTACCAATGCCTAGAGGGAAATTTGCATCTCCTTCAAGTTCTCTTTCAAATTGGCCAAAATTTCTTTGAATAATGGTGGTGGCTGCTGGTGGTGGTGGCACCAGAGAAGACTCAGCCAGTATGGAAATGAGTTCTTGATTCTCTATGGCAGCAATCTCTCTTGGATTTGTCTTGGATTGTGTTTTCTCCAACGATCGATGAATGATGTCTCTAGTACCACTGTTACGAATCAGGTTTGGACCTATCTGCTCATATGAAAATTCTAAAATTTTATGGGTGGTAGCCTCATGAGATAGGGTTCATTTGACTCTCGTTACGTAAATAAAGTTGTGATGAAAAGATAAAAATTAAAATAGTAAAGAAATGTCAAAATTGGAATAAATTATAAATATCTGATATTGCAGCAGTCATCGAAAGGTTGGCAAACAGCCATGGGATGGTGATGGTCGACCGTAAGGGTGACTAGCTCATAGAGTAAGATGGTGGTTAGAGTTTGAAAGCCTGAAAGACTTATAGGGTTCAGATCTGCTCCTAAAAAATTAATAAAAATATATAACGACTATGATAAAACAGTTAATACACGATAATAAAATAGCTAAAATTAATATTCATTCCATGATATCTAATTAACTCATGAGCGCTCCTATGTATAGTAGTAGTCATAGCAAGTTGGGTCCAATTTGCCTAATGGGCTTACATAGCGGATTATCCGTCTTAATTTAAAATTAAAAATAATAAACAAATCAACTAACTAGATGCGACTCGACTCGACCTAACTCACTTGACTTCCATGGGCACATCATAACATGTAGCTCCAAATCAAGCTCAGTCCAGTCCAAGGCTGCATGTAACGCCCCTGCCCGACACTGGCACATGCACACCCATGCTCCCACACGACACGCGCGGCTTACGTGACAAGTCGAGCGGGGCGCGTCACGCACAGATACACCCCTGTGCTCACACATTCTATCACAAAATAAATCATGATATCACCAAGATAAACTTGTCAAAATATCTATATCTAAATCCACAACAACCATACTAGACAGCTACATAATCTAATAGAGCCCACATAATTCATAACAAACCATCAAAATATAACTAAAATAACTAATACATGTATATACTATAATTCGACCTATATTATACAAATCATCGTCTAATAGAATGGAGTACAAATATCAAATAATAGTATAACTCAATTTCTATATAAACTATCATCTATACCGTCTCGCATCTATAGCTCACCTTATCAACGCTTTAAATATCTTCTCAAGATATTTCAAGTCTCTATCATGTTCCACATATCTGAGAGAATTAAAAAAGAAATAAAGAGTCATGAGCTAAAGGTTCAGTGAATAAACCTTACCCCAAATCAGAAAGAGCATTATGTCATAAATGAGTGTATCATCAATAATATATAAATGTATAGTGGATATTATGTTATAACTGATCAAATATAATTCTCAACAATGTAGAAACAAATCTCCATGTTATGCCATCATCATAGTATATGCATATATTAGTTGTTTTAGTTGTATCTTAATGGTTTGTCATGAATTGTGTGGGCCCTGTCAAATTATATAGCTGTCTAGTATGATTGTTATGGATTTAGATATAGATATCTTGACAAGTTTATCTTGGTTATATCATGATTTATTTTGTGATATCATATATATGTGGTTGCATTTAATATCATAACGTATGATGCTTTCTATGACCACATTATGATATTAAATGCAACCACATATATATGATGCATAATGATCACTCGAAAATCAAGTATACTAAATGATAATGAAATCATATGCATTTCTTAATATCTCAATCATCAATATCGACTCTGAACAACATCATCATACATACTCAACACCTGGTACCCGATCGCATATTCCTGCCCGTAGGCTCAAAGCATATCCTACCATACACTAAGGGTATTTCAATCATAGTCATACTCTGTCATACGCTAAGAGTATATCAAAATCTATCCAGATCGGGTACCTCACCAGTTAATATAAATCACATGAGAGTAACTCGCCACATGCATACCCTAGCGAACGGCAGGTGTTTGATTATCTATACGCACAAACTCAACTAACTTTGGACATGGGCCACGAGATATCGCATATTAGCGACCATAATCATCACATCATGCACCCCTAACCCTAGCGCCTACTTAGGTACCCTCATGCTTTTTCTATCAATTTTACTATCAATGAGATTTATGCATTTTCTTCTATATGATAGATCACGTGCATATATTCAGTACTATAACAAGTCATGCATATTAGAAATTTAGATAGTAAGGAAGTCAAGAGGAAAATAATGTAATGTAGTCTCTAACCATATATCTAACACATGCATATCCCTACTAGTCTATCACATACATACTTATTATGCTAGAGATCATCTCAATATAAAGTCATAACAGTATAATCATCTCCAACCATCTCTATATGTTGGGGCAAGATGAAGGAAGATGGTAGAAGAGTAAATATGAGGGGAGGGGGTAGTGGAGGTATTTTTGTAATATAGTTAATGTCAAAATAACGTCAGGGTCTTAAATAAAAATTATAAGAAAAAATGAGGGTTTGGATTACAAAATCCTCAAAGACAGAATGAAAATCATAAAATAGATAAAATATAATGTGTGATTTATAAATTTTGTTATATTTATATTTTTTTTTCATCAACAATACAACTATATAATTCACACAGCCGCTACATAGAGAAAATGAATAACATTAAACATGGACCTAGAATATTAAGGTAATGGATTAATTTAGGATAGGTTCGAAAGGATGGTCCTAAAAGTGAGGGGCCACATCTTCCATAACTGAAGACACCAAAATAAGAAACAATCCAATAGTTATGTCTTCTGTAACTGGACTATGTCGTGCTGGAGGAGATTCTCATTGTCTATGTAGCTGCTGCACCCCTTTCATTGTGAGCAAATTGATCTCATGCAAAATCTCCAATATTGACTCCTATAATTATTAGATTAGAAAATATGGTTGGTGAAGGCGGAGGAAATTGGGCCCACGGTACCTTAGGGAAGTAGTGCTACCCTGGTCTACTTCGGTCTTCTCTTGGACAACCGAGAAAGTGTCCCTAGCAGAATTTGAAAGTTCGTAATTTTTAAAGATCTCCTTTCTTTAAGGAGATCAATCTATATTGACATTATCCGACTATGGAAGTTCGAGCTTCATAGAGCTCTTAACTATCCTTGAATTGTTACATAAATAGAAAACATAATCCCACTAAATGATGCTAATACATTCTTAGGAATATATCTTGAACGAACAAATAAGATATAATTGCATTGAAGATGATAAAATTTTATTCCATAATACATCAGAGTCGAAGACTTCTACATGGCCAAAATAGCTAATTATTTCTCTAATAAATCTTGTCATTGATGATGACTTATATTTATTTATTTTTGTTAGGTTTATATACACCTAGCAAGATTTATTTTGACTTTTTCTTCTCGGGCCCAAATATTACTTCTTTATTTTTTTTGACAAACAGGTTGTGGCCCTTGTTTCTATTGAAACTTAATTAGTGACACAATCAGTCACCTAGTCCCTCAAAACACATGTGAATACAACCTGTAGCAACATTTGACCCTAAGGCCTTACAAACAACAAAGTCAAAAAAAACAAAACTAACCATGCTTCTACCAAAAACGACCATACTAACTTTAAGCTATTACCATACTGCTACTCGACCAACACAAATATCAACTACACAGTCAACAATAGATAATTTAACATTAATTACGCACCTTTTGTTTTTCCAAGTATTAAAGAGAGTAGCAAAAGAAAACTCCACAACATCAGCTTCAATGTTCCTCCAACTCAACCACCTCTTTCAGCAAGTAAGTATCTGTCAAACGCCGCACTCATTTAGCTGCCTCCTCTTTTTTAGTCCCGGCC
Source organism: Typha angustifolia (assembly GCF_048772165.1). NCBI lineage: Eukaryota > Viridiplantae > Streptophyta > Magnoliopsida > Poales > Typhaceae > Typha > Typha angustifolia. The sequence goes on along the minus strand of NC_133252.1, from coordinate 7,736,153 downwards.
CAATAGAGAAACAAGGAGGTCACTTTATGTTGGAAAGCTTCACAGGTGTGGCACAATTATTAAAAGTTCTATCATTTCGCTCTAACCACAGAGCCAACATCATAGCACTTAACTAGATATAACATTTTTTTCTCTCTCCCCCCAACTTTAAATTGGTCATCTGAAACCAATTCTTCACATGTTTCACCTTACTTGGAAGAACTTCATCATATGCCACAACAGTTTCCCACCAAACTTACACCTCAAAAAAAGGTGATCCACTGACTCATCATTTTTACGAAAAACACAAGTAGAACTACTGGTCGTCCAACCTTTCTTGAGCTAATTATCTCTAGTCAACACTCTGTTATTGTAGACCAACCACTAAAAAAGCTCTAACTTTCAGAGGTATCTTTAGCATCAAAATAAAATTATTAGCAATTTAGAGATAACAACCCCTCCCCCCATATGATTAAGGAATCTATAAAGAGATTTAATAGTGAAAATACCATTACCTTCCCATCTCCATCTGACTCTATCATTACTCGTACCTCTCTGGGTACAATAGGTGCTGACAAAATTGATCATTCGTTGTTCTTCCAACAACAGACTTTTAGTTAGCATCCTTCTATACTTAAGCCTCCATTCACCTTTTTCAAACTAAATCTCATACATAGTTGCCTCTTCATTCCATGCAATATTAAACAACTGAGAATATTTGACCGCAAGAGAACATTCTCTGATCCAAATGTCTTTTCAGAACTTTACTTTTTTGCCATTATGAATTTCCCACTACATGCCTGTTTTAAAAACAGCTCCTGTCTGAATCACTCCCCGCCAAAAAGAAGAGATTCTACTAGAATTAACCAACTTGAATAAATTAATCTTAACTTTCCTATAATCTCTCTGCATAATTACTAACGCCCACATATGATATTTCGAATTTAAAAGCCTCCACCACCACTTAGCTAGTAGAGACTTATTCATATCATGAATTTAACAATCCCCGTTCCTCCAAATTCTCTTTTCCTACACACTTTGTTTCAACTAGCTAGAGCATATCTTTTTTTATTCTCCACCATCATGTGCCAGAGAAAATTTCTTTTTAACTTATCAATTCTTTTCTACGCCCATATCGACATGTTAAAGAAAAAGAGAAAGTATAAGGAATAGCACTAAGAATAGAATTTATAAGGGTTATACAACCCCAAGGATGCTAATTTTCCTTTCCACCTAGCTAATTTCTTTTTCTACTTTTTCTACCACTGGCATCCATTCTTTCTTCCTCAGCTTGCCATCATGTAAAGGTAGCTCTAAATGCTTAATTAGCAAACCTTCCATTTGACAATTTAACATAGCAGCAACTTCTTTCCTTCTTCTTATTACTCCCCAAATATACTAGAGAACTCTTCTCAAAGTTAATTTTTAATCCTGATACAGCCTCAAATCCATAAGGCAAGAACTTAAACACTATCACATCTTTTTTCTCTACCTATAGGAACAACAGGGTATCATCAGCATATTGCAAGTTAATAATCCCTTTTTCACAAATATTAGCATCCAATCCAAAGATAAGTCCACATTATTTAGCTTTATTTAACATCATGTTTAAACCATCAGCAATAAGAACAAATAGGTACAAAGACAGTGGATCTCCTTGTCTCAACCCTTTCTTGTATTTAATATAATTTCATATCTCATCATTCAAGGTAACAGTTGAAGAACCTATTGTTATAGTTTACATCACCCAGTCCACCCATATTTTAGGAAAACCTCTCCAATGGAGAACATCAGCAAGATAGTCTCATCTCACCTTATCATATGCTTTTCAAAGTCCAATTTTAGTAAAATGCCTTCACTTTTATTTTTCTTGACCTCAAGGATCACCCCATGAGCACAAATCGTGCTATCCATAATATATCTCCCTTTAATAAAGGTACTTTGATAATCTGAAATTATATCATCTATCACTCCACACAATCTGCAAGTTAGAGTCTTTGTAATCATTTTATAACTGCAATTCAAAGGTTTAATTGGCATATAATCTTCAACTCTATCTGTCCCACTATTTTTTGGAATTAAACAAATCATTGCATAATTCAACCTATTGAGATTACACTTTCTTTGTAAAACATAGTGAACATAGCCATAATATCATATTTCAACACATCCCAAAAATGATGATATAGCTTCATACTAATAGCGTCATGTCTTGGAGCTTTATTCTCAACCATATCAAAAACAGTCATATGAACTTTCTATTCACTAAAAGGTATAATTAAAGCCTCAGCTTTTTCCTTACTAATTTATTCTCCTCCTAGATTTCCTCTGTCATAGTCAACCTCCAATTATCCATTGATCTAAACATATTCGTCTAGTAATTCATAATATACTCACTAATTTTATTTGGTTCTGTGGACTGTCCTTCCCAGTCTAAATAGAGAAGGTTGTATTTCTTCTTCTCTTCCCATTAGCAACCCTATAAATATAGGAAGTGTTCAAATCACCCTCAGTTAACTACAACTATCTTGATCTCTATTGCCACTTCATCTCTTTCTCTTTATACAACTGCTGCAATTGAATCACAGCCTCTTCTTTGCTAAGAATTTCATCTGTACTTAAGTTTCTCTCTTCCTCCAACATATCCATATGATTAACAATCTTAATCAAATTGGTCTTTTGCTCCCAATTCATCCTTTTTAAATTTCTACTCCATCATCTCATGTTTTGTCTCAACCTTTTAATCTTTTCAAACTAGATCCTAATTGCAAAAACCTCCATAGTCTCTCAAGACCACCATTTTTTTTATCAGCTCATCAAAGTCTGTTTTATAGAACCAAAACTATTCTAACCAAAAAATGTGAGTCTTATTACTAGATGTTCCGATATCCACTAGCAAAGGGACATGATCAGAGTAAAGCCTTGGTAAGGCCTTCATCATAGTAAGAGGATACATCCCTTTTCACTCTATGATTGCAAAAACTCTATCTAACAGTCATAATAGGATCCTCTCTCATATGGGACCAAGAAAATTTATGGCCCGAAAGTTTCAATTCCATCACCATCATAAGATTTTTTTCCTTTTCTATCACTTATATATCTAGTAGCATTAAAATCTCCTCCCTAGAAGTCAGTGATCACCATTCCAGGTTTTAATTTCTTTAACTCATCCCAAAAGATTTTTTTTATCACTCCATTCTTAAGGTCCATAAACATTAGTGGCCCACTTGGTCTGACTTTTCCTACTGAACAAGCAGATTGATAAAGCATGAACCTTTTATCCCAATTCAGAACCTCTAGTTTTTCATCATTAATCCCAATCAGCAAGCCACCTAAAGCACCTACTAAAGATAGGTAGGACCAACAAGTAATCCTACCCTCTCTCATAGCTATCAACATTCTATCTTTAAAGTTCTCATACTTAGTTTCTAGGATACACACAAAGTCTAGATGCTCTTGCAGAATCAGCTCCTTAATTCTTTTTTTTTTATTATTCACATACCTTTAATATTCCAATACATGTCTTTCATTCACTAGACTAAACTCTCTCTGATTCTCCACTACCAAGAGAATCAACATATTTCTCTCTCTTTCTCTCTCAAAGGCTTTTAAAATTGCTAAACTTTCTCTTTTCTCTTCTTGGGTATTCCCCAAATTAATCCCACAAGTATGAGCAATGGATAATAGTTCATTATCAAAAAATTTTAAAAAGCACATTGTAAAAAAGGGTCTTTTCCTATTTGTGTCCTTTTCCTCCTAGTATTCTTCAAAGCTTTTGTTTTTCCCACTTCCTCCATCTGCTGTTGGATGGCCCTCTTCTGTCCTCCTTATCTGATGATATTTCTAAGACTTTTTCTGATTAGTAGTTGTGGTGATTTATTGACTTTTTTCCTCATATATTTTTTAATCTCTAGAGATCCTATAGACTGTATGAGTTCCACATCCAAAATACTCCCCTTAGAGTATACAGCCAACTACCAGTCTTCATGGTTAGCTTCCTCTATCTCAACCTCGTGTATCTCCATCTCCTCTATCTCTCCTTCAATAGCTTCCATATTCTATCATTTTATTCCAAGTCCCTTTTTCAATCAACATTTTTCCCCACCCATACTTTTTCAACTAATTCCAATTTTCCAAGACTATTTTTTATGCTCTTAGCTTGAGACTAAGTCTCTAGGGAATTAATTGAAAAGCCCTCTTCCACCTTCTTTTTTCCTTTGTTATCTAATTTCTTCTCTATCTCTTTAAAGTCTTCCTTGTCCACCTGGTTGCATCTCTTCCTCCTGATAAGCTTGTCTTTTTAGCATCTTTTCCCCAATTAAAGGGGTTAACTAGAATTCCAACACTTTTCTCAGAACATTTGATAGATCCCATTTTTGGTAGAACTTTATCCCAGCTTCTCCATTCTTGATTACTACTTTAATCAGAGCCTAATCCAGATCCTCTCTTTACCCAAGACTTGAATTGTCCATCCTATGTTCACTGCCGTCAATCTCACATTTAACCTCAAATATCATTTTTTCTATCATAATGGCTACTTTAACTAGAGTATCAACAATGTCCTTTACCATTACTCATAATCTGGCCCATCTCAAATTTCTTTTTTCTTTATTTTTTTATTTTTCATCTGCCAGTTCTAATGTTCCAAAGGTATCAACAATCTTCATAAAGTGTATAAAATTCCAACAGTGAAAAAGGATATCTGATAGACGAATCCAGATAGGTTCCTTATGACACACCACCTTCCGGTCCTTCCGCCATGACTTGAAATTGACCACAGCCACTCCTAGGTCTACATCCCCTTCTCTCACCACTACATCCATACTTTGTAGCGATCGAAAATCCACAAGGTATTCATGTTCAGATATAGCCCTAACCCTCCAAGCATGCTCCCATGCCCACATCGTACTCATAGCCAGTTTAAGATTTTGAGAAAAAATCTTACCCCTTCAAATGGAAGCTATCATATATTTCTTCAGTTTTCCTTTATTTTGCCGCATCTTCTCAGATGCCCTTAGAAAGACCCATGAAGATTTTACTAAAGTCATGTTCCGTGCCTCCATTATACCAGTCTTGTAATTCTCGGCTCTATGTCCAAATCTCCGGCACTTATAGCAGATGATGCTATTACGGCAAGCCCCCGCCTAGTGTCCTTGTTTGCCGCAACGAAAACACTCCAATCTTGATCTCCTTCTCTCTTTCTCGTTGGAAGTTTGAGGGTTTTTTTGAAACTTTTCTTGAACCCTAGGTTTGGATGAATCCCCTTATAAAACATCATGGTACAAGAGTTTGATATTCTCCGCCTTACCTGAGTTGATTCCACCCTCACCTATATGGTGTGATTCACTCTCAGATCTTCGATCTTTGTTTTCTCTGCCTAGCGTGGCATTAACCCCAATCTCATCTAAGAGTCTTCGTCTTTTGAGCCTTTCAAATCCACCGTTCGTGTTTACACTAGTCTTGGGTTGGGCTAGGTAATCGTCATGGGCCGAATGGGTTTTACTCTAGGCTTGAGGCTCGTCTAACATTGTTCACCACTCGTCGCCTCCAAGGATTTAAGTACAAGAACAAGGAGGAAGAGTATAAAGCTCACAACTTGCTGCACAAACACTAACAGCTCGACGGAAGGAAGGAGACTTAGATTAGTTAAAAGAAGGGCCCAATGATATCCAACTTTTAAGGGGGATGCACCAAAATTAGGAGACTATTAAACTAAAGTCCTCACATCTCTCATCTCCCAAAAAGCCCACCATGTGGGTTGTACTGGAAGAAGAATATCTAGGAGCTTGTTTCTCACAACTTTTTCTCTCAAATATTACTTCTTAGAGGCGATATTAGGAAGATAACATAAAGACAAATCGACATGGAAAAGTCCCCGTAAATTGATGACTAAGGTGGAACGACTATTGACAAACCTCCAAAGCAACGTTATAATGTGCTTCAAGGGGCACTACTTTCAAAATCTACGGTAACGAAAGCCTCTAACAAATGGAGAATAGAGGCTAATTGTGCTCCATTGCATTCCATAATAAATATTACTTTTATTGGATCAAAAAAGATAATCGTGGAGGAGAATAGGGCGAAAAAAAAAGAAGAGGAATATATATAGAGAGAAAAGAAGACGAGGGTAGAGAGAAAAAGAGGAGGATAGGTAGAAAAATAAGAAGAGGATAGAGAAAAAGAAAATTAGACAACTGTGGAACATGATGCCACCAACAATGAGGAGGGCACAAAGAAAGAGTTGATGCTTCTTCTAGTAGATGAGACAATGGTGCAAGCCTTAGATGTATGAGAAGTAGATAGCATAAATAAGACTGTTATAACAATTAAATCAAACTCTCTATTACCATTAAAGCTAGTGATAAAAAGTTTTATATGTAATAAAAAAAATCACATCTTACACCGAGGGAGAAGGAGATAATTGATAAAAGTAACATAGATAACCAATGAGTAAGTTATTATTATTATTATTATTATTATCTTTTCATTATTGTCATATATCATAAACAAATTACTGACTACTGTATAAATTGTGTTATAATTTGAAAGTATAATGATATATTGGTGTCTAGAAAACATTATATCATGAAGTTAACTAATGGTAAGATGATTGTAGATGACATAATTAATATCTGATAAAAATATTTGTACTTCGACAAGGAGGGCACAAAGATGAATAAAGAACATGTTTTTTCATGAGCACAGAATTCTATGTACATTTTAAATTAATAATCCTTTACAAATAGAGATCCTTGCTAGATAGACCAATAATATTGCCTAACATTTTACTCTATCAATATATAAGCAGTATACAAGAAAAATTCAAAATTGCTTATAGAGATATTTGTTAGACCAACAATAGAAGGAAAAACCTACTCATTGCTACAAATAGATAATTTCACTTTGAACATCTTTGCATTGGTACTTACTAGTGATTGATACGAAAGAAGGTGTGTAGAAACATTGCTCTTCTATTGTGGTAGCCGAATATATCATGCAGGCAAAATAACTTTCTAATTCATTAATCTTTATGTTATATATATACCAAGGCAAGAAGTAAAGCTTAGATCGTTCAAATTTTATACTAAAATATAAAAATCACATTCAATGCGGTAAATTGGCTTTGGACAAAATGTACGAGGCGTCTAAAAATTAAATACGCAGTAGATCTAATGACAAATGAGTTTTTAAAATATCAATAAAGAGCATAAGAAGTAAATATACTATATCTTGTTTTTTCTTCTTTGGTTATATACTTTTCATCTCATATTACAGGCTTTAAGAAGTAAATATACTTCTTTCCCCTAATCGTTTCTGTTAGTTGTATATTTTATTAAACATCATACTGTTTTTATAGTCAACCTTCTCTCCTTTATTTTATGTAAGAGCGTCTCTATTTTTTACTTGCTTATTTTTATGTATGCATATTATTTTACTAAACATCATTGATCCTACTTTTCTTGTAGTCAACATTTTTTCCTTTATTTTATGAAAAAAGGTTATGTATGTTTACTTGCTCTATTCCTAATTTTTAGATATCTAATTTGAATATAATAAATTGGCTGCCTAAGTATAAAGTATATAGTTGAACATCATTATTTTGGGAGCAAAATGACAGTAAAGTGGAGCATCAATAACAACATTGAACATGTTTAGATATGTTCAAATGATTGATATCATAAATCTATTCATCATCTCTTTTAGTGTGTTGTCTATATAAACTCTTCAACATAATAATATAACAAATTTATACAAGGTCAAGCATTAGTATCACATGGAAACCTTCTGTACCAACTTATAATGATGCTTCATTCATTCTCCATATGTGGTTTCAAACATATCAGCAAAAAATCTTCAATTTGAGATATAAGACTAAATTTAGCTCACAACTATAACTTGGACTCCTTTCTTTGCAACCGTCTATATCTTCTTGCTCTTATGTTGTTCTTGTATAGGATATGACAAACGTGTATGTATTATTTAATTTTGACATTATCATGTTTAGTGTCAACAGAAAGATAATTTTATACATTTATCATACTAATATATAGTATTGGAAAGATAAAATTTTCTTGCTAGTTGTTGGCTCATTGAGCAATTTTTTTGTACAAATACTGAGACTGGATTAAGATCAGAGATTGGTATGTAATATTGAGTTACTTTCTTGACTTTGATAATCACTTTATATTTGTAATATTTGATAGTTTTAAAAAAACTAATAACCAATATGTCTAAGGCGACTTGTGGGTTTATAATCATTCAAGCTTTTAAGTCCAACATCGCTTGCGACCTTAAAACCATAATATTTAATATTTGGTACATTTAAATAAGCATCATCAAAGTTAGAAAGCATTTTAATTTATTTACTTTTACGTATTATTTATTTCTCTCCGAAATTATTATTAATTTTTATTTTTTACATCACATTAAAAATAATTATTATACTATAGTACAATCATAAATAAATATTATAACTTTTTGGTCTAGTTTAAATTATCTACTAAGAAAGTTTGGGAGTAGCTCGCATCTAGCCCGGGGTGGGGACCAAAGTGGTCAAGCAAGCCTACACTTGACTGGATAACCATGGTGTGGAGCAAGGATGCTAGAGCAAATGAAGAATCCTTAGCACTCATTGCGTCCTCCCTGTGGCTAATGTGGAAACAACGCAATGTCAAGGTGTTTAGGGGCAAGGTGGACCACCTGAGAGTAGTTGCTAGACACGCGGTGCAATTGACGAAGAACTATGCCAAGCAAAGGAGAACAGCAAGTAGAAAGGAGAGGACCGACAACACTCGATAGGTGCAGCCCACTCTAGGACGAGTAAATGTCAATATGGATAGAGCTTATTCCGAAGGAGACTATCAAAGGGGAGCATGGGCGGTGCTCAGAATAGCAGACAAGGCCTTGCTAATAGTAGTGTGGGGGCCAAGTACAAGCGATTTGCCGCTGGAGGTGGAGACACGAGCCTTCAGACTTGGCTTGCGGATCGCGGCGTGGCATAGCAAGGTTGAAGTGGAGTTCGACTCGCTTGAGTTAGTCAGAGTTTTGAAAATAGAGGTTAATTGCCCTTAAATTATTAAGGGCTTAGTTACCAAGTGTAAGGGGTTACTTGGTTCTCTTATAAACCATCGTATTTTGCATGTGCAAAGAGAAAGGAGCTGCCCAATTGGGCAACTAAATGAGGTAGAAATATATCACAGTCTGTGTTTGTGGAGTCGTCTCACTCTATCCCCCAGGTCTAAGTAACCTAATATGTACGGATGCCTCGGCTTTTTCCGAGGGATTGGGCTCGCTTAATCAAGCTTAATCTTAAAAAAAAATCACTACTAACAGAAAATAAGGCCAATCACATCAAATGAGCCCCTTTTGGTGTAAAATGATAACCAAGTCGGTCCACGGACCTCCTTTCGGAAACAAAAAAAAAAAAGATAACCAAGTAAATGTTATATTATTATGTAATTACCTTGGATTTCTATTTCTCTCTATAATTCTCCTTCCCGTCGATTCTTCTCGGCCTCGAACCAAATGCTCTCTCGCTCCTTCGGGACGCGAATGAGTAGGGAGAAACCGTCCCTCGAAGCAGAGAGACAAAAAGAGGAGAGAAAGTAGTCGTAGTAGTGGCAACCACCTCCTGAACTCTCGTCCCCTCCTCCTTCCTCCCTCCCTCCTCCCCTTAAACCCTAACTCTACTAGGGTTTCCTCCGCAAACATGGCTCCCATCCTCAACTACGAGCAGCACGCACAACGCCTCGTCGAGCCTGACCTCCGTATGCTCTCTCTCCCTCTCCCTCTCCCTCTCTCCTCTTTCTCTGCTCTCTCGATCGCGCTCTCGGTCTCTGTTGAGATTATTTTTTGCTTCTCTCGCAGCGGTGCAGGTGCGGCTGCAGATGGCGATGGAGGTCCGGGACAGCCTCGAGATCGCGCACACCTCGGAGTACCTCAACTTCTTAAAATGCTACTTCCGGGCCTTTTCGGCGATCCTAGGGCAGCTCACGACGCCGCAAACAACGGAGACGGCGGAGCACAAGGTCCGCAACGTTGTCGTGGAGATTTTGAACCGACTTCCTCACAGTGAAGTGCTCCGCCCCTTTGTTCAAGACCTCCTCAAGCTCTCCCTTCATGTCCTCACCCATGACAACGAGGACAACGCCCTCATCTCCATCCGGATCATCTTTGATCTACTTCGCAATTTCCGCCCCACCGTCGAGTCCGAGGTCCAGCCCTTTCTTGATTTCGTCTGCAACATCTACCGCAATTTCCCCGCCACCGTCCAGCACTTCTTCTCTGCCCCGCCTCCCGCGACCACCGCACCGACTAACAACCCCAATTCTAATTCTATTTTGGGAGACGACGGAGGAGTTGGCGGGGGCGGAGGCCCGGGGGTGAGTTATGTTGGGCCTGGGCCGCTTAACCCGAGCACACGGTCGTTCAAGATAGTCGCCGAGAGCCCGCTCGTCGTAATGTTCCTCTTTCAGCTCTACACTAAGCTTGTGCAGACTAACATACCTTATTTGCTGCCGCTCATGGTCACGGCAATTTCCATTCCTGGGCCCGAGAAGGTCCCACCTCATCTTAAGCCTCAGTTTGTTGAGTTAAGGGGTGCGCAGGTTAAGGTAAAGTGGACAGGTTTATGTTTCAGAGTTGGTTTGCATGGTGAGTTTAAAAGGATCTAATTCTGTTTCTCTTTTGTTGTAGACGTTGTCGTTCTTGACCTACTTGCTGAAGAGCTATGCTGATTATATTAGGCCCCATGAGGAGAGCATATGCAAGAGTATTGTAAACTTGTTGGTTACATGTCCTGACTCTGTTTCCATTAGAAAGGTGAGAACTTCGTATGTCATTGGGGATTATATTTATATTTTTGCTGATTTGTTCTTTGCTTGTTTGTATGTGGCCGTCCAGGAGCTGCTTATAGCCTTGAAGCATGTTCTCAATTCAGACTTCCGGCGTGGGCTATTCCCTTTGATTGACACTCTCCTAGAAGAGAGGTACATATAGGTTGCAGTTATACTTGAATTGACAAGACTTTCTTTATTCTGATTTAATTTGATGTTGGAGCGTTCCTTTTAGTTTGGTATTAAGCAAATTATGGACCTGTCTTGACTCAGGCTTCTGTTAAAGTTGTCCTCAGGTTCATCACTTACAACAGATTCCTGGATAAGATACATATATCCAGTTTCTTCCTTTTCTGTGCTGCTATGTTTCTCTCTTTGCCTTCTCTACAATGGTTAAAATCATAAGATGCCATTTTTGATTTTCAGTACTTATTAGGATTGAAATTGTTTGTCCTAAGTCTGCTGGATTACTGATTTAATAGTTCACTGAATAACTATTAAAAGGTTTGAATGATAATAGTAAATGTAAATCTTTTACCACATATGATTACAACTGATAGAGATATCTGGAATTGATATATGGCTAAACTCATATATGGATAAAATTGAGAGCTCTTCGTGGAAGGGTTGAACAAATTTTATTGTTTGATTTTTGCGGCCAGGTGCTTGGCAGAGCAAATTCAGAGGAAAGTAGTGTCTCTGCCATGAAGCATCAAGTCACATAGTGGGTAGCATGGAGTGAAGCATCAACCGATATGGCTGATCTCCGATCTGAATTGTCCGAAATGGAAGACCGATACAACCGATATGGATCATTTTTTTAAGCACCCTCTCTCATCTCAAAACTGATACTTAGAACCTTGGCGGGTAGATTTAAGTTCCTTGCATTCATATTACAAAGGAGTAACTCTGAAGAACCCATATATAGGAATCAACATGGAAGAATGAGGTTTATTTGCTTTGCCATTGCTTGACTATGGACAACTTTGGAAGAAACATTAGTTGGCAACTTGACATTGTATTATAATCTGCCAATCTGATGCTTGTGTGGTTGGTTGCTAGCATCTTCTTGCAGATTCTTTTAACTTCAATGTATCTCCTTTTTTTAATGTTTGTGGGTTGGAAACCTTCATTGTCTTATCGTACCTGCTTATTAACTATATTGGTTGCTCTTTTGTTTGTTAGGGTTTTGATTGGCACTGGTCGAGTTTGTATTGAGACATTAAGACCGCTGGCCTATAGTCTTCTTGCAGAGATAGTGCATTATGTTCGAGGAGACCTTTCCCTTCCTCAGGTTTTTTTTTTCCATATTCTGTTTCACTTTTTTCTTTCATGCTTATCTTGCTTTTATGTTTTGAGTGATATTGACTATGTACTCTTTCCTATGATGAGCTCTCTTAGAAATTTAGAATGGTGTAAAGTTTTTTCATCCACTAACTACAAATAACTATGTTTAACATGGTTATTTATATATATATATATATATATATATATTCTGGTACTTCCGTTCCTCCCTTTGCTTCTATGCAACTTCAAAGTTGGAGAAGGAGGAAAGGTTCCTTTAGCCTCTATTTATCTGGCATACATTATAGGCAATTGCTTTGCCTTGATGGATGGTTCCTACATGTTTAAAGGACTACTTTTATGTTCATCAAATCTAAGTTTCTGAGCTAGAGCGATCATATGTGTTGTCTTAAGTTTTTCCAATAATAGGGTCTTGCACTGCAATCATGCATTATGATTTTTTGGGGGTAATTTACATATCACTTAGGCTCAAAATCAAATGACCCTCTTGAATGTTCATTTGTGCCACTTTGCCCCATTTTGGCCTAAGTAGGGGTGAAAACGGGTCGGATATTAAACGAATACGGATATAGTTTATACATGGGTTTGATTTAAATGGATATTGATACAGATCATATCATAATTGAATTTAGATATGATCCAAATTTTAAATGGATTGAACAAAAGACACATGATATACTCTCAAAAAATAATAGCCTTAAACATTTTTTCTCTCAATATCATTGTGGTGATGATCAATCACAAGTAATTACTAATTAATTGAAGACCACCAACAATATGCTTGTCACCAAAAGACATTAACAATACAATTCATATTTATCATATGCAATTATGCTTATGCAACTACATGCATTTAGGCTCATAAGCACTCTAAGAACATGTAGTCTGAATGCATCTAATGACCGTATAATGCATAGCCAGGATAATTTGCCTAAGCTGATGCCTATGTAATCACATTTTAAAACTATGGAAAGTAGTAAACTCAAGAGGGCAATATGCAAAACAACAGTGTTTTGAAAGGCAGCCATGGTGGCCGCCTTGACGGGGTGGAGCACTGGCCGCCCTGCATAGTGGCAATGCGGTGGTGTAATTGTGTTTGCGCTGACTTGGCGTCCTTTGCGGGCCGAGCAACTCATTTTGGCGGAATAAATAGGCATAATCGGGCTAGTGGGTCAGGTGCGGGTAACATGTTTGATAACTTAGCTTTTAAAAAATCCCAATCCTCCATCTGTTCCTCTTCTCACGATTTGAGCCCTAACCCAACATCCTCTCTTGATCGACGGCAAGCGGCATGCGGCAATCTTTTTTCTCGATTGACGGCAAGTGGCGGTGAAGCAGCAATAGCATGAAGAAGGTGGCGATGATTTCTCTCTCACAATCTCACTCGCTCTCTTTTCACATCCCAACGCTCTTCTCTCTCTCTCTTTATACTCCCACCAGTGAAGTTGAGGGAAGTGAAGCGAAAAATGAAAAATGAAGAAGGGAAAGATACGAAAGCTCTCATGACAATTTTTCATTAGGAGGAACCGATGAAGAGTTGGAAAATGGACATGTAAGTTAAAAAAAATAGAGATGAGAGAGAGGGTGTCAGACTGTCAGCGAACTGAGTTGGTATGTCTCACTTGTGGAGGTATTATTTATTATTTTCTATATACGACATTATTATATATTAAAAATTTATATATTTTATTGGTAATTTTTATATACTATATTAATATATTATTGGTGTAATGCACTGTTAATATATATATATATATGTATTATATTAATAATTTAATATATATTTTATATTATATATGATTAATTTATATTTTTTAATTTAAAAATACTAGATCGCCTTGTCGCTCGCCTTCCACCTTGGCGCTAGGCGGTGGGGACCCGTGGCCGCTTTTGAAAACATTGCAAAACAAGATGTGTAGAATTTGTTCACCTACGAATTATTTTCTCGGATTTCTAATTTTGTGGCTATAGTGAGACTTCTACTAGTAATGGCTGCTATTCTTGATAGTGGTACGCTGCATGCTACAAACACTCACTGCACACTAAAATTTCCATGTTTCTATCTTAATCAGTGGCTGAAAAAAAATCAATTCTGCTTTTATTTGTAGAGATCAATTATCTGATTTTAGAAATATTTATCAGTTTTAATCATCAGAATACAATATCTTTCCTTTTGTTTATTTTCTACATATATGAGGGCTAACAAAACTTTATTCTTTGTGCAGTTATCTCGGATTATCTATTTGTTCTCAAGAAACATGCATGATTCTTCCTTGACCCTTGTTATTCATACAACTTGTGCTCGTCTGATGCTAAATCTGGTTTGACTCTTACTTTTCCTTTAAACTAAGTGAAGTAAGCTTTAGTCTGAACATTATAGGACTTCTCTTCTTTGTTTCATTTAATGGTTAGATGTGCATATAATTTTGGTTGTGGTTAAATGCTAAAGGAGATGAATCCAGAATCTGATTTGTCTTAATCTTGTTATTATATTTGCTTTAGGTTGAGCCTATATATGATAAAGGTATTGACCAACCAAGCATGGATGAAGCACGAGTTTTACTGGTAGGTATCTTAGCTTTGGTGAAAATCAAACATTTCGAATCTAGGCATAATGCTACAAGCCTATGAGTAGTTATTATTACTTGATTTAGTAGTTTAGTTCCAACTTTTTTGTCTGACTTTTTAGGGACGCATTTTGGATGCTTTCGTTGGGAAATTTGGAACCTTCAAGCGCACAATACCCCAGGTATCTACTTTTATCATTTTATAGCTCAGGCTACTTGTCTTTATCTCTATATGGATGACTGAGGTACGAGAGACAGACTCAGATTAAAACTTTAATAGGGAACTTGGATAATTTTTTTCCAAATATTTTATAATTTCTTATGCATTTAGAATAGTGAAGTACATTAGTAGAGCTTTTGATGAATCTTGAGATAGCTGTAGCTGTTGTACTTGTGGATTGCTCCAATTTACAATGTTTTCTTCTGTCTGCACTCTTTGCTACATATAGGAAGTATACTGATGGCCCCCTATAGGTAGTAGGGTAGGATGGGTTGTACCGCTCATCTTGCGGCTAGATGGTAGTCACATCTCCCATTACCTATCTCCATGAGAGGGCCGTAGAATCTATGCTTCGTCACTACCTTACTCTCTTTTCAATATAGTCAGGCTAAAGATTCAAGCGGACTATAATTGGATGTATATAATCTATATTAACTGGTTCCTCTATTTTCAGTCTTTTTGTGGGACTTGCCTGCCTTCATTATGTTTTATTTCTTGTAGTTTTTATTTGCAAGTCATGCATACTTTTTCCACGTACACATCTATATACGTTTCTCTCTCTCTTTCTCGCTCTACATATATATAATGGACCTTTTGTGCATAATCTTGCATAGTCTCGAATGTTTATATAAATTTATATTCATTTATTAGAGAGGAAAATCACCATTGTAGCCCAGTAATTGAGACTTATCAGATTATGATAGAGACCATAGATTTGATTTCTTCATGGACACTGGGGTTAGTATTTAGTGGATTTTCCACTGAAGACATATACTTATATGCGCATGGTTTGAGTCTGTTGGGACCCATTTTTGTTAGGGTGGCCTGGTTTGCTAATTTATGTATCTACAGGCTCATCATCTATTAACTCTTCTTTAAGAAAAAGCCTATTTGGTAGGAAAGATGTGTGTAGACTCACCCTTGTTTCTCAAGAGACTGTATGGCTTTAAGCCTTTAACCTTATATTTCTTTGATGCAAGGGGTAAGCCATACTGTAATATCAACTTACACCCTCTATTGAATATTGCAACATTCAGTTGATTGCATTTCCATATCAGTTGCTTATGCCTGATCAAATAAACTTTTTCATTAAATATATAGCATGTCAGAGGTAACAAAATATTTGTGTATGACTTAAGTAGGACCTCTACATGGATGTGCCCTTTAAATTGATTGAGTTAGATAAACTTGCTCCATTACCTTTTGCTTTGTGGAAAGAACAAAGACATCATCATTTCATATGGAAAACCTTAAAGATATGAATTTAGTGGCAGACATTCAATAAAAGAATCTAGACTTCCACTAGTAGTAAAAAAAATGAAATTCATGCAAAGTGGTGAGAAAGGATAATATTTGATAATTTTTGGGTGGTAGACAATGGATTTCTTGATAAGAAAATAATGGTGCATGTTTCTCTAATCTAACAAGTCTGGTGGTTTTCAAGGAAAAGAAAGGATCAGGAAAGTTACATCCTCTAAAGTCCAAATTATGCATGTCATTGGATATATGTGTGATATGTGTTTTAAGTTGGATTTTAGTGCAACATGAATTGCTTTCAGCCTTGCAATATTTTTTAAGTGGATTGACACCAAATCTTTATATCGAAATTGGTGGCTTCATGCTAATTAGTACTTGTACATTTGTCACTGATACTTGTGACCTTGCTGAAGATTGTAAAACTTCTTTACCTTGAGCTTTATGCATATTTTTCATCTTCTGTAATTCTTTTACTTGTTATATATGAGGTATACATGTTTTTAGAATAATTATTTTTCCTATTTTATTTTTTCTTGTTATTTGTGAAGTGGCATAACTGGCTCAATACTCATTTATCTCTTACTTCCGTTGATGGAGAAATTTGGCATGAATTATTTGAAGATTTTTCCTTTTTCTTTTCAATTGAGGTAGCTACTTGAAGAAGGCGAGGAAGGGAAGGAGCGTTCCAATTTGAGATTGAAACTTGAAGTTCCGATACAGGTGCTTTAATTAGCAAAATTTTCATTTTAATTTAGTTTATTTGTTCCATGAGATGTTGTCAGTTGTCTTTAGCATAACTGGCTTGAGGTCTATGGTCATATTGATCCTTCGTGGGACAATCTCACAGAATTATCATGTTGCAGAAGCATGGAAGAACGAAATTCAGTAATATACTTGTAAGCCATGATGACATATAGTGCCAACTAAAAGAGAGTGACATACAACTAATGACTCTTCCTGTGTATACAAAAAATGGATGTAACTTGAATGAGACAAATACTTATGATGTAGGAGTTGTCATAGAAAAAATGCTGTTCTATCTGCTTTGTAACCCCAATAACTTAATAAAAATTGTTCGATTCATACCTCTTCAAAGATTGCTTACTTCTCTTTGTAGCCATACTTTGAAAGAGTGAACATCGAAGCCTTTGAACATATAGATAGGGATTCAAGAGGAATCCAAGTGAATCAGAATATGACTGCAGTGAGTTTATTGTAGGATAATTTAGAATATTTGTTTCTCATTATTCTGAGTAAATATTCAATGATGTAAGTGATGATTTCACATATATAGTATATCAGTCTAATTTCAAAATATGCCACCTCTCTGCCCTAGCTTTGTTCTCTGTCACCATCTCCAATGGTGCCATTGCTGGCCCCCTTCTCTCCCCCATCCACGAAAAAGCTAAATATATCCAACATTCACAGATATGAGTTTAAAATAAATCTCCAAATTCAACGATATATAAAATAAGCAATTATACCAAGTATGCTTATAACAACAATAATAATATGATGTAAGTGATGATTTCACATATATAGTATATTAGTCCAATTTCAAAATATGCCACCTCTTTGCCCCAACTTTTTTCTCTATCACCATCTCCAATGGCATCCATTAAAAAGCTAAATATATCCAACATTCACAGATATGACTTTAAAATAAATCTCCAAATTCAACGATATATAAAATAAGCAATTATACTAAGTATGCTTATAATAATAATAATAATAATAATAATAATAATAATAATAATAATAATCATTGTGAGTTACTAAGAGATATCATTATGTAATAAACTCACTCTATTTCTTTCACTAATCATTGAGAGAGATAAAGTCACCATAGGAAGTTTCGATCTAATATGAGACTACTCTCTAACTCTGTTAGAGTCACTTAAGAAGTCACTGTAGTAATCTAAAATAAGATTCTCTTTTGGACTTTTAGGTACACTCGAGTCACCATAAAAAGTCGTAAACGATCTATGCTAGGACTGTTCTCTAAGTCATCCCATTTGTTAATTATGTTTTTCCACTAATACTCATGGTCAATAAAATTGTCATTGCATGAAGTATAGCAATCCATTAAGTCATATAACTTGCACATAGAAACATAATATTTAAATTACACATAGAAATATGACATTTAATTTGCACACAAAAGAATATGATAATATAAAAGCACGAAGTACGAGAAAGAAAAAAATGTGAGGGAACCCAGTCACCTGAATTTAGGTGAAACAATTGAAATCTCTACTCCACTTGATAAGACAAATCACTATCTTTAATAATAAATAAATAATATATTTTAATTTAAATCATGATTCTTAGATAAAAATCTAATTTAATTATTAAATGGGCCAAAGCTAGCCCAAGGATGTGGACTGGGCTGCAACTGGCCTACAACCCACTCAAAGTAAGTAAATGGGATGGGCCCATGGCTTGAAACCTATTAGCTCATAGGTTGGGCTGCAGCTAGCCCACAACCTACAATTATAAATCGGGATGGGTCATCTTTGGATCTTCAATCCAAACCTGACTCAAACTTGAAACTAAAAGGGGCTTGTCTCGGGTTGAGTCCGAGCTCAACCTCGCCTTTTACCTCAAGAGAACTAATGAGAGAGGCAGAGAAGACCATCGGCAGTCCACCAACTGCACCCAAAGGCCCTTCGGCCACCTGCTCGAGGAGAGAGGAGGTCAATGTGACAAACAAAGCCTTCCAACATGGGCGGTGGAGAGTTTCACCTCGATATGATACGAGCCACAAAGGCTCCAATAGAAAGTATCCATGATACAAGGCCAACGTCGCGAATCTTCCTATACAAGAGAGGCGACGACTCGAAGCAGTCGAACAACGTATTTTGCCAACGCAGCCACGAACACTAAATTTGGTATTTATTATCTACCATATTAAACTTCAATTAAACTTTAATTAAATATGTAGGGTGGGAAAGGACTCATCGATGAGTTAAATTGTGCATTCTGATTGCTTTGACAGTGCTTCGGCTCTGATTTGATGAAGCAACTCCAATGGGGAGAACGAGGAGAGGTGATTTTGGTGTGGGGAGAAAATAGATCTACGTTTAGTTGAGGCTTTATTTATAGGAGTAACTTTTTGAATTGGATTCAAAAATAGGCCTAAGATATAGCGACCACCTCCTCGTCGTGTAGCAGGCTGATTTTTTCTTGGTTATTGCAATAGTTGTCATTGTTCTTGTCTTTTTTTGGTCCTCCCTTTCTTAATGTTCTTTCCATATCAAATCTTGGATATATAAAACTACTAGATGATGAAGGTTGGACACCTTTTAGGAAAAGAACTTGTTTGGGCATTGCATTTTTTGTTCTCAACTTAGCCTTCTCCACAACTCTCTCTTTCTCGTCCACTTTTTAACTTTCTTTTTCTTACTATTGCAAAACAATAGTGAATCTCACTTTTGTAGTAGTAATTTATAAGTATAAAAAAAATTTACCAGATTTAGCCCAAAATTCTTTGTGATTTTAAATGAGTTTTCTTTAAAGTTTTTAGGCTTCATATGTTAACTAATTTTTTAGAAATTTTCTTTCATATTTACATAATATTTAGAATTTTACGTAATTAAAAATTGGTTTGATTTAATACGGGCAGCCGATATGACCTATATAGTTGATATGGCTGAATGTATCATTTTTTCTAATAGTTGATTCTGATTCCAATACCAACTTTCATAACTGTAGTTAAAAATCATCTTTGCAAGATATGTGAGGGTGTTTAAAGAGAAGGTAATATGGGGTAGAGCGAAAAAAGTTAAAAAATACCAACATGGGGGGATGAAATAAAAGAGAGGATACATCTTGACTTTGAACCATGAATTGAACCATATCGTCTAGAAAGGCTAGATGTTCACTTCTGTATAAATTTTAGAGTATCTGCAGCAGTCTCAATTTGGATTTTACTGAAATTGCCTCAGCAGAGTACTTAAGTGCTGCTAGCTGTAAATGAACTTCATTGCGTTATGATTTGTATCTGTGTAGATGTTTTCCTTTAGTAGAAGCATTGTATGAAAAAGCGCTTTTTAAATGTGCTTTCTTCTACTGTTTTCCTTTTCTTTTTTGGCCTTGTATGATTGCACATGCCATATCCATTATGTCAGTTATTCCTTTTCATTAGAAGGTACTATTCCCCTTTGTTTGGTGTTATGAAATTTGGTCCTTTTCCTTGAATTTAGCCTTTCATTTATTGGTATTATTGAAAGTTGAAGTATGAAAACACCTACCGTTTCTTGAGCCAGAACTATTGTAGCTCTGCTCCTCATGCCTCTCATTGGCTTCTTTTTTTTTCATTGCAAGATCCTTTATTAATTCTTTAATTATCAATCTTTATCTTTATGATGTTTAATCACTCTTTCTGCTCCATTTTCAGTACTTAGCTTCTCATTCATCAGATACTTTAATTCTATATCTTCATTGCTACTTATTCAGTCATGTTAGGTTAAAACTTCAACATTTTATTTCTGTTGATTAGTGCATTTTAATTTTTCCATATACACTGAATTCTTCTACCTGAACATTGGGAACCAGAAATTTCAAACAAAGTGTATCTAAGAAAAAACTGATATCTAAATAAGTAACTATTGGACTAGAGATTGGAATTGATGCAGAAGGGTTGTTAATTGTTAACTATCTTTGGTGGCAGTTTAGTAGTTAGCAATTAACATAGGAATGCCATGTCTGATGCCTAATTCACTGTTATTGTATTTTCCATTAAAGTACATTTACTATATACAGCTGCTTGCTGCATGGTACATGCAATTCCTTTTATTGGAAAACAGTAGGTACAATATAAGAGGTGTAGGTTGCAACAACAAAGCCCATTGTTTAAGGAATCATAAAGTTCTAGTCATTTTCAGTGTTAGTTTTTTTTTTTCAGTTTCTGTTGATATTTTACTAAAATTCTGGGTTTCCTTTTGATGTTTAGCTGTCTATTTTGTTATGTTGTTTTGTTATTGCTGCTATGACTTGCACTTATTTTTCTTTGTGATTTCCCTCATCAGCCTCCACCTTTCTCTTGCAGGCTGTTCTCAACTTGCAAACCCCCCTGGAGTACTCTAAGGAAGTAAATGATTACAAAAATCTGATAAAGACTCTTGTCATGGGTACTGTTCACATATCTAGACCACTAATTTTAATTTAAAACTATGGAAGTTGGTCTAAAGCTATAATTTTTTCTTTTTGTTTAAAAACAACTGTCTTTTTCCAGTAACTTTTTTAGTTTATATCCTTTGTTTCAACCTTATATTTTGAGGGTTGTTTTACCTAGATCTAAGATTGTGAATTATCTAGTGACCAGGGTGATTGTGTCTGAACTGATACACTAAACTAAGCTATGTCATGGTTTGACAACATCATTCCTGCCTAGTCTATCTGGAATGTTTGATGAGTTATGCTCTTCTGTATTTAATGAGTGTTTTGCCTGAGGGGGAGCTTGTACATGTGAATTCTGGTTTCTTATTGTATTACTACCGTTGCATGATTAGATTTGGCCTTGGCGCTCTTTGGGTGTAAGAAGAATGTTTTCATTTTGCACATGTATATATATAACTTTCAAAGTGCTTACTTGCATCTCACCTTTAAAATCTTGAGTTCATATATATAGTGTTATACCAAATTCAAAATTTTGCATGTATGATCTTCTAGTTTGGCTGCTTTCAGGTTAAAATTATACTGGTAGTAAGGGTATTAAAGAGTTGACTCACTGTCCTTGTTGACTATTTCAATTTCAGTGAATAATGTAACTTGAGAAAACTTAGGGTTGTATCCTGAAAGTCTTGGCGATATTCTGTATGATTCACAAGTTTTTGTTACTAAACGAAAAAAGAACATTTACAAATTCTGGCTGAGGTTTGTGCAAAAAGCCAAAAACACCCTTGAAACATAAGCTAGTTAAGTACATTATTATAACTACTTTTAAGTTAGATGATGTCATGAAATTTTAGGGTTGTATGTGCCATTTTTAAGTTTGAATTTAGAAATTTAGATGGCTAATGCAAATTTAGACGTTTGAAGGGATATATATGCCAGTAAGAACTTCAGGGGATGAAATTACACTAAATGCTCTTCAACTGGCATATATATACATATACATATATAAATATGTTCTAGCATAGTTGAAAAAATGCATGTTGAGGGGTGTATTAGGATTGTTTATAAAATAAGCTGCTTTCCTTTTTAGCAGGATCAGATAACAGTATGTCATCACATAATAGTTCAAGTCCACTTGGTATCACTACTATGAGAAATTGTGGATATAGTGAAGAACTTTTGAGGCTAGATTGATCCTTTTGGTATTTTTTAGCAGACTCCACTTAAATATCTCTAAGCAAATGAGGAGATCTGTCAAATTGCTTATTATTTGGAATTGCATACATTTGTTAAATGTAAGCTGCTAAGTGGCACGTCTGCTGTACCCACAAGTTATAATTTTCTTTTGTGGGCTTGACTACTTTGTTTTTTTCCCTTCCGTTCTGCTGCAGACATTTTTCTTTTAGATAGTGAAAAAGATATTCAATGCAATTAAATGTCTCTCGTCTCCACATTTTTAACATGTAATGATTAATGTAGAAAAGGATAACTGTTCATCATCTAATAACTTTGAGGTATATTTCTTAAAGTACCGAAACAAACTTATGTATTTATATTTGAGAATTGTCATGCAGGTTGCTTTAAGGATAAAAATTAGTAAATGACACAACACAGCTTTTTATTTATTATGTATTAGTGTTGTAGGCAGGTTACAGAACAGTTTCACATCAGTCAGAGAGATGTGACATGTTCTACAATGGTAGAATTTTCTTGTAACAATGGCAGGAGTACCCTTGTGGATTTTTGACTTGCTAGTTTGCTGACCTTGTGATTACATAAATTACATGGATCACATGATAGTCATTTAATCTCCCACTAATTATTGTTGACTAACATATTGCAGGAATGAAGACGATTATCTGGAGTATTACCAATGCTCACATGCCACGCTCACAGGTAAAGAAGTTATCTTCTGAATATTGTATATCTGGATTTTTCTGTGCTAATGTGCAACTCTGACAGGTTCCTAATATGCCGCTTCCACAAATGTTTAAAGGTCTACGGGAGGACGAGGTACTTAAAGTCGATTGTTTCTTATCTTTCTGCTTATTGCTGGTAGATTCCATACATATTTATCTTGACTTCACTTGTGGTAGGTTCGAAAAGCTTCAGGTGTCCTAAAGAGTGGCATTCACTGCTTGGCTCTTTTTAAGGAAAAAGATGAAGAAAGAGACATGTTACAGTGCTTTTCACAGATATTAGCTATAATGGAGCCTCGAGATCTCATGGACATGTTCTCGCTGTGTATGCCAGAACTCTTTGATTGCATGATAACCAATACTCAGTTGCTTCATATATTCTCCACCCTTCTGCAAACTGCTAAGGTCCTCCGGCCGTTTACAGATGTTTTAATCAACTTTCTTGTTGGCAGTAAGCTCGATGCTCTAAAACATCCAGATACACCTGCAGCAAAACTTGTCTTACAGCTTTTTCGATTCTTATTTATTGCTGCTGCTAAGGCTCCAGCAGAGTGTGAACGTATTTTGCAGCCTCATATGCCTGTAATAATGGAAGTTTGCATGAAGAATGCTTCAGAAATTGACAAGCCTCTTGGTTATATGAATCTTCTACGTAGTATGTTCCATGCATTGAATAGTGCAAAATTTGATACGCTATTGCGTGATCTCATACCATCTTTGCAGCCTTGTCTAAATATGCTGCTATCTATGCTTGAGGGCCCTACTGGTGAAGATATGAGGGACCTTGTCCTTGAACTTTGCCTAACTCTGCCTGCTCGTTTGAGTTCTTTGCTTCCCCACATTCCTCGCCTCATGAAACCTTTAGTTCTTGCTCTTAAAGGAAATGAGGAACTTGTTACTGTAGGTCTTCGGACACTTGAATTCTGGATTGACAGTCTGAATCCTGATTTTTTGGAGCCGAGTATGGCGAATGTCATGTCTGAGGTGATTCTTGCTCTGTGGTCTCACTTGAGGCCCCTCCCATACCAATGGGGTACAAAGGCTTTGCAACTCCTAGGCAAGTTGGGTGGTCGAAACAGGCGATTTCTTAAAGAACCCCTTATGCTAGAGTGCAAGGAAAACCCTGAACATGGACTTCGCTTGATTCTGACATTTGAGCCTTCCACACCATTTCTAGTACCTCTGGATCGTTGTATACACCTTGCTGTAGCTGCAGTCATGCAAAGTGGTGATATGGATGCTTTCTACAGGAAGCAGGCTCTTATGTTTCTTCGAGTTTGCTTGGTGTCACTGCTGAATTTGAGGGGAAATGTAACAGTTGATGGAGTGTCTCCTGGTTCTCTTGGGACATTATTAATTTCTTCTGTGGATCCTTCACGTCGTCGATCAGAAACTTCAGATATGAAGGTCAGTTGAAATTTGTGTTTTGACTCAAAATGTTGTTAAAATGATGTAGTTTTACTAATTCTTGCTTTGCCAGTTTATCTAGTAAGAGCAACTGTTTTACCCGTACTTACAGTATCCTCTTTTACACATTCATTACTTTTCCTTTTAATGGGAAGTCAGGGTTATTGCTCAGATTGAGTAGGTAAGAGTAAGACACCATAGAGGTATATATGTATCGATAGATAGGGGTACCAAGAGAATGCTTGAAAGGCAGACACCATAGAGCGGACTGCCAGGGACAAGAAGCTATTGGAGATTTCCATTAGGAGTTATGCATGCCATGGCTTAAGTCATGCTTTTATTCTAGGTATAAATAAGAATATTCTTTTGAAGCTGTCGTCTATTCTTACTTAGCCCATATGGGCTTTTTTAGCTCAAGTAATTCACTGTCAATATTTTTTAGTGAAAGGCATTTTCCATGGATCATCTGTAAATCTACTCTAATCCTTTTCATATTTTATCTATGTTGTATTGCTTTTCTGTATCAAGGTCCTTTAATTTCTGAAATCATTCCAGAAGTAGAAAGTAATGCATCATAGTGTTTACACTTTAGCCTTTATCTCTTCTTTATCATCACTTGAAACTTTAGTGAAGTCTTCCTATACCTTTGAAGCAAATTTTAGATGTTACTAAGGGGCTGTTTTGTTGAGAGCTTTACTAGATGTTGCATTAATAGATGTAGTGTTTAACTCAAAAATCATTGCTTGGTTTGGTGCACCAAATCTGAAAAACTGTATTTTAGAAAACTAGTTAGATTCAGATGTAGTATTTTGACACCCATTTGATTTAAGTGAATGCCAAAAGACTACATTTAGACTAACCTAACCTATCTCTCGCTTCTCTCATTTAGATCACACCCCAACCCCAACACCATCTCTCTCCTCCTCTCATTTCCATTCCCAATCCTAACTCATCTCTCCTCTCGTCTCCTTTTCTATTCTCCTCCTTATCTCCTCCACCATTATCACCACATTGCTGGAGTTTTTCTTCACCTCCACATCGCCGGAATGTTTCTTTGTCGCCGTATCGCTGGAGTTTTTCTTCTTCTCTACCTTTTTTTCTTCTCAGTCGTTAGGATCCTTGTATTTCAGCTCCTCTATTATTGTAAAGAAACAGAGGAGTAGTAAAACAATTTGTAGATTTTCCTTCCCCACTTCGTAGCCTTTATTAAGACCCTTAAACCTTGCTAAAAGACTTGGCTAAGAAGGATTGTAGCCTAGACCATGTACTGCAACCGCAGTGGACTCTTTGCCTACTCATTACCTAGAAGGAAAACTTGACAAAAGACAGAGAGTTAATGGTGAGGATGCCTTTGAAGAGGATAGACTTTCCTCTTCTTCCCTCTATGCTATGTATCTAGCTGGAAGTTGGTCAGAAGGACAAAACGAGGCTGCCACAGCCACAGCCATAGTCCATGGCCATGATAGATAGGTATGTAGAGAGGACAATTGTCCAACCAAGTCACTTCATAACCAATGCATTTAAAATTGAAACAAGAGAGAGAGTATTAAATACCCTTGATATTGATGTTACATTACAAAGCTATGTAGGATAATGTAGTAGTTTCTGTAGGAATAGAAGTAGATAACTGGTTTTATTGATTGAAGAGAAACATACTGATTTTATTATTATTGCTTGATCAATAGTCTTCAACAACTATTTTCTATTTCATCTGAAATTTGATTTTCTTTTAGTTGAGAACACAGATGCAGTCTTTTGGTTCTAAGAAATACAACCATATACTTATAATTATAATGTCAAAATAGTATTATGAAATACAATCAATTAAATATTTGTTTACCAAATACATTATTATAAAATATAACAAACCAAACATTTATTTAACAAATACAGCATTATAAAATATAATCAACCAAACAATTAAAATATTTCTCTAAATACAACATCTAGAGAAACATGTATTTCTTAATGTATATTTATTTCTAAATACAAGAAAGTAAACAGCCCCTAGGTGGATTATTTTTATCCCTGTCATCCATAATATGAGAAGCCACTGGATTTTCACCTTCTATTCTTGCTTAAACTTTTATTTTGTCCTAATAAAATGTAAAATAATATATATGTTATCCGTACAAGTTTTGGACTAAAAAGAAAAGCATGACAAGCAATTCAAAAGAAAATAAAAACACCATGACATTTTAGATGTCTAATCATGACCTGCTTTGGAAAGAAAAACAAAAGTAATATATATGTTACCCGTACAACTTTTGAACTAAAAAGAAAAGCATGACTAGCAATTCAAGAGAAAATAAAAACACCATGACATTTTAGATGTCTAATAATGGCCTACATTGGAAAGAAAAACAAAAAACATGAGTTACTCTTGCATGCAAAGAACATTGCAGACTTGGTGAGACTAAAAAAAGCTTACTTGTACTAGCTTTGAAAAGAGTGATAGGAGACATTATAAAAGTGATAAACAGAGGACATTCATTTAATATCTTTTGTGCTTTTGTGTAGAAGGGAGATGAGGGTAGCAGAGTGGACTGCGATTGATATATTTAATTAGGGTTATAAGTTATAAATAATATCTAATACAATGTTGATTAAATATTATATTAAATATCTCGGGCTGGGCTGAGTCGAGGCAATGGAGTTGACCTAAATATAGATCGGGCTTTATAACTGAATCCTGGCCCACCAAAAGCGGGCCGGTCTTATGTGTTAAGCTACCCATGCTCAAGTCTATTATCTACTTACTTGCACATAATGGTAGAAGATGAGCTACATAGAACTTTTCAAATTCAAAACATATAATTTTGGTAAAAGATGCAAAAAGAATTGTTGCTTTATTACTTGCAAAATATTTTCACTGCACGCATGTGAGTTGATCCACAGTTTGCTTAGAAGAAAGAGACCAGGCAAACCACTATGCTTGCATACACTTGTTGAATCTTCAAGTAAATATGCATAATGCTTTGTTACATCACCTACAAATGAGTTAAATTGAGTCAAGGTCAAGCGAGCCAAGACGAGCTAAAGATCTTCTTGTTTATCAATCGAGCTAGAAATTTAAGCTTGAATTCGGTCATTTTGTAAGTGTGAGCTGAAAATGAGTCGAGATCGGGTGGCTTATTAGCTGAGAAGCTTTTTGGTTCCCTTATAATGTTCTTTAGTCCCTGAAATAATGTTGTCTCTGGCATGGACTGCTGTTGGCACATGCTGTTTCAGCACAGTATCGACACATGGCACGAGGTGTACTGCTGATCTTGTTCAATTAAAAAGGCCACTCTTGTTTATTGAACTTTACATATTCAGATATAGTATTATTTTTAGTATGTTTTATTGATAGGAAAAGTTGCCCTTTATGATAGGTTGATTTAGGTGTGAAGACAAAGACCCAATTGATGGCTGAGAAATCTGTTTTCAAGACCCTTCTAGTTGCTACTATTGCAGCCAGTGCAGATCCTGAACTTGAGGATGCAAAGGATGAATTTGTTGTCAATGTCTGTCATCATTTTGCAATGCTTTTCCATGTTGATAATTCATCTTCCAGTTCTTCGGTCACATTTGGGCAGCATGTTGGATCTTCACTTTCATCTAGTAGTAATATGGGCGCTAGAGCAAGAACCAGTACTTCTAACCTGAAAGAATTGGATCCTCTAATATTCTTGGATGCATTAGTGGATGTGCTTTCCAGTGAAAATCGTAATCATGCCAAGGCTGCACTTGATGCTTTGAACACATTTGCGGAAGCACTTCTGTTTCTTGCAAGAGCAAAGCATACTGGTGTACTAAGAGGGGGTCCTGGTACTCCTATGATGGTGTCCAGTCCATCAATAAATCCTGTCTATTCACCTCCTCCAAGTGTCCGAGTTCCTGTATTTGAGCAGCTATTGCCTCGTCTTTTGCATTGTTGTTATGGTAGTACATGGCAGGTACAGATCGGAGGTGTAATGGGGCTTGGAGCTTTAGTTGGCAAGGTCTCTGTCGAGACGTTATGCATTTTCCAAGTGAGAATAGTGCGGGGTCTGATATATGTTCTTAAAAGGTTGCCGATGCATGCTAATAAAGAGCAAGAAGAGACAAGTCAGGTCCTTACGCAAGTCCTTCGTGTAGTAAATAATGTTGATGAAGCAAACAATGAAGCACGCCGGCAGAGTTTCCACGGAGTAGTTGATTTTCTTGCTACAGAACTCTTTAATCCAAATGCATCTATTATCGTAAGAAAGAATGTGCAATCGTGCTTGACACTTCTTGCCAGCAGAACTGGCAGTGAAGTATCTGAATTGCTCGATCCTATTTATCCACCTCTTCTTCAGCCTCTCATTTCACGACCGTTGCGTGCCAGGAATGTCGAGCAGCAGGTATGAATAATTCATATTAAGAGTGTTTATTGACTCAAAACTGCTAGTATGTTTGTGCTGGTTGCTGAAGTTTTCTAATGCAGTTGTCTTTCCTTCTTTGACAGGTAGGAACAGTTAGCGCTTTGAACTATTGCCTTGCTTTGAGACCTCCTCTTCTCAAGTTGACTCCAGAACTTGTCAATTTCCTACAAGAAGCATTGCAAATTGCTGAGGCTGATGAAACAGTGTGGGTTACAAAGTTGATGAGCCCCAAAGTACTCATGACATTAAACAAACTTCGAACAGCATGCATTGAACTGCTTTGCACTGCAATGGCTTGGGCAGATCTTAAAACACCAAATCATACTGAACTACGAGCAAAGATCATATCAATGTTTTTTAAGTCTCTTACTTGTCGTACGCCGGAGATCGTTGCTGTTGCAAAGGAAGGGCTTCGTCAGGTTATTGTTTCATTAGATTAATTTTGAGGAATTATAAGATCATTTTTCTAGTCTATTATATTAAATTGAACATAAAATAGGGTATGTTAGCTTGTATGCTGAGTCTTATTCATATGCTATTATATGATGACTTATAATGGTGATAATCTCATTAAAACATTGTTTAATAGGTCATCCAGCAGCAAAGGATGCCAAAGGATCTTTTGCAAAGCAGCCTTAGACCTATTTTGGTTAACTTAGCACATACAAAAAGTCTCACCATGCCCTTACTGCAAGGTTTGGCCCGTCTGCTTGAACTTCTCTCAAACTGGTTTAATGTCACACTGGGTGTCAAGTTGTTGGACCACTTAAAGAAATGGCTTGAACCTGAAAAGCTTGCTCAAAGTCAGAAGTCCTGGAAACCTGGGGATGAGCCCAAGGTTGCTGCAGGTATTAATTTGTTGGTTATGTTTGTCTCATTTATAAGACTGCTTTTTTTTTTCTCAACTGATTTAATTATTTTTTGGTTTCGTTTTGATTTTTTTCTTCTTTTGTTTTGAACAGCTATGATTGAGCTCTTCCATCTACTCCCTCAGGCAGCTGGAAAGTTCTTGGATGAACTTGTAACCTTAATAATCGATCTGGAAGGGGCACTTCCCCAAGGGCAGTTTTATAGTGAAATTAATAGCCCATATCGTCTTCCACTTACCAAGTTTCTCAATCGCTATGCAACAGATGCTGTCGATTATTTTCTTGCACGCTTAAGCCATCCTAAATATTTCAGGAGGTAAGCATTATGGAACTTCAAATATACTCTATAATGGATGTTCTTTTGTTCAAAGTTTGGAATTTCCTACCCCTTCAAGAGTACAGAGGTACATGGGCATTAGGTAGTTGTGTTTTTCTGACATTTTATTGTTACCGTGAGTCAAGCATGTTTCTTTCTTCCATTGTGTCCTTTACATTTGTTTTTGTCATTGTAGCATGATGTTTGCTAGGCTTCTTGATTCCAATAGTCAATTGTATAGGCTATTATTGAGTGTTTTGAGAAGCGGAAAAGCCAGCCACCATGGTAGGTGCACCATAGTAAAGGTGGCCCCTTGATATGCGTTTGGGCTGCCTTGGCACGCTTGGCGGCCTGACTTTGTGGGCAGTTTTTGTCTTTTGTACCTGCAAAGAGTGGGTTCTTCAGACGCACAAGGATGATCATCAAATGTTAGGATTTATTATATCTTGTTTGATCATTCCAAGGGCTTTGTGAGGAAATATAAGTTATCTAATCTTTTTGTCTCTCTATGTTTCTCTTTGAATAATTGTCATGTTAGTATTATCCTAAGCACATAATAGTATGTTCCTTGTCTGATACAAGACATTTTACCATTCCTCTGTTTCTTTAGGTTGTATGAATTTAGTATTTGAAGTAGCAATTAGAGTAAGAAAGTGAGAACTTGTTGTTACTGGTGTGACTTGTGATCATGTTATTTTATCTTTTGTTGTAGTTCACTTTAAAAAAATTTCTTATACTATTTTAGTATATAATATATATATTTGCTCTTAATTTTTTATATATTGAAAATGTTAGATCGCCAAGGTGCTCACATATCTAGGCTCTATGCAGTAGGGTGACTGCCCACATACAATGGGCGCCTTTCAAAACATATCTATTATCGCATTGTTTTTCCATTTTCTTGTTTCTAGCTTTGTGGTACAAGAAGACAGTTGAGCAATAAGAGTTGCGTACAACCCCTATGTACGCAATGTTGAATATAAAACTTTTGACCTCGATAGGGTGCTAGATTGCACTGAATCAATATGCATCAATATGTTTTATGAGTCTATCCATAGGTGCTCTCATTAATTAGCTTAAGTTACTTCAAATTAGTCCTATTCATATGGATTCACATATAAAGGAGTTTGAAAAAATTAATTCAGGGACGAATGTGATTTAGGATATGATTTTTATAAGTCAATCTATACAAATTACAACAGAAGACAAATAATAAATCAGGCAATCAAGAGCGCAGCAAATAACACAAGATTTTTATGTGGAAAATTCCTTTTAAGAGTAAAACCACGGATCCTCTCCATAGATCAAAACTACTGCATTATAATCGTAGGTACACAATATACTTGTAGCCGTCCCACCATTCGACACTCTTGACTAATGGTTAAAGCTCTTCTTGCTCACCAGACCCGGAATAAGATATTCCCTGTGCAATAGTTTGTCAACTCCTCTGGAACTGTCATAATTGATAGTCCCACATCTCAATAATCCCTCGAGACGTTGATGTAGATAGATAGAAGAATCTCTAAGATCTTCATATTGCAACTCTAGTGATGAAGTATATCTTGGACAATAATAATCTCTTCCCTTTTCTCTTAATGGCTCCTGGGATTTTGATGTGGAAGACATATCCAAAGCCTTATGCTTGCACAATGATCAAGGACTCTTTTATTTTTTTAATCTTCTGTAAAAGTGTATGATGATCTCTGAGACCCTTAGACAACTCTTTATATCTCTCCCAAAAGGAAAGCAAGTGACCTAAACATAAATCATCTCAGACCTGAGATTCATCATTGATTTGCAAATGCGATTGAATACATATGAACACCTGATCTTCTCGTGTGGTGTGAATTTAATTTGGAGCATACTGGTGAAGGTCGTTTGACATACTTCGGGTGACTTCGAACATTCAAAGTTCATTCAAACAAATTGGAACGACAAGTAGTTTCCTTCTTCAATCTTCAGTGTAATCAGATTTGTTTATCTTCCATTCTCTATAGGGCATTGAGCCACAATTCATACAATAAAACTAGTGAAATTACATTATGACTAGCTTGTTTTGGTCACAAATTTATCAATTACAAAACCTAATAGAGTTATAGTTCCATGGATTGTCATGTTGGTGGAAGGTTGCCATTAGAATCTCAACTACCATGTTTTTAGGAATTGTGAAGAAGATGATCTGCCTAGTCAGATTGTTAAGTCATCTAATGATCCTCTCAAAGTGGGCCATGAGAAATAAAGGCATGTGACTAAACTCTCACGATCTGCTTTAACCCTTTTCTTGTAAGGGTTTGAAGCAGCCGTGCTTGAGAGATGATATGATGACTACAACTTGAGGGATGAGCATGGAGAACTGCTGGATCAAGTACATGGTGGTGGTGGATGCGGAGGAGGGACAATACTGGAGGGAGGAAAATCTCAAGTTTGCTGCTGTCCTTACGACATGGTCCGTGCTGTGTGGGCAGAAAGATTGGCCATAATGGGTCATGCTTAATCTTTCTCAATGTCATAATGGCAGGATTTCCTGTGTCCTGAATCTCCTAGCAACTTAATGATGTTGTCCCATGATTGAAGCATCAATCTCATCTCCTTTCTTGGAAGATGTTAATCAACTACTGTGATTTAAGAAGAGGTTATAAGCTTGGGTTTCATGTGGCATGTACACGGCACTTTTGGATGCTATTTTTAGTTGAGACGAGGACTTTTGACAGGACCTATAAATACAATAAATATACAGATATTTATTAGTCACAAACATTCCATGACGCAGGCTTTACTATTGTGCTTATGATTAGTATGAATGTAATCCCTTACCTGATATGTCTTATTTATTTGCTGGGCATATGTTCACTGAAAATGGATTCCCATAGATATTGATGAAATATGCATTTACACATAATTGATGATAGACATGCAAATTTTGCTCTGCAAAGAATGTGTATATCCAATTAAGGTCAATTAAAGGACATCAAGAGCTTATTATATACCACCTTGTGGAAACAATTTTTCAGGTTTATGTATATAATCTGCTCAGAGGCTGGTCAGCAGTTGAGAGATGAACTTGCTAAGTCACCGCAGAAAATACTGGCAAATGCTTTTCCACAATTTCTGTCACAAGCTGATGGATCTGTTTCACAGCCTTCTTGTTCAATGAGTGATGAAGGCCTTGTTGGCCCCATATCTGACAATTTTACTAGTCCACCTTCTGCAAATACAGTCACATGTTCTGATGGTTACTTTCATGGACTAGAACTTGTCTCCACCCTTGTAAAATTGGTGCCTGAATGGCTGCAGAGCAACCGTACAGTTTTTGATTCATTATTACTTGCTTGGAAATCACCTGGAAGGATCGGTCGTCTACAAAGTGAACAAGAACTTACCTTGCTTCAGGTATGTTTTCTATTACCAAAACTGTTCATGTAATAGGGTTCATTTTCACAGTTTCACTGAAATGCTTAGATTTTATGTTTGATCTTTTTAATTTTTATGCAATTCTGCTATGTTTTAAAATGCCTTAGGGGTTCCTGTTGGAGTTGGGATAACTTTTGTGCTGCAGGACATATTAGGAGTTTCTAGTCCAACAGGATCGGAGCTTTTTTTTTGGAGGTGAGTGAGAATAGAAATAAGGAGAAGATGGGAGAGAGTTAGTGGAAGAGTTAGTAGGAGAGAGAGTTAGTGGGATAGAGAGTTAAAAAAACTTATGAGAGGGAAGAGAATGCATGAGTGCTAGAAAATAATATTTTATTTTTATTTTAGACTACATGTATGAATAATTTATATTTATATCTTATTATTATTATTTTTTAAATTTTTATTGTTTTGTATTTTAAAATACAGTCCAATAAGGACAGACGATACAACCTATGCGGTAGATATGTTTTGTTTTTGTTTAGATGGTTGATTCCGATCCCGATACTTGGAACCTTGTTAAGGACTATCCACAATCTGTCTTTTTTGAATGTTCGCACAATTTGTCTTTGAATGTTTGACCATTTGAAGAAATTTATGTCATTTGAAATCTAGCCTCTGGAGCATCTACGAATTAAGAATGTGCAAGAGTCTATAGCTCATCTCTAGCTTGCTTCTTAGTTCTTACTAAGGGTGCTACAGTTTGTCTCGACACAACGACTCTCATGTGAACACGTGTTGGGGTTTAGGATAATGAGTTCATGTCATGAATTTGTCGATATCTTGGGTTGTATACATGTTTAAATTTTCAACGTAACTTGTCCAATCAGATGTTTGCATCATATCTTCTTCATAGTTAGCAGTTTTAGGTTTGACCTCACTGCTTGATAAAGTTCAAATATAACTAATTGGTGTTCCTAAGTTTGTTACTATTGGTCTAAACCTCAGCTAGAACATGACACTACCTGTCCATTATATCAGTGATATGAGTTAGTTCTGTAAACCATGTAATAAGCTGGCCATCTTTGTGTTCAGAAACTGGCATGATGGTTAAACATGTTTGGTTTGCATTGGTGTGTCTGAAGACTGAACTAGTACTAACTATTCCATTCAACACAAATACATGTAATATGATTCTGATAAATGAATTGTCATCTTTTGGTGGATTTAAAAAATGGTAAATTAAATTTTGAGGATTATGTTGAAAGGTGTACTATCATTATTATATTTGTTAAGATTTGTATGTTGCGCATTCTTTTTCTCTAGGGCCTCATCTGATTCTAATATTCTGTCTTCCAATTGTATTCCTTTCAAATGTATAGGTGATGGAGAGTAAGTGGCTTATCAAATGCTTCCTAAATTATCTTAGGCATGATCGAACTGAGGTTGCTTCCCTTTTTGATATGCTCTCAATATTCTTGTATCACAGTCGCATCGATTACAGTTTTCTGAAGGAATATTATGTCATTGAGGTAACTATCTGACGTTTCAATGCATAATTATTTATATTCTTTTCTCTATTAGTGGTCTTGCTAATGATGCTTATTTTCATCCTCTTGAATTAGGTTGCCGAAGGATATCCTCCCAACTTGAAGAAAGCAATTCTCGTACACTTCTTGAATATCTTCCAATCAAAACAATATGGACAGGATCATTTGGTTGTTGCCATGCAAATACTTATCCTTCCTATGTTAGCACACTCTTTTCAAAATGGTCAAAGTTGGGAAGTTGTTGATCCTTCTACAATAAAAACAATTGTTGATAAGCTTCTTGACCCCCCTGAAGAGGTGATACT
Source organism: Typha angustifolia (assembly GCF_048772165.1). Classification (NCBI taxonomy): domain Eukaryota; kingdom Viridiplantae; phylum Streptophyta; class Magnoliopsida; order Poales; family Typhaceae; genus Typha; species Typha angustifolia. The sequence continues at coordinate 7,700,770 of NC_133252.1, read as the reverse complement.
ATTCTATTAAATTGGTTTCTACTGTCTTTCATGCTTCATAACTTCTTAGTACTCTTTAAGAATCTTGAGTATCATTGTTATATTTTATAGGTTAGTGCTGAATATGATGAGCCTTTGAGAATAGAACTTCTGCAGCTTGCCACATTACTCCTGAAGTATCTACCAAATGATCTTGTTCACCACCGGAAGGAACTCATAAAATTTGGTTGGAATCACCTTAAGCGCGAAGATAATTCTAGTAAACAATGGGCTTTTGTCAATGTTTGCCACTTCTTAGAGGCATATCAAGCTCCTGAGAAGATCATCCTTCAGGTAGCATGGGCAACAAAATTATATGAATATTTCATTCTTGCATATGATATTGGTTATTCATATATTTATATATTAGATGAAATTAAACATATGAGTGAGTTTTTAACAAAATAATATGTTGCTATCAGCAGATAGATACCCATTTTAATTTATGAAAAAAACTTCTTATTTCCATCATCAAATGAAAATCAGTGACCCCTATCCATTTCAATTGTTCTATTTAATTTTTTTAGTATATTGTCTTACAACTTAAAATACTAAATGAATAAAATAGGAAAATTTAATGCATAATGTTCATTTGTTTTCTTTAATGATGATCGAAAACCAATGGGTAATACAGTGAGTCATGATTTCTTTTAAGGAGAAATTAATTGGACAAAACACGGCATTCCAGAAAAACACACAACTCTATATATGACAGTTTACAAAGAGACACTACATGAATATACAGAACACTTGACTTTTATTCCAATAAAGCTGTTGGTCTAACTGTGCAACTGGCATGGTTTCCGTGACATGGTCCAAGCGGCAGTTTAGTAAATCGGAACCACATCAAATCCATAAAGCATTTAGGCAGACTCCACTCCTTGTTATCATTTAAAAGAGAACTGCTTTACTCTAAAGGAGGCTGTTTTTACTGAGTTGGAAGATATGCTCTTCCAGATCAAGATAATTAGGATACTATGGCAAGTTATATTGGTTTTTCTGAACCTAAATCTGTATTGTGTTAAGTACCATACAAATTATTATTGGACATAGAATTGGCCAAGGATTCATAGAATAGATACCAGCTGTACCAGGACCTTTTGGGTTTGCAAGCCTACTATTACAATGTGAAACTGTTGGCTAACTGTCACAGATCTCTGGTTCAATTTTGTCGAGTATCCATTTTGTTTTACATGATTTTGTTTCTCCATCCACATGGTCATCTAATTGCTTTAAGTTTCTATTGCTAAATATGATATGATATGTTGTACCAGTAGTTTCTCATCTTTTAATAGTATAAATCTAGCAATTATGCCATTGTTCTACACAGGTTTTTATTGCTTTGCTAAGAACTTGCCAGCCAGAAAATAAGTTGCTAGTCAAGCAAGCTCTTGATATACTCATGCCTGCTCTACCTCGAAGATTACCTCCGGGAGATAGTCGTGTACCCATATGGATTAGATATACAAAGAAAATTCTTGTGGAAGAAGGTCATTCAATCCCAAATATGATTCATATTTTCCAGCTTATTGTGCGTCATTCGGACCTCTTTTATAGTTGCAGAGCGCAATTCGTTCCTCAGATGGTTAACTCTCTTAGTCGGCTAGGATTGCCCTACAATACCACTCCAGAAAATAGGCGCTTAGCCATTGAGCTTGCTGGATTAGTAGTTGCCTGGGAAAGGCAAAGACAAAATGAAATGAAAGTTGTACACGAATCAGAGGGGCACAATCAGACTGATGTATTTAATCCTACTTCGGTCACTGGTGATTCAAAGCGTCCATCAGATGTTTCTGGATTTCCAGATGATTTGAGTAAGCGTGTAAAGGTGGAGCCTGGCTTGCAGTCTCTTTGTGTTATGTCACCTGGTGGGGCATCTATTCCCAATATTGAAACACCTGGATGTGCTGGCCAACCTGATGAGGAGTATAAACCTAATGCTGCTATGGAAGAGATGATTATAACATTTCTCATTAGGGTGAGTATTAGTTTCCAGTTTCATTTCCCTCTTTCTTGACAGAACAAAGAGTTTTTATGTAAGCATTTCCAAAGACATTATTCTCTTGTCTTGATTTGTTATTAGTTTACCAATCTCTTGCTTACTACAATTGACTAATCTTGTTGGAGCATGACGGCAAACCCACTCAGTAACAATCTTCTCAATGTTTTGTTTGTGCCTTGTGTGAATTCAGGTAGCGTAGTTTTGGACACATGAACTGGTGAAAGATTAAAGAGTACTATTTTGAACTAGAACTAAATTGCTTCATTTGGTCAAGATACTTATGTATTATTACCATTTTGATTTTTTTGTTAGGCAAATTATTATTGTTCTGTGAGCATTTCACTGTTAGTTTTTCCATCATACCATGAAGCTGGCATGTACTCTTTTCAGTTTGTGTAATGGTGACTAAAACAAGTATTATTCCTACAAAGGCAAATATTGCTTTCATGTGATATATTGTTATACAAGGACTACTGTGCCGGTTGGCATGGACTATTCCAGTGGGTTGGCAATGGCACTCCCTTCTGCCGAGACGTGTTGCTTTGTGCAGACATGGGTTGCTGCCTGTATCATCTGATACCAGTAGGGTATTGAGTGGCACATCTAGAGTGTCGCCTGCTACCTATTTAACTTACCAAAAAATACTCCTTTTTGATGTTTTTTTTTTTGGTAAGCTTATTTTCCCAAACCAAAAAGAAGAAAATGAGGAGAAAAAGAGATCTAGGAGAGGACATTGATCCAAAGATGAGAACTTCAAATCTGTCAAAACTCAAGATATTTATTCTTATTTTGTCTTCCTGTTTTTTTGGTTTATAAATCAAATATGAGACAAATCATACTAGATATAGGAAAATGAAACTAGATCAATCATTTGCAAGAGCCAATCTTCATATATCTAGCATTTTGTTCTAGAAAGAAAGATCTAAGAGAGGAGGCCATATCAAAGGATGGGAACTTCAAATCCCATCAAAAGATATTTTTTCTTATTATCTTTTCCTATTTTCTTTGGTTAAAATTTAATCTGAGATTAATCATCCTAGATGTAGCAAAATTTATAAGATATTCTATATAGGTCTAACGTTTTTGCTAGATCTATGTAAATACTCCTGAGGCAGCTTGTGTTTGGTTCATTTGGTTTGTTTGGCTTAGTGAGCCACATCAACCTCATGTAGAGCTTAGCTCAAGTGGCTCATGTAAAGATCAATTCAACTAGCTCTTTTGTAGTATTAGCTAGTTAGCTCTACTAGCTTGTTTAGAGCTTCGATTCATCTAGCTCAGATGATCAAACGAGCTAGATTGAACTTGTTTTTACGTCCCATTGATTAGTATGAGTTTAACTGAGTTTGATTGTCTAGTTGTGCAAATCTATAAAGAGAAAATTAAGATCATAATTTTGAGAAAATACATATCAAGTAATGGTAGAATGTTTCTTATATACTTTTTTTTTATTTAGATAATATATAGATAAATAATATTATATTTGATGCTTTGAGCTATATTGAGCTGAATGCAAGCGAACTAAGCCTTTCTTGTTTTCAGCTCTATATTTCGAGCTCAAATCTTAAACTCCTACTCAGTTCATTTATTGAATAAACAATCCTATCTTGAACAGGATTTCGATCCGAACACCAACCATTCATTAACAAGAAACTAGATTTACAGACCTAATTTGAAATAAAACTGTTATTAGACATGCTGGTAATTTTTGTATATTTGGTGTCAAAGCATCTAACATTTGGATATTTCGATTTCCTCCTGATGTTATGATAAATTTCCTTCCTGTTTGAAAGCAGGTGGCACTGGTTATTGAACCTAAAGATAAGGAATCTAACTCGATGTACACGCAAGCTTTAGACCTTCTTACACAAGCTTTGGAAGTCTGGCCAAATGCCAATGTCAAGTTTAATTATCTGGAGAAATTGCTTGGAAATCTAGCGCCTTCTCAATCGAAGGACCCAGCAACAGCTCTTGCACAGGGCCTTGATGTCATGAACAAAGTTTTGGAGAAGCAGCCCCGTCTTTTCATACGGAACAATATCAACCATATATCTCAAGTAGGTTATTATTATATATCTGGAGGTATGTGGTAATAGTTGACCAATTATTTCATTTATTCTTCTCACTTGTTGTTTTCAGATACTAGAGCCGTGCTTCAACAATAAAATGATGGATGCTGGAAAGTCTCTTTGTTCCTTATTGAAAATGGTATTCAGTGCTTTTCCTCTTGAAGCGACTACAACACCACAGGATGTAAAGATGCTGTATCAAAGAGTAGCTGATCTCATTCAAAAAAATCTTGCTGCTGTGACAACACCTCAGATATCACTTGAAGTTAGCAATGCCAACTCTATCATAAGCTTTGCACTTTTCATTCTGAAAGCTCTGACCGAAGTGCAGAAGAACTATATTGATCCATTTATCGGTTTACTACTCCGTGTCCTTCAACGCCTTGCACGAGATATGGGATCTTCTGCTGGTTCGCATATTAGACAAGTATGGTTTCGTTGGCCTTAGGGAGTTTTATAATTTTTTACTGGTCCTAGTAGCTTATACAGACTCGCCCATGATGACCTTTAAAGACTGCTGCATATGGTAACTGTGTTTTCCTCTATTTCAGGAGCTTGACCTTGTAGGAAACAATGTCAGGATATATTGCTAGATCTTAAGCAGATATTCAATGTTTTCCAGCCTAACATCTTTTTTTTTAATAATCATAAACTACGGGTACCATTCTGTGATAGCAACTATAGTTAATATATCAACTTATTTTAATTCGATGACGTTGGTTACTTTTCTTGATCATGTCTTTGGCATCTCAATTTTGTGAATTTGAAGTTTTCCTGGTCATTGTTATTGTATCTTTTCATTTTATTCTTCTCTTTGTTGACTTTTTTGCTAGCATTCCTATCACTTAGAATGTGGTTGTATTGTTTTAAATGAGTTTATAACTTTATCTTGTATCCAAATTGCAAGCTACTTCCAGATATCTTGCAGTGCACCGCAGCACTGGAAATGTGTTGCACATCACACAAGATGTGCCAAGATGGCAAGCTGTGCTGCATGCTGTGTTGCCATGCTATGTGCCATGCTTGTCTTTGACCTAAGCATCTCAATTCTTTCTTATATAAAAAGTTTTTTGTTATTTATAACTTCAATTATATTTTCAGGGACAGAGAGTAGATGTGGATTCCTCAGTCAGTTCACGTGCAACAACAGACTCTGCTTCAGTGATCTCTAACATGAAAAGTGTCTTAAAGCTTATTAGTGAAAGGGTCATGCTTTCAGCTGATTGTAAGAGATCAATAGGTCAAATTCTGCATGCGCTTCTTTCAGAGAAAGGTACAGATACTGGTGTGCTTTTGTGCATACTTGATACAGTACGGGTTTGGCTTGAGGATGACTACAAGGTTTCAACATCTGGCAATTCAAGTGCTACTCTTATTCAAAAGGAAATAGTATCCTATCTCCAGAAGCTGTCACTAGTTGACAGAAGGAACTTCTCTCCAGCTGCACTATTAGAGTGGGATGAGAAGTATCTGCAGTTACTGTATGGGCTTTGTGCAGATGCAAAGTAAGTGATGCCATTGTGATTTCTGGTAATAATTTCAAGAATGTTATTCTTTACCTCTGTATAATTATTCTTGCACTTGCAGACATCCACTGCCCATTCGCCAAGAAGTATTTCAGAAGGTAGAAAGGCAGTTCATGCTTGGACTAAGAGCAAAGAATCCAGAAATTAGACAACGATTCTTCATGCTTTATCACGAGTCTTTAGGAAAAACACTATTTGCAAGGCTACAGTTTATTATTCAAATTCAGGACTGGGAGGCTGCAAGTGATGTCTTCTGGCTGAAACAAGGCCTTGATCTTATTTTGGCTATTTTAGTTGAAAATGAACCAATAACTCTTGCTCCAAACTCAGCACGAGTACCACCACTTATGGTACAAGGAGTCATTCCGGACCGTCCAGCAATACAACAGCAAGTTACTGACGCAGCAGATTCTTCAGATGGCATTTCACTCAATTTTAATTCTCTTACAACCAAGCATGCTCTTTTCTTAACTGAGATGAGCAAACTTCAGGTGAGTTAGCTATGTTATGAATTTTCGTCACCAATATTAGTTTTATATAGTCTCTCTCTCTCTCTCTCTCTCTCTCTCTCTCTCTCTCTCTCTCTCTCTCTGTATATATATATATATATATATATCTATATATATATAGAGCATGCATGCTAATTCAAATTATAAATCTATATTATCTCATATTGATAAAACAATATAAATGGAGAATTGACGTTTGGCAAATATAATATCATTAGAACTCATCAAAACTAATAAATATGTTATATTGTTTTTTTAATGGTTACTTTGGCTTGTGACCATATTGCATTACTAGTATGGATGCTCAAAATGCTCGGATCAAAGCCTGTCGTTGTCCAACTTGATAAAATTGGGCACAAGCTTGACTTGGGCCCTACTCAACTCAGAAATCTATTGGACTAACTTGAGTTAAGCCTTGTTCAAGCCTGGCCCAGCACAAGCTCGTAGCATCCAACCCATTCATTAGAACCCATAGGTAATGATCCTTCTGTTGAGGCTTAGCTCGTCCGACCGTGATTAGCCTGCACATATCTATTAAATTCTAATCCCTTAAAAGCTCATTTCGATTCCTTAAAATTCATGTTTTAGTTCTTTATAGTCCTTTCTAGTTTCCACCTTCCTTTGATGAAAGAACTCAATATAGAAAGCATGCAACAATCAGAAATTAAATTTACTATTAGAGTGTTAGGTAAGACGAGAAAGTGGTCCATTCATTGGCAACAAGTGAAATTTTTAAAAGATATTTTTTTATTTCTAAAAAATAATTATGAGGGGTTGGTTATGCAATTTGGCAACTAGTGAAATTTTATATTTTGTTTCTAATAAGATTTTAAACCAATTGTGATAGCCCATCCATTGGGCCTAACTTGTTCATCCGCCCGCAATTGGGCTGGCTAACAACATGGGTACGGATTGGACCGAGTTAAGAGAATTTAAAGTTGGAAACGGTCCGAAACTAGTCCGGACTAGACTAGGTCAAGCCTTGTCTAGACTCGAGCTCGGTTTTTTTGGGATCAAGTGGGTTTAACCTTGTCTAGACCTGAGCTCAGTTTTTTTGGTACCAGGCCAATTTCGACTCGGTCCATGAGCACCCCTAACTATTAGTCATTATCGGGTTAGCACTCAAATTTTTTTTATGTAGTCAATCCGATTAGGGTCATAATAGGAGCCATTGTATAGCTCTACTAAATGTTTCACTAGCCACTTAAAAGATTAAAGGTCGGCAGAGACAAGAATTCTGGACCTTTTTTCCTAATCCTGCCAAAATTACTTTATTACATATAATGATTTTACATTTAAAGAAGAATCTTTTCTTTGGATTTATTTTTTAACTTGAGTTTTGAATATCACTTTCACCAGTATTAATTATACTGATTTGTTCTAAATTTCATATAATGTAAATTCTCCATCAAAATTCTCAATTCATATATGAATGATTCATGATATTCAATATCAACACGCTAATATTTTCTGAGATCGATACCTTATCTCTTCTCAATAAATCATGTATAATATCATAGCATCTTAATCTCATAATCATTCTCTTCGTAAATAATTTCTTATAGTTTATATTCTGTAAATAAAATGTAATATTAAAGATCATCTCTTATATTTTATTTTCTGTAAATAAAAATATAATCAGTATATTGTTTTACTTACATTTTAGTTTCATAAATAAAATATAATAAATATTCTTTTATACTTGTCTTTCTGTAAATACAGTATAAAATGAATTTAATCTCTTATGTTTTATTTTCCTATAAATAAAGTACAATAAATAAAAATTTTCCAGTGAAGTTCCATCATTTTGTAATATTGCTAGTTTCTCAGAAATATGGAAGAATCATAATATTTCTATATTTCCTAAAAAGTATAATAAACAAGGATTTCCTATGCATCTAGCATATTTATATCGTTGTGTTCACTAAAACCGATAGAATGTTGCATATGCAGATGCCAATGTTAATTAGATCGAAAATATAGTTTAGAATTATCTTTAATTTGTTTATTTATTTATCTTAAATTTCTGGTTATTGCAATCTCTCTCTCTCTCTCTCTCTCTCTCTCTCTCTCTTACTATGCATTTCATGTTTATATGCAGGTGGCTAATCTTGTGATTCCCTTGAGAGAACTTGCATATGCGGATGCCAATGTTGCATATCACATGTGGGTCTTAGTTTTCCCTATTGTTTGGGTTACACTGCATAAAGAAGAACAAGTTGCACTGGCTAAGCCAATGATAGCTCTTCTGTCAAAAGATTACCATAAAAGACAGCAGGGTAGCAGACCTAATGTTGTCCAAGCACTACTTGAAGGGCTTCATTTGAGCCACCCTCAACCTCGGATGCCAAGTGAGCTCATAAAATATATAGGGAAAACCTACAATGCTTGGCATATTTCGTTGGCACTTCTAGAGAGTCATGTAATGTTGTTCATGAATGAGGCAAAATGTTCGGAATCACTAGCTGAGCTTTATCGACTTCTTAATGAAGAAGATATGAGGTGTGGATTATGGAAGAGGAGATCGATCACTGCAGAAACACGAGCTGGACTATCACTAGTCCAGCATGGTCACTGGCAGGCTGCTCAGAGCCTCTTTTATCAGGCAATGATCAAGGCAACTCAGGGCACGTACAATAACACTGTTCCAAAAGCTGAAATGTGCCTCTGGGAGGAACAGTGGCTTTGCTGTGCTAGTCAGTTAAGCCAGTGGGATGTTTTGGCAGATTTTGGCAAAAGCGTTGACAATTATGAAATTCTGCCTGATTGCCTTTGGAAGGTACCTGACTGGTCATATATGAAAGACAATGTAATTCCCAAAGTTCAAGCCCAAGTAGAGGAGACACCTAAGTTACGTTTGGTGCAAGCCTTTTTTGCTCTCCATGACAAAAATGCCAATGGTGTTGGGGAAGCTGAAAACTTAGTTGGCAAAGGTGTTGAACTTGCTCTTGAACATTGGTGGCAATTGCCTGAAATGTCCGTCCAGTCAAGAATACCTCTTCTACAGCAGTTTCAGCAGTTAGTTGAGGTACAGGAATCAGCAAGAATCCTTTTGGATATTGCAAATGGGAGCAAGCAACCTTCAGGAAGTTCAGGTGCCAATGCTCATAATGTGTTTGCAGATCTCAAGGATATCCTTGAGACATGGAGACTAAGGACTCCTAATGAATGGGACAATATGACTATTTGGTATGATTTACTCCAGTGGAGGAATGAGATGTACAATTCTGTGATAGATGCATTTAAGGACTTTGCTCAGACAAATCCTCAACTGCACCATCTTGGATACCGAGACAAAGCTTGGAATGTCAATAAGCTCGCCCACATTGCTCGCAAGCAAGGTCTCCATGATGTCTGTGTTACAATACTTGATAAGATGTATGGCCATTCTACTATGGAAGTTCAGGTGAGTTTTCTTTATTTCCTAAGGATCTTTGGTTTATATATTAGCTAAATTACTTCAATTTATACTTATTCCCTTGCAATCTGCTTACAGGAAGCCTTTGTAAAGATAAGGGAACAGGCAAAAGCTTACCTAGAAATGAAAGGTGAAATAATCAGTGGTCTAAATTTGATTAACAATACCAATCTGGAATACTTTCCTGCAAAACACAAAGCAGAGATATTTCGTCTTAAAGGTGACTTCTTGCTAAAGATGAATGACGGTGATAATGCAAATATTGCTTATTCCAGTGCAATAAGCCTTTTTAAACATTTGCCAAAAGGGTGGATAAGTTGGGGGAACTATTGTGATATGGTATGCACTCTCTTCTTTTGTACTTATTATTCCTCAATGCATGTGATATATTTAGTTTAGGATGAATATGTGTCTTTTACAGATTTACAAAGAAACACATGAAGAGGTATGGCTAGAATATGCTGTCAGTTGCTTCTTCCAGGGCATCAAGTATGGTGTTTCAAACTCCAGGAGCCATCTAGCTCGAATTCTCTACCTTCTTAGCTTTGATACACCTAATGAACCTGTTGGAAGGGCATTGGATAAATATCTTGACCAGCTACCTCATTGGGTTTGGCTTTCTTGGATACCACAGCTACTGCTTTCCCTGCAAAGAAGTGAAGCACCTCACTGCAAGCTTGTTCTATTAAAGATTGCTCAAGTCTATCCACAGGTACACACTGCATTTAAGGAGAACATCTAGCACCATTAGCTAATAATATTCTCATGTTTGGCTGAACACCAGAGAAAATATTTGCAGGCCTTGTACTATTGGTTACGTACATATTTAATGGAGCGCCGTGATGTTGCTAATAAATCTGAGCTTGGAAGAAATGCACTGGCTCAGCAACGAATGCAGCAAGCTGTGTCAGCAAATAATTCAGGTTCCCATAACATGGGTGATGGAAATACAAGAGCTCCTAACAATATTGGCGGTAACTTAAATTCAGAAAGCCAGGTTAACCAAGGTGCTCAGTCAACTGGTGTTTCTGGTTATCATGATGGAGGAAATCCACAAGGCCAGGAATCTGAAAGGTCTGCTGTTGAAGGGGGTAGTGGCACTGGCCATGACCAACCAACACAAAGTTCAAGTGTTCCAGAAGGTGGTCCAATTCCGTTAAGACGCAATGGTGGACTTGGTTGGGTAACTTCTGTTGCTACTGCTTTTGAGGCTGCAAAGGACATAATGGAGGCTCTTAGAAACAAGCATAATAATTTAGCAAATGAACTTGAGGTAAGAAGTCATGTGAGATGCTAATTGATATATGAGTAGTATGAAAAGAATGATTTTTCTAGAGTAGTCCAAATTAAGCCTTCTATTCATCCAGAATAATTAGAATATAATCTTCTGCATATTTTACTTCGTACATCAACACTTTAGTACTCCGGTCCTTTTAGGACAGTGAATATACCAGGCTGGATGGTGTCAGAAACGCCTTGATGATGTTGGTGACGCTTGTTAACTGACTATATATGAGTACCTTGAAGTGGTTGTTGCCTTGGAGGATTGGACATGCCTCCCTGTGTCAACATGTGATCTACTCCAAATTGCTGGATCACCATCACTTTGAGGTATAAAAGCTTAATTTGAGTGAAACTTGGGGATCCCACAACCAATACTGGCATGCCCCTTCCCTGCTCCTCCTAGCTCGATAAGAGAGTGGGAAGATTGACCCCTCAGGGGCCTCTTTTCTACATGATAAATGGGTGTGAGATAAAACTCACGTCATGCCAAGCTGCACACTCAACATTAACCAGTACTTACGGTTATGAGTGGTTTAAAAGTCATGTCCAACATGACTAGTTTTTCTGTCTGATGAACAAGATGTCTCAGCCTTTTACTCCGGTAGTGTAGAATACCTTGCCTTTGATTCTGATGCGGATAGAAAGGCCGCTGACCACCTATGGTATTTCTTTCAAGCCAATAGGATGTTTAATAGATCAGTTATGACATTTGATATACTCTTTCACAGTCAAAACTCAAAATAACTAATTGAAGCCTAGATTAGATAAACCCAGTTATAATTTTACATTTTTAATCCTGTTTCAGCATTTACTCTCTGAAATTGGATCAAGATTTGTTACACTCCCTGAGGAACGGCTTCTGGCAGTGGTTAATGCTTTACTGCATCGTTGCTACAAGTATCCAACAGCCACCACGGGGGAGGTTCCACAGTCCCTCAAGAAGGAGCTATCTGGTGTTTGCAGAGCTTGTTTTTCACCAGATGCAGTGACTAAGCATGTTGATTTTGTAAAGGAATATAAACAGGACTTTGAGCGTGATCTTGATCCAGAGAGCACAGCAACATTTCCAGCTACTCTCTCTGAACTGACAGAACGACTTAAGCACTGGAAGAATGTTCTTCAGAGCAATGTTGAGGACAGATTTCCTGCTGTCTTGAAACTTGAGGAAGAGAGTAAAGTATTACGTGATTTTCATGTTGTTGATGTAGAGGTGCCAGGACAGTATTTTACTGACCAGGTTGGTTTAAAGTCACAATTAAAGAACAATTTTTCTGTAGATTAGAACTTTTGCTATTAGTTAGGAATTTTTTGTTTCGAAAACTTTTATCACTTTTGAGTTTGTGTTTTCTTCCCAGGAAGTTGCACCTGACCATACAGTAAAGTTGGACAGAGTTGGATCAGACATTCCAATTGTAAGGAGGCATGGTAGTAGCTTCCGGCGCCTGACACTTATAGGTTCTGATGGTTCTCAGCGTCATTTTATTGTTCAAACATCATTAACTCCAAATGCTAGGAGTGATGAACGGATGCTCCAGCTCTTCCGTGTACTTAATAAAATGTTTGATAAGCACAAGGAATCAAGGCGCCGCCATCTAACAATCCATACTCCAATAATAATACCTGTTTGGTCACAGGTGAAACCTCCTCTTTCTTTATCCTCTCTACTTCTATTTTATGTTTAGATATTCTCTTTTTAGACATGAAGAAGGTGTATTCCTTTACTTGTAGTCCTTCGTTTCTCCATTCTAATTGTTACTTTTATTATTTAGGTGCGGATGGTAGAGGATGATTTGATGTATAGTACATTTCTTGAGGTCTATGAAATCAATTGTGCACGGCATAATCGAGAAGCTGATACTCCTATTACCAGTTTCAAGGAACAACTTAATCAGGCCATCTCAGGGCAGGTCTCAGCTGAAGCAGTAGTGGAGCTACGTCTGCAGGCATATAATGAAATAACGAAAAATGTTGTTAATGACAATATCTTCTCTCAGTACATGTACAAGACTCTTCCTAGTGGAAATCAACTTTGGACTTTCAAGAAACAATTTGCTATCCAATTGGCACTTTCCTGTTTTATGTCGTACATGATGCAGATTGGGGGGAGGTCCCCAAACAAGATTTTATTTGCTAAGAACACAGGGAAAATATTCCAAACTGATTTTCATCCAGGTATTTGTTGAGTTGGTGTTTTGAGCCATATAAAATGATTATGTAATCTCTCTAAAATTAATTTCTTTTTCTTCTTGTATGTAGCTTATGATCAAAATGGAATGATTGAGTTCAATGAACCAGTTCCCTTCAGGCTGACGCGCAATATGCAAGCTTTCTTCTCCCATTTTGGAGTTGAAGGTCTTATTGTGTCTGCCATGTGTGCTGCAGCTCAGTCTGTGGTTTTACCAAAAGTGAGTCTTCTTACTTGTTTGTAATAATCTTCTGGATAGTAATGAAGCAGTAGGAAAGTGGAGGTAGATTATGATGATAGAGGTAAGGGTGAAAATGGACTGGGTAGTGACAAAATTATTGCCGTATTCTTATTCCTTTTCGGATACAGATATTGATTCCGGTAGTCAACTTTAGTACAAGCATTGATAAGGATTATATATTTGGTATAATCTGTATTTGTTTTCCTGAATCTATTAGGACTTGTGATTTTACTAAAATTAATAGTCAAGGATTGTTGTGCCGACCTTGGCTCAGCATAATATGTTGGTGGCACATGCCATGTAGAGTCAGTGTGCCGATAGCATATTGGATATTCTTGATATGCCAAAAAGAAAATATTTAATAATTTTAGGGCCTTAAAATAGCTTTTAGGGGCAAATTAAAGTCCTTTTACATATAAATTAGTGTAACACATCAATTAGTTTCTATTCTCATAATTTTCCTTGGTTTTCTTGGACTTTATAAGGTGAAGCAAATAACTTGGGCAAAACTAAATTTCCTTTTTATTTATAAAATGTGAAGTATAATTATAGCTCAAAGTTCTAAAAGGCAAACGAGTATTAAGGAGATGAAAGATACCTAGAATTAGGTATGTTTAGAGTAATAGATGCTCAATTTCTAATGGCATGGCTTAACATGGGTTTTACTCAGCACTGCAAAGTAATAGAATATGCCAAACATAAGAATTGCTTCAAGTAACATATATGTCAGTTAGGACTGCTGAGTGTTACCTATATTCATCTTTTGGATCCTTTTATGCCGTCAAAGCACTTAATCCAACCTTGTCTTCGTCTTCCTCACTTTCTATTCCTCAACCTATTTCTGCTCAATAGGTGTGACTTGCCAAAAGCAAGTATGAACCACCATCTCCTTTCTGGGTTCCCATCTCTCCCACTTCTGTTGTGCAACAACTGGAGTGTATTCCTCGACATAGTCTTCTACCCCTCACTTGTCGGATCATCCCTCAACATAAGGCAACCCAATCGAGATGTGTTGACTATTGTGCAGATATAACAGGAAGCTGAAGATAAAGTGAATATCTTATATTTTTAGAAGTTTGGCAGGTAAACTAGCAATAAAGTTGGATACATATAAAAATTATTAGATTCTGATGGCATATACAATATGTTTTGCAGAATAGAAGATGGTAATATATTCTATAATAATAATGAGCAGCCAAATTTCCAATTTTAGTCAATCTGCATATCAACATTATTTAACAACATTTTATCATGTGTTCCTCTTTGTCTAGTTTCCTATCAGCTCACTATTGTGTTAGTTCAAGCGGCTAAATACAAAATTTGGCAACTTCTCTTTTCTTGACCAAATAAAAAAAAAAATTTAAGGAAACAGAAGTTGTTTGTATTTTAGTAATGTATAAGTAATAGATATAGTACATGGACTGTATGCCATTTTCTTTATTTTGGCAATTTACTGTTTTGTGTTTATAGTCTCATTTTTCCTGCCTATATAATGTAACTAAGTTCTTGGAATTTTGTACTTCTCCAGCAAAGCCAACATATATGGCATCATTTAGCTATGTTCTTCCGTGATGAACTGCTTTCTTGGTCCTGGAGAAGGCCGCTTGGCATTCCTGCTGTACCAGTTGCTGCTGGAATGATTAATCCTTTGGACTTTGAGCAGAAGGTGATAACTAATGTGGAGCACGTTATTAACCGTATAAAAGGAATAGCACCACATTATCCATCTGATGAGGTACGACATTGATTTCAAACTTTTATTTTCTTTCATATTGCTCAGCATCATTGTCAGAGGATATTCACCAAAATTTGCTCTATTGAAATGGCTTAGTACAAACTGCCCAGCCTGGTTGTCAAATCCACTTACCAGTGTTTATTCTTTGGATAGAAAGCTACTCAATGTGGGAAGCGAGAAATCCCAACCCTGGGGCCTGATGCAAAAAAGCACAGTTAAATTGCTGTGTTTTTACCCTAACAGTCCATAAAAAGACCAAACTTGCATGGGACTCACCTCATCCACTAATGCTGCCTCTTTTTAATCCCAGCGACCACTTTTTAAGTGGATTCCCTAATTACCCTTTTTGGATGTTGAAATACTGCTTCTTCCATCCCTTATATTTCTTCTGAATATTTTGGAAAATTCATGTTCTGAATTAAAAGGAAAGAAAACGTCTATATGTGGATTATAGAAAGTATGGCATGTAGAGAACTTCTCCAACATATTACATTCCCTCAGTGATTATTAGTTTCCCAGGTACTATTTCTATTAAAATAGGATCTTAGTCTAATGCTAAGGTATTCTACAAATAATACTGTCAGCAACCTTGTGTCGTTATGGTTGATACTGGAAAAATATTGGGAATATTGAGGTCACTGGAAGTAAATATCCATTGGGTGAATGCGTAGTGTTGTTGTTAGATTAGAATAACCTATGAATACCTCTGTACTTTGTCAGGGCATCAATAAGCCATCTTTCTATTCTCGTGTTGCTGAACTAAATCATCATGTGGATCTATTTTGTTTAATTCTTTTGCATTAACTTGTCTATTGCAATCTTGTTTCGATAAACTTAATCCAGCTACATTAATTGCACCTTTCAGAATAATTTCACTATGTCTTCTTCCTCTTTTCCTCTTTCCAGGAAGATAATACAACTGAACCGCCACAGTCGGTACAAAAAGGCGTCACAGATCTAGTGGAATCAGCACTAGCCCCAAGGAACTTATGCATGATGGATCCTACGTGGCACCCCTGGTTCTAGTTTGTTAAAAAAGAAAGATGTGATCTAGGCAACTATACATGGTCCCTTGTAAATGTTGTATTTAATAATGGTACATTCCAAGAAGGGGCTGCAAGGACTCATTTATTTGCTTGTTTCATCTCTCTTTTAAGCACTGTATATAAGAATAACAGATAATGACGCTTGTTTCTGTGGCCTATGTAATTTGTACATTATAATTATAATATGTGCTCAATTAGTTCCCACTGTGACACGACTCCAGAGAAATCAGCCCTTCCTTCATCAGTAGTTTTTTCCAAACTTTATTTTACATTCTTAATTTAATATCAAAAGATATTTGTTTTACTATAGTTGTACTCTAGTAAATAGTAAAATTTATTACCGTTTTACTTTTAGATGAATTTAAAAGAACTTCTAAGTAAAATATTAATTTTACTTTTAGAAGAATTTAAAATTCTTCTAAGTAAAATATTAATCTCATTGGTATTTTTTATTTAAAAGAATATGCTGAACTACTTGTCGGTTTGGGAATTTTATCTTTTTCATATAAAATATTTATTATTGTATTCTTGAAAACGCTAGTAGATCATGAAGTTTGAACCTGTAAAGCTCAAACTTTTCTTCCAATTGAAGCATTTCATGGTGGAACTAGGGGTGTAAACGAGAGCTCGGCTGGCTCGAAAGGGTGCTTACTTGATTTGGCTTATAGTAGTATCGAGCTGGCTCGGCTTGGTTCGAGTCTAAAATATTAAATATTATTTAAGTTTGAGAGAGGCCATTTCAACATTCGGAAGCAAGGATAAAAGACATTCTCACTAGCAAATAGACTAAATACAATAATATATTTTGAGCAAATTCGAGCCTAAGAGTCTGTTAATTTTTCGAGCTAAGCAACTCAATTCGGCTATAGCTCATTTAGAGTTTGAGCCGAATTGCTCACGAATATGCATATATGATTCACCCACGTAACCATACTACTCCCGCATGGCCACAAGCATCAAATTAAGGAATATTCTGTTACTTGCTAACTTAACCTAATTAAGATGACAGTTAAAGTTGGGTAAGCAAGAGAGCTGGAGTTCAATCAAATTCCAACTAATTTTTGGCATGAACACAAAAAGCTACACAGCTGGGTATCCAGAAAACTTCCATATGCTCCATGTCCTGTAATAGCCATCATAAGCATGAATTCCCCTACATCCACACATTCAAATTTGATCGTTACGTTACATATACACTTTACAAATAATGCATATCTATCTTTCGTTCACATCAAACCAAGATACGATCACGCATAAAATCCAACTGATGACCTTCGGACACACTCAACAAGCATCCCTTTAAAGGAAGATGATACCATTAATACAATACGGTGGGGCCTTCAAGCTCTCGATCGCAACTCATGCATCCACTAACCCAAGAGTGCAAGCAAAACCATTGTTGCCAAATCTTGAAACAACCTACAAGCAACCCTCTCTCTCTCTCTCTCTCTCTCTCTCTCTCTCTCTCTCTCTCTCGCTCTCCATGCACACTATATATATATACATGTCCAGGAATTAATGCTCTTAACTCAAAACTGACCAATTACCAATCAATCAAACTATGGCAGCAGGAGACCACTCCAAATTAGCGCAAAGAACGGCCAGTAGCAGCTCAGAGAGCATAGGAGAGAAGGCCTTCAAAGGAGTCGGCGACCTTATCAAGCTCCTCCCCAGCGGCACGGTTTTCATCTTCCAGTTCTTGAGCCCTCTCCTCACCGACAGCGGCCACTGCACCCTCTTCAACAAGATCGCGAGCGGCCTCCTCCTCGCCGCCTGCGGCTTCTCCTGCTGCTTCTCCTCCTTCACCGACAGCTACGTCGGCAGGGACGGCAAGGTCTACTACGGCATCGTCACGAGGTCCGGGCTGTACCCCTTCTCCGACCCCGACGAGGGCAAGAACGCCGACGACCTGTCCAAGTATAAGCTCCGACTGGGGGACTTCGTGCACGCGTTCCTTTCGCTGGTCGTGTTCGCGGTAATCGCGCTCTTGGACACCAACACGGTGGCGTGCTTCTACCCGGCGCTGGAGAAGGAGGAGAAGACGATGGTGATGGTGCTGCCGACGGTGGTCGGGGGATTGGCGAGCTTCGTGTTCATGGTGTTTCCAAATAATAGGCATGGGATCGGGTACCCGCCTACTCAGGCAACGGTGGACTTTTACTCCAAGCAGTGATTAAAAGCTATATATATATATATGTTGTGTGATGGTTGGTTTGCAGGTGTTTGTCGTTTGTATGGAGAGAGATATCAAGATTGATGGAATTGTTTAATTGGAATATTGTCGAATTGATCATGGAATGATTGAAAACTTTCAAACATATTATGATTGCACTGAAATTATTGTGCTCTTTCGAAAATAACATTCCCGTTTATGGATATTTTAAACCCACTATTAAAAATATAATTTTTTACTAAAATTAAAAGTAAGTTACAACACTAAAATTCTTAATACTTAGCATTTAACGACTCTGCTTTACTCTGCGTGTTCCGTGTCTGAGTAAAATGATGGCATGCCCAAACTCTTGCAATTCTGGGAGTTTACGTGAATGATATGCACTCAGGATTTGTTTCAAATCAAAAGGGTCGCCGTCGAAAGATAAGGATGTGATCGTATATCCAGTCATCATTAATTACTTATTAGGGATCGTACTTCTGTTATAAAAGGGGCTCTATAGAATCCTTTAATTTTTTTTAAATGCATAGATGAGAAAGATAATTTTCCTGATAAAAGAAAAAAAAGGTTTTATTTGAGGAGCTATTTTAAGTGTCTAAAGAAAATTCATTACATCATTTGCAAATTCAGATTTAAAATGAGAGTTACCAATTGGTGTTTGTAAAACTTGTTTATTAAGAAACTTGTCGATGCAATCACCAAAAGACAAAGATATACATCGGAAACACTCTCATAGAAAAAAAAAATCACTATATAATACCTTAGGGAGAGGGAAGGAGGCAATCCCCAGTGCACATGATTGGCATTACACGTGCGCCATGCTTTTCTTTTATAAGGTTGTTATAGTAAGCCATAATAGGAATTTATAATTCCAACTCTCAATATACCAAGGCCTTGTTCATTCTCTAGAATATGAATAGTCCTCCTTGTTTTCTTGTTCTAGTGTAGTAACTAAATAATAAGTTATCTTATTTTAATATAGTAATTCATCATTATCTCTCATTTTATTTCATACAATTTTTTAGAAATAATTTAATGATAATTCGTAATTACTATTTTGCTGCTAGATTAGACAATATTTGATTACATATCATCTCTTACTCTTTCTCCTCTACCTCTTCTCTTAAATATCGGTTATTCGTTGATATTTTATCTCTTTTCTTTCTTTTATTAAATATTAGTCATCTCACATATTCCATCTATTTTTTCTTAGACTAGTAAATTCTACAAAAATAAAAACAATTAAGCCCTCACTCTTTTACAATGTATAGTTATTACCTCAATATATTTAAAAATATTATCACAGTACGAGGTTATTTTCCCACAGTACGAGCTAATCTTAAAAATATTATCACAGTACGAGGTTATTTTCCTATAGTGCGTACTTATAATCCTGTATTACCTCGTAGTGTATAGTTATTTTCTCGTAGTATACGAAGTATTTTAAGTCCACATTTGTAATAAAAAATTAAGAATATTTTTATCATTTGTATAAAACATCACCAATTTCTAAGAGAAATTAATTATTCTTTACTACTTAATTTTAATTTGTATCATATTAAATGTAATTATTACTTCTTATACCAGTATTGAACAAAACATTAAAATAATTAATACTAAAATTAGCTCTTTTCTTCTAGTAGTAAAAATTAGAATACTTATTCTAGAATTCCCTTATTCTAGGGAAAATGACATGATTGTACTGAAATTATCAGAAAATTTGCATATAATACCTCCTTTTTAATGAAATTATGATTTTATTTTCACTATGTAAATCGAGCTCTAAGATTTAGTAGAAAATATTTTGGGTTAGATTTGAACTAACATAGTGAAAATATTCCATTAAGTAAAAATATTTTTTTTTAAAATGATTAAAATGCCCTATTTTTTAAAATGATAAAAATATCCTTATTTCTAAAATAACTAAAATACCCTTAGTTTGACTTGGTTGAGGATATTTTCATAATTCTTTTAGTATAGTTAACTTAACTTACATATTTGGTTTGTTAGGTACAGAATTTCTGCACATATTCACTAAATGATAGGACTTGCTTTGCAAATAATAAAAATATAGAGTGTAAACCACAATTTCGCTAAAAGACAGGAAATTATATGCTGATTTCCCAAAATTATAAGATCTCTAAGAAATGAATTTTCTAAGATGAAAACAATTAAGATATATCGAATAGATAATAAAGCGCAAAGCAACCCCAATACACAAGATTTGTAGCTATTACAAGGTAATTATAGATTGCCTGTTGAAGTAAATATCTTTACTCCCCACGAAATGTTTCTCATGCTTGATTATCAATCTTAGTAATCCTTAGGGTTAGATAGCCTGCCTTTGTGAGCCTCTAAGAAAGTAATAATTACTAATTATTGATGGTCTAAGGAGAACACCAAAAGATAGAACTTCGCACCACCACATTGGATTGCTCAAAACATTCTCTAGATCTTCTCTAGGGCTTCAATAATGATCTATCAGAGTTTTCCTTCAATCTATATGTAGAGCATGTTCTTCTTTTCATAGACTCGTTAGGGAAGTCAAAATCACTATCAAATATATTATTGCCAAAACTTAGGCATTTGAACGCCCTCCAATTTTTCGTGATATGCTTTAGCTCATTCGAACATCATCTAATTTGCAAAAATCCATTTAAACACCTTTCAAATGTCCATTTGCTACAAGTTGAGATCTCTGAAAATTCCATTCTACGAGCTATGACCAATATGAGCTATTTCTAGTTTTTGATCATTACCAACAACTAGAGATTGATTACCATTGTAGTGCTACTTTTGGTTCAGGTTGTTGACATCATTAATAACATGAATACTTGCTCCACTATCAACATACCATGCAAGATCATTTAGGATAGAGTGTTGATTGCTCTTGTTTGCATCAGGGGGAAGTCCATATATAGTTGTTATCGAACCTATAGTAGTAGTGAGCAACAACATGTCCAATTTTTCCATAGACTTGACACATTGAGGCCTTTCCAATTTTCATACACAAGACTATTTTGAAGCTCACTCTTTGTTGCTCCTACAATAGTTACCTTAATGAACTCAAGTGGACATTGTTTGGCCCTTGTTATGAAACCTTTCATTTTGTTGCCTCTAATTATAGATAGAACCATATTTTCTCCAACGCAAGAAATTATTATGATTAAGCTTCACAGAATAGAAGGAACCAAAAGGATTACCTGCAAGAGTTAAATGCTTGCTAGTATTACTAGTGTTGCCTATGTTTTCTCTTTGAACATTGCCTGAGACATTGCTATTGATGGCTCTAACCATATTAGGCTCTGATACTAAGATGAAGAATAAGAGAATGTTATGTTGAACAAGTCTCAGCTATCTTAGTAGTTGTTGAGACAATAACTATTGTATTTATATACAAATTACAAAAGGTGCCCTAATGTGAATCTAGAAGTTACATGTGTAGGCTGATTATAAGAAGTAGAGATAAAATCAATAAAGAAAAAAAATTATGTACAAAGATGTTATTTTGCCTTGACAATGTGATGCTCTTCATTTGCTGTCTTAACAGTTCATGCTTCTCATAACCCAGTCTATAGCTAGCTTATGTACAACATAGTGTTTATGGTCATGGCCAAAGCACACTCAGATCACTAGAGTGAAGTTTTATGTGTTAGAAGTCAGAAATTTAGAATTTAACTATTCAATAGCAGGTTTTTAAGAAATTATAGAACAATAGTTTCATTAGTCAAATGATAAAGAGAACATTCGACTAGAGATTGATCAGTAGCTTGCCACCTAAGTTTGTAGCCACAAATGAAACAATAAACAAGGATTGATCAATTGGTGGAACTAGAAACCTTAAAGTTCCTCCATTGATCAGTCGAATGATGTCGTTGCATTCAAACGATTGCATTGCACTGATGTGGACCAACAAGCTTTATTAAGGAATCTTAGTCATCCATCAGTTAGGATCTCCCTACTATAAAATGGGATTCAGAGCTTTGTTACATAGATATCCTATTGTAAAAAAAAAAAAGCACTAGAGCCTTCGAGAAGAAAGGAGAGATGAGGAGAGATCCACCACCATCATATGCCAATGCCCGTTCTATTGGAACTTTGAAGCTATAGACCTTGGAGAGTCAAACTTATCTTCACCACCACCACCTACCTAGAAGAGAAGGTAGAAGGCCTGTAGCTTAGAGAGCAATCTAAAGTAAGGAAGATGGATTGATTCATCAAAGAGGGGTTCGAGCAAGCGTCTCCAAGAGAGGAGGGCGGTATAGGATCAACACGTCATGTGGGATCAGTGTAAATTAGGGTTGTAAATAACTTAGTTTCATACTGCATCTCACAAATGATTAATTCGGATCGGTCCGTCGTTTGTCCCTTCATGTGCGATCGAAGTGTTTCCATATAAATCTTTGTGTTTTGTGTCATGGTGGTTGTTCTTACTTTTCTTAGAATTCTTGATAAGACAGAGCATAGAAAGTTAGTTGACTTGTATACTTATTTGTTTATTTTTCTACCTAGAGAACTAGACCTGTGTAAGAAGTATCATTTAGTATATTGTAGCTTAATTAGCATGAATAATTTTAGGAACTTGCAAGGCAGTACAAGAGCTAGTCACCTTAGGATTTATCACCTTTATTTTGATTAAAAAGGGTATGATCTTGCTTTTGTGCTATTTTTGTTGCTAATTGCATCTTACTTGCAATGTTCTATTGCTTTCTTGTCTTAAGCACTTTATCCCACTTTTAGAAAATTATTCTTGTGCTTTTGTATTTATTCTTGCTATAGAAGTTTCGAGAGATGGCCAATTGACCATGAGACATGCGTGGTTGTTGATTGTCCAAAATACTCTATTCCTCAAGTCATTGTTAGTGATAGGGTACTCTTTGAAGATAAACCTATAGAGTAGTGTAAATTACTAAAAATAGTTTCAAGATAACTAATATTTTAAAGAGAGGCAAGTCATCGACATGAATTATGCCTCAAAATCTAAAAGAGGCTTACTTTTGGTTTTTTTATTAACCTGCATAATGATAATAAAGTTATGAACCAATACATTTGAATAGCAACAAGTGCTCAATTTGAGAATTTTGATCTCTTTGTTACAATATTTTATTTGTAGGCTGCTTCAATACGACAAGATAAAAAAAGAAGCAAATTTTATTTTTCTCACAGACGACGAAGGAGAAAGGAGGAGGGCCATGATAAAGGAGATCAAGACTTTGAGGCCTTGGTGGGGCATGTTTGAAGTTCTTATGATAAAAAAGGAAGAGATTAAGATTATGGAGAAGAAATGAGGGGTTTTGGAAAGATGAGAAATTTTAGTTTCTTGTCACCAAATTAGAAATTTTGGTGGAGAAGATAAGATGAAAAAAAATCAAGATTTGTTAATAATTCAATGCCAAGAAAGGGCAAGATGTAAAAAAAATTCTTTAAACTTTATGAAGGTTATGAGATCTCTATGCATTTAACGGAAGGAGACATTCTCAAATTTGGTGCAAGAGTAATTTGGCATTTTGAGAAAAATTTGGCTGAAATTGCAAAGTAAAAGTAGAATGGGTAAGGAAGCAAAAACATAAATTACCCTAAAAAAATTGTGCCAGGTTTGTTGTGCTTTTTCATTTTTTTTACTTTTACTTAGTTTTCATGTTTTTGCTTCGTGTTCAATTTTTATAGTTAAAGTCGTATTAAGATTTCTATCTTCTACTTGGTTTCTGTTTCCAAAGTTTGATTCTTATTAGGTTTTCTAAACCTAGTAAATTTTTTTTTGGCTTTCCTAGTTTGAATTATTTTTGACATTCCAATCTCTGAGTAAAATTTTAATTGGTATTAGAACATATTCCTCTTATTTTAGAAAGTTTCTAGAGATATCAATTTACCTAAAAAAGTCAGTCTATTATTCTTATTTTAGGCATTATCTTCTTATTGGTTCAAACCACTATTATTGGAAAAATAGGACGAGAGCCTTTCTTAAATTTATTGATAAATATGTTTGGCTTTTGGTTGTTTATGATTATTCTCCACTTATTTAGTATATATTTTATCTCTAGTTAGGATTTAGGAAGAGTAGTTTTTATATTAGCGACTTGATGTCTTATCTTTGGATGATTGCATTGGCATTTATTTGACATATTTCGTTTACATGCTCTAGTTACATTGTCTTGTTATGATATGGTTGTTTTGATTGGCTTGATCAAAATTGAGAAGTCATTAAAAAAATCCCACTAGATTTAGAAAATTGATTAAAATTAAATTTTAAAAATGTAAACTAAGTAGGATATGAAAATTTAAATATTGTTATAATTATGAAAACCGAATACAAGTTGAAATGTGAAAACCAAGTAAGGATTGAAAACAAAAAAGCATGACAAATACATAGCCATGATTTTTTTTAATGTGAAAAATCCTCCAACAAAGAGGAAATATTTAAGAAATATTTAAAGATTTTCAATCCAATTACCGGCGGTGCAAAAGAAAAAGGCATTAAAAGAAGGAAAGAACTCAAACAACTACTCCACTAGATCTAGAGGACAAAGTGAAAGTTTAAACCTTAAGAAAGTATCAAATACTATGAATATTAAGGATTTGGACATATTGTAGAAGATTCTTCAAATTTACATATGAAGAGCATGACATTGAAATCAATTTGGAGGATTTGGATGACTTTGACAAAGAAGAATTTGAATCAGATCAGGATAAGTATGCTGTCTTTAGACATTAGAGAGTGGAGATGTTAAGTACATGGATTGTGATGTTCAAATCATCTACGCTGAATATAATCATATACATTAGTTAATTTTAGTGTAGGTGTAAAATGATCATATTACCCTCACTATTAAATCAAAGAAAGAAAGAAAAAAGAAAAATGAGGCACGACTCAAGAGTGATTTTGATGAGGGGTAATTTTGGTTTCTTAATTTTGAAATTAATAGAATATTCTTCATTCCGTGAGGTGTTGTTAGATAAATTTAACTCAGGGTATTTTTAAAGATTAAACTCATAATGTAGGATTCGAATGATAAATACTGATAAGTTAGGGTGTAATGGATAATAAAAATAAAAAGCAGGATGCTTTCAATCAATTTCCCTATAACCATTTTCCCTCTTGCCTACATAATATTATTTTTGTAATTAGTCTCTAAGGTTTAGGATTCAAAATTTATGATATCATCCTTTTGGTAATAAATTATAAGGATGGAGTGTATGGCGCAGAGATTTCCCTCCCTCTTAGAGGGAGTTTCTCCCTCACCACTGTGGGCGAGGCTTTCCGCTCTCCACGCCAGCTCTAGGCTAGGGTTGGCGCAGAGACTCTTTCCCTCCCTCCTAGTAGGGCTTTCTTTCCTTTTCCCCCTAGCCACAGGCTAGGGGAGGGGAGCACTCTTCTTTCTCCTTTCCCCTCTTTCTTCTTCTCCCTTCTAAAAATTTGTTGTTCCTCTTCTCAACGTCGATGTATGTCAACCGCTGATGTCTCTCCCTTCCCTTTCGAAGCCGTTGTCTGCTGTCTACCTAGCAACTCAACTATCGCTGACGCTTCCACCATCCATCTTGCTGTTGTCCTCTCCTTAGCTTTTTGTGACTCCGGAATGCCAGGGGCCATGGATCATGCCCTGGTCTGCTCTTGAACCTCCACGCCCCGTTGTCTACACCAGCTATGGAGGTCTCACTTGCCCAGCTTCCACGCCATTATCGCCATGGATTTTTTTTGCTATAGTCTTAGCCCTCCAGTGTAGCCATAGTCTCCCTTGCTTGACTATCTCTGCCTTATCTCGCTTTATGCTTTATCGTCGTTGTCCTGGTCTATAAATTTCATCTATGCTTTGAGAAAATAATTTCTCAGTTTTGTGGATGAATTCAACAGAGTTATCATTTTCACCCCCTTGTTGTTTTTCTTTCTTTTGCTGTTTCGTTCTTGGTGTTGTTCTTATTTTTCACTGGTTCTTTTAATGGAGTCTTTAAGTAATTTTGTTATGATTGCTGGATTCCGTCATTGGTGAGCCTGTATTCTTATCTATGCTTGCTTCTTTATTAAGAGCTTAGTCTTTCAAGACTCATGTTGCTATATCTGTAGTGCAGCCATAGTTGGCCAAAAGGAAGACTTGATTCTTCAGCATTGCTCTATCTCTTCTTTTATTGTGTTTGAATACTTGTTCTTGATACTTAGATACTTTGCTTTTATTGTAGTTCGGTTTGTAATACAGTCAAGTGAGGGTTTGTTTTTATAGTTCTTATCCTATTTATCTTTTCTTTCCTTGTATCAAGTTGTAATTGTTTGATTGAAACTAATGATATAAATCGGTCTACGGATAGAAGAAATATAGATTGTAAGGAAAAATTATAAATTTTATACTAAAAAATTGAAAAAAAAAGCTAATAAGTTTGTAGTCACTGTTCTTTTCTCTCTCCATCTTCTATTGTTACCAAATATCCAGTGGCTAAAAACTTGTTGAATTCTTTTTCCTTTTTTTTTTTAAATGTGATGCAAAATTTGTAGAATAGTCGAATCTGACAGTGCATTGTCCAGTAAAATTCCAAAAAAATCAGTTTGATGTCATCCCCAACTTCTCATAAACCGAAAGTCGGTGAAGAAATTATACCACCCAAATACGGTTACCGACTAGTATCGCACGTGGTACCGCACGTGCGGAGTTCTCCTGGTTCCTATCCTACCCACGCCTGCATCCCTCGTTTCCATTTCCCATCTCAAATCTCCGCCTCAATAAAGGAAGGAAGAGTGTAGATTCGAAGCATTCGGTGCTCTCCAATGGCGGTGGGAAGAGCTTTACTCAAGAACCTAAGGTCGTCCGTTAGATCACCGTCCCCGGCGTCGTCGACGCTCTCCTCCGGCCGCTTCTTCTCCTCGGACGAGGCCGCGATCTCTGGCGAGAAGTCCGATCTCTTTGCGGTACATGAACTCCCTGAGATCTCTGATCACATCTAAGTTTCTTTAGGGCCTTTCGTTGGAGTTAGGATCCCAATGTTTTCTTGCGGGCATTGATTTGTTTATAGTATCAGAAATTAGGGCATTTTTAATCCCTGAGAAAAAGACGGAATTTTTTTCTTCTTTCTTGTTCATCGTTATATTCAATTAGTAGCGTGTAATTGTAAGCTGAGAAAGCTCTGAAATAATTAATGGATTCTTACAGGCAGCTATATAGATAGGATAAACTGATAGGGCGACTATTTATGGTCAGATGGCGAGCTTGGTTGCAATTTAGGATTTGCAATCACCGGAAGGAATCTTAAAAAGTAGATTTTTATGTAAGAATAATCTAAAAGAAGGAAAATTTTGATTTAATCTCTAGTGATTTGTGTAATTAAAGAACAGGGCATGACTTGATTTGTTGAGTAAAACATTCCAACCTGAATATTTGAGTCGGGGGAAATAATTTCTCCTCTCGTGACATGGATAAAGCTGACCAGATCTTGCTCTCATGGACCCAGATTGGCATAATAACGTCATCTTCAATTGAAATTGAAAACAATATTGAAACAAAACTAATGTCAAGTGGAGCATATTAGTTTGATTTAGCGTCTACTAATCTAGGACAATATTTTGTGATATTGCATAAATAGCAGCATGCTATGCTATACAGATAATGTTTCTATTTCCCTTTCAATGTTTCTTAGTGCTTTTAGGATGTAGGGACGCAAACTTCAACTCCATTTTCCTTCTTGTATTCTGATTCTTCAAGGTCATCTTGACATGTTTCTATCATTGTTTGTCTTCTTCAAATTGAAGCATGCAAGTAGATCATGGAAAACCTCATTCCTTTGTCTCTCTTAATGGGTCAAGTAAATCATTTCAATAGTGACTTTAAAGGTTGATGTGTGTCCTTAGTGTTGAAAATATTACTGCATGAGCAAGATTTCCTTTTATCTGGATTATGGTTTATCATATGTAATGTGCAGATTTATTGTGAAAACTGACTATTAGAATAACTATTTCGTCATAGTTATGCAAATTGATGTACATCCCTGCCTATGAATATTTGATTTGTGAATTATAGAATTATACATTAGAATATGGCAGTAAACAAGACTTTGATATTTAACAAAGTGTGTGTCCTTTATAGGATGCTCCGATTTCCATTCCCATGTATATTTGGATGAATATATTAGTAACACTAAAAGCATCACAATTTCCATTCGTCTTCTCTTTTTTCCTTTCAAAAGAAAAGGTGCTTGCGGGTACTAAAACTTTTCTAACGTAAAGTAACACTAAAAGCATCACAATTTCCATTCGTCTTCTCTTTTTTCCTTTCAAAAGAAAAGGTGCATGCGGGTACTAAAACTTTTCTAACGTAAATTATTTTTAAGAAAAGTTGTCATAGGTAATAGATATAAAAGCATTTTTTCTTCTCATTGAAATGCATGTTTATCTGGACTTAATTTAAGGACATCTTTGTTTTTGCCAGAATTTTCTCAATTTGAGTTTGTAGGGTCTAATTTATCATAATTTTGTTCTTGTCCTTTTTTGAGTGTCATTTGTTCTTGGTCTTCTAAATTTCTTATTCTTGGGTTTCAGATCCCATTTAATTTTGAAGTTGACTATCGCAATATTATGCATAATGCTAAGAAATTTCTACAAAAAATTTCCAAGTCACATGAGATTGAAAAGGACTGAAGAAGTATCAACCCCAAGGTTGATATCTAGTACGGCTAATCAGGTACTTAGTAGTTTTGAGATTGACTACCAGAAGATAAGTATAAAATGACATTAAATAAAGGATGGTCAGTATAAGTGTTTAGTCAAGCTACCGGGACAGTGAATGTCTGAAACACATTAATGCAACTTAAGGCACTGTTTTCTGTCCTATTGATGTCCTTATAGAAAAACTGAGGAGCCAATGTGAACCAAATTGAGTCGAATTGATCCAATTGGATATTAATACTATGCAGTTGATCTCAAAATTACCCCTGTTGGGTCGATTACGCATTGATTCCTACACCATGTTAGCTCTTATAAATTGGCATTTTTTTAAACTTTTATACTCTATATGTTTAGCTCTTATAAATGAGCGATTTAAGTTACCTCAGTTATTCTTTTACATAGTGTCACTTATCCATCTTTACATTCTTATCTTGGTGGGCATTTAACTTTGCATATGTTGTTGCTAGTTGTCATTTTTATGATTTATAAAGCATGGCATGTCTGATGTCTTATAACCTAAGCTTCTCGTTTCTTTTGTCTTCTTTTTCTTAACGGTATATGACAATCAATGTGACACATTAGAGGTTATTCTCCTTCTAATTATTAAGGTTCTAAAACTCGGTATCGGAATCGGGATCGGCCATCTGAAAAAATGATACGTATTGGCTGTATCAGCCACCTGTATCGGATCAGACTATTTTTTCAATCATATAAATTCTAAATATTATTTAAAAATATGACGAAATTTTCTAAAAATTTAGAAAAATAATAAGAAAATAATAATTATTTATATATGAAGTCTAAAAACTAAAAATTATATTAACTTATTCAAAACTTCGATGAATACCGAGTTGGTTCTCCTTTCTCTTTTCCCTTCTCTCTTTTCCTCATTTTCTCTATTATTGCCAATGCAAATTTATTTTTTTCTTATTTTCTTTCCTTTCTTCTCTCTACCTTCTCTCTCTTTTATTGCCTCAGGGCAAATTTTATTTTATTTTATTTCTTTTCTCTCCCTCCTCTTTCTCTCTCTCTTTATCTCTCAATCTCTTTTCCTCCCTCTCTCTTATTGTCGCAAGTTTTTTCTTTTTTGATTTTTTTTTTCACGTTTTCTTCCTCTCTTTCTCACACTCTCTCGTCTCTCTATCTCACTCTCTGTTACTACAATAGATTTTCTATTGTAGTAATAGAGATTGAAGGAGAGAGAGAGAGACAGAGAAAGAGATTGGAGAAAAGAAAGAGAGGAAGAAGGGAGGAGACGCTAGAGGGACAGTAGAAAGAAATGAGAGAGATAGGGCACCGGTGAGAGAAGAAATGAAAAAGAATTAGAGAGAGAAGAGAGAGAGAGAGAGAGAGAGAGAGAGAGAGAGAGAGAGAGAGAGCCCCAGCCAAAACTTGGAACCATGCTAATTATTTTGCTCTAGATGAGAAATTCCCATGTTAATCTTCCTATCTTGCTGAAATATAGATTTAAGTTGATCGGAGTTTTTTCTTGGTGGTTCTCTTTTCATGCCTCGATTTACTAAAGTTGCACTCCATCTACTTATGTCTAGAACTACTTATTGTGAAACAATTAGATTTAGGTTTTTCTCCGATCTCTTAATTGGATGCTCATCTATAATTAGAACAGTTCCATTGTCAAATAATATACATCGTTAAGTCTCATTGTGAAAAATCTTTAGTTAATTTATTCTTAACTGAAGCAATCAAGCTCTTACTGAAAATTTTAACTAATTTTTGAGATCAATTATTGTCTCTCTATGGGCCGAAAAATTACTATAATTTGATATGGATGATTGCAGACATCTGAGTTATAGTTAGATAAGCAATGATTCTTTTTGCTAGTGCCTTTTGTGAGTCCACTCTCTACAGGGTGCAAATTAGCCTACCCACTTTTGTACTTCTTTGTGCAATAGCATATTTATTCAAGTATTGTTGAATATTCTTAAGATATATCTCCTACCTATGCTTCCTGCAGAGAAATTGTGCTTATCTCCTAGTTTTCATGTCTACCAACTTCTTATTTCTCTTTTCAAAGTGCTCTTATTTTCCAAGTCAATGAGCAATCTCTTTGAACTTAAATTTTTGCTTGCACTGATTGACAATGGAATCTGAGCTGATAGTACCATCAAATTTAAATACCTGAAGTAGTGTTTCACACTCTTTGCATTGTTTCATTCATTTAGTCTGTGGAGATGAAACTTGTTACAAAGTTTGCATCTTAATATTGCACTACATGTAGAGATTCCTTTTCATAGTTCTATTTACAGAACTTTTGTGCCGATTATGAAGCTACCAATGCAACTATTGATATAGAACAGTTGTAGATGAAAAGAGATCTCAAAGCAGGCATTGATATCATCTAGCTTGGTGACATTTTTCAAAGGACTCTTGAATGAATTTTTGCATGTTTTCCATAGCATTGGGCTCCATAGTAGATTGAGATTGAGAGTTAGATACTACCCAACCGTTATGTAAGCTTCATGCAAAAGAGTTTTAACTAATGACAATGTAGAGGGACAATGCAGATGAGTGCAATAATATGATGAGATAATAGCAAATCTCAAATAATCATTAACTAAATAATTTA
Organism: Typha angustifolia; assembly: GCF_048772165.1. Taxonomy (NCBI): domain Eukaryota; kingdom Viridiplantae; phylum Streptophyta; class Magnoliopsida; order Poales; family Typhaceae; genus Typha; species Typha angustifolia. Next base: position 7,669,338 of record NC_133252.1, on the reverse strand, counting down.
TAGGCCAATTTGCATAGATATGCTAAGGAATTTCATGTTGGAGATTTTATCATTGTTCATGTTATACTCGAGTGGTTTCCATTAGGAGCCACATGGAAATTGCAAGCCTATAGTGCTGGACCTTTTTAGATGTTGAAATGTGCAGGACTTAATACTTATGTTATAGATATTCGCTCTATGTATAACATTAGTTTTACTTTTAATATTAAAGATTTAGGAACTTATAAACCTCATATGACCATCCCTGATGATTCTTATGATACACCTACTTTCACCTATTAGATATGCGTGCTTTTAATCCTACCACCTCTTTTTTTCCATCCACACAAAAAGAAAATATAGATGGTATTTTGGATGATAGGTAGCAATAAACTTTGATGGAGGAGTTCACTGACTTCTAGTTCAATGGAGACTGTTCAGAGTCTAGTAGCATGTGGATTACATGTGAAGAGCTTTAGTAGATCGATTTGAACCTATGGGGAGTTCTACCAGAGCTGCCCTTAACCCTATTCGATGGGGTCGAGTTTCTTCTACCTTGGGCGAATTGGTGTGGACACTACTTTTAGACACGTGTACTCACACAGACACAGGAGGGCAGCCTATCCAATGACACTTTGGTTGTGTGATGAGTTGTGAGCGAGAGACTTTAATGTTGAGGGAATTTTAGTCTTTTTATTCTTTTACCTACAACAAAGAGAAAGATTGATCTCCCTTTTGGTGATTAAATATTGAATAACAAATGGACAACTCACCTCACTTTTGATAGCCGTTGAGTCTTGCTTTGAAGTTCTGCGGTGATATTAGATTCTTTTTGTTCCTCGACAACGATGATGTTCTTGTGCTATTTCGAACTCGTCGTACTCATTGTGTGTTGGATTTCATAATGTTCCGGCATTCATAGTGCGATTGGTCAAGCAAAGAACAAATGCAGAGTAGCGTAAAATCTAAGAGGTAGAACATTGATATACTAGGATCTTAGGCTCTGATACTAAAAATGATATAGAGCAATGGTAGATGAAAAGAGTAACAAAGGACTAACCTGTGGAATCCATTAGCAATGTATTGGAATCCACAAACGAAAGAGAAGAAGTTTTCAAAAATCTCAAAATGTTCACTATTCCAAATGATAAGATAACAAACCTTTATATAGGCAAATCTTAAGAGGACAAAAGACTAAAATACCCATAACAATAAAAAAGACAAATACTCTCAACATCAACACTCTCTCTTATGACTCATCTTCCAGCAAAAGTGTCACTAGATGGGCTACTCTCCTACGTCCATACGAGTACATGTGTCTGAAAGCAGTTTACTAGCAGGGTATTGGAATCTACAAATGAAAGAGAGTAGAAGATATCAAAATCTCAATGTTCATTTATTTCAAATGATAAGATAACAAGATTTTATATAGGCAAACCCTAAAAGGATAATAGACTAAAATACCCATAGAAAAAGGACTAAAATCTGCTCAACATCAAAGTCTTTCCCCCGTGACTAATCACCCAACCTAAGTGTTGGTAGGTTGCCCTTCTGTGCCTACGTGAGTACACATGTCTAATAGTACTGTTTGCACAAAATATTGCTTTCACTTTTCTTTGGCTTGTTTAGAGTCTTTGGGAGTCATCTGATCACTTGCTATATTTTGATGATCTTTCTTTGTAAATTCTTATGTCTTCCTTTCTTACCTGATTTTCCAACCTCCATTTGCGCCATGTTGGTAGTTGGGGTAAAAGTTGCAATATGTCCTCATTTGAGTTCTTAGTGAAAGGGATGAACCACATACCTTGTCTCATTTACTCTTAGGAAGATTTCACAATTCACAATTCTATTTCTTTTGTACTTCCACTCGGCTTCTAGATACCTGAAATGGTCATAAGGGTTGTAATGAAGCTTCTAGAATTTACAGATATAATGGAATCAGATCAATGTATTCCCTAATATAATTTTTCTGTACTTCTTGAATCAGAATGTGTTCTTTTATCAAACTGGATCTTGAATTTGAGATATCTAATGTGTAGTCAAGAGGTGGAAAGAAGTTACTAGATGTTGCAGTTATGTTTCTTTTAGCTGTATCTATGTTCAGCTCCTAATATGTCAATTTATCACATTGAGTTCCAGTCTTTTCTGCTAGCCTCTTGTTTACTCAGCAGTCCTAGTATATCGGCTGTTCTAAATTTTTTTCTGCTAGAAGTTGTTTTTCTAACTTCTTTTGTTATTCTTGTACTCTGCGATAGTATTCTATTCTGCAAGGTAGTTCTAAATTTTTAAAAGGTTGAAATATGTTTAAACAGCACTTCCTCAATTAATGTGTGTTTTACTTTATAGGAGCATCTCAAGGGCCTTATTCCTTCACGGAGGGCAAGGTTGGTCCATCATTTCAACAATGTGAAGTTCTCTTCTGCTTGCAGATCATTTAGCACCCAGGCTGCAACAACTGCAAACACTCCACAGCCACCTCCACCACCTCCGCCGCCAGAGAAAACCCACTTTGGTGGTCTTAAAGACGAAGACCGCATTTTTACCAACTTGTATGGCATACATGACCCTTTCCTTAAAGGTGCAATGAAGAGGGGTGATTGGTATAGAACCAAAGATTTGGTTCTTAAGGGTTCAGATTGGATTGTGAATGAAATGAAGAAATCAGGTCTTCGAGGACGTGGAGGAGCTGGTTTTCCATCTGGCCTCAAATGGTCTTTCATGCCAAAGGTTTCGGATGGACGCCCTTCTTATCTTGTTGTGAATGCTGATGAGAGTGAACCGGGTACTTGCAAAGATAGAGAAATTATGCGCCATGACCCACACAAACTTCTTGAAGGGTGCTTGATTGCAGGAGTCGGTATGAGAGCAACAGCTGCATATATTTATATAAGAGGGGAATATGTGAATGAGCGGCTAGCCCTTGAGAAGGCCAGAAAAGAAGCATATGCGGCAGGACTGTTGGGAAAGAATGCTTGTGGATCAGGCTACGACTTTGATGTACATATTCACTTCGGTGCTGGTGCTTACATCTGTGGTGAAGAAACAGCTCTGTTGGAGAGCCTTGAAGGCAAGCAGGGAAAGCCAAGACTTAAGCCTCCTTTCCCTGCAAATGCTGGACTCTATGGCTGTCCCACAACTGTCACAAATGTTGAAACTGTTGCTGTATCTCCTACAATTCTTAGGCGAGGACCAGAATGGTTTGCAAGCTTTGGCAGGAAGAACAACTCAGGAACAAAGCTTTTCTGCATATCTGGTCATGTGAACAAACCATGCACTGTGGAAGAGGAGATGAGCATACCATTGAAGGAGTTACTAGAGAGGCACTGTGGAGGTGTCAGAGGGGGATGGGATAACCTCCTTGCAGTTATACCTGGGGGTTCATCTGTACCTCTCCTGCCAAAGCACATATGTGATGACGTTTTGATGGATTACGATGCACTTAAGGCTGTTCAATCTGGATTGGGTACTGCAGCGGTGATCGTGATGGACAAGTCCACTGATGTTGTTGATGCAATCGCAAGGCTGTCATACTTCTACAAGCATGAGAGTTGTGGGCAGTGCACGCCTTGCAGGGAGGGAACAGGGTGGCTTTGGATGATAATGGAGAGGTTGAAAGTGGGTAATGCGAAGCTGGAGGAGATTGATATGCTCCAGGAGGTCACAAAGCAGATCGAAGGGCACACGATATGTGCCTTAGGGGACGCTGCTGCCTGGCCAGTGCAGGGGCTGATCAGGCATTTTAGGCCGGAACTAGAGAGGAGAATCCGGGAACGAGCTGAAAAGGAACTGCTGGAGGCTGCAGCTGCTTGAAACCTTCGGTTACCTTCCATGGTATTTTATCCTAATTTTAATTTCTTTTTTTGTCTATGGAAATAATGAAAACTGATAGAGACCAATTCTCTATGAGAGATACAGTTCTTGTGATTTGTCTCTGTTCACATGAATGCTTTATTTACTTTTATTCGGATGAGAGAGATGCAGTTCATAAGCTTTTAGAACTAGTAACAGAGACGTGCTTTCTTCATATGGGTGTTTTGTCTAATTTATTAACACGTGTATGTGTACTACCTCAATATTCTACCTGTTGTGGAGCTACAGGGTAATAATTAATTCGGAACACAAATTAGGGTAGCGTCTGCAGCAAGGTTATATGGAAAATTGATTGAATCGGTTTGGCTACTTGCAACAAAGATTACATACCGATTTCTTTCGGAAGACTGATTCTGCCAAGTATAAGATACATTCAAAATCCTGAATCCTGTGCGAGAAGAATGGTCGAAAACTACTCTCGAGTCTTTTGGTTCATATGATCAATCTGGAATTGGCTGCACAAGTAGGGATAGCCTAGAAAGGATGTCCATTGGTATTATTGTGTTACAAAATATTGGATTGGAAACTTTAAGTCAACAAATTTTAAAATATCATATTTACCATCACTACCTCCACCTCCTGCTATTTGCCACCAACCACTTCGTCCATCTTCACCAATTAAACCCGTGATCGTCACATTATCACCACCACACCACGTGTCCACCTTGACCGTCGCCTTTAACCACTGTATTACCATACCATCTTCACCCTTACCACGGTGGGCACACCACTATTATCTCTACCTACACTAATTTTATTGTAGCAAATAGTACTATAACAAATTCACTATAGCAAAGTTACTATAGCAAATCATTATTCCCTCTTGAGATTTATTCATCATCTACGTAACCCTTAAGATGAAAGGTTGGTGTGTTGAAAAAGAGACAAAATTTGTTAGTGGAAGAATGTTATTATATTTTTGTTATCTGAAATCGGATCAATATTAAACACCTTAAATTGTCTATTCAAATTCTCTATAATTTTAACGCTAATTATCATTTGAGGTGTGATTTAATCAAATACGAAGAAAAAAGTAATGGTTATAATTTGGATCTAATCACAGGGGTTAAACTTACACAAATGAAGCTCTTCAAGTGTAAAATAAATTTAGGCTTAATCGGGGCGGTGGTAAAATGTAATTTCTTCTAAATAGAAACATAATTTCCTGGCAAAAAGGAACAAAGGTGGGTGCGTCTGTTTTGGGGAATATGCCGTTTCTTCCCTCCCCCAACATTTCAGATGCCAACGCAACCCCTTCTGATCCCAAACTCCGCTCTCTTTCGTCTCTGCCCCCTTGTAGTCCGGTATCTCTTTCTAAGCCTATCTGTTTAAAGATTTTATTCTGTCAATCTCTCTCTTGGTCTCTTGGATTAATTTCTTTGTGGGTCTTGTTTCTTGGGTTTTCTTTACCTGGTGGATCAATGTTGTGAAAAAGGTGACCGGTTGGGGTTCTTAATTGATAGTAATGTTTGATTAAAGAACGTTAAAAGCAAAATGATGGTAGAGACTAGTGCCTGTTGTCATTCTAGTGAAAATGGAAGTGCACTTGGAGTTATTTTTGGCTTGTTATGAAAAAATTTCTTTTTAAAGGCAATCACCAACTCACTTTTAGGGTTAGGGCATTCTGACTCTTATATAAGTTAATAAGATAAGGCAAAATCCAAGTCATAGCAAGTCTTACGGAAGTCCAGACTTATCATGTGACGTTTGAACGTGGCCTAGGTATGTTCAAACGTATTGACTTATTTTTCTCAAGTGCATTTGAACATGCAAATACACCCTTCTGTAAGTGTGAACATTTTGTAAACATATGTAGGGTGTGCTCGAACGGCCAAAATAATCTCTGTATGTGCGAATGCGTTGTGAATGCATGCACCCAGCATTCTAATGGCCAAAATACCATCTTTGCATGTGCGAATGCCTGAGTCCGCGTTCAAATGACCAAAACATATTTGTATGTGTGGAGCTTGAGTCCGCGTTCAAATACGATATGAGTGCGTTCGAACGTGGTGCGAGCGTAGTGACTTATCTCTTCTAGATGTTCAAAATATTTAGTCAGAATACTTCCAAAACTTATATAAATGCTCATGTAAATGTATAAAAGCATTTAAATTATTTTATACATATTTGCCAACACTAAAAACCTAACAATCTTCCCCTTTAGCAATTAGTGGTGAAATATCTAGTTTTACAAAAATTCAAAAGAATCTTAAATGAGCATTAAACACAAATAGGAAGGATGTAAAAACTCAAGTCTATGAAAAAATAACATATCAATCTAAGATTAAACAAAAGTAACATGAAGTAAAAAATGATCATACAAATAATAGACAATAAACATATATGATCTAAACGTCAATAAGCATTATTTCAATTAGCATGCAAGTAAGTCATTCAAACATAGTTTAGCATAGTTAATATATTCACTAAGCAAATAAAACTTACTCCCCCTAAACTCCTACAACTCCTTAGACTCGACTCTCTAAATCAACTCTCCCCATTTTTTGACTCAAATTGACAAAGTCTATTCATGAGGAGGAAAGTTGCAATTGAGAATTGAGAGGATATTGTCAAGCATTGAACTTTGACGAGCTTGCTCAACCCGTATCTTTCTTGGTCAACCCGTAACTCCGCTGCAATGCTAGAAATCCTCGCTACTTCCAATTTCAAATCACTGATCTGGTTGTTGAGTGATCAAAACGCTCATGCATAAATTGAAACTCCTCTGATTCATGGAGTCATCATCTGAAAATAAAATTTCTTCATAAAATTCACTTGGTTTAGCAACTAAAGAGGAACTTGGTTTAAGCAAAGATGGAGAATCATATGCCTGAATGGTTATCCAATCTAGCGGTTTCTAAAACTTGACACAAGTTTTATTTGGATCAACTCTTATTCCACTCTACATGCACAACTTGGTTATGAAAATTCCAAAGATAAGCCCCCGTGAGGTGCTTCTTTTAACATAGCAGTCTCAATATTGTCATACATAATGGATGCTAGATCAATAGAGATGTTAGTGAGCATAGCAAGTAGAAGAGATGCAACATTCGTGCTATTGATGTCAACTTTGCATATGACATCATATTCCCTTGCCACTCTTCTCCCTACACTAAAATGTCACAAGCAATGTATGTAACAGATAGAAGAGGATCAAAATGTCGATATGCAAAGTCACCCTTCGGTAGGTGAAGCTCTCGTCGAATAATATCGACATCCAAATACACTGAAACTCCTCAGATAGTTGACCACATACATTTATTAAGAACACTTACATTACAAAAGAATTCCTTGACTACACATATGTAGTCCTGGCCATTTTGCAAGTTTGTAAACAACCACGCTCAATAAATAGGCTCTCAATCCCTAACGATGCAAAGTTAGAAAATATTACTAGCCTCTCATCATTGGTCATGACCCAAAATTATGTTTGTACTTTCCTGCAGTAGTCAGTGTCGAAAACTTTTGTAGGGAAGACAATGACGAAGAAGAGGTCCTTGGCCTCTTGGAAGAGATTATCTTTCTAGGCATTCTAGAGAGAAACAAAGTCATGCTTAACATTCAACACATATCTCTTAAAAAATCTATGTCAAAAAAAAAAAAAAAACAAAAACCACCAAGCCAAAAAGAAAATTGTCCAAGAAACCATGAAAACCTAAATTGAAACCTATATTCCACTCCAAATTAACATGTTTGTCACATTCAATCGCTCAAAGAACATTAAAGTAGAAATTCTATTGTGATCAAAACTTGGAAAGCACGAAATCGAATCAAGATCAAGGTGCTAATTTGAAGGAAAAAATAAGAAATTATTCTCAAATCATACCTTGCAAAAGATGATGCAAACTTAAAGATCATCACCCAAAGATACTAGATCCAAAGAAGAAAACTCCTTTTAAAGGTAGTAGAATGGAAAATTTAGTGGAAAACGTGAGTTTGTGGGTGGTTTGAGAGGGTGGAAGAAGTGAAGTTGAGGGTTTAAAGATGGGGAATATTTAAAAAAAAAAGGAGAGAGGGTTCAGATGCAATATAAAATAGAAACCCGCTTGTGTTCGAACTCATTTGTCCTCGTGTTCAAATGCGACTTTTTTTTATTAAATTCTATAAAATCCTAATTTTTGGAGATGTACTTCTAAAAATTTAGAAAAAAAATTCAAAACATAAGTATGTCGATTAAATAAAATAAGTCATACACAGATCAATCAAGTCATTAAAAGATTGATCTTGATTGATTATAACTAAATGCATATGCAAGCTGAGCATAGACAACATAAAGTAATCTTCATAAGATTTCCTATTAAATAATAATACAACACAGTAGTCAAATTGACTTAGTATCAATTAATGCACTTTTCGACTTATTCACTAAACTTGACATGAATTTTTCCTATATTATTTTGATCACTTATACCATATAGGTGCAACGATGGATTCCACACATGAGTATGTATCCTTTTTCTTATAGTACGTAATGAATAATATATAAATATATTATTTTAAAATTTCAAGCAAAGTACTGAGTCAAATTGGACTCTACACAAAACCACTTTTACTCTAACTCATTATAGCCATTTTCATTAATTTTTTTAAATATAATACTTTTGACTAAGTATGTGGCCAAATTGTGCAAATTATAATTAATAATGAGCTACCTAAGAAAATATTTTATGAAATCATACTCACTCATGAATATAAACATGTCATAAAGGCATTAAATTTAATTATTATAGAAGTTAAAGGGGTAAATAAATTTGAAATGACACAATATACTTCAATATGACAAAATTAATTATAATCACTCATAATCAAATGAATGTCTAATAGGCTCTGATACCACTTTGATAGGCTCTGATACTAATTTGATAGGCTCTGATACCAATGATAAGCTCTGATACTAAATGATATGTTCTGATACCAAATTAATAGGCTTTGATACCAATTGATAGGCCCTGATACCAATTTGATAGGATCTGGAACCAAAAGATCGGCTATGAAACAATTCCTTAAGATCTGAATTTATTGTAGGAAGCAGTCCGCATAACCGTAGGAAAATATTCGTTAGATATTCTCCTTGTAGTTAGAAAATTACAAAACTAATTGGGTTGGATCCATAACTTCCTAATCTACAACTTTCATATTTATGCTCTTCGTAGATTTAAACTGTAGAAGGGACGAAAATACAGAATAACATGGGTGATGGTGGTGGTGACGGGTGGAGTGGATGTTAGGGTTATGGATGAGTATGGAGATGAGGGTGGATTGTGGAAGTGTAAGGGAAGTAGACAAGGGAAACGAAGTGGTCGAGATCCCAAAGAAGAGAGGTGACTCGACAGACGAGGGATATTAGAATCAAGGAGAAACCTTGCCAATGGTAGAAGTGGAAGGATGGTGAAGAGGGAAGAGGGAAAAGTCTTGAGAGAAAATAGGAGGTAAGAAATCAAGAATCCAATTCCATTATAAAGTTGCTTGCCATCCACATATTTATAGAGGCTAGCCAACAAGTCCTAAAACAATATGAAATCCTAGATCTAGAGGATTCCCGTCGATCGCGTTCGAACGCACTCAAAAAGCCCCTTCTCTAGATTTGCGAACGTAACACATGCATTCATAAGGCGTTCGAACGCGGGCTTTCACAAGGCGTTCACAAGGGCGTTCGAACGCGACTCCACCTGCGTTCGAATGCGACCTATAGGAATTTTATTTTAATAAAAATAAACACATAATGTAATAAGAAAAGATCCTAACTAAGTGTATCAATGTCATATATATATATATATCAAGAAAATATTTTAAATCTAGCAATGCACCATTTTTTTTATAAAAGCTCTAAACATCAAAGGAAAAACTCATATGCAGACTAAAACTGAAAAACAAATCGAAAGATTTGCAAATCAACCAAAAGATAAATAACTCAACCTAAAAACCCTAAACAAAAATCAAAAGCACGCAACATACGCTACTAGAATCAGTAAAAGAAAATCAATCCAAAGCACAATCACTAAAAAAGAAACGAAGATACTTAAATCTCTGTACATCCAAAGGTTTTGTAAATAAATCTCTTAACTAATTTTTTGTCTTAACATATTCTAGTGCTATTATTTTGCCTTCAACTAACTCACGTATGAAATGATGTTGAATGTTAACGAGTTTTGTACATGAGTGTTGAATAGGATTTTTTAATATACTAATAGCACTCATATTATCACAATAAACAACCATTATGTCTAAGGGGTGGCAAATCTTGACTCGACCAGATAACCTAACACGATAATCCGGCTCTTAATCAAGTTTGAGTTTAGTGTAATCGGGTTTAGGCCATAAACAGGTCAACCCACCTAACTCGTTTAATAATTGGGTTGTGTTCGGGTTTATAAAGTTGACCCGTTTTGACAATATTCGGGTTGGGTCAGGTCAGGTCAACCCGCCAACCCAAATATATATAAGGTAATTTAAGTCTAAAACCTAAGTTGGTCTATCGTTCTCTCCACTTTCCAATCTCTAGTAGTCTAGCGCCTCATCTCACCAAAAGGGCAAAAACTTTTCGCCATGCCTCCTCTCTCTCCAATCTCTCCGGCCGCTGTCTACTGCCAGTCGCAATGCCTCCTACTTAAGGCCAATTAGATGATTATTCAGCTAATTGGGTTTTATTTCTTATTCTCTTTAACTTGCCTCCCCAACTGTCACATGTCTCTATCCTTAGAGCTGTTGTAAGTATGGAGTTTGCAGTCATGGAATGTATCGATCTGTTTAATTAGTTTTACTTATTTACTATTTAATTGTTAGATCTATTTAATTACTATTATTATTTAATTTCTATTATTTTTAATGTAATGTTTTAGATATGTTCAATTACTATTTAGTGTTTAATTACTTGATTAGTGTCTTATCTATTTAATTACCTTTTAGTGTTTAATTACTTGTTTAGTGTCTTATCTATATACTGTTTTGTGTTTAATTACTTATTTCTCTTGCACTCATTTTAGTTATGGATGTTTTGTGGAGGTTCCTCATAGGTGCAGAGAACTCTAGTAACAAATGAAAAAGAAAGCAAACATTCAATATTTGGGAAGTGTTTAAGGAGCTTCCAAAATGAGAAAGATGGGTTAAAGATGGCTAAATGTAAATTGTGTAGTGTTGTATATATATCACTAGCAAGTATGGGACTTCCTTTTCCATTTTTGTATACATATTTCCAAAATGAGAAATATGAAGCCTCATATACCTATATATCGAAAGTTAAAAAGTAAAGATATATGACAGTTATTCCTAGCCAAATCAGAAGGATCTATGTCTTTACAAGCTTCAAAATTTGACCGAAAGAAATACCGCGAATTGGTAACAATGACAATTAGTAAGCATGAATTGCCTTTTCAATTTGTTGATTATGAAGGAGTTAGAGTATTGGACAGTTACATATGTCTTACGGTCATACATATTAGTAGAAACACAGCTAAGACAAATATTTTGAAAATGTACAGAAGGGAGAATGATAAACTCAAAAATTGGTTACTGTCTATTCTTGGAAGAATCAATTTAACATCTAACTTGTGGACCTCCATAATCACTGATTAGTTATCTATGTCCCACAGCACACTTTGTTAATGAAAATTAGATATTACAAAAAAAAAAATTATAAAGTTTTGCGCAATATCAACCCCACACACCGGAATAGCTTTGTTTGATAAAATTTATACACTGTTGACTGAATGGGGTATAAAGAAAATATTATTTTCTATAACACTTGATAATGTCTCTGCAAATGATTTGTTTGTTGAGTTGTTGAGGAGCCAACTCTGATATATTACGGAACGATTCTTTTAAGATCTGGATTTATTGTAGGAAGCAATCCGCACAATCGAGGAAAAATGTTCACCAAATATTCTTCCGTAGTCAGAAGATTATGAAACCAAGTTGGATTGATCCGTAACTTCCTAATCTATGTTTTTTGTATTTATGCCCTACATAGATTCGAACTGCAACTGGGACAAAAATATGATATAGTGCAGATGATGGTGGTGGTGATGGGTGGTGTGGATGTTAGAGTTATGGATGATAATGGAGATGAGGGTGGAATGGTGATGTTGTTTAAGGGATAAAGACGAAGGTGAAGAAGTGGTCGAGATGCCAAAGAAGAGGAAGGACTCGATAGACTAGGGAGATTAGAAGTTAGGAGAGACTTTGCCAACAATATAGATGGTAGGTTGGTGAAGAGAAAGGAGGGAGATTAGGGTAGAGAGACTAGAGAGAAGATAGAGAGGTAAGAAACCAATATTTCAATAGCATAATGATTTTGGCTACCATTCACACCTTTATAGAGGCTAGCCAATAAGCCAAAATAATAATTATTAACTCTAATTCTATTGGACTCTCGCTGATCGCGTTCGAACGCGCCTGACTGCGTTCGAACACACAAAAAACATTCTCTATTTTTGCGAACCTAATGCAGGCTTTCAAATGCAGCGTTCGAACACGCCTGACTACATTCGAACACGACCTACAGAAAATTTATTTTAATGAAAATAAATAACTAATTGTAATAAGAAAAGACTCTAACAAAGTATATCAAACTCACATTGAATGATGCTTTATTATGTGATGGCTGATGATTTCTTTCATGTTTGTTGTGCTCATATTCTTAACTTGATAGTGCAAGAAGGTTTGAAAGAAATAGATAATTCTATATTCAAAATCAGAGATAGCATCAAATATGTTAAAGTGTCACAAGTCAGAAAATAGAGATTTGCTGAGTGTGTTAAACAAGTTTCTTTGAATAGTAATAAAGGATTGAGACAAGATGTGCCTACAAGATGAAATTCAACTTACATAATGCTTGAAAGTGCTATTGTATATCATCGTGCATTTCTTCATTTATAGTTGAGTGATTCAAATTACAAGTATTGTCCATCACAAGAAAAATAGGATAAAGCTAAAAAGAATTGCAAGTTTTTGAAGTTGTTTTATGATATTACATCTTTATTTTCTAGATCTATCTATTCTACAACAAATTTGTACATTTCTAAGGTGGTTTTGATCCAATCGAATATATTAGAAGGCATGCAAAGCTCGGATAATTTTATTAGTCGTATGACCATACAGATGAATGTAAAATTTGAGAAATATTGGAAATAATACAGTATTATTTGCTATCATTCTAGATCCACAGTTCAAAATACATTTTGAGAAATTCTGATACAACAAACTCTATGACTCTTCTTATGAGATAAATATCCACGAGAATTTTTTTCTCTCTTTGATCACTATATTCGGAACACTTCTAAAATTTCCAATGTGACATCTTCAGCTACTTTATGTAAAGTTTCAAATGATACTGAAGATAACAACTCTATAATGAAGGTAATTTAGTACGATTAGTATGTTCTTATCATTATATATTTTGATATTCTTTATATATTTAGAATAATAATTTTTTTTAATGTAGGAGTTTGATTCATTTGAGAATTTTGAATTTTTTACTAAATCACAAAAGTCACAATTAGAATTGTATCTAAAAGAGCCTCGAATTGATTGAAATTTTAAATTGATTATTCTTAATGATTGAAAATTCAATCAATTTTGATATCTAGATCTTTCTCTCATGACATGTAATTTATTAAGTAATCCTATCTCCACAATTGCTTCTGAATTTACTTTTAGTGTTGGTAGTAGAGTACTTGATCAATATAAATGAAAAAACACCTAGACACACGTATGTATCTAAACTCTAGGCAATGATATCACTCGTTTGTTTAAGTAAAAGTTGGAAGAAATATTAAAAATGAAAGCAGAGATGAATGCCAAGATTTTAACGTGAAAAAATCTAAACGGGAAAAAACCATGGATCCAAACTTGGATCAAAACCAATCACTAGAATAGTAGTAGTTACAAAACTGACTAACAAGACAAACCGTCGATCTTCACGACTTTGTTCTTCTCAGTCTTGCTCGCTAGAACCCACGATTCACTACTTCTCGTGATTGATATCCAACCTCAGTAGCCCTCGAGATTGATTTTTCGTCTAGATAGCCCTTAAGATAAAAAAATTAAGCTTTGTAGAAGAGTAGGACTTTGTTAGTTGAAGAACCGATGTAGCCTTAAGAAGTCTCCTTCAAAATTGCTTCTTCAACCACCCTAGAATTAGGGTATCATAATACTTATATATGATCTCAAAGGTAGAACCAAATCCAAGTCTTATCCGAAGTCACGAAAGTCCAAAAAATTGCAAACTTCATAGGTGCGTTTGAACGCGGCCCGAGTGCGTTCGAATGGCATGACTTAATCTCAGGTACGTTTGAACGGTCCATGATTGCGTTTGAACGCGCGTAGAAACTGCACTTTCTGTCTATGCGAACGCCTGTACCCGTGTTCAAGCGTGCTTGTAAACGCGGTGTTTCTGTCTGTGCGAACGCATGTACCCGCGTTTGAATGGGCTTGTGAACACAGTGTTTCTGTCTATGCGAATTCATGAGCCCACGTTCGAATGCGCTTGTGAATGCTGCTCTCTGTTTGTGTGAACGCCCTTTGAACGCGCTATGAATGCGATGTGAACTCGTAACCTTTTCACCATTAATCTTGCAATCCATCGAAACAAATACCTTTTAGACTTGTATAAAAGCTCATGTACATGTATAAAAACACTTAGAATATTTTGTACACAATTGCCAATAATAAAATTCTAATAATCCCCTCTTTGGCAATTTGTGACAAAACATCTAGATTACAAGTTATTATAAAAAATCCTAAATGAGCATTCAACAAGTCTAGAAGATTTAGCACTTCAATCCTTGCAAATAAAAAAATATACCACTCCAAGATCAAGTGAAAATAACTTGAAGTGAAAAACAATTCAAACACAAGTTATCAAGCAAACATAAGTTCTCAAGCAAACACAAGTTCACAAGTAAACACAAGTTCACAAGTAATGAAGTAAACACAAGTTCACAAGTTTTCAAGCAAGCAAACGAAGTTAACCAGTAAACTCCCCCTAAAACTTCTAATAAACTCACTTCGATCACATCTAACTCTCCTCCTTTTTGACACAAATTTCCAAAGACTAAGAACTAGGAGGAAACTGACGATGAAGGATCGACAACACGGAGTCGAGAACGGTCCCCTGATGAGCTTGCTCAGCCCGTAAATCATTCATGGCCAAATGTAAATCCTGCACCTGAGTGCTAAGCTGATCAAACCGGTTAGAGAACTGTGGTAACTCCCTCTCAGGGTGATATGAATCATCGTCAGAATTGTCAGCAGAACTGTCGCAGTGTGATGGACGTCCAGCGGCGGAAGAGGAGGTCGGCTTGTAAGGAGATGGTTGATCATGAGCTTGACTCTTCTTAATTGTTATCCGATCTAATGGTTTTTGTGTAGTAAGCGAAGCTTCTGAGGCGTCCTCTCACCCCACTCTGAGTGCATAGTTTGGTAATGAAAATACCAAACGACAAACCTTCATGAGGGGCTTCTTTCTGTGTAGCCGTCACAATAGAATCGTATATTATGGTAGCCAAATCAATAGAAATCCCCGATAGCATGGCATGCAGGAGGAAGGCCCGATCCTGACTGATACTTGAATGTCGAGTCTTGGGAGCAATGTTGTAGAGATATATAAGGTGTAACATGCGAGTCATTGATGTCAGTTTCGCATGTGGCATCATGTTACCTATCCACTCTTCCCCTTGTATTAACATAGTACTAGCATATTCTTGAACATCAGGAAGAGGATTAGAAGAGGGATACTGGAACTCGCCATCAGGAGGGTGGAATTCCGCACGGATGATGTCAAAGTCCAAGTATACAAAAACGCCACATATGGTGGACCGTATACAGCGTTGCAAAATAGTGGCATTACTAAAAAAACTCCCAGACAACCTCCACATATGCTATCCCGTCCATCCGACACACTGACATCCATCCTCTCTCAGTAAATATCTGTTTTATTCCCAAAACGCAAAAATCAGAAATGACAACCGACCTTTTACAGATAATCGGATGAGTGCCAAAATTTTGTTTGTATCTCCCTGCAACAGTGGATGAAGAAAACTTGGAAGCCGAAGATGGGGAGGAAGGCGGCCTTGGCCTCTTGGAAACTACAGCCTTTTTTAGGCATTATAGAGAGAGAAACAAGGCGCAAGATTCAAACCATGCCCAAAGCATACAAAAAAAATAATAAGAAAACCAAAAATCCTAGAAACCATGAAAGCCCAAAGTGAAATCCATCTTTCCCTAGAAAAATCAAATTTGACACGTTCAATCGCTCAAGAAACAGTAAGATATAAACTCTAACGTCATAAAAACTTGAGAACACACGAAATCAACCAAGATCAAGAGGCTAAAATGAATAAAAAATAAGAAATTTGATGAACGATCATACCTCACAAAAAGTGAAGAAAAACTTGAAGTTTCGGCCAAAAGACTCTAGATCCGGAGGAGAACAACCCTTTAAAAGGGTTTGAAGTGAAAAATTTGATGGAAAAGGTGACGATCTTGAAGATTTGGGAGAGAAATGAAGGGTTTCTAGGGTTTGGAATATGGAAGATGAAAACCCTTGGGTTCGGATGCAATATTTAAAGAATCCCCGAGTGCGTTCGAACGCACCAGTCCGCGCGTTCGAACGCGCCAATCACCACGTTCGAACTCAAAAATATTGCGTTCGAACGCCATTTTTTTAAATCAGTAAAAACTAAAAAAAATCTTTTTGGAGATGCACTTCTAAAAATTCAAAATAGATTCAAGACATAGAATATGACAATCAAATGAAATAAATCATTCACAGATCAATCAAATCATTAAGAGCATATTATAATCAATTCTAATGCATCACTCAAATTTAAATTAATCTTGATTGATCATAACAATATGCATATGCAAGTTGAGCATAGATGACATGAAACAATCTTCTTAAACAAACTTTCCTATTTAAACAATGATGCAACACAGTAGTCAAACAGACTTAGTATTTAATTTTGCACTTTTCGACTTATTCTCCATAACATGACAGGTTGGTTTTTACTGAAACTATATAGGTGCAATGATGGCTTTCATATATGAGTAGGTAGCCATTTTCTTGTAGTACAAATCAAACAATGTGCAAGAAGATATTCATATATATCATTTTTTTTGAATTTGCAAACAATGTACTGGGTCAAACTGGACTCTAAATAAGATGGCTTTCACACTAACCCATTGTAGCCCTTTTCATTGATCTTTTATGAACACATTTTTGATGACTAAGCATGAGGTCAAATTGTGCAAATCAAAGTCAATAGTGAGCTATTTAAAAAAATATTTCATGATGTCATGCTCACGCAAGAATATACACACGTTATGAGTACATTAAATTTAGTTTAATTATTATAGAAGTCGAGAGAGTGAATAAATCAGAAAAGATACAATATACTACAAGATAACAAAATTGACTATAATAACTCATAATCAAGAAAAAAATCATATTTATATGTCAAGAATATATTTTTGAATCTAGAAGTGCATCAATTTTCTTTTATAAAAAATAAAACTCTCGACAAATTTGAAACTATAACCAAAGAGAAAATTTCGAAGTAAAAGAAAACCTAAAAAAAAACTGAAATGAAATAAATTAAAAAGCACAAATCCCTGAAGAAGTACGAAGATACTTAAATCTCTGTATATCCAAAGGTTTTGTAAACAAATCTCCCAACTGTTTCTCCGTTTCAACATGTTCTAGTGCTATTATTTTGTCTTCAACTAACTTGCGTATAAAATGATGTGGATATCAATGTGTTTTATACGCGAGTGTTGAACATGATTTTTTGATATATTAATAGCACTCATGTTGTCACAATAAAGCACCATAGTATCTTGTTCAATGCCATAATCCTTGACCATCTGTTTCATCCACAATAACTAAGAACAACAACTCCCCGCTGCAATGTACTCAGCCTCTGCAGTAGATAAAGATATCGAGTTTTGTTTCTTACTGTGCCAAGTAACCAGATTGTTTCCAACATAAAAACATCCACCTGAGGTACTTTTTCTGTCATCACATGAACCTGCCCAATCAGAATCCGAGTATCCCGATATGATAGCACCCGAGTCATAAGTAAACCAGATACCTAAATCAACTATGCAATGACATATTTTATGATACGTTTCACAGCAAATAAATGTGTTTGCTTAGGTTCAGACTAAAACCTAGTATACACACCGATACTAAATGCAATGTCTGGTCTACTAGCAGTTAAGTACAAAAGACTACCAATCATGCTCCTATATAGTGTTTGATCAACACTTTTTCCTGAAATGTCCTTACCTAGTTTGGTAGTTGTACTCATAAGAGTTCTAGCATGTTTTGCATTTTCTAAACCGAATTTAGTCACAAGATCTTTAGCATACTTGGTTTGAGCGATAAAAATCCCTCTCTCCAATTGAGTAATTTGAAATCCCAAAAAGAACTTCAACTCACCCATCATGCTCATCTCAAAATGACTGTGCATGAGATCTGCAAACTCCTTAGCTAAAAATTGACTCGTTGCCCAGAAGACAATGTCATTCACATATATTTGTGCCACAACTAAACTCTTATTCTCACGTCTAATGAACAATGTCTTGTCCACTCCCCCTCGAGTGAACCCCGCATCCACTAAAAAAGTGGTCAACTTCTCATACCAAGCTCTTAGAGCTTGTTTTAGGCCGTAAAGAGCCTTTTTCAATTTAAAAACATGAGAAGGAAATTTATGATCTTCGAAACTCTTAGGTTGTTCCACATAAATATCTTCATTCAGGATACCATTCAAGAAAGCACTTTTAACATCCATTTGAAACAATTTAAATTTTAAATGACAAACAATGGCAAACAGTATACGAATAGACTCTAATCTAGCAACAGGAGCAAATGTCTCATTAAAATCTATACCCTCAACCTGAGTGTATCCCTGTGCTACTAGTCTGGCTTTGTTTCAAACTATATTGTCATGTTCATCACTTTTATTCTTATATATCCATTTTGTTCCAATTACGTTCACATTATTAGGTCTAGGAACTAAATACCAAACATCATTCCTAGAAAATTGTCCTAATTCCTCATGCATAGCATTAACCTAAGAATCGTCTAACAATCCTTCCTTCACATTTTTAGGTTCAAAAGAAGATGGATAACAAGTAAATGATACCTCACTTTGGATTTGTCGTCTTGTCTTCATTGGTTCATTCACGTCTTTGATCACTTGTGACAGTGGATGATTTAGTTTCACTCTTGCAGATGGTTCTAGTACGTTGCAGTCATCTTTGTTCATTTCAACCTTGTCCTCATCCTATTTCTCAATTTCCAGATCAAGCTCCTTTCCAATGTCTTCGTCATGTGTACCTGCAGGAACAAAAATAGGAGTAGCTTCAATTATATCAACAGTGGATTAATCTATAACAACATTAGCTGATTCCATACCAGTAGAAGTGTCAAGATTGAATACTCTGTAGGCTCTGCTATTATTAGAGTACTCTAAGAAGATGCCCTCACAACTCCTAGTGTCAAATTTTGTCAAATGTTCTCGATCATGCAAGATATAGCATTTGCTACCAAATACTCAAAAATATTTAACACTAGGTTTCTTACCTTTCCAAATTTCATATGCAGTCATTTTTGTACCTAGTCTTAGATAAACATGATTTATCACATGTATCGCTGTATTGACCGCCTCAGCCCAAAACCTTTGAAGAACCTTTTTAGCATGAAGCATAACCCTAGCAATTTCCTGCACAACTCGGTTCTTTCTTTTCACAATCCCATTTTGTTGTGGAGTTATAGGAGCTAAAAATTCATACTGAATACTAAGAGAATCACAAAATATGAAAGAAAATTTATTTTCAAATTCTCTACCATGATTAGAACGAATCCTAACTAGGGTAGTAGATTTTTCATTTTGCAATTTCAAGCATAGTGATTTAAAAACTTCAAATGTTTCAGACTTCTCACGTAAAAAGGCAACCTAGGTATATCTGGAGTAATCATCGACCATTAAAAATATATAGCGTTTACCTCCAAGACTTTCTGTTTTTGTTGGACCCATTATGTCCATGTGGACTAATTGTAGCACACGGTCAGTGTTGTGTGAGATTTTAACTTTTTTTTCCAATTTGACACGAACCACACACTCTTTTTGACATTTCTTTCATCTTAGGTATTCCTCTTACCACTTCTTGTTTGGACAGATTAAACAATTCCTTGTGATTCACATGTCCAAGACATTGATGCCAAAGATCTACAATGTCAAAAGAGACACTATTACATTTCAGTTTATGTGAAGTTCCAACAATATAGCAATTATCAGATGTTCTAGATCCATAACATATAACATTACCATCATGATCTAGAATAGTACAATCATTTTTGGAGAATTTTACCTCATAATCTTCATTACAAAATTAACTGATGCTCAATAGATTTGCTTTCAAGCCCTTAAGATAAAGAACATTTTCAAGAATAGGAACCCTTGGAGTACTTACCTTTCCTTTGCTTATTACCTTAGATGAATTACTATCTCCGAATGTCACAAGTCCCCCTTCATATTCTTCGAGATTACAAAATAAGGACTTGTCACCCGACATATGTCTTAAACAGCCACTATCTAAATACCACAAATTATAATTTAAAGCTTTCAAGGCTGCATGCACAACATAACATTTCAAATCACTTTTCTTGACCCAGATGGCCTTTGTTTTCATCACATAAATGAAAGCACTTCTAGGTTTTTGCAAAAATTTGCAATGAGGTCGAATATGCCCTAAAATGCCGCAATGATAGCATGTCGGAACAAACCCTTTTCTACTCACCTTTTGTCGAGGAGTGTGATTAAAATTTACCTTTGACACCACTGAAGAGTTACCAGTATGTTAATTGAACTTCAGTTTAGAGACATTTATCTAGGATTGCTTTGAAAATGCGGTTGATGACATCAGCTTTTTCTCGTTTTGTATACCTGCAGAAACAAAGACAGTTTTATTATTATTTGAATTACCAGTGTATCCAATACCATACCTGTCTTTTCTAGAAATCTGAGCTTTTAAAATCTCGTCTAGTTTGTTCTTCCCTTTAAGAAATGTCATTTCCTTCTACAAATCGCTCTAGTTCAATTTCATCAGCCTTCATCTTATTTTTTGCATTGTCAAGTTGTTCAGAAAGGTCTTTGACACGTTCAAGTTCCAATTTGTACTTCTCTCAAATTGATTTATTTCTAGTTCGATTACCTTGAGTCGTTGAAGTAGTCTAAGATTGCTTTTCTTGAGTTTAAACGACTCTAGGTACAAGTCGTTATATGCCTTTTGTATTTCAGATTCATCTTCCTCAACTGGTAACTTATCCTAATCATCTGTACTATCAGTATCAACAACATAGTCAGTATTAAGTAGAGAGGAGGCAAAAGCTACAAAGTTTTCTTTGTCTTTTTCAGAATCATCATCAAATTCATCCAAGTCATCCCAAGTGACTTTCATAGCTTTACCCTTCCTCTTAAGATGATTAGGGTATTCTTGTGCGATGTGTCCAAAACCAGAACATTCAAAACATCAAACTTTATTATCAGAATTCTTATTTTTTTATTTGACATTATTGTTGCTCACCCCAGTATTCGAACTCACAGCATTCTTTTTTTTGACAAAGGCTTTGTTTTTCTCAAATTTTTCAGCATTCAACTTGTTTGGCTTCCGAAATAATTTATTAAACATTTTGACAAACATAGCCAATATCTCCACATCTAAATCACCTTTATCTTTAGACTCTAAATTTTGTTCAACAGTGGATAGAGCCATCCCTTTGGACTTCATCGGTTTTGAAAAGCTGGACTCAAATGTTTGTAGATTTTCTACCAATTGTTCAACTTTCATAGAATCGATGTCCTTACTTTCCTTAATAGCTGTAACTTTCGCCTGAAATCTTTCTGGGAGAGACCTAAGGATCTTACGAACAATTCTGTTTTCAGAAATTTTTTCTCCTAGGTTGAAACTAGAGTTGACTATATCACTCAGCTTTACATAGAATTCATCAAATGTCTCATTCTCCTCCATATGTAGAGTTTCAAAACTAGTAGTCTGTAATAGCCCAAGGATAAAAAAAAGAAAAATTTCTTCACTGCATGGCACGACAGCTTCGTGCCATGCAGTGGCAGCTAGGAAGGGCAACACGTGCCCCAAGCACTAGCCTGACCAACCTGGCCGGGCCAGCTGGCGTAGTGGGCCCCCGCCGTCGTCACCGCAGCCTCCCTCCCCACCGCCTCTCTCCCTTTTCTTCCTCTCTCTCTCTTTTTCTCTTTCAAGCTCTCTCTGTCCTTTCTCTCTTTCTCTCTCTCAAACACTCTTTCTCTCTCTGTCTACCCGCTACCGCTGACACTCCGTCGGCCTACCTCTACCTCCGCCACCTCCACTAACGTCAGTGAGCCTCCCTACTTCTCTTCCTCTTTCTCTCTCTCTCTCTATCTCTTTTTCTCTCTTGGTCGGCTTCCTCTCGTGACCGCCGGAGGATTGAGCCATCAGGGAGAGGCCGGCCGCTGAGTGGCCACCAGAGGCCGCACCCTCCCCCACGGCCCAACCCTCTCCTTCCTTCCGCGTTCTTCTTCTTCTTGTTCTCCTCCTCCTCTTCCTTCCCTTCTTTCCTCTTAGATTGCCTAGGGCAAGGCGCTAGGTCGAGCCCAGCGCCTTTGCAGCGCATGGCATTGGGCTCGGTCCAGCGCCTTGCTGTGCATGGCGCTGGGCTGAGCCCAGCACTATGTGTAGTTTATATATATATATATACATATATGCACATTTCTATTTCTAATTATATTTGAGTATGTTATTAGTTATTCAATTAGTTTAGTTAATTTAATGTATTTAATTTGTATAAATTAAATATAATTTTATCATAGTTATTAAATAATTCTAATTATATCATGTTTAGCAAAACACCTGCAATAAAAATTACTATTTTAAATCCTAGGTAGGTAATAGTAATTATTAGGGTTATGTACGTATATTCTTACGTAATTATTTGTAGTAACTTAATTCTTATTTTCTTAATTATCAAGGAGAATAATAGGCAGATAATTATGTTTTAAATACACTATTAAATAATATAATTATGATTAATAAATAACGAAACAAATATAGAAATGAAGAGTACATAATTACAACAAGAAACTGTCTTTTTGTCGGGTTAATTTTAATTAATGGAAAGACTGACATATTTGTTATAAATAATTTCAGATCCCGACCACCCTGTTCAAACCCCGTGAACTTAGCTATCGAGGCTTGATCGTTATCGTAGCAGCATGAACGAGTGGTGGTTTGGTATTTGCAGTCGAGTGAGTAGTCTTATCCCCTAGATCCCTTTCTCAAATTAGATTATATTATATATTATGTACATGCATGTTTTGGCCTCCAGCATGACTATATGACTTTATATAGAAATGATTTCAGTCACGCATATTTTATCATGTATTTGATTAGGCTGATCTGGGATATGTGTACATTGGTGATATATAGAGATGATTGGAGATGATTATACTGTTCTGATTTTATGCCGAGATGATCTCTAGCATGAGTGTGCATGTGATAGACTAGCAGGAGTATGCATGCGTTAGATATATGGTTGAAGTTTGCATTACATCATTTTTCTCTTGATTCCTATTCCACCTAAATTCCTATTATGCATTAACTTGCTATCGTACTGGATATATGCATATGATCTGTCATTTAGAAGGAAAACATAAAATATGATTGATATGATAGTTGATAGAAAGCGTGAGGATACCCGAGTAGGCACGAGGGTTAGGGGTGCCTGGAGTGATGATTATGGTCGCTGATATGTGATATCTCGTGGCCCATGTCCGAGGTCAGTTGAGTCTGTGCGCACAGACAATCTGACACATGCCGTTCGCCAGGGCATATGTTGCGAGTTATCCTCACGAGGTTTCTATCAGCTAGGTGGGTGCTCGATCTGGATAGATTTTGATATACCCTTAGCGTATGGCAGGGTATGGTTATGACTAAGATACCCTTAGCGTATGGCATGGTATGCTTTGAGCCTATGGGTAGGATGTTGAGATCGAGTACCGGGTGTTGACTGTGCAAAGTGGTCTAGTATGATGATATTATACTGGGATATCGTTGATGATCGTGATATTGAGAAATGCATATGATTTCATTATTATCTAACATACCTGATTATTGAGTGGTCAATATACATCATATATAATTGTATTTGATATCATAGCATTGTCATGGTTGGCATACATCATATATTATATTTGAGAGAGAGTTATGATAATCATATGGCGTGGTGACCTGTTTATTCATTGTTGAGGATTATGTATTCTTCTTAGTTACAACATGTTATCTATATTTCATTTATGTATTATTGAGGACACATTCATTTACTCATTCATGACATGATACTCTTTCTAATTCATATTATCTAATACTTGATTTACTCTCTGTTTGACATCACTAATTCTAGGTAAGGTCTATTCACTGAGCCTTTAGCTCATGACTCTCTTTGTTTTCTCTTTTCCAAAATCCCAGGTGAACGAGAGGAGCAGGATTCTCCCTTAGAGGTCTTGCCGGTGAGTAAGGAGTAGAGTGTGGTTAGTGTTATATGCCAGATAAGTTATCTTATCTGATATATCAGTAGACATCTACCAAAGTGTACCTATATCTTTGTTTTATATTTTAGCAGGTGACTTTGTACTTGTATAATTATGTATATACCTCCGTTGTGTATATATATAGTTGTGAAAAGCTCTTGATGATGTGTTGTGGCCTGTGTAGGGCCCATGTAGGGTTATTTACATGCTGTTGACAGTTAGACTTGAGTTATTATTAGTTGAGATGTTGTGGATAAAATTATGATGTTGCTACAGGTTTATTTGATTGTCAGTATATAACCAAATGGTCAGGTGCTACGCACGTGTCGTGTGGGCTCGTGCCATGCACGTGTTTAGAGTTTGGGTGTTACATTTTAGAGTGGTATCAGAGCCTAGGTTTGTTAAGTATCCGGTATATCATCAAGAGCTTTTGTACATTGTCACCTTGAGTCTAGGGAAGTACTGTGATCTTAGGGTTACACAAAAAATAAATTTTAGAATTGTACTTGATCACTAATTAGTTGATGAATTTGACTATTTTCGTAGAGGTTCACAGTTGTAGAGGTTCATAGTCTAGGGTGACCTCCACAGCTGAGGCCCCTATTGAGACCCTAGAAGTTCCTCCATCTATAGAGGAGTGTGATCCTATTTTGCACCTCCTAGACAGTCAAGAAAGACTTATTGAGGAAATCCTTCGAAGCAGAAGAGCTGGTATATCAGCAGAGAGTTCTGAGCCACCTCATATAGCGGGCATTACCTTAAATAAGTTTATGCAATTAAACCCCCCGATTTACAGTGGAGGTGTTGATCCACTGGAGGCTAGTGGATGGTTATCGGACATAGAGAAAATGTTGAATACTCTAGGATGTAATGATCAGCAGAAGGTAGCCTTTGCTGCCTTTATGCTTAGAGGTGAGGCAGAACAATGGTGGAAAGCTACAGAGAGACTGATAAAATCAAGGATAGGAGACGCAGTCATCACTTGGGAGTTATTTCTTGATGGCTTTGATCAAAAGCATTTTCCAACCTGGAGGAAAGAAAAGATAGAAGAAGAATTTCTGCATTTACGTCAGGGTCCTATGATGGTGGCAGAGTATGAGGTCAAATTTAATGCTTGAGCCCGTTTTGTACCCCATCAAGTTCCAAATGAAGCAGCCAGAACTCGACGCTTCAAGCATGGGTTGAATTATGCTATATGTCAGAGCTTGGAGGCAGCAGGCCTCATCCCTTATGCTGATACAGTAGAGAGGGCTATGGCACTTGAGGGGGTGATTTAGGAAAAGAGGGCTATGGATGCTTGAAGATCTGGGACACAGTCTGGGCGAGGCAGGAGTTCTAGGGTTCCTTCTACAAGCCAGAGCCTACCGCCTTCGCAATCACAGCGTCGCCTTTCCTACCATCCTTATCGGGGAAGTTCTAGCACTAGTTCATCTACTAACTGATCTGATTCACGAGGATCTGGAGGACTTAGTCAAGTAGTGTCTCAGGTCAGTGTGAGTGGGCCATCCTCAGTTGGTAGAGGAAGCGGATTTCCTAGAGGACCGCCAAGTTAAGGTCTTCCTTGCTTCAGATGTGGCAAATATGGTCATCATCTTCGAGATTGCCCTAACCCACGTTTATGCTATGAGTGTGGGCAGCCTGGTCATATCCGTCGTGACTGTCCGTGTGCTGTCACCGCCCCCACTTCTGCTGCTGCAGCATCTTCTAGAACTGTATCTATTGGGGTTTCTGCTATAGCTGGCCGAGGCAGAGGAGTTAGTGGGGCAGGTTCCTTTCAGCCTGGGCGAAAGTCTAAAGGTGGCCGGATCTTCGCGATGACGGAGCACGACGCTTTGGCATCCAATGATGTGGCCACAGGTACTCTAAATTTATTTTCTCATACAGCAAGAGTTTTATTTGATCCGGGTGCCACACATTCCTTTATTTCAAATTCTTTTGTTTGCCATACCGATATACTAATGGAACCTTTAGAGGATATTCTGTTGATTGCCACACCAGTAGGAGAGATAGTTGTTATTGATTCTGCTTATAAATCTTGCACATTTAGCTTTGGGGATAGGGAGTTCAAAGTAGATCTTTTGCCACGAGAGCTAACAGATTTGGATGTTATCTTGGGGATGGATTGGTTAGCTGCATATCATGCCAACATTGATTGTTATAGAAAGGAAATTGTGATGAACTTAGCTGATGGGGGCAGAATATAGAATTAAGGGCAATAAATCTAGCAACCCTATGGAGATAATCTCCGCATTTGAAGCTTATAGATTATTAAAGAAAGGATGCATAGGTGTCTTAGCTAGCCTGTCAGGGGATACTGATAAATAGATCAAATTAGAAGATGTCCGAGTTGTTAGAGAGTTTCCTGATGTTTTTCTAGATGATCTCCCCGTATTACCCCCAGATAGGGAAGTAAACTTTTCAATTGATTTAGCTCCTGATACTTCACCTATTTCTAAAGCTCCCTATAGAATGGCACCAATAGAATTGAAGAAACTTAAGGTACAGTTAGAAGAACTACTACAGAAAGGCTTTATAAGACCTAGTGTCTCACCTTGGGAGAGCCTGTTCTTTTTGTTAAGAAGAAGGATGGAACACTCAGGCTGTGTATAGATTATAGACAACTGAACCAAGTGACAATAAAGAATAAATATCCTCTACCTCGCATTCATGATTTGTTTGACTAGTTAAGGGGAGCTAGAGTATTTTCTAAAATAGACTTGAGGACTGGTTACCATGAGTTAAAAGTCCGTGAGGAGGATATTTCTAAATCTGCCTTTCATACTAGGTATGGACATTATGAGTTTTTGGTCATGCCATTTGGATTGACCAATGCCCCAGCTGTCTTCATGGATCTGATGAATAGAGTTTTCCAACCTTATTTGGATCAGTTTGTAATAGTTTTCATTGATGATATACTAATATATTCAGCTAGTGAGGAAGAACATGAGTATCACTTGAGGTTAATTCTCCAGATCTTGAGAGAAAAGAAGTTATTTGCCAAAATTTCAAAATGTGAGTTCTGGCTAGATCAGGTGGTCTTCCTAGGACATGTAGTATCACAGGAAGGGATCAGTGTGGATCAATCCAAAATAGATGTTGTATTGAAATGGAGTCAACCAACTAATATCACGAAAGTGTGTAGCTGTCTTGGTCTGGCTGGATATTATAGGAGGTTTGTAGAAGGATATGCAAAGATAGCTATGCCTCTTACCAGGTTGACTCGGAAGAATCAAAGGTTTGAGTGGAATGAAGAGTGCGAAAATAGTTTTCAAGAATTAAAAAGAAGATTGACTTGTGCACCAATTCTGATTATTCCTTCTAGTGGAATAGGATTTCAGGTGTATTGTGATGCCTCAAGTAAAGGATTAGGTTGTGTTTTAATGCAGAATGGTAAAATATTATGCATCTAGGTAGTGGCTTATGCATCTAGGTAGTTAAAATATTATGAACAAAATTATCCTACTCATGATTTGGAGTTGGCTGCTGTAGTATTTGCTTTAAAGATTTGGCGACACTATTTATATGGGGAAAATGTGAAATTTTTACAGATCATAAAAGTCATAAATATTTGTTTACTCAGAAAGAACTTAATTTGCGGCAAAGGAGATGGTTGGAATTAGTGAAGGATTATGATTGTACCATAAATTATCATCCAGGTAAAGCAAATGTTGTTGCAGATGCCTTAAGTAGGAAGTCAGCTGGGAGTCTAGCATTTTTAATCACCCAACAAACTATGACACTTAAGGATCTGGAAAGGCTAGAAGTTCCAATTATGACCAAGGGTGGCGGAGTTGGGTTATTTGCACAATTTACTATCAAACCTACATTGATAGATAGAATTAGTGCATCTCAGAAGACTGATATTAAGGTTATGCAAATTGTGAAACAAGTACAGAATTCCAGTAAACCAGATTTCTCTATAGACTCTACCGGAATACTGCGTTTTAGAGGCAGATTATATGTTCCTAATCGTGAAGGACTTAGAAATGAAATTTTAAATGAAGCTCATACTTCTGCTTATGGTATGCACCCCGGGGGAACAAAAATGTATCATGAGTTGAAGAAGAAATTATGGTGGGAAGGAATGAAAAAAAATATTGGGGAATTTGTGGCTAAGTGTTTGACTTGTCAGCAAGTCAAGATTGAGCACCAAAGGCCTGCATGCACACAACCTTTGCAGATTCCTGAATGGAAATAGGAACACATTAATATGGATTTTGTGACAGGATTACCAAAGACACAGAAAGGGAAGAATGCAATTTGGGTGATTATTGATAGACTAACCAAATCTGCACACTTTTTACCAGTTAGTACTACTGATTCAATGGAAAAGTTAGCTATCTTGTTTAGATATGA
Organism: Typha angustifolia; assembly: GCF_048772165.1. NCBI lineage: Eukaryota > Viridiplantae > Streptophyta > Magnoliopsida > Poales > Typhaceae > Typha > Typha angustifolia. The sequence continues at coordinate 7,640,551 of NC_133252.1, read as the reverse complement.
AATTTTTGCTCACCATGGAATTCCTGTTAGTATCACTTCAGGTAGAGATCCTCGTTTTGTGTCTAGATTTTGGAAGTAGTTTCATCAGTCTTTTGGAACAAAAAGTATAGCTTATCATCCTCAGACAGATGGTCAATCTGAGCGTACTATTCAATCATTAGAGGATATGTTAAGAGCATGTGTAATTGATTTTGGATTGGGTTGGGACAAATATTTACCCTTGATAGAGTTTGCTTATAATAACAGCTATCATGCTAGTATTGGTATGCCTCCCTATGAAGCATTATATGGCAGGAAATGCAGATCACCAATCGATTGGGAAGAAGTTGGAGAAAAGAAGGTTGAAAACTCAATACTAGTGCAAGCTACAGTTGAGAAGATAAAGATACTTAGAGAACATATGAAGGTAGCACAAAGTAGACAGAAAAGTTATGCTGATAATAGGAGATTTGGAGTTTCAGGTTGGAGATAAAGTATTCTTACGAGTTTCACCTTGGAAGGGTGTGTTTCGCTTTGGAAAGAAAGGAAAGTTAAGTCCTAGGTATATAGGACCTTATGAGATTCTTGAACTAGTGGGGCCTGTAGCTTATAGAGTAGCTTCACCCCTTGACTTAGCACAAATTCATAATGTGTTCCATGTGTCAGTACTAAGGAAATATATATCAGATCCTTCGCATGTGATTCATTATGAACCAGTTCAGCTGCAGCAAAATTTATCATATGAAGAGCAGCCTGTGAAAGTCCTTGCTAGAAGAGATAAAGTACTAAGAACAAAAGTTATACCTTTAGTAAAAATCCTATGGAGGAACCATGCAGTAGAAGAGGCTTCTTGGGAACGTGAAGATGAGATACGATCCAAATATCTAGAATTGTTTAGAGGTATGTAAATTTCGAGGTCGAAATTTTTATAAAGGGGGAAGGAAAATGTAATAACCCAAGGTTAAAAAAAAATTTCTTCACTGCATGGCACAACAGCTTCGTGCCATGCAGTGGCAGCTAGGAAGGGCGCCACGCGGCCCAAGCGCTAGCCCAGCCAACCTGGCCGAGCCAGCTGGCGCTGTGGGCCCCCGCCACCGCCGCTGTAGCCTCCCTCCCCATCGCCTCTCTCCCTTTTCTTCCTCTCTCTCTCTCTCTCTCTCTCTCTCTTTCTCTTTCGAGCTCTCTTTATCCTTTCTCTCTTTCTCTTTCTCAAACACTCTTTCTCTCTCTCTACCCGCTACCGTCGGCCTGCCGCTGCCGCCGCCACCTCCACTAACGCCGGTGAGCCTCCCTACTTCTCTTCCTCTTTCTCTCTCTCTCTTTCTCTCTCTCTATCTCTTTTTCTCTCTTGGTCGGCTGTCTCTCGTGACCGCCGGAGGATTGAGCCGTCGGGGAGAGGCCGGCTGCTGAGTGGCCACCAAAGGCCGCACCCCTCCCCCACGGCCCAACCCTCTCCTTCCTTCCGCGTTCTTCTTCTTCTTTGGTCCTCACAACTTCGTTGGTCCTCACAACTTCGTTTTTCTCAGTTTTGCTCGCTAGAACCCACGATTCACTACTTCTCGTGATTGATATCCAATCTCAGTAGCCCTCGAGATTGATCTTTCGCCTAGATAGCCCTTAAGATGAAAAATTAAGCTTTGTAGAAGAGTAGGACCTTGTTAGTTGAAGAACCGATGTAGCCTCAAGAAGTCTCCTTCAAAATTGCTTCTTCAACCACCCTAGAATTAGGGTATCACAATACTTATATATGATCTCAAAGATAGAACCAAATCCAAGTCTTATCCGAACTTACGAAAGTCCAAAAAATTGCAAACTTCATAGGTGCATTCGAACGCGGCCCGAGTGCGTTCGAACGTGCCATGACTGCGTTCGAACACGCGTAGAAACTGCACTTTTTGTCTGTGCGAACGCTTGTACCTGCATTCGAACGCGCTTGTGAATGCAGTGTTTCTGTCTGTGCGAACGCCTGTACCCGCGTTCAAACATGCTTGTGAACGCGATGTTTCTGTTTGTGCGAACGCATGAGCCCACGTTCGAACGTGCTTGTGAACACGATGTTACTATCTGTGCGAACGCATGAGTGCGCATTCGAACGCGCTTGTAAACGCTGCTCTCTGTCCGTGTGAACACCCTATGAACGCAATGTGAACTCGTAACCTTTTCACCATTAATCTTGCAATCTATCAAAACAAATACTTTCTAGACTTGTATAAAAGCTCGTGTACATGTATAAAAACACTTAGAATATTTTGTACACAATTACTAATAATAAAAACCTAACAATAAAATGCCTTATAGTCTGAGACTGTGAAAGCTTTAATTTGTATTCAAGATTCGTTGTTTAATGCTAGAGGTACGTATATTTATTATTTTCTTATATAAATATTCAAAAAGTTTAGTCTACTAATTATTTTATCATATTATGGTAGACAATTTGGTAGGAGCTAATGGAAGATATTACAAATTTGGACTCAATGACTAATGCAAGTGAAGTAGAATCCAGTGAATGCTCAAATGTATAAATCTAAATCCGGTGAATGTTCAATGACTAATGCAAGTGAAGTTTTTCACTATATCTTATATTTTAGTTATTTACATGGAGGGATTAATGTTAGTGTTTGCTTATTTCAAATTATCCGTAATTTATAATGGAATGTAAACTTTAAACTTTGTTCTAATTGTCATGTGATTGTTATATTTGAGAGTTAAAACTAAAACTTGTTATGTGTATTTGTTAAACTTTATTCTAAAATTTGTTCCATATAATTTGTTAGGCATAAGAGTTAGAACTTTGTTCTAAACTCCAAACTTTGTTGTACGAACTTTTGTTATGGTTAATTATTAGAATTATATTTTTGATGTTGTATGAGTTTTGAGTTGGAAATATATTATTTTGTTTGTATGAATATGTGATACACCAGTTAAGAGTTGGAACTTTGTTCTAAACTCCATTGTATGGACTTTTCTTATGGTGCATTATTAAGATTGTAATTTTAATTTTGTATGAGTTTTGAGTTGGAAATAGGTTATTTTGTTTATATAATACACCATTTATATATGATAAATCAGTAAATATTGAATTTTATAAAGAATTTATATTTAACGGGTTAAACGGGTCGTGTTAACGTGTCGGGTTAACACGCCCCGTTTAAGTATATAGGTTAGACGGATTGTGTTAGCGTGTCGTGATAACCCGTCCCGTTTATTAAACGAATTAGGCAGGTCAGGTCGTGTTACCCGTTTATTAATCAGGTCGTGTTCGTGTCAAGGTAAATTTGACCCGACCCGATTGCCACCCCTAATTGTGTCAAGTTCAATGCCTTAGATCATGATCATCTGTTCATCCATAGTAATTATGAACAACAACTGCCCGCTGCAATGTATTTTGCCTCTACAGTAGATAAAGATATAAATTCTGCTTCTTAATGTGTCAAGCAACAAGATTATTTCCGATGTAAAAACAACCACTAGAGATATTCTTTCTGTCATCACATGAACCTGCACTATTTATATAATAGCACTCTAGTCGTACGTAAACCAGATATCCAAATCTGTGTCGCTGACATATTTTATGATACGTTTCACGGCAAACAAATGTGTCTCCGCAAGTTTAGGCTGAAACCTAGCACACACATCAACATTGAATATAATGTCTGGTCTACTCGTAGTTATTTACAAAAGACTATCAATCATGCTCTTATATAATGTCTAATCAACACTTTTTCCTAAAATGTCATTTCCTAGTTTGGTAGTTGTACTCATAGGAGTTTTAACATGTTTTGCATTTTCTAATTCGAATTTTGTCACTAAATTCCTAGCATACTTCGTTTGAATGATAAAACCTCTCTCCAATTGAGTAATTTGAAGTCCCAAAAATTACTTTAACTCATCCATCATGCTCATTTCAAAATGACTATGCATAAGATTTACAAATTTTGACTCGTCAACTTGAAGAGAAAATCATCCACATAAATCTATGCCACAACTAAACTCTTATTCTCACGTCTAACAAAAAAAAATAATGTCCACTCCCCTTTGAGTGAACCCCACATCTACTAAAAAAGTGATTAACTTGTCATACCAAGCTCTTAGAACTTGTTCTAGCCCATAGAGAGCCTTTTTGAATTTAAAACCCTTAGGTTGGTAGTTGTATACGTTTTAATTAAAAACACCATTCAAGAAAGAACTTTTAACATCCATCAGAAATAATTTAAATTTTAAATGACAAGTAATAACAAGAAGTATAGGAATCGACTCTAGTCTAGCAATAGGTGCAAATGTCTCGTCAGTCTATGCCCTCAACCTGAGTATATCCCTGTGCTACTAGTCTAATTTTATTTCTAATTATGTTGCCATGTTCATCACTCTTATTCTCATATATCTATTTTGTTCTAATTACGTTCACGTTCTTAGGTCTAAGAACTAAGTACCAAACATAATTTCTAGTAAATTGCTTTAGTTTCTCATGCATTACATTAGCCCAAGAATCATCCAAAAGAGCTTCCTTCACAATTTTAGGTTCAAAAGTATACGTATAACAAGTATATGAGACTCCACTTTGGATTTTTCAACAATAGTATCATCTATAGTGACATTAGTAAATTCTATAAAAGTAAAAGTGTCAAAATTGAATACTCTATAAGCTTTGCTATTATTAGAATAACCTAAGAATATGGCCTCGCTATTCCTAGCAAATGTTTTCAATCACGCAAGATATAACATTTGCTACCAAACACTTAGAAATATTTAACATTGAGTTTCTTACCTTTCCATAATTCATATGCAGTCATTTTCGTACCTAGTTGATACACTTAGTTAGGGTCTTTTCTTATTACATTAGTTATTTATTTTCATTAAAATAAATTTTCTGTAGGTCGCGTTTGAATGGGGTTGGGAGCACGTTTGAACACCTTTGTGAACGCCTGCATCAGGTTCGCAAATATAGAGAACGCGAAATGTGCATTTGAATGCAGTTGGGCGTGTTCAAATGTCTGCATCGCGTTCGCACATATAGAGAATGCCTTTTGTGCATTCGAACGCGATCGACGGGAATCTTCTAGAATTAGGGTTAATAATTATATTTTGGCTTGTTGGCTAGCCTCTATAAATGTGTAGATGGCAGCCAAATTCATTATGCTATTGGATTATTGATTTCTTGCCTTCTATCTTCTCTCTATTCTCTCTATTCTCCCTACCCTAATTTCCCTCCTCCCTCTTCACCAACCTACCACCTCTACTATTGGCAAGATCTCTCCTAACTTCTAATCTCCCTCATTTGTTGAGTCATCCCTCTTGCGCGGACTGCTTCCTGCAATAAATCCAGATCTTGAAGGAATCGTTCCGTAGACCTATCATTTGGTATCAAAGCCAGGCGAACCTCAGACTTCCATTAATGGTTGAAACAAGGAAGATGACGTCGACAAGGAGACCAATGGAGAGCACACCGATAAGGGAAGACTCAACCCATGATAACCCTAACCGTGATGCCGATTCCTTTGGAGCGACCGTGCTAAGACCGAGTCAACCAATGTCCATGGGTGTGAATATGGGCTTAGCGGATGAACTTAGAGGCATGTTCCAAACATTGCTGCATAGAGTGGATGCAATGTAGAATGATCATAATGCTTTAAAGAAATATGTCATAAATCGATCGACTTCGTCGTCTCCTCGACAAAGATCGGTGCCTCAAGAAGGACCAACGGTGGGACCACACCGAATCGATACCCTATAGGTCCAAGTGCGACATCTTAGTGTCAATGATCCTCTTTTATCTATGCCTACACATCATCCCCCACCTCCATTATAAAAGCCAAGACTAGCGGTAGTGGAACCCGAGAGGCACCGATGCGCTTCGTCGATGAGGAGGATTGACACTTTGAGAATGAGGTTGATCCCTTCGTAGATGGTGATGGACGTGCTCGAGGATTTAGAGGAGATCAACCTACACAAAGGTTCAGACCTGAACCAAGGATCTTTCGTGAACCCGACAATGCTATTTGGGGGAGAACCGCACGCTTGGACTTTCCAAAATTTCAAGACAGTGATCCAACAGATTGGGTGTTTCAAGTTAAACAATACTTTGATTGTCAAGGGACAAAGGAGAACGCAAAGGTCTAGATGGCAAGCTTTCACTTCCAAGGATCGGCATTGCATCGGTATAGATTAGTTATTCGTGGTGGAGGATTTACGGATTGGGTTAATTTTTGTAGGAGGATTACACGCAGATTTGGGATAGTGGTATATGAAGATTTTGCTACAACATTAAGCAAGATGGTTCAGAAGACAACCGTATTTGAAAAAAAAATAAATCCCTAGACACACATATGTATCTAACCTCTAGGCAATGATATTTCTCGTTCGCTTAAGTAAAAGTCGGAAGAAATATTAAAAACGAAAGTAGAGATGAACGCCAAGATTTTAACGTGGAAAAACCCAAAACGGGAAAAAACCACGGATCCAAACTCGGATCAAAACCAATCACTATAATAGTAGCAGTTACAAGACTGACTCACAAAACACCCCGTCGATCCAAACGACTTTGTTTCTCTCAGTCTTGATCGCTAGAACCCACAATTCACTGCTTCCTGTGATTGAAGTCCAATCTCAGTAGCCCTCGAGATTGATCTTTCGTCTAGATCACCCTTAAGACGAAAGATTAAATTCTTGTAGATGAGTGGAACCTTGTTGGTAGAAGAACCGATGTAGCTTCAAGAAGTCACCCTCAATAATGTTTCTTCCACCACCCTAGAGTTAGGGTTTCATAATCCTTATATATGATATTCAAGATAGAGCCAAATCCGAGTCTTATCCGTACTCATGATCTTCAAGATAGAGCCAACTCCGAGTCTTATCCGTACTCATGTTCTTCAAGATAGAGCCAAATTCGAATCTTATCCGTACACATGATCTTCAAGATAGAGCCAAATCTGAATCTTATCCGTACTCATGATCTTCAAGATAGAGCCAAATCTGAATCTTATCCATACTCATGAAAGTCCAATATTTTTAAACTTTGTTGGTGCGTTCGAACGGGCTCGAGTGCGTTCAAACGCGACAGCTTGAATTCTTCAGGTTGCGTTCGAACGCGTTTGTGAACACGGCTCTCTGTCTGTGTGAACGCAGTGCCCGCGTTCGAACGCGTTTGTGAACGCGGCTCTCTGTCTGTGTGAACGCAGATTTCGCGTTCGAACTCGTTTGTGAACGCACCGCATTCGAACGCGTTTGTGAACGCGGTGTGAACTCAATAGCTTTTCTCCAATAACCTTGCAATTCTTTAGACCAGAGATATTCTAGACTTGTGTAAAGCTCATATACATGTAAAAAATACACTTAGAATATTTTGTACATAATTGCCAACAAATAAAAACCTAACAGTATTGGAGTACCAAACTGAATTTAAAAGAGTTAATAGTTGTTGTGAGCCACCTTGGCCCAAACCGACATTGATGAGCACATTCATTTTAGGGTTGTGGAATAAGATACATGCGAACGTTCGTGCTCTTTGTCTACCACTCTTGAAGAGGCCTTTGAGAAGGCCGTGAGGATGGAGCAAAAACATAAGGCTCTCAAGATGGCAGCAAAAATAAGTTAGGACAACCGAGATGGACGGTTTGCGCCTAGAACACTGGCGGGAAATTCTTCGGGTTCAAAGACAGCGGCTGCGAGTACTAGATCACGACCACCTTTGAGACCTCCTTTTGATATTAGAGGAGGTACAAGACCCCCCATTCGGACTCTCATGCCTGCCCAGGTGGAGGAGCGAAGAGCGAAGGGCCTTTGCTTTCGATGCGATGAACGTTTCACTACTGATCATCAATGTTATAAATCGATCGGGAGTGTGATGCTCATTGACGGTCTCGAGGAGAATGATGAGGCTATTGATGAAGGAGAGTGTTCGGAAGAGGTCTATGAGGAAGCCGTTGAGGAGGGCGCGGAGGAAGATATCGAAGCGGAAATATCGATGCATGCATATTCGGGTACTTTCGCGTCGAGGTTGTTACGGGTAGACGGATTCATTAGAAAGCATTGTGTGCACATCCTCATCGATTTGAAAAGTACTCACAACTTTCTAGACGAGAGGTTAGTGAGGAGATTGGGTTTGGATGTTGAACCAACCACAGGGTTTGATGTGGCTATTGGAGACAGTACGAAGTTTAAGGCGAAGAGCTTGTGTCATCGGGTCAGTATACGGGTGCAAGGACACGACATCATTGTGGACTTGTATCCATTGGCGCTGCGAGGAGTGAACATTGTCCTTTGCACTCAGTGGTTACAAAGCTTGAGATCTGCCACTTTTGATTTCTGGAGCATGTGAATGAAATTTAAGCAAGGAAACAAAGATATGCGGCTTGATGACGTTCGATCTCCATCGATTCTTGCAATGCAGCCGATGGTGGGGTTGCCATATGCGAGTGATTTGGCCTTTAGTTAGGACTAACAAGAGACGAGCCTCAAATGAGTTCAAATACTACTATTGAGTTGTCTAATTTATTAGACAAATATGCTGGACTGTTTGAGGAACCAAAGGAGTTACCACCTAGGAGAACGGTGGACCATCGCATTGAGATTGTGCCCGGGGCTGCACCGACGAATGTGAGGCCATATCAATATCCATATGTGCAAAAGAAAGTTATCTCCAAGATGGTAGCCGAGATGTTGGAGTAAGGCCTCATTCAACCAAGTCATAGCTCATACTCATCGCTTATGCTATTGGTGCAAAAAAGGATGGGACATAGTATTTTTGTGTCGACTATGGGCACTAAACGCTATTACCGTCAAGGACCGGTACCCCTTTTCGATTATAGAGGAGCTGTTGGATAAGCTGGCAGGGGCGACTATATTCAGCAAGCTTGACTTGAGGGTCAGGTATTATTAAATTAGAGTTCACCCGACGGATGTGCACAAGATTGCATTTCGGACTTCGGATGGGCATTACGAGTTCCGGGTGATGCCTTTTGGTCTCACCAATGCTCCAGCTACTTTTGAAGGCCTCATGAATGATATATTTCGGCCTCTGTTGTGAAGGTATGTTTTGGTATTCTTTGACAATATTTTGGTGTATAGCAAGACTGAATTGGAGTATTGGCGGTATTTGGAGGATATGCTGAATTTGTTGAAGCAAAACCAGCTGAAGATCAAGAAGTCCAAGTGCCTATAGGGAGTATCACAAGTGGAGTATATATGCCACATCATCTCAGCGGAAGGTGTAGCGGCGGATCCTCAATATGTTGCATGTATAACCGTTTGGCCTATTCCTACTACCACCATAGGATTGCGAGGATTTTTAGGGCTGACCGGATATTATCGCCGCTTCATCGCCGGGTATGGCAAGATCGCTGCTCCTCTCACTTCTTTGTTGAAGAAGGACTCTTTTAGATAGACGGATGAAGCCACTACCACCTTTGAAAAACTGAAAACAGCAATAACTACGGCACCCATTTTAGCGCTACCAGATTTCACCAAAGAGTTCATTATGAAATGTAATGTGTCGAGAGTTGGCATAGGAGCTGTACTAATGCAGGGAGGATGTTCCATAGCCTTTCTTAGTAAGGCTTTATCACAAAAATCTTAGCAATTGTATCGACTTACGAGAGAGAGATGTTGGCAATTCTACATGCGATGACAAAGTAGAGACCTTATTTGATCGGTAGGTGATTCATTATCCGAACCGATTGAAGGAGCCTTCCATACTTTATTGCTGGGGTATAATAATGAAATTCAATACAAGAAAGGAACGAAAAATAGAGTGGCAGATGCATTATCACGTCACCTCGATACCACCGAGCTTGCAGCCTATTCTTCTCCTGCTTTTTCTTTTTTTGATAAGCTGAGGTATGCATGTACATCTGACCTAGATGTTTTGAGATTGTTACAGGAGGTGATGGATGATCTGGAGTGCTATCCAGAGTTGGAGAATCAAGACGGTTTGCTACTGGACCGCGAATGCATTCGGGCGCCTAAAAATGATAGATTGCGGCAAAAATTATTGGAGCATTTTCATCAAACTCTAGAGGCTGGTCATAAGGGTGTCTTGAAGACTGGATATCTCAGAGTTGCACGTGGCCAGGATTGAGGTGTGATGTGAGGAGTTTTGTCCGTGCTTACGAAGTTTGTCAAAGGGCTAAGGCAACCACATTAAAACCGGCCGGATTACTTTAGCCTTTACCTATACCAGACCGTGTTTAGGAAGACATTTCTATGGATTTCATAGAGGGTCTTAGGTTCGTACGTGGTTATTTTGTTATTTTTGTGGTGGTTGACAGATTAAGCAAATATGTGCACTTTCGGCATTGTCACATCCATTTTTAGCCAAGTCAGTGGCTAAAATTTTTGTTAGAGATGTTGCTCGGTTACATGGCATGCCACGTAGGATTGTCTCGGATCGTGATCGTGTATTTATAAGTGACTTTTGGATGGACTTTTTCAGATTACAGGGGACTCTAGTGAACTTCAGTTCGGCCTACCATCCACAAACGGACGGCCAAATTGAGGTGGTCAATCGAGGCATTGAGTAATACTTGAAGTGCTTTGTTGGAGAGATGCCGAGATGATGGTTGGAGTTCTTACCATGGGCAGAGTGGTCTTACAACACCGCCTACCATAGCAGCATTAGTATGACTCCATTTGAGGTGGTGTATGGACACATGGCTCCGACGTTACGCGCTTATGATCCAATGAGATCTACAGATCGGACGAAGGTGGACTTAGCTTTGATGGATAGAGATGCCACATTGAGGAGGTTGCGTGCCCATCTTAAACTTGCTCAAAACCGTATGAAGCAAGTTTATGATTGCAACTATAGGGAGCAGGAGTTCGACATCGGCAATTGGGTGTTTGTGAGGGTGTAACCATATTGACAGGTGACCTTGCGTCCGATGCGAAACCAGAAGTTAGCACATCGCTACTTCAGTCCATTTCGGGTGTTAGAGCATATTGGTTCAGTTGCATATCGTTTGGAGCTGTCGGAGAGGTTGAGAATCTATCATGTCTTTCATATTTCATTGCTGAAGGAGCGGATTAGAGATCATGAAGTCGTTAGATTAATTCTATTGAAGCCATTGGAGGAGACAGAGATCATAGAGCTAGTTCATATACTTGCTAGGCACCGACGACGTCATGGTACCAGGTTAGAGATGGGCATTCTAGTTGAGTGGCTTGGCAAGTCATCCGATGAGACGACATGGGAGTTGGAGATGGATATTTTGGAGCGTTTCCCCGACTTTTCACCTTGAGGACAAGGTAGGGGAAGCGTCGTGTGCTGATACACTTAGTTAGGGTCTTTTCTTATTGCATTAGTTATTTATTTTATTGAAATAAATTTTCTGTAGATCACGTTCAAACGCGATTGGGGGCATGTTCGAATGCCTTTGTGAATGTCTGCATCAGATTCGCAAATAAAAAGAATGCAAAATACGCGTTTGAACGCAGTCGGGCGCGTTCGAACGCCACTATCGAGCGCATTCGAACGTCGCTTTCAAATGCCTACATCGCGTTCGCACATACAGAAAACACCTTTTGTGCGTTCGAATGCGATCGGGCGCGTTCAAACGCGATCGGCAGGAATCTTCTAGAATTAGGGTTAGTAATTATATTTTTGCTTGTTAGCTAGCCTATATAAAGGTGTGGATGGTAGCCAAATTCATTATACTATTAGATTATTGATTTCTTGCCTCATATCTTCTTTGTATTCTCCCTACCCTAATCTCCCTCCTCCCTCTTCATCAACCTACCACCTCTACCGTTGGCAAGGTCTCTCCTAACTTCTAATCTCCCTCGTGTGTCGAGTCCTCCCTCTTCTTTAGGATCTCGACCATTTCGTTCCCTTCGTCTTTATCACTTAAACAACATCAACCATCCACCCTCATCTCTATTACCATCCATAACCCTAACATCCACTCCACCCGTCACCACCACCATCATCCACAATATTTCATGTTTTCATCATAGCTTCAGTTTGAATCTGTGAAGGGAATAAATACAAAAATAGTAGATCATGGAGTTATGGATCGATTCCACTTGGTTTCATAATTTTCTGACTATAGGAGAATATTTGGTGAATATTTTTCCTCGGTTGCGCGGGCTGCTTCCTACAATAAATCAAGATCTTGAAGGAGTCGTTCCGTAGACCTATCACTAGTCTTAGATAGATACGATTGATTACATATAACATAACCCTCGCCATTTCCACAATTCATATTTACCACTTCGGCTCGAAACCTTTAAGGAACCTTTTAGCATGCAAATAACCCTCGCCATTTCCTACACAACACGGATCTTTCTTTCCATAATCCCATTTTGTTGTGGAGTTATGGGTGCTGAAAATTTATGCTTAATACCAAGAGAACCACAAAACATAGAATAACTCTAATTTTCAAATCAATTTTCTTAACATATATAGACTTTGTTTTCATCTCATAAATGAAAGCAATTCTAGGTTTTTATAATAATTTCCAATTAAGTCTAATCTGCCCTAGAATGCCACAATGATAACATGTGGGTATAAACATTTTTCTACTTACCTTTTGTTGAGTAGTGTGTCTCATGTTTACCATTTTCACCTTGAAGATTCACCACGTTGTTGATACAACTTCGACTTTGAAATGTTCGTCTAAGTTTGCTTTGAAGGTACAAATATTGGTTTCAAGTTTTCTCCATTTTGAATACTTGCAGAAACAAAGACAATTTTATTATTACTTGAATTATGGGTGTATCCAAGTTTATACTTGTCTTTTCCAGAAATTTGAGCCTTCGAAATATCATCCAGTTTGTTCTTCCCTTTTAAAAACATCACCTTCTTCAGCAATCGCTCTAATTTAGCCTCTACAGTCTTCATCTTATCTTTAATTTCGTCTAGTTGTTGTGTGAGGATTTTGACATGTTCAAGTTCCACTTTGTACATCTCCTTAAATTGATTTCATTCAAGTTCAATTACATTAAGATAAAATAGTCTTAGGTTTTTTTTCTCGAGATTGAACGACTCTAGGTACAAATCATTACATGTTTTTTGTATCTCAAATTCGAATGTAATAACCAAGATCAAATAATAATAATAATAATATAAATAAATAAATAAAATTAAAATTTAAAAAAAAAGAAAGAAAGAAGAGAGAGACAAAAAGAAAGACAAAAAGAAAAGAATAAATAGTTATTGCACAGCACGAGCTCGTGCCAAGCAAGTAGTGGGTGTGCGCCGAGGGTGCCACATGCCCCCAGCTGCCGACTCAGCCAACTAGGCCGAGCCCCCCTGCCGCAACCGCCACCTCTCTATCTCTCTCCCTCTCTCTCCCTCTCTCCCTCTCAAACTCTATCACTCTCTCTCATTCTCCTCTCTCAAACTCCCTCTCCCTCTCGGTATGCCGTCGCCAGCCACCTCGGACCGTTGCCGTCGCCTCCACCGCCGAATAGTGCTAGTTCCTCTCTCTCCTCTCTCTCTTCTTCTCTCTCTCTGTCTTCCTTTTTGACTCAGGTTCACCGGAACCGAGCATCCGACAAGAGGCTGACTAGTAGTGACCAAGCCCCTCCCTACCGGCTCCTCTCTTCTTTCTCCTCTTCTTCGTTTTCTTCCTTTCTTCTATCGAGCCAACTCCGGCTTAGGCTCGGCTCGAAATTTAAATCAAGCCTCAAACTAAGTTTAGGCTCAACTTAGTTTGAATTGAGCGAAGCCGAGCCTGAGCCGTTCCACTCATTTATTTTGACACCCCTAATTGATCGACTTTGAGCATGTCCGTGATTTTTTTCTCTAGACAAGAAAGATTTTCCACTTAAAAAACATGTCTTGATGTGTAGCTAAATTTTAAAACATGTGATGATGTGTGGCTAAATTTTCCTACTTGTATTCTGCCTTTTATTTTATAATCATATTCAAATTTTCACACATCAATTGCATTTTTCATAGTTAAAGTAGAATTAGGATTTTTATCTCCCACTCAATTTTAATTTAAAAGTTTGATTCTTAATTGATTTTTCTAAATCTAATATGATTCAATTTTGCTAAATGGACATGAATTTAATTTGTGACTTTTAACTCTTTAACTTTGACTTGGACCTTATCTTTCTATATGTTTAAATTGTAGTTAGTTTAGGAACCCTATTTCTCCCACGGAGTTTGGTAGATATTCACAAAAACTATCTTCTAGCAACTTGCTAGTTTCAACCAAGTATAACACGAAGGAATGAGTATAGCATGTGCAACTGAACACATTCTTAAACACGAGTAGGTAAACAATACAACATTATTCAGTCCTATTATGGTCTGCACAACATCTAAACCTGAAGAAAAGACAAGACATTTTTAGCCAGACATGAACTTGATTGAAACGCTGTTGACACAGTGACGTTCATCGGTCGGCGTCTTAAACCCCTCGCCTTTAAACACATGACCCAAATGACCGCCACAAGCTGCACAAGTGATCTCCGTCCTCCTCCCATCAGGATCCGGCTGAAAAAATCACCCAGTCTCATCTGTGTTATGATCAAAAGAAGTGACAATAAACGTGTTAGCAATGCAATATATGAGAGAGAGGAGAGAAACACACCGTCCGTTTTATGGCTCCAGGAAATCCCTCGTAGAATGCAGGCCAGCCACATCCAGAGTTGAACTTGGTAGTGGATTTGTAAAGAGGATTCCCGCAACCAGCACAGTTATAAATGCCATCAGCAAAGAACTTATCGTATTCGCCTGTTCCTCGGTACCTAAAAGAAGTGATTAATTCACAGTCAATTGCTCATCATCACAGAAATGAATAGATGGAAACACGTGAAAGCCATATCTGAGGAGAGCTACTCATGTGACTGCTATTAGTTCTTTAAGTGGATGCATGAGTTAATTTGAGCTCCCAATCTAAGCTAAATGATTTCTGTTGTTTAACATAGTCCCCAGATCCCTTGACAAATATCACATCACTTGCACCTTGCTTGTAATTCAGAATGATACAACTTTGGAGATCTTATCCCTAATAAGAAGAATAACAGAAGCGATAATTAAACTCAACTTCCTAGGTTGGGTTAGGTCAAAAGAGATATTAATTGATTGACCTAAAGACCCTAAGTTGAACCTAAAAACAGAGCCAAACACAAAAGTTAAGAAAGTACATGTAAACATGTAAAACAAATGATGAAATAGAAATAACCGAAAACAACTTGATCCTTGCTAGACGTAATAGACTCCTAAAGACAAACTAGTGACTCTCTAGTCTAAAAAATGTTGATCTTTAATGCTCCAACATCGAACTCTGTCAAATTTTCTTCCTCTTTATAAAAACTAGATTTTCTTATATCTTGTGAAACATGAAAGTGTACCAAACTAATTCTATGGCTGGTCCCCATATATAAATTGCAAGTATCCAAGTCTCAAACTAAGTGGCAGGTTTCCCATTGTCCTTAATTAAGCCCCAACACATATGGACATTGACATATGAAATTGTAAATGTATGTGACTTGATTTCAGGACTTACTAAATTAAGGTATACTTGTTGTAGGAGATAAATATCAAAAATCATGATTCAAAAGCTATCATGACTTAGTAACCAATTGATAAGCTACAGAGATAGCAAACAGACTGACTAAGAATCACATTGCTCGTAACTTATGCAAATCTTATAATCAACTTCCTAACAAGGGAATGAGGGTTGTTAAGGCAAGAGAGTTTAATGAGGCTAAAAGGACCAGCTGCTGGGTGGAAAATAGAAGTTACAGTTTTATGCAACTAAATTTTCCATATATTTGCTATATAGTAAAGTGAGGACTCAAAATAGAGTAAGCCGGACTTGTCAAAACCAGACCGAATTCGGTCTGATTGGGATCGGCCAGACCGAAACCAGTCTGAACTCAGGATTAGCTGATCTTGAGATCCATGCTCTCTACAAGAGCACCACGTGTATTCAGTGGTAAATGTTTCAACTTACCTGAGATTTCAACCTTCTGTATTGGTTTTGAAATGAAATAAGAAGGCCATGTTTCTATTCATTGAATAATAGGGACACATCCTAGTCTCTCTGAGATTTTTATTGGAACTAGTTGCTAATGCATGTTATGCTTCAATTTTGAGGGGCAATGACTCTTGCACTTTATGGGTTCTGCCAATTGTCAGCACCATTGAGTAGTTAGACATAAGGGTCTATCCAAGTAGAGCGAGATAGATTGTAGCCTACTCTACTAGCTTAGAGTAACTTGATTTGTTTATTGTCTCCTAAGATGTCTCTTGTATCTTGTTGTAGAATTCATGCCACTCTTGGAGTTGTTTTACTACTTTTGAACCAAGTCATCTTATAACTTTAGATATTGTGACAACCATGCGTCTCAAAATCATCTTGTACCTCTAAACCAAAAGTTATGAAGTTGTCCTCTTGTAACTGTAGGAGTTACAGATCCACATAAATAGGATATCATGAGATGCTCACAGAGATGAACGTACAAATGAAAGCTTCCCTTTTCCTAGCAACATCATGAAAAAAAAAGCCTTCTAGAGTGTAAATTTGGAGCCTCAAGTGCAAAGTCTAGGGTTGAATTCCAAGCCTAAAACAGTAGACTGAGGACTTGTTGCACGTCCCATCTCCATCCAGTCCACCTACACAGATTTTTGCCTCTTGAGTGAATGAGCTTGTCCAATGATCAATCTGCACTTGGGATGACATCCTAAGCACTATCGATGAACCTTTCATCTGTGATATCTGTTGCAAGTCTCAAAAACTATATAATGTTAATAAAAAAATTTCCTATCAATTTATTTGCCTTAATTACTGCTATTCTGCGTACAAAATCAATCTTACATAAGCCTAAGCCTGATTATCTCTCTTTCTGAAAGATTTACAACATTGAGACCTTCTAGGCTATCAAAGACCTTATTTGATTATTGACTGCCCATTTTACCCAATCTAGTAAAGATCTAATACTTCCAAACGGTTAACTTTTGAACTCTGAATATGTGGGGGCATTGTAGGGAATAACTCTCTCAACTTGGTTCTGTGTGATTTTTCAGGAAATGTTGTGCTGAATTGTGTTTTTTGTATTTTTGATTCATTTAATAAGATATAAACATAAATTATTCATATGCAGTCTAAAAAATAAAAATAAAAATATTATTTTCTACCACCCATGCACACTCTCTCTTTCTCTTTCCCCTCTCATACAAATAATTTTTTTTTCTAACACTCACACTCTCCCACTCTCTCACCCACTAACTCTTCCACTAACTCTCCCTCTCTCCTACCAACTCTCCTCCTTACCTCTATTATCACTCTCCCTCTCCAAAAGAAAAACTCCGATTCCAACCTCTCCCTCCCTTTCTCTCCCCGCCCCCACAAACTCATCCTCCTCTCGTACTCCCTTTCTCTCCTAACAATGATTCTTTGACATAGTTCCAACCTTCATCAACATTCGGCAAGCTCTTTCGACGTAGATCCAACTCCGTCGACCTCCGGCGAACTCTTCTGACATAGATCCAACTCTGTTGACCTCTCTCTAATAAGCTTTTTACTCTCTTCTCTCTCTTTCTCCCTTTCTTTCTTGCTATCCTCCTTCTTTTTCTTCCTTTCTCTCTCCTAATTTAGTTTATTTCGATTGAAACAACCGAAACTTGGTTGATCCTGATCAGGCATCGACCAATCTAGCCTAGGGATGCTCAAAAAGCCTATCCATGCCCAACCCAATAAAATCGAGCCATAGTCTGTCCCAGGCCTGCTTTGGACTCGACTTGAGCCCTTAGCGCTCAGCCCATCCATTAAAGCCCATAGATAATAGCTCGTCTTTTGAGCTCTAGCCTATCTATCTGCAATTAGTTTGATCCATGTCTATTAAATTTAAATTTAAATTTCTTAGATCATATTTAATTGCTTATATTCCTTAAACGTTAAATAATTGTTTGGCTTTATTACATTTTAACCCTCTATACTTTGACTCGGTATCACTTTACCCCCATGTACTATAAAAACATATATATATATATATATCTCTTTAGATTTTTGAAAGCTATAACTAAACTCATCTATTAAGCCTTCCATGAGTTAAAACTCATGTTTCAAGGACATAAACAGTATATTATTTTCATATAGACTAAATTACCTTTGTGAATGTCAAAATATAATTTTTAGACAATGCCCTTATCTCCTTCCTTAGGCTGAACTACAAAATTCTCTTCCTTAGGCTTCTAAGAGAAAAAGTTTCAATCATCTTGCACACTTCCCTTCATTCTCGATAGACATGGAATATATAATAACCAGAAGGCTCAGTGTAGTTCTTGTAACTGTCGAATTTGGAGTATTAGCTATTTTTATTTGCCATTGAAAGAAGCTTTGTGCATGAATTTCTAGGGAGACATGCAAGATGTATAGAAAGTAATACCTAATTATGCATCAAAAATTCAGAATTGTAACAAATGAAACTACGGCATCCATTTCCTAGTTTACTTTGTAAATATTCAACACAAGTTAGCAACCTAATTAAGAAGATAAGGGTGGATTAAAACATCCCTCTCCTTCGTTAGTGGCTTAAAGAGGCAAAAGAAGGGAAACAAACGAGAAAAATAAGGGAAGAAGATGGGATGAGAAGAGGAAAAGGAGGAGAAGATGGGATGAGATAAGGAAGAAGGTGAAACGTCTCTCTCGTTCTCTCTTCTTTCAACCGGGCACAACTAGCGATTTGATAGCATTGGGTGGGGTGCATGACAAAATAGTCCAATCAGTAATAGGTAAGGGTAGATAGGTAATTTTTAATTATCAGCTAATAAAATCTAATATTTTCTCTAACAATATAAGGATAGAAAGATAATTTTATGATATCTGTTAACAGCGTTTAAGAGATTATAGCTTTTCAGAAATTTAGAAAGGTATTTATATGATCTTATAGTACAAGAGGCACAATAATACTAGGTCAAAGTATAGGAGAGCAAAGTATAATTAAGCCTATTTATTTTCATAACTATGCTTATTAGGGAGTATTAGCAATAGTAACAAAATTTGATTATGACTAACTTGATCGAGATGGAAAACAATTATAGAAGTGAGAACATTTAGAAAATTTTAAATTATATAAAAATGTTCTTTTCAGGAATTTAGAATATTTCGAACATATAAAAATATTATTTCGAAACATTTAGATTCAATTAGACATAGTTAGTCCGTCTGCTTACAATTGACCTAGCCAATAACATGGGCATAGACCGGACAAGGTTAGAAAACTCGAGCTCAAACTTAGTCTAATACTAATTTAGGAATTGATTGGGCCATGCCTTGTCCAAGGTCGAGCGCAGACCCTGCCTAATACTAGTTTAAGAATGGACTCGGCCAGGCCTTGTCCAAGCCCGAGACCAATTTTATTTTGTCCGAGCTAGGCCTAGTCCATGAGCACCCCTAATCCGGCCAATACCCTACCAAAACTAGTCAATAGACTAATTTCAGGGTAGTATCGGGATTGCATATAGCCGGTCTAGCCGAAACTGGGAACCATGGTCCACACCCACAATACCCAAAAGATAAAAATCAATAGTTAATTAACTGTAAGAAAATCTAAGGACCAAGCTTCTAATTAATGGGTTCTAAATAAGATAGTAATCATTTAAGCACTGACCATATGAATTAGAAAATAATATAAAATATAACGAAGAACTCCCCATAAATGAACACCACAAAAGTTGAAGAAGATCAATAAATGAGTTAGAAATAATCGTTTCAGAGTCAATTATAAAAGTTGAAGAAGATCATTGTCAATAAACATGCCAAAGAGGTAGCACATACAATATTGAACATCAAATCAATATGTTTGGGTAAGTCAAACGGAATCTTGAGTCCATATCTTCATCTCAATCACATAGTAAGAAACATTAGAAAGTATAGAAACAATTAATCTACCAGTTATAAACTGCAGATGAGAACAAAGACAAAAAAATTCCACAAATCATCAAAATTCTCAATAATAACCATTCAAGAAATAGAAGTCAACCCCACGTTGCTGAATCAAAATTGGACAACCATAATGTGAGAAAGCTACCATTTCGGCATACGCCACATCAAAAACATCAAAGAAACCAACCCAAATCACCTCAAATTACAAAACAAACAAGAAGCTATATAAAATTAGCAAATGCTAGAGTCAAGAACAAGAGGTAGAAGACAAGCCAAGCTTACTCAGTCCCCTTCTGCCGAAGTATGCGGAACTGCTCCGGCGAGAGGATCGCCCTCCACTCCTCCTCGGTTTTCTGCAGTGAGCCCGACGACGCCATGGCCACGGTCAACCTTCTTCTCCGATGAGAGAACCCACAAATGCCAATTGCCAATTAATCAATACCAACTCCCAGCCTACAACTTGGGATAAAGCTAAATTAGGAAGGGGTTTTAATGACGAAGAATCGGGATTGGGTCAGAAGGACGGAGTAATAACTAATAAATTTGCACCGCCTTTTACTAGGTCCCTATATTACAGGATTGAGTTGACCAAGTAAATAATTATTCTAGAGGCCTTTTGCAACTTAAATATATTTTATTTTTCAGTTACTAATAATAGGTTATAGTATACGGAGTTCCCATGGCACATGTGCAGCAACTTGGTTAGTTGCCGACAATCAAATAAAATATATATCAACATTATAATTTATCAACACCATAATTTATCCACAATATCTAAATTAAAAATAACTCACATCAAGGTATCAATAAAATACTAAAACCCCTAATAGGGCTCCACATAGATCATAACATATCTTTAAAGAGCATCTTACTATTATATATACACAATAGTCATATATACATAATATATCAAGTATAAAGTCACATGTTTATCAATGATAGGGATAAAGACATTAATATGAAAAGTCATTTGAATTATCATATAACATAAACTCGTCTAACATATAACGCTAACAACACTGCACTTGTCACACGTTGGCAAGGTATATAATAGAGTATCATACTCAATCTGTTCACCTGGGTTTTTGGAAAAGAAAATTTAAAAGGTCATGTGCTAAATGCTTAAATGAATAGATCTTACCCTGAATTAGTATTGTTAAACAGAGAGTAAATTATGTACTAAATAATATGAATAAAAAAAAATATCATGCTATGAATGAGTAAACAAACATATCCTCAATATACTTACTTTCTTATATGATAGTGACTTTAGCGTGAAATTTTTTAGGAAAATACCTAAGAAGCGCACTATTCTATGTTTAGGAATTTTTCCACCTAGGTTGAAAGTAAAGTTCATTATGTCACTGAGTTTTGCATAAAACTCATCAAAACTTTCATTCTTTTCATACGAAGAGTTTCAAATATTGTAGTCAACCTTTGAAGCTTCGAAAGTTTAACAACAGTGGTATCCTCATGTGTGGTTTCTAAAATTACCAAAGCAGCTCTAGTAACCTCACACGTGGATATTCTTTGAAATTCATCTGGTGAAGCATAGCTGAAAATAGCATTTGTTATGGTTGCTATTCGAACCAACTTTCTCATAGTCCAACTTTTCCTAAGACTCAACTAGTTATTCAACTAGCTCATTGTCTACCAAGTGCATAAGTGCACTCTAATTACTTACAACGGCAAGCCATATATGCTCATATATAGATTTCATGAATGCTCTCATCCTAGCCTTTTAGTAATCATAGTTTGATCCATTAAGAATAGGAGGTCTAATCAATGATTGCTAGCAGATCTCTCTCTAAGATAAGAGAGCTTGCTCTAATACCAATTGAACATACTTAGACACGTATATACATCTAAACCCTAGGCACGATTTCTAACTCGTGCTTAAGTAAAAATGCAAAATAATAATCAATGAGTAAAGCACAAGCGAACAAAAAGATTTATTACGTAGAAAAACCCCAAACAATTAAGAAAACCACAATCCGAACTTAGATAAAACTAATCACTAATAAAAGTAGCAGTTTACAAGACTAACTTACAAAATAATATGTTGATCCTTGTGACATTGTTTGACAGTCTTTGTAATACCCCGCTCGGCACGGGCATGTGCACGATGACACAGCACGAGCGACAGACGTGATAGGACGGGCGGGGCTGCGATGCATATATACACTTCTGTGCTCATATAATCCATCACAAATAAATCATGACATCATCAAGTTAAACATGTTAACATATTCATATCTAAATCCACAATAACTATACTAGTCAGCTACATAACTTAGTAGATCATAATCTAGTAGGGCCCATATAGGTCACGACAAACCATCAAGATACAACTAAAATAACTAATATAATTGAGTATAAATATAACTAATAATGGTACAACTCAATTTCTATATAAACTATCATCTATACCAACTCACATTTATGCTCACCTCATTGTTGCTCTAAATATCTTATTAGGATATCTCAAGTCGCTTCATATATCACATATTTGAGGGTTTAGAAAAGAATAAAGAGAGTCATGAGCTAAAGGCTCAATGAATAGACCTTACCCCAAATTAATAATGTTAAATAGAGAGTAAATCATCTACTAAATAATATAAATCAGAAATGAGCATTATATCATGAATGAGTATATGAATGTATTCTCAATAATATATAAATATATGATAGATATCATGTCATAACTGATCAAGTATATAATACCCGACAATGTATAAACAAATCTCCATGTCATACTATCATCATAACTCTCTCAAATATGTAATATATAATACATGCCGACCATAACTATAATATGATATCAAATGTAACCACATATGATGCATAATGACCATTTGATAATCAGGTATATGATACGATCTCTAGATTAAGGTTTGATCTATTCTGTTTTCAAATCTGAATAAGATGTTGCACGAAACTTTAGAAGAAGGTTTCTAGAATTATAGCCGTCGGATTAATGTGAAGTTTTGAAAGATTGTAACCCTAGAAAAAAACCTTCAACGAATCTAATTTCAGGTGAATCGGACGGCGGGATCCGAAGATATCTTTGAATAAGTGGGCAAACGTTAGGGAGTCCGTTCTTTGGATCCGTGGATGGGGGCACAGGATCCTAGGTGGATTTTGGATGTGGTAGGCTAGCGATAATAGGGTGGCACTAGTAAGGAAGGTGGTGGTGGAAAGATTATGGATGATGGAAAGGGTTAGGACAAAGGTAGAGAGTTTTGAAGAAGGTGGTGGTGGAAGGATTATTGATAGTGGAAAGGGTTAAGGCGAAGGTAGAGAGTTTTGAAGAAAGGGGAGGAGTAGGCCGCCTCTAAGTGGCTGATCGAGGGAGGCTAGAGGCAGTAAAGCCATGAGATGAGGGAACGAGAGAGGAGATGAAGAAGATTAGGACAAAAATTCAATTCTGATATACCTTGCTAGAGTCTTTTCTTATTACATTAGTTATTTATTTATATTAAAATAGATTTTCTATAGGTCGCGTTCGAACGCGAAAGGGGACGCGTTCTAACGCCTTTGCGAACACCTGCATTAGTTCGCAAAAACAGAGAATGTGAAATGTGTGTTCGAACGTGGTTGGGCACTTTCGAATGCCCGCGTGCGAACGCTTGCATCAGTTCGCATCCACAGAGAACTTCTTTTGTGCATTCGAACATGGTCGATCCTATTCGAATGCAATCAGCGAGAGTCCACTAGAATTAGGGTTAATAATTATTATTTTGGCTTGTTGGCTAGCCTCTATAAAGGTGTGGATGGCAGCCAAAATCAGAATGATGAATGAATATTGGTTTCTATTTGATAAGGCTACGAAATGATTCCTTCAAGATTTGGATTTATTATAGGAAGTAGTCCGCATAACTAATGGAAAATATTCATCAAATATTCTCCCACAGTCAGAAAACTACAAAACTAAGTGAAATCGAACCATAACTCTCTGATCTACGTTTTTTATATTTACACCCTTCGTAGATTCAAACTGCAACTAGGATGAAAACATGATATATTGTGGATGATAGTGGTGGTGACGGGTGGAGTGGATCTTAGGGTTATGGATGATAATAGAGATGAGGGTGGATGATTGATGTTGTTTAAGGGACTCGATAGAAGAGTGAGATTAGAAATTAGGAGAGACCTTGCCAACGGTAGAGGTGGTAGATTGGTGAAGAGGGAGGAGAGAGCTTAGGGTAAAGAGAATAGAGAGAAGATAGGAGACAAGAAATTAATAATCCAATAGCATAATAATTTTGACTATCATCCACACCTTTATAGATGCTAGCTAACAAGCCAAAATATAATTATTAACCCTAATTCTAGAAGATTCTCGCTGACCTTCGAACGCACAAAAGGCGTTCTCTATATGTGCAAACGCAATGCAGGCGTTCGAACGCGCCCAACCACGTTCGAATGCACATTTTGCGTTCTCTGTTTTTGCGAACCTGATGTAAGCGTTCGCAAGGGCGTTCGAACGCGACCTACAAGAATTTTATTTTAATAAAAATAAACAACTAATGCAATAAGAAAAGATCCTAACTAAATATATCTACTCACCACGCTTCCCCCACCTTGTCCTCAAGGTGAAGTCAGGGAAACGCTCTAAAATATTAGTTTCCAACTCCCATGTCGCCTCATCGGATGGCTTGCCAAGCCACTCGACTAGATACTCTATCTCTAATCTGGTACCATGTCGTCGTCGGTGCCTAGTAAGTATACGAACTGGCTCTATAATCTCTGTCTCCTTCAATGGCGCCGATAGAACTAATCCAACGACCTCATGATCTCCAATCTGCTCCCTTAGCAATGAAACATGGAAGATAGGATGCACTCTCGACCCCTTCGGCAGCTCCAAACAATATGCAACCGAACCAATATGCTCTAACACCCGAAACGGATTGAAGTAGCGATGTGCTAACTTCTGGTTTCGCATCGGCTGCATGGTCACTTGTCGATACGGTTGCACCCTCACAAACACCCAACTGCCAACGTCAAACTCCTGCTCCCTATGACTGCGATCATAAACTTGCTTCATACGGTTTTGAGCAAGTTTAAAACGGGCATGCAATCTGCTCAATGTGGCGTCTCTATCCATCAAAGCTATGTCCATCTCCATCCAATCTGCAAATGCCACTGGATCATAAGCGCATAATGTCGGAGCCGTGTGTCCATACACCACCTCAAATGGAGTCGTGCCAATGCTGCTATGGTAGGCGGTGTTGTAAAACCACTCTGCCCATGATACGAACTACAACTATCGTCTCGGCCCACTCTGCCCACTTTGGCCGTCCGTCTATGGATGGTAGGCTGAACTAAAGTTTAATTGAATCCCCTGCAATCTAAAAAACTCCATCCAAAAGTCGCTTATAAATATATAATCACGATCCGAGACAATTGTGCGTGGCATGCCATATAACCGAGCAATATCTCTAACAAAAATTTTAGCCACTGACTTGGCTAAAAATGGATGTAACAATATCAAAAACTGCGCATACGGATTCCCCGAAAACCTAAGGGTTCCTCCGCAAGGTTCATCCAAATGAAACCAGAATAATGTCTTATTTGAATTTTGATTGTATCTTTATCCTTATCTTATTCTTTTATTAGGACTGATCTGCTATTATTTAATTAGCATAATTTCCTATAACTGCTTTAGTTAAGCTTTAAGAAAAATTAGATTTTTTCTAATCAGAATTTCCAATTTCATTCGATATGATTGCTCAATCTGTCAATCACCACAAAGATAACAGAATAACCACGTACCAACGGAAGAACCTCTATGAAATTCATAGAAATGTCTTTCCAAACATGGTCCAGTATAGGTAAAGGCTGAAATAATCCTACCAGTTTCAATGTGGTTGCCTTAGCCCTTTGATAGATTTCACAAACACGGACAAAACTCCTCACATCCAGCCTTAATCTTGGTCACGTGCAACTCTGTGATATCCTCCTATAAGTCCTCAAGACACCTCATGACCAGCTTCTAGAGTTTGGTGGAAGTGCTCCAATAAATTTCTATTGTAATCCCTCATTTGCGAGCACCCGAATGCATCCGCGGTCCAGCAGCAAACCGCCTCGGTTCTCCAAATTTGGATGGCACTCCGAATCATCCATCACCTCCTATAACAATCTCAAAACATCTAGGTCAGATGTACATACATACCTCAGCTCATCAAGAGAAGGAAAAGTGGGAGAAGAATAGGCTGCAAGCTCAACGGTGTCGGATTGGTGTGATAATGCATCCGCCGCTCTATTTTCCGTTCTTTTCTTGTATTGAATTTTATAATCATACCCCAACAATTTTGTAACCCATCTCTGCTGTGCCGGAGTGTGTATATGCACTCCCATAAAGTATGGAAGGCTTCTTTGATCGGTTCAGATAATGAATCGTCTAGTAATCAAATAAGGTATCCATTTTGTCACTGCTTGTAGAATTGCCAACATCTCTCTCGTAAATTGATAATTGCTGAGATTTTTGTGATAACGCTTTGCTAAGAAAGGCAATGGGACGTCCTCCTTGTATTAGTACTGCTCCTATGCCAACTCCCGACGCATCACATTCAACAATGAACTCTTTGGTGAAGTCCGGTAGCACTAAAATGAGTGCCATCGTCATTGCTATTTTTAGTTTTTCAAAGCCTGTAGTGGCTTCATTCGTCCATCTAAAAGAGTCCTTCAACAAAGAAGTGACAGAAGCAGCGATCTTGCCATACCCAGCAATGAAATGGCGATAATATCCAATCCCAAAAATTCTCTCAATCCTGTGGTGGTAGTAGGAATATACTAAGCGGTCATGCATGCTACCTTTTGAGGATCCGCTGCTACACCTTCTGCTAAGATTATGTGGCTTAAATACTTCACTTATGGTATTACCCATAGGCACTTGGACTTCTTGATCTTCAGCTGGTTTTGTTTCAACAAATTCAGCACATCCTCCAAATGCCGCTAATGCTCCAATTCTATCATGCTATACACCAAAATGCCGTTAAATAATACCAAAACATACCTTTGCAATAGAGGCCAAAATATATCATTCATGAGGCCTTGAAAAGTAGCTGGAGCATTGGTGAGACTAAAAGGCTTCACCCAAAACTCGTAATGCTCGTTCGGAGTTCGAAATGTAGTCTTATGCACATCCGCCGGGTAAACTCTAATTTGATGATACCTGGCCCTCAAGTCAAGCTTGCTGAATATAGTTGCCCCTGCAAGCTCATCCAATAGCTCCTCTATAACCAGAATGAGATACCGGTCTTTGACGGTAATAGAGTTTAATGCCCAATAGTCGACACAAAAATGTCATGTCCTATCCTGATACAATGTGGACTTCACTAATGTCGTCTCGAGCATGGATACACTCTAGAGGTTTCTTTGTTTCTTGTTTTAGTGTTTAATTCTTAAAAAAATGTTTCTGTATGTCACCTTCAAACGCTGATAGAGTGCGTTTGAATGCGCTTGTGAATGCCACCATCAGTTTCACACATCCAGAGAGTACGAATTGTACGTTCGAACGCATCTGCGAACACCTGCATCATGTTCGCACATACAGAGAACACAAAATGTGTGTTCGAAAGCGATCGAATGCAATCAGTAAAAATCTACTGTTTTAGGGTTAATAATTGCTATTTTTGAATTGTTTGGTTAGCGTCTAAAGGTGTGGATGGCAACCATGGAATGATTATTGAATGAATTGAGTTTTGCTTTGTCTTCTTTGTCTTCTTCTCTCCCGTTCTCTCGTTCCCCGGCATCGTTGCTTCTAGCCTCCCACGACCAACCAATTACCCTAGTCCCTTAGTTGTATGAGGTCTTACTCCAACAGCTTAGCTACCATATTTGAGATAACTTATTTTTACACATGTGGATACTGAAATGGCCTCACGTTCGTTAGTGCAACCCCGGGTACAATCTCTATACAATGGTCCGCCGCTCTCCTCGGTGGCAACTCCTACGGCTCCTTAAACAGTCTAGAAAAGTTATCTAATAAATTAAACAATTTAATGATAGTACCTGAACTCGTTTAAGGTTCATCTCTTGCTGGTCCTAACTAAAGAAGATAGGCCAAATTATACGCACCAAGCTGCCCCACCATAGGCTGCATCATAGGAATCGGCAAAGTTCGAACACCATCAAGCCGCACATCTTTGTTTTCTTGTTTATATTTTATCCACATGCTCCGAAAATGATACGATTCAGACTTCACCGATGTGGTCTCGAGCGCGAATACACTTTAGGAGTGTCTTTGTTTCTTATTTTAATGTTTAATTTCTAAGAAAATAAGTTTTCTATAAGTCGTGTTCGAACGCGGGTGGAGTGCGTTCAAACGCGATTGTGAACGCATGCATCATGTTCGCACATCCAGAGAGTGTGAATTGTGCGTTCGAACGCCGCGTTCGAACGTGCTGTGAACGTCTACATCGCGTTCGCAAAGCCAGAGAAGTGGGAAAAAGGTGCAGTCAGACGCGCGTTCGAACGCCTATAGTGCGTTCAAACGCCTATATCGCGTTCGTAAATCCAGAGAAGAGAGAAATAGGAGCATTCGAACGCGATCGGGCGTGTTCGAACGCGGTCGGCGAAAATGTATTATTTAGGGTTAATTTTTAATTGTTTGGTTAGCCTCTAAAGGATGTGGATGGAAATCATAGAGTCATTATTGATGAATTGAGTTTTGCCCTACCTCCTTCGTCTTCTTCGCTCTTGTCCTCTCGATCCGTGGCGACGCTGCTTTTAACCTCTCTCGACCGACCAATCACCCTAGTCCCTTAGGGTGGCCCTCTCCTCCCCCTTCTTCCAATCTATCCAACACTTGCCCTAACCCTTCCATCAACCATAACCCTTCCACCACCACTTTTCACCGGTGCCACCCCATTAACGTTGGTCCACCACCAACCACCATCATCTAGGATCTTGTGCCTCCATCCACGGATCCATTAATCGGATGATATCTCGAGATCCTCACATCCGATTCGCCTGAAACTTGATTTGTTGGAAAGCTCCTTTTTGGGGCTACAACATATCCAAATTTCACATCAATCCGATGGCAGCATCTTTCGGGATATATTTATAAAATTTCGTGCCAAATCTAGTCCAGATCTGAGAATTGGAAGAGATCGAACCTTAGCCAAAAGGGGAGATCATATCAAGTTGGTATCAGAGCCACCGTTCCTCGGACACGCGCTTCCTATGACGACAACCAGAGCCATGGCTGCACGGTGAGACGATGAAGAAGAGATTCTCCCAATAGAGGAGGGGGAAATGGTTGTAGGGACTTCCACCCACGGAATCGCCTGATCTAATCGGAGTACGGAAGAACCTAGTGTTCAAGCCGTGTTGGGGTCTCTTTTCGAACAAATGGCCATTAACAACCAGATGATGATGGAGATGATGCGGGAATTACGGGCGACAAGGGAAGCCATAGCGAATGGGAATGCACCATCAACTCCACAACACGAGTCCACTTCCATGAACCCACCACCACCGGTTCAGAATTTGCAACCACAAGAGCCG
Source organism: Typha angustifolia (assembly GCF_048772165.1). NCBI lineage: Eukaryota > Viridiplantae > Streptophyta > Magnoliopsida > Poales > Typhaceae > Typha > Typha angustifolia. The sequence continues at coordinate 7,611,224 of NC_133252.1, read as the reverse complement.
CTGCTACCACCACCCTATGGGCAAAGACAAGCAAGGATGGTTCCACCAGGCCCAGTTGCAGGTGAACCCATCCGACGAGCGAACCACTATGGAGATCACCTTGGAGATCAACATCTGTGGGTGGGTCAATACGACCAGAAACCACGGTGAGTTAATCAAAACCGAAGAAGGGATCATCAACCCTTCATGGTGCATCCTCCTCCGGTTAGACAAGGACTTGGACACGATCCGGAATGAGACAACGGCATCCGTGGACACATCATGCGTCTCGAATTCCCCAAGTTGAAAGGTGGTGATCCGATCGATTGGTTATATATGGCGGAGCAATTCTTCGCATACCAAGGTACGGCGGAAGAATATAAGGTGACGCTTGCGAGCTTCCACCTTGAAGATGCGGCGCTTCATTGGTTTCAAGCAGCCAATGCCAATGAGGCTATCGAAACTTGGGCTGAATTTTGTGCTGATATCACGCGGCGATTTGGAGCGTCGGGGTATGAAGACTTAGATGCTCTTTTCTTAAAGACGGTGCAAAAGACCACGGTTGGGGCATACCAAAAAGAATTTGAGAGGATAAGTAGTAGATGTCATCCCCCATGGACGAATTAGCACCTTCATCTCTAGGCTGCGGGGAGACATACAAGCCGATGTGAGGGCTTTAAGGCCTAGAACTTTAAAGGAGGCCTTCGAAGATGCGGTGCTCATGGAAGACAAACATAGGGCCATGAAGTTACACCTGAAATAAAGTTGGACGAGCCAAGAAAGCCGCAATTCGGTTCAACCAGCCATAGCGGCGGGAAATATTACCAAAGTACTAAGAACCGCTACTGCAATGGTGCCTCCTCGAGCACCCCTGAAGCCATCTCAAGATATGAAGTATGCACCTAAAGGTCCGAGACGAGCAGTCACACCTACTCAAGTGGAGGAACAAAGGGCCAAAGGCCTATGCTTTCGTTGTGATGAAAAGATTGTACTCGGGCATCGCTGCGCTAAACCGATGGGATCAGTGATGCTAATCAACAGATTAGATGACGAGTTTGCAGCTGAAAATGAAGGTGTGGCTAGATATCAAGGAGAAGTAGCTGAGGAGCAACCAGTGGAGGACATGATAGCCGAAATCTCCCTCCATGCCTATTCGGGGACAGTTGGGCCAAAGACATTGCGGGTGAACAATGTAGTCAAGAAAACCACAGTGAGAATCTTGATCGACACCGGGTCCACCCATAACTTCATTGACAGTGAGAATCTTGCAACCACTGCCTATACTGGAGCATATTTGGTAGGACATCTCCATGGACTTCATCGAAGGGCTGTCGGAGGTCCGAGGACAATCGGTGGTGTTGGGTTGGTTGTGGTGGATAGGCTGAGCAAATATGCTCATTTCATAGCATTGTCTCACCCGTTTTCAGCGAAAAGGTTGCTGAAATTTTTGTTCGAGAAATGGCGTGCTTGCATGGGATGCCTAGGACGATCGTGTCAGACTGGGATCGCATCTTCATCAGCGAGTTTTGGTCCGAGTTCTTCAGATTGCAAGGGACTCGAATCAACCTTAGTTTAGCTTATCTCTCCGAGATGGATGGCCAAACTGAGGTGGTAAATCGCGGACTAGAGCAATACTTGCGATGCTTTATGGCGGACCGACCAAAGGATTGGGTCAAATTCCTTCCATGGGCCGAGTGGTCATACAATACCGCTCATCACTCTAGCAGGCATGACCCCCTTTGAGGCTGTTTATGGACGCACTCCCCCGGTCTTGCGTACCTACGATAGACTCGTGGCATGAGATAGAACCAAGCTCAACTTGGAATTTGCAGATCGAGATGAAACCTTGAGACGGCTCAAGATTCACGTAGCAACAGCCCAAAACCGTATGAAGCAAACTCATGACAAAGGCTGGCTTGAGCAAGAGTTTGAGGTGGATCAATGGGTGTTTGTTCGAGCTCAACTATACCGGCAAACCACATTGAGGCCAATTTTGAACCAGAAGTTGGGTCACAAGTAATATGGTCCGTATCGAGTGCTACAACGAATCGGTCTAGTATCTTACCTGAGGGAACTAGGATACATCCGGTCTTTCATGTAGCGGCATTGAAGGCCTAGATTGGGCCTAACCATGTGGTGGGTTCGGCCTTGCCCGAACCAATGGAGGAAGATAGCCCAACTGAACCGGTTTGAGTCTTAGGCCGTAGGAGAAGATGCCATAGATCTAGATTGGAGACCAAAGTGCTGATCGAGTGGCTAGGTAAACCAACTGACGAGTCCACATAGGAGCTAGAGTCAGATATCGTGGATTGCTTCCCAAATTTCAAACCATGAGGATAAGGTTGCAGAAGTGTGGTCGATTGATACGATTCAGACTTCACCGATGTTGTCTTGAGCATGATACACTTTAGGGGTGTCTTTGTTTCTTGTTTTAATGTTTAATTTCTAAGAAAATAAGTTTTCTGTAAGTCACGTTTGAACACGGGTGGAGTGCGTTCGAACGCGGTTGTGAACGCCTGCATCACATTCGCACATCTAGAGAGTGTGAATTGTGCGTTCGAGCACCGCGTTCGAACGCGCTGTGAATGCCTACATCGCGTTCGCAAATCTAGAGAAGTGCGAAACAGGTGCATTCGGACGCATGTTCAAATGCCTGCATCGCGTTCGCAAATCCAAAGAAGAGATAAATAGGAGCGTTCGAACGCGATCAGCGAAAATGTACTGTTTAGGGTTAATTTTGAATTGTTTGGTTAGCCTCTAAAGGATGTGGATAGCAACCATAGAGTCATTATTAATGAATTGAGTTTTGCCCTGTCTTTGTCTTCTTCGCTCTCGTTCTCTCGATCCGTGGCGACGCCACTTCTAACCTCCCTCGACCGACCAATCACCCTAGTCCCTTAGGGGTGGCCCTCTCCTCCCCCTTCTTTCAATCTATCCAACACTTGCCCTAACCCTTCCATCAACCATAACCCTTCCACCACCACTTTTCACCGGTGCCACTCCATTAACGCCAGTCCACCACCAACCACCATCATCTAGGATCTCGTGCCTCCCTCTACGGATCCTGATTAGACCCCCTAATGTTCGTCCACTAATCGGACGATATCTCGAGATCCTCATATCTGATTCACGAAACTTAATTTGTTGGAAAGATCTTTTTTGGGGCTACAACATATCTAAATTTCATGTTGATTCGATGGCAGTATCTTTCGGGATCTATTTACAAAGTTTCGTGCTAGATTTAGTCCAAATCTGAGAATTAGAAGAGATCGAACCTTAGCCAAAAGAGGAGATCGTATCAGAAAATCAAATGTGACGGGTCCCCAACTCTGTAACCACTGAGCACCAAAGACAATGTCCGCTCTTCGCAACGCCAACGAATACAAATTCACAATGATGTCGTGTCCTTGCACCCGTATACTGACTGGGCAATACAAGCTCTCCGCCCTAAGCTTCGTGCTGTCTCCAATAGCAACGTCAAACCCCGTAGTCGGTTCGGCATCCAAACCCAATCTCCTCACTAGCCTCTCATCTAAATAATTATGTGTACTCCCCGAATCGATAAGGATGTGCACACAATGCTTTCTAACGAGTCCGTCTACTCGTAACATCCTCGGCGCAGAAGTACCCAAATATGCATGCATCGATATTTCAGCTTTGATATCTTCCTCAACGGCCTCCACAATGGCCTCCTCATGGGTCTCTTCTGCACACTCTCCATCATCATCAATCTCATCATCCTCCTCAGGACCATCGATAAGCATCACACTCCTGATCGGTTTAAAACACCGATGACCGGGGGTGAAACGCTCATCACATCGAAAGCAAAGGCCCTTCGCTCTTCGCTCCTCCACCCGGGCAGGTGTGAGAGTTTGAACTGGGGGTTTAGTGCCTCCTCTAACGTCAGAAGAAAGTCTCAAAGGTGGTCGTGGTCTAGTAGTTGCAGCTGCTGTTTTGAAATTACAGAATTTCTAGCTGGCGTTCTAGGTGCAAACCGCCCATCTCGGTTGCCCCAATTGGTTTTCGCTGCCATCTTTAGAGCCCTATGCTTTTGTTCCATCCTCATAGCCTTCTCAAAGGCCTCCTCAAGAGTAGTAGGACATAGAGGATGAACATCCGCTTATATCTCCTCTCGCAGCCCTAAAATAAATATACTCATTAATGTACGTTCGGGCCACGGTAGCTTACAACGACTACTAACTCTTTCAAACTCAGCTTGGTACTCCAATACGGTTGTCCTCTGAACCATCTTGCTTAATGTGGTAGCAAAATCTTCATATGCCGTTGTCCCAAAATCTGCGTATAATCCTCCTACAAAAATCAGCCCATCCGATAAATCCACCACCATGAATAACTGATCTATACCAATGCAATGCCGTTCCTTAGAGGTGAAAGCTTGCCATCTGGACTTTTGTATCTTTCGCTGCACCTTGACAATCAAAATATTGTTCAACTTGAAACACGCAATCCGTTAGATTACCGCCTTGGAATTTTGGAAAGTCCAAGCTCACCCGAATAGCATTGTCGGGTTCGTGAAAGATCCTTGTTTCAAGTCTAAACCTTTGCGCACGTTGATCACCTTCTCTAAATCCTCAAGCACGTCCATCACCAACTCCATAGGGATCACCTCATACTCATAGTGCCAATCATCCTCATCGACGAAGCTCACCGGTGCTGCACGCCTCTCGGGTTCCACCACCGTCGGTCATGGGTTTTGTAACTGAGGTGGGGGATGATGTAAAGGCATAGATAGGAGGGGATCATTGACACTCATATGATGCACCTGGACCTGTGGGGTCCCACCGCTAGTCCTTCTTGAAACTCCGTTTGTCGTTGAGAAGATGAACCCAATCGATTCACGACATATTCTTTGAATTCATTGTGATCTTTCTGCATGTTGTCAACTTTATGCAACAATGTTTGGAACATGTCCCTAAGTTCATCCATGAAAAAACCCCTAGACATACGTATGTATCTAACCTTTAGAAAATGATATCGTTCGTTCGCTTAAGTAAAAGTCGGAAGAAATATTAAAAATAAAAGTAGAGATGAACGCCAAGATTTTAACGTGGAAAAACCCAAAACGGGAAAAAAACCATGGATCCAAACTCGGATCAAAACCAATCACTATGATAGTAGCAGTTACAAGACTGACTCATAAAACAACCCATCGATCCAAACGACTTTGTTCTTCTCAATCTTGATCGCTAGAACCCACGATTCACTGCTTCTCATGATTGATGTCCAACCTCAATAGCCCTCGAGATTGATCTTTCATCTAGATAGCTCTTAAGACGAAAGATTAAATTCTTGTAGATGAGTAGAACCTTGTTCGTTGAAGAACCGATGTAGCCTCAAGAAGTCTCCTTCAATAATCTTTTTCAACCACCCTAGAGATAGGGTTTCATAATCCTTATATATGATATTCAAAATAGAGCCAAATCCGAGTCTTATCCGTACTCATGATCTTCAAGATAGAGCCAAATCCGAGTCTTATCCATACTCACAAAAGTACAAGATAGAGCCAAATCCAAGTCTTATCCATACTCATGAAAGTCCAAAATTTTCAAACTTCATTGGTGCATTCGAACGCGGCCCGGATGCGTTCCAACGGCATGATTTGATCTCATCAACTTTGCTCCAATAATTTTACAATTCTTCAAACCAGAGATTTTTTAGACTTGTGTAAAGCTCATATACATGTAAAAAATATACTTAGAATATTTTGTACACAATTGCCAACAATTAAAAACCTAACAATCTCCCCCTTTGGCAATTTGTGACAAAACATCTAGTTGACAAGATATTATAAAGAATTCAAAATGAGCATTCAACAAGTCTAGAAGATTTCGCACTTCAATCCATGCAAATAATAAAAATATACCAATCCAAGATCAATTGAAAATAACTTGAAATGAATAACAATCCAAACACAAGTTATCAAGTAAGCATAAGTTCAAAAGTACTTAAGCAAAGTTATTATTCAGTAAACATAAACTAATAAACTCTAATAAACTCCCCCTATGACAACACTCCCCCTACACCAGTAAACTTCTAAACTCACCACACACCGCACACTACACACTCTCCCCCTTTTTGACACAAATGCCAAAGACTAGGAACTCGGAGGGAACTGACGATGAAGAATCGTCAACACGGAGTCGAGGTACGTGACGAAGACGGCCTTGGTTTCTTAGTAACTGTAGCTTTTTTTTTAGGCATTCTAGAGAAGGAAAAAAAATTGTAAGATTCAACATATGCCCAAAGCATAAAAATTCTAGAAACCATGAAGACCCTAAGTGAAATCCATCTTCCACTTGAAAATGCTAAGTTATCACGTTCAATCGCACAAGAAACATCAAGATATTAACTTTAACGTGATCAAAACTCAAAACCGCACGAAAGATCAAGAGACTTTGGAGATGCACTTCTAGAAATTCAAAATAGATTCAAGACATTGAATATAACAATCAAATAAAATAAGTCATACACAGATCAATCAAATCATCAAATGCATATTATAATTAATTCTAATGCATCACCCAAAATTAAATTAATCTTGATTGATCATAACAGTAAGTGTATGCAAGTTGAGCATAGATAACATGAAACTATCTTCTTAAACAAACTTTCCTATTTAACCAATGATGCAACACAGTAGTTAAACCGACTTAGTATAGAAAATTTTGCACTTTTCGACTTATTCTCCAAAACATGACAGGAATTTTTCCTGTTATTTTTTTTTTATTGAAACACATCGGTGCAATGATGGCTTTCACACATGAGTAGGTAGCCATTTTCTTGTAGTACAAAACAAACAATGTGCAAGAAGATATTCACATATATATTTTTTTTTTTGAATTTGCAAATAATGTACTGAGTCAAACTTGACTCTAAACAAGACGGCTTTCACACTAACTCATTGTAGCCCTTTTCATTGATCTTTTATGAACAAATTTTTGATGACTAAGCATGAGGTCAAACTATGCAAATCAAGGTTAATAGTAAGCTATTTAAAAAAATAATTCATGATATCATGCTCACTCAAGAATACACATACGTTATGAGTGCATTAAAATTAGTTTTATTATAATAGAAGTCGAGGGAGTGACAAAATCAAAATTGATACAATATACTACAAGATGACAAAATTGACTATAATAACTCATAATCAAGAGAAAAATCATATTTTTATGTCAAGAGTATATTATTGAATCTAGGAGTGCATCAAAAAATTTTTTTTTATAAACAAAATAAAACTCTCGACAAATCTGAAACCTAAAACCAAAGAAAATTTCAGAGTAAAATAAAACCTAAAAAAATGAAACGAAAGAAACTCGCAAACTAAAAAGAACACAAATCCGAATAAAATCAGTCCAAAGCACAAATCCCTAAAGAAGTACGAAGATACTCAAATCTCTGTAAATCCAAAGGTTTTGTAAACAAATCACCCAACTGTTTCTCTATCTCAACATGTTCTAGTGCTATTGTTTTGTCTTCAACTAACTCGCGTATAAAATGATGTCGGATATCAATATGTTTTGTACGCGAGTGTTAAACAGGACTTTTTGATATATTAATAGCACTCATGTTGTCACAATAAATCACCATAGTATCTTGTTCAATGACATAATCCTTGACCATCTGTTTCATCCATAGTAACTGAGAACAACAACTCCCTACTGCAATGTACTCGGCCTCCGCAATAGATAAAGATATCGAGTTTTGTTTCTTACTGTGCCAAGCAACCATATTGTTTCCAACATAAAAATATCCACCTGAAGTACTTTTTCTATCATCACATGAACCTACCCAATCAGAATCCGTGTATCCCGATATGATAGCACCCGAGTCATAAGTAAACCAGATATTTAAATCAACTGTGCCACTGATATATTTTATGATACATTTCACAGCAAACAAATGTGTCTCCTTAGGTTCAGACTGAAACCTAGCACACACACCGACACTAAATGCAATGTCTGGTCTACTAGCAGTTTAGTACAAATGACTATCAATCATGCTCCTATATAGTGTCTGATCAATACTTTTTCCTAAAGAGTCTTTTCCTAGTTTGATAGTTGTACTAATAGGAGTTCTAGCATGTTTTGCATTGTTACATTTCAGATTATGTGAAGTTCTAACAACATAGCAATTATCAGATGTTCTAGATCCAAAACATATAACATTACCATCATGATCTAGAATAGTACAATCATTTTTGGAGAATTTTACCTCATAACCTTCATCACAAAATTGACTGATGCTTAGAAGATTTGCTTTTAAGCCTTTAACATAAAAAACACTTTCAAGAATAGGAACACCTAGAGTACTTACCTTTCCTTTACCTATTACCTTGGATGAGTTACCATCTCCAAATGTCACAACTCCCCTTTCATGTTCTTCAAAATTTAGAAAATAACGACTTGTCACCCGACATATGTCTTGAACAGCCACTATCTAAATACCACAAATCAGAATTTAAAGCTTTCAAGGCTGTATGCACAACATAACATTTCAAATCACTTTTCTTGACCCATATGGCCTTTGTTTTCATCCCATAAATGAAAGCATTTCTAGGTTTTTGCAAAAATTTACAATGAGGTCGAATATGCCCTAGAATGCCGCAATGATAGCATGTCGGAACAAACCATTTTCTACTCACCTTTTGTCGAGGAGTGTGACTAGAGTTTACCTTTGATACCGTCGAAGATTCACCAGTTTGTAGATTCAACTTCAGTTTAGAAGGATTCATCTAGGATTGCTTTGAAAATGCGATTGATGGCTTCAGGTATTCTTCCTTTTGTATACTTGAAAATGCGATTGAATCTAGGATTGCTTTGAAAATGCGATTGATGGTTTCAGGTATTCTTCCTTTTGTATACTTGTAGAAACAAAAACAATCTTATTATTATTTGAATTACCAGTATATCCAACACCATACCTGTCTTTTCCAGAGATCTGAGCTTTTAGAATCTCGTCTAGTTTGTTCTTCCCTTTTAGAAATGTAACTTCCTTATGCAATCGCTCTAGTTTAATTTCATCAGCCTTCATTTTATTTTTCGCATTGTCAAGTTGTTCAGAAAGGTCTTTGACACGTTCAAGCTCCAATTTGTACTTCTCCTCAAATTGAATTCTTTCTCGTTCAATTACCTTGAGTCGTTGAAGTAGTCTAAGATTACTTTTTTGAGTTTAAATGACTCTAAGTACAAGTCATTATATGTCTTTTGAATTTCAAATTCATCTTCCTCAGCTGGTAGCATATCAAGATCATCTGTACTATCAGTATCAACAACAGAGTCAGTATTAAGCAGAGAAGAGGTAAAGGCTACAAAGTTTTCTTCGTCTTTTTTAGAATCATCATTAGATTCATCTGAATCATCCCAAGTAACTTTCATAGCTTTACCCTTTCTCTTAAGACGATTAGGGCATTCTTGTGCGATGTGTCCAAAACCAGAATATTCAAAACATTGAACTTTATTCTCAGAATTCTTATTTTTCTGTTTGACATTGTTGTTGCTACCATCTGTATTCGAACTCACAATATTCTTCTTTTTCACAAAAGCTTTGCTTTTTTCAAATTTTTCAGCATTCAACTTGTTTGGCTTCCGAAAGAATTTATTGAACTTTTTGACAAATATAGCCAACATCTCAACATCTAAATCACCTTTATCATCAGACTCCTCTAAATTTTGTTCAATAGTGGATAGAACCATCCCTTTGGACTTCCTCGGTTTTAAAAGACTGGACTCAAATGTTTGTAGATTTCCTACAAATTATTCAACTTTCATAGAGTCGATGTCCTTACTTTCCTCAATAGCTGTAACTTTTGCCTGAAACCTTTCTGGAAGAGACCTAAGGATCTTACGGACAATTCTATTTTCAGGAATTTTCTCTCCTAGGTTGAAACTGGAGTTGACTATATCACTCAGCTTTGCATAGAACTCATCAAATGTCACATTCTCCTCCATACGTAGGGTTTCAAAACTAGTAGTCAACCTCTGAAGTTTCGAAAGTTTTACAGCCATAGTTCCTTCATGAGTTGTTTCTAAGATCATCCAAGCTTCTTTTGCTATTTCACAAGTAAAAATTCTTCTAAATTCTTTCGAGGAAACACAACTAAAAATTGCATTTATTGCTTTGCTATTCCAGCCAACTTTTTCGTAATCTATCTTATCCCATGACTCAATCGGTTTCTCAATAAACTCATCATTCACCATGTACATTGGTGAACTCCAACCGTTCACAATGGCCATCCATACTCTCTCATCTATAGACTTCAAATAAGCTCTCATCCTAGCTTTCCAATATCAATAATTTGATCCATCTAAAATAGAAGGTCTAATTGATGAGGGTCCATCTCTATAAAAATTCATGCATATCTGATCTCTCTCAAAGAGTGAGAGAACCTGCTCTGATATCTGATCTCTCCATGAAAAAACCCCTAGCCACACGTATGTATCTAACATTTAGAAAATGATATCGTTCGTTCGCTTAAGTAAAAGTCAGAAGAAATATTAAAAATAAAGTAGAGATGAACGCCAAGATTTTAACGTGGAAAAACCCAAAACGGGAAAAAAACCACGGATCCAAACTCGGATTAAAACCAATCACTATGATAGTAGCAGTTACAAGACTAACTCACAAAACAACCCGTCGATCCAAACGACTTTGTTCTTCTCAGTCTTGATCGCTAGAATCCACGATTCACTACTTCTCGTGATTGATGTCCAACCTCAGTAGCCCTCGAGATTGATCTTTCGTCTAGATAGCCCTTAAGACGAAAGATTAAATTCTTATAGATGAGTAGAACCTTGTTCGTTGAAGAACCGATGTAGCCTCAAGAAGTCTCCTTCAATAATCTTCTTCAACCACCCTAGAGATAGGGTTTCATAATCCTTATATATGATATTCAAGATAGAGCCAAATCCGAGTCTTATCCGTACTCACGAAAGTACAAGATAGAGCCAAATCCAAGTCTTATCCATACTCATGAAAGTCCAAGGCTTTCAAACTTCGTTGGTGCATTCGAACGCGGCCCGGATGCATTCGAACAGCATGACTTGATCTCATCAACTTTGTTCCAATAATTTTGCAATTCTTCAAACCAGAGATTTTCTAGACTTGTGTAAAGTTCATATACATGTAAAAAATACACTTAGAATATTTTGTACACAATTGCCAATAATTAAAAACCTAACAATCCATATTCACACCCATGGATGTTGGTTGACTCGGTCCTGCCGTGATCACTCCAAAGGAATCGACCTCATGGTTAGGGTCATCGTGGATTGAGTCTTCCCTTGTCGGTGTGCTCTCCATAGGTCTCCTTGTTGATGTCATCTTCTATGTTTCAACCATTAATGTAGGTCTGAGATTCGCCTACTCTTATGCCAATTGATGAGATCTAGAACCAAAAGATCGGCTACAGAATAATTCCTTAAGATCTGAATTTATTGTAGGAAGTAGTCCATGCAACCGTGGTAAAATATTCATCAAATATTCTTTGGTAGTCAGAAAATTATGAAACTAATTGGGTTTGATCCATAGCTTCCTGATATACAACTTTTGTATTTACGCACTTCACAGATTCAAATTATAGTAGGGACAAATATATAGAATAACATGGATGATAGTGGTGGTGACGAGTGAAGTGGATGTTAGGCTTATGGATAGGTATGAAGATGAGGGTGGATTGTGGAAGTGATTAAGGGAAGTAGACGAAAGGAATGAAGTGATCGAGATCCCAAAGAAGAGAGGTGGCTCAACAGTCAAGAGAGATTAGAAGCGAGGAGAAACCTTGCCAATGGTAGATGTGGAAGAATGGTGAAGAGGAAGGAGGGAGAAGTCTAGAGAGAAGATAGGAGGCAAGAAATCAATAATCAAATAGCATAATAAAGTTGGCTGCCTTTCACATATTTATAGAGGCTAGCCAACAAGTCCTAAAATAATATGAAACCCTAATTCTAGAGGATTCCCGTCGATCGCATTCGAACGCACTCAAAAAGCCCCATCTCTGGATATGCAAACGTGATACAGGCATTCGAACGTGAGCGTTCGAACTCGCCCGACTGCGTTCGAATGCACAATATGCGTTCTCTATATTTGCAAACCTGATGTAGGCATTCACAAGGGCGTTCGAACGCGACCCCACCTGCGTTCGAATGCGACCTACAGAAATTTTATTTTAATAAAAATAAACACCTAATGCAATAAGAAAAGATCCTAACTAAGTGTATCAGAGGTTAGTGAAGAAATCCGATTTGGATGCCGAACTGACCATGGGATTTGATGTTGCTATTGGAGACGGCACAAAGCTTAAGGCGGAAAGCTTGTGTTACCGAGTCAGTATACAGGTGCAAGGACACAATATCATTATAGACTTATATCCGTTGGTGCTGCGAGGAGCAGATATTATCATTGGCACTTAGTGGTTACAAAGCTTGGGATCCGTCACTTTTGATTTCCGAAGCATGTGGATGAAATTTAAGCAAGGAAACAAAGATGTGTGGCTTGATGGCGTTCGATCTCCGTCAATTCCTGCGATGCAGCCAATGGTGGGGCTGCCATGTGCGAGTGATTTGGCTTATCTTCTACAGTTAGGACTAGTAGGAGATGAGCCTCAAATGAGTCTAGATACTACCATTGAGTGGTATAATTTATTAGACAAATTTGCTGGACTATTTGAGGAACCAAAGTAGTTGCCGCCAAGAAAAACGACGGACCACCGCATAGAATTTGTGCCCGGGGCTACACCGGCGAATGTGAGGCCATATCTGTATCCACATGTGCAAAAGAAAGTTATCTCCAAGATGGTAGCCAAGATGTTGGAGCAAGACCTCATTTAACTAAGTCATAGCTCATACTCATCGCTCGTGCTATTAGTGTGAAAAAAGGATAGGACATGGCATTTTTGTGTCGACTATTGAGTAGTAAACGCTATTACCGTCAAGGACCGGTATCCCATTCCGATTATAAAGGAGTTGTTAAATGAGCTTGTCGGAGTGACCATATTTAGTAAGCTTGACTTGAGAGCCGGGTATCATCAAATTAGAGTTCACCCGGTGGATGTGCACAAAACTGCATTTCGGACTCCGGATGAGCATTATGAGTTCCGAGTGATGCCTTTTGGTCTTATCAATGCTCCAGCTACTCTTCAAGGCCTCATGAATGATATATTTTGGCCTCTATTACTAAGGTATGTCTTGGTATTTTTTGACGATATTTTGGTGTATAGCAGGACAGAATTGGAGCATTTGCGGCATTTGGAGGATGTGATGAATTTGTCAAAGCAAAATAAATTGAAGATCAAAAAGTCCAAGTGCCTATGGGGAGTACCACAAGTGGAGTATTTAGGCTGCATCATCTTAGTGGAAGGTGTAGCGGAGAATTCTCAAAAGGTGGCATGCATAACCGCTTGGCCTATTCTTACTACCACCACTGAATTGAGAGGGTTTTTAGGGTTGACCGGATATTATTGCCGCTTCATCACCGGGTATGGCATGATCGCTGCTCCTCTCACTTTTTTGTTGAAAAGACTCTTTTAGATGGACAGATGAAGCCACTACAGCCTTTGAAAAATAAAAAATAGCAATGACAACGGTACCCGTTTTAGCACTACCGAACTTCACCAAAGAGTTCATTGTGGAATGTGATGCGTCAGGAGTTGGCAAAGGAGCTGTACTAATGCAAGGAGGATGTCCCATTGCCTTTCTTAGTAAGGCTTTATCACAAAAATCTCAGCAATTATCGACTTATGAGAGAGAGATGTTGGCAATTCTGCATGCGGTGACAAAGTGGAGGCCTACTTTGTGGGACAGCGTATATACACTCCGGCATAGCAGAGATGGGTCACAAAATTGTTGGGATATGATTATGAAATCCAATACAAGAATGGAACAGAAAATAAAGCTACAAATGCACTATCGCGCCAACCCGATACCGTGAAGCTTGCAGCCTATTCTTCTCCAACTTTTCACTTCCTTGACGAGCTGAGGTATGCATGTACATCTAACCCAGATGTTTTGAGATTGTTGCAGGAGGTGTTGGATGATCTGGAGCGCCGCCCAAAGTTAAAGAATCGAGGCGGTTTGCTGTTGGACCGTGGATGCAGTCGGGTGCCCGCAAATAAGGGATTGCGAAAGAAATTGTTGGAGCACTTCCACCAAACTCTAGAGGCTGATCATAAGGGTGTCTTAAGGACTTATAGGAGGATATCTTAGAGTTGCACGTGGCCAAGATTGAGGCCGGATGTGAGGAGTTTTGTCCATGCTTGCGAAGTCTATCAAAAGGCTAAGGCAACCACATTGAAATCGGTTGGATTACTTCAGCCTTTACCTATACCAGACTGTGTTTGGGAAAATATTTCTATGGATTTCATAGAGAGTCTTCTACTGGTACATGGTTATTTCGTTTTCCTTGTGGTGGTTGACAGATTGAGCAAGTAGGCGCACTTTTCGGTATTGTCACATCTGTTTTCAGCTAAGTTGGTGGCTAAAATTTTTGTTAAAGATGTTGCTCTGTTACATGGCATGCCACGCACGATTGTCTCGAATCGTGATTGTGTAATTATGAGCGACTTTTGGACGGAGTTTTTTAGATTGCAGGGGACTCGATTGAACTTCAGTTCAGCCTACCATACATAGATGGATAGCCAAACCGAGGTGATCAATCGAGGCATTGAGTAGTAATTGAGGTGCTTTATTAGAAAGATGCCGAGACGATGGTTGGCCATAATTTTAATGGTTAGATCTGTTTAATTGATTGTAATTGGTGTGCTAGATGCAAATTTGTACTGCAATGTTTTAGATCTATTTAATTGGTTGTAATTGGTGTGCTAGAAGAAAATTTGTATTGTTTAATCGATTTGTTGGATCTGTTTGATTAGTAATTACTTTGATGATTTATTGCATTGATCTTTTTTAATGACAAAATATAGGGTAAACGTGTTAGATAGGTCGTATTATCATGTCGTGTTAACACGATCAGTTTATTAAATGGGTTAGACAGGTCGTGTTATATGTCATACTAACACGACCCATTTATTAAACATGTTAGATGGGTCGTGTTGTGTTAGGGTGATGGCGCCACTGGCCCAACCAACTGGGCCGGGCTAGGTGGCGTGGTAGGCCCACCACTGCTGTAGTCCCCAACCACCTCAATCCCCCCCTCTCTCTCTCTCTCTCTCTCTCTCTCTCTCTCTCTCTCTCTCTATATATATATATATATATATATATATATATATCTCAAACTCTCTCCTCTTGCCGGTACTAACCTGTCGACGCTGAGGTGAGTCTCATTCTCTTTCTTCTCTCTTCTCTCTTCTCTCTCTTCCTCTCTTTCTCTCAAGTTCGCTAGAACTAAGCTGCAAGTGAGAGGCCAATCATTGCCTGGCCAATAATGGCCTCCCTAGCTACTTGGTTACCCAACTCTCGTCCCTTCTTTATCTTCTCTTCTTCTTTCTTTCTTTTTCTTCATTTCTTCTTCTTCTTCCTCCTTGGTTCCTTATCCTCCTCTTTTTGCAACAGTGTTGTAGCAAAGGGGTTACTCCCTCTTTCTAATTTCTATTAATTATATACTTTATTTTCTAAATTTAAGGTAATTATTTAGATAGTTAATTATTTTGATAATTTACACTCACTAGTATAATTATTAGCTAAGTTTTTTTAGTACAATAATTTATTAATTATAATTATAATTATTTGCATATAAATGTATCTATGGTTTAGCAATTGTTTATTAGATTAATACATATAGTTTTATTGATAATAATCTTATATATATACTTATATTTTATACAATTATTTTTAGCATCTTATTATTGTCCACTACTTTGTATAAAATGGAATACTAAGCTTGCATATTATTTTTGTATAATAGGATAATGACTATTTTACATATAATTAATGATTAATTAAACAAGAGTAATTATCACAAAATAATTATTAATAAGATTATATTTATAATCATCTTTTTATAAATCATATGTATGGCTGTTGTTGGTTGTATAAAATACGATAAATTATTATGTACTTACTCTATAATTAGCAAACTAATTAGCAAACTAGGATTCTTATTAAATAAATATAAATTATGGTAATAGCATATTAATATTATTACAATTAAATTTATCCTATGAATCTAATTAATTTAAAACATGATAAACTATAATATTTTACTCAAACAGATTATGATTAGATAAACGACTAACTTCATACTAAAATATTTTCAGATTTTGATCCTCTTATTTGGGATCCCGATTATCTTGCTAGCAATGAGTTGACGAATGCGAGGAATAAATAGTTTGCATTTTCTTATTAGACTGTGAGTAGTCTTATCTTCTAAAGAGCTTTCCCATATTACGATATATTATACTTATATGTAAGCATTCTATTTTGGCCTCCAGTATAATTATATGAACCTATATAAAGATGATTACAATTGAACATGCTTATTATTTAGTTGATTAGACTGGTCTTAGATATGTGTATGCTGATGATATATAGAGATCATCGGAGATTAACAGATTATCTATATTTCTTTGATCTCTAGCATCAATATGCATGTGTTAGATATATGGTTGGAGATTATATTGTATTATTTTTCTCTTAGCTTCTTTAATACCTAAATGATTGATATGTATGACTTGTTATAGCACTAAATAAAATACATATGATTTATCATTTAGAAGAAAAACATAAAATTTGATTAATATAATAGTTGATAGAAAGCGTAAGAATATCCGATTGGACACGAGGGTTTGAGCGTGCCTAGAGTTGATTGCTCGCTTGATATATTCACGATCCAGTGGACTTATATTCGAGGTCAATGTTTGTGTTTGCAATAAATATTTGAATACATGTCGCTCGCTAGGGCATATGTTATGAGTTATCCTTATTCGATTTCTATCAACTAGTTAGATATCTGGGCTTGGATGATGATGATATCCTTAAGGGTTGATAAGGTATGATTATATGATTGAGATACCATAATAGTTAGCAGGGCATGCTCTGAGCCTTCAGGTTGTATTATGAGATCGGATACCGAATGTAGACATGTACAATGGTCTAGTATAATGATGATGTTATTTAGAGTTGATATTGATAACTAAGATATTGAGAAATGCATATGATTTTATTATCATCTAATATGCTTGATTATCGAGTGGTCATCATATATAATATGTGGTTGCATTTGATATTATAGCATGGTCATGATCAACTTATATTATATATATATTATATTTGAGAAAGTTATGATGATAGTATGACTGAATATTTATTTATACATTATCGAGAATTATATACTTGATCAATTATAACATGATATCTATGATATATTTATATATTACTGAGGATACATGTTTATAGTAATTCATGGCATGATGTTTCTTTCTAATTCATTATATTTAGTGCATGATTTACTCTCTATTTAACATCACTAATTTAGGATAAGATTTCTTAGTTGAACCTTAAACTCATGACTCATTTTTTTACCTCACCCAGATATGAGACACTTAATAGTGATTTGAGGCATCAGAGAAAGCCATTTTAGAGCAAAGATGAAGTGAGCTAACTGTAAGATAGTTTTATTTAGAAACTGAGTTGTACTGACGTATATTTTTGTATTCCATTATATTAGCCCATGTTTTGTATAATATAAAATATTATACAAGTTGGATAGTATTCTATAAGTTGTCTTTGTTGTATCTTTGATGATTTGTCATGGCTTGGGTGGGTCTGATACGAACCATGTCAGATCAGATCACATCAAGGGGAGATTAGACTCAATGGATTGAGTCTAGTTATCTTATTTGCTTATTTGGTTTACTTAGAAGGTTAGCATTATATTTAATTAGCTAAATCCAGCTCTCCAAAGTTTCGGGAAAATATTCACAGAATATTTTACGGACATCCAAATAATATCAAACAAGCGGGATAAGATCACCAACCTCCAGATCTACAACTTTGGTATTTACGACTTCACTAGATTCGGAATCTATCTATGAATAAACGAAGGATTAATCCGAGAAAGATAAAGAATGCTGATTTAGTTAGTTAGCTAGCTTTATCTTGTTGTTTGAATTTCAAATAAATCGGATAATTCACATGTGGATCCGATCCGCTATGGATTTTTACTCCTATAATAGGAGTGGACATGTATTGATAATTTTATGAAATTGAATGGAGAGAAATCTAAGTTTAGCCAGTTATTATTCTTGTCCTTATCTTTTTACATTAATCGTTGAATGGTCTTTATCTTCATAGGAGTGATCATAACCATAGATCCCCTTCAAGCTTCCAAACCCTAGTCACCTCCTACTACCCTCCGACGACCACCACAATGTCGGATATTACCGTTCTGTCCTCCCTGACTTATCTCCACTATTTTATTTTTATCTTTTCATCTTGACCTCCGATTTATGTGAAACTATAGCCATTAGAACCCTAACTCACGAGGCTACATCCACCTAAATTTTCATAATCATCCTACGGGCGGATCATTCTAGATCTGGTCTGTAATATTGGTATCAGAGCTGACGTTCCTCGGAAGATGGTTAACACGCGTTCCAAGGCCAATTAGGAGGCATCGACCATGGAGGACCATGATCTTATCTCTGTTCCTGTGGGAGTTGATCTAGCACCCCCTCCAATCCCAACAATTATCAACGATGAGCCACCGGTGTGGGCAAAAGCTTTTTTTAAAGTATTTTCGGTCGAGTTGAAGGAGAACACGAAGGAGATCTAAAAGATCCAAACCGCCCTCAAAGACTCGATCCAGGCCTTACTAGCCACCCTCCACCGACCTGCGCTGCTAGCGCTGCCGGCCACGACGGGACAAAGCCAAACTCAGCCACCATTATCAACCCGTGAGGAAGGGGATAAGCTGGCCCAAATCGCGGCCTCAACCCCTCCTCCGACTACGGTGGGGACCCCTCCGGTCCTGTAGACCTTCCCAAATGCCACTGCCACGTCGAAACCGCCCGCAACAGCGTCCGCGAGATCATCTTCCCCAACCGCGTGATACACTTAGGATTTATCTAATTAGCTAAATCCAGCTCTGCATAGTTTTAGAAAAATATTTGTAGAATATTCGACACATATCCAAATAACCTCTAGATCTACAACTTTGATATTCATGACTTCTCCAGATTCGGAATATATCTATGACAAAACAAAAACTTAATCCAAAAGGTATTTGGAGAAGATAAGGAATACTGATTTAGTTGGTTTGTTAGGGTTTCATATTGTTTTAGGACTTGTTAGCTAGCCTCTATAAATATGTGGATGGCATCCAACTTTATATTGCTATTGGATTCTTGATTTCTTACCTCTTATCTTCTCTCTAGACTCCTCCTTCCTCCCTCTTCACCATCCTTCCACCTCTACCGTTGGCAAGGTTTCTCCACGCTTCTAATCTCCCTCGACTATCAAGCCACCCCTCTTCTTTGGGATCTCGGCCACTTCGTTCCCTTCGTCTACTTTCCTTAATCATTTCCACAATCCACCCTCATCTCCATATTCATCCATAACCCTAACATCAACTCCACCCGTCACCACCACCATCACCCACGTTATTCCGTATTTTCGTCCCTACTACAGTTCGAATCTGCGAAGGGCATAAATACAAAAGTTGTAGATTAGGAAGATACGGATACAACCAAATTGGTTTTATAGTTTTCTAACTACCAGAGAATATTTGTCGAATATTTTCCCACAGTTACGCGGACTACTTCTTGTAATAAATACAGATCTTAAGGAATTGTTCCGTAGCCGATCTTTTGATTCTAGATCCCATCAATTTGGTATCCGAGCTTTAACAAATTAGTATCAGAGCCCTAACAATTGGTATTAGAGCCTATCACTTTGGTATCAGAGTCTATCACCGCGATGGGAGCTAGGGCCGAAATCCCTAGCTTCCTACCAGCAGCTGTCCAGATGCTCATGACCCCTACCGCCACGACCGATCTCTTCCATGAGGACCCCGCACCCAAGCCCAAGCTGCCTTTTGTGCCAGCACCGGCTGGAAGACCGCCAGCCGCAGCAGTTCGTGCTGCAACAAATCCACGGCTGGTGGCCGTAGGTCTGATGCTCCCACGGCCACCGGTGGCCACGGTTGGCTTCCTAGGGCCGACTGCTGGCCAGTGGTGGCCGCTGCAGCCACCGACAATCGTCGAGTGGCGAAACCTGACAGCCACAGCCGCGAGAAGCTACCCCTACGTTGGGGTAGCTCCATCGTAGTTTTCCGCCTCCACTGCTCCATTACAGTGGGGCTATTGGTCCCTTCTACAACCGCCGGGGGTCGGTGGATAGGCCAGCGACATGCTAGGATCGCCGCTGCAACAGCTCGAGCCCAAGCTTGAGTTTGGCCCTCCACCACCGCTCACCGCCGTTCTACCGCCGTGAGGACCAGCCAGGGGTCGACTGCCGGTGATCCCCGACCGAGCCCAGCCGCCATCGCCCCCCATGCACCTTGTGGCGGCACCCCTAGGCTAAATTCCAAATTCAGCCCTAGGGTTAAGTTATTGGAATAAAAGAGATGAAGAGCACGATTTTCGAAGAAGGCCAAATTTTAGCAAATCGGTTCAATCACCTCGTGCGAACCAGTTTGGAACCCATGAACAAAACCCCAAGCATGAGTACGAGCCCGAGGATGAATGGTGGAATGAATCGGTGGGCCCGCGTCGTCAGACTAAGCCGAACCCGTGCACCCCGGGGGCAATATAAGCCAAACCTGTAGGCCTATGACCCACGAGACCAGCCTCGACCCCGAGGTCATTTTGCTCGTGCTGATAGACCATATTTTGGGATCCAAACTCAGACCGTCAAGCTTGATTTTTCAAAATTTTCTAGAGGAGACCCGCTAGATTGGACCTATCTAGCAGAGCAGTTTTTCACGTACCATGGCACACCCGACCACTAGAAGGTCCAGCTAGCCTCATTTCACTTGGAGGGCGTGGCGATTAGGTGGTACCAGTTGGCTGAGCGGACTCGACCATTTGAGTCTTGGCAAGACTTTGCGGATGCGATTTATGCTCGATTTGGTCTGACTCAGTATGAGGACTTTCAGACCATGTTGACTAAGCTGACTCAGTCAACAATAATTCGAGCTTACCGGGAGGAGTTCAAGCGGATATGCAACTGAGTCACTAACTGGTCTAACTCGGCTCTAAAGAGTACCTTCATTAGTGGACTTAGGCCTAACATTCAAGCTGAGGTCAAGGCTTTGAGGCCCACTACTTTTGAAGAGGCCTTCTCCTTAGCTGTTCTGATGGAGTCCAAGTTGAATCAACTGAACCAGATCTGCAAAAAGGAGATAAGAAAGGTGGCCCAAGCCCACGGCCCACTAGAGACGGCATCTACCCCGACTCAGACTGCACCAATGGCTCAGCCTAACCGACAGATGATCACGCGCCACTTTGTACCCAACGACTTGGAAGAGCATCGAAGAAAAGGCTTGTGTTTTTACTGTGATGACTGATTTACCCCCGGTCATAAATGCAAGCGTCAGCCAACCCACATCATGTTCCTAGGTGGACTCGAAGAAGACGAACCTAAATCTACTAATTGGCATGACAAGTTATGTGAGTACAAGGGCGCGAGAGACTAGTCACCTTGAGGACAAGGTGATCGAAAGCGTGGTGGATTGATGCGAACCGGCTCAGATCGGATCACATCAAGGGGAGATTAGACTCAATAGATTGAGTCTAGTTATCTTATTTGCTTATTTGGTTTAGTTAGAAGGTTAAGATTTTATTTAATTAGTTAAATTTAGCTTTGTGTAGTTTTGGTAAAATATTTGTAGAATATTCTACAAACGTCCGAATAATATCAAACTAGTTGGATAAGATCACCAACCTCCACATATATAACTTTTGTATTCATGACTTCTCCAGATTCGGAATCTATCTATGACAAAATAAAGGATTAATCTAAGAAAGATAAAGAAGGCTGATTTAGTTAGTTAGCTAGCTTTATCTTGTTGTTTGAATTTCAAATAAATCGGATAATCTGTATGTGGATCGGATCCGCTATGGATTTTTACTCCTATAAATAGGAGTGAAAATTATTGATAATTTTATGGAATTGAATGGAGAGAAATCTAAGTTTAGCCCATTATTATTCTTGTCCTTATCTTTTTACATTAACTGTTGGATTGTCTTTATCTTCATAGGAGTAGATCATAACCATAGATCCCCTTCAAGCTTTCAAACCTTAGTCACCTCCTACCTCTAGCAGCCACCCTACTACATGGTCGTCCACCTTCAC
Source organism: Typha angustifolia (assembly GCF_048772165.1). Classification (NCBI taxonomy): domain Eukaryota; kingdom Viridiplantae; phylum Streptophyta; class Magnoliopsida; order Poales; family Typhaceae; genus Typha; species Typha angustifolia. The sequence goes on along the minus strand of NC_133252.1, from coordinate 7,588,977 downwards.
CCTTGGCCATCCACCACCCTCCAACGACCGCCACAACGTCTGATATTACCGTTCTGTCCTCTCTGACTTATCTCCACTATTTTATTTTTATCTTTTCATCCCGACCTCCGATTTAGATGAAACTAGAGCTATTAAAACTCTAACTCATGAGTCTACCTCCACCTAAATTTTTATAATCATCCTACGGGTGGATCATTCCAGATCTGGTCCATAACAGGATCCTATCAGATTATGCAATAGTCCAGTATGATTTATGGATTTAGATATTGATATGTTGTCATGTTTATTTAAATGATAATATGATTTATCTTGAGATACATGATGTGAGTACAGGCGTATATTTGATGCATGACAACCCTGTCCGTTTTGTCATGTGTGTCACACGTGCCATGTGGGTGCGTGCTAGCCAGGAGAGGGCATTACAAGCAAGTCGAACCCCTAAGGATGAGCACCCAAATTAGACCTCATCCTGCTCCATCCATTTTATCGTGTGTGTTGCGCGTGCCGTGTGGATGCGTAGACATACACGTGCCAGCTGGGAGAGGGCATTACAAGCAAGTCGAACCTCTTAGGACGAGCACCCAGATTGGACCTCACCCTTTGGGAGACATGATTCTATTGAGCCAAGTTCATTGAGTGGGCTTTTTGGGTAAGCTCCTCACTCTGAGCAACAAAGCGAGACCCAAAGCAGGCACGCTCTGTAGCACTACAACACCAGCCCGCACCACCCACTGCACAAGTTATCACAGGTAACCTTTAGCCGCGAGTCAAATAAAAGTTCATCCTTTGCTGCAGCAACCTCGTACTCAATATCCTTCACAATACTAGAACTAAAGGAATTATAAGGTATAGGTTTAGGATTTTGTCTGCCCCTTATAAAAGGAAGGCTCATATCTTACAAAAGGAAGGCTCATATGGAGCCTTTTTCTCTTAGGAGGGTCAAGGCTATCTGAAAGCATATGCCCAACCTACAAGCAAAATAGAACTCGAGAAGGTCCACAAAATTAACATTAACCTTCCTCGGACCTATCCCCACCGGCAAAGCTTGCAGCAGCAGCTTGGATAGGTACAACTCAATGCACATCCTAGTAGTTCCTCACAAGAGAAACCATGGTATCATCAACTTATAATGGCTTACCGAGCTTAGCCATCACACTACTGATAATCTCTATCTTCCAATTCTTCTGCGGTAAATCTAGAAATCTAACTCAAACAGAGGCAGTTTAGATTACTTCCTCCGAAGCTTGGAAGTTGGACTTCCAAGGAATTAGATTGAGAACCTGTCCTCTAATAGTCCAAGACCCTTCCGTTAGAACCTTATCATATCATCTTCCAAAACAAGCATAAAGGGATAGAAACCGTCTAGCATGTCTGAAGCCATGACACAGGCCATATCTTATATAACATTTCCAACCAAATACCAAATGTGAATGATGGACAAAGTGTAAAATAAAATTCAACATTAATATAGGATGATATATAGAATATTAGGGACGTAAGAATCTTACCAATTTATGTCATATTTTTTATTAATCTTCGAAGGCAGCAGCAGCGAAGTTGGTCTTCGTTCCTTCTCCATTTACATAGATGATTGTCAACGAGGCTGAGCTCATCTACTATGACTTACATTGGAATGTGGGAAGAAGCTAAATTTTGAAGGGGTCCGGTTGAGTAGGAAGAAGAACGGAGTATCAAAATTAAAACTGCTTTTGACTGGAAATTTATAAGGATTGAGCTATAACCGTGTACATATATTGTGATGACCAACTCGACATATATTTATTGATATTAAATTCTAATGCTAGATCTCATGTGCTAAATTATAATATATTAATGCTCATATTACAAGTTACGTTCGTCATCAGTAGACTATTGACGCAGTTTTCAGGTAAATAGGCCTGTTATTCCAAACTTAGTGGACAAGCAGGTGAGTTTCCAAACTTTTTAAGGGAAAAATGTGATTCTTCATTTAAGTATTCTCTCAATGTTATTATTTATTGTTATCATATTCTAATTATACGTGTAAAACCGCAGAACTTAATAGTGAATCGCTTTCATCAAAAACAAGCTCATTTATTTATCCATTATGTTTAAAATGTAGATCTATTTTGCAGAAAAGTCCGACAATCTAGAGCTAAAGATAAACAAAGCCTATTCTAGCTGCATATGGGCCAAACTCTGGCAGTCCAGGAGATGGCAAATAAATCCCTACCATCCCTAATGCAAAGTACCAGTGAGTTTAATAAGAGCCCATTCGTTCCCAATTTCTTTGAACCATATAAAAGTTTCCAAGAAAAAAAAAGAGTGTAGAACTCAGTCCCGATCTTTGTCATCTTGGACTGAGCAGTACACTTCGAGTCCCATTTAATCTGGTAAATTGGAGTTTGAACAACTGCTACCACAGTCATGGCTCAACGATACATCATTGTGTTCTCTTGCAACTCATTGCCTCGGTAAGCTTTTCCGAGATATGTACAATAAGCTGGAAGGGCATAGATGATAGGATCTCCGGAGTGAACAAGCATGCTCCTTGTGGGAGATGCTTGGATACAGAAGACTACAAGCGCTTCGCTTCAGTAACATCTGCGCACTAGACCGCAGCCATGGATGTTCAATGGTAAATGATGACGCCCTGGAAAAAGGAAGCAAACTGAGACAGATTGTTACAAGAGACACTGTAGAAAGATAAAAGCTCTGCCCATTTTACACTAGAATAATCGAATTACATGGGAAAGCGGGATGAATATGAGGTAGCTTCATTCAGCCAGTACATATTGATCACTGCCACAAAGAGAGAAATCAGTCACAAATTCTTGCATACACTTCAATTTTAGAGTTGAATATGAGAGAAACAGTTATTACCATCCCAGTTGATAAAGGGTGTGGAGGAGAAGGAGCAACACATGAGAGACTTCGTTCTGTTGTGAAGTCAGAAGAGCATGACTGCAGCTCGGTGATGGTTCCTCTCTTTTGACAACAGGCTTTTACTCTCTCCGAAGTTACAGAAGGCTTACTGCTGGTTCGAATTATTTGGTCATTCTCCCCAGAATTTGACTATTATATTTTGAGAGAGACTTAGCAATCAGTAACAGAGCAGAAAATAACATTCAGATTTACTCTCAAATGCAAGATTCCACCTACATCACTCATGTCTTTGATATGCACAACAATTATTGTTATGTCGTCTGTTCGACCTTCCCGTTCCAACCAGATTTTGTAAGATTCTGCAGCAATTGCCGAGCAGGCATCTCGAGGATCTGCAAACCTGGAAACCTAGTAAAGACGGGAATTATTAAGGAAGAGAGATCATTTACTTATTCTTGCTAAGTGGTGCTAAGCAGATACTCTTCTAAATTTCAGAATGTTTTAATCACAAGGAAGAGACATGACTAGAATTCTTTTATATGTCAAGGAAGCATAAGTACTCAATGAGTCAATATAGTCTTCTTTAATTTATCTCTGATCAGGTAGAATCTCAATTGACCAATCAATTTTTATCAACTAGAGTTCCAGATTCCATAATACCAACTCATAGACTAGATATATGACATCACTGTTCCCAACATGCATATAAGTATATAACACAACAAAACAGCGAGTTGACTGTCAACGCTATACATTTAACTTTTTTGTGAGAATGGAACTCTATACGGAATCCAAAGAACTCAATTGCTGATACTATTTCAGTTGATTCACACTCCTTCAAAAATGTAAGGAAGCTTTTCCAAAAGTTGGAACAAGCCTCCTAAGACTGTAAGTTTGTAACTAAATGATTTGTTCTGAGAATATATGCATCTCTGGTGTGGAAAATAATACACAATGGACGTCATTCAGATACTTCCTTTAAGATCCAATTTCTTCTTTCAAAGAGTATGGATACTTCTAGGATCTTTTATGACACATTTGGGTGGGGCTTCTTAAAAGGATGTTATGACATTCAGCAAACATAAGATTCATATAAAGTGAGTCAAAAAGAAATAGACTACTACTGTACAATTTCTGGTTATAACATATGATTAAATGTTGACCTTGGTGCATCTAATGACTTGAAGGAGGCCCGCATTAGACACAATGATAGAATGATTTATAGATTAAGTCCTCTTATGTGCACTTGTGATATAATCCATAGACTATGAAGCACCAACATGGATACGGATAATGATGATATGGCAAATTCTAAAAAAAGCAGGATACAAAACATCTCAACTACTGGAATAAATAACTAAAATAAAAAATGTATATTTATATTCTAATGACAATTTATACATGTATATTTGCAAAATACTAAAAGATAACTAACATGTAGGATAAAAAACACAAAACCTCATTAATTTCTAGCACAATCTAACAAAATCTAGTAAAATCTTACAGAGTAACTGTCAAACAGAGAGATATATAAAAAGGGAAAAGTGGAAAAGAGAGATATAAGAGAGAAAAGAAAGAGAGAGAGAGAGAGATGACAACCACAAATATTCAAAACAGAGAGGAGAGGGAAACGGAAAAAAAACACTAGGGTTTAGGATTTAGACAAAGATGAGAGGGAAAGGGAAAAGAGAGAGATGTGAGGGAAGAGGACAGACATAGGGAGAGAAACTTACCTACACAATAGAGAGAATAGATGGAGAAGAATGATCTTGTTGTGCAGAAAGAAAATAGATGGTGGAAAATGCTCTGTCAAAGCCCATCGAGAGAGGATGAAGAACACATAGGAAGAAAGAGGAATTGGGTCAAAAGCCCTACTCCATCACTTAATAAGCTTAAATAACTTCAACCACCTGACTGACCCAATATGCAACCAGCTATTACCAAGAAAATTGAAACATATCCTTCCATGGATTAAAATGATTTACTTTCAAATAGGATACACCGAAAATGTATCCGATATATATCGGAAGCATATTAGTGTCAGATCTGCATACTATATGCACACGAGAGCCTAAACAAAGTATCAATGCTTTAGAGTCCTTGGATAACTTAGTATGAATGCTTAGATTTTATTGATATATAAATTGGAGTTGTGCTAAGGCAAACATAGTCATAGGTCAAAAAATTGTTTTCCAAATCAAATGAAGTCTACTCATCTAATCAAGTATGATATTTTAGATGTACCCATACAAATCCATATGGTTATATAGTGTATCCTTAGTGCAATGCCAGAGCTAGATTAAGGAGGAGTAAATTCAGGTCTGCTACTACCTTAGAGTATCATCCTTGTTTTCAAAATCTACCTGTACCATATCAATGCTTTACGGTTATGGGATCCTTTATAAAATATTAATTTTTATGAAATTCCAGCTGAATAAATAACTTATCCTATAAGGGTGTTTAAGTGCAATTGCCTCATCAAAGGGGTCCAGAGGGGCCAACTGCTCCTTATCCCCAAGAAGCAAAAAAAATGGATATCCCTCAATGTATGTGCGCAAGAAAATTACTTATTTGATAGAATTTGTTCCTGGAGGCTGATTAGTGATAGTTTCTCATAGTTACCATGTATTATGACATTTTAGAGTTGTATTATAGGTTAAACGTGCATATTTAAGTAACTTGGTTCTTTTGCACAACTCATAGTAAAGGGTACAGCATGATAAGGATATGCCAATACAACAAATCTTAAGAAAAAGAATACGATACACAAATGTTGTGTAGGGTGTATAATTGTGTGTGTTTATATATATATATTACAAACAAGAAATATATATATGTTATGCTTTTATTATATTAAATTCAGATAATTATTATCATAATTTGCAATAGTGTATACCTAAGAACATTTTTAAGCTAATAAAAATCAACAAAGTTAATTATTTGTAACAAATTGTTAGATGTCGACATTAAGAGCAAAGTAAATTGACCTATTAATCATAAATTGACAATGCCCAAAAGTATCTGAGAAGTATCTTGGAAGTTTTCAAGAGTAGCCATTCTTTTTCAATTTCAAAAAGGTATAATTACATATTCAACCCCTGAACTATGACAATATCACCTTATTTGCCCCCTGAACTATTTAAAATGTCACAATCTTTATCCTTACGCCTCGTTTACTTTAATAATAAGGTCTTTATTTTAAAAATAACTACTTTTATGTTCACTTGTATTCTAGAATAACGGTGTAATAATTACTGTTAATGTGATATAAAGTAAAAAAAAAAAGATAAGAAACTGATATTTTATTTTTTATGAAATTATCATAAATACTATTTGATTTGATATAAGGAAATTTTATAAATTACACCCTATATTTTACCTATTTTGTAATTCATACCCCATCTTTGATGATTTTATAACTCGACCCCTCCTATTTTTCTATAATTTTTATTTAACACTCTGACATTATTTTGACTAGCTGACATTAACTAATTACTAAAATACTCCTACTTCTCTACCCCTTCTTCATCCTCCTTCATCTTCACCTAACCACTTCTCATAACCGCCACCACCACCAAATTCTTTCATCTTCCTCCTCCTCTTCTTCCCCCTCCTTTTCTACCAATCACATAGGAAAGATGGGAGAGAATTAGAGGACGAAAAGACAAAGGTAATTTGGGTACTTTCTAAAGTATTTTAGCATATTATAATGAAATATTCATTTATTGAAATGTTCACATTAACCCAAAGTATTAAATAAAAATTATAAGAAAAAGAAAGGCTTGAGTTATAAAATCCTCAAAGATGAGGTGTGAATCAAAAAATAGATGTAAAGTGTGATTTGTAAAATTTTCTTGATATAAAATAGGTTATTGTGATAAATATCAAGGGCAAATTAATAATTAGGTTAGTATGTAGTATAAGATATAATTTTGATGAATAGTATTTATATTCTAAAATAGGGTTATTATGATGTTTAGCTATTACTCTGAAATAAGGAGTTGTATTCTAGAATAAGAAAAAAAAAGTTATTCCTAAAATGAATGAGAGCTTAAAGATAGGTGAAGAGTAGTACATTTTAGAGAATATGAGGGTAAATTATATGCTTTTATTCTTTAGTGGCATAATGTGATATTAGTTCATAGTACAGAAGGTGAAAATACAATTAAACCTTTCAAAAATCAAATATGTAAAAGATGTTTTTGACAAGTATCGTAAAATATTTCACGAGTTTCATGTCCAACATGATAAAGCTTGAGTTTTGAAGTATCTATGTTTCCTAGTGTACTAATTAATTGGTAATTCAATGTTAAATCTTGAATTCAAATAACATGATGTGAAGTTTCTTTTACTATGTGATCTTGTGTCCTATGAAGATAATTTACTAATACGTTGTTCGCCATATAAAACAAGAGCATTATTTCGTTATCAAAATAAAACATCATAAAATCCACAAAGAATAAAATATCACAAAATCACAGACATCTCTTTCTCTCCTTCCTTTTGCTCTCTTAAAATTCCTCATGTTTACCAATCAGTTCTTAAGCCATCATATCATTCTCATAGGATAAGATATTCCAAGAAGTAGGTCCAAGCAGGCTAAGATGAAAATATTTCCTCTAATGCCCAAAGGACCTCCTAATAGAAATTTTTTTCTAAGAACCTTAAAAGTTATTTGTAGGCAAGCTAAAACATTACAATGGAACAAAATCATATGGAGACCACTACGAGGAAATCCTCCCTCGAACAATTTGAATTTGCATTTCTAAAACCAAACTAGTATTTATGCTCTTCTTAAAGGATGTCTCCAAGGAGATTAATTCAACAATTCTTCAAAGAAGCCCATAGTCTTACCAAAAAGTAAGAGAATACAACCAACTAGTTGCAGACTCAAATTACTCAATCTAAAATGAGATCATCCATGCGTAGCCCCACAGAGGAAGTGTATCAATAGCAGCTTGAAAATGAGTATCCATTTATTCCTTCTAAAAACCATTTATGAGCATCATCAATGGAAGCCATCAAATTCCCCTCTTGCAATACAACCACTTTCAGCTAAGTCAAAACATCTTACTCAATGCCCTTAAAACTCATTGTCCCTAAAATAAATTTAAGTGATGCCTTATGGAAGTAGGTCACTAGGCTGGACACCAAAATGTCAAGTAATGAATTTTGAAGATTGCATTTCAGCAAATTGCAATAAACAAGCAAATAGCACCACAATTAAAAGTACTGAAGAGTAGGTATTGAGCTTATGCACTCCACTCTATCTACTCCATCCATGAGCTCCCTCTCAATCCACTAGATCTCCTGTTCTGGAATATGGGAACAAAAGCATGTATTGATGACAAATGTTCCGTTCATATATCAATAATATTCATATAGTATATATCTTTCTTTATTTTCTTTATTGTTAATGCGCAAAAATAATGGTGTAATCTGCCCAACAAGAAGACTAAAATATGATAAATATGAATCAAACTTTAATCTTTGTGATTTAGCAATAAGAATAAGAAACCACACATAAAAAACAAAAGATTACCATGTCAACCACAGCTTGACTTGAGAGGAATTCAAAGACTCCATCGCTAGCTATAACAAAGAAAAGATGGCTGGGTGAGATCTTCACTGTCTTGACCTCGGGGACAGCAATCACACCAATGCTCTCTGCCGTTGTGTCTCCGACACTCCTTGTGAATGCGGTCCCAGGATACATTGCATCCTGCAGCCACAGCCTCGGCGGGTCACCATCATTGTTCTCCTCATCCCCCCAGTGTTGTATAGTAGGATCCATAGTACCCTCCACCTGTTGGATATTTAACACCCTCGCCCCACAAAGTTTAACCCTCTCATACTCATCCTTCCTGAAAGGTGTTTGATCACATGACAGATCCTCAGCCACCACAGATTCCCCATCCCAAACACCTGCAACGGCCCTTGAATCACCAACATTGGCAACATAAAGCGTGTCGCCACTGAGAAGAACGGCAATCGCTGTCGTGCCGCTCATCGTCTCTTCGATGTCGCTGTCCCGTAGCTCGGAGTTCACGGTCAGGAAAGCAGAATTGTACGCCTTCACCGGATCAAACAGTAACCGGGCATCAGCCGAAAGGGTGGCAGCGAGCCGGTCACGGACAAATTGGGCGCACCTGGCGCCGAACTCGCCGTGCCCGTCGAAGACCGCGAAGAAGTGGAGATTGGGGTTGTCTTGGAATTGGGTCTTGATGAAGAAGCTGTCCTGGTTCTCCCGGTCCGGTGAGCCAGGGTAATAGCCGCGTTGGGTGAGGGAGGAGTACTGGAGGAGGAGGTGGTCGGAGGGGACGGTGGCAGAGGCGAGAGGGATGCCGGAGAGGACGTGGCGGTAGCGGCTACTGCCAGCGTCACTGCCGCCGGTGGAGGACTTGTAGCGGCGGCCGTAACGACCACAGCACTTGCCCTGGACACAACCCATGATCGGGTTTTGCCTCCTTTGCCAAGACGGATAAAAGTAGACAGAGGAAAAGATGCTACCTTTGCTAGATGAGTAACAGGGGATGGAACCGAAGAAGCGATCGTTACCTTGAAAGCAAAGAAAGAAGAGATGGGCCTCTCGCAAGAAAGAGAGAAGAACACTGGGAAGCGCTCAAATCAAGTTTAGGACCAAACAACAAGCGAAAGAAAGGAACCCATTTGAGCAACCCATCACGTTGAAACCAAGAAAGAGATAAGGGGGAGAGAGAGAAAGCCGAAGAAGGAATTGCTTGAAAAGTCGAGAGGGAGTGGGTTTTCTCTTTCAAAGAAGCGAAGGAGACATGTCGTTTTGTCTTTGGAGGAGGGCTGCTTTGCGCACTAGTAGTGGTGGTTGGAATAAAGAAATCCCCCATGCCTCAAGAAAGAGATCATCTGGGAATGCAACAGATCCTCATACTTCCTTAAACAAGTAAGTAGTAGTAGTAGTAGTAGTAGTACCCATTTGGAGCGAGGGAGGGAGCGAGGGAGGGACGAAGGGAGAGCGATGGCTGCGTCGTGTTCGTCTCCATCAGACCATCATCACTCCACTGTTGAACTCTCCCATGATCAGATGTTTTTGGGTGGTCGGTCCTTTTGTCCTTTAGAAAAAAGAGTCTCATACCAAAACAAATTTAGCACATATTTACTTTGGCACATTCATTATTTACTTTGGCAAATTTACTACTTATTTAATGTGCATAAAATGTGTCATTTACATAAATAAATAAATAAGGCCCTTAATTATTCTTTCAGCCCTTCCATTTTCATAATACCTAAAGCGATCCTTTAATCAAATAGCTCTCAAAACCCCTTCTTCCTCTTCCTTGACTTCTTCACCTTATGCATCCAACTCTGCCTTCTTCAATCCTTTATTTTCTTACCCTTTTTTTTTGTTTTCCTTCTTCACTATTTGTGTAGCATCTTATGGAACCTTTATAAGAGAAAAAAAACCTCCACTCGTTTAGAGTAAATTAGTATTAGAAGTTTAATTTTTTGTTGTTCAAACATGTAGGCTTTTGCACTCTAATAATGATTGTTTTCTCGCTATCAAGCCTTTGTTTCTTTTTCAAATATCTTATGGGTAATTAAGATTTAAATATCACTTAAACTTTACCACAGTAATGATCTATGACTATGAGTGTGTAAATTTTTTGCATTTGTAAGAAGTGGGATATATATTTAATAAATCAAATACCTTTCCTGCATTAGTCCAATCTCAAATCATGGTTAGTCATCTTGTACCAGCTTTTTCAAGAAAATTCGAATTGTCACACGGAAGTTCCTCCTTGTCAACTTATTAGTTATTACATCTGAATATTGAATGATGACTTGTTTTTGTTTTATTGTTATAAACAGCCGAGAAATCAGGAATTGTTGAATGTAAATAGGAAGTCAAAATTAAAAGAGAAGCAAAGCAAATAGACAGTGAGAAGTTATAATCATTATGGTGAGATTTGAGATTCTAATCTTTATGGTGTAATTTAGGTGTAAGACGTTTTGTAATCCATGCTCTATTGTAATTCATACTCTTTTATGTAATATACTATGTCACTTATAAAATTTAGTTAATATTACCCGCTACAGGTTCTGTTTTTGTTTTATTATCTATTATAGTGAGGTTTTGTTCTTCTATTACTTGTTGTCATATGATATATACCGAGGTGAAATTTTGATCTTCTATTACTAGTGCTAGGAAATGGACGGATACTTTTGCAAACTGATTGCATCTATTTTCTTACGCTAGATGCATATCTTTCTACTTTTTTATACGATCAATGTATATATATCTTTCTTGTAACAAATACTAATGCGATCCGCGTCAAATCTAATCATATCATAGGGATCGAGTTTAATTATCTTATTTATTGTATTTATATAGTTTAGTTAGAGTCTTAGTAAGTTAGAGTTTATTTAATTAACTAAGTTCATTAACTTCTATGCAGTTTTAGAAAAATATTCTATAAATATTCATCGATCGATTAAATGTTATGAAACCACTTAGACAAGAGTAAAGGCGTCCTAATCTGCAACTTTTCATATTCAACATTTCTCCAGATTAAAACTCTATCTGTGGTAGAATGAAGAAACATTCTCAGAAAAATAAGGAAAACTAATTTAGCTAAGTCATATTTATCTCTATGTCATGTTTATCTTTAATGTATACCTTTAAGACAAATCTAGTAAAATCATGTAAGTCACCAAAGCAAGTTCAATTAAGTCATATAAATCATTAAGATAAATTCAATTAAATCATGTAAGCCTCTATGACAAATCATAATTCGAGTCGTATAAGCTTTTAGAGCTAAATCTGAGTATAACTCATTGTACCTGACCTCTATATATAGAGGGGCTGCTTTAAACATCCAAGTATTGAGATTAATTGAGTTTAGTTATTTTTTTATTATCGTATTTATCATTTTTATCAGAGTTATTAGATCGTCTTTATTTTTCTATGAGTAATCTAAGTTGGAAACCTAAGTTCTTCCTCTAACCTATAGCCACCATCACCTCCAGTAGACACCCTACCTTATAGTCATCCACTACCATCCTTGGTCGTCCACTACCCTTCGACGACTGTCGCAACGTTGGATATTTACTATTTTGTCCCGTTCTGATCTTGCTCCACTATTTTAATTATATCTTTCATTTAGACATTCGATTAATGTAAAACTAGAGCCATTAGAACCCTATTTCGTAAGGCTATCACTACCTAAATTTTTATAATTTTCTTATGTTTAATTCAGAGAATACAATAATAGTCAAATACAAAAGAAGTAGAAGTAAGAAAGAAGAGTAAAAAATGGCTTCTTCTAAAAATAAAAAAAAGTTTAGAGAAAAAAAAGTTTAGGGAAGGATAAAAGTTTAGGACTTATTTTAATAAGCTCTACTAAAATGTCACCTTTTAAGAAGCAAGTGACTAAAGCTTTGGGACACCCTTACAGATAATTTTTCACTAGTTATGAGCACAACAATATTCAAATGATATTAGAGATGCAAGATGAGTACATAACTTATAAATCTTATTCATATTTTGGCACACTATATTTTTTTAATATTTTTAAATCTTATTAATAATTATATTACTGTTAATAGAGAATATATAGTTCGTCTTCTCACTCATAAAGAGATGTCTTACGTGTTCTTTAGGATATGCTCTACAATAGGTGATTGGTAGATCCGGGTACATATTCCCCCTTATTTATTTGTAAGTACTGAAGTCTATGTAAGTTATTTTTATAGCAAATAATTATATTTGATATTTATGGTTTATTTACAACAAACATTATATTTTTTGTAGAGGGCAGCAAATTTCACAATCTTAAAAGCGTTTGCAACTTTTATACAGCCAATTTATAAAAATCAAAGTCTTGATGAAAAAGATTACTACTTCTTCCTACTACACATAGATATGCATTGACACTTTCTCTTTGTTGACTTAAGAGAAGCAAATATGATTCATTATACTTCTCTACATGGTGATAACTGCACAAAAGAGGCTCACGATATGGTAACTTACAAAATAACCCGAATATGTTAAATTATTTATGATAGAATCTGATAAGTATATTTATATGCGCATGCATATATTATAAAGAATCAATTTTCTAATTGGCACAAAGAGATATAAAATTAATGTAAAATTAATAAAATAGACAATTGGAATATGATTTCTGCTAAAAGTATTCCACAACAACGAGGAATATATGTGTTCTATTTATTTTCCTTCTTATTTTAAATTCTTATAATTTCTTACTATAAATTAATTAATAATATCATCTTACATGAATAAACAAAATCATCTTATATGAAAACTACATACAACAACGTTTACAGTGTGGTTTTTCACAAACGAGATATTATGAAAATCAAGACAAAGATAATTACAGAGATTGCTTATAATGAGTTGGTGCGCAGAGGAGGCAGTAGCTAGAAGTTATAAAACTATACCATATAATTAGAGTATATTATCATATTTATGATATAATATTTATAATGTAACATACTTAGCGATAGTTGATTGTTATTATAATTAGTTTGTATTGTTGTATTATTATGAGTTACTATTTTATATTATTGATGACTTTAGTGATGATTTATGGTGTAACATACTCAATGATAATTATAGTGTTTTGTTCTAAAAATTGATACAAATTTTACTGATAATTTATTATTGTTGTGGTGTTATAATTTATTATTTTATGTTAATGATGATTTATGGTGTAAACTCATTGATGATTTTAATTTTCTACTCTGATTTTTTTCTAATTTCTAGAAGATTAGTGCATTAAGTTTGTTAAATAGATATAGAAAATTTATTTGGGACATGATATTGTGTTGTTCTTTAATTTTTTTGTTGCTAAGAAAATTAATGCAAATTTCTGTAATCTGGTTTGTCCAATCACAGCACATCAATTTCTAAAAGATGAGTATATTATATTTTAGTTTTTTTGTAAGTTATTAAATTTTTATAAGATGATTCCATTCAGTTTGTTAAATGGACGCAGATCTTTTAATATACATAGATATATGTTGTTATAGTGATATTTTTGTTTTATTTTAAGTCTCAACGTGTACCTTAGTAAAAATTTATGCGTATAAATTATATTGATTATGCGTGGCATTTTCTTTGAAATCTCGATGCGTACCTTATTTATTATTGGACTGTATATTTTATATAGGCAATAAATTATATAAGTGATACATAATATTTTTTATGAAATCTTGATACGTACCTTGTTTGAAATTAGAGCATATATTTTGTACAGACGATACATACAAATTACATAGGTGATACGTGACCTTTTTTTTTAATCTCAAATATGTATATTAGTTTAAATTAGAACATATATTTAGGTGATGCGTATAATTACTTAAATCCTAATACATACTTTATTTAAAATTAAAGTATACATTTTGCATAATTGATGTCTATAAATTACATAGATGATGCGTGTAAGTTACATATCCCACATATTTGTGTTTTAAAATTTGTGATTGTTAATTTACCAAAATAATGACTTTTGTTTCTATTTAATGTCTTGTTAATTTTTTTATTAGAAATTTTTTCTGTTCCTTGGTAAAAATTTTTTTTTTCCCGTTTTGATACTTACATTAGCAAAAATTTCTTCCATATTTTGTATATTCTTTTGGAATACTTTTGTAATATGTAATATGTGATATGTATAATTTTTTTTTAAAAAAGTTTAGATACATAGCTAGCTAATATGATGGTGTTAGATCATAAAATAGATGCAATCCTTCACTGTCACCTTATCTCCTTGGTGTCTGACAATAAAACTGAGGATGATATTTTTATCTTAAATTTTATTTTCTTAATATTTAACTTTATATATAGCTATATATTTTAATACCTAAAATATTTTTTTTGCCGGTTTTGATGAATATTCTTAATTCAAAGTAAAGATGTTCCTCACTTCTATCTAAGTGATCCAAAGGCTTCGAGGAAGTCATCCAACTAAGAAAAGTTCAAGCAAATCATCTATGAGTTCTAGGATATCTCGCAGAGCATATCTTTGTATTAAGTGTGAAGAAAATTATCTTTTGAGTGGTAGGCTACAATAGCGATTGATCATCGAGCATCAAAGAGCTTAAAATAGTAAATTGACTACTATCATTGGCCATAGAGGCATTTGAGGAACAATATATAATGACGTTCTATGAACTAGATATAGAGGAAATCTAATTATAAAATAATTACTCGAGACGAACTTTGAGCAAGAGATGCAAGCGTGCAACGGTTAAATGACGAACTATCTAAGGTGTCATAAATAATTATTTCTACAAATGATATAGATTGATACACTTTGGGCGGATTCATAGTTTTTTGTCCTCTTTACGTAATGAAAGATTTTTCACGGTAAAAAATTATGGTCGTATGTATACCTAATTTTAAATAAATAAATAAAAAGAAGTGGTGAGGACGACTATACTCGGCCCCCAGCGTGGTGGGTCATCCCAGTATGGCCTTTGTTTCAAGGTTAATCACAGATTCTAAAGATAAGAGTTTGTCTGTTAGAGATGGCTGACAAATCCTTTGCGTCGATGATAGTGAAAATTAAAATTTATATTACAATTAAAAGCCCGCACGCATGGTGAGCGTTCCCCATCTCCTCATCTCTAAATCCCTGAAATGTTTGGGATCTCCTGCAATCCTCATTGGATCATCAGCTCAACTCCAACCCACTGTATGTAACAAGGGAATCCCCATCCATCCTCCATCTTTTTTACTTTCATCTTCTTCCTCCTCCCTTCTTACATCTTGTCCAAACACACCAATTGATTTATGAATAAGTATTCCTCCTCATGTTTAATATAATATATATTTTCTTTCATATTCAGTCTTGCCTTCATTATTTCCTTGGTAACCTACGACCAACTCGCATCAATTCAAGGAGCTTCTTTGGCCTTGCCATCCCAGTTGCATGCTCGATGCCCTTCACCGATACTTAAACCCCATCATCATCACTATGGCCACCTAATGTAGCTATCTTCCGCTAGCTTTCAGCTCCACTTTCGACCATCGTCGCGCGTCGTCGTTCCCATGTCACCTTCCTCATGGTTCATCGCGTATAGTTGATCGAGATAACGAACTCCATGGCCATCTCCTTCCTCTTTATTGTCTTCTTCTTTCTCTTTCCCTCCTGCTCGACTTCCCTTAGATTAGAGTTAGGCCTGATTAGGCTCAGGTAGCTTCGATGGGTTGTGGCTTAAAGATCTTAGTATTTCATGTTATTTTTAAATTTAGTTCATTTTGGTTAATGAGTTAATGCTTTATTATTCATTGGAGTAATAAATATTACATGGCATCATTTATGTTCAGTAGTATGATCTGTTGAGTTATTGATATAGCTATAGTTTATTTCATATTAGTTAAGGCCTACTTATAAACCGAGGTAATTAATATTAGATATTACATTAGATTGCACTTATTTATTACATCTTGCATCATCATATAATTATGCTATATCAATTAATTAGCTCATTTGCAAATAACCTTATTATTAGTATTAACAATTGAGTCATTGTTTATGACAGGATTGAATACACTTTACCCCCATGTACTTATGCTTGAAATCTCAAACCATTCCCTATATATATATATATATATATATATATATATGACTAAAGTGAAATCGTTAACTTTTTCGTTAAACTTAATTGAGTAACATGACTATTTTAATTATTTGTTATATTATATCAAAATCTATATGTCTTCTCTAGCAAACACAATAGGAGTATTTTTTTTTTTTTTTTGACATCATTTGATTAATAAAAAAATTAACGATTTTACTTTAGTAATAAATATAGAGACCGACTTAAGACTATTTTAAGTACGGAGAGGCAAAGTGATTTTAGGCATAAGTACAGGAGGTAAAATAAAATTATAGCTTCCACCGACTGATTTTGTGTGTATTAAACCCTTTATACTATAGTTAACATTGCTATTTATATTAAATAATCACTAAATTAACAAGATCACTATGATTGTTATAATTGTATTACATTAATTAACTCATTCTTAGGTTAGCATTATCACCGCCATTCTATTTTTATATTCGTTGTAATTCCCTTAAGCCGCTTACTTTAGTTATTAATAAATTACTAGCTTAACCGCATTAAGTTAGGTAACTATAATTTGCACCACTATAAGTACACACCAAGTTTCTGTCTAGCCAACAAGCAACAAAAGACCGCCCACTTTCTATTCAACCACATATGACCTGAGAGGGAAAAGAAATTTTAGACTTTTTAATTTTTAGAGATGTAAATAAATGTACATGTCAACCCTTCAATCAGAAATGAATTACATGTACTTAATGTGTTCTGCATGCAAACATGTAAAGACTCTTCCTACTTTTCCATGGCCCTTTCTACCTATACTTGATCTCTCTAATGGCCCTCCCACCTCATCTTTGTGAATTGGATGAGCTAGTTACAAAAGAAGGTGATTATGAGATATTAATATGCTCTTTACAACTACAGTTATTGTGGCATAACCCTTCACATTGGCCACATTTCTTGACAGGTTTCATTATGGTTGTACGTAAATTCTCTTTTTAAAGGTCTTTGATCATCTTCTACTTAGGTCTCCCCCTAGGTCAACATCTTTTTGAAAGGTAAACTTCTTTGCTATCCTCAAGGGCTTGCAATACTCCTTTGTCCGGCAAATAGGGCAATCTTCTTCTTCTTCTTCTTCTTGGGAAACACCCAAAACAAAATAAAACCAATGTTAGCCCAAATACAGCACTTCAATTGAGTCAAGTTAGTTACTTAGCTTTATCTTATTGTTTTAAGTTTCAAATAAATCGAATAATTCGTATGTGGATCTGATCCACTAAGGATTTTACACCTATAAATAGAGGTGGGCATGTGTTATAATTATTCATTAGAAAAAAATATGAGTTTAGCTAGTTATTATTTTCGTTCTTATCTTTTATTGAGTCGTTAGATCGATTTATCTTTCTAAAAATAGATCATAGCCGTAGAAACATCCCAACCTTCCAAACCCTAATCACCTCCTATCTCCAACAGCCACCCTACAATGCGACCATCCACCACCACCCTTGGCCATCCTCCACCCTTCGACGACCGCCACAACGTCGAATATTTACCGTTTTGTCCTCTCTGACTTATCTCCACTATTTTATTTTGAACCTTTCATCCAACCTTCAATTTAGATGAAACCATAGCGATTAGAACCCTATCTCATGAGACTACCTCCACCTAAATTTTCATCATTTTCTTACGTCCAAAATGGTCCAGACTTGGTTTGTATGGTATGGACCGAACGTCCGCTTTCCGATCTGGATAGATTGCAGGAAAGCAGCCCGCGTAGTTGAGAGAAAATATTCTACCATAGTCAGAATATTATGAAACTAGGGGTGGTCAACCATAACTTTCTAATCTACATTTTTGATATTTATGCCCCTCGCAGATTCTAACTACAACTGAGACGAAAGTACGTAAAAGTAAGGGTGGTGGTGAAAGTGGTGGCTGGTGGTAATGATGAGGTTAAGGACGATAATGGCGATAGGGGTGGATGGATTATGGTGTTTAGGGGGATAAGGATGAGGGGGGAGAAGGAGAAGAGAGGACTCAACAGACGAGGGAGGTTAGAAGATTACCGATGTTCAGATGGCGTACAACTAGGGCTTGAACGAAGGGGGAGGAAGATTAGGGTAGAAAGGCAAGAAAGGGGATAGAACTCAATATTCATTCATTGTAATATTTTCAGTTGGCATCCACACATTAAGAGGCTAACCAAACAAGCCAAAAATGATAAATAATAACCCTAGAAATAGTGAATTCTCGTCGATCACATTCGAACGAGGTCGAGCGCGTTCGAACGCGTATTTCGTGTTCTTTGTCGATGCGAATCTATGCAGGCATTCGCACGCGGGCGTTCGAATAAGGTTTATGTATTCGAACGCACAATTTGCGTTCTCTATTGATGCAAACGCCTACAAGCGTTTACAAGGGCGTTCGAATACGTCCCCTCCTGCGTTCGAACGTGATATACAAGATCCTTATTTTTCTAAAATAAATAACTAAACACAATAAGAAAAGACTCTCATAGGATGTATCCATGCTCAAGACGACTTGGTGATGGTTGAATCACATCATCATAACATTGGTATCAAAGCGGATGTTCCTCGAAAGATGGTTAACACGCAATCCAAGACCAATGAGAAGGTATCGACCATAGAGGACTAGGATCTCATCTCCATTCTTATGGGAGTTGATCTAGTGCCCTCGCCACCACTACCAATAGTTGATGATGAGTCGCCGGTGTGGGCGAAGACAATTTTTAAAGATTTTTCTAATGAGATTACTAGATCCATCACGAAGGCTATTCAATCATTGACGACAGCCCTCCTGACTCAGCACAGCCACCTCGCACCGCCAGCACTGCCTGCCTTGGCGGAACTAGGCCAATCATGGCCACTAATACCAAATCGTGAGGGAGGGGATGAGCCAGCCCAAACCATAGCCTCAACCCCTCTTCTAGCCTTGCAGACCTTCCCAGACGCTGTTGCCATGCCGGAATCGCCCGCAATAGTGGCCTTGGGGTCATCTTCCCCACAAGCCATGAGAGGTAGGGCCTAAAACCCTAGCTTCCCACTAGCGGCCATCCAGACACTCACAGCCCCTATTGCCACAATCGATCCCATCCACGAGATCCCCGCACTCGAGCCAAGGCCACCTTTCATGCCGGTACCGACTGGAAGACCGCCAGCGACGACGGTTCATGCTACAACAAACTCGTGGCTGGTGGCCACGGGTCTGACGCTCCCACACCCACCGGTGGCCACGGCTAGCTTTCCCGGGCCGACTACCGGCCAGTGGTGGTCGTTACAACCACTGGCAACCATGGGGTGGCTGAACCCGACAGCCATAGCCACGAAAAGTTACTCCTATGTCGGGGTGGCTCCATTGCGGCTTCTCGTCGTCACTGCTCCCCTATAGTGGGGCCACTAGTCCCTTTTGTAGCTGTCGGGGGTTGGTGGACCCGCCGGTGATGTGCCATGGCCACTATTGCAGCCCCTTGAGCTTGAGCTCGATAATTGGGTTTTCCCGTCGCTCGTCGCTGTTTCACTACCACAAGGACCAGTCGGGGCCGACTACCAGTGACCCTCGACCAATCCCAACTGCTGTTGCGCCCCATGTACCCTATGGCGGTGCCCTTAGGCCAAATTTCAAATTCAGCCCTAAGGTTATGGTTAGGTATTTGAATAAAGGAGATGAAGCGAATGATTTCGAGGTAGAACAAGTTTTTGCGAACTGGTTCAACCACCTCGTGCGAACCAGTTTGGAACCCATGAACAAGACCCCGAGCATGAGTACGAGCTTGAGGAAGAATGGTGGAATGAACCGGTGGGCCTGTGTCATTAGACTGAGTCGAACCTGCGTGCAGCTTGGGGGTGACATGAGCCGAACCCGTGGGTCTATGATCCACGAGACCAGCCTCGACCCCTAGGTCACTTCACCTGCGATGACAAAACACATTTTAGGATTCAAGCTCAAACTGTCAAGCTTGATTTCCCAAAATTCTCTAGAGGAGACCTACTATATTGAACCTATCAAGCGAAGCAATTTTTCACGTACCATGGCATGCCCAACCACCAGAAGGTCTAGCTAGCCTCATTCCACTTAAAGGGCGTGGTGATTAGGTGGTAGTAGTCAGTTGAGCGGACTCAACCATTTGAGTCTTGGTAGGACTTTGTCGTTGCGATTTGTTCTCGGTTCGATCCAACCCAGTACAAGGACTTTCAGGCTATGTTGACTAAGCTGACTCAGTCAACAACAAATTCAACCTTATCGGGAGGAGTTCGAGTGGATATGCAACCAAATCACTAATTTGTCTGACTTGGCCCTAAAGAATACCTTCATTAGTGGGCTCAGGTGTGACATTTAAGTTGAGGTCAAGGCTTTGAGGCCCACTACTTCTGATGATGCCTTCTCTTTAACTATTTTGATGGAGTCCAAGTTGGATTAACTGAACCAGATCCATAAGAAAGAGAGAAGAAAGATGGCCTAAGCCCATGGCCCACTAGAGACGGCATCTGCCCTAACTCAACCTACACCAATAGCTTAACCTAATCGACAGATGATCACGTGCCGCTTTGTACCCAACGACTTGGAATAGCACCGAAGAAATGGCTTGTGGTTTTACTATAATTACTGATTTACCTTCGGTCATAAATGCAAGCGCCAACTAGCTCACGTCATGTTCCTAGGCGGACTCAAGGAAGACAAACCCGAATCCACTGATTGGCACGATAAATTATATGAGTACAAGGACATGAGAGACTAGTTACCTTGATGATAAGGTGTCAAAAGCTTGGTGGATTATTATAATCCAACCACATGGGTTAAATCGAATCAAATCGAGTTGAGTCAAGTTAGTTACTTGGCTTTATCTTACTATTTTGAATTTCAAATAAATCGGATAATCCACATGTGGATCCGATCCGCTAGGAATTTTACTCCTATAAATAGGGGTGTACATATGTTGATAATTATCATTGGAAGAAATTTGAGTTTAGTCAGTTATTATTGTAAAATGTACGCTCTAATTTATACAATGTACGCATTGAGATTTTAAAGAAAATGATACGTATTACTTATGCAATTTATATACATCGCCTATGTAAAATGTACGCTCTAATTTTAAATAATATATATATATATCGACATTTCAAAAAGAAAAAAACCATCAGCCATCATCTACGTAATTTATACACATTATCTACACAAAATATACACTCTAATTTTAAACAATGTACGCATTAAGATTTCAAAGAAAATATCATGCATCTCTATGTAATTTATACGCATCATCTATGTAGAATATACGCTTTAAATTTAAACAATGTATGCATCGAGATTTAAAAAAAAAAATTCATGCATCATCTATATAATTGATCGTCTAAGTATAATATACACTCAAATTTTAAACAGTATACGCATCAACATTTTAAGAAAAACGTCACGCATCACATATATAATTTGTAAGCATCGTCTATACAAAATGTACGCTATAATATTTAGCAATATATACATCGAGATTTTAAAAAAAAATCATCACGCATCACCTATGTAATTTATATTGCATATATAAAATGTGTGCTCTAATTTTAAACAAGTTACACATCGAAATTTTATAAAAATGTTATGCATTACCTATATAATTTATATGCATCAAATATTTAGATGTACGCTACAGTTTTTAATAAGGTAAACATCTAGACTTAAAAGAAAGCAAAAATATCACTATACTATACAACATATATCTACACAAATTAAAAGATTTGCATCTATTTTAACAAACTAATGCACTCATTTTACAGAAATTAAAAAACAATAAATAGAAGACCAAAATATAATGCACTCATCTTCTAGAAATTAATGTACTAAGATTGCACAAACTAAATTGTAGAAATTTGCATCCATTTCCTTAGGAATAAAAAAGTAAAGAAAAACACAATATCATGTCACAAATTAAAAGTCTGCATCTGTTTAATAAACTGAATGCATTCATCTTCTAGGTATGTCGCACCATAAATTATCAGTAATATAAAACAATAAGTCATAACACCACAATGATAATAAATCATCATTAGAATAACAATAAATTATCGCTGAAATTTGTATCAATTTTCATAATAAAGTAATATAATCATCATTAAGTATGTTATATCATAAATCATCACTAAAGTTACCAATAATATAAAACAATAACTCATAACAACACAATAAAACAAACTAACTATAATAACAATCACTCATCACTGAGTATGTTACACCATAAATATTATATTATAAATATGACAATTACACTCTAATTACATAGTATAGTTTTATAACTTCTAGTTACTGCCTCCTTTATAAAATCACATTGTGAATGTTATTGTATACATTCTTCATATTATAAGACAAATATGCTACAATCTTTCCTATTCATATAAAATTTTCGTAGTAAATAATGACTTCAAATATGAAGGAAAATAAATTAAGCACATACATTCCTTGATATTGTGCATATTTTTAGTAGAAACCATATTCCAATTGCCATTTTCATCAATTTCAAATCGGTTGTCTATCTATTTGTACCAATTAGAATGATGATCATTTATAATATGTGCCTGCACGAATAAATTTACTTATAAGATTCGAACACTCATAAATAATTTAATATACTCAAGTTACTTGGTAAGTTACTATGTAATTGGCCTCTTATATATATATATATATACATATCACCAAGTAGAGAAGTATAATGAATTACTTTTGCATCTCTTAAGTCAACAAGGAGAAGGTATTCTTATCTATGTGTAGCGAGAAGAACTAGTAATCCTTATCATCAAGACTTTGATATTTATGAATTGAATGCATAAAATTATAAGCATTTAAAATTTTTTGGCCTTCCTCTACAAATGTAAATAAACTATAAATATTATATATAACTTACTATGAAAATAATTTACATTGACTTCAATACTCATAAATAAACTAGGGGCATATATAGCTAGATCTGCCAACCACCTATTATAGAGCATTTGTTAACAAACACATATGACATCTCCAATCATATAATGAGTGAGAAGATGAACTACTTGTTCTCTATTAACGATAGTATAATCATTGCACCACAACACTACCGTACAACAAAAAATATATTAATAAGATTAAAAAACATTAAATGAGTATAGTGTACCAAAATGTGAATAAGATTTATAAATTACGTGTTCATATTGTATCTCTAGTATCCTTCAAATATTATCGTGTTCATCATTGGTGACAAACTTTCTTTAAGAGTATCCGAAAACCTTAGTTATTTGTTTCTTAAGAGAGGACATTTTAGTAAAGCTTACTAAAATAAGTCTCAAACTTGTTATCTTTCCAAATTTCTTTCTTTCCCCAAATTTTTTTCCTTCTTACTAGGAACCCCCTTTTACTCTTCTTTCTTACTCCTACTTCTCTCGTACTTAGCTACTATTATATTATCTGATGTCTTACTCTAAATTTATATGGACTTTGATGCACAGTAATAATATCTATTTGCACTATTAGCTCAAAACATTTCACTTGTTCAAGAATTTCAGATAATATATCACCCACCACCTTGCCAACCAATAAGTCAGTAGCTGTACGCATTAGATACAATATGTGAAGCTTCTGCATGCTTTTCAGTGGGTTGATTTGTAAAATTTCACTGGTATTTTTGTCGGTATTACAATTGGTGAAATTTATGTCTTGTGTGTGCTCTTCAGTTGCCGAGTAGGACATTGACAAAGTATATTTATTTTCTCTTTTGGTATCTTCATAGTAGTCTCAATATCAATCACATATCGTATCAATTCATTTTGCCCAGCTATAAGTTCCTTTACATCTTTAATCAATATTTGGATATAAGTATTAAAATAACACTTGTTATATACCATTTCATTTTTCATACTTCTCTTCTCTTGCTCTTTTTCTTCACTCCCTTCCGAAGCCACCTCTTTACTTTCTTATCTTCCGACCACCATTCTAAATAATCACTACTTGCTAGTTTCTCCATTTCATTTGATGCATCATGCTCATCCACAAGTAAATGCATCTCTTTTTATGCATATACTAATGCCTTCTTAACCTACGGTAAAAAATTCATAAAAAAAATTTAGTTAGGGTTGATAATATCTATATAAAATTGAAAAAGGAAAATATTAAACATGACCAAACTTGGCCTTATTTTCTATAGGTTCTTTATTATGGATCAATGCAACACTTTACTTTTTTACCCACTTAAATAGTCGAGGAAACACGTTTGGGTTTGACGGCTTTACAAAGTCAACATGCTCATAAAACTAATAAGTGAGCAAGACAACGTCACCATTTTCTTCATCATCTCTTTTACTCTCTTATGTGTCTCAACTATAGACCATATTAAGAAATCATAAATAGCAGATGTTCATGAATACTTTAAAAGGCCTTCAATATCTTTCAAATAATGTGTAAGACCTGGTGGACATGTGTAGTTACTTCTCTGAAAAAATATGCTATTGAATATGAATAATATAAAAAAGCAAACAAAATCTGTAACATAACTCTCTATATTGCTAGGTGATAGGTTCTCCAACACCCTAAGAATGACAAAAAAAATCTAATTTTTGGTTATCTTCATCCAAATGCTTCTTAACAAATTTCGAAAACATTTCATTTCCATTGTAATCTATCTCAATAGAAAGACCAGCAATCGACATACCAATCATACCAGCTAGATCTTCCATTGTTAGCGGTAGGACGAGATGTCCAATCTTGAAGTGGCTCTCGAAATAAGAATCTAACTCTTTTGCACTAATGGCATGTTGGCATCAACGTAAGAAAATTCTACCAATCTTGTAATGGGTGTATGCATCAAGATATTATTATGTGGCTCCCTCAATAATTTTTTTGTAGCTTTTATGATAGCACGAGTGTAGCATCAAGAGTATAAATATACTGTGTAGTGAATTTGCTCATCTTCCAATTTTTACTTCTTACTCATATCTGCCAAAATGTTCAAACTTCTAGGTTGCTCATGATTTTATATTGCTCGCTTAAATATTCTATGGACTGTACTATTTTTAAGATCATCTGCAAAAGGTGCACATTCATATTAGTCAAGGTGCACATAATATTGTAGAAATATGTGCATCTAACGTAAATTATATGCACTAAAAAAATAAGACATATTGTACTATTAAAAGAATATATTATATACACCCTTATGTAAACTTTGTGCATTCTATCAAGAAAATATCTTCATTTGATATATAAAATAATGCACATATATATAAATTATACATTTTCATATTAGTCAAGGTATATATTCTATTATAGAAATATATGCATCTAGTGTATAATATATGTGCATATAGAACAAAACATTGTACAATTAATAGTTAGATAAGTCCTTGCCACTTTAGGTAGAACATAACCAATAGAATTGTCCCCCCCACCCCACCCCACCCCACCCCACCCAAAAAAAACACGTCTACAATAAATTTCAACCCAAAACAATGGATATTAATAAAACTGGAAGAGATTATCTTAAAGGAAGCTAAAATATCACTAAAACATAGATATTTGGCCTTTGAAATTTTTTCCTGCACAAAATGATTTCTAAATGATCATAAATTGCATCTACTGTAGAAGCTTTTCATTTTATAACGCACACCTAGTTTTGACTAGAATTCAATTCTGATAATTTAGACATGATTATATGATGTTGATTCTCATGAAAACAGGAGCAAATAACTAGATTCCTGTAGAATTAGCCTTTAAGATTTCAAATAAGATTAAGGTAAGATAACATATCTCAGTTTAGATTGTGATACCAATGTGGCCCGAAAGAAATTCAACTACTGATGCTTTGCAAGAAATTCTCTTTTGGCATATTTTATTTCAATCTTGTATTATTTTATATGATTCTATCCGGTAATCTCGCCACTGAAGCACTTTTTATACTTTGATAAATCCTAGAGAATAGGATTCCTAGGCATATTTGAGAAATTATTGTGGTTATCCTAGCTTAAATTATATTACTAATTTTATATAAGAAAATATCTACGTAATTAAATGATTCATAGTAAATTTTAAACATTTTATGCAGTCTGAGACACTTTAAGACTAGATTATGCTATCTAGCGCCAATAAAGGTGAATGTGGGATAACCCACATACAAAATTCTAAATAAACTACACCTTTATTCTTACTATCATACTTCAATTTAATCAGAATGTGAAAACTTTGGCATATCTTATTTCACTCATATACTGATGATGAGATAATGTGAACATGAATAGAATGATGTTTTTAGTAAATTTCATATAAAACTTGAGCTACAACTATACCAACTTTTAAAAAGTCCAAAGCTTGAGCAAAACTTTAGAGGGAAATGTTGAAACATGGTACTTTCAAGTTCCTCCCCACTATTTGTACGTTGAAGAAGCTTTCAGTTTTTACTAAATATTTTTATTGTCTCTAAGACCTCAAATTTTAGCTCCAGTATAGTCTGAAATCGATATGTATAACTCACTGAGAACTTTATAAATTCAAGAATAAGAAGAACTAACGAAGATCCACAACTAGTTACTTCATATAATTGTAAAATTATTGATATCAACGAACAATTGACTAAAAGAATCAAAATTAAACACAAGGGAATATAAACAAGGAAGAACAAACAATGATAAACAAAATAATTCAAAATATAGAGAAAATTAAATATTTCATACTAATCAAAACAATAATTACCTAAAATAACCTCCGGATTTATCTTACGTCTTTGTTGAAGAGCCATAAGATCAATCAAAAATAGTATAAAGAGTGAAGGAGAGAAGAGAGCAAGAATTGACAAAAAAAGAGTTGGATGCGTACATTAGGGTTTGATGCAAACAACTTTAAGGCGCAATAATGTGGTCGATGCATATGTTAAGATCTGATGTGTGAGAATGGAAGGACAATGAAAAGAGCAGAGAGAAAGCAGAGGAAGAAGAGGAAGATGGGATCAATGCATGAGAGACGAAGATGGGGTTGATGGTGAGGAAAGAGAAAAGATGTGTGAAGAGAAAAATAACTAAAAGAAGAGAAAAGAAAGAGGTTTAAGTGGTTAAAGATTTAATTAATTAGATAGATTAGATTAAATAGTTTGATTGGGGTAGAGAAAGAGTAAATTTGTAACATCCAAAAATCCTAATGTTGTTGGCTTGCATACTCCTCCGATATTTATGGGCAATGATTTAAGTGTTGGGATATTGTTTATGAGCAAATAGGAGGTACAAATATGTCTTAAGAAATATATGATCAGCACACATCATTCATTCAAACTTCAAAATCTAACATTTTATATGTTAAACCCAGCAAGATGACATATGCCAATAGAGGTTACAAGCATTGTTACGTAAGAGCCATGGAAAATTAATAAATATAATGATCTATATACTTGCCTTAATTATTCTTTGAGACTATCATCAATTGGATACAAAGTTTGTCGCCCATGAGAATAAAAGGTTTATTAGGAATGACACATTAGTTAGTATTGCTCAATTGCAAATGCACATTCTTAAAAAGTATCACTATCAATTTTCATATCAAAAGATTTGGAAGGCAAAACAAAAGACCATTGAAGATGTATTTAGTGGTTGGGTTGATTCTTATAACCAATTACCATTATTTATGCTTGGATTACAACATAAATTCTTGGTACTGTTGTCTTGTGGAAGAAAGTCCATTTAGATCAACTAAATATAGAAGTTTTTAAACATATATTTTGGTTGTTTGGTCCTTCCATTAAGGGTTTTATATATTGTAGGCTAGTGTTAAGTATTTGAAAAAACCCCTAGACACACGTATGTATCTAATCTATAGGCAATGATATCGCTTGTTCGCTTAAGTAAAAGTCGGAAGAAATATTAAAAACGAAAGTAGAGATGAACGCCAAGATTTTAACGTGGAAAAACCCAAAACGGAAAAAAAAACCACGGATCCAAACTCGGATTAAAACTAATCACTATGATAGTAGCAGTTATAAGACTGACTCACAAAACAACCCGTTGATCTAAACGACTTTGTTCTTCTCAGTCTTGATCACTAGAACCCACGATTCACTGCTTCTCGTGATTGATGTCCAACCTCAGTAGCCCTCGAGATTGATCTTTTGTCTACATAGCACTTAAGACAAAAGATTAAATTCTTGTAGATGAATAGAACCTTGTTCATTGAAAAACTGATATAGCCTCAAGAAGTCTCCTTCAATAATGCTTCTTCAACCACCCTAGAGATAGGGCATCACAATCATTTTATATGATCTCCAAGATAGAGCCAAATCCAAGTCTTATCCGTACTCACAAAAATCCAATAAATTGCAAACTTCATAGGTGCGTTCGAACGCGGCACGAGTGCGTTCGAACGGCATGACTTAATCTCAGGTGCATTCGAATGGGCTCGAATGCGTTCGAACGCGACAGCTTGAATTCTTTAGGTTGCGTTCGAACGCGTTTGTGAATGCAGCTCTCGGTCTGTGTGAATGCAGTATCCGCGTTCGAACGCGTTTGTGAACGCAGCTCTCTGTCTGTGTGAACGCAGTACCCGCGTTCGAACGCGTTTATGAACGCGGCTCTCTGTCTGTGTGAACGCAGATTTCGTGTTCGAACGCGTTTGTGAACGCGATGTGAACTCAATGGCTTTTCTCCAATAATCTTGCAATTTTTCAAACCAGAGATATTCTAGACTTGTGTAAAGCTCATATATATGTAAAAAATATACTTGGAATATTTTGTACACAATTGCCAACAAATAAAAACCTAACAGTATTGATGACACACAAATGTATGGCAAATAAGAAGGGACTTTGCTTATTGTTGTCGCCACTAACACGAATAATGATGTGTTTCCTATTTGCATTCATTGCTATGGAGAGTGAGAATGCTGACAATTAGAGTTGGTTCATATACTGCTTGCGCTCTAGGGTTGTGCTTTAGAAGGAAGGCGTATGTTTCGTTTCAGATTGTCACACAGGAATTATAGCGGCAATCAATGATGAAAATAATGGATGGACTGAGTCATTGGCATACTACCATTTTTGTCCCCAACATATGGTTAACAAGTTAAATAAGAAATTCTAGGATAGAAGCTTAAAGAACTATGTTCACATGACAGCTTAGCAAACCAGATTAGAAAGTTAACTTTCACATGGTTGAATAGGTTTATGTAATTTAGATGCAAAAAAATGGCTTTATGATATTCCATTAGAGAAGCGGTTTTTAGCTCATGATAGGGGTCATCGGTTTGGGGTCATTACTACAAACCTTTTGAAGATATTTAACAAGTTAATGAAAGGTGTCTGCAGCTTACTAATTAAACCGTTGGTGAAAATGTCCTTTTATTGTGCTATAGGTTTCTCATATAATAGATGAAAATTAGGAGATATAGCAATGGCCAACTATCAAGGTTTTACTTCTTCTATCACTAGTATTATGACTAGTTCCAATGAGAATGCTAGATTACATACAATTTATGAATTCAATCATTATCATGGTATTTTTTAGATCACTACTGCATAGTCTAATTTGGATAACTTGAGAGGTGAACGTGCGACAAAATGCAATAATATAAATATCCATGCACCAATGTACTTACTGTATGCAAAACTGTGAACTTAAATTAGAGGTTGTTTGTTGATCATATATATATCGTGCAGGCATATGTTTGTATATAGAAGCTTGAGTTTCATCCTCTTCATGATAAAAGTTATTGGTCAAATTATGATTGTCCAACATTATTGCTTGATACTGCTACAAAGCAGGCAGCTAAAGGAAGACAAAAAATATTAATATTTCTTAATGAAATAGATGAGTGAGAGATTGCCAAAAGGAACTTACATGGCATTTGTAGACAAGAAGGCATAATCGAGGTAGCTGTAAGGGTAAAAACATAGCTATTGGCCCTTCCTAAATCATCGATAGAGTGTTACATTATGTATATTTTTATTTAAGAAAATATTAGAATTAATTACCTTTTACATATTTTATTTCAAAAGTATTTTAGTAAACTTATTATTCACTTATATTATCTAGACTTGTGATGACTGCACATGAGGACCTAGGCCTAATCGATACATCTGTGCTAAATTTGTAGAGACACTATATGTCCAAGATGATATGGAGGGGCGAGGTTTGTATTTATGATTACGCTTTACTTTTTATTTTATGGCTTAATTTTCTTATGTATATTTCATTTTCAAGATCCAGGGCTTCTAGCATATAAGCATTGTTTCACTCGTACTAATAGATAGTGAGAGCCTAATCCACTGATAATTAATATCTTAGTGCAAACGAGGTTCTATTATATATATTGGCTCATTGGAATACACATTGATTGGACATTGATCACTAACTACACTAGTCAATCATTGGTGGCCAGAGACCCATACATTCCGTATGAAGGTTGGAGAAGTCTGTATTACTTTACAAGATGTTGTGATAGTTTAGGTCTACAAATCCACAGACCTGTCATGACTAGTACCATAGATGTTCGGTGGGATAATGTTTGTTAGGAGTTGCTAGGAATTATCCCACCTCAAATAGTGAGGCATGGTTTGTTATTACACATGCAATGGTTGAGAGAGACATTTGGCATCCTTCTTGCAAGTGTTAATGATTAGATGATCTGACGATACACTAGGGCTTACATTTTGGTTATCGCAAGGGGATTAATATTTGCAAATAAGTCTGGAGATATAGTATATTTGATGTATCTTCCTATACTACGGAGTCTTCGACTATACTAGCATGCTTAGTTGATGGAGTGCTGCATTAGCAGTATTTTACTAGAAGCTATGCATGATAGTCAACATGATATAATGGCAATAGCTGGGCCACTTGTTTTCTTACAGATATTTATATGCTCATATATTATTAGCAATACAAGATAAGTTTGGGCATGGAAGCGACTACATATGGAAGACTTGATAGACTGCCCACTCTTGCACCAACTCAGCCTACTAATGCCCTTGGTGCCATGTGGCAAAACAAGCAAATTTACAAACAAAATTCAACACTACAAATGTTGCATTTTTATCAAGATCAACTAGACCAACAATGCGATGATCAGATAATATTTGTAAATGTGTAAAAATACTTGTAACAGTATATATTAAACTTGTTTCACTTTTTTGCAGATTATATGGGAGTCATACATAGAAAAAATATTGGCTAAACTGCTTATAATATATAGAGCAAATACTGATAAATGGAGGACAAGGGCACCACTCATCTACTTTGATATTATTGAGTGGCATTTTCTAAATAGAGTGATGCACCAGTTTGGTCCGAATTAGCAAATCACTTCGTGTAATGCTTCACTCTATTGATAGACGTGGTAAGAGCACTTATTATTGGTAGACACACCACATAGGGTATATTGCAATATGGGAGCAGCATAGAGCTAGGCTAGTAGATTCACCATAAGTGGTTGTAGCCATGAGCTATAGTGATCTCTACATGATATGACAGAGGAGCATCACACGACGGTTGATTTCTCCATTATCACATAGACCACACATTCATTTTTTGCCCTCTAGCACAACTATTGAGGCTATGATATGCTTAGTAAAAATTAAAATATTTTCTGTTTGTATCTTTTATATTCTCAAAGGTTTTAACTACTAAATATTTGGTGTAGGTTCATACTTTATTAGATATTCACTGTCGAGATTTAGATGCATTTGTTGTGTGTAGTAGTAGTGGTTGTCGAGCATCAATGCGGGAGATTGTTGACATGTGCGTTAGCGCATCACATATGATTGACGAGTTGCGACATTTACATGCTCTTCCTACAAAGCATCAACTAGTACTAGCTCCCATACTGCATTAGCCAGTACCATCTACTTCAGGTAAAGGTAGAGGTAGAGGTAGACGCAGAGGAAGATGGACTACAAAGGAGCAAACTATATCTACTACGGAGCACACTGCTAAGGTTGCAGAGAATGCTACATCTAATACGGAGCATGCTACATCTACTATGAAGCAAGCTATAGAAGAGACGACTATTATATAATAGTAGCGAGCAGATGTAGACATGCTTATTCAGCAACTTACATAGGAGCCATCTACTTCTCATGGCCTAAGATTGCCGAGGAAGAAAAAAAAAAGAAACCACAACATATTCGATTTTATGTACCAAGAGGGTAGATGCTTATTTATAAACTTAGAATGTTTTGATGTATAAATAAATTTCATTTAGTATCATTTGTGATTATTCGTTTTGATATGTGTGAATTTAGTGTTTTAGTTTAGATATGGTTTTATATTTATATGTTATTCCATTTAGTATCACTTGCTATTTCATTTAGTATCACTTGTGATTATTCTGTTTTTTAGTTGTCAACTTTAGTTGACTTTTAATGTCAACAATTGGTAACTTGTAACTTATAAGCTAGTTGATCTTCTAGTTATGATGATTTATGGTGGACAAAATCTCTGGCTGAGTCAGATTTCTCCTTAAGAGAATCTGATTGTTGAGTTTCTATACATTTGAAGCACCTTGACGTGGATATTTGCTTTCTTGGGTGTTGGGAAGAGTTGTCTTCTTTTGAGATTCTCTGATGGCTCCTTCACCACCACCAGCTTCATCGTCACCACAGTAGTGTTTATGTTTAAATTTCTATTTCAATATTTTATTTTAGTAATTATGAATGACATATTGTTTTAGTGTTCCTTTCGAGTTTCAGATTATCAGAACATTGCTCATCTGTTAAGCATTTCACTGGAAATACTTAGGCGGTTTTTATTAAAAGAAAACTCTTAGTAGTTAGGCATTTTGCATTGGAAACGCTTAAAAGTAAAACATTTTCCCAATGCAAAATGCATAATTTAAGTATGATTTAATTTAGTTAAGTCTAAAAGTAAAATGATAACAAAGTTAAGCATTTTAAGTTGGAGCTTAAATGTTTAACAGTTAATCATTTCTTCATTGAACTAAAATGCTTTCGAGTTAAGCGTCTTATATAGAGCTATAGTGTAACAGACCTCTTTTAATATTAAATTTGAGCGACAAACTCTTTTTGGTAAAAAAAGTTTCAAACATGACTAGTTTGGTCAAAAACTTAGAAAAAGAGTAGGTGTCTTGAAAATTATGCTATAATAAAGTTGGACCAGACAGGATAGTTTTTCTTTAGTAATAAAGTTGGACCAGACAGGATAGTTTTTCTTTAGTTTGTTAGGGCTAAACGAATAATATAAGTCATTATTTGCTATTTCAAAACGAAAAAGCCTAAAACTAATAGAACTATAATTAGGCGATATTTTTTTGCAAATCGGCCCAGCACATGTTCTCGTCCATAGTTACAAATAAATGATTATAACAAAAACTAATTTGCAACTTATATTAGATTTCTTTTCCCTAAATTAGCCTTCTAACAATTTTTATGCGTCTAGAACACTTTAAACATTTTATGAGGCTAGGTTAGTTGCAAAACTGCAGAATCAGCCAGTGCCAAACTTTTACACATAAATCAATTTCAAAACTCAGTTGGTATCGTATTTTAAGTTTGAAGGTGAATTAGACAAGTGATAAAAAAGTTTGACAGAGTTAAAATAGTCAAAAGTAATTAAGTCTGCCCCTAATTATTTTTACCTCTAATTCATTTCAAAACTTAAATACTATTGTGCAAATACTCAATTGGGTGAGGAAAGCGGAAGCAAAACCCTTCACCCTCAAACAAATCCAGATAGAATAGCAATAATTTGGGGCAAACCAAATATTAGCAAAGCTAATATCAATATCAATATAAGAAGTCAAAATGCAAGATGCTAGCTGTAGAGAACTTCAAATACCAAAGGTAATCACAAATATGAACACCAAATCAATGCAAACCATAAAGAGAAAAGAGGGAGAGACACGATTTACGTGGTTCGGCGATATGCCTACATCCACGGACAGAGCAATGTTCAATCCACTTTGCAAATCTTCAAATACAAAGAGATTATAACTATAATCTCTCTCTAAACAATGGTGGCTCTCCCCTACAAGTTTTTCTCTCTTGCAAAATGTCCACACCAAACCCTAAAACCCAACATTTCTATTTATAGTGCCGGTTCAGATTAGGTTTTTCTGCGTGTGCAAATGCAGACTGGCGTTTGAACGGCTTAAGCCCCATTCGAACGCCTGCAGAAATAACTGCTCTCGGGTTGGCTCGTGTTCGAACGCGGCTGGGGCCGTTCGAACACTTGCAACACAGACTGCTCTCTATTTAGAGCCCGTGTTCGAACGCCCCTAGGGCCCGTTCGAACGCGCGGCACAGAAAAGCTAATACATACTCAATTTTTGCTAAAATTGAATTTGAGCCAATTTTTAACAAATACGTGTTATATATGTTTCGAACCTAGCCTAGTCGGCTACTACCAAATATTATAAAAAATCTAGATCCTTTCAAAAATTTGTCATGTTTTAGGGATAAATTTTCAGATAAATCGTTTTCTAATTCAATAACTTCTAAATATAAGTCATTGATTAGATTAGAGATTTATATAGAAATGTTTTCTCACTTCGTAATCTTTTTTGGGATTTGAAATTCTCATGTAAATCGCTGATCTGGTCAGTGATTTATATTTGAAAGTTGTTGATTGGGCTAGTGATTTTTTAAACATATAGTCCCATATTTAAGTTTTAAATTATAATATACATATAAAATAAATATTTTAGGATGGCTAGTTGAGCGTTTTGCCCAATAAACTGAAAATAGGTTTGATATAGCATGTTCTCCTCGTTTTCTGTTTCCACTACGCAATCACCAAAATTGATGACCGGATAAACTTTCCAATAAATATAACACAATAACTATCAGTGTTCACATCAGCAAAAACAGTATACAAAAGTTGATTGTGTTATTTAGTAATAGATTACATGAGCCATAAGCAAATTCTATTATTTCTCAACGGATTATGTTATCCTTTTAAACTATCATTTTTCGATGAATTTTAATCCACCGAAGATGCTCGTGAGAGATAGAGTTGTAGATGACTGAATGAGTGGAATGGTATACCTCTAGCGAGGCTCAAGTTCGTTCTGGTGAAACTATTGAATGAAATTTGTAACACCTAAACCCTAAACACATGCATGACACGAGCCCACATGGCATATGCAAGATACCTGACAATTTGGTTATTTGTCAACAATCAAATAAACCTATAACAACACCATAATTTTATCCATAATATTTAAACTAAGAATAACTCAAGTCTGACTATCAATAATATACAGATAACCCTAATAGGGCCCCACATAAATCAAAAAATATCATCAAAAATATTTCACTATTACATACACACAACCATAGTATATACATAATACAACAAGTACAAAGTCACTTGCTAATATAAAAGATAAGAATAAAAACACACTCTAAAATGTCAACTGATACATCATATAATATAACGCATCTAGTATATAACACTAACTGCACTTTACTTTTCACTCGCTGGTAAGACCTCTTAGAGAGTATACTGCTCCACTTGTTCATCTAGATTTTTAGAAAGAAGAAAACAAAAGGAGTCATGAGCTAAAGGTTTAGTAAATAGACTTTACCTCGAATTAGTAATGCTAAACAAAAAGTAACTCATGTACTAGATAATATGAATCAGAAAGAAACATCATGCTATGAATAAGCATATAAGCAAGTCATCAATAATCTCAAAATATAGTAGATATCATGTTATAACTAATCAAGAACATAATTCTCGACAATATATAAATAAACCTCCATATCTTACTATTATCGTATCACTCTCAAATATAACACATATGGTACATATTAACTATGACCATATCATAATGTCAACTACAATCGTATCTAAAACATAATAACTACTCGATTATATATATATATATATATATATATATATATATATATATATATATATATATATATATATATATATATGTCAAATGATAATAGAATTATATGCAATTCTCAGTATCACAATCACCATCGATATCTCAATATAACATCATCATATTAGACCACTGTGCACAGCCAACATCTAGTACCTGATCTCAAATCCAGCTCGAAGGCTTAAAGCATACCATGCCAACCGTTAAGAGTATTT
Source organism: Typha angustifolia (assembly GCF_048772165.1). Taxonomy (NCBI): domain Eukaryota; kingdom Viridiplantae; phylum Streptophyta; class Magnoliopsida; order Poales; family Typhaceae; genus Typha; species Typha angustifolia. The sequence continues at coordinate 7,552,471 of NC_133252.1, read as the reverse complement.
CAATTAAATAATCATACTCTGCCAACCATTAAGGGTATCATCATTATCCTCACCCAAGTACCAAACTAACTAATAGAAATAATATGAGAATAACTGGCTATATATGCCCTAGCGAACGGCATATGCCTGAATATCTATTGTGCACACAAACTATTGACCTCTGATGTAAGGCCATAGAATCGCAACTATATTGAGCGATCAATCAACTCCAGGCACACCCTAACCCTAGCACTCATTCAGGTATCCTCATGCTTTCGACCAACTATCCTGTCCATGAGAACTCATGCATTTCCTTCTAAATGATAGATCGCACATTTTATCTAGTACTATAATAAGTCATGCATATCAGAAATTTAGGTGGTATGAAAGTCAAAAGAAATATATGATGAAATCTCTAATGGTATATGTATCATATACATACTCATGCTACAGATCAACTCGACATAAAGTATAGATAATCTATTCATCTTTGAATATCTCTATATATCATCAGTATATTCATATCCAAGATCAGTCTAATCAAATGCATAATAAAATATGCTCAATTGTAATCATCTTTATATAGGATCATATAATCATGCTAAAGGCCAAAACATATGTGTACATAATATATAAATAACCAAATTTGAGAAAGGCATCTAAGGGATAAGACTATTCACCGCAATTATAATTACTAAACAACCACTCATTCACGTTTACTACTACAATGATCAGTCTTTGATAGAATGATCTATAGGGTCTTGAATAGTGAGGTCAGAATTTGAAATTATTTATAATATACAATGTTAGTCTTTCCATTAATTACAATTAACCCAACTAAAAGATAATTTCTCATTGTAATCATATACTATTAATTCCTTTATTTGTTTTGTTATTTATTAACATGATGTGATTCAGAGTCCAGATCCTCCCGATAAATCAAAGTTTAAGGGAGCTTGTTATGATGGATCGATATCCTGAACTTACAATTTGAGGACAATGTGACTCGAATCATGGTGGAATGATGTGATTCAGACCACATTGAGTCATCTCGAGCTTGGATACAACCTATGGGGATCTATTCTTATTTTGTTCACATTCGAACGCAGGTTGAGAGGGGGAAAGGTGTCACGTTTGAACGCCTGCATATGTTTGCATAGGCAAAGAACGCGAAATCCGCATTCAAACGTGTTCGACTATGCTCGAATGCGATTGACAAGAATTCATTATTTCTAGGGTTATTATTTGTCATTTTTGGCTTGTTTAGTTAGCCTCTTAAGGTGTGGATGGCAACCAAAAATATTATGATGAATAAATGTTGAGTTCTATCCCCTTTGCTTCCTTTCTATCCTAATCTTCCTTCCCCTTCATTCAAGCCCTAGCCATGTGCCATCTCGACGTCGGTGATCCTTCTAACCTCCCTTGTCCGTCGAGTCCTCCCTCCATCTTGAAATCTCGACCCCTTCTGCCCTCTCATCCTTATCCCCTAAACACCACAATTCATCTGCCCCATCGTCATTATCATTCCTCACCTCATCATCACCATGACCCGTCACTTCTACCATCACCCCTACTTTAAAATATTTTTATCCTAGTTGTAGTTAGAATCTATGAGGGGCATAAATATCAAAAATGTAGATCAGAAAATTATCACCACCTTAGTTTCGTAATTTTCTGACTATAGTAGAATATCTAATCAATATTTTTCCTCGACTGCGCGGGCTGCTTTTCTGCATTCGGACGTTCACTCCATAACATAATCGTAATTATACTATCCAATAATTTATTTAAGACATAATCATCTGCCTATTATTCTCTTTGATAATTAATAAAATAAGAATTAAATTAATGCAAGTAATTACATACGAATATATGTACATAACTCTAATAATTATTATACCTAGCTAGGATTAATATAGTAAAGTATATTGCATATATTTTGCTAATCTTAGTATAATTAGATTTATTTACTAATCATGGTATAATTAGATTTATTTACCAGATACCATATATCTGTGGGGGTTAGAAAAGAAATAAAGAGAGTTATAAGCTAAAGACTCAATGAATAGACTTTACCCCAAATTAGTGAAACCAAACAGAGAGAAAATCATGTACTGGATAATTTGAATCAAAAAGAAGAATAATGTCATGTATGAGTATATATATATATATGTATCATCGATAACATATATATATAAATGTAACCAATATTATCTCATGAATAGGCATACAATATTATCTCATGAATGGGCATATTATATTCTTAACCAAAAATCTATCTCATGATGAAATTATAATATAACATCATTGAATATAACAACATATGATGTATAATAATCATGATCTAGTGATACTAGTCACATCAATGATAATTCATGATGCATGCCAACTACTAAATAATCATATATGTTAGAGTCAAATATAATATACATATTTCTTACTATCACACTCATCCGTCTCAACTTTGAATATCAACCACTATGCTGGACCATAATACTTGGCCCCAAACTCAATACACATCATGCCACAATCTCAGAACATATCCTGTCATATGTTAAGGGTATCTTTAATGATAATCATACCCTGCCATACACTAAAGTATCTCTGAAGATAATCAAACCCTATCATACGCTAAGAGTATCTCAGTTAATAATCGTACCCTATCATATACTAAGGATATATCAATGATAGTTGTACCCTATCATACGTTAAGAGTACAACCATTAGCCATTGTCATACTCTATCATACGCTAAGAGTATGTCTAATACTAGTCCGGACCAAATACCATTCAAATCACCACATCACATACACATGTATTTTTATGATTTTCTATATATAATAAGTCATATGCATATATCCAATACTATAACAGATCATGCAACTCAAAAATTTAAGTGGTAAAGAAGCCAAAAGACAAATGATGCAATGCAGTCTTCATCCCTATATCTAAGACATGCATCCTCATACTAGTTTATCACATGCATACTCATGCTAAATATCATCTCAACATAAAATCATAACAGTATAGTCATCTCCAATCATCTCTATATATCACCAATATACTCATATCGCAGATCAGTCTAATCAAATGTATTATAAAATATTCTCAATTGAAATCATCTCTAAATAAAATCATATAATTATAATAGAGGTCAAAACATGCATATACATAATTATATAATATATCCTAATTTGAGAAAGACGTCTCGAGGATAAGACTACTTATATCTAGTCAAAAGACACAAACCACGTAACTCTCATATCAATTAACCGAGTGTCAACTCATTACTAGCAGGGTCACCGGGGTCTCAAATAAGGGGTTCGGGATCTAAAAATGTTCAAGTAATATAAAATTAGTCATTTATCTAACTAAAATCCATTCATATAAAATATGATAATTTATTAAGTTTTAGAGTTTCTAGTTATCTTGATAACTAGTTAGATTTACATTATAAATCTAACTATGTAGTCTTTACTTTATAAAAATAAATAAATAAATAAGCATAGTATCTCATTAGTTACAAAATAATATTTGATAAATTATTAGAATTGGTTAAAATGTATATCATATGAATATTAGTATGAATCTATAAATCTAATGATTATACTTTACGAATCTATCTATTAATCTAATAGAAACATAAATAAATAAATAAAAATATAAGTATTACCTACATTTATCTGTAATATTTTATAACCTAATTAATCATTAATTAATTATTAACAATAAATTGATGAATATATATATATATATATCTACTATTAAAATAATTAATGTCTAAATAATATATTGCATTAACTAAGAAAAGAAATACCTAACTAAATAAATAAAAAAATTGCAAATAAGGCCACTGCCAAAGTAGGGAACACAACCTAGAGTTCTTGGTACTGTTGGAATCCCACACAAATTGGGACATAGCTAAACAGGTGGCTAAGTTCTTAGGAAGATGCTGGAGTTGGTTTGCAGTTCCAATAGAAGGTTGATCTGAAGGGATCATGGTGCTGTGGAAGAAAGAAGTTGGCAAGATAATGTTGTTGTAGCCTTAAGGTATGAGATTCACATGGTTATTTCTAATGTTGCGGGTCAAACATGGGGCTGGACGGCTATTGATGCAAGCAACCAATTGAGTGAATAAAGGGACCTTTGGGAGGAGCTGATCAATGTAATGAGCATCGAAGCTCCTTGGATCATGGTGGGAGACTTCAATGCCTACCTCTCCACCCAAGAGAAATAGAGCTCCCATCCGGTGATGATGGGACCAAAGTGCAAGGCTTTCAAGGAGTTTGTGGACAAGGTCAAGTTTTGCGATTTGGGCTTCAAAGGGTCTCCCCATTATCTGGTGCAACAATCAACAAGGGCACAAGCAAATCTGGATAAGGCTGGACTGGGCACTAGCTAATGCCCAATGGCTTGGCCAGCACTTAGCAAAATTACCCCCCTGGATAGGACTGCATTAGATCACGCACCACTTTTGCTATCAATGCTGATGATGAGTCAAAGACGGGCTAGGCCAACCAGATTTGAGCTCTAATAGCTTGAACATGAGGAAAGTGAAGGAGTAGTGGCTGGAGTATGGGCTAGTGGGGCTTAATGGCAACCCTATGCATGCCTTCACTTATAAAACTTGTTCCATGCACCAAGTTCTACGTAAATGGAGTCATGAGGCCATAGGGAACATGGACAAACGCCTTCGAGAAACCTCAACTATCATCAAACATTTAGAGGACCTTGATGTGGGGCAGCTTGATGAGGTGGGTTATGGTAATCTTTTCAGTCAGTATCATAGAAAGGCTGCCCTACAGGCAACTCAATATTAAATGGCAACAAAAGGCTCAATTGAAATGGACTAGTGATAGGGATTGTAATACCAGATTCTTTTAAATCACCACATCTTTGCGTCGACGCCGCAACCTCATCTCAGCAATCTAGAAGAATAACGGAGAATGGACATAGTGAAGAGGAAGCTAATGCTACTTTTGTAGAATTCTACTATGAACTCTGATGTCAGCGGTGGAACCCAACCAACAAGATCTTGGATGGTCTGAGATGCCGGCTATCTCTACGAACGATGCAGCAAGTCTCACCTCCCGATGACCAACAAGGAGATCAAGGTGGCTCTTTGGAGCCTCCAATAAGGGAAAGCACTCAGAACGGATGGCATCCGAGTGGAGGTTTACACCCATTACTGGCACATCCTCGGAGACAGCCTCTACAATACGGTGTGATATTTCTTCACCTCAGCTAACCTACCAAGGAGATTGAAACATCTAGACCTCCAAATACACGTGGAAACCGCGTGGGTAAATCCCCCCACGCGGTGTATCACATGACCTGTCAGTACAAGGATTTCACAAGGCACACAACAGCACAATTTCACCATAAATAAACTCAATTATAAGAGTCCGAATACAAGTCCACAGGCCACAACAAGCCTTCCAAATATACATCCAAAATACTAAGTTAAAGTCCAAAAAGATACAACATCATCATCATACCCTCGTAGGGGCTTAATACAACTAACATACGTACTAAAAAGAAAGAAAGCGGCTACTCCTCGCTACCCGCACCTGCGTCCCCTAGCTCTGAAATAATATGCCACGAGGGGTGAGCTTACAGCCCAGCGAGTAGGATCCATACAATCTAAAATAATGACATCACAGGTGTATCTCCAATGTATGCCTAAATTTACTAACGATAACGACATGCTTATTAAAATGACTTACCACCATTTACTAAGTCAATGCAGTTGATAAAGATTACCAATCACTATCTTGGAACATGCTAGTTTACCAAACATATTATGATCAGTTCACACAGATATAAAGTTTGAGACAATCTCTTATTCGTACACATCTCAATCATAGGTTTACGTGTTATGCACAGCAATAAAATAGCAGTTCAGTCATCTCATGTCTACCAAAACAATAATCATACTTATCATCGCTCACCGAGCTATTCACCACACAGGGTAAATACTCTTACGAAACAATCATCCATCATCACATACATCGATGGGGGGATATATACACATCTAGCGGTAATGTCACCTACACGTGTATGGCGACACTACATGTGACCGGTTGTCTGTGGCCATCAGACTCAGGACCCCGATCGTAAGCCCATATCTCACTCTCTCTAAATCATCACCGCCCTCGGCGGGAGAATCAGGAGCCCTCGGCTCATCAACAGACGCCCTAACCCTGCGTCGTCGGGTACCGCTAGAGTTATATCCCCGCCTCACAATCATGTTCTTCTATCATCATAATCTAGTCCTAACTATGCAGTATAACTACCTGAATGCCACACAGGCTTCCCGACCTCAGGTGTAGGCCGCTAATAGTATAGACATATATGATACACTCTGCCCTTAACCCTGGGCTGAGTGAGTAGGGGTATTGCCTAGTCAGAATTCGACTACTAATGATAGGTGGAAGTGGTGCAGTGTTTATGCGTGTATAAAGCATGTTATAGTCATCATGATCATTACAGTCCATATTCACAGCAATCATACATCTATGCAACGGTATATCATACAGGACACATGTAAAACATTATCATACACATTAACATTCTCATGATACTATGATGAACAGGTTATAAATAACTACATATGCAAAAGATATAACAGGGAGTACCGACTGCATGCATTAATACTGACATTTCCTACTGTATCATGTTATTCTAGATTTGTATAACTCTACTCGCCTGGGGGGTCTCCACGGTAAGGTAAAACTCGTCCGCTAGTCCGGAATCCCAAAATCTTCCTCACGCGGTGTCAATCCTATTAATTCACGCAAGTAAAGTCATTAGCGAACTAATAAAATTAATTATCTTATTAGCACATTTATGTTTGGTACGAGTCAAGGGCATCCTAGGAATCTTGTATTATCCCAAAATTAAGGATCAGGCTAATCAAATTAGGTGAAAATGGTAAACAGGGTTATAGGGTCCAAATGGCCCCAAATGGGCTAGGCTAGAGGCAAAAAGGGGTAGGCCCAAGCAATAAGGCCTTGGTGGGCTGGGGGCCCAGCCACAGCCCACCAAGGTTGGAATAGTGGGCTGCAGACTGCAGCTCACTCCACAATGGGCTAATGGGCTGCAGCCTGCAGCCCACCCAAATGGGCTGCAGCCTGCAGCCCACCCAAACTGGGCTGGTGGGCTGCGGTCTGCAGCCCACCCCAAAGGATTAGTGGGCTGCAGTGGTCTGCAGCCCACTAAGGGGGGAAAATGGGTGGGGTTTAACCCCCCCACCCCTCCACCACATCTCCTTCCACCACCGATGGAAGGAGGGTGAGGCGGAGGGAAGCGCCCACGAGGCTGCGGGGACGCGGGGCTGCGGCGGCGCGGCACGAGGCCGGCGGCGCAGCGCAGGGACGGCGGCGCAGCGTAGGGGCGACGGCGGCAAGGGTCCGGCACAGCACGAGGCCGAGGAGGGGAAGGAGAAAGGAAAGAAAGGAAGGAGGTTTACCGGAGGGGGGGGGTCGGCGAGTCGGTGGCTTCGGCGGCTGTCGGCAACCATGAGGGAGAGAGAGAGAAGAAGGGAGGCTGTGGTGAGGGAAGGAAGAGATAAGGGAGATGGGGGGGAGGGTGGCGTGCACGGCAAGGAAGGGAAGAGAAGAAGAAAAGAAAAGAGGGAGGGTGGCAGGGTGGCAGGCTTCAGGGAAATTTTTTTTTTTTTTTTTTAATTTGTGGTGTTACAGAGATAGGGATGAGTGTATGTAACCTTGATTGCAAAGAGAACCTACCCTACTAGAGTGCAAGACTACATATCAATTGCTTTCTACAATGTCGCATACAAAGTCATCGCAAAGGTGTTAGTGGGCCGCATGAAAGGACTCCTACCAAAGCTCATTGGGCTAGAGCAAGCGGCCTTCATCACCGGATGATCCATCATTGACAACACTCTTGTGGCTCAAGAAGTGGCTTACAGCATGGCGTAGGACAAAAAGTGATCAAAATGGACATGGAGAAAGCATATGACAAGGGAAGCTAAGGGGTGGTACTCGGCACACTTGAGCGCGTGGTATTCCCAAGTATGTGGCGCAGATGGATCCATGCATGCATCACCTCCCCGAGGTTTATCGTGCTCATCAACGGGACACCATCCAATTGGATCACCCCTTACCACGGTCTTTGGCAAGGCGACCCATTGTCACCTTACCATTTTATTCTTGTTCTCAGATCCTATCCAACACCTTCAATGCTAAGACCAGAGATATAAAGCTGACCAAACTCTTCATTAGACGCATGCAGCTTTCCCATCTATTGTACATGGACTGTAACGCTCCTGCCCTACAAGGGCGCCTACACGCTCACTCACCCACACGGCACGCATGGCACACGCGATAAGATAGGCGAGGCCGCCATGCACAAATACACTTGCGGTTACATAATCCATCACTAAATAAGATATACTATTAACCAAATAATATGTTAATATTTGAATATCCAAGTCCATAATAATATACACTAGACCACTATATAATCTGACAGAATCCACACAAGCCACGATAAATTATCAAGATACAATTTATAACCACTGACACATGAGTACAATATAGTCTAACATGTATTATACAAATTATCGTTTAATACAATATAATACAAATATCAAATAATGGTACAACTTAATTTTTATATAAGCTATCATCTATAGCTCACCTCATCATTGTTCTAAATATCTTCTCAGAATATCTTAAATTGCTATTATGTCCACATATTTGAGGGGGTTAGAAAAGAAATAAAGAGAGTCATGAGCTAAAAGATCAGTTAATAGATCTTACTCTGAATTAATGATATCAAATAGAGAATAAATCATGTACTGGATAATATGAATCACATAGAAGCATCATATCATAAATGAGTATATGAATCTATCCTTAATAGTATATAAATATATCGTAGATATCATGTCATAACTAATCAAAGTATAAAATTCTCGATATTGTATAAATAAATATCTGTATCATTCCATCATCATAACTCTCTCTCAAATATGACATATATGATGCATGCCGACTATAACCATATTATGATATCAAATGTACCCACATATAATGCATATTAACTACTCAATAATCAGATATATTAGATGATAATGAAATTATATACATTTCTCAACATCTTAGTCCATATTATTGACTCTAAATAATATTATCATACTAGACTATTATGCACAGTCAACATTCAGTACCTGATCTCATCATCCAACTCATAGACTCAAAGCATATCCTGTCATGTGCTAAAGGTATCTCAGTCATAGTCATACTCCATCATATGCTAATGTATATCAATCTTCATCCAAATCGAATACCCTGCTAGTTAATAGAAATCATATGAGGGTAACTTACCGCGCGCATGCCTTGGCGAACAATAGGTCTCCGATTGTCTGTGCTCACCAGACTCAATTAATCTCAGACATAGGTCACAAGATATCGCATATCAACAATCATAAATATCACATCAAGCACCCCTAACCTTGGCACCTACTTGGGAACCCTCATGCTTTTTTATTAACTTTCTTATCAATGAGATTTATGCATTTCTTTTGATATGATAGATCATATGAATATATTCAATATTATAACAAGTCAAAGCATATCAGGAATTTAGTGGAAGAGAAAATAAAAGAGATATGATGTTATGCAACCTTCAAACATATATCTATCATATGCATACTCATGCTAGTTTATCTCATGCATACTCATACTAGAGATCATCTCGACAAAAGATATAAATAATCTATTCATCTCCAATCATCTATATATATAATCACTATATTTATATTTAGGGAAATTTGTATATAACACCCTGCCTTTTAACGAAATTTGCATTTACACCCTACGTTTTCACTATTTGCAGATCGAGCCCTATGATTCAATTAAGATTTGCAGAAAACACCCTACTGATAGTTCTGTTAGCTTAACTTAACCAAACCCTACGGTTAAGTTAACTATACTAATATGATTACCAAAATACCCTCGTCTAAGTTACCCAACATATACACAATTTAATCCAAACCCAACCAAACCTAACTCAGCCTAACCTAAATTAACCTAACCAAACTTAACCCAACAAATACCCAAATATATTTCAAATTTCAAAAAACCCTCAATGTGATCATTGTTAATTTAAAATCTTCTATTTTGTTCTTCTTTGTATTATAAACTCGAATTTTGCAAACACCCCTACCACAAGAGCAACTAAAGTTTTCGCTCACATCGTTGCAACTCAAATTTGAGCTCATTAATTAGCTAATAGCTATGCCATTTCTGAAATCCATACTTTAACATTTCAAATGAGATGTAGGTTCAGGATTTGATCAGTGAAATTGTTCTAAAAAGTAAAACCCAAGCTGTGCCATTTCCAAAAATGGAAGCTATGCCATTTCCCAAATCTAAAACTAAATCTAAAGAAAATATCAAACCCAAGATAGAAGAGGAGAAGAGAGAGTCGTTAGAAAAGAAAATCCTATCTTTTCTTGATCGAAAGAAGCTATAGGTTTTGCCCTAAAAGAGAGGAAGAGAGAAGAAGTAGAAATAGGGAGGAAGAAGAAGTGTAAGGGTATTTTCATCATTTAATAAAATTACTTGTAAATTTGATGAAATATTCCCATCTGCCCAAATGGTGTTAGTTAAAATCTAACACATGGTATTTTCTACAAATATTAATTAAATCATAGGGCTCGATTTGCAAATAATGAAAACGTAGGGTGTAAATGCAAATTTAGCTAAAAGGTAGGGTGTTATATACAAATTTCTCTTATATTTAATGTTAGTCTAATTAAATAAATGATAAAACATGCTCAATTATAATCATCTTTATATAAGATCATATAATCATGCTAGATGTCAAAACATACATATATATAATCATATAATATATTCTAATTTGAGAAATGCGTCTAAGAGATAAGATTATTCACATTTTGTCAGAAGACACGAACAACATATCTCTCACATCTATCAACCGAGTGTTAACTCAACTCTAGCTAGATCCACGGGGTCATAAATAAGGGTGTTGAGATCTAAAAATATTTAGATGGCATGAAGTTAGTTGTTTATCTAATTAGAATCCGTTCATGTAAAATAAGATGGTTTATAGATTTTATTAAATAATTAATTTATATTATATATATATATATAATTATGATAACATTAATATGTTGTTAATATAATCATATTTGTTTATTAAGGACTCTAGTTTCCTAATCATATATTACGCATATAATAGTTAATTTCTTTGATATAGAACATAAAAGACAATATATATAATAAAATATTTTAAAATATATATATAGTACATACAATATCTAATCCAATTATTTTGTGATTACTATACTTACTTAATAAATCACTAATTGTACATAAATAATTATTATCCAACTATATAAAGATAATTATCATAGCTTAGTATTTCGTTTGATACAAAAATAATATATAATAATAACATGCCAAAATAGTTATATATCACATAAACATGAATATAGGATTATCATCCATATAACTATATATATAAATTTTATAACTATGTATAAGCTATAGATATATTTATATGCATTTACTTATAGTTATAATAATCAATATCCATTAATATAAACATAATTGTCCGAGCTTAGCATTTTATTTTATAGAAGATAATATATAATAATAAGGTGCTAGAAATGCATTATATATATATATATATCAATATAATTAACTACCTAATTAATAAAATACTTAATTAATAGAAAAAGAAATAAGAAAAAGAAACATTCATAGTGTTGGGCAAGCTCGGCACTGTCTAATATAGTGCTAGGCTGAGCCCAGCACCATAGCAGCTAGGAAACAGGAAACGAGAAAGAAGAAAAAGAAAGGAAGAAGAAGAGAAGAAGAAAGAAAAAGAAGAGAAGAAAAGAAGAAGAAAGGAAGGGAAGGGAAGGGAGGAGGAGCCGGGCTAGCTGAGAGGGGCTCGGTCGTTGCTGGACAGCCAGCAACCAGCCTCTCATCGGCGACCCGATTTTGGTGAACCCAAGAGAGAAAGAGAAAGAAAGGGAGAGAAAAAGAGAGAGGGAGAGAGAGAAGAGGAGGGAAGAGACTCACTAGCATCGGTGGCGAGAGTGATAGCTGTAGGCCTGCGTCAGTAAGAGTGAGAGAGAGAGAGAGAAAGAGATTTTGAGAGAGAGGAGAGTGAGAGAAGGAGACCGAAAGAGAGTGAACAGAGAGAAGAAAAAGAGAGAGAAACGGTGGGTAGGGAGGCTATGATGACGAGGCCCACCGCGGCCAGCTAGCTGGTCCTACGGTGCATGGCACCCCCCATAGACTGCCATGACAGGTGAGAAAATTGTCTCACCTGCTAGGCTTCACTTGGGCACGAGGCCTACCACAACGTGGTGGGTTGCGTTGCATTGTGCCAAAAATACTTATTATTATTATTATTATTATTATTATTATTATTATTATTATTTTAGGGCTAGGTTGTTACACGGATGACATGCTAATCACTACGCAAGCAAATGTGCCCAATGCGGAGTGTGTCCTAGAGTGCCTCTGAAACTACTCCGCCCTCTCAAATTAGAGGGTTAATTTAGCGGGTAAAGATAAAAATCGTACAAGAGGTAGAGACGGTTAAAATAGAGAGACGAAGAGGGAGGAGTAGGCCTACCCTACGGGACTAGGGGGATCGACGGACGAGGGAGATTAGAAGCTAGACGAGACCTTGCCAATGGAAGAGGTGGCGCTGGTTGGTAAAGGAGGAGGGAGATGTAAAGGCCGACGGCCTAGTGTTGAGAGATGCAAGGGCAAAAACTAAAAAATCTTTCATTCTAAGCATGTTTAAGATACAAGCCATAAGGCCCTATTTATAGAGATTAAATCAAAAGGTCATAAACAAATTTAATTAATCAATCTACCTTATCTTCGTAGATTAACCCTTCATTTCATTGTAGATAGATTTTAAATCTAGAGAAGTCATCAATGCAAAATTTGTAGATATGAAGATTGGCGATCTTATCCAATTGGTTTAATATTATTTGAATGTCTATGGAATATCTTTACGAATATTTTCTCAAAATTGCGTAGAGTTGAATTAGTTAACTAATAAATTCTACCCTAATGAGACTTTAATTAAAGCAAATAAGTAGAAAAGATAACTAAACTCAAACCATTGAGCCCAACCTCTCCTTGATGTGATTCGATCTGACCTAGTTCGCATCAACGCATCGCTTGGTCTATTCTCTTGGGTAGTAGCCGATGGAGGGGCATGCACCTCATAAGATGGGAAGTGGTCACCCAAAACAAGGCAAATGGAGGTCTGGCAGTTAAAAAACTGAATCAAGTGTGAACAGCTCAACTGAGCAAGCTTGCCTTCAAGGTTTTAAACAAGGAAAACTTGCCTTGGGTAAACCTACTAAGAGCTAAATATGGCAATCTAGATCCATGGGAGACTAAGGTGGCACTAGCTTCATCCTGGGTCTGGAGGGCCATCAACTCATTGCTTGGTCTCATAAAGTGTGAATGTAGGAAGGTGCTTGCGAATGGCAGATCCACTAAAGTGGCCACGACCTTGTGGCTATTGGCAATCCCTTGGAACAAGCATCCGTGATGCATGAGTGCAACTTTGCTAGATGAGAATTTTCTTGTGGCCAACCTTCTGAATAAAGATCAGTGGCCATGGCAAAGACTGATCATCGAAGGAGGGGAGGAGGTGGCATTCTAGATCATGAAGTTATAGTAGAGGTGTAAACGAGCCGAGCCTGAGCGAGTCGGCACCAACTTAGGCTCAGTTAGAAATTACTTTCGAGCCTTTAAATTATGCTCAGGCTCGGCTCAGCTCAACTCAAGTTGAGCTCAAACTGAGCCTAACCAAGCCCAAGTTGAGCCCGAGTAGAGCTCGAGCTTGATTAGAGGATGAGGAGGTGGTGGCGGCGTGGACAATAGCTTGCCGAAGGAGAAGAAGGAGGCCGACGCCGAGCCCAACGCTGATGGAGGAGGTTGCTGAAAGAGGCTGGAGGAGATGGTTGATGGAGAAGGAGGCCAATAGAGAGTAAGAGGTGGTGCCATGGCGGCGGCTTCCTAGTGGAGGCCAACAGAGAGGAGGCCGGATGGGTAGCTGTGTTCTTTGTTAGTGATAGGTTACGGAACGATTCCTTTAAAATCTGAATTTATTGTAGAAAGTAGTCTGCGCAACCGAGGAAAAATATTCACCAAATATTCTCTAGTAGTCAAAAAATTACGAAACCAAGTGAAATCGATCCGTAACTCCTTGGTATATGTTTTTTGTATTTATGGGATAAAAATACGATATAGTGCGGATGATGGTGATGGTGATGGTGACGGGTGGAGTGGATATTAGGGTTATGGATGATAATGGAGATGAGGGTGGATGGTTGATGTTGTTTAAGGGATAAAAACGAAGGGGAAGAAGTGGTCAAGATCCTAAAGAAAAGGGAGGACTCAATAGACGAGAGAGATTAGAAGTTAGGAGAGACTTTGTCAACAGTAGAGATGGTAGGTTGGTAAAAAGGGAGGATGGAGATTAGGGTAGAGAGAAGATAGAGAGACAAAAAACCAATATTCCAATAGCATAATAAATTTGGCTTCCATCCACACCTTTATAGAGGTTAACCAACAAGCTAAAATAATAATTATTACCCCTAATTCTAGTGAACTCCCATCGATCGCGTTCAAATGCACAAAAGGCGTTCTTTGTCAATGCGAACATGATGCAAATGTTCGAACGCGCCCGATCTTATTTGAACGCGCATTTTGTGTTCTTTGTTTTTGTGAACCTAATGCAGGCGTTCACAAAGCTATTTGAACGTGCCCTCAACCACATTCAAATGCGACCTACAGAAAATTTATTTTAGTAAAAATAAATAACTAATGTAATAAGAAAAGACTCTAACTAAGTATATCAGCTGGTTGCATAAAGAACTCGTGGCCAACCTTTACTTCACATGTAGATATGCTAGGGAGGTTTGGGAGGAGCTCAAAAGGCATAAATTGGGGATGGAGACGCACCTCCACCGAGCCACTTTTCTCCACGTCGCAACGACGCGTGGAGGTGGGACTGAGCCTACCGGCCACTCCGCTGCCGCTGCATGACCATATTTCTCTCTCTCCCCCCCCCCACTCTCTCTCCCTCTAGTTTCCCAGTAGTCATCAATCGCCGAGAAGAGCCATTGTCGACCCTTCTATCCACTGGTGAGCCTTCCTCTCTCTCTCTCTGGTTCTCTCGTTTTCTTCTTGGGACCGCGAGAGGTTTGAGCTACCTACGAGAGGTCGGCCACTAAGCGGCCACCAGCGGCCGTACCCCTCCCCTGCAGCCCGGCCCCCTTCCCATTTTCTTCTTCCTCCTCCTCTTCTTCTTCTCCTTCCCTTCTCTTCTCCTCTCGGGTAGCACCCTACAACAAGGTGCTGGCTCGGCTCAACACCTGCTATGTTGAGGTGCTAAGCTGAGCCTGACACTATGTATAGTTTTAAAAAATATATATAAATATATACATATTATTGATTACTATTTAAATTATATTTGATTATGATATTAATTAGTTAATTAGTTGAGTTAATCTAATATATTTAATTTATATAAATTAAATCTAATTATATCATAGTTAGTAAATAAATCTAATTATATCATGTTTAGCAAAATACCTGCAACATATGTTACTATATTAATCCTAGCTAGGTATAGTAATTATTAGGGTTATGTACATATATGCTTGTGTAATTATTTGCAGTAACTAAATTCTTATTTTCTTAATTATCAAAGAGAATAATAGATAGATACTTATATTTTAAATATACTATTAGATAATATAAATATGGTTAATAAATAACAAAACAAATATAGGAATGAAGAGTGTATGATTACAACGAAAAATTATTTTTTAGCCGGGTTAATTTTAACTAATAGAAAGACTGACATTATATATTATAAATAATTTTAGATTTCGACCCCCCTATTCAAGATCCCGTGGACTTAGCTATCGAGGCTTGATCATTGTTATAGTAGCATGAACGAGTGGTTGTTTGGTAATTATAGTGGTGGTAAGTAGTCTTATCCTCTAGATGCCTTTCTTAAATTAGGATATATATATATATATAACGTACTTGCATGTTTTGACCTCCAGCATGATTGTATGATTTTATCTACTAATGATTACAATCGAGTATATTTTTATTATGCATGTAATTAGGTTGATCTTGGATATGAGTATGATGATGATAAATAAAGATGATTATACTGTTATAATTTTATATCTAGTTGATCTGTAGCATGAGTATGCATGTGATAGATTAGTATGGGTATGCATGTATTGACTACATGGTTGAAGACTGCATTGCATCATTCTTCTCTTGATTCTTGTTCCACCTAAATTTATGTTATATATTGACTTGTTATCGTACTGGATATATGCATATGATCTATGATTTAGAAGGAAATCATGAAATGTAATTGATAGAATAGTTGATAGAAAGTGTGAGGATACTTAAGTGGGCACGAGGGTTAGGATGCGCTTAGTGGATGATTGATCACTCGACATAGTTGCGATCCTGTGGTCTTACGTTCGAGGTAGTTAGTCTGTATACACAATAGACATTCGGACACATGCCCTTTCACCAGAGCATATGTGGCAAATTATCCTCACCATACTAGGTTTCTATCAACTAAAATGGTGCCTAATCTGGATGGATATTGATACACTTAGCGGATGACAAGGTATGATGTTCTTTTGAGATACTTTGCGGATGACAGAGTATGCTCTGAGCCTTAGGGCATGATTTTGAGACCAGATACTGAGTGTTAACTATGCATAGTGATCTAGTATGATGATATTTTACCGAGATATCAATAATTGTGATACGAAGAATTTCATATGATTATTGAGTAATTATCATAATTTATATACAATTGCATTTGACATCATGACATGGTTGGCATGCATCATATGTATTATATTTGAGAGTGATACGATAATAGTATGATATAGAGGGTTATTTATACATTGTCAAGAATTTGTGTTCTTAATCAATTATAACATAACATTTACTACAAATTTGGGATTATTGAGGACTTACTTATATACTTATTCATGACATGATGTTCTTATATGATTCATATTATCCAATACTTGATTTATTCTCTAGTTGGCTTCACTAATTTGAGGTAAGGTCTATTCACTAAGCCTTTAGCTCATGACTCTTTTTGTTTTTTTCTTTCCAAAAACTCAGGTGAACAAGTGGAGCAGGATACTCTCTTAGAGGTTTTGCCAGTGGGTAAAAAGTAAAGTGTGGTTAGTGTTATACGCTAAATTTGTTATGTTATATAATGTATCAGTTGACATCTTTTAAAGTGTCTTTATCTTTGTCTCATATTCTAGAAAATGACTTTGTACTTGTATAATTATATATATACCACCATTGTGTTTATGTAGTAGTGAAAAGCTCTTGATGATATGTTATGGCCTGTGTGGGGGCTCTAGTAAGGTTATTTATATGCTGTTGATAGTTAGATTTGAGTTATTCTTAGTTTAGATATTGTGGATAAAATTATAATGTTAGTACAAATTTATTTGATTATCGGTAAGTAACCAAATGGCCAGGTGTCACACACGTGCCGTGTGGGCTCGTGCATGTGTTTTAGGGTTTGGGTGTTACACATGTGCCTAATAGCCTCGACTATTTGGGCCATATGGAAATAGAGAAATAATTTCACATTTAGGGGAGAGAGTGCAAGCCCAAGGGTGGTGGTGGCAAGAGTTGTCCAGCAGACCATGGAATATTACAAACCGACCAAGGCTCCTCAAACAAAGATAACCAAGGTAGTTAGATGGGAGCCACCGGAGACGGAGTGGTTCCAACTAAACATGGATGGAGCCTTTACCGAGGGCAGGTACCAAGGCGGAGTTGGAGTGGCCATTCGGGATGACAAAGGATTACCTAGAGTCATAGTTTGGGAGCCGTGTCCTAGCGTGTTGGCCTTACTCCTAGAACTTTGGGCAATCTGGATGGGCCTCAAGTTGGTCTCAGGGGAGGCTAATATGGTTGTAGAAATGGACTCTTCAAAGGCGGTCAAAGCCATTAAGGGAGAGGGGCCTAGTCCTTAGAGGGTGCAAAACATTGCCATAGAGTGCCTCGAGTTAATTAGGGGACTTCACAAAGCTAGAGTGCAACATACTGTTAGAGATGGCAATCGGATGGCTAATTAGGCAACATATTGGGTAGTTGTGGGTCAGAGTTTTGTATAATTGGCCCTGAAGGCCCATTCTCACCTAACTTGTGTACAATTTTATCTTTAGACTCTAAATTCTGCACCACAAGATCAAAGGCTATTTAAGCTGAATACAACCTCTATTTCATTAGAAAGAAAAACACATTACTTATTTTTTTAGGTTATATTCTAATTCAAAGCCTTGGAAGGGTTGAATTTGAATATACTCGTTCTCTGAAAATAAAGAAATGCTGTTTTATTTTGAAAAATAAGAAATTGATATTAAATGAAAAACAGAAATTTCTATCTTCTGCTAAAAAATAAAGTAAGAGTAATTTAGTTAGAAAATAATAAAATTAGATGATTTTATAATGAAAATATGAAACGAGATCGACCCACTGTATCAAACCTATCTTGCGTTTATGTGCAAAAAGCTCGTGCTAGTCGAAAACTCGTCAAAAAAAAAAAAAAACTCTCATGTGTCAGTCCTTGCAAAGCATAAAGCCGTAGCTAGCTTTCATCGCGGGGGAAGAGAGAGAGAGAGAGAGAGAGAGAGAGAGAGAGAGAGAGAGAGTCGCCGGCGGGAGCTTATCGCAATGTCCTTCTTCTTCAAGGCCTCGAAGCCCAGGTCGACTCCAATAGAGCTCGTCAAGGCCATCAAGGAAAGCCTCCTCGCCCTCGACACTAAGACCGTCGTGAAGGTAAAATACCTTCCCTTTCCATCGAATTGGGTTTCTCTAAAAATCTTGGAAAAGGCCTATCTTTACTCTCTACCGGTTCTACCTTTAAGGATCTAGTATGGGTTTTACTTGATTATGTTCAATTCTTGCTCCCGTCTTGATGGATTTGTACCCTAGGATGAGTTGGGCGGTGATCTTGTGTACTAATATATATTCGTTATATCTGTGAGATTGTTCTTAGTTTTCCCCATTTTCATTGTTTCTATAGTGGCCAATTGCTGTCATATGGATCGAATAGCATAATGTTGTCAGCTGTGACATAGAATGCGTTTGGACTTTCTATCTTTAGTTTTACGCATTTGAGACTGTTAATTTTTGGTTTTGACCAATGAATCAACAATTTGTACAAATCCTCACATGCATTTAGTTATCTGATATGAACTCTAACTGAACATTTTCTTTTCCATATTATTTTTCAATTTCGTTAGTAACATGATAGGACAGCTTCCATTGTTCACATTTGGCAACGTCAGTAATGGGTAGTTTTCATTACCCATTACATACGATATGCATGTATATGCATTCACTTTTATGTGCATTAAGAACAATACACATATTTGTTAGTTCCCGTGAGTCTAGAGCTGTTATTGTTGTAGGCTTGGAATGAATGCTGAAAGGTTCATATATCCTAGGTGGGATACTCTATAACTGTATTATTTTCAGGACAACTAATCATGATTGCTTAAACCCTTGTCATGTCTGTTTTGCTTCTTCTTTGCAACTAGGTTTTTGATGATGTTCCCAATATGACTGTTATCTTTTAATTGACATGGCTATGATGCAACAGAATGCTTTGTGAGTCAGATTCTAGTATCTACTTGCCTAGTGTTTAGTGTCTTCTTATTCTTTGATGAAGCTTAATTCATTATAGCTCCTTGTATTTGTGACTTTTTGGTTGTCAATGCTGGTAAGGTCCTCTATTTATCAAGAATTTGAGAAACTAATCTAAAGAATTAAGTTTTGTACTTTTGTTTTGGCTTTGACTTTCTTTAGGTGATAGGTTATTATCTCATTCTTTTTTTGATGAGGGAGTCCCTTAACTAAATTAAATGTACTATTCCCTATGAAGCATGGATACTCCAAAATAGGTGGAGTATCTGTATCTGATTTGTATTGGATGCAGAAATGGGTCAGATACGCCCAAATACCTATTTGATATGTATCGGGAGTATTCAGATTAAAAATAAATCATTTTAATTGCCAGATACAGTTGAGATATGCCTGGATATGCAATGGATATGTTTTTCTTTTGGTTATTAGTTATATCGGGTGGAAAGAAACTATCGACCCATTAAACTTTAAGTGGGAGAAAGAAGCTATCAAGCCCTGTTCCCCTCATTTTGCTCTCTCGACAACATGCCCTAGTGCCTCGCTAGTCTTCCTCTCTTGACACTGGGTGCCTTTCTCTCTCAATGTAGGTCTTCCACTTCTTCCTCTCTCTCTTTCTCTCATATGAAACTAGTCTTTCATCATGTGATAGGGAACAGGCGACGATGACCCTTGTTCTTTCCTGAGGACGACATCGGTCTTCCTTTCCTTTTTTCTCTTTTTCTTGTCTTGGCAAGCCTGAAAAGCTTTTATTTCTTTTCTTTTCCTTTCATTTTTTTTTCTTAAAGATGGTTGTAGTAAAAATGTTTTGATGTTAGACATATGTTAGTATAGGTCATAGAATTTGTACAAAATATTTTGATGTTAGAAATATATTAGTATGGGATGGTAAGAGAAATATATTAGTTTGCAAATATTTTGATGTTGACAAAAGATTGTAAAATGTCTTTTTATTAATTTGTTTATTAACGTATTTTGTTAAGAGAAATATGTTCTTTTATTTTAATTTGTTTACAAAAGATTGTAAAATGTTCCCAGTTTTGGCCGATCGTGAGTGGGATTGGTCGAAATGGGTTAGGATCGGCCTTAGCCGACCCGCTCAAAACGGGCGGGAATGGGTTGGATCTGACTCGGACCCCACCCCCCCATTTGCCTCTCTTTCTCTCTTTTCTCTCTCTTCTTTCTCTCTTTTTCTCTTTCTCTTCTTTCTCATCTTTTTTACCGGCGAAGATAAAATTGATGATGATGAGATTAGAAATGATAATGATAATGATGGTAATGGAGATAATGGTGATAATGATAAGATTTAGTCTGATGACGGTGATGATAGAGATGAGACATTCGTCCCCATTACACAACTTTCTCAAAGAAGTGTTATTTTTACAGAAGACTTAAATCTATAGATAGCAGGACATCAGGAAAGGTGTGCCACAATACTCTTACCATACTTTATATCCATAATCTACATATGCTTGTAGTGTGTATGTGTTTATGCCGGTGCTGGTCGTTTCTATGCATATTGATTATTCATATCATATTATAGGAGCATTATAAAATTTTATTTATATGAAAATTATTTGAGACGTTACAATAAGCAATACTATCAGTGGATAAGCTTTAAAGAATATTGATAGTATTTAATGCAACATTTTTGTGTTATTTTTATGCCAACAAATAAAATCTTTGATCATCCTCGTCATTCTATGTTCAATTAGATATTAGTTTTAATTATGAAATTATTATTAATTAATATTATGTGTTGAATGTTATTATGTGTTCAATTTTTTTGTGGAGTGTTCGATTATTAATATTAGTTTTAATGAATATATTCAACCATATTATGTGCTGAATAATATTTATATTTAACTGTTGCTTTATCTTTAATAAAATTTGTCATTTACAAAAATAATCTAAAAATAAAGCACTATAATGTAGGTTTTACATATATTTAAACAAAAACCAAAGATTAATATACTAACGACTTAAAAATATCTCTAAACATTCTAAAAATTTATTAAAAATATTATAAATACATGCTAGTGGCACGTAGGAGTGTGCCAACGGCACGTGTCACTAGCACGGCCATGTTGATAGGAATACGAGAATGCGTTGATATGAGATATGGAGATACAACAATTTCTTAGGAAACAGGATATGAATATAGCTAAGGTTCCTAATATCGGGATTAGGATCGGTATCGGTCGTCCAAAAAAACGATACGTATCAGCCATATCTGCCGCTTGTATCGAATTAGACTATTTTTTAATTATATAAAATTCTAAGTATTATTTAAAAATGCTAAATTTTTTTCTAAAAATCTAGAAAAAATGAGGAAAATAAGAAAATAAAAATTACTAGCATATGAAGCCTAAAAACTTAAAAAGATATTAAATCAGTTGATTTGATAATAATTAATGAAAACAAGAAAAAATTAAAAAAAGGGCTCCACTGGCACACCTTGTGCCAAGTATCGTGCTACTACTGGCACGGCCATCCATGTTCCATATCCATGCTTCACAGACCATTCCTGATTAGCTAACACTTAGCATTTAACAATTGATGTAGGCTTCGTACAATTTGATTTGATTTAGTGTGATCAATTTGCTAGCTGACTATCAAGTTGGTTGGCCTGGATTTAGGATTTCATTGTACAAATGTTGATGCCCCTTTTGCCCTCCCATAGGTCTGTATGGTTTCTCCCTCTTCTTTGTCCATAACATAGGGCAGTTTTAGATACAAAAAGATAATCATTACTATCCAACTAAATGATTGAAAAAGAGACTCTTTCTTTAATTTAAAGAGCTGATTGTACAAAAATAAGAAAAGAAGAAGAAGATATAGCTCAGTAGCTCATATAAAATCATACATTTTTTAACAATAGAAAAATCCTTCTGGTGACTCTTCTAGCTCTTTTAGTTCTGGAGATTTCAAATCAAGTCTTCTTTAACTAAAGTGTTCTGACGAAACAAACTTCCTTCATGCTTTATGAAAATATAAACAAAAGCAAAAATCATGATAAACAACACCTCCAAAATATGCTGCATACAAGCATCATTTTCGTTATTAAAAGTTGGGCCATCTATATGGTACCTCATTTTGCTCCTTTCAGCAACTCTTTGGCAAGCAAAGTACTTGGATCATTTACGCGATTCAAGTATTATTATAATGACAGCTTTTTGCTGGCTGTTTTGGTTTGATAAATTGCTTAAGTGCTTTGTTCATGAATTACTATGCATTTTTAACATAGTTGTTTATAATCTTCCTGTTAGGATAATTTATTCCACTAGGATCATCATAAGAGTATGTTATAGATGGAAGAATAGCATACCTACCTATCTTGGTTTCCAACTACCTAGTATGAAAATTTTCACATAGACTAATATAGGTTCATGCAGACAATCTCAGACAAGATCATTGACCAGTCCCACAATGTGATAAATCATACTTTAGGTTACGATTGCTCTTACATATTATATTACATATGGAAACTGATACATATGGGTATGTTAGAACCATTTCTTGCTGCAGTTGAATACTTTCTGAAATTGCTTACGGTTACTGTTAACATATTCTCACATTTAGTTAATGCCACTAGATGACTATTGAATGCCAAAGTTGTCCGCCCCAATTCGGAAACATGATGGTCACGAATCTGTAGGATAAAACTCGGAGAAAACATGAAAGCCTAAATAATAATCAAATCTTAAAAGTAAATTGATACAATAAAACGGTACTCAACATTTAGAGTCTTTACTAATCGATTTTTATAATCCTACAAAATAATAAGTCTTTATAAGCTAGACGCCTAGTAAGTAACCCACTTTACTAAGAATATGTCTAATGATAAATATCAACATGTGATACATATAGTAGTTGAAAAAGAATCATAATAATATATATAAGCTGTCTTTGAAAATAAATAATTTTCTTATCTCTTATACTAAATTTTAAAATCCAATATATGCTAAATTATGATCATAAATCATTTATATTATCTCATATTGAGTAAATTAATATAACAAGAAGTGATCTTTATAAAATACTATCATCGAAATCGAATTATAAATCATTTATAATATTTCAATCTAAATAAATCAATATAAAAAGAATTGATCTCTACTAAAAGTGTACTATCATGAAAATTGAATTATAAATCATTCATAATATTTTAATTAAAATTAATCAATATAAAATAAATCAATCTATGCTAAAAGTGTACTATCATAGAAATCAAATTATAAATCATTTATAATATCTTAATTTAAATAAATTAATATAAAACGAATCAATCTCTGATAAAAGTGTATTATTATGGAAACTCACAAAAAATGATAAAATGCCATATTGTCTTTTTAATGGGTGCTCTGACCCGTGGCCATATCGTACTATCTAATAACCAGCGGAATGACGGCCGAAACTTTTTTAGATAGTCGATTCGTCTAGGATCATAGTAGGTATTCTATAGTGTCCTACCGATTTTTTGACTAGCTATTGAGTAAGATTAGAATCATTAGAATAAAAATTCAGGAATTTTTTTGCTAATCCCGCTAGAGTCACTTGGTCATTGCAACATTACATTCCAAGAATCTTTTCCCTAGATTTATCTTCTTGAAAATAAATTGGATTTCAGATTTTACTTTTATTAGTATTTAATTATAATTATTCATACTGATCTCATATATCATATTCCTCATTCATCAAAATTCTCAATTTTCAAATACAATATATGCATGAATGATCCATAAATATAAATATTATTATTTTTTCTAATATAACATAAATTATTCTTAGTAAGTCAGAAAATATGAATAAATAATAATCCAATATTTGGTCTTGTAAAATTGCACATCTCAAAGATAATATTTTATTTTTGATCATCTTCTCAAACATCTTTCTTTTTAATAAAAATCTCTTATATTTTATTTACAGAAAATAAAATGTGTTAGCATAAAGATTTCATTTGTTATTTTCTGAAAATAAAAATATAATATAAAATAGTTTTAGAAATCTGAAATTCATTTAAATTGAAATACTTACAATTTATATCTTATTTTCTGGAATAAAAATAAATATTAAATATTTTTAGAAATCTGAAATTAGTTTAAACTGAAATCCTTCTTGAAATCTTTCTAATTTATATCTTATTTTCTAGAATAAAAATAAATATTTTCAGAAATCTAAAAATATAAACAATAAAATCCTTTTTTTATTCTGAAAATAATAAATCTGAATTTTCTATAAAATACAAATAATCTTAACATCTCTAATTTATCATTGAAAATTCTTAATTCTTAATTTTTCTATACATGTTGCATAATTAACATCATTTGTTATGGTCAATTTTGGTGAAGATGGTTTTCTATCCGATTTGATAATTTGGACAGAATTCAGCACGGAACTTGTAAAGACT
This sequence comes from Typha angustifolia, assembly GCF_048772165.1. NCBI lineage: Eukaryota > Viridiplantae > Streptophyta > Magnoliopsida > Poales > Typhaceae > Typha > Typha angustifolia. The sequence continues at coordinate 7,527,320 of NC_133252.1, read as the reverse complement.
ATTGGGATCGATCCAACTATCAGAACGATCTGAGATTCAGATATGTTGTTCCTCTATAAGTTAGGAATTTAACGCAATCAGAATCTTGTCGATTGAGTTAGTATTATGTAGGAAATAATAACCAAAGGTCAGGAGGTAGTGAGATGGATGTGGATATATGTGGTTAGGGTTATGGAATATGATTATGGGTACGGTGGATTAGTGCTTTGAACTAGATGAGGTGAGAGAAAGGAGCTTCCAGGTATGACTGGTTGCTAGAGGGAGGAGGGGAAGTGCTGGAGGATTAACCTCAACCATAGACAAGAGTTTGGGTTGGATACCGAGGGGGAGAAAGGAGGAGGGAGAAGTTGGCTCAAGCCTAGATAAAAGAAACAAGTTCAAATGATCAATAATCCAAAGAGATTGCTTTTTCATATATTTGGAGGCTAACCAATTATCTAAAAATTCTAAACAAATTCTATTACAATCCAATTTACTCGTTGCACGTTCGAACGCACCCCGGTTGTGTTCAAATGCTCCAAAATAGGCCTCTGGATGTGCGAATGCGAATCAAGCATTCGAACGACCAAAACCTGTTCTCTGTATGTACAAATGCAAATTAGGCGTTCGAACACATTTGTCAGAAATTATCTTATTGTTCTAAAACATAAACAAAAATTGATGCAATTTGAAGTGGTTTAATCATGTCCACTATGCACCTAAATCAAGAACCGCAACATCATCATATCATAATTTTTTATCTCATAATTTAAACAGGATAAAAATAAATAAAAAGAGATACTTTTCAATTCATTAATTCTACTTTTGAATAATAAAAATTTAATAAATATGAGTGGGAATTTGTCTTGATCGCTCAATCTAAAAATAATTTGATTTTTGCATCCTAATTATAATTTGCACGGATTCCAATGCACTCCATTATTATATTCTCTTTGGTATGATAAACTCTTTTTTTTATCTATTCTCTATTCTCTTCTCTTTTTCTACTCTTTTCTCTTTCCTCTCTTTCTATATATCTTCTCTCTAATCTCTCTCGAGAATGGTTTCTTTTTTTCCCCCTAATTTCGGTACTGTAGCACTGCTACTGTGCCACCCTTACCTACTTTCTTAAAATTGTACCTAGGGTTTTCTTCTAGACTTCCTTTTTATTGCTAAAAAAATATAATAAGAATCCTATTAGAATAGAGATATTAATATCTTGAAGATATACTTAAAAATTTAATTTAATTTAATTTAGTCTGAATCTTAAAATATAAAAGATAAAATGAAGTTCCTCATTATTTAAATGTTTATTTCTGTTCTATTTTATTTATTTATTTATTTATGTTTTAAAATTCTGGGTTGTTACGAAAGTATCTGGTTTTCCAAATATCTGTTCATTGCGCTCACTTTTATATCAATGATGGTGATTAAACTATATCTCAAATCTCTTTACATATCTGTAACACAAAATTGCAAAGTATTTGGGTGTTGATGGGTGCCACCATGGCAGGCAGCTAGGATTTCATTTCTCTGGCTTGTCTGTGTGCATGTTTCTGATTCTTTGTTGCTGGTCCTACTATGGGTTGTTTAGTCCCAACCCCCTTGCTGCTGGTCCTAAAATGTTCTTATACTGGAAAATTTTATTATTAAATTTGATTGTTAATAATGATAAGCCACCTGTTTCCTAGGTCCGTAAATAGATGCCTTCCCTTCAGTTTCTGTGTTCGCAGATGTAATGCACATGCATGTCTAGTTATATGAAATGAGAAAATCACTTCATTTATTTGCTTGCATTTTTCAGGCTCTGGAAGAAGTTGAAAAGTATATCCTTTCATTGAGACAGATACTTACTGGAGATGGAGAAGCTGAACCAAATCAGGATCAGGTTTTGCAAATAGCTCTTGAAATTTGCAAGGAGGATGTTCTTTCCCTCTTTGTCCATAAGTTACCATCATTGGGGTGGGAAGTATGTTTTCCATCTATATAATATGATTTTCAGTTTTTTTAGAACGCAGGAACTTAATCCACTATTTATTGCAGGCAAGAAAAGACCTGGTGCACTGCTGGTGCATTTTGTTGAGGCAAAAGGTTGATTCCACTTCTAGTTATTGCTGTGTGGAGTATGTTGAGAACCATTCAGAACTTTTAGATTTCCTTGTTGTTTGGTAAGTCATACATTTTCTCAACTTGTTACTTAAGGCGTTTGCATTTTTCCTATAGTTGGAGCTCTTATTATGGCAAACTTTATATGAAAAAAAAGTCTGGCTGTATATAGCTTAGAAACAGGGTCTTAATTGTATAAATTTCTTATATTATAAGGTGTTACTTGAAAAAAAACTTAAAACTTGGTTTGAGAAGGTAGATGGAAGAAGAGTTACTTGGATACTGCTAGCAATCGCTGCAGTCTCGCCGAAGTAACAAGCAATGTCGGAGTTGCCATTCTGCTGGTAGTAGCTATTGAAGAAGTGATGGTTCAAGCTTCATTGCTACTTAAAAACTTGAACCGGCACTTAAGCCCATTAAAGAAAAATGGAATGAAGAAAAGTACATATATTCAATCTTGAGTGAAGTTTAGATCAAGATTCAGGAAAGTGTTCCAAAACCAATTTGGACTTTGATTGAATGACCAAACTAGAATATGAAATCTAGACTCAGGGCAAGTTTGATCAGACCGAATCTTGGTGAAGTTGAGCCCAACTGCACCTCCGCAACTTTGTGCCACAAGCCTAGTTGAAGGCGTTGTGTTACCTTTCAGCAATGAGGTCTCGACCACCCCGGTCACAGGAGAGCGACGGAAGGACTCAAGAGGAGTAGTGAAGGGGATGGCCATCAAGGCCTCCTGGGTGACGGCATGGGTGTGGATATGGATGGAGAAATCCGATAGAGACAGAAGGCGGTGGAGACCATACATTGTCGGCGTGCGACAACCACGACAATGGCGGGGGAGAGCATATGGTGAGGTGGAGGGTGAAGGAGCGATAAATGAGGTGCCAAAACCCTGAGGAGAGACTAGAAAAGTGGGATTAAGAGAGATGAATGAGGAATAAGGAAGTGAATGTGAGGGAATTTGGGGTCTGGTTTATTATTTAGTTCTATACAGATAAAGGGATATCAGATATCCGTGTCCGCATCTGAAAAAATCTATCTAATTCGCATCCATATCTGTATCTAAAAACTCTACCCGTATTTGTATCCGGATTGGATAGGATTTTTTTACTCGAATACTATCCGAGTTGATCCAGTTGGCCAATTAGGTCGGAGTTAATCGAACTTGTTTTCACCCCTAGATACAGCTGATACAACCGAGATCGATATTCGGAACCTTGGCTCAAACTATGTATTGTGGGCACAAGCACCTACTAATGCAGAAGTAGTTGGATCGAATATGATTTCTACGCGACAGAAAGACAAGAAACAAGAAATCACACACAAGCAATCACAAACAAGAAGATATACGTGGTTTGACTTATAGCCTACATCCATGGGCGGGAAAGACTAGTGGAATACACTATTGAATGTGTACAAGATAGATATAGATCGCAACCTAAGTCCCAATGCAAATTTATCTCATTCTAGTAACACAGAGTAGTTCCCATAAAGTAATAGCTAACTACTCTAGAATGAGCAATCCCCTCACTAATGCTAGAAATGGAAGGGACATAGATTTGGTAGAGCATATACCAAAAGTAGAGATGACCTCCAAAAGCTTCCTTAGATTTCGTGCGACAACCTTCTCTCTTTTGTACCCTTCTGATACTTAACGATTAAGGTTAAAGGCATGGATTCAAGTATCGACCAATCTTGATCCATATCACCGAAACGGATTAGCCAATATGGCCAGTTTAATCAATTTACGCTTTAAATTGTCTGAAATGGAAGGCTGATATAGTCGATATGTTTCCCTTTTTTAAGTACCCGACTCCGATTTTGATTCTGATTCTGATTCTGAAACCAATACTTAGAACCTTGGTTAAAGGTATTTATAGTAAGTCCTAAAATACAACTTAAGCCCCCAAAACTCCGAGCGAAACTTCGGATGGCTGTCCTAGGAAGTAAAATGCTACAAGTTGTTCGACGCAATCTTCTATTTTTGGCATTGCAGCTTCAAAATCCTATGGGCTATTCAAACGCTTCTTGTAGTTTGTACCTTATTCGAAACTGGAACAAACACATGCTCTAAGGAAATGACGTTCGACTACCTACTAGTCTCGTTCGAATGCTTGGGTTGAATTTGAATGACTTAGGCGAGTCACGTTAGACTGTATTCCACCTTATTGACCTAATATACCTAACACACCATTATCTTGTCGTACTCAATGAAACTTGTTAATTTGTTGAGTCTAATGCTACTTGTTATTGATATGACCTGGCTTAAGGCGGCCAAGGATCACCAACAGATCGGCTTTGGATGTCCAATAAAAAAGTGATGTAGATCGGCTTGGGTCCTCTCAAAAGAGAGATGGATGATAGTGGAACATGACTAGGGCTAAGGATATGATACAATCAGTGATGGAGGTTGATTATGGTAGAGATGATGATGGAGTGAAGGCTGAGTAGTTGGTATATGTGGCTCGACTAAGAGATAGTGGTGGCGACTTGCGGATACAATTAATGTTTTAAAAGACTCAAGGTAGTAAATGGGCGGCCAATGGTTTATGTACCACCTAGGGGCTAGACGGTAGTCTAGGCGGGCGCTTAGAATTAAGGCGGCGATACATATACAAAGTATTATATTTATCCATAGAAAACTATATTTAATCATCCTCTAATAAAAGTATATTGAGTGCTAGTAATATGTCAAAAAGATTGTTTCAAAAATCTAATGATAATGTCTATAGCACCCATAGAAAACTAAGATAAAGAACCAAACACCACAAAATCATTACATCCATATTTGTAAAATTCTAAAAAAAATAAAAGACATGATTAAGTCGCATTACTTAGGAAAGATATGTACATGCGAAGAAATCAAGTATCATAATCAAAATAAGATAATTATCACTCTGAGCCTGAAGCTTTAGCTTAATCAATATGAAGCTCTTCATTGGATCTTATCTTGTCATCAGAATCATCAATATTTAATTCCAGATTTACTTCAACTTTCTCGTCCATGTCATCCTCAGAGTCTAAATGTGCTTCATCAATGCCATCCAACCTTCTAGAATTAGAAGCACCTAATGCTGCAAATCTAGAACTTTTTCATGGAGGCATTACTTCCATTGCACCGGAGGTATCTTCAACCATACTCCATGTTAACCCAGAGCCAAGGAATACTTCCTCTTCATTTATTTTTAAATTAGATAGCCTTGCAACAATGTTCTTTGTATTCCTTGATGCGATAGGATCTTTCTTCAAACCTTCCTTGCGAATTCTTGCTTTGTTGCTCAAGCCTATTTCATTTTTTGGTATGGATCTGTGAAAAAACCATAAAATAAAAAAGAAACAATCACAATAGAAAGATAAGTATCACAACTTTTCTTTCCTACCATCTCAAAAAACTCCAATTTTGCTCGCAACTAGAAGAACTATATGTCTAAGTTTAAAATTCTTAAAGCCATTTCTTGTAGATGAGGTGTCTCAGAAATATAAAGACACCATTTAACTGCTCAAAACAATGAGAAAAATAAAAATAAAATAAGGCACTTTAAACTTTAAGATAATAAAATTCTAGAAGTATTCAAATATAACCATAGAGCTAATCAACTAATACCTGGATTGATATCTGGATTAGCCCTTTGTCTCATAGCAATTTCTCTACCAAAAGAGCCACTTGCATACTTATAAGCGTCAAGTTCATCGGTGATCTTATCTTGTGTTATGAGATTACCATGATAGAAACGTTCAACACATTATGTGAAACCATTTATCATAATATTATTTCTTTCAATTTGTTTATTGCCATAATAATATATGGATTGAGAAAGTGACCAACTGCATGCAATGGGCAATAAAGCCTTGAATCCTATTTGTTATCCATTCGATAATAACTCTGTATGAACTCTCTTAATTATCACAAGTTTTCATGATGTCTTTTCTTGCTTCTTGCACAGCAGCATAAATAAAATCCATAGCCGATTTTTGATCTCCATCTACAAGTTGTAACATCTTTACAAGTGGATAAAATAATTTCAATGTATGAACGACACCATTCCAAAAATTATTGCTGAGAATTGTTGCTGTAACTTTACTCCATTTGGTATTCTTGGACCATTTGCTACTTAACCATTCATTAGAAGTGAACATATACTTGAGTTTTTCTCTTTTCTCTAAATAGCTATGCAAAGTTAAAAATGCTGTTGCAAGGCGTGTAACACCAGATCTTACCAAGTCTCTTTTACCTGTGCATTCTCTCATCATGCTCAAGGTGATATAATAACTATATATGAAAGTTGTAATAGATTTGGCTTTAGTAATCATATTTTGTATCTTGTGCATTTTTCCAATAGCTTCGAGCATAAGATCCAAACAATGAGCCGCACATAGTGTCCAAAATTTGTTTGGTCATCTATCTCTTATCATCTTTGAAGCAGCATAAAGCATTATCAGTCACTAATTGTACCAGATTTTTCTCCCCAATTTCTTTGATACATTTTGCAATAAGCTTGAACACAAATTTTGCTGTATGCACTTCACTAGAGGCATCAATGGACCTCAAAAAGCTCGTGCCCAAATGACAATTTACAGAAAGATTCATTATGCTTCTATTTTTTCTATCAGTCCAACTATCTGTCATAACGGAACAACCATATGTCGCCCATGAATCTATATGACTTTGTAGTCCCTCTCTTATTAAATTGCACTTCTTTATTGAGTAATTGCTCATGAAGTTCATAAAGTGTTGGCCCTATAAAACCAGGACCATCTTGACCAATAGCTTCAAGCATTACTTCGAAACTATGCAACGTAGCTGTGTGTAATGAGATTCCTGCTTGATATATAGCTTCAACCAGGACCATCTTTCCTCCTTTTTCAAACTGTCCTTCATAGTTGTTTGTCTCATATTTCTTTCATGCAGAACCATTTCAGGATCTGGTGCAATAAATTTGTCCATAGCCCTTTGGGTATGAGGTCACTTTTGTCTACCCAAACAACTTTCAACTACAACAATATCATTGTCTCCATAATCGTAATCATTGTCTTCATCTCCTCTGGATATATTAACTCTACTATGTAGTTCTTGCAACTCTTTTGCCTTTTCATTTGTTTTTTTTGTTTTGCTTCATTGAAGACTTCTTGAATTTCTTGTTTAACTTCCTTTGGTACTTTTTTGCAGGCTGCAACATCATCTTTTATACCACTAGATGTTTTTTGAATCTAAAGATACCAGCACTTGAAATATGCCACCATAATTACACTTCAGTTTATTGTTATCCTTTAGGTCAGGCTTTATGCAATACTTCCAAGTTCCAACTTGGATCTCTTTTGCTATTGATATCTGACATCCCCGAAGACATTATAATAGCCGCAAGCTGCATATTATCTAAAAAGAGTAGTAAATTAATGCCACCACAACCCGCAATGCGAGCACAACAACAACGCATGCCTGTTGCTGCCCGCAGAGAATGCCACTGCCGCAGCAAGCACAGTGACAATGAGCGCCGCCGCTGCCACAGCGAGCACAGTGACAATGAATGCCGCTGCTGCCCGCAACGAGCGCAGCAACGAACGCTGCCGCCGCTGCCGCAGCGACTGCAGTGACAATGTACATCCCCGCTGCCGGCAATGAGCGCAGTGACGATGCATGCTGCCGCTGCCCACAGTGAGCACAGTGATGATGCCGAGAAAAAAATGAGAGAGAGAGAGAGAGAGAGAGAGAGAGAGAGAGAGAGAGAGAGAGAGAGAGAGAGAGAGAGAGCTTAGTAGTGTACCTTTTTGGTTGTGTCATTCTAGTTCTATTGCCGCCTTGCTCGAGATGGGGGAGAGCTCTCTCTTGGTGGTGATTGGAATTTATATTGGTGTGGTTAGGTGAGGAAAAGGTAAACACATGTTGAGTTTTGACTAGTATATTACTTTAAAGGATTTGGATCTTTTGAAACCAGATCCATAAGTCATATGACTTATAAACAAAACACACGTAACCACAACAATGCGTTTTGACCGATTAAACGCTAATTGCTATTTTATTCAAACCCATTTTAAGCATGCGTTTCCCTCCAACACGAATCGCCCACTCAGCCGCTCCGCCTAAACATTGGATACAATAGATAGCTAAATGCTATGATTGGCCTACACCTGTGGCAAAGACTTTGGTAAGGTTGTTTAGGGTGAGAAATAGTACCATCACAGTGAAAGTGAAAAGCCACTAAGAGGAGAGGGCTGCAATAGAAAAAAGACTTAGTAGATGATAAAGAGAAAGTTAGGGAGGGAGAGATCGAGAGATTGAGGAAGATAAATTCATTCAATTCCAAAGCATGCCTATGATAAAAACTATAAAACTCATGTATAGCGAATGGAACAAAAGAATTCTAAATCAAATAAAAAAGAAATAATTTAACCTATCTAACTTGTCCGCTAACTCTTCCTTGGATTGTAACTCTGTTTCGCCCAAGATAGATAGAGTCCAAACCGGAAGAAATTCAGAATACGAAAGTTGTCGATTATGACGTCACCTATCTAATCCATTTGGTTTTGTTTTACTCGGACATCGCATAAGAGTGAAAATGGGTCGGATTAACTTCAACTTGACCTACTATCCGACCTAATCGGATTGGATTTGGATAAAAAATTTCTATCCAATTTGGATACGGATATAATTTTTGAAAAGAATCCGAACAAATTCGGATACGGGTTGGATATAATTTTCAGATTTGGTTACGAATATTGGATATCCATTACTTGCATATTTTTTTGAATGATTTACAGTTTTTAGTTTGCGTATTTAAATAGTGAATATTGATATTGTTATTAATGATGTGTTATATATTATTTGTAGATGTCAATTTTTCTAATTTTATCTGTATTTGACATACAAAAAATTTATGTTTTGTGAAACTCTTAATATTTGTGTTAATTATGTTTAAATAAAAGATCATAATTAGTTTAAAATTCGATAACATCTATTTAAGATTTGATTCTCTATGTAAAAATTATTCGTATCCGTTTAGTTAGGATACGGTTTTAAATTTTGCTATCATTCAATATCCGTATCCGAATCCGTATCCAAACTAAAAATATAGATTTGGTTGTGGGTTGAGCACTCTCCGGTTCGTATTCGATCCCTTTTCACCTCTAATATTGCATATCTGATGAATATTTTCTCGAAACTGCGTAGATTTTAATTTTCTGCAATCTGGAGATAGACTAATTTCTTACTTGGACTCCGATGTGACCTGATCAGGACCGAATTATATTGGTTAACTCATTAGATTCTGCACCATCACTAGAGAGAGGGAATGTCTTTAAAAATTTCAGGGGAATTATAGGAATTCTTGACCAACTAGGAAAAGAATTATGGAAAGTCAAATCTGAGTCAAACTAGGAAGATTGATACTAAATTAAACTTAGAAAATTGAAACTGAGTAGGGAATGTAAAACCAAATCCAAAACTAAATAGGAAAAAAAGCAAAAGATCAAGACATGATTTTTAAAAAACTTCTCTCATTGAAGAGAGGAAAAAATTACAGATCCAATTAACTTCTCGGATCAATCTATTTCGCTAAATTCTTAGATACAAGATTCACTTGCAATCTTCCTTATCGTACTCCGGATAATCGTTAAATTGAAGTTCTTTTGCTCGAATTCCTTATCAATGAACTACTCTATGAACATAGATTGTTTTTTGTAGGTTGCCCTTAATTTGATATGGATAACCTCACTCTCGTTCGTTGAAGGTAGTAGATATGTCCTCTATCCTTTAAGCTATTCAGTTGTGCTTTAATACATGGTAGCAAATCTCCAAGTTCACAGACTAATGAACTATCCTTACATTTGTAGAAAATAAAGCTCTTTGAAGAAAGTACAACTCTAAAGTTTATGAACTATGATCTCCCTTCAGTAGTTTCCTCAATTGTTCTAACGTCTAATATCCTTGGTATGCTTTTATAAATGTGGGGTAACATCTTTGGTTCTTACTAGAAGAATCAATAAAGGAACCACTAAGTTTGATTGTATTTCTAAATTTTCTTTTACTGTTCTACACGACCAATTCGAATTCATTTGAGTGCGGTTCACATCGAACTTATATTCTAAAACACTCGCCACTAAATACTCGTGCCCCTTTCATTGGTAGGACCCATGTGATTTATACGTGATATGCTGGTTAATGTTTCAACACAATATATCAATAAAAGCTAAAAATCCAACATTTTCACAGATAATACAAGTAAGAAAAAGTCCAAAATATCACAGGTACATGTTAATAGAATAAATGCTCGTGCACGGGTTATAATCCATCTAACTTATTTTACAACAATAACATAGATAAAAAGAGATTATAGATAAATCTTCATCAGCTCCTCCATAGACTTGGCTTCATCTCTTGATCCAAAAATATTTCTACCAAAAAATGGTGAGCATAAAACTCAGTAAGTATACATTTTTATAATCTAAAAGTAATGTAAAGAAGGATGCCATATAATATATATGTATATGCCAACATAATCATAATAATGCATCGGGATCGGCCTTTCTAAAAAATGATACGTAATGGTCAAATCGACCGTATCAGTCACTTAGATCGGATTGGACTTTTTAATTATGTAAAATTCTAAATATTATTTTAAAATGTAAGAAAACTTCTAAAAATTTATTAGAAATAAGAAAAGAAAAAAAAGAAAAACTATGGTGGAATAAAAATTGAAAAGAAGAAAAGATTAGAAAGAGAGTGAGGAGAAGAAAATCAAACAAAAGAAAGAAAAACTATGGTGCACTGAAAAAGAAGAAGAAGAATAAAAGAGAAGAAAAAGGGAGAGAGTAGAAGAAATGAAAAAAATTGAGAGAAAAATAAAGAAATAATTAAAAAATTATATACTGGAGTACGTCGAAGTTTGTTGGAGTTCATCGAAGCTATATCTCTCTATAACAGAAACAATAATTATATGGTAAAGAGAGAAAAAAAGAAAGAAATAGTGAAAGAGAGTAAGAGAGAGTGAGAAGAAAAAGTGAAAAAGAGAAGAGAGATCAAATTGGGATTAGATTTGGCTGATCCTGATTCGAATCAGCCGATCCGACGAACCATGCATATATTACTAAAGGAACACATAATATATAGCATTCAAACTATCAAATCCTTTCTCTCATGCTTACATAGAGCCATAGCTATAAATTATCATTATATGCTTATAGAGCTACTCGGCATATAATAAATATATGCTCATAGAGTTATCCATCACATAATAAATATATGCTCACACATCAACTCATACATTAAGGAGAGATAGACATCTAGCAATAATATCGCCTATACATGCTTGGCGACATCGCATGTGATTGATTGTCTATGGCCATCAGATTAATGACTCCAGTCGTAAGCCCGCAACCCTACCTCTATCATCATCACACATAGCAAAATTAAGAGCGCATAGCTTAATGTCCTGATCCTACCTTCTGGAGTATTGTTAGATCTACGATCCCTACCTCCCAATCATGGTTTCAGATTACCTAATGTTTAGTCTTCAATAAGGCAATGTGATTGTCGGAATGCCACACAGGCTAACAACCTTAGACATAGATTGCTAATATTATAAGCATCATGTAATGAACTCTACCCTTAATCCTGGGTTGAGATAATGGAGGGCTGCCTAACCAGGACTTAACCAAGGATCCCAGTATCAGGATCAAGATCGGTATCAACTGTCTAGAAAAATGATACGTATTGGTCGCTTATATTGGATCAGCTTATTTTTTAATTACATAAAATTCTAAATATTATTTAAAAATACAGAAAAATTTCTAAAAATTTAGAAAATATGATAAGAACATAATAAAATATAAATTACTCACATATGAAGCTTGAAAACTTAAAAAATATATTTACTTAAAATTAAAAACTTTGATGAATATCGAGTTGGCTCTTGTAAATTTCTATGATCTTCATTATCATAATTACCATAAGTTTGTAAATAATGATCCTTAAGACCTGATGCTCTCAAAAGTGATATAGGGGTGGGGGAGATGATGACAAAAGGGATCAAGAAGGTGGTAATTGCGGCAATAGCATTGAGCATGAGGAGCAAGACATATGCCCAAGCGAATCGTTTCCTAAGTTAGATACGCCCTAAGTGGATCCTAACTTAAATTTGCTTAGATTGTTATAATTTATGATCTACTACTATTCCTTCCACTTCTCTGCCACAACTACTACAAAGACAATGGCGAAGGCAGGTGCTTTCGAGGGTGGCAGAGGTTTTCAATGAAGTTACCCTCTCTCTCTCCCTCCCTTTCCCTTTGTCTCTACCGATGTCTCTCTTTGCCCTATTTATTTATTTTGCAAATTTTACATTGGCATGATGCCTTGAACATGTCTGCACGACCCACAAAATGGTGTTAATACTCATGACTGTATATTGCGCACCTTTCCTCTACTAGTCTTAGACCAACCTTCTCCTTTCTCTAGAGATTGCTATCATCCAGGTTTCCCTAACTCTACCTCCTTCAATTTCTTCCTGTTGATGTTGTCTACTTCTCTTCCTCCTTGGGCCTCCTTTCTTCTTAAGCTCAACCTTCTTCAAGGTACAATATCTCCCTCTTCTTTCATTCCTTGTGCTCTCTCTTACATCATACCCTTTGTTTTTTTAGTGGTTCTTAAGAGTAGGTTGAGGGGCACTTCAGCTGTGAGGTATGATCATGATCAGTAACTAACACATCAATAGGATTTGTTGATTACAAGCTTGTGCTGCGTAGAAGAATAGGGACCAGATCTTCCAGTATTTTCCTCGTTGCCAAAAATGCATGATTCAGGTGATAGTATGACTAGCTTTTACTAAGAGTGACAGTGATGACATTGCTGCGAGTCTGTGATGACATTCCTGCCAAAATGCCTGAGAGTGTGGATCCCCTTTTTGGCAATAATGAGTGCGATGAGAAGAATAGAAAGGAGAAAAAGAGAACTGAAATATCCATGGATTTTCTTCTGTTCTTCTTTTTCAAAACTAAATTTTGCACTAAGAGTGGAGAAGAGCTTCCCTAGAACCTCTTATTTTTTTTCTTGTATTCTTTACTTCCATTTATTAGAAAAGTTTAGCTTTTTCTCTACAAGAAGCCATATTTTCAACCTTCCATCTCTGTTGTGTTGTAAGCTCTCTAAAAGGCATGGAGATTATTGAGTATGAATCCCTATAGAGGTAATTTCCTACCACCCAAAGTTCCTCTTGAAATATTCACATTTCTGCTCTCTTTTTTTCCTTTTTAGAAAGAAGACTTCTTTATTTGAGTGTATCTGGTAGTGTTTCCCTTGAGTCCTATTCTCATTGTTGTACTCTTCACTCTCCATTTCCTTTATGAAAGTCCATTTTAAATTGTCCATTTCTACTGTGTACCCTTGAAAAACAGTAAGATTATTAAGTGTGACATGATGTACTTAGTTTTTTACATTTTGCTGCTCAATTACAAATGTCTTACATATAGTAAGACAGTTTGAACCTATGATCTTATACAAAGGTATGTCAAGGATGGACACAAGTTGTGTTACCCTGTAAAAGCTGCATAAATCCCGCCTAGATAAAGTGAGAGAAACAAGTTCAATTTTGTTCTGATTGCAACCCAGTGAATTTCATATTTGTACAAATTCCGTGGTCAGATCCTTTCTCTCTTTGACATTAAGAATAAGATGAAGTACTCAGTGATGAATATAGAGTAATTTTTCAAATTTTATGAACTAGCAAAATACAACATTAAGGCTATCAACAAACTGAACTTGAGACAAGATGTAGTTTACTGAAATAGGGGCCTCTATTTGCTTTTTATCCTGCCACATCAGATGCCAACATATCAATACATTTAATAGGGGTTGATGCCCTGAACAAACCTTACACCTCAAATGCGAGAGAGTGAGCATGACAAGTTATTTCCAGTATGCACCGAACTTTAAGACTGTCAACTCTATTTAATTAGATAAATACATCTTTCTCCTCTTTGGGAGAAGGAGTGAGAGGCGGATGAAGTCTAATGTATAAGAAATTTTAGGTGAGTAATATAGAAGAAATGGAAGGGAAGGTACATCCTAGGTATTAGTATCACATAAATAAATATCGGATAAAATATATCTTTTTTGTGTCTTTATAGATGTTGTCTAAGTTAGAACTTTTTTGGGGTGATTTATCACCATTTTGGAAAACATAAGTTTGAGTTCGAAGTATGGAAACTGCAGGGTTTAACTCACAAAGTCTCTATGTGTGGGGTTTTATAGAGTTTTCCTCCTTTTGTACTAGTTTTTTGTTGATTATTGGCTAAGTTTTGTCAATGCATTCTCTTTTGAAACTTGATTCAGTTCAAACTGTTCTGAGACAGCTATAATAACAAGGAAATTGCGTTGAATTGTGGCAATATGCTGAGAGAATGTATTAAGTATCCAACACTTGCAAAGTAAGATTTCAGTATCTTTTGATCAATTCTTCCATTTACTGTCATACAATAATAGTGATTCAGAACCTTTTCATAATATTTGATTTGCAATGGCTAGGCCAATCAATATTTGTTAGATTTGCAATGGCTAGGCCAATCATTATTTGTTAATTTTTACATATGCTAGATATTATGACAAGTTGCCTTATGTAGTTATATGTGAATATGGTCGATATTTTACCTATTATTGGATTTAATTATCATGACATGATGATGTGTGAAATTGAATGGTAAAATTTAGATGGTGGTTTTCAAATTTGCCAGTTTTATTAATTTGTCTTTTTTTATTGAAGTTGGATGATACCATTTCTAGTTAAGTAAAGCATACTTAAAACTGCCTCCTCCTGACCTTGCTGATATGATTTTTTTCCCTTGTATGGGACCTTCTTGTAACTTAATATTAAAACTCCTGTTGAATGAGATGTTGATTTTAAGAGATATCATCCTTGTCTGACTTTCTTTTTCGATTGTTCTTGATCAATGAAATGGAGTAAAGTGTCCATATTTTACCAGGAGTACATACACAAATTGTATTATTGTAGTCATTTAATGTACGATAGACCATGAACTTAACAGAATTACCTCGACTGAGTACTTTTCCGGTTAAACCACACCTTTTCTAGATTTGACTTTGTTTGTGAATCCTCAATGACTAATTCAAAACAATCCATCTCATTCTCATGCAAATTGCAGACTGCAGTTTTGATGTATTTGTTTAAAGTCATATACTCCATGTTTTCCATGCTTTCTTATCCTAAGACAAGGAAATTTTGATTTTTCATGCATTTTGATTTGTAGTGCTCTTTCAGATATATATTGGAGTCGACTAGCTTCGAACTGTTCTTCAAGTATGTGGAATTGCCAACCTTTGATATTGCTTCAGATGCTCTTGCTACTTTCAAGGTTTATCCTATGGTGGTGCTTTTGACATTTAATAGTAAAGTTCTGTATGTCATAAATTTTATCAAATGCTTCTCAGTCACTATCTGTACTAAACAAGATGTTTGACAGGACTTGCTTACTAAACATGAAATTGCTGTATCTCAATTCTTGAGCTCCAATTATGAGCAGGTCAGCTTATAAGTTCACATTGTACAATACTTTTTGGAATTTAGATGCTCAAAGTTCTTCAGAAGAGGCAATTGTGGAGTCTAGATTTTCCTACTAAGTTTTATGCAACTGATCTGACATAAAGTGTTGTTCCAGTTCTTTGAACTTTATGAAAAGCTTTTGACTTCTACTAATTATGTGACAAGAAGACAATCGGTGAAGGTTAGCCAATCTATCTTGCTCTGGTATTTCCTTTGTTTAATGTCATTGAAACATGAACTGCTAACAGTTTGTTATGTTTCAGTTTCTGTCAGAGTTTCTTTTGGAGCCTCCTAATTCACAAATAATGAAGCGGTACATTTTAGAAGTACGATACTTACAAATTATGATGGGACTACTAAAGGTATTAACTTATTTCCTTTGGCTTTTTCATGACTAAGTTGTTGAAATATGAGTGAAATGAAGTAAATACATGATGAAGGGAAACTTTTTTTTTTAAGTTACAATCTTTGTTTGTCAAATTCTTACTCTGTTTACTATTTAATCTTAGACCAAGGTATGACCATATTGGAGAATTTTGTGTAATACTGTCTGTTTAATCAGTTTGAGTGATTCAGTTGGGATTTTCCATTGTGTGCTCTTCATTATATATTTATAGCAATTGTTCATGATACGATCTCCCCTTTAGGGCTAAGGTTCGATCTCTTCCGATTCTCAGATTTGGACTAGATCTGGCACGAAACTTTGAAATAAGATCCCGAAATATGCCGCCGTCGGATCGATGTGAAATTTTGATATGTTGTAGCCCTAGAAAATGGCTTTCCAATAAATCTAGTTTCAGGCGAATCGGATGTGGGGATCTCAAGATATCGTCCGATTAATAGACGAAGGTCAGGGTGGTCTGTTTTGGATCCGTGGATGGAGGCACGTGATCTTAGGTGATGGTGGTTGAAGGTGGACCGGTGTTAATGGGGTGGCACCGGTGAAAAGTGGTGGTTGAAGGGTTATGGTTGATGGAAGGGTTAGGGCAAGTGTTGGATAGATTGGAAGAAGGGGGAGGAAAGGGCCACCCCTAAGGGACTAGGGTGAATGGCCGGTCGAGGGAGGTTAGAAGCGGCGTCGCCGGGGATTGAGAGAACGGGAGCGAAGAAGACGAAGGAGGCAAGGCAAAAGTCAATCTCAATAATCAATAATCACCTATGGTTGCCATCCACATCCTTTTAGAGGCTAACCAACAACTCAAATTAACCCTAACAATACAATTTTTGCCGACCGCGTTCGAACGCGCCTAACCGCGTTCGAACGCACCGAGTTCGCTCCTTTTGATTTGTGAACGCGATGCAGGCGTTCGAACGCACCTGTCGGTATTTGCGAACGCAATGCAGGCGTTCACAGTGCGTTTGAACGCACCGCGTTCGAACGCACAATGCACTCTCTTCACCCACGTTCACAACCCCGTTCACAAACCGCGTTTGAACTCACTCCATCCGCGTTCGAACGCGACTTACAGAAAACTTATTTTAATAGAAATTAAACACTAAAACATGAAACAAAAACACTCCTAAAGTGAATCCATGCTCGAGACGACGTCGGTAAAGTCCGAATCGTATCAGTTCAATCCAATGCCAATCAAAGTAGAAGAATTAGATGTTCTTGACTCCTTGTTCGTTACTGTAACCATTTGAAAGATTACAGTGGGTTTAAGCGAATACAGATCTTTCTTCTTATTCTGTGCTTGATTATTTTATACCTTTATCTTTTCTATACATTTTACTATGATACTGCTCCTTCTGTGGTGCTCCTGTCATATTAAATCATTAGCTTTGGAAATGCAAAATTGGAGTTGGACAACCAATGGTTTTGGCTTGTCACCTAAATATTTTGTTTTAACATATGAAACTTGACAAGTTGGGCAGCTTTCCTTCTTTTTTTTCCTGGGTTGTAGAAAGCTG
Source organism: Typha angustifolia (assembly GCF_048772165.1). Taxonomy (NCBI): domain Eukaryota; kingdom Viridiplantae; phylum Streptophyta; class Magnoliopsida; order Poales; family Typhaceae; genus Typha; species Typha angustifolia. The sequence continues at coordinate 7,509,777 of NC_133252.1, read as the reverse complement.
ATATAGTACGCAGAAGCTTCAGAGGAGAACTTCTGAAGAACTTCTCTTGAATTTAAACCCTAGTCATGTACTTGGAGGATAGTTGTCCTAGCTGCTATAAACAGCAGCTATGCCCTAGTTTATCACTTAAATGGTAAATATGTATGTGCATATATATATATATATATATATATATATATTTTTTTTTTTTGGTAAGAGATGTACTTGTACTTACAAGAAATACATGCTATTAATTTTATTGATTCAGCACACTTCCTGTTCTCAATGAGCATCACTTGCTTGTCTAGATTTTTGCACAAAAGGACTTCGATGGCATAAAAGGACTTCTGTATTCTCTTCTTTACAGTAAATCAGTATTTTGAAAATTAGAAAAGGCTGCCGTCATGGCGGGGCGGTGCATCGGCCGCCCCGCCATTTGATATGGCGCTCGCATAAGGCGGGCTGCCGCCTTGGCAAGTTGCCTGAGCGCCAAAAGGCGCTAGGTGGGCTGTTCACCGGATAAGGCGGAATGGCGGTTCGGCCCACCAACCAGCCTTATCGGGTTACAAACGGGTATAGGGTCGGGTTATTATCCACTAAGATAACTAACTCATTAACCTTAATATAAAAACTCTCTTCTCTCTCTCTCTCTCTCACTGCTCTCCTCTCCCGAGTCTCGGTAGAGAAATTAGAAACCCTAAAGAGCCTAAACCTTCGATCCTCTTTAGCTCTCCTATCCACGACTACCAACAGCGAGCTCCAAGGTAGCTAAAGCGGCGGCTAGTGGCATCGTGCAGCAACAGCAAGAAGCGGACGAGTTGGTAGGGAGCGAGAATGGACGGCGAGAAGCAAAAGAGTTACGATCCTCTTTCCCTCTCTCTTTCACTCCCTGTCTCACTCTCTTTCTCTCTCTCTCTCTCTCTCACACACACACACACACACACACACACAATCCTCTTTCTCTCTCTCACTCCCCCCTTCATAGTCTCACTCTCTCAATTGAGTTGATCGAATGTCCTTTTTTTTAAATCTGTTTTAATCAGTTAATCAGTTATGATAGGCAATTAGACAAAATGACAAGTTAAAAGTCGACTAAATTAATTATCTGTTGAAGAATAAATGCTTATAAAGTTGTAAATTAGTAATTATCTATTAATCTCTTAATCCGTTGAAATGTTTTAATCTGTTAAATGTTAATCACTTAATAATTAATCTATTAGTTTGTTTGTCAGTAATTACTGTATGTAATGTATATTATATATGTTTATTTATTTATTTTTATTTTTTTATATTAAAAATGCTAAACCGCCTTGTCACCCACCTTCCGCCTAGGCGCTAGGCGGTGGGGTGACTGCCTACCACCCGCGGCCGCCTTTCAAAACATTGCAGTAAACTTTCGTCTCCACCTTGTCAACTAAATACATAAATGCAGTAGGAAATACAGTCTTAATTGAGTAACAAAGAACTGCAAAAATTTCTAGCTTTAGGAGTTTACTGCAATGAACAACTAGAATGATCTCTTGATTTTTAATTTTAAGGATAGGACAGGGTTAAGTAGTTGTTTCACTATTACTTCAAGTATTTATTTTGCAAATCCTCTTTGTCACACCTGGTAACACTATAATAGACGAGTATGACTGGCCGCAACCCTTTTAGAATAATGCTCAATAGAGTGCAAGACCTGTAACATACCTCAAATGCCTGCAATATTTGATTATCTACCTATACTATGACAATTGATTTTCTTCTGTTTTTCAATATACTAAATTCAATAATAAAAATATTAAAGAACATCGTGGTGCTATTTATATACTCTTAAATAGAAAACATAACATGGAGATATTATTTGCAACCATAGATCCCACTTTCGGCTGATCCCGATCCGAGCTTGACTAGTTTCGACGCTATAGCAGGCCTGCTACAGTAGTAGCCTAGAGAGAGAGAGAGGGAGAAGGGGGAGGGGCGTACAGCAGACTAATAGTTAGAGGGATAGGAAGGAAGAGATATTTTTAGACTTTATATGTGAGTAATTATTATTTTTTTATTTTTTTATAATTTTTCTAGATTTTTAGAAATTTCTCAATATTTTAAAATAATATTTAGAATTTTATTTACTTAAAATAGTCTGATCTGATACAATAGGCCGATACATATCGTATTTTCAGATAGTTGATCCTGATCTCGATACTGATTTTTGAAACCTTTGCAACAACACCACCAAAATAAGTTTACATATTAAACTTGTAGTTTGGACATACAACATGAGCCACGCAGGTCTCATAACTACCCTTAGAAAGGTAGGATATAAAATGTGACAACTAGTAGTGTGCTATAAAAATGATATTGTAGAGAGTCCCACTATATGTTGTCACACTTCATAAGAGTCATAGAAATGAGGGGAAATAACATAATGAGTTCACATCCCACCTTAGTAAGTAGAACCGTTTTGAAAATTGAGTACATAATAGGAAATATACCGGAGTAAGCAAATAACTAATATCAAATTGAATTATCCAAGCATAATGTAACAAATCAAATCCATTATACCATATAAGATAAATCATTATACAATAGAGCACAATCAAAATCTCAAAATATGTTAATCTAGGTAATTATGACTAGTGTTAGCTCATTGATAGGCTCGTCCCATTTTAACTCTGGGATGTCAGAATATCAGTATATTGGCCCCACTATAGGGCTTGCCTCCTGTTAACCTCAAGGGTACAGGGTCTATCCCATTTATACTCCGGAGATACTGGAATTTTCAGATATCTATTCGTGTGTTCATATGCTAGTGTTCGCCTACTAACCAAGCCATATAGTACATGATTCCTGTTAAATAACTCTAACAATGCTTTAAAGCCTATAATCCAAAATATAGTTTTTCAAAGCTTTCAAATAGTCAAATCTCATTTCAACATAAAATCAGCATATATAAGCAAGTATAAAATAGAGAATCTCACTCCAAATCTAAATCTCCTTGCCCATAGCATGTTTCACAAAATACATTAATAAAGTTGGTCAACTTCACTTATTTGAGTGTAAAGTCTTTATTAGATTTTTAATGACCATGTTGACCAACTCTCTTTTTTTATTATTTCTTGGTGCCAATCCTAAGTACCCAGGAATATGTATTTCTATTCTATATTTTCTTCTTGCTACATTTGTCCGTCTTAGCATTCTCATCTCATCTAGTCAATGTTTTGATTTTGAAGGTCTAAGTTCCAATGTGCAAACATAAAGCATGACCAGTCTAATATCTGCCCTGGAGTTTCTCTTTTAACCTACAATGAAGTGAGATGAAGGCAGAATACAGCGAAAGACCTGCTTTGGTTCTATTAAAGTACAAATCTAATGTGATTTGATATGCTAGATCCATGAGCAATCAGATTTCTGGATCATGTTTAGAAGTCTCAAAACCCTAGGATAAATTATTTTTATTTATCTAGTATGGGATGGTTGAGTTCAAGTTAAAGTTTTATTTACTTTGGGAACTCATTTAGATAGTTTCACCAAAGAATCCCAGTTTCGGCCGTTTCTAACTCGAAATTAGTCTGGTGACTGGTTTCGGTGTAGTATCAGCTAATCCATATTGGGTTGGTTTTGGCCGTTTCGGCCAAAGCTTCCAGATACAGGTCTTTTAGTGTTAAATGGGGCAGATCTATGAGGGATCCAACCTGTACCCGACCAGGGGACATCAAATAATTGATGTCTCCGAGTCCAACAGTTAAAAAAGAAAATGATCTCTTCACTTTCTCTCTCTCTCCTACCCTCCCCCCCAAGCAAGCTTATTGCCATCCGATGTAGATCTGGTGACCTTGGGTATGTAATATTTTTTTCTTTCTTCTCTCTCTCTCTCTCTCTCTCTCTCTCTATAATCCAATTCCCCACCCTTCTCTCTCTCAGCCCCCTCTCTCTACTCTTTATCTATGTAACTTTTCCCTCTCTCTTTCTTCTGCTCTCGTCCTCCCTCTCTTTCTCTCTCAACTTGTTACCACAGCAATTTTTTTGCAGCAGTAATGGAGAGGAAGAGGGAGGAAGAGAGGAAGAGAGAGAATGAGAGAGAGGAAAAGAGTAAGTCGCATAGAGGTAGTGAGTGAGAGTGAGTAGGAGAGAGAAGATATTTTATTTGTGTGAGAGGAAGAATGTGTGGGAGAGGAGAGAGGAGAGAGGGGGTTTATTTTATTTGTGTTAGAAAGGAAAGAGAGGGAGAAATATTATGTGAGCATTTTTTTAATTTAATTTTTGTATATTTTTAAAATTTTTAATATCTTTCTTGTATTTTGAAATATATCATTAGAATTTTAATATAATTAAAATATAGTCTGATATCAAAAAACTGATATGAAAAATTGAAGCTTATACTACCATATGTATTGTTTTTCACTTTTTCTGAGTGAGCAATCTCGATATTTGGAACCTTAGTTTTACCTTGAGCTTTGCAGTTTGACTTGGGTAATCTTGTCTTACAGCTCCTAGGTCACAATATGGAAGGTGAGATTCTTTAGGTTTATTAAACCTTGTTTTAAGGTATTTTGGTTGTTCATGGATAAGGGGGCTATGGGAAGTGATGAAGTTATAGTATCTACTGATAATTAGTATATAAAGATGGTTTTGGATTCTGTCCTCTGTAATAAAGATTACAGTTTTTATCTTGGATTATGTCTTCTTTATTTTATTTTTAATAACTATTAGTTAGTTTCAACTTTGGAACTTTATGTAATTTTTCTAAGGAAGTATGTTCTAGTTTGGATCTGTTCCTGTTAGGTGGTCATATAGTAAATCAGGAAGGCCGCTTGCAATTGTCAATTTTGTCATGCAAGTTAATGTGGTCGTGCAAATACTCTTTTTCCTTTTTCATTTTAAGGGAAAGTTCATTGGGTCATGCAATTGATCTGTTTTTTCTTTTTCTGTTTCCCCTTTGGAAGGGAAGAATGAATTTGGTCATGCGTTCAATCTTTTCCTATGTAAGGTAAAAGTTAAGTATCCATATTTGTGGACTAAGTAGCATAAACAGAATTTTTGTTAGTTGGAATTATGTTTCTTTAGTTTCTCATAAGTCATTCACAATTTGATGAACTTTTATTACAGCCTTAATGGTTCTCACATGTTGATACGACTAATTATTGCTTATCTGAGTGCTAGGCATTGCTTATGAGTGGTTAAGTATAAATATTGGAGGATTATGCCAGTCAATAAATTGGAAGCTGGATTCATTATCTTTAAACTAAAAAAAAAAAGTTAAATGAACCTCAGCATATTTAATGCCTTTTTTTTGTCCAAGTGATATGGTTTTACATGGTTTTGAAATGCATATAGATCAAAGGTCCACTTTTTTCTATTATATATAATTTCGGTTGCCTGATTGTTAGAACAGCACTTTTCAGCTTCTTAATTGTAAAAAACTACAAATTTGAACTGATTCTTTCAAAAATTACTAATGTTAAAATTAGCTTGGTTTGTGAGGGTGCGATAAAAGTTCATGTTTGATCATCAAATTGGGGGAATCAGGTTGTTGTTTTGTCAGTTTATACTTTATGCCTCTTCGGATATTTTCTTTCTTCTCTCTCTCTCTCTCTCTCTCTCTCTCTCTCTCTCTCTCTCTCTCTCTCTCTCTCTCTCTCTCTCTCTCTCTCTGCTTTGCCAATTTTAATAGTACCATATTGATGCAGGACTCGAGCAAAAACATCCAGATTTGTGCCTTCCACATATTTAAGGTAATATTACATGTAAAGAGCACTTTTTTCCTGTAGCCATGTTGGTTTTTGGTGCTGCTGTTACCGTTGAAGGAAAAGCACTTGGCAATAATTTCTTAATATGGATTTAACCCATAATTGTCATTAACCTTATAAACGAAAAGCGATAGGTCTCCCTTGAAGCTGAAGTTGTAATTAGTGAAACATATTCATTTTAATGTCGAGGATTATAAGTAAAATCTATAGCTATTTCTCATGAATATATCTTTAGATCTGTTAAGTTTGTGTTATCTATCCAGATTCAAGAGTTAATTAGCCCTGTTAAATATTGTCGTATATAGTACTTGTACTTTTGATTTAGTATTTGCTAACTAGTGACTATGACATGACATCAAAAATTCAAAATGAGTACTGAGTTTCCTGATGTTTCTATGCACATGAGTGGGTATGTATGAACTATGAAGAAAACTTGATATGCTTGCACATGAAGTTTAATAAGTCCACTTTGCCAAGTGCAAAAAGTGGTTGTCACTTGTCAATGAGACAATAATTGCTGTTCTATGCTTGCTTTTGAATATTTTATATCTCCTTGGAATTAATTGTACTAGATATTCTTCTTTCCAATTTAACAGAGTCCTCTTTTTTCAATTAGTCATATTGAATTTCTTTTTCTTTTTCTTTTTTAACAAAGGGGCAAAGGCCGAAACTTTAATTACCTCCTGTTCTGTCTAACAACAGAACCAGAAGGGAGCACATATCAAACACCTGAGCTGTACCAAGAACCCATAGTAACAATCACCAAACAAAATACACACCAGTATCACCCAGACCAAGTAACAAAAAGAAAAAGAAAAAGAAAAACTGAGACAGCAGTTAGTCTTCATCCAGAGTTACTGAGGTTTGCTCATCATTTACATGGAGCATTTTCCTTGCTTTGCTATGGCCATCTTCAACTTTAATCCTGCCAACATGGTAAAAGAGCTTTAATTCTAAAAGGAATTTTTGAATTTCTTCTCAGCTTCTAGACTTGTTATGAAAGATGTTAATTTGTAAATAAGTTTGCTTGAAGGGTTCTTCCCTAGAACATCTAACGGTCATTAGGATAAAAAAAAAATTTCCTTTCTGTTTTGGCTTATCATACATGTTAATGTTCTATCTATGCAATCTTGGTCAAATGATGCCTACCTTTCGAGTCTGTGGAAGCTTCATTCATCAGAGGAAGATTAACCAAGAATCTTGAGGCCATTTTGTGAAATATATGATAGTTTATTAGTTTAGGATCTTGGGAAATTTAAATCTACTCATCTGTAAATTTCGTACTTCCTAAGATCTTTTAGGTGAACAATGACAATTCATGAAACCTGTCCTAACAATTAGCTCGTTTATTTGTTCCTTTGTCTGGAAGCAGGTATTTGTTGCTAATCCAAATAAGCCACGTGATGTTATTCAGTTCCTCATAAACAATAATGAGGAGTTATTGAAGCTGCTCCACAAACTGCCTACAAGCAAAGGTGAACTTTATCTATTTTATATAGCTTAGTCTAAGAACTTATCACATGTACTTTTAAAAGGAATAAAGGAAGTATTATGCATTGAACAGCCAAGCCATTAACAATAATAGTTTGGTAGTTCAAACCTGTGGAAACTTGCTGTGGTTGAACACCACTGACAGGTCTTTGTCTCTCTTTGACCCAACACACACATTCATCTCAGATCATTCTTACGGCACTCTCCACAGCTTGATGACATGTTGCTATATATATATATAGAAACTTATATTATGAAATTAGAAAATATCTAACTATTTGTAATTTTGTATACTATTTGTCTATTTATATAAAATATCTATATATGTATTAGTTAAAATGACTGTACTCATTAGAAACTCTATGTTCTTATATAATAAGTAAATTTGTTTGACAATACCTTATAGAGTAAGCAATTGCATTTTCACTCCTTTTGATGAATACTTGAAAACTTGAAAACCCACTTAAATAATGAATTCGATCCCAATATGAGACCACACTGATTAACTATTTATTTCGAAGTATTTTTACTGTTTAGCCTCAATTTTGCAGCTCTTCTTTTTTACATTACACTATTTCAAAAACTTAAGATCTTTGTGTTATTGATAAATGTATAGAATTTCCAAACCTAATAGGAAAAGGATACTCAACATTATGTGCGTGTGACAAAAAGTTTATAAAAACTTGTAACACCTTTTGAGCCATTCGTTGTACCTACACATAAATGAAAGAGGGCATGAGGGTAAGAGATATATCTATTAAAATATATTCACTAATTGATGTGTTTTTTCTGTCAATCAAGTGCTTTTAAAATTATTTGGCATCATCTACACACATTCACAGCATGTGTAGATTGTGTTTTCATTGATAATCATGAGGACATCGCTTGGTGCGACTCTGTATCACCCATCTAATGCATTCAAGTTTGGAAATCCACCTCTATAAATGAAAGTAAGACTATTCATCTCCCTTTTGTAACTCCCCATTGGTGGGAGCCTCCTGCAATTGGATGCCTTCTTTTCTTAATGACTTCATAAATGGAACTTGGTAAAGCCTGCTCAAGAACTTGGTAAGACCTGCCAATTGTTAGGTCTGGTAGCTATTTACTGTAATCTGGCAAGAAACCTGTTATGTTATAGAATTGGCAGGTTTTCAGCTATATCAGTTTCACCATGGTTCCTCTTCAACAGTTCCTTGACTTACTGTTTCTTTAGCAGGTGAAGATGAGCAATTTGAAGAGGAGAAAGATTTAGTTGTCAAAGAAATTGAAAGACTGTCTCATCTTTCTATGCCCACAGCTTAGGCCTCTTTGCTGTTATATAATCTCATACAATTCCATGTCTTTGATTTCTATAGCATTTGTCACACCATATAGAAGAGTTGTTTATTAATGGGAATTGTCTATAAGTGTGGTGTTTCTATGGAATGCACCTACGGAACTCTATCTGTAGTGTTGTGGACTTCTGAGTTTTTTATCAGCACAAAAGCAAGTTAAAAAAGAAAGGAAATTGATAAGAAATGGTTCATATATCAATTTCTTTTCTTGAGAGTCGATGGGAACCCCAGTTATAATAAATTGAAGAGAAGAATGTATAAAGGTAGAACAAAAGATGTGTTTCATAATATGGGTGTTAGTAAAAGAAAGAGAATTATGGTTTTGCATGAGTGACTTATTTGAAAATTGAATTATATAGGTGAAGAAAAGTGATTTCACTATACCCTTTCATGATGGTGTACCCGAGTGATCCACTTTTGGATTATTTCTGTCAGGGAACCTTTTGAAATTTATTTGTACTTGACTATATGTTTTGGACATTTTTTATTGTTTTACATTTTGCCTTTTGGAATTTATTTGTACTTGGCTATAAGTTTTGGACATTTTTTATTGTTTTACATTTTGGCCCTTGAGATAGTTTTCATTGATGCACGGAGTGCATTGATTTATCTTGTATTTTTGGGTAGATTTTATCATCATATTATTTTTGTCTTATTGAATTTCAAATTGATGCATCTTGTGATTTAGATGTTTTCTTTGTCTTAGTGGTTTAGGGCAGTTGTTATTGAATTAGGTTTCGGCCCTTTTGTTCGAATTTATTAATGTATCATGTTTTGGACTGTATGCCTTTTATCGGATTTCCTGTGTCTTAACGGCGTAGTCTTAACAAAGTTTGTTGCTGTTGTTGGATTTCATTTTCATGTTCTCTCTTGACCTTAGACGAATTTGGATGCTGTTAGCACATTTTTACTGATTCGTATTTGACACTTAATCTTCTCGGAAGTAATTAGAAATTTATAAAAGCATTGGATTTTGTTTAATTACTAAAAATTGCTAAAACCTGAAATTTTGAAATTGCTTAAATCTGTTTTTATACTACTGAAAATTCTAAAATTTATTTGCTGGAAATTATGGTGCTGGAAATCTGAATTCTATTTATTGAAAATCGGAAAAGGAAAATTTCTGAATTCTGAAACCGTTAAGTGTAGAAAATTGAAATATGGATTTGTTTGCTTTCTGAAATCTAGGAATTTCGTTGTGCTGAAATTCCGGAAATTATTTTATTCCTGTCATACCTCACCTCAAACTTGTGGGGTCTTTCAGTGTAGATGTGAGCCTTGATGGCAACCTCATACTATGCTATGCTGGCAGGTTGATCAACCGGGAGGATTGGTAAAGTGGGGATCATTCAGCATGAATCCCCCAGATATGATCACAAACTCGTATAGCTTGGCTGTGCCATTGGTCTGGCTACTAGATAAATGGACTAACAAGCATGGGGAAAAAAAAATGCATTCTTCCTCTATCTCTGCTAGGGTTTTCCCTGAGGTTCCACCCTCTTACTCCGTTGTCTTAAACCCAAAGCTCTTGCTAGGGCTCTCCCATTATCTGTCTTCACTTGTGACCTTCCTTCTTCACTATCCTCCTCTTGCCACCTCATTTCCCTTCCTCCATACCTCACCCTCCATTCTTATGTCCCTTTACTTGGTACATGGTTCCTCTATCGACTCACTCCCTTATCTTTATCCATCCCCCTACCCTTACCCCCTCGGGCAAACGTTCTCATCTCTTCTCTCTTGTGACAACATGGAAGTAGCCATCCCTTTGCAGGAAGACAGTATTGTTCCTTTTCGCAACTCCGAGCTTTGCCTCATAAGCAAGCTCATATTCGACAAATCCTACAACATAATAGGGCTTAGGAATGCCCTATCGAAAGCATGGACCGTGGAAGGATCTCTAGAAGTCATAGAAGCTGGCAAGAATGTGTTTTGATTGGTGTTCAAAAGGGAGAACGACAAATGGCGTGTTTGGTATAGTTCTCCATTGTCCTACAACCATGATCTGTTCGCCTTAGAACAGTTCAAGCCCAACTCTCTAGTGGAGAGATAGAAGTTCAGCTATGCTGAGTTTTGGGTCTAGTTCCATGGACTACTGATGGAGTACCTCTCCAAAACAACAGGAAGGAAACTTGCGGAAAGGATAGGCATTACAGCCATCACTGAAACCCTTGACCCGTCGCATTTGGTGTAGGTTCATCCGGATGCGAGTCAGGGTGGACATCACAAAGCCTCTTAGAAGATCGCTCACAGTCTCTCTTCTAAACGAAGCCACCCTTGAGGTCCAAGTAAAATATGAGAGCGGTTTTGCCCCTTCTCTGCTATCTCTGGGAAAGCGAAAGGCGGTCGCCTCTCTCTCTCTCTCGCCTTAAGCCAAATGTTCTCTACCCACCAGCACAAGCACAAAAGCAACCTTTGCTAATGATGGCAAACTCTAAGTGGCATGGTCGAATCCGCCGCTCAGAAAGCAATGAAGCTCTTAGCTTGGAATTATCGAGGATGCGGAGGTTCCCTGACAATTTGGAATCTATGGAACTTCCTCCACTGCACCAATGTCAATATAGTCTTTCTCTATGAAACCAAATATGGCAAGGAGAAGGCTACATCTATAATCACCTTGCTACCTCTGCGCAATAGCTTCATTCTCCGCTCTGTCATGCTTACCAGTGGTTAGTGGCTTCTTTGGGACGACAACGTCACAGTTGAGATCCTATAAGCCAACACTTCATTTTCTCCCGTATTGCAGGTATGAATCTGGACCTTAGTTGGGTCCTTGGCGACATCTACGGAGATCCATACCATGTCAGAGACAGCTTCATTTAGTCGAGGATAGCTCACTATGCCAATAGTAATCACCTCCCTCTCTGCTGTGTAGGAGACTTCAAGTACATAGCCTCCCCGATGGTGAAGGAAGGCGGCCTTACGAGGAGCCCCACCAGAATGCATGAATTTGTCAACTGGATCAACAAGGTAGGACTTGTGGACCTTAGCTTCGTAGGCCCGGCCCGGCGTTCACCTTGTCCAACAAAAGAACGCCATGCAGAATGGTTAGAGAGCGACTTGATTGCGCCTTCACCTATCCTTTCTGGTGCTCCAGAAACCCAAATGACCAAGTTCTTCACCTGTCGGCCATTTCTTCTTACCATAACCCACTGCTCATTGACATTGTGCCTACAGTGAAGAAAGACAAAAGCTAAATTCAGGTTTGAAATTGGTGGCTCAAGGAGGATTCATTCGCCTCCTTTTGTACTAGCTCTTGGAGGCACAACTACAACCCATCCTGCTCCCTATCTTGCAATCTTGCTCTTCTCACCAAACACATTCGGAAATGGGCTAGCAAGAACATCAGAAGAATCCTAAGAAAGATGGAGCAAGAGATTCTCGGCATCCAAAAAAAACCCTTACACTGATAGAGAGTGGGCCTAGGAACAAACACTCGGGAGCATTCACGAGGACCTCCACCTAATGGAAGAAATCTACTGGCACTAGAGGTCCCATGTTAGCTAGATGACATGGGGAGACCGCAACACCTTATTCCATGTGCAACAGGATTAGTACACTTCGTCTATCCATAGATACCTGGTCGAAGGATGAGCAACAAATTAAGAAAGCCTCTGTGACACACTTCAAGCGAATATACAGCTTCTCCAACCTTCCATCTCTAAGAGAACACTAGCACATTGAGAGCCAATTGCCTAAAATACCGCAAGAAGCTGCCTCAACACTCTACGACATACCCACCAAGGAGGAAGTAGAAGATGCCCTTATGAGCCTCGGTCTAGATAAAGCGCTGGGGCCAGATGGCCTTCACGCTTCCTGCAGACTTTCTGACCGACCCTCAGAGATGCTATCTATAGAGAGGTAATCAGCTTCTTCTCAACTAGCAAGATGGGCAAGAAAATGAATCATACCAACATCATCCTGATACCTAAAAAGGAAGACCTGGATGTAGTAGGGGACTACCGGCCCATTAGTCTCTACAACACCACATATAAGGTCATTGCAAAGTTGCTTGCTCTCAGGATGGAGCCCCTCCCGCAAACCATCATCTCCACTCCCCAGAAGGCTTTTGTTCCCAGTAGGTAAATAGTGGATAACAAAGTCTTGGCCCAGGAGATGCTCCGTCACCTTAAAACTTCCAAAAGCTAGAAAGGCTCCTTCATGCTTAAAGCGGACCTCTCCAAAGCCTTTGACCGGCAGGAATGAAATTTCACCAGAGACTATCATGAAGGTTATGGTTTTCCAGCAAAGTTTGTGGAACTTATCCATGCCTACATCTCCACTGTTACCATCTCTGTCCAGATCAATGGTGTAGCCGAAGGCTTCTTCTCTCCTATCCGTGGTCTACGTCAAGTGCACCTCCGCTAACCCATTTGATGTTCACCAACGACTTGCTGCTCTTCGGAAGAGCCACCACTAAAGAGGCATCTAACTTGAAGGCAATCATTGACCAATATTGCAACATCTCTAGCCAAGCAATAACTTCAACAAATCAGTGATTCACTTTAGCAATGGTATAGACCAAAAGAGATGCAACATGGTGATAGCTGCTGTCAGAGTTAGATTACTTCAAGGAGAAAAATACCTTGGGAACCCCCTCCTCTTACCTAGGTCCAAGCTGAAAGCTCATGCCTTTGTTATAGAGAAAATCTAGTAAAAACTCACCCCGTGGAAGGCAAACTTGCTCTCGCGGGCAGGTAGGTGCTCATATAGTCTGTTCTAAGCTCAATACATGTTTACTTCATAGCCTTGTTTATCTACCCTACGGAGCTGATAGCAAAACTTAACAGCTAGATGAGAGATTTATGGTGGAGATTTAACAATGGATGTAAGCATATATATTTGAAAAACTAGAATGCTCTCTGTAAAACAAAGGAAGTCGATGGTCTTGCCATTCGGTGGCTGGAGCCGGTGAACCAAGCTCTAATCATGAGATTGGCATGGAGGCTAATCAAGCACCCCAATTAGGATTGGGCTATTTTCTTAAAAGATAATTATTCCGCAATCACTCCTTATGGAATGCATGACCAAGGATGCAAGCCTCTTGGACGTGGAGTTCCATACTCAAGGTGAGAGAACCGCTACGAAAATCTGTGGTGTGGCAAGTGGGTAATGGACAATCCATATACATCAATACGGACCCATAGTGAAGGACCTTATGAATGGTGCAGCTTGGGACGTAGCTAGAGTTCTAGCAGTGCTCCCCACCAGTGTGGCTCAAGCAGTCAAAAGCATCCTCATCAACCCCGCAAGCATTGTTGTACCAGATAGGCTTATCCGAACCCATACCTCGTGGGAGAGTTCTCCCTAAAGATTGCCTTCAACGCCCTATCAAGTGACAACTGGACGAGCTCGCCCTCAAGTGAGGCCAAGCATCAGCTTTGGAAAACTATCTAGAGCTACAAGAAAGTCCTGTCAAGAATTCAGACTTTTCTTTGGCGATGCCTAAGCGGTGCAATCTCGGTAGGATATGAAGTGGCGAGGCATGTTCCCCACATGGATGCCTATTGTCCAGTTTGTCATGCAGCTTCGGAGAGCATGGATCATCTACTATTAGGGTGCAACTTCATGAGGGTGGTTTGGTTTGCCCGTGAGCTAGGGTTCTGAGCTAGCAGTGCACCGGACTGAGTGGACAAATGGATCTCCTTCATGGCCCCTAAGCTCTCCTCGGATATGCTTGCATACTCTTTCAGGATAATGTGGGAGATTTGAAAAACTTAGAACGATCTGGTACATAGAAACATCATGTGTTCGCGCAGCTCCGTGCTTGAGAAGTCGAAAAGGGATGAAGCTCAGACTAAACACCAGCAAAACGAAGCCAAGATTGTTACAACCCACCAGATGGTGCAAGAGAAACCTAGCAGTAGCGACCTTGTGTGTTGGGTAGATGCCTCCTAGAGGGATAACTGCTCGAGTTGTGTTAGCATCCTTATCAGCAAATACCCGAATCAGTTTTGTGAAGCAAAAAGCACCTACCTCGATCACTATCCGATATCTTAACTAGTGAAACTCTAGCCCTGTTAGATGGCCTAAGGATGGTGGGTAGATCACTTATTTTTTTTGGCAACAAACATATATCTATATATTCATTACCACAAAAGAGGACCAAAAGTGATATCTGGTATCCATCGAGAAACCCAAAGCATCCCTATACAATAGACTAGAAACATCATTTGACTGGGTGTTAAACCAAACCATCGAAAAGGACTGAACTCACCCTTGGTTAGCCAACCTATATGCAACTAGGTTGGCCTCCCGATAACAGTGGGAGAAAAGGTTGATATAAAAAAAAGAAAAAGCTGAAAAATATTGAAAAAGGTATGCCGCCATTACCACAGATAATCCTTCTTGGATTGAAGAATGTTGATTAGCCTTTGCGAGTCAGATTCCACTAGGAACTCAGATAGATTATGTTTTCTTGCTTGAATAAGGGCAGCCTTTAGCGCTTCTGCTTCTGCCTCCAGTTGGTCTTCAGCATTCCCACCCAGGGTCCTGGCTAGAACAGCAACCCCCTTCGAGTCTCTAACGTAACCCAATCTAGAAGATCCGTCTTGTTTAAGGAATGATCCATCCGAATTTGAGTTTAAGCCTCCCTCTTGGTGGTGGCCTCCATCTTCTTAATTCACTACTAGCATTAGTGGGCTTGTTGGTGACTCTATTTTGTTGCATAGCCTCCGGTGCAAGGGCCAGTGTTCTGAACATAAGCTGCCTACTTGTACTCTTTTTCTGCTGGAATAGCTCTTCATTTCAGGCCTTCTAAATACTCCACATGCCACAAGCAACCATATATTTCACAAATGTCGCAGCCTCTTTTGTCATACTATCTCCTTCCTTCATCCAGCTTCCTTCTATCTAGTCATTGCTTGACTTGAAAGTCAAACCCAAGTGTTGTTCCAAGGTCTGCCATAGGCCTTTAGCTCTAGCACACTCCACCAGCAAGTGTTTTTCAGTTTCATCTTGCTGCCAGCACAGCTAGCAGAGTCTGCTAGGCCTTAATGAAAGCTGATAGAGTCTAGAATTAGTCAGCAATCTATTCCATAAGACTTTGCATAAAAACATTTTAATTTTTGGAGCAATCGGCATCCTCTAAAGGATTTTCCAATCACACCTAGTAGTCACCGGTTTAGCCCTAGACTCTCTGATTATATACTTAGTAATAAACGCTGAGGTTGGTTTGCCCATGGGATTTGGGCCCCAAAACCAAGTATCATTGACCTCAAACTGAGGTATCTGCTTAGTCATGATAAAATTGGCAAGAAACGACTGAAAACACCTGAGAGTTTTCCTCCTATCTCACTGTTGGTCGGTGATTAACTAATACACTTTCTTATCATGCAACATAAGGTTCATATTGACAAACGTAGACCACATAGCTACGGGAATATTAGAAATCCAAGGATCATCCAAAATACTCGTATCCGCCCCAACCTGATTGATTGCAACGCATCGACCATACTTCGAAAAATGACAGACTTACTAGCCCTCCTCCACAGCCTCCTCCACGGCTTAACCCTCCCATACTTCTAGATAATGAGCTTAACCCAATTCTTGTCCTTAGCATGCAATAAATCAAAAGCATGAGAACCAGTAAGAGCAGTTCTGGCATCTGGAAGCTGCCTTAAACCTAGCCCACCATCCCATCCAATAAGATGAAGCCCCTCGGCATCCTTGCCTTTTCCCCATAGAAAAGCTCTGGCGACCCTATCCACTTTGTCAATCACCGTAAGAGGCACCATAGTACTACACATAGCATAAGTAGGAATAGCAAGAATTGTAGACTTGATAAGGGTAGCTCGCCCTGCCTGATTTAGGGTTGCAAGCTTCCACCCATCAAGTTTACTCTTGGCCCTATTTATAATATGCTCAAAGTGCTTAACTTTAGGATAGGATGGCTGAATATTAATGCCCAAATAGGTAAACGGATAGCTCCCTGCCTCAAATTAAGGGCCCTAGCCATAGACTGGCCCAAGTGGTGACAAGCCCAAGTAGGAAGAAAGATGGCCGATTTGCTCCGGTTAACCTTTTGATTAGCATGCACAAAGTATTTATCCAAAATTTCATTTAAGATCTCATAATTAAAGGAACTTGCTTTAATAATGATTAAAATATCATCAACAAACATAAGATGATAAATCTTCAAACTATCCGTAATTTAAAAACCATCCAAAGACCCATCATCCATAGCATTATTAAGGAGACTAGACAACACTTGTGCACATAGAATAAATAGATACGGGGATAAAGGTTCGCCCTGTCTCAACCCACATGAGCTCTTCATCCAAGGCAACGCCAACCCATTTATCATAAAAGCAAAAGATGGAGAAGTAATGCATGCTTTTATTAACTTAATCCAATTCTTGTCGAAACCCATCATATTCATAACATCAATGATAGCCTCTCTACTTAACCTATCATACGCTTTTTCCATATCCAATTTCATAATCATATAAGGCTCATCTCTATTACCCCCCCTGAATAGAATGCACAAGCTCTTGCACTAAAATTGTGTTATCTACAATAGATCTTCCCGCTACAAAGGCAGATTGCTTAGTGCTCACCAAACTAGAAAGCCATGGTTTCATCTGATTAACCAAAACTTTAGCTAACAATTTTAGCCAACAATCTATAAATAACATTTCATAAAGAGATAGATCTAAGGTCTTTCACATTCATAGGATTAGGAATTTTTGAGATAAGAACTACATATTCCCCATTCATTGGGTAGGTTACCAGAATTTTGAAATCCTTTTAGAGTCTCGCAAATATTATTCCCCACAATTTCCCAATCATTTTTGTAAAACTCAACATGATAGCCACCACCATAGACCAAAGGGTCTTACAGATTTCATTATAAGACAGAGGTTTAGTGAGCTCATCATTGCAAAGAGGATTAACTATAGGTAACACAGGCCACACCTTATCAGCATTCACATCATTAGCATGCGCCCAGATTTTAGCATAATAATTAGTAAAGCAATTCACAAAACCATTCTAGCTATCAATATAAATATTATCATCACTAAGCATCGAGACAATACGATTTCTCCTTCTGCGAATAATAGTAGCAGTACAAAAGAATTTAGGATTTCTGTCTCATTTTTGGACCCAATTGTTCCTAGACTTTGCCTGCCATTTTTGGTCTACTTGCCTCAGAAGAGCAATATGCCTTCTATAGGCAATTTGGAGCTCGAGAGACTCATTATAGCTAAAGGCACCATCACTATCCCTAATTTCCAAGAAATTAATCCTATCCCTCACCAACTTCAAAACGTTTTCAAGTTTTCCCAAATTGTGCTTATTCTAGTGCATAACATTAACCTTAGTTTTCTTTATAACTCTAGAAATATCATTCATAGGACTACCAAATCCACTAGCCCAAACATTAGCCACAATATTCTTAATATCAGGGTACTCAAACCAAAAATGCTCAAATCTAAAAGGCTTTCTTATTCTTTCATGAGGGAGATCAAGCGTTAGGAGCAACGATGCATGATCAGACCTAGTTTTCTCAAGATGTCTAACAGAACTATGAGGAAAGGAATTAATCCACTCCTCATTGGCTAAGGCCCCATCCAGCCTAACCCACGCCGTGGCCCTTCCCTTACAGTTATTACTCCACGTGAAGGGAGGTCAGCAAAACCAACATCAATCAGAGCATTTTGTGTAAAAAATGATCTAAACTCACGGACTTTATGATTGAGATAAAACCTTTTACCCCCTGTCTTTTCATCCGCATCCAAAATAACGTTAGAATCACCAATAAAACAGCAAACCATATTAATCGAGTTTAAAACCTCCAATTTAGCCCACATATTATGTCTAATGAAATAATTATTACTTGCATATATCCCTGATATTATCCAAGGGTTCATACCTGGTACTGTAACCATCGCCTATATTACTTGATCACGGGCAAAAAGGAGACACTCACACCATTTCTTAGTTCCAGGCCATTATGATAATCACAGAGAATCCTCTGCTCAGCATCGCCTCGGCCTTCCATTCTTGCCCTAATTTACTAGCCATGAAAACACCTTTAATAGAGTCTATTATTATTTCTAATAGAATAAACATAAACAGTTTATAAAGTATAGTTAGCTCGCAACACCAGTTGATTATGTCCGATTTTGAGGCCCCCCGACAATTCTATACTATTATTGACATGGATTAAGAAGAGGTTCCCCTTCCGAGGTATTATTTGCTTTTCCTCTTACTTTTCCCTTGGCATAGAGTTTGGGTCCGCTTTTCTTTGTTTTCTTTTGAATAACTCTTCGAGCTGCTTCGAGGCTTCCACTTGCCTCTCCAAATCTTCTAACAGGCTTGCTTCCACCCGTTGTAGTGTCCATGCTTTCTCAATTCTCTTCTTGCTTCTTCTCGGCCCACTCATCATCAGATTCCTCCATGGCATGCACTTTATGACCTTTATGTTCAAGGATCTGGATACCTATCAGGGCTTCTCTCGCTTTTTCTGTGATCAAGGTATGGTTTTCCATATCCATCCCCTCACCCCTTGTAGTGCTCCCACTCACTCAGGTGGATTCCTCCTAAGCCACTTCCCTTCTACCACCAAGGGTTCAGGGCTCGCCATATAGCCTCCCAGATCAACCTTGGCAGCCAAAGTGTGCTCACTAGGGTTTTCCTTTCTCGGGTTAGTGACAGCCTTTCTCCACAAAGGAACCTTGATGAGGTTAAACTTACCAACCTAGACCCTAGACGCGCTTTAGGTACGTGTTCTCAGGTCCAAGGAGGCAACACCTCCCTTTCCCCCTATCCTATCATCCTGACCTGGTCGTTCATAACCGAGTGGGCTTTACTTGCCCGAGACGGCACTTCCTCAATTTCTCCCATCATCGTATCCAATATGGCTTTAGTGATTTTTAAAGATTGTCTTGATTTTCCAAAAATAGCCACTCCACCCTACTGACTTGGACCATCTAACGGATCAATTTTGATCACCTTAGTCCCCCATGCCAACCATTGGGATAACCCCCCCTCCCCCACCCCTTGATCCTCTCATGAGGCATCCCCACCTTATGCCCCTCACTCCCTAGCACATGACTTTCTTTAGTCAACTTATTTCGAGTTGGCTATGCCTCCCCTAGCTCGGGTTCCAAGTTACCCCTTCCTCGTGTGCCTAAGTTGGACTCACGAGTCATCCACCTTTGTCCTCTACCACCTCTACTGCGTCCACCTCTATGAGTTCCACACAAGTTGTTATGGCCTCTTTCCTTTTCAACCCGTAGATTGGGGCCAAAGCGCAGCTCATCTGGCTCCTCGCCATCACCATTGCTTTCTCCCTGCACACTAAAAACTTCCTAGTTATTAGTAGTACTCGCCTGGGCAGAGAGGTTATCTTCTAGCCCCTGCGATCTAACACATGGTGCCATCCTCTTTGGAGGGTCCAGACAGTTAGATACTCGATGCCTTATCCTCCCACAAGCAAAGCAAAATTCTGGTAGGTCCTCAAAGTTGAGTTTCACCTAAACCTTCTTCATCCTTATTCCCACCGACAGAACTTGCCGCAAAGGCTTAGATAGATCAAGATCAATACACATGCGAGCATGTCGACGTCTTGCTATAGAGATCGTAATCTCATCTACCTTGAGAGGGTGGCCTATCCGAGCAGCTATGTTGGTAAGGATATTTAGGCACCAGCATTCTTGGGGCAAATCTATGAATCTCACCCACATCGGGGCCGATTTAACCACCTCCTTAGAGGCCTGGAAATTAGGCTTCCATGGGATAAGATTTAAAACTTGACTTCTAATATTCCAACGTCCCTCAGTAAGAGCTCTTATCATGTCTTCCTCCGAGGTTAGTTAGAATAGATAAAACCCACCCATCAAATCGGAAGCAAGAAACGAAGCAGTCATTGACTAGATTTTTGCTAATATTCCCTTAAGGATCTCAATAGGAATAGATTTACCAAGAAAGTTACCATGAAGTCCAAAATTCCATTCTTCACAACTCTACTCCAGTAGCTCAGGATTAATCTCAACTGAGTCCCCCTCCCCTTCCTTGCTTATCATCGCCAGGATGTGCTTTGGTATTGTGCGCGGCAGTCTTGGCCTGAACCTGAGGTTCGCCAGACTGTTTCCTTTAGACTTAGCTTCTTACCTTGCCCATCCTCCAACACTCCTTTCCCCTTAGGGTCAGGTGGTTGTGGAGGGGTTGGCTTTGGTGAAGTCGAAGATTCGACTTCGCCCATAAGGGACACTCAAAGTAAAGACAAGCAGGATTCACCTAGCCCTAGCAGAGTAGTAAAGACAAGCACACTCACACTATCTATTCCTAGATCACTTCGGGAAGGAAAGGGATGGGTTCTTAGTTACTTCTATTTTTTTAATTACTCTTTGTTTTAAACTACAGGTTATCATATCAATCAGTACGTTTATTTTTATATATCCACTACAATGCAGTATAATGCATGGATATTTAACCCCGCAGTACATTGTACTGCTTGGATCTTACCCCCACAGTGTGCTGTACTTTGTGGATATTTACTTTGCAGTGCACTGTAATGCGTGGATATATCTCTGTATAAATATCTAACACACATAACTAAAAGCAACCAAAAAATTCTAACTATAACTAGAAAGAAATTCATAAAAAAAAATTAAACTTTACTACACAAATATAAAAATAAATTGTCTCATGTCACTTTACAAATAGTTACTAAACAACATTAAAAAAATATAATTGTTCTTGTTCGTCAATTGGTTTTTAAGAACCCATCCTCCGCAATTTGCACATGTTTAATTCACAACCGCTTCATATCCTTTTTTGAAATGCAACGACGGATATGAATAGTTGAATACAATCTATGTATTCAAATAAAAAGATGTCAAATCATTGCTGAAGTATTGCCATAGAATGTGAGAGGCAGAAGTTACTTCCATCCACTTTTATTTGCCACTTCATTATCATATATTCCTTTCTCCTCATCCTTCAAATTATTTGTAATCCATTCTCCTTGATTTGATGATATGTAGATTAACCATAGTTACTAAAATAATAAAAATGATATATACAATATGGGGATAGTAACCATTTGTTGTGCCTTGCTATAATATCCATTGGCCAAGATCGAAGCATAATGATGTTGCAAACCCATCATAAGATCAACAACTAAAAGGTGCTAATGTAGAGATATGTTCAATCAAAATATCCAAAAGTTCACATTACGAAGTGAAGTCTCCTTAATTGGTGCCACACTTAATTCGATGAATGATTTAGAGCCATCCTTCATGGCTCTCTGTACGTCGGCATCAACAAAATTATGTGAAACAGTAATTACATGTACAACATGTATTAAATAAATTATTGAATATCAGCATCAACATACATGTAATGAAGTGTCCGTGAAACAACATGGAGCATATATAGATTCAGTGTCAAATGTGGCACGTTTTGCCAATATATGTTGACGAACATTGATCACATCATCGACTAGCATTCCTCCATTTTAACTCTATGATGTGTTCTCTGTATACATGAACTGTGTCATCTATTTAAATGACGAATGAACTATAAAAATTATATAAAATATAGGTAATGTTAGTTGTAATACATAAATAAAGCAAAATATGCCCCAAAAAATATTCACATAAGTTCACATTACCACATAATACAACGTAATAGAAGGACATAAGTCTATACTGGAACACAACTTAACGTGCACTTCAATTACAAAAGCAATATAAACATAGAAATTAATATAAATATTGAAATAATAAGAAGGTGAAAATACAAATATGAACAATAATGACTTACGCATCCTATAGTTCAGTAATTTTTACAATAATGATTCTCATGCCGGCTTACTACTTTCTTTCTGGTCGATATAAATATTTGCTTTATTTGAGGCTTCATAGGTGAGATGTCTTGCGAGTCTACAAAAAATAATTCATCTTTCTTTTTATTGGAGGTTTGATTTTCTATTTGTTCACAAATCTTGTTAGTGATATGATGAACTGGATTTATTTTATTTTCTTATTGGATCCCAGAGACATCTTTCTCTTTACCCTCATCTTTCTCTAGATTCTTATAATTTTCATCGGCCTGAGATATCTCTCCAATCTCATCTTTCTCTTCAGCCTCAAAGTGTTCTTTGATCTTGTCTTTCTCTTCAATCTCGTTATTTAGTTTATAAGTCTTTTGCATTGGTTTAGATTTTCCATGTATTCTTGAATATGAGTGAATAAGAGGGCTTATAACTTCCTTTTCCCTCATTGGTACTTCCTTGGTCTTAACCATTAATTTGACCATCTCATGGACTTCTTTCAATAAAACCTTGAATTCCATCTACTTTTTCTTCATATCATTTAAATGAACAGCAACACGTTTCCTCAATTTCTTGAATTTACTAACAAGAATCTTTATTTTATCTAAAAAAATATAGTTAAAAAGTACGAATAAATAGATAATAAGTAAATTTTAAAAAATGAATAATAAGTACAGACATATTCCTCGGCAATGCAAAGGAATCCTCAGCACTATGGATATAATTCTACGCTACAGTGCAAAGGAATTCTTAGCACTACAAATATAATTCTGCACTGCAGTGTAAAAGAATCCCTAGCACTGCAGATATAATTTTGCATATTCATATTTAATATTACTGATATATAGACATTATTAAAAAGATTCATATAGAAAACAATCACAAAATTACACCACATCCTCCTCCTTTTGTATAGGAGGCTCTTCCAGTTGTGCTTGGCTTTGATCGATTCCAACATTTGTACTTGCTAGGCTATCTGGTATGCCAATGGACGTGTACGATATACCAAGTGATGTAGTAAATAGCTCAAATACATAAAATATAGGTTAAAATAGAGACTAATATTTATTTAAAAAAAATGTGATGAATGGTAGGTTACTTTGCCGACAGTGAGCTCCAAGATGTTCCACTGATATGTCTGTCGCCTTCTGATAGGAACATTTGTCCAACAAAATAAGAGAGGAGAGTTGTCTGTGCTCGTTTCCATCTTAATTGTTAATTTGTAAAACCATACAAAGATGAGAACCACTACTTCATTTAAATAAGAGACAACCTTTTTGCCATGTCTCCAAATACTGTAGTCAGCTATGCGACTCCTCGACAAATTTCAACAAGTACTCATGGATAGTTGCACACCATGAGTACTATGGGATCTCGTTCAGATTTTCAAGATGTAGTGTCAGCCCAATAGCAATAGTTGTTGCGTAGGAAGAAAATACATGTAAACATAAACAAAATGAAAAGGTATACAAAATCGGGTACATCTATGTCATCATCACTTGACGATAGTGACGCAAGGCAATTCTCAATAGTAGGGCGATCTATTCTTCGACCCTTCGAATGACGCTGTACCCATAAAGCAATTTCGTCGGTCCTATATATTGTTAACCTCCCTTTCTTCTATCGGTAGATCACATTTTTTTTATACATGTTACAAGGTCAACTCTACTAGTCAATTCGCTTATCAGAAAATAATGGTCTCTGTCACACCGAAAAAGGTGTTATGCAAACCACAATGCACTACCACCGTCCTCGTGGTTATGCAAACTGCAATGCAGCACCACCCTCTCGCCTCGCCTTATCATGGGTGACGATTCATAGCTCGTCGTGTGGGGTTGGGGACTATGCATGAAAATTGTAGAGTGTGGAGAATTATGGTTGTTCAATGTGTATTTATAATTATTATTCTTTTTACGAAGAGGGGAACCGTAAAATACAATGTGTACACAAATAAATGTCACATAGAGAACTGCTGCTAGTACAGGAAATTTTGTCACAATAAATGTGGGGAAGGTTATAAATATTGTTTTTCTCAAACAATACGGTAAAAAAGAGAAATGCAGGAAAGTATGTATTAAATACATTATAATATGATTTTATGGAGTTCATTAAGTCAACAATATAATAAACTATTCTCATTTTAGAAAAATACTATTTACTATTACTATTTTAACATATACTTAAGGGTATTTTCGTTATTTGATTTAAAACATCACTAATTCCGATACAATTTTATTATTATTTAATATTTTAATATTAATTTTATGTCATATTAAATATAATTATTATTTTTTATACTAGTATTGAACTAAATATTAAAAAATTTATATTGGTATTAGCTCTCTTGCAGTATTAAAAATTAGAATGGTAATGCGTATTCCACCTTCAAGTGAACACAGCCTTAGTTTTCTTTATTTTTTTCTTTAGTTTTGTTTTCTTCTTTTACCTTTTCTTTTATTTTAAATTTTTCTTCTTGTCGTTGTTCTAGACGTGCAATCCCTCCAACAAATCGACAACTTCTAACTAAAAGCTGTCTGGCCAAAAGAGAACCCAATCCAAGTCACCTGCGAGAATCAGATAGATGGTTAAAATCTGGTGACCATGCATGCAACATAATATTGATAGATTAAAATAATCTTAGAAACCAAGCACATAAGAACTTAAAATGATGGATTTACCTATTTGTTTAGGATGCAAATTATCACAAGTTCTATCCCTGTAAATAGATCAAATTGTGAAACATTACAAACTATAAGATGAGTAAGATAAGTAAATCATCCCTCTGTTCTTGTGAAGAGCTACCAGAAGGGGAAAAAAACAAGAAGTGGTACCAGCTGATACTGAGTATTGAAACTTCAAAGAAATGCATAAGGAACTGAAAGATGAATCATTGCAGATTGGAGAAATGATAGAAAGGCATTGTCTATTCTTGAAGAATTAGCTCATCCATCCTAACTCTAACTATGGTGATTATCCTAACAGATAAGAAAAGCAGCTTACTGTAGCAAAGAAAACCTTGTACAGAAACAAAGCCCTCTCCATAGCTTGTTGATAAGCACAAGTTGCAGAGTAACAACAAGACATAACAGAACTCAATGCCAACATTGATGAATGCCGACATCTAGAATTGGCTTAGACTCACCTCCTATCAAAGAATTTAACAAAATATTTGAGATAATAAGTACATCTCTTATCCACATGCTTTCAGTGGAGATGGTAATGAAAGGAGCTTCCTCCTTTGTATACGCGGTGGTAGATGCTTGGTGTACTTCTTGGGGCCAACTTTCCAAGGTAAGAACACTCCGGTGCCGCCATTGTGTGTGGTTCTTCTACTGTGGCCCTCTACAATTGGCCTTGCTGGTGCTAGCATGAGAACAGGAGCTCGAAGAGTCATCCCCCATGCAGCTGGAATCACAGCATGAGCTCCATAGCCAATGACGCCGCTATTTGGGAGTGGCGATGTTCCAGATTGCCATACTGTCATAGCATTTGTTGGAGAAGGATGGATGTTTGTTGAATCTCTAACCTTTATAAATGTGATGCTCACTCTCTTACTTTCAGACGGGCAAACTACATGCCTTGCCATGTCAGCGCTGTTGCCACGCATTACTAGGAGTGACCTGCAAGTTTGTTTTTCTTGTGTCAAATGCGAGTCACCAACTAGAAAATATATCTACTTGTGCATGAATCTCTCACCAATTTGGTCTCTGGGAATGGCAAGATGCATTCATTCTTACTCTCATTGTATCATGCATATACTATCAACTCGGGATGGACAGAGATGATCATATATAATTGTTTCAGTAGTTGTATATTCTTTCTGCAAGTCATTATATTGATAGATCACATTGATGCTTACCCTTCCTTGAGTACAAGTGTTAGAGGACCCTTATAGTTCCCATTGTGATCACTGATGAGTGCCCTTCCAAAGGCCATGGTGGTTTCAGAAAGAAGAAGCGTAGAGATTGGATTATCGAGGTGTGGAGGTTTGAAATATGGCTGTGAATGTTCACCCTGCAGAATAAAAATGGGAATCCATAAATGTCCACTAGAAAAAACCAGAGTTAAAGGCCAGCCTTTAACAGAAAAAAGAGAGCAACCTCATCAAAGAAATTGATAATGCAACTATTTGGCTTTCTACTTTCTGGTATTAAATGCCACTGAACAAAGTGATCGATGACAGCCTGCAGAACTGGGGGGATTGGTTCAATATTACCTAAAAGAAACAGACAAAAATTTACTTAGTCAAGAGCATTTCTGCAACTGTTAACATATACATCTAAAACAACATTTATCTTCTCATAACATATGTAGCATTAATCATGTCTTCGATGTGCTTATCTAGCTATATACCACTGGAAAATGTTTTAACATTTTAAGTAAACCAATCTGTATCCTCTCAAATCTCATTAGTGTAGCATCTCCAATTTCTGAGTATGCACAGCAGTATGGGCAAATTTCCAGCGTGTCAAGCGTTAGATATGTGCAATAAGCAACAGCAGTAGTGACAGGAATCGCAATTATTCTATGATCAATGGACTAGAATAACTGAGAAAGAAACTATGTTGCAAGTCTATAAAAGAATAGATCCGATGAAGAAAATTGAACATATAACAGATGTGGATTCAATGACACCAGATCCCCATGGTAGAAGTCAGCTAATGGGAATGGAATTTACTTGTTGCCTCCTCACTTGTAGGTTGAAATAATGGAGCGCCAAGCTGAATGATCTCTCTCTTGTTTCCTTTCATCTGCTTGTTGAAGTAAATGAAAGTTTCACCTGAATTTAGAAACAACAGTGTAAAAGTGGATAATAATATCATCTAACTAAATAATAGGTGCAGCCTGATTAACTAGTACTTATGGCATTTTCACTGTAACCAGGAGATTTGTTTTTCATACAAACATGACATTTTCTTTATTTCTTGTCTTTTTCACACTCTGAAATGTTGCTAAATGAATTGTTTGTGCTAGCTTTTTTCTAAAGATAATAGTTTCTGCAAAGAATAAATAGTATTCAAAGGAAAAGAATGAGAGCTTTTGGAAAATATTTTCTGCTGCTTTCTGAACAGCTAAATCTTGATATGCATCTGCACTATTCATCTAATACTATAATGGACTATGGTTGCTATATGATATTTAACTGAAACTTGTATACTGTACGAGTGCTTCCCCAACACAGACAAAAGCCTGTTTAGGCATAGAGCCATAGACTAATAAAATACAAATGTTTCATTATTATCTATTGTTATCAAGTACACCAGATTTGGAGTCCTGATATCCATCACCAATCTATTTCAATACTCAAAACAACCAGAGTAATTTCATAATCCTCCTATGTTTCACCGTCTTTTCTCACTACCAAAAGCTTTAACAATTATTGTGAAATTAAATGTTTAGATTATCCCTACTTCATTTTTATAGTATTACGTTATCTTTTATTAGTTGTCCAACATTTACTAAAATTATAGGAATTAGAAAAACCAACTCATTTGAAAGTAATGTAGTCTAAAGTTACCCACAAATAACTAATCTTATGACACACTTATGTCAAGTTTCCCAAAAGTTCAGTGCTCTTTATCCTACCTTTCAATGGTATACACTACATGCTAGCTACTAATCCTTCACAAGTTACTGCTCAAAGATCTTACCATAAAAAATTATTATCAATATTTGAAACAATATTTTCATGAAATGCGACACCAAAAACTTGCCTGACAATGCAATTCAGTTAAATTAATTATTACAATCAAAAGAGAGAAAAAAAAATCCAATTCAGGATTTACTCACCTGAGAGATCTCCATTTCTCCCTGCAAGACGGAGTTCATTGATAAATTTACCAAGCCTTAGAAGTTCAGAATCTGTGAACATGTCCTCGTAGACCTTTAAACCCTTTACAACATTAACCTGATCATATAACATTTGCGAACAACCCATCAAGATCTTGATTTGCAGTTAATACAAAATCAAATAACTCAACAACTACTACTGCTTCCTAGAGCATCTTCTACTGCATCTAAATACTGAAAGTGCACCAAACGATGTCAAGATGCAACTTGCCATATGCCCTTTTACTGATTCTTTGGCAACAAAACCTTTCATGGTTTTGATCCTATCTAGACGTACGGTGCAGTCCTCATGGTTGGAGCATATTTGAACATTTTCCAACAAGGTATGTTCTCCTTGAGATCCTACAAGCCCACAAATAACCAGGATCATTTTACCAAATCCTAAGTACTACTTGAAAGAATGATTAAGCATATTTAATTCTCACATGAAAAATAATTGATCGCTCACTGGTTCACAAAACAAACAAGTAAAGTTGAGTAATATTTAGTTTTATGAAACACTGGCTTATAAGAATTGATCTTTGGTTGTTGGAAATCATTCAACTGTAGAACTTCATACAAAATATTGCCAGAGTAGAATTTCATTCTGCTCAGATATGCATTGTGCTCTTAACTTCATAAATCATAATCTTAGTATACTGCACTGAGAGATCTGAATTGTAACTTCAGGTTCCCACTTGTTTGGTCACTTGTCTGAACTGTAGAAGAAACTTTTCAATAGTACATTTCACATTTGGTAACTTGTCTGAAATAGATGATCTGAATTTTAACTTCAAGTTCCCAACACTCATTGGATAGGTGTCGAATACTTCTACTAAGTATCTGATATTTCAAAAATTATAGAATAAATTTGAATGTTCCTTAGACACTCATACAATATGTTTTGGATATAAGACTTCTCATATGCTATAAAAGTTTATAATATAAATTATCTATCATAGAAATGTCCTGTATACCTGAAAAATAGTACATTTCACACTTTTGGACACTCATACAATATGTTTTGGATATAAGACTTCTCATATGCTATAAAAGTTTATAATAGAAATTATTTATCATAGAAATGTCCTGTATATGTTGCAGAAATATAACGTTGATGCTTATACTATTAGATTATATTTTTCAGGTATTAGCATTGTCATTTTTGACTTTGTAGTATTGTGTATATTTTATTTTTCTCCCATGAATAATTAATGCATGTTTGTGTATTTATATTATAAGTTTAGAAATATTTCCTTAAACTTTTCAATAATATATATTGCTTTTATTTTTTAGCTCTTCTTTCGTACTATAGGGATGATTGTTTATCAATCGGCTTGATGAGAATCTAACGTTAAGATCTTCAAGGATATAATAGCAATGTAAAAAACTTAAAAGATATCATCGATTCAATAGGTAATTAGTTATTTTTAAAATATATTACCTTACACATTATTTTTTGACAATTTTATTATCTTAATAATTTATAAGTAAAAGACATATATATCCTTAACTGAGAGTAACATATATATATTAGAATAAGGGTGTTGATGTCTTTTTGTAATTATCTAGATGAAAGTTTAATTAAATAATTATTTACATATATCTCTCATTAATTTAAGATTAATTTAAAGTAAAATTTGATAAAAGATGGAGATAGAGAATTAAATTTAAATTTAAATCTATTTCCTATAAAGGTAAACAATCAAATTTAAATTGTCTAGAATTAAATGATATCTTCTATAATTAAAGCCTAATTATATCTATCACAATCATATCTATGAGAGAAAACTATTAACGAAAAAAAAGAACGTGCAACTCGGATGACTAATCTTCTTGAAATGTGCTCTTTTTCTTTTTAACGTAATATGATTTTGAAATAAATTTTGACAAACCAGTACCAGGTATGAGAACCGGCTATTATAGCTGGTAGATTATGATATACATTTTAGAGGGGTATTAAAGTATTTGCCTTTATTTTTTTATTTTGCTATGTTCTAAATGTGTAGTATTCTATTTTCTTTAAGATTTGTCGTAACCCCGTGTTGTAATCGTACTGTGTCTCATGTCCATACTTCGTAGTAGAGCGGTAATAATTTTTGCCAAGGGCAGTCTACCAAAACCCAAATGAAGAAAAAGTAAAGTAATTATTATGCAGATTATGTAACTGTTCATGTTCCAAGAACAGAAGACAAATTAATTATTAACCTACTCGGCGATGAGCTGCTTCTTAGTTCTCTTTCCTAATAATCCCACCAATTATTAACCTATTAGGCAATGAGCTGCTTCTTAGTTCTCTTTCCTAATAATCCCAACCCCCACACGTAGAGCATTCATATCTCTTTCCTTGTTCCAAATCAGTTTCTTTATTTATTCCCTAAAAATAAGGAAAGTCATAGCGATTCACTAAATGAAGGGAAACACTGTAGCTTTCATATCCATTTAAATATTCATTTTCCCCTCCTCTAAATTTTTTTTATGACATATAGACTCTTGAACTATTGATAATTTCTCACCTTCTGGTGCCTAAATAAAAAAAGTTGAAAAGACCAGATACCTCATGAGAAAGTATGGGGTGTTTTGGTAAATTAAAATTTTCTTCTTTTTCCTTCTTTCTAAAATACAAGGATAAAAGTATCATATAACTATTCACATAATTTATACGCGAAAACTTAATAAAGAGGGTATTTGAGTCATTTTCTATAATTCAAGAGGGTATATGTGACCAAAAAAAAGTAGAGATATGTGAAAAAGAGTGATATGTATTAACCCTATTTTTAATAATAAAATAGCTAATAAGAATTATAGAGATAATAATATTTATATGGTCTAAGAAATTTGACGTGAAATTTGATAGAAAAAAATGGTTGTCTAAGACCAATCTTATAGGCTACTGTCCGACTGTCCCTTAATCTCTGTTTAAAACGCGCAGACAAACAGAAGCTTCTTGGAAAGTATGACCGAAGAAAAATCGCATGCGGGCCCACAAACCCAATTGCGACGCAACCACGTGGATAGCCCAGAAGAGACGCTGTTCCTAACTAACACCAGATCACCGACCACCTACAATCGGCGCACCCGACACCAACACCAACCACTGGGCCTATGTTTGGGTTGACCTACTTCACCCGACACGTGCCCCACGAGCCGAGAGATCTCATGAGACAAGTCATCAGAGCCCTCAGGCCGCAATCAGACGGCCGACGGGAAGCAGCCGCTTACCAACAACCAGCATGTGATCCTCTTTTTTCACGGAACATAACCTACTAGAAAACGACACGTCGTGCTTTTAGGGGAAAACGAACGCCAAGACGAATCCCCAAATTAGAATTTAGAACAACTCCTCTTTTAACTTCGTCCATCTAGTCGGCAGGAACAAAGGAGACCAAAGTGCGGAATCGCTAAAAACTGGAGTAAAATTTATTGACTACTCAAACTGGAAGGGAGAAGAAGAAGAAGAGGAAAATGGAGGTAGACAGTTGTACGTTTTGGCTGCCCGTTCGTCGCCGTACGATGTACATCAGACGGTCTTGAGGAAGTGAATACCACTAGGAGGCGATGACATCCCTCCTTGTCGGAGTCCTTGGTGGCCATGGTTTGCTTGCGGAACGATTACGGTTAAATTTAACTTCTTCTCCGAAAGGAATTTTTTTTAACTTAAAACTATTAATGATCTAAAGAGCAAATCGTGTACTGGCAAGTGTCCTGGCTGCAGGAAATTCCTGCAGACTGACAGCGTAAGGTTTACTCTTCCGGATTCTAAACAACGATTAGATCCAAAAGTTTTCGAATTCTCAAAATCTATAAATTTATTTAAATCGATTAAATAAAATTTTCTCGGAGTTGAAACTAACAGTAACTTTACTTACCTTCGTCTTCTTCTGATGCCTTGCGATCCGGAGAATCTTCAGAGGATTCCTCCTCAGCCTTGCGATCCAAGGAATCACCCGTGGATTCCTCCTCGGCCACTTCCACCGGCAACGAAACCCTAACTTCGTCGACCTCCTCCTCAGCCGCTTCCTTCTCCGACGAGGTGGCGGCGGACGTCTCCCTTGCGGCGGCGACGCGGCGGAGCTCGGAGGAGACGTCGGCGATGGAGAAGTACTTCTGCATTTGGAGAACGGGGATCCAGTTGATCCTCCGGCGATGGACGGCGGCGAGCACCGCCTCGTACTCCGACCCGCCGCTTGAGATATGGACCAGATGGCCGCAGAGCGCGTCGATGATCGCGTTCGCCGCCGCGAACTCGCCGCGGTACCACGCGATCATCGCGTCTCTCGCGGCCAACTCCGGCGCCGCTGTGGTCATTGCCATCGAGCCACGAAACCCTACGACCTTAGAGAGAGGTATGTATCGTAACTCTTAGAACGATCGGAAAACGACTCCCTATATGACGAGAAAACCTTGGATCTCTCTCTCTCTCTCTCTCTCTCTCTCTCTCTCTCTCTCTCTCCCTCTCCCCCCACTAATGGTGTTTTCGTTTCGAGCGGCGTAGTGTCAAGTCTTTTTGGAGAGCGGGGAAAGGAATACACAAAAGAGAACGAGAAGCAAAGACTTTAGCCGCCCCTAAATATGTATACAAGTAGCCGAAGGAGCGTGTATCTCTGGTGATGACGTGGTGCTTGAACTCATGGGAAGGACGTTTTGCTGGACGGGAGGTAATGTTTTAGATCCAATGAGCTGTCAATTTTGTGTTTCTGTTTATGTTGAGCATTGGGCGTATTTGACCAAACTAGCCCTTCTCACGTACTTATCTATGCAAATTGTCAACTATCCAAACTTATTAGTTATTACCCTAAGGGCACATTTGCTTCAAAAATAATTAGATATTTCTTTTTCTTCTTTTTCTGATACGGCAGCTGTAATCAGCTTAAATTAAACCCTTCCCATAAGGAGAGGCTTTATCAAAAAAAAAGAATGTTACACAAATTTGGGAAATAGGATGACTAGAACCCACTAAAATACATCTAGACTCAGCTTTACTTTAGTTAGTTGTCCAGTTCGCTATCTAATTGACTTCCCATAAATATATAAAATTATAACATTAATGAAAGACCCGAGCAACGTCTTGCACTCAGAACTAAACTCCTTAACCTCACAAACTTCCCATTTTATTCTTCAACATTTTTACTAGCTCAAAAGACTCCAACTCTACTACAATACAGCTATATTCTTTGGCCAACTCTAAACCCAACCCTTTGCATGTAGGGCTAACTCGTCTATAGGTTCCCATGCAGCCGCTAGTATTGAGCCATCCGTCGCATGAAGAATCCCTTTAGCAACCCCTAATAATCTCTTTCTAAGGAGACCCTATCTATATTCACCTTAACCTACATAGGGTCAAGTGCCTTTGAATTAATCACTGCCTCCCTAGCTGGCTTGATCGTCATTTTCACTAGCTTTGCATAATCTTCCACTAGTTGCATAGCTTAGCGCAACACTACTCTTGGATGATCCACGTCACCATAAAAGTCCTTTGCATTTCTTTATTTCCACGTTATTCAGAGGGTAGACGTTATGATTAATTTGCATGAAATGTTATGATTATTTTGATCCGCATTGTAATATGGGGCTAATTAATACTCCACAGGTGGTTGTCGCAAGCTAGTTCCATATCTCTACCTGCATGAAAAAAATAAATGCTCCACACTTTTCCTATAAATACTACACAAAGTACAATTTTTATTGGACCTTATCTGAATTGCATGCAAGTGAGCCTTTGTTGATAGCCGACCCCAAAGAAGTTTCTAATGAAACAACCTCACGCTAGTGCCACTGGTAGCTACCAAAGGTCCTTCTGCCCCCACAAAATAGGTATTCTTATATGCCATTTTAAAATGAGGTATTTATTCTAAGAATAATTATTCTTATGCTCACCTGTGCTCTAAAATAAGGGTGTAATAATTACTTTTGAGATGATAAAAGTTAAAAAAAAAAAAAAGAAGATAAAAAAGTATATTAATAGAATAAAAATTAATGATAAATTGATAATTAGGTTTGTGTGGTATAAGATTTATTTTTGAAGGATAATATTTGTATTTTACATTACGATGATATTTAATTATCATCTGGACTAAGAGATTGTATTATAGAATAAGGAAAAATTATTTCTAAAGTGAACGGAGGATAAAAGGGTCTATTTTGGACACTTCACCTGCCACTATATGAACCCCGTAAAAAACGTTAAACTTATTAGCATTTTATGTGAGATGTAAAATGTGTAACTCTTTGGTTCATTGCTAGGGATTTTCCTATTTTAGATTAAAGAATATTACTCTAGATTTTAAATTGAATATTAAATTATCCTTACTCTAGATTAAAAATACTATTCATCTAGATATGATCTTATTTTTTCACAAATAAATTATAATTTTCTCATGATTTGGCTAAAGTTGTTTTAATTATTATAAGTGAAAAATCCTTTTTATCTACTCCAACCACCTATCTATCTTATACTTATAAGTATGCAGCACCTACTTGTAGATACGCTATACAAGTTTCTATATACGATATATAAGTTTTTAGTTATGCAATGCAAGTTTTCTTATGCAAATCAAGTCCGATCAGATCGCATTATTAGAACATTAGGCTCAATGAATCGAGTATATTTATCTTTGAATTGATTCATACTTATATAAGCCCTTAGGGCAAGTCTAGTTAAGTCATGTAAGCCCATAAAGTAAATATAGTTAAGTCATGTTAACCACTAAAGTAAGTTCAATTAAATCATATAAGCTTTTAAGGCAAGTCCTAGTTTGAGTCATGTAGGACTTTAGGGTTAAGTTCGAGTATGACTCATTGTACCCGATTTCTATACATATAAGGGTTGGGCTTCATTCATCTAAATATCTAAGCATTTAAGAAATTATTTTAGTCTTGAGTTTATCTTAGAAGTAAGAGTAAGATATTATAGGAGTAGAAGTAAGTTAATTATAGTCGTTTATCTAATTCTACCTCTAACACATCGCCATTATCACCTCTAGCAGCCACCTTACCCTACGGCCTTCCACCATCACCATTGGCCATCTGCTTCCCTTTGATGACCGTCACAATGTCGGATATTTACCATTTTACTCTGTTTTGGCCTTGCTTTACTATTTTAATTATATCTTTTCATCCAGATATTCGATTAATGTAAAACTAGAGCTATTAAAATATTATCTCTTGAGGCTACCACTACCTAAATTTTTATAATTTTTTTACATTCGAATCATTCTATATTTGATTCGTAATATTTCTAAGTATGAAACAATAGATTCAATTGTTTAGTCTTATCAAAGTTAAATGAAAACTTAATTTAATCCTAACCTTATTTCAAATGGGCAAAAAATTAGTTAGTCCACGTTCCTGCTTAATTTTAACTATGCTTTGAATAAAAATAATATTTGCAAAGTTAAAAAGCTAGGTTAGTGGACGATAACATAGTTTAAGAAACCTACGATTACAATATCAAGTAGATCTATACTTATGAAAGATTGATGGATATATTTTGAATTAACATTGCATACAATTTGAATAAGCAATGTATATTAAAAATAAAAATTCAACATAGTTTAACTTTTT
This sequence comes from Typha angustifolia, assembly GCF_048772165.1. NCBI lineage: Eukaryota > Viridiplantae > Streptophyta > Magnoliopsida > Poales > Typhaceae > Typha > Typha angustifolia. Next base: position 7,474,069 of record NC_133252.1, on the reverse strand, counting down.
ACCAAATCTTACATTTGGTACAATATAAAGTTAATGTACGAAAAATTGATACATATATTTTGAACTAACAATACACACAAATTGAACACACATTTGAATAGATTTTTAATAGTGACTAGACTTCCATCAAAGTTTATATTTAATATAAAATAAAGTGTGTGCTTCTCTTTTTAATTTTATATGCAAAGACTATCCAAAATATGCTCTAATTTTTAAAATGTGTGCATCAAAATCTAGTAAAAATTAGTATTATAAGCCTATATAAAATATGTGTAAAAACTATACAAAATGTGTCCTTTTATTTATTTATTTTTGCTAAGCCAAACATTAAAATATAGTAAAATAACGTGCATCACCTATATAATTTATAAGCAAAACTATAAAAAGCTCTAATTTTGAAAAACTATGTATCAAAATCTAATAAAAAATGATGTGCATCATATAAATTATATATAAAGTCTACACAAAAAGTATGCTTCAGTTTTAAAGAAGTGTGCGTAGACTATTTAAATTGCCACAATATCTAATCTAATAAAGAATGATATGCATTGTATAAATTATACATAAAGTCTACACAAAAGGTACACTCTAATTTTGAAGAGGTATGTGTAGGCTATTTAAATTACCACAATATTCAATCTAGTAAAAAAAATAGTATGCATTATTTATGTAAATTATATACACAGTATATAAAACATAAGCTCTAGATAAACCTCCTATGAAAATCTCATATCTAAATGTTTAAGCGAGGCCTACTCCATCTATATAAGGTACATTTCATGTGACACTAGTCATCATGTACTGTAGCAAATACTAAATTTTAAAATTCTACTTATTTTCACTTGAATCTTTGAGTTCTTTGTAAGCAATTACTTCCTAATTTTTCTCAAAGTACTAATAAATGATTCGAGAGAAATTTTGTTTCACGAAGATCACCGTGAGGGAGAGAGGAATTTAATTGGGATCTGATTATCTCTTCTCATTTTTCATCAAATGCCAGGAGAACAAAGAAACAAAAAAAATAAGGAACCAATTAGTCGACTAATCTATCTAACCTTTAGTTGGGTATTAATGAGGATTAGAACCAGTATCAAGGAATCGAGACCGAACGAATTAAGAATTTGAATTCCATGAATTGGGATTTGAAATTAGAGCAGGGTATCGAAGTAATTGTCAAATCAATTCCGCATAATAGCCTTTGCATCAGCAATTGTTTATGCCAGTAGATCGCGGCTTTCATGGGTTCTTGAACCATTTAATTAAAAATATTTCTTAATAATAAAGGTTAGGGGGATTATAGTTCTAGGGGAGTTTTTTGAGCAAGACTCCACTAGAACTGCATTTAAAAGGTATAATAATGGGCAGTGTCGATCCTATACAGAGGCTACATTTGGGTTCGGATGGAATTTAGTATAAGAAATTAAGAGCGAATCTCTCATTTGAATAAAAATCTTTGGTGGAGTCCTTTTGTTAAAATCAAGTTGAATTAAAGTATAATCTTACGACCTCTAATAAATCTAAAGCAACTAATTGAAAATAAATACAATTAACATTTAATACGCGGTTACGAACTGCTGCGTCTCCTCCTCGATTCCCACGCTGTTCAGGCATGCGGATGACGTCAGCCTGCACGTCTCCAAAGCTTTTATTTTTTATCATTATTATATTGTTATCAGTATTATCATTATTATTATTATTATTGTCATTATCATTATTATTACCATTATTATTGTTATTGTTATTGTTATTGTTATTGTTATTGTTATTGTTATTATTATTAAATTCAATTCAATTCGACGGAAGAGTAGCTGGCCGTTGGATGGGAGGTCCCATTACAGTCCAGATGCAGGAATGCGATCCGATCAGTACGTGGCAGTTTTTAGCAGGATAATCAGTTGGTTTTCGTTCAAGTTCCTGCATTTAAGGATGCGGGAAATCCAGTAACGATCTTATATGCATGGGCCCTAATAATTTTAATTGGCATTTTTGAACTAATTATAAAGTAGCAGAAGAAGTCAAAGATATGTTACAGATAATATATTTTAGATCAATAATATTTTATGCACAATAATGCCTTAGTTATAGAAAAGTTAGGAATAGCAAGTGATAAGCAATTATTCTACTTTGTATAGTATTTCTTCTCTCTTTTTCTATAGGCAAGTGAAGCTATCCAATGAAAATAAAACCATTGACACACACGGCTTAGATTGTGGGACAAGGATAGAAAATAATTATAACTGTCTTAATAATTCAGAGAAATACCGAGATTACTTTTCCTAATTGACTTTTAATTTTTGCAATATATTATAACTGCCTTAAAATTTTAGAGAACGACAGAGATTCCCTGCGTAGTTGACTTTTATTTTGGCGGTATATTATAACTGGGACAGAGATTCCTTGCCTAATTGACTTTTATTTTGGTGATTTATAGACAACAGTTGTGGCCAAAGCTTAATATCCTATTTTGCCAGTTAGCTTTTTAGTGAATATTTATCCTTATCCAATGAAATACAAATTGACATTAGTGTAGGTAGTTGAACTATTCAGTTGTATATATGTAGGTCTAGTAGATATTTTTATTATTACGACTTCTAATGAGCTAGGTTGAGGATCGGGCCGTACTCAGGTCTGAGCTAGCTCATTCAGAAGATTTATTGTATCTGAAAACATTATCATTCTTGCTTAGCCAAATACCCCATGCTATGTTTGAAACTTTATCAAAACATTTTGTATCTTTTAGACCAAGATTGCAGCAGAATTTGACTGCTTCAGCAAACTAAGAGACTTAGCAGCATTTGGTGATCCACGGTCTAATGTAATCTGGGTCAGATCGAATCACATCATGTGGACATTGGGCTCAATGGATTGAATTTAGTTATCTTATTTGCTTATTTGGTTTAGTTAAAGTCTTCGTAAGTTATAATTTTATTTAATTAACTAAATCTAGCTCTGTTTAATTTTGGAAAAATATTTACAGAATATTCTACAGACGTCAAAATAATATCCAACCAGCTGGATAAGATCGTCAACCTTTAGATCTACAACTTTGGTATTCATGACTTCTCCAGATTTGGAATCTATATGAGTGGATTAATCCGAAAAATATAAGGAAGGCTAATTAGCTAAGTCATGATTATCTCTAAGTCATGTTTATCTTTAATATAAGCTAATAAGTCAAATCCTAATGAAAGTTGGTCTAAGATTAGCCTCTATAAATATGTGGAGTGCAGTCCTAATTGATTATCATGGAATGAATATTGAGTTAAGTTTATTTACTCTGTATTATTTATTATCCTTATCTTTTACCGTAGTCGTTAGATCATCATTATCTTTTTAGGAGTATATCATAACCGTACAACCTCCAACTCTTTCAAACCCTAGCCATCACCTTCCTCTAATAGCCACCCTACCATACGACCATCCACCACCACCCTTGGCTGTCAGCTACCCTCCGATGATCGCCGCAATGTTGGATATTTACCGTTATGCCCTGTTTTGACCTATCTTCACTGCTTTATTTTCAACTTTTCATCCCGACCTCTGATTTAGGTGAAACTAGAGCCATTAGAACCCTAACTTTTATAATTTTATTACGTCCAGATAAGTCTAGATCTGGTTCGTAACATTGGTATCAGAGCTAACGTTCCTCAAACAATGATGAACACGTGATCTAAAGCTAACTTGAGGGAGATCGTTGAGGACCAAAAACTCATCTCTCTATCAACTAGGTCTTCTTTGACGCCATCACCACCACCAACAGTCGACGACAAGCCGCCGACATAGGCGAAGGCAATTTTTAAAGAATTTTCTAATGATGTCGCTAGATCCGTTGAGAAAAGCGCTAGAAGTATCAAGAAGGATCTCCAAGCCTTAATGACAGCTATCTAGGCTCGTTACCACCACCTTGCGCCACCACTGTCATCGGCCACCGTGGAATAGGCACCACCTCCACCTTCAAATACTAATAATGGTGAAACCATGAAGACCATTCAAACTCCGGCAACCATCCCTTCTCCGGTTGTAGTGGAGCATCCTCCATCGTTGCAACACTGGATTAGCCCCTAGCGACAACCACATTGTCATCTTCCCTGGTCGAGGTGGAAAATAAAGGTTGAAACCTTAGTTTTCCACTAATGGTAATCTAGGCACTTTCGGTCCAAGCCACCACCGTCAGCACCTTCCTTGGACTAGCCACACTCGAACCATGGCCTAAATAGCATGTGCTAAGACCTTGGCTCAAACTGCCAGTGGCTAGAATTTGGTTAGAGCCAACCACGGCTAAGGTGGACTATGGCTCAAACCAGCGAGCCCTAGAGAAGAAACCACCATAGGGCCCCTTTCCACGTGGTAGACGAGACACATAGGAAGATCAAGAACATAAAGTTTGAGAGCGAACGAAGGTTTGGAAACCACCATGGATACCTTGAGGACAAGGTGGACTGAATCGTGGTGGATTGATGCAATTTGGGTTAGATTAGATCATATCATAGGGATATTGGACTTAATGGATTGAGATTCGTTATCTTATTTGCTTATTTAGTTTAGTTAGAGCTTTACTAGGTTAGGATTTTTATTTAATTAGCTAAATCTAGCTCTACGTAGTTTTAGAAAAATGTTTGTGGAATATTTTACAGATATTAGAATAATATCAAATCAGCTACAATAAAGGATTAATCCGAGAAAGATAAGGAATGCTGATTTAGCTAAGTTATGATTATCTCTAAATCATGTTTATCTTTAATATAAGCTAATAAGACAATCCTAATGAAAGTCGGTATAAAGTTAGCCTCTATAAATATGTGGAGTGCATCCCTAATTGATTATAACGGAATGAATATTGAGTTAAGTTAAGTTTATTTACCTTGCATTATTTATCGTCTTTATCTTTTACCATAGCCATTAAATCGTCATTATCTTTCTAGGAGTAAATCATAGTCGTAGAACCTCCAATGCTTTCAAACCCTAGCCACTACCTTCCTCCAACAGCTACCCTACTCTACAGCCGTTCACCATCACTCTTGGTTGTCGGCCACCCTTCAACGACCGCCGCAACGTCGTAACACAAGGCTACTATCACCTAAATTTTCATAATTTTCTTATATCCGAATCAGTTCAGATCTGATTCGTAACACAATCTCTTTGAGGCCTCTTTGCGCATAGGATAGATAAGATCAATGGCTGCCTGTCGACTATGATAAATGTGATAGTTCAATTTTGGTAACATGATGATTACGAAGTCTCTAGGATAAAATTCGAAGAAATACGAAAGCCCAATAATAATCCGATTCTCAAAATATAGGTTGACATTATAACAACCCAAAATTTTAAAACAAAAAGAAATAAATAAAATAAAGATAATCATTTCAATAATGAGGATTATTATTCAGATTAAATTAAATTAAAATTTTAGGTATATCTTCAAGATATTAGAATCTCTATCTAATAGGACTCTTATCATATATATAACTATAAAAAAGAGGCTTACAGAAAAACCTAGGTGGGAAATAAAAGGAGTGAAGTTTGGGGCAGTATAGTCGCAGTGCTATACAGTGTCGAGGAAAAAAAAAGAAAAGAAAAGGGAACAAATAATACCGAAAAAAGGAAGAAGAGAGAATAAGAGAGAGAAGCTAAAGTAGCGTATGGTACCAAAGAAAAGGAGATGAAGGTAGACCTGATCATTGGGCCCAGCCCGCCCGTGCCCAGCTTGACCTGGCCCAGTTTGGACCGGGCTAAGCACGGCCCGGCCCGACCTGGGCCCGAACTACCAGCGGGCGGCACGAGCCAACCCTTTGCTCGCCCGGCCCGGCCCGAAAGCCCGCCCGTTCAGCCCGCTCGCCCGTTAGGCTCCCCCACCCGTTTGGCCCGCTGCTACAGTAAAAAATAACGAGAAATTTTGTTCACTGTACCATTTTATAATTTTTTTAGCTCATTTCTCCCATCACAATTCAGCCCAAGTACAAGTATTGTTTAAATTTTTTAGCCCATCTCCCATCACATATCAGCCCATGTACTATTTAATTTTTTTAATATATATATTTTTTTAAACAGAGAAGAACAGAAATATTTAAAAAAAATATAATGGTAAAAAATATTCTAAAAATAGCTAAAAAAATTCTGAAAATTAGCAAAATAGGACCTCTACTTTTGTTTTACCATTTTACCCTTTTAACAGAAATAAACAACTAGTTTATAGGGGCATTTTGATAATTTTAACTTTTTTCATGCTTACTAATAGATGATAAATTTTCTAAATTCATCACACATTCTCAAATTCTCTAATCTCTCAAGTTCTTTCCAAATTAAATGTTTCAAGATTTTTAGTATTCAAATTAGCAAGTTCTCTCCAATATGAATTCCTTTGATGATCATATAGAATCTCAATTGGAGGGCGGAGATTCAATTAATCCTACACCCATATCTCAACCTCAACCTGATCTAGAAACTCTGGCTTCGGCTTCATCATTAGGTAGTTCTAAGAGATTAAAGTCCGAAGTTTGGAAGTATTTCAAAAGGATTGAAACGAAAGATAGCCAAGGTAATGCTATAGATTGTAGAGCTAAATGTCTTCAATGTAATCATAATTTTTCTGCATTAACTAAGAATGACACTACTCACCTAATGAGGCATATTAAAGATAAGCATAAAAATGTTAATTTGATATTGGTCAGATGTTGCTTAATCAAGGTGCTTCCGAAAATATTTCTAATTTTCAATGGAATTATGAAAATGCTCGTAAAGAAATAGTTAAATATATTATTCGTAGAAATAAACCTTTTGCTATGGGTGATGATTTGAAATTTGAAGGTTGTTTACAAAGAGGTTTTAATTCGGCTTTTAAAAGAATTTCTCGTCATACAATTAGAAGAGATGTTTTAAAATATTTTGCTGAAGAAAAAGAAAAATTAATTTTAGATTTTGAAAAATTAAAATCTAGAATTTCTTTTACTAGTGATATTTGGACTTTATGCCAACGTTGGTCTTTTTATGTATATAATCGCACATTTTATTGATAATTGAAAAATGCAAAAACGAATAATTTCTTTTCAAAAGCTTGATGAGAGTCATACTGGTGAATATCTTTCTCGTACTATTATTCAAGAGTTAATAAGTTATAATATCCAAAATAAGATTTTTTTCTCTCACTCTTGATAATGCATCTAATAATGATTCCACAATTTCTAATCTTCAATGTTTTCTTTCTTTACTTTGTAATGGTGAATTATTACATAATAGATGCATGTGTCATATTATAAATTTAATTGTACAAAGTGGTCTAAAAAAAATTACTGAGCTAATTCATAAAATTAGAGAAATTATACATCATATTATTTTTAATGATAAAATAACTAGAACATTTGCAAATATGTATAAAAGGCGTGGGTTAAAAGCTAAAAAACTTTAATTGGATGTACAACATAGATGAAACTCTACTTATGAAATGTTAGAATTAGTACTTGAATATCAAAAAGCTATAATTTCTTATGTTTCTTTAGATATTAATAACGAACTAGAATGTCCTACTAATTTAGAATGGGAAAATGCAGAAAAAATAAAACATTTTTAAAAACATTTTTTGATGCTACTAATATGTTATCAAACTCTTATTCTCCTACAATTACAATTGCTGGTATGCAACTTGTTAATATTGTTTAACTTTTTATTGCTTTTAAAAATGATCGGACTTTACATAATATCTTACAAAAAATAGAAATTAAATATGCTAAATATTTTGAATCTTTTCCTTTACTTATTGGTTTTGGCATTTTATTAGAACCTCAACTTAAAGAGACCGGCCTTTTCGATATTTTTAATGGTTTATATGAAGATAAACAAGATGACTATGTTTCTCGTGTGGTAACTATTAAAAGTTATTTTGAAAGGCTTTTTAATGATTATTCTATTGTATATGGTTCTTCTTCCTCTACGTCTTCATTTTCTGTTATTCCTCCTGAAAGTGGTAGTACTAAGAAATCATTGCTTGCCCGACTTAAAATGAGGAGATCATCAACGTCGGGGGGAATCACTGAGTTTCAAGCATATTACAATCATTTTGTAAGTGAGGATGAAATAGATACTTTAGTATGGTGGAAGGCAAATGAGACGAGATTTCCAATTGTTGCTACCATGGCCCGTGATATATTGGCCATTCTTATGTCTACTGTACCTTCAGAATCTGCTTTCAGTACAAGTGGGCGATTAATTGATCAATGTAGATCATGTTTGGGAAAAGAAACAATTGAAGCCCTAATGTGCCTATAAGATTGGTATGCTGTCGAATCTAGATCGCAAATGGACGACCATTTTGCAATAGAAAATATAGAATTTGAGTTTTTAAATCTCAATGACTAATGTAATTTTATTTTACTTTTTACAATTAATAGATGGATTATGCAAATGATAGATGGGTGGGTACGTGGCAACCTAGTTGAGATGTGCTCATTCTATAGTGATGCAAAAAAATCCTCCTAATTTTGGTGTAACTATTTGTTTAATTATAAAAATATTTCTATTTACTCATTTGTTTAACTATTTATTTTTTATATCTGCTCATTTATTTTATTTATTTTAATTCTAATTTTTCATTTACTTTATTTACAACTCGTTCTTTATATGTGCGAACGCTTATTTTTCGCGTTCAAACAGCCTGAATGCATTTTCTGTATGTGTGAACGCGGTGCGAACGTGGTGTGAATGCGGTGTGAACACGGTACTATGTAAATTTAGGTGAATAATAATATGGAGTATTTTATATAAAACTCTTAAAAAATCCCGCCAAGTGACAGCCCGAGTAAAAAAAAAATTGGCCAAATGGGTAGTGGCCAATTGGTAACAGCTGGCCACCACCCATAATGACACAACTCCATAAGATGACATCATGACAAGACTCCACAAGACCACAACTCTCTCACTCTCAGTCTCTCCAATCTGACAATCTCCATTTGCCTAAGGCCTCAAGCTACGGAAGGGGCGACTCCGGTGAGATCTCGCGGTTAAAAGCGGTAGCCTACCTACCTCAATACCTTGGGCCCTTGCGTTTGTCACACTCGGATCCATTCTTGTCGTCAGCGAATTGCTGCCGCTCGACGCGCTCAGTCGCAGTGAAGAACTCCTCGATCTTGGCCTCAAGCGACGCCATCCCGGCGGTCAATTTCAGATCGGCTTGTTTGTCCCTCAGAGCACTCGTCGGCGTCGTCTCTTCCGGTTGATATACCACAATGATGGCTCTTTCGGTGACACCTCGTAGGAGGCATTGCTCGAGCAATGTGAGATCCGCTTGAGATCTATGGTAGAGCGTCGCTGACCATCAGAATTCTACTCCGTTCTCGGCGTCCGCAGCTTCATCAAGACATTACGGCTCCGGAGTTGGAGGTAGGAGATCTGGAGCTCTGCCGCTGACCCTGCCTTTCGGTTGCGAGATCTCACCCCCTCTGCCGCGGCGCCGTCGCCAAAGCCAGCGTCCTGGCTCTTGTCCAATATCTCACGGGTCGGGTTTGCTAAAAATCTTAATTGGTAGAGCCTGGCCAGCCCGATATCTCACGGGCCGACAGGCGGTAACAGACTAGACTATTCTAGCCCGACCCGGCCCGAGTGATTGGTGGGTCGGGCAGTGGACAAATGCTTAAGCCCGGTTAGCCCGAAAAGCCCGGCTCGGCCCACTCGATGATCACGTCTAGATGAAGGCAATAATGGAGAGCATTGAATTTCGTGCAGATTATAGTTAGGATTGAAAAATCAGATCATTTTGGGATTAAGCTATCGAGGCAAGTTCTCGCTCATATTTTCTTAATTTATTATTCTGAATAATATAGAGTTTATTTATTACTATCCTATTTAATTTTATGCGATAAGAAATTTTGATAAGATGATATCAATTATGCTACATGTATAGGAAATTAAGAAATTCGTTATTTAACAATTTTTATTAAAGAATTAGAAATATTTTTTATAGATTGTTATATTTTTATAGAAAATTGATGCGAACCGGGTCAGATTGAATCACATCAAGGGGAGATTGGGCTTAATGGATCGAGCTTAGTTGTCTTATCTGCTTATTTGCTTTAATTAAAGTCTTATTAGGTTAGACTTTGTTAGTTAACTAATTCAACTTTACGCAGTTTCAAAAATATATTCAAAGGATATTCCACAAACGACCAAATATTATAAAACCACTTGGAGAAGATCAAAGATGTCTTGATCTACAACTTTCATATTCAAAGTTTCTATAGATTTAAACTTTATCTATGGCAAAATAAAGAATCAATTCGAGAAGGATAAGAAAGGCTAATTTAGCTAAACCATGTTTATCTCTAAGTCATGTTTATCTCTTATGTAAGTATTTAAGGCAAGTCTAGTTAAATCATTTAAGCCATTAAGGCAAGACAAGTTTTACTTTGAGTCATATAAATCTTTAGGGTTAATCTAAGGCAAGTCCTAATTAGAGTCCTATAAGCCTTTAGGGCTAGTCATCGTAGAACATTGTACCCCACCTCGAGGGGCAGGGCTTCTTTGCTATTAATCTAATAATTCAAGTATCCAAGTATTGAGAATTAATTGAGTTTAGTTACTTTTTGTTACCGTATTTATCATTTTATTGTAGCTATTAGATTGTTTTCCTATGAGTAGATTTAAATTTGAAACCCTAATTCACCATCACCTCCAGCAGCTACCCTACCCTACGGCCATCCACCACCCTCCGACTACCGCCACAACGTCGGATATTTACATCCAGATCATAATAAAAATTCATATTTATATATTTCTAACTGATTAGAAATATTTTAATTTAAATGAATTTTGGATTTTTGAAAATATTAATATATTTTATTTTTAGAAATAAAGATATAAATTAAAAATATTCCAATTTAAGAAAATTTTGGATTGATGAAAATATCTAATAATTATATTTTATATTTAGAAACAGAGGAAATCTTTATGCTAATATATTTTATTTTCTATAAATAAAATATAAGAGATCTACGAAAAAGAAAGATTTTTGAGAAGTTGATCATAAATGAAATACTATTTTTAAAATGTGAAATTTTATGGGATTATTTGCATCGAAAACCCACTTAGTTTTTTATTTGACAATTTAGGGTCATTTTCGGTTTCTCTTGTACTTGAGACTTTTTTCTTACTTTTTTTTCAACTTTGCTCTTTCTGTCATTTAGTGTCTCATTAAATATTGACAGAACACTATAAAAGAGAGAAAAATGACCTATACTAATCTTCTTCTTCATCTTCTTTATCTTCTTTAGCTTCATCTTCTTTATTTTCTTCATCTTCTTCATGTCTTCTTCTTCTACTGTTCCTTTTTCTATCTCTTAATTTTTTCTTTTTGTATACGAGTCTCTAATAGCTCTTTAATTAATAAAAGAAGTGACTAATTAGAGATAGTTTAAACTATAAATTTTTGTTAGAATTTCATACTTAAACTATGAATTTTGTTCTTAAACTATAAATTATTCATTGTGCTGTAGATATATTTCAAATCTAAAGAAACTCCAAATAAAAAAGTCCTACATCATACTTAAACTATGAATTTCATACTAAAACTATAAATTTCTTGTCAAAATCTTTGTTTCAATGTAGATAAATTAGATAAAATCTATGACATCATAATTTAGAACTTTTTTATTCGGAGTTTCTTTAGAATGGAAATATATCTATAGTGGAATGAAGAATTCATAGTTTAAGTACGAAATTCGTAGTTTAATTATGAAATTTTGATACTAATTCATAGTTTTTTAAGTATATATTGTAATTTAATTGTATTATTAAATTAAGTTATATATTTGAAACATTGATTAATTTTTTTTATTTAAACTATATCTAATTTGTTTATATGCAAATTGTAATGGTGAAATATATAAATTCTGCAATATAAAAAAATAATGAAAGTTGTTAAAAATCAATGAAAATTGTTATTATATTTACGAAAGTGATTAATTAGAGATATTTTTTCTATACAAGTCTCTCTAATCATTCTTAGTTAGAGACTAATTAGGGATAGTTTAAACTACGAATTTCGTACTTAAATTACGAATTTTATACTTAAACTACGAATTTCGTACTTAAATTACGAATTTTATACTTAAACTATGAATTATAGGTTAAACTATCTCTAATTAGTCTCTTATTTTATTAATTAAAGAACGATTAGAGACTTGTATAAAAAAAGTATTAAGAAATAGAAAAAGGAGCAGTAGAAGAAGATGATGAAGAAGAAGAAAAAAAAAATTAGCAGCAACATATGAAGTAAAAGATGAAGAAGACAAATTATTTCTCTCGCTCTCTTATATGTCTCGTCAATATTTAATGAGTCACTAAATGACAGAAAGAGCAAAGTTGAAAGAAAAATAAAAAAAAAGCTTCAAGTGCAAGAAAAACTGAAAATGACTATAACTTGCCAAATCAAAAACCAAGTGAGTTTTCGGTGCAAATAACCCAATTTTATGAGAACAAAGTAAGATTATTATTTTATTCATGTTTTTCGACATATATATATATATATATATATATATATATATAGTATTAGTATTTAGATTTATGGATAATTTATTCATAAATTGTATTTAGAAAATTAAGAATATTGGTAATTGAGAAATATGACATCTGAAATTTAAAATAAATCAACATAATTGAATATTAATAAAAGTGAGATAAAAAATCCAATTTATTTTTCAAAAGGATAAGTCTAGGGAAAATACATTGCGCTATGCTACCAAGTGACTCTAGTAGAATTGGAAAAAAAGTTTCTAGATTTTCTTTTTAGTGATTCTAATTTTACTCAATAGTTAGAGGAAAAGTTGGTAGAGCAGAAAAGTCCCAAGCACCATCCAGTAGTAATTAGTAATGCGATGTGGCCACGAGTTAGAGTATCTCTTAAAGAGACAATATAATATTTTATCACTTTTAGTGAATTTTCATAATAGTACACTTCTAATAGAGATTAATTATTTTTATATTAATTTATTCAATATGAGATATTATGAATAATTTATAGCTCAATTTATCATATATTGGATTTTGAAATTCAATACCAGAGACAAAAATTATTTATTGTTTAAGATGACTTATATATATCATTATAATCCATTTTATTTTGTATCACATGTTGATATTTGTTATTAAACATTCTTAGTAGAGTGGGTTACTTGCTACGCGTTTAACTCATGCGGACTTATCATTTTGTATAAATTTAAAACGCGTTTAACTCATGTGGACTTGTCATTTTGTATAAATTTAAAAAGCCAATTAGTAAAGACCCTGAAGGTTGAGTACCATTTTCGTCGTGTCAATTTATTTTTAGGATCTGATTATCATTTGTGCTTGATGTTTCTCTAGGTTTTATCCTAGATATTCGCAGCCATTAAAGCCTAGGTTTTTGATTCTGTAGATTCGTTGTGGACATTTAATACTTACACTCCTTTAAATTAAATATTCAAATTTTGAATGACAAATATTTCTTATAAATATATTTAATTCAGATATTTAGAACAATATAGTATGTGATTATCATAATAGCTAGTGGAAGCTTAGAGAATATATTTATTTCTATTGATTGTGAGCAAAATAATTGCTTTATTATGATGATGATGATACGGATATATAGAATTATTAAATAGCATCTTGAATTTAGATTTAATTTGAAGATAAATAGAAATCAGATGGCTATTATGGATTTGGTGTTATACTATTCAATTAAAGATCTAACCATCCCTAGAAAGGGGAAGAGATTTGATTTTTGATGTTTGTAGATAATTAAAATTATATTTGGATTATTACTTCACAAATTTATCTAATTGAATTATTTTTGAGGATTTGAATCTTATGTTTTGGATAAGAAAAGAAAAAAAGATTTGATTATGATACGATTCGGATTTTGCCGATGTCGTCTCGGGAATGGGTACACTTTATGGGTGTTTTTGTCTCTTGTTTTAATGTTTAATTCTTAAAAAATAAGTTTTTAATATGCCGCGCTCGAATGCTATGGAGTGCGTTCGAACAACGCAGTTGTGAACACTTGCATCATGTTCGCACATCTAGAGAGTGCGAATTGTGTGTTCGAACGCACTGCGAACGTCTGCATCGCATTTGCAAATCCAGAGAAGTGGGAAATAGGTGTGCTCGAATGCAATCGGGCGCATTCAAACGCGGTCGGCGAAAATGTACTTTTTAGGGTTATTTTTGAATTGTTTGGTTAGCCTCTCAAGGATGTGGATGGCAACAATTGAGTGATTATTGATGAATTGAATATTTTGCCTTGTCTCCTTTGTCTTGTTCTCCCCCGTTCTCTTGATTCCCGGAGACGCCGCTTCTAACCTTTCTCGACCGGTCAATCACCCTAGTGGGCAGCCCACTTCTCCCCCTTCTTCCAATCTATCTGACACTTGCCCTAACCCTTCCATTATTCATAACCCTTCCACCACCACTTATTCACCGGTTCCACCCCATTAACGCTGGTCCACCACCATCCACAAACATCTAGGATCTCGTGCCTCCATCCATGGATCTTAAGACAGACTTCCTGATGTTCGTCCACTAATCGGATAATATCTTGAGATCTCTACATCCGATTTGCCTGAAAATTGATTTGTTGGAAAGCTATTTTCCAAGGCTACAACATATTAAAATCTCAAGTCGATATGACAGCAGCATCTTTCAGGATCTAATCATTATGGAGATCACCTTGGAGATGTAGATCCATGGGTAGGGCAATATGAACCTGAACCATGACGAGATAATCAAAATTGAAGGAGGGATCATCAACCATTTGTGGTGTATCCTCCTCCGGTTAGACAAGGACTTGGACATGATTCAGATTGAGACAACGACATCCGTGAGCAAATTGTGCATCTTAAATTTCCCAAGTTTAAAGGTGGCGATCCGAGATTGGTTGTATAAGGTGGAGCAATTCTTCACATACTAGGGTAGGGCGGAAGAATACAAGGTAACGCTTGCAAGCTTCCACCTTAAAGATGCGGCGCTTCATTGGTTTTGAGCAGCCAATGTGGCTATCAAAACTTGGGTTGACTTGTGCGCCGATATCACGCGGCGATTTGGAGCGTCGGGGTATGGAGACTTCGATGCTCTTCTCTCCAAGATGGTGCGAAAGACCATGGTTGGGGCATACCAAGAAGAATTTGAGAAGATAAGTAGTCGATGTCATCCCCCATGGATGGATTAGTAAGTTCGTAGCACCTTCATCTCCGGGCTACGGGGAGACATACAAGCCGATGTGAGGGCTTTAAGGCTTAGAACTTTAAAGGAGGCATTCAAAGATGCGGTGCTCATGGAAGACAAACATAGGGCTATGAAGTTACAATTGACACAGAATTGGACGAGCCAAGGAAGCCGCAATTCGATTCAACCAACCATAGCGGCACGAAATGTTACCGGAGTACCAAGAACCGCTGCTGCAATGGTGCCTCCTTGAGCACTCCTAAAGCTATCCCAAGATGTGAAGTACGCACCTAGAGGTCTGGGACGAGTGCTCACATCTACTCAAGTGGAGGAACGAAGGGCCAAAGGCCTATGCTTTCGTTGTGATGAGAAGTTTGTACCCGGGCATCGTTGCGCTAAACCGATGGGATCGGTGATACTAATCGACGGATTGGAGGTTGAGAATGAGATAGTTTATTCCAAGTAGTATTCACTCAAAAGATAAGGATTTTAAAAGGTATACGTGAAAAAACTTTGTATTATAATAAATATAAACTTTAGATAGTCATATAAGCAACTAAGGGACTTTTCAAGGGTGTGCAGAAAAACTAATTTAAAAATAACAAATATGTTATAAACTAAATATTTTCAAAATTTTAGCACTAAAATACCATTAGGATGTACAATAGAATAATTAAATATAAGGATAATTTTGTAATTTTGTAAAAAATTGTTGACTCGACTAGTTCGCTAAAAATCAGCTAAGTTGCATGATTCACCAATTCTACCACTAGATCAATCGGTTTTTTCTGGGTCGATTGCATATCTAGTCTAATAACAAAACCAAACTAGCTTAGTGGTTGGTTCACCGATTTTGATAACTATGGAAATACCTCACTTGACCCCTTTAGTTAGGGGGTGATTATATACTGAAAAATAGTTTTGGGGTCATAATATACCAAAAAAATTCAGGAGACAATTGTGGAAAATAGTTTAAGGGGTGAAAACGGAATTTTCCCTAAAATGAAATACTAACTTTGATATTTTTATATTATCCGATAATGATTATTTTATGTATAATTATTGATCAGTTAAGTAAAAATAGTACTCACAAAATAATTAAATTATAATTTGATATATTCTATACTTATATTTTTAATTATATTTTTGTAAATCTAGCCCTTTTATGTTTTATTTTAAAAGAGACTAATTATTATATGCTTAATATATAATTATAAATCTAGGGTATTTACTAAAATAAAAATATAATTTATAGTAATAGCATATTAATGCTAGCATAATTATACATGAATGAATTCTAGTTTAATAAATGACAAACTTTATATTATCTAAACATTCTTTTATATTTCGAACCTTTTATTTGAGACCCCGTGAGCCTGGTAGCAATAGTTGATGTTTGATTGATGAACGTGATGAATTGTTTTTCGTGTATTCTTACTAGACTTGAGCAGCCTTATCTCCTAGACAACTTTTCTAAATTAAGATTACATTATTATTTATATATGCATTATGCTTTGGCTTCTAATATGATTACATGATCCTATAGAGATGATTAAAGATTAGCATATTTATATCATTCATTTATTAGGTTCATCTCAGGCATGATTATAATACAAATGATTAAGAAATGATTGGAGATAGATACTATGTATATTTTATTTGTTGAGTTATCTCTAGTATAAGTAGACATGTGATAGATATATGATATAAGACTGCATTACATCATAATTTTTTTTTGGCATCTTTACCACTTAAATTTCTGACATGCATGACTTGTTATAATACTGGATAAATGCATATGATATATCATTTAGAATGATAGTATAAAATTTCAATAAAAGTAGATTGATCGCTAGAGATACGATCATGTGGTTCATGCCCGATGTTAGTAGTCTATATCCGCAGTAGACATTTGGATACATATATATCGTTAGCTAGGGCATATTAGCTAGATGGGTACCCAGTCTTGATAGATGTTGGTATACCTTGCGGATGGTAGGGTATGACTATGTGTAACGCCCCTACCTAGCATAGGCACGTGCACACCTATGCGCCCATACGGCACGTGCGGCTCACGCGATAGGACAAGCGGGGCCCGCCACACATAGATACACTCTTATGCACATATAATCATGACATTATGAAATAATACCTACTAATATATCTATGCTCACATAATCCAACACCAAATAAATCATACTATCAACCAAATAAACTTGTTAACATATGAATATCCAGATCCACAATAATATATACTAGACCACTACATAATTTGGCGAACCCACATAGGCCACGACAAACCATCAAGATACAACTAAACAATTGATACACGAGTACACTATAATCTGACATGTATTATACAAATCATTGTCTGATACAATAAAGTACAAATCTAACAAACAACGATACAAATCAATTTCTATACAAATTATCATCTATACTGTTTCGCACCAATAGCTCACCTCATCAATCAAAAATATATCCTCGGGATATCTCAAGTCACTATCACGTACCACATATTTAAAGGGGTTAGAAAAGAAATAAAGAGAGTCCTAAGCAAAATGCTTAGTGAATAGACCTTATCTCGAATCAGTGATGCCAAATAGAGTAAATCATATACTGGATAATATGAATAAAAAAGAGCATTATATCATGAATGAGTATATGAATATATCCTCAATAATATATAAATGAAAAGCAGATAATATATTCTAATTGATAAAAGTATATAATCCTCAACAATGAATAAATAGATCACCATGTCATACTATCATCATAATTCTCTCTCAAATATGACACATAATGCATGCCGACCATGACCATACTATTGTACCAAATGCAACCATATATGATGTATATTGACCACTCGATAATTAGGTAATTAGATAATAATGAATCATATGCATTTCTCAATATCTTAGTTATCAATGTTAGCTCTATATGTCATCATCATACTAGACTATTATGCACAGTTAATACTCAGTACTGAGTCTCAACATCATGTTTAAAGGCTCAAAGCATACTCTGCCACCCGCAAGGAGTATCTCAAATATAACTATACCATGCCACCCAGTAGGGTATCAACATCCATCCAGACCGGGCACCCTTCTAGCTGATAAAAACCTTGTGAGGATAACTCGCCACATATGCCCTAGCAAGCGGCATATATCCGAATGTCTGCTGTGCACACAGACTAACGATCTCGGACGTAAGGCCAACAAGATTGTGACTATGTCAAGCGATTAATCATCTCTAGGCGTGCCCTAACCCTCGTGCCCACTTGGATATCCTCACGCTTTCTATCAATTATCCTATCAATCACATTTCATGCTTTCTTTCGAAATGACAGATCATATGCATGTATCTAGTAAGATAACAAGTCAATGCATAATAGAAATTTAGGTGGAATAGGAATCAAGAGAAAGATGATGCAATACAGACTCCAACCATATAACACATGCATACTCTTGCTAGTTTATCACATGCACACTCATGATAGAAATCATCTTGACATAAAATCATAACAGTATAGTGATCTCCATATATCGCCAATATACTCATATCCTAGATTAGCCTAATCAAATGCATAATAAAATATGTTCGACTAAAATCATCTCTATATAAAGTCATATAATCATGTTGGAGGCTAAAATATGCATATACATAATTATATAATATATCCTAATTTGAGAAAGACGTCTAGGAGATAAAACTACTCACTTTTGATCAGAAGATGCAAACCACGTATCTCTCACATTCGCCAATCAATTGAGTGACAACTCATCGCTAGAAAGGTCCAAGGTATCTCAAATAAGGGGTTCGGGATTTGAAAATATTTAAGTAGTATAATGTTAGCCGTTTATCCAATTAGAATTAATTTATATAAAATATGATGATTTATTAGGTTTAGAATTTCTCTTTTTATATTTTATTAAATATCTAGATTTAATTATAGATATAATTCTGGTAATATAAATATGCTATTATTATAAAATGCTATATATAGAATAAGAATAAAAGGTTTGTTCTTTTTATGTAAAAGTAGTCTAAGTATAAAATTATAAAATAATAATAAGAGGCTTATATATATATAATTATAAAAATATAAGTATAGATAAAACCTAATAATACTAGATCTTTGCAGTTCTTACTCTTTACTTTAATCATCACTAAATACAAGTAAAATAATTATTATCCGGTCATATAAAAATGATTATCAAAGTTTAGTATTTTATTTTTATACAAAATAGTATATATCAATAAGGTGCTAGAAATACATTATATATATAATGAAGGGTATATTTATAATTCTCATGACTATAATTAATGAAGCTATGTATTAATCTATCATATGCAAGTAATATTATATGTAAATAATACAATTAGGTGTCTATAATAAACTATTATTTCTACTAATTATAATTAGCTAATAGTAATATTACTAAATATATATATATATATATATATATATATATATATATAATTGCATTAACTACATAAAATACTTAGTTAAAAAGGAAAAGAAATAAAGCTAAAATAAAACCCCTGACATAGTGCTGGGCCAAGCCAAGCACTATTGTAGTCAGGAGATAGTAATCGAGGTGGGAGTAGAAGAAGAAAGGAAGAAGAAGAAGAAAGGAAGAAGAAGGAGAAAGGAAAAAAGAAGAAATAAGTAGGAAGAAGAAGAATAGAAGAAGAAAGGAAGGAAAGGGACGAGGAGTTGGGCTAGCGGGGAGGGGCTCGGCTGCTGTTGTCCAGCCAGCAGTCAGCCTTTCGCTGGTAGCTCAGTTTCGGCGAACTTGAGAGAGAAAGAGAAAGAAAGGGAGAGAGAGAGAGAGAGAGAGGAGGAGGAGGAGGAGGAAGAGAAGGAGGAGGAGGAGAGAGGCTCACCGGCGTTAGTGGCGGCAGCGGCAGCGGTAAGCTGGTGGGGCAGCGATGGTAGTAGAGAGAGAGAGAGAAAGAGTGTGTGAGAGAGAGAGAGGAGAGTGAGAGCGAGATCGAAAGAGAGAGAGAGGATAGAAATAAAAGAGAGAGACGGTGGGTAGGGAGGCCGCGGTGGCGGCGGCGGGGCCCACCACGCTAGCTATCCCGGCGAGGTTTGCCGGGCCGGCGGCTAGGGCATGTGGCGCCCTCCCCTCCTACCACTACATGGCACAAAGCCGGCGACATCGTATCATGTAATAATTTAATTTTTAATTTTTAATTAATAAGATAGGTTGTTACACTATGAGTGAGATACCCTTAGTGAATGGTAAGATATTTATTTGAGCTTTTAGACAGGATGATGAGGCCGAATACTGGATATGGCTATGTACGTTGGTCAGTATTATTATCAAGGATGGCCGTGTCGTGCCAGTAAAGGCACGACACTTGGCACGGGGTGTGCCAGTGGCACACACCCGTGCCGTGCTGATCCGTGTCGGTCTAGCACGGCCACGTGCTGTCCGGCACAGCCTCATGCCGGTCATGTGCCAATGTAGAGATTTTTTTTAAATTTTTTCTATTTTCATCAATCTTTATCAAATCAACTTTACTTATTTTCTTAACAAACATGATATGACATGTAGAACCCATTTTTTTTTAACTTTTTCTTATTTCTATAAATTAACTTTCATCATTTGTCATTTTTGAAATGACAACTTATTTGTCATTTTTTAAAATTGGAATGGCAATTCATTTGCTAAACCTAGACAACCATAAAGCTGAATTTATCGAAGATAGAAGAAAGGAAAGGGACCATCTCAAGCTCAATGTGATTATAGTTAAATGAGGGAAGGACTTGGGTCTATAGGTAGTAGGACATCAGGAGAGGTGCGCCCACAGAATGTTATGAGTTCATCATCATTACCATTATATTAATTACACCTACTAGAGCCACAACACCCTTATTATATTTATATCCACAATTTGCATATGCTTATAGTGTGCCAGTGCCTTGCCGGTTGTTCCCGTGTATATTCAATATCCATATCATAACATCGAAGAATTATAAAATTCTTATTTCTATGAAGACTATGTGAGACGTTATAACGAGCAATATTTTCAGTGAATAAGTTTTGAAAAATATCGACAGTATTTAACGCAACATTCCCATATTATTCTTGTGCTAGCAAATGAAGTCTTTGATCCTCCTCGTCATTCCACGTTTAACTAGATATAAGTTTTAATTATTAAACTATTATCAATTATGTATTGAATTTTATTATGTGTTCAATTATATTATGGAGTATTCAATCATATTATGGAGTGTTTAATCACTAATATTAATTTTAATGAATGTATTCAATCATATTATGTGTTGAATAATATTTATATTTAACTATTGTTTTATCCTTAATAAAATAGGTTATTTACAAAAATAATCTAAAGATAAAACATTGTAATGTTGAATTTAAATTTTAATACATATATTTAGACAAAAAAAAAAAAAATCAAAGATTGACATATCAAAGACCCAAAAACATCTCTAAATATCTTAAAAAATTTATTAACAATATTATAGGGGGCGTGCCACTAACATAAAGGGTGTGCCACTAGCATAGGGGAGTGTGCCACTGGCATGGGGGGGTGTGCCGAGGCGTGCCGCTAGTCGACTAGTCGTTATGCATGATATGTTGATATATTTGACGAAGTTATAATATGGTTGTATCACTAGAGAGATATATATGTTGTTGATGAAATCTATACATATTTATTTATAACATATGACTTATTATCTATTTATATATTATTGATGATACATTTATATCCCCTTTTATGGCATGATGCTTTTTTATGATTCATATTATCTAGTACATAATTTATTCTCTATTTAACATCACTGATTTGAGGTAAAGTCTATTCATAAGTATTTATATCTTTTCTAACCTTAAATATGTGATACCTAATATCGATTCGATATACATGAAGAGACAACAAAGATGAGGTAAGCTAGATATGAGATAGTATAGAAGATGACTTATATAAAAATTTCATTGTACAGACAATGATTTGTATAATACATGTTGAATTAAATTGTAGTTGTGTCTTAGTTGTAACTTGATGGCTTATCGGCCTTTGTGGGTCTTGCCAAATTATGTAGTGGTCTAGTATGGTTATTATGGATTTAGATTTTCATATGCTAATATATTTATTTGGTTTGTAGCATGAGTTACCTCTAAAATGGATTATCTTGAGTACAAGTTTACCTCCATATGGTCACCTCATCTGTCTTGCTACATGCGTCGCTCATGCCATGTATGCGCATGGGCATGCACATAGCCACCGGGTAGGAGCATTACAATAATTGTTTAGATTTGTTTTCTCTTCTTAAAGAAAGTAGCGTATATTTAACCCAATGATGAATAAGAAAGAGGAGAGAGGGCATCCTTAATGTAGACCTCGAGAAGATTTTAATGCATTGCTAGAAACTCCATTCACCATTACATCTAGAGAGGAGGAGATACAACTGAGGACTATGTTGGAGAATGTATCTGGAAAGCCATGAAGAGTTAGACAATCCTTGATAAAGACTCACTCCATTGTACCAAAAGCTTTCAACAGATTGGAGCAAAGAGGTTTTCTTACTTATAGAGGAGTTCAACACCATCATCATCTCTTGGGCGATAACTTGGTTGTCGATGATCAAGTACCCAAGAATGAACATGTTTTGCGCCTTAGAGATTAGATTATTTAGTAGGGGATTCATTCTACATGTGAGAATCTTGATGATAGCCTTGTAAATAACATTGCAAAGGTTGATGAGGTGATAATCTCAAGTAGAGGCACTAGATTGTTTCTTTGGAATGAGAATGATAACAATTTTGTTGATCCCTAGTTTAAGAATTCCTATGGTGAAAAACTTGGTAATGGATGAGTAGATAGTCATTTTAGAAAATTATAGTGGATGTGGAAAACCTCACATGGAACCCATCCGGATTGACACTTTGTCTGGGCCAAGACTCCTAAAGGCAGCTTCAATCTCCTCAAGGGAACGAGGAGCATACAAATTGCCCTAATTGACAAATGGGATCTTAGAAACCTTGTTGAGCTTGTTGAGGTAGACATTAAAGAGCGACAATGGGTTAGTAAAGGAGAATAAACACTTAAAGTAGGAGGTAAATATATTCCTGACGGCATGCTAGTTATGTATCTAGGTTCCAGATTCAAGCTTGATGGCGAAAATAAGATTCCTCATTCTTTGGGCAGTGGTTGTGGGATGAAAAAAATTTGTGCACTAATCATCATGGTTGAGCCAATTAACTTTGAACTGTTGTTTCCAGAAGATCCCTTTAAGATAAAGGTCTTCAAGCATGTTTCTAAGAGCCTTCTCTTTTAACTAGCAATCATCTAAGTTGAGATTAGATTTAGACAATAGAAGCTCTTGATCCAACACTTTGATATGCTTGTTCAGGTTTCTAGCGTTGCTTCTAGCCCAAGAAGTGATGTGCTAGTCTAAAGAAAAAAAGGTTTCGAGAAAGTTTTATTTTGAGAGTAAAATACAAACCACTATCCTTGCAAAAATAAGCAAATAATTTATCCTACGATCACTAGTTTTCTAAGTGAAAATGATGAGGCTTGCCCTTGATGATTGGGGAAGAGTAAGAAGAGGGTTTTGATCCAAGGAGATCGTAGAGATGGAAGATCCTAAGAAGTAAAAAAAAGAGCACCAAGCAACGGTGGCTAGAGATCGGTCCAACCATTCCTTGATGAGAGAGTAATTCATTTTTCTATTTAACCTAGAATAAGCCCGGCCAAAAAACCAAGGTTGATTAGACCTATGACATTGATATTGGAATTAAACCTTCTAGCATGAGCACCATATACATAGAGCCTGCCAAGCTTCTCAAAATAATAAGAGATGACATTGAAAGCTCCCATGCATCATAGAAGTGTAGTGCCACCAGCTAAGAAGGAGATCCTATTCTACATGGCGGCATTCCTTGTGAGGATTGCCATAAAAATCCACCTAGGATCCAGTCCAAATCCTTGGAAATACCATGCACAAGCAAACATGTAGTTGTTGCTTGATTCAAGAATATATATCTTAGTATTATCATTCCAAAGGAGCCACAACCTTTTAGAGAGGCCAACTGAGCTAACCACAAGGCTATTATTTAGAGGGAGAGGGAGTAATTTTTTGGCCTTGTACTCTCCACACTTGGTTTCAAACAAGAAGGCTATAAAAGCTTTTGTGTTGTGGAGGATGTGAATGAGGTTTCAAGTTATCGAGGAGCCTCCACTCCCCTAATAATTCTAGGCAATAACTTTCATTGGAGGCTATGCTATGAGGCCATGGTCACTACATGAGTAAAATGAATATCTTCTTCATCCTCTAATAGTGGGTAGCAAGGGAGGTGGACATACATTTTGGGTTTGGTAGTTTAAGAGAGGATCCTTGACATTTGTGGGATGTGGATGAAATGGTTTTAGGGTTTGATTAGAGTATCCATGGGAAGGATGAGAGGGGGTTCTTTTTTTTTTTTTTGAGGTTATTTTGGGTGATGGGATAGGCTGCGATGTGTTATAATAAGATGGAGAGGTGTGAGCGTGTTTTTTTTTTTGTGACCAAACTAGACCTTTTTTCTAAACTTTATTTACCAAAGTAATTATGTCCCAAACTTAATACCAGAAGGAGTCTATTTCAACGTAATGCTAATTAAATGCTAAATTGTTAAGCGTTTACCTAGCCAAAAATAAAACGCTGATATGATCATCATTTTTATTGAAAGAAAAAATACAGAATAATTCAACGCTTTATTAGAAAAAGAGGATACATATGAAATGCTAGAAAATTAAGCATTTTATCGTTAAAAATTATTAAATGAGAAAGATATAGATAAAAATATAAAGAAAAAGTTTGTAATATCATAAATTTGTGCTCGGTTATCCATTATAGTTATAAAATGTCGTTGTAAAGATACAAAAAAGTTCTATAAGTTGGAATCATATAATCATTCTCCCTAGCCAACTATGCTCAAAATTGTAAATATTAAAAAAAGATTGTAGCTCCTCCAAATTTTACTTCTAATTATTTTAGGTTTTTTATGATAAAACACTAAACTCTTTAGCATTTTACTTTTGGTTGGGTAAAACACCAAACTTATTAGTGTTTTATATAGGGCTACAATGTATAGACTCATTTTGGTATTAAGTTCGAGATAGAATTTATTTGGAGAAATAAGTTTTTAAAGAGGGCTAGTTTGATCGAAAACTTTGTGAAAGCTACTTTCATGTTGTCAAGATTTGGCTGGCTATTCCCAATAGTGGGAGCTGTGGGATCAAATGGAGGAGATGATATACAAGTTGGTTTTGATATTTGATAGGTGATGGGGTGATAAGAGACAGGTTACTAGTGCAATGGTGGGGAGGGGGAAGTAGTCTTTATGAAGTTGCAAAATTTTTGAGAAGGAAAGTCACAATAGACACCTTGTCGATGAAGCATACTTTTATAAAAGAGCCTTCTCCATTCTAGACGATAGCCTTCCCTTTACTCCACACTTTGGGATGCTTGTGCAACTCCATCCTTTCAGAAGGTGACATGACATTTTGAGATAGCAACACGTACTAGGCCTCGACCGAGCCCTAGCCTCCTCGGATTTCAACTCTAAGATCAACTCTGTTAGACTTCTAGATCTGGGAATATATTAGGCCAGCCTATACTTGGTCAAACAGGCATACTAAGAAACATTTAATCCAGGTGCGCCTCGATCGAGCCCTAACCTCCTTGGATTGGAACTGCCTTCTTCCCTCAGCATGCATTTTCTACTTACCAGCTATATCCTCTGACCACAATCCCTTTCCAATGGATACAAACCCTACCAAGAAGAGGCATCCATGTTGCTTTCGGGTGGAGAATTGGTGGTTCAAGATAGATGGCTACTATGAGTTCTATAAGGACACATCAGGCAGCTTGTTCTCCACTTCACAACCACTGTCCAAAAAATTCCAATCTCTTACCAAAAGCATAACAAGATGGGCAGGAGTGAACGCAGGCTTTCTAAAAGACCATAAAGGATTTAGAAAGAGACCTTCTTCAAGATGTATATCACAAGCTTAAGATCTATTGGAAACAAAGATCTAGGGTAGATTGGCTAAAAACGAGCGACCGCAAAAGCAAGTTTTTTCATGCATATGCTAGGGGTGAGGAAAAAGAGAAACCAGATCAACACCCTCAAACTGAACTCCGAAAACTGGACTTAGCAGTAGGAGGTGATTAAAGAGACCTTCGTTAAACACCACTTCTTCCTATGATGTGATGATCAATGGAGAACCTTGTGGGAGAATCCTGCCCACAAGAGGTCTTCGACAAAAATGTCCATTATCGCCATACTTGTTTACTCTAGGATCAAATATCCTATCCTTAATATTGAAAGAGTATACACGAATGGGTAAAATACATGGCATCAAACTTGCTAGAGGAGAGCTGAAACTCTCCCACCTATTGTTTGCTGATGATCTCTTGCTATTTGTAAAGCTTCGACTAGGGATGCGAAAACCTCAAAAGTGTAATAGATCAGTACTGTAAGTTCTCTAGCCAAGCTATCAATCTGGAGAAGTCAGCCATAATCTTCAGTAAGTGCACCAATCAGGCTCAGCAATCACAAATCTTCCCTATCTTTAAAGTGAAGCAGTTAACTATAGGGGACAAATACCTAGGTAGCCCACTCTTAGTTCCAAAATCCAAGGCTGAAGCATTTGAGTTTATGGTCAGCAAAATCCAAAGCAAACTATCAGTTTGGAAAGCTAAAATGCTCTCTCGTGCAGGAAGACTAATGCTAATCAAGTCGGTCTCTAGCTCAATACTGGTCTTCTTCATGAGTGCCAACTTATTTCCAAAATCCCTTCTCCAAAGAATCAAAAGATTAATGCGTGACTTTTGGTGGCGCTTTTAGAATGGGCAAAGGCATATGTATTACAGAAGCTGGGACCTCATGTGTTGACCTATGGCTAATAGAGGGCTCGAAATTTGTCGACTAGAGCTGATAAGCAAAAGCTTGATTATGAAGCTAATATGGAGACTTGTTAATGAACCGGATAGCCTTTGGGCTATTCTACTCAAAGCTAAGTACTACCACAACTCCTTCTCGGAAGCAAAGCCAAGGAATAGGCCCACTTGGACATGGTCTACAATTCTGAGCTTGAGAAAATCTTTCAAGGATAATGTTACCTGGATGGTCGGAAATGACACAAGCATAGATATTACTAAAGACCCATGGCTTCCTCACGCTGCCCTATCGGACCTCACTCTCCCTACTGGAATTAGCTAGGTCCATGACCTAATAAGAGGCATAGACTAGAACCATGATCTGCTCAACACATATATTGGTTCAGCTTCTATTTCCATATTGGACAAACTTGTCTAGATGCCATCGCCATGCGGTGTCTTTTCATGTAAGTCAACGTACTGCTCACTATCAGATAAGAATTGGCTCAGCTCCTCCTCATTGGCTGATCAAAACTACATTTGGAAACTAATCTAGAAAGACATTGATGCCTTACCCAAAGTGAAGACTTTCCTTTGGAGAGCCATAGTTGGTGCTCTTTCAGTCAAGGCGGCGATACACAAACGCATTCCTGAAGCAGATCCCACCTGCATCCTTTGTTTGACAGAAGCAGAGACCATGGAGCACTTAGTGATAAAATTCCCATCTAAGGCTGCATAGTTCCAATCGCGTCTTGGAATGAAAGTAGAAGGAACCCCGATCAGGTTGGATACTTGGATGCTGTCGTTGCAAAGTCAGCTTACGGCGGAGCAACTCGAGTATGCCTTTTGCTTTCTTTGGTGCATTTGGAAGGTAAGGAATGATGTAATTTTTAGAGGAAACCTGATCCCGCTGATGTGAGCACAAAAATAGATGCGCACAAGTGTAGTTTCTCTAGGCAAATTTAGATACCGAAGAAAGTATTGATCAATGGTAGGAGGAAAGCTCTCCGGGGAACATAAATCCAAGAAATATTATCAGCTGGGTAGATGCCACTAGGCAAGGTGGCTCAGTGGGAGGCATTGGAATCTTTATCAGCTCTTATTCAAACCAAGTCATAGAAGGCAAATCCATCTTCTTATAAAATTGCCAGAGCGCTCTCCACGGGGAGGCATTGGCTCTTCTACGTGGTCTGGAAAGTATACAAACCTTTGCGACGGAAGACTATTGGATCTTCTCAGATTCACAAGCAGTCGTCAATGCAGTCAATAGTCATAGTGTCTATATCAACTGGACCATCAGACTGATAATCAATGAATGTATCAGGTGGATTAATATTATCCCCTTTGTGAGTTGCGTATACGAGTAGGTGTAACAACCATAAGGCACATCTCCTAGCTAGCTATGCTATTCGTGAAAGTAGCAATATGGACTGGCGGGATCCACCTCAAAGTCTTGAATGTAATCCTTCTGATCAATGAATATGGTCTTTAACCTTTCAAAAAAAAAAAAAAAACACATCATTAGGCTTTAGGACTGACCTCCATCATGCATGATGTTTGGTGCTAGTTTTGAACCAGGAGTTGGTGCTAAGAAAGTTTGCATTTATCTCTCCATTGCGAGAAACATGATCAAGCGAGCTATGAGAAGCTCACAAGTTAGCAAAATTAGGTTATGGGAGCTTTAAAATTTTGCTTCTTATTTGTGGGAGTTAATCCTTCTTTACATTTCCTTCAAGCAAGCTCCTAAACATACACTCATGCACACTCATGATTAATATGAGCGTAGAAGAAAAAGTACTTGGACAACTTTTCATATGACACTGATCTCTTAGTTAGAGCTATTAGGAAGAGAGACCGAGAGAAGACTGATCAAAAGGCTTTGGGATCTAAATATTGATTCTAGTACGAATGAACCTAGTCAATTTAGAGACTAGAGCTCCTTAGCTCACCAAAGGGCTTGGGTAGTTCTCAAGGACATGAAGTCAATAGGGAATCCGTGGAACTGCATCAAGATTTCAGACAATGAGAAGCACCACTTTTCCATGGGGAGATTAAAGTAGAAGGGAAAGCACAAAGAAAAACTGTCTTAAAAGGACTATGGTGCGCCAAACTAGACCTTCTATTTATTATGTGTAAGCTCAAATTAGAGAAGAAATGGAAGACCTTACTAGTTAGGAGCTTGCCAACCAGACACATATTATTAATGGCTTTAGCTTGAGATTGACTAATATTTCGCCAAGCCCTTATTCACTTTGTGGAATAAGAATATGCTTATTTTAGAATAAACTTTATTATTCTGATGTAGTAACTAAACAACAACTTATCTTATCCTGGTATAATAATTTATCATTCTCTCTTATTTTATTACATACAACTTTTAAAAAATAATTTAATAATTATCCACAAATACTATTTCGCTTCTAGATTAGACAATATTTAATTACTCATCACCTTAACTATAGTTGAGATTCCTTCTCTATCCTATATCTCTTTTCTTAAATACCAGTCATTTTAGTTATAAGTTAGATTTTTTTATCTCCTTTATCTCTTGTTTTAAATATTGGTCATTTCACTTATAGTTGAGATTTTATTTTTTTTTTACTAATAAATTCTACAAAATTTTTTAAAAAACATTAAGCCCGCATTCTTTTCCTATGGTGCAAGCTTATAATCCCACATTAACTATAGTGTCTCCTTATTTACTCATTGTGTATGGTTATTTTACATAGAGTGATGGGTTGTTTTCCTACAATGCGGGCTTATAACACATTGAATTACCCTGCAATGCCTCTTTATTTCTTCTAGTACATGGTTATTTTAATGTGGTGTTATTTCCCTGTAGTGCGGGTTTATAAGCCCATATTACTTAATAGTGCCTCTTTATTTCCTCTGATGTATGGTTAATTTATATAGAGTGAGAGGTTATTTTCTCACAATGAGAACTTATAGTGTCGTATTACCCCGTAGTGCCTCTTTATTTTCTCTAGTGCATAGTTATTTTAATATAGTGTTATTTCCTTGTAGTGCTGATTTATAAGCCTGCATTAGTTAATAGTGCCTTTTTATTTCCTTTAATGTATGGTTATTTTACATAGAGTGCTAAAATATTTCCCCGTAATGTAAGCTTATAACCCCGCATTATCCCACAGTGTTTTTTTTTTCACTATAGTGCGTGGTTATTTTACTTAGAGTGCATGGTTATTTTTTCGTAGTGTGAGCTTATAACCCGGCATCACTCTAGAGTGCCTATTTGTTTTCTCTAGAGTTTATAACCCCACATCACTCGGAGTGCCTCTTTATTTAGTATATAGTTATTTTATATAGAGTGCCAAGTTATTTTTTTGTAGTGCGAGCTTATAACTCCACATTTTTCTATAGTGCCCTCTTATTTTCTCTAGTATATGATTATTTTACATAGAGTGCCAGGTTATTTTTTCACATTGTGGGCTTTAACCCCGTATAACCCTACAATGCATGACTGTTGTGCGAGTATATAGAGTATTTTAAGTCGGCATTTATAATAAAAAAATAATATTCTTTTATAAAAATAGTATTTACTACTACTTTTAATATATACTCAAAGGTATATCTATCATTTGGTTTAAAACATCAACAATGCCCAATACAAGTATAATTTACTCCTTATATTAGTATTAAACTAAAAATTAGAATAGCTTATACTAGTATTAACTCTCATTTTCTAGTATTAAAAATTAAAATAATAATACCTATTCTAGCCTTATTTTTTAAGTGAACACAGCCCATGAAAATAATTTCGTCAACGCCGTTCTCCCAAAGAAGGGCAAAAAATTTGCCTAAGAAGTTCTTTGAATTTCGCCGTTGCCGTTGAGGAGAAACGAGGCAACACAGACAAGGAGAGGGAGAGAAGGAGAGGGACCACCCACACTCTAATAGTCAAGGGGCAAAGAGGCCGAGAGGGATAAGAGAGAGAGAGCCTAAGCCAATAAAAACAAAAGGGAAAAGGAAAGGAGCAAGACCACTCTAGAGGGAGACTTAGCTCCGCAAGCAGGAGGAATCCCTTGATCAGTAAACATTCTAAACACGAGTAATAAATAAAGAGGGAGAGAAAAACTTGCAAATTGTATCCAAACACAACTCTTTTACGGAAATGCATGTACTTCTCTTGAGAAGGAAAATATTATTAAAGAAGCATTAGCATCTTAAGGACTCATTATAATATTAGAATCCATTCATTAAAATTTCTGCCAATGGTATTTTGCAGAGATCATTAATTCCACATTAACATTGACATACCTTTAAATATACACACAATGTGTATCATCCTCAACCATGATCAGAAAATCCTTTAAAGTAATTTTTGAGCATTTCTACTTTATAACATCTAATTCCAATACGTAACTTAAATTGACATTTTGCGAATTCAAGAAAGTGTAATAATGTCTGGTTCTCGTGCATGATCTTCTACATCATTTGAAGATGAACCAAGATCAGATGGCACAAAACCACGCCCACCAAATATAGGCCTCATATATTTATCGTCAAACTTTCTCCAAAAGTAGTGAATGGTGTGGGTAGGATGCATTATTAACATGCCCAGACTCCTCCGAAGACTTGCCCGATTGTTTTCGCTCTCATTTGCTCTGCCATTTTCAAGAAACAAGTAGTGGATATCTTCAAGCCCAGACTGGTTAGTGTCCTCATCATTTAGTGATTTCGAGTTACAGGATAGAAGAGCTTGTACCAAGGGCTTCGTTATCGATCCAAATACCTTTTCATCAATATTCTGAGTTAGCAATGAAATTGTCTAAACTCTAGCTTCAGTATTACGAATTATACAATATTTGACTCCAAAAAAATTGGCTATAGTAACTGATTCCAGATATAACAACTGAGCGAGTGCAAAACCATAATCATGTGTAGAAAAGCTCGTGAAATGTACATAAGAAAAAGTTAAAAGGTGAAGCATGTAATCCCTATAATAGAGTATGCTTAACATGCAACTGTTTTGTTTAACTCCAATGAGAAGTTCGTTTTCTCAAGAGCACAGGATCTCTGGATATTGTTTCCTATAAAGATGTAAAATAGCTCAATCTCAAAGTGAAGTTATACAAACTTTTGAATCCTTCGAGTCACAAACTGTCCAAAAGATTATTTCAAGTATCAACCGTACAATTCTAAGGAACTTGAAGGTATTGACAAAGTTTTCTTCGACATAGGTTGATGGTTGGACCAAGTAAAATCGGTAAACCTTAATATTTAGAAAAAAGAGAAATTTTATAAATTACACCATATATTTTACCTACTTTATAACTCATACCCAAATTTTGTAACTGACCTTTCTTTTTTCTCTATAATTTTTATTTAATGTTATTTTTGTGTCGACAAATGAAGTTATTATTATTAATACGATTAAAGATTATCGACAATATTTAAGCATAATATTCTCATATTATTCTTATGCCAACAAACGAAGCTTTTAGTCCTCCCCATCATGCTACATTTATTAAATTATATTATTAAACTAATATTATGTGTTTAATTATATTATAGAGTATTCAATCATAATAATGAGTGTTCAATCATTAATATTATTTTGATAAATATATTTAATCATATTATGTGTTAAATAACTCTTATATTTAATAATAGTAATATCTTTAATAAAATATGTCATTTACAAAACTAATCTAAAGATAAAAGATTGTAATATAGGTTTTAATATATATATTCAACCTAAAAACTAAACTAAAGATTAATATGCCGAAAACCTAAAAATATCTTTAAATATCCTAAAACCATCTAGGGCCAAGAAGATCAATTATTTGATGTCTTTGGATCGGATACCGGTTGGATATCCCATAGATCCGACCAATTTAGCTTTAAAAGACTGTATCAGGCAGTTTTGATTGAAACGGACCCAATATGGGTTGAGAATCAACCAATTTGGCCGATATCACACCAAAACTAGTCAACAAACTAGTTTTGGGTCGGGTTCGGGATCAGCTTGACATATTCAAATCTATTTCGACTGATTCGCCTAGGGATTGACCGAAACTAGGCTCCTTGATACAAGACAAACTTTAAACTTCAATAATGGAATGACCATTTTTTCCCTAAGTTATTTGCCCCAATTATAGCCAAAAAAATTTGGGGGAAAATAATCAGATTAAATCTAATTGGTGCATGAGGCAAGTCATTTATCATTTTCTATAAGAATTGCAAGTGTTGCACTAATATCTAGTGCTAAAATCCTAAAAGACTTCAATTAGCCTATAAAATTTACTTTAATGACCTAAAAAAGTTCATATGAGACCATTTAGTAGCACACATACTCCGGATGAACATTTCTGGATACGTGTTGTGTCGAGCCAAGTCTTGCACACAAAAATATCCTTGGTTAACTTTATTTTGGAGTGTAAGGAATATATCTTTATGAGAAAGATAAATTATACAAAAATATAATGCAATTCTACAATTATCCCATAATTATGAATTTATGATATCTTTGGTGCTCATTTATTCCTAGAGGTATTGTACTTTGGTGATCAATAGTCCACTCTATTGCACCGTCCTTCACTAGTAAATATGCTGGCCAATTCTCAAGTCATATAATGATAATCACAATATTAATTGATCAAGATGATATTACGGATCATAATAACATACAAATCTAATCTATAATCTGTTTAAATGGCATACCACATTACTGAAGAGTACCACAATGATGGAGTTGGTGATCATGAAAGCATCCTCCTCTGATGATGAACTTGTCGATGTAAACTGCAACAATAGATGCAAAAAAGATATAAGATAGTAGTACATGGGAAGGTAGCTGAATTACTAGCAACCCAGTGACAATGAAAAGTAACTGCTACAAAATTCACCTGGTTATATGACAAAGCTATAGTAACTGCACCTCTCATAAGGCCAGCCCACCAAATTACAAACTGAATTAAAGTAGTTGTCATATAAATTATGAAGAACTTTAGTAAAGCAGTTTTCATGCTAATCATGTGGAGATACCTGCTGACGAAGATTAATCTTTCTACTGATTGCAGCTTGACAGCAATTTGCAATATTTGCTAGTGAAAAGACAAATATAGCCCTTCCCACCATTACTAATGCAAATAAAGTTCCACTAACAGCAACAGTTGTTCCTATACTGAATCAAAGAATACAAGCAAGTAATAAAAAATGTGTAAAATCATAGAAAACAGGAAGAGAATAGTCCTGCTAAATCAAATTAACTGATTTTTTCAATCAAGTGCATGTACCACCACAAAAGCTGGTAAACTATTTTGGGACTTAGGCTTGCAAAAAAATAAAAATAAAAATAAAAAGAAGCCTCAAAACAATTCTCTTAAGATTAATCTTCTGAAAAGCTGTGCATGCAATATCGTATATGTTCTATTGACAATCCCACATAAACTGCATCTGCATAATGCCTATACATACTTGAACAGACATCATATTGCACCATATTTGTCTCTACAACAGTTTTTCTTTAGATGCTAATCTTAATCTGTAATCATATTCCATTTCTTATGTTTTCTATCTATATATACCAAATTTTATATTGAGTATGTTTGATTTATCGAGAACTTTCCTCTGTCCATTTAATTTTGTATAAACAAATTATATTGATTCCCCTCATCATCGTGTTTACTAGCTTTTTGCATTTTCCCACATTTTACTATATTCCAAGTTGCTAGCTTAAGTCCTCTGTTGGCTTATTGGAGGCTTTGGAGCATCATTTGACTAGTGACCAGCTAGATATGGTCCTTTGCTAGTCAGCATGACGCTGTGCCATCAATCAAACACACCCTAAGTGAAAATTCAAACCCAAAACATATCTTCACTCATTGCATAGTGTAATGCCCAACTTATTTATTTTCAATTTACTCTATTTATGAAAGAATTTTAACTTCTTAAATCATGTGAGGGAATGTAAGAAATTATTTAATGATTTAAGAATTTTGTTATATTATTGTTTTCCTTTTCAATTATTTCCTACATTTGTTAATGACTATTCTAAAGGGAACAACTTTTCTTTCTATTTATTTATTTATTTATTTTAGTTTAGGTAGATTTAAAATTTGAAAGGTTTTTACATGTTAAAGAAGAAGCAAACATAATTCCATCTTTAATAAGATTTTCCTAAAATAACAAACACACCATTCTTTATATTGAGATGAAGAGATCTCTTGTTCCTTGTACCATTATCACTTTTCTCCTCACTCCACCATCATTTTTCATCTATATTCTCCAATTATTTTGTTGGGCTATCTAAGATTGATTCATTGTGTGGCCTTCTAGAGATGTGCCGACATAAAAGAGAGTGGTCCGAGGGTTGTTGTATCTCTGAGAGAAATTGCCGGAAGCCTCGCACAATCTTGTTCTTAGGATAGCGATAACTTAGTGCCTCTAATCCTAGGACATTCTTTTGACCATACTTTTACTTTCCACAAATATATTGAATTCCTGTTTGTGTGATTTTACTTAGTTTACTCCACTAGCTGACCAACTTTATTTCTTTAAAGAAGGATCTACATGCTTCCCATTATGAGTGGGAATTGAATTTCGTTTTCGTTCCATATCTAGTGTGTAACAACCCAGAATTTTAAAACATAAATAAATAAAATAAATAGAAATATACAGTTTAGATAATGAGGAATTTTACTTTATCTTTTATATTTTAGGATTTTTATTAAAGTAAATTAAATTTTTAGATATATATTTAAGATATTAGAATCCTTATTTTAATAGGACTCTTATTATATATATATATATATATATTTTTTTTTTTTTCAATTGTATAAAAGGGCCTAGAAGAAAACCCTAGAGGGATTTTTTTAGGAGAGAAATTAGGCGGTATTGTTACTACCGAAAAAAAAGAGAGAAAAAGAGATTATTCTTGAGGAAGATTAGAGAGAGAAAAAGAAAGAATAGAAAATAGAGGGAAAAAGATTTTACCATACCAAAGAGAAGACAATCGTGAGCGCTTTGGAATTCGTGCAGATTACGATTAGAATGCGAAAATCAAATTATTTTGGATTGAACGATCAAGGCAAGTTCCCATTCATATTTTCTTAAATTTTTATTATATAAAAATAGAATTGATGAACTATAAATATTTTTATGTTTATTCTTATCTTGTTTAATTTTATAAGATAAGAAACTTTACAATATGATGATGTCAATTATGCGAGAAATTAAGAAATTCGTTGTTTTAAGGATTTTCAATAAAAAAAGAAAATATTAAGATTTTGTATTTTATAGAAAATTCATATTTATCATTCTTGGAAAAGAAAAGGGATTTTATTGTTTATTATTTTTCAGATTTCAAAGTATTTATTTTTATTGCATAAAATAAGAAATAAATTAGGAATATTTCAATTTAAATAAATTTAGATTTCTGAAAATAATTAATATCTATTTCTATTGTAGAAAATAAGATATAAATTAGGAATATTTCAATTTATATGGATTTCGGATTCCTAAAAATAATTAATATTATTTTATTTCTAGAAAATAAGATATAAATTGGAATTACTTCAATTTAAAAGAATTTCGGATTTGTTAAAAAAATATATTTATTATTATATTTTATTTTCAGAAAATAACAGAGGAAATCTTTATGCTAATATATTTTATTTTCTATAAATAAAATATAAGAGATCTTTATTTTTAGAATATGATCAAAAATAAAATATTATATTTGAGACGTTAAATTTTGCAAGATTAAATATTAGATTATTATTTATTTGTGTTTTCTGACTTATTAAGAATGATTTATATTATATATATATTAGAGGAAATAATAGTATTTGAATTTATGGATTATTTGTGTTTAG
Organism: Typha angustifolia; assembly: GCF_048772165.1. NCBI lineage: Eukaryota > Viridiplantae > Streptophyta > Magnoliopsida > Poales > Typhaceae > Typha > Typha angustifolia. The sequence continues at coordinate 7,437,145 of NC_133252.1, read as the reverse complement.
GAAATAATTTATAATTCTAATTTAGTATATATGGATTTTGAAATTCAAAACCCTTGATTTTGAAAAACAAAGAGCAATGAATCAGGTCCGATAACGAATTTTCCAACAAGCCTTACAAGGAGCTCTAGGAACTCTGAATAGTCTGAATATGAATACCGAGTTACATTTCTGTACTATCCGTGCGAATATTGGCATTCTCGGGGCGATGGAAGAAATAACTTATTAGCCCTTCAACTTTTATTTGAATTTCGAAGGATTGCTATGACTATAGCTCTTGGTAGATTTACCAAAGAAGAAAATGATCTATTTGATATTATGGATGACTGGTTATGGAGGGACCATTTCGTTTTTGTAGGCTGGTCAAGCCTATTACTCTTTCCTTGTGCTTATTTCGCTTTAGGAGGTTGGTTTATAGGTACCAACTTTTGTAACCTCATGGTATACCCATGGATTGGCCGGTTCCTATTTGGAAGGTTGCAATTTCTTAACCACTGCAATTATAATATTTCGCAAGTAAGTTAAGTAGTATTAACTATATATATAATATAAATATAAGATAATATAAGATAATTAACTATATATAATATATAATGATATATAAATATTTTAATATAATATAAAAATATAAATTATATATAAATGCAATTTAGTAAATAATATAAAATAACTTTTTTAATTTTAAATAATCAAATTCAAATAATAAATGCTAAAATTTAGAACTAAATTAAGTGTACCTATTCATCTTTCTACACAAATATAGATATGATAATTTGCTTTAGCAGCTTAGGATCAGCCTCATGAAAACCTTGCTACATATGTTGATAAAACACTTACCTAAGTTTCCATTTTTCCCAAATACGAGGGTAATAAAAACCAATTAAATTAAAAGAATTAGTTTAGTTCCAATAGAAAATTAATGATTCATCAGTCATTATAGATAATACTAAAAAAAGGATAGAGTGACATAGGTAGAAAAAAATTGATTCATCAGATGTACCATTGACCAATCCTGTGATTTCGAATCAACAGATTCTTTGTGCAATTTGTGAGTTGAGTAAAGGAATAGTAATAAGAAGTGTGTTGTGTAATTTCATTCAAAAATGAAATTTCATTTTATTTGGAATGAAAGAATTTAATTTGCAAATAACTTCCATTTTTTTTATCATTTCTTTTCTTTTTCAATAGGATCTAATCAATGTTTTTTGGGGGGGAGGGGGGGAGGGGGGGCGAATGGCCTGATACTACCTTATTGCTTATTTTAATTTTAACTAATTGCATTTAGTATAGTAATAGGTTAGTTAATTCCCCATAAGATATCAAATAATAAGAAAAAAGCGTTCCACGATCCAACAAAAGGATCTATTTCAGTCCTCTGCTCTACCAATTGAGCTATCCCGACCATTTCTTATGCATCATACTAGTAGAGTACTTGTACTTATGTCAATTAAAGTAACTAAAATAAAAAAATAGTATAAAATATGACTTAGTAAATGGAAGGATAATGATATGAATTATGAATGATTTAATAATAGATGCCTATATATATATGTTCATTTGTATGGTATAAAATCCAAAGATTTATGTTTGGTTAGATTCATTTGTGAAAGAGTAAAATGAATGAGAAAGATAATGAATTTTATTTGAACGATAATGAGAAAGATAATGAGAAAGATGATGAAAAAAATAGGATAAAGACTTAGCTTAGTAAGTAAAATAGCTTTTTTTGGGGATAGAGGGACTTGAACCCTCACGATTTCTAAAGTCGACAGATTTTCCTCTTACTATAAATTTCATTGTTGCTGGTATTTACTGACATGTAGAATGGGACTCTCTTTTTATTCTCGTCCAAAAACACTTGTTTATTCTATATTTTGGACCTTATAAGAGACAAGAAAATTATTTATTTTTCAAGACGGCTTATATATTATTATTATGATTCTTTTTCTACTACTATATGTACCACATGCTGATTTTTGTCATTAAACATATTATTAGTAGAGTGGGTTACTTACTGAGCGTCTAGCTTATGATGACTTATTATTTTGCAGGAATTTAAGAAGCCGCTTAGTGAGGACTCTAAAGACTGAGTACCGTTTTTGTTGTGTCAATCTATTTTAGGATTTGATTACTATTTGGGCTTTCATGTTTTCTCCGGGTTTTATCCTAGAGATTCACGGCCATCATGTTCCCGGATCGGGGCTTGACAGAATAGTATCGGAGCCTAGACTTTTGATTTACCTAGTAGATTCATTGCGGAAATCCAGTACTCAGAGTCCTTTAGATTAACTAGTCTAGATTTTTAAGACAAATATTTTCTTATAAAATTATTTAAGTCAGATAATTAGATGTATGTGATTATCAGAGTAGCTAGCGGAAGTGTGGAAAGTAGATTTATTTCTGATGTTGTGAGAAGATAGTTGAATTGCTTATGATGATGATGACATGGATACGTGAATTATTATAATTTAACAGCTTTAATTTAGATTTATTATGGAGATAAATACAAATTAGATGACTATTTGGATTTGGTGTCATAGTATTCAATTAAAGATCTAGTCACTTCTAGAAAGGGATCGAGATTTGATTTTTGATGTTTGAAAATAATTGAAATTATTTTTGAATTATTACTTCATAAATTCATCTAATGGAATTATATTTGAGGATTTGAATCTTATAATTTGGATGGAACAAATAAATGAGATTTGACTATGATAGTTCGGAGATACTTGAACTTATGTTTCGATTATTATATTTTGAAATTTTATCTATATAATGATTGACACTTTGGGATTATAGAATAAGAAAATTATAAGAATTGGGGAGAATGATACTTGAATGAGAATATTATATAGATGAAATTTCTAATATTAAGATTGTATCATGATTTTGAGATTTAGTATTAAAAATAATAAAATAAAAATAATAATAATAATAATAATAATGTGAACGTGCAAAAGAAAGTGATTATATTTAACCTTTTGATTTAGTATGATTTTGGCAATTCTTATGTAGACTTGATCAATAAGAATATTTGGAGAAATTAGATAATAGCATAACTCAATATCTTTAAAGGTATTTTATGGTGGAAAAGTTTTAGATGATTTAATTTTTATTTTGAAAAGATAAATTATATTGGTCATACAATATCAATGATTTGGAGGCAAAAGATGAATTATATTAGTCATGTAAAGAAGCACATGTAAAATTTTTAGCCTATATTGATTACTTGATAATGTATATTATTACTCATTTGGATGTTGATGTGAATATTGGTGAGAACACAATAATCAAATAATTTTCTATGATAGATGAGTCATTAGAATTTTGATTTATAAATATAATGTCAAAATGAGAAGATATTTTAGTTGAAATTTGTTTAGCTTAAATTGTGGATGACGTATACTTGGAAGAGAATATTAAGTTTATTTATTGTTGAGGAGATAATACAAGGATTTTTGTTTAGATATCAATCATGATACACGGAAAGAGATAGTATTGATATTATTATTAGTAGATCTAAAATTTCCTATTCTCTATATACCTTTGATAAATTATATAGGTGATCAATTATGATTCGAATGATGAAAATTATGCGAGAAATTTCTAGAGGAACTGAATTAGCAAGATATATATTTGATGATAGTATCTTTTGAAATTATTGGATTATGATCATAACAATTTAAATTTCATGAAATGGTATAGAAGCTCTATGTTAATTAGTTGATCAACTTTTGACCTTTGTATTGATAAAAAGAAAATTTTGAGTGAGCAATAGGAAAAAAAAAAAAGATTCTGACTTATGAAAGAAATTTTAAATTGTAAGTTTTATCGGAAGATAAAGATAAAAGCCCTTTAGAGTTATCATCTAGATATTTAGTTAATGAAAGTAACGGGTTATATGAAGATTATTTGACATGTTCGAAAATTATAAATATTTGATAGAAATTTGATATAATTATTAGAATGTCCGAACTAACTCAAGCATCGATACTATAGATATTGATTGATCATGATTATCTATTAAAGTTCTAAGTTTTGAGGATGAAACTTATTTTATAGTGGGTAGAATGTATCAACCCAGAATTTTAAAACATAAATAAATAAAATAAATAGAAATATACAGTATAGATAATGAGGAACTTTACTTTATCTTTTATATTTTAGGATTTTTATTAAATTAAATTAAATTTTTAGATATATCGTTAAGATATTAGAATCCTTATTATAATAGGACTCTTATTATATATATATATATATTTTTTTTTTTCAATTATAAAAAGGAGCCTAGAAGAAAACCCTAGAGGGATTTGTTTTAGGAGAGAAATTAGACGGTATTGCTACAGTACCGAGAAAAAAAAGAGAAAAATATATTATTCTTGAGGGAGATTAGAGAGAGAAAAAGAAAGAATAGAAAATAGAGGGAAAAAGATTTTACCATACCAAAGAGAAGAAAAAGAAAGAGAAGACAATCATGGAGCGCTTTAGAATTCGTGCAGATTACGATAAGAATACGAAAATCAAATTATTTTGGATTTAGCGATCAAGGCAAGTTAGGGTTGTTAGGCTTGACGAGCAGCTCGGGCTCGGCTCAGGTGAAGCTCGAGTCCGGCTTGGCTCGATCAGAGCTGAGCTGAGCCCGTGCCATCATAATAGGCTCGAAAAATATCGAGCCGAGCCTGAGCTGGAGCCGGCTCGCTCAGGCTCGGCTCGATAGGCTCGATAGCCTGACTCCCTATGACTAAGGACACGTGGCATAAAGAAATATTGCCACGTGTCCCTCACTAACTCATTCTCACCCGTAACACAACATTCATCACCCTCACCTACCCTCACCTACCCTCACCTACCCCACCCTCATTAATTACTTCACCTTTCCCATCACATCACCTTCCCCATCCTCAATTCCCCCACCCCACCCTCACCTTCACTCTCACCCTCATCCACCCGATCACCACTCCTAACCTCACCCCACACGCCGCCACCTCTTCCCTCCCCGTCGGCCTCCATCGGCAACGACGGCAAGCCACCACCACGGCGCCACGCCTTCCTCTCCGTCGGCCTCCTCCTCCTCCTCTGCTGTTGGCCTCCTCCATCCGTCTCCGACTCCTTCGGCAAGCCGCTGTCCATGTCGCCACCGCCCACGTCGTCACCGTCTCATCCTCTAATCGAGCCCGAGCTTTGCTCGGGCTCAGCTTGGGCTCGGTTAGGCTCAGCTCGAGCTCGGCTCGGGTTAAGCTGAGCCGAGCCTGAGCAACATTATGAGGCTTCAAACTAATTTCGAGCCGAGCTTGAGCCAGAGCCGGCTCGCTCAGTCTCGGCTCGTTTACACCCCTAAGGCAAGTTCCTACTCATATTTTTTAAAATTTTTATTATATAAAAGTAGAATTGATGAATTATAAATATCTTTATGTTTATTCTTATCATGTTTAGTTTTATAAGATAAGAAACTTTACAATATGATGATATCAATAATGCGAGAAGTTAAGAAATTCGTTGTTTAAGGATTTTCAATAAAAAATTAGAAATATTAAGATTTTGTATTTTATAGAAAATTCATATTTATCATTCTTGGAAAAGAAAAGGATTTTATTGTTTATTATTTTTCAGATTTCAAAGTATTTATTTTTATTGCAGAAAATAAGAAATAAATTAGGAATATTTCAATTTAAATGAATTTTAGATTTCTGAAAATAATTAATATCTATTTCTATTGTAGAAAATAAGATATAAATTAGGAATATTTCAATTTATATGGATCGAATTACTGAAAATAATTAATATTATTTTATTTCTAGAAAATAAGATATAAATTGGAATTACTTCAATTTAAAAGAATTTCGGATTTGTTAAAAAAATATATTTATTATTATATTTTATTTTTAGAAAATAACAGAGGAAATCTTTATGCTAATATATTTTATTTTCTATAAATAAAATATAAGAGATCTTTATTTTTAGAATATGATCAAAAATAAAATATTATTTTTGAGATGTTAAATTTTGCAAGATTAAATATTAGATTATTATTTATTTGTGTTTTCTGACTTATTAAGAATGATTTATATTATATATATATTAGAGGAAATAGTAGTATTTGAATTTATGGATTATTTGTGTATATATTGTATTTGAAGAATTGAGAATTTTAGTGATTGAGAAATTTAATACTTGAGATTTAGAATGAATCAGTATAGTTAAATACTGATAAAAGTGAGATGTGGAACCCAATTTGTTTTCAAGAAGATAAGTCCAGGGAAAAGATTCTTGGAATGTAACGTTACGATGTGCTATCAAGTGACTCTGGCGGGATTAGGGAAAAGATTCCTGAATTTTTGTCCTGGTGACTTTAATCTTTCTCAACGGCTAGTGAAAAAGTCAGTAGGGCACTGTATAATACCTATTGTGACCTTAGAAGGATCGACTATCTAGAAAAGTCTCGAATGTCATCCCGATGGTGACTAGGTAGTGCAATGTGGCCATGGGTCAGAGTGCCAATTAATGGGAAAATATGGTATTTTATCTGTTTTGGTGGATTTCCATAATAGTACACTTTTGGCAGAGATCGACTGCTTTTATATTAATTTATTTAAATTGAGATATTATAAATAATTTATAATTCGATTTCCATGATAGTACATTTTCAGTAGAGATTGATTTGTTTTATATTAATTTATTTAAATTGAGATATTATAAATGATTTATAATTCGATTTCCATGATAATACACTTTAGTGGAGATTCGTTTTATGCTGATTTATTCAGATTGGTTAATATGAATGATTTATTATTTAATTTCCATGAAAATACACTTTTAGCGGAGATTGATTCGTTTTATGTTGATTTATTCAAAATGAGTTAATATGAATAATTTATGATTCTAATTTAGTATATATGGATTTTGAAATTCAATATAAGAGACAAGAAAATTATTTATTTTTAAGACAGCTTATATATTATTATTATGATTATTTTTCTACTACTATATGTATCACATACTGATCTTTGTCATTAGACATATTATTAGTAGAGTGGGTTACTTGCTGGGCGTCTAGCTCATGAGGGCTTATTATTTTGTAGGAATTTAAGAAGCCGTTTAGTGAGGACTTTGAAGACTGAATACCGTTTTCGCTGTGTCAATCTATTTTAGGATTTGATTACTCTTTGGGCTTACGTGTTTTCTTCGAATTTTAGCCTAGAGATTCACGGCCATCATGTTCCCGGATCGGGGCTTGACATAGTGTTTAATTCGCTTCTCAAAATAATGGTTGGAAGTTAAAGTTGTTCCAGTTCATATGCTTTAAAATTCTATTTGACTGTTTATAGTACTGCACCTAATTATATAAATTTCTAAGTCATACTAAATAGTACTCTCTAACATTCCCACAAAATCCTACAGTTCCATCATAAAATTACTGACTTGCGATCATGATCTCAGCTGACCACAATAACAAGTTTTTTATCTACAAAATTTCTAATGCAATAAATTATAGATATGCTGATATTTTTCATTATTATTGAATTTGTATAATAAATTTCTCTGTCAAGCACTACTCGATGCAACAGTAACCCTAGTGAAGGAAGAAGAGACATAAAACTGATCCCTCATCAAGTGGTTTCTCTTTTCAGAAAGCAACATGCTGCCAGAGTACATAGCTCATAGAGTGAAATCTAAGTATAATCGTTTGTGGTAGACCTGATACCGTGGTTAAATGAAGCTACATTGGTTCAGGTGATATATCTGTATGCTCTATCCAATGGAGATGCTCATGACTAGTTACACTAGTATTCAAAGCATACAAAACTAGCTTTGCGTGAACTGTCAGTGTTGAACAAAGGCAACCGCGTAGTCGTCACCAAGTTGTGGACAATCCAAATCAAGAAAAGTATATGACATCACACTTGCCAACTAAACTAATGCATAAATGCCAACCTCCAAGACTCCGTGTAAGTAAACTGTTAAAACCAAATTAAAGAGATCTCCATGTTACTAAAACAAACATCAAATTACAGAAATTTAGAGTCATTAAGCTAGGAAAGATCAATTGAAGCAAGATCTAACTCATAAACATGGCAAAGTAGTCTCTAAAACACTAAATTGAGTTTCAATCTCTAAGAAAAATGTAACAATGAAATCTCAATGATACTGTACTGTTATAGCAGAATAGCAGATCAAGAAGCTTCAGGAGAGTAACTAGGCGAAGCATATAAAAAGGTAATCTTCATATCACAAAATAATAAGAAAATTAAAATAAAATCTTAACCGGAAAAAGAAAATAAAAATGACCTCAAAGTTGGCCTTATTGGCTTGAAATGTAAAAAAATTAATTTCTTCTCAACAAAAGAAGACTAATTTATTCCTTTCGAGGAAAATAGTTCAATAGTCAAAGTAGTATATAAGCAACAAACTAAAGTTTCACAACTCTTGAGTTATAAGAAGCTTCTAACCTGGCTTTACTTCTCCTCCACTTGCTAATGTCCATAGCATCCATACCAACATAAAGAAAAATAAAAGTTTCCGAAATAAAAGACATTGTTGCGAATGTGTGCCTGAGTATATCCATTATTGAGAATTTAAATGTGATGTTGATGCAAATTTTATGACAAACTATATCTATCACAAAGAATTTGCACTCGTAGAATAATTACTTTGCAGCGAAGGACAGTTACTACTAGTGTTATAATTATTAGATGGAAAATTCATGAACAAAAACATTTGCATCGAGTTATATAACCCTTAGACAATATGACATATGGATCTGCTTTGTATTCCTTTGAATATGGGTGCATGATATATTGCTTTAGAAAGTTGGGCATATTATAGTGCTAGGAATTTCTTGCATATGTGTAAGCACTCCTAGAGGAAAGAATTAAACTTGATAACTTTTGAGTTATGATAGTGCCACTTGCATATTGCATAGAATGGTTAGTGCTGAAATTAAACTGCTCATGTTGGTAACAAATTGATTTGGTTTGGCATTTGCATATGTTATGTCAAACTGATTTAATTATTTGCTTCGCTTACTATCTAGTTTATGAACAGTGCAGGTGTACAGCTCTAAGTCAATATGTGCTTTGTATCATTTACATGGTTGTATCAAGTGTAAGGATTTATTAGGAAATGTGTTTTGCCATGAAATTGCTAACGGGGCATTGTTAGCGTTTAGGTTGTCAGATGGCAAATTTGTGAACATGAAAAATCCTTATGTACAAGCTTCATTTTAATGTACATGGTTAAGGTACACATGACTTAGAAGTTCGATTGAAGAAAATCAAGTTTCAGGTTCATTTTCAGCAGTATACCGGATTAGATTCGAATGCCATGTCTACTGCTAGAATGCAGGAAGAAAACCTACCACAATAACCACTGTTCAATGAGTGTACGGATGAATAACAGATGACAGATGACCACCATTGAAAGGCATTTGAATGATGGAGCATGAAACCCTATTGAAGACTTAACAGCATTTGAACAATGTTGCTGCCATTCGAATGCCGGCAAAGAAATTAGATGGGATTGAGGATGTAAAAGCCATCTTGGAAACATATCTTCTAATGGATAGGATCTTATCACTCATCTTTCTCAACTTGAATAATCGTCTCCTAAATCAGTCTTTCAACTTGAAACTGCCAACCAGGTTAAACTCTAGTTAGGTTAGCTTATGAGTATGCTTCGAATCTGCAACTTAACTCTTTATTCACCCACCCTGACTCGTCCGAGGTCTTCTTCCTCCTTGGGCTAGGGCGTCCCCGTGTGGAACGCGACAATGCGACAACACCTTCATCGACAAAGCTCTCCAGCACGACGAGCAATGACAGCGGCGACAGAAGCACGACGGGCAATGATGGTGGCAACAAAAGCTCGATGATGAACAGATCATGGTTAGAACGGGTGTTGTAAGGCACCCATCGTACCACATGCCGGTATGCCGCCGGCATGATAAGTGGGGCATGCCGGTCGGCACGGCATCGTTGATGTGGATGATTTGGCATGTCTTTGTTTTTAAATCACTCATACCAAACTATCTCTAAAGTGTTAGGTCCTTCAACTTGTTAAGTGTCTGCTATTATTCCACATAGAGATCTACCTAGCAAGGTAGTAGTATGACATAGTTTATTACTTTATTTATTCTCAGTTACTATTGTTTAGCAAATTAGGGCATATAATTCTAGTGCTACCATAGGCAAATGAAGTAAAAGAAAATATTGACTCAGAGTTGGATAGTCTCACACTATGGTTAGAGGGAAATGGAATATGCCTTTAGATGTTTCAGAATTTTAGAGTTTATAATAGGTCTTTATGGGTAATTGAAAGTCTTTTAGCTTTTACATATTGGTGCAATGCATCACATATGTGTAGAAATAGGAACAAGTCAACGTCAAGGTAAAAAAGTGCCACTAAGAGAAAAGTTACATTGTCTAGAAGGTAGATCTACTACATTATTAAGAAAAAGAAGGTAGATCTACTTAAATCATATAACAATTAGATCCAGATTGATGATTTCTACAATTTATTTTTTAATATTCATTCAAACAGGCAAAATTTTGGGAAAACCCTAATTTTGATTTACGTCATGTGTGCAATATTAACCAACAAGTTACAACTTATGGTTAAAAACATCCTATATAAAGTAGATACACTTGGATTTTAACCAATTATACTCCAATTGGTGATTTTCCTACTTTCTACACTTTTGAAAGTAGGGTAGATGATTTAGGGAAAACCCAAATTTTATATATATATATATATATAGATAGATAGATAGATAGATAGATAGATAGATATAGATATAGATATATTGTTAAAATTTCAATTTATAAATGCAATTGGGTTAAGATCAATGTCTATGTAGTAGATCTATTTAATATTATAAAAATTAAGCTCCAATAATGTGTTTTTCCTAGTTTTCCATTAATTTTGCTTATTAAGCTTGATACATGGTGGCATGGGGGAGTTCTTTGGCACACCCTTATGCTATGTGCTGATAGTCCATTGGAACTATATGTGTCGGTCAACATGCCTAGCATAGACTAGCATGACAATCCTTGGTCATAAGTTCTCCATATAAGTATGATAAATTTATGATGAAAAATATGAAGAAAATATTTATTGAAAAAAGTTTTTCCGTGAACAATAAGGGGTAGTTCGATTGATGCATAAGGGAGGGTTATTTGTGAATTAAACTTCACTGATTTACGAATAACAATGAAACACCACTTTATGACCAATGCACACAATTTTAAGTTATGCATGCTCTATCGAAGGTAGTGGAGCCTTTGCTGCACCATATTGTGCATAAACCTTGTCATCATTTTGTCTACTTATTATGCGCCTCATGCTAGGTTATGCCATTATGCATCTCATGCTTATACATTTTTAACTTTGCTGTTTTCCTTGTTAAGCTTCAACAGAAGCACCAACCCTCAACAGACTTTGAAACGCTAATCCCGTAAACCTAACCATTATTGCTGGTGGACATCTTTTTTAACTTGCTGCATTTGTCCCAGACTGCAGGAAATTTCTGCCGAGTTATATGATTGAAGGAATTCTCTAGTACAGCCAGATCAACCCTGCATATGAAACCTTATTTGGTGCCTTTTTTTTCCAACCAAAGCCTGCTCACAATATCCACCAATAATTTTTTATTCAGCATAGACTAAACAATCCTTTTGAGTCCGTAAAGTCTTTCTTTGGTTAATGGTCATGTGGCCTCTATCTGCCATCCTAAAACCTAAAAGCTTCTGATCCATTCCTGTTGTTGCACCTATTCTACATCACCAACATCACTGGAAAAAGCAATGGTAAGTGAAATCAAAGTTTAGCTTTCAAACATATGAATAAAAGCTGGGAAGTGAAAATTTACTGAAGATGTTGAGGTCAAAGATTAATTTAGGATTTTCGTAATTAATTCAATAAACCAATATCTGTCAAATACAGCATTTAAAATCAAAGATACTAGTAACATCATGTTAGTGAATACAATCATTGCCTAGTTCTGATAATTCTAATTACTTGGTCCACTTGAAGGCTCAAGTGTGCGCATCAAAAAGTAGTGAGTTAATAGAAAACTCGAGATGCCAGCAAAGATCAAGACTTTTCTGTTGATTAGTAAGATATAGAACTAGCTTCGTTAGTTATCATGCCACTTGTTAAAGTATAAACCGAATCAGAGCACAACACTAATGAGGTTACACAGTATCATATTATATTATATACTCATAATATTTTGCATGTTAAATATGGACTGCACTTAGCAGCTAGCAATGCTGAAAAATAAAGAAAATTTCTTGAAAAAAAGATTTACCTAGTAGTTATTTGTGAACTTTCCATAATATTATGCCATGCATAATGTGACATAATTATGCCACAAAAGAAAATAGTGAGTATCCCACTGAGCGAGAAAAGCTGTTATCAAGGGAAATTAAAAAAATATCAGTTTATTAGAATCAAATGAAAGATCCACAAACTGAGAGTAAATTGACAGAATAAAGAGAAAAAAGTTCAAAAAAAGAATCATGATGCAATATCATTATTAATAAATTATCTAAGATAAAACAGTGGACCACCAAAATTGTTAGCTATATGCAGTGGGCATGACTAATCCAGAACAGTTGCATCCTAAAGCATCTAGGCCCGAAATTTGATGTTCTACAAACTTTGAACCATGTAAAAGACAAAATAATCACAACTCTGCAATTTAAAGTATCATGACATTGATTAGGCGAGCATTAATAATTAGTTTTATTTTCTAATCAAGGTTCTAGGTTTCTAGCACCTCAGTGTAGGTTGCCTGATGAAATAAGTCTTTTTTAAAATGACCTAAGAAGTAAGCACATCTCACAATGAGATAATGCTATATTATATTCTCTGAAACAACTACCTACAAGTAAGTCTGTTTCAAGATGAAGTATAAAAAGTTGGAACACCAATCGGAAAACCTCAAATGTTAACAAATAATGCTAAAGCCAAATGATATAACATATTTGCAGCATTGCGTATATTTTGGGATCCAAAAATTCAATCCAGAGGAGAGAATCTTTTTCTTCTCTTCACCTTGAAGAGTCTGCTACAAATCACAGTAACTGATGACTCAAAGGTGTTAATCTTTTTCTCCAAAGCAAGTAATTAATTTACAATCTTGTGCACCACTCATTAGAATATGGCAAGCACAATCTAGAAATTAGAAAATCAATGACAACACAGGAGAATAAGTGAATAACAACTATTATGCACTACTCATAAAGGAGGATAGATTGATTCTTGCATATTCATGTGTTCCTTATTATAAGAGAAGTACAAGAACTTGACTGAAGTTCCAATTATCAAGATAATTGCCTTTGACTATCTTTATTTCCAAGATATTGTATATGATTTTTAGTCCATAAAGATCATCTCAAAGAAATTTCACTATTAAAATTATCACAGTAGTTTTTGGAATGCACCTGTCTCCTTTTTTCTTGACTATGAGAAAACATGTCTGCTTGCCATTCTTCAATTTTATTATCATTCTGGTTTGGAATAGAATTAATTTCTTGAAAGAGATTATATACATCTCCTGTGGAATTAACTTCTTGTTAGGTCTTTTAGTTCCCTCCCTTGTCCATCTATTTTCCCCCAATAGATGTAACTGGCACATTTTATCTTCTCAATTCTTTAAGTTGAATATAGAAGTGATGACAATCTGTTTATTTATAAATGAATGAATAACTTACAATGTCATGTTCTTCAATCCATAAAAAGAAAGAAAATCAAAAGGAAATTGTTAAACCCTGGTCTGATGGTAGATTAGCACAACCTTCCATAGGTTTCTGTTACATATATGATCTCTAGAAGAGTTTATATCCCAAAGTAACATGATTTTAACTGCAATCACTTGGTACCCAGGCATGATTAAGACTAAAATTTCTTAAAGGTTTTACATTAAAGAAGAGAGAATCATTTTCATATTTAGAAAGGAAAGATATATAAAATAGCTCAGTACTGAAATTTAAAAAAAAAAAAGCACCTTAATGCAGGAATCTCCCATCTATTCAAATACTTTTTATGGTCTTTTTTTTGTGTCATTGAAACAAACAGGGAAACAACAATCCAAAAGAACTTGATAGCAAAAAGGACGATGGAGGAGAGAAGAAATAAAAGTATTGAATTTACACACATTGACGCCTTCACATGAAGGAAGAAGGAGATCTCACAGAGACCCAAATATATGAAAATTATGTAATTATATCAAATACATAAAAAATAACCCTAATAAACTTAATCCAAAATAGACTTGACTCAGTAAAGATCTCCCAAAGACTAACTATTGACTCTACAATCTGGAATAGTCATCAACCTTTATGCTCTAGCATCAAGCTGTTTCCTTAAACCCATGACCTCTCATAGGCAAGGGGCAAGCCTTATCATCACACTGAGTGAGACCTTAAAAATATGGGTCCCTTGTTTAGTTAAGGTTGTAGCAAACCCACTGGAATTCTCAGTGCTCACCAAACCACAGATAGAAATAAGTTTCTTCCCTTGAGAGCTCATACCAAATTGGAAGCTTGAATCTACATAAAAACTCCTGGCTAATAAATGGAAACAAAAGTAGATAAAGTGCTGAACAAAAGCCTGACATAAGTTGCATGAGGAAAAAGTTTGTATTTACCTCTGCAAGCATGTAAGATAGATAAGGCACAAGCAGCATAATTGCAACTTCCCGATTTGTTGAATGTCTGAAAAAGTAGACAATCATTAATTGTAGTACTAAAAACAGTAGAAGCATCAAAGAACCATAAATGGTTCTTTTCCCTATATTTGCAAATATTGACGACATGGTGGTAATCTAATATCAAGTGAATGAGTTTCTAACCTTCCATGTTCCAAATTGAAGATTTCAATGAGCAATTATTTGCCCTAGTCAAGTTTCTAACTTTCTTCCTTCTCTTTTATTCTTCCTTGCTTAACTCACAAATTAGGTCAACTAATAACCAATTACTCATATGAATTAAACATACAAAAAAAGCTTAAAACTTTACCACAATAACAAAGTATCTCGCCATATCCTCACTGTTATGCTAGAAAAAGTGATTCATGTACCAGCCATATGTTTTTATCAAAGTTCCAAGTATCGAGATTGGGATCGGAATTCAAATCGGTCGTCTGAAAAAACGATACGTATCGACCATATCAGCGGTATCAACAGTATCAGCTATCTATATCATCCGTATTGGCCTATAATTTAAAATAACTTTTAAAATACAGAAAAATAATAAAAAATTTTAGAAAAAATAATAATAAGATATAAATATAAATATAATTTATTCATATATGAAGTTTAAAAAATAAAAATAAACCACTCATGCACTCTCTCTCCCCCCTCTCATACAAATAGTTTCCTTTCGTAACTCTCTCTCCCACTAACTCTCTCTCCTATTTAACTCTCATTATCTCTCTACTATTAACTCTCTCACTAACTCTCCCTCCTATCTTCTCATTATCTCCAATCCCACTCTCCCTCTCTAAAAAACCACCAATCCCAATCTCTCCTTTCTCTCCTTCCCTCTCTCTGTCCCACACACTCATCTTCCTCTCTTACTCTCTTTCTCTCCTAAGTGATGCTTCTCTGATGTAGTTCTGGCCTCCATCAACATCCAGCGAATTTCTTCGATGTAGATCCAACTTTATCAACCTCCGACGTAGATCCGACTCCGTCTCTGATGAGCTCTTTACTCTTTTCTCTCTCTTTCTCCTTTTCTTTCTTGCTATCTTCTCTTTGTTTCTCCCTTTCTCTTGGCTAATCCGGTCTGCTTTGGCCGAAACAACCAGAACTTGGCCAATCTGGATTGATATTGGTTGATACCCACCGAAACTAGTCAACAAAACTAAGAAGCATGGTTTTTATATTGGATGATATGTCCCATATCAACAAAATAGAAGTTCCTACACTGATTCTGTGACAATCCAAATTCAAAATAATGACCATGTACCTCAAGAAGAGACCATAATTTTAAATGGAGATATATGACAAGAAACTCCTTGTGTATCTTTTTTGTTTAGATATGCACGAATTTGATGTCATATTGGCATGGAATGGGTGTCTGCGCATTATGTGATAGTCGATTTTAGAATGAAGAGTCATGTAATCTATACAAGAAGAGACCAAAAGTTTTCTTTCAAGGTGAGCAAAAGATTCTTGCAACCGGTATTGTCTCAACCCTTTAGGCAACCAGCTGTTGAGGAAAGGATGTCAAGCTTATTTGGCATCTATGATGGGAGCAAAGTGGGCAGAACGGAAAATTCATGAACTTCCAATGGTGAATGAATTTAAGATATTTTCTTTGATGATCTACCTCCACTTAGGATTTCATTCTTTCTATCTTCTATTGTAGTAGTTGTTTCAAATTTAAATTTGAAAAACTACTAGTTACCTTACTTTTATTTAGAAGATATTGGTTGTATAACTTGAATATCTTTATTTCCTTGTGAGTTTTAAATTGGAGTTATTACTTCATAATGAGTTCTTTATATTGTAGGATTGGCTCCGAAGAGTTTTTGGTCGAAATTAGCTTAACGCATTAGGTAGAGTGTTATGAATGTGGCCAAAGTCTTTTTGTAGAATTTATACAAGTTTCCATGATTTAATCCCATTATGTTTCTCAGAATTTTTTGCTGAGAATTATTGCATTCAGACTTCATTCGACTTGGGTTAGAAGTTAGAACCATCCAATATAGCAGTCGACTACCATGGCTTACTATATTAAGCAGTGGTCAACCTGTGTAGGGCCTTCTGTGCACCATTCAACTAAACAGAATGGTCAGAACCTCCTTTTCGATTGACACAAGACAGAATAGTCAGAACCATCTTGTATCCATCTCATTCCTCACTCTAACTGCGGGATGACGTGATTACTGATTAGTGTACAACCAGCTTTTTACGAGATTTTGTAACAATTTGTATCCCTAGAATTAGGCTAATTTGATTAGTTTTCTATTTAGTTAATGTATTCCATAAATCATGGGATCTGATAGCCTAGTTAGTTTCCTTTTCTATTGTTAGAATTATTCTATTATACAGCCACTCTATGGCGTAATCACGTAAGTTTCATCCTCTATTGGATTAAATATCTCGGATACAACCTTTGCTGACTCCTGGATCATGGATTAAGGAGCTACCAGCCATATGACCCACTCAATGATGTCTTTTCCACATACTCCCTATGCCAAGCAATAGGAAAATAGCCACAATTGATGGTTTTCTTTTTACTACTGTAGCAGGTGTCGGAGATGTTAAAATATGCCCATCATTGACCTTAAAAAATGTTCTTCATGTCCCTAGATTCTCCACAAACCGTTTCTCTATCCAAAAGCTTACTCAAGTTCTATGTTGCAATGTGGTTTTTCATCATACTTATTCTGTATTTCAGGATGTTAATGTATATAGTTATATTGTACCTAAGGAACAACCTACCTACATGTATATACATTTATTCGCAATAAGAGCTTGTCTATTCGTACCATGGTATCAAAGCCAACCTAGGATTATTGTCGCCGATCAACTTTGATGGCAAACTCATTAGTCAACTCCGCCGTCTGAGGATCTCTGACTCTGCCAGTCGATCTCACTCACAGTTGAAGGCAAAGGCCTTCACAGTCATCTGTCGAGCTCGAGTCATCTCCGCTTCATCCGCTCTCTCCGCGTCATTCTTCTTCGGGTCATGGGAGATCTCCGTCGACTCTGACTAGCTTCGTCGACAGTGTCCACTCTACAGCTCGGGCGACAATGAGAGATCACCACCTCCGTCAACTCATCGACTTCACCAGTGAGAGATCGCTCTCGACTTCACCCTTCTCTTAAAGTGGCTCTCCGATTATCTCCTTGATCTCCAGCTCTGTCGAGGCCAAATTCAAGAGATTGCGGCAGTAACCCCTTCTGTTGAAGTGGCTCTCCGATCAGTTTCTTGATCTCTGGCTCTATCAAGGCCAAATCCGAGAGATTGCGGTAGTGAGAGGTTGCCCCTTTTTCATCTCCAATCTACAGGTCGTCTCTTTCCTCTACTTCCTTTTTGTGTCGACTGATTTGCTGATTGGACTCAATTCATTGCTGCTGCTGTGTGAAGTCTATCAAGAATTAATTGCGCATTCGTTGAATTAATTGTGCCCATTGTTGAATTGTCTGAGGTCTGATCAAGAATTAATTGCTATATTGTTGAATTCCAATGGCACATGTTGATCCAACTCATGATTACCTTCCATCCTTCCCCTGACATTTTGCTTGTCACTACTGCTGATTGGTCATATTGGTCTGCCACTGTAGAGAGTGCATTTGATGGATGTGATCTCTCCAATCATCTTGACAAATCAAATCTTGTGCCCTTCAACGGCTGTAAAGAATATGCTACTTGGGAGGTTCGTGATCATCATGTTCGAGCGTATTTTATTGCCTCTATTGACAAAACCTTTTGCTCAGATTTTATTCGATTTACCACTACAGCTGATACACCTCTTGAGCTTCATATGAAGCTTCGTCCTACTGATGGTGTATCTTTGGCGGATCTGACAGATATAGACAACTTGTTGCTCAGCTTGTGTACTTATGCGTCACCCGACTAGATAATTCTCATGCTGTGAGCACAATTTGTCAATTTGTGACAGACCCTCAATCTATTCATTATGCAGCAGATTCTCAGATATGTTCGGGTGACTATTACTCGCTCTCTTCTGATGTCTGCTCATTCCTTTCTTATTCTTCATATTTATTTGCTGATTGAGCTGGTGATCTCATCACTCGTCGTTCTACGATTAGATTCTGTGTGTTTCTTTATGACTCTTATATCATGGCGGAGCAAGAAACAAATATAATCTCTCTCTCTAGTATTGAAGCAGAATATAGAGTCATGTCCATTACTTCTAAAGAGATTATTCATCTTCGTATTCTATTGTAGGACATTAGTGTGTCAATTTCCATGCCCACTACTCTCTATTGTGATAATAGAAGTGCTATACAAATTGCAAGCAATCCTGTTTTCCATGAGAGAATAAAACACATTGAGGTGGACTATCATTTTGTTCAACATCAGTTTCTAGCTGGCACTATAAGTCTTCCTAATATATCATCCATAGAGTAGGTAGCTGATTTCTTCACTAAGTCTCATCTCACTCCACATTTTAAATATCTAGTTGGCAAACTCTTTGTGTATGATCCACCTTGAGTTTGAAGGGGATGTTAATGTATATATCTGAGGGGCAACCTACCCTACATTAACATATATATACAATTATTATGAATGAGAGCTTCACTGTTCGTTTCACAGGACAATGATTTGGGGAAGATGATTGGACATGCTAGAGAACAGGATGGGCTTTACTACCTTGAAGCACCAAGCCAGTCAAACATTAATCCAAGGGCTTATTACCTTCTTTTGTTTCAGAACTTTATTCATCCAATAAAGACAAAGTTTGGCTTCAGCAACGCCAACTTGGACATCCATCATTTAGAATCACTAAAATTCTGTTTCCATCTTTATTTCAAGGTCTAGATCTTGAAAGCTTCTTTTGAGAAGTGTGAAAACTTGCTAGACACAAACATGTACATTTTTCAGTAAGTAATAAAAGAAGCTCTCTTCCTTCTTATTTTATTTACTGTGATATTTGAGGTCCTACTATTCCTAATGTTTCTAAGGCAAAATGGTTTGTGTTATTCATTGATGATTGTACTCGTGATACTTGGATTTTCTTGCTTAAACATAAATCTAATGTCAGTACTATTCTCCCAAATGTTTTTTCCATTATTAAGAACCAATTGGGGTCAATATCAAAAGGTTTAGATCAGATAATGCCAGGGGATTATTTCAACTAAATCCTAACTCCTTAATTTGAAAGGAAGGGGCAGTACAGAGTCATCCTATGTTAATACACCAAAACAAAACGGAGTTGAAGAAAGGAAAAATGGTCATCTCCTTAAGCCAACCAGAGCCTTCTTATTACATAAAAATGTGCCTAAATCCTTCTGGGGGCGAACAATTCTTATGGCTGCTATCATATAAATCGTTTGCCTTCCCATTGTCTTAGGATTCAAGAGTCGAATCGAAACACTCTCAACATTCTATCCAAATATTCACACTTATAATCTTGTCCCTAGGATATTTGGGTATGTGTCCATATTCATAGTAGAAATAGAGAGGAACTAGACCCAAGGGTGTTAAAATGTGTATTTGTATGTTATTCCTCAACTCAGAAAGGGTACAGAAGTTCTATGTCTCGGTGACATTACTTTCAATGAACAACCGCCTTCACCGCATCTTATCTTCAGGGGGAGAATTACATACCTGAAGATAAGGATGGGGATTTCTTGCTTGATCTGTCATCACTTCCAATGTCTGAACCACTTCCAATATCTGAGTCCATACCAAATCTTGTGTCTCAATCTATGCCAAATCCTGTGTCTAAACCTATGCCTGAAATTTCATTAAATCCCAACTCTGCCTTTGAGAATGGAAGGTTTAGCAAGGTGTACTTGAGAAAGAAGATGGTTGTCCCTGAATCAGTGCAAGTACAAGAATCCAATCCAGATCCTGAGAATGAGGTAACAATTTCTACTTCTTTATTACAAGTTGAAATTGAATCACATGTAGGCAATGATGACCAAGACCTTCCCATTGCTATTAAAAAGGAACTAGAAAGTGCTGAAAATGACCTTTATATCTTCCTGCAACGATGGCCATGCCACCATCGGCACAACACACCCCGCTGTGGCAGTGGCACACATTTATAATATTTTTAATAAATTTTTTTTAAAGATGTTTAGTCTTTGATATATCAATCTTTGGTTTTTGGTTTAAATATATGTATTAAAAGTTTAAAACCTATATTATAATATTTTATCTTTAGATTATTTTTGTAAATGACATTTTATTAAAGATAAAGCAACAGTTAAATATAAATATTATTCAACACATACTATTATTAAAGACGTTCATTAAACTAATATTAATGATTGAATACTCCATAAACACATAATATTAATTGATAATAATTTAATAATTAAAATTAATATCTATTTAAGGTAAAATGACAAAAAGGATCAAAGACTTTATTTTGTCAGCATAAGAATAAATAACACGAGAATGTAGCATTAAATACTGCTAATATTCTTCAAAACCATTCACTTATAGTATTGCTAATTGTAACATTTCACATAGTTTTTATACAAATAAAAATTTTATAATTCTTCTATGATATGATATAGATATTGAACATGCAAGGGAATAAACGGCACCGGCACAAAGATAAGCACAGACACACCACAAGCATATGCAAATTGTGGATATAGCGCATAATAATAGTGTTTTAGCTTTGGTGAGTGTGATTGATATGATGGTAATTATGATGAACGCATATCATTCTATGGGTGCACCTCTCCTGATGTCCTATTATCTACAAACTCAAGCCCTCTGTAAAAAGAATACCTCTCTAAAAAGGTTGTGTAACAAGGACGCATGTCTCATCTCTATTATCACCGCCACCAAACTAAGTCTCGTTATTATCATCATCACCGTTATCATCTCTAGTCTTATTATCATCAATTTTATCTAAGCCTTCTAAATAATCAATTGATTAGTTGATTTGATAACGATCGTTGAAAATAAAAAAAATTAAATAAATGACTCCACATGGCATAATAACTAGCACGTGGCTATGCCAGACAGCACAGCCGTGCTAGTCCGACACAGCTCGACACGGGGGTGTGCCACTGGCACACTCAGTGCCAAGTGCCGTGCCATTACTGGCACAGCAATCCATGTCACTTCTTGTCCTTTAAACATTTTTCACCATCACATAGTCTTCCTAGTTAACTTGAATACAATTGCTATCCTGTCAGAATCAGAGAAAAAAAAAATAGGGGTTGAGAGGGGAGGGTGCACGTGCAACCCCTCCCCTCTCCCTCTCCGGTATGCGATGAGGCGCAGAGAGAAATCGCGCCAAATCCGGATCGGATTAGGTCTGGATTTCTCTTCTAATCTATAAATTAAAACCCTAATCTCTTCTCTCTCTCTGCTTAACCATCTCAGCCCTCTTCTCTCTCTTCTTCCTCCCCTCCTTCGTTTTCTCTTTTCTCACCGTCGGAGTCGTCGCTGTGGAATCGGATCGCCGAAGCATCGCCGGAGGAAATTGGGACCATCACACTCCTCTCCGGTGAGCCCTCTTTCATCCCTCTAGTTTAATTTAAATTTGAAAAGGTAAATTAAAAATACCTATATTGGAGATTTCGGCTTCGCCAGCAACTCTCGCCGGCCGGCGGCTTCGGGTTGCAACTGCATCATCACTGGAAGCTTCATGCTCCAAGCCTGATGTCGGTGATGTCTTCTAGGGAACCCTCGTGGCTCCGATCGACGTCGGCTTCGGCGTCGGCCGTCGGTGGTGAGTTCTCCTCCACCTCGTCAGGACGAGAGAGAGAGAGTGAGAGAGAGAGGGAGAGGAGAGGTTGAAGGTGGTCGTGAACCGCCACCAGCGGGGGTCGCCGACGGTCACCCTCTCCCTCAGTCCTTCTCTTCTTGCGTCGGTCGCGAGAAAGGAGAGAAGGGGTTGGCTGGGCTCGGGTTTAACCCAAGCCAACCCCTTTTTAATTAAGTTCGGGTTCAGGTCGGGTTTGGATTTCGGATCCACGGACCCGACCCGAACTAGTTAATATTTGGGATGGGCTACGGGTTGACCCGTAGCCCAATCCATTATTTTGGCTGGGCCTTGGCCCAGCCCAATTGGTTCCGTTTTTATGGGCTACGGGTCGGCCCGTAGCCCAATCCATTAATTTGGCTAGGCCTTGGCCCAGCCTGATTAGTTCTTTTTGAATTAGGCTGGGCCAGCATTAGCCCAACCCAATCCAATGGGTAATTAAACTTATTTTAGTTCTTTTTAGTTTTTAAATTTTAAAAATATTGATATTATTCAAATTAAAAGAATTTTATTATTATTTATTATTTAAGGTGGTGATTTTTAGTACGTGAGCTAGAGATTTGAGATTTCGTTTGTCTTACCTAGACTCAGGTGAGTCGGTTCACTCACATATTTATTTTATTATATTTCGTACCTTTGTCAGACCATGTAAATTTTCTGTGTGCAAATTATTTATTTCACCCTTACGTGCAAAAATTTAATTATTACAATTCTTGTGTGCAAATTTATTTATTTTATCCGTACGTGCAAAAATTTAATTGTTATATTTTCTTTGTGCATTTAATCATTATACTCAGTGCATCACCATACTTCATACAAATATTAAAATTTGTGAAAAGAAAAATGAGACTAGTATTGGTACGACTTAGAGAACAGTCCTGATATAAATCGCTTGCGATTTTCCGTGGTGACTCAAGTCCGTCTGGAAGTCCAGGGGAAAGTCCTAAATTAATCACTGCGGTGACTTTCTTAGGTGACTCTGGTGGGGTTAGGGAACAGTCCTAGGATGAATGAGAAAATTTCTTAGGTGACCCTAACTTCTCTCAACGGTTAAAGGAAAAGACATAGTGTGTTGATCACAGGGTGATACTATCTGGTGACCCTAACCGGATCAGCTATGAAGAAAAGTGCCGAGCGTTATCTCGATGTGACTTCTAGTTGATGTGGATCCACAGAGTTTAGACCCATTGAGACATATGGCAGTATAAATATTGAAAAGATATTAATATATTGAAACCGTGCAAGGTTACAAGTTGTGACTCTCTCTATTGTTATCATTGTTATTATTTAAAGAGCATGCTTATTGCAAATTATTATGGATATTATTGCGGTTAGTTTAATTTTTTTCAGCATTAATATAATGTAGAATTTTATTTGGTTTTCGAGTGGATTCCATTCATTGAGCTATAGTTGTTGGCTCATAGATTCTATTTTTTTTCTTTGTATTTATTTATCTATCTTAGGTAATAGTCAGCGGGGCGATTGAGCGAGATGTACCCAGACTCCACCTCCACTTAGGATTCACCTATTTACTTTTCCGCTCTTTTGGATTTTATACTTTAGATTAGAAGTTTTATTTATTTCGTTTAGAGACTATAAAACATTAACTTTGTTTTATGTTTATTGCAATTAGTATAAATTTAATAAAGCAGATTTTTATTTTATTTATTTATTTTGTCATCGTACACGTAGAAAGTATTGTTAAGGCTTCGTGTATCTCAAGCATATTGAGATACATAACCGGTCATGATTCCTATTTCGGGTTGTGACACATCCCTACCATCTTATCCGATGCTTTGTCTACTGAGAAATGGAAATAAGTCATGAATGTAAAAATGGAGGCTTTAAAGAAAAACAAAACATGGGAGTTAGTGAAATTGCCAGTAGGAAAGAAACATGTGGGGTGTAAATATATACATTGAAATATAGAGCATATGGGTTAATGGTATAAGGCAAGGCTTGTAGCCAAGGGCTATACTCAAACCTATGAGCTTGACTACCTAGAGATTTTTGCTCCAATTGCGAAACTGAATACTATTAGAATCCTTTTATCATTAGCAACTAATTATGGTTGGAGTTATAGAAGTTTGATGTAAAGAATGCAAATTTGTATTGAAGAAAGCCTTATATGGATTTAAGCAATCACGACGAGCATGGTTTGGCAGATATGCGAAAATTATGATTGCCGTGGGGTATAGAGAAGGGGATCACACACTGTTCATTAAACACTCATCTTCAAGGAGAGTCATAGCACTTTTAGTGTATGTTGATGACATCATGGTGACGAGTAATGATGATAAGGAGAGACAGCTTCTAAGTTAGTGTTTGGCTAAGGAGTTTGAGACCAAAGCATTAGGAAGGCTGAAATCTTTTCTTGGGATTGACGTGGCACACTCTAACCTAAACATTTTTATTTCCTAACAGAAGTGTGTTACGAATCTCCTTAAAGAAACAGACAAGATAGCATGCATACCAGCAAATACTCCACTAGACCTAAATCTTAGACTTGGATGGCAAAGGAAGACTCTGCAATGGATTAGGAAATGTATCAACACCTGGTAGGAAAACTTATTTATCTGTCTTATACACATCGGATATATACACAGTTAGTATGATTAGCCAGTTCATGCATAGTCCAAAGGAAGTTCATTTGCAAGTAGCTCACTGAGTGTTATAGTATCTCAAACGGACACCAGGAAAGGGTATTCTATTCAAAAGAATTGGAAGATTGATGCTGGTTATGCTAGGTCAATGGTCAACAGGAGGTCAACCACAAGATATTGCACTTTTATTAGCAATAACCTGGTGAAGTGGAGGCGCAAGATACAACAGGTGGTAGCACTAGTGGAGAGGCAGAATTCCAAGCAATGGCTCAAGGTGTGTGTGAACTACTTTGTGAAGAAGTCCGCAATTAACATAGTTCACAACCCAGTACAACATGATCGAACGAAGCACATCAAAATTGATAGACACTTCATCAAGGAGAAACTAGAGAGCGGCTTGATCTGTACCCCTTACGTGTCTACACATGGCCAACTTGCAGATGTACTTACTAAAGGGTTAAGTATCCAAGCTAAGAATTGAAAACATCTATTCACCAATTAACAGGGAGTGTGGGACAACGTGATTAGTGTACAAGTAGCTTTTTCGGAGATTTTGTAACCGTTTGTATCCCTAGAATTAGGCAGATTTGGTTAGTTTCCTATTCTGTTAATATATTCCATAATTCATGGGACCTGATAGCCTAGTTAGTTTCCTTTTCTATTACTAGGGTTATTCTATATATACAGCCACTCTGTACATATTTTTCAATAAGATATAGCAGAAATTTTTTCATAAAAAATTGTTTCTCAATTTAAATCACTAACTCCTCGACATATGACTTCGATCTAAACATTGGGCGAGAAATATGTTGAAGAATTTCTTCCAAATCTTTTATTTCTTACCGATTTGAGGTAATGTAGTTTATTTCCATGTGATTTTGGTGGATTCTGAGCTTAGAGTGTCATTTTTGTGGTTTTTCTCTTCCTTTTTCTCCACATTTCGAGAGCAAAACAAAGTGACAGTTAGCGGCCATTTTTTCTCTCCCTTACTCCTCTATTTTCTCCTAAAATTTCATACAAATGAGAGAAAATATTTCTCTCCTATTTTCTTCTCTTTTCTCCTATTCTCTCCATCCAAACAAGGTCGTAGAGTTGGAGAGTAATTAGAGAGCAGTTAAGATGGAGAGGTTGTTAGAGAGATATTAGATAGACTGAGGGAGAGACCGAGAGATAAGAGAGATTAATTTTGAATTTAAATTATTTTGTCTTTCATTTTCTGAATTAAGATTTTGAATTTGATCTCTGTTTAGGTTCAGTTTATGTTGAAAATCGAAATGGCTCCAAAAGATCCGCTGAGGGAGGATCTAACTTAGGAACCAATCCACTTAGGCAGATCATCTTGCTC
The DNA here is from genome assembly GCF_048772165.1 of Typha angustifolia. Lineage (NCBI taxonomy): Eukaryota > Viridiplantae > Streptophyta > Magnoliopsida > Poales > Typhaceae > Typha > Typha angustifolia. The sequence goes on along the minus strand of NC_133252.1, from coordinate 7,410,769 downwards.
CTGTTGCTCAATGCCATTACCACTTTGATCCCCTTCGCCATCATCTCCTCCATCCCTCCGCCAATTAGAAACACTTCCTTCAGCCATGTCAAAACTTCTTCGGCAGACCATCAATCGTAGTTTATACCTTCTCTAGAATATAAAAGAAATAGTGAAGAAAAGAGGTCATTTTTTCCTCTTCTTCTTTAGCATTCCTTCTATAAAATCCTTGTTGAGTTAGCAGATGGATCTCACAACAAAAGCCATATTTGTAAAGCTTAAACAAAACTATGAAAATTGCTAGTATCACTTTTCAAGGATAAAAAAGCATTTTTATCTTGTTAATACCGAATACTATTTGATGAATGTCAAAACCAGAATAATAAAATAATAATAATAATAAAATAAAATAAATAAAAATAAATAAAAAATAGGGGTTGAGGAGGGTGCACGTGCTCTGCACGTGCAGCCCCTCCCCTCTCCCTCTCCAGCACGGGGATTTCATCTAATCCGAATCGGATTAGATTTAATCCTCTTCTAATCTATAAATTAGCCATAATCCTCTCTCTCTTCAACCCCCCAGCCCTCTTCTCTCTCTCCTTCCTCCCTTCTTTCGCTTCTTCCTCACCGTCGGAGTCGTCGCCGTGGAATCGGCCAGCCGGAGCGTCGCCGGAGGAAATTGGAAACACCACACTCCTCCCCGGTGAGCCCTCTCTCATCCCTCTAGTTTAATTTAAAATTAAATAGGTAAATCCGAAATACCTAATTTGCGGAATTCGGCCTCGTCGGCAAATCTGGCCGGCCGGCGGCTTCGAGTCGCAACCGCATCATCACCGGAGGCTTCGTGCTCCGAGCCTAGTGTCGGAGATGTCTTCTACGGGGCCCTCGTGGCTCTGATCGGCGTTGGATTCCGCGTCAGCTGTCGGTGATGAGTCCTCCACCTCGTGAGAACGACAGAGGAAGGGTGAGAGGGAGAGGAGAGGTTGAAGGTGGTCGTGAAGGGGTCGCCGGCGAGAGGTCGCCGGCGGTCACCCTCTCCCTCAGTCATCTTCTCGCGTCGGTCGCGAGGGGAGAAGAAAAGGGTTGGCTGGGCTCGGGTGAAACCCGAGCCAACCACCTTTTCCTTTTTAAGTCGGGTTCGGTTCGGGTTTGGATTTCGGATCCACAAACCCGAACCGAACCACTTAAGTTGGTGAGCTGCGGGTTAGCCCGAGCCCAATTCAATTAATTCGGCTGGGCCTCGGCCCAATCCAATGGGTAATTTTAAACCCATTTTAGTTATTTTTGGTTTTTAAATTTTAAAAATATTGTTATTATTCAAATTAAAAATTTGAATATTATTTATTATTTAAGGTGGTGAATTCTAGTACGTGAGCTAGAGATTTGAGGTTTCGGTTGTCTTGCCTAGACTTAGGTGAGTGGGTTCACTCACATGTTTATTTTATTGTATTTCGTATTTTTATCAGAACATGTAAATTTTCTGTGTGCAAATTATTTATTTCACCCTTATGTGTAAAAATTAAATTGTTGCAATTTCTGTGTGCAAGTCTATTTATTTCATCCGTACATGCGAAAATTTAATTGTTTTATTTTCTGTGTGTATTTAATTATTATATTCAGTGCATCACCATACTTCGTACTAATATTGAAATTTGAGAAAAGAAAAAATGAGACTAGTATTGATACGAGTTAGAGAACAGTCCCGGTATAAATCGTTTGCGATTTTCCGTGGTGACTCAAGTTTATCTGGAAGTCTAGGGGAAAGTCCTAAATTAGATCACTGCGGTGACTTTCTTAGGTGACTCTGGCGGGGTTAGGGAACAGTCCTAGGAAGAATGAGAAAATTTCCTAGGTGACTCTAACTTCTCTCAACGGTTAGAGGAAAAGATAGTGTGTTGATCACAGGATGATACCCTCTGATGACCGTAACCGGATCAGCTATGAAGAAAAGTCCCGAACGTCATCTCGAGGTGACTTCTAGTTGATGTGGATCCATAGGGTTTAGACCCATTGAGACATATGACAGTATAAATATCAAAAAGATGTTAATATATTGAAAACGTGCAAGGTACAAGTTGTGACATCTCTCTATTGTTATCATTGTTATTATTTAGAGAGCATGCCTATTGCATATTGTGATGGATATAGTTGCTTTTAGTTTAATTTATTCAGCTTTAATATGAATTAAAATTTATTTGGTTTTCAAGTGGTTTCCACTCACTGAGCTATAGTTATTGGCTTATGGGTTCTATCGTTTTTGTATTTGTTTATTTATTTCAGGTAATAGTCAGCGGGGCGACTGAGCGAGATGTACCCAAACTCCACCTCCACTTAGGATTCACCTATTTACCTTTCCGCTCCTTTGATTTTATGCTTTAGATTAGATGTTTTATTTATTTAGTTTAGAGACTCAAAAACATTAACATTGTGTTTTATTTTAGTTTTATTTTTATTGCAATTATTTATAAAATTTAATAAAGCATGTTCTCATTTGTATTTATATATTAGAGAGTATTAATAAGGCTTCGTGCATCTTAAGCATATTGAGATACATGGCCGGTCATGATTCCTATTTTGGGTCGTGACAATGAAACATTAAAAAACATTTTTCTAGAAAGAATTAAATCAAGAAGTTGCTTGCAATTTATTTAAGATCTAAGATGTCTAGTATCTTCCTTAGTATATAATAACAGAATAATACAAAAATATTTAAGCAAATCAAATGGTAATGAATCTTTAAGCAATCAAGTTATTAAGCAAACCTTCCAAAATATAACTTTTTTATGACATAGGCACTTATGAGTCCTGCCTGAAAAGAGAAAGGAAAAGTCAATAAGATCGCACAAGAATATGATTTTCTGGAAAGAATATCCTAGTAGTATTCTGATGAGTGTTCAAAGAAAATATATGTATTCAGGATTACTTGATGAATCTATACATACTTTTGTCAACCTCTTGGAATACATATAGTGGAAAATTCCCTTTGTCAAAGAAAATTAAAAAAAAAAAATATATATATATATATATAGTGGAAGACTATATCATGTATGAGACAAACAACAGAAGATGACTAATGAACCAGGAATAAAAATCAGTGACAAAAAGAAATATGAAATTTCATCAAATTACCAAAACATTGGTGGTCAGTGAAAGAGAAATTGGTAATATATGGCATTTTGTTACTGACATTTAACACAAATACATTGCAGTTGACTAAATTTTATGTGAAAAAACTAAAACTTACGGATATACCAAGTGCAGTGCTTGTCAAGAAGAGATAAAGAAAGGTTCCAATCAGTTTTAAGGCCGTCATTGCATCAATATTGCTGATGTTCAGCGATTGAACTGAATTAAAAAGCACAATGGAAGTAGCATCATTAACAACACCCTCGCCAAATACTAGACTGTAAAGTAGTGGTGTTTCTTCTTGACTGAGAACCTTTACATGAAAGGAAAAAATTTGACAATAGAATCAGTGGAAGGTAATTTATAAACTAGATATTCAAACATGATAAGTTACCTGTAATGTACACACTGAATCTGTGGCCGAGAATATAGCACCAATAGCTACAACAATATCAGACTAGATCATTACAATGTAGGACAAGAAATGAAGCAGCAGTACCAGAACCTGATCAAATATAGCAATATACCTAGATAATCTTGAATCGCCAAGGACATTTCAAATATTTTATGCAAGAGGACATAAGAACCTGTAAAAAGGAAAAGGAGTGTTGAAGTATTGCTAAGTTGCTAACTATCAGTATATCATGGAAAAAGCAAAGAGTGACAGATTAATTGAATAATTTTCTGACAAAGGCATTTTTTCTAGAATTCATAAATAGTTCATATATTAGAAACCTTTACAAAATGGTGCAAGGAAAAAAGAAAAACAAGAACATGAATTATTTGGCCATCAAAAATATAATCACTAATAGTTATCATACAACACATGAAAGACCTCAATAATGTCTTCTGCTGAATGTGAAGTTGACATTTCAAAAACTGGCACCAAGTTTCTATAAAACAAAGCTTGCCAAAAAACATGAGAGTCTAGTTAATGTTATAATCATCTACCTCCATGTTTAGGGCTCAATTTACCAAAAAGAATTGTTTGATTGTTTTTACGACAATACCAACAATGACAAAGCTAATCATGTAGTCTCAAGTATTTGGGTTTCCTTTGATGGTTCCTTACCTCTGTTCATCTCTGTTTAGTGCAACAGTTTTGCATCAAATCATGCCCGTTCTCATCAACCTTAACAACTCATCTACAAGACACAACTTTTGAGTATGTTTCTTTTCTAGTTGCTCAATATCCTAATTCATAACAATAGCTAGTCTTATAGCCCTCCCATAAATTTTTCCTTAAGCTTAAGGGTAATGAGTAATGACAATCACAAAAAACACTAGAAGGCATTTCTCCATTTAAGCCATCCTACTTCAATTCTATGTGCAATGTCCTCATCATTATCATTAAACTACAAATCCAAGGTACAAAATTATTGCTTATTTCTCCATTTAAGCCATCCTACTTCAATTCTATGTGCAATGTCCTCATCATTATCATTAAACTACAAATCCAAGGTACAAAATTATTGCTTATTAGGTATTTTTTTATCAACAAAGAAAATTTCTTCTCCACCTTGATGCATTAACTACCAAAATGCATTTAAATATACTTAGGCTTAGACCTTCCCAAAAAAAATTATGTTTAAACTATTTCCTAAACTACTATAATTGGGAAATCGCTGTCTAAGACAATGATTCTTAGTAAATTAATCAGTTTTTCAATACACAGAAATTGTCAGAAAAGTGATTAATGAATCGCTCTCCCAGAAGGCGATTAATAAATTGCTCTTCCAAAAGGCGATTTATAAATTGCTCTTCCAAAAAAAATGATTTATTCAGACAGCAACGAAGATTAAAGCATATTAACTTGATAAAACGATTTACTTATCAAAATACTAATAATATAAATTTTTTTTAGAAGGGCATAACTTTGTAATTAAAAGTCCATTTTAGACATGATATGTCGCCCTGAAGATGAAAGAGAAATGAACGTAATGAGTTTGACCGGAATTTAATCAAACCTCAAACAAGAAAGATATAGGCTAAAAGCTATAGTAACTTTATGCTGAGTTATCTATTTTGATCATAAAATATAATGTTGTAAAGATATGGAAAAGATTTAGAGGTTGGAATGATATCGCTATTCCTCATAACAAACTATACTTAGAATTGCAAAGAAAGGTCGATGCTCCTCCACATTTCAATTTCAATTTTTTATATAACTATTTACAAATTGCTTTCCCTAAAACCGTTTTGTATAGAAAACAATAATATATTGGTATAAATTGCATACTATGAGAGTGTTTTATATAGAAACAACGGTGAAAAACAAAATTTTGTAAGAGACAACGATTTCCCTGATGGTTTCCAAGTGTATTTCCGAACTGATTAATCCACTAAGAATCATTGTCTCATATAGTAATTTCTCTATTGCAGTAGTTTGACAAATAGTTTGAACAGTATTGTACTTTAGGAAATTATTTTTCCTGTAGCAGTACATTGGTCAAAAATTCTATATAAACATACTGAAAATTGGAAATTTTTTGCTGGCATAAGTATGTTATTTTAAATGGAGTGTGTAATGTCAACACTTCAAAAGTTTTGAAAAATAAGGAGTTCAGCTTTATATAGCTGAACACAACCTCATATTTTGAGTTTATTCACATTCAATTTTACAGAGTATTCTACAGGTTATCTGTGCAGTACCTAGTAAAAGATAGAATTGAGCATCTGACTTAAATCTGATCCATTGTCACCTATTTCGGCATAGATATTCCAACCTCCTTGTCTTTAATTATCTAGAGGATCAAACAATTAGGAATCTACTGACTCAACAAGTGGTGTATCTCGATTGGTTGCATCTTTCTATCTAATAAGTACCATATTTTATGGTGATTACTATAACTACATGGACTTCTGTATATATCATCTATAATGATTTGCCTTTCTTCCTCCTTGTATCAACTTTTATTCTGAGTGGTACATGAATAATGTAAGTATTGGTTAGTGCAGTGCCTACAGGTCCTGCTAGTAAGGAAATCCTTGCATAGATATATCTTTTGGACCAATACCAAATTCATAAGACAATGAAATGGTTGTCCTGGTATCTATTGCTTAGATAAATTATTATTATTTCGTAGGAATATTTCAGCATCCCTTGATTATGGAAAATGATTCTTGAATGCAATATACAAAGTATTTCTAGAACAAGGTACTCCACCTAGGAAGCATGGATACTTCTAAACTTAGTCATATTGTGTCGAATACTTGTAAGATACTTCATATATACTTGACGGATACTGCCTTTACTATCCTATTTTTTAAAAAAATACCTCTTCGATACTTCTTGGGTACTTTGAAAGTTCAAGCAGAAGTCAAAACTTCCTATTTTTCCATACTTCAGAGGGTTCCATGATCCAATTGTATAAAATTCGACACTAACAATATTTTTATTGGAATGATATGAATTTGAAGGAGACCGGTTTCATGCCACATTGAAATCAAAATTTACAGATCAAATTTATCTCGTTTGTACTCAATATTACTAATTAGCCATTTGGTACAAAAGCTTAGCTTTTTTCTATGAAGAAGTTAGAGATGTGCACCATTCACACGTTACACAAAAATATGATCAGATACAGGCATCCACAGGTTGATATTTTATTTGTAAAGGCTTATATCTATTATATCTTATAGAAATAGTATAAACACAACATATCAGTGTATTGTATCCACATTTTTCAAAATTTGTCGTATCCTTAGTGTAGCGTATCGCATATCCATGTTTCATAATACTCCAATAATATGCATGTATCTCAGTCAGTGACATACACCCTAAATTCATGCAAATATTCTGGATCTTTATCATCAGTACAATTAAAAGATTTCATTAATTAAGTTTCAAGGAGTTGGTGGAACCCAAATAATTGAACACAACAGTTTCACTTTCTATGTATCAACTATCAACATAATATTTAAACACAAATTTCTTTTTGTCTAATAAGAATAGAATAATGAAGAAAATCACTATATAATTATTTCTCCAATAACTGTGAATGGTATTCATTTTAATGGATGTGTAAAGCAAAGAAGTTTCCAGGCCAAGTAAAACAGAAAATAGTCTACTTAATAACATGTTAAATAGAGAATGTCAACTGAGTGTAATAAGATTTGATCAAATCATCAATTCAAATAGCTAGATCTTAAACTATGAATGGTATTCATTTTAATGGATGTGTAAAGCAAAGAAGTTTCCAGGCCAAGTAAAACAGAAAATAGTCTACTTAACAACATGTTAAATAGAGAATGTCAACTGAGTGTATTAAGATTTGATCGAATCATCAATTCAAATAGCTAAATCTTAAAGTGGAGAGATGGACAAACTACAATGTAATGAAAAGAGCTTTAATAAGTCAAAGTCCTAACAATCTAATGCTTACCTACTGTGATTACAAAGAAAGACAATATTGTGCCGCACACTCCAAAGAGTAGAATTGTTGAAAAGTTCCTAAAAAATTGTTTCTTCTTCACCTGAAAGCTAGATGTAAATTTAGAACTCTCAGATAACATAAGGATTAGAATCTGAAGAATATACTTAGCAGCTTAAACTTGCCAAAATGAAGTCATTCAATGTGCTACAAGAAATTGACACTACTGGCCTCTTAGGCAGATAGAGATGTAGTTCTTGAAAAGCATCATTAGATTAGATCATAGTCCTGAAGTGTTTATGATGGTAATTGAACTACACTTACCCTTATTTTCCTAAGTTGAAGCCCCCTGAAGTGAAGGTCGAGTAGCATCTTCAAATACCACAGTGGTGCGAACACCAGAACTAGATCATTAATCAGACACTATTAAGCACGCTACAAATAGTTGTGTTCAACACTTGTTGGATATCGACACTCGACAAACACTCGTTGGACATGTATCGAACACTTTTACAACATATTCGATATTTAAGAAATTATAAAATAAATTCAAATACTCCTTGTACACTTTTAAATACTCTTGACACCTTTTAAATATAAAATTTACCATATGTTATAAAAGTTTATAATAGAAATTATCTATTGTAGGAATTTCCTGCATATGCTATAGAAATATAATGCAACAATCACAAATTAGTGCATCCCATAATATTAATATTAATGCAAGTTATTGTAAAATCATAAATTCGCTTATGCCATCCACTATAGTTAAGTAATGGTAGTTAGTTATTTATTCTCATAATATTGAATTGTATTGTCATGTATTATCATTATCATTTTTGACTTTAAATACATTATAAGTTTAGAAAAATATTTCTTTAAACATATCAATAATATATATAATACTTTTATTTATTTATTTTGCTGTGTCCTAAACGTATCATGTCCTATTTTTTTAAGATTTGTCGTATCTCCATATCTATATAGTGTTGTACCCGTGTAACCATGTCTATGTCCATGCTTCTTAGGTTAGACATCATGAGAGAAATTTTGATATTGAGGGCAGTTTAGTCTTTCTATGTTAGGGTATTTTAGTCTTTCTGATCTTTTAAGATTTGTTTATATAAAGGCTTGTTATTTTCTTATTTAAGGTTAATGAATATTTTTATATTTGAGATCATCTACTTTGTTATGTTGGTGGATTCCAATACCCAATTGGTAGACGAGATCAAATGGCCCAACCCAAACATGCCCGACTTGAACCAGGTATAGGCCCAGCCTAGCCTAAGCCTGAATTACTGATAGGCGGCACGGGCTAGACCCAAAAGCCTAGCTGGAAGCCCGACGCCAAAACCCAACCTATTCAGCTCAACAAAAGCCCATCACAATAGTACAATACTATTTAAATAGCTTACAACTAAGCCTAATAGTCATACTAGGCCCAACAATCTACAGTATATTTCAACAACAATATAAGTTTATAATTATGTACAATACTTTTTAATTATTTTCTTTTAACATTTTTTCCCTTAAAAACGAGGCAATGGAAATATTTTTTAAAAATAAGCCCAATGGTAAAACACTCTAAAAATATTCTGAAAATTTGAAAATATACTTTTTTTTACCATTGTACCCTTTTTCTCTCAAATCCTCCCCAAATTGAAGGCTTCAAAGTTTTGTCTTGCACTTAGCAAATTGAGGTTAATCAAGGGTCAACAAGAAGCGGGCAAATGATCTCTCTATACAACAATATTATTATTATAAGTAATTTCCAAAGTTTTAAAACTCGATATTGGAATCAAGATAGGCCTTTGGAAAAATGATGTATTGACCGTATCGGTTACATCGGCTGTATCGACCACTCTATCGAATCGGACTATTTTTTAATCATATAAATTCTAAATATTATTTAAAAATACGGGAAAATTTCTAAAAATTCAGAAAAATGATAAGAAAATAATAATTATTTACTATGAAGTCTAAAAACTAAACATTATATTAACTTATTCAAAACTTTGATAAATACCAAGTTAGCTCTCTCTTCTCTTTTCCTTTCTCTCTTTTCCTCCCTTTCTCTATTATGCCAAAGCAAATTTATTATTTTCTAATTTTCTTTCCTTTTTCCTCTCTACCTTCTCTCTCTCTCTCTTATTGCCACAAGGCAAATTTTATTTTTTTATTTCTTCTCTCTCCGTCCTCTTTCTCTCTCTCTCTCTTTCTCTTTCTCTTTCAATCTCTCTTCCTCCCTCTCTCTTACTATCACAAGGTAAATTTTTTTCATTTCTTCTCTCTCCCTTCTGTTTCCCTCTCAATCTCTTCTTCCCTCTCTATCTCTCACTCTCCACTCTCTCTCTCGTCTCTCTATCTCACTCTTTGTTAGTATAGTAATAGAGATTGAAGGAGAGAGACGAAGAGAGATTGGAGAAAAGAAAGGAATAAGAGAGAGGGAGATGCTAGAGGGAGAGAGTAGAGAGAAATGAGAGAGATGGGGCACTAATGAGAGAAGAAATGAAAAAAATTAGAGAGAGAAGAGAGATAGGGTGAGAGAAGAGAGTGGCAGAGCTTGTATCGAGTGGGATTAGCCAATACGACTAATCCCGTCTATACTAATGGGATATCGGCCGATACCTGGGATCAAGCTGATCCCAATCCGTTTTGGCCGATCCCGAGTAACCATGGTAATTTCCTTATCTTTTAATATGGATTCATTTGCTTCTCGTATAGAATCACAACTAGATGACGAAAATTTAATTCTTACACACATTACAACCACCTATCAATCTTCACCTGATTTGAAATCTTTGGCTTTCTCCCTAGGCACTTCTAAGAGATTAAAGTCTAAGGCTTTGAAATATTTCAAATAGAAACAAAATATGCTCAAGGTATTTTCATGTCTTTAATATAATCATAATTTTTTTTGCATTAATTAAGAATGGCCTAGCTCACCTAATAAGGCATATCAAAGAGAAGCATAAAAAATGTCAAAATTATATCAATCAAATGTTGCTTAGTCATGATGTTTCCAAAAATCCTTCTAATTTTCAATGGAATTACGAAAATACTTGTAAAGAATTAGTTAAATATATTGTTCGTAAAAATTAACCTTTTGCTATGGGTGATAATCCGGCACTTAAAAGTTGTTTGCAAAAAGGTTTTACTACTACTTTTAAAGAATTTATTGTCACACAATTGGAAGAGATGTTTTAAAATATTTTGTTGAAGAAAAAGAAAATTTATTTTCAAATTTCTTAAAATTAAAATTTTTTAATAGTGATATTTGGACTTCATGTCAATGTTAGTCTTTTATGTGCATAACTACACATTTTATTGACAATAATTGGAAAATACAAAAATGAATGATATTTTTTCAAAAGCTTGATGAGAGTAATACTGATGAAAATTTTCTCGTACTATTAATTAAGAAAAAAAATTTCTCTACTCTTGAAAATGCTTTTAATAATGATTTCACAATTTCTATTCTTTAATGTTTTCTTCTTTTATCTTGCAATGGTGAATTACTGTATAATAGATACATGTTATATTATAAATTTAATCGTATAAAGTGACCTAAAAGAAATGGCTAAGATAATTTATAAAATTAGAAAAGTTATATATCATATTATTTTTAATGATAAAAGAGCTAGAACATTTGTAAATATGTGTATAAGGTGTGAATTAAAGGCTAGAAAACTTCAATTGGATATACAACATATATGAAACTCTACTTATTAAATGTTAGAATTAGTACTCAAATATTAATAGGTTATAATGAATTAATATGTCCTACTGATTTAGAATAGAAAAATGCATAATAGACCATGTTAATTAGCCAATGAATGATAGTTCCCTCACTTTTGGGCTCAAAAAGTATTAATAGGCCCGAGAAGTATATTTAATAAGTGGAGGTTTTCTATTTAAAATAACCAATTGGCCTAACATGATTTGAACTCAAGACCTTCCGGTTAGATACCATATTAACTTACCAATTGCATCAAAAGTAATATGATCCGAGCCTAATCGAATTATGTCGAAGGAAATTGGGCTCAATATATTGAATCTATTTACCTATTTGTTTTATTTACTTATGTGGCTTAGTCAGAGTTTTAGTAGGTTTAGCCCCAAAGTTCCCAGTTTTGGCCGATCCCAATTATTGATGTCCCCCCCCCCCCCCAAGCTCTCTTTCTCCCTTTTTCTCTCTCTCTCTCTTTCTTACCGATGACATCGACCTTCGGCGACATTCTCCAACGAAGATCCGAATATCTCAACCTCGGGTGAGTTTTTTTCAGTTTCTAATTCCTTTCTTTCTCGTTTCTTTTTTCACTGCGCACCTGGCTACTGTTGTTGTGGTGAAGTAGTAGTAGGTGCTACTACTGCGCACCTGCAGCAGTAGCACACTGCTGTAGGTGCACAGCAGCAGGGTACTGCTGCTGCACGCCTGCTGCTGCTGAGAAGCTGAGAGTGAAAGAGGCAGAGAGGGTTGGAAACTGGAAACTGGAAACTAGAAAAACATAAAGAAAGAAATAGCAAAAAAATTGAGAGGGTTTTATTTACGTAAATTTTAAATTATTTTATATTTTATTTTGATTTTTGTTTATATTTTCTAGTTACATAATTAAAATATCAATGGCTCCAAAAGAGAAATCATATGATACCAATATTGGGTGGCAATATTACAGCACTATTGGGCAAGATAAAAGACGTACTAAGTACAATTAGTGTGGAAAGGAAATGAGTGGTAGTGTCAGCCGTTTGAAAGAACATTTAGCTGGAAGGCAAGAAAATATAGCAGCTTACACTCAAGTGTCCTTAGAAGTTAGAAAACAGATATTGACTTATCTAATTGACAAAAAGAAAAATAAACAATCTACACAACAGAGAGATTCAATGGTTCGTGAAGAATTGATGTATAATCTATAAATATTGATAATGATAGCAGTGAGCAAAGTGGAGAGGATAGGGAGAAAAGACAAATAAAGAGGGCAATAAAAGAGAGCAATGGTGGTAACTTTTAGAGATCTAGATCAGTTAATATATAGGAAGAGAGAGAATATGGCCCCTAGATATCCTAATGTTACAGCAGAGTGAAAATATTAGACTAATTGATACATATTTTTAGAAAAAAATGAGTCGTACACATACTTCCATCAAGACAGCTCTCAAAAGAATTAAAAATGCAAAGCAATACATTGCTAGAACTATCTCTAGTTTTTTCTTCTACAATCATATTCCTTTCAATGTACTAATAGTCATTATTATCACACTATAGTGGATGCTATACAATCAGTAGGACATGGTGTTTCGCCTCTTGGTTCAAATAATATTGCTATTAAATATCTTGACTCAGAGGTAGATGAGTTTTATACTTATATTGAGATATTTAAATGATATTGGAATGAATTTGGTTGTACACTGATGTGTGATGGATAGAGTACACAAAATAAAAGAAATATAATTAATCTCTTATTATACTTAGGCATTAGGGATAATATTTCTGAAGTCTGTGGATGCTACTGCTTATTTCAAAAATATAGATTATATTTGTTTATTGATGGATAAGGTGGTATAGAAAATAGGTGAAAAAAGAGTAGTCTAAGTGATTACTGATAATGGGACCAATTATAAAGTTGCTGAAAATTTACTTATGATAAAAAGACCTTATTTATATTGAACGTCATGTACTGCACATTGTATTTATTTAATGTTAGAAGATATTACAAAAAAGCCTGAAATTGATATGGTCATACATGAAGGTCAAAGGTTGATAAATTTTATATATAACCATAGTTGGGTTCTTAATTTACTTAAGCAAATGACTAGTGGTACGAAGATCATTAGACCTGGCATCACTAGATTTACCACTCATTGTTTAGCCTTGGATAACATCATGCATTACAAAGATGATATTATATGGATGTTTACATCACAAGAGTGGTCTATAAAAATAAAGAATATAAAACATAAATATAAATTTTTAGGTGAAACTTTGAAAAATATAGCTTTTAGAAATACATTTTGAAATGATATTATAATTGCCACCGTAATATTTGAGCTCTTGTCAAAATATTATGACTGTAGATAGTGATGACAAGTCTGAAATGAGTTTCTTATATAAGCCAATAGATATAGCAAAAAAAATTAATTAAGAAAAATATTGGCCAAAGTTATAGGAAGTGGTAAAAGATAATTGATTCTAGATAGAACAGACAACTACATAGAGATATACACACAAGCAAGCTTTTGACTTTTAAGTTCTAATTTACTAATTTATTTTTATTTATAAATATTTAAAAATTTAAATGCTTACAAATTTTAAATTTCTACAGGGTATTTTCTTAATCCAAAATTTTAATTCTCTATAAATATCAATAATGATAGTGAAGTCTTGTAATCAGTATGCAATAATATATTTCTGATTTCAGATGGAGAGATATAGATTGAAAGCTAGACAATTTAATACTGCTAAAGTTGCTACAACTATATCTCACAACACTCTAGCTGAATGGTGGTCTATTTATGGATGGGAAGAGACACCAAATTTTACATTAATAGCAAAGAATATTTTAAGTCAAACTGTGTCATCATCATAGTGTAAAAAAAATTGGACTACTTACTCTTTAATCCATATAAAAATACGCAATCGATTGACAATAGAAAGATTAGATAAATTAGTTTTTTTATCATTATTATGAGATTGAGAGAAATTTAAGAAAAAAGACAGAAAATGAACAACTAATTGAATTAAATCATGTTTTTGATAAAGAAGACAATTGACTCCATGGATCAAGAAATAGAGGATAGGTTTTTAGGTGACAGAGATAACCCATAGTTATATGAAACATTGGAGGAAACCACAACAAGGGCAGAGGCTGGTACAAAGTAGCGAGAGATAGTATACCTACTAGTACTAGTCATAATCATAATGATACACCTGGTGGTGAGATCGTCCCATTTACATTTGTTAAGAAAAGTCAAAGAGACATAAGAATTGAAGACAGAGAAATTGAGGATATATATACATATCAGTGACGCCGTCATGAAAATGTTACTTCTTATGATTATGGTACATCGAATACTTATTGTTTGGAGCCATCACAAGATTTATATGCTACTTATTATCCTCAATATTCTCAGACACAAGATCCATATGCTGATTATTATTCTCCTCAGACAAGTCACACAACAAGATCTATACAATATGACTAGTATAATAGAATCACTTGTTGGAGCATCAGGTCCCAGGCATCATTATTTACAAACTTATGGTGACTATGAGAATGAAGACTATAAAAATTTACGAGAACTAGCTCGGTATTCATCAAAGTTCTAAATTTTGAGTAAATTAATACATTTTTTAAGTTTTTAGACTTCATATATGAGTAATTTTTGTTTTCTCATTTTTTTGCATTTTTCTATATTTTTAAATAATATTTAGAATTATGTAATTAAAAAATAGTCCAACCCGATACGAACTGCCGATACGGACGATACCGATCCCAATCCCGATACGGAAAACCTTGGTTTAGCCATTTACTTATTTACATGTGCTACTGTTTTTAATTACTTGAGTAAGAGAATCAATGGGTAATGCATGTGCAAAATTTCTTAATTATTTGAGCAAAAGTCCTGGTAGGGTAAGACTTGTTAATTAACTTAGTCTTAGTTAAGTTGAATTAAGTCTGAATTTGAATTAGGTTAGCCTCTATAAATATTTGGAAAGCAACTCTTTTGAGAAGTATACAAGTATTGGAATTAATCTATCTTAATCCTAGTTCTTTCTCTCTCTCTCTCTCTCCTACGTCCTTCACCCTAGCTGACCCAACCTAGGGTTTTGGCCACCACCCTTCTTCAACTGTCGTTCCTCATAGTCTCTTAAAGTCAGCCATCTTCTTCCTTTCTATTATTTGACTGACTTCACTACCCACCAACAACATCACCACCTCGTTGCCACCATTACCACCACCACCACCACTCCCTTCCCCCCCTCCTCTCAAGCCACTACTCCATCTCCTTGCCACAGCCACCACCCAAGCCAGCCAGCCCAATTCAAAGCTTTTGCATGTTTGGCCCACATTTTCTTAGCGCAAACTCAATCCAAACCCTAGTCTATCTGTAGTTAAGACTTTAACCCATTTCCACACCAAATTTCCGCCTGAGACTCCACCCATTAGGGCCCAAACAAGCCCAAATCTTTAGCCAGACCTAACAAACCCATGCCAGCCTGTCGAGTCCAGGGCTTTTGGCTAATAGCAATAAAATGCGATAAGAGAGAGTTTCTCATAATCTGTCATGTTTGAGTGTTTTTCTTAGACTAATATATCTGTTTAGAGTTTGTATACTATATATTTACATAGTGGACCCATAGTTTTTTCTTGTTGAGAGAATTTCTCACGTATATCTTCTTGTCTGAGTTTTTTGTGATTATTCTATTCTCTTTTGGTTTTAGCTAAGATCAGATCACATATAGAATGTGAGAACACTTTCGACGGTTAGTGTTAGGTTGTGCACAACAAGCAATATTAGAGCTAAGGGTGCAATGAATCCCAATAGTTTTTATTCTTATATGCATAAAGTCTTTAAGACATTGATAAAGGGAAATAAATCAAGTTTGCTTGTCAGCTTTGTTAAGTAAAGGATACCGGAAATCACTAGCCTTTACTAGGGGTGCTCAAAAAGCCCATAGGCCCGAAGCCCATCCCTGTCCAACCTAATAAAATTGGACCAAAGTCCAATCTGAGCCCACTTCGGACCTATCCTGACCTGACCCTTGTCCAAGCCCGACCTAGCCCAAGCCCACTCCGTCCACTAGTAATTTGCTTGGCCTATTTGTCTATTAGATATAAATTTAATAAATTCTATTTTATTTCTTAAATTACTTATAGTCCAAAAGTTAAATGCTGATTATCGAATAGTGGCTAACGAGTAAGTGCAACAGTTAAAATTTTCAAATGTGTCCATGTAACACCCTAAAATTAAAATAAAAAAACCCAATGCACACGCTACCGTGTGTCCCGGTTTCCCTTGCCACCCGTTCTCTTTCTCATTTTCTTCTTCTTCTTCCCCTGTCGTGCACGCCACCGACGCCCCTCCCCTATTTCCTTTCCCCCCACCGCACCATCCCTCTCTCACCTTCTCTCGAGTTGCCGACGCCGAAGCCGACGAAGCCCCTGAGCCGACAGCCGACGAGGCCAACCGTGCGACCCCTCGGTAAATCCTTTTTTTTGTTGTTTTTCTTTCTTCTCTGTACTTACCCCCTCAGCTGCCGTCCCTTACCCGGCCACGTCGCTGCGTCGCCGGCGCCGTTGACCTCGATGGTGGCCACGTCTCTCTCTCTCTCCTCAATTTCCTCCTCTCTTTTTTCTCCCCTTCCCTCCGGTTAGCCACCCACCTCAAGTGAGGGCCGTGGGCCGCCGACCTCGAGGGTGGGCTGCCGGTGGCATGGGCCACTGGCAGCGTCGGGCCCTTTCCTCTCCCCCCCTCTGTCTCCTTCCCTCGAAGGAGATGGTGGGGGAGGGTAGGGTTAAACTAACCCCCACCCATCTCTTGGTGGGCTGCGGTTCAGACCGCAACCCACTAAGCCCAATCCTGATTTTTGGTGGGCTACAGGCTGCAGCCCACCAACCCAAGCCTTTAGTGGGCAGCCCACTAGACCAAAGATTTGAGCAGACTGCAGCCCACCAATCAAATCCTTAGTGGGCTGTGGTTGGACCCCTAGCCCACCAAAGCCTCCCTTACCCTATTGGGTTGGGCTCGAGCCAACCCAACACCCCAGCCTAGGCCTATTTGGGGTCATTTGAAACCTATAACCTCATTTCTCTATTTCAATTAGCCTAACCACTCGTCTAAAGACAAATTTTAGGATGACATGAAACTCACCCTACGGAAACCCTTGCTCATGTATATGCCTAAACCTAAATTCTCTAATAAGGTAATTAATTCTATTAATTTGCTAACCTTACGTATGACTTTACTTGCGTGAATGAATAGGATCAACACTACGTGAGGAGAATTTTGGGATTCCGGAAGAGCCAGCTAGCTGAGGAGAACTAGAGTACTATGGAGACCTCCCAGGCGAGTAGAGTTTATACAAGTCTAGAATAATATAGTTGTAGCTATTATACCTTCCATGACACTGTAGGAATGTTAGTATTATGCATCTAGTGTACCATGATATATCTTGACATGTGCAGTTATGGATAGTTTACTCATCATGATGTTATGAGAATGTTAATGTTAGCACATGCATTAGTGTAACGATAATCTACATATATCATGTATGATAAACTCTACATAAATATCTGTTGTGAATATAGAATATAACGATCATGATGACTATGACATGATTTATATACTCACAGACACTGCACCACTTTCACCTATCATTAGTAGTCGAGTTCTAACTAGGTAGTGCCCCTACTCGCTCAGCTCGGGGTTAAATATAGAGTGTATCATATATGACTATATTATTAGCGGCCTACACCTGAGATCGAGAGCCTATATGGCATTCAGGTAATTATACTGCATAGTCAGAACTAGATTATGATAATAGAAGAACATGATTGTGAGACGAAGATATATCTCTAGCGGTACCCGACGATGCAGGGTTAGGGCATCCATTGATGAGCTGAGGGCTCCTGATTCTCCCGCTAAAGACAGTGATGATTTAGAGATAGTGAGATATGGGTCCACGACCGGGGTCCTTAGTCTGATGGCCATAAACAACTGGTCATATACAGTGTCGCCATGAATGTTTGGGTGGCATTACCGCTAGATATATATATATCCCTCCTTGATGGATGGTTATATGATGGATGATTTTCTTAAGAATATCTACACTATATGGCGAATGGCTCGGTGAGCTACGATAAAACATGATTAATGCCTTGGTGAGCATAAAATGACTAAACTACTATTTTACTTCTAAGTATAATATGTAAGCACTATGATTGAGATTTGTATGAATAAAAGATTATATCAAGCTTTATACCTGTGTGGACTTATCTTGATATGATTATGAGTTGGCATGTTCCAGAATAGTGACGTGTAGCCTTTATTGATTGCATTGATTTAGTAACTCATGATAAGTCATTTAAATAGGCGTATTTTTATTGTTAGCAACTATAGGCATGCATTGGATATGCACCTATGATTTCATTATTATAGATTGTATGAATTCTACTCGTTAGGCTATGTGCTTACCATCTCTTGGTGGCATCATTTCAAAGCTAGGGAAACCAGGTGCGGGTAGCGAGAAGTAGCTATCTTTTATTTCAGTTATGACTATTTCTATTAGTTATATTGAGCCCCTGCAAGGTTACAATTAGTGTTGTATTTTGGACATTAGAGTTATATTTTGGATGTGTATCTTTGAAGGCTTGTTGTGGCATGTGGAACTTGTATCCGAACTCATAATTACTTGAGATTATTTATGGTATGAACCTATATTTCTTTGTGCCTTGTGGAAACTTATTACTAACAGGTCACATGATGCACCACGTGAGAGGATTTACCCACGCGGTATACACGTGTATTTGGAGGTTTGGGTATTTCAGTCCATCACTTCGTCCAGATTGGAAAGAGAGGATTGTTTCATTTTTTTTTTCTAAAAAAGGTATACTAGGTGCAAAGGTTATGCAATTTGACTCCTTTAAATTTGTTATTTTACCTCTCACAAAATTTAAATTTTTCACAATTTTGCCCATCTCTAATAGCAATAAGATTTAGTTTGAAGGGTAAAATCATAATTTACAATATAAATGTCTTTGACAACCTTTTTCTTTTTTTGCATAATTCACAAAATAAGGAGATAATAAAAACAAATTAAGAGAAGAATTTAAATTAATCAAACCAACAACTAAGAGAGTCTTGTGATTATCATCAACTATATAAAAACATTCTTACCAAATAATTAGATTCCCAATTCTAAATATTACTTTTTTTATTTTTTATTTTTTGAATTAGATACAATGAATTGTCCAAGATTGTATACTTGGCCTGTCTATTGGACCCGGCCCGTTTGTCCGCCCATACTTGGCTTGTCCAATAACATGGGTACAGACTGGACTGGGTCAGAATACTTGAACCCGATCTGAGCCTAGACCTAGTCCAATACTAGTTTAGTAATGGACTGGGCCAAGTGTTGCCCCATGAGCACGGTATTATTTTGACCGGGCCAAGCCCGACTTGGTCTATGAGCACCCCTAGCCCCGACTTGGTCTATGAGCACCCCTAGCCTTATCATTGAGCACAAAGGAATAACTAGCTTGGTTCCACTATTTTGGTGAAGTTACTATTCCATGTGTAAATGCCTTCTAATTTGAGTTTTTCCTTTTTCTTTTTTCTACAAACAACTATCTGCCTTGTCATTTTAAGGCGAAAGCCCGGTTGAAATAGACCTATTCGAAACTCGACTCCTCCCTGTCCAGTTTTGGTTACAGAAGGACTCCTTGGGCCATTTACCATTGCTTCCATTCGTTGTGTTAGGTAACCAACTTTTAGCTAGTTTATACTGAACCTAATCCAAAATGAAGACACAATACAATATTTTACTAATAAGAGAAGAGAAATTAGTCAAGGGTATATTGATAAATATGAGGGGAATACAGTGTTGATATCCCCTAATGATTAGAGTCAAGTTTTTGAATTTTCAAATAGGTTAATTCGTAGTAGATTTCCCCATTAAACAGATGAGATGGGTGGTAATTTTGTGCAAAAAAGATTTTTTTACTTTTTCCGAACCCCAATTGTTTAACTTGCCTGTACCAGTTGATACTGTATAGTTGTTTAGGAAGATGGGATAAAAAACCAGGCTACTCCAGCCTAGTTATCAACAAAAATTGCAGCCAAAATCCATCGACGAGAAATATGTAAACATTACAAAATCTTATATAGGAAGGGAAAAATAAAAGACAAGATCAAAGCAAGACGACAGATTCTTACCCAGCGTTGAAGATGATAGGAGGTAGCAAATAAATGAAGAAGAGCTCCTCATTGAACACGAGAATATGTGAACTCCTCCATTTGGTACACGCCAGTACCACTAGCCCGGAGCACAAACCCTAGAAATCCCAAATCAAAAGCTTGATTATGACAGAACTCCTAAAAAAAAGAAAAAAAAGGAAGGAAAGAAACGAAAAAAATAATACAAACCAACAAAAGCGAGACGATCGCCTCATTCGCCCAGCGTTTCTCCTCGAGGAGGTGGCCGATCACGACGCAGACGCAGAGGAGGGCGACGAACACGGAGATCGAGACAACAGCGGAAGACAGGGAAGAGAGAGAGAAAGGAAGCGCCTCGGAAACAGCGAAAGCCAGCATTGTGGAAGTGGAAGTGGAAGTGGAAGGGAAACTGGATGTGTGTGTTGGGCTTTGCGTACTTTTAAACTCTTGATTGGTAACAGAAGGAAAAAGATGGCGGGGCGAGAGAGGAATGGTAGGTCGGAAATTGACTCCTACTTTGAATTTCTGTTGGAAGGTAAACGTTCTCTGGATGTGGTCGGTATTGATTCCCAGAGGTTATCTTTTTCATTTGTTTCTCTTGTCGATCACAAGCCGACGAAATGCAACTTAATTGCAAATTTTTTTATGAATTTACAACGTAATTGCATTTATATTATGAATTTGCAATTTTTTATTCTAAAGTTATCGAATCAAAAAATTAACCTGATATGAACATTAGTACTCATGAATAGGCATGGAGCATATGGGTTTGTCAACCAGCAAAGGAAAATGGGTCTGTCAACTGTGAAGCATCCGTTGATGAACAGATATAACATCCTCTTCTTCGATCATGATTCCACATAAATTGAGTTATTTGGCCCCACCTGACTAATATATTTATCGCGTCATATTATTATAGTGTTGAAAATAAACTTTGGATCATGTTAATATTTCGCTCATCCTCGTAGGCGACTTGCAGCAAAAAGCTCCTCCATTATTGAATTGATAGAAATATGCCATTAATTCTCGAATTGCAATTTCTACTCTTTTTTATCAATTTAGCACTAACAAATCCCAAAAAGATTATCGTATCCTAAATCAGCACAACTAATATCCGTCAAATTATCGCATTACCTCTTTTAATAATTTAGGCCTAACAAACTAAAACAAGGACTTCTGTGTCCTTCTTAATATGATTTCCCAAATACCTACTCCCTTCCATCTTCTTCCTCCTGCATTCGCCTACTTTGATAAGCAATGCATTGCAAGCAAATAGAGCAGAAAGCTAACCCTTTGTTTCTATTAGAGTTGCGAGCTTGTTCTAGTCAGTCCATCAAGGAGAACCTTGTAGCTTACTTGCTATATCCCCGCATCCTTGCACGACTCATTTTTTTCGAGCCCTACTTCTCCCTTCCCCTTCTCCCTAGGGATTAAGCATGTGGAGTATAGACAAGTGGTAAGGCATCGGTTTTTGGTACCGACATGCAAATGTTCGCATCTAACCAGCTCGCAAGGTTTACCAGTTCCGCCGACGTCACCCAACGATAAAGATTCGGTCAATACAAAGGCAAAATTTCCTCTTTAATTCCATTAGGGATAGCTAGACGGCTTTCTTTGCCCTAGCTTGGCAATCGCATCCTTGCGCCACCCTTGACCGTTCTCGTAAAGTCTTTGCAACGACTGGAAAACCAGTTATCTTCTTCCTCTCATTCTTCTACCATTTTTCTTCCTCTCATTCTTCTGCCATTTTCTACCTCTCATTGTTCTTCTCTTATTATTCCTCCATTTTATATTTTTATCAGTAATAATTCAAATACTCTTTCTCTTCTAAAATAGTCTCATTTGGCAATCCTAGAAGATAGCTTCCTCATTCAACATCTCTCTCATCTTTCACTATTCATCTTCCTCATCTTGTTCATCAATGAATGAAGAATTCTGAAAAACAATCTATATAGTTGTATATAAAGGCTAAATTTTAAGAAAATAAAATTTAAGATAAAAATATCATTCTTAGCTTTTTTGCGAGACATCAATGAGGTAAGGCGACAATAAAAAATTGTATATATTTTAGGATCTAATACCATCATATTGGTCTAGCTATGCATCTAAACCTAGTAAAAAAAATCATGCACATCATCTGTGCAAAATATTCCCAAAAGTACACAGAACATCGATAGAAATTTTTAGCCAAGGTAGGCATCAAAACCTAAATAAAGAAACTGTGAGTTTCTTTTACCAAGAAATGAAAAATTACTAATAAAAAAATTAACATGATATTAAATAGAAATAGAAGTCCATCATTTTGTTAAATTAACAATGACAAATTTTAAAACACAAATATGTGGGATATGTAACTCACGTATCACCTACATAATTTATACATATTGCAAAATGTACGCTCAAATTTCAAACAAGGTAAGCATCGAGATTTAAAAAAAAAATGTCATGTATTGCCTACATAATTTATATACATCATTTATACAAAATATACACTGCAATTTTCAACAATGTATGCATCGATATTTTTAAAAAATGTTATATATCACCTATGTAATTTATACGCAATACTTATGCAAAATATAGGTTCTAATTTTTAATAATATATACGTCTAGATTTAAATAAAAAAGAACATCACGTATTACCTATATAATTTATATGCATCGCCTCTACAAAATGTACGTTGCAATTTTTAACAATATATGTATCAAGATTTAAAAAAAAAAACGCATCACCTATGTAACACACGCCACCAAATACGTGCCCCTTAGCTTAATTTACAAGAGTAAATATATAAGAGAAATTAATGATATTTCTTCGCTAGCTTCGCCATGAACTCCGGCTCTTCTACTAATTTGAAAATATTTTTACCGGAAGGTGGTGAACATAAAGCCCAATAAGTTTCTACTTCTATAGTCTAAAAGAATGCAATTAATGATGCAATAATAAGTAGATACGAATATGCGCATCACGATCAAATAGAATGCACTAATACCACATACCCATTATGCTCATCCAATGCATATGCATTAGCAATCAATAACCTACCACACATCATCTGAACTATCAAGTCCTCAAACTCAAGCTCACATCGAGCTTCGCCTAGAGGCCATGTCAATGCTACAACATAACATGCATCCTCTCAGACTACCAAGCTATAATTTAGGCTCTTGTAGAGCTACGCCCAAAGACTACATCATCATCTCACACTCGACCACACACATACCCCCAAGGGAGGGTAGATCTTATTGGTAGAATAGCCAGCCCATCACCCGACGAACAACATATCCAATTATTTATCACCGCAGATTAAGGATCTCAATCGTAAGCCCATCACATAGGTCAATATCACACATCAATACTACCATCCGAGCACTCGGCTCCACATCATCACACTATCATATGGAAATATGAGCCGTCACTTACAGACGCCCTCATCCTGCATCATCAAGTACCCGCTAGATCTATGTCATCCTACCCTTTTTTCTCGATCTTAAACACCCTAAAGAGTATGACTATTATTGATCGATAGTAAATCGCCCATCACTTGACGAAATGCTACTTAATTGTCTATGATCAATAGACTAAGACCTCAGGCATAAGTTTTAATATATATAAGTATAATAGTATTCCCCGTCCCTAACCCTTGCTGGGGAGGTGTCGGATACTATCGAGACATAGCAATCATCCCCTTTATGGTCGTGTACATATGCAAGTGACATGATATTATACAACACAACAAGCATAATATAATACCCATCATTATCATATTTTGCGTGCTAAACACATGATTATGCCCAATAAATATTCATATACATTATGATATGCGAAATCTTACCGAACCACAAAATATAATTATCATACATAATGTGCAATAATAACGGTAATAAAAACGCATGCACATGCATGATATAAATGTGATGATTTCATAAGGTCCGATATTTTCTCTATACTACTCCTAAATTATAGAAGTTTCACTTGCCTAAATCGCTTTTTTGATATTAGCTGTAACTACACCGCGAGATCATCCTCATAGAGTACGAAGTCCACCTCAATAAGAAAAGTAAATAAAAAGCATGAGCACAATATTCCTATCACTAATTAGTTAAATAATTTTATTGGCGTTTATTACCGACTTGAGTAGGTCCATCTCGTAATTCCTACCTTTTTTAATCAGGTAGAATTGGCACAGCTATACCAAGGCCTGACACATTATTAAACGTAATAAAAATATTCTCCTCAAATTATCGCCCAAATCACTATTATCAAATTTACAGAAGATTGCATAGATAATATTTAGTTAATAAGCTTCGTCAAATGATGTAACTTGCTTAATATAATTTTCCTACATTTATCTGTATAAATTCTCCGACTACCAACTCCTTTGATTAAATTGAATTAGCCCAAAATTATAATCAGCAAATGTTAATATCCAATTGGAGCTAGTTCCTGATATGTGTTATTTGTAACGGCACTTTCAGGCCTTGGTCTAGCTCATTAAGATTAATTTATAAAACAATTAATGTAGCGAACTCTACTACCAACTTAAAACATTGATTAATTTAGGCTCACAGTATAATTCATTAAAATTAATTTACAACCATGATATGACTAGCAAGCGACCCTCTAAAATAATTAAATATATTTCTCATTGACATAGATAATTAGAACAAGGATTTTAAATTATATTAAAATAGACGAAAAACAAATGATCTATTTAGATCAAACCTAAAGAAATGGGTTGGGCTGCAACCAACCTAAAGACCACCAACTTGACCCACTAAAATATGGACCCGAAGCCCACACTATCCACTAAAGCCACATGGGCTAAGCTACACCTACAAACTAGGGCTAGGCGGCCTACAACCCAAGCTTGGGCTAGGCTGTTTATAGCCCCAAACCCACCACTCACCTATGTTGGGCTACAGGCAGTCCAACCCACCCCAAGCTCGGGTTAGGCTACACCCAGCCCAGCTCAACACACAAGCTGGGCAACACCTAGCCCAGCCCCGCCCATGGGCTAGGCCACACCCAACCTGACCCGACACTCGGGCTAGGCCACACCTAGCCCGACACGGCACTTGGGCTGGTCTGCATCTAGCGCAAGCGGCCTAGCCCGAGCCCAACCAAACCCCCTTCCTCAACTCAGTTTAGCTGAGGAAAAGAAGGAAAAAGGGCTACCAATGTGCACCGTCGCCTACAACCAAGTCGGTACGTTGATCGACTCCCCATCGACTGAGGAAGGCACCATGATGCCAATCGGCCAACGGAGGAGGCGACGGCTACCAACAAGGCAACAAAAACCCTAACGATGGGGAGGGGAAGCTGCTAGCGGTCTTGACCACCGGTAGCCTTGCCCGACCTCACCGGCACTCTCCCCTCGGCTAGCAGAAGCTAGCTGAGGGGGAGCCTAGCCACCAAAGGTGGCCGACGATGAGAACCGCCCTCACTAAGGCCACTGGCCAAAGCAAGGGGCTGCTCGACAGTTTTCGACTGTGAGGGCTCCAAAGGATACCACCAAGGGTATCTTTGCGAAAAGGGGAAGCTCATCGAATTGGCGCGACAGGGCACGAAGCAGCTGGCCGACCAAATCATGGCAAGACTGAGAGGGAAAATCTCGGAGAAGAAAAACTCACACGCTAACACATTTTTAAATTAAATTTACCTGACAAGAGAGGCAGCTCCAGTGCTTCAATCCATGGGGTTGGCAGTTCCGGTGACAGTCCAACGCAGCGGGAAGAAGAAAGAGGGAGAGTGAGCTATGGGCGCAGAGAAGGAAAGGAGGGAGAAAAGAAAAAGAAAAGAATAAGAGCTAGGGAAGAAGAAAAGAGAGTGGGGAAGAGAGGAAAGGGCGCAGGTGCCCCACACGTGCACGCTCATTTTTTTTTTGGGTTGTTATAGCCTATGTAAAATATATGCTCTAATTTCAAACAAGGTACACATCAAGATTTTTAAAAAGAAATATAATGCATTACCTATGTAATTTGTACATATTGTCTATGCAAAATAGACGCTCTAATTTTAAATAATGTACGCATCAGAATTTTAAAAAAATCTTGTGCATCAACTATGTAATTTATACATATCATCTATGTAAAATATACACTACAATTTTAAACAAGGTATGCATTAGGATTTAAAAAAAATGTTACGCATTATTTATATAATTTGTACACATCGTATATGCAAAATATATGCTACAATTTAAATTAAGGCACACACTGAGATTTCATAAAAAACGTCAAGCATCACTAATGTAATTTATATGCATTAAATATGCAAAATGTATGCTGTAATTTTTAATAAGGTAGGCATCTAGGCTTACAAGAAATTGAAAATATCACTATACTATACAACACATATCTACACAAATTAAAAAATATGCATCTGTTTAACAAACTAAATGCTCTCATCTTACATAAATTAACTAACAAAAAATAAAAATAAAATGCACTCATTTTTTTAGAAATTAATACATTGAGATTGTATAAAATAGATTGTAAAAATTTGCATCCATTTCCTTAGATACAAAAAATTAAATAATAGCACAATATCATTTCACAAATTAAAAGTTTGCATCTATTTAATAAACTGAAGTAACTCATCTTCTAGAAATTTGAATCAATTTTCATAACAACCCTCCAAATTTACAACTTTTAATGAAAGTGTATCCGAAGACCTATTGCTTTCATTTAATACAGTAGGTGCATTAGACACGAAAGTATAATGGTCTATGGCGATATTATCACCCACAAGGAAATCAACTTCTTCAAAGTATACAAAGCCCCTCTCTTGGCATTTGGTATATTTAAATTTTATCTAATTATTGAGAAAAAAATATAATCAGCTACAACCTTATATTGTAATCATAATATATATATATATTACACACACACAGAGTAAATAATAAGATAAAATATGTGGTACATTTTATACCTTTATTATCATATCGCAATCTTCCTCGGATGGTGCAATAGGGACATAGTTGATGTGATTCCAAGCCGATCCACTTCTCTCTAAAAGAGCCTTAAAATTTCAATAAGTTTCACAAAGGGTTTTCCATCTATTTTTCAAAAGCTCGACATTTAATTTTCTATCGGTCCTTAATATATACCTTTTTGTTATTTCTCTCCAACCATCTTTGGTATAGCTTTTACCGGACCTTCTCCTTACATCATGTTGGATGAAGTAGGTCTAATAAAACTGAATTTTGCTCAGTAGTCTAGTTGTCAATCATTTTGCTAGAGGACTCAGATTCATGTTTTCTCTACATGTTCTCTCTATTTTCAATATAATTAAGAACATAAATTGTGTAATAAAATGACGCACTACATACATTTTTGTAATAACAAAAGTCCACACTACTTACTATAAGTCCACACTAACAACCAAAAAATTCATGTATGCGTACTTATAAATCCACACAACATAAAATAAGTCTGCATTATATACTGTAAGCCCCCATTAACTACTTACAAATTCATACGAACATAATTATAAATCCGCACACCCTAGTATAAATCTATAATCATAGAAAAAAAATTCACACCAAAGCATATTAGTTAAAGGATAGGAATATATCTCAGAAAAAAGTTACCCTCATACATAAAAAGTAAAAGGGAAATAAAAAAAATTAGAAAACAATAGAAGCGACGATTACAAAAAGAAATTACTTGTGATGGTAGGAGGTCGCAATAGCAAATCTAACAGATGGACATTGGTGGATGATGCAAAAGGTGGGGATGTCGATCTTCGGTGCTTTGCTCCTCGTTGGTTGCTCATTGATTGGAAAGGATCATCTTATTTGCCTTTCGTTAGTTGATCGAAAAGATAGGAGAGGTATGCTCTTGCAATGAAAGTATGTGCAGAGCATACTCACAGTGCTTTGCCGGAGAAGAAGTGTGCGAAGAATGAGAGAGCTTAGCGCTGGGCTCGGTGAAGGAAGCTATGGCTACCTTTGGAGAGAAGAGAGAGAAAGAGGAGAGAGAGAAAAAGAAAGTACAATTATAGCTAATCTGAGTAGTTATTATGTACTGTCATCTCAAAAATGTAAAATAGTAATTTTAGTTTATTAATAAATTAGTTTTTAAAAGTTGTATGGAATAAAATGAGAGAATATTGAATCGCTATACTAGAATAAGATAAGTTGTTAAACTACTACATCAAAATAAGAAAACTTATTCTAAAATAAGTCTATTCCTATTCTAGGAGTGAATGGGAGCTTTTAGTTTCACTCCTGAGAACACTCATAGAGGAGTTCCAAACTATGCCCAAATATTCTCTCTTCGACGTGGAAAACGACAAACCTAAATTTGTAAATAATTTAAACTTACTACTACTATTTTTTTTTAACTAAAATAATATTAAATAATAAAATTCAAATATTAGTTATGACCAACCTCCGCGGAACTCTTTGGTACCTAGCATTAGTTGTCATTGGATACAATGCATCCTTACGAGTGCGAATTTTTTTCAAAATAGACCAACATCCTTTCAAGACTACTTGAATTGAATGGTGTCATATTTAAATATATATTCTCAGTTTGACAAAAAAAGCTTGCATGCTTGTATATCAGAGAAACATGCTTCCTTGTGCTTCAAACTTTGTAACCAGACATGTTTATCAGCAAACCTCTTCGTTGAGAGCATTTGAAAGTTCTTCACTTACCATCAAGAATAAATAAAGTTTAAATCATATACACATGCGATCAGGTGAAAGAAAAGTTTCAGCTTACATTTCCAGAACATTGGCAGTGCGGGATCCTTTTTCACACAAAGGAAATGAAACTGAAAATGAGAAAACCATAACATCTCTGTAGAAAAGATTTAAAAGTGAACTGGATATCCACAGCAAGTTTTTAATGCTTCAGCTGATAGTCTGCACTGCTGAGTTCTCACCGGTATGGACCACTTAACAGGACTAATTCTAGCATCCACCACATTCAGTGCCGGAATGTCTTAACAACTTGATCTATTCTTCTGCGGCAAAGTGGGCAGCTGCTCAAATGTGAAGAGCATGTCATGCAACAACACATGTGACCGCACCTGGAAAATTTGAGAATTTATAAGTAAACTTTTCAAGTTAACACAAACAGAAACAAATCATGTATTATACATCTTAGGCCAAGTACCATAAAAAGATTAAGAAAAGTTCAAGGAAATGAATTAGCAAATTACAATGTACATGTGCACTCAAGTAACTGGAAAAGTTCAGAAATTGTATAATTGCAATAGTTATTGGCTAATTGTCTAAGGCATTGGATCAAGACAATTCCTTGGCATTTGAATTAGATTGTTACAAAGATGAGGAAAGAATTATTTTGACTTAATCCAAAAATTGGAAGGAATGTGCAGTCTCACAACTGTCATCTGCGCCAACATACCATGCCAATGTATGTCAAAGAGTACACAAGGAAGGGTCTCTGTATGAATATTGTGCTTTTGTGCGAAGTGTTGCAATAGCACCTGTGCTTGGTGCTTTATGCCACTAGCTAACATGCACATCCCATTGCACAACAGGTATCCCATGATGTCTAGATTATCAACCCATTATTGGTTGATAAAAAGACTGGGAAAAGGAAAGCTCAAATTTGATGAATTGTGCATTGATGGAACACAAGGACCGTGTCACTTCGTGCGACAGCAAATGTTTCCTAACACAAGCAACTGCCCTAACATCAGGCTTAAGGTTGCAACCATTTTCCCTCCCCAGACCTTGCAGTAACATTAATGGGAGACTCATCGTCTTGGATGCCCTTAATTTTGAGCGCATGTAAAAAATATGCAGAAAGTTAGCTTTCAAGTCACTTCTATGGTGCCAATAAAATTAAGTCACTAACAGAAGATGCAAAATCAAGAAACCAAGTCATGTTTATATGTAGCTTATTTGAAATGATTGGATGAGATCTACCTTTTTCATTTCTTAAAATTATTTGGATTTTGACTTGACTAGACATGAAGGATTGCATCAGACTATCATATTTATCTTAAAAGTAAATGATTTTTCCAAACTATGCAACACAGCAGGATCAATATCCTGCAGCATTTTCCCCATGGAATTGAAGTCAAAATACTTCCACAATTTTTACCATGGTAGTCAATGGCATATAACACCAAGACTCAAAACTGTCCAGTCAATTCCAATAGGTTAGAAAGTATGAATTGGGAAGAAAAAGGTAAAATAGAAGACATGTGGTGCTTACGGTACAAAAACAGCATTGTACTCTTGTTCAAGGCAGATCACGCATATGTCTAGCATCAGTTGATCATTTTTTATGTCATCAGATACTTCCTCAGACTTCTCTGTCAGTCCTGCAAAATTTCATATAAGAGTCATAGTTGCAACAAAAATATGCACCGCCAATACAGGGCAGTACAATGTTAACTTAAAAAACCAACCTTCATTTTCTCTTGCTTGTCTTTGTGCTGCTGCAGCATGAACCCTGGGTAATCCAAATATCATAAACATGTTGAAACTAGTCCTCCAAGAGTTGGAATAGTGATTACACTAGGTAGAGCCAAAGCATAGAGAGATACAGTGCACATATTTAAAGCATGAAACCAATAGAACATCTCCAAAGGACACAGACAGATCACTTAAATTTAAAATAACTGTCTTCTCAAACTATGGCAGTATAAGAGCCTCAAAGAACTACAAAAGTTTACTACAGTATACAGACCCCTTCAGCATCATTAATGTGCTCCCTTTGAAATTGATGCTTCACAAAGCAAACTTTGGCAAACATCACCTTTGTTTCATCAGCAGATTCAGATATTATTCTAATAGAAACCCACAATCAACATTGCAAATAGATATATTACATCACAAGTTACAACAAAGAAATCAAAAATCAAATCTATTCTGTTCAGGT
Source organism: Typha angustifolia (assembly GCF_048772165.1). NCBI lineage: Eukaryota > Viridiplantae > Streptophyta > Magnoliopsida > Poales > Typhaceae > Typha > Typha angustifolia. The sequence continues at coordinate 7,379,486 of NC_133252.1, read as the reverse complement.
CCTCAAAACAAAGATAGAAAAATCTACTTCAAAGGACCTTTTACAATGCAGAAAGAGGTCCAATTTAAATGATCATATAAAATCCTTTTGAACAGATTATAATTATTAACACTTCTCTAAGGTCAAAAAATTGAATGGGTAAGAGCTACATTCAAAGTTGAGTCATCCAATACAAATGCATCATCTTTGTGAACATATTGATACATAATGCCTATTTACTTAGTTATCTGTTCACTTAGGTAAATGTAATTTCTTTCCCAGCACCAGATGCCTAAGATGAGAAAGATCCAATTTGCATATCTAAGTTTTAAAGTGAGGCTACAAGATAGAAAGGTGACCCTAGAAAGTATGGACATGACAAGAGTAAATGGGAAGAGATGAAAAGAGGTGGCAAGTTTGTTACTTATTGTTCTACGGATTTAGGTGACGCATGCAGTTATTGCTCCAATGGGTGTTGATGCCTTTTAATACGAAAAAAGTCTGCGATTATGGTCGGGGAAAAGCATTATGATACATGAAGGCACATCTGAACTACTAAACTTCACAACTAGCCCAATTAGCAAGATGTATATGTGAAAGGAACTAATTTACCATACTAGAATGATTCATTATAATATCCTGCAAGGACCATCTAGATGGTTTCATGGGATCGCTGGAAGGAGCTCAGTTGCTTCATGAAAACTTCACATATATGGTCACTTTGCTTCAGTTTAGTTCAAATTTGAATGAAAAGTCATGAATAATATGGCTAAATGATCTTAAGACACAGAATTTCTCTTAACCAGAGTTACTGATGAATCTACTATAACATGTTAAATCTAGCTATTTAAGCTCAATATCTGCTGGGCTCAGTTGGAGAAGAGATGGGAAAGAAAAGCACCTGACAGAAAGTCCCTCTACCCTTGGTGCTCATAAAACAAAATAAATGGCCAGATAGAAGAGGTCAATATCCACAGTGAAATCAAAGATCATATCTTGGATCTAAGAAGAGCTACTGATATCAAAATTCATAGGGAAATGATTTCCATGTAACAGGGATAACCAACCGCAATTTAACCCCGGTTGGAGAGTTTTCAGATTTTGGTTATTTGGCACCATTCTACCCTAACAAGGGATATCAGGATATGAGGGTACGAGAACCACACCTGACATGTTTCCAACACAAGCTTGTTCCTTGACTTTCCTCTTCAAATTCTAAGAGCAGCTTTTTTAGGTTTGACAGGAAAGGCTATGTTCCAACTTTAGTCGGTATAATTCATTACACCAGATTACCATACCCCGCGAACCAAATTATCATACCCCTTGAACCAGATGTTTATCCCTTCCTCTTTGTGTTTCTTATTGGCAATCAAATAAAGCTCAACTCTGAAGAGACAGTAATATTCTACCATGGGCAACTTCATTTTCTCATATAGGACCAAGTTATAGACTATGACCATCTGAAAAACTTGAGGCTCACTAAGAAAGCAGAAAATTAAATTACTCATTATGGAAGACCTTGGATTCCAGCACTGCAAATCATTAATTATATAAATGAATATACATAAATAGGAAAGATCAATAGCTAACTTTTCACACAATAGCAACTAAAATACAAATAGAGTATCAGAATATATACAAGTTGAGAAGTTATATCCAACCTCTTTTGCAATTCTGAACGACGCCTTTTTTCCAGAAAATAATCAATCGCATGCTTTGTAAGAAGATACAGACCAAAAACTGTAAAGCCCATAGAAGCAAATTGGTACCACCTATTGGACATCATCTCAATATTAGATTCTACCACTAAATACACTTACATATGCAAAGAAATAAGAGAATCACATATTCTACAAGTATAAACATACTTAGCCCATTTTCCAAGATTTGCAATTAGTTGATCAATGCCTTTCGGGGACACATAAAATGGCCCTTTATCGGGTCTTTGAATTCGGATTGTCCCGATATCATCTTTAATAGCCTGTTCATGGGGTAAAGGAAAGAAAAAAGCAATGAGCAGAGACCAAAAAACAATTCAACATTTGTTATCTATGGTAGGTTGGAGTTAGATGCCTGCAAAAAGCACTGATCAATCTCATAGAATAGCACCTGATATGCTAGGAAGAAGATGATGAACAAGATCCAATAACTAACTGAAAGGTAATAGCACTCATTCAGTATAAATTTATTAAGTACAAAATCGTGACAATTTCTTGGATTCCAAAAATTAGGTTCATTCAGCAATAGATGTTCATTCCAATTATAGATAAAAGGAATTACCTCACCAACCACAGTCAATGAAGTTCCAGTTGGAAGAACCCTTTCAGTTCGTTTAACTCCAAGCATCTACAGAGTACTAGTAATATCAAAGAGTGAAGAATTTAGGCTTAGCATTTGCATTCAAAGTATCAAATAGGCAAACCTTGAGACCCTGTAAGTAGTCCAGTGTTCCACGTACTAGAGATCTCCCTGACTCCTCAAAAGCTTCACTTGCAACGGTTAATGCCAGACCAGTAGCACCACGAGCCCCAACAACATACACATGGCCAGTTCCATCATCCTAGCAGCAAATAGATTAGCAAAAAGGAAAGTAGATCTCAGAGATTCAATTGTACATGAACCATCTTACAAAAAAAATACCCCAAAAAAGATGGTAGAATCCTAGAATAATTAATTTTCAAATTTCATGCACAAACAATTCAAAGAACTTTTTAATGATTGTTATAAGTTTATCATTATAAATAACGATCAATAGTAAAGCCATTTCCTAGTTCAGTTAAACATTTTTAAAAGGATGAAAAATGACAACACTTGATTTTGAGATATATCACCCCCACCAATTGTATAGTAGTATCTGAAGTGTTCCTGGATAGACTAGCTGGAAGTTGTTGCCCTCACTCCCCCACACTTAAATCCAGCAAAAGCTAGAATCTAATAGTCCTATATTTCACTCATCATGATTCATGATAGCAAAGCATAATGGAAGGAAGTTTGTTCAACTTAAAGGTTAGTAATATAAGGCCTTAATGGAATCATTGACAAACAAAAGTCAGGTTGAAGGACAAATTATAGTAATATAGTATTATACCAACATATGATGATGAATGCAGCCATGCAGGCAATAACTTTATTTACCCCAATGCCACTTGTTTCAGAAAGTTGAATCAAATTCTACATCCAAAAGAAATACAAAATAGAAGAATTGTAATCAGTTCTTACAAGGTACCAAGGAACCTCTTTATTCATAGAAAACATCAAGGCAGAATCTTGTATCCATGACCCAGCATCATTGTGCTTCAAGAAGTGTTGCTCTGCCTATAAAGAGCAGCCAAGTAAGTCATGTCAAAGATAAACGAAAAAAGTTCTTCAGTCTACACAACAGAATAAGGGTTTATAAGAAATGAGGACAAACCGTCTCCTCAACTATTACACCTCTGAGACCACTTTGTTCACAGTTAATAGGTGTTTCCGATCCAACTCTTCCAGAAACAGTAACAATAAGAGGAAGAACTTTGCTGGCAGTATCTAGAAGAATAGCTACAAAAGACCGGTAGTAATAGAGAAATAAATTCACTCACTTTATACAAGAAAATGTAGAAAACTGAAAATAAAATGTTCCTAACATTTTAATCAATATATTGATAGAAGACAAAATAAAATCCACCATAAAGCGAATTTCCTTTAAACAAAGAAAGACTTTTAAAGAGAACCTTCAACTAAATCAGATAATTGTGAAATATATAATAGCATCCAAAACAGCAAGAAACTAAAAGATGCAGCAAAGATCCTCTAAAGGAAAACTCCAATAGAAGACATTCCAGTTATCCCAAAGGTACTCCAAAACCTCTTCAAAAAATAAACATGATTTTCATATATTAATTATTGTCTACTCACGATTCACAGTATCAAGCAAGCAAATGAGAAAGGAATTTCCTGATCAGGTTTCAAGAAACAATCCATTGTTGGAGACAAGAAATAGGTCCAAAAGATACAGAAATTAGAAGAAATTAACAATTTTCTCTAAATCACAATTTTTCTAATCAAACTGACTGATATAGTAAGAAAAGAAAAATAAAAGAAAAGATGATCCTACACAAAATCAAATTCTTTTAATGGATTCTCACTGATTTTTAATTGCATGAGATGAATCTTAGAGTCCTAATGTCCTAACTTAGCACCTCACACTTCACTTAGGTTACACCCAAAATGATTTATTATCTCAAATAGTCACTTAGGTCAAGTAACTTCTCCATAGTTTATAAGCAAAAGTGACTCCTGATAACTGTTTGCTATAAGATGATAGAAGTCAAGTAACTTTATTACTGATACAATCTAAAAAGATAAAGAATATACTCAATGTAGTTTAATGTTCAAGCATATGCTCACAGCATCAAATCTTCTTTTCTGGAGTTTGGAAGACAATTATATAGCTGCCTTAAAAATTACCTACATCTTTGTAAAAACTGGATCATGACGGCTAATAATGGTTTCCAAAAATAGGCAGAACCCGAGTCGAATCGGCCATACCAATCCCAATCCCGAAACCAGTCTAATTTAGAATTTGCAAGTTTCGGCCATATTGGCTGGATTGGCTAATCCGCCTTGATCGTACCAAACTCAAACATATCGATCAAAACTCACTTCAAACTAATTTTTTTTAGGATTCAGATCGAATCTAAAATGTATCTAACCTTAAAAACATAGTAATTGATGTCCTCAGTTGCTTTTTTTTCTAAATTTTTTAGTTTTTACCCTCTATCTCTCTCACACACTATCTTCCCGCCCCTCATATTTACCGATCTCATCCTATGACTGATCCAATGAGTCCCTCTAGCTATTCCGCACTCTAGTAAATTCCGGTGAGTTTTTTCTCCCTCATTCTCTTCTCTCTTTCTCACCCATTTTTTAACCCATTTTTCTTACTACTATAGAACAACAATGTAGAGAAAAATCTCTCTTTTCACATGTATTCTATAGTAGTAATTTACGAATTAAAATTTATCAAATTCAAGTTGAAATTCATTATAGTTTTGAGCAAATTTTTTATTTAGTTTTTAGGTTTTATACGTGACTAATTTTTATTTTCTTATTAATTTTTTTAAAATTTTTAGAAATTTTTCTGTATTTTTAAATAATATTTAGAATTTTATGTAATTAAAGAGTTAATCCGATATAAGTGACCGAAACGACCAATGCAGTTGATACAACTAATACGTGTCATTTTTTCTAATGGCCAATCTCAATCCTAATACCAAGTTTTAGAACCTTGCCATTAACTAGATGAGTATTTCAAAACTAAAACATATAAATACTGGTCAAATAGATAGGATTGATCAGTTGAAAGAGTTCAACTGTCTAAATAACAAGGCAAAATATTAAATAAGTACAAACTTCCAAAACCACATGATTTTAATATCTTAAATGATGCTTGTACATAGAAACAACGTAAGTAAAGGATGAAGGAACTTTGTAGTTTGTACTAGAATTTATGCATCAGTTATATTATTCCAAACAAGAACTAGACCCAAAGGCTAATGAAAATCAGAAGCAATTATGAGTGTTCTCTATATCTCGATTTCTCATATCTGTCTTAAATGATGCATGTACATAGATCAAACGTAAGTAAAGGAAGAAAAGGAACTCCATACTGAGAAATCAATTGTTACTCACATTATTCCAAACAAGAACTACACCCAAAGGCTAAGGAAAATCAGAAGCAATTACAAATGTTCTCCAAATCTCAATCTCTCTTATCTAAATTAACTGATTTTCAACAAAGAAGAAAAGAAAAGATGGGTCTACACAATATCAGATTATTTTCTCAAACTCTTACTGGTTCTTCTAATTGTTACATTGCATGAGATTAATCTTGGAGTTCTATATTTCAAAATTCATTGTTCAAGAATCAGATTTGGAAGTGGTTAACTATTCTAACCAAGGTTCCCAGTTTCGGCCGATCCCGACCGAAACGGGTGGGAACGGGTCGGATCCGACCCGGATCCGACCCGAGGGACATCAATAATTGATGTCCCCATCCCCCACCTGCCTCTCTCCCTTTTCTCTCTCTCTCTTTCTCTCTTTTCCTCTCTTAGTCTCTTTCTCTCTTTCTCACGGATCTCTTACTCTCTTTCTCTCCAGCGACTGAGTAGTGAGTAGATCTTCGTCTCTCCGGTGACCTCGACCTCCGGCGACGTTCTTCGACAACCTCGATCTCCGGCGACCTTCAGTAAGTTTTTTTTTTCAGTTTTTTTTCCCCTTTTATAGCAGCACTGCAGCAGCAAGCTGCTGCTGCGCTTGCTGCTCACTGCAGCAGCAGCAAGCTGCAGGTGCTGCACTGCAGCTGCAGCTTGCTGCTACAGCAGTGCCTGCAGCACAAGCTGCAGGTGCTGCTGCTGCTGCTTCTCAACACAGCAGCAGAAGCAGCAGCACCTGGTGCTGCTTATGCAATTATGCCTCATAAATTTAAATTATTTTATATTTTATTTTGATTTTTGTTTATGTTTTTTAGTTGCGGTCTTACAGAGCTAAAATATCGATGGCTCCAAAAGAGAAGTCATATGATACCGACATTGGGTAGCAATATTGTAGCATTATTAGGCAAGATAAAAGGCGCGTTAAATGCAACTGGTGTGGAAAGAAAATGAGTAGTGGTGTCAGCCGTTTGAAAGAACATTTAGCTAGAAGATAAGGAAATGTAGCAGCTTGCACTCAAGTGTCTTTGGAAGTTAGAAAACAAATGTTGGCTCATTTAATTGGCAAAAAGAAGGATAAACAATTTGCACAACAAAGAGAGTCAATGATTCGTGAAGAATTGATGCATAATCCTATACAGATTGATGATGATAGCAGTGAGCAAAGTGAGGAGGACGAGGAGGAGAGACAAATGAGGAGGGCAATGAAAGAGAGTAGAAATATGCATAGAGTAGAGGAAGAAATGAGAAGAAGCACTGGTGGTAACTTTCAGAGATCTAGATCAGTTAATATACGAGGAGAGAGAATATGGGGGCAGCAGTTCTACCCATAGGACTCCTGGTGTTACAGCAGAGTCTGAAAATATTGGACCAATGGATACATATCTTCAGAAAAAAAGGGGTCGTACACAGACTTCAATCAAGACAGCTCTCAAAGGAATTAAAAATGCAAAGAAACACATTGGTAGAGCTATCTCTAAATTTTTCTTCTACAACCATATTCCTTTCAATGTAGCTGATAGCCCTTACTATCACACTATGATGGATGCTATACAATCAGTAGGGCCTGGTGTTCCCTTTCCTAGTTCAAATGATATTGCTACTAAATATCTTGACTCAAAGGTAGATGAACTTCATACTTATATTGAGACATTTAAACGGTATTGGGATGAATTTGGTTATACACTGATGTGTGATGGGTGGAGTACATAAAACAGAAGAAATATAATTAATTTCTTAGTGTACTCTGGCATGGGGACAATATTTTTGAAGTCTGTGGATGCTACTGCTCATTTTAAAAATGCAGATTATATTTGTCAGTTGATGGATGAGGTAGTACAAGAAATTGGTGAAAAAAAAGTAGTCCAAGTGGTTACTGATAATAGGGCAAATTATAAAGTTGCTGAAAATTTACTGATGATTAAAAGACCTCATTTATATTGGACGCCATGTGCTGCACATTGTATTGATCTGATGTTAGAGGATATTGCAAAAGAGCCTGAAATTGACATGGTCATATGTGAAGGTCAGAGGTTAACAAATTTTATATATAACCATGGTTGGGTTCTTAATTTACTCAGGCAGATGACTGGTGGTAGAGAGATCATCAGACCCGGCGTCACTAGATTTGCCACTCATTTTTTAGCCTTGGAGAGCATCATGCGCTACAAGGATGATATTATACGGATGTTTACATCACAGGAGTGGTCTATGAAAATTAAGAATATGAAACCTAAAGATAAATCTTTAGGTGAAACTTTGAAAAATATGGCTCTTGAAAATACATTTTGGGATTATATTACAATTGCCACCGCAATATTTGAGCCTCTTGTCAAAGTATTAAAACTTGTAGATAGTGATGACAAGTCTGAGATGAGTTTCTTATATGAGGCAATGGACATAGCTAAAGAATCAATAAAAAAAAATGTGGGCCAAAGTTATAAGAAGTGGTGGAAGATGATTGATTCTAGATGGAACAAACAACTACATAGAGATATACACGCTGCTGGTAAGCATGCTTTTAAGTTTTAAGTTTTAATTTACTTTTATTTATGAATATTTAAAAATTTGAATGCTTACAATTTTTAAATTTTTACAGGGTATTTTCTTAATCCAAGATTTCAATTCTCTAAAAATGTCAATAATGATAGTGAAGTCTTGTTGGGGGTTAGAAAGGTAATCAGCAAGCTTGAGCCCGATATTCATAAACAAATCCTGTGCGATAAAGAAGTAAGTTATGATTCAATTAAATAATTTTATTATTATTTGTTTTAAGTTTTAACTTTCAATAATCAATATAATCAATAAGCTAATAATATATTTCTGATTTCAGATGGAGAGATATAGATTGAGAGCTGGGCAATTCAGTACTGCTAAAGTTGCTGCAGCTATATCTCATAACACTCCAGCTGGTGGTCTATTTATGGATAGGAGGAGGCACCAAATTTGACGCCAATAGCAAAGAAGATTTTAAGTCAAACTGTGTCTTCATCTCAGTGTGAAAGAAATTGGACTACTTTTTCCTTAATCCACACAAAAACACGCAACCGATTGACAATGGAAAGATTGGAGAAGTTAGTTTTTTGTCATTATAATATGAGATTGAGGGAGAGAAATTTAAGAAGAAAGGCAGAAAATGAACAACTGATTGATTTAAATCATGTTTTTGATGAAGAAGACCCCTTGACTCCATGGATCAGAGAGATAGAGGACAGGGTATTAGATGACAGAGATAACCCATGGTTAGATGAAATATTGGGAGAGACCACGACGAGGGTAGAGACTGGTACGAGTCATTCAACAACGAGAGATAATATACCTATTAGTACTAGTCATAGTCCTAATGATACATATGGTGGTGAGATCATTCCATCTATATTTGTTGAGGAAAGTCAAGGAGGCATAAGGAGTGAAGACAGAGAAACTGAGAATATATATACATATCAGCGACGTCATGAGATGCATTTTGGTTCCTATGATTATGGTACATCGAAGATTTATTGTTTGGAGCCATCACAAGATCCATATACTAGTTATTGTCCTCAGTATCCTCAGTATTCTCAGGCACAAGATCCAAATGTTGATTATTATCCTCCTCAAACGCAAGTCACACAACAAGATCCATACAATATGACTAGTATGATAGAATCACTTTTTGGAGCATCAGGTCCCAGACATCAATATTTACAAACTTATGATGATTATTATGATGAAGACTATAGAAATTTATGAGAACCAGCTCGGTATTCAACAAAGTTTTAAATTTTGAGTAAGTTAATACATTTTTTTAAGTTTTTAGACTTCATATGTGAGTAATTTTTGTTTTCTTATTTTTTTTAAATTTTTCTGTATTTTTCTGTATTTTTAAATAATATTTAGAATTTTATATAATTAAAAAATAGTCTGATCCGATACGAACGGCCGATACGACTGATACGGCCGATACGTATCGTTTTTCTAGACGGCCGATACCGATCCCAATCCCGATACTGGGAACCTTGATTCTAACTTCCCATTCTCATAGGGTTACAAGCCAATTTATTTACTTTCTCAAACAGTCATTCTTCTTGCGTCTTGATATTTCAAAAGCAAAGGGACTCTTTATTATTGTTTCCTGTAAGAAGATAAGTAAGTTTACTTCATTATTATTCTATTGTTGCGAAAGATGTAGATCGCTGCATCACATTCAAACATGTGCTCATGGAGAAAAATCTACCTGGAGTTTGGAAGATCATTGTTCACATATCTTCCTACAAATTGTTTGACATAATGTGGAAAACAGAATCACAATAATCAACTTTCATCTACATAATCAGATAAATTTTTTCAACTTAAAACATATTTATACAATTCAAACAGCAAATCTCGTCAGTCGAAGTAGTTCATCTGTCGTAATAACAAGAAAAACGCGAGAATACCACTCACCCAGATCCTTCAATCGGCTAACCCTGGTAACGGATCGAAGACCATCAGCATCCCTGAACCAAATAACTCTTCAAAGTGAGAAACGGATAAATTACCAAATACATAGGCGAACTCCTAATAAACAAAATCCACAATAAAACCCAATTCACACCTTCCACTACTTCTCCCCAAGAGATATAAAGCAGCACCACTCAGGCAACAACCCAATCCACCCCACGGAATCATCCTCACCAGAACTCCAAAACCCAAATCCCCAAAAGCTCAAATTCCAGAAAAATCAAACGATACACCAAAAACATAAGAAAGACGACTTCTTAATAGGCAATTCCACAAACATGATGCGACCAAGATAAGACCCGGTTAATTTAGGAGAAATCAGAGCGAGAAGGAAGAGAAGAATATATATAGTTAGGTTTTGCAATGGCTAATTAAGGAGGAGGGGCGATGGTTGGTTCAGAGGAGGAGCGAATTTGGACATCAGAACTCGGAAGGCGGACGACTTGAAGTTGAACAGAGATGAAAAGGAGGAGGGACGTTGTGAAAGAAACGAAGGAACGCGGGACCCACTTTATGAGTTATGGACTTACGGCTAAAAGAAAAAGGAATACGTGTTATCCATCAAGTTAATGCTCTGAGTTTCTGTCGTTGCTTAGGAATAAAAAAAAAAAGAGTAGGGCCTTTTCTAGTATTTTTGCGTATTGACTTCATATTATCTTTTACTAATTTGCAGAAAGAAACAATGAAAAATAAATATTCGCAGACCAAATCCTCGCTTTTAAATATTTTTGTGGATAAGTCTCTTCAAAAGTAATATTATCAGGAAAACATTTATACTTTTGAACAAAAATACTCGCCTCTGACCTCTCAAGGTATTAGTGCTCCATTTAGTCGGAAGGGACAACTATTAATGTTTATACTGATATGGACAATAGAGGGGATCAAAGGCCCTACTTGACTCGATCGGAACGCTGACGGAAGGGACAACTATTAATGTCTATACTGATATGGACAATAGAGGGGATCAAAGGCCCTACTTGACTCGATCAGAACGCTGACCTTATTTTCGACTCGCCAGGCTTGAGCTCGAGATCACAACTGACGATCTAGAGATAAGTTTTCGATCCTCATGAAAATCCCACGTACTTGTAAAGTTTTTCATGACAAACTTGAACAATTTTTTTTAAAGAAAATCTAAGGATAATTGTAACACTCAGCTATCAAACAGGTGCCCCTCATGTGGGTAGAACCCACGAGATTATCACATGATCTGCTGATTAATGTTTCAACGCAATATATAAATAAAAAGCCCACATTTTCATAAATAAAATAGATAAGGAAGTCCATAACACCAAAGCCATAACAAACCCAAAATACAAATCCATAAAATATAAGTCAAAGCCTACGCAGGAGCTACAAGCCTAAATATACATCGGTACCACATACTCATCACTCATTATGCTCATCTAATACGCAAATTCATTAACAAATAATAACATGTCATGCGCCAAATTCGGGCTAACATGTCCTCAATTTCACAATTTCAACTCACACTAAGCTTTACCTATAGGCCATGACAAAACTACACTACATAATATGCATCATCTTATACTACCAAGTCTATAGCTTTGGCTCATATAAAGCTACGCCTATAGGCCACATCAAATACTCACACACGAACACACACATACCGAGTAGATCCTAGCGATAGAATTGCCAGCCTATCACCCGGCGAATAGCATAATAGATTGTCCGCCATTACAGACTAAGGATCTCAATTGTAAGCCCCTCACATAGGTCAATATCGCAAATCGATACTATCAAGTGAGCCATCAACTCTACATCATCACATTACCGTGCGAAAATCATGAGTCATCACTCACGGACGCCCTCACCATGTGTTATCAGGTACCACTAGGTCTACGCCATCCTATTCTTCTCTTTCTCGCTATCTTAAATATCCTAAAGGTATGACTCTCAATGATCTAAAATAAGTTGCCCATCGTCCGGTGAAATGGCTATCTAATTGTCTATGATCAACAAACTGAAACCTCATATGTGAGCCTTATTATATATAAGTAAAATAGTATCCCTCGGTCCTAACCCTAACTGGGGAGGTGTCAAGTACTATCAAGATGTAACAGTCACCCATGGTCATAAATGTGTGCAAGTGGCATGATCTTATACAGCACAACAAAAATATAATTAAACACACATCATTATCATGTTTTACGTACTAATACACATGTTCATGCCCAATGAATATGCGTAGAAATTATAATATGTGAAATTTTACCGAACTACAAAATAAGATTAACATACATGATGTGCAATAATAACGGTAAGGAACACGTAGACATATGCATGCTATGAATATAATGATATCATAAGGTAAGTTATTTCATTCTCTATAATACTCCTAGATTATAGAAGTTTCATTTGCCTAAACCACTTACTTGATATTAGCTGCAACTACGCCATAGGATCATCCTCATAGGATATGCAATTCACTTATGTTCACGACAGGCTTGGGTTGTTTTATCTCATAATTTCTACCTTTATTAATTACGTAGAGCTAGCACAACTGTACCAAGACCTGACACGTTATTAGACGTAATAAAAAATATACTCCTTAAATTTAGAGAAGATCGCATAGACAATATTTAATTAATAAGCTTCGTTAAATAATGCAACTTGCTTAATATCATTTTCTTACAATAATCTATATAAATTCTCTAACAGGAGCAATTAGTACAGATACAACTAGATCACTGACTCATTTGCTAAAATTAGTTTAACCAAAGTTAAAATCCACCATGCTAAATGCTTCCTAGAACTAAATCCCTATTAAGAGCAATTATTAAAATGAACCAACATTCTTTATCAATAATTAAGATTAAGGCTCAAGTTGACAAGAATAAAATAATAAGATGATTAGTATAAATAAAATAATTATGATGCAACTAATCGGCTTCGCCAACTCAAGGCCAAGCACAAACTCATTAAAATTTGGGCCTAAAGCCCCAAGGGAACTAGGCTTAAAAGCCTTATGGGCTGGGCCATAGCCCAACCCACCAACGAACTTAGGCTAGGCTGCCTACAGCCCAAAACTACATGGGTTGGGTTGTCTGCAGCCCAAACTCACGAAAAACTTGGGCTAGGTTGCATGTAGTCCAACCACACCCCAAACTTGGGTTGGGCTGCACCCAGCCCAACACATGGGATAGGCTACACCCAGCCTAAGCAAGCACTTGGACTGGCTTCAAGACACAACCCCTCCTTCCTCAACCCTAATGAAAATGGGAAGAAAGGGTGGCTCCCGATGGCTGCCGCCACTGGCAATCGGGACCAACTAACTGGTCGATGCCATGCAAGCGAAGGAAGGCACCCACGGTGCCTACCCAGCCGATGGGGAAGATGAGGACCACCTGGTGAGACCTGCTGGTGAACCCGGCCATTGGCAACCCAGCCGAACCCACCGACATGCTCCCATCAGCATGTAGAAGCCAATCGAGGGGAAGCTCGACTGCCAGAGGTGGTCAACGATGAGAAACAACCTCGCCTCGGCTGCAAACCAAGGCGAGGGGCTGTCTGGCAGCTCTAGCCACAAGGGCCCAAATGCAGGCACCCTACGGAGACTCTTAACGAAGAGGAAGCTAATCTACTTGTTGGGTAGCGAAGCCGGCAACAATGGCAGCCAAAAAATAGCTCACAAGGCTGCCAGGATAAGCCTTGATACACAGCCTCAACAAGGGTGAAAAGGGCCAAATAAAGGCAGCAACTAGGAGAGCTTTATGAGGTTAAGCTCCTGGACCGGCATAGTGGTGACCAAGGTCGCTGGCCAGCCAAATTGTCAACGAGGCCAAAAGGGGAAGAACACGTGATCTAGCCTAAAATTAACTGAAATTAACTACAAGAAGGGGGTAGAGCACTTACGGGCAAATCGATTGGCGAGCAAGCCTCCACGATGCTCCGACGCGGCATAAACCAAAAGGGGCTAATGATAGCTGCAGGCAGGGAGAAGAAAAAAGAAGAAAAAAAAAGAAAAAAAGACAAGAAGGAATGAAGGGGAAGGAGAAAGAAAACAGAGAGGGAGGGAGAAGGAAAGGGGCGCATGTGCGTGCCCATAAGTTCAGCACATGTGCTAGGCACATGGATGCCACATTTTTTTATAGATGTTACAATACCTCTGAAGACTATGAAAGAATTACCTTGGATCGAAGAAATTTGAGCCCAAATACCTCTGAAAATCATGATCAACAGTAAAGCTTCTTGTGAACGAGAATGGTGTTATTAATTTCATAATTTTAATTAAATTTGAAATTAGTAATTAAAAGAATTTAAAACTGAAACGTTGTAAGAATTTTAGAAGTTTTGTAACGACTATAATGGTTATTTTAAAATGATTAATGGGATGAATTCATATAGGGGTTACAAGTTTTGAAGAAATTCAAAAGGCTTGAAATATCTATATATACCCCATTTGTTCATGGGAAAAACAACAAACACAAAAATTCCACATCAAGTTTTAGTTACTTTTCTCTTTTAATTTTTTTTATCTATTATTTTGATTGAATTGGAGGAGTGCGGTTCTCACAGAGATGTGACATAGGAACAAGGTTCTAGGTTGTACCTTGGAGGAAAGAGAGAGGAGTAATCTTGCACATAGGGCGCCACTTTCTTTTAGGGTAGCTACACTTTGGTCTGCTTCACAGACTAGAATTCATTAACTTTTTAAAATATAAAACTAGATTTATTCTGTGCATAAATATTCTATGTTAGAGTTTTTAGAAATAAAAACTAACAATCTAAATAAAATGATTAATGGGCTAAATTCATTTTGGGGTTACAAGTTTTAAATAAATTCAAAAGACCTCAAATATCTATATATACCACATTTGTTTATGAGAAAAACAATAACAACGCAAAAATTTCAAGTCAAGTTTTAGCTACTTGTCTCTCTTAATTTTTCTTATCTATTATTTTGATTGTATTAGAAGAGTGCAGTTTTCACATATAAGTGTTGAAGCATTGTGTGAGGTTTTAGGTTGTACCTTGAAGGAGAGAGAGGCGGGTAACCCTGCATAGAGGGCGCTAATTTCCATTAAGGTAGCTACGCTTCGGTGTGCCTCATAGTCTAAAGTTCGTTAACTTTTTATTATTGTTTATATTAAATAATATTTATTTTATTATTTAAAAAAAGTAGATTTATTTTGTGCATAAATATTCTATGTTAAAGTTTTTAGAAATAAAAACTAACAATCTAAATAAAATGATTAATGTGCTAATCATTTGGGGGTTACAAGTTTTGAAGAAATTCAAAAGACCACAAACATCTATATATACTCGATTTGTTCATGAGAAAAACAATAACAACGCAAAAATTCTAAGTCAAGTTTTAGCTACTTTTCTCTCTTAATTTTTCTTATCTATTATTTTGATCGTATTGGATGAGTGCAGTTTTTTCATAAAGAAGCGTCGAAGTATTATAATATCCGACGACGTAGGAACAAGGTTTTCGGTTGTACCTTGGAGGAAAGAGAGGCCGGTGACCCTACATAGAGGGCGCCATTTTTCTTTAGGGCAGATACGCTTCGGTATGCATCACAGGCTAGAGTTCTTTAACTTTTATTATTATTATTTATATTAAATAATGTTTTTTTAATATAAAACTACATTTATTCTGTGCATGAATATTTTATGTTAAGTTTTTAAAAATAAAAACTAACAATCTAAATAAAATGATGTTGGCGATAACAATCTGATTCCAAAGAGTCATAAAAAATTCGATCAAAAATAAATAAATTAAATAAACTTACAAATTACAGAATATAAAATTATGAATAGTCGAGTCTAGTATTGGATACTATCTTCTTAAGACTAATTCACCCTCTATCGATTGCTTTTAGAACAGTGGACGTCGGTCTCCTAGGATATAACGACTACCTTGCACTCGAAAGGAAGCAACTATTAGAATGCCTTGTTGAACCTGAACTGTGCTGTGCTCTCTCTCAAATGCAGACTCAAACTTAAGACTCTCTTAGAAGAAATGAACCAAATTTCTGTTTCAAATTATGCAAACTAACAGCCTATTTATAGAATTAAATAGGCTAGACGAAAGGATGCAAATGGTCATGAATGGATGCACCATTTTGGGTCTGAAACCAATTAACAGTTACAATGTGAAGGGATGAACCATTTTGGGTCGGGTTCAACCAACCAACTAACTGATTAACTGTTCATCGAAAGGACACACCACTTCAACTTCGGATAGGTTCAACCAACCAACCTGAACCAGACCAGATTTGAACCTGTATCAGACAAAAAATTAAAATTGGACTTGACCCGTGTGTGCGAACTGAGTCGAGCCAACTAGGTCGGGCCAGCTAGCTCCGGTGGGCCCGTCGGTGCCGCAGCCGCAGCATCGACGTCCCCACCGCCTCTCTCTCCCCCTTTTATATTTCTCTCTCAATCTCACTCTCACTCTCCTCTCTCTCTCTTAAACTCTCTTTCTCTCTCCTACTGTTATCGTCGCCACCGCTGTCCTTGGAAATCACTGTCGCCACCTCCACAAGCGTCGGTTAGCTCCTCTCTCTCTCTCTATCTCTCTCTCTCTCTCTCTATCTCTCTCTCGCTCAAACCCGAGCTCGGGCTTGTTAGAGCCGAGCCGTCGGTGAGAGGCCAGCTGCTGGCTGGGTAGTAGCGGCCGGTACCCTCCTTGTCGGCCCAAATCTGCACTTCCCTCCCCTCCTCTTTCTCTTCTCTTCTTCTTCCTTCTTTTCTTTCTTTTCTTCTTCCTTTCTTCTTTTTCTCCATTCTCGGTCCCTCCCCCTCCTCTTGCTGCAATAGTGCTGGGCCGAGCCCAGCACTGTAGCAAAGAGGATTATATATATATATAATTATTTTCTAATGTTAGGTAAATTAGTCAAAATTTATTTAGATAATTGATTATTTTGATAATTTACACTCACTTATATAATTTTACTAAGTATTTTTAGTATAATAATTTATTAATTTTAATTATAAACATGGCCTATAAATTTATTTATAGTTTAGTTATTATTTATTAGATTAATATATGTAGTCTCATTCATAATAATCTTACATTTATATTTATATTTTATAACTATTTTTAGTATATTATTATTGTCTAATAGTTTGTATAAAATGGAATACTAGACTTGCATATTATTTTTGTACAATAGGATAATGACTATTTTGCATATAATTTATGATTAATTAATAATATTATTTTTATTAAATTATATATATATATAGTCGTCTTGGTTATTTACAAAAAGGAGATAAATTACTATTTACTTATTACTTATTCTATAATTAGCAAACTAAGATTTTTAGTAAATAAATATAAATTATGGTAATAGCATATTGATATTATCACAATTGAACTTATCCTATGAATCTAATCAATTTTAAACCTAATAAAATATCATATTTTACTCGAACGGATTATAATCGGATAAACAATTAATTTTATGTTACTTAAACATTTTTAGATCTCGAACCCTTTATGTGAGGCCTCGTGGACCCTATTAGGACGAGTTGTCGCTTGGTTGCCGGATTTGAGGGATACATGAGTTGTGTCTTCTGATCAGAGGTGAGTAGTTTTATTTCTTAGACGCTTTTCTCAAATTAGGATATATTATATATTATGTACATGCATATTTTAGTCTCCAGCATGATTATATAACTTTATCTAGAGATGATTTCAGTCAAGCATATTTTATCTTGCATTTGATTAGGCTAATCTAGGATATGAATACATTGTTGATATATAAAGATGATTGGAGATGATTATACTGTTATGACTTTCTGTCGGGGTGAATTCTAGCATGAGTATGCATATGATAGACTAGTAGTGATATGCATATGTTAGATATATGGTTGGAGACTGCATTGTATTATTTTCCTCTCGACTTCCTTACCACCTAAATTCTTGATATGCATGACTCGTTATAGTACTGGATATATGCACATGATCTATCATATAGAAGGAAATACATAAATCTCATTGATAGAAAAGTTGATAGAAAAAGCATGAGGATACCCAAGTAGGTGCTAGGGTTAGGAATGCTTGTAGTGATGATTATGGTCGCTGATATGTGATATCTTGTGGTCCATTTCTGAGGTCAGTTGAGTCCGTGCGCATAGACAATCGGGCACTTGCCATTCGCTAGGGCATGCGTGTGGCGAGTTACCTTTATGTGATTTCTATTAACTTGTGGGGTACTCGATCTAGATGGATTTTGATATACCCTTAGCGTATGGTAGGGTATGATTATGACTGAGATACCCTTAGCGTATGGCAGGATATGCTTTGAGCCTACGGGTAGGATGTTGAGGTTGGGTACCAGGTGTTGACTATGCATAGTGGTCTAGTATGATGATATTATACCGAGATGTCGGTGATGATCGTAATGTTGAGAAATATATATGATTTTATTATCATCTATTATACTTGATTATTGAATGGTCAATATGCATCATAGGTGGTTGCATTTGATATCATAGTATGATCATGATCGGCATGCATCATGTGTTATATTTGAGAGAGAGTTATGATGATGGTATGATATGAAGATTTATTTATACAGTGTCGAAAATTATATATTTTATCAGTTATGACATGACATGTTATCTATTTTTTCATTTATATATCATTGAGAAACATTCATATACTCATTCATGACATGATGCTCTTTCTGATTCATATTATCCAGTACATGATTTACTCTCTGTTTAGCATTACTAATTCGGGGTAAGGTCTATTCATTGAGCCTTTTACTCATGCTCTCTTTATTTCTTTTCTAACCCTCTCAGATATGTGGTACATGATAGCGACTTGAGATATCCTGAAAAGATATTTCAGATTGATGAGGTGAGCTATAGGTGCGAGACGGTATAGATGATAGTTTGTATAGAAATTGAGTTATATCGTTGATTGTTATTTTTGTACTTTATTGTATTAGACGATGATTTGTATAGTATATGTCAGATTATAGTGTACTCGTGTATTAGTTGTATTTTGATGGTTTGTCGTGACCTGTGTGAGTCTTACCAAATTATATAGTGGTCTAGTGTATATTATTGTGGACTTGGATATTCATATGTTAATAGGTTTATTTGACTGATAATATGATTTATTTGGTGTTGGATTATGTGAACATAGATATGTTAGTAGGTATTATTTGATGATGTCATGATTATATGTGCACAGGAGTATATTTGTGCGCGACGGGCCCTGCCCAACTTGTCGAATGCGTCGTGCATGCTGTATGGGCGCGTGGGCGTGCACGTGTCCGTGCCAGGCGAGGACGTTACAATAGAAATCAGGTTGTACCATTATTGAATATGTTTGTACTCCACTATATTAGAAGATGATTTATATACAACATGTTATATTATATTATACTCGCGTATTAGCATATAATTTACTCTCTGTTTAATATCACTAATTCGGAATAATGTATATTCACTAAGCATTTAACTCATGACTATCTTGATTTCTTTTCTAACCTCTTAGATACGTGGTATCTAATAACAACTTGAGATATCCGAAAGAGACATTTTAAACTAAAGATAGCTAAACGTGAGACAATATAGAAAAGAAATAATTTAAGTTGTATCTTGGTGGATTCTAGTGGCATGTGTGAGTAATGTCAAATTATGTTGTGGTATAGTATGGTTGTTGTAAAATATTATTTAGGGCTTCCCCCAACTAGAGTCACATAAACTAGAAGCTTCTTCCAACTTCACATATTTTTTTTTGCATCTTTCCAACTCAAACCCTTTTTTTCTTCCCCCATCTTTGAGGTCGCAAACAACAATATCGGCTTAGCATTTGGGGAGCTCTAAGATCTCCATGACTTAGAGTTTGGAAGCTCTAAGATTGCCTTGGCATTTAGGCCATGTTCTCCATGATTTGAAAAAGAACAATAAGTATTGTAACGCCTCTACCTGGCACAAACATGTACACGCCCATGCGCCCACACGGCATGTGCGGCACACGCGATAGGTCGGGCGGAGCCTGTCACGCACAGATACACTCATGTGCACATATAATCATGATATCATCAAATAATACCCGCTAACATATCCATGCTCACATAATCCAACACCAAATAAATCATATTATCAACCAAATAAACTTGTTAACATATGAATATCCAAGTCCACAATAATATACATACACTAAACCATTACCTAATCTGGCAGGACCCACATAGGCCATGATAAACCATCAAGATACAACTAAATAACTAATACATGAGGACACTATAATCTAACATGTACTATACAAATCATCGTTTGATACAATAAAGTACAAATATAACAAACAATGATACAACTCAATTTCTATACAAACTATCATCTATACCGTCTCGCACATATAGCTCACTTCATCAATATAAAATATCTTCTCGGGATATCTCAAGTCGCTATCACATACCTGAGAGGGTTAGAAAAGAAATAAAAAGAGTCATGAGCAAAAGGCTTAATGAATAGACCTTACCCCGAATTAGTAATGCCAAACAGAGAGTAAATCATGTACTGGATAATATGAATCAGAAAGAGCATGATGCCATATATGAGCATTTATATATGTATCCTCAATGACATATATATAAATAAAATCAATTCTCATGAATGAGCATATTATATCTTGTAACACCCCAATTTAAAAAAAGAAGAAATTGTGTGTGTGTGTGGGGGGGGGGGGGGGCGGGAGGGGGGGGGGGGGGGGGGGGGGGACCGTGCACGTGCACGCACCGAGCGCGTGCGTGCGTCCCAGCACCACTCCACCGCCAGTCCTTCTTCTCCTTTCTTCTTCTTCATCTTCCCTTGTTGTGCACGCCACCATCCCCCCTCCATTAACTCCCTTCTCTCCCCTCGTACCGCACCATTTCTCCACCTCGCTACCTCTCTCCTTCTCTTTTCTCGCGGGTTGCCGACGTCGGAGACGAAGCCCCGGACCTGGAGCCGATGAGCCTACCGACCAACCCCCCCTCGATAAGCCCTCCTACCCCCCGCCATTAATTTCAGTAGATTAACCTCCTTCCCTCTCGCCATCATCGGAGTCCGTGACGACCGATGACTCTACGTCTAGTCATCGATCCAAGGGCTCTAGTGGAAGGAGAGAAACCCTCTCTAGGCTTCGGGCCCTTATTGAAGGGAGGAGGGACCTCCATGGCCGTGGAGCGTGCCTCGCCGCTATCGAGCCCTCCTCCCCTCTTCCTTTTTCTTCCCTTTCACTTACCCGCCGACCTTGTGCTGCGCCGTCGGCACCGCGACCTCGTGGGCCTTCTTTCTCCCCCCTCGGTCTCCTTCCCTCGGAAGGAGATGGTGCGGGAGGGTGGGGTTTAAACAAACCCCCACCTATCCCCTTGGTGGGCTGCGCTGGACTACAGCCCACTTAGCCAACTTTGATGGACTGCAGACCGCAGCCCACCAACTCAATCTTGGTGGGCTGCAGTTGGACTGCAGCCCACAGCCAGCCTTGGTGGGCTGTGGTTGGACCCCCAGCCCACCTCATGCAACCTTGTGGGCTGTAGTTGGACTATAGACCACCAAGGCCCCCTTGCTATTAGGTAGGCTTGAGCCTAACCCAATACCCCCAACCTAGCCTATTTGGACCATTTGGACCCTATAACCCCGTTTATCTATTTCCACCTAATTTATTAGCCTAACCACTCTCCTAAGGACAAATTATTATCATTAAATTAGTGTGAATTTTAGGATGACATAGAACTCACCCTAGGGGACCCTTGACTCATGTATACGCCTAAACATAAATTCTCTAATAAGATAATTAATTCTATTAGTTCACTAATCTTAGGTATGGTTTTATTTGCATGAATTAATAGGATTGACACTACGTGAGGAGGATTTTGGGATTCCGGATGAGCTGGTTAGCTGACGAGATTTAATGTACTATGCAGACCCCCTAGGCGAGTAGAGTTGATACAAGTCTAGAATAATGTAGTTACAGTTATTATACATTCCATGATACTATAGGAATGTTAGTATTAGTACATGCATTTAGTGTACTATGATGTATCTTGACATGTGCAGTTATTGATAGATTACTCATCATGATATTATGAAAATGCTAACATATGCATTAGTGTAACGATGCTCTACATGTATCCTGTATGATATACCCTTGCATAAATATCTGTTGTAAATATAGAATATAACGATCATGATGACTATGACATGCTTTATACACTTATAGACACTACACCACTTCCACCTATCATTAGTAATCAGGTTCTGACTAGACAGTGCTCCTACTCACTCAGTCCGGCGTTTATGGTAGAGTGTATCTTATATAACTATACTATTAGCAGCCTACACCTGAGATTGGGAGCATGTGTGGCATTCAGGTAATTATACTGCATAGTCAGGACTAGATTATGATAATAGAAGAACATGATTGTGAGGCGGAAATATATCTCTAGTGGTACCCGACAACGCAGTGTTAGGGTGTCCGTTGATGAGCCGAGGGCTCCTGATTCTCTTGTTGAGGGCGGTGATGATTTAGAAAGAGTGAGCTATGGGCTTACGATCGGGGACTTGATGGCCATAGACAATCGGTTACATATAGTGTCGCCATGCATGTGTAGGTGGCATTACCGCTATATATGTATATATCCCCCCTCGATGTATGAGATGATAGATGGTTATGTGATTGATGATTTTCTTGAGAGTATCTACCCTGTGTAATGAATAGCTCGATGAGCTATGATAAACATGATTAATGCCTTAGTGGGCATGAGATGGCTAAACTATTTTTTTATTATTGTGCATAACATATAAATACTATGATTAAGATTTGTATGAATAAAAGATTGTATCAAGCATGATATCCGTGTAGACTTATCCTGATATGTTTAGGAACTAGCATGTTCCAGGACAGTGACGTGTAATCTTTATTGATTGCATTGATTTAGTAACTCATAGTAAGTCATTTCAATAAACATATTATTATTGCTAACAATTATAGGCATGCATTGGATATGCACATGTGATTTCATTGTTTTAGATTGTATGGATCCTACTCGCTCGGCTGTGAGCTCACCACCTCTTGGTGGTATTATTTCAGAGCTAAGAGACGTAGGTGTAGGTAGCGAGGAGTAGCTGCCTTTTTATTTCAGTTATGTCTATTAGTTGTATTGAGCCCCTACAAGGGCGTTATGATTGACGTTGCATTTTGGATTTTAGCGTTGTATTTTGGATGTGTATCTAGAAGGCTTGTTGTGGCCTATAGAACTTGTATCCAGACTCTTATGGTTTAGTTTATTTATGGTATGAACTTGTGCTGTTATGTGCCTAGTGAAATCCTATTACTGACAGGTAATATGATGTATTTGGAGGTTTGGGTGTTTTATATCCTCAACCAAAATTATATCTCATGATGAAATTACAATATAACATCATTGAATATAACAACATATCATATATAACAACTAGATAATTGTATATGTCAGAGCTAGATATAATCCACATATTTTTCACTATCATAATCATCCGTCTCAACTCTGAATATCATCCACCATGCTGGACTACGGTACCCGACCCCAAACTCGATACTCATCATGCCACAAGCTCAGAGCATACCTTGTCATAGCTAAGAGTATCTTTGTAGATAAATTATTCCCTATCATACGCTAAGGGTACCTTAGAAAAAAAATAATCATACCATGTCATACACTAAAGGTATATCAATGATAGTTGTATCCTGTTATACGCTAAGAGTACAACCATCAGCCATCACCATACTCTGCCATATGCTAAGAGTATGTCCAGTACCAGTCAGGATCAGATACCATTCAAGTCATCACAACACATACACAAGTATTTTCATGATTTTCTAATACATGATAGATCATATGCATATATCCAGTACTACAACACATCATGCAACTCAGAAATTTAGGTGGTAAAGAAGCCAAGAGAAAGATTATATAATGCAGACTCCAAAAATATATCTAACACATGCATATTCCCACTAGTCTATCACATGCAAACTCATGCTAGAGATCATCTCGGTATAAAATCATAACAGTATAATCATCTCCAATCATCTCTATATATCCTTAATGTACTCATATATCAGATCAGCTTAATCAAATGCATGATAAAATATACTCATATATCAGATCAGCTTAATCAAATGCATGATAAAATATACTCAACTGAAATCATCTCTAGATAAGGTTATATAATCATACTGGAGGCCAAAACATGCATATATATAATTATATAATATATCCTAATTTGAGAAAGGCGTAAGACTACTCACCTTTGATTAGAAGACCCAACACACATATCTCTCACGTCCATCAATCAATCGTCACACATCACTAGCAAGGTCCATGGGGTCTCAAATAAGGGAGTTCGGAGTCGACGTCGGTAGCACGGTGGTGGAAGTCCAGCAACGGCTATGGTCCAAAGTGGTCGGCGTCGACATACTGATATGGAGAAGCTCAAGAGAGAAGAATGAGAGAGAGAGAGCATTTGAGAGGGGGAGAGAGAGATAAGAGAGAGATAGATAGAAAGAGAGGCGGTAGTGAAAACTTGCATAGGCACGAGGCCGGCCACAGTGTGGCCGGTCACGTCGTGCCTAAAAACTTTTTAATTAAATTTTTAATTTTTTACGGCAGGTTGTAACATTTTCCTTCCCCCCTTATGAAAATTTCGACCCCGAAATTTATATCATGCTGGTATTGTAAGAAAATCCACATATCTAGTTCCACTACCTTATACTTTGTTTACTAACTTATTCATTAACTCCTAACATTACACAACCACAAGTAACTCCCTTACCAAAAATAAAATTTCTAGATCTAGGTCAGTCGGGTAATCATACTATGTCTATAGACATCAATAATACCACTAGTCTACAAGAAATAACATATCTTGATTCTACAATATAGAAAGTGTTGTCATCTATTAATTGAATCATATTCTTGTATAGAAAATAATATATAATAATAAGGTGCTAGAAATACATTATATATTTATATATAATAAATATATGCATGTATAAGTATACATAAACATTAATAGAAACTTATATAATTTAATTATTTTTAATAAAACTAAATATATAAAATATAAGATTATTATCAATATGATTACATGTATTAATCTAATAAGCAATGGCCAAACTATAAATAAATTCATATGCAAGTTTTATAATTATAATTAATAAATTATTATACTGTAAATACTTAGCTAATACTTATACTAGTGAGTGTAATTATTAAAATAATCTACCATCTAAATAAACTAATTTACCTAAATTTTAGAAAATAAAACATATAATTAATGTAAAAAAAGGGAGCAACCCCTTTGCTACAGTGCTGGACTTGGCCCAGCACTACTATAGAAAGGGGAAGAGTTGAGGAAGAAGGAGAAAGAAGAAGAAAGAAAAGAAGAAGAAGAGAAGGAGAAGAGAGGAGGGGAGGGAGGGGTTGTGGTCCCAAGCCGGCAGGGAGGGCATTGGTTGTTGGTGGCCATCCGGCGGCCGACCTCTCACTGGCGACTCAGCTCCGGCGAGCCTGAGCCCAAGGGCAAGAGAGAGAGAGAGAGGGAAAGAAAGAGGCTTACCCCAGTGGCGGTAGGCCAGCGGCGGCACGAGGGAAAAAGAGAGAGAAAGTTTGAGAGAGAGAGGGAGGAGAGTGAGAGAGAGACTGAAAGACAAACAGGGGAGAGAAGTAAAAGAGAAAGAGAGAGAGGCGACGGGAAGGGAGGTTGCGGCGGCGGTAGTGGGGCCAGCCACATTGTGGCCGGCCATGCCGTGCCATGCAATAACTTAATTTTTTTCTTGTAAGATAGGTTGTTACACAAGCCATGAGAGAGGGGATGAGTTGGCTCGAACTGTGGCCTCGACCCCTCTTTTGACCATGTTGGAGGTCCCTCCACCATCGCAAAGCCTCACTGTTTCCACTGTCACATCAAAACAGCCGACACCACAAGGGTTAAGGTCATCTTTCCCACCCGTAGTGGAAGCTAGAGCTAAAAACCCTAGCTTTCCACCAACGGCGATCTAGCCTTCGCCGACCGTGACCTCGACATTCGGTAGCAGTAGGAGACGGCTGAAAGACTGCCATCGATAGCCACTACGCTCCCACGTCCACCAACGGCCATGGCTGGCTTCCTCAGGCTGATTGGCAACACATGGTGGCCCTCGTAGCCGTCGTCAACCGTCAAGTTGCTAAGCCCAACAACCACCATCATGGGAAGCTACCTCTACATCGAGGTGGCTTTGCCAGGCTTCCCACCACTGCTGCTCCCCTATAGTGGCACCATGGATCCCTTCCATAGCTACCAGGGGCTATAGACCCACCAACTATGGGCTCATGACCCATGTGACTAGCCTCAACCACGAGTCACTTGGCTTGCGACACTAGACCACATTTTAGTATCCAAGCTTGGGCCATCAAGCTTGATTTCCAAAAATTCTCTAGAGAAGACCCGCTAGACTGGACCTATCTAGTAGAGCAGTTTTTTATGTACCATGGCACGCTCGACCACTAGAAGGTCTAAGTAGCCTCATTCTACTTGGAGGGTGTGGTGATTATGTGGTACAAATCAGATCAATTGAACTAGATCCACAAGGAGGAGAGAAGAAAGAAAACCCAAGCCCACAACCCTCTCCAGACTACATCTACCTCGACTCAGCCTACATAGATGGCTCAGATGATCTCATGCCGTTTTGTACCTAATGACTTTGAGGAGCATAGAAGAAAAGGCTTGTGTTTTTACAACGTCAATTCACCCCTAATTGTGAAAGCAAGCACTAGCCAGCTCACTTCATGTTCCTAGGCGAACTCAAAGAGGATGAACCTGAGTCCACTGATTAGCATAACAAGTTGTACGAGTATAAGAATGTGATAGACTAGTCACTTTGAGGACAAGGTGTTGAAAGCATGGTTGACTGTTACGATATAAATTTGAACCCTAATTCATGAGGCTATCACCATATAATTTTTTTTAATTTTCTTACATTCAGATCGGTCCAAATCTGGTCCGTAATAAACTCATATCTAATAGAACCTATGGGGTTTCAAATAAGGGGTTCAATGTCTGAAAATATTTAGATAACATGAAGTTAATCATTTATCCAATTAGAATCCGTTTGTATAAAATATGATGGTTTATTAGGTTTAGAGTTACTACTTTTATCTTTATTAATTAACTAGATATACATGTAAATGCTTGTAAGTATAGTTAATTACCAATTGTATTAGTTGTATTTAGCTAGTAATTATATTAATGAGTGCATAATCTTAAAACAATTAGGTGTTCAAACTTTTAATTTCAGTTTTCTAATTAATACTAATTAACATAGAATGAATAATTAACAAAAATCAAATTAAAATAAATAAAATAATTGGGAAACTTTGTTATAGTGCTGGGCTATAGCACTGTCTTGCAGAGAAGTGGAGATGGAATCGAGGAAGAAGAAGAAGAAGAAGAAGAAGAAGAAGAGAGAAGAGAGAAGAGAGTAAGAAGGAGAGAAGGAGAAGGGAAGGGAGGTGGTGCGGATCCGGGCCAGCAGGAGGGTATTGGTTGTTGCTGGCCAGCCGTTGGTTGGCCTCCCATTAGTAGTTTGGCTCTGGTGAGCACGAGCCCAAAGGGGAACGAGAGACAACGAGAGAGAAGAGAGGAGGGGCCTGGCAAACCCGAGAGAGAAAGATAAGAGAGAGGAGAGAGAGAGAGAGATAGGAGAAGAGAGCTCACCTTGACGGTGGCGGTAGGTTAGTGTTGGCAAGAGCACGTGCGCGCACACACGCGTGCGAGAGAGAGAGAGAGAGAGAGAGAGAGAGAGAACGAAAGAGAAAGGGATGGAGAAGCAGTGAGGAGAGAGAATGGCGGTTGTAGTGGCAGCAGGGCGTGCCGCAACCATCTGGCCTAGCTCAGCGGTTGCAGGTGCATGGCACCCCAAGTGCACGCCAAAGTTTGCATGGCACGAGGCCCTACCATGTAACCATTATTTTATTTAATTTTTAATTTTTAATTTTTAATTTAATTAAAGATTTTTTAGGGCTAGGTTATTACAGCAGAAACCTAAGTAAGAGTAAAAAAAGAAAAAGAAATGAAAAACTATTAGAAAAATTAAATATGTCTAACACAAGTCACACATTTTTTTGACATGGAAATCATCTCTTACATAAAGAGGAAAAAACTCATGAATTAGCTCAAAATGAATCAATCTTATTTCACTAAGCAATAGTACAAGACTTACTTTAACCCCTTCGACCAAACACACAAAAACATAAACTTCATGAGGAAGCTAGAGAAGACAAGAGTAAGCGTCCTAGAGTTCTCAGACCAATCCCCTATCCAACATTTAGGTATCAACTCCTTAAATGGAGGTTAGGAGTATTCTTGATTCATACTAGGACAAGTCTTCAAAGAAATCCTCGAAATCATTTCTAATTTTGAACTTCTTTTGCTGTCCTATGCATCCCATCTAGATGCATTTCCTTAAGTGAATTATAACAACCCAACCTTAAAATAATAATAATAATAATAATAATAATAATTTTGGGCACGACGTGGTCGGCCACACTGTGGCCGGCCTCGTGCCCATGCAAGCTGCATGAGCAGCTTGCGTGGTGGGGCGCCACGTGCCCACTGCCACTGCCATAGCCAATCGGCTGTGGCCAGCTGGCCGCGGTGGGCCCCGGCACCGCCGCTACCCCTCCTCTACCGCCTTCTCTCTCTCTTTATATCTCTCGCTCTCTATCTATCTCTCTCTCGGTCACTCTCTCACTCTACTCTCTCTACTCTCTCGCACTCCTTCCTCTTCTCGTTGCCGACGTTGGCCCGTCGCCACTTTCCCGAAGCTGCCGCCATCTGTGAGAAGCTCTCTCTCTCTCTCTCTCTCTTGCTTGAGCTCAGGCTCGTCGGAGCCAAGCCGCCGACGAGAGGCTGGCCGCTGGCTGGCCAGCAGTTGTCGGTGCCCTCCCCACCGGCCTGGGTCCGCACCTCCCTCCTCTTTCTTCCCTTCTTCTCTTCTCTTCCTTTTCTTCCTTCTTCTTCCTTCTTCTTTTCTTCTTCTTCTTCCTCAGTTGCTTCTTCTCTTCTTATTCTTCCTCAGCTGCCAAGCCTAGCACTAGTACTAGTGCTCCATTACCCTTTTTAATTTTATTATTTATTTATTTAGGTATTTCTATCTTAATTAATTCAAATAGATTTAGACATTATTTATTTTAATAATAATACATATTCATCATTATGATTATTGTTAATTAAAGTTTATTGATGATTAATTAGGTTATAAACTATTACACATAAATATAGGTAATACTTATATTTATTTATTTACTTATATGTATATTAGATTAATAGATAGATTTGTAAATTATAATTATTAGATTTATATTCTAATATTCTTATGATATACATTTTAAGTAATTCTATTAATTTATTATATATTGTTATTTTTGTAACAAATAAAATACTAGGCTTATGTATTTATTTATTATTTTATAAAGTAATCTAATCAAGATATAATTATAGTTAGGTTTTCATCTATTTTTTTTAGTTTTATTTTTATTTTTATCTGTAATTAAAAATCTAGCTAGTAATAAAGATAAGTAGAAATTCTAAAACCTTCTAAATCATCATATATTACATGAATGGATTTTAATCAGATAAACGGCTAACACCATACTACTTAAATAATTTCAGATCCCGACCCTCTTGTTCAGGATCCCGTGGACTTAGCTATCGAGACTTGATCATTGTCGTAGCAACGTGAATGAGTGGTTGTTTGGTATTTGCAGTGGTGGTGAGTAGTCTTATCCTCTAGATCCCTTTCTCAAATTAGGTTATATTATATATTATGTACATGAATGTTTTGGCCTCCTGCATGATTCTATGACTTTATCTAGAGATGATTACTGTCAAGCATATTTTTATCATGTATATAATTGTAACGCCCCCGCCCGGCACGGACACGTGCACGCCCACGCGCCCACACGGCACGCGCGGCGCACGCGACAGGTTAGGCGGGGCCCGTCACGCACAGATACACTCCTGTGCACATACAATCATGACATCATCAAATAGCACCTGCTAACATATCCATAATCACATAATCCATCACCAAATAAATCATACTCTTAACCAAATAAACCTGTTAACATATGAATATCAAAATACACAATAATACACACTAGACTGCTACATAATCTGGCAGGACCCACACAGGCCACAATAAACCATCAAGATACAACTAAACAACTGATACAAGAGTACACTATGATTCGACCTGTATTATACAAATCATCGTCTAATACAAAAGAGTACAAATATCAAATACTGGTACAACTCAATTTCTATATAAACTATCATCTATGCCATCTCGCATCTATAGCTCACCTCATCATCACTCTAAAATATCTTCTCAAGTCGCTATCACGTACCACATATCTGAGGGGTTAGAAAAGAAATAAAGAGAGTCATGAGCAAAAGGCTCAGTGAATAAACCTTACCCCGAATCAGTGATGCCAAACAGAGAGTAAATCATGTACTGGATAATATGAATCAGAAAGCACCATCATGTCATGAATGAGTATATGAATATATCCTCAATAATACATAAATAAAAAGTAGATAACATGTCATACTGATAAAAATATACAATCCTCGACAATGAATAAATAAATCTCCATGTCATATAATCATCATAACTCTCTATCAAATATGACACATGATGCATGCCGACCATGACCATGTTATGATATCAAATGCAATCATATGTGATGTATATTGACCACTCGATAATCAGGTAATCAGATGATAATGAAATTATATGCATTTCTCAACATCTCAATCATCAATGTCATCTCTATATGTCATCATCATACTAGACCACTATGCACAGTCAACACCCGGTACCCGATCTCAACATCATGCCCGAAGGCTCAGAGCATACTCTGCCATCCGCAAGGAGTATCTCAAATATAATCATACCCTGTCATCCGCTAAGGGTATCAACATCCATCCAGACCGGGCACCCTTCTAGCTGATAGAAATCTCGTGAGGATAACTCGCCACATATGCCCTGGCGAACGGCATGTGTCCGAATGTCTGCTGCGCACACAGACTAACGACCTCGGACGTAAGGCCAACAGGATCGCGACCATGTCGAGCGATCAATCATCCACCAAGCGCGTCCTAACCCTCGCGCCCACTCGGGTATCCTCACGCTTTCTATCAACTATCCTATCAATCACATTTCATGCTTTCCTTTTTAAATGACAAATCATATGCATATATCCAGTACAATAACAAGTCAATGCATAACCGGAATTTAGGTGGAATAGGAATCAAGAGCAAAATGATGTAATGCAAACTCCAACCATGTATCTAACACATGCATACTCATGCTAATCTATCACATCCATACTCATGATAGAAATCATCCCGACATAAAACCATAACAGCATAATCATCTCCAATCATCTCTATATATCACCAATGTACTCATATCCCAGATCAGTCTAATCAAGTGCATGATAAAATATGCTCGACTGAAATCATCTCTATATAAAGTCATATAATCATGCTGGAGGCCAAAACATGCATGTACATAATATACAATATATCCTAATTTGAGAAAGGGATCTAGGGGATAAGACTACTCACCGTCTGATCAGAAGATACAAACCACGCATCTCTCACGTCCGTCAGGTAACCGAGTGACACTCATCGCTAGCAAGGTCCACGGGGTCTCAAATAAGGGGTTCGGGATCGTCTGAAAATGTTTAAGTAACATAAAGTTAATTGTTTATCCCATTATAATCCGTTCGAGTAAAATATGATGATTTATTAGATTTTAGAATTTCTACTTATTTTTATAATTGGCTAGATTTTTATTATAAATAAAATATAAATATAGATAAAAACCTAATTATAATTAAATTATATCTTGATTAATTAGGGACTATGTAGCCATTATCTTCTTTGTTACAAAATAATAATGTATAATAAATTAATAGAATTACTTAAAAAAATGTATATCATAAGAATATTAGAATATAAATCTAATAATTATAATTTACAAATTTATCTATTAATCTAATATACATATAAGTAAGTAAATAAATAAATATAAGTATTACCTATATTTATGCCTAATTAATCATTAAATATAAAAATTATCATTAATAAAATTACATTGAAGGATATATAATATTATTAAAATAGTTAATGTCTAAATAATCTATTTGCATTAATTAAGAAGCAAAATACTTAAATAAATAACATAAATAAACTAATTAATTAATAATTTAATTACAACTGCCATCAGTGCTGGGCTCGGCCCAGCACTGTCTGCTACAGTGCTGGGCCGAGCCCAACACTGTGCAGAAAGAGAAAAGAGGAGCTGAGGAAGAAGGAGAAAAAGAAAGAAAGAAAGAAAGAAAGAAGAAAGAAGAAGAAGAAGAAGAAGAAGAAGAAGAAGAAGAAGAGAAGAGGAAGAGAAGAAAGAGAGGAGGTGAGGGAGGAGGTTGCGGACCCGGGCCGGCGGGGAGGGCACCGGCCGCTGCTGGCCAGCCAGCGGCCGGCCTCTCGCCGGTGGCTCGGCTCCGACGAGCCACCCTCGGGCAAGAAAGAGAGAGAGAGAGAGGGAGAGAAAGAGAGAGGAGCTCACCGGCGCTCGAGGAGGTGGCGACGGCGATGACCGGCCTCGGCGAGAGAGAGAGAGAGAGATAGAGAGAGAGCATCTAGAGAGAGAGAGAGAGAGAGAGAGATTTAAAGAGAGAGAGGGAAGGCGGTGGCTGCGGCGGCGCTGGGGCCCGCCGCTGCCAGATGGCCGCAGCCGGTTGGCTGCGGCGACGCGAGGGGGGGTGTGCGTGGCACCTCCCCCACGCAGCCCCACTGCATGGGCACGAGGCCGGTCACACTGTGGCCGGCCACGTCGTGCCCATGCAAAATTAATTAATTATTTTTTTTTGGTTGGGTTGTTACAATAATTAGGCTGATTTTGGATAGTATGATGATTATAAATAGAGATGATGAGTTATGATTATACTGTGGTAAGGTTATGTCTAGTTGATCTGTAGCATGGGTATGCATATAATAGATTAGCATGAGTATACATGTCTTGATTCCTAATCCACCTAAATTCCTGTTATGCATGGACTTATTATCATACTGGATATATGCATATGATCTGTCATTTAGAAAGAAAGCATGAAATGTGATTGATAAGATAGTTGATAGAAAGCGTGAGGATACCGGAGTGGACGCGAGGGTTAGGGCGTGCCTGGAGATGATTGATCGCTCGACATAGTCACGATCCTGTTGGCCTTACGTCTGAGGTCGTTAGTCTGTGTGCGTAGCAAACATTCAGACACATTGCGTTCGCTAGGGCATATGTGGCGAGTTATCCTCACGAGGTTTCTATCAACTATGTGGGTGCCCGGTTTGGATGGATATTGATACACTAGCGGGTGGTGGGGTATGATTATATTAGAGGTACTCTTGCGGGTGGCGGAGTATGCTCTGAGCTTTCAGACATGATATTGAGACCAGGTACCAGGTGTTGACTATGCATAGTGGTCTAGTATGATGATGACATATAGAGCTGACATTGATGACTGAAATGTTGAGAAATGCATATGATTTCATTATCATTTGATTACCTAATTATCAAGTGGTCAATATACATCATATATGATTGCATTTAATATCATAGCATGGTTATGGTCGGCATGCGTCATGTGTCATATTTGAGAGAGAGTTATGATGATGGTATGACATGGAGATTTGTTTATACATTATCGAGGATTATAAATTTTATTAGTTATGACATGACATGTTATCTATTTTTCACTTATGTATTACTGAGGAACATTCATATACTCATTCATGACATGATGCTCTTTCTGATTCATATTATTCAGTACATGATTTACTCTCTATTTGACATCACTAATTCGGGATAAGGTTTATTCACCGAGTCTTTTGCTCATGACTCTCTTTTTATTTTTCTTTTCTAACCCCCTAAGATATTATGATACGTGATAGCGACTTGAGATATCCTGATGAGATATTTTAAAGTAAGGATGAGGTGAGCTATAGACGTGAAACGGTATAGAAGATAGTTTAACCAGACATTAAGTTGTATCGTTGTTTGTTATATTTGTACCTTATTATATCATATGATGATTTGTATAGTATATGTCAGATTATAGAGCACTCGTGTATCAGTTGTTTAGTTGTATCTTGATGGTTTGTTGTGGCCTGTGTGGGTCCTGCTACATTAGGTAGTTGTCTCATGTATATTATTGTGGACTTGGATATTCAGATATTAACAAGTTTATTTGATTGATTAATATAATTTATTTGGTGTTGGATTATGTGAGTTTGCATATATTAATAGGTATTATTTGATGATGTCATGATTACATGTGCACAAGAGTGTATCTGTGCGAGACGGTCCCCGCCCGACCTGTCGTGTGCGCCGCGCGTGCCGTGTTGGCGCGTGGGAGTGCATGTGCCCGTGCCGGGCGGGGGCGTTACATGAATTGTTCCGATTGTTTGGATTCTCTCAACCCCATTTGGACAAGGTCCTGAAACCTCCAGCTCTAGTCTTCTTTTCTTCTTCTTTTAGCTTAAATCTAATTTATACAATTCAAATAAATATAATTTTATTCACGAATTTATTATTACAAATTTATTGCTATTACAATCTCCCTATCAATTTTGTAAGACAACATAATACCTAAACAATTCTCTAGAATTTATAAAATTTCTTAAGGTCAAAATACAAGAGCTTATTTTAGATTTTTGCAATAAATTCTTGAGAAGAACACAAACACTAGAAAAACCTCATGAATTGCATGTGTTATATAAAAAATTATTTAGATTTCAATCATGTATGAATCAATTTCACAAGTCAATTTTCAACAATGTAAAAACATAGCTGAGTAAAAATTTGCAATAAGTAGTAGAGCATCAAACTTGATCAAACAAGCAAACAAGTCAATATAAGCAAGAAAAGCATAAAGTCAAGAGAATGCAAGTCAAGTACATGTCAACAAGAATAAAACAATCAAATTAAATAAGCAAAATATTACTCCCCTGAGTCCTAGCTGGAGATAGATAGCATAAGATCTATTGCCCCCGTCACAATTGACAAGAGAAAGCTAGTGCAACAACCTAGAATTTTGAAACACAAATAATAAATAGAGATAATCATTTAGATAAGAAGGGATTTAATTTTATCTTCTATATTTAAAGATTCAAATTAAATCAAGTTAAATTTTAGCTATATCTTTAAGATATTATTATTGGCGGTAACAATCTGATTTCAAAGAGTTACAAAAACCTCGATCAAAAATAAATAAATTAATTAAATAAACTTACATATTATAGAATATAAAAATCTGAATAGTCGAGTCTAGTGTTAAACACTATCTTCTTAAGACCAATTCACCCTCCACCGATTGCTTGTAGAACAGTGGATGTCGGTCTCCCAGGATACAACAACTCCCTTGCATTCGAAAGGAAGCAGCTATTCGAATGCCTTGTTGAATCATGTTGTGCTCTCTCTCAAATGCAGATTCAGACTTAAGACTCGACCCAGACTTAGAAGGAATGAACCAAAATTCCGTATATATCAAATTATGCAGATTGACAGTCTATTTATAGAATTAAACAAGCTCGATGAAAAGATACAAATGGTCACAAATGGATGCACCATTTTGGGTTTGAAACCAATTAATAGTTACAACATGAAGAGATGCACCATTTCGGGTCGGGTTCAACCAACCAACTAACTGATTAAATGTTCATCGAAGGGACACACCACTTCGACGCAGGTTCATCCAACCAACCAATCTAAACCAGACCAGATTTGAACTCGTATCAGGCAAAAAATTAAAATTGGATTTGACTCGTGCGTGCGAACCGAACTGAGCAGCGCGTGCATGTGAGTTAAGTTGCATAGTAATCTTTACCCATAAAATAGGTACCCCTTTTGGGGCCGAAAGTCTATAAGAAGTTTGTTACTTATATATTATACTAATATTTCTCAAATATCCAATATGGTACTAAACTCATTGTTCTTTATTTTTCATTGCCATGATATCCACTTTAGAGCCAATTTTCATTCACTTCTCTTTATGGATTTGACTAAGTGGATATATAACAATAAAGTACTCTTTGAGCTAAATTAAATTCACTATTAAACCATCATTAATAATGTGTAGGCCCTAATTAAAACTTAGCTCAAAGTTAATAAAAAATTTATGTCAAATACATGAAATTACCAATAATTATAATCCTTATTCTAATAGGGCTCTTTATTATATTTTTTTAACTATAAAAATAGGGCATAAAAGAAACCCTAGGGGAGTTTAAGAAAGGCAAATTTGGGGCGATAATGTAGCAATGTTACAGTACCGAGGAAAAAAAAAGAAAAGAAAATCAAACTTGAGAGAGATTAAAGAGAAAAACAAAAACAAAAATAAAAGTAAGGGAAAATAAATAGAACCAAAGAGAGAGGAAAGAGAAAAAAAAGAAGAAAATGAAAGAGAAAGACAATAGTGGAGCGCATCAAAATCTGTGCTGACGATGATTAGGATGCAAAAATTAGATTATTCGGATTAAGCGATCGAGATCCACATCTGAACGAGGAGGATATTTGTGACGCGGAGGGAAGCAAATAACTAGGAGCATTTTTAAGCAAGTGAATCATCTATAATCTAAGGATAATATAAATATGCTCTCTCTCGTATTTTGATTCTGTAGTATTATTATGACATCCATATTCATGTATTATTTATTGGTATTTATGCATTATTAAATTATGAGGACTGTATATGTGTTTTGCATATTGTATGCACTTTTATGATGATTATGTTGTGTATTAGACATTACATCACGAACACATATCACCAAATAGTTAGATTCCACTTTGGTAGTACCTTTGTACTCACTCAGCCAGGGTTAGAGACAGATTGTATATATATATATATATTTTTTTTTTCTATGCCTAAGATCGTTAGTCTTGGGAGGACAATCAGGTAAATTGTATACCAAGTTTGACCAAATGTGGTGTCGAGTTGGAGGTCAGACACTTACTGATCTTAAAAATAATAATTATGAGGTAGGGTTTATAGCTCTAGCGGTACTCGATGATATAGGGTTAATGCTTCTTTCTAAGTTGGGGGCTCATGATTTCTATTAGATGTCTATTGCTCCTCATTGATTGAGGCTCTAGGAGAGCATGTGATATTATTAATTGTCATGAACTTGAGACTCTCTGAGAATATGTTGACATCAATAATGATCTTGTTTTATCGATGAATCTTTGTTATTAAATTTATGAGCTTAATACATTATCATTTAAGCATTATTTATTTTATTGCATTTTGTATTATATAGTTCTTATATTATAGAGGTATATATTTGCTAGACTTTATGTCTATTCTTTGGTGGAATATTTTTAGATTAATAGATGCAATCAAGGTCATAGAGAAATAGGCGAGAATTAGCTAGATTGCTATTTAATTTTTAGTATTAGTTATGTTACTCCTACGTGGGTATTTATC
This sequence comes from Typha angustifolia, assembly GCF_048772165.1. Classification (NCBI taxonomy): domain Eukaryota; kingdom Viridiplantae; phylum Streptophyta; class Magnoliopsida; order Poales; family Typhaceae; genus Typha; species Typha angustifolia. The sequence goes on along the minus strand of NC_133252.1, from coordinate 7,341,790 downwards.
TATTATGTTATGAACATGCATTTTAGAGACTTGTGGCGACCTTTGATAAATTTGGACTCTTTGTTGGATTAATTTTGACAAAATTTGGTTTATTATTTTGGATACCTTGTTGAAATGTTTGACCAACGAATCACAAGTACTATGTGGGTTCTATCTATGTGAGGAACATATGTGCTCAGTGGTGGGTATTTCAATATGGTATCAAAGCGATGTTTACCAATAATTCGGCAAGTCTCTAGAATTCTGTCCATATGGAATTAGGCAGAGATGAGGATACTCACCATGTTTAAATAATCAGTGACATTAGTGACAATTTATATATTTGATGACAATATCTTTTAAAATTATTGTTAGTATATAGTAATTAGAATCATAATAATTCAAACTTCATAAAATCGTATAGAAGATCTATGTGAATTGGTTGATTAGTTTTTGACCCTTGCATTGATAAAAGGAGTCTATTTGGATGAGTAGCAGAAAAAAATTCTAACTTATGAAGTAATTTTAAAATTGAGTTTTATTGGAAGAGAAAGAGAAAAGCCTTTGCATGCTATCTTTCGGATATTCAGTTAAATGAGAATAATGATTATAGGAAGATAATTTGGCATGTTCAAAATTTTTATTATATGATAGAAATTTGATATATTTATTAGAATGTCTTAACTAAGCCGACTCAAGCTTCAATACTATAGAAATTGATTGATCATAATTATTTATTGAGGTACCGAAGTTTCGAGGATGAAAACTTTAAGGAGGTTAGAATTTAGCAACTTATTTATTGATATATTTATTAGAAGTCCATCTATATATCATAGTAATACTAAATAATTATAAAATCTAGCAAGTCCCGCACAAGACCAATAAACCATTAAGTTTATGGTAATACATGAATAAAAATATATCCCAACATGTACAATATCCCCTATTTTCCAATAATAATATAATATAGTAAGATACAATGATACAATTAATTGCGGTACAACCCAATTCTATATAATTATCATCTTGTTATGAACCAAACCTGGACTGAAATGATCTAAATGTAAGAAAAATGTGATATTTTTATGGGTGGTAGACTTGTTATTAGGGTTATAATGGCTTTGGTTTTATATAAATTAAAGATCGAGGTAAAAGTTAAAAACAAAATAGTAAAGAAAGGTCAGAATAGGACATAAGTGAAAATATTTGACGTTGCGGCGGTTGTCGAAAAGTGGCGGATGATCAAGGATGGTATTGGATGACTGTATAGTAGGGCGGCTAGTACTGAAGGATGGTGGCTAGGATTTGGAAGCTCAAAAGAGTTCTACGGTTAAGATCTACTCCTACAAAGATAAAGATAATCTAACGACTAAGATAAAATGGTAATGTTATGATAATAAATTAGATAAACTCAATAATTTCTCAATGCTTAAATGTTTAAATGTTTAAATCATCAATATATGGAGGCCGAGCATAATGAGCCCTACTAGGATTAACCCTAAAGGCTTGCATGACTTAAACTAGGATTTACCTTAAAAGCTTATATGAGCTTAAATGCTTACTTGACTTAACTAGACTTATCTTAAAAGGCTTACTTGACTTTAAATTTGACTTTTCTTATGGACTTACATGACTGTACTAGACTTGCCTTAAGGGTTTACATCATAAATTAACTGAAAGATCGATAGACTTGATCCATCGAGCCCAATGTCCCCGTGATTCAATCTGATCAAACCCGAATCGTATCAACCCACCACGCTTCCAATATCTTATCCTCAAGGTTACTAATCTTTGACAACCTTGTACTCATACGTCCTTGTACTCATAGAACTAATCGTGACAATTAGTGGACTCAAGTTCATCATTTTTGTGATTGTCTAAGAACATGATGTTGGCCGGTTGATGCTTGCATTGATGACCCGGGGTAAAAGGGTCACCAAAGTAAAAGTACAACCCTTTCTTTTTGTGCTCCTTCAAGTTATTGGGTACAAATTGGCGCGTAATCTGTTGGTGCTTAGGCTGACCCGTCTGTGCATGCTAAGCTAGAATAAGAGTTGGATGAAGTAGGGCCTAGGTATGAGTCACCTTCCTTCTCTCTTCTTTATGAAGCCGATTCTGCCGGTCACTTTGACTCCATCAATACAGCTAGGGAGAAGGCTTCATAAGAACTAGTGGGCCTTAGAGCTTTGACCTCAGCCTAAATGTTAGGCCTGAGCCCACTAATAAATATGCACTTTAGGGCGGAGCTTAACCAATTGGTGACCTGGTTGCAGATCCATTCGAGCTCCTCTTGGTAAGCTTAAAATGTTGTTGACTAGGTTAACTTAGTCAACATGGACTAAAAGTCCTCGTACTAGGTCGGACAGAATTGAGTACAAATTGCATCCATAAATTCTTGCCAAGACTTGAATGGTCAAGTCCACTCAACCGACTAGTACCACCTAATCGCATTGTCCTTCAAGTGGAATGATGTTAGCTAGACTTTCTGGTGGTCAAGCATGCCATGGTAGGTGAAGTACTACTCCATTGGATACGTCCAGTCTAGTGGGTCTCCTTTAGAGAATTTTGGAAATCAAGCTTGATGGTTCAAGCTTGGATCCTAAAATGTGGCCTTGTCATCGCCAACCAAGTGACCTCATGGTTGATGTCGGTCACATGGGTTAGGCCCATGGGCCTAGCTCATGTCGTCCTTGGGATGCATGCAAGTTTGGCTTAGTCCGATGGCATGAGTGCACCGGGTTGTTTCACCGGTCATCCTCAGGCTCGTACTCGGGCTTAGGGTCATGCACATAAGCCTTAAACTGGTTCGCACGAGGTGATCAAACTAATTCATGAAAATTTAGCATGCTTCAAAATTCATGCACTTCATCTTCACCATGCACTTGCCCTAATCTTAACCCTTAGGCTGTGATAGGATTTTGGCCTAGGGGTGCCGCCATAGGTTGCTGAGTAGGGTGGTTGGTCGCTAGCAGTTGCCATCTGGCAGGTCCCTACGGTGGTGGAACGACGATGAGACATGGTGGCAAGCCGAAATCGAGATCGGGCTTGTATTGGTACCATGGCTGCCAGGGCGCATTGCTAGTAGTCCATCGGTCCTCGGCCATCGTAGAGGGGACCCGTGGCCCCACTATAAGGGAGTAGTAGCGGCGACAAACCTTAGTGGAGCCGCCTTCACATATAGGCAACTTCTCGTGGTGGTGGCTATCGAGTTTTGCCACCTAATGGTTGTTAACAGTTGCAACAACCACCACTAGCTGGCAGTTGGCCTGAGAAAACCAGCAATGGTTGTTGGTGGTTGTCAAAGCTCTAGACCTGCAGCCATGCAGCTCTGGTTCATTGTAGTGAATAGAGCCACTATGGTCTGGTGGGTCGGGCATCCCCTACAACTAGTGGTGGCTGGATCGCCGCTAGTGGAAAGCTAGGGTTTTTCGGCCCTAATTTCTATTTTGAGCGGGGAAAATGACCCGTGGTCACTAGTCTCCACCACGACCGGAGAAGGGGTCGAGGCTACAGTTGGGCTGGCTCATCCCCTTCCTCATAGCTTGGTATTGATAGACGCGACTAGCCAATAGTGCTCTCCGCGATGAATCTAGTCACCTTGTTAGAAAATTCTTTAAAAAATGCCTTCACCCACACTGGCAGCTTATCATCAATAGTTGCTAGTGGTGAAGGGGACGCCAAAGAAACTCCCAAAGGAATAGAATTGAGTTCCCAATCCTCCATGGTTGTTCCTTCCTCATTCATTTTAGATTGCGTGATAATCATTGTTCGAGGAATGTCACTCTAATACCAATTTTACGAACTAGATCTAGATAATGACCTTTTTCATGTGAAAAAGTTAAAAATAAAATAGTGAAGGAATATCAGAATGGGACATAAGTGAAAATATACAATGTTGCAACAGTCGTTGGAGGGTGGCGACGACCAAAGGCGGTGGTGGATAGCCGTATAGTAAGGCGACTCATGTTGGAGGATGGTGGCTAGGGTTTGAAAGTTCGAAAAGGTTCTACTGTTAAGATCTACAACTACAAAGATAAAGACGATCTAATGACTAAGATAAAATGGTAAATATGATAATAATAAATTAGCTAAACTCAATAATTTCTCAATACTTGGCTGCTTGAATGCTTAAACAAAGCAGCCAAACACTTCTATATTATAACAACTCAATCTTTAAAAAATAATAAAATAAATAAAATAAATAATAATAATAAATAAATAAATAATAAAAAATTAATTTTGGCACGATGTGGCCGGCCTTGTGCCCGTGAGCAGCTTGCATGGTGGGGCGCCACGCGCCCACTGCCGCTGCCCCAGCCAAACGGCTGTGGCCAGCTAGCCGTGATGGGCCCCGGCGCCGTCGCTACCCCTCCTCCACCGCCTTCCCTCTTTCTCTCTTTAAATCTCTCTCTCTCTCTATCTCTCTCTCGGTCTCTCTCTCTCACTCTACTCTCTCTCTCTACTCTCTTTCGTACTGCTTCCTCTCCTCGTTGTCGACATCGGCCCACCACTACCTCCCTGAAGCCGCCGCCATCGGTGAGATCCCTCATTCCCCTTCTCTTTCCTTTTCTTCCTCCCTCTCTCTCTCGCTCTCTCTCCCTCTCTCGTTCTTGCCCCAAGCTCGGGCTCGTCGGAGCCAAGCCGATGCCCTCCTCGCCGGCCCGGGTCCGCACTTCCCTCCTCTCCTCTCTTTCTTCTCTTCTTCTCTTCTCTTCTCTTCTTCTTCTTCTTTCTTTTTCCTTTCTTCTTCTTCTTCCTCAGCTGCTTCTTCTCTTCTTGTTTTTCTGCAACAGTGCTATTAATGATTATTAGGTGATATTAATGATGTTATAGAAGGATGTTGATGATGCTATAAGATTAAATTGTGCAGTATATGAGGTGGACCTTGTATAGAGGATGAGATAGAATATTAAGTTGAGTCTTAATGAAATATGAGGTTTATGTGATTAAATTAGAAATGAGATATGTTGGATTTTAATCATAGATGTTAAATTGAGATATTATGTACTTTGGTAGGTCAGTTGTTTTGATGATACTAATCGGAGAGATAATTTGATAGTCATTAATAGAGCCTATAAATATGATTATTTATTATGATTGATAGATGATTTGGAAGTTGAACTAATTGCTTCATAAGACGGTAATGAAAGGAATATAGAGAACTATGATATTTCATATACAGTGTATCAATGGATGTTTATTATACTGCTAGATGATAAACGGATAATGATGTATATAAAAATAATTATATTAGCATTTATTTAACCGTTGGCTTATATGTTCGATTATTATTGGAGGTTATTAAACAAGCCTTTTAGAAGGATGAGATTGATCTTAATGATTGTAAAGACTTACATGTTTGCATTTCAGTCTTAAGATAAAGATATTTGATTGGGAGATAATGATTTCATGATTATTCTAGTATAGTTTGTGATAATTTGATGTTTTACTAAATTGCAAAATTAAGGTTGTGAGTTGATCTAAAGTAAAATGGAAGATATACTAGTAAGGTTGTAATTTATATTTTTGGATGTCTTCTAATCTATATGAATTAGTTAGTGCTAGTTATTTTATTAGCAGATCATAATAGCATTACCAATTCGGGAGATTAATCTTAGTAGCTTTAGTTCATGTACAATATTTTTGTGGATTTGTCTAAAGTTATGTTTATGTATTCTTAAAGATCAAGTACGACATATTAGTAAATAGTCGTGTGGCAATTAATTAATATTATGAATTGAATATAATATCTGTCGAGATATTGAAAAGATTATTGGATTGCTTCGTAGAACTTAGTGTAGAACTCAGTAGATAGTCTTTGGATCTGAATATCGTTATCATTAAGTGATATTTTGGTGGATATACTAGTAGTGATAGTAATTAAATAGATAATGATTAAACTGGAATTATGTGAATCGGGGAATGAATAGTTTGGATACATAAAATGATTGAGAGAAAAATCATTATAAATTTTGTCATGTATGTTTCTTGAGACAGTTTAAATTTAACCTTTCAGATATTGCAGATTAAGAAGGAAGATAATGTGGAGAACCAGAATGGTGTATAAATTTGTTTGAGGTTGCGTTAGGATTTACATTGATAGATTGGAGTTGATGAACTGTATGTTATTTTGAAGAATGTATTATGAATACAAGTCAAATATTGTAGTCTTATATAGATAGGTGTGATCTCTTATATTAATTTATTTAGTAATTTGTATAATGATTTAAGCATATAAGCAGTGCACTTTAAATAAGAGAGTTTGTGTTATCGCCTAAATTTTATAAGGATATCAGATGATGCTGAGTATATTTAGATTAGTGACATTATTTATTAGAAAGAGAAGTATGAGTTAAGTCTTTCAGATATTCTTGAAATAACTTGTATTTATCGTTCTACTTGGTATTAGTGATAGTACTGAGAGATAATCTATTGAGTATGTTTGGAATCGGAATGTATATTCAGTAAATTAGAGATAATTTACTTAAATAGATTGTATCGTATTATCATAGGTGATTATGGCATTATGATGTGTATTGTTGTAGTTAGCAGGAAAAGTGATAAATTGGGATAGCTTGAGGTATTTTGGAGTATAATATGATTCAATTAATAGAATGAATGTACTCTTTCTTGCAGATCAGTTGTATTATTGATGTGTATAGACATGGTATGATCACCTGACTAACCTAGATCTAGAAAATTTAATTTTGTAATGGAGTTACTTGTGGTGGTATAAGTTATAGATTTGAAAAAGTAAATTTGTGCAGTTGTCGATTTGATTAGAAGGTACTGTAACTAGATATGTGGATTTTCTTATAATACCAGTGTGATTTAAATTTCGAGGTCGAAATTTTTATAAGGGGGAAGGAAAATATAACAACCCAATCTTAAAAAAATAAAAAATAAAAAGTAATAATAATAATAATAATGCAACCTGCGTGAGCAGCTTGCGTGGTGGGGCGCCACGCGCCCACTGCCGTTGCCGCAGCCAACTGGCTGCTGGCAGCTGGCCGCGGTGGGCCTCGGCGCCGCCGCTATCCCCCATCCATCGCCTTCCCTCTCTCTCTCTCTCTCTCTAAATCTCTCTCGGTCTCTCTCTCACTCTACTCTCTCTCTACTATCTTTCGCACTGCTTCCTCTCCTCGTTGCCGACGTCGGCCCGCCGCCACCTCCCCGAAGCCGCCGCTGCCGGTGAGATCCCTCATTCCCCCTCTCTTTCCTTTTCTGCTTCCATCTCTCTCTCTCTCTCTCTCTCTCTCTCTCTCTCTCTCTCGTTCTTGCCCCGAGCTCGGGCTCGTCGGAGCCGAGCCGCTGGCTGGCTAGCAGCGGCCGGTGCCCTCCCCGTCGGCACGGGTCCGCACTTCCCTCCCCTCCTCTCTCTTTCTTCTCTTCTTCTCTTCTATTTCTTCTTCTTCTTCCTTCTTTCTTTTTCCTTTCTTCTTCATCTTCCTCAGTTGCTTCTTCTCGTCTTGTTTTTCTGCAACAGTCCTGGGCTCGACCCAGCACTGTATCAGGCTAGTGCTGGACCAAGCCCAACACTAGTACTAGTAATCCTTATTTTTATTTTATTATTTATTTGTTTAGGTATTCCTGTTTTAATTAATACAAATAAATTTAGACATTATTTATTTTAATAATAATATATATTCATCAATATGATTATTGTTAATGACAATTAATTAATAATTAATTAGGTTATAAACTATTACACATGAATATATGTAATACTTTTATTTATTTATTTATTTATTTATTTACTTATATGTATATTAGATTGATAGATAGATTTGTAAATTATAATTATTAGATTTATATTCTAATGTTCTTAGGATATACATTTTAAGTAATTCTATTAATTTATTATATATTGTTATTTTGTAACAAATAAAATACTAGGCTTATGTATTTATTTATTATTTTATAAAGTAATCTCTAATTAATCAAGATATAATTATAGTTAAGTTTTCATCTATATTTATATTGTTATTTTTATCTGTAATTAAAAACCTAACTAGTTATAAAGATAAGTAGAAATTCTAAAACCTTCTAAATTATCATAGATTATATGAACGGATTTTAATTAGATGAACGGCTAACTTCATACTACTTAAATATTTTCAGACCCCGAACCCCTTATGTGAGACCCCATAGACCCTGACGTTGAGTTGATATTTGACTGATGGATGTGAGAGTTGCGTGGTTCGTGTCTTCTGATTAAGGGTGACTAGTCTTATCCCCTAAATCCTTTTCTCAAAATAGGTTCTATTATATCTTATGTATATGCATGTTTTGGCCTCCAACATGATTATATGACTCTATCTAGAGATGATTACAGTTGAGCATATTTTTATCATGCAGATAATTAGGCTGATCTTAGATATGAGTGTGATGATGATAAATAGAGATGATGAGAGATGATTATACTATTGTAAAGTTATGTCCAATTGATCTGTAGCATGGGTATGCATGTAATAGATTAGCATGAGTATGCATGTGTTGACTACATGATTGAAGACTACATTGCATCATTTTCTCTTGATTCTTATCCCACCTAAATTCCTATCATGCATTGACTTGTTATCGTACTAGATATATGCATATGGTCTATCATTTAGAAGGAAAGCATGAAATGTGATTGATAGGATAGTTGATAGAAAACATGAGGATACCCGAGTGGGCGCGAGGGTTAGAACGCGCTTGGTGGATGATTGATCGCTTGACATAGTCGTGATCCTGTCGGCCTTATGTCGGAGGTCGTTAGTCTGTGTGCATAGTAGATATTCAGACACATGCCGTTCGCTAGGGCATATGTGGCGAGTTATCCTCACGAGATTTCTATCAGCTAAAAGGGTGCCCGGTCTAGATGGATGTTGATACCCTAGCGAGTGGCGGGGTATGGTTATAATTGAGATACTCTTGTGGGTGGCGGAGTATGCTCTGAGCCTTCGAGCATGATGTTGAGACCGGGTACCGGGTGTTGACTATGCATAGTGGTCTAGTATGATGATGACATATAGAGTTGATATTGATGACTGAGATGTTGAGAAATGCATATGATTTCATTATCATCTGACTACCTGATTATCGAGTGGTTAATATACATCATATATGGTTGCATTTGATATCATAGCATGGTCATGGTCGGCATGCATCATGTGTCATATAAGAGAGAGTTATGATGATAGTATGACATGGAGATTTATTTAATCATTGTCGAGGATTATATATTTTTATCAGTTATGACATGTTATCTACTTTTCATTTATATATTATTGAGGATGCATTCATATACTCATTCATGATATGATGCTCTTTCTGATTTATATTGTCCATTATATGATTTACTCGCTGTTTGACATAACTGATTCAGAGTAAAGTCTATTCACTGAGCCTTTTGCTCATAACTCTTTTTGTTTATTTTCTAACCCCCTCAGATATGTGGTACCTAATAGCAACTTGAGATATCTTGAGAAGATATTTTAGAAAGATGATGAGGTGAGCTATAGATGCAAGACGGTATAGAAGATAGTTTATATAGAAATTGAGTTGTACTAGTATTTGATATTTGTACTTTTTGTATTAGACGATGATTTGTCTAATACATGTCAAATCATAGTGTACTCTTGTATTAGTTGTTTTAGTTGTATCTTAATGGTTTGTTGTGGCCTATGTGGGTCATGCCAAATTATGTAGTGGTCTAGTGTATATTATTGTGAACTTGGATATTTATGTATTAATAGGTTTATTTGGTGATGGATTATGTGATCATGGATAGGTTAGTAGGGTATATTTGATGATGTCATGATTATATATGCACAGGAGAGTATTTGTACGTGATGGGCCCCGCTCGACCGGTTGCGTGCGCCACGCGTGCCATATGGGCGGGTGGGCGTGCACGTGCCTATGCCGAATGAGAGCGTTACATATATATAGTGGCTGGGTATAACGAGTCTTATTAGAATTAGCTATAAAAGCTTACACGACTCAAACTATTGTTAGCCTTAAATGTTTATATGACTTAATTAAACTTACCTTAAAGGCTTACTTAACTTATCTAAACTTACCGTAAGGGCTTACTTAACTTTAATTTGCCTTAAAGGTTTACATGACTTAATTAAACTTGTCTTAAAGGCTTAATTTATCTATACTTAACTTTAATTTGCCTTAAAGGTTTACATGACTTAATTAAACTTGTCTTAAAGGCTTACTTAATTTATCTAAACTTATCTTAAGGGCTTACTTAACTTTAATTGGACTTGTTTCTTGGGCTTACATGACTTAACTAACTTGTCTTAAGGGCTTACATCATGAATTAATTAAAAGATAGATAGACTTAATCCATCGAGCCCAATATCTCCGTGATTCAATTCGATTAGGCCCGGATCGCATCACATCTACATCATTAAAACTTCTCGCCCACCTCATCTTTGTTAGCCCGAATAGAAATGTCAAATAAAGAGTAAATCATGTACTGATTGATATAAAAAAACATCAACATGTATATATAATATGATCGTAATATTACATTATTAAATATGATAAAATCTGATGCATGACAATTATGATCGGGTTGTAATAATTTCAAAAGTAACAATATATGATGTATGGTAGTTATTCGATAATCATTTATGTCAAAATTAAAGAGAATCAATGTATTTCTTAATATCATAGTATCATCAATTTTAACTTTGAATGTCACAACCATACTAGACCACCGTGCAAGATCACACTTAGTATTCAATTTCATAATCCTGCTCGAAGTCAATATATCCGATTTCATCATCTCATTAGGAACACCATAGCATCTACTTGGGTATTCCCTATGATTTTACTATCAACTGCCCTACTAAAATAACATCATAAATTCTTTTTAAATGATGGATCATATGTATTTATCTAGTATTATAATAAATCATGTATATCAAAATTTTTTGTGGTAGAGAATTCAACGAAAATATGATATCATGAATTCTCTAATCATAAAATACTAAAATACATATTCCTTATACTTCTTAGTCAAATGCTAACTCCTTGGTGGTAGTCGGCTGGATCTCGAATAAGGAGGGTCTAGAATATAAAAATATTTAAGAAAAATAAAATTAGTTTTTTATCACTTTAAAATATATTAATATAAAATATGATAATTTATTAGATTTCTAATTATTCCATTTACTTTTCTTAATTAACTAGATTTATATAATTCATTTAATTAACATTAGTATGCAACTACTTCAAACTATATTTTTTTTATTTGTAACTCTAGCTTTGGAACTAATTATAGAGTAAGCATATAGTGGCTTTTCTCATCTTATATAGAACCATATAAATATAAGTTATTTATAAATATAAATAAGAATATAAGTACTAACAAAAATCTAATTAAATATTTGTGATTATTGCTCTTGATTAATCATCAATTACCCTGAAACAGTCATTACCCAATCAGGTAAAATTGTAAATGTGTAAGATTACTACTTCATGATTTATACCTGATAGTACATAATAAATTACTATAATACACACAAACATATATATATATATATATATATATATATATATATATGAGTAAATATGAATTTAATTATAAATATTCAATCTATATTTTATAGAGTAGCACAGTTAATAAAACATTATCAACTTTAAAGCAGCGGAGTAACAAAGTTTAACCCTTTTATTTGAAGGATGCTTCCTTTGCTATCTTGGTGTATGAATATATACCACCTAAAAAATCGGTACATCAGCAGAAGCATATTGTAAGAAATGGGGATATAACAATGATGGAACTTTGAACTTTGAAGACCTTTTTACATAAAGCAAAAGATTATGTGCAAAAAAGCATCATCTCTTTCTCTCAATTTTGTTTGTGATACATCTGATAAAGTCTTTTGGGTGTCTCATGTGGTATGATTCTGTCATCCATATAGTGATAGTTTGATATAGCCAAGGAACAGTCCAAATGGCAAAGTAGATCTTATATAACAATATCAACCTCTTAGTGAAATCAAGCCCACATTATATTGTATATAACAGCATAACATTGAAAAATAGAAATAAGTTGACTACATAGCTGTGGATATTCGATAGAACATATTGATGAGTCAGATGGACGAGGCAGAGAATATCCAGTATTAACCACTTCATAGAAATAAGTGCATAATGTATTCAGAGGGAAATTTTTGTGCAAACATAACATCAAATGATTATATATAAGTGATGATGACGTTGAGTGAAAGCATGTTTACTTCAATATATCGAATTACACATTGAACTTTTCTAAGCTTAAGATGATACTTCAATCTGAACATTTGTCACTAGATAGATCCTTCAAGACAAAAGCGATAAGCCATGGCATAACAGAAAAAGGAAGTGTGATTCCAGACAATGTGACAATTTTTTTGGATATGCATCTTCATTCAGATTTGTATGTAATTTAGTTACTAAGTGGGAAGAAAATTGCAATTAAGAATTCCAGATACCAATAAAGTAACTCGAGCTAATGAGTAATTGCAAGATTTAGCTTTACCTGACTATCAATCTTATGAGGTCCATGGCGTAAATATGTAAAACCATCATGTGGACAAAAAAGAACCTTCTTTCCTCCTCTGTGTATGCTTTATACTCCTCAACTATCTTGGTGAATACATCCCTCAGAATAATGTCATGAAAAAACACATGCTGTTGAAACTTGAAACCTTTACCAGTAAGAACGTCATGGAAAAACATGAAGTAAATCTCCACAAAGTAGAGTAAAAGTTATGAAATGAATAAACAATCCTCGTGGGTCACACATAGAGTCAAAAAAACAAGTATCATTAGTTCAAAATAATGTCTTTTCTGTATTTTTACTTTATTACAGAAAGAAAACAGAAGACTGTACTTCAAAATGACAAAATCTTAAGAATTAACTTCAAAAAGGTTAATGTCCTTAATGCTAATTTATTAATAATATGACTGCAAGAATGCACATAAAACATAAACAAAGTACAACCGGAATTCTACCAAGCACAAAAGACATTATAAACCAATTTCACAGCCTTTTTCATCAAATACAAAGAAAAGTTAAGTTTCTTGCCCAAAAACAGACATGCATATCAACAGATCCAATTAAACTACAAAAGAATATTCCAGTCATAAAGATTATTCCTTATTCCGGAAATATGCAGTAAGACTGGATATATTTCATCAAATTCAATACTAATATAATTTCATTCATAGTTCTACCTTCCATGTTTTTCTTGGTGGAAGTTTTTTCACAGATACAAAGATCCCTTCTATTGGCTTGACTACTTTGTGTCATATATATTATCATAGAACCAACACAAATACAGTTATGGACCTATGATAGCATAATGGTGATTGTAGTACATAAATGACCTTGAAGATCTAATGACAACTAAATGGTGTACGATCTAAAGTAACATCGCATTAGCATCTCACGCTACTTCAAACTATACATAAATTCAGCATTACCTTGAAGAATAATAGCTGTACCCTCTGATTTTGCATTTAGGACATAGAAGGATAACAATAGCATCAGACTTTAAACTATCAACATTTGCAGATGTCATTACTCCTACACTAGACTTTCCTCTGAGTTCATTCTTTTCTTTAGGACAAGTCAAACTTGCTTCTATTGATCATTTTGCCGATAATGCAATGAACAGAACTTGCTTTGTCTCTGTTTCATAACATCAAATGATTATATATGAGTGAAGATGATGTTGAGTGAAAGCATGTTTACTTCAATATATCGAATTATACATTGAACTTTTCTAAGCTTAAGATGATACTTCAATCTGAACATTTGTCACTAAATAGATCCTTCAAGACAAAAAGGATAAGCCATGGCATAACAGAAAAAGGAAGTGTGTTTCGAGACAATGTGACAATTTTTTTGGATATGCATCTTCATTCAGATTTGTATGTAATTTAGTTACTAAGTGGGAAGAAAATTGCAATTAAGAATTCCAGATACCAATAAAGTAACTCGAGTTAATGAGTAATTGCAAGATTTAGCTTTACCTGACTATCAATCTTATGAGGTCCATGGCGTAAATATGTAAAACCATCATGTGGACAAAAAAAAAACCTTCTTTCCTCCTCTGTGTATGCTTTATACTCCTCAACTATCTTGGTGAATACATCCCTCAGAATAATGTCATGAAAAAACACATGCTGTTGAAACTTGAAACCTTTACCAGTAAGAACGTCATGGAAAAGCATGAAGTAAATCTCCACAAAGCAGAGTAAAAGTTATGAAATGAATAAACAATCCTCGTGGGTCACACATAGAGTCAAAAAAACAAGTACCATTAGTTCAAAATAATGTCTTTTCTGCATTTTTACTTTATTACAGAAAGAAAACAGAAGACTGTACTTCAAAATGACAAAATCTTAAGAATTAACTTCAAAAAGGTTAATGTCCTTAATGCTAATTTATTAATAATATGACTGCAAGAATGCACATAAAACATAAACAAAGTACAACCGGAATTCTACCAAGCACAAAAGACATTATAAACCAATTTCACAGCCTTTTTCATCAAATACAAAGAAAAGTTAAGTTTCTTGCCCAAAAACAGACATGCATATCAACAGATCCAATTAAACTACAAAAGAATATTCCAGTCATAAAGATTATTCCTTATTCCGGAAATATGCAGTAAGACTGGATATATTTCATCAAATTCAATACTAATATAATTTCAATCATAGTTCTACCTTCCATGTTTTTCTTGGTGGAAGTTTTTTCACAGATACAAAGATCCCTTCTATTGGCTTGACTACTTTGTGTCATATATATTATCATAGAACCAACACAAATACAGTTATGGACCTATGATAGCATAATGGTGATTGTAGTACATAAATGACCTTGAAGATCTAATGACAACTAAATGGTGTACGATCTAAAGTAACATCGCATTAGCATCTCACGCTACTTCAAACTATACATAAATTCAGCATTACCTTGAAGAATAATAGCTGTACCCTCTGATTTTGCATTTAGGACATAGAAGGATAACAATAGCATCAGACTTTAAACTATCAACATTTGCAGATGTCATTACTCCTACACTAGACTTTCCTCTGAGTTCATTCTTTTCTTTTGGACAAGTCAAACTTGCTTCTATTGATCATTTTGCCGATAATGCAATGAACAGAACTTGATTTGTCTCTGTTTCTATATTAGGAAACAACATTAGTAAGATCAGGAAACCAATGTGAAGGGCACGGACAGTTGCTAAAAATAGTTAAGTCTAATGCTGCATTGTAGAATCAAATTTAAATAAAACATGTCGTGTTAGGAGGTGGATACATGCTAGAAGGTAAGGCATTTGCTAATAAGTATAGATAAACAACAGTTATCTAGTTAGTAATGCTCACAATTAAAAAGAAGCTAGTATCGAGTTATTTATGCCATGGTTTGACACAAAGATGAGAAGGAAGGTTGCATAAGAAATCAAATCTTAGTAGAATTATTAATTATTGAAACACTTACCTTGTAATCCGTCTGTAAAGTAATCTTCCAATGTGGCATTAATCAGAAATTTTGTTCTTACTGGTAAAGGTTTCAAGTTCCAACAACATGTGTTTTTTCATGACATTATTCTGAGGATGCATTCATCATGATAGTTGAGGAGTATAAAGCATACATAGAGGAGCTTGACCATCAGGAATAATTATTTTCTTGATGGTCTTGCAGGATCACCGATTGGCCTTGGCAAAGATGATTGTGTCATTGGCGAAGATTAAGTGAGACACCGGGGGGCCATTCTTGGATTTTCTCAAAGGGTCAAGCTCCTTGTTGTTGACTACTCTATTAATGGCTGCTGTAACCACCTCCACACAAATGATGAACAAGGGGAGATTAGGTCCCCTATTGATCCATAAGTGTAATTAACTGCTGAAGGAAGGAAAGAAGCCTTTATTTCCTTTTAAAAGCGAGATCTAGTTGTTGGACCACTTTAAGGTAATGCATATCCACCAGTTTCAAGAACAGGCCTATATATGTCAATACTGATCTGGTGCCTATTATGGTTATGCTGTTGAATCAACTGCATAATAGATTGGGTCAACAAAGTAAATTGGATCTGCTACTAGTGGATCATATGTTCCCATATATGCCTCTAGTGATGATATTGAAAACGAATCCTAATAATTCATTAGGTGGGATGGCTTCACGAACCAAGAAAGAATTGATTTCTTAATCTTTGTCATGGAATTAAAGAGGAAAGAGTCAATATTCGCCCGAGAAGTCCCTCTCATCTATCTCACCCATCCAACGGTCGGACTATTCCCTAAATCTCCCACCTCATCAACCAACAGTCAGACGGATTCTCCAAATCTCCTTCCTCACCATACAACGGTCAGAATATCTCTAGGTCGAACGGTTGGACGATATCCCAAATTTCCCTCCTCAATTTCATAATTTTCCCCAAATCCTATATAATTAGAGCTTTTCTTCCATGCTCTAGGAGTAAGTATCTTAATTAGAAATCCAATGGTCAGAATTTATGAGTGTATAATGGGAATGTAAAAGAATTAAGAAGGATGACTGGTTCAATAGGTATTTATTTTTAAAATAAAATTTTAATGAATAGTTAGTTTCTCTACGCTCTCCCTTTCCCCTCTCTTTCCTCTCTCTCTTTTTGCTTTCCTTCTCTCTCTCTTTCTGCTTTCCAAATCCTCTATTCGCACGATCGTTCTCCCCCGTTTTCTTTAGATCTCAACCGAAGCCACGCCGCCGGTGCATCGTCGAAGCGGATCCCACAATATTCTGGTAAGGCTACTTTTTTCATTTGTGTTTTTAGACTTCTAAAAATTACCGATGAGTATTTGAGATCAAAACTTTTGATTCTGTATTAGCCAACATCTCGTTGGCTTTCACACCATAAATCTGATGAGGAGAGATATTTGTTTAGATGTCATACTATTTATTTTTTACCCCATGCTCTGTTTTTAGTTTTCTCCCCAAATCAAACATGCCACTATTAAAACGAAAGTAATTTCTCTCCCAAATCAACTTCTTCCGGATCTCTATCTCCACCCCTTTCTCCTCCCTTTGATCTCGATCCATGGGAGTTATTCTCCTCTGTTGTACTTGGAAGGCTATATATTGGCTTAGGAAAGGGATGTACAGATCCCTAACCAACGTGGTTCTACAAAGAAATCTCACTAAATTTTTTATTTTATTTTTTACATCCTTTTTCTTCCAAAAAGTCCTACAACAATGCCAGCCATCTATACATATTAGTTTTGTTAGATATATAATCTTTACACATTATTTTTTAACAATTATATTATCTTAATATTTTATTAAGTAAAAGACATATATATCATTAACCGAGAGTAATGTATATATATCAAAATAAGGGTATTGATGTCTTTTATAATTAACTTGATGAAAATTTGATTACATTTTATCTTGTTGATTATTTTTTATTATTTACATATATCTCCATTAGTTTAAGATTGATTTAAATTATATTTTAATAGATAGAGATAGAGAATTATATTTAAATTGAAGTTTATCTCCAAATAATCAAATTTAAATTATTTAATATTAAATGATATCTCCTATAATTAAGGCATAATTTTATTTAAGAGAGAAATCTTAACGGAAGAAAAAAAAACATGTAGAGCGCTTATTCCGTACCATAAAGTTAAATATTTATCAATCATTTTGATAAAGATCTAATGGTTAAGATCTTCAAGGATATAATAAGAAAATTGGAAAGTTAGGCACACGTAATTAAATCTTCTTAACTAATATACTATTTTTCTTATGTAATGTGGTTTTGGAATCGGTACTGGGTATGAAAACAGGCTATTATAGTCATTGGATTAAGATTATAATTTTTAAAGATGCATTGAACCATTTGCCATGAAATTGGGACAAAATACAAACTTAAACGAAATGAGAATGAAGTGTGATATATGCATATAGCATATATGTAGCAGCAGGACCAATAAACTACAAAGCAATTTATGAAATGTAAATGTCACATGTATAAAAAAAGCTAGGAAAATGAAACTCGTTTTACTTTTATACAATTAAATGGCACCCGTTAGGCTATATGGGTTATCTATAAAGTCTCCATAAGAATGGTGATATATTCTCTATGGCTTAATCTTTTATTCCTCAGGTCAACCATCTTAAGGGATTTGGTATTGCGAATTCTTGAGGGTTCAGATAACTAGTTAAGCCTTTATTATCTTATTTGTTGTTAGTAACCTGTTTTGTTTTAAAATACAAAGCTGAAGAAAATAAGGAGGTTTATACCTTACTAATTATCGGCTATTCGACTTATATATTTTTTATTCTTGGTAGCATAAAATTTGTAGTTAACATTAGTTAAAGAGGACACATAATTCCTATTGACCAATGGATAATATTTACTAGTTTAAGTTTTAAATGTTGAGAACTAAGACCAATTATCAAACTAATCTCAGTATTTGATGTTTGGCTCGTTGTTTTGCTCCTTGATTGAGCTGGATATTTGCTTCTACTTTTATGATTAATTATTTATGATGTTGTAAGTATACTATGGCATGCATATGTTTGTACATCTTTTATTGTTACTATTTATGCTTTAATACATTATTATGATTTAACACATGTTTTATCGTTTATCATATTTCATTCAGGTTTCTTTATTATCAAATATATGGAGGGGAGTTTTAGTCAACATGGTGAAACGTCAAAATATCAATTTGATATAGAAACACTAGCTGAATATGAAAATATAATACAAATGATTTTTTAAGTGAAAATGAAGGATATAAATTTTTTAATAGTTATGCTAATCGAAAAGGATTTAGCATAAGAAAAAATAATATAAAACGCCATAAGAAGACTGATATTATAATAGTTGTGAATGTCCCATCCAGTTTGTTATTCAACTTAATTTTGATATAGGTAAATGGTTTGTGAAAAATTTTTATTGATGAACATAATCATGATCTTGCTAGATTAGATGAAGTTCCTTTTTTACGGTCTCATCGTAAAATTAATGATGTTCAAAAATCTAATATTATTTCGTTAAAATTAGCGAAACTTCGAAAGCACCAAATAATGGATGTGATGGAACATCAATATGGTGGCTTTGGAAATGTTGGGTTTGTGTCAAGGGACTTATATAATTTTTCCTATAGAAATAAAATGTCTAAAATCATTGAAGGTGATGCAGATACAGTGCTTAAACTTGTGCGAGAGAGGCAAAAAGAAGATGTTGAGTTCTTTTTTCAATACCAAGTCGATACAAAAGGTCATTTAACAAATTTATTTTGGTGTGATTGTCAATCTCGAATTGATTATCAAGTATTTGGTGACACTGTTGTGTTTGATAGTACATATCGTGTGAATCGATATAAAATGCCATTCATTCCTTTTATAGGTGTTAACCATCATCGTTCGACTATTATTTTTGCATGTGGGATTATTTCAGATGAGACTGTAGATTCATATAAATGGTTGTTAACTACATTTTTAACAGCAATGTATCAAAAAAGTCCTAAATCTATAATTACAAATGGTGATAGAGCAATGCGAACTGCTATAAAAGTCATACTACAAAATACTACTCATCGATTGTGCACATGGCATATTGAACAAAATATAACTCATCACTTACATTCTTCAAGTGTAGATGATTTTAAATCATTACTATATGACCTTAGCGATTTAGTTTCTTTCAAGCAAAGATGGAAAATTTTTATTATTAAACATAAAATTTCTGAAGATCATAAATGGTTGAATCGAATTTATAAGATTAGAAAGTTATGGGCAGCAACATATTTACAAAACAAATCTTTTCTTGGAATGAGAAGTAACCAACGAAGTGAGAGTCTTAATTCTAGATTACATAAGCATCTTGACCGAAAAATGTTATTACTTGATCTTGTAGAACACTATGAACATTGTTTATCTCGCATTCGCAAAAATGAGACTGAAGATGACTGTATAGCTTCTCAAACTATTCCCATAAATAAAACTAATATAATTGAAATAGAAACACTTGCTGCACAAATGTATACTCCAAAAGTTTTTTATTTGGTACAAGCTGAGATTATGTTGGTGGAAAACTATAAAGTTATTGATATACTATATTCTGATGAGTCTTCACAGTTTATAGTAGCTTCACTTACTCATGTTGATGATTTGTTTTTTGTTGATATCACACAAAGTACTAGTATTGATAATATTATTTGCAATTGTTTGAAAGTAGAACATGATGGCATTCCTTGCACCCATATTTTTACTGTTTTAAAAAAACTTAATGAAGTGATTATTTCAAAGTGTTGCATTTGGAAAAGATGGACCAAGAGTGCAAAGTCGGCTTTTGTTTCTGATAGAAGGGGTGGTACAATCCAATGGAGTGAACAAATGTCTAGATTTCGTGCTTTAACTAACATTAGCAATGGAGTATTTTTTGAAGCATCAAAGTCAGAAAAAGAGTTTCAAGACTGGATGAAATGTTTAAGCCAGAAAAGAAAACAGAAAAGAACACATGAGCATGATTCGGGAGTTGAACTTCATAATATTATCGAAGTAGATGGAAAATCAAAAGAAAAAAACCGCTCTTTCAAATAAAGTTCTTGATCCTATGGTTGTGGCATCTAAAGGTGCACCTAAAAAGAGAATAAAATCTTTTAATGAGATTCGAAGATATAAATGTGGACTTTGTAATAAAGTCGGCCATTCAAGACGTACATGTCCCACCATTGAGAAAGATGCAGACAGAGTTTGAGCAGTATTCTTTTGTTCCAAAAAATGAGGTGATATTTATGTTACATTTTTTTTCAATTGATAATCATATTTATTGATGAAATTGGTATATGTGACATTTATAATTTCAGGGATTTAAAGCTACAAAATCTCTTGGTTGATAAAGAGAAGGGTATATTCAAAGCAAATCTGGGGCTGGAAAAAGCCTTCACTATACCTCTCAACAACTATACTCATGAGGTCTTCGATTGTTATATTTTCTATATATTTCTAGTTAACCTTCTTCAACATAAGCATTTACTTTTTTTATATGCAAATTTTTAATTCTTCTTTTTCAAAATGAATTTATGATATAGGGTCTAAGAGAGTTTATTTTTGCATGTGCATTGATGCTTTTGGGTCATCAATACTTGCTCAATTTAAAAGGTTGCAATTTATTTCCTTAAATTTGTCTCCTTTTAACTTTGATTTTCATCTGTCTGTTACGAATTCATCAAGCAATGCCTTATGAGCTCACTGGACTTAAAAGGAAATAAAGGCTTCTTTCCTTCCTTTAGCAGTTAATTACACTTACGGATCAATAGGGGAACCAATCTCCCCTTGTTCATCATTTGTGTGGAGGTGGTTACAACAGCTATTAATAGAGCGGTCAACAACAAGGAGCTTGACCCTTTGAGAATATCCAAGAATAGCACCCCAGTGTCTCACTTAATCTTCGTCAATGACACAATCATCTTTGCCAAGGCCAATCGTATAAGATATGATGATTTATTATGTTTCTAATTATGCCTTTTACTTTTCTTAATTAACTAGATTTATATAATACATTTAATTAACATTAGTATGCTACCACTTCAAACTATATTTTTTCTATTTAAAACTCTAGCTTTAGAACTAATTATAGAGTAAGCATATAGTGGCTTTTCTCTTCTTATATAGAAACATATAAATATAAGTTATTTATAAAATATATATATATATATATATATATATATATAAGTACTAACAAAAATCTAATTAAATATTTGTGATTATTACTCTTGATCAATCATCAATTACCCTGAAACAGTCATTACCCAATCAGGAAAAATTGTAAATGTGTAAGATTACTACTTCATGATTTATACCTGATAGTACATAACAAATTACTATAATACACACATATATATATATGAGTAAATATGAATTTAATTATAAATATTCAATCTATATTTTATAGAGCATCACAGTTAATAAAACATTATCAGCTTTAAAGCGAAGGAGTAACAAAGTTTAACCCTTTTATTTGAAGGATGCTTCCTTTGCTATCTTCGTGTATGAATATATATACCACCTAAAAAATCGGTACATCAGCAGAAGCATATTGTAAGAACTGGGGATATAACAATGATGGAACTTTGAACTTTGAAGGCCTTTTTACATAAAGCAAAAGATTATGTGCAAAAAAGCATCATCTCTTTCTCTCAATTTTGTTTGTGATACATCTGATAAAGTCTTTTGGGTGTCTCATGTGGTATGATTCTGTCATCCATATAGTGATAGTTTGATATAGCCAAGGAACAGTTCAAATGGCAAAGTAGATCTTATATAACAATATCAACCTCTAGGTGAAATCAAGCCCACATTATATTGTATATAACAGCATAACATTGAAAAATAGAAATAAGTTGACTACATAGCTGTGGATATTCGACAGAACATATTGATGAGTCAGATGGACGAGGCAGAGAATATCCAGTATTAACCACTTCATAGAAATAAGTGCATAATGTATTCAGAGGGAAATTTTTGTGCAAACATAACATCAAATGATTATATATGAGTGAAGATGATGTTGAGTGAAAGCATGTTTACTTCAATATATCGAATTACACATTGAACTTTTCTAAGCTTAAGATGATACTTCAATCTGAACATTTGTCACTAAATAGATCCTTCAAGACAAAAAGGATAAGCCATGGCATAACAGAAAAGGAAGTGTGTTTCCAAACAATGTGACAATTTTTTTGGATATGCATCTTCATTCAGATTTGTATGTAATTTAGTTACTAAGTGGGAAGAAAATTGCAATTAAGAATTCCCGATACTAATAAAGTAACTCGAGTTAATGAGTAATTGCAAGATTTAGCTTTACCTGACTATCAATCTTATGAGGTCCATGGCGTAAATATGTAAAACCATCATGTGGACAAAAAAGAACCTTCTTTCCTCCTCTGTGTATGCTTTATACTCCTCAACTATCTTGGTGAATACATCCCTCAGAATAATGTCTTGAAAAAACACATGCTGTTGAAACTTGAAACCTTTACCAGTAAGAACGTCATGGAAAAACATGAAGTAAATCTCCACAAAGTAGAGTAAAAGTTATGAAATGAATAAACAATCCTCGTGGGTCACACATAGAGTCAAAAAAACAAGTACCATTAGTTCAAAATAATGTCTTTTCTGTATTTTTACTTTATTACAGAAAGAAAACAGAAGACTGTACTTCAAAATGCCAAAATCTTAAGAATTAACTTCAAAAAGGTTAATGTTCTTGATGCTAATTTATTAATAATATGACTGCAAGAATGCACATAAAACATAAACAAAGTACAACCGGAATTCTACCAAGCACAAAAGACATTATAAACCAATTTCACAGCCTTTTTCATCAAATACAAAGAAAAATTAAGTTTCTTGCCTGAAAACAGACATGCATATCAACAGATCCAATTAAACTACAAAAGAATATTCCAGTCATAAAGATTATTCCTTATTCTGGAAATATGCAGTAAGACTGGATATATTTCATCAAATTCAATACTAATATAATTTCATTCACAGTTCTACCTTCCATGTTTTTCTTGGTGGAAGTTTTTTCACAGATACAAAGATCCCTTCTATTGGCTTGACTACTTTATGTCATATATATTATCATAGAACCAGCACAAATACAGTTATGGACCTATGATAGCATCAATGGTGATTGTAGTACATAAATGACCTTGAAGATCTAATGACAACTAAATGGTGTACGATCTAAAGTAACATCGCATTAGCATCTCACGCTACTTCAAACTATACATAAATTCAGCATTACCTTGAAGAATAATAGCTGTACCCTCTGATTTTGCATTTAGGACATAGAAGGATAACAATAGCATCAGACTTTAAACTATCAACATTTGCAAATGTCATTACTCCTAGACTTTCCTCTGAGTTCATTCTTTTCTTTTGGACAAGTCAAACTTGCTTCTATTGATCATTTTGCCGATAATGCAATGAACAGAACTTGCTTTGTCTCTGTTTCTATATTAGGAAACAACATTAGTAAGATCAGGAAACCAATGTGAAGGGCACGGACAGTTGCTAAAAACAGTTAAGTCTAATGCTGCATTGTAGAATCAAATTTAAATAAAACATGTCGTGTTAGGAGGTGGATACATGCTAGAAGGTAAGGCATTTGCTAATAAGTATAGATAAACAACAGTTATCTACTTAGTAATGCTCACAATTAAAAAGAAGCTAGTATTGAGTTATTTATTCCATAGTTTGACACAAAGATGAGAAGGAAGGTTGCATAAGAAATCAAATCTTAGTAGAATTATTAATTATTGAAACACTTACCTTGTAATCCGTCTGTAAAGTAATCTTCCAATGTGGCATTAATCAGAAATTTTAACGTGGTAATATTATTCAATTTTCTAAGTTGCACCTCATTTACCCAACAGTTATGACACTTGTGGTAAGAAAAAGTATAGCATACAACACAGCTTCTGCAGTTTTGAGACTGACTGACAACACGAGAAATCACAAAACTTGTGATGCAATTTCTACCAAATCTAAAGAGATATTAAGGGTTCTTCCTCGTGCAACTATTATTGAACGACATTTCACAAATTTCTACTCAGATTAAGCTTAATCTAAAATAAAGCAATTTGATTAGGATATTTTCATTGCTTGACATTTAACTGAAACACATAAGATAGGTTCCTCAACATCTCAGCAAAGGTTCTGTTCCATGAAAGCTTCTATCATCTAATATAACTATTGTGAACAAAGAAATTGCACATAAACAACAGCAAGGAGAACCAAGAAAGTATAAAATATCACTCAGTGAAATCAATTACTATATATAAAAATTGTAAACCATATATATATGTAAACCCAGCCCTGTACAGTTGCATAATAACAAACTTGCATTTGAGGCTAATAACAGAATAAAACCCCAAAAGATACATACAAGTATACAACACTATGCGAAAAATGGAGGAGATGCCATTGGTGCTGTCTCTGGAACTGCATTCCTAGCCATGTTAAACCCAGTCATCGATGAATTCATCCAGGCGGAAACGTCGACATCTTGAAACATGTAGTGCAAGGAAGAACAATCGAACATCTCTGGATCACAAACGCAATTGCTCACGTCCTGCAAGCCTGATTGTGTGTCGAACAGTCGGAGGGCTTCTTGGTGTGCCACCACCTGCTGGTCGTAGGCTAACAGTGTCTCCTGACCACTGTCATCAACAGAACTGTCGACCGCTTCCTGGGACGGCGTTGCAACGGTCACCGGCGGGATCAGCACTGTGTCTGCAGTCTCTGTTGATGGCTCACAGTCAAGATATAGGTCAACTTCTGCAAGCATGTGAAGGAATTCGTCGACATTGTCCTGGTCCCAGTCCTGGAAGATGCCCGATGATGAAGGAGCATCCATTGTACGATCACTGGACTGGATCAAGGTATCCTGAGATGGCATCAGCGTGGAGGGCATTTTGTCAAACACACCGAGGGAAACCTCTTCTTCTTGAGCACGCTTGCGTGATCCGCTGCTCTGGATCAGGGTATCCTGAGAGGGCATCAGCGTGGAAGGCATTTTGTCAAACACATCGAGAGAGACCTCTTCTTGAGCACGCTTGCGTGATCTGCTGCTTTGGATCAGGGTACCCTGAGATGGCATCAGCGTGGAGGGCATTTTGTCAAACACATCAAGGGATTCCTCTTCTTCTTGAGCACGCTTGCGTGATCTGCTGCTCTTCTGGGCTTTTGGGCTCATCTTAATGAGACACAAAACCCATTGAGGCTGAAGAGAAGAAGAAGAAGAAGAAGAAGAAGAAGACGAGGAGTCCACCACCGAGTTAGATATCTTCCTCTTCTTCTGCTGGTTACGAGAGCCGGGTGGTTCACACAGTTGATATTCATGCATGACGAACCCACTGCTGCAGTCGTATCCAGTGAGATGGAACGACAACATGCTCTTCTTCCACCACACGGTCTCGCCGGAGTCGAGGACGGCCGTCTCCTCCTTGCTGGTGGAATCCTTCTTCCACCTCCCACTCTCCATCGTCCGATTCGTCCGCGACGAGCCCAATTGTTTCTGCTCGGAGACGAAGTAGGCCTCCTCGTGTCCGGCAAGAAGCTCCCACGGAGGGATGGAGGAGACCTCGGCGACGGTGACGAAGTCGGAGGCCATCGGGTGGCCGGCGACCCACGGGCACAGGTAATCGACGATGAGCTCCTCCTCTGTGGGAATAAAGTGGGTACCGACAATGTCATCATCGTATTCTTCTCCTCTTCTTTGTTCCTCCATCTCCATCATCGATGATGCCTTCCCCACCATATCGTTCTTGAAAACCTTGAAGAAGACCAAGTGGGAGAAGTTTGCGATTAATCTTCGTTAGGCGGTTGGTCGTTAATTATATAGGATTTGGGGAAAATACGAAATTGAGGAGGGAAATTTGGGATATCGTCCCAGATATTCTGACCGTTGTATGGTGAGGAAGGAGATTTGGAGAATCCTTTTGACGGTTGGTTGATGAGGTGGGAGATTTAGGGAATCGTCCGACCGTTGGATGGGTGAGATAGATGAGAGGGACTTCTTGGGTGAATATTGACTCTTTCCTCTTTAATTTCATGACAAAGCTTAAGAAATCAATTCTTTCTTGGTTAGTGGAGCCATCCCACCCAATGAATTATTAGGATTCGTTTTCACTAGGGGCATATATGGGAACATATGATCCACTAGTAGCAGATCCAATTTACTTTATTGACCCAATCTATTATGTAGTTGATTCAGCAGCATAACCATAAAAGGCACCAGATCGGTATTGACGTATATAGGCCTGTTCTTGAAGCTGGTGGATATGCATTACCTTAAAGTGGTCCAACAACTAGATCTTGCTCTTTAAAAGGAAATAAAGGCTTCTTTCCTTCCTTCAGCAGTTAATTATACTTATGGATCAATAGGGGACCCAATTTCCCCTTGTTCATCATTTGTGTGAAAGGTGGTTACAGCAGCCATTAATAGAGCGGTCAATAACAAGGAGCTTGACCCTTTGAGAACATCCAAGAATGGCCCCCCGGTGTCTCACTTAATCTTCGCCAATGACACAATCATCTTTGTCAAAAGCAATCGGCGATCCTGCAAGACCATCAAGAAAATAATTATAGGATGACCATAAAGAAGTGGGCCTGAAAGCGAACCCTTAAAAGTCAATGATCCATTTCTCGAGAAGCACCCCCACTCCCTTAGGTCGGTCTTGTCAGATACCCTAGGAATATCTAGGAGGGGAACAATGAAAACAATCCTAAGTATCTCACCAGTGAGTGGACGCATCACAACTGACCACCTTCAGTCAACGATAGCGAGAATTAAAGCATAATATTTAGGTTTCTAATTATCGTGTGAATGGGCAAGACCGGAATAAGGCTGGGACAAAATTCATACAGATGGCTCCCTCCCCAATAATGAAGCAGGTATTTGTGTAGTTCTGAGAAAGTCCTACAGCTTATGGTTGACACCTTTCAGTAGAGCTACACCACAAGCGGACATACTTGTCATTGAGCTACTTGCTCTTCTCCGAGGGCTAGATTGTCATCTGATGGAATGGGAGAAGGGCTGTTGATTCGCAGGTAGCAGTAAAGTGCATTCGTCTAACTCATGTCCTTGGAACACCAAAGATCATTTACTCGTAATCCTCAGGTAGCTTGAAGCTTTGAAAGTCTCTAATATATGGAGAGAGGCTAATCGCTGTACGGATTACCTAGCTAAGCTGGGATCATAGGATCGGGATTCATCTTTATATCTAAACAATTTCTCTCCCACACTTCGAGGATACATGGAAGAAAGAAAACAGGTATATTGAAATTCCAATAAGAAAGGTGACAATGGATCACTATTCTCTAAACTTATGTATATTAACAAAGACAATAATCTACAATACTTTTCTTTTTGAGAGAAATAATTTAATCCATCACACTGAGAATATAGAGGGAAGATAGAAAGTTCGAGGAATCACCCATTTGATTTAATTGCAATACTACACACAATCTTCTTATAGAATACTACAAAGATAAAAAAAATTAAATATCCAAAATAGGGCAATTAAGCATATTATCTATGGATTCTACAATTAATTCAGATGATTAGGATGTCTATCCTCCATCTTATTGTCGTCAACAACTCTATATCTATCAATATTCTCAAAAAACTTGGTGCCAAGAAAAGAGAACAAGAAACAAAATGGGTGACGGGTGGAAGGCAACATGGTGGCGAAACTAGGAGCACTTCTCTCCGTAAGGGAGAACTTCTAGAAAGGTAAGAGAGGAGCACAACTCTCCTACTAGGCTCGACTCATCGGGTGATCAAAGGCCACCAAGACCCTCGAAGTCCTTAGTAGTCTTTTTTTCTTAAGGAGAATGAGGGCAGAGACAAGTTATAAGGTGTCGTAATAGGAAGAATGATAAGGACCTTCAAGGAGCACGCGGACGCAACCTAAACACCTAGCATCCCCCCAAGCCTTTCCTTTAAACAAGTGTTTCCCTAGACATTGCTCTTGCCACACCCAAACTCTAAACACGTGCATGGCACGAGCCCACACGGCACATGTGTGGCACCTGACAACTTAGTTAGTTGCCGACAATCAAATAAACCTATCAACATTATAATTTATCCATAACATCTAAACTAAGAATAACTCAAGTCTGACTGTCAATAACATACATATAATCCTAATAGGGCTCCACACAGGCCATAACACATCATCAAGTGCTTTTTGCTATTATATATACATAATTTAACAAATACAGAGTCACCTGCTAAAATATAAAACAGAGGTAAAGACATTCTAAATGTCAACTAATACACCATATAATGTAACGCCCCCACCCGGCACGGGCATGTGCACGTGCACGCCCACGTGACAAGTCGGGCGGGGCTCGTCACGCACAGATACACTACTGTGCACATGTAATCATGACATAATCAAATAATACCTACTGATATATCCATACTCACATAATCCAATACCAAAAAAATCATATTATCAACAAAATAAATCTGTTAACATCTGAATATCCACGTTCATAATAATATACACCAAGCCACTATCTAATCTGGCAGGACCTACACAGGCCACAACAAACCATCAAGATACAACTAAAATAACTCATACAAGACTATACTATGATTCGACCTATATTATACAAATCATCGTCTAATACAAAAGAGTACAAATATCAAATACTGGTATAACTCAATTTCTATATAAACTATCATCTATACAGTCTCACATCTATAGCTCACCTCATTATTGCTTTAAAATGTCTTCTCAAGATATCACGAGTCGCTATCACCGTACCACATATCTGAGGGGTTAGAAAAGAAATAAAGAGAGTCATGAGCAAAAGGCTCAGTGAATAGACCTTACCCCGAATCAGTGATACCAAACAGAGAGTAAATTATGTACTTGATAATATGAGACAGAAAGAGCATCATGTCATGAATGAGTATATGAATGCATTCTCAATAATATATAAATGAAAAGTAGATAACATGTCATAACTGATAAAAGTATATAATCTTCAACAATGAATAAACAAATCTCCATGTCATACTATCATTATAACGCTCTCTCAAATATGACATATGATGCATGCTGACCATGACCATGTTATGATATTAAATGTAACCATATATAATGTATATTAACTACTCGATAATCAGGTAATCAGATGATAATGAAATCATATGCATTTCTCAACACCTCCATCATCAATGTCAACTCTATATGTCATTATTATACTAGACCACTATGCATAGTCAACGCCCGGTACCCGGTCTCAACATCATGCCCGAAGGCTCGGAGCATACTCTGCCATCCACAAGGAGTATCTCAAATATAACAATACCCTGCCATCCGCTAAGGGTAACAACATCCATCCAGAATGGGCACCCTTCTAACTAATAGAAATCTCGTGAGGATAACTCGCCACATATGCCCTAGCGAATGGCATGTGTCCGAATGTCTATTGCGCACACAGACTAACGATCTCAGATGTAAGGCCAATAGGATCGCGACTATGTCGAGCGATCAATCATCCACCAAGCGCGTCCTAACCCTCGCGCCTACTCGGGTATCCTCACGCTTTCTATCAACTATCCTATCAATCACATTTCATGCTTTCGTTCTAAATGATAGATCATATGCATATATCCAGTACGATAACGAGTCAATGCATAACAGGAATTTAGGTGGAATAGGAATCAAGAGAAAAATGATGCAATGTAGTCTCCAACTATATAGTCAACACACGCATACTCATGCTAATCTATTATATGCATACACATGCTACAGATCAACTGGATATGACCTTACAACAATATAATCATCTCTCACCATCTCAATTTATCATCATCATACTCATATCCAAAATTAACCTAATCAAATGCATGATAAAAATATGCTCGACTGTAATCATCTCTAGATAAAGTCATATAATCATGTCGGAGGCCAAAACATACATGTACATAATATATAATGTAACCTAATTTGAGAAAGGGATCTAGGGGATAAGACTACTCACTCTTGATCAGAATGAAAAACCCCTAGACACACGTATGTATCTAACCTCTAGGCAATGATATTTCTCGTTCGCTTAAGTAAAAGTCGGAAGAAATATTAAAAACGAAAGTATAGATGAACGCCAATATTTTAACGTGGAAAACCCAAACGGGAAAAAAACCACGGATCCAAACTCGGATCAAAACCAATCACTATGATAGTAGCAGTTACAAAACTGACTCACAAAACAACCCGTCGATCCAAATGACTTTGTTCCTCTCAGTCTTGATCGCTAGAACCCACGATTCACTGCTTCTTGTGATTGAAGTCCAATCTCAGTAGCCCTCGAGATTGATCTTTCGTCTAGATAGCCCTTAAGACGAAAGATTAAGATTTGTAGATGCGAAGGGCCTTGTTTGTTGAAAAACCGATGTAGCCTACAAAAAGTCTCCTTGAATAATCTTCTTCAACTGCCCTAGCTTAGGGCAACACTATCCTTATATATGATCTCCAAGATAGAGCCAAATCTAAGTCATAATCGTACTCACAAAAATCCAATAAATTGCAAACTTCATAGGTGCGTTCGAACGCGGCCCGAGTGCATTCGAACGGCCTAACTTAATCTCAGGTGCGTTCGAACGGGCCCAAGTGCGTTCGAACGCGACAGCTTGAATTCTTCAGGTTGCGTTCGAACGCGTTTGTGAACGCTGCTCTTGGTCTGTATGAACGCAGTACCCGCGTTCGAACGCGTTTGTGAACGCGGCTCTCTATCTGTGTGAACGCAGTGCCTGCGTTCGAACGCGCTTGTAAACGCGGCTCTCTGTCTGTGTGAACGCAGTACCCGCGTTCCAACGCGTTTGTGAACGCGGCTCTCTGTCTATGTGAATGCAGATTTCGCGTTCGAACTCGTTTGTGAACGCACCGCGTTCGAACGCGTTTGTGAACGCGGTGTGAACTCAACAGCTTTTCTCCATTAACCTTGCAATTCTTCAAACCAGAGATATTCTAGACTTGTGTAAAGCTCGTATACATGAAAGACTTTTGTACACAATTGCCAACAAATAAAAACCTAACAATCTCCCCCTTTGGCAATTTGTGACAAAACACCTAGGTTACAAGATATTACAAGGACTGCAAATAAATATATACCAATCCAAGGTCAAGTGAAAATAACTTGAAATGAATAAACAATTCAAACACAAGTTATCAATGGAGCATAAATTCAAAAGTACTTAAGCAGACAAAGTTCACAGTTACTTCAAGCAAAGTTCAAAATTACTTAAGACTCTCATAAACTCCCCCTATGCTCATACTCCCCCTACACACCTAGACACCTAGACACTAACCTAGACACTAAGACACTCTCCCCCTTTTTGACACAAATGCCAAAGACTAGGAACTCGGAGGGAACTGACGATAAAGAATTGTCAACACGAAGTCGAGGTAGGTGACGAAGGCGGCCTTGGTTTCTTGGTAACTGTAGCTTTTTTTTTTTTTTAGGCATTCTAGAGAAGGAAAAAAAAGTTGCAAGATTCAACATATGCCCAAAGAGTACAAAAAAAAAATAACAAGAAATCCAAAAACTCTAGAAACTATGAAGACCCTAAGTGAAATCCATCTTCCACTTAAAAATGCTAAGTTATCACGTTCAATCGCACAAAAAAAAACATCAAGATATTAACTTTAACATGATCAAAACTTGAAACCGCTCGAAATCAATCAAGATCAATAGACTTTGGAGATGCACTTCTAGAAATTCAAAATATATTCAAGACATAGAATATGACAATCAAATGAAATAAGTCATACACAGATCAATCAAGTCATCAAAAGCATATTATAATCAATTCTAATGCATCACTCAAAATTAAATTAATCTTGATTGATCATAATGATACGCATATGCAAGATGAGCATAGATAACATGAACCAATATTCTTAAACAAACTTTACTATATAAACAATGATGCAACACAGTAGTCAAACCGACTTAATATAGAAATTTTGCACTTTTCGACTTATTCTCCATAACACAACAGGAATTTTTCCTGTATTTTTTTCTTTTTACTGAAACATATATGTGCAATGATGGCTTTCACACATGAGTAGGTAGCCTTTTTCTTGTAGTACAAATCAAACGATGTGCAAGAAGAAATTCACATATGTCATTATTTTTTTTAAATTTGCAAATAATGTACTGAGTCAAACTAGACTCGAAACAAGACGACTTTCACACTAACTCATTGTAGCCCTTTTCATTGATCTTTTATAAAAATATATTTGATAACTAAGCATGAGGTCAAACTGTGCAAATCAAAGTTAATAGAGAGCTATTAAAAAAAATATTCATGATATCATGCTCACACAAGAATACACATACGTTATGAGGCATTAAAAATTTATTATTATAGAAGTCGAGGGAGTGACAAAATCAAAATTGAAACAATATACTACAAGATGACAAAATTGACTATAATAACTCATAATCAAGAGAAAAATCATATTTTTATGTCAAGAGTATATTATTGAATCTAGGAGTGCATCAATTTTTTTTTATAACAAAAACTCTCGACAAATCTAAAACTGAAACCAAAGAAAATTTCAGAGTAAAATAAAACAAAAAAAAAATGAAACAAAATAATAAGAAACTCGCAAACTAAAACACAAATCAATCCAAAGCACAAATCCCTAAAGAAGTGCGAAGATACTGAAATCTCTGTAAATCAAAAGGTTTTGTAACAAATCACCCAACTGTTTCTCCGTCTCAACATGTTCTATTGCTATTGTTTTGTCTTGTTACATTTTAGATTATGTGAAGTTCTAACAATATAGCAATTATTAGATGTTCTAGATCCAAAACATATAACATTACCATCATGATCTAGAATAGTACAATCATTTTTAGAGAATTCTACCTCATAACCTTCATCACAAAATTGAATGATGCTTAATAAATTTGCTTTCAAGCCATTAACATAAAGAACATTTTCGAGACTAGGAATCCCTGGAGTACTTACCTTTCCTTTACCTATTACCTTGGATGAGTTACCATCTCCGAATGTCACAACTCTCCCTTCATGTTTTTCGAGATTAGAAAATAAAGACTTGTCACCCGACATATGTCTTGAACAGCCACTATCTAAATACCACAATTCAGAATTTAAGGCTTTCAAGGCAGTATGCACAACATAACATTTCAAATCAGATTTCTTGATCCATATGGCCTTTGTTTTCATCCCATAAATAAAAGCACTTCTAGGTTTTTGCAAAAATTTGCAATGTGGTCGAATATGCCCTAGAATGCCGCAATGATAGCATGTCGGAACAAACCTTTTTCTACTCACCTTATGTCGAGGAGAGTGATTAGAGTTTACCTTTGGTACCGTCGAAGATTCACCAGTTTGTAGATTCAACTTCAATTTTAAAGGATTCATCCAGGATTGCTTTGAAAATACGATTGATGGCTTCAGGTATTCTTCCTTTTGTATACCTGCAGAAACAAAAACAGTTTTATTATTATTTGAATTACCAGTATATCCAACACCATACCTGTCTTTTCCAGAGATCTGAGCTTTTAGAATCTCGTCCAGTTTGTTCTTCCCTTTTAGAAATGTAACTTCCTTATGCAATCGCTCTAGTTCAATTTCATCAGCCTTCATTTTATTTTTCGCATTGTCAAGTTGTTCAGAAAGGTCTTTGACACGTTCAAGCTCCAATTTGTACTTCTCCTCAAATTGAATTCTTTCTGGTTCAATTTCCTTGAGTCGTTGAAGTAGTCTAAGATTGCTTTTCTTGAGTTTAAACGACTCTAGGTACAAGTCATTATATGCCTTTTGAATTTCAGATTCATCTTCCTCAGCCGGTAGCATATCAAGATCATCTGTACTATCAGTATCATCAACAGAGTCAGTATTAAGCAGAGAAGAGGCAAAGGCTACAAAGTTTTCTTCGTCTTTATCAGAATCATCATTAGATTCATCTGAATCATCCCAAGTAACTTTCATAGCTTTGCCCTTTCTCTTAAGACGATTAGGGCATTCTTGTGCGATGTGTCCAAAACCAGAACATTCAGAACATTGAACTTTATTTTCAGAATTCTTATTTTTCTGTTTGACATTGTTGTTGCTACCACCTGTATTCGAAGTCACAGTATTCTTCTTTTTCACAAAAGTTTTGTTTTTTTTCAAATTTTTCAGTATTCAACTTGTTTGGCTTCCGAAAGAATTTATTGAACTTTTTGACAAACATAGCCAACATCTCAACATCTAAATCACCTTCATCTTCAGACTCCTCTAAATTTTGTTCAACAGTGGATAGAGCTATCCCTTTGGACTTCCTCGGTTTTGAAAGACTGGACTCAAATGTTTATAGATTTCCTACCAATTGTTCAACTTTCATAGAGTCAATGTCCTTACTTTCCTCAATAGCTGTAACTTTCGCCTGAAACCTTTCTGGAAGAGACCTAAGGATCTTACGGACAATTCTATTTTCAGGAATTTTCTCTCGTAGGTTGAAACTGGAGTTGACTATATCACTTAACTTTGCATAGAACTCATCAAATGTTTCATTCTCCTCCATACGTAGGGTTTCAAAATTAGTAGTCAACCTCTGAAGTTTCAAAAATTTTACAGCCATAGTACCTTCATGAGTTGTTTCTAAGATCATCCAGGCTTGTTTTGCTATTTCACAAGTAGATATTCTTCTAAATTCTTCCGAGGAAACACAACTAAAAATTGCATTTATTGCTTTGCTATTCCAGCCAACTTTTTCATAATCTGTTTTATCCCATGACTCAATCGGTTTCTCAACTAACTCATCATTCACCATGTACATTGGTGGACTCCAACCGTTCATAATGCCCATCCAAACTCTCTCATCTATAGACTTCAAATAAGCTCTCATCCTAGCTTTCCAATATCCATAATTTGATCCATCTAGAATAGGAGGTCTAATAGATGAGGGTTCATCTCTATGAAAATCCATGCCTATTTGATCTCTCTCAAAGGGTGAGAGAACCTGCTCTGATACCAATTAAAAAACCCCTAGACACACGTATGTATCTAACCTCTAGGCAATGATATTTCTCGTTCGCTTAAGTAAAAGTGGGAAGAAATATTAAAAACGAAAGTATAGATGAACGCCAATATTTTAACGTGGAAAACCCAAACGGGAAAAAAACCACGGATCCAAACTCGGATCAAAACCAATCACTATGATAGTAGCAGTTACAAGACTGACTCACAAAACAACCCGTCGATCCAAACGACTTTGTTCCTCTCAGTCTTGATCGCTAGAACCCACGATTCACTGCTTCTTGTGATTGAAGTCCAATCTCAGTAGCCCTCGAGATTGATCTTTCGTCTAGATAGCCCTTAAGATGAAAGATTAAGATTTGTAGATGCGAAGGGCCTTGTTTGTTGAAGAACCGATGTAGCCTACAAAAAGTCTCCTTGAATAATCTTCTTCAACTGCCCTAGGTTAGGGCAACACTATCCTTATATATGATCTCCAAGATAGAGCCAAATCCAAGTCAATCATACTCACGAAAATCCAATAAATTGCAAACTTCATAGGTGCGTTCGAACGGCCTAACTTAATCTCAGGTGCGTTCGAATGGGCCCAAGTGCGTTCGAACGCGACAGCTTGAATTCTTCAGGTTGCGTTCGAACGCGTTTGTGAACGCTGCTCTCGGTCTGTGTGAACGCAGTACCCGCGTTCGAACGCGTTTGTGAACGCGGCTCTCTGTCTGTGTGAACGCAGTGCCCGCGTTCGAACGCGCTTGTGAACGCGGCTCTCTGTCTGTGTGAACGCAGTACCCGCGTTCGAACGCGTTTGTGAACGCGGCTCTCTGTATATGTGAATGCAGATTTCGCGTTCGAACGCGTTTGTGAACGCAGTGTGAACTCAACAGCTTTTCTCTAATAACCTTGCAATTCTTCAAACCAGATATATTCTAGACTTGTATAAAGCTCATATACATGAAAGAATACACTTAGAATATTTTGTACACAATTGCTAACAAATAAAAACCTAATACAGAGGACACGAACCGCGCAACTCTCACGCCCGTCAGTTCGACATCAACTCAACGTTAGGGTCCACAGGGTCTCACATAAGGGGTTCGGGGTTTAAAAATATTTAAGTAGCATGAAGTTAGCCGTTCATCTAATTAAAATCCGTTCATGTAATATAAGATGATTTAGTAGGTTTTAGAATTTCTACTTATCTTTATAACTCGCTAGATTTTAAAAATGAAACTATAAATATAGATAAAAACCTAATTATAATTCTATCTTGATTAATTAAAGATTACTTTATAAAATAATAAATAAATACATAAGCCTAATATTTTATTTGTTACAAAAATTACAATATATAATAAATTAATAGAATTACTTAAAATGTATATCATAAGAATATTAGAATATAAATCTAATAATTATAATTACAAATCTATCTATTAACCTAATATACATATAAGTAAATAAATAAATATTAAGTATTACCTATATTTATGTGTAACCTAATTAATCATCAATAAACTTTAATTAGCAATAATCATAATGATGAATATGTATTATTATTAAAATAAATAATGTCTAAATCTATTTGTATTAATTAAGACAGAAATACCTAAATAAATAAATAATAAAATAAAAAAGGATAATGGACCACTAGTACAAGTGCTGGGCTTGGCCTAGCACTGGCCTGCTATAGTGTTGCAGAAAAATAAGAAGAGAAGAAGCAGCTGAGGAAGAAGAAGAAGAAAAGAAGAAGGAAGAAGAAGGAAGAAGAAGAAGAGAAGAGAAGAAGGGTAGAAAGAGGAGGGAGGTGCGGACCCGGGCCGACGGGGAAGGCACCGGCCGCTGCTAGCTGCCGGCCTCTCACCGGCGGCTTGGCTCCGACGAGCCCGAGCTCGGGCAAGAGAGAAAGAGAGAGAGAGAGAGAGAGAGAGAGAGAGAGAGAGAGAGAGAGAGAGAGAAAGAGAGAGAGAGAGAGAGAGGAAGAGCTTCTCACCGGCGGCGACAGCTTTGGGAAGGTCGCGACGGGCCGATGTCGGCAACGAGGAGAGGAAGGAGTGCGAGAGAGTAGAGAGAGATAGATAGAGAGAGAGAGATATAGAGGGAGAAAGAGAGGCGGTGGAGGAGGGGTAGCGGTGGCACCGGGGCCCGCCGTGGCCAATTGGCCGCAACCGGTTGGCTGCGACAGTGGGCGCGTGGCGCCCCACCACGCAAGCTACTCATGCAGCTTACATGGGGACGAAGCCAACCATAGTGTGGCTGGCCACGTCTTGCCCAAAATTATTTTATTTTATTATTTTTTTTAAGGTTGGGTTTTTACATATAATATAACGCATCTAGCGTATAACATTAACCACACTCTATTCTTGACCCGTTGGCAAGACCTCTAAGAGAGTATCCTGCTCCACTCATTCATCTGAGTTTTTGGAAATGAAAAACAAAGAGAGTCATAAGCTAAAGGCTTAGTGAATAGATCTTACCACAAATCAGTGATGCCAAATATAAAGTAAATCATGTACTGAATAATATTAATCAGAAAGAGTATTATGTCATGAATGAGTATATGAATGTGTCCTCAATAATACATAAATAAAATATAGATAACATGTCATAACTGATAAAAGTATTTAATCCTCGATAATAAATAAACAAATTACCATAACACACTATCATTATAACTCTCTCTTAAATATGGCACATGATGCATGCCGACCATGACCATGCTATTGTATCAAATGCAATCTGGTACACTTAGTTAGAGTCTTTTCTTATTACATTAGTTATTTATTTTTATTAAAATAAAATTTCTATAGGTCGCGTTCGAACACGGTTGAAAGCGCGTTCGAATGCGTTTGTGAATGTCTGCATCATGTTCATAAAAATAGTGAACACGAAATGCGTGTTCGAATACAAAATGTGCGTTCGAACGCCTACATCGCGTTCGCATCGATAGAGAATATCTTTTGTGCGTTCGAACACAATCGTTGGGAATCTTCGAGAATTAGGGTTAATCATTGTTATTTTGGCTTGTTGGCTAGCCTCTATAAAGGTGTTGATGGCAGCTAAAATTATTATGCTATTAGATTATTGGTTTCTTACCTCCTATCTTCTCTCTGTTTTCTCTACCCTAATCTCCCTCATCCCTCTTCACCAACCTACCACCTCTACCGTTAGCAAGGTCTCTCTTAACTTACAATCTCCTTTATCTATCGAGTCCTCCTTCTTTCTTGGGATCTCGACCACTTCTTCCCCTTCGTCTTCATCACTTAAACAACATCTACCATCCATCCTCATCTTCATTACCGTCCATAACCCTAACATCCACTCCACTCGTCACCACCACCATCATTCACACTAAATCATAATTTTGTCCCAGTTGCAATTTGAATCTGTAAAGAGCGTAAATACAAAAATTGTAGATCAGAGAGTTACAGATCGATTCCACTTAGTTTTGTAATTTTATAATTATGGAAGAATATTATGTGAATATTTTCCCTTGATTGCGCAGACTGCTTTCTACAATAAATCCATATCTTAAAAGAATTGTTCCGTAGCCTATCACAACCATATATGATGTATATTGATCACTTGATAATCAGGTAATTAGATAATAATAAAATCATATACATTTCTCAATATCTCAGTCATCAATATCATCTCTATATGTCATCATACTATACCACTATGCATAGTCAATACTCGGTACCCGATCTCAATATCATGCCCGAAGGGTTAAAACATACTTTGCCACCTGCATGGAGTATCTCAAATATAATCATACCCTGCCATCCACTAAAGATATCAACATCCATCTAGACTGGGCACCCTTTTAGCTGATAGAAATCTCGTGAGGATAACTCGTCACATATGCCCTAGCGAATGGCATGTGTTCGAATGTCTGCTGCGCACACAAACTAATGACGTTAGACGTAAGGCTATAGGATCACGACTATGTCGAGTGATCAATCATCTACCAAGCATGTCCTAACCCTCACGCCCACTCGGGTATCCTCACGCTTTCTATCAAACTATCCTATCAATTACATTTTATGCTTTTCTTCTAAATGACAAATCATATGCATATATCTAGTACGATAACAAGTTAGTGCATAACAGAAATTTAGGTGGAACGTGAATCAAGAGAAAAATGATGCAATGTAGTCTCTAACCATGTAGTTAACACATACATACCCATGCTAATCTATCACATGCATACTCATGCTACAGATCAACTGGACATAAAATTATAATAATATAATCATCTCTATTTATCATCATCATACTCATATCCAAGATCAGCCTAATTACATGCATGATAAAAATATACTTGACCGTAATCATCTTCAAATAAAGTCATATAATCATGTTGGAGGCCAAAACATGCATTTACATAATATATAATATAACCTAATTTGAGAAAAACGTTTAGGGGATAAGATTACTCACCACCATTGTAATTACCAAACAACCACTCGTTCACGCTGCTACAACAACGATTAGGCCTCGATAGCTAAGTCTATGGGGTCTTGAGCAAGGGGGTTGAAATCTGAAATTATTTTTAATATATAATGTTAGTCTTTTCAGTAATTAAAATATACCCGACTAAAAAATAATTTCTCGTTGTAATCATATACTCCTCATTCCTATATTTGTTTTGTTATTTATTAACCATAATTATATTATCTAATAGTGTATTTAAAACATAATTATCTGCCTATTATTCTCTTTGATAATTAAGAAAATAAGAATTAAATTAATGCAAATAATTACATATAAATATATGTACATAACTCTAATAATTACTATACCTAGTTGGGATTAATATAGTAATGTGTATTGCATGTATTTTGCTAAACCTAGTATGATTAGATTTATTTACTAATCATGATATAATCAAATTCAATTCATATAAATTAAATAGATTAGATTAACTACAATAATTAAATAACTAATAACATAATTTAAATTGTACTAAATAGTTTGTTTTTTTCAAAAAATTACCATAGATAGTGCTGGGCTCAGCCCAACACCTCAACACTACAGGTGCTGGGTTGAGTCTAGTACTATGCAGCCAGGGCAAACTGCCCGAGGAGAGAAAAGAAAGGGAGGAGGAGGAGGAGGAGGAGGAGGAGGAGGAAGAAGAAGAAGAAGAAAAAGGTGAAGGAAGTGGGAAAGGGGGCTGCACTACAAGGAGGGAACGGTCGCTAGTGGCCACTCAGCGGCCGGCCTCTTGCCAGCGGCTCAATCTTTCGACAGCCTCGAGAGGAAACCGAGAGAGAGAGAGAGAGAGAGAGAGTGAGGGGAGGAGAAAGAGAAAATTAGAGAGAGAGAGAGGGTGGTCATGCGGCAGTAGTGGAGTGGACTGTGGGTTAGGTCCCACCTCCACACGTCACCGCGGTGCTAAGGAAGTGGCTCGGTGGAGGGGTGTGGCACCTCCGCTACTACCACAGCATGCAAAGCATGTTGGGCACGAGGCCGACCACAGCGTGGCCATTCGCGTCGTGCCCAGCAATTTTATTTTATTTTATTTTGTTTTTTGTTTTTTTATTTTTTTACTACTTGGGTTATTATAGTTCTAGGTCCTTGGTTTCTTGCTCCAACCATGGGCTTGCCACAAAATCTCCTCGGGGACCTTTAGCTAATCATTCTCATTCCTCTCGCTACTTTAAAAAAGCCTTATTATCACCATCCTCTCCACCCTCTTCTCTCTCTCACCCAAGTCCGTGCTCCTACTCTTTCTCCTCCATCTTCTCAACATCTCTCAATGGTTGCCATCTCGCTCCCTTCGCCCTTCACCCTACGCCCTTCGCCCTTCACCCTACGCCCCTCGCCCTCTTTACCTTCCTCCTAGTATCTTCTCCGACAGGTGTCTCTACTATGCAACAAGGGCCATTATGCCTTCTCCTACAGTAATGTTTGTTGTTGTTTTTGGTGCGGGAAGCTTGATCATAAAAGCTTCTCGTGTCATGGCCATCCCCCTAGATCCATGCCGGCCCTCTCCTATAATTTTTGTGGATCTCCCTAAAGAGGATTATGCTACTCTATTGGCCCTGGTTGCCATTCTCTCCGAGGGGGTGAAGTTTTGATAGCCTTAACTCGATTGTTTCCTACCACGTCACCTTTCTTAGTTGGCACTACTAGGCCCATAGAATATGCAATACCCTCTTCTTCATCCGCTTTTGAACCATTAGTCCCTCTAGTGTGACACTAGACACAGGACCCTACACGCTGAGGGTGGAATATTCTTCATATAACCTTGGATCATTTCTCATAATGCTTCAAGGGTTTCTCTTAGATAGTGTGTCTCGATCTCCCTAATTGGCCTCCCTATGGACTACTGGAATGAGAGGGTGGTAAAGAGGATAGTGGGGTCCTTTGGCTTGCTAGAGATCATCTACCTCACTCTTTCTTCAAACTATCATAAGATTCTATGATCCTCTCGAGATCTCGTTCATACAGAACCCCACGCCCACTCTAGCGGGCCAACAAATTATTTGTACCCTAAGACAATCATTTCCTCCTCAATGCACCTCTTGAATTCGTGGGCATTTGTGCTCTCCATCTATCGTCAACAATAGAAAAGAAAAAACCCAAAACAATCTCAAATAAAAAGAAGAAAGAAAACCCTAACGGAGAAGAAGTAAATAAAGATCGAACAAAGGGATAATAAAAAATATCAAACCTAGTATTGCTCCAATCAGCGGTCTGCATCACAAAGATGCTCCATGACAACAAAAACATGATCTGAGAGGTATAAAATAAAATAGTATGGTTCATAGGTGGCTTCGAATGAGAGATCTCTAATGTATATTGATTTCCTCTCTCCATTTCTTCTCTAGTGAGAGGTAGGGTGATATGATCCAACCATGTGAGTTAAGTTAGTCGAGTCAGTTGAGTCAAATCTAGTCAAATTGAGTTAGTTAGTTAGTTAGTTAGATTTGCTTATTGATTTAAATAGGAATGATCATGGGTTGATTATTATTATGAAACTGATCATTGAGTTGAGTTATTTTATTATCTTGTTTTTATCTTTTATTGTATTAGATCATATTTACCTTCATAGGACTTGATCATAACCCTAAATCCCTTCAAAACACACAAATCCTAGCTATCATCCTTCTCTATGGGCCACCCTACATTACGACAGTCCACCATCACTCTTGGCTATCCACCACCCTCCGATGACCGCCGCAATGTCAGATAATCACAAATTTGTTATTTTGATCTCCCTTCACTATTTTATTTTTAGCTTTTAATCTTGACCTTTAATTCATGTAAAATGAAAGCCATTAGATATGTAACTCGTGATGCTAGCAACCATAATTTTCTCATGATGTTAGTACATCCATATCGATATATATGATACACTTAGTTAGAGTCTTTTCTTATTGCATTAATTATTTTCTTTCATTAAAATAAATTTTCTATAGATCGCGTTCGAATGCGATTGGGGGCGCATTCGAACGCCTTTGCAAACGCCTGCATTAGGTTCGCAAAAGTAGAGAACGTGAAATGCGTGTTCGAACACAGTCGAGCATGTTCGAATACCGCGTTCGAACATCTGCATCACGTTTGCATCGACAAATAACGTCTTTTGTGTGTTCAAACGTGATCGGGCGCGTTGAAACGTGATCGGGCGCGTTCAAACGTGATCGAGCGCATTCAAACGTGATCGGCTGGAGTCTATAGAATTAGGGTTATTAATTGTTATTTTGGCTTGTTAGCTAGCCTCTATAAAAGTATGGATGGCAACCAAAATCATAATGCTATTAGATTATTAGTTTCTTGCCTCTTTATCTTCTCTCTAGTCTCTCTACCCTAATCTCCCTCCTCCCTCTTCACTAACCTACCACCTCTACTGTTAGCAAGGTTTCTCCTAACTTCTAATTTCCCTCGTCTGTCGAGTCCTCCCTCTTCCTTGGGATCTTGACCACTTCTTCCCTCTTTATCTTTATCCCTTAAGCTATATCGACAATCCACCCTCATCTCTATTATCATCCATAACCCTGACATCCACTCCACTCGTCACCACCACCACCACCATCATCCGCATTAAATCGGCCTTTTGTCCCAATTGCAGTTTAAATCTGCAAAGAGCGTAAATACGAAAAACGTAGATCAGGGGATCAATCCCACTTGGTTTCATAATTTTTTAACTATAGGAGAATATTTGGTGAATATTTTCCTTCGATTGCACAAACTGCTTCTTGCAATAAATTTAGATCTTGAAGAAATCATTCCATAACCTATCATTGTGATGGGTTACAGTACCAAAAAATAGGCTACGCAACGATTCCTTCAAGATCTGAATGTATTACAGGAATCAATCCATACAACTATGAGAAAATATTCGTCAGATATTCTCTAGTAGTTAGAAAATTACAAAATAATTGGGTTAGATCCGTAACTTCCTGATCCATAACTTTTGTATTTACACCATTCGCATATTCAAACTGTAGTAGGGACAAAAATACGGAATAACGTGGGTGATGGTGGTGGTAATGGGTGGAGTGGATGTTA
Organism: Typha angustifolia; assembly: GCF_048772165.1. Lineage (NCBI taxonomy): Eukaryota > Viridiplantae > Streptophyta > Magnoliopsida > Poales > Typhaceae > Typha > Typha angustifolia. The sequence goes on along the minus strand of NC_133252.1, from coordinate 7,297,718 downwards.
GGGTTATGGATAGATATGGAGGTGAAGGTGGATGGTGGATGTGATTAAGAGATATAGATGAAGAGAACAAAGTGGTTGAGATCCTAAAGAAGAGGAGTGACTTGAAAGTCGAGGAAGATTAGAAGTTAGGAGAAACCTTGCCAATGGTAGAGGTGGAAGGATGGTAAAGAGGGAGTACTTAGCAGTAGAGCATCTTGCGAGATTTGCAAAACAAGGACATGCATATCATAGCTAAGGATATGGGTGCTGCACTGCTTGCTCAGTTAACTGTGAGGCCGACGCTAGCGGAGAGAATCAATATTGCACAAGTAGAAGACCTACGTTTACTACAGGTCCTCCAGCAAGTTCAAGACTTAGGTAAAAAGAGTTTTTCCCTTGATGGAATGAGAAACCAGAAGTTTGGAGATAGATTCTGTGTACCGGATGTGGGAAAACTCCGTCAGAAAATTTTAGAGGAAGCTCATCAAACCTCTTACGGTGTGCACCCTAGGGAGACAAAGATGTACCATGATGTTCGTAGATCCTTTTGGTGGCCAGGATTGAAGAAGAGCATTGTAGAATTTGTATCTCGATGCTTGATTTGTCAGCATGTCAAGATTGAACATTAGAGGCCTACTAGGACACTTAGACCCTTACCCATTCCTGAGTGAAAGTCGGAGCATATCACTATGGACTTTGTTGTGGGCCTGCCGAAGACTTTGAAAAAAAGGGTTCTATATGGGTAATCGTGAATCAATTGACTAAGTCAGCTCACTTCCTCCTAGTCAGTACCACTGATTGTATGGATCGTCGAGCCACTTTATTCCACGATGAGATCTTTGCCCGCCATGGTGCACCCATTTCTACAACTTCCAACTAAGACCCCAGGTTCATTTTGCTAAATCACTAGGTACCAAACTACAATTCACTAGGTACCAAACTACAATTCAGCACTACCTATCATCCTCAGACCGACGGTCAGTCGGAGCGAACGATCCAAACTTTAGAGGACATATTACATGCTTCAATTTTAGACTTCAAACTCAGTTGGGACTGACACCTTCCTCTGATTGAGTTTGCCAACAATAATAGTCATCACTCCAGCATTAGGATGCCCCCCTATGAAGCTTTATATGGACAAAAATGTCAGACACCTATTAGTTGGGACGAAATGGGAGAGTGAAAGATAGAGAGCTCAGAGTTGATTTAGGAGACCGTGGATAAGGTGGGGAAGGTGCGAGAACATTTGCGAGCTGCCCAAAGTCGACAAAAGAGCTATGCTAATTGTCGACGTCGAGATTTGGAATTTTAGGTTGAGGATAAAGTTTTCCTCAAGGTCTCGCCGTGGAAAAGGGTAGTTTGATTTGGAAGGAAGGGCAAGTTGAGCCCTCGATATATAGGCCCTTATGAGATCTTGGCACGGATAGAAACAGTTGCTTACCGGGTGGATTTACCTTCGGAGCTATCTCAGATTCATAACATGTTCCATGTGTCAATATTGAGAAAGTATCTATATGACCCATCACATATTTTGAGAGAAGAACCTATGCAGCTGAGGAAGGACTTGTCTTATGAGGAGCAACCAGTGCGGATTATTGACAATTGTGTGAAGACGCTTTGGAGGAAAGTCGTACATTTGGTCAAGGTTATTTGGCGGCACCATGGTGTAGACAAAGCTACATAAGAGCCCGAGGACATGAGGACAGCTGCGCCAAAGACCTTGTGGGTAAACGGTGTAGTTAAGAAAACCACAGTGAGGATCTTGATTGACACCGGGTCCACCCACAACTTCATTGACAAGAGGCTCCTTAGGAAGATTGGGCTCGAGTCGGAACCTACGGAAGGGTTTGATAAGACAATTGGAGATGGCACCATATTGTGAGCAGATTTTATTTGTGGGGGTGTGGAATTGAAAGTGCAAGGCCAAACTTTCACATTGGATCTTTATCCGTTGGCCTTGCGAGGTACTGACATTGTGTTGGGGACTCAATGGCTTCAAAGCTTGGGGCCCGTAACATTTGATTTCTCAAACCTTACACTGACATTTCGGAGGAATGGTCGAAGGGTGCTGCTGGATGGAAATCAACCGCGGCAAGGGCCAACATTGCAATCACTTGTGGGCTTTCCTTGTGTAGGGGACCGAGCTCTACTATTGCAAATGGCTGTTGCTAAACCAGAACATCCACCACCAAGGAAAATAGTCGCCAACATGCAAGAGCTGCTACAGGAGTTCCCGGATCTCTTCGAGGAACCCCGAGGATTGTTGCCGACCTGCCGGCACGACCATCGCATCTAGATCATTCTAGGGGCTGAACCAGCAAATATCCGGCCCTATCGGTAGCCACATGTTCAGAAGGAAGAGATCAGTAAATTGGTGGTGGAAATGCTCAAGCAAGGGATTATTCAACCGAGTAGAAGTGCCTACTCATCGTCGAAGCTACTAGTTTGAAAGATAGACGGGAGTTGGCGGTTTTGCGTCGACTACCGAGCCTTGAATGCAATTACCATCAAGGATCGGTATCCAATACCGGTGATCGAGGAGTTGCTGGATGAACTCACAGGGTCGGCCTACTTTAGCAAACTTGACTTAAGAGCGGAGTACCATCAAATTCGCGTCGATCCGAAAGATGTGCACAAAATGGCGTTCCGAACTCACGATGGCCACTATGAGTTTCGAGTCATGCCGTTTGGGCTCACCAATGCACCAGCCATCTTCCAAGGGCTAATGAATGACCTTTTCCGTCCACTCTTGCGTCGGTACGTGCTCGTCTTCTTTGACGATATTCTAGTGTATAGCAGGAATTGGAGCGAGTACTTGCGGCATGTGCGGGAGGTATTAAATATCTCGCAACAAAACTAGTTAAAAGTCAAGATGAGCAAGTGTCTTTAGGGAGAGCCATCAGTGGAATACTTGGGGCATATAATCTCAGCAAGAGGAGTGGAAGCCGATCGAAGCAAGATCAAGAATATGGTGGACTGGCCGATTCCTACTAACCAGCGGAAATTGAGGGGATTCCTTGGGTTGATGGGGTACTACCGATGATTCGTTGCCAACTACGGCAAAATTGCTGCCCCGCTGACCTCCTTACTCAGAAAAGATGGGTTTCAATGGACGGGTAAGGCGATGAAGGCTTTTGAAGCCTTGAAGGCAGCTATGTCTACCGGTCCGGTTCTAGCGCTACCAGATTTCAGCAAGCCCTTTGTGATGGAATGCGACGCTTCGGGTGAGGACATTGGACCAGTTTTGATGCAAGAGGGTAGACCCATGGCATATATGAGCAAGGCATTATCAAATCAGTCGTGACAACTATCCACCTACGAGTGCGACATGCTAGCGATTCTACACGCCATCACCAAATGGCGACCCTACTTGATTGGCCAACGGTTTACTATCCGCACGGACCAACATAGCTTACCCTACTTCATGGAGCAACGTGTGCACACCCTAGCCCAACGACGGTGAGTCACGAAACTCCTTGGGTATGACTACGAATTAGTCTACAAAAAGGGGATCGAGAATCGAGCGGTCGATGCCCTTTCGCGCCAACCGGACACAAGTGAGCTTGCCTCTTTTTCAGCACCAACATTTCCTCTATTTTCAGATATGTGGGGAACCAATGCAGAAGATCATACCATAGAGGAGCTTGAGTCAGAGTTCAAAGATCGCTTCACCGATGTCGTCTCGAGCCTGGATTCACTTTAGGAGTGTCTTTGTTTCTTGTTTTAATGTTTAATTTCCAAGAAAATAAGTTTTCTGTAAGTCACGTTCGAATGCGGGTGGAGTGAGTTCGAACGTGGTTGTGAGAGTGTGCATTGTGAGTTCGAACGTGGTTGTGAGAGTGTGCAACGTGATTATTATTGAAGAATTTAGTTTTGCCTTGCCTCCTTCGTCTTTTTCGCTCCCGTTCCCTCAATCCCCAGCGACGCCGCTTCTAACCTCCCTCGATCGGCCAATCACCCTAGAACCTTAGGGGCGGCCCTCTCCTCCCTCTTCTTCCAATCTATCCAACACTTGCTCTAACCCTTCCATCAACCATAATCCCTCCACCACTACTTTTCATCGGTGCCACCCCATTAATGCCGATCCTCCACCATCCACCATCACCTAGGATCTCGTGCCTCCATCCACGGATCCTAAACACACCACCCTGACGTTCGACTACTAATTGGATGATATCTCAAGATCTCCACATTCGATTCGCCTGAAACTTAATTTTTTGAAAAGCCTTTTCTGGGGCTACAACATATCCAAATTTCACGTCGATCCGACGGCGGCATCTTTCAGGATCTTATTTTAAAGTTCCGTGCCAAATCCAGTCCATATCAGAGAATTGGAAGATATCGAACCTTAGCCTAAGGGGAGATCGTATCACCAAGCCATAGGACCCTTTCAGTAAGCTCCGACCACTCATTAAATTTCGGTGAATCAACCCCTCCCCCCTCGCCGTCATCGGAGTCCTGGGTAACCAATGACTTCGCGTCTAACCATCGGTCCGAGAGCTCCGGTGAGGTGGGGGGAGCGGGGTGATAAGCTCTGATACCAAATTGATAAGCTCAGATACCAAATTGATGAGTTTTCAGTACCAAAGATAGGCTACGTAATGATTCATTCAAGATCTGGATATATTACAGGAATAAGTCAGTGCAACTGTAGAAAAATATTTGTCCATTATTCTCTGGTAGTCAGAAAATTATGAAACTAAGTGGATTAGATTCGTAACTTCATCATCTACAACTTTTTTATTTACGCCTTTCATAGATTCAGAACGAAACTGGGATAAAAACATAAAATAATGTGATTAAAGGATGGGTATGGAGATGAAGATGGATGGTAGATGTGATTAAAGGATATAGACGAAGGGAATGAAGTGGTCGAGATCCCAAAAAAGAGGGGTGGCTCGACAGTCAAGAGAGATTATAAGGGTAGAGGTAGAAGGATAGTGAAGAAGGAAGAGGGAGAGAGTCTAGAGAGAGAAGATAGGAGGCAAGAAATCAATAATCCAATAGCATCATCATCATATTCCAATTAGGGATTCCTCCACATATATATAGAGGCTCACTCTAGGGACTCATCAACTAAATTAAATAACTCTAACAAATTCTAACAAATAAACAACTAAGTTAAAACCCTAACAAACTAACTAAATCAGTCTTCCTTATCTTCTCGGATTAACTCTTGGATTAAACTTTCATTTTGTCATAGATAGATTCTGAATCTGGAGAAGCCATGAATATAAAAGTTGTAGATCTAGATGTTGGCGACCTTATCCAACTAGTTTGATATTATTTGGATATGTGTAGAATATTTTGCGAATACTTTCCCAAAATTGCACAAAGGTGAATTTAACTAATTAAATAAAATCCTAACCTATTAAAACTCTAACTAAACCAAATAATCAAATAAGATAATTAGACTCAATTCATTGAGCCTAATCTCCCTTTGATATGATCCGATCTGACCTGGTTCGCATCAATCCACCACGCTTCCGACCACCTTGTCCTCAAGGTATCCATGGTGGCTCCCAAACCTTTCATATTTGCTGAATCATTCCCACCAACATCCGAGCCGAGTCTAAGAGCACAAGACTTGTGGAGGGGGCCATGGCTCGGCCAAGTATAACACAATGTAGTGCGTTGATTTATGCTTGACCAATTAGTCCAAGGTTAAGATTTAACTCACCCACAATCCGATGTACGCTTGAGTCTAGTATAGGCCTCGCGCAAGGGCTGATCTATCGAGGCTTTGGCACATTGCTTATGGGCTGAGGAGGTTGTCCTTTAGTTCGGTAAGAAACTTGATGGGTAGCCATGACCATAGGATTGGGCAGTCGAGGTATCGAATCCTCGATATTTTTCAAAGCTTCAATGCCCTCAATCAATGGCTCGGGTGGCGATTGGGGATGGCTGACGACTGCTTTGGTATTCCTAGCTGTCGGCGTGGGCAGTAAGGTCTCCTCCGATGGTGATGTATACCTCGATGGTCCTTGGCCAGGCACCGATCGTCATCGAGAAGATGACGAACCCAATCGATTCATGACATATTCTTTGAAATCATTGTAATCCTTTTGAATTGCGTCTACTCTATGCAACAATGTTTGAAACATGCCACTAAGTTCATCCACCAAACCTGTATTCACACCTATGGATGTTGGTTCACTCGGTCCTGCCATGGTCGCTCCAAAAGAATCAGCCTCACGATTAGGGTCATTGTGGATTGAGTCTTCCCTTGTCGATGTGCTCTCCATAGTTCTCCTTATTGATGCCATCTTTCTTGTTTTAACCATTAATGGAGGTCTGAGGTTCGTCTGGCTCTAATACCAATTTGATAAGCTCTGATACCAAATTGATGAGCTCGGATATCAACTTGATGGGTTCTCGGTACCAAAGATAGGCTACGCAATGATTCCTTCAAGATCTGGATATATTACTGGAATTAGTCTGTGTAACCATAGAAAAATATTCGTCAAATATTCTCCGGTAGTCAAAAAATTATGAAACTAAGTGGATTAGATTCTTATTTTCCTGTTCTACAATTTTTGTATTTATATCCTTTATAGATTCAAACTAAAACTAGGACAAAAATATGAAATAATGCAGGTGATGGTGGTGGTGACGGGTGAAGTGGATGTTAGGGTTATGGATGGGTATGGAGATGAAGGAGGATGGTGAATGTGATTAAAGGATAAAGACAAAGGGAACGAAGTGGTTAAGATCTCAAAGAAGAGGGGTGGCTTGATAGTCGAGGGAGATTAAAAGTTAGTAGAGTAAGAGCACCTCCAATCATGGCTCCAAATATGGAGCCAAAAATGGAGCAAGAGCCTGGTGCACTCCAAAGCATCGGGCTCCATATATATTAAAATAATAATATAATATATATTATTATATTAGCTATTTTAAATTACTTATAAGGTCATCTTAACGTTATTATTTTTTAATAAAAAATATATGGTTAGAAAACTGTCATCGACATCTTTAAAATAAGACTAATATTCAATAATTTCAAAAGTAATTTTAAATTATTAATTTTTTAATTAAACGCATCGAAATTATATTACACGAAATAAACATCGAAATAAGCATTACATGTCATTAACTAAAAATATCAAAAGTACATTACATAAAATAAGTAGAAATTAACCAAACATAATAAAAATAATAGATATTTAATATTCTCGTAAGTCATCTCTGTATCCACCTATTCCGGTTCCGTAGCTACCATTTCTGGTTCCGGTTTTATTTTTAATGTATTTCATGTTTGATGTATCTCATATCTAATGTATTTTAATTTTTAATATTTACATTGGGAATAATTTTGAGTAATTATATTTTAGGACACATAATTTATTAGACTCATTTTAAAGATCTCGATAAGACCTTTCCAAAGGTATTATTTTTGTTAAAAACCGATTAGTAAAACTAATTATATACTCACTTTAACTAACTAAATTATTTAATAAAATAAATAAATGGAATTAAAATTATTGAATGTAATAATTATTGGGCAATTTTGGTATTTTCAAAAGATTGAAATGACAAATGGAGCTGGGCTCCATTTTCATAGTGGGGTGGCTCCAAATTTGGAGCTAGCTTTAGAGCCTTATTGGAGCTCAATCGGGCTCTAAATTTAGAATTTGGAGCCTGGTTGGAGTTGCTCTAAGAAGTTAGGAGAAATCTTACTAATGGTAGAGGTGGAAGGATGGTGAAGAGGGAGGAGAGAGAGAGTCTAGAGAGAAGATAGGAGGTAAAAAATCAATAATCCAATAGCATCATTATCATACTCCAATTAGGGTTTCCTCCACATATATATAGAGGCTCACCCTAGGGACTTATCAATTAAATTAAACAACTCTAACAAATCCTAACAAATTAACAACTAAGTTAAAATTCTAACGAACCAACTAAACCAGTCTTCCTTAACATTTTGTTAGAGATAGATTCCGAATTTGGAGAAGTTATGAATATAAAAGTTGTAGCTCTAGAGGTTGGCGACCTTATCCAACTAGTTTGATATTATTTAGATATGTGTAGAATATTATGCGAATATTTTTCGAAAATTGTGCAGAGTTAGATTTAGCTAATTAAATAAAATCCTAACCTATTAAGACTTTAACTAAACCAAATAACTAAATAAGATAATTAGACTCAATCCATTGAACCTAATCTCCCTTTGATGTGATCCGATCTGACCCGGTTCATATCAATCCACCATGCTTCCGACCACCTTGTCCTTAAGGTGTCCATGGTGGTTCCCAAACCTTCCGTATTTGCCGAATCGTTCCCACCAACATCCACCTCAGTTTGGTCGACTTGAGTTGATGGCAAGTATGTATGCAAGGTCGGAGATGGCTGCCCATAGACGGCCTCAAACGGGGTCATGCCAATGGTCGAATGAAAAAACGGAATTGTATGACCAGTCAACCTATGGCAAATAAGATATCCACTACCGCGGTCGCTTGCCAACAAAGCACCTCAAGTACTGCTCTAAGTAATGGTTCAACACATCGGATTGGCCGTCCATTTGAGAGTGATAGGCTGAACTCATACAAAAGGTAGTCCCTAAGAGTGCAAAGAATTCCTACCAAAATTGACTCAAAAGTACAGGATCAAGAACTGAAACAATCGATTTTGGCATACCATGTATCTTGTCCACGTCATGGATGTAAACCTCCACAACCTTCTTTACCATGTAAGGATGCGCCAAAGCTAAAAAATGCACATACTTGCTGAGGCGATCTATCACCACCAATATCACGGAAAGTCCTTTGGCCTTGGGTAGACCATCAATGAAATCCATGGCAACATTTTCCCAAACCTTCTTTGGAGTCGGAAGCGATTGAAGTAATCCAGCAGATTTTGCCGACCTCGTCTTTGCTCTTTGGCACACTTCACAAGCCTTATCATAGGCCTGTACATCTTTCTTCACGCTAGCACATGTGCAATTCTAACTCAACCATTTGTAGTAGCGCAACACCCCTTCATTTCCAGCCATAGGGGATCATGGAAGTGGCGCATCGATTTCAAGCACAAGTGATGGTTAGTTGGAACAATGATCTTGCCCTTATCCACCAAGAGTCCGTCCTTCACCACCACTCCTTGCATACAACTGGGATCTACAGCAAAGTCATCCATCATCTTCATGGTGTCCGAATCATTCTTGTAGGCTGATAAGTTTTGACACCAAATTGATAAGCTCTAATATCAATGATAGGTTACAGTATCAAAGATAGACTATACAACGATTCCTTCAAGATCTAAATATATTACAGGAATCAGTCCGTGCAACCGTGAAAAAATATTTGTTAGATATTCTCCAATGGTTAGAAAATTACAAAACCAATTGGGTTAGATCCGTAACTTCCTTATCTACAACTTTCATATTTACGCCCTTTGCAGATTCGAACTGTAGAAGAGACAAAAATACAGAATAATGTGGGTGATGGTGGTGGTGACGTGTGGAGTGGATGTTAGGGTTATGGATGGGTATAGAGGTAAAGGTGGATGGTGGATGTGATTAAGGGATATAGACGAAGGGAACGAAGTGGCTGAGATTCCAAAGAAGATGGGTGGCTCGACAGTCGAGGAAGATTAGAAGTTAGGAGAAACCTTGCCAACGGTAGAGATAGAAGGATGGTGAAGAGGAAGGAGAGAGAGAGCTTAAAGAGATGATAGGAGGCAAGAAATCAATAATCGAATTCCATAATGAAGTTGGCTGCCATCCACATATTTATAGAGGCTAGCTAACAAGTTCTAAAACAATATGAAACCCTAATTCTAGAGGATTCCCGTCGATCACGTTCGAACGTGCCCGATCGCGTTCGAACGTACTTAAAATCTTCATCTCTATCTGTGCGAATACGCCCGATCACGTTCAAACACACTCCTGCTCCTTATGGCTACGATCATAAACTTGTTTCATGCAGTTTTGAGCAAGTTTAAGATGAGCATGCAACCTCTTCAATGTGGCATCTCTATCCATCAATGCCAAGTCCACCTCTGTCCGATCAGCCGATGTCACTGGATCATAAGCACGTAACATCGAAGCCGTACGTCCATACACCACCTCAAATGGAGTCATGCCAATGCTGCTATGGTAGGCGGTGTTATAAGACCACTTCACCCACGGTAAGAACTCCAACTATCGTCTCGGCATCTCTCCAACAAAGCACCTCAAATACTGCTCAATGCCTCGATTGACCACCTCGGTTTAGCCGTCCATCTAAGGATGGTAGGCCGAACTGAAGTTCAATCGAGTCCCCTATAATCTGAAAAACTCTGTCCAAAAGTCACTCATAAATACATAATCATGATCCGAGACAATCGTGTGTGGCATGCCATGTAATCGAGCAACATCTTTAACAAAAATTTCAGCCACCGATTTAGCTGAAAACGGATGTGACAATGTCAAAAAGTGCGCATACTTGCTCAATCTGTCAACCACCACAAAGATAATAGAATAACCACGTACCAGCGAAAGACCCTTTATGAAATCCATAGAAATGTCCTCCCAAACACGGTCCGGTATAGGTAAAGGCTGTAGTAATCCGGCTGGTTTCAATGTGGTTACCTTAGCCCTTTAACAGACTTCACAAGCACGGACAAAACTACACACATTTCGCCTCAATCCTGACCATGTGCAACTCTGAGATATCCTCTTATATGTCCTTAAAACACCCTCATGACCAGCCTCTAGAGTTTAGTGAAAGTGTTCCAACAATTTCTATCGCAATCTATCATTTGCAAGCACCCGAATGCATCCGCGGTCCAGCAGCAAACCGCCTCGATTTTCTAACTCTAGATAGGTTACAGTACCAAAGATAGACTACGCAATGATTCCTTCAAGATCTGAATGTATTACAGGAATCAGTCTGCGTAATAGTGGAAAACTATTCATCATATATTCTTTGGTAGTTAAAAAATTATGAAACTAACTGGGTTTGATCTATAACTTCCTGATCTACAACTTTTGTATTTACGCCCTTTTCATATTCAAACTGTAGAATGGACGAAAACATGGAATAATGTGGGTGATGATGGTGGTGACTGGTGGAGTAGATGTTAGGGTTATGGATGGGTATGGAGGTGAAGGTGGATGGTGGATGTGAATAAGGGAAGTAGACGAAGGGAACGAAGTGGTCGAAATCCCAAAGAAGAGGGGTTGTTCGGTAGTCGAGGAAGATTAGAAGTTAGGAGAAACCTTGCCAACGGTAGTGGTGGAAGGACGGTGAAGAGGGAGGAGGGAGAGAGCTTAGAGAGATGATAGGGGGCAAGAAATCAATAATCTAATTCCATAATGAAGTTGGCTACCATCCACATATTTATAGAGGCTAGCCAACAAGTCCTAAAACAATATAAAACCCTAATTCTAGAGGATTCCCATCGATCGTGTTCGAATGTACTCAAAAGCTCCATCTCTGTCCGTGCGAATGCGATGCAGGCATTCGAACACGGGCGTTCGAACTCATCCGACCGCATTCAAATGCACAATATGCGTTCTCTATATTTGTTAACCTGATGCAGACGTTCATAAGGGCATTCAAACGCAACCCCTTTTGCGTTCAAACGCGACCTACAGGAATTTTATTTCAAAGGCAATAAGAAAAGATCCTAACTAAGTGTATCATATGCCTCCTACAGTTGCCGAAAAAAAAGGAAAAATCAACGCTGAAATCGCCGCCAACTTGACTGGATTCGGGCACCTATATAAGGAGTCGGCTACGCTATTTTCGGTCCCCTTTTTATACACCAACTCATAGTCGTATCCAAGTAGCTTAGAGACCCATCATTGCTTGGTGTGTGTATGCGCTGCCCAAGAAAGTATGGCAAACTCCTTTGATTAGTGCGGATCGTGAAGCGTCGCCTAATGAGATAAGGCCTCCACTTGGTGATAGCATGGATGATGGCGAGCATCTCTCATTCATAGGTAGATAGTAGCTATGATCGCTCGGAAAGAGCCTTACTCATGTAGGCCGCGGGTCTACCTTCTTGCATTAACAGCTCACACCGACTCCAGATACGTCTCACTCAATGGTGAATGGTTTGGTAAAATCTACTAAAGCAAGGACCGGGGCTGAGATCATTGCCTTCTTCAAGGCTTCAAATGCTTCTCTTGCTTTTTTAGTCTATGTGAATGCACCCTTCCGCAGCAAGGCTGTGAGGGAAGCCGCAACCTTGTCATAGTTCACCACAAACCAGTGATAATAGCCGGTTAAACCAATTAAACCGAGGCAACCTTGGTAGTCTTTGGCAGCTGCCAATCCACCTTGCTTTGGATCTTCTTAGGGTCAGCTTCCACGCCATCTTTAGATATGATGTGGCCTAGGTAGTTTACCCTTTGTTGCCCCCGTGAACACTTGGAGTCCTTGCTTTCAACTCATGTTGTCACAATAGGATAAGTACTGTCTGAAGATGTCACAAATGCTTCTCCCATGTACGGCTATATACCAATATATCATCAAAGAATATCAGCACATATTGCCTCAAATGAGGCCTAAAGATACCATTCATTAAGCTTTGAAAGGTGGTGGGAGCATTGGTAAGACCAAAAGGCATAACGAGGAACTCGTAGTGCCCATCATGAGTTCTAAACGCCGTCTTGTGCACATCGGATGGTTCGACTCTAATTTGATGGTACCCAGCCCTCAAATCCAGCTTTGAGAAGTAACATGAACTTGCCAATTCATCCAGCAACTCTTCAATCACCGATATGGGTACCGGTCTTTGACGGTGATGAAATTGAGAGTTCGATAGTCCACACAAAACCGCCACAAACCATCCTTCTTCCACACGAGTAAGGCCAGTGAATATTAGGAGCTTCGACTTGGTTTTATCACCCCGCTAGACAACATCTCTTGAACCATCTTTGTTATAGCCTCCTCTTGGATGAATGGATAATGGTATGGCCTCACATTTGCTAGACTCGCCCCAGGCATAATCTCGATGCAATGGTCTTGTGCCCTAGGTGGTGGCAATCCATGTGGTTGCTGGAACACATCTTCAAATTCCTACAAGACAGCATTTAAATCAGTGGGTAAGCGTGCTGGATCATCCACGTCTTCGATGAGTTACATTAGGAACCCGCGGCACTTGAGTTTTGACAACCCCTCTAGGGACTACATTGCTCCTTTTGTTTCCATATTTGATGCTGCCAATATCTAGATCTGTTGGTCTACATGACTGAACTCCATCACCATGGTGGTGAAGTTGAAGGTGACCAATCCAAGATTCCGAAGCTATTGCACCCCAAGCACCAAATCGACTCCTCGTAGATCCAGCGGGTAAAGATCAATTCAGAAGATATGGCCCTAAATTTATAGTTGGACCTTGCAGCATATGCCCTCCATTCTCAACATGGTGCCGTCACCGATGATCACATCAAAGTCGTTAGAAGACTCCGACTCTAATCCCAACCGTCTCTCCATTTGTGAATCCACAAAATTATGAGTGCTTCCTAAATCAATAAGAATTAGGACTTTTTTCTTCTTGATCATACCTTTGACCCGAAGAGTTTTCGGAGTCAACTCGTTAGCAAGAGAATGAAAGGAGAGTTCGACTTGAACTTTAAGCGATTTGCCATCTGAGGTGTAGCACACTATTATCTCTTGCTGCTTCTCAAGATCTTCAATAGGATCATTCTCTATCATCTCTTCCATGAGCAGGATGGCCTTGGGCTGTTTGGCACATTTATGGCCCACTGTAAAATGATCGTCGCAATAGAAGCATAAGCCCTTCGAGCGCCGATCTTCAACCTCCGCTAGTGTGAGGTGTTGTCCCATCACCCATGGCTGTCCCCTAGGGTCAGGGCCTATCAGTGGTGGGGGTGGCTGATTGAGGTTTGGCTGAACCCACCCCGAACGTGCCACACCCGAAACTGGTGGTCTAGGATTAATGCGCGAGTCGCTAGTGCTCCATGTTGGATAGTGAGGAGCCTTCAACTCTTTTATCTTTTCTTCCATCATTTGAGCCACTAAGAAGGCTACCAACAAGGTAGTAGAATGAGATGCCTTGACTTTTGCTTGATATCTCGACGAAGCCCGGAGACAAAAGTGCTTTTGAGGGCTGAGTCCGACCACCCGTGGACTCGATTACCGATTCTTTCGAACTCCTCTTAATAGGTTCTTACATAAGTCTTTTAGGTTAGTTTCATCAAGGTGGCTTGGAAGTTTTCATAGTCGGAAGGTCTAAAACGCACACAAAATGCGTCAGCGAACTCCTCCCAAGTGGCGAAGGGGCGTTCGTATTGTGCTGCTTGATACCATCTCATCACTACGTCTTCAAGGCGGAATGAGGCCAGAGGCACCTTCTAGTGATTAGGTGTCCCTTGATAAGTGAAGAATTGCTCCACCTTATAAATCTAATCCAACGGGTCACCACCGCTGAATTTAGGAAATTTGACTCGAACGGTGCAGGGATATAGCATTTGGTCACGTTCGTTCTCGTGTCCTCAGTGAAACGGTTCTTGTTGTTGGATCCTTGGTTGATGTGGGGGCTCCTCCCACTCATCCCAAGGCTCCTCCTTTGGATGTGGGACCATAGGTTCCCTCAGGTGCAAGGGAGGTAAGTTGGTGCGGTGCCCATGCGGTTCGTCGTGCTGTTGCCATAGTGCCTCTAGGATCGATCCTCGTCGGTTCCCCTCTCTAGGTAAGGGGTGTTCTTCATGTCTTCGATGTCGCTCAGGGGTACACCTAAGATGATGGTTCATGTCATCAAGGGTGGCCTTCATCTCCAACATTGTTTGCGTCATAAGCGCCAGGGTTTGTGCAAGATCAAGAGGGCCCTCCGTCCTTCCTCTTGAACTCTAAGGGGATGGAGATCTTGATGTAGCCATGTGGTCTGTCTCCAAACCTTGATCGCTTACTTGCTCAGCCGCCTTTGATCTTGTTGTAGCTATGACGGTCTAAGGAACGTTGGCTCTAATACCAGTTCTTATGAACCAACCTGATCCAATCCACAACGGTTCTGGAATCATTGAAGCACGTAACTTCCGAAGGGATCTGCGAACAATCTAACCTGATCCAATCCTCTTGAATTTTGGATATACTAATGCTCTTAAGAGAGCTTTCCAACAAATCCAAGATCATAGGATTTGGACGATTAGATCTTATAATATCAATCAAACAGTGGCCGAAGGTCAATTGAATCCTAGCTTAATAGCCCTCCAATAGCTAGATAGATGCTAGGTTTAGTTCTTGATGTGAAAGAGGAGAAATTATTGTAGAAGAGGGGGGTTAGAAGCTAGAGAAGGCTAACCAAAAACTTGGGTGGTGAAAGAAGGAAGGTAGGAGAGGGCGCCAATAGATAGAGACAAGTAGAAAGAGATAAAGACCAAAGCCAATTCAATTATCCAAGATAAACTCCAATTAAGGTCCAATTAAGGTTTTCTCCACATATTTATAGAGGCTCACCCTAAGGACTTATCAACTGAGTTAAACAACTCTAACAAACCCTAACAAAAACCACACTTTCGTCGCACTACGTTCAAATGCACCTGATCGTGTTTGAATGCGAAATTTCCGTTCTTTGTCGATACGAATGTATGTAGGCGTTTGAACGATCGCATTCGAACAGCCCAATTCCATTTGAATGCCCAATTTGCATTCTCTATTTTTGCGAACATATGCAGGCGTTTGCATTCCTGTTCAAACGGGGGCCCCGGCAAAAATAATTTTATTTCTTCTAACAAACTCAACGAGATAAATAGGCTCAACCTAATGAACCCAATGCCCCTAGTGGAGCCAATATGGATCGGATCGTATTAGAGTGAAAATGGTATAACGGCTCAATAGCCTCTTGAAATGTTATTAATTTCAAATTTTAATTAATAATTAAAAATTTTAAAATTTAAGTGTTACAAGAATTTTAATGGATTTGTAACAGTCATAATGGTAGTTTTAATGGTTAATGGGTTAATATTTAGAGGGTTACTAGTGTTTTAAAGAAATTCAAGAGCTTCTAAAACACTACTCTGCCTATGAAAAAAAAAACAACATCAAAGCTTTTTATACTCTCCTATATTTTTTCCACTATATAATTAGTTCGGAGAAGTGTGGTTTTCATATAGAAGCGTTGAAAATTTATACTCATTGGTAACACATGAATGAGGTTTTGAGTTATACTTTACATGATAGATAGGCGAGTCACTAGAGCATTATTCTCCTTTAGGGCAATTGCGCTTCAACATGCCCTACAGGACATATTCCTAAACTTTAATTATTATTTAAACTAAATAATAATTCTTCTTTGCTTTTTCTAAATAATATATGCTGAATTCAGAAATAAAAGAACTAATAGTAAATACTCTTTCTAAATTATCTTTGCTTAGTACCCTTGGAGTAAAGGAAAAAAGTTATCAAAGTTTACTAACTAAATTTTCAATTCTCTACACTAGAAATATAATTGAAAACCTTACTATATCTATGTTACGAACTGGCCTAATCAAATCCGCAACGATTCCGAAGCTTAGATCCTAGCTTGGTAGCCCTCCAATGACTAGATGGATGCTAGGGTTAGTTCATGGTGTGAAGAGGGATAAGTTATTGTAGAAGAGGGTGGTTAGAGGCTGGAAGATGCTGACCAAAAACTTAGGCGGTGGAAGAAGGGAGGTGGGAGAAGGTGCCAATGGCTAGAGTCAAGAGAGAAGGCGATAAGGCTAAAGCTAATTCCAATAACAATATCCTCCCTCAATTAGGGTTTTTTCCACATTTATATAAAGGCTCACCTTAAGAACTCCTTAATTAACATAAAAACACTCCAAACAACCCTAACTTAACCCACACTTTCGCTGCGGTGCATTCAAACGCGCCCGATTGTGTTCGAACGTGGAATTTTCGTTCTCTGTCGATGCGAACGTAATGTAGGCATTCGAACGGCCGCGTTCGAACACGCCCGTTTCTATTCGAATGCGCCAATTCCGTTCTCTATCGATGCGAACTTGATGCAGGCGTTTGAATCAGACCATTCGAACGCGGTCCCGAATGCACCTTGGCAAAAATTAATTTTATTGATTCTACTTACTCAACTAGATAAATAAGCTCATTCCCATGAACCCAATATCACGCGTGGAGCCAATATAGATTGAATTGTTTCACTCCACCATGCTTCTGTGCATCTTGCCCTCATGGTGTCAGCTCAGGGTAATGGTCCATGAAGTCAGCTTCAGGCATCCATGTTGGCTCATTCACTGGGCATCCTTGCCACTTCACCAAAATCTCAGTCATCCACTCGTCCTAAACTCGAGTGTGTCGACGAATTAGGATCCAAACTGGAGTAGGGATACTTGGTTCAAATTCAGACTCTTCGGCTTCTATCATCGTTGGTTTGGGTGGAACACCTCCGATGGGTTCGGTAGGAGGAACTCGAGCCTTGAGATTCGAGATGTGAAATACTGGGTGTATCCGTGCCTCCTCCGATAAGTCTAGGTGATAGGCTACATGTCCAATCCTTTTGATCACCTAGTACAGTCAATAAAATTTTGGAGCTAACTTTTTATTGGGAATTGGTCTAACCGAGCTTTGCCGGTATGGTTGGAGCTTGATGAAGACCCAATCCCTAATCAAAAAGGACTTTTCTTGGTGCCTCTGGTCGTAGACTTGCTTCATCCTCTTTTGGGCAGCTGTTAAGTGTATTTTGAGTCTCCTTAACACCTCATCAAGGTCTCGCAAAACTGCATCTACCTCGATTTGCTCAGTTCGGGCTGATGGCAAGTATGTTTGCAAGGTAGGAGGTAGCTGTCCGTAGACGGCCTCAAACGGAGTCATGCCAATGGCCGAATGAAAAGCTATATTGTATGACCATTCTGCCCATGGCAAATAAGATATCCACTGTCGTGGTCGCTCACCCATAAAACACCTCAAATACTGCTCTAAGTAATGGTTCAACACTTTAGATTACTTGTCCGTTTGAGGATGATAGGCTGAACTCATCCAGAAAGTAGTCCCTTTGAGTGCAAAGAATTCTTGCCAAAATTACTCATAAATATAGGATCACGACCTGAAACAATTAATTTTGGCATATAATGCATCTTGGCCACATTGCGCACATAGACCTCCGCCACCCTTTTCACCGTGTAAGGATGCGCTAAAACTGAAAAATACGCATACTTGCTGAGGCGATCTACCACCACCAATATAACAGAATGTCCCTTGGCCTTGGGTAGACCATCAATGAAATCCATGGCGACATCCTCCCAAACCTTTATCGGAATGGGAAGCGATTGAAGCAATCCAACAGGTTTTGCCAACTCCGTCTTTGGCCTTTGGCACACTTCACAAGCCTTGACATAGACCTGTACATCCTTCTTCATCCCAGCCCATATGCAACTTTGACTCAACCTTTTGTAGGTGCGTAACACCCCTTCATGTCCAGCCATAGGAGAGTCATGGAAGTGGCGCATCAACTCCAGGCATAATTGACGGTCAACTGGAACAATGATCTTACCCTTGTCTATCAAAGGCCCATCCCTCATCAACACCCCTTGTTTACAATTGGAATCTACACCAAGGTCGTTCATCATCTTCTTAGTATCTGGCTCATTCTTGTAGGCCTCCCGTAGCTGCTAAAGAAAGGGAAAAATCGGTGCTGAAATAGTTGCCAACTCAGCTGGGTTTGGGCATCTAAATAAGGCGTCGGCGGTGCTATTTTTAGTCCCCCTTTTGTACACGATCTCGTAGTTATATCCGAGTAGCTTAGACACCCACCTCTGTTGGGCTGGTGTGTGAATATGCTACCCAAGAAAATATGGTAAACTCCTTTGATCCATGCGGATTGTGAAGCGTCGCCCGATGAGATAAGGCCTCCATTTGGTGATAGCATGTATGATGGCAAGCATCTCTTTCATAGGTAGATAGCAACTATGAACGCTCGAAAATAGCCTTGCTCATGTAGGCTACAGGCCTTCCCTCTTGCATTAAAACCGCCCTCACACCGACTCCGGATGCATCTCACTCAATGGTAAATGGTTTGGTAAAATCTACTAAGATAAGGACCGGGGCTGAGACCATTGCCTTCTTCAAGGCTTCAAATGCTTCCCCGGCTTTGTCTGTCCATGAGAATGCACCCTTTCATAGCAAGGTTGTGAGGGGAGCTGCCACCTTGCCGTAGTTCGCTACAAATCGGCGATAGTAGCCGGTTAAACCAAGGAAACCATGCAACTCCTTGGTAGTCCTAGGCAGCGGCCAATCCACCATGCTTTGGATCTTCTTAAGGTCTACTTCCATGCCATCTTTTGATATGATGTGACCCAAATAGTCGACCCTTTGCTGCCCCCATGAACACTTGGAGTCCTTTGCCTTCAGCTAGTGCTGCCGAAGTAGTCCAAGAACCGTCCGAAGATGCCCCAAATGTTTCTCCCATATGCGACTGTATACCAATATATCGTCAAAGAATATCAGCACATATTGCCTTAGGTGAGGCCTAAAGATATCATTTATCAAGCTCTAAAAAGTGGCTGGGGCATTAGTAAGACAGAAAGGCATGACCAGGAACTCATAGTGTCCATCATGAGTTCTAAACACCGTCTTGTGCACGTCGGATGGTTCGACTCTGATTTGATGGTATCCACCTCTCAAATCCAACTTTGAAATATAACATGCATCAGCTAGTTCATCCAACAACTCTTCAATCACCGGAATGGGGTACCGATCCTTGACTGTGATGAAATTAAGAGCTCGATAATCCACATAGAACCACCACGACCCATCCTTCTTCCGCACAAGTAAGACCGGTGAAGAATAAGAGCTTCTACTTGGTCTTATCACCCCCACTGGACAGCATCTCTTGGACCATCTTTGATATAGCCTCCTTTTAGATGAATGGATATCGGCATGGCCTCACATTGGCTGGACCCGCCCCTAGCAAGATCTCGATGTGATGGTCTTGCGCTCTAGGTGATGGCAGTCCATGGGCCTGCTGAAACACATCTTCAAATTCCTGCAAAACAACCTTTAAATCAGTGGATAAGGGTGCTGAATCATCCATGTTTTGGGTCCCTTCGATGAGTTGCATGAGGAACCCGCGACACTCGGATTTCGGCAACCCTTCTAGGGACTGCAGCACTCCAAAGGTTTCCATGTTTGATGCTGCCGTTAACTGGATCAATTTGCCTTCGTATCTGAACTCCATTGCCATGGTGGTGAAATTGACAGTGACTGGTCCAAGATTCCGTAGCCATTGCACCCCAAGCACCATGTCGGCTCCTTGAAGAGCCAACGGGTAAAGGTCAATTCGGAAGGTATGGCCTTGAATTTGTAGCTATACCTTACGACATATTCCCTCAGTTCTCAACACGGTGCCATCCCCGATGATCACATCAAAGTCATTAGAAAGCTCCGACTCTAATCCTAACCGCCTCACTATCCGTAGATCCACAAAGTTGTGGGTGCTTCCTGAATCAATAAGAATTAGCACCTTTTTCTTCTTAATCATACCTTCGACCCGATGGGTTTTCGGAGTCGATTCACTGGCAAGCGAATAGAAGGAGAGTTCGTCTTGAACTTCCAGCAAGTTGTCTTCCTCAATGTGATTCATTTCTTCCACTTGCTGCCCTTCAAGATCTTCAGGTCGCCATTTGGTGACGGTGTGTAGAATCGCTAGTATTTCGCGCTCGTAGGTGGATAGCTGTCGTGACAGATTTGACAATACTTTGCTCATATATGCCACAGGTCTGCTCTCTTGCATTAAAACTGCTCCAATGCCCTCACCCGAAGCCTCACACTCCACCACAAAGGGCTTGCCGAAATCTGGTAGTGCTAGAACCGGAGCGGTAGACATAGCTGTCTTCAAGGCTTCGAAGGCCTCCGTTGCTTTGCCCGTCCATTGAAACCCACCTTTTCTGAGTAAGGAGGTCAGCGGGGCAGCAATTTTGCCATAGTTGGCAACGAATCACCGGTAGTACCCTGTCAATCCAAGGAATCCTCTCAATTCCCGCTGATTAGTAGGAATCGGCCAGTCCACCATATTCTTGATCTTGCTTGGATCGGCTTCCACTCCTTTTGCTGAGATTATATGCCCCAAGTACTCCACTCGTGACTCTCCCCAAAGACATTTGCTCATCTTGAATTTTAACTGGTTTTGCTGCAAGATATTTAATACCTCCCGTACGTGCCGCAAGTGCTCACTCCAATTCTTGCTATATACTAGAATATCATCAAAGAAGACGAGCACGTACCGACGCAAAAGTGGGCGGAAGAGGTCATTCATCAGCCCTTGGAAGGTGGCCGGTGCATTGGTGAGCCCAAAAAGGTGTTATTGACCTCATTCCACCTTGAAGACATAGCGGTGAGGTTGTATCAAGCAAAACATCGGACACGTCCCTACACCACTTGGGAGGAGTTCGCTGATGCGCTTTGTTTGCATTTCGGACCTTCGAACTATGAAGACTTCCAAGCCACCTTGACGAAACTAACCCAAAAGACTTCTGTAAGAGCCTATCAAGAGGAGTTCGAAAGAATCAGCAATAGAGTCCATGGGTGGTCGGACTCGGCCCTTAAAAGTACTTTCATCTCCGGGCTTCGTTATGATATCCAAGTGGAAGTCAAGGCTACTCGTCCTGCATCCTTGCTAGAGGCCTTCTCAGCGGCTCAAATGATGGAAAAATGATAAAGGAATTGAAGGCTACTCACTACCCCAATTGGAGCGTTACGGACCCATGTGTTAACACTAGACCGTCGATCTCGGGAGTGGCACATTCAGGGTGGGCTAGGCCAAACCTTAATCGGCCAAACCCACCATGGACCCCTGACTCTAGGGGACAGCCAAGGGTGACAGGGTGACGCCTCACACCAGTAGAGGTCGAAGATCGGCATTCGAATGGCTTATGCTTTTATTGCGACGAGCGCTTCACACCGGACCATAAATGTGCCAAATAGCCTGTAGCCATCATGCTCATGAAAGAGATGATTAAGAAAGATCCAACGGTTTACTATCCGCACGAACCAGCGTAGCTTATCCTACTTCATGGAGCAACGTGTGCACACCCCAGCCCAACAACGATGGGTCACGAAACTCCTTGGGTATGACTACGAATTAGTCTACAAAAAGGGGATTGAGGATCGAGCCGCCAATGCTCTTTCGCGCCAATCGGACACAAGTGAGGTTGCCTCATTTTCAGCACCAGCATTTCCTATATCTTCAGATATGTGGGGAGCCAATGCAGAAGATTATACCATGGAGGAACTTGAGTCAGAGTTCAAAGATCGCTTCACAAACTTCAAACCTTGAGGGCAAGGTTGCGGAAGTGTGGTGGATTAATATGATTCGGACTTTACCGACGTCGTCTCGAGCATGGATTCACTTTAGGGGTGTTTTTGTTTCATGTTTTAGTGTTTAATTTCCATTAAAATAAGTTTTCTGTAAGTCGCGTTCGAACGCGGATGGAGTGAGTTCGAACGCGGTTTGTGAATGGGGTTGTGAACGTGGGTGAAGAGAGTGCACTGTGCGTTCGAACGCACTGTGAACGCCTGCATCGCGTTTGCAAATACCGAGAGGGGCGTTCGATCACGCGTTCAAACGCCTGCATCGCGTTCGCAAATCCAGAGGAGTGAACTCGGTGCGTTCGAACGCGGTCGGGCGAGTTCGAACGCGGTCGGCGAAAATTGTATTTTTAGGGTTAATTTTGAGTTGTTGGTTAGCCTTTAAAAAGATGTGGATGGCAACCAAAGTTAGGATTGATTATTGATTATTGAGAATTGAGTTTGCCTTGCCTCCTTCGTCTTCTTCGCTCCCGTTCTCTCAATCCCCAGCGATGCCCCTTCTGACCTCCCTCGACCGGCCAATCACCCTAGTCCCTTAGGGGTGGCCCTCTCCTCCCCCTTCTTCCAATCTATCCAATACTTGCCCTAACCCTTCCATCAACCATAACCCTTCCACCACCACTTTTTACTGGTGCCACCCCATTAACGCCGATCCACCTTCAACCACCATTACCTAGGATCACGTGCCTTCATCCACGAATCCAAAACAGACCACCTGACCTTCGTCCACTAATCGGACGATATCTCGAGATCCTCATATCCGATTCACCTAAAACTAGATTTGTTGGAAAGCTTTTTTCTGGGTCTACAACATATCAAGGTTTCACGTCGATCCGACGGCAACATATTTCGGGATCTTATTTCAAAGTTCCGTGTCAGATCTAGTCCAGTTCAGGAAATTGGAAGAGATCGAACCTTAGCCTAAGGGGAGATCGTATCAATTTAGTATCAGAGCTCCATAGCCCGAGGCATGATCGTATCAGTTACTTCTTTAGAAGCATGGGTATTTTGCGTCAGAGAAGTGAGAAGCAGTACCATGAGAATTAGTCTTACCATCGTAAATAGGATAAGAATTCAATATTTTTCCTCCCTTTCCAAGAGCTATTTTGGATTATCACATTCTGCTAACATTTTGGGAAGATCAGTCAAAAACTCACAGTAATAGGAAAATTTTGTAAAGACTTTTGCATTTAGAAAACAGAAACTGGTCATAATTGTAGCATTTCTTGGATATAAATAAGTAGCAGTTTCATTGAAAACAAAATCGAATACAAGTATATCATGGTAGCTATGTTTGTGCAGGATGATGCACATTGGCATTTGGTACAATTCATTGCTCACTTCACTCCTCTTGGCTTGAACGACCTGCCAATAAATTTATTGCTGAGTCTAAAATGGAAGAGACAGTTTTTCTATGCCGGCTCAGTCCAACGCTGCCAGAGAAAGCATGGAAACATTCGAGATCCGATGTAGTGTCTGCTACGGATTCTAATAACTTCTCCATCTCAGAATTCTTGAATAATTCGAGATATTTTTCATTAGATTTCATCATCCAAATAACCTGTAGAGTAACAAATCTTCTTATTCTTGGAACTTTGATTTCTGGGTAAGTATATTCTTGCAATATTTGTATAAGCTTGTCCACGTAGTCTGGTTCTTTGATGCCGGCCTTTTCTAGTTCCTCTGCAAATTGTACTGAACCCATGAACTTACAGATCTGTGTGGTTAGGCCAACTGATACCTCTAGTAGTTTCTCTTTCTCATTCATCGTTGCGTACAATACCTGCAGAATAAAGGGAGATGTACACTTCATTTCTCTTTACTGGAAAATAATTGGCAATCACAAGTGCTTGCAACTTGGATGAGATGATGATCCTATCTGAAGACCTCAAGGAGGGGATAGCAATAAAGATTTATGTAACTCTACTAAAGGTTTCTTAGTGAGACCAGCTCGATATCCAAGTAATCTTGAAGTACGTATAGTATGTCTTCTCAACTATATCGATTGGATTGCATAAATAGTGTACTTAAATGGTGTCGCTGCGCTCATAATAATTTGTGGTTATTCTAGCTATTGCAATATTAAAAAATGTCAGATCTTTTGCAGTTATATTTAGCGTGACTCTAATTCATTTGCCATGACAGATACATTATCAAGTATTGAAAATATCAGAACTACTTAAAATCAAAGTTCATATATAGATAATTGTTGTAAATAACTAGGCAATATTACGACAAAGAGAACTTGCACGTTATGTGTAGGACTGTTAATGATAATTTAGAACAATACTCCTATAGTTTGCTCTCCCTTACATGTTCAAAGAATAGTATATATGTCTGTTCCAATTAAGGTTACTAGTAAACGCTTTCAAATGATACATTTGGTAGCTGATTCAATGATCTGAGAGATGATTTGTTTTCTATGAAGTTTGAAAGAAATGATTAGTTTGTTGACAGGCTTAAATAAGTAGAAACTAGCGATCATTGACCTAATACAGTCCCTCAAGAAGCAGGTTATGTTCACCTATTGCTTCTAAATTCTAGTACTACTTTCAACTAAATTTGTTACGAATGTGATTCTGTTTAGTTAATTTCCATACGAACATTGATTAGGTCTTCTTGGTCCAGTAATTAGAGAAAGACGATATTTAATACGAAAACTGAAGCTACTTTCCAAGTTTTGCAGTAGAAACATCAAGGTAGGGTAGATGCTTACAGTAGGCAGGGCTGCAGTGACTCTGCTAAGCCGATCAGACGATTCGGGTCCAGAATAAGCACACAAGTTGCGTAAAATCCTCGAAGCATTTAACCGGCGAATCGGATCTTGTAGCATGTCCACGAGCCTCTCCAAAACATCCCTTTGCTTTGAGATCAGTATGCAATTCTTCTTGCTCTCCAGTGCCAGCATTGCCAGTGCCTCCCCTGCTTCCAAGCTCACTGACTTCTCACTGATGAATATAGATAACAGCAGCTTAATAATTCCTCCCGTGCTTCCAATCCTTTCCCTTGGAATCTCGTCCATTGCCAAGCTCGTTAGGATCTCGATCCCGAGCTTCTGCAACACGATGTGTCTCTCCCCGTACTGTAAGATCTCCCTCATGTTGCTAACTGTAAATACAACTTCTGAGATCTCTTGCCTTAGATTTTTTCCTGTGATACCAGTTGTGCTCGTTAACTTCATCAGCAGTTGCAGTGACCTCTTGATTTGTCTGATCTGGGAATCTGGTGTATGCTCATTTCTTAGCAAGCTCTCTCTGGTTCTAGTGAAGTCTATGATCTTCGCAAGGAGGCCATGGGCGTTCCCAATTTTCCAGCAGTTGTCATGATCATTAGCGAGCTTCTTGAGGATTAGCAGACCCAGCAAGTTGAAAGTCGAATAATCATAACTTGGTTGATCAGGAAAGGTGGATATTTCATTGATGTCATTGTTTGTTCTCTGGCCAGTGTACAACAATGACGAAATCGCCTCTAGGGAGCCTGGAATTCCCGCAACGCGAAGCGCGTTCTGCCTCTTCCCGGCGAGCTTGGACACGATCTCTGCTGCGCATCTCCTGATCTCTTTCTCTTCCAGGTTCTTCCAATTCAGCATCTCGATCAGTCTCTCGATCACCCACGTCGAAGTGCCGATCTTCCGCAGCGTGTCGAAGGCGAACGTCTCGCTCTTTGCAAACTTCTGAAGGATTCTAGCCCCCATGAGCTGCTCATCAGGGAAGTTGGAATCCAGCAACTCCTCTGCAAAGGTCACAAGGTCCATCTTAAGTCCATCAAAGACACTCCCAACTATGCATTTAGAGTAGGCATCATAGAAGAATCTTCTAATCGACAGAGTCCCGGACTCTCCAAGCTCACACTCTCGGCTCACTTGTTTTAATAAATTGCAATACGATATCTTCCAAGTCCAGTAAGCCTTCTCCATCAAGAACATGAGCGCCTCCGCCAAAGCTAGCCCGTAGAACAAGTTCAACGCCTCCCCCCTGTTCGTCGACTCCATTGTCACCTCACCGTAGTTCTGCTCGACGAGGCGAATCAAAGACAGGGTAACACAAGCGGTGGCTGATGCGATCTGAAGCCAAGTGAGGCCACTACTTATATTCTTGGACAAGAAAACCCACCCAGCATAAGGGAGCAAAGGAACCTCCGGAGGATGCCACGTTGTCCGTCTTCTATATCTGACTACTTGATCGAGAAACTCTCGGCCACTCCGGTTATCGCAGGAGAGCTCCCGGCTGCGGTCGCCTTCCGTTTGGACTGCCGAGAGAGGATTAAACAAAGCTTTTACGGCCCGGACGAAGAACCGGGAGCCGGACTTGAGAAGTCGAAAGCTGTACCGTCCGGCGGTGGCGATGGTCCACGTTGCCTGGTGCTGCCACTCGAGCTCGTGGCTTCGGCTGAAGATTCTGGTGCCTTCGCCGACGAGAATCACTGTGACGTACCAGAAGTCCTTACGAGTCAGAGTTACGGCGAAGCCGCCGAGGAGGACCACCGTGGCCCAGACGAAGGCGAGCTTCCCGATGCCAGACGCGGACTTCTCAAGGACGGCAAGGCGGAGGGCGAAGAGAGTTAGCTTCTTTTCGGGGGCTTGGAGTTTCTTCATCCCTTCATTCTGGCGTGGAGTTGGAGTTCGATCACTGGATTCTCTCTGGGGTTCGAACAAGGTGGAGCCCCAGGATTCAAGATTAGAGCTGCCACTGTTCGCGTTGTTGACGATCTCCAATCGGATGCTGGAGTCATCGTCCTTGGAATCCTCCTCCTTGTACTTCATGATGGAGCGAGCATTTCCATGCAATGAATATGCAGTGGGAAATTGCATCTTATCCCCACCGTGTCGAGTTTTATTTAAGTAGCATTTTTTTATAGTTATATTTAAATTAAAACTGTTATTTTTTTCATGCTATTTTAATAAAAATATATTGAATTTAAAGATACTCATAATAGACAAAGTTATAATAATAGATTAAATAAATCTTTCAATATATCTAAAATAATACTAATTTAATTTCAGATACAAAAATATATCAAATATCATATAAATGTTAGATGATGATTTTATGCCCTCTAGGAACTATTTTATCTTTGTTATTTGCTTTTTCCATTAAGATGGTTAGGAGAATTTTTCTTCTCTTTTAGAAGGTTAATGTGTTAAGAAAAACTAAAGAGATGCATAATTATTCTAAATAATTTTAAAAGGCCAAAATTGGGAGTTTCGTGGAAGAATCTTCCGAGTTATTGTTGCTGTTCAATTAATATATATTCTTTCATGGTTTCCTTCTTTTTCTGTTGGGTATTTATTTCAAGTTTGAGCTGGTGGTGGAAGTTTCTCCCCAATCCAATCGACTTCTTGGTTTTGATTAATCTTGTTGGTCCCCCCATTTCCATCCTTTTATGACAGCTCTTTTCTGAACTTTTCCTATCTCATCCACATGGCCTACTAAACCACATCTTTATAATGATAGGGCCGGCCATGTCCCTACAAAAAAAGGTTTTCGGGTAGTAAGAGCATCCCCGAGGCTCAAAATACGGAGGATATTCCTCTCCAGAGATCGATACACCCCAATGCATCATGCACTATTTTGATTTTTTTAATTATTAAATAATATGAATATTTATATACTATATTAAAATTTATTAATTCATATTAGTAATATTAATTTATTTTAATGAAAAATATATGGTTGGACTCCTATCATTGATATCTTTGAAATAAGATTAATATTAAATAGTTTGAAATTCAAAAATAAAATATATGTATTATTTAACTTAAAAATTAAAATTTCAAGAAAAATCTAAAATAATCTAATGCCAGCCTGATTTTGAAGGTTCTGACGAGACCTTTTCAATGATAATATTTTTGTTAAAACCATTTTAATAAAATTAAATATGCATAAGTTTAAATAATTAGTGTATAAAAAAGATACTAATGTTCAGATCGGATCACATTATGGGGACATTAGACTCAATGGATTGAGTTTAATTATCTTATTTGATTATTTGGTTTAATTAAAGCCTTAGTATGTTATAATTTTATTTAATTAGCTAAATGTAGCTCTTCGGGAAAATATCCGCAGAATATTCTACAGATATTCGAATAATATCAAACTAGTTGGATAAGATCGTCAACCTCTAGATCTACAAATTTGGTATTCACAACTTCTTTAAATTCGGAATATATCTGCAAAGAAATGAAGGATTAATCCGAGAAGATAAGGAAAATTAGTTTAGTTAAATTTGTTTTAGACTTTTTAATTTAATCTCTATAAATAGAGCCTTATAACTTGTATCTTAGATATGCTTAGAATGAAAGATTAATTAGCTTTTGCCCTAGCATCTCTCTCAACTAGGTCATTGGTCTCAACATCTCTCTCCTCCCTCTTCACTAACCAACGCCACCTCTTTCATCAGCACGGTCTCGTCTAGCTTCTGATCTCCCTCTGCTGTCGATCCCCCTAGTCCCGTAGGGTGGGCCTACTTCTCCCCTTTTGTCTCTCTATCTTAATCGTCTCTACCTCCAGTACGATTTTTATCTCTACCACTATCATAGTTGTAGGCCAATAGTAGCCTTTAAGCATCTATCGCATCAACAAGCCACCACCACTATCATCTATTGCCAAGCCATCAACTACACGGCTTTCATTCCATCATCACCTTCATCCTATACCTATGAATCCATGCCTCCACTCACGAATTCTCATAGAACATCTCTAAGGGAAAACTATATTTGGAGCCCAAAGCTAAGAGCTGAGTGCACTCCAATACAGTGCACTCCAATACACCGTGCTCTATTTTTATTATTTAATTAATATAAAATATATTTATATATTATATTTTAAATTACTTAAGTCCTCTTAATGTTATTATTTTTTAATAAAAAATATATGTTTAGAAAACTCCCATCAACATATTTATAATATGACTAATATTCAGCATTTTTATAAATAATTTTAAATTAATACTTTTTAATTAAATGCATCAAAATTATATTATATGAAATAAAAATTAAAAATTAAAAATAACTTAACAACATTTAAAATTAGACTCATTTTAAAGATATCGATGAGACCTTTCTAAAGATACTATTTTTGTTAAAAACCTATTAGCAAAACTAATATTCAATTTAACTAATTAGCTTATTTAATAAAGGATACAGACCGAATTTAAACTTTTTTATTAAATTTTTACAGAGCAAAATTAGAATTTTAAAAAGTTGAATAGTATTCGAGTTGGGCTCCAAATTCTTGAGTGGGGCTCCAAATTTCGAGCTCCACTATAGTTGGCTCCAAATTTGGAGGCCCAATTGGAGCTCCACTAAGCTCCAAATTTGGTATTTTGGAGCCCAATTGGAGATGCTCTAAGCTCCAATACTAGGCTTTATATTTAGAGCTTTTGGGCTTTAATATAGAACCTAGGGCATAGCGCATTCCAATGTAAGAGACTCTACATTTCTTTTTTTAATTATTAAAAAATAAAATATTTATATATTTTAATTAAATTAATTAATTAATGTTATTTAATAATATTATTTTTTAATAAAAATATATGATTGGAGAACTCTCATCGAGATCTTTAAAATAAATATTAAATAGTTTTAAAAATAATTTTAAATTACTAATTTTCAGAGAGGCTCACTTTGAGCTTCGAAATTGATAAGAATATTAATAGTTGTGTCGAAATTGATAGTATAATGAATTTAGTATTGGATTATATAAATCAGAAAAGTGCATTATGTCATGCATGAGCATGTAAATTATACCTCAATAATATGTGTGTGTGTGTATTGATGTGAACTGAGCGTCCGTTAATCAATCAAGCTTGTATGCAGGAAAGCAGTCTGCGTAGTCGAAGAAGAATATTCTTAAAATATTCTCCCGTAATAAAAAAATTACGAAAAGTGGGGATCATTCTGTATCTTCCTAACCTACATTTTTTTTATATTCATGCCATTCGTAGATTTGACTAAACCTAGGACGAAAATAAGCAATATTGTGATGGAGGTGGAGATAACGGGTGATGGTGATGATGGTGATAATGGTGATGGATTTGGCAGCACGAGGTGCTGAAGGGATAAGTATGGGAGAGGAGAAGATGGTCGAGATCCCAAGGAGGAGAGAGGACCTAACAGCCAAGGGGGATTATGGGTAATCGGTGTCGAGATGACACACGATTAGGGCTTTAGTGAGGAGGAAGAAGAGCTAGGGTAGAGGAAGAAGGGAAAAAAAACTCAATATTCATTGATTATTCCAAAATAGGTTGCCATCCACATATTAAGAGGCTAACCTAACAAGTCAAACTAATAAATGGTAAACCTAGAAGCAATGCATTCTCACCGATCGCGTCCAAAGAGGGTTGAGCGTGTTCTAACGCACAATTCGCATTCTCTGTATGTGCGAACGTATGTAGGCATTCGAACGAGGGCGTTCGAATGCAACCCCCATGCGTTTGAACGCACAATTTGTGTTCTTTGTATGTGCAAACGTATGCAAGCGTTCACATAGGGCGTTCAAACGCGACCTTTCCGCATTCGAACGCGACAACCAGAATTCTTATTTTCTAAAGAAAACTAATAAACCAAAATAAGACATAGGGTTCATAGGCTGTATGCATGTACGAGATAACTTAGTGTGATCCGAATCACATCATTCCATCATGCTTCCGCTCACTTTGTCCTCAAAGTGCAAATCTAAGATAATTGTCCATCAATGTTACTTCGGATTTCCATGTGGCTTATTCCAGTGTCTAACAGACCCAGCTCACCAACACCTCTATGACTATTCGTTCCTCGTGTCTGACTCTCCTTCGTGCTAGGACCTTCTCTAGAGTGAGCTTAATTGCCTCTGATTGGGGCTCGAGTAGTTCTGCTGTAACCTGCTTAACTGGACCAACTTGGGCTCTCAAGCTAGATACATGAAAGATCGAGTAAACTCGAGACAACTCAGGTAAGTCCAGTTTATATGCGACCACTCCTACCTTCCTTAGGATCTGAAATGGACCAAGAAGCGATGGGCTAACTTTTGGTTTTGAATGGGTTTTATTGAGATTTGTCAATATGGTTGTAGTCGAAAATAGACCCAATGGCCAACTTCATAGCTTCTATCCTGGTGTTTGCGAACATACACTTGCTTCATTTGGTTCTATGCCGCTACTAGGAAAAGCTTGAGCTACTTGAGTACTTCATCTCGTTCCGCTAGCACCTCATCTATGTCGGAATAGTTAGGTGTGCTCGGTCGATCGTATGATCGTAATATGAAGGGGGGGGGGGCACGCGTCCATAGACAGCCTCGAAGGGGTTCATCCCAATAGCGGTGTGGTTAGCCGTGTTGTATGAGTATTTTGCCCAGGGTAGATAAGCTAACCATCTCTTCGATTGATCCCCAGTGAAGAATCGCAAATATTGCTCAAGGCAGCGATTAACAACTTCGGATTGCTCGTCAGTTTGCGGATGATACGCCGAGCTCATTTTCAGTTCAGTACCTTGCTGCTTGAAGTACTCTTGCCAAAGGTGACTCATAAAGATCAGATCACAACCTGAAATTATAGACCTCGGCATTATCGGGCTACTCCCTTCACAAAAATTTCTGCTACCTTCTTTTGCAGTGTATGGGTGCGCGAGGGATGAAAAGTGTGCATTCTTCGTCAATCGATCGACCGCCACCATTATCACTATGTGTCCTCTGACCTGGGGAAGTCTTTCAATGAAATCTATCACCCATCTTCCCAAATTTTCTCCGAAATGGGTAGGGGTTGCAACAGCACCGTCGGTTTTCTCGAGCCCACCTTAGCGCATGGACAAATTTCACAAGCTCGAACATTGGATAGCACTTCTTTTCTCACTCCTGACCATACACAATTTTGTGTTAACCTCTTATAGGTTCTGAAGGTTCCTTCATGCCCCGCCAAGGAGTGTCGTGGAAGTGGCAAATCAAAGTCACCTGAAATTTGAGTTTGGCCAATACCTGTACTCATCACCCTCAGTCTAGTAGTAGACCGTCCTTCACTTCTAACTCGGGATAGCTTACTAGTTCTTCCTCTACTTTCTTCATGAGTTTCATTATCTTGGGATCTTCTACACATGCAGCTCTAATCTGTGAAAGAAAAGAAAAATTGAAATAGAATCATGGCTAGGTCGGCTAGTTCGAGTTCCTGTGATAGCACATCATCGACCTAATTCTCAGTTCCCTTCTTGTACACCAATTCGTAGTCGTAGCCAAACAACTTTGCCACCCACCGCTGTTGTGTTAGAGTGTGAATCCGTTATCCAAGGAAGTAGGAAAGACTTCGCTAGTCAGTACGCACCACAAATCGCTGCCCGATGAGATATAGTCTCCATTTGGTGACGGCATGGATAATGGCTAGCATCTCTCGCTCATATGTAGACATCATCTAGTTCTTCATCGACAACACCTTGCTTATGTACGCCGCTAGCCTGCCTTCTTGCATGAGGACAGCCCCAATTCCAACCACTGACACGTCACATCCCATCACAAAAGGTTTAGTGAAATTGGGTAATGTCAAGACAAATGCCATGGTCATTGCGTTCTTCAAATGCCTTTGTTGCTGCCTCAGTCCACTAGAACTCCCCCTTCTTCAGTAGTGATATCAAGGGGGCCATTATCGTGCCATAGTTGGCAACAAATTGACAGTAATAGCCTATCAATCCAAAGAAGCTCCGCAATTCTTTCAGTGTCTTTGGAATTTGCCATTACACCGTGTTCTACACCTAGGAGGGATCGACTTTCACTCCCGTTGTCGATATGATGTGGCCGAGATACTCCACTCTTCACTGACCTCATAAACATTTGGACTTCTTCACCTTTAGCTCAATGTCTTTCAAAATCTGCAACACTTCGTGGAGGTGGACAAGATGCTCCTTCCATAAGCGGTTGTACATAAGGATTTCGTCAAAGAAGACAAGCACATACCGCCTCAATAACGTCTTAAAGACATCGTTAATCAACCCTTGGAAGGTGGAGGGGCATTAGTAAGTTGATATATTTAGTTAGGATCTTTTCTTATTGCATTAGTTAATTATTTTTATTAAAATAAAATTCATGTAGGTCGCGTTCGAACGCAGGAGGGGTTGCGTTTGAACGCCCTTACGAATGTCTACATCAGGTTCGCAAATACAGAGGACGTGAAAAGTGCGTTCGAACGCGGTCGGGTGAATTCGAATGCCTGCATCGCATTCAGACATATAAAGAATGTCTTTTGTGCGTTCGAACGTGATCGAGTGCGTTTGAACGCAATCGGCTGGAATCCTCTAGAATTACGGTTACTTATTATTATTAGGACTTGTTGGCTATCATCTATAAGTATGTGGATGGTAGCCAAATTCATTATGCGATTAGAATATTGATTTTTGCCTCCTATCTTATCTCTATTCTCTCTACCCTAATCTCTCTCCTCCCTCTTCACCAACCTTCCACATCAACCGTTGGCAAGGTCTCTCCTAACTTCTAATCTCCCTCGTTTATCGAGTCCTCTCTCTTTCTTGGGATCTCGACCACCTCTTCCCTTTTGTCTATATCCCTTAATCACATCCACCATCCACCTTCATCTTTATACCCATCCATAACCCTAACATCCACTCCACCTGTCACCACCACCATCACCCACGTTATTTCGTGTTTTCGTTCCAGTTTTAGTTCGAATCTGTGAAGGGCGTAAATACAAAAGTTGTAGATTAGGAAGTTATGAATATAATCCATTTAGTTTTGTAATTTTATAACTAAAGGGGAATATCTGACAAATATTTTTCCACGGTTGTGCGGACTACTTTTTGCTATTAATTCAGATCTTAAAGGAATTGTTCGGTAGCCTAATTCATTATGCTATTGGATTATTGATTTCTTACCTCCTATCTTCTCTCTAGACTTCCTCCTCCCTCTTCATCATCCTTCCACCTCTATAGTTGGCAAAGTTTCTTCTAACTTCTAATCTCCCTCTACTGTCGAGCCACCCCTCTTCTTTGGGATCTCGACCACTTTGTTCCCTTTGTCTACTTCCCTTAATCACATCCACAATCCAGTCTAATCTCCATATCCATCCGTAACCCTAACATCCACTCTATTTGTCACCACCACCATCACCCACGTTATTCCGTGTTTTTGTCCCTGCTACAGTTCGAATATATGAATAGCGTAAATACAAAAGTTGTAGATAAAGAAGTTATGGATCTAACCTAATTGGTTTTATAATTTTCTGACTATCAAAGAATATCTAAAAGATATTTTTCCACAGTTGCGCGAAATAATTTCTGTAATACATTTAGATATTGAAGGTATCATTGCGTAGCCTATCTTTGGTACAAGAACCTATCAAATTAGTATTAAAGCCCATCACTATACCTGGGCCAAAATGAAGAAGGACGTCAAGGCACACGTGAGGGCGTGCGAGACGTGTCAATAAGCGAAGACGAAGACCTTGAACCCGGCTGGACTTCTACAACCCTTGCTGGTACTGGATCACATTTGTGAGGACATTTCTATGGATTTCATAGAGGGATTACCACTGTGGATATTCGGTTATCTTTGTGGTGGTGGACAGGTTAAGTAAATACGCTCATTTCTCAGCCTTGACGTACCCTTTTTTGGCCAAGTTGATAGTTGAATGTTTCGTCCAAAATGTCACCAAATTTTATGGAATGCCACACTCAATTATTTTGGATTGTGATCGTATATCTATCAGCGAGTTTTGGACTAAATACTTCCAGTTGTAGGGCACAAAACTAAACTTGAGCTCAGCATACCACTTGCAACCTGACGAGCAAACGAAGGTTGTTAATCAAGGAATTAAGCAATACCTTCAGTGTTTCATGGGAGATCATCCTAAATGCTAGTTGAAGTATCCTAGCTGAAGTATCTTTTGTGGGCTGAGTGGTCGTATAACACTTCTCATCACAGTAGCACCAGCATGACCCTATTCGAGGTACCAGCATTATGTAGGTATGATTTGGCGGTTTCGTCAGAACGAACTGAGGTTGATATGGCATTGATGGATCGTGATGCTATTCTTAGAAAGTTGTAGATGCATATGAGAGCAGCACAGAATCGGATGAAAGAAATGTATGATGAGCATCTTCGCGAGAAGAAGTTTAGTGTAGGCGACATGGTGTTTCTACGAGCCTAGCCCTATCGTCCAATCGCCTTGTGCCCTATTTAGAACCAAAAACTGGCATTCAAAGTTTTTGATCCATTTCAAGTTTGTGAGAGTGTTGGACCAATCGCCCTACAAGCTTGAGCTAGCAAAGGAGTCTAGAGTATACCCAGTGTTCAATGTTTCATTGCTAAAAGCGAGGATTGGTCCAGATCAAGTAGCGAGGTCGGTTCTACCCAAATGCGAGGAGGATTTGCATCAGGTGGAGCTAATGCGAGTACTAGCACGATGATGGAGGTGACATGGCTCAAGGCTAGAGACTAAGATCTTGGTTGAATGGTTGGGCAAACCATCCGACAAGGCATCATGGAAGCTCGAGTCTTAGATCATCGAAAGATTCTCCGACTTCACACCTTGAGGGCAAGGTGGGGAAAGCGAGGTGGGCTATTACGATTCAACTATATATGGTTTGGGCCTGACTTTTGTTTTAGAAATAACTTTTGTTTTGAAAGAATAAGATTTCTGGCAGTCGCATTCGAACGCCAGGAAGTCGTGTTCAAATGTGACTATTGAATGCCTGCAAATATTTGCAAAAATAGAGTATGTGTTTGGTGCATTCGACCTCGTTCGAATGCGTCGTTCGAACGCCTACACACGTTCGCTAAGACAAAGAACGCATTAGGTGTGTTCAAACGCATTTGATTGCGTTCAAATGCAATCGGCGAACTATATGGTCCTAGGGTTATCTTTTAATTATTTTACTTGTTATATTAGCCTCTACATATGTGGAAGGCAATCTAATTGAACATTATTGAAGTTCTCCTTCCCAACCCTCTCTCTTTCGTCCAATGACATCCAACATTGGATGTCATCTCCTTCCTCGCTCAATTTGATCGTGCCCCCTTACCTCTCAAGGATCAGTCCACCCTCTTCCCCTTTGTCTAGCTTAATGCTCTACCCTTCCATCATTGCCATCATCTTCCCCAATACCTAATCATTACTTTTCTACTCCATTAATCACGTCCTCCACGCCACCACCTAACCAATGGTCAGTATTTTTCCTATAACTTTTGATCTACACGTTCTATTAATGTGATTTCAGTTGCATTGGATCCCTCACTTCAAGAGAAACAATCTGCCAAAGTTACAAATCTATTGAACGGCTACATCTTCCACAGTTCTCCTTAAAAGTCCCTAGGTAGAATTGTGCTGATCTTCAAATTGTTGTAACACCATTACACCAGATTGTATCAAGCTCATCTCATCATTGCTTTAGAATATCTCCTCAGGATATCTCAAATTACTATCACATACCACATATCTGAGGGGGCTAGAAAAGAAATAAAGAGTCATGAGCTAAAGGCTTAGTGAATAGATCTTACTCCGAATCAGTGATGCTAAATAGAGTAAATCACGTACTATATAATAAGAATCATATATGAGCATCATGTCTTACATGAGTATATGAATATAGTCCCAATAATATATATAAATATGGTAGATATCATGTCATAACTAATCAAGTATATAATTCCCGATAATGTATAAATAAATCATCATGTCATACTATCATTATAACTCTCAAATATGACACATATGATGCATGTCGACCATAACCATGCTATGATATCAAATGCAACTACATATGATGCAAAATAGCCACTCGATAATCAGGTATTTCAAATGATAATGAAATCATATGCATTTCTCAATATCTCAGTCATCAATATCGACTCTAAATAACATCATCATACTATACCACTGTGCACAGTCGACAACCATACCAGATCTCAAATTCAGCCAAAGGCTTAAAGCATACCCTACCAACCATTAAGGATATCTCAATCATATAATCATACCCTACCAGCCGTTAAGGGTATCCCCATAAATTAGATCTGGGTACGCAACTAGCTGATAGAAATTATATGAAGATAACTCGCCACATATGTTCTAGTGAACGACATGTGTTTGACTGTCTACTGCGCACACAGACTGCTGACCTCGGACGTAAGGCCATAAGATCATAACTATGTTGAACGATCAATCAACTCTAGGCAAGCCCTAACCTTCGTGTCCACCCGGGTATCCTCATGCTTTCTACCAACTATCCTATCCATGAGAAGTCATGCGTTTCCTTCTAAATGACAGATTATATGCATTTTTATCTAGTACTATAATAAGTTATGCATATCAAGAATATTGTGATAGGGAAGTCAAAAGGAATATATGATACAATGCAATCTCTAATCATACATCTATCACATGCATACTTATGCTAGTTTATCACATGCATACTTAAGCTATAGATCATCTCGGCATAAAGTCATATCAGTATAATTATCCCCGATCATCTCTATATATCACCAACATATTTATATTCCAGATCAGTCTAATCAAATTTATGATAAAATATGCTTAACTGAAATCATCTCTAGATAAGATCATATAATCATGTTAGAGGATAAAACATGCATATACATAATTATATAATATATCATAATTTGAGAAAGACACATAGGGGATAAAACTACTCACATCTTATCAGGTGCTACGAACCATGTATTCATCACATCCGTCAACCGAGTATCAACTCATCGTTAGCAGAGTCCGCAGGGTCTCAAATAAGGGCTTTGGGGTCTGAAAATATTTAAACAGCATGAAGTTAGTCGCTTATCCAATTAGAATTAATTCATACAAAATATGATGACTTGTTAGGTTTAGAATTCCTCTCCTTCTTCTTTTTATATTTTATTAAATATCGAGATTAATAATAGATATAATTCTGATAATATAAATATACTATTATTATAAAATGCTAGTTATGAAATAAGAATAACTTGGTTGTTCTTTTTATATAAAAGTAGTCTAAGTATATAACTATAAAATAATAATAAGAGGCTTATATATAATTATATTAAAAAATATAAGTATGGATAAAATCTAATTATAGTTAATTTTTGTGATTCTTATTCTTTAATTTATTAATCGCTAATTACACAAAAAATAATCATTATCCGGTCATATAAAAATAATTCTTAAAGTTTGGTATTTTTATTTTTATACAAAATAGTATAAAATAATAAGGTGCTAGAAATACATTATATATATATATATAATAAATATTAGGTTATAATTATAAATCTCATGACTATAATTAATGAAGCTAATTATTATATGCAAGTAATATTATATCTAAGTAATAGTTATATTTAGGTGTTTATAATATAATAAATTATTAATTCTACTAATCATAATTAGCTAATAATCATATTACTGAATATATATAAATACATATAAATATAATTAAGTAACTGCCTATTTAAACTAATTGCATTAACTAACATAAATTACTTAGTTAAAAGGAAAAAAAGAAAAGAGATATAAAATAAATATAATAAAACCCCCACTATCACAGTGCTAGGCTTACAGCCAGAAGAGAGCAACCGAGAAGGGAGAAGAAAAAAGAAGAAAGAAGAAAGAAGAAAGAAGAAAGAAGAGAAGAGAAGAAAGGAAGAAGAAAGGAAGTAAGGAAGGGAAGGGAGGAGGAGGTGCCGGGCCAGCAGGGAGGGCCTCGGTCATTGCTGGCCAACCAGCAGCCGACTCTCGCCGACAGCTCAGTTTCGACGAAACCGAGAGAGAGACAGGAAGAAAGGGAGAGAGAGAGGGGGGGAGAGAGAGAAAGGGAGAGAGAGAGAGAGGAAGAGGAGAGAGGAGGCCAACTGACATCGGTAGCACAACAGCTAAAGCGACGGTTGTTGGCGGTAACAATTTGATTCCAAAGAGTCACAAAAAATCCGATCAAAATTAAATAAACTTACAGATTACAGAATAGAAATTCTGAATAGTCGAGTCTAGTGTTGGACACTATCTCCTTAAGACCAATTCGCCCTCCACCGATTGCTTCTAGAATAGTGGATGTCGGTCTCCCAAGATACAACGACTGCCTTGCACTGGTAAGGAAGCAGCTTTCTAATGCCTTGATTGAACCTAAACCGTGTTGTACTCTCTTTCAAATACAGACTCAAACTTAAAGACTCGACTCTAGAAGGAATGAACCGAGTTTTATTTATATAATTATGCAGACTGACAGCCTATTTATAGAATTAAACAGGCTCGACGAAAAGATGCAAAAGGTCACCGAATGGATGCACCATTTCGGGTCTGAAACTAATTAATAGTTACACTATAAAGGGATGCATCATTTCGGGTCGGGTTCAACCAACTAACTGACTGATTAACTGTTTATCGAAGGGAAACACCACTTCGATCCCGAATCAAACCAGATTTGAACCCGTATCAGGCAAAAAATTAAAATTGGACTTGACCCGTGCATGCAAACCGAACCAAACCAAGCCGAGCCGAGCCGGACGACGCGCGCGTGTGTGAGTTAAGTTGCATAGTAACCTTTACCCACAAAATAGGTACCCTTTTTGGGGCCCAAAGCCCATAAGAAGTTTGTTACTTATATACCATACTAACATTTCTCAAATATCCAATATGGTACTAAACTTACTTTTCTTTATTTTCCATTGCCATAATACCCACTTTAGAGCCAATTTTCATTCACTTCTCTTCATGGATTTGACTAAGTGAATATTTGACAATAAAGTATACTTTGAGCTAAATTAATTCCACCATTAAACCATTATTAATAATGTGTGGGCCCTACTTAAAACTTAGCTCAAAATTAATAAAAAATTCATGTTAAATACATGAAATTACCAACAATCCCCCACATGAATGAATTGGCTGAAAATGTATATAAAATGTAGACTTGATCGAGAGTACAACGAAAAGTTACTGCATCAGGATAGGTAGCTTTTGGCTTTGAACCTTCCATAGTGAAGTATTATCGGGTTTATTCGCTAACCAGTGAACATGATGTCTTGAACTGTTCAGAGTATCCTGCCATACTCCACTTGGATTTCCAAAGTATAAGAGTCATTAAAAGCATTGCTTACCCTAACACTTAGTACAGGTTTATTACTATGTCATCATAGGAAAGGTGTAGAAAATTTAATTTCTTAGTGATTTCAGAGAACGCCCCCACAACTGGGTTGTCCCTTTAAACCTAGATCTTGGGATTTCTAGTCAACTAGGTTGGGTTGCCGTTGTGTCATTACTCTAGGTGATAGGCTTCAAACCCATTCCCCTCGATGAACAATATACTTGATCTCTTATTAAACCCTTAGTTAATGGATCCGCGATGTTATCCTTTGATTTTACATAATCAATGGATATTATACCATTTGAGATCAATTGTCGCACTGTATTATACCTACGACATATATGTCGTGACTTACCGTTATACATCTGACTCTGTGCCCTTTCTATAGCCGATTGACTATCACAATGTATGCAAATTGTGGACATAGGTTTTAGCCACATAGGAATATCTTCTAAAAAATTTCAAAGCCATTCTGCTTCTTCTCCAGCCTTATCTAATGCTATGAATTCAGATTCCATAGTAGATCTAGCTGTACATGTTTGTTTAGAAGATTTCCATGAAATAGATGCACCTCCAAGTGTAAAGACATATCCGCTCATGGATTTGGTATCTTTTGTATCAGAAATCCAGTTTGCATCACTGTACCTTTCAAGTACTGCTGGATATCTTGAATAGTGCAATACATAGTTAGTGATGTATCTCAAATATCTGAGTACCCTAACTATTGCCTTCCAGTGATCACTGCCTGGATTACTTATATATATTTACTCAGTTTACTCACGGAGTATGCAATATCCGGACAAGTGCAATTCATGACGTACATCAAACTGCCTATTATTTGAGAATATTCTAACTGAGATACACATTCACTTGTATTCTTTGTGAGATGAAGATTCACTTCTACAGGTGTTCTGGCTATATTGTTATAATCTTTATCAAATTTATCGAGTAATTTCTCAATATAATGTGATTGAGATATAACATACCCTTCAGTTGCCTTAGTGATCTTTATACCAAGAATCACATCTGCAACTCCCATATCTTTCATATCGAACTTGTTAGCCAACATGTTCTTGGTAGCTTTAATGACATTAATATTGCTATCAGTTATTATCATGTCATCCACATATAGACATACAATGACATAATTATCTGAAGTGCATTTCACATAAACACATTTATCACATTTATTAATGTGAAAACCATTTGACATCATAACTAAGTTAAAATTTTCATGCCATTGTTTAGGTGCTTGTTTAAGCTTATATAATACCGCAAGAGCAATTATTAATTGGATAGACGTTATTTTTGTTACAGGTGAATATGTATCAAAGTAATCTATTCCCTCTATCTGTCTATATCCTTTGACTACAAGTCTTGCCTTATATTTGTCAATTGAACCATCTGCTTTCATCTTTCTTTTGAATATCAATTTATAACCCAAAGGTTTACACCCTGGTGGAAGATCCACTAATTCCCAGGTATGATTTTGCAAAATGGATTCAACTTCACTATCAATGGCTTCTTTCCATAAAGGAGCTTCAGGAGTAGACATTGCTTCCTTATAACTCTAAGGTTCTTTTTCTAACAAATATGTTAGAAAATCAAGACCAAAAGACATAGAAGTCCTTGCCCTCTTACTTCGTCTAGGTTCATTATCATTTCCTTCTTGCATAGACTCTTCGTCCTGCTTATTTTCATAAGTTCTTTTGAGAGAACTTATTTCTAATGTAGATTTATATGGAAATATATTCTCAAAGAATGATACATTCCTAGACTCAATAATTGTATTCTCATGTACCTCAGAATTATCTGATTTGTGAACCAGGAATCAATATGCACTACTGTTATGAGCATAACCAATGAATATACAATCAATAGTTTTAGGTCTAATTTTTGTTCTTTTAGGAACTGGAATTGCAACCTTTGCTAGACACCCCCACACTCTTAAGAATTTATAGCTAGGTTCTCGACCTTTCCATAACTCATAAGGTGTTTTATCCAATTTCTTATGGGGTAACCGATTG
Organism: Typha angustifolia; assembly: GCF_048772165.1. Lineage (NCBI taxonomy): Eukaryota > Viridiplantae > Streptophyta > Magnoliopsida > Poales > Typhaceae > Typha > Typha angustifolia. The sequence continues at coordinate 7,255,434 of NC_133252.1, read as the reverse complement.
AGAATGTGATTTGTAGAAAGCAAAGCTTCTCCCCACAAATTCTGGGGTAAACCAGAAGTTCTTAACATGGCATTCATCATCTCTTTTAGAGTTCTATTCTTACGTTCAGCAATACCATTTTGTTGTGGAGCGTAAAGAGCCGTTATTTGATGAATAATTCCATTTTCTGTACATATTTGTGCAAATGGTGACTCATATTCACCACCTCTATCACTTCTTAGCATTTTAATTTTTCTGCTAAGTTGGTTCTCAACCTCTATTTTGAAATGTATAAACATTTCTAATGCCTAATATTTGATTCTTAGCAAATACACATAACAGTATCTTATGCAATCGTTAATAAAAGTAATAAAATACTTTTTTCCACCTCTAGTTTGAACAAATTTTAAATCACATACATCGGTATGTATAAGTTCTAGAGGTTCTGTACTTCGTTCGATAGAATGAAACGAAGTCTTAGCTAATTTGGCTTCAACACATATTTCACATTTTTTATTAAAATCAATTTGGAAATTATGCAACATGTTAAGATTAATTAATCTACGTAATTTACCATAATTAACATGTCATAATCTACCATGCCAAATTTCACAAGACTCAAGCAAGTAAGAAGAAGATTCCCCTTTATTTATTTTTGGAGTTACAGTCATTACATTCATCTTAAAGAGGCCATTTAATAAGTAGCCCCTTCCAACATACATGCCATTTTTTATAAGTACAAACTTATCAGACTCAAACACCAACTTAAAACATTTCTTACTCAATAATGATCCCGAAACCAGATTCTTTCGAATGTCGGGCACATGCATTACATCATTAAGAGTAAGTTCTTTCCCTAAAGTCAATTTTAACACAACCTTTCCTATTCCTTCCACCTTGGAAGTTGCTGAATTGCCCGTGTAAAGTTTTTCATCTGTTGCAGTTTGATAAGATGAAAACATCCACCTATTGGCACAAATGTGTTGAGTAGCTCCGGTGTCTACCCACCATTCTTTAGGATTACCACCAATCAGGTTTACTTCTGAGACAATAGCGTAGAGATGCATATCATTGACATCAGAACGAAGGTGTTCCACTTCAGTTACATTAGCTTGTGGCTTCTTCTTTTCAGAGTTCTCCTTTTTTGAGTTTTCCTTCTTTTTTCTCAAGCGGCAGTCCTGAGCACGATGCCCTTGTTTGTCACAAACGTAACATTTGCCCTTGAACTTCTTTGCATTGCCACTTTTAGAGCCTTCGCCAATATGCTTTCTTTTCTTGTCCTTTGTGGACTCCACAACATTTGCCTTTGACACGTACTGGCTTCCAATTTTCTTTTCAGCAATACGATTGTTTTCTTCAATCCTCAATCTGACAATAAGTTCTTCAAGTGTCATTTCCTTGCGCTTATGTTTTAGATAATTTTTGAAATCCCTCCAAGATGGTGGCAGTTTTTCTATAATAGCCACCACTTGGAATGATTCATTAATCATCATCCTTTTAGCATGAATCTCATGAATTATTACTTGAAGATCTTGCACCTAGTTAATCACTAGTTTAGTGTCAACCATCTTGTACTCAAGAAATTTACCGACTACAAATTTCTTTGCATCGGCATCTTCTATCTTGTACTTCTTGTTTAAAGATTTTCATAATTCCTTAGACATTTTTACTGAACTATACACGTTATACAACAAGTTGTCCATTCCATTGAGGATATAGTTTCGGCAAAGGAAGTCGGCATGCTTCCACGCATCCACTACAGCAACTACTTGTTTATCAGTTTCCTCCTTTCGGAGCTCAGGCACATCTTCATGTAAGAATTTAGCCAAATTCAAGGTGGTCAGATAAAAGAGCATTTTCTGTTGCCATCTCTTAAATTCTGCACCATAGAACTTCTTAGGCTTTTCTCCATGAACTGTAGGTACTGGAGGAGCAGTGATAGGGAAAATAGTACTCTTTACTATTTCAGCCATCTAAAAGAATAAAAGAAAAATAAATCCGATCAGAAGAAAAGAACACTGATTGGAATCAGAGTAACAACCAAAAAATTGGTCTTAAGATTGTTGGCGGTAACAATCTGATTCCAAAGAGTCACAAAAAATCCGATCAAAATTAAATAAACTTATAGATTACAGAATATAAAATTCTGAATAGTCGAGTCTAGGACGTCGGTCTCCTAGGATACAACGACTGCCTTGCACTAGAAAGGAAGCAGCTTTCTAATGCCTTGATTGAACCTGAACCGTGCTGTACTCTCTTTCAAATGTAGACTCGGATGCATTATTTCGGGTCGGGTTCAACCAACTAACTGACCCATGCGTGCGAACCGAGCCGGGCGGCGCGCTTGTGTGTGAGTTAAATTGCATAGTAACATTTACCTAAAAAATAGTACCCCCCTTTTGGGGCCCAAAGCCCATAAGAAGTTTGTTACTTATATACCATACTAACATTTCTCAAATATCCAATATGGTACTAAACTTACTTTTCTTTATTTTCCATTGCCATGATACCCACTTTAGATCCAATTTTCATTCACTTCTCTTCATGGATTTGACTAAGTGAATATTTGACAATAAAGTACACTTTGAGCTAAATTAATTCCACCATTAAATCATCATTAATAATGTGTGGGCCCCACTTAAAATTTAGCTCAAAATTAATAAAAAATTCATGTCAAATACATGAAATTACCAACAACGGTGACAATCTAAAGTGGCTAGCATCGGCATACCGAGAGGGAGATGGAGTTTAAGAGCAAAGAACGAAACAGAGAAAGAGAATGAAAGAGAGGACATAAAGAGAGAGAGAGAAGCGGTGAAGGAGGTCTAGCGATGGCTGCGTGCGCGTGGCACCCTTAGCACGCGCCAACAACTTGCATAGCTATATATATTATGTTAGTCTTTCATCTTGTCTCTCTTCTTTTTTTTTTCTTTTTTTAATTTAAATTTAATTTATACATTGTTATTATTATTATTATATTTTAATCGAGGTTATTACATAATCTGTATGAAAAATAAATAAAATCCGCCGAACAGTGAATTTATATCATGCAGTGTGGGTACATATTGACACAATTTAAGTGAAGTACGACAATTTTTCGATCTCCATAGTTTTGAGTTTCGGGGAAAGAACTATATTATTCCAACTAGATTGTTCATACCACTATTTGCATGCCTTAGCCATTTGAAGAGAAGAGAAGGATACATGGCATCCGTTGAGTTTTGATACATCTAAGTATAGTTCCCAAGTGCTAACAAACAATTAGCTTATGTATATACAAATACTTCTAATTTATAGAACTATCACAGTACTAACAAACTGTCACCACACAATGTAAGTGAAGTTCGTCAATTTTTCGGTCTCCATAGTTTTCAGTTTCCAAAAAAGAACTAGATTGTTCCAACCACTATTTGCATGCATTAGGCCTTTGACAAAAGGATACGTGGCACCTGTGAGTTTTGATACAACCAATTATAGTTCCCAAGTTTTAACAGACATCTAACTTATGAACCATATAAACAGATACTTCTAATTTGTACAACTATCACAGTACTAACTAGATTATGAACCATATGTACATTATAGTTACCCAGTATTTGATTTCATTTCATATCTCCACTTGCAATGTCCGGACAGAACTGTCTAAAATGAAGAGAACAACAACAAACTGCAAAACCAAGGAACCGCAAGTCAATGTAGGAAAATAAAATCTCACTACTCATTGGTAGGAGGTAATATAGCTGAGCTTGAGCTTGATCAAGCCTAGCTCTTATCAAGTTTAAATTAATTATAATTTTGATCCTAGATTTGTGATCAAGATGGAATTAAAATTATTTTAATTAAAATCAATTTTGAGCTCGAGCCTAAACAAGTCGATCAATAAGTAATTTTAAGTCTTAATCAATTCAAATCAAATTTTAAGTTTAATAAAAATTAAATTAAATTTAAGTTTGATTTAGACTTGAATCATACTTAAAATAAGGTCCAATTAAAAAATATAAACTATTAGAACTGTCTATGTAATTAAAAAATATAGGATATGATCAGAATTCAAAACTAAATTCCACAACATCAAGGTACATTTACAATCTATTTAAGAAAATTTGAAAATATAATAAAATTATAGTATAATATAAAAAATATTACTTATAATATATATTATAGTTATATCGAGCTTTGTTGAGCTTATTTGATTGAGCTGGCTTATGATCAAACTTGTCTCGAAAATATTTTTAAGCCTATTCTAAAGATCAAACTTGGTTCAGCTTATTTTCGAGCCAAGCTTACTTGAGGCTTATCAGTCGAGCTCGAGTTGGCTTGTTTATTTTGACAGCCGTACTAATGGGAACAAAACAAATATTGAAGTCAGAGAGAGGGTTACTAAGGGTAATGCTACTAATTAAGAGGTCTATTGCTGGGAAGAGGGTTTGGTCAAAGCGGAGAGATCACTAAGAAAACAAGGAAGATTGTGTCGTGAGAAGCTTGCTGGGAAATTCGTGATCGCCAGAAAGGTTGTGGTCGCTGAGAAGGAAGACTCGACAGAGTAAGAGAGGAGAGGGTTTTTGGGTGAAGATGACCGAGTGCAAAATGACAAAGTGTTTTGTGTTTAAATAGCTATAAAATGCCTTCCTAGAAAGCGTTTTATTAAGTAATTTGCTATCCAGAAAAGCAATTCAGTAAAATGCTCTTTTGGAGAGTGATTAATTAATCGCTTTCCACTACAGGCTTTTATATACAGAACAATTGTATTCTAGCAAATTGGTCCATTACAATAACTCGCTTTCCAAGAGAGCGACTAATAAACTGAAAAGTTTTCTCGAAGAGCAGTTCACTAATCGCTCTTCCTGATGGTTTTTCAGCATATTAACTTAGTGATTAATTGAGACAAATTCGCAGTTTGAGATAATGATATGTTGAGCTGGCAAAAGTTGTACAACGGGAAAAAAAACTCCAATTTTGATGTCCTTGTGTTACATAGAATAATTGTTTAATAAAGTTATGTATTATGTTATATTTTAAATAATCTTATATCTAATGAACTTCATTATTCAGTTCTTATGTTAAATAACTGAATTACTTGTTAAATTAAGTTACTACTAGATATTTGATTAAATAATTTAATCGTAGTATTATTTTTTAAATATTAAATTAAATTAATTCGTTAGATAAAAGGGTACAGTTGATACGTCAATCCAATTTCTTGATCTTCTTTCTATATTAGAGAAAAATAAATTAAAAATCCAAATAATAGAAAAATAATTTTAGAAGTTATAATCAAAAGTTGCTCCACATGTCCTCAGATTAAACAAGATTATCCCAAGTAAATTGCTCCACTTGGCCTTAAGGCTTAAGCATTTTCAATTCTCGTTACTGATCAGGTCGTGCAAGCCGGTCGTCCCTCGGTCGGGTCCCTTGGCAGTGGATAATCATAAGAAATGGACTTAGAGCGATTGACCAAACTAGCCCCGTGTCAAATTTTATTTATTAAAATAAAATATCACTCAAACTTATTATCAAAAAGGGTATATTTTACTATAACCCTAACTAAAACGTTGAATTCATAAGTGTTTTATATTATTATACAACTGTTGATTAGTTCGGCATTTTTACTTATCCTAAAACGCTAGGCATTTCAATGTTTTATTTGTATAAATTTATTTAAGTTAGTATTTCAACAATTTAAATTAAAATTTTACTTATATGTAAAAATGCTTATCTTGATAGCGTTTTTACTATAAAAGTAAAACACTTATAAGTTCAAATTTTTTTGAAATATTCAAAAGTCATATAAATTTCTCCACATATTCTACTATTATTAAGGAAACGTTTACTGGATAACCAATAAGAAAATACTTAATTTTAGTTTACTAAATGGTTAATCTGATCGTATATGTAAATTGTCTTATATACTCTTTAATTTTTGAAGGGATGAAAATTATTTTTAATAAATATTGGTTAGTATCGTGTCATTGCTCAAGTATCTTAATAGTAATAAGTTTGAGGGGGCTGCCTATATTGATAAATAAATTTCGGAACAGATCTAATTTGGTCAAAAATTCGGGCGATTTACAACAAAAGGCCCCTCAATTATCAAATTGGTAAAAATAGGCCTCTAGTTATCAAATTACAATTTGAACTTTTTTTTTACTGATTTAGACTAATTTATCTTTTCTCTAACTCAACTCAACTGTTTAATCTAATATATCTAATTAATTAAATCTTTAACCGCTCAAACCCCTTACTTTTCGTCTTTTTTCATTTAGTTTTCTCCTCACACTTCAAATGAGTTTCTCTCCTCACCGTCAATCCCAACTTCCTCTCTCACGCATTGAGCCCCCGTCTTCCTCTTTTTCATCTTCTTCCTCTCCTTCCTCTTCTTCCTCTCTACTCTTTTCATTGTCTTTCCATTCTCATGCATCAAATCCTAATGCACACATCGACCATAATATTTTGCCTTAAAGTTGTTTGCATCAAACCCTAAAGCATGCATCCAACTCTTTTTTGTTCAATTCTTATTCTCTTATTCTCTTCTTTACCATTTTTACTATTTTTAATTGATCTTATGGCTCCTCGGCAAAGAAGCAAGATAAATCCTCAGGTTACTTTAGGTAATTAGTTTTTTTATTAGTATGAAATATTTAATTTTCTCTATATTTTTTAATTATTCTATTTATCATTGTTTGTCCTTATTTAATTTCTCTTATGTTTAATTTTGATAACATAGTCAATTGTTATTTGATATAAATAATTCTGCAACCCTATAAAGTAACCAATTGTACATCTTCATAGTTCCTCTAATCCTTGAATTTATAAAGTTCTCAATGAGTTACACAATGTTGATTTCAGACTAAACTAGAGCTAAAATTTGGGGCCTTAGAAGCAATAAAAATAGTAAAGATTGGAAGCTTCTTCAACCCATAAATAGTAGGGAGAAACTCGAAAGTACCATGGTTTCAGCATTTTCCTCTAAGTTGGTATAATTGTAGCTCAAGTTTCACATGAAATTTAACGAAAATATCATTTTGCCCAAATTACAAGAATTGAATCCTAGTCAAAATAAGGTGTCCATTACAAAAGGAAAAGCTCCTACAGTAAATGCAATTCATGGTCACTTAGAAATCATTTTGTACAGGAAATAATTTCAAACATAAATGAATCTCTTATGGTATACTTATATCTAGATTATCCAATATTCTTCATACTTTTATCGGGCCAAATATCTTTGTTTTTTAATTGACTAGTGATATTTTATCTTTCTTTAAGACAATCTCTTTTAATTCTTCTAATGTCCATTATTTTGGGTTGGAATTTATTTAAAATTTTTTTCTATTTTTGGAACAATTATGTTGGATTTACTTCATAAGATTGTAATTTGCTCGATAAGCTATGTTCTACTTGAAATGGCAATAACTTATTTAGCTATTAATTGTATAATATATTTTGTTCTAAATGCACATATGTTGTACACTAGATGTACACATTTTTATAATAGAATACGCATATTGACTAATATGAAAACATATAATTTATATAGGTGTGCATTGTAAATCAGACGCATATATTTTCTTGATAGAATGCATAAAATTTACTTAAGAGGTACAATATGCTATTTTAATAGTACAATATGTTTTATTTTCTGAGTGCGCGTATATTTTGTACACTAAATGCACATATTTCTATAATAAAATGTGCACCTTGACTAATATGAATGCGCACCTTTTGTAGATAATCATGAAAGTAGTATAGTTAGTAAAAAATCTAAGCGAGCAATACAAAATCTTGAGTAACCTAAAAATCAAGAAATTTTGGCAAATATGAGTAAGAAGCAAAAATTAGAAGATGAACAAAATAAATATACGGTATATTTATACTCTAGATGCTAAACTTGTGTCATCATAGAAGCTACAAAAAAATTTATGAGGGAGCCACATAATAATATCCTGATGCATACATGCTTTGCAAGATTGGTAGAATTTCCTTAAATTGATGCTAACATGATACGAACTAGGTTAGCTCGGATCATATCAAGGGGATATTGAGCTTAATGAGTTGAGTCTATTTATCTTATCTACTTTTATAGTTTAGTTAGTCTTAGTAGGTTAAAATTTTATGTAATTAGCTAAATCTAGCTCTACGCAGTTTCGGAAAAATATTCATAAGATATTCGTTAGGTCTCTGAATATTATGAAACCACTTGGATAAAATCGACAGCGTTAGTTGGTAAAGAGGGAGGAGGGAGATTGTAGCCTTCAACTAAGATAAGAGGGGAGATACTAGGACGCAAGATAAAAGCCCATTAATCTTTATTTTATGCATATCTAAGATATAAGCCATAAGGCCCTATTTATAGAGAGTAAAACATTAAGGCCCTATTTATAGAGAATAAAACATTAAGAGTCCTAAACAAACTAAACTAAACTAATCTTTCTTATCCTTTTCGGATTAGCCTTTCGTTTTGTCATTCTGAATCTTGAGAAACCTTGAATACGAAAGTTATGGATCAGGACGTCGTCGATTTTACCAAGTGGTTTCATAATATTCAAAGATTTGGCGAATATCTTCTGAATATTTTTTCGAAACTGCCCAAAGCTAGATTAGCTAATTAAATAAGGTTCTAACCTACTAAGACTCTAACTAAACTATAAAAGCAGATAAAATAAATAGACTCAACCCATTGAGTCCAATATCCCCTTAATATAATCTGAGCTAACTTAGTTCGTATCATAACATGCTGTTGGTGTAAGAGTTACTCTTTTGTTAGCTATATGAGAGTTGCTTCAAGATTGGGCATCTCGTTCTACCACTAACAAAGGAGAATGTAGCTGTTATTATTAGTATGTCGATTGTTGATCTTTCTATTGACATAGATTACAATAGGAATGAATCATTTTTGGAATTTGTTACAAAGCATTTGGATGAAGATAATTAGAAATTAGATCGTTTTGTCATTCTTAGGATGTTGGAGAAGCTATCACCTAGCAATGTGGAAAGTGATGTTGAAGATTTTGTTCACTTTTTATACTATCCATATGCAATAGCATACTTTTCCAAAGAAGTAACTACACATGCCCACCACGCCTTACACATTATTTGGAGGATATTGAAGGCCTTTTAAAGTATTCATAAGTATTCATGGACATCTTTGTTGATGACTTCTTAATATGATCTATAGATAAGACACATAAAAGAGAAATGAATGAAGAAGAAAAGAGAAGGAAAAAAAATATGTTATTTAAATGGTGTCGTCATCTTGCTCATTTGTTAGTTTTATAAGCATGTTGATTTTGTGAAGCCGTCAAACCCAAACGTGTTCCCTCAGCTATTCAAGTGGGTAAAAAATAAGGTGTTGCATCGATCCACAATAAAGAAGAACCTATAGAATAAGGCCAAGCTTGGTAATGTTTAATATTTATCTTTCTCAATTTTATATAGATATTATCAACCTTGACTCATTTTAATTTTTTTTATAAATTATTTCTCGTAGGTTAAAAAGACATTGATATATGCACAAGAAGAAATGAATTTACTTGTGCATGAGCATAGTGCATCTGTTATGAACCATATTTGAACATATTTACATAATGAAATTATAAAAATTTAAGTGGTGGTAGCCTTATTAGTTAGGGTTCTAATAGTTATAATTTTACATAAATCGAAGGTCTGGATAAAAAGATATAAATAAAATAGTAAAGCAAAGTCAAAACAAGGCAGAACGATAAATATTCGACGTTGCAGCGATTGTTGAAGGGTGGCGAATGGCCAAGGGTTGGTGGTGGACGACTGTATAGTAGGGTGGCTGCTGGAGGAATGTGGTGTCTAGGATTTTGGTGTTTGAAAGTGTTCTAAGTTACGATGTACTCCTATGAAAATAAGAACGATCTAACGGCTATAATAAAAACGGTAAATACGATAATAAGAAAATAACTAAACTTAATTAATTCACAATGCTTGGATGAATAAACAAAGAAGCCTAGCCCCTCTATATATAGAAGTTGGGTATAATGAGTTCTACTTGGACTTAGCCCTAAAGGCTTATACTACTCAAACAAGGACTTACCTTATAGGTTTACATGACTTAATTGAACTTGTTTTGGTAGTTTACATGACTTAATTAAACTTATCTTAGTAGCTTATATGATTTAACTAAACTTGCCTTAAGGGCTTACATAAGCATGATTTAACTAAAAGATAAATATGCTTGATCCATCGAGCCTAATGTTCTTATGATACAATTCAATCTAACTTGGTTCGCATCTATCCACTACATTTCCAACCACCTTGTCCTCAAGGTGTCCGTGGTATACTGATACGATTCGGACTTCACCGACGTCGTCTCGAGCATGGATTCACTTTAGGGGTGTTTTTGTTTCATGTTTTAGTGTTTAATTTCCATTAAAATAAGTTTTCTGTAAGTCGCATTCGAACGCGGATGGAGTGAGTTCGAATGCGGTTTGTGAACGGGGTTGTGAACGTGGGTGAAGAGAGTGCACTGTGCGTTCGAACGTGGTTGGCGAAAATTATATTTTTAGGGTTAATTTTGAGTTGTTGGTTAGCCTTTAAAAGGATGTGGATGGCAACCAAAGTCATTATTGATTATTGAATATTGAGATTGAGTTTTGCCTTGCCTCCTTCGTCTTCTTCACTCCCGTTCTCTCAATCCCCAGCGACGCCGCTTCTAACCTCCCTCGACCGGCCAATCACCCTAGTCCCTTAGGGGTGACCCTCTCCTCCCCATTCTTCCAATCTATCCAACACTTGCCCTAACCATTCTATCAACCATAACCCTTCCACCACCACTTTTTACCGGTGCCACCCCATTAACGCCGGTCCACCTTCAACCACCATTACCTAGGATCACGTGCCTCCATCCATGGATCTAAAATAGATCATCCTGACGTTCGTCCACTAAACGGACGATATCTTGAGATCCCCAACCCTGATTCGCTTGAAAATTGATTTGTTAGAAAGCTCTTTTACGGGGGCTACAATATCAAAATTTCATGTCGATCCAACGGCGCCATATTTTGGGATCTTATTTCAAAGTTCTGTGCCAAATTTAGTCCAGATCTGAGAATCGGAAGAGATCGAACTTTAGCCTAAGGGAAGATCGTATCAATTTGGTATCAGAGATCCATAGCCCGAGGCGTGATCGTATCAAGCTTGGTATCAGAGCCACCGTTCCTCGGACAAGCACTTCCTATGACGACCACCAGATCCATGGCTGCACGGCGAGATGATGAAGAAGAGATTCTTCCAATAGAGGAGAGAGAAACGGTTGCGGGGACTTCCACCTGCGGAACCACCTGATCTAATCGGAATACGGAAGAACCTAGCGTTCAAGCCGTGTTGGGTTCTCTTTCCGAACAAATGGCCATCAACAACCAAATGATGATGAAGATGATGCGGGAACTACGGGCGATAAGGGAAGCAATGGCGAACGGGAACACACCCTCGACCCCATGACGCGAGTCCACTCCCTTGAACCCACCGCCACCGATTCAGCCTTTGCAACCACAAGAGCCGTTGCTACCACCACCCTATGGGCAGAGGCAAGCAAGGATGGTTACACCAGGTCCAGTTGCGGGTGAACCCATCCGACGAGCAAACTACTATGGAGACCACCTTGGAGATCAAGATCCGTGGGCGGGTCAACATGATCCGGAACCACGATGAGTTAATCAAAATCTAAGGAGGGATCATTAACCCCTCATGGTGCATCCTCCCCCGGTTAGACAAGGACTTGGACATGATCCGGAACGAGACAATGGCATCCGTGGATAAGTCGTGCGTCTCGAATTCCCCAAGTTCAAAGGTGGCGATCCGATCGATTTGTTGTATAGGGCGAAGCAATTCTTTGCATACCAAGGTACGGCGGAAGAATACAAGGTGACGCTTGCGAGCTTCCACCTTGAGGATGCGGCGCTTCATTGGTTTCGAGCAGCCAATGCCATAGAGGCCATCGAAACTTGGGCTGAATTTTGCGTCGATATCACACGGCGATTTGGAGCATCGGGGTATGAAGACTTTGATGCTCTCCTCTCAAAAATAGTGCAAAAGACTACGGTTGGGGCATACCAAGAAGAATTTGAGAGGATTAGAAATCGATGTCATCCACCATGGATGGATCAGCAACTTCGCAGCACCTTCATCTCCGGGCTGCGGGGTGACATACAAGCCGATGTGAGGACTTTAAGACCTAGAACCTTAAAGGAGGCCTTCGAGGATGCAGTGCTTATGGAAGACAAACATAGGGCCATGAAGATACACCTGAAATAGAGTTGGACAAGCCAAGGAAGCCGCAATCAATCCCAACCAACCATAACGGCAGGAAACATCACCGGAGTACCAAGAGTTGCTGCTACAGTGGTACCTCCTCGAGCACCCTTGAAGCCATCCCAAGATGTGAAGTATGCACCTAGAGGTCCGAGACGAGCACTCACACCTGCCCAAGTAGAAGAAAGAAGGGCCAAGGGCCTATGCTTCCGTTGTGATGAGAAGTTTGTACCCGGGCATCGCTGTGCTAAACCGATGGGATCAGTGATGCTAATCGATGGATTGCAGGAAGCTGAGGATGAATTTGCAGCTGAAAGTGCAGATGTGGCTGGACATCAAGGAGAAAAAGCTGAGGAGCAACCCGTGGAGGACATGATAGCCGAAATCTCTCTCCACGCCTATTCGGGGACAGTTGCGCCAAAGACCTTGTGGGTGAACGGTATAGTCAAGAAAACCACAGTGAGAATCTTGATTGACACCGGGTCCACCCACAACGTCAGAACCCACGAAAGGGTTCGATGTGACGATCGAAGATGGCACCACATTGCGAGCAGATTTTATTTGTGGAGGTGTGGAATTGAAGGTGCAAGGCCAAATTTTCACATTGGATCTCTATCCGTTGGCCTTGCAAGGTGTCGATATTGTTTTGGGAACTCAATGGCTTCAAAGCTTGGGCCCGTGACATTTGATTTTACAAGCCTCACATTGATATTTTGGAGAAATGACCAGAGAGTGCTGCTGGATGGAACCCAACCGCGGCAGGGGCCGACATTGCAACCACTTGTGGGCTTTCCTTATGCAAGGGATCGGGCTCTACTATTGCAAATGGATGTCGCTGAACCTAACTCGAGTCATTGGGAGGACCTAATCCAGATCCACCAACTGCATATAACTCGACCTCCCGAGCGCAATCGGATGCACCAGATTTCTATTGCTGAACTGACATTGAGTCAAGTGGTTCGACCACCCGAGACCAAGTGGACTCAATGTAGATGGACCCGAATTCCACCTTGGGCTAGTAGGAGTACAAGTATCCAAGCTCGACTGAGGATGAACCCCTTTGAGGCGATAATGGTCGCACTCCCCCTGTCTTGCGTGCCTACGATAGACTCGTGGCGACGGATAGGACCGTGCTTGACTTGGAACTTGCTGATCGAGAATCGAGTGGCTAATGCTCTTTCGCGCCAACCGGACACAAGTAAGCTTGCCTCATTTTCAGCACCAGTATTTCCTATATCTTCAGATATGTGGGGAGCTAATGTAGAAGATCATACCATGGAGGAACTTGAGTCAGAGTTCAAAGATCGCTTCACAAACTTCAAACCTTGAGGACAAGGTTGCGGAAGCGTGGTGGATTGATACGATTCGGACTTCACCCGACGTCGTCTCGTGCATGGATTCACTTTAGGGGTGTTTTTGTTTTATGTTTTAGTGTTTAATTTCCATTAAAATAAGTTTTCTGTAAGTTGCGTTCGAACGCGGATGGAGTGAGTTCGAACGCGGATGGAGTGAGTTCGAACACGGTTTGTGAACGGGGTTGTGAACGTGGGTGAAGATAGTGCACTATGCGTTCGAACGCACTGTGAACGCCTGCATCGCGTTTGCAAATCCAGAGGAGTGAACTCGGTGCGTTCGAACGTGGTGCGTTCGAACATGGTCGGGCGAGTTCGAACGCGGTCGGCGAAAATTGTATTTTTAGGGTTAATTTTGAGTTGTTGGTTAGCCTTTAAAAGGATGTGGATGGCAACCAAAGTCATTATTGATTATTGAATATTGAGATTGAGTTTTGCCTTGCCTCTTTCGTCTTCTTCGCTCTCATTCTCTCAATCCCCGGTGACGCCGCTTCTAACCTCCCTCGACTAGCCAATCACCTTAGTCCCTTACGGGTGGCCCTCTCCTCCCCCTTTTTCCAATCTATCCAACACTTGCCCTAACCCTTCCATCAACCATAACCCTTCCATCAACCATAACCCTTCCACCACCACTTTTTACCGGTGCCACCCCATTAACGCTGGTCCACCTTTAACCACCATTACCTAGGATCACGTGCCTCCATCCACGGATCCAAAATAGATCATCCTGACGTTTGTCCACTAAACGGACGATACCTCAAGATCCCCAACCCCGATTTGCCTGAACCTTGATTTGTTGGAAAGCTCTTTTACGGGGCTACAACATATCAAAACTTCACGTCGATCCGATGGCGGCATATTTTGGGATTTTATTTCAAAGTTCCGTGCGAGATCTAGTCCAGATGTGAGAATCGAAAGAGATCGAACCTTAGCCTAAAGGGAGATCGTATCAATTAGGTATCAGAGCTCCATAGCCCGAGGTGTGATCGTATCATATACCTTTCGTCGCTCTCAAACTGCATGTCTTTGATCTCCATATGGGTCTCGTGTACCATGAGAAGGAGGGCCCCATAGTGGGTTCTGCTCAAGGGCCTACTTATTCAAGCCATAATCTACTATAGCCGCTGGCGGCTTGGCCCAAATCCTAGCCATAAGTGGTTCGAGGCAAGGTACTAGTGCATATGGTTTAGGCCATGGCTCGGGCATAGGTGGTCCAAGGAAGTGATCAGTTATGATGGTTTGGGCCGGTGGGGCCTGGATTGCTACTAGTGGAAAGCTAGAGTTTTTAGCCCTAGCTTCCAACGCAGGTGGGGAAGATGACCCTGCGGCCACTACTGGGGGCTGCTCTAGCGCTACAGCAGCTGCGGGGATGATTTGCGGTGGTGGGGGAGCCCCCACTGTAGCCAGAGGAGGGGCTGCGACCGTAGTTTGGGCCAACACCTCCTCTCTCTCTCTCTCTCTCTCTCTCTCTCTCTTTCTCGGGTTGTGTAGCGGCCCAACTTCTAGAAAAGTAGATCTAGATTTGAAGAAGTTGTAGATGCTTCTAGGTGTGGTAATTCTCTCGTTTGGGGTCGAGAGAGGGTGGCCACGACCTGGTGGAGGAGTGGTAGAGGACGGTTGTAATAGAGGTATAGAGGAAAATTTCAGAGGTGTTGGAGGAGGCTATTTAGATTGTGGCTACTCCTAAGGCTAAAACTAGCTAATTCATTTCATAATGAGCAAAAGAGCTGCACACCATAATTTATAAGTAGCTAATTCCAAATTAGGCTAGTTAACCCTTATTTGGACTGACTAATGCTAATAAGCAAACTTAGACCAACTAGGTCTAATAAACAAATGCAACAGATCGTAAGGTCTTAATTAAACAACTTAAAGAAAATAAACAAATCTAAGATAGATAGTGTGTGCATCCAATAGTTGATCAAGTGATTTTGCTTGGCTAGGCTAGATCAGCTTGGACTTGGGTCATAACACTCTACCACGCTTCCATTCACCTTGTCCTCAAGGTGAATATTCTGGAGAGCGTTGCATCAGCTTTGACTCCAACTCCCATGTTGGGTCCTCAACTGGTCCACCGATCCACTCTACTAGGACTTGGGTCTCAAGTCGACCTCCCACCCGTATCCTTCTCTTGGTTAGAGTCCAAAGTGGAACTGGATCATGGTCTTCTGTGATAGGCTCAAGAAGTCGATCCAGTACGACCTGCTCAGCTCCAACTCGCACTCGTGGAGTCGACACGTGAAATACATGATGTATTCGCTCCACGACCTAGTATGGACCGAAGTAACGGTGAGCTAATTTCTGGTTAGGCATCGATCGAATTGAAATTTGGTGATATGGTTGTAGTTTGACAAAGACCCAATCTCCTACAACAAAAACTCGATCTGTGTGTTTGCGATCATAAACTTGACGCATCCGATTATGAGCTCGAGTTAGATTTAGCTTCAATTTCCTGAGTTGCTCATCCCGCTCCAGTAGAGCTTCTTCTACTTCTGTCCTCTCTAAACGTTGTTCCGGAAGATATGCCATAAGAGTGGTGGTGGTCTTCCATAGACAACTTCAAAGGGCGTGACACCAATAGCGGAATGGTGGCCAGTGTTGTATGCCCACTCCACCAATGGGAGGATTTCTAGCCATTTTTGTGGTTGCTCACTAGCGTAGCAATGCAGATATTGCTCTAAGCAATTATTAACTCTTTTAGTTTGCCCATCAGTTTGAGGATGATAGGCGGAGCTCATCTTTAACTCGGTCCTTTGAAGAGGTGCCATTTCAGTCCAGAACTTGCTAGTGAAGATAGGATATCAGTTGGACACAATAAAGCGTGGAATCCCATCGAGACGAACCACTTCACATTATAAAGCTTCCTCTGTTGTCCGAGCCGTGTAAGGATGACTTAGAGTAATGAAATGCACGTACTTGTTGAGGCAATCAACCACAACCATGATCACATTTTTTTTTCGAATTGTTGGTAGGCCTTCGATGAAATCAAGTGAGAGGTTCTCCTAGATTTGATCTGGTATGGGCAGGGGCTGCAGCAAGCCAGCGGGCTTGGTTGACTCAGCCTTGACCCGTTGGCATGTATCACAAGCCTTGACATAGGCTCACGTATCCTTCTTCATCCCTATCCATCTATAGCTGCGTTTAAGATGGAGATAAGTTCTAGTCATACCTTTATGGCCGGTTGCTAGAGAGTCATAAAAGTAGCTGACGAAAGCTCTTCTAAGTTCAACATTTGTAGGCACCATAATGTGCCATTGGATCAGAATCAGACCATCCCTTATGGTGTGGTCCGGTTTAGCCTGATTTTGCTCAATTTGAAGTTTGATCTTCTAGAGCTCTGAGTATTCTTTGGTGGCAGTCCTAATTCTGTCTAAGAGAGAAAATGTTGGACCAAACAAGGTTGCTAGTTCAGCCGATTCTAGTTGCCTTGATAGAGCATCTGCAACATCATTTTTGCTACCCTTCTTGTAGGCCAAGTCGTATTCGTACCCAAGTAACTTGGCTAACCATTTTTGCTATACTGGAGTATAGATTCACTGTCCTAGGAGGTATAGTAGCGATCGCTGATCGATGCACACAATGAAGCGACGCCCAAGTAGATAAGGTCTCCACTTCTCAATTGCATAAACCACAGCTAACATCTTGCGCTCATAGGTGTTGAGATGGCGCAATTTCTTCGATACATCAAAACTGCTCCTAGACCGGTCCCCGATGCATCACATTCCACCATGAAGGTCTTAGTGAAGTCGGGTAAGGCAACCACTAGTGCACTTGTCATAGCTCGTTTCAATTCCAGAAATGTAGATTCAACTTTTTCACTCCAATTGAGCCCGTTCTTGCGCAGGAGTGCAATCAAAGGTGCCGCAATCCATCCATATCCCTGCACGAATCGTTGGTATTATCCGGTCAGACCAAGAAACCCTCTAAGCTCCTTGGGTGTTCTCGGCTTAGGCTAACGCACCATGGCCATAATCTTCTCCGAATTTCCCTCTACACCATTGGCTGAGATTATGTGGCCCAGATAATCAACTCAAGGCTGAGCCCAGGTGCATTTGCTACTCTTGATTCATAGGCCATGCGAGTCTAAGATCCCCATAATTGTGTGTTGGTGGTCCATGTGCTCCTCTCGGATTCTGCTATAGATGAGAATATCATCAAAGAAAACTAGAACATACCACTTTAGTAGGGGATGGAACACATCATTCATTAGCCCTTGAAATGTTGTTAGGGCATTGATGAGGCCGAAGGGCATCACGAGGAACTCGTAATGTCCATCGTGAGTCCGAAAGGTTGTCTTATGAACGTCTTCGGCTCAGACTCAGATTTAGTGGTATCCTACGCATAGATCCAATTTGATGATGATTGTTGCACCCGCTAACTCACCTAGGAGCTCCTCAATGATCGGAATAGAATACCGATCTTTGATGGTGATCGAGTAGAGGGCACGATAGCCCACATAGAACCGCCATAAATTGTTCTTGCGCACAAGAAGTACTGGTGAAGAGTAGGCGCTATGGTTTGGTTGGACGATCCTTTGCTCTAGCATCTCACGTACTAGCCTTGTGATTACCTCCTTCTGAGTGTGAGGGTACTAGTATCACATTATATATGTGCATCACCTACCTTTATAATCTATGCATATTTTATATATATACATGAAAGATTTTTATAATCTATGTGTTTACATTACATTTGACCTCTAGATTATTTTTCAAAATATTTCGATCATCAAAGAACAAGATGAGAGAGATGTTTAATGGACAAATTATCTTCTAGGATTGCCAAGTGATAATTTAGAGGAGAAAGAGTATTTGAATTGTTAGTGATAAAAATAGAAGATGAAAAAAGAATGAGAGAAGAAGAATGAGAATAAAGAGGAAAAAGATAGGGAATAGATATATGAGAAATAACGCTAAGGAGGAGGACACGATAGTCTTTTTCTAGTTTGTTAAGTTTAAATTAGTAAATAAGGTAATAAGATAAGTTTGCGGGTAATAGCTATGTTATTTTACGATACAATAGTCCTTTTGAGATTTGTTAGGAGTAAATTAGTTAAAAAAAATGTTTGAAATTGCAATTGGATAACTAGTTGCCTATTTCTGCCAATTTGACAATCGAAGGGCTTTTTGCATATTTTTTTCGTTTCCTTTAAACCAATTACTTAACCGGAGGAACCCATCCTCTTTTCGTCTCCCAAGTTGGTACACAACCATCTCTAATGGCGATGGAGGGAGAAGAGATAGTCGTGATCCACTCGTGGTCGGCTCCCAGATCCCTCAGCACCAGTCTCATGTACTCCTTCGCCCAGGTCTCACTTCTCTCTCTCTCACTCGTTCTGTATGCTCTTCTTCTGTTCTTTTTCTTTTCTGTGTTACAAATGTACATCTTTGAGGCCTTGCATCCATTAGTGCACTTCATGTGTTTGCTGATTAGTCCCATTTGATTGGTTATGCGAAATCGCTGGTCAGTTGTTTGCTTGCTTGCCCACTAACACATCCCAAATATGGGATGGTTGATTCTTGTCGAGTATAGAGTAGACTTGTGATGTCTCTCTCAGGTGTTGATGCAATCATACTAGTTGAAGTTTGAGGAGGCATTTCCTTTAGAAATCAAAATATGGTGTTGAGATTTAGAGAAAAAGAATAAAGGAAAAAGAAAAAGAAGGAGAGAGAAGGTCACATGCTGCATTGGATATCTCTTACTTGACAAGTTTTAGACCTGTGAAGCTATCCTTGCTTACTTTCAGTATTGGATTGATCGATTAACATAGACAGAACTAACCTAGCTTGTTTCTTGACTTGATCATTTCATTTATTTATCTAATGGCAACTTGAAAAGGTACTCTGTTTTGCAAGTCTATAGTAGGATGCTTAAAGGATTAGCATTTATTATTTCAAAGTTAAGCTTCCAAAAAGAGGAAATATTTTTTATTTTTTATTTTTCTGCATTACATGCTTTTTTGGCCTTGTACTTTTATAAAAAGTACATATTGCTGCTGTAGTAATTTCTTAAATAAATTTTATTGGTCAATTTCGGAGTAACTTGAGATGCTTCTTTTAGACTGGTTCTGCATTTGCAGTTGCATTATCCTGATATTCTGATATGTTTCAGAGGGATGATACAGAGGTGCTAGATGAACCTCTCTATGCAAATTTCTTACAGGTTACGGGTGTTGAAAGGCCTTATCTTGATGAGCTTCTGTCTAAAATGGTAAGTTGATTAGTGAAGAATTTAATAGATTAAGCATCCGCCCATTAATTGTTATGCATGTTCGTAATTGCTATATAGGAATTCCAGTTCCATGATATTGCTCGACTAGAGGTAACAACCATCAACAATTTCCACCATCTACTTCTTTGTGGCTCTTTGCATTAAAATTCTTAGATTGTCATAATTAGTGCATTCTATAGTCAAAATAAATTACGTCATTCCTTCTGTTGTTATTATGCCTTCTTCATTCATTCTTAACAAATGATCTTACCTTATTGGTGAGTTGCACAGCAGTTAGTAATTAGTTTTATCATTTACTTTCCTCATTTTGAACTTTTTTTATCCTGATGTAGGATCCTGATGGAAATAAGGTTGTCAAGGAGGTTATTTTTGGTCCTGGAGAGAAGAAATATCGTTATTGCAAGGTGATTTTTTTTAATCTTAATTTGAACACAATGTAATGCAAATTACATTTTGAGTAAATCTGATTCACTAAGAAGTATGGAAGTTATTATGTCCCATTATAATTACTTAACATATTAAAACTTTCCCCCTTGGAATAATATGCTCATTGGCTGTAATGAACTCAATATGTTTTCAAGGCGCCGTTTTTTTTCCTAGTTCGCTTATATTGCAAGTATAATTGCATCTTGAACAGAGTTTCTTAGCACAACGAAGCAAATGCTCTATATGAATTTAGAGAATCTTGTTATCTACGCAACATAGAAAGTTTATATAAACTTAATTGTCTAAGTAGGGAAGTCATTCAAATGAAATTATCGGTTCCTTTTATTATCACGAGGTACTTACATTGTTTGTTTGGGTTGGGCCAGGGTAAGTGCAGCCTCTAGTGCGCCTTGAGCTTGGGCCGTTTTTTTCCTCTCTTCCTTGCAGATCTGGTTCAACTAATCCAATTTAGACTCCATCAGAACTGCCAGCGAGAAGGCCTAGTCAGAAGTAGTGGGCGTTAGGTCTTTGATCTCAACTTGAATGTCAAGCTTGAGCCCACTGATGAACGTGCTTTTTAGGGCTGAGTATGACCAGTTGGTAGGGGTGAAAATGGATCGGATACAGATTGGATAGTGCTCAACCCATATCCGGATCCATATTTTTAGTTCGGATACGGATATTGGACGGATAGCAAAATTTAAAACCATATCCTAACTAAACGGATACGGATAATTTTCGGATAAAGGATCGGATCTTAAAAGGATATTTATTGAATTTAAAAGAATTATAATATTTTATTTAGATATAATTAACATAAAAATATTAAGAGTTTTACAACAAATAAATTTTTTGTATGTCAAATATGTAAAATTAGAGAAATTAATCTCTATAAATAATATATAATGTATTATTAGTAATAATATTAATATTTACTATTTAAATAAGCAAATTAAAAACTGTAAATCATTCAAAAAAATATGTGGGTAAACGGATATCCGATATTCGTATCCGAATCCGAAAAATATATCCGACCTGTATTCGAATCCGTATCCGAATTTTTTTCAAAAACTCTATCCGTATCCGAATCGGATAGAAATTTTCTATCCGAATCCGATCCGAATCGGGTCGGATAGCGGGTTGGATCGGAGTTAATCCGACTCGTTTTCACCTCTACCAGTTGGTGACCCAGTTGCAAATCCATTCGAACTCCTCTCGGTAAGCCCGAGTTGTTGTTGACTGAGTTAGCTTAGTCAACATTGCTTGGAAATTGTCGTACTAGGTCATATCGAATCGAGCACAAATCGTGTTAGCAAAAGTCTACCAAGACTCGAAGGGTCAAGTTCGCTTTGCAGACTGGTACCACTTGATTGCCATCCTCTAAGTGAAATGATGTAAGCTGGACTTTCTAGTGGTCAGAAGTGCCATGAGATGAGAAAAACTGCTATGCTAGGTAGGTCCAGTCTAGCAAATCCCCTTTTGATAATTTTGGGAAATCTAGCTTGACGGTCTGAGCTTGAATTCCCAAATGTAGTATGTTATCAAGAGCCAGACGGTCTCGTTGTGGATGCTGGTCATATGGGTCATGGGTCCATGAGTTTGGCTCGTGTCGTGTTCGGGTTGCATGTAGCAAGTTTGGTTCAACTAACTGATGCGGGCTCATCGGGTTGTTCCATCAGTCATCCTTTGGCTCGTACTCGGGCTCAAAGTCCTGTTCATGAGTCCCAAACTGAGTCATGCGAGGTGGTCGAGTCAGTTTGCGAAAATTCAGCCTACTTCGAGAAGTGTGCACTTCATCCCTTCCACAATTTTGCCCTAACCATATCCCTAGGGCCGAATTACTGTTTTGGCCTACAGGTGCCGCTAGGCCGCTGTAACCTCGGTGGCGGCTAGGCAAGGTCCCTGGCCGGTGGCAATTGGTTTTCGGCAGATGCTCACAATTGGCGATGGAAGAAAATTGTTGATCTTAGGCTCAACTTGCTGCATGGGCAGCCATGGCATGTCTCCGCCGGTCTTGTCGGCCTCTGGTGGTTGTGGTTGGTATTCAGGGTCCCACTGCAACGGGGATATTTCACAATGATGGTGGTCGTCAAGTTTGGCCACCCGACGGTCAACTACGACTGCAGCGATCACCATTGGCTTTGGCCCTCATGTAAAGGAAGCCAGCCGTGGTCGTTGGTGGTCGCAAAAGGGAGGGAGATGAAGTAGGGTACCTTAATCACCAGTGGGAGTCGTTGTTGCGAGGGGTAGTCGCTGCTGAGGGAGTCGCTGTGCGAGGGAGGGGAGGGGAGGAAGCTTTCGTCGCCGGCGTGTCAGGGAGGAGGGAGGGAGGCTTTCGTCATCGGCGCGTGAGGGAGGCAGGAAGGTTATCGTTGCCGTCGACGCATGAGAGAGAAGGGTTTTTTCGGCTAGGTCGCGCGAGAGAGAGAGGAACGAGAGAGCTGTGCGTGAGCGATATCGAGTTAGTTAAATACTAATGGGTCAATTATTAATGGGTTTTAAATGACCCGACTAACTTAAACAAGTCAAAAACGTATCTCGCTGTATTTCGCTGTATCTCCATCGTATTGGATATAAAATTAATTATTTTAAATCAGATACTTTTTATAGCTATATTGAATACGTATCGGGGCCATATTGGTATCCGATATGTATTTGATACTGGTACGGAGGCCTAAATGAAGTATCTGTGCTTCATAGGATGGAGCTGATTGCATTAGTCGTGGGTTTGTTGCAGCGTAGAAGGCCATCGATGACAGTCTTTTGGTCGGCGTTCGTGCGAACGGTGGCCATGGCTTAGGTGTGAAGGACCCAAGGAAGAGATTGGCAATAGTGGTTTGGGCCGGAAGCTCGTGAAATGACGCCGGTGGAGAATTAGGGTTTTGGGCCCTAGTTTCCATTGCAACCAGGTAAGATGATGTCAGGGCTATTGTTGGGGTGTGCTTCGAGATCATTGCAGTGTTAGGGTGCGTTTGTAGAGATGGCAGGGGCTCCACCGTGGTGGAGAAGGTGCCTTTGCTGCGATTGGTGATTCCTTCCATCACCTTCTCGGTTTGGCATTATTTATCATGAAGGCGATTGTTCCACTACGGGTGGTGGTGGTGGGCAGTGGTGCTGTGTCAGGAGAGCCTCTATCAAGGCTTGTAGCTACTTGTCGAGTCGTTTGGTGCTCTTCATGGTAGAATTTATGGTTTCCCTAGTTAGATCTTTCAAAGTCTCCATTGATTTGATTAGCACCTTTGCCCACACAAGTGGTTCATTAATGGCGGTGGCCTCAATGAAGCTTCCACAGGGATGGAGATGAGTTTTGGTTTTCCGTGGTGGCGAACTCCTTTGGATTTGCTTTGGATCGCGTGTTTACTTAGCCAAGGAACTTTGGTTTTGATACTGCTGTTACAAATCAAATCTGGGCCAATTTGTTTGCAGAAAAAAATCTATAAATTTTATTGGAGGTAGCTTCGTGAGTCTCAAATCTAATAGCTTTGGAATGAAGTGATTCCAAGATCATGATAAAAAGATATGAAGGAAATAGTGGAGAAGGGTTGAAACCAGATAGAAATCAGTAAACTGATGATGCGGCAGTCGTCTAAGAGTGGTGGATGGTTGTGAGTTCAGGTGGTGGAGGTCGGTTGTATGAGTAATTGGCTTGTGGAGGTAGAGAATGGTTAGGGTTTGGAGGTAGAATTAGGGTTTCTAAGTTAGATATACTTCTAGAAAAATAAACAGCTTGATTAAAAGGTTAAAAGAGAGATAAGAGATTGAATAAACCAATATTCTTTTCATGATGGTCCCAAGTAGACAACAACCGCTCCTATTTATAGTAGAGACACGGTGGGCCGGGGCCAACTTGCTCTATGGGGTTTATATATGTGGATTATCCGCTTTAATTCAATTTTAAAAACAATAAGCAAAAGCAACCAATTAAACTCAACTCGACTTAACCTAACTGACTCGACCCTTGTGGTCGGATCGTATTAGACACCATCTTCAATTTAACTCAGATGAAGTTCCATGAATCCAAGTGGATCTAATATTGGTCTAATTGACTTAATTAGACTCATTTTACTTTCAATTTAATTTGTTGAGCTGATTCTAATGTAATTGATCAATTGGGATCAACAATTGATGGTTATGGTTAGCTTATAGTGGGGAGGATATCCACATTGAGTCAATTGTAGTTTGGATTAGCTAATTAGGCTAAATATTACTAGATTTGGGTTAAATAGAGTCAATTAGAGTCCTATTAGGAGTTGAAGTCCTATTAGAATCATCTAGAATTGATTCTATAACCTATTTAAAGGGTTATGCAGATATTATATTTAAGTGTGGTGAAATACAATTTTTTAATCAAAATCTCTCTTTCGGTTCCTTTTTCTTCTCTCCTCTTCGTCTCAATTTTCTCTTTCTAACCTATCTCTTTTCTTTCTCCAAAATTATTTGATCCCTTCTTTCTTTCCTTGAAGTTTCTTTCTCAATCTTCTTCTTCAACCTACCCAAAATTTTAGGCGAAAGGGGACAAAGCTATCAAGTCACGTAGATAAGAAAAAAAATTGAACAATATTTAAAGTATTCAAAATGTTAATGTAAAACTTCATTAACATCAACTAAGTTTTACATCTATCATGCTTATTAAATAATAAAATAATACTCATGTATGTAAATTTCACTAAAAAGTAAGTCCCCGTAGAATTTTGTTTCGTAAAAAATGCTATATTGTTGCCTTATTGTCGATGTTCTTAAAATTTACATTTTGTTGTTACCTATTTGTTTTTGTTATCTATAATAATATGGTTTGAAGCAATGCCTTTGAAAGTGGCTAGATCATCTTAGCGGGGCAGGGCATCAGCCACTCGCAAAGGGAGTACGTGACAATGGTTTGGTGGTTAGGTTGCACGATGAGCAGTAGGCAACGGCGGCGGCTAGCTCCTTCTCCTTATTCTTCTTCTCTCTCTCTCTCTCACTAGCTACCACATGCCCCACTCACCCAATCTTTCCTCCCTCTAACCTCCAAAGCGCTGACATGGAAAAATGGATGCCGTGGCCATGTTTCGACATGCCGGGGACACGGACACCCCATCGACACGTGTCGGATATGTCGTCGAGTATCCAATAGTTAAAAAAATAATGGATACGTCGTGGACAAGCTCTCAAAACTCAAACCCTAAAAACCAAAAAAACCCAAATCACAACCTACCTCAATGCCAATGAGCTCCTTCTTCCTCGACAATGCTCTCGACGATCTCCTCCCT
Source organism: Typha angustifolia (assembly GCF_048772165.1). Lineage (NCBI taxonomy): Eukaryota > Viridiplantae > Streptophyta > Magnoliopsida > Poales > Typhaceae > Typha > Typha angustifolia. The sequence continues at coordinate 7,229,924 of NC_133252.1, read as the reverse complement.
TGACAATGCTCCTGATGAGCTCTTCCTCCATCAACGACGCTCTCGACGAGGTCCCCCTCCCACTGAGGTATCTCTCTCTCTGTGTGGCTGAGTTGAGAAGGAGTGGGTAGGTGTGTGTGTGGGGGGGTAGGTGGGTTCTTATTTTGATTAGTGGGTGGGTGTATTTTTTTTTTAATTTTAATTTTTATATAGCACTACAGCATAGCAGTGAGTAAAATTTAAATTATAAATAGTTTTATTTAGTGATTTAATCATTGTGAGTTAGTGATTGACATGTATATATATAGGTTGATATTTATAATTTTACATATATATATTATTTATTAATTTATTTATTGTCGTATTCTAGCTGTGTCTGTATCATATCTTTTTTAAGATTTGTTATATTGCCGTATCCGTGTTTCATTGTCTCTAACTAATCATAGCCGTCATGCACCATGCATTAGATATATTTAATAAAATATGCACGCACACACACACACATATGTAGACATATTTCTGAATTGTGATCTTTTCTTAAAAAATTAAAATTATGGTTATAAATTGCACTAATAAAATTTTTATATACATATAATGTACTATATTAATATTTAGGGTTAAACACATTATATTACTTTGTATTTATGTCCAAAATTATTTTACTCTCCTATACTTTAAAAGGACTCAAACCAGTCATTGTCTTATGATTAAAATTGTTAATTTTTCTGTCAAATTTAATTGAGCACCATGACTAATTTGGTTATTAGCGACATTATCTCAAAAATATGCATGTTTTGTCTAAAAAACACGATAGAGATATTTTGGTCATTTTAGTGTTGTTCAGTTAAATTTAATAAAACTAATGGTCTCACTTTAATCATAAGTACAGATACTGGTTTGAGACTTTTTAAAATATAGGGGGGTAGAGGGTAAAGTCATTTTGGGTATAAGTGCAAATGATAAAATATATTTAACTCTAATATTTATTATATATCATATATACTTATTTTAGTCTCTCTTGACATACACCTTCTGCCTTGGTACTAGGCGGTAGAATGACCGCTCGCCACCTATGATTGCCTTTCAATACACTGGTTCAAAGTTTCGATTTTAGTGTCAATCCCTAGAAAAAGATGGAACTTCTTAAAGTTTTGGTTTGTTTTGAAGTTTAGGATTAAAGAATAGATTTTTCAAGTTTCAACCTTTTTTAAATAATAAAAATAATGAAAACTCTAGGAAATTCTAAAAAATAACAGAAAATTAAGGAAAATAGCACTAAGTTTTAGAAATTACAGAAATTAAGGCAAACCACAAAAAAAATCTACTACTCATATTGTGAAGAAACAAATCAATAATCACTACCAATGGATGGAACTTCGTTGAGGATTATGTTTAAATTTTAGTGGCCGTTGCTATCCTCATTGTCATTCTTATCACGTCGATGAAATAATATTGATGATGAGGACCAAACACAAAATATCTATCTTGTCAATCCTTCCACGTCGTAGGAAGAAGCAATTTATTGATGCTCTTGATAAGCATCCCACTCATTAGATTGAATACCACCATAATCTCTATAACTATAACTATGCCTCGACCCTTCCGAGTAGATATGACACGAAGAATCATTGGGAGCACAAAAACCCTAATATTGTCCATGTGCACCATATATATCACCTCCTTGACTTTCTCACTCCCTACTAAGATAAGTAGGTCTAGGTTGATCTCCTCCGTATCTAATCGACCTCTCCTGTGATGCAACATGATTATATGTTGATAGGATAGCTTTTGCAATGTCATTATTGTCATTGTCATTGACATCGTACTTGTATTCTCAGTTCTAGAATGGCTTGGCCCTACCCTTGCTTTTGCCTCTTGTAGTTGTAGGATGTTAACCAACTATGAATTATCTCTATCATCGAGAACTCTATCCTCTATCTAGCTTGCCTTAAGGCATCAGTTGATCTTCATCATCAAATACATAATCCGGATCAATGAGGTTATCACTTTGTTCTCTCCTTTCTTTGAGTCAAATATTTTAATGATAAAATACTAGCTTTTCCAATTTCTCCATCATGAGTCTCTTTTGAGGTTTTGTATGGATCAGTAAGAAAGTTGTCCAATTTTGTTCACACTGACTTAATGAAAGTCATGAAACAGTTACAATTCAAAACTTAAATGCGAAACGAGATGCATTTTACCATGTCAGCAAAACTGTTGAACGGGATGACGGCTTCTAAATATAAGTCGTTTTTCAGTTTAGCTACTTATATGAAAATTTGAAAATATCTAAATAAATTGCTAAGTCTTAGGAGAGAAATTTCCACATAAATTCCAGTTCAACGACTTTCAAATAGAAATCACTGCATCAAAAAGCGACTTATGTGAAAATTTTTCTCCCAAGACTTAACAATTTACTTAATAATTTTCAAATTTTCTTATAAGTTGTTGGTTGACTTGGAAAATGACTTATATTTGAAAGTCACTTCCAATATAGTAGTTTTGCTGACGTGGCAAAACACACCTAGTTTTGAAGTGAATCATTAACGAAAAAAATAGCAGCAGACTTAAAATAGTCAAAAACTCAGTAAAGCTGCATATATTGTCCCTCCCTAGATCATACACTTGTAGATTTCTCATGCATTGAGGAACCCTTTCTAGTGGCAAGTATTACTGTTTTTGTTCCTACTAGCTAGCCTATGTTTCATTTCTATCCTGAATTATACCTGGTTGGATTAGTATTCACGCCATTGACTTCACCAATTTATTTTGTGGGAAAAGAAAACACTTTTCCTACTTGAATTCAGGTTCTTTAAGTTCGTGATCAAGATATAAGATTGTCTTATCAGCTAATGTTGCATACTCAATGCTAGTAGGTTATGTTTCTCTTAGATAACTGATATAATATGAGTTCTTGAAACTTACATGTACTTCACTGTGTTCATATGAATGTGCAATTTCTGAACCTGTTTTACTAGTATTGGATGATTTACTCTTTTGTAACTCTTATCCTAATCTTGTCTACATGGAAGCTCTAATTTTCTTGTCCTATTTTCCCTATGTGTAGCACATGGCTAAACAATGTCTTCCTAACTTGACAAGTGATTTAATGAAGAAAGGAAAGCACTTCATACTGATAAGGAATCCTCTTAATATCTTGGTATGCATACAATGTTATTATTTTTCAATGTAGAATATCATTTATGTAGCTCTTAGGTCTTTTTCTCTGTAAATTTACTCTTCTTCATTGATGGTAATGTTGTCTGTTAGTGGTAAGCAAACACATTAAATATGAAATCTTAGTTTTCAAGGATTTCTTCCTGTCTTTGTTGTAAAGTTATTGCTCTCTCATTGTGCTTATATTAGATTTGTTCTTTTCCTTTTTATCATAGGATAGCCATTTCTCTTTTAAAGATTCTTTTGCTAGAATGAAATGAATACTATTCCATCCTTTGCCTGAGCTAATCTTCTCCTTTTCTTTTGTTGTTATTTTGCTTCTTCCTAAGTGCTTATTGTAAAATAGTGCTATGCTTGTCTTGTACTTATGTCGCAAAATATTTTGGTAGTAATACTTCACTTAGGCACCTTTTCCTTTGATCTGTTAATCATGATCAATTTGATTTTATCAAGTTAATTATCATATCGAAGAATGAAGAATCTAATTATAGATCTAAGTTCTAACTGTCATTAGCTATAGGCAATTAAGTTAGTCTCTGATATTTGTTTTCTTGATGAGTGAACTTTATAATTACAGATTTATTTAGAATCAGAACATAAATGAACACATTTGAAGATCTAGTTACACTCCATGCTATTAAATTGGCTGGCTTACTATACAATCGGTGAGTGCTTATTAAGCATATTAACTCTTAGAATCAAAAGCTTCATATGATCACATTGTTAGATATTAAGAGAATATTTATTACTAGTGAAGATACAAAATCCACGTACATTCTTGTGTATTTGTATATTGTTGTAGTTATGGATGATCTATGTCATTTCATGTTGGTTTCGGTTTGATCAACTATCCTTTTTGAGACATAAAGCAGCATTAGAAGCTTCCTCTTCCCCTTTGGCCATGGATACATAGTTGCTGGTCGTTGTTACACTTCCTAACTTGTGAAGCTTCGCCTATATCTGATATTGTTTCCTTTCTTTTAGATTGCAACTTCCTTTGTAAAAAAACATCATAAATGTGCAAATTTATTTTATCATTTGGAGAATATTGGATTGTAGTATTGTACTCTTTGAAGCTTTCTTTCCTGTCAATACATATTACTCCTACTTGAGCTCTTTGTTAGTTACTGAATCATGGTTTGCAAATATCTTGTCAGCTATCGTTTGACAAGATTGCACCATTTTCTTTTCCTCTCAATACATTTTTATGCGGAAACTTTTTTTTTTTGTTCAGACTAAATTCGATTGTACTGTTTTAAAAATTTCTTCTCTTTCAATACGTATTACTTCTACTTGTTCTCCTGGTTGCTTATTGAATCATGGTTTCCATATATCTTGTCAGCCATCATTCGACAAGGTTGCACCATTATCTTTTCTAGAGCTGGGTTTGGCAGGCCTTGTCTCCATATATAGTGAACTATGTGAGCTTGGAAATGCTCCACCTATAATAGATGCAGAGGATTTGCAAAATCATCCTGAGGTAAGTTTTATTTCCACCTGACATTGCTGCTAAATGATTATATACTAAAATCTGTTTTTTTAATTTTAATTTTATTTTTATTTTTAGTTTCCTACCTATGATATTGACGTCATGACAACTTAGATCAAGAACAACATATTATTATACCTTAGACATTATATGGTGAAATCAATTCCAACTTAATGGAAAGTGGCTATAAGCCTATAAGTATTGAGTCATGTCCAGAATGCCTCACAGCTATGATATCTTCCTATTCTACCTTTAGTAAAGTTTCCTATTTCTTGTAGAACTGCAAAACTGTATGTACAAGGTATAAATATAGCAAAAGGCTTCAGATCCAGTGGGAACTTTTGGGAGCTCATAGTAACATATATTCAACCAATTGCAAAAAAAATAATATAATAGATCCTAATCTTATGATAGAAATCTGTTTGGAGATGATCTTGTGACTAGGAAATACAAATACTTCATACTAGGAAAATCCACCAAAGGAATCTCTAAGTTTGAAAGAATTTTAGATGTTTCTTTTGCTGTCTTGTGCCATCGGTTTGAACGGACCTATCTTGGTTCGCACCAAACTTATATACCTTTAGTATTCTGGGCTGAAGTGTGCCACAATTTGCATCAACCAAAGCTCAGTTCGAATTGAGTTTTGTGTATTGCTAAATTTTGCTCTTTTGGTCTTTGTTCTTCGATTTCTTCGCATAGACAAGTTTTCGATAAATAGTGTGACTTGATTATACATTAAACCCTAGATTGTACAACATAAATACTAGTGTTTTGTTGTGTCCATGAATTTGCCATTACAAACTATTACACTAACAATTAACAGTGAGATTTCCAGGTTGGTTGTTAGTCTTAACAACTGGGACTAGAGTTCCTAAATTTTCAGATTTCCTTGTTGTCTATTTCTCATTACATTTGCATTCCTGTGCAGGCTGTTTTGCGTGGACTTTGTCAGGATTTGAGTATTCCCTTTCAGGCATCAATGCTCAAGTTAGTGAACAATTAGTTTAAAAAAGAAGCATAGCTTGTATTTCAGATTTCATTTTTAATTGTTTTGGAGGCTTAATATAATAAACAGAATATAGTATTTAACTATTTATCATTTCTAAACGATTTTATGGTTTCATTATGATTATCATGGAAAGTGCATCTGCTAGCACAGGGAAACTTGGTTAGCTCTGTTCAGGATTTGAGCATTACTTTTTAGGCATTAATGCTTTAGTTAGTGAACAGTTAGTTTAATAGAAGCATAGCTTGTATGCTTGTAATTCAGATTTCTTTTTTTAATGTTTTGGGGGCTTAATATAATCCATGGAACACAGTATTTACATTTCTAAATGATTTTACGGTTTCATTATGATTAGCATGAAAGGTGCATCTGCTAGCACAGAGAAACCTGTTTAGCTTTGTTCAGGATTCATATTTTTTGTCTCCTTGAGTCAATATTTAAAGTGCTTGAACTGAATAATTTAGGCTAGAGAATTGGAGTTAGCAAGTTACTCATTTATTTAATCGCATGAATCTGCACTACAGGAATCAAAGTAATGGAACAATTTAAGTTGTCTTCATTCTGTGTTTTATTTTATCTGGCTACATGTATGGCAGGTGACCAAGATAGAGGCCCAGAATGACTAATCTATCATTTGACATTTCATAAGCAGGGCTGTTGCTTCTTCTGTTTATTGAGTACATTGTACGTTAAGGTATGTCCTGTACAGTTGTCTAAGCGATTGGTATAAACCAGAAGTATGTATTAGAAAGACGATTTAGTATCGGCACTATGCAGAAGAAAATCAAAGAATGAAATTACACAGTGAGAAATTAAAGGTGAAGCAGCAAGCTATATTTACTTCATCAACATCCTCTCTTGAAGTAAGTTGTTGGCACCAATACTAGGGCGTCTCAGTCTATAGACCTCCTCATTAAAAAAAAAAAATAAAGAGGAAAAACTTTGGTGTATTATGGATATCATGCCATATAATCCTATATGAATTAGGTGTCTTTCGTACCACCTATGGTACTGGAAACTCACATAGATAAGCTGCACAATCCATATCGTGCTGCAGATGATGTTCATCTCCTGTGCCTTGTCATAAAAGTGCCTCATGAAGGGTGCTTTTGATCTTGGAATCTTTTTCCAAGCTCCACAAACTTTGGAGAGAAGTGTTGAATAGGTGGGGATTCACAAATCAACCTGTTCAACTCCAGGATAGCCTCAGTGGGTGCCATATGAAGGATTCTTTCATTTTATATCATGCTAGTCATATCTTGTTACAAACCCACAATATTGAGTGAGTGCAAGCAACTTGTCTACCTTCACATTGTTTAAACTAAAATGTAAACTGCTAGCCTTATGGTCAGTTGAAAATTTTACTAGCATATGAGGCTTTGACGCAGATATATCATTGAGAACCAGGAGAGAGTAGGACATCTCAATCACTCACTTAGATGCTAGCTCAATTTAAAGCTACAATAAGCCATAGGTAGAACTGTAGAAGGATAAGCACCTAGGGCTAGCCATTAGGCAAATGCTTAGAGCCTTAGACAATAGGAAGAATCAGAAATCAAGGTGGTTATGCAAAACAAAAACAAAAATTATACAATTAATAGATAAAAGTTAAAATTAACCATTAGAAATCCACAAGATTTGGTAAATCTAAACTGAGGTTGAAATTCATGATGTACCGAAATCCTAACATGATGAAAAACCAAGGCATGTACCTTAGGAGACTAACTGGGGCCTAGGGATGCTTCATGTAAGGTGAGTGGGTGGTATTGCAGTTGTTTTGAAACATTGATGTTTGGATTCATGCAGAATCATGGTGGTGTTGTGCCTGTTGTGCTGTGGATTGATCTGCTAGTAGACAGGATTTGGAATCCACCTTGGCTATAGAATTATATTATTAAGGTAGCTTGGGTTACTGAGTATGGAGATCTTAGCATACTTGCTTATGCATATGAGGTGGTTAGTAAGGGAGCATGGAGAACTATTAGAGACCAAAATTCCAAATATGGGTATCAGGATTGGCCACCTAAAAAAACAATGTACATTGGCCATATATACCGATTTGGTATTAGAATTTTTTTAATTATATAAGATTCTAAACATTATTTAAAAGTATAAAAAAATTTCTAAAATTTAGAAAAATGATAGAAAAATAAGAAAACAATAATCACTCACATATAAAACCTAAATTAGAAAAAAAAAATATTCACTTACTCAAACCTATGATAATTTTGAGCTAGATCTAGAAAATTTTTATAGTCGTCATTATCATTATCACCATAAGTTTGTAAATATTGATACCTAGGGTTTGATATTTCAAAGATTGATGGGATCAAACTAGTCATGTCAAATGAATGCCTTTTTTGTCATGTTTAAGAAGGATAATAACTAGCATATAAATCTTGTGATGACATTAAATAATGAATAGTCGATGAATTATTGTCATATGGAGCAATATCTTGTAATATATGTACATTCTCATTTTTTGTTTTCAATCTTTATATGTAGAAGGGACGATCTTACTAGGTTCATCATCAGGGTTATCGCTAGTACTATTGGCTCTATTATTTCTTGCTATTGAACAACACATACTAGCATTTACCCTCATTATTCTCACTCCTATAATGCCTTGTCGAACCAAGGATTGTCTCTATCATTTAATAATCTATCATCCACTTCTTTGATTTGTAGAGTCAAAGGATCTTTTTCATCAAAAGTATGATTTAAATTAATCAGCTGATTATTTTCTGTTTTGTTAAATTTCTCTTCCCCAATCTCATACTATAATGGCAGAACACTAATGGTTTCAATCTCTTAATTGCCAATTTGTTATGTAATTTGGTGTGAATCGACGAGAGAGTACTCTAATTCCTTTCATACTACGATAAAGATATAGTTTGACTTAAGATTTTCTTTGTGATTAATGTTAAATTTGGTGCCTCCTCATATCTAATTGTAACAAATTAGCAGTACTAAATTGTCTAGCTCTCAATCTATATCTCTCAACTTGAAATATATTACTGCATGTATTTTATAAGATATTGATTAGGTTGAAACTTAAAACAAGTAGTAATAAAATTATTTACTTGAATCATAACTCGTTTCTCTGTAGTAAAGGATTTGCTTACGAATGTCAAGCTCCAATCTATTGATTACTCTTTTTGATAACATTAGCGATTTTTCAGAGAATTGAAATCTTGGATTAAAGAAATACCTTATGGATATTGTAATATGAAATTTATAAGCAATCAAACTTCAAAAATACTTATACATTAAAGTGAATTAGTAAATTACAAACATGCTTACTAACAATACGTATATCTTGATGTAGCTGTTTTGTTATGTCCATAGCGTCATACAAGAAACTCATCTTAAACTTGTCGTCACTATCTATAAGTCGTAATATTTTAAGAAGAGTCTTGAATAATGCAGTGGCAATTGTGATATTATTCCAAAATATATTTTCAAGAACCATGCTATTCGAAGTTTTGTCTAAATCACTTTATGTTTTTTAATTTTTATAAACCATTCTGTAATGTGAACATATGTATAATATCATTTTTGTTTCATATGATGCTTTCCAATGCCTTTTGAGACTAAGTATGATGATCTCTCTATCACTAATTATCTACCTAAGTAAATTAAGAATCCCGCCATGCTTATATATAAAGTTTGTCAACTTTTGACCTCTATATGTCACTTTGTTAATTTTAGTTTTCGCAACATGATATTAAGACAATGTGCAGCATATGTCATCCAATACCAATATTGTTTATTCAGCATAAGTAATTTTCTAGCATCTTTAAAATTTGCTCCATTATAGATAACAACTTGGACTACCCTTTTTTCACCTATTTTTTCTATTACATCATCCATTTGCCAAAAAAATATAATTTGTATTTTTGAAATAAGTAGTGACATCCACAAACTTTAAAAATACTATCTCAATGCCTGAGTACACCTAGAAATTAATTATATTTTTCCTATTATATATAATCCACCTATTATACAACAGTGTACAACCAAATTTATCTTAAATATTTTAATGTAATTGTGAAGCTTATCTACCTTTGACTCGAGATTTTTTGTAGCAATATTATTTAAACTAAAAGAGTGAACACTAAGCTCTGCTGATTGTATAGCATCCATTATAATAGAATAATAAAGACTATCAACTTAATTGAAAAGAATATAGTTGTAGAAAGCTAGGTCATCGGTCGTTCTTCTGTTATACTCTGAGAGTGAGCGGTATGGATCTGCAACAAGATACATCTTCTTGTATCTTGCTTAGGACCTCAAAGGAGGCTTGCATCAGTGAGGTTAACCTAGGTAAGTGTATGGTGGCAACCATCTCCAAACGTTGGATCTTGGTGAAAGCGCTTGAGATGGCGATGCGAAATATGTGGAAATGGAAAACTGATTGGAGGGCTAGGAGTGTTAGGGGCTAAGGGTGGAGTTTCCAAATGCTAAAAGAATGGAGGAGGTTGGGAGAGAAGGTTTTTGGTACTGCTTCATTTTCCTTTATCAATGGAATAGGGAAATGAGGGCTATGACTAAGAAAGGATTTAGTCTGAATTTGTCCTTTTGGTTTCCTTTTGCAATATAGGTGAGTTAAGAAGTTTTCACAATTCATTTCTTCTTTTGGTGTTTTGGATGTGGTTGATAATAGAACTCTAGTTAGTTGCAAATCTAAAGATCGCTTGGTTGCGTGTGATGCTCATGATGCCCAAAGACTTTCTCAAACACTAAAGGTTTCTAACTTTCTATTGGTGGTTTAGTATATGAAGTGAAAATGTAGGTGGAGAAGGACCCTATTGCTAGTTCTGACTTCTTAGGAGCGCATTGTAATGGCTCCTTTCGACGCCCACATGCACTCTCACGCGCCCACACGGCACGCTCAACGAACGTGATAGAATGGACACAACCGTCACACAAAGATAAAACTATACTTAAGATAATCCATTCCAAAGATAAATCATACTATCATCTAAAGAAGCATATTAAAATATGAATATCTAAATTCACAATTATACTATACTTTACATAATCTGGTAGGACCTATACAGGTCATGACAAACTATCACGAAATTGAGCTCTTTTATATGTAAACATCAATGAAATTTATGGGAAACCCTAGGGAAATCTCCTTTGGAGGCCTGTTCTCATAAGAAGACCTATGTTTTCGGGTCTCAGAAGCTCTATGGTGCTCAGAAATTCCCTGCCAAAAAAGGGATTTCTTCTAAAAGTAAGGAAGTTGTTGAACCTTGCATGGAAGACCAGAGAAGTGATGCAAATCTAGTATGAATGCAATGTTTTGGAGAACAATTGACCCAAACAAGTAACTAAAGTAAAATATAGTAAGCAATACTGATAAGAAGTTAATTGATTAAAATGATCACTACTAGATGGAAGGAGAGAAAACTACTCAGATAAGGCAGTAGCTTCCTCAACTCTCAAATAGGTACGTTAATAGTAGAAAGACCTAAAATATGGTGTAAGGAAAGACCTTAGAGTTTAGGTTTACCAATAAATGGAATAGTAGTGCTTTTACTTTGAAACTAAGTCCTCTTCACGTCTGGGCACCCAAAGATTCTCTTTCACTACTGGAATCTTCTGGACAGCAACAGTAACCAACGAAAAAGTAGATATTGAAGAAGAAGAGATTAGAGAAGAATTTTAAGATAGAGTAGGAGAAAGGGGGAGAGAGAGAGAGAGAGAGAAGACTTCAGGAGAGAAAACGAGAGATTTCAAATAATTTTTATTCCAACTTGTCCTTGTTTCTCATGCAATAATCCTTAAATAGGTTAATAACTTTAATTCTAGCTGATTCTAATAGGAACTTATTTCCTAATAGGACTCTAATTGATCATTTTACCTAAATTGACTAACCCAATTTAGGTAATAAATCAATGTGGACATCCCCCACATATAAGCTTACCATAATTATCAATTGAGATTTTAATAGGAATTTATTTCTTAATAGGATCCTAATTGATTAAGTCTTACCTAAATTGACTAACCCAATTTAGGTAGTAACTCAATGCGGACATCCCCCGCATATAGGTTACCATATCTATCAATTGACTAATTCAATTGATTATTTGAGTTAAAAATCAACAAATTAGACCAAAATTGGACTCAAGCAATTCTATTTTGGTCAAATTGAAGATAATGCCCACATCAAGAAGTGAAGTTAACACTGAGGTCTCAAAAGAAGATTTAGAGAATGTGACTATGATTGAGAGGGTCTGGCAAGAGAGGTCTATCTTGATGGAAATTAGAACTTGGGAGAAGATGTTGGAAGTGGAGAAGAAGGTTAAATTTGAAGGTATGGAGAATGTTGTGGAAGAAGAGGTGGACAGAGGGGATTCTGACAGTAATTGGCAGCTTGCTGTTCTTCCTGATGAAGAGGTGTTTGATATTCAAGCTCTTCATTCAGTGGATTATCAGATGATTAAGGCAATAAGAAGAATATTATGCCAACCTACTAGGAGTAGTATCAGGAATATTCTGAAAAAAGGTGATCACTTCAAGCACACTAATGATGTTGTGGAGCAAGCTTGACAAGTGTGAGAGCTTTGGAGATCTCGAAAAAGAGGTGTCTAAGAATTGATTTGGCAAAGATCCTTCTTGATCGCCAATGCCACAATATAGCATTGTCGGTGAAGTATATGGATGTTGTTTGGACCTTCTCGTCTTCGTCCTCAAACCGCATGGCCTTGAGGTAGCACTCTACATTCCATAGAAAGTTCTCAACTTCCTTGGCATCACACATGCCTTTGAAATAACGAGGTTTACGGACGCATGACCTGGGTGTCCCTCGCAGGCACACCTCCACTTTTGACAACCCTCTCAAGGAGAGCAATCTTGGTCTTGAGATCGTCAATCTCGTCAACCTTGGTCTCCAACTTTTCTAAGTTGGTTGTTTCAGCCAACGATGGTCGTGCCACAGGCACGGACCGTGTAGACCACCGGCCGGCATGACACATGCCGTGGCACTTGCCGGTCGTGCCGTAAGAGAATGAGAGAAAGAGGTAAGGAATAGTCACCTTTGTCATTGTAGTCGTTGTTGTCGTCGCCATTGCTCACCGATCGCCGCCCGCCGCTCGCCGTGGCCGTCGCTTCGTGCCCTAGCCCCCGAGAGAGAAGAGAGATAGAGAGAGAGAGAGAGAGAGATCCGAACTCGCAATTTAAGTTTTTAACCCTCTCTCTCTCTCAATCTCTCTGTCTCGATCTCTCTTTTCTGTCGGGGGCTAGGGCACGAAGCGGGCGGCGATCGATGATGCATTAGGAGGGGTGCCGTGCGGCACCCTTGTGCCACGTGTCAGTATGCCGCCGGCACGGTGCCGGTCGGCACATCCATCCTTGGTTTCAGCAACTCTTTCATCTGTTCATCGAGCAAGCTCCACCCTAATCTCATAGAATTGATCTTCGAAAGCACTCATGGCATCTTGGACACTTTCCTACACAACTCGCATATTCTTTTCAAAGCCGATGTGAAGGTTCTCCAATAATAACATGGCATCATATAGGGGCACACATCAATCCTCTATTGTGAACAAGCGATCCTCCAACGGTAGAAAATCCATTGTAGGCTCCTTCCTTGCTGTGATTGAAGTACTCATTTTAGGTGCAATGCCAAATTGTTGATAATGGCAACTTCGGAGGACGACATTCCTAGCAAATCACCGCAGGTTCTAATACCACTTGTCACGGACTTAGGCTTTTGTGGCCTGTGAGTCTGTGCAGCACCCTATCTTCTTCACAAGGTAGGACGAGCCTTCTCCCAATTAGAGTTTGTTAGAGAAGAGAAGAGAGGCTGCAGGAATTGTAAAGACACTTTTATTATAATAATTTCAAAATTTTCAATATACATGCATTACATGTGGAGGGGCTAGCGCTTTATATAGAGGCAAAGGGGACACAACTACAAGTATAACAAGTATAAAAATGAGTGGTGGAGGGCTTAAGACAAATTGCTTGCCTTCCTGATCTGCTGCCCAGAAATATGCACACACTGAAGGCGGAGTGAGCTCCTCTCTTTCTTGCAATTTGTGATTAAGGCATGGTCCCATTGGTCCAATCTAGTAGCAAGGTCATTTCTTGGGTCAGAGAGGGCTGCAAGAAGGTGACTTGCTCTCTCTAAAGCCAACAAAAATTGCTGCAATTTGCTTTACTATTATCACTGCAGCAGCAGTTCAGCAGTAGATAAATAGGTCTCTCCAAATTACCTTGGTGTCTCTCATGGCCAACTTAGTCAAAACTTAGTTGGGCACTTGGGTTTGGGCCAAAATTTCAATTGAGTATGGCAATGGGCTGTGCCAATTGATACTTAAATCCTTCTCGTACACAATAATGCTTTGCTTTTCACAATTTATCGATTCTAAAGATTTTCTTTTTTCCTTTTTGTCAATGTAGCATCATGCTTCCTCACTTTTCTAGTAATCAACCTTAAAGATAAAGAAAACTTATGTTTCTCAAATCTAAAGATTTTCTTTTTGTTGATGTAGTGTCATATTTACTCACTTTAAGTATATTTATAACTTTATATAATTTACATGGAATTGTTGTCAGGTGGGAAGCTGGTCCAAAACAGTTTGATGGAATATGGGCTCCCTGGTGGTATGGAAGTGTGCACAAGTCAACAGGTTTCTCAAAATGTCGTTCTTATCCCTTGGTAAGAGTATCTTGATTACACAATTATGTTTTGTTTTATGAATATACTAGATTCATTCTATGGTGCTAGAGTTGGCCCCTGTTGTCTGTTGCGCTAAGCAGAAATCTTTAAAACAATTTTATCTACTTATTTATTTATTTAGATATTTTAGTTGTGTTGTTCTAGATAAAATCACATCATTTTTTATGAGATGGCAACTTATTTATTACTCTTTTATATGACCAATAATTGATGGGACAGCTTCCCGAAGAGAATATTACGTTATGTTTTGATACTGTTCATTTTATTAATGTGCAAACAAGATTGAAAAACAGATTTAATTTGTTCTCGAAGTAAACTCTTCTTTTTTCTCTTTTTTTCCTGTGGTATAGAGTCACAATAGATTAGTGATTATTCTTTTCAAAATTTTGGATGACTAATGTGAAGTTTAACAGGTAATATAGACGTCAGCCCACTTGATGATCCCAGAACTATTAAATCTTCGCCAGCCTTGGTTTATATTTCCATTCTAGTGAACATGTTATATTAAGTTTGTATTGTCAAATACGTTTTTCATTCTTTCATTGCCCTTTCATATGTGTCTTTTTGTTTCCAAGCTAGTATTGACATGAGAAATTATCTTGCACTCTTTTGCAGATATTTCCATCTGGCCTATTTGACTTGCTAGAGCAGAGCATGCCTTTCTACAACCTGCTTAAACGTCAAACTAGAAAAACAACATCTTTGCAACCTTCTTTACCTCTTCCTGGTCTTCCTGTCCCAGACAATGAGAAAATTCTTGTTTGGGTTGATGATGAGCTCTTACCTCGTGATAGTGCAAGGGTATATGACAAATGACTACTATTGACAAACCTTGTATTCAAATTTATTTTTTCTTCAATATTAGTCTAACCATAATGCTGTGAAGGTTTCAGTTTTTGATTCAGTTGTACAAGGGGGTGATGCAGTGTGGGAGGGGCTCCGTGTGTATAGTAGAAAAATTTTTAAGCTTGATGAGCATTTAGATAGGTGTGTTGTTCCTAACTTTTTATAAGATGAGAAAAGTACACTTGTATGTCACACTGAATATGCTTTTCAGTTGTCACTTTTAATGTGTTCTTACGTTTTTTTGTTAGCTTTTTTCTTCCTCCACCTGCTACAAGTCAGTTCCACCCTATTGATATGTTCTAGATTTAATTGGCTTTCTTTTTTTCGTCATAACAGATTGTCTGATTCTGCCAAAGCTTTGGCCTTCAACAATGTTCCAAATCGTGAAGCGGTACTCCTAAAATTCACTGCTTTATATTTTTAATGTTACTCTAAACCTTGACCAGAAACATGCTGTAATATGGATATTACAATTTATGATTGTAACTAAACGGTACTTTGGCTCAAAAAATTGGAGTTCTAACTTTGCTGAGTTTTGTGTTTTTCCTTCTTCCTTTTTTTTTCAATCAAAGCTCAGATTAAGGAGGCCATCTTCAAAACTCTCATTTCCAATGGAATGTTTGATAATGCTCACATCAGACTCACTCTTACACGTGGAAAAAAGGTAGTCTATTTCTTGCAGATAAAAAATATTAAGCTACTAGTGATGGTTATGTTTTTAGGCATAAAACTGTTTCACATAATATTAGTATCTTTATCCTTTAAGGCTTTTAATTTTTCAACTAACTCAATTCATTCCCCTTTCTAGGTTACGTCCGGGATGAGTCCAGCATTCAATCTATATGGATGTACTTTGATAGGTATCAATTTATCATTTCTTTCTTGTAGCGTTTTATGATGTGCACTTTTGATTGTGCCACTTAGGTAGAGATTTTGTTTTTCCCTTACTTTCCGAACATGCTAAGTGTACTATTGAGCTGATTTATACTAAGGATGGTTGAGCCGGTTTCTATGCCAAATTTCTCATCAATTTATCATTAAATCAACTTTAGTTATTTTCTTAACAAATATGATATGACATCTTTTTTAGTTATTTTCATCAATCATCATCAACTTTAGTCATTTTAGAAATGACAACTCATGTCTAATTTTCTTGTCATTCTTTAATTTTCAATCAAATCAAATAATTAACTCATGTTTTGTCTTCTAATTTTATTTCTTTTTGTCTTTTCTTATTTTCATCCATTAACTCTTTTAAATGCCTCTAAAGTTCCCATGAAGTGTTAAACATAATTATATTATGGAGTATTCAATCATTAATACTAGTTTTAATGATTGTATTCAATCATATTATGTGCTGAATAGTATTTATATTTAACTATTGCTTTATTTTTAATAAAATAGATCATTTACAAAAATAATCTAAAAATAAACACTATAATGTAGATTTTGATATCTATATTAAAACTAAAAATTAAAGATTAACATACTAAAAACCCTAAAATATTTTTAAATATCCTAAATTTTTTATTAAAAATATGTTAAATGTGTGCCAATGGTACGACCATCGTTAGTTTATGTAACAATAGAAGATCCAAACCTAGAATAGGTTTGGAGAGAAGAGAGGAGAAGAGGAGAGGTTTTAGTGAATGTATTTCTCATTGAATGATAAATGGGCATTGGGCCTATTTATACAAAGTCACCATATATGGATATGAAATTTGGATATGATAAGATATAGATATACGGATTCTGTAAACCTACGACAAGGATGTGATGATACACCAAAGATATGTGGGGTGTATATCTCTACATATCTAGGACTGTTCCCTAACCTCACCAGAGTCACCCAAGAAAGTCACCGCAGTGATTTGATTTAGAACTTTCTCTTGGACTTTCAGATAGACTTGAGTTATCACGGAATATTGCACGCGATTTATACTGGGACTGTTCTCTAAGTTATACCAATACTGGTCTCATTTTTTTTCACAAAAATTTAATATTTGTATAAGGTATGGCGATGCACTGAGTATAATGATTAAATACACACAGAAAATGTAACAATTAAATTTGCACGTAAGGATGAAATAAATAAATTTGCACTTAGAAAATTTCATGGTTTGACAAGGTACAAAATATAATAGAAAAAAATAAATAAATATGTGAGTGAACTCACACGAGTCTAGGTAAGACAATCAAAATCTCAAATGTCTAGTTCACGTACTAAAAATCACCACCTTTAATAATAAATAATAATAAAATTTTTAATTTTAATAATATCAATATTTCTAAAATTTAAAAAAATCTAAAAAAAACTAAAATGGGTTAAATTACCCATTGGATTAGGCTAGGCTACTGCTAGCCCGGCCCAATCCAAAAATGAAACCAATCGGGCTGGGCCAAGGCCCAACCAAAATAATGGGTTAGGCTACGGGCTGACCCGTAGCCCAACCAAATAAGTGGTTCGGGTCGGGTCTTTGGATCCGAAATCCAAACCTGAACCCGAACCACAAATTCGTAATAAAAGGGTTGGCTCGGGTTAAACTTGAGCCCAACCAAATCCCTTTCGTCCCATGATCGACGCGAGGAAGAGAAGGATCGAGGGAGAGAGTGGCCGCCGGTGACCCTACCGGCGACGGTTCACGACCGGCTCTCTCTCTCTCTCTCTCTACTTCGTCGTCCTCATGAGGTGGAGGAGAACCCACCACAGATGGCCGACTCCGAAGCCGACGACGACTGAAGCCGCGAGGGTTCTCTTAGAAGGCAACCATGGCGCAAGGTCAACGGCTTGGAGCTCTTGAGCACGAGCAACAACAGCCCGAAGTTGCTGGCCGACGTGAGTTGCCGGCGAAGCCGAAATCCCCCCAAATTAGGTATTTCTAATTTTCTTTATTAAACTGAAATTAAACTAGAGGGATAAGAGAGGGCTCACTAGGAAGGAGTGTGATGGTCCCTATTTACTCCGGCGATGCTTCGACGGGCCGAACCCACGTCGCGATTCCGACGGTAAGGAAGAAGGAAACAAAGGAGAAGAAGAAGAAGGAAAGGTAAAAGGAGGCTTGGGGGGGATTTGAGGAGAGAGAGAGAATTAGGGTTTAAATTTATAGGGCAAAGAACGAAATCTGAATTAGATTTGGTTTCGGCCGATTCTGTTACGCCTCGTCGCGTGCCGGAGAGGGAGAGGGGAGGGGGCTGCACGTGCAGAGCACATGCACCCTCCTCTCTCAACGCCTAAATATTTTTTTTCTGGTTCTTACACGATACATGACCTAAATGCCAATGCCACAGGTCTTAAGGAGATAGGGGAGTGACAGGACAAACATTGGAACTAGGTGGAGGAAGATGAAGCTGGTTTAGATAGTAGAGCCCATGAATTCGACTACCGGTCCCAATCCTCTAGCCTGTTGACGTGTCCTGCACAACATACGAAGTAGAAGAGAAGGACACAGTGTAACCAAAGTTAGAAAGCTGAGTAATAGAAATAAGGCTCATTGTAAGACTAGGAACAAGCCAAACATCAAATAAAGTAAGACGACTAGTAGGATCCGTGGTCGGGGTGATGTAACCAATGTAAGAGATGGGGTAATGAGTCCCATCAGTAGTATGAACATGAGGAAGATCGGTGGGGGTAGGAGTGAGACTAGTGAAAATGGACGAGTCACTAGTCATATAATATGAGGCGCTAGAATAAAAAATCCAAGATTTTGTCATACCAGAGAAAGCAGAGGCACAAATAGAGGCACCAGTGAAGCTAAGGCTCTCACGACTGACCAAAACACAAGGAGTGTCATTAGAAGAGACAACCTATCAAACACTTTGAGGGTGTTTCAAAATTTTTTTGACTTAGGCCTTCGTTAAACACCCGGTGAACAGTGGTGTTAACCTTGACACGCTACCAAATAGATGTCAAATTTGGACAAGTCTGCAGAAAACTTACGGGCTCGACATAGTGGACTTTCGTCGAATATTTGGTGAGCAATTGCTGAAAATAGAACTGCTAAAGAATAAGAGCTCGACACATTGACATTTTGTCGAACATTATGCCCACATGCTAGAAACCAATTCTGTTACTATGCTGCTGCTGCATTTGACACAGTAAACTTTTGTCAAACACCTGGTGAGCGAAAACTTTGAATAGTGCTGCTGAATGAAAGAGCTGAGGACAAGTGAACTTCCGTCAAACACTTGGTTGCTGTGCAGAAAAAGAGAGTTGTGGACTCTAACTTTCGTCGAACACTTGGTGGGCGCTCGCTGAAAACAGTGCTGCTGGAAGAGACTGCGACTGTGGTGATGGTGAGGAGAGGAGCTCGTGCCAAGGGAGAAGCACAGCTGTGGCTGACTGTTGCTGCTGCTGCAGTGGCGGTGGCTGCTGCTATAGCGATGGTGGCTACTGCAGACAGGATGGCGAAGCGAGAGGGAGAGGCTGCTGCGGCAACTGTTGAGCTCGAAGAGGGTGAAGGAAAGAAAAAAAAAATCCAAAGAGATAGAGATAGATTGTTGGAGAAGGAGAGATCCAATCTTAAGAAATGTTCCTAATGATCGGGAGGCTTTAATACCATGTAACAATAGAAAATCCAAACCTAGAATAGGTTTGGAGAGAAGAGAGAGGAGAAGAGAGGATTTTGGTGAATGTATTTCTCATTGAATGATAAAGGGGCATTGGCCCTATTTATACAAAGTCACCATATACGGATATGAAATTTGGATATGATAAGATACAGATATACGGATTCTGTAAACTTACGACAAGGATGTGATGATACACCAAAGATATGTGGGGTGTATATCTCTACATAACAAAAAAAAAGAATATTTGGGTATGCTTATATTACATTGAATTAAGATTGTATTATTATAACTTCTGATAGTGGCTAAGCTCCTTTAACTTATTCATTGACAAAGATAATCATTTATAATAAATTATTGAATACTTGGATTAAGAGCAAAGAACATTGATTTAAAAAGCATGAGTTGATTTAACATCTGTGGCATGAATTCCGAATATTGTTTCCCTTAAAATTCAAAATTCGTAGTGCACATAAAATAAGATCTAGGATCAGTTTTTCTGCAAAGAGAACCTTCTTGACCTAGTAGAAAACATCCAATTTGACTTTCCTTTGGACTTTCAAAGATATATAAGTATACTGAAAGTATCCGAGAGTATCCACTTTTCTATTTTTATTTAGAAAAAATCAGATACATAAAGGAAGTATCCGACTATCCGACATGTATCTGTAAAGCATCTGACAAGTATTGTATTCGATAGTGTCCAATATGATACAACTTGAGTTCTCCACACTTCTATCTTTTCTATAGCATACTACTCTTCTGTACTCCCTCTGTTCTTCCCTTTTGGCTGCCTTCTCTTGCACTACAGCCTTCTGCATCTTCCTACTGCAGTCAGTCTTGCTCTATCAAATAAAAAAAAGAATTCTTCCTCCGTTGCTTCATTGAGTCAGCACTGTTATGAAATTGCATCTCTGCTGGATTCTGCTGAAGTTTTTACTGTTGCCAGAACCAATAAAGGTGACTCAGAAATCAAGAACATTGATGCCATAAACATGAAGATAAAGGCTCAGATTCAGGTTTATGGACTATTATCTTGTTGGGTGAGGAATAAACATGAAAGACATCTTTGGAGATCCTAGTCTAATTCTTACTGCTCTCTTTCTATCTCTAAGCTGAGAACATGGGTTCTTCATTTGATGGTAAAGTGGCTGGATTGGAAGTTTTCCTGTCTGTTTCCAATCTTTCCCCTACCATATGATAATAAATTTCGCATGTACTGCTCATATTTTTCCTTTCTCATCTTGTTTAATCTAAGAGCTTTAACAATTTTGAAAGTCTTGCTCATCTCAACGGGCCTTGGAACATCCATATATATATAACAGCTGAGTCCAATGAACTTTCTTTCAACAATACAGTGCTTGCTGAGTGGAAACCGCCGGTTTATGACAACTCAGGCGGTATAAAATTGGCTACTGCTACCACACGTCGTAATTCACCAAATGTAAGATCCACAATATATTTCCTGTTATTCTTTTTCTTGTCAAATTTCTGATGTAGTTAATTATTTCTGTGAAAGTCAATCATCAATCCTGTTGTCTGCCATGGAAATAAAAATTAAATTTTGATGAGATGAACAGGAACAACTGAGGCTTTAAATATCAGCAGATAATAATATACAATAGGAAATAGTGAAGAAAAGGTGAATTTGCACAACTATTTTGCTTAGTGATTGATCTTTTAGGTTTATTCTGTTCCCTCAAACACAGGAGAATGGTATGTTGTCCTTTTATTATCTTCTCTCTCATCCATCTGGAACACTTAGATTGCTTTTATTTTCTGGCTTTGGTTAACGAGTTACAGTGTGATGTTTCCTTGATAGGCTGCCCAGATAAGGAGAAAGATTCCAGCCCGTAACTATGCGAGCTCACTCTTATCAGGGTTTTGAAGAACTAGGATTATATTAGTCCATCTTTAACTCATCATTTTGATAATCACAATAAAGTAACTGAGTGTTAGATCATTAGGTTTTTCATATGTTAACTTAGGTCAAAGTAAGGTATAATTTCTTAAATTCTTGTCCAGAAAAGCATCAAACTTTTTTTAAGTTATAATTGTTACCTAGAAGCATGGATGGCACGGGGTGTACCAGTGGCACACCCCCGTGTAGGGCTGTCAGGCTTGACGAGCAGCTCGGGCTCGGCTCGGGCTCGGCTCGGATGAAGCTCGAGTCCGGCTCGGCTCGATCAGAGCTGAGCCGAGCCCGAGCCATTATAATAGGCTCGAAATTAATATCGAGCCGAGCCTGAGCTGGAGCCGGCTCGCTCAGGCTCGGCTCGATAGGCTCGATAGCCTGAGTCCCTATGACTAAGGACACGTGGTATAAGGAAATATTGCCACGTGTCCCTCACTAACTCATTCTCACCCGTAACTATCCCAACATTCATCATCCTCACCTACCCCACCCTCACCTACCCTCACCTACCCCACCCTTATTAATTACTTCACCTTTCCCATCACATCACCTTTCCCATCATCAATTCCCCCACCCTCACCTTCACTCTCACCCTCATCCACCCGATCACCTTCACTCTTCCCTCCCCGTCGGTTTCCATCAGCAACGACGGCAAGCCACCACCACGGCGCCACACCTTCCTCTCCGTCGGCCTCCTCCAACTCCTCCTCCATCGTTGGCCTCCTCCTCCTCCTCCTCCGTCGTCGGCCTCCTCCTCCGTCGTCGGCCTCCTCCATCCGTCTTCGACTCCTTCGGCAAGCCGCTGTCCATGTCGCCACCGCCCACATCGTCACCGCCCACGTCGCAACTGCCCACGTCGCCACCGCCTCATCCTCTAATCAAGCTCGAGCTTTGCTCGCGCTCGGCTCGGGCTCGGTTAGGCTCAGCTCGAGCTCGGCTCGGGTTGAGCTGAGCCGAGCCTAAGCAACATTGTGAGGCTCGAAACTAATTTCGAGCCGAGTCTGAGCCAGAGCCGGCTCGCTCAGGCTCGGCTCGTTTACACCCCTACCCCCGTGCCGACCCATGCCGAGCCGTGCCGGGTTGGCATGGCTGTGTGCCATTCGGCACAGTCCCGTGCCAGTCATTGTGTCATGTGGAGCCATTTTTTTTAATTTTTTTATTTATTTTCATCAGTCATTATCAAATCAACTGATCAATTGATCATTTAGAAGGCTTATATAAAATTAATGATAATGAGACTAGAAATGATAATGATGATGATGGTGATGGTGATGATGATAATAACGAAACTCAGTTTGACGGCAATGATAATAGAGAAGATACATACGTCCCTATTATACAACATTCTCAGAGAGGTATTCTTTTTACAGAGGACTTGAGTTTGTAGTTAGCAGGACCTTAGGAGAGGTGCACCCACAGGATGATGTGAGTTCATCATAATTACCATCATATCAATTACACCCACTAGAGCTAAAACACCAGTATTATACTCTATATCTACCAGCTACATATGCTTATGGTGTGTCTGTGCCTGTGTCGGTGCCGTTCATTCCCGTGTATGTTCAATATTCATATTATATCATATCATAGGAGAATTATAAAATTTCTATTTGTATGAAGGCCATGTGAAACGTTACAACGAGTAATACTATCAGTAAATGAGTTTTGAAAAATATTGATAATATTTAATGCAACATTCTTGTGTTATTCTTATACCGACAAATAAAGTATTTGATTCTCTTCGTCATTTTATGTTCAGCTAAATATTAATTTTAATTATTAAACTATTATTAATTAATATTATGCGTTCAATTATATTATGAAGTGTTCAATCATTAACATTAGTTTTAATGAATGTCTTCAATTATAGTATGTGTTGAATAATATTTATATTTAACTATTACTTTATCTTTAATAAATATGTCATTTACAAAAATACTCTAAAGATAAAACACTATAATATAGGTTTTAAACTTTTATATATATTTAAACTTAAAACTAAAAATTGGTGTATCGAATACCGAAAAACATCTTTAAATATCCTAAAAAATTTATTAAAAATATTTTAAATACGTGCCAGTTGCACATAGAGGCGTGCCATTGGCACGCAGGGATGTGCCATTGGCACGGCGGGGCGTGCCGAAGTGTGCCGCTCGGCACGCCTCGTGTCGACCGGCACGTGCCGTGCCGATGGTGACATGGCACGGCACATGCCACTGGCACGGCCATCATTGCCTAGAAGCACTGAACTTAGTCTAGAAAAGCATCGAATTCTTACCTAGATGTATCATATTTTCTTAATTCTCTTGGTAAAGTAAGGTATAATATTTTACATTATTTGGTCTAGAAAAGCAAGATCTCATTATGTAAGCCCTTAATACTCATATAAAAAGACTGAACTCTGAAGTACACATAATTGTCTTACACTATTGGTTTAGAAAAGCAAGATCTCATTATGTAAGCCCTTAATACTCATATAAAGAGACTGAACTCTGAAGTACATCTCTCTTCTTTTGTTATACTTTTGATGTCTGAGTACAGTCTGATATGTATTATATCTTATACTGGTATGTCCCTCTGGATTGGCTGTTGTTGAGTTGGTTCGAGATCCATCCAGCACTTTGTATTTTGTGGTATTGTTAAAGGCGAACTCGTGCAGTAGTGTAGAGTTGCTATAAGCCTATAAGTATAACATACATGTAGGTAAGAGATTAATTGAGCATTGAAACAACCTTTAATGTAGTGAATGCAGGTATTGATGGAATTCTTAGGCCAATGATTTTTATTGCAAGCGCAACATGTATGATTTAAGGAGGAAGAAAATTCGTCCAGTCCACTACATCAAAAACACATCCCTACCTGTTTTATTACAACCTCATACAACACTAGAAATACATAAACTGTCACACACTATCACATTATGTCTACTAATGTGTACATCCAATTGAAAAATGCTCTTGTACACGTCACCTAGCATTGCATCCTCGTGACTGGCCTCTCTGTCCTGCTCCTCCACTTGGTGGTCGAGTGAGCCTAATTCTCAGTGATTAAACCTTATCATAAGTGAGAGGAGGTTAAAAACTTGTGCTGGAATTGCATATGAATAAAACATATAATGCCAATTTTCACAACATATAATGTAATATCATCATACAAAACTAAATGAACAACAGTCTCTATAGTAATTAAGTAATATAATATTTGCAGCCAGATATAATGAAATTCACATATCCTATATATTTGATGGCTTTGAATAGTGATTGTTTGGATCCTCCATCCATATCTCGTTGGATTATACATGTAAAGACTGGTCAGCATGACAATCCTTGAATGTAAGTTAAAGATTAGATATACTATATATTAAGTAATGCTTTATGATAATTTTATATATATATATATATTTTTTTTTTATACATCAAGATGGGGAATATCATAAATCATAAATCTTACATAGATTGACATTTATTACTCATATTTACCCTTATCATGAGTCTTAACTTAATTGGGGATAATTAACATGTGTACATCTAAACATAATGCATTAATTTTTAGTTTCCAACTGATATGACCTGATACGTATCGGATATGGCTGGAGGAGTATCCAAATTTGAAAAATTAATTTTTAATTTCTCGGATATGTTTCAACTTTCAATAACAATTTGAATTTCATATTAGTTTCTGTTATAAAATTATTCTAGTGTTTTAGGTTTGTAGCTATGAAATTGATAGCTATATTTCCTCTTATGTTATCATTTCTGGGATGTTATTATTTTTACCATGTGTTATATTGGTTGACAATAGATTGAAAATATATTATTTATTTATTGGCATATCTATGCCACATCCATATCCTACTTTTAAGAATTGATCGTATCACCGTATCCCTATCATCGTATCTCTGTATCTTGTATCCGTATCCATGCTTCGCAGGCTAACAACGAAATGGAGTAAAGAAATTTAAAGAAGGAAAATAAATCAATAAAAGAAATTAGGTAAAAGAAGAGTGTGATGCAATTGCCTTCCCTCTGGCTGGGTCAAGCTCAACAATGTTGTGCTGAGTAAGAGGAGAGAGAGAGGAAGGGAAAGGAGGGAGAGAAGGAGAGAAAGAGAAAGAGGGAGGCCTAGCTGCCGCCAACCTAGAGATGAATGACTTGCTCCAATGAGTGCAGTGAGGGAGAGAAGAGAGCATATTTAAAGGGAAGGAAGAAGATACGAGAGAGAGAGAAGAATGGAGAAAGACAAAACAAGAATAAGTGTAAGGGAGGGAAGGTTTGATTGCTTTAATTTTTTGGCTATGTCTATTGAGATCATTCCAGGACTTAATTATTTATTTTTCACATGAAAACCTTTTCAAATGCTCAGTGGAAATGGATTTCGCTAGAGAGAGAGAGTCGGTTGGGTGGTGGGTGAGGTGGAGCTGCTGGCTACTGTTAATGGAGAGGGCAAGTGGCAGCCCTTGGCCCTTGGGTGAATAGGCCCCTATTCACTTCATGGACATGGGCATGCAAGCCAATTAGCCACACTTTTGTCAAATATGTTGTCATTGAATCCACCTATATTATTCATAGTCAATTGGATGAAATTGCTCATCCGACAAATTGATCTTGTACACCTAACCACCCTCTTAAAGTTAAAGTGAACACTAAGAAAGTTAAATAGTTGATCTTTTTTTGTATCTTCTTTTGACAATATGTTGAATACACTTATCTATTCTGTAATATCTTTTCTCGGTAGAAAAATCAACTAGTTTGTCCTTTATCTTTTTTTCAGAGCATAGATTCCAAGATTCATCACAACAATCTCATCAACAACATCTTGGCAAAGGTTCGCCTCTTAGATGTGTACTTAACTACTAATAATTCTTGAAATAAGTTAACTATGTTACATTTACTCTATCTTTTTATTTTCTAATGTTGCGACTTTCTAATTATTACAGATAGAAGGAAACCTTGCGAAGGCAGATGATGCAATCATGCTAGACCAAGACGGTTTTGTATCGGAAACTAATGCAACCAACATTGTAAGAGGATGTTATGTTAGGAATTCAGAGACACTGTTATAATAATGAAGAAAGTAAATTTTGGGATTACTCACAACTCTAGTTATGCAAATTGACAATTCTGCAGTTCTTGGTCAAAAAGGGGCATATACACACACCTCATGCAGACTACTGCCTTCCAGGCATAACTCGTGCAACTGTAAGTATAATTACACTGATATTTAACTTCCTTGGAGTTAGGAGACTCGTAGCCTACTCAGACTTAGCCATATGGAAATGATAACAAGGTCTGCAACACACTAGTTGTACCAAATAAGTGTCACATGGCTTTCATAGCTTGAAAAGATTTAGTCATTAAAATGTTTGTGGCAAAGGCCCTCTTCTGAACTTTTTTTGTTCTCCTGAAAGTCAATTGATTGCAGATCTTCATTGAAATCATAGGTTATGAATCTAGTGGTGAAAGAGAAACTGGTACTACATGAGAGGCGTATTAGTCTATCTGAGTTCCATACTGCAGATGAGGTATGCAAAATGTTGATCTAGGGAGATTCAATGCTTAGTCACTGATACTTGCTTTTTGCTTATTTCATTGAAGCAACTGAAAATCACACTTTGACAATGTCTACTGCTTGTGCAGCTTGTAAGCAAGATACATAATGCTATATATTTTATTGTTTGCCCTTTCAAAGTATTACTTTGCTAATGTTTCTGGAGTTATGACCTGAGATATTTTCTATTGTCTCAACATGAGAATGATGAGATGAACCTGCAATTATGGAATGAATAGAGATAGATTTTGTTTGAAAAGAACATAAGAATATAGAATTTCGACTGTTAGGACACAATAAACAAAAGGGAGGTAGAATAAAGGAAAAGTAAGGGTCTAGGCACTGATTTACATTGTATAGTTAGATAGTGTAAAGGTAGATTAATTGACCTGGAAGAAGAAATAGAGAATATTATAAGGTAACTCTTGGAAAGAAGAAGATTGTGAGGTCTAATCTGATAATTGTTATGTTTGACACATAAAAGTATAATACCCTTCTAATGCAGAGAAGTACAGTATGCATGTCTGGACTTTGCTCCATGTGGATAAATGTAGATGGACATATTGGACTGTTATTGTTATATTTATTGCCCTTCTAACCAAGACATCTGTTTCTCAGTTCCGTAGGACAAATATTGGGAAACTGAAGTATTGTTTTGGAAGAATGTTCCAAAGCAGTAGAGCATCGTTTGCTGTACAATTGAGCTTAAATCTAGTTTGTTGCTGAGTTGCGAATTATGACTATTGGAACTTTAAAGTTTAAACTGAACTTTATATCAGGGAAGTGGATAAACCTAAACATTTTGGACCTAAGGATTTTGATTTTTTTCTATTCACAAAATTTAATTACAAGGATCATGAGAAATTATGATTGCTTAAATCTTACTCAAGAATTCAAAATTTAATTTTTAGTTAAGATTGAATTGCAAAGGTTGAGTTGTTAATACTTAACAACACTTGTCATCAAGAGTTTACCTAAGCAAAACTGCACTAAGTTCAATAAAGTGGTTATGGTATGTGACCAGCCAGGCACCACAGTCCATACACACTAGTTGCAGGTAAGCTTGTGTGACTGTCCATGGTAAACATATATATTTGCTATTTTAAATTCAGAAAACATGTAAGAGTATACAACAAATTAAAGATAAAAGTGGTATAGGCCATGATTATGAGGCTCTCCTCTGGTCCAGCATTGCCATTACAAAGCAGGGCATCGATCAAGGCAGTCTTGTGCACCATAGCCAGCATGGTCGAGCTCAGTTGCTGGAAATGCTCTGCTGGGCCGCTCTCATTGACTTGGCCCCCACGCCTCTCTCCTCTCATCCTATTGCTGACGTCTGAAGAAACTTCCCGATTGGACAGTAGCATGGGCCCCTCATCCGATGTTCCCTTCAATATACCTGGCCTACACCTTAGGATGGGGACAATAGCCACATCTACACCTACTCAAGGAGACCCATGGTTCAAGCCCAATCCTTCTCTTTCTCTCTCTTTCTCTCTTTCTCTTTCTTTCCCTCTCTTTCTCTCTATTTCCCTTTGTCTCTTCCCCCTCTTTTTCTCTTACCCGTACCCGTCTCGGGCAGGATCGAGATCGGCTACGGCTGAAATTAGGATCCATGATGGAAACACCTTGGACTCTTGGGTTTCAATTAGTGCGTCCAGCTCCTTTAGAGGACTCCTCACCGGCTGGAACTTTTTGTGTTTTTCCATTAGGGTTCCTCACCACTTGGGTGCTTACTCCATCCTTGTTTCCCTCCAAGATAGCTACTCTAGTCTTCCCTTCTCGGTCATCAACGTCTATGGTCCCACGAGCTCAGATCTAAAGACCACCTTCTAGGCCAAGCACGCTTCCACAATCTCGATAGCAGAGGATGTCTTCTACATTTATAGGCGATTTCAATGTCATTCATTTCTACCACGAGAGGTCCAACAACTTTGCAGCCTTCAATAATTTTAGCAGCTCTCACAGTCTTCTCACCTGCCCTATCAAGGGTAGACTTTTTGCGTGGTCTAATTACCAATTGTCGGGAGTTATAGTTGACGAGAGTCATAATTGGTATTTTCTTCCCTCTCTAAGAGTCATAGTTGACGGGAGTGCTATCTCCACAAGATCTCAGCCTAAAGTAGAATCTAGTTGAGTGATTGGATGCGAGAAGACCTTTAACGGTCTGCAGGAGAGAGGGGAGAGAGATCCTCTAGCTAGTCAAGGGCAAGGATGCTAACTAAGAGGTCAACTTTAATTTTTCGGATGTCGTGAAAGTCAAATATGCACCAGCTCTTGATTTTTGCACAAATTAACCTGTGCTTGAGCAGAAACTATGTTGTAGCATTTGATGCGGACAGAGCCTCAAACCACCACACAAGGATGAAGTTGGAGAAGCTCTAGTGTTGCAGCCAAACCTTCTTAAAGTGAAAGACCTTAGGAGATCTTCAGAACACGGCAATCTAAGGAAGATTTGCACATGATCAAAGATTAGGCAAGTCGGGGCCTCACAATAGGAATTGGGGAAGAGAGGTCCCAAGCCTTAGAAATCAAAGCTTTGTCTAGCTTGGAAAGAGTGGCTACTGATTGGTGGTTGTGCCAGGTGAAGTTTTCCCTTTCAAGGGGCAATCGGTGAGGTCATTAGCCTGAATGAAGTCTGTAAAGGAGGCAAGGTCAGTCACATTGGCCAAGCTGTTGGAATGTTCCTAGAGGAACCTAATAGCATTGAAGTTCCCAAAAATGCAATAGTTGCTGTCAAAAGATGAAATAGAATAGGATAGCTCTAACCAATAAGACTACTTTTTGGTTAGAGGCCATGGGCCATAAACATTGATTAAGAAAAGGGAACTACCAATGGTGCAATTCTAGAGAGTGGTAGACAGAGAGAAGATGCCCAGATATCTCATGCCAGATTTAGAGGAGTTTTAGCCCATGATGATCCCACTCGATGCATCAATGGCATTGATCTAGGCCCAAGAGTTGATAGAAGGGCCCTAATAGTCTTTAGGCTAGGATTAGTGGTTTTGGACTCCTAGATGCAGATGACATCACATTCACTAGAAGTAACTGGCTCACGCACATGCCTATGCTTAACAAAAGAGCCAAGGCACCTTACATTTCAAAATGCAATTTTCATTAAAAAACCCCAAAAAATTGAATCCAAAACAGGAAAGTTTAATCCTTCAACTTTCCTTTCTCCTTGTATAGACGAAGAAGGTTGGCCACTTTAGCTGGATCTTCAAGCTGGATGGAGATACCAACTATTTGGGCTATGCGCAACTTTTCTAGTTTTTACTAGCGATCAGAACAAATATAAAAAAATAGGCTTGACATGTGAAATTGTAAACTTAGAAGAGTATATCTTTTATGTCTACTCTTTAGTTGGTCATCTTGTACATGTTCCTTGAAAGTTGTAGTGAATTTTGGGTCAAATTAGTGAAAGAAGATTTTTATCCAGTTTGTTCTTTCCATCCCCAGCATCCTAGATCCATAATAGCATTCATTGGATGCCCCTTTTACCTAAAATTTGAAAAAAAAAAATTCTCTAAATTTAGGGTGAAATTGTAGGACCGAATTACTCCTATTTTTACATCAATTTGGAAAAGTTTCCAAAGACAATGCGTCCCAGTGCATGAGGTAGAATTGATTTATAGTTTTGGGTAATTAGGACAGACTGTATCTTTGTGATGAGTAGCCTGTAGGCAGAAGACAGTCTTTGAAACACCCAACCTCCAAATACACGTGTAAACCGCGTGGGTAAATCCCTCCACGCGGTGCATCACATGACCTGTCAGTACAAGGATTTCACAAGACACACAACAACACAAATTCACCATAATTAAACTCAACCATAAGAGTCCGGATACAAGTTCCACAGGCCACAATAAGCCTTTTAAATACACATCAAAAATACAATGCTAAGTCCAAAATACATCATTCATCATAACGCCCTCACAGGGGCTTAATACAACTAATAAACATACTGAAAAGGAAAAGGTATCTACTCCTCGCTACCCGCACCTGCGTCCTCTAGCTCTGAAATAATGCCACCACGAGGTGGTGAGCTTACAGCCCAGCGAGTAGGATCCATACAATCTAAAATAATGAAATCATATGTGTATATCCAATGTATGCCTATATTTGCTAACAATAATAATATGCTTGTTGAAATGATTTATCATAAATTACTAAATCAATGCAATTGATAAAGATTACCAGTCACTATCCTGGAACATGCTAGTTCCTAAACGTATCACGATAAGTCCACGCAGATATAAAGCTTGATACAATCTCTTATTCGTACGCATCTTAATCATAGTGTTTACATGTTATGTATAGCAATAAAAGAGCCGTTTAGTCATCTTATGCCTACCAAAGCATTAATCATACTCATCATCGCTCATCGAGCTATTCACCACACAGGATAAATACTCTCAAGAAACAATCATCTCATACATCGAGGGTGGATATATACACATCTAGCGGTACTGCTACCTACACGTGTATGGCGACACTACAAGTGACCGGTTGTCTGTGGCCATCAGACTAAGGACCCCAGTCGTAAGCCCATATCTCACTCTCTTTAAATCATCACTGCCCTCAGCGGGAGAATCGGAAGCCCTCGGCTCATCAACAGACGCCCTAACCCTGCGTCGTCAGGTACCGCTAGAGTTATATCCCCACCTCACAATCATGTTCTTCTATCATCATAATCTAGTCCTGACTATGCAGTATAACTACCTGAATGCCACACAGGCTCCCGATCTAGGCCACTAATAGTATAGTCATATAAAATACACTCTACCCTTAACCCTGGGCTGAGTGAGTAAGGGTACTGCCTAGTTAGAATCCAACTACTAATGATAGGTGGAAGTGGTGCAGTGTCTATAAGTGTATAAAGCATGTCATAGTCATCATGATTGTTACATTCTATATTCACAACAAATATACATCTATGTAAGGGTATACCATACAGGATACATGTAGAGCATTATCACACTAATGCTTATGCTACATTAACATTCTCATAATATTATGATGAGCAAGTTATCAATAACTGCATATGTAAAGATATAACATGGTGTACTAAATGCATACATTAATACCGACATTTCCTACAGTGTCATGACAGGTATAATGACTGTAATTATGTTATTCTAGATTTGTATAATTCTACTCGCTTGGGGGGTCTCCGCAGTCGTCAGCTAGCCGGCTCCTCCGGAATCCCAAAATCCTCCTCACGCTGTGTCAATCCTATTAATTCACGCAAGTAATGCCATAAGTAAGATTAGCGAACTAATAAAATTAATTATCTTATTAGAGCATTTATGTTTGGCAAATACATGAGTTAAGGGTCTCCTAGGGCGAGTCCTATGTTATCCTAAAATTCACATGATACTAAATTGTCATTACGGGGTTAGACTAATTAAATCTGGTGGAAATAGATAAACGGGGTTATAAAGCCCAAATGGTCCCAAAAAGGCTAGGCTAGAGGTATTGGGTTAAGCTCAAACCTAACCCAATAGGCAAAGGGGGGCCTTGGTGAGCTGCAATTGGACTGCAGCCCACCAGGGAGGGCCCGTGGGCTGCGGTCTGACCGTAGCCCACCAAGGGGCTCAGTGGGCTGCGGTATGACCACAGCCCACTAAGGGGAGTGTGGGGGGTTAAAGAACCCTCGACCCCCTCCCTCCCTCCCTCCCTCCCTCGGTATTTCTCTTCCGAGGGAGGAGACGAAAGGAGAGCGGAAAGCCCGAGGGGCTGGGACGCTGGCGGCACGGCATGAGGCCGACGGTGCCCGTGGCACAGCACGAGGCTGACGGTGCCGGCGGCACAGCACGAGGCTGACGGTGCCGGCGGCACAGCACGAGGCCGAGGAGGGAAAGTAATAGGGGAGAAAAAGGAAAAAGGGGAGGAGGGCTTATCGAAAGAGGGGGGGGCGGGGGGGGGGGGCGGGGGGCGGGGGGCGGGGGGGGGGGGTTGGTCGGCAAGCTCGGCGGCTCTGGCGTCGGTAACCCACGAGAAGGAGATGGAGAGAGGTAGTGAGGTGGAGAAATGGCGCGGTCAAGGAGGGGAAGATGGGGATTAATGGAGGTGGGGGGAGGGGTAGCGTGCACGGCAAGGGAAAGGGAAGAAGAAGGAGAAGAGAGGACGCGGGGGGGTAGGTACGGCGCGTGCGTGACGGGATTTTTTTTTTTTTTTAGAAATTAGGGTGTTACAGTCTTAATGAATGGAATAGCACGCAATAATATAGATTTTTCTTTTTTTTTCTTTTTTGTAAAACCATCTACTCAATTTATTTTCATGAATCTACATAGAAAGGATATCAAAAGTTCCATAGAGATGCCAGTTTAGCTGTAGAATGCTATCCGTTGGCATGACAAATGCCCCAGCCATAGCATCAAAGTGATACAATCCTGTGATGGTAATGTTGCTGGTATGTAAGGCTATCCTACAGCTAGCTATGTATAAATTCTTGCAGAACACATGCATTATGAAAAGTAACACTATTATGTCCATTGGAGCTATTCTCCAAAGCTCACCTGAATTACATTAGATAGAGTAATAATTCTTAATACATGACTGACGTACTAGTGACAACCTTGGTGGGCTGAAGGATGTCACAGTTCCACTACTAACACTATAGTAAATGGAGTGTCAGCAGTAAGGGGTGTGTGACAATAGCTGAAATCCTTATAGAAACTAAGCATGGTAGCAATACTAATTGTTAAGAATGTGATGGCTAACCTCCAAATCTATGTTTTTCCGGTACGAGACAATTAATCTGTGACAACACCATAGCTGTAGTCAACTATTTGGTGTTACTTGTATGGATCCTTTTCCTCCATTGATCTCTATCTAGTGTAAAGTTGTGTTAAAGCAATTACTATCCCTGTCTTATCTGAGTACTTTCTAACATAGATAATAGTGAGTATTTGCATGCTGAAATCTCCCTGATGATGTGCATATTCATATGCAGGTGTGGACAACTGGAACAATGGGTGAGCTTACACCAGTGAGTCCTCTACAAATTGTAGTGCCTTAAAATCAATTTTCAATATTATTTATACAGATTTTATTCCTGCATACATAGATAAATGTGGTATTAGTTAACTCCCTAGCATATTAAAAATAGAAAAGGAATTAACTTGAAAGGTACAAAATAGATCTATTCATTTCTGATCTCACTCTTGTCTTTGTACTTTTCAATTATGTTGAATGCACATGGTTGTTCATACATCATTTTCTTTTGTCCAAACCAAGCACGATAAGAGAATGAAAAGGCAAAAAGGATAACCTATCAACAGTGAAAAGGAGTCAACCATATCCCGATGCCCATGTTTGGAAACTGACAATTGACAAATATCTGATCTGATATAGATTCGGATGAATTTTTTTAACTATATCATTATCCAAATAATACTAGCTGGATAAAAATATGAATCAGAACTTTGATGGACCAGTAAAATGTCCATATCTAGTAAAATTTATATATTGAAGCCAGGTGAGGAATAATTTCCCATCAATATTCACCCCTACTAAAACATAGTTATCCTGCTTTGCGTTGTACAGGTTGTAATGATTGATGGACGCCTGATTGGCAATGGAGAAGTTGGTCCCGTGACTAGAAGAATCCAAAATGCCTACAAAGTTCTGACTGCAGAATCAGGGGTGCCAATACCCATGAATGGAGAGTCTTACTACACTTCTTCAACTGGTGCTAAAAATAACTAATAACATGATCGGTGCTCTTGCAGATTACAGAAGTAATCTATGTAGGCTACTGTAAACATAACAGTTTTATAAAGAAAAAATACTACATTGTTGTTCATACTTAGTACCTGGACTCTTGTGGGCATGGCATGGTAATGTAATCACCAAATAGAGATGGCTTCTGTTTGTGATAAACCAATATCATTATGTTAGTCCTCACTGGAGGTAGAATTTATTGGGAACAATTTAGGTTAACTTGTTTGTAGAGTGCTAACTGGCAAATTTTTAGATTGATGAACTGAACTGAAGCAAAAGAACAATTAAATTGAGCCGCAGCTGGATGAGTTTTGTTCAGATTGATGAACCAGATTTTGGTAAACTGCTTTCCGGATCAGCATCTTTTGCTAAATTGTTTACCACTTCAGCAATTTACTCAGTATAAGAGGGGCCATTTAGTCATTTTTGCTTCATTCTCTTGTTGTTTATATTCCTGGTACTTCTTCATACTCCTACTTCGATCTGGTGGAAAATCCTCCTCTACTCCCTAATCTTTTTTATTATGCTCTCGTCCTCCTCTATCTCCACTCTAGGGTTGCTTGTGCTTTTGTGGTCTCACCTAGTAGGGTTGGGTCTCCACTCTAGGGTTGCTTGTGCTTTTGTGGTCTCACCTAGTAGGGTTGGGTCCGCACTAGTTGCCTTTGCCGGTTGCTCCTCAGTTTTCTTGCTCCTCGTTTAGGTTTCATTTTTATTTTTTTCTGAAATGTTGAATCATGTTTACATTATAGTGTAATATAGATATGTATGGTGTAATTTAGATTTTAACTATGGAAAATGTCGAATTTTGGATTGGGTTTGTCTGTAAACTCTTGTTGTGGTGTGTAGGGGTAATTTTTTTGGTGGTTCTGGCCATTTTTGTTGGTTTTGTCAAAGATGATCACAATTAAGCTTCCTCAATTTGTTTGCCATAAGCATGCTTGTAAGTTTCTGTTTCGGCTGTCCACAATTGTAGAGAAGCAGAACAACACATGCATTGGATGAGTTCGTCTTTATTAAAAAAAATGTTTGTCCTTATTGGTTCAACTTCTTCATAAATTTTGCTTTTCTAGGGTAGGGGTTGGGTGTTATATCTTTTAATGTTCTAACTTTGCGTGATTCACAAATTTTGCTTTTCTAGGGGTTGGGTGTTATATCTTTTAATGTTCTAACTTTGCATGAGTTTTTGACCAAAATACTGTTGCAGGAAATTTTATTTCCCAAATTAGATTATTGTTCAAATTATTTTCTAAACTAGTACTATAGGAAAGTCGTTTTCTCAGACTGTGACTATTATTCTTCTAATCATCTAAGTTCCATCTTTAACTAATAGGTGAAAGTGATTAATAAATCGTTGTATGGGAAAGCGATTAATTAACTAAATCCCACAGCCTTGTTTTGCAGCTAAATAAATCACTTTTGAAAAATGCGACTTAACAATCGCAATCCCAGAGAGTGATTTAACTTATACAAAAACCAACCCACAACACTTGGTATTCTAACTTTTTCCTCTCACACCCAAGCAAGCGAAGCAACTCTCTTCCTCATAGTCCCCATGGGTTGTCGATCGCTTGCTGACGAGAAGTGTGATATTTTCTTCCCTCTCTCTCAGTGTAAGCTCTCTCTCTCTCTCTCTCTATCTTAGTGTTGACCTAACCCTCTCTTGCTGCCATCTCCTTCTATCTCACAATCCACATGGGTTGCTAGCCAATTGCTGACAAGCAATGCGGCATTTCCTTCCCTATCTCTCATGGCATTTCCTTTCTTTTTTTCTCAATGTAAAGCTCTCTCTATTTGTTGCAATTCTTGATTTAGGTGCATAGTGAAATCGCTTCAATTTGTATTAGTTTCTATTTATGTTTTAGGAAAATAAAATAGTTTCTAGCAAGTGCGTTCTAACCCAAATGGATGGCGTTCGAACGCGATCATTCGAACGCCTGATCTTGCATTTGCACATACAGAGTATGTGTTTTGGCCGTTTTAATGCGATCGGTGTGCATTCGAACGCACGATGAGTAAGTTGGGTTGTAATAGGATTTGTTTAGGACTTTTAGATGTTTGGATTGATTATTGAATATTGGAATTTGTTTTCATCTAGGCTTAGTCATCTTCTCCCTTATCTTTTCTCCCCTTTGGTATCTAACCCAAGTTCTCGTCTACACCGAGGTTAATCTTCCGCCGCCTCTCTCTCCTCCCTCTAGTGACCAGTCATACCTGGAAGCTCCCTTCTCCCCTCTTATCTAGTTCTTAGCGCTAATCCATTCACCATACTATAATCATCTTTCATAACCCTAACCACGTATTCCACATCCATCTGCTATCTCTTGACCTTTGGTCATTATTTTATAAGTAACTTTCGATCTACTTATCTGATGGTTGTGATTCTGGTTACGTTGGATTGCTAACTCACAGAGGAACAACATATTCAAATCTTAGATCAATCCAACGGTTAGATTGATCCCAGTTGCCTTCGCAATTTTCGTGCTGATTTCTATCTAAATTATCAATTCAGATAGAATCCAGTCTTCACCAAAAGCGACCGTAACACTCTCAATGTAATATGGTTAAATGGTAACCTAAGAAGGGGATTCTTCAATTGCTAATTAGTCTCCAAAAAAAAATCTATTGTTGGTACTTATGATTAAATATTAATCTAAAAAGTGAATTTTTCAATTCCTAAAATTTATCTTATACCATATGTTTTTCAATTTTACACAGTATGTTCTTCAATTTTGGCCATTTTGGGTGAATGGAGAATTCATACCTAGTTTATTTTAAGTATTGAGAAGCCTTTCACGAAAGTCCGTAAGCACAAGCCTTATAAAAAAATTTATGGTCATCATTTTCACTTGCATAACTTTTTGGCATTATTATCATATACCTAGAGATATTCTCTTTAACTATAAGCATAAGGCATTGAAGATTCCAAGAAAACAAGAAAAATGGAACAATTATTTTATATTTGGGATTGTTCATATGACCATGTATTCTCCAATTCTAAGTATCAATATATCATGCCAAGCCAAATTTCATCTATTTAATAAATTCTGATTTTTTTAGGAAGTCCTCATAGTTCTTTAATTAAATATTTGGTAGATTTTCTTATTATTTTTCATATAGATTATGACTCCGAAATAAGTGTCTATGGCTTGTTATTGGAATGGTTAAATATGATGGTGGAATCAAAAGACTTGTTAGAGTGGATAGGAGGTCAATATATGAGGAGTTATTAGATAAAATATTGATATTCATCGGACTAAGTAAGGGTGAATAAAACTTGGAATTGCATTATAGAATATGCAACTTTAGTCGTGAATTCGATACTATGCTAATTGTTGATAACGAAAGTGTGGATGCAATGCTTGATTTTGCCTAAACAAAGTGGTGGGTGGAATATTTATAGAGTCTACGCCAAATGACAGAGTACATGGTGGTTTGATGAAATTCACTACTTTGCTCATACAATCTAATGAACAAGTGATATCTCAACCACTAGTAAATTTGAATTTTTGTAAACAATATTATGCAGACCTAGGTCAACCAAGTTTTAACAATGTCAACCTAGATTTGAAACACCAGTTGATCTGAATTATCATAAACAATATTATGCATGTCCAAGTCAGTCAAGTTTTAATAATGTGAGCCTTGGGATATTTCAACTGGTAATACATCTGAACAGTAATGAAGATCAGTATAATGTAGGCCCAAGTGAACGAAGTGGTAGAGTTAATATCGCATATATAATAGATATTATGCGTGGTTCAGAAACAAATGATGATTGTGCTTCTACATCTGATGAGGATATTGATTAACAACTAAAGGTTGTTTAAGATGATCAAGATCATTTTGTGCCACCTAATTTGAACCTCCACAGAGTTGTGTAACGCAAATTGGGCACTTCGTATGATTATTAATAACCAAGTACAAGGTATACCAGTTACTTTGTAGAATATCAGTAGTGAGTAGAGGTGAAAACGGGTCGGTTTAAGACCAAACTGACTCGTTACCCAATCCGGATCGAATTGGATATGGATGAAAAAAGCCTATCCAATTTGGATCCGGATACGAATACGAATAGGCTTTTAGTTAAATATCCAAATCCGGATACAGGTATAACTAATGTATTCAGATTCGGATCAGAATAATAAATATCCGATTAACTACTAATATAAATACCTCTAACCTGTTAGCCAACCCTCAGCTCACTAATTCTAACCTAACTCTCTCCATCACTTTCCCAAATTAATAGCCGCCTACCAAAATCCCTCATCACCATCACGGCATCACCCGATCAACCAATCACCATCTTCAACTCTTCCGTCACCATCAATTCTTCGGCTCACCACTAGTATGGTTGCTTCCAACTTAATGCAATTTATATTTGTAGCTTGATTGTTAAGTCAATAGCAATAAGTTAGGTGTTGGGTTACATGCAACACTCGTAAGGTAAAGAAGGAAGATGCTTCAAGTGAGGATGCCAAAAATGGAGAGATTTTATCCGAGAATGGTAGTGTCAAGGATAATGATCAAGAGGCTGCAGTCCGTAAGGAAGCGCCTATTATGAATTGTGATGATGGGTAGATAGGCTTCTCTAGTCAACTATTGAAACTCTTAAAATCATTAGGATGTTTTGCATCAAGATTTAGTTTTTAAATCTTCATTTGAACTTTGTCTATGGTTACAGGCATTAGACATAACATAATTCAGTGTTGTACCCTACAATATGGGGTGCTAAAAGCATACATGTATTGTAGGTTGCTAGTTCTCGAATTGGATCCAAAATTGATGGGTTAGTGTGAGCTTATCTTATAAGTATGTTTGTTAAGTCAATAGCTTGATTCTAGTCTGCCTCAGGTGGAAGCTCCTTGAAGGTTGACTTGTTGTGATCTTACTCTGAATTGTTAACCCATAAATTTTTACATGATGCCTTCATAGCTTGTTAATATCCAAGCTGGCAAACATAGATACCATTATAAAAATAAACATAGTAGAGATAGAGGGCAAATGTTATTCAATCTCACAAAAGTTGGAGAAGATGGAATTTTAGAATCATACAAATATAATGAGGAAATAAGTCCAAGAAAACTTATCATGGCAATAGTGATTCATGAATATCCTTTCTCTATCATGGAGCATGAGTATTTTATTGACTTTATAAAATCTCTATGGCCAGCTTTTCCAACAAAGTCACGGATTACTATTAGAAAAGAGATCTTAAAACTATATGTTGAGCAAAAATAAGTATATATGTTTGCTTCACTTTCATGTCGTATGAGTGCTACCATAGATCTTTGGACTTCTAGACAGAATAGGAGCTATGTGTGTTACAACGCATTTTATTGATGATGACTGGAGTATTCAGAAAAGAATCATAATTTTCATGCATTTAGAAGGAAGACATACATGATTAAATCTATTTGTGATAGCATATTTTTTTCATGTTAGATGTGTCACACATATTATCAATTTAGTTGTACAAGATGGTTTGAAAAAAAATAAAAGATGTAGTGGAGAATATTCGTCATATCATTATAATTCTCAAAAATACACCTTTGCAATGGGAGGAGTTTATCAAATGAGCAAGAGAATGCAATTTAGATACAAATAAGTCTCTTTCAATTGATGTATCTATAAGATGGAATTCTACCTATTTGATGCTTAAAGATGCTATATATTATAACAATGCATTTAAAAGACTTAATTGTACTGATCTAATTAAATTTGTTGCTTGTCCAACTAATGAGCAATAGGAAAAAGTTACAATGTTGTGCAAATGTTTAAAACCCTTCCATACAATAACTAAATTGCTTTCAGGAACCTCATATCAAACAGTTAACTTATTTTTCAAAGAATTATGTGCTATTCAGTTGCAAATTAAATAATGGTGCAAAAGTTTTGATAAATACTGGAAGCAATGCAATCTTATACTAGTTGTGGCTTCATTTCTGGATCCTTAGTACAAGATGAATTTATGGTGTATTATGAAAAAACCCCTAGACACACATATGTATCTAAACACTAGGCAATGATATTGCTCATTCGCTTAAGTAAAAGTCCGAAGAAATATTAAGAACGAAAGCAGAGATGAACGCCAAGATTTTAACGTGGAAAAACCCAAAACGGGAAAAAAAACCACGGATCCAAACTCGGATCAAAACCAATCACTATGATAGTAGTAGTTACAAGATTGACTCACAAAATAACCCGTCAATCCAAACGACTTTGTTCCTCTCAGTCTTGATCGCTAGAACCCACGATTCACTACTTCTTGTGATTGAAGTCCAATCTCAGTAACCCTCGAGATTGATCTTTCATCTAGATAGCCCTTAAGACGAAAGATTAAATTCTTGTAGATGAGTGGAACCTTGTTCGTTGAAGAACCGATGTAGCCTCAAGAAGTATCCTTCAATAATCTTCTTCAACTACCCTAGAGTTAGGGTTTCACAATCCTTATATATGATCTTCAAGATAGAGCCAAATCTGAGTCTTATCCGTACTCACGAAAATCCAATAAATTGCAAACTTCATAGGTGCGTTCGAACGCGGCCCGGGTGCGTTCGAACGGCCTGACTTAATCTCAGGTGCGTTCGAACGGGCCCAAGTGCGTTCGAACGCGACAGCTTGAATTCTTCAGGTTGCGTTCGAACGCATTTGTGAACGCTGCTCTCGGTCTGTGTGAATGCAGTACCCGCATTCGAACGCTTTTGTGAACGCGGCTCTCTATCTGTGTGAACGCAGTGCCCGCGTTTGAACACGTTTGTGAATGTAGCTCTCTGTCTGTGTAAACGCAGTACCCGCGTTCGAACGCGTTTGTGAACGCGGCTTTCTCCAATGATCTTGCAATTCTTCACACC
Source organism: Typha angustifolia (assembly GCF_048772165.1). Classification (NCBI taxonomy): domain Eukaryota; kingdom Viridiplantae; phylum Streptophyta; class Magnoliopsida; order Poales; family Typhaceae; genus Typha; species Typha angustifolia. The sequence goes on along the minus strand of NC_133252.1, from coordinate 7,188,125 downwards.
AAAGATATTCTAGACTTGTGAAAAGCTCATATACATGAAAAAATACACTTAGAATATTTTGTACATAATTGCCAATAAATAAAAACCTAACAATCTCCCCTTTTGGCAATTTGTGACAAAACACCTAGGTTACAAGATATTACAAAGACTTCAAACTGAGCAATCAACAAGTCTAGAATATTTTGCACATCAATCCCTGCAAAGAAACATATACCAATCCAAGATCAAGTGAAAATAACTTGAAATAAAAAAATCAAAACACAAGTTATCACAAGAGCAAAAATTTAAACAGACAAAGATTAAACACACGTTATCACAATTACTTCAAGTTAAGTTCACATGCCAACGACACAAAGACAAAGCAAAGTTCAAACATTAAGTAAACTCCACTAAACTCCCCCTATGCCTATACTCCCCTTACACACCTAAACACCTAAACACTAAGACACTCTCCCCCTTTTTGGCACAAATGCCAAAGACTAGGAACTCGGAGGAAACTGACGATGAAGAATCGTCAACACGGAATCAAGTACAGTTCCCTGACGGACTTGCTCAGTACGTAAATCATTCACCGCTGAATGGAGATCCTACACTTGAGTACTAAGTTGATCGAAACGGTCCGAGTACTGTGGTAACCCCCCCTCAGTGGGAGATGAGTCATCGGCAGAGCTATCATCAGTGGGAGATGAGTCATCGTCAGGGCTATCATCTGAACTGTCGAGGTGCGATGACCGACCAACGGCGGAAGAGGACGGTTTGAGAGGAGACGACTGGTCGTCAGCTTGACTCCGCTTCAGAGTAATCCGATCCAATGGTTTCTGCAAAGTAAGAGAAGGTTCCGAAGCATCTACACGCACCCCACTCTAAGTGCACAAATTTGTAAGAACTCAAAAATTCGCGTTCGAACGCCCTTTTTTTTATTTTTTATTTTTTTTTAAAACTAAAAAAATCAAAAATATTTTTGGAGATGCACTTCTAGAATTTTAAAATATATTCAAAACATAGAATATGACAATCAAATGGAATAAGTCATACACAGATCAATCAAATCATCAAAAGCATATTATAATCGATTCGAATGCATCACTCAAAATTAAATTAATCTTGATTGATCATAACGATATGCATATGCAAGATGAGCATAGATAACATGAACCAATCTTCTTAAACAAACTTTCCTATATAAACAATGATGCAACACAGTAGTCAAACCGACTTAGTATTGAAATTTTGCACTTTTCGACTTATTCTCCATAACACAACAGGAATTTTTCCTGTATTTTTTTTTACTGAAACAAATATGTGCAATGATGGCTTTCACACATGAGTAGGTAGCCATTTTCTTATAGTACAAATCAAACAATGTGCAAAAAGAATTTCACATATGTCATTTTTTTTTGTTAATTTTGCAAATAATGTACTGAGTCAAACTGGACTCTAAACAAGACGGCTTTCACACTAACTCATTGTAGCCCTTTTCATTGATCTTTTATGAACAAATTTTTGATGACTAAGCATGAGGTCAAACTGTGCAAATTAAGGTTAATAGTGAGCCATTTAAAAAAATAATTCATGATATCATGCTCACTCAAGAATACATATACGTTATGCGTGCATTAAATTTGGTTTCATTATAATAGAAGTCGAGGGAGTGACAATATCAAAATTAATACAATATACTACAAGATGACAAGATTGACTATAAACACTCATAATCAAGAGAAAAATCATATTTTTATGTCAAGAGTATATTATTGAATCTAGGAGTGCATCAATTTTATTTTATGACAAAAACTCTCGATAAATCTGAAACTAAAACCAAAGAAAATTTCAGAGTAAAAGAAAACCTAAAAAAAACGAAATGAAAGAAACTCGCAAACTAAAAAGAACTCAAATCCTAATAAAATTAGTCCAAAGCACAAATCCCTAAAGAAGTACGAAGATACTCAAATCTCTGTAAATCCAAAGGTTTTGTAAACAAATCACCCAACTGTTTCTCCGTCTCAACATGTTCTAGTGCTATTGTTTTGTCTTCAACTAACTCGCGTATAAAATGATGTTGGATATCAATATGTTTTGTACGCTAGTGTTGAATAGGATTTTTCGATATATTAATAGCACTGATGTTGTCACAATAAAGCACCATAGTATCTTGTTCAATGCCATAATCCTTAACCATCTGTTTCATCCATAGTAACTGAGAACAACAACTCCCTACTGCAATGTACTCGGCCTCCGCAGTAGATAAAGATATCGAGTTTTGTTTCTTGCTGTGCCAAGCAATCAGATTGTTTCCAACATAAAAACATCCACCTGAAGTACTTTTTCTATCATCACATGAACCTGCCCAATCAGAATCCGTGTATCCCGATATGATAGCGCCCGAGTCATAAGTAAACCAGATACCTAAATCAACTGTGCCACTGACATATTTTATGATACGTTTCACAGCAAACAAATGTGATTCTTTAGGTTCAGACTGAAACCTAGCACACACACCACACTAAATGCAATGTCAGGTCTACTAGCAGTTAAGTACAAAAGGCTACCAATCATGCTCCTATACACTATCTGATCAACAGTTTATCCTGACATGTCCTTACCTAGTTTGGTAGTTGTACTCATAGGAGTTCTAGCATGTTTTGCATTTTCTAAACCAAATTTAGTCACAAGATCCTTAGCATACTTGGTTTAAGCGATAAAAATCCCTCTCTCCAATTGAGTAATTTGAAGCCCTAAAAAGAACTTCAACTCACCCATTATGCTCATCTCAAAATGACTGTGCATGAGATCAGCAAACTCCTTAGCTAATAATTGACTCGTCGCCCCGAAAACAATGTCATCCACATATATTTGTGCCACAACTAAACTCTTGTTTTCACGTCTAATGAACAATGTCTTGTCCACTCCCCCTCGAGTGAACCCCGCATCCACTAAAAAGGTGGTCAACTTCTCATACCAAGCTCTTGAAGCTTGTTTTAGCCCGTAAAGAGCCTTTTTCAATTTAAAAACATGAGAAGGAAATTTTTGATCTTCGAAACCCTTAGGTTGTTCCATATAAACATCTTCATTCAGGATACCATTCAAGAAAGCACTTTTAACATCCATTTGAAACAATTTAAATTTTAAATGACAAGCAATGGCAAGTAGTATACGAATAGACTCTAATCTAGCAACAAGAGCAAATGTCTCATCAAAATCTATATCCTCAACCTGAGTGTATCCCTGTGCTACTAGTCTGGCTTTATTTCGAACTATATTGCCATGTTCATCACTCTTATTCTTGTAAATCCATTTTGTCCCAATGACGTTCACATTCTTAGGTCTAGGAACTAAATACCAAACATCATTCCTAGAAAATTGCTCTAATTCCTCATGCATAGCATTAACCCAAGAATCGTCTAACAATGCTTCCTTCACATTTTTAGGTTCAAAAGAAGATGTATAACAAGTAAATGATACCTCACTTTGGATTTGTCGCCTTGTCTTAATTGGTTCATTCACGTCTCCGATCACTTGTGACAGTGGATGATTTGATTTCACTCTAGCTGATGGTTCCGGTACGTTGTAGTCATTTTTGTTCAATTCAACTTTGTCCTCGTCCTGATTCTCAATTTCCAAATCAAGCTCATTTCCTATTTCTTTGTAATATGTATCTGCAGAAATAGAAATAGGAGTAGCTTCAGTTAAGTCAGTCGAGGATTCATCTATCATAACATTAGCAGATTCCATAACAGTAGAAGTGTCAAGATTAAATACTCTGTAGGCTCTACTATTATTCGAATACCCCAAGAAGATGCCTTCGCTACTTCTAGTGTCAAATTTAGTCAAATATTCTCGATCACGCAAGATATAACATTTACTACCAAAAATTCGAAAATATTTGACACTAGGTTTCTTACCTTTCCAGATTTCATAAGCAGTCATATTTGTACCTGGTCTTAGATAAACACGATTTATCACATATACCGTTGTATTGACCGCCTCTGCCCAAAATCTTTGAGTAACCTTTTTAGCATGAAGCATAACCCTAGCCATTTCCTGCACAACTCGGTTTTATCTTTCAACAATCCCATTCTGTTGTGGAGTTATAGGAGCTGAAAACTCATGTTGAATACCAAGAGAATTGCAAAATATAGAAAAAATTTTATTTTCAAATTCTTTACCATGATCAGAACGAATCCTAACTAGGGTTGTAGATTTTTCATTTTGCAATTTTAAGCATAGTGATTTAAAAACTTCAAAGGTTTCAGACTTTTCACATAGAAAGGCAACCCAGGTATATCTGGAGTAATCATCGACCATTAAGAATATATAGCGTTTACCTCCAAGACTTTCCGTTTTTGTTGGACCCATCAAGTCCATGTGAACTAATTGTAGCACACGGTCAGTGGTAGCTGCATTTATCTTCTTGTGTGAGATACGAATTTGTTTTCCAATTTGACACGAACCGCACACTCTTTTTGACATTTCTTTCATCTTAGGTATTCCTCTTACCACTTCATGTTTGGACAGAGTAAATAATTCCTTGTGATTCACATGTCCAAGACGTTGATGCCAAAGATCTGCAATGTCGAAAGAGGCATTGTTACATTTCAGTTTAAGTGAAGTTCCAACGACATAGCAATTATCAGATGTTCTAGATCCATAACATATAACATTACCATCATGATCTAGAATAGTACAATCATTTTTGGAGAATTTTACCTCATAATCTTCATCACAAAATTGATTGATGCTCAGTAGATTTGCTTTCAAGCCCTTAACATAAAGAACATTTTCGAGACTAGGAATCCCTGGAGTACTTACCTTTCCTCTACCTATTACCTTTGATGAATTACCATCTCCAAATGTCATAACTCCCCCTTCATGTTTTTCAAGATTAGAGAATAACGACTTGTCACCCGACATATCTCTTGAACAGCCACTGTCTAAATACCATAAATCAGAATTTAAAGCTTTCAAGGCAGTATGCACAACATAACATTTCAAATCACTTTTCTTGACCCATATAGCTTTTGTTTTCATCCCATAAATGAAGGAAGTTCTAGGTTTTTGCAAAAATTTACAATGAGGTCGAATATGCCCTAGAATGCCGCAATGATAGCATGTCGGAACAAACCCTTTTCTACTCACCTTTTGTCGATGAGTGTGACTAAAGTTTACCTTTGGTGCCGTCAAAGATTCACCAGTTTGTAGATTCAACTTCAATTTTGAAGGATTCATCCAGGATTGCTTTGAAAATGCGATTGATGGCTTCAGGTATTCTTCCTTTTGTATACCTGCAGAAACAAAAACAGTTTTATTATTATTTGAATTACTAGTATATCCAACACCATACCTATCTTTTCCAGAGATCTGAGCTTGTAGAATCTCGTCCAGTTTGTTCTTTCCTTTTAGAAATGTAACTTCCTTATGCAATCGCTCAAGTTCAATTTCATCAGCCTTCATTTTATTTTTCGCATTGTCAAGTTGTTCAGAAAGGTCTTTGACACGTTTAAGCTCTAATTTGTACTTCTCCTCAAATTGAATTCTTTCTGGTTCAATTTCCTTGAGTCGTTGAAGTAGTCTAAGATTGCTTTTCTTGAGTTTAAACGACTCCAGGTACAAGTCATTATATGCCTTTTGAATTTCAGATTCATCTTCCTTAATTGGTAGCATATCAAGATCATCTGTACTATCAGTATCATCAACAGAGTCAGTATTTAGCAGAGAAGAGGCAAAGGCTATAAAGTTTTCTTCGTCTTTTTCAGAATCATCATTAGATTCATCTGAATCATCCTAAGTAACTTTCATAGCTTTACTCTTTCTCTTAAGACGATTAGGGCATTCTTGTGCGATGTGTCCAAAACCAGAATATTCATAACATTGAACTTTATTCTCAGAATTCTTATTTTTCTATTTGATATTGTTGTTGCTACCATCTGTATTCAAACTCACAGTATTCTTCTTTTTCACAAAAGCTTTGCTTTTCTCAAGTTTTTCGGCATTAAACTTGTTTGGCTTCCGAAAGAATTTATTGAACATTTTGACAAACATAGCCAACATCTCAACATCTAAATCACCTTCATCATCAGACTCCTGTAAATTTTGTTCAACTGTGAATAGGGTCATCCCTTTGGACTTCCTCGGTTTTGAAAGACTGGACTCAAATGTTTGTAGATTTCCTATCAATTGTTCAACTTTCATAGAGTCGATGTCCTTACTTTCCTCAATAGCTGTAACTTTCACCTGAAACCTTTCTGGAAGAGACCTAAGGATCTTACGGACAATTCTGTTTTTAGGAATCTTCTCTCCTAGATTGAAACTGGAGTTGACTATATCACTCAGCTTTGAATAGAACTCATCAAATGTCTCATTCTCCTCCATACGTAGGGTTTCAAAACTAGTAGTCAACCTCTGAAGTTTCGAAAGTTTTACAGCCATAGTTCCTTCATGAGTTGTTTCTAAGATCATCCAAGCTTCTTTTGCTATTTCACAAGTAGAAATTCTTCTAAATTCTTTCGAGGAAACACAACTAAAAATTGCATTTATTGCTTTGGTATTCCAGCCAACTTTTTCATAATTTGTCTTATCCTATGACTCAATCGGTTTCTCAACAAACTCATCATTCACCATGTATATTGGTGGACTCCAACCGTTCACAATGGCCATCCATACTCGCTCATCTATAGACTTCAAATAAGCTCTCATCCTAGCTTTCTAATATCCATAATTTGATCCATCTAGAATAGGAGGTCTAATAGATGAGGGTCCATCTCTATGAAAATCTATGCATATCTGATCTCTCTCAAAGAGTGAGAGAACCTGCTCTGATACCAATTGAAAAAACCCCTGGACACACATATGTATCTAAACACTAGGCAATGATATCACTCGTTCGCTTAAGTAAAAGTCTGAAGAAATATTAAGAACGAAAGCAGAGATGAACACCAAGATTTTAACGTGGAAAAACCCAAAACGGGAAAAAAACCACGAACCCAAACTCGGATCAAAACCAATCACTATGATAGTAGCAGTTACAAGACTGACTCACAAAACAACCCGTCGATCCAAACGACTTTGTTCCTCTCAGTCTTGATCGCTAGAACCCACGATTCACTACTTCTTATGATTGAAGTCCAATCTCAGTAGCCCTCGAGATTGATCTTTCGTCTAGATAGCCTTTAAGACGAAAGATTAAATTCTTGTAGATGAGTGGAACCTTGTTCGTTGAAGAACCGATGTAGCCTCAAGAAGTCTCCTTCAATAATCTTCTTCAACTACCGTAGAGTTAGGGTTTCATAATCCTTATATATGATCTTCAAGATAGAGCCAAATCTGAGTCTTATCCGTACTCACGAAAATCCAATAAATTGCAAACTTCATAGGTGCGTTCGAACGCGGCCCGGGTGCGTTCGAACGGGCCCAAGTGTGTTCGAACGCGATAGCTTGAATTCTTCAGGTTGCGTTCGAACGCGTTTGTAAACGCTGCTCTCGGTCTGTGTGAACGCAGTACCCGCGTTCGAACGCGTTTGTGAATGCGGCTCTCTGTCTGTGTGAACGCAGTGCCCGCGTTCGAACACGTTTGTGAACGCGGCTCTCTGTCTGTGTGAACGCAGTACCCGCGTTCGAACGCGTTTGTGAACACGGCTTTCTCCAATGATGTTGCAATTCTTCACACCAGAGATATTCTAGACTTGTGAAAAGCTCATATATATGAAAAAATAAACTTAGAATATTTTGTACATAATTGCTAACAAATAAAAACCTAACATATTACTTTCCTAAAATTTATCCTCTTGGTGGTGTTAAGGAACTTGAGAAAGTTCGTGAAGTCTTAAGGAATTTGTATAATGAATATGCATCCAAATTTTCTTCTCCGGCTGATCCGAATGTGAATATAAATAATAGCTAAGCTTTGCAGAGTGGTAGGGTTGATATTGATGTTGATGAAAATTTGGAGCAATTTTTAAGTTAAGAATGTTAACAGCAATCTATTAAGGTAGATTTGGATCAATATATTAACGATGCCTCACTTCTATAGCAACGTTATGATAGTAAATTTGATTTATTATCTTGGTGGTGGAAGACGAAAGGAAGTGGAAAGTATCATATACTATCACAAGTTGCCTGTGATGTATTGGCAATTCCAGTCACCATAGTTGCATCTGAATCTGCATTAAGTACAGGTGGCCAAGTAGTTGATGCTTATCGTAGTAAATTGGATCCTGAATTGGTGGAAGCTTTAATATGCACTCAAGATTGGATAAGAATAATATTTGATAGCATTTTATAAATTAGTATTGTTTACTAATTTTAATACTTTTTTCTTATTAGGACAAGTAGCATCAATAATTCATGATGTTAAACAATTTGAAGTTGTCGATTTACAATCATTAGTTCCATCAATAAGTTCATTAGATTAAAGAGGGAGTAATCACATTGTAAGTTTTTTCACTTTATATTTTAAGTTGATTAATCTAGTTTCATTTATTTTGTAGATGCACTTGAACGTGGAGGATTGTTTAGATAGTTGGATGGTTTTATTCCTCTCTAACTTTGGGATGTTGATACCTTTTAAACTTGTATTAATTTTATTTGTTGAAGTTCATGTGAACTTGTGTCTAGACTTTATATGTTGAAGGATATTTTATTTGCTTTTATGGTTGACAATGTGAACTTGTGTAAGGACATTTTATTTGCTTTTATGATTGACAATGTGAAGTTATCCAAAAATATTATATTTGCTTTTATGATTGACAATGCGACCTTGTGCAAGAATATTTTATTTATTTTTATGGTTGACAATGTGAACTTATGCAAATATATTTTATTTGTTTTTATGGTTGACAAAGTTAAAGAATCTCATGATTGTTGTTGTTGTAATTCTTGGGTCAAGGTTTTTGCTAAGTCTATAATTTGATATCACAATGTAGTATTGCTATGTCTATTACATATTGTTATTCTATTGAGAGTTTTTTTTTTCTTAGTAGTTGTCTCTTTCAAAGATAGTTCCAATCATCAGTAAGATTCTTTCTTAGTAGTTGTCTTTCAACATACATGAGATATGTCTAAGTTGGAAGGCCATAATCCGTTTAAAATCCAATAAGTATCCGTTTAGGATCCAATCTATATCCGAAAACTATCCGATTCATATCCAAAAACTATCCTATAAAAAACTGAAACTTACGTGAATATTTAGATATACTATGATACCTACTGAAAAACGTAAGAAACGCTCTAGGAGATAGAATCAATCACACGCTATCAATAATAATATGCGGAAACTAAAGCGTGAAAAAGACGATCGCAAACACAAAAAAAATTTACGTGAAAAAACCCAAAACCAGATAAAAAATTACGAAATCAAACTCGGATCAAAACCAATCACTAAAACCTGTACTAGTAAACAAAAAACCTACAGATCACCCGTCAAACCCCATGACTCAATCTGTACCAATCTTGTTCGCTAAACCCCGCGACACACTGCTTCCCGTGATAGGTTTTCAAACTTTAGTGACCCTCAAGGTTGATCCTTTTATCTTAGTGACCCTCGAGATATAGTTCTTCCAGATCTGATACAGATGCATAAAGTTGAGAACGATTCAGCACTTTGTCTAAAGTTGAGAATTGATCTGTAATGGCCTCCAAAAGGTAATCTCAATATCATGAATGACAAGCTTCTCTAAAAGATGATCTCCAAGTTAATACTTGACAGCCCTTCCTTCTAGGGTAAGATTAAACCTTTTTATATTCTTAGAGATAAAATAAATATCTCTTAAAGATAAGATAAGTATCTCTTAAAGATAAATATCTCTTCAAAGATTCTTCATAGATTCTCTTAGAGATAAGATAAATAGTGATAGACTCAAATCTTTAAGTCAAATCAGCCAAGGTCGTTCGAACGCCCGCAAGGCCCATTTGAACAGGCTCGAATGCCTATTATTTTCTTCTTTCTTGGGAAAATGCGTTCGAACGCCCAATAGTCCGTTCGAACGTCTAAGTAGACTATTGAATGCAGAGTTGTTGTTCCTATGTCCTTGGATAATTTTTTATATTACTCTGACCATCATGACACCGTTTAAGCATTTTTAATTACGATTCCAAAGCCATTTCGAATACTGTGACTTTAAATTCAATCTTCCATTTCAAACATCTCATAACTTGTCATAACTTGTGCATATGCTCATATAAATAAAAATTATATTTTGAAACACAATTTGCCAATTACATTAGTACAAACAAACCTAACATATCCGATCCATATCCGTTTTTTTGGATATGGTTTTAATTTTTGCTATCCGTCAAGTATTTGTATCCAGATAAAAATATGGATCCGAATGTGGATTGAGCACTATATGATTCATATCTGATCCGTTTTCACCTCTAGTGGTGACCACATGTTAGTCTATTATTTAAAAGTAAAGACAAGTTGTAGATGTATTTAAAGAAGTATGCAATTGCCTCACACCACTCATACAAGGTTAAATATTCTAATCCTACCAGTTTATATGTGAAGTGTCAACAGATGATATTTGCCAATGGAGAGTACGAGCATATATTCATAATAGCCATGGGATGTGGGAAATAACAAAATACATTGGTCATCATAGTTGTCTCAACCCTTTACTAAATGAGGATCATTATCAATTAGATATCAAATTTGTGGCTCACTAACTTATAGATTCTGTAAGAAAGAATATAAGTATAAAAATAATTAGTCTCTAACAAGAGGTCATGGCAAATCTATTTGGTTGTTAGGCAGAATCATGTAAGCTATTTCCTTCATATATGATAGAAGTGAAATGCAAAAATCCTAATACAGTGGTCCAGTGGGATAAAGTCAAATTGGATGACCCAAATACGGAGATGTTTAGGCATGTTTTTTTTGGTCCTTTGGAGCTTCAATTCATATATTCAAACATTATAAGCTTGTAATAAGTATTGATACCACATATTTATATGGTAAATATAAAGATATCTTAATTATTGCTACAAGCACTAATCGAAATGATCAGATATTTCCTCTTGCATTTACTATTGTAGAGAGCCACAATGCATTGAGTAGGGGTTGGTTTCTTGCATGTTTGCATCATCTTGTTGTGCATCAAAGACAAGAAATTTGTTTGATTTCAGATCGGCATGCTAAGATATTAGCAGTTGTGAATGACTCTTAACAATGGTTGAAAGGAGCTATTGGCTTATCACAGCATTTGTTTGCAATATATAGTTAGCAATTTTAATAAATATTTCCACAATACTACTTTAAAGAATTTTGTTTGTCAAATTGCTATAGAAAATCAAGTCCAAAAGTTTGACTTTCGGATGTCATGAATTGAACGGTTACATCCAGATGTAAAGAAATGGCTTGATGAGATCCCAATTGAAAAGTGGGCTCTAGCTCACAATGGTGGACATCATTACGAACTCATGACTACTAATTTGTCTGAAATGGTTAATAATGTAATGCTTAATGCTCGATTCTTGCCAATAACAAATTTGGTGCAAGTGACATTTTATCACTCAGTCTACTACTTCTATAAAAGGCACAAATAAGGAGATGATTAGTTAAGAACCAACCAATAGTTCATGCCTAACATCATTGCTACTATTTGTGTAGATCTTGAGATAGCAAACTTACACATTGTGCATGGACCGTCGAGGTATTTTGGGCGTTACCACTGCATGTTCTTTACGAAGTACAGAAAGAGATGAAATTGAAGCATATATGAACACATGGGACCTAAGCTTACGCCGCTTAGTGATCAAGGTTATTGGCGCAAGTACGTGGTCTAACCTTCTTACCTGATCCATTAATGAGATGGATTAGTAAAGGGCGGCCAAAATCAACAAGGATTCATAATGAGATGGATGAAAGGGAAGGGCATCAAGCAATCACATGTGGGCGTTGCAAATAGCAAGGCCATAATCGGTGAACTTGTCATGTTACAAATGAAGAGTTAAACATAGACATTGCTTTAAATATAATAATTTTACACTTTTGTAAATATTTAGCATGTTTACTATTTTATGTGTCATGTTACTTTTTTATATCATGATCTTTGATGTGATTCGGACCACACTAAGTCATCACGTGCATAGATACAACCTATGGACCCTATTTCTTGTTTTGGTTTAGTTGTTTTCTTTAGAAAATAAGAACTAAAAATCGCGTTCGAACGCGGGGAGATCGCGTTCGAACGCACTTGTTCGAACGCCTACATACATTCGCACATACAAAAGACATGAATTGTGCGTTCGAACGTACTCGTTCGAATGCCTACATACATTCGCACATACAGAGGACCCGAATTGTGCGCACTCGACCCACGTTCAAACACGCTCGGCAAAAATACATTATTTCCAAGTTTATTAATTGTTAGTTTGGCTTGTTAGGTTAGCCTCTTAATATGTGGATGGCAACCCAATTGGGGAATGAATGAATATTGAGTTTTCCTTCCTTATCCCTTTACCCTAGCTCTTTTCCCTCCTTGCTCAAGCCCTAGCCATGTATCATCTCGATGCCGGTTACTCCTAATCCTCTTCGACTGTCGGGTCCTCCCCCCTCCTTGGGATCTCGACCAACTTCTCTCCCCTCATCTTTATCCCTTCATCACTTTGTGACACTAAATCCATCACCATTACCACCACCTTTACATCATCATCACCATCACCCGCCATTTCCACCTCCACTGCAATGTCATTATTTTCGTCCTAGGTGTAGTCAGAATCTGCCAAGAGCATGAATATCAAAAACATAGATAAGAAGATATGAAACGATCTCATATAGTTTCATAATTTTCTGACTATGAGAGAATATTTTAAGAATATTCTTCTCTGACTGCACGGACTGCTTCCCTGCATCCGAGCTTCATTGGGAACGGCCGCACGATTCATAACAATCTTTAGCATACTTATGAATGTAATTTCGTGCAATTGTGAGCACATGATTACACATTAGAATCCAAGCCCTATAGATGTATCTATTTTGAGGTTGTAAAAACAACATAAATTTTAGGCTATTTGGAGAGGCGAGGTAAGAGCTATCTTTACTTACCATCTTTCTCGTTCTCTTAAAACTTAATGAAGGTGGAATAAAAAAAGTTTACTATTAGTTATAGAATTTTTTATTGTTAAAAGCCTTGTTATAGATGGTTCATATGACATGCTCTAAGTGGTTCATATGACTTATTTTTATTTTTGCAAATTACATGATCTAGATAGCCTCATTTGTCGACATCGTTTTACATGAACTTTGAGATAGTGGGTGCCACATTCATGAGTTCTTCATCTTCTTGTTCAGAGCATATTCTACTTTGTCTATAGAGTAGTAGAGATTACTATTGACTGAGCACTTATTACAACTCTAGTTGAGTGTGGGCAGCGAGAGACACATTTTATCTTGAAGTCGGGGAGGCCACCGTGACTTTGCAAGATATGATGATACTTATGGGTTTGCATGTCCATGGTCCAGTTGTCACTGGTAGCACAGATTACAGATGGTCAGAGTTGTATCTAGAGCTTTTAGGAGTTACGCCACCTCAGACTGCTATGCGAGGTCATCAATCCGGATGCAGTTGCATGACACATTTGCGACATTACTCACAAATGCTAATAATCAAACTATATAGAGATATGCTTAGTCCTATATTTTCTCACTTTTGGGTAGCTGCATTTTAGTTGACAAGTCAGGAGCTGCGGTTCAATTGATTTATTTACCTCTACTATAGGACTTCCAATACACTAGCACCATTAGCTAGGGCAGTGCAGCACTAGTACTTTATCGAGAGTTATATTGAGCTTCTCGCCTTGGTGCATTAGAGATAACGGGGCCCGTTGTCTTGTTGTAGGTGTAATCTACTTCTATTTGTTTTGTCTATTCTATTTATATTTATAAGATGATATATATTGGTAAATTAGGTTTGGGCATGGGAACACCTATAGGTTGGACGACCAGATAGGCTCCCACCTCCTATCAAAGCAGTTGGTGATCATATTGAGTAGCATGACCAGCCACCTGTAGTACCAACCCCACCTGCAGATCCACTTGGTGAAAAATGGCAGTGCCGCTTGACTTGTGAGCATAATTCGGCGCCACATGTATTGCATATTCAATTAGATCAACAAAGAGATGATCAAGTAGTTGATAATTAATAATAGAAAATAAACATCTATTATTTTTCCCTAATTATTTTATTGTAATGTAGATGATATGGGAGCCATATACTGAGGATGTCATGGCTACTTTACCTGCCATATGTAAATCAGATAGTCGTGTATGGAGGACTAGAGCTCCCCTCATATGCTTTGTGTTACGATCTCCCGTCGGAAGGGTTGATCGTCTCGCAATTGGTTTTGGACAGAATTTGCATGGAAATTTTGAGAGATATTGCGGATGATCTAGTCGATAAATCAACAAGAAATTTTGATACGCGGTAGCCCTATGAAAGAACTTTCCAACGAATCTAGTTGCACATAAATCGGATGTGTTGATCGGATATATCTTCAAAAAAGGTAGACAAAGGTCGAAGGGTCAGACCTATGAGATCAGGTCTGCACGGTATTTGGGATCCATGGGTGGAGGCACGGACTCCAAGGTGAGGTATGGTAGTGGTAGGCCAACAGTGATGGCGTGGCACCGGTAGGGATACTGGTGGTGGAATGTTAGGGATGGTGTAGAGGGTAGGGCGATGGTAGAGAGATTAGAAGGAGTAAAAGAGAAAAGGGGGACTAGAAACTAGGAGAGACCAAACCAATGGAGTGATGGCACGATGGGCAAGGAGGGAGAAGGAAGGAGAGCCGACGGCTAGAGAGAGAGAGATAGGGGCGATAATGCTCCAATAATTAGATCATAATCAAATTATGATTTCTGAAAAAACCCCTAGACACACGTATGTATCTAAATACTAGGCAATGATCTCGCTCGTTCGCTTAAGTAAAAGATCGAAGAAATATAAAGAACGAAAGTAAAGATGAACACCAAGATTTTAACGTGGAAAACCCAAACGGTAAAAAACCACGGATCCAAACTCGGATCAAAACCAATCACTATGATAGTAGCAGTTACAAGACTGACTCACAAAACAACCCGTCGATCCAAACGACTTTGTTCCTCTCAGTCTTGATCGCTAGAACCCACGATTCACTGCTTCTTGTGATTGAAGTCCAATCTCAGTAACCCTCGAGATTGATCTTTCGTCTAGATAGCCCTTAAGACGAAAGATTAAGATTTTTAGATACGAAGGGCCTTGTTTGTTGAAGAACCAATGTAGCCTCCAAAAGGTCTCCTTGAATAATCTCCTTCAACCCTCCTAGAGTTAGGGCAACACTATCCTTATATATGATCTCCAAGATATTTCCAAATCCAAGTAATATTCGTACTCACGAAAATCCAATAAATTGCAAACTTCATAGGTGCGTTCGAACGCGGCCCGAGTGCGTTCGAACGGCCTAACTTAATCTCACTTGCGTTCGAACGGGCCCAAGTGCGTTCGAACGCGACAGCTTGAATTCTTCAGGTTGCGTTCGAACGCGTTTGTGAACGCTGCTCTCGGTCTGTGTGAACGTAGTACCCGCGTTCAAACGCATTTGTGAACGCGGCTCTCTGTCTGTGTGAACACAGTGCCCGCGTTCGAACGCGCTTGTGAACGCGGCTCTCTGTCTGTGTGAACGCAGTGCCCGCGTTCGAACGCGCTTGTGAACGCGGCTCTCTGTCTGTGTGAACGCAGTGCCCGCGTTCGAACGCGCTTGTGAACGCGACGGCTTTTCTCCAATGATCTTGAAATTCTTCACACCGGTGATATTCTAGACTTGTGTAAAGCTCATATACATGAAAAAATACACTTAGAATATTTTGTACACAATTGCCAACAAATAAAAACCTAACAATTTCCTCCACATATTTATAAAGGCTAACCCTATGCCAACCTAGATAAGGACTCGATCAACCAATACCACTCGACTAACTCAAGTTGAACTCAAGTTCACAATACATCTCATGGCTCGACTAAAACAATTAATTGACTTGACTAAACTCCATTAATCAATTAACAGACTCAATTAACCAATTAACAAGTTGAGTCCATATTTAGCATATACTTGAGTTCATGGCTCAACTAACAAGGCAACTGCCCAAAAGGACGCAAATAGATAACTAGATAAACAGGCTCAACCTGATAGGCTCTGATACCAAATTGATAGGCTCTAATACCAATTTGGTAAGCTCTGATACCAATTGATGGGATCTGGAACCAAAAGATCGGCTACGGAATAATTCCTTAAGATATGAATTTATTGTAGGAAGCAATTCGCACAACTGTGGGAAAATATTCGTCAGATATTCTCTGGATCTGTAACTTCCTGATTTATAACTTTCGTATTTACGCCCTTCACAGATTCAAATTGTAGCAGGGACGAAAACACGGAATAACGTGGGTGATACTGGTGGTGACGAGTGAAGTGGATGTTAGGGTTATGGATGGGTATGGAGATGCGGGTGGATTGTGGAAGTGATTAAGGGAAGTAGACGAGGGGACGAAGTAGTCGAGATCTCAAAGAAAAGGGCTGGCTCGACAATCGAGGGAGATTAAAAGCGAGGAGAAACCTTACCAACAGTAGAGGTGGAAGGATGATGAAGAGGGAGGAGGGAGGAGGGAGGAGTCTAGAGAAAAGATAGGAGGCAAGAAATCAAGAATCCAATTGCATAATAAAGTTAGTTGTCATCCATATATTTATAGAGGCTAGCCAATAAGTCCTAAAACAACATGAAACCCTAATTCTAGAGGATTCCCATCGATCGCGTTCGAACGCGCCTGATCGCGTTTGAACGCACTCAAAAAAGCCCATTCTCTGGATTTGCAAATGCGACACAGGCGTTCGAATGCGAGCGTTCAAACTCGCCTAACCGCGTTCAAATGCGAGCATTCACAAAGGCGTTCACAAGGGTGTTCGAACACAACTCCACCTGCGTTCGAACGTGACCTACAAAAATTTTATTTTAATAAAAATAAACACCTAATGCAATAAGAAAATATCCTAACTAAGTGTATCAGCCCACCATGCTTCCCCCACCTTGCCGTCAAGGTGAAAAGTCAGGGAAACGCTCCAAGATATTAGTTTCGAAATCCTATGTCGCCTCATCAGATGGCTTGCCAAGCCACTCAACTAGAATCTCCATCTCCAATCTGGTACCATATCGGCGTCGGCGTCTAGCAAGTACTCGAACTGGCTCTACGATCTCTATCTCCTCCAATGGCTCTAGTAGAACCGATCCAACAATCTTATGATCTCCAATGCGCTCTCTCAACGATAAAACATGAAAGACAGGGTGCACTCTCGACCCCTCCGGTAGCTCCAAACGATATACAACCGAACCAATACGCTCCAACACCTGAATGCATCTGCAGTCCAGCAGCAAACCACCTCGATTCTCCAACTCGGGATGGCGCTCCAGATCATCCATCACCTCCTACAACAATCTCAAAATATCTGGGTCAGATATACATGCATACCTTAGCTCGTCAAGGAAGGAAAGATAGGAGAAAAATAGTCTACAAGCTTGACGATATCGGATTGGCGCGATAGTGCATCCGCCGCTTTATTTTTCATTGCCTTCTTGTATTGGATTTCATAATCATATCCCAGCAATTTTGTGACCCATCTCTGCTGTGCCGGAGTGTGTATGCGATGTCCCATAAAGTATGGAAGCCTCCTTTGATTGGTTCGGATAATGAATCGTCTACCGATCAAATAAGGCCTCCACTTTGTCACCGCATGCAGAATTGCCAACATCTCTCTCTCATAAGTCGATAATTGCTGGGATTTTTATAATAAAGCCTTACTAAGATAGGCAATGGGACGTCCTTCTTGCATTAGTACAGCTCCTATGCCAACACCCGACGCATCACATTCCATAATAAATTCTTTGGTGAAGTCCGGTAGCGCTAGAACGGGTCCCGTCGTCATTGCTATTTTTAATTTTTCAAATGCTAAAGTGGCTTCATCCGTCCATCTAAATGAGTACTTTTTCAACAAAGAAGTGAGAGGAGCAATGATCTTGCCATATCCTGCAATGAATCGACGATAATAACCAATCAGCCCCAAAAATCCTCTCAATCCGATGGTAGTAGTAGGAATAGGCTAAGGGGTCGTACATGCAACCTTTTGAGGATCCGCCGCTACACCATCCGCTGAAATGATGTGACCTAAATACTCCACCATAAGCACTTGGACTTCTTGATCTTTAATTGGTTTTGCTCCAACAAATTCAGCATGTCCTTCAAATGCCACCAATGCTCGAATTTAGTCCTACTGTACACCAAAATATCGTCAAAAAATATCAAGACATACCTTCGCAAGAAAGGCCGAAATATATCATTCATGAGGCCTTGGAAGGTAGCTGGAGCATTGGTGAAACCAAAAGGCATCACTCGGAACTCGTAATGCCCGTCCGGAGTCCGAAACACAGTTTTGTGCACATCCGTTGGGTGAACTCTAATTTGATGATACTCGGCCCTCAAGTTAAGCTTACTAAATATAATCGCCCTACAAGCTCATTCAGCAACTCCTCGATAATCGAAATAGGATACCGGTCATTGATGGTAATAGCGTTTAGTGCTCGATAGTCGACACAAAAACGCCATGTTCTATCCTTTTTTTGCACCCAAAGCACGGGGAATGAGTATGAGCTATGACTTGGTTATATGAGGCCTTACTCCAACATCTCGGCTACCATCTTTGAGATAACTTTTTTTTGCACATGTGGATACCGATATGGCCTCACGTTCACCGGTGTAGCCCCGGGTACAATCTCTATGCGATGGTTCGTCGCTCTCCTCAGTGGCAACTCCTATGGCTCCTCAAACAGTCCAAAAAAGTTATCTAATAAATTAGACAATTCAATGGTAATACCTGAACTTGTTTGAGGCTCATCTCCTGATGGTCCTAACTAAAGAAGATAGGCCAAATCATACAAACAAGGTAGCCCCACCATAGGCTGCATCGTAGGAATCGGCGAAGACCGAACACCATCAAGCCGCACATCTTTATTTTCTTGTTTATATTTCATCCACATGCTCCGAAAATCAAATCCGACGGATCCCAAACTTTGTAACCACTGAGCACCAAGGACAATGTTCGCTCCTCGCAGCACCAACAGATACAAGTCCACAATGATGTCATGTCCTTGCAACCATATACCGACCCCACGACATAAGCTCTCCGCCCTAAGCTTCGTGCCGTCTCCAATAGCAACGTCAAACCCCGTAGTCGGTTCGGCATCCAAAGCCAATCTCCTCACTAGCCTCTCGTCTAAAAAGTTGTGTGTACTCCCCGAATCGATAAGGATGTGCACATAATGCTTTCTAACGAGTCCGTCTACCCGTAACGTCCTCGACACGAAAGTACCTGAATATGCATGCATCAATATTTTAGCTTGGATATCTTCCTCAATGCCATCCTCAACGGTCTCCTCATGGGTCTCCTCTAGACACTCTCCATCATCAACTACCTAACATCCTCCTAACGACCATCGATAAGCATCACAATCCCGATCGGTTTAGAATACTAATAACTGGGGGTGAAACGCTCATCACATCGAAAGCAAAGACCCTTTGCTCTTCGCTCCTCCACCTAGGTAAGTGTGAGAGTTCGAATGAGGGGTCTAGTGCCTCCTCTAACATCAAAAGAAGGTCTCAAAGGTGGTCGTGGTCTAGTACTCATAGCCGCTGTTTTTGAAACCACAGAATTTCCAGTCGGCGTTCTAGGTGCAAACCGCCCATCTCGGTTGCCCCAATTGGTTTTCACTGTCATCTTTAAAGCCCTATGCTTTTGTTCCATCCTCACGGCCTTCTCAAAGGCCTCCTCAAGAGTAGTAGGACATAGAGCCTAAACATCCGCTTGTATCTCCTCTTGTAGTCCTAAAATAAATGTACTCATCAATATACGCTCGGGCCACGGTGGCTTACAACGACTACTAACTCTTTCAAACTCAGCTTGGTACTCCAATACTGTAGTCCTCTGAACCATTTTGCTTAATGTGACAGTAAAATCTTCATATGCCGCTGTCCCAAATCTTCATGTAATCCTCCTACAAAAATTGTAACAACCCAATCCCAAAAAAAAAAAAAAAAATCTTTGCATGGGCACAACGTGGCCGGCCATAGTGTGACCAGCCTCGTGCCCATGCAGTGGGGCTGCGTGGGGGAGGTGCCACGCACCCCCCACCCTCGCGTCGCCGCAGCCAACCTGCTATGGCCATCTGGCAATGGCGGGCCCCAGCGCCGCCGCAGCCATCGCCAAACTCCCACCGCCTTCCCTCTCTCTCTTTAAATCTCTCTCTCTCGTTTGGTCTCTCTCTCTTTAAACCTCTCTCTCTCTCTCTCTCTCTCTCTCTCTCTCGCGCGCGCGCGCTCACACCCGAGCTCGGGCACGTCGGAACAGAGCCGCCGGCGAGAGGCCGGCCGCTGGCTGGCCAGCAGCGGCCGGTGCCCTCCCCGCCGACCCGGTTCCCCAGTTCCCTCCCCTCCTCTCTTTCTTCTCTTCTTCTCTTCTCTTTTCTTCTTCTTCTTTCTTCTTTCTTCTTCCTTTCTTCTTCTTCTTCCTCAGCTGCTTCTCTTCTTCTTATTTTCTGCAACAGTGCTCGGCTCGGCCCAGCACTGTAGTAGGCTAGTGCTGGGCCCGAGCCCAGCACTGTAGCAGAGATCCTTTATCCTTTTAATTTTATTATTTATTTATTTAGGTATTTCTGTCTTAATTAATACAAATAGATTTAGACATTATTTATTTTAATAATAATACATATTCATCATTATGATTATTATTAATTAAAGTTTATTGATGATTAATTAAGTGGTAAACTATTACACATAAATATAGGTAATACTTATATTTATTTATTTATTTATTTACTTATATGTATATTAGATTAATAGATAAATTTGTAAATTATAGTTATTAGATTTATATTCTAATATTCTTATGATATAAATTTTAAGTAATTCTGTTAATTTATTATACATTATTATTTTGTAACAAATAAGATAATGACTACATAGTCCCTAATTAATCAAGATAGAATTTAATTATAATTAGGTTTTTTTATCTATATTTATATTTTATTTATAATAAAAATCTAGCCAATTATAAAATTAAGTAGAAATTCTAAAATCTAATAAATCATCATATTTTACTCGAACGGATTATAATGGGATAAACAACTAACTTTATGTTACTTAAACATTTTCAGATCCCGAACCCCTTATTTGAGACCCCGTGGATCTTGCTAGCGAGAAGTGTCACACGGTTGATGGGCGGATGTAAGGGATACGTGGTTTGTATCTTCTGATCAGTGTGAGTAGTCTTATCCCCTAAATCCCTTTCTCAAATTAGGTTATATTATATATTATGTACATGTATGTTTTGGCCTCCAGCATGATTATATGATTTTATCTAGAGATGATTACAGTCGAGCATATTTTTATCATGCATATAATTAGGCTGATCTTGGATATGAGTATGATGATGATAAATAGAGATGATGAGATATGATTATACTGTGGTGAGGTTATGTCTAGTTGATCTGTAGCATGGGTATGCATATAATAGATTAGCATGAGTATGCATGTGTTGACTATATAGTTGGAGACTACATTGCATCATTTTTCTCTTGATTCCTATTCCACCTAAATTCCTGTTATGCATTGACTTGTTATCGTACTAGATATATGCATATGATCTGTCATTTAGAAGGAAAGCATGAAATGTGATTGATAGGATAGTTGATAGAAAGCGTGAGGATACCCGAGTGGGCGCGAGGGTTAGGGCGTGCCTGGAGATGACTGATCGCTCGACATAGTCGCGATCCTGTTGGCCTTACGTCTGAGGTCGTTAGTCTGTGTGCGCAGCAGACATTCGGACACATGCCGTTCGCCAGGGCATATGTGGCGAGTTATCTTCACGAGGTTTCTATCAACTATGTGGGTGCCCGGTCTGGATAGATGTTGATACCCTAGCGGGTGGCGGGGTATGGTTATATTAGAGATACTCTTGCGGGTGGCGGAGTATGCTCTGAGCCTTTGGACATGATGTTGAGACCGGGTACCGGGTGTTGACTGTGCACAGTGGTCTAGTATGATGATATTATACCGAGAGGTCGGTGATGATTATGATGTTGAGAAATGCATATGATTTCATTATCATTTGATTACCTGATTATCGAGTGGTCAATATGCATCATATATGGTTGCATTTGATATCATAGCATGGTCATGGTCGGCATGTATCATGTGTTATATTTGAGAGAGAGTTATGATGATAGTATGACATGGAGATTTGTTTACTCATGGTCGAGGATTATATACTTTTATCAGTTATGATATGTTATCTACTTTTCATTTATATATTATTGAGTATACATTCATATACTTATTCATGACATGATACTCTTTCTGATTCATATTATCCAGTACATGATTTACTCTCTGTTTGGCATCACTGATTCAGGGTAAGGTCTATTCACTGAGCCTTTTGCTCATGACTCTCTTCATTTCTTTTCTAACCCCTCAGATTTGTGGTACGTGATAGCGACCTGAGATATCTTGGGAAGATATTTTAGAGTGATGATGAGGTGAGCTATTGATGCGAGACGGTATAGAAGATAATTTAACCAGACATTGAGTTGTATCGTTGTTTGTTATATTTGTACCTTATTGTATCAGACGATGATTTGTATAATATAGATCGAATCATAGTGTACTCTTGTATTAGTTATTTTAGTTGTATCTTGATGGTTTGTTGTGGCCTGTGTGGGTCCTACCAGATTATGTAGCGGTCTAGTGTATATTATTGTGGACTTTGATATTCATATGTTAACAGGTTTATTTGGTTAAAAGTATAATTTATTTGGTGATGGATTATATGATCATGGATAGGTTAGCAGGTTTTATTTGATGATGTCATGATTATATGTGCACAGGAGAGTATCCGTGCGTGACGGGCCCCGCCCGACTTATCGCATGCGTCGCGCATGCCGTGCGGCCGCGTGGGCGTGCACGTGCCGTGCCGGGCGGGGGCGTTACAAAAATCAGCCCATCCGATAAATCCACCACCACGAATAACCAATCTATACTAATGCAATGCCGTTCCTTGGAGGTGAAAGCTTGCCATCTGAACTTTTTGCATCTTTCACCGTACCTTGACAATCAAAATATTGTTCAACTTGAAACACCCAATCCATTGGATCACCGCCTTGGAATTTTGGAAAGTCCAAGTGTGCGGTTCTCCCCAGAATAGTATTGTCGGGTTCGTGAAAGATCCTTGGTTCAAGTCTAAACTTTTGTGCAGGTTGATCACCCTCTCTAAATCCTCGAGCACACCCATCACCATCTCCATAGGGATCAACCTCATCCTCAAAGTGCCAATCCTCCTCATCGACGAAGCGCACCGGTGTCGCACGCCTCTCGGGTTCCACCACCGTCGATCTTGGGTTTTGTAACAGAGGTAGGGGATGATGTGAAGGCATAGGTAGGAGGGGATCATTAACACTCATATGACGCACCTGGACCTGTGGGGTATCGGTTCGATGGAGTCCCATCGCTGGTCCTTCTTGAAACTTCGTTCGTCGTCAAGGAGATGACGAACCCAATCAATTCATGACATATTATTGAATTCATTGTGATCCTTTTATATGTTGTCAACTCTATGCAATAATGTTTGGAACATGCCTCTTAGTTCATCCATATTCGAACCCATGGACGTTGGTTGACTTGGTCCTACCATGGTCGCTCCAAAGAAACCAGCCTCATGGTTAGGATCATCATGCATTGAGTCCTCGCTTGTTAGTGTGCTCTCCATAGGTCTCCTTGTTGATGTCATCTTCCTTGTCTCAACCATTAATGGAGGTCTGAGGTTCTCCTACTCTGATACCAAAATTGATAGGCTATGATACCAAATTGATAGGCTATGATACCAATTTGGTAAGCTCTGATACCAATTGATGGGATCCGAAACCAAAAGATCGACTATAGAATAATTCCTTAAGATGTGAAATTATTGTAGGAAGCAATCCGCACAATAGTGATAAAATATTCGTTAGATATTTTTTGGTAATTAAAAAATTATGAAACTAATTGGGTTCGATCCATAGTTTCCTGATCTACAACTTTCTTATTTACGCCCTTCACAAATTCAAACTGTAGCAGGGACAAAAATATGGAATAACATGGGTGATGGTGGTGGTGACGGGTGAAGTGGATGTTAGGGTTATGGATGGGTATGGAGATGCGGGTGGATTGTGGAAGTGATTAAGGGAAGTAGACGAGGGGAATGAAGTGATCGAGATCCCAAAGAAGAGGGGTGGCCCGACAGTCGAGGGAGATTAGAAGCGAGGAGAAACCTTGCCAACAGTAGAGGTGGAAAAATAGTGAAGAGGGAGGAGGGAGGAGTCTAGAGAGAAAATAGGAGGCAAGAAATCAAGAATCTAATTGCATAATGAAGTTGGTTGCTATCCACATATTTATAGAGGCTAGCCAACAAGTCCTAAAACAATATGAAACCCTAATTCTAGAGGATTCCCGTCGATCGCGTTCGAGCGCGCCTGATCGCGTTCGAACACACTCAAAAAGCCCCTTCTCTAGATTTGTGAACGTGACATAGGCGTTCGAACACGGGCGTTCGAACTCGTCCGACCGCGTTCGAAGGTGAGCATTCACAAAGGCGTTCACAAGAGCGTTTGAACGTGACTCCACCTACGTTTAAACACGACCTATAGAAATTTTATTTTAATGAAAATAAACACCTAATACAATAAGAAAATATCCTAACTAAGTGTATCACAACCCTATGAGCCCAATTTGCCGCGAATGGATCTAATCTGACCGAGTCATATCATTTTGATGTGGTGGAGTGGTATTTTTCTAATCATGTTATGCGACAGTTTGGTCGCATATAGCAGATTCAATAGCATGGAATATAGAGGATGCACTTCATGAGGTTGATAAGCGTGAAAAAAGCAGTTATCATTGGCAGGCGCATCATGTAGCATGCATTCATATATGGGAGCAGTGGATAGAAACAGTAGTGAATGAGGCCCCACATATTGGACTGATGGGATTTGAATGAGGCCCCACATAAGGAGTGGTATGGAACGATCACCCAGCAACTTATTTCTCCTTTATGGTATGTATAGTTTTTTACAAGTAAATTTATTATTCATAGTATTATGTATATTTGACTTGCAGTTTGCTCATAGGTTCATATTTTGACCGATATTCATAGTAGAGGTATGAATGCACTACAGATGTGGAGCAATGATAGGGGGCATCTTACGATGACAGAGATGTGAGAGATATGTGTGACAACATTAAATAAGATTGATGAGTCACATTGTCTTGCACATCTAGCTCACGAGGACGCTGCAACTTTAGCTCATGAGGACTTTGTAGCTCTAGCTCATGAGGATTCTACAACCCTAGCTCATGAGGATGCTGCACTTCTTGAGATTGAGGTCCCCACATTCTAGTTGATGCAAGAGCAATCTGCACGAGGGATAGAACGTGGTAGACGAGGGTGGGGTCAAAGATGTAGAGGAAGAGGATGAGGGGAGTCTTATAGACCTATACACGAGGGATTGGAGGTCCCTTCCGAGATTGAGGTACCCCGAGAGATATAGGTCCCCACATTACAGATGACACAAGAGCCATCTACACGAAGAGTTATTATTTATAGGAAAAAGAAATCATCACACCTTATTTTTTATTTACTAGGAGGATAGTCGATGATACTTTTTTTCATTTTTTAATTTTACTCTATTATTGTAAATATCTGGGGAGTTATGATGCATTCTGATTTTGTTAAACTTTTTTGCTAAGTATTATTTTGGTTTTATAGCAAGTTTCATATATTGTTAAGTTCCTAATTTTTATTGGTAGGTGTGTAATTAGTTGATAGATCGTCAAGTTGTCAAGATAACTCATTTTCTTTGAATCTAGATTTTATTTTGTAAGTATCAATTTTTGGTGTGACTTAATTTTTGGTACACATTTTATTTCAGGTTAAAGTTTCAAATTTTGTTGTAGGTTTTGGCACACGTGTATCAGAAACGCTTTTTGGAAAAGCGATTATTAAGTCACCTTCAAAGAAAGCGATTAATAAGTCGCCTTCAGAGAAAGTGATTATTAAGCTGCGTTCCACAAAAGTGATTTATGAACCACAGTGTGGCTGCATAATAAGTTGATGGATCGTTTAAGTCTCCCCTAAGAATCGCTTTCTCATAGAGCAAATTATGAATCACTTTCCCATAGAGCGATTCATTAATTGCTTTCGCCAATTACTTAGAGATGGGACCTAGATGATTAGAGGAATAATAGTTGCTATCTGAGAAAGCGATTTCCTTGTAATACTAGTTTGGAAAATAGTTTGAACAATGATCTAGTTTGGGAAAAAAAATTTCTGTAGCAGTATTTTGGTCAAAAACTCAACTTTGCATAACATTGATGTAGTGTCATGCTTGCTTGCAAATTGAATCATGTAACTATTATTGCAACTTTTCCTTTAATGTAGAATTAGTACTATTTTTTGTGGGAACTTATTCATGTCCTAACTTTTCATGATGCTATGTTCTGGTCAAGGTTGGTTAAGTTAGTAGATGGATGGTAATGATGACAGGGGACACGGGTGGAGGGATGGTGGTGGTGAGGATGATAATGGCAGATTAGAGAAATGGGGAGGGCAAAGGAGAGAGGAGAGGCTGATCCTACGGGTCTAGAGAGGTAGGATAGATGAGGAGGGAGGGATGACGATGACCTTGGAGATCACGGCAGCTTAGATCAAGAGAACAAGAGAGAGAGAGAGAGAGAGAGAGAGAGAGAGAGAGAGAGAGTGTGGAGAAGAAGGCAGAAGAGGGAGAAGGTAGGAAAATGGTAATAATTTTCAATAATCCCAAAGTGATTGCTCTCCACAATTTTAAAGGCTAACTAGAAATACAAAATCATTCAAGATAACCCTAATACGAGACGACCTCGACATCGGACGTTTAGACAAAATAATCCGTGTAACCCATTTAATAAATGGGTCGTGTCCATGTATAGCAATTCTGACTCGTTTAATAAATGAGATATGTTCATGTTTGCAATATCATGACCCAACCCGATTACCACACCTAGTGTTATTTACTAAAAAAGATAAAAGAAAGGGCACAACCAAAATAAAAGCCGCAATTAGGTGATGATGCATTTGTCCTTAATATATATAAGGGTATTTTAGTTATTTTATACTAGGATGGTTGAAACTATAAAGAATGATCAAAATGATTAGGAGTGCAAATAGAAAATTGATATTGGTTTTTAGTGAAAATCACCCACATTTAAACTTCGTTAGAGTAGTCGAGGGACTAGGTTTAGTCAACTTTGACAAACTACACAATATTTCCTTGTGAATAAGTGGATAAAATAGAACTAAGGCTAAGATTAAACTAAATTTAGAACACAACTATCACCCTCTCCAAAAATCCGGCTCGTCATCAATGTCTCCGATGCCCACCGCCCACAGCTTCTCCGCTACCTTGTCAACTTCCTTCTCGTCTTTGTCGCCGAGGAGACTAGGGCGTTCTCATGAAACCAAGGCTTACACTTCTTGAATTGGGGCCAAAATTGTCTTACTCGTCGTGGAGGCCGTAGTAGATGACGTGAATGGGTTGGGGCTTCTCTACCATGGAATCGTTGGGTGACATAAGCTTTGCTATCGAAGGTTCGAACGAATAAAAGGTAGCCTAGGGAAGAGAGGAAGATGTTTCTATGGGGTGCTTCAACATCTAAGCATGAAGAAATAAATTGCCTTCATGGTGGTAAAATAACGAAGAAGAGAAGCAAGAAGTTGTTATTGAGAAGATCATTTTCAAGAAGCGCAAATGTGTTAATATTGTGAAGGGTCTTGACCTATTTGGTGTAAAACTAAGTGATGCTTCAAAGAAGCTTGGAATTAAAAAAATCTTAATAGATTGACTAAATTTAGTATAAACCATAGAAGAGAAATTACAATAGATCTTACACACCTTAGAGCGTTAATGCAAAAGATAAATCGAGGTGAAGCAAGAGAAGTCATCATTAAAACACATATAGTAAAGAAAACCAAAATTTGAAGAGAGAGGGGCGAGGCCCCAAATTCAAAGTGTACAAAATGAAAAAAAAAAAAAGAGAATAAGAGATACTCTCAATAGGAGGGAAAATAATGGCTTGACGTTTTGCCAACCTACAAGCCAATACAATAAGTCAACAACGAGAAATGACTAGTGCCTAAGGACTTAGACCTAGACAAGGCTTTAAATCCTGACTCGGTACATGACCTAGACATTAGTGCCTTAGATTCGAAGGAGAGAGAGGAGTGGTGGGACAAGCACTAGGCCTAGACGATGGAAGGTGAAGCTAGTCCAGGTAGTAAAGCTTGTGAATTCCACTACTAGTCCCAATCCTTTTGCCTATAGACGGGGTCCTACACAACATAAGAAGCATAAGAGAATGAGATATTATAGCCAAAGTTAGAAAGCTAAGAAACAATAATAAGACTCACAGTAAGACTGAGAACAAGCTAGACATCAAGAGATAAGACAACCGGTGGGAACCATGATAGAGGTAATATAATCAACGTGGGACATGGGTCCTATCAATAATGTGAATATGAGGAAGGGTGAGATTGTAGGGGTGAGGCTAGTGAAAATGATAGAGTTACCAATTGTATGATGTGAGGTGCCAAAATAATTAAAAAAAAAATAGCTTAATTATACTAGAGTCAATAGAGGCAAAAGTATAGGCACCAGTGAAATTGAGAACTCTGTAAATAAGCTACTGAATTTGATGGAGTTGCACACTACTAAAGGAGGGACCGGTGGAAGAATGAGACAAAATGTTGGTTGGAGCTGTAGTCAAGGGGATTGAGGGTCAATAGGAGCTCCCGTGGCAAACTTTTTAAATCCTCATCTTCTTGTGACCACTTGTGCTCCTCTTTGAGGCTTATATTTCTCACTCTCATTAGGTTAAGGCATTTCTTAATGTTCTCTATCTCATCAATCAAACTCCTTCACCTATCCGCACTGGTGTCACCTCTTACAAGTGTCTCTTTGGTACTTCACCATCTTATGGGCATCTTCGTGTCTTTGGATGCATTTGTTTAGTTTTTCTTCCCTAGGTGAATGCAATAAGTTGTCTTCTCAAGCAGCTAAGTCATTTATCTAAGATATAATCCTGAGTATAAAGGCTATCGTTGTTATACCACATCCATTCATCGTCCTAAGATATCTTGCCATGTCACTTTTCTACTAGAGATACATTTCTTTATCTCTGATGCCTTGGCTCCACTTATTCTTTATAGATCTCCCTAACTTTTTTCCTTTTCTCATCTCCTCAGATGTCCTTGGCCCAACCTCACTGTTTGCCTCCCACATGCCGGATACTCCCCTATCCATGGACACTTCATTACTTCTAATTCTCTTATCCACAAGCCCGCCCCTCTCATTGTCTCTCCAGCCCTTTGGTGGAATATCCCCTTCCATGACAACCTTATCATATTTCTACACTCGTAAGTTACCTCCTCCTACAGCTGAACCTTCTTGAACCTTCTTCCTTTGGTAGTCCCCGTCTTTCTTCACGGTGAATAGATGGAAAACTTATCACAAATGTTTGCTCTCTGGATGTGCATTCAGCAGATGAATTTGAATTCTTCTAAGAGAACAACAGTGACAGCAAGTGATGTATATATCTTCTTATGGGTTTGTAATTTAACTTTGTTTCCATAATCATAGGAGATGCACCGAAGGAGTAATGTATAATGTGATTTGACATCAGATTCACATTAAGTAACACATTAAATTTGTGTTATAATATTTTGCTAACTTTTGACAATCTATCATAGTATTGGATTCTTATTAGAAATACCCAACCTTACTCATGCATGTACGTAGAAAATAGTTCTAGTGGAGGCCATGAGGCTCCTCGTCATGGTGATACCTGTAAGGCTCAAATTATGGCTTGTGGGCAATTGCCAAAGATTAAAAAAAAAGTTTGGTATTCAAGATGAGCATCTGCAAACATAATCAGAAGCAGCTGTTTATACACACGATTGAGCCAATATATGACATGGAGTATTTTGGGCCACGACTGTTCCAACATAAGATGACTGCAAATACTCTTCCTATAGAAAATTAAAGAGAGAATAATAGAAGAAGAGTAACGGTGGAAATTATTTCATTGTGTTTAGATGTACAAAGTAGTAGCTTATTTTTAGTTGAATGAGAGCATTATAGTGATGGAAACATACGACAAGAATCAATCCTAATTGGTACCGACAAAACTGATTTACACCAAATATGAGTAGGTAAGTATGATATTAATACAACTAAAGCTAGATCAAGTTGTATCAAAAGGAATAAATAAATTTGCTTGAGAAATAAAGCTTTCTGT
The DNA here is from genome assembly GCF_048772165.1 of Typha angustifolia. Lineage (NCBI taxonomy): Eukaryota > Viridiplantae > Streptophyta > Magnoliopsida > Poales > Typhaceae > Typha > Typha angustifolia. The sequence continues at coordinate 7,157,697 of NC_133252.1, read as the reverse complement.
CATGGTGCATTCAAACGCCAGGGACTCGCATTTGAACGCAACATTAGAACGTTTGCACATGTTTGTAAAGATAAAGAATGGGATTTGCGCATTCGAATGGCCTCGGGCACGTTCGAACGCGCCATTTCGAATGCCTACACGTGTTCGCAAAGACAGAGAATGGGTTTTGCACATTCGAATGGCTTCGGGCACGTTTGAACATGCCGTGATGAGAATGCTTAGTTTTTAGGAATTTATTTAGTTGTTTGAGTCAAAAGGGGTAGCCTCTATGTACTGTGGAGTGCACCCTAATTGGATTAGTTTTGGAACGAATCTTCTCTCTCCTTACCTCTCGTTATCTCTCTTCCTCCTTGTGCCCTAACCTTCTCGTCGACCCCTCGACCCCTAGTCGATCTCAGTTAGATCCTCCCCACCCCGTCTGTCGCTGCGCTACTTCTTCTAGAAGCGACCCCTTCTCCTTCTTCGTCCTACCTTTCCTCTATCCGCTCGCATCCCCATCTCCACATTCATCTTACCTTCATCTCCTTCCACCATCATGAAAGAGCTACCTTTAATCCAAATACCCAACCTAATATCCTCATTAATTCGGTTGCAATAGTGGTATTAGAGCCATCGATTCTTAGACCATAATTAACACAAGGTCAATGGTGAGGCGTGAGACGACGGATGTCAACTCGGACCTAGACCTGAGTGCACCAATGACCACTAGTGGCACCACCGACACTAGCAGTAGCGCCATGCCGAGTGCGCCTCTTTCCACGCCGCTGGATCCTAATATTGCAGCAATTATCTAGCAAATGATGGATCAACAACAAAGGATGATGGACCAGTAGCAGCGAATGCAGGACGCCCTTGTGCAGTCCCTACGTGAGGAGACCCGAATGATATCGCGCGGATGACTAACGCTAGAGGAATCCACCACAATTACACCAACGACGAGAGCTTTCCTCGGGCAGACGGATGCGTTGCTACCCACCCTCCTAGGCCAAGGATGCCACACCAGGCTCCACCGAGGGTGAACCATGGCATAGATGGAGGAAGAATCGAGCACCATCAAGGCAGGGGCGAACCGAAAACAGCGTGGCCATATGATGATGAACATGAAGCTGCTCACAAGGAAGAAGATAGGAGGCATCATGGTTCCAGAGATTCACATCCTTCATTGGCTAGCAATGAGGATGGATGCCCTAATATACAATGGACGCGATTATGGCATCCGCAGACGACCCGCTCGATTGGAATTTCCAAAGTTTAACGAACATAATCCTATTGATTAGCTTTTTCGTGCTGAATAGTAATTTTCATGTCATAGCACGTCGAAAGAAGATAAGGTACCTATTGCAAGCTTTTATTTGGAAGATACGGCTTTACATTGGTACCAATCGGTACATGCCCACCAACCGTTCGACATTTGGATGACATTCACTTTTGCATTAGCTCGACGGTTTGGACCTATTGGATACGAAGATATGGGGCTACACTCTTCAAATTGACACAAAAGACTACTATGGCAGCATATCAAGAAGATTTTGAGCACCTTAATAGTCATTGCTTTCCAAGATGGCCGCAAGAAGCATTGAAGAGCACATTTTTGGCAGTGCTACGCAAGGAGATAAAAGCTGACATCTATGCCATACAACCATTGATATTGATGGAGGCCTTCAAAATTGCCACAAGGATGGAACAGAAATATATTGCTTTGAAATGAGCTATGAGGACGAGTTGGACGTCGAAAGACAGCCGATATATGCAACGGATGGCGCCCATAACCAGTGGCTCCAGTTCCATAGAGAGACCACTGGCGCCCACCTTGGGACAGCGAGGTACCCCGAGACCGACGACTGGGTTCAAAGGAGGAGGCACGCAACCCAAAGGCTGATCCTTGTCACAAGCATAGGTGGATGAAAAATGAGCCAAGGGCTTATGTTTTTGGTGCGACAAGCGCTACACTCCGGGGCATCGATCCACCAAGGCTAGGGGCAATGTCATGTTGATTGACAGCTATGACGACGAGGCTGAGGGGGATGCCATAGAGGAGGTAGTCGGAGAGGAGCTTGAGGAGATAGTGGATGAGGATATGCAAGTCGAGATCTCGATGTATGCATACTCCGGTATTAGCGCCCCAAAGACAATATGGGTAGATAGACTCGTCCAAAAGTAGTGTGTGCACACCCTCATTGACACGGGGAGCATGCATAACTTTTTGTTTTTGGACGAGAGATTGGTACGAAGTATAGGGCTCGAGGCATAGCCCACTATCAGATTTGATGTGACCATCGACAATGGCACCCATCTTAGAGCCGACAATGTCTATCGAGGAGTGGTGGTATGAGCACAGGGACATAGTTTCACCTTGGACTTGTATCCACTAGCACTTTGAGGAGCAGACATTATGCTAGGCACCTAGTGGCTGTAGAGTCTTGGTCCTATCACATTTAATTTTTCACAGATGAGACTCACATTCCGGAGAGATGAATGTGCGATACAACTAGAGGGATTTCGCACGCAGTCGAGCCCTTCATTATGATCGTTGGTAGGAGTTCCACAGATAAGTGAGGTTGCCTACTTCTATCAGCTGGCGCCGATGGAGCCTAAGATCGTCTCTGACTTAGGTACTCGTCCCAATTTGGATTGCTTATTAGCTGACTTTTCTAGACTTTTTGAGGCCCCATGAGGGCTACCACCTACTAGGCATGCTGATCACAGGATCGAGATTGTACCGGGGGCCAAATCGACAAAATTATAGCCCAGCCGATATCCACATGTCCAAAAGGAGGAGATTTTGAGGCTGATTGCGGAAATGTTGGAGCAAGGCATTATCTAGCCGAGTCAGAGTTCCTATTCCTCACCGGTTCTGTTAGTGAGGAAGAAGGACGAAAGTTGGCGTTTCTGCGTAGATTACTGCGCACTGAACACCATAACCGTCAAGGATAAATATCTGATACCTGTTATAGAGGAGCTATTGGATGAGCTGACAGGAGCTTCATACTTTAGCAAACTCGACCTTCGTGCAGGGTATCACCAAATCTGAGTGCGTGTGGAGGACGTCCACAAAACGACATTCTGAACTCATAATGGGCACTATGAGTTTTGGGTAATGCTGTTTGGGTTGACCAACGCACCAGCAATCTTCCAAGGGCTGATGAATGACATATTTCATCTACTCCTACAATGGTATGTGTTAGTATTCTTTGATAACATTTGCAGCAAGACTTGAGAGGAGCACTTGGTTCACCTATGGTCATGTGTTAGCGCTCTTGATGGACTACTCTCTTAAGGTGAAGCAGAGTAAATGCCTGTGGGGTGAGCAACAAATGGAGTACTTGGGACACATCATTTTGGCAAAAGGAGTCGTGGTTGACCCCAGCAAGGTGGCATGCATGCTCAGCTAGATGAAACTGAAGATGGTACAGGAGTTGCGCAGTTTCCTTGGCTCGACAGGTTATTATCTCAAATTTATGGCCGATTATGGGAAAATTGTAGCACCACTAACAGCCTTATTGAAGAAGGATGCCTTTGAATGGACTAATGCAGCGACAAAGGCATTCGAGGAGATGAAGGTGGCAATGGCGACCGCATCAGTGTTGGCACTACCCGACTTCACCAAGCAATTCGTGATCGAGTATGATGCATCGGGCATAGGCATAGGGGCTATATTGATGCAGTTCGAGAAGCCTATTGGTTATCTTAGCAAAGCCTTGACAGAGAGATCACAGTAGCTATCCACCTACAAGCGGGAGATGCTCGCTATTTTGCATAGAGTGACGAGGTGGAGACCATATTTGATTAGAAGGCAATTTGTGATAAAACAGATCAGTGAAGCTTACCTTATTTTATGGGGCAGCGGACTCCGCCCGCACAGTAAAGGTGGGTCACCAAGCTATTGGGATATGACTACGAGCTGTAGTACAAGAAAGGAGCGGAGAATAAGGCAGTAGATGCACTATCCCGATAGCCGGCCGAACTGATGGCCCTGACCATACTTGTCTTTCCCTTCTTAGACGACATACGAGCAGCAGGTGCTACTGACCCGAATATCTTGAGGATCTTACAGGAGATAGAGGACGACCCTATGGGTCATCCCGGACTCATAAGCAAAGGCGGATTGCTATTGGATCGTGGGCGCATCGGGATACCAACGGACGTGGGCCTGTAGTAAAGAGTAATGGAGCATTTTCATTCCACCCCTGAGGCAAGACACAAGGGACTCCTACAGACTCACAGGAGGCTACTTCAAAGTTGTACATGGCCTAGGGACTCCCTGAGGCTAGTAAGATTACTTCAGTCTTTGCCCGTGTCAGAGAGGATTTGGGAGAACATCTCCATGGATTTCATTGAAGGCTTACCTTCTGTGAGGGGTACTCAGTCATATTTGTCGTGGTAGACAGGCTGAGTAAGTATGCTCACTTCTCAACCCTAGCATACCCATATTCAGCGAGGATGGTAGCAGAGGTGTCCGTGCGTGGCACTGCTAAACTTCACGGCATGCCACGTTTGACAGTATCCAACCAAGGCTGAGTCTTCATCAGTGGTTTTTGGACGGAGTACTTTGCACTCCAAGGTACCCGGTTAGACCTCAGTTCATCCTATCATCCACAGATAGATGACCAAATTGAGATGATGAACCAAGGCATAGAGTGGTACCTACGGTGCTTTGTGGGTGAGAGACCGAGGAGATGGCTCGACTACATACCGTGGGCGGAGTGGTCCTACAACACTGCATTTCATAGCACTATCGAGATGACACCATTCGAGGCAGTGTATGATAGACCACCACCTACACTAAAGACATACGACCCTGAGGCAACATCAATGAGGACGGAGATAGAGATAGAGCTAGAGCTGTCAGATCGGGATGCAGTACTATGGAGACTACGGGAGCACATGACAATGGCCTAGAACCGCATGAAACAAGTACACGATCGCCGACATTAGGAGTTAGAGTTCGAGGTCGGGGATCTTGTTTTCATGCTAGTTCAGCCATATCGATAAATTACTCTACGTCCGGTACGCAACTCCAAGTTAGCGCATCAATATTTTGGGTTGTTATGTGTATTGGAATGAGTGAGACCGGTGGCGTACAGATTGGAGTTGCCAAAGGGATCTCAGGTTCATCCCATGTTTCATGTATCGCTACTACAGATGAGAGCAGGGGCGGATCAAGTGGTGGGTACACATATACCCAATCCAATTGAGGAGATATAGGTATCCGAGCTAGTACACGTTTTGGCGAGACGGAGGCGACGCCAAGAGGGGCAACTAGAGATAGAGATATTAGTGGAGTGGCTCGAACGACATTCTGATGAGGCGACGTGGGAGTCTGAGGATGACATTGTGGAATGCTTTTTGGACTTCTCACCTTGAGGTCAAGGTGATGGAAGCATGGTGGATTAATACAACTAGAGCTGGATCAAGTTGTGGAATGCCAGGCACTCGTGTTCGAAAGCACTGTTCGAATGCCTGCACGCGTTCGCGAAGACAAGGAATGGGTTTTGCACGTTCAAACAGCCTAGAGCGTGTTCGAACACACTGCAGCGAGAATGCTTGGCTTTTAGAGCTTTATTTTAGTTGTTTGGTTCAAAAGGTGTAGCCTCTAAGTATGGTAGGGTGCACCCTAGTTGGATTAGTTTTGGAATGAATCTTCTTTCTCCTTACCTCTCTTTATCTCTCTTCCTTCTCGTGCCCTAACCTTCCCATCAATCCATAGCCGACCTTGGTTAGATCCTTCCCCCTCGTCTATCGCTGCCCTACTTCTTCTACGAGCGACCCCTTCTCCCTTGCCCTATATCCATATTCATCCCACCTTCATCTCCTCCCACCATCATTAAAGAGCTACCTTAAATCCAAATACCCAACCTAATACCCTCATTAGTCTGGTTCGTAACAGATATGAAATAAAAGATATTACTACAATGTGAGAACTAAAAAATATTCTCAAAATAATATCTTTGACAATATTTTGAGACTATTCTCGTATAAGTATGATAATATTTACCATCATCTAAATGATTATGGTAGATTTTACTATATAATTCTAACATCTCCCTCAAACTCAAGATAACAATGAAGTTGTCATATTGAGTTGGGAAACGAGATTAGGAAGCTAGTCAGAAGGATGTGACTTTGTGAAAACATCGACAAGGTGATCTTCTTATTTAATGGGTTGTAGGTGTAAAGTGCCCTTCTTTAGATAATGCCTAGCAAAGTGATAGCTATCAAACTAAGAACCCTAATTATAAGCTCATTTTCACACTTATCACCACATTCTTTGTAGGAAGCATGAGCTAACACCCTACTTCACAATTATCCATTTTAGGATCATCAAGTGCCTAACCTCTATACTCGATAAACAGTTTACCTAATTATCCTCCCATGAGTAACGATCTCAGACATAAACCAACATATATATAAAAGTATTATATATATTTTTCCCTTAATCTTGGTTGAGTGCGTAAAAGGATACATAACTACTTGATATTACGTGCGCATGGTATAATGTCTAATATCATATATGGAATGACCAGCATACTTTAAGTGTATATTACATATAAAGTATGCATTCAATCATCATGAAGTGAAAACACCTAGATGCTAATAATAAAAGCATTAATATAAATATCATAATATTACTACAATGTTAGAATGCTAGCATCATCACCATATGTCTATACTATACTTAGATTATAAAGAAATCACTTGCCTGAAGTGTATTTGACTGCTAAAATTACACTTTAGTTACTTGGTTCCTCCTACATCTCATAATGTTCCTCATATAGTAAGAGATTTACTAATAAGGTAAAGGAGAAATCTAATCTATAATTACATATTAAATATATCATGAAAATGTCGCTATGTTTTTGGATAGGTTCAATTTATTTGTCTATTAAAATAATTTTTAAGAATACCGACCCAAAAAATTATTAATTAATTTGAATATAATAATATTCATAATTTCATATCCACTTAATATAATAAACAAATGAATTTATATTTTCTGATAATTTATATTAAGGTCCCAAATTTAAAATATATATATGGTCTAGCTCACAGCCCAAATAAAGGATGGATTGCGAGCTGCCCACACCTCACCTCAACCAAGATCTTGAGTTAGGCCTTAGGGCCCAACCCGAGATTAGTTGCAATCAGTTTGTAGTCCAGGGTCCACAAGTTTGGTTGGCCTAGCCCACTCCTAATCTTCTTCTTCTTTGATCTAAGGAGAATGATAAATAATGCAAAAAGGGGAGAAGCAAGGCCAAAGGAGCTTGTTAATATGTTAAAATGTGATAAAATCTAGCTTGAGAGACAATCAACAAAATAGAGGGAGGCGAGAGGATATGGGACCATAGGGTTCATGACCCCGATTGGATAGGTAACGGGGTTGTAACATCCAAAAATAAAAATCGCGAACGTGCCTGACACGTGCGTTAAGTTTAAGGGTGTGCACGTGTAGGGCATGTGCACTGAGCTTAAGGGTGCGCACGTGCGGGGCACATGCGCCCCTTTTCCTTTCCTCTCTCATCTTCTTCTCACCATGTCGGAGCACCACCAGAACCGCCGACCCCTTAGATCGAAGGCGCGCACGTGTAGGGCACATGCGCCCCTTTTCCTTCCCTCTCTCATCTTCTTCTCGCCGTGTCGAAGCACCACCAGAACCGCCGACCCCCTGGATCGAAGTGCCGGAGCTCCCTCACCCTGCAGGTAAGTGTGATTTGCAATTCATTGGTTAATTAGGATTTTCCTTTGATTTTTCTCCTCTCGATCTCACTGTGATCTGGCCAACTAGCGGCCTCATGCCCTACCGCGTTGATCCGATGAGCTTCCCTCTTTCGCAAGGATGCCCCCATTGGCTTCCTTCGATGCCCTGGTGGCTAGAGCTGTCAGATGGCCCCTCGCCTTGGCCGACGGCCTAAGCGAGGTGGGTTCTCGCCACCTCTGGCAGCTCGGCTTACCCTCGACTAGCTTCTACTTGCCGAGGTAAGCGTGTTGGTGGGTTCGGCCGAGTTAGCCAGCCTTCCTCCCTCCTTTCGGATGACGTGAAGAATGAGGGAGAGGAGTGCCTCGAGCTGGGTGTAGCCAACCTAAGCGCCGGATTGGGCTAAGTGCGGCCCAGCTTGAGCTTCGAGTCAAGCTAGGTGAGGCCAGCCCGAGCGCCAGGTCGGGCTAGGTGTGGCCCAGACCGAGGCCCGCGTTTCAGGCCTAGCTGGGTTCGGCCCAACCCGGGGCCTGTTTGTCGAGCCAAGCTAGGTGCGGCCCAACCCAGCCCATATTAGGGTGTGGTTGGGCTGCAGCCAGCCTATGAGGATTTTAGGCCTAGTTCCCTTAGGCCCTATTCACATCTAGAATAGGGAAGAATAGGAATAACAAAACCTAATTTGTCATTCCTAAAATGATGGTTGTATTCTAGGAATAGTTATTCCTATGTTTACCTGTATTCTAGAATAATGGTGTAATAGTTATTTTTGATGTGATATAAAATGAATGAAATGATGGGAAAAATTACTATAATACCCTTCGATTTGATTTAAAATAGATTGATGAGATAGAAGGAGAGAAGCTTATAATATTATAAGTATGCAATGCATGCATGAAATATTGCATTATTATGCTTTATGCACCCAACGTGTATTACTATAGTGGGAGCGTATGTATGCATTGTGTATTGGTACGTATGTAATGCATTATCTTTTGGCAAGCAATATTAATTATTACCATGCTTTACTTATTTACCATCACTTATTACTATGTTAGGAGCATACTTATGTATTGTGTGCTAGTACATATATAATGCATTATTTCTTGGCAAGCGATATTAATCATTATCATACTTTACTTATCTACCAGCGCCTAATACTATGGTAGAAGTATACACATGCATTGTGTGCTGATACGTATGTAATGCATTATATTTTGGCAAGCAATATCAATCATTAGCATGCTTTACCTGTCTACCAATGCCCATTACTATGGTGGGAGCGTACATATGCATTATGTCTTAGTATGTATGTAATACATTATATTTTAGCAAGCAATATCAATTATTACCATGCTTTACTTATCTATTAGCACCCGTTACTACGGTGGGAGCATACCTATGTATTCTATGCTGGTACATATGTAATACATTAAAATATTAGTTTATTTATATCCGTCTTTTGTTATATTTAATACTACATATTTTCTAGTCGAAAATAATATGTTATATTTAAATATTATTATATTTAATATTAAAAATATTACTATTTTATTTTACATGGAACATATATTTTTAATAATCTTTGCAAAATGAAATTATTAATAATATTAAAATATTTATACTTTCATATGTTTTATTTTAGCTTAAAACATGATAATATTAATAATATAATATTAATTTTCCCCAAATTTTCTATTTTATTTTTTTTTTAAATTAGTTAGATTAATACATAGTTTAAATAGTATTAATATTATATTTTTGATGTTATTAGTACATATAAAAATTATTTTAATAATAAGATAATTTATAAAATAATTATTGTAAAACTTCAATTTATTTATAAAAAAAATTCTCTCCCTCTGACTGATGCACGCGCCAAGCACATGCGTCAGACCCTGCCACTCTCCTCCTCCCCCTCCCCTCCCCCCGGTCCTCTCTTCTCCTTTCTTCCTCTTCCTCTTCCCTTGTCGTGCACGCCACCTTCCCCACCTCTATTAATCCCAGCTCCCCCTCCCCCACCGGCACCATTTCTCCATCTCGCTACCTCTCTCCCTCTCCTTTCTCGGGTTGCCGATGTCGAACCCGCTGAAGCCTCAAAGCCGCCGAAGCCCCAGAGTCGACGAAGCCAAGCGCGCGGATCGCTGTAAGCCTCAACCTTGTTAAAATTCAGAAGTTAGTTTCCCTCCATCTCACCATCATCCTCGGCGGTCGACGACCCCGCGTCCGGCCGTCAGTCCGAGAACTCCGAGGAAGGGGCTCTCTGGACGGGCTTCAGACCTTTGGGTTGGGAAGAGGGACCTTCATGGCCATTGGCGATGGAGCTCGCCTCACTGCCTCGTCGGCCACTCCAGCCACGGGGCGAGCTTCTCCCGCTCCCCTGTAGGTGGGAAGGACGGGCGGTGGCTCCTTCGCGGCGTGGGTTACGCCCATCGAGCCGAGCCGCGCCCTCCTCTTTTCCTCCCCTTTGCATTTCTTCCCTTCCCTCCCCGGCGTAGGTCACAAGCCGCCAACCTGAGGGCGGGCTGCCGGCGACGTGGGCCACCGGCAGCGCCGAGCCTTCGCTTCTCATCCCCTCCATCTCCTTGACATGATTTTGGAGCCATTTATCTTTCAAGATATTGATGATTTCACCGTGTCGTGTTCGTGTTTATTACCTCAACCTATTTAACCCATTTATGACCGACCCGCCAATTCGTTTATTACACAATAACTTATCTATGGCATGATTAACCTGTTTATGACTCAACTAACCCGTTTATGACTCATCTAACATGTCTATAATATAAAAAAAAACTCATTTTATAATTTGAAAAAAAAAATTTATTTATAATCTGAAAAACTATTTATAGCTCAAATAACTTAAAAAATTAAAAAATTTGTGCTACCCAATAGCTCATTTATGACTCCATTAGCTCATTTAATAAACAGATTATGTTAGTGTTTAGAAAATTTAACCCGTTTAGTAAATGAGTTATATTCGTGTTTGCACTATCCTAGCTTGACTCAAATCAAACTCGATTGTCTCCGCTAACGTGGAGTGGCTTCATTATGCAGGCTCTAACTTGGGAAGCGAAACCTAAGCCTAACGATCTGGTAGTTTGGATTTATACCAGTTAGCGCGGCAACAACTTGGGAGGTGTGTGAATTTTCATTCACCAGGGTCTTTCAATAGGCAGGAGTGATAATTCTCTTCTTCTAAGTTACTGTGTCAATGTGATATATAGGAAAGCAATGGCAATTTTACTAGGCTTGAAATCATAAAGATTAGCGGGAATCACCCGGCTTGGATATGAAGCGACTCCCAGGTTGTTGTGAAGTCAATAATCAGAATAGTGGATAACATCGACTAGCAGATCCGTTCCATTATATGTGAGGCAAAAGATCGGAATAGTGGATAACATCGACTAGCAGATCCATTCCATTATATGTGAGGCAAAAGACTTATTATCCCTACACCTTCACATTCATATCTATTTTACTAGTAGAGGGAACAATGGATATGCTCACAATCTAGCTCAATTTGCTATAAAAAAAATCAACTATGTAAACTTTGATCTGGTCCCGAACTGGTCCTTTTACGTAATCTCGATCATATTTGAATGCAGTCAGGATTTTTTTCTTTAAAAAAATAAAATAAAAATAAAAATAAAAATGGGTACCAGTTCATCCAATGAGATTTTTGTGTGGGAGATTTTTTATTTTTATTTTTTAGGCTTGAGTTAGATTTTTACAATCTAGCCTACATAAACAAGTATATTACTAAATTAATATATTTTAGTTTCTATATTCTCTTGTGAAATTTAAAAGGATACTGATTAGAGGTGGCAATTTGGTCAAGTTGGCCACATTGGATCCAAATCAAGCCCACCAAAACACAACCTATTTATTATATGAGTTAAAATATTAAATATAAACATGGTCCGTTTATTAATTAAATGAGTTACATTAGTTATAAATGGATTATTAAATTATATAAGCCATCTAGGTTTATATAAGTTACTCAGGTTATAAACATATCTATTTGGATTATAAACAAAATTTATTCAGATTATAGTTGGATTTATTTGTGTTAGAAATAGATTCTTCAAAAGATAAATAGCTTATTCAATTTGTAATCGAGTTATTGTCTCATAAATGATTTATTATTTATAAACTGCTTATTATTTTATAAACATATTGGTACATCATAACAAGTAAATAATAGATTGAGATAATAAATATGAATACCACCCTTCTCCAACCAGATTATATTAAAGTCTATTTCCAAAACCAGATTATATTATATATATATATATATATATATATATATTAGGTAACTATCCGAGAAATCCAATCCAATGTACTGGAGCAAGTTTTAGACAAGGAACAAAATCCAGTGCTTGGAAAAAGGAGCTGATGAATTGGTTGAAGTATTAAATAGTCTCCCATTTAAGTGGTTCACGGAATAGTTAGAGAGGGATCATACTCATGAGTGTGAGAGGCGAAGTAGGTGGTCAGAAAACTTAAGGACGAAAGTGTTAAATTGGAAAAGTAGGTTGGCACTATATGTCACACATTATACACATGTATTCTTCTTCTTCTTCTTCTTCTTCTTCCTTCTTCTTCTTCTTTATTTTTAAAGAGGAGCAGATGAACTGCTATCTAGCTTACACAAACGGGTTTATTAGAGCACCCTGAAACTTGACATTGTTACTGCCCAATTGATAGCCATGTTAGCTTGCCATACATATACTGAACTTGAGCATTTACAAAAGTCTATAACATTGCTATATAGTATAGGTATGTACTCTACCAATTCCTCAGAGTCAAGAACTTTAAAATAACATGCTTTTATGCTTTTGACCCGTCCTGATTGCTGCCCTCTCAAAGTCTCAAAGCTCGAGCAGTTTTCGATCCGAGCGGGCTTTCCTCTCTCAATCCAGATTTGCATCTGCACAACGAGCACCCAGTTCTACCCTATCGGACCAAAGTTTCAAAGAATCCATCGGTGTTGATTTTGATCCAATTTGATGGAAAAGGATCGACCCATCTTACCATAGTGGCTTGCCGTCACAAAACTCTCTACCATAGTCAGCTGAAATGTTAGGATGAACTTTGAGCTGTTTAAAAAGATATCTACCATCTTTGCTCACACAGATGATGAAAAGTTATGACAAGTAGATATATGACATAATTAATGGAAACAGTAGGATTCATATCAGATGATGTCATAGTAAACATAACGAGTAATTAGTTAATTCTGGTCACATCTTAATAGAGTAAATTTTTTTTTTCCTTTTGACATGTATAGCCTTCTGAAATCTGTTATTTACGTGTGCAACCTTTTCTATAGTTGGTATTTACGGTAGCATTCTGCGAAATGCTTGCTTTACGTGTGAACCTAAAATCTTTTTTTTTTAATTGATACTTTTCAAGTTTCAAACTAACTAACCATTAAAATTTTACTAATTGAACTATAATAGACAGAAAATTCTTTATGGATAATTATATCTAGACCTCCCAAAATTACCCAGTTTTACATAGACCTTTTTTAATTTTTAGTAGCACATGTGATCCCTCAATTATATAAAATCTCCAAAATGCCCCATTTCTTTAGTTGTTTGTTTAATTACATTTCGCCTATTTTGTGATTTGCATCCTATTTTTAGGGATTTTATAATACGACTCTTCATTTTTTTCTATAATATTCATTTAACACCCAAACGTTACTTTAGCTAACTAATATTAACCATGTTATATAGTTTATGTGATTCTAGTTCAAAGATTACTAAAATACTTTTAAAAGTTCCTGACCTAATTTAAATTCCCACAAAATCCTTCTTCTCCAAACTTAACCATAACCCTACAAAATCTAAATCCTCTTATTTATAACTAAATTCTACCTCACAAAATTATATTAAAACTCACAACCCATAAAAATCTCCCAAAATTCCTACCACGTATAAGCCTTAGAAGCTTCCCCCAATTTTACCTATTTTTCTCTATCTCTTCAGTTCAAATTCTTTTTTTCTTCGTCTTTCCTCAAATTTTCTTCATCTCCCTCCCTATCTTTAAGGTCGCAAGCAACAAAATCGGCTTGGTGTTTGGGGAGCTCTAAAATTAACTTGGCGTGATATTCTCTATGGTTTGAAAAAAAGCAATAAGTATGAATATTCAAGTTATGAATAAAATTAGAGATAAGTACAAGGGTAATTTAGAAATATTATAAATTATATAGTGGATTATAATAGAACATTCTCTTTCTGGTATCATTAGTTTGATTATGGTTAGGTTAAATTAACTCAGAGTATTAAATAAACATTATAAAGAAAAGGAGGGGCCGTATTATAAAATCCCCTAAAACGGAGTGCGAATCATAAAATAGGTAAAATATAGGGTGTGATTTATAAAAATCCTAATAATTTAATATTTATAAACTGGTTATTATTTTATAAATATATTGATACATCGTAATAAATAAACCGATCTAGGTAATAAATATGAATACAACCATTTTCCAACCAGATTATATTAAACTCAAACTTATTTAAAATACTTGGATTCGTACATATTAGGTAACCATCCGAGCAATTTCAATCCGATGAACTGGAGCAATTTTCAGACAAGGAACAAAAATCTGGTGCTCGGAAAAAGGAGCTGCTGAATTGGTTGTAATTAAATAGTCTCCCAATTAAGTGGTTCACGGAATAGTTAGAGAGGGATCATGCTGAGTGTGAGAGGCGAAGTAGGTGGTCAGAAAACTTAATTTAGGACGAAACTGTTAAATTGGAAAAGTTGATCGGCACTATATGTCACACATCATACACATGATCTTCTTCTTAGTCTTCTTTTTTTTATTATTTGTGTATTAAATAGAATATTTTTTTTGTTAGTACCTTTCTGTTCGAAAATGGTTGTATTAAATTGACCTAGGATGGTGTATCACCATTCACCAACCACATAGTGTGACTCCAACTATCATATTTCTTAAAACTAGAACGGCACCTAACAAGCATCTTATATTGATCAATCAATATTCTAGTAAATATATTCCGAGGCATGCGTCCCAACTCCGGGTACATCTCTCTCTCTAGACTGTCAAACCAAAATTGCTCATATTTTAGTACAATCTAGATATGTTCCAGTTCAAATATCATATTACCTCTGAAGATCGAGGTATACGAAATAAATTCTATCATATAGACTAGGCTATAAGCTGGATAATAAGGCGCAGCCCACCATGATACACATCTTATATCTTAACTTCGTGTAAGCTTCATCAAATTGATTAGAGAAATCCATTCATATATCAACTGAACTTTCACTGGCTATCATACTCTATGCATTAGCAGACTTACCTCATAAATATATAATTCCCAATGGTGCAAAGAAAGAATAAGTTGGAGGCAACTGAGGAAGCCTTTGACATCTGACAGGATGATCACAGTTATCATATTATCGAGGACAAGAGGAAGTATTTTTAAGTCTGATTGGGGAATAAGTAGGAGCCATGTTTGACAGGGCAATTCTATCTTTCCTGTTCAGTTGAGATCGTGATTTTATTTATTTATTTATTTATTTATTTTTGAGAGACAAGAATCGAAGAAGGCGTGATCTATTATAACTCTGATTGCACCTTGCATTTGGGTCGATCTTGGAAAAAGAAACCAGATTGGATGGTGATCGGATAGTAGCAAAACCATATCTATTTTTAAATTCCATATTTACTTATATACCCCTATAAATTTAATACTTACATAAGTACACCTTTTGAAACACACCAATTTTGTATATATATTCTTTAAAACTCTATTTTTTTTTAAGAGTATTGTTAATAAAATTTGAATAATTTAGACATAAATAGATAAAACTATTCTTTTAGTCTAGTTTTCATACATTTTTCTTAGTTATGAATATTTTTTCTTTTTTTTTCTAGAGAATTAACTTCAAAAGTAACATAATAGTATCTATGCAAATAGCATATGTTTTGAGAGGTATACATGCAAATATTAACTTTAGATTGACATACAAATAAATAAAGAATTTTTCAAAGATATACACATAAAAAAAAACCCTTTTCTATCTGGATCAATAATAAACTTGCTTATTTTTTGTTGAATTAGGATATATAATATAATTAATAAATATTAAAAAATAGAAGAGCAATTTATATGAGGAAAAAATAAGAATAAATACAAAAACATGTTCTACCTTATTGTATTTCACTATGTTAATCAATATTACAGATATTATATATATAAGTTTTTGGATCAATCCTCATTCACACGTGGAATAGGGTTGAAAAAAGTAAGAGATTTATTTATAAAATAACTATTCATATATTCACTAGGAAGTAATAAAAATGAAATAATTATTTTTGATATGATATAAAATAAAATAAAATAAATATTTTTTTTATAAAATTATTATAATATTTTTTGATTTAATATAAAGTAAATTGATAATATAAATATTAATTGTAAATTAATAATTAAGTTAATATGTATTTATTGAATAGTATTTATATTCTTAATTATGACTGTTACGATGTTCTGTTATTCAGGAATTAGAAAAAAAAAAAAAAAAAGAGCTATGGATGGCTTAGTTATTAGCACAGTATCAAAGACGGGACATCCTAATATCTATAATCGGATCGGATCATATTTAGATCAACATAGATCCGCTTGGAAGGTTAATCGGATCTATCAGGTTCCCAGTTTGGGGAAATTGGGCACACATTACAAAGCTCTTATCGGAAAGATGAAGAGTCGTCCAAGAGTACAAACCGATCAAGTAGGTGTCGTTACGTCATTAATTGCTGTGTTGGTAGAATCCTCTTTATTGAGCAATCAAACTCCATAACTTTCAAAGAATTTAAAGTCTGACCGACTTTAATTAAATGATTTGGTTTCGAGCCAGAGTTCCAGAAATAACTAAGTTCTGTCAATTTGATTGGATTTGACATGATTATTTCACGAAGACAAGTCCAGTGATAAGAGGATCTTCTTTTCCTTGATTCATTTAGCTTTATGTTTCAAATTCTAACTCCTAAAATCTCTATAAAAAGTAAAAGATTTTACCCTCCTGTCTTTTTGTTTCGGTATAAATTTGACACAGTTTATTCTTACTCTATTACAGTACTATTCAGTTGAATTAAAATTTGTGTTATTCTCCAAACAATATAAATATATGCTAAATTTTTTCTTACAAATTCATTTGTTGAGGATATACTATTGATAGAAGTAGGTTTTGAGATGAGAACTCATTATTCTATAACAAAAGGCCAATCTCCAGCTATAAAATTATTATGATCCGATCATGGGAGTCGAGTCAATTGAGTCAGTTTAGTCGAGTCACATTAAATTGATTTAGTTAGTTAGATTTTTTTATTTTAAATTTAAATAAATCGGATAATCTATATGTGGATCTGATCTGCTAAAATTTTTACTCCTATAAATAGGAGTAGTCATGTGTTGATTATTATGAATCGTGGAATTGATTATTTAAGTTAAGTTATCTATTATTTTATCTTCTTTTTCACTGTAGTCGTTAGATTATCTTTATATTTCTATGAGTAAATCGTAGATGTATAACCTTTCAAGCTTCCAAACCCTAGTCACCATCTTCCTTAGCAGCCATCCTACTTTACAACTGTCCGCCATCACCTTTGGTTGTTCACCATCTTTCGATGACCGCCGCAACTTCAAATATTTATTATTCTGCCTCGTTCTGATTTTGCTCCACTCTTTTATTTATATTTTTTCATCTTGGCCTTCGATTTAGATAAAGAAAACGCCATTAGAAACTCTAACTTATGAGACTATCACTACTAAAATTTTTATAATTTTCTTACATCCAAATTAGTCTAAATCTGATCCGTAACAAAAATAGAAGAAACATAAGTAATGAAAGCAATTAAACTCGTGAGATATTAACTAATTAGAAAGAATAAATAGAGAGGAGAGAAGGATATCTGGATAGTAGGTGACATAAATAAGAGAATGATAAAACCGAAGCCTAGATAATGTGGAAGATAAATTTTATTACTTTTATTTTTAGTGGTATCAAATAACTAATACATCAATCATAATCATATAACTTATTTAGTATTTATATTAATCATAACTTCCCTAGGCCTACTTATGCAACGAAAAAATGTGGTGGGTATTTTGTACAAATTATATAAAATAGCAATGCTTTTGTAACAACCCAACCGACATGAGTCAGCCACAAAGTGGCCATCCTTGTGCCAATGCATGAGGCATGACGCATAGGGGCCGGTGCCATACTCCCACAGCCGTTATTGCATCCAGCTGGCCGTGGTGGCCCTCGTTGCTTAGCAACCATTGCAATCCCCACCGACTCCCCCACCACCTCTCTTCTCCTTTCTCTATATCTCTTCTCTTAGTCTTTCTCATCTCCACCTCCCTCGTCAAACTCTATCTCCTTCCCTTTCCTCCAACTCTCTCTCTCTCTCTCTCTCTCTCTCTCTCTCTCTCTCTCTCTCTCTCTCTCACGCACGCACGCGCACGCGTATTTGTCGATGTTGGCCACCATGGAGCCCCATCGTCACCGTCTCCACCTACCAATCCTCATCGGTGAGCTCCTCCCTTCTTTCCTTCTTTCTCTCTTTCCTTTCCTCTCAGTTTACTTCTCGAGCTTGGGTTCATCAAAATCAAGTCACCGGCGGGAGGCCAGCATTGATTGAGCCCCTCCTTGCCGACTTGAATCCCATCCCCCTTCCTTTTCTTCTCCTTCTCCCCCTTTTTCTTCTTTTTCTTCTTCTTCTTCTTCTTCTTCTTCTTCTTCTTCTTCTTCTTCTTCTTCTTCTTCTTCTTCCCCTACTGTATTAATATTGGGCTTGGTCTTGCATCATAGAGGGTTTTCAATTTTAATTTTATTTTCAATGAAGAGAAAGAGAGGCTGTGGGGGGTTGCGGTGGCGACGAGGGTTGTGGAGGCGACAGGCCTGCTACAGTCAGCTGGCCATAGCTAGTTGGTTGCAATAGTGGTGGTGGGAGTGTGGCAAAAGTGGCCGGCTCACATCGTGCCCATAATTTTTGTTTTGTTTTATTTTTTTAAGGTTGGATTATTATAATCAATGTTGTATATTTTTGTATTTCACTATATTAGACTGTGTTTTGTATGAAAGAAAATATTATACATATTAGATTGTATTATATTAGTTGTATATTGATGGTTTGTCATGACTTGTGTGTACTATATCAAATTATATAACGATATAGTATATATTATTTTGGACTTGGATATTTATATATTAATGTGTTGATTTGGTTGATATTATAATTTATCTTTGAGATATATTATGTTAAGTATAAGTGTATTTATGCATGATAAATTCATATGTTCTATCATGTGCACGTGCCAGTTGCCAGGCAAGGACATTACTACTTCATTTTTTACCTTAATGTTGGTGCTAGAGAATGATCAATGAACTTAAAAACATGTTTATCAAAATTGGCTGATCCCATTTAGAAACTAGTGTAAGTTTTGGTTTGGGATTGACTAGTTTCAGCCATCTAGGGCAAATCGACTAAAACTAATATTTTTAAAGATTCAAATCAAATTTAAAACAGATCTGACTTAGGAAACATTAGTAGTTGATATTTCCAATTGCGTTCTTTTCAAGTTTTTTGTTTTTAACCTCTATCTCTCATATTTTACTAAGCTAATCTGCTGAGCCTCTCCATTTGCTCCACACTCTAGTGAACTTAGATGAATATTTTTTATTTATTTTCTTCATTTCTCTTCTCTCTTTCTTGCACACTTTTTAACTCATCTTTTCTTGTTATTTTAGAACATGAGTGAAGATAAGAGAAACGCTCTTCATCTTACTTTTGTACCGGTCATTCATAAGCATATAAATTTGTTAAATTTAGCTTGAAATTCATCATGGTTTTGCATTACTATTTTTTTTAGTTTATAGGATTCATATAGGAATAATTCTTATTTTCTTATATTTTCAAACTTTAAAAATTTATACATATATTTAAATAGTATTTAAAAGTTTATATAATTAAAAAATAGTTCAATTCGATACGGCATCGATATATATTATTTTTTTGATCGACCGATTTCAATTCCGATATTGTATTTTGAAACTTTGCTTGAAAGATAATCAAGTAAGTGACTTAAAATGAGATTCAATAATTCTTGCTAAATAGTATTATATTAGCTACATATTCTTAAGATGGAAGATAACTTGCGACCTAAGTTTTGGAAGTATGGCTCGGTTTCGCATATATGCCAACATAATTTAACAGTTTACAGTCTCGTGATTTTGCAATTTATCTCCTTGAGGCCACTATTTGAAAAAATAAAAAATAAAAAATAAAAAATAAAAAATAAAAAATAAAAAATAAAAAATAAAAAATGAAAAATGAAAAGAGTACACGTAGAGACGGGCGGGACACGGCATACTATTATCGGGGGTCAATTCATCCCCGATCAGAAAACCTCGAACCTACCCCCACCTCGACCTCTCGGCCCTAAATCTCTCTCAGCAGAAGACGACAGTGCGGCGACGGTGAGCGCGGCGAACGGCTGAACAAATCGAGGGCGACGAACGGCTGAGCTTCTTTGAGACTGGGCAGCGAGGTTATATATATATATCTCCCCCCCTCCCTCCCCGCAAGCAGCTTCTTTGAGACCTCTCTCTCTGTGCGAGCAAAATTTCTTTTTTCTCCATTTCTTCTGATCTCCGTTGGAATTTTTAGAATAAAATTGAATGTTATTCTTCCTCACTGGCCAAGTGATCGATGACTCCTCTCTGCCTCTCCGCTAAAGCCTTTCATTTTGTTCCTTCTTTTTTTTTTTTTTGATACTTACAGGGCTTAAATTGAAATTTTTTGTTGTCTATATTAATTCTAATTAGTGTGATAAGCTGATATTGTGATTTATTTTTTGACAAAAGATACTGTGTTGTTTGAATAGAGAAAATGCTACTAATATATATTGCTTTAATGATTACTATGATATTGTCATCTTTGATACTGTGATGTAAAAACTCTGTTAATCTTCTAAATTGAAGGAAATGCCACTAATTGATATTTTTCTAATAATGTAGTTTTATTGCGGTTGAAGAAAACTGAATACTGAAAATACAGAGTCTAGTCAAAATACTGCATCTTCTATGACTGTGGATGATAATGCTCTTTTGTGGAAATATGTTACTAAGATGGAGAAATTGGGAGAAGGTGGAGACAATCATAATTTCAGATGCAACTATTGGCAACAAGTCTACAAATGATTATATTATAGGATTAAGGCTCATTTGTTTAAAATTAGTGGGCATGGAATTAGGGCTTGTCCAAAAGTTAGCGGTGAACATATTATGAAAATGAAAAGGGTTGTTGATATGACCGATTTTAGGATAAAAACTAAACAAATTCTTTTGCCAAAATTTGGGCAAGCTACATCTTCTAGTGATGAATAAGTTAAAGTGCAACTAACCAAATTCACATTTCAATTAGCAAAAAGATTTGATGAGAGCCAAGAAAGGAACAACAGATTATAGAGGAACTTGGTCAAAATTGCAGACTGGTTCTTGTATGTTAGATATGTCAGAGATTGTGCAGGCCACTGAAAGAGGTGATTATTTACCTTTTGCCATGGTAATTGACTATTAGAGATAGAAGGATGATACTAAAGAGCTAAAAAGTTGAGCTCCTTAATTGTCAAGGCTATGAAAACAAAGATATGAGAAAGAAGAGAAAATAGGTCATTAGACAAGATAATGGAAACCATTTCATTGTACTTTTCAATAGGAATGATAATGGAAATGAAAATCTCTATTATCTATTGCTATTGTTGCCGTATGAATACAAGCATGGCTGGACAACTCGCTAGTTGCCTCTTTTGAT
The DNA here is from genome assembly GCF_048772165.1 of Typha angustifolia. Classification (NCBI taxonomy): domain Eukaryota; kingdom Viridiplantae; phylum Streptophyta; class Magnoliopsida; order Poales; family Typhaceae; genus Typha; species Typha angustifolia. The sequence continues at coordinate 7,136,143 of NC_133252.1, read as the reverse complement.
ATTTCTTTTCAATAATTGGAAATAGATGTGCGAATGAAATATTGTTAGATTTACATAATATTGAGCTAATGTAAAGAATAGAAAAGGAAAAAATGGATAAGTTTTTTGAGTCCCAAATGTGAACATGATTTATTTGATCTCTGATCCAAACTAATTAGGTATTATCAATATGCTTTAACTCTTTAGCATAACATGCGAAGCATGGAGACAGATATAAGATACAGGCATGACATTATGTGCATATGATTAGACTGCAGAAGTGTGGATCTTGAGAAGTATGAATGATGTATACAATGAAATATTACTGGTTTTTTACATGAAGTATTTAATCAGTGTCTTTGAAAGAGTTAATGGATGTATGATTAATTGCTCTGTTTGCATTTATCACTATTCATGTTGATTGTCTTGCAACATTTGGTTCAACACAAGTACGCTTGCATTGTTATGTAAAGTCTAGTCATTTGAAGTTTTGAATTTTAAGTCTTGCTCAACTTGTTAGTAAATCGATTGATAAACAACTAGATTGTCCTGTACTATACCTCATCGTTAGGATACTGATTTGTTTGGTCTCATTGATATGAGGTATTATTTCCATTTTTTTTCCGATTTCATATTTCATTTGCTATTTATGTGATCTTCTTGATATACTGCACTATAACAGGTCAATTTTAATAGTGCAAGGCCAATCCTTGCTTGGGAGTAACAACATTTCTATCGACTTACCTTTTGTGCTATGTTGAGAGGTGAAAACTCTTGTTGATTGTTGTACATTGCTTAGAGGGACCATCTAGCAAATATGCCCTCTCTGCAATTATTGCCACTAACGGAGCATGGCCGTAACCTTCTGGCTTCTAGGAGGTGAGTTAAACCATAAATTTTGTGTTTTATATGTAGTCTTGAGTTGGGTCTATTGTATCCTTATTATACATTTCAGTGACATTTTGCTCTCTAAAATCGTGATGTTATATGCTTTCATGTGACATGTGACTTTCTTGAACTGTTAGCAAGTAACTGCCACTTAGTAATAATGCACTGATGTAGTTTCTGGAGTTTTCCATTATGGCTCATAGTACCATGGAGTTCTTTTTGTCCTAACATGAAGATCTATTTTTATCCATTACATATTTATGTTGGGTTTTCATGCTATGTTGCAGTTGTCTGTTTTAATGCTCTCATTTTTATTTTTAATGGCAGCTTGTACATATAATTGTTATTTTGGTGGAAGTAGGCAAAGGTGATAAAGAGGAGGTTAGCAGGATGATGTAATTATGTTTCCATGTGGCATATCTAGTCGGATTATCCTTTTGAGAGAGGAATCGGAGGTTGTTTGGTGTAGTGTTCTAGGAAAACACGTTTTCTTAAAGACTTAATTACACTTTGGCCCCCGCTAGATTATCACTTGGCAAGAATTTTTTGCTACAAATTGCTGACCCCTCCAACTATTAAAAATTGATAATAACTTGACATTGTCAATAAAAGTAGCATAATTGCATTGTTAACCTTAAAACTATGGCTGATAAATATATGAAAGTTGGAAGATAGAAGCAAAAGAGATAAACAAATTGATTGGAGAGATAGAAGAAAAATGAGATCAATTTCATTTGTGGATTGTGTCTGTAGCATAGTTCCAAGTTTCGGCCAATCCCGAGTGGGATCAGCCAAGACGGATTGGGATCGGCCATAGTTTATGGGCTCTCCTTCTCTCTTTTCTCACTCCATCTCTCTTCTCTCTCTTATTTTTTTTTATTTCTTCTCTTATTGGTGCCCCATCTCTCTCATTTTTCTTTACTCTCTGTCTCTAGCGATAGTAAGAGAGGGAGAGAGATTAAGAGAGAGAGAGAGAGAGAAAGAGGAGGGAGAGAGAAGGAATAAAAAAATAAAATTTGCTTTGTGGCAATAAGAGAGAAGTTAGAGAGAAGAAACGAAAAAAAATTAGAAAAAATAAATTTGCCTTGACAAGTAATAAATGGAGGAAAAGAGAGAAGGAGAAAGAGAAGGGAAAGTTAGCTCGGTATTCGTTAAAGTTTTTAATAAGTTAATGTAATTTTTAGTTCTTAGACTTTATATGTGAATAATTATTATTTTCTTATCTTTTTTAGAAATTTTTCCATATTTTTAAATAATATTTAGAATTTATATGATTAAAAAATAGTCTGATCCGATATAGGTGGTTGATATAGCCGATATGACCAATATAGCATATACTTATCATTTTTCCAAATGGCCGATCCCGATCTTCATACCTATTTTTGGAACCTTGGTTTGTAGAATAATATGATGGAAGAGATAGAATAGAAAGAAGAAATGAGTTTTGAATCAAGGTTTTGAAACTCAGTATCAGAATTGGGATTGGCTGTCCGACAAAGCAATACCTATTGGCTGCTTGTATTGGATTGGATTAATTTTTAGTTATGTTAAATTCTAAATATTATTTAAAAATGCAAGAAATTTTTTAAAAATTCAGAAAAAAGAAAAAAAAGAAAAAAAGGAAATAAAAATTAGTCACATATAAAGCCTAAAAATTTAAAAAATGTTTTAATTTAAAACTTTAATCAATACCAAACTAGCTTTCGTAAATTCTTATAGTCTTCATCATTATAATAATCATAAGTTTATAAATAATGATGTCTAGGACCTGGTGCTCTAAAAAGTGATTGCATCGTACTAGATATATCATATGAATCTTGTTGTGTTTGAGAAAGATAATAATCACTATATGGATCTTATGTTTGAGGATATTGAGGCTAATAACCATCATATAGATTTTATGACGGCTCCAAACAATAAATAATTGATGCACCATAATCATACGGAGCAATATTCTCATAACGACATCACTGATATGTATGTATATTCTCAATTTCTCTATCTTTAATCTTTATCCCTCCTTGACTTTTTTGAACAAATATAGAAAAGATGATCTCACCACTAGGTGTATCATTAGGATCATCAAGGTTATCACTATACTGGTAGGTGTACTATCTCTCATTGCTAACGACTCGTACTAATCTCTACTCTCGTTGTGGTCTCTTCTAATACCTCATGTAATAATAAGTCATTTTTATCATCTAATAATTTATCTTAGAGTTAAAAGGTTTATTCATCAAAAATATGATTTAAATCAATCAATTGGTTATTTTCCATCTTTAGTCCACTCATTACACATCAGTGTATAACCATATTCATCCTAATATTTTTTAAATGTCTTAATATATGTAAAGCTCATCTATCTCCGACTCAAGATATTTAGTAGCAATATTATTTGAACTATGAGGATGAACATTATGCCCTATTAATAGTAGCAAAGTATCAATGATTATGAAATGTATCCAAAAGTTTGAATAGAGTAATATATCACTTACTTTTTCTTATCCTCTTTATTTTGAACGTATTTTACAATTAATTTATAAATTTTGTAAATTTAACTACAAAATTGGTAAAAAAGAAAAACTGTGAATTGTAAGCAGAAAAAGGAAGATAAGGAGAAGTAAGAGAAATGCTATCGTATTAAAACTTTTGGAGACATTTTATAATCATTAATACTTTGCTAATGTACTCTTTTTACTTCTTTTATCTCTCATTCCTTCACCACCTTCTTTCTATTTTTTTCTTCTACTCGAAACAATTTTATACAAGCCTTTCATTCTATTATGCAAAGAAATATTACACTACTTTTCTTACTACTCTACCATCTTATTTCCCCTGTATAGAGACTTGTGTAGAATTGATTTTAGTGGAAGAAAAAGAAGAAGACAAAGAAGGTGGTGGAGGAGTGAGATATAAAAGAAAGAGAATGGGGAGAAGTAAGAGAGACTACTTTTTTGACTTTAATTCACAAATTTTTTACAAAATTTGTAGTTAATTTATAAAATTCATTACTCTATTTTTCTTTTACTTCTTTTGCTATCTCTCACTCCACCACCTTATTTCCTTTGAATAAGTGACTTGTATAGAATTATTTCTAGTGGAAGGAGAAAAAAATTACAGGTCACTTCTTTCTATTCTTATAATGTCCCATCAACATTTAATGAGACACTAGATGACAGAAGAGCAAATTTAGAAGAAAAAATAAATAAAAATGCCTCATTTGCAAAGGAAACTAAAAATGGGCCTGAGTGAGAGAGACAAAAATCTACTATGTTTTTGGTGCAAATTACCCCATAAAATTTGTAAACGTATATTTTCTTATATAAATAAATGAAAATATGAGTAATGATTGCACTGATATGTTGAACACAATATCATATTTAGATATTTAGTTATTTAGTTAAGATCTAGTGGAAAGGTTTAACTTCACTACGGTAATGGTGTGTAGTCAAGTGCATATGAAATTAAATCTCATTAATTATTTTCTCATTGTTTGTCATCAAGGCTACTCTTCAAGTATGCTAAATTATATGAGGTTACTTCACTATCTGATATCAGAACTCCAAAGGCAAAAACAGTAAGCACCACAGACTGTTAATTATGACTAGTTACCTGTTAGCTTTTTTATAATTTCTCAAATTTTCATTGCTAGACTTAGTAGTGAATTAAGCTAAGAAAATGTGTGCACACATTCATGAGGATTTGTATAAACTCTTTTGTTGATAGAAATTTAGAATGTATTGAAGAGTTGAAAATATCACATGTTTGACATGTGTATACATGTATATAAAATAGCTGAGTTGGATCATTTGATTCAAGAGGTTATGTTAGTAACTTGATGTGGATCTATTTTCTTTCTTCATGAACTAAGGATGGCATATTCATAGTTTAGGGGCACTAGAAACTGACAACAATGGTTGTCGGCGTAAGGAGGATTGTGGTAACTTCTCATTGTTGCATTTTTCTGATGCCTTTTTCTTGCTCGCATTTTTTCTATCATCCAAAAGTAAGTATAAGACATAACTCTTGCACCACTTTGTGATTGTTTGGATACTTTGTGCACACAAAGGATGGTTTTATTATTTAGTGTTAGTGAGCTCTTCTAGTGTCTTTCTTGATCTCTTTATGGTTTTAGAATAGTAACTATCATTGTTTGATCTTATAATACATATCTAGAATTTGCTCTGACCTTACGTATTAAATGCTATTAGGGCTTGAGTGTAATAGGACTAATTGGAATCTGATCAATAGAAGGGATAAGAGAAGTTTGTTGCCAGTGTTTAGGGAATTCTATAAATAGCATCCTGCCTTTTGCATCTGTTATCACTTATCATTTACATCTGTAATCTTTTTTTACCCATACGCATGATAACCTTCAGTTAGACAGAATAACTCAAGGGTGTTTTCTGGTGATAAAATTGAAGGCATGGCTAACCTGTGCATGTCCAAAGGGCAGGGTGTGAACAATATAATTAACGCAACATAGGAGGTTTATTTATTTTTTGTGTATAGAAATTTCATTTATTTTTAATTCACGACAAAAGAAAAAGTAATTAAAAACGGAGAAGAGAAAACAGATGGGACACTGCACTATGATTTTATTCAACAATTATATATAATTTATAGAAAAATTTCCTTATACTTCTACATATAGACTAGTAAATAGCCTTAAGACATGGCTTGATTTCCAATGATTATCCTACTTCTATGGCTATAATTAAAATTAAATTAATTTCTACAGACAGAATTTTTAAAATTGAAAAATGGAAATGTCTAATTATTAGTTCCAAAAATCCTCAATTTTTTGATTAACTTAAATTATTCCTGAATTAGTAAACTAGTGTCATATCTTAAGGTTTTAATGTCTTCCATTAGCATCCATAATGTCCATTGATTGATTGGATTGCTCTAGCTTCCAAATTGCACCAATCAGGTTGTCTTTGTGAAGCTTGCCCTCGTAATGTAGAAGAAAGAAGATATTAGTCGTTGAAGGTGTGATTTGATGAAGCAGTTGCATATGATATGTTCTTTATAGATACCACTTAATAGGCTAAGTCTACTGTCTTGAACTCTTGATTAATGAGCAAAGAGTTCCAAACATGGTTTGAATTTTCAGCCAAAACCAATTGGGTTCAACCGTAGCCTGGCCGAGGCCAATTTTGGAATTGCAAGATCACCTGTTTCTGGCCGTTTTAGTTGGTTTCAGTCAGATTAACTGGTCCTCTGGTTTTTTGCTTAAACTGCAAAAAAAGCTAAACCTATGATTCCTAATCTATTTGATAGATGCCCATTGTTTATCTTGAAAGGGGTAAAATTGACATGTCAACTTGTTTGCTTATAACTGATAACTCCTGGTAGTCATCACAATTTTGTTTTCCGACATTAGTGAGCTTCTTCGACTTGTTTGTAAGTCTCTTCAAAATGTATCACTTGCATTTGTTTTGTATGCCTTTTTCTATTTTGCATTGAATCTTGTTCTCGTTATCCACTTCATGGCCATCGAGTCATACATCCTGTGCTGTTGAAAGTTTCTTCTTTATCTCAAAGGAACATAAAAAACAGACCTAAATACAATGTTGGTGTACTAACAGGAGAACATTTGCACTGGTCTCGACTGCCTTATTGGCTGGTGGAACTATTGCGTACATGCAATCACGCCAGCATAAAAGATCCGCAAGACAAGAATCTTCTAATGGTCTTTGCGCAACGGATAACGGAGAAGAGAGTTTGAGCCAGAATGGTATAGAAGGTAAATCAGTTAGAGCAACAAAGCAAAGAAGAGGTGGATTGAGATCTCTACATGTTCTAGCTGCCATTTTGCTCAAGCAGATGGGTCCAATGGGCATGCGTAATCTTGTAGCCTTGGGAGCAACAGTAGTAAGATTCTTTATCTCCATTGTTTAATTATATTTTTTATATTTATATATCTGGTCTTCCACTTATCCTAATCTTTCCTAGAACTTGTATACTAGTGTCAGAAACATCTCGAACAATTTATACTTAAGAGTTACGGAGTTCTAGTGTGGGTGTCTAAATGTTTTCTGAAGTTATGATAAATTTATAGTTTATACGTCTAACTTCTCTCATTTTAACAAAGTGGTCCATTGATGTTTTTAATAATTACATTTAACAAAGCGGTCCACTACTCCACTGATGTACTTAATTTTTTTTTTTTTTTGCATTATAAAGTATTCACTTTATGCAATCCAAAATTTGTAAGCCTCACAAGAAAACATACAATTATACAATCATTTCTAGAAATATTTGGAATGACTAATTGTTGTTGGTTAAGAAAAAATGCAAAGAATGAGTAACTCCCGATGCATAAGAAAAACCACTTTTTTTGTTTGTAATTTTGGCATTTTTAAGTTGTACTTTGCAAGCTTGCATAGTTTGCTGATATTTTTTTAAGTCATATACCATGAATATGTTTGAGAACTTTCTTTGTGATCCTTTTCATTTTCTAGGGTCTACATCGAAATGGATCTCTTGAGCACCTGGTTCGAAATGACCGTCCCATACTTGTTTTCATCCTCTAAAAGCTTGTTGATTGCCTACAATTTGTTTAGTGTTCTTTATTTTACACTTGTAGACAAACTATAGTTGTCATGATTCATGAACTCATGATGAAAAGGAGAATAGATCATCCGTCATTATATATAGAATCAAGAAAATAGCATTTTGATGAAGATATACTTGATCTTTTAAGTTTGTTTTGTTGAGTTGTCAAGTTAGACTGAACTGGACATTGTAGAATTCTCCAGACCCAAACGGGAGCCCTGGTTGCCCTGGAAGTGCTAACTTAATTGTGCAAATAGAATTGTTGCTTATCTGAAAAGTGAAATGTATGTGTGTTAACCATATATTAAAAGAGAAGCTTGATTTTAATGAGGATTAGGTAAAAGAGTTCCTATTGTTATCTCAGTTAGCTATTCACACACCTGTTCAGGTATTATGTTTGAATTTTGACTTGTTTGATTTATTTGTTTTGGAACCTTGAGCACTCATGATTCAACGGCCTTGGCTTATGCTATTGTTATTTGGGTGGGATTCTGAACTAGTCCACTCCATCTTTGACCAGCTCAGCATATAAAACTTGTGAACTAGCAATTGAGAATTGCGTTCATGGTATGGAAAGGCATGGCAGCCGCCTTAGTGGGGTGATCCATGGACTGCCCTTTGTAGGCCTTACGGTCATGTTGGTGGGTTTTCGCAGGCCACCAAGGCAAAGGCAGCCCAAAATGCAGTAGAAGTAGCAGAATGGGTATGATTGGGGTAAAATGTCGAGTTTTAGGTAGTGTTTAAAAATAATAATTAAAGCTTCATGCAAATCCCTAACCCTAAATCACGTCTTCTTCGATTGAATGGTGGTGGTGACTCTCATGCTTGCCGACGAATGAACAGTGGTGACTCCTCTCGTTTCGTCCTAGTCTCTCTCTCCTTCTCCCTTTCTCATCTATCTTTCGATCATTGCTTGTCCACCACTGCCTCCCATCTTCCTCCCTTGCATATCCCTTTCCATGCCACACCACCACCACCTCTCTTGTGCATATATCCCCTTTTGTACCACACCACGACCACCATTCTCGTCGACACATTCCCCTCACACCACCTCCACCCACTGGCTTTCATTCTCTTTTTTTCCCAAAGGCAACACATTCATCTTTTAGTCTCTTTCTCTCTCTGTCTATGCAAGTCTCCCGTACCTCGGCTCGTCACAATATCAAATTGATTAGATAATCGTATTATCAGTTATCATAATGCTGAATAGTGTGAATCATGTTACTATAATAGTATAATTTAATCTAATTAGTGTAAATTAGTCTAATAAAATTTACATATAGTAAATATTATATCATACATGATTATTTTTAGGGAATTTTACAATTCACACCCTATATTTTACCTATTTTTGATTCACATTCCGTCTTTGAGGATTTTGTAACTCGATCTTTTTTTTTCTATTATTATTATTTAACACTTTGACGTCATTTTGACTAATTGAGATTAACCAAATTACTAAGATACTCTTACCTGTCTACCTCTCCATTATCTTTCTTCATCCTCTCTCAACCACCTCCTTCCGTTGTCGCCGTTGCCACTGCCACCACCTTCTCTCGTCTTCTCTTGCTCCTCATCTTCCTCATTTTCTTTTTCATCTTTCTCCCTCCTCTTCTACCTATCCCATGGAGAGATGAGAGAGAATGAGAGGATGAAGGAGACAAGGTTAATTTGGTTATTTTATAAAATATGTAGTATATTATAATAGAATATTCTTTTGTCGGTACCGTTCATGTTAATCAAGGGTGTTAAATAAAAAATATAAGAAAAAAAGAGGGGTCAGGTTACAAAATCTTTAAAGACGGGATGTGAATCACAAAATAGATAAAATATAGGGTATGATATTAAAAATGTTAGATCACTGGGGCGCTTGCATATGTGCCCGCATACTCTCTAGGCTCTTTGTGGTGGGGTGGTCGCCCAATGCAAGTGGCATAGTTAACGAAAAAATTTTATGATATTGCCACAAAAGTAGAAGAGTGGAGAGGAGAGAAAGAAGTCAAATAGAACTAACAATTTATTCGCTAAAAATATTGTATTCTCCATATACCTTTTCTTTAATAGAGAATAATCCTAAAGTAAATAAATTTCCTAAAACTCCTAAGAATCCAATCTAGATAGGATACTAACAAATGTTAGGAAACTATATAATTAGGAAAGATACTTGAAATAAGAAATCTATGTAGGAAATCTTTTGAAATTAGGTCTCATATGGGAATTAAGTAATCTTTGAGAATGAGACTCATATGAGAATTAGGAAACCATAAGGATTAGGAATAAAAAAAAACTGCATCTTCATTATTTACAATAGCATACACTATATTCCAAGGTAATCAATACACTTCCAATCTTGATGTTGCATATGATTTTACATGCCAGTTAACTGATGTCTTCTGCGATTCTCATATTAAATGGGAATCTTTGCCTGTCTTATAGGTTATACTGTTTAATCCACTAGGGTTTTCTAAACACAATATTCTGGTTTTTCATTTGTCATGTCCTTTGTTGAAGCTACAAACTTTTTAAACTTATGGATATTTGTACACCACTTTGGGTGCAAGAAATAATGAGCTGCTGTTGCTGAAGAACTGAAGAAATACCATTACCAGTATTTGTATGCTGATGTAGTGGTTCATGAAGGGTACCTAAGGATCTTGCCTAAAACCTTACAAATTTAAGGATGACACTTTGCCTTCCTTTTCTTCTTATTAATGTTCTTCTGAATTGTTTCAACATTCAATTTCTGCATTTTTACTCCTTTTCAGCAATATATGCTATTTTGTTCCTTTATCAATTTGATGTAATGACTCCCTGAAAGAATGTTAGAATAATAATGTGAAATATCTAACCTGTTGTAGGTGTTGCGTACTACCTTGAGCATCAGATTAGCAAGAGTTCAGGGATTCTTGTTTCGAGCTGCTTTTCTTCGACGAGTACCAAACTTTATTCGTCTGATTGTGGAAAATCTACTCTTGTGCTTTCTTCAGTCTACAATATATTCCACCTCAAAATATTTAACAGGATCCTTAGGGTTGCGTTTCAAGAAAATTTTGACGGATCTCATACATTCTGATTATTTTGAGGTAAACCCAGCAATAGTTTTTTTTTATAAATTTTTTTTGTGGTTGTTGGGTTACTCTTGTTTTTCTGTCTATGGCGTACTCACTTCTCTGATTTTATCGAGAGACTTCAAAAGTTTCATGATAGAAAATTGTATGACCTATACATTTGTATTGGAGTAATTTTACATGACAAAGATGAACAGTCAAGAATGGATCCTCATTGTATGATCTGTATGTTGAAATTTTGCAAAACTAAGATCATCCTCATAATTGGCATAACATTATCAACCTTCATTTGGAAAGGTGACTGGCATGTGGGTGATCAAGGGATAAATATATAACAAATGTTATAAACAAGTGCTTAGGAGGCACATTTATAGTAGATCGATGTGTATGCAAACATGTATGTGGTCATAATAGAAAATAACATTTGTGATAGGTCGTTGTGTATGCAACATGTATGTAGTCACAATAGAAAATAAAAAAGTCCTTAATTAGATATAATATAAGAAAATGATATGGAAGAAAGAAATTGAAGCCTATATGGGAACCTATTACTTGTAAATAGCCAGGGATTTTTGCTAGAAAGTTTTATAATAATGCTCTAATAATTATATGCACCAATATGTGTTGGTCTTGGGATTCAAGACTATAGTTCAATTGGTCTAAGTAGGCTCAAACTAGATCGGGATTCAAGACTCTAGGAGTTTGATTTTAGTTTTTATTTTTTATTGTGTTAGATGACCAATTACCTAAGGCTTCGTTCACTTGTGGAATAAGGCCAATTCTAAAATAAGTATTCTAATTTTTAATACTCAAAGAAGATAGCTAATACTAGTATAAGCTATTTTATTGTTTAGTTGAATACTAGTATAAAGAGTAATAATTATATTTGATGTGACATAAAATTGATATTAAAATAATGAAGAATAGTGAATTTATATTAGGAATTGATGACATTTAAACCAAATAACCAAAATACTCTTGATTGGATGCAAAGTAGTAGTAATTAGGTGTTGTCTAACTAGGAGCAAAATAATAATTTTCAGCTATTATTAAATTGATTTAGAAAGGTTGTAAGGAATAAAAAGACAAAATGATGAATTAGTATATCAAAAGAAGCTAAATTTATTGTTTAGTTACTATATCAGAATAAGGAGGTTTATTCTAAAAGAAGGCTATTCCTATTTCACAAGTCAACGGGGGCGAAAAGTCTTAAGTTGATAGGTACCAACAATATATACCATGCCTTAGACATTTCCTTATGTATTGCCTCTTTTTTCCCAAGTGATTACAATTATTTACTTACTCGGTAGAGTATACCAATTTAAGTAGGAATCTTCCATTGATTCATATTTGGAGACCTTGATTCATCTTGCAAGAGTGATGTAAAGCAAGGATGGTCGTGCCGGTAGTCGCACAACACTTGTTACGGGGTGTGCCAATAGCACACCCTCGTGCCATGCCAACTGGCATGCATGCCGCGTTGACTCATGTCTGTCTGGCACGGCTGCGTACAAGTCATTATGCCAATGCGGAGTTTTTTTCTTTTAATTTTTTCTATTTCTATCAATCATCATCTAATTAAGATCAAACCCACGGGGTCAGACCTAGACAACCACAAGTCATAATTTATGAGAGACAGGAAAGGAAAGGGACCGTCTCAAGCTCAACATATTTATAGCTAGATGAGAGAAATGTTTGAGTCTGTAGGTAGCAGAACATCAGGAGAGGTGCGCTCATGTCATAGTATGAGTTCATTATCATTACCATCATATCAATCACACTCACTAGAGCCACAATACTCTTATTATATTCTATATCCATACTCTATATATGCTTATGGTGTGCCTATACCGGTTGTTCTCGTATATGTTTAATATCCATATCATATCATAGGAGAACTGTAAAATTTCTATTTATATGAAGACTATGTGAGATGTTACAACGAGCAATACTATTAGTGGATGACTATTAAAGATTATCCAAAGTATTTAATGCGTCATTCTCGTTTTATTTTTGTGTCAGCAAATGAAGTCTTTGATCCTCCTTGTCATTCTACTTGTAATTAGATATTAGTTTTAATTATTAAACTATTATCAATTAATATTATGTATTGAATGTTATTATATGTTCAATTATATTATTGAGTATTCAATCATATTATGGAGTGTTCAATCATTAATATTAGTTTTAATGAATCTATTTAATTATAGTATGTGTTGGATAATATTTATATTTAATTATTGCTTTATCTTTAATAAAATAGATTATTTATAAAAATAATTAAAAGATACGCTATTATAGGTAGGTTTTAATACATATATTTAAATCAAAAACTAAAAATTAACATGCACCCAAAAACATCTCTAAATATTTTAAATTTTTATTAAAAATACTATAAATGCGTGTTAGTGGCATGCAGACGTGTGTCGAGGCATGTCGTTTAGCACGCTGCATGTCGTGCCGATGGTGGCACGGCATGGCACGTGCCATTGGCACAGCCATTGTTGATGCAAAGTATTTTGCTCATAAGACATTGAATCACAATATGGAATCAAAAGTGTTAGGTCTGCTTGCTAGTTAACACCCTAGAGCTGGTAGTGCCATTGGTCCGACTTGCGTGCATAAAAAATGTTACTCTAAATACATTATATATAGTAACGAGAGGACAACAGTTGTCTAAGATTGGATACAGATCAGAGAGTGCTCAAACCACATCCGTATCATATTTTTTGTCCGGATACGGATTCGGATACGAATATTGGACAGATAACAAAACTTAAAACCATATCCTAACAACGGATATAAATCGGATAAGAATTGGATCTTAAACGGATGAGTAAAGATCGAACACGGATCGAAACCGAAGCATATTACACTAATATGTTTCATATATATATATAGAGAGAGAGAGGAAACCAAGGCTTGTTCAAAAGAATCACAGATTTGATTTCAGTGAGATGCATAATGTTTCACTTGTCATGGTGTTTATGATAGCATCTCAGACCTAATAGTGCCTCTGACTGAAGATAGGATCATAACTCAATAACAGTTTTCTCTCCTTTCTTCTTTTGTTCGTGGATTTCATCTTTGGAGACAACAGCTGTCTCAGATGGGGAGGAACTCACAGTGAACCTGACAAAGAGGCGATACAATAAACTGACTTGTCTTCTATAAGGTGCATTTAAGGTCTTAATTGCATACTCCCATACTCTGATAGAATAAGATAACTTCATAAATTAAGCTATTTTCCCTGTCAGCGATTCTAGAGATATGGGTTATGTTTACAAAATCATGGCAGATACTCCCCAAGCAACTTCAGAATCTAGTTTGAGCAAGATGACTGGTTAACAAAGAAATATAATTGTTCAGCCAAATTAACAACAAGACCTACGAATTCCATCCAACCTTGTGCAGAAAATAAATATTCAATATCCATCTAAAAACTGAAATTGGTGTACTCAATTCGTGGTGTACAGAGGGTAGAAAAAAATCTGAAGTTAATGAATTCATGTAAATAGACATTAAAAAGAAAAACTAAAACAGAAGACATGCTTACTGCTGTATTGTTTTCTTCAAGAGGCTATGGACGCCGAACCCAAAGAGAGGAGATTAGTAGGACACTCTAGATTAGAAAGGGAAGGATCAAATAGATTGACGCATCAAGAATCACGATGGAGGTCTAGGAGAGAGAGAGAGAGAGAGAGAGAGAGAGAGAGAGAGAGAGAGAGAGAGAAGAGAAGAGGTCTCGATTTCATTTCGGGACTAGAAGAAGAAGGTAAGGCCGTAAGGATGTTGGGATTTCGACGACGGCTAGGGCTAGGATTAGAGAGTAATGAGAGGAAGAGAAGAGGGGTAATTGGTAAATGAGTAGGATTTTTAGCAGGTAGGGTATACAACATTAAGTATATAATTTATAAATTATGCGGTAAACGGGTATCCGATATCCGTATCCAAGTCAGGTAGGATTTTTCGACCTGAATCCGATTCGGATCAGGTTGGGTAGGGAGTTGGTTTGGAGTTAATTTGATCCGTGCTCACCTCAGGTACAATTTAAGAGTATATATACATTAACGCCCCTGTTTAAACTTAAGGTGGATCAAACACAAGGAGTTTCCCAACTATATATTTAAAACGTGGAGTAGGATGTGACTTAGCGAAGTAATAAGCTATCAACTCCACAGATATATAAGGAAGACTAGTAGTGCTAGCTAGAAACTAATGTCGAACAAAATGATAGTTCACCTCAATGTGTTTTGTTTTCTCATGGAATATAGAAATGCTTGCAATCAGTATAATATTCATGTTGTCACAATAAAAAGCAATGGGCTTGGGAGTTGACATGCCAATATTCATTTGATTCATAAGGGAAAATGTCTCCTCATAATCAATGCTATACTCCTTAGTGAAACCTTTAATAATAAGGTGAGCTTTGTATTGCTCAATAGATTCATCAAGCCATTTCTTGATTTTGTAAATCCAATTACAACTAAGAGGTTCAATGCCACTTGGTAGAGGAACATCTCATGTCTAAGTGCATGCAAAAGCCTAAAACTCCTCATTTGTAGTATGCTTCCACTCAGGATGAACTACAAATTCCTAATAAGAACTAGGCTCATGATTTGCATGTAGAGCTGTTAGAAAGGTGTGAAATATAGAAGAATAGATTGCAACATCATTAAATCCATATCTTTGAGGAGGACGATGCACATGCTGAGATCAAAGATAGTAGCAACTAGAGGAGAGAGTGCAAATAGTGGTGCAGAAGATAAACAATAGGAGACGCAGATGAAAGAGGTATAGGAGTAACTCTGTTACGCTTCACCTTGGATGAGCCCAATAGCGATGTGGGGGCATTGGGTTCGGTGCCCAAGAGGTTCCTTAGGGTATTTCAGATTAGACCCTACAACTTATTTTATTGCTTTCTAGTCCGGTTTAGCTATTTCTTTCGTATTTCAAATAAGACCCTAGATTATTGTAATATATTTAGATTTGTGTTCAATTGAGTCGAGACTAAGTTGAAACCATGTAGGCTGTGCACCCAAGTCGATTATTGAGATTTATCATGTCTTCTTCTTTCTCTCTTCCTCTCCTCTTACCTTCAGCCAAACTTGGCCGACCACCTTGGTCGCCTTTCTCACCTTATTGTTCGACTAGCATCTCCTGCCCCTTAGGAGACGGTCCTCCTATCCTCCTTCGACCTTTCTATTGACCCGCTACACTACCTCATCTTCTATCGCATCACCACCATCACTCAATTTAGTCAAATCACTACTCAATTTAGCCAAACCACCACCACCATCGGCTACCCACTTCCAAATCCACCACCATAGAATCAAAACTATTGGTATGTGGTACACAGTAACTATCAGTTTGATTCACCATAAAAAAAGTTGTTGAAAGTTGAAAAGGACGAGAAAGTGATGGTAGCTGGTGGTGGAGATTCCAATCATTGGAATAGAGGTTCGGACAGTCGATATCTCAATATCTAACTAGCCAAACCTTGCGATCTTAGATTTCTTGGAAAGTTCTCTTCTAGAGCGACAACTTTTTCAAATTTTAAGAGGTTCCAATGTCTAGATCTCCCGGAATCGCCCTTGCAAGGTTTGCCCTAGAACAAGTCCAAAGACTGCTGCGAATCGAGTCAAGTCATTTCCCCATCGAATAGATCTGAGTGCGTAACAAACTCGTCGAGAGTACACTTGAGTAATAAGATAACAAAGGAGAGAATCACTAGGACATTCAATAAGTGGCTTCTTAAAAGAGTATGAAGTAGGCATAGTCTCAATAGGAGGTTGAGAAGATGTCAAATATAGAGGCTCAAGAAAAGTGAAGTCCTGAGAGTCATGAGAGTTATAAAGGAATATCCTTTAAAAAAGAGATATGATGAGCAATCCATATCCGATTAGTCAAAAGGATAATAGCATTGATAGCCTTTATGTATAAAACTGTACCCAAAAATAACAAATCACACATATCAAGTTGACAGCTTGTTATACTCATGTCAGGAAGAAGAATAAAGAAAATACATCCAAAGACATGAAGATTACTATAATCTAGTTTAACAGAGAAAAATAACCTTATGAGGAGAGCGATCTTGTAGGAGAGGAGAAAACATGAGATTGATAAGATTGACAGGAGTCAAGAAAGCGTTTTCATAAAAGGAATATGGGACAAGAATTGAGAATAAGAGCATGATTAATCTCTAAAATAAGATGATGTTTTCATTCTACTACACTATTTTGCTTATTAGTGTAGGGACAAGAATGTTGAAAAAAATTGTCACGAAGATGAGAAATGGAACACATAGAAGCATAAGTGTACTCTCAAGCACAGTAAAACGTTTAAACCTTAATGTATTTGTGAAATTGATTGTGAATCATAGAAGTGAAAATTTGATAAATTTGGGGAATCTCAGATCGATGACTAATGAGATAAACCAAAGAATAATTTAAAGAAGTTATCAATGAAACTCACATAATACAAATGTCCACATGTAGAAAGGTAAAGATGTAGGTTCCTTGTATTAGAATGAATAAAATCAGAATATGATCTGCTTTTACTATTACTAGAAGAAAAAGAAAGAAAAGCCGATTATTTGGCCAACTTATAACCCACACAATCCGACATAGAACTAGAACTAAAGGAATCTTGCCCTAAGGCTCTAGAATAGAGAAGACACGAGACTTTGATATATGACATAACCTACGGTACCACAAATCAATATGAGAGAGAGCAACACCAACAAAATGGGAAATAAGTTAGATAAGTAGACGAAGAAAAGAAATATGATAAAGATCACTAACTCTACGACCAACTCAAGTCTCTTGGCTAGTCACTGGATTCTGCACAACACAAGAATTAGTATTACATAAGATATGATAGGCATAATCACAAATAATGCTAATTGAAAGAAGATTTGTGCTCAGATTAGGAACATACAAGACATGAGGTAGTGTAAGACCATCATAAGGCTCAGAGGTAGTGACAATAGATTTAGAGTAACAAATGGGAAGAAGAGGTTCATTTGTAGTCTGAAGTGGTGGAACTATGACATGAGTGAATAAAAAGGATAAAGAATCGAGAATCATATGCTCAAACCGCTCTCTAAAAATCTCTATAGGTACTAGCAAATTGTAAAGGAAAGTCAGGAGGCTCTAATGCCTGCAACTCCTGCCAAAAGTCATGCATGTGGGTATATAATTGTTGGATGGATCATTCACCCTGCTTAGTAGTTTGAGCACTAGATAGGAGGAGATAGGAGGTGATACTCTCGAGTATCATTAGACTTGACAAACACTCTCGAGTATCAGCTTTAGTGGCAAAATCAAGTAAAACCCAAATGAAGAGCGTTGTCAATAGAGGCAATCAAATATGCCCAAACACAATGATTGCAAGCCTTCTAAGTAGCATATTCTTTGGAGACATCGGAAGGCATAGTATTGGGTTTGTCGAGATGATCGGAGAATCACAATCATCGAGTGCACTCTCTATGGTTGCGGATCAATATGGCCAATCAACAGCAGTTAGTGGCATCAAATCAGTAGAAGAAAGTGATCATGGGAATGTGGAGAGCTCCTAGCCTCTTGTTGGTCATAAAGGTCGGTGCATTATTTCCAACTTTCCTAGAAGACCTAACAACCAATGAGCTCCTCTCAAGCTGATATTTTTGAATCGAGAAGCGAAGAGGTGAGACAATGCTCCAGATTGAAGGATGTAAAATTGGTGGAGAGCTTCGGATTGGATCTGATTACGAAAGAGGAGCAAGGAGAAGGTTGCTTGTCAGAGTTAGGGCTCTCTTTTCTCCCTTCTCCTCTTTCTTCTCCTTACTCTTCTCTTCGATCTCGTTAGTAGTGATGTGATTCGCAACAACTGAGATGTTACCATTGGTCATTTCTAACCTGAGTCGATGAAGGAAAGATGAGAAGGGAGGAAGGAGAAGGCATGTGTCTCACATGTTACCTTTCCTTAAATATATATACATTTTGTCCAGTTATTACACTGAGCTTCGGCGATGCTACTAAAATACAGCGTCAGCGATAAGGTGGGTCCTGATACCTTGTAATAAAAGTAGAGGCTCTAGGTCTTTCTCATTAGAATAAGTATAAATACATGTATATGTAGGGTAGGTTGTCCCTCAAGTACAATATAAGGGTATATATACATTAACATATACATGATTTAAAACTATCCTAATTGCAGCCTTTCTTGTAGGATACTACAAGTCTACAACTCTACAAGTCAAATCCCAAGTATGCGTGTATTGAGATTCACCTGAGAGACTTATTGGACAACCTTCGAGACTATTCAAAGGTGTAGAAGCTTGATAGCGTGAATTTCAGAATCTGATTTTTATGTGGACTCAAGAAGTGGGTTCACTTGCCAAACACGATTTTATAATATTAGTCTTAGGCCAAATCCAAATACGGGTACATACCACTACAAGTCTACTACTTGGATGTCTGCTTAATCTAGATATAGGTACTAACCATGACATGACTCAAATCCAGATGACTGGGTATGGATGTACTTACACTTGATATCTCTAATTATGGATAATACTAAATATCTAATTTGTTAGAGCTAATTTTCTTTTCATATGTGCACAAATTTAATTTGGCATCCTAAGCATAATCGGGCCGATTTTCAGCTGATTAGCATGATTAATTGATTAAATGATTCAATGAATCGACCCATTAAAGGGATCAAATTGGCCGATTAGATCGGATTGGCAGCTCTCTTCAATTTTGACCAAAAGGTTGATTTTGTCCAAAGCAACAACAATGATTTTTAATTCGGCCCAATTAGAAATGAACGGCAATTCGAATGATTTAATAAAATTGGCCAATTCAAGTCTTCCTTTCAACAATCAATTTTGACCAAGTACAGACACTTGGTTGGAAAACTATCATTAAGTGTTCCGATTAAGAAATCTACTAGGGAAGATGGTAGCAGTGGAAAATTGATATCATGTGACAAGGGCCTTTTTCTAGCTTGAGAGGAGCTACTTATAGATATGGAGAGTAAGAGTGAGGTGGCAAGGAAGACTACCAAATGACTGCACAAAGAGAGTTTAGGAAAAATTTGACACACGGCCAAATGAAGCACGACAAGGATAAAAAGAAATATGTGTCAACGAAAGGCTCTATACCTTGATTAATGATTAAGATAATTAATTATGCTTAATTATGGATATAATCAAAATCATATCTTGGATGAAATATTATATAATCAAAATCAAATATGTGTAACTAAATTGTTAGGTTACACCCAATAGTTAGTCCAAATTAGCGACGTACCTACTGTACCTAAATTCTTGCACTAATATTTGATTATCCAAAGTGAATGACAAGATTACTCATGTGGGGATTGCTACATGCAAAACTAATGAAAAGTTTTCTTTTCATTGATGGATGATTAAAAGTCATATTGAAATGACGTTTATTTTGATTTATAGTTTTATACTATGTTGAAAACCAACAGAATGGAGAAAAATATGCTCTCTTTATTGATCAATCCAAATAATACAATTTGAAAAAGAACAGAAAAGTTGTGGTTGAATTTGGAAAAGGAAAGTTCCTCAATTTAGCATTTATAGCAAAATAAGGCAAATTAATGCTTGTACATATGATTTTAAGTTTGAGGAATGAAGACAGGAAAGCAGCAGTGCAAGGGAGGAATGAAAAGGAGAAGGGAAAGGAAATACACTAATCTATTGTAGAGATGGAAGAAAAGATACTCACCGAAGTTGTGGGAGTTCACTGGGGAAAGGAGAAAAGAAGAGAAGATCAATCTGTGGGGAAGGGAAGATTAATTTTACCTGGGCATGGAAGGAGAGAGGAATTACCGACCTGGATGTAGGTGGGAAATGGAAGAAAGTTATAAATTATAATCAACCTTTATTTTTCAGATCTGAATTTTCTACTGTTTTGTCTTCTGGCCTTTATTGCTCCAGAGTCTTCACAGACTAATTGAGGCCCTGGTTTAGGCAGATGTGGATTTAGAACTGGTTCAGAACTTAAATATTAACTTTCCTTGAACTTAGCTTCTAAATAAAGAGTCTATCACTCTAGGGGAAGCTTTAAGTGTTCATTGCTCGATTAGGAAACAACTGGGAATCCTAATTATAAAGGATAAATGCTCAATCAGGAACTAGCTCTTGTGATGGTACATTGGGGGGCTTGTTATATAAGATCGGCTTGTCTTCAGTGATCCCTATTGGCTGATTCTAATGGTAATGAAGTCCGTGATGTTTCTCAATCGGCACATCGGTAGACACTTGGTCAGCTGGAGACCTAGTTGTTGCTGCCAGATATCTATTTGAATGTCTCCATTAGGATGTTATAGGTTCTATTTTATCATGTTGATGGCAGTTTCCATTTGACCCTTGAAAGGACGTAATACTCTTGTCACCAAGTAAATGAATATAATTATTAATTGTTCGATAGGTTTTCTTGTAAAACTATTGCATTTGACTTCTTATTCTTGGAGTTAAGTAACTTCAACTTAAAGATTGCATTTTCTATTGCATAGTTTGGCAATGTGCAAAACCTTTGATATTTATGCTTGCTTATTCCTGGTAGATCTATTTCTTCTGTGCAGAATATGGTGTACTACAAAATATCACATGTTGATGACCGAATCACCAACCCAGAGCAACGGATTGCTAGCGATATACCGAAATTTAGCTCAGAACTAAGTGAACTTATACAGGATGATCTTACTGCAGTTGCTGATGGCCTGATATACACTTGGCGTCTTTGTTCTTATGCAAGTCCAAAATATGTGCTCTGGATACTGGTAAAGTGTACCTCTCAAAGGAAAGATACTTTTGTTCTTGATATAAGTTCTGGATGTTCTTGATTTTTCTGTATGATGCCATGATACAAAGATACTCATTAGTAAGTTATTGTTCTCAGGCATATGTAATAGGAGCAGGGGCTACAATTAGAAACTTCTCTCCTGCTTTTGGGAAACTGATGTCGAAAGAACAGCAACTTGAGGGGGACTATCGACAGCTCCACACACGGTTAAGAACTCATGCTGAAAGTGTGGCATTTTATGGTGGTGAGAAGAGAGAAGCCTCTCATATACAGCAGCAATTCAGATCTCTTATTAGACATTTAAATCTTGTTCTTCATGAGCATTGGTGGTTTGGAATGATTCAAGATTTTCTCGTGAAGTATCTTGGTGCAACAGTAGGGGTTGTCCTGATAATTGAGCCCTTTTTTGCTGGCAACCTTAGACCTGATTCTTCGACCATAGGAAGAGCAGAAATGTTGAGTAATCTTCGTTATCATACAAGTGTCATAATATCACTATTTCAATCCCTTGGGACTCTTTCTATCAGTTCGCGACGGTTGAATCGTCTCAGGTTATTGCTTGACCCATTATGAACTGGAGAAGTTATGCCACTATTTTTGCATGTTAGTATTATATTGAGAATATATATCAGATTCCTTCAACTGTAACATGTTATTTGTATATGCCTGAATTCATGACCAAGATGTAAAATCTCACATATCAGCATGTAGTATCTGTTCATTGCACACAGAATTTTGATACATAACATTA
This sequence comes from Typha angustifolia, assembly GCF_048772165.1. NCBI lineage: Eukaryota > Viridiplantae > Streptophyta > Magnoliopsida > Poales > Typhaceae > Typha > Typha angustifolia. Next base: position 7,114,076 of record NC_133252.1, on the reverse strand, counting down.
CCCAACTCTTGTCTTGGTAACCTGATGCACAATTGTGTCTTATATTATTGATATTGTTCATGTCGTGAAGTCTCATCCCTTCTGAATTGAAAGCCATATTATGCATGTTATCATATATAATCCAGTAGAGTATATATCTCTTATTTCTTTCTCAGCTATTAGTATTATAGAGTTATAGCATATTATCTAGATAAGCAGCTTGCACTAAGGCCATGAGGATTTTTTCACTTGGAAATTGAGTTCTTAATCCAGCTTGCCTTATAAATATATTCTTTGCATTTACTTCCAGTTTGGCCACTTAGGCTTTCATCTTGTAGCATCTAGATTATCATAAAGTTTGTTTATCTCCTGCTCTATATTTCATTGGATTACACTGGGAATGATTGGATATTACTTATATTTTCATTCAGAGCTGAAGTTGCAACTTGAGTAATTGAAGTAGTACATTGAATGGAGATGCATAAATTTGTAGATATATTTAATATAAATTAATTTCTGGTATAATTGTGGCTAGTAAGAAATTTATGCAGTTTTGTTCTTGTAAAGTTGTAGGAATGAAAGGAAATAGTTTTTAATTATTTTATGTGGTTATGGCAAAATTTTTGTAGTTGAGAATATTTTAAAGGATGAAAGTTTGCTGGAGTTCAATCAGAAGACAAATGGATTTCAGCTTATTTTCTTTTACATATTGAAGCTCAGTTTTACAGTTCATGATCTAAAAAATTTGTGATTGTTGAGGGAGAGATGATTGGCCTCCATGTCAGTAGAGTGAATGCTTGCATTCGATATATTTTTCAGTTTTCTTGCATGCTGAATTAACATGCTGTTTTCACAAAGCAAGAAGAATCTGATATTTGAGGAGGGGCAAATTGGATAGCCTTCTTTTTTTTGGTCAGATGCAAACCCATGCGTTTCATTTAGCAAGAGCAACAAAAAGATAACTCGAACAATTTGGAAGTTCAAACAATTCAATTTTTTTTGTACTGGCTAGCAAAATCCATATCTCAGGTTTTCTTCCTCTTTTTCTTTCTCCCCATACCTCTCTCTCCTCATACTTTCATTTCAACATGGTATGAGTGTGAAAGTATCTCTGCTTTCTAGCTTGCTATGGAATCAGTGAGCTAATTGTCAGTCTCTGAAGTATATAAAGTACTGTTGTGTTTCTTCATTTTACTTGGCATGCGTTGCTAAGGTGATGTTTGGTTTGCATCTTTTTTATTTGTATTGCTTAGATATGTATTATTCTACTGATTTTCCACATTATTATGTTCATTGTTTGGAGATATTGTATTTTACAGTGGTTATGCGGACCGCATTCATGAGTTGCTGGCTGTCTCACGAGACTTATCTTCTGGCCATGATAATTTGTCACTTAAAAGGAATGCTAGTAGAAATTATATAAGTGAAGCAAGTTATATAGAGTTTGCAGGTGTCAAGGTATGTTGTACTAGCAGGGACACTATTATTTCTTTCTATTTCTTGTTTGATCTTTGTCTTTCTTAGTCTGATACTAAATTCTTCCAGGTAGTTACACCAACCGGAAATGTCCTGGTGGATGATTTGAGTCTCCGAGTAGAATCGGGTTCTAATCTTTTGATTACTGGTAGTCATTTTAACTTTTCTTTTCTTTATTTTGATACTTTGTCTAGCATTTAACTAACGGAATCAAAGCTGTTGAATTCAATATTAGATTGAAGCCCAAGTTCCTAATCAGTTGGAGGATTTTTGTAATGTTGAGCAACCTTTAGAAAGCATTAATTAATTACCTGCTATTGTTTTTGAGAGGTGAGTTTCCAGTGGCCACGCTTATCCAGCTATCTTTGAAGGATGAGTTTGCTTAGATTCAGGCAGTGCCACAGTAAGACACCTCTAGATTTACTCTGTTTTATGAAGTATATAAATAAAAACCCACTTACATAATTTGAACAAGTTGGTCTTCTCAAGAATTTCACTACTAGTAAAGTGATTGCTACAATGAAAATGAATACTGTTATTTTTTTGGCATCTTGTCCTGCATTTATTGCTTAGATAATCATGGCTCTACTGTGATGTCAACATTTAGAGGATATACTGTAGGAAGCCTTGGTATTAAATGTTTGATATTTGTTCCTCTGCAAATCAATGAACTGTCTTATAGATCTTATAGCTCCACAGCGCCATCTTTGAAATTTAAGTTTCCTGTCGAACATTTCACTGTGTACCTTAGCAGAGCTCATTTTGTCATTTTGGTGTATTGCTTGGATCATAAGGGTGGTATGCTTATATTATTGTTTAGTGTTAACCATGCTAGATGATGGTATTTTATCTTGGTGTTTATCTACTAAGTACATGTGTAGTTTCATAGTTGGAAAATGATTTCTGTTCATACTTTGTTCAGGTCCAAATGGAAGTGGGAAAAGCTCCCTTTTTAGAGTCCTTGGAGGACTGTGGCCACTGGTATCTGGTCACATTGTCAAACCTGGGGTTGGCTCTGATCTTAATAAGGAGATATTCTATGTCCCCCAGCGACCATATACAGCTGTTGGAACACTTCGAGACCAACTCATCTATCCTCTTACAGCAGATCAAGAGACTGAACCACTTACATATAATGGGATGGTTGAGCTATTGAGAAATGTAAAATTCACATACTCATTAATGTTTCTTCTACCTCCTGCCCTAAATATTGCTTCCTCTTCTATTATTGAAGTTTATTTCTTCTTCCCTCTTTTTCAACAAGTGGATAGTTCCATATATCTAAACTGCTCGTTTTCAGGTTGATCTTGACTACTTGCTGGAACGTTATCCTCTTGAAAAGGAAATTAACTGGGGCGATGAGCTCTCTCTTGGTGAGCAACAAAGACTAGGGATGGCCAGGTTGTTCTATCATAGGCCAAAGTTTGCTATTCTAGATGAGTGTACCAGTGCTGTCACAACAGATATGGAAGAGCGTTTCTGTGCTAAGGTTCAAGCAATGGGTACATCGTGCATTACAATATCCCATCGCCCAGCATTGGTTGCATTTCATGACATAGTTTTGTCCTTGGATGGCGAGGGAAGGTGGAGTGTTCAGTATAAGAGGTTGTAGTCCATGAACTATTTGATTTAATTTTATTCTTCTCAAAGCTTCTGACTTTTTGAACTTATATTGTCTTGATAATGTAGGGATGGCTCATCTTTTCTTACTGAAGCAACATATGATTTGTTGAAATCATCTGAAACTGATCGTGGAAGTGACGCGTTAACCGTTCAAAGAGCTTTTATTACCAATACAAAGGTCTGCAACTTGTATATTTATCTCCTCATATACTAGATTCTTCACAGAAGATTTTACAGGCTTTATTTTGCAGAGAAATACATTATTAAAATCCAAGGAGCATTCTTATTCAACAGAGGTGATAGCATCATCTCCTAAAATGGAGCATGAAGCTCCACAGCCCCTAGTCCCACAACTACAATGCTCTCCAAGAGCATTACCTCTCAGAGCAGCTTCAATGTTCAAAGTGCTGGTAAGCTCTTATGTTTGGATCAATTTACTAGGAGGCTAATTTATGCAAACCTGGCTGGAGTCTGTTATTTAAAGGAAAATTAGTGAGCATTAGTCTGCAAATTGTCAATTCCTGGAACAAACCAATAAGACGCATGTAGGTACTTCAAATTAAGATTTTATTCCAAAATTCACTCCTAGAATGGAAGAGATTTGAAAACAAAGTTTTTTTATTGATAAATTGGTAGATCAATTATTTTACTATTGATCAATAGTAAAAGCAACAATGGCCATGCTAAAGGCATGTACCGTGTCGATCCTTAGTCGACCAGCATGCCCTGCGTGCCATTGACATGCATTGGCACACTTTGAGATATTTTTAATAAAACTTTTAGGGTATTTAAAGATGTTTTTGGTTCTTCGGCATGCCCAATTTTGCTTTTTGGTTTGAATATATATAGTAAAAATTTTCATCAGTATTTTATTTAAAATTATTTTACAGATAACCTATTTTATTAAAGATATTGTAATAGTTAAATAAAAACATTATTCAACACATAGTATGATTGAATACTTTATTATATGATTGAATTAGAAAAAAGTTAAAAAAATGGGCTCCACATGACATATTATGTTTCACATGATAAAGAAAAGCTCTATAGATATTTTAGGTTTATTATTCTAATGGATTTGTACTGGATCAATAAAATTCATTTTGAATCTTACACGATCCATGTGGTTCGGCACTCACCAGTGCCAGTCACACGGCTCAGCACAGGAGTGTGCTAGGTGCCGTGCCACCATCAGCACAGGGCATGCTGACTAGCACGACCATCATTGAGTAAAAATATCTACCAAGAATTGTGCTGTAATTGTTTAGGAATGAATATATGGAGTCTAGTCAGAGATAAAGGATTTAAGGTTAGTTCTAAATCCATCTTCAACTCCAGGTATCAAAATTGACTCAATCCATTGCAAGAATCCTTCAGACAGCAGTGGAATATTTGACAGCAGCTGTTGAAAAGTATTAATGGTTGAGAAGTGTAGAGAAGAAAGAAAAAGAGAGGAAGGATGTGGGATAGAATTGGAGAGCTTGGGAGGGAAACTTGTACACCAAAGAGAGGGATTGTACATGTTAAATAAAGAGGCAGAGAGAAGGGAGTTCAGTGAGTTGTGCACGTAGCCTTTTGGGAGGTTCTATAGGAGAGACAAATAACTGGGTGACATAATAAAAAGGGTGGAGTACATACAACTTTAAGTAGTAGTAAGGGATGATGGCCATAATCAGGGCAGCTCCACTTAAATCTGACTATAGGCCTATCCTTGGGCCCACTAAATAGGTATCAACTCTCTTATTACTTAGTGAACTTTTCCTCTTTAGGTTGACACTGGAATTAGTTGGATGCCATTTTGAACTTTTTATTTACTTCACTCACTGATATTTGCAGAGTTGCAATCAAGGATTGTCACATTAGAGGGACAGGATGTGTTGGCCATGGCATGGCACATACTGCAACATGTGCCTTACCAAGCTAGTATGTTGCTAGCACACTAGATGGCCTTAATGTGACAAATGTCAAAAACCATAATCTTTAAATTTTAAACCTTTTAGAGCCTTAAAATCAGTTTTAAGGGTTAAGTTAAAGTCTTTTGGCACTAGATATTAATGTAACACATACAATTTATTATATCAAATGGTGAATCATACACCAATTGGATTCTAACATGATTTCCCCTTTTTTCAGATTTTTAAAGTTGAGTCAAATAACTTAGGGAAACTGAAATGTTTCTTTGATTCTTAAAATTTAAAATATAATTTATATAGATTGAGCAATAAAAGTTAAATGGGTAATAAAAGGGATGAGAGACACATAATAAGATTGAATTTTTTTTAAACTAATATTAATGATTAAACACTCAATAATATGATTGAATACTCCATAATATAATTAAATACATAATATTAATTGTTAAGGGTTTAATAATTAAAACTAATATCTAGTTGAACATAGCATAACAAGAAGGATCAAAGACTTTATTTACCTATAGAAAAATAACACAAGAATGTTGCACTAAATATTGTCGATAATCTTCAAAACTTATTCACGGATAGTATTACTTGCTGTAACGTCTCACATTAGTTTTCATACAGATAGAAATTTTGTAATTATTTTTATAATATGATATGATATGAATATTGAATATGAATATGAATAGGAACTAAAGTTGATTTGATAATAATTAATGAAAATAAGAATTATTTTTTATAAAAGGGTTTCCCATGCCGTGTTAGACAGCATGGGTTAGCACGAGGGTGTGCCAGTGACATACCCCGTGCCAAGTGCCGTGCCACTACTGACACGGGAAGTGCCGGCCGGCACGGAGTGTGCTGACCGACACGGCCATCCATGCTTTGAAATTAAATATACTCAATACCTAGTGACATTGGTCAGCATGGGTGCCCATGAGAGGGTATCAAAATTCAAAATACTCCACCTATGTCGGTGTTGGTAACTCACTAGCACGATATAGGTCAACTTGTGTTAAAATATCAAAATTTGGCTATTTAAGTTTTTTTTTTTTTAAAAATTCAACTTGTAGCATTACGTAGTGATATGCTCTGAAATCAGAATGTGATAGTCTGATTGATCAAGTAGTTTATCCAATTCTTACGTTTCATATTCATTTATATTTCCAGATTCCAAGACTGCTTGACAAGCAGGGAGCACAATTGTTTGCAGTTGCTCTACTTGTTTTCTCTAGGACCTGGATTTCAGATCGCATTGCCTCCTTGAATGGTTGGTTAATTTTTATGACTTCTTAAGAAAGGCATCAAATGAACTGCTTCATTTGATATAATTTATGCTCCCTTACAGGCACTAGTGTGAAGTATGTCTTGGAGCAGGATAAATCAGCTTTCATTCGACTGACTGGAATAAGTGTCCTTCAAAGTGCTGCAAATGCTATTGTGGCACCCTCCCTAAGGTATGTACTTCCTTCCAATAAGGTAATCTTTGACTTGTCAATACCGCTATCTTGCTCGGATTACTTAGAAGCAGTCCCTTGGGTTGGAGAAGAAGGATAAAATGTGCTATCATCTATACGGCGTCTTCAGAATAACAATGGAGTTAGTCCTCTACTGAAAAGAGTGTCTTCTGATATCACCAAGGTGTAACCACACTTCATCACCTCCTCTTCTTGAGGAAAGAAATACTCAGAGAAGTTATGTAAACATCTAGTAAACTAGTGTTCTTCATGCGTTTTAAGTACTCAACCTCACAATAGTTTATAAAGATTCTAGCTCTGTATCTTAGGACTCCAGAAATTGCATAGGAACTACACTAATTTTGAAGGTGCAGTTGGACTAGGAACATAGGTGAGACTTGATGTTGCCTTCATTAATATGATTTGTCAATAATATAGAATCCTATTAAGGTATCCTAAGATCTAATATGTTAGCAGAGAAAGAGATGTTGCTTTAGTGTTTATTCTAACTGCAAAAGCTAATGTCTCAAAGGATTGTTGCTTAGATATGTCTGTAGATACGCTGTGAATACAATTTTATCTATTTAATTGTTTACTTACTTTCTTTGATCTCCTATTTTCTAGGTTATTCATTATGTGGAAAGGGATATTATAGTGACAATTGCTTCTAGTTAATTTTGAACTGGCATTTATAGTTTGAGATGTGATACAAACTTTAACCTGCCTTCCATTGAAAATCATGTGTCAAGTAGTATGACCTCATGACTTCAGTAACCTTTCTCGTCTACACTTTACAGGCACCTCACAGCTAAGCTTGCCCTCGGATGGAGAATTCGTTTGACTCACCATCTACTCCAACATTATCTGAAAAGAAATGCTTTTTACAAGGTACCCTTCTTTTTGACAAAAACACCTTACAGGCTTAAAGCATTAACTTAAATCCAGTGTTTTAGTCTTCACTTTAGAAAGTTTACCTACCTAAACTATTTCTTTCAATTAAAAGTCAATAGACGAGAACTTTGGAATACACTTCTGAGTTTTGATTGTGCTATATAGAAAATACCTCAAAATGAAGCTAGTTAGAAGAAGGTTGCACAAGCAACATTTGAAAATTGAAACTAAGACTTTATGGAATTTTGTTTCTAGTTTAAAACTAATATTGCTCTACAATTAAGGGTTTAATTGATGGGGGTGTGTTAGGGCTGTTCGGGCATGTGGTGTATTGTTTGATACATGAGGAGTATCGGCTGTATTAGGTATCATACAATATGCAATAAGTGACACACAGGACTCTCTAAGGGTTACTCGAGATCAATGTTTCGAAAGGCGGCCGCGAATGGCAGACGGTCACCCCACCGCCTAGCGCCTAGGCGGAAGGCGTGTGACAAGGCGGGTGACAAGACGGTTTAGCATTTTTAATATAAAAAAATAAAAATGAATAAATAAACATATATAATATACATTACATACTTATATGTAATTACTGACAAACAAACTAATAGACTAATTACTAAGTGATTAACATTTAATAGATTAAAACATTTTAACGGATTAAGTGATTAATAGATAATTACTAATTTACAACTTTATAAGCATTTATTCTTCAACAGATAATTAATTTAGTCGACTTTTGACTTGTCATTTTGTCTAATTGCCTATCATAACTGATTAACTGATTAAAACAGATTTTAAAAAAAAAGGACATTCGATCTGTTCGATTGAGAGAGAGACTATGAAGGGGGGAGTGAGAGAGAGAAAGAGGACTGTGTGTGTGGGAGAAAGAGAGAGAGAGTGTGTCTGTGTGTGAGAGAGAGGGAGAGTGAAAGAGAGGGAAAGAGGATCGTACCTCTTTCGCTTCTCGCCGTCCATTTCTCGCTCCTTGCCAACTCGTCCGCTACTTGCTGTTGCTGCACGATGCCCACTATCCGCCGCTTTAGCTACCTTGGAGCTCGCTGTTGGCGGTCATGGATGGGAGAGCTAAAGAGGATCGAAGGTTTAGGCCCTTTAGTGTTTCTAATTTCTTTGCCGAGACTCAGGAGAGGAGAGCAACGAGAGAGAGAGAGAAGAGAGTTTTTATATTAAGGTTAATGAGTTAGTTATCTTAGTGGATAATAACCCGACCCTATACCTATTTGTAACCCGATAAGGCTGGTTGGCGGGCCAAACCACCATTCCGCCTTATCGGGTGAACGGCCCACCTAGCGCCTTTTGGCGCTCAGGCGACTCGCCAAGGCGGCAGCCCGCCTTATGCGAGCGCCATACCGAATGGCGGGGCGGCCGGTGCACCGCCCACCATGGCAGTCGCCTTTTCCGATTTTCAAAACACTGCTCGAGATACTACTTTTGGGGTCTACTTCACTCTTATCTTTCCCTCCGCAGCCCCTAACAAAAAAGAGGATTAAAACACCTTTGGGAGAACATGACAATCCTTAGGCACCAGAGCCACAGGACACATACTACACTTAATATACATTGACTTGCCCTATATTCACAGCCACAAGACTTTGCATGCGTCATATATAACTTGTCCACAATCCTTTGTAAGCCATCCAACCTCCACCATTCACATGGTGCCAAATGTGAGAAAACAGAAGAATGAAGCAGAGAGGAAGGAGAATGAAGGGGGGAGTTAAGGACTTGAGGTTCTCAGCTTGTTTGTTAAATGGGTTTAAGTTTTGGTTTGGCAGGCCAAAAGCCCATTAGCTTTAATTATTTAACTTAAGACTAACCTAGAACACTCATAATTTTGTTCCTCCTGTTTTCAACTTTTTCTTGATTTCACATAGTCCATCTCTCTCTCTCTCTCTCTCTCTCTCTCTCTCTCTCTCTCTCTCTCTCTCTCTCTCTCTCTCTCTGTCCATCCCTCCCTCTTTTCTTCCTTTCTGTAGTTGGAGGTTTTGATATCTTCATGGAATTAATGTTGGTAATTCCCTATTCATGTGAAATTTTAGTGTTAGAGAACCTGAAATAAAATCTTAAGGGGTTAATTGTTAATTGGCCAGCCTGTTGATTTATGGCTTAGAATGTAGGGTGATGATAGTAAAGTAGGACAAATGACAGGCGAAAGATTTGGATGAGGGCTTCTTTTATTGGAGTTAGAGAGGAGATTTTTCCTCGTATCTTTATCATGCAGTAGATAGAAAGTGAGCAATGTCCCTTATGAACTTTAAATGTGTCCTTTAATGAATAGCAGATGGGGTTGACCTTTTGTCTAGTTGTCATTAAACACTCAAGGATCAATTACATATGGAAGTTCCATGAGCATAACGATCAGTGCTCACAAGAAGCTCTCTCTCTCTCTCTCTGTCTTTGTGTGCACGTGCATGGAAAAATTTAAAAAAAAATGAGTTGGCTAGTTAGTGTTGATTGACGAAGTGGATCTTTGTTTAACAGTGCATGAAGAGAAGAAAATTAGAAAGAGGCAACATAGAGATAGTTGGCTTCATTCTTGTGCTCTCCAACCCATGGTGACCTATAGCTGGATCTCTTATGTGGTTCCAGATCCTGCTAGTTTCCTTAACTCAAACATGTAGAACCTTGAAATGCTATTTCTTCTTTTACATCTCATTAGAACTCAGTTCATAGGCCATCTTCAAATACCACATTCAAATAATCAAATCAACTATTCTATGAAAATTTCATATCAAACCATGTGTTTCGGTTTGCTTACCTGCACACTTTTTTGCTAGTTTTCTTTTCAACAAATATTATTGTTGGCATACTAGAGGATAAAGCAGTTGAAGTTTTGTTGTTTCAGGTATTCAACATGTCAAATAAAAGAATTGATGCAGACCAAAGATTAACACATGATGTGGACAAGTTGACCACCGATCTTGCTGGGCTGGTCACTGGAATGGTGAAGCCGTCTGTTGATATTCTTTGGTGTGTCTTCGTTGGTTTCATATAACACCTAGCCTCTATACTTTGGGGTCTGGACAATTTATCATCTTTGTTTGCATATGTTGATGGTGTTGAAACTCTGCAGGTTTACATGGAGAATGAAACTTTTGACTGGACGAAGAGGAGTTGCTATACTTTATGCATATATGTTGTTGGGTTTGGGTTTTCTAAGAAATGTCTCTCCTGATTTTGGTGATCTTGCAAGTCAAGAACAAGAGCTTGAAGGAATCTTTAGGTATCATTGCCTTCTGTCTGTTCTGCAGGTCTCTTTCCCATGTGTTTCCTATAAAATAGATGTATATATATATATATATATATATATATATATACATATATATTTATTTATTTTCTCAGGTTGCTGAATATCAATTGTGCACTGTAATCTACTAGGTTTATGCATTCGAGGTTACGTACACATGCTGAATCTGTCGCTTTCTTTGGTGGTGGCTCCCGGGAGAAAGCTGTGAGTTTTTCCTTGGAGATCAAATTCGAGTTGTAGCAAGCTCCTTTTATAGTCAATGGAATTTATATACTACTATATCTTATGGAATAGAATGTTGATTTTACTTGTGGAACTCGTTCAATTAAAGCTCCACTAATTTGAGCAAACAATATAATAGCTCAATAATCCTATTGACAACAATTTACTCACGTGTGAATAACTTTGTCCTTTTCCACTTTATGAATTTGTTCTTCTTTGTTCACTTCATCTTCTAATGCACCTTTTGCTTTCAGGTGTTTTAATGGTTGATTTGTTTACTCTTTTTTGTGCATTTTTTTTATATATGGTTTTTTTTTGTGTGTGTGTGTGTAGACCCCTCCAAAGTTCCTTATTTGCGTGTATAGCCTTCTAAATTTCATATCTATGTATATACCCTTTAAAACCCATGTTTTTTGTGTGGATGCCCTCAGGTAACTTTTTTGACAGGCATAAGTTAGTAATTAAATAGATGAAAGGACATAGATACCTTTGGCTGAAAGGAGTGTATGCAAATAAAAATAAAGTTATTTATGTCATAAGTTAGTAATTAAATAGATGAAAGGACATAGATACCTTTGGCTGAAAGGAGTGTGCAAATAAAAATGAAGTTATTTATGTCATAAGTTGGTAATTAAATAGATGAAAGGACATAGATACCTTTGGCTGAAAGGTGTGTATGCAAATAAAAATAAAGTTATTTATGTCATAAGTTAGTAATTAAATAGATGAAGGGATATAGATACCTTTGGCTGAAAGGAGTGTATGCAAATAAAAATAAAGTTATTTATGTTTTTTATAGCTAACTTGATGAAATCTTAATGGTTTGTTAGGTTTGAAGAATATCCATGCAAAAAAACAATTGTTTTAAGGGGTACTTTTGCAGAAATCACATGTTTTAAGGGATGAGACACGCAAATAAGAAATTTTAGAAATGTAGACATGCAAAAACTCTTTCATTTCATATAGGATTGGCTTCTACGATGTATTATTATTTATATGTAACAAAGTCATCAAGTATACCATACAGCCATTATAAAGATTCCTTTACTTTTGCAGCATTAGATCTTCTTGCATATGTTTTAAGTGATATTTGAATTGACTATCTAACTTCGATTATTTTTTCAGACTACAATACATTTTTCTATTATTTTTCTGCTGATGGTATCTAACAAAGAAAGTTTGGTTTGTTCCTGTTATTTAAAACCATAAAATATTTATTAGGTATAGTAGCGTGTTACTCATATGTTTTCTTTTCAAATTTGCTATTGTATGTTGCATAGATGTTTGATAAGTACATCTCAAACTTTCACTCTTTTAACTTTTCTTTTTAATATTAAACAGATGGTTGAGGCAAAGTTCAGGAAATTGCTTGAACACTCTGCAATTCTATTGAAAAGGAAGTGGCTGTATGGTATACTTGACGACTTTGTTACAAAGCAACTTCCACACAATGTGACATGGGGACTTAGTTTATTATATGCTTTGGAGCATAAGGGTGATCGCGCTTTGACTTCTACACAAGGTTGAACAATTATGATAGAAGGCTTATTAGCTATTTCACTTGTTATCTGGATTTTAGTTCACAAGTTTGTTAATATTTCCTTCAGGGGAGTTGGCACATGCCCTGCGCTTCTTAGCATCTGTAGTGTCGCAAAGCTTCCTAGCATTTGGAGATATTCTTGAGTTGCATAAGAAATACCTTGAACTTTCTGGTGGTATTAATCGTATCTTTGAGCTTGAGGAGCTTCTGCATGTTGCCCAAAGTGGTTAGTCTTATTAGATAACAAGCATCAGTTAGATATTCCTCTTCTTAAATTGTGACCTTTTACTCTTGAATGTTATTGCACCTATACTCTAGTTGCCCATTTCCATGTTTATTGTTGTCATTTTATATAAGTGCTATTAGAAATGTGCTTGGAGTACCATTCTGATAAGAACCAGGTGCTAAATATGGTTAGGATACAGTATATACAGTTGGGAGTACCATTCTGCTATATGCTTATTGGATACATCTAGGTACTCTTCTTTAAGGTGTCTTTAGGAGATATTCTCTTCAAGCACATGGTAAAAATAATCTTACTGTAGTATATGATGTTTCTTTTCTCCTTTTGTTACAAGTTGACTGTGAAAATATATATGTTGTCTTGTTCCCTTTATGTGTATGGAAAAATGAAGATGAGATGAATCATATAGTATAATAGTTGTTGACTTAATTGATATCCCATGATCTATGTTGTACGAGTGAATGTATTTGACTACCACTTTAGTTTCAAGATTAATTTATAGAATACGAATTTTAAAGTATATCAATTGTATGTTTTGAATAATATTGAATCTTAGTTATAAATGTGCAGACTCTTATTCTTTTACAAGTATTATATGGTATTGATGATGTTGTAGAATAATTTTGACGATACAATGAGATATGACATTTGCAACGTCCTCCCACGCCTTTTTGTTTATGGGATAAACAAAGATCAGGAAAAGACGGACCGGACCCATTCGGTGACTTTCGCGGTCGCCCTCACTGAACCGACTTGGATCTGAACTACGATTCAGATCAAGTCTTACCGAAATGGGATTTCCTTTGCGTGCCATATCTTGCTTTTTCTTTACTTTTTCCCCGAACTGCCCTTTCCTCTTCTTCAATAAGGTCTTCGTTCTATTCAAATTCTAAACCCATTGTCGTCCACAGTTTCCTTGTCGACGCGAAGGGACAAGCAGCCCGCAAAGTCTTAGATCTGAACTCATACCGCGGTTGTGGCTTGAAGGCCGCATGCAAGTTCTTCAATATTTATATAGTATGTGTTAGTACGAGATCGCGCTATCAACTTATTGGCCTAAAAGTAATCTTTCTCGATGAAGTCGATTGATTAGGACAAAATAGTATCCCTGCAGAACCGTACATGCACCTTTGGATGCCGATCGAATGTTGTTACAATACGAAATACTTGAAGGCCACACGCAATTGACTCACCTACATTTTTTGCTCCCACCCTTTTGTAGACTGATCCTCTGCCTCTGGGGAAGTGCTCACATCAACTAGAATTTGGATGGAGCTTCCCAATGGGTTAGAGCGTTTGCGAACCAGAAAGGGGAAAAACCCATCCTCCAAAGTTGTGAAGTGAGCCAGGACAATAAGACAATAGGTTTCATGGGCCAAGCCAGCTATCAGGCAGTGAGTGGGAATCAATCCTGAAAGAGAGAAGGTGTAGTGCATTAAGCAAAGTACCTATTTTATTCGCTGAAAAATTGGCTTTATCAGACCAATCCATTGGAAGAAGCCTTCCATCAAAGGTCAGTGGTCTAGGCCGCTTTCCTTGACTTTGAGTTGTCTGTCATTCTTCTTTTTCGTGACAAAAGGAGGGTAGACTGAATCCGAGACACATGGGTTCTTTTGCTTCCTTCAAAGAACTCATCTGATCGCCTCTAAAAGGAAGGGCATAGTATCCAAAATCTGCCACCGTCACCACCTCAAAGGAAGGAATTGGTCTTTGGCTTTGAGTGATCCAATCATTGGTGAATCGGTGAAGTGAGGTAGAAGGAAAGGACCAAACTCGACCTGGGAATGAACAGCAAGAAAGACTGGCGCCGATCAGCGAAGGCGAACCCTTCAGTACATCACGTTCAGCCCTCCCTCCAAATCCCATTTGTTTTATTGAGGAGGGTATATATGGTGGACTTTTTTTAGAAGATAAAGTAGATTATCATTTCTAAACTTTGTCAAATTTAGGTAAACTAGTTATCATAAGTAAGATATGTAATGTGTTATTATTAACATAAATATTAAATAGAGAGACCATTTATATTGACATATTAGTTGTTTTTATGAGGTAATTGAATAGAGTTATTCACAGAGTATATAGATATGACCCTTTATCATGACAAATAGATAATTTGGGAGTTGGATTCATTACTTAATCGGACATAAATAAAGGGAATACGAAAACTCTAGTTTTAGAGTAGTATATTTAAGGATGTTATTATATTGCTAGATGATAAACAAATAATAATGTCTAGAGCATGATTATATTAGCATTTATATAACTATTGACTTACATGTTAACTTATGACTAGAAGTTTTTGAGCAAATCTTTTAGAATAATGATCTTGATCTTAATAATTTTAGTAGTATATAAGAATTTGCATTTGAGGTTTAATGTGAAGATATATGATTTGGAGATAATGATATATGATGGATAATTCTATTATAGTATGTAAAAATTTGATCTATTAGCCCCTATTCACTTCAGGAATAATTTTTTTCTTATTCTGGAATACAATTCCTTATTTTTGAATAACAGCTAGACATCATAATAACTCTATTCTGATACCACACATTAACTCAATTACTAATTTATTCTTGATATCTATTTTATCAACCTATTTTATATCAAATCAAATGGTATATATGATAATTTTATACAAAACAAAACACCAATTTCTTATATTTCATTCACTTTATATCATATCAAAGGTAATTATTACATTCTTATTTCTGAATATAAGTGAATATAAGAATAGTTATTTCTAGAATAAAAACTTTATTTTAGGAATAACAAAGAGGAATGTTTATTCTAGAATTGATCTTATTTCTACAGATAAAATGAGGTTTTATTGAATTACAAAATTAATGATATAAATTAATATCTAAAATAAAAGAGAAGATATTACTAGTGAGGTCGGATAATTAGTATTTTTAGACGTCTTGTTATCTATATGAATTAATTGGTTTTAGTTGCTTTGTCGGCAAATCATAAAAGCATGAATATTTGAGAGATTGATCCTAGTAGCTTTATATTTGTGGTTATGCTGTCATGGGTATGATCCCATGTAACAACAGAGAATTATTATTCTTTCAATGCCACAACCACATCAATCAACACCTGCCCAAGCACCAAAAAACTGAAGCACAGATGACCTTAAAAAGAAAGGAAGGAAAAAGTATAAGATGAAACGGAAAGAAGGAAAAGCGATGTGCATACATGATATACCTATAACCCTGCTTTCTGCTTGTACTCATTCCCATGTCAATATAGCTGTTCTCTAGCCTGTAAAATGTGCAGTCTGTCCAAAAGATATAATATATTAAAATGTTTGTTTGATGTGCTGTGCTGTGCATATTGTGCCTTATTTTTATAACCTGTTTGTGATGTAATCATGGAATCATAAATAATTCACCTTCTTTCATTTGAATATGCAGAAGTTAATCTATCTGATACTTCCCTGTCCTCCAAATTGAAAGATGTACCTACTGAAGATATTATTTCCTTCCGTGAGGTGGATATCATTACTCCATCTCAGAAGCTATTGGCCAAGCAATTATCATGTGATATTGTTCAAGGGAAAAGTCTGCTTGTTACTGGTAAGTTTTTCAGTCACTTTTATTTTCCTTCATTTGGATGTCATTAATCTTATGTACTTTCTTTGTTGTTTATGATCTTGAAGGTCCTAATGGTAGTGGGAAGAGTTCAATTTTCAGAGTCCTTAGAGATTTATGGCCCATTGCTACTGGAAGACTCATCAAGCCCTCTGAAGGGGTATTCCATGTTCCTCAGCGGCCGTATACTAGTCTGGGGACCCTAAGGGATCAAATCATATACCCTCTTTCACGTGAAGAGGCTGAGCTAAGAATGCCTTCATTGTTCAATACAGGTAAAAGACACTTCTTTTTAACATAATCGCTTAATTGATTGTAGATTTATAAAAGGGAACTTGAAACGTGTTTGGTTCAGTGTGCATGACAGCTCTTTCTTTTTTTGTTTGTGTTGTTTAAAATTTGTAACATTTTGTGTTATTCACTCGTGACTGAAACCCTTGGCTCATTAAGCATTTAACTATTTTCGGCTGCACTAGCAGTATGAAGAAAGAGAATTGATTTTCTGGAAACTAATTTCAGGAGCACATATAATTGCTATGTGTAATAGTTACACATAGCAATATATGTGCTCCTCTAGAAAAATAGTAATATTGTATTCTGTTGGATTTTTTTTCTGGGTTCTTGTTGCAATAATATTTACTTTCAATGAGCCTAATTCTTATGATGCATGGACTTAATATGCCTCTGATTAAAATTTCTGAGGTTTTAGTTAGAAATTTGAGGAAGTACTTTGTGCCTTTGTGGTATCAGATATCCAACAATTGGTGCAGCTCCTTTTAGGATAGGGGCGGAGTGATTTATAATGAACAAAGATATTTTGCTCATGTTAGGTTTCTCTTTTCTCCCTTTTCTCAACAAGATGGTAAAAATCAAGCCATCGAGGTTTTTGTTGTGCCTTTATATAAATTTTATGCAGAAAATCTTCTCCAACTGAAAATTAATGAGTCTAATTTTAATCCTACACTGCTACTCAATAATCGTGATTCAATTGATAATTTATCCCAGCAGTTCAAGGATTTAGCTCCATGATATTTCACAAAGATTTCTGCCCAGATTTCAATGATTAACAATTGGTGATTTGAACTTCAGAAAAAACAGTAAGTCATTGGGTCCTGAATATTCCTTTGGTCCAACGATGGTCTGTTTGCCTTTTAAGTCCGCTTTCTTTAAGAAAGTAATTATTAATGGTTCATGCGTTTCTAACTGCAATGTGTGTAACTTATATGATGATCTCCTTTTATAGGGTTGGATTGGTGCTAGGTCAGGTTTGAATCTGATCCATAAAGTTCCTTTTCCACTAAGAAACCCTCAATGTTGTCCTGTGACCCCTCTCTTCCTTTCTATCCCTCTCTTTTCCTACCTCCATCGCATCTCCTCCCTCCATTGTCTTCTTTCCCTATGCTGCTTCCCTGGTGTGGCTCCATTGGGACAAAAGTGTCAGATGGTGCAAGGCTGTCTCATCTTGTGCCTTCAAGTTTGCAGTGCAACTTTTCTTGCTATATTTGTAATATTTGATGAGGGCAATTTAAGTTTCTGCATGATCTACTGTCTGTTTTCTGGTTTTAACTTTTAGGTGGTTGGCAAATCTTCATTTCTTTTAAGCATTCACCTAAATGTAAGCACTGCAGAAAATGATTTTTTTTTCTTTTATGCAGTGAAGTAATTGAAAACATTGCATCTTGTAGAAAATGTCAAATGCGGTAAAGATATTTGTATTCTCCTTTTGATATACAGAAAAATTCTAGAAGTTTCATGGTAAGGAGTTGATTTTTGACCCAAACATGTTATGACTTTTGACTTCTACAAATGCCTTAGATCAAGATATTCAGATATCTGTGCAGCTTATACTTGAAATAACACACTTACCTACTGGTAGAACCAGAAATTGTAATTTTGGCCTATATAGGAAGCTTATTCTCGTGTGTCTGTTAAGAAAGATCAGGTCTGGCAAGGATAAATTGTTCAACATGTTTTGGTTTGCTTATGAGATGGACCATGTTACTTGATAAATTATATCATCTGGAGTATTCAAGTGATGGGGAGAGAAGTAGGAGACGGAGAGGAAGAGAAGTAGGAGATGGCGAGGGAGATGGGAGATTAGGGTGAGGGTGATGAGCTGTATATGCATGGAATCGAGATGATAAGAGTAGAAGGGGCACGAAGAGGGTATGCTTGTCTTTTCCAGAAAGAGGTAGTTTATGTTTTTCGATCACTGAGAACAAGAGGTAAACTAATCCATTCTGAAAATGACAATATTGAGAGAACTACTCAAATGCAAGTATTTCTATTAAATGGTTTTTTCTTTTATTGCAGTTCTGGAGATGCCTTTATTTATTTTGCTTCATAGTTACATTATCATGCTAATATAGGTAAAAGGTCTGATGCTTCTCATCTCCTGGATGCTCACCTGAAGACTATTCTAGAGAATGTTCGATTAGTTTATCTTCTCGAAAGGGAAGGATGGGATGCTACTCCTAATTGGGAAGATGTCCTGTCTTTAGGAGAACAGCAAAGGCTTGGCATGGTCAGTAAATATTTTTTAGTGTTATCTTGAGTAAATCAAGGAACCCATCTCTCTACTCTTCTTACTCCTATCCTATATTATATTCTTAAAGCTAATACGGATGCTTGTATTATTGCAGGCTCGTTTGTTTTTCCACCACCCTAAATTTGGTATCCTTGATGAGTGCACTAAGTATGCTGCTAACTTTAAAACTGCCAATGTTATTGTTCTTCTGGATTAACGACCATTCTTATTCCTGATACACTTCTTTGTTACAGTGCAACAAGTGTTGATGTGGAAGAGCATTTGTACAGACTGGCGAACAAAATGGGTATAACAGTAATTACCTCATCCCAAGTAAGTAAAGACAGTAAATATCATATTTTCATAATCCAACTAAATTCTGATCACACTCTGATCTTCTGTTGTTTTTATTCATTTTTACCTTGCTTATAGCGGCCAGCACTCATACCCTTCCATTCTTTGGAGTTGAAACTTATTGATGGTGAAGGCAGGTGGGAGTTATGTGCAATCAATCAGTAATATGCTAAAATTCTTCTGGTGGAGTTCGATTACTCTGGCCCGTACAGGAGCAATTCTGTCTCCACACTCCAGGAAGCTAGTAATTCCTGTGATTCAACTAGAGATTAGACTTAAATAAACCAACAAGGTGAAGCCTGATGCATAATGTTTCCAGATGCATGCTGAGAGGAGCATCCTCATGTTTAAAATTCTTGGTTGCAGTGGCAGATCTTTATTCGTCTCTATTTTTGGGATAGAAGAAAAACAGTTAACCATTAATGGCTTAAACTGAAGGGTCAAGAAGTGGAATCACGAGTCTATATAAGAAAAATGGAACACAATATCCGAGCTATATAGGCAGACTGAGTAGTGTTGTTGTACATAACTCATATACACATTACTGTGCAATTTTTTGCATGCATCAATCCGACCTATCGATTTCTTGTTATAGTGTATAAAATAAGCTGGCGAATTTGGCCACATGAAACTAAAGCAGTTGCCATTTGTATTGCATGAGAAATCTCCTGTAATTGCAAAATATCGAGATTCCAATCTTCCTGTTCTTCTCTTTTCACAGTTTTGATTGAATTGTGTGAAGGCTTTGCCCTGATCATATGTTTCTTATAAATATGTACTTAATTTTTTTGGTTTTTTTTTTCTTATCTCTGTTAGCCCTTTCCTGGTTTAAAGATATTCAAAAAGATGATATGGTTTGCAATACAAGATAACATTTATGTTTTGAGGCAGAGTGACAAGTTGGGTCTCAGCTTGTTTAAGTAATGCTATCTAACGGCTATTTCAAGTGAGATCAATATTATGAGTTCAGTACCCTCATTCCCTTACTCTTAAAAAAGAAGAGATAAATGTTCTCTCAACAAAAAGGAAAAAAAAGGAAACAACGAAAAAAAAAAGGAAACACCGATTATAGGAAGAAAACAGTATGCCCAAAAAGGAAACAATGAAGAAAAAAACATTATATTTATGCAATGATTATAGAAAGTGGGGTTCCCATGGTAGCATAATTGAGTCCAAAACTAGTTTACATTATTTGGGTTCAGTTTCTGCACAGGATTGGAATTTTTTATTTTTTTTGTTTTTTTTATGGATTATATGATGTGATTCGGGCTTGATCCGGTCATCTCATAGGAGATATTGGGTCACTGGGTCAAGTGTGCTTATCTAGGATTAGTTGTTTAATATTCTAGCCTTATGTTCTAGTGGTTGAATGTCGATCAATGACGTTGAACATGAGAGCAACTTTCATTGAGGCGTTCAAATGCTTAACCAATGATGTTTGAACGCTCTTCATTAAAGTGTTTGAATGCCCAGTCACTGGTGTTTGAACATTCCAATCTGAGAGTAGTCTTTATCGAGGCATTCGAACACTAGGCTAACAACGTTCGAATGCCCAAACCTAAGAACAACTTTCATCAAGGCGCTTGAATGGCTAGCCAATGGTATTCGAATGCTCATCCAATGATGTTTGAATGCTCAACAACGGTGTTTGAACACTCAGATGCCAATTCAGCTAGACTAGGATTATTTCAATTATTTGTTTGGTTTACAGCTTAATTAATTTTGATGTTAGTAGGGTAAGCCTCCAAATACATGCATGGAAGATAGCCACTTTTAGATCATTGAAGAATATTGATTATTTTTTACGTTCTCCTACCTCTCAACTTTTTCTCGTCTCCTACCCTCCTTCCTTCTCATTCTCTAAGGAGGTCACCCTACTAAGGTCATTGTCCTCCTCCCTTCATTGACTACGCCCTAGACACCTAGGGCCGACCTTCTCCTCTCTCCTCCTTTTATAAATCAAAGATCTATCCACACCATCACCATTAACCCATCTACCTCTACCTTCTAGATCTCATCATCTTTACCAGTCTTTTTTTTACTAATTTAGCCCTAACAAATCTTAAAAAGACTATTGTGTCCTAAAAACATCATGCATCACCTATGTAATTTATGCGTGTCATTTATGTAAAATGTATACTCTAATTTTCAACAATATACATAACAAGATTTAAAAATGAAAGACCACATATTTCCTATGTAATTTATATGCATCGCCTGTGTAAAAGGTACGCTCTAATTTAAAAAATATCACGTATCACTTAATGTAATTTCTACGCATCGTTTACGCAAAAAGTACGCTCTAATATTCAAAAATATAGTCATTGAGATTTAAAAAAAATGTCAATAATCACTTATGTAATTTATATGCATCGCCTATGCAAAATATACGCTCTAATTTTTAATACTATGTGCACTGATATTTAAAAAAATATCACGCATTACTTATGTAATATATACGCATCACTTATGCAAAATATACACTGTAATTTTTAACGATGTACGCATCGAGATTTTAAAAAAAACGCCACGCATCATATATGTAATTTATATGCATCGCTTATGCGAAAGATGTCCTCTAATTTTTAACAATGTGTGCATCAAAATTAAGTAGTTGGGTTGGGTTAGAGAAATGATAAATTAGTCTAAATCAATATAAAAAATGCCTGAATTTCTACCAATTAAAAAACTAAAAGGCTTTTTTACTGCAAATCGCCCAAAAAAACTCATTAATTTAAATCTTTTTTTTATAATGTATAATTTTGAACTTAGGTTTATGTTTCAAACTTACGTCATGATTTAGAGATTATAAACTGTAATTCTAACAAACAAATTCTTGAGACCTGTCTGGTTTTTTATTTATAACTATTTTTCATAATTATCTTATAACTTTGATATTTTATACCTAAAAAGTATACTCGATATTCTATAACTTTCATATACAAATATATTTTTATAAATATATTTTAAAATGTAGACGTTACTTATGTGCAATAGGGCCCACAAATTAACTCTTCGTAGTTGTTTTCCTAGCTAACATCTTCTAGACATTGGTTCACCTTTTTAGCCATAATGCTTTAGCAAAATGTTCTTTTGATTTAATTTTTGTTGGGTTAGAAAGTAATATATCATCTGGCCACTTCGACCATTTTAACTATCAATAAGGTGATGTAAAATATATAAAAAATCTAACCAAATCTGCACACATAAATGCTTTGTCTTCATTGTTTCAAATTATTTCAAATGGAAAAAAAAAAATCTTCTCAAGCCTATGCTTATACCTTATGTTGAAGCAAGAGTTTCAAAGACAAATCAAAAGATACTAAAGAAAACAATCTAATTTAGCCCATATTGGAGAAGAGATGTTCCCATTTGACAAGTTTTATTTCTTTATTTTTTTAGTGAGATTTATTTGTAATCAAACTCCGTTGAAGTTATTACACACATTGGGTGTGTTTGTGGTTTTGATTTTATTTGTGAAGAAGATGGAAAAACCTTCGTGGTTTGTGGGTGAGAGATCGGGTAGATTTAGGAAGAAGTCAGTGAAGTCTTGACTTAAAGCAAAGATGGAAAAACCTTCGTGGTTTGTGGGTGAGAGATCAGGTAGATTTAGGAAGAAGTCAGTGAAATCTTGACTTAAAGCAAAGGTTATTTCGAGAGAAGAGATTTTAGGGGATAAATCTTTTGTGTAAAGGTTGCTAGCACCTTTGTAAGCTAGTGGTTATGCTTTTTAGTGCATAGTAAACTTTTAAAGAATGTGCCCTCGGGAGTGAATGTAGGCATTGGCCAAACCAATATAAATATGGGTGTTGTACTCTCTTTTTTTCCGTTGCTTATCTCATTTAAGTTTTCATAGCATAATTATATACATAAGCATATATTTATATATTTTTATTCTCGTAATTTGTATAAAGTTTTGAATTTCCCATTATCATTACAATTTATGATTATCTTGCATACTTGGTTTTTATCTTCTTATTTAGTGTGTAAACCCAATTCACTCCTCCTACATCAATTTAGAGGATAAGAATGTCAAAGCATATTGATTGTGTGTTTTGGTTGATGTTAGATTTTAATCAAAAATATGCATACTCACATTTATTTATTGTTATTATGTGGTATTGATAATGTTGTAGAATAATTTTGATAATGCTATGACATTGAATTCTTTGGTATATGTGGTAGCCTTTATTTGAAAGATAGTATAGATTATCATTTCTGAACTTTTGAAGAATTATCAAGTCTAGATGTGATACACCTCATGGGAGTCTTTTCTTACTGTACTAGTTATTTAATTCTAAAAAAATAAGGTTTCTGTATGTCGCGTTCGAATGTGGGAGGGGGTGCATTCGAATGCCTTTGCGAACGCTTGCAAGCGTTCACATTGACAGAGAATGCAATTTGTGCGCCTAGATACGCTCACATTTATAGAGAACGTAATTCGTACATTCGAATGCGTTCGACCCTATTTGAACGTGATCGATGGAAATCCACTATTTCTAAGCTTAATAACTATCATTTTTGTCTTATTTGGTTAGCCTCTTAAGGTGTCGATGGCAACAAAAAAATATTACGATGATGAATATTGAATTCTATCCCCTCTCTTGTTTCTCTACTCTAATCTCTCTTCCCCTTCGTTCAAGCCCTTGGCGTGCGCCATCTCGATGTCGATGATCTTCTAACTTCTCTCATCTGTCGAGTCCTCCCTCCTCCTTGGAATCTCTGCCCCTCCTCCCCCTTCATCCTTATCTCCTAAAATCCATAACTCATCCACCCTCATCTCCATTATTATCCCTAACCTTTTCATCACCACAACTTGTCACCACCACCATCACCCCCACTTTTACGTATTTTCGTCCCAGTTTCAATCAGAATATATGAAGGGCATAAATGCAAAAAAAGTAGATCAGGAAGTTATGGATCGACCACCCCTAGTTTCATAATATTCTGACTACGATAAAATATCTCATGAATATTTTCCCTCGGGTATGTGGGCTGCTTTTTTGCAACTGATCCAGATTGAGAGAGGACGTTCCGTTCATAACAAATGGTATCAGAGCCCGACGGACCTCAGACCTCCATTAATGGTGGAGACAAGGTTGATGGCATCAAGGAGATCAATGGAGGGCGCACCAACAACAAAAGACTTGACCCACGAAAATTCTAACCAAGGGGCCGAGCCCCTTAGTGCGGCAGCGATAAGGTTAGTCAATCGACGCCAGTGGGAATGAGCATGTTCCAAACGTTGCTGCAGTGGGTGGATGCAATGCAGAGAACGATTATAATGCCTTGAAGGAGTATGTCATGAACCGGTCAGCTTATTCATCTCCTCAACGAAGATCGGTGCCGTAAGAAGGGCTAGTGGTGGAACCACACTGAACCGACATCCCACATGCCTAGGTATGACATGTTAATGTCAATGAGCCGCGTTTACCTATTCCTACACAACATCCTCCACCCCCGGTACACAACCCGAGGCCAACAATGGTGGAACCTAAGAGGCACGTGGCTCCGGTGCGTTTTGTCGGTGAAGAAGATTGGAACTTTGACGATTATGTCAATCCTTTGGAGATGGTGTTGGACATGTTCGAGGATTCTGAGAAGGAGAGCATAGGGTTGTTGGTGATGGAGAGTATGTAGAGGAGGTCCATGGAGAGGACATGAAGGAGGGCGCAGAGGAAGATATCCAAGTTGAGATATCGATGCATCCATGGGGAGGACGTGGAGGAGAACGATGAGGTTGTTTGGATACTTCCGCATTGAGGACATTGCGAGTTGACGGACTCATTAGAAAGCACTGTGTGTACATCCTTATCAATTCCGAGAGTACACACAACTTTCTAGACGAGAGCTTGGTGAGGAAGATGGGGTTGGACGTTGAACTGATCGTGGGGTTTGAGGTTGCTATTGGAGAAGGCACAAAGCTTCGAGTAGAGAGCTTGTGCTGCCGGGTCGGTATACGGATGTAAGGACACGACATCATTGTAGACTTGTATCAATTGGCACTGTGAGGAGCGGACATTGTCCTTGACACTTAGTGGTTGCAGAGCTTATGACCATCAGATTTGATTTCGAGAGTATGTGGATGAAATTTCAGCAAGAAAACAAAGAGGTGCAGCTTGATGCGTTTGGTCCCTGCCGAGTCCAGCTATACAGCTAATGGTGGGGCTACCTTGTGCGAGTGATTGGGCCTATCTTCTTCAGTTAGGACCAGCAGAAGATGAGTCTCAAATGAGTCCAAGTACTATAATTAATTTGTCTAATTTATTGGATAAATTTGTTGGACTGTTTGAGGAACCAAAGGAGTTGTCGCCGACACGAAATGCGGACCATCGCACAGAGATTGTGCCCGGGGCTGCACCGGCCAACGTGAGAGCATATTAGTATCCAGATGTGCAGAAGAAAGTTATCTCCAAGACATAGTTCTTACTCATAGTTCTTACTCATCGCCCGTGTTATTGGTGCGAAAGAAGGACGGGTCGTGGTGTTTTTGTGTCAACTACCGGCACTAAACGCTATCACCATTAAGGACCGGTATCCCATTTCGATCATAGAGGAGCTACTGGATAAGCTTGCAGGGGCGACCATATTCAGCAAGCTTGACTTGAAGGCCGGGTATCATCAAATTAGAGTTCACCCGGTGGATGTACACAAAATCGCAATTCGGACTCCTGATGGGCACTACGAGTTCTGAGTGATGTCGTTTGACCTCACCAATGCTCCAGCAACTTTTCAAAGTCCCATGAATGATATTTCTCGGTCTCTGCTACGATGGTATGTCTTAGTATATTTTGATGACAGTTTGGTGTATAGCAGGACCAAAATGGAGCATTTGTGACATTTAAAGGATGTGTTGAAATTATTAAAGCAAAACCAGCTGAAGGTTAAGAAGTCTAAATGCCTATGGGGAGTACCACAAGTGTAATATTTAGGTCACATCATAACAGCGGAAGGAGTGGTAGCGGATCCTCAAAAGTTGTCATGTATGACAGCTTAGCCGATCCCTACTTCCACCATAGGATTGCACGACTTCTTGGGGCTGACCGGGTATTATTGTCACTTCATCGTCAAGTATGGCAAGATCGCTGCTCCTCTCACTTTATTGCTGAGCAAGGATTCTTTTAAATGGACAGAAGAAGCATCTGCAGCATTTGAAGAATTAAAAATAGCAATGACAACGGCGCCCGTTTTAGTTCTATCGTACTTTACCAAAGAGTTCGTTGTGGAATGCGATGCGTCGGGGGTTGGCATAGGAGCAGTACTAATGCAAGGAGGACGTTCCATAGCTTTTCTAAGCAAGACATCACAAAAACCCCAGCAATTGTCGACTTACGAGAGGGAGATTTTGGCAATCCTCCACGTGGCGACGAAGTAGAGACCTTATTTGATCGGTAGGTGATTTATTATTCGAACCGATTAAAGGAGTCTTCCATACTTTATAGGACACCGTATTCACACTTCGGCACAACAGAATTGGGTCACAAAATTGCTGGGGTATGATTATGAAATTCAGTACAAGAAGGGGATAGAAAATAGAGTGGCGGATGCACTATCGCGCCAACCCGATACCACTGAGCTCGCAGCCTTTATTTCTCCCACTTTTCCTTTTCTTAACAAGTTGAGGTATGCATGTACATCTGACCCAAATGTTAAGAGGTTGTTATAGAAGGTGTTGGATGATCCGAAGCGCCATCTAGAGTTGGAAAACCGAGGCGGTTTGCTACTGGACCGCAGGTGCATCTAGGTGCCCGTGAACGACGGGTTACAGCAGAATTGGAGCACTTCCACCAAACTCCAAAGGTCAGTCATAAGGGTGTTTCTTGAGTACTTATAGGAGGCTATCACAGAGCTGCACGTGGCTAGGACTAAGGCGAGACGTGAGGATTTTTATCCGTGCTTGCAAAGTCTGTCAAAGGACAAAGGCAACCACATTGAAACCAGCCAGATTACTTCAGCCTCTATCGATATCGGACCGTGTTTGGGAAGATATTTCTCTGGATTTCATATAAGGTCTTCCGCTGGTACCTAGCTACTTAGTTATTTTTGTGGTAGTTGATAGATTAAGCAAATATGCACAATTTTTTGCATTGTCTCATTTATTTTT
Organism: Typha angustifolia; assembly: GCF_048772165.1. Classification (NCBI taxonomy): domain Eukaryota; kingdom Viridiplantae; phylum Streptophyta; class Magnoliopsida; order Poales; family Typhaceae; genus Typha; species Typha angustifolia. Next base: position 7,086,879 of record NC_133252.1, on the reverse strand, counting down.
ATCTTAGTCGGTGATTGAAATTTTTATGAGAGATGTTGCTAGGTTGCATGGCATGCCATGCATGATTCTCTCTGATCGTGATTGTGTATTTGTCAGTGACTTTTGGATGGAGATTTTCAAATTGTAGGAGACTCAATTGAACCTCAGTTCGCCCTACCTTCCATAGATGGACAGCGAAACCAAGGTGGTCAATCGAGGCATCGAGTAGTATTTGCGATGCTTTGTGGGAGAGATGCCGAGACACTGGTTGAAGTTCTTATCATAGGCAGATTGGTCTTACAACACCGCCCACCATAGCAGTATTGGCATAACTTTGTTTGAAGTGATGTATGGGCGCACAACTCCGACATTACATGCCTATGACCCTGTAGCATATGCAGATCGGACCGAGATGGACTTGGCATTGATGGATAGAGACGCCATATTAAGGAGTTGTGTGCCCATTTTAAACTTGCTCAAAACCGCATGAAACAAGTTTATGATCGTAGCCACCGAGAGTAGGAGTTCAACATCGGTAGTTGGGTGTTCGTGAGGGTGCAACCATACTGACAAGTGACCCTACGTCCGATACGAAACTAGAAGTTAGCACATCGCTACTTCGGTCCGATTTGAGTGTTAGAGCATATCGGTCCGGTTGCATATCGCTTGGAGCTGCCTGAGGGGTCAAGAGTATATCCAGTCTTTCATGTTTCATTGCTGAGGGAGCAAATTGGAGATCACTAGGTCGTGGGATTGGTTCTACCCAAGCCATTGGAGAAGACAGCAGTTGTGGAGCTAGTTTGTGTACTTGCGAGGCGTCGACGACGTCATGGTACCAGATTGGAGATGGAGATCCTAGTCGAGTGGCTTGGTAAGCCATCCGACAAGGCGACATAAGAGCTGGAGACAGACATCTTGGAGTTTTCCCCAACTTTGCACCTTGAGGACAAGGTGGGGAAGCGAGGTGGGCTGATAGACCTCACGGGAGTCTTTTCTTATTGTACTATTTATTTAATTTAGAAAAAAATAAGGTTTTATATGTTACGTTCGAACGCGACTCGCGAACATCTATAGGTGTTCACATCGACAAAGAATGCAATTTATGCGTTGGCACACGCTCGACCTCGTTCGAACGCCCGCATGCGAACGCTTGCATACGTTTTCATCGACAAATAACGTAATTTGTGCATTCAAACACATTCGACCCCGTTCGAATGCAATTGGCATAAATCCACTATTTCGAGAGTTAATAATTGTCATTTTTGGCTTGTTTCGTTAGCCTCTTAAGGTGTGGATGGCAACAAAAAATATTATGATGAATGAATATTAAATTCTATCCTCTCTTATTTCTCTACTCTAATATCTCTTCCCCTTTGTTCAAGCCCTCGGCGTGCGCCATCTCGATGTCGATGATCTTCTAACTTCCCTTATGTGTCGAGTCCTCCCTCCTCCTTGGAATCTCTACCCATTCTCTACCTTCATCCTTATCCCCTAAAATCAATAACCCAACCACCCTCATCTTCATTATCATCCCTAACCTTATCATCATCACCACTCATCACCACCATCATCACCCTCACTTTTGTGTATTTGTGTCCTAGTTGCGGTCAAAATCTGTGAAGGGCCTAGATACTAAAAAAAAATAGATTAGGAAGTTACGGATCGACCACTCCTAGTTTCATAATATTCCGACTACAGTAGAATATCTGGTGAATATTTTTCCTCAGCTGCGCGGGCTGCTTTCCTGCAACCGATCCAGATCGGGAGAGGACATTCCGTTCATAACAAGGTGGTTATTTATTTGAAATGAGATATGATGATTTTTTTCACATGAATATTAAATTGGGTATTATGATATTATTTTGATGATAAAACTAGAGAGATATTTAGATAAAATTATATATAGAGTATATGATAGATATGACTTTGTAATATAACCGACAGATTATTTGGTAGTTGGATTAATTGCTTTATAGGATGGTAGTGAAGGTAATACGGAGGACTATGATTTTTCATATAAAGTGCATTGATAGATGTTTATTATATTGCTAGATGATAAACAGATAATGATGTCGAAAGTAATTATATTAGAATTTAGATAATCATTGATAGGTTGTTAAGCTATTATAGAAAGTTTTTGAGCAGATTTTCTTTTAGGATAATGATGTTAATCTAAATAATTTTAGTGATCCACAAATTTGCATTTAAAATTTTAGATAAATATATCTGATTGAAAGATAATGATTACATAATTGATAATTCCATTATAGTTTATTAAAATTTGATCTCTTAATGAATTGAAAAGTTGAGGATGTGAATTGATCTATAAGGTAAAAAATAAGATATACTAATGAGGTTGGATAAATGGTATTGTTGAATATCTAGCCATCATATGAATTAATTGGTTTAGTTGCTTTATTGGCATATCACATTAGCATGAATAGTTTGGGAGATTGATTTTAGTAATTTTCTAGTTCATAGACAGTATTTTTATGGATTTACCTGAATTATGTGTATGTAATTTTTAGATCTAGTATGATGGATTAGTAAATACTTGGAACTTTATTAGTTATATATTGATATGCTGATATTATTAATTATATGCTAATAGTTGCTGGATATGGATTGGTAACATGAACTGAGTATTATATTATCGAGTTATTAAAAAGATTGTTGGATTGCTTATTGTTAAATTCATAATTATCATACTTGTCATGCCCAACTTATTAAATGTTAATATTTTTTTAACTAATTAATGTATTTTAGTTATATGTAAACCTTTGATCAATTGAATCTCATTTAATCACTAAAAATGGTCAAATTTTAGCTCAAACCATATTTAAACTTAGTTAGTTAAGTTAACTAGACAATATTAACCAACTCAATCTAACTCTCATCTCTCAAGTCATGATTAAGTGAAACCAAAATCTACTAATCATTTTCTTCCTTATTTAAATTTGAACGAGTCAAAATTCATTCAATTTCCATTGAGCAACAAATTTTCAATAATCAAATCTCTATCAAGTTATAGAATTTTATTAAGAGATCTTTACCTAATGCAGTATATTTTCAGCTCCAATTTAGCAACAAATTTTAGCAATAATTGCATCTATAAATAAATTTCAAAATATTATTTGAGTATCAATTTCCAGCTAAGCCAATTACCCACCTATTACAGCAAATTTCCAGTAGATTTCATACAAAATTTCACCAGATTTTATGAACATTTTTAGTAGATTCCAAGCATAACCAAAGCATATTTCCAGCAGATTTTTCTGGGTCCAAGAAGTCTATATATAGAGGGATTGAGAGCTAGAGAAAATATTTTTCTTGTATACTTTCTGTTCAATTTTCAAAGAGGAGTTATAGTTTAAATTCCAGAATTTAAACTTGCAACTGTTTTAATTCAATCGGCAACAATAGAGTTCATTTGAAGAAATTTCAATCTTTGTAAGTCAACAAAGTTCATATTTTGATTTTTTTTTTTTTTAGCGTAATCTCTTGTTTTTGGATTTGGACTTTAATGGTTTTTGAAAAAAGTAATCTACAACTCTTCGGTGCTAATCTCGTGTTTATTTTTATTCAAGTTGTATTATTAATTACTATAATGAATTTCTAATTTTCTAAAGGTTGAGGATGAAGCTTGTTAATAACATATTTCTTTTATTCTAAATTTCATATGTGTTCTCAATTGCTAAATAAGTTTTTCTTTCTTTTACTTTAAATTTGTTGTTTAGAATTTATATATTACTTGTTTTTCTTGAAAAGGATACATCTAATTATTAAAATTCTTATTCCATATTTTTCTATAAATGAAGGAAGAACTTAACTTTTATGAAAATTGAATTGCTCATTCAAAGATAATCTTTCCATCCACGGGTGATTGATTTTTTAGTGAATCGTAGAAAAAGAAGAGATTTAGGTTAGCTAATAGAAATGTGTTATCTACAAAGTGGATTTTAAGACCTTATTTCTCTCACGCTTAAATACTTTGGGTGTAGAGGAGAGGAACTATCGATGGAAAAATTAGTAGAAATTCTATCATGTATATTGCTATAGGTAGTTTGAATTTAACCATTCAAATATTGCTGGTTAAGAATGAAGATAATGTAGGGAATTAGAAGGTTATATAAATTTTATTTGATATTACAATATGATTAATAGTGGTATGTCAGTTTTGATCAACTGTATGTTATTTTGAAAAATGTATTATAAATACAAACTGTGGTTTAATAGTCTTATATGAATAAGTATGATATCTTATATTGATTTGCTTAATAAATTATATAATGGTTTAAGAATATGAGTAGTGCACTTTTAAATAAGAGATACTATTGCTTAAATTCTATGATGACATCAGATGATGGTGAATATATTTAGGTTAGTGACATAATTTGTTTAGAAAAAGAAACATGAGTTAAGTATTTTGAATGTTCTTAAATAATATGTATTTTTTTCTTTCTACCTAATGCTAGTGTTAGTATTGAGGGATGTTCCGTTGAGCATGTTTAGGTATTAAAATATACATTCTGTAAGTTGAGGATAACTTACATAAATAGGTCGTATTGTATTATCAAAAGTGATTATAGTATTACATTGTTATATAATTGTAGTTAATCTAAGAAGGGATATATTTGGACAAGTTTAGGCGTTTTGGAATAGGACATGATATAGTTAACAGATGGCATACCTTCCATATTATAGAATTAGAGTACTCAATTATTGTATAAAGTGGTTCTTTCTTATGGAGCAATATTATTATAAATATTTTTCTGTAATTGATTTCTATAGAAAGGTAGTGCAATTATCTAGTTGACCTAGATATGTGTATCTAATTCTTATGCTAGATTATTTAGAGTTGGGTAAGGTTAGGAGTTAATTGGTAAAGATAGTAAACGAAGTAACAGTTATGGATCTAAAATAATTATATGAGACAATTATTGATTTGGTTAGAAGAGCATGAAACTAGGAATGTTGACCCTACAATACGAGTATAATCTGAATTTCGGGGTCGAATTTTTATAAGGGGGAAAGAGAAATGTAATGACTTAGCCTTAAAAAATAATATAAAAATGAAATAAAATTATTAGGCATGACGTGGTCCGACTTGTGTGCATACAGTCAGCTTGCACACTAAACGCGGGGGGGCCACGCACCTCACAACTGCTGCCATAGCCAACCAGGTGCTGCCAACTGGCCATGGCGGGCCCTACTACCGTCGCAGCCAGCTTTCCCACTTGGCTGCGACCAACTGGCCGCCAAAACCAACTCTCCTACCGCCTCCTTCTCTCTCTTGGTCTCTCTCCCACTCTCCTCTCTCTCTCTCTCTCTCTCTATCTATCTTTATCTTTCTCTCTTGCTCTTGCCGCCTCCACCGCGGGGCCAAGGTGAGCTCCCTCCTCCTCTCTTCTCTCTTCCTTTTCTCTCTCTTTCTTCTTTCTCCTCTCAGCTTAGTTGGACCTAAGAGGTCGGTCGCTGGCTGGTAGCAGCCGAGCCTCTCCCCATCGGCCCCAGCCAACAGCCAAGCCCCTCCCCATCGGCATGTCTCCCATCCCTTCCTTCTCTCCTTTCTTTCTTTCTTCTTCTTTTCTCCTTCTTCTTCCTTGGTTCCTCCTCCTCTTTTTGCAATAGTGCTAGGCCAATGGGGATTGTAGCAAAGTGGACTGCCTTTTCTTTTTCTTTTTCTTTTTCTTTTTCTTTTTCTTTTTTTCTTTTCTGTTAATTATATATTTTATTTCTAATGTTAAGGAAAAGTAGTTTATTTAGATAGTTAATTATTTTGATAATTTACACTCGCTAGTATAATTATTAGCTAAGTTTTTTAGTATAATAATTTATTAATTATAAATATAAATATTTGCATATAAATTTATCTATAGTTTACCCATTGTTTATTAGAGTAATGCATATAGTTATATTGATAAAAATCTTATATTCATGTTTCTATAATTATTTTTAGCATCTTATTATTGTCCACTATTTTTTCTGATGAAATATTAAGTTTACATATTAATTTTATATAACTAGATAATGACTATTTTACATATAGTTAATGATTAATTAAACATTAAATAAGAGTAAGAATCACAAAATAATTATTGATAAGACTATGTTTATAATTATATTTTTCTAAATCATACATATATATATATATGGTCATTGTTTATTGTATAGAAAAAGAGATAAATTATTATATACTTACTTATAATTAGCAAACTAAGATTCTTATCAAATAAATATAAATTATAGTAATAGTATATCAATATTATCACAATTAAATTTATCATATGAATCTATCATATCTTACTCGAACGGAATGGATTATAATCAGATAAACAATTAACTTTATATTACCTAAACTTTTTCAGATCCCGAACCTTTTATTTGAGATCTTGTGGATACTGTTAGCGATAAGTTGACACTTAGTTGATGAACATGAGGGACATGTGTCTTATATCTTCTAATCAGTATAACAACCCAGAAAAATAAATAAATAAAATAATAATAAATAATGTAATAACCTCAAAAAATAAATAAAATAATAATAATAATAATAATGTATAAAATAAATAAATAAATAAGAGACAAAAAGAAAGAAAGAAAAAATAATAAATCAAGTGTAAAAAAAAAAAAGGATAAATAAAAGTTTGTGGGCACGACGTGGCCGGCCTCGTGCCCAAGCAAGCTGCTCATGCAGCTTGCGTAGTGTGGCGCGACGCGCCCATTGCTGCTGCCCCAGCCAACCGGCCGCGGCCAGCTGGCGCGGTGGGCCCCGCCGCCGCCGCCGGAGCCTCCCTCCCCACCTCCTCTCTCTCTCTCTCTATATTTTTCTTCTCCCCACTCTCTCTTTCGGTCTTTCTCTCTCTCCTCCTCCCCTCCAACTCTCTCTCTCTCTCAAACTTTCTCTCTCTTTTTCCTCGTGCTGCCGCCGGCCTGCCACCACCGGGGTAAGTTTCTCACTTTCCCTCTTCTCTCTCTCTCTCTCTCTCTCTCTCTCTCTCTCTCTCCCTTGGGCTCGGGCTCGTCGGAGCCGAGCCGCCGGCGAGAGGCCGGCCGCTGGATGGCCACCAGCGGCCGGTCCCCTCACCTTCTCTCTTTCTTCTCTTCCTCTTCTATTCTTCTTCTTCGTTTCTTCTTCCTTCTTATTTCTTCTTTCTTCTTCCCATCTCCTTTCTTCTCCCTCAGCTCTCCTCCTCCTCTTTTTGCACAGTGCTGGGCTCGGCCCAGCACTGTTGCAGAGCATTGGTGGCATTATAAATTTATTTGTTTTATTTTAATTATTTTATTTATTTAGTTAGGTATTGCTCTTTTAATTTATGTAGATAACTTATTTAGACATTAATTATTTTAATAATAATGCATATTCTTCAACATGATGATTATTAATTATAATTAGTTTAATTAATGATTAACTAGGTTATAAACTATTATGCATAAATATATGTAATACTTATATTTATTTAATTATGTATTTATATTTCTATTAGACTAATAGATAGTGTTGTAAGTTATAATTATTAAATTTATGTACTGATATTCATAATATATGCATTTTAAGTAATCTTAACAATTTATTATATACTATCGTGTGTGTAGAATAAGATATTAGTCTTATTAATTAATTAATTATTTTGCATAATTAAGTACATACTATATAACTTCTGCTTAATTAAGATAGAGTAAGAATTATAAAATTTATTATAAAATAAATCTTGTCTATACGTATATCTTATTTATAATTATTCAGCTTTTATTTTATAATTACATATCTAGAATATTTTAATTAAAAGAAACAAATTTTTCTCCTTATATTATAACTAGTATTTTAGGATAATAATATAATTATAGCGTTTAAATCGTATATATAATATAAATCTAATTATGTAATCAAAAATAAAAAGAAGTGATTCTAAACCTAATAAACCTTTATATTTTATTTGAATTAATTCTAATTAGATAAACGGCTAACTTCATGCTACTTAAATATTTTCAGACCCCGAATCCCCTTATGTGAGACCCCGTGGACCCTGACATTGAGTTGATGTCTGACTGGCGGACGTGAGAGTTGCATGGTTCGTGTCTTCTGATCAAGAGTGACTAGTCTTATCCCCTAAACACCTTTCTCAAATTAGGATATATTATATATTATGTACATGCATGTTTTGGCCTCCAGCATGACTATATGATTTTATATAGAGATAATTGCAGATAAGCATATTTTATCATGTATTTGATTAGGCTGATCTGGGATATTGATATATAGAGATGATTGGAGATGATTATACTGTTATGGTTTTATGCCGAGATGATCTCTAGCATGAGTGTACATGTGATAGACTAGCAGGAGTATGTATGTGTTAGATACATGGTTGGAGTCTACATTACATCATTTTTCTTTTGGCTTCTCTACCACCTAAATTCCTAAGTTGCATGATCTGTTGCAGTACTGGATATATGCATATGATTTATCATGTATAGAAAATCATGAAAATAGTTATGTATAAGGATGTGATGTGATGGCTAGAACGGTATCTAGTCCGGACTAGTATTGGACATACTCTTAGCGTATGACAGAGTATGGTGATGGCTGATGGTTGTACTCTTAGCGTATTATAGGGTACAACTATCATTGATATACCCTTAGCGTATGGTAGGGTATAATTACTTTCTTCTGAGATACCCCTTATCGTATGGTAGGGTATGATTTATCTACAGAGATACTCTTAGCGCATGACAGGGTATGCTCTGAACTTATGACATAATGTGTATCGAGTTTGGGGCCGAGTACTATAGTCCAGCATGGTGGATGATATTCAGAGTTGAGATGGATGATTGTGATAGTGAGAGATATGTGGATTATATCTACCTCTGACATGTACGATTATCTAGTGATCGGCATGCATCATGCATTATCATTGATGTGACTAGTATTATTGGATCATAATTATTATACATGATATGATATTATATTCGGTGATGTTATATGGTAATTTCATCATGTTATATATTTTCGATTGAGGATATAATATGGTCATTCATGATAATTGATTTCATTCATATATAAGTCGTTGAGGATACATATATATATATATGCTCATACATGGCATCATGCTGCTTTCTAATTCATATTATCCAGTACATGATTTACTCTCTGTTTGACATCTCTGATTCGGGGTAAGGTCTATTCACTGAGCCTTTTGCTCATGACTATCTTTTTATTTCTTTTCTAACCCCCCAGATATTATAATACGTGATAGCGACTTTAGATATCCTGATGAGATATTTTAAAACAAGGATGAGGTGAGCTATAGACGTGAAGCGGTACAGAAGATAGTTTAACCAAACATTAAGTTCTATCGTTGTTTATTAAAAATTTACCTGATGATTTGTATAGTATATGTCAGATCATAGAGCACTCGTGTATCAGTTGTTTAGTTGTATCTTGATGGTTTGTTGTAGCCTGTATGGGTTCTGCCAGATTAGGTAGTGGTCTAGTGTATATTATTATGGACTTTGATATTCATATTTTAACAAATTTATTTGGTTGATAATATGATTTATTTGGTGTTGGATTATGTGAGTATGAATATGTTAATAGGTATTATTTGATGATGTCATGATTATATGTGCACATGAGTGTATTTGTGCATGATGGGCCTCGCTCGACTTGTTGCGTGCGCCACACGTGTCGTGTGGGCGCGTGGGCATGCATGTGCCCATGCCAGATAGGGGCGTTACAATTTAAATGTGATTAGTCTTACCTCCTAGAGAGGTTTCCCATATTAGGATATATTATGTTTATATGTATACACATTATGCTTTAGCTTTCTATATAATTATATGATCTTATATATAAATGATTTCAGTTAAGCATATTTTATCATTCATTTGATGGAGGTTAATCTTGGGTATAAATATACCATTGATATATAGAGATGATTGGAGATGACTATTATGACTTTATATCGAGATGATCTCTAGCATGAATATGCATGTGATAAATTAGCATGGGTATGCATGTGATTGATGTATGATTGGAGATTAAGTCGCATCATATTTCTTTTGACCCCTCTTCAACCTAAATTCTTAATATGCATTGACTTGTTATAGTACTGAATATATACATATGATTTTTTATACAAAAGAAAATACATAAATCTTATTAATAGGAAAGTTGATAGAAAAAACATGAGGTACCTAACTAAGCACTAGGGTTAATGGGTGCCTGATGTGATGATTATGGTCACCGATATGCAATATTTTATGGCCTATGTCTGAGGTCAGTTGAGTCTAATGTGCATAAACAATTTGATACCTATTATTCGCTAAGGATGCGTGTGGCGAGTTACTCTCATAAGATTTCTATTAATTAGTGGGTGCCAAATCTAGATGGATATTGATATACTCTTAGTATATAATAAGGTATAATTATGACTGAGATACCCTTAGCATATGGTAGGGTATGCTTTGAGCCTACAGGCAAAATGATGAGATCGAGTATCAGATGTTGACTATGCATAGTGGTATAGTATGATAATATTATTCAAAGTTGATATTGATGATTGAGATGCTAAAAAAATACATATAATTTCATTATCATCTGATATACCTGATTATCGAATAATCATTATGTATAATATATGGTTGTATTTAAAATAATAGCATGGTCATGGTTGGCCTGCATCATATGTTATATTTGAAAGAGTTATGATGATGATATGACATGGAGATTTGTTTATACATTGTCTAAAATTATATACTTGATTAATTATGACATGATCTACCATATATTTATATGTTATTGATGATACATTTATATTCCTAATATGATGCTTCTTTCTAATTTATATTACTTAGTACATAATGTACTCTCTATATGGTATTACTGATTCATGGTAAAGTCTATTTGTTGAGCATTTAGCTTATGACTCTTTTTATTTTTCTTTTAACTCTCTTAGATATGTGATACGTGATAGCGACTTAAGATATTTTAATAAAATATTTAAAGCAATGATGAGGTGAGCTATAAATGTGAGATAGTATAAATGATTATCGTCACTCTCTGACATATTTGGAAGTACTGAAATCGAGTCTCCTTTAATAGTGATAAAGAGAACTTAAACTAGATTACCACCTGTATCCTATCCTTAACATATGAACACTTAGAGCACCATTTTGTCCAACTTAAGAAACCAATCTCTTTTGATTTTCTCACTCCATGGAACCCTCCATCACCAAGTTGGTGATGGACAACACTAGTGGCTCTTTCTTGGGCCAAGATGAAATCAGAAGGGCAGGCTTCGTGGTTCGACAGCCTAATTGTGCCCCTTTTTATGTAGGTACCTGGCGCGGGTAGTTTAAATCCGTTTTAATTGTGGAGGCAACAACAGTTTGAAAGACACTCATTTTTCTGAAAGATAAAGACATCCAAAACATTATTATTGAAACTGATTCACTTATCCTCATTAATTGCTTGAAGGGGATCTTTAAACCAACTTTGCAAATTGGCAACTTAAGCAACGACATGAATTTCTTAACTCCGTTTTGATTGCGAAGGCAACAACAGTGTGAAAGACACTCTTTTTTTTGAAAGATAAAGACATCTAAAATATTATTATCGAAACCGATTCACTTATCCTCGTTAATTGCTTGAAGGGGATCTTTAAACAAGCCTCGTCAATTGGTAACTTAATCAATGATATGAATTTCTTAACTCTCTTAACTCGTAATTTTTACAATTGTAAATTTAATTATGCTTTTAGAGAGGCTAACCAGACACTGAATTGACTTGCTAATTGGGGTAGAATAAATGATTGTACCTAGGGTAGAATAAATTATTGTGATTGTACCTGGAGTAGAATAAATGATTATGAATTGTTAATGGAGTTAATTTTTTTTTCATAAGCGGAACATTTACCTTTGAATTAAAAAGAAAAAAAGAAAAATGGCATGGTGTCCCTAAGGGCGATTTGGTCAAAACGAAATTTAGTTTTGGCGCTACACTTGGATTTGGGTCGGAATTTGGAAGGGCGGTGATAGGAAGCTTGCTAGGGTTTAGAAGAGCCTTTGGCAGACGAAGACAGTAAATCCAATGGAGAAGTCCTCGTCGCTGCTCTTCGCCGGCACACATTTTAACCGCAAGAGATTTGCCGCCGACATCGAACGCTTCAAGGCAAGGGCATCCTCTATCTGTCTCTCTCTCCACTTTCTATAGAATTTGTCTCATCTCATTGAACCCTTATCCTAACTCTCTTGCTCAACAGCCAAAGAAGGATTCGCTGACAGATACGCACGAAGCTGAGGGGGAAGCTGAGCCCCCGCGATCGCCGGAGAAGAAGGAGAAGGGGAAGAAGAGGAAGAGGAAAGATAAGACTTCTGGTGACATATCCGTACCTAATCTAGTAAAATAAAATATCTCTATTTCGATCGCTCTGTGCTGATCTTCTTTGTTTTCTTTTCCCTCTGTTAGAGACCGTCGAGGGTTTCAATGTTTTCAAGAGCTCTGAGTTCGTATCTACGGGTGGAAGCTCAAAATCTAAGGAAGAAGATCAAGCTGATCATAGGAAGGAAGTGGAAAAGGAGATTGAGGTCTCACAACTTCTTTTATTAAAATTTTTAATCAATTTTTTTGAGTTAATCTGGAAAGGATTTACTTTTTCTTGATTTCAGAGAGCTTCGATACTGCGGAAGAAGTATGGGATTCATGTCTCAGGTTATAATGTTCCTCCTCCACTGGAGGGTTTTGCTGAACTGAAATCAAGGTTAGTTTATGTTTTCTTATTCGTCAAATTGGGCTTTGGAGTGAAGGAATTATATGCAAGCAATATTACAAGTTTACAAATATAGAAATATCTTTGTTGTTCGTTAAATAAGTGCATTGGTGTATTCTATTAATTTTCCTTCCTGCCATGTTTGCCTCTATGATTTATACTTGCAATGAGCAAATGGTCTTCCATTTTTGTCTAAGATATTAGATCTGATCCTGGATAACTCAATTTATCTGTTTTGAAAGATGACTATTTTATAACTAAATAACAGAACTCCATTGTATGGCTATTGGTGGCAAGACTAAATTTAGTTCTTGCACTTTTCCTTATTAATCAGCATGAACACAATGTGGTCCACTGGCAGAGCCACATGTGTTCAATACTTTCAAGAGAGCGCCATTCCCCTTGCAACCCCACTAGATTTATTTTAAAAATTACCCACTATTTTACTACTTGGTCTCTTGGTTTATGTGCTAGCACTTTGATTGGATGCTCGATTAGAGTAAGTTTTAGAGTATGTCCCGGAAGTCTCAACCTAATGCAAGTTAGGATTTCTGTCAAAAGTTTAGCTTGAAGACGACCTGATCTTAACCAATCTCAATGCCACAAAGGGATGGGATCATGAAACACTAGGGTGTATTTAATTGGTTTAGGTTGCACCATTGTGGATTTGAAGATCTTTTGATGTCCAAAAATATCAGTTCAAATAGCAGAAAATTTTGAACAATATAGAAAGGCAGTCTATTAGAAACTCATTGATTAGCAGATATGGACATGAAGATCAATCTTTTTTCCTTAGATGATGATACCAAAACTATTTAATAGTCCTTCCGCAAGGAAGGGACATATATTCAGAGATTTCTTTTTGGAAAGCTGAGAAAGTTGCAAGTTCTATCTGATCAATAGTGATTAAGTTAGATATTTGATCCAAAGATTTGAATCTTAATCTTCTTTTTATCCCCATCCCAAGGTGGGTTGTATATAATTAACTTGTAATTTTTTATCTGAATCAGGACACCTAGGCTATGAATCTTAAGATGCAGACAATAGTGTCTATGTATGCATATGTTTTTTTACCGGTGGTATGAATGCATCTTCAACTCTACTGAATTGTTTAGTGTACATACTATTTTAGTGTAATACAATATTCACAATGTCTTTTCATTACTCAAGAATGCGTATTTTCACGGGGCAAATACTGTCAGCCATATAGTTAGTGGGGATCTTCAGAGGATCCAAAGGATCTGATATTTAGATACATATCCAAACCCAACAACTGTACTTGCCGTGAATGAAACTAAGTTATAAATATCGAAACTATTGTAAACGTGATCCTCTAGTATTCTAGTCTAGGTTTTCATAATATTGGATCAGAACTGACTTCGATTCTGTTAGTGTAGGAATAGTCAATTAGGTGAGGTTTGGGGTTCCTGTGTAATGGTCATAGACTCGTAATGATTGAGTGGGTTGTACTACTACTGGTTGACAATGGCACCTTGAACTATCTAGGCTATTACTAGAATTTGAAATTGTTAACATAATTACACAAGATCTTACAAAGCATGCATGACTAAGTATGGATTGAGCAGTTGGCCACACCATGGTAGACATTTTAGTGTCACCTAGATGTTAGGGCTATAAAATATCAATTCAAGTCTAAAATCTAAATTAATGTGCTTCTGTTGCAGTGAAGCTGCAAATCTTTATGTATTTTTGATTCTTCATTTTACTAGGTGTTTTGATTGTCTATTATGAGTAAAAGCTAAATATTTACTATCTAGATATGTTATAGTCACATGTAAAGAGAAGCCATAGAAACTTGTTTTGAGAAAGTTTTAAATTGTCTTCACATAGTATTATTGGGGAATTTTAGTTCCTTGATGCGACCCAACCAATATTACTGTGGATTGATTGAATCTTGACTATGAAGTAGGGCTTAGGTCATTATACTTGGTCCAAAATGTTGGTATAAATGATATAATTTTGCTTCCTTTTTGACTTAGCCAATTTATTCTCTTCTCCTTTTATTTGAGTTATTCTATTCATTTCCCTAATTCATTTCCCCAACATCTTCTCCAAATGCTTTTTTAAAAAAAAAATGAAATATTCTTTGCTGATAGGCAACGTTGCTACTTTATTTCCTTCTACATGCCGGTAAGGGTGGTAAAAATAGACCCAACTCAATAACCTGGCTCTTAATCGAGTTTGGTCATAAATACGTTAAGCTGCCTAATTATTAATCGGGTCGTGTTCGGGTTAATACCATTGACCCGTTTAAGTGTACGAGTCGGGTTAGGTCGGGTCAACCCACCGACCCGATATATATATATATATATTTATTTATTTATTTTAAATATCTAACCCAAAGTCTAACCCTAACTTACACTCTAACTGTCTCCAAACATCAGCCACCGCTTCTACTCTCCCAATCCCCTATTTCCACCACCTAATCTCTCTCCTCTCCTTCCACCTCTGTCACCCCTAACCCTAACCCAAACCCTCTTTCCCTTTCTTTCCCAAAAGTATTTGTGTCCCTAACCCCTCTCCTCATCCAATCTCCTCTTTTGCCCTAAAAAGATTTAAAGATATAAAAGCTCTTCTTCAATTACTCCTCCAAGAAGCTCGTCACTAGTAACCACCTCGTTGCCATCGGTCGCCCCTGTTCGTCGACGGCAAGGAAGTTGTCACCCTCCACCACCTACGCGTTGTGGACCCCTTAGCTCTCCGCCATCATCGACGTCCACGAGTCCCATACCTTCCAGTGCTTCTAGTCTCCTTTCCATTGTCTCACCCGCAGCATCTTGTACTAGTAGCTCGCCTCCATCTACGCCGCTTCCTCTCCCTCTGTGGCAGCGACGCCGGGGTCGTCCCCTAAGTCGTGCTCTCTCTCTCCTCTCACCAGCTCCCGACAGTGAGGTAGCTGCTGCCATGGGCACGTGCCCTTTCTTCTCAAAATCTCAAATCCCTTACCTAGCTTTCTTTCTTTTTTCACTTTTCTCTTCTCCACAATGATGTCCATCTCCAACCTCGAGCTTTCCGTCACTATCTTCGCCCTCTGATTGCGTGGCTACACACTCTCCGGCAATGCAGTGGTGATAGATTTGGCATCGATGGTGATGGATTTAGCGTTGGTGGTGATGGATTCAACGTTGGTGGTGAATGGGGTTGAGATTGTCGTTTTGAGGGTCTATGATAATGCCGATCTTGTCGAAAGCATGATGCCATCGATGTACCATGCCTTGAAGACCAGCTCATGGTAGCCGTGATTGAGCACGTGCTCCTCATTGAACTGTCGCGTCGCTTACCGTGTCGGCGTGGGTGGTCAGGCTGTTAACATCACAATATTTTTGTGATTTCATATTATTTTGTATTTTGAAATAGTAAGGTTGATCCATGGCACAATATTTTTATGTTGTATAAATTGTTAATTATGTTGATCATGTCGTGTTATCTTATTATTGTGTTGTGTTACTCTCGTGTATAGAACCTATTTAATAAACAGGTTAGACGGCCTTGTCGTGTTACCCGTGTAATAATCGAGTCGTATTCTTGTTTATTAAATTTGACTTGTTTAATAATTGGGTTGTGTTCGTTTTAGGATGAATCTGACTCGACCCGAATTTGACCTGACCCAATTGCCATCTCTACATACTGGTGGGAGGAAATTTTTTTTTTTTTAAATTTCTTTTTGTTATCTTCTATTAATCTGAATATGAGTCAACCTAGGCATGGCTATGTCCAGATCTGAGTTAAACATTTTACAACCTCCAACTTTCAGGGCAACATGCTAGATTCATCTTTCAATGGTATGCGAGATCACTCTCGTGTTATCTACCTAAAATGGGGGGAAATAACAATAATGAGCTCACATCCTTGCTCAGTAAATAGAACCGTCTTGAAAATCGAATACATAATTAGAAATATACTTGAGTAAGCAATTAACTATATTCAAATCGAAATATCAAAGCATAATGTAAAATCAAATCCATTACACCATATTCAAATTAAAGTATCAAGTATAATGTAGAATCAAATCTATTGCACCGTACAAGATAAATCATTATACATTAGAGCACAATTAAAATCTCAACATATATCAATTTAGGCAACCATGGCCAGTGTTAGCCCACTAATAGGCCTGTCTCATTTTAATTCCGGGGTACCAGGGGTACCAGGGTCCAAGTAGAATTGGTTTTCTAATCTGTGGATGTATCTGAAATGAAATATATTTTATACCTTATGAATGAGAAATTAATTTTCATAAGCAAATGCATGCTTTGAGTAAGGAGATTTAGATTTGGTGTGAGAATATCTATTTTATACTTGTCTTTATGCTGATTTTATGTTGGAATAATATTTGACTATTTAAAAGCTTTGTAAAGCTATATATATTAGATTGTCTATCTGATGATTTTATGATGGAATAACACTTGAATATTTGAAAGTTTTGTAAGCTATATGTTGGATTATAGGCTTGAAAGCCATTTTTAAAGTTATTTTATAGGAACCATGTATTATATGGCTTGGTTAGTGGGCAAACACTAGCATGTGATCACACAGATAGAAATCCGAAAACTCTAGTATCCTGGAGTATAAATGGGACGAACCTTAGCATCTCGGGGTTAATTGGGGCGGTCCTTATCAGTGGGGCCAATACACTGATACTCTGGTATCCCGAAGTTAAAATGGGACGGGCTTGTCAGTGGGCTAACATTGGCCATGGTTGCCTAAATTAATATATGTTGAGATTTTAACTGTGCTCTAATGTATAATGATTTATTTTGTATGGTGCAATAGATTTGATTCTACATTATGCTTGATAATTCAATTTTAATATGGTGTAATGGATTTTCTTACATTATGCTTTGATACTTCAATTTGAATATTAGTTAATTGCTTACTCAAGTATATTTCTAATTATGTATTTGATTTTCAAAAAGGTTCTATTTACTCAGCTGGGATGTGAGCTCATTATTGCTATTTTCCTCCATTTCAGATGACTTATGAAGTGTGAGGATGTATAGTGGGGCTCTCTACAACGCCATTTTGGTAGCACACTACTAGATGTCACATTTTGTATCCTACCTTCTTAAGGGTAGTTATGGCTTGTGTTATATGTCAAAAATACAAGTTTAATATGTATACTAATTTTGGTGGTGATGTAAATAATATCTCTAGGTTATGTTTTCTATTTAAGAGTTTACATAGATGCACCTCTGCATTGTTTTATACTATGATGATTAAGTTTAGCATATTGGAGAAAAAAAGAAGAAATCAAATGTCTTATATTATAGGTAGATAATCAAATATTCCTTGGGTATTATAGGCCTTGCGCTCTACTGGGCACTGTCCCAATGGAGTCGCGGCTGGTCATACTTATCTACTATAGTGTTAGTAGGGGGTGTGACACCAACACTCTGCTGAATTTGGTTTAACTTAACTTGATAGGAGAAGATTTGAGCTTAGAGAATCAACTTAGCTACTTTTGGGGAGGTTCCAACATAGGGTTGTTTGGTTTAATTATTGAACCTGTGCATTAGGAATCTAAAATCTCCGATCTGCTCAATGCTGCTTGAAGGTGAACCAAGGATTACAGATTGTTGTCATGTATTTCCTGGGTTATGCCCGTAGTGTCATCCTTGCCCTCTGAAGTATCAATAAATATACATGGAGAAAGCTATTCTTGGCACTTTCTTTCTTTCAAACTTGCACTTATTTCTTCTACAACATAAGATCTTAATTTTTGTTGATTTCCAAATTCAAGTAATGCTACATGTCATATTAATAACTTGTTAGTCATCAGGTATGGCTGCAAATCCTACTTGTTGCAGAACTTGTGGGGGCTCGGATTTAAAGATCCTACACCTATTCAAAGGCAGGCTATCCCAGTACTCCTCTCCGTAAGTGCTTCTTTGTCTGCGTTTAATGTTTCTCTTTGAAGTATTTATTTTTATGTTTAAACTAATTCGATGGGTCTTAACTCAGGGGAGGGAGTGCTTTGCTTGTGCACCCACAGGTTCTGGCAAGACATTGGCATTTTTATGCCCAATGCTTACAAAAATGAAGGTAGCATCTAGTAGTGTGCTTATTATTTATAGCTGATATCTGGACTCCTTTAAGATTTGTTGTTAATAGACAGGATCTAAAGATGGTGTCAAAACTCTAATCCTTTGTCCTACGAGAGAATTGGCTGCACAAACTACGAGAGAGTGCAAGAAGTTGGCAAAAGGAAGGAAATTCTACATTAAGTTAATGACTAAGGAGCTATCAAGATGTGGTGATTTTGAGAAAATGCCATGTGACATTCTTGTGTCGACTCCACTTCGGTTGGAGTATGCTATGCGCAATAGGAAGCTCGATTTGAGTAGGTCAGTATTCGGAGAGACCTTTTCTCTTCCTGATTTATTTGTTAGGATGATGTAAAAATCAGAAATAATCCACTCTCTGATGCTTTGATGAATTCATATTTCTCTCCATAAGTGCCCTTGGGAGGAAAATCTTGCATTGATTTCTGATAATATTGGTTAAGTCTGCTTTTGTCTATGTTTAGAATCATGCTTTATTCCTTTTGTTCTTGCATATGCAGATAATGAATTTTTTGCTATCATTTCTTGGTTGGCATGGTGAGACAAAGATATCAAGATCAGATAGAGGAAATCTTAATTATTTATATGAAGCATGATGAAGTGTACATGCATCTAAACACATCAATATTCTTTCAAAAACCTTTAGCTTTAGAAACTAAGAATAAAAGTCTAATTTTGATACAAATCTATTTTTGCAAATATTTTAGATAATTACATATGATGATGAACTTTACCGGTCTAGGTATCATATGAGCGATTCAGAGGAAGTACTAGAAACATGATATGGGGGTACAATGCATGATAGATTTATCAAAATGTTGAGTCTTTGTTATGTTACTATTTTCATTCTCTCGGTAGGTCACATGTAATCTTCATCAGTTCAGTGTGATATTTGATGTTAGAGTATTATTGTTGTATTAGGGTCATAATATTAGAGGAAAAAATTGAGAAGGAATATTCCATTTTGGATAATAAACTTTTGTTGTACTTGAAGCAAATAAAATTCATGTTATCTTGTTTAGCATGACTAAAATGTGTCTATTGGGGAGAGTGACAATTATTTAGTTGGAAGGCACCTAGATATAATGTGTACAAAATAAAATAGAACCATAATGAAAAATTAGTACTATAAAGCATAAATCAAAGGGATAATTACACTTAGCTCATCCTAAACTATCACAAATTACGTATACATTCTAAACCATTTCCATATAAAATTCCTGAACTAAGAAAAAAAATCTACAACTCCTCAATTACGAAAGAAAACTATATGAACTCTCTGAACTAAGAATTTTTTTAGGCAAGGGGTGTATATGGAAAACAATGATAGTTTAGGATGGCTAAGTGTAATTAACCGTGATTGTTTTTCAAATCAATGTTGTGAAAAATGTCGTTGGTATGCGCTATGCGAATGCATATGTGGGCGCTTATGCAGCTTAGTATTTTGATATATTAAATATATTTAATATTATATATGATATTAATATATACTATATTGTCTTGTAATAAACTAGCATATGTGTAACTGTACTAAATAATGTGTAGAACCATGTTATATACACACAAGTAACATTTGGTTTGCATAATGCTTTTATCAAATATATAAAAGCACAATCGACAAATGATAATCATATATTCATTATATCTCTTTCTTCTTTTGCAAAAGTATATTTAATGTTCAGTTCTTCTTTGCCATCTTTCTTCACTGTGAATTTGTCTAGAAGACATTTAGTCCTTGGTCTTTTACTTCAAAGAAACATCTAAAATTTTCGGATTATCCCTCTCTCCAAAAATGTTTACTTTTGCTCTTAATTTTGTTGTCTCTCTTGATTTATCATTCTTTTTATTTTGCTCCCATCTAGATGTTCCTTAATAATCTTTTTTGCCACATTAGTGGCTTTTGGACAAGGCACAATATCACTTTTAACATGAGCAATATGCTTCTGATGCGGATTTCAGTGACATTACATGGGCAGATGTATCAGTATAGTTTCTCCTTCAGGAAATGTCTTAAGTCGATTATTTTTTTATATATCTGCTATTTATGGTGTGTAAGATTATATTTGCTTTTTTGCAATTCTTTAGGGTGTTATTTGCTTATTGTCATTTATAATGTCTATATATAGTCTAGCTTTTTACTCAATCGGGATTCACGAAGAAATAATTTTTTTTGAGATTTATCTTTAATGTGAGTCTTAGATGTGATACCCTAGTTGAAAATGGATGTGTGAAACCCCATTACTTTTCTTTTTCTAACTATTATCATTCCTAGAATCCTAACAATATTGTGACCCGAACTTGGCTACTAGATCAAGCTTGAGTTTAGGAAGGTAGACTTCGTAGTCGGAAGAGAATATTCACCAGATATTCATTCGTAGTGGGAAAATTATGAAACCAGAAGGGTTCGTTCCGTAATCTCCTAATCTACAAATTGATATTCACGCCTTTTATAGATTCAGATCGTAGCTAGGGCTAAAATTGGCGAAGTTCCAGTGGAGGTGTTGGATATCGGCAAGATGATGATGGTGGAGATGGAGACTTGGTCATGTGTTCCAAGTAAGGTTTGCACGTGGTGCAGTAGGGTGAAGGAAGAGGGGGGAGAAGGTGTTGGTGTTCCAAGGAGGGAGGGTCTGACGGTTGAAATAGGCAAGAAGTACGCAAAGGTAAGGTGGCGCGCTGCTAGGATTTGAGCGAGGAAGGAGGAGCTTCATATTAGAGAGGAGAAGATAGGCTAACCTGATAATTCATGCATAATCCAAATCTGGTTGCACTCCATAATATATGTTGTAGGCTAACCGGTTAACCAAACCAATTAAGCAAACCTGTTCAAGACTAGACTAACATACCATTAACTAAACAACTCAAGCTAACTGAACTAAGCATGAAAACAGAAACTAACTAGATAAATGACTTGGCTCATGAGCCTAATGCCTTCATGCCCGAGCCTAATGTGTACGAGATGACTCGGTTTGGCACGAATCACATCAAATGATCCCATTGTTTCATCTCATTTTAATATCAGAGCAATGGTTTTTTAGGATTCAAATCTTCTCCAAATCATTCACAATTAATACACTATTAAACACTAATTAGCAGTAAATAATAATCAACATCCTACTTTTACTAAAAAATAAAAATTAGTTAGTAGTAATCTACTAAATAAAATACTAATTAGTCTAATCTACTAGTCAATAATCAATAATCTAATAATCAGTAGACACATTTGGTGGCCGCCAGGGGGTGGGATTAGGAGAGTGAGAAAGAGAGTGTAAGATGGGGTTGAGAGATAGAAAGAGACAAAGGTATATATGAGAGTTATGGGAGGTGGCTGCTGGTGGCCACTAGTTGTTGGGGGTAGGGGGTTGGGGGGGTTTTAGTGTAAGATAGATGGGTGTGTGTGTGAGGGAGCGAGTTTATGGGAGAGTGAGATTGGGATGTGGGAGGTGGTGGTCGCATTGGTAGGGGTGGCAAGAGAGTGAAAGGGAGCATATGTCCGCTGCTCGCCAGTGCTGCCCTGCATTGTCGACCGTTGGAGATGGAGCTCGAGAGAGGGAGAACTGAGAGGATTAGGGTAGTAGGAATTGAGGGAGAGACTTTTTTGTTTAAAGAAATTTGCATTTAACAGGACCTTTTCATCTATTTGACATTGCATTTTCAATATCTACCAATTGAGCTATGCACTTTACTAAATATTTGCAGGAAACACTATATTGTTAGTTATGTAAACTAAACTTAACTAAACTCCTAGGATAAGTAACCAAACTCCTAGGATAAGTAACCAAACTCCTAGGATAAGTTAAGTTTACACTATGAAGATTAATGATCAATATGATTTTGTGATACTTTATTTGATCTAACCTTTATAACTATGATTTGTTGTTTGACTAAAAAGTAAAATTGAAGCACATCGTGTAATACTGTATAATCTGATTTTAATTGTCTGAAATAGCATCAACCTATGAAGTTGGGTGATGCTTCTGAGCTTTTCCTAGTAATTCGAGTAAGAATATTTCTTTTCACTAAATATGATTTTTAGATAGTAAAGTCCATCTGAGTTAAGAGTTTAATATATAGTGTTTGTTGGAATGAATTGGTCTCAAGGAGTTGATAATTGATCTTGATCTTAGTTTTTTTGTGCAGGGTGGAATACCTTGTCTTGGATGAATCTGATAAGCTTTTTGAGCTTGGGTTTGTCGAGCAAATAGATTCTGTTGTAAAAGCTTGCTCAAATCCTTCGATTGTCCGTTCTCTGTTTAGTGCTACCTTGCCTGATTCCGTTGAGGAACTAGCTCGTTCGATAATGCATGATGCAGTTCGAATCATTGTGGGTAGAAAGTGAGTTTTCTCGGTTTCCTCATTTTTCTTGTGTGCTATATAGATATCTGTTAGATTGTTACTTCAGTTCATAACGGAAGAAATCAAAGTCCAATTTGCCTTGATATTTTTTGCAGTCCTTTGTACATGCCTTATTTGTTAGAGAACTTGACAGGAATTCTGCCTCTGAATTGATTAAACAAAAATTGGTTTTTGCTGGAAGTGAGAAGGGAAAGCTGCTTGCTCTTAGGCAAAGCTTTGCCCAGGTATGGTGTTCATCCTTCTGTTGTACTTTATCTACATTTCCTGCTTCAGTAACACTATGATGTCTTTGCCAGCATCTTCATTTTAAAGCATGACAAAAATGATGTGATCTACCTTTGTTTTCTCCAAGTACATCTATGTTTCTTGTGCTGCATTTTCTCATCTGATTTGTTGGTCTGATAATGTATATTGCCCTTTTTTTTCCAATTTTTCAGAGGGTATGCTTAAAGTTGTTTGTGTTAGGAGCCATTATGCACCTATTCACTAGAAGTTCCAAAACTCATACAAGATTCTGTTTTTGCAGCTTGTCTAATTCCGGCCTTTCTTGAACTCTTAATAAGCAAATATTGATCAAATATAGGCATCCGACTCACAATGTAGAAAGTAGGAACCATTCATAATGATTCTGGAGAAGTAAATGTGCTTTTATTTTTCATCTGTTTTTAGTTGTTAGAACTTATCACATGCTATATTTTCTTATTGGTTTCTAATTGGATATCTTTTTGCTGGTAGTGTCTAAATCCCCCAGTCTTGCTGTTTGTTCAAAGCAAAGAAAGGGCTAAGGAACTCTACAAGGAAGTGGCATTTGATGACATTAAAGCTGATGTGATTCATGCAGATCTCACTCAGCAACAGGTATTGCTCTTAAAAATATTCTACCATTGCTTTTCCTGATCCTTAGTAGGGCAGTTGTGCTGAATGTAATATTGCAGGCACTATTTTTTCTTTGTTCTTTTTTGAATTCTGAAAAATCTCTGATGGACTTTGATGTTGACTTCTTCCCATTTTTTTTTTAAAATTTTGTTTTGTTGCTTTTATGTCCCTAGAGAGAAGATGCTGTTGACAACTTCAGAGCAGGAAAGACCTGGGTTTTAATAGCAACTGATGTCATTTCCCGGGGCATGGACTTTAAGGGCGTCAACTGTGTGATTAACTATGATTTTCCAGAATCAGGTGCAGCTTATATTCATCGAATTGGTACGTAACATGGTCTAGCCCATAAATCTCTCTTTGATTCCAATATTAACAAAAGATCTTCATAGTCAGTCAACAATGTGGATGATTTTGCCTATTTGCCAAGCTTAGCCTGACATGGTCAGCCTTGCACACTAGTTTCTGTGAGTTGAGAAGTGGTGGTTTAATGAAATTTCTTTAGCCATTTTAAGTAGGTTGTAGATATACCTTACAGCAAGATGATGTTTTCAAAATAGAGATCATCCTAAATGTAGTTATCAGTATCTTGTTATTTATGTTATCTCAATATGCTATGGTTTAGGATATGTGGACATTAAATCCATGGTTTGTCTTTTTTAGGACGGTCTGGAAGAGCTGGTAGACCTGGGGAAGCAATAACGCTGTACACTGAAGAGGACAAGCCATTTTTACGGAATGTAGCCAATGTGATGACATCATCTGGCTGTGAAGTTCCCTCCTGGATATTAGCATTGCCTAAGCTCAAGCATAAAAAGCACCGGCCTAAGAGAGACTCAATCTCAACGCTACCGGAGGACAATGCAGAATAAACTGTACTTGAGAAAGTCAGCCACACTAGGTGAATTCTTTTTCAGTTATTTCTTTGGTTATTATATGTAAGTCATGAACAAGCTAAATACTCATTTTTCATCCTTATTTATCTTTCTTGTTAGATTTTCCTTTACAGAAACCCAAAACCTCTCATAGTTGCCATTGATAACATTGTATCGATTTTGCTGATGCTAAGAAAGAAACTAGAGTAAAGAATGCTATATTGTAGTATTACTTCCATATAAACATGCAATCTTGCCATGTACATTCTCTGGAGTTTTACTTTTTTCGTTTATACATTGTGTTTGCGATTAATTTGAAATTCCCAAGGATTTATTTATTTTTTTCCATTCCACAAAATTCTGAGTGTCAAAGTAAAATACTTCAATATATGGGAGATACTTTTGAGGTGGATGATTGGACGGGTGATCCTTATGAGCTCAGAATCTTTCTAAGCTGGCGTTCTTTGCTCCCGCATGGATAGCTCCTGTGCAGAGCAACTGAGTTCCAGTTAAGACGATCGTTAGCGTTTCCATCGTCCTCTGTGAAGCAGGAAAAAGAAAAAGCTACATCAGTACTGAAGCTTCTCTTCAAGGTAAAGATTCTTTCAGCTTACCAGGCTTGCACTCCTCCAACCGATGCTTATCTCTTTACAGGCTAATCTGCAAAGGCAAAATTGAAATTGGTTATCCCGATTATCTCAAACTTCATTTTGTCCCCTCCAGAGAATTTTTGATAGATGGTGGATTTACAGGTTCATGTATTGCGTATTCTTAGTAGTAATCGGAAGCTACGAATTGTAAATGGACCTGTCAGGATATCTGATATATGCCAAAGTAGTAGTGCTGAGAGAATAAGATTAGGGTAGTTCAAGAGGAATGTGTGCTTTTTTGTGAGGTAAAATAATGTGCCAGAATAGGTCAAAGTATGGGTTTCATCAGTCTTCTTTACCTAAATATTTAAAAAATTGCCGAATCCGCAAGATACCAACATGTTCCGAAAATTAGCTAAGAAAACCGGAACAAACAAAAGTCCATTTCACAGGGTTGAGAAATGTTTACCCCATGGCCAGAAGAGTGAGGGCCCAAGTAATAATTGAAGAGGCTGCAGCTGACAATAGGCTGGCCGGATTCCACCGTGATACCTCTTGTAGGCCGGTGAGTGAAGTAGCAATGCCGACAACTCCGGTGATGAGGGAGAATATCACGAAGAAGCCAGTGGCTAAGTTGCCGATCGGAAAGTATATGGGAAACAACCGAGCTGGCGGAGTCAAGCCCGATACTGCTCGTATTCACATGAAATTTGAACATTATGAGCATATTGATCAAGAGAGAACTAAATTTCTCAGGGTATTTATTTACTTACATGAATAGGGCGTCTCATTGACGCCGTAGTTAAGAGCCCACCCAGCGATTGCTGCTACGATGACGTACATAATGAGGTTGACTAAGAGAAGGGTGGTAGCCACAGTCTTTGAGCCCCCGGAAGCCATTAGTGATAGCTATAATGCAAGGCATCGACTCATAGGTAATATATATAGCCTAGCAGAGAATATTTGCTTACTAGCAGTTGGCTCTTCTTTAATTAGCCGATTCGTTACTTGCTTACTTGGCAAGAGGTTTCTTCTTCCACTTTTATCTTGTAAGAAGGAAAGAATCTCACTCTTGGCTGCATGTCGTGGATTTGGTGTGATCTTCCAGAACATAACACCGTGGGATAGCTACCTAAGATACAGAATTTGCATGGTGAGCAGATAAGTTCTTTTCTTCACTTCCTGGTTACGTGGAGACTTCTTTAGGAGAGATGCCACATCGAGTCCACTTTAGATAATAGATGCTCTTCTCTCGACTCCACCATTTATGATTGTGGGCTTTAATAGATGCTTGGCATTGGCTCGTTTTGCTCTTGCACAGGTCGAACAACAGTTTACGTCACAAAGTTGGAAACAAGCCAACAACACTAAGCCAGCGATCACTGAAGTTGATCATGAAATCGTAACCGTTCAACGAAATAATTTACTTTTCCACATGGTTTATCCAATACATCTGGATAAGCATTGCCACTGCTTATTAGAGAAACATTAGCAGATACAATTTTATTTGCTTACTTTGCAACACGTTGTTGAATCTATTTACTTAGAACGATAGAGATCTCTCTACATCGATTTGCATCGATTGGTATTAGAGAGCCCTAGATGGGGGTAAACCTATGATCTAGGCCTAGTTCGAGAGATCCAGCCGGCTCGTTGTCACAAAATTTATGCACACGTAAGCCTTGATTTCAGCTTGCCCTCCGGCACAACATCCAAGCCACCACGACGACGGTGGCTCATCCACATTTTTTTGCGGAAGTCTTCAACACAACTAGGGTAATACTAGTGAAGCTTTGAGGCTATGATTTGCTTGGAAATCACCATGGCTATCTGCGACCATGATGGACGAGTGGAATCTGGTTCTTCCATCCGTAGTTACCATGGACGCCCGCTAGTCGGTTCGGCTACTCGCGCATGTGTTGGTTCGACCACCCGAGTCATTAAGATGATTTAAGTCAGAGTTCAAATTAGTTCCATCAATTGCAAGAACTTACAATCTATGCAGTTTCAGAAAGTAATTAGAAAATATTCATACGGTGTCACAAAATATTTAATCCATAATTTTCTGATCTAAGATTTTTGATATTCAAACTTTGTTTTGTGTGAAACTATTATCCAATTCGAAGGAGATACGGAGACTAGTAGAATAAGCATATTGTTTTTTTCTTATTTGATTTTATTATTTTAGAACTCTTTATTTTATTAACTATAAATAAAGTTTTATGGTTTGTACTTAGGCATACATTGAATAGATTCTCTTTTAATCTCTCTCTCAATATCGCTCTATTTTTCTTACTCTAGCCTTCTCTTTCTCCTCTGACAAGTTCCCCTTTGTCTCTCTTTGCTTTAGCCGTCATTTATGTAATTCTTTATTATACTATATATTTTCTAATTCTAAGGTTTTATTTCTTAAACTTATGTTGCAATTTAGAAATTATAAAACAATATTTTTGGCAAATTGATTATTGATACATGTCTGTATTTTTAGTTATAACATTCTATATGATGATATGATAAATATGAATTTTTATATGTGAAAAATAAAATTGATATTCTATAAATTTATATACAAATATATTTGAAAATTTGATATTATGTATATGCAATAGGGCTTGTAAATTGACTATTTATAACTATTTTTTGGTTAACACTATCTAGAGATATGTTTATTCTTTTAACCATAACTTTTTTTGATATAATTTTTATCATATTAGAGAAAATCTAATAATTACAACTTTTCCTTTGCCCACAAAATCGTCGACAATTTTATCTATCAAAAAGTTTCTATAATTCAGAGAAAAATTTGACCAAAAACTACACAAGTTAAATGCTTTGCCGAATATGTATCATTGCTTTAAACTACTTAAAACAGGGAAGAGTTTTGCAAGCCTATAAAATGAGGCTTATACCTCATATTGAAGGAAGAGTTTCAAAGGCAAAATCAAATAATATAAAAGTAAGTAATCTAGTTCAGCTCATATTAGAGAAGAAGATAAGTTTCTGCTTGATAATTTCTTTTTTCTCTTATTTTTCCTTTTAGTGAGATTCATTTGCAATTCTAACTCGTTCAGAGTAATACACACCTTGGATGTATTTGCATCGAGCTTATTTTGAAGAAGGTGAAAAAGTCTTTTGATTTTTGGGTAAGAAATTAGGCAAGTTTCTTGGAAGAAGTTCGTAGACTTTGTGATGTAAAACAATAATCGTTTTGAGGGATAAATCTCTTGTAAATGTTTCTAGCACCTTGGGAAGCAGTGATGTACGCCTTTGAGTGCATGGTGAATCCTCAAGGGAGGATCCTTAAGGAGTGGATGTAGGTATTAGTCGAACCACTATAAATTTTGGTATTTTATTTCCCTTATATTTTTCTTATTTATCTTATTTATGTTTTCATAGCATGCTCATTTCATAAGCATAAAGTTTATCACTCTCAAACTAGATTTATATAAAGTTTTAAAATTTTCATTATCAATGCAATTTGTGCGTATACTTGTATACTTGATTAGTTAGGCCAAGAAGTACTTAACAAAAATATCCACCTCCAATTACATGTGCCTTTCACATTGGGAGTATTCATGTGGTGCTCATGTGACCTAGTGATCAATATTTCTATAAAATGTTAAAGTCATAATTGGTTTTATCAAAATATAAGTCCAATACCAATGAAAAACACAAGCCACAACAAACCTCTACATGTCCTTACAACCCAAAAATATCAAGCCCAGGCAGGAGCAACCATTCATCTAAATAAAGTAAACATAAACAACTAATAGTTACACTGCAACAACTACCTTATGCTAAACTTGCGGTCCTCTAGATCTATAACACATTCCACTAAAAGGTGGTGAGTGTAATGCCAAGCAAGTGTAATCTCCAAAAGCCTAAATATAATGTAAAATAACAATAGTATATTTAATGCTAAAGAAATATGATAGTGTAATCTAAATAAATGGTAGCCAAAATTCATATAATATTTGCTGTTGATTTATTAGATATCTAATAATCATATCACATTCTACTATGTAATTACTTGTCATATAATAGGCTCACATAGAGTTTAAGTCAATTCTCACCCATTATGTCATAAGCTCATAGAAAGCAATTACGTAATATATTACAAACTCACACGAAACAAAACAAACAATGAGGAAAGAATAGAGCGGTAATAACACTCATACATGCATGGCAACACGGTATATGATTGGTTGAAGCTCATAAGCCCTATCTTATATCATTGTACACAACGGAATAGAGAGTATGCAACTCAAATCATCATACTATAAGGAGCGCACAGCTAAAAAGACACTTTAACCCTATGTTATCGGGTACCGTTAGGTTTATAAGATCTTCTTGGTATATATAAATTTTTTTATCATCTTTGTCATGTCATGTTTATGATAATTATAGCATACATGATTCTATGAAACATGGATCAACTCACTAATTTAAAACATACACATAAAGTAAAGGACATGAGCATAAGGAATAATATATAAAAGACTAAATATATACATTATTATAATACTCACAATATTATGGTAACGGAAGATTTATTTGCTTAGAAAATATATCTGGATAGGGATAAGCTCTCAAATGTTGATCTCCTCCTATGTCTCGAGATCTCTTTGTGAGATAGTGTATCTACTAGTATATTGACGAGCATAATTGAGCATGTATCAACTCTAATTCAGTCTTATGCATTTATATTATACTATAAGCTAAATAGGATTTCTATGTTAAGTTACTAATGTAACACTCATCACCAAACACGTGCCTCTCACATGGCCACGTGACTTGTTGGTTAATATTTCAACACAATGTACAAGCAAAAAGCCCACATTTCTATAAATAACACAAACGAAAAAACCCATAACACTAAGGCCACAAGCCCAAAATACATATCCAAACAAAAATAAGTGAAGCCAACGTAGGAGCTACAAGCCATTTAGCTTAATTTACATGAATAAAAAATAATAAGAATTAGAAGACTCAAAACTAGTCTTTGCTAGATTTTTTACGAGCTCAAGCGTCATCTACTAATTTGAAAATAATTCCACCAACCGGTGGTGAGCATAAAGCCCAGCAAGTATGTACTACTATAGTCTAAAAGTAGTGCGATAGAAAAATACAATAATAAGTAAATATGAATGTGCGCATCATGATCAAATATAATATACCAAGTATCACATACCTATGCATACATACATTAGTAATCGATAACCTACCACATATCATCCGGACTATCAAATCCTCAAACTCGAGCTCACATAGAGCTCCGCCTAGAGGCTATGTCAATGCTACATAGGTTATATCATCATCTCACACCTGACCACATGCATACCCCCAAGGGAGGGTAGATCTTAGCAGTAGAACATCATGACCAATTGTTTGCCATCGTAGACTAAGGACCTCAATCGTAAGCCCATCGCATAGGTCAATATCGTACATCGATACTACTATCTGAGCCTTCGACTCCACATCATCACACCACCGTGTAGAAATTATGAGCCGTCGCTCATGGACGCCCTCACTCTAAATCATTGAGTACTGCTAGGTCTATATCATTCTATTCATTTCTCTCTATCTTAAACACCCTAAAGGGTATGACTCTCGTCGATCGACAGTAAATTGCCCATTGTTTGGCAAAATGGCTACTTAATTATCTATGATCAACAGATTAGGACATCAGGTGTGGGCCCTAATATATATAAGTATAATAGTATCCCCCGCCTCTAACCCTAGCTAAGAAGGTGTCGGGCACTGTCAAGACGTAGCAGTCACCCTCTTTATGATCATGCACATGTGCAAGTGACACGATATTACACAATAGAGCAAGCATAATGTAACACCCATCATTATCATGTTTTGCATGCTAAAAACACATGATTATGCCTAGTAAATATGCGTAGACATTATGATTTGTGAAGTCTTATCGAACCGCAAAATATCATTACAATGCATGACGTGCAATAATAACGGTAAGGAAAACGTATGCACATGCATGATATGAATCTGATGATTTCATAAGGTACAATATTTTATTCTCCACACTACTCTTAGATTATAGAAGTTTCACTTGCTTGAACAGCTTTCCTAATACTTGCTGCAACTATGCCATGAGATCATCCTCACAGGGTACGGAGTCCATCTCGATAAGAAAAGTAAGTAAAAGAATGAGCATAAAATTCCTATCACTAATTAGTTAAATAATCTTACTGATGTTCACTACAAGTTTGGGTAGGTCTATCTCGTAATTCCTATCTTTATTAATTAGGTAGAGCTGGCACAACTGTACTAAGGCCTAACGCGTTATTAAATATAATAAAGATATTCTCCTCAAATTATCGCCTAAGTCACTATTATCAAATTTATGGAAGATTACATAGATAATATTTAATTAATAAGCTTCGTCAAATAATACAACTTGCTTAATATCATTTTCCTACATTTATTGTATTAATTCTTCAATAGGAGCCATTAATAAAGATACACCCAAATCACCGACTTCTTTGATAAAATTGAATTAGCCCAAAATTATAATCAACAAATGTTAATATTCAATTGGAGCTAGTTTCTGTTATGTGTTATTTGTAATGGCACTCTCAAACCACGGTCTAGCTCATTAAAATTAATTTATAAAATAATTAATGTAGCGAATACTACTATTAGCTAAAAAACAATAATTCATTAAGGCTCATAGTTGCCGGCACTAAAAATAAATGAAAATAATAACTTAAATAATCTACAACGATAAACAGAGGTTAATTACTCTTTTTAGCCAGCACAAAGCCAAAATAAACCCATTAAAAATTGGCCCAAAGCCCACCTTAACTAGAAAAACACATGGGTTGGGCTATAGCTAGCCCAACCCAACTCTAATTTGGGCTGAGCTGCCTGTAGTCCCACCCACCCCAAACTTGGGTTGGCTACATACAGCCCAAAACCATACCCTAGAGCTTGGGCTAGGCCGTATCTAGCCCAGCCCCGCCTGTGCGTGCCCTTAAGCTCAGTGAATGTGCCCCGCATGTGCGCGATATTATTTTTTGGATATTACAACTAAGTTTGAAATAAGGCTTCTGGGTCTAAAAATTGTAGCCTACAAATTCTAATGGAAAGATTTCATGACTTCATAAGAAAGAAAGTGACAAATGTAATCATCAAAGCGTGTTGAGATATTTACTGTAGTCTATAACTTATAATATGATTTGAAATACTAAACTCTTATTTAAGTTTATCAAAGTAGTATAGTTTATATATTAATATAGTTAATATAAATATTAAGGTAAAATAATTATTGATAAACTAAAGTGGATGATTAAAAGGAAGTACAAGTAATCATCTGATATAAGTAACGGTGATAACAAGGGTAATTTGCAACTTAATTGTATTTATTTTATGAATTTGCAATATTGAGCTTGAAGTTATTGAATTAGCAACAATAGGTTGTTTCTACAATGTTAACCCTAATAAATAATGAAATATAACACACACACACACACACACACACACACACACACACACACACATATATATATATATATATATCCTAAATTAACTATTCCTTAATGTTTCACTTTTTTTTCCTCTTATTCTCCTCTTTTCTCGTCATCACCAACAGCCACTATCGAGCATCTTGTCATCGTCACCGCCACTACCACTCATCTCGTTGTCACTACCCCCACTACCACGCTAACAACCATCACTACGATAATCATCAACACACCACTTTCATCCCAAGCATAATAACTAATTCCAACACTTTTAATGCTATGCCACTAATAGTACCATCTTAACCACCACCTAAGCACCACCATTGTCATAACTCACTATGCTAACAATCATCACCTAAGTACCGCTATCAACACGATCACCTTAATCACCATCACAATTACTATTACTAACACATTCACCCAAGTACTCTCACCACCTTCACCGTTATCACCTTATCCACTACCCAAGCAACACCATCACTAGCCCTTTGTTACAAACCAGATCTGGAATGATCTGAGCATAAGAAAATTGTGAAAATTTATATAGAGGTAGACTCAAATGTTGGGGTTTTGATAGATCTAATTTCATGAGAATTTGATATCTAGGTGAAAAGTTATAAATGAAACAGTGAAGGAAGGTCGAAATATGGCAGAATAGTAAATATCTGACGTTACAGCGGTCATCGGAGGGTGCTAGACGTCCAATGGTGGTAGTGGACGGTCATAAGATAAGGTGGCTGGTGGAGGAAGACGGCTAGGGTTTGGAAGATCAAAATGCTTCTACAGCTATGATATACTCCTAGAAAGATAAGGACGATGTAATAGTTATGCTAAAAAATAAGGACGAAAATACGAACTTGGCTAAACTCAAATTCATTTCATGATAATTATCAACATATGTTCACTCTAATTTATAGGAGTAAAAATCTCTAGCGGATAGGATCCACATATGGATTATTCGATTTATTTAAAATTTAAAATAATAAGATAAACTCGACTCGACTTAACCCATGTGGTTGGATCATAATACTCTTACTATAGTCACCAGCACTAAAGCATTACTATCAACACTAATACCACTAACATCACATTCATCTTCACTCATGCACCACCATTACCATATCAACCCATCGTTATCTTCATCGCTACGACGACCACCCCACTACCTTGACTATGACCATCACCACTAGTGCTATCTGATCACTACTCTATTACTATTTCTGAACTATCACCTTAACGAACTTCACCATCATGATTGTCACAGTCACCACCATTCTAACTACTAATGTTGGAGAATGGTTGCATCACTAATATTGTGGAATAATACGATTAAGAAAATATTTTGTATAAACACACAGTGCTTATTAAAATATAAATGGTGTGTACCACTTATTCAATTTAACATTTTGTAAGTTACTATAGGAATTAAAAAAATATACTAGTCAATCTTCTATTAATATATCTATTTTAGTGTGTACCAATTATTTAATTTGTGTTCACTATTTGTTTGAAAGGTGTTCATTAGTTTCAAAATATAATCAGTCTTCTATCAAAGTAATACTTTTAGTATGCATCATTTATTCAATTTTTATGCACTATCTATTTAAAATGTATGCATTAATTTTAAGAATACGTGCATCGATATAAAAATATATAAATTGATTTTCAGAATATAAGCATCAATCTAAAAATATGACAATCAGTCCTCTATTAAAGTATTACTTTTAGTGTGTATCATTTGTTCAACTTTTGCACCATAGATTCAAAATGTGTGCATTAATTTTTCAGAGTATGTGCATTGATAGAAAAATATGTTAGTCAATCTTTTCTTAATATATCAATGTTAGAGTGCATAGCTTGTTCAAAAGGAGTACATTAATTTTTCAAAATATATGCATTGACTTAAAAAACATATGATAATCAGTCTTCTATTAAATTATCACTTTAGTGTGCATCACTTGTTTAATTTATGTGCACCATCTATTCAAAAGATATGTATCAAATTTTAGAATATGTGCATTGATATAAAAATAGGTTAGTCAATCTTCTCCTAGAGTATCAATATTAGTGTGCATCACTTATTTAATTTATGTCTACCACCTATTCAAAATTGTACATTGAATTTTTAGAGTATATGCATTGACTTGAAATTATTATGTGGGGATGGTGGGAACGCGAACAATGAGCTTGGTTTGGTGGAGAATGGAGGGTCGGTGGGAGCTACGGTGGAAGGGAATAGAGGGTTGGTGGGAGCTGCGGTGGAACGGAATGGAGGGTTCGATTGCTGCGGTGGAGGTTGCGGGCTGATAAGAGTTAGTGATGGGCTGCAGCTATGGTAGAGTGGAAAAGGTAGTTATGGTTGAAGAGAGGAAGCTGATAGAGTGGGGAAGAAGAAGGAAGACTAAGGCTAGGGGGGAAAGAATGCTCAACTGGTGGTGGTCTTAGTAAGAGTGCCGCTAACTATAGATGGAGAGAGAGAGAGAGAGAGAGATTAGGGTAAATGTTCCTTGATTCCCTTAGGGTGCTCATCACATGTCATTTATAGTGACTACCCCATTTTAGGTAACTTGCCCTCCAAGTAAACCTAGATTAGACTCAACTCAACTAGACCAACCAACTAAGTGAGTACATGACTTGATTAGACCAACCATCTTTGAGCTCATTTATAACAATCCACCACGCTTCTGCCATCTTATCATCAAGGTGTGAAGTTAGGGAAGTGCTCAACTTTCTCGGACTCAGGCTCCCATATAATGTCATTAGAGTGTCAACCTAACTATTCCACCAAAATCTCCGTTTGTAGTCTCCTGTCTCTACATCGTCACTCTTAGCTAAAATCATCACCGGTTCCACTAAGTGTGTCTCCTCCACCCAATTGGCTATGTTCACATCCATGATCTGCTCCACCTTAACTCAAGCCTTTAGGAGTAAAACATAAAACACCATATGGACAAGGGATCCCTTTGGTAACGCCAATTTGTATGCTATCAGACCTAATTGCTCGAGCACTCAGAATGGCCCAAAGAATCGGTGTGCTAGATTTTGGTTGCGCATCGGTCTTAGAGTCACCCACCCAAATTTCTAATATTGAATGAATATTTAGTGAATATTCTCCACCAACTGCGCAGATTGTGTTCCCTGCACTTGATCTTGAGTCAGTAATCAAGATCGATCCATAAGATTGCTCTTGTAAATTATCTTAATTAATTAATAATAAGTCAGATCAATAATATTCCATAGTGATTGTAAAAGAACTATTTAATTTAATACAATATGAATATATGTTTATAATAGAAAAATACACTAATTGAACATAACTTAACCTTTAATGTTAGCTTTCCTAGAGAAAAAAGAAACTTCAGAAGTCAAAGTAATGGCTGCTGGAATGGGTTTACAACCTATTCCTTCCGGGCTATAATAGTCAAAATAAGAGGCGAGCGTAAGAGCTCAATCTTAAGGAAACAGTTCCTTAACTCGAACAGTGGTGAGAGAGGACTTAGGAGTAGTAGTGAAAATGTATTGGATATGGATATGATAGTGTTCAATCTACAGCTGGATCTATATTTTTGGTTCGGGGATAAGGATATTGAATGAATATCAAAATTAAAAATTATATTTTAACTAAATAAATAAGATTTTCTTATATAGATAAGATCTTAAACGGATGTAGATCGAAATTAATGCAAAATACTAAGAATTTTTCAAAAAAAAAAAAATCTTGCATGTTAAATACATATAAACAGCAAAATCAATCTCTTCAAATAACATCATTAATAATAGTATCAGTATTTACCATTTAAACAAACAAGAAAACTATAAATTATTTAAAAGATATATAGGTCAACGAACGAATATCTGATATGCATGTCTGAAAATTATACCCGACTCATATCTATATTTGTATTTCTTAATTTTGGTAACTCCAAAATTGAAGCATTGACCAGGGAGGGGAGAAAGACGAACAGATCATGTGCATGTGTATAATCTATTTTTTAAATTTATTTTTAGTGTTACAGTAAGTTTTTTCGCGTTGGGAACCATTATACCTTGGTTAAATGACTAAGTTTGAAATATATAAAAGGTACTTTGAAATCAGGCCAAACTATTAAGGGAGAACGCGCGTTTTCTCATCCTGTTAATGTCGCTAGATTACGATGTAATTGACCAAAACTCCTACCATCAGAAACATACTCTAGGGAATGTTTATAATTTTTCTTAACCAGCTCTTAGTTAATTTCAATAGAAGCTGCACATTGGCATATACTGGATGAAACGTACATCTTCACAGGACCAACCATATTAGTAGTTAAATCTAACCCTAAAATTCTTAATAGTACTGCACAAAGATAAGAGGAGATATTCTCAGTGGGATCTTTAGTTTCTTCACTCGGCTCCATTGCTTTTCGCTATCTTCTGGGACTTTTTGCCTCTTTTGTACTTCTTGCGATTATTTTTCATCTCAACCACTTGATCCATATTAAGACTTCTTTTGTGCACTTTGCATAGGACACAGTTATCCATCTAAGCAAAAGAACAAATAAAATGAAGGTTAGTGCTCAAACTTACTTATGTCACTTGACGGAATGGAAAGACAACAGTCATCATGGATAATTTTATAAATTACGGATGCAATGACAAAGTGTTGCACTAGTAGTAAATCTAGCACAGGATCAAGCAAGTCTCTCTTAAATTATGCATTTGTAGATAAAAGAGCACTAGAATAGATAAATATAGGTTTTTGATAACAAGCATCAGAAAGATAGACTTTTTTATTTGTTAACTTAGATGGATATTAGTCACGTTACAAACTTTCGTGACAAAAGAATATCGTGCTTTTCCACTGCATCACTCCTGTATATTTGTTACCTGCACCATATAACAATATAACATATGCACTTGAGTGATCAAGGAGAGGATTAATCTTTTTGAGAATCAAATGTTTGCTCCATTTTCATTTTTTAGCTATATGTTAGAAGTTCTATATAGATTCATCATCAGGAAAGTACGCAACTGTTGATGTGGAGACAAACCAAAAAAATAAGGTTGAATATTGCAGTCTGAGAACATTTGGCTAGAAATTTATTAATATAAGAGAGATATTCTTGACAAAGCTAGGATTCATATGTTGAAAATTACATTCTCATGCATGAGCTATAACATCAATGTAAACTATAACAATACTATGTAAGTCTTTAAGAATAACAAATTTTTTATTCTAGAATACGAACTCTTATTCCAGAATAAGAGATAAGCATCATAATAGTTATATTCTAAAATATAAACACTATTTATCAAAATTACATCTTATACCCATATACTAATCCAATTACTAATTTACCATTAATTTGATTACTACCTCGCTAAAATATATTATTATAATTTATCAGTTTTTTCTTATCTCTCAAACATCTTTATCATAATTCATTACCTTTCTCAAACATTTTATCATAATTTATCACTCCTCTTTACTCTCTCTCCTCTCTTTTCATATTTTTATTTTATACTAAATAAATTAAATTAAATTTAAACAGCATGTCAATAATTTAATATTTCATTAAAGTAAGCACATTTACAAAATATTTCCCATTATTATAATTAAATATTATTTTAATTTTATATACGTAAATATAAATACAAATATTATAAAATTCTTAATAATATAGTTTTTAATTGATATAATAATTTTTTTATACTTATTTTATTATTAAAATAATTTTTATATGTACTAATAACATAAAGAATATAGTATTAATAAAGTAATCTTTTATCGAGTTAAATATTAACTCACAGAAAAAAAAATTTGTTATTTAAAATATGTATTAACCTTATTTATTATTTCTTCATTTAAAATAATAAGATAAGAAATTTGGGGAAAAATATTAATATAATGTTATACTAAATAAATAAAATTAAATTTAAACAGCATAAATATCAATTATTTAATATTTCATAAAAGTAAGCACATTTTAAAAGGTTTCCAATTATTATAATTAAATATGATTTTAATTTTATATAAGTAAATATAAATATAAATATTATAAAATTATTAATATTTAATTGATATAATAATGGTTTTTATAAATTATCTTATTATTAAAATAATTTTTATATGTTCCAATAACATAAAAAATATAGTATTAATAAACTAATATTTTCGAATTAAATATTAACTCATAGATAAAATAATATATTTGTTATTTACAATATGTATTAATCTAATTAAATATTTCTTTTTTAAAATAATAAAATAAGAAATTTGGGAAAAAAATTAATATAATGTTATTAACAGTCTCATGTTTTAAGCTAAACTATAACATATAAAAGTGTAAATATTTTAATATTATTAATAATCTCATTTTGCAAAGATTAGTACAAAGATATATGTTCCATGCAAAATAAGTTTTATTATTTTCCATTATAAAGATAATAATATTTAAAATATTTAAAATAATAAAATATTGTTTTTTCTATAAAATATGTAGAATTGAATTTAAGAAAGGACAAATATTAATAAACCTATATTTTATAAAATTAATTTATATTCAAATTATAATAATAAATTTATATAAGTATTGCATACCTACCTTTTAAGCATTGCATATTAATCTCCCTAGCATTGCATTATATTAGATATTTATCTGTCTAGCATTACATATTTATCTGTTACGAACCGGCTTAATCCGATCCGTAACGGTTTTGGACCCGTGTGAGGACGTGAATTTCGAAGGGAGTTCCGGAGGATCTAGCCATTGGAGCTTGCTGAATTTTAGATATGTTGTCACCCTTGAAGAGAGCTTTCCAACGATTCTAAGATCGTAAGATTTTGATGGCTAGACCTTGAGATATCAGCAAAACAGTGATTGAAGATCGAATAAACCCTAGCTTGTTAGCTCTTTAATGGCTAGGTAGGTGCTAGGAAAAATTCTTTTGGAGTGAAGGGGGAGAAGTTATTGCAGAAGAGAGGGATTAGGAGATAGAGGAGGCCGACCAAGGACTTGGGCGGTGGAAGAAGGGAGGTGGGAGAGAGCGCCAATGGATATAGCAAGAAAGAGGGAGATAAGGGTAACAATATCGATCCAATTATCAAATAAACTCCAATTAGGGTATTCTTCACATATTTATAGAGGCTCACTCTTTTGACCTAAATAACTAAATTAAAACCCTAACAAACCAACAGTTCTCGCTATGGCGCGCTCGAACACGCCCGATCGCGTTCAAATGCGCAAATACCGTTTTCTATTATTGCGCATGCTTGCAAGCATTCGAACGATCGCATTCGAACATGCCCGTGGCCGTTCAAACATGCAAATCCTGTTCTATGTTTTTGTGAACACGTGCAGGCATTCTCTTGGCCTATTCGAATGCAAGTCCCTAGCGTTCGAATGCCCTTCGATAAAAAGCCTTATTTTCTCAAACAAAAATCAAACTAGATAAATATGTTCATCCCAATGAATCCAATGTCGCGAGTGGACCTAATATGACCGAGTCATATCACTATCTCTCTAGCACTCTATTGTATTGCGTATTTATCTCTCTAGCATTACATATCTATCTCCATAGCATTGTATTGCATTGCATATTATTATTAATAAATATTATTTTAATTTATATACTTAAATATAAATAGAAATTTAAATATTATAAACTTCTTAATAATGTAGTATTTAATTGACATAATAATTTTCTTATTAATTATCTAATTATTACAATAATTTTATATGTACTAATAACATCAAAAATATAATATTAATAAACTAATATTTTATCAAATTAAATATTAACTCATAGATAACGTCTCATATTTTAAGCTAAAAGAAAAAATCACTATTTTTAATAATCTCATTTTGGAAAGATTTTAAAAAAATATATTTTCTTTGTAAAATAAAATTTTATTATTTTCGACTATAAAATACAATAATATTTAAAATAATAAAATATTATTTTGGACTATAAAATATGTATGATTAAATGTGAAAAAGATAAATATTAATGAACTAATATTTTATAAAATTAAAATATATTTAAATTTGTATATTTATCTCCCGGATATTGCATTCAAGCATTGCATATCTAACTCCATAACAATACATTGCATTATACATCGAACTCCTTAGAGCATCTTCAATGCTTGCTCCATATTTGGAGCCGAAAGGCTCCAAATATGGAGCCAAAAATGGAGCAAGAGCCCGGTGCACTCCAATGCACCGGGCTCCATATATATTATAATAATAATATAATATATATTATTATATTAGCTATTTTAAATTACTTAATAGATCATCTTAGCGTTATTATTTTTTATTAAAAAATATATGGTTAGAAAACTCTCATCGAGATCTTTAAAATAAGATTAATATTCAATAGTTTTAGAAGTAATTTTAAATTACTAATTTTTTAATTAAACGCATCGAAATTACATTACACGAAATAAACATCGAAATAAGCATTCGAAATGCACTAATTGAACACTTATGGAAGAGGCACGGGAATGAAGGAATATAAATTTTAATGTAATTTTTATTTGATGTATTTCATTTTTAATGTATTTCATGTTTGATGTATTTCATATCTAATGTATTTTAATTTTTAATATTTACATTGGGGATAATTTTGAGTAATTATATTTTAGGATACATAATTTATTAGACTTATTTTTATAAATAATAAAAAAATTAAATTTAAATTAACTCAAAAATAATTTAATATTAGACTCATTTTTATAAATAATAGAAAAATTAAAATTAAAATTAACTCAAAAGTAATTTAATATTAGACTCATTTTAAAGGTCTCGATGAGACCTTTCCAATGGTATTATTTTTGTTGAAAATCGATTAGTAAAACTAATTATATACTTAGTTTAACTAACTAAATTCTTTAATAAAGGATACAAATGGAATTAAAATTATTAAATATAATACTTATTGGGCAATTTTGGCATTTTCAAAAAGTTGATGTGACAAATGGAGCCCGGCTCCATTTTCATGGTGGGGCTCCAAATTTGGAGCCCCACTATTCATGGCTCCAAATTTGGAGCCCCATATAGAGCCCGGTTGGAGTTCCATCGGACTCCAAATTTGGAGTTTTGGAGCCCGGTTGGAGATGCTCACCAGTGGCACTTCGGTTGCGAAGCTGGCTCACTTAATGCTTCTCGATGGCTATCCTGCCCCTTTAAATTTTTCGTCGTTGGCATGTCTTGTAACTTCTTTTCCAATTAATAGAGAATCGCAAACTTGTTTGCCAAACCTTGTATTTTGCTTGTCTTTGCTTTGTCGCAATCCAAAAACAGGTGCATCGCTTGGGAAGCGAACGGCTAACTTAACTTTGCTACTTGAAAGTTGGGTGCCGCGCGGTCGTTGTCTATCTCAAAGACTTTGTCCGTGACAAGGCATTGCATTACATATCTAACTCTTTAGATTGCATATGTATTACCTTATCCAAGTATTGCATATGTAATGTCTTAACCTAATATTGCATATTTATCTCTGTGATATTGCATTCAAGCATTGCATATCTATTTTTATAACATTACATTGCATTATACATCTAACTCCCTAGCATTGCATTACATATCAAACTCTTTGGATTGCATATATATTGCCTTTGCTTAGTATTGCATATATAATGTGACATTGCATAGGTCACTTTAAGCATTATATATATAATATTAATTTATTTACCACATATTCCATCAATCTATTTTAAATAAAATCAAAAGATATTTCAGTAATTTTTTTTACCTTCACTTTATATCACATCAAACATAATCATTATATACTTATTTTCAAAATATAAGTAAATATAAGAATATTCATTCCTAGAATAAATCCTTCATTTTAGTAATAATAAATAAGACTTTGTTATTCCTATTCCACTCTATTCCCAATGTCAATAACGCCTAATGTTTAATCGCCTAATAATTTAATCTTCTTCGATCAGCCTATATAAGAAAACTCAACGGAGGGTACAAGAGCACCAAAAATTGAAAGTTATACGATATCTTCTAATAGAAAAATCAAAGAGACGACTAAAAGAAAGGACTTTCGAAAGTACTCTAGCTAGTTAAGATAGTCAATGTGACATAAAAAATAAATAAGAGATTCTATATAATATTAGCAGTAGCTCAAGGTTTCTAGGTATAATTATCCCAACTTTTAATGTCGTTCGGCACCGGCACTGGTATACATGATATGGAATGAGAACAAGTAGAACAAGTAGTTAAGTAATTAAGTTGCATGCATACTATCAAGATGAAGATGAAGATTAAGATGAAGGATTTGTTACTCACATTGGAATTAGTGGGATTCTTAAGTCGAGTTAACGCTTGGTTGAGGTGGTACTCCGTCATCGTCCAACAAGTTGTGAAGCCATTAGGTGATTTTCCTCTTAAATAGACCATCGACTTCTTGAAGGCAACAATCACTTCTCCATCGTTAATAGTTGTAATCTAATAGCTAATGATTGCATGTAGATTAGAACAACAAAAGTATTAGATACAACGAACAAAATTTCATAGATATACTTTGGACTTAGCGTAACTACAATGGGGTTAAATGTACGTTTCTTAAATTTTGAAAAATATGTCGATATGGAGATATGAATATTATAGATCAGTCTTTTGCAACAAAAAACCCTTTAGATATGGTAACAGCAATACTAAGCTCTTGGGTTTTTAGCTGTCCCACTTTGTAATACCCTAAGTTACCCTTCTAATTCCTTAGCCCTTTAATCAAATAGCCCTCTTCTTACTCTTATTCCTCTCCTCATGATTGGCCCCAACATTGAGCCCTAAAATTATACGTTAAAATCCGTAGACTAACTAAATTTAAAGATGGTTTAATTATACTTTGCCCCTATACTATAAAAACATACAAATATCTGTATTACCTTTCTATGGCTCTCAGTTTTTAGTGGAGGAAGGCAATGAGGAGGGAAGAGAATGAACAATGATAGGCATACTAGCGGCTCACATATCGGAGGAGAAACAAGCTCCTCTACCTCCAAAAACACACCCTTGGTACCGTTGTTCATGACCATTCATGCTACCCACCGGAGCCAAGCGAAATATCAAATCCCCCAATACTTCTCTCAATGTGTTGATCCAATAGTAACGTCACAAGGCCTCGGTACTACTCAAGGGAATCCTTAATTGAAAAAATCTAAGTGTATAGGACTATGAGATCATTAGATCTTCCTCTTATACTTAACTTACTTCCATTTTTACTAGTTCTTATACTAGAACTTATGCTAGAACTTCCGCTTTCACTACCACTTACATTTTCAA
Source organism: Typha angustifolia (assembly GCF_048772165.1). Taxonomy (NCBI): domain Eukaryota; kingdom Viridiplantae; phylum Streptophyta; class Magnoliopsida; order Poales; family Typhaceae; genus Typha; species Typha angustifolia. Next base: position 7,042,581 of record NC_133252.1, on the reverse strand, counting down.
TACAAATGAAATAATAAATGTAACAATCGCTAGAATTGTCAGTACCACCTAAGATGGAACTAGTATTAAGGCTTGATAAGAACTCTACATCATGCTTAAACCATCTGGAGGAGAAGCAGAGATGTGGGCTCGATCCTGTCCTTCTCTTTTGCATAGTGAGGAGGATCCACCTCAACCTCCAAGAGTCTCAATTATGAGTTTGAAAAGTGTAATCAGATCCTTTTGCAAAGTCGAAGCACTGACAACTATCGTGCTTTGAGCTCTGGAGCTGACCAAGGACCAACCACTAGCCCCCCTTCACACATGGGCATGCATAGGCCTACCAAATGTGGAGAATTCATGTGCGATATGGCCCTGGTTAAGGGGTTTAGGGGATTAGGGTTGCGGTGTTGATGGTGGATTCTTTGTAGAAATTTCAATCTATGCAGTTTTAGGACAATAAATATGAAATATTCATACGATGTTAGAAAATTATACATAGATTGATTGATTGCATCATGTCTCTATCTACTTTTTTTTTTAATTCATACCATATTTTGATTCGAAATATATCTGGATCTAATAGTATCTAATTTGGGTGATGTTGTTTGGGGTTATGGTCGGTGATGTTGTGTAGACAGCAGGGGATGGGCATGGTCAACGATTAGATCTAAGAGTAGAGGGGAAGAGGAGGGAGCCGACCCTAAGGGTTTAGGGTGGTAGGGTAGTCAAATGAGGGAGGGGGTAGCTGACTTAGGTGGGGGCGCCAACTTTGGTGAGAGAGACGTGAGGGAGATAGGGAGAACAAGATGAAAATAGAGAGGAGAGGAGAGATTAGGGCTAGAGATGAACTTCAATAATCTGATAAACATAAATAGACTGCTCTCCACATATATAGAGAGGTTAACTTGACTCGAACTCAGACTCCTGTTGCAAATAAATGACTTAACCAATTAAACTAAAAATAGCAAGTGATTGAGTTATATAGGACTCAATCAAAATAATAGTGAATCAAAATAGAAGGTGACTAAACCAAGTTAAACTGGCTCGACCTAACGAGCCCAATGTCCTTCGATATGACTCGATTAGGTCCTGATCACATCATTCTACTATATTTTTGCTTATCTTGTCCTCAAGTTGAGAAGTAGGGAACCTTGTCATGTAAGCTAACTATAACACTTGCCATGTAAGCTAACTATAACACCTGCCAAGCAAAAAGCCCACATTTCCATAAATAATACAGACAAGAAACCCATAACACCAAGGCCACAACAAACCCAAAATACATATCCATAACCAAAATAAGACAGCCCCCGTAGGAGCTACAAACCATTTTGCTTAATTTGCACGAATAAACTAAGAATAAGAATAACAATTAGAAAAAGAAGACTCAAGCTAGTCTTCGCCAGATCCGCCACGAACTCAGGCTAATCTACTAATCTGAAAATATTTCCACCAGAAGGTGGTGAGCATAAGGCCCATCAAGTTTCTACTTCTACAGTGTAAAAGTAGTGCGATAAATGATGCAACAATAAGTAAGTTTAAATATGCGCATTATGATCAAATCAATGCATCAGTCTGGGCTATCAAGTCCTCAACTCGAGCTCACACTAAGCTTCGCCCATAGGCCATTTCAACACCACACCACATAATATGCATTATCTCAGACTACCAAGTTTGTAACATAGGCTTATGCAAAGCTATGTGTTAAGCTACAGAATGATTCCTTCAAGATCTGGATTAATTGTAGAAAGCAGTCTACGCAACCGAGGGAAATATTCACCAAATATTCTCCTATAATCATAAAATTACAAAACTAAGTGGAATCGATCTATAACTCTCTGATCTTCGTATTTACGCCTTTTGTAGATTCAAACTACAATTGGGATGAAAACATGATATAGTGCGAATGATGGTGGTGGTGACGGGTGGAGTGGATGTTAGGGTTATATATGATAATGGAGATGAGGGTGGATTGTCAATATAGTTTAAGGAATAAAAATGAAGGGGAAGAAGTGGTCGAGATCCCAAGGAAGAGGGAGGACTCGACAGACGAAAGAGATTAGAAGTTAGGAGAGACATTGCTAACGGTAGAGGTGGTAGGTTGGTGAAGAGGGAGGAGGAAGATTAGGGTAGAGAGAATAGAGAGAAAATAAGAGGCAAGAAACCAATAATCCAATAGCATAATGATTTTGGCTACCATCCACACCTTTATAGAGGCTAGCCAATAAGCCAAAATAATAATTATTAACCCTAATTCTAGAAGATTCCCGCCGATCGCGTTCGAACGCGTCCGATCGCATTCGAACGCACCAAAGGTGTTCTCTGTCGATGCGAACATGATGCAGGCATTCAAACGTCGCGTTTGAACGCGCCCGATTGCTTTCGAACGCGCGTTTCACGTTCTCTATTTTTACGAACCTAATGCAGGCGTTCACAAATGCATTCGAATGCCCCAACTACGTTCGAGTGCGACCTACAGAAAATTTATTTTAATAAAAATAAATAACTAATGCAATAAGAAAAGACTCTAACTAAATGTATCAGCTCACCACGCTTCCTCCACCTTATCCTCAAGGTGAAAAGTCGGGAAAATACTCCAAAATATCCATCTCCAACTCCCATGTCGCCTCATCGAATGGCTTGCCCAGCCACTCGACTAGAATCTCCATCTCTAATCTAGTACCACGACGTCGTCAGTGCCTGGCAAGTGCACGAATTGGTTCTACGATCTCTGTCTCCTCTAATGGCTCTGGTAGAACTGATCCAACGACCTCATTATCTCCAATTCGCTCCCTCAGTAATGAAACATGAAAGACATAATATACTCTCGACACCTTCGGCAACTCCAAACGATATGCAATTGGACCAATATGCTCTAACACCTGAAACAGACTGAAGTAACGATGTGCTAACTTTTGGTTTCGCATCGAACACAAGGTCACCTATCGATACGGTTGCATCCTCACAAACACCCAACTGTCGATGTCGAACTCCTGCTCCCTATGGATGCGATCATAAACTTGCTTCATGTGGTTTTGAGCAAGTTTAAGATGGGTATGCAACCTCCTCAGTGTGGCGTCTCTATTCATCAAAGCTAAGTCTACCTCTATCAGATTTGTAGATGCCACTAGATCATAAGCGCATATGTCGGAGCCGTGCATCCATACACCATCTCAAATGGAGTCATGTCAATGCTACTATGGTAGGCGGTGTTGTAAGACCACTTCGTCCACGGTAAGAACTCCAATCATCGTCTTAGCATCTCTCTAACAAAGCATCTCAAGTATTGCTCAATGCCTCAATTGACCACCTTAGTTTGACCATCCGTCTCTGGATGGCAGGTCGAACTGAATTTCAATCGAGTCTCTTATAATCTGAAAAACTCCGTCCAAAAGTCGCTCAAAATACATGATTACGATTCGAGACAATCGTGCGTGACATGCCATGTAACCGAGCAACCTCTCTCACAAAACTTTCAGCCACTAACTTGGCTGAAAATGGATCTGTCAATACAAAAAAGTGCGCGTACTTGCTCAACCTGTCAACGACCATAAAAGTAACTGAATAACCATGTACCAGTGAAAAACCCTCTATAAAATCTAGAGAAATGTCTTCCTCAACACGATCCGGTATAGGTAAAGGCTATAGTAATCTAGCCGATTTTAATGTAGTTGCCTTAGCTCTTTGATAGACTTCGCAAGCAAAGACAAAACTGTTCACATCTCGTTTCAATCCTGGCCACGTGCAACTTTGAGATATCCTCCTATAAGTCCTCAAGACACCCTCATGACCAGCCTCTAGAGTTTGGTGGAAGTGCTCCAAGAATTTCTGCCGCAATTAACCATTTACGGGCACCCGAATGCATCCGCGGTCTAGTAGCAAACCGCCTTGGTTTTCCAACTCTGGATGGTGCTTCGGTGATACGATCTCCCCTTTGTGGCTAAGGTTCGATCTCTTCCAATTCTTAGATCTGGACTGATTTTTGCACGAAATTTTATAAATAGATCCCAAAAGATACCGTCGTCGGATTGATGTGAAATATGTTGTAGCCTCGGAAAAGAACTTTCCAACAAATTAAGTTTCAGGCAAATTGAATGTGGGGATCTCGAGATATCATCCAATTAGTGGATGAACATCAGGGGGTTTGATCAGGATCCACGGATGGAGGCATGAGATCCTAGATGATGGTGGTTGATTGGTAGACCGACGTTAATGGGGTGGCACCGACGAAAAGTGGTGGTAGAAGGGTTATGGTTGATGGAAGGGATTAGGGCAAGTCCTGGATAGATTGGAAGAAGGGGGAGGAGAGGGCCACCCTAAGAGACTAGGGTGATTGGCCAGTCAAGGGAGGTTAGGAGCGGCGTCGCCGGGGATCGAGAGAACGAGAGCGAAGAAGACGAAGGAGGCAAGGCAAAATTCAATTCATCAATAATTACTCTAGGATTGCCATCCACATCCTTTAGAGGCTAATCAAATAATTCAAAAATAACCCTAAACAGTACATTTTTGCCAACAGCGTTCGAACACGCTCGATTGCGTTCAAACGCAGCTAGTTCGCTCTTCTCTGGATTTGCGAACGCGATGGAGGTATTCGAACACACCTGTTTCTCACTTATCTGGATTTGTGAACGCGATGCAGGCATTCACAGCGCGTTCGACCGGGGCTTTCGAATGCATAATTCACACTCTTTGGATGTGCGAACGTGATGCAGGTGTTCACAACCGCATTCGAACACACCCCACTCGCGTTCGAACGCGACTTACAAAAAGCTTATTTTCTTAGAAATTAAACATTATAACAAGAAACAAAGACACCCCTAAAGTGAATCCATGCTCGAGACGACATCGGTGAAGTCCGAATCGTATCATTCGGATCATCCCACACCTCCTGTAACAATCTTAAAACATCTGGGTCAGATGTACATGCATACCTCAGCTCGTCAAGAAAAGGAAAAGTAGGAGAAGAATAGGCTGTAAGCTCGGAGGTATCGGGTTGGCATGATAGTGTATCCGTCGCTCTATTTTTCATTCCTTTCTTGTATTGAATTCCATAATTTTATCCCAATAATTTTGTGACCCATCTCTGCCATGTCGGAGTGTCTATACGCTATCCCATAAAGTATGGAAGACTCCTTTGATCGGTTCGGATAATGAATCACCTACCGATCAAATAAGACCTCCACTTTGTCACCACATGCAGAATTGCCAACATCTCTCTATTGTAAGTCGATAATTGCTGAGATTTTTATGATAAAGCCTTACTAAGAAAGGCTATGAGACGTCCTCCTTGTATTAGTACAGCTCCTATGCCAACTCCCGACGCATCACATTCCACAATGAACTTTTTAGTGAAGTCCGGTAGTGCTAGAACGGAAGCCGTCGTCATTGCTGTTTTCAGTTTTTCAAAGGCTGTCATGGCTTTATCTATCCATCTAAAAGAGTCTTTTTTCAACAAAGAAGTGAGAGGAACATCGATCTTGCCATACTTGGTGATGAAGTGGCAATAATATCCGGTCAGCCCCAAGAATCCTCGTAATCCTATGGTGGTAGTAGGGATCAGCCATGTAATAACCTGCCCTCAATAAAAAAATAAAATAAAAATAAATAAATAAATAAAAAATAAAAATAAAAGAGAAAAAATAAAAATTTTAAAGTTTTTGGTCATGACGTGGCCAGCCATAGTGTGGCCGGCCTCATGCCCATGCAAGTTGCTCATGCAGCTTGCCTAGTGAGGCGCCACGTGCCCACTGCTGTAGCCGCAGCCAATCGGCTGCGGCTAGTTGGCCGCGGTGGGCCCTGGCACCGCCACTCTTTTCCCCCTCCACCACCTCTCTTTCTCCTTCTATATCTCTCTTTCCCTCACTCTCTCTCTCTCGGTCTCTCTCTCTCTCGATCTCTCTCTCTCTCGCTCGCCGAGGCCGGCCTATCATCGTCGCCGCGGTCCTTGGAAACCACCGCCGCCACCTCCGCGAGCGTCGGTGAGCTCCTTTCCCTTCCTTCTCTCTCTCTCTCACTTACACCCGAGCTCAGGCTCGTTAGAGCCGAGCCGCCGGCGAGAGGTCGGCCGGTATAATAATTTATTAATTATAGTTATAAATACTTGCATATGATTATATATAGTTTAGCCATTGTTTATTAGATTAATACATGTAATCATATTGATAATAATCTTATATTTTATATAGTTAGTTTTATTAAAAATAGTTAAATTATATAAGTTTCTATTAATGTTTATGTATGCTTATACATGCATATATTTAATATATTTGAATATACAATGTGTTTCTAGCACTTATTATTATTATTATATATTATTTTCTATGCAATAAAATGCTGAGCTCAGATAATTATTTTTATATTTATGGATAATAAATATTATATGTATGATTAGTAACTAGTTAAGTAAAAGTAGTAATTGCCAAATAATTGAATTATAGTTAGTTATTTTATGTACATATATTTTAATTATATTATTGTATATCTGATTCTTTTATGCTTAAAGAGATTAATTACTATATGCCTGATATATAATTAGAATAAGGTTATCATAATTATATATATAATGTATATCAAGTTATTTAATAAAATCAAATAATTTATTATATTTTACACCAATGAATTTTAAATGGGATAAACGACTAACATCATATTACTTAAATATTTTCAGACCTCGAGCCCCCTTATGTGAGACACCGTGGACCCCAATGATGAGTTGATGTTTGACTGACGAACGTGAGAGATGCGTGGTTCGTGTCTTCTGATCAGATTATGAGTAGTCTTATCCCCTAGATGCCTTTATCAAGTTAGAATATATTATATATTATATACATGCATGTTTTGGCCTCCATCATGATTATATGACTTTAATTAGAGATGATTTCAGTCAAGCATTTTTTATCATGCATTTGATTAGGCTGATCTGGGATATGAGTGCATTGGTGATATATAGAGATGATTGGAGATGATTGGAGATGATTATACTGTTATGATTTTATACCGAGATGATTATACTGTTATGATTTTATACTGAGATGATCTCTAGTATGAGTGTGCATGTGATAGATTAGTAGGAGTATGCATGTGTTAGATACATGGTTGGAGAGTACATTGCATCATTTTTCTCTTGATTCTTATTCCATCTAAATTCCTATTATGCATTGACTTGCTATCGTACTGGATATATGCATATGATTCGTCATTAGAAGGAAAACATGAAATGTTATTGATAGGATAGTTGATAAAAAACGTGAGGATACCCGAGTGAACGCGAGGGTAAGGACGCGCTTGGTGGATGATTTATCGCTCGACATAGTCGCAATCCTGTTGGTCTTACGTTCGAGGTCGTTAGTCTGTGTGCGCAGTAGACATTCGGACACATGCCATTCGCTAGGGCATATGTGGCAAGTTATCCTCACGAGATTTCTATCAACTAGAAGGGTGCTCGGTTTGGATAGATGTTGATACTCTAGCGGGTGACGGGGTATGGTTATATTTGAGATACATTTTACGGGTGGCGAAGTATACTCTGAGCCTTACATGATGTTGAGGCCGTGTACCGGGTGTTGACTAAGATGTTGAGAAATGCATATGATTTCATTATCATTTGGTTACCTAATTATCAAGTGATCAATATACATCATATATGGTTGCATTTGATATTATAGCATGGTCATGGTCGGCATGCATCATGTGTCATATTTGAGAGAGAGTTGTGATGATAGTATGACATAAAGATCTATTTACTCATTGTCGATGATTATATACTTTTATTAGTTATGACATGTTATCTAATTTTTATTTATATATTATTGAAAATACATTCATATATTCATTCATAACTTGATGCTCTTGCTGATTCATATTACCTAGTACATGATTTACTCTCTATTTGGCATCACTGATTAGGGGGTAAGGTCTATTCACTAAGTTTTTTGCTCATGACTCTTTTTATTTCTTTTTCTTAACCCACACAGATATTATGGTACGTGATACCGACTTGAGATATCCTGGTGAGATATTTTAAAGCAAAGATGAGGTGAGCTATAGATGCGAGATAGTATAAATGATAGTTTATATAGAAATTGAGTTGTACTAGTATTTGATATTTGTACTTTTTCTATTAGACGATAATTTGTATAATATAGGTCGAATCATAGTGTACTCTTGTATTAGTTGTTTTAGTTGTATCTTGATAGTTTGTTGTGGCCTGTGTGGATCCTGCCAGATTATGTAGTGGTCTAGTGTATATTATTACGGACTTAGATATTCATATGTTAACAGGTTTATTTGGTTAATAGTATGATTTATTTGATGATGGATTATATGATCATAGATAGGTTAGTAGGTTTTATTTGATGATGTCATGATTATATGTGCACAGGAGAGTATTTGTGCGTGACGAGCCCCGCCCGACCTGTCGCGTGCACCGCGCGTGTCGTGTGGGCGCGTGGGCGTGCACGTGCCTATGCTGGACGGGGGCGTTACAGGCCAAGTGGTCATGCATGCTACCTTTTGAGGATCTGCTGCTACACCTTTCGCTGAGATGATGTGGCCTAAGTACTTTATTTGTGGTACTCCCCATAGACACTTGGACTTCTTGATCTTCAGTTGGTTTTGCTTCACAAATTCAGCACATCCTTCAAATGCGACCAATACTCCAATTTAGTCCTGCTATACACCAAAATATTGTCAAATAATACCAAAACATACCTTCACAATACAAGCCGAAATATATCATTCATAAGGCCTTGAAAAGTAGCTGGAGCATTGGTGAGACCAAAAGGCATCACTTGGAACTCGTACTGTCCGTCCGGAGTCTGAAATGCAGTATTGTGCACATCCGCCGTGTGAACTCTAATTTGATGATACCTGGCTCTCAAGTTAAGCTTTGTGAATATGGTTGCTCCTGCAAGCTCGTCCAACAGCTCCTCTATAACCGGAATGGGATACCGATTTTTGACGTTAATACCGTTTAGTGCCCGATAATCAATACAAAAACGTCATGTCCCGTCCTTCTTTCAAACCAATAGCATGGGCGATGAGTAAGAGCTTTGACTTGGTTGAATAAGACCTTGCTCCAACATCTCGGTTACCATCTTGGAGATAATTTCCTTTTTCACATGTGGATACCGATATGGCCTCACATTTGCCAGTGCAGCCCCGGGCACAATCTCTATGCGATGGTCTGCCGTTCTTCTTGGTGGCAACTCCTTTAGTTTCTCAAACGGTTCAGCAAATTTTTCTAATAAATTAGACAACTCAATGGTAGTATCTGGACTCATTTGAGGCTCGTCTCCTACTGGTCCTAACTGAATAAGATAAGCAAAATCACTCGCACATGACAGCCCCACCATCGATTGCATCGCAAGAATCGGCAGAGATCAAACGCCATAAAGCCGCACATTTTTGTTTCCTTGCTTAAATTTTATCCACATGCTTCGAAAATCAAAAGTGACAGATCCCAAGCTTTGTAACCACTGAGTGCTAAGGACAATGTCTGCTCCTCACAGCACCAACGGATACAAGTCCACAATGATGTTGTGTCCTTGCACCAGTATATCGACCCGGCGATACAAGCTCTCTGCCTTAAGCTTCGTGTCGCCTCCAATAGCAACGTCAAACCCTATGGTCGGTTCAGCATTCAAGCCTAATCTCCTCACTAACCACTTGTTTAGAAAGTTATGTGTACTCTCGGAATCGATGAGGATGTGCACACAATGCTTTCTAATGAGTCTGTCTACTCGTAACGTCTTTGGTGTAAAAGTACCCGAATATGCATGCATCGATATTTCAACTTGGATATCTTCCTCCGTGCCCTCCTCAACGACCTCCTCATGGACCTCCTCTGAACACTCTCCATCATCAACAACCTCATCATCTTCCTCAAGTGATACATTTAGTTAGGGTCTTTTTTTATTGCATTAGTTATTTATTTTAATTAAAATAAAATTCTTATAGGTCGCATTCGAATGCGGAATGGGTCGCATTCGAACGCCCTTGCAAATGCTTGCATCAGGTTTACAAAAATAGAGAACCCAAGATGCGCGTTCGCACATACAGAGAACGCCTTTTGTGTGTTCAAACGTGATGGAGAGCGATCAGAGGGAATCTTCTAGAATTAGGGTTAATAATTATATTTTGGCTTGTTGGCTAGCCTTTATAAAGGTGTGGATGTTAGTCAAAATCATTATGCTATTGGATTATTAATTTCTTGCTTCTTATCTTCTCTCTAATCTCTCTCCCTCCTCCCTCTTCACCATCCTTCCACCTCTACCGTTGGCAAGGTCTCTCATAACTTCTAATCTCCCTCGTTTGTTGAGTCCTCCCTATTCTTTGGGATCTTGACCACTTCTTTCCTTTCGTCTTTATCACCTAAACAACATCAACCATCCACCTTCATCTCCATTACCATCCATAACCCTAACATCCACTCCACCTATCGCCACCACCATCATTAGCACTAAATCATAATTTCGTCCCTGTTGTAGTTTGAATCTACGAAGGTGTAAATACGAAAATTCGTTCCGTAATTTTCTGACTAAGGGAGAATATTTGATGAATATTTTTCCTCGGTTGTGCGGACTGCTTCCTACGGTAAATTCATATTTTGAAGGAATTATTCTGTAGCCTTATCATTGGTATCAGAGCCTATCTTTTGGTACTGTAGAACATTTCATCGAGACCGTCGATGAGTATCACACTCCCGATCGGTTTGGAACACCGATGATCGGTGGTGAAATGTTCATTACATTGAAAATAAAGGCCCTTTGCTCTTTGCTCCTCCACCTGGGCAGGTGTAAGAGCTCGAACGGGGGGGGGGGGGTCTTGTGCCTTCTTTAACATCGGAAGAAGGTCCCAAAAGTGGTCGTGGTCTAAACCTAGCAATCACTATCTTAGAACCTGCAGAATTTCTAGCCAGCGTTCTTGGTGCAAACCGCCCATCTCGGTTGCTCCATCCTCACAACCTTCTCAAAGGCCTCCTCAAGAGTGGTAGGACAAAGTGCACGAACATCCTCTTGTATCTCATCTTGCAGCCCTGAAATGAATGTGCTCATCAATGTTGGTTTGAGCCAAGGTGGCTCACAATAACTACTAACTCTTTTAGATTCATCTTGATACTCCAAAACGGTCGTCTTTTGGACCATCTTGCTTAAAGTGGTAGTAAAATCTTTGTATGCCACTGTCCCAAATCTGCGTGCAATCCTCCTACAAAAGTTAGCCCAATCGGTAAATCCTCTACCACGAATAACTGATGGATACCAATGCAATGCCGTTTCTTGGAGGTAAAAGCTTGCCATTTGGACCTTTGCGTTCTCCGCTGTCACTTGACAATCAAAGTATGTTTTTGTTCCACTTGAAACACCCAATCCGTTAGATCACCGCCTTGAAAGTTTGGAAAGTCCAAGCGTGCGGTTCTCCCCCGTATAGCATTATCGGGTTCGTGAAAAATCCTTGGTTCAGGCCTAAACCTTTATGCATGTTGATCTTCTTCTCTAAATCCTCAAGCACATCCATCACCATCTCCAAAGGGATCAACCTCATCCTTAAAGTGCCAATCCTCCTCATCAACGAAACGCACTGGTGCCGCTCCCCTCACGGGTTCCACCACCACCGGTCTTGGGTTTTGTAACGGAGGTGGGGGGGTGATGCGTAGAAATAGTTAAAAGATGATCATTGACATTAACATATCGCACCTAGACCTGTGGGGTATTGGTTCGGTGTGGTCCCACCGCTGGTCTGATACATTTAGTTAGGATCTTTTTTTTATTGCATTAGTTATTTATTTTTATTAAAATAAAATTCCTGTAGTCGCGTTCGAACGCTCTTGCGAACACCTGCATCAGATTCGCAAATACAGAGGACGCGAAAAGTGCGGTGCGGTTGGGCACGTTCGAATGCCGCGTTTGAATGCCTATATCGCATTCACACATACAGAGAACGTCTTTTGTACATTCGAATGCGATCGGGCACGTTCGAACGCGATCGACGGGAATCCTCTAGAATTATGGTTACTTATTGTTATTAGGACTTATTGGTAGCATCTATAAATATGTGGATGGTAGCTAACTTTATTATGCTATTGGATTATTAATTTCTTGCCTCCTATCTTCTCTAAACTCTCTCCCTCCTCTCTCTTCACCAACCCATGATAACCCTAACTGAGAGGCCGATTCCTTTGAAGCGACCACGACAGCACCGAGTCAACCAACGTCCATTGGTATGAATATGGGCTTGACGAATGAACTTAGGGTCATGTTCCAAACATTACTGCATAGAGTTGATGCAATACAAAAGGATCACAATGACCTAAAGGAATATGTCATGAACCGATCGGCATCATCTTCTTCTCGACGACAATCGGTGCCTCAAGAAGGACCAACGGTGGAATCTCATCGATTCGATACCCCATAGGTCTAGGTGCGACATGTGAATGTCAACGATCCCATCTTACCCATGTCTAAACATTATCCTCCACCTTCGTTACAAAACCCAAGACAGGCGGTGGTGGAACTCGAGAGGCGTATGGCACTGGTGCACTTCGACGATGAGGAGGATTGGCACCTTAAGGATGAGGTTGATCCCTTTGGAGATGGTGATGGGCGTGCTCTAGGATTTAGAGAAGGTGAACAACATGCACAAAGGTTTAGACCTGAGCCAAAGATTTTTTGCGAACCCTACACTTAGTTAGGATATTTTCTTATTACATTAGTTATTTATTTTTATTAAAATAAAATTTATGTAGGTCGCGTTCAAACGCAGGAGGGGTCGCATTCGAACGCCCTTGCGAACATCTACATCAGGTTCACAAATATATAGAATGCATATTATACGTTCGAACACGGTCAGACGAATTCGAACGCCCGTGTTCGAACGCCTGCATCGCGTTCGCACATTTAGAGATGGAGCTTTTTGAGTGCGTTCGAACACGATCGGGCGCGTTCCAACATGATCGATGGGAAAGTTCTAGAATTAGGGTTTTATATTGTTTTAGGACTTGTTGGCTAGCCTCTATATATATGTGGATGGCAGCTAACTTCATTATGCTATTAGATTATTGATTTCTTGCCTCTTATCTTCTCTAAACTCTCTCCCTCCTCTCTCTTCACCATCCTTCCACCTCTATAGTTGGCAAGGTTTCTTCTAACTTCTAATCTCCCTCGATTGTCGAGCCACGCCTCTTCTTTGGGATCTCGACCACTTCGTTCCTTTCGTCTACTTCCCTTAATCACATTCACAATCCACATTCATCCCCATACCCATCCATAACCCTAACATCCACTTCATCCGTCACCACCACCATGACCCACGTTATTCCGTATTTTCATCCCTGCTATAGTTCGAATATGTGAAGGGCATAAATACAAAAGTTGTGGATCAGGAAGTTAAGTATCTAACCCAATTGGTTTAGTAATTTTTTGACTATCAGAAAATATCTGACGTATATTTTTCCACGGTTGCACGAATTGATTCCTATAATACATTAAGATATTAAAGGAATCATTGCGTAGCCTATGTTGGTTCCAGATCTTATCAAGTGGTATCAGAGTCAAGTTAATCTCAGATCCTTAAAAGGTTATATGTATTACCGCTTGGCCTATTCCTACTACTACCACCAGATTGAGAGAATTTTTAGGGCTGACCGGATATTATCGACGCTTCATTGCCGGTTATGGTAAGATCGCCGCTCTTCTCACTTCTTTGTTGAAGAAGGACTCTTTTAGATGGACGAATAAAGCCACTTCAACCTTTGAAAAATTAAAAATAGCAATAACAACGGCACTGGTTCTAGCATTACCGGACTTCACCAAAGAGTTCATTGTGGAATGTAATGCGTCGGGTGTTGGCATAGGAGCTGTACTAATGCAATGAGGACGTCCCATAGCCTTTCTCAGTAAAACTTTATCATAAAAATCTCAACAATTATCGACTTATGAGAGAGAGATGTTGGTAATTTTGTATGCGGTGACAAAATGGAGGCCTTATTTGATTGATAGACGATTCATTATTCGAACAGATCAAATGAGCCTTTTATACTTTATGGGATAGCACATACACACTCCGGCATAGCAGATATAGGTCACAAAATTTCTAGGATATGATTATGAAATCCAATACAAGAAGGGAACGAAAAATAGAGCGGCGGATGCACTATTGCGCCAACCCGATACCGCCGAGCTTGCAGCCGATTCTTCTCCTACCTTTCCCTTCCTTGACGAGCTGAGGTATGCAGGTACATCTGACACAGATATTTTGAGATTGTTGCAAGAGGTGATGGATTATCCGGAGCACCATCCAGAGTTGAAGAATCAGGCGGTTTGCTGCTGGACCGCGGATGCATTAGGGTGGCTGCAAATGATAGATTACGGCAGAAATTATTGGAGCACTTTCACCAAACTCCAGAGACTAGTCATAAGGGTGTCTTGAGGACTTATAGGAGGATATCTCAGAGTTGCACGTGGTCAGGATTGAGGCGGGATGCGAGGAGTTTTGTCCGTGCTTGCGAAGTTTGTTAAAAGGCTAGAGCAACCACATTGAAACCGGTTGGATTACTACAGCCTTTTCCTATACCGGATCGTGTTTGGGAAGACAGTTTTATGGATTTCATAGAGGGTCTTCCGTTAGAATGTGGTTATTCCGTTATCTTTGTGGTGGTTGATAGATTTAGCATATGCGTATTTTTCAGCATTGTCACATTCGTTTTCAGCTAAGTCAGTGGCTGAAATTTTTGTTAGAGATATTGCTCGTTTACATGGCATGCCACACATGATTGTCTCAGATTATGATCGTGTATTTATGAGCGACTTTTGGACGAAGTTTTTCAAATTATAGGGAACTCGATTGAACTTCAGTTCGGCCTACCATCCACAGACGAACGACTAAACCGAGGTGGTCAATCAAGACATTGAGCAGTATTTGAGGTGCTTTGTTGGAGAGATGCCGAGACGATGGTTGGAGTTCTTACCATGGGCGGAGTGGTCTTATGACATCGCCTACCATAGCAGCATTGGCATGACTCCATTTGAGGTGGTGCATGGACGCACAGCTCTGACGTTACGTGCTTATGATCTAGTGGCATCTACAGATCGGATGGAGGTGGACTTAGATTTGATGGATAGAGACATCACATTGAGGAGATTGCGTGCCCATCTTAAACTTGCTTAGAATCGCATGAAGCAGGTTTATGATTGTAGCCATAGGGAGCAGGAGTTCGACACCGAAGTTGGATGTTTGTGAGGGTGCAACCATATCGACAAGTAACCTTGCGTCCGATGCGTAACTAAAAGTTAGCACATCACTACTTTGGTCTGTTTCGGGTGTTGGAGTGTATTGGTCCGGTTGCATATCATTTAGAGCTGCCGAAGAGGTCGAGAGTGCATCCTGTCTTCCATATTTCATTGCTGAGGGAGCGGATTGGAGATCACGAGGTTGTTGGATCGGTTCTATTGGAGCCATTGGAGGAGATAGAGATCGTAGAGCCAGATCAAGTACTTGCTAGACGCTGACGCCGACATGGTACCAGATTGGAGATGGAGATTCTAGTTGAGTGGCTTGGCAAGCCATCTAATGAGGTGATATGGGAGTTGGAGATTAATATTTTGGAGCGTTTTCCCGACTTTTCACCTTAAAGACAAGGTAGGGGAAGTGTGGTGGGCTGATACACTTAGTTATGATTTTTTCTTATTGCATTAAGTGTTTATTTTCATTAAAATAAAATTTTTGTAGGTCGTGTTCAAATGCAAGAGGGGTTGCATTCGAACGCCTTTGCGAATGCCTGCATCATGTTCGCAAATACAGAGAATAACTCGCCTGACCGCACTCGAACGCCTGTATCGCATTCGCACATCTAAATATGGAGCTTTTTGAGTGCGTTTGAACGTGATCGGGCGCGTTCGAACGCGATCAACGGGAAAGTTCTAGAATTAGAGTTTCATATTGTTTTAGGACTTGTTGGCTAGCCTCTATAAATATGTGGATGGCAGCCAACTTCATAATACTATTGGATTATTGATTTCTTACCTCCTATCTTCTCTAAACTCTCTCTCTCCTCTCTCTTCACCATCCTTCCACCTTTACAGTTGGTAAGGTTTCTTCTAACTTTAAATCTCCCTCGATTGTCGAGCCACGCCTCTTCTTTCGGATCTCGACTACTTTGTTCCCTTCGTCTACTTCCCTTAATCACATCCACAATCTATCTTCATCCCCAAACCCATCCATAACCCTAACATCCACTCTACCCATCACTACCACCATCACCTACGTTATTTTGTGTTTTCGTCCCTATTACAGTTCGAATCGGCGAAGGGCATATATATGGAAGAGTAGTAGATCAGGAAGTTACGGATCTAACCCAATTAGTTTCGTAATTTTCTGACTACTAAAGAATATTTGAAGAATATTTTTCCATGATTGCAATGACTGATTTCTGGAATATATTCAGATTTTGAAGGAATCGTTGTGTAGCCTATCTTGGTTCCAGATATTATCAATTTATTAATTAGGCAGAGCCAACACACTTGTACCAAGGTTTGACACGTTATTAAACGTAACAAAAATATTCTCCTCAAACTATCGCCCGAATTACTATTATCAAATTTACGGAAGATTGCATAAATAATATTTAATTAATAAACTTCGTCAAAAGAATGCAACTTGCTTTATATCATATTCCTACATTTATTTGTATTAATTCTCCGATATGAGCAATTAATACAGATGCACTCAAACCACCAACTCATTCAATAAATTGAGTTAGCCCAAAATTATAATCAGCAAAAGTTTATATCTAATTGGAGCTAGTTCTTGATATGTGTTATTTGTAACGACACTATTATGCCTTGGTCTAGCTCATTAAGATTAATTTATAAAAATAATTACTGTAATGAACACTACTATGAGCTAAAAGGAATAATTAATTAAGGCTCACTATTACCAGCATTAAAAATAATTAAATAATGACTTAATAATTTAAAGAGAAAATCAATGGGTAAATACTCTATTTAGCCGGCACAAAACCAAAATAAACCCACCAAAAATTGGCCCAAAGCCATAACTAGAAAAACACATGGGTTGAGCTATAGCCCAACCCACCCCCAAATTGGGCTGGGCTGCTTGCAGCCCCACCCACCCCAAATATAGGTAGGGCTACATGCAGCCCAACAACATTTGAGAGCTCGGACTAGGCCGCACCCAGCCTAGCCCAACACGCGGGCCTCGAGCTTGGCTGCACCCAGCCTAGCCTGACCTATGGGCTGGGTCGCACCCAGCCCGGCAGGCGGGCCCCCCAAGCTAGGGCCGCACCTAGCCCGACACGAGACTCGGGTCCGGGCTGGGTCGCGCCCAACCCGACAAGCGAGACCTGACACTAGGGTCCGGGCTGGCTGCACCCAGCCTGAGCCTGAGCCTGAGCCTGAGGCACCATGCACCCAGCCCAAGCTCGAGGCACCACTCCTCTCCCTCCCTCCTCACCTAAACTGAAGGGAGAGTCGATGGGAGGATGGCTGTCAGTAGTCACTGCCTTCTGCACCTCAATTGCCAACTGATAGGCTTTGATACCAAATTGGTAGGCTCTGATATCAATTTGTTAAAGCTCGAATACCAAATTGATGGGATCTAGAACCAAAAAATCGGCTACGGAATAATTTCTTAAGATCTAAATTTATTGTAGGAAGCAGTCCGCGCAACGGTAGGAAAATATTTGTTAGATATTCTACATTAGTTATAAAATTACGAAACTAATTATGTTGGATCCGTATCTTCCTAATCTACAACTTTCGTATTTACGCCCTTTGCAGATTCCAACTGTAGTAGGGATGAAAATACAGAATAACGTGGGTGATGGTGGTGGTGACGAGTGGAGTGGATGTTAGGGTTATGGATGGGTATGGAGATGAGGGTGGATTGTGGAAGTGATTAAGGGAAGTAGATGAAGGGAACGAAGTGGTCGAGATCTCAAAGAAGAGGGGTGGCTCGATAGTCGAGGGAGATTAGAAGCGAGGAGAAACCTTGCCAACGATAGATGTGGAAGGATGGTGAAGAGGGAGGAGGGAGGAGTCTAGAGAGAAGATAGGATGTAAGAAATCAAGAATCCAATAGCAATGTAAAGTTGGGTGCCATCTACATATTTATAAAGGCTAGTCAACAAGTTCTAAAACAATATGAAACCCTAACAAACCAACTAAACCAGTATTCCTTATCTTCTTCGAAATTTCATTTTGTCGTAGATATATTCTGAATCTGGAGAAGTCATGAATATCAAAGTTGTAGATCTAGAAGTTTTCAACCTTATCTAATTGGTTTGATATTATTTGAATATATGTCAAATATTTTTCTGAAACTACACAGAGCTGAATTTAGCTAATTAGATAAAATCCTAACTAAGTGTATCACCAACATCATGCAAGCTAGCACATGACCCGATCTAGTCTCAAGTGGTCGAACAAGCTCATATATGTCCATTGTTGCACGACTCATGGATGAGGCTAGGGCATGTCCTAGTGGAGCCCTACATGTCACTCTGGTTTAGATTCAATCAGTTGGACCAAGGCTAAGACTAGAATAATCTTCAAGCTAATGTGGACTTTGGTATGGCCTAGGGTGCGCGCATAGGCTTACCACATCTCGACCCTAAAGGTGTCCATCTAGACCTAGATATGCACTATCTAGGATAGTTACGAACCTTGGTAAGAATTGGATTAGAGATCGGCTTGGGCAATGCCTAAAAGTGAGGTGTCTAGATCAATCAATGGGCATGTTGGAGTTAATCATTCGCTAGTTGAACTAGGGTTGCATCCAAGGCCTTCTGGGGCTCACCCAAGGTGAGGAGATGACCAACCAAGATAGGAAAGACTCTAGCAAGGGTTTGACCAAGACTTAGCTTGGTTAGGGACTTGGGCAAGATCTGAACGTGAGGAACGATCTAGTTGGTTAGTAGGTGCATTCACTGCCTTGGTTGGATCAGTTGGATTAGGGGCTTGTCCTAAGGTTGGAGGAGTATATCTAAGGTGAGTAGATAGTTGATATGAATGAGGGTGACCTAAAAATGATTGGGCAAAAGTCTCGGCTTTGGTCTCAAGGTGACAAAGGTTTGGATGCAAGAGGAAGATGTTCAGTTCATAGGTATGCATGCAATTTGAGTGGGGTTGACTTGACCAAAGGCATGTCCAGATTTAGTGATAGTGCATCTGAGTAGGGCAAGTGGCTGAACAAGATAGTGGAGACATTGAGCTAATTTGGGTTAGGGCTTGGCTAATGTGTGGTGGAGGTGTGGGCTTGGACGTAAGGAAGTGATCCCAACTAACTTATGGGCGCATGCAAGTTGGTGATGGATAACAGGGTTATTAGTGGAGGTGGTGATCCTATGACCGCTTGTGAGGTAGGCTCCATTATTAGAAAGGTCTTGTCCTCATGCATAGGCAGCTATGGAAGCAATGACGCTTGCATCATAGCTATCATCTGGACTAGCTATGGTTGTCCATCACGAGTGGATGGTGTGGCTTTTGACGTTGAAATGGGGATCAGATCCATCTTCTCAAAGCTTATCGCTTCAATTACTACCGACGTGCCTTCATGATGTCACGATGTCATGACTCTCATTGTTAGCATCTGATATGAGAAAACGTCATAATGATATCAGGCTAATATGACCCTAGTTAAATAGGCTAAGATGGTGGAAGGATAGTGTGGTTTAAGGATTGGGGCTACAATGTTTGTGGTAGGTTTGTGCAGAAATTCCAATCTGCATGTTTCTCGGAGAATAATCACAAAATATTCATATGATGCCAAAAAATTATGAAACTAGATTGATTGATTCCATCATTCTCCTTCTACATTTTTGGTATTTAGACCATATTTAGATCTAGAATCTATTTGGAATCTAATTAGGATTTAATCCGCAATTGATAAGGGAGTATAGGATGGAGATTGTGGTGTGATGGAGGGTGTGTTGTCTCGGGCTGTGGTTGGTGTTGTTGTGTGAGTAGTATAGGGGACGTGGTAAATGATTAGATTGGAGAGTATAGGGGAAGAAAAGGGATGAGAGAGAAGGGGTTGGCCATAAAGGTCTAGTGTGGTATGATAATCGAAGGAGAGAGGGCAGCTAACCTAAGTGTGGGTGGTAGAGTGAGGGACATAAGGGAGATAGGGCGAATGAGATGACGATAAAGAGGGATGAGATGAGATATTAGGGTTCATTACTACAAAGTTGAGATTTTGCGGCACTTCTCTTAGTAGCAATTTCTAAAATGCTGCTAATAAATTAATTAAGAAGCAATTCAAGAAATTGCTGTTGTAAATATTACAATACTAGCACTTTTGCTTCGATGCCAGCTAAAGTTGATCGTTTAGGAATACTTTGATTTTAATGGTACTACAGCTAGATATTTAATATTTACAATGTTAGATAAATTTTAGCATGTAGCAATAATATTTATTTAATGCCGCTAGAAATTGTAGCAACATTCTTGCTTTTATTGTTGACATTAACATTTAGCATTACTTATCTTCTATTGCCACAAAAGTTGAATATCATTAACACCCTATTATATGGATACTTATCGTTTGACCCTATATTTTGCTTAAATTTTCTCAAAAACATTATGTCATTAGTTTTCTTAATGGTAAATTACCATATAGATGAGTTATAGTAATTCGTGATGTAAAATGACCTTAAAACGTTAAATAATAAAGGTAAAAAAAGGGAAATTAATAAAAAAAATACTATGCATTTTGCTTTTTTCATCATTTACACCATACTTTATGTGTATTTATCATTCAATCCCTGCATTTTGAGTTTAATCATTAAAAATACCCCAACATTAGTTTTTTTAACTGAAAATAATCATATGCATTAGTTAACTTTAACTGTAGGTGTAAAATGATCAAAGTGCCCTAGGTGTCAAGTCAAAAAAAAAAGAATAGAAAAATAGGGCATGACTCATGGTGTCAAAGAAAGAATATAATTAGGTATTTAAATTTTCTATTTTTTAAAATTAATAGAATATAATTTATTACAAAACGCCTTGGATTAAATTTAACCTAACAAAACCTAATTATCATTGTTTATTTCCTCCCTGTATATATTGATTCAACTTGTTTAGGACAAGTCCTGATTCTATATAAAATTTGTCATGTTAGATACTTGTGATGTTTTTCATGCTTAAGTGTATATAAAGGATTTGATTAAAAAAATTTATTATTATTGTTGCATACTTTTTTTTGCTCAGGTGATACTGGTTCATCCAAGAAAACAAGAGGTCACAGAAAGTTACTCACATTGTTGAAAAGAAAGAAACCTAAAAAAATCAAGCTTAACAAAGACGGCCAACATATTGTAACAAGATCAACTAGTTTTGGAAACTTTTAGGTCTAATAGCAAGAAATAGTCAGTTGGCACCTCTTAATTACAAAGATTGGAGGACGGTACCAACAGTTAATAAGGAAGAGATGTAGAAGATTATTCAAGTATTATATCAAAATGAAATATTGTCAATCTTTTAATTTCTCGTATTTTGGTTACCTGCATATTTTTCTTAATGCAAAAGTATTTCATCATTGCTCCGATCGGGAAAATATGGGTTATGAAGTCCATTGGAAAGAATGGAGTGGGAATAAGTCCAATCTGAAAAAAGAAAAAAGAAAAACACTATGACACTCATACGGCAGATCAAGAACATATATCTGATCGTGATTCTAGGATTGGACAAGTAATATTTGACTTTAAATAATGCTTACTATTATTTCACTATAACCATAAAATATTGACACCTTTGTTGAGATTTGAATTGTAAAAATAGCATTATGCTAAAAACAAAGTGAGTAGGGTAAAGCAAAATACTACACATACTGTAGGGACAAAAAGCTTCGCAGACATGGAGGTAACATGCACTTTTCTTTTTAATTTTGATTTATTTTCTTATGCAATGGATTTAATCTTTTATTAAGTGTTTATGAAATTAATGGTAGATGAAAAAGGCAAATTGATAACAAAGAGCCAAAAAGAAAAATGAAATCTTCATAAAGACCCACAAACGAAAGAATGGGAAACCTCTAGATGAGTACTCTGCTGACATTATTGTAAGTTTGTTAAATAATATAATTAATTATTATCATGCTTGGTTCTAAAATATTATTTGTCAAATTATGTATTTTAAATCATTATATTTTACTATGTAGTTAAAGTTTGAAGAAATTAGTACTATCTATCCAAAAGTTGTTGAAATAAATCCTTCTAAATACGATCTTTTCTGTGAAGTAGTTGGAGAAGATCCACATAACCATATTTGATGTTATGGGCCGTCGGGTCCATCTCCTTCTGATGTATGGGGTTCTATCCTAGTCGACGAGAATGTCTAAAATTGGTTGAGGAGGAAAAAAATGTTGCAAAGGAGAAACATGTATTGAAAAACGAGCTAGAAGATATAAAGCAAAGGTAGGCAGAAATGCAAAAAAATAAATGAAACTAATGATGCCAAAGTTAGAATTGATGGAGAATAGACTAAAGGAAGTGCATCTTTCAGTCTATAGAAAAACTCTATTTATTTTATTTAAAATTATATAGGTAATTTAGTAATCTTTTTTAGTTTAATATTTACGAACATTAGGCAACCATTACAAACAACTTTTTTAACAGAAAGTTCATCACTTTATAAGTTCGGGAAATCCATCCGATAAAGTACAATCTTCTCGATCTAACTATGAAATTCCACCTAAGAAGGTATATCCTTTGTCTTATTAAGTTGATAATTACTTGTTGTAACTATAATGCATTTAAGACTAATAAGGACAAATTTAATACAAAATGTTTTGGCAATATAGATTATTATTAATTTATTTACTCTTTTTTAGTTATTCTATTTAAATCTAATTTAGTTTATATACTTGATTGCAGGTGCAACTGGGAAAAAGAACAAAAGATATATCATAGTCCTATAAATATTATAACTATTTTTTTGTTCATCTATTCTAGTAAGTAATGTTTTGTTTTAATTTCAAAGATATATCGATATATCTTCTCAATTTCAATTTCTAGGTTGAAAACCGATGTTTATTTAAAAAGCCTGAAGAAGTACAATTATGTGGCACAAGGCATCATTCTAAACAAGGATACTAATACAAAAAATGGTGGAGTAGAGTTAGGACCTCAATTTTGGGAGATTCAAATTGCTATGCCAATAATACATAATGAGCGTCTACTAAGATCTCATGAAGGTTACAAAGCAATTGGAGATGATGTTGGACCAAGTGTAGCTTGGCCATATACATTTGTAAGTTCTAAAGTATTTACTCTCTTTGCGTTAACAATTACGCTCAAGCGCATGTGATTTAGTTTTAGTCAAAGAATATTTACTTATTGTGCCCACATAGTTAATTATTAGATCATATTAGTGTCGTTGTGGCTAGGTTTTTTTTTTCTGTATGTCAGATATAGTTAGGAGTTGATAATACTCTATATATATGGGTGTTCATAATGATATTGATGTCTAAATATCATATTTTCAGTTGTAATTGAATTTACTTGTTTAAAGTTTAATGTGGATTGCATGGATTGAAGGGTATATGAATGTTTTATGAGATATTATAATAATATTAAAATTTCTTAATAATGCTTTAGGGATTGTTCTCTCTTACAACCTAGCCAATGGAAGCAATCTGCGTGCTGCTAAAACATATATCAATAACAGTATCTAGCTATCTTGCCAAAGTAAAATCTCGTAGTGGTTTATGTAAATACTACTAAAATATAGATAGTAGTATTTCACTAAGTGCTATTAAAACGTAAATAACAACAGTAAGTTAAATGCTACCAGAAGACAATTAGTGACATTTATAAAAGTGCAACTAAACTATATTTAGCAGCATTTGGATAAGTAAGGCTAAAATATGAGTACCTATATTTTGCTAAGTGCCACTAAAACAAGTAGCAACAATTTGTTAAATGATACTAAAGACAAGTAGCAATATTTTGCTAACTGCCACTAAAGTCAAGTAGTAGCATTTGTTTAAATACCGCTAAAATAATAATAACAAGTGACATTTCGTAAGTGTCACTTTTGACATGTTTATAACATTATTTTGGTAAAATGTTGCTAATAGAATTTTGCGACATGCATATAGCTAGCACTTGTAACAAAATGCTGGTAAATAAAACTGTAGCACTTTTTAATATGTTTTGCAATATTTAAAAGTGTCGCTGAAAGCTAATATTGTTGTACTGGCTAGCGATAAACTTAGATAACTCAATCAAAATAATAGATGGCTAGCGATAAACTTAGATAACTCAATCAAAATAATAGATGAATTCAAAATAACAGATGAATCAAAATAGAATGTGACTAAACCAAGATAAGTTGGTTTGACCTAGCAAGCCCAATGTCCTCCGGTATGATCCGATCAAGTCCGAATCGCATTAATGTGGTATACCTTTAGAAACCAACATGGACAGCTTTAAATGGTTTGTTGAATTGCCTCAATTAAGGCTCATCTAGAGAATTAGTCCTATGTGCCAAGTTCCACTACCTTATCATCGACAACTACCACTGCTAGTGCATTGCTATTTGGATGCCAATAATCAAGGTTTGTAAGTCTCTTAGGGTTCTCCTATTGGAATTGCATGCCTCAATTGAATGCATATATAGGTTTACCTCATTTTTCATCAACTTGTTTGGAGTGGGCTTTGAGAAGGAGCGGACCTCCATCTTATGCCCTATCACCTCACATGTGAAGTAGACGATAGGGAGATCTTCATAAATAACTTTTTAATTGCGGTCATTCTCTCATTACCCTAGCCAAGCTATCGTCTTGAGGGGCTGGGTCAAGTTCACCTCTACACATACCTAGCGAGCAAGAATAAGGAGGAAGGTCAATGGTTATGGGGCTCTCATTGGATGATGGCCGGTGGGCAAGGGGGCGGCCTTGTAGGTCGATGACTAGTGATTGTGATAGGCTAGTGCAACTAGAGAAAGGAAGAAAATTATGTAGGAGGTAGGGACGACTAGAGTTGAGAGGGATGAGGAGGGATGAGATCACATGATAGAGATAGGGAGAAGATTAATCCAACTAAATTCATCATTCATGCATATATAATATGTAAGCCATAAGACCCAATTTAAGAGATGTTTGATTCTAAAAATGGGGGAGAAAAATATTCACTTTGAAGAACTTATCTACTTTTGATATTTAATTGCAAAAATAATTAAAGAAAGTGATTTCCTTACCTACGAAAAATACCTTCACTTTTATCTTTTTCTAATTTTTTTTTTTGAAAGAAGAGTGGCTTTGAAATAAGGCATTTCATTAAACTCTAATTTCTAGTAACCAAACACACCTTTGTAGAGAAACAAAGTAAGAGTACTAAGATAATTAAAACAAACTAAGAATTAATTATATCCATCAGGTTTTTGCCTCTTCTAGAGCACCATTTCCCCATATCAGTACGAATTAGATCACGACATTACCTATCTAGTCCATCTGATTTCTACTTTTCAGTCATTGTATGACTGTTGATTATTCTCCTCAAACTACGCATACCATAAATTCCTATAATTCAGGGACTTAGGATAACTTGGACTAAGTCTTAATTCAGACTTGGACCATACCACAATGTGGCATCGTCAACCCATAGACCGAAATAGGTGCAACAGGAATAAGGGCTTTGTTCCCATTACTCCTGCGGAGCATGAAGCATGGCGCATAGTCAGATCAGATGCAAGAGCTGGCAAGGATAAATGCTAGATCCTCATTGGCATACAATCTGAACATAATATAGTATCCATCCATCATCATTTCCGACGATGATGCAAAGCGGTCAATTTGATTGAGATATGGAAGCTTCGCTCTCAGCTCAGTTTGGTTGGGATGAGGAATGACTAATGAGGATGCTCTCCGAAGATGGAAATCTCCCACCGTATAAACGTCACACGTGTTCAATTTAAGTATCCCAGACTTGGTCAAGAATGAAAAGTGATCCTTCGCTGATATCAGCTGTGATGCAACCACAGCGTCAATTGACAGAACGGAAAACTGGCCCACTGCTACAAGAAGATTTATATAAATACCACCACCACGAATTGCTCCCAAGAATCCAGAGACTATTATTTGTATTGGTCTAGACTCGTATAGAAGATGGCAGGCGCCCAATGCTGCGATAACCCACCAGTACTCGACTCCTCCAGTGGCCACGGGTGCGTGGTGGAGAACTTGGCTGGCCTCAAGGCCTACACCGCCGGCTCGCCCGACGCCAAGCGCGCCGTTCTCCTCATCTCCGATGTCTTCGGTAAACTAATCCCTTTGCCCGCTCATCTTTTTAAGCTAATCTGAGCTTTCGATTTCCATGAAAATTAAGAGCAATGAATTGAAAGGGAGGGGGAATTACATGAAGAATTTTGGGACAGCTACTGTTTCGTGAATTGCAATCGAAATGTTTGTAACCTTTCAATATCCTGAATTGGTAAGATTGAATCAACCAATGGGAGGGAGCTCATAAGTTTGTCTGAGATTAAAATGTTAGGGATTGTCTGAAAAATAGTTGATAATGGAAGAAAATGGATCAAGGGAAATGGAGGGAGCTCATCCAAGTCCCCAATCTATCAGTAGTGTTTATCCTTCTTCTGACCTTAAAATGGATCAAGGGAATTTACAAAAAACTACATCTACGCGTATAAAGTGATAAAAAAAAAATTCAGCTTTTAATTTATGAATCCCATGAAATTTTCTTCGAACTTACATGTCAAAAACCTAGTTTATAACTAATGAGTAATTTACAATTTACCCCTTGTGGTTTGAGCCAATTTCTACTTACTCCAATGTACTTTAAACTCAAATAGTTAATCTCCTTATGGTTCAGATCAAGTTGCAACTGCTAGTTAATTGTTAAAGGGATGCTCAAAGGCTTAATTTTGATGATGGTAAAGATAATTTGTTCATTTAACAACTTACCTATGGAAGAAAATATTTACTCCCATGATTGTACAAGTAGTTTGGTGATAGGTACCGTTAGTTTTGGATGGAAATCTAATAACTGGTACTTCGTCTGGCCTACAAAGAGGTTAAGTACTTAAATTTGAAGTATATGGATGTAAATGGAGATCGAGCCAAACTATAGGGTGGTAAACTGTAATAAACCCTATTGTATGGCATACAAAATATAACATGCCTATTGTCATATGCTATTAGCCTAGTGACCTAGAACTTTCTTACTTTGCTGTCTTGTCACAATAAGTCTCTTTATCCTTCAAGTTTCTTATAACTATTAGAGACTATCTTAACTATTAGTCTAACGATCTAAATGTTTGTTCTAACATTTTATGTTGCTCTGCAGGATTTGAAGCTCCTAACTTGAGGTATGTAGACATTATCTTGAATGGGCTTTCTGCTTTCCACATGATGGTCTAGCGGTGACCTCACTAGTTTTCTCTTGTGTTCTTTAATATGAAGTTTTAATTCTTCATTGATATTTCACAATTTTTGCAGTTATTAATGGTTTTTATGCTACTAGTGTTTTTTGAGAACATTTGCTAACTAATATTCTTGAAAACTTGCTATTGTTTGACATTTTGACTATCCCAAGTTGGAGATCCATGTTATGCTGTGATGTTGTCGATGACTTGTTACATTTTAACTAAAGATGGAACTCCTTGATTCTGGATAGATCAGGAGATTCCCTTACAGATGTTGAAACCACACCTAGAATCTTGTTCAAATTTATTCTTTAGAATCCACAGCTGATGATGAATCTGATAACAAACTTTTGGATGTAGAAATTATAAGAGAAAAATGTTTATCTTTTTATCAATCAATGTTGCAGCTGGACACAAATTTTGAAACAAATTAAATTCTAGCCTTGAGAAAGCTATATGCTGGACTTGTGAGGATCATCATAATGAATAAGCATAAGCAAAGTAGGAAGAAACCAAATGAAAATGTGCATTGCTCATCTAAAATAGCTAGGTTGAATGGAGATGTAAACTTGTGATATCGACTTTGGTATGATAAGGAGCTAACTACATAAAAGAATGTTGCCATTAGACAACAACAGATGTCCAACTGAAAACAATGTCTAGCAGCAACTTGCAAATGAAAAACAGATAAGTGTAATTGGAAGGATGTGAAAATGGTTCTAGAGAAGCAACAAATAAAAAATTAAAGGTACCAGCAAGATAGAGATTAGAAAATGAAAAACTTTTCTTCAATATTGTTTTAGGTCCTTACACAAATTTTGGGATTTTCACTTTTGATAGCTTTTAAACATTAAAGAAAATACTAATAATTTTATATAAAATAAAAAACTGAAACGATTTAGTTTTGATTTTATACAAGTTCCATACTTCCACTATCATCTATACAAGTTCCATACTCCCATATCACCTAAAAATTGTGGAAATTGCAATTACTGGTGGCACAAGATAGACTGTATGACATGGTTTTTGCCAAGCTAAAATGATCGAGTTTTAATTTTGAGACAAGCTCTATTATAACCTGTAAGTAGCAGAAATTGCTACTAGTGGCGGCACAAGATAGACCGGATGGTATGCTTTGTGTTGCTTGGTACAGAACTAATGTCTCTGTGGTGCTTCTCCTCAGATAAGGAAAAGAGAGTTGTAGAGAACTAATGAGAGCATGGGAATAGTGGTGTTGCATATACTCTAAAAGATAAAATTATTTTTCAGCTGCATATAAATAAATAAAAAATCTAAAAATACTATATTTCTTGGTTGTTATCGAGAGGGTATCATTTGATATGGTAGCAAGGCTTATGGGTTGCATCAAAGTAGTCATTATAATTCATGTCATGGAAAAAGACCTTTTAAGTTATGAGGTCATGTTGGTCTTCCCTCCCTAGACCCTGCATTGACGGGAACCTCATCCACTAGTATGCTCTTTTCATCAAGTAGGTGCACTAGGATGTGGAGTATCGCTGCATACGTTTTTGCAACAATAAGTTAATAGGTGTAAGAACCAAGTGGTATTGCAATGTCAAAAGGGAAACATAATTTATCTCCTCTTGGAAAACCGAGAATAAATAAAGGAATGAACAAGGAACAAGTCCAATATGATGCATCACAATTTTGAAGAACATAACAGAAAATGCCTTCAAGAATGAACTGCCAACTTACATTGAGATATACTACAATTACTGTAGATTACTTGAAGCTCTTAAGCCTTTATCAAGATGCCAGGCCTAAGATCAAGTGATACCATTTTGTGGTTGACATGTTTGTGGAGCATGATAATCCGTCGACTCAGGATTGCCTCATGATGTACAAGTTTGCAAGAACCCATGAGGAAAAATTTGGATTTGAATTAGCCAGAAGGGTGAGCAACCTAACAGGTTAAGATATACTATAAAGTGATAATCACTTAGTGTCAGTAATCTGGAAATAAAATCGATTTAAGATGACTTAATGCTTCAACAGACAGAAGTGAAAACCATGTGTTGCAGTTCTCATACTGAAAACCATGTGTTGTAACAACAGACAGAAGTGATTATACTTCCTCAAAGGTCAAAGGTTTCATTAATTTTTAACAATTATCACCTGTCATAATTTTTTGTTCAAATAAAAAAGACCATCTTGCCCAAATTTGAGTCCTCATCATTAAAAAGAAAGATAATAATTAAATAAAGAGAAGGGACTAAAATCCTGCTGTTGACCTAAAGGGTGTACTTAGCTCCTATTTATTCTGATCACTTTGTATAATATTTTGTAAGGTCTTCAAGGATTTATTTATTGCATGCAATTTAATATTATATTTATTGGACTGAAGCAACAAATAATTTTTAATTTCTTCTGCTCCAAAATCATTGTCATATTTTCTACTTGATATAATTGTCTTGTTTCCTGTAAAAGGAATTGTAGATAAATTATGGTTAAATGACCCAAATATTAATGCAAATACTATTCACCCTTCATTTTGTCTTGGTCCTTGCTGATAAGATAGTCATTTCAGGCATGCGAAGTCTGGTCTTTCTTGGGATGAGTTGCCCTTTTTGATATTCCAATCTCTATTGAGAAATGAGAATAAATGGCATTTCCATTAGTTCAAATATACTTGAGAACGATAAGATTCTATTGGAATAAGTGAAAAGGGACTAGGATTTCTGTATATATAACACTTTTAAATGACCTAAATATCTAACATCATTCAATGTTGTAATTAAAATGAATGCATGATATCGTGTGCAGTAATCTTTCTAAACTATCATAGCTCTTTGTAAATGTGGATATGTATATCGTTTGTCCTGTAATATCATTATAAAATGTTCGTCATTGATGTTAAGTGGTACTCTTTCTTAGTCTTGATCTTGCTGGATAAAAACAAATTGCTACATTGATTTTGAAGGAAACTAGCGGATAAAGTAGCCTCAGCTGGCTTTTTTGTGGTAGTTCCTGATTTTTTCTATGGTGATCCATTTGCACCTGAGAAACAGATTCCTGTAATGACATGGCTTCAGAGTCATGGAACGGTATGTCATGGTAAATGATTTTAATATTCCTAGTCCTTGATTGGTAAACATCATAGTAGGAAACTTTTTACTTGGCAATCTTTCTTTAATAGTCTCATAAGCTTGTGTAAATGTGATGCTTATCCATTCTTATTCTTCTGATGTAATTGAGGTGATATTGTACTATTATTGGCTTCAATCACCAATCCTGTATATGGAAGTAGAAGTTCACTTTGTAGTTGAAACAATCTGCATTTTTCCGCATAATATACAAATCCATTATCTTGTGAGGTTTTCCTCTGTTTCCTTGTAGGGAAAAGAAGTCAATCCTGCAGAATTTGGCTTCTTTTTGACATGCCTCATTATCCTCCCATTATCTCATCTTATTGAAAAGGGTCCAGATAATGCATGAGAGGTTAAACTATCTGATTCAATGATCAGCCTTGATCCTATAAGTATGCTGATCTACTTAGCCCAACCCCTCTGGCTCTTATCTTCTATTTCTTTTGGGAATATATTATTCAAAATGATTGAATTCCCTCTTTGTGCAATGGCCTTCAACTTTCTTGATCCAGGATCATAGAGGACAACATATTCCAGTTTAGAGATTTGATAGTTAGTCTTTGAGTTTCTTTATTGAGTTACTTCTAGTTCTGATTAATTTTATTTTGGCTATTTTCTAATTTTTGTCAATATTTGACCTATTTTTATGTACATCCACAGTTTTTTATTTGGGTCTGTTTTTATGCTCAGTTTAAGATCTTTTATGTGAGTTTTTGACCAAATTAGCTTGCTCCCAAATATTATTTACCTTAATAGACCACTTCCCAAACTTAATACTAAAAGGGTCTAATTTTGCTGGCTTAGCATCCATGTCATTAACTTATTAGTAAAATGTTGAACTCATCAATGTTTTACTTTTAGATGAAAATGCTAATCAGTTCAATATCTATAGCTCAACGTAAAACACTGAGTTTAAAAGGCATATTTCATACATAAAGCCAATACCATTTGTTCTGCACTTCAGTAAGTAAATTGCTGACCTGATTAGCATCTGCTTGATTGGTAAAATTCTAGTTTGATCAATTTTTATATGACAAAAAATGTAAAATTAGAATTTAGAGGAACTATCTTTCATCTTTGGTAATTCTAAGAACACTTGGTTGGCAAGGAATGGCTAAGCGATTCTCACCCATAGCTTTGTTTTATGTCTTTATAATGACATATTTTATGACCAAAATAATCAATCCAACGTAAAGTTATGATGTTGTAAACTTTTTACTTTTTTATATTTACTTATATATTTCTTGTTTGAGGTCCGATTAAACTCTGGTCAGAATCATGACGTTCATTTCTCTTTCATCTTCATGATGTCATATCATATATTCAAAAAGGACTATTGGTTATAAAATTATGACCTTCCAAACTGAACATTTCGGCATCTTAATAAGGTGCTGAATTGTTTAGCCTTATTCTATTAAATAAGATGAGTGTTATGTCTGATAATAAGTCAATAAAAACACTGATAAAATTAGCAACTTAACCTACAAGGAGACACTGAACTTACCATTGATTCATCTTCTAAGTAAAACAATGTTCAGTTCAGCATTTTACTTATATAAATGCTGATATGACAAAACTAGACTCCTTTTGGTATTAAGTATCTGTGGGGTCTAGTTCAGTATATAAAGTTTGGAGGATGGCAAAAACTCCTTCTATGTTAATATTTGTTAGGTCTTATTGGTACCTATAGTAAGGTCTTTTTTGACCTAATTCAATGTAGAATTTGAGTCCATCAAAGGTTTCTCATCCGCCCTTATTAGAAAAATGGGATGAAGGTCTTTGCAGTGATGGTCATTATTTTGTCTTCAAGAAATAAAGGGAAGAGATTTTCTCCTTCTTCTTCCTTCACATGAAGCATCGATTGGTGTGAAGCTCTACTAAAGTGTTCTACATATCTTTGTTACTTTTATCTCGTCTTTTTTCGCATCTACACTCATCCATTATATCTTTCAATTTCTTATATGTTTCTGTTTTTGTGTTTCCTTCACTGCACAAAACCATAAGTTACGAGATGGTACTGTAGAAATACTGTAGTAATCCTTACATATATCACTTTCCAGATTTCATATCTAAAGCCTTTTCTTTTGTGTTCTTTTCTCATTTTTCTAATCTATTTTCCAGTTTTAAGGGAATTCATAATTTACCTTTTTGTAGTTTGACTGGATTTCAACTTATCTCCCTATACTCTAAATTCAGCACTTAGCCCCTGTGATCCAAACCATGTTGCAATGGTTAGCCAACTTTTAATTGGAGAGTAAAATGACTTAATTATCCTAATTTGAGAACATTTGGGGAAGTTGGTTATTGTGCATCTTACTTATGGTGGAAATATATGAGCCACTGAACCACCACTAGTTATGATTAAAATTCTAATAGTTGCAAACTTGCAATTTGGTCCAGACCACAAGGGAGTTAAGTATAAGTTTGAAGTATATAGGGATTAATTAAAATTGGGCCAAACTATAGGGATGAAACTATAAATTGCCATTTTCGTTATTATTGAAATCTTATGTTCTTTTCTTTTACTTATCTTCCTTAGATCCACTCCTTCCATATATCTGTTGTACATTCCTTCTGACCTCTTCCAAAGAAGAAAACAGAAAGAAGTACAACCAAATATCATTACTCCGTTCAACTAGTACTGGCATAACCATCCCTGAAGTAGTGTATACAATTCTGGTATCTTGTGGAAACAGAATGGTATGACTGGTACAAAATGGGAGGACAAACCATGTTCATTTCCTAGGTTGATGTCCTCAAGATTAATATTCTATATTTTTCCAACAAGACTATCTTCTTTGAATATTTAAATACGTACATGTTTACCTGTTTTGACATAGGCCAATTATACATATTGGAATATTGGAGAAAATTTAATGCCTGAAATTTGAATTTATAACTCCAAACCCAAAATTTATCGTAGTTGAAAACATAAAATACTCTTATTTAGACCCCTTTTGTTTTAGAACTGTCTACCGATGTTTCTTTCTTCTATTTCTATATATAATGTTGTCGTTGTATTATTCACATTTTCAGCTTGTCTTGTGTCGGACGATCTCTATTAATATTTTCTATCCTAATGTTATGTTTTATGCAATATTAATTCTCTCATCTAGTGACTTACCACTTATCCTTCTCTTCTTTTCTTCCTCTCCCATTACATGATATACCGCCTGGGTTACCTTTTGGCAATAATAAGGTAAAATATGAAGTCTGAACCTTTTAAAACTGTTAACTCATCAACTTGTTATGGATTTAAGCTTTTTCAAGATTGTCAAGTCCACACGACACTTCAACTTCTTCGTAAGATAAAGTAAGCTTTAAAGTAAAATTAGTATAGAGGTAAGAAAGGGAGAAAGTTTTTACTAACACTTAAAGAACAGCCATCTTAATGAAGTCTCACTTCTTTTCATTTATTCAAACTTTAGATAACTTACAAGTAAAGAAATCATGCCTTTATATAGGCAAAAGATAACTTAGCTATTAAGTTTCTAAAATATCTTCTCTAAAATATTTGGGAGGCTAAGGATAAGATTAAAGAGGTGTCATCCCTTATCTTTATCTGTCCACCTAATGGATAAGCATAAGGCTTGACGAACAGTGAATAAACTTGAGTCTGGCCTAAATATTACAATGTCCTCTGAGTCCCCTTAGACTATTATGACATTTAGGTTTTGACTAAAATTTTGATGAGAGGTTACAAACTGCTATAAAAGTTTAAGCTGTTAGAGAATGATGGTTTTTATGTTTTATATTCTAATACTTCTCCTTAATTTTGAGTTGAAATATTTTGATGGGTCCAAAAAGTGAATTTAATTTAAATGGGTGGATTTTTTATATTTTCAGACAAAGATGGGCATGATAAAATTTGAATTTATGACCTCTAGTTCTAATACTATATTAACTCACCAATGACTCTAAAAACTTAAGCTTTTAGAGAAGTAGTTTTTATATTTTATATTCTAGCAAAAAGTCAGGAATAAAATGCTCTAAGTTTATAGGTACATGTACAGAAACTAGACCGGTATTCCAAGTTCAAACTTGACTGACATTCTACATGTTATACTAGCTTATATTGGAATGTATACCTAATGCTACTTCAATTTATTCTCAAGAAGCATTTCTAAGTTTTGGTAACTTGGTGGTGCATTATCATATCTTTTCTTACACATGCATCATTTATTGCTTAACTAAGTCTATCAGAGATTGACTGTCTGACTAATTATGTTTATTCACCTTTTGTGGAATGTAGGATAAAGGGTTTGAAAATGCAAAAAAGGTAATTGAAGATCTGAACTCTAAAGGCATATCTGCAATTGGAGCTGCTGGATTTTGCTGGGGTGGTAAGTCTGATTTTCATTTGACAACTGGCCATCTTACTTCCATAGACTAGGAATATACACATACTTTTGAATTGTTTAACTGCAACATTTACTTGATCTCAGCTAAGGTAGCTGCAGAGTTAGCAAAGACTGATTATGTTAGAGCTGCAGTAATGTTGCATCCATCTCTAGTTACTGTTGACGATATCAAAGGTTGGTGTTTTAGTTTCCTACACAATGGCTGCATTCTATGTTATAGCTCATTATATGGTAAGGATGCAATAGATAGGATGCTAGAATTGAAAAGAGTGTAGTTTCTCAAGAATTCTATGTTAAATCTTAAATCTTATTTGTATAATTTCTTTTAGGAAAATTTACATATAACATCCTGCTTTTTAATGAAATTGTGATTTACACTCTACATTTTTATTATTTGTAAAACGAATTCTATGATTTAGCGAATATGTACAGAAAATACTCTGGGTTATATTTGAATTAACACTATAGGAATATATTGTTAAGTAGAGATATTTTATTTCTAAAATGACTAAATGTCCTTATTTCTAAAATGACTAAAATGCCCTTAGTATGATTTAGTTATTTTTTAATATAGTTAATGTAACCTTCTGTTTGATTAAGTTTAACTAACAAATTTAACGGTAGAGTACTTTTTATAGATATTCACTAAATTATGGGGCTCGATTTGCAAATAGTAAAAATATAAGATGTAAACTATAATTTTGTTAAAAGACAGAGTGATATATGCAAATTTCTCTTTCTTTTATTTGTGTTGATATTGTTTAAAATTTTTACTTGCAGAGATTAAATGCCACCTTTCTATACTTGGAGCAGAGATTGACCATATCTCTCCACCTGAAGTAGTAAAACAGTTTGAGGAGATTTTATCTGCAAAATCTGAGGTAAGTAACATGATGGAGAACGTATGATTCATTTTATAGTTTGTTGTTCTAGTCATCACTAACATGTCACGACTAGTAAATATTTTGGAAAGATTAGTGAACATACAAATAGAAGTATAGAACTTGACTTTCTAACTTGCCATTGCAATTTTACACACATCTCTCCCTTAACATATAGTACACTATATTCAAGTAGCTGCACAAGCCTGTGTTTTACAATTCGAATAATTTGGATTATTAAGATTTAGTGTTGCTCGTATTAGTTCTTCAGAAAGTTGTCAGGTGCTTAATAGGAAATAAAGAAACTTGTTGTGGATCAGTTGGATGATATAGGTTTACCTACAAAGATCATCTCCTAGTCTAATATTTTAAGTTTAACCTCAAAAGCATAAGCTTCCTGAATAGTTAATTTTAGGTACTCCTATGTGATCCAGCATTTCAGATCTCTTAGGATATGTAGAAGTATAATTAAATTTTTTTTTTTCAGTTCTTTGAGATCAATTTTTCTATGATTTGAATGCATAATCTTTACAAAGAGAGCTAGAGAATAACTAAGTTCTAGTACATTCAATTACAAATGATTGACACTGCTATTTCACTTTGAAATATCCACAAAGTAGAATAAGATTCACTGGCAACAACATTGACAGGAAGAACGAACCTCCTAAGAAGGAAGTTGACTGTTGGCTCATTAGAACATCATTCATGAAAATGAAAAGAGCTAGAAGCTTGCAAGAACAGAGTTAGATATGTTTCACAAGTGAGCTAGATAACTGAAAGCAAGATAACGATATGCTCATGGCACATAAAGATACAGCTTACTATTTGAACTTTGAAGCTTTTATTTCTCAAATCAGATTAGACAATGTAGACCCTTAGCTATAAACAGTTGGGAGAGCAGTTATATTTATTCAGTAGTTGTTATGAAATCCGAACCATAACAAATCTGATTCCTTATCGATGATGAATGAGTGAATGTAACTCACCAGGCAAGTGAGACATTGACGATGAAAGATGTGCAAATTTAACATTTGCCAACCTTTTTGATCAATCTTATTTGTGACATGTCTTTGTCAGGTGGATAGCTTTGTCAAGATCTTTCCTAAAGTTGCGCATGGATGGACTGTGAGATATGATGTTAACGATGAAGGTGCTGTGAAGATTGCCGAAGAAGCTCACCAGGACATGCTAGCATGGTTTATAAAGTATGTTAATTAAGAAAATCATATACTATAAACATTTAATTTGAATTATTCTGGACAAACCTGTACTAGTCCAAGGCTTGTTTTAATATCAAACTTGAATGTTCGTGATTTCCCAAAACTTTAAGCATGTCTCTCTTATTTAATGTACTTCGCTATTGCTATAAAAGAAACTGTTAATTGACAGCTGTGTTGTGGTTTTTCCTTTTGAGTTATTTATTTCTTATGCCTTTATACCTATTCTTTTGTTCTTTTTTTTTTATATATATTTACTAATCTCTTGAGTCGACTATACTCCGTAGTTCCCTTTCTTCCATATCCAACAAATATTGTTGGCATCGAGTTACCTTATCATTTCCTTCTTCCACCATAGATAATTTTGTGTACAAGCATATCCTATTGTTGGGAAACTGGTTGCTAGTGATTTTAGAGAGAATGAAGTGCTAATGATGTGAAGCAAGGAGATTGTTAGGGTTCTAGGGAAGATGATGATGGCTAGAAAGAGGAAAAGAAATAGAAATGAGGTTTTACACCACCCTCAGAGTCAGGATTTCACACCCAAATCTCATAGAGGCAAATCTTAAAATTCTTTATTAATCCTAACCAGATAAAAAGTTGGTCCATATATACATCTTATAATGACAATAAAAACTAACACATTAAACAATTGGGAAAAGCAAATACAAAATTGCCAATAAGATAGAGCTCAATTGGTTATAGGGGCTCCTGCTGTATGAAAGCATCAAGTTTTGAATTTTAGTGGCATCAATTTTTATCGGGCACCATTAAGTTCTCAGTTCTCTTTAACAGAAAAAAGAGGGCAAACCTAAACACCAGAAATAAGCAAATACAACCCATACACTAGAAATGAACAAATAAACTCAAAATCAAATCTCTAGTAGAGGGATTGTCAGCTGTTAGCACCTCTTACATTAATACAAATGCCAGTGTAATATGTTTGTGATGTTTGTATTATCCTCTCAAACAGAAGACTCAACTCTGTCAAATGTTCCACTGTACCGCTCTCATATTGCTCATGAATGTTAGGGTCCCGTCATTCTATCAATTTTATATGTTATATTAGGTGGAATGTTGGAAAGCGGGCTAAGGAGAGTCTCTCTTGAACAAGCTTCTAGGTAAGCTCATTTGTTAATATATTTTAAGCTATTAGATCCTCTATATTAAAAGTAGAACAGATACCAAAATCATTTGATGGATATAGAACGTACGCACTATCATTAATTTTCTTTAAAATTTTAAAAGGCCCTATATTTTGTACGTGAAACTTTTGACGGTTCAAATTTTATAGTTAGCATTGTTGTGCAATCTTGTTGTTGATTTTTTATGCAATTCATGGATATATAATTCTTTAAATGCAAATGTAAACTCTAACAATCTATGATAATGAGCCATAGAAATGAGATCTATGAGTTGTTTAGATTTATAATGATGAGAATGAGATCTATGGGTTATTTAGGTTTGTAACCATACAAAATTAACAAAATTTGAGTTGCACTCATATCTATTGACCTATTAACAAAATTGTTGTAGGAAAACTCAGCAATATGCATTTTTTAATCCAAATACCTTAATTTCTTGCCCACTACGGCCCTTAAAATATTACCTAGGTTGATTACTTCAATTTGACGGTCTATTTGAGTGGAAAGTAGCTGAAAACTAAAGCTTTGTTCCTATTTATCCCATAGGGATTTTCCAAAATAACTAGTGACTTTTACATCCTAATTATACATGATGGATTTTAGTAGCTCACGAAACCTAACAACTTCATCAAATTAAGTTTTTGCAACTCAGAGGCATTAAAAGTTCCACACTAGTTTTTGCGACAATATAGTAGTTTAAATTATTGTACTATTTGTGACACCTACACTAGGGATAAAAGAAGATAAAGAAATAATTAAAATAAATTTTACTTTATAAATTATATTATTTATTGTGGTAGGTATAAGTTGTCAGTAAAAGGTACTATTTTGTGACACATATTGTACCAAGTATAAATTCATGTATTAGTTGCTACAAGTAGCTAGCACAAAAAGTAATGTAAGTGACACTGTTATTGTCGAAACTCACAAATATTTGTGATAGCAATTGTGTTTTGAACAAGATCTAGACCGATATAGATATAAGGAGATAATGGAAATTTTTGGCGATAGCATCAAAAGTTAGGGTTACAATAGTTTTAATATTATGTGAATCGAAAGTTGAGATGAAAAGTCAAAAAGATAAGATGATTAAAATCTACTCCTAGAAAGATAAAGATGATTTAGTGGCTATAATAAAAGCTAAAGATGAGATAATAAAATAACTTAACTCAATGATCAATTCCACCATAATGATCAACACATGACTACTCATATTTGTATGAGTAAAGTCCTAGCATATTAAATTCACATGCGAATTAGCCGCTTTATTTAAAATTCAAAACAACCCATGTAGTCAACTCAACATGACTTGATTGGCTCAGCTGAATTAACCCATGTAGTCAGATCATATCAATCCAACACTCTTTTGACACCTTGTCCCAAGGTGACTAGTACACGAGCTGGATCTTCTAGCTTACGTCGTGCTCATGGGCTTATAGGTTTGCATATAGGATTGACTCAATTAGCTAGAGCGAGTCCACCGTGTTGTTCCACTAGTCGTCCTCAGGCTTATACTTGGGCCCTAAATTATGCTTGTAGATTCCAAAAATTGATTAATGCGAGGTGGTCACACCAGAAGGCAAAAAATTTAGTGCACTTCATCTCTCTTACTAAATAGCCAAAATCCTAACCCTATGGCTGAAAAAAAAATTTGGTCTAAGGGCACTATTGTGGGTTGCATGTGCATCGATAGCGACTAGACAAGGTTGCTAGGTTGGTAGCAGTCAGCGTCTAGTAGGTCCTTGTTATGGCGGAGAGGCGGTGAGTGGCAGTGGAAGCCAAATATCCAACTCAGGCTCAAGTTGTTGCAACGGAGGCCATGGGGGGTCATTGGTGTGACGGTTCATTCCTGACCGAACCAAACTAGCTTAAGAGGCCTTGGGTTCGATGCCAAGGATGGGGCAAATAGCTCTTGGCATTAGAGTCCCTAGTTATCTTAATTAT
The DNA here is from genome assembly GCF_048772165.1 of Typha angustifolia. NCBI lineage: Eukaryota > Viridiplantae > Streptophyta > Magnoliopsida > Poales > Typhaceae > Typha > Typha angustifolia. Next base: position 7,002,552 of record NC_133252.1, on the reverse strand, counting down.
TAGCTTTTGCTTAATTATGCATTATATTTCATTTCTAGACCTTGAAGTCTTGTTAATTGCTTACTAGTGTTGTTTAGTTAGCCCATATGTTTGGGGAAACAAGATAGTTTCTGGTAAGTGCGTTTGATCGCAAATGGATGGTGTTCAAACGCCTGAGCTGCATTAGCAAATCCAAAGACCTGTTTTGGAGTGTTCAAATGTGATCGAGGTGTGTCCAAATGCACGACGAAAAAGTTGAGTCGTAATAGAATTTATTTAGGGTTTTTGGATAATTGGCTAGCCTACAAATAATGTGAAAAAGCAGCCTCTTTTCGTGATTGATTAATCAAAGGAACTTGGACTCTTCTTCTTTCTCCTCTCCTTCCTCCAAGCTCGTACGATCTAGATCTCTCTAGGACTAACCATTGCTGACCATCTCCTTGACTAGTCGTACACTTTTGACCCTAAGGAGCAGCCCACCTTCCTCTCTATCCTTCTCTAGCAACCTAACTACCTTCCCTACGCCCTAAACCACCCTTTCACCTCCTACCAAACCCTTGGCTGTTCTCCACCTCATTCACCAGCCTCCCCCATGTCCATCCACACCACTAGATCAGCCGCTACATCCCTAATGTATTCCTTATAGTGGTATTATAGCATGTTGGTCCTTGGACCAAACTTGAGCCTCCATTAATGGTGCAGACAAGGTCTCACAGGTAGGCATACGAATCTACCCCTACTAGTCCAAAAGTTGATGCCGACAACCCTCATCAACTAGGATCTTCTTCAGCCAACCCTAGCAGGCCGGAACCAACCACCATCGGTCTGGAGTAGACTTCCATGTAGTAGGTCACAACTGAGGTGCTGCTGTTGCGGATGATGGAGGAGATGCATGCGAATAGGGCAGCAGTAATGGTAGAGAGAGAAGCTGCTAGGGAATCGCAAGAACGCATTGGCTAATGAGATTGCCTCAAGAACACTTCTCCCTAGCACTCCACTTGTTGTTCTAGATAAGGAGATGTCACCTACAAACAATGAGCATCTCCTTCCAACACCAAACATCTGGAGGATGAATGAAGAGGAACACCCTACATAACCGTCGATTAGACCAGACCACCGTGAGCAACCACCTCACTTCGTGGGTCAGGATGATTGGGAGACTTCTAGACATAATGAATGTCAACATGGTGACTTGGCGTACATGAGGGGCTACCGCGGAGGACACCGTGAGTGTTCCCTATTTCAATCAATCTAACCCCCCACCGGTGGATGATAGGGGGATCCGCACGTGCACAACAAGAATTGATTTCCTGAAGTTCAACGAAGGAGACCCGATCGAGTTGCTGTGCCACGCGGAGCAATTCTTTGCTTTCCAACATACGAAAGAAAAATGCAAAGGTATTGCTTGCGAGTTTTCATCTAGAAGTGCATGCTCTTCATTGGAATAGATCGGCTTCTACCAATGGCAGATTGGAGCATCGGGAGGAGTTTAATGGCACGATTTCTCGACACTTCGGGGCTAAAGGATATGAAGACTTTGATGCTCTACTTACCAAGCTAGTGTAGCGAACTATAGTAGGGGCATTCCAAGAAGAGTTTGAGAAAATTAGCAGTAGATGTAATCCGACGTGGCCATATTCACTTCTTCGGAGCACGTTTGTCTTAGGGTTACGGAGTGAGATCCAAGCTGATGTAAAGGCCCTTCGACCAGAGACTCTTGATGATGCCTTCTAGTATGCCATACTCATGGATAGAAAACACAAGGAGATGCGAAGTCATAGTTGGATGTTTGGAACCAGTCGGGATAGCCACTCATCAGCATCGAGGACTGCAAGAGCTACACTGGGTCAAAGAGCCCCTCTTCGACCATCTAATGACGTAAAGGGAACCACTAGACCTATTGTTCGAACTCTCACACCTGCTAGGTGGAGGAGCGATGAGCAAAACATTTTTGTTTTTAGTGCGATGAGCAATACTCCCGAACACCGTTGTGCGCAGGCGATAGGTATTGTGATGCTTATACATAGCCAAGAGGACATAGAGGAGGATGTTGTTGCTGTAGAGGAAGAGAACACAGAGGTTAACCATGAATTGAACCTAGTGGAGTATGAAGAAGAAGACATATTAGTGCAGATATCATTACATGCCTACTCCGAAACTGTCGTGCTGAAGACCCTTAGAGTGGACGACTTGATTAAGAAGAAATGTGTACATATCCTCATCGATTCAGGTAGTACACATAATTTCTTAGATCAGAGGTTAGTCAAGGGGCTAGGTTAAGAGTCAACCACTATGTTCGAAGTAGCAATTGGAGATGGCACAAAGATATAGGCGGATAGTTTGTGTCGACGGGTAGGTGGATACAAGGTCACAAGCTCCACATTGACTTGTATCTTCTCGACCTTCGAGGAGCTGACATCGTTCTAGGCACACAATAGTTGTAGAGCTTAGGACTGATAACTTTTGACTTTGGAGCAATATGGATGAGATTCTGACACAATGGGTGGGCTGTACAATTTGATGGAGTTCGAGCAACCACTAGCCCTAGTTTGTAGTCCATGATGGGATTGCCAAGGCCAAAGGAGATTGCTTACTTGTTGCTCGTGAAACCCACTAACCCTGAGGCTGACCCTAGCTCAGGTATAAGTCTAAAATTAAAGGATTTATTGACTAAGTTTCTGTTATGTTTGAAGAACCAAAGGGGCTGCCACCAACAAGGGATTCAGACCATCGAATTAAGATTATCTCGGGGGCAAAACCTACCAATGTGAGACCTTATAGGTACCCACATGTGCAGAAGGAAAAAATTACAAAGATGGTAGGAGAAATGTTGGACCAAGGCATTATCCGATCGAGTCAAAGTGCTTACTCATCGCTCGTTGTTATTGTGTAAGTGTAAGAGAGACGGTGGTTGGCATTTTGGTATGGACTACGGGGCCTTGAACACCATCACCATCAAGGACTGGTATTTAATTGGCGGCGCAGGGGGGGGGGGGGGGGGGTTTGGGGGGCGGAATAACGGCGTTTCGCACCCACGATGGCCATTATGAGTTTTTAGTTATGCCATTTGGCTTAACAATGCTCCAACAATCTTTCAAGGGTTAACGAATGGCATTTTTAGACCTCTCCTACATCGGTATATCTTAGTTTTCTTTGACGACATCTTGGTGTATAGCAGGAATTTTGGGGAGCATCTTTTACATCTTCGTGAGGTGTTGAAACTTTTGGTGAAACATTCATTGAAGGTCAAGATGTCAAAGTGTTTGTGGGGTGTGGAGAAGGTGGAATACCTAGGCCATGTAATCACCAAAGCAGTTTCGGCGGATGCACTATCGTGCCAAACTGACGGGACTATTGTCGAATGCTTTGTTCAAAACATTGGTAAACTCCATGGCATGCCCCGTACCATCATTTCAGATTGTGACCAGGTGTTCATCAAATTTTTGGACGGAGAATTTCAGATTGCAAGGTACGTGCTTGGACATGAGCTTGACTTATCATCCGCAATCGGATAAACAAATGGAACCGGTGAATCGGGCACTTGAGCAATATCTCCACTGTTTTGTGGGTGACCATTTGAGGCATTGGTTGGAGTATACTTACCTTGGGTGGAGTGGTCATACAAAAACAGCAAGCATAGTAGCACCAGGATGTCATCATTTGAGGTAGTTTATGGCCGCACCGCACTAGTAATGTGCATCTATAATAGAATGGCCACTTTGGATTGTAGGGAGATAGACATGGCACTTCTTGATTGTGATGAGATGCCTAGGTGGCTGAGGACTGCTCAAAACCGCCAAAAGAAGATGCATGATAGAGGACACCGTGATGTGCAGTATGATACAGGCGATATGACTTATGTCTGGATGCAACCATACCACCAAGTTACTTTGAGACTAGTGCGAAATTAGAAATTATCTCATTGTTTCTTTGGTCCTTTCAATGTGCTGGAGAGGACTGGACCAGTGGTATATCGTTTGGAGTTACCTAGAGGAACATGAGTCTATCCCGTGTTCCATAGTTCACTACTGAGGGCGAGAATTGATGCGAATCAGATATTGGGAGATGTTTTGCCCAAGCCCAAGGATGAGATTGAAAGGGTGCCTATATGTGTGCTTTCTAGGAGACACCGTCGATATGCAAGGAGATTAAAAATGGAGGTCTCATTGAGTGACTTGGCAAGCTATCTGATAAGGCGGCATAGGAGCTCAAGGCAGACATCATGGAGTGCTTTTTGGACTACACACCTTGAGGACAAGGTGGGGAAGCATGGTGGGCTATGATGGTTCATTCCTAATCGAACCAAATCAGCTTAGGAGGCCTTGGGTTCAGTGCCAAGGAGGGGGGCAAAATGCTCTTGGCATTAGAGTCCCTAGTTATCTTAATTTTTAGTTTTTGCTTAATTATATATTGTATTTCATTTCTAGACCTTAAAATCTTATTAATTGCTTACTAGTTATTGTTTAGTCAAACCATATGTTTAGGAAAATAAGATAGTTTCTAGCAAGTGCATTCAAATGCAAATGGATGGCGTTCGAACGCCTGAGTCGTGTCCACAAATCTAGAGACCTATTTTGGGGTGATCAAACACGATCGAGGTGCATTCGAATATGCGACGAGAAAGTTGAGTTGTAATGGAATTTGTCTAGGGTTTTTGGATGATTGGCTAACCTCCAAATATGTGGAAAAGCATCCTCTTTTCAAAGTTGATTAATCAAAGGAATTTGGACTCTTCTTCTTTCTCTTCTCTTTCCTCCAAGCTTGACCAATCATTACTGACCATCTCCTTAACTAGCCGCGTACCCCTTGACCCTAAGAAGCGGCCCACCTTCCTCTCTATCCTTCTCTAGCAACTTAGCCACCTTCCCTATGCCCTAAACCACCGTTCCACCTCCTACCAAACCCTTGGCTGTTCTCCACCTCCATTCACCGGTCTCCCCCACCTCCATCCACACCACTAGACAAGCCCTTACATCCTTAATCCATTCCTTATAGTTGGTAGGTCCTTTGGCACGTAGTGGCTGTCGTAGGTGGCGGAGACACCTGATGAAGCCCCCCCGCCGATATGGCTTGGCTCAAGCAATATCATCACGAGTGTGGCTGTCTCCGATGGCTTTGATGGCTAGTGGTCGCTAAGATGTTAAACTCAAGCTTGAGCTTGGGTCTGCTATAGTGGAGAGAGTCATTGTGGGTGATATGTCGACCGTCTCCTATGGTTGCCGCTGGTCTGGCTTGGGTGTAGGGGTCCCGTGGAGGTGTCAAGGCCATGGATTGAGCCAGCTCATTCATTCTAGCATGGCTCATATTATTCTCACCCTAGGGGGGCTATTTTGGTCATGGCTGGCGGTGCTGCAGACATAAGGCGATGATGGGCAGCTAGTAGGGCCACTAGCAAGGTTTGGATTGAGTCCTTGAGGGAGGTTTCCATCTTCTTCATATTAGGTGAAAGTTCCTTGAATAACGCCTTCATTGATGCTGGTGGCTTATCATTGGTGGTGGTCTGATATGATCCGCGCTCAATCAGCAATCCTTTGGTGCCTTCTTACTCCCACGAGCAATGTGAGTCCGAATATGGTCTCCGATTCATGATCCAACCTCCGTTTTGAAGCTACGTCTATTGCAAACCTTCAAGGTTAAGAGGGTTTGTGAGATTCAATAGTTGGAACAACATGATATTTTGGGATTTGATAGATCTAGGGTGGAGAATCGAATCTACCGAAATGGATCAGCAGAGGGGTGGCAAGTGGTGGTGGTGGAGCTTGGCTAGGGTTGGTGAAGGTGGATTAATGGATGTGTGAGGTGGGTCGGGGTGCTACGCAAGGCAGAGAAGATAGGGAGAAGCTCGGCCAATAATCGTGGTTGGCTAGGTTGAGGGAGGTTAACAAAGAAGATAGATGAAAGATAGACAAGCTAGGGTTTCAATAATCCAATCATGCCCAACTCAGGTGCACACCACAACATTAATAGGTGGCTTCTTGATTCGACTTGGTCGACCTAGCTGACTTCAGTTTAAGTCCAGAAGACTCAAACCAGCCCTAATGCATCAATCAAAGATTATACTCTAGGCCTAACCGACTACAACTCTAACAAACAATTAAACCTAAACCAAACTTAACTAGCTGGATCAAATAGGCTCGAGTCACTAGTCCACATGAGCAACAACTCATCCACATAAGCAATGACTAATACACAAAAGGAAAGGACGAGAAAGCAAATGCGCCTAACATAAGGTCTAAACTCCAAAAGTCATCTAATAAGCAAATAAAAGCCAAATATAAATATATAACTATCCAAGAGAAAAGACATAAACCACCTCAAGGCATCGAACTCATCATGGCTAGGTCATAACATGGTGGTGGTGTCAAAGAAACTCCCGTAGGAACAGAGATGGGTTCCTGATCCTCTATGGTTGCCCCTTCCTCATTCGTCTTAGTTCACGTATTAGCCATCGTCCAAAAAACACCAGATCTAATACCATTGTTACAAACAAGATTTGGACGTAAGAAAATAATGGAAATTTTTTGTAGCCTTGAAAGTTAAGGTTCTAATGATTTTATTTTCACGCAAATCTAAGATCAGGGCGAAAAGTTAAAAATAAAAGAGTAGAGAAAAGTTAGAACATGATAGATCGATAGATATCCAACGTTGCACGGTCATAAGAGAGTGGCGAACGGCTAAGGGTGGTGGTGATAAATGGCCATATAATAGGGTGGCTCATAGAGAAAAATAGTAGCTAAGGTTTAGAAGCTTGGAGGGGGTTCTACAATTATGATCTACTTCTACGAAATAAGGACGATCTAACAACTAAAAGAAAAGACAGAGATAATAATAATAAATTAGCTAAACTCAAGATTAATTTAATGATAATAATCAACACTTGACCACTCCTATTTATAGAAGTAAAGTCCTAGCAGATGGGATCTACATACGGATTATCCTATTTTATTTAAAATTTAAAATAAGAAGTAAATATAACTAACTTAATTTGACTCGACTTAACTTGACTAACTTAACCCACGTGGTCGAATCATATCAAATTGTCATCACAAATAACTATTTAATTCTATTGTCTAAATGTTGTGACAATATTTGCGACAACCTATGATAGTTTTTTCGGTTGTTGAAATACTTTTTCTGATGTCTTTTTCTATTTTTTGCAGCACTAATAAAACATCATATTATTGTAATATGATCTTATATATGTATATATGTGTGTGTGCGCGCGCTCTATGTTATTATTATATTGAGTAACCGTTACCTTTATTTATATCTTCCACACTTATGTGTATGTGATATAGAAGTTGAGATATTTCAAGTGGTGTAGATAAACGTTTTAGGGCTTAAGTCGCTCAACTTTTGAGCGTTCTACTGAGACATTAAACACTGACCTTGCCAGCATTTTATATGTGGCAGAACATTTACTAGGTTAGTCAGTTTCGTTTATAGATAAAATGTTGATAAGATAGGCATTTTAAAAGAAAGGCGCTAAATTATTCACCTTTTACAAATTAGTACACAATAAACTGCTAATAATAACCTTTTATATCATTAACAACAATATAAGTAGAAGAATTGGGATCCTGCAGATAATATGCTGACAATTTTAGTGTTTTCGTATAAGATGTAAATGTGAACTTATCGACATTTTACTTCTAAAAATAAAATACCTAAAATTTCATCATTTTACGAGTGGCTACATAGAAATTGACACCTTTTGTTATTTAGTTTGATGTATAGTCTATTTTAGTAAATAAAGTTTGGAATACGACAGACATTGGTCAAAAACTCTAGTCAACTCTACAAACTATAATAAAAATTCTATATATAAGAAAAGAGAGACAAACAAGTAGCTAAAAGACAAAAAATTACTCACATAAAGTAAACCCTCACTTGATTTAGCCCAAACTTTGTCTAATTATATGCCTAGGCGGAGGCTAGTTAGGTGGCCCCAATGCTTCTCACATGGATCATTGTGCTTGATCCACATCATTGAGCTCAACCCTTGTTTGCATACTATTAATCGTCTTTCTAAACAACAAGCCAAATTGTGTGGTTATAGATCATATCCCAAACTAAATACTAAAAGGAGTCTATATCACTATTATAACATCTTTGCTTGGCACGGGCACGTGCATGCCTACACACCCACATTGCACACGTGCTAAGACGAATAGAGCCGTCACACATAGGTAAACTTGTACTCACATAATCCATCTTAAAAATAATCCATAATAATAATGCTAGACCACTATATAATCTAATAAGCACAGGCAACATATATATATAATCACTATAAAATTCTACTCTATCTCTATATATATCACTACAAATGATGTGATTAGAGCCCAATTTGATCACCTTACAAGGGACATTGGCTAGGTTGGACTAGGTTATCACTGAGATATTCTTTTAAACAATAGCAGTTTTAGGCTATGGCATTCAGAACGATCACAACCTGACGTTCAAATGTCATAAACCCATCAAAGAATAAGTGCTTTGGATTTTGGCATTCCAATGACTGCCACCTAATTTTTGAATGCTACAGCCCCATTGAAGAATAAGTGCTCTCAGATTTTGCTATTTAAATGTAGTAGCCCGACATTCGAATGTCAAAATATGCTGACTGCTCTCGAATTTTGGCATTTGAAGGGCTGTCGCCCATCGCTCAACCTAAGAGTGTAGTTTGTCCAATGGTGTCCGAATGCCAGTCCAACGACGTTCCAATGCTCGACATCAAGATCATTGTGTTAGAGTTAATCTGAATTATTTTAAATTTTAGTTAGCCTCTAAATATGTGCAAGGTAGCCATTTTGGGATTATGAAAGAATATTGACATTTCTATCTTTTCTTACATCATCTCCCTCAATCTTCTCCCTCGATTCAAGGCCAATGTAGTCAAGCCGATGCCATTCCCTTCCATATCGACTACCAATCCCCCTAGCTTACATCTTCTCCCTCCCTCCTCCCTCAAGCCCTAGCCGTCGACTTGCTTCTCCCTTCTCATCTGTTGATCCCCCTTCTATTATAGAGCTGACCATCTTCTCCGTCCTTCCTTTCAAAATTATAGATCTACCTCACGCCATCATCATCTTCATTAACCCTTCTGCTCTCATCGTATAGGTCTCACAATCTTTCGCTTAATTTTATAACCAAATCATCCCCACTATCACATCAAATAACCCATCATAGCCTGGTTCACAATAACAAAATTTCACTCTATCTCTTAAAATCTTTCTTATTTTTCTCAACCTCTGATTTTGCTGGAGATAATAAGCTAATCTAACAAGTTGTGTCGTCGCTAGATAAAAAGAATTGGACCTAGGTTAAACCATGGAGGTATACCACGGCAAAAATACCTGTATATGAGGACACTTATTGCCTTTAAGAGAGTGACTGCCATGCCTCATAGGCCATATTCTTAATTTCCTTTATTTTCATATTGCTATTAATATTGCTAGATTAATAGTTATTAGTGCTACTAGATTGATTGTTATTTAATTATTAATTTTAAGTCGTGGTTTATTTTGCATCATTCATATTAATCAAAGCGGCTATACAAGAGCCTACATTTAAATTATTCATCATAATCAAAATTATCTATAATAGGATTAATTGTTTTCCTAACATATATCCATATTTGATTTGTTAAACTGATAATTAATATAATATGGCTATAATTTACAGCAGCTTAGCTTTAGTAACTATTGAAGAAGAGTAGATAAGAAGTTCATGTTAAACTGGAACAAACATCACCTTTTATTTTCTTATTTCTCTATGGCAAGCAAGATCAGTTCACATGGATTTTTGGGTATCGAAGCGTCTCTGTAAGTCGTTATTGTAAATTACTGCATTTTTTTTGTTAGTGATTGATTTTGATATTTGCGTTTGGATTTATAGTTTTCTTTTACCCGGCTTAGTGCTTTTCCCATAAAAATCTCACTCTACAATTGTTTTGTTCTTTTTTATTCTACAATATTATTATAATATAATCGTTCCTAGGAATTATATATTTTCAATTGGCATGAAAACAGGACTGTATTGATACAGAGAGATCACTTAAGAGATAATTCTTGAGTGAGGAAATCTATTAATAGATCTCCCATGTTAACTCGGTTTAGAGTTTTCCATATAAAAGTTTGTGTCTACAATTTCTTATTTGTTGTTTATTATTCCAGAATTTTTATATTAAGCAAAGGCTTGGAAAGTTGTGTCTAAGGTTTATATTTTCTTCAATTGGTATTAGAGAAAAACTCTCATAACTTAGGGAGAGACCATTTAAGAGGTGGACTTTTTTCTGAGAAAGTTGTAATGCCCTCCCCGGGTTGGCACGAAACGTGTTTGCCCAAGCGCCAACACAATGCACGTGCGGCGCACACGATAAGGTAGATAGAGTAAGTCGTCAAAATGGGAGATATACTTGTACTCATATAATCTATCTCAACGATAAATCGAACTATAATCTAAATGAGCATAGCAACATACAAAAATATAAATCCACAACAACTATATTAAACTACTACATAATCTAGTAGGACACATGGCCGCGATAAACTTTTAAGGTACAACTAATATAACAAATATAATATTATCCAACCTGTACAATATTTCCTAATTTACAAAACACAATTTAATATAGTAGAATATAAAAATATACAATATTGGTACAACTTAAGTTTTACATAAGTTATCTTCTATACCATTTCACGTCTAGTTTACCTCATTTTCATTATAAAATATCTCTTTAAAATGTCTTAAGTTGTTATTAGGTAGTACATCTCTAGTGGGTTAGAAGAAAATAAAAAGAGTCATGAGCTAAAGGTTAAGTGAATAGGCTTTACCCTGAATTAGTGATATTAAATAGAGAGTAAATCATATACTAAATAATATAAATTAGAAAGGAGTATTATATCGTGAATGAATATATAAATGTGTCCTCAATCTATAATAAATATCATGTCAGAACTGATCATGTATATAACTCTTGATAATATATAAATAAATATCTACTCATATTATCATCATAACTCTCTCAAACATAACATTATGATGCATACTAACCATGGCCATGCTCTGATATCAAATGTAACTACAATGAAGCATGATAACCACTCGATAATTATGTACATTAAATGATAATGAAATTATATGTATTTCTTAATATCTTAATAACCAATGTCATCTTAATAGCATCATCATACTAGACGCACTATACATAATCAACATTCGGTACCCGATCTCATATTGTAGCTTAAAGGCTTAGAGCATACCCTACCAACCATTAAGGGTATTCTAATCATAATTCGATTCTATCAACTATTGAGGGTGTCATCATCATCCAAACCTAGGTACCCAACTAACTCATAGAAATCATACGAGGATAACTAGCTAGATATGCCCTTGCAAATAGTATCTGTCTGAATATCTGCTGCGCACATAGACTACTGTCCTCAGACGTAAGACCACTAAATCATGAATATATCAAGCGATTAATCAACTCTAGGCACGCTCTAACCCTTGTACCTACTTGGATATCCTCATACTTTCTATTAACTATCCTATTAATTAGATTTCATATTTTCCTTCTAATGGTAGATTATATACAATTATCCAATACTTAAGAGCTCATGCAACTTAAAAATTTACGTGATAATGAATAAAGAGGAATATGATGTAATGTAGTCTCAAATCATATACTTATCACATTCATACTCATGCTAGAGTTCAAATCGACATAAAATATAGATAATCTATCCATCTCGTATCTTTTCTATATATCTATAACATATTCATATCCAAGATTAGTCTAATTAAATAAATGATAAAGCATATTCTATTGAAATCATCTTTATATAAGATCATATAATCATATAGAAAGCCAAACATGTATATACATAATATATAATATAACCTAATATGAGAAAGCTCTCTAGAAGGTAAAACTACTCATAATTTGATTAGAAGACATAAACTACGTATCCTTTACATTTATCAATCAAGTATAAACTTGTCGCTAGCAGGGTCCATAAGATCTAAAATAATACAAAGTTAGTCATTTATCCACTTAGAATTCAGTGGTATAAAATATAATGATTTATTAGTTTTTATAAAATAATTGGGTCTATATTATATATATAATTATGATAATCTTAATACATTGTTACTATAAATTTATTTATTTATTAAAGGCTCTAATTTTCTAATTATATATTATGCATAAAATAATTAGTCTCCTTTGATATACGTGTTCCCAGTGGTTACGCTCAGTCGACTGGCTTGGTGCATTTCCCATCCAGTCCATAGTGCTCTCTAGTGCAACTGCAACTTCACAGTGCCTTAGGCCCCCTCCATAAGTAATGTGTCCTCCACCATCTTCTCCATGGTACTTGGCCTTAGGCCCCTAACATCGGCTTGGATGTCATTGTAAAGACCCAAAAGGAAGGCGCTTCATTGGTGGAGATCAGACCATGGTGGATCGCATCGACTATGGATGTCATTGAACTCTTCCATAGACACCTTCATTGTCGTCTTTTGGCATACTTTGCTAAGCATGGTGTGAAAGTTGTCATATCTGGTTGGACCAAACCACTTGCACAAGGCATCAGTGAACTCGATCCAGGTTTGGAATTAGCGATAAAAGCTCATTGAGCGAAACCGTTGCAGTAGGGAGTCCTCTAGATGGAATGAGTACATAGTCACCTTGTGTTCCTTGGGCGTGCCTTGGAACTAAAAGAATTGCTCCACCTTTAAGATCCACTCGAGTGGATTACCTTTATTGTACTTGGGGAAGTCAAGAGTGCGTTCTCTCAGTTTGGGTCAAACCCAAATCCATCCGATGTAGCAAGTAGGTGCACCACTTGTGGCTGGTTAAGTGGCCTTCGGATTAGTGCACATCTTTGTGGTTCGACCAACTTGTGCTCAGACTCGAACTCGAGCCTAGCCCATGGGTTATCGTCCTAGTTCACCTGATGGTCCTCATTCTCCTCATGCAACCCTAGCCATACCCTAGCCATGAGTCTTGGTTCAGGAGGGATTGGAAGGATTGACGGTCACGACATCGGGGTTTGATTTTGATAGTTCAACATCCCTACTCCATTCACAGCCTTGGGCATAAGGAGCTAAACTAGTTGCTCATGGTTGCGGTTCATCGTCCTTATTATCTCTAGCATAAGGGTCTCCATAGTTGCTAGCAGATCTGGACTAGATTGGTCGGTCATGCATTGAGGTGTTTTAGGGGTGGTACCTCTTCGCTCCTTCGTGCATGCCATGCCTCCAATATGTCCCCCTCTATCATGCACCTCAAAGCCATAGATCTGGTGGTTGTCATCTATTAGTGGTCCAAGAAACAACCTGCTCTGGTACCTTGTTGTTATGATGATTCTTAGGGTGGTTGCAATTGCATCAAGACCTAGCTCTGGTTAGATCTAGAACCAAAATTTTGAAGGGCAATATGGACTGATCTAACAGTCTAAAAGGCCTGAAACTCTGATAAGTTGTTTCCCTGGAAGTCTGGAGTCTAATGCAATTATAATCATGATGATTGAAAGTGTAAATCTAAAGATATCTAAGAAATACCGACTATGGCTAGGGTTATGAAAGATGGATATGGTAGTGGTAGTGGGGATAAAGCATAAAGCTGGACGAGGGAGAAAGGGGTCGTACTATCAGTGTAACGCCCCCACCCGACATGAGCACGTGCATGCCTATGCTCCCACACGACACGCGCGGCTCACGCGACAGGACGGGTGGGGCCCATTTGATAAGCTCCGATACCAAATTGATAAGCTCTAATACTAAATTGATGAGATCTAGAACCAAAAGATCAGCTACGGAACAATTCCTTAATATCTGAATTTATTATAGAAAGCAGTTCGTGCAACGGTGGTAAAATATTCATCAGATATTCTATGGTAGTCAAAAAATTACGAAACTAACTGAGTTTGATCCATAACTTCCTGATCTACAACTTTTGTATACGCCCTTTGCAGATTCAAACTGTAGCAGGGATAAAAACATAGAATAACGTGGGTGATGGTGGTGGTGACGGGTGGAGTGGATGTTAGGGTTATGGATGGGTATGGAGATGAGGGTGGATTATGAAAGTGATTAAGGGAAGTAAACGAAGGGAACGAAGTGGTCGAGATTCCAAAGAAGAGGGTTGACTCGATAGACGAGGGAGATTAGAAGTGAAGAGAAACCTTGCCAATGGTAGAGGTGGAAGGATGGTAAATAGGGAGGAGGAAGGAGTCTAGAGAGAAGATAGGAGGCAAGAAATCAAGAATCCAATAGCATAATGAAGTTGGCTGCTATCCACATATTTATGGAGACTAGCTGATAGAACCGATTCAACAATCTCATGATCTTCAATGCGCTCTCTCAACAATGAAACATGAAAGACAGGATGCACTCTCGACCCCTCCGGCAACTCCAAACGATATGCAACCGAACCAATACGCTCCAACACCCGAATGCATCCGTGGTCCAACAACAAACCGCTTCGATTCTCCAACTCTGGATGGCTCCCCGGATCATCCATCACCTCCTTTAATAATCTCAAAATATCTGGGTCAGATGTACATCATACCTCAGCTCGTTAAGGAAGGGAAAGGTAGGAGATGAATAGGCTGCAAGCTCAACGGTATCGGGTTGGCGCGATAGTACATCCGCCGCTCTATTTTTCATTCCCTTCTTGTATTGAATTTTATAATCATACCCCAGCAATTTTGTGACCCATCACTGCTGTGCCAGAGTGTGTATGCGCTGTTCCATAAAGTATGGAAGGCTCATTTGATCGGTTCGAATAATTAATCGTCTACTCATCAAATAAGGCATCCACTTTGTCAAGGCATGCAGAATTGCCAACATCTCTCTCTCATAAGTCAATAATTGTAGAGATTTTTGTGATAAAGCCTTGCTAAGATAGACAATGGGGCATCCTTCTTGCATTAGTACAGCTCCTATGCCAATACCCGATGCATCACATTTCACAATAAATTCCTTGGTGAAGTTCGGTAGCACTAGAACGGGTGCCGTCGTCAATTTTTTAAAAGCTAAAATGTTCCGTCTATCTAAAAGAGTCCTTCAACAAAGAAGTGAGAGGAGCAGCGATCTTGCCATATCCAGTGATAAATCAACGATAATAACCAGTAAGCCTCAAAAATCCTCTCAATCCGGTGGTAGTAGTAAGAATAGACCAAGCGGTTATACATGTAACCTTTTGAGGATCTGCCGCTACACCATCCGTTGAAAAGATGTGGCATAAATACTCCACCTTTGGTACTCCCCATAGGCACTTGGATTTCTTGATCTTCAATTGGTTTTGCTCCAACAAAATAGAGGTCGAAATATACTCCAAATGCCGCCAATGCTCCAATTCAATCCTACTATACACCAAAATATCGTCAAAAAATACCATGATATACCTTCGCAATAGAGGCCGAAATATATCATTCATGAGGCCTTGAAAAGTAGTTGGAGCATTAGTGAGACCAAAAGGCATCACACGAAACTCGTAATGCCCGTCCGGAGTTCGAAATGCAGTTTTGTGTACATCTACCGGGTGAACTCTAATTTGATGATACCCAGCCCTCAAGTCAAGCTTACTAAATATAGTCGCCCCTACAAGCTCGTCCAGCAACTCCTCGATAACTGGAATAGGATACCGATCCTTGACGGTAATAGCATTTAGTGTTCGATAGTTGATACAAAAACGACATGTGCCGTCCTTTTTTCGCACCAATAGTATGGGGGATGAGTATGAACTATGACTTGGTTGTATGAGGCCTTGCTCTAACATCTCGGCTACCTTCTTTGAGATATTTTTTTTTTGCATATGTGGATACCGATATGGCCTCACGTTCGCCGGTGCAACCCCGGGTACAATCTCTATACGATGGTCCACTGCTCTCCTCGGTGGCAACTCCTACAGCTCCTCAAATAGTCTAGAAAAGTTATCTAATAAATTAGACAATTCAATGGTAGTACCTGAACTCGTTTGAGGCTCATCTCCTACTAGTCCTAACTAAAGAAAATAGGCCAAATCATACGCACCAAACAACCCCACCATAGGCTACATCACAAGAATCAGCGAAGTCCAAACACCATCAAGCCACAAGTCTTTGTTTCCTTGTTTATATTTCATCCACATGCTTCGAAAATCAAATGTGACAAGTCCCAATAACCACTGAGCACTAAGGACAATGTCCGCTACTCGTAGTGCCAATGGATACAAGTCCATAATGATGTCGTATCCTTGCACCCGTATACCGACTCGGCGACACAAGCTCTCCGCTCTAAGCTTTGTGCCGTCTCCAATAGCAACGTCAAACCCCGTAGTTGGTTCAGTATCCAAACCCAATCTCCTCAGTATCCTCTCGTCTGGAAAGTTGTGTGTACTCCCCGAATCAATGAGAATGTACACACAATGCTTTCTAACAAGTCCATCTACTCGTAACATCCTCGGCGCGGAAGTACCTGAATATGCATGCATCGATATTTCAGCTTGGATATCTTCCTCCACGCCCTCCTCCACTGTCTCCTCATGGGTCTCCTTTGGACACTCTCCATCGTCAACTACCTCATCATCCTCCTTAAGACCATTGATAAGCATCACACTCCCGATTGGTTTAGAACACCGATGACCGGGGGTGAAACGCTCATCACATCGAAAGCAAAGGCCCTTCACTCTTCGCTCCTCCACCTGGGCAGGTATGAGAGTTCGAAGGGGGAGGTCTAGTGCTTTCTCTAATGTCGAAAGAATGTCCCAAAGGTGGTCGTGGTCTAGTAGTCACAGCCGCTGTTTTTGAAACCGTAAAATTTCCAGTTGGCATTCTAGGTGCAAACTGCCCATCTCGGTTGCCCCAATTGGTTTTCGCTGCCATCTTTAGAGCCCTATGCTTTTGTTCCATCCTCACGGCCTTCTCAAAGGCATCCTCAAGAGTAGTAGGACATAGAGCACGAACATCCGCTCGTATCTCCTCTCGCAGCCCTGAAATAAATGTACTCATCAATATACGTTCGGGCCATGGTGGCTCACAACAACTACTAACTCTTTCAAACTCAGCTTGGTACTCCAATATGGTAGTCCTTTGAACCAATGCAATGCCATTCCTTGGAGGTGGAAGCTTGCCATCTAGACTTTTGCATCTTCCGCTGTACCTTGACAATCAAAATATTATTCAACTTGAAACACCCAATTCGTTGGATCACCACCTCAGAATTTTAGAAAGTCCAAACGTGCGATTCTCCCCCAAATAGCGTTGTTAGGTTTGCAAAAGATCCTTGGTTCTGGTCTAAACCTTTGTGCATATTGATCATCTTCTCTAAATCCTCGAGCACGTCCATCACCATCTCCATAGGGATCAACCTCATTCTCATAGTGCCAATCCTCCTCATCGACGAAGCACACCGGTGCCGCACGCCTCTCGGGTTCCACCACCGCCGGTCTTGGGTTATATAACGGAGGTAGGGGATGATGTGAAGGCATAAGTAGGAGGGGATCATTGACACTCATATGACGCACCCGGACCTACGGGGTATCGGTTCTATGGGGTCCCACTGCTGATCCTTCTTGAAACTCCATTCATTGTTGAAGAGATGAAGAACCTAATCGATTTACAACATATTTCTTGAATTTATTGTGATCTTTTTGTATGTTGTCAACTCTATGCAACAATGTTTGGAACATGCCTCTTAGTTCATCCATATTCGAACCCATGGACGTTGGTTGACTCGGTCCTGCCGTAGTTGCTCCAAAGGAATCGGCCTCACGATTAGGATAATTATGCATTGAGTCCTCCGTTGTCGGTGTGCTCTCCATAGGTCTTCTTATTTATGTCATCTTCCTTGTTTCAACCATTAATGGAGGTCTGAGATTTGCAGGCTCTAATACCAAGTTAATAGGCTCTAACACTACTTTGATAGGCTCTGATACCAACGATAAGCTCTGATACCAAATGAGAGGATCTGGAACCAAAAGATCGGCCACGAAATAATTTCTTAAGATCTGAATTTATTGTAGGAAGCAGTCTGTGCATCCGTGGGAAAATATTTGTCAGATATTCTTCGGTAGTTAGAAAATTACGATACCAATTGGGTTGGAGTGGATGTTAGGGTTATGGATGGGTATGGAGATGAGGGTGGATTGTGGAAGTGATTAAGGAAAGTAGACGAAGGGAACGAAGTGATCGAGATCCCAAAGAAGAGGGGTGACTCGACAGACAAGGGAGATTAGAAGTTAGGAGAAACCTTGCCAACGGTAAAGGTGGAAGGATGGTGAAGAGGGAGGAGGGAGGAGTCTAGAGAGAAGATATGAGGTAAGAAATCAAGAATCCAATAGCATAATGAAGTTAGTTGCCATCCACATATTTATAGAGGCTAGCCAACAAGTCCTAAAACAATATGAAATCCTAATTCTATAGGATTTTCGTCAATCGCGTTGAAACGCGCCCAATCGCATTCGAACGCACTCAAAAAGCCCCTTTTCTGGATTTGCGAACGCAACACAGGCGTTCGAACGCGGGTGTTCACAAGGCGTTCGAACGCAAGCATTCATAAGGCGTTCACAAACGCGGGTGTTCACAAGACATTCACAAGGGCATTCAAACGCGACTCCATCTGCGTTCGAACGCGACCTACAGAAATTTTATTTTAATAAAAACAAACACCTAATGTAATAAAAAAAGATCCTAACTAAATGTATCACTAGCCAACAAGTCCTAAAACAATATGAAACCCTAATTCTAGAGGATTCCCGTCAATTGCGTTCGAACGCACTCAAAAAAGCCCCTTCTCTGGATTTGCGAACACGACACAGGCGTTCGAACTCGCCTGACCGCGTTCGAATGCTGGCGTTCACAAGGCATTCACAAGGGCGTTCGAACGCGACTCCACCTGTGTTCGAACGCGACCTACAGAAATTTTATTTTAATAAAAATAAACACCTAATGCAATAAGAAAATATCGTAACTAAATGTATCGCCCTTACGCACAAATACACTCCTATGCACATACAATCATGACATCATTAAATACTACCTGCTAACATATCCATGCTCACATAATCCAACGCTAAATAAATCATACTATGAATTAAATAAACCTATTAACATTTAAATATCCAAGTCCATAATTATACACACTAGACTACTACATAATCTGGTATGACCCACATAGGCCACGACAGACCATCAAGATACAAATAAACAACTGATACACGAGTACACTATAATCTGACATGTATTATACAAATTATCGTCTATAAAATGAAGTACAAATATCAAATAATGGTACAACTCAATATCTGGTTAAACTATCTTCTATACCATCTCACGTCTATAGCTCACCTCATCTTTCTAAAATATCTCCTCGGGATATCTCAAGTCGGTATCACGTACCATAATATATGTAGGGGTTAGAAAAGAAATAAAGAGAGTTATGAGCAAAAGGCTCAGTGAATAGACCTTACCCCGAATTAATGATGCCAAACAGAGAGTAAATCATGTACTGGATAATATAAATCAGACAAAGCATCATATCATGAATGAGTATATGAATGTATCCTCAATAATATATAAATGTATGATAAACATCATGTCATAACTGATCAAAATATATAATTCTCGACAATGTATAAACAAATCTCTATGTTATATCATCATCATAACTCTCTCTTAAAAATAACATATATGATGCATGCCGACCATGATCATGCTTATGATATCAAATGCAACCACATATAATACACATTGACCACTCGATAATTAGGTATGTCAAATGATAATAAAATCATATGCATTTTTTAACATTACGATCATCATTGACATCTCGGTATAATATCATTATACTAGACCACTGTGCACAGTCAACACCCGGTACCCAATCTCAATATCCTGCCCATAGGCTCAAAACATACCCTGCCATACGCTAAGGGTATCTCAGTCATAATCATATCTTGCCATAGACTAAGGGTATATCAAAATCCATCCAGATTAGGTACCCCACTAGTTAATAGAAATCACATGAGGGTAACTTGCCACACACATGCCCTGGAGAACGGCAAGTGTTCGATTGTCCATGCGCATAGACTCAATTGACCTCGGACGTGAGCCACGAGATATCACATATCAGCGACTATAATCATCAATCTAAGCACCCTTAACCCTGGCGCCTACTTGGGTACCCTCATGCTTTTTCTATCAACTTTCCTATCAATAAGATTTATGCATTTTTTTCTATATGATAGATCACGTGTATATATCCAGTACTATAACAAGTCATGCATATTAGGAATTTAAGTGGTAAGGAAGTCAAGAGGAAAATAATGCAATGCAGTCTCCAACCATATAACTAACACATGTATATCCCTGCTAGTCTATCACATGCATACTCATGCTAGAGATCATCTTGATACTAGGTCATAACAGTATAATCATCTCTAATCATCTCTATATATTACCAATGTATTCATATCCCAGATTAGTCTAATCAAATACATGATAAAATATGCTTGACTAAAATCATCTCTAGAGAAAGTCATATAATTATGCTAGAGGCCAAAACGCATGTACATAATATATAATATATCTTAATTTGAAAAAGGCGTCTAGGGGATAAGACTACTCACAGTCTGATCAGAAGACACGAACCACGCATCTCTCACATCCGTCAGTCAAATATCAACTCATCATCAGGGTCCACGGGGTCTCACATAAGGGGGTTTGGGGTCGTGTTAGTGGAGGCAGCAGCAGCAGCGGCTGCAAGCCGACGTCGCCAGGTGGAAAGAGAGAGAGAGACCCAAAAAATAGAGCGAGAAAGAGAGATTTAGCGGGAGAGATAAAGAGGCGGTAGGGCGTTGGCGGCGGCTGGGGCAGCGCTGGGGCCCACCGCAGCCAGCTGGCCACGACGGGCACTGCTGGCCATAGCCGAATTGCTACGGCGACGCTACGGGGTGTGTGGCACCCCCATGCTGCGCCCAGTTGCATAGGCACGAGGTCGGCCACACTATGGCCGGCCACGTCGTGCCCATAACAGAATTTAATTTTTTTTTGTTTTTTAAGGATAGGTTATTACAATCAAGGGCGAGAAGGGACGATCCGACGTAAGAGAAAGGCGACGATTGTGTTAGCCACAACTAAGGACGAAGCTTGGCGTGAGAGAGAGAGAGGTTGCACGAGAGGGAGAGTAGAGTAGAAGAGTCTTGTGGCGAAGCCAATAGTTTCAATATTCATTTGATAATCCAAATATGGTCAGCACCTATGTATTTATAGGTTGTGGCCATATTATAATCCGGTTTGGGTAACCCGATCATGTCAACTCAAATCAACTAAAGCTGAAAGCAAATTAACCTAATACAAGGACTAAATTGCAAAAGCAAATGAATCTAATTAAACTAAGGGTTTTTGACGCATATCAGGTTAGCTCGAGACGACAAGGTTGGCTTGAGTCGTATTAGTGCGCACTAATCTTGAGGGTGTACACACTGAAGCGTTTTTGCACTCTACTATGGTCTCAAGCTCCCTCGAAGTGATGCGCATCAAACTCAAGTCGGTGCGCATTGAGGTTTCTTCCTTATGAAATGTGCACATCGGCTAGGCTAGATGCACATCTTCGCAAACCTGGTGCATGGATTGATGGCTGAGGGTGATAGGGATGGGGTTGGGGTGGTGTTGTTGGTCTCTTCTATCCTAGGGAAGGTATTGGATGAAAGAGGAGATAGCAGAGGAAGGCAATGGTGGTGTTGGGATGCAACTAGGGCATCAGTGGTGTCAATGAAGGTGAGGGTGGTTCGACAGTGATGTTAATTATGGTGGTGGTAGTGAGGGTGATAGTTTGAGTGGTAATAAAGATGATCATGTGACAGAGGGGAAGAAAAGGGAGAGGTTGGCTAACTCTGGGAGGTTAGAAGGATCGACAATCGAAAAAGGGAAGGATAGTTAAAACTCTAGGTTAAGTAGGCTAGGGTGAAGGACGTTGGTGTGAGAGAGGACAAATTAGGTTTAAGGTAGAATAATTGTGATAATTATATAATGATTAAAAAGGCTACTCTCCATATATTTATAAAGGTTAACCCAACTCCAATTCAAACTTACTTTAATCTAACTTAACTTAATTAGAATTAGCTAATTAAATAAGTTCAA
The DNA here is from genome assembly GCF_048772165.1 of Typha angustifolia. NCBI lineage: Eukaryota > Viridiplantae > Streptophyta > Magnoliopsida > Poales > Typhaceae > Typha > Typha angustifolia. The sequence goes on along the minus strand of NC_133252.1, from coordinate 6,980,440 downwards.
GCCTACTAAGACTCTAACTCAAGCAAATAAGGAAACTAGCTCAAGCAAATAAGTAAATGGCTAAACCTACAAAGAATATGAGTAAGCCACATAAGCAAATAAAATAAATAAGTTAAATAAACTCAATCTCCACTTAGTACAATGTCCTCCAATGTGGTCCAAATAACTGACCGGACTTGTCTAGCCGGTTCTGACTATAACCCAACAAAAACAAATCATAAATCAATTTGGACTAACTATATATGGACTCAAACTAATAAAATAAATAAATTACTAATGAAAAAGGACTCGACTTAGACCTGAATGGATCTTCTAACTGACTCAATTGCCCCACTAGCTCGGGCTAATTCAAACTCGGACTCAGATTCAGCCTAGATCCTATCAATAGAGCACGTCATCATTGGAATGGGAAAGAGTGACACATCTAAAATGTTGCTCCCCTCTGTCCGTTAGCAATTAAGGCATTAAATCTTATTCATGAATTACTCCAATAATAAGCTAAGTTTCATCGCTGGAACGATCATATGGCGTAAGCCCCATCCCTCTCAATGACATGACTATTGAGGTCTTTGGAGACCTGTAGTCAAATGATCAAATAATTCCTTTTCTGATCTGACAAATTCTGAGCTAATCACATTACCTTTCATTTTCTTGGTAGACTTAACCTCATTAACATACGCCTATCAACTCCTTTATTAATTTTTCTTGACACTAGTTGCTTCTCTATTAAAAGTATCTCAAACAACAAGTCTCTAATCCATTTGGCTTCTATGCATGTAATATCAAGAGCTATCAACTTAGATTCCATACTACTTCTAGCTATATTACAGTTTGCTTATGAAAACTCTAAGATACAGCAGCACCTAAAAAAGGAACACATCCTAAGGTGGGACTTTATATTTTAAAATAACTGACCCAATTTACATCATTATATCCTATATGATGATATCCAACATATTACAATGCTAAGTTTATTGTACCCATAAGATATTTTAGTATGCTAGTAAGAGTAGCTTAATTATGACCACTAGGATTGATTACTTATGTATTATATCTGCTTAATCTTCCTACAACATAGGAAATGTTAGGTAGAGCATGGTTTGACCTAAGTGCACCAATTTAATTTGTCATATGCGTGTTGATTATAGGGCGACCTATGATTCTTTATAGTTTTGAAGAAGCATCAAACAGTGTGCCTACACTTTTAATATCAGTGTAGTTATACCTCTATATTTTCTGAATAAAATGTAAGAGAACTCAGATTTATTGAATCATTATTTCTAATTAATTTTATACCTAAATAACTTCAGCTTGTCCTCCATCTTTGATGTCAAATTGATTAGACAAATATCTTTTTATCTAGTCAATTAGTTCTAAAGACGACCTTAGAATCAAGATGTCATTGATATAAAACAAAATTAAAGTACCTCTATAATCTGTCTTAAAATGTAACCATTTATCAAAATAATTATTTTGACATCTAAATGATATAATTGCAGAGTAAAAATTTTAAATGCTACTATTTAGGCCCTGTCGATCCCACAACTCCACCTAAGTCTGATCCTCCTTGGAAATCTCTAGTAGGAGATTTAGACTTTCAATACAAACATTGCATATTTAGCTATCAAATAGACTCCCCTATATGGATCTGATGATGTTGATACTGTACGTTACATTATATCATCTTTCTTGCCATATACCACAGTAGAAAATATACCCATGAATACTCAGATTCATGAGTTCCAATATCTACTTTTGAAATTGGTAGCCGAAGGTTTACATTTCATTGAGAACCTTATGATAATCTCTCCCCTTAAAACACTACCTCTTGGATAGGATTTGTTAGAAATCAAATACAAAAATAAGAAAAGAAGACATTTATTCAAGTGTTGAACTCAATAAGAATTGATGATCAACACCGAATCCTTAATCCTAGGCAAAAGGTTTCTCAAACCAAAGGTCGGTCAACACGGTGCAAGAGAAAAACCAGTCCGAATCCAGGAAGGTAGTTTGAAACAAAACGGGTAGGAGTGTCACTAGAGCATGCCACTAAGGAGGGTTTTTCAATGGTTTACCCAACGCTACAGTCATTAGCCAAAATTCAACTTGAGTTTCCCACCTCCAAAATCCATTATGACTTGAAATTTTCAGGCCTAAGTCCTAAAAAATCATCTTTAATTATTTTTTTGAAGCTACTAATATGCTCCGTAAATAATTTAAGCAATAACATGATGAGTTCACTATAAATAAAGCAAATAAGAATCTACAAAGAGAAGCAAATATTTAATATTCAGGATTAGGGCAGTCAAAATAAACGAGCGGCTTGGGCTCGGTTCGACTGAAGCTTGAATTTGGCTTAGCTTGATTAGAGCTGAGCTGAGCCCGAGCCAAATTCGATGCTCAAAATTCTTTTCGAGCTGAGCCTGAGCTGGAGCTAGCTCGATAGGCTCGGTTCGAAGGCTAACTGAGAAGTAAAGCCTTTTTTTTTATTCTTCTTTCTCTTTTTTTATTCTCTCAACTAGTCAACTTCCTTCATCTGACTCACCCTCATCTTTTCCTCTTTTCCTCCATCAACTTACCCCCCTCCCTTCTCTAACTCGGCTCCTCCTCCACCTTTGCCTCCTCCTCTGTGGCCCACCTCTGCCCTCTCCTCCATCGTGGCCTGCGTCCTCTTCCACTATGGCCTGCCTCTATCCACCACCCCAATCTTTGTCTTAGGCACTGAGAGTGCTAGCCCCTCCTTCTCTAACTCGCGTCCGCCTCCATTGCGACCCGCCTCCTCCTCTAATCTTGCTCCTCCTCTAACCCACCTCCTCTACCGCTGCCTGCCTCCTCATTCGGCAAGCCAGCTCCTCCTCATCCTCCTCCTTGAAGCTGCCTTGTCCTCCTCGATCCGGCTAGGTCCAACTTGATCCGACTCAATTTGATAATAGGTTCATTTCAAACTCGAGCTCGGCTCAAACTCAGTCTGGCCTAGCTCGAGCTCACCATGAGTTGAATTTAGCTGAACCTGAGTAGACTTATAAGGCTCGAAATTAATTTCAAACTGAGCTTGAGCTGGAGCCGACTCGCTCAGGCTCGGCTATTTTACACACCCTTGTTCAGGATATGAGGGAGTAAAATATAAATAACAAGAAAGAAATATCTATACTGTAAAATATAAAAAATGGTATTAATGATACAAAAAGACTATTTTTTGTGCCCGTAGTTCAAGATTTTCAATCCGATTTGTAAACGGTTTGATTTAATTATTTCAATATGCAGAGATTTCTATATAAATATAGAAAACTGAAGGTATGAAACTGCAAAAAATTATACTTCTCTACTACCTCTATGCAGATTGAACAGTTTGTAAATAACAAGAATTTATGTGCTAATATGTAAATTCAGTATATGAAAGTCTAAGGAAGTATATTTTATATTCAAAAAGTTGGAGGACTAAAATGCAAAGGTACAAAAAAATTTCGTTGACAAAAGCCGTAAAAGACTAGACTACTGTACCCATATATATATATATATATATGTATGTATTTCAACTAGATTTGGACCAATTAAAGGGAGATAATATTAAATTAGGATTTAAAAGAAAATTCTTTTTATAAAACTATACATTAAGGTTAAAATAGAAATCCTTTTATAACATCGTACTTTAAATACGAGAAATTAAAAACGTACTACTTGTTGCCTCCGGATTGTGAGAAAAAGTAAATGAATCCTATTCAGATTGTATTAATTATGACGAATAATTTAAAATGTTAGCCATTAAATAGCGGCTTTGATTTATATAAATGATAGAAAATAATATATTACCTACAATTATTAATTAAATAACAGTCAATGTAATAGCTCTAATAAATATTTAATCTAGTAATATTAAATAGCAATATAAATTAAATAAAATTAACAATCTGACCTATGAGACATCTAATTTATTTTTTGATTGATAGCGAAACAGTTAGATAGATCAGTTTATTATTACGTACTCTAATCAATTGGATAGGTGAAGTATGCCTCCCTAAAATTTTATAATTATACTCTTATGACTATAATATTCAGTTTTTATATTGGTAGCTGTCTCCCAATATTAGTTTCAAAATAAGGATATATAAGTCAAAAAGATTAGATTACCTAGGCCTAATTTTTGGGTTATATATTTTTTTTCTGTTATGATAGATATGATTAAACCTATAATATAGAAGATATTACTTATTACTAGCTAATTTAAATTTGATTACTTACTATATGTAAATAACAAAATAATAATGGAAGAGACAGAATTTAGTTAAACTTTTGTCGAGTTAATTATAAAAAGATATCAATACCTTTATTCTGATATATATATATATATATATATATATATACATTACTATTAATTAAAGATATATATATTATTAAGATAATATAATTATAAAAAAAATAACGTTCAGCTTAATACTTTTCAAGTTTTTGCATTCCTATTATATCTTTCCTGCCAGATCACTAAAAGCTCATTGGATATTGAGCAAAAGATAAGAAAAGAATCTTAAGAGATAAAGTGAAATCTTATAGTAATTATATATATTAGTTATTTAGGGAATTTAAAGATCATGATCCGGTAACCAGGTTTCTTTGGTTACAAAAGAAGTTAACAAAGTCAAAGTGACTACGTCGGTGAGGAGGTTTTCTCTTCTTTTTTCGTTATTTTCAAATCTAACAATATATTCTTTATCGGAATCGCTTATTAATTGATTACCTTTATTTACTATCCTTCTATGGTAAGCCTAACCAATTAAGCCCAGGCTAGTGGAATTCTTTTGAGATTAAATTAAGTGTTCTTATGGAACTTTAAACACCTGATGCCGATCGAGAAAAGTACCCGTACTACCACCTTTCCAAAACTTATATATCACAATCCTATGCGTATAAGGCTGGCTATATATATATATATATATATATATATACGCGCGCACTTGAGGAGGAATTATTACAACCCTAAATAACAAGAAAGCCGCATGGCGTCTAGCGCTTCTTCCTCCTCTGTTACTCCGCCAGGAGACGTCAAGCCCATCCGTGTTCCAGTGGGATTTCGATTCAACCCCAACGATAAAGAGGCAGTCGAGCATTATCTCATTAAGAAAGTTTTGGGTCATCCTTTTCCGGCCAGTATAATCAAAGAGATCGATGTTTATAAATATGACCCTGATGATCTCCCTCGTTAGTTCTCACACAATTCTTTTCAAATACTTCAAATACTTAATTTACTTGTTTTCACGGATTTCGAGTAAATATATACATATTCTATGGGCCAGTAATTAGATTTACAGATATAATTGTCAACATATTTATGACAATAATGTTATGTGAAATGTTTTCAGCAGCAATTAATTACGTAATAGTCCCTATTTTATTGTTTCTTTCTTTTTTACAAAATAATAGAAAATTTTATCCATTAGTTGTTTCATTGTTTGGTTTGACATGCTCATGCTGCAATGCTATCGATTGATCAGTTGATATCACTAAAGACTTGGAGAGCTGGGCATACTTCTTTGTCATGAAAGAAGAAGAAGAAGACTGCCATAATATTTTCAGCACTCCGCGTGGATATTGGAAGGTGGAAGCCTCTGAGATTACAACTATTAACGATGGAGAAGTGATTATTGCCTTCAAGAAGTCGATGGTCTATTTAAGAGGAAAATCACCTGATGGCTTCACAACTTGTTGGACGATGACGGAGTACCGCCTCAACCAAGCGTTAACTCGACTTAAGAATCCCACTAATTCCAATGTGAGTAACAAATCCTTCATCTTAATCTTCATCTTCATCTTGATAGTATGCATGCAACTTAATTACTTAACTACTTGTTCTCATTCCATATCATGTATACCAGTGCCGGTGCCGAACGACATTAAAAAGATGGGATAATTATACCTAGAAACCTTGAACTACTACTAATATTATATAAAACCTCTTATTTATATTTAATGGCAAATTACTATCTTAACTACGTAGAGTACTTCGGAAAGACCGTTCTTTTAGTTGTCGCTTTGATGTTTCCGTTAAATAAAATATCATATGACTATTATGTGATCAATTTTAGGTGTTCTTGTAACATCCTTTGCATTTTCTTATATGCGCTAATGGAAGAAAATTAAACATTGCAAAGTTGCATAGTATTATTATGGATTACATTCATGTTACAGCCTTGTTTCAAGAATATCTCTGTTATATTAATAATTAAATTTCTGGCCAAATGTTATCAGGCTGTAATATGTTAAGGACAAGGGATAAAAAAGAAGCAAAATATTTAGAAGAACTTTAGGAAAAGCAGAAAATGCTGCCAAAGACTTGATTTCATAAATCTTATTATCCACCATATTTATAGATACATAAATGACTCTTAGAGTTTCTAGTGACTCTTGAGATTTATAACTCTTTCAGTTTTTACATAACTTCATGCATGAGCCTTGGGCTTACAAGACCTTTTGTTTATTTGACTCTTGGATTTATAAGAATAAAATTAGTTACAAATTAACTTCAATACCCCTCTTAATTTGTAAATTTTACCAACTTTTCAAACTTTTCAAATTTCTCGATGGTTACAGCCTTTGTGAGAAAATCTATTGGTTGATCATTTGTGTTGATAAACCTTTAATACAATTTCTCCTTCCTTCACCCAATCTCGAATAAAATGATGTCCAAGTTCTATATGCTTTGTTCTAGCATGATATACTGGAATTTTTGTCAAGCAACCGCAAACATATTTTCTTAATGAATTATAGTTGGCTGCTATTGTAGTTCCTTTAATTTTGAAAGTATTATTTTTAGCCAGATAATTTCACATGCTATCTATTGTAGAAATATACTCTGCTTCTACTAAAGATAAAGCAACAGCCTTTTGCTTCTTTGAACTCCTAGATATTATTTTTGTGCCAAGAAAAGATAAATAGTTTGATGTGCTTTTCCAATCATCTAACGAACTAGCCTAATCACTATCTATAAATCCAAATAGCTTGTTATCATTTTCTTTCAAATATAGGATTCCATGCTTTTTCGTTCCATGAAGATATTTCAACACTCGTTTAGCTATTGTATAATAAGGCTTGCTTGGCTCGTTCATAAATCTAGAAATAAGACTAACCGATTGCATAATATCAGGTCGATTGTTAGTAAGATATATTAATGAACCAACAAGACTCCTAAAAACCTTCGCATCTGCCTTTTTTACACCATTATTTTATTGCAACTTTTTATTTAAGACCATCGGAGTCGCCACTAGTTTGCACTTATATATATGAAATTTCTACAATAAATCTTCAATATATTTTTCTTGAGAGATAAAAATCTCCCCTTTTACTTGTTTCACTTGGATTTTGAGAAAATATTTTGTAAACCTAACACAGTTATCTCAAATTCCATCATCATTTTCTTTTTGAAATCTTCAATCAATTTCATATTAGTGCCCAAATGTATTAACTCATCAACATATAAACATATTATGAGAAGATCTTTTATACCTATCTCTTCCACATATAGTGATGGTTCACTTAGGCTTCTTTGGGATCCATTTTGATAGAAGTATCGGTTAATCTTTGCTATTCCATGCTCTTGGTGCTTATTTCGAACTGTAAAGAGCCTTTTGAGGTCGGTATATTTGATCTTTCACCTTATGGCCTTGTGGTTGCTCAATGTATACTTCTTCAAGTTCTCCATTGAGAAATGCAAATTTTACATCAAGTTGATAAATATTCAACTCCCGTTGAGTTACTAAGGCAAGAACTGTGCGAATTATTTCCATTGTGCAATTGGGGCAAAAGTTTCAATGAAATCTACTCTAAGTTGTTAAGAATAATCCTTTGCTACCAACCTTGCTTTATATTTTTTAATAAATTCATCTTCTTTGAACTTTGTCTTGTATATCCACTTTAACCCGATCACTTCTTTTCAGTTTGGCAAGTCTAGTCTACAAGTCCCATGTCTTATTCTTTTCAATTGTTGTTATTTCTTCATTCATTGCTTTTTCAATTGTTGTTATTTCTTCATTGAAATTCTCTAGTTCACCAGAAAAGAAAGCAACATTACAAGATTCATAAATATATATTAAAGAACACACATTTCTTAGTGGTGTTTCAGAATCTTCTTGATTTGAATAATTTAATATTTGTAATCTTGCTGGAGTAGAACTTAGACTTGCAATTGCAATTTCTTGATGTTCTTCTTGACTAGCTAAGTTTAAGAACTTATAAGCAACTAGTGCTTCAGAGAAGTTATCTTTCTAATTCCGGGCTAACTTTTTATCAAATATAACATCTCTTTAAATTACAACCTTGTTTGTTTTAGGATCATATAATCGATATCCTTTTGACTCATCACTACAGCCAAAAAAGATATACTTTTACCTTTTTCATCAAATTTATCTTTGTTTGGTGAAGAATTTAAAGCATAAGTAATGCATCCAAAAATCTTTAAGTGGTTTTCTGCCGGCTTTCTTTGCTTCCAAGCTTCAAATGGTGTCATATTAAGTACTACTTTAGTGGGAGAACGATTAAGTATATATATTGCCGTGTTAATAGCTTCTGCCCAAAACTTATTAGGTAAGCGTTTACCTTTTAAAATCGAGCCATCTCAATAATAGTGCAATTTTTTTGTTCTATAATACTATTTTGTTGCGAACTTCTTTGAATAGTAAGTTATCTTTTAATTCCATTTTCATTGCAATACTCTACGAATAGAGTGTAGATGAACTCTCCTCCATAATCAGTCCATAATATCTTGATTTTATGGCCACCTTGATTTTCAGCAAGAGCTTTGAATTGGAGAAAAGCTAAAAATACATCAGACTTTTGTTTAAGAAAAAAAATACTCACATCATCCTAGTATAATCATCAACAAAAGAAATAAAATATATTTTATTATTAAGAGAGGGAGTCTTTATAGGACCACAAACATCAGCATGTGCTAGCTCTAGTGGGGATTTAGCTCTCCAAGAGGTTTAGGAAATGAAAGCCTGTGTGTTTTTCCATATATGCAACATTGGCATACTTGATTTTTTTTTTTCAAGTGAAGGAAGTCCAACCACCATATTCTTTTGCTTTAACAAATGTAGTCCTTTGTAATTTAAATGACCATATCTTAAAGCCATAATCTGTTCTATCAAAATTCTTAGTACTGAATGCAATATTTTCAATTAATGGCATTATAAGAGGAAATACCTTGTTTCCGCTCATTTTGATTATTGCCATAGTTTGATTTATTTTCTTATCATTAACTCTGCATTTTCCATCTTCAAAAATTACTAAATAATCTTTGTGTAAAAGTTGCCCAACACTTAAGAGATTTTATGTCCAATTTAGAACTTAAAGAACATCACTAATAAACTTTCTTTTACCTCCCTTTGTTTGGACAGCAATCATTCCCTTGCCTGTTGCTTTTTGTGCCTTTCATCTCTAAGCTTCAGTTGTGATGTGATGTTAGGATTGAGCTCCACAAAAATATCATAATTTTCTGTCATATGGTTATTGTATCCACTATCTAAATACCAAATATTTTCATATTCATCTTGAGTATTCATGCATGAAAAAAATTGGTTAATTTCTTCCTCAGTAAAGTTTACTTCATCCTTCTCTTTATCTTGATAATAGCAATCTCTTTGAGAATGATTTTGATTTTTTTTTTTATATTTTGCATCTGAAGTAGCAATCTTTTGTTTCATGATTGGACTTTCTGTTAGAGGATAAAAGAAGAAAAATATTTATAAGATCTTTAGGAAAAGTAAAAATGCTATCGGAGACTTTATTTCATAGATCTCATAATCCACCCTATTCATAGATACATAGATGACTCTTAGAGTTCCTAGTGACTCTTGAGATTCATAACTCTTTCACTTCTTCCATGACTATATGCATGACCCTTGAACTTATAAGAACTTTTGTTTACTTGACTTTCGGGCTTATAAGAATAAAATTAATTATAAATTAACTTCAATACAATATTCAACCCCTTTTTTTGTTGTCTCCACATCAATTACTTTTGTTATGGTAAATCTATCTAAAGAACTTATAACATATAGCTGAAAAATGGAACTGCACCAAATTAACATTTGCTTTTTCCGGAACATTAATCCTCTCTTTGGTTACTCAAAAGTGAATATTTTATACATGATGTAGGTAACAATATATACAAGAGATTAATCATTGTTATGCTAAATTAACTATTTTACATTTTGTCTTTATTTTCTTATCCAAGTATAAGTAGCTATTGAAATTGTCACATAGTTTGTTCAGTTAGATTACGTAGTGGAAAAGCATGATATTCTTCTATTACAGAAGTTACTAATATGACAAATATAGCATGTAAGTTAGTAAATAACAAGTTTATGTAAGTTAGCAAATAACAAGTTTATCTTTGTGGTATTTGTTATCAAAAAAACTCATGTTTCGCTACAATAAATTTCATAGTACACCGTATTTAAGGATAAGTTGAGACTAAGTCTAGTGACAACTGAGATATAAAACTCTTTAAGTGTTTCTTGCATACTTTAGTTTTTGCATGACTTTTATGATACTTCATGCATCATCCATGGCTATACATGACCTTTTTTTATTTGACTCAGACTTCTAGAAATAATAGTTAATTACAAATTAACTTCAACACCACTTTTTAATTTGTAAGTTTCGGCAACTTCTTGAACTTCTCAAATTTCTTAGTAGTCTTGGCCTTTGTGAGAAAATATGCTTGTTGGTCAATTATGTTGATGAACTTCACAATTTCTCCTTCATTCACCAAACCTCTAATGAAATAATGTTGAAGCTCTATTTTTGTCATAGCAATTGCGGACATATTGTCATAATAAATTATTCGTCCAAATATGAATGTATTCTTCTTAGCCAGATAGCTTTTTATGTTGCTTCTATTGTAGAAATATACTCTGCTTTTGTTGAAGATAAAGTAAAAATAATTTGCTTCTTTGAACTCTAAGATATTACTTTTATACCAAGACAAAATAAAATAGCATGATGTGCTTTTTTGATTATCAAACAAACAATCCTAATCACTATCTATAAATTTAAGTACCTTGTTATCATTTTTCTTCAAGTATAAGATTTCATGCTGTTCCTTGAATATATCTTACTGCTCATTTAGCTGCTATGCAATGGAGCTTACTTGACTCATTCGTAAATCTAGAAATAAGACTAATAGATTGCATAATATCAAGCCAAGTTTTGAAACTTCTTCAATAAATCTTTGATATATTTTTCTTGAGAGGTAAAAATCTCCCCTTTTGCTCATTTCACTTGGATTGCAAGAAAATATTTCATGAAATCTAAGTCACTCATCTCAAACTCCATCACCATTTTCTTTTTGAGATCTTTGACCATATTCATGTTAGTACCCAAATATATTAAATCATCAATATATAAACATACCATGAGAAGATCTTTCATACATATGTTTACATATAGTGATGGTTTGCATGGGCTTCTTTGGAATCCATTTTGATAGAAACATCTATTAATTTTGCTATTTTATGCTCTTAGTGCTTGTTTCAAGTCACAAAGAGCTTTCAAATTCGATTTACTAACTCTTTTTGATCTTTCGCTTGGTAGCCTTGTGGTTGCTCAACATATACTTCTTCTTCAAGTTTTCCATTGAGAAATGCTGATTTTACATTATGTTGTCTCCATTTGCATAGTTGGGGCAAAATATTTGTTGAAGTTTACTTAAGCTGCTAAGAATAACCTTTTGCTACCAGCTGATGCTTTATATTTTGAATAGATCCATCTTGTTTGAACTTTTTTGTTTATTGACACTAACCTAATCACTTCTTTTCCTTTCGGCAAGTCTACAAGTCCCATATTATGTTCTTTTCTATTATCATTCATTATCTTTCTCCATAATTCTTTTTTAGCAGCTTCACTGAAATTATCTAGTTCATCAAAAAAAAAAAAAAAAAAAAAAAAAAAGCAAAGCAACATCATAAGATTCACTAATACCTATTAAAGAATGCACCTTTCTTGGTGGTGTTTCATAATCTTTTTGGTTTAAAGAATTTGATTTTTGTAATCATGCTGGAATAGAGTTTGAACTTGCAATTGTAATTTCCGAATGTTCTTCTAGAGTATCTAGGTTAAAGAACATAAGCAGTTGGTGCTTGAGAGGAGTTATCTTCTCAATTTTTAGCTATTTTTCAGCTAATATAACTTTTCTTGAAATTACAAGCTTGTTAGTTTTAGGATCATATAATCAGTACCTTTTTAACTCATCACTATAACTAAAAAAGATATACTTTTCACTATTTTTATCAAATTTATCTTTGTTTGAAGAAGAATTTAAAGCATAAGCAATGCATCCAAAAATCTTTAAGTGATCAACTACCGGCTTTCTTTGCTTTTATCCTTTAAGTGGTGTCATGTCGAGTATTGCTTTGGTAGGAGAACGATTAAGTATATATTATCATAGTAACAACTTCTGCCTAAAATATATTAGGCAAACTTTTACCTTTTAACATGCTCCAACCATGCAATTTTAACATTTTGTTACACCATTTTTTTGCAGACTTCTTTAAATAGTAGGTTGCTTTTCACTTTCATTTTCCTTGCAATACTCTATGAATGGAGTGTAGATGAATTCTCTTCTAAAATTTTGATTTTATTGTCACTTAGCTTTGAATTGAAGAAAAGCTAAAAATGCCAAAGGACTTTTTTCAAGATAAAAGTAACCACAACATTCTAGTATTAGTCATCAATAAAAAGAATGAAATATCTTTTGCTATTAAAAGAGGGAGTCCTTGTAGGACCACAAACATGTACTAGCTCCAATGGAGATTTAGCTCTCCAAGAGGTTTTAGGAAATGAAAGCTATGCATCTTCCCATATGTACAACTTTGACAAACTTCCCTTTCAAGTGAAGGAAGCCGAATCACTATATTCTCTTGCTTTAGCAAACATAACCTGTTGTATGTTAAATGTTATAAATTTATTTTATCTAAACTTTCGGTACTGAATGCAACATTTTCAATTAATGCATTTTTTTGAAATCTTCCCTCTCTTTTCCCTTGCTTAGAATTTTGTTGTCCCTTGATGACTTTTTAATTCTTTATTCATGTGTTTGGAGAGAACTTATTAGTTCATGGTTCATGCATAATATATAATGAAAAATCTTTTGATTCCTTGTTATATATACAATTGCAACAACATGATAAAATTTATAAGGAAGATTATGAAGTACCTTTTGCATGTTTGCAATTGTATCTCCATCTCTTTGGATTTGGTCGATAATTTCTGCTACTTTGGTAAGAATTCTTGAATGCTTTTGCTATCCTTCATTGAGATATTATCAAAATCTCTCAAGAGGGATTGCAGCTTTACATGGATATTATCTTTTCATCTCCTTGGAATTCATTTTGCAAAATATCTCAAGCTTGCTTTGCTTTGCTTTATTGGCACCAAATATTTGAGGATATATGGATTTACTTACCCCTTGTTATAGTTGGGCCAATTTAAAGAATTTCTTTCATGAGGTGGCTCAGGATATGTGCTCTTAACCACCTTCCAAAAAATTCTTGGGAAATAAAGATGGTTTTAATTTTATTACTCAAATAGTCATGATGCTCTCCTTTTAAAATAAGAATTTGAGTTGTGGAATATGCAGACATTGTTGATGTGGTGGCTGACATGGGATATATGCTTGGAAAATAAACGCAGAAGATGTTACAAGGCACTTAATCTAAGAGATCTCATAGTCCACCCTATCTATAGATACATAGATGACTTTAAGATTTTCTAGTGATTTTTGAGATACATAACTTTTTCAGTTTTTTTTTTTCTTGTATGACTTGCATGATACTTACTTCATGCATAACCCTTGGGTTCACACGACTCTTTGTGTACTTTAATAATAATTATTTACAAATTAACTTCAACAAGAATTGCTTGATCATGTGCTAGATTTACTACTAGAGCAACATTTTGTATTGCATCCGTTATTTATTAAATTATCCATGGTGACTTTGTTGTCTTTCCATACTGTCAAGTGACATAAGTTTTGAGCACTAACCTTCATTTTATTTGTTCTTTTGTTTAGATGAATCACTGTGTCCTATGCAAAGTGCACAAAAGTAGTCCTAATATAGATCAAGTTGTTGAAATGAAAAATATTCTCAAGAAGTACCGAAGAGGCAAAAATTTTGTCCAGAAGAAAGCGAAAAGCACTGGAACCGAGTGAAGAAAATAAAGATCCCACAGAGAATATCTTCTCTTATCTTTGTGTAGTAATATTAATAATTTAGAGTTAGGTTTAATTACTAATATGGACCTGTGACGTTGTACGTTTCATCAAGTATATGTCAATGTGCCGTTTTTATTGAAATTAATTAAGAGGTGGTACGATAAAATTAACCATTTCCTAGAGTATGTTTCTCTGAGAGTAGAATTTTTGGTCAATTACATCTTAAATTAGCTACATTTATAGGATGAGAAAAAGCTTTCTAAAAGGGTAAATGGGGCTCGAATTCGGAATCATACACGAAGCCTTACTAATACTTCTTACTAATACTTTTTAAGTGTACAATGGTAAGAATAAATAAACGAAGATGATCTGCTTTATTAAATTTAAACTAATTACAATAAAAATAAAACAATGTCATTGATACTATGTCTCTAAACAAAATTAAATTAACAATTAATCTAAACCATAAGAGCAAAAATCGGAATCATGACTGGCGGCAAAAATAAATAAATAATTAATCTAAAACATAAGATCGAAATAGCGGAAAGGCAAATAGATAGGTCCTAAGTGGAGGTAGGAACCTGGTGCATTTCAATAACTATAGTTTGAAATCTACTTGAAAACTAAATAAATTCTAAAATTATATAGTGTTAAATAAAAGCCAAGTTTAACAATATAAATAAAAATTTTCAGCCGGCATGCTCTTTAAATAATGACAATGATAATAATAGAGAGTCATAACTTGTAGTCTTGCTCAATTTCAACATATTAATATCTTTCTAATATTTATAATATTTATAACGCTCGAGTATTTTTCTCATAGCTAATCCAGTTAGGGTCATTAAGAGGTGTCACTATGTGATTAACACACACCATATTTTTTCCACTAGCCGTTGAGAGAGGTTAGAGTCACCTTAGAAAGTTTCTAATCCATCCTAAGACTATTCTCTAACTCTATCAAAGTCACCTAAGAAGTGATTCTTAGGTGACTTCCAAATAGACTTTAATCACCACGGAAAGTCGTAAGTGTATCGAGACTGTCCTCTAAATCATACCAATATTAGTTTTATTTTTTCTACTAAAATTTGTAATTTGCACAAGTTATGGCGAAGCACTGAGTATAATAATTAAATGTATACAGAAAATATAATAAATAAATTTACACACAATAATTTACATGTAATGCCTCCACCCGGCACGGGCATGGGCACGTGCACATGATAGATCGGGTGGGGCCTGCACACGATAGATCGGGCGGGGCCCATCATGCACAGATACACTCTTTTTATGCCCATATAATCATGACATCATCCAATAAAATCTACTAATATATCCATGCTTATATAATCTATCACCAAATAAATCATACTATTAACTAAATAAACCTGTTAACATATAAATATCAAAGTGCACAATAATATACACTAGACCACTACATAATCTAGTAGGGCCCACACAGGCAGACCATAACAAACCATCAAAATACAACTAAAACAACTGATATATGAGTACACTATAATCTGACATATATTATACAAATTATCGTGTGATACATGAGTACACTATAATCTGACATATATTATACAAATCATCGTCTGATACAATAAAGTACAAATATAATAAATAATGATACAACTTAATTTCTATATAAAATATTATCTATATTGTCTTGTACATATAGCTCACTTTATCATTCTAAAATATCTTCTTAGAATATCTCAAGTTGCTATCACGTACCATATATCTAAGGGAGTTAGAAAAGAAATAAAGAGTCATGAGCAAAAGGCTCAGTGAATATATCTTATCCCGAATTAATTATGTTAAATAAAAAGTAAATCATGTATCAGATAATATGAATCACATAGAAACATCATGTCATAATGAGTATATAATTGTATCCTTAATAATAAATAAATAACACATGTCATACTTAATCAAATATGATTGCATCATGTCATACTTAATCAAATATATATAATTTTTGACAATGTATAAACAAATCTCCATGTCATACCATTATTATAACTCTCTCAAATATAACACATATGGTGCATGCTAACCATGACCATGCTATGATATATATTGACCACTCGATAATTAGGTATATCATATGATAATAAAATCATATACATTTCTTAATATCTCAATCATCATTATCATCTTTGAATTTCATCATCATACTACACCACTATACATAGTCAACACCTAGTACTCGGTCTCAATATCATACCTAAAGACTTAGAGCATAGTCTGCCATCTGTAAAGAGTATCTCAATCATAACCATACCCTGCCATCTGCTAAAAATATCAATATCTATCCAGACCGGGCACCCTTTTAACTGATAGAAACACGTAAGGATAATACGCTACATATGCCCTAGCAAACGGTATGTGTTTGAATGTCTACTATACACACAGACTAACGACTTTGGACGTAAGGCCACACGATCACGACTATGTCGAGCGATCAATCATCCACCAAGCGTGTCTTAACCCTCACGCCAACCCGGGTATCCTCACGCTTTCTATTAACTATTCTATTTATCACATTTCATGCTATTCTTCTAAATGACAGATCATATGCATATATCCAGTACGATAACAAGTCAATGCATGTCAAAAATTTAGGTGGATGAGGAGTCAAAAAAGATATAATGTGATGCAATCTCGAATCATACATCTATCATATGCATACTCATGTTAGTTTATTAGAGGCATACTCACGTTAAAGATCATCTCGACATAATGTTATAATAATATAATCATCTCCAATCATCTCTATATATCACTAGTATACTCATATCCCAGATCAGTCTAATCAAATGCATGATAAAATATGCTTAATTGCAATCATATCTAGATAAGATCATATAATCATGCTGAAGGCCACAACATGCATATACATAATAGTGTAATATATCCTAATTTAAGAAAGGCATTTAAGGGATAACACTACTCACATCTAATCAGAAGACCCAACACAACTCGTTGCTAGTAAGATCAACGGGGTCTCAAATAAGGGGTTCGAAATTTGAAAATATTTAGGTAATATGAAATTAGCCGTTTATTTAATTAAAATTCGTTCGTGTAAAATATGAAGATTTATTAGGTTTTAGAATTTTAACTTATCTTTATAGCTAGTTAGATTTATAATTATAAATAAAAATAAAAATATAGTGATACGATTTGGGATTCATCATGTCGTCTCGAGCATGGATACACTTTACGGATGTCTTTGTTTCTTGTTTTAGTGTTTAATTCTTAAAAAAATAAGTTTTCTGTATTTCGCGTTCCAACGCGGGTGGAGTGAGTTTGAACGCACTTGTGAACGCCTACATCAGGTTCGCACATCCAGAGAGTGCGAAATCTACGTTCAAATGCGCCTACGAATGCCTACATCATGTTCGCACATATAGAGAACGCAAAATGTGCGTTCGAATGCAATCAGACACGTTTGAACATCGTCAGCGAAAATCTACTATTTTAGGGTTAATAATTGTTATTTTTGAATTGTTTGGTTAACCTCTAAAGGTATGGATGACAACCATGGAATCATTATTGAATAAATTGAGTTTTGCCTTGTCTCTTTCGTCTTCTTCTCTCCTGTTCTCTTGTTCCCCAACGTCGCCGCTTCTAGCCTCCCTCGACTGGCCAATCACCCTAGTCCCTTAACGCCGGTCTACCAACCTTCACACCATCACCAAGGATTTCGTGCCTCCATCCACGAATCGTAAGACAGACTCCCCGATGTTTATCCACTAATAAGACGGTATCTTGAGATCCCAACATCTGATTTACTTGAAACTTGATTTTTTAGAAATCTCTTTTCTAGGGCTACAACATCTCAAAATCTCATATTGATCCGATGGCGGCATCTTTCGAGATCTATTTCCAAAGTTCTGTGTCAAATCTTGTCCAGATCTGAAAATAGGAATAGATCGAGCTTTGGCCAAAAGGGGAGATCGTATCATATAGATAATAACCTATTTATAATTAAGTTGTGGTTCTTACTCTATCTTGAGTAAATAGGGACTATGTAGTCTTTTCTTTATAAAATAACAAAATAAATACATAATTAAGCCTAGTATTTCATTTGTTATAAAATAATAATATATAATAAATTATTAGAATTACTTAAGATGTATATCATAAGAATATTAGTATAAAAATCTAATAATTATAATTTACAAATCTATCTATTAATCTAATAGAAATATAAATAAATAAAAAAATAAATAAATATAAGTATTACCTATATCTATGAGTATTAAGTTATAACCTAATTAATCATTAATTATACTAATTATATTTAATAATAATCATATTGAAGAATATATATTATTATTAAAATAGTTAATATCTAAATAATCTATTTGCATTAATTAAGAAAGAAATATAAATAAATAAATAAAAATTAAGAAAATGCAATAAGACCACTGCCACAGTGCTGGGTCAATAGCCTAGCACTGCTTGCAATAGTGAGCCCAGCACTATTGCAACAAAGGAAAAGAAAAAAAGGAAATAGAAGAGGAAGAGGAAGAAGAAGAAGAAGAAAAAGAAGAAAGGAAGGGAAGGGAAGGGAGGGGAGGGGACTCGGCCGACGGGGAGGGGGCTTGGTCGTTATTGGCTAGCCAGCAGCTGGCCCTCGCCGGAGGCTCAGTTTCGACGAACCCAAGACTGAAAGAGGGAGTGAATGAGAGAGAGAGTGAGAGAGAGAGGGGGGAAGAGAGAGGCTCACCTCGGTGGTTGTAGGCTGGTGGTAGCTCGGTAGCAGCATGAGGGAAAGAGAGAAAGAGAGTTTGAGAGGGAGAGAGGAGAGTGAGAGAGACCAGAGAGAGAGAGAGAGAGGGGAGAGAAGGAAAAAAACAAAGAGAGATAGGCGGTGGGGGTGTAACGCCCCCGCCCAGCACGGGCACATGCACGCACACGCGCCCACACGGCACGCGCGGCGCACGCGACAGGTCGGGCGGGGCCCGTCACGCACGGATACTCTCCTGTGCACATACAATCATGACATCATCAAATAACACCTGCTAACATATCCATGATTACATAATCCATCACCAAATAAATCATACTCTTAACCAAATAAACCTGTTAGTATATGAATATCAAAGTCCACAATAATACACTAGACCGCCACATAATCTGGTAGGACCCACACAGGCCACAACAAACCATCAAGATACAACTAAAATAACTAATACAAGGGTACACTATGATTCGACCTGTATTATACAAATCATTATCTAACACAAAAGAGTACAAATATCAAATATTGGTACAACTCGATTTCTATATAAACTATCATCTATACAATCTCGTATCTATAGCTCACCTCATCATCGCTCTAAAATATCTTCTCAAGTCGCTATCACGTACCACATATCTGAGGGGGTTAGAAAAGAAATAAAGAGAGTCATGAGCAAAAGGCTTAGTGAATAGACCTTACCCCGAATCAGTGATGCCAAACAGAGAGTAAATCATGTACTGGATAATATGAATCAGAAAGAGTATCATGTCATGAATGAGTATATGAATGTATCCTCAATAATATATAAATGAAAAGTAGATAACACGTCATAACTGATAAAAGTATATAATCCTCGACCATGAGTAAATAAATCTTCATGTTATCTATCATCATAACTCTCTCTCAAATATGACACATGATGCATGCCGATCATGACTATGCTATGATATCAAATGCAACCATATATGATGCATATTGACCACTCGATAATCAGGTAACCGAATGATAATGAAATCATATGCATTTCTTAACATCACGATCATCACCGACATCTCGGTATAATATCATCATACTAGACCACTGTGCACAGTCAACACCCGGTACCCGGTCTCAACATCATGCCCGAAGGCTTAGAGCATACTCTGCCATCTGCAAGGAGTATCTCAAATATAACCATACCCTGCCATCCGCTAGGGTATCAACATCCATCCAGACCGGGCACCCTTCTAGCTGATAGAAATCTCGTGAGGATAACTCGCCACATATGCCCTGGCGAACGGCATGTGTCCGAATGTCTGCTGCGCATACAGACTAACGACCTCGGACGTAAGGCCAACAGGATCGCGACCATGTCGAGCGATCAATCATCCACCAAGCGCGTCCTAACCCTCGCGCCCACTCGGGTATCCTCATGCTTTCTATCAACTATCCTATCAATCACATTTCATGCTTTCCTTTTTAAATGACAAATCATATGCATATATCCAGTACAATAACAAGTCAATGCATAACAGGAATTTAGGTGGAATAGGAATCAAGAGCAAAATGATGTAATGCAAACTCCAACCATGTATCTAACACATGCATACTCATGCTAATCTACCACATGCATACTCATGATAGAAATCATCCCGACATAAAACCATATTAGCATAATCATCTCCAATCATCTCTATATATCACCAATGTACTCATATCCCAGATTAGTCTAATCCAGTGCATGATAAAATATGCTCGACTGAAACATCTCTATATAAAGTCATATAATCATGCTAGAGGCCAAAACATGCATGTACATAATATATAATAAATCCTAATTTGAGAAAGGGATCTAGGGGATAAGACTACTCACTGACTGATCAGAAGATACAAACCACGCATCTCTCACGTCCGTCAGGTAACCGAGTGACACTCATCGCTAGCAAGGTCCACGGGGTCTCAAATAAGGGGGTTCGGGATCTGAAAATGTTTAAGTAACATAAAGTTAGTTGTTTATCCCATTATAATCCGTTCGAGTAAAATATGATGATTTATTAGATTTTAGAATTTCTACTTGTTTTTATGATTGGCTAGATTTTAATTATAAATAAAATATAGATAAAAATCTAATTATAATTAAATTATATCTTGATTAATTAGGGACTATGTAGTCATTATCTTATTTGCTACAAAATAATAATGTATAATAAATTAATAGAGTTACTTAAAAATGTATATCATAAGAATATTAGAATATAAATCTAATAATTATAATTTACAAATTTATCTATTAATCTAATATACATATAAGTAAGTAAATAAATAAATATAAGTATTACCTATATTTATGCCTAATTAATCATTAATTATAAAAATTATCATTAATAAAAATACATTGAAGGATATATATAATATTATTCAAATAGTTAATGTCTAAATAATCTATTTGCATTAATTAAGAAGCAAAATACTTAAATAAATAACATAAATAAACTAATTAATTAATAAATTAATTACAACTGCCATCAGTGCTGTAGAAAGAGAAAAGAGGAGCTGAGGAAGAAGGAGAAAAAGAAAGAAAGAAAGAAGGAAAGAAAGAAGAAGAAGAAGAAGAGGAAGAAGAAGAAGAAGAAGAAGAAGAAGAAGAACAGAAGAGAAAGAGAAGAAAGGAGGTGAGGGAGGTGTGGACCCGGGCCGGCGGGGAGGGCACCGGCAGCTGGTGGCCAGCCAGCTGCTGGCCTCTCGCCGGCGGCTCGGCTGCGACGGGCCTGAGCCCAAGGTAAGAAAAAGAGAAAGAGAGAGAGAGAGATAGAGAGAGAGAGAGAGAGAGAAGAAGAGAGAAGAAGAGAGAGGAGGAGAAAGAGCTCACCGGCGCTCGTGGAGGTGGCGGCGGTGGCGATAGTTCGGCCTCGGCGAGAGAGAGAGAGAGAGAGGTTTAGAGAGAGACCAACCGGGAGAGAGAGAGAGAGATTTAAAGAGAGACAGGGAAGGCGGTGAGGGGGGGGGGGGGGGCGGTTTGCGGCGGCGCCGGGGCCCGCCGCGGCCAGCTGGTCGCAGCCCATTGGCTGCGGCAGCGGCAGCGGGCACGTGGCGCCCCCACCACGCAAGCTGCATGCGCAGCTTGCATGGGCACGAGGCCGGCCACAGTGTGGCCGGTCGCGTCGTGCCCAGAAATTTTTTTTATTTTTTTTTATTTTATTTTTATTTTTTTTATAGATTGGGTTGTTACAGGGGGGCTGATGGTGGCGGCTACGAGCCCCACAGTAGCCAGCTGGCCTGGGCGGGTTGGTCTGCTCGATGGTTGGGTGTGCGTGGCGTGTCCAAAGCCAGCCATGGCAGGTGAGAAAACTTCTTAGCTATTGAGCATAGCTTGGGCACGAGGCCAGCCACAATGTGGCCAGTTGCGTCGTGCGTAAATAGAATTTTTTTAAGGGCTAGGTTGTTGCATTACATGGTCTGACAAAAGTAGAAAATATAATATAAATAAATATGTGAGTGAACCCACTCACCTGAGTCTAGGTAAAATAATTGAAATCTCTAGTCTTCAGTTCATGTGCTAAAATCATCGTCTTTAAACAATACAAAAATAACATAAATTTTAATTATCCCTAATAAAGTTTCTGAATTTTTAAAATAAAACCCATTGGATTGGATTGGGCTATAGCTGGCCTACAGCCCACCCCTTTCACTACATGCTAATTGGGTTGGGCCTTGGCCTAACCCAATGACAACAAGGAACTGAGCTGCAAGTTAGCCTACAGCCCATGACTTAATGTTAAAGGGTCGGATTGGGTCTGCAACTCAGACCCAAACCCGAGAGAAGAAAATGGTTGGCTCGGGTCATTTTCTTCCCCAATGAGATTGGTGAGGGAGAACAAAGAGGAAAGGAGGAAAAGGGAAGGGAGAGAGAGCATTGTTTGCGACCACTGTTGCCGGCGGTCTGCCGACCTCGCGAAAGCCTTCCTAGCGACCTCGATGACCTAAACAAGAGGAGGGAAGATCGATCATGGTAACTAGCAGTGGAAGACTTCCCACTCATGGCCGACCACGACTCGAGCCACGAGGGCCTCCCTAAAAGGTATCATCGACATAAGGCTTAAAGCACAAAGCTTCTACTGACAGAGCGGTAGCGACTCGGAGCTGCTAGCCGACGAGGTTCACTGATGTGGCTACAACAGCAAAATTAGATATTTCTATTTTAACCTATTAAACTTAAATTAAATTTGAGGGGTGGGGGAGGGCTTACCAACAAGTCACGTGGCGGTCCCCTATTACTTCGGCAATGCTTCGGTGGTTCGAATCCATCTTGTGACTTAGACGGCAAGAAAGAAGAACATGAAAAAGAAGAAGAAGAAGATGAAGAAAAGGGAAAGTAGGCTAGGTAAAGAAGAGAGAGAGAGAGAATTAGGGTTTAATTTATAGGGTAAAATTCTAAATCTAAATTAGATTTAGATTCGATGAGATCTCCGGCCGACTCGTCGCATGCTGGAGAGGGAGAGGGGAGGGAGTTGCACGTGCACCTTCTTCTCTCTCAAATTTTTTTTTACTTAGTTCTCACAGTAAATTTCCCTCGATATTTAGACCAATTTCAATTTACCGGATATACTTACAAACTTAAATACATAACCAAGTTGCAATACTAATCTTTAATCGGAATGTAAAAAGACTCAAGTACTCTCACATAAATATAACTTGATTTGAGAATAGTACAGGATAGTTTGATCATATTAATTTATTTAATAATGGCAAGAATTATTAATTAGCACTACTTGGTGTAGAACAAGAGAGGTTGTAATAACACTAATAAAACTTGACAGAAAGGATCAGAGTAACTCCAATACCATGTTGTCACTGTTGTTCAGTTCATAGTACTAACAAGAATAATTGCATTAGATGGTCATGTCTTGTTTTTTTACTATTGAAACCAAATCATGCAGAACTAAATATTTGGGATCAAAGAACACGGATACATATATATATACGCCTCGTAAAATCAAAAGTTAAGTGAGTTTTTACTGCAAGTAACCTATATATAAATCAAAAGTTAAGTGGTCTTTTTTTATTATTTTGCAAGGCCGGGTCATTTTCAATTTTTCTTGCACGTGACACTTTTTCCTTATTTTTCTTTTAATTTTTTTGTTCTATAATTTAGTGTCTTATCAAAAATTGGCAACACCATAAGGGAGAGAAATTGCTCGGTATTTTTTTCTCATCTTCTACTTTATATATTGCTGTTATTTAATATTTTTTTGTAATAATAGAAAAGAATAACTACAAGTAAAAGAAGAAATTATGTTAACAACTTTCATTATTCTCTCTTCTCTTTGTAGAATTTATATATTCACTTTTACAATTTACATGAAAACAAATGATAATCATGTAGAGTCAATACTTTTTGTTATTTAACTAATTATAATTATCTCATCACTATCTCGGATTAATCGCTTATTTTATTAATATAGAAAGCAATTAGATAGACCTATATAAGAGAAAAAGAGAGAATGATTATGGCATCGAAGAAAAAGAAGAAAAAGAACAACTCTTAATTGTTCTCTCTTTTTTCTATACAATTATATCTAATCACTAGAAGATTAATGTGAGCTAGTAGTGAAATAATTATAATTAGTTAAATAACTAAAAGTATGACTCTATATGATTATTATATGTATCTATGTAAATTATTATTGTAAAATATATAAGTAATGAGAGAGGAAGGCTAGGAGTAACCCACGTTGAGAGCGCATGGCTAGGGCTTAAGAGAGAAGGGAGAAGTTTTTTGTTTAGAGGGAAGAAAGGATAACTTGATAATTTCATCCATAATCCTTAATGAGGCTGCCCTCCACATTATGTATTGATGGCTAACCTAGTAAAAACAACCTAATAACATTGTCCTAATACAAGTATCCTCGTCGAGTGAGTTTGAACGTCTCTCGAGTGCGTTTGAACACAATTTGACAAGTCGCAATATTTGTGAATGCACTCAGGCGTTCGAATGTAGTTTGAGCGATCTCTGTATTTGTGAACGTACTCTAGAGTTCAAAGGGTACGTTTGAACGACCTTCCTGGCATTCGAACGCACCTGCAAGAAATTTTATTTTCTAAGAAAATTTAGAAATTAAAATAAGAAATGGAATCACAAGTCAAATCGGAACAAGTTGGAAGAGAGCTCCTCGGGGAAGTACATGGAATAAGAACTCCACAAATTAAGATATAATGAAGAGGACTAATGATACCTATAACCTATCAATGCAAGTTATTAATGACTCAGCTTTCTTACAGGGGTTATATGGCTTGATTGAACCAATTAATTTATCTAACATGAAAATCCAAATTATACACATTAGACTATACTTTTGTGGAACATTCTAGAGTACCACCAGTAGGAATTTAATACTCAAAGATGAAATGGGAAATCATTAATTATTCCCATGAAAGGGTAATACAAACTTGGTGCAATGTGATTTATTTCTAGTTAATTACTGATTTTTTGCTGTGCTATCACCTTTTGTCTTTTTTTTTTTCACTTTGAACAACAATTTTGTCTATTGTTACCTAAATGTGCCTTAACTTTAATGGTTTATTATTTGATTTTAATGCTAACGAACAATACGTTGTTAACTGGTGTTAATCCCCAGTGCTAGGGCTTATCCCGTGCTTTGCTAGGGTTGTCCTTGCTTAGACTTTCTTCTCCCAATCTCCCTCTACCTAGTTGGCCTCTCAAGATCGTTCTCCCCTCCACCCTCTCACAAACTCATCTTCTCCTCTCCTCCCGCTTATCCTATCCCAACCTCCTCTCTTTATTATTGTTCTCCCTATCCTAACCTCCTTGTCCTCTTCATTTCCTCTTGCTTCCCTTCCTTCCTACCTAGCCTAGATGGCTACCTCTGCTGAAGAAAGAATCAAAAGCTTCTCCGAACTCCCCCTGGAATCAAGCATGAAGGTCACCATACTACTCAAACAAGAGTGTATCATCCAATCAAGGAGGCCTAATGTAACACCCGTAAACAAAAAAAAAAAAAAAAAAAATTTGGCGCACGCGCTACGCGCGTGCACCCTAATCGCAGCGCACGCGCCAAGCGCGTGCGCTGACTCCTTCTTCCCCTTCGCCCACCTCTCGCAGTTAGTTGCGAGAGGTGGGAGAGAAGATCACTGGAGTGGAGTAACTCCACTCCGATTCTCTCTCCCCTCTCCTCTATTTAACCCCCCTTCTCCCCTAGGGTTCTCTTCTTTTGCGGAATCTCCCCATCTTCATTATTTCTCTACTCTCCTTTCCTCTTCCGAGCCGCCGAGGTCTTCGTCGCGGGCAACGAGCCACCGGAACGCCGGCAACCGACCAAAACCCTCCCTCTTCGATCGTCAGGTCAGCCTTCAGCCCCTAGCTAGTTTAATTCGAAAATAGTTTAGTAAGCATGCGTATTTAGGATTTTATTTTTAGTTTACCTTCGCCGGGAAATTCGCCGGCCGGCGACCTCGGGTCGACAAACCACCGGTTCGGGAAGCTTCCCGATCTCTTCCCCTAGCTGTAGGTACCCAAATTGGGTACCCACGGGGCGCGTGGGAGGCGATGCCATGTCGCCTCCCACCGTCGGAATCCCTTGGCACTAGCGGCCACCATCGGCGGTGGTGGCCTCGCTCTTCGTTTTCGGCTGACCCACCTCTTCACTTGGAAGGGTTGGGTATCCGAGGATCGGGCTTCGAGCCCATCTCGCACTAGGTTGAGAACCCCATGGCCGCCGGCCATGAAGTCCTTCAACTCACACCTCCGGCCGCACTAGCCGGAGGTTCTTTCCTCTTCTACGCCCAAGTCGACTTGGGGGTGATGCTGCTAGAGCCGGGGGAGGGGGCTGCCGGCGACAGGGAACGCTGACAGCATGACCCCTCTCCTCTGTTTCTCCTTCACGGTTGTGGAGATGAGGAGAGGGTGGGGGGTTGGGTCCCCCACCGTTCTCTCTCTCTTTCCCTTGGACTGTGGCATGGGCTGCGTTGCAGCCCAAGCCCACAGTCCCTTATGACTTTTTCTAAGGGTCTCGGTGGGCTGGGCTCTCGAGCCCAGTCCACCACCTTCCCTTAGCTTCTGGTAGGCTGCGGAGGGCCCCGCAGCCCACCTCTTTTTTTGTTGTCGGACTGGGCTCTGGAGCCCAGTCCACCAACTCCCCCTGCCTGGCTGGGCTCTGGAGCCCAGCCCATTACTTCTGGTCCAGTGGGCTGCAGGTGGGTCTGCAGCCCACTCTCTCCCTCTCACCCTCACTTAAATTGCTGGGCCTTGGGCTCAGCCCAACCTTTAACATTTTTCTTTAACCCTAGTCTAATTAATTTTGAGTCTATTATTTTCTTAAATTCTGATAGCTGCACAATTTGTAATTATTATAATTTCTCAATCATGTTATTAAGGAAATTAGTGATTTTCGCAAGATCAAAATAATATTGAATATTAAGTCTTCTCTATTATCTTCACATTTATAATGTGAACCGCTCTAATGACCATTATTATAGTAATTAGGACAAATAATATCTCAGACCTAGAAAATCAAACTTAATATACACAACAACACGATTAGTTATAAGTCCATTAACTTTATGTTTATTTATAAATTATTAGATTCAGCATTGTGCGGGAAGGATCTTGAAATTCAGGAAGAGCCGACTGATTAGGAGAGTAAGACAAATTCCAGAGATACCCCAAGCGAGTAGAATTTTATAATAGTCTTTAAAAATGCATGCTTATGTCATATCTTACCTGTGATAGTTAAATGTCGTTTTCTTATGAAACTTATATGACATCACATATTTGCATTAAATTACTTGTTAGTTTCTACTTGTATTATTTATCACTTAATGCACATGTATGATAGACGCTATGATTGTTTATAATATCTGTTATTGTGATGATTATGTTAAATAAATAATAGAAGTCATGGCACCACGTGCACATATCACTATTAGTCAAGTCCCAGTTAGGCAGTGCCCTTTTACCTACTCAACCCGGGGTTAGGGGTAGAGTGTATATTATATAGTATCATATTAGCGGCCTACACCTGAGGTCGATAGCAGGTGGAGCATTTAGGTGATTACACTGCCATAGTTGGAGACTTGACTAGTATGATATTAGAAAAGATGATTGAGAGGAAGGGATTGCAGTTCTAGCGGTACCTGAGGACGCAGGGACAGGGCGTCTATTGAGCTGTGTGCTCTTACCAGCCGTAGGTGATGATTTCGCTCTGTGCGATAATTACTAGAACGGTGTTGATGGGCCTACGACTGGGGTCCTTAGTCTGATGGCCACAGACAACCGGTCATATGCAGCGTCGCCAGGCATGTATGGGCGATAATACCGCTAGTTGACTAGTCCCCCTCGATTTTATGATGCTATGCGAGATATGATATTGTGACTAGACTCCTGTGTGGATTTATATGTAAAATAAGCTATAATGATGAAAGCTATTAAAAGTCATAATGTACATTTTTCCTGACAAGTTATGAGTTGCATTTTTACTTATCATGTAATATTTTTAGATTATTATTAGATTTTACTTGCTGGGCCCTGTGCTCACCGCCATTTTTGGTAGAAATATTTCAGAGATGATTATAGAGGATGCGGACATCGAGGAGTAGCAGATTCATTCTTTATTTTTAGCATTTGCTTATTCTATCATTTCAGTTGGACTTAACCTCTGCGAGGGTATTTATGTTTTAGCAAGTTTGTGATGGATTTGTATTCCTAGAGGCTTGTTGAGGCCTGTGATATTATAATTCAGGATTATTTGTTGGATTATTATGGTATTTCTTGACTTATTTAGATACTTGGTGAGATTATTTCACTGACCGATCACGTGGGAATCACGTGGACATGCTCCACGTGAAGAACACGTGAATTTTTGGAAGTGGGTGTTTCACCTAAACTTCGCTTTATAGGCAAGATAGTCACTAACAAATCGTTTAATCCAATCCAACCAAGCTCAAGAATGCCCTCTCAAAGACTAGGAGTACTGAAGTGAGGAAGAGCACCTTCCTTCTCCAGTTTTAGCTTTTGGCAGACAGGTGTAGGATATGGTATGGTGCTACCTGGTCCTTCAAAACCTTTATTTGTCCTAGCTGAATTCAAGACAAATCTTGCAGTGGAAAAATGGTGTTGCACCCATAGCAAGTTATGGGTCCAATTCCATGATTTGCCCTTGGAATACCTATCCAAGAAAATAGCCCAAGAGCAAGCAAAAGTGGTGGGCTCCTTGGTATCCTCTGAATCCCTGGATACTATGAGATGGTCCAGGTATATCCACTCGAGAATCATGGTGGATATCTCAAAATCTATGACTAGTCCCTTATCGGATCCATTACTGAATGGTAGTGTGCAGGAGGTTCAAGTGAAGTTTGAAAGAATGCCTAGGCATTGTTCCTTCGATTGGAGAATAGGGCATGAGATAGGTGAATGCATGGAGAGAAGCAAGTTGGAAGCCAAGGTCAAGAAGGATTACCCTCTGACCTTACAAGCAACACTACTGAATTTCCTCAGGCCCAGGTACCTAAATTTGAGTGCTCCGGCAAGCTTGCCGAAAAGAGCTGCACGGAGGAAGTACTCTTCAAAAATGGGCTCAGCATAAGGTTTACTAGAGTTTACCCCTCCATGGAGAAGAAAGATGGCATTTTCAGCTCCTAACGTGAGGACTACCTTACCAGCCATGGTGAGCTGTGGATCCCTCAAGAGTTGAAGGAGGATAGCATTAATACAAATAGTGCTACAAGTACACCTATCACCCTCGATATTTTTTTTTATTCAAAAGGAGCTGAGAGAGCAGCTAGTTCATTTACTCATCCAAAGGGAAAAAGCCTTGGATGCGTCAAAAGAGATACAATTAGCGAGATCTGGAGGTAGGGAGGAGGTTCTACTATAAAGGAGAGACTGTCCTAGCCTGGGGTGACGAGCAGCCCAATCCACTATCATGAGAACGTGATGGAAAACTCAAGACAAAAAGATTGTTCTTTTAACACAAAATGAATGAGATAAGAACTTTAAACTTTTCTTATTTTACTTGTACAAGATAAGACCACATATATATAGTGGCTTACATAACTTTTAGATATACTACATGACTCTTAGTTATCATTATATAACTCTTTGATTTTCATTATCTAGAGAATCCAAAGATTACTATCATTTAAAGGCATAAAAAACACTAAGAGTCACCTCAAAACCAAAGTATTATTCTTGAATTCTACACTAGTCAATTAATCTAATTGACTAGTCAAATGGGCTAGCTTAATATTCTAACATTCTCCTCTTAAGCTAGACGATTTCCACACCGAGTGTCTTCTTCAATTTGGTGAAGGTATCCATCTTAAGAGCTTTGGTGAATATGTCTGCTAATTGATCTTGAGTCTTACAATACTTGACCTCGATCTCACCATCTTTGACCAAATCTTGAATGAAATGATACCTAACTCGAATATGCTTGCTTCTACTATGGAACTGGGTTGTGAGTGCAATTGCTGATTTGTTATCACAAAATAAATTTGTGCATTTTTCTTGTGGTTGCTTGAGTTCTTCCAAAATCCACCTTAGCCATAATGCTTGATAACTTGCTAATGACAAGACAATATACTCTGCTTCTGTAGTAGAGAGAGCGACAACATCTTGCTTCTTTGAAAACTATGAGATTGCACCAGAGTCGACATTGAAAACATAGCCGAAAGTCCGAAAGTACTTTTGCTATTGTCGATGCTTCCTCCCTAATCACTATCATAATAACCAACTAAACATGAATTGTTAGTATTTTTGTAAGTAATACCTTCATCCAAGGTACCACTAATATATCTCAAAATTCTTTTCCAAGCATTGCAATGACATCTTCTTAGCGTTTTCATAAATCTACTTAAAAGACTAACAAAGTATAAAATATCTAGTCTTGTACCTATTAAGTACATGAGACTACCAACAAGACTTCTATAAAGAGTAGCATCTACAAATTTATCATCACCTTGCTTGCTTAATTTTAAGCCAACCTCTATTGTTGTGCTTATAGGTGAAGCACCTTCCATTCGGAATCTCTTTAAGAGATCCATTGCATACTTCTTTTGTAAGATGAAAATTTTGCCTCCACTTTATTTAACTTCAATGCCAAGAAAGAAATGTAGAAATCCCATGTCTATCATCTCAAATTCATGCATCATGCTTTTCTTGAAAGCTTCATAATAATTTGGACTATTGCCGGTGAAGATCAAATCATCAACATAAATGCATGTAATTAAATCTCACCATGTGTACCTTCTTTGATGTAAATAGTATACTCAAATGGATACCTCTTGAATCCATTTTTTATCCATCTATGTGACTATACCATGCCCTTAGTACTTGCTTTAAGCCATACACGGCTTTCTTCAACTTGTATACTTTATGCTCTTCACCTTTCTTCACATAGCCTGGAGGTTGATTAATATAGACCTTCTCTTCAAGAACACCATTTAGGAATGCTGATTGGACATCCATTTGATATATCTTCCATATATTTTGAGCCGCCAAAGCCAAGACCATGCAAATAGTCTCAAGTTGAACAATAGGGGCAAAAACTTCGTCGTAGTCAACACCAAACTTTTGATTGTAGCCTTGTGCTATCAATTGGGCCTTGTGCTTCTCAACTTCACCTTTTTCATTCAACTTGGTCTTGTAGATCCATTTAACACTTATTGGTTTGTGCCCAATAGGAAGATCTATAAGATCCCAAGTATCATTTTTGTGATTGAATCAATTTCTTAATCCATAGCATGTCTCCATTTTTGTTGGTCTGAAGCAGTGATAGGATCTACATCAATAAATAGTGCAAAGTTGCTAAATATCTCCATATATACTTCTCTTGCAGCTTCATAGATCTCTCTAATGCTCCTTGTCTTCCTTGGTAGAGACTCCGATGATGAAGACGTTGAAGATGTCGTGGAAGAAGAAGACGGGGAAGTAGGAAGAGTCCTTTCTTCTTCTCCAAGATCACCACCTTGACTTTCTTCTTCACCTGCAAGAATAGAATATTTTCTTTTCTCTTTTCCATCCCACCCCCAAGATTCTCCTTCATTAAATTTTACATCTCTACTTACAATAACCTTCTTGATAAGAGGATTAAAGAGTTTATAGGCTTTAGACATTTCATTATAGCCTATAAGAATACATTTTTCAGATTTATCATCCAATTTCTTCCTTTTTTCATCAAGCACATGTACATAGGCAATGCTTCCAAAAACTCTCAAGTCAGCAACACAAGGCTTATGTCCACTCTAAGCTTCTTGAGGCGTCATGTCATGCACACTTTTAGAAGTTGCACGATTCAAGAGATAGACTGTACATGCAACGGTTTCGGCCCAAAATGTATTAGGCATCCCTTTTGCCTTTAACATGCTTCTAGCAAGCTCCATAATAGTCCGGTTCTTCCTTTTTGCCATCCTATTTTGTTGTGGTGTATAGCGAGTAGTAACTTGATGTTTTATGCCATGCTCTTTGAAAAAAGAGAACATCTTGTGAATTATATTCATCTCCTTGGTCGGAACGCAAAGTTTTTAAGATATGTCCACTTTGCTTTTCGACGAAGGCCTTGAATCCTTTAAACTTATTCAATACATCTCTCTTTTCTTTAAGAAAATAAATCTCTGTCTTTCTACTATAATCATCAATGAAGGTAAGGAAATAACGATTACCTCTAATGGATGTTGTGTGCATAGGGCCACATAGATCGGTATGAACAAGCTCAAGAGGTTTGGATGCTCTCCAAGCTTTTACCTTTGGAAAAGAGTCCCGGTGGTGTTTTCCAAGTGCACACTCTTCACATATTTGATCATGTTGAATATTTAGCATGCCTCGTACCATATGTTTCTTGCACATGCGAGAAAGAGAGCGAAAACTCAAATTACCATACCGTAGATGCTAAAGCCATGACTCATCCTTTATAATGGTGTTGAAGCATGGAAGAACTTTACTTTGTATCTTTAAGGGAAACATCTTGTTTGGTGTTATTTTCACTTTGGCTATAAGAATATTGTTCTTGTCCTTGATTTCATATGTGTCTTCCTTGAAGAGAACATCATAACCCTTGGAAAGAAATTGTCCAACACTCAAGATTTTACTTAAGATTTGGAATATAGAAAACATTAGTAATGCATTTGACACCTTTCTTTGTTCTGACAAGAATGTCACCACTCCCTTTGACCGGTAGCTTGTTGTTATCGCCAATGCGAACCTCACTTTGGATAGATTCATCCAAAGTGACAAAAGCACATTTGTTCCCTATCATGTGGTTGCTACAACTACTATCAACATACCAAATATCATTAATAACATCTTCTTGTATATTACAAACAAGAAAGAGAGAACCATCATCCTTCTTTTGATCATTTTTTTTAGCATAGTTTGCATCTTTATTTTCCTCCTCAGTAATTCTTTTTCTACACGTTCTTTTTTATGTGGCCATATTTGGCACAATGATGACATTAGACGTCTACATACCGTCCTCGTCCTCTACCTCTACCTCTAGTTGAAGTAGATGAGAATGTATTATCATTTTCATTTTCTTGGCCTCTTCCTCCATTGTTTCTACCTCTCCCATAGCCAAAATGCCGTTCTCCTCTCCCTCTAAAACTTCCTCTCAATGAAACTTGAGATTGAAAGGCTTGCTCTAAGGAAGGAGACTCAAATTGATTCATGCGATATTCATGAGACTGGAGTGATCCCAATAAACTTTCAATGGAGAGAATAGATAAATCTTTAGATTCTTCAATAGCAACAATAATATGCTCATACTTTTTAGTTAAACTTCTAAGAATTTTTTCAACTACTCTTTGGTCTGAAATTTTCTCACCATTAGCCCTCAATTGGTTAACGATAGAGATTACCCAATTGAAGTAGTTTTCAACTACTTCGGAGTCCTTTATGTGTAGAGTGTCAAATTCGGCTCGAAGAGTTTGAAGCCGCACCATCTTCACCTTCTCTTCTCCTTTGTAGGACACATTGAGTATATCCCACGCTTCTTTCGCCATCGACATTGTGGAGATTTGTTCAAAGATTGCCTCATCCACCGCTTGATAAATAAAAAACAATGCCTTCTTGTCCTTTTTGCGAGTCTCCTTTAACTCATTGAGTTGTTGTGGGGTGAGTGTCGTCACGTTCTCTAGCTCAACATAGCCTTTCTCTATGATATCCCATAGATTTTGGGATCCATAGAGAACCTTCATTTGGATACTCCATTGGTTGAAATTCTTCTCAGTGAAGCGAGGAAGTTGAGGTTGCAACAAGCTATTGGAAGCCATCATATCTTAAGGAAATCTAACTTTGATACCACTTTGTTAGGAGAAGGTGATGGAAAATTGATACACTTAGTTAGGATATTTTCTTATTGCATTAGTTATTTACTTTTATTAAAATAAAATTTCTGGAGGTCGCGTTTGAATGCAATAGGGGTCGCGGTCAAACGCCCTTATGAACGCCTGCATCAGGTTCGCAAATACAGAGAATGCATATTGTGCATTCGAACGCGGCCAGGCGAGTTTGAACGCCCACTTTGAATGCCTGTATCATGTTCGCACATATAGAGATGGAGTTTTTTGAGTGCGTTCGAACGCGATCGGACGTGTTTAAACGCGATCGACGGAAATCTTCTAGAATTAGGGTTTCATATTATTTTAGGACTTATTGGCTAGCTTTTATAAATATGTGGATGGCAACCAACTTTATTATTTTTATTGTATTATTGATTTCTTGCCTCCTATCTTCTCTCTAGACTCTCTCACTCTTTCGTCTTCACCATCCTTCCACCTCTACCATTGGCAAGGTTTCTCCTAATTTCTAACCTCCTTCGTCTATTGTGCCACCCCTCTTCTTTGGGATCTCGACCACTTCGTTCTCTTCGTCTACCTCCCTTAATCACATCCACAATCCACCTTCATCTCCATACCCATCCATAACACTAACATCCACTCCACCTGTCACCATCACCATCACCCACGTTCTTTCATATTTTTATCTTAGTTTCAGTTCGAATCTACGAAGGGCATAAATACGAAAGTTGTAGATCAGGAAGTTACGGGTTTAACCCAATTTGTTTCATAAATTCTGACCACCAAAGAATATTTGATGAATATTTTCTAATGGTTGTGTGGACTGATTCTTGTAATACATCCAAATCTTAAAGAAATCGTTGCGTAGCCTATCTTTAGTACAAGACACCATCAAATTGGTATCAGAGCCCATCAAATTGGTATCAGAGCCAGGCGAACCTCAGACCTCTATTAATGGTTGAAACAAGGAAGATGACATCAATAAGGAGACCTATGGAAAGCACACTAACAAGGGAAGACTCAATCCACGATGACCCTAACCATAAGGCTGATTCCTTTGGAGCGACTACGGCAGGACCGAGTCAACCAATGTCCATGGCTGTGAATATGGATGGATTTAGAGGCATGTTCCAAACATTGTTGCATAGAGTTGACAATATGCAAAAGGATTACAATGAATTCAAGGAATATGTCATAAATTGATTGGGTTCGTCATCTCCTCGACAATGTTCGGAGTTTCAAGAAGGACCAGTGGTGGGACCTTATCGAATCGATACCCCACAGGTCTAGGTGCGTCATATGAGTGTCAATGATCCTCTCTTAATTACGCCTACACATCATCCTCTACCTCCGTTACAAAACCCAAGACCAATAGTGGTGGAACCCGAGAGGCATGCAACACCGGTGCACTTCGTCGATGAGGAGGATTGGCACTTTGAGGATGAGGTTGATCCCTATGGACATGGTGATGGACGTGCTCAAAGATTTAGAGAGGGTGATCAACCTGCACAAAGGTTTAGACTTGAACCAAGGATCTTTTGCGAACCCGACAATGCTATTTGGGAGAGAACCTCACGCTTGGACTTTCCAAAATTCCAAGGCGGTGATCCAACGGATTGAGTATTTCAAGTTGAACAATATTTTGATTGTCAAGGTACAATGGAAGATGCAAAAGTCCAGATGACAAGCTTTCACCTCTAAAGAACGGCATTGCATTGGTATAGATCGGTTATTCGTGGTGGTGGATTACTAGATGGGCTGATTTTTGTAGGAGGATTACATGCAGATTTGGGACAACGACATATGAAGATTTTGTTGCCACATTAAGCAAGATGGTTTAGAGGACAGTCGTATTAGAGTACCAAGCTGAGTTTGAAAAAGTTAGTAGTCGTTGTGTGGCACCGTGGCCCGAATGGACATTGATGAGTATATTTATTTCAGAGCTGCGGGATGAAATACAAGCGGATGTTCGTGCTCTATATCCTACTACTTCTAAGGAGGCCTTTGAGATGGCCGTGAGGATGGAACAAAAGCATAGGGCTCTAAAGATGGCAGCGAAAACCAATTGGGGCAATTAGAAAAGAGGAGAAACTTTGCCAACGGTAGAGGTGGAAGGATGGTGAAGATAGAGGAGGGAGGAGTCTAAAGAGAAGATAGGAGGCAAGAAATCAAAAATCCAATAACATAATGAAGTTGGTTGCCATCAACATATTTATAGAGGCTAGCCAACAAGTCCTAAAACAATATGAAACCCTAATTCTAGAGGATTCCCGTCAATCGCATTCGAATGCGTCCGATCGCGTTTGAAGGCACTCAAAAAGCCCCTTCTCTGGATTTGCGAACGTGACACAGGCGTTTGAACGTAGGCGTTCACAAGGGCGTTCGAATGCAGCTCTACCTAGGTTCGAACGCGACCTACAAGAATTTTATTTTAATGAAAATAAACACCTAATGCAATAAGAAAAGATCCTAACTAAGTATATCAACCCACGACGCTTCCACCGCCTTGCCCTCAAGGTGAAAAGTCGGGAAAATGCTCCAAGATATCAGTCTCCAGCTCCCATGTCGCTTCATTAGATAGCTTGCCAAGTCACTCAACTAGAATCTCCATCTCCAATCTAGTACCATGTCGGCGTCGGCGTCTAGCAGGTACACGTACTGGCTCTATAATCTCTATCTCCTCTAATGGCTCCAGTAGAACCGATCCAACAATCTCATGATCTCTAATGTGCTCTCTCAACAATGAAACATGAAAGATAGGGTGCATTCTCGACCCCTTCGGCAGCTCCAACTGATATGCAACCAGATCAATACGCTCCAACACCTGAAACGGACCAAAGTAGCGATGTGCCAACTTTTGGTTTCGCATCGAACATAAGGTCACCTGTCGATATGGTTGCACCCTCACAAACACCCAACTGTCGATGTCGAACTCTTGCTCCATATGGCTACGATCTTAAACTTACTTCATGCGGTTTTGAGCAAGTTTAAGATGAGCACGCAACCTCCTTAATATGGCGTCTCTATCCATCAGTGCTAAGTCCAGCTCCGTCCTATCTGCTGATGCCACTGGATCATAAGCGCGTAACGTCAGAGCCGTGCGTCCAAACACCACCTTAAATGGAGTTATGCCAATGTTGCTATGGTAGGCGGTGCTATAAGACCACTCCACCCATGGTAAGAACTCCAACCATCGTCTCGGCATCTCTCCAACAAAGAACCTCAAATACTGCTCAATGCCTCGATTAACCACCTCGGTTTGGCCGTCCGTCTATGGATGGTAGGCCAAACTGAAGTTTAATCGAGTCCCCTACAATCTGGAAAACTCAGTCCAAAAGTCACTCATAAATACACGATCATGATCCGAGACAATTGTGCATGGTATGCCATATAATCGAGCAATATCTATAACAAAAATTTCAGCCACCATCTTGGTTGAAAATAAATGTGACAATGCCGAAAAGTGCGCATACTTGCTCAATCTGTCAACAACCACAAAGATAACAAAATAGCCACGTACCAGCGGAACTCCCTCTATGAAGTCCATAGAAATGTCCTCCCAAACACGATCCAGTTTAGGTAAAGGCTGTAGTAATCCGACCGATTTCAAAATGGTTGCTTTAGCCCTTTGACAGATTCGTAAGCACGGACAAAACTCTTCACATCCTATCTTAATCCTAGCCACGTGCAACTATGAGATATACTCCTATAAGTCCTCAAGACACCCTCATGACCAGCCTCTAGAGTTTGGTGAAAGTGCTCCAACAATTTCTCTCGCAATCCGTCATTTGCGGGCGTTCGAATCCATCCGCGGTCCAGCAGCAAACCGCCTCGATTCTCCAACTCAGGATGGCGCTCTAGATTATCCATCACCTCCTGCAACAATCTCAAAATATCTGAGTCAGATGTACTTGTATACCTCAACTCGTCAAGGAGGGGAACGGTAGGAGATGAATAGGCTGCAAGCTCGGCAAGATCGGGTTGGTGCGATAGTGCATCCGCCGCTCTATTTTTCGTTCCTTCTTGTATTGAATTTCATAATCATACCCCAGAAATTTTGTGACCCATCACTGCTGTGCCAGAGTGTGTATGCATTGTCCCATAAAGTATAGAAGGCTTCTTTGATCGGTTCGAATAATGAATCGTCTTTAGATCAAATAAGGCCTCCATTTTATCACTGCATGCAAAATTACCAACATTTCTCTCTTATAAGTTGATAATTACTGAGATTTTTGCTATAAAGCCTTGCTAAAATAGGCAATGGGACGTCCTTCTTGCATTAGTACAGCTCCTATGCCAACACCTGATGCATCACATTCAACAATGAATTCTTTGGTGAAGTCCAGTAGCTTTAGAACGGGTGCCGTTGTCATTGCTATTTTTAATTTTTCAAAGGCTGAAGTGGCTTCATCCGTCCATCCATCTAAAAGAGTCATTCTTCAACAAAGAAGTAAGAGGAGCACCGATATTGCCATATCCGGCGATGAATCGACGATATTAACCAGTCAGCCTCAAAAATCTTCTCAATCCGGTGGTAGTAGTAGGAATAGGCCAAGCGGTCATACATGCAAACTTTTGAGAATCCACCGCTACACCATCCGCTGAAATGGTGTGACCTAAATACTCCACCTTTGATACTCCCCTTAGGCACTTGGACTTTTTAATCTTCAATTGGTTTTGCTCCAACAAATTCAACACATCTTCCAAATGTCGCTAATGCTCCAATTCAGTTCTGCTATACACCAAAATATCATCAAAAAATACCAAGACATACCTTCGTAAGAGAGGCCGAAATATATCATTTATGAGGCTTTGAAAGGTAGCTGGAGCATTGGTGAGACGAAAAGGCATCACTCGGAATTCGTAATGCCCATCCGGAATCCAAAATATAGTTTCGTTCACATCTGCCAGGTGAACTCTAATTTGATGATACCTAGTCCTCAAGTTAAGCTTACTAAATATAGTCGCTCCTGCAAGCTCGTCCAGCAACTCCTCGATAACCGGAATGGGATACCAGTCCTTGACAGTAATAGCGTTTAGTGCTCGATAGTCGATACAAAAATGCCATGTCCCATCATTTTTTCGCACCAAAAACACGGGGGATAAGTATGAGCTATGACTTGGTTGTACAAGGCTTTGCTCTAAAATCTCGACTATCATTTTTGAGATAACTTTTTTTTACACATATGGATACCGATATGGTCTCACGTTCGCCGGTGCAGCCCCGGGTACAATCTTTATGCAATGGTCCGCCGCTCTCCTCGGTGGTTACTCCTGCAGCTCCTCAAACAGTTTAAAAAAGTTATTTAATAAATTAAACAATTTAATGGTAGTACCTGAACTCGTTTGAGGCTCATCTCCTACTAATCCTAACTGAAAAAGATATGCCAAATCATACACACAAGGCTCTGATACCAATTGATGGGCTCTGATACTAAATTGTTAGGATCTGGAACCAAAGATATTATAAAAGTGGTATTAAAGCTTATCATTTGGTATTAGAGCCTATCAATTAGTATTAGTGCCCTTCAAGTGGTATCTAAGCAGGTGAACCTTAGACCTCCATTAATGGTTCAAATAAGGAAGATGACACCAACAAGGAGACCTATGGAGAGCACACCGACAAGGGAGGACTCAATGCACGATGATCCTAACCGTGAGGCCGATTCCTTTGGAGCAACCATGGTAGGACCAAGGCAACCAACGTCCATGGGTTCGAATATGGGTGAACTAAGGGGCATGTTCCAAATATTATTGTATAGAGTTGACAACATACAAAAGGATCACAAAGAATTCAAGGAATATGTCGTGAATCGATTGGGTTCGTCATCTCCTCGATGACAAATGGAGTTTCAAGAAGGACCAACGGTAGGGCCCTATAGAACTGATACCCCACAGATCTAGGTGCGTCATATGAGTGTCAATGATCCCCTCCTACCTATGCCTTCACATCATCCCCCACCTCTGTTACAAAACCCAAGACCGATAGTGGTGGTACCCGAGAGGCATGCAGCACCGGTGCGCTTCGTCGATGAGGAGGATTGGCACTATGAGGATGAGGTTGATCCCTATGGAGTTGGTGATGGACGTGCTCGAGGATTTAGAGAAGATGATCAACATGCACAAAGGTTTAGACATGAACCAAGGATCTTTCGCGAACCCGACAACGCTATTCGGGGGAGAACCGCACGCTTGGACTTTCCAAAATTCCAAGGCGGTGACCCAACGGATTGGGTGTTTCAAGTTGAACAATATTTTGATCATCAAGGTACAGCGAAAGATGTAAAAGTCCAGATGGCAAGCTTCCACCTCCAAGGAACGGCATTGCATTGGTATAGATCGGTTATTCGTGGTGGTGGATTTATCAGATGGGCTGATTTTTGTAGAAGGATTACACGCAGATTTGGGACAGCGGCATATGAAGATCTTGCTGCCACATTAAACAAGATGGTGCAAAGGATTACTGTATTGGAGTACCAAGCTGAGTTTAAAAGAGTTGGTAGTCGTTGTGAGCCACCGTGGTCCGAACGTACATTGATGAGTACACTTATTTCAAGGCTGCGAGAGGAGATACAAGCGGATGTTTGTGCTCTATGTCCTACTACACTTGAGGAGGCCTTTGAGAAGGCCGTGAGGATGGAACAAAACCATAGGGCTCTAAAGATGGCAATGAAAACCAATTAGGGTAACTAAGATAGGTGGTTTGCACCTAGAACGCCGGTTGGAAATTCTGCGGTTTTAAAAACAACGGCTATGACTACTAGACTACAACCACCTTTGAGACGTTCTTTCGATGTTAGAGGAGGCACAAGACCTCCAGTTCGAACTCTCACACTTACCTAGGTGGAGGAGCGAAGAGCGAAGGGCTTTTGCTTTCGATGTGATGAGCGTTTCACCCCCGATCATCGGTGTTCTAAACCGATCGGGAATGTGATGCTTATCGATGGTCCTAAGGAGGATGATGAGGTAGTTGATGATGGAGAGTGCCCAGAGAAGACCCATGAGGACACCATTGAGGAGGGCATAGAGGAAGATATCCAAGCTGAAATATCGATGCATGCATATTTGGGTACTTCCGCGTTGAGAACGTTATGAGTAGATGGACTCGTTAGAAAGCATTGTGTGCACATCCTCATCAATTCGGGTAGTACACACAACTTTCTAGATGAGAGGCTAGTGAGAAGATTGGGTTTGGATGGCGAACCAACTATAGGGTTTGACGTTGGTATTGGAAACAACACGAAACTTAGGGCGGAGAGCTTGTATTGCCAAGTCGATATACGGGTGCAAGGACACGATATCATTGTGGACTTATATCCGTTGGCATTGCGAGGAGCGGACATTGTCCTTGGTGCTCAGTGGTTACAAAGTTTGGGACCCGTCACATTTGATTTCCGAAGCATGTGGATGAAATATAAATAAGGAAACAAAGATGTGCGGCTTGATGGTGTTCGGACTTCGCCGATTCCTACGATGCAGCCTATGGTGGGGCTGCTCGGTGCGTATGATTTGGCCTATCTTTTTTAGTTAGGACCAGTAGGAGATGAGCCTCAAATGAGTTCAGGTACTACAATTGAATTGTCTAATTTATTAGATAACTTTTTTAGACTATTTGAGGAGCCGTAGGAGTTGCCACCGAGGAGAGCGGTGGACCATCGTATAAAGATTGTACCCGGGGCTGCACTGACGAACATGAGGCCATATCGGTATCCACATATGCAAAAAGAAGTTATCTCAAAGATGGTAGCCGAGATGTTGGAGCAAGGCCTCATACAACTAAGTTATATCTCATACTCATCCCTCGTGCTTTTGGTGCAAAAAACAAACGGAACATGGCATATTTGTGTCGACTATCGAGCACTAAATGCTATTACCGTCAAGGATCAGTATCCTATTCTGGTTATCGAGGAGTTGCTAGACGTGCTTGTAGGGGCGACTCCTTTTCGACGAAACGAACTAGTGCCGCTCACCTGTCAAGTTCCACCACTGCCGGTCTTAGGTTTTATAACAGAGGTAAGG
This sequence comes from Typha angustifolia, assembly GCF_048772165.1. Classification (NCBI taxonomy): domain Eukaryota; kingdom Viridiplantae; phylum Streptophyta; class Magnoliopsida; order Poales; family Typhaceae; genus Typha; species Typha angustifolia. The sequence goes on along the minus strand of NC_133252.1, from coordinate 6,938,180 downwards.
GATGATGTGTAGGCATAGGTAAAAGAGGATCATTGACACTAACATATCACACCTGGACCTGTAGAGTATCAGTTCGGTGTGGTCTCACCGCTGGTCCTTCTTGAGTTACCGATCTTCATCAAGGAGATGACAAAGCCGATCGGTTTATGACATATTCCTTTAAAGTATTATGATCATTCTACATTGCGTCAACTCTATGCAGCAATATTTGGAACATGCCTCTAAGTTTATCTGCGAAGCCCATATTCACACCCATGGACGTTGGTTGACTCGGTCCTATTGTAATCACTCCAAAAGAATCAACCTCACGGTTTGGGTTATCATGGGTTGAGTTTTCCTTTATCGGTGTGCTCTACTAGTCTCCTTGTTAACGTCATCTTCCTTATTTTAACCATTAATAGAGGTTTGAGTTTCGCCTGGCTCTGATACCAATTGATAGGTTTACGGAACTATTCCCTCAAGATCTGGATTTATTGTAGGAAGTATTCCGTGCAACCGAAAAAAAATATTTACCAAATATTCTCCGATTGTCAAAAAATTACCAATCTAAGTGGAATCGATCCGTAACTCCCTGATATACGTTTTTTGTATTTACACCCTTCGCAGATTCAAACCACAACTAGGATGAAAACATGATATATTACGAATGATGGTGGTGGTGACAGGTGGAGTGGATGTTAGAGTTATAAATGATAATGGAGATGAGGGTAGATGGTTAATATTGTTTAAGAGATAAAGACAAAGGGGAATAAGTGGTCGAGATCTCAAGGAAGAGGGAGGACTCGATAGATGAGGAAGATTAGAAGTTAGGAGAAATCTTACCAACAGTAGAGGTGGTAAGTTGGTGAAGAATGAGGAGAGAGATTATGATAGAGAGAATAGAGAGAAGATAGGAGGTAAGAAATCAATAATCTAATAGCATAATGAATTTAGCTGCCATCCATACCTTTATAGTGGCTAGCCAACAAGCCCTAATAATAATAATTAACCCTAATCCTAGTGGAATCCTACCGATTACGTTTGAACGTACAAAAGACGTTCTCTGTATGTGCGAACGCGATGCATGTGTTTAAATACACCCGACCACGTTCGAATGCACATTTTGCATTCTCTGTTTTTGCAAACCTGATGCAGGCGTTCGCAAGGGTATTTGAATGCGACCCTTTCTACGTTCAAACGCAACCTACAAGAATTTTATTTTAATGAAAGTAAACAACTAATATAATAAGAAAAGACCCTGACTAAATGTATCAATAGGGCAAGCTGGAAGTGTGAATAATATAACGACAACATTGTATATAAAATCAGAAGAAAGAAACATTGTATTTAAAAAGATTATTTTATGTTTTCAACCACAATAAATTTTGGCTTAAGAATTATAGATTCAAATTTCAGTATTTAAATTTTCTCTTAAAGACTCCAATATGTCTAAAAGGCCTATGTCAAAATAGTCAAACATATATGAATTTAACTATTCGAAGAAACCTGTGATGTTGGAACAATATAGAATATTAATCTTGAAGCCACATCCGAGGGAATGAACATGATTTGTGCTCTCATTTTGTACCAGCCATACCATTAAGTTTCCACAAGATACCGTACCAGAATTGTAGACACTACTTCAGGGATGGATACCAGTACAAGTTGAGCTGAGTAAATTGAAGGAACATTCAAGCGACATTCAAGCATGGTAATGATGCTTGATCGTACTTCTTTCTCTTTTCTTCTTTCGAAGAGGTCAAAAGGAAGCATGTACAACAATATATGGATGGAGTGGATCTAACAAAGGAAATTCAACAAAATGAAATTATATAGATTTCAATAATAAAGAAAACGGCAAATTACAATTTATCCGCTGTAGTTTAAGCCAAATTTTAATTCATCACTATGTACTTTAAACTTAAGTACTTAACTCATTTGTGATTTAAATTAAATTATAATTATTAAATTTTTCATCTAGAACTAGTGATAGTTTAGTGGCTTAATGATAGGTTACAGAATGATTCTTTTAAGATCTAGATTGAACGTAAAAATCAGTTCGTGTAATTAAGAGAAAATATTCGTCAAATATTCTTCTATAGTTAGAAAATTACAAAACAAAGGTTGATTGATCCGTTACTTCTCGATCGACGTTTTTTGTATTTATGCCCTTCGCAGATTGAAACTACAACTAGGACAAAAATATGATATAGTGAGGATGATGGTGGTGATGGGTGGAGTGGATGTTAGAGTTATGAATGATAATAGAGATAAGAGTGGATTGTTGATATAGTTAAGGGATACGGACGAAGGGGAAGAAGTGGTCGAGATCCCAAAGAGGAAGGAGGACTTGATAGACGAGAGAGATTAGAAGTTAAACGAACCTTGCTAATGGTAGATGTGGCTAGTTAGTGAAGAGGGAGAAGGGAGATTAGGGTAGAGAGACTAGAGAGAGGATCGAGAAGGACAGATATTAATATTCATTTATCATAATAATTTTGGCTGTCATCTACATTTTTATAGAGGTTAGCCAACAAGCCAAAATAACAATTATTAATCCTAATTCTAGTGGACTCCCGCCGATCGCGTTCGAATACACAAAAGATGTTCTGTGTGGATGCGAACTGATGTAGGCATTTGCACGCGGATGTTCGAACGTACCCGATCGCATTCGAACGCACATTTCATATTCTTTATTTTTGCGAAATGATGCACGCGTTCACAAAAGATTTGAACGTACGTGACCTATAGAAAATTTATTTTAATAAAAATAAATAATTAATATAATAAGAAAATACTTCTAGCAAGGTGTATTACTTAAATATTTCTCACAATAAGTAAGATGCAAAATAATTAACTTCCCCAAATGTTCTCAAATTAGAATATATTTCTAATGGATAATTAAATCCTTTTACTCCCCAATTAAAATTTGGCTAACTATTGGTTTGGACCATCGGGGCCTAAGTGCTAAATATAAAGTAAGGGAGATAAGTTGAAATCCAATCAAACCACGAAAGGTAAATTATAAATTCCCTTAAAAATGGAAAATAGATGAAAAAAATGAGAAAATATCAGAAAATAAAAGCTTTAGATCTGAAATTTGACAAAATGATATTTGTAGGGATTACAACAGTACCACCTCGTAAATTGTGATTTTGTGCAGTGAAGGAAACACAAAAACAGAAAACGTGAAGAAATTGACAGATAAAAGGGATGATAGTGTATATGAGAAAAAAAAAATAATAAGAGGAGATAAAAGGTTTCCTAATATGATGTTTTCCAAGCGAGGACTAGTAATGTTCAAATCATTTGTCATGACATACCGTTCCATTACTCTGACGCCACGTCATTATAGGAATCTGCATGTCAGGTGCAAATGGATCACCAAATAAAAAATCAGGAACTGCCACGAAAAAGCCAGCTGAGGCTACTTTATCCGGTAGTTTCCTTCAAAATCAATATGACAATTTATTTTTATCAAGCAAGATCAAGACTAAGAAAGAGTACCACTTAACATCAACGAGGAACATTTTATAATGATATTAGAGGAAAAATGATATACATATTTACATCTAAAAAGAGCTAGAACCGTTCCAAGAGATTACTCCAAAAGATAGAATGCATTCATTTTAATTACAACACTGAATCGTGCTAGATATTTCCAGGTCACTTAAATGTGTTATATGGACAAACATGCCATTTATTCTCTTTTCTTAGTAGAGATTGGAATATCAAAAAGGGCGACTCGTCTCAAGAAAGACCGGACTAAGCATGTCTTAGATCACTATCTTAGCAGCAAGGACTGAGACAAAATTAAATGTCAATAGTATTTGCATTTATATTGAGTGATTTAACCATAATTTATCGATAATTCTTTCACAGGAAACAAGCTAATTATATCAAGTAGAAAATATGACTTTGATTCTGGAGCAGAAGAAGTTCTAAATTTACTTGTAGTTTCAGTCCAATAAAAATATTCTTAAATTGCATGCAATAAATAAATCCTGGAAAACCTTACAAAATATTATACAAAGTGATCAGAGTAAATTGGAGCTTGTGCACCTTTTAGGTTAACAGTAGGATTTTATTCCCTTCTCTTTATTTAATTATTATCTTTTTTCTCTTTCTTTTTAATGATGAAGTCTCAAATTCAGGTCAGATGGTCTTTTCTTTATTTGAAATTTTTTTTTGACAGATGATATTTGTCAAAAATTAATGAAACCTTTGAGAAAATATAAATCACTTATGTCTGTTGTTACAACACATGGTTTGCAAAGTCCGAGAGTTGCATCATGTGAAATAAGTTTGACAAGATAGCTTGAAGCATTAAACCATCTTAAGTAAATTTTACTTTTAGATTGATGAATGTGATAATCACTCTATAGTATATCTGTTTTGCAAATACCCAAATAGGTGAAGGAAGAGTAAGCAAAACATTCACTCCCAAATATGACGAAGAGGAATAGTGATGGAAAACTAATCCAAGTTTCGGAAAGAACTTCCATGAAATGTTAATGGTGATAGAATAGCAATAAACAAGTTCTAATCACGGATTAAATACCCTAATGTAAGTAATCTCTAAAATGGAAGTAATAAAGACAATAGAGAGAGGAGACAACATTTATGTGTTTCGGCGATGTGCTTACATCCACAAGCGGAGCAATTTTTTTTACTATGCAAATCCCTTCTAATCACGGATTAAATACCCTAATGCAAGTAATCTCTAAAATGGAAGTAATAAAGACAATAGAGAGAGAAAGGAGACAACATTTATATGTTTCGGCGATGTGCTTACATCTACGAGCGGAGCAATTTTCTTTACTATGCAAATCCCTCACTTACAAAGAGTTTAGCAACTCTAATCACTCTAACATAATAGTGGCTCACCCTCATAAATGTTCTTCTTACTATTTATAGGCAATTTTAAATTTGGGGTTTTTCCATGTCGCGTTCAAACGCATCAATATAGCAAAACTCAAGTGGCGTTTAAACGTAGGAGGGTTTGATTCGAACACTTGCATCACAGTTGCTGTCGGGTTGAGATTCGCATTCGAATGTGACTGGGTCGTTCGAACGCCTGCATCAAAGCTACTCTCGGGTTGAGATTTGCGTTAAAACGTCTGCATCACACAGTATTTGTCTAGGACCCACATTCCAACGCCTCTAGGGCCCGTTTGAAAGCACTTGCATAGAAAATGCTAATATATGCTGAAAACTAAATTTAAGCCATTTTTTAATAATTCTCCACCTTAGCAAAATGCTCATAATTTCAACAAATCACTCTTCACCATCCCAAAGTGACTTAATCCTCCAAAGGGTGCTTCGTGATACGATTCGGACTTCACCGACATCGTCTCGAGTTTGGATTTACCTTAGGATAAGATTGAGTTTTAGGATAAGATTGAGTTTTAGGATAAGATTGAGTTTTAGGATAAGATTGTGTTTTAGGATAAGATTGAGTTGTTGGTTAGCCTATAAAAGTATGTGTAGGGCAACCAAAATTATTATTGATTATTGAGAATTGAGTTTGCCTTGCCTCCTTCATCTTCTTCGCTCTCGTTCCCTCAATCTCCCCGGCAACGCCGCTTCTAATCTCCCTCGACAGGCCAATCACCCTAGTCCCTTAGGAGTGGCCCTCTTCTCCCCCTTCTTCCAATTTATCCATCGCTATCCCTAACCTTTCCATCATCCATAACCCTTCCACCATCACTTTTACACCGATGCCACCCCATCAACACCGGCCCTCCACAATCCACCATTACCTAGGATTTCGTGCCTTCATCCACGGAATCCAAAAACAGAGTATCCTGACGTTCGTCCACTAAACGAACGATATTTCGAGATCCCCATCTCCGATTCGCCTGAAACTAGATCCGTTGGAAAGCTCTTTTCCGGGCCTACAACATATCAAAATTTCACAGCGATCCAACGGCGGGATATTTCGGGATCTGATCTCAAAGTTCCGTGCAAGATCGTATAAATCTTGAATCAAAGCCATAGCACCAAAAGAGGGTTCGTATCAATCTGGTATCAGAGCCTATAGCCGAGGAAGGATCGTATCAAGCTGGTATCAGAGCCACCGTTCCTCGGACAAGCGCTTCCAATGACGACCACCAGATCCATGGCTGCACGGCGTGATGATGAAGAAGAGATTCTCCCAATAGAGGAGGAAGAGACGATTGCGGGGACTTCCACCCGCGGAACCATCCGATCTAATCGGAATACGGAAGAGCCTAGCGTTCTATCCATGTTGGGGTCTATTTCAGAGCAGATTGCCATCAACAACCAGATGATGATGGAGATGATGCGGGAACTACGGGCGTCAAGGGAAGCAATGTCTAACGGGAAGGCACCATCGACCCCACGACGCGAGTCCACCCCCTTGAATCAATCCTCACCGGTTCAGCCTTTGCAACCACAAGAGCCGCTGCTACCACCACCCTATGGGCAGAGGCAAGCAAGGATGGTTACACCAGGTCCAGTTGCAGGTGAACCCATCCGACGAGCGAATCACCATGGAGACCACATTGGAGATCAAGATCCATGGGCGGGCCGATACGATCCGGAACCACGGCGAGTTGATCTAAACCGAAGGAGGGATCATCAACCCTTCATGGTGCATCCTCCGCCGGTTAGACAAGGAGTTGGGCATGATCCGGAACGAGACAACGGCATTCGTGGACAAGTCGTGCGTCTCGAATTCCCCAAGTTCAAAGGTGGCGATCCAATTGATTGGTTGTATAGGGCGGAGCAATTCTTTGCATACCAAGGTACGGCGGAAGAATACAAGGTGACGCTTGCAAGCTTCCACCTTGAGGATGCGGCGCTTCATTGGTTTCGATCAGCCAATGCCATTGAGGCCATCGAAACTTGGGCTGAATTTTGCGCCGATATCACACGGCGATTTGGAGTATCGGGCTATGAAGACTTTGATGCTCTCCTCTCAAAGACGGTTTAGAAGACCACGGTTGGGTCATACCAAGAAGAATTTGAGAGGATTAGTAGCCGATATCATCCACCATGGACGGATCAGCAACTTCGCAGCACCTTCATCTCCGGGCTACGGGGTGACATACAAGCCGATGTGAGGGCTTTAAGGCCTAGAACCTTAAAGGAGGCCTTCCAAGATGCGGTGCTTATGGAAGATAAGCATAGGGCCATGAAGATACACTTGAAGCAGAGTTGGATAAGCCAAGGAAGCCGCAATCAAGCTCTATCAAACATAGCGGCAGAAAATACTAGTGGAGTAACAAGAGTTGCTGCTGCATTGATACCTCCTCGAGCACCCTTGAAGCCATCCCAAGATGTGAAGTACGCACCTAGAGGTCCGGGGCGAGCACTCACACCTGCCCAAGTAGAAGAAAGAAGAGCCAAGGGCTTATGCTTCCGTTGTGATGAGAAGTTTGTACCAGGGCATCGTTGTGCTAAACCGATGGGATCGGTGATGCTCATCGATGGATTGGAGGAAGCGGAGGATGAGCTTGCAGCTGAAAGCGCAGATGTGGCTGGACATCGAGGAGAAGAAGTTGAGGAGCAAAACGTGGAGGACGTGATAGCTGAAATCTCCCTCCACGCCTATTCGGGGACGGCGGCGCCAAAGACATTGCGGGTGAACGGAGTAGTCAAGAAGACCACAGTGAGAATCTTGATTGACACCGGGTCCACCCACAACTTCATTGACAAGAGGCTCCTTAGGGAGATTGGGCTCGAGTCGGAACCCACGGAAGGGTTCGATGTGACGATTGGAGATGGCACCACCTTGCGAGCAGATTTTATTTGTGGAGGTGTGGTATTGAAGGTGCAAGGCCAAAGTTTCACATTGGATCTTTATCCATTGGCCTTGCGAGGAGCTGATATTGTTTTGGGAACTCAATGGCTTCAAAGCTTGGGGCCCGTAACATTTGATTTCTCAAACCTCACACTGACCTTTCGGAGGAATGGAAGAAAGGTACTGCTGGATGGAAATCAACCGCGGCAAGGACCAACATTGCAACCACTTGTAGGCTTTCCTAGTGCAGGGGACCGAGCTCTACTATTGCAAATGGCTGTTGCTGAACCAGAACATCCCTCACCAAGGAGAATAGCCGCTGACTTGCAAGAGCTGCTGCATGAGTTCCAGGATCTCTTCGAGGAACCCCGAGGACTGCCGCCGAACCGTCGCCAGGACCATCGCGCCCAGATCGGGCCTAACCATGTAGTGGGTTCGACCTTACCCGAACCAATGGAGGAAGATGGCTCCAATGAGCCGGTTCGAGTCCTAAGTCGTAGGAGAAGACGCCAAGGATCCAGATTAGGGACTGAAGTGCTGATTGAGTGGCTGGGCAAACCTACTGACGAGTCTACATGGGAGCTAGAGGCAGACATCATGGATCGCTTCCCAAATTTCAAACCTTGAGGACAAGGTTGCGGAAGCGTGGTGGATTGATACGATTCGGACTTCACCGACATCGTCTCGAGTTTGGATTTACCTTAGGATAAGATTGAGTTTTAGGATAAGATTGAGTTTTAGGATAAGATTGAGTTTTAGGATAAGATTGTGTTTTAGGATAAGATTGAGTTGTTGGTTAGCCTATAAAAGTATGTGTAGGGCAACCAAAATTATTATTGATTATTGAGAATTGAGTTTGCCTTGCCTCCTTCATCTTCTTCGCTCTCGTTCCCTCAATCTCCCCGGCAACGCCGCTTCTAATCTCCCTCGACAGGCCAATCACCCTAGTCCCTTAGGAGTGGCCCTCTTCTCCCCCTTCTTCCAATTTATCCATCGCTATCCCTAACCTTTCCATCATCCATAACCCTTCCACCATCACTTTTACACCGGTGCCACCCCATCAACACCGGCCCTCCACAATCCACCATTACCTAGGATTTCGTGCCTTCATCCACGGAATCCAAAAACAGAGTATCCTGACGTTCGTCCACTAAACGAACGATATTTCGAGATCCCCATCTCCGATTCGCCTGAAACTAGATCCGTTGGAAAGCTCTTTTCCGGGCCTACAACATATCAAAATTTCACAGCGATCCAACGGCGGGATATTTCGGGATCTGATCTCAAAGTTCCGTGCAAGATCGTATAAATCTTGAATCAAAGCCATAGCACCAAAAGAGGGTTCGTATCAATCTGGTATCAGAGCCTATAGCCGAGGAAGGATCGTATCACTTCGCCTGCAAATTTGCGTCCTAAGACGCCAAACCAAACTTGGTTAATAGTGAGTGACATTGATCAAATATAAACAATGTTGAAATTTAATTTTGGTCACTACTTTTGTCAACATATCAGTCGGATTATCTACAGTTCCAATCTTGCAATGTGAAATATCCTTTTCTTCCAAGATTTCTCTCACAAAATGAATTTGGTTATTTGCCAAAGAAATTGCACTTTGGCTATCATAATTTACCTCCACCTTCTCTTGGTATACACCCAAGTCATGTGTTAGACCAACTAACCAAATAACCTCCTTTATAGACTCCGTCACTATCATATACTTAGCCTTTGTGGTAGATAGAGCAATAGTTGACTGTAAGGTAGACCTCCAATACACTGGTGATACGATCTCCCCTTTTAGGCCAAGACTCGATCTATTCCGATTTTCAGATCTATACAAGATCTGACACGGAACTTGAAAAATAGATCCCAAAAGGTTCTGATGTCAGATCTACGTGAGATTTTGATATGTTGTAGACCCGTTTTCAACAAATTAAGTTTCAGGCGAATCGGATGTAGGAATCTCGAGCTATCGTCTGATTAGTGGATGAACGTCAGGGGGTCTATCTTAGGATTTGTAGATAGAGGCACGAGATCCTAGATATTGGTGGATAGTGGTGGACCGGCGTTAATGGGGTGACACCAGTGAATAAGTGGTGGTGGAAGGGTTAGGGCTAGTGTTAGATAGATTGAAAGAAGGGGGAGGAGTGGACCGCCCCTAAGGGACTAGGGTGATTGGCCAGTCGAGGGAGGTTAGAAGCGGCGTCGCTGGGGATCAAGAGAACGGGAGAGAAGAAGACGAAGGAGACAAGGCAAAATACTCAATCCATCACTAATGACTCTATGATTGCTATCCACATCCTTTAGAGGCTAACCAAACAATTTAAGAATAACCCTAAACAGTACATTTTTGTTGACAGCGTCCGAATGCGCTTGATTGCTTTCGAAACGCACCTATTTCTCACTTCTCTGGATTTGCGAACGCAATATAGGTATTCGAATGCACGTCCGAACACATCTATTTCTCACTTCTTTGGATTTGCAAACGTGATGCAGGCGTTCGCAGCGCATTCAAACGCTGCGTTTGAATGCACAATTCACATTCTTTAGATATGCGAACGTGATGCAGGCGTTCACAACCCTGTTCGAACGCACTCCACCCACGTTCGAATGCAACATACAGAAAACTTATTTTTTAAGAATTAAACATTAAAACAAGAAACAAAGATACCCTTAAAGTGAATCCATGCTAGAGACAACATTGGTGAAGTTTGAATCGTATCAATCCACCATGCTTCTGCAACCTTGTCCTCAAGGTTTGAAATTAGAGAAGCGATCTTTGAACTTTGACTCAAGATTCTCCATGATTTGATCCTCTGTATTGGTTCCCCACATATCTAAAAATAGAGAAAAGGTTGGTGCTGAAAAAGAGGCAAGCTCACTTGTGTCCGGTTGGTGCGAAAGGGCATCGGCCGCTCAGTTCTCAATCCCCTTTTTGTAGACTAGTTCGTAGTCTTACCCAAGGAGTTTCGTGACCCACCATTGCTGTGGCGGGGTGTGCACACATTGCTCCATGAAGTAGGGTAAGCTATGCTGGTCTGTGTGGATAGTAAACAGTTGGCCAATCAAGTAGGGTCGCCATTTGGTGACGATGTGTAGAATTGCTAGCATTTTGCGCTCATAGGTGGATAGTAGTCGCAACCAGTTTGACAATGCCTTGCTCATATATGCCACGGGTCTACCCTCTTGCATTAAAACTGCTCCAATGGCCTCACTCGAAGTGTCGCATTCCACCATAAAGGGCTAGCTGAAATTCGGTAATGCTAGAACCGGAGCGGTTGACATAGCTATCTTCAAGCCTCAAGGCTTTGAAGGCCTCCGTCGCCTTACTTATCCATTGAAACCCACCTTTTCTGAGTAAGGAGGTTAGTGGGACAGAAATTTTGCCGTAGTTGGCAACGAATTGCCGGTAGTACCCGGTCAACCCAAGGAATCCCCTCAATTTCGGCTGATTAGTGGGAATCGGCCAGTTCACCATATTCTTGATCTTGCTTGGATCGGCTTCCATTCCTCTTGCTAAGATTTTATGTCCCAAGTACCCCACTCGTGGCTCTCCCTAAAGATATTTGCTCATCTTGACTTTTAACTAGTTTTGTCGTAAGATAGTCAACACCTCATGCACATGCCACAAGTGCTCACTCCACTTCCTGCTATACATTAGAATATCGTGAAAGAAGATGAGCATGTACCGACGCAAGAGCGGGCGGAAAATGTCATTCATTAGCCCTTGGAAGGTGGCTGGTGCAATGGTGAGCCCAAATGGCATGACTCGGAACTCATAGTGGCCATTGTGAGTTCGGAACGCTGTTTTGTGCACATCTTCCAAGTCGATGCTGATTTGATGGTACCCCGCTCTTAACTCAAGTTTGCTGAAGTAAGCCGACCAAATGAGTTCATCCAACAACTCCTCGATCACTAGTATTTGATACCGGTCTTTGACGATAATCGCATTCAAGGCTCAGTGGTGGACGCAAAATCACCAACTCCCGTCTCTTTTTCGAACCAGTAGCGTCGACGATGAGTAGGCACTTCTACTCGGTTGAATAATCCCTTGCTCGAGCATTTCCACCACCAATTTATTCATCTCTTCCTTTTGGACATGCGAGTACCGATAGGGCCGAACATTTGCCGGTTCAGCCCCTGGAATGATCTAGATGCGATGGTCGTGCCGACGGGTCGGCGGCAATCCTCGGGGTTCCTCGAAGAGATCATTGAATTCCTGCAGCAGCTTTTACATGTCAGCAGCTATTTCTCTTGGTGGTGGATGTTTTAGTTCAGTAACAGCCATTTGCAATAGTAGAGCTCGGTCCCCTGCACAAGGAAGGCCCAAAAATGGTTGCAATGTTGGTCCTTGTCGCGGTTGATTTCCATCCAGCAGCATCTTTCGACCATTCCTCCGAAATGTAAGTGTGAGGTTTGAGAAATTAAATGTTCTAGGCGCTAAGCTTTGAAGCCATTGGGTCCCAAGAATATGTCGACACCTCGCAAGGCCAACGGATAAAGATCCAATGTGAAAGTTTAGCCTTGCACCTTCAATTCCATATCTCCAATCATCACATCAAACCCTTCCGTGGGTTCCAACTCGAGCCCAATCTTCCTAAGAAGCCTTTTGTCAATGAAGTTGTGGGTGGACCTAGTGTCGATCAAGATTCTCACTGTGGTTTTCTTAACTACACCGTTCACCTGCAAAGTCTTTAGCACGGCTGTCCCTGAATAGGCTTGGAGGGAGATTTTGGCTATCATGTCCTCCACGGGTTGCTTCTCAACTACTTCTCCTCAATGTCCAGCCACACCTTCATTTTCAGCTGCAAACTCATCCTCCAATCCATCAATGAGCATCTCCGATCCCATCGATTTAGCGTAGCGATGCCCGAGTACAAACTTCTAATCACAATGAAAGCATAGACCTTTGGCCCTTCATTCGTCCACTTGAGTAGGTGTGAGTGCTCGTCCCAGACCTCTAGGTGCATACTTCACATCTTGGGATGGCTTCAGGGGTGCTCAAGGACGCACCATTGTAGCAACGATTTTTGGTACTCCGGTAACATTTCCTACTGCTATAGTTGGTTGAACCAAATTGCGACTTTCTTGGCTCGTCCAACTCTGTTTCAAGTGTAACTTCATGGCCCTGTGTTTGTCTTCCATGAGCATTGCATCTTCGAAGGCCTTCTTTAAAGTTCTAGGCCTTAAAGCCCTCACGTCGGCTTGTATGTCTCCTCGCAGTCCAAAGATGAAGGTACTACGAAGTTGCTGATCCGTCCATGGGAGATGACAGCAGCTATTTGTCCTTTGAAATTCTTCTTAGTATGCCCCAACCATGGCCTTTTGCACTGTCTTTGAGAGGAGAGCATCGAAGTCTTCATACCCCGACGCTCCAAATCGCCACGTGATATCGGCGCAAAAGTCAGCTCAAGTTTCGATAGCCTCATTGGCATTGGCTGCTCAAAACCAATGAAGCGCCGTATTTTCAAGGTGGAAGCTCAGAAGCGTTACCTTGTATTCTTCCGCCGTACCTTGGTATGCGAAGAATTGCTCCGCCCTATACAACCAACTAATTGGATCGCCACCTTTGAACTTGGGAAATTTGAGATGCATAATTTGCCCACGGATGCCATTGTCTCGATCCGGATCATGTCCAAGTCCTTGTCAAACCGGAGGAGGATGCACCATGAATGGTTGATGATCCTTCCTTTGATTTTGATTAACTCGTCGTGGTTTAGGTTCGTATTGCCCCGCCCATAAATCTAGATCTCCAAGGTGATCTCCATAGTGGTTAGCTCATCAGATGGGTTCACCTACAACTGGGCCTGGTGGAACCACCGTTGCTTGTCTTTGCCCATAGGGTGGTGGCAGCAGCGGCTCTTGTGGTTGCAAATTCTGAACCGGTTGCGGCAAGTTTATAGGAGTGGACTCGAGTCATGGGGTTGAGGGTGTGTTCCCGTTCACTATGGCTTCCCTTGTCGCCCGTAACCGTAATTCTCGCATCATTTCTATCATTATCTCGTTGTTGATGGCTATCTGTTCAGAAAGAGACCCCAACACGGCTTGAACACTAGGTTCTTCCATATTCTGATTTTATCGAGCGATTCCGCGGGTGGAAGTCCCCGCGATCGTTTCCCCCTCCTATATTGGGAGAATCTCTTCTTCCTCATCTCGTCGTGCAGCCATAGCTCTAGTGGTCGTCATAGGAAGCACGTGTCCGAGGAATGGTGGCTCTGATACCAGCTTGATACGATCTCTCCTTTTAGGCCAAGGCTCGATCTATTCTAATTTTCAAATCTGGATAAGATTTGATACGGAACTTGAAAAATAGATTTCGAAAGGTGCCGCCGTCGTATCTACGTGAGATTTTGATATGTTGTAGTTTCCAACAAATAAAGTTTTAGATGAATCAGATGTAGGGATGTCGAGATATCGTTCGATTAGTAGACAAACATCAGGGGGTCTATCTTAGGATTCGTGGATGGAGGCATGAGATCCTAGATATTGGTGAATGGTGGTGGATCGACGTTAATGGGGTGGCACCGATGAATAAGTGGTGGTGGAAGAGTTATGGGTAATGGAAGGGTTATGGCTAGTGTTGGATAGATTGGAAGAAGGGGGAGGAGTGGGCCGCCCTTAAGGGACTAGGGTGATTAGCTGGTTGAGGGAGGTTAGAAGCAGCGTCGCCGGGGATCGAGAGAATGGGAGCAAAGAAGACGACGGAGACAAGGCAAAATACTAAATTCATCAATAATGACTCCATGGTTGCCATCCACATCCTTTAGAGGCTAACCAAACAATTCAAGAATAACCCTAAACAGTACATTTTCGCCGACTACGATTGAACACGCCTGATCGCGTTCGAACGCACCTATTTCCCTCTTCTCTGGATTTGCGAATGCGATGCAGGCGTTCAAACGCGCGTTCGAATGCACCTATTTCCCACTTCTCTAGATTTGCGAACGCGATGCAGGTGTTTGCAGCACGTTCGAACGCACAATTCGCACTCTCTGGATGTGCAATGTGATGCAAGAGTTTATAACCACGTTCGAACGCACTCCACCCGCATTCGAATGCGACATACAGAAAACTTATTTTTTAAGAATTAAACATTAAAACAAGAAACAAAGACACCTCTAAAGTGAATCCATGCTCGAGACATCGGTGAAGTCCGAATCGTATTAACTAGCCTTCTAGCAAGTATGAAAACTTATCTTGTAGTGGATCTATGCTTATCCAAATCACCCGTATAGTCCGAATTCACATATTTAGTAAGATGTAGATCTGAATTTACAGCTTAGCAATGCCATTTTCCTAGAGCATGCATACATCTATTAACAATGCTAATGGCTTGTGAAATATCTAGCCTCGTGCACATCATTACATATATCAGGCTTTCGACTGCGCTTGCATATGGTACCTAGGACATAGACTCTTTCTCGGCATTTGAACTGGATGACATAGCTGCACTGAGCCTAAAATCAGGTGGCAATGATGAGCTCACTGACTTTGTTTTGCTATCAACCCCAAACTATTGTAATACCTTCTTCAAATACTGCTTCTGAGTTAAGCATATTGTCCCCATTTTTTTGTCTCTTTTATTTCCATGCCAAGTATCTTCTTAGCTTCTCCTAGATCCTTCATTTCAAATTTCTTATTTAATTGGAGCTTCAATTTATCAATCTCCACTTTGCTTTTAGATGCTATCAATATATCATTAACATATAAAAGCAAACAGATAAATGATCCATCTTGAAGCTTTCTAAAGTACACACACAATGATCATAGTGACTTCTCTTGTATCTTTGCCTCTGTATAAACTGGTCAAACCATTTATACTATTGCCTATGAGACTGCTTTAGGCCATACATGGATTTTTTCAATTTGCAAACTAAATCCTCTTTCTCACCAATTTTGAACCCTTCTGACCGTGTCATATAGATGTCCTCCTCCAAATCACTGTGTAAGAAGGCAGTCTTCACATCCATCTGGGTTAGTTGTAGATCAAATTGAGCCACCAAAGCTAGTAAAATGCGAATGGAGTATTTCACCACCGGAGAAAACACTTCATTGTAATCAATTCCCTCCTTTTGAGCATACTCTTTTGCCACCAATCTAGCTTTAAATCTAACTTCGCCTTTTGATTGAGGATCTTCCTTCTTGGCATATATCTACTTGCATTTAATTGCTTTCTTCCTCTTAGGGAGCTCCACCAAATCCCAAGTTTTATTTTTCTCAAGGGCCTTCATTTCATCGGTTATTGCCCCTTTCCAATTAGCTCTTTCGATGTTCTTCATAGCTTCTTTGAAGGTAGTGGGAAAGTCTTCATTAATCACTGGAAGAGCATAAGCCAACATATCAGAATAGCATGCCGGCCTTCTGATTTCTCTCCTTGGCCTTCTAACTGCTATGGAGTCTTGTTTATCAGTTTCTGGCTCCACAATGTCATCCTCTTGCAAATTTGAATCTTCTTCTTCATTTGTCCTTTCTAAAAGTGTATCTTGTGGTGGACTTGAATCTGCTTTAAACTCCACATGTCGTGGGATATCTTTCGCATTATCACCAACTAAGCTATCTCACACTTAACTATACTTCAGCATGGATGATTCATCAAATGTAATATCCTTACTGATGATTAATTTCCTCAATTTCAACCTCCAAACCCGAAATCCTTTCACACTAGTGCTAAAGCCCAAGAACATGCTCTTCTTGGCTCTAGGATCCAACTTGCTATTTTTGACATGTTAGTATGCAGGACAACCAAAAATATGTGAGGAATCATAATCTGAAATGGGTTTGCCAGATCATACCTCCAATTGAGGAATCATATGTGAGGAATCATAATCTGAAATGGGCTCCTCCCATTATTTACAAATGAAGGTAGCCAGTTAATGAGATGACTGCATAGTTGATTGCCTCAGCCCAAAACTCCTTGCCTAATCCAGCATTGGACAACATATACTGAACCTTCTCCAGTAAGGTTCGGTTTAAAATGTTCTGCCACGCCATTTTGCTGAGATGTCTCTCTAATAGTAAAGTGCCTTTCAATCCCTTCTGCCTTGCATAATCTCATGAATGAATCTGAAGTGTACTCTCCACCGTTATCTGATTTAAGCTTCTTGATCTTCTTGCTAGTCCAATTCTCAATCATCTTCTTCCTATTTTAAAATATTTCAAGCACTTGGTTCTTGTGGTGCATAGTGTACACCCAAGACCTTCTAGAGTAGTCATCTACAAAGGTCACAAACTAATGCTTTCTTCCTAAAGAGGCCTTCCGGATAGGCCCTCAAATATCTATGTGAATATAGTCCAAGATCCCCTTAGTCTGATGTACTGCAGTGGAAAATTGAACTCTAGTTTGTTTGCCCAAAACACAGTGTTTGCAAAATTCCACCCCTTGACATTGAGAAGGATTTGCCTTTCTTCACAAATTTTCTATTTTTAGATCTACCCCTTACCATCAATGCATTAGATGATAACTCATGAGTAGCTTGTTTGTCAAATTTTCGATACTCATCGTTAATCAATGCATTTGCAACATCATCATAATGAATTGAATCCTTTCGATAAAGTAAGGTAGTAGTGAAGCGGCCATTGGTATTCGGCAAAGAATTCAACAACACCAATGCCTTGTCTTCATTCGAAATCTCAACATCCAAGTTTTGTAAGTCTGCAAGTAACTTGTTGAAGGCATTCAAATGCTTAGCAATAGGTGTTCTAATCTTGTATCAAAATATGAAAAATTTCTTCAAATAAAGCCGAATAATGCTACAAGCTTGCCAGTTCAATTTCTCCCATTCCTTTTCAGATACATCTTTGAGCTTCTCTTCCAAAGTGATGTCCAATTCTTGTTGGAACAAAACATCTATTAGTTCACATTGCCACATTCCAAAATTGTTGGTGTCATCAAACTTCTCAACTTCAAACTTTACATTTTGAGACAAGTTTTCTCAATTTGGATGATTCCCTTGGTTTGCCAAAAAAAAATTTTCCTTCAAATCCTCACTATTACTAAGTCCAATAGCCTTGGTTTGAAACCTTGAAACTCTGATACCATTTTGTTGTGCAAATACCTAAAAGGAAGCGGAAGCAAAACCTTCACCCCCAAATAGGACAAAGAGGAACACTAATGGAAAACCAATCCAAGTTTTGGGAAAAACTCCAGTGAGGTGTTAATAGTGATTAAATAACAATAAATAAGTTTAATCACGGATTAAACACCCTAATGTAAGTAATCTCTAGAATGGAAGTAATAGAGACAATAGAGAGAGAGGGAAACAGTATTTACGTGGTTCAGCGATGTGCCTACATCCACAAGGGGAGTAAATCACTCATTTACAAAGAGTTTAGAAACTCTAATCACTCTCAATACAATGGCGGCTCACTCTCATAAATGTTTTTCTAATTCTTTAGCCCTAAAAACACACTTTAGTATTTATAGGCAGGTTTAGATTTGAGGCTTTTTCATATTGCGTTTGTACGCCCTCGAGGCATGTTCAAACACGCCCAATAACAATATAACAGAACTCAAGTGACATTCGAACACAGGAGGGTCCTGTTTGAACGCATCACGGCTGCTCTCAAGTTGAGATTCATATTTGAACGTGGCTAGGCTGTTCGAACGCCTATATCAAAGTTGCTCTCGGGTTGATATTTGCGTTCAAACGCTTGCATCACACAATCTCTATCTAGAACCCGCGTTCGAACACCCCTAAGGCCCATTCGAACGCACTAGCATAGAAATGCTGATATATATTGAAATTTGTTGAAAATTAAATTTGAGACAATTTTTAACAATATCCTAACTTGTTAGGTTGCTTGCCCTTCTTGCTAACTCAAATCAAAATTCTCCTCATGAGTTCTTGTGAACTACTCCATGAGGCACTTCTAAGTCGATGGATTATCATGCTCCACAAACGTGCCAACCTCAAAATGTTATAAATAGGTCTTAGGGCATCTTGATAAAGGGCTTAAGAGCTTCAAGTTATCTACAGTAATTGCAGTATATCTCAATGGAACGTGGCAGATCATTCTTGAAGGTATTTTCTCATTTCTGTTATGTTCTTCAAAATTGTGATGCACTATATTTGACTTGTTCCAGCTTCATTCCCTTATTTTATTCTCTTTTTCCAAGCGTAGATAAATTATTTTTCCCTTCTGGCATTGCATTATTACTTGGTTCTTACACCTATATTGTGATCAAGTATGCAGCAATACTCCACATCCTAGTGCACCTACTTGATGAAAAGTGCATACTAGCGCATAAGGTTCCTGCCATTGCGGAGTCTAGGGTGGGAGACCAACACAACCTCATAAATAAAGAGGGTTCTTTTCCATGATTTGAACCAATGACTACAATGACTACCTCGATACAAACCATAAGCCTTGCTACCATATCAAGTAATCCCTCTCAATAAGAACCAAGAAATTTGGTATTTTTAGATTTTTTGAATTATTTGCAGCTGAAAATAGATTTAAACTTTTAGACTGTTCGCAACACCACTATTCCCACACTTTTGTTAGTTCTATGCATCTCTCTTTTCCTTATCTGACGAGAAACACCGCAGAGACATTAGTTTTGTGCCAAGTAACACAAAGCACACCATCCAGTTTATCTTGTGCCGCCACTAGTAGCAAGTTTCCACTACTTGCAAGTTATAATAGAACTTGTCTAACGATCAAAACTCGACCACTTTAGTTCGGCAAAACACATCATTTAGTTAATCTCGTGCCACCCAATTTCCACTGTGATAATGGAAGTATGGAACTTGTATAGGTGATAATGGAACTAGGGAACTTGTATGAAGATCAAAACTCAATTGTTTCAGTTTTTCATTTTATATTAATTATTAGTATTTTGTTTAATGTTTAAAAGCTATCAAAAGTGAAACTCCCAAAATGTTTGTGTAAGGATCTAAAACAAAATTGAAGAAAAGTTATAAATTTTCTGATCAATAATTTTATTTGTTGCTTCTCTAGAAGCATTTTCACTTCCTTCCCATTAATTATATCTTTTATTCGTCTGCAAGTTGCTGCTAGACATTGTTTTCAATTGGTCATCAGTTGTTGCCTAATGGCATTATTCTTCATGGATCCAAAAATTGGCCGATCCACAGGTGGGTATTGATCGTATCAACCAATACCTAACGAGAGAGAGAGAGAGAGGCTCATGAGTGTGCAGAGGAGGTGTTTCTCCTCCTCATTTTTCTCTTCTTCTTCTTCTCTTATTCTTCCGCTTCTAATTCTCTTTTCTTTTTTTCTTCTCTATGTTGGGAACCTAATCCTAGAGAGTGGGTGCAGGTCACCTCTCACTTAGGTTGTCATTCTCTCTCTCTCTCTTTATATAGTCAATTTGTGATTTTTGTTGCTGTTATGGAGGAAAATTATTATTAAAAGTTTTATATATGCTATACTAGTATAAATTTACATATTTTACTATTAATTTGAGTAAGTAAATACTTTTTTAAATTTAATTAGTTTTTAGGCTTTTTATGTGTTGTGACTGATCCATTCATTATGATGAGTTACCTCAAGAGTCTAGCATATGGCTTCCTGTAGGCTAGAATTTAAACTGTTTTAAAATTTGTGTCCATCTGCAAAATTGATTGAAAAGACACATTTTTCTCTTATAATTTCTACATCCAAAAGTTTGTCGGATATACTGGTATTATTCCCACAGCAATCAGAAGGCCATATTAAACTTAGATGATTAATGTTGTGTGTTTTATCATCTAAGCAAAGAAAGCACCAGCTTCATAGATTGCCAGGTCTAGAGATAAATTTCAATCCTTCATAGATTGCAAGCAATTAATTTTGAGGATAAAGTAAACATCATCATACATGTAGCAATTGTCTAACGATCTTAATTGTCTCACTGGACTGAATAAATTTTGAAATAATCCTTAATTATAAATCTAAATTTATGAAAATAGGATCTGATACCAATGTGGTGCAGATCTGATCAGATTCACCACCAGCTTGGAATCTGAAGAGTGAATTGGAACAAGATCCTAGGAGTATTTTCAACATCAGTTAGGGAATTTCTTGATCTATCCCGAATCAATGAGTTTCCATCTTTAGTTAAATGTAACATTTTATTGATAACATCACAGCACAAAATGGATAGTCAAAATGTCAAACAATTGCAAGTTTTCAATAATATAAATTAGCAAGTGTTCTAAAAGGTACTAGCATAAAGATCATTAATAACTGCCAAAAATTGTGAAATATCAACAGAGAATTAAAATTTTATATTAAAGAAAAAAAACAAGAGAAAATTAGTTAGGTCAACACTAAAAGATTGTGTCAATGGCAGAAAGCCAACTCAAGATAATATCTATGATACATTTAGTTAGGATCTTTTCCTATTCCATTAGTTGTTTATTTTTATTAAAATAAAATTTCTGTAGATCGCGTTCGAACGCGGAAGGGGTCACATTCGAATGCCCTTGCGAACCTGCATCAAGTGAGCAAAAACAAAGAATGCAAAATGTGTGTTCCAATGCGATCGGGCGCGTTCGTACGCCTGCATTACGTTCGCACATACAAAGAACATTTTTTTGTGCGTTTGAATACGATTGGCAAGAATCTTCTAGAATTATGGTTAATAATTTTATTTTGGCTTGTTGGCTATAGCCTCTATTAAGGTGTGGATAGCAGCCAAAATCATTATGCTATTAGATTATTAATTTCTGCCTCCTATCTTCTCTCTATTCTCTCTACCTTAATCTCCCTGCTTCTTCACCAACCTACCATCTCTATCGTTAGCAAGGTCTCTCCTAACTTCTAATCTCCCTCGTTTGTTGAGTCCTCCCTCTTCCTTGGGATCTCGACCACTTCTTCCCCTTTGTCTTTATCCCTTAACAATATCCACCATCCACCCTCATCTCCATTATCATCCATAACCCTAACATCTATTTCACCCGTCATCACCACCATCATCCGCACTAAGTCATAATTTAGTCTCTATTATAGTTCGAATCTACGAAGGGCATAAATATGAAAAGCGTAGATCAAGAAGTTACAAATTGATCCTACTTAGTTTTGTAATTTTTTGACTATGGGAGATTATTTGGGAAATATTTTTCCTTTGTTGCACGGACTGCTTCCTACAATAAATTCAGATCTTGAAGGAATCATTCTGTGACTTATCATTGGCATTAGAGCCAAGTGAACCTCAGACCTCCATTAATGGTTGAAACAAGAAAGATGACGTCGACAAGGAGACCAATAGAGAGCACCCTGACAAGGGAAGACTCAATTCACAATAACCATAACCGTGAGGCCGATTCCTTTGGAGCAACCACGGCAGGACCGAGTCAACCAACATCCATGGGTGTGAATATAGGCTTGGCGGATGAACTTAGGGGGTATGTTCCAAACATTGCTACATAGAGTTGACACAATGCAGAATGATCATAATACTTTGAAGGAATATGTCATGAATCGATTGGCTTCGTCATCTCCTCGACGAAGATTGGTGCCTTAAGAACGACCAGCGGTGGGACCATACCAAATCGATACCCCATAGGTTCTGGTGCGACATGTTAGCATCAATGATCCTCTTTTATCTATGTCTATACATCATTCCCCCACCTCTATTACAAAACCCAAGACCGGTGGTGGTGGAACCCAAGCCAGTGCACTTTGTCGATGAGAAGGATTGGCACTTTGAGGGTGAGGTTGATCCCTTCAGAGATGGTGATGGATGTGCTCGAGGATTTAGAGAAGGAGATCAACATGCACAAAGGTTTAGATCTAAACTAAAGATCTTTCGCGAACCCGACAATGCTATTCAAGGGAGAACTGCACGCTTGGACTTTCCAAAATTCCAAGGCGGTGATCCAACGAATTGGGTGTTTTAAGTGGAGCAATACTTTGATTGTCAAGGGATAGCAGAGGACACAAAGGTCCAGATGACAATCTCTCACCTCCAAGGAACGGCATTGCATTGGTATTGATCAATTATTCGTGGTGGAGGATTTATTGGTTGGGCTAACTTTTGTAGGAGGATTACACATAGTTTCGAGACAGTGACATATAAAGATTTTGCTGCCATATTAAGCAAGATGGTTTAGAGGACGACCATATTAGAGTACCAAGTAGAATTTGAAAGAGTTAGTAGTCGTTTTGAGCCATCTTGGCCCGAACCGACATTGATAAGCACATTTATTTCTAGGCTGCAGAATGAGATACAACCGGATGTTAGTGCTCTTTGTCCTACCACTCTTGAGGAGGTCTTTGAGAAGGCCGTGAGGATGGAGCAAAAGCATATAAGGCTCACAAGATTCTAGTGAAAACAAGTTGGGGCAACCGTGATGGACGGTTTACGCCTAGAATGCCAACTGAAAATTCTATGGATTCATAAACAGCGGCTGTGAGTACTAGATCACGACTACCTTTGAGACCTTCTTCCGATGTTAGAGGAGGCACTAGACCCCCCATTCGAACTCTCACACCTGCCTAGGTGGAGGAGCGTAGAGCGAAGGGCCTTTGCTTTTGATGCGATGAACATTTCATTTCCGGTCATCAGTGTTCCAAACTGATCGGGAGTGTGATACTCATCGACGGTCTCGAGGAGGACGATGAGGTTGTCGGTGATGGAGAATGTTCCAAGGAGGTCAATGAGGAAGCCGTTGAGGAGTGTGCAAAGGAAGATATCTAAGCTAAAATATCGATGCATGCGTATTCGGGTACTTCTGCGCCGAGGACGTTACGAGTAGACAGACTCGTTGTGTGCACATTCTCAATGATTCTGGGAGTACACACAACTTTCCAAACGAGAGGTTAGTGAGGAGATTGGGCTTGGATGTTGAACCAACCATGGGGTTTGACATTGCTATTGGAGACGATACAAAGCTTAAGGTGGAGAACTTGTGTTGCTGGGTCGATATTCGGGTGCAAGAATACGACATCATTGTGGACTTGTATTCATTGGCACTACGAGGAGCGGACATTGTCCTTGGAACTTAGTGGTTACAAAGCTTAGGACCTATCATTTTTTATTTCCAGAGCATGTGGATGAAATTTGAGTAAGGAAACAAAGATGTGCGGCTTGATGGAGTTCGATCTCCATCGATTCTTGCGATGCAGCCGATGGTAGGGCTGCCATGTGCGAGTGATTTGGCCTATCTTCTTCAATTAAGACCAGTAAAAGATGAGCCTCAAATGAGTCAAGATACTACTATCGAGTTGTCTAATTTATTAGACAAATTTGTTGGACTGTTTGAGGAACCAAAAGAGTTGCCACCAAGGAGAACAGTGGACCATCGCATAGAGATTATGCCTAGGGCTGCACCGATGAATGTGAGGCCATATTAATATCCACATGTGCAAAAGGAAGTTATCTGCAATATGGTAGTCGAGATGTTGGAGCAAGGCCTCATACAACCAAGTCATAGCTCTTACTCATCGCCCGTGCTATTGGTGAGAAAGAAGGACGGGACTTGGCGTTTTTGTGTCGACTACGGAGCACTAAACGCTATCACTATCAAGGACCGGTATTCCATTTTGGTTATAGAGGAGCTGCTAGACAAGCTTACAGGGGCGACCATATTTAGTAAGCTTGACTTGAGGGCCGGGTACCATCAAATTAAAGTTCACCCGATGGATGTGCACAAGACTGTATTTCGGACTTCGGATGGGCTTTACGAGTTCCAAGTGATGCCTTTTGGTCTCACCAATGCTCCAGCGACTTTTCAAGGCCTCATGAATGATATATTTTGGCCTCTATTGCAAAGGTATGTTTTGGTATTCTTTGACGACATTTTGGTGTATAGTAGGACCGAATTGGAGCAATGGCGGCATTTCGAAGATGTGCTGAATTTGTTGAAGCAAAATCAACTGAAGATCAAGAAGTCCAAGTGCCTATGAGGAGTACCACAAGTAGAGTATTTATGCCACATCATCTCAGCGGAAGGTATAGCGGCGGATCCTCAAAAGGTAGCATGTATGACCCGCTTGGCCGATTCCTACTACCACCACAGGATTACAAGGATTTTAGGGTTGACTAGATATTATCACCATTTCATCGCCAGGTATGGCAAGATCGCTGCTCCTCTCATATCTTTGTTGAAGAAGGACTCTTTTAGATGCATAGATGAAGCCATTACAGCCTTTAAAAAATTGAAAATAGCAATAACGACGGCTCCCTTTTTTAGCACTACCGGACTTTATTAAAGAGTTCATTATAAAATGTGATGCGTCGGGAGTTGGCATAGGAGCTATACTAATGCAAGGAGGACATCCCATAACCTTACTTAGTAAGGGTTTATCACAAAAATCTCAGCAATTATCAACTTACGAAAGAGAGATGTTGGCAATTCTGCATCTAGTGACGAAGTAGAGGCCTTATTTGATCGGTAGGTGATTCATTATCCGAACCAACCAAAGGAACCTTCCATACTTTATGGGACAGCACATTCACACTCTAGCATAGCAGAGATGGGTCACAAAATTGTTGGGGTATGATTATGAAATCCAACATAAGAAAGAAATGAAAAATTGAGTGGCGAATGCATTATCATGCCAACCCGACACTACCGAGCTTGTAGCCTATTCTTCTCCCACTTTTTATTTTCTTGATGAGTTGAGGTATGCATGTACATCTGACCCAGATATTTTGAGATTGTTACAGGAGGTGATGAATGATTCGGAGTGTCATCCAGAGTTTGAGAACCGAGGCGGTTTGCTGCTAGACCGCAGATGCGTTTCGGTGCCCGCAAATGATGGGTTGCGGTAAAAATTGTTGGAGCACTTCCACCAAACTCCAGAGGTTAATCCTGAGGGTGTCTTGAGGACTTATAGGAGGATATTTTAGAGTTGCACATGGCTAAGATTGGGGTGGAATATGAGGAGTTTTGTTCGTGTTTGTGAAGTCTGTCAAAGCGCTAAGGCAACCACATTGAAACCGGCCGGATTACTACAACTTTTACCTATACTGGACCGTTTTTGGGAAGATATTTCTATAAATTTCATAGAGGGTCTTCCCCTGGTACGTGGTTATTCTATTATCTTTGCGGTGGTTGACAAATTGAGCAAGTATGCACAGTTTTCGGCATTGTCACATTTATTTTCAACCAAGTCAGTGGCTAAAATTTTTGTGAGAGATATTACTCAGTTACATGGCATGCCACACACGATTGTCTCTAATTGTGATCGTGTATTTATGAGCAACTTTTGGACTTCACATTACAGAGGACTCGATTGAACTTCAGTTCGGCTTACCATCCATAGACTAACGGTCAAACCGAGGTGGTCAATCGAGTCATTGAGCAGTACTTGAGGTGCTTTGTTGGAGAGATGTTGAGATGATGATTAGAGTACTTACCGTGGGAGGAGTAGTCTTACAATACCACCTACCATAGTAGCATTGACATGACTCTATTAGTTGGGTGTTCGTGAGGGTGCAACCGTATTAATAAGTGACTTTGCATCTGATGCAAAATCAGAAGTTAGTACAGCGCTACTTCGGTCCGTTTCGAGTGTTAGAGCGTATTGGTCCGGTTGCATATTGTTCAGAGCTACTGGAGGGGTCAAGAGTGCATCATGTCTTCCATGCTTCATTGCTGAGGGAGCGGATTGAAGATCATGAGCTGTTAGAGGAGATAGAGATCGTAGAGCCAATTCATGCACTTGATAGATGCCGATGACGACATGGTACTAGATTAGAGATTCTAGTCGAGTGGCTTGACAAGCCATCCGATGAGACGACATGGGAGTTGGAGACTGATATTTTGGAGTGTTTCCCTAACTTTTTACCTTAAGGACAACGTGGGGGAAGCGTGGTGGGCTGATCACGTTAGAACGTGGAAGGGGATGCATTCGAACGCCCTTGCGAACGCCTAAATCAGGTTTGCAAAAATAGAGAACACAAAATGTGCGTTCAAACGCGATTGGGCGTGTTCGAACACGATCGGCGGGAATCTTCTAGAATTAGGGTTAATAATTATTATTTTGTCTTGTTAGCTATGAAAAAACCCCTAGACACACGTATGTATCTAACCTCTAGGCAATGATATCGTTCGTTCGCTTAAGTAAAAGTCGGAAGAAATATTAAGAACGAAAGCAGAGATGAACGCCAAGATTTTAATGTGGAAAAACCCAAAACGGGAAAAAAAACCACGGATCCAAACTCGGATCAAAACCAATCACTATGATAGTAGTAGTTACAAGACTGACTCACAAAACAACCCGTCGATCCAAACGACTTTGTTCCTCTCAGTCTTGATCGCTAGAACCCACGATTCACTACTTCTTGTGATTGAAGTCCAATCTCAGTAGCCCTCGAGATTGATCTTTCGTCTAGATAGCCCTTAAGACGAAAGATTAAATTCTTGTAGATGAGAAGAACCTTGTTCGTTGAAGAACTGATGTACCTCCAAAAAATCTCCTTCAATAATGCTTCTTCAACTACCCTAGAGATAGGGCATCATAATCCTTATATATGATGTTCAAGATAGAGCCAAATCCAAGTCTTATCCGTACTCACGAAAATCCAATAAATTGCATACTTCATAGGTGCGTTCGAACGCGGCCCGGGTGCGTTCGAACGGTCTGACTTAATCTCAGGTGCGTTCGAACGGGCCTAAGTGCGTTCGAGCGCAACAGCTTGAATTATTCAGGTTGCATTAGAACGCGTTTGTGAACACTGCTCTCGGTCTGAGTGAACGCAGTACCCGCGTTCGAACGTGTTTATCAATGCGGCTCTCTGTCTGTGTGAACGCAGTACCCACGTTCGAACGCGTTTATAAATGCGGTGTGAACTCAACAGCTTTTCACCACTAATCTTGCAATTCTTCAAACCAGAGATATTCTAGACTTGTGTAAAGCTCATATACATGAAAAAATACACTTAGAATATTGTGTACATAATTGCTAACAAATAAAAACCTAACAATCTCCCCCTTTGACAATTTGTGACAAAACACCTAGGTTACAAGATATTACAAAGACTTCAAACTAAGCAATCAACAAGTCTAGAATATTTTGTGCATCAATCCCTGCAAATAAACATATACCAATCCAAAATCAAGTGAAAATAACTTAAAATGAATAAACAACCAAACACAAGTTATCAATGGAACATAAGTTCAAAAGTATTTAAGCAGACAAAATTCACAGACAAAGTTCACAGTTACTTCAAGCAAAGTTATAAACAAAGTTTTAAAGACTCTAAAGACACTCATAAACTCCGACTCTAATAAACTCCCCCTATGCCCATACTCCTCCTACACACCTAGACACCTAGACACTCTCCCCCTTTTTGACACAAAGCCAAAGACTAGGAACTCTGAGGAAACTGACGATGAAGAATCGTCAATACAGAGTCAAGTACAGTCCCCTGACGAGCTTGCTCAGTTCGAAAATCATTCACTGCCGAATGGAGATCCTGCACTTGAGTACTAAGCTGATCGAAACGGTCAGAGTACAATTGTAACTCCCCCTCAGTGTGAGATGAGTCATCGTCAGAGCTATCATCAGAACTATCGAGGTGCAATGAACGACCAGCGGCGGAAGAGGATGGCTTAAGAGGAGACGACTGGTCGTGAGCTCGACTCCGCTTAAGAGTAATCCGATCCAACGGTTTTTGCGAAGTAAGGGAAGGTTCCGAGACATCCACACGCACCCCACTCTGAGTGCACAAATTTGTAATAAAGATACCAAACGGTAACCCCTCACAAGGTGCTTCTTTTTGTGCAGTTGTAAGAATCGAATCATAAATCACGGCAGCCAAATCAATAGAGACTCCAGATAACATCCCATGAAGAAGGAATGCACGATCCAGACTAATACTAGAATGTCGAGTCTTAGGGGTGATATTGTACAAACAAAAAAGGTGAAGCATGCGAGCCACGGATGTCAGCTTCGCATGCGGCATCATGTTTCCCTTCCAACGTTCCCCTTTGATCAGTACAGTACCAGCATATTCATTGACATCAGGAAGTGGAGCAGACGTTAGATACTGGAACTCACCATCAGGAAGACGAAGTTCAGTGCGAATAACATCTGATGATACGAACCTCCCTTTTGGCTACGGCTCTGATACCAGCTTGTTACGATCCTTCCTCGGCTATAGGCTCTGATACCAGATTGATACGAACCCTCTTTTGGTGCTATGACTCTGATTCAAGATTAATACGATCTTGCACGGAACTTTGAGATCAGATCCCGAAATATCCCGCCGTTGGATCGCTGTGAAATTTTGATATGTTGTAGGCCCGGAAAAGAGCTTTCCAACGGATCTAGTTTCAGGCGAATCGGAGATGGGGATCGCGAAATATCGTTCGTTTAGTGGACGAACGTCAGGATACTCTGTTTTTGGATTCCGTGGATGAAGGCACGAAATCCTGGGTAATGGTGGATTGTGGAGGGCCGGTGTTGATGGGGTGGCACCGGTGTAAAAGTGATGGTGGAAGGGTTATGGATGATGGAAAGGTTAGGGATAGCGATGGATAAATTGGAAGAAGGGGGAGAAGAGGGCCACTCCTAAGGGACTAGGGTGATTGGCCTGTCGAGGGAGATTAGAAGCGGCGTCGCCGGGGAGATTGAGGGAACGGGAGCGAAGAAGATGAAGGAGGCAAGGCAAACTCAATTCTCAATAATCAATAATAATTTTGGTTGCCCTACACATACTTTTATAGGCTAACCAACAACTCAATCTTATCCTAAAACACAATCTTATCCTAAAACTCAATCTTATCCTAAAACTCAATCTTATCCTAAAACTCAATCTTATCCTAAGGTAAATCCAAACTCGAGACGATGTCGGTGAAGTCCGAATCGTATCAATCCACCACGCTTCCGCAACCTTGTCCTCAAGGTTTGAAATTTGGGAAGCGATCCATGATGTCTGCCTCTAGCTCCCATGTAGACTCGTCAGTAGGTTTGCCCAACCACTCAATCAGCACTTCAGTCTCTAATCTGGATCCTTGGCGTCTTCTCCTACGACTTAGGACTCGAACCGGCTCAGTGGAGCCATCTTCCTCCATTTGTTCGGGTAAGGTCGAACCCACTACATGGTTAGGCCCGATCTGGGCCTTCAATGCCGAGACATGGAAGACGGGATGTATCCTGGTTCCTTCAGGTAGGTCCAATCGGTAAGCTACTGGACCGATTCGTTGTAGCACTCGGTACGGACCATAGTACTTGTATCCCAACTTTTGGTTCAAAATTGGCCTCAATGTGGATTGTCGATACGGTTGAGCTCGAACGAACACCAATTGATCCACCTCAAATTCTCGCTCACGTCTGCCTTTGTCATGCGTTTGCTTCATGTGGTTTTGTGCTGTGGCTAGGTGAGTCTTGAGCCGTCTCAATGTTTCATCTCGATCAGCAAGCTCCAAGTCAAGCTCAGTCCTATCCGTCGCCGCGAGTCTATCGTAGGCACGCAAGACAGGGGGAGTGCGCCCATAAACCGCCTCAAATGGGGTCATGCCAATGCTTGAGTGATGAGCGGTATTGTATGACCACTCAGCCCAGGGAAGAAATTTGACCCAATCCTTTGGTCGATCCGCCACAAAGCATCGCAAGTATTGCTCTAGTCCACGATTCACCACCTCGGTTTGGCCATCCGTCTCGGGGTGATAAGCTGAACTAAGATTGATTTGAGTCCCTTGCAATCTGAAGAACTCGGACCAAAACTCACTTATGAAGATGCGATCCCGGTCTGACACGATCGTCCTAGGCATCCCATGCAAGCGTGCCACTTCCCGAACAAAAATTTCAGCAACCCTTTTTGCTGAAAACGGGTGAGACAATGTTATGAAATGTGCATACTTGCTCAGTCTATCCACCACAACAAACACCACCGATTGTCCTCGAACTTCCGGCAGCCCCTCGATGAAGTCCATGGAGATATCCTCCCAAATACGCTCTGGTATCGGTAGTGGTTGCAGTAGCCCGCTAGGCTTGAGTGCCTCCGATTTGACTCGTTGGCAGATTTGACATTCACGCACATACTTCTTCACGTCCGTCTTCATCCCAGTCCAAGTACAGTTTTGGGCCAGCCGCTTGTAAGTACGTAATACCCCTTCATGACCTGCTATAGGAGTATCATGGAAGTGTGCCATCAATAGCCTCCGTAGCTCTTCGTTTCGGGGTACCTTGATTCGCCCGTGCTCTAGTACTAACCCATTGCGCTCCTCGTGCTCGGGGTTGCTTGAGGGGTTCTCTCTCAACTCCTCCATGAGTCGGACCAGATCACTATCCTCTGCACTGGCTCTTCGTAGATCTGAAAAGAAAGGAAAAGTGGGTGCCGAGAAAGAAGCGAGCTCCCTTTCTTTTGAAAGTTTAAGCAGCGGTTTACTTCCATCCAACAACACTCTCTGATCATCTCTCCAAAAGGTCAATGTGAGGCTTATAAAATCAAAGGTCACGGGCCCCAAGCTCCGAAGCCATTGGGTCCCCAAAACAATATCGGCACCTTGCAAGGCCAACGGATAAAGATCCAATGTGAAAGTTTGGCCTTGCACCTTCAATTTTGCACCTCCACAAATAGAATCTGCTCGCAAAGTGGTGCCATCTCCAATAGTCACATCGAACCCTTCCGTGGGTTCCGACTCGAGCCCAATCTTCCTAAGGAGCCTCTTGTCAATGAAGTTGTGGGTGGACCCAGTGTCAATCAAGATTCTTACTGTGGTCTTCTTGACTACTCCGTTCACCCGCAATGTCTTTGGTGCCGCCGTCCCCGAATAGGCGTGGAGGGAGATTTTGGCCATCGTGTCCTCCGCGTGATGTTGCTCCTCAACTTCTTCTCCTCGATGTCCAGCCACATCTGCACTTTCAGCTGCCATGGGTGGAAGATCGTGGCCTTCTCCTTTGAGTGGTAGCTTGGCAGGGAGCTGCAACGTCATCGCTGGTGATGAAGCTGTCGTGGTCGACTGTCGATTGACCGAGGAGAATGGTAGAAGATCGCTGGAGGCCATATGCGATTTCTTCTTAGTTGCCGACTCACTATGGTTGCAAAGGGAGCTAGTGAAAGGCGGCCCAAGTGTCGAAATTCGCGATTTCGGATCATCTCCTTCACCACTGATGAGGATTCCTGATGAGGGATATCCAGCGACCAGGTGTGGGGTAGCCAGCACTTCGCGGTTTGTCGACGAGGTCTCCGGTGCATGGGAAGATGTGGAGGTTCCGAGGGCTGCTACAATGGTTGCAGATCTCATTGTAGTTGGTGGCAGTTCGTTGCGGCTGACCATAGGTCGAGGTGTAGAATCTCGCTCTTGCTGGATAGCCGAACTTTCCCCTATTTTTGTGATGAACGGGGAGGCCGTGGAGGATGTTGGGTATGTTGTGGAGGGTTCCCCATGCTGTCTTGTGATTGCCTTTCTTGTTGAAAAAGGTTTCGTCCATGCCCGTATTTCCTGCATCATCTCCATCATTATTTGCTTGTTGATGGCAATCTGTTTGGAAATAGACCCCAACATGGATAGAACGCTAGGTTCTTCCGTATTCCTATTAGATCGAGTGATCGTCATTGGAAGCGCTTGTCCGAGGAACGGTGGCTCTGATACCAGCTTGATACGAACCTCCCTTTTGGCTACGGCTCTGATACCAGCTTGTTACGATCCTTCCTCGGCTATAGGCTCTGATACCAGATTGATACGAACCCTCTTTTGGTGCTATGACTCTGATTCAAGATTAATACGATCTTGCACGGAACTTTGAGATCAGATCCCGAAATATCCCGCCGTTGGATCGCTGTGAAATTTTGATATGTTGTAGGCCCGGAAAAGAGCTTTCCAACGGATCTAGTTTCAGGCGAATCGGAGATGGGGATCTCGAAATATCGTTCGTTTAGTGGACGAACGTCAGGATACTCTGTTTTTGGATTCCGTGGATGAAGGCACGAAATCCTGGGTAATGGTGGATTGTGGAGGGCCGGTGTTGATGGGGTGGCACCGGTGTAAAAGTGATGGTGGAAGGGTTATGGATGATGGAAAGGTTAGGGATAGCGATGGATAAATTGGAAGAAGGGGGAGAAGAGGGCCACTCCTAAGGGACTAGGGTGATTGGCCTGTCGAGGGAGATTAGAAGCGGCGTCGCCGGGGAGATTGAGGGAACGGGAGCGAAGAAGATGAAGGAGGCAAGGCAAACTCAATTCTCAATAATCAATAATAATTTTGGTTGCCCTACACATATTTTTATAGGCTAACCAACAACTCAATCTTATCCTAAAACACAATCTTATCCTAAAACTCAATCTTATCCTAAAACTCAATCTTATCCTAAAACTCAATCTTATCCTAAGGTAAATCCAAACTCGAGACGATGTCGGTGAAGTCCGAATCGTATCATCTGAGTCCAAGTATACAGACACACCACGAACAGTAGAACGTATACAGCGATCTAAAACTGTGGCATACTAAAAAATTCTTGAACAACATCCACATAAGCAGTCCCGCTCATCCGACACACAGATCACCATCCACCCTCAGTAAAGATTTGTTCCATCCCCAATTCATAAAAATCAGAAATAACCACGAGTCTTTCACAGATAACAGGACGAGAGCCAAAATTATGTTTGTAGCGCCCGGCAGCCGTTGATGAAGAAAATTTTGGAGCCGAAGACGGTGACGAAGGCGACCTTGGCTTCTTGGTCACTGTCACTTTTTTAGGCATTCTTGAGAAAGAAACAAGTTGCAAGATTAAATACATGCCCAAAGCAACCAAAAAAAATAGCAAGAATTTTAAAAAATTTTAGAAATCATGAAGGCCCTAAATGAAACCCATCTTTCGCTTGAAAACTCAAATATCACGTTCAATCTCACAAGAAACATCAAGGTGTTAACATTAACGTGATCAAAACTGAAAAAACCCCAGACACACGTATGTATCTAAACACTAGGCAATAATATCGCTCGTTCGCTTAAGTAAAAGATCGAAGAAATATTAAGAACGAAAGCAGAGATGAACGCCAAGATTTTAACGTGGAAAAACCCAAAACGGGAAAAAAACCACGGATCCAAACTCGGATCAAAACCAATCACTATGATAGTAGCAGTTACAAGACTGACTCACAAAACAACCCGTCGATCCAAACGACTTTGTTCTCTTAGTCTTGATCGTTAGAACCCACGATTCACTACTTCTTGTGATTGAAGTCCAATCTCAGTAGCCCTCGAGATTGATCTTTCGTCTAGATAGCCCTTAAGACGAAAGATTAAGATTTGTAGATGCAAAGGACCTTGTTTGTTGAAGAACCGATGTAGCCTCGAAAAGTCTCCTTGAATAATCTCCTTCAACTGACTAGAGTTAGGGTTTCACAATCCTTATATATGATCTTCAAGATAGAGTCAAATCTGAGTCTTATCCGTACTCACAAAAATCCAATCAATTGTAAACTTCATAGGTGCGTTCGAACGCGACCCGGGTGCGTTCAAACGGCCTGACTTAATCTCAGTTCGTTCGAACGGGCCCAAGTGCGTTCGAACGCGACAGCTTGAATTCTTCAGGTTGCGTTCGAACGTGTTTGTGAACGCTGCTCTCGGTCTGTGTCAATGCAGTACCCGCGTTCGAATGCGTTTGTGAACGCGGCTCTCTATCTGTGTGAACGCAGTGCCCGCGTTCCAACGCGTTTGTGAACGCGTCTCTCTGTCTGTGTGAACGCAGATTTTGCGTTCGAACGCGTTTGTGAACGCGGTGAGAACGCAACGGCTTTTCTCCAATGATCTTGCAATTCTTCACACTAGTGATATTCTAGACTTCTGTAAAGCTCATATACATGAAAAAATACACTTGAATATTTTGTACAAAATTGCTAACAAATAAAAAACCTAACAATCTACCCCTTTGGCAATTTGTGACAAAACACCTAGGTTACAAGATATTACAATGATTTCAAACTAAGCAATCAACAAGTTTAGAATATTTTGCACATCAATCCTTGCAAGGAAACATATACCAATCCAAGATCAAGTGAAAATAACTTGAAATAAAAAAAATCAAAACACAAGTTATCACAAGAGCAAAAATTTAAACAGACAAAGATTAAATACACGTTATCACAATTACTTCAAGTTAAGTTCAAATGCCAACGACACTAAGACAAAGCAAAGTTCAACCATCAAGTAAACTCCACTAAACTCCCCCTATGCCCATACTCCCCCTACACACCTAGACACCTAAACACTAAGACACTCTCCCCCTTTTTGGCACAAATGCCAAAGACTAGGAACTCGGAGGAAACTGACGATGAAGAATCGTCAACACGGAATCAAGTACAGTTCCCTGACGGACTTGCTCAGTACGTAAATCATTCACCGTTGAATGGAGATCCTGCACTTGAGTACTAAGTTGATTGAACCGGTCCGAGTACTGTGGTAACTTCCCCTCAGTGGGAGAGGAGTCATCGGCAGAGCTATCATCAGAACTGTCGAGGTGCGATGACCGACCAGCGGCGGAAGAGGATGGTTTGAGAGGAGACGACTGGTCGTGAGCTTGACTCCGCTTTAGAGTAATCCGATCCAATGGTTTCTGCGAAGTAAGAGAAGGTTCCGAAGCATCTACTCGCACCCCACTCTGAGTGCACATATTTGTAAGAAAAATGCCAAATGGTAATCCCTCACGAGGTGCTTCTTTCTGTGCAGCTGAGAGAATCAAATCATAGAGATTCCCGATAACATGGCATGAAGAAGAAATGCACGATCCAAACTAATACTGGAATGTCGAGTCTTGGGGGTAACATTGTACAGACAAAAGAGGTGAAGCATGCGAGCCACAGATGTCAGCCTTGCATGCGGCATCATGTTACCTTTCCAACGTTCCCCTTTGATCAGGACTGTACCGACATATTCATTGACATCAGGAAGTGGAGCAGACGTCGGATACTGGAACTCACCATCAGGCAGACTCAGTTCAGCACGAATAACATCGGAATCTAGGTATATAGATACACCACGAACAATAGAACGTATACAGTGATCGAAAATCGTGGCATTACTAAAAAATTCTCGAACAACTTCCACATAAGCAGTCCCGCTCATCCGACACACTGATAACCACCCTCGTTCAGTAAAGATCTGTTCAATCCCCAATTCAGAAAAATCAGATATAACCACGGGTCTTTCACAGATAACAGGACGGGTGCCAAAATTATGTTTGTAGCGACCTGCAACCGTTGTTGAAGAAAACTTGGGAGCCGAGGATGGCGACGAAGGCGGCCTTGGTTTCTTGGTCACTGTCATTTTTTTAGGCATTCTTGAAAAGAAAACAGGTTGCAATATTCAATACATGTCCAAAGCAACCAAAAAATAGCAAGAATTTCAAAAAAAAATAAGGTAGAAACCATGAAGCCCCAAAAGGAAAAACATCTTTCACTTGAAAAACGCTAAGATATCACGTTCAATCTCACAAGAACCATCAAGAGTTTAACATTAACGTGATCAAAAGTTGAGAACACACAAAATCACTCAAGATCAAGCATGTTTATTGAATAAAAAACTAGGAAAATAATGGATGATCATACCTTGCAAATGTGAGGAGAAACTCAAAGATTTGGTTGAAAGACACTAGATCCGGAGGAGATCTACCCCCAAAAAGGATTTGAAGTGAAAAATTCGATGAAAAACACCAAGATCTTGAAGATTTGAGAAGGGGAAAATGAAGGGTTTTTAGGGATTGGAAAATGGAAGATGAAACCCTTGGGTTCGGACGCAATATTTAAAGAAACCACGAGTGCGTTCGAACGCACCAGTCCGCGCGTTCGAACGCGCCGCGTTCGAACTCAAGAATTCTCGTTCGAACGCTCTTTTTTTATTATTATTATTATTATTTTTTTTTAAACTAAAAACAAGTTAAAAATCTTTTTGGAGATGCACTTCTAGAATTCCAAAATATATTCAAGACATAGAATATGACAATAAAATGAAATAAGTCATACAAGATCAATCAAATCATCAAAAGCATATTATAATCAATTCGAATGCATCACTCAAAATTACATTAATCTTGATTGATCATAACGATACGCATATGCAAGATGAGCATAGATAACATGAACCAATCTTCTTAAACAAACTTTACTATATAAACAATGATGCAACACAGTAGTCAAACCGACTTAGTATAGAAATTTTGTACTTTTTGACTTATTCTCCATAACACAACAGGAATTTTTCCTGTATTTTTTTTTAACTGAAACATATATGTGCAATGATGGCTTTCACACATGAGTAGGTAGCCATTTTCTTATAGTATAAATCAAACGATGTGCAAGAAGAAATTCACATATATCATTTTTTTTTAAATTTGCAAATAATGTTCTGAGTCAAACTGGACTCGAAACAAGACGGCTTTCACACTAACTCATTGTAGCCCTTTTCATTGATCTTTTATAAAAATATATTTGATAACTAAGCATGACGTCAAACTGTGCAAATCAAAGTTAATAGAGAGCTATTTAAAAAAATAATTCATGATATCATGCTCACTCAAGAATACACATACGTTATGAGTGCATTAAATTTGGTTTCATTAGAATAGAAGTCGAGGGAGTGACAAAATCAAAATTGATACAATATACTACAAGATAACAAGATTGACTATAATAACTCATAATCAAGAGAAAAATCATATTTTTATGTCAAGAGTATATTATTGAATCTAGGAGTGCATCAATTTTATTTTATGACAAAAACTCTCGACAAATCTGAAACTAAAACCAAAAAAAATTTCAGAGTAAAAGAAAACCTAAAAAGAAAACGAAACGAAAGAAACTCGCAAACTAAAAAGAACTCAAATCCCAATAAAATCAGTCCAAAGCACAAATCTCTAAAAAAGTATGAAGATACTCAAATCTCTGTAAATCCAAAGGTTTTGTAAACAAATCACCCAACTGTTTCTCCATCTCAACATGTTGTAGTGCTATTGTTTTGTCTTCAACTAACTCGCGTATAAAATGATGTCGGATATCAATATGTTTTGTACGCGAGTGTTGAACACGATTTTTCGATATATTAATAGCACTCATGTTGTCATAATAAAGCACCATAGTATTTTGTTCAATGCCATAATCCTTGATCATCTGTTTTATCCATAGTAACTGAGAACAACAACTCCCTACTGCAATGTACTCGGCATCCGCAGTAGATAAAGATATCAAGTTTTGTTTTTTGCTGTGCCAAGCAACCAGATTGTTTCCAACATAAAAACATCCACCTGAAGTACTTTTTCTAACATCACATGAACCTGCCCAATCAGAATCCGTATATCCCGATATGATAGCGCCCGAGTCATTAGTAAACCAGATACCTAAATCAACTGTTCCACTGACATATTTTATGATACGTTTCACAGCAAACAAATGTGACTCCTTAGGTTCAGACTGAAACCTAGCACACACACCGACACTAAATGCAATGTCAGGTCTACTAGCAGTTAAGTACAAAAGGCTATCAATCATGCTCCTATACACTGTTTGATCAACACTTTTTCTGGACATGTCCTTACCTAGTTTGGTAGTTGTACTCATAGGAGTTCTAGCATGTTTTTCATTTTCTAAACCAAATTTAGTCACAAGATCCTTATCATACTTGGTTTGAGCGATAAAAATCCCTCTCTCCAATTGAGTAATTTGAAGGCCTAAAAAGAACTTCAACTCACCCATCATGCTCATCTCAAAATGACTGTGCATGAGATCTGCAAACTCCTTAGCTAATAATTGACTCGACGCCCCGAAAACAATGTCATCCACATATATTTGTGCCACAACTAAACTCTTGTTTTCACGATACAGGTGGTAGTATATCAAGATCATCTGTACTATTAGTATCATCAACAGAGTCAGTATTAAGCAGAGAAGAGGCAAAGGCTACAAAGTTTTCTTCGTCATTTTCAGAATCATCATTAGATTCATCTGAATCATCCCAAGTAACTTTCATAGCTTTACCCTTTCTCTTAAGATGATTAGGGCATTCTTGTGTGATGTGTCCAAAACCAGAACATTCAAAACATTGAACTTTATTCTCAGAATTCTTATTTTTCTGTTTGACTTTGTTGTTGCTACCACCTGTATTCGAACTCACAGTATTCTTCTTTTTCACAAAAGCTTTGCTTTTTTCAAATTTTTCCGCATTCAACTTGTTTGGCTTCCGAAAGAATTTATTGAACTTTTTGACAAACATAGCCAACATCTCAACATCTAAATCACCTTCATCTTCAGACTCCTCTAAATTTTGTTCAATAGTGGATAGAGCCATCCCTTTGGACTTCCTTGGTTTTGAAAGACTAGACTCAAATGTTTGTAGATTTCCTACCAATTGTTCAACTTTCATAGAGTCGATGTCCTTACTTTCCTCAATAGCTGTAACTTTCGCCTGAAACCTTTCTGGAAGAGACCTAACGATCTTACGGACAATTCTATTTTCAGGAATTTTCTCTCCTAGATTGAAACTGGAGTTGACTATATCACTCAACTTTGCATAGAACTCATCAAATGTTTCATTCTCCTCCATACGTAGGGTTTCAAAATTAGTAGTCAACCTCTGAAGTTTCGAAAGTTTTACAGCCATAGTACCTTCATGAGTTGTTTCTAAGATTGTCCAAGCTTCTTTTGCTATTTCACAAGTAGAAATTCTTTTAAATTCTTCCGAGGAAACACAACTAAAAATTGCATTTATTGCTTTGCTATTCCAACCAACTTTTTCATAATCTGTTTTATCCCATGACTCAATCGGTTTCTCAACTAACTCATCATTCACCATGTACATTGGTGGACTCCAACCGTTCATAATGGCCATCCATACTCTCTCATCTATAGACTTCAAATAAGCTCTCATCCTAGCTTTCCAATATCCATAATTTGATCCATCTAGAATAGGAGGTCTAATAGATGAGGGTCCATCTCTATGAAAATTCATGCCTATTTGATCTCTCTAAAAGGGTGAGAGAACCTGCTCTGATACTAATTGAAAAAACTCCTAGACACACGTATGTATCTAACCTCTAGGCAATGATATTTCTCGTTCGCTTAAGTAAAAGTCAGAAGAAATATTAAAAACGAAAGTAGAGATGAACGCCAAGATTTTAACGTGGAAAACCCAAACGGAAAAAATTCACGGATCAAAACTCGGATCAAAACCAATCACTATGATAGTAGCAGTTATAAGACTGACTCACAAAACAACCCGTCGATCCAAACGACTTTGTTCCTCTCAGTCTTGCTCGCTAGAACCCACAATTCACTACTTCTTGTGATTGAAGTCCAATCTTAGTAGCCCTCGAGATTGATCTTTCGTCTAGATAGCCCTTAAGACGAAAGATTAAGATTTGTAGATGCAAAGGACCTTATTTGTTGAAGAACCGATGTAGCCTCCAAAAAGTCTCCTTGAATAATCTCCTTCAACTGACTAGAGTTAGGGTTTCACAATCCTTATATATGATCTTCAAGATAGAGTCAAATCTGAGTCTTATCCGTACTCACGAAAATCCAATAAATTGCAAACTTCATAGGTGCGTTCGAACACGGCCCGGGTGCGTTCGAACGGCCTGACTTAATCTCAGGTGCGTTCGAATGGGCCCAAGTGCGTTCGAACGCGACAGCTTGAATTCTTTAGGTTGCGTTCGAACGTGTTTGTAAACGCTGCTCTCGGTCTGTGTCAACGCAGTACCCACGTTCGAACGCGTTTGTGAACGCGGCTCTCTGTCTGTGTGAACGCCGTACCCGCATTCCAACACGTTTGTGAACGCGGCTCTCTGTCTATGTGAACGCAGATTTCGCGTTCGAACGCGTTTGTGAACGCGGTGAGAACACAATAGCTTTTCTCCAATGATCTTGCAATTCTTCACACTAGTGATATTCTAGACTTGTGTAAAGCTCATATATATGAAAAAAGACACTTAGAATATTTTGTACAAAATTACCAACAAATAAAAAACCTAACAAAAACGTGAAAACACACGAAATCAATCGAGATCAAGCATGTTTATTGAATAAAAAATAGGAAAAATGATGGATGATCATACCTTGCAAAAGTGAAGAAAAACTCAAAGATTTGGTCGAAAGATGCTAGATCCGGAGGAGAACTACCCTCTAAAAGGATTTGAAGTGAAAAATTCGATGAAAAACACCAAGATCTTAAAGATTTGAGAAGGGGAAAATGAAGGGTTTTTAGGGTTTGGAAAATGGAAGATGAAACCCTTGGGTTCGGACGCAGTATTTAAAGAACCCATGAGTGCGTTCGAACGCACCAATCTGTGTGTTCAAACGCGCCAGTCATCGCGTTCGAACTCAAAAATCTGCGTTTGAACGCCCACTTTTTTTTTTTATTTTAAACTAAAAAAATCAAAAATCTTTTTTGGAGATACACTTCTAGAATTTCAAAATATATTCAAGATATAGAATATGATAATCAAATGAAATAAGTCATACAAAGATGAATCAAATCATCAAAAGCATATTATAATCAATTCGAATGCATCACTCAAAATTAAATTAATCTTGATTGATCATAATGATATACATATGCAAGATGAGCATAGATAACATGAACCAATCTTCTTAAACAAACTTTACTATATAAACAATGATGCAACACAGTAGTCAAACCGACTTATTCTCCATAACATAACAGGAACTTTTCCTGTATTTTTTTTTTATACTGAAACATATATGTGCAATGATGGCTTTCACACATGAGTAAGTAGCCCTTTTCTTGTATTACAAATCAAACAATGTGCAAGAAGAAATTCACATATGT
Source organism: Typha angustifolia (assembly GCF_048772165.1). NCBI lineage: Eukaryota > Viridiplantae > Streptophyta > Magnoliopsida > Poales > Typhaceae > Typha > Typha angustifolia. The sequence goes on along the minus strand of NC_133252.1, from coordinate 6,896,759 downwards.
CATTTTTTTTTTAATTTTGCAAATAATGTACTGAGTCAAACAAGACTCTAAACAAGACGGCTTTCACACTAACTCATTGTAGCCCTTTTCATTGATCTTTTATGAACAAATTTTTGATGACTAAGCATGAGGTCAAACTGTGCAAATCAAGGTTAATAGTGAGTTATTTAAAAAAAAAATATTCATGCTATCATGGTCACTCAAGAATACACATACGTTATTAGTGCATTAAATTTAGTTTCATTATAATAGAAGTCGAGGGAGTGACAAAATCAAAATTGATACAATATACTACAAGATGACAAAATTGACTATAATAACTCATAATCAAGAGAAAAATCATAATTTTATGTCAAGAGTATATTATTGAATCTAGGAGTGCATCAATTTTTTTATGACAAAAACTCTCGGCAAATCTGAAACATAAAACCAAAAAAAATTTCAGAGTAAAAGAAAACCTAAAAAAAAACGAAACGAAAGAAACTCGCAAACTAAAAAGAACACAAATCCCAATAAAATCAGTCCAAAGCACAAATCCCTAAAGAAGTACGAAGATACTCAAATCTCTGTAAATCCAAAGGTTTTGTAAACAAATCACCCAACTGTTTCTCCGTCTCAACATGTTCTAGTGCTATTGTTTTGTCTTCAACTAACTCGCGTATAAAATGATGTCAGATATCAATATGTTTTGTACGCGAGTGTTGAACAAGATTTTTCGATATATTAATAGCACTCATGTTGTCACAATAAAGCACCATAGTATCTTGTTCAATGCCATAATCCTTGACCATCTGTTTCATCCATAGTAACTGAGAACAATAATTCTCTGCTGCAATGTACTCGGCCTCCGCAGTAGATAAAGATATCGAGTTTTGTTTCTTACTATGCTAAGCAACCAGATTGTTTCCAACATAAACACATCCACCTGAAGTACTTTTTCTATCATCACACGAACCTATCCAATCAGAATCCGTGTATCCCGATATGATAGCACTCGAGTCATAAGTAAACCAAATACCTAAATCAACTGTGCCACTGACATATTTTATGATACGTTTCACAGTAAACAAATGTGACTCCTTAGGTTCAGACTGAAACCTAGCACACACTGCAACACTAAATGCAATGTCAGGTCTACTAGTAGTTAAGTACAAAAGACTATCAATCATGCTCCTATATAGTGTCTCATCAATAATTTTTCCTAACATGTCCTTACCTAGTTTGATAGTTGTACTCATAGGAGTTCTAGCATGTTTTGCATTGTTATATTTCAGATTATGTGAAGTTCTAACAACATAGCAATTATCAGATGTTCTAGATCCAAAACATATAACATTACCATCATGATCTAGAATGGTACAATCATTTTTGGAGAATTTTACCTCATAACCTTCATCACAAAATTGACTGATGCTTAGTAGGTTTACTTTCATGCCCTCAACATAAAGAATATTTTCAAGAATAGAAATACCTGGAGTACTTATCTTTCCTTTACCTATTACCTTGGATGAATTACCATCTCCAAATGTCACAACTCCCCCTTCATTTTCTTCGAGATTAGAAAATAAGGATTTGTCGCCTGACATATGTTGAACAGCCACTGTCTAAATACCACAAGTCAGAATTTAAAGCTTTCAAGGCAGTATGTACAACATAACATTTCAAGTCACTTTTCTTGACCCATATGGCTTTTGTTTTCATCTCATAAATAAAATCACTTCTAGGTTTTGCAAAAATTTGCAATGGGGTTGAATATGCCCTAGAATGCCGTAATGAAAGCATGTTAGAACAAACCCTTTTCTACTCACCTTTTGTCGAGGAGTGTGACTAGAGTTTACCTTTGGTACCGTCGAAGATTCACCAGTTTGTAGTTTCAACTTCAGTTTAGAAGCATTCATCCAGGACTGCAGAAACAAATACAGTTTTGTTATTTTTTGAATTACTAGTGTATCCAACACCATACCTGTCTTTCCAGAGATCTGAGCTTTTAGAATCTCGTCCAGTTTGTTCTTCCCTTTTAGAAATATAACTTCCTTATGCAATCGCTCTAGTTCAATTTCATCAGTCTTCATTTTATTTTTCACATTGTCAAGTTGTTTAGAAAGGTCTTTAACATGTTCAAGCTCCAATTTATACTTCTCCTCAAATTGAATTCTTTCTGGTTCAATTACCTTGAGTCGTTGAACTAGTCTAAGATTGCTTTTCTTGAGTTTAAACGACTCTAGGTACAAGTCATTATATGCCTTTTGAATTTCAGATTCATCTTCCTCAGCTGGTAGCATATCAAAATCATCTATACTATCAATATCAACAATAGAGTCAGTATTAAGTAGAGAAGAGACAAAGGCTACAAAGTTTTCTTCGTCATTTTCAGAATCATTATTAGATTCATCTGAGTCATCCCAAGTAACTTGCATAGCTTTGCCCTTCCTCTTAAGATGATTAGGGCATTCTTGTGCGATGTGTCCAAAACCAGAACATTCAAAACATTGAACTTTATTCTCAGAATTCTTATTTTTCTGTTTGACATTGTTGTTGCTCACACCTGTATTCGAACTCACAGAATTCTTCATTTTCATAAAAGCTTTGCTTTTTTCCAAATTTTTCAGCATTCAACTTGTTTGGCTTCCGAAAGAATTTATTGAACTTTTTGACAAACATAGCCAACATCTCAACATCTAAATCACCTTCATCATCAAACTCCTCTAAAGTTTGTTCAATAGTGGATAGAGCCATCCCTTTGGACTTTCTCGGTTTTGAAAGACTAGACTCAAATGTTTATAGATTTCCTACCAATTATTCAATTTTCATAGAGTCGATGTCCTTACTTTCCTCAATAACTGTAACTTTCGCTTGAAACCTTTCTGGAAAAGACCTAAGGATCTTACGGACAATTCTGTTTTCAGGAATTTTCTCTCCTAGGTTGAAACTGGAGTTGACTATATCACTCAGCTTTGTATAGAACTCATCAAATGTTTCATTCTCCTCCATACGTAGGGTTTCAAAACTAGTAGTCAACCTCTGAAGTTTTGAAAGTTTTACAGCCATAGTTCTTTCATGAGTTGTTTCTAAGATCGTCGAGGCTTCTTTTGCTATTTCACAAGTAAAAATTCTTCTAAATTCTTCCGAGGAAACACAACTAAAAATTGCATTTATTGCTTTGCTATTCCAGCCAACTTTTTCATAATCTGTCTTATCCCACGACTCAATCGGTTTCTTAATAAACTCATCATTCACCATGTTCATTGGTGGATTCCAACCGTTCACAATGGCCATCCATACTCGCTCATCTATAGACTTCAAATAAGCTCTCATCCTAGCTTTCCAATATCCATAATTTGATCCATCTAGAATAGGAGGTCTAATAGATGATGGTCCATCTCTATAAAAATCCATGCCTATCTGATCTCTCTCAAAGGGTGAGAGAACCTACTCTGATACCAATTGAAAAAATCACTAGACACACATATGTATCTAACCTCTAGGCAATGATATCGTTCGTTCGCTTAAATAAAAGTCAGAAGAAATATTAAGAACGAAAGCAGAGAAATCACTACTTCTTGTGATTGAAGTTGTGATTGAAGTCCAATCTCAGTAGCCCTCGAGATTAATCTTTCGTCTAGATAGCCCTTAAGACGAAAGATTAAATTCTTGTAGATGAGAAGAACCTTGTTCGTTGAAAAACCGATATACCTTCAAAAAATCTCCTTCAATAATGCTTCTTCAACTACCCTAGAGATAGGGCATCACAATCTTTATATATGATCTTCAAGATAGAGCCAAATCCAAGTCTTATCCGTACTCACGAAAATCCAATAAATTGCAAACTTCATAGGTGCGTTCGAACGCGGCCCGAGTGCGTTCGAACGGCCTGACTTAATCTTAGGTTTGTTCGAACGGGCCCAAGTGCATTCGAACGCGATAGCTTGAATTATTCATGTTGCGTTCAAATACGTTTGTGAACACTGCTCTCGGTCTGTGTGAACTGATACGATTTGGACTTCACCGACATCGTCTCAAGCTTGGATTTACCTTAGGATAAGATTGAGTTTTAGGATAAGATTGAGTTTTAGGATAAGATTGAGTTTTAGGATAAGATTGAGTTGTTGGTTAGCCTATAAAAGTATGTGTAGGGCAACCAAAATTATTATTGATTATTGAGAATTGAGTTTGCCTTGCCTCCTTCATCTTCTTCGCTCCCGTTCCCTCAATCTCCCCGGCGACGCCGCTTCTAATCTCCCTCGACAGGCCAATCACCCTAGTCCCTTAGGAGTGGCCCTCTTCTCCCCCTTCTTCCAATTTATCCATCGCTATCCCTAACCTTTCCATCATCCATAACCCTTCCACCATCACTTTTACACCGGTGCCACCCCATCAACACCGGCCCTCCACAATCCACCATTACCTAGGATTTCGTGCCTTCATCCACAGAATCCAAAAACAGAGTATCCTGACGTTCGTCCACTAAACGAACGATATCTCGAGATCCCCAACTCCGATTCGCCTGAAACTAGATCCGTTGGAAAGCTCTTTTCCGGGCCTACAACATATCACAATTTCACAGCGATCCAACGGCGGGATATTTCGGGATCTGATCTCAAAGTTCCGTGCAAGATCGTATTAATCTTGAATCAGAGCCTATAGCCGAGGAAGGATCGTAACAAGCTGGTATTAGAGCCATAGCACCAAAAGAGGGTTCGTAACAAGCTGGTATCAGAGCCACCGTTCCTCGGACAAGTGCTTCCAATGACGATCACTCGATCTAATAGGAATACAGAAGAACCTAGCGTTCTATCCATGTTGGGGTCTATTTCCAAACAGATTGCCATCAACAAGCAAATAATGATGGAGATGATGCAGGAAATACGGGCATGGACGAAACCTTTTTCAACAAGCAAGGCAATCACAAGACAGCATTGGGAACCCTCCACAACATACCCAACATCCTCCACGGCCTCCCCGTTCATCACAAAAATAGGGGAAAGTTCGGCTATCCAGCAAGATCGAGATTCTACACCTCGACCCATGGTCAGCCGCAACGAACTGCCACCGGCTACAATGAGATCCTCAACCATTGTAGCAGCCCTCGGAACCTCCACATCTTCCCATGCACCGGAGACCTTGTCGACAAATCGCGAAGTGCTGGCTACGCCACACCTGGTCGCTGGATATCCCTCATCAGGAATCCTCATCGGTGGTGAAGGAGATGATCCGAAACCGCGAATTTCGACACTTGGGCTGCCTTTCACCAGCTCCCTTTGCAACCACCGTGAGTCGGCAACTAAGAAGAAATCGCATATGGCCTCCAGCGATCTTCTACCATTCTCCTCGGTCAATCGACAGTCGACCACGACAGCTTCGTCACCGGTGATGACGTTGCAGCTCCCTGCCAAGCTACAACTCAAAGGAGAAGGCCACGATCTTCCACCCATGGCAGCTGAAGGTGCAGATGTGGCTGGACATCGAGGAGAAGAAGTTGAGGAGCAACAACACGTGGAGGACACGAAGGCCGAAATCTCCCTCGACGCCTATTCGGGGACAGCTGCACCAAAGACCTTGCGGGTGAACGGTGTAATCAAGAAAACCACAGTGAGAATCTTGATTGACACCGGGTCCACCCACAACTTCATTGACATGAGGCTCCTTAGGAAGATTGGGCTCGAGTCGGAACCCACGGAAGGGTTCGATGTGACGATTGGAGATGGCACCACCTTGCGAGCAGATTCTATTTGTGGAGGTGCAGAATTGAAGGTGCAAGACCAAATTTTCACATTGGATCTTTATCCATTGGCCTTGCAAGGTGCCGATATTGTTTTAGGGACCCAATGGCTTCGGAGCTTGGGGCCCGTGACCTTTGATTTTACAAGCCTCACATTGACCTTTTGGAGAGATGATCAGAGAGTGTTGTTGGATGGAAGTAAACCGCTGCTTGAACTTTCAAAAGAAAGGGAGCTCGCTTCTTTCTCGGCACCCACTTTTCCTTTCTTTTCAGATCTACGAAGAGCCAGTGCAGAGGATAGTGATCTGGTCCGACTCATGGAGGAGTTGAGAGCGAACCCCTCAAGCAACCCCGAGCACGAGGAGCGCAATGGGTTAGTACTAGAGCACGGGCGAATCAAGGTACCCCGAAACGAAGAGCTACGGAGGCTATTGATGGCACACTTCCATGATACTCCTATAGCAGGTCATGAAGGGGTATTACGTACTTACAAGCGGCTGGCCCAAAACTGTACTTGGACTGGGATGAAGACGGACGTGAAGAAGTATGTGCGTGAATGTCAAATCTGCCAACGAGCCAAATCGGAGGCACTCAAGCCTAGCGGGCTACTGCAACCACTACCGATACCAGAGCGTATTTGGGAGGATATCTCCATGGACTTCATCGAGGGGCTGCCGGAGGTTCGAGGACAATCGGTGGTGTTTGTTGTGGTGGATAGATTGAGCAAGTATGCACATTTCATAACATTGTCTCACCCGTTTTCAGCAAAAAGGGTTGCTGAAATTTTTGTTCGGGAAGTGGCACGCTTGCATGGGATGCCTAGGACGATCGTGTCAGACCGGGATCGCATCTTCATAAGTGAGTTTTGGTCCGAGTTCTTCAGATTGCAAGGGACTCAAATCAATCTTAGTTCAGCTTATCACCCCGAGACGGATGGCCAAACCGAGGTGGTGAATCGTGGACTAGAGCAATACTTGCGATGCTTTGTGGCGGATCGACCAAAGGATTGGGTCAAATTTCTTCCCTGGGCTGAGTGGTCATACAATACCGCTCATCACTCAAGCATTGGCATGACCCCATTTGAGGCGGTTTATGGGCGCACTCCCCCTGTCTTGCGTGCCTACGATAGACTCGCGGCGACGGATAGGACTGAGCTTGACTTGGAGCTTGCTGATCGAGATGAAACATTGAGACGGCTCAAGACTCACCTAGCCACAGCACAAAACCGCATGAAGCAAACGCATGACAAAGGCCGACGTGAGCGAGAATTTGAGGTGGATCAATTGGTGTTCGTTCGAGCTCAACCGTATCGACAATCCACATTGAGACCCATTTTGAACCAAAAGTTGGGATACAAGTACTATGGTCCGTACCGAGTGCTACAACGAATCGGTCCAGTAGCTTACCGATTGGACCTACCTGAAGGAACCAGGATACATCCCGTCTTCCATGTCTCGGCATTGAAGGCCAAGATCGGGCCTAACCATGTAGTGGGTTCGACCTTACCCGAACCAATGGAGGAAGATGGCTCCACTGAGCCGGTTCGAGTCCTAAGTCGTAGGAGAAGACGCCAAGGATCCAGATTAGAGACTGAAGTGCTGATTGAGTGGTTGGGCAAACCTACTGACGAGTCTACATGGGAGCTAGAGGCAGACATCATGGATCGCTTCCCAAATTTCAAACCTTGAGGACAAGGTTGCGGAAGCGTGGTGGATTGATACGATTCGGACTTCACCGACATCGTCTCAAGCTTGGATTTACCTTAGGATAAGATTGAGTTTTAGGATAAGATTGAGTTTTAGGATAAGATTGAGTTGTTGGTTAGCCTATAAAAGTATGTGTAGGGCAACCAAAATTATTATTGATTATTGAGAATTGAGTTTGCCTTGCCTCCTTCATCTTCTTCGCTCCCGTTCCCTCAATCTCCCCGGCGACGCCGCTTCTAATCTCCCTCGACAGGCCAATCACCCTAGTCCCTTAGGAGTGGCCCTCTTCTCCCCCTTCTTCCAATTTATCCATCGCTATCCCTAACCTTTCCATCATCCATAACCCTTCCACCATCACTTTTACACCGGTGCCACCCCATCAACACCGGCCCTCCACAATCCACCATTACCTAGGATTTCGTGCCTTCATCCACAGAATCCAAAAACAGAGTATCCTGACGTTCGTCCACTAAACGAACGATATCTCGAGATCCCCAACTCCGATTCGCCTGAAACTAGATCCGTTGGAAAGCTCTTTTCCGGGCCTACAACATATCACAATTTCACAGCGATCCAACGGCGGGATATTTCGGGATCTGATCTCAAAGTTCCGTGCAAGATCGTATTAATCTTGAATCAGAGCCTATAGCCGAGGAAGGATCGTAACAAGCTGGTATTAGAGCCATAGCACCAAAAGAGGGTTCGTAACATGAACATAGCACCCACGTTCAAATGCGTTTGTGAACGCGGCTCTCTGTCTGTGTGAACGCGGCTCTCTGTCTGTGTGAACGCAGTACCCGCGTTCGAACGTGTTTTTAAACGCACCGTGTTCGAACGCGTTTGTGAACGCGGTGTGAACTCAACAGCTTTTCACCACTACTCTTACAATTCTTCAAATCAGAGATATTCTAGACTTGTGTAAAGCTCATATACATGAAAAAATACACTTAGAATATTTTGTACACAATTGCCAACAAATAAAAACCTAACAAGCTAGCTTCTATAAAGGTGTGGATGGCAGCCAAAATTGTTATGCTATTAGATTATTAATTTCTTGTCTCCTATCTTCTCTCTATTCTCTCTACTCTAATCTCCCTTCTCCCTCTTCACCAACCTACCACCTCTACCGTTGGCAAGGTCTCTCCTAACTTCTAATCTCCCTCATCTGTCGAGTTCTCCCTCTTCCTTGGGATCTCAACGACTTCTTCCCCTTCGTCTTTATCCCTTAACAACATCCACCATCCACCCTTATCTCCATTATCATCCATAACCCTAACATCCACTTCACTTGTAACCACCACCATCATCCGTACTAAATTATAATTTCATCCCTGTTGTAGTTTGAATCTGCAAAGGGCATAAATATAAAAAAAACATAAATCAGGAAGTTACGAATCTATTCCACTTAGTTTCATAATTTTTCGACTATGAGAGAATATTTGATGAATATTTTCCCTCGGCGCGAACTACTTCCTGCAATAAATCTAGATCTTGAAGGAATCGTTCCGTGACTTATCAGTCTACATAACTCAAGTTAGAAAATTCAAATCCTACGAAGCAACATAAATATTAGAATAAACATTTAGACCATTAGACTAATAACTAAAAGTCTCTAATAGTTATAAGGAACTTGAAGGTTAAAGACACTTATTGTAATCAGATAGCAAAGTAAGAAAGTTTTAGGTCATTTTAGTAATAGCAAATTACAATAGACATGTTATGTACAATGTATGTTATATTATATGGCTTATTATAGTTTACCCTCTTAAACCTACTTGTAAATCACACCAAGTTCTTATTGTTAGATTTTCCATCCAAAATTATTTGTACAATCATGGGCACCAATATTTCCATAAGTAAGGTGTCACGACTAGAAATTGGAATCATGACTAGTCATATACCTCAATACGCTTGAGATACACGAAACCTAACTAATACTTCCTAAGTATACAATGCAAGAATAAATAAAAGAAAAAAATTGCTTTATTTGATTTAAACTAATTGTAATGAAAATAAAGTAATGTCATTGCTACTAAATCCCTAAATGAATTTAGAAGTCTCATATTGTTGGCCTCATGTAGTAAATGTTCACCTTTGGAGCCCTCGTGGCTCTGGTCGCCATCGACCATGGTTGGAAGACCTCCCACCGTCGGTTGCAGACTGTTAGCAACAGAGACCGCCGATGTCTCTCTCTCTCTCCCCCTCTCTTTTTCTCTCTCATTAGTCCCTTCGAGATGAAGGAGTTCGAGATGAAGGAGGCAAACTTGGGTAACCTGAGTCTCACCTTCATCCCTTAAGTGTTGGATTTGGGTCTGGCTAGATTTGAATCCAAGGGAATTGACCCGATTTAGTTAAGTTAATTGGATTGGGCCTTTAGCTCAATGCTCAACTCGCTTACACTCCTACAAGCGAGCTTGGGGTGAAAGAGAAAGGAGAAAATGCACACTCGGTCAAATGCAGTGAATATTTTCATCTTCAGAGCGCATCCTCATCCCAACAAATTGAGCTAAGAGTGAAGCTCTCATGGTTATTTGCAATTGAATTGCAGTTTTTTTTAACCCATTTGCAACTTTGGGTTAAAAGTTATTGTATTGGCAAAATCAATCACTAAAATTCTCTTCCCCTCCTCTTCACCTCCTCATCTCCACAAATCCGTCGACTTTGGCCACTCGAGAATAGACCTGGAGCTCTAAGTCATCATCAACCAAAAAGCCTCCAAAGCCCCAAAATCCTTTTCTCCTTCTTTTCTCTCTTCTTCTCCATCTCTCACAAATTATCTTCTACAATCATGGCACCACTTATTTTTTACCACTAGGATCAAGAATTCTACCTCATAGTCAATCATATCTAAATTTGTCAATGAGAAGATGGTATTTAATGTTATTGTGCAAAACTGTGTGGTAATCTGATGATTGGACTTATAGACATTGCTTCTAATACTTATCACATTTTGGTTGGAGTATTTTTTAGTTAGTCTTATCTTTATTGATACTAAACCTTAATAAAAAGAGAGGCTAGATTGGCCAGGGTAGGGACGAGGAAAAATGATTGAAAGATTAGAAGTTTGATACGATCTCCCCTTTGAGCTAAGGTTCGATCTCTTCCTAATTCTCAGATTTGGACTAGAATTGGCACAGAACTTTATAAATAGATCCCAATATATGCCAGTGTCGGATCGACATAAAATTTTGATATATTGTAGCCCCAGAAAAGAGCTTTCCAACAAATCAAGTTTCAAGTGAATCGGACATAGGGATCTTGATATATCGTTCGATTAGTGAACAAACATCAGGGTCTAATCAGGATCCGTGAATGGAGGCACAAGATCCTAGATGATAATGGTTGGAGGTGGACTGGCATTAATAGGGTGGCACCGGTGAAAAGTGGTGGTGGAAGGGTTATAATTGATGGAAGGGTTAGGGCAAGTGTTAGATAGATTGGAAAAAGGGGGAGGAGAGGGCCACCCCTAAGGGACTAGGGTGATCGGCCGGTTGAGGGAGGTTAGAAGCGGCGTTGCCAGGGATCGAGAGAACAAGGCAAGGCAAAAACTCAATTAATTAATAATGACTCTATGGTTGCCATCCACATCCTTTAGCGGCTAACCAAACAATTCAAAAATAACCCTAAATAGTACATTTTCACCGACCGCGTTCGAACGCGCCTGATCGCGTTCGAATGCATCTATTTTTCTCTTCTCTGGATTTGCGAACACGATGCAAGTATTCGAATGCGCGTCCGAATGCAACTGTTTCCCATTTCTCTGGATTTGCGAATGTGATGCAAGCGTTCATAGCGCGTTCGAATGCATAATTCACACTCTCTAGATGTGCGAACGTGATACAGGCGTTCACAACCGCGTTCGAACGCACTCCACTTGTGTTCGAACGCGACTTACGGAAAACATATTTTCTTATGAATTAAACACTAAAACAAGAAACAAAGACACCCCCAAAGTGTATGCGTGCTCGAGACGACATCAGTGAAGTCCAAATCATATCAATCCACCACGTTTCCACAACCTTGTCCTCAAGGTTTGAAATTTGGGAAGCGATCCATAATATCTGACTCTAGCTCCCAAGTAGACTCGTCAGTTGGTTTGCCCAGCACTTCAGTCTCCAATCTGGATCCATGACGTCTTCTCTTGCAGCCTAAGACTCGGACTGATTCAATTGGGCCATCTTCTTCCATTGGTTCGGGCAAGGCCAAACCCACTACATGGTTAGGCCCGATCTAGGCCTTCAATGCCGATACATGGAAGACCGGATGTATCCTAGTTCCGTCAGGTAGGTCCCACAGGTAAGCTACTAGACCGATTTGTTGTAGCACTCGGTACGGATCATAGTACTTGTAACCCAACATCTGGTTAAAAATTGGCCTCAATATGGTTTGTCGGTATGGTTGAGCTCGAACGAACACCCATTGATCCACCTCAATGTGGTTTGTTGCTAGGTGAATCTTAAGCCGTCTCAATGTGTCATCTCGATCTGCAAGTTCCAAGTCGAGCTCTGTTCTATCTCCTGCTACGAGTCTATCCGGGGGAGTGCACCCATAAACTGCCTCAAAGTGGGTTATGCTGATGCTAGAGTAATGAGCGGTATTGTATGACCACTCGGCCCATGGAAGGAATTTGACCCAATCCTTTGATCGGTCCGCCAAAGAGCATCGCAAGTATTGCTCCAGTCCGCGATTCACCACCTCGGTTTGGCCATCCGTCTCGGGGTGATAAGCTGAACTAAGGTTGATTCGAGTCCCTTGCAATCTGAAGAATTCAGACCAAAATTCGCTTATGAAGATGCGATCTCGATTTGACATGATCGTCCTAGGTATCCCATGCAAGCGCGCCACTTCCCTAACAAAAATTTCAGTAACCTTTTTCGCTGAAAACGGATGAGACAATGCTATGAAATGAGCATATTTGCTCAGCCTATCCACCACAACAAATACCACTGATTGCCCTCAGACCTCCGACAGCCCTTTGATGAAGTCCATGGAGATGTCTTCCCAAATATGCTTCGGTATAGGAAGTGGTTGCAACAGCCCGCTAGGTTTGAGCATCTCCGATTTGACTCGTTGGCAGATTTGGCATTCACGCACATATTTCATCATGTCCGACTTCATCATTGTCCATGTACAGTTTTGGGCCAGCCGCTTGTAGGTACGTAAGACCCCTTCATGGCCTGCTATAGGAGTATCATGGAAGTGTGCCATCAATAGTCTCCGTAGCTCTTCGTCCGCGGGTACCTTGATCCGCCCGCGCTTGAGTACCAACCCGTTGCGCTCCTCGTGCTCGGGTGGCTTAATGGGTTCTCTCTCAGCTCCTCCATGAGTTGGACCAGTTCACTATCCCTTACACTAGCTCTCCGCAGATCTGAGAAAAAAAGGAAAAGTGGGTGCTGAGAAAGAGAATGTGAAAGTTCAATGAGCTGTTGATTTCCATCCAGTAGCACTCTCTGGTCATTCCTCCAAAATGTCAATGAGAGGTTTGTAAAGTCAAATGTCACGGGCCCCAAGCTTCGAAACCATTGAGTCCATAAAATAATGTCGACACCTCGTAAGGCCAACGGATAAAGATCCAATGTGAAAGTTTGGCCTTGCACCTTCAATTCCACACTTTCATAAATATAATCCGCTCGCAATGTGGTGCCATCTCCAATCGTCATATTGAACCCTTCCATGGGTTTCGACTCGAGCCTAATCTTCCTAAGGAGCCTCTTGTCAATGAAGTTCTGGGTGGACCCGGTGTCAATCAAGATTTTCATTGTGGTTTTCTTGACTACACTATTCACCCGCAATGTCTTTGGTGTAGCTGTCCTCGAATAGGCCTGGAGGGAGATTTTAGCTATCATGTCCTCCACGAGTTGCTCCTCAGCTACTTCTCCTTGATGTCCTACACACCTTCATTTTCAGCTACAAATTCGTCCTCCACATCCTCCAATCCATCTATTAGCATCACCGATCCCATTGGTTTAGCGTAGTGATGCCCGGGTACAAACTTCTCATCAGAATGGAAGCATAGGCCTTTGGCTCTTCGTTCCTCCACTTGAGCAAGTGTGAGTGCTTGTCCTAGACCTCTAGGTGCGTACTTCACATCTTGGGATGGCTTCACGGGTGCTCGAGGAGGCACCATTGCAGCAATAGTTCTTGGTACTCCAGTAATATTTCCTACCGCTATGGTTGGTTGATCTTGGTTGCGACTTCCTTGGCTTGACAAATTCTATTTTAGGAGTAATTTCATGGCCATGTGTTTGTCTTCCATGAGCACCGAATCTTTAAAGGCCTCCTTTAAGGTTCTAGGCCTTAAAGCCCTCACATCGGCTTGTATATCTCCCCGCAGCTCGGAGATGAAGGTCCTGTGAAGTTGCTGATCCGTCCATCGGGATGACATTTGGTACTTATCCTCTCAAATTCTTCTTGGTATGCCCTAACCGTGGTCTTTTGCACCGTCTTTGAAAGGAGAGCATCGAAGTCTTCATACCTCGACACTCCAAATCGCTGTGTGATATCAGCACAAAATTCATTCCAAGTTTCGATAGCCTTATTGGCATTGGCTGCTCGAAATGAAGCGCCGCATCTTCAAGGTGGAAGCTCGCAAGCGTCACCTTATATTCTTCCGTTGTACCTTGGTATGCGAAGAATTGCTCTATCCTATATAACCAATCGATCGGATCGCCACCTTTGAACTTGGGAAATTCGAGACGTACGATTTGTACACGGATGCCGTTGTCTCGTTCTGGATCATGTCCAAGTCCTTGTCTAACCGGAGGAGGATGCACCATGAATGGTTGATGATCTCTCCTTCGATTTTGATTAACTCGCTGTGGTTGCGGGTCGTATTGACCCGCCCACGGATCTTGATCTCCAAGGTGATCTCCATAGTGGTTCGCTTGTCGGATGGGTTCACCTACAATTGGGCCTGGTGGAACCATCCTTGCTTGCCTTTGCCCATACGGTGGTGGCAGCAGCGGCTCTTGTGGTTGCAAATTATGAACCGGTGGCGGTGGGTTCATGGAAGTGGACTCACGTCGTGGGGTCGATAGTGCGTTCCCGATCACAATGGCTTCCCTCGTCGCCCGTAATTCCCACATCATCTCCATCATCATCTGGTTATTGATGGCCATTTGTTCGAAAAGAAACCCCAACACGGCTTGAGCACTAGGTTCTTCCGTATTCCGATTAGACTGGGCGATTCCGTGGGTGAAAGTACCCACCACCATTTCCCCCTCCTCTATTGGGAGAATCTCTTCTTAATCATCTCGCCGTGTAGCCATGGCTCTAGTTGTCATCATAGGAACCACGTGCCCGAGGAACGATGGCTCTAATACCAGCTTGATACGATCTCCCTTTTGAGCTAAGGTTCGATCTCTTCCTAATTCTCATATCTGGACTAGAATTGGCATGGAACTTTGTAAATAGATTCAGAAATATGCCGCTATCAGATGTATGTGAAATTTTGATATGTTGTAGCCCTAGAAAAGAGCTTTCCAGCAAATTAAGTTTTAGGCGAATCGAATGTAGGGATCTCGAGATATTGTCCGATTAGTGGACAAACATCAGGGGCTCTGATTATGATCCGTGGATGGAGGTACGAGATTCTAGATGATGGTGGTTGGAGGTGGACCAGCGTTAATGGGGTGGCACCGGTGAAAAGTGGTGGTGGAAGGGTTATGGTTGATGGAAGGGTTAGGGCAAGTGTTGGATAGATTGGAAGAAGGGGGAGGAGAGGTTCACCCCTAAGGGACTAGGGTGATCGGCCGATCGAGGGAGGTTAGAAGCGGCATCGCCGAGGATCGAGAGAACGAGAGCGAAGAAGACGAAGGAGGCAAGGCAAAAACTCAATTCATCAATAATGACTCTATGGTTGCCATCCACATCCTTTAGAGGCTAACCAAACAATTCAAAAATAATCCCGATCATGTTCGAACGCACCTATTTCTCTCTTCTCTGGATTTGCGAACGCGATGCAGTCGTTCGAATGCGTGTCCGAATGCACCTGTTTCCCACTAACTGGATTTGCGAATGTGATGCAGGCGTTCATAACGCGTTCGAATGCGGCGTTCGAACACACAATTCACACTCTCTGGATGTGCGAACGTGATGTAGGCGTTTACAACCGCGTTCGAACGCACTCCACTTGCGTTCAAATGCGACTTACAAAAAACTTATTTTCTTAAGAATTGAGCATTAAAATAAGAAACAAAGATACTCCTAAAGTGTATCCGTGCTTGAGACGACATCGGTGAAGTCCGAATCATATCAAAGTTGGAGAAGAGTTTTATCAACACCAAAATCAGATTAAAGATCTGAAATTCAGTAAAATATTGTAAAAAGATAAAAAGTTGGCCCAAAGAAATAAGAAAAATATAACTATTTTAACAAATGCCTTAACCAACAATTGCAGATTTCATTAGGAATATTTATCCTATTATCATCCACCACAAGAAGTTACTAAATGATCTATACGAAAGCAATCCATGTTTCATTTAATGGTACAAGCCCAAGTATCAATGAAATTTGGTACAACCTTACCTTTTGATCCATTTGTCCAAACTTCCAAACTTCATAAAATTTGATATACAAACTCTTGATTATTACCACATAGATACCTTTGAGTTCGAAGTTCAGATCATGTTGTTAGCCGCAAATGTCCTATATTTCATAAAAAGTCAGCAAAATTTAGTATATAAATTCTGATTTATAGCAGCTATATTTTCCAAACCATAAAACCAAACGCAATGAAACCACACTTAGAAGGCCTTCTAAAGTTCTAAACCACTGACATTCATAAAAATGTCTGTATTGCTCTATGCATGCATCCTAATTTGGCATATTTTTGTGAATTCTACTATTCTGACAGTGTATTTGTGGTATACAACTCATATATCTAAGTCTTACTGATCCACATATATTGAAATTTTTATCACATGAGGATGTTGGAGACGCCAAAGGTAATATGGTAGCTGCGTTGAAAAGAAATAATCACATAAATATAGTTTCATAGAACATTTCAATCTTAGAATTAGTGCTCAGTAGTTAGCAATATTCTATGTCGTCAGAGATATAATTTACATATAAATGATAGATGTCTGGCATTCTTGGGGAAGAAAAATAGGAACAAAAGATAGAATTCAATTTGTATCTACTACGCTTTTATCTTTAGCTCGAAGTACTGCTCCAGCACTAGATTTTCTATGATTTCCTTTTCAGGGTGCACAAATTAATGCTTAATGCAATGATTCGCTAAATGCAAATCAAAGACTCTGCCATCACATGACTCACATTAAAAGCAAAATATTTGATCTAATTTGATCAAAATAAAATATATCTAATTTGTAATTTTGACTATTTTTATTTGTTGAATTGGTTGCACTTTTTAAATTTCCATGAATTAGTTTGTGATTAACTTGTCCATGGATTATCAATCAATTAATGTACCTCATATTCTCTCTCATGATCTCTTTTGCATACTTGTTTATTATGAATATATTATATACTATTCTTGTATATTATATTATGTACTACTACATAAGTTTGTTATTTTTTTCAACGTAACTTCATTCCTTCATAAATATCAAAAATTTTGTTTTAGTACTTTAGTTGGTTTTTAATGTCTGATTACTTCACCAGCTCTTATTTGGTGGCATGAGAGTCTCACAGTGTATAAGTATTTCTTATTGTTAAATCTTTTATAGAGACAAAAGTAGGTCTTGTAAGTCAATCTTTTATTTTACTTATGGTTTATATCTAAAATTCTCGTTCTATATGTTCTATTCTCATCTAGCCAGTAGAAATATTTTATTAGTTTCTTTGTATATAGATATGATACTTAGAATTAGATTATCTTTTCTTTATCAGCTTTTTAATATAGTTGATACATTCTTTATCATATATATCTTTTTAGTGATCAAATATTATAATATGTGTAAATACATATTATGTTTTCCAATACAGGCATAGAAATTTTCTTATCATTATTGATTCTTTGCAATATATACCAATGTTGTAGATAATCTGAAAAAAAGATGACTTCTATGAAGATTTCTAAGAGAAAAACTACTACTGTAATGAGTGGTAAGAGATCCCAATTAATATTACAAGTTCAAAGCAAAGCCACTAAATGTTCGCTCTAAAATTATGTAAATGGAAAGCCCAAGCCTAAGAAAATAAAGGAAGAAATGAGAAATAATGAGAATGTAGAGCATGTTGTTAAACTCGTATCACGGTGCTATACTAGAGGTTTCATGGAGGCAACACATAAATATATTAGAGAACCTCATATAGAGATTCTCTCTCAGACATCATTTGCTCAGCTTATTGAATTTCTTAGCGTGAATGTTAACATGCCATTAGTTGAAGAACTAGTCTTTTCTTAGAAGCCTAACAAGTATTTTAGAGTTAGGCATCTTCTTCTTGAGCTCACAAAAGAAGATATGGCGGTAATCACTGGACTACCAATTGTGGAGGCATCTTTTAAATTTGATTACAATGGGACTGATGTATCTCCCGACTTTGTGAGTTATCATTTTCCAGGTAGGGGCAAGCTACAACATGCAGCCATTGAAAACGCTCTTCAGAAATTATCCCCAAGTGAAAACATTGAAGATGTTAAGGATTTTGTTTGTTTTTGAATACTATATTTGTTTACCACTATCTTATTTTAGAGAAGTAATTATACATGCCCTTCAGACCTTACTCACTATATAGAAGATATAGATGGTCTCTTAAAGTTTTCCTAGGTGGTGGCAATGCATGAATTTTTATTATGGTCAATTTCTGAGACAAATAAAAGGGTAAAGGAATTTAAGAGCAAAAAGAGTGGAAAAGTTTGATATGATTCGGACTTCATCGATGTCGTCTCGAGCATAGATTTACTTTAGGGGTGTCTTTGCTTCTTGTCTTAATGTTTAATTCTTAACAAAATAAGTTTTCTGTATGTTGCGTTCGAACGCGGGTGGAGTTTATTCGAACACGGTTGTGAACGTCTGCATCACGTTCGCATATCCAAAGAGTGCGAATTGTGCGCTAGAACGCACTACGAATGCCTGTATCGCGTTCGCAAATCCAGAGAAGTGGGAAATAGGTGCGTTCGAACATGATTGGGCGCGTTTGAACATAGTCGATGAAAATGTACTGTTTAGGGTTATTTTTGAATTGTTTGGTTAGCCTCTAAAGGATGTGGATGGCAACCATGGAGTGATTATTGATGAATTGAGTATTTTGCCTCGACTCCTTCGTCTTCTTCTCTCCCGTTCTCTCGATCCCCGATGACGCCGCTTCTAACCTCCCTCGACCGACCAATCA
The DNA here is from genome assembly GCF_048772165.1 of Typha angustifolia. Lineage (NCBI taxonomy): Eukaryota > Viridiplantae > Streptophyta > Magnoliopsida > Poales > Typhaceae > Typha > Typha angustifolia. The sequence goes on along the minus strand of NC_133252.1, from coordinate 6,878,036 downwards.
CCCAAGTCCTTTCGGAGCGGCCCACTCCTCCCCCTTCTTCCAATCTATCCAACACTTTCCCTAACCTTTCCATAACCACTTGTTCACCGGTGCCACCCCATTAACGTCGGTCCACCACCAACCACCATCATCAAGGATCTCGTGCCTCCATTCACGGATCCTAAGACAGACCCCCTGATGTTTATCTACTAATCAGATGATATCTTTAGATCTCTACACTTGATGCACCTGAAACTTGATATGTTGGAAAGCTCTTTTTCGGGGCTACAACATATCAAAATGTCAAGTCGATCTAACGGCAGAATCTTTTGGGATCTATTTTCAAAGTTCCATGTCAGATCCTATCCAGATCTAAAAATCGAAATAGATCAAACCTTAGCCTAAAGGGGAGATCTTATCAAGCTGATATCAGAGCCACCGTTCCTCGGACATGTGCTTCCTATGATGACCCCTAGAGCTATGGCTGCATGGCGAGATGAGGAAGAAGAGATTCTCCCAATAGAGGAGGGAGCAACGATCATAGGGACTTCCACCCGCGAAACCATGCGACCAAATCGGAATATGAAAGAACCTAGTGTTCAAGCCGTGTTAGGGTCTCTTTCCGAACAAATGGCCATCAACAACCAAATGATGATGGAGATGATGCAGGTATTACGGGCGACAAGGGAAGCCATGGCGAACGGGAACACACTATCGACCCCATGACGTGAGTCCACTCCCATGAACCCGCCGCAATCGATTCAAAATTTGCAACCACAAGAGCTGCTGCTACCACCACCGTATTGTTACGATCCTTCCTCGGCTATAGGCTCTGATACCAGATTGATACGAACCCTCTTTTGGTGCTATGGCTCTGATACCAGATTGTTACGATCTTGCACGGAACTTTGAGATAAGATCCCTAAATATCCCGCCGTTGGATCGCTGTGAAATTTTGATATGTTGTAGGCCCTGAAAAGAGCTTTCCAACGGATCTAGTTTCAGGCGAATCGGAGATGGGGATCTCGAAATATCGTTCGTTTAGTGGACGAACGTCAGGATACTCTGTTTTGGATTCCGTGGATGAAGGCACGAAATCCTAGGTAATGGTGGATTGTGGAGGGCCGGTGTTGATGGGGTGGCACCGGTGTAAAAGTGATGGTGGAAGGGTTATGGATGATGGAAAGGTTAGGGATAGCGATGGATAAATTGGAAGAAGGGGGAGAAGAGGGCCACTCCTAAGGGACTAGGGTGATTGGCCTGTCGAGGGAGATTAGAAGCGGCGTCGCCGGGGAGATTGAGGGAACGAGAGCGAAGAAGATGAAGGAGGCAAGGCAAACTCAATTCTCAATAATCAATAATAATTTTGGTTGCCCTACACATACTTTTATAGGCTAACCAACAACTCAATCTTATCCTAAAACACAATCTTATCCTAAAACACAATCTTATCCTAAAACTCAATCTTATCCTAAAACTCAATCCAAACTCGAGACGACGTCGGTGAAGTCCGAATCGTATCAATCCACCACGCTTCCGCAACCTTGTCCTCAAGGTTTGAAATTTGGGAAGCGATCCATGATGTCTGCCTCTAGCTCCCATGTAGACTCGTCAGTAGGTTTGCCCAACCACTCAATCAGCACTTCAGTCCCTAATCTGGATCCTTGGCGTCTTCTCCTACGACTTAGGACTCGAACCGGCTCATTGGAGCCATCTTCCTCCATTGGTTCGGGTAAGGTCGAACCCACTACATGGTTAGGCCCGATCTGGGCCTTCAATGCCGAGACATGGAAGACGGGATGTATCCTGGTTCCTTCAGGTAGGTCCAATCGGTAAGCTATTGGACCGATTCGTTGTAGCACTCGGTACGGACCATAGTACTTGTATCCCAACTTTTGGTTCAAAATTGGCCTCAATGTGGATTGTCGATACGGTTGAGCTCGAACGAACACCAATTGATCCACCTCAAATTCTCGCTCACGTCTGCCTTTGTCATGCGTTTGCTTCATGCGGTTTTGTGCTGTGGCTAGGTGAGTCTTGAGCCGTCTCAATGTTTCATCTCGATCAGCAAGCTCCAAGTCAAGCTCAGTCCTATCCGTCGCCGCGAGTCTATCGTAGGCACGCAAGACAGGGGGAGTGCGCCCATAAACCGCCTCAAATGGGGTCATGCCAATGCTTGAGTGATGAGCGGTATTGTATGACCACTCAGCCCAGGGAAGAAATTTGACCCAATCCTTTGGTCGATCCGCCACAAAGCATCGCAAGTATTGCTCTAGTCCACGATTCACCACCTCGGTTTGGCCATCCGTCTCGGGGTGATAAGCTGAACTAAGATTGATTTGAGTCCCTTGCAATCTGAAAAACTCGGACCAAAACTCACTTATGAAGATGCGATCCCGGTCTGACACGATCGTCCTAGGCATCCCATGCAAGCGTGCCACTTCCCGAACAAAAATTTCAGCAACCCTTTTTGCTGAAAACGGGTGAGACAATGTTATGAAATGTGCGTACTTGCTCAGTCTATCCACCACAACAAACACCACCGATTGTCCTCGAACTTCCGGCAGCCCCTCGATGAAGTCCATGGAGATATCCTCCCAAATACGCTCTGGTATCGGTAGTGGTTGCAGTAGCCCGCTAGGCTTGAGTGCCTCCGATTTGACTCGTTGGCAGATTTGACATTCACGCACATACTTCTTCACGTCCGTCTTCATCCCAGTCCAAGTACAGTTTTGGGCCAGCCGCTTGTAAGTACGTAATACCCCTTCATGACCTGCTATAGGAGTATCATGGAAGTGTGCCATCAATAGCCTCCGTAGCTCTTCGTTTCGAGGTACCTTAATTCGCCCGTGCTCTAGTACTAACCCATTGCGCTCCTCGTGCTCGGGGTTGCTTGAGGGGTTCTCTCTCAACTCCTCCATGAGTCGGACCAGATCACTATCCTCTGCACTGGCTCTTCGTAGATCTGAAAAGAAAGGAAAAGTGGGTGCCGAGAAAGAAGCGAGCTCCCTTTCTTTTGAAAGTTCAAGCAGCGGTTTACTTCCATCCAACAACACTCTCTGATCATCTCTCCAAAAGGTCAATGTGAGGCTTATAAAATCAAAGGTCACGGGCCCCAAGCTCCGAAGCCATTGGGTCCCTAAAACAATATCGGCACCTTGCAAGGCCAATGGATAAAGATCCAATGTGAAAGTTTGGCCTTGCACCTTCAATTCTGCACCTCCACAAATAGAATCTGCTCGCAAGGTGGTGCCATCTCCAATCGTCACATCGAACCCTTCCGTGGGTTCCGACTCGAGCCCAATCTTCCTAAGGAGCCTCATGTCAATGAAGTTGTGGGTGGACCCAGTGTCAATCAAGATTCTCACTGTGGTTTTCTTGATTACACCGTTCACCCGCAAGGTCTTTGGCGCGGCTGTCCCCGAATAGGCGTCGAGGGAGATTTCGGCCTTCGTGTCCTCCACGTGTTGTTGCTCCTCAACTTCTTCTCCTCGATGTCCAGCCACATCTGCACCTTCAGCTGCCATGGGTGGAAGATCGTGGCCTTTTCCTTTGAGTTGTAGCTTGGCAGGGAGCTGCAACGTCATCACCGGTGACGAAGCTGTCGTGGTCGACTGTCGATTGACCGAGGAGAATGGTAGAAGATCGCTGGAGGCCATATGCGATTTCTTCTTAGTTGCCGACTCACGGTGGTTGCAAAGGGAGCTGGTGAAAGGCCGCCCAAGTGTCGAAATTCGCGGTTTCGGATCATCTCCTTCACCACCGATGAGGATTCCTGATGAGGGATATCCAGCGACCAGGTGTGGCGTAGCCAGCACTTCGCGGTTTGTCGACGAGGTCTCCGGTGCATGGGAAGATGTGGAGGTTCCGAGGGCTGCTACAATGGTTGAGGATCTCATTGTAGCCGGTGGCAGTTCGTTGCGGCTGACCATAGGTCGAGGTGTAGAATCTCGCTCTTGCTGGATAGCCGAACTTTCCCCTATTTTTGTGATGAACGGGGAGGCCGTGGAGGATGTTGGGTATGTTGTGGAGGGTTCCCAATGCTGTCTTGTGATTGCCTTGCTTGTTGAAAAAGGTTTCGTCCATGCCCGTATTTCCTGCATCATCTCCATCATTATTTGCTTGTTGATGGCAATCTGTTTGGAAATAGACCCCAACATGGATAGAACGCTAGGTTCTTCCGTATTCCTATTAGATCGAGTGATCGTCATTGGAAGCGCTTGTCCGAGGAACGGTGGCTCTGATACCAACTTGTTACGATCCTTCCTCGGCTATAGGCTCTGATACCAGATTGATACGAACCCTCTTTTGGTGCTATGGCTCTGATACCAGATTGTTACGATCTTGCACGGAACTTTGAGATAAGATCCCTAAATATCCCGCCGTTGGATCGCTGTGAAATTTTGATATGTTGTAGGCCCTGAAAAGAGCTTTCCAACGGATCTAGTTTCAGGCGAATCGGAGATGGGGATCTCGAAATATCGTTCGTTTAGTGGACGAACGTCAGGATAAGCGAAGAAGATGAAGGAGGCAAGGCAAACTCAATTCTCAATAATCAATAATAATTTTGGTTGCCCTACACATACTTTTATAGGCTAACCAACAACTCAATCTTATCCTAAAACACAATCTTATCCTAAAACACAATCTTATCCTAAAACTCAATCTTATCCTAAAACTCAATCCAAACTCGAGACGACGTCGGTGAAGTCCGAATCGTATCACGTATGGGCAAAGACAAGCAAGGATGGTTCCACCAAGCCCAGTTGCAGGTGAGCCTATCCGACGAGCTAACCACTATGGAGATCACCTTGGAGATTTAGATCCGTGAGCAGGGCAATACGAACCTGAACCATGGCGAGATAATCAAAATTGAAGGAGGGATCATCAACCATTCATGGTGCATCCTCCTCCGGTTAGACAAGGACTTGGACATGATACGGATCGAGACAACGACATTCGTGGGCAAATTGTGCGTCTCGAATTTTCTAAGTTCAAAGGTGGTGATCCAATTGATTGGTTGTATAGGCCGGAGCAATTCTTTGCATAACAAGGTACGGCGAAAGAATACAAGGTGACGCTTACGAGCTTCCACTTTAAAGATGCGGCGCTTCATTTGTTTCGAGCAGCCAATGCCAATGAGGCTATCGAAACTTGGGCTGACTTTTGCACCGATATCACGCGGCGATTTAGAGCGTTGGGGTATGAAGACTTCAATACTCTTCTCTCAAAGACGATGCAAAATACCACAGTTAGGGCATACCAAGAATAATCTGAGAGGTTAAGTAGCCGATGTCATCCCCCATGGACGGATTAGCAACTTCGTAGCATCTTCATCTCCGGGTTGCTGGGAGACATACAAGCCGACGAGAGAGCTTTAAGGCCTAGAACTTTAAAGAAGGCCTTCGAAGATGTGGTACTCATGGAAGACAAACACAAGGCTATAAAGTTACACCTGAAATAGAGTTGGACAAGCCAAGGAAGCCGCAATTTGGTTCAACCAACCAAAGCGGTAGGAAATGTTACTGGAGTACCTAGAACCACTGATGCAATGGTGCCTCCTCGAGTACCCCTGAAGCCATCCCAAGATGTGAGATACGCACCTAGAGGTCCGAGACGAGCACTCATACTTGCTCAAGTGGAGGAACAAAGAGCCAAAGGCCTTTGCTTTTGTTGTGATGAGAAGTTTATAATCGGGCATCGCTACGCTAAACCAATGGGATCGGTGATACTAATAGATGGATTGGAGGATGTGGAGGATGAGTTTGTAGCTGAAAATAAAGGTGTCGCTAGACATCAAGGAGAAGTAGCTGAGGAGCCACCCGTGGAGACATGATAGCCGAAATCTCCCTCCACACCTATTCAAGGATAGCCGCGCTAAAGACTTTGTGGGTGAACGGTGTAGTCAAAAAAACCACAATGAGAATCTTGATCGACATCGGGTCCACCCACAACTTCATTGACAAGAGGCTCCTTAGGAAGATTGGGCTTGAGTCGGAACCCACGGAAATGTTCGATGTGACGATTAGAGATAACACCACATTGCGAGTGGATTTTATTTATGGAGGTGTGAAATTAAAGGTGTGGAATTGAAGGTGCAAGGCCAAACATTCACATTGGATCTTTATCCGTTGGCCTTGCGAGGTGCCGACATTGTGTTGGGGACCCAATGGCTTCAAAGCTTGGGGCCTGTAACATTTGATTTCTCAAACCTCACACTAACATTTCGGAGGAATGGTCAAAGGGTGCTGCTGGATGGAAATCAACCGCGGCAATGGCCGACATTGTAACCACTTTTGGGCCTTCCTTGTGTAGGGGACCGAGCTGTACTATTGCAAATGGCTGTTGTTGAACCAGAACATCCACCACTAAGGGAAATAGCCGCTAACATGTAAGAACTAAAGTAGGAATTCAAGGATCTCTTCGAGAAACCCTGAGGACTACCGCCGACCTGTCGGCACGACCATCGCATCTAGATCATTCCAGGGGCTAAACTAGCAAATGTTCGGCCCTATAGGTACCCGTATGTCTAGAAGGAAGAGATCAGTAAATTGGTGGTGGAAATGCTCGAGAAAGGGATTATTCAATTGAGTAGAAGTGCCTACTCGTCGCTTGTGGAGTTGGTTCAGAAGAAAGACAGGAGTTGGCAATTTTGCGTCGACTACCGAGCCTTGATTGCAATTATCGTGAAAGACCGGTATCTAATACCGATGATCGAGAAGTTACTAGATGAACTCACAGGGTCGGATTACTTTAGCAAACTTGACTTAAAAGCGGAGTAGCATCAAATCCGCATCGACCTGAAAGATGTCCACAAAACGGCGTTTCGAACTCAAGATGAATGGCCACTATGAGTTCCGAGTCATGCCGTTTGGGCTCACCAATGCACCGGCCACCTTCCAAGGGCTGATGAATGACCTTTTCCACCTGCTCTTGCGTCAGTACGTGCTCGTCTTCTTTGACGATATTCTAGTGTATAACAAGAATTGGAGCGAGCACTTACGGCATGTGCGTGAGGTGTTGAATATCTTGCAACAAAACCAGTTAAAAGTCAAGATGAGCAAGTGTCTTTGGGGAGAGCCACAAGTGGAGTACTTGGGACATATAATCTCAGCAAGAGGAGTGGAGGCCGATCCAAGCAAGATCAAGAATATGGTGGACTGGCCGATTCTCACTAATCAGCGAGAATTGAGGGGATTCTTTGGGTTGACCGGGTACTACCGGCGATTCGTTGCCCTACGGCAAAATTGCTGCCCCACTGACCTCCTTACTTAGAAAAGGTGGGTTTCAATGGACAGGCAAGGTGACGGAGGCCTTCGAAACCTTAAAGACAGCTATGTCTACCGCTTCGGTTCTAGCACTACCGAATTTCAGCAAGCTCTTTGTGGTGGAATACGACACTTCGGGTGAGGGCATTGGAGCAATTTTGATGCAAGAGGGCAGACCCGTGGCATATATGAGCAAGGCATTGTCAAACCAGTCATGACTACTATCCACCTATGAGCGCGAAATGCTAGCCATTCTACACGCCGTCACCAAATAGCGACCCTACTTGATTGGCCAACGGTTTACTATCCGCACGGATCAACGTAGCTTACCCTACTTCATGAAGCAATGTGTGCACACCCTCGCACAGCAATGGTGGGTCATGAAACTTCTTGGGTATGACTACGAACTAGTCTATAAAAAGGGGATCGAGAACCGAGTGGCTGATGCCCTTTAACGCTAACCGGACACAAGTGAGCACGCCTCTTTTTCAGCACCAACCTTTCCTCTATTTTCATATATGTGGGGAACCAATGCAGAGGATTAAATCATGGAGGAGCTTGACTTAGAGTTCAAAGATCACTTCCCTAATTTCAAACCTTAGGATTAAATCACGGAAGTGTGGTGGATTGATACAATTCAGACTTCACCGATGTCGTCTCGAGCATGGATTCACTTTAGGGGTGTTTTTGTTTCTTGTTTTAATATTTAATTCTTAAAAATATAAGTTTTTTGTATGTCGCGTTTGAACGCGGATTGAGTGCGTTCGAACATAGTTGTGAATGCCTGCATCACGTTCGCACATCTAGAGAGTGCGAATTGTGAGCTCGAACGCGCTGCGAACGCCTACATCACATTCACAAATCCAGAGAAGTAGGAAATAGGTGCGTTCAAATACGCGTTCGAACACCTGCATCGCGTTCGCAAATCCAGAGAAGAGGGAAATAGGTTCGTTCGAACACGATTGGGCGCGCTCAAACACGGTCAGTGAAAATGTACTGTTTAGGGTTATTTTTGAATTGTTTGGTTAGCCTCTAAAGGATGTGGATGGCAACCATGGAGTGATTATTGATGAATTGAGTATTTTGCCTCGTCTCCTTCACCTTGTTCTCTCCCATTCTCTCGATCCCCGGCGACGCCATTTCTAACCTCTCTCGACCGGCCGATCACCCAAGTCCCTTAGGGGCGACCCACTCCTTCCCCTTTTTTCAATCTATCCAACACTTGCCCTAACCCTTCCATCACCCATATCCCTTCCACCACCACTTATTCATCGATGCCACCCTATTAACGTCGGTCCACCACCAACCACCATCATCAAGGATCTCGTGCCTCCATCCACCGATCATAAGACAAACCCCCTGATGTTTGTCCACTAATCGGACGATATTTTGAGATCCCTATATCTGATTCACCTGAAACTTAATTTGTTGGAGAGCTCTTTTCTGGGGCAACAACATATCAAAATCTCAAGTTGATCCAATGGTAGAATCTTTCGAGATCTATTTTCAAAGTTCTGTGTCAGATCTTGTCCAAATCTAATAATCAGAATAGATTGAACCTTAGCCTAAAGGGGAGATTGTATCAAAGTTTGCTATATTAATGGAGCCATCGTTGTGCTTGCCGTTTGGTTTTACAAGCATGTAGATGACAAAACCATCGGACACACATGTTTTCCAAGACTATTTCGATGGGAGGGTAGTAGATTTACACATCGCATCACAATGTGAAAAGCTCTTGAGAAGGTTAAGTCGAACATGGTATTAGAATTATAAGTTCTTTTTTTACTTTTCTTTCACATCGATTTATTGCACTATGTTTAGCTTTTTTGTTAACTATTTGTAGGTTGGAAAGACTATTGCATTTACATCGGAGGACATGCATTTGCTTATTGGGGAGCATGCAGGATGTAATGATGTAATAAAAAAACGAAGGCAGTGATCCATCTGAGAAGTTGTTTAGAGAGTCTAAGGAAGAAGAAAAAGTGCCATCATAAGGCTGTGAGATGCACCAAAGAAGAATGGCACTGGAGGACAAAATATCAAAATGACTATGTATATATATATATATATATATATATAAATATAAGGTGTTAGTACGATCTTTTTACTAATTTTTCTATATTGTTTATATAGGAAGAGATAAAAACTATGGACTCTGAATTGGTGAAGGAAATTAAGTGTATTGTCATGGGACAAGAAGACCTAGCACATGCCATTATAGAACTTCAAGTTAGAATGAAATTGCTTATTGAGAAGGTTGAGAATCTCTCAAGGCATGAATCTATATCTACGGTGCGCAGTAGTAGTCATCCATTGGCGATTATCCATCATGATGTACAACCACCTTTAAAGCCAACAGAGTCAAATGCAGCAGGTGATGCTAGAGTGCTTGACTTGTCAATTAAGAAGGATAATAGTAAGAAGTGTGTTAGGTTCTCAAAAATGATTGAAAACATGTCTAACATTAAAATAATTGTTAGTAGGAAGTGAAGTACATATATGTTTTGAGAGAGATCATTATCAAAGAAATCGATAACCACATATAGAAGACCTCGAAAACAGAATACTAACATGAGCAAAGTAGACAGTGTCAAAAATAATGATAGATCATTAGCAATTATTTCTATAAGCTTCACAAAAATGTCTCTAGTGAAGAGAAGGATCACTAACATTGTAGATTACCCTTGTCACAAATTTATTAGTGAGGATGAGCAAAATTTACTTAGTCAGATGCTATAAACAGGAGATGAGAGCATAACTAACTATTTACTACTTGCATACAATTTGAAATTAAAACCTAATTTGATACAAAATTTTCTTCCAATGCTATAATAATATGGAGCAATGAATATAACAATGTCAGTCAGAGTCAAATAGTTAAGCTTATCAATCGAAGCATAATCAAAGGTGATATTATATGTGTTCGTCAACAGATGTTTCACAACTGATGGTTAGTAGACCCATTTTCCTATGCTACATGTCTATTCTTGAGAACTTGTAACATCCACCTCCAAATACACATGCTTCTCACATGGGTAGAACCCACGTGGTCTCCATGTGACCAGATGGTCAATGTTTGTATATAATATACAGGATAAACCCAATATTTTCACAAATAAAAATAAGCTAAATGGAGTTTAAATTATCACAGGCCACAACAAGCCCTAAAATATGTATCCATACACCTCATCAAGACAATGCCCACACAAGGGTTAAAATTTATATAACTTATTTTACAATACTCAAACAAATAAAGAAAAGTATAATCAAATCTTCACCAGCTTCTTCACAGACTCGGGGTCATCTACTGATCTGAAAATTATTTTTACCAAAAAGTGGTGAGCATGAAGCCTAGCAAGTATACATCTCTACAGTCTAAATATAGAATGACGAAAGATGTCAAATGATACATATGTGTGCCAACGTGATTATAGTAATGCATCCATGCAACATATTCATATCAATAGCACACATATATTAAATAAAGAACACATGATATGTATCATTTAAACTATCAAATTACTTATATTAAGCTTACAAATCATTTATACCAAGCTCACACTGAGCCATAGTCATAAGTATATAACATGCTTAAAGAGCTATCCACCATATAATAAACATAGACTCACACATCATCTCAAACATGCCTGGCTACGCTGTATATGACTAGTTGTCTGTGGCCACCAAACTAATAACTCAAGTCGAAGGCCCATCATTATCAGCATCATCACCGCTCTGGTAAATTATCGCATAGAGCAGAATCATTACTTGTAGCTGAATCATCGCACAAAGCAGAATCATTGCATACAACGGAAAAGAGCTCACAGCTCAATAGACACCTTGACCCTATGTCATCAAGTACCGTTAGGTCTACGACCCCTATCACTCAATCATAATTTCATATCACCTAATGTCTAGTCTCAGTAGTCGGTAGTGTCTCGCTTGCTCAAACTGGTGAACGTGGTGTTTGTTTGTCCCCTCATAATCTCACGATCCCAAGCATTGGCCGATATAAATATAGGTAAAAAATATACACTCTGCCCCCCTGACCATAGGCTGAGTAGGTAAACAAGCACTGCCAAAATGAAACTTAACTACAGGGTAATACGTGCAGGTGGTGTAGTGATTAACATCATCAATCAAACATGCATATCGAAGATTTCATAATCTGAAATGCTCCAATAATCTATGAATAACTATGAAGTAGTAAAATAAATATAATTATGCTAAATAGTGAATAAATATCTACCTATGTATGATATGAATCAGATATACTCATAAAGTAAAACATCACTTCATTACACTATTCCTAGACTACTGAGAATTCACTTGCCTAACATCGTGACATTGTTTAATGATTTCTCATCTCTCTCGAGATCATCATTACACAGCAGTGGATCTACCTATGAGATGATGCAATTGCAAAATGAGTAGCAACCTACTTTAGAGCTTAGGAAATAAATTAAATTGCATGCCAAGACTAAAGCTTTTTAGGTCAGTTTATCTATCTATATTTGTCATGCTTCGATAAGACAGAAAGTTGGTCCAAACCTCTTAACAGGAAGACATTAATTTATAGTATCATAAAAAAAGAAAATTAAGAAAGAAATGATCAACATTAAGAAAATAAATTTAAAAGAAAATAAAAATTACATTAATAAAGAAAACCTTTAGCATATTCTAGCGTCACATATTTATGTGGTTTAAAAGACTAATAATAATACTGAAATATTAGTAAGTTGATTCTGATTAATGGCCCAAGTCAATATCTGAACACAATTTCTCTATAATTATTTAAAATTAAAAAAAACTAAGGGTAGTAACACCAACCAAGGGATTATCTGATGAAAGAATTTATTCATAACAATTACAGTAGCTATTTAGTGAGAACTCAAAATAACTAATAAAATTAATGATGTAATGATACGATTTGAACTTCATCGATGTCGTCTCAAGAATAGATTCACTTTATGAGTGTTTTTGTTTCATGCTTTAGTGTTTAATTTCTATTAAAATATGTTTTCTGTAAGTCGCGTTCGAACACAGGTGGAGTGAGTTCGAACGCGGTTTGTGAACGGGGTTGTGAACGTGGGTGAAGAGAGTGCACTCTGCGTTCGAACGCACTGTGAACGCCTGTATCGCGTTCGCAAATACCGACAGGCGCGTTCGACCGCGCGTTCGAACGCCTGTAGCACGTTCGAACGCCTGAATCATGTTCACAAATCCAGAGGAATGAACTCGATGAGTTCCAACACAGTCGATCGGGCGAGTTCGAACGCGGTCGGCGAAAATTATATTGTTAGGGTTAATTTTGAGTTGTAGTTAGCCTCTAAAAGGATGTGGATGGCAACCAAAGTGATTATTGAATTGAGAATTGAGTTTTGCCTTGCCTCCTTCGTCTTCTTCACTCCTGTTCTCTCAATCCCCGGCGACGCTGCTTCTAACCTCCCTCGACCGACCAATCACCCTAGACCCTTAGGGGCGGCCCTCTTCTCCCCTTTCTTCCAATCTATCTAACACTTGCCCTAACCCTTCCATCAACCACAACCCTTCCTCCACCACTTTTCACTGGTGCCACCCTATTAACGCCGGTCCTCCACCAACCACCATTACCTAGGATCACGTGCCTCCATCCATAGATCCAAAATAGACCACCCTGACCTTCGTCTATTAATCGGACGATATCTTGAGATTCCCATATCCGATTCTCCTAAAACTAGATTTGTTGGAAAGCTCTTTTCTAGGGCTACAACATATAAAAATTTTACGTCGCTCCGACGATGGCATATTTTGAGATCTTATTTCAAAGTTCCATGCTAGATCTAGTCCAGATCTGAGAATAGGAAGAGATCGAACCTTAGCTCTAAAGGGGAGATAGTATCAACTTGGTATCAGAGTTCCATAGCTAAAGGGGAGATCGTATCAATCTTGGTATCAGAGCCACCGTTCCTCGGACAAGCGCTTCCTATGACGACCACCAGAGCCATGGCTGCACGGCGAGATGATGAAGAGATTCTCCCAATAGAGGAGGGGGAAATGGTTGCGAGGACTTCCACCCGCGGAACCACCCGATCTAATCGGAATACAGAAGAACCTAGTGTTCAAACCGTGTTGGGGTCTCTTTCCAAACAGATGGCCCTCAATAATCAAATGATGATGGAGATGATGCAGGAAATACGGGCGTTGTTGAAACCTTCTTCAACAAGTAGGGCAGTCACAAGGCAGCATGGGGAACCCTCCGCAGCATACCTAACATCCTCTATGGCCTCCCCGTTCATCACAAAAGTAGGGGAGAGTTTGGCTATCCAGCAAGATCGAGCTTCTACACCTCGACCCATGGTCAGCCGCAACGAACTACCGTCAGCTACAATGGGATCCTCAACCATTGTAGCAGCCCTTGGAACCTCCACATCTTCCTATGCACCGGAGACCTCGCCGATAAACTGCGAAAGGCTAGCCGTTCCTTTCCTGATCCCTGCAGAAACGGCGAAGAGTCCAGCTTCAAGGTAGCAGTTTCCTTCGGCGAGCCGAATGGTTGGAAAGATTTTTTCGACATCAGAACAGAGTTCTTCGACGAGTCGACAATCGTGCAAACCATTGTTGAATGGAGGAAGACAACGCTTGGTCGCTGGAAATCCTTCAACCGGAATTCTCATCAGTGGTGAGGGAGATGATACAGAACCGCAAGTTCTCGCACTTGGGCCGCCTTACACCACCTTCATTTGCAACCACAGCGAGTTAGCAACTAGGAAGAAATCATGTATGGCCTCTACTTAGCCAAGGCTGACACGTGCCAAGGCAACTCCTATGGCAACGACTGGTAAAGATGAAATTATGGGAGAAATATTAAGGGTTTCAAATTTTTTTAAAAACCCTGAGTGGTTAGAATTTCAAGATGGCTACATGGTTGGGCTTGACCAGGTGGAATTGCTAGACATGAACTAGGTTGGACCTATGAGCCAAAGGGGACAAGTAGAGCGTGAGTCATCTCTGGACTTCGGGACAAAGTTAAGTCAAATAAAGGACATGATCAGAAAACCTCTACTTGACTTAAGACGAGTTTGCTTATACCAGGATACATTTTACTTGGATCCTAATCCATGGAGTGGCCAAAACGATTATGAGCACAACCAACAGTCAGTTCAGCTAGCTGAACCTAACTCGAGTCACTAGGAGGACCTAATCTGGATCCACCAACTGCATCTAACTCGACCTCCCAAGTGCAATCGGATGCACCAGATTTCTATTGCTGAACTGACATTGAGTCAATTGGTTCGACCACCCGAGACCAATTGGACTCAATGTAGACGGACCTGAATTCCACCTTGGGCCAATAGGAGTACAAGTATCCAAGTTTGACTGAGGATGACCCCCTTTGAGGCGGTTATGGTTGCACTCCCCTTGTCTTGCATGCCTACGATATACTCGCGGCGACAGATAGGACCGAGCTTGACTTGGAACTTGCTGATCAAGAATCGAGCCACCGATGCTCTTTCGCGCCAATCGGACACAAGTGAGATTGCCTCTTTATCAGCACCAACATTTCATATATCTTCATATAGCTGGGGACCCAAGGCAGAAGATCATACCATGGAGGAGCTGGAGTCAGAGTTCAAAGATCGCTTCCCAAATTTCAAACCTTGAGGACAAGGTTGCGGAAGCGTGGTGGATTGATACGATGTGGATGGCAACCAAAGTGATTATTGAATTGAGAATTGAGTTTTGCTTTGCCTCCTTCGTCTTCTTCGCTCCCATTCTCTCAATCCCCGGCGACGCCGCTTCTAACCTCCCTCGACCGGCCAATTACCCTAGACCCTTAGGGGCGGCCCTCTCCTCCCCCTTCTTCCAATCTATCTAACACTTGCCCTAACCCTTCCATCAACGATAACCCTTCCTCCACCACTTTTCACCGGTGCCACCCCATTAACACCGGTCCTCCACCAACCACCATTACCTAGGATCACGTGCCTCCATCCACGGATCCAAAACAGACTACCCTGACCTTCATCTCTTAATCGGATGATATCTTGAGACCCCCACATCCGATTCGCCTAAAACTAGATTTGTTGGAAAGCTCTTTTCTGGGGATACAACATACCAAAATTTCACATCGATCCAACGGCGGTATATTTCGGGATCTTATTTCAAAGTTTTATGCTAGATCTAGTCCAGATCTGAGAATCGGAAGAGATCGAACCTTAGCCCTAAAGGAGAGATCGTATCAACTTGGTATCAGAGTTCCATAGCTAAAGGGGAGATCGTATCATGTAAGGTTTAACAAATGAAAACTCCTTTACCTAACCGGTTTAATTTTGAAAAAAAGAAGTAAGATTACCATTAATGTAATATTTAGGATTAATAATAGTAGTACTGATGGTATAAATGAAATAATTAAGATAACCTAGACTACCTAAAAGGAAAGATAACCTGACTTAGTGCTACTTAGTTCTTTGTATTAACGATCAATAGTTAGATAATAACTACTAAGTCAACTCCACGGTGACATAATAGTAATTGCATATTAAAACCTACTAACACAAGTAGATAGGCTACAATAGAACTAGAACCTACATGGGTTGATGGGCCAATGATGGCCAAACTCACTACCATTACCAAAAAGAAAAGGAATAAGTAGTTACAATGGGTGAAGAAGAATATAAAGAAGAGAGAAAAGACAAATTCATCTACTAAAAGAGGTGCTCATCGCAGGTCCCACATAGGTTGTTGCTCTAGAGGGTAGATGGAGAGGTGGTGAGGGAGAGAAGGTGGTGGCGACACGATATGGTTGATGACGACGCCCGACGATGAACCCGAGAACTGGCGAAGAAATCGAGTCCAATAGTGATCTCAATAGGGTCATGCAATGCTCCGGCGAAGTATAGTTGTCGATGAAATGTTTTGTAGCAGGAGGGGGGAAGCATATGGAGAAAGTATAAAAACAAAAAACGGATTTTGTCCTGCTAGAAAGAGGGAGATGAGAGCAAATCCAGAAATTAAGGAGAGAGAAAAGAAGAGAGGGAAGGGGAGAACGTGAGGGGAGTGGGGGAGTGGGGCATGTGCCCCTCAATTGTGCACATGCAAATTTTCTTTTTTTATTATTATTATTTTATTTTGATACGGGATATTACAATACTACCACCGAAAACAAAATTTCATCCTCGAAATTAGAAGATAAACCTCTACCGGAGTAAAAGTCAAGGACAAAAGGAAATTTAAGAATAAAACCTTACATGCTAATATCTCAAACTACAACTCTAATCCGCTCATAAAAATTAACACACCAATTAGGGAAAACAAACTTCTATAACAAAGATTAGTTGCAACATGAATTTAACTTTCATTGGAATACAAATGACTACACAAATACCAAAAAAACCTCCTCGAAATACGATCCAAAACTAAATTCTACTCATAACCACTCATTCTAATAACTCGACTCTGCTAACGTACATTTTCATGCAAGGAAAGGCAGCAAAGGATCAAAAGGATCGAGCTGACTAATCTCGACAAAGAACTGTAATCACTCATTACTATCCGAAACTAATAGTTATACATCTAGCTATATATTTCTATCATAGTTCTAGGTGATCCAATGATTTGCAAACCTCAATGTCCACTTTTCTAACTTGCTTCTATAGGTCTGTCTACTAATAACATTAATTTACTAATTGCATATCCTCAATCATTGAAATCTTTCTGCAAAAGGAAGATTCATATTAATTACCAATGAATTAAGGGAAGATGGCACACACTATCATTAAAATGGTGACTTTATAGTAAAATTAATAGTCACTGAACACAGCTTAAAAAAATTTTTTTACCTCCCCCAATATAAAGACCCTCATATAATATCACTCATATCAATCCTCAATCTCTTATTTTTCCACACAATTGAATTCTAGTAATCTAAGCATCATCCAAAATTTGTAGTATATTGGTATTAATTCTCTATTATAATTTCTGTGTCTACTACCAGAAGTCATTCTTATCCATACAAGAATTCGTAAGGTAATTCGTAAGGTAATTTCTATCACCACCAACAAAATAAAAAAATTTCTAGTACCCACATAACTTCCAAATAATTAAGTCTCTAAATGAAATATCAAACTTATAACATCATTCTTCATTCACTTCCACGGGTACTAAATTATAATTTTTTTAGCTTAAATATTCAATCCAATCATGATTAATCATCAATCATTCTCCAATAGAATTTCTGACATTACTGATTGATAATTTTCTTACTAATACTTTATCACATCTATGAGCATAAGAAAGATATAACAAACTTCACTTCAAACATTAATAAGAACCACATTGGTTAATACTAACATCATTTCCAATTATTATACAAAGCTGAAATAAATTAATACAAGCATGGTCTAGATAACATTATACAGCTTAAACCAATCCTCTTTAATTACCCAATGAAGGAAAAATTAAATCCAGGTACATTGAGATTAACTCCTCTAGTGTCCGTATCATTAAGTAAAAAAAATTTATCTAATCTTAAGTATCAATTAGACATTATTAAAACTCAATCAAAACTTTAGACAACAAGGGTGGAAAACACATTGATAGGCTCTGATATCAATTTGCTAAAGCTCGGATAGCAAATTGATGGGATCTAGAACCAAAAGATTGGCTACGAAACAATTCCTTTAGATCTGAATTTATTGCAGGAATCAGTCCGTGCAACTGTGGTAAAATATTCTTCAGATATTCTCCGGTTGTTAGAAAATTACGAAACTAATTGGGTTGGATCCATATCTTCCTAATCTACAACTTTCGTATTTACACCCTTCACAGATTCAAACTATAGTAGGGATAAAATACGGAATAACGTGGGTGATGGTGATGCTGACGGGTGGAGTGAATGTTAGGGTTATGGATGGGTATGGAGGTGAGGGTGGATTGTGGAAGTGATTAAGGGAAGCAGACGAAGGGAACGAAGTGGGCGAGATTCCAAAGAAGAGGGGTGGCTCGACAGTCGAGGGAGATTAGAAGCGAGGAGAAACCTTGCCAACTTTAGAGGTGGGAGGATGGTGAAGATGGAGAAGTCTAGAGAGAAGATAGGAGGCAAGAAATCAAGAATCCAATAGCAATATCAAGTTGGGTGCCATCCACATATTTATAGAGGTTAGCCAACAAGTCCTAAAACAATATGAAACCCTAACAAACCAACTAAACCAGTATTCCTTATCTTCTCCGAATACCTTTTGGATTAAGCTTTCGTTTTGTTATAGATATATTCCGAATCTAGAGAACTCATGAATATCAAAGTTATAGATCTAGAGGTTGTCAACCTTATCCAACTAGTTTGATATTATTTAGATAAGTGTCGAATATTCTACAAATGAATTTCCAAAACTGCGCAGAGTTGGATTTAGCTAATTAAATAAAATCCTAAGTGTATCAGCCCACCACGCTTCCCCCACCTTGCCCTCAAGGTGAAAAGTCAAGGAAACGCTCCAAGATATTAGTCTCCAACTCCTATGTCACCTCATCAGATGGCTTGCCAAGCCACTCAACTAGAATCTCCATCTCCAATCTGGTACCATATCGTCGTCGGCATCTAGCAAGTACTCGAACTGGCTCTACGATCTCTATCTCCTCCAATCGCTCCGGTAGAACCAATCCAACAATCTCATGATCTCTAATGCACTCTCTCAATAATGACACATGAAAGATATGGTGCACTCTCGACCCCTCTGGCAGCTCCAAACGATATGCAATCGGACAATATGCTCCAACTCCCGAAACGAACCAAAGTAGTGATGTGCTAACTTTTGGTTTCACATCAGACATAATGTCACCTGTAGATACGGTTGCGCCCTCACAAACACCCAACTGCCGATGTAGAACTCCTGCTCCCTATGGCTACGATCATAAACTTGATTCATGCGGTTTTGAGCAAGTTTAAGATGAGCACGCAACCTCCTCAATGTGGCGTCTCTATCCATCAATGCTAAGTCCACCTCCATCCTATTTGCCAATGCCACTGGATCATAAATGCGTAACGTCGGAGCCGTGCGTCCATACACCACCTCTGGAGTCATGCCAATGCTGCTATGGTAGGCGGTGCGTCCATACTCCAACCATCGTCTCAGTATCTCTCCAACAAAGCACCTCAAATACTGCTCAATGCATCGATTAACCACCTCAGGATGACGCTCCGTATCATCCATCACCTCCTGCAACAATCTCAAAATATCTGGGTCAAATGTACCTGCATACCTCAGCTCATCAAGGAAGGGAAAGATTGGAGATGAATAGGTTGCAAGCTCGGCAGTATCAGGTTGACGCGATAGTGCATCCGCCGCTCTATTTTTCGTTCCCTTCTTGTATTGAATTTCATAATCATACCCCAACAATTTTGTGACCTATCGCTGCTATGTCGGAGTGTGTATGCGCTGTCCCATAAAGTATAGAAGGCTCCTATGATCGGTTCGAATAATAAATCATCTACCGATCAAATAAGGACTCCACCTTATCACGGCATGTAGAATTGCTAGCATCTCTCTCTCATAAGTCGATAATTGCTGAGATTTTTGTGATAAAGCCTTACTAAGATAGGCAATGGAACATCCTTCTTGCATTAGTACAGCTCCTATGCCAACACCCGACGCATCACATTCAACGATGAATTTTTTGGTGAAATCCGGTAGCACTAGAACGGGTACCGTCATCATTGCTGTTTTTAATTTTTCAAAGGCTAAAGTGGCTTCATCCGTCCATCTAAAAGAGTCCTTTTTCAACAAAAAAGTGAGAGGAGCAGCGATCTTGCCATATCCGGCGATGAATCGACGATAGTAACCAGTCAGCCGCAAAAATCCTCTTAATCCGGTGGTAGTAGTAGGAATAGGCTAAGCGGTCATACATGCAACGTTTTGATGATCTACCGCTACACCATCCGCTGAAATGATGTGGCCTAAATAATCTACCTTTGGTACTCCCCATAGGCACTTGGACTTCTTGATTTTCAATTGGTTTTGCTCCAACAAATTCAGCACGTCCTCCAAATGCCGCCAATGCTCCAATTCAGTCCTGCTATACACCAAAATATCATCAAAAAATTCCAAGACATACCTTCGCAAGAGAGGCCGAAATATATCATTCATGAGGCCTTGGAAGGTAGCTGGAGCATTGGTGAGAACAAAAGGCATCACTCAGAACTCGTAATGCCCGTCCGAAGTTCGAAATGCAGTTTTATGCACATCCACCAGGTGAACTCTAATTTGATGATACTCGGCCCTCAAGTCAAGCTTACTAAATATAATCGTCGGTGCAAGCTCATCTAGCAATTCCTCGATAATCGAAATAGGATATCGGTCCTTGATAATAATAGCCTTTAGTGCTCGATAGTCGACACAAAAATGCCATTTTCCGTCCTTTTTTTGCACCAATAGCACGGGGAATGAGTATGAGCTATGACTTAGTTGTATGAGGCATTGCTCCAACATCTCGGCTACCATCTTTGAGATAACTTCTTTTTGCACATGTGGATACCGATATGGCCTCACTTTCGCCGGTGCAGCCCTGGGTACAATCTCTATGCGATGGTCTACCGCTCTCCTCGGTGACAACTCCTACGGCTCCTCAAATGGTCCAAAAAAGTTATCTAATAAATTGGACAATTCAATTATAGTACATGAACTCGTTTGAGGCTCATCTCCTACTGGTCCTAACTGAAGAAGATATGCCAAATCATACGCACCAAGCAGCTCCACCATAGGTTGCATCGCAGGAATCAACGAAGTCCTTACACCATCAAGCCGCACATCTTTTTTTCATTGTTTATATTTCATCCACATGCTCTGGAAATCAAATGTGATAGGTCCCAAACTTTGTAACCACTGAGCACCAAGAACAACGTCCGCTCCTCGTAGCGCCAACGGATACAAGTCCACAATGATGTCGTGTCCTTGCACCCATATACTGACTCAGCGACATAAGCTCTCCGCCCTAAGCTTTGTGCCATCTTCAATAGTAACATCAAACCCCATAGTCGGTTCAAAATCCAAACCCAATCTCCTCACTAACCTCTCGTCTAGAAAGTTGTGTGTACTCCTCGAATCAATCAGGATGTGCACATAATGCTTTCTAACAAGTCCATCTACTCGTAATATCCTCGACGCAGAAGTACCCGAATATGCATGCATCGATATTTTAGCTTGGATATCTTCCTCAATTCCCTCCTCAACAGTCTCCTCATGGGTCTCCTCTAGACACTCTCCATCATCATCAATCTCGTCATCCTCCTCAGGACCATCGATAAGCATCACACTCCCGATCAATTTAGAACACCTATGATCGGGGGTGAAATGCTCATCACATCGAAAGCAAAGGCCCTTCGCTCTTCGCTCCACCTGGGCAGGTGTGAGAGTTCGAATGGGGGGTCTAGTGCCTCCTCTAACATCAGAAGAAGGTCTCAAAGGTGGTCATGGTCTAGTAGTCGCAGCCACTGTTTTTGAAACTGCAGAATTTGCAGCCGACGTTATAGGTGCAAACTGCCCTTCTCAGTTGCCCCAATTGGTTTTCGCTGCCATCTTTAGAGCCCTATGTTTTTGTTCCATCCTCACGGCCTTCTCAAAGGCCTCCTCAAGAGTAGTAGGACATAGAGCATGAACATCCGCTTGTATCTCCTCTCGCAGCCCTGAAATAAATGTACTTATCAATGTACGTTCAAGCCACGGTGGCTTACAACGTCTATTAACTCTTTCAAACTCAGCTTGGTACTTCAATACGATAGTCCTTTGAACCATCTTGCTTAATGTGGCAGTAAAATCTTCATATGCCGCTGTTCCAAATATGCGTGTAATCTTTCTACAAAAATCAGCCCATCTGGTAAATCCACCACCACGAATAATCGATCTATACCAATGCAATGTCATTCCTTGGAGGTGAAAGCTTGCCATCTAGACTTTTGCATCTTCCGCTGTACCTTAACAATCAAAATATTGTTCAACTTGAAATACCCAATCTGTTGGATCACCGCCTTGGAAGTTTGGAAAGTCCAAACGTGCGGTTCTCCCCCGAATAGCATTGTCAGGTTCGCGAAAGATCCTTGGTTCAAGTCTAAACCTTTTTGCATGTTGATCACCTTCTCTAAATCCTCGAGCACGTCCATCACCATCTCCATAGGGATCAAGCTCATCCTCATAGTGCCAATCCTCATCATCGACGAAGCACACCGGTACCTCACGCCTCTCGGGTTCCACCATTGACGGTCTTAGGTTTTGTAATGGATGTGGGGAATGATGTGAAGACATAGGTAGGAGGGGATCATTTACACTCATATGACTTACTTGGACCTGTGGGGTATCAGTTCGATGGGGCCCCACCGCTAGTCCTTCTTGAAACTTCATTTGTTGTCGAGGAGATGACGAACCTAATCGATTCATGACATATTCCTTGAATTCATTGTGATCCTTTTGTATGTTATCAACTCTATGCAACAATGTTTGGAACATGCCCCTTAGTTCATCCATATTCGAACCCATATATGTTAGTTCACTTGGTCCTGCCGTGGTCGCTCAAAGGTAATCGGCCTCATAGTTAGGATCATCATGCATTGAGTCCTCCCGTGTCAGTGTGCTCTCCATAGGTCTCCTTGTTGATATCAGCTTCCTTGTTTCAACTATTAATGGAGGTTTGAGGTTCGCCTGCTCTGATACCAATTGACAGGCTCTGATACCAATTTGCTAATGCTCGAATACCAAATTGATGGGATCTAGAACTAAAAGATCGGCTACGGAACAATTCTTTAAGATCTGAATTTATTGTAGGAAGTAGTCCGTGCAACCGTGAGAAAAATATTCTACAGATATTCTCCGGTAGTTAGAAAATTACAAAACTAACTGGTTTAGCTTCGTATCTTCCTAATCTACAACTTTCATATTTACGCCCTTCGCAGATTCAAACTGTAGCAGAGACAAAAATACGGAATAACATGGGTGATGGTGGTGGTGACGGGTGGAGTGGATGTTAGGGTTATGGATGAGTATGGAGATGAGGGTGGATTGTGGAAGTGATTAAGGAAAGTAGACGAAGGGAACAAAGTGGTCGAGATCCCAAAGAAGATGGGTGGCTCAACAGTCGAGGGAGATTAGAAGCGAGGAGAAACCTTGCCAATGGTAGAGGTAGAAGGATGGTGAAGAGGGAGGAGGGAGGAGTCTAGAGAGAAGATAGGAGGCAAAAAATCAAGAATCCAATAGCAATATAAAGTTAGGTGCCATCTATATATTTATAGAGGTTAGCCAACAAGTCCTAAAACAATATGAAACCCTAACAAACCAACTAAACCAGTATTCCTTATCTTCTCCGAATACCTTTTAGTTTAAGCTTTCATTTTGTCATAGATATATTCCGAATCTAGAGAAGTCATGAATATCAAAGTTGTAGATCTAGTGGTTGTCGACCTTATCGAATGGTTTGATATTATTTGGATATGTATCGAATATTCTACAAATATGTTTCCAAAACTGTGCAAAGCTGGATTTAGCTAATTAGATAAAATCCAAAGTGTATCACACATACCTTCTAAGGACTAGCTAATTGGTACTTAGGAAAAGTTTTATGCCAAATTGACCTCTAGCTAAACATTAATAGCTCACTCTCAAATCACCATTCCAACTTTAAATACCTTAAACCGACAGCTAGCCAAGTTCCGGTATACCTAATACATGCACTTAGTCACTTGTCATAGAAACCAATCCACAAGAATAAACATATTTTTTAAGAGAAAAAAATTTAAATCAATTCAAATGAACTTTACGATAAGTGAAAGCAACGCCAAAACAAATGTGATGCACCATGAAATATCAAACCAGTGACAACAGTGTTAACAATCAGTTCACTACCTAATTTTCCACTCCTACCAACTCATCTCACAAAAGAATAATTTCAAATAACTCAATAATTGATATACTCACTACATCTCCAATCATAACACTAAACACACCTAGACATAACAAGGGTCAAATAAATAAACTGACCTATGCAATAATGGCTCTATCATCAAAACTCAAGAATCTGGTTGCTAATCAACTCATCGAACCCTAACCACTCATCACACTAATGTGGGGTAATTTAGAAACACTTACTATAAAATAGAATCCAAAATAGAATAAGATACGCACCTTACCAAGGAAATCTATAAAAGCAAAACATATGACAATTGGCAGAAGAAATCATCATTAACTCACCCGTTTTTTTACTAATAGCAAGATCTCAGCATATAGCTCTATATCATTTTCTACATGAATCACCAGACATTAAAGATGAAAATACAAATTATTCAACTTTTATTTTCTAAACCGGTTACATATTAATATCCTAATGCTAAAGATAATTAACAAAAAAATTATCTAATTTAAAGGAGTAATAACACATCATTTATTGACCGACAACAATCTCCAAATTCATATTCAATCATTTTATGAATTTTTAAGTAAATTATAGATGTCACTAATGTCAAACATATCTAGCTTTACGCAGTGTCTAAGTTTTGCTACATGTCAATCGTATGGATAGTATTTTGGAAAGCTTGCCGGATTTAGTGAAACTTGCGCTCTAATACCATGTTGTAAACCCACCTCAAAATACACATGCTCCTCACGTGGGTAGAACCTATATGGTCTCCACGTGACCTAATGGTTAATGTTTGTATATAATATACAAGATAAATCCAATATTTTAACACATAAAAATAAGCTAAATAGAGTTTAAATTACCACAGGTTGCAACAAGCTCCAAAATATGTATCCATACACCTGATCAAGACAATCCCCACACAGGGATGACAATTTATATAAATTATTTTACAATACTAAAACAAATAAAGAAAAAGTATAATCAAATCTTCACCAGCTCTTTAATAGACTCGGGGTCATCTATTAATCTGAAAAATATTTCTATCAAAATGTAGTGAGTATAAAGTCCAGCAAGTATACATCTTCACAATCTAAAAATAGGATAATAAAGGATGTCACATGATACATATGTGTGCCAACATAATTATAGTAATGCATCTATGCAACATATTCATATTAATAGGTCACATGTATTAAATAAAGAACACATGATATGTATCATTAATATCAAGCTCACAAATTATTTATACCAAGCTCACACTAAGCCATAGCCATAATTATTATAACATGCTCAAAGAGTTATCCACCACATAATAAATATAAGCTCACTTATCATCTCAAACATTGAGGAGAGATAGACAACTAATGGTAATGCCGCCCGTACATGCCTAACAATGCTGCATATGACTTAAAATACTGATAATAATACTGAAATATTTGTAAGTTAATTTTGATTAATGGCCCAAGTCAATATCAGAACACAATTTCTCTATAATTATTTAAAATAAGAAAAATTAAGGGTAGTAACACCAACCAAGGAATTATCTGACGAAAGAATTTATTCATAACAATTACAGTAGCTATTTATTGAGAACTCAAAATAACTAACAAAATTAATGATGTAAAGTTTAGCGAAAGAAAACTCCTTTACCTAACCGGTTTACTTCAAGAAAAAGAAGTAAGATTACCATTAATGTAATATTAAAGATCAATAATAGTAGTGGTATAAATAAATAATTAAAATAACCTAGACTACATAAAAGGAAAGATAACCTGACTTACTGCTACTTAGTTCTTTGTATTAATTATAACAATCAATAGTTAGATAAGAACTACTAAGTCGACTCCATATTGACATAATAGTAATTGCATATTAAAACCTACTAACACAAGTAGATGGGCTGCAATAGAACTAGAACCTACATGGGTTCATGGGCCAAATATAGCCAAACTCACTATCGTTACTGGAACAAAAAGAATAAGTAGTTACAATAGGTGAAGAAGAATATAAAGGAGAGAGAAAAGACGAACTCATATGCTACAGGACCTTCATCGCAGGTCCTACATGGGATATTGCTTTAGAGGGTAAAAAGAGAGGTGGCTAGGGAGAGAAGGTGGTGGCGACACGATGTGGTTGACAACGACGCCCGACAATGAAGCCGAGAACTAGCGAAAATATCAAGTATAATGGTGATCTCAATAGGGTGACTCGATACTTCGGCAAAGTATAGTTGTCAACGAAATGTTTCATAGCAGAAGAGGGGAAGCATATGGAGAAACTACAAAAAAAAGGGATTTCGTCATGCTAAAAAGAGGGAGATGAGAGCAAATCCAGAAATTAAAGAGAGAGAAAAGAAGAGAGGGAGGGGGAGAATGTGGGGGGAACGGGGAAGTGGGGCATGTGCCACTCATGTGTGCACATGCGAATTTTCTTTTTTATTATTATTATTATTATTTTTTGGTATAGGATATTACAATACTATCACAAAAAAAAAATTTTCATCCTCGAAATTAGAAGATAAACCTCTACTAGAGTAAAAGTCATGGATAGAAGAAAATTTAAGAATAAAACTTTATATGCTAATATCCCGAACTACAACTCTAATCAGTTCAGTTCATAAAAATTTAACACACCAATTAGGGAAAACAAACTTCTATGACAAAGATTAGTTGCACCACGAATTTAACTTTCAATGTAATTTAGATGACTACATGATACCAAAAAAACTCCTCGAAATACGATAAAAAACTGAATTCTACTCATAACCACTCATTTTAATAGGCACCCTAGCTTGAGATACTACCCAACAAATCATTAAACAAAACTTTAGTTATAAGGTTCAACTCGACTCTGCTAACATACATTATCACGCAAGGAAAGACAGCAAAGGATCAAAAGGATCGAGTCGACTAGTCGCAACAAAGAACAGCAGGTGGTGCAGTGGTTTTTACATCATCAATCATAAGACATCCACATTGATGATATCATAATTAGAAATGCTCAAATAATCCATGAATAACTATAAAGTAGTAAATTAAATATAATTATGCTGAACATTGAATAAATATATACCTATGATATGAATACGATATACTCATAAAATACAACATCATTTTAATATTATACTATTCCTAGACTACAAAGATTCACTTGCACTTTGTTAAATAATTTCTCTTCTCTCTCGAGATCGTCATTACACAACAGTGGATCTACCAATGAGATGAATGCAATTGCAAAATGAGTAGCAACCTACTCTAGAGCTTAGGAAATAAACTAAACTGCATGCCAATACTAAAGTTTTTCAGGTCAGTTTATCTATTTGTATTTGTCATGCTTTTCGTTAAGACAGAAAGTTATAGTTTCACAAAAAAAGAAAACTAAGAAATAAATGATCAACATTAAGCAAATAAATTTAAAAGAAAATAAAAATATCATTAATAAAGAAAACTTTTAGCATATTCTAGCGTCATATATTTATGTGATTTAAAATACTAATAATAATACTAAAATATTAGTAAGTTAATTCTCTATAATTAACACAATTTCTCTATAATTATTTAAAATAAGAAAAACTAAGATAGTAATACCAACTAAGGAATTATCTGATGAAAGATTCAAAACAATTACGTAGCTATTTAGTGAGAACTCAAAATAATTGACAAAATTAATGATGTAAGGTTTGACAAAAGAAAACTCCTTTACCTAACCAGTTTAATTTTGAAAAAAAGAAGTAAGAATACCATTAATGTAATATTCAGGATTAATAATAGTAGTACTAATGGTATAAATGAAATAATTAAAATAACCTAGACTACCTAAAAGGAAAGATAACATGACTTAGTGCTACTTAGTTCTTTGTATTAATTATAACAATAAATAGTTAGATAATAACTACTAAGTCAACTCCATTGTGACATAATAGTACTTGCATATTAAAACCTACCAACACAAGTAGATGGGCTACAATAGAACTAGAACCTACATGGGTTGATGGGCCAATGATGGCCAAACTCACTATCATTACCAAAAAAAATAAAAAATAAAAAATAAGTAGTTACACCAAAGAAGAGGTGGTCTCGGTAGACAGAGAGGTGGCGAGGGAGAGAAGGTGGTGGCGAGGGAGAGAAGGTGGTGGCGACACGATGTGGTCGATGACGATCCTCGATGATGAACTTGAGAACTAGCGAAGAAATCGAGTCCAATGGTGATCTCGGTAGGGTCATGCGATGCTCCTGCGAAGTATAGTCGTTGACGAAATGTTTCGTAGCAAGAAGGGGGAAGCATACGGAGAAACAATAAAAAAAAAGATTTTGTCTTGTTCGAAAGTGGGAGATGAGAGCAAATCTAGAAATTAAGGAGAGAAAAAAAAAGAGAGAGAGGGGGAGAACGTGGGTTGACTGGGGAAGTGGAGCATGTGCACCTCAGGCGACTGGGGAAGCGGAGCATGTGCCCCTCAGGTGTGCACATGCAAAATTTCTTTTATTATTATTATTATTTTATTTTGGTATTGGATATATCAGTACTAATGTTCATGTAAGGTTTATTTATATATTTACATAGCAATCTAATTACTTTATTTAAACTATTTTAATTTACAATACATTTCATCTTGTTATGTCTTATTACTTTATAGTCTAGAGAGTTGTGAAGATGCACACTGATAGCCTAAAACATTTTGTTATGCATATTCATCATGACAAAGTATGAGATAAAAAAGATTTTTGGATGATCCCCCTTAATACGGACTTACATTGGCACTTACTTGTCGTCGACTTGAATGCGGCACAAATAATACATTACACATCGCTGCCCGGGGTTGCACACAAGGGAAGTGAATGATAGGGTTAGTTACCAAATTGAGATTGGATATCATAATAATTGACATTAAAAATTCTTTATTCCTTCTAGGCTACATGGGCAAAATATCGATTATCTACGCGACACAAGCATACATATGATCTTGATGACAAAAATGCAAGTGGGACATGATCTCAACAAATAAAATACTACTGCAATGAGGGGGTGTGTAAGATATCTATACAAAATTATTATATATTATATCAGTTATACTAATTACAGTTTTTCTATTTTTGTAGGCTTGATTGTGGTGTGTTTCTATTACAGTATGAAGATTGTATACAATGAAAATTTTTATTTGATTTTGGACAACGAGACATCAAGAATTAGAGTGAAGATTGCAGCGGAAATTGCTTTAGATAGTCTAGTACGACATTGTTATACGTTGTATGATTGTATCTAATGAGAAATAGTAAATTGAAACTTAATATAAGTATTATAAATATTGGAACTCTTCCACAAACTCTGTTGAAAAATACTATTTTGTGTTAATGAGGAATATTGAAAAGTCCTGTTTTTATTTTCATACTATTATGTTCATTAGTACTATAAAGTTAATCATTTGTACATATTTACTATTGTAGTAATATAGTTGTTGTGAACATTGAATCATTAAGGCATTGTTGTATTTTATGTATATATTTGTGATAGTTAGTATTGTCAGGATGTATATATTTGTGATAATTAGTACTATCAAGTTTTATATTCTTGTGATAATTGGTACTGTTAGGTTATATAAAATTGTGATAATTGGTATTGTCAAGTTAACCCTTGGTACACATATTCAGAAAATTGTTGCATATTTTTTAAATAGATAATACACGTAAATTGAATAAATAATACACATTAAAAATAGTTTTTTAATAGAGAATTAACTAACATTTTGTTTAAATGACGCACAAATTCCAAAATTATACATTTTCGATAGATAATGATACGAATTGAATAAATGATGTATATTAAAACTAATACTTTAAAAAAGAATTTTGTAATATTTTTCACTCAATGCATATATTTTAAAATCTTATGCACACATTTGCAACATATGATGCACATATATGAAACAAGAGATGCACAATAAAACTAATATTTTGGTTAAAAAATTTTAAGTCGATGCACATATTTAAAAAATTGATGCATATATTTTGTATAGATAATGCACATAATCACACACAAATGATGCACACTAAAATGAGTACTTCAACAGAGAATTGATAATTGACTAACAGCTTTTAAGTCGATGCACATATTTTGAAAATGGATACACACATTTCGAACATATAATGCACACAAATTATACAAACGATACACACTGAAATTAGTATTTAACAGAGAATCAACTAATAGAGAATTTATAATAGATGCATATAATCTGAAAAATGACACACATATTTGCAACATATGATCATATTAAATAAGAGATGCACACTGTAAATAATATTTTAATTAATATTTTTTAAGTCGATGCACATATTTTGAAAACTGATGCACACATTTTAAAGAGATAATGTACATAAATTACACAAACGATGCGCACTAAAATTAACTAATAGAATTTTTTTAATAAATGCATATATTCTGAAAAATGATGCATATATTTGCAACATATAATAAACATGTATTAAATAAGCAACGCACACTGAAAACAATATTTTGACTGACATTTTTCAAGTTGATATACATATTTTGGAAATTGATGCATACATTTTAAGCAGGCAGTCCACACTGTTAGGTTTTTTATTTGTTGGCAATTTTGTACAAAATATTCTAAGTGTATTTTTTCATGTATATGAGCTTTACACAAGTCTAGAATATCACTGGTGTGAAGAATTACAAGATCATTGGAGAAAAGCCGTTGCATTCTCACCGCGTTCACAAACGCGTTCGAACGCGAAATCTGCGTTCACACAAACAGAGAGCCGCGTTCACAAACGCGTTCGAACGCGGGCATTGCGTTCACACAGACAAAGAGCCGCGTTCACAAACGCGTTCGAACGCGAGCACCGCGTTCGAACGCGAGCACTGCGTTCACACAAACAGAGAGCCGCGTTCACAAACACGTTCGAACGCGGATACTACGTTCACACAGACAGAGAGCCGTGTTCATAAACGCGTTCGAACGCAGGCACTGCGTTCACACAGACAGAGAGCCGCGTTCATAAACGCGTTCGAACGCGGGTATTGCGTTCACACAAACCGAGAGCAGCGTTCAGAAACGCGTTCGAACGCAACCTGAAGAATTCAAGCTGTCATGATCGAACGCACTTGGGCCCGTTCGAATGCACCTAAGATTAAGTTAGGCCGTTCGAACGCACTCGGGCCGCGTTCGAACACACCTATGAAGTTTGCAATTTATTGGATTTTCGTGAGTACGAATATGACTAGGATTTGGCTCTATCTTGGAGATCATATATAAGGATAGTGTTGCCCTAACCTAGGGGAGTTGAAGAAGATTATTCAAGGAGACTTTTTGGAGGCTATATCGGTTCTTCAACAAACAAGGTCTTTCGCATCTATAAATTTTAATATTTTGTCTTAAGGGCTATCTAGACGAAAGATCAATCTCGAGGGCTACTGAAGTTGGACTTTAATCACGAGAAGTAGTGAATCGTGGGTTCTAGCGAGCAAGACTGAGAGGAACAAAGTCGTTTGGATCGACGGGTTGTTTTGTGAGTCAGTCTTGTAACTGCTACTATCATAGTGATTGGTTTTGATCCGAGTTTTGATCCGTGAATTTTTCCCGTTTGGGTTTTCCACGTTAAAATCTTGGCGTTCATCTCTACTTTCGTTTTTAATATTTCTTCTGACTTTTACTTAAGCGAACGAGAAATATCATTGCCTAGAGGTTAGATACATACGTGTGTCTAGGGGTTTTTTCAATTAGTATCAGAGCAGGTTCTCTCACCCTTTTAGAGAGATCAAATAGGCATGAATTTTCATAGAGATGGACCCTCATCTATTAGACCTCCTATTCTAGATGGATCAAATTATGGATATTGGAAAGCTAGGATGAGAGCTTATTTGAAGTCTATAGATGAGAGAGTATGGATGGCCATTATGAACGGTTGGAGTCCACCAATGTACATGGTGAATGATGAGTTAGTTGAGAAACCGATTGAGTCATGGGATAAAACAGATTATGAAAAAGTTGGTTGGAATAGCAAAGCAATAAATGCAATTTTTAGTTGTGTTTCCTCGGAAGAATTTAGAAGAATATCTACTTGTGAAATAGCAAAAGAAGCCTAGATGATCTTAAAAACAACTCATGAAGGTACTATGGCTGTAAAACTTTCGAAACTTCAGAGGTTGACTACTAATTTTGAAACCCTACATATGGAGGAGAATGAAACATTTGATGAGTTCTATGCAAAGTTGAGTGATATAGTCAACTCCAGTTTCAACCTAGGAGAGAAAATTCCTGAAAATAGAATTGTCCGTAAGATCCTTAGGTCTCTTCCAGAAAGGTTTCAGGCAAAAGTTACAGCTATTGAGGAAAGTAAGGACATCGACTCTATGAAAGTTGAACAATTGGTAGGAAATCTACAAATATTTGAGTCCAGTCTTTCAAAACCAAGGAAGTCCGAAGGGATAGCTCTATCCACTGTTGAACAAAATTTAGAGGAGTCTGAAGATGAAGGTGATTTAGATGTTGAGATGTTGGCTATGTTTGTCAAAAAGTTCAATAAATTCTTTCGGAAACCAAATAAGTTCAATGCTGAAAAATTTGATAAAAGCAAAGCTTTTGTGAAAAAGAAGAATCTTGTGACTTCGAATACAGGTTGTAGCAACAACAATGTCAAACAGGAAAATAAAAATTCTGAGAATAAAGTTCAATGTTTTGAATGTTTTGATTTTGGACACATCGCACAAGAATGCCTTAATCGTCTTAAGAGAAAGGGCAAAGCTATAAAAGTTATTTGGGATGATTCAGATGAATCTAATGATGATTCTGAAAAAGACGAAGAAAACTTTGTAGCCTTTGCCTCTTCTCTGCTTAATACTGACTCTGTTGATGATACTGATAGTACAGATGATCTTGATATGCTACCAGCTGAGGAAGATGAATCTGAAATTCAAAAGGCATATAATGACTTATACCTGGAGTCATTTAAACTCAAGAAAAGCAATCTTAGACTACTTCAACGACTCAAGAAAATTGAACCAGAAAGAATTCAATTTGAGGAGAAATACAAATTGGAGCTTGAACGTGTCAAAAACCTTTCTAAACAACTTGACAATGCGAAAAATAAAATGAAGGCTGATGAAATCAAATTAGAGCGATTGCATAAAGAAGTTACATTTCTGAAAGGGAAGAACAAACTAGACGAGATTCTAAAAGCTCAGATCTCTGGAAAAGACAGGTATGGTGTTGGATATACTGGTAATTCAAATAATAATAAAACTGTTTTTGTTTCTGCAGGTATACAAAAGGAAGAATACCTGAAGCCATCAATCGCATTTTCAAAGCAATCCTGGATGAATCCTTCCAAATTGAAGTTGAATCTACAAACTGGTGAATCTTTGACGATACCAAAGGTAAACTTTAGTCACACCTCTCGACAAAAGGTGAGTAGAAAATGGTTTGTTCCGACATGCTATCATTGCGGCATTCTATGACATATTCGACCTCATTGTAAATTTTTGCAAAAACCTAGAACTGCTTTCATTTATGGGATGAAAAGAAAAACCATATGGGTCAAGAAAAGTGATTTGCAATGTTATGTTGTGCATACAGTCTTGAAAGCTTTAAATTCTGATTTATGGTATTTAGACAGTGGCTGTTCAAGACATATGTCGGGTGACAAGTCGTTATTTTCTAATCTTGAAAAATATGAAGGGGGAGTTGTGACATTCGGAGATGGTAATTCATCAAAGGTAATAGGTAAAGGAAATGTAAGTACTCTAGGGATTCCTAGTCTCGAAAATGTTCTTTATGTTAAGGGCTTGAAAGCAAATCTACTGAGCATCAATCAATTTTGTGATGAAGATTATGAGGTAAAATTCTCCAAAAATGATTGTACTGTTCTAGATCATGATGGTAATGTTATATGCTATGGATCTAGAACATCTGATAATTGCTATATCGTTAGAACTTCACATAAACTGAAATGTAACAGTGCGTCTTTCGACATTGCAGATCTTTGGCATCAACGTCTTGGACATGTGAATCACAAGGAATTATTTACTCTGTCCAAACATGAAGTAGTAAGAGGAATACCTAAGATAAAAGAAATGTCAAAAAGAGTGTGCGATTCGTGTCAAATTGGAAAACAAATTCAAATCTCACACAAGAAGGTAAATACAACTACCACTGACCGTGTGCTACAATTAGTTCACATGGACTTGATGGGTCCAACAAAAACGGAAAGTCTTGGAGGTAAACGTTATATATTCTTAATGGTCGATGATTACTCCAGATATACCTGGGTTGCCTTTCTACGTGAGAAGTCTAAAACCTTTGAAGTTTTTAAATCACTATGCTTAAAATTGCAGAATGAAAAATCTACAACCCTAGTTAGGATTCGTTCTGATCATGGTAGAGAATTTGAAAATGAAAATTTTTCTATATTTTGCGATTCTCTTGGTAATCAACATGAGTTTTCAGCTCCTATAACTCCACAACAGAACGGGATTGTTGAAAGAAAAAATCAAGTTGTGCAGGAAATGGCTAGGGTTATGCTTCATGCTAAAAAGGTTACTCAAAGGTTTTGGGCAGAAGCGGTCAATACAGCGGTACATATGATAAATCGTGTTTATCTAAGACTAGGTACAAATATGACTGCTTATGAAATCTGGAAAGGTAAGAAACCTAGTGTTAAATATTTTTGAGTTTTTGGTAGTAAATGTTATATCTTGCGTGATCGAGAATATTTGACTAAATTTGACACTAGAAGTAGCGAAGGCATCTTCTTGGGGTACTCGAATAATAGTAGAGCCTACAGAGTATTTAATCTTGAAACTTCTACTATTATGGAATCTGCTAATGTTATGATAGATGAATCCTCGACTGAGTTAACTAAAGCTACTTCTATTTCTGTTTCTGCAGATACATATTACGAAGAAATAGGAAAGGAGCTTGATCTGGAAATTGAGAATCAAGACGAGGATAAAGTTGAAATAAACAAAAATGACTGCAACGTACCGGAACCATTTGCTAGAGTGAAATCAAATCATCCACTGTCACAAGTGATCGGAGACGTGAATGAACCAATTAAGACAAGATGACAAATCCAAAGTGAGGTATCATTTACTTGTTATACATCTTCTTTTGAACCTAAAAATGTGAAGGAAACATTGTTAGACTATTCTTGGGTTAATGCTATGCATGAGGAATTAGAGCAATTTTCTAGGAATAATGTTTGATATTTTGTTCCTAGACCTAAGAATGTGAATGTCATTGGAACAAAATGGATTTACAAGAATAAAAGTGATGAACATGGCAATATAGTTCGAAATAAAGCCAGATTAGTAGCACAGGGATACACTCAGGTTGAGGGTATAGATTTTGATGAGACATTTGCTCCTGTTGCTAGATTAGAGTCTATTCGTATACTGCTTGCCATTGCTTGTCATTTAAAATTTAAATTGTTTCAAATGGATGTTAAAAGTTCTTTCTTGAATGGTATCCTGAATGAAGATGTTTATGTGGAATAACCTAAGGGTTTCGAAGATCAAAAATTTCCTTCTTATGTTTTTAAATTGAAAAAGGCTCTTTACGGGCTAAAACAAGCTCCAAGGGCTTGGTATGAGAAGTTGACCACCTTTTTAGTGGATGCGGGGTTCACTCGAGGGGGAGTGGACAAGACATTATTCATTAGACGTGAAAACAAGAGTTTAGTTGTGGCACAAATATATGTGGATAACATTGTCTTTGGGGCGACGAGTCAATTATTAGCTAAGGAGTTTGCAGATCTTATGCACAGTCATTTTGAGATGAGTATGATGGGTGAGTTGAAGTTCTTTTTAGGGCTTCAAATTACTCAATTGGAGAGAGGGATTTTTATCGCTCAAACCAAGTATGCTAAGGATCTTGTGACTAAATTTGGTTTAGAAAATGCAAAACATGCTAGAACTCCTATGAGTACAACTACCAAACTAGGTAAGGACATGTCAGGAAAAAGTGTTGATCAGATAGTGTATAGGAGCATGATCTGTAGCCTTTTGTACTTAACGGCTAGTAGATTTGACATTAAATTTAGTGTCGGTGTGTGTGCTAGATTTCAGTCTGAACCTAAGGAGTCACATTTGTTTGCTGTGAAACGTATCATAAAATATGTCAGTGGCACAGTTGATTTAGGTATCTGGTTTACTTATGACTCGGGTGCTATCATATCGGCATACACGGATTCTGATTGGGTAGGTTCATGTGATGATAGAAAAAATACTTCAGGTGGATGTTTTTATGTTGGAAACAATCTGGTTGCTTGTCACAGTAAGAAACAAAACTCGATATCTTTATCTACTGCGGAGGCCGAGTACATTGCAGCAGAAAGTTGTTCTCAGTTACTATGGATGAAACAGATGGTCAAGGATTATGGCATTGAACAAGATACTATGGTGCTTTATTGTGACAACATGAGTGCTATTAATATATCGAAAAATCCTGTTCAACACTCGCGTACAAAACATATTGATATCCGACATCATTTTATACGCGAGTTAGTTGAAGACAAAACAATAGCACTAGAACATGTTGAGACGGAGAAACAGTTGGGTGATTTGTTTACAAAACCTTTGGATTTACAGAGATTTGAGTATCTTCGTACTTCTCTAGAGATTTGTGCTTTGGACTGATTTTATTGGGATTTGAGTTTTTTTTAGTTTGCGAGTTTCTTTCGTTTCATTGTTTTTTTTAGGTTTTCTTTTACTTTGAAATTTTCTTTGGTTTTAGTTTCAGATTTGTCGAGAGTTTTTTGTCATAAAAAAAAAATTAATGCACTCCTAGATTCAATAATATACTCTTGACATAAAAATATGATTTTTCTTTTGATTATGAGTTATTATAGTCAATTTTGTCATCTTGTAGTATATTGTTTCAATTTTGATTTTGTCACTCCCTCGACTTCTATAATAATAAATTTTTAATGCACTCATAACGTATGTGTATTCTTGTGTGAGCATGATATCATGAATATTTTTTTTAAATAGCTCTCTATTAACTTTGATTTGCACAGTTTGACATCATGCTTAGTTATCAAATATTTTTATAAAAGATTAATGAAAAGGGCTACAATGAGTTAGTGTGAAAGCCATCTTGTTTCGAGTCCAGTTTGACTCAGTACATTATTTGCAAATTAACAAAAGAAAATGATATATGTGAATTTCTTCTTGCATATTGTTTGATTTGTACTACAAGAAAAGGGCTACCTACTCATATGTAAAAGCCATCATTGCACATATATGTTTCAACAAAAAAAAAAATACAGGAAAAATTCCTGTTATTTTATGGAGAACAAGTCGAAGAGTGAAAAATTTCAATACTAAGTCGGTTTGACTACTGTGTTGCATCATTGTTTATATAGTAAAGTTTGTTTAAGAAGATTGGTTCATATTATCTATGCTCATCTTGCATATGCGTATCGTTATGATCAATCAAGATTAATGTAATTTTGAGTGATGCATTCGAATTGATTATAATATGCTTTTGATGATTTGATTGATCTTGTATGACTTATTTCATTTCATTGTCATATTCTATGTCTTGAATATATTTTGGAATTCTAGAAGTGCATCTCCAAAAAGATTTTTAACTTGTTTTTAGTTTTAAAAATAAAAAAAAGGGGGTTCGAACGAGAATTCTTGAGTTCGAACGTGGCGCGTTCGAACACGCGGACTGGTGCGTTCGAACGCACTCGTGGTTTCTTTAAATATTGCATCCGAACCCAAGGGTTTCATCTTCCATTTTCCAAACCCTAAAAACCCTTCATTTTCCCCTTCTCAAATCTTCAAGATCTTGGTGTTTTTCATTGAATTTTTCATTTCAAATCCTTTTTGGGGGTATATCTCCTCCGGATCTAGTGTTTTTCAACCAAAATTTTGAGTTTCTCCTCACATTTGCAAGGTGTGATCATCCATTATTTTCCTATTTTTTTATTCAATAAACATGCTTGATCTTGAGTGATTTTGTGCGTTCTCAACTTTTGATCACGTTAATGTTAAACTCTTGATGGTTCTTGTGAGATTGAACGTGATATCTTAGCGTTTTTCAAGTGAAAGATGTTTTTCCTTTTAGGGCTTCATGGTTTCTACCATTTTTTTTTTCGAATTCTTGCTATTTTTTGGTTGCTTTGGGCATGTATTGAATATTGCAACGTGTTTTCTTTTCAAGAATGCCTAAAAAAACGACAGTGACCAAGAAACCAAGGCCGCCTTTATCGCCATCCTCGGCTCCCAAGTTTTCTTCAACAACGGCTGCGGGTCGTTACAAACATAATTTTGGCACCCGTCCTATTATCTGTGAAAGACCTGTGGTTATATCTGATTTTTCTGAGTTGGGGATTGAACAGATCTTTACTGAACGAGGATGGTTATCAGTGTGTCGGATGAGCGGGACTGCTTATGTGGAAGTTGTTCGAGAATTCTTTAGTAATGCCACGATTTTTGATCACTGTATACGTTCTACTGTTCGTGGTGTATCTATATACCTGGATTCCGATGTTATTCGTGCTGAACTGAGTCTGCCTGATGGTGAGTTCCAGTTTTCGACGTCTGCTCCACTTCCTAATGTCAATGAATATGCCGGTACAGTCCTGATCAAAGGGGAACGTTGGAAAGGTAACATGATGCCGCATGCAAGGCTGACATCTGTAGCTCGTATGCTTCACCTATTTTGTCTGTACAATGTTACCCCCAAGACTCGACATTCCAGTATTAGTCTGGATCGTGCATTTCTTCTTCATGCCATGTTATCGGGAGTCTCTATTGACTTAGCTGCAGTGATCAATGATTTGATTCTCTCAGCTGCACAGAAAGAAGCATCTCGTGAGGGATTACCATTTGGCATTTTTCCTACAAATTTGTGCACTCAGAGTGGGGTGCGAGTAGATGCTTCGGAACCTTCTCTTACTTCGCAGAAACCATTGGATCAGATTACTCTAAAGCGGAGTCAAGCTCACGACCAGTCATCTCCGCTCAAACCATCCTCTTCCGCCGCTGGTCGATCATCGCACCTCGACAGTTCTGATGATAGCTCTGCCGATGGCTCATCTCCCACTGAGGGGGAGTTACCACAGTACTCGGACCGGTTCGATCAACTGAGCAAGTCCGTCAAGGAACTATACTTGATTCCGTGTTGACGATTCTTTATCGTCAGTTTCCTCCGAGTTCCTAGTCTTTGGCATTTGTGCCAAAAAGGGGGAGAGTGTCTTAGTGTTTAGGTGTCTAGGTGTGTAGGGGGAGTATGGGCATAGAGGGAGTTTAGTAGAGTTTACTTGATGGTTGAACTTTGCTTTGTCTTAGTGTCGTTGGCATTTGAACTTAACTTGAAGTAATTATGATAACGTGTGTTTAATCTTTGTCTGTTTAAATTTTTGCTCTTGTGATAACTTGTGTTTTGATTTTTTTTATTTCAAGTTATTTTCACTTGATCTTGGATTGGTATATGTTTCCTTGCAAGGATTGATGTGCAAAATATTCTAGACTTGTTGATTGCTCAGTTTGAAGTCATTGTAATATCTTGTAACCTAGGTGTTTTGTCACAAATTGCCAAAGGGGGAGATTGTAAGGTTTTTTATTTGTTGGCAATTTTGTACAAAATATTCTAAGTGTATTTTTTCATGTATATGAGCTTTACACAAGTCTAGAATATCACTAGTGTGAAGAATTGCAAGATCATTGGAGAAAAGCCGTTGCGTTCTCACAGCGTTCACAAACGCGTTCGAACGCAAAATCTGCGTTCACACAGACAGAGAGCCGCGTTCACAAACGCGTTCGAACGCGGGCATTGCATTCACACAGACAGAGAGCCGCGTTCACAAATGCGTTCGAACGCGGGCACTGCGTTCACACAGACAGAGAGCCACGTTCACAAACACGTTCAAACGTGGGTACTGCGTACACACAGACAGAGAGCCACGTTCACAAACGCGTTCGAACGCGGGCACTGCGTTCACACAGACAGAGAGCCGCGTTCACAAACGCGTTCGAACGCGGGTACTGCGTTCACACAGACCGAGAGCAGTGTTCATAAACGCGTTCAAACGCAACCTGAAGAATTCAAGCTGTCGCGTTCGAACGCACTTGGGCCCGTTCGAACACACCTATAAAGTTTGCAGTTTATTGGATTTTCGTGAGTATGAATATGACTAGGATTTGGCTATATCTTGGAGATCATATATAAGGATAGTGTTGCCCTAACCTAGGAGAGTTGAAGAAGATTATTCAAGGAGACTTTTTGGAGGCTACATCGGTTCTTCAACAAACAAGGTCCTTCGCATCTACAAATCTTAATCCTTCGTCTTAAGGGCTATCTAGACGAAAGATCAATCTCGAGGGCTACTGAGGTTGGACTTCAATCACGAGAAGTAGTGAATCGTGGGTTCTAGCAAGCAAGACTGAGAGGAACAAAATCATTTGGATCGACGGGTTGTTTTGTGAGTCAGTCTTGTAACTGCTACTATCATAATGATTGATTTTGATCTGAGTTTGGATCCGTGGTTTTTTCCCGTTTGGGTTTTCCACGTTAAAATCTTAGCGTTCATCTCTACTTTCGTTTTTAATATTTCTTCCGACTTTTACTTAAGCGAACGAGAAATATCATTGCCTAGAGGTTAGATACATACGTGTGTCTAGAGGTTTTTTCACACACAAATTGCACAAACGATGTACACTAAAACTAGTACTTTAATAGATAATTAAGTAACATATTTTTTAGCCGATGATATATTTTAGAAACTGATGCACATATTTGTAACATACGACGCACATATATAAAATACTAGATGCACACTAAAACTAATATTTTAATTTAAAATTTTCAAGTCGATGCACATATTCATGAAATTGACACACATATTTTAAATAGGCAATGCACACAAATAGCACAAACGATGCACACTAAAACTAGTACTTTAATAGAGAAATAAGTAACATATTTTTCAATCGATGTATATATTTTAAAAACTGATGCACACATTTGTAACATATGATGCACATATATGAAATACTAGATGCACACTAAAACTAATATTTTAATTTAAAATTTTCAAGTCAATGCACTTATTCAGAAGAATGATGCATACATTTTAAACAAACAATGTACACAAATTACACAAATAATGCACACTAAAACTAATACTTTAACACAGAACTAATTAACTTTTTTTAAGTTGATGCATATATTCGAAAGAATGGTGCACACGTTTTAAACAAACAATGCACACAAATTGCACAAATGGTGCACACTAAAACTAAAATTAATTAACTTTTTTTCAAGTTGATGCACATATCCGAGAAATCAATGCACACAATTAAAATAGACAATGCATACAAATTGCACAACTGATGCACACTAGATCTAGTACTTTAATAGAGAATCAATTTACATTTTACAAGTCAATGCACATATTTGTGAAATTGGCGCACATATTTTAAATAGACAATGCACACAAATAGCACAAACGATGCATACTAAAACTAGTATATTAATATAGAACTAAGTAACATATTTTTCAATCGATGCATATATTTTAAAAAATGATGCACACATTTCAATATATGGTGCATATATATTAAATAAAAGATGCATATTAAAACTAATATTTTGAATGATATTTTTTAAGTCGATACACATATTTGAAAACTGATGCGCACATTGTAAATAAACAATACACATAAATTCTACAAACAATGCACACTAAAATTAGTATTTTAACAGAGAATTGATTAATATTATTTTTGAGAAATTGATGCACACATTGTAAATAAACAATACACACAAATTGTACAAACAATACACACTAAAACTAGTATTTTAGCAGAGAATTAATTAATATATTTTTCAATTGATGCATACATTATGAAAACTAATGCACACATTTTAAAAAGTCAATGCACATAAATTGAATAGTGGATGCACACAAATTATTTTAGTAGTTACAGTAATATATATTACAATTTTTTACACAAAACATTTACCACTATTGTGCTATTTCAGTAACAATAGTAATTTATAAAATATTTATAAATATACTTCAGTAGCTACAACCTATAGGATATATAAGTTACAACATCCTTATACAATAAATTTCGCTATCATTCTGCTATTTCAATAGGTACATTAACTTACAAAATGTCTACACAAAAAAATTCCCTATTACACTCTTTCTAACTTCACTTTTGGTACTCTTAGAGATGCTATCCTTTTGCAACAGTAGTATACTATTTCAACCTTTTCTAGCTCCATGTTCTCTTCACCTGCCAATGGTCATCTCTTCTTTTATTTGCACCCAAGCTTCAACTTAATTAAAGGTGGCAAGATAGGATGATCGTTATCATCACTAATCGGCCAAAACTCCTTAGATGCAGTTGGACGAACTAAGTCGGCATAAATAGTCCTATATTACTCACTCATATCTCACAATAGTCATATTCTGAAAGTGACATATACCCAATAACAGTAAGTGCATGTTGAAATGGCAAACCTAATATTTGCCATTCTCTACAGGTACACTTTCTTGTTCCAAGATTAACTATAAAAGAACTATGAATGTCTATGACTTAAATTCAGAAATAGATGATGGCTCAACTACATGTCTCCCTTTTTCTCATGCATTTTTTAGTATTTGATCTGCATATTTGGTCAATGTAGTATCTATTGTAGTAGCAATATTACAACGTTTCCAAAAATATAATGCTACACTTTTTCTCGTTGTCTCGACCAGATATTGTATGGGAAAACCTCTCACCCTTTTAGAAATTGAATCGCAACTTTCTACAATATTAGTTGAAATTATATCATACCTTTGGCCTATAAAGCAATGATTAGCCCATTTCTTCTTTGAAATTTTTCCAATGTACTCATATTGTTGTGGGAAAAATTCTTTCATGAGGACCATATATTGATTAAACTCTGAGAGAGTATATGCATGAGTTGCAGCCCAAAATTTATTGTAAGGTACAAAATTTCTTACAGTATTTAGAAGATTTCTTGTTAGGTGAACTATACAATATCCATGTACTGCTTCTAGAAAAGTATATCGCACAATATTTATCAAGCCTTTTTATCTATCAGACATTATTGTGAGCTTTTAAATTAGCAAAATGCAAGAATAAAGTGTTTAAGAAACTATGTCCAAGAATCTTTATTTTCTCTCTCCACAACAGCAAAGGCAATAGAGAGCATGTAGTTATCACCTTCTATTGTAGTTATAATTAGTAACACACCTGGAAATTACCTATTAAGAAAGTGCAGTTAATAGCAATGAGAGGGCACATATGGTCCTCGAAGGTCCTCAAACAAGCTCCAAACACCCAATAGAATCTATGTAAGTGTTCCTCAAACTCATATTTCAAAGCTTCATTGGATTCCTAAAGGTCAACTCCCTCGTATATGGAGGCAACAAATTATATGATTCCTTAAAGTTTCCACGAACCTCTTCTAGTGTTTTTATCTGAGATCGATATGTGTAACAACCCATCGCAATATATATATATATATATATATTTGAAAGAAAAAAAAAAGACTAGTTTTCTTTTCATGCTTTTCATGATACTTTAATTAAGAATTAAGATTACATTTTAGTTTTATTAATTAAAGTATCGTGAATCTACATCGTTAGAAAGATAAGAACAGAAGGAATCCCCAGCTATTAACTTAGCTACTATTGAATCCAATCCTAGGGCATTAAAAGAAGAGTATGAGTTAGCAGGGCTGTCAACCCCCTTCAGATTAAAAGTTGCTATAGGAGGGCATGTGTAAGCCGTTTTAAGAGTAAGGGATTTACCAAAAGGTCTCTAGGTTGGCAAATAGTGCTTTGTTTGCTCATTTCCAAAACCAAAACCACTACGGTATATATATATATTTTTTTTTTTAAAAAAAATTAAATAATAATCATGGCACGATGTGGCCGGCCACACTATGGCTGGCCTCGTGCCAAGATGGATTGGGCGCTAGCGTGCACTGAGGGCGCCACACGCCCCAACTACCGGTCCTACCAACCTGGCCAAGCCAGCTAGTAGAGCTGGCCCAACTGCCGCCAGCACCCCCTCACCGCCTCTCTCTCCCTTTATAAATCTCTTTATTTTCTCTCTCTCCTCACTCGGTCTCTCCTTTTCTTCTCTCTC
Source organism: Typha angustifolia (assembly GCF_048772165.1). Taxonomy (NCBI): domain Eukaryota; kingdom Viridiplantae; phylum Streptophyta; class Magnoliopsida; order Poales; family Typhaceae; genus Typha; species Typha angustifolia. Next base: position 6,833,775 of record NC_133252.1, on the reverse strand, counting down.
AAACTCTAAATTTCCTCCTCCCTGTCGATGCCAACCTGCAACTGCCACCGCTACCGCCACCATTGACGCCTCCTCTGTTACGATCTCCCTTAAGCTAAGGTTTGATCTCTTTCAATTCCTTGATCTTGACTGGATTTGGCACGAAAATTTGAAATAAGATCCCGAAAGATGCTACCATTGGATCGATGTGAAATTTTGATATGTTGTATCTCCAGAAAAGAGCTTTCTAAAAAATCTAGTTTCACGTGAATCGGATGTGGAAACCTCAAGATATCTTCCGATTAGTGGACGAAGATCAGGGTGGACTGTTAAGGATCCGTGAATGGAGGCACGAGATCCTAGGTGATGGTGGTTGGTGGAGGACCAACGTTAATGGGGTGGCACCAGTGAAAAGTGGTGGAGGAAAGTTATGGTCGATGGAAGGGTTAGGGCAAATGTTGGATAGATTGGAAGAAGGGGGAGGAGAGGTCCGCTCCTAAGGGTCTAAGGTAATTGGTCGGTCATGGGGGTTAGAAGCGGCGTCGCCGGGAATTGAGGGAACGAGAGCGAAGATAACAAAGGAGGCAAAGCAAACTCAATTCTTCAATAATTAATAATGACCTCTGGTTGTCATCTACGTCCTTTTAGAGGTTAACCAACAACTCAAAATTAATCCTAAATAATACAATTTTGTTGACCGCGTTCGAATGCGCTCGACTGCGTTCGAACGCACCGAGTTCGCTCTTCTCTAGATTTGCGAACGCGATGCAGGCGATCGAACGCGCCTGTTTCCCACTTCTCTGGATTTGCGAATGCGATGCAGGCGTTCACAATGCGTTCGAATGGGGCATTTGAATGCACAATGCACACTCTTCGCCCACGTTCACAACCTCATTCACAACCGCGTTCGAACTCGCTCCACCAGCGTTCGGAAGCGACTTACAAAAAACTTATTTTCATGAAAATTAAACACTAAAACAAGAAACAAAGACACTCCTAAAGTGAATCCATGCTCGAGACGACATCGGTGAAGTCCGAATCGTATCAATCCACCACGCTTCCGCAACCTTGTCCTCAAAGTTTGAAATTTGGGAAGTGATCTTTGAACTCTAACTCAAGCTCCTCCATGGTATGATCTTTTGTATTGGTTCCCCACATATCTGAAAATAGAGGAAATGTTGGTGCTGAAAAAGAGGCAAGCTCACTTGTGTCCGGTAGGCGCGAAAGGGCATCGGCTGCTCGATTCTCAATCCCTTTTTTGTAGATTAATTTGTAGTCATACCCAAGGAGTTTCGTGACCCACCGTTGTTGGGCTGGGGTGTGCACACATTGCTCAATGAAATAGGGTAAGCTACGTTGGTCCGTGCGGATAGTAAACCGTTGGCCAATCAAGTAGGGTCGCCATTTGGTGATGGCGTGTAGAATCGCTAGCATTTCGCGCTCATATATGGATAGCTGTCGTGACTGATTTGACAATGCTTTGCTCATATATGCCACGAGTCTGCCCTCTTGCATCAAAACTGCTCCAATGCCCTCACCCGAATCCACCACAAAGGGCTTGCCAAAATTCGGTAGTGCTAGAATCGGAGCGGTAGACATAGCTGTCTTCAAGGCTTCGAAGGCCTCTGTCGCTTTGCCCATCCATTGGAACCCACCTTTTCTGAGTAAGGAGGTCAGCAGGGCAACAATTTTGCCGTAGTTGGCAACGAATTGCCGGTAGTACCCCGTCAACCCAAGGAATCCCCTCAATTCCCGCTGATTAGTAGGAATCGACCAGTACACCATATTCTTGATCTTGCTTGGATCGGCTTCCACTCCTTTTGCTGAGATTATATGCCCCCAAGTACTCCACTCGTGGCTCTCCCCTAAGACACTTGCTCATCTTGACTTTTAACTGGTTTTGTCGCAAGATATTTAATACCTCCCGTACATGTCACAGGTGCTCACTCCAATTCCTACTATACACTAGAATATCGTCAAAGAAGACGAGCACGTACCCATGCAAGAGTGGGCGAAAAACGTCATTCATCAGCCCTTAGAAGGTGGCTGGTGCATTGGTGAGCCCAAACGGGCATGACTCGAAAGTCATAGTGGCCATCGTGAGTTCGGAACGCCGTTTTATGCACATCTTCGGGGTCAACTCGGATTTGATGGTACCCTGCTCTTAAGTCAAGTTTGCTAAAGTAGGCCGACCTGTGTGAGCTCATCCAGCAATTTCTCGATCACCGGTATTGGATACCAGTCCTTGACGGTTATTGCATTCAAGGCTCAGTAATCGACGCAAAACCGCCAACTCCCGTCTTTCTTCCGAACCAACAGCACCGACGACAAGTAGGCACTTCTACTAGGTTGAATAATCCCTTGCTTGAGCTTTTCCACCACTAATTTACTAATCTCTTCCTTCTGGACATGCGGGTACCGATAGGGCTGGACATTTGTTGGTTCGACCCCTGGAATGATCTGGATGCGATGGTCGTGTCGACGGGTCGGTGGTAGTCCTCGGGGTTCCTTGAAGAGATCCTGGAACTCCTGCAGCAGCTCTTGCACGTCAGAGGCTATTTCCCTTAGTGGTGGATGTTCTGGTTCAACAATAGCCATTTGCAATAGTAGAGCTCGGTCCCCTGCACAAAGAAACCGACAAGGGATTGCAATGTCGGCCCTTGCCGCAGTTAATTTCCATCCAGCAACACCCTTTGTCCATTCCTCTAAAATGTTAGTGTGAGGTTTGAGAAATCAAATGTTACAGGCCCCAAGCTTTGAAGCCATTGAGTCCCCAAAACAATGTCGGTACCTCGCAAGGCCAACGGATAAAAATCCAATGTGAAAGTTTGGCCTTGCACCTTCAATTCCCCACCTCTACAAAGAAAATCCGCTTGCAAGGTGGTGCCATCTCCAATCGTCACGTTGAACCCTTCCATGGATTCCGACTCAAGCCCAATCTTCCTAAGGAGCCTCTTGTCAATGAAGTTGTGGGTGGACCTGGTGTTAATCAAGATTCTCACTGTGGTTTTCTTGACTACACCGTTCACCTGCAAGGTCTTTGCCGCAGCTGTCCCCGAATAGGCGTGGAGGGAGATTTTGACTATCATGTCCTCCACGAGTTGCTCCTCCGCTTCTTCTCCTTGATGTCCAGCCACACCTGCATTTTCAGCTGCAAACTCATCCTCAGCCTCCTCCAATCCGTCGATTAGCATCACCGATCCCATTGGTTTATCACAACGATGCACGGGCACAAACTTCTCATCACAACGAAAGCATAGGCCCTTGGCCCTTCGTTCCTCCACTTGAACAGGTGTGAGTGCTCATCCCAGACCTCTAGGTGCGTACTTCACATTTGGGGATGGCTTCAAGGGTGCTTGAGGAGGCACCATCACAGCAGCGGTTCTCGGTACTCCAATAATATTTCCCGCCACTATGGTTGGTTGAGCTTGATTGCGGCTCCCTTGGCTCATCCAACTCTGTTTCAAGTGTAGCTTCATGGCCCTATGTTTATCTTCCATAAGCACCGCATCTTCGAAGGCCTCCTTTAAGGTTTTAGTTCTTAAAGCCCTCACATCGGCTTGTATGTCTCCCCGCAGCCGGGAGATGAAGGTGCTGTGAAGTTGTTGATCCATCCATGGTGGATAACATCGGCTACTTATCCTCTCAAATTCTTCTTGGTATGCTCCAACTGTGGTCTTTTGCACTGCCTTTGAGAGGAGAGCATCAAAATCTTCATACCCCAACGGTCCAAATCACCGTGTGATATCTGCACAAAAGTTAGTCCAAGTTTCGATAGCCTTAATGGCATTGGCTGTTCGAAACCAATGAAGCACCGCATCCTTAAAGTGGAAGCTCGTAAGCGTCACCTTATATTCTTTCGTCGTACCTTGGTATGCGAAGAAATGCTCCGCCCTGTACAACCAATCGATCGGGTTGCCACCTTTGGACTTAGGAAATTCGAGGCGCACGACTTGTCCACAGATGCCGTTGTCTCATTCTGGATCATGTCTAAGTCCTTGTCTAACCAGAGGAGGATGCACCATGGAGGGTTGATGATCACTCCTTCGGTATTGATTAACTCGCTGTGGTTCGGGATCGTATTGACCCGCCTACGGATCTTGATCTCCAAGGTGGTCTCCATAGTGGTTCGCTCATTGGATGGGTTCATCTGCAACTAGACCTGGTGTAACCATCCTTGCTTGCCTCTGCCCATAGGATGGTGGTAGCAGCGGCTCTTGTGGTTACAAATTCTGAACCGGCAGTAGTGGGTTCATGGAAGTGGACTCGCGTCGTGGGGTCGATGGTGCAATCTCGTTCGCCATAGCTTCCCTCGTTGCCTGTAATTCCCGCATCATCTCCATCATCATCTAGTTATTGATGGCCATTTATTCGGAAAGAGACCCCAACACGGCTTGAACACTAGATTCTTCCGTATTCCGATTATATCGAGCGGTTCCGCGGGTGGAAGTCCCCACAACCGTTTCCCCCTCCTCTATTAGGAGAATCTCTTCTTCATCATCTCGCCGTGCAGCCATGGCTCTGGTGGTTGTCATAGGAAGTGCGTGTCTAAGGAACAGTGGCTCTGATATCAAGCTTGTTACAATCTCCCCTTAGGCTAAGGTTTGATCCCTTCCAATTCTCTCATCTGGGCTAGATCTGGCACGGAACTTTGAAATAAGATCCCAAAATATGCCGTCATCGGATCGATGTGACATTTTTATATGTAGCCCCAGAAAAAAGCTTTCCAAAAAACCTAGTTTCAGGCGAATCAGATGTGGGGATCTCGAGATATCGTCCAATTAGTGGACAAAGATTAGGGTGGACTGTTTAGGATCTGTGGATGGAGGCATGAGATCCTAGGTGATAGTGGTTGGTGGAGGACCGGCGTTAATGGGGTGGCACCGGTGAAAAGTGGTGGAGAAAAGATTATGGTCGATGGAAGGGTTAGGGCAAGTGTTGGATAGATTGGAAGAAGGAAGAGGAGAGGGCCGCCCCTGAGGGTCTAGGGTGATTGCCCGGTCGAGGGGAGTTAAAAGCGGCGTCGCTGCGGATTGAGGGAATGAGAGCGAAGAAGACGAAGGAGGCAAGGCAAACTCAATTTTTTAATAATCAATAATGACCTCTAGTTGCCATCCACATCCTTTTAGAGGCTAATCAACAACTCAAAATTAACCCTAAACAATACAATTTCGTCGACCGCGTTCGAATGCACCGAATTCGCTCTTCTCTAGATTTGTGAACGTGATGCAAGCGTTCGAACGCACGATCGAACGTGCCAGTTTCTCACTTATCTGGATTTGCAAACGCGATGCAGGCGTTCACACTACGTTCGAATGAGGCGTTCGAATGCACAATGCACACTCTTCACCCACGTTCACAACCCCATTCACAACCGCGTTCAAAATTGCTCCACCCACATTCGAACGTGACTTACAGAAAACTTATTTTCATAAAAATTAAGCACTAAAACAAGAAACAAAGACACTTCTAAAGTGAATCTATGCTCGTATCATCCTCCACCGATGATAGTGAGCCTCCTCCCTCCTCCTCCTCTCTCTCTCATTCACTATCTTTCTCTCTCTCTCTCTCTCCCTTTCTTCCTCTTTCTCTCTCAGGTTCGCTAGAACCCAGCCACCAACGAGAGGTCGGCCGTTGGCTAGCTGCAGCGGCCGAGCCCCTCCCCGTGGCCCGGCTCTCCTTCTTCCCCCCCTCTTTCTCTTCTTCCTTCATTTTTTCCTCTTCTTCCTCATGTCCCTCCTATTCTTTCTACAATAGTGCTGAGCTCAGCCTAGCACTATAGCAGGCAATATTAGGCTAAGCCCAGCATTGCTGGCAATGCTTCTATTTATTTTATTTTATTTATTTAATTATTTAGGTATTTCTTTCTTAATTAATGTAAATATATTGTAATAATAATATATATTCTTTAGTCTGATTATTATTAATTATAATTAATATACTTAATGATTATACTGTTATAAACTATTACACATAAAATATAGGAAATACTTAAATTATTTATTTTCTTTTAATTTATGTATTCATTTTTAGTGAATACAACAAGATTATTTAGACATTAATTTTTTTAAATAATTCATTAATATGCTTATTATTAATTATAATTAGTAAAAATGAATGATTAATTATGTTTTATATTGTTACATATAAATATTATTTTACTTAATATATATATATATATATATCTGTGTGTGTGTGTTTTGTTAGATTAATAAATAGTTTCCGTAATTATACTTATGAGATTTATAGATATATACTAATATTCATAATATATATAGATTTTAAGTAATTTTAAGTATTTATTATATACTATTGTGTGTAGAATAAGATACTAATCTTATTAATTTATTTATTTTTTATTTTGTATAATTAAGTAAAGACTATATAGTTCCTAATTAATCAAGATAGAGTAAGAATTATAAAATTAATTATAAAAAGATCTTGTCTATACTTATATCTTATTTATACTTATTTAGCCTTTTATTTTATTTGACAAGTATATATTTAGAATATTTTTACATAAAAAGAAACAGATCTCTCCTCCCAATATTATAACTAGCATTTTATGATAATATGTATAATTATAGTATTTAAATTATACCTATAATGTGGATCTAGTTATGTACAAAATAAAATAGGTGATTCTAAACCTAATAAACCTTTATATTCTAGTTAAACTAATTCTAATTGGATAAACTAATCCTTATTTGAGATTTCGTGTACCCTGCTAGCGATGAGTTAGCTCTTGGTTGACAGATGTTAGGGATATGTAGTTCATGTCTTCTAATTAAATGTGAGTAGTTTTATCTTGTAGACGTTTTTATCAAATTAGGATATATTGTATTATTATGCATATGCATGTTTTGGCCTCCAGCATGATTATATAATCTTATCTAGAGATAATTCTAGTCGAGTATATTTTATCATTCATGTGAGTACACTAATCTTGGATATGAGTATGTTGATGACATATAGAGTTGATTGGAGATGACTATACTGTTATGACTTTAAGTCGAGATGATCTGTAGCATGAGTATACATGTGATACATATACCATTGGAGATTTCATCACATCATATATTTCTTTTGACTCCTCTTTCACCTAAATATTTAATATGCATGACTTGTTATAAATTGGATTAAATGCATATTATCTATCATTTAGAAGGAAAGTATGAAATCTAATTATAGAATAGCTAAAAGAAAGTGTGAGGATACCCGAATGGGCGCAAGGGTTAGGATGCGCTTGGTGGATGATTGATCACTCGACGTAGTTGCGATCCTATGGCCTTACGTCCGAGATCATTAGTCTATGTGCGCAGTAGACATTTTGGACACATGCCGTTCGCTAGGGCATATATGGCAAATTATCCTCACATATTTCTATCAGCTAGAAGGGTACCCAGTCTGGATGGATATTGACACCCTTAGCGGATGATAGGATATGATTATGATTGAGATATCATTTATAGATGATAGAGTATCATTTATAGATGATAGAGTATGCTTTGAGCCTTCGAGCATATTGATGAGACTGATTATTGGGTGTTGACTATGTATAGTGGTCTAGTATAATGATGACATTTAGGGATGACGTTGATGATTAAGATGTTAAGACTCATTATCATTTGATATACCTGATTATCAAATAGTCATTATGCATCATATGTGGTTGCATTTGATATCATAACATGGTCATAGTTAACATGCATCATGTGTATCATATTTGAGAGAGTTATGATGATGGTATAATATGGAGAATTATATATACATTGTCGAGAAATATATACTTTGATCAGTTATAACATTATATCTACCTTTCATTTATATAGTATTGAGGATACATTCATATACTCATTTATGATATAATGCTCTTATGTGATTCATATTATTCGGTACATAATTTACTCTTTGTTTGTCATCACTAATTCGGGGATATTATTTATTCACTGAGCCTTTTGCTTCTGACTCTCTTTAATTCTTTTCTAACCCTCTCAGATATGTGGTACATGATAGCTATTTGAGATATCTAGAAAGATATTTTGGAAGGATGGGGTGAGCTATAGGTGCGAGACGGTATAGATGATAATTTGTATAGAAATTTGAGTTATATCGTTGTTTGTTATATTTGTACTTTATTGTATCAGACGATGATTTATTTCATACATGTTAGATTATAGTGTATTGTTGTATTAGTTATTTTAGTTATATCTTATTGGTTTGTTGTGGGATGTGTGGGCCCTACCAAATTATGTAGTTGTCTAGTATGATTGTTGTGGATTTAGGTATAGATATATTAACAGGTTTATTTTGGTGATGTCATAATTTATTTATGATGGATTATATGAGCACAGAGTATATCTATGCTTGATGGGCCCCGCCTGATTTGTTGCGTGTGCCGCGCATGCTGTGTGGACACGGGGGCGTGCATGTGCCCGTGTTGGGTGGGGCATTACATTATGCTTTCCATTATGATATAGGGATGCCAAACTTCTTTTGAATGAAAGTTTGAATAGATTTTTGTCCAAAATTTTCATATGCAATAACTTATTCGTGTATTTCTTGTAAAATGAAATCGTTTGTCACTTGTTTATGGCCATGTCCCACTATTGGTTTGTTATATGTATGTTGATCAACTAATTTTTTAATCCAGTAAGTAGAAACTTTAAATTTTCTTGCTTTTATTATCTAAGGGCATTCAGGAGTGCTGTAGCGAGCTACTACCTTGTCAGGCTTACATGTCATAGGTTGATACTCAAAATGTTGCATGACTACATATATTTTGAGTGCACATTTGAACTCATACTGCCCATGAAACCATTGTCAAACATATAAATTTGATGTAGCCAAGTTAATCTCAATTTTTGCTTCGAGAGTGTTTAAGTTGGCAATAAGTTTATCATTGAAGTTTTCAAAAGTTTCCTCAAAGAGTACTTTAGATGCATCTGCAGAAGTGCCTTTATATAAGCCCATACTGAACTCTTTTGATCTATGTGTGCAGTTAGTATATCCAAAGGTCCAAAGTCTGGGACCGATGCTTGACAAACAATGTCCTCTATCATGCCACAATCATTAACAATATTTTCCCTAGGAAAAACACTAATAGACTGTGTACATTCTAACAGTTGAGGACAAATATTTTGAGCAACAACACCTCTCTTTCCTTGCAATCTGAAATACCCACTTCCAAAAATCACGTGTTCCTCACGTAGAGAGATTCATGTGATTCTCACATGACCTGTCAGTGGGATAATCTCACAAGTATCTGGGTTAAGTCTAGAAATACCATAATAATCTAAGAAAATAATCCAATAGTAATATATGAATATTGTATTGCATGATAAATAAAAATGCATAGCCATAATTATCAACATATCAAGTAAATGTGTACAATATAATTTTTAATAAACTTTCATCATCATAACTCAATATATATAAACTTTCACATAGAAACTGTGTCACTAATGTCATATTTCACAAAGCAACATAGTATCGAGGGGGTACTTGTCTTCTAGCAGTATTATTGCCTATATATGCTTGGCGATGCTGTATATAACCAATTATTTATGGCCATCAGACTAAGAACCCCAATCGTAAGCCCATCATCATCGCTCTAGTAAATCATCGCATAGAGCAGAATCATTACATGTAACTGAATCATCACATAGAGTAGAATTATCGAACACAGCGGGTAAGAGCTCACAACTCGATAGACGCCCTGACCCTATGTGCTCGGGTACCGCTAGAACTATAATCTTACCTCTCAATCATCTAATATACTTAGTTTGGATCTTTTCTTATTGCATTAGATATTTATTTTCCTTAAAATAAAATTCCTGTAGATTGCGTTTGAACGCTAGAGGGGTCGCGTTCGAACGCCCTTGTGAACGCCTACATTAGGTTGGCAAATACAGAGAATGCATATTGTGCGTTCAAACGTGGTCAGGCGAGTTCGAACGCTCACATTCGAACGCCTGTATCGCGTTCACACATCTAGAGATGGAGCCTTTTGAGTGCGTTAGAATGCGATCGGGCACGTTCGAACGTGATCGACGGGAATCCTCTAGAATTAGGGTTTCATATTATTTTAGAATTTATGGCTAGCCTCTATAAATATGTGGATAGCAGCCAACTTTATTAAGGAATTAGATTATTAATTTCTTGCCTCTTATCTTCTCTCTAGACTCTCTTCCTCCTTCCTCTTTACCATCCTTCATCATCTACTATTGGCAAAGTTTCTCCTCGCTTCTAATCTCCCTCGTCGGTCGAGTCACCCCTCTTCTTTGGGATCTCGACTACTTCATTCCCTTCGTCTATTTCCCTTAATGACATCCACCATCCACCTTCATCTCTACACCCATCCATAATCCTAACATCCACTCCATCTATCACCACCACCATCACCCACGTTATTCCGTGTTTTCGTCCCTACTACAGTTCGAATCTGCGAAAGGCGTAAATAGAAAAGTTGTAGATTAGGAAGTTATGGATCTAACCCTAGTTTCATAATTTTCTGACTATCGAAGAATATCTGACGAATATTTTCTTACGGTTACGCGGACTGCTTCCTGTAATAAATTCAGATCTTAAGGAATTGTTCCGTAGCTAATCTTTTGGTATAAGAATCCATCAAAGTGGTATTAGAGCTTATCAATTTTGTATCAGAGCCGTATCAAAGTGGTACCAGAGCAGGCGAACCTCAAACCTCCATCGTGGAGGGCGTGGAAGAAGATATCCAAGCTGAAATATCGATGCATGCATATTCAGATACTTTTGTGCCGAGGACGTTATGGCTAGACAGACTCGTTGGAAAGCATTGTGTGTATATGCTCATCGATTCGAGGAGTACGCATAGCTTTCTAGACGAGAGGTTAGTGAGGAGATTGGATCTGGATGCCGAATTGACTATGGGATTTGACGTTGCTATTGGCGACGGCAAAAAGCTTAGGGCGGAGAGTTTGTGTCGCCGGGTCGGTATACGGCTGCAAGGACACGATATCAGTGGTTACAGAGTTTGAGTCCCATCACATTTGATTTTCGGAGCATGTGAATGAAATATAAACAAGAAAACAAAAATGTGCGGCTTGATGGTGTTCGGTCTTCGCCGATTCCTATAATGCAGCCTATGGTGGGGCTGCCTTGTGCATATGATTTGGCCTATCTTCTTCAGTTAGGACAACTAGGAGATGAGCCTCAAACGTGTTCAGGTACTACTAATGAATTGTCTAATTTATTATATAACTTTTCTAAACTATTTGAGGAGCCACAGGAGTTGCCACCGAGGAGAGCCGTGGACTATCACATAGAAATTGTACTTAGGGCTGCATCGGCCAATGTAAGGCCATATCGGTATCCACATGTGCAAAATGAAGTTATCTCAAAGATGGTAGTTGAGATGTTGGAGCAAGACCTCATTCAACCAAGTCATAGCTCATACTCATCCCCCGTGTTATTGGTGCAAAAAAAGGACGGAACATGACGTTTTTGTGTTGACTATCGGGCACTAAATGCTATTACCATCAAGGATCGGTATCTCATTCCGGTTATCGAAGAGTTGCTGGACGAGCTTGTAGGGGCAACTATATTTAGTAAGCTTGACTTGAGGGCCAAGTATCATCAAATTAGAGTTCACCCGGCGGATGTGCACAAAATTGCATTTCCAACTCCGGATGGGCATTACGAGTTTCGGGTGTTGTCTTTTGGTCGCACTAATGCTCCAATTACCTTTCAAGGCCTCATGAATGATATATTTCAGCCTCTCTTGCGAAGGTATGTCTTGGTATTTTTTGACGACATTTTGGTGTATAGTAGGACTGAATTGGAGCATTGGCGGCATTTGGAGAACGTGTTGAATTTGTTAAAGCAAAACCCATTGAAGATCAAGAAGTCCAAGTGCCGATGGGGAGTACCAAAAGTAGAGTATTTAGGCCACATCATTTCAGCGGATGGTGTAGTGGCAGATCCTCAAAAGGTTGTATGCATGACCGCTTGGCCTATTCCTACTACTACCACTGGATTGACAGGATTTTTGGGGTTGATCGGATATTATCGTCGATTCATCTCCGGTTATGGCAAGATCGCTGCTCCTCTCACTTCTTTGTTAAAGAAAAACTCTTCTAGATGGATGGATGAAGCCACTATAGCCTTTGAAAAATTAAAAACAACAATGATGACGGCACCCATTTTAGCGCTACTGGACTTCACCAAAAAATTCATTATGGAATGTGATGCATCGGGTGTTGGCATAGGAGCTGTACTAATGCAAGAAGGACGTCCCATTGGCTATCTTAGTAAGGCTTTATCTTAAAAATCTTAGCAATTATCAACTTTTGAGAGAGAGATGTTGGCAATTATGCATGCGGTGACAAAGTGGATGCCTTATTTGATCGATAGACGATTCATTATCAAAACCGATCAAAGGAGCCTTCCATACTTTTTAGGACAGCATATACACATCCCGACACAGCAGCGATGGGTCACAAAATTGCTAGGATATGATTATGAAATCTAATACAAGAAGGGAACGAAAAATAGAGTGGCGGATGCACTATCGTGCCAACCCGTTACCGCCGAGCTTGCAGCCTATTCATCTCCTACCTTTCTCTTCCTTGACGAGTTGAGGTATGCATGTACATTTGACCTAGATATTTTGTGATTGTTGCAGGAGGTGATGGATGATCCGGAGCGCCATCCCGAGTTGGAAAATCGAGGCGATTTGCTACTAGACCGCGAATTGTTGGAGCACTTCCACCAAACTACAAAGGCTAGTCATGAGGGTGTCTTGAGGACTTATAGGAGGATATCTCAGAGTTGCACATGGCCAGGATTGAGGTGGGATGTAAAAAGTTTTGTCTGTGCTTGCCAAATCTGTCAAAGGGCTAAGGCAACCATATTGAAACCAGCCAGATTACTACAGCCTTTACCTATACCGGACCGTGTTTGGGAGGACATTTCTATGGATTTCATAGAGGGTCTTCCGCTGGTACGTGGTTATTCTGTTATCTTTGTGGTGGTTGACAGATTAAGCAAGTATGCATATTTTTCGGCATTGTCACATCCGTTTTCAGCCAAGTCGGTGGCTAAAATTTTTGTTAGAGATGTTGCTTAGTTACATAGCATGCCACGCATGATTATCTCGGATTGTGATTATGTATTTATGAGCGACTTTTGGACAGAGTTTTTCAGATTGCAGGGGACTCGATTAAATTTCAATTCAGCTTACCATCCATAGATAGACGACCAAACCAAGGTGGTTAATTGAGACATTGAGTAGTATTTGAGGTGCTTTGTTGGAGAGATGCCGAGACGATGGTTGGAGGTTTTACCATGGGCGGAGTGGTCTTATAACACCACCTACCATAGCAGCATTGGCATGACTTCTATTGAGGTAGTGTATGGATGCACGGCTTCGACGTTACGTGCTTATGATCCAGTGGCATCTACAGACTGGACGAAGGTGGACTTAGCGTTAATAGAGAGAGATGCTACATTGAGGAGGTTGTGTGCTCATCTTAAACTTGCTCAAAACCACATAAAGCAAGTTTATGATCGTGGCCATAAGGAGCAAGAGTTCGACAATGATAGTTGGGTGCTTGTGAGAGTGCAACCGTATCGACAGGTGACATTGCGTCTGATGCGTAACCAAAAGTTAGCACATCGCTACTTTGGTCCATTTCGGGTGTTGGAGCGTCAATGTCCGGTTGCATATCGTTTGGAGCTATCGAAGGGGTTGAGAGTACATCCTGTCTTCCATGTTTCATTGCTGAGGGAGAGGATTGGAGATCATGAGGTCATTGAATCGGTTCTACCGAAGCCATTGGAGGAGATAGAGATTGTAGAGCTAGTTCGTGTACATACTAGACGCCGACGTCGACATGGTATCAGATTGGAGATGGAGATTCTAGTTGAGTACCTTGGCAAGCCATCCGATGAGGCGACATGGGAGTTGGAGACTAATATCTTGGAGCGTTTTCCTGACTTTTCACCTTGAGGGCAAAGTGGGGAAAGCGTGGTGGGCTGATACATTGAGTTAGGATATTTTCTTATTGCATTAGGTGTTTATTTTCATTAAAATAAAATTCCTATAGGTCGCGTTCGAACGTAGGAGGGGTTGAGTTCGTACGCTCTTGTGAATGCTTACATCAAGTTCGTAAATACAGAGAACACATATTGTGCGTTCGAATGTGGTATGGTGAGTTCAAACGCCCGCGTTCGGATGCTTGTATCGTGTTTGCACATCCTGAGAAGAAGCCTTTTGAGTGCGTTCGAACACGATCGGGCACGTTCGAACGTGATCGACGAGAATCCTCTAGAATTAGGGTTTCATATTATTTTAGGACTTGTTGGTTAGCCTCTATAAGTATGTGGATGGCAGCCAACTTCATTAGGGAATTGGATTATTGATTTCTTGCCTTCTATCTTCTCTCTAGACTCTCTCCCTCCTTCCTCTTCACCATCCTTCCACATTTACCGTTGGCTAGGTTTCTCCTCGCTTCTAATCTCCCTTACCTGTTGAGTCAGCTCTCTTCTTTCGGATCTCGACCACTTCATTCCCTTCATCTACATCCCTTAATCACATCCACCATCCACCTTCTTCTCCACACCCATCCATAACCCTAACATCCACTCTACCCGTCACCACCACTATCATCCACGTTATTCCATATTTTCATTCGTATTACAGTTCGAATCTACAAATGGCGTATATACAAAAGTTGTAGATCAGGAAGTTACGGATCTAACCCAATTAGTTTCATAATTTTCTGACTACCAGAGAATATCTAAAGAATATTTTCCTATGGTTGTGAAGACTGTTTTCTACAATAAATTCAGATCTTAAGGAATTGTTTCGTAGCCGATCTTTTGGTACAAGAACCCATCAAAGTGGTATCAGAGCTTATTAATTTGGTATCAGAGCCATATCATCATCTTACTAATATCATTGTAGACTAGTCTACAACTAGGGCAGTGTAATCACTTAAATGCTCCACTAGCTAACGAACTCAAGTGTAGACAACTAATATAATACACTCTACCCTTAACCCCGACTTGAGTGGGTGAGAAGGGCACTATTGGGATTAGACTAATAATGATACATGCATGTGGTGCCATGACTTTTATTATTTATTATATCATGATCATCAAAGTAACATGTATTAAAATTAAGCATGAGGTCTGGGGTCTGTCATACATATGCAATAAGTAATAATTAATACAAGTAAGAAATGACATATGTAAACATTATTCATAAACTAATATAGGATCTAACTCACCTGAATATCTCTAGAATCTGTCTTACTCTCCTAATTAATTGGCTCCTCGTACATTATAAGATAAAATAAACATACGAATGATAAACTTATAGAACTAACTACCTTGTTGTATAAATTAAGTTTAATTTTGTAGGTCTGATTAGGTGACTTGGTCTTGCATTTATCCTTCCCTATTAATATATTATTTTGTATTAATTAAAATTGGTAAAATTAGAATTATCCACATTTGCAAATGTCAAATCATTGAAATGATTAATTTAGTTATGTATTATCCTAAATTATGTTAATAACATGATTGAGAAAAAAAATTCTAGAAAGGTAGTTAACATAAATTTATAGAAAAAATATTAAAAGACTGGCTGGCTTAGGATTCACAGGCTCGGCTGGGCTCAAAGCCCAGTCAGCATTAATGTTGAGGAAGTGGAATGCGGGCCTACCCACAGCGCACTAGGCCAAAAGATAGCTACGAGTGTGGGCTGCGGCCCACACCGTAGCCTACAGAGGTTAGGTGGACTGGGCTCACGAGCCTAGTCCACCGTTGGCTACGGGAGTGGGGGTGTGGGCCGCAGCCCACTCTCGTAGCCAACACAAGCTGGTGGGGGTTTGATCAACCCCCACCCAGCTTAGTCTTCTTCTCTAGGGATAGAGAAATGGAGTTGTTGCTACCAGCGATCCCGTCACCAGCAGCCAAGCTCCATCGGCTCCCCAAAGTTGATGAGGTCGACTTGGGTTGCAGCTTGGTTTGATCCATCGGCCAGGAGTGAGGAACTCATGGACGGCAGCCATGGAGCTTCCTAATTTAGTAAAAATGGGCTCGAAGCCCTCATCTCGAGTACCCACCTCTTCCACGGGAAGAGGTGAGTCAATTGAGGCTGACGAGCGAGGCCACCAACACCGGTGGTGGCCGCTAGTGACAAAGGAACCCGGAAGTGGGAGACGACATGGCATCGCCTCCCACGCACCCCGTGGGTACCTAAATTGGGTACCCACAGCAAGGGGCTAATACAGGAAAACTTTCTGGACCGGTTGGTAGTCGACCCGAAGTCACCGGCCGACAAATTTCTCCGACGAAGATAGAAATGGATAAACTACAATTAACTATGATTTACTAAGCAATATTTAAATTAATTTAAAGGGGAGAAAGAGGTTGATCCGTGGATTGAGGTGAGGGGGCTTTTGATTGGTCCCCAGCACTCCGGTGATCCGCTGTCGGCAACGAGGTCTTCAACGGCTCAAAAAGAGAAAAGAGAGGAAGGGGTGGAAGAGCGAGAGAGAGAGATTGCGAAGAGTAAAAAGCTAGAGGGGGAGGGGTATTGGAGTTTATATAGAGTTGAGGGGGAGAGGGGGGCGAAGTGGAGTTGAACTCCACTCCAGCACACTTTTCTCCCACCTCTCGCAACTAACTACGAGAGGTAGGGGGAGGAGAAAAATAAGTTAGCGCATGTGCCATGCGCGTGCGTTACAGTTAGACTGCACGTGTATGGCGCATGCGTTTAAATTTTTTATTTTTTTTTGTTCATGGGTGTTACACAATCTTTCTTCGAAAATATCAATTCTGAGAAAAAAATAAGTTGTAAAGTAAAGGTGTGCATTACCAAAAAGATATAAATATGCATTATCAAATTAAATTATGCATTGGTTTAATAGTATGCATTACTTACTAAAAAATTTTATGTAGAACGATGAAAATATGCATTATCATTGTGAAATGTGTATTGTTATAATAAAATATGTGCATCACCAACCTCTCATAAATGTGTATCATAAAAATAAAAAAATAAAAAAATAATAAAAAAAAACATAGAAAGATGAATGATTACCTTAAAGACGACTTGAAGGTTGAATTGAAAGATGACATAGAGAAAACATAACTTCCAAGTCTCTATTATCTTGAACATTAACAAATGAGTTGAATATATCAATTGGGTAGAGGTATCTCATTTCGAGATCAAAGTCATTAAGATTGCTCTGCATCAAAAGATATACTTGTGCTTTAAATTGTTCATATCTTATTTCCTTAGCAATTTGCAACACTTTACAATTGTCTCCATTATATACAATTTTTTCATCTTGAGATGATACATTTCCATCATAATGGATGATAATATTCACCATAACCATTGATTGAGAAAGATTTACATAATAATTGAGGAGAGAAAAGAGTTTAGAAAAGATTAGATGGAGTAGATTTTAGATAATTGAGATTATACTTGCTTAGGATGAGGGTTAGAGTTGATGATGGGAGGGAATAAGGCGGGAAAGAAATATTGTTTTGGCGGGATGATACGGGTTAGTGGGTGAGAAGAAAGATAAATGTTATTCCAATATTTGTCAGGGGTAAAAATTGTAAAAGGAGCTTATTGTTGCCAATGCAATAACTTTCAATCCAAAGTGGCAAATAGGTAAAAAATAAAGTGCAATTAAATTGCAAATAAACCGAAGCTTCCATATCCCAATCAAATTGACTTCCTCTGCGTGTTGGATATGATGGATGAATATTATATGTTCAGATTGTATGCCAATGCGGATCTAGCATTTACCTTACCAGCGTTCCTTAGAGTATCACTGGGCAGCTCTTGCATCTGATCCGTTGGCAAGGTGACAATGTGTTGGCAAGATGACTATGTGCCATGCTCCTCTACCTTCAATGTTGGGCTGGTCTAGATTCAGGTGGCTAACATCTTGCCGGAGTAATGGAAACTAGAATCCCTTATTATAGTGTTGAATTGTGGAAACTTATAGTATGCTTAGTTTGAGAAGAATAATCAACAGATATTCATACAACGTTCAACAAATATAAAACTAAATGGATTAGATCAGTAATATCGTAATCTATATTTTATGTATTCATATTTTCTTCAAATTTGTACTCATATGGCTAGAAATAGTGCTATGATTTGAGGGAAAGATAGAGGCTAGATAGATAGGATTAATTCTTAGTTTGTTTTAATTATTTTATGACTCTTACTTTATCTCTCTATAAGGGTGTATTTGGTTACTAGAAAGTAGAGTTTCAGTGAAGTGTCTCTCTTATTTTAATAAAAGAAATAAAAAAATAAAGTGTGTATTTTTAGTAGGTAAGGAAATCACTTTCTTTAATTTATTTTTTGCAACCAAACATTAAAGGTAAAGAAGTTCCTAAATGCGAATACTTTTTCCCCCACATTTTAGCACTAAAAATCTCTTAAATAGGGTCTTATTGCATCTTAGATATGCATGAATGATGAATTGAGTTGGACTAATCTTCTCCTTATCGTCTTAAGTCTCCTCCCTCCTCATCCCTCTAACTCTAACTCTAGTCATCTCTACTTCGTGCATGGTTTTTTTTCCTTTGTCTAGTTTCATTGATCTATCTCAATCGCAAGTCATCTACCACAGGGCCAACCTCTTGCCGGTGGGCCATCATCTAGCGAAAGAAATGTTGCTACATGGGTTATGCTTTTGTGAGCAATTGTGATTCCTATTAAATGCAAATGACATTTCAAATCGGTGGAAAATATTTTTCCTTGGTAAATGACTTCCATTCTTTAGCAAGAATTATAGTTGCCACTAAATACATTTATGAGCAAATTTATTTGCTACTTTTCTCTGCACTGATTATAATTGCAGCGAATTGTATTCCGATAGTAGCAATTATATTAGTTACTTAATGTGCAATAGCAGTGATGATTTGATCACTAGAGTTGAGTCAATTAGGTTAAGCCAAGTCAGTTATTTTTTCTTATTATTTTTAAATTTGAATTAAAACGAACTTAGATTGAATTGGATCTAATCCGCTATGTCTATACTCTTATAAATAGAAGTGATAATTGTTCATAAAATCATAAAATGAATATTGATTTAGCTATTTTATTATCTTGTATTTACTCTTTCAATGGTAACCATTTATTTTTCTAAGAGTATATCTAATCTAGACACCATAATTCTATCTCCAAACTCTAGCCATCATCTACCTCTACGAACCACCCAACTCTAGAAGGTTATATATTTATATAAGAGATTTTTTAAATAGTATAGATGTAAATATCAACTTTAGAAGGGTATATATGTAAATAAAAAAAGATATTTTTGAAGGGTATAGATGTAAAAAAAACACTTTTTGTTTGAAGTGAAATTATAATTTAGAAGTAAAGTATTCACTTATTGGACTCATTATAGCACTTAATTTTTAGTATTTTATTATACCCTTATTAAGTAAATCAATCATTGGATCCCCCTCTTTACCTAAAATAATAGATAGGTATAAAAGGTAGGAAAGAAGAGTTCTACTTATAATCTCTCAAGTAGGCATTGCATGGCTTATTGAAATTAAGCTCTGTTCCTTAGAGTACACATTTTTTTATTTTTTTTATCATTTTTCCTTGTGGATGATGTGGTTGCCATCTCGAGATCATGTTGGATACATAGTTTGGAGTTTTGTTAGGTTCCTTACCTTAGTTTTTTATTTTACAAGTTCACATCCAAGTTTCACCTTGAAATGCTACTGTCTTTTTTTTTTTTTTTTTGCGTGGATGAAGATGTAATACATTTATTTTGGAACATTGTGTTTCATGCTACATAGTTTCTCATGAGATGAAGGGTCAATAATTGCCCATCATAATTGTGTGTGTAAGAGAGAGAGAGAGAGAGAGAATTTAACAGTCTTATTGAATTCTCCCGAGGGCATGATAAGAAAAGTACGTAATCGTCCAAAGCTGGCCATGCAAATAAAAGAGTTAGTTCAAATTGGAAGCTGCTTTCCTTCAAGGAAAATTTGTACAAGTACGAGAGCTCGAAGTGGTTGGTAACTCGGAACCTCATGTCCGGCTCCTCTAACTGTGACAAATGTAAGATTATCATCATATAGGATACTATATCCACCAACCTGTTCAACAATTAGAGGATAATTATCATAGTGTCTTATAGTAGCCAATTATTATTGGTGCCTATGAAACATAAGTCATTATATTGATCGGAATAACACGGTGGTTACTGTGGTTAAGTTGCTAAGGATACGAAAGGATGAATAAGATGTATTTCGCACTTTCTCAAATGAGGTGTATGTTCACATATAAGCTTAATTTTTTTAATAGAACAGTTAATTATATTAAAGCTTAGTCAAGTAGCTCCATTGGGAGAGAGAGCTTGAAAAGCCCCCCATCGAAGTACAGTCAAAGCCTTGATTTCTACTTAAGTGAGCAAGCCTAGCAAAAAGTGTGCGAAATTTACAATTAAGTATACTTCTTCTCAATGCATCAGTGGTTTTAGTTCGCTATTTGACTGTAACCTTCGTAAGGTCTATTTATTCAATAGAAGGAATAATTTTTTTTTTAAGACCTTAAGATTCGAGACTCTGAATTTGGTAAGGCTTTCTTCTGAAAAAGTTGATTATGTAGTAAAGTGCACCAAAATTCACGATTTGGTATGAATTAAACTACGATACTCTACTTAATAGGTATGAAAAGCAACAATCTTCTTTTTTAAGCTTTCTCTAAGCATCAGTTTGCAAGGTCTAGATCATAGAGTATATCAAAATTATAGATTTCTGACTATGTGATTTGTGTAGGAAGAAGATATTCTTGACCTACAAACATGAGAATACTCTTAAGTTCTCGAATTAAATCATATACTTAACTCATATTGTTTGCCACAACAAATGGATTCACTTAATTTGCATTTATTTAGCTAAACGGGAAAAATAATGTATAAAATGAATTACTTATACATAATAGAAAAGTTCGACATTTCACAATAATATATATATATATATATATATATATATATTTTTGTTTTTTCAAGATTGAGTTTTCCCTAATATTTAGGAGCCTACAAAGCTATTGGGATCACAAAATGATTGGTTCACTTTGAAAAATATTCTACTAGTGATCAAATGTAACCGAAGGATGAAAGTGTTTGCCTAGCAAATAGTCTGGACAAAAGTCATGTATAAAATTTCATGCAATATTATATAAGAATCAGAACAATACATGAACTAAATGATAAAGTAGTAGACTTAGAGGTATCAAATGTAACATATCAAAGATCAATCTTTTCCCCATATTATATATAAAGAAATCAAAGTTTTCCTCCACTTGATTAATTGTTAAATTCCGGCTTTAAAACTCACATTATATATCATATAACATGCATGCACCAAGACCTACTATAACTATTCCCTTGCAGATTCCTTCATCAAAGAGAATATTAAAAGGATCTAAATAGAATTGTTCACAAATAGGTTAAAATTGTAAAGTATTTTAGTAAACAATATAAAACACAATATGAATAAATGAGGCTGTTTTGTTGAAAAAATAGTATTGCAAGAAAATTTTGATGGAAATTCATCTGAATAAGATTGAACCATTCGAACGAGATTTGAATCCATTTGAATTCGATTGATCCATTCGAATAGAATTTTTCAAAGAGCAAAATCTATTGACGTTTGAAACCGTTCAAATGACTTTTAGAAAAAAGTTGCATTTTGTAAAAAAAAATAGCTTTATTTGGTCCAAAAGGTGCCATTTTGAAAGAGAGTTTTTCCACTAGGAAGAGATACCTTTTTCATCTCAAAAACTGGAAAAATACCTTTTTCATCTCAAAAACTCTTTAAAAGAGAGAGAGAGAGAGATCTAGATAGAGAAGAAAAACTAATTATACTCTTGATCCTCCTTTTTTCATACAAAACTATTAATTTTCAACTTTCTTCTTAATCTTTGGGGTTGTTGATTGGTCCCTAAGTTTCTTGGAATTATAGTCCTTGAAAACTTGATTGTGAAGATATTATATCCTACATATAAAATTTTCAAGAGTCCATCTGTATCTTGGTAGGAAAATTACTATCTTAGAAGAAGCTTCTAGCATCTTGCCTTATAAACTCAAATTTCTATTTTGATTACACCCTACTAAGATAGTAATTATTCTCATTATGGAGTCTCAAGACTACCATACAAGAAGTAGAGAGGTCTGATGGCTTTGATGGAATCAACTACAAGAGATGGAGATTGAAGATCATCAACCAATTCACCATATTGAAAGTGGCTTATATGATCTCAACACATTTCCCACTAAAAGAAACACCTAAAGGAAAATTCAGCGACAAACAATAGAAATAGCTCAATGTTAACTACATTTGCTGCTTTGCCATTCTTAACTTAGTGATAAATCTGCTGTTTGGTGAATTTTCCAAGTACACAATAACAATACTTTTATACAAAGCACTTGAATAGAGGTATGTTATTGAAGATACCGAATCTTGTTCTTTTTTTATTAATAAGTATGTTGATTTTAAGATGAATGATGCTAAACCCGTCCTTGAGCAAGTAAATGAACTTCAAAATCTTGCTTGTGAGATTGGAGAAAGTGAGGAGCCTATCATGAAGAATTTTTAAGTTTCAAATATCATTAGTAAACTTCCTCGTTGGAAAGATTACCGACGTATTTTGAAGCATAAAAAGAAGGCTCTAATTCTTAATGAGTTGATAATGCACATCCAAATTAAAAGTAAAGGTCGTTCTAAAGACATACTTGAAAAAGAAGTAGAAGGGTTCTTGCTATTTGTGCGGTAAAGTTGGGCATTTTGTAAGGACGAACAACCATAGGATAAAGAGGATGCCAAAGTCGTCAAGCATGACATGATTGCTAGGATCGCCGAACACATGATGGTTAATGTAGATGAATGTTGGTGGCTTGACTCCAATACCACTTGTCATGTGATTCCTTTAAGGAGTGTCTTCAAAACCTACGAGACTATGGAAGATGAAAAGATGGTGTTTATGAGTAACTCTTCTATAAGTGTTGTTGTTGTGGGCAAGCAAATCATTCATCTTCCTCTATCTTCAAGCAAAGTTCTTCAACTTTATGATGTCTACCATATTCCTAGACTTAGGAAAAAAAAAATCTTATTTTTGTTGTGAAACTAGATGATCATGGTTTCCATATAATATTTGATTCTCATAAAGTTATTATATAACTAATCGATCGGATCACCACCTTTAAACTTGGGGAATTTGAGAGGCACGATTTGTCCATGGATGCCGTTGTCTCGTTCTAGATCATGTCCAAGTCCTTGTCTAACCGGAGAAGGATGCACCATGAAGGGTTGATGATCCCTCCTTCGGTTTTGATTAACTCGCCGTGGTTCTGGATCATATTGACCCGCTCACAGATCTTGATCTCTAAGGTGATCTCCATAGTGGTTCGTTCGTCGGATGGGTTCACCTACAATTGGGCCTGGTGGAACCATCCTTGCTTTCCTCTGCCCATAGGGTGGTGGTAGTAGCGGCTCTTGTTGTTACAAATTCTGAACCGACGACAGTGGGTTCATGGAAGTGGACTCGCGTCGTGGGGTCGATGGTGCATTCCCGTTCGCCATAGCTTCCCTTGTCTTTTGTAATTCCCACATGATCTCTATCATCATCTGGTTATTGATGGCCATTTATTCGAAAAGAGACCCCAACACGGCTTGAACACTAGGTTCTTCCGTATTCCGATTATATCGGGTGGTTCCGCAGGTGGAAGTCTCCACAACCGTTTCCCCCTCCTCTATTGGGAGAATCTCTTCTTGATCATCCCGCCGTGCAGCCATGGCTCTGGTTGTCATCATAGGAAGCATGTGTCCGAGGAACGATGGCTCTGATACTAGTTTGATACGATCTCCCCTTTTGGCTAAGGTTCGATCTCTTCCAATTCTCAGATCTGAATTGGATCTAACACGGAACTTTGTAAATAGATCCCGAAAGATGCCGTCGTCGAATGAAATTTTGATATGTTGTAGCCCTAGAAAAGAACTTTCCAACAAATCAAGTTTCAAGCAAAATGTGGGGACCTCGAGATATCGTCCGATTAGTGGACGAACTTTAGGGTGGTCTGATCAGGATCCGTGGATAGAGGCACAAGATCCTAGGTGATGGTGGTTGGAGGTAAACCAGTGTTAATGGGGTGGCACCGGTGAAAAGTGGTGGTGGAAGGGTTATGGTTGACGGAAGGGTTAGGGTAAGTGTTGGATAGTGGAAGAAACGGGAGGAGAGGGCCACCCCTAAGGGACTAGGGTGATTGGCCGGTCGAGGGAGGTTAGAAGCGGTGTCATTGGAGATCAAGAGAACGAGAGCGAAGAAGACAAAGGAGGCAAGGCAAAAACTCTATTCATCAATAATGACTCTCTCGTTGCCATCCACAATCCTTCAGAAGCTAACTAAACAATTCAAAATTAACCCCAAATAGTACATTTTCGCCGACCGCGTTTGAATGCACTGAGTTCGCTCTCCTCTGGATTTACGAATACGATGTAGGCGTTCGAACGCGCGTCCGAATGCACCTGTTTCCCACTTCTCTGGCTTTGCGAACGCGATGCAGAATGCACCTGTTTCCCACTTCTCTGGATTTGCGAACACGATGCAGGCGTTTACAGCGCGTTCGAACATACAATTTACACTCTCTGGACGTGATGCAGGCGTTCACACCCGCATTCGAACGCAACTTATAGAAAACTTATTTTCTTAGAAATTAAACATTAAAATAAGAAACAAAGACACCCCTAATTTGTATCTTTGCTCGAGATGACATTGGTGAGTTCGAATCGTATCAGTAACTTGGTGGGGAAATTATTATTTTAAAGGAACCTTCTAGCATCTTACCTTATAAACCTAAAATTTTGTTTTTGATTCCACCCTACTTTTCAAATTTCCTCAACAGAAACATGGGTACGTAATATTGTAATATTGAAGTAGATAGTTAGCTATTCTTCCTTTTGCTAAATTATTTGATTTAAATTAAAAAAGCAAGGATACAATACAAAATGAAATCCCTCTCCCTCAACCTCTCCCTTTTCATTTTATTGCCCTTTATTCTGTTTTTTCTCTTTTAGGCATTTCCCTTTTCATCCAACGTATTCTTACTAGTATTCTGTTTTTGTTTTTCGATGAGAGGTTAATATTAAATTTTGTCCAGTTTCTTCTTCTTTTACTAATCTTTGTTTCTTGGTGATGAAACTTCTCCATCTCTATATATGGAAAGCATTTCTAACTAACATATCCTAATGGCAATCTCATTAGAAAGTATACGACAGAGCTTCATTGAAAACATAAATTCTGGCGATCTGAGTCATCAGAGAGATTCCACATGTAAAATCAGGATTGTTGTGGAAGCGCAAGATGTGTTTGTCTATCAATCTCTGAATAGAAATGCTACCATACCGGCAGATTCATTAACTGCACTATTTCTCAGGGAGCATTAGCTCCCATTCGGAAGAACACTATTGTCGCCACGGAGTTTGCGAGAATTCTCGTTGATGACTGCATGAATATAATATATTTTGTACTCAATAGTACATTTATTACTCCTTTGTATTAGTTAATTATATTTTATTAGTGAAATAATTAGTTTTTTAATTTAGTTTTCTTTGGACTAATTAGATAAGTTGGGTGCAGGTGCACCAAGATGGGGCTAGGAGAATAGCCAAATCATTATGGGTTCGGCGACCGAGGCTTTTACACCCAGTCTCCTAGCTATTTAACTTTTTATTTTGATCATTGTACTTACTTATTAGAGTGCCTTAACTGTTTAGACTTTATAAGTGCTTTAATTGCCTTCTAGTCCTTTGCTTATAAGTATTAGTCAATTGGTTATGTGGATTAGCCAAACTCGAGCCTATTCGATCAACTAACTGAGTGAATTGGATAGCCACCAAATCATATAATACGCACCCTCATTAGGGATTATTAGACATTTGATCATTTTCCTATCTTTCTCTCTCTCCCTTTCCTTTCCCTTCGTCCAAGCCATCGAGGCTTCTTTTCCCCTACCGTCCATTTAAACCCCTTTGTTCCTAAAGAAGGAACCACTTTCTCCCTTCTCTTTTCTTGTACAAAAAACAATCACCACCATTGCCTTGTCCAAGCCACCACCACCGCCATCACTGAGCATATCCACAACCATAACAAGCTCAACTCAAACTCAACCCAAGTGCTTAGGGAAGCAACAACTTAGGGTGCATATTCTCCTTTATAGCCTTGTTGAGCTCAAGAGGAAGGAGAGAGAGAGAGAGAATGGAAATTTACTTTTCCATTACCCAGCTCATCTTGCAATTGTAGATAAGATATGTATACAACTCCAAGAGTTTGTTACAACTAACTTGTGTCTGACCTCTAACTAACTAGATTAACTAATAGTGATTTGACTTATAACTAGCAAAGCTTAACTGACAGTGATCTAATTTCTAACTAACTAAGCTTAATTGACAGTGAGTAAACTCACTTAATACATCTTAATACTCCCTCTCAAGGTGGTTTGTAAATATCTTTAATAGCCATCTTGATAACAAAGGAAAGAACATATTATAGGGAAGAGGTTTAGTAAATATGTTAGCAAGTTAATGTTGAGATCAAATCGGCACAAGTTTTATGAGGCTAGAAGCAACTTTGTCATGTACAAAATGATAGTCAGATGCAATATGAATGGTAGCCTAATTATCACAAAATTAAAGTGATGGAGAGGAGACTTCTACTTGAAAATCTTTAACTAGCTGTTGAAGCCAAATGATTTCACTAGTAGTGGAAGATAAGGTTCTATATTCAGCTTCAGCTTAAGAGCAAGATACTATTATTTGCTTCAAGGCTTTCTAGGATACTAAGGAATCTCCAATGAATATACAAAAGCTAGTGACATATCTTCGAGTATCAAGATAGGAGCCCCAAATAGCATTAGAAAATGCTCGAAGTTGTAATAAAGAAGAAGAGGAAAAGAAAAGCCCATGACCAGGATTGTTCTTCAAGTATCGAAGGAGATGAACTGCTTGAAGATGAGGTAATCTAGGCTTAGATAAGAATGTGAACAACAAAAGTTATATATTACGATCCCCTTTGGTGAAAATGATTTTATATCCGATTTGATAATTTAGACAGAATTTAGAATAGAACTTGTGAAGGCAATTTGGATTGATCCAACTGTTGGAACGGTCTGAGATTTAGATATGTAGTCCTCTAGAATTTAGGAATCCAATGCAACTAGAATCTTGTCGATTGCATTAGTAGATCGAAAGTTATGTCAGAAACAATAACCAAAAGTTAGGAGGTGGCGAGATGGACATAGATTATTTGCTTAGGGTTATGGGAGATGATGCTGGGTATGGTGGATGGTTTAGTACTTTGGATAAGATGAGGTGGGAGAAGAGAGCGTCCAGGTATTGCTGGTCGCTGGAGGGAGGAGGGAGAAGCGACGGATAATTAACCTCGGCCATAAACGAGGGCTTGAGTTGGATTCCAAGAGAGAGGAAGGAGGAGGGAGAAGTTGGCTCATGGTTAGATGCAAAATAAGTTTCAATAACCAATAATTCAAATAGGCTGCTTTTCTATATATTTAGAGGCTAGCCAATCATCCAAAAACTTTAAACAAATCCTATTATGACCTCACTTACTAATCGCACATTCGAATGCACTCTAATCGTGTCTGAACGCCCCAAAACATGTCTTTGGATGTGTGAACACAAAATTAGGCGTACACCGCGTTTGAATGCCATTCATTTGCGTTCGAACACACTTGCCAGAAATCATCTTATTTTCCTAAAACATAAATAGAAATTGATATAATTTGAAGTAGTTTTAATCATATCCACTATGCACCTAATTCAAGAATCGCAATAATCCACCACGCTTCCCTCACCTTGTTCTCAAGGTGCAAAGTGAGGACAATGATACATCAAGTCATGCTTCATCTCCCACATTGCCTCGTCGATGATCCGCCCATACCACTCTACTAGAACATCCTTCTTCACATTTTGGTGGTAATCCCTTCGGCTCGTCCTCGATCTCTCCTTCAATCAGCATCATTGTGCTCGTTTGCCTTGTATAATGGTGTCTTAGGGTGAACTTCTCGTCACAATTGAAGCACAACCCCTTAGCTATTCGCTCCTCTACCTGAGTAGATGTTAGACTTTGCATAGGGGTCCTACGGGCTATTTTCACATCATTAGAAATGCAAAAAGGTGGCTGCTATCTCGCTTCATGCAAGTAATCCAAGCCATCAAGTGCATGCATCAACTTTGACTCTAGCTTGCTACTCTATGGTTGCCTCAACTGCCCTTTAAGTGCTCGATATTTATACTCCATGAGGAAGGTGTCCTCCACTGCTTGCCCTAGGTTCAGTGGTCGCAAGGCACATACATTGGCTTAAATTTCTTCCCTCAATCTAGCAATAAAGGTCGCTTTGAGTTGCCGATCCATCCAAGGTGGTACACAATGACTAGACACTCACTCGAACTCTTCTTGGTATGCCCTCACTATTGTCTTCTGGACTGTTTTCATCAACAAAGCATCAAAATCCTTGTACCCTGATGATCCAAACCATTTGTAGATCAAACGGTAGAACTCCGCCCAAGTTGCTATTCCTCTATGCATCGTCATGGAGCAATAGCACCATAATGTAGCATCCTCTGAATAAAAAGATGCAAGGAGCACCTTTTGATCTTCTTTGGTGCCATGGAAGTTGAAAACTCTACATGGTAAAGCCAATCAAGCGGGTTACCTCCTTTAAATTTGGGGAATTCTAATCGCACCATTCGCTCGTGGATACTGATATCATGAATTGGATTGAGGTGAGCTCTAGCCCTAACTACACGAGTGACATGATTTCCCCTTGAGGCTAAGGCTTGATCTATTCCGATTTTCAAATCTGGATAAGATCTGACAAGGAACTTAGAAAATAGATCTTGAAAGATGCAGCCATTAGATCGATGTGAAATTTTGATACATTGTAGCCCTAGAAAAGAGCTTTCTAACAAATATAATTTCAAGCGAATCAAACAATGGGATCTCAAGATATCATCCGATTAGTAGATGAACATCAAGGGGTCTGTCTTTCTATCCATGGAGAGAGGCTCGAGATCCTTGGGGATGGTGGAGGGTGGTGGACCGATGATAATGGGGTGGCACCGGTGAATAAGTAGAGGTGGAAGGGTTACGGATGATGGAAGGGGTTAGGACAAGGTGGTCGACAGATTGAAAGAAGGGGGAGGAGTGGGCATCGTCGGGGAACAAGAGAACGAGAGAGAATAAGATGAAAAAGACAAGGGCAAAATTCAATTCATTCAATAATGATTCCATGGTTGCCATCCACACCTTTAGAGACTAACCAAATAATTCAAAAATGGTAATTATTAACCCTAAAATATTAGATTTTCGCGACCGCGTTCGAATGCGCCCGATCGTGTTCGAACGTATATTTTGCGTTCTCTGTATGTGCGAATGTACTGCAAGTGTTCGCAGGCGCATTCGAACGGCACATTTCACACTCTCTGTATTTGCGAATCTGATGTAGGAGTTCACAAGCGCGTTAGAACGCACTCCACCCGCGTTCGAACACAATATATAGAAAACTTATTTTTCTATAAATTAAATACTAAAATAAAATAAGAATAAAAGATACCCCTATAGTGTATCTATACTCAAGACGACATCAATGAAGTTCGAATCGTATCAATCCACCATGCTTCCACAACCTTGTCCTCAAGGTGTGTAATTAGGGAAGCAATCATTGAACTCTGACTCAAGCTTCTCCATGACTTGATCCTCTACATTGGTTTCCCACATATCTAAAAATAGAGGAAGGGTTGGTGCTGAAAAGGATGTGAGCTCACTTGTGTCCAGTTGGCGAGAAAGGGCATTGGCCCTCGATTCTCAATCCCCGTTTTGTAGACTAGCTCGTAGTCATATCCAAGGAATTTTGTGACACACCATTGTTATGCTGGGGTGTGCACATGTTGCTGCATGAAGTAGGGGAAGCTACACCGGTCCGTGTGGATAGTAAACCGTTGGCCAATCAAGTAGGGTTGCCATTAGGTGACAACGTGTAGAATTGCTAGCATTTCGTGCTTGTAGGTAGATAGCTGTCGCGGCTGGTTCAACAATGTCTTGCTCATATATGCCACGGGCTTGCCCTCTTGCATCAAAATAGTTCCAATGCTCTCACACGAAGCGCTGCTTTCTACCACGAAGGGCTTGCTAAAATCCGGCAGAGCCAAAACCGGTGAGGTAGACATAGCTATCTTCAATGCTTCAAAAGCCTCCGTCGCCTTGCTCGTCTATTGAAACCCTCCCTTTCTGAGTAAGGAGGTCAGCGGGGCAGCAATCTTACCATAGTTGGTAATGAATCGTCGATAGTACTCCGTCAACCCAAGGAATCCCCTCAATTCCCACTAATTAGTCGGAATTGGCCAGTCCATCATATTTTTGATCTTGCTTGGATCGGCTTCCACTCCTCTCGCTGAGATTATATGACCCAAGTACTCCACTGGTGGCTCACCTCATATTCAACACCTCACGCACATGCCGCAAGTACTCGCTCTAATTCCTACTATACACTAAAATATCGTCAAAGAAGATGAGCATGTACTAACGCAAGAGCGGGCGAAAAAGGTCATTCATGAGCCCTTGAAAGGTAGCTAGTGCATTAGTGAGCCCAAACGGTATGACTCGAAATTCATAGTGGCCATCGTGAGTTTGAAACGTCGTTTTATGCACATCTTTCGGGTTGACGCGGATTTGATGGTACCTTGCTCTTAAGTCAAGTTTGCTAAAGTAAGCCGACCTTGTAAGTTCGTCCAGCAACTCCTCGATCACCGGTATTGGGTACTGGTCTTTGACGATGATCGCATT
The DNA here is from genome assembly GCF_048772165.1 of Typha angustifolia. NCBI lineage: Eukaryota > Viridiplantae > Streptophyta > Magnoliopsida > Poales > Typhaceae > Typha > Typha angustifolia. Next base: position 6,802,901 of record NC_133252.1, on the reverse strand, counting down.
CAAGGCTCGGTAGTCAACACAAAACCACTAACTCCAGTCTTTCTTTCGAACTAGCAACACCGGCGATAAATAGGCACTTCTACTCGGTTGAATAATCCCTTGCTCTAGCATTTCCACCACCAATTTGTTGATCTCCTCCTTCTGGACATGCGAGTACCGATAGGGTCAAATATTTGTTGGTTCAGCTCTTGGAATAATCTGGATGCGATGGTTGTGCCGACAGGCCGGCGGCAGCCCTCAGGGCTCCTTGAAGAGATCCTTGAATTCATGCAGCAGCTCTTGCATGTCAGCGGGTGAAGTCCGAAAAGTGGTTGCAACGTCGGCCCTTACCGCGGTTGGTTTCCATCCAATAGCACTCTTCGACCATTCCTCCGAAATGTAAGTGTGAGGTTTGAAAAATCAAATATTACGGGGCCTAAGCTTTGAAACCATTGGTCTCCAAGACAATGTCGGCACCTCGCAAGGCCAACAGATAAAGATCCAATGTAAAAGTTTATCCTTACACCTTCAATTCCACACCTCCACAAACAAAATCTGCCCGCAACGTGGTGCCATCTCCAATCGTCACATTGAACCCATCCGTAGGTTCCGACTCGAGCCCAATCTTCCTAAGAAGCCTCTTATCAATAAAGTTGTGGGTGGACCCAGTGTCGATCAAGATTCTCACTATGGTTTTTTTGACTACACCGTTCACTCGTTAAGTCTTTGGCACGGCTGTCCCTGAATAGGCATGGAGAGAGATTTTGGCTATCATGTCTTCCATGGGTTGCTCCTCAGCTACTCCTCCTTGCTGTCCAGCCACACCTTCATCTTTAGTTGCAATCTCATCCTCTACCTCCTCCATTCCGTCACTGATCCCATCAGTTTAGCGCAGCGATGTCCGGCAACAAACTTTTCATCACAACAAAAGCATAGGCCTTTGGCTCTTCGTTCTTCCACTTGAGTAGGTGTGAGTGCTTGTCCCGGACCTCTAGGTGCATACTTCACATCTTGGGAGGGCTTCAGGGGTGCTCAAGGAGGCACTATTGCAACAGCGGTTCTTGGTACGCCGGTAACATTTTCTACCGCTATGGTTGGTTGAGCTGGATTGCGGCTTTCTTTGCTCATCTAGTTCTATTTGAGGTGTAACTTCATGGCTTGATATTTGTCTTCCATGAGTACTGCATCTTCAAAGGCCTAATTTAAGGTTCTAGGCCTTAAAGCCCTCACGTCAGTTTGTATATCTCCCCGCAGCTCGAAGATGAAAGTGCTACGAAGTTGCTAATCGTCCATGGGGGTTGGCATCGGCTACTTATCATTTCAAATTCTTCTTGGTATGCCCCAACTGTGGTCCTTTGCACAGTCTTTAAGAGGAGAGCATCGAAATCTTCATACCCCGACGCTCCAAATCGCCGTGTGATATCGGCGCAAAAATCGGCCCAAGTTTCAATCGTCTAATGGGCATTGGCTGCTCAAAACCAATGAAGCGCCACATCTTCAAGATGGAAGCTCACAAGTGTCACCTTATATTCTTCTGCTGTACTGTGGTACACAAAGAATTGTTCCACTCTATACAACCAATTGATCGAATCACCACCTTTGAACTTGGAAAATTCGAGACGCACGATTTGCCCATGGATACCATTGTCTCGATTCGGATCATATCCCAGTCCCTGTCTAACCGGAGGAGGGTGCACCATGAATGGTTAATGATCCCTCCTTCATTTTGATTAACTCAATGCGGTTTTGGTTCGTATTACCCCGCCTGTGGATCTAGATCTCCAAGACGATCTCCATAGTGGTTCGTTCGTCGGATGAACTCACCTGCAACTAGGCCTGGTGGAACCATCATTGCTTGTCTCTGCCCATAGGGAGCTCTAGCCCTAACTAGGGAAGTGATACGATTTCCCCTTTAGGCTAAAGCTTAATCTATCCCGATTTTCAGATTTGGACAAGACCTGATATAAAACTTTGAAAATAGATTCTAAAAGATACAGCTATCGGATCAACATGAAATTTTGATGTTGTAGCCCCAAAAAAGAGATTTCTAGCAAATCTAGTTTCAAGAGAATCGGACAGTGGGATCTCGAGATATAGTCCAATTAGTAGACGAACATCAAGGGAGACCATCCTTGGATCCGTGGATGGAGGCATGAGATCTTTTGTGATGATGGAGGGTGGTGGACCGGCAATACTAGGGTGGCACCGGTGAGTAAATGGAGGTGAAAGGCTTACAGATGATAGAAGGGGTTAGGGCAAGGTGGTAGATAGATTGGAAAAAGGGGGAGAAGTGGGCTGCCCCTAAGGGACTAGGGTGAGTGACCAGTCGAGGGGGGTTAGAAGTGGCGTTGCCGGGGAACAAGAGAACAAGAGAGAAGAAGACAAAGGAGATAAGGGCAAAACTCAATTTATTCAACAATGATTCCATGGTTGCTATCCACACCTTTAGAGGCTAACCAAACAATTCAAAATTGGCAATTATTAACCCTAAAATAGTAGATTTTTGCTGACCGCGTTCGAACGCACATCTAGCATTCTCTGTATTTGCGAACCTAATGCAAGTATTTGCAAGCGCGTTTTAACGCACTCCACTTGCGTTCAAATGTGACATATAGAAAACTTATTTTTCTATGAATTAAACATTAAAACAAGAATAAAAGATACCCTTAAAGTGTATCCATACTCGAGACGACATCAGTGAAGTTCGAATCATATCAGGGAGGATGCTCCTCAGGTCATTCCCTCTCTCTATGACATCCTCTTACTACAGTCATAATGTTATCTTCTTCTTCCATCTTAATCCAAGAATCATCATCTTCTTTGTTGACCGACTGCACTTATTGGCGAGGCTCATCTTTCCTCAGTTTGGACATGGTCTCCCTTCTTGATCCTTAGTTTACTGGTGGAACCATCATGGGGGTTTCAGAGGTGGAAGACTTGGGTGCCTATGGTCCTCAACTTAGCCCTTCTCGAATCGCTCGCAACAACCCATCTTTTTGTTGCGTGATAGTTTGACTGAAGGTTTTGATGGTTTGGGTAAGGATAGTGGAGAAGGTCTGTCCCAAAGCTTCAATGGACCTTGATAGCATCTCCATGTTTGGATCCGTGAAAGAGGATGGAGGAGGTAGTATTGCGTGTGCTTGGTCCTCTTGCCTTTGGGTGCCTGTGCATGGAGGTGTAGAGTTCCTCTCTTCCATGCACATGAATGTCTCTCCTTCTTCTTCTCTTCTTCGAGCCACTATGGATCTAGTGGTTGAATTCATTGGAATGCATGCCAAGGAAGGCTAGCTCTAATATCAACTTGCTATGATCGCCTTTGGTGAAGATGATTTTCTATCCGATTTGATAATTTAGAAAAAAAAACTCAATATGGAATTTGCAAAAAAGATTGTGATCAATTCAACCGTTGGAACAATCTAAGAATCAAATAGATTGTTCTTTAGGGAGTTAGGAATCCAATGCAAGTAGAATCTCATCGATCAGATAAGTAGATGAAAAGTTATATTGGAAAAAATGACTAAAGGCCAGGAGGTGGCGGGATGGACATGAATTATTTAGTTAGGGTTATGGGAGATGATGATGGATATGGTGGATGGTTTAGTACTTTGGACAAGATGAGGTGGGAGAAGAGAGCTTCCAGGTATGGCTGTTCATTAAAGGGAGGAGGGAGAAGCGACGGAGGATTAACCTTAGCCGTAGTTGAGAGCTCGGGTTGAATTCCGAGGGAGAGGTTGCTTTTCGATATATTTGGAGGCTAGCCAATCATCCGAAAACCCTAAACAAATCCTATGATACGATTCGGACTTCACCGACGTCGTCTCGAGCATGGATTCACTTTAGGAGTGTTTTTATTTCATGTTTTAGTGTTTAATTTCCATTAAAATAAGTTTTCTGTAAGTCGCGTTCGAACGCGGATGGAGTGAGTTCGAACGCGGTTTGTGAACGGGGTTGTGAACGTGAGTGAAGAGAGTGCACTGTGCGTTCAAACGTGGTGCGTTCGAACGCACTGTGAACGCCTGCATCACGTTCGCAAATATCGAGAGGCGTGTTCGATCGTGCGTTCGAATGCGGTGCGTTCGAACGCGGTCGGGCGAGTTCGAACGCGGTCGACGAAAATTATATTTTTAGGGTTAATTTGAGTTGTTGGTTAGCCTATAAAAGGATGTGTAGGGCAACCAGGATTGATGATTGAATATTGAGATTGACTTTTGCCTTGTCTCCTTCGTCTTCTTCATTCCCGTTCTCTCAATCCCCAGCGACGCCGCTTCTAACCTCCTTCGACCGGCCAATTACCCTAGTCCCTTAGGGGTGGCCCTCTCCTCCCCCTTCTTCCAATCTATCCAACACTTGCCCTAACTCTTCTATCAACCATAACCCTTCCACCACTACCTTTTCACCGGTGCCACCCCATTAACGCCGGTCCTCCACCATCCACCATTACCTAGGATCTCGTGCCTCCATCTACGGATCCAAAATAGACCATCCTAACGTTCATCCACTAAACGAATGATATCTCGAGATCCCCAACTCTGATTCTCCTAAAACTTGATTTATTAGAAAGCTCATTTCCGGGGCTACAATATATAAAAATTTCACATCAATCTGACATCAGAATATTTCAGGATCTTATTTCAAAGTTCCGTGCCAGATCTAGTCCAGATCAGGAAATTGGAAGAGATCGAACCTTAGCCTAATGGGAGATCGTATCAATTTAGTATCAGAGCTCCATAGCCCGAGGCGTGATCGTATCAAGCTTGGTATCAGAGCCACTATTCCTCGGACAAGCACTTCCTATGACGACCACTAGATCCATGGCTGCACGACGAGATGATGAAGAAGAGATTCTCCCAATAGAGGAGGGGGCAACGATCGTAGGGACTTCCACCCGCGAAACCACGCGGCCAAATCGGAATATGGAAGAACCTAGTGTTCAAGCCGTGTTAGGGTCTCTTTTCGAACAAATGGCCATCAACAACCAGATGATGATGGAGATGATGCAGGTATTACGGGCGACAAGGGAAGCCATGGCGAACGGGAACACACTATCGACCCTACGACGTGAGTCCACTCCCATGAACCCGTCGCAACCGGTTCAGAATTTGCAACCACAAGAGCTGCTGCTACCACCACCCTATGGGCAAAGACAAGCAAGGATGGTTCCACCAAGCCCAGTTGCAGGTGAGCCCATCCGACGAGCTAACCACTATGGAGATCACCTTGGAGATCTAGATCCGTGAGCAGGGCAATACGAACCTGAACCATGGCGAGATAATCAAAATCGAAGGAGGGATCATCAACCATTCATGGTGCATCCTCCTCCGGTTAGACAAGGACTTGGATATGATACGGATCAAGACAACGGCATTCGTGGGCAAATTGTGCGTCTCGAATTTCCCAAGTTCAAAGGTGGTGATCCAATTGATTGGTTGTATAGGCCGGAGCAATTCTTTGCATACTAAGGTATGGCGAAAGAATACAAGGTGACGCTTATGAGCTTCCACCTTAAAGATGCGGCGCTTCATTCGTTTCGAGCAGCCAATGCCAATGAGGCTATCGAAACTTGGGCTAACTTTTGCGCCCATATCACGCGGCGATTTAGAGCGTTGGGGTATGAAGACTTTAATACTCTTCTCTCAAAGACGATGCAAAATACCACAGTTGGGGCATACCAAGAATAATCTGAGAGGTTAAGTAGCCGATGTCATCCCCCATGGACGGATCAGCAACTTCGTAGCATCTTCATCTCCGGGTTGCGGGGAGACATACAAGCCGACGAGAGAGCTTTAAGGCCTAGAACTTTAAAAAAGGCCTTCGAAGATGTGGTGCTCATGGAAGATAAACACAGGGCTATAAAGTTACACCTAAAATAGAGTTGGACAAGCCAAGGAAGCCGCAATTTGGTTCAACCAACCAAAGCGGTAGGAAATGTTACCGGAGTACCTAGAACCACTGATGCAATGGTGCCTCCTCGAGCACCCCTGAAGCCATCCCAAGATGTGAGGTACACACCTAGAGGTCCGGGACGAGCATTCACACCTGCTCAAGTGGAGGAACAAAGAGCCAAAGGCCTTTGCTTTCGTTGTGATGAGAAGTTTATACTCGGGCATCGCTGCGCTAAACCAATGGGATCGGTGATGCTAATAGATGGATTGGAGGATGTGGAGGATGATTTTGTAGCTGAAAATAAAGGTGTCGCTAGACATCAAGGAGAAGAAGTTGAGGAGCAACCCGTGGAGGACATGATAGCCGAAATCTCCCTCCACGCCTATTCGGGGACAGCTGCGCCAAAGATCTTGCGGGTGAACGGTGTAGTCAAGAAAACCACAGTGAGAATCTTGATTGACACCAGGTCCACCCGCAACTTCATTGACAAGAGGCTCCTTAGGAAGATTAGGCTCGAGTCGGAACCCACGGAAGGGCTCGATGGGACGATCGGAGATGGCACCACATTGCGAGCAGATTTTATTTGTAGAGGTGTGGAATTGAAGGTGCAAGGCCAAACTTTCACATTGGATCTTTATCCATTGGCCTTGCGAGGTGCCGACATTGTTTTAGGGACTCAATGGCTTCAAAGCTTGGGGCCCGTAACCTTTGATTTCTTAAACCTCACACTGACATTTCGGAGGAATGGATGAAGGGTGCTGCTGGATGGAAATCAACCGCGGCAGGGGCCGACATTGCAACCACTTGTGGGCTTTCCTTGTGCAGGGGACCGGGCTCTACTATTGCAAATGGATGTCGCTGAACCTAACTCGAGTCATTGGGAGGACCTAATCCGGATCCACCAACTGCATATAACTCGACCTCCCGAGCACAATCAAATGCACCAGATTTCTATTGCTGAACTGACATTGAGTCAAGTGGTTCGACCACCCGAGACCAAGTGGACTCAATGTAGATGGACCCGAATTCCACCTTGGGCTAGTAGAAGTACAAGTATCCAAGCTTGACTGAGGATGAATCCCTTTGAGGTGATAATGGTCACACTCCTCCTGTCTTGCGTACCTACGATAGACTCGCGGCGACGGATAGGACGGTGCTTGACTTTCAAACCTTGAGGACAAGGTTGCGGAAACGTGGTGGATTGATACGATTCGAACTTCACCGACGTCGTCTCGAGCATGGATTCACTTTAGGAGTGTTTTTATTTCATGTTTTAGTGTTTAATTTCCATTAAAATAAGTTTTCTGTAAGTTGCGTTCGAACGCGGATGGAGTGAGTTCGAACGCGGTTTGTGAACGGGGTTGTGAACGTGGGTGAAGAGAGTGCACTGCGTTCGAACGCACTGTGAACGCCTACATCACATTTGCAAATATCGAGAGGCGTGTTCGATCGTGCATTCGAATGTGGTGCGTTTGAACGCAATCGGGTGAGTTCGAACGCGGTCGGCGAAAATTGTATTTTTAGGGTTAATTTGAGTTGTTGGTTAGCCTATAAAAGGATGTGTAGGGCAACCAGGATTGATGATTGAATATTGAGATTGAGTTTTGCCTTGCCTCCTTCGTCTTCTTCATTCCCGTTCTCTCAATCCCCGGCGACGCCGCTTCTAACCTCCTTCGACTGGCCAATCACCCTAGTCCCTTAGGGGTGGCCCTCTCCTCCCCCTTCTTCCAATCTATCCAACACTTGCCCTAACTCTTCTATCAACCATAACCCTTCCACCACTACCTTTTCACCGGTGCCACCCCATTAACGCCGGTCCTCCACCATCCACCATTACCTAGGATCTCGTGCCTCCATCCACGGATCCAAAACAGACCATCCTAACGTTCATCCACTAAACGAATGATATCTCAAGATCCTTAACTCCGATTCGCCTGAAACTTGATTTGTTGGAAAGTTCTTTTCTGGGGCTACAACATATCAAAATTTCACGTCGATCCGACATCGAAATATTTCGGGATCTTATTTCAAAGTCCCGTGCCAGATCTAGTCCAGATCAGGAAATTGGAAGAGATCGAACCTTAGTCTAAGGGGAGATCGTATCAATTTGGTATCAGAGCTCCATAGCCCGAGGCATAATCATATCATCTTATTACGACTCAACTTACCTGTTGTGCATTCGAACGCACCCCGATCATGTTCAAACACCCCAAAATAGATCTTTGAATGTATGAACGCAAAATTAGGCATTCGAACGTCGCGTTTGAACACCATCCATTTATGTTTGAATGCACCTGCCAGAAATCATCTTATTTTCCAAAAATATAAGCAAAAATTGATACAATTTGAAGTGAATTGAATATATCCACTATACACCTAATTCAAGAACTACAACATTATATCTGGTCTGAACTAGAATAAAGAAGATGAACAACTAGTCTTTTGTAGTGAGATATGTGAGTGAATAAATCACCATCAGTGTCACTTAAATGCGCTTAGGATCCAATGGAACAACAGTAGGTTTACAAGCTAAGTATTTAGTATCCTCAAGTAATTGTGAAGTACAGTGGCGCTAAGATAGTAGTACAAGACCTTGTTAAGTGCTATAATTTCAAGGCCTAGAAAGTATTTAAGACAACCTAAGTCTTTCAGCTTGAACTTAGTGTGAAGAAATTGCTCTAGGATAGAAATAGCATAAGAATTAGGATTAGTTATGATTATATCATCCACAACAAGTAGAGTAATAAATGAAGAACTAATCCCTTTAGTGAACAGAGAATAGTCTGACTTGGAATGCACAAAATAAAAGCTTGAGAAAATTTAAGGCGATAATTTGATTTATGAAGCTTGCAAACTAGCTTCTTTCCCTATTTAGAATGCTCCCTCTGACTGGTATAACTAAGAGGAAGAATCATATAAACTTCCTCAAAGAGATCACCATTGAGAAAAGCATTGTTGATATCGAGCTGAGCAAGTTGCCATTTTTGAGAAGCAGTAGGAGCAAGTAAAACTTTAACAGTTACAAATTTTGCAACAGAAGAAAAAGTCTCAACAAAATCTAATCCTCTTGCTGTGTATAGCCTTTAGCCACTAACCAAGTCTTATGTCTTTCAAGTGAACAATCAAATCTGTATTTTAGTTTGTAAATCTATTTGCAGCTAATAGTATATTTCCTAATAGGTAAAGAAAGCATAGTCCAAGTCTTATTGGCCTCCATAGCATCCAATTCAACTTTTACAGCTGATCTCTATTGAGGATATTTTATTACTTGATAATAAAACTATGGTTTGAATTCAAATGAAATATTCATAACTAGATTTTGACGAGAGTTAGAAAGATCATTATATGAAACATAGTTGGAGATTGGATATTTGATACTAGAAGTAAAAATTGCTGAGCAAGTAAGAAGATTACAATGGTAATAAAAAGGTGGCTTGGTAACTCTAGTAGATTTTCAAATAGGAAATTCTAGATCGACTGGCAATTTGATACTAGAAGTAAAAGTTGCTGAGCTAGTAAGAAGATTACAATGGTACTTGTCATGTTTCATAATCCGAAATAAATGTTTCAGATTCTAATCTGTATCAGAATCACCTTCCTAGAGAGCGCTTAATATATTATTTTCTTAGAGAGTGATTCATTAATCATCCTAATTGAAAGTGTTTTATAAACAAAATGACATATTATTTAATTATACGTCTCTATTCGAGAGAGCGATTTAGATTAAATTAGTATCTCCGAAGGTAGTTTCTATAAATCACTTTCTAGGAGAGTGATTTAGTTATTGTATTCCCTGATAGTCTTTTAACATATTGTGATGCATATCGGTCGGATAGGATCACATCAAAGGGACATTGGACTCAATTGATCGAGACGATTTGTCTTACTTATATAATTTAGTTAGAGTTCTAGTAGGTTAGAATTTGTTTAATTAACTAAATTCAACTTGTATACTTTTGGAAAAATATTTATAAGATATTCATCTAATGTACAAATGTTATAAAATCAATTGGATAAGGTTGATGGCGTTATGATCTAGGACTTTCATAATTAACGTTCTCTAGATTCGTACTCTATCTACGGTGGAACAAAGAAATAATTCGAGAAAAATAAAGAAGACATGTTTAGCTAAATTTATTAGTTTGTTTAGGATTCTTTTATTTTACTTTCTACAAATAGAGCTTTATGGCTTGTATCTTAGGCATATATGAAACATTAATTAGCTTTTGCCTTGCTACTCCCTAGTATCTCCTTTCTCAACTTGGCCGCCGACCCCAATCTCCCACCCCTTCGTAGGGCCGATCTACTTCTCTCCCATTTTCACCTCTAAAGTATTAATCTACTTATTCATTACCACCATCATCAACCATTCATGTCATCTCCATCATTATTTCCAAGCTGACTACACTTGCCACGAACTCCACCATCGGCTTTTCATCTAGATCATACCCATATCTTATCTGAATCTAACAAGGGTGTAAGTATGAAAGACATAGATCAGAAAGTTACGAACTTATTCCAACCAATTTTATAACTTTTTAGTATTAAGAGAAGATTTAGCAAATATTTTTAATATTCTCAACACCGAGTCGATTCATATCATATTGCTGTACTGATTAATTGAGTAAGAATCACTATTTGGGACAGCTATGCGTTGAGCCGGCAAAAGTCGTAGTATACTTGGAAATAATTTGGACAGTGTAGGAAAAGTTTTTTTTTCCTGTAGCATTACTTTGGTCAAACACTCACAGTGCGAGTGCTTTATTGATGAGTTGGTTTATGGGAAAACACACCCAACCACATGTAATTATGGGAAAACACACCCAACCACAATGCGAGTGCTTTATTGATGTAGCATTTCTTTTCATTTTTTCCTAGTTTGTAATTATGTTCCAACCACATGTACTTTAGTTGTTTCTGAGTGTCTTTCCCTTGTTTTGAAAGCTCTTTTATGGAGTAGCCTTGGCATCCCAAAGAGTTTGCCGTCGCAACTCGAATCTAGGGATTACCCATGCTTTGAATGAGTCATGCTCATACAACCATGGGTAGACATGATCATCGAGCGAGCCAAGCCGAGTTCGGGCCGGGTTTTTCAGACCAACCGGGCTTAAGTATTTATTCACGGTCCGACCCACCAATCACTCGGGCCGGACTGGGCTAGAATAGTCTAGCTCGTTACCGCCCGTCGGCCCGTGAGAGATCGGGCTAGCCGGTCGGGCCGGGCCAACCCGACCCACCAATCATTCGGCCCAACCCATATTTTAGCTATTTTAAGAATTTTTTTTAACTATTAACTTATTTTTTAGAAAAATATTTATATTCCTCTATTTAAAAAATAATTAAAATAGATTAAAATTTTTTAAAGGTGTGCTTAAAATAATGCAAAACGGTACAATACCAAAATATTTTTACTATAGCAATGGTAAATTACTGTAGCAGATCGAGCAAAGTACTGTAGCAGAATGGGCGGGCTTTCAGGCTGGGTCAAGCGGGCAAAGGGCTATCTCGTGCTGCCCATGGGTAGTTTGGGATCGGGCTGGGCCTAAATTGGGTTCGGGCTGGGCACGGGCAGGCTGGGCCCTTTGATCATGTCTAACCATGGGCAAATTTATGTAATGGCAAGCTCATACGCCAAAAACAATTTAAAAATATGATGTAAAATCTAAATTTAATGCTGGGTTAAATATATTTAACACTTTATCTTTCTATATTTTAAAAAGTCTTAGTCAGTTCTTATACTTATGACTAAAGTGAGACTGTTAGTTTTTTTTTTATCAAATTTACTTAGCATAACTATTTTGATAATTAAATGACAATATCCTATGAACCTACATATCTTATCTAACAAATATATGGGAATATTTTGATTATTTTGGCCCCATTTAGTTAAGTTTAATAAAAAACTAATAGTTTTACTTTAATCATAAGTATAGAAATTAGTTTAAGACTTTTTAAAATACATAAAGTAAAATAAGTTTAGGCATAATTATAGTGTGGTAAAATGTATTTAACTTTTTAATCTTAGATCAACATTACAAATAACTTATGAAAAAATGCTTGTGCGAAAAAGATCAAAAAACAGAAGTGAATTCAAATCAAAATAGCATGGGTTAATCTCTATAGGCTAGGTGCTCACCCTAGCAAGGAGTTTTCATATGAGTTTGTATGTAATTTATAGTTGGGTGTGCACCCAATAAGTCAACTGTGCACCCTAGCGGGAGAAAAAAAAAAAATAGAAAGTTCTAAAATAGGTTCAAACTTAGTGTTTTCTTTTAGGATTCTCTTATAAATATTCCTCCACACTAATTTGAAAGATCCTTGGGTAGAGCAAAGTATCCATCTATCCAAGAAGCTTCAACTTTTTCTCTTTGCGTGAGAAACAATTTGAATCCTTGTGCTAGTCAAGGATCATCTGCAACTTACAGCACTTTGAAGGTGCTGAACTAGAGTTTGAAGGAGGATTCATGCAAAGAGAATTTAAGGAGTTTTAAGTTCATCATCTATAAGTATCTAATTCCCTCACGGAGCTTATTTTCTACTAAAGTATGAGGAGAGCTACTGCATATGTGTGTGTGCTAAGCTACATCAAAATTTAATATCAAGCACCAAAGAAGCAAAATTGAGTTATCTACATCAACATTTATTCTGATATGAAGAATTCAAGAGTTTAATCCACGCCGACTTATGAATAGTTACTGCAGAGCAATTTAATTTACTAAGTAAGTAGTTCATTGATTCTAGAAGGTTGAGTAAGAAAAATATTTCAATCGAAGAGATTGTCTGGAGCAAGATGAGAGTTGTTGTAAGTGAATCTTGTATCTACATTTGAGTGTAAAATATATTAATCCTAGTGATTAATTGAATCTGGGATTTTTTTTCCTCTCAACGTAGTGAGAGATTTTTTTATATTAAGAAAATCATGCTTGTGTATTTATTGTGCTTTTATATTTTCTATTCGTTCTCTGTGGCTAGACATAGCCAAAGAATATTTTTTATGCTAAAATGAAAAAGGCTACGAATCTTAGTGATAGAAAGTTATTATCAAATATATGTTTTTGATGTACTACTAAATTTATGAGAAAGATTGGAATTTGAATCACCTCGTTATTTATAGACCACGGCTTCCATGGAGACTTCACTAGAAGTCTTAGTTGATTGAGAGAGTATCTTGTTGAAGTCACGGGGATTCTACCGTCAATATCACCACTGCAACATTATCCACGGAAAGGGAAATTCTCACTCACATTTTTATTATACTATAGTAAACAGACAAATATACCAATAACTGTGAAAAATGAATAATATAGAAAGAATCACCTGTAGACCCAAACTTGTATTTTATTGGACAATAATTCTTTGATAAGTGGTAACACTGTCGAAGGGCTGTCATTCCAATTTGATATAACTTCGCTGCACGGTATATTTAAGGTTATAAACAAAATTCATGAAGTGAATAATGATTATTATCCTGAAGGACAACCCTGCGTGAATAAACTAGCCAACAAACTTGGTCTATTTGGATGAACAGATGCACCATATTTGGAGCCAAAATAGAGTCAAGAGCTCAATGCACTCTAATGCACTAGGGCTCAATATTTATTAAAATAATATATATATATATATATATATATATATATATATATATATATATATATATTATCTATTTTAAATTATTTAATAAATTTTTTTAGTATTATTTTTTTAATAAAAAATATATGGTTAGAAAATTCTTATCGAGATCTTTAAAATAAGACTAATACCTAATAGTTTGAGAAGTAATTAAATTATAAATTTTTTAATTAAGCACATCGAAATTATATTACACGAAATAAATATCGAAATAAGTATTATACGTCATTACTAAAAATATTAAAATTGCATTACACAATAAGTATAAATTAATATTTAATAATAGAAATAATAAATATTTAATAGTCTGGTAATTCATTCCATAGCCACCGGTTCTATAGCCACCGGTACTCCTTACTCCACAAAGCTTCCATCTATATTTATCTTGACCTATTCCATCACGTAGATCTAGGCATTCTGCTAGGTTTAGCCCGCTAGGGGTTCTTTTTGCAATACTCTATGGCCATTTGGATTGCCCTTTCAACTGCAATGTGGGGGCTAACCATGACATCCTCAAAAATCCTCTCATTGGTCACTTTCTAGATGATACACATGGCCGTCACAATAATGGACTTGAGGCGCATGTCATCCTCCTTACTAGCAAACCATTTAATATTTATCCACTCCTCATCTAGCTCCTCACATAGATTGCACTTCATGTTGAGGAGGGCCACCACCCTCTCCCAAACTATCGTCGAAAATCTACAACCATAAAAAAGATGTCCAATTGTTTCATTGAAAAGCCCACATAGCCTACAATACTCCTCAAGCCTATAGTTGATTCCTTTCAGGAACGCCCGGTTGGGATTTTGCCCCAAAAAGCTTTCCATAGGAAGAAGGTCACCCTTGGGGCTACTGGTAGGGCCCTTAGTTTAGCCCACCCTGGCCAAACCTGATCTTTAGACTTTTTGATGAACTTATAAATAGTGATGGACTTTGCTTCTCCATTGGGTACTGCAGCCCACACCTAATTATCCTCCGACTGGACTAGCCCTTTACACATGTAGAAGATACGAAATGCCATATTGGCATGGAAGTTATTCAGGAGCAAATCAACATTCCACTCTCCGTCGCATAGCAGCTCATGCACTTTGGTCTCCTCCGAGAAGTTGGTAACATCCATTATACATGGAAGTTGGGCTAGAGGCACTCCAGATATCCACGAGTCTATCAATACTGATGCAGCAGAAGCCCTCCTTTAATACTCTTGCCGTTTGCACCAGCACCCTCCAAGTCCATGCGACCTCGGCACCTTATCCTTCCTTCCCATAGGATAAGAGCACCATACTTTGCTAGAGCAATGTCAATCCAAGGAGTATCCTAGTGCCACAAGATGCTAAGGACGTGCTTGCTGAGTATGGTCCTCCTTGCTGCACAAAGGCATCTCACCCAGCGGCTCCGTCCCTCTCAGGTTTGGTGATAGTCTCCCATCCTATTAGATGTAGACCTTTGTAGGTGGCCCCTCTTTCCTAAATAAATGTTCACGCTTTCTTCATGATGCTATCCAGGACCAAATCCAGTAGCCAAGTCAAGCCCATCCAGTAGTATGGGATGGAGGTTAGAACCGACTGGAGTAGAGTTATCCTACCAGCTAACAATAAGGTATTCAATTTCCATCCGGCCAATTTCCTCTTGACTCTCTCGACCAGCACTTGGTGCCCATGAATAGATATCCAATTGCCCGATATCTTGATCCCTAGGTATGTGAACAACATCTTCACATGCCATAGTTGGAGGAGCTCACTTAGCTTCATCTTCTCACTTTGCTCTAGCCAGGGAGGAAAGAAGATTTTTGACTTCTCCATATTCACCTTTTAGTTAGTAAGTTTGGCATAGAAGTCCATCATCCACAATGGTTTTGACATTGTCCTCATTAGCCTTAGCCATAATAAGGAGGTCATCGGCGTAGAGCAGATGGGTTAGCTAAACCTCACCAGCACAAAAGCCTTCCAAGTGGCCCTTCCTCAGCTGATCCTTGAACAACAAGGTGAGTAGATGAGCATAGAGGATAAACAAATATGGTGATAGGGGGGTTGCCTTGCTGCAACCCCCTATGCGGGGAGATCCATTCCTTTGATGACCCATTCACAAGAATGTTGAAAGTAGGCAAGCAGATACATGCATTAACCAACTTCCTCCATTGCTATGAGAAGCCCATGAGCTCTAGCACTTGGTTGACGGCCTCCCACGAAAGCCTATCATAAGTCTTCTCCATGTCTAGCTTCACCAGCATCATTGTAGGATTACTCCTGTCATTAACTAAGGAGTGATCAAGCTCTTGGGCTACCAAGGTGTTATCATGAATGGACCTCCTAGCAGCGAAGGCAGCTTGCTCATTCCCCACCATTCTCGACAAAACTGGCTTAAGCTGATTGACAAGTATTGATAAGTACGGAATGTCCTCTTCAATATCTGGATCGGTTGCAGCAAAGCAGTATGCACAACCGAGGAAAAATATTCACCAGATATTTTGCCATAGTCATAAAATTACGAAACTAGTGGTGGTCGATCTATAACTTCCTGATCTACGTTTTTAGTATTTACGTTCTTTACAGATTCAGATTGCAATTGGAACAAAATTATGCAAAAGTGGGGGTGATGCTGGTGGTGATGGGTAGAGGTGATGATACGGTTATGGATAAGGATGAAGGAGGAGAAATGGCTGAGATCCCAAGGAGGGGGAGAACTCGACAGACGAGGGAGATTAGAAGATAGATGAGACCTTGTCAACAGTAGAGGTGGCTGATTGGTATAAAGGGAGGAGGGAGATTAAGGTAGAGAGACAATAAAGAGGAAAGAGGCAAATAGAAATCAAGATTCATTCATCATAATAATTTTGGTTGCTATCCACACCTTAAAAGGCTAACCAAATAAGCCAAAATTACAATTATTAACCCCAAAAATAGTGGACTCTCATCGATTGTGTTCGAATGGGGTTGCCCACGTTTGAATGGGGTCGCTCGCGTTTGAACGCACAAAATATGTTCTCTATCTATGTGAATGTATGCAGGCATTCGAATGCACAATTTGCGTTCTTTGTCGATGTGAACGCCTACAAACGTGACGTACAAAAACTTTACTTTTTTAAAAAATAAATAACTAGACTAGAAATACTTCCCCCACCATGTCCTCAAGGTGCAAAGTCAGAAAAATACTCCAAGATGTCTATCTCCAGCTCCCATGTCACCTCATCGAATGGTTTGCCAAGCCACTCGACTAGGACCCCATCTCCAATCTGGTACCATGACGTCGTCGGTGCCTCGCAAGTACACGAACTGGCTCCATAATCGCTCTCTCCTTCAATGGCTCCTATAGAACCAATCTAACAACCTAGTAATCTCCAATCCACTCCCTTAGCAATAAAACATGGAAGACCGGATGTATTCTCGACCCCTCAGGCAGCTCCAAGTGATATGCAATTAGACCGATACGCTCTAATACTCGGAATAGACCAAAGTAGTAATGTGCTAACTTCTGGTTTCACATTGAACGCAAGGTCACCTGTTGGTATGGTTGCACCCTCATGAACACCCAACTGTTGATGTCAAACTCTTGCTCCCAGTTTGCTGTGATCATAAACTTGCTTCATGCGGTTTTAAGCAAATTTAAGATGGGCACCGACCTTCTCAATGTGGTATCCCTATCCATCAATGCCAAGTCCACCTCCGTATGATCAGTAGATGCCACAAGGTCATAGGTACGTAATGTCGGAACCGTGCGCCCATACATCACCTCGAACAAAGTCATCCCAATACTTCTGTGGTGGGCGGTGTTGTAAGACCATTCCGTTTATCGTAAGAATTCCAACCAGCGCCTCAGCATCTTTCTCACAAAGCACTGCAAATACTACTCAATACCTCGATTGACGACCTCAGTTTAGCTATCCATCTATGGATGGTAGGCCAAACTGAGGTTCAATCGACTCCCCTATAATCTAAATACACAATCACGATCATGATCATGATCGGAGACAATCGTGCGTGGTATGTCATGCAACCTAGCAACATCTCTCATAAAAATTTTAGCTACTGACTTGGCTAAAAATGGATGCGATAATGCAGAAAAGTACGCATACTTGCTTAATCTGTCAACTACCACAAAAATAACTAAGTAGCCACGTACCAACGGAAGACTTTCTATGAAATCTATAGAACCAAACATAGTCCAGTATTGGTAAAGGTTGAAGTAATCCGGTCGATTTCAACGTGGTTGTCTTTGCTCTTTGACAGATTTCACAAGGACGGATAAAACTCCTCACATCTTGCCTCAGTCCTAGCCACGTGTAGTTCTGTGATAGCCTCCTATAAGTCCTCAAGACACCCTTATGACCGGCCTCCGGAGTTTGGTGAAAGTACTCCAACATTTTGCTGCAATCCGTCATTCATAGGCACCCATATAAACCCATAGTCCAGCAGCAAACTGCCTCAGTTCTCCAACTTCAGGCTCAAGATCATCTAACACCTCCTGTAACAACCTCTTAACATCTGGGTCAGCTGTACATGCATACCTCAGCTCATTAAGAAAATGAGAAGTGGGAGAAGAAAATGCTATGAGCTCAGCTGTATCGGGTTGGTGCGATAGTGCATTCGTCGCTCTATTTTCTGTCCCCTTCTTGTACTGAATTTTATAATCATACCCCATCAATTTTGTGACTCACCTCTACTGTGCTAGAGTGTGAATACACTGTGGAAGACACTTTTGATCAGTTCAGATAATAAATCGCTTACCGATCAAATAAAGGCCTCCACTTCATTACTACATATAGGATTGCCAACATCTATCTCTCATAGGTTGATAATTGTTGTAATTTTTGTGATAAAAACTTGCTGAGAAAGGCTATGAGACGTCATCTTTGTATTAGTATGACCCCTAT
This sequence comes from Typha angustifolia, assembly GCF_048772165.1. Taxonomy (NCBI): domain Eukaryota; kingdom Viridiplantae; phylum Streptophyta; class Magnoliopsida; order Poales; family Typhaceae; genus Typha; species Typha angustifolia. The sequence goes on along the minus strand of NC_133252.1, from coordinate 6,784,537 downwards.
GCCAACCCCTAATGCATCTCATTTCACAACGAACTCTTTGGTGAAGTCTAGTAGAGCTAGAATCGGTGCCGTTGTTATTGCTCTTTCTAATTTCTCAAAGGCTGTAGTGGCTTCCTTTGTCCATCTAAAAGAGTCCTTCCTCAACAATGAAGTGAGAGGAGCAGTGATCTTGCCAAACCTGGCGATGAAGCGACAATATACTCCGTCAGCTCCAAGAAGCTTCGCAATCCTATGGTGGAAGTAAGGATCGGCCAAGCTGTCATGCATGCCACCTTTTGAGAATCCGTCGCCACTCCTTCCATTGTTATAATGTGGCCTAAATACTCCACTTGTGGTACTCGTCATAGGCACTTAGACTTCTTAATCTTCAGCTGGTTTTACTTCAACAAATTCAACACATCCTCTAATTGTAGCCAATGCTCAATTTCAGTCCTGCTATACACTAAAATATCGTTAAAGAATATCATGACACACCATGAGGTTGAAAAATATCATTTATGAGGCCTTAAAATGTTGTTGGAGAATTGATGAGGCCAAATGGCATCACCCGAAAATCGTAGTGCCCGTTCGGAGTCCAAAATATAGTTTTGGGCACATCCATCAGGTGAACTCTAATTTGATGATACCCAACCCTCAAGTCAAGCTTACTGAATATGGTCGCCCCTGCAAGCTCGTCCAGAAGCTCCTCTATGATCAGAATAGTATACCGGTCCTTGATGGTGATAGCATTTAGTGCCGATAGTTGACACAAAAATGCCACAACATGTCCTTCTTTCACACCAATAACACGGGCAATGAGTAAGAGCTATGGCTTGGTTGTATGAGGCCTTGCTTTGATATCTCGGCCACCATCTTAGAGATAACATCCTTTTGCACATGTTGATATCGATATAGTCTCACGTTCGCTCGTGCAACCTCGAGCACAATCTTTGTGCGATGGTCCGCCATTCACGTTGGCAGCAATTCCTTTGGTTCCTCAAACAATCCAACAAATTTATCTAATAAATTAGATAAATTAATTGTAATACCTAAACTCATATGAGGCTCATCTCCTGCTGGTCCTAACTAAGGAAGATATGCCTAATCACTTGTATAAGGTAGCCCTACCAACGGCTGCATCGCTAGAATCAGTAGTGATCGAACGCCATTAAGCCGCATCTTTTTGTTTCCTTGCTTAAATTTCATCCACATACTCTAGAAATCAAATGTGATGGGTCACAAACTCTGCAGCCACTGAGTGTCAAGGATAATATCTGCTTCATGCAGCACCAATGAATACAAGTCCACAATGATGTCGTGTCCTTGCACCCCCGTATACCGACCTGGCGACACAAGCTCTCCGCCCAAAATTTCGTGTTGTCTTCAATAGCAACCTCAAACCCTGCTATCAATTCAACGTCCAAGCCCATCTTCCTCACTAACCTGTCGTCTAGAAAGTTATGTGTACTCTCAAAATGGATAAGGATGTGCACACAATGCCTTCTAACGAGTTTGTCCACCTGCAATGTCCTTGACGTAGAAATACCCGAATATGTAAGCATCGATATCTCAGCTTGGATATCTTTCTCCGCGCCCTCCTCAACGTCCTCCCCATGGACTTCCTTTGCATACTCTCCATCACCAACAACCTCATTGGCCCCATAGAGACCATCGATGTGCATCACACTTCCGATCGGTTTGGAATATTGATGACCGAGGGTGAAATGTTCATCGTATCGAAAGCAAAGCCTTTTCACTCTTCGCTCCTCCACCTAGGCAGGTGTGAGAGTTCGAATGGGGAATCTCGTGCCTCCTCTAACATCAGAAGAGGGTCTCAAGGGTAGTCGTGCTCCAGTACTAGTAGTTGCTGCCTTTGAACTCGCAGAATTTTTAGCCGGTGCTCTCGGTGCAAACTACCCATCTCGATTGCCCCAACTTGCTTTTGTTGCCATTTTAAGAGCCTTGTGCTCCTGCTCTATCCTCACAGCCTTCTCAAAGTCCTCCTCAAGAGTGATAGGACAAAGAGCATGAACATCTGCCTAGATCTCCTCCTGCAGCCCTGAAATAAAGGTGCTCATTAATGTTGGTTTGGGCCAAGGTGGCTCGCACCGACTACTAACTCTTTTAAATTCTATTTAGTACTCCAACATGGTTATCCTTTGAACTATCTTGTTTAAGGTGGCAGCAAAATCTTCATACACCGTTGTCCCAAATCTACATATGATCCTCCTATAAAATTTTGCCCAATCGGCAAATTTTCCACCTCGAATGATAGATCGGTATCAATGCAACACCATTCCTTGGAGGTCAAAGCTTGCCATCGGCACCTTTGCATCCTCTGTTGTTCATTGACAATCAAAATACTGCTCTACTTAAAACACCCAATCTGTCGGTTCACTGTCTTGATATTTTGAAAAGTCCAAGTGTGCGGTTCTCCCTCGAATAGCATTATCAGGCTCACAAAAGATCGTTGGTTCAGGTCTGAACCATTGTGCTTGTTGTTCTTCTTTTCTAAATTCTCGAACACACCTAACACCATCTCTGAAGGGATCGATATCATTGTCAAAGTGTCAATCTTTTTCATCAACGAAGCGCACCAATGTTGTGCACTTCTCGGGTTCCACCACCTTTGGCCTTGGGTTGTGTATCGGAGGTGGGGGATGTTATATAAGAATAGGTAAAAGCAGCTCATTGACATTAACATATCATACTTGGACCTATGGGGCGTTGGTTTGGTGTGGTTCCACCATTGGTCATTATTGCGACACCAATCTTCGTGGAGAAGATGACGACGCCGATCAGTTCATGATGTATTCCTTCAAGGCATTATGATCATTCTGCATTGCATCCATCCGATGCAGCAATATTTGGAATATGCCTCTAAGTTCATCCACCAAGTCTATGTTCACACCCATGGACATTAGTAGACTCGATCCTACTATGGCCGCACTAAGGGAATCAGCCTCTCGATTAGGGTTTTCGTGGGTTGAGTCTTCCATTGTCGGTGTGCCCTCCATTGATCTTCTTGATGGTGCCATCTTCCTTATCTCCATCATTAATGGAGGTCCAAGATTCGCCAGGCTCTAATACCAATGATAAGTACAGAACGTGCTCTTTAATATCTAGATCAGTTATAGGAAAGCAACTTGCGCAATCAAGCAAACATATTCACCAGATATTTCGATGTAGTCATAAAATTATAAAACTAGGGGTGGTCGATTTGTAACTTCTTGATCTATGTTTTTGGTCTTTACGCCCTTCGCAAATTCGGACTACAACTAGGACAAAAATACATAAGAGTGGGGGTGATGGTGGTGGTGACGAGTGAAGGTGATGATATGGTTATGGGTAAGGATGAAGAGAGAGAAGTGGCTGAGATCCCAAGGAGGGGGGAAGGAGGACTCGATAGACGAGGGAGATTAGAAGATAGATGGGACCTTATCAATGGTAGAGGTGGCTAGTTGGTAAAAAGGGAGGAGGGAGATTAAGGTAGAGAGACAATAGAGAGGAAAGAGAAAGATAGAAATCAAGATTCATTCAAACAAGCCAAAATTAGAATTATTAATCTTAAAAATAGTGGACTCTCACCGATCGAGTTCGTACCGTGTCATCCACATTTGAATGCACAAAATACATTCTCTATCGATGTGAACGTATACAAGCATTCGCACCCAGGCATTTGAACACAGTAGAGCACGTTCGAACGCACAATTTGCATTCTCCATTGATGTGAACGCCTATAGGCATTCGTAAGGGCGTTCGAACATGCCCCCTCCCATGTTCGAACGTGACTTACAAAAACTTTGCTTTTTTGAAAATAAACAATTAGTGCAATAAGAAAAGACTCCAACAAAGTGTATCAAGTATCTTCGCTATTACCTTGTAGGCTGCATTATATAAAGCTATTGGCCTGTAGTCTCTCACCCTACTTGGGTTCTCTTTCTTGGGTTCTCCTTCTTAGGGATAAGGGTTATGTAAGACCGATCCTAGAAGAAGGTAATGGTCCCGTGCCTAATGAAGATGGCAACTGCATCCACCAGGTCTAGCCCCATAACCTCCTAGTAATAGGTGAATACTTTGGCTTGGAGGTCATCTAGGCCCAACACCTTATTTTTTGGTAAGCTCCAGATCGTCGTATGGATCTCTTCTGGCTCAACAAGCGTAGTGAGCACATTGCCTTCAAGCTATCTAGGTCCTCGGAGGTAGAGTCTAGCAGTCCCTAGAGGTCTTTATAGTGCTCTTGGAAGCATGTATAACACTTGGTTCCATAACCCATTCTTTAGCTTCATTTTGTATCTCAGAAATACGATTCCACCAGTTGCTTACTATGGCCAAGAGGTGGAAGAACTTGGTGTTTCTGTCTCCTTCGTTCACCCACTGTAGGCGAGATCATTGTAGCCACCACAAGTTCACCTACCGACTGAGAGCGACTTTTAAGTTGTATAAGGAGCGGAGCTAGGCAACACAAGGCCCGTCTAAGCCGTGTTGTGCGTCTAGGCCCTCCAAGGACTTGATCTCTTCTTTAACCTGGTTGCACCTGGCCTCCACGTTGCCAATGGTGGTCCTACTCCACTCTTTGAGAGCTCACTGGGAGGCAGTTACTTTGTGATCAAATGCATGCATGGGCCCTCTCGATTGGATTTCTTATTCTAGACCCTTGCCAAGATGGATTTGCACTCGTCGTACTCAAACCAAATCCTCTTGAACCTGAATGGTCACGCAACTCATCTTCCACAGTCATCACAGAGTAGCAAAATGGGAGCATGGTCAGACGCCGATCGGTCGAGGTGCACCAACCTATAGTTGCGAAGACTCTCACACCAACAGGGATTGACAAGCACTCGATCGAGGTGAATCCACATCTTCTTAGCACCCGCCCTATGTTACACCATGTATAAGGGATACCTTCACACCCCAAGTCTAGCATGCCAGCCTCATTCACAACATCTTGGAATGCCCTAGCTTTAGGTCCAAGCACCACGGGTACTGAATGTTTTTTTCACCAACCGCCAGGGAAGTATTGAAATCCCCCAATATCGCCCAAGGTGTATCTCTAGGGTCCATGCTTCGTAGCTCCCTACATAGCTCTCATTGTTCATTGAGTTCGTTGCTAGCGTAGACCACTGACAATTGTCTAGTTAGGCCTTCTACCGAGGAAATGATTAGGTGTGTCGCAAATCAGGACATTGCCACTACATCCCACCCAATCAATGGATCGTTTCCACAGCATGACAAGCCCTCCTGGAAGTACCCACAACTGGAATGCAAAAGTGGGCCCAACTCCTTCCTAGGGCCCAAATCCTATGCTTTGTCAGATCATACGAATCTCTAACCTCAGATGAGGTGAGGTTTTGGTTAGTGGTGTACAGTCTTGTGGGCCAGACCTTTATGGGGCATGGCCTTGGAGTGCACACCCATGGTGTGGTTCTGCCCCAAACCCTAATGCCTTCTCCTCCTTGATCGATTCAATGCGCACTAGTTTGATTGCCATGACGTGTGCGAGCTACCATGGTTTAGCTATGGGATGCTCTGGTTGATTTTCAGGCATTTGTGCTCTGTGAATCTCATGGAGAACCATCATAATCTTTGTCATGGATGCTTTGATGCCAATAGGGCCTGCAACACCTCCGACCAACTAAGGGATCGGTACAGATGGGGTCTATGGTTCTAGCTATAAGGTGCTAATTATGATTCATTTATTTCTTCTACTAGGTTACTCTTACTCCTATGACAGTCTGAGGCTAACATATAATTCTCAACGCTTGGATTCAATAGATGATTAAACAAATGAGATCAACCCCTCCTATATATAGAGGTCAGTTACAATGCATCTTGTATGACATGTTTTGAACTAGGATTTATCTTAAAGGCTTACATAACTTAATTAGGATTGCTTTGACCTAACTTGTGGTTCTAGTTATCTTGTTTAGAGATTGTAGTTGTTTACTGAAAATAAGGTGCTCAGGCTAAGGCATTCAAATGCCTATTCTTGGCGTCTAAATGCCCTAGTTGGTCAAGGAAATTCCTATCTTAGCTAGGGCATTCGAATGGCCCAGTCTGAGAGCCAGAGAAGAGTTTGGCCGTTCAAACACCCGAAGAGGTCATTCGAATGCCCGACATCAAGATCATTCCACATTAGGATAAATTTGAATGTTTTTAAATTCTAGCTAGCTTCTAAATATGCGGAAAGCAGCTATTGTTGGTATTATAAAATATTTGGATTTTCCCTACCTTTCTATCTCTCTCCCTCTTGATCTCCCTCTTTCTCTTCTTCCTATAGCTAATAGCTAGAGCTCTCTCTTCTCGACGGTCTAAACCCCATACTCCTCTAAGAACAAACCACCTTTTCCCTCCTCGTCCTTCTCGCAACTCGTGCTACCCATCCACCATCTGCACCATGCCTTAACGTCACCCTACCACCCTAACTCCACTAACCCAAACCACCATAGCACCCCAATGATATGACTTGGGACAACACCATCATCTTGGGTTGACCTAATAAGGGCTGAAACCCTTAGTTTAATTAATTTATTTACTTTTGCAATTTAGTCCTCATATTAGGTTCATCTGCTTTCAACTTTAGTTGATTTGAGTTGATGCAGTAAGGCTAGTTGAAGTGATTTGTATTGTGGCCACCTAGAAATACATAGGTGCCGACCACATTTATATTATTGAATGAATTAGAATTTGGCTTAATCCCTATCTCCCTCTAATGGATTCTTGTACCAAAGATAGGTTACGCAACGATTCCTTCAAGATCTAGATGTATTATGATACGATCTCCCCTTTAGGCTAAGGTTCGATCTCTTTCAATTCTCAGATCTAGACTAATTCTGGCATGAAACTTTCTAAATAGATCCTAAAAGATACCGCCATCGGATCGATGTGAAATTTAGATATGTTGTATCCCCAGAAAAGAGCTTTCCAATAAATCAAGTTTTAGGCGAATCAGATGTGAAGATCTCGAGATATCGTCCAATTAGTGGACAAACGTCAAGGGGTCTAGTCAGGATCCGTGGATGGAGACACGAGATCCTTGATGATGGTGGTTGGTGGTGGATCGACGTTAATGGGGTGGCACTAGTGAAAAGTGGTGGTGGAAGGGTTATGGTTAATGAAAGGGTTAGGGCAAGTGTTGGATAGATTGAAAGAAGGGGAAAGAGAGGGCCAACCCTAAGGGACTAGGGTGATTGGCCGGTCGAAGGAGGTTAGAAGCGGCGTCGTCGGGGATCGAGAGAATGAGAGCGAAGAAGACGAAAGAGGCAAGGCAAAAACTCAATTCATCAATAATGACTCTATGGTTGCCATCAACATCTTTTAGAGGCTAACCAAATAATTCAAAATTAATCCTAAACAGTACATTTTTGCTGATTGCGGTCGAACGCGCCCAATCGCTTCGAACGCACCTAGTTCGCTCTTCTCTGGATTTGTGAACGTGATGCAAGCATTTGAATGCGCGTCCGAACGCACCTATTTTCCACTTCTCTGGATTTGCGAACGCGATGCAGGTGTACATAGCGCATTTGAACGCACAGTTCACACTCTCTAGATGTGCGAACGTGATGCAGGTGTTCACAGCGCATTCGAACACAATGTTCGAACGCACAATTCACACTCTCTAGATGTGCGAACGTGATGCAAACGTTCACAACCGCGTTCGAACGCACTCCACCCACGTTCGAATGCGACTTACAAAAAATTTATTTTCTTAAGAACTAAATATTAAAACAAGAAACATAGACACTCCTAAAGTGTATCCGTGCTCAAGATGATATCGGTGAAGTATGAATCGTATCATATTACAGGAATCAGTCCGCGCAACCATAGGACAACATTCGTCAAATATTCTCCAGTAGTCATAAAATTACGAAACCAAGTGGATTAGATTTATAACTTCTTGATCTACAACTTTTATATTTATGCCCTACGTAGGTTCGAACTAAAACTTGGACCAAAACACGAAATAACATAGGTAATGGTGGTGGTGACGGGTGGAGTGGATGTTAGAGTTATAGATGGGTATGGAGATGAAGGTGGATGGTGGATGTTGTTAAGGGATGTAAACGAAGGGAATAAAGTGGTCGAGATCCCAAAGAAGAGGGGTGACTTGACAGACGAGGTAGGTTAGAAGTTAGGAGAAACCTTGCCAACGGTAGAGGTAGAAGGATAGTGAAGAGGGAGGAGAGAGAGAGTCTAGAGAGAAGATAAGAGGCAAAAAATCAATAATCCAATAGCATAATAAATTTGGCTACCATCCACATACTTATAGATGCTAGCCAACAAGTCCTAATAACAATAAGTAACCCTAATTCTAGAGGATTCTCGTTCTCTGTATGTGCGAACGCGATGTAGGTGTTCAAACGCAGGCATTTGAACTCGCCCAACCACGTTTGAATGCACATTATGCATTCTTTGTATTTGTGAACCTAATACAGGCGTTTGCAAGGGCATTCGAACTCGACCTTACCTGTATTCGAATGCGACCTACAGGAATTTTACTTTAATATAAATAAACAACTATTGCAATAAGAAAAAATTCCTAAGTGTATCACCCTCGCTCTCGACCTTTTATGCAACCTCCCTCTCTCTCACCAAGCATCGACTTCGGGCGTGGCCACCACCACAACCGCCATTCCCTTACGTCCAACCGCCCCCTCTCATCACTGAGAGTCAGTCCAGTTCTCCCTCCTTAGTAGCTTTCCACTTTATCCCATTTACCATAGCCATCTGCCACCTTTATAATCCTAACCCTTACCATATCACCATTTTCTACCATCCACGTCCATCTCGCCACCACCGGCCTTTGGTCATTCTACCCATAATAACTTTCTATCTACGCATCCAATCGATGAGATTCTAGTTGCCTTGTATTGTTAACTTCCAAAGAAACAATACATCTAATTCTTGGTCTTTTGGACAATTAGACCAATCAGCATTGCTCTTGAAAATTCCATTTCCAAATCTATTAAGAACCACACCATATTATGATCTTATCTAACCCAACCATGATTGTAACATCTTGGTACCAAAGCAAGTCGATATTTGGACCACATACAGAGATGTCGACCATCAGATCCATAGCATTGAGGCATGTGATGGAGGAGGAAGAGGTACTAGAGACATTAGTGTGTGAAGAAGAGTGAGAGGGAGTTACCCTCTGTTATATTTCTTGATTTAGATACATATTGGACATGATTAACTTGCTTCAAATTGCATTATTTTTATTTCTATTTTGGGAAATAAGTAACTTCTGGTAGGTGTGTTCGAACACAAGTAGAAGGCGTTCGAATGCGTGATTTGTATTCACATATACAAATCACAATTTTTGGCCTTTTCCAACGCCTGATTTGAATTCGCATATCTAGAGCTCTAGTTTGGGGCATTCAAACACACGACGGATAAATTGAGTCATAATAGAATTTGTTTAGAGTTTTTAGATGATTGGCTAGCCTCCAAATATGTGGAAAATCAGCCTCTTTGGATTATTAATTATTGGGACTTGTTTTGCATCTTAGCCTAAGCCAACTTCTTCCACCTCCTTCCTCCCCTTCGGAATCCAACCCAAGCTCTCATTTACGACCGAGGTTAATTTCCATTGTTTCTCTCTTCTCACTCAAGTGACTAGCCATATCTAGAAGCTCCCTTCTCCCACCTCATCTTGTTTAAGGCACTAACCCAACAACTATAGCTATTATCATCTCCTATAACCCTAACCACATAATCCACGTCCATCCCGCCACCTCTTGACCTTTGATCATTATTTCCTTCATAACTTTTGATATACCAGCTTGATCGATGAGATTCTAATTGCGTTGGATTCCTAACATCTATAGAAAAAATATATCAAAAATCTAAAATCTCTCCAATGGTTGGTTGGATCCCTATTGCCTTCACAAGTTCCATATTGAGTTATATCTAGATGAATAAATTGGATAGATGATCATCTTCCTCAAGGATGACCGTAACAAGTTGGTATCACAGCCAACTTTCCTTGGCACACATCCGCAATGACGCCAACAACTAGAAGGGGAGACATCCTCGCTCACATGAGAGGGTGACTCTACATCTCCACGCACGGGCACCCAAGGGCAAGAGGACCACACACACACAATGCTACCTCCTCCACCCTTCTTCTATATCCAAATATAGAGATGCTTTCAAAGTCCATTGAAGCTTTGGGATAGACTTTCTCCACTATCCTCGTCTAAACCATTGAAATCTTGAGTCAAACAATCACATAACAAAATGCTAGATTGTTGCGGGCGATTCGAGAAGGGCCAATTCAAGGACATAAGGTACTTAGATTTTCTACACTAAAACCCCCCATGATGGTTCCACCAGTTGGCTAAGGACAAGAGAGACCACGCTTGAGCTAAGGCAAGGTGGGCCTTGTCAACGAGCGAGATTTGTAGGCAAAGATGATGATGATCCCTGGATTGAGAGGGATGAAAAGATGAAAAGAAAGATCAAGAATCTAATGGAGGATGTCAGAGAAATCATGTATGGCTAGAGCAACACTCACCTCCGATTACAACTAGAGCAAGATTTGATCCCAACCATGATACCGTCATCTGTGAGTGAGCATATTGTTCAGTTGGAATTTTTAATTTTTTGATGTGGAGATCTAGTAAATTGGCTCTACCATACAAAACAATTCTTCATCTTCTAAGACACGGAGGAGGATCAAAAGGTTCTCCTTACATCTTTCCACCTCAAGGATGTGGCATTACAGTGCTTTCGATCGGCTACCACTATAGGCCAATTGAAACGTGGGTGGAGTTTCACCGTTTGTTCTACAAACTGTTTGGATCGTCGGGCTATGAAGACGGTCTAGAAAGATGACGATGAGAGCCTAATAAAAGGAATTTGAATGAGTGTCTAGCCTATGTACACCACTATGGTTGGATATATAGCTCAAATCCACATTCATCACCGATTTGCGGGAGGACATTCAAGCTGATGTACGAGCGCTACGACCTGCAGATCTAAGGAAAACCATAGACGATGTTCTGCTCATGGAGGACAAACATCGAGCACTTAGAGGGCACTCAAGGCAACCATAGAGTAGCAAGCTACAACCAATGCCGAAGCATGCACTTGATGGCTTCAATTACCTATAAGCAGTTGGACATCGATCACCTTTTTTGTATTTTTAATGATGTAAAAATAACCTTAGGACCCTTATGCTAACTCTAACACCTACCTAGGTGAAGGAGGGAAGAGCCAAGGGGTTGTGCTTAAGGTTTGACGAGAAGTTCACATCGGGAGACCGTTGTGCACAGCCAATTAATACAGTGATGCTGATTGATGGAGAGACCGAAGAGCCGAAGGGATTACCATCCGAGTGTGAAGAAGGAGGTTCTAGTGGAGTGGCTTGGACGGATCACCGACGATGTGACGTGGAGATGAAGGACGAATTGATGGATCGTTTTCCTCACTTTGCACCTTGAAGATAAGGTGAGGGAAGCGTGGTGGGTTGTTACTATTCTTGATTTTAGATACATATTAGACATGATTAAACTGCTTCAAAATTGCATCATTTTTATTTATGTTTTAAGGAAATAAGATGACTTTTGGCAGGTGCATTTAAACGCAAGTGGAGGGCGTTTGAAGACAGCGTTCAAATGCTAGTGGAGGGCGTTCAAATGCTTGATTTGCATTCGCACATACATAGCACATTGTTTTGCAATTCGAACGCTTGATCTGTGTTCGCACATTTAGAGACTTGTTTTGGGCATTCGAACGCTTGATTCGTGTTCACAATCTAGAGCTTTAGTTTGGGCATTAACGCAATTGGGAGGGGGCATTCAAATACGCGACGGATAAGTTGAGTCATAGTAGGATTTGTTTAGAGTTTTTAGATGATTGGCTAGACTCCAAATGTGGAAAAGCAGCCCTTTTGGATTATTGATTATTGAGACTTATTTTGCATCTAAGCTTGAGCCAATTTCTCCCTTCTCCTTCCTCCCCCTCAGAATCCAAACTGAGCTCCCGACTATGACCGAGATTTAATCCTCCATCGCTTCTCCCTCCTCACTTAAGCGGCCAACCATACTTGGAAGCTCTCTTCTTGCACCTCATCTTGCTCAAGGCACTAACCCATCCACCATAGTGATGAGCTCTGATACCAAATTGATGGGTTCTCATACCAAAGATAGCCCACGCAATGGTTCCTTCAAGATTTGGATGTATTATAGAAATTAATTCACGCAATGATTCCTTCAGATATTCTTCGGTAGTTAGAAAGTTACAAAACTAAGTGGGTTAGATCCGTAACTTTCTGATCTATAACTTTCGTATTTATGGACTTCGTAGATTCGAACTGAAATTGGGACGAAAACACGAAATAACGTGGGTGATGGTGGTGGTCACGGGTGGAGTGGATGTCAGGGTTATGGATAGGTATGGAGATGAGGGTGGATTATGGATGTGATTAAGGAAAGTAGATGAGGGGAACGAAGTTGTCGAGATCCCAAAGAAGAGGGGTGGCTAGATAGTTGAGGGAGATTAAGAGTTAGGAGAATCCTTGCCAACGGTAGAGGTGAAAGGATGGTGAAAAGGGAGGAGGGAGAAAGTCTAGAAAGAAGATAGGAGGCAAGAAATCAATAATCCAATAGCATAATGAAATTGGCTGCCATCCACATATTTATAAAGGCTAGCCAATAAGTCCTAAAACAATATGAAACCATAATTCTAGAGAATTTTCGTCGATCGCGTTCGAACGTGCCTGATCGCGTTCGAACGCACTCAAAAGCTCCATCTCTGTATGTGCGAACGCTATGCAGGCGTTCGAACTAGCTCGACCACGTTTGAACACACAATATGCGTTCTCTGTATTTACGAACCTAATACAGGCGTTTGCAAGGGCGTTCGAATGCGACCCCTCTTGCGTTCGAATGCGACCCCTCTTGCGTTCGCACGCGACCTATAGGAATTTTATTTTAATGAAAATAAACAACTAATGCAATAAGAAAAGATCCTAACTAAGTGTATCACATAGCCATCATCATCTCCTATAACCTTAACCACATAATCCACGTCCATCTCGCCACTTGCTACTTTCTCAAAATTTCTCATTTACCTCTTAAGCTATAGGGAGCAATTACAAAGATGGGTGAATTTAAGGACTAGCCATAAGAAAAAGACATGATTTTTTTTAAAAAAAAAAACATGAAACCACAAGAATTGATTATATAAAATTGCAAACCACATAAATCACATTTATAAAAATAAAATCACAGGGGCCTATTTCTAAAAAAAATTAATGCTAATTTTCTTCTTGGTCTTATAACTTGTAGCATTTTAACATCTTTTGGTAGCAGGTCATAATAACTTGTAGAGTTGCATCCTCTCCCGCGTGGCACTTCTCTGCTACAATTTGGCAGACTTGTCCTCCCCTCCCATAGAGTCTCTCCTTCTCACCCTCCCTTCTCCTAGCTCGAATGGCTAAGAGAGGGGAGAGACTTTCTCCCCTCCTCCCCTTTGCTACTGTAGGCTACAGAGCCATGAGGTGTGTCCCCTCGTCTATCTCCTCTATGTTCCCTCACTCCATACACCACTCTCCACCATCCACTTGCTCACTCCGTTGTTACTTGTTGTTCGCTATCAGGCTAGTCTTTCTCTTTGTCCATCTCCACTCACCTTCTTCCTTGTGCTCCACACGAGGGATGTTGAATGTTGAGTTTGGTGGCAGTTGGATCACTTGTTTTCTTTGATTATATTTTATTTTTACTTTTCTATAGGATTATTGTACCTACACCGCTTCAAGATTTGATCGAGATCAAGAGAACGGTAAAGTTAGGTGGCCCACTTGATGTATGTGCCGTGCCCTACGAATGTTGTTTCATTCCTATGCCCTTAAAGCTTGATGCTTATCTTTAATGTAGTACTAGTAGATTGGTTTTTTTAAAATATCTCCCCTTATTTGCCAATTGGCTTTTCACAAAAAAAAAAAAAAGAGGAAAGAAACGAAAACATCTCTTGATAGCGCAATACATATATATTAATTTGTTAATCAAAATTTGACCGCGATCTTAATTTTCAACAGAATGCTATCATGCATATTGGTACAGTGAAGTATTCTCTTTCGTCTTAATTTGAGTGCGATTGAAACTCCATCCAATCGCTGGCATGGAAGCATCGTGACTCTTAGACCGATGCAAACTCCGACAAAAATTGATGGTAGGGGGGCCATCTCCGCTAATAAGGAGGATTTGTGCGCATACTATATATTCTGTTATTAAATATTGTTAATACTGAAGTTTTCGCTTTCGTCTTTGAGCGCGATCCAAACTACGTCCAATCAATCGTTGGCATATTAGCATCATGACTCTTCTTCGAAACGATGCTATCTCCAGTTGTCCATGTTAACTCCAAAGTCCAAACTACACTTAGGTGGTAGTGGGGCCATCTCCGGTAATTAGGAGGATTGGTGCGCTACACTCTAGCTTGTTTGTTGACCCACCAATCCTCACAAGGAGAAAAACTTAGAAAGGAGACGCACAAGGACACGTAAATGATTCCCCTTACCCTACCATGTTATTCTTTTTCTTCTACTCAAAGACCCATCTTTCATCATATGCCGCCCAAATAATGCTGTGCTCTCCTAGTAACAATTACAAGTTGGGTATCTGCCCTACTTGCATGTGCACAATACTTACCAATTGAATTGGTTTGAAATCTTTTCCCAGATCTCATTGTTGGGCCATTGGGAATCAACAAATTACGCAATTCCTAGTTGTAGTTGCTTGCACTCACTGGTTTTTCCAGGTTGTGCACCATACAACGTGGCCTTGGTGTTCGCTTTGCTGATGAGAAAGTGATTAGTGGTTTAGCAAAAGCCGAAATTTTTCAGCCTACTATAAACTATCATCAACAACAGCAGACTACCTATGGAGGAATCAGATGCTGTTTACATGTTTAATTATATAAAAATGAGTTGTGGTGTTAGAGTTAAATAGATCATTCCATGGTATACATTGTTAATAATTATAATTATACATATATATGCTGAAGGGTGACATGGGTGCATATACCTGCAAGAAGACCACGGGTACTTGAGCTTGGTGACATTAGCATGTAGGGCTTCTTGAACCATAGGATCATTCAGATAAACATTAACGTAGGCGTCGCTGCACGGATCAAAATTCTTCACCTGCAAACAAAAGTAAAATTCCTTCAGAGGCCATAAGAGCGAAAAAGGTGAATTGAGTTCGAAAGACAAATTAACCGAAGGGTTTTTGGGTGTAGATGTGGTGTCGGTTGAGAGGCACAGAGAAGCATAAATGTTGTAGATGTCGAGATTTCCAAGTTGAGTGCTTTCAATGGCTTGTTGGCACTGTTCGTGTTGGTCGCCGCTGTCATCTGAGAAATTGCAGTATTCATGGATGGCCTCTATTGTGTCATCCGATATTAGTGCATGCGTCCAGAAATAGTCGTACATTCCTCTGGCGTCTGTTTCATCATTTATAACCGCATTCCCAATCTTGCGATTCAAATCAAAAAGAGGACAGCTTCTCAGAATTAATAGGAGAAAGATGTTGTGGAGAACAATCCTGTGAAAGTACAAGGTTGATATATACCATGATGCCTTTTAGATTTATGGCACCTCTGTTTGCAGCTTGTTTATTGCGTTGCAGAATGGTATGAGCTAATTGAGGAACATAATGGCCAGCGTAACTCTCACCAGCTATGTAGAAATTTCTGCCTTTGTACTCCGGGTATCTTTCCATCCAATTCACCAAGAAGACATAGGCATCCTCGGCAGTCTTGCTGTCTCCGCTAAGATTGTAGTCCGCGGTGGTATTTGAGTAGGAGAAGCCTACTCCGGCTGGGCTCTCCAAAAATAGCACATTAGCCACTGCAACACACAATAATATCATCAAGAACTTAAAACAAGAATTAATTGAAGAGCATTATAGACTAAACATAGGAGAAGAAAACATTCATGTTACCTCTATTCCATGCAAATGGGTTTCGATAAAGCGTTTTTCCATCGCTCATAACACGAAATGGCCCGAGCTCTTCCATCGCACCATACCCGAGGGAGGAACAGCCCGGTCCTTAGTTCAAATGAAGAATTCCAATTTGCGAATTGCATCAGCACTTTCTCATGAAATATCTTATAGTGAACTAAGAAGCCAGAGTTGTTTCTTACGCACCTCCATTGAGCCAGAGAAGGAGAGACTTTGAGGAAGGATCACCTCCAATGGCCTCAACAAAGTAATAAAAGAGAGCTCTTCCTTTCTCTGCATCAACAGTGACATAGCCTCCATATTGATCAAAGTCGACGCCTTTCGGTTGGCCAGGCAAGTAGGAGATCCTGTCGCTCTCCTTCAGACCATCCTGTGAATAAGATCTTGAAGAAAGATCCGCAGCAGCCTCCGTAGAGGGCGCAGTGCTGACCGCCCATCTTCGTAACATGTTCCCATCAAAGATGAGCTTGTTGAGAGCTTCACCCTGCCGTGTGGCAGCACTTGCTGCGGCCCCTGCAAGAAGGCAGAGCAAAACGCACAAAGGTCCTTTGCTCATTATGTTTTACTCTATTCTATTAACTCTCTCCGGCCTCTTAAATCATTTAGCACATACGAAGTGGTAAAGGGGAAGATATCGCACATGTTTATAAATTAACTTTCTGTTCAGCGAAAGCCATATAATCTGATCGTCTAGTGATCTTTTTCTTTTTTTCAAGAACCAAGTTGTTCTCAATAAAGTTCAGGTCATTCTTGGGCACATCTATAGTAGTGAATTTAATAGGGAGTCCCAAAAGATACTCTCTCATCGAAGAGTCAGAAATTTTCGTTAAAAAACCCTAGCACCACTTAGCGCATTCTATGCTTCTCCCGTGACCTCTTTGTGTTAGTGCACTTCCTTCCTCATTCGAAGGTGCAGTCATGGGATTTCTCCACTTGCACTTTCTAGGTTCAAATTCATGGGCTTCCTCCTGATTACTTGTCGATC
Organism: Typha angustifolia; assembly: GCF_048772165.1. Lineage (NCBI taxonomy): Eukaryota > Viridiplantae > Streptophyta > Magnoliopsida > Poales > Typhaceae > Typha > Typha angustifolia. The sequence continues at coordinate 6,767,599 of NC_133252.1, read as the reverse complement.
TCCTCGGCTAAGCTCATTGCTGCTCAGATCGGCCTTTGGAGCAAGGATAATTCTAATGAACTTTCTTCCTAGATGAAGTTCATAAGGGTTCGCATTGTGGTCGATATTACCAAACCTCTTGCTGGATCTATGTTAACCAAGCTGATTAATGGTGTCAAGACCATTATTTCTCTAAGGTATGTGTGGCTACCGCATTTATGTTCTTTCTGTGGACATATTGGACATGCCTTTGCAGACTGCAGCTCTAGGCTTATCACTTGCAGCGAAGATAAGGCTTGAATAACCTCCCCCGTTGTAGGAATGATTACTCACCATGTTGCAACCCAACTTTCTTGAACTCTCAGTGATAGGGTTCTTCGGTACCAAATTCATAGGCTTTGATACCACTACTAGTTTACGGAATGATCCCTTCAAGATCTGAATTTATTATAGAAAGCAATCTGTGCAACCGAGGAAAAATATTCACCAAATATTCTCCTGTAGTTAGAAAATTACAAAACTAAGTGGAATTAATGCATAACTCCTTGATCTACGTTTTTCATATTTACACCCTTCGCAGATTAGAACTACAACTTGGATGGAAACATGATATATTGCGGATGATGGTGGTGGCGACGGGTGGAGTGGAAGTTAGGGTTATGGATAATAATGAAGATGAAGGTGGATGGTTGATGTTGTTTAAGGGATAAAGACGAAGGGAAAAAAGTGGTTGAGATCCCAAAGAAGTGGGAAGACTCAACAGATGCGAGACATTAGAAGTTAGGAGAGACCTTGCCAATGGTAGATGTGGTAGGTTAGTGAAGAGGGAGGAGGGAGATTAGGGTAGAGAGAAGATAGAGAGGCAAGAAACTAATATTTCAATAACATTCTGATTTTGGATGCTATCCTCGCCTTTATAGAAGCCAGCTAACAATCCAAAATATAATAACTAACCCTAATCATAGTGGACTCTCACCGATTGCGTTTAAATGCGCCCGATCGCGTTTGAACGTGCTCGATCGCGTTCAAAAGCACACAAAGCGTTCTTTGTGATGCGAAAGCGAATTATAGAAATTTTATTTTAATGAAAATAAACAACTAATGCAATAAGAATAGACTCTAACAACGTGTATCAGCCTACCACGCTGCCCCCACCTTACCTTCAAGGTGTAAGGTTAGGAAAATGCTCTAAGATGTCTGTCTCCATCTCCCATGTACCTCATCAGATGGCTTGCCAAGCCACTTGACTAGAATCTCCATCTCTAATCTGGTACCATGATGTCGTCGGCGTCTAGCAAGTACACGAACTGGCTCTATGATCCCTATCTCCTCTAATGGCTCCGGTAGAACTGATCCAACGACCTCATGATCTCTAATTTGCTCCTTCAACAATGAAATATGGAAGACATGATGCACTCTCGACCCCTCAAGCAACTCTAAACAATATGCAACCGGTCCGATACACTCTAACACCCGAAACGGACAGAAGTAGTAATGTGCTAACTAATTGTTTCGCATGCAAGGTCACCTGTCAATATGGTTGCACCCTCACAAACACCCAACTGTTGATGTCGAACTCTTGCTCCCTATGGCTGTGATCATAAACTTATTTCATGCGGTTTTGAGGAAATTTAAGATAGGCACACAACCTCCTCAATGTGGCGTTTCTATCCATCAAAGTTAAGTCTACCTCCGTCCGATCTGCAGATGCCACTAGGTCATAAGCGCATAATGTCGGAGCCGTGCGCCTATACACCACCTCGAATAGAGTTATGTCAATACTACTGTGGTAGGCGATGTTGTAAGACCACTCCATCCATGGTAAGAACTCCAACCATCATTTCGGTATCTCTCCAACAAAGCACCGCAAATACTGCTCGATACCTTGATTGACCACCTCAGTTTGGTCGTCCGTCTATTGATGGTAGGCCGAACTAAAGTTCCATTCAGTCCTCTATAATCTGAAAAACTCTGTCCAAAAGTTGCTCATAAATACATGATCACGATCCAAGACAATCGTGCGTGGTATGCCATGTAATCGAGAAATATCTTTAATAAAAATTTTAGCCACTAACTTGGCTGAAAATAGATGTGATAATATAGAAAAGTGCGCATACTTGCTCAATCTGTCAACCACCACAAAAATAATGGAATAACCACGTACCAGCAAAAGACTCTCTATGAAATCCATAGAATCTAGTATCGATAAAAGTTGTAGTAGTCCGGCTGGTTTCAATATGGTTGCCTTAGCCCTTTGACAGACTTCGCTAGCACGGACAAAGCTCCTCCTATCTCGCCTCAATCCTAGCCACGTGCAACTCCGAGATATTCTCCTATAAGTCCTTAAGACACTCGTGACCAGCCTTCAGAGTTTGGTGGAAGTGCTCCAATAATTTCTACCGCAATCCATCATTTGCGGGCACCCAAATACATCTACAGTCCAGCAGCAAACCACCTCGATTTTCCAACTCCCGATGGCGCTCTATATCCTCCAATACATCTGTAGTTCAGCAGCAAACCCATCTCTGCTGTTTTAGAGTATGAATATACTGTCCTATAAAAGTATGGAAGGCTCTTTTGATCGGTTTGGATAATGAATCGCCTACCAATCAAATAAAGCCTCCATTTTGTCACCACATGCAAAATTGCTAACATCTCAGCTACCATCTTGAAGATAACTTTCTTTTGCACATGTGGATACCGATATGGTCTCACATTTGTCGATGCAACCCCGGGTATAATTTCTACACGATGGTTCGTCATTCGCCTTAGTGGAAACCCTCCTTTAGTTCCTCAAATAGTCCAACAAATTTATCTAATAAATTAGACAACTCAATGGTAGTATGATGGGTTCTCGTACTAAAGATAGGCTACACAACGTTTCGTTCAAGATCTGGATGTATTATAAGAATCAATCCGCACAACTGTAGAAAAATATTCTTCAAATATTCTTTGGTAGTCAGACAATTATGAAACCAATTAGGTTAGATCCATAACTTCCTGATCTACAACTTTTGTATTTATGTCCTTCGTAGATTCAAACTACAACTAGGATGAAAACATGAAAGAACGTGGGTGATGGTGGTGGTGACGGGTGAAGTGGATGTTAGGTTTATGGTTGGGTGTGGAGATGAGGGTGGATTGTGGATGTGAGGGTGGATTGTGGATGTGATTAAGGAAAGTAGATGAAGGGAACGAAATGGTCAAGATTCCAAAGAAGAGGGGTGGCTCGATAGACGAGGGAGATTAGAAGTTAGGAGAAACCTTGCTAATGGTAGAGGTGGAAGGTTGGTGAAGAGGAAGGAGGGAGAGTGTCTAAAGAGAAGATAGGAGGCAAAAAATCAATAATCCAATAGCATAATGAATTTGGCTGCCATCCATATATTTATAGTGGCTAGCCAACAAGTTCTAAAATAATATGAAACCTTAATTCTAAAAGATTCTCATCGAGCTTGCAGCCTATTCATCTCCTACCTTTCCTTTCCTTGATGAGCTGAGGTATGCATGTACATCTAACTCAGATATTTTGAGATTATTGCAAGAGGTGATGGATGATCCGGAGTGCTATCTAGAGTTAGAAAATCGAGGCAATTTGCTACTAGATTGTGGATGCATTCGGGTATTGGAGCATATTGGTTCGGTTGCATTTCGTTTGGAGCTGCCGGAGGGGTCGAGAGTGCATCCTGTCTTTCATGTTTTATTGTTGAGAGAGCGCATTGGAGATCATGAGATTGTTGGATCGGTTCTATCGAAGCCATTGGAGGAGATAGAAATCGCAGAGCTAGTTTGAGTACTTGTTAGACGCCGACGACGATATGGTACCTTGTGAACACCTTGTGAACGCTTGTGAACACCTTGTGAATGCTTGTGAATGCCTTGTGAACGCTTGTGAATGCCTTGTGAACGCCTTATGAATGCCCACATTTGTGAACGGCTTGTGAACGCGTTTGTGAACGCTCGTGTTCGAACAACTTGTGAATGCCTGTGTTGCGTTCACAAATCCAGAGAATGGGCATTTTGAGTGCATTCGAACGCGATCGAGCGTGCTCGAACGCAATCGATGGGAATCCTCTAGAATTAGGATTTCATATTGTTTTAGGACTTGTTGGCTAGCCTCTATAAATATGTGGATGGCAACCAACTTTAGAATGCTATTGGATTTTTGATTTCTTGCATTCTATCTTCTCTCTAGACTCCTCCCTCCTCCCTCTTCACCATCCTTCCACCTCTACTATTGGCAAGGTTTCTCCTCGCTTCTAATCTCCCTCGTCTATCGAGTCACCCCTCTTCTTTGGGATCTCAACCACTTCGTTCCATTCGTCTACTTTCCTTAATCCCTTCCACAATCCACCCTTATCTCCATACCCATCCATAACCCTAACATCCACTCCACCCGTCACCACCACTATCACCCACGTTATTCCATATTTTTATCCTTACTATAGTTTGAATCTGTGAAGGGCATAAATACAAAAGTTGTATATTAGGAAGTTATGGATCCAACCCAATTAGTTTCATAATTTTATAACTACCAGAGAATATTTGACAAATATTTGTCTATAGTTGCGCGGACTACTTCCTACAATAAATTCAGATCTTAAGGAATTGTTCCGTAGCCGATCTTCTGGTTTCAGATCTTATCAAATTAGTATCAGAGCCTATCACATGTGTAGCAAAGGGCTTCTAGTTTAGCCACCCACATAGCCCTTATATTCCTCTTCATATGCATCATGAGATGGTGGTGGAGGAGCTACTGGACAAACAGGGACAACAATTTTTTCATGATAATGCGGATTAGCCCTATTATTAGGCCTCAGATCAAAATTGCCTATTGAAGGTGATCTCGCCCTTAGTTCTTCTTGGTGTCTTTGGGTCAGGACTGTAAGATTGCTACGGGTGTCAAGCAATGCCTCTTGCATAATGGCAAATATGCTAGCCATGCCCCCACATTGGGTTGAGGATTTGACATCGATTGAGGAATCAGTCGCGGTGGCTCTAATACTACTTGTTATGACCTGATCAAGCTTGGGTGCAGAAAGGTAGTCCGTGTAGTTGAAGAGAAATATTCGCAAGATATTCTATTGTAGCTAGAAAATTAAGAAATCAGATAGGTTCGATTCATACTTTCTAATCTATGTTTTTGATATTTATGCCCTTAGGAGAATCAGACTGTAGCTAGAGTGAAAGACGGCGGAGTTATGGTGGTGGTGTTGGTGTGTGATAATAGTGGAGATGGAGTAGTGGGTTTCGGGTAAGGTTTGTACAAGGTGTAGCAAGATTAAGGAAGAGCGGGTAGAAGATGGTCGTATCCAAGGAGAAAGAATTCAACAATCGAAGGAGGCTAAGGGTAACCGATGATGAGGTGGTGTACGACTAGGGTTTGAACAAGGGGGAGAAGCTTCATATTAGAGGGCAGAAGATAGATTAACTCAATGATTTCTTGAATAAAAACCTAATAAGGCAACTTCCTACATATCTAGAGGCTAGCCTAGCAACCAAACAACTAAGAAAAATAACTCTAATACAATCATTCTTGTTGTGGGGCATTCGAACGGCTTTGCAAGGTGTTTGAATGGCCAAAGCAGGGTCTCTAACTTTGCGTATGCGATGCAGGCATTCAAGCACCCCTTTTTTTGCGTTCAAACACCCTAGTTAGAAAAATGTATTCATCAAACCATTATTAATTTAAGTTGCACTCCACTTTATATCTTAGAGCTAACTAGTTATCCAAATATCAATAAGTCCAATGTTAAACCGACTTAAGTAACTTAAACTAAATACTGAAATTATCTAAATAAGTGACTCAAGCCATGAGCTTAATATCTACAAGGTGGTCTAGTTTGACTCGAAGCACATCAACACTCTAGGAATTTTATACTCTCATCTAAGAAATGTTCTCTATTACTCATAGATCTATATGTTTATCTAATATGAGGAGAGCTACATCATATGTAGGATTACTTGGGCCAAAGTTGAGGATTATCCATATGCATTAGAAGAGATAATTGTTCCTTGAGTTCCATCACCATCTAAACGTTGCCCTTGAGGTTTGATTTGTTGCTCCTCTACCAAAGGAAGACAATTTTCTTCAATTAGATAGTTAATTATGTGGTTCATTTCAAAGATGTTACTTAAGCACTAAGGCATTGGAGTACCGGGAGGTATTGTATGTAACTCTTGCTTCTATTTTTTGGTGAAAGATAAGATCGATTGGCTTTGGGCTAGTGCATGATTTTTCCTCTCTAAATTTGAGGTAGGTTTTCCATATTAAAGAAATATGTCGTGGTGTGTTAGCTATTTTTCCTTTTCTTAATCTTACTTGACTTTTGGTTTTCTACTCTCACTTGGATTTTCACTCACCCACTTGAGTTCGATTTTCTTAGTTAGAGTAGTACTTGGATTTCCTTCAATTATTTGGTTTTCATTTTCTAAAAACGGTCCTTAATCGGTTTTCTAAACCTAGTAGTATTTGATTTTCCTAAACCAGTTCGGATTTGGTTTGACTTTGACTTTGACCCTTGACTTAGACATTTATTTTTCATATCTCTAAACCTAGTCGGTCTAGGAACCTTGTTTCCTCTGAAAATTTTTTAATTGGTATTATAGCGGTTTCTAATCTTAGAGTGATCTTTTGAGATATGCATTTTTGGGATTTCTCTTTTTCTTTTTATTCTTCATCATAAGTTTTATTTGATTATGAGTTTAATTGGAGATCAAATTATATTATTTGGTGATGATGATAAATGTGATTAGTTAGATAAAGATGAATCCTATTCAGTTTGGGATGAATGCCATTTTGGATAGACAGGGTAAAGTGACAATGATGAGGATGATGATATGGATTTCAAGCTGCCCACGTCACTTTATTTGAATAATTTACTTCTACTTCTTCGCTGAGAAGGCAAAATTCTAAGTGGCAGAAAAATTAATTAGAGCTCAATAGAAGGTAAAAATAAAACAATTTTTCTGCACCAGAAATGCTTCCTTGGATATATCATCAACATCAAGAAAACAAGGTGATATCTATCCTATCCTTATGTTTGTCATCTCTTTACATGATAATGTGATGCATGTTAAGAATAGGAAGGAGGGAAATTTAAAAATCTAACGTGAAAGTTCAATCCATTTGGGTGAGAAAAAATAATCTCACCACACCCCTTCGGGGTGTGACTTTAAGTAATCCCATCTGGTTGCATGTAGGGGAAGTTGTTTAGAAAATATTTATCCTAGCTATGTGTTTTGGGGTTTTTCACTCTTTCTCATTATGGCCCTATTATTGATTTTCAGGTATACGTATTGTGATTTGGATTGGATTTTATTTTGGTTTTGAGCTTAGTGATTCAAGGTGGATTCTAATGTTTCCACATTAAGGCCCTTGTGTCAAATTTCATGGATTTATTGTTTGGTTTTGATGGATCTTTTGGTCGGGTTTTATTGCCACATGCTTTGGACTTCATTAGGTTTCATGTGTCTAAAGGATGTAGTCAATTTGGGCGATTTTAAGCATATTTATATTTTAGCCTTCATATAAATATTTAGAGTATCACATTGTCAAGTTGGGGTTTATTGATTTTTTTTTAATCTTGACATACATGACAGGCTAAAATTTGATCAGTTGATCATAATGTCTGTCCAAAATCTAAAATTTTGGTTGCTGAAATTTGAATTTAATAATTGCTAATAATCTGACTTTGATGCGTTTTAGACCTGAAGGGCAAAACTAGAGGTGATGGGCGGTGGTGGTGGGGTAGGCAATTTGGCGTGGCCGATAGTAGAAAGTTGGTGGTGGCCTACGGCTTGGGTGTGGCAGTTTAGTGGAGATGGTGTGACATAGTGGTTGTGGCTTGTCAAATCTTAGAGGTGAGGCGAAGGTGATGGTCAACCTTAAGGGTTTAGGAGGATCAATGGAGGAGGGGGCAGGCTACCTATAGCCTTAGGGTGGCGACGGCTATAGTTTGAGAGAGTTTTAGCACTAGAGAGTGAGATATATATAGGGAGACTCAAACAATTCATCAATAATCTCTAATCTATTTGCACTTGACATATTTAAAGGAGGCTAATTGATTGACCAAACTAGCTAATCAAATGACTTTATAGCAAGCTAAAATAGTAAAATGGCTCAACTAAAACGTAAATGACCTAGATTAAGATAACTTACTCCACTTAAAGAGTCCAATTTCCCATGAAGTGATCCTATCTCACTCAGATTAACATCAATCCACCATGCTTTCACTCGCTTTATCCTCAACTTAATTGTAATGCCTCCGCCCCGAACAGGCACATGCATGTAGACGTGATGATCGAGCCCAGTTCGACCGTGCCTAGCCCGGTCCCACCCGAGCCCGAACTAACGACAGGTGGCACAGGCCAACCCTTTGCCTGCCTGGCCCGACCCGAAGCCCACCCGTTTGGGCCGCCTGTGAAGCCCGCCCGCTCTACTACAGTGAAAGCTAACAAGAAATTTTGTACACTGTACCGTTTTATAATTTTTTTCAGCCCACCTCTCCTATAACATATTAGCCCAAGTACTGTTTAAATTTTTTAGCCCACCTCTCTCCCATAACATATCGGCCCAACATGTACTATTTAATTTTTTAATATATTTTTTTTTAAAAGAGAAGAACATAAATATTTTAAAAAATGTAACGGTAAAAAATAGCTAAAAAATTCTAAAAATTAGCAAAATAGGATCTCCACTTTCTTTTTACCATTTTACCCTTTAACCCTTTTAATAGAAATAAACAACTAGTTTATAGGGGTATTTTGGTAATTTTAACTTTTTTCATGCTTATAAATAGATGATAAATTTTCTAAATTCATTATACATTCTCAAATTCTCTAATATCTCAAGTTCTTTCCAAATTAAAAATTTCAAGATTTTGTCTTCAAATTATCAAACTTTCTCCAATATGGATTCCTTTGATGATTATATAGAATCGCAATTGGAGGGTAAAGATTTAATTAATCCTACACCGCATCTCAACCTCAACCTGATCTGAAAACTCTAGCTTCGGTTTCATCATCAGGCGGTTCTAAGAGATTAAAGTTTGAAGTTTGGAAGTATTTCAAAAGGAAAGAAACGAAGATGACTAAGGTAATATTATATATTGTAGAGCTAAATGTCTTCAATGTAATCATGATTTTTCTACATTAACTAAGAATGACACTACTCACCTAATGAGACATATTAAAGACAAGCCTAAAAAGGTCAACTTGATATTAGTCAAATGTTGCTTAATTAAGGTGCTTTCGGAAATATTTCTAATTTTCAATGGAATTATAAAAATGCTCGTAAAAAAATAGTTAAATATATTATTCTTAGAAATAAACCTTTTGCTATGAGTGATAATTTGGAATTTGAAGGTTGTTTACAAAGAGATTTTAATCCTACTTTTAAAAGAATTTCTCGTCATACAATTTAAAGAAATATTTTAAAATATTTTGCTGAAGAAAAAGAAAAATTAATTTTAGATTTTGAAAAATTAAAATCTAGAATTTCTTTTACTAGTGATATTTGGACTTTATGCTAATGTTAGTCTTTTATGTGTATAACCGCACATTTTATTAATGATAATTGAAAATTATAAAAATGAATAATTTCTTTTCAAAAGCTTGATGAGAGTCATACTGATAAATATCTTTCTCGTACTATTATTCAAGAGTTAACAAGTTATAATATCCAAAATAAGTTTTTTTTTCACTCTTGATAATGTATCTAATAATGATTCCACAATTTCTAATCTTCGATTTTTTCTTCCTTTACTTTGTAATGGTGTATTATTATATAATAGATGCATGTGTCATATTATAAATTTAATTGTACAAAGTGGTCTAAAAGAAATTGCTATTCATAAAATTAGAGAAATTATACATCATATCATTTTTAATGATAAAAGAGCTAGAACATTTGCAAATATGTATAAAAGGTGTGGATTAAAAGCTAGATGTACAACATCGATGGAACTCTACTTATGAAATATTAAAATTAGTACTCGAATATCAAAAAGCTATAATTTCTTATATTTTTTTAAATATTAATAATGAACTAGAATGTCCTACTGATTTAGAATGGGAAAATGCAAAAAAAATAAAAAAAAATTTGATGCTACTAATATGTTATCAAGCTCTTATTATCTTACAATTACAATCACTGGTATGCAACTTGTTAATATTGTTCAACTTTTTATTGCTTTTAAAAATGATTGGAGTTTACATAATGTTTTACAAAAAATGGAAACTAAATATACTAAATATTTTGAACTTTTTTCTTTACTTATTAGTTTTGGCATTTTATTAGAACCTCAACTTAAAGACCGGCCTTTTTGATATTTTTAATGGTTTATATGAAGATAAACAAGGTGACTATGTTTCTCGTGCGGTAACTATTAAAAGTTATTTTGAAAAGCTTTTTAATGATTATTCTATTATATATGGTTCTTCTTCCTCTATACCTTCACCTTCTGTTATTCCTTCTAAAAATGCTCTAAGAAGTCATTACTTGCCCGACTTAAAATGAGGAGAACTTAATCAATGTCTTCTTTGTTGAAAAAAAACTTCTTTAGATGGACGGATGAAGCTACTATAGCCTTTGAAAAACTAAAAATAGCAATGATGATGGCGCCCGTTTTAGCACTACTAGATTTCACCAAAGAGTTTATTATGGAATGTGATGCGTGAGTTGGCATATGAGCTGTATTAATGCAAGGAAGACATCCCATAGCCTTTCTTAGTAAGGTTTTATCACAAAAATCTCAGTATTTTTTGACTTATAAGAGAGGGATGTTGGCAATTTTGCATGCGATAATAAAGTGGAGGCCTTATTTGATCGGTAAATGATTCATTATACGAACCGATCAAAGGATCCTTCCATACTTTATGGGACAGCGCATACACACTTCGGCACAATAGAGATAGATCACAAAATTATTAATGTATGATTATAAAATTCAATACAAGAAGGGAACGAAAAATAGAGCGGTGGATGCACTATCGCGCCAACCCGATACTACCGAGTTTGCAGTCTATTCTTCTCCCACTTTTTTTTTCCTTGACGAGCTAAGGTATGTATGTACATTTGACCCAGATATTTTGAGATTGTTGCAGGAGGTGTTGAATGATCCGGAGCGCCATCCAGAGTTGGAGAACCGAGGTAGTTTGCTACTAGACCGTTGATCCATTTGGGTGCTCGCAAATGATGGATAGTGACAAAAATTGTTGGAGCACATCCACTAAACTCCAGAGGCTAGTCATGAGAGTGTCTTGAGGACTTATAAGAGGATATCACAGAGTTGCACGTGACCAGGATTGAGGCGGGATGTGAGAAGTTTTATTCATACTTGCGAAGTCTGTCAAAGGACAAAGGCAACCACATTGAAACCGGACCATATTTGGGAGGACATTTCTATGGATTTTATAGAGGGTCTTCCGTTGGTACATGGCTATTCAGTTATTTTTGTGGTCGTTGATAGATTGAGCAAGTATGCACACTTTTCAGCATTGTCACATCCATTTTTAGCCAAGTCAGTCGCTAAAATTTTTGTGAGAGATGTTACTCGGTTACATGGCATGCCACGCACGATTGTCTCGGATCATGATCGTGTATTTATGAGCGACTTTTGGACTGAGTTTTTCAAATTGTAGGGGAATCGATTAAACTTCAGTTCGGCCTACTATCCATAGACGGACGGCCAAACCGAGGAGGTCAATCGAGGCATTGAATAGTACTTGAGGTGTTTTGTTAGAAAGATGTCGAGACGATAGTTGGAGTTCTTATTACGGGAAGAGTGGTCTTACAACACCGCCTACTATAGCAGCATTGGCATAACTCAATTTGAGGTGGTGTATAGATGCATGACTCCGACATTACGCGATTATGATCTAGTGGCATCTCCAGATCGGACAAAGGTGGACTTGGCTTTGATGGATATAGATGCCACATTGAGGAGGTTGCGTGCCTTTCTTAAACTTGCTCAAAACCGCATGAAGCAAGTTTATGATCGCAGCCATAGGGAGCAGGAGTTTGACATTGGTAGTTGGGTGTTTGTGAGGGTGCAATCGTTTCGATAGGTGACCTTGCGTCCGATGTGAAACTAAAAGTTAGCTCATCGAAGGGAGGTTACCACGAGTAGCCTACATCGAGGCACGAGATGGTCCATAAAGGGCACCATCAGTAAGAAGTCAGCAAGAAGGGGGAAGGGAAAGCTAACAGGGTAGGTGCAACGAGGCACGAGGCCGCCGGCCGACCAAATTTTGGGCAAAATCGAGAGAAAGAGGAAAGGCCGAAGGAGAACAATTTATCTAACGAATTTTAAATTAAACTTTCCTAAAAAATATGGAAGCTCTGGCACTTTGATCCAAGGTGTCAACAAGCTCGACAATGCTCTGTTACGGACCAGATTTGGACCGATTTGGATGTAAGAAAATTATAAAAATTTAGATGGTAGTAGCCTAACAAGATATGGTTCTAATGGCTTTCATTCCATGTCAATCAGATGTTTGGATGGAAAGACATAAAATAGTGGAGCAAGATTACAATGGGGCAGAATAATAAATATTTGATGTTGCAGCGATCGTTAGAGGGTGGCGGATGACCAAGGGTGGCGGTGGACGGCTGTAGGGTAGGGTGGCTGCTGTGGGAGGGAGGTGGCTAAGGGTTGGAAGCTTTAAAGGTTCTATGGCTATGATCTACTACTAGAAAGGTATAGATTATCTAACGGCTATAATAAAATGGTAAATACGATAATAAGAAAATAACTAAACTCAATTAATTCTCAATGCTTGGATTTTTGGATGCTTAACAAAAGAGCCCAACACCTCTATATATAGAGGTCTGTTACAACGAGTCCCACTAGGACTAGCCCTAAAGGCTGACATAACTTGAATTAGGACTTGACTTAAAATTTTACATGACTTAATTGAACTTGTTCTAAAGACTTATTTGACTTAACTAGACTTGCCTTAAGGGCTATCGTGACTTATTTGGACTTGCCTTAACTAGACTTGCGTTAAGGGATATTATAACTTATTTTGATTTGTCTTAATGGCTCACATGACTAAACTAGACTTAAAAGGTTTACATCATAAAATAATTAAAAGATAAATAGACTTGCCTCAACTTGACTTGACTTAACCCACATTATCAGATCTTAATAATCCACCACACTTCCGTTCACCTTGTCCTCAAGGTGTCCATGGTGGTTTCCAAACCTTCGTTCTCTCTCGAACTTTATGTCCTTGATCTTCGGATGGATCTCGTCTGCGACGTAGAGAAAGGACCCATAGTGGGTTCTGCTCTAGGGCCCACTTATTCGAGCCATAGTCTATCCTAGCCATGGTTCGCTCAGACCAAATCCTAGCCATGGGTGGTTCAGGCCTAGGTCTTAGTGCATATAGTTTAGGCCATGACTTGGGTGCGGATGGTCTGAGGAAGGGAGTGGATGTGATGGCTTGGACTAGGAGCACCTGGATCGCCATCAGTGGAAAGCAAGTGTTTTTGGCCCTAGCTTCCACCGCTGGTGGGGAAGACGGCGTGGCAACCGTTGCTAGGTGTTGCTCTAGTGTTGCTACGTTGGAGAGTTCAATCAGCAAGGATGGAGGGTGCTCCACCTCAACCGGAGGAGGGATGGTTGCCACAGTTTGGATGGTCTCCACGGCTTCACTATTATTGGTGCTTGAAGGTGGAGGTGGTGCTTATTCCATGGTGGCAGACTGAGCAAGTGGTGCGGGGTGGCCATAATGAGCCAAGATAGTTGCCGTTAAGGCTTGGAGAGCCTCCTCGATCCTCTTAGAGCTCTTCTTTAATTCGGTAGAAATTTTTTTAAATATCGCCTTTACCTATGCCGGTGGCTCATCGTCAATGGTTGCTGGTGGTGTCAAGGAAACCTCCATAGGGATGAAGACAAGTTCTTGATCCTCTATTACTGCGGTCTCCCCTAGATTACCTTTGGATCACATATTCACCATTGTCCAAGGAACATCGACTCTGATACTAATGTTACGGACCAGATATGGAACGATCCGGATGTCTGACATGATTCGGATTTCACCAATGTCGTCTCGAGCATGGATTCACTTTAGGAGTGTCTTTGTTTCTTGCTTTAGTGTTTAATTTCCATGAAAATAAGTTTTTTGTAAGTCACGTTTGGACGCGAGTGGAGCGAGTTCGAATGGGGTTGTGAACGTGGTTGTGAGAGTGTGCATTGTGCGTTCAAACGCACTGTGAACGCCTGCATCGCATTCGCAAATCTAGAGAAGTGGGAACCAAGTGCGTCCGATCACGCGTTCGAACACCTGCATCGCGTTCGCAAATCCAGAAAAGAGCAAATTCGACACGTTCGAACGCGGAATTATATTGTTTAGGGTTAATTTTGAGTTGTTGGTTAGCCTCTAAAAGGATGTGGATGGCAACCAGAGGTCATTATTGATTGTTGAAGAATTGAGTTTGCCTTGCCTCCTTCGTCTTCTTCGCTCTCGTTCCCTCAATCCCTGGCGACGCCCCTTCTAACCCCCCTCGACCGGCCAATCACCCTAGACCCTTAGGGGCGGCCCTCTCCTCCCCTTCTTCCAATCTATCCAACACTTGCCCTAACCCTTCCATGGCGAGTTACTCAAAACTGAAGGAGGGATCATCAACCCTCCATGGTGCATCCTCTCCCGATTAGACAAGGACTTGGATATGATCTAGAATGAGACAACGACATCCATGGACAAGTTGTGCGCCTCGAATTTCCTAAGTTCAAAGGTGGCGACCCGATCGATTGGTTGTACAGGGCGGAGTAATTTTTCGCATACCAAGGTACGGTAGAAGAATACAAGGTGATGCTTGCGAGCTTCCACCTTGAGGATGCAGCGCTTCATTAGTTTCGAGCACACCATTGAGGCTATCAAAACTTGGACCGACTTTTGCATCGATATCACACGGTGATTTGGAGCGTCGGGGTATGAAGACTTTGATGCTCTCCTCTTAAAGATGGTGCAAAAGACCACGGTTGGGGCATACCAAGAAGAATTTGAGAGGATAAGTAGCCGATGTCATCCACCATGGACGGATTAGCAACTTCGCAGCACCTTCATCTCGGGGTTACAGGAAGACATACAAGCCGATGTGAGGGCTTTAAGGCCTAGAACCTTAAAGGAGGCCTTCAAAGATGCGGAGCTTATGGAAGATAAACATAGAGCCATGAAGCTACACCTGAAACAGAGTTGGACGAGCCAAGGGAGCCACAATCAAGCTCAACCAACCATAGCGGCGGGAAATATTACTAGAGTATCGAGAACCGCTGCTGCAATGGTGCCTTCTCGAGCACCCTTGAAGCTATCCCAAGATGTGAAGTACGCACCTAGAGGTTCGGGACGAGTACTCACACTTGCTCAAGTGGAGGAACGAAGGGCCAAGGGCCTATGCTTTCGTTGTGATGAGAAGTTTGTGCCCGGGCATCGTTGTGCTAAATTAATGGGATTGGTGATGCTAATCGACAGATTGGAGGAGGTTGAGGATGAGTTTGCAGTTGAAAATGCAGGTGTGGCTAGACATCAAGGAGAAGAAGTGGAGGAGCAACCTATGGAGGACAAGATAGCCGAAATCTCCCTCCACGCCTATTCGGGGATAGCTGCGCCAAAGACCTTGCAGGTGAACGGTGTAGTCAAGAAAACCATAGTAAGAATCTTGATTGACATCAGGTCTACCCACAACTTCATTGACAAGAGGCTCCTTAGGAAGATTGGGCTCGAGTCGGAACCCACGGAAGGGTTCGACGTGACGATTGGAGATAGCACCACCTTGCGAGCGGATTTTATTTCCGAAGGTGTAGAATTGAAGGTGCAAGCCAAACTTTCACATTGGATCTTTATCCGTTGGTCTTGCGAGGTGCCAATATTATTTTGGGGACTCAATAGCTTCAAAGCTTGGGGCCCGTAACATTTGATTTCTCAAACCTCACACTGACATTTCGGAGGAATTGACGAAGGGTGTTGTTGGATGGAAATCAACCGCGGCAAGGGTCGACATTGCAACCACTTGTGGGTTTTCCTTGTGCAGGAGACCGAGCTCTACTATTGCAAATGGCTGTTGTTGAACCAGAACATCCACCACCAAGGGAAATAGCCTTTAACATGCAAGAGCTGCTACAAGAGTTCTAGGATCTCTTCGAGGAACCCCGAGGACTGCCACCGACCCGTCGGCACGACCATCGTATCCAAATCATTCCAAGGGTTGAACCAGCAAATGTCCGACCCTATCAGTACCCGCATGTCCAGAAGGAAGAGATTAGTAAATTGGTGGTGGAAATGCTCGAGCAAGGGATTATTCAACCTAGTAGAAGTGCCTACTCGTCGTCGGTGCTACTGGTTTGGAAGAAAGACGGGAGTTGGCGATTTTGCGTCGACTACCGAGCCTTGAATGCAATAACCGTCAAGGACCGGTATCCAATACTGGTGATCGAGGAGTTGTTGGATGAGCTCACAGGGTCGGCCTACTTCAGCAAACTTGACTTAAGAGCGAGGTACCATCAAATCCTAGTCGACCCCGAAGATGTGCACAAAACGGCATTCCGAACTCACGATGGCCACTATGAGTTCCAAGTCATGCCGTTTGGGCTCACCAATGCACCGGCCACCTTTCAAGGGCTGATGAATGACCTTTTTCACCCACTCTTGTGTTAGTATGTGCTCGTCTTCTTTGACGATATTCTAGTGTATAGCAGGAATTGGAGTGAGCACTTACGGCATGTGCGGGAGGTATTAAATATCTTGCGACAAAACCAGTTAAAAGTCAAGATGAGCAAGTGTCTTTGGGGAGAGCCACGAGTGTAGTACTTGGGGCATATAATCTCAGCAAAAGGAGTGGAAGCCGATCCAAGCAAGATCAAGAATATATTGGACTGGCTGATTGCTACTAATCAGCAGGAATTGAGGGGATTCCTTGGGTTGACGGGGTACTACCGGCGATTCGTTGCCAACTACGGCAAAATTGCTGCCCCTCTGACCTCCTTACTCAGAAAAGGTGGGATCCAATGGACGGGTAAAGCGATAGAGGCCTTCGAAGCCTTGAAGACAGCTATGTCTACCGCTCCGGTTCTAGCACTACCATATTTCAGCAAGCCCTTTGTGGAGGAATGCAATGCTTCGGGTGAGGGCATTGGAACAGTTTTGATGCAAGAGGGCAGACCCATGGCATATATGAGCAAAGCATTGTCAAATCAGTCGCAACAACTATCCACATACAAGCGCAAAATGCTAGCGATTCTACATGCCGTCACTAAATGGTGACCCTACTTGATTGGCCAACAGTTTACTATCCGTACGGACCAATGTAGCTTACCCTACTTCATGGAGCAACGTGTGCACACCCCAGCCCAACAACGATGGGTCACGAAACTCCTTGGGTATGACTACGAATTAGTCTACAAAAAGGGGATTGAGAATCGAGTGGTCGATGCTCTTTCGTGCCAACCGGACACAAGTGAGCTTGCCTCTTTTTCAGCACCAACATTTTCTCTATTTTCAGATATGTGGGGAACCAATGTAGAAGATCATACCTTGGAGGAGCTTGAGTTAGAGTTCAAAGATTGCTTCCCAAATTTCAAACCTTGAGGACAAGGTTGCGGAAGCGTGGTAGATTGATATGATTTGGATTTCACAGATGTCGTCTCGAGCATTGATTCACTTTAGGAGTGTCTTTGTTTCTTGTTTTAGTATTTAATTTCTATGAAAATAAGTTTTCTGTAAGTCGCTTCGAACGCGGGTGGAGCGAGTTCGAACGCGGTTGTGAAATGGGTTGTAAATGTGGGTGAAGAGTGTGCATTGTGCATTCGAACGCACTATGAACGCCTGCATCGAGTTCACAAATCCAGAGAAGTGGGAAACAGGCGCGTTCGATCGTGCGTTTGAACGCCTACATCACATTCGCAAATCCAGAGAAGAGCGAACTCGGTGCGTTCGAACGCGGTCGACGAAATTGTATTATTTAGGGTTAATTTTGAATTGTTGGTTAGCCTCTAAAAGGATGTGGATGGCAACCAGAGGTCATTATTGATTGTTGAAGAATTGAGTTTGCCTTGCCTCCTTCGTCTTCTTCGCTTCTAAAAGGATGTGGACGCCGCTTCTAACGCCCCTCGACCGGCCAATCACCCTAGACCCTTAGGGGCGGCCCTCTCCCCCCCTTCTTCCAATCTATCCAACACTTGTCCTAACCCTTCCATCGACCATAATCCTTCCTTCACCACTTTTCACTTGTGCCACCCCATTAACGCCGATCCTCCACTAACCACCATCACCTAGGATCTCGTGCCTCCATCCACGGATTCTAAACAGTCCACCCTGACCTTCGTCCACTAATCGGATGATATCTCGAGATCTCCACATCTGATTTATTGGAAAGCTCTTTTCTGGTGTTACAACATATCAAAATTTCACGTTGATCCGACGGTGGCATCTTTCAGGATCTTATTTCAAAGTTCTATGCTAGATCCAGTCCAGAGCAGAGAATTGGAAGAGATCGAACCTTAGCCTAAGGGGAGATCGTAACAATGTCAAAATCATGAAAATAATATGGTGATAGCCTCATGAGTTAGGATTCTAATGGCTTTCGTTTCACGTCAATCGAATGTCTAGATGGAAAGATATAATTAAAATGGAGCAAGGTCAGGATAGGACAGAATAGTAAATATCTGATGTTACGGCAGTCGTTGGAGGGTGGCGGACAGCCAAGGGTGGTGGTGGACGGCCGTAGGGTAGGGTGGCTACTAGAGAAAAGTGGTGGCTAGAGTTTGAAAGCTTTGGAGGTTCTACGGCTATAATCTACTCTTAAAAAAATAAAGACGATTTAACAGCTACAATAAAATGGTAATTATGGTAATAAAAAAATAACTAACCCAATTAATTCTCAATGCTTGGATTCTTGGATGCTTAACAAAGGATCCCAACCCCTCTATATATAAAGGTTGGTTACAACGAGTCCCGTTAGAACTAGCTAAAGGCTAACATGACTTAAATTAGGACTTGTCTTAAAGGTTTATATGACTTAATTGGATTTGTCTTAAAGATTTATATCACTTAATTGGACTTGCCTTAAGGGCTATCGTGACTTATTTGGACTTGCCTTAACTAGACTTACCTTAAGTGTTGTCATAACTTTTTTCGACTGCCTTAATGGCTCACATGACGAAACTAGACTTATTTACGTTATAAAATAATTAAAAGATAAATAGACTCGACTCGACTTGACTCGACTTAACCCATGTGATCGTATCATAACATGCTCTAGCACGACGGCATCCCAACAATGGTTAACTTCAGTTGTAGGTTGGGGAGCTGGAAGAAAGAAAAGAAGGAATGAAGGAGAAGAAGGAAAGAAGGAGAAGAAGAAAAAGAGTGAGGGGAAAGAGAGGAAAGGGTCACACGTGTCGATCACATGCACGCCCAACTTTTTTTGATGTTACATAGATGTTGGATGGAAGGGGAATAGTAAGGGTGAAGTAGGTGTCTTCAAATGCAGATTGCATAAATTGTATAATACTAAATATTTGGAGCACTGTAAAAACACTTTGATGGGCAAGCCTTTTGCACTTCTGCATGGGATCAAGGAACTTTATATAAAAGCTTGACTAGGTCTTGCTTGGTTTTCTTCGATTGTAAGAATGTTAGAGGTGGATATCTCTATTTGGGATTGTTGAGGTTCTCCACACAAGTAGGGTTAATAATATCCAATCTCAAAATCTTATTGTTTTTGCGCTTCAGAACAAAAATTATAAGAAATGGAATGATTCACCATGGGACCATGACTGTAACTCGTCTTCTTAATGTATATGGACTTTTATTAAAAAAAAAAAATCCAATATCTAGTGTAGCATATGTCATACTTCTCTATTAACTCTTAATAATCATCACTAAATAAGTAAACACTGTGTAACTTATACTAACTCTTTTACATAATCTAACAGTAGAAAGATAAGAACTAGATATGTGTTTTGAAATCGCAAGGTACAATCTAGATTAGAATCTTTGCATTGAAACTTTCAGAAAAATTTAAGTAATTTTGTGCCTCAGAATTTTAAAATCATATCCGGATGTGGAACGAGACGGTACTCTTAATTTTGTTTAGCTTAGGATGAGGATTTCTAAATTCGAACGTTAATAGGTATAATACTGATGAATTTGTAAAATATTTAAGATCATACTTTTAGTCTACCCTGATATACTGTCTGAAAACAAGTAAACCAGATCAACAAAGTTTGGACATAGAATGAAAGAATCACATTATTCAATTCAGAATCAAGAATATGCACCCCAGTCGACAAGAACTAGTTCAAATTGATAAAATATCAAGTTCAATGTACCAAATTGTTTATCAACAAAATGAACCCATAGATCACATGTCAAATCATAAAGAAACCATGCCTATTAGATTAGAGAATATAAACAAACCTGAATCCATTGTACAATCTTCACGAAATATAGTTCTTCCAAGGCAATAGAGGAGGAAACCACCATCTCTTTGATGGGAGTCTGGGGAGAACATTCCGTATACCCAAAAAAAAAGAAACATAATCACCAAAATCAGTTTTTATCTTTCATTAACTCCTTTTATGCCCTAGGGATCATACCCATTGGGTTATTGAGTCACATGTGTCTTACGGCCATCATACAAGTCACATGTGACTTGGGCTCTACATAAGGTGGCTCATACTTAATAGATACAATATATTAATGACATTCATCAAATCACTTAATTGAAAATATAATTAGATAGATTAATCATAAACAACTTGATACACTTAGTTAGAATTTTTTCTTATTACATTAGGTGTTTATTTCCATTAAAATAAAATTCCTGTAGGTCAAGTTCGAACGTAGGTGGGGTCGCGTTCGAACGCCGTTGTGAATGCCTGCATTAGGTTCGCAAATACAGAAAACGCATATTGTGCGTTCGAACACGGTCGAACGAGTTCGAACACCTGTATCGCGTTCGCACCTATATCAATAATCCAAAGATGGCTACTTTTTCACATGTTTGAAAGCTAGCCAATCATCCAAAAACCCTAAATAAATTCTAATACGAAACAACTTATTTGACGTGTGTTTGAATGCCCCTCAATTGCAACTAAAAACAAGGTTGTAGATGTGCAAACGTGAATCAAGCGTTCGAACAGCCAAAAACCATGCTCTGTGTGTGCGAACGCAAATTAGACATTCGAACCCTACATTCAAATTGTAACACCCGCCACCAAACATGTGCCCCTCATGTGAGTACATTACTGTAACACCCACCACCAAACACATGGCCCTCATATGGGTAGAAGCCACGTGATTACCACGTGACCAGCTGGTCAATGTCTCAACACAATATACAAACGAAAAATCCACATTTTCACAAATAATACAGGCAAAATGCCCATAACACCAAGGCCACAACAAGCCCAAAATACATATCCATAACCAAAAATATAATAAAGCCCACGCATGACCTACAAACCATTTAGCTTAATTTACATGAATAAACTATGAATAAGAATAAGAATTAGAAAAAGGAGACTCAAGCCAGTCTTCACCAAATCCGCCACGAACTCTAGCTCATTTACTAATCTGAAATTATTTCCACCAGAAGGTAGTGAGCATAAAGCCAAGCAAGTTTCTAAATTCTACTTCTACAATCTAAAAGTAGTGCGATGAATGATACAACAATAAGTAAGTATGAATATGTGCATCATGATCAAATCAATAACTTACTATGCAATCAATCCAGACTATCAAATCCTCAAACTCAAGCTCACACTAAGCTCCGCCCATAGGTCATGTCAACACCACACCACATAATATGCATCATTTCAGACTACCAACTCTACCACGTAAGCTCATGTAGAGACACGCTTAAATGCCATATCAATCCTCACACCCGACCACACATACCCAAGGGAGGGTAGACCCTCGCGGTAGAATTGCCAGCCCATCACCTAGTGAGCAGCATGACCGATTGCTTGCCATCGCAGACTAATGACCTCAATTGTAAGCCCATCACAAAGGTTAGTATCGCACATCGATACTATTATCCAAACCCTCAGCTCCACATTATTGCATCACCGTGTGGAAATTATGAGTCGTTTCTCACGGACGCCTTCACTCTGCGTCATCGCGTACCGCTAGGTCTACACCATCCTACCCTTCTCTCTCTCTATCTTAAATACCATAAAGGGTATGACTCTCATTGATCAACAGTAAATCGCCCATCGCTTGGCGAAATGGCTACCTGATTGTCTAGGATCAACAGACTAAGACCTTAGGCGTGGGTCCTAATATATATAAGTATAAGAATATCCTCCGCCCCTAACCTTAGCTAGGGAGGTGTTTGGTACTATTAAGAGGCAGCAGTCACCCCCTTTTTGGTTATGCACATGTGCAACTGACATGATACTATCCAACACAGTAAGGATAATGTAACACCCATCATTATCATGTTTTGCATGCTAAACACATGATCATGCCTAATAAGCATGCGAAGACATCATAATATGTGAAATTGTACCAAACCGCAAAATATAATTACCATGCATGATAGTGCAATAATAACGGTAAGAAAAATATATGCACATTCATGATATGGTTGTGATGATTTCATAAAGTACGATATTTCATTCTCTTCACTACTCTAGATTACAAAAGTTTCACTTGCTTGAACCGCTTTCCTATTACTAGCTACAACTATGCCACGAGATCATTCTCATAGGGTACGGAGTCCACCTCAATAAGAAAAGTAAATAAAAGTATGAGCACAATATTTCTACCACTAATTAGTAAATAATCTTATGGACATTCACTACCGGCTTGGGTAGGTCCATCTCATACCAAAGATAGGCTACGCAATGATTCATTTAAGATTTAGATGTATTACAGAAATTAGTCCACGCAACCATGGAAAAATATTCATCAAATATTCTCTGGTAGTCAGAAAATTACGAAACTAATTGAGTTAGATCCATAACTTCCTGATCTATAACTTTCGTATTTAAACTCTTCTCAAAATCGAATTGCAACTGGGACGAAAATAAGAAAGAATGTGGGTGATGGTGGTGGTGACGGGTGGAGTGGATGGTAGGGTTATGGACAGGTATGGAGATGAGGGTGGATTGTGGATGTGGTAAGAGAAGTAGACGAAAATAACGAAGTGGTTGAGATCTCAAAGAAGAGGGGTGTCTCGATAGTCGAGGAAGATTAAAAGTTAGGAGAAACCTTGCCAACAGAAGAGGTGGAAGGATGGTGAAGAAGGAGGAGGGAGAGAGTCTAAAGACAAGATAGGAGGTAAGATATCAATAATCCAATAGCATAATTAAGTTGGCTGCTATCCACATATTTATAGAGGCTAGCCAACAAGTCCTAAAACAATATGAAACCATAATTCTACAAGATTCCCATCGATCGTGTTCGAACGCACTCAATAGCTCCATCTCTGTATGTGGGAACGCGATGCAAGCGTTCGAACTCGCTCGATCGCGTTTGAACGTACAATATGCGTTCTTTGTATTTGCGAACCTGATGCAGGCATTCGCAAGGCGTTCGAACGCGACCCCTCCTACTTTCGAATGTGACCTATAGGAATTTTATTTTAATAAAACTAAACAACTAATGCAAAAAGAAAAGATCCTAACTAAGTGTATCAGCCCACCACGCTTCCTCCACCTTGCCCTCAAGGTGAAAAGTCAAGAAAACACTCCAAGATATCAGTCTCCAACTCCAATGTTGCCTCTTCAAATGGCTTGCCAAGCCATATAACTAAAATCTCCATCTCCAATATGGTACCATGTCATCGTTAACATCTAGCAAGTACACGAACTGGCTCTATAATCTCTATCTCCTCTAATGGTTCTAGTAGAACTGATCCAATGATCTCATGATCTCCAATACGCTCCCTCAACAATAAAACATAGAAGATTGGATACACTCTCAACCCCTCCGGCAACTCCAAATGATATGCAACTAGACCAATACGCTCTAACACCCGAAACAGACCAAAGTAGCGATGTGCTAACTTTTGGTTACACATTGACGAAAGGTCACCTGTCGATACGGTTGCACCCTCACAAACACCCAATTGGCGATGTCAAACTTCTGCTCCCTATGGCTACAATCAGAAACTTGGTTCATGCAATTTTGAGCAAGTTTAAGATGAGCACGCAACCTTCTCAATGTGGCGTCTTTATCCATCAACGCTAAGTCCACCTTCGTCTGGTCTGCAGATGCCACTGGATCATAAGCACGTAACATCGATGTTGTGCGTCCATACACCACCTGAAATGGAGTCATGCCTATGCTGTTATGGTAGGCGGTGTTGTAAGACCACTCCGCCAAAGGTAAGAACTCCAACCATCGTCTCGGCATCTCTCGAACAAAGCACCTCAAAATACTACTCAATGCCTCGATTAACCACCTCGATTTAGCCGTCCGTCTATGGATGGTAGGCCAAAATGAAGTTCAATCGAATCCCTTACAATCTAAAAAACTCAGTCCAAAAGTCGCTAATAAATACATGATCACGATTCGAGACAATCGTGCATGGCATACTATGTAACCGAGCAACATCTCTAATAAAAATTTCAGCCATTGACTTGGCTGAAAATGGATGTGATAATGCTGAAAAATGTGCATACTTGATCAATCTGTCAACCACCACAAAGATAACGGAATAACCACATACCAGCGGAAGACCCTCTATGAAATCCATAGAAATGTCCTCCCAAACACGGTCCGGTATAGGTAAAGGTTATAGTAATCCGGCTGGTTTTAATGTGGTTGCCTTAGCTCTTTGATAGTCTTCGCAAGCACAGACAAAACTCCTCACATCCCTCCTTAATCCTGACCACGTGTAACTTTGAGATATCCTCCTATAAGTCCTCAAGACACCCTTATGATCTGGCTGTGGAGTTTGGTGGAAGTACTCCAATAATTTCTGCCGCATTTCATCATTCGCGGGCACCCAAATGCATCCGCGGTCCAGCAGCAAACCTCCTCGGTTCTCCATCTCTGGATAGCGCTCCGGATCATCCATCACCTCCTGTAACAATCTCAAAATATCTAGATCAGATGTATATGCATACCTCAGCTGGTCAAGGAGTGGAAAGGTAGGAGAAGAATAGACTATAAGCTCGGCGGTATCGAGTTGGTGCGATAGTGCATCTGCCGCTCTACTTTTTGTTCCCTTATTGTATTGGATTTCATAATCATACCCCAGAAATTTTGTGACCCATCTTGCTGTACTAGAGTGTGTATATGCTATCCCATAGAGTATGGAAGGCTCTTTTGATTGGCTCGGATAATAAATTGTCTACCGATCAAATAAGGCTTCTACTTTGTCACTACATGTAGAATTGCCAATATCTCTTTCTCATAAGTCAATAATTGCTAAAATTTTTGTGATAAAGCCTTGCTAAGATAGGCAATAGGATGTCCTACCTGTATTAGTACAACTCCTATGCCAACACCCGACGCATCACATTCCATAATAAATTCTTTGGTGAAGTTCGGTAGCGCTAAAACGGGTGCCGTCGTTATTGCTGTTTTTAATTTTTCAAAGGCTGTAGTGGCTTTATCCGTCCATCTAAAAGAGTACTTCAACAAAGAAGTGAGAGGAGCAGTGATATTGAAATATCCGGTGATGAATTGGCGATAATATCCGATCAGCCCCAAAAATCCTCTCAATATAGTGGTAGTAGTAGGAATAGGCCAAGCAGTCATGCATGCAACCTTTTGAGAATTCGCTGTTACACTATCCACTGAAATGATGTGGCCTAAATACTCCACTTTTGGTAATCCTCAAAGGCACTTAAACTTTTTGATCTTCAATTAGTTTTGCCTCAGCAATTTCAGCACGTCCTCCAAATGCCGCCAATGCTCTAATTTAGTCCTCCTATACACCAAAATATCGTTAAAAAAATATCAAGACTTACCTTCGCTATAGAGGCCAAAATAAATCATTCATGAGGCTTGAAAGGTGGATAGAGCATTGGTGAGACTAAAATGCATCACCCGGAACTCGTAATGCTCGTCCAGAGTCCAAAATGCAGTTTTGTGCACATCTACCGGATGAACTCTAACTTGATGATACTTGATCCTTAAGTCAAGCTTACTAAATATAGTCACCGCTGCAAGCTCGTCCAGCAACTCCTCAATAACTAGAATGGGATATTAGTCCTTGATGGTAATAGCATTTAGTGCCTAATAGTCGACATAAAAACGTCATATCCCATCCTTTTTTCACACCAATAGCACGGGGGATGAGTATGAGCTATGACTTGGTTGAATGAGGTCTTGCTCTCACATTTCGACTACCACCTTTCAGATAACTTCTTTTTGCACATGTAGATACTGATATAGCCTCACATTCGTCGGAGGAGCCCCGGGTACAATTTCTATGCGATGGTTCATCGCTCTCCTCAGTGGTAACTCTTGTGGCTTCTCAAACAGTCCAGAATGCTTTCTAACGAGTCCGTCTACCTATAACATCCTCTGCGCGGAAGTACTCGACTATACATGAATCGATATTTCAGCTTGGATATCTTTCTTTGCACCCTCCTCAACGGCCTCCTCATGGACTGATAGGCTCTGATACTAAATTGATGAGATCTGGAACCAAAAGATTGGCTACAAAACAATTCCTTAAGATCTGAATTTATTGTACGAAGCAGTCCACGCAACCGTGGGTGAATATTAGTCAGATATTCTCTGATAGTCAAAAAATTATGAAACCAATTGGGTTGGATCCATAACTTCTTGATCTACAACTTTCGTATGTTTGCCCTTCACAAATTCAAACTGTAGTAGGGACAAAAACATGGAATAACATGGGTGATACAGGCATTCGAACGAGGGCGTTCGAACTCGCCCGACCGGGTTCGAACTCACAATATACGTTCTCTGTATTTGCAAACCTAATGCAGGCGTTCACAAGAGCATTCGAACGTAGGGAATTTTATTTTAATAAAAATAAACACCTAAGTGTATTAGCCCACCACGCTTACCCCACGTTGCCCTTAAGGTGAAAAGTCAAGGAAACGTTCCGAGATATCAATCTCCAACTCCCATGTCACCTCATCAGATGGCTTGCCAAGCCACTCGACTAGAATCTCCATCTTCAATCTGGTACCATGTCGTCGTCGGTGTCTAGCAAGTACTCGAACTGGCTCTACGATCTCTGTCTCCTCCAATGGCTCCGGTAAAACCGATCCAACAATCTCATGATCTCTAATGCGCTCTCTCAACAATGAAACATAAAAGATAGGGTGCACCCTCAACTCCTCCGGCAGCTTCAAACGATATGCAACCGAACCAATATGCTCCAACACCCGAAACGGACCAAAGTAGCGATGTGCTAACTTTTGGTTTCACATCAGACGTAAGGTCATCTGTCGATACGATTGCACCCTCACAAACACCCAAATACTGATGTTGAACTACTGCTCTCTATGGCTACGATCATAAACTTGCTTCATACGGTTTTGAGCAAGTTTAAGATAAACACGCAACCTCCTCAATGTGGTGCCTCTATCCATCACTACTAAGTCCACCTTCGACCTATATACCGATGCCATTGGATCATAAGCGCGTAACGTCAGAGCCGTTTGTCCATACACCACCTCAAATGGAGTCATGCCAATGCTACTATGGTAGGCAGTGTTATAAGACCACTCCGCCCACGATAAAAATTCCAACCATTGTCTCGGCATCTCTCGAACAAAGCACCTCAAATACTGCTCAATGCCTCGACTAACCACCTTGGTTTGGCCATCCATCTGTGGATGGTTAGCCGAACTGAAGTTTAATCGCGTCCCCTACAATCTAAATAACTCAGTCCAAAAGTCGCTCATAAATACACGATCACGATCCGAGACAATCGTGCGTGGCATGCCATTTAATCGACTAATATCTCTAACAAAAATTTCAGCACAAAAATTTCAGCCACCAACTTGGCTGAAAACAGATGTGACAATACCGAAAAGTGCGCATACTTGATCAATCTGTTAACCACCACAAAGATAACAGAATAACCATGCATTAGCGGAAGACCCTCTATGATATCCATAGAAATATCCTCCCAAACACGGTGTGGTATAGTTAAAGGTTGTAGTAATTCAGCCAGTTTCAATGTGGTTGCTTTAACTCTTTGATAAAATTCGCAAGTACGGACAAAACTCCTCACATCCTGTCTAAATCCTAGCCATGTGCAACTCTAAGATATCCTCCTATAAGTCCTCAAGACACCCTCATGACCAGCCTCTAGAGTTTGGTGAAAGTGCTCCATAATTTCTACCCCAATCCGTCATTTGCGGGCACTCGAATGCATCTGCGGTCTAGCAGCAAACCGCCTCGATTCTCCAACTTGGGATGTCGCTCCGGATCATCCATCACCTCTTGCAACAATCTTGAAATATCTAGGTCAAATGTATATGCATACCTCAGCTCATCAACGAAGGGAAAGGTAGGAGATGAATAGGCTGCAAACTCGGCGGTATTAGGTTGGCACGATAGTGCATCCGTCGTCCTATTTTCCGTTCCCTTCTTGTATTGAATATCATAATCATACCCAAACAATTTTGTGACCCATCGCTGCTGTGCCAGAGTGTGTATGTGCTGTCCCATAAAGTATGGAAAGCTCCTTTGATCGGTTTAGATAATGAATTGTCTACCGATTAAATAAGGCCCCCACTTTGTCACCGCAAGCAGAATTGCCAACATCTCTCTCTCATAAGTTGATAATTACTGAGATTTTTGTGATAAAGCCTTACTAAGATAGGAAATGGGGCGTCCTTCTTGCATTAGTACAGCTCTTATGCCAACACCCGATGCATCACATTCAACAATAAATTCTTTGGTGAAGTCCGGTAGCGCTAGAACAGGGGCCGTCGTTATTACTGTTTTCAATTTTTCAAAGGCTGAAGTGGCTTCATCCGTTCATCTAAAACAAAGAAGTGAGAGGAGCAACAATCTTGTCATATCCGGCGATGAATCAACGATAATAACTCCTCTCAATCCGGTGGTAGTAGTAGGAATAGGCCAAGCGGTCATACATGCAACCTTTTGAGGATTCGTCGCTACACCATCCGCTGAAATGATGTGACCTAAATACTCCACCTTTGGTGCTCCCCATAGGGCACTTGGACTTTTTAATCTTCAATTAGTTTTTCTCTAACAAATTCAGCACATCCTCCAAATGCTGCCAATGTTTCAATTCAGTCCTGCTATACACTAAAATATCGTCAAAAAGTACCAAGATATACCTTCGCAAGAAAGCCCGAAATGTATCATTCATGACGCCTTGAAAGGTAGCTGGAGCATTGGTGAGACCAAAAGGTATCACTCGGAACTCGTAATGCCCGTTCGGAGTCCAAAATTCAGCAACTCCTCGAAAACCGTAATAGGATATCGGTCTTTGCACCAATACCACGGGGGATGAGTATGAGTCATGGCTTGGTTGAATGAGGCCTTGCTCTAACATCTCAGCTACCATCTTTGAGATAACTTCTTTTTGCACATGTGGATACTGATATGGCCTCACATTCGCTAATGCTGCCCCGGGTACAATCTCTATACGATGATCGACCGCTCTCCTCAGTGGCAACTCCTACGGCTCCTCAAATAGTCCAGAAAAGTTATCAAATAAATTAGACAATTCAATTGTAGTACCTGAACTCATTTGAGGTTCATCTTTTGCTGGTCCTAACTAAAGAAGATTGGCCAAATCATACGCACCAACCAACCCCACCATAGGCTGCATCACAGGAATCGGTGAAGTCTGAACTCCATCAAGCCGCACATCTTTGTTTCCTTATTTATATTTCATCCACATGCTCTGGAAATCAAATGTGACGGGTCCCAAACTCTGTAACCACTGAGCGCCAAGGACAATGTTTACTCCTCGCAGCGCCAACGAATACAAGTCCACAATGATATCATGTCCTTGCACCCGTATACCAACTCGGCGACACAAGCTCTCCGCCCTAAGCTTCGTGCCGTCTCCAATTGCAACGTCAAACCCCATAGTTGTTTCGACATCCAAACCTAATCTCCTCACTAGCCTCTCATCTAAAAAGTTGTGTGTACTCCCCGAATCGATGAGGATGTGCACACAATGCTTTCTAACGAGTTCGTCTACTCATAACGTCCGTCTTCAGTGCGGAAGTACCCAAATATGCATGCAACGATATTTTAGCTTGGATATCTTCCTCTATGCCCTCCTCAATGGTCTCCTCATGGGTCTCCTCTAGACACTCTCAGACACTCTCCATCATCATCAATCTCATCATCCTCCTCAGGACCATCAATAAGCATCACCCTCCCGATCGGTTTAGAACACCGATGACTGGGGGTGAAATGTTCATCACATCGAAAACAAAGGCCCTTCGCTCTTCGCTCCTCCACCTGGGCAGGTGTGAGAGTTCGAACTAGGGGTCTAGTGCCTCCTCTAACGTCGGAAGAAGATCTCAAAGGTGGTCATGGTCTAGTAGTTGTAGCCGCTATTTTTAAAACCGCAGAATTTCCAGCCGGTGTTCTAGGTGCAAACCTCCTATCTCGGTTGCCCCAATTGGTTTTCACTGCTATCTTTAGAGCCCTATATTTTCGTTCCATCCTCACGGCCTTCTCAAAGGCCTCCTCAAGAGTAGTAGGACATAAAGCACGAACATCCGCTTGTATCTCCTCTCGTAGCCCTGAAATAAATGTACTCATCAATGTACGTTCGAGCCATGGTGGCTTACAACAACTACTAATTCTTTCAAACTCAACTTGGTACTTCAATACGGTAGTCCTTTGAACCATCTTGCTTAATGTGGCATTAAAATCTTCATATGCCATTGTCCCAAATCTGTGTATAATCCTCCAACAAAAATCAGCCCATCCGATAAATCCACCACCACGAATTATCGATCTACACCAATATAATGCCGTTCCTTAGAGGTGAAAGTTTGCCATCTGGACTTTTGCATCTTCCGCTGTACCTTGACAATCAAAATATTTTCAACTTGAAATACCCAATCCACTGGATCACCCGCCTTGCAATTTTGGAAAGTCCAAACGTGCGGTTCTCTCCCGAATAGCATTGTTAGGTTCGCGAAAGATCCTTAGTTCATGTGTAAACCTTTGTGCATATTGATCACCTTCTCTAAATCCTCGAGCACGTCCATCGCCATCTCCATAGGGATCAACCTCATCCTCATAGTGCCAATCCTCCTCATCGACGAAGTGCACCGATGTCGCACGCCTCTCGGGTTCCACCACCGCAGGTCTTGGGTTTTGTAACGGAAGTAGGGGATGATGGGAAGGCATAGGTAAGAGGGGATCATTGACACTCATATGACACACTTGGACCTGTAGGGTATCGGTTCGATGAGGTCCCACCGTTGGTCCTTCTTGAAAATCTGTTCGTCTTCAAAGAGATGATGAACCCAATCGATTTACGACATATTCCTTAAATTCATTGTGATTCTTTTGCATGTTATCAACTCTATGCAACAATGTTTGGAACATGCCTCCAAGTTCATCTATATTCGAACCCATGGACGTAGGTTGACTCGGTCCTGCCGTGGTCGCTCCAAAGGAATCGGCCTCACGGTTAGGATCATCGTGCATTGAATCCTCTCTTGTCGGTATGCTCTCCATAGGTCTCCTTGTTGATATCATTTTCCTTGTTTCAACAATTAATTAAGGTCTGAGGTTCGCCTACTATAATACCAAATGATAGGCTCTGATACTAAATTGATGAGATCTAGAACCAAAAGATCGGCTACGGACAATTCCTTAAGATCTGAATTTATTGTAGGAAGCAGTCCGTGCAACCGTGGAAAAATATTCGTAAGATATTCTCCAATAGTTAGAAAATTCGTAACTTCTTGATCTATAACTTTCGTATTTACGCCCTTCACAGATTCAAACTACAGCAGGGACGAAAACACGAAATAACGTAGGTGATGGTGGTGGTGACGGGTGAAGTGGATGTTAGGGTTATGGATGGGTATAGAGATGAGGGTGGATTATGGAAGTGATTAAGGGAACTAGACGAGGGGAACGAAATGGTCGAGATCCCAAAAAAGAGGGGTGACTCGATAGTTGAGGGAGATTAGAAGTTAGAAGAAACCTTGACAACGGTAGAGGTGGAAGGATGGTGAAGAGGGAGGAGGGAGAAGTCTAGAGAGAAGATAGAAGAAAAGAAATCAATAATCCAATAGCATTATGAAGTTGGCTGCCATCCACATATTTATAGAGGCTAGCCAAGAAGTCCTAAAACAATATGAAACCCTAATTCTAGAGGATTCTCATCGATCGTGTTCGAATGCGCCAGATCACGTTTGAACACACTTACAAAAACTCCATCTCTATATGTGCGAACGCGATATAGTCGTTCGAATGCGGGTGTTCAAATACGCCCGACTGCGTTCGAACGCACAATATGCGTTCTTTGTATTTGCGAACCTAATGCAAGTGTTCACAAGGGCATTCGAACACACAATATGCGTTCTCTGTATTTGCGAACCTGATACAGGTGTTCACAAAGGCGTTCGAACGCGACCCCACTTGCGTTCGAACGCGACCTACAGGAATTTTATTTTAATGAAAATAAACACCTAATACATTAAGAAAAGATCCTAACTAAGTGTATCATGGACCTCCTCTGGACACTCTCCATCATTAATAACCTCATCATCCTCCTCAAGACTATCGATAAGCATCACACTCCCGATCGGTTTAGAACACTGATGACTGGGGGTGAAACATTCATCACATCGAAATTAAAGGCCATTCGCTCTTCGCTCCTCCACCTGGGCAGGTGTGAGAGTTCGAACGAGGGGTCTTGTGCTTTCTCTAACCTTAGAAGAAGGTCTCAAAGGTGGTCGTGGTCTAGTGCTCACAACCGCTGTTTTTGAAATCGTAGAGGCTCTAGCCGGAGTTCTAGGTATAAACCACCCATCTCAGTTGCTCCAATTGGTCTTCGCTGCCATATTTAGAGCCCTATGCTTTTGTTCCATCCTCATGGCCTTCTCAAAGGCCTCCTCAAGACTAGTAGGATAAAGAGCACAAACATCCGCTTGTATCTCATCCCGCAACCCTGAAATAAATGTGCTCATCAATGTTTGTTCAGGCCAAGGTGGCTCACAACGACTACTAACTCTTTCAAACTCAGCCTAGTACTCCGATACGGTCATCCTCTGAACCATCTTGCTTAATGTGGCAGCAAAATCTTCATATGCCTCTGTCCCAAATCTGCATGTAATCCTCCTATAAAAATTATTCCATTCGGTAAATCCACCACCATGAATAACCAATCTAAACCAATGCAATGTCGTTCCTTGAAGGTGAAAGCTTGCCATCTGGATCTTTGCATCTTCCGTTGTACCTTGATAATCCGTTAGATCACCGTCTTAGAATTTAGGAAAGTCTAAACATGCGATTCTCCCCCGAATAGCATTGTCGAGTTTGCGAAAGATACTTGATTCAGGTCTAAACCTTTGCGCATGTTGATCACCTTCTCTAAATCCTCGAGCGCGTCCATCACCATCTCCAAAGGGATCAATCTCATCCTCAAAGTTCCAATCCTCCTCATCGACAAAGCGCACCGGTGCCGCACGCCTCTCGGGTTCCACCACCGCCGGTCTTGGGTTTTGTAACGGAGGTGGGGGATGATGTGTAAGCATAGGTAAGAAGGGGTCATTGACACTCACATGACATACCTGGACCTATGGGGTATCGGTTCGATAAGGTCCTAAAAAAACCCCTAGACACACGTATGTATCTAACCTCTAGGCAATGATATTGCTCTTTCATTTAAGTAAAAATTAGAAGAAATATTAAAAACGAAAGTAGAGATGAACGCCAAGATTTTAACATGGAAAAACCCAAAATGGGAAAAAAACCACGGATCTAAACTCGGATCAAAACCAATCACTATGATAGTAGCAGTTACAAGACTGACTCACAAAACAACTCCTCGATCCAAACGACTTTGTTCCTCTCAGTCTTGATCGCTAGAACCCACGATTCACTGCTTCTTGTGATCGAAGTCCAATCTCAGTAGCCCTCGAGATTGATCTTTCGTCTAGATAGCCCTTAAGACGCAAGATTAAATTCTTGTAGATGAGAAGAACCTTGTTCGTTGAAGAATTGATGTAGCCTCAAGAAGTCTCCTTCAATAATCTTCTTCAACCACCCTAGAGATAGGGTTTCATAATCCTTATATATGATCTTCAAGATAGAGCCAAATCCGAGTCTTATCCGTACTAATGATCTTCAAGATAGAGCCAAATCCGAATCTTATCCATACTCACGAAAGTCCAAGATTTTCAAACTTCGTTGGTATGACTTGATCTCATCAAGTTTGCTTCAATAATTTTGCAATTCTTCAAACCAGAGATTTTCTAGACTTGTGTAAAGCTCATATACATGTAAAAAGTACACTTAGAATATTTTGTACACAATTGCCAACAATTAAAAACCTAACAATCTCCCCCTTTGGCAATTTGTGACAAAACAACTAGATTATAAGATATTACAAAGAATTCAAAATGAGCATTCAACAAGTCTAGAAGATCTCGCACTTCAATCCCTGCAAATAATAAAAATATACCAATCCAAGATCAAGTGAAAATAACTTGAAATGAATAACAATTCAAATACAAGTTATCAAGCAAGCAAAAGTTCAAAAGTACTTAAGCAAAGTTATTATGCAGTAAATATAAACCAATAAACTCTAATAAGCTCACCCTATGCCAACACTCCCCCTATACCAGTAAACTCCTAAACTTTAAACTCACGTCTAAACTCACACACATTCTCCCCTTTTTGACACAAATGCCAAAGACTAGAAATTCGAAGGGAACTGACGATGAAGAATCATCAACATGGAGTCGAGGTAGGTGACGAAGGCAGCTTTGGTTTCTTACTAACTGTAGCTTTTCTTTTTTTTAGGCATTCTAGAGAAAAAAAAATCGCAAGATTCAACATACGCCCAAAGCATACAAAAAAGAAAACAAGAAATCCAAAAATTCTAGAAACCATGAAGACCCTAAGTGAAATCCATCTTCCACTTAAAAATGCTAAGTTATCACGTTCAATCTCACAAATCTGCGTTCAAACCCCCAATTCAAAAAAATCAGAAATAACCACGGGCCGTTCATAGATAACATGCGGAGTGCCAAAATTATGTTTGCATCGCCCTACAGCCATTGATGTAGAAAACATTGAAAAATACCCCTTTTTTTTAAAAAAAGTAAAAAGTCTAAGAAAAAATCAAAAATCTTTTTGGAGATGCACTTCTAGAAAATCAAAATAGATTTAAGACATAGAATATGATAATCAAATGAAATAAGTCATACAAGAGCAATCAAATCATCAAAAACATATTATAATCAATTCTAATGCATCACTCAAAATTAAATTAATCTTGATTGATCATAACAATATGCATATGCAAGATGAGCATAGATAACATGAACCAATCTTCTTAAACAAACTTTCCCAGATAAACAATGATGCAACACAGTAGTCAAACCGACTTAGTATTAAAAATTTTACACTTTTCGACTTATTCTCCATAACATAACAGGAATTTTTCCTGTATTTTTTTTTTACTGAAATATATAGGTGCAATGATAGCTATCACACATGGGGTAGGTAGCCCTTTTCTTGTAGTACAAATCAAACAATGTGCAAGAAGAAATTTACATATATCATTTTTTTTTAATTTGCAAATAATATACTGAGTCAAACTGGACTCTAAACAAGACGGCTTTCACACTAACTCATTGTAGCCCTTTTCATTGATCTTTTATCAACAAATTTTTGATGACTTGATCTCATCAAGTTTGCTTTAATAATTTTGCAATTCTTCAAACCAGAGATTTTCTAGACTTGTGTAAAGCTCATATGCATGTAAAAAGTACACTTAGAATATTTTGTACACAATTGCCAACAATTAAAAACCTAACAGGTCCCACCGCTGGTCCTTCTTGAAACTCCGATCGTCGTCGAGGAGATGACGAACCCAGTCGGTTCACGACATATTCCTTGAATTCATTGTGATCCTTTTGCATCGTGTCAACTCTATGCAACAATGTTTGAAACATGCCCCTAAGTTCATCCATATTCACACCCAAGGACGTTTGTTGACTCAGTCCTACCGTGGTCGCTCCAAGGGAATCAGCCTCACGGTCAGGGTCATCGTGAATTAAGTCTTCCCTTGTTGGTGTGCTCTCCATAGGTATCCTTGTTGATGTCATCTTCCTTGTTTCAACTATTAATGGTGATCTGAGATTCGCCTATTCTGATACCAATTTGATGGGCTCTAATATCAAATTTGATGTCATCCACTAATCGGACGATATCTCGAGATCTCCACATCCGATTCGCCTAAAACATGATTTGTTGGAAATATTTTTTCTTGGGCTACAACATATCAAAATTTCACATCAATCCAACGGCGGAATCTTTCGGGATCTATTTACAAAGTTTCGTGCCAAATCGAGCCTAGATCTGAGAATTGGAAGAGATAGAACCTTAGCCAAAAGAGGAGATCGTATCAAGCTGGTATCAGAGCCACCATTCCTTGAACATGAACTTCCTATGACAACAACCAGAGCCATGGCTGCACGATGAGATGAGGAAGAAGAGATTCTCCCAATAGAGGAGGGTGAAACGGTTGCGAGGACTTCCACCCGCGAAATCGCCCGATCTAATCAGAATACGGAAGAACCTAGTGTTCAAGTTGTGTTGGGGTCTCTTTCCGAGCAAATGGCCATCAACAACTAGATGATGATGATGGTGATGATGCGGGAATTACGGGCAATAAGGGAACCCATAGCGAACGGGAACACACCATCGACCCCACGATGCGAGTCCACTTCTATCAACCACCGTCGCCAGTTTAGAATTTGCAACCACAAGAGCCGTTGCTACCACCACCCTATGGGTAGAGGCAAGCAAGGATGGTTCCACCAGGCCCAGTTGCAGGTGAACCCATCCGACGAACGAACCATTATGGAAATCACCTTGGAGATCAAGATCTGTGGGCGGGTAAATACGATCCGAAATCACAGCGAGTTAATCAAAACCGAAGAAGGGATCATCAACCCTTCATGGTGCATCCCCCTTCGATTAGACAAGGACTTGCACATGATTCGGAACGAGACAACGGCATCCGTGGATAAATCGTGCATCTCGAATTCCCAAAGTTCAAAGGTGGCGATTTGATCGATTGGTTGTATAGGGCGAAGTAATTCTTCGCATACCAAGGTACGGTGGAAGAATACAAGGTGATGCTTGCGAGCTTCCACCTTGAAGATGCGGCGCTTTATTAGTTTCGAGCAGCCAATGGCATTGAGGCTATCGAAACTTGGGCTGACTTTTGCGCCAATATCACACGGCAATTTGGAGCGTCAGGGTATGAAGACTTCGATGCTCTCCTCTCAAAGACAGTGCAAAAGACCACGATTAGGTCATACCAAGAAGAATTTGAGAGGATAAGTAGTAGGTATCATCCACCATGGACGGATCAGCAACTTTGCAGCACCTTCATCTCTGGGCTGCGGGGAGACATACAAGCTGATGTGAGGGCTTTAAGGCCTAGAGCCTGAAAGGAGGCCTTTGAAGATGCGGTGCTCATGGAAGACAAACACAGGGCTATAAAGTTACACCTGAAACAGAGTTGGACGAGACAAGGAAGCCACAATCAAGCTCAACCAACCAATAATAGTCCAAATCTCCCTCCATGCCTATTCGGGGACAACTGCGCCAAAGACTTTGTGGGTGAACGGTGTAGTCAAGAAAACCACAGTGAGAATCTTGATTGACACCGAGTCCACCCACAACTTCATTGACAAGAGGCTCCTTAGGAAGATTGGGCTCAAGTCTGAACCCACGGAAGGGTTCGATATGACGATTGGAGATAGCATCACCTTGCGAGCAGATTTTATTTGTGGAGGTGTGGAATTGAAGGTGCAAGGCCAAACTTTCATATTGGATCTTTATCCGTTGGCCTTGCGAGGTGCCGGTATTATTTTGGGGACCCAATGACTTTGAAGCTTTGGGCCCGTGACATTTGACTTCACAAACCTCTCCATGGCATTTTGGAGGAATGACTAGAGAGTGCTGCTGGATGGAAATCAACAGTTGGTTGAACTTTCAAGCGTAGGGGACGCAGCAAGTGTGCTCGTCTGTTTCTCAGCACCCACTTTTTTTTCTCAAATCTGTAGAGAGCCAGCGCAGGAGATAATGAACTGGTCCGACTCATGGAGGAGCTGAGAGAGAACCCATCAAGCCACCCCGAGCACGAGGAGCATGGAGGGTTGGTACTCGAGCATGGGCGGATCAAGGTACCCGCAGACGAGAAGCTAAGGATATTATTGATAGCCCACTTCCATGATACTCCCATAGCAGGCCATGAAGGGGTCTTACGTACCTACAAGCGGCTGGCCCAAAACTGTATATGGACAACAATGAAGTCAAACGTGAAGAAATATGTGCGTGAATGCCAAATCTGTCGACAAGTCAAATTGGAGACGCTCAAACCCAGTGGGCTGTTTTAACCACTGCCTATACCGGAGTATATTTGGGAGGACATCTCCATGGACTTCATCGAAGGGCTGCCGGAGGTCCGAGGACAATCGGTGGTGTTTGTTGTGGTGGATTGGCTGAGTAAATATACTCATTTCATAGCATTATCTCACCATTTTCAGCGAAAAAGGTTGCTGAAATTTTTGTTCGGGAAGTGGCGTGCTTGCATGGGATGCCTAGGACGATCGTGTCAGACCGGGATTGCATCCTCATCAGCGAGTTTTGGTCTGAGTTTTTCAGATTGCAAGGGACTCAAATCAACCTTAGTTCAGCTTATCACCCCGAGACAGATGGACAAACCGAGGTGGTGAATCACAGACTCAAACAATACTTGCGATACTTTGTGGCGGACCGACCAAAGGATTGGGTCAAATTCCTTCCATGGGCCGAGTGGTCATACAATACCGCTCATCACTCTATCATCGGCATGACCCCTTTTAAGGCGGTTTATGGGTGCACTCCCCCGGTCTTGCATACCTACAATAGACTCGCAGTGGGAGATAGAACCGAGCTCGACTTGAAACTTGCCGATCGAGATGAAACATTGAGACAGCTCAAGATTCACCTAGCAACAGCCCAAAACCATATGAAGCAAACTCATGACAAAGGTCGGCATGGGCGAGAATTTGAGGTGGATTAATGGGTGTTCGTTCGAGCTCAACTGTACCGGCAATCCACATTGAGGCCAATTTTGAACCAAAAGTTGGGTTACAAGTACTATGGTCCGTATCGAGTGCTATAATGAATCGGTCCAGTAGCTTACCTGTTGGACCTACCTGAAGGAACTAGGATACATCCGGTCTTCCATGTATCGACATTGAAGGCCCAGATCGGACCTAACCATGTGGTGGGTTCGGCCTTGCTCGAACCAATAGAGGAAGATGGCCCCACTGAGCCAGTCCGAGTCTTAGGTCGCAGGAGAAGACACCATGGATCTAGATTGGAGACTAAAGTGCGGATTGAGTGGCTAGGAAAACCTACAGACGAGTCTACATGGGAGCTAGAGTCAGATAT
Source organism: Typha angustifolia (assembly GCF_048772165.1). Classification (NCBI taxonomy): domain Eukaryota; kingdom Viridiplantae; phylum Streptophyta; class Magnoliopsida; order Poales; family Typhaceae; genus Typha; species Typha angustifolia. The sequence continues at coordinate 6,728,029 of NC_133252.1, read as the reverse complement.
CATTGATCGCTTCCCAAATTTCAAACCTTGAGGACAAGATTGCAGAAGCGTGGTGGATTGATACGATTCGGACTTCACGAATGTCGTCTCAAGCACGAATACACTTTAGGAGTGTCTTTGTTTCTTCTTCTAATGTTTAATCTCTATGAAAATAATTTTTCTATAAGTCACGTTCGAACGCGGGTGGAGTGCGTTCGTACGCGGTTGTGAACGCGATTGTGAAAGCTTACATCATATCCAGAGAGTGTGCATTGTGTGTTTGAACGCCCCGTTCGAACGTGCTGTGAACGCCTGCATCGCGTTCACAAACCAGAGAAGTGGGAAACAAGTGCGTTCGGTCGCGTGTTCGAATGCCTGCATCACGTTCGCAAATCTAAAGAAGAGTGAACTCGGTGCGTTCGAACCTTAGCCAAAATGGGAGATTGTATCACCTAACATCAAAACTCAAGAATTTGAATACTAAAGTACTCATTGTACCATAATCACTCACTATACTATGCGAGGTAGTTTAGATCCGCTTAATTACAAGAATCCTTGAAAATAGAATGGGGTCTACACCCTATCGAGGAACCACTATAATGACACATATGATGTTTAGAACAAGCAATTTCATCAAACCGCTTTTAGTGATGATTAGAACTTAATATGCACTTTGCGTCAATTTCTAGATGAGTCACAACACCTGAGGGACAAAGTTCAAATCTTTAACTCTTACTTCCTAGTCCGGTCACACAAATGACTTCCCAAAGATAGAATAATTGGTTAACAAATTACCCAAATTAATTAGCCAACAATACGTTACTTATGTACTAACACAATTTCCAGATTCTTTTTCAATCAATTTATAGAAATTCTTTTTTTATATATATTTATTTTTCATTTTTTTATTATTATTTTTAATTAATTTATTTATTGTATTTTTTTATTTTTTATTTTTTTAAACACAAACCTAAATGTCGCTAATATTAAACACATCCATCCATACAGAGACTTCAGCCTTTCCTACACACAACTCGTATGGATAGTATTTTGGAAGCTTGTCAAATTATTTGGTGAAACCTGGCTTTGATACTATGTTGTAACACTCGCCACCGAACACGTGCCCCTAATGTAGGTAGAAACTATGTGATTACCATGTGAATAAGCTGGTCAACGTCTCAATACAATATATAAGTGAAAAACCTACATTTCCATAAATAATACAGGCAAGAAGCTCGTAACACCAAGGCCACAACAAGCCCAAAATACATATCCATAACCAAAAACATGATAAAGCCCATGTAGGAGCTACAAACCATTTAGCTTAATTTACATGAATAAACTAAGAATAAGAATAAGAATTAGAAAAAGGAGACTCAATCAAGTCTTCGCCAGATCCACCACAAACTCCAGCTCATCTACTAATCTAAAAATATTTTTACCAGAAGGTGGTGAGCATAAAGCCTAGCAAGTTTGATAGGGTTCTGATACCACTTGATAGGCTCTGATACCAAATTAATGAGCTACGGAACAATTCTTTAAGAAATGAATTTATTGTAGGAAGCAGTCCATGCAACCGGGAGAAAATATTTGTCAGATATTCTCTGGTAGTTAGAAACTTACAAAATCAATTGGGTTGGATCCATTACTTCCTGATCTACAACTTTCGTATTTACGCCCTTCACGGATTCAAACTCTAGCAGGGACGAAAATACCGAATAACGTGGTGGTGATGGGTGGAGTGGATGTTAGGGTTATGGATGGGTAAGGAGATGAGGGTGTGGAAGTGATTAAGGGAAGTAGACAAAGGGGACGAAGTGGTCGAGATCTTAAAGAAGAGGGGTGACTCGACAGTCGAGGGAGATTAGAAGTTAGGAGAAATCTTGCCAATGGTAGAGGTGGAAGGATGGTGAAGAGGGAGGAGGGAGGAGTCTAGAGAGAAGATAGGAGGCAAGAAATCAAGAATCCAATAACATAATGAAGTTGGTTGCCATCCACATATTTATAGAGGCTAGCCAACAAATCCTAAAGCAATATAAAATCCTAATTCTAGAGAATTCCCGTCGATCGCGTTCGAATGCAGTCAAAGAGTCCTTTCTCTGGATTTGCGAATGCGACACAGGCGTTCGAACACGAGTGTTCACAAGGAGTTCACAAACACGGGCATTCACAAGGCATTCACAAGGGCGTTCGAATGCGACTCCACCTGCATTTGAACGTGACCTATAGGATTTTTATTTTAATGAAAATAAACACCTAATGCAATAAGAAAAGATCCTAAGTGTATCAGCCCACCACGCTTTCCCCAGCTTGCCCTCAAGGTGAAAAGTTAGGGAAACGCTCCAAGATATCATTAAAATAAGTGTATCAAAGTTTATACTTCTACAGTTTAAAAGTAGTGCGATGAATTATACAACAAAAAGTAAGTATGGATATGTGCATCATGATCAAATCAATGCATCAACAATCAATAACTTACCATGCAATCAATCCGGACTATCAAGTCCTCAAGCTCTAGCTCACATTAAGCTCCGCCCATAGGTCCTGTCAACACCACACCACATAATATGCATTATCTCAGACTACCAAGTCTACTACGTAGGCTCATATAAAGCCACATCCAAAGGGCACATCAATCCTCACACCCGACCACACATATCCCAAGGAAGGGTAGACCTTAATAGTAGAATTGCTAGCCTATCACCCGATGAACAGCATGACCAATTGCCTGCCACCACAGATTAAGGACCTTAGTCATAAGGCCAACACAAAGGTCAGTATAGCACATCGATACTATCATTCGAGCCCTTGGCTCCATATCATCACACCACCATGCGGAAATCATGAGCCATCACTCACAGAGGCCCTCACCCTAGGTCATCAGCTATCGCTAGGTTTACGTATCCTACCCTTCTCTCTCTATATATATCTTAAATACCTTAAAGGATATGACACTCATCGATGGACAGACTAAGACCTCAGGCATGGGCGCTAATATATATAAGTATAAGAATATCCCCCTCCCCTAACCCTGGCTAGGGAGGTGTCAGGTACTGTCAAGATGCAATAATCACCACTTTTATGGTCGTGCATGTCTGCAAGTAGCATGATATCATCCAATACAGCAACCATAATGTAACACCCATCATTATCATGTTTTGCATGCTAAATACATGATCATGCCCAATAAGTATGTGAAGACATGACAATATGTGAAATCGTACCGAACCACAAAATATATGCAAATGCATATATTTCATTCTCTTCATGTATGATATAGATGTGATGATTTCATAAAGTATGATATTTCATTCTCTTCACTACTCTAGATTATAGGAGTTTCACTTGTCTGAACTACTTTCCTATTACTAACTACAACTACGCCACGAGATCATCCTCATAGGGTACGGAGTCCACCTCGATAAGAAAAGTAAATAAAAGCATGAGCACAATATTCCTACTACTAATTAGTTAAATAATCTTATGGACGTTCACTATCGGCTTGGGTAGGCCCATCACATAATTCCTATTTTTATTAATCAAGTAGAATCGGCACAGCTGTACCGAGGCCTAATGCGTTATTACGCGTAATAAAAGTATTCTCCTCAAACTATTACCCAAATCACTATTGTTAAATATATAGAAGATAGCATAGACAATATTTAATTAATAAGCTTCGTCAAAAGAAATGCAACTTGCTTAATATCATACATTTATCTATATTAATTCTTCGATAGGAGCAATTAATACAGAAATACCCGGACCACCGACTCCTTTGATAAGGTTGAATTAGCCCAAAATTATAATCAGCAAAGTTAATATCCACTTGGAGCTTGTTCCTGATATATGTTATTTGTAACAGCACGCTAAGGCCATGGTCTAGCTCATTAAGATTATTTTATAGAATAATTAATGTAGCGAACACTACTATCAGCTAGAAACATTGATTAATTAAGGCTCACGGTCTAATTCAATAATATTGATTTACATCCATGATATGTTTAGCAAGCGACCCTCTAAAATAATTAAATACATTCTCCATTGACATGAATAATTATGCCAAGGATTTGAGATTATATTAAAATAGATGAAAAGCAATTGAACAATTTAGATCAGGCCTAAAGAAAGGGGCTGGGCTGCAACCAACCCAAAAACCACCAACTTGACCCACTAAGATATGGACCCGAAGCCCACAGTATCCACTAAAGCCACATGGGCCAAGCTACACCAACAATTTAGGGCTAGGCTGCCTACAACCTATGCTTGGGCTAGGCTGCTTGCAGCCCCAAACCCACCACATGCTTGGGCTGGGCTATAGGCAGCCCAACCCAACCCAAGCTCAGGCTGGGCCGCGCCCAAACCCAGCTCGACACACGGGCTAGGTCGTGCCAAGCCTAGCCTATCACTCAGGCTGGGCTGTGCCCAAACCTAGCCCGATACACAGGCTGGGCCGTGCCCAAACCCAGGCCAACACATACGCTAGGCCGCGCCCAGTCCGAGCCCGACACTAGAGCTGGGCCACACCTAAACACATGCGCTAGGTTGCCCCTACCCCACCACTCCCCCCCCCCCCCCCCCCCCCCCATCCTTCCTTCACTCAAATTAGCCGAGGAAGAGAAAGAGAAAGGGCTACAGTTGCTAATAAGGCAATCACAAGCCCCCATGGTGGGGAGGGGAAGCTACCGGTGGTCTCGGCCACCAATAGCCTCGCCCTACCTCGCTGGCACCCTCCCCTCAGCTAGCTTCTACTAGTTGAGGGGTAGCCTAGCCACCAGAGGTGGCTGACAGTGAGGACTGTTCTCGCCAAGGCCATCGGCCAAAGTGAGGGGCTGCCCGACGATTGTGGCCGCGAGAGCTTTAGAGGACACCACTGTGGGCATCCTCGCAAATAGAGGAAACTCGCCGAACCGTCGTGGCAAGGCATGAAGCTGCCGGTTGACCCGATCACGACGAGGCCAAGAGGGGAAACTTTTGTAGAGAAAACTCAAAATAAATAATTAATTATAGATCTGACTTACAGGAAGGGGGAGGTAGCTCTAGCACTTCGATCCACGGGGTCGGCGGTGCTCCGGTGCGGAGGGAAGGAGATGGGGGGAAGAGTGAGCTAGCCGGGAGAGGAAGGAAGAAAGAAAAGAGAAAGAAGGAAAAAGAGAAGAAAGAGAGAGGGAAGGAAAAAGAGAAGAAATAGAGAGGGAAGGAAAAAGGATGAAAGGGGCGCACATGCCTCGCACGTCCGCGCCCAAAATTTTTTTTCTCTGGTTGTTACGATTACCACGTGACCTGCTGATCAATATTTTAACACAATATACAAACAAAAAGCCCATATTTCCACAAATAAAACCGATAAAGAAGCTCATAACACCAAGGACACAATAAGCCGACAATACACATCCGTAAAATTAGAAGTCAAAGCCTACGAAGGAGCTACAAGCCATCTAGCTTAATTTACATGAATAGAATAAAAATAAAAATAAAAAGACTAAAAACTAGTCTTAGCCAGATCCTCTATGGGCCCAAGGGTCATCTACTAATCTAGAAATAATTTCACCAAATGGTGGTGAGTATAAAACCTAACAAGTATCCACTGTTATAGTTTAAAAGTAGTGCGATGAAAGATGCAATAATAAGCAAATATGAATATGTGCATTATGATCAAATAGAATGTTAGGTTTTTTATTTATTGGCAATTTTGTATAAAATATTCTAAGTGTATTCTTTCATGTATTTGAGCTTTACACAAGTCTAGAATATCTCTGGTGTGAAGAATTGCAAGATCATTGGAGAAAAGCCTCGCGTTCTCACCGCGTTCGCAAACGCGTTCGAACGCGGGCACTGCGTTCACACAGACAGAGAGCCGCGTTCACAAGCGCGTTCGAACGCGGGCACTACGTTCACACAGATAGAGAGCCGCGTTCACAAGCGCGTTCGAACGCGGGCACTGCGTTCACACAAACAGAGAGCCGCGTTCACAAACGCGTTCGAACACGGGCACTGCGTTCACACAGACAGAGAGCCGCGTTCACAAACGCGTTCGAACGCGGGCACTGCGTTCACACAGACAGAGAGCCGCGTTCACAAACGCGTTCGAACGCAACCTGAAGAATTCAAGCTGTCGCGTTCGAACGCACTTGGGCCCGTTCGAACGCACCTGAGATTAAGTTAGGCCGTTCGAACGCACTCGGGCCGTGTTCGAACGCACATATGAAGTTTGCAATTTATTGGATTTTCGTGAGTATGAATATGACTTGGATTTGGCTCTTTCTTGGAGATCATATATAAGGATAGTGTTGCCCTAACCTAGGGTGGTGGTAGAAGATTATTCAAGGAGACTTTTTGGAGGCTACATCGGTTATTCAACAAACAAGGCCCTTCGCATCTACAAATCTTAATCTTTCGTCTTAAGGGCTATCTAGACGAAAGATCAATCTCGAGGGCTACTGAGATTGGACTTCAATCACAAGAAGCAGTGAATCGTAGGTTCTAGCGATCAAGACTGAGAGGAACAAAGTCGTTTGGATCGACGGGTTGTTTTGTGAGTCAGTCTTGTAACTGCTACTGTCATAGTGATTGGTTTTGATCCGAGTTTGGATCCGTGGTTTTTTTCCCGTTTGAGTTTTCCACGTTAAAATCTTGGCGTTCATCTCTACTTTCGTTTTTAATATTTCTTCTGACTTTTTCTTAAGCGAACGAGAAATATCATTGCCTAGAGATTAGATACATACGTGTGTCTAGGGATTTAATTTTTTCAATTGGTACCAGAGCGGGTTCTCTCACTCTTTGAGAGAGATCAAATAGGCATGGATTTTCATAGAGATGGACCCTCATCTATTAGACCTCCTATTCTAGATGGATCAAATTATGGATATTGGAAAGCTAGGATGAGAGCTTATTTGAAGTCTATAGATGAGAGAGTTTGGATGGCCATTATGAACGGTTGGAGTCCACCAATGTACATGGTGAATGATGAGTTAGTTGAGAAACCGATTGAGTCATGGGATAAAACAGATTATGAAAAAGTTGGCTGGAATAGCAAAGTAATAAATGCAATTTTTAGTTGTGTTTCCTCGGAAGAATTTAGAAGAATATCTACTTGTGAAATAGCAAAAGAAGCCTGGACGATCTTAGAAACTACTCACGAAGGAACCATGACTGTAAAACTTTTGAAACTTCAGAGGTTGACTACTAGTTTTGAAACCCTACGTATGGAGGAGAATGAGACATTTGATGAGTTCTATGCAAAGTTAAGTGATATAGTCAACTCCAGTTTCAACCTAGGAGAGAAAATTCCTGAAAATAGAATTGTCCGTAAGATCCATAGGTCTCTTCCAGAAAGGTTTCAGGCGAAAGTTACAGCTATTGAGGAAAGTAAGGACATTGACTCTATGAAAGTTGAACAATTGGTAGGAAATCTACAAACATTTGAGTCCACTCTTTCAAAACCGAGGAAGTCCAAAGGGATAGCTCTATCCACTGTTGAACAAAATTTAGAGGAGTCTGAAGATGAAGGTGATTTAGATATTGAGATATTGGCTATGTTTGTCAAAAAGTTCAATAAATTCTTTCGGAAGCCAAACAAGTTGAATATTGAAAAGTTTGAAAAAAAACAAAACTTTTGTGAAAAAGAAGAATACTGTGACTTCGAATACAAGTGGTAGCAACAACAATATCAAACAGAAAAATAAGAATTCTGAAAATAAAGTTCAATGTTTTGAATGTTCTGGTTTTGGACACATCGCACAAGAATGCCCTAATCGTCTTAAGAGAAAGGGCAAAGCTATGAAAGTTACTTGGGATGATTCAGATGAATCTAATGATGATTCTGATAAAGACGAAGAAAACTTTGTAGCCTTTGCCTCTTCTCTGCTTAATACTGACTCTGTTGATGATACTGATAGTACAGATGATCTTGATATGCTACCGGCTGAGGAAGATGAATCTGAAATTCAAAAGGCATATAATGACTTGTACCTGGAGTCGTTTAAACTCAAGAAAAGCAATCTTAGACTACTTCAACGACTCAAGGAAATTGAACCAGAAAAAATTCAATTTGAGGAGAAGTACAAATTGGAGCTTGAACGTGTCAAAGACCTTTCTGAACAACTTGACAATGCGAAAAATAAAATGAAGGCTGATGAAATTGAACTAGAGCGATTGCATAAGGAAGTTACTTTTCTAAAAGGGAAAAATAAACTGGACGAGATTCTAAAAGCTCAGATCTCTAGAAAAGACAGGTATGGTGTTGGATATACTGGTAATTCAAATAATAATAAAACTGTTTTTGTTTTTGTAGGTAAACAAAAGGAAGAATACCTGAATCCATCAATCGTATTTTCAAAGCAATCCTGGATGAACCCTTCTAAACAGAACTTGAATATACAAACTGGTGAATCTTCGACGGTACCAAAGGTAAACTCTAATCACTCTCCTCGACATAAGGTGAGTAGAAAAAGGTTTGTTCCGACATGCTATCATTGCGGCATTCTAGGGCATATTCGACCTCATTGTAAATTTTTGCAAAAACCTAGAACTGCTTTCATTTATGGGATGAAAACAAAAACCATATGGGTCAAGAAAAGTGATTTGAAATGTTATGTTGTGCATACAGCCTTGAAAGCTTTAAATTCTGATTTATGGTATTTAGACAGCGGCTGTTCAAGACATATGTCGGGTGACAAGTCGTTATTTTCTAATCTTGAAAAACATGAAGGGGGAGTTGTGACATTCGGAGATGGTAATTCATCAAAGGTAATAGGTAAAGGAAAGGTAAATACTCTAGGGATTCCTCGTCTCGAAAATGTTCTTTATGTTAAGGGCTTGAAAGCAAATCTACTAAGCATCAGTCAATTTTGTGATGAAGATTATGAGGTAAAATTCTCCAAAAATGATTGTACTGTTCTAGATCATGATGGTAATGTTATATGTTATGGATCTAGAACATCTGATAATTGCTATATCGTTAGAACTTCACATAAACTGAAATGTAACAGTGCGTCTTTCGACATTGCAGATCTTTGGTATCAACGTCTTGGACATGTAAATCACAAGGAATTATTTACTCTGTCCAAACATGAAGTGGTAAGAGGAATACCTAAGATAAAAGAAATGTCAAAAAGAGTGTGTGGTTCATGTCAAATTGGAAAACAAATTCGTATCTCACACAAGAAGGTAAATACAGCTACTACTGACCGTGTGCTACAATTAGTTCACATGGACTTGATGGGACCAACAAAAACTGAAAGTCTTGGAGGTAAACGCTATATATTCTTAATGGTCGATGATTACTCCAGATATACCTGGGTTGCCTTTCTACGTGAGAAGTCTGAAACCTTTGAAGTTTTTAAATCACTATGCTTAAAATTGCAGAATGAAAAATCTACAACCCTAGTTAGGATTCGTTCTGATCATGGTAGAGAATTTGAAAATGAAAATTTTTCTATATTTTGCGATTCTCTTGGTATTCAACATGAGTTTTCAGCTCCTATAACTCCACAACAGAACGAGATTGTTGAAAGAAAAAATCGAGTTGTGCAGGAAATGGCTAGGGTTATGCTTCACGCTAAAATGGTTACTCAAAGGTTTTGGGCAGAGGCGGTCAATACAGCGGTACATGTGATAAATCGTGTTTATCTAAGACCAGGTACAAATATGACTGCTTATGAAATCTGGAAAGGTAAGAAACCTAGTGTTAAGTATTTTTGAGTTTTTGGTAGTAAATGTTATATCTTGCGTGATCGAGAATATTTGACTAAATTTGACACTAGAAGTAGCGAAGGCATCTTCTTGGGGTACTCGAATAATAGTAGAGCCTACAGAGTATTTAACCTTGAAACTTCTACTGTTATGGAATCTGCTAATGTTATGATAGATGAATCCTCGACTGACTTAACTAAAGCTACTTCTATTTCTGTTTCTGCAGATACATATTACGAAGAAATAGGAAAGGAGCTTGATCTGGAAATGGAGAATCAGGACGAGGACAAAGTTGAAATGAACAAAAATGACTGCAACGTACCGGAACCATCTGCTAGAGTGAAATCAAATCATCCACTATCACAAGTGATAGGAGACTTGAATGGACCAATTAAGACAAGACGACAAATCCAAAGTGAGGTATCATTTACTTGTTATACATCTTCTTTTGAACCTAAAAATGTGAAGGAAGCATTGTTAGACGATTCTTGGGTAAATGCTATGCATGAGGAATTAGAGCAATTTTCTAGGAATGATGTTTGGTATTTAGTTCCTAGACCTAAGAATGTGAACGTTATTGGAACAAAATGGATCTACAAAAATAAAAGTGATGAACATGGCAATATAGTTCGAAATAAAGCCAGACTAGTAGCACAGGGATACACTCAGGTTGAGGGTATAGATTTTGATGAGACATTTGCTCCTGTTGCTAGATTAGAGTCTATTCGTATACTGCTTGCCATTGCTTGTCATTTAAAATTTAAATTGTTTCAAATGGATGTTAAAAGTGCTTTCTTAAATGGTATCCTAAATGAAGATGTTTATGTGGAACAACCTAAGGGTTTCGAAGATCAAAAATTTCCTTCTCATGTTTTTAAATTGAAAAAGGCTCTTTACGGGCTAAAACAAGCTCCAAGAGCTTGGTATGAGAAGTTGACCACCTTTTAGTGGATGCGGGGTTCACTTGAGGGGGAGTGGACAAGACATTATTCATCAGACGTGAAAACAAGAGTTTAGTTGTGGCACAAATATATGTAGATGACATTGTCTTCGGGGCGACGAGTCAATTATTAGCTAAGGAGTTTGCTGATCTCATGCACAGTCATTTTGAGATGAGTATGATGGGTGAGTTGAACTTCTTTTTAGGGCTTCAAATTACTCAATTGGAGAGAGGGATTTTTATCGCTCAAACCAAGTATGCTAAGGATCTTGTGACTAAATTTGGTTTAGAAAATGCAAAACATGCTAGAACTCCTATGAGTACAACTACCAAACTAGGTAAGGACATGTCAGGAAAAAGTGTTGATCAGACAGTGTATAGGAGCATGATCGGTAGCCTTTTGTACTTAACGGCTAGTAGACCTGACATTGCATTTAGTGTCGGTGTGTGTGCTAGGTTTCAGTCTGAACCCAAGGAGTCACATTTGTTTGCTGTGAAACGTATCATAAAATATGTCAGTGGCACAGTTGATTTAGGTATCTGGTTTACTTATGACTCGGGTGCTATCATATCGGCATACACGGATTCTGATTGGGCAGGTTCATGTGATGATAGAAAAAGTACTTCAGGTGGATGCTTTTATATTAGAAACAATCTGGTTGCTTGGCACAGTAAGAAACAAAACTCGATATCTTTATCTACTGCAGAGGCCGAGTACATTGTAGCAGGAAGTTGTTGTTCTCCGTTACTATGGATGAAACAGATGGTCAAGGATTATGGCATTGAACAAGATACTATGGTGCTTTATTGTAACAACATGAGTGCTATTAATATATCGAAAAATCTTATTCAACACTCGCGTACAAAACATATTGATATCCGACATCATTTTATATGCGAGTTAGTTGAAGACAAAACAATAGCACTAGAACATGTTGAGACGGAGAAACAGTTGGGTGACTTGTTTACAAAACCTTTGGATTTACAGAGATTTGAGTATCTTCGTACTTCTTTAGGGATTTGTGCTTTGGACTGATTTTATTGGGATGTGTGTTCTTTTTAGTTTGCGAGTTTCTTTTGTTTCATTTTTTTTTGTTTTCATTTACTCTGAAATTTTCTTTGGTTTTAGTTTCATATTTATCGAGAGTTTTTGTTATAAATAATAAAAATAAAAAAATAAAAAACAAAAAAAAAAATTGATGCACTACTAGATTCAATAATATCCTCTTGACATAAAAATATGATTTTTCTCTTGATTATGAGTTATTATAGTCAATTTTGTCATCTTGTAGTATATTGTTTCAATTTTGAATTTGTCACTCCCTCAACTTCTATAATAATAAATTTTTAATGCCTCATAACGTATGTGTATTCTTGAGTGAGCATGACATCATGAATATATTTTTTAAATAGCTCTCTATTAACTTTGATTTGCACAGTTTGACCTCATGCTTAGTTATCAAATATATTTTTATAAAAGATCAATGAAAAGGGCTACAATGAGTTAGTGTGAAAGCCGTCTTGTTTCGAGTCCAGTTTGACTCCGTACATTATTTGCAAATTTAAAAAAAAATGATATATGTGAATTTCCTCTTGCACATCATTTGATTTGTACTACAAGAAAAGGGCTACCTACTCATGTGTGAAAGCCATCATTGCACATATATTGTTCAATAAAAAAATTACAGGAAAAATTCCAGTTGTATTATGGAGAATAAGTCGAAAAGTGCAAACTTTCTATACTAAGTCGGTTTGACTACTATGTTGCATCATTGTTTATATAGTAAAGTTTGTTTAAGAAGATTGGTTCATGTTATCTATGCTCATCTTGCATATGTATATCGTTATGATCAATCAAGATTAATGTAATTTTGAGTGATGCATTCGAATTGATTATAATATGCTTTTGATGATTTGATTAATCTTGTATGACTTATTTCATTTGATTGTCATATTCTATGTCTTGATTATATTTTGGAATTCTAGAAGTGCATCTCCAAAAATATTTTTACCTTGTTTTTAGTTAAAAAAAAAAAAAAAAAAGGGCGTTCGAACGCGCGGACTGGTGCGTTCGAACGCACGCGTGGGTTCTTTAAATATTGCGTCCGAACCCAAGGGTTTCATCTTCCATTCTCCAAACCCTCAAAACCCTTCATTTTCCCCTTCTCAAATCTTCAAGATCTTGGTGTTTTTCATCGAATTTTTCACTTCAAATCCTTTTTGGGGGTCGATCTCCTCCGGATCTAGTGTCTTTCAACCAAAATTTTGAGTTTCTCCCCACATTTGCAAGGTATGCTCATCCATTATTCCTTTTCAATAAACTTGTTTGATTTTGAGTGATTTGTGTGTTCTCAACTTTTGATCACGTTAATGTTCAACTCTTGATGATTCTTGTGAGATTGAACGTGATATCTTAGCATTTTTCAAGTGCAAGATGTTTTTCCTTTTGGGGCTTCATGGTTTTTCCCATTTTTCTTTGGATTTCTTGCTATTTTTTTTGGTTGCTTTCGGAGATGTATTGAATATTGAAACGTGTTTTCTTTTCAAGAATGCCTAAGAAAACGACGGTGACCAAGAAACCAAGGCCGCCTTCCTCGCCATCCTCGGCTCCCAAGTTTTCTTCATCAACGGCTGAGGGTCGTTACAAGCATAATTTTGGCACCCGTCCTGTTATCTATGAAAGACCCGTAGTTATATCTGATTTTTCTGAGTTGGGGATTGAACAGATCTTTACTGAACGTGGATGGTTATCAGTGTGTCGGATGAGCGGGACTGCTTATGTGGAAGTTGTTCGAGAATTCTTTAGTAATGCCACGATTTCTGATCACTCTATACGTTCTACTGTTCGTGGTGTATCTATATACCTGGATTCCGATATTATTCGTGCTGAATTGCGTTTGCCTGATGGTGAGTTTCAGTATCCGACATCTGCTCCACTCCCTGATATAAATGACTATGCCGGTACAGTCCTGATCAAAGGGGAACGTTGGAAAGGTAACATGATGCCGCATGCAAGGCTGACATCTGTGGCTCGCATGCTTCACCTCTTTTGTCTATACAATGTCACCCCCAAGACTCGCCATTCCAGCATTAGTTTGGATCGTGCGTTCCTTCTTCATGCCATGTTATCGGGAGTCTCTATTGACTTAGCTGCCGTGATCTATGATTCCATTCTCTCAGCTGCACAGAAAGAAGCACCTCGTGAGGGATTACCGTTTGGCATTTTTCTTACCACTTTGTGCACTCAGAGTGGGGTGCGAGTAGATGCTTCGGAACCTTCTCTTACTTCGCAAAAAACATTGGATCGGATTACTCTGAAGCGGAGTCAAGCTCACGACTAGACGTCTCCTCTCAAACTGTCCTCTTCCGCCGCTGGTCGGTCATCGCATCTCGACAGTTCTGATGATTGCTCTGCCGATGACTCATCTCCCACTGAGGGGGAGTTACCACAGTACTCGGACCGGTTCGATCAACTTAGTACTCAAGTGCAGGATCTCTATTCCGCGGTGAATGATCTACGTACTGAGCAAGTCCGTCAGGGAACTGTACTTGATTCCGTGTTGACGATTCTTCATCGTCAGTTTCCTCCGAGTTCCTAGTCTTTGGCATTTGTGCCAAAAAGGGGGAAAGTGTCTCAGTGTTTAAGTGTCTAGGTGTGTAGGGGGAATATGGGCATAGGGGGAGTTTAGTGGAGTTTACTTGATGGTTGAACTTGGCATTTGAAACTTAACTTAACTTGAAGTAATTGTGATAACGTGTGTTTAATCTTTGTCTGTTTAAATTTTTGCTCTTGTGATAACTTGTGTTTTGATTTTTTTTTTATTTCAAGTTATTTTCACTTGATCTTGGATTGGTATATGTTTCCTTGCAGGGATTGATGTGCAAAATATTCTAGACTTGTTGATTGCTCAGTTTGAAGTCATTGTAATATCTTGTAACCTAAGTGTTTTGTCACAAATTGCCAAAGGGGGAGATTGTTAGGTTTTTTATTTATTGGCAATTTTGTACAAAATATTCTAAGTGAATTCTTTCATGTATTTGAGCTTTACACAAGTCTAGAATATCTCTGGTGTGAAGAATTGCAAGATCATTGGAGAAAAGCCTCGCGTTCTCATCGCGTTCACAAACGCGTTCGAACGCGGGCACTGCGTTCACACAGACAGAGAGCCGCGTTCACAAGCGCGTTCGAACGTGGGCATTGCGTTCACACAGATAGAGAGCCGCGTTGACAAGCACGTTCGAACGCGGGCACTGCGTTCACACAGACAGAGAGCCGCGTTCACAAACGCGTTCGAACGCAGGCACTGCGTTCACACAGACAGAGAGCCGCGTTCACAAACGCGTTCGAACGCGGGCACTGCGTTCACACAGACAGAGAGCCGTGTTCACAAACGCGTTCGAACGCGGGTACTGCGTTCACACAGACCAAGAGCAGCGTTCACAAACGCGTTCGAACGCAACTTGAAGAATTCAAGCTGTCGCGTTCGAACACACTTGGGCCCGTTCGAACGCACCTGAGATTAAGTTAGGCCGTTCGAACGCACTCGGGCCGCGTTCGAACGCACATATGAAGTTTACAATTTATTGGATTTTCGTGAGTACGAATATGACTTGGATTTGGCTCTATCTTGGAGATCATATATAAGGATAGTGTTGCCCTAACCTAGGGTGGTGGTAGAAGATTATTCAAGGAGACTTTTTGGAGACTACATCGGTTCTTCAACAAACAAGGCCCTTCGCATCTACAAATCTTAATCTTTCGTCTTAAGGGCTATCTAGACGAAAGATCAATCTCGAGGGCTACTGAGATTGGACTTCAATCACAAGAAGCAGTGAATCGTGGGTTCTAGCGATCAAGACTGAGAGGAACAAAGTCGTTTGGATCGACGGGTTGTTTTGTGAGTCAGTCTTGTAACTGCTACTGTCATAGTGATTGGTTTTGATCCGAGTTTGGATCCGTGGTTTTTTTCCCGTTTGGATTTTCCACATTAAAATCTTGGCGTTCATCTCTACTTTCGTTTTTAATATTTCTTCTGACTTTTACTTAAGCGAACGAGAAATATCATTGCCTAGAGATTAGATACATACGTGTGTCTAGGGATTTAATTTTTTCATAGAATATATCAATACCACATACTCGCCATGCTCATCCAATGTGCACATGCATTAGCAATCAATAACCTACCATGTATCAATCCGGACTATTGAGTCTTTAAACTCAAGCTCACACCAAGCTCTGCACAGAAGCCATGTCAAAGCTACACCACATAATATGCATCATCTTAGGCTTTGAAGTCTATAACTTAGGATCTTGTAGAGCTATGCCTATAGGCCAAATCATCACTCACACCCGACCACATGCATTGTTACGAACCAAATTTGACTGATCTAGAAGTAAGAAAATTATGAAAATTTAGGTAGTGGTAACCTCATGAGTTAGAGTTCTAAGGGCTCTAGTTTCACCTAAATCAGAGGTCAGGATAAAAATATAAAAATAAAACAATGGAGATAGGTCAGAACGGTAAATATCCGACGTTGCGATAGTCGTCGGAGGGTAAGGTTTGGAAACTTTAGAGGTTCTACACCTATAATCTACTCCTAGAAAGGTAAAGACGATCTAACGATTACGATAAAATGATAAATATGATAATAAGAAAATAACTAAACTCAATTAATTCTTAATGCTTGGATACTTCGATTCATAAATAAAGAAGCCCAGCCTTCTATATATAAAGTTTGGTTACATTAAGTCCTACTTGGATTTAGCCCTAAAGACTTATACGACTCAAATTAGAACTTGCTTTAGAGGCTTATATGACTTAATTAGACTTGCCTTAAAGGCTTACTTGACTTAACTAGACTTGCCTTAAGGGCTATTATGACTTATTTAAACTTGCCTTAAGGGTTGTTATGACTTATTTTAACTTACCTTAATAGCTCACGTGACTAAACTAGACTTGCCTAAAAGGCTTACATCATGAAATAATTAAAATAGAAATAGACTCGATAAATCGAGCCCAATGTCTCCGTGAATTGATCTAATCAGACCTAGTTCACAATAATCCACCACGCTTCTGACCACTTTGTTCTCCAGGTGTCCATGGTGGTTTTCATACCTTTTGATGCTCTTGAATTGCATGGTAGGTTCTGCTCTAGAGCCCACTTATTTGAGCCATAGTCTCTTGCCACGGTTGGCTCGAATTAAATCCTAAGCGCTGGTGGTTCGAGAACCAAACTATAGCTATAGATGGTCTTGCTAAAACCATAGGCATTATCAAATTAGAGCAAGCCCTAGCCATCGGATGAGGTGGGTTTTCAGCTAGTGGCATGTCATCATGTGGTGCGGCTAGGCCTTGAGGTGCACACTCAAGGGATGCATCTACTCCAAACTCTAGGGTGCTTCCGTCTACCATCGATTTGATGCACTCTTGTTCAACCATTCTGGTGTGCATGGTTTCTCCCATGATCAGTTTGTGGGTGGGCTGTTCTAGCATGGCTGACAACACAAGTGGTGCGGGGTGGTCGTAGTCGGCTAGGAGAACTTCTGTCAAGGCCTGAAATGAGTCCTTGAGGGCGGTTTGGATCTCCTTCGACTCGGTAGAAAATTCTTTAAAAGATGTTTTTACCAACACTGGCCGCTTATTGTCGATAGTTGCTAGTGGTGCTGAGGAAACTTCCACAAGAATGGATATGAGTTCTTAGTCCTCCATGACTACAATCCTCCTAGGTTAGCTTTGCATCACGTGTTCACCGTTGTTCGAGGAACGTCAGCTCTAATACCAATATTACAAACTAGGTCTGGACCGATTTAAGTATAAGAAAATTATGAAAATTTAGGTAGTGGTAGCCTCATGAGTTAGGGTTCTAATGGCTCTAGTTTCACCTAAATTGGAGATAGAGATGAAAAGTTAAAAATAAAACAGTAGAGATGGATCAAAATGGTAAATATCCGACGTTGCGGTGGTCGTCGAAGGGTGGCGGATGGCCAAGGGTGGTGGTGGACGGCCGTAGGATAGGGTGGCTCCTAGAGGAAGGTGGTGGCTAGGGTTTGGAAGCTTTGGAGGTTCTACGGCTATGATATATTCCTAGAAAGGTAAAGATGATCTAACGGCTACAATAAAACGGTAAATACGGTAATAAAAAAATAACTAAACTCAATTAATTTTCAATTCTTGGATACTTTGATTCATAAATAAAGAAGCAAGCCCTCATATATAGAGGTCGGGTACAATGAGTCTTACTCGGACTTAGCCCTAAAGGCTTATATGACTCGAACTAGGATTTGCCTTATACTTACATGATTTAATTAGACTTGTCTTAAATGCTTTGACTTAACTAGACTTGTCTTTAAGAGTTGTAGTGACTTATTTTGACTTACCTTAATGGCTAACTAGACTTAGCTAAAAGGCTTACATCATGACATAATTAAAAAATAAATAGACTCGATCAATCGAGGCCAATATTCTCGTGAATTGATCTGATCAGATCTAGTTCGCATCATGCATACCCCTAAGGGAGGGTAGATCCTAGCAGTAGAATTGTCAGCCAAACAGAAATCATGAGCCACTGTTACGGACACCATCACCCAGCATCATCGAGTACCACTAAGTCTACTTTATCCTACCCTTCTCTCTCTATCTTAAATACCCTAGAGGGTATGACTCTCGTCGATCGATAGTATATTGTCCATCACTTGATGAAACGCTACTTGATTGTTTGTGATCAACAGATTGAGACATCAGGCGTGGGCTCTAATATATATATAAACATAATAGTATCCCCCATCCCTAAACTTAGCTGGAGAGGTGTCGGATACTATTAAAATGCAGCAGTCACTCCCTTTATGGTCGTGTACGTGTGTAAGTGGCATAATATTATATAACACAACAAGTATAATGTAACACACATCATTATCATGTTTTGCATGTTAACACCATATGTTCATGCCCAATAAATATGCATAGAAATCATAATATGCGAAATCTTAAAATTACTATGCATGATATGCAATAATAGCGGTAAGGAAGACATATGCACATCCATGTTATGAATGTGATGATTATAGAAGTTTCACTTGCCTAAACCGCTTTCTTGATACTAGCTGTCACTGTGCACGAGATCATCATCATCAGGTACAAATTCTACGTCGAATAGGAAAGTAATAAAAAGCATAAACACAAATACCTCCCATTGATTAATTAAATAACTCTATTAACGTTCACTATAGGCTTGGGTAAGTCCATCTATGAATTCTCGTATTTATTAATTAGGCTAAGCTAGTATAACTGTACTAGCGTCGAACACGTTATTAAAGTAATATAAAATAATTTACCTTAAATTTTCATTCCACTAATTATTATTATTTAGGTAAATCACATGAGCAACACTGAGTTAATCTGCTTTGTTAAATAAGACATACTACTTAGCATTATTTCCCTACAGTAATCTGTATTCATTCTACAGCAGGAGTAATTAATACAGATACAACCAGATCACCGACACATTTGCTAAAATTAATTTAAACAAAGTTAAAATCAACCACGCTAAACGCTACTTAGAACTAAATCCTTGTTAAGAGTAACTACTAAAATTCACCAAACCACTCTTTATCGATAATTAATATTAAGGCTCAAGTTGACAATAATAAAAGAATAAGATGACTAGCATAAATAAAATGATTATGATGCATTAATCGACTTAGCCAGCTCAAGCCCAAGCACAAACCCACTAAAATTGGGCCCAAAGCCCCAAGGGAACTAGGCCTAAAGGCCTCATGGGCTAGGCTACAGCCCAACCCACTAATAAATTTGGGCTAGGCTACCTACAGCCCAAACCCACAATAAACTTGGGATGGGTTGCATGTAGCCCAACCACACCCCAAACTCTGATTGGATTACACCTAGCCCAGCCAGGCCCATGTGATACACTTAGTTAGGATATTTTCTTATTATATTAGGTGTTTATTTTTGTTAAAATAAAATTCATGTAGGTCGCATTCGAACACTGGTGGGGTCGCGTTCGAACTCCCTTGTGAACGCCTGCATTTGGTTCGCAAATATAGAGAACGCATATTGTGCGTTTGAACGCGATTGGACGAGTTCGAACGCTCGCGTTCGAATGCCTGTATCGCGTTTGCACATCCAGAGATGGGGTTTTTTTTTTTAGTGCGTTCGAACCTGATCAACGAAAATCCTCAAGAATTAGGGTTTCATATTATTTTAGGACTTGTTGGCTAGCCTCTATAAATATGTGGATGGCAGCCAACTTCATTATGCTATTGGATTATTGATTTCTTGCCTCCTATCTTCTCTCTAGACTTCTCCTTCTTTTCTCTTCACCATCCTTCCACATCTACCATTGGCAAGGTTTTTCCTCGCTTCTAATCTCCCTTGACTGTTGAGCCACCCCTCTTCTTTGGGATCTCGACCATTTCGTTTCCCTCATCTACTTCCCTTAATCACTTCCCCAATCCACTCTCATCTCCATACCCATCCATAACCCTAACATCCACTTCATCCGTCACCACCACATCACCCACGTTATTCCGTGTTTTCGTCCCTACTATAGTTTGAATCTATGAAGGGCGTAAATATAAAAGTTGTAGATCAGGAAGCTATAGATCCAACCCAATTAGTTTCGTAATTTTTTGACTACCGAAAAATATCTAATGAATCTTTTCCCACGGTTGCGCAGACTACTTTCTGTAATAAATTCAGATCTTAAGGAATTGTTCAGTAGCCGATCTTTTCATTCCAGATACCATCAATTTGGTATTAGAGCCTATCATTTGGTATTAGAGTAGGCAAACTTCAGACCTCCATCAATGGTTAAAATAAGAAAGATGACATTAACAAGGAGACCTATGGAGAGCACACCAACAAAGGACTTAATGCACAATGATCCTAACTATGGAGCAACCACGGCAAGACCGAGTCAACTAACATCCATGGGTTCAAATATGGATGAACTTAGAGGCATGTTCTAAACATTGTTGCATAGAGTTGATAACATGCAAAAGGATCATAATGAATTCAAGAAATATATCGTGAATCGATTGGGTTCGTCATCTTCTCGACGATGAACAGAGTTTTAAGAAGGACCAACGGTGGGACCTCATCGAACCGATACCCCACAGGTCCAGGTGCGTCATATGAGTGTCAATTATCCCCTCCTACCTATGCCTTCACATCATTCCCCACCTCTGTTACAAAACCCAAGACCGGTGGTGGTGGAACCCGAAAGGCGTATGGCATCGGTGCGCTTCGTCGATGAGGAGGATTAGCACTTTGAGGATGAGATTGATCCCTATAAAGATGGTGATGGGCATGCTCGAGGATTTAGAGAGGGTGATTAACCTGCACAAAGGTTTAGACCTAAACCAAGGATCTTTCACGAACCCAACAACGCTATTCGAGGGAGAACTGCACGCTTGGACTTTCCAAAATTCTAAGGCGGTGATGCAACGGATTGGGTGTTCAAGTTGAACAATATTTTGATTGTCAAGGTACAGCGAAAGATGGAATAGTCCAAATGGCAAGCTTCCACCTCCAAGCAACGGTATTGCATTGGTATAGATCGGTTATTCGTGGTGGTGGATTAACCGGACGGGCTGATTTTTGTAGGTGGATTACATGTAGATTTGGGACAGTGGCATATAAAGATTTTGCTGCCATATTAAGTAAGATGGTTCAAGGGACTACCGTATTGGAGTACCAAGCTGAGTTTGAAAGAGTTAGTAGTCGTTGTGAACCACTGTGGCCCGAACGTACATTGATGAGTATATTTATTTCAGGGCTACAAGAGGAGATACAAGCGGATGTTCGTGCTCTATATCCTACTACTCTTGAGAAGGCTTTTGAGAAAGCTGTGAGGATGAAACAAAAGCATAGGGCTCTAAAGATGGTAGCGAAATCCAATTGGGGCAATCGAGATGGGCAGTTTGCACCAAGAATGCCGGTTGGAAATTCTGCGGTTTCAAAAATAGCGGTTGCGACTACTAGACCACGACCACCTTTGAGACTTTCTTTCGATGTTAAAGGAGGCACTGGACCCCCAGTTCGAACTCTCACACCTGCCTAGGTGGAGGAGCGAAGAGCGAAGGGCCTTTGCTTTCGATGTGATAAGCATTTCACCCCTAATCATCGGTGTTCTAAATCGATCGAGAGTGTGATGCTTATCGATGGTCCTGAGGAGGATGATGAGGTAGTTGATGATGGAGAGTGTCCAGAGGAGACCCATGATGAGACCATTGAGGAGGGCGTGGAGGCAGATATCCAAGCTGAAATATCGATGCATGCAATATTCGGGTACTTCCGCGCCGAGGATGTTACGCGTAGACGGACTTATTAGAAAGCATTGTGTGCACATCCTCATCGATTCGGGGAGTACACACAACTTTCTAGACGAGAGGCTAGTGAGGAGATTGGGTTTGAATACCGAACCGACTACGGGATTTGACGTTGCTATTGGAGAGGGCACGTGGATGAAATATAAACAAGGAAACAAAGATGTGCGGCTTGATAGTGTTTGGACTTCGCCGATTCCTGTGATGCAACCTATGGTGGTGCTGCTTGGTGTGTATGATTTTGGCCTATCTTCTTCAGTTAGGACCAGCAAGAGATGAGTTTCAAATGAGTTCATGTACACCATTGAATTGTCTAATTTATTAGATAACTACTTTTCTGGACTGTTTGAGGAGCCGCATGAGTTGCCACCGAGGAGAGCAGCAAACCATCATATAGAAATTGTACCCGAAGCTACATCGGCAAACGTGAGGCCATATCGGTATCCACATGTGCAAAAATAAGTTATCTCAAAGATGGTAGCCAAGATGTTGGAGCAAGGCCTCATACAACCAAGTCATAGTTTATACTCATCCCCCATGCTATTAGTGCGAAAAAAGGATGGAACATGATGTTTTTGTGTCGGCTATCGAGTGCTAAACGCTATTACCATCAAGGACCGGTATCAAATTCCAGTAATCGAGCAGTTACTGGACGAGCTTGGAGGGGCAATTATATTTAGTAAGCTTGACTTGAAGGCCGGGTATCATCAAATTAGAGTTCACCAGACGGATGTGCACAAAACTGCATTTCAAACTCCAGACGGGTATTACGAGTTCCGAGTGACGCCTTTTGGTCTCACCAATGCTCCAACTACCTTTCAAGGCCTCATAAATGATATATTTTGGCCTCTCTTGCGAAGGTATGTCTTGGTATTTTTTGACGATATTTTGGTGTATAGCAGGACTGAATTTTAGAGGACGTGCTGAATTTGTTGGAGCAAGACCAATTGAAGATCAAGAAGTCCAAGTTCCTATGAGGAGTACCAAAGGTGAAGTATTTAGGCCACATCATTTCAGCGGATGGTGTAGCGACGGATCCACAAAAGGTTGCATGTATGACCGCTTGGCCTATTCCTACTACTACCACCAGATTGAGAGGATTTTTGGGGCTGACTGGTTATTATCGTCAATTCATCGCCGGATATGGCAAGATCGCTGCTCCTCTCACTTCTTTGTTGAAGAAAGGACTCATTTAGATGGACGGATGAAGCCACTTCAGCCTTAGAAAAATTAAAAACTACAATGACGACGGCACACGTTCTAGCGCTACCAGATTTCACCAAAGAATTTAGTGTTGAATGTGATGCATCAGGTGTTGGCATAGGAGCTATATGAACACAAGAAGGATGTCTCATTGCCTATCCTAGCAATTATCGACTTATGAGAGAGAGATGTAGGCAATTCTGCATGCGGTGACAAAGTGGAGGCCTTATCGGTAGATGATTTATTATCCAAACTGATTAAAGGAGCCTTACATACTTTATGGGACAGCGCATACACACTCCGACACAGCAACGATGGGTCATAAAATTATTGGGGTATGATTATGAAATTCAATACAATAAGGGAATGGAAAATAAAACGGCGGATGCACTATCGCGCCAACCCGATACCACCGAGCTTGCACCCTATTCATCTCTTACCTTTCCCTTTCTTGACGAGCTGAGATACGCATGTACATCTAACTTAGATATTTTGAGATTATTGCAGGAGGTGATGGATGATCCGAAGCGCCATCCCAAGTTGGAGAATGGAGGCGGTTTGCTTGTGGACCATGGATGCATTCGAGTGCCCGAAAATGACGGATTGCGGCAGAAATTGTTAGAGCACTTTTACCAAACTCCAGAGGCTAGTCATGAGGGTATCTTGAGGACTTATATAAGGATATCTTAGAGTTGCACGTGGCCAAGATTTAGACGGGATGTGAGGAGATTTGTCCGTGCTTGCAAAGCTTGTCAAAGGGCTAAAGCAACCACATTGAAACTGGCCGAATTACTACAGTCTTTACCTATACCGGACCGTGTTTGGGAGGACATTTCTATGGATTTCATAGAGGATCTTCCGCTGGTGCGTGGTTATTCTTTTATCTTTGTGGTGGTTGACAGATTGAACAAGTATGCACACTTTTCGGCATTGTCACATCCAGTTTCAACCAAGTCGGTTCGCTGAGTGATGGATAAGCGATTCTACTACTAGGGTATGCCCTCTCTTGGGAGCTACTGTGGTTGTTGAGCATGGTGTTAGTGGCTGAGGGCCTATATGGAAGGTGTGCCATGTATAAATGCTGCATAGAATAGTAGTAGTCTTTTTGGACCATGCTAGCCAATTACATGACATGCATTTTGCAATTTATGTCATGATCATTTGCATAGTTGCACATGCATTATTCTATGCTGGGTGTATTATTATTCATGATACTTAACTAGTGATATTATCACTTGCTGAGCGTTAGGCTCATTTCATGCTGATACATGATGCAGATTGATCAACACTCTAGTAGGATGCTTGGCATCTATCTTGTAAGATGATAGGCTCATTTCCTTTTATTCTTTTCATACTTTTTTATGAGGGGTTTAAGTTGTATCCTTGTTGTATCTTACTTTGAGCATGTATTATTGTATGGGTTTTAACTCTTCTTATTATATTCGAATGGATTTGCTGTGGTCTATAGGCCCCTTTTCTACTTCCGTTTAAATTTTGGTCTTCTCATACTCGATGGTGTGTTGTTGAGCACCTAAACCCCCATGTGACGTTTACATGGAGGAGAAAACACTCTTGAGAGTCATGTGGCGGAGCTGGGTTATTACGTCCAGCCAACATGGAAATATAGCTTGAAGTTGATCTTCTACTGTCAAGACATCCCACAAAATTAGAGTCTAAATATCCCACGATCTATAAATGATTAGATCTCCAATATGTGAGCATATAATATTTAGTTCTCTATAAATTCGCATAACCCATTTTTCCTCTTTCTAGTGATCCATACCTAGGTTACTTAAATATCTACCCAACATTCCAACAATATATGCAATATCTGGATGTGTACAAACTTGTGCGTACGTGAGACTTCCTACTCCTGAGGCATATGGAAACCTCTCCATATCCTTCCTCTCAAGCTCATTCTTCGAACATTGCAAACTAAATTTATCACCTTTTGCCACAAGTGTGTCTCCTAATGCACAATAGCTCATGCCAAACCTACTTAGCACCTTATCAGTGTATGTCTTTTGTGATAGCCCAAGTATACCTCTTGAACGATCCTTATGGATTTTTATACCCAACATAAAAGATACATCACCAAGATCTTTCATTTAAAATTTACTAGATAAAAATCACTTGGTTTCAAAAGTCCCACATCGCTACTTGTAAGTAGAATATCATCTACATATAGCACCAAAATAATTAATTCGCTCCCACTAAACTTGAGATATATGCATTGATCAATAGTTCTCCTTAAAACTAAATAAAGTAATCACTTGATCAAACTTTCGGTACCATTGTTAGGATGCTTTGGCGACTAGGCATGCCTATAGCCTTTCAATATTGCCCTTTGAATCTCGCTTAGTCTTAAAAATCTATTTGCAACCAATTGGTTTTACACCTTCAAGTAACTCTACTAAGTCCCAAACACCATTGTTTTTCATTGATTTCATCTCATCATTTACAACTTCTATTCACTTTTCATAATTAAAACTTTGTTTGACTTGACTAACTGAAATTAAATCATCTTTCACACCCATGTCAAACTCATGTTCTTGGAAATATACAACATAATCATCCTGAATTGCATTTCTCATTTCTCTAGGGGATATCCTTAGTGGCACTTGTACTTGAGGTTGTTTAGTTACCTCTTCATGAACTGATTCCACAACTTGAGTAGGAGGAATTTCAGGTGTGTCCAATAATATAACCTTGTCCAGTTATAATAATAATACTAAAAGATTCCTCTTCAAAGACCACCTTCCTTAATGGCTCTCTCCTACTTAACTCAACATCCTCAATAAACTTGGCATTGCTCGTTTCAAAGAAAGATCTATTTGTAATAAAGATGCCAAACGATAACCCCTCATGAGGTGCTTCTTTCTGTGCAGCTGTAAGAATCAAATCATAAATCACGGCAGCCAAATCAATAGAGACTCCAGATAACATCGCATGAAGAAGGAATGCACGATCCAGACTTATACTGGAATGTCGAGTCTTGGGGGTGACATTGTACAGACAAAAAAGGTGAAGCATGCGAGCCACGGATGTCAGCTTTGCATGCGGCATCATGTTTCCCTTCCAACGTTCCCCTTTGATCAATACAGTACCAGCATATTCATTGACATCAGGAAGTGGAGCAGACGTTGGATACTGGAACTCACCATCAGGAAGACGAAGTTCAGCGCGAATAACATCGGAGTCCAAGTATACAGACACACCACGAACAGTAGAACGTATATAGCGATCTAAAATCGTGGCATTACTAAAAAATTCCCAAACAACTTCCACATAAGCAGTCCCACTCATCCAACACACAGATAACCATCCACACTCAGTAAAGATCTGTTCAATCCTCAATTCAGAAAAATCAGATATAACCACGGGTCTTTCACAGATAACAGGACGAGTGCCAAATTGTGTTTGTAGCGCCCGACAGCCGTTGATGAAGAAAATTTTGGAGCCGAAGACGGTGACGAAGGCGGCCTTGGTTTCTTGGTCACTATCACTTTTTTAGGCATTCTTGAGAAAGAAACAAGTTGCAAGATTCAATACATGCCCAAAGCAACCAAAAAAATAGCAAGAATTTCAAAAAATTTTAAAAACCATGAATGCCCTAAATGAAACCCATCTTTCTCTTGAAAACTCAAAGATATCATGTTCAATCTCACAAGAAACATCAAGGTGTTAACATTAACGTGATCAAAACGTGAAAACGCACAAAATCAATCAAGATCAAGCATGTTTATAGAATAAAAATTAGGAAAAATGATGGATGATCATACCTTGCAAACGTGAAGAAAAACTCAAAGATTTGGTCGAAAGACGCTAGATCCGGAGGAGAACTACCCTCTAAAAGGATTTGAAGTGAAAAATTCGATGAAAAACACTAAGATCTTGAGGATTTGAGAAGGGGAAAATGAAGGGTTTTTAGGGTTTGGAAAATGGAAGATGAAACCCTTGGGTTCGGACGCAATATTTAAAGAACCCACGAGAACGCACCAGTCTGCGCGTTCGAACGCGCCAGTCATCGCGTTCGAACTCAAAAATCTGCGTTCGAACGCCCATTTTTTTTATTATTATTATTATATTTTTTATTATTTTATTTTAAAATAAAACAAATCAAAAATCTTTTTGGAGATGCACTTCTAGAGTTTCAAAATATATTCAAGACATAGAATATGATAATCAAATGAAATAAGTCATACACAGATCAATCAAATCATCAAAAGCATATTATAATCAATTCGAATGCATCACTCAAAATTAAATTAATCTTGATTGATCATAACGATATACATATACAAGATAAGCATAGATAACATGAACCAATCTTTTTAAACAAACTTTCCTATATAAACAATGATGCAACACGGTAGTCAAACCGACTTAGTATTGAAATTTTGTACTTTTCGACTTATTCTCCATAACATAACAGGAATTTTTCCTGTATATATATATATATATATATATATATATTTTATACTGAAATATATATGTGCAATGATGGCTTTCACACATGAGAAGGTAGCCCTTTTCTTGTAGTACAAATCAACAATGTGCAAGAAGAAATTCACATATGTCAATTTTTTTTTAAAATTTTGCAAATAATGTACTGAGTTAAACTAGACTCTAAACAAGACGGCTTTCACACTAACTCATTGTAGCCTTTTTCATTGATATTTTATGAACAAATTTTTGATGACTAAGCATAAGGTCAAACTGTGCAAATCAAGGTTAATAGTGAGCTATTTAAGAAAAAAAAAATTCATGATATCATGCTCACTCAGGAATACACATACGTTTTGAGTGCATTAAGTTTAGTTTCATTATAATAGAAGTCGACGGAGTGACAAAATCAAAATTGATACAATATACTACAAGATGACAAGATTGACTATAATAACTCATAATCAAGGAAAAAAATCATATTTTTATGTCAAGAGTATATTATTGAATCTAGGAGTGCATCATTTTTTTTTATGACCAAAACTCTCGGCAAATCTGAAACTAAAACCAAAGAAAATTTCAGAGTAAAAGAAAACCTAAAAAAATTAAACGAAAGAAACTCGCAAACTAAAAAGAACACAAATCCCAATAAAATCAGTCTAAAGCACAAATCCCTAAAGAAGTACGAAGATACTCAAATCTCTGTAAATCCAAAGTTTTGTAAACAAATTACCCAACTGTTTCTCCGTCTCAACATGTTTTAGTGCTATTGTTTTGTCTTCAACTAACTCACGTATAAAATGATGTCGGATATCAATATGTTTTGTACGCGAGTGTTGAACAGGATTTTTCGATATATTAATAGCACTCATGTTGTCACAATAAAGCACCATAGTATCTTGTTCAATGTCATAATCCTTGACTATCTGTTTCATCTATAATAACTGAGAACAACAACTCCCTACTGTAATGTACTTGGCCTCCGCAGTAGATAAAGATATCAAGTTTTGTTTCTTACTGTGCCAAACAACCAGATTGTTTCCAACATAAAAATATTCACCTGAAATACTTTTTCTATCATCACATGAACCTACTCAATCAGAATCCGTGTATCCCGATATGATAGCACCTGAGTCATAAGTAAACCAAATACCTAAATCAATTGTGCCACTGACATATTTTATGATACGTTTCACAGCAAACAAATGTGACTCCTTAGGTTCAAACTGAAACCTAGCACACACACCGACACTAAATGCAATGTCAGGTCTACTATCAATTAAATACAAAAGGCTACCAATCATGCTCCTATATAGTGTCTGATCAACACTTTTTCCTGACATGTCCTTACCTAGTTTGGTAGTTGTACTCATAGGAGTTCTAGCATGTTTTGCATTTTCTAAACCAAATTTAGTCACAAGTTCCTTAGCATACTTGGTTTGAGCGATAAAAATCCCTCTCTCCAATTGAGTAATTTGAAGCCCTAAAAAGAACTTCAAGTCACCCATCATGCTCATCTCAAAATGATTGCGCATGAGATCTGCAAATTTCTTAGCTAATAATTGACTCGTCACCTCGAAAACAATGTCATCCACATATATTTGTGCCACAACTAAACTCTTGCTTTCACGTCTAATGAATAATGTCTTGTCCACTCCCCCTCGAGTGAACCCCGCATCCACTAAAAAAGTGGTCAACTTCTCATACCAAGCTCTTGGAGCTTGTTTTAGCCCGTAAAGAGCCTTTTTCAATTTAAAAACATGAGAAGGAAATTTTTGATCTTCGAAACCCTTAGGTTGTTCCACATAAACCCTTAGGTATCCTGAATGAAGATGTTTATGTGGAACAACCTAAGGGTTTCGAAGATCAAAAATTTCCTTCTCATGTTTTTAAATTGAAAAAGGCTCTTTACGGGCTAAAACAAGCTCCAAGAGCTTGGTTTGAGAAGTTGACCACCTTTTTAGTGGATGCGGGGTTCACTCGAGGGGGAGTGGACAAGACATTATTCATTCGACGTGAAAACAAGAGTTTAGTTGTGGCACAAATATATGTGGATGACATTGTCTTTGGGGCAACGAGTCAATTATTAGCTAAGGAGTTTGCAGATCTCATGCATAGTCATTTTGAGATGAGTATCATGGGTGAGTTGAAGTTCTTTTTAGGGCTTCAAATTACTCAATTGGAGAGAGGGATTTTTATCGCTCAAACCAAGTATGCTAAGGATCTTGTGACTAAATTTGATTTAGAAAATGCAAAACATGCTAAAACTCCTATGAGTATAACTACCAAACTAGGTAAGGATATGTCAGGAAAAAGTGTTGATCAAACAATGTATAGGAGCATGATCGGTAGCCTTTTGTACTTAATGGCTAGTAGACCTGACATTGCATTTAGTGCCGGTGTGGGTGCTAGATTTCGGTCTGAACCTAAGGAGTCACATTTCTTTGTTGTGAAATGTATCATAAAATATGTCAGTGGCACAGTTGATTTAGGTATCTGGTTTACTTATGACTCGGGTGCTATCATATCGGCATACACGGATTCTGATTGGGCAGGTTCATGTGATGATAGAAAAAGTACTTCAGGTGGATGTTTTTATGTTGGAAACAATCTGGTTGCTTGGCACAGTAAGAAACAAAACTCGATATCTTTATCTACTACGGAGGCCGAGTACATTGCAGCAAGAAATTGTTGTTCTCAGTTACTATGGTTGAAACAGATGGTCAAGGATTATGGCATTGAACAAGATACTATGGTGCTTTATTGTAACAACATGAGTACTATTAATATATCGAAAAATCCTGTTCAACACTCGTGTACAAAACATATTGATATCCGACATCATTGTATACGCGAGTTAGTTGAAGACAAAACAATAGCACTAGAACATGTTGAGACGGAGAAACAGTAGGGTGACTTGTTTACAAAACCTTTGGATTTACAGAGATTTGAGTATCTTCGTACTTCTTTAAGGATTTGTGCTTTGGACTGATTTTATTGGGATTTGTGTTCTTTTTAGTTTGCAAGTTTCTTTCGTTTTCTTTTTTTTTAGGTTTTCTTTTACTCTGAAATTTTCTTTGGTTTTAGTTTCAGTTTTGTCGAGAGTTTTTGTCATAAAACAAATTGATGCACTCCTAGATTCAATAATATACTCTTGACATAAAAATATGATTTTTCTTTTGATTATGAGTTATTATAGTCAATTTTGTCATCTTGTAGTATATTGTTTCAATTTTGATTTTGTCACTCCCTTGACTTCTATAATAATAAATTTTTAATGCCTCATAACGTATGTGTATTCTTGTGTGAGCATGATATCATGAATATTTTTTTTTAAATAGCTCTCTATTAACTTTGATTTGCACAGTTTGACCTCATTCTTAATTATCAAATATATTTTTATAAAAGATCAATGAAAAGGGCTACAATGAGTTAGTATGAAAGCCGTCTTGTTTCGAGGCCAGTTTGACTCAGTACATTATTTGTAAATTTTAAAAAAAAATGATATATGTGAATTTCTTCTTGCACATCGTTTGATTTGTACTACAAGAAAAGGGCTACCTATTCATGTGTGAAAGCCATCATTGCACATATATATTTCAGTAAAAAAAAATACAGGAAAAATTCCTGTTGTGTTATGTAGAATAAGTCAAAAAGTGTAAAATTTCTATACTAAGTCGATTTGACTACTGTATTGCATCATTGTTTATATAGTAAAGTTTGTTTAAAAAGATTGGTTCATGTTATCTATGCTCATCTTGCATATGCATATCGTTATGATCAATCAAGATTAATGTAATTTTGAGTTCAAACGAGGATTCTTGAATCCAAACGCGATGACTGGCGCGTTCGAACGCGCGGACTGATGCGTTCGAATGCACTCGTGGGTTCTTTAAATATTGCGTCCGAACCCAAGGGTTTCATCTTCCATTTTCCAAACCCTAAAAACCCTTAATTTTCCCCTTCTCAAATCTTCAAGATCTTGGTGTTTTTCATCGAATTTTTCACTTCAAATCCTTTTTGGGGGTAGATCTCCTCCGGATCTAGTGTCCTTCAACCAAATTTTTGAGTTTCTCCTCACATTCGCAAGGTATGATCATCCATTATTTTCTTTATTTTTTTTATTCAATAAACAAGCTTGATCTTGAGTGATTTGTGCGTTCTCAACTTTTGATCACGTTAATGTTAAACTCTTGATGGTTCTTGTGAGATTGAACATGATATCTTAGCATTTTTCAAGTGAAAGATGTTTTTCCTTTTGGGGCTTCCTGGTTTCTACCATTTTTTTTTCAAATTCTTGCTATTTTTTGGTTGCTTTGGGCATGTATTGAATATTGCAACGTGTTTTCTTTTCAAGAATGCCTAAAAAAACGACACTGACCAAGAAACCAAGGCTGCCTTCGTCGCCATCCTTGGCTCCCAAGTTTTCTTCAACAACGGCTGCGGGTCGTTACAAACATAATTTTGGCACCCGTCCTGTTATCTGTGAAAGACCTGTGGTTATATCTGATTTTTCTGAGTTGGGGATTGAATAGATCTTTACTAAACGAGGATGGTTATCAGTGTGTCGAATGAGCGGGACTGCTTATGTGGAAGTTGTTCGAGAATTCTTTAGTAATGCCACGATTTTCGAACACTGTATACGTTCTACTGTTCGTGGTGTATCTATATACCTAGATTCCGATGTTATTCGTGCTGAACTGAGTCTGCCTGATGGTGAGTTCCAGTATTCGACCTCTGCTCCACTTCCTGATGTCAATGAATATGTCGGTACACTCCTGATCAAAGGGGAACGTTGGAAAGGTAACATGATGCCGCATGCAAGGCTGACATCTGTGGCTCGCATGCTTCACCTCTTTTGTCTGTACAATGTTACCCCCAAGACTCGACATTCCAGTATTAGTCTGGATCGTGCATTTCTTCTTCATGCCATGTTATCGAGAGTCTCTATTGACTTAGCTGCAGTGATCTATGATTCAATTCTCTCAACTGCATAGAAAGAAGCACCTCGTGAGGGATTACCATTTGGCATTTTTCTTACAAATTTGTGCATTCAAAGTAGGGTGCGAGTAGATGCTTCGGAACCTTTTCTTACTTCACAGAAACCATTGGATCGGATTACTCTGAAGCGGAGTCAAGCTCACGACCAGTCGTCTCCTCTCAAACCATCCTCTTCCGCCGCTGGTCGGTCATCGCATCTCGATAGTTCTGATGATAGCTCTGCCGATGACTCATCTCCCACTGAGGGGGAGTTACCATAGTACTCGGACCGGTTCGATCATCTTAGTACTCAAGTGCAGGATCTCCATTCAGCGGTGAATGATTTACGTACTGAGCAAATCCGTCAGGGAACTGTACTTGATTCCATGTTGACGATTCTTCATCGTCAGTTTCCTCCGAGTTCCTAGTCTTTGGCATTTGTGCCAAAAAGGGGGAGAGTGTCTTAGTGTTTAGGTGTCTAGGTGTGTAGGGGAAGTATGGGCATAGGGGGAGTTTAGTGGAGTTTACTTGATGGTTGAACTTTGCTTTGTCTTAGTGTCGTTGGCATTTAAACTTAACTTGAAGTAATTGTGATAACGTGTGTTTAATCTTTGTCTGTTTAAATTTTTGCTCTTGTGATAACTTGTGTTTTGATTTTTTTTATCTCAAGTTATTTTCACTTGATCTTGGATTGGTACATGTTTCCTTACAGGGATTGATGTGCAAAATATTCTAGACTTGTTGATTGCTCAGTTTGAAGTTATTGTAATATCTTGTAACCTAGGTGTTTTGTCACAAATTGCCAAAGGGGGAGATTGTTAGGTTTTATTTATTAGCAATTTTGTACAAAATATTCTAAGAGTATTTTTTCATGTATATGAGCTTTACACAAGTCTAGAATATCACTGGTGTGAAGAATTGCAAGATCATTGGAGAAAAGCCGTTGCGTTCTCATCGCGTTCACAAACGCGTTCGAACGCGGGCACTACGTTCACACAGACAAAGAGCCGCGTTCACAAACGCGTTCGAACGCGGGCACTACGTTCACACAGACCGAGAGCAGCGTTCACAAACGCGTTCGAACACAACCTGAAGAGTTCAAGCTGTCGCGTTCGAACGCACTTGGGCCCATTCGAACGCACCTGAGATTAAGTCAGGCCGTTCGAACGCACTCGGGCCGCGTTCAAACGCACCTATGAAGTTTGCAATTTATTGGATTTTCGTGAGTACGAATATGACTTGGATTTTGCTCTATCTTGGAGATCATATATAAGGATAGTGTTGCCCTAACCTAGGAGGGTTGAAGAAGATTATTGAAGGAGACTTCTTGAGGCTACATCGGTTCTTCAACAAACAAGGTTCTACTCATCTACAAGAATCTAATCTTTCGTCTTAAGGGCTATCTAGATGAAAGATCAATCTCGAGGGCTACTGAGATTGGACTTCAATCACAAGAAGCAGTGAATCGTGGGTTCTAGCGATCAAGACTGAGAGGAACAAAGTCGTTTGGATCGATGGGTTGTTTTGTGAGTCAGTCTTGTAACTGCTATGAAAAACCCCTAGACACACGTATGTATCTAACCTCTAGGCAATGATATTTCTCATTCGCTTAAGTAAAAGTCGGAAGAAATATTAAAAACGAAAGTAGAGATGCATGCCAAGATTTTAACATGGAAAACCCAAATGGGAAAAAACTACGGATCCAAACTCGGATCAAAACCAATCACTATGATAGTAGCAGTTACAGGACTGACTCACAAAACAACCCGTCGATCTAAACGACTTTGTTCCTCTCAGTCTTGATCGCTAGAACCCACGATTCACTGCTTCTTATGATTGAAGTCCAATCTCAGTAGCCCTCGAGATTGATCTTTCGTCTAGATAGCCGTTAAGACGAAAGATTAAGATTTGTAGATGAGAAGGGCCTTGTTTGTTGAAGAACCGATGTAGCCTCCAAAAAGTCTCCTTGAATAATCTTCTTCAACTACCCTAGGTTAGGGCAACACTATCCTTATATATGATCTCCAAGATAAAGCCAAATCCAAGTCATAATCGTACTCACGAAAATCCAATAAATTGCAAACTTCATAGGTGCGTTCGAACGCGGCCCGAGTGCGTTTGAACGGCCTAACTTAATCTCAAGTGCATTCGAACGGGCCCAAGTGCGTTCGAACGCGACAGCTTGAATTCTTCAGGTTGCGTTCGAACGCGTTTGTGAACGCTGCCCTCGGTCTGTGTGAACGCAGTACCTACGTTCGAACGCATTTGTGAACGCGGCTCTCTGTCTGTGTGAACGTAGTGCTCGCGTTCGAACGCGCTTGTGAATGCGGTTCTCTGTCTATGTGAACGCAGTGCCCGCGTTCAAACGCGTTTGTGAACGCGGCTCTCTGTCTGTGTGAACGCAGTGCCCGCGTTCGAACGCGCTTATGAACGCGGCTCTCTATTTGTGTGAACGCAGATTTCGCGTTCGAACGCGTTTGTGAACGCGGTGAGAACGCGACGGCTTTTCTCCAATGATCTTGCAATTCTTCACACTAGTGATATTCTAGACTTGTGTAAAGCTCATATACATGAAAAAATACACTTGGAATATTTTGTACAAAATTGCCAACAAATAAAAAACCTAACATGCTACTATCATAGTGATTGGTTTTGATTCGAGTTTGGATCCGTGGTTTTTTTCCCGTTTTGGGTTTTTCCACGTTAAAATCTTGGCGTTCATCTCTACTTTCGTTTTTAATATTTCTTCTAATTTTTACTTAAACGAAAGAGCGATATCATTGCCTAGAGGTTAGATACATACGTGTGTCTAGGGGTTTTTTCATTTCTATTTCATCCACATAGTCCGGAAATCAAATGTGATGGGTCCCAAACTCTATAACCACTGACGGGTCGGCGGCAGTCCTTGGGGTTCCATGAAGAGATCCTTGAATTCC
Source organism: Typha angustifolia (assembly GCF_048772165.1). NCBI lineage: Eukaryota > Viridiplantae > Streptophyta > Magnoliopsida > Poales > Typhaceae > Typha > Typha angustifolia. The sequence goes on along the minus strand of NC_133252.1, from coordinate 6,692,511 downwards.
TGCAGTAGCTCTTGCATGTCAGCGGCTATTTCCCTTGGTGGGAGATGTTCTTGTTTAACAACAACCATTTGCAGTAGTAGAGCTCGGTCCCCTACACAAGGAAGTCCCAAAAGTAATTGCAACATCGGCCCTTGCCGCAGTTGGTTTCCATCCAGCAACACTCTTCGACCATTCCTCCGAAATGTAAGTGTCAGGTTTAAAAGATCAAATGTTACGAACCCAAAGCTTTGAAGCCATTGGGTCCCCAAGACAATGTTGGCACCTCGCAAGGCCAACGGATAAAGATCCAATGTGAAAGTTTGGCCTTGCACTTTCAATTCCACACTTCCACAAATAAAATCTGCCCGCAATGTGGTGCCATCTCCAATTGTCACATTGAACCCTTCCGTGCATTCCGACTCGAGCCCAACCTTCCTAAGAAACCTCTTGTCAATAAAGTTGTGGGTGGACCAGGTGTCGATCAAGATTCTCACTATGGTTTTCTTGACTACACCGTTCATTCGCAAAGTCTTTAGCACGGCTGTCTCTGAATATGCGTGGAAGGAGATTTCGGCTATCATGTCCTCCACGGGTTGCTCCTCAGCTACTTCTCCTTGATGTCCAATCACACCTTCATCTTCAACTTCAAACTCATCTTCCACATCCTCTAATTTATCTATTAGCGTCACCGATCCCATCGATTTACCGCAGCAATGCCCGAGTATAAATTTCTCATCACAACGAAAGCATAGGCCTTTGGCTCTTCATTCCTCAACTTGAGCAGGTGTGAGTGCTCGTCCCGGACCTCTAGGTGCATACTTCACATCTTGAGATGGCTTCAAGGGTGCTCGAGGAGGCACCATTGCAGTAGCGGTTCTTGGTACTCTAGTAACATTTTCTACCGTTATGGTTGGTTGAGCTTGATTGTGGCTTCCTTGGCTCGACCAGTTCTATTTCAGATGTAACTTTTTAGCTCGATATTTGTCTTCCATGAGCACCACATCTTCAAAGGCCTTCTTTAAGGTTCTAGGCCTTAAAACCCTCATGTCGGCTTGTATGTCTCCCTGCAGCCCGGAGATGAAGGTGCTGCGATGTTGCTAATCCGTCCATCAGGGTTAGCATCGGCTACTTATCCTCTCAAATTCTTCTTGATATGCCCCAACCTTGGTCTTTTGCACCGTCTTTGAGAGGAGAGCATCGAAGTCTTCATACCCTGAAGCTCCAAATCGCTGCGTGATATCGGCGCAAAAGTCAGCCCAAGTTTCAATAGCCTCATTGGCATTGGCTGCACGAAACCAATGAAGCGCCGCATCTTTAAGGTGAAAGCTTGCAAGTGTTACCTTATATTCTTCTATCGTACCCTAGTATGCGAAGAATTGCTCCGCCCTATACAACCAATCGATTGGATCGCCACCTTTGAACTTGGGGAATTCGAGACGCACGATTTGCCCACGCATGCTGTTGTCTCGATCCAGATCATGTCCAAGTCCTTGTCTAACCGGAGGAGGATGCACCATGAATGGTTGATGATCTCTCCTTCGATTTTGATTAACTCAACGCGGTTCCAATTCGTATTGCCCCACTCACGGATCTAGATCTCCAAGGTGATCTCCATAGTGGTTCACTCGTCGAATGGGTTCACCTGCAACTGGGCCTAGTGGAACCATCCTTGCTTGTTTCTATGAAACACTTAGGGTTTTTCTTATTACATTAGGTGTTTATTTTCATTAAAATCAAATTCCTATACGTCACGTTCGAACGGAGGTGGGGTCGCATTCGAACGCCCTTATGAATGCCTGCATCAGATTCGCAAGTACAGAGAATGCATATTGTGCGTTCGAATGTTGTCGGGCGAGTTCGAATGCCTATATCACATTCGCACATCTAGAGATGGAGTTTTTTGAGTGCGTTCAAACGCGATCCGATGCTTTCGAACGCGATCGATAGGAATCCTCTAGAATTAGGGTTTCATGTTATTTTAGGACTTGTTGGCTAGCCTCTATAAATATGTGGATGATAGCCAACTTTATTCTGGAATTGGATTATTGATTTCTTGCCTCCTATCTTCTCTTTAGACTTCTCCCTCCTCCCTCTTCACTATCCTTCCACCTTTACCGTTGGTAAGGTTTTTACTAACTTCTAATCTCCCTCGACTGTCGAGCCACCCCACTTCTTTGGGATCTCGACCACTTTGTTCCCTTCGTCTACTTCCCCCAATCACTTCCACAATCCACCCTCATCTCCATACCCATCCATAACCCTAATATCCACTTCACCCGTCACCACTACCTTCACCCACGTCATTCCGTATTTTCGTCCCTACTACCGTTCGAATCTGCGAAGGGTGTAAATAGGAAAGTTGTAGATCAGGAAGTTATGGATCCAACCCAATTAGTTTCGTAATTTTCTAACTACAGGAGTATATCTGACAAATATGTTCCTACAGTTGTGCGGGCTGATTCCTATAATAGATTCAGATCTTAAAGGAATCTTAGCGTAGCCTATCTTTGATTCCAGATCCCATCAATTAGTATCAGAGCTTATCATTGGTATCAGAGCCTATTAATTTAGTATCAGAGCCCATCAATTTTTATTAGAGCTCATCCATTAGTATAAGAGCAGTGAAACTCAGACCTTCACTAATGATTGAAACAAGGAAGATGACATCAACAAAGAGACCTATGGAGAACACACCAACAAGGGAGGACTGAATGCATGATGATCCTAACCGTGAGGCCGATTCTTTTGGAGCGACCATGGTAGGATCAAGTCAACCAACGTCCATGGGTTCGAATATGGATGAACTAAGGGGCATGTTCCAAACATTGTTGCATAAACTTGACAACATGCAAAAAGATCACAATGAATTCAAGGAATATATCGTGAATCGATTGGGTTCGTCATCTCCTCGACGACAAACGGAGTTTTAAGAAGGATCAGCGGTGGAACCCCATAGAACTAATACCCCACAAGTCTAGGTACGTCATATGAATGTTAATGATCCCCTCCTTCCTGTGCTTTCACATCATCCCCCACCTCCGTTATAAAAACCAAGACCGGCGGTGGTGGAACTCGAGAGGCGTGCAGCACTAGTGCGCTTCGTCGATGAGGAGGATTGGCACTATGAGGATGAGGTTGATCCCTATGGAGATGGTGATGGACGTGCTCGAGGATTTAAAGAAGGTGATCAACAAGCACAAAGGTTTAGACCTGAACCAAGGATCTTTCGCGAATCCGACGACGCTAAAAACTGCACATTTGGACTTTCCAAAATTCCAAGGCGGTGATTCAACGGATTGGGTGCTTCAAGTTGAACGATATTTTGATTGTCAAGGTACAACAGAAGATGCAGAAGTCCAGATAGCAAGCTTCCACCTCCAAGGAACAACATTGGATTGGTATAGATCAGTTATTCATGGGGGTGGATTTATTGGATGGGCTAATTTTTGTAGAAGGATTGCACGTAGATTTGAGACAGCAGCATATGAAGATTTTACTGCCACATTAAGCAAGATGGTTCAGAGGACTACCGTATTGGAGTATCAAGCTGAGTTTGAAAGAGTTAGTCGTTGTGAGCCACCGTGGCCCGAACATACATGGACGAGTACATTTATTTTAGGGCTATGAGAGGAGATACAAGTGGATGTTCATGCTCTACGTCCTACTACACTTGAGGATGCCTTTTAGAAGGCCATGAGGGTGGAACAAAATCATAGAGCTTTAAGGATGGCAGCGAAAAACAATTGGGGCAACCGAGATGGGCGGTTTGCATCTAGAACGACAGTTGGAAATTCTGCGGTTTCAAAAACAGCGGCTACGAGTACTAGACCACGACCACCTTTGAGACCTTCTTCCGATGTTGGAGGAGGCACAAGACCCCCGTTCAAACTCTCACACCTGCCTAGGTGGAGGAGCGAAGAGCGAAGGGCCTTTGCTTTCGATGTGATGAGCGTTTCACCCCCGGTCATCGGTGTTCTAAATCGATCAGGACTGTGATGCTTATCAATGGTCCTGAGGAGGATAATAAAGTTGATGATGATGGAGAGTGTCTAGAGGAGACCCATGAGGAGACCGTTGAGGAGAGCGTGGAGAAAAATATCCAAGCTGAAATATTGATGCATGCATATTTGGGTACTTCCGCGTCTAGGACATTATGGGTAGACGGACTCGTTAGAAAGCATTGTGTGCACATCCCCATCGATTCAGGAAGTACATACAACTTTCTAAACGAGAGGCTAGTGAGGAGATTGGGTTTGGATGCTGAACCGACTATGGGGTTTGACATTGCTATTAGAGATGGCACGAAGCTTAGGGTGGAGAGCTTGTGTCGCCGAGTCGGTATACGGGTGCAAGGACACGACATCATTGTGGACTTGTATCCGTTGGCGCCGCGAGGAGCGGACATTGTCCTTGGTGCAGAGTCTGGAACTCGTCACATTTGATTTTCAGAGCATGTGGATGAAATATAAACAAGGAAATAAAAATGTGCGGCTTAATGGTGTTCAATCTTCGCCTATTCTTGCGATGCAGCCTATGGTGGGGCTGCCTTGTGTGTATGATTTGGCCTATCTTTCTTAGTTAGGCCCAGCAGGAGATGAGCCTCTAACAGGAGATAAACTTGGCTTGAGGGCCGGGTATCATCAAATTAGAGTTCACTCGGCGGATGTGCACAAAACTGCATTTCAGACTTCGGACGGGCATTACGAGTTCCGAGTGATGCCTTTTGGTCTCACCAATACTCTAGCTACCTTTTAAAGCCTCATGAATGATATATTTCGACCTCTCTTGCGAAGGTATGTCTTGATATTTTTTGACGATATTTTGGCGTATAGCAGGACTGAATTGGAGGTATTGGCTGTATTTAGAGGACGTGCTGAATTTATTGGAGAAAAACCAATTGAAGATCAAGAAGTCCAAGTGCCTATAGGGAGTACCAAAGGGGCAGTATTTAGGCCACATCATTTCAGCAGATGGTGTAGTGACGAATCCTTAAAAGGTTTCATATATAACCGCTTAGCACATCGATTCATTGCCGGATATGGCAAGATCACTTCTCCTCTTTCTTTGTTGAAGAAAGGACTTTTTTAGATAAACGGATGAAGCCACTTCAGCTTTTAAAAAATTAAAAATAGCAATAACGACGGTACCCGTTCTAGTGCTACTGGACTTCAACAAAGAATTCATTATGGAATGTGATGCGTCGGGTGTTGGCATAGGAGCTGTACTAATGCAAGAAGGACGTCCCATTCCTGTCTTAGTAAGATTTTATCAAAAAAAATCTCAGTAATTATCAACTTATGAGAGAGAGATATTGGCAATTCTACATGCGGTGACAAAGTGGAGGATTTATTTGATCGGTAAACGATTCATTATCCGAACCGATCAAAGGAGCCTTCCATACTTTATGGGACAGCGCATACACACTCTAGCACAGCAGCAATGGGTCATAAAATTGCTAGGGTATGTGTAACAACCCAACCAAAAAAAAAAAATTTTGCATGGGCACGACGTGGCCGGCCACAGTGTGACCGGCCTCGTGCCCATGCAGTGGGGCTGCGTGGGGGAGGTGCCACGCACCCCCCCCCCCTCGCGTCGCCGCAGCCAACCGGCTGCGGCCATCTGGCAGTGGCGGGCCCCAGCGCCGCCGCAGCCACCGCCAACCTCCCACCGCCTTCCCTCTCTCTCTTTAAATCTCTCTCTCTCTCTCTCTCTCTCTCTGGATGCTCTCTCTCTATCTCTCTCTCTCTCTCTCGCCGAGGCCGGTCGTCGCCGTCGCCACCTCCTCGAGCGCCGGTGAGCTCCTCTCTCTCTCTCCCTCTCTCTCTCTCTCTTTCTTGCCCGAGGGTGGGCTCGTCGGAGCCGAGGCACCGGCGAGAGGCCAGCCGCTGGCTGGCCAGCAGCGGCCGGTGCCCTCCCCGCCGGCCCGGGTCCGCAACCTCCTCCCTCACCTCCTCTCTTTCTTCTCTTCCTCTTCTCTTCTTCTTCTTCTTCTTCTTCTTCTTCTTCTTTCTTCTTTCTTTCTTTCTTTCTTTCTTTCTCTTTCTCCTTCTTCCTCAGCTCCTCTTTTCTCTTTCTGCATAGTGTTGGGCCGAGCCCAGCACTGATGGTAGTTGTAATTAAATTATTAATTAATTAGTTTATTTATGTTATTTATTTAAGTATTTTGCTTCTTAATTAATGCAAATAGATTATTTAGACATTAACTATTTTAATAATATTATATATCCTTCAATGTAATTTTTTTAATGATAATTTTTATAATTAATGATTAATTAGGCATAAATATAGGTAATACTTATATTTATTTATTTACTTACATTATTATTTTGTAACAAAGAAGATAATGGCTACATAGTCCCTAATTAATCAAGATATAATTTAATTATACTTAGGTTTTTCTCTATATTTATATTTTATTTATAATAAAAATCTAGCCAATTATAAAAATAAGTAGAAGTTCTAAAATCTAATAAATCATCATATTTTACTCGAACGGATTATAATGGGATAAACAACTAACTTTATGTTACTTAACCATTTTCAGACGATCCCGAACCCCTTATTTGAGACCCCGTGGACCTTGCTAGCGATGAGTGTCACTCGGTTACCTGACGGACGTGAGAGATGCGTGGTTTGTATCTTCTGATCAGACTGTGAGTAGTCTTATCCCCTAGATCCCTTTCTCAAATTAGGTTATATTATATATTATGTACATGCATGTTTTGGCCTCCAGCATGATTATATGACTTTATCTAGAGATGATTACCGTCGAGCATATTTTTATCATGCATGTAATTAGGCTGATCTTTGATATAAGTATGATAATGATAAATAAGGATGGTTGGAGATGATTATACTGTTATGGTTTTATGTCGAGATGATTTCTAGTATGAGTGTGCATGTGATAGACTAGCGAGAGTATGCATGTGTTAAATACATGGTTGGAGACTACATTGCAGCATTTTTCTCTTGATTCCTGTTCCACCTAAATTCCTATTATGCATTGACTCGTTATTGTACTGGATATATGCATATGATCTGTCATTTAAAAAGAAAGCATGAAATATGATTGATAGGATAGTTGATAGAAAGCGTGGGGATACCCGAGTAGGCGCCAGGGTTAGGGGTGCCTGGATTGATGATTATGGTCGCTGATATGCGATATCTCGTGGCCCATGTCCGAGGTCAGTTGAGTCTGTGCGCACAGACAATCGGACACATGCCGTTCGCCAGGGCATATGTGGCGAGTTATCCTCACGAGGTTTCTATCAACTATGTGGGGTGCCCGGTCTGGATGGATGTTGATACCCTTAGCGGATGGCAGGGTATGGTTATATTTGAGATACTCCTTGCGGATGGCAGAGTATGCTCGGAGCCTTTGGACATGATATTGAGACCGGGTACCGGGTGTTGACTGTGCACAGTGGTCTAGTATGATGATATTATACCGAGATGTCGGTGATGATCGTGATGTTGAGAAATGCATATGATTTCATTATCATTCGGTTACCTGATTATCGAGTGGTCAATATGCATCATATATGGTTGCATTTGATATCATAGCATAGTCATGATCGGCATGCATCATGTGTCATATTTGAGAGAGAGTTATGATGATAGATAACATGGAGATTTGTTTACTCATGGTCGAGGATTATATACTTTTATCAGTTATGACGTGTTATCTACTTTTCATTTATATATTATTGAGGATACATTCATATACTCATTCATGACATGATACTCTTTCTGATTCATATTATCCAGTACATGATTTACTCTCTGTTTGGCATCACTAATTCGGGGTAAGGTCTATTCACTGAGCCTTTTGCTCATGACTCTCTTTATTTCTTTTCTAACCCCTTCAGATATGTGGTACGTGATAGCGACTTGAGAAGATATTTTAGGGCGATGATGAGGTGAGCTATAGATACAAGATGGTATAGATGATAGTTTATATAGAAATCGAGTTGTACCAATATTTGATATTTGTACTCTTTTGTATTAGACAATGATTTGTATAATACAGGTCGAATCATAGTGTACCCTTGTATTAGTTATTTTAGTTGTATCTTGATGGTTTGTTGTGGCCTGTGTGGGTCCTACCAGATTATGTAGCGGTCTAGTGTATATTATTGTGGACTTTGATATTCATATGTTAATAGGTTTATTTGGTTAAGAGTATGATTTATTTGGTGATGGATTATGTGATCATGGATATGTTAGCAGGTGTTATTTGATGATGTCATGAACGTATGTGCACAGGAGTGTATCTGTGCGTGACGGGCCCCGCCCGACCTGTCGCGTGCGCCGCGAGTGCCGTGTGGGCGCGTGTGCGTGCACGTGCCCGTGCCGGGCAGGGGCGTTACAGTATGATTATAAAATTCAATACAAGAAGGGAATGGAAAATAGAGCGGGGGATGCACTATTGCGTCAACCCGATACCGCCGAGCTTGCAGCCTATTCATCTCCTACCTTTCCCTTCCTTGACGAGGTGAGGTATGCATGTACATCTGACCCAGATATTTCGAGATTGTTGTAGGAGGTGATGGATGATCCGGAGCGCCATCCCGAGTTGGAGAATCGAGGCAGTTTGCTGCTTGACTGCGGATGCATTTGGGTGCCCGCAAATGATAGATTGCGGCAGAAATTGTTGGAGCACTTCCACCACACTCCAGAGGCTGGTTATGAGGGTGTCTTAAGGACTTATAGGAGGATATCTCAGAGTTGCACGTGGCCAGGATTTAGGCGGTATGTGAGAAGTTTTGTCCGTGCTTGCGAAGTTTGTCAGAGGGCTAAGGCAACCACATTGAAACCAGCCGGATTACTACAGCCTTTACCTATATCGGACCGTATTTGGGAGGACATTTCTATGGACTTCATAGAGGGTCTTCTACTGGCACATGGTTATTCTGTTATTTTTGTGGTGGTTGGCAGATTGAGCAAGTGTGCGTATTTTTCGGCATTGTCACATCCGTTTTCAGCTAAGTCAATGGCTAAAATTTTTGTTAGCGATGTTGCTCGGTTACATGGCATGCCACGCACGATTGTGTCGGATCATGATAGTGTATTTATGAGCTACTTTTGGACTAAGTTTTTCATATTGCAGGGGACCCGATTGAACTTCAATTCGGCCTACTGTCCATAGACGAACGACCCAACCGAGGTGGTCAATCGAGGCATTGAGTAGTATTTGAGGTGTTTTGTGGGAGAGATGTCGAGATGATGGTTGGAGTTCTTACTATGGGCGGAGTGGCCTTATAACACTACCTACCATAGCAGTATTGACATGACTCCATTTGAGGTGGTGTATGGACACACAGCTCCGACGTTACGCGCTTATGATCCAGTGGCATCAGCAGATCGGAGAGAGGTGGACTTGGCATTGATGGATAGAGACGCCACATTGAGGAGGTTGCGTGCTCATCTTAAACTTACTCAAAACAGCATGAAGCAAGTTTACGATCGTAGCCATAGGGAGTAGGAGTTTGACATTGGTAGTTGGGTGTTTGTGAGGGTACAACTGTATCAATAGGTGACCTTACGTCCGATGCAAAACCAAAAGTTAGCACAATCCACCCTCATCTCCATACCCATCTATAACCCTGACATCCACTTCACCCGTCACCACCACCTTCACCCACGTTATTCCGTATTTTCGTCCCTGCTACAGTTTGAATCTATAAAGGGCATAAATATAAAAGTTGTAGAGCAGAAAGTTACGAATCCAACCCAATTAGATTCGTAATTTTATGACCACTAGAGAATATCTGAGAAATATGCTCCCACAGTTGCGTGGACTGATTCCTGTATTACATTCAGATCTTGAAGGAATCTTAATATAGCCTATCTTTAATTCCAGATCCTATCAATTGGTATTAGAGCCTATCAATTTGATATCAGAGTCCATCAATTGGTATTAGAGCTTATCACTCTGCCCATAGGGTGGTGGCAGCAGCGGATCTTGGGGCTGCAAATTCCGAACTGGTGGCGGCAGGTTCATAGGAGTGCACTCGTGTCTTGGGGTCGATGGTGCATTCCTGTTCGCCATGGCTTCTGATACGATCTCGCCTCTGGCTATGGAGCTCTGATACCAGATTGATACGATCTCCCATTTAGGCTAAGGTTCAATCTCTTCCAATTACTTGATCTGGACTAGATCTGGCACAGAACTTTAAAATAAGATCCCAAAATATGCCGCCACTAGATCGACGTAAACTTTTGATATATTGTAGCCCCAGAAAAGTCCTTTCCAACAAATCTAGTTTTTGGTGAATCGGATGTGGGGATCTCGAGATATCGCCTGATTAATGGACGAAGGTCGGGGTGGTATGTTTTGGATCCTTAGATGGAGGCACATGATCCTAGGTAATGGTGATTCAAAGTGGACCGGCGTTAATGGGGTGGCACCGGTGAAAAGTGGTGCTAGAAGGGTTATGGTTGATGGAAGGGTTAGGGTAAGTGTTGGATAGATTGGAAGATGGGGGAGGAGAGGGACGCCCTAAAAGACTAGGGTGATTGGCCGGTCGAGGGAGGTTAGAAGCGGCGTCGCTGGGGATTGAGAGAACGGGAGCGAAGAAGACGAAGGAGGCAAGGCAAAACTCAATCTCAATAATCAAAAATCACTTTGGTTGCCATCCACATCCTTTTAGAGGCTAACCAACAACTCAAATTAACCCTAACAATACAATTTTCGCCGACCGCGTTCGAACGCACCGAGTTTGCTCCTCTGGATTTACGAATGCGATGCATGCGTTAGAACACGTGATCGAACACGCCTGTCGGTATTTGCGAACGCGATGCAGGCTCTCTTCACCCACGTTCACAACCCCGTTCACAAACCGCGTTCGAACTCACTCCACCCGCGTTCGAACGCGACTTATAGAAAACTTATTTGAATGGAAATTAAATACTAAAACATGAAACAAAAACACTCCTAAAGTGAATCCAAGCTCAAGACGATATCGGTGAAGTCCGAATCGTATCAGCTTCCCTTGTCACGCTTAATTCCTACATCATCTCCATCATCATCTAGTTGTTGATGGCTATTTGTTTGGAAAATCCCAACACGGCTTGAACACTAGGTTCTTCCGTATTCCAATTTGATCGGGTGGTTTTCTGGGTGTAAGTCCCCGCAACCGTTTCCCCCTCCTCTATTAGGAGAATCTCTTCCTCCTCTTCTCGCCGTGCGGCCATGGCTCTGGTTGTCATCATAGGAAGCGCGTGTCCGAGGAATGGTGGCTCTGATACCAGCTTGATACGATCTCCCCGTTTGGCCAAGGCTCTATCCTTCCTGTTTTCATATCTAGATAGGATTTGACATGGAACTTTGAAAATAGATCTTGAAAGATTCTGCCATCGGATCGACGTAAGATTTTGATATGTTGTATCCTCAAAAAAAGATCTTTCTAACAAATCAAGTTTTAGGCAAATCGGATGTTGGGATCTCGATATATCGTCTGATTAGTGGACGAACATCGAAAAGTCTATCTTAGGATTCGTGGATGGAGACATGAGATCCTAGATGATGGACCAATGTTAATGGGGTGGCACCGATGAATAAGTGATGGTAGAAGGGTTATGGGTGATGAAAGGGTTAGGGCAAGTGTTGGATAAATTGGAAGAAGAGGGAGGAGTGGGCCGCCCCTAAGGAACTAAGGTGATTGGCCAATCAAGGGAGGCTAGAAGTGGCATCGCCGAGGATCGACAGAACGGGAGAGAAGAAGACGAATGAGACAAGGCAAAAACTCAATTCATCAATAATAATTCCATGGTTGCCATCCACACCTTTAGAGGCTAACCAAACAATTCAAAAATGGCAATTATTAACCCTTAACAGTACATTTTTGCCAACCGTATTCGAACGCGCACAATCACATTCGAACGCATATATTTGCACTTCTCTGGATTTGTGAACGCAATGCAAGCATTCGCAAAGGCGTTCGAACGCATATTTCGCACTCTCTAGATGTGCGAACCTGATGTAGGCGTTCACAAGCGCGTTCGAACGCACTCCACCAGCGTTCGAATGCGATGTACAGAAAGCTTTTTTTTTAAGAATTAAACACTAAAACAAGAGACAAATACATCCTTAAAGTGTATCCATGCTCGAGATGATATCGGTGAGGTACGAATCGTATCACATGGAGCAACGTGTACACACCCCAGCACAGCAACAGTGGGTCACAAAACTCCTTGGGTATGACTACGAACTAGCCTACAAAAAGGGGATCGAGAACTGAGCGGCCGATGCCCTTTCGCGCCAACCGGACACAAGTGAGCTCGCCTCCTTTTCAACACCAACCCTACCTCTATTTTCAGATATGTGGGGAAGCAATGTAGAGGATCAAATCATGGAGGAGCTTGAGTTAGAGTTTAAATATTGCTTCCATAATTTCAAACCTTGAGGACAAGGTTGCGGAAGCATAGTGGATTGATACGATTCGGACTTCACCGATGTTGTCTCAAGCATTGATACACTTTAGGGATGTCTTTATTTTTTTTCAATTGTTTAATTCTTAAAAAAAATAATTTTTCTGTATTTTGCGTTCGAACGCTAGTGGAGTGCGTTCGAACGCGCTTGTGAATGCCAGCATCAGGTTCGCACATCCAAAGAGTGCAAAATCTATATTCGAACACGCCTGCGAATGCTTGCATCGCGTTTGCACATACAGAGATTGTAAAATGTGCGTTCGAACGTGATCCGGCGCATTTGAACGCGGTTGGTAAAAATCTACTATTTTAGGGTTAATAGTCGTTATTTTTGAATTATTTGATTAGCCTCTAAAGGTGTGGATGGCAACCATGGAATAATTATTAAATGAATTGAGTTTTGCCTTGTCTCCTTTGTCTTCTTCTTTCTGATAGGTTATAATACCAAATTGATGTAATTTGGAACCAAAGATAGGCTATGCTAAGATTCCTACAAGATCTGAATTTATTATAGGAATTAGTTCGCGTAATCATGGAAAAATATTCCTCAGATATTTTTTGGTAGTTAGAAAATTACGAAACTAATTAAGTTGGATCCATAACTTCTTGATCTACAACTTTTATATTTATACTCTTTGCAAATTCAAACTATAGTAGGGACAAAAATACGGATTAACGTGGATGATAGTGGTGGTGACGGGTGGAGTGGATATTAGGGTTATGGATGGGTATGGAGAAGAGGATGGATTGTGGAAGTGATTAAGGAAAGTAGACAAAGGGAACGAAGTGGTCGAGATCCCAAAGAAGAGGGGTGACTTGACAACCGAGGGAGATTAGAAGCGACGAGAAACCTTGCCAATGGTAGAGGTGGAAAGATGGTGAAGAAGGAGGAGGGAGGAGTCTAGAGAGAAGATAGGAGATAAAAACTTAAGAATCCAATAGCATAATGAAGTTAGTTGCCATTCACATATTTATAGAGGCTAGTCAATAAGTCCTAAAACAATATGAAATCCTAATTCTAAAGGATTCTTGTCGATCGCATTAGAACGCACTCAAAAAGCCCATTCTCTGGATTTGCGAATGCAACACAAGCGTTCGAACTTGGGCGTTCACAAGGCATTCACAAGCGCGGGCATTCACAAGGCGTTCATAAGGTATTCACAAGTGTTCACAAGGACGTTCGAACGCGACTCCACCTACGTTCGAACGCGACTTACAAGAATTTTATTTTAATAAAAATAAACACCTAATGCAATAAAAAAAAATCCTAACTAAGTATATCACTCTCCCGTTCTCTCGTTCCCCAGCGTCGCTGCTTCTAGCCTCCCTCGACCGGCCAATCACCCTAGTCCCTTAGGGACGGCCCACTCCTCGTCTTCTTCCAATCTATCCATCACTTTACCCTAACCCTTCTATCACCCATAACCCTTCCACCACCACTTATTCACCGGTGCCACCCTGCTAATGCCGGTCCACCAACCTCCACCATCACCAAGGATTTCGTGCCTCCATCCACGGATCCTAAGACAGACTCCCCGATGTTCATCCACTAATCAGATGATATCTCGAAATCCCAACATTCAATTTGCTTAAAACTTGATTTATTGGAAAGCTCTTTTTTAGAGCTACAATATATCAAAATCTCACATCGATCTAACAGCAACATCTTTTGGGATCTATTTTCGAAGTTCCGTGTCAAATCTTGTTCAGATCTGAAAATCGGAATAGATCGAGCCTTGGCCAAAAGAGGAAATCGTATCACAACTTCATCCCAAAGTGACTCTAGCAAGGTGGAATTTCTAATCATACTACTTACCATGTCCTTAGGACTATGGTTTCTTCTCTCTGTTACACCATTTTGGCTTAGAGTCCCCGACACGGTGTATTGGAGGACGATACCATACTCCAACAAATATTTGGTCATTATTCATCGAATCCATCATATCTACCATAGTATTCACCTCCACGATTAGATTTAATGGTCTTTATTTTCTTGCCTAGTTGATTTTTAACTTTGGCTTTAAAATTCTTGAACATATCTGATGACTGAGACTTCTCATGAATTAAATAAAGATAGCCATAATGTGAGTATTCGTTAATGGAAGTGATAAAATATTATTGTCCATTCCAAGAAGATATAGGAAATGGACCACAAATATTTATATTTATTAATTCCAAAATGTCACCACACCTATTGGCATCCTTTTTCCTCACTTTTGTTTGTTTACCCCTTAATATGCTCTATACAGACTTGAAAGTCTGACAAACTAAGTGGATCAGGAATTCCTTTTGACACAAGTTTTTGAATACGTTGTTTTGATATATGACCTAAACGTATGTACCATAATATTGATTAATTTTCATTTGTTAATTTTTTCTTAATGCCATAATTACTTGAAGTAAGATTTCATTACCATTAGAGGCCTTTATGTCCAATTTGTATAACTTATCCATTAGACTACCAGTAGCAATAATACTTGAATTTAGATAAAGACTTAACATTCCATTTCCAAATGAACAAGAATATCTAGATTTGTCCAAATATGAAATAGAAATTAAAGCCCCATCGAAACGACGGTACTATAAATGTCTTGTATAAATTCGAGGTATATCCAGTGTCTAACTATAATCTAAAAAGACCAATAATTTTCACTGCAGCTTGTTGCCATTTTTCATATAGGTGTATCTTTCACCATTAGTTGGCATCCGGCTCCTTATGTAACCCTACATTTTTGTCCGAAGTTGCATCCATATTTATCCACCAAGTATCGCTAGGCATTATAGCTAAATTAATATCCGAAGAAACAAAGTTAAGAAGTGCATGTTTCCTTTCACGCCGAGCAACGTACTTGGTACAGGTCTTCTTCTGTGACCAGTCTTCATGCCAAAGAAACAAGTGATCTCCTTATCTTGTTTCTTTTGAACCCTTTGCTCAGATGTCCCAGAATCTGCAGCTTGCTTTTCCTTATCATTCCTCTTTCTTTTCTTGTTGGCACCATGTCCTTGTGATGTCAAAGCCAAATGAGCACTATCTATCTTCAATTGTTTTAGTCTCTTCTCCTCTTACACACACTAAGTAATAAGCTCATTTAAAGTAGACTTTTGTTACTGAGTGTTGTAACTTATCTTGAATGGACTAAATTATGTAGGCAGAGAGATCAAGACCAAGTGCACTAGTATGTCTTCTAACAACTCTAACTTCAGTTCCTCCAGTCTAGTTACAAAATTGAACATTTCTATTATATACTCCCTTATATTCTCATTCCCTTGTACCGCATGGAGACAAGCTTACTAAGAATAATGTTCGTCTCGACCTCTTCATTTACAACAAATCTGTTTGCTATTTGGTCCAAGAATATCTTGGGCTTGGAAGGTATTGCACCCATTATAGCATCTGGAATTAAGTGCTTCATTATCATTTGACTCATGCGATTGGATTACTCCCATTTTTTCATAATCAGCCTTTTGCTCAGCAGTGTTGACATTAGTAAAGTCTGTAGGGCAATCTACCCTTAATGCATGGTCTAAATCCATGCACCCGAGCACAATCATAATGTGATATTTTTCATTTCTTAAAGTTTGTGCCATTAAGCACGAAAATATTATTAATATTAGCAGATATGGAAGACGATAAATAATAACAATAAAACTTACAATTAGTCACAAAATAACATGCATTATGAATAAATAAAACCTTAACATATATACGTGCACGCGGGCCTATAGCAAGATACCTAGCACAACATTGATTTTTAGTCTTTGGACAGAAGAATCAACCTGCAATTGGTACACTTTTACAAAATTAGTTCATTAATGTTGACAATAAAACCGACCAAGTAATATGAGTTTCTATAATATGCAAGGTAAACAATTATTTTACACAATAATAACATGTTTACATATTTCAAAATAGATAAAATTGCATAATATAAGTTACTTTGGCAATACATTTATCTAAAATTCTTTTAAATTGAAATATTTTTTCTAATCTGTTAGAAATATAATATGGTAATCTCCTTTTATTCTCAAAATATATTAAATCTAAATTTTCTATAAAATATAATCTTATCATATCTAATTCCACAACTCATTTATTTTAAAATATGAAACACATATGTAGGAATGACAAACTTCTGAACATGGGTTCAAATCCGATTATTATTATTTTTAAATTATTTACTCGCCAACATGCCGTGGATGTGAACCCGGCTGCATGAGCAAGTGCCTCCATCGAACAAAACGTCCAAGGACGAAAGGTAAAATGCTCAATTGATAATACGGGAGGGGAAAACAAATCATATAACTTTGAACCCACATGCATGTCTTAATGAATTAACATGTAAAGCTCGGATACCACTTGATAAAAGATCAAGTTTAATGATACTAAATTTTTTATCAACAAAAATAACTCATAGATTACATGCTAAATTATAAAGAAAGCATGCCTATTAAATTAGAGAATGAAAACAAACATAAATTTATTGTTTAGTCTCGAAGAAATATGCTTCTTCTAAGACAATAAAAGAGGAAACCACCTTCTTACGTGTCTCTCTTGATGGGAGTCCTGGGAGAACGTTTCGTATACCCAAAGAAGAGAAACTCATCATTCACCATGTATATTGGTGGACTCCAACCGTTCACAATGGCCATCCATACTCGCTCATCTATAAACTTCAAATAAGTTCTCATCCTAGCTTTCCAATATCCATAATTTAATCTATCTAGAATAGGAGGTCTAATAGATGAGGGTCCATCTCTATAAAAATCCATGCCTATCTGATCTCTCTCCAAGAGTGAGAGAACCCGCTCTGATACCAATTGAAAAAAATCCCTAGACGGACGTATGTATCTAAACACTAGGCAATGATATCGCTCGTTCGCTTAAGTAAAAATCTGAAGAAATATTAAGAACGAAAGCAGAGATGAACGCCAAGATTTTAACATGGAAAAACCCAAAATGAGAAAAAAAACCACGGATCCAAACTCGGATCAAAACCAATCACTATGATAATAGCAGTTACAAGACTGACTCACAAAACAATCCGTCGATCCAAACGACTCTGTTCTTCTCAGTCTTGATCGCTAGAACCCACGATTCACTGCTTCTTGTGATTGAAGTCCAATCTCAGTAGCCCTCGAGATTGATCTTTCACCTAGATAGCCCTTAAGATGAAAGATTAAATTCTTATAAATGAGTAGAACTTGTTCGTTGAAGAACCGATGTAGCATCAAGAAGTCTCCTTCAATAATGCTTCTTGAACAACCTTAGAGATAGGGCATCACAATCCTTATATATGATCTCCAAGATAGAGTCAAATCCAAGTCTTATCCGTACTCACGAAAATCTAATAAATTGCAAACTTCATAGGTGCGTTCGAACGCGGCCTACATCGGTTCTTCAACAAACAAGGTTCTACTCATCTACAAGAATCTAATCTTTCGTCTTAAGGGCTATTTAGATGAAAGATCAATCTCGAGGGCTACTGAGATTGGACTTCAATCACAAGAAGTAGTGAATCGTGGGTTCTAGCGATCAAGAATGAGAGGAACAAAGTCTTATGGATTGACGGGTTGTTTTGTGAGTCAGTCTTGTAACTACTACTATCATAGTGATTGGTTTTGATCCGAGTTTGGATCCGTGGTTTTTTTCCTATTTTGGGTTTTTCCACATTAAAATTTTGACGTTCATCTCTAATTTCGTTTTTAATATTTTTCTAATTTTTACTTAAACGAAATAGCGATATCATTGCTTAGAGGTTAGATACATACGTGTGTCTAGGGGTTTTTTCAATTGGTATCAGAGCATGTTCTCTCACTCTTTGAGAGAGATCATATAGGCATGGATTTTCATAGAGATGGACCCTCATCTATTAGACCTCCTATTCTAGATGGATCAAATTATGGATATTGGAAAGCTAGGATGAGAGCTTATTTGAAGTCTATAGATGAGCGAGTATAGATGGCCATTATGAACGGTTGGAGTCCACCAATGTACATGGTGAATGATGAGTTAGTTGAGAAACCGATTGAGTCATAGGATAAAACAGATTATGAAAAAGTTGGCTGGAATAGCAAAGCAATAAATGCAATTTTTAGTTATGTTTCCTCGGAAGAATTTAGAAGAATATCTACTTGTGAAATAGCAAAAGAAGCCTGGATGATCTTAGAAACAACTTATGAAGGTACTATGGCTGTAAAACTTTCGAAACTTCAGAGGTTGACTACTAATTTTGAAAAGCAATCTTAGACTACTTCAACGACTCAAGGAAATTGAACTAGAAAGAATTCAATTTGAGCAGAAATACAAATTGGAGCTTGAACGTGTCAAAGACCTTTCTAAACAACTTGACAATGCGAAAATAAAATGAAGGCTGATGAAATCGAATTAGAGCGATTGCATAAAGAAGTTACATTTCTGAAAGGAAAGAACAAACTGGACGAGATTCTAAAAGCTCAGATCTCTGAAAAAGACAGGTATGGTGTTGGATATACTGGTAATTCAAATAATAATAAAACTACTTTTGTTTCTGCAGGTATACAAAAGGAAGAATACCTGAAGCCATCAATCACATTTTCAAAGCAATCCTGGATGAATCCTTCCAAATTGAAGTTGAATCTACAAACTAGTGAATCTTTGACGATACCAAAGGTAAACTTTAGTCACACCTCTCGACAAAAGGTGAGTAGAAAAGAGTTTGTTCCGACATGCTATCATTGCGACATTCTAGGGCATATTCGACCTTATTGTAAATATTTGCAAAAACCTAGAACTGCTTTCATTTATGGGATGAAAACAAAAACCATATGGGTCAAGAAAAGTGATTTGAAATGTTATGTTGTGCATACAGCCTTGAAAGCTTTAAATTCTGATTTATGGTATTTAGATAGTGGCTGTTCAAGACATATGTCGGGTGACAAGTCGTTATTTTCTAATCTTGAAAAACATGAAGGGGGAGTTGTGACATTCGGAGATGGTAATTCATCAAAGGTAATAGGTAAAGGAAAGGTGAGTACTCTAGGGATTCCTAGTCTCGAAAATGTTCTTTATGTTAAGGGCTTGAAAGCAAATCTACTGAGCATCAGTCAATTTTGTGATGAAGATTATGAGGTAAAATTCTTCAAAAATGATTGTACTGTTCTAGATCATGATGGTAATGTTATATGCTATGGATCTAGAACATCTGATAATTGCTATATCGTTAGAACTTCACATAAACTGAAATGTAACAGTGCGTCTTTCGACATTGCAGATCTTTGGCATCAACGTCTTGGACATGTGAATCACAAAGAATTATTTACTCTGTCCAAACATGAAGTGGTAAGAGGAATACCTAAGATGAAAGAAATGTTAAAAAGAGTGTGCGGTTCATGTCAAATTGGAAAACAAATTCGTATCTCACACAAGAAGGTAAATATAGCTACCACTGACCGTGTGCTACAATTAGTTCAAATGGACTTCATGGGTCCAACAAAAACGGAAAGTCTTGGAGGTAAACGCTATATATTCTTAATGGTCGATGATTACTCCAGATATACCTGGGTTGCCTTTCTACGTGAGAAGTCTGAAACCTTTGAAGTTTTTAAATCACTATGCTTAAAATTGCAGAATGAAAAATCTACAACCCTAGTTAGGATTCGTTCTGATCATGGTAGAGAATTTGAAAATAAAAATTTTTATATATTTTGCGATTCTCTTGGTATTCAACATGAGTTTTCAGCTCCTATAACTCCACAACAGAACGAGATTGTTGAAAGAAAAAATCGAGTTGTGTAGGAAATGGCTAGGGTTATGCATCATGCTAAAAAGGTTACTCAAAGGTTTTGGGCAGAGGCGATCAATACAGCAGTACATGTGATAAATCGTGTTTATCTAAGTCCAGGTACAAATATGACTGCTTATGAAATCTGGAAAGGTAAGAAACCTAGTGTTAAATATTTTCGAGTTTTTGGTAGTAAATGTTATATCTTGCGTGATCGAGAATATTTGACTAAATTTGACACTAGAAGTAGCGAAGGCATCTTCTTTGGGTACTCGAATAATAGTAGAGCCTACAGAGTATTTAATCTATATTCGAACCCATGGACGTAGGTTGACTCGGTCCTGCCGTGGTCGCTCCAAAGGAATCGGCCTCACGGTTAGGATCATCGTGCATTGAATCCTCTCTTGTCGGTATGCTCTCCATAGGTCTCCTTGTTGATATCATTTTCCTTGTTTCAACAATTAATTAAGGTCTGAGGTTCACCTACTATAATACCAAATGATAGGCTCTGATACTAAATTGATGAGATCTAGAACCAAAAGATCGGCTACGGACAATTCCTTAAGATCTGAATTTATTGTAGGAAGCAGTCCGTGCAACCGTGGAAAAATATTCGTAAGATATTCTCCAATAGTTAGAAAATTCGTAACTTCTTGATCTATAACTTTCGTATTTACGCCCTTCACAGATTCAAACTACAGCAGGGACGAAAACACGAAATAACGTAGGTGATGGTGGTGGTGACGGGTGAAGTGGATGTTAGGGTTATGGATGGGTATAGAGATGAGGGTGGATTATGGAAGTGATTAAGGGAACTAGACGAGGGGAACGAAATGGTCGAGATCCCAAAAAAGAGGGGTGACTCGATAGTCGAGGGAGATTAGAAGTTAGAAGAAACCTTGCCAACGGTAGAGGTGGAAGGATGGTGAAGAGGGAGGAGGGAGAAGTCTAGAGAGAAGATAGAAGAAAAGAAATCAATAATCCAATAGCATTATGAAGTTGGCTGCCATCCACATATTTATAGAGGCTAGCCAAGAAATCCTAAAACAATATGAAACCCTAATTCTAGAGGATTCTCATCGATCGTGTTCGAATGCGCCAGATCACGTTTGAACACACTTACAAAAACTCCATCTCTATATGTGCGAACGCGATATAGTCGTTCGAATGTGGGTGTTCAAATACGCCCGACTGCGTTCGAACGCACAATATGCGTTCTTTGTATTTGCGAACCTAATGCAAGTGTTCACAAGGGCATTCGAACACACAATATGCGTTCTCTGTATTTACGAACCTGATACAGGTGTTCACAAAGGCGTTCGAACGCGACCCCACTTGCGTTCGAACGCGACCTACAGGAATTTTATTTTAATGAAAATAAACACCTAATGCATTAAGAAAAGATCCTAACTAAGTGTATCATGGACCTCCTCTGGACACTCTCCATCATTAATAACCTCATCATCCTCCTCAAGACTATCGATAAGCATCACACTCCCGATCGGTTTAGAACACTGATGATTGGGGGTGAAACATTCATCACATCGAAATTAAAGGCCATTCGCTCTTCGCTCCTCCACCTGGGCAGGTGTGAGAGTTCGAACGAGGGGTCTTGTGCTTTCTCTAACCTTAGAAGAAGGCCTCAAAGGTGGTCGTGGTCTAGTGCTCACAACCGCTGTTTTTGAAATCGTAGAGGCTCTAGCCGGAGTTCTAGGTATAAACCACCCATCTCAATTGCTCCAATTGGTCTTCGCTGCCATATTTAGAGCCCTATGCTTTTGTTCCATCCTCATGGCCTTCTCAAAGGCCTCCTCAAGACTAGTAGGATAAGGAGCACAAACATCCGCTTGTATCTCATCCCGCAACCCTGAAATAAATATGCTCATCAATGTTTGTTCAGGCCAAGGTGGCTCACAACGACTACTAACTCTTTCAAACTCAGCCTAGTACTCCGATACGGTCATCCTCTGAACCATCTTGCTTAATGTGGCAGCAAAATCTTCATATGCCTCTGTCCCAAATCTGCATGTAATCCTCCTATAAAAATTATTCCATTCGGTAAATCCACCACCATGAATAACCAATCTAAACCAATGCAATGCCGTTCCTTGAAGGTGAAAGCTTGCCATCTGGATCTTTGCATCTTCCGTTGTACCTTGATAATCCGTTAGATCACCGCCTTAGAATTTAGGAAAGTCTAAACATGCGATTCTCCCCCGAATAGCATTGTCGAGTTTGCGAAAGATACTTGATTCAGGTCTAAACCTTTGCGCATGTTGATCACCTTCTCTAAATCCTCGAGCGCGTCCATCACCATCTCCAAAGGGATCAATCTCATCCTCAAAGTTCCAATCCTCCTCATCGACGAAGCGCACCGGTGCCGCACGCCTCTCGGATTCCACCACCGCCGGTCTTGGGTTTTGTAACGGAGGTGGGGGATGATGTGTAAGCATAGGTAAGAAGGGGTCATTGACACTCACGTGACATACCTGGACCTATGGGGTATCGGTTCGATAAGGTCCTAAAAAAACCCCTAGACACACGTATGTATCTAACCTCTAGGCAATGATATTGCTCTTTCATTTAAGTAAAAATTAGAAGAAATATTAAAAACGAAAGTAGAGATGAACGCCAAGATTTTAACATGGAAAAACCCAAAATGGGAAAAAAACCACGGATCTAAACTCGGATCAAAACCAATCACTATGATAGTAGCAGTTACAAGACTGACTCACAAAACAACTCGTCGATCCAAACGACTTTGTTCCTCTCAGTCTTGATCGCTAGAACCCATGATTCACTGCTTCTTGTGATCGAAGTCCAATCTCAGTAGCCCTCGAGATTGATCTTTCGTCTAGATAGCCCTTAAGACGCAAGATTAAATTCTTGTAGATGAGAAGAACCTTGTTCGTTGAAGAATTGATGTAGCCTCAAGAAGTCTCCTTCAATAATCTTCTTCAACCACCCTAGAGATAGGGTTTCATAATCCTTATATATGATCTTCAAGATAGAGCCAAATCCGAGTCTTATCCGTACTCATGATCTTCAAGATAGAGCCAAATCCGAATCTTATCCATACTCACGAAAGTCCAAGATTTTCAAACTTCGTTGGTATGACTTGATCTCATCAAGTTTGCTTCAATAATTTTGCAATTCTTCAAACCAGAGATTTTCTAGACTTGTGTAAAGCTCATATACATGTAAAAAGTACACTTAGAATATTTTGTACACAATTGCCAACAATTAAAAACCTAACAATCTCCCCCTTTGGCAATTTGTGACAAAACAACTAGATTATAAGATATTACAAAGAATTCAAAATGAGCATTCAACAAGTCTAGAAGATCTCGCACTTCAATCCCTGCAAATAATAAAAATATACCAATCCAAGATCAAGTGAAAATAACTTGAAATGAATAACAATTCAAATACAAGTTATCAAGCAAGCAAAAGTTCAAAAGTACTTAAGCAAAGTTATTATGCAGTAAATATAAACCAATAAACTCTAATAAGCTCACCCTATGCCAACACTCCCCCTATACCAGTAAACTCCTAAACTTTAAACTCACGTCTAAACTCACACACATTCTCCCCTTTTTGACACAAATGCCAAAGACTAGAAATTCGAAGGGAACTGACGATGAAGAATCATCAACATGGAGTCGAGGTAGGTGACGAAGGCAGCCTTGGTTTCTTACTAACTGTAGCTTTTCTTTTTTTTAGGCATTCTAGAGAAAAAAAAATCGCAAGATTCAACATACGCCCAAAGCATACAAAAAAGAAAACAAGAAATCCAAAAATTCTAGAAACCATGAAGACCCTAAGTGAAATCCATCTTCCACTTAAAAATGCTAAGTTATCACGTTCAATCTCACAAATCTGCGTTCAAACCCCCAATTCAAAAAAATCAGAAATAACCACGGGCCGTTCATAGATAACATGCAGAGTGCCAAAATTATGTTTGCATCGCCCTACAGCCATTGATGTAGAAAACATTGAAAAATACCCCTTTTTTTTAAAAAAAGTAAAAAGTCTAAGAAAAAATCAAAAATCTTTTTGGAGATGCACTTCTAGAAAATCAAAATAGATTTAAGACATAGAATATGATAATCAAATGAAATAAGTCATACAAGAGCAATCAAATCATCAAAAACATATTATAATCAATTCTAATGCATCACTCAAAATTAAATTAATCTTGATTGATCATAACAATATGCATATGTAAGATGAGCATAGATAACATGAACCAATCTTCTTAAACAAACTTTCCTAGATAAACAATGATGCAACACAGTAGTCAAACCGACTTAGTATTAAAAATTTTGCACTTTTCGACTTATTCTCCATAACATAACAGGAATTTTTCCTGTATTTTTTTTTACTGAAATATATAGGTGCAATGATAGCTATCACACATGGGGTAGGTAGCCCTTTTCTTGTAGTACAAATCAAACAATGTGCAAGAAGAAATTTACATATATCATTTTTTTTTAATTTGCAAATAATATACTGAGTCAAACTGGACTCTAAACAAGACGGCTTTCACACTAACTCATTGTAGCCCTTTTCATTGATCTTTTATCAACAAATTTTTGATGACTTGATCTCATCAAGTTTGCTTTAATAATTTTGCAATTCTTCAAACCAGAGATTTTCTAGACTTGTGTAAAGCTCATATGCATGTAAAAAGTACACTTAGAATATTTTGTACACAATTGCCAACAATTAAAAACCTAACAGGTCCCACCGCTGGTCCTTCTTGAAACTCCGATCGTCGTCGAGGAGATGACGAACCCAGTCGGTTCACGACATATTCCTTGAATTCATTGTGATCCTTTTGCATCGTGTCAACTCTGTGCAACAATGTTTGAAACATGCCCCTAAGTTCATCCATATTCACACCCAAGGACGTTTGTTGACTCAGTCCTACCGTGGTCGCTCCAAGGGAATCAGCCTCACGGTCAGGGTCATCGTGAATTAAGTCTTCCCTTGTTGGTGTGCTCTCCATAGGTATCCTTGTTGATGTCATCTTCCTTGTTTCAACTATTAATGGTGATCTGAGATTCGCCTATTCTGATACCAATTTGACGGGCTCTAATATCAAATTTGATGTCATCCACTAATCGGACGATATCTCGAGATCTCCACATCCGATTCGCCTAAAACATGATTTGTTGGAAATATTTTTTCTTGGGCTACAACATATCAAAATTTCACATCAATCCAACGGCGGAATCTTTCGGGATCTATTTACAAAGTTTCGTGCCAAATCGAGCCTAGATCTGAGAATTGGAAGAGATAGAACCTTAGCCAAAAGAGGAGATCGTATCAAGCTGGTATCAGAGTCACCATTCCTTGAACATGAACTTCCTATGACAACAACCAGAGCCATGGCTGCACGATGAGATGAGGAAGAAGAGATTCTCCCAATAGAGGAGGGTGAAACGGTTGCGGGGACTTCCACCCGCGAAATCGCCCGATCTAATCAGAATACGGAAGAACCTAGTGTTCAAGTTGTGTTGGGGTCTCTTTCCGAGCAAATGGCCATCAACAACTAGATGATGATGATGGTGATGATGCGGGAATTACGGGCAATAAGGGAACCCATAGCGAACGGGAACACACCATCGACCCCACGATGCGAGTCCACTTCTATCAACCACCGTCGCCAGTTTAGAATTTGCAACCACAAGAGCCGTTGCTACCACCACCCTATGGGTAGAGGCAAGCAAGGATGGTTCCACCAGGCCCAGTTGCAGGTGAACCCATCCGACGAACGAACCATTATGGAAATCACCTTGGAGATCAAGATCTGTGGGCGGGTAAATACGATCCGAAATCACAGCGAGTTAATCAAAACCGAAGAAGGGATCATCAACCCTTCATGGTGCATCCCCCTTCGATTAGACAAGGACTTGCACATGATTCGGAACGAGACAACGGCATCCGTGGATAAATCGTGCATCTCGAATTCCCAAAGTTCAAAGGTGGCGATTTGATCGATTGGTTGTATAGGGCGAAGTAATTCTTCGCATACCAAGGTACGGTGGAAGAATACAAGGTGATGCTTGCGAGCTTCCACCTTGAAGATGCGGCGCTTTATTAGTTTTGAGCAGCCAATGGCATTGAGGCTATCGAAACTTGGGCTGACTTTTGCGCCAATATCACACGGCAATTTGGAGCGTCAGGGTATGAAGACTTCGATGCTCTCCTCTCAAAGACAGTGCAAAAGACCACGATTAGGTCATACCAAGAAGAATTTGAGAGGATAAGTAGCAGGTATCATCCACCATGGACGGATCAGCAACTTTGCAGCACCTTCATCTCTGGGCTGCGGGGAGACATACAAGCTGATGTGAGGGCTTTAAGGCCTAGAGCCTGAAAGGAGGCCTTTGAAGATGCGGTGCTCATGGAAGACAAACACAGGGCTATAAAGTTACACCTGAAACAGAGTTGGACGAGACAAGGAAGCCACAATCAAGCTCAACCAACCAATAATAGTCCAAATCTCCCTCCATGCCTATTCGGGGACAACTGCGCCAAAGACTTTGTGGGTGAACGGTGTAGTCAAGAAAACCACAGTGAGAATCTTGATTGACACCGAGTCCACCCACAACTTCATTGACAAGAGGCTCCTTAGGAAGATTGGGCTCAAGTCTGAACCCACGGAAGGGTTCGATATGACGATTGGAGATAGCATCACCTTGCGAGCAGATTTTATTTGTGGAGGTGTGGAATTGAAGGTGCAAGGCCAAACTTTCATATTGGATCTTTATCCGTTGGCCTTGCGAGGTGCCGGTATTATTTTGGGGACCCAATGACTTTGAAGCTTTGGGCCCGTGACATTTGACTTCACAAACCTCTCCATGGCATTTTGGAGGAATGACTAGAGAGTGCTGCTGGATGGAAATCAACAGTTGGTTGAACTTTCAAGCGTAGGGGACGCAGCAAGTGTGCTCGTCTGTTTCTCAGCACCCACTTTTTTTTCTCAAATCTGCAGAGAGCCAGCGCAGGAGATAATGAACTGGTCCGACTCATGGAGGAGCTGAGAGAGAACCCATCAAGCCACCCCGAGCACGAGGAGCATGGAGGGTTGGTACTCGAGCATGGGCGGATCAAGGTACCCGCAGACGAGAAGCTAAGGAGATTATTAATAGCCCACTTCCATGATACTCCCATAGCAGGCCATGAAGGGGTCTTACGTACCTACAAGCGGCTGGCCCAAAACTGTATATGGACAACAATGAAGTCAAACGTGAAGAAATATGTGCGTGAATGCCAAATCTGCCGACAAGTCAAATCGGAGACGCTCAAACCCAGTGGGCTGTTTTAACCACTGCCTATACCGGAGTATATTTGGGAGGACATCTCCATGGACTTCATCGAAGGGCTGCCGGAGGTCCGAGGACAATCGGTGGTGTTTGTTGTGGTGGATTGGCTGAGTAAATATACTCATTTCATAGCATTATCTCACCATTTTCAGCGAAAAAGGTTGCTGAAATTTTTGTTCGGGAAGTGGCGTGCTTGCATGGGATGCCTAGGACGATCGTGTCAGACCGGGATTGCATCCTCATCAGCGAGTTTTGGTCTGAGTTTTTCAGATTGCAAGGGACTCAAATCAACCTTAGTTCAGCTTATCACCCCGAGACAGATGGACAAACCGAGGTGGTGAATCACAGACTCAAACAATACTTGCGATACTTTGTGGCGGACCGACCAAAGGATTGGGTCAAATTCCTTCCATGGGCCGAGTGGTCATACAATACCGCTCATCACTCTATCATCGGCATGACCCCTTTTAAGGCGGTTTATGGGTGCACTCCCCCGGTCTTGCATACCTACAATAGACTCGCAGTGGGAGATAGAACCGAGCTCGACTTGAAACTTGCCGATCGAGATGAAACATTGAGACAGCTCAAGATTCACCTAGCAACAGCCCAAAACCGTATGAAGCAAACTCATGACAAAGGTCGGCATGGGCGAGAATTTGAGGTGGATTAATGGGTGTTCGTTCGAGCTCAACTGTACCGGCAATCCACATTGAGGCCAATTTTGAACCAAAAGTTGGGTTACAAGTACTATGGTCCGTATCGAGTGCTATAATGAATCGGTCCAGTAGCTTACCTGTTGGACCTACCTGAAGGAACTAGGATACATCCGGTCTTCCATGTATCGACATTGAAGGCCCAGATCGGACCTAACCATGTGGTGGGTTCGGCCTTGCTCGAACCAATAGAGGAAGATGGCCCCACTGAGCCAGTCCGAGTCTTAGGTCGCAGGAGAAGACACCATGGATCTAGATTGGAGACTAAAGTGCGGATTGAGTGGCTAGGAAAACCTACAGACGAGTCTACATGGGAGCTAGAGTCAGATATCATTGATCGCTTCCCAAATTTCAAACCTTGAGGACAAGATTGCAGAAGCGTGGTGGATTGATACGATTCGGACTTCACGAATGTCGTCTCAAGCACGAATACACTTTAGGAGTGTCTTTGTTTCTTCTTCTAATGTTTAATCTCTATGAAAATAATTTTTCTATAAGTCACGTTCGAACGCGGGTGGAGTGCGTTCGTACGCGGTTGTGAACGCGATTGTGAAAGCTTACATCATATCCAGAGAGTGTGCATTGTGTGTTTGAACGCCCCGTTCGAACGTGCTGTGAACGCCTGCATCGCGTTCACAAACCAGAGAAGTGGGAAACAAGTGCGTTCGGTCGCGTGTTCGAATGCCTGCATCATGTTCGCAAATCTAAAGAAGAGTGAACTCGGTGCGTTCGAACGCGCTTGAAAATGTACTATTTAGGGTTAATTTGAATTGTTTGGTTAGCCTCTAAAGGGATGTGGATGGCAACCAGTGAGTCATTATTGAAGAATTGAGTTTTGCCTTACCTCCTTCGTCTTCTTCACTCTCGTTCTCTCAATCCCCGGCGACGCCGCTTCTAACCTCCCTCGACCAGCCAATCACCCTAGTCCCTTAGGAGTGGCCCTCTCCTCCCCCTTCTTCCAATCTATCCAACACTTGCCCTAACTATTTCATCAACCATAACCCTTCCATCACCACTTTTCACCGATGCCACCTCATTAACGCCGGTACGCCTCCAACCACCATCACCTAGGATCTCGTGCCTCCATCCACGGATCCTGATCAGACCACCCTG
Organism: Typha angustifolia; assembly: GCF_048772165.1. NCBI lineage: Eukaryota > Viridiplantae > Streptophyta > Magnoliopsida > Poales > Typhaceae > Typha > Typha angustifolia. The sequence continues at coordinate 6,663,180 of NC_133252.1, read as the reverse complement.
ACTTTCATCCACTATTTGAATGATATCTTGAGATCCCCACATTCGATTCGCCTGAAACTTGATTTGTTGAAAAGTTATTTTCTGGGGTTACCACATATCAAAATTTCACGTCAATCAAACGGCGGAATCTTTCAGGATCTATTTACAAAGTTTTGTGCCAAATCCAGTCCAGATCTGAGAATTGGAAGAGATCGAACCTTAGCCAAAATGGGAGATTGTATCACCTAACATCAAAACTCAAGAATTTGAATACTAAAGTACTCATTGTACCATAATCACTCACTATACTATGCGAGGTAGTTTAGATCCGCTTAATTACAAGAATCCTTGAAAATAGAACGGGGTCTACACCCTATCGAGGAACCACTATAATGACACATATGATGTTTAGAACAAGCAATTTCATCAAACCGCTTTTAGTGATGATTAGAACTTAATATGCACTTTGCGTCAATTTCTAGATGAGTCACAACACCTGAGGGACAAAGTTCAAATCTTTAACTCTTACTTCCTAGTCCGGTCACACAAATGACTTCCCAAAGATAGAATAATTGGTTAACAAATTACCCAAATTAATTAGCCAACAATACGTTACTTATGTACTAACACAATTTCCAGATTCTTTTTCAATCAATTTATAGAAATTCTTTTTTTATATATATTTATTTTTCATTTTTTTATTATTATTTTTAATTAATTTATTTATTGTATTTTTTTATTTTTTATTTTTTTAAACACAAACCTAAATGTCGCTAATATTAAACACATCCATCCATACGGAGACTTCAGCCTTTCCTACACACAACTCGTATGGATAGTATTTTGGAAGCTTGTCAAATTATTTGGTGAAACCTGGCTTTGATACTATGTTGTAACACTCGCCACCGAACACGTGCCCCTAATGTAGGTAGAAACTATGTGATTACCATGTGAATAAGCTGGTCAACGTCTCAATACAATATATAAGTGAAAAACCTACATTTCCATAAATAATACAGGCAAGAAGCTCGTAACACCAAGGCCACAACAAGCCCAAAATACATATCCATAACCAAAAACATGATAAAGCCCATGTAGGAGCTACAAACCATTTAGCTTAATTTACATGAATAAACTAAGAATAAGAATAAGAATTAGAAAAAGGAGACTCAATCAAGTCTTCGCCAGATCCACCACAAACTCCAGCTCATCTACTAATCTAAAAATATTTTCACCAGAAGGTGGTGAGCATAAAGCCTAGCAAGTTTGATAGGGTTCTGATACCACTTGATAGGCTCTGATACCAAATTAATGAGCTACGGAACAATTCTTTAAGAAATGAATTTATTGTAGGAAGCAGTCCATGCAACCGGGAGAAAATATTTGTCAGATATTCTCTGGTAGTTAGAAACTTACAAAATCAATTGGGTTGGATCCATTACTTCCTGATCTACAACTTTCGTATTTACGCCCTTCACGGATTCAAACTCTAGCAGGGACGAAAATACCGAATAACGTGGTGGTGATGGGTGGAGTGGATGTTAGGGTTATGGATGGGTAAGGAGATGAGGGTGTGGAAGTGATTAAGGGAAGTAGACAAAGGGGACGAAGTGGTCGAGATCTTAAAGAAGAGGGGTGACTCGACAGTCGAGGGAGATTAGAAGTTAGGAGAAATCTTGCCAATGGTAGAGGTGGAAGGATGGTGAAGAGGGAGGAGGGAGGAGTCTAGAGAGAAGATAGGAGGCAAGAAATCAAGAATCCAATAACATAATGAAGTTGGTTGCCATCCACATATTTATAGAGGCTAGCCAACAAATCCTAAAGCAATATGAAATCCTAATTCTAGAGAATTCCCGTCGATCGCGTTCGAATGCAGTCAAAGAGTCATTTCTCTGGATTTGCGAATGCGACACAGGCGTTCGAACACGAGTGTTCACAAGGAGTTCACAAACACGGGCATTCACAAGGCATTCACAAGGGCGTTCGAATGCGACTCCACCTGCATTTGAACGTGACCTATAGGATTTTTATTTTAATGAAAATAAACACCTAATGCAATAAGAAAAGATCCTAAGTGTATCAGCCCACCACGCTTTCCCCAGCTTGCCCTCAAGGTGAAAAGTTAGGGAAACGCTCCAAGATATCATTAAAATAAGTGTATCAAAGTTTATACTTCTACAGTCTAAAAGTAGTGCGATGAATTATACAACAAAAAGTAAGTATGGATATGTGCATCATGATCAAATCAATGCATCAACAATCAATAACTTACCATGCAATCAATCCGGACTATCAAGTCCTCAAGCTCTAGCTCACATTAAGCTCCGCCCATAGGTCCTGTCAACACCACACCACATAATATGCATTATCTCAGACTACCAAGTCTACTACGTAGGCTCATATAAAGCCACATCCAAAGGGCACATCAATCCTCACACCCGACCACACATATCCCAAGGAAGGGTAGACCTTAATAGTAGAATTGCTAGCCTATCACCCGATGAACAGCATGACCAATTGCCCACCACCACAGATTAAGGACCTTAGTCATAAGGCCAACACAAAGGTCAGTATAGCACATCGATACTATCATTCGAGCCCTTGGCTCCATATCATCACACCACCATGCGGAAATCATGAGCCATCACTCACAGAGGCCCTCACCCTAGGTCATCAGCTATCGCTAGGTTTACGTATCCTACCCTTCTCTCTCTATATATATCTTAAATACCTTAAAGGATATGACACTCATCGATGGACAGACTAAGACCTCAGGCATGGGCGCTAATATATATAAGTATAAGAATATCCCCCTCCCCTAACCCTGGCTAGGGAGGTGTCAGGTACTGTCAAGATGCAATAATCACCACTTTTATGGTCGTGCATGTCTGCAAGTAGCATGATATCATCCAATACAGCAACCATAATGTAACACCCATCATTATCATGTTTTGCATGCTAAATACATGATCATGCCCAATAAGTATGTGAAGACATGACAATATGTGAAATCGTACCGAACCACAAAATATATGCAAATGCATATATTTCATTCTCTTCATGTATGATATAGATGTGATGATTTCATAAAGTATGATATTTCATTCTCTTCACTACTCTAGATTATAGGAGTTTCACTTGTCTGAACTACTTTCCTATTACTAACTGCAACTACGCCACGAGATCATCCTCATAGAGTACGGAGTCCACCTCGATAAGAAAAGTAAATAAAAGCATGAGCACAATATTCCTACTACTAATTAGTTAAATAATCTTATGGACGTTCACTATCGGCTTGGGTAGGCCCATCACATAATTCCTATTTTTATTAATCAAGTAGAATCGGCACAGCTGTACCGAGGCCTAATGCGTTATTACGCGTAATAAAAGTATTCTCCTCAAACTATTACCCAAATCACTATTGTTAAATATATAGAAGATAGCATAGACAATATTTAATTAATAAGCTTCGTCAAAAGAAATGCAACTTGCTTAATATCATACATTTATCTATATTAATTCTTCGATAGGAGCAATTAATACAGAAATACCCGGACCACCGACTCCTTTGATAAGGTTGAATTAGCCCAAAATTATAATCAGCAAAGTTAATATCCACTTGGAGCTTGTTCCTGATATATGTTATTTGTAACAGCACGCTAAGGCCATGGTCTAGCTCATTAAGATTATTTTATAGAATAATTAATGTAGCGAACACTACTATCAGCTAGAAACATTGATTAATTAAGGCTCACGGTCTAATTCAATAATATTGATTTACATCCATGATATGTTTAGCAAGCGACCCTCTAAAATAATTAAATACATTCTCCATTGACATGAATAATTATGCCAAGGATTTGAGATTATATTAAAATAGATGAAAAGCAATTGAACAATTTAGATCAGGCCTAAAGAAAGGGGCTGGGCTGCAACCAACCCAAAAACCACCAACTTGACCCACTAAGATATGGACCCGAAGCCCACAGTATCCACTAAAGCCACATGGGCCAAGCTACACCAACAATTTAGGGCTAGGCTGCCTACAACCTATGCTTGGGCTAGGCTGCTTGCAGCCCCAAACCCACCACATGCTTGGGCTGGGCTATAGGCAGCCCAACCCAACCCAAGCTCAGGCTGGGCCGCGCCCAAACCCAGCTCGACACACGGGCTAGGTCGTGCCAAGCCTAGCCTATCACTCAGGCTGGGCTGTGCCCAAACCTAGCCCGATACACAGGCTGGGCCGTGCCCAAACCCAGGCCAACACATACGCTAGGCCGCGCCCAGTCCGAGCCCGACACTAGAGCTGGGCCACACCTAAACACATGCGCTAGGTTGCCCCTACCCCACTCCCCCCCCCCCCCCCCCCCCCCCTCCTTCCTTCACTCAAATTAGCCGAGGAAGAGAAAGAGAAAGGGCTACAGTTGCTAATAAGGCAATCACAAGCCCCCATGGTGGGGAGGGGAAGCTACCGGTGGTCTCGGCCACCAATAGCCTCGCCCTACCTCGCTGGCACCCTCCCCTCAGCTAGCTTCTACTAGTTGAGGGGTAGCCTAGCCACCAGAGGTGGCTGACAGTGAGGACTGTTCTCGCCAAGGCCATCGGCCAAAGGTGAGGGGCTGCCCGACGATTGTGGCCGCGAGAGCTTTAGAGGACACCACTGTGGGCATCCTCGCAAATAGAGGAAACTCGCCGAACCGTCGTGGCAAGGCATGAAGCTGCCGGCTGACCCGATCACGACGAGGCCAAGAGGGGAAACTTTTGTAGAGAAAACTCAAAATAAATAATTAATTATAGATCTGACTTACAGGAAGGGGGAGGTAGCTCTAGCACTTCGATCCACGGGGTCGGCGGTGCTCCGGTGCGGAGGGAAGGAGATGGGGGGAAGAGTGAGCTAGCCGGGAGAGGAAGGAAGAAAGAAAAGAGAAAGAAGGAAAAAGAGAAGAAAGAGAGAGGGAAGGAAAAAGAGAAGAAATAGAGAGGGAAGGAAAAAGGATGAAAGGGGCGCACATGCCTCGCACGTCCGCGCCCAAAATTTTTTTTCTCTGGTTGTTACGATTACCACGTGACCTGCTGATCAATATTTTAACACAATATACAAACAAAAAGCCCATATTTCCACAAATAAAACCGATAAAGAAGCTCATAACACCAAGGACACAATAAGCCGACAATACACATCCGTAAAATTAGAAGATTATTCAAGGAGACTTTTTGGAGGCTACATCGGTTCTTCAACAAACAAGGCCCTTCGCATCTACAAATCTTAATCTTTCGTCTTAAGGGCTATCTAGACGAAAGATCAATCTCGAGGGCTACTGAGATTGGACTTCAATCACAAGAAGCAGTGAATCGTGGGTTCTAGCGATCAAGACTGAGAGGAACAAAGTCGTTTGGATCGACGGGTTGTTTTGTGAGTCAGTCTTGTAACTGCTACTGTCATAGTGATTGGTTTTGATCCGAGTTTGGATCCGTGGTTTTTTTCCCGTTTGGGTTTTCCACGTTAAAATCTTGGCGTTCATCTCTACTTTCGTTTTTAATATTTCTTCTGACTTTTACTTAAGCGAACGAGAAATATCATTGCCTAGAGATTAGATACATACGTGTGTCTAGGGATTTAATTTTTTCAATTGGTACCAGAGCGGGTTCTCTCACTCTTTGAGAGAGATCAAATAGGCATGGACTTTCATAGAGATGGACCCTCATCTATTAGACCTCCTATTCTAGATGGATCAAATTATGGATATTGGAAAGCTAGGATGAGAGCTTATTTGAAGTCTATAGATGAGAGAGTTTGGATGGCCATTATGAACGGTTGTAGTCCACCAATGTACATGGTGAATGATGAGTTAGTTGAGAAACCGATTGAGTCATGGGATAAAACAGATTATGAAAAAGTTGGCTGGAATAGCAAAGCAATAAATGCAATTTTTAGTTGTGTTTCCTCGGAAGAATTTAGAAGAATATCTACTTGTGAAATAGCAAAAGAAGCCTGGACGATCTTAGAAACTACTCACGAAGGAATCATGACTGTAAAACTTTCGAAACTTCAGAGGTTGACTACTAGTTTTGAAACCCTACGTATGGAGGAGAATGAGACATTTGATGAGTTCTATGCAAAGTTAAGTGATATAGTCAACTCCAGTTTCAACCTAGGAGAGAAAATTCCTGAAAATAGAATTGTTCGTAAGATCCATAGGTCTCTTCCAGAAAGGTTTCAGGCGAAAGTTACAGCTATTGAGGAAAGTAAGGACATTGACTCTATGAAAGTTGAACAATTGGTAGGAAATCTACAAACATTTGAGTCCAGTCTTTCAAAACCGAGGAAGTCCAAAGGGATAGCTCTATCCACTGTTGAACAAAATTTAGAGGAGTCTGAAGATGAAGGTGATTTAGATGTTGAGATGTTGGCTATGTTTGTCAAAAAGTTCAATAAATTCTTTCGGAAGCCAAACAAGTTGAATATTGAAAAGTTTGAAAAAAAACAAAACTTTTGTGAAAAAGAAGAATACTGTGACTTCGAATACAAGTGGTAGCAACAACAATATCAAACAGAAAAATAAGAATTCTGAAAATAAAGTTCAATGTTTTGAATGTTCTGGTTTTGGACACATCGCACAAGAATGCCCTAATCGTCTTAAGAGAAAGGGCAAAGCTATGAAAGTTACTTGGGATGATTCAGATGAATCTAATGATGATTCTGATAAAGACGAAGAAAACTTTGTAGCCTTTGCCTCTTCTCTGCTTAATACTGACTCTGTTGATGATACTGATAGTACAGATGATCTTGATATGCTACCGGCTGAGGAAGATGAATCTGAAATTCAAAAGGCATATAATGACTTGTACCTGGAGTCATTTAAACTCAAGAAAAGCAATCTTAGACTACTTCAACGACTCAAGGAAATTGAACCAGAAAAAATTCAATTTGAGGAGAAGTACAAATTGGAGCTTGAACGTGTCAAAGACCTTTCTGAACAACTTGACAATGCGAAAAATAAAATGAAGGCTGATGAAATTGAACTAGAGCGATTGCATAAGGAAGTTACTTTTCTAAAAGGGAAAAACAAACTAGACGAGATTCTAAAAGCTCAGATCTCTAGAAAAGACAGGTATGGTGTTGGATATACTGGTAATTCAAATAATAATAAAACTGTTTTTGTTTCTGTAGGTAAACAAAAGGAAGAATACCTGAATCCATCAATCGTATTTTCAAAGCAATCCTGGATGAACCCTTCTAAACAGAACTTGAATATACAAACTGGTGAATCTTCGACGGTACCAAAGGTAAACTCTAATCACTCTCCTCGACATAAGGTGAGTAGAAAAAGGTTTGTTCCGACATGCTATCATTGCGGCATTCTAGGGCATATTCGACCTCATTGTAAATTTTTGCAAAAACCTAGAACTGCTTTCATTTATGGGATGAAAACAAAAACCATATGGGTCAAGAAAAGTGATTTGAAATGTTATGTTGTGCATACAGCCTTGAAAGCTTTAAATTCTGATTTATGGTATTTAGACAGTGGCTGTTCAAGACATATGTCGGGTGACAAGTCGTTATTTTCTAATCTTGAAAAACATGAAGGGGGAGTTGTGACATTCGGAGATGGTAATTCATCAAAGGTAATAGGTAAAGGAAAGGTAAATACTCTAGGGATTCCTCGTCTCGAAAATGTTCTTTATGTTAAGGGCTTGAAAGCAAATCTACTAAGCATCAGTCAATTTTGTGATGAAGATTATGAGGTAAAATTCTCCAAAAATGATTCTACTGTTCTAGATCATGATGGTACTGTTCTAGATCATGATGGTAATGTTATATGTTATGGATCTAGAACATCTGATAATTGCTATATCGTTAGAACTTCACATAAACTGAAATGTAACAATGCGTCTTTCGACATTGCAGATCTTTGGTATCAACGTCTTGGACATGTGAATCACAAGGAATTATTTACTCTGTCCAAACATGAAGTGGTAAGAGGAATACCTAAGATAAAAGAAATGTCAAAAAGAGTGTGTGGTTCATGTCAAATTGGAAAACAAATTCGTATCTCACACAAGAAGGTAAATACAGCTACTACTGACCGTGTGCTACAATTAGTTCACATGGACTTGATGGGACCAACAAAAACTGAAAGTCTTGGAGGTAAACGCTATATATTCTTAATGGTCGATGATTACTCCAGATATACCTGGGTTGCCTTTCTACGTGAGAAGTCTGAAACCTTTGAAGTTTTTAAATCACTATGCTTAAAATTGCAGAATGAAAAATCTACAACCCTAGTTAGGATTCGTTCTGATCATGGTAGAGAATTTGAAAATGAAAATTTTTCTATATTTTGCGATTCTCTTGGTATTCAACATGAGTTTTCAGCTCCTATAACTCCACAACAGAACGAGATTGTTGAAAGAAAAAATCGAGTTGTGCAGGAAATGGCTAGGGTTATGCTTCACGCTAAAATGGTTACTCAAAGGTTTTGGGCAGAGGCGGTCAATACAGCGGTACATGTGATAAATCGTGTTTATCTAAGACCAGGTACAAATATGACTGCTTATGAAATCTAGAAAGGTAAGAAACCTAGTGTTAAGTATTTTTGAGTTTTTGGTAGTAAATGTTATATCTTGCGTGATCGAGAATATTTGACTAAATTTGACACTAGAAGTAGCGAAGGCATCTTCTTGGGGTACTCGAATAATAGTAGAGCCTACAGAGTATTTAACCTTGAAACTTCTACTGTTATGGAATCTGCTAATGTTATGATAGATGAATCCTCGACTGACTTAACTAAAGCTACTTCTATTTCTGTTTCTGCAGATACATATTACGAAGAAATAGGAAAGGAGCTTGATCTGGAAATGGAGAATCAGGACGAGGACAAAGTTGAAATGAACAAAAATGACTGCAACGTACCGGAACCATCTGCTAGAGTGAAATCAAATCATCCACTTTCACAAGTGATAGGAGACTTGAATGGACCAATTAAGACAAGACGACAAATCCAAAGTGAGGTATCATTTACTTGTTATACATCTTCTTTTGAACCTAAAAATGTGAAGGAAGCAATGTTAGACAATTCTTGGGTAAATGCTATGCATGAGGAATTAGAGCAATTTTCTAGGAATGATGTTTGGTATTTAGTTCCTAGACCTAAAAATGTGAACGTCATTGGAACAAAATGGATTTATAAGAATAAAAGTGATGAACATGGCAATATAGTTCGAAATAAAGCCAGACTAGTAGTACAGGGATACACTCAGGTTGAGGGTATAGATTTTGATGAGACATTTGCTCCTGTTGCTAGATTAGAGTCTATTCATATACTGCTTGCCATTACTTGTCATTTAAAATTTAAATTGTTTCAAATGGATGTTAAAAGTACTTTCTTGAATGGTATCCTAAATGAAGATGTTTATGTGGAACAACCTAAGGGTTTCGAAGATCAAAAATTTTCTTTTGATGTTTTTAAATTGAAAAAGGCTCTTTGTGGGCTAAAACAAGCTCCAAGAGCTTGGTATGAGAAGTTGACCACATTTTTAGTGGATGCGGCGTTCACTCGAGGGGGAGTGGACAAGACATTATTCATTAGACGTGAAAACAAGAGTTTAGTTGTGGCACAAATATATGTGGATGACATTGTCTTTGGGGCGACGAGTCAATTATTAGCTAAGAAGTTTGCAGATCTCATGCATAGTCATTTTGAGATGAGTATGATGGGTGAGTTGAAGTTCTTTTTAGGGTTTCAAATTACTCAATTTGAGAGAGGGATTTTTATCGCTCAAACCAAGTATGCTAAGGATCTTGTGACTAAATTTGGTTTAGAAAATGTAAAACATGCTAGAACTCCTATGAGTACAACTACCAAACTAGGTAAGGATATGTCAGAAAAAAGTGTTGATCAGACAGTGTATAGGAGCATGATCAGTAGCCTTTTGTACTTAACCGCTAGTAGACCTGACATTGCATTTAGTGTCGGTGTGTGTGCTAGATTTCGGTCTGAACCTAAGGAGTCACATTTGTTTGCTGTGAAACGTATCATAAAATATGTCAGTGGCACAGTTGATTTAGGTATCTGGTTTACTTATGACTCGGGTGCCATCATATCGGCATACACGGATTATGATTGGGCAGGTTCATGTGATGATAGAAAAAGTACTTCAGGTGGATGTTTTTATGTTGGAAACAATCTGGTTGCTTGGCATAGTAAGAAACAAAACTCGATATCTTTATCTACTACGGAGGCCGAGTACATTGCAGCAGGAAGTTATTGTTCTCAGTTACTATGGATGAAACAGATGGTCAAGGATTATGGCATTGAACAAGATATTATGGTGCTTTATTGTGACGACATGAGTGCTATTAATATATCGAAAAATCCTGTTCAACACTCACGTACAAAACATATTGATATCCGACATCATTTTATACGCGAGTTAGTTGAAGACAAAACAATAGCACTAGAACATGTTGAGATGGAGAAACAGTTGGGTGACTTGTTTACAAAACCTTTGGATTTACAGAGATTTGAGTATCTTCGTACTACTTTAGGGATTTGTGCTTTGGACTGATTTTATTAGGATTTGTGTTCTTTTTAGTTTGCGAGTTTTTTTCGTTTTGTTTTTTTTTAGGTTTTCTTTTACTCTGAAATTTTCTTTGGTTTTAGTTTCAGTTTTGTCGAGAGCTTTTGTCATAAAAGAAAAATTGATGCACTCCTCGATTCAATAATATACTCTTGACATAAAAATATGATTTTTCTTTTGATTATGAGTTATTATAGTCAATTTTGTTATCTTGTAGTATATTGTTTCAATTTTGATTTTGTCACTCCCTCGACTTCTATAATAATAAATTTTTAATGCCTCATAACGAATGTGTATTCTTGTGTGAGTATGATATCATGAATATTTTTTTTAAATAGCTCTCTATTAACTTTGATTTGCACAGTTTGACCTCATGCTTAGTTATCAAATATATTTTTATAAAAGATCAATGAAAAGGGCTACAATGAGTTAGTGTGAAAGCCGTCTTGTTTCGAGTCCAGTTTGACTCGGTACATTATTTGCAGATTTTAAAAAAAAATGATATATGTGAATTTCTTCTTTCACATCGTTTGATTTGTACTACAAGAAAAGGGCTACCTACTCATGTGTGAAAGCCAGCATTGCACATATATGTTTCAGTAAAAAAAAAATACAGGAAAAATTCCTGTTGTGTTTTGGAGAATAAGTCAAAAAATGCAAAATTTTTATACTAAGTCGGTTTGACTACTGTGTTGCATCATTGTTTATATAGTAAAGTTTGTTTAAAAAGATTGGTTCATGTTATCTATGCTCATCTTGCATATGCATATCGTTATAATCAATCAAGATTAATGTAATTTTGAATGATGTATTCGAATTGATTATAATATGCTTTTGATGATTTGATTGATCTTATATGACTTATTTCATTTGATTGTCATATTGTATGTCTTGAATATATTTTGGAATTCTAGAAGTGCATCTCCAAAAAGATTTTTAACTTGTTTTTAGTTAAAAAAAAAGGGCATTCGAACACGGATTCTTGAGTTCGAACGCGATGACTAGCGCGTTCGAACGCGCGGACTGGTGCGTTCGAACGCACTCGTGGGTTCTTTAAATATTGCGTCCGAACCCAAGGGTTTCATCTTCCATTTTCCAAACCCTAAAAACCCTTCATTTTCCCCTTCTCAAATCTTCAAGATCTAGGTGTTTTTCATCGAATTTTTCACTTCAAATCCTTTTTGGGGGTAGATCTCATCGGGATCTAGTGTCCTTCAACCAAATTTTTGAGTTTCTCCTCACATTTGCAAGGTATGATCATCCATTATTTTCTTAGTTTTTTTTATTCAATAAACAAGCTTGATCTTGAGTGATTTGTGCGTTCTCAACTTTTGATCACGTTAATGTTAAACTCTTGATGGTTTTTGTGAGATTGAACGTGATATCTTAGCGTTTTTCAAGTGAAAGATGTTTTTCCTTTTGGGGCTTCATGGTTTCTACCATTTTTTTTAGAATTCTTGCTATTTTTTGGTTGCTTTGGGCATGTATTGAATATTGCAACGTGTTTTCTTTTCAAGAATGCCTAAAAAAATGACAGTGACCAAGAAACCAAGGCCGCCTTCGTCGCCATCCTCGGCTCCCAAGTTTTCTTCAACAACGGCTGCGGGTCGTTACAAACATAATTTTGGCACCCCTCCTGTTATCTGTGAAAGACCTATGGTTATATCTGATTTTTCTGAGTTGGGGATTGAACAGATCTTTACTGAACGAGGATGGTTATCAGTGTGTCGGATGAGTGGGACTGCTTATGTGGAAGTTGTTCGAGAATTCTTTAGTAATGCCATGATTTTTGATCACTGTATACGTTCTACTGTTCGTGGTGTATCTATATACCTCGATTCTGATGTTATTCGTGCTGAACTGAGTCTGCCTGATGGTGAGTTCTAGTATCCGACGTCTGCTCCACTTCCTGATGTCAATGAATATGCCGGTACACTCCTGATCAAAGGGGAACGTTGGAAAGGTAACATGATGCCGCATGCAAGGCTGACATGTGATGATAGAACAGATCTATGATTCAATTCTCTCAGCTGCACAGAAAGAAGCACCTCGTGAGGGATTACTATTTGGCATTTTTCTTACAAATTTGTGCATTCAGAGTGGGGTGCGAGTAGATGCTTCGGAACCTTCTCTTACTTCACAGAAACCATTGGATCGGATTACTCTGAAGCGGAGTCAAGCTCACAACCAGTCGTCTCCTCTCAAACCATCCTCTTCCGCCGCTGGTTGGTCATCGCACCTCGACAGTTCTGATGATAGCTCTACCGATGACTCATCTCCCACTGAGGGGGAGTTACCACAGTACTCGGACCGGTTCGATCAACTTAGTACTCAAGTGCAGGATCTCCATTTAGCGAGGAATGATTTACGTACTGAGCAAATCCGTCAGGGAACTGTACTTGATTCTGTGTTGACGATTCTTCATCGTCAGTTTCCTCCGAGTTCCTAGTCTTTGGCATTTGTGCCAAAAAGGGGGAGAGTGTCTTAGTGTTTAGGTGTCTAGGTGTGTAGGGGGAGTATGGGCATTGGGGGAGTTTAGTGGAGTTTACTTGATGGTTGAACTTTGCTTTGTCTTAGTTTCGTTGGCATTTGAACTTAACTTGAAGTAATTGTGATAACGTGTGTTTAATCTTTGTCTGTTTAAATTTTTGCTCTTGTGATAACTTGTGTTTTGATTTTTTTATTTCAAGTTATTTTCACTTGATCTTGGATTGGTATATATTTCCTTGTAGGGATTGATGTGCAAAATATTCTAGACTTGTTGATTGCTCAGTTTGAAGTCATTGTAATATCTTGTAACCTAAGTGTTTTGTCACAAATTGCCAAAGGGGGAGATTGTTAGTTTTTTATTTGTTGGTAATTTTGTACAAAATATTCTAAGTGTATTTTTTCATGTATATGAGCTTTACACAAGTCTAGAATATCACTAGTGTGAATAATTGCAAGATCATTGGAGAAAAGCCATTGCGTTCTCACCGCGTTCACAAATGCGTTCGAACGCGGGCACTGCATTCACACAGACAGTGAGCCGCGTTCACAAACGCGTTCGAACGCGGGCACTGCGTTCACACAAACCGAGAGCAGCGTTCACAAACGCGTTCAAACGCAACCTGAAGAGTTCAAGCTGTCGCGTTCGAAGGCACTTGGGCCCGTTCGAACGCACCTGAGATTAAGTCAGGCCGTTCGAACGCACTCGGGCCGCGTTTGAACGCACCTATGAAGTTTGCAATTTATTGGATTTTCGTGAGTACGAATATGACTTGGATTTGGCTCTATCTTGGAGATCATATATAAGGATAGTGTTGCCCTAACCTAGGAGGGTTGAAGAAGATTATTGAAGGAGACTTCTTGAGGCTACATCGGTTCTTCAACAAACAAGGTTCTACTCATCTACAAGAATCTAATCTTTCGTCTTAAGGGCTATCTAGATGAAAGATAAATCTCGAGGGCTATAGAGATTGGACTTCAATCACAAGAAGCTGTGAATCGTGGGTTCTAGTGATCAAGACTGAGAGAAACAAAGTCGTTTGGATCGACGGGATGTTTTGTGAGTCAGTCGTGTAACTGCTACTATCATAGTGATTGGTTTTGATCCGAGTTTGGATCCATGGTTTTTTTCCCGTTTTGGGTTTTTCCACGTTAAAATCTTGGCGTTCATCTCTACTTTCGTTTTTAATATTTCTTCTAATTTTTACTTAAACGAAAGAGCGATATCATTGCCTAGAGGTTAGATACATACGTGTGTCTATGGGTTTTTTCATTTCTATTTCATCCACATAGTCCGAAAATCAAATGTGATGGGTCCCAAACTCTATAACCACTGACGGGTCAGCAGCAATCCTCGTGGTTCCACGAAGAGATCCTTGAATTCCTGCAGTAGCTCTTGCATGTCAGCGGCTATTTCCCTTGGTGGGAGATGTTCTTGTTTAACAACAGCCATTTGCAGTAGTAGAGCTCGGTCCCCTACACAAGGAAGTCCCAAAAGTAATTGCAACGTCGGCCCTTGCCGCGGTTGGTTTCCATCCAGCAACACTCTTCGACCGTTCCTCCAAAATGTAAGTGTGAGGTTTAAAAAATCAAATGTTACGAACCCAATGCTTTGAAGCCATTGGGTCCCCAGGACAATGTTGGCACCTCGCAAGGCCAACGGATAAAGATCCAATGTGAAAGTTTGGCCTTGCACTTTCAATTCCACACTTCCACAAATAAAATCTGCCCACAATGTTGTGCCATCTCCAATTGTCACAGTGAACCCTTCTGTGCATTCCGACTCAAACCCAACCTTCCTAAGAAACCTCTTGTCAATAAAGTTGTGGGTGGACCCGGTGTCGATCAAGATTCTCACTATGGTTTTCTTGACTACACCGTTCATTCGCAAAGTCTTTGGCACGGCTGTCCCTGAATATGCGTGGAAGGAGATTTCAGCTATCATGTCCTCCACGGGTTGCTCCTCAGCTACTTCTCCTTGATGTCCAATCACACCTTCATCTTCGACTTCAAACTCATCTTCCACATCCTCTAATTTATCTATTAGCGTCACCGATCCCATCGATTTACCGCAGCAATGTCCGAGTACAAATTTCTCATCACAACGAAAGCATAGGCCTTTGGCTCTTCATTCCTCAACTTGAGCAGGTGTGAGTGCTCATCCCGGACCTCTAGGTGCGTACTTCACATCTTGAGATGGCTTCAAGGGTGCTCGAGGAGGCACCATTACAGTAGCGGTTCTTGGTACTCTAGTAACATTTTCTGCCGTTATGGTTGGTTGAGCTTGATTGTGGCTTCCTTGGCTCGACCAGTTCTATTTCAGATGTAACTTTATGGCTCGATGTTTGTCTTCCATGAGCACCGCATCTTCAAAGGCCTTCTTTAAGGTTCTAGGCCTTAAAACCCTCACGTCGGCTTGTATGTCTCCCTGCAGCCCGGAGATGAAGGTGCTGCGATGTTGCTAATCCGTCCATCAGGATTAGCATCGGCTACTTATCCTCTCAAATTCTTCTTGATATGCCCCAACCTTGGTCTTTTGCACCGTCTTTGAGAGGAGAGCATCGAAGTCTTCATACCCTGAAGCTCCAAATCGCTACGTGATATCGGCGCAAAAATCAGCCCAAGTTTCAATAGCCTCATTGGCATTGGCTGCACGAAACCAATGAAGCGCCGCATCTTTAAGGTGAAAGCTTGCAAGTGTTACCTTATATTCTTCTATCGTACCCTAGTATGCGAAGAATTGCTCCGCCCTATACAACCAATCGATTGGATCGCCACATTTGAACTTAGGGAATTCGAGACGCATGATTTGCCCACGCATGCTGTTGTCTCGATCCAGATCATGTCCAAGTCCTTGTCTAACCGGAGGAGGATGCACCATGAATGGTTGATGATCTCTCCTTCGATTTTGATTAACTCAACGCGGTTCCAATTCGTATTGCCCCACTCACGGATCTAGATCTCCAAGGTGATCTCCATAGTGGTTCACTCGTCGAATGGGTTCACCTGCAACTGGGCCTAGTGGAACCATCCTTGCTTGTTTCTATGAAACACTTAGTTAGGGTTTTTCTTATTACATTAGGTGTTTATTTTCATTAAAATCAAATTCCTATACGTCACGTTCGAACGGAGGTGGGGTCGCATTCGAACGCCCTTATGAATGCCTGCATCAGATTCGCAAGTACAGAGAATGCATATTGTGCGTTCGAACGTTGTCGGGCGAGTTCGAATGCCTATATCACATTCGCACATCTAGAGATGGAGTTTTTTGAGTGCGTTCAAACGCGATCCGATGCGTTCGAACGCGATCGATGGGAATCCTCTAGAATTAGGGTTTCATGTTATTTTAGGACTTGTTGGCTAGCCTCTATAAATATGTGGATGATAGCCAACTTTATTCTGGAATTGGATTATTGATTTCTTGCCTCCTATCTTCTCTCTAGACTTCTCCCTCCTCCCTCTTCACTATCCTTCCACCTCTACCGTTGGTAAGTTTTCTACTAACTTCTAATCTCCCTCAACTGTCGAGCCACCCCACTTCTTTGGGATCTCGACCACTTTGTTCCCTTCGTCTACTTCCCCCAATCACTTCCACAATCCACCCTCATCTCCATACCCATCCATAACCCTAATATCCACTTCACCCGTCACCACTACCTTCACCCACGTCATTCCGTATTTTCGTCCCTACTACCGTTCGAATCTGCGAAGGGTGTAAATAGGAAATTTGTAGATTAGGAAGTTATGGATCCAACCCAATTAGTTTCGTAATTTTCTAACTAATGGAGAATATCTGACAAATATGTTCCTACAGTTGTGCGGACTGATTCCTATAATAGATTCAGATCTTAAAGGAATCTTAGCGTAGCCTATCTTTGATTCCATATCCTATCAATTAGTATCAGAGCTTATCATTGGTATTAGAGCCTATTAATTTGGTATCAGAGCCCATCAATTTTTATTAGAGCTCATCCATTAGTATCAGAGTAGCGAAACTCAGACCTTTAGTAATGGTTGAAACAAGGAAGATGACATCAACAAAAAGACCTATGGAGAACACACCAACAAGGGAGGACTCAATGCATGATGATCTTAACCATGAGGCCGATTCTTTTGGAGCGACCATGGTAGGATCGAGTCAACCAATGTCCATGGGTTCGAATATGAATGAACTAAGGGGCATGTTCCAAACATTGTTGCATAGACTTGACAACATGCAAAAAGATCACAATGAATTCAAGGAATATATCATGAATCGATTGGGTTCATCATCTCCTCGACGACAAACGAAGTTTTAAGAAGGATCAGCGGTGGAACCCCATAGAACTAATACCCCACAGGTCTAGGTACGTCATATGAATGTTAATGATCCCCTCCTTCTTGTGCTTTCACATCATCCCCCACCTCCGTTATAAAAACCAAGACCGGCGGTGGTAGAACTCGAGAGGCGTGCAGCACTGGTGTGCTTCGTCGATGAGGAGGATTGGCACTATGAGGATGAGGTTGATCCCTATGGAGATGGTGATGGACGTGCTCGAGGATTTAAAGAAGGTGATCAACAAGCACAAAGGTTTAGACCTGAACCAAGGATCTTTCGCGAATCCGACAACGCTAAGAACTGCACATTTGGACTTTCCAAAATTCCAAGGCGGTGATCTAACGGATTGGGTGCTTCAAGTTGAACGATATTTTGATTGTCAAGGTACAGTGGAAGATGCAGAAGTCCAGATGGCAAGCTTCCACCTCCAAGGAACAACATTGGATTAGTATAGATCGGTTATTCGTGGGGGTGGATTTATTGGATGGGCTAATTTTTGTAGAAGGATTGCACGTAGATTTGAGACAGCGGCATATGAACATTTTACTGCCACATTAAGCAAGATGGTTCAGAGGACTACCGTATTGGAGTATCAAGCTGAGTTTGAAAGAGTTAGTCGTTGTGAGCCACCGTGGCCCGAACATACATGGACGAGTACATTTATTTTAGGGCTATGAGAGGAGATACAAGCGGATGTTCATGCTCTACATCCTACTACACTTGAGGATGCCTTTTAGAAGGCCATGAGGGTGGAACAAAATCATAGAGCTTTAAGGATGGCAGCGAAAAACAATTGGGGCAACCGAGATGGGCGGTTTGCACCTAGAACGTCGGTTGGAAATTTTGCGGTTTCAAAAACAGCGGCTACGAGTACTAGACCACGACCACCTTTGAGACCTTCTTCCGATGTTGGAGGAGGCACAAGACCCCCGTTCAAACTCTCACACCTGCCTAGGTGGAGGAGCGAAGAGCGAAGGGCCTTTGCTTTCGATGTGATGAGCGTTTCACCCCCGGTCATCGGTGTTCTAAATCGATCAGGACTGTGATGCTTATCAATGGTCCTGAGGAAATTAATAAAGTTGATGATGATGGAGACTGTCTAGAGGAGACCCATGAGGAGAGCGTTAAGGAGAGCGTGGAGAAAGATATCCAAGCTAAAATATTGATGCATGCATATTTGGGTACTTCTGCGTCTAGGACATTATGGGTAGACGGACTCGTTAGAAAGCATTGTGTGCACATCCCCATCGATTCAGGGAGTACATACAACTTTCTAAACGAGAGGCTAGTGAGGAGATTGGGTTTGGATGCTAACCGACTACGGGGTTTGACATTGCTATTTGAGATGGCACGAAGCTTAGGGTGGAGAGCTTATGTCGCCGAGTCGGTATACGGGTGCAAGGACATGGCATCATTGTAGACTTGTATCCGTTGGCGCCGCAACATTTGATTTTCGGAGCATGTGGATGAAATATAAACAAGGAAATAAAAATGTGCGGCTTAATGGTGTTCAATCTTCGCCGATTCTTGCGATGCAGCCTATGGTGGGGCTGCCTTGTGCGTATGATTTGACTTATCTTTCTTAGTTAGGACCAGTAGGAGATGAGCCTCAAACAGGAGATAAGCTTGACTTGAGGGTCGGGTATCATCAAATTAGAGTTCACTCGGCGGATGTGCACAAAACTGCATTTCAGACTTCGGACGGGCATTACGAGTTCCGAGTGATGCCTTTTGGTCTCACCAATGCTTTAGCTACCTTTTAAAGCCTCATGAATGATATATTTGGACCTCTCTTGCGAAGGTATGTCTTGATATTTTTTGACGATATTTTGGCGTATAGTAGGACTGAATTGGAGGCATTAGCTGTATTTGGAGGACGTGCTGAATTTATTGGAGCAAAACCAATTGAAGATCAAGAAGTCCAAGTGCCTATAGAGAGTATCAAAGGGGGAGTATTTAGGCCACATCATTTCAGCAGATGGTGTAGTGGCAGATCCTTAAAAGGTTTCATATATAACCGCTTGGCACATCGATTCATTGCCGGATATGGCAAGATCACTTCTCCTCTCACATCGATTCATTGCGGATGCATTTGGGTGCCCGCAAATGATAGATTGCGGCAGAAATTGTTGGAGCACTTCCACCACACTCCAGAGGCTGGTTATGAGGGTGTCTTAAGGACTTATAGGAGGATATCTCAGAGTTGCACGTGGCCAGGATTTAGGCGGTATGTGAGAAGTTTTGAATTATTTTAGGGTTAATAGTCGTTATTTTTGAATTATTTGATTAGCCTCTAAAGGTGTGGATGGCAACTATGGAATAATTATTAAATGAATTGAGTTTTGCCTTGTCTCCTTTGTCTTCTTCTTTCTGATAGGTTATAATACCAAATTGATGTAATTTGGAACCAAAGATAGGCTATGCTAAGATTCCTACAAGATCTGAATTTATTATAGGAATTAGTTCGCGTAATCATGGAAAAATATTCCTCAGATATTTTTTGGTAGTTAGAAAATTACGAAACTAATTAAGTTGGATCCATAACTTCTTGATCTACAACTTTTATATTTATGCTCTTTGCAAATTCGAACTATAGTAGGGACAAAAATACGGATTAACGTGGATGATAGTGGTGGTGACGGGTGGAGTGGATATTAGGGTTATGGATGGGTATGGAGAAGAGGATGGATTGTGGAAGTGATTAAGGAAAGTAGACAAAGGGAACGAAGTGGTCGAGATCCCAAAGAAGAGGGGTGACTTGACAGCCGAGGGAGATTAGAAGCGACGAGAAACCTTGCCAATGGTAGAGGTGGAAAGATGGTGAAGAAGGAGGAGGGAGGAGTCTAGAGAGAAGATAGGAGACAAAAACTTAAGAATCCAATAGCATAATGAAGTTAGTTGCCATTCACATATTTATAGAGGCTAGTCAATAAGTCCTAAAACAATATGAAATCCTAATTCTAAAGGATTCCTGTCGATCGCATTAGAACGCACTCAAAAAGCCCATTCTCTGGATTTGCGAATGCAACACAAGCGTTCGAACTTGGGCGTTCACAAGGCATTCACAAGCGCGGGCATTCACAAGGCGTTCATAAGGTATTCACAAGTGTTCACAAGGACGTTCGAACGCGACTCCACCTACGTTCGAACGCGACTTACAAGAATTTTATTTTAATAAAAATAAACACCTAATGCAATAAAAAAAAATCCTAACTAAGTATATCACTCTCCCGTTCTCTCGTTCCCCAGCGTCGCTGCTTCTAGCCTCCCTCGACCGGCCAATCACCCTAGTCCCTTAGGGACGGCCCACTCCTCGTCTTCTTCCAATCTATCCATCACTTTACCCTAACCCTTCTATCACCCATAACCCTTCCACCACCACTTATTCACCGGTGCCACCCTGCTAATGCCGGTCCACCAACCTCCACCATCACCAAGGATTTCGTGCCTCCATCCACGGATCCTAAGACAGACTCCCCGATGTTCATCCACTAATCAGATGATATCTCGAAATCCCAACATTCAATTCGCTTAAAACTTGATTTATTGGAAAGCTCTTTTTCAGAGCTACAATATATCAAAATCTCACATCGATCTAACAACAACATCTTTTGGGATCTATTTTCGAAGTTCCGTGTCAAATCTTGTTCAGATCTGAAAATCGGAATAGATCGAGCCTTGGCCAAAAAAGGAAATCGTATCACAACTTCATCCCAAAGTGACTCTAGCAAGGTGGAATTTTTAATCATACTACTTACCATGTCCTTAGGACTATGGTTTCTTCTCTCTGTTACACCATTTTGGCTTAGAGTCCCCGACACGGTGTATTGGAGGATGATACCATACTCCAACAAATATTTGGTCATTATTCATCAAATCCATCATATCTACCATAGTATTCACCTCCACGATTAGATTTAATGGTCTTTATTTTCTTGCCTAGTTGATTTTTAACTTTGGCTTTAAAATTCTTGAACATATCTGATGACTGAGACTTCTCATGAATTAAATAAAGATAGCCATAATGTGAGTATTCGTTAATGGAAGTGATAAAATATTATTGTCCATTCCAAGAAGATATAGGAAATGGACCACAAATATTTATATTTATTAATTCCAAAATGTCACCACACCTATTGGCATCCTTTTTCCTCACTTTTGTTTGTTTACCCCTTAATATGCTCTATACAGACTTGAAAGTCTGACAAACTAAGTGGATCAGGAATTCCTTTTGACACAAGTTTTTGAATACGTTGTTTTGATATATGACCTAAACGTATGTACCATAATATTGATTAATTTTCATTTGTTAATTTTTTCTTAATGCCATAATTACTTGAAGTAAGATTTCATTACCATTAGAGGCCTTTATGTCCAATTTGTATAACTTATCCATTAGACTACCAGTAGCAATAATACTTGAATTTAGATAAAGACTTAACATTCCATTTCCAAATGAACAAGAATATCTAGATTTGTCCAAATATAAAATAGAAATTAAAGCCCCATCTAAACGACGGTACTATAAATGTCTTGTATAAATTCGAGGTATATCCAGTGTCTAACTATAATCTAAAAAGACCAATAATTTTCACTGCAGCTTGTTGCCATTTTTCATATAGGTGTATCTTTCACCATTAGTTGGCATCCGGCTCCTTATGTAACCCTACACTTTTGTCCGAAGTTGCATCCATATTTATCCACCAAGTATCGCTAGGCATTATAGCTAAATTAATATCCGAAGAAACAAAGTTAAGAAGTGCATGTTTCTTTTCACGCCGAGCAACGTACTTGGTACAGATCTTCTTCTGTGACCAGTCTTCATGCCAAAGAAACAAGTGATCTCCTTATCTTGTTTCTTTTGAACCCTTTGCTCAGATGTCCCAGAATCTGCAGCTTGCTTTTCCTTATCATTCCTCTTTCTTTTCTTGTTGGCACCATGTCCTTGTGATGTCAAAGCCAAATGAGCACTATCTATCTTCAATTGTTTTAGTCTCTTCTCCTCTTACACACACTAAGTAATAAGCTCATTTAAAGTAGACTTTTGTTACTGAATGTTGTAACTTATCTTGAATGGACTAAATTATGTAGGCAGAGAGATCAAGACCAAGTGCACTAGTATGTCTTCTAACAACTCTAACTTCAGTTCCTCCAGCCTAGTTACAAAATTGAACATTTCTATTATATACTCCCTTATATTCTCATTCCCTTGTACCGCATGGAAACAAGCTTACTAAGAATAATGTTCGTCTCGACCTCTTCATTTACAACAAATCTGTTTGCTATTTGGTCCAAGAATATCTTGGGCTTGGAAGGTATTGCACCCATTATAGCATCTGGAATTAAGTGCTTCATTATCATTTGACTCATGCGATTGGATTACTCCCATTTTTTCATAATGAGCCTTTTGCTCAGCAGTGTTGACATTAGTACAGTCTGTAGGGCAATCTACCCTTAATGCATGGTCTAAATCCATGCACCCGACCACAATCATAATGTGATCTTTTTCATTTCTTTAAGTTTGTGCCATTAAGCACGAAAATATTATTAACATTAGCAGATATGGAAGACGATAAATAATAACAATAAAACTCACAATTAGTCACAAAATAACATGCATTATGAATAAATAAAACCTTAACATATATACGTGCACGCGGGCCTATAGCAAGATACCTAGCACAACATTGATTTTTAGTCTTTGGACAGAAGAATCAACCTGCAATTGGTACACTTTTACAAAATTAGTTCATTAATGTTGACAATAAAACCGACCAAGTAATATGACTTTCTATAATATGCAAGGTAAACAATACATTTTATTTATTATGTTAAAAATAATCTTTCTTTGGGCCAATTATTTTACACAATAATGACATGTTTACATATTTCAAAATAGATAAAATTGCATAATATAAGTTACTTTGGCAATACATTTATCTAAAATTCTTTTAAATTGAAATATTTTTTCTAATCTGTTAGAAATATAATATGATAATCTCCTTTTATTCTCAAAATATATTAAATCTAAATTTTCTATAAAATATAAATAATCTTATCATATCTAATTCCACAACTCATTTATTTTAAAATATGAAACACATATGTAGGAATGACAAACTTCTGAACATGGGTTCAAATCAGATTATTATTATTTTTAAATTATTTACTCGCCAACATGCCGTGGATGTGAACCCGGCTGCATGAGCAAGTGCCTCCATCGAACAAAACGTCCAAGGACGAAAGGTAAAATGCTCAATTGATAATACGGGAGGGGAAAACAAATCATATAACTTTGAACCCACATGCATGTCTTAATGAATTAACATGTAAAGCTCGGATACCACTTGATAAAAGATCAAGTTTAATGATACTAAATTTTTTATCAACAAAAATAACTCATAGATTACATGCTAAATTATAAAGAAAGCATGCCTATTAAATTAGAGAATGAAAACAAACATAAATTTATTGTTTAGTCTCGAAGAAATATGCTTCTTCTAAGACAATAAAAGAGGAAACCACCTTCTTACGTGTCTCTCTTGATGGGAGTCCCGGGAGAACGTTTCGTATACCCAAAGAAGAGAAACTCAATGACAAAAATCAGTTTTTCTCTTTTATTAACTTTCTCTATGCCTTAGGGAGCAACCCATTGGGTTATTTGATCACGTGTCTTACGCACATCATATAAGACATTAGGTGGCCCATATTTAATAAATACAATTATTAATGACGAATTCATCAAATCACTTAATTAAAGATATAATTACATAGCTTAATCATAAGCAACTATTAATATATATGAGTACATAATTATTCTAACACAAACTGCATACTTGAATTTGCAAAATGAATCTCTGAAGGAGCCATCAGGACCACGAAGAACAGAGAAGGATACCCTTCTTATGGTCTGTTCGACAACCAGCCTTCAGTATCGATGAAACTGTTGCTTGTGAAAGCTGCCCATTGTTCTTGAGTGAGCTTCTTCTCCCATGGCACCCTTGCAGTGGTGTTTGAACCGGGCCCAACGCAGTCATGCTCAGCATATGTTAGCAATGACCTAAAATTTTTAAATATATGTAGAAATTATTAGTTGAGTTGACCATTGTAATTCGACTAAAAACGAGTGACGGTTGATCTTACTCTTGGGCTTTTGCATTCCAAGCATCCCACCCTTCAGGTACGATGATGTCGGTCATCGATGTCCTGTAGAACAAGACGGTCGAGTACTCATTCCAAGCTCTTCCCAGATAGACCTTGCCTGCTCCAATCACAGCGCAATACTTGAACACGAACCCACTTTTGCTGTTAGGATTGTCTTTCGCATGCGCCGTCAACCACCCTTGCTCATGTGGCGGCCTAATGATACTGTTGATGACAGTATGCTGAAGCACATACGCATACAAATGCGATGCAACGTAAATTTAATGTGACCTAATTGAAAGGAAGAAATTAACTGTTTCAAAGAATGTATGTATACCTCATAAATTGATTGACCAAAGCCAAAGATGAAGTCGACTGCACCTTCGATCCAGCAGTCACTGAACAAGTGGCGACCTCGGTAGTCGCACAAGGTGTCTTGGTACCCGTGGAATCTGCAGCCGTGGAAGGAGCACTTATCCCCTCCTATAAGGGCCGCCAATGCCTGAACCGAGTTGTTATTATTGTCATTGTATGTATTCTGTCGTGAAGGAAACTTTGTTATGATCTGGGGATAGCTTAAAATAGTAAGCAAATAAAAAATAATAATAGTCATTGCATGCTTAGGATATATGCATTATGCTAGTTTTTTATTTGTTGGCAATTGTGTACAAAATATTCTAAGTATATTTTTTCATGTATATAAGCTTTACACAAGTCTAGAATATCTCTGGTTTGAAGAAGTGCAAGATTAGTGGAGAAAAGCTGTTGAGGTCACACCGCGTTCACAAACGCGTTCGAACGCGGTGCGTTCACAAACGCGTTCGAACGCGGGTACTGCGTTCACACAGACAGACAGCCGCGTTCACAAGCGCGTTCGAACGCAAGCACTACGTTCACACAGACAGAGAGCAGCGTTCACAAACGCGTTCGAACGCGGGTACTGCGTTCACACAGACCGAGAGCAGTGTTCACAAACGCGTTCGAACGCAACCTGAAGAATTCAAGCTGTCGCGTTCGAACGCACTTGGTTCCGTTCGAACACACCTAAGATTAAGTCAGGTCGTTCGAATGCACCCGGGCCGCGTTAGAACGCACCTATGAAGTTTGCAATTTATTGGATTTTTGTGAGTACGGATAAGACTCAGAATTGGCTCTATCTTGAAGATCATATATAAGGATTGTGAAACCCTAACTCTAGCGAGTTGAATAAGATTATTCAAGGAGACTTTTTGGAGGCTACATCGGTTCTTCAACAAACAAGGTCCTTTGCATCTACAAATCTTAATCTTTCGTCTTAAGGGCTATCTAGACGAAAGATAAATCTCGAGGGCTACTGAGATTGGACTTCAATCACAAAAAATAGTGAATCGTGGATTCTAGCGATCAAGACTGAGAGCAACAAAGTCGTTTGGATCGACGGGTTGTTTTGTGAGTTAGTCTTGTAACTGCTACTATCATAGTGATTGGTTTTGATCCGAGTTTGGATCCATGGCTTTTTTCCCGTTTAGGTTTTCCACGTTAAAATCTTGGCGTTCATCTCTAGTTTCGTTCTTAATATTTCTTCGATCTTTTACTTAAGCGAACGAGCGATATCATTGCCTAGTGTTTAGATTCATACGTGTGTCTAGGGGTTTTTTCAATTGGTATCAGAGCAGGTTCTCTCACTATTTGAGAGAGATCAGATAGGCATGGATTTTCATAGAGATGGACCCTCATCTATTAGACCTCCTATTCTAGATGGATCAAATTATGGATATTGGAAAGCTAGGATGAGAGCTTATTTGAAGTCTATAGATGAGCGAGTATGGATGGCCATTGTGAATGGTTGGAGTCCACCAATATACATGGTGAATGATGAGTTTGTTGAGAAACCGATTGAATCATGGGATAAGACAGATTATGAATGAAAAACCCCTAGATACACGTATGTATCTAACCTCTAGGTAATGATATTTCTCGTTCGCTTAAGTAAAAGTCGGAAGAAATATTAAAAATGAAAGTAGAGATGAACGCCAAGATTTTAACGTGGAAAACCCAAACGGGAAAAAACCACGGATCCAAACTCGGATCAAAACCAATCACTATGATAGTAGCAGTTACAAGACTGACTCACAAAACAACCCGTCGATCCAAACGACTTTGTTCCTCTCAGTCTTGATCGCTAGAACCCACGATTCACTGCTTCTTGTGATTGAAGTCCAATCTCAGTAGCCCTCGAGATTGATCTTTCGTCTAGATAGCCCTTAAGACGAAAGATTAAGATTTGTAGATGCGAAGGGCCTTGTTTGTTGAAGAACCGATGTAGCCTCCAAAAAGTCTCCTTGAATAATCTTCTTCAACTACCCTAGGTTAGGGCAACACTATTCTTATATATGATCTCCAAGATAGAGCCAAATCCAAGTCATAATCGTACTCACGAAAATCCAATAAATTGCAAACTTCATAGGTTTGTTCGAACGCGACCCGAGTGCGTTCGAACGGCCTAACTTAATCTTAGGTGCGTTCGAACGGGCCCAAGTGCGTTCGAACGTGACAGCTTGAATTCTTCAGGTTGCGTTCGAACGCGTTTGTGAACGCTGCTCTCGGTCTGTGTGAACGCAGTACCCGCGTTCAAACGCGTTTGTGAACGCGGCTCTCTGTCTGTGTGAACGCAGTGCCCGCGTTCGAACACGCTTGTGAATGCGGCTCTCTGTCTGTGTGAACGCGTTTGTGAACGCGGTGAGAACGCAACGGCTTTTCTCCAATGATCTTGCAATTCTTCACACCAGTGATATTCTAGACTTGTGTAAAGCTCATATACATGAAAAAATACACTTAGAATATTTTGTACAAAATTGCCAACAAATAAAAAACCTAACAATGAAAAAGTTGACTAGAATAGCAAAGCAATAAATGCAATTTTTAGTTGTGTTTCCTCGAAAGAATTTAGCAGAATTTCTACTTGTGAAATAGCAAAATAAGCCTGAACGATCTTAGAAACAACTCATGAAGGAACTGTGGCTGTAAAACTTTCGAAACTTCAGAGGTTGACTACTAGTTTTGAAACCCTACGTATGGAGGAGAATGAGACATTTGATGAGTTCTATGCAAAGCTGAGTGATATAGTCAACTCTAGTTTCACCCTACGAGAGAAAATTTCTGAAAACAGAATTGTCCATAAGATCCTTAGGTCTCTTCCAGAAAGGTTTCAAGCGAAAGTTATAGCTATTGAGGAAAGTAAAGACATCGACTCTATAAAAGTTGAACAATTGGTGGGAAATCTACAAACATTTGAGTACAGTCTTTCAAAACCAAGGAAGTCCAAAAGGATGGCTCTATCCACTGTTGAACAAAATTTAGAGGTGTCTGAATATGAAGGTGATTTAGATGTTGAGATGTTGGCTATGTTTGTCAAAAAGTTCAATAAATTCTTTCGAAAGCTAAACAAGTTGAATTCTGAAAAGTTTAAAAAAAGCAAAGCTTTTGTGAAAAAGAAGAATACTGTGACTTTGAATACAGGTGGTAGCAACAACAATGTCAAACAGAAAAATAAGAATTCTGAGAATAAAGTTCAATGCTTTGAATATTCTGGTTTTGGACACATCGCACAAGAATGCCCTAATCGTCTTAAGAGAAAGTGCAAAGCTATGAAAGTTACTTGGGATGATTCAGATGAATCAAATGATGATTCTGAAAAAGACGAAGAAAACTTTATAGTCTTTACCTCTTCTCTGCTTAATACTGACTCTGTTGATGATACTGATAGTACAGATGATCTTGATATGCTACCAGCTGAGGAAGATGAATCTGAAATTCAAAACGCATATAATGACTTGTACCTGGAGTCGTTTAAACTCAAGAAAAGCAATCTTAGACTACTTCAACGATTCAAGGAAATCGAACCAGAAAGAATTCAATTTGAGGAGAAGTACAAATTGGAGCTTGAACGTGTCAAAGACCTTTCTGAACAACTTGACAATACGAAAAATAAAATGAAAGCTGATGAAATTGAACTAGAGCGATTGCATAAGGAAGTTACATTTCTAAAAGGAAAGAACAAACTGGACGAGATTCTACAAGCTTAGATCTCTTGAAAAGACAAGTATGGTGTTGGATATACTAGTAATTCAAATAATAATAAAACTGTTTTTGTTTCTGCAGGTATATAAAAGGAAAAATACCTGAAGCTATCAATCGCATTTTCAAAGCAATCCTAGATGAATCCTTCAAAATTGAAGTTGAATCTACAAACTGGTGAATCTTTAACGGCACCAAAGGTAAACTTTAGTCACACTCCTTGACAAAAAGTGAGTAGAAAAGGGTTTGTTCCGACATGCTATCATTGCGGCATTCTAGGGCATATTCAACCTCATTGCAAATTTTTGCAAAAACCTAGAACTGCTTTCATTTATGGGATGAAAACAAAGGCCATATAGGTCAAGAAAATTGATTTGAAATGTTATGTTGTGCATACAGCCTTAAAAGATTTAAATTCTGATTTGTGGTATTTAGACAGTGGCTGTTCAAGACATATGTCGGGTGACAAGTCGTTATTTTCTAATCTTGAAAACCATGAAGGGGGAGTTGTGACATTTGGAGATGGTAATTCATCAAAAGTAATAGATAAAGGAAAGGTAAGTACTACAGGGATTCCTAGTCTCGAAAATGTTCTTCATATTAAGGGCTTGAAAGCAAATCTACTGAGCATCAGTCAATTTTGTGATGAAGATTTTGAGGTAAAATTCTCCAAAAATGATTGTACTATTCTAGATCATGATGGTAATGTTATATGTTATGGATCTAGAACATCTGATAATTGCTATATCGTTGAAACTTCACATAAACTGAAATGTAACAGTTGCTCTTTCGACATTGCAGATCTTTGGCATCAACGTCTTGGACATGTGAATCACAAGGAATTATTTACTCTGTCCAAACATGAAGTGGTAAGAGGAATACCTAAGATGAAAAAATGTTAAAAAGAGTGTGCGGTTCGTGTCAAATTGGAAAACAAATTCGTATCTCACACAAGAAGGTAAATGCAGCTACTACTGACCGTGTGCTACAATTAGTTCACATGGACTTGATGGGTCCAACAAAAATAGAAAGTCTTGGAGGTAAACGCTATATATTCTTAATGGTCGATGATTACTCCAGATATACCTCGGTTGCCTTTCTACGTGAGAAGTCTAAAACCTTTGATGTTTTTAAATCACTATGCTTAAAATTGCAGAATGAAAAATCTACAACCCTAGTTAGGATTCGTTCTAATCATGGTAGAGAATTTAAAAATGAAAATTTTTCTATATTTTGCGATTCTCTTGGTATTCAACATGAGTTTTTAGCTCCTATAACTCCACAACAGAATAGGATTGTTGAAAGAAAAAACCGAGTTGTGCAGGAAATGGCCAGGGTTATGCTTCACGCTAAAAAGGTTACTGAAAGGTTTTGGGCAGAGGCGGTCAATACAGTGGTACATGTGATAAATCGTGTTTATCTAAGACCAGGTACAAATATGACTACTTATGAAATCTGGAAAGGTAAGAAACCTAGTGTTAAATATTTTCGAGTTTTTGGTAGTAAATGTTATATCTTTCGTGATCGAGAATATTTGATTAAATTTGACACTAGAAGTAGCGAAGGCATCTTCTTGGGGTACTCGAATAATAGTAGAGCCTACAGAGTATTTAATTTTGACACTTCTACTGTTATGGAATCTGCTAATGTTATGATAGATGAATCCTCGACTGACTTAACTAAAGCTACTTCTATTTCTATTTCTGTAGATACATATTACGAAGAAATAGAAAAAGAGCTTGATCTGGAAATTAAGAATCAGGACGAGGACAAAGTTGAAATGAACAAAAATGACTGCATCTGCTAGAGTGAAATCAAATCATCCACTGTCACAAGTGATCGGAGACGTGAATGAACCAATTAAGACAAGACGACAAATCCAAAGTGAGGTATCATTTACTTGTTATACATCTTCTTTTGAACCTAAAAATGTGAAGGAAGCATTGTTAGACGATTCTTGGATTAATGCTATGCATGATGAATTAGAGCAATTTTCTAGGAATGATGTTTGGTATTTAGTTCCTAGACCTAAGAATGTGAACGTCATTGGAACAAAATGGATTTATAAGAATAAAAGTGATGAACATGGCAATATAGTTCGAAATAAAGCCAAACTAGTAGCACAGGGATACACTCAGGTTGAGGATATAGATTTTGATGAGACATTTGCTCCTATTGCTAGATTAGAGTCTATTCGTATACTGCTTGCCATTGCTTGTCATTTAAAATTTAAATTGTTTCAAATGGATGTTAAAAGTGCTTTCTTGAATGGTATCCTGAATGAAGATGTTTATGTAGAACAACATAAGAGTTTCGAAGATAAAAAATTTCCTTCTCATGTTTTAAATTGAAAAAGGCTCTTTACGGGCTAAAACAAGCTCCAAGAGCTTGGTATGAGAAGTTGACCACCTTTTTAGTAGATGCGGGGTTCACTCGATGGGGAGTGGACAAGACATTATTCATTAGACGTGAAAACAAGAGTTTAGTTGTGGCACAAATATATGTGGATGACATTGTTTTCGGGGTGACGAGTCAGTTATTAGCTAAGGAGTTTGCAGATCTCATACACAGTCATTTTGAGATGAGCATAATAGGTGAGTTGAAGTTCTTTTTAGGGCTTCAAATTACTCAATTGGAGAGAGGGATTTTTATCGCTCAAACCAAGTATGCTAAGGATCTTGTGACTAAATTTGGTTTAGAAAATGCAAAACATGCTAGAACTCCTATGAGTACAACTACCAAACTAGGTAAGGACATGTCAGGAAAAAGTATTGATCAGATAGTGTATAAGAGCATGATTGGTAGCCTTTTGTACTTAACTGCTAGTAGACCTGATATTGCATTTAGTGTCGGTGTGTGTGCTAGGTTTTAGTCTGAACCTAAGGAGTCACATTTGTTTACTGTGAAACGTATCATAAAATATGTCAGTGGCACAGTTGATTTAGGTATCTTGTTTACTTATGACTCGGGCGCTATCATATCGGCATACACAGATTCTGATTGGGCAGGTTCATATGATGATAGAAAAAGTACTTCAGGCGGATGTTTTTATGTTGGAAACAATCTGGTTGCTTGGCACAGTAAGAAACAAAACTCGATATCTTTATCTACTACGGAGGCCGAGTACATTGCAGTAGGGAGTTGTTGTTCTCAGTTACTATGGATGAAACAGATGGTCAAGGATTATAGCATTGAACAAGATACTATGGTGCTTTATTATGACAACATGAGTGCTATTAATATATCGAAAAATCCTATTCAACACTCGTGTACAAAACATATTGATATCCGATATCATTTTATACGCGAGTTAGTTGAAGACAAAACAATAGCACTAGAACATGTTGAGACGGAGAAACAGTTGGGTGATTTGTTTACAAAACCTTTGGATTTACAGAGATTTGAGTATCTTCGTACTTCTTTAGGGATTTGTGCTTTGGACTGATTTTATTGGGATTTGAGTTTTTTTTTTAGTTTGCGAGTTTCTTTCGTTTCGTTTTTTTTTTAGGTTTTATTTTACTTTGAAATTTTCTTTGGTTTTCGTTTCAGATTTGTCGAGAGTTTTTGTCATAAAAAAAAATTGATGCACTCTTAGATTCAATAATATACTCTTGACATAAAATATGATTTTTCTTTTGATTATGAGTTATTATAGTCAATTTTGTCATCTTGTAGTATATTGTTTCAATTTTGATTTTGTCACTCCCTCGACTTCTATAATAATAAATTTTTAATGCACTCATAACGTATGTGTATTCTTATGTGAGCATGATATCATGAATATTTTTTTTAAATAGCTCTCTATTAACTTTGATTTGCACAGTTTGACCTCATGCTTAGTTATCAAATATTTTTATAAAAGATCAATGAAAAGTGCTACAATGAGTTAGTGTGAAAGCCGTCTTGTTTCGAGTCCAGTTTGACTCAGTACATTATTTGCAAATTAACAAAAAAAATGATATATGTGAATTTCTTCTTGCACATTGTTTGATTTGTACTACAAGAAAAGGGCTACCTACTCATGTGTGAAAGCTATCATTGCACATATATGTTTCAAAAAAAAAAATACAAGAAAAATTCCTGTTATTTTATGGAGAATAAGTCGAAAAGTGAAAAATTTTAATACTAAGTCGGTTTGACTACTGTGTTGCATCATTGTTTATATAGTAAAGTTTGTTTAAGAAGATTGGTTCATGTTATCTATGCTCATCTTACATATGCATATCGTTATGATCA
The DNA here is from genome assembly GCF_048772165.1 of Typha angustifolia. NCBI lineage: Eukaryota > Viridiplantae > Streptophyta > Magnoliopsida > Poales > Typhaceae > Typha > Typha angustifolia. The sequence continues at coordinate 6,630,380 of NC_133252.1, read as the reverse complement.
ATCAAGATTAATGTAATTTTGAGTGATGCATTCGAATTGATTATAATATGCTTTTGATGATTTGATTGATTTTGTATGACTTATTTCATTTGATTGTTATATTATATGTCTTGAATATATTTTGGAATTCTAGAAGTGCATCTCCAAAATGATTTTTAACTTATTTTTAGTTTTAAAAATAAAAACAAAAAATAATAATAAAAAAAGGGCGTTCGAACGAGAATTCTTGAGTGAGTTCGAACGCGGCGCGTTCGAACGCACGGACTGGTGCGTTCGAACGCACTCGTGGTTTCTTTAAATATTGCGTCCGAACCTAAGGGTTTCATCTTCCATTTTCCAAACCCTAAAAACCCTTCATTTTCCAAACCCTAAAAACCCTTCATCGCCATCCTCGGCTCCCAAGTTTTCTTAAACAACGGCTACGGGTCGCTACAAACATAATTTTGGCACCCGTCCTGTTATCTATGAAAGACCCGTGGTTATATCTGACTTTTCTGAATTGGGGATTGAACAGATCTTTACTGAACGAGGGTGGTTATCAGCGTGTCGGATGAGCGGGACTGCTTATGTGGAAGTTGTTCGGGAATTCTTTACTAATACCACGATTTTCGATCACTGTATACGTTCTACTATTCGTGGTGTATCTATATGCCTGGATTCCGATGTTATTCGTGCTGAACTGAGTCTGCCTGATGGTGAGTTCCAGTATCCGACGTTTGCTCCACTTCCTGATGTCAATGAATATGGCGGTACAGTCCTAATCAAAGGGGAACATTGGAAAGGTAACATGATGCCGCATGCAAGGCTGACATCTGTGGCTCGCATGCTTCACCTCTTTTGTCTGTACAATGTTACCCCCAAGACTCGACATTCCAGTATTAGTCTGGATCGTGCATTTCTTCTTCATGCCATGTTATCGGGAGTCTCTATTGACTTAGTTGCAGTGATCTATGATTCGATTCTCTCAGCTGCACAGAAAGAAGCACCTCGTGAGAGATTACCATTTGGCATTTTTCTTACAAATTTGTGCACTAAGAGTGGGGTGCGAGTAGATGCTTCGAAACCTTCTCTTACTTCGCAGAAACCATTGGATCGGATTACTCTGAAGCGGAGTCAAGCTCACGACCAGTTGTCTCCTCTCAAACCATCCTCTTCCGCCGCTGGTCGGTCATCGCACCTCGACAGTTCTGATGATAGCTCTGTCGATGACTCATCTCCCACTGAGGGGGAGTTACCACAGTACTCGGACCGGTTCGATCATCTTAGTACTCAAGTGCAGGATCTCCATTCAGCGGTGAATGATTTACGTACTGAGCAAATCCGTCAGGGAACTGTACTTGATTCCATGTTGACGATTCTTCATCGTTAGTTTCCTCCGAGTTCCTAGTCTTTGGCATTTGTGCCAAAAAGGGGGAGAGTGTCTTAGTGTTTAGGTGTCTAGGTGTGTAGGGGGAGTATGGGCATAGGGGGAGTTTAGTGGAGTTTACTTGATGGTTGAACTTTGCTTTATCTTAGTGTCATTGGCATTTAAACTTAACTTGAAGTAATTGTGATAACGTGTGTTTAATCTTTGTTTGTTTAAATTTTTGCTCTTGTGATAACTTGTGTTTTGATTTTTTTTATTTTATTATTTCAAGTTATTTTCACTTGATCTTGGATTGGTATATGTTTCTTTGCAGGGATTGATGTGCAAAATATTCTAGATTTGTTGATTGCTCAATATGAAGTCCTTCTAATATCTTGTAACCTAGGTGTTTTGTCACAAATTGCCAAAGGGGGAGATTGTTAGTTTTTTATTTGTTGGCAATTGTGTACAAAATATTCTAAGTGTATTTTTTCATGTATATGAGCTTTACATAAGTCTAGAATATCTCTGGTTTGAAGAATTGCAAGATTAGTAGAGAAAAGCTGTTGAGTTCACACCGCGTTCACAAACGCGTTCGAACGTGAGTACTGCGTTCACATAGACAGAGAGCCGCGTTCACAAGCACGTTTGAACGCGGACATTGCGTTCACACAGACAGAGAGCCGCGTTCACAAGCGCGTTCAAACGCGGGCATTGCGTTCACATAAACAGAGAGCCGCGTTCACAAGCGCGTTCGAACGCGGGCACTGCGTTCACACAGACAGAGAGCAGCTTTCACAAACGCATTCGAACGCGGGTACTACGTTCACACAGACCGAGAGCAGCGTTCACAAACGTGTTCGAACAACCTGAAGAATTCAAGTTGTCGCGTTCGAACGCACTTGGGCCCGTTCGAACGCACCTGAGATTAAGTCAGGCCGTTCGAACGCACCCGGGCCGCGTTCGAACGCACCTATGAAGTTTGCAATTTATTGGATTTTCGTGAGTACGGATAAGACTCAGATTTGGCTCTATCTTGAAGATCATATATAAGGATTGTGAAACCCTAACTCTAGCGAGTTGAATAAGATTATTCAAGGAGACTTTTTGGAGGCTATATCGGTTCTTCAACAAACAAGGTCCTTTGCATCTACAAATCTTAATCTTTCGTCTTAAGGGCTATCTAAACGAAAGATCAATCTTGAGGGCTACTGAGATTAGACTTCAATCACAAGAAGCAGTGAATCGTGGGTTCTAGCGATCAAGACTGAGAGGAACAAAGTCGTTTGGATCGACGGGTTGTTTTATGAGTTAGTCTTGTAACTACTACTATCATAGTGATTGGTTTTGATCCGAGTTTGGATCTGTGGTTTTTTTCCCGTTTGGGTTTTCCACGTTAAAATCTTGGCGTTCATCTCTACTTTCGTTTTTAATATTTCTTCGATCTTTTACTTAAGCGAACGAGCGATATCATTGCCTAGTGTTTAGATTCATACGTGTGTCTAGGGGTTTTTTCACATTACCTAGTCAGCTAATTAGAGATTAATTAATTAGTTTTATTCCTTATAAAGAGAGAAGAGTGCTACAGAGTGGCGGAGAGGAATTTTAGCTATTCTTTTACCATTGAAATTCAGTTGAAGTTAGGAATGAGCTTTTAGAAATATGTTTACTACCTTTCATTCCAATTGTTATTTATATATATACTAGATTAGTTATGTATGTCGCGAACAAATTACACTATCTGCATTTTCGAAAACAAAATATACAGATTAACTCAATAAACAGAAGCATGTCCTCGAAGTATTTAATGCATTGAAATCTCCTTTTTCAAATAATATATTATTTATCGAAGTCGATATAAAGCTTTGATACTAATTTGGGTGATCAGATGGAGCCCAAAACAATATGGGATCTAATGTATTTAGCTTCACACTGTACCAGATTCTCAAACTGTTTGACAAGTATGTAGTTTTGATATATAAGCATGAGCCCTTGATTTTGTAACCCGCCGACCTTCCTGTTTAGTATATGCAGAATTTCATTGAAAGTTCAAGATTGAACTCAAGATTTAGGTCCAAATCGTTACTCTAAATTAATTCGTTTTCAAAAAAGAAACATTAGCAAATGATAGTTCTATTTCCAATTAGACAAGAAGATTATTTTTGCTCGGCCTCTTACCTACGAACCTATCGTTCTTGTAAATACAGGCTAGTTTGCCAAAAAGGATTCTCCTTCGCCTCCACTTTATACACATATTTGCATGTAGGCCAGTGATGTTTAATTTCATTTACGCTTCCATACCCTTTCTTTGATGACATTGAACTAGATAACAGATGTTGGTGGAAAAAATAAAAATATATAAGAAAGAAACGTGGGTAACAAATATCTTACCCTAAATCCAATATATCGAGCAACAATATTGTCAGCAAAGACCGCAAATGTGGCACTATCCATAGTGTTGGCAAATAATGCAATAGTCGCATTGCGATTAATCAACTGATTAGTCAAAGTAGTATCTGCATGGTCATTCCACTCGATCATCGTCAATCCGGACCCTTCGCCTTCTAGCAAAATGTATTGTTTAGGGATTGGGATGATAACTTTCTCCCTGTACAATAAATTGAACCATTACAACTTACCATAGTTCAAGCTTTAGGTTTTGACACAAGCCACATTATACATCCTTAACAATTATGAGAAAGATGTCGACATAGCTAGAGTGATATTAGCAGCTTAAGCTTCACGTCACTGTATAATAAGCAAGAAACTATACGGATAATTACACTAAGACCACTTGCACTATTGCCTATTTCCACGTATTTTTTTCTCATTTATTTTTTGTGATATATTGACTCCCATTAACTATGAAAAATCTTTAAAAAGTCCATTTCATTAGTTATACATTATATTTTTTATTAAAAAATAATATGTTAGTGTCAAATCAATTTTAGACTGTGAGGCCCATTTTACTCTTATTTTAAAGAAAAGAAAGAGAGAAAATTCAGAAGTAATATAATTACATAAAGTTTTCCATAATACCATTATAGATATGAGAGAAATTTTCATAGTTTAAGAGAAATGGGCAATAGTTCAAGGATCTTGTGTAATTAGCCGTGAAAAATGTCTTTTTTTAGCTACAAGAATATTGTCTTGGGATCTAATGAATTTTATTCTATGGAAGTATTGCTTGTTGGAGTAGTTAAGCCTGAACTAAGTATCATCTTTCTGTCTAGCTCTCTATGTATATGCATGTATCTATGATGAACCTGTAAACTCCTTTTGTAACATGAATTCTGATCCACTGCGTATTGCCATCGGGAACTGAATTTATCGCCTCCTGAATAGTCCTGAAGTTCCCCTGCCCAAGCTGATCTACTTTGATGCTTTTTGCTATCGTAGCGGCTCCATCAACGATGCAACAATTGAATCGTAAGTAAATTGAGGAGAGGATAAAATATACTAGTGCAAAGACCTGCATTGCTGCAAGTTAATTCTGAAATCAAACAGTGAGTGTAAGATGATTACGTCCAGGTTGAGTCCACGCATACTATTTATAGCAAGTAAGTGAAATACCTGTCCTTTCGAAAAAATAAAAGAGAGATTTATCAAAAACACATATCTTTTATTTCATCCACCCTCAACTATATAGATTTTTATTATTTAACCCCTTTATTTTGTTATCAATGCCACATAGCTGTCCGGAGTTAATTTTAACGCTAACAATAGTTAAAAGAATAGAAAATATTCCTTCACTTTAACAAAAAACTAAAAATAAAAAACCTAAATATCCATCATTTGACTAAAAATTGATATTTCCATTTATTTTTCATATTAAATTAAAAAACTAATTCAAGGGTATTAAGATAATTTTCTATTTATAATTATTTTAACTTATCTATATAATCCATTAAAAAAAACTAAAGATAAATTATTTTTGAGATATTTTAAGTTAAATATAAGAATTAAATGATAAATATGCATATTGGTAGAGTGTGAATGATAATAAAAGCAAAATATATATTATTTTTTATTTATTTACTAAAAATAATCCTTTCCTTAGAAGTACTTCCTTATTATCTGAATATGCTAGCCAAAATTGGCCGGTGGAAGATTCAAATGATGTATTAGGTGACAGCTCATGCCAGTTAGTCAATAGTTAACTTTTCTTGTTTGTCTATTATCTTCACATAGAATTAATTTTATTATACATGGAATAGAAATGGGGCTCACCACCTTTTAAGAGAGATAGTAATAAAAGAAACTTTCTTATTTTCTTTCTCCATTTTTTAGCTACTAAATATTCTTTTAAGCAAAGTATAATATCTTATCTTATAAAAAGTTTCCTTACGTTTCTCCTTGTTAGATAAATTTATACAGAGCTACAATTACAAGATTGATTTGGGTGACAACTCTGTCTAGGTTGGTCAAATATTATAGTATTCCTTATTTGTAACATGCCCAATAAAGAAGTCTGTAACAAAAAAAATCATGGGAATTGAATATTCAAGTAAAAAATTATTATTGACATAGCAATCATAAGCAAAATGATAACTAGGTCGATATGTTAACTTGTCTCATACAATCCAACAATATGATGTTGTAGGGGGTCAATGACATTTTTGTGTGAAAACCTACAATCTTGAGTTTAGGACAAACAATGCCATGATTAGTGTCAAAGTGCTTGAATTCATGATGTCCCTCCTTGTTACCATTGAATGGTTGGTGAGCATGCTGAGGAATATTGGCACTAATAACAATTGTTACAAATTGAAAGCTTACGGGAATTCGATTGAGGCTAAGGTAGCCTAAAGGTGTTTGATATGGTTTGGTAGTGTGCACATAGCTGAACTAGCTTGGTTGTGCACATAGAGCTGCTTTGGATTATGGTTGTTTCCTACCCTATAGAAGGTGTGTATGAGAGCCCTAAGTGATTGCGGCAATATGGGACAACGCTAGGAAGGATTTAGCAAGGAATGACTCAATGGAAATGAAGTTTATGGCTTGGACATAAAGAAAGATAAGGTATTTTTGAGATATTTTAAGTTAAATATAAGAATTAAATGATAAATATGCATATTGGTATAGTGTGAATGATAATAAAAGAAAAATATATATTATATTTTATTTATTTACTAAAAATAATACTTAGAAGTACTTTCTTATTATCTGAATATACAAGCCAAAATTGGCCAGTGGCAAATTCAAATGATAACAGCTCATGCCAGTTAGTTAATAGTTAACTTTTCTTATTTGACCATTATCTTTAGATAGAATTAATTTTACTATACATGGAATAGAAATGGGCATTCACCACCTTTCAAGAGAGATAGTAATAAAAGAAACTTTCTTATTTTCTTCCTCCATTTTCTAGCTACTAAACATTCTCATAAGCAAAATATAACATCTTATCTTATAAAAACTTTCCTTACATTTCTCCTTGTTAAATAAATTTATACAGAGCTGCAATTACAAGATTGATTTGGGTGACAACTCTCTCTAGGTTGGTCAAATATTATAGTATTCCTTGTTTGTAACATGCCCAATAAGGAAGTTATAACAAAAAAATCATGGGAATTGAATATTCAAGTAAAAATTATTATTGACATAGCAATCATAAGCAAAACGACAACTATATTGATATGTTAACTAGTCTCATGCAATCCAGCAATATGGTGTTGTAGGGGTCAATGACATCTTTGTGTGAAAACCTACAATCCTAAGTTTAGGTCAAACAATGCCATAATTAGTGTCAAAGTGCTTGAATTCATGATGTCCCTCCTTGCTACCATTGAATGGGTGGTGAGGATGCCGAGGAAAATTGGCTTTAATAATAATTGTTACAAATTGAAAGGTTAAGGGAATTCAGTAGAGGCTAAGGTAGCCTAATAGTGTTTGATATGGTCTGGTTGTGTGCACATAGCTGAACTGGCTTGGTTGTGCACACAAAGCTGCTTTGGATTATGGTTGTGTCCTACCTTATAAAAGGTGTGTATGAGAGCCCTAAGTGATTGTGGTAATATGGGACAACGCTAGGAAGGATTTAGCAAGGAATGACTCAATGGAAATTAAGTTTATAGCTTGGACATAAAGAAAGATAAGTTACTTTTGAGATATTTTAAGTTAAATATAAGAATTAAATGATAAATATGGATATTAGTAAAGTGTGAATGATAATAAAAGCAAAATATATATTATTTTTTATTTATTTACTAAAAATAATACTTTCCTTAGAAGTACTTTCTTATTATCTGAATATACTAGCCAAAATTGGCCGGTGGCAGATTCAAATGAAGTTTTAGGTGACAGCTCATGCTAGTGAGTTAATAGTTAACTTTTCTTATTTGGCCATTATCTTCGGATATAATTAATTTACTATACATGGAATGGAAATGGGCACTCACCACCTTTCAAGAGAGATAGTAATAAAAGAAACTTTCTTATTTCCTTCCTCCATTTTCTAGCTACTAAACATTCTCTTAAGCAAAGTATAATATCTTATCTTATAAAAACTTTCCTTACATTTCTCCTTGTTAAACAAATTTATATAGAGCTGCAATTACAAGATTGATTTGGGTGACAACTCTCTCTAGGTTGGTCAAATATTATAGTATTCCTTGTTTATAACATGCCTAATAAAGAAGTCTGTAACAAAAAAATCTTGGGAATTGAATATTCAAGTAAATTTTATTATTGACATAGCAATCATAAGCAAAACAACAGCTATGTCGATATGTTAACTAGTCTCATGCAATCCAACAATATGGTTGTAGGGGTCAATGACATCTTTGTGTGAAAACCTATGATCCTGAGTTTAGGTCAAATAATGCCATGATCAGTGTCAAAGTGTTTGGATTCATGATGTCCCTCGGCACCACTGAATGGGTGGTCGGCATGCCGAGGAACATTGGCTTTAATAACAATTGTTACAAATCGAAAGCTTAAAGAAATTTGGTTGAGGCTAAGGTAGCCTAAAGGTGGTTGATATGGCTTGATTGTGTGCACATAGCTGAAATAGCTTGGTTGTGCACATAGAGCTGCTTTGGATTACGGTTGTGTCCAACCCTATAGAAGGTGTGTGTGAGAGCCCTAAGTGACTGCGGCAATATGGGACAACCCTAGGAAGGATTTAGCAAGGAATGACTCAATGGAAATAAAGTTTGTAGCTTGGACATAAAGAAAGTATAGGAGAAAAATTGAAAAGTGGAGATGAATGAAATCTAGCTCTTGAACAAATTTATCGTCCACTTATTACGATTGGAAATTACGAAGGCAATATATTCTCGGGATACAAGACCATCATGAATTAAGATGAAACTCGCAAAATTGAACCTTAATCTGAACAAGAGTTAATTGTAATATCAAGCATTAAAGTCTTTCGAATGATCTAAAATAATAGCATCATCTTCTATTTATAGAAAATGAAAGGACACTAACTAAAAGGTACTAGTAGATAGATAACTAAAATGTAGTTATGGTTGTAAAATAACTAACAAATAGTTATAATCATGAAAAAGGTATCTAATCTAAATATCTACTCACAAAATTATTTATTTTACAATAATACCATAGAAATATTAATATTTCTAACAATGCCCCACTTATTTTAAAATAAATAATAATAACTTTAATTTTAAATATGCTTACTGTTACACAAAGATATTGATACATAAGTGAAAAAATTGTATGACTTAAATTTTTACGTAGTGCAAAATTCTCAAAGTTGAATCAAAATGTTAATAGATTTAAAGCCTTTTAAATAACAAACTTTATAACACAATCGGAGAATTTACACATATCTTCATCAGAATCTCATTGTTCTTCTCAACCGCACATTAATGGCCATGCACTAATCCCGACTTCATAAGTGTGCTAGGAGTTGTCTAACTCCGACAGAAGCAGCTTGACTTCACACTCACATAGTTAGAGTTCTTCTAGATGCTTCTATAGATTAAAATATCTATTATACGAACCCATTAAGAGTTTAACTCAACCTCACTTGTTTATTACAGGAACATAGCACTTACAAAATAATTTCTTAGTAGGTCCAAATAGCGTGCTACATCATCACCCTCCAGATTTATTTTTTTTCTTTGAACCTAGAGCATGGAAGTCCAAGGTTTAGGTAGAGTTGCCATCTTTTGGTGATATTATTCAACTAGTCTAAGACCCATCTCACAAGATATTTTTTTAATTAGATCCTTGTTAAGAACTTTAGTCAAAGAATTCGCTAAATTTGTGCACAATCGAATGTAACCCATAGTGATTACATTCTTCTAATAGCTGTCTCACAAAATTATCTCTAAGACCTATATGTCTTGACTTTCCATTATCTAATTTACTATATGCCTATGACAAAGTGTCTTGACTATCATAATGAATCGAAATATGAGGCATAAGATTTGGTCACATTAGCAAATCAATCAAAAAATCTTTTTACTACTTAGCCTCTTTGCCTTCTGCTTCCGAACCACTAACCCAGACTCCATAGTAGAATGAGTTATACAAGTTTATTTCTTGGATCCCTAAGAAATAGTGATAAGGCTACGGAACGGTTCCTTCAAGTTCTAAATTTATTGTAGGAAGTAGTCCGTACAACTGAAGAAAATATTCACCAAATATTCTCCCGTAGTCTAAAAATTATGAAATCAAGTAGAATCGAACAGTAACTTCCTGATATATGTTTTTTGTATTTACGATATTCACATATTCAAACTACAACAGGGACAAAATTATAATTTAGTTCGGATAATGGTGGTGATGACGGGTGAAGTGGATGTTAGGGTTATGGATGATAATGGAGATGAGGGTGGATGGTGGATGTTGTTAAGAATAAAGACAAAGGAGAAGAAGTTGCCGAGATCCTAAAGAAGAGAGAGGACTTGACAGAAGAGGGAGATTAGAAGTTACGAGAGACCTTGCTAACGATAGATGTGGTAGGTTGGTGAAAAGGGAGGAGGGAAATTAGGGTAGAGAGAATATAGAGAAAATAGGAGGCAAGAAATCAATAATCCAATAGCATAATGATTTTCGTTGCCATCCACACCTTTATAGAGGCTAGCCAACAACCTAAAATACAATTATTAACCCTAATTCTAAAAAATTCCCGCCGATCGCGTTCGAACGTTCGAACATGCCCGACCGCGTTTAGACGCACATTTTGCATTCTCTATTTTTGTGAACCTGATGTAGGCGTTCACAAGGGCGTTTGAACACGACCCCTTCTGTATTCGAACGTGACCTACAAGAATTTTATTTTAATGAAAATAAACAACTAATGCAATAAAAAAGACTCTAACTAAATATATCAGCCCACCACACATCCCCCACCTTGTCCTCAAGGTGAAAAGTCAAGAAAACGCTCCAAAATATTAGTCTCCAACTCCTGTGTTGCCTCATCGGATGGATCTCCATCTCTATTCTAGTACCATGTCATCGTCGGCGGCTAGCAAGTACAAAAACTGGCTCTATAATCTCTATCTCCTCTAATAACTCCGGTAGAATTGATGTTGCCAATGCTCCAATTCAGTCCTACTATACACCAAAATATCGTCAAAGAATATCAAAACATATCTTCGCAATAGAGACCGAAATATATCATTCTTAAGGCCTTGAAAAGTAGATGGAGCATTAATGAGACCAAAAGGCATCACCTGAAGCTTGTAATGCCCGCCCAGAGTCTGAAATGTAGTCTTGTGCACATTCGCCGAGTGAACTCTAATTTGATGATACTCGGCCCTCAAGTCAAGCTTGCTGAATATAGTTGCCCCTGCAAGCTCATCCAGCAACTCCTCTATAACCGAAATAGGATACCGATCCTTGACGGTAATAGCATTTAGTGCTCGATAGTCGACATAAAAATGCTATGTCCCGTCAGTTTTTCACACCAGTAGCACGGGAGATGAGTATGAGCTATGACTTGGTTGAATGAGGCCTTACTCCAATATCTTGGCTACCATCTGGGAGATAACTTTCTTTTGCACATATGGATACCAATATGGCCTTCCATTCGCTAGTGCAGCCCCGAGCACAATCTCTATGTGATGATCCGCCGTTCTCCTTGGTGGCAACTCCTTTGGTTCCTCAAACAATCCAGCAAATTTGTCTAATAAATTAGACACCTTGGTGGTAGTATTGAGACTCATTTGAGGGTTGTCTCCTACTGGTTCTAACTGAAGAAGATAGATAAAATCACTCGCACATGGTAACCCCATGTTAAGGTCTACGGTACCAAATTGATAAATCTAATAAATCATCATATTTTACTCGAACGGATTATAATGGGATAAACAACTAACTTTACGTTACTTCAATATTTTCAGATCCCGAACCCCTTATTTGAGACCCCGTTGTCCTTGCTAGCGAGAAGTGTCACACGGTTGATGGACGGATGTAAGGGATACGTGGTTTGTATCTTCTGATCAGTGTGAGTAGTCTTATCCCCTAGATCCCTTTCTCAAATTAGGATATATTGTATATTATGTACATGCATGTTTTGGCCTCCAGCATGATTATATGACTTTATATAGAGATGATTTCAGTCAAACATATTTTATCATGCATTTAATTAGACTGATCTGGGATATGAGTACATTGGTGATATATAGAGATGATTGGAGATGATTATGCTGTTATGATTTTATATCGGGATGATTTTTATCATGAGTATGCATGTGGTAGATTAGCATGAGTATGCATGTGTTAGATACATGGTTGGAGTTTGCATTACATCATTTTGCTCTTGATTCCTATTCCACCTAAATTCCGATTATGCATTGACTTGTTATTGTACTGGATATATGCATATGATTTGTCATTTAAAAAGGAAAGCATGAAATGTGATTGATAGGATAGTTGATAGAAAGCGTGAGGATACCCGAGTGGGCGCGAGGGTTAGGACGCGCTTGGTGGATGATTGATCGCTCGACATGGTCGCGATCCTGTTGGCCTTACGTCCGAGGTCGTTAGTCTGTGTGCGCAGCAGACATTCGGACACATGCCGTTCGCCAGGGCATATGTGGCGAGTTATCCTCACGAGATTTCTATCAGCTAGAAGGGTGCCCGGTCTGGATGGATGTTGATACCCTAGCGGATGGCAGGGTATGGTTATATTTGAGATACTCCTTGTGGATGGCAGAATATGCTCTGAGCCTTCGGGCATGATGTTGAGACCGGGTACTAGGTGTTGACTGTGCACAGTGGTCTAGTATGATGATGACATATAGAGATGACATTGATGATTGAGATGTTGAGAAATGCATATAATTTCATTATCATTTGATTACCTGATTATCGAGTGGTCAATATACATCACATATGATTGCATTTGATATCATAACATGGTCATGGTCGGCATGCATCATGTGTCATATTTGAGAGAAAGTTATGATGATAGATGACATGGAGATTTGTTTACTCATGGTCGAGGATTATATACTTTTATCAGTTATGACGTGTTATCTACTTTTCATTTATATATTATTGAGGATACATTCATATACTCATTCATGACATGATACTCTTTCTGATTCATATTATCCAGTACATGATTTACTCTCTGTTTGGCATCACTGATTCGGGGTAAGGTCTATTCACTGAGCCTTTTGCTCATGACTCTCTTTATTTCTTTTCTAACCCCTCAGATATGTGGTACGTGATAGCGACTTGAGAAGATATTTTAGAGTGATGATGAGGTGAGCTATAGATGCGAAATGGCATAGATGATAGTTTATATAGAAATTGAGTTGTACCAGTATTTGATATTTGTACTCTTTTGTATTAGACGATGATTTGTATAATACAGGTCGAATCATAGTGTACTCTTGTATCAGTTGTTTAGTTGTATCTTGATGGTTTGTTGTGGCCTGTGTAGGTCCTGCCAGATTATGTAGCGATCTAGTGTGTATTATTGTGTACTTTGATATTCATATGTTAACAGGTTTATTTGGTTAAGAGTATGATTTATTTGGTGATGGATTATGTGATCATGGATATGTTAGCAGGTGTTATTTGATGATGTCATGAACGTATGTGCACAGGAGTGTATCTGTGTGTGACGGGCCCCGCCCGACCTGTCGCGTGCGCCGCGCGTGCCGTGTGGGCGTGTGTGCGTACACGTGCCCGTGCCGGGCGGGGGCGTTACATTTGCATTCTATGCTTTTGCGAACCTGATGCAGGCGTTCGCAAGGGCATTCGAATGTGACCCCTTTCGCGTTCGAACACGACCTACAGGCATTGGTATAGATCGGTTATTTGTGGTAGTGGATTTACCGAATGGGCTGATTTTTTTAGGAGGATTACATACAAATTTGGGACAACGACATATGAAGATTTTGCTGCCACATTAAGCAAGATGGTTCAGAGGACTACCATATTGGAGTACTAAGCTAAGTTTGAAAGAGTTAGTAGTTGTTGTGAGCCACCGTGGCCCGAACGTATATTTATGAGTATATTTATTTTAGGGCTACGAGAGGAGATACAAACGGATGTTTGTGCTCTATGTCCTACTATTTTTGAGAAGGCTTTTGAGAAGGTCATGAGGATGGAACAAAAGCATAGGGCTTTAAGGATGGCAGCGAAAAATAATTGGGGCAACCGAGATGGGCGGTTTGCACCTAGAACGCCGGGTGCAAATTCTGCGATTTCAAAAATAGCGGCTGCGAGCACTAGACCTCGACCACCTCTGAGACCTTCTTTTGATATTAGAGGAGGCACTAGACCCCCCATTCGAACTCTCACACCTACTTAGGTGGAGGAGTGAAGAGCGAAGCGTCTTTGCTTTCAATGTGATGAGCGTTTCACCCGTAGTCATTGGTATTCTAAACTGATCGGGAGTGTGATGCTTATCGATGGTCTTGAGGAGGATGATAAGGTTGATGATGAGGAGTGTCCAGAGGAGGTCTATGAGGAAGCCATTGTGGAGGGCATTGAGGAAGATATCCAAGCTAAAATATCGATGCATGCATATTCGGGTACTTCCGCGCCGAGGAAATTACGGATAGATGGACTCATTAGAAAGCATTGTGTGCACACCCTCATCGATTCGGGGAATACAAACAACTTTCTAGACGAGAGGTTACTGAGGAGATTGGGTTTGGATGCTGAACCGACCACGAGATTTGACGTTGCTATTAGAGACGGCACAAAGCTTAGGGCGGAGAGCTTGTGGTGTTGGGTCGGTATACGATTACAAGGACACGACATCATTGTGGACTTATATCCGTTGGCGCTACGAGGAGCGGATATTATCCTTGATGCTCAATGGTTACAGAGTTTGGGACCCGTCACATTTGATTTTCAGAGCATGTGGATGAAATATAAACAAGAAAACAAAGATGTGTGGCTTAATGGTGTTCAAACTTCGCCGATTCCTGCGATGCAGCCTATGTTAGGGCTGCTTGGTGCGTATAATTTGGCCTATCTTCTTCAGTTAGGACCAACTAGAGATGAGCCTCAAACAAGTTCAGGTACTACAATTGAATTGTCTAATTTATTAGATAACTTTTCTGAACTATTTGAGGAACTACAGGAATTGCCACCGAGGAGAGCGGCGTTCTATCGCATAGAGATTGTACCCGGGGCTGCACCGGCGAACGTGAGGCCCTATTAGTATCCACATATGCTAAAAGAAGTTATCTCAAAAATGGTAGTCAAGATGTTGGAGCAAGGCCTCATATAACCAAGTCATAGCTCATACTCATCCCCCGTGCTTTTGGTGCGAAAAAAGGATGGGACATGACATTTTTGTGTCGACTATATAGTACTAAACGCTATTACCGTCAATGACCGATATCCTATTCAGATTATCGAGAAGTAGCTGGATGAGCTTGTAGGGGCGACTTTATTTAGTAAGCTTGACTTGAGGGCTGGGTATCATCAAATTAGAGTTCACCCGGCGGATGTGCATAAAACTGCATTTCGGACTCCAAACGGGCATTACGAGTTTCAGGTGTTGCCTTTTGGTCTCACCAATGCTCCAGCTACCTTTCAAGGCCTCGTGAATAATATATTTTGGCCTCTCTTGCGTAGGTATGTCTTGGTATTTTTTGATAATATTTTGGTGTATAGCAGGACTGAATTGGAGCATTGGCGGCATTTGGAGGATGAGCTGAATTTGTTGGAGCAAAACCAATTGAAGATCAAGAAGTCCAAATGCCTATGGGAAGTACCAAAGGTGGAGTAGTTAGGCCACATCATTTCAGCGGATGGTGTAGCGGCGGATCCTCAAAAGGTTGCATGTATGACCGCTTGGCCTACTCCTACTACTACCATCGGATTAAGAGGATTTTTGGGGCTAACTAGTTATTATCATCGATTTATCGCTAGATATGGTAAGATCGCTACTCCTCTCACTTCTTTGTTGATGAAGGACTTCACCAAAGAATTGAAAATTTGAAAACAGCAATGACAACGGCACCTGTTCTAGTGCTACCGGACTTCACCAAAGAATTAATTATGGAATGTGATGCGTCGGGTGTTGGCATAGGAGCTGTACTAATGCAAGAAAGGCGTCCCATTGCCTATCTTAGCAAGGCTTTATCATAAAAATCTCAGCAATTATCGACTTATGAGAGAGAGATGGTGGCAATTCTGCATACGGTAACAAAGTGAATGCTTTATTTGATCGATAGACGATTCATTATCCGAACCGATCAAAGGAGCCTTCCATACTTTATGGGACAGCACATACACACTTCGGCACAGCAACGATGGGTCACAAAATTGCTAGGGTATGATTATGAAATTCAATACAAGAAGGGAACGAAAAATAGAGCGGCGGATGCAATATCGCGCTAACCCGCCGAGCTTGCAGCCTATTCATCTCCTACCTTTTTCCTTTCTTGACGAGATAAGGTATGCATGTACATTTGACCCAAATATTTTGAGATTGTTGCAGGAGGTGATGGATGATCCGGAGTGCCATCCTGAGTTGGAGAGTCGAGGCGGTTTGCTGCTGGACCGCGAATGCATTCGGGTGTTGGAGCGTTTAGTCCAGTTGCATATCGTTTGGAGCTACCAGAGGGGTCGAGAGTGCATCCTGTCTTTAATGTTTCATTGCTAAGGGAGAGCATTGGAGATCATGAGATCGTTGGATCAGTTCTACCGGAGTTATTAAAGGAGATAGAGATTCTAGTGCTAGTTTGTGTACTAGTTAGGCACCGACGACGCCATGGTACCAGATTGGAGATGGAGATTCTAGTTAAGTGGCTTGGCAAGCCATTCAATGAGGAGACATGGGAGTTGGAGAGTGACATTTTGCAGCGTTTTCCCGACATTACACCTTGAGGGCAAGGTGGGGGAAGCGTGGTGGGTTGATACACTTAGTTAGGATATTTTCTTATTGCATCAGTTGTTTATTTTCATTAAAATAAAATTTTTGTAGGTCATGTTCGAACGCAATAGGGGTCGCGTTCGAACGCCCTTGTGAATGCCTGCATTAGGTTCGCAAATACAACGAACGCATATTGTGTGTTCGAACGCGGTCGGGCGCTCTTGCGAACGCCTGCATCATGTTTGCACATACAAAGATGGAGCTTTTGGTGCGTTCGAATGTGATCGGTCGCATTCGAACGCGATCGATAGGAATTCTCTAGAATTAGGGTTACATATTGTTTTAGGACTTGTTGGCTAGCCTCTATAAATATGTGGATGGTAGCCAACTTCATAATGCTATTAGATTATTGATAGGCTCTGATACCAATTGATAGGCTCTGATACCAATTTGTTAAAGCTCGGATACCAAATTGATGGGATCTAGAACTAAAAGATCGGCTACGGAACAATTCCTTAAGATCTGAATTTATTGTAGGAAGCAGTCCGCGCAATCATGGGAAAATATTCGTTAGATATTCTTCAGTAGTTATAAAATTACAAACATAATTGGATTGGATCCGTCTCTTCCTAATCTACAACTTTCGTATTTATGCCATTCACATATTCGAACTGTAAAAGGGATGCAAATATGGAATAATGTGGGTGATGGTGGTGGTGACGGGTGGAGTGGATGTTAGGATTATGGATAGGTATGGAGATGAGGGTGGATTGTGAAAGTGATTAAGGGAAGTAGACGAAGAGAACGAAGTGGTCGAGATCCCAAAGAATAGGGATGGCTCGACAGTCAAGGGAGATTAGAAGCGAGGAGAAACCTTGCCAACGGTAGAGGTGGAAGGATGGTGAAGAGGGAGGAGGGAGGAGTCTAGAGAGAAGATAGGAGACAAAAAATCAAGAATCCAATAGCAATATAAAGTTGGGTGCCATCCACATATTTATAAAGGCTAACCAACAAGTCCCTAAACAATATGAAACACTAACAAACCAACAAAACCAGTATTCTTTATCTTCTCCAAATACCTTTTGGATTAAACTTTCGTTTTGTCATAGATATATTCCGAATCTAGAGAAGTCATGAATATCAAAGTTGTAGATCTAGAGGTTTTCGACCTTATCCGGCTAGTTTGATATTATTTGGATATGTGTCGAATATTTTATAAATATTTTTTTAAAACTGCGTAGAGCTGGATTTAGCTAATTAGATAAAATCCTAACTAAGTGTATCAATTATTAATTTCTTGCCTTCTATCTTCTCTCTATACTCTCTCCCTCCTCCCTCTTTACCATCCTTCCACCTCTACCATTGGCAAGGTTTCTTTTAAATTCTAATCTCCCTCGACTATCGAGTCACCCCTCTTCTTTGGGATCTCAACCACTTCATTCCCTTCGTCTATATCTCTTAATCACATCCACAATCCACCTTCACCTCCATACCCATCCATAATCCTAACATCCACTCCACCCGTCTCCACCACCATCACCCACGTTATTTCGTATTTTTGTCCCAGTTGCAGTTCCAATCTACGAAAGATATAAATATGAAAGTTGTAGATCAGGAAGTTAAAGATCTAACCCACTTGGTTTCTTAATTTTTAGACTACCAGAGAATATTTGATGAATATTTTCTCATGGTTGCGTGGACTG
Source organism: Typha angustifolia (assembly GCF_048772165.1). Lineage (NCBI taxonomy): Eukaryota > Viridiplantae > Streptophyta > Magnoliopsida > Poales > Typhaceae > Typha > Typha angustifolia. Next base: position 6,612,064 of record NC_133252.1, on the reverse strand, counting down.
ATTCTTATAATAAATTCAGATCTTAAGAATTGTTCCGTAGCCAATCTTTTGGTACAAGAACCCATCAATTTGGTATTAGAGCCCATCACACGTCCTCTAAATACTACCAATGCTCCAATTCAGTCCTGCTATACACTAAAATGTCGTCAACAAATTGAACCAAAATATACCTTCACAATAGAGGCCGAAAAATATCATTCGTGTAGCCTTGAAAGGTAGTTGGAGCATTGATGAGATCAAAAGACATCACTCGAAACTCAAAATGCCCATCTAGAGTCCAAAATGCAATTTTGTGCACATCCGCCGGGTGAACTCTAATTTGATGATACTCAGCTCTCAAGTCAAGCTTGTTGAATATAGTCGCCCCTGCAAGCTCGTCCAACAACTCCTCTATAATCAAAATGGGATACCGGTCCTTGACGATAATAGCATTTAGTACCCGATAGTCGACGCAAAAATACCATGTTCCATCCTTTTTAGACACCAATAGTACGAGGGATGAGTATGAGCTATTACTTAGTTGTACGAGGCATTGCTCTAACATCTCGGCTACCATCTTGGAGATAACTTCTTTTTACACATGTGGATACCGATATGGCCTCACATTTGCCGGTGCAGCCTCGGGCATAATCTCTATACAGTGGTCCGCGATTCTCCTTAGTGGCAACTCCTTCGGTTCCATAAACAGTCTAGCAAATTTGTCTAAAAAAGTAAACAACTCATTGATAGTATATAGACTCATTTGAGGCTCATCTACTGCTGGTCCTAACTGTAGAAGATAGGCCAAATCACTCGCACATGGTAGCCCCACCATAGGCTACATCGAAGGAATCGGTGGAGATCGAACGCTGTCAAGCCATACATCTTTGTTTCCTTGCTTAAATTTCATCCACATGCTCCAGAATTAAATATGATGGGTCCCAAGCTCTGTAACCACTGAGTGCCAAGGACAATGTCCGCTCCTCGCAGCGCCAACGGATACAAGTCCACAATGATGTCGTGCCCTTGCACCCGTATACCGACCCGGCGACACAAACTCTCCGCCTTAAGCTTCGTGCCATCTCCAATGGCAACGTCAAATCCCGTGGTCGATTCAGTATCCAATCCCAATCCCCTCACTAACCTCTCATCTAGAAAGTTGTGTGTACTCCTCAAATCGATGAGGATGTGCACACAATGCTTTTTAATGAGTCCGTCGACTCATAACGTTCTCGACACGGAAGTACCCGAATATGCATGCATCGATATTTTTGCTTGGATATCTTCCTCCGTACCCTCCACAACGGCCTCCTCATGGACCTCCTCTAGACACTCTCCATCATCAACAACCTCATCATCCTCCTCAAGACCGTCGATGAACATCACACTCCTGATTGGTTTGGAACACCGATGATTGGGGGTGAAACGTCATCACATCGAAAGCAAAGGCCCTTCTCTCTTCGCTCCTCCACCTGGGCAAGTGTGAGATTTCGAACGGGGGGTCTTGTATCTCTTCTAACATTAGAAAAAGGTTTTAAAGGTGGTCATGGTCTAGTGCTCGCAGTCGCTATTTTTGAACCCATAGAATTTCCAGCCGACGTTCTAGGCGCAAACCGCCCATCTTGGTTGCCCAAACTTGTTTTTGCTCCCATCTTGAGAGACTTATGCTTTGGCTCCATCCTCATGACCTTCTCAAAGGCCTCCTCAAGAGTAGTAGGACAAAGAGCACAAATATTTGCCTGTATCTCCTCTCGCAGCCCTGAAATAAATGTGCTCATCAATGTCGGTTCGGGCTAAGGTGGCTCACAATAACTACTAACTCTTTTAAATTCAGCTTGGTACTCCAATATGATCGCTCTCTGAACCATCTTGCTTAATATGGCAGCAAAATCTTTATATGCCGCTATCCCTAATTTGTGTGTAATCTTCCTATAAAAGTCAGCCCAACCGGTGAATACTCCACCATGAATAATCGATCCATACCAATGCAATACCGTTCCTTGCAGGTGAAAGCTTGTCATCTGGATCTTTGTGTCCTCCGCTATCCCTTGATAATCAAAATATTATTCAATTTGAAATACCCATTCTGTTGGATCACTGCCTTAGAATTTTGGAAAGTCCAAGCATGCGATTCTCCCCCGAATAGCATTGTCGGGTTTGCGAAAGATCCTTGGTTCAAGACTAAACCTTTGTACATATTGATCACCTTCTCTAAATTCTCGAGCACGTCTATCACCATCTCCAAAGGGATCAACCTCATCCTCAAAGTGCCAATCCTCCTCATCGACGAAGCACACCGGTGCCGCACGCCTCTCGAATTCCACCATCGCCGGTCTTGGGTTTTGAATTGGAGGTGGGGGATGATGTATAGGCATGGGTAAGAGGGGATTATTGATACTCACATGTTGCACCTGGACTTTGATACAATTCGGACTTCACCGATATCGTCTCGAGCATGGATACACTTTAGGAGTGTCTTTGTTTCTTGTTTTAATGTTTAATTTCCAAGAAAATAAGTTTTCTGTAAGTCGCATTTGAACGCGAGTGGAGTGTGTTCGAACGTGGTTGTGAACATGGTTGTGAGAGTGTGCACTGTGCATTTGAATACCGCGTTCGAACGCATTATGAATGCCTGCATCGCGTTCGCAAATTCAGAGAAGTGAGAAATAGGCGCGTTCGATCGCGCATTCGAACACCTGCATCGCGTTTGCAAATCTAGAGAAAAGTGAACTCGGTGCATTTGAACGCAATCAGGCGCGTTCGAATGCGGTTGGCGAAATTGTATTGTTTAGGGTTAATGTTGAGTTGTTTTGTTAGCCCCTAAAAGGGATGTGGATGGCAACCAAAGGTGATTATTGAAGAATTGAGTTTTGCCTTGCCTCCTTCGTCTTCTTCGTTCTCATTCTCTCAATCCCCGACGATGCTGCTTCTAACCTCCTTCGACCGGCGAATCACCCTAGACCCTTAAGGGCGGCCATCTCCTCCCCCTTCTTCCAATCTATCCAACACTTGCCCTAACCCTTCCATCAACCATAACCTTTCCATCACCACTTTTCACCGGTGCCACCCCACAAACGCTGGTCCGCCTCCAACCACCATCACCTAGGATCTCGTGCCTCCATCCACGGATCCTGATTAGACCACCTTGATGTTCGTCCACTAATCGGACAATATCTCAAGATCTCCATATCCAATTTGTCTGAAACTTGATTTGTTGGAAAACTCTTTTCTGGGGCTACAATGTATCAAACTTTCATGTAGATCCGACGGTAGCTTTTGAGATCACATTATAAAGTTCCATACCAGATGTAGTCCAGATCAGAGAATTGGAAGGGATCAAACCTTAGCCTAAGGGATCGAACCTTAGCCTGTGGGGTATCGGTTTGATGAGGTTCCACCGCTGGTCCTTCTTGGGGCACCGATCGTCGTTGAGGAGATGACGAAACCGATCAGTTCATGACATATTCCTTTAAATCATTATGATCCTTTTGAATTGCATCTACTCTATGTAGCAATATTTGGAACATGCCCCTAAGTTCATCCACTAAGCCTATATTCACACCCATGGATGTTGGTTGACTCGGTCCTACCGTGGTCGCTCCAAACAAATCGGCCTCACGGTTAGGGTTATCGTGGGTTGAGTCTTCTCTTGTCGATGTGCTCTTTATTGGTCTCCTTGTTGATGTCATCTTTCTTGTTTCAACCATTAATGGAGGTCTAAGGTTCGCCTGGCTCTCATACCAGATTGATGGGTTACGATACCAAAAGATCGGCTATGGAACGATTCCTTCAAGATCTGGATATAGTACAGAAATCAGCCCGCACAATCGTGGGAAAATATTCGTCAAATATTCTCATATAGTTAGAAAATTACAAAACCAAGTGAATTAGATTCACAGCTCATCTATAATTTTTGTATTTACGCCCTTCACAGATTTTAACTACAACTGGGATGAAAATACCAAATAACGTGGCTGATGATGGTGGTGATGGGTGGAGTGGATGTTAGGGTTATGGATGGGTATGGAGATGAATGTGGATGGTGGATGTGGTTAAGGAATATAGACGAATGGAATGAAGTGGTCGAGATCCCAAAGAAGTGGGGTGACTCGATAGACGAGAGAGGTTAGAAGTTAGGAGAAACCTTGCCAACCGTAAAGGTGGAAGGTTGGTGAAGAGGGGGGGGGGGAGAGAGTCTAGATTGAAGATAAGAGACAAGAAATCAATAATCCAATTTCATAATGAATTTGGCTGCCATCCACGTACTTATAGATGCTAGCCAATAAGTCCTAATAACAATAAGTAACCCTAATTTTAGAGGATTACCATCGATCGCATTTGAACGCACAAAAAACGTTCTCTATATGTGCAAACGCGATGCAGATGTTCGAATGCGGCGTTCAAACTCACTCAACCACATTCAAATGCACATTATGCGTTATCTGTATTTGCGAACCTAATGTATGCGAATGCAAGGGCGTTCGAACGCAACCTCACCTGCGTTTGAACGCGACCTACAGGAATATTATTTTAATGAAATAAACAACTAATGCAATAAGAAAAGATCATAACTAAGTGTATCAGGTACCAAATTGATAGGCTCTGATACCAATGATAAGGTATACGAAAGGATTCCTTCAAGATCTAAATTTATTATAGGAAGCAGTCCGCGCAACCAAGGAAAAATATTCTTTGATAGTTAGAAAATTAGAAAACCAAATGGAATTGATCCGTAACTTCTTATTCTATGTTTTTTATATTTACGCCCTTCGCAGATTCGAACTGCAACATAGATGAAATTACGATTTAGAATGGATGATGGTGGTGGTGACGGGTGGAGTGGATGTTAGGGTTATGGATGATAATGGAGATGAGAGTGGATGGTTGATGTTATTTAAGGGATAAAGACGAAGGGGAAGAAGTGGTCGAGATCCCAAAGAAGAGGGAAGACTCGATAGACGAGGGAGGTTAAAAGTTAGGAGAGACCTTGCCAACGGTAGAGGTGGTAGGTTAGTGAAGACGAAGGTGGTAGGTTAGTGATGGTGGTGGTAACGGGTGGAGTGGATGTTAGGGTTATGGATAATAATAGAGATGAGAGTGGATGGTTGATGTTATTTAAGGGATAAAGACAAAGGAGAAGAAGTGCTCGAGATCGCAAAAAAGAGGGAGGGCTCGATAGACGAGAGAGATTAGAAGTTAGGAGAGGCCTTGCCAATGGTAGAGGTGGTAGGTTGGTGAAGAGGGAGAAGGGAGATTAGGGTAGAGAGAATAGAGAGAAGGTAGGAGGCAAGAAATCAATAATCCAATAGCATATGAATTTGGATGCCATCCACACCTTTATAGAGGCTAACCAACAAGCCAAAATACAATTATTAACCCTAATTCTAGAAGATTCTCGCCAATTGCGTTCGAACGCATAAAAGGCATTCTCTGTATGTGCGAATACGATGTAGGCGTTCGAACATATATTTTTCGTTCTCTGTTTTTGCGAACCTGATGTAAGCATTCGTAAAAACGTTCGAACGCGACCCCTTCCACGTTCGAACACGACCTACAGAAATTTTATTTTAATAAAAATAAATAACTAATGCAATAATTAAAGACCCTAACTAAATGTATCAAATAGCAACACCACCAAGAGTGAAAATCCACCAACTTGTAGATTTTGAATCATCATCTGCATAGTTCCAGTATATATCACTATACCATTCGATCATACATGGGTTTCCTCCAAAATATAGTGCAAACGATTTAGTTATTTCCAAATATTCTAATACAATGGATATTGCTATCCAATGTTTAAAATTATGGTAACTAGTATATCTACTCAATTTGCCTATAGCAAAAGTAATGTCTAGATGTGTATAATGCATTGCATACATTAAACTTCCAATAACCCTTGAGTATTCAAGTTGTGATACACATCGGTTTTTATCAATATCAAGCTTCAAGTTTGTATTATAAGGAACTTTTAAAATTTTATCAAATAAATGTGAAAATTTCTTAAGAGTTTTCTCTATATAATGACTTTGTGACAATGTAAAAAAGTTTTTATCTCTATGTATTTTCATACCAAGAATAGTATTTGCTATACCCAAATTTTTCATATCAAAGTGAGATGATAAGAAATTTTTAGTTATTTTAATGCATAAATCACCTTTGCTAAAAATAAGTATATCATCCATGTATAAGTATATGATCATAATGTTATTATCAATCATCTTATAATAGATACATTTATTCACCTAGTTTGACCAGAATCCATTAGAATTCTATTTTTTCTTTTCGGCCACACTATTTTGTTGTGGGGTATATGGAGCAGTCCTTTGATGCATTATACAATTCATCTCCACTTTACAATTTTTCTCCTATAATTTGTGAACAAATTTATCGTCCACTTATTGCGATTGGAAATTACAAAGGCAATATATCCTCGAGACACAAGACTGTCACGAATCAAGGTGCAACTCACAAAATTGAACATTGATCTGAAGTAACAGCAAGCACTAAAGTCTTTGAAATGATCAAAAATATTAGCACCATCTTCTATTTATAGAAAATAAAAACACACTAACTAAAATGTGCTAGTAGTTAGATAACTAAAAATTAGTTATATAACTAAAAAGTAGTTAGATAAGTAAAAAGTAGTTATGGTAGTTAAAAACTAACAAATAGTTATAATCATGAAAATGTGTCTAATCTAAATATCTACTCACAAAATTATTTATTTAGAAAGCTCTAGCTCGGTTATGACTGGCTAGCTGGACTAGATCTAATTACTTAGAGCTCTCAAAGAGAAGTCCTATTTTTGTGTGAATCTACGACCGTGACTTGACTAGAGGATGGCTCTAGGTCTTAATGAGAGTGAACTATGGAGAGGGCTTGAGGATTGGGCTAGAAAATATATAAAATGGGTGAAAGCCTTAAATTTGATGGGATGGTATGAGTTAGTTGGGTGAGGCTAGGGCCTTTGGGCTTGTTTAGGCCCTTATGTGTGGAATCTAGGGCTGAAATTTCATATAGAAGTGGGTTTGGGTCTTAGTTAGAGATGTACATCCAAGATAGGATGTGGCCAACATAGCTAGGGGAGATCTAGATTAGGTTGTTGGTTGTGGTAAAGGAAGGAAAATGATGGTAAGGTGGTGGAAAGAATTAGTGAACCGTGAAGGGCTAGCAGCTTGGTGGTGGTAGTGGTGGTGCTGTAGAGGGCTAAATGTAAAGCTCGACCAGGGTGGAGGTTGACTTTGCTAGTGGTGGAGAAGGTGGTAAGGTAACCAAGTAAGTTAATGGTATTGACTTGGTAAAGGATGGTGGAAGTGCTTGCAAATATGGAAAGTGACCAACGATTTTGATTAGCCAACAACAATAAGGATGAAACTTATGCTTCATGTAATGCCTCTGTTTAGCAGACACGTGCGTTGTATGTGATAGGACGGGTGAGGCCATCACCTACAGGTACACCTATTCTCACATAATTCATGTTAAGATAAATTATACTATCATTCAGATACACATGTTAACATATCAATAATAAAGTCTACGATAATCATACTATACTACTACAGAATCTAGCATGACCCATATAAGCCATGACAAACCATCAAGATACAACTAAAATGACTAATACATAAGTAAAATATATTTCAATATAAATTATCGTCTAATACATAAATATATTTAATAATGATACTCAATTTCTATATAAACTATCTTCTATAGAACCTCACGTCTAGTTCACCTCATATTTGGTCTAACATATCTCTTTAGGATATCTCAAGTCGCTATCAGGTACAATATATCTTTGAGGGGTCGAGGTTAGAGAAGAAATAAAATGAGCCATGAGATAGAGGCATAATGAATAGACTTTATCCCAAATTAGTGACGCCAAATACAGAGTAAATCTTGTATAGGATGATATGAATCAAAAAGAAACATGATATCATATATGAGCATGTATGTATGTATGTATATATATATATATGTAATCAATATTATTCTATGAATGGGCATATTATATCCTCAACCAAAATTATTTCCTATAATGAAATCATAGTATAAACATATGATGTATAACAATCATGATCAAGTAATAATAGTACCAATAATGATGCATGTTAACCATTCAATAATTATATATATTAGAATCAGATATAATTCATATATCACTCATTATCACAGTCATCAGTCTCAACCCTGAGTATCATCCATCATGTTGGACCACAGTACCTACCCACAAATTCGCCCTGCCATCATACCATAAGCTCAAAGCATATGTAGCCATATATTAAGAGTATCTCTGAAGATAATCATATCATATCATATACTAACGATATCTCAATAATAATTATACTCTGTCATACATTAAGCGTATGTCAATAATAAGTATACTCTATCATATGTTAAGAGTATATCAATGATAGTTGTATAATATCATACGCTAAGAGCACAACCATTAGCCACAACCATACTTTGTCATATACTAAAAGTATGTCTACTATTAGCCTAAACTGGATACCGTTCTAGCAATCACATCACAAATATATAATTTTATAATTTTTTTTATAAATGATAGATCATATGCATTTATTTAGTACTATAACAAGTCAAGCATATTAGAAGTTTAGGTGATAAAGAAGTTAAAGAAAATATGATGCAATACAGTTTCTAATCGTATATCAATCACATGTTTGCTCATGTTACAAATCAACTTGACTTGTAAAATGTACACAAGATCCATCTCTAATTATTTCTAAACCATCTACATACTCATGTCCGAGATCAACCTAATAAATGAATGAAAAAAATATGCTCATTAGAATCATCTTTCTATATATATGATCATATAATCATGCTAGAAACTGTAGGGTAGTTAGGAAACTCGCAAGCCTACCTCCATCCCTATCCTATAGGGGGTCATTCGTCCTACAGCCACCCGAAGAGGAACTGCAATGATCTTGAATAGGGATCCTACAATGATAGATAGAATCCCCATAAAAATATCACTAGATCAAGCACTAGTGATTTCGTATCCAATCAAAATCTTGGAAAAAGTAAAGAAAAAGCGAAATATGGCACACAAAGGAAATCCCATTTCCAAAGAATAATGTGTATATATAAATATATAAGATATCATAATATAAGAGAGTTGTCTAGGGGATAAGACTATTCATAGTCTAATAAGAAAACGTAACACATGTATCCCTCACGTCCATCAAGTAAGCGTCGAGATGCAACACATGTATCCCTCATGTCCGTTAAACAAGTGTCGACTTATCGCTAGCAGGGTCCACAGGGTCTCAAATAAAGGGTTGGAGATATGAAAATGTTTAAGTAGTACGACGTTAGTCATTTATTCAATTAGAATCAATTCATATAAAACATGATAATTTATTAGGTTTAGAGTTCCTCTTTTTATTTTTATTTAATATCTAAATTTACATTATAAATATAATTATGATACTATAAATATATTATTATTATAAAATACTAGTTTATGAAATAAGAATAAAAAGGTTGCGCTTTTTATATAAAAGTAGTCTACATATATAATATAAAATAAAAGTTAGAGGCTAAATATGTATAATTATAGATAAAATATAAGTATAATAGTCATTGAACATTCAATCACATATAATAAATAAGTTCCATTATTATTTCATTTAGATTTGCACCGAAAACTCACTTGGTTTTCGATTTGGCGAGGTAGGGTTATTTTCGATTTCTCTTGCACTTGAAGTTTTTTTCTTACTTTTCTTCCAACTTTATCCTTTTTGTTATTTACTGCCTCATTAAATGTTGACAGGATACTATAAGAGAGAGAGAGAAATGACCCGTACTCATATTCTTCTTCATCTTCTACTTCATATTTTGCTGGTAATATCTTTCTTCTTCATTTTCTTCTTCTACTGCTCCTTTTTCTATCTCTTAGTCCTTTCGTTCTTTTATTCAAATCCCTATCAGTCTTTAATTAATAAAATAATAAACTAATTAGAGATAGTTTAAACTATGAATTTTTGTTAGAATTTCATACTTAATTCCGCTGGAGATATATTTTCAATCTGAAGAAACTCTGAATGAAAAAGTTCTAGATCATGATGTCATAGATTTCATCTAATTGGTTTCATAATTTTTGGACTTCAAATGATTATCTTGTAAATAATTTTTCAAAACTATACACAACTGAAATCTCATAGTTTAAGTATGAAATTTATACTTAAAGTATGAATTTCGTACTTAAAGTATGAAATTCTAATTCTGCGAGCAAAATATTCAGAAGATATGCATCTGACATCCAAAAAATATGAAATTAATTAGATAAAGTCTGTGACATCATGATTTAGAACTTTTGTATATAGAGTTTCTTTATATTTGAAATTTATCTACACTAAAACAAAGAATTTGACAAGAAATTCATAGTTTTAGTATGAAATTCCTAATTTAAGTACGAAATTTGTACTTTATGTATAAAATTCTGACAATAATTCATAGTTTTTTAAGTATATATTATAATTTACTTATAATATTATATTAACATTTTTATTTGGAGTTTCTTTAGATTCGAAATATATATACAATGAAATGAAGAATTCCTAGTTTAAGTATGAAATTCTGAAAAAAATTCATAGTTTAAACTATCTCTAATTAGTCATTTTCGTAAATATAATAACAACTTTCATTATTTTTTTTTTACATTGGAGAATTTATATATTCCACTATTATAATTTACATATAAACAAATTAGAAATAGTTTAAATAAATAAAAGTTCCTTAATCAATATTTCAAAAATATAAGTTAATCTAATATTGCAAGTAAATTACAATATATACTTAGAAAACTGTCAATTATTATAGGAATTTCATACTTAAATTACGAATTTCATACTTAAATTATAAATTCTTCATTCCGCTGTAGATATATTTCGAATCTAAAGAAACTCTAAATAAAAAATTTCTAGATCATGATGTCATAGATTTTATCCAATTGGTTTCATAATTTTTAGACTTCAAATGATTATTTTGTGAATATGTTTTTTAAAACTATGCATAATAAAATTTTCATAGTTTAAGTACGAAATTTGTACTTAAAGTATAAATGTCGTACTTAAACTATAAAATTCTAACGCACCGTAATTTAGCAAAATATTTAGAAGATATGAATCTGACATCCAAGAATATGAAACTAATTGGATAAAATCTGTGACATTATTATTATCTAGAACTTTTGTATTTGGAGTTTTTTCATATTTGAAGTTTATCTACAGTGAAACGAATAATTTGATAAGAAATTCATAGTTTAAGTATAAAATTCTTGTAATAATTCATAGTTTTTTAAATATATATTATAATTTACTTGTAATATTATATTAAGTTATATTTTTGGAACATTGATCAAAGAGTTTTTATTTATTTAAATTATTTCTAATTTGTTTGTATATAAATTGAAATGGTGAAATATATAAATTCTGTAATATAAAAAAATAACGAAAGTTGTTAAAAATCAATGAAAGTAATTATTATATTTACGAAAGTGACAAATTAGAGATATTTTTTTCTATACAATTCTCTCTAATCGCTTTTTAATTAATACAGTAAGAGATAAATTAGAGATAGTTTAAACTACAAATTTTTGTCAAAAATTTATACATAAACTACAAATTTCGTACTTCAACTATAAATTCCTAATTCCGCTGTAAAAATATTTTGAATATGAAGAAACTCTGAATAAAAAGGTTAATCTAATATTGCAAGTAAATTATAATATATACTTGAAAACTTGTGAACTATTGTTAGAATTTCATACTTAAACTACGAATTTCGTATTTAAACTATGAATTTCATACTTAAAATACGAATTTCATACTTAATTCATTTAATAATGATTCCATAGTTGCCATCCACACCTTTAGAGGCTAACCAAACAATTCAAAAATGGTAATTATTAACCCTAAAACAGTAGATTTTCACCGATCGCATTCGAACGAACATTTTGTGTTCTCTATATATCCGAACGCATATTTCACACTCTTTGTATTTGCGAACCTGATGCAGGTGTTCGCAACGCGACATATAGAAAACTTATTTTTCTATGAATTAAATACTAAAAGAAAAATAAAAGACACCCGTAAAATGTATCCATGCTCGAGATGACATCGGTGAAGCCCGAATCTTATCACTTAAACTACGAATTTCTTGTCAAATTCATTGTTTCACTGTAGATAAATTTCAAATATAAAAATACTCTAAATACAAAAGTTTTAGATCATGATGTCACGGATTTTATCCAATTAGTTTAATATTTTTGGATGTTAGATTCATATCTTTTGAATATTTTGCTAAGTCTAAAATTCATACTTTAAGTACAAATTTCATATTAAAACTATAAAATTTTAGTTGTGTACAGTTTTAAAAAAATATTAATAAGATAATCATTTGAAATCCAAAAATTATGGAACCAATTAGATAAAATTCATGAAATTTGTAGTTCAAATATGAAATTCTGACAAAAATTCATAATTTAAACTATGTTTAAATAGTCTCTTATTTTATCAATTAAAGAGCGATTAGAGACTTGTATAAAAAAAAGAAAGGATTAAGGATTAAGAGATAGAAAAAGGAGCAGTAGAAGAAGAAGAAGAAGAAGAAGAAGAAGAAGAAGAAGAAGAAGAAGAAGAAGAAGAAGAATTAGCAGCAACATTGAAATAGAAAATGAAGAAGATGAAGAAGATAAGAAAGAAGATAAGTACTAGTTATTTATCTCTTTCTTATACTGTCTAGTCAATATTTAATGAGGCACTAAATGATAGAAATGGCAAAGTTGAAAGAAAAGTAAGAAAAAAGTCTTAAGTGCAAGGAAAACCGAAAATGACCCTAAGCTGCCAATAAAAAACCAAGTGGATTTTCGGTGCAAATAAATGAAAAGGTTATTTGCATCGAAACCCACTTGGTTTTTGATTTGGCAGCCTAGGGTCATTTTCGATTTCCCTTGCACTTAAAACTTTTTTCTTACTTTTTTTTCAACTTTACCATTTTTGTCATTTAGTGTCTCATTAAATGTTGACGGAACACTATAAGAGAGAGAGAAATGACTCGTACTCATCTTCATCTTCTTCATCTTCTACATCATATGCTACTGATGATTATTATTATTCTTCTTCCTCTTTTTCTTCTTCTTCTTCTACTGCTCTTTTTTTTTTATCTCTTAATCCTTTTTTTATACAAGTCTCTAATCGCTCTCTAATCTCTAATTTTCTTCTTATACAAATCTCTAATTGCTCTTTCTATTTCACCATTGTTAAAAGAAAAGAATATATATATGGAAAAGTATATAAAATATAATGAAATGTAATTTCACATCACTATCTCTAATTAATCTCTTATATTATTAATTAAAGAGTGATTATAAAGACTTGTATAGAAAAAAAAAAAGATAACAATTAATAGAGATTTGTATAGAAAGCATATAGAAAAAATAACGAAAGTTGTTATTATATTTGCGAAAGTTGTTATTACATTTATGAAAGTTGTTAATATATTTCTTCTTCTTATTATTTTTCTATTGTTGTTTATCCTTATTAATCTACTTCACTACTAAAGTTGTTAAAAGACAACGAAATGTGTATAGAAAAAAAATGAAAGTTGTTCAAAGATAATGAAATATAAATTCTCACCACTATCTCTAATTAATCTCTTACTTTATTAATTAAAAAATGATTATAGAGACTTATATAGAAAAAACAATAAAAATTGTTATTATATTTGCGAAAGTTGTTACTATATTTACAAGAGTTGTTATTATATTTGTGAAAATTGGTAATATATTTCATCTTCTTCTTATTTTTTTATTGTTGCTTCTTCTTCTTAATCTACTTCATCATTAAGTTATTAAAAGACAATGAAATGTGTATAGAATAAAAAAAATAAAAGTTGTTAAAAGACAACAAAATGTAAATTTACGCCACTATCTCTAATTAATCTCTTACTTTATTAATTAAAGAGTGACTAGAGAAACTTGTATAGGAAGAAAGAAAAGAATAATTAACACATAGAAGAAAAAGAAGAAACAGAAAAAAAAAAAAAAAAAAGAAAGAAGAAGAAGACTTGTATAGAAAGCGTATAGAAAAAATAACTAAAGTTTTTATTATATTTGTAAAAGTTGTTATTACATTTACGAAATTTGTTAATATGTTTCTTCTTCTTCTTATTTATTGTTGTTGCTCTTTCTTTTTAATCTACTTCACCATTGAAGTTGTTAAAAAACAACGAAATGTGTGTAGAAAAAAAAATGAAAGTTGTTAAAAGATAATGAAATATAAATTCTTACCACTATCTCTAATTAATCTTTTACTTTATAAATTAAAGAGCGATTATAGAGACTTGTATAGAAATATAAGAATGATTAATAGAGACTTGTATAGAAAAAATAACGAAAGTTATTATTATATTTATGAAAGTTGTTATTATATTTGTGAAAGTTGTTATTATATTTATGAAAGTTAATATATAGTTTTCTTCTTCTACTATTTTTTTCTACTATTGCTTCTTCTTATTCTTCTTCTTTCTTCTTCTTCTTCTTCTTCTTCTTCTTCTTCTTCTTCTTCTTCTTCTTCTATGCATTAATTTTTTTTTTATACAAGTCTCTCTAATCGCTTTTAATTAATAAAGTAAGAGATTAATTAGAGATAGCGATAAAAATTTACATTCGTTGTCCTTTAACAACTTTCATTTTTTTTTTCTTCTATACACATTTCTTCATCTTTTAATAACTTCAGTGGTGAAATAGATTAAGAAGAAAAAGCAACAATAGAAAATAAGAAGGAGAAACATATTAACAACTTTCGTAAATATAATAATAACTTTTGCAAATATAATAACAACTTTCGTAAATATAATAACAACTTTCACAAATATAATAACAACTTTCGTTGTTTTTTCTATACAAGTCTCTATTAATCATTATCATTTTTCTATACAAGTATCTATAATCGCTCTTTAATTAATAAAATAAGAGATTAATTAGAGATAGTGGTATGAATTTATATTTTGTTGTCTTTTGACAACTTTCATTTTTTTTTTAATATACATTTCGTTGTCTTTTAACAACTTCAATAGTGAAGTAGAAAGAGCGATTAGAGACTTGTATAAGATGAATATTAGAGATTAGAGAGTGATTAGAGACTTGTATAAAAGAAGAAGAAGGAGAAGAAGGAGAAAAAGGAGAAGAAGAAGAAGGAGAAGAAAAAGAAGAAGAAAAGGAAGAAAAAAAAGAATAATTACTAGCATCATATAAAGTAGAAGATAAAGAAGATAAAGAAGAAGATGAGTACGGGTCATTTCTCTCTCTCTTATAGTGTCCTGTCAATATTTAATGAGGCACTAAATAACAGAAATAGCTAAGTTGAAATAAAAGTAAGAAAAAAGTCTCAAGTATAAGAGAAACCCAAGATGACCCTGACTTGCCAAATCGAAAACCAAATGGGTTTTCGGTTTAAATAACCTTATACATAATAATATTTGTTAAATAATAAAATTACATAACTATGAGCATGAATAGAAATATACCTAAATTTGATTATAATTCAAAAAACTATAAGTATTAAATCTATTAATAATATATAAGTTATACATATTTATATACATGTAAATGATTGTAAGTATAGTTAATTAATAATTATATTTAGGTCGAATTAGATTAATGTGTAAATTATCAAAACATTTATCTATCTAAATATACTAATTTATCTTAACTTAAGAAAATAAAATACATAATTAAATGAAAATGAGGGAAATTCCCTATGTTGTTACTGTGCTGTGCTCGACCCACACTAGGCCAAGCCCAGCACTATTGCAGCAGTGGAGATGAAAAACCAAGCAGGAAGAAGAAAAGAAGAAACATAAGGAAAGACTGAGAAGTCAAAGAAGAGAAGGGAAGGGAGGGGATTCGAATCGGCGGGGAGGGGATCGGCCACTGCTAGCTATCCAGCTGCCAGCCTCTCACTAGCAGCTTGGTTTCAAAGAACCTGAGCAGAGGAAGGAGGGAGGGGGAGAGAGAGAGAGAGAGAGAGAGAGAGAGAGAAGAAAATAGAGGATAGGAGAAGCCTCACGGTGATGGAAGCTCGACAATGAGGGTGATAATGGTTCGAGGTGGCTGACGAGAGTATTTAGTGGTAGTTAAAGGAGACAGGAGAACAAGACTAAGAGAGAGAGAGTTTGAGGAGAGGGAAGGAGTAGATCAAGAGATATATATATAGAGAGCAAGAGAGGGAGAGAGAAGTAGTCGGGAGGGAGGGCGGATGGCGACGGTTACGATGGCGGTAGTAGGGGGTGCGTGGCACTCTCACCACGCTCACAAACTGCATGAGTACAAGGCTAGCTACACTATGGTCAGCCACATCATGCCCAAAAATGATTTATTTCTTATTTATTTATTTATTTATTTATTTATTTATTATTATTATTATTATTATTTAATTTTTTTGGTGGAGTTGGCAGGTGGCAGGGGGGATTGGTTGAGTTATTACATTTTTCTTTTTCCCTTATAAGCATTTTGACCTTGAAATTTATATCATATTAGTAATGTGATACTACTTGCACCAACTCAGTCATCTTGGGCTAACTTGATAGGGGTTGAAACCCCTTAATCTATTTTGATCTTTTGCTTTTGCACTTTAATCCTTCTATTTAGAGTATTTGCTTTCTAGTCCTTTGATTATGTGTATTAGTCATTTGCTTATATGGATTAGTCGACCTCGAGTCTGTTCGATCCGACTAAGTCTAGTGGTTTAAGCTATATGAGTCTAAATCCAGATGGGCTAGTTGAACTGGATCAACGGTAGCCACCTATATAGCATTGTGGTGTGCACCGAATTAGATTATCAAATTGAATGAATTGAATTCTTTGCCCTAAATCTTCTTACTCTCCTTCTCCCTTGTTCTCTCCTTCCTCAACAACAGCGACCACCCTGACTCTGTTACCTCTAGCCCTCGTTGACCAGCAAACCACCCTAGTCCCTTAGGGGCAGGTGGCCCACTCCTCTCTCTTTTTCTAATCTCTCTCAATCGCCCTAACCCTCTCCACCATCCCTAAACTTACACCATCACTATCCCTATAGGTGTAACCCCATCACCGACGGCTTATTACCACCATACTTCATCTAGGAGTCCATGCCTCTACTCATGGATCCCAAATCCTACTTGGACCTGGGTTCCACAAGTCTGACTCTCTAACTTTCGTCCACTATTATGAAAATATCTTCAGATCTAGCTAAGCGATTTGAGTGAAATTAGATTCATTGAAAATCTCTCTTCTAGTGGATCTAATGGATTGGATGTTATTGATAGGTTGGATATGATGAGCTGGATGTTATTTTGAAGAATATATTTTGGATATAAATTGTAATTTAGTGTCATGGATTGATGTAGTGTTATGTGAATGCGTGTGCTTTCTCATGTTGACTTATATAGTAAATTGCATAGTATTTTAATTATATGAGTGGTACTCTTAGTTAAGAGAATTTGTACTATTGCCCAAATCCATGTTGACTTCAGATGGATGGCTAGTATATTTTTACTGGTCAATAAAAATGTATTTAAGACAATGAGTATGAATATAGTGTTTCGATGCTACGAACTAGCTTGGGTATGCGGATGAGATAGATGGTTGAAGACTATGATTGGCCTACAACTGTGGTAGAGGATAAAGATGAAAACTGTATGGGAGGTAGAGACGACCAACTTGGGAGGCAAGATACTAGGTTGCAAGACAAAAGCCAATTAATCTTTCATTCATGCATACCTAAGATACAAGATATAAAGCTCTATTTATAAAGATTAAATCAAAAAGTCCTAAACAAACTTAATTAAACCAGTCTTCCTTATCTTTTCGTATTAACCCTTCATTTTGATGTACATATATACTGAATTTGAGGAAACTCTGAATATGAAAGTGACAAAAAGTCACCGATCTTCTCCAACTAGTTTGATATTATTCGGACATCTATGAAATATCTTGAGAATATTTTTTTAAAACTGCGTAGGGTTGGATTTAGCTAATTAAATAAAATTTTAACCTACTAAGACTTTGATTAAACGACATAAGTATAATAAATAAGATAACTAGACTCAATCTATCGAGCCTAATATTTTTCGAGGTGATCCGATCTGGTATGAATCACATCATTTAAGTACACCATGATTTAGTATGTATCTGCTAGTCTACCTAGTAATACTGATGGTACTGAGAACTAGCTCATTTAACATGTTGGGATTGGAGTATGCATCTAATAGATTTCAAAGATAACCAATTAAAATTAGTTGGATTGCATTATCATAAGTAATTGTGGCATTACGTTGTTATATAGTAGCTAGCATGAACAGTGATAGATTTGTATAAAATTAGATATTTTGGAAAAGAAAATGATAGATTTAACAGATGATAATGCTCTTTATATTATAGAACTAGTGTATGCGATTATTGAACAATTATAATACTTCTTACGGATCAATATTATTATTGAGTTCTGTACAAGAATATTATAGTTACCTGATCGACCTAGATATAAGTATTTAATTCTTATAGGGGATGATTTATGGTTATGTAAGGTTATGAGTTAATTGGTAAAAGTAGTAAATGAAGTAATAGTTATGAATCTAAAATAGTTATATGAGACAATTATCGATTTGGTTTGAAGATTATGAAACTAGGAATGCTGAATTACAATACATGTATAATCTAATTTTTGAGTCAAAATTTTTATAAAGGGGAAGGAAAATGTAACAACTTAACCCTTAGCCCTTGTTCAAACAATCATGAGCATGACGTGGCCGGCCTCATGCCCATGCAGCTTGGCACTATGTGGGGGTGCCACACACGCCGCCTTCTCGGCTAACAGGACCTATCCAACTGGCAGCGACAAGCCCCGCTACTACTATAGCCTCCTTCCCACCACCTCTTCCTCTCTCTCCCTCTCTCTCTCGGTCTCTCTCTATCACTCTTTCCAATGCCGGCCTATCGCTATCGCTGCCATGGCCAAGGTGAGCTCTCTCCTCTCTTTCTCTCTGTCAAGTTTGCTAGCTCCTCATCCTCTCCTCTCCTAGTTCTCTCTCTCTCTCTCTCTCTCTCTCTCTCTCTCTCTCTCTCTCTCTCTCTCTCTCTCTCTCTCTCTCTCTCTAACAAACCCGAGCCGCTTGCTGACCAACATCGGTCGAGCCCCTCCCATCAGCCCGATTTCCCTTCCCTCCCCTTTCTCTTCTCTTCTTTCTTTTCTTCCTTTGTTCTCCTTCTTTTCTTCTTCTTCTCCCTCGATTCTTCTTCTCCTAGCTATAATAGTGCTAGGCTCAGATTTTTTATTATTATATATTTTAGGTATTTCTTTCTTTTTCGTTCTTAGTTAATACAAATAGATTATTTAGACATTAATTATTTTTAAATAATATACGTATTCATCAATATGATTATTATTACTTACAATTACAATAATTAATGATTAATTATGTTATAAATTATTACACATAAATATAGGTAATACTTGTGTGTGTGTATATATATATATATATTAGATTAATAGATATAGTCATATAATTATAGATATATATATTTATTAGATTTATAGATGTACAATAATATTTATACTTAGACTACCTTTTATATAAAAAGAGCAACCCTTTCATTCTTATTTCATAATCGACATCTTATAATAATAGTATATTTATAATATTCAAATTTTATCTATAATGTAAATTTAAAGATAATTAGTAACTCTAAACCTAATAAATCATCATATTTTATACGAATAGATTCTAATTGAAATAAACAACTAACTTTATACTACCTATAAATTTTATTTGAAACCTCGTGGACCCTGCTAGCTATAAGTTGACATTCAATTGACAGACATGAGGGATTCGTCGTGTCACCTGATCTGATTATAAGTAGTCTTACCTCTTGGAGAGCTTCCCATATTAGGATATAGTATACTATATTTATGTATTCTATTTTGGTGTCCTATATAATCATATGATCCTACATAAAGATGATTATAATTAAACATATTTTATCATTCATCTAATTAGAATGATCTTGGATATGAATATGCTGATGATATATAAAAATGATCGAAGATGAATAGGTTACCTATACTTTACGTCAAGATGAGATATAGCATGAGTGTACAGATATATGATTAGAAACTGTATTACATCATATTTCTTTTGACCTCCTTATCACTTAAATTCCTAAGACATGACTTATTATAATACTGGATAAATATGTATGACCTATCATTTATAAGAAAATCATGAAAATAGTATAGTGGGGTAATTGATTGAACACATGTTGATACTAGATATATGTTATTATATGATATACATTATTCGCTATATGTGAGGGTTAGCTATATGATATATACGTTGCTCGCTATATGCAAAGGTTAGATATATATATGATATATAACATTGCTCACTATACATGAGGGTTAGCTATATGATATAATAATTATTGAGATGCTAGGTATCTCATATACTTTCTATCAGCTAGATTAGTACACCGTTCTGGATGGATGATTGATATACCCATATGATTGATGGTGTGTGCTTGAGCCTTTAGGCAAGTTTGTTAGACCGAGTATTGGATATGGTGGAGGTGGTCGAGTAGAATGATGTTATTTAGAGATAATTTTACTATCATCTGATCTACTTGATTATCAAGTAGTTATCATACATCATATGTGATTGCATTTGGTATAACAATATGGTCATAGTCAGCGTGCATCATTCATGTTATACTTGAGAGAGTTATAATAATGGTATGACTAGAAATTTATGTATACATCGAGAATACTTTTATACACTCATTCATAATATGATGCTCCATTCTGATTCATATTATTTTGTATGATTTAGTCTTTATTTACCATCACTAATTCGGAGTAAGATCTATTCACTAAGTCTTTAGCTTATAACTTTCTTTATTTTTTTCGAACCCCCCTCCCCATCGAAGATATGAGACACCTGATAGTAATTTGAGATATTATGAAGAGATATTTTAGAACAAAGATAAGACAAGCGAGACATAAGATGGTACAGAAGGTAGCTTATTTAGAAATTGAGTAGTATTGATGTATATTTTTATATTTCATTATATTAGATCATAATTTGTATAATAGGAAATATTATAAATGTGGGATGATATTGCATTAGTTGTACTTGTTGTGTCTTGATAGTTTGTCATGGCCGTTGTGAGTCCTGTTAGATTATGTAGTAGTCTATGATGAATTTTGTAGATTTAGATAAACATGTGTTAACATGTTTATTTATCTTGAGATGGATGATGTTAGCACATATGTATATCTAGTACATGACGGGCCCCACCTATCCTGTCATGTGCACTGCCTATTCCGTGTGAGCGCATTTGGACACGCATGTGCTCGTGCCGGGCGAGAGCATTACATAGCCAACTGGTTTAATTAAAATTAGATTCGTTGGAAAGTTATCTATTAGAGTTACAAAATATCGACATTTCACATCTATCCAATGGCTAAATCCATCAAAAAATCTCTCGAAAGTTCTATGCAAATTTTTGTTCAGAATTGGTTAAGTCGGATCAAAGCTTTTCGAGGTGAGATCGGATCAATTGGTATCAGCATAGGTTGATCCTTGGACACCACACAGAGATGACTAGATTGATGGCCTCAAGGTGCATGACGAAGGAGGACATACCAGAGTCATCAGCATGTGGAGAAGAGTGAAAGGGCGATACCCTTGAAACTCCTAGACGTGCTAGGGACTAATCGAGTCCTGATCCACCCTCAACTACCAAGACCTTGATGCTGGAGTTCATGAGAGCCATCAAGTGGAAACAAGACTAGTTGATATAGACCAAGACTGAAAGCAAGATTAGTTGATCGAATTGCTCATGGCCCGGACTAAATCGATAACTGCAACCTAATCAAGTCGATCCTACGTGATCGGGCTCTTACGCCCGAATTAGGAATTTTACCACAATCCTTGGGGTCGAGACCTGCTACTGGGATTCCACCATTACTCAATCCAGCTGAGGAAGTACTCTGGATGAACCAAGAAGTTGATATGTGAGCTAGACTCGAGTTTGAGTCCCAGCACGAGATTGAAGGATAGAGATGGCATGCACCATAGCAAAGACACTAACCCCAACAGCAGATGGTGCACCCTATGAACATACCACAAGGGTTTGGGTTTGGCCCAAACTGAGAGAATGCACTTAGGGGAAGAGTAAAAGAATCTAACATAGATCTATTTAATTAAATATAACATAGAATTTAGTCATGGGCCTAGGTTGGCCCAATTATTTGTCTAGTCAAAATAACTATTAAGAATAATAAGCCCAATAAATATTATATATAATTAAATTTAAATAAAATATCATTCGCAATATTATAGTTCATATCCCCTAATATTATAAAAAAATGAATTACCAATTTCTAATAATTAAATATATATAGCTCAATTTAATAAAGTCAAACTAAACAAAATACCTAAGGAAATTTAAAAAAACTAAAAGTAATTATTTGGGTTGGCCATAGCCTAAATGAAGGGATTGGCTGTAGGTTGCCCATAGCCCACCTTCACCAAGCTTTTGGGTTGCACCCATGGCCCAGCCCAACCCCACCTCTTTCATCTTCTTCCGATGCGATCCCAGTCAGACCGGACCACCTCGTGGACATTAGGCATATGGCAAAAGACATTAATCTTATGACTTGAGTCACTAATCTAGTTAGAGGATTAATTTCAGCACTTAGATTAAGTTATTTTTAAATTATGTTAGCCAAGTTGGTTTAACATTGTACTTAATGTTGATTGGTTAAAAATTGTGGTTTGAGTTAATCAGATAGCCTCTAATATAAATTGTGGAATGCAACCTGGATTAGTCATTTTTTGATAAATTGATTATGTTTCCCTGTCTCTCTTCTCCCCTCTTGACCTAGGGTCTCCTCCCCCTTCCTTCAATCCCTAGCCACAAGTGCCTACACACTACTGGCTATCCTCCTTTTCCTCCTCCATTGGCCTCCCCTCCTCCTTGGGCACCAGCCACATTACCCCCCTCTTCCTTCACCATTTATCACATGTAAACCCTACCTAGAAGCCCCTATGTCCAAGCCTCCATCTCCACCATCATCACCATGCCAAACACCACCACCTAGCTGCCCCACACCACTATCACCTTCATCCCCGATCTCTCCTCTTCATTTCACTATCCCTCTCTCACTCTAGAATACCTCAGCTATCGTATGAACAGCCCTTCATAGCCCATCACATTCTGGACTCCATTAGGGACTTGCAACTCTAACTTTAGCCCTCCAACCTGAGATAAACTTTACCCACCTCCAACACTACCACCAGAACTTTTCCAACTTTGTCCCTTGATACAGTCTAAATATGAGAAAGTCTTGAATATTAAAAGTGTATATCAGGAGGTTAGGAAACAAAATCATCTAGTTTCATAATTTTCTTCCTATGAAGGAATACCTAGTGAATATTCTCCTTTGACTGTGTGGCTGTCTTCCTATACCCAAGATTGAACCGGTAGCTAATATTGGGTCATAACAAGTGGTATCAGAGCCATTGTTCCTCGGACACTATGCCCACTACCAGATCAATGGTATCGAGACCACATAAAGGCACCTCAGTTGAAGGGTAAGCAGTGGAGATGTTCAGATCTAATCTTAATCGATCTGAGCCGATACGGTTCGAGTCGAACCCAAGCACACCAATGGGGGCTTCTCCCTTGCCTTCTTCTTTAGTGAACTTAGATTGATTAAAATGTTCGTTGACATGATGGAGACATAGTGAACCATGCAAGCATCGATGGAAGTGATGATGCAAGTCCTTATAGGTGTACCAAGGAACATGGCAGCAATCGAGCTCTCCGCTCACACCGGGTTGCACCATCGTCAAAATCATCCCTTCACAACCGGACTCCTCCACCATCGCTCCATACTAGACCTAAGGAAGACTATGGGGGCTTCATGGGTGGCCATCCCAGAAGCCCCTTGCCGCCCACGCCACAAGAGAGGCAAGCTGAACTAACGTCGGGTTTTCCCTATAACCGAGCGCTGATCCATTCTGGCCATGACCCATTCTCGTCATGAGGAGGATGACAAATGGGTTGACTTTGAAGAACCAGCAACTCCAAGATTTCATCCTAGGGCTTTTGGTATGAACCTATGGGGAAGAAGAGCACTCCAACATGAAGAGAAGAAATCAGCATCTAAGTAAGAACCGTTTGCCTTACTTTCTTGCAATTCAATAGGAGAGATTTGTTCAATTGGGTCTATTGAGTAGAAATTTTTTTTAGTACAATGACACTAGAGGCTCAAAAGGTGTTATTAGCATCATTCCACCTAGAGGAGAATGCCATAAGTTGGTACCAAGTGACCCATAGGGCTTAGACCTTATGATCATGGAAAGAATTTGCGAATGCTATTTGCATGTGGTTCAGGCCTCCGATTATGAGGACTTCCAAGCTGCCCTCACCAAACTCACTCAAAAGACCATGGTGAGGGCATATAAAGAGGAGTTCAAGCGCATAAGCAACCGAGTCTAGGGTTGGATAGACTCATAATTGAAGAGTACTTTAGTCGGCGACCGTCAATGAGACATCCAAGCTGATGTGAAAGCGGCCAGACCAGCTATCCTTCTCGAAGTTTCCCCACTACTCAGGTGATGAAGGACAAGCTAAGAGATCTTTGGAACACATCAAAAGCTATTAAGGCTTTGATACCAAATTGATGGTCTCTGATACCAATTGATAAGCTATGATACCAATTTAATAGGCTTTGATACCAAATTGATAGGATGTGAAACCAAAAGATCGGCTATGGAATAATTTCTTAAAATCTGAATTTACTGTAGTAAATAGTCCGTGCAACCGTGGGATAATATTCGTCAGATATTCTCCGGTAGTCAAACAATTACGAAACCAAATAGGTTAGATCCATAACTTCCTAATCTACAACTTTTGTATTCACGCCCTTCACAAATTCAAACTGTAGTAGGGATAAAAATAAGGAATAACGTGGGTGATGGTGGTGGTGACGGGTGGAGTGGATGTTAGGGTTATGGATGGGTATGGAGATGAGGGTGGATTATGGAAGTGATTAAGGGAAGTAGACGGAGGGAACAAAGTGGTCAAGATCCCAAAGAAGAGGGGTGACTTGACAGACGAGGGAGATTAGAAGCGAGGAGAAACCTTGCCAATGATAGAGGTGGAAAGATGGTGAAGAGGGAAGAGGGAGGAGTCTAGAGAGAAGATAGGAGGTAAGAAATTAAGAATCTAATAGCATAATGAAGTTGGTTGCCATCCAAATATTTATAGAGACTAGCCAACAATTCCTAAAACAATATGAAACCCTAATTCTAGAGGATTCCCGTTGATCGCGTTCAAATGCGCTCAATCGCGTTCGAACACACTCAAAAAGCCCCTTCTCTAGATTTGTGAACACGACATAGGCGTTCACAAGGCATTCACAAGGCGTTCACAAATGCGTTCGAACGCGACTCCACTTGCGTTCGAATGCAACCTACAGGAATTTTATTTTAATGAAAATAAACACCTAATGCAATAAGGCCTCCACTTTGTTACCGCATGCAAAATTGCCAACATCTCTTTCTCGTAAGTCGATAATTGCTGAGATTTTTATGATAAAACCTTGCTAAGATAGGAAATGGGACGCCCTCCTTGCATTAGTACAGCTCCTATGCCAACACCCGACGCATCACATTCCACAATGAACTCTTTGATGAAGTCCGGTAGTGCTAAAACAGGTGCTATTGTCTTTACTATTTTTAGTTTTTCAAATGCTATAGTGGCTTCATCCGTCCATCTAAAAGAGTCTTTTTTTAACAAAGAAGTGAGAGGAGTAGCGATCTTGCATATCCGACGATGAATCGGCGATAATATCTTGTCAGGCCCAAAAATCGTCTCAATCTAGTGGTAGTAGTAGGAATAAGACAAGCAGTTATGCATGCAACCTTTTGAGGATCTGCAACTACACCATCTACTGAAATGATATGGCCTAAATACTCCACTTTTGGTACTCCCCATAAGCACTTGGACTTCTTGATCTTCAATTGGTTTTGCTTCAATAAATTCAACACATCCTCCAAATGTCGTCAATGCTCCAATTCAGTCCTACTATACATCAAAATATCGTCAAAAAATACTAAGACATACCTTCACAATAGAGGCCGAAATAATTCATGAGGCCTTAAAATGTAGCTGGAGCATTGGTGAGACTAAGGCATCACCCGTTCGTAATGCCCATCCGGAGTCCGAAATGTAGTTTTATGCACATCTGCCGGATGAACTCTAATTTAATGATACCCAACCCTCAAGTAAAGCTTACTAAATATAGTCGCCCCTTCAAGCTTGTCTAGCAGCTCCTCTTAACCAGAATGAAATACCGGTCCTTGACGGTAATGGCATATAGTGCCCGATAGTCAACACAAAAATGTCTTGTCCCATCCTTTTCTTGCACCAATAGCACATGGAATAAGTATGAGCTATGACTTGGTTGAATGAGGTATTGCTCCAACATCTCGACTACCAACTTTGAGATAACTCTTTTTTGCACATGTGGATATCAATATGGCCTCACGTATGCCGGTGCAGCCCCAGGCACAATCTCTATGCAGTGGTCCGCCGTTCTCCTTAGTGGCAACTCTTTTGGTTCCTCAAACAATCCAAAAAAGTTATCTAATAAATTAGACAATTTAATGGTAGTACCTGAACTCGTTTGAGCTCATCTCCTGCTGGTCTTAACTGGAGAAGATAGGCCAAATCATACGCACAAGGCAGCCCCACCATAGGCTGCATCGTAGGAATTGGCGAAAACTGAATGCCATCAAGCCGCACATCTTTGTTTCCTTGCTTAAATTTCATTCACATGCTCCGGAAATCAAAAGGGATGGGTCCCAAGCTCTGTAATCATTGAGTACCAAGGATAATGTCCGCTCCTCACAACGCCTACGGATACAAGTCCACAATGATGTCGTGTCCTTGCACCCGTATACCGACCCAACGACACAAGCTCTCCGCCTTAACCTTCGTGACGTCTTCAATAGCAACGTCAAATGCCGTGGTCAATTCGGCATCCAAACCCAATCTCCTCACTAACCTCTCATCTAGAAAATTGTGTGTACTCCCAGAATCGATGAGGATGTGCACATAATACTTTCTAACGAGTCCGTCTACTCGTAACGTCCTTAGTGCGAAACTACCCAAATATGCATGTATAGATCTATACCAATGCAATACCGTTTCTTAGAGGTGAAAGCTTGCCATCTGGACTTTTGCATCTTTCGTTATACCTTGACAATCAAAATATTGTTCAACTTGAAACACCCAATCTGTTGGATCATCGCCTTGGAATTTTGGAAAGTCTAAGCGTGCGGTTCTTCCCCAAATAGTGTTGTCGGGTTCATGAAAGATCCTTGGTTCAGGTCTAAACCTTTGTGCATGTTAATCACCTTCTCTAAATCCTCGAGCACGTCTATCATCATCTCCAAAGGGATCAACTTCATCCTCAAAGTGCCAATCCTCCTCATCGACGAAGCGCACTAGTGCCGTACGCCTCTCAGGTTCCACCACCGCCGATCTTGGGTTTTGTAATAGAGATAAGGGATGATGTGTAAGCATAGGTAAGAGGGGATCATTGACACTCACACTACGCACCTAGATCTATGGGGTATTGGTTCAATGAGGTCCCTCCACTGGTCTTTCTTGAAGCTTTGATCGTCGTCAAGGAGATGACGAACCGAATCGGCTCATGACATATTCCTTGAAATCATTATGATCCTTTTGAATTGCGTTAACTCTATGCAGCAATGTTTGGAACATGCCCCTCAGTTCATCCGCCAAGCTTATATTCACACCCATGGACATTGGTTGACTCGGTCCTACCGTGGTCGCTCTAAAGAAATTGGCTTCATAATTAAGGTCATCGTGGATTGAGTCTTCCCTTGTCGGTGTGCTCTCCATAGGTCTCCTTGTTAATGTCATCTTCCTTGTTTCAACCATTAATGGAGGTCTTAGGTTCGCCTGCTCTGATACCAAATTGATGGATTCTTTCAAGATCTGAATTTATTGTAGGAATCAATCCGCACAACTATGGAAAAATATTTGTCAAATATTCTCCGGTAGTCAAAAAATTACAAAACCAAGTGGATTAGCTTCATAACTTCCTAATCTACAACTTTTGTATTTATGCCCTTTGTAGATTCGAACAAAATTGGACTAAAACATGAAATAACATGGGTGATGGTGGAGGTGACGGGTGGAGTGGATGTTAGGGTTATGAATGGGTATGGAGATGAAGGTGGATGGTGGATGGTGGATGTGCTTAATGGATATAGACAAAGGGAACGAAGTGGTTAAGATCCCAAAGAAGAGGGATGGCTCAATAGTCGAGGGAGATTAGAAGTTAGGAGAAACCTTGCCAACGATAGAGATGGAAGGATGGTGAAGAGGGAGGAGGGAGAGAGTCTAGAGAGAAAATAGGAGGCAAGAAAATTAATAATCCAATAGCATAATGAATTTGGCTGCCATCCACATATTTATAGATGCTAGCCAACAAGTCCTAAAATAATAAGTAACCCTATTCTAGAGGATTCTCGTCGATCGCGTTCGAACGCACCCGATCATATTCGAACACACCAAAGACATTCTCTTTATGTGCGAACGCGATACAAGAGTTCAAACATGGGCGTTCGAACTTGCCCAAACGTGTTCGAATGTGCTTTTAGCATTCTCTATATTTGAGAACCTAATGTAGGCATTCCTAAGGGCGTTCAAACGCGACCCCACCTGCGTTCGAACGCGACTTACAGAAATTTTATTTTAATAAAAATAAATAACTAATGCAATAACAAAAATCCTAACTAAGTGTATTAATGATGAATTTGATCAGACAAGAAGAAATGGAAATTTTTTTGATATAACAAAATTAAATGCAAGAGGCTAAGATCACTAATCGAAGAGAAGGATTGAGTGCTCGGAGGTGTCCGGTGGTTCATCGACAATGAGTGCCCTCCTTCAAACAGAGATAAGAAAGAGGACAAAAATATAGAGGAAAAGAATAACACAATTGACTACGAGAGAGAGGAGGAGAGATATATAAGAAAATTTAGGGATTAAGCAATGACCTAATCCAAAATCTTGTTGGAGATTTCAGATCAATTTCTATTCAAATAGAGGTGTGCGAGGTGGCGAAGAAGAAGGCACTGTAGTGCATGTCCTCGGCACGTGCGTCTCAACTTCTTTTGTTTTTAGGATGTTATAGTAAGGGTTGGGCCAAGAGTTAGCTCGAGCTTGAGCATGGGCAAGACCTAAAAGTAATTTGGATCAGCTGAAGGTTGTTCTTGAGTTAAGCTTTGGTGCGTCTCTAGCAAGGAGTGGGTTAACCTACAAGTGAAAAGGCCCGAGAGTGATCATACTAGGACTTGAATTAGTTGTGTTGGTGGGACAAGATCGAATGCCGCTATGAACCTTCAGGTCTATTCAAGAAGTGTGGGAAAACTGATCGAATGGGACCTATGTTGGTTAGTTGGGACTTTGTCACATTCCATGTGCATCTAGAAGGGTTAGGTGGTCGACTAGGATAAGAAAAGCCCTAAGAAGGGCTGGACTAAGGATTGGCGAAAAGGAGACCTAGTGTGATCTGAGTCTGATCGGGTCACCTCATGAAAGAAACATTGGGTTTGCTAGATCAAGGCATTTATCTTAGCTTAGTCCTTTTCTATTTCGCCTACAATTTTGTTGAGTTTTAGACGTAAGTACCCACTAATTATGTACTCAAGTTGTTAAAATGATTAATTGGTCTGGACAAATTGATTAATTATTTTAATCAAGACATTTGATATAGTTTGAGTATGAGTATTACTTGATCTAGTAGTCAAGTTTCTTGATGTAACAAAAATCCGAGTTTGAGTCGGTTTAGGGTTAGCCACTATTTATATCGTATCAAATATTAGGGTTATCATTATTGCCTCCTAACTTTATTTCGTCCTCCCCTTTCTCCACATTCTTCAAGCCAAACCAATGCCCTATCCTCTAAAGGCTGATGCTTCTCCTCCCTTTGATTACCAATCACTCTAGTCCCATAGGGTCAACCCACTTCTCCCCCCTCTTCCTTTCTAAAGTATCGATCTACTTATTCATCACCATCATCATCAAGCCCAGTATCTCCATCACCATCATCATCTAGCCCAGAATCTCCATCACCATCATCATCTAGCCCAGAATCTCCATCACCATCATCAAGCCACACCACTATTGTTGCCCACTCAAACTACAACTCCACCATTATTTAACATCAACCATAGTCAAAATCATAACTACAACTAGATCAATGGTGGCATGGTGTAACAACCCAGCCCTAAGTAAAAAATAAAATAAATAAAAATAATAAAAAATTCATGGCACGATATGGCAGACCTCGTGCCATAGAGGGAGGAACGCGAGGGTGCCACTCACCTTAGCTGCTAGTTCAGCCAATCAAGCTTAGCCAACTAGTCGCAGTGGACCCATCGCAGTTATAGTTGCGACGCCCCTCGCCGCCTCTCTCTCTCCCTCTCTAAATATCTCTCTAAATCTATATCTATCTCACTCTATCATTTTCCTCTGCCTCTTCCTCCCCCTCAAACTCTCTTTACTGTCAATGGTAACATCACCTTCAACCACCCTGAACGGCTGTTAGAAAGCAACATTGGTGATCCTCTTCTCCCTTCTTCCCCTTTCTATTCTCTTTCTTCCCCTCTTCTTTTTTGATACAAACCAAATCTGGATCGATTTGTTTGTGAGAAAATTATAATATTTTTATGGATCGTAGTCTCACGACTTAGGCTTCTTTTGGCTTTTGTTTGATATTATTCTAAGGTCAGAATGAAAAGTTAAAACTAAAACAATAAAGGAAGGTCAAAATTGAATAAATTTATATTTATCAAATGTTACGATGGTCGTCAGAGGGTGGTATACGACCAAGGGTAGTAAGAGATGGCCATAAGGTAAGGTGGCTTATAGAGGAAGGTAGTGACTAGGGTTTATAAAGCTTGAAAGAGTTTTAAGGTTAAGATCTACTCTTAGAAAAATAAAGATAATATAATAGCTACAATAAAACAGTAAATGTAATAAAACAATAAAGACAATCTCCTATTTATAGTAGTAGAATTATAGTGGGTCAGATCCTATTTTCCTTATTGAGCTTACATCCACTTTATTTGAAATTATAATCAATAAATATATTCAACTAACTAACTCGACTCGACTCGACTAATTCACAATGGTCGAATTGTATGAATCCATCACACTTTCGACACCTTGTTTATAAGGTGACTAGTCCTTCACATCCTTGTACTTGTATAGTCGATCATGCAAATCAGTGGACTCAGATTCATTCTCTTTGAGACCATTGAAGAATATGACGTTAATTGGCTGACTTTTGCATTTATAACCAAGGTAAAACAATCATCACAATAAAAGCACAAGTATTTCTTTCTACGCTCCTCCAAGTCATTGGGTTCAAAAGGAGTCCACTTAAGTGGGTCTTGGGTGTGAGTTACCTTCCTTCTTTCCTCTTTACAAAGCCGGTTCAACTGACCCAACTTTAACTCCATCAATACAACTAGGGAGAAGGCCTCATCAGAATTAGTGGGCCTCAGTCTGAATGCTAGGTGTGAGCCCACTAAGAAGGTACTTTTTAGGGCTAAGTCTAATCAATTGGTGATTCGATTGCAGATTTGTTTAGACTCCTCCTAGTAAGCTCGAACGGTTGTTAGCTGAGTTAACTTAGTCATCAACATAGCCTAAAAGTCCTTGTACTGTGTCAGATAGAACCAAGCATAGATCCCATCAGTGAGGTCCTACCAAGTGGATACAGTTGGTACCCCTAGCTCCACTATAGTGGAGCTGACTTGTACCACCTAATCATCATGCCTTCTAAGTGGAATGATGCGAGCTAGACCTTTTATGGTCGAGCGTGCCATGGTACCTAAAAAACTACTTCACCCCTAACGCTAGCTAGAGAGGTATTAAGTACTGTTGAGATGTAGTAGTCACCTTCTTTATAGTCATGTATGTGTGCAAGTGGCATGATATTATACAACACAATAAGTATAATGGATTACACATTATTATTATGTATTATGTGCCAACACACATGATCATACTCAATAAATTATAGAGGCTAGTCAATAAGTCTTAAAATAATATAAAACCTTAATTCTAGAGGATTCTTGTCGATCGTGTTCGAACGCGCCTAATCGCGTTCGAATGCACTCAAAAAGCTCCATCTCTAGATGTGCGAACGTGATACAGGCATTCGAACGCGAGCGTTTGAACTCGCCCAACCACGTTCAAACATACGATATGCGTTTTCTATATTTGCGAACCTAATGCAGCCATTCACAAGGGCGTTCGAACACGACCCCTCATGCGTTCGAACACGACTTACAGGAATTTTATTTTAAAGAAAATAAACACCTAATACAATAAGAAAAGATCCTAACTAAGTGTATTAGATTATTAATTTCTTGCCTCCTATCTTCTTTCTATTCTCTCTCTCTCCTCCTTCTCACCATCTATCCACCTCTACCGTTGGCAATGTCTCTCCTAACTTCTAATCTCCCTTATCTATCGAGTTCTCCCGCTTCTTTAGGATTTCGAGCATTTTTTCCTCTTCTTCTATATCCCTTAACCACATCCACCATTCACCTTCATCTCCATAATCATCCATAACCTTAATATCCACTCCACCCTTCACCACCACCATCGCGTGCATTATTTCATCTTTTAGTCCCAATTGTAGTTCAAATCTGTGAAGGGCATAAATATGAAAATTGTAAATCGGGGAGTTATGAATCTAATCCAATTGGTGAATATTTTTCCATGGTTGCGCGGACTGATTCCTACAATAAATCTAGATTTTGAAGAAATCGTTTTGTAGCCGATCTTTTGGTACCGTAACCCATCATGTTACCACGGTTGTTCCAGCCCAAGCAGTGACACTCCTACTTCCACAACCTCTTGAATATGAGGAAGATCTAGAGGGGACAAGGGAACCGTATCATAAAAGCCCAATCTTGCCCGTGCCAGCATCGAGAAGAGCTGAGGCAATAACAAATTGTTATCGGCCTCCAGCAATTCCACATTTCATGAAGGACAATTCATGGGCAAATCTTGAGGAACCAGTGCCTCGTTGCCCTCAACAAAGGGCTGTTTGTGATGAGTACAAATGACATAGAGCATATCCTCAAGAGGAAGAACATGGAATGGGGATCCAAGGAGGAATTATGCAACTAAATTTTTTAAAATTCAGTGGGCTGATTAGATCTACTCTATTGAACAATTATGAGTACATACCAAAGGTTCCAAAGATACTCTTTGTAACAACCCAATTGTAAAAAAAGTTAATTAAATTTTTGGCATGACGTGGCTAGCTACACTATGGCCGACCTCGTACCATGTGCTAGCAGCTTGTGTGGAGGAGTGCCACACGCCCTATCGCCACTACCGCGGCCAACTGCCTGCGACTAGATGCACACCGCAAGCCCCACTGTAATAACCCAAGTAGGGTAAAAAAGAAAAACTAAAGCTTGCTGGGCACGACGTGACCGACCACGCTGTGGCCGGCCTCGTGCCCAGCATGCCATGGCAGCAGTGGGGGTGCCACGCACCCCCACCGAGCCACTCTTCTCCATGCCACGATGACGCGTGGAGGTGGGACTCGGCCCACCGGCCACTCCGCCGCCGCCGCGTGACCAGCTCTCTCTCCCTCTAATGCACCAACAGTCACCGGCTGCCGGAAAAAGCCACCGTTGGCCCTTTTGTCCGCCGGTGAGCCTCTCTCTCTTTCTCTTGCTCTTTCTCTTTGTCAGTTTCCTCTCGGGACGTCGAAGGTTTGAGCCGCCAGCGAGAGGCCGGCCACTGAGTGGCCACCAGCAGCCCAACCCCTCCCGTGCGACCCAACCCCCTTTCCCTTTTTTTCTCCTTCCTTTCCTTCTTCTTCATTTTCTTCTTCTTCTTCTTCTTCTTCTTCTTCTTCTTCTTCCCCTCCTCCTCCTCCTTTCCTTCTTTCCTCCTCTTGGATTGCACCTTGCTGCACATGGTGCTATATATATATGCATATTATTGATTACTAATTATATTTGTTTATGTTATTAATTATTCAATTAGTTTAGTTAATTTAATGTATTTAATTTATATGAACTAAATATAATTATATCATAGTTAGTAAAAAAATCTAATTATATCATGTTTAGCAAAATACCTACAACATAAAATACTACTTTAATCCTAGGTAGGTATAGTAATTATTCGGGTTACGTATGTATATTCTTGTGTAATTATTTGTAATAACTTAATTATTATTTTCTTAATTATTAAAGAGAATAATAGGTAGATAATTATGTTTTAAATACACTATTAAATAATATAATTATGGTTAATAAATAATAAAACAAATATAGAAATGAAGAGTACATGATTACAACAAGAAATTATCTTTTAGCTGGGTTAATTTTAATGAATAGAAAGACTGACATTATCTGTTATAAATAATTTCAGATCCCGACCCCCCTATTCAAGACCCCATGGACTTAGCTATCGAGGCTTGATCGTTATCGTAGCAACGTGAATGAGTGGTTGTTTGGTATTTGCAATGGTGGTGAGTAGTCTTATCCCCTAGATGTCTTTCTCAAATTCAGTTATATTATATATTATGTACATGCATGTTTTGGCCTCCAGCATGATTATATAACTTTATCTAGAGATAATTACAATCGAGCATATTTTTATCATGCATATAATTAGGCTGATCTTGGATATGAGTATGATGATAAATAAAGATGATGATGATAAATAGAGATGATGAGAGATGATTATACTGTTGTAAGGTTATGTCTAGTTGATCTGTAGCATGAGCATGCATATGTCAGATACATGGTTGGAATCTGCATTACATCATTTTTCTCTTGATTCCTATTCCACCTAAATTTTTGTTATGCATTGACTTATTATCGTACTAGATATATGCATATGATTTGTCATTTAGAAGTAAAGCATGAAATATGATTGATAGGATAGTTGATAGAAAACGTGAGGATACCCGAGTGGGCGCGAGGGTTAGGGTATGCTTGGAGATAATTGATCGCTCGACATAGTCGTGATCATGTTGGCCTTACGTCTGAGGTCGTTAGTCTATGTGCGCAGCAGACATTCGAACACATGCCGTTCGCCGGGGCATATGTAGTGAGTTATCCTGATGAGGTTTCTATCAACTATGTGGGTGCCCAGTCTGAATAAATATTGATATCCTAGCTGGTGGCGGGGTATGGTTATATTTGAGATACTCTTGCGGGTGGCGGAGCATGCTCTGAGCCTTCGGACATGATGTTGAGACCAGGTACCGGATGTTGACTGTGCATAGTGGTCTAGTATGATGATGACATATAGAGTTGACATTGATGACTGAGATGTTAAGAAATGCATATGATTTCATTATTATCTGATTTCCTAATTATCGAGTGGTCATTATACATCATATATGATTATATTTGATATTATAGTATGGTCATGGTTGGCATGCATCATGTGTCATATTTGAGAGAGAGTTATGATAATAGTATAACATAGAGATTTGTTTATTCATTATCGAGGATTATATACTTTTATCAGTTATGACATGTTATCTATATTTCATTTACGTATTATTGAGGACATATTCATTTACTTATTCATGACAAGATACTCTTTCTGATTCATATTATCTAGTACTTGATTTATTCTTTATTTGGCTTCACTGATTCGGGGTAAGATCTATTTACTGAGCATTAACTCATGACTCTCTTGTTTTCTCCTTTCCAAAAACCTAGGTATATGAGTGGAGCAGGATACTCCCTTGGAGGTCTTGCTAGTGGGTGAAGAGTAGACTGTGGTTAGTGTTATACACTAGATGAGTTATCTTATCTGATGTATGAGTGGACATCCCCCAAAATGTGTCTTTATCCTTATTTTATATGCTAGTAGCAGTAGGTGATTTTGTACTTGAATAATTATATATATACCACCATTGTGTATATGTAGTTGTAAAAAGCTCTTGATGATGTGTTGTGGCCTATGTGGGGCGCAAGTAGGGTATGCTATTGACAGTTAGACTTAAGTTATTCTTAATTTAGATGTTGTGGATAAAATTATGATGTTGCTACAGGTTTATTTAATTGTTAGTAACTAACCAAATGGTTAGGTATCACACACGTGTCATGTGGGCTCATGCCATGCACGTGTTTAGGGTTTGGGTGTTACACCCACCACCTCTTTTTCTCTCTCAAACTTTCTTTTCCCCCTCCTTGTTGGCTTGCCACTATTATCGTCATCGCCACCACCAAGGTGAGTCTCTTTTTCTCTCTTTTCTTTCTTTCTCTCTCTCTCCCTTTCTCTTTCTTGCCCTTGGGCTCGAGCATCGGAGTCGAGCCGTTCGTTAGCCAACAGTAGCCAGTACCCTCCCTGCCGGTTCGAGTATGCTCCATCCTCCCTTTGTTCTTTTCTTCTTCGTCTCCTCTCCTTTCTTCTTTCTCTTCTTCTCTCCTTCTTCCCTTTTCGTTCTTCTCTTTCTCTTTGTTGCTATCTACAATGCTGGGCTGAGCTAAGTAGTGATAGTGTTGAGCTCGGCTTAGCATTGTATTAGAGAGAGTTTCTCTCCTTTTTTCTTTTATTTATTTTATTTACATTAAATCTAAGTAATCACTTAATTAGTTTAAGGATATATCTATATATACTCACTAATATAATTATTAGTTATGCTAGGTAGAGCAAATATAATTAATTGTAATTATAAGTATTTTGGTATTTATAGCTTAATTATCATTATTAGATTAATATATTTAATTTTATTAAAAATAATAAATTATATAAGTTTTATTAATGTTCATGTATACTTATATATATATATATATATATAATGCATTTCTAGCACCTTATTGTTATATATATTATTTTCTATAAAAAAATGCTAAGGTCTGATAATTATTTTTATATTAATGGATAAAGATTATTATATGTAATTGTAAACTAATTGAATGGTAATTAGATATAGTATATAATTTTATTTTTAATTATACTATTGTATATTTGATCCTTTTATGTGTTATATTAAAAGAGATTAATATTATTGTATACCTAATATATAATAAGAAAGTAGAGTCTCCAGTAAATGAATACAATTTATAGTGACAACATGTTAAGGCTATCATTATAATGTAAACCTCATTAATTAATAAAGTCTAAAAAACCATTATATGTTACATGAACAAATTCTAATTAGATAAATAACTAAATTCATACTACTTAAATATTTTTAGATTTCAAATTTCTTATGTGAGACCTAGTAGACCCTGTTAGTGTTGAGTCGACACTTAGTTGACAGATGTGAGATATGTGGTTTGTGTCTTCTAAACTAACTGTGAATAGTCTTATCTCATAGAGAGCTTTGCTGATATATTATACTTATATTTATATACAATCTGCTTTGGCTTCCAACATAATTATATAATCTTATATAGAGATGGTTTCAGTCAATGATATTTTATCATTCATTTGATTAGACTGATCTTAGATATGAATATGTCATTGATATATATAGATGATTAGAGATGACTATACTGTTACGACTTTATGTTAAGATAATGTTTAGTATGAGTATGCATGTGAAAAATATATGTTTGGAGATTGTATCACATCATACTCCTCTTCCACATAAATTTCTAATATGCATTGACTTGTTATAGTACTAGATAAAAATGCACATGATTTATCATATACAAGGAGATAGATAAATCTCATTGATAAAAAAATTGATACAAAAAGCATAAGGGTACTTGAGTAGGCGCTAAAGTTAGGAGTGCATGATGTGATGATTATGATCACTAATATGCGATATCTCATGGCCCATGTCTGAATCAGTTGAGTCTAGTGCGCATAGACAATTGAACACCTGCCGTTTCACTAAGGCATGCGTGTGACAAGTTACCCTCATGTGTTTTCTATTAATTAGTAGAGAATTTGATCTGGATAGATATTGATATACCCTTAGCATATGGTAAAATATAATTATGATTGACATACCCTTATCATATAATAGGATATGCTTTGAGCTTACGAGCAGAATAATGAGATTAGATATCGAACATTGACTAGGCATAGTGGTCTAGTATGATGATGTTATATTGAGATAACACTGATGATTATGATGTTGAAAATTACATATAATTCTATTATCATCTAATATATATGAATGATCGAGTAGTCATTGTGCATTATATGTATTTGCATTTGATATCATATTATGGTTATGGTTGACATGCATCATATGTAACATATTTGAGAGAGTTATGATGATGATATGATATGAAGATTTATTTATACATTATTGAGAATTATGTACTTGATCAGTTATTACATCTACCAAATATTTATATATTATTGAGGTTTGAGGATACATTTATATACTCATTCATGACATAATGCTTTTTTTATTTATATTATCTAATATATGATTTACTCTCTATTTGACATAACTGATTCGGTGTAAGGTATATTCATTGATCCTTTAGCTGATGACTCTTTTTATTTTTTTTCTAACTCCTTAGATATGTGATATATGATAATGACTTGAGACATTCTAAAAAAATATTTTAAAGCAAAGATGAGGTAAGCTATAGACATGAGATAGTATAAAAGATAGTTTAGATAGAAATTTAGTTATATTGTTATTGATTATATTTGTACTCTATTGTGTTAGACGATGATTTGTATAATATAGAAATGAGATCTTAACCTCGAGTATCCACAGCACCATCAATGATGATTTCAATATACCAAGCGCTACCAAGTCTCAATTTCAATCGAGAAATATCTTTAGAAAAGTTAAAAATATGTTATGTAAATAAATCAAAATGCCCTTTATAGTTTGAATGTTCATACAAAAATATTATTATCAAATCTAGAAAACACAATTAATTACAAATCATTTCATAGGCAAATTTATAATTTTAAGAATAATTTAAACTTATAACTATTTTTTTTCTCTCTCTACTATCACCTATCACCTCTTAAACATAGTTTTTAAGAATAATTTAAACTTATAACTATTTTTTTTCTCTCTCTACTATCACCTATCACCTCTTAAACATAGTTGGGAATAAACTACCATTTTTGTTACATTTGTTTCGTGTTTTTTGCCAAGTTAAAAGGAAAATCCTTGAAGCATCTCCAAGGGAGGCAAAGGCTCCAAATATAAAGCTAAGAGCCCGATGCGCTCCAACACACCGGGCTCCATATTTATTATTTAATTAATATAACATATTATATATATATATGCTAAATCACTTAATAAGACCTCTTAATATTATTATTTTTTAATAAAAAATATATATTTATAAAACTCTCATCGATATCTTTATAATAAGACTAATATTCAATAGTTTCACAAATAATTTTAAATTACTATTTTTTTAATTAAAAACATCAAAATTATATTACATAAAATAAAAATTAAATATTTAAACACAACTTAAATAATTTAATATTAGACTTATTTTAAAGATCTCGATGAGAGCATTCTAATGGTACTATTTTTGTTAAAAATTGATTAGCAAAATTAATTATATATTCAGTTTAATTAATTAGATTATTTAATAAAGGATACGGACGAAATTTAAAATTTTAAATGAAGCTTTTGTAGGGCAAAATTGGTATTTCTAAAAGTTGAATAGTATTGGAGCTGGGCTCCAAATTTTTAGATGGGGCTCCAAATTTAGAGCTCCAATATAGCTGGCTCCCACCGGGCTCCAAATTTAGAGTTTTGGAGCTCGGTTGGAGATACCGTAAGGGTACGTCATTCAGCCAAAAATTCACTCTCGTTAACATTAGGGAAGCCAATAGCGTTCTACTACTTAAATGGGCCTAGAGCCCTAGACTAATATGCCAGCCCACTTCAAGAAGGAAAAGCCCACAATCCCAATCTCTCATGCACGCAATGATGTATGTAATATGTTTAGTGTCTCGTATCCACCGTCCATACGTGCATTCTACCACGTATTACTACCACTACGATTTATGGAAGAGGTGGGATGTGAATGTGCTTCTGCCACATACGACACCCTCCACCAAACCAAGCTCTCTCCCGTCTCTCTCTTTACCCCTTTCCCCCAAATAGAAAAAACAATCTCCTCTCTTGCCGCCGTCGCCGATTCGATGCCTGCAAACCCCACCACCGTGTCCACCGCCGTCGGAACCACGAGGAGCTCTTCTCTCTCTCTTGGCCAAGGGAGGACGAAGGAGGAGCCGACGGTCTTCTCGAATCGCATGACCTAGCCCTAGCGGACGAGATAGGTGGCCTGAGACTCATCTTCCCTGCTCTTGCCATGGCTCCTGCTCGGAAGAAGGGATCTGCACGGGCCGCCGCAGCCGCCGCCGCCGCCGCGCAGCAGTGGAAGGTCGGCGATCTTGTCCTCGCAAAGCTCAAGGGCTTCCCGGCTTGGCCGGCCATGGTAGGCGCGCTTTCTTGGTCCTCTCTTCATCTTGATCTGGGGTTTTCTCTTTGCGGTGCTGCCTCTTTGTTCATTTTGTTTTTGCTAGGGTTTGTGGTATTGTGAAATATGGGGTTTGTGTTAGGAAATTCCTTTTTATTGGTCTGTAGAGGAAATTGTCCTTGCATAGAAACCAAGATGCTCCTTTTGATGTTTCTCTCTGGGTTATAATCCCTCTGATGGCCTCTTCAATCTATGAATTGATTGGGGATGCAAATTGTAACTTATGCCTCCTTGTCATAGTGGCGTACTTATTTTTGGGATCCTTTATTGGCCATGGTAACCCTTTCCTGTTCCTCTTCTGCATCTGATCTAGGGTTTTTTTTTTTCCTTAAGTCGTGCCGCCTCTTTTAGTTCTTTCTGTTTACCTAGGGTTCGTGTGTGGGGCGTGGATGTGGATGATTTCCTTTGTTGGGGCTGCTATTGTTGAGAAATATGGGGACAGGGTAAAAAAAAAGATCTTATTTTTACAGACCTGAGGAAAGTTGTCCTTGCATGCCAAGCAAGGCGCTTCTTTCTGTTTTGGATATTTTTCATTTGATTTTTTTTTTATTTACTCCTCCAACCCTTTCTCTTGTTTTCCTTTTGTTAATCGACTATGGATGCAGATGGTAACCTTGCTTGGACCTGTTTTGGTGAATGTTGATGATTAACTCAGGCTGCTGTCTTTTTGAATTTGGTTAGGATGAAAAATATTGCACCAGTTTTCCTAGAAAATTATGCCTGCATAGCAACAAAGTTTCTCCTTTTGTTGTTCTTAGTGTTACATTCGATTCATATATCCTCTTGCTCTCCAATTCTTTCCTTTCCTTTCTTTTCCTTTCCCTTCTGTTACTTTTGTTAGTTGGTTAATGGTTTAGTCGGTAACCTAGCTGAGCTTCCTTGTTCAGAGTGACTTATTTGTGGTCCTTTTCTTGCTGTCCCACTTCTTTAGTTCTTTTTGTTTGCTTGGAATTGTGTATGCTTGAATGGATGTACATGAAGTGATACCCTTTGTAGGGTGTGTTATCATTGTGAAATTTGGTATAGGATAAGAAAGATCTTTGTTATATCAGTCTTTGGAGAGAATTTTTCTTGCATATTATCTGAGATGCTATCCATTTTATCCTTTTGCTTGTG
Source organism: Typha angustifolia (assembly GCF_048772165.1). Taxonomy (NCBI): domain Eukaryota; kingdom Viridiplantae; phylum Streptophyta; class Magnoliopsida; order Poales; family Typhaceae; genus Typha; species Typha angustifolia. The sequence goes on along the minus strand of NC_133252.1, from coordinate 6,570,358 downwards.
TTTGTGCCCTCTTTTGTTTGCGCCTTTGCGATGTTCAATGATTAATTGATTGTCAATCCAGATTCTGACCTAGGCGGAAATCCTTGTAGAGTTGATGTACTTGTGGGTGAAAGATGATGTACTTGTGGGTGAAAGACCATTTCTTGACCACTTATGGATCATGATCTTCATATTTATGGAGATCTCTTTTTGTATGGATGATATCGCAATGCTTTTATCATGTACTTAGTTTTGATTTTGTTTACTTAGTTTTGATTTTGTCTCCTTTTGAACTCCAGACAACCACGCATTCTTCTCATGGTATTTTTAACTTTCAAACTTCTGGTGTTTTCTTTGTCTCTGTGACTTTATCAGGAGGTATTCAGATGTCGCTTGATTTAGGGTATATGTAAACATTCCAATTGAATAACCAATAAGATGCCTTACCACCCAGGCGGAACCTCAATAGCAAAGCATTGGTTCTATGAAGCTATGCCTTGGGTTCTGGCCCTCCTTGTAGAAGTGTGTTGGAGAGTTTTTGTAGATATGATAGGATTGTGCTGGATGCTTGGAGTGCAACTGTAATGTGGCGCTACTATTTGGGTCTTGTATCTAGGGAGGATTGACTGTATACCCACCTTGCTACAGGTTCAATTGTTGAAATACATAAAAGGGTGGAATGCCTAATTCCTTAAAAAAAGAAATATAACCTGATTGCAGTTTCTACCTTTGTACACCATTGCACCATCTTTCTTACACTTCATCCTCCCTTCTAGTATTCTATTTTTCATTTTTATCTTGCTATTCTGCTTCCTCTTTCATGTTTTGTAATCTTTTTTCTTAATATTGTGCTTCATGTATCAAGTTGTATCACAGTATCACTTGGCTGATGGTTGTTGCATACAGTACCAAGTACTGACTTTTTATTCGTGGATATTAATTCTGCTGCAGATAAGTGAGCCAGAGAGATGGGGCCTTAAATCTGTTAGAAAGAAGATGCTTGTCTACTTCTATGGAACTGAACAGATGTGAGTATTGTGACACTTAATTTTGATGTTGTTTGGCTTTACTTTTAAAATCAAGTTTCAAGTTCCAACTCTATAAAGGTTTTTCCTCTTATTCTATTGGTATTACCTATGTCTTGGATTGGAGAAGTATTTATTGGACATGGATTTTTCAATTTTTAATAAACAAACCATCTTGGGAGGGTTTTGTGATTTCAATTTTGAACTGAACATCATCAATTGATTTATTAGGTGGTTTTTGTTACCATTTAATATCTTCTCCATACAGCTATTTTTAAGGATCAATTGGTTCAGCTGTTCTCTATCAGGTACTTTATTTTACTTTTTAATCTTTTAAGGAAAAGAAACTATGATTAAATTACACATCTACTTGATAGGAGATTATTAGTGTTAAGTTCACCTAAGGTGTGAGACTTCTTATATGTTCAATTGTTCATGAACAATAACAAAGTATAATATTTAGCAAGATGGAATTCTAGCCTTCTGTTTTATTTTATTTTATTTTTATTTTTTTATAGGGCAATCATGAAATAGTTATGAGTGCCTATAGATTCTTCATTGTTTGTAGCATCTCCGAATTTATAGAAATAGTGAGATTATCCTCAATAGGTTAAGAAGAAAATGATTACTTGTTTATTTATTACATGGTTTTGTTATGAGACAAAGACAATTATCTATAATTTGTCAAACAATGGTTTGGCCCAATCATAATTTAGAAAGTATTTGTCAAGATCACAAGACGTATCACTACAATCTTGGAATATGGAATAATGAAGATATTGATATCAGTGTATCGAAAGGCGGTTGGGGGTGCTGCCTCACAAACAAAGAAGGCGTCCCCCAAAGGCGGGTTGACTGCCTTGATGGTTTTGTTATAATTTATAAATAAATTTTTATTTGCTGTTATTTTTCTTGCATATATGTTTGCTAATTACTATTCTACTATGAGCCTGAGAGATTACTATTTGTTTTATGCAAGTATGTGATTGGTATTTGTGGATTAATGTTTGTGAAATTGTTTGCTGATTATTGTTTGTAATTATGATTATTGTTTATGAATTAGTTGCTATTTTCTATAGGAATTATTGTTAATTTTTGATATGGTATATTTTATATATAATTATTTTTAATTTTTATATATTAAATATGCTAGACCGCCTTGGCGCTCACATATCGCTTATAGGTGCTTTGCAATCGGTTGGCTGCTTGCAAACTTCAGCCACCTTCCAAAATGTTGATAGATATAAAGTGCCTATATATGTAAATATTAGAATATGCTATAAGAAGAGAGTTTAATAAAAATTTCCCTATTTGATTTAAGGCGATTGTATTACAAAGATATTGCATTTTTGTTTCTATAATTCAATTTCAGTTTTTTAGATAGTGCGGTTTAAGATTATTTCATAGACAAGCTTTCAACATTTAGAACCCAGGGTAACAACTAATTTTTTTTGTTAAAGCCTCAGTTTAGCAAGGAGAAAAGAAAGGTGAGCAAAAAAATGGCCAAACTGGCTATGGAGATGAACTGAGGAAAGAAAGAAGGCCTACATAGCTTTTGGTTGAGAGAATGATAATCTACTTGGCCATAGGAGATAGAAGGTGATATAGGAATGTGTATAGGGTGTCCTATGATGTGATGATGGACCATTTGGTAGAGGCAAATAGTGAGTAGAAAAATTGGAAATGAGAGAACAAGATTCTGAAAAGGGATAAACAAACCAACCTGTCGAAAGAAGCTTCTTCTTTCATTAATCCATTTATAATTTATTTTGATTTTTAATACTCTAATGGAGTTCGTATAGAAACCCTAACTTGCTCTCTAATAAAGCAACTTTTACTTCTAAATGTCTAATAAGGACTCTTTAGAACTCCTAAATAAAGTAAATAAAAGCAAGGGCTCAAGTATCGGGATCGGGTTCAACCGTCCAAAAAAATGATACATATCGGTTGTATCAGCCGTTCATATCGGCTTATATTTTAAAATAATTTTTAAAATACAGAAAAATTCTAAAAATTTCAGAATAAATAATAGAAAATAATAATAATATAGAATATAAATGAGTCATATATGAAGTCTAAAAAATAAGAAAAATATCTTTTTCTCAATTTCTATCTCTCTATCCCTCTCTACACTGATATACTCTTTTTCCCTCTCTTACACAAGTAAAAAATCTTTTCTCACTTTCTCTCTCACTAACTCTCTTATCAGCACTTTCTACTATCTCATTATCTCTAACCTCACTGCAAAAAAATCCAAACTGATGCTCTCTCCTTTAAAACCCTCTTTGACTTTTCTTTAGCATTCTAACTTTGCTGCTCCTCTTTCCTAAGCCAATGCTTCTCTGATGTAGTTTCCGCCTCCATCAATGTCTGACGAACTATTTTGATGCAGATTTGGCTTCGTTGACTTCCGACGACCTTAGATATGCAATTTTTTCCTTTATTCTCTTTCTTCGACAAGCTTCTTAGCCTCTACTATTCTCTCTCTTTTACTCTCCTCTATCCTTTTCTCCTTTCTTTCTTACTATCCTCCCTTACTTTCTCCCTTTCTTTCTCTCAATTTTAGTTAGTTTCGGTCGAGATAGTTGGAACTTGTCCAATCGGTATCGGGTATCGGCCAATCTAGCTGATAATCCAACAAAATCAGTCAAGAGGTGGGATCGGGATTGGTTGTGGCCAATCCTGAGTTGTTTTTGTTGATCTCGATCGAGATTTGCCGAAAATGAAAACCTTGAATAAAAGCTTGAAAAAAGCAAGTTGCCCTAAAGAAACCACCTTTTATGACTTTTGAGTGCTTTCTAGGCTTCTCATCGTCATCATATGCTTACACTGTACTGATTTCATCCTTAGGCTAACCCAATCCTCCTTAAATATCAAATAAGCCATTGAATCTTCATAATTTGATGTAGACCAATGTAGTTTCTCTCAGCATAGTATATTGCAGTAAGGAATCTATCCATCAATAGTTCAATGATCATATTCTTTTGGATGGCCAGCATCACAAATTAAGTGGGTGAATTTGTTGAGTTGAATAGTAGATCTTCATATTGATCGGCAAGAATCTGATTATCTCTGCAGCGATCTTCTCTAGTCGTAAGTAATGTCAATCTCTTTAATAAGATTGTTCCAATTTTTCTTAGATGAATATCTGGTCACAAGCATCTCTTGTAAGAGTTTGATCTAGAATTGCTGTCTGAAGATCTTCAGAAGACACTCGAAGAACATCAGGAGGTGAAGATAATGATTTAACTTTACACATTTTAATAGGGTAGCTCTTGATTATTGAGCTAATGGCATGACATTCCTGAACAAAATTTGGAGGTATTCATTAAATCTGTAATAATAGTTTTGGCTTTTAGGAGTCTCCAATAGTAATCATCTGGGCTGTTACAATATTGTGGAAAATTTTGAACCATTGGTAAAGAATAAGTTAACTTGGCCAAAGTACATTTGTCAATCCATTGTATTTTTCTATCTTCAATTGCAAGAAAATGACTTTTACACCTAATAGGGCTCTTTGAAATAAAATAATAATAATTTAAGACCTTCTGATGATTATTAGCTCTTTTGGTTCTATTGCTGCTTTATAGTTTTTTCATAGGCTCTCTTTTCTCGTGCTTTAGGTACATAGGGATGTAAAGATGTAAATATATTTAGAACCCAAATTCTAAGTTTGTTTTGTCTGAAATTTTGGAACTCAGGATCGGGGTTGGTTGTCCAGAAAAATGATATATATCGGCTGCCTATATCTGATCAGATTATTTTTAATTACGTAAATTTTAAATATTATCTCAATTTTAAAAAAAAATGATAGTAAAGAAAAAAGATAATTAAAATCGCTATTCTGCGTCATCTACGATAAAGAAGAAGAGAGGAGAAAGAGTAGAACCGAAAGAAAGAAAGTTCTGCTTCTAATGTGAAGAAGAGGAAAGAGAGAGAGAGAGAGAGGAAGGAGAGAGGAAGGGGGCTGAAAAGGAAAAAAGAAGAAAAAAAAATCTGCTGTTTATGCAGTGAAGAAGGGGAGAGAGAGTGGAAGAATCGAAAAGAAAAAGAACAAAAATTTTATTTTGTTGCTTATGGAATGAAGGAGAGAGAGAGAGGAAGAGTCGAAAGTAAAAAAGAAAAAAATATCTGCTTATGCAGTGAAGAAGCGAGAGATAGGATGGAAGAATTGATAAATAAAAAGACAACATACCTGAGGTTGCTAGAGTTTGTAGGAGCTGTATTTGTGTTTGCCGGAGTTTGAAATACTTGCCGGAGCTGGATTTCTGCGTTGGAGAAGCACTGGCGTCAGTTGGAAGAGAGAGATTGAGGAAGAAAACAATAAGGACATCAATTATTGAATAACAGATCTGACCCGTACGACCTAAATCAGTTGATCCTTACTCGGATTGACTGATCCATATTGAGTCCAATACCCATCCAGTACTAGCCAATTTGGACTTGGAATAAGATCGGGTACAACCGATCCCATTTTGGATCGGCCAATTTTTGGATTCATGGTTTTGTTTTTAAGTAAGAAAAGCTTTAGGTGTTCAATTAGGAAGCAACTTGGAATCCCATTTGGAAGGGAATTCCTACCAAATAGGTTACCTTACAAAGTGGCTAACTTTTACCGTAGTACTAGGAATATATTTATTATTAAATTCTAGTTAATTCCTAATCTAGGGGCCAATTTCGATGTGGACAGCCCAAAATAAATGTTGAAGCATATAAAACCTAAATTGATTTAAAACAAACTAATAAGTCCTTGATATGAAATTTCTTTATTGTCATGGGTGTGGTATGAAGCATATCTTGTAGCTAAGAAGGCTTGAGAGAAGGATTATGTAGTTATTGGCAAAGAAAGAATTGTTCAGCTGTGGATTTCTTTCCTTTTTCCTCCCTGTACAGATGCCCAGTTCTCAAACTTGTCTTGGTAGTCATTGGAAGTTGGTGATCATGCATGAGGACTTACAACAGAATTTTCTCTATCTGTGTGAGAGAACTTGCTTTGTTTGGTTGCTGAGTTTTTAGACAGTTTTTTCTAAAACATATTTTGCTATCCTATCTTATTAAAATTGGTTTAAGTTACGAGTTCTAAAGAACATGAGCTATCTTATTAGGTTTGACTTTGTCATACTAAGACACGAGTTAGGATGCATTACTTCCATTACCTATTCCCCTCTTCCAACAAATCCCCCCTCACTGTCATCAATCACGCAACCATTTCATCTCTTGAGCTCCTCTAATAGTGGCCTAGGCACTTTTGCCTCGCTCGAAGCTCCCAATCTCAGTTGTCAGATACTTAATCCCTTCCCTTTTTCATGGCCACATATCTTTACGGCTAAGGAATGGGAAATCTTTCTCCTGTTACATGAATCAAATGTTTCATTTCATCCGGGAAAAGCCATCTCTTTCTCAACAATGTCTTTGTCATTTGATCCAATAGCGTTCCGTTAGATAGGAACAGATTTGATAAATACTGATAACTCTTGGATAGAGTATTAGAATGGAAAGATCTATTAGATAATGAACTATTGGTTCTAATCCATCTCTGGCGATGAATCATCCTGCCCGATAAGTTCGTAAGCAGTAGTTCCATAGAACAAATAATTCTCCTAGCTAAGGAGATCACTGCATATGTTCATCAATTAGTTCTTTCATAGTGTACCTTATTCTAGGATTGCCCTTCCAATCGGCATGAGAAGTGTGATATGAACCTTGATCCAATTTATAATGGTTTCTGGATAGATTTGAGGACGGAACTTGCGAGGACGATTCCGTTAGATCTACCCATTGGATCCTCTTGAAACTTAGAATATTATTGTTGTGGAAGAGAATGTGGATAGCTAATTAAAAAGTAAAAACTTAGCTAAATCAGTTTTCCTTATCCTTATAGGATTAGTTTTTTGTTACGCTATAGATAGAGTTTGAATCTAAAGAAATTTTGAATACCAAAGTTCTAGATCATTACGTAGTCGATTTTTTCTAATTAGTTTTGTAATATTTGGACATTGGGTGAATTTTTTTTTTGAAATTATGTATAATTGGATTTAGTTAATTAAACAAATTCTAACCTACAAGGACTTTGACAGACTCGATCCATCAATCCCAATATTTTCATGATGTGATCAACCTGACTTGGTTCGCATCAAATCAACACGTTTTCGACCACCTTGTCCTCAAGATGTCCATGGTGGTTTCCAAACCTTCCGTAATTGTCGAATTATTTCTTTCGACATTCGAGCCTAGTCTAAGAGCGTAAGACTGGTGGAGGAAGCTACGACTTGACCAAGTGCAGCCTAATATGGCCTGCTAGCTGGTGCTTGACCAATTGGTCTAGAGCTAGGACTAAGACTCACCCACAATCCAAAATGGACTTAGGTTTGGCCTAAGCCACATGCGGGCTGGCTCACGTCGAGAGTCAAAGGAGTCACTCGATCAGATTGGGGAAGACCTTGGTAGGCAACCATGACAATAGGATCAAAACGTCGAGGCATTGGATCGTCGAAATCTTTCTAATCTTCAATATCGTCGATCGACAGCTCGGGTGGCGGTCGGTGATAATTGGTGGCTGCTTCGGGATTTCTAGCCATCAGTGTGGTCAGCAAGGTCTTCTTTGACGGTGATGTATGCCTTGGCTCATCTTTGACCAGCGATTGATGCTGCTAGTTGAGGAGGGTTTGCATAAGCGCCTCAATGTTCCATTGGGATGCCTTTATTCTCATCATAATTTGTTGGTGGTATGTCTCCATCTGATCCAAAATCCGTTCCATGAAAATAGAAGCTGGATTCGCTTTTGTAGCTGCCGCGAGTCGCTTGGTGGTGGATTGGTGGGCATTGTGATTGCCATGTCTTGTTGTCAGGATGTAGATGATTGTTGTTTGCCATTGTTCATAGCTAATGACAAATTTGCTCTGACACCAATTGATACGAGTTGGCTTGATCCGATTCGTAACGGTTTTTAGGTAGATTCAAGGACGAAACTTGTGAGGACGATTTTGTCAAATCTACCCATTGAATCTTCTTGTAATATGGATATATAAATGCTCTGGAAGAGAGCTTTCCAATGAACTTGAGATTGCGATATTTGATTGGTTAGATCTTGAGATATTTTTGGAACAGCTACTGAAGGCCAAAGAAGAATGAACCTCGTAGGTGGAGGCATGGATTCCTAGGTGTTGGGTGGAGGTGATGGGTCGATAGTGATAGGGTGGCGTCGGTAAAGATGGTAGTGGTGGCTTACAAATGTGGATGTGATAGATGGTTGAAGGTTACGATTGGCCTACAATTGTGATAGCAAACAAATACAAAGGTGAAAACTGTATGGGAGGTAGAGACGGTTAAAGCAAACAGAGATGAAAGGAGAAGTTAAAGATAGAAGGTTTGCATATGGTGAGAAAGAATATTATCACTGTGAGGGTAAAAATCGCTAAAAGGAAAGGGGTGGCAAGGGAGAAAATGATTTACTAGATGATAGGGAGAAGATTGATAGAGAGAGACCAAGAGATTAAGGAAGATAACTTTATTTTATTTCAAAGCATGCCTAAGATACAAGCTATAAGACTCTATTTATAGAAAATAAAACAAAAAAATCCGAAACCAAATAATAAACAAACTTATAAATTTAGCTAACTTAGTCTTCCTTATCCTTCTCAGATTAGTTTTTCATTCTGTTGTAAATAGAGTTCAAATATGAAAAAAACTTTGAATATGAAAGTTCTAGATCATGACGGTCTTTTTCAATTGATTTCGTAATATTTGGACGTTCGATGAATATCTTTTGAATATTTTTTTAAAACTATACATAATTATATTTAGCAAATTAAATAAATTCTAACCTACTAGGACTCTGACTAAATTATATAAGCAGATAAGATAAAACTCGATTCATCGAGTTCAATATCCTCATGATATGATCTAACTTGACTCGATTCATATCAGAGTGCTAATATGCTCCTATTGTGTTGATAGGGCATCATAAAGTGGCTAAACATACTTCACGGCCCATTGAGCAGCAAGCATGATTAAGACTTATTTAAGGAAAGGTAGGAAAAACCATTAATTGGAGCTTACTAGTTGTAAGATCAAAATGGATCTACTACAATATGGATCCATCTCAACCGATTTGAACATTTTGTCAAAATTTCACCAATAAATACAAAATTTAGATTCTCTGCCACAATTTAGAAAGTGCAAAAAGCAGGGAAGTCATCAAATTGGAGTCTAATTCATGTGGAAACCAAGTTTAACTCCATGAGGACTGTTTGAAATGGTTATTTTCAACCCAAATTTGTAATTTAATGATTTACTTGTTGAAATTTCAGCTTTAATTATGGTTTTCCCAAATTCTTTGTGCTAATTTAAAAATGAATTTTTTTTTGATAAAATGATCAAAAGTGAACCCTAATTTGCATATGTAGATCCACTTGCATATGTAGATCCACCTTCTAAGTCATCTACTTCAAATATCCATAATTTTGTCCTTAACTTTATTTAGCATGTTTGCACCTTTTAGCCTCAACATAGTTTTATGGCGTGGAAGATAACACATTTTCCTATTTCTATAGAAAATTGGACATGTTACACCAATATCTAGGGCTAAAATACTTTCTTGTAACCATTAAAAGGGCATATTATATATTTTAGAACTTGCCATAGTCATAAATTGTGTCCACTGGCATGAGAATCCTTGACTTGATCTATATTTTTGTGGTGATAAGTTGTGTCTTTACATTTTCAATATCCTTTAGTTCTTTTTATAGTTTTTTCTTAATGGAACTCATACCTATGCTTATCTCACTATAATTAAAGTGGTCTTGATTCTTTTGTCAACATTTTTACTACAAATGCTAGTTAATGAGCATGTCTTATGCATGCTGAACTAGGAAATAAAGTATTTTAAAATAATTCTGTAGATGCATACACATATATCCTTTTAATTGAAAGACCGATTTGAATTCATTGAGTTTTTCAACATTTAATGTATTGGAGTTTGTGTTGACTAGAATCCTTGACTTGATCTATGTTATTGCGGTGGTAAATTGTGCCTTTATGGTTTCAATATCCTTTATTTTTTTATAATTCTTTCTAATGGAACTAATACATATGCTTAGCTTACAATAATTAAAGTGGTCTTGATTCTTTTTTCAAAATGCTAGTTAATGAACATGTCTTATGCATGTTTACTTAGGAAAAGAAGTTATTTCAGAATAATTCTGTAGATGCATATGCATATTATCTTTTTAATTGAAAAACTAATTTGAATTCATTGAGCTTTTCAACATTTAATGTATTGGAGTTTGTCTTGACTAGCTATCTTCCATGATTTACCATGATGGTACATCTTTATGTTCTTTAGATCAGTATACATATATTATAGTAGTGTAATTTGCATTACTTAAATATTTCTAGCTGCTATCCTGGCATGTCAAATTTCCTTTAATCTCTTTTCTGAATTCATTGGACCACTGCAAGCCTTCTTTTCTACTGAATTCTATCTGACCTTGGATTATTTATGTAGTGCCTTTTGCAATTATGCTGATATTGAAGCATTCACTGAAGAAAAGAAGAAAAGTCTATTAGTGAAGCGCCAGGGCAAAGGGTCAGATTTTGTTCGTGCAGTTGATGAGATAATTGATATCTATGAGTCACTGAAGAAACAGAAACATAATGAGTTTAATTTGGCCAATGATTGTAGTGGACCAAAAACTGGAAACCTAGAATCTCTTGATAGCAGTTCTGGTAGAGAAAGTCCAAAAGTTGGCTCCTTCATGGCCAATAACCATAAGTCAGAAACCCTATGTGCTTCAATAGGAAGCTGTGACATGGTCAGTTCTGAAGAAACTTCTATGACCTTGATGGAAGGTGAACACTGCAATGGGAATTCAGCCCCTAATGAGCCAGCTGAAAAAGTATCTACTCTTGATGAACTTGGTCATAACCATTTGACTACTACTATTACTACTACAAGAAAGAAAAGACTAGTGGATACATTACAACAAAATATTACCACACAAAATAGGTCACCGTTGCTTTGGAGGTCTAGAAGTTTGTCAAATGGTGAGCCCAAAAAGGTTGAGGCATCCACCATGGCACTAAATGATTCAGATGTAGCTTCTGGTGATTTAATTGCTAACAAGGTGCAGGAAGAGTCCACACAAAATAATGATGTAAGAGATGACTACTGTGCATCAAATATAGATGACACTTTGCCTCATTCTTCTGGTCTGCTTTCTAATGAAATCCAAATTTACAGGCTGTCTGAATTATGTAAAACATACCATGAGGCTAATAATATAAGTTCTGGGAGTATGCCAGAAAGTAGTTGCAAATCTAAAGTATCTGTGGATGGATCCATGGAGACAGAACTTATATTGAATGACAAATTTGATCTCCCAACAAAAACGCTCTATTTTAAGAAAAAAAGGAAACCAAATCGAAAGAGGTTAGCTAGTTCTGCAGAATTTGATAGATTGAATAAGGAGCCAGACTTGAAGGTTGAGTTGTGTGAAATTCGTCCAAAGTCTCCAATTTGTCAGAATGCAGTTAATTATTGTATTCATAAATCAGATGGAGATGAACATCTTCCTCCAGTTAAGAGAGCGAGACTCAGGATGGACAAAAGTTTGTCAGAGGAAACACAAGTAGTTGATTTTGTTTCTGGTAATAACAAATTGGAAATGACAATAATTGATGATAACTGTGATAAACCTGACACAGTCACTACTTCTGGAAATCATTGTTCCACCAATGCAATGTCCTGTTGGGTCAAGGAAGACTACAATACTTCACCCATGAATAATTGCTCTGTTCCTTCGGGAAGAGATCTTATATTGAAGACTAATACATTTCAACCAAAGGTTCTAACAGTAGATGTGGAAGCAGCTTTGCCTCCATCAAAGCGCCTGCATCGTGCTTTAGAAGCTATGTCTGCCAATGCTGAAGCTATTGATGATCATCATGAGGCCTCAAGGTCCGTTGACTTGATCCCTAATGGTTGTGTTAGCTCTCCAATGACAAGTTCTCTCCATCATTCTGCTGATGTGAATGCTGTGAGCCCTATGACATCTGACAGTATAGAATTTTCGGATAGTCCTGCAGGTAAAAGTGCATCTGCCCTGACTGTACAAAATGTCCACTCACCAACATTGGTTTCTTCAGAAGTGAAACAAGATGATACCCTTAACTGTTCTCAGGAAAAAGATTGGAAAGAAATCCCTCTGGATTGCAAAAATTATGGTGGGGCTGACATGTCTACAATGAGTGTGATTGATGCTCAAGATACAAATCTGCCACCTTCTTCCTTAAAGGTTGTTGGGAATCACGTCAATCCTACTTTTTCTGAAGTGGTGCCCGATCAGTTATCTTCATCTTTAGATAAAGTAAACGAGAATGAAGTACAGAGGCCGAAGCAGAAATACCTTTATTTCCACATAGAAAGAGGTGATGATGGATCTGTTGAGCCAGTCAGACAAAAGAGGGATTCTATTTTGAATAGTTTGGATGGTTGTGATTCTGTCCTCGAGGCATCCATTCAAGCTGTGTCTGTTAGAAATGTGGGTTCCTCAACAAGTAAATCTTCTGTGGCTACAAAATCTTCCGACATTCAACTTGATGCACACACCCGAACATCTAACTTGTAAGTCTTTAATTCAGACTTCTTTTTGTTGGCCACTTAACTATACAGCAGCCTGGACTAAGGAGATAAATTATTTTGCTTCTCTTTATGCCAAATTTTTTATTGCTTTTGTTTTACAAGGCAGTATGTGAGTTTATCTTATAGCCTTCCACTTGACATTTTATCTTGTATCTAGCTCATCTAGTTTCATCATTTTTTTCCTCTTTCTTTTTTTGCACAACTGCCGAGTATATGCATTTATCTTAGAGCCTTCCAGCCTTCGAGGTAATAGTTTGTTATTTTTTTAATCTAGCTTAACTACTTGCATCATTTTTTTCCTCCTCTTTTTTGGCACTATTGCCACTTGAAGAGCCAAGTGACTGTTCCTGTTAAGGAGATGTATCTTGTAGCACCATGACACCTTTAGAACCCAAGGAAGATGCATGGCTGTTCCTGTTAAGGAGAATAACAGATTGTAATAGGATTGCTTTATCAACTGTGTATCCACATCCCGCTGAATATTTTTTAAGATCTTTTTGGTTAGGGAATAAGCAAGATGAAAATGGAATTCGGACTTTTTGGGGAGGTAGAATATGTGATATATTGGAAAATTTCCGTGCCTTCTTTCTGAATTAAAGCAATCAGTATTTTTATTGATGCTGAATTGGTTTGGTGGATTTCTTGGGTAATAAACTTTTTTTTTTTCCCTCTGTGTATAGTATTGAGAAAATCCCAAGCAAGCTAAGTTATGTGCTACTAAGGTTTATGCTATGCTACGAGTTATCCCTAGATCTCTAGGGAGAACATATTAGAATAGGTAACTAGAGGTCTAGCATGCAAAGAGCAATGTCTAATACAGATCATTAGCTTTTAAGACATGCTCAGAAATCACATATACAAATACTATATTTACGTGGAAAGGGATAACTTTCTAGGGAGAGCATATTAGAATAGGTAACTAGAGGTCTAGCATGCAAAGAGCAATGTCTAATACAGATCATTAGCTTTTAAGACATGCTCAGAAATCACATCCACAGATACAAGATTTACGTGGAAAACCTTCCTATCACACAAGAAAGGAAAATCTACGGACTTGCCCAATTAAATCGATATATTAGAAGTTTACAATCGGATATAGCCTCTCAAATTGATCACACATGATTTGCCGATCACACATGATATGCCGATCACACATGGTGGTGGTAGACTCCCAAGTTTCTGGCCTGAGTACACCCTCAGTTAACATGATGCTTGCTAATAAACTTGCCTCTGCCTTGGTATGCCGCCTCGGAGATAGGTCTTCTCCTAAGAAGTGTTGGTGGTGGTGGATGGGTGAACAAGCTTCAAGGTTCTTAAGTTCTTCTTTAAAGCTCAACAGTGTTGATGAGATCTTGGCATATTAAATGGATCTCTCCTCCCTTCTTCTCTTGGTGTTTCCTTCGGACTTTCTTGGACGTGAGAGATCGCTTCAAATCTTCTAAGGTTGCCCTTTAATAGTGGAAAGAGATTTCCTCAGCCTTACCCTCGGGTATAGATTTAAGTATTTTCCTCAACCTTACTCTCAGTGATTCTATTGCTAAGATTAAAACTAGAAACAATATCGCTCTACTTGGTGTAAAACTAATCAAAGATTTCATTATCCTCTGTACCCTCTCAAACCTGGTAATTAGCCTTTGGAGTTTAGAGAGCTTTGTAGCATTGGTGGTTTCTGGTATGTCTCATGCATCCTTTTTGCAACTTTATAGGTACAAATCGTACGAAACTATCCTAGGTCACACCACTGACAAATGATGTTTAGTGCCTCACTATTCCACCTTGAATTATCGTAGTCGGTCTTGTTTCACTGTTCTATCAATTTGTCTCTAAAGGCATCGTACTCACGAAGGCAGGAGGGATTGAGTATCCCTGGATGACCGATAGCCATGCTATCTTGTCTATGGATTTGAGAGAAGCCCTCATCCTTGGCTAATTGGAACGATCCATAAGAGGAAGTCTCATGGTTGGCTGACTCTATCTAGACATATCCATAGTAACAAAACGAAAAGCAAGAGCACAAGAACAATAAATAAATTAAGAGAAAGTGCTCAAGACTAGAAAGTAATAAACTATGCAAGCAGATTACCACTTCAAAGTGATTAATCCTAGGATGTCTTGCACTGAAACGACTTGAGAAAATCCCAAACAAGCTCATATATGTGTTAGTAAGGTTTATGCTATGCTACAAGCTATCCCTAGATCTCTAGGCAGAATATTCTAGAATAAGTAACCACAGGTCTAGCATGCAAGGAGTTTCTAATAAAGATGAACAATATTAAGTTACTAAGGCATGCTTACAAACCACATCCATAAACACAGAATTTACGTGGAAAACTTTTCTATCAGACACAAAAAAAGAAAAAACTGTGGACCTGCCCAATCATATCTATCTATTAGAGGACTACAATCAGATACAAGGCTTACAAATCCTCGGTTAACATGGTGCTTGCTAGTAGACTCACCTCTGCCTTGGTATGCCATCCCGGCTACAGATCCTCCTCAAAGTGGTAGTGGTGGTGGATGGATGAACAAGCTTCAAGCTCCGCAATATCTCCTCCGCAAATTGGTGGTGGTAATGGATGGATGAACAAGCTTCAAGCTACTCGAGGTCTTCTTCAAAGCTCAACAACGGTGATTGGACCTTTGCATATGAAATGGATCTCTCCTTTCTTCTCCTTGTGGCTATTTAGGGCTTTCTTGGATGTGAGAATGATCACTTGAAATCCCCTAAGGTTGCTCTTAAATAGTGGAGAGAGACTCAGATGGCTTAAATTCTTCACTAAACTTCCTCAATCCATCTCAGCTCAGTGCCACCTTTTATTTGAATGTGTTCTGCCGTATTCGAACAGTACTAATAGACCATTAGAGTTTGTTCATCCTTGGGCTCTGTCTCAGGGTTTCTGCAAACCTTTCAAAGCTGGTGTTCGCAAAATGTTTGAGCCTTCAATCACTGTTTGAACAGTGGCACAGCTCGATCCTACACATTCTGTAAATCTGCTACATGAATGCTGAAAACTGAATTCTGATCTTATTTCTTCACTCCAATTACCCAAGTGTTGTGTGCGTTGACTAAGAACAATAAACGATAAGATTGTACACATGATTTAGAGTGTATTTTATGTACACGAATTTTCTACCTAGATAATAGCACTGACAAGTATGATGGTTAATCATTAATTAGTTGGCTATTCTGGTTGGGCCTATATTGCCTCTGTTTGGCTTATAATATTTGAAGTAGATTTCTCAATTCCCTTACATTTATTTGAAACTAAGGGATATAAAATTCTACCAAAAGTTTGTTAATAGAGATTTGTGGCCCGTTGGTTAAAAGATATCAACAAAGGGGAGGCCAAGGAAATATTACTTCAAACTGAGTTGATGATTTTTCAAACTATGCGCACTAATATGCGTATATGGCCTATCGCTTTGTTGGCAACTTGCCGATACACATAGATAATGCAAAATTTGTTATTTAAAACTGGTTGACTATTATTTGTTTAGTATGCTTAAATAAATGGGTTTGCGTAGAAGGAAGTTCCTTATGTCCTTTCTTATTCTTTTTCATATTATAATTACTGTTTTGTCCTAGTGGATGAGTCCTCTGATACGGGGTTTGGGAAGAGTGCGCCACCTTTCATGTAGGGAACATGTGGCAAACCTATAATTGATGCCCTCATTTTGTTTCATTTGATTTTCTATTTTCCTATGATGCTAGAATTTTAAAATTCATACTTCACTTGTGCTTGCAAAACTGCACGTGTATATTGTGCAGTCCCTTTGATCGCTTGTATAAACTTCCTTTAGAAACACTCTTTAAATGGAATGTCATAAAGAGATTGGATATTAATTAGATGAGATTTGAGTATGGGAAAATCAATATATAGAAAAATAGTGTGATTGAAGTTGTAATACTATTATCATTTAGAATATATGACTAGTGTTACGGTTCTTGATTAAAGATTGGACATGATCAAATCGCTTCGAATTGTATCATTTTCTATCTTTGTTTAAAAATAAAAATAAAAAAATAAGATGACTTCTAGCGGTTGCGTTCGAACGTGATCGAAGTTTGTTTGAACGCGATGTTCAAACGTCTGAATAGCATTCGCATATCTAGAGCCTTGTTTTTGGCCGTTTGAATGCGTCGAGGGCCGTTCAAATGCATGTCGGTTAAGTTGTTTCGTATTAGGATTTATTTAGAGTTTTTGGATGATTGGCTAGCCTTCAAATTTGTGGAAAAGCAACTATCTTTGTATTATTGAAGATTGAACTTTATTTTGCATCTAGCCTTGAGCTAAACTTTTCCCTTCTCCTTCCTCTCCGTTGGTATTCAACCCGAGCTTCCTTCTACGGCCAAGGATAATCTTTCGTCGCTTCTCCCTCCTCACTCCAGCGACTAGTCATACCTAGAAGCTCCTTTCTCTCATTTCATCTTGTTCAAGATACTAATCCATCTACCATAGCATAATCATTTTCTATAATTCTACCATATCATCCATGCTCATCCCGCCATCCTCTGACCTTTGGTCACTATTTTCTTCATAACTTTGATCTATCTGGCTGATCGATGAGATTTTTGTTGCGTTGGAATAACATATCCGAATTTCAAATTGTTTCAACTGTTGGATTGATCCCTATTGCTTTCAAAAGCGTCGTGTTGAGTTTTGTCCAGATTAACAACTCAGATAGGCATTTATCTTTTACGAGGGTGACTGTAACAACTGGACATCTCATTTGTGACTTTCTCTCAAACATTACGAGATAAGGACCAAAGTTATGTAAAATCCACATCTACTTCAAATTTCGCATGATATTAGGTGTCCAAGTCTGTTGGTAAAGCTAGAAAGTTACTTGCTATATTTATTGGAGCTTCTCATTCCCTATGACAATGTAAAAGAAAGTAACTGGTTCCAAGAATTGCTGTGCCATTGGAACGGGGCGTGTAGATTTTGGTTCAGCATGATACATGTTGTTGCTTGTGCTGTGCCGAGTGTAGGCACACTCTTAGATGTTTAGGGTTTTTAGAGCTTAGCTTAGGTTTTAGTCACTAAATAGAAGTATTATACCCTTAGATATTGGTGTAACCATCCAATTTTGTGTAGAAATATAAGTAAAAGTGTTGGTCTTTCAACCTTAGCCATCGGCAAGTCATAAAAGTGTCATTAAGCAGAAAGTTAAATTGTCTAGCAAGTAGATCTACTTCATTATCAAGAAAAAGGTGTATCATTTAGAAGCCAATTTGAAGATTTTCTCCACTTTATTTTTCTACTTTATTTTTTTTCTAATAGATGTAGAAGCTTGGAGAAACACTAACTTTTTATTTATGACTACAATTTTAGCCAATAAGTCAAAATGGTTGGAAACCATATAGAGTTCATATTATCCTACTTTCTGCACTTTTGGAAGTAGGGTAGAAAATTTGAGGAAAACCCTAATTTTATATTTATTGCTGAAATTTCAATCTTTAAATGCAATTGGGTATCGTGAACCTGCATTTAATCTACTTAATATTACACTAATTAGGCTCCAATTTTGTGTATTTTTTCCTTATCTTTCTTTAACTTTTAATAATTAAGTTTGACATAGTAGCACAGGGGGGGAATCTTTGGCAGATCCCGTGCCATGTGCTAATATTCTTGACACAATATGCGATGGACAACATGGTCATCATTTACTGATTATAGAGAAATATAAGCAATTTTCAAAGTTGTTAGTGAGAAATAAGAAACTTTGTTTGGCATCTGTGTGTACTCAAAATTTGCATTGTACACTTTCATCTTATTTGGTGCTTAACTGATTTACATACTCTATTGATTTAAACTCAATGACATCCATTATTTTGATCTTGTAGGCATAGTTCTCCAGATACAATGCTGCAAGAGGTTAAACATAAAGCAACTCTCAAAGATTGGTGTATCTCTCCTGATTCAGCACCTATGAAAGATTTGATTGCTGCTGCTCAAGCTAGGAGACTTCTGTCTCGGTCTACTTCCTTTTCAGATAATTTTATAGATCCAAAGGTTATGCCAGAGGCTGCGGTAATCCCATCTCCATTCAATAAGGAAGGATGCTCTGGGCAGGCTTCACCTTCAAATTCCAGGACTTGTTCTACAGTTGATAGGATTCGCAGTTTACAGATTTGTAGCAGAAGTCCTTATGATGGTCTGCGGCAGAAAGGCTTAACAAAATTAGCAGGGCATGCTGAAGCAAATGCAGCACGAAAGGCTTTTGAAGCTTTGCTTTGTACACTATCAAGAACGAAAGAAAGTATAGGCCGAGCAACGCGTCTTGCTATTGAGTGCGCTAAATATGGGATTGCTGGAGAGGTATGAACTATTTTTAATTATCCCTTCTTTCCATTGTATAATATCATTGAGTGGCCCTAAAAGGAATTCATATCAGTTAGTGCAGTAAGGTTGTTATTTCTTTAAGTTGGTTTCATTTCATTTGTCTTAAAACTATGGTTCAATATTTGGTGATTCAGTGGATTGATAAGCATGCAATTTTGTGATTGCTTGTTACTGTGACCTTTGGTTGTTTACAGGATGGTAAAACATTCTATGGAGATTACTGCTGTGAAGATCTAATTTGACATAAGCCATTGACTCAATTATAGAAAGCCTTCTATTTCTCTTAAAGATTTTATAGAATTTGGTTTCTAAATTCATAAATGGTGATGGTATATGATGGCAAATGTGCTATTAGAAACTAGATAATACACTTTCCATAAAAGGTCTTTGTAATCTTCCTTGTTATACTATAATTAGGTACATAATGGTAGTGGTAGATGCGGGAGGAAAATTTTGGTTCCGATATTGGAAGATAGATACATCTTTATAAAGGAAGAAATTCTAGAGTTCAATTTTAAATAGTTGAAACAAACAAATGATCTGATGATGGGGAAAATACTACATAGTTTGTCATCACTAGAGATAGAAATATTGTTGAGATTAGACCCTTCCTCTTCTATTATCCTATGATTCTCAATATTGAGAAGTTGATGCAAAGATATTAGGTTCATGTTGATTCTTTTTTCTTCTCCGATCTTGTGTCTTCTAATCCATTTTCTTGAAACTTCAACCTTGACATGTATTGATTAGCTATATCTTTGAACTTTGAAGACATGGTGTTGACTTTGTTCAGATGCACTTTGTAAGAAGAAAAGGGGCACCCCATATTCATAGTTCATACTACTGATACCTAGCTCCTAGGCTCTCAAAGCATACAGTAAGAATATAGTAAGAAGATTAAAAAAAGATATAAAGTGAGAATAAATTTGTATTTTCCTTCCTTTTTTCTGGATTTCTTGTTTAATTTAATAGAAGGCTTACAACTATTGATGAGGGGGACATAGAACTATAGAAGGTCTAATCAGATTAGTCTTATCTAGAAGTTTGTTTATTTAGTGTATGGTTTTATGCTATTCCCCTCTCCATGGATTCCTTATTGTTAGATAATTAATAGATCCACTTGATACTTTTAATGCAGCTCTAACTTTCAAGCAATGTTGGTGATCATGTGATTAAATGTAGGCTAAAGAAATTCAGCAATATAGTTAACAGACGGAGTAAATGATTATAAAGTCTTCTATTAAGATGTAAGTATGATTGAATACAGTTCAGCTTAAACTTAACAAGCTATAATTAACAAACTGTAAGCTAAATGAATTCAGCAATATAGTTAACAAACAGAGTAAATGATCATAAAGTCTTCTATTAATATGTAAATACGATTAAATACAGTTCAGCTTAAACTTAACAAACTAGCAAGTCTGAAATTTATAACAAAAGATATGGCCAAAGAGAACAATGGATCGATTACTAGACTTTGGTTTGAAAATTCGTAGGAAGATAGGAGTCTTTCGCTGATTAGGTCTAGAGATATGAAAATAAAAATCCTAAGTCAAAGTCGAAGTCAATTTGGAAATCTGAAGCCTACTCTAATTATGTAAACCAAACTCAAGTCTTTGTGTGGAATTTCGAGTAAGAGTAGGAAATGCAAAACTGAGTACAAATAAGAAAAGTAAACAGGGTTTTACACACCAAGACTCATTCTTTCAACGTGGAAAACCTTTCTTGCGTAGAGAGGAAAAAAAACTACGAACCCGTATAAAGTCGATTGACCATATTTCACCAAGTGATAGAAACAATACCTACAAAACCCCTTCCAACACTCCAATATCGTAGTGTTTAAGTAACTACGTAAACATATACCGCATGATTAACTATCGTTCTGAAGAAAATCGTGTCCCTTTGGTAAGCACGTGAGCAACGGATCAATCTTCAAAAGCATGTGTGTTGATGTTGATGAACATTTCAGCTCTATTCAATGCTACAAGATCATTCTCAACTATATCTTAAGCAATCAGATAAGTGTAGAAGCACGGTTCTAAGTTTCAGTTTTGATCCATAAAAAATGAAGCATTTTAGAGTTTCAATCGGTTTTAGAGTTCTATTTTTTTGGTTTTGTCCTTTTTAAATAATAAAATAATTAAAAAACTACAAATTTAAGAAAAATAACATAAAATTTTAAAAACTACAAAAATTAAGATAAATCACAAAAAATCTACTAGCATTTTATGAAGAAGCAAATTAATAATCGCTACCACTTGATAGAATTTCTTTGAGGATCATACAAATATTTGTAGGCGACACTATTCTCGTCATCGTCTTCATCACAATAATGAAAATAATGTTGATGATGTACAAAGAAGCAGTTGACTAATGATGCTCTTGATATGTGTCTCAAGCATTAGATTAAATAACACTATAATCTACATAACTATAACTATGTCTCGACTTTTTTCGAGTATATTTGACTTGAAGCATCACTAGGAGTAGAAAACCCTGATGTTGTGATACGCTAGGCTTCCAGAATCAAAAATTAATTGCATAATCCAACTCAGAAAGTTAAGGAGAGTCCGAATCTAGTCTTAGAATTGGAATTCAGTATGTGATGCATTGTCCATAGAAGGTAGGGGTGGCTGAACAAAGATTTGACTATTGGAATTGGATGTAACTTGGAAGGTTGGTGGATCATGGATGGAGGAACGATTCTATCAGAGTGAATCGACGAAGTGGTGGCCAAGTGGTGGTGGTGGAGCTCGGCTAGGGTTTGGTGGTGGTGAAGGAGATGGTGGCATAGTGGAAATTAGTGGTTCGTGAGAAAGAAAAAGGACTAATCTTTTGTTCTATCTTCGCACAAGATAAAAAAGAGATAGCTTCGTCTGTCATTTCTAATTGGGTCGAGAGGGGAGGGCAGAGATTATGGACCGTCTCTTTGGGTTGAGAGGCAAGCCAATCAAGGACGTAGACAACAAGATCAACAATGGTGGTTAGCCAAGCTTGGATGAATGAAACATGAAGAAAGGGTCGAATTAGAGGAAGGAGAAAGATTTCTAATTGATCAAAAGATCCTTAGATAGGTGCACACCACAAGTATAAGTAGGTGCCTACATGAGACCTGGTTGGCCTAGCTCGACTGGCTTGCGCTTGACTAAACTCAATAACAATTAAGTACAAATAAGCAAATAATGAGTCCATAGGGTCTAATATGAAATACAATGACTAATAAGCTAAGACGAAGCAATAAGCAAAGAGAAAAATGTTATGGGGCTAAGTGTAAATCCCCTAACTTGAGCCTAATGTGATCAGATCCTTTGCAGCGGCTTGGTCTAGTTGAACCGTATTCTTTGTCCATGTGAACTACAGATAAGACAAGCTACAGAAAGATTGTTGGAGAACTAAGAAGCACAGATACGGATACGGGACACGGATACGACACGATACGGACACGAGGATACGACAAATCTTAAAAAAACAGGACACGATACGTTTAGGACACGGCAAAATAAATAAATAAAAGCATTATATATATTATCGATATGTTTAAAGAAATATTTTTCTAAACTTATAGTATAAATACACAAGCATGCATACTATATTAATATATTTTATATAACTTATAATTATTTGTGGCCCTAGGTGTTCACATATTCTATATTAGTGTATCATATACTATTATCATATATATTATACACCATACATAATTATTTTTAATTTTTATTATATTAAAATGCTAGACCACCAAGGTGCTTGCACATCGCCTAGGCATCCATACGAGTGTGTTTTGAAGGGCATTCGCTTTAAAGAGGCAGTGCATTGGCTACCCTGCAAACTGAAAATGTGGCAGAGAAAGGTGCCCAACTGCCTTTGCGTGCCACCTTAGCAAAAGAATTATGCTTGGCGTGTTGACGATTTAGCCTGCCTTGACATTGAAGCGAGTTGGATCGAGTTAGGTATGCTATGGGATGTGAGAATATATATACACCCTCAAATTAATTCATCTTATCAACTCTCGAGCCCTAAAATCTTTTATCGTCATCCTCTCCCAAGCTTCCATGGTTGGTTGTAGTGAGCAGCACAAGGCAGCAGATGGTGGCAGGTTCCTCTCTCTAACTTTCATACAAACTCACTCTTTTCCCACTCCCATCGATGGCCATCCCACTAATGACGGCTGCCTCCCCACCGACAACCACCCTATCAATAGTCACTGAATTACTATATTTACTATATTAGTATATATTATGGATCATATATAATTTTTATATACTTTTTTGTAGTAAAAATACTAGACTGTCTTGGCATCTGCATATGCGACTGTGGGCGCCTTTTAAAACATTGCCTATGAGTCAATGAGCATGCCAAACTATAAAGTAGCTTTTTTTTCTTTGTTGTCTATTGGTGACATGAATAGCTTGGGGTTAGGTCGACTTTGAGTAGGTTTCAATACTTGGCTTTGTCTTACATCTCCTCAAACTTTATATTGCTGATCCGCATGGCACCCCTCCTAGCAGGCTTCACTATTCGTTGTTGCCGCCGCTGCCTAGATCGGCGACCTCAGACTTGCTCGCGATGATCGACAACGAGGTCGGCGGTGATGGCAAGCAACGACGATGATAATGAAGAGTGAAGTGCTGTTAGCCTTGTGGCATGGCTGACAAGTCTCCTTCTCTTATGGCATGGCTACTATAGGTTGAATCTCTTCTTCTTTACTCTCCTTCTCTTGTGGCATGGCTGACAAGTGCCGTGGCACTTACTGTGTCGGCTGGTGGTCGGCACAGCCTTTGTTGGGCCATACCAAAATTGAGAACCCAAATAATTCGTATCAAAGGTGCAAACATTTTTTTTCAGAAAGGCCCATGTGGACTGCTTAAGCTGCCCAAACTCAGTCAAAATGAAGATCAAACATTCTTATTCAACTTCTATTTGGTACTATGAACAACTTGGCCCACATAATTTGATTCTTAATACTTTTGACAACAAACTAAACATTGCATCTCATGTACATCTTCAATGATTCATCCTTGCTGCAGCAGCACATCATGTTGAAAAAGTATTACCGTTTATAATAAGTCAGATAGGTAACTTTGTTGTCTTCTTTTTTGTATCACTATATTTTTTTCATCAATGTGATGTTGCCTTTCAGGTGGATAACTCACATTAACAATCTTTGTGAGATCTAGAACTCTTAGTCATTCTAATGTGATACTAAATTTGTAATGGTTGGTACTAGGTTCTTATGTTTTATCTCTGATTGATACTTAGTTCCTTTTGTTGAAATGGCCATTATTTTTCATAACCGAGAAATATTGCACAAATATGCTGACTGTTAGGCTAGTTGACATTTTAAGCACCTCATCAGGTGCATACTAGTAATACAGTGATCTGTGATCCCTCTGAATATAAATGTCAAGGTCCAGGAAATGCATATTGTTCCCGTTATCTAGAAAATGCTCCAGCTCGTTGGGTTTACTTTTGTTGAGGCTCCTCTTTCATTTTCATTACAATACTTAGATGGACCACACTACTGTCGTGTGGTTGAGTAGTGATGTAGGTGAGTTGTTGCAAACCTATGAATATTTTTGAGGCTAAACATGATTCTGCTTTTTGCGTTTATATGTTAAAAGAGTCTTACTGAGCTTTTGGTATTGACAGTTATTGGTAAGTCCTAATTATTTATGCCGGCTCTATCAGTAACATGTTGCCTTCTGTATTTGCTTTCTGTGGTTGAATAATAGCTGTGTATATGATGACTGCATTCTGCAGAAAAAGTTATGAGCATATTGAGCATCAAGATGTTTCCCTACATGATTGCATTACTTGGCTGCAAGAGGTTATTTTGTTTGATATTGACCTTCCTCTACTCTGCTGCAATGTTATCGATTATCTAGGTAGTTGATATTCTTCTTGAGAATGTGGAAAGGGAAACAAACTTCTACAAGAGGGTAGATATATTCTTTCTTGTGGATTCAATAACTCAATGCTCTCGCAGCCAAAAAGGTACTCGTATATACTGTTTTGGGATCTACATCCTTCAGTAATTCTTGCAAGTCCTTGTGTCTAATGGATCTTGTAAAATTTTTTAGGTGGAGCTGCGGATGTTTACCCTTCTCTTGTCCAATCAGTACTTCCGCGTTTGTTGTCTGCTGTTGCACCTCCTGGAAATGCAGCATGGGAGAACCGTAGGCAGTGCCTCAAGGCAAGTGCTATTTTAGGATGAATTGCTTCTTTTTTTTTTTTTGTAGTGTGATCTATACCTTACTATTTGTGGCCTATAGGTTCTGAGGTTATGGCTTGAAAGGAAGACCCTCCCAGAATTCATTATTCGTCATCATATTAGGGAGCTTGAATCCATAAATGAATCATCTTTCAGTACTGGTTCTTCTAGACGCCCGACAAGGACTGAGAGGGCTATAAATGATCCTTTAAGAGAGATGGAGGGAATGCTTGTTGACGAATATGGAAGGTTTGGTTCTTTGACCTTCATATCACTTTATGTTAATGTTACTTTATTATACTTATAGACATGATATACTTATCTTTGAAGGGAATGCTAGTTGTCTTATCTTTGTGTTTTATGTGATGCGAATCCTAGACATTATACTTATAGACCTTTGTGGCTTGTTCCTTCACACTACTGCAGTTTTGGATATATTCTGGAAACCATGGTTTAGGTCAAATCTTATATATCTGTAACTGATCAGTAACAAAACAATTAATAATTTGGGTGAGGATAATATAATGTAATATGGCGATAGAAACCATCTTCATGAAGACTTTGAAGATGGAGATCTAATTGTAATCTATAGGATAAGCAATTATGAAAGCAAGAAAACCATAAGGACCCATTTGGTTCCCGGTTAAGTGCAAATCTAAAATAGCTATTCTAATTTCTTACTTTTAAAATTGTACCTCTGATTTATTTAGTGTAGGGTAATTTGATGTTTGATTGTAAATTAGAATAGTGGTATGTTAATTATTTTTTATGTGATATAAAGTTGAGCTAAAAGTACAAATTAGAAGTGAAATTAACTCAAATACACTTTTTTGACATAAATTTAAATTAAAGTATTTGAATTTCTTGCTGGTATGCACTGCATACTTGTAAGTATGCTATACATTCTTGAATAAGGAATGAGATAGATGGGTGGTAGGGGAGGAGATATGTGAGAAAATTGAGGGAAAACTTTTGGTATATAGAATGACTAGGTGGGTGATAGGAGAGAGGAGAGAGAATTTTTAAAATAACTTTAGCCAAATCAAGGGTAAATTATAATTAGGTTTATATGTGGAATAATTTGAATAGTTTTTTTTTTTAATTTAGAGTGGGGAAAATTTGATGTTTTGCTACAAATCTAGAGTAATTTTTCTTAATCTAGAAGATGAAGAAGGATAACCCAGAACCAAACGGGGACTAAATGTCAATTCTAGCAAAGTCTTTCTGGTACACCATATATTTACCTTTTGCAATGTAAAGCAGCCCCCATAACCTAAAACAGCCACCTAGCTGAGATGGTGGATATTGGAGGTGGTGGAAACTAGAGCTGGTAGGGAGAGACTCGTAGAGATGTGGTGGAGAGAGAATGAGCGAGATATAGATAGAGATGTGGGCAATGGTTTCATGTTGCAAATGATGGAAAATGGGAGGTGGTTAAGGCAGAGAGATAGGGAGATAGAGGAGAGTAACATTAAATAGTCATCCCTGTTAGAGGGAGAGAGGGAGAGAGAGGTTTGTTGAGTTGAACAATAAAGGGAATTCAGGGTTAGAGATTTTCTTGGTCCTTTCTTTCTGTAACTATCCAATCCAAACCACCAATCTAACCCTCATCTCACCTGCTAATCTGTGCCTCAAATGCTATTGGGCTGCCTTTGCCTAATCGGATGCCAAAACCCAACTATGTGACCTGCACTACCTTGCTAGGCTGCATAAGGCCATGTGGGGCAGTCCATGGTGATCGCTCATAGTGCTTTTTAAATTTTTTAATACAATGGATGATTTATTGTTTGTTTTATATCTTCAATCTTCATGGTCTTGAGAAAGAAAATTCTGATTTACTGTCTAACCGAGCACTAAGTAATGTGATGGCAATAAGAAAATATAGAACGAGAGAACCTAGGAAGAGAAGAGAATGATAAGTGATGAGGGAAATTTGCGTTGATACCAAATCTACTTAAGGCAAAGGGTCCTACTATGTTTCGGTAGATTATCAAGTAGAAAATATTATAGAAAATATTATAGAAATTAGAAATGGCTGAAGATAAAGAGAACTAAAGAGAAATAGAGAGGTCAACTACACCAAAGAAAAAGGCCACATTCACTTCAAGAATAAAGGCAATTCTATAATAAGTATTCTTGTTTATTATTCTCAAAAGAAAGCCTTTATTATAGGAATAACTATTTCTATATTATTTGTATATTTGGAATAAAAGTAACAATTATTTTTGATGTGATATAAAGTGATGAAAAAGATAGAAAAATGTGTATTTTCCTAAAATTATAAAAATACCCTTTAATTTAATATAAATTAGATTATGGGATAGATCAATATATAGGCAGGCTTTATGTATGCAATGGATGCATCCAATACATTATCGTTCGATATATATGCAATGCTTTTGTTTTGCGCTACCCACGCATGCAATGCTTTAGAGGTTGTTATCTATGCAATGCTTGATCGCTATTTGTGCAATGCATGAGAAGTTGTTGCTATTTGTGTAATGTGGGGGGGAGGTGTGCGTTGCTTGAGATATCAAATTAAACTATTTGTCATTGACTATGCATTATAAAAGTAGGTGTGTAATGATTGAAAGGTTGGTGTATAATGTTTGAAAAATAGGTATGCAATTGTTATATACAAATATAGTACTGTTCACTAACTACCATAAATAGGTCTTTGAGAGGGGAAAGAGAGGAGTGATGAATAATGATAAGACAATGATAAGATGTTTGAGAGAGAGAAGAGAAGAGTGATCAATTATGATAAAACATTTAAGAGAATTTGTAGTTAAATGAAAAATAAATTAGTAATTCAGTTAGTATGGAATAAGATATAATTTGATGAATTGTGTTTGTATTATGGAATAAAGCTTTGATGTTCAGTTGTTATTTTTAGAATTAAGATATTTTATTTCAGAACAGGGAAAAAGTTAATCTTAAAGTGAACGGGGGCCAAATCTTTTTTATAAATCTATCATTTGTTGGATGTTTAAGCCCGATAATTGCTTTTGTATAATAGGACACTATGGAGAGAAGCTACCACTAACCTAAAAATCCTAATGAACAACCCTAATAAAATCTGACTAAAATACATACATACTCAAAATTAAGAATATAACTAGTAACCCAATGTCTTGAACTTCGATTTAAGTTTTCTTATAATGTATTTTTGTGCTTTTATCAACTCTAACCCCTCACATTTATGGGAGTTAGGCAATTGCAACCAGTGTATTGAAAGGCGACTGTGGTTGGCAAGCCTAGGCGGAAGGCGGGGCACCAAGTTGGTCTAGCATTTTTATATATATATGAAATAAAAGACAATATAGTATATATAAATTTTTTATTAGTAATTTACAACCATAACAAAAAGTCACAAATTAAGTATACATATATATATTGAGCATGGCAACTTATACATTGGGAACCCACAATGCTTTGAAAAGAGAAGTGGGTTCCTAAAGCAGAGAGAGAAAAGGAGAAATAGATTCCCAAGGCAGAAAGAGAAAAAAAAAGATAAAAAGAAAAGATGTAGAAGTGAAGAAAAAGAAGAATAGGAACGGAAAAAGAAAGATAGAAAGAAGAGAGGTAAGAAGTGAAGAAAAAGAAGAATAGGAACCTCTCTACTCTTCACTTCTCAAGCAGATGATGGCGGCAAGAACGTGGCCTCTCCACTCACTCTTGTAAGCCTCTCTTGTTGCCAAAAGCGCAAGTCGGGCTGCCAAATGACAAGGCAGCCTGCTGTATAATAAATGGCGGCTTTTTCGCCATTAGCAGGCTTCCTAGGCGCAGTGCAAGGTAGTTGGCTTGCTGCCCCATGTTTGCTGCCGCCATGGCTGCCTTTGAAAAGCAGTGATTGCAACAATGATATGTGCCTATATTGTGGATGAACTTTACTTGGTGATAATGATCATAAGTGATGTAGAATGAGAGTTTCAATACAGAAGGAGGAGAAAGCCCACGAAATCCACCAATAGGTTGCTGGAATCCACCAACAGGTTGCTGGAATCCACCAACAAAGGAAAAGTTGATTATCTCAAAATCTCAAACTATTCGTCAATCCCAAATGATAATATAACACGCCTTTATATAGGCAAACCGTAAAAAGGACAAAAAATAAAAAAACCTCTCAAATAAAGGAATAAAATACCTTTATGTAAAACCTCTCAAATAAAGGACTAAAATACCTTCATGTAAAACCTCTCCCTCATAACTTGTCACCCAACCAAAGCATCACTGAATGGGTTGTCCTCCTCTGAATGTGATGTCCTCATCAAATCTCTTAGGGTGAGAAAACCTCGTCTTTGTTGAGTGTAGCTGAGGGTGGCTCTAGTAGAATTCCTAGCGGTTAGGATCTATTTGCTGAAGCTCCTCACGCGTGATCCATATGCTATCAGACTTTGGCGGTCTCTCCATTAGATTAGAAATCGGTGAACACTTGCGTGAGATGTTATTTGTTCATTCTAAATAGCATTTATCTTTTCTTTTTGTGTGGATGGATAAGGGTAATTGGTAGGGTTTAAAGTACATATATTTGGATCATGGGGGATGGATACATGAGGTTTATAGGCCACTATTTTCGGTATTAAAAGTGGAACTAATGCTACAATTAGAGGGAATATCTATAATATAAGCATTAGGTTCGATACGTTTTAATACGCCACAAACCATCCGTTATTGCTGTAAGTAAAGCAGGGGCAACACATGGACTTAGGCTCTCATAAATGAATCCTTTATTTAACAGTTCATTTACTTGTCATTATAATTCAACATGTTCAGCGGGATTCATTTGGTAGCGAGGCAAATTAGAAAGAGAATCTTTGGGGACGAAATCAATGGCATGTTGAATATCACGTAATGGGTGGCAAATGGCCAGGCAAATCTTTAGGGAAAATATCTTGAAATTCTGCCAAAAGAGGAGCTAGTTCTTCAGAAGTTGGGGTAATAATGTGATTCTCTACTTCGCAGGCCAATAAGGCAAAAACAATGGTACCTTGGTTCGCTTCCTTTTCAAATTATTTGAGATTTATGATGTACAAACCCTTTTGATTGGTAGTGTTCTTTTTTGTTATCTTTATTAGCTAGTTTGGGGTGCATAGGATTAATTATGATTTTTGCACACTCAAAAATGAAAGAACACAAGTTAGATAAGCTAAAATGTCACATCTCGATCAAACAGCTATGGACGACTTAAGATAGTATGCCCCACATCCATTGGCATGATGTCATACCAAATATCTTCTTTGTATGAAAGAAATTAGATAGGAACAAGACAACACTCTATGTCGACCCAAGATACTTTGTAAGGACTTGTATGAGGAGTAGATTTTAATCCTAATCGGGACACTACACTAGAAGAGATTACATTAATGCAGCTTCCACTATTGATAATTACCTTGCAGCCTTTAGTCCCGCATTAAAAGTAAGTGTGAAAAATTGTGTTGCAACACCAATTATCAGTTTCCCTTGGTTGAGTCAATGTGCATCTGACAACCCCAACAGGATGGTCCTTAAAGGTATGTTCCTCACCACTATCATGCATAGCATCAAGTTCTGGTTCATAAATTTGTTCATCGGCGTTGTCTTCTTCAACTACATTTTCCTATTCCCCAAGGTCTAAGGCCTTACTAGGATGATGCATGTGGGTTGTTTCTAGGAAGAGATGTTGCACTTTAACATGTGCTCTTCAAATTGAGGCATGTAGTTGCTTACAAATCTCGTCCCTTGCCTAAAATTGTTCCACTGGTCCAATAAATAGCTACGATAAGAATTGGGCAAATATTTTTCTTTTAGTTTCTCTATCATTTCTACCCAATCAATATTCGGGGGTTGATTTCTTCGGATTAAAATTTGTTCAGTACTTTGGCAAAGTAAATTGGCAGATCTGACTATCTTCATTTGTGCAAATCTAACTTTTTGATCTTTAGACAAGTTATACCATCGGAAGAATGGTCCATTTCTCGAATCCAATACCCGTTGGATCCATCTACTCAACAAACATAGCAGCATCCACCTTAATATTTTTCATTATTTGATCTTTAGGGTCTCAATATTTTTCGTAAGTTGTGTTGTTTTTAGATCTATTAACATTCGGATCCACAATTTCATATTGATATTGACGTTGTTGTGGGAATTGGTTAGGAACTCTTCCATGGTAATGTTGATGAGGATCAAGTCATGGGATGTCAAAGTTGAGGTTGGCACGTGTAGCTCCATATTAGAAGCTTCCACATCACTCTCATTTCTAGATATCTCATGACAAGTTTCCAAAGCCTCAAGAGGGGTATTGATATTGTCAAGTTAGGTGGCATGTTTCTCAAAGGATTCCTGAATGAATCTTTCAATATCATCTGTGGTGTTAGGTTCCTTAATAGACTGGGATTGAGAATTTGAAACTACCCGACCACTATGTAGGTTCATACAAATAGATTTTCTATAATGATAATGCAAGGAGAAATGTGATAAACTAATACTAATATATAATAAGAGACTGCAGTGAATCTCAAATAGTAAGCAACTAAATAAACTAAGGCTGATTTTAAAGAAACTTCTACCTAGAAGAAAATGTTACAAATTCACAATTAACTGCAATCCAGTAGTACACTCCTTGTAACAAAAATAGTCACTCGGATGTTAAGATTTTCCTACTAATCAAGCTAGTAATGTCATTAATATCAAGTTTAGTATTTAACAAAAATGTAAAGCAAATGACTATTGCTTGGTGGTAGTGGCACTCAGTTATTCTCATGCTTCAAAAGTAATATTTCCACAGAAATTAAGACAAAGCTCAAAGATGATTAAGTAACATTGACAACGAAGGATGATACCCATTTCGATGTACCCGTTGGAGGTGCGCACCGTGACTATCATAGCAAGATGGAGGTGGACCAACGCTTGCAGCAGCAGCAGCAGCAGGGGAAGGATGGGGCTGCGATAGTAGGTGGAGGAAATAGCGGTGGTGGCAATACGTGGAGGCGCTGGTGGTGGCAATAGGTGCTAAAGTGGTAGTGGCGGCAGCTGGTGGAGCTGTCGATGTGACAGCAACAGGTGGAGGTGCTGATGTCGCAGCAGGTGGAAGAGGCGCGAGTAGTGATAGTAGGTGAGTAGCGGCAATGATAGACATGATAACAAACGGTGGTAGATTATAGGAAGGCCTCTATGAAGATCCGTGAGCATTGATAGTGGTAGTAGTAGTAAGAGGAAATGGCAATGTGGTGACCTGGCTATGATGGCAATGCGGACGACGGTAGTAAAGTCAAAGGTGATCGTAGCAAAAGGGATCGACAAGAGAGTGTCGGGGAGGTGTGGATAACGGAGTGACGATACTGGTGCTAGAAACAACGGTGGTGGCAAAAAGATAGTTGTAGTGGTGGGCTTGAGAGCGGTGATTATGGTGGCATGGTGAAGTGGTGACCGATGGATAGAGGCTTGCGTAGCGGTAGTGCTGATCATAGAGGTGGAGGCCGAGTATTGGTGGTGTTGGTGTTGACAAAGACCTCGGTGAATCAGCGCCTATGAAGATTGGGAGTAAAATGAGAAAGGGAAAATGGGTATTGAGATTGGCTGGAGGAAGAAGACGAGAGGGTTTGGGTAGAGGGTCACGTGCAAGGCTTAGGAAGCACGTGAATGGGTTAACGGGTTAAGTGAAAAGAAAATGAGGAGAAGGGATTGGGTTATGGCCAATGTTTTGAAAGGTGGCCATGGTGGTCGCCTTATCAGCCACCTTGGTGGGGTAGGAGCACTGACTGCCCTGCATAGTGGCAATGTGGTGGTGTAATGTCATTTGGGCTAACTTGGCGTCCTTGGCGGGCCAAGCATCTCGCTTTGGCAGAATAAATGAGTCTAATCGGTCTAGTAGGTCGGGTACAAGTAACAAGTTTGATAACTAACCATTAAAAAAATTTCCAATCGTCCATCCTTTCCTCTTTCCAAGATTTGAGCCCTAACCCAGCCTCCTCTCTCAATTGGCTACAAGTGGCAAGCTCCTCTCTCGATCGGCGACAAGTGGCGGCAAAACAACATGAAGA
This sequence comes from Typha angustifolia, assembly GCF_048772165.1. Classification (NCBI taxonomy): domain Eukaryota; kingdom Viridiplantae; phylum Streptophyta; class Magnoliopsida; order Poales; family Typhaceae; genus Typha; species Typha angustifolia. Next base: position 6,537,134 of record NC_133252.1, on the reverse strand, counting down.
AGGTGGCCATAATTTCTCTCTTTCACAATCTCACTTGCTTACACTTTTCACATCCCAACTAGTGGCCATCGGCACCACCTCTGACTTTATCTCTTTCTCATTATTTCACTCTCACTCTTCTCGCTCTCTCTTCGTATTCCTCACTAGTGAGGTTGAGGGAAAGTTGAGAGCTTGTTTTACCTACAAGAGCTTGGTTTTGTATTGCGTGCAAGCGCTTGGTTTAGAGGAAGTGAAGCGGAAAATGAAGAAGAGGGGAAGGATAGGAAAGTTCCGATGGTGGTTTTGACATGTAAGTGAAAAGAAAATAGAGTTGAGTTGAGGAGGGTGTAAGTGGACTAAGTGGGTGTGTCACACTAGTGGAAATAAAATATGACAATAGGAGAAGAGAGCAAGTGTTGTTATTATTTTTTATAAACTATATTATTATATATTAAAAAATTATATTATTAGACTTTTATATACTATGTTAGTATTTTATATTGGTGTAGTGCACTCTTAAAAAATTTTTATATACTATGTTAATAATTTACTAATTTAGTATATATTCTATATTATATATGATTAATTTTTATTTTTATAAATTAAAAATTCTAGACCTCGTCAGTCGCCTTGTCGCGCGCCTTTCATGTTGTTGCTAGGCAGTAGAGTGACTGCACGCTACTCGTGGCTGCCTTTCAAAACATTGGTTATGGCTGAAGTTGGGTTGATAAGTTTGGGTTGTAGGTTTGGGCTTTTTGGGTGATTAAACTTTAGTTGAGTCTAATTTGAATGGATGATCGGGTTTAGTTATTAAACTTTGGTTTTGGGTTGGAATTGATTTGGAGGGAAAAGAGAAATTTGAAAAGAGAAGAAAAGGCAATTTGAAATTTCGAAGGTTTGGTTGTTTGGGTAGTTTTGATAAAACAGGACTTGACGAAATATTAAGGAAACAGTGAGATAATTAAGGAAAAGAACAATGTTTTTGTCCCTCGCTAATGGTGATTTCCTCATGCAATTTGGATTTGGAACTTATCATGCTCGTTGTGCATCGGACTCCATAGCACTTTGGTGTTCGTGAGGCGATTGATTGAGCGAAGAGGAAATGTGGTGCAATATAGAACTTGAGAGGCAAAACGTTCATAAACTAAGTACTTTTAGATCTGATACCATAACTGATGTAGAACTAGAGTTTCAATGGAGATAAAGGAGACAAGCCCACGGGATACACCAATGGATTATTGGAATCTACCAACAAAGGAAAACTTGATAAGCTCAAAATCTTAAAATATTCATCAAGCCCAAATGATAACATAACATGCCTTTTTATAGGCAAACTCTAAAAAGGACAAAAGATTAAAAAGCTCCCTAGAACAAAAGACTAAAATACTCTCATGTAAAATCCCTCCCTTACGACTAGTCACCCAACCAAACCGCCACTAGATAGACTGCCCACCTGTGTGTGAGTACACGTCCCTTAATGTAGTGTCCATACCAATAAGCCAAGACAAGAAGTTACGACAACATTAGATATTTTGGTGATAATGGTGACTAAAGAGGGCATAAGCCTCATATATGTTGGTTGTATTGTTTAAGAGTTAGTGTTACTTTCAATGGTATGATATTTGATGCAACAATTATATCTCATGTGTGGTATCTTCATGAGCCTCAGTCTTGTGTTCAAGATAGAAAGATAGCATGATGAAGCTTAGAGCTCAGGTGTGGTATTTGATGCAACAATTAAGTCTCATGTGTGGTATCTTCATGATGAAGCTTAGAGCTCACCTTGAGGGTTGATCGATAAATAATGACCACAAAGTTTATACTCAATCTTGCTTATTTAATACATGTGCAAGATTGAGATGAGCTAGAAGTGAGCGAGGGAGCTCATTTGACAGTAGATGATGGTACCAATGTTGGTTGATAGTGTTTTTGCTCAACTTAAAGTTGCTTGAATGGGTAGGTTTAGGGATTTTTGTTGCTTTCAATATATTTTTCTCACTTTTTGTTATCTTGATCAGCAACACCGGATTTCAGCTTCCATGTTTACTTCATACAAGTGTACTTGAAGACGAGGAAGGAAGTCCCTCTGAGGAAAAGGGTTTTGAGGCTGTTACTCCGGAAAGGTATATTCACATAAATAATGAGAAAGGTACAACTCAAAATTCTTCCGAGAAGCATCGGCATATCTTGGAAGATATTGATGGTGAACTTGAGATGGAGGATGTAGCTCCTCCCTTTGAAACTGAAGTGAGATCTGTTAGTCAACTTGCAACATCTGATAAATGTGCTGAGAATCAATCAGATCAACATCAGGCTCCAGACTTCACTCCCCCTCTACCCAATGAGACGCCACCATCTCCGCCCCCACTGCCATCATCTCCTCCACCACTAGTTTCCACTTGCCCTGCTGACATTTCTATTGTGTCTCAACCTGTAGCAGATTCTCAAGCTCATGCTGATCCAGTTAAGTTGCATTGTTCGAGCATTACTCAGGTAATTTTTTTTGCCTTATGATTTACCCTACGGAAGGAAATTGTTCTGAGGTATGATTTAACTATATCCATTTTGACATGATGTTTCTGTGCAGACCTTCCAAAATCAACAATCTCAGTCTGGTCGCAGCCTGAATTCAGACTTGACTCTGTCAGAATCATTGCAGTTTCATAATCCTGGATATGGAGGAAACCCTGTGCAGATGCCACCCCCTGGCGCATCTCTCAATGCTCCTGTATCTTATGGCAGTTTCTCTGTTCCTAATCCAGCTATTCATCCTGCAAACAATTTTCAGCCAGCCCCACAATTGCAAAATAATGCTTATCATTTGCAGCCACCCCCACCCCCACCAATGGTTTCAAATCAGTTCTCCTATGTTCAAGCTGAACCACAACAAAGGCCACAGCCTTGGGGAAGTTGTCCTTCATTCTCTGAGAGGTATCATCAGTATAATGTGCATGATAGAGGAAATATCTATGGCGACAGAGGTTTCAGGCAACCGATGGAATTTGAGGGGGGCAGGTTTAACCCTGCCATACATCCAGGTAGTCTTTCTCATTGTTAATTAGCATTATAAATATTGAACTTCTGTTATCTGTTCCGCGGTTGTATAGTTGTGGAAGTCTTCTATATAACACTCAGATGTTTGAGTTGTCCTCTAATCACATTATGAAAGGCTATGGCTTTAATCTGTTGTATTAGTTGAATTTATTTATGTATAAAATACTGACCAAATTCACATGATGAATCATGCAGCTCCCTCATTTAATAAAATTGAAGCATCGCCTAATCCATTTCCACACTATGGACCACCATCAGATCCTTCACCAGTTACATGCCCTGTGTGGTCTCTTCCTCCCAGGATGTCGAGTTACTCATTACCTGCTTCTCGACCTGCAATAGAGGGTCCTATTTCACAAGTGTCTGGAGGTGGATTAATTTTGGAAGTCAAATCTTTTTTATGATTCTGTTATCACATTTACAATTTTTTCTATTCAGCGATTTAGCCAAATTTACTCTGTACCAACTTCCTGTAGCATGACATGGCCAAAGCACATTTAACACAGCTTTGTTTATTACATTCTAAATCTTTTCTCTGCTTTGGCAGCACCTGGTTACTGGAGACCGAGATAAGTACCGTAGCATTGTAAATGGTATATTTATAGTTCCAATCGATCTTTACCTATAAATGCAACTACCTTTATACATCTCTTCTCTGACTTGGTCTTGTTTAGGTCTTGATGGCATGCGATCGAATTCAGTGGATTGCTCTGATGTTTTGATGGAGCTCCGATAAGCCTTACCTCTTCCACAGAAACTGGGATAATCAGCAAATTCCCACTGGAAGATGCAAGCTGCATCCCGCCTCCTTGTACATATGGTATTTTAGCTCTATTCTGCAAATGCAGAAGCGGAAGGATTGATTGGTTGTGGGAAGAGAGCTCTGTTACAACGACGGACCTTGGTGTATCAATCTCTATTCTTCCGTAGATTACTCTGTTAATCTAATAGAAGTTAGAAGTGTCCTTGTTGGTCTCTAATTTATTCATTGTCCTTTGTCTTTTTCTTGACATAATTTATCAGGCCTTTTTCCTAAATGATAGGGCCTCAGTTATATACATAGCCTAAGTTAATACAAGATTTTGGTTAGAACTATGAACTTGTTTTAGCCTTTTTGTTGTGAATTTGGATTCAAATATTTAAAATGACTGGTGGGTCGTTGGGGGTATAATGGAACCGAGCTTGGTCGATTCAGCTGCATCAAGCTTGTCTTGAAATTAGTTTTAAACCTGAGTCAAAGGGTCAAGCTTGCATTGTTTATTCTAAATTATACTGTTCCAATTGGTAAACTTGATTTGTTTTAAATTCGAGTTCGCCTTTCTTTTTCTATTTTAAATACGAGCTGAGCTTCTGAGCCCTTCTTGAGACTGCTTTACTATTTTTGACAGCCCTAGTTGCATTGCTCTCTCAGGAACAAGCAATATGAATCTAATCAGTGCTTGTTCTTAGTTTTCTCCTTGAAACGTCCTAATGATGCCATACAGCCCACTGGCGCCAATGGGAAAAAAAGCTAGGTTGGTTTGCAACTATTTTCCTGTGGCAGTAGAGGAAAACCTTCATTTTATTTTCTTTAGGGTGAATTTCGTGAAGAATACACTTGATTTAAAATTGACACTTAGGCCATCTTAGTTTATGAGTCAAACCTAGCTTCGGTTTTTCTTTCTTCTAAGTTTGTCATTATGCACTTTTGCTTATTCTCGGTTTCTCTTTCATTTTGCTACTATTTTTTCTTCTTATGAGGCTACTGATTTTTCTTCTTTGGGTTTCCTTCGTTCTCTCCTCCACGATCTCCTCCTAGGCGTAACTCTGCATACTCTCAATCTTTGATATTGTTCTCGGCCTCTTCGAGATTGTCAATAAGTATTACACTTCTAATCGGTTTAGAATATTACTGGTCGGGCATGAAATGTTCTTCGCAATGCAAATATGACCTCTTCTCCCTTGGCTCCTCCACTTGGGTAGGTGTGAGAGTTTATATGGGCAATCGTATTAACGTTCAAAAATGGTCTTAAAGGTGGTCTCGATCTAGGTACAAATGCTACTTTCCTTGGACCTACTATAGGTCCAGTCGTAGCTTGTTACGACCAGATTTATTAGATTGTAACTTGGGATGGGTTGCATGTCAACCCTCAATGGTTAGATAGGTGCTGAATAAACTCTTCTTTTAGAGTAAAGGCGGGAGAAGTTGTAGAAGAGGGGGTTTAGGAGTTAGAGGAAGTCGACCAAAGAGTTAGTGCAGTGAAGGGAAGGAGGTGGGAGATGGGTGTTGATGGCTAGGGTTAGAGAGGAGGGAGGTAGGGGCGGGGCGGCAAAGCTAATGCAATAATCAAATAAAGATCAAATTAGAGTGTCCTCTACATATAGAGGCTCGCCCTATACCAACAATGATTAGGACTCAATGAGCTACTACAATTCAACTAGCCCGAGGCGAACTCTTATGATTCTACTAAAATGATTAATTGACTTGACTATACTCATTCATTAACCAATTAACAAGTTGAGTTTGTATTTAGCAGGTATTGGAGTTCATGGCTCAACTAACAAGGGCAAATACCAAAAAGAAATGTAAGTAATTAAAGTACATAAATAGGTTCATCCCTATGAACCCAATGTGTCGCAAATGGATCTAATTTGACTGAGTCGTATCATTCCATCACGCTTTCGTTTACCTTGGCCTCAAGGAGTCAAATTTGGATAGCGGTCCATGAAGTCGAATTTGGACATCCAAGTAGTCTCATCCACGGTGCGTCCACACCACTCCACCAAAACTTTAGTCACCAACCTGCTTTGGACTCGAATGCGTCCCATGGTTAGGGTCCGAGCGGGAATAGGGGTACTCAACTTGACTTCAGATTCCTCTAGATCAACCCCTACTAGCTTTGGTGGAACAGCTCCAATCGGCTCTGATAGAGAAACTCGAGCCTTAAAGCTCGAGACATGGAAAACCGAATTGATACGCGCCTTCCTGAGTAGGTCTAGTAGGTAAACCAAGATGTCATTAAAGAACATCAACACATATTGCCTAAAAATATCATTCATTATGCATTGAAAGGTGGCAGAAGCATTGGTAAGACCGAAGAGCATAATGAGAAACTCATAGTGCCCATTGTGGGTTCAAAACATTGCTTTGTGCATATCGGACGATCCTACTCTTAACCCTTAAGTCAAACTTTGAGAAACAGCATGCACTTGCCAATTCATCCAGCAACTCCTCGATCACTGGTATGAGATACCGGTCTTTGACGGTGATGGAATTGAGAACTCGGTAGTCCACATAAAACCTTCGTGAACCAACTGTCTACACTAGCAAGACTAGCAAAGAATAAGCACTTCAACTTGGTCTTATCACTCCGCTTAACAAAATCTCTTGGACCATCTTCACTATAGCCTACTTTTAGATGAAAGATTATATCTGTATGGTCGAACATTTGCTGGACCCGCCATGGGCATGATTTTGATGTGATAGCCTTGCATCCTAGGTGAAGGCAAACCATGTGGCTATTAGAATATATCCTCAAATTCCTATAGAACAGCGGGTAAAAGTAGTGGATCATCCTCATCTTTGGCCCCTTCAATGAGTTGTATGAGGTATCGGCACACGGTTTTCGACAACCATTCAAGAGATCGCAAGGAGACCCCGTCCTCCTTGCTTGGTGTGGCTAAAAGCTGGAATGGTTGGTCTTCATGGCTGAACTCCATGGCCATGGTTATGAAGTCAAAAGTGATTGATTCGAGTCCATGAAGCCATTATACCCCTAGCACCAAGTTGGCCTCTCATAGAGCCAATGGATAAAGATTAATTCGAAAGGCATGGTCCTGAATATGAAGATGGACCTTGCAACAAATGCCCTCCATTCTCAACACAGTACCATCCCCAATAGCCACATCAAAGCCGTTTGAAGGCTTTGACTCTAATCCTAATTGCCTCACCATTAGAGAATTCACAAAGTTGTGGATACTTCCTAAATTAATAAGGATTAGAACTTTATTCTTCTAATTATACCTACAATCCAAAGAGTTTTCAGAGTCGTTTCGCCAGTGAGTATATGAAAGAAAAACTCGCTTGGATGTCTAATGGGCTGTTCTCCTCAACTTGGCTGAACTCCTCTTCTTGTTAGACCTATAGATCTTCCACAAAATCATCCTACAAAGTGTTTATCGAAATAAACGCATAAGCCCTTTGAGAGTCGATCTTTGATCTTCGCTGATGTAAGGCTTCAACTAGGGGTGAAAACGGGTCAGATTAACTCCGACCCGACCCGCTATCCGACTCGACTCGGATTGGATTCGGATAAAAAATTTCTATCCGACTCGGATTCGGATTCGGATACGGATAGAATTTTTGAAAAAAATTCGGATACGGATTCGGATACGGGTCGGATAAATTTTTCGGATTCGGATACGGATATCGGATATCCGTTTATCCGCATATTTTTTTAAATGATTTACAGTTTTTAGTTTACTTATTCAAATAGTAAGTATTAATATTATTACTAATAATACATTATATATTATTTATAGAGATTAATTTCTCTAATTTTATATATTTGACATACAAAAAAATTATTTATTGTAAAACTCTTAATAATTTTGTGTTAATTATATTTAAATAAAATATTATAATTATTTTAAATTTAATTAATATCCATTTAAGATCCGATCCTTTATCCGAAAATTATCCGTATCCGTTTAGTTAGGATATGGTTTTACATTTTGCTATCCGTCCAATATCCGTATCCGAATCAGTATCTGAACTAAAAATACGGATCCGGATATAGGTTGAGCACTATCCGATCCGTATCCGATCTGTTTTCACCCCTAGCGTCAACCCATCATCCGTGGCTGTCCCCTAGGGTTAGAGTTGTTTGAGAAAGGGGTGGCCAATTAGGGTTTGATCGAACCCACCCTAAGTGTGCCACGCCCGAGACCAGCAATCTAGGGTTGGTACAAGGGTCAGTTGCTGTCCAAGTCAGTTAGTGAGTTGCCTTCAACTCACGTATCTTCTCCATTATTTGAGCTACCGAGAAGGCTTCCAACAATGTAGTAGGGCGAGACGCCTTGACTTTTGCTTGAATATCACAACGAAGCCTAGAGACGAAGGTGCTCTTGAGAGCCGAGTTCGACCACCCATGGACTCAATTGCTAATCCTTTCAAACTTCTATTGATAGGCTCTCATAGAGGTGTTTTGAGTTAGCTTTGTTAAGGTGGCTTAGAAATCTTCATAGTTGGAGGACCTAAAATGCACACAAAACACATCGAGAAACTCCTCCCAATTAGTGAAGGCGTACATGAAATGTAGCTTGGAACCACCTCACTGCTACGTGTTCAAGATGGAAAGAGGCCGGTAGCACCTTTTGGTAATCAAGTATCCCTTGATAGGTAAAGAATTGCTCTGCTCGATAGATCCAATTTAACGAATCTCTTTTGCTAAATTTAGGAAAATTGACTCAAACAGTCTATGGTTGTGGCATTTGATCACATCCGTTCTCACATCCTCAGTGTAGCAACTCATTAGCTAGACTCTTGGTTGATATGGGTGCTACTCCCACTCCTTCCTGATACGATTCGGACTTCACCGATGTCGTCTCGACCATGGATTCACTATAGGAGTGTTTTTGTTTCTTGTTTTAGTATTTAATTTCAATGAAAATAAGTTTTTTGTAAGTCGCGTTCGAACGCAGGTGGAGCAAGTTCAAACACGGTTGTGAACGAGATTGTGAACGTGGGTGAAGAGTGTGCGTTGTGCGTTTGAACGCCCCGTTCAAATACACTATGAACGCCTACATCGCATTCGCAAATCCAGAGAAGTGGGAAACAAGCGCGTTCAATCGCGCGTTCGAATCCCTGCATCGCATTCACAAATTCAGAGAAGAGTGAACTCGATGCGTTCAAACGCAGTCGACGAAATTGTATTGTTTAGGGTTAATTTTGAGTTGTTGGTTAGCCTCTAAAAGGATGTGGATGGCAACCAGATGTCATTATTGATTATTGAAGAATTGAGTTTTGCCTTACCTCCTTTGTCTTCTTCGCTCTCGTTCCCTCAATCCCCGGCGACGCCGCTTCTAACCCCCCCTCGACCGGCCAATCACCCTAGACCCTTAGGCCCTCTCTTCCCCCGTCTACCAATCTATCTAATACTTGCCCTAACCCTTCCATCGACCATAACCCTTCCTCCACCACTTTTCATCGGTGCCACCCCACTAACGCCGGTCCTCCACCAACCACCATCACCTAGGATCTCGTGCCTCCATCCACGGATCCTAAACAATCCACCCTGATCTTCGTCCACTAATCGGACGATATCTCGAGATCCCCACATCCGATTCATCTGAAGCTTGATTTGTTGGAAAGCTCTTTTCTGGGGCTACAACATATCAATATTTCACTTCAATCCAACGGTAGCATCTTTCGAGATTGTATTTCAAAGTTCTGTGCCAGATCCAATCCAGATCAGAGAATTGGAAGAGATCGAACCTTAACCTAAGGGGAGATCGTAACAACCTTGGTATCAAAGCCACCGTTCCTTAGACACGCACTTCCTATGACGACCACTAGAGCCATGGCTGCACGGCGAGATGATGAAGAAGAGATTCTCCCAATAGATGAGGGGGAAACGGTTGTAGGAACTTCCAACCGCGGAACCACCTAATATAATCGGAATACGGAAGAACCAAGTGTTCAAGCCATGTTGGGGTCTCTTTCCGAACAAATGGCCATCAACAACCAGATGATGATGGAGATGATGCGGGAATTACGAGCAACAAGGGAAGCAATGGCGAACAGGAACGCACCATTGACCCCACAACGTGAGTCTACTTCCATGAACCCACCGCCGCTGGTTCAGAATTTGCAACCACAAGAGCCATTGCTACCGCCACCCTATGGGCAGAGGCAAGCAAGGATGGTTACACTAGGTTTAGTTGCAGGTGAACCCATCCGACGAGCAAACCACTATGGAGACCATCTAGGAGATTAAGATCCGTGGGCGGGTCAATACGATCTGGAACCACGGTGAGTTAATCAAAACTGAAGGAGGGATCATCAACCCTCCATGGTGCATCCTCCCCCGGTTAGATAAGGACTTGGACATGATCCGGAACAAGACAACGGCATCCATGGACAAGTCGTGCGCCTCGAATTTCCTGAGTTCAAAGGTGGTAACCCGATCGATTGGTTGTACTGGGCGGAGCAATTCTTCGCATACCAAGGTACGATGGAAGAATACAAGGTGACGCTTGCGAGCTTCCACCTTGAGGATGCGGCGCTTCATTGGTTTCGAGCAATAATGCCATTGAGGCTATCGAAACTTGGACTAACTTTTGCATCGATATCACATGGCGATTTGGAGCGTCGGGGTATGAAGACTTTGATGCTCTCCTCTCAAAAACGGTGCAAAAGACCACGGTTGGGGCATACCAAGAAGAATTTAAGAGGATAAGCAGTCGATGTCATCTAGCATGGATAGATCAGCAACTTCGTAGCACCTTTATCTCCGGGTTGCGGGGTGACATACAAGCCGATGTGAGGGTTTTAAGGCCTAGAACCTTAAATGAGGCCTTTGAAGATGCGGTGCTTATGGAAGATAAACATAGGGCCATGAAACTACACTAGAAACAGAGTTGGACGAGCCAAGGGAGCCACAATCAAGCTCAACCAACAATAGCAGCGGAAAATATTACTGGAGTACCGAGAACCGTTGCTGCGATGGTGCCTCCTCGAGCACCCTTGAAGCCATCCCAAGATGTGAAGTACGCACCTAGAGGTCCGAGACGAGTAGTCACACTTGCTCAAGTGGAGGAATGAAGGGCCAAGGGCCTATGCTTTCGTTGTGATGAGAAGTTTGTGCCTGGGCATTGCTGCCCTAAACCAATGGGATCGGTGATGCTAATCGATGGATTGGAGGAGGCTGAGGATGAGTTTGCAACTGAAAATGCAGGTGTGGCTAGACATCAAGGAGAAAAAGCGGAGGAGCAACCCGTGAAGGACATGATAGTCGAAATCTCCCTCCATGCCTATTCGGGGACAGCTGCGCCAAAGACCTTGCGGGTGAACGGTGTAGTCAAGAAAACCACAGTGAGAATCTTGATTGACACCGGGTCCACCCACAACTTCATTGACAAAAGGCTCCTTAGAAAGATTGGGCTTGAGTTGGAACCCACGGAAGGGTTCGACGTGACGATTAGAGATGGCACCACCTTGTGAGCAGATTTTATTTGTGGAGGTGTGGAATTGAAGGTGCAAGGCCAAACTTTCACATTAGATCTTTATCCGTTGGCCTTGCGAGGAGCCGATATTATTTTGGGGACTCAATGGCTTCAAAGCTTGGGGCCCGTAACATTTGATTTCTTAAACCTCACACTGATATTTCGGAGGAATGGACGAAGGGTGCTGCTGGATGGAAATCAACCACGGCAAGGGCCGACATTGCAACCACTTGTGGGTTTTCCTTGTGTAGGGGACCGAGCTCTACTATTGCAAATGGCTGTTGCTGAACCAGAACATACACCACCAAGGGAAATAGTCTCTGACATGCAAGAGCTGCGGGAGTTCCAGGATCTCTTCGAGGAACCCCGAGGACTGCCATTGACCCGTCGGCATGACCATCGCATCCAGATCATTCCAGGGGCTGAACTAGCAAATGTCCGGCCTATCGGTACTCGCATGTCCAAAAGGAAGAGATCAGTAAATTGGTGGTGGAAATGCTCGAGCAAGGGATTATTCAACCTAGTAGAAGTGCCTACTCGTCGTCGGTGCTGTTGGTTCGAAAGAAAGTCAGGAGTTGGCGGTTTTACGTCGACTACCGAGCCTTGAATGTAATAACCGTCAAGGACCGGTATCCAATATCGGTGATCGAGGAGTTGTAGGATGAGCTCACAGGGTCGGCCTACTTTAGCAAACTTGACTTAAGAGCGAGGTACCATCAAATCCGAGTCGACCCCGAAGATGTGCACAAAACGGCGTTCCGAACTCACAATGGCCGCTATGAGTTCCGAGTCATGCCGTTTGGGCTCACCAATGCATCGGCCATCTTCCAAGGGCTGATAAATGACCTTTTCCGCCCACTCTTGAGTCGATACGTGCTCGTCTTCTTTGACGATATTCTAGTGTATAGCAGGAATTGGAGTGAGCACTTGTAGCATGTGCAGGAGGTATTAAATATCTTGCGACAAAACCAGTTAAAAGTCAAGATGAGCAAGTGTCTTTGGGAGAGCCACGAGTGGAGTACTTGGGGCATATAATCTCAGCAAAAAGAGTGGAAGCCGATCCAAGCAAGATCAAGAATATGGTGGACTGGTCGATTTAGTATTAGCGGGAATTGAGGGGATTCCCTGGGTTGACGGGGTACTATCGGCAATTCGTTGCCAACTACGGCAAAATTACTGCCCCGCTGACCTCCTTACTCAGAAAAGGTGGGTTCCAATGGACGGGCAAAGCGACGGAGGCCTTCGAAGCCTTGAAGACAGCTATGTCTACCGCTCCGGTTCTAGCATACTAGATTTTGGCAAGCCCTTTGTGGTGGAATGCGACGATTCGGGTGAGGGCATTGGAGCAGTTTTGATGCAAGATGGCAGACCCGTGGCATATATGAGTAAAGCATTGTCAAATCAGTCACGATAGCTATCCACATACGAGCGCGAAATGCTAGCGATTCTACACGCCGTCACCAAATGGTGACCCTACTTGATTAGCCAACGGTTTACTATCCGCATAGACTAGCGTAGCTTACCCTATTCATGGAGCAACGTGTGCACACCCCAGCCCAACAACGGTGGGTCATGAAACTCCTTGGGTATGACTACGAATTAGTCTACAAAAAGGGGATTGAGAATCAAGTGGTCGATGCCCTTTCGCGCCAATCGGACACAAGTGAGCTTGCCTCTTTTTCAGCACCAACATTTCCTCTATTTTTAGATATGTGGGGAACCAATGCAGAAGATCATACCATGGAGGAGATTGAATCAGAGTTCAAAGATCGCTTCCCAAATTTCAAACCTTGAGGACAAGGTTGCGGAAGCGTGGTGGATTGATACGATTCGGACTTCACCGATGTCATCTTGAGCATGGATTCACTTTATGAGTGTCTTTGTTTCTTGTTTTAGTGTTTAATTTCCATGAAAATAAGTTTTTTGTAAGTTGTATTCGAACGCAGGTGGAGCGAGTTCGAACGCGGTTGTGAACGGGGTTGTGAATGTGGGTGAAGAGTGTGCATTGTGCGTTCGAACGCACTGTGAATGCCTGCAATGCATTCGTAAATCCAGAGAAGTGGGAAACAGGTGCAGTCAATCACGCGTTCGAATGCCTGCATCATGTTCGCAAATCTAGAGAAGAGCGAACTCAGTGCGTTCGAACGCGGTCAGGCGCGTTCGAACGTAGTCGGTGAAATCATGTTGTTTAGGGTTAATTTTGAGTTGTTGGTTAGCCTCTAAAAGGTTGTGAATGGAAACCAAAGGTCATTATTAATTATTGAAGAATTGAGTTTTGCCTTGCCTCCTTCGTCTTCTTCGCTCTCGTTCCCTCAATCCCCGGCGACGCTGGTTCTAACCCCCCTGGACCGGCCAATCACCCTAGACCCTTAGGGGCGACCCTCTCCTCCCCCTTCTTCCAATCTATCCAACACTTGCCTTAACCCTTACATCGACCATAACCCTTCCTTCACCACTTTTCACCAGTGCCACCCCATTAAGGCCGGTCCTCCACCAACCACCATCACCTAGGATCTCGTGCCTCCATCCACGGATCCTAAACAGTCCACCCTGACTTTTATCCACTAATCGAACTATATCTCAAGATCCTCACATCTGATTCGCCTAAAACTAGATTTGTTGGAACGTTTATTTCTGGGGCTACAACGTATCAAAATTGCACATCGATCCAACGGCGGTATCTTTCGAGATCTTATTTCAAACTTCCGTGGATCCAATCCAGAGAAGTGGGAAACAAGCGCGTTCAATCGCGCGTTCGAATGCCTGCATCGCATTCACAAATTCAGAGAAGAGCGAACTCGATGCGTTCAAACGCGGTCGGGCGTGTTCGAACGCAGTCGATGAAATTGTATTGTTTAGGGTTAATTTTGAGTTGTTGGTTAGCCTTTAAAAGGATGTGGATGGCAACCAGAGGTCATTATTGATTATTGAATAATTGAGTTTTGCCTTGTCGGTTCTTTCACGGAAGTGGGTGGATTTGAATTGGTGGCTGGGTTGGTTCTAAGCGGGGTGCCATCTTGTCCATCTATCCCACGGGTGGTAGGGTATGATGTATGCCTTGGACATTATTGATTCATATCTGCAAGGGTTGCTTTCATCTCCCTTATCACCTACACCGTGGAAGCTATGGCTTGAGGTAGATCAGCTAGGTACTCCATAGGATCTCATGGACACGATGGAGATGGCAACCTTGGTGGCATTGTGTGCTCCCTCTACAGGGTTTGATCCGCCGCTTGTGATGTTTGCTCCGCTTGTTTTGCCGTTCTCGATCTAGTGGTAGTCATGAAGGTCCGAAGAATAATGGCTCTGATACCAAGTTGTTATAACCTAATTTATTAGATCATATCTAGGCTAGGTCGCACCTTGTCAAACCTCAATGGTTAGATAGGTGCCAAGTAAAGTCTTCTTTTAGAGTGAAAGGGGAGAAGTTATTATAGAAGAGAGGGTTTAGGAGTTAGAGAAAGCTGACCAAAAAGTTGTTGCAATGGAAGAAAGGAGGTAGGAGATGGGTGCCAATGACTAGGGTTAGAAAGGAGGGAGGTAGAGGCGGCAAAGCCATGCAATATCAGATAAAGATCAAATTATGGTTTCCTCCACATATTTATAGAGGTTCACCCAAGACCAACAATAATTGAGATTCGATCAGCTATTACAACTCGACTAGCCCGAGTCGAACTCGAGTCACCAGACATCTCATAACTTGACTAAAATAATTAATTAACTTGATTAGACTCATTTAGCCAATTAACAAGTTGAGTCCATATTTAGTAGGTATTGGAGTTCATGGCTCAATTAATGAGGCAACTGCTAAAAAGAAATGCAAGTAATTAAACTAGATAAATAGGCTCATCCCTATGAACCCAATGTGCCACGAATGGATCCAATTTGTCTGAGTCGTATCATAGCTCGGGGCAAGTAACGGCTATCTCGACTGGTCCAGCTTGCCCTCGTTGCTTTTTTCAAGGCCTAGTGCTTCTACTTCATTCTCAAATCCTTATCAAAGGTCTTTCAAGTTTAAGAGGGTTGAGAGCTCGCGCGCACACCTTGACCTCTTCTCACAACCTTGAAATGAAAGTACTTTTCAATCGTTAAGTTTGGCAAAGGCAATACGCATCGGTTATTCACTCTTTCAAACTCCTTTTGGTATTCTGCCATTGTAGCGCTTGGCTACAAAGTTTGCGATTGGTAGCAATAAAGTGTCATCCCTTAGAGGTGGAAGCTTGCCATCTTCACCTTGTCTTCTTCCACTGTCCCGTGAAGTCAAAATACTGCTCCACCTAAAATATTCAATCCGCCTAGTCTTCTCAGTGGAACTTCAAAAAGTCTAAGCGTGCGATTGACTATGCTAAAAAATACCTATAAGTACAACAGTCATTTGTAATACATAATAAGGTTGTCAAATCCACAAGGAGATAGTGGCAAAAAAATATGTTGAACGGATACAAAAAAGTACCAATTAGATTACTTTTATTTTAAAAAGTAAAAAAAAAAACAAGCAAGTAAGATAAATTGGAAAGAGAGAGTGTGGCTAGGCATCGGAGCTCTCAGGTTATTTAGATTTTATCTATTTCTAAATTTAATTTTTATGACACAATTTGGAGGTTTCACATCCCGAACCTTCAAATCGGATGATTTAGCATTATAATATGGAAGAAAATCTAAAGCTATTTTATTAGTTTTATTATCACTTACTAAGCATGTAGGTAATTCTATTTAGCCTAGTCTGAAGTCAATTATGTACTCGGAGGCAACAACACAGCAAATGATCAAATTACTAAGTAGAGACTAACTTATCCAGACATAATTATATAAATATTAATTCCCTAATTATCAAAATATATAAATCATGAGATAGAATAAATAAACATTTAAAATTATATAAGCATTTCAGAATTATAAGATTAAAAATTTAAATAGAAACTAACCTAAATAGGGGAGAGTCATCTCTAGCAACGCTAGTTTTTTTTTATATATTTTTTTATTGGAAGAGCTAAAAACTTAGCTAAGGTTTACCTCACGAGCCTTTTCATAGCCCATTCTATTAGAATACAAAATGGTTTCCAGCTCTATAGGGATCAAATCTTAATTACTCCAAACTCTCCCTAAAGCTGATTGCCTACCTAATTGGGCTAGCCAATGCCCTGTTCCCTTTCCTATATGTAAGAAGGAACCTTATCCTTTTGAAGGAAGACAACATACTGAAGTAGTTATGAATTGCCCCCCTTAGGCACCACGGACTGTTGTCCTCACCTTTGACAATTTTGACTACTGATAGTGCATCAGTTTCTACAATCACTTGCTCTCATCTCTTATTGGCTTCTTTCAACTTTGCCTACAGCGCCCAGACTTCACTATAGCTAGCCGAATCCGCTATAGATGGTTCCACTGCCGTCTTCAGAAGGGTACCATTCTCATCCCGAATGATAAACCCGGCTCCACCATGATACTCTCCTGCTTTCCAAGATCCGTTAATGTTGATTTTAACCCACCCCTTCGGAGGACATTCCCACCGAACATTAATAGTGACATTCTTCGATCTCGCTAGAATTTCGCTATCCTTCAAATAATCCTAAGCTAACGTAGTTGATAGCTACTACCCGCGCCGTTGAGCTCTTCTCTTAAAAAATTCTTTGGTTGCATTCCTTCCAAATTCCCCAAATCGTTGCCACCATAATTGACTTCATCCTTATGTCTGACTACTGATCTGGCTCCCACATCCGATCCAACTAGTTTTGGTTCAACCGATAGACTTTGCCCATTTTCAGGCTTAACCAGCTCTGCATAGCAAGCCCACACTTCCAATGCGAATCTGCAGGTGTAGAATAGGTGCGTGGTTGATTCCGGAAAGAGCCCACACATTGTACAGAGTACATTAGGCCCATAGTTTAACCCATAGAGGTAGGCTCTTATTGGGACTCAGTTCCACAGGAGCTTCCACACAAAAGCCCGACACGGCACCTTCCAAAGCTTGGCCCAACCGGTCCATTTTTGGCTCTCACTCCTCCTTAGGAACTTATAGATGGTTTTTGTTGTCGCCTCTCCATTGACCAATGGGGCCCATGCCCACATATCTTTAACTTGAGCACCCCCTAATTCCAACGTAGTCACATCAAAGGCAATATCTCTATTGAATGAAGGCAGCATGCAACTTATCAAACGTCCCACGTCCCACGTCCCACGTCCCATTCACCATAAGAGTATCGACTCGGGTGCTACTCGAGAAACAATTCACATTCACTAGACAAGGTTGCCGTTCAAACCGAACTGACGACGCCCTGACCCACGTTGTCGCACGGCTGTTAAGAACATGCTTTCCAAGGAGCGCCCTTTGATACATCTTGTTAGAGTCTTTTTTTATTCTATTAGTTATTTATTTTCATTAAAATAAAATTTCTGTAGGTCACGTTCAAACGCAGGAGAGATTGCGTTTGAACGCCCTTGCGAACGCCTGCATCAGGTTCGCAAATACAGAGGACGTGAAAAGCATGTTCGAACGCGGTCGGGTGTGTTCGAACGCTTGCATAGCATTTACACATACAGAGAATGTCTTTTATACATTCGAATATGATCGGCGGGATTGCACTAGGATTAGGGTTAGTTATTATTATTAGGGCTTGTTGGTTAGCATCTATAAAGGTATGGATGGCAGCCAAATTCAGAATGTTATTGGATTATTAATTTCTTACCTCCTATCTTTTCTCTATTCTCTCCCTCTCCTCTCTCTTCACCAACCTTCCATCTCAACCGTTGGTAAGGTCTCTTCTAGTTTCTAATCTCCCTCGTCTATCGAGTCCTCCCACTTCTTTGGGATCTTGACCACTTCTTTCCCTTCGTCTATATCCCTTAACCATATCCACCATCCACATTCATCTCCATACCCATCCATAACCCTAACATCCACTCCACCCGTCACCACCATCATCACCTGCCTTCTTTCATATTTTCATTCCAGTTGCAGTTCGAATCTACGAAGAGTGTCAATACAAAAATTATAGATCAGAGAGTTACGAATTTAATCCACTTAGTTTCGTAATTATCTAACTACCAAAAAATATTTGATAAATATTTTCTCACAATTGTGCGGACTGATTCTTATAATACATCTAGATCTTAAAGGAATTATTCCGTAGCCTATCTTTTAGTACCATAACCAATCAATTTGGTATCAGAGCTAGGTGAACCTTAGACCTCCATTAATGGTGGAAACAAAGAAGATGACATTAACAAAGAGACCAATGGAAAGCACACCGACAAGAGAAAACTCAATCCACGATAACCCTAACCATGAGGCCAATTTCTTTGGAGCGACCACGGTAGGACCAAATCAACCAAAGTCCATAGATGTGAATATGGGCTTCGCGGATGAACTTAGAGGCATGTTCCAAACATTGCTGCATAAAGTTGACGCAATGCAAAAGGATCATAATGATTTAAAGGAGTATGTCATGAACCAATCGACATCAACATCTCCTCAAGAATGATCGGTGCTTCAAGAAGGACCAGCGGTGGGACCACACTGAACCGATACCCCACAGGTCCAGGTGCGACATGTTAGTGTCTATGATCCTCTTTTACCTATGCCTACACATTATCCCCCACCTCCGTTTCAAAGCTCAAGACCGACAGTGGTGGAACCCGAGAGGCGTGCGGCACCGGTGCGTTTCGTCGATGAGGAGGATTGGCACTTTGAGAATGAGGTTGATCCCTTCGGAGATGGTGATGGACGTGTTCAAGGATTTAGAGAAGGAGATCAACATGCATAAAGGTTCAGACCTGAACCAAGGATCTTTCGCGAACCCAATAATGCTATTCGGGGGAGAACCGCACGCTTAGACTTTCCAAAATTCTAAGGCGGTGATCCAACATATTGGGTGTTTCAAGTTGAACAATACTTTGATTGTCAAGGAACAGCGAAGGATGCAAAGGTCTAGATGGCAAGCTTTCACCTCCAAGGAACAGCATTATATTAGTATACATCGGTTATTTGTGGTGGAGGATTTACTATTGGACCGACTTTTGTAAGAGGATTACATGCAAATTTGGGACAGTAGTATATGAAGAATTTGCTGCCACATTAAGCAAGATGGTTAAGAGGACGACCATATTGGAGTACAAAGCTGAATTTGAAAGAGTTAGTAGTTGTTGTGAGCCACCTTGGCCCAAACCGACATTGATGAGCACATTTATTTCAAGACTACGAGAGGAGATACAAGTGGATGTTCATGCTTTTTGTCCTACCACTCTTGAGGAGGCCTTTGAGAAGGCCATGAGGATAGAGCAAAAGCATAAGGCTCTCAAGATAGTAACGAAAATAAGTTGGGGCAACTTAGATGGGTGGTTTGTACCTAGAACGCCGACTGAAAATTGTGCGGGTTTAAAGACAGCGGCTACTAGTAATAGACCATGACAACCTTTGAGACTTTCTTCCGATGTTAGACGAAGCACAAGACCCCCCGTTCGAACTCTCACACCTGCCTAGGTGGAGGAGTGAAGAGCGTAGGGCCTTTGCTTTCTATGCGATGAACGTTTCACCCTTGGTCACCGGTGTTCTAAACCGATCGAGAGTGTGATGCTCATCAACGGTCTCAAGGAAGACGATGAGGTTGTTGATGATGGAGAGTGTCCAGAGGAGGTCTATGAGAAGGCCGTTGAGGAGGGCGTAGAGGAAGATATCAAAGCTGAAATATCAATGTATACATATTTGGGTACTTTTGCGCCGAGGACATTACGGATAGATGAACTCGTTAGAAAGCATTGTGTGCACATCATCATCAATTCCGGGAGTACAGACAACTTTCTAAACGAGAGGTTAGTGAGGAGATTGGGTTTAGATGCTGAACCGACCACGGGGTTTGACGTTGCTATTGGAGACGACACGAAGCTTAAGGCGAAGAGCTTGTGTCACCGGGTCGATATTCGGGTTCAAGGACACGACATCATTGTGGACTTATATCCGTTGGCGCTGCGAGGAGCGAATATTGTCCTAGGCACACAATGGTTACAAAGCTTGGGCCCAGCACTTTTGATTTCCAAAGCATGTAGATGAAATTCAAGCAAGGAAACAAAGATGTGTGGCTTTATGGCATTCGATCTTTGTCGATTCCTGCGATATAGCCTATGGTGGGGCTGCCATGTGTGAGTGACTTGGCCTATCTTTTTCAGTTAGGACCAGCAGAAGACGAGCCTCAAATGAGTCTAGACACTACCATAGAGTTGTCTAATTTATTAGACAAATTTGCTGGATTGTTTGAGGAACCAAAGGAGTTGTCACCAAGGAGAACGACGAACCATTGCATAGAGATTGTGCTAGGGGCTACACCGGTGAATGTGAGGTGATATTGGTATCCACATGTGAAAAAAGAAGTTATCTCCAAGATGGTAGCCGAGATATTAGAGCAAGGCCTCATTCAACTAAGTCATAGCTCATATTCATCACCTGTGCTATTGGTGCGAAAAAAAAGATGGGACATAGCATTTTTATGTCAACTATTGGGCATTAAACGCTATTATCGTTAAGGACCGGTATCCCATTCTGATTATAAAGGAGCTTCTAGACGAGCTTGGGAGGAGTTCACCGATGCGTTTTGTGTGCGTTTCGGACCTTCAGGCTATGAAGACTTCCAAGCCACCTTGACGAAACTAACCCAAAAGACTTCTGTAAGAGCCTATCAAGAGGAGTTCAAAAAAATCAACAATAAAGTCCATGGGTAGTCGGACTCAGCCCTCAAAAGTACTTTCATCTCCAAGCTTCGTCGTGATATCCAAGCGGAAGTCAAGGCTACTCATCCTACAACCTTGCTAGAGGCCTTCTCAGCGGCTCAAATGATGGAAGAAAAGATAAGGAAATTGAAGGCTACTCAATGACCCAATTGGAGCGTTACAAACCCGCGTGTTAACCCCAGACCATCGATCTCGGGAGTGGCATGTTCGGAGTGGGTTCGGCCAAACCCACCACGAACAGACCCTGATTTGCGACAAGCACTTCATATTGGACCACAAATGTGCCAAACAACTCGTAGCCATCATGCTCATGGAAGAGATGATTGAGGAAAATCCTATTGAAGATCTTTAAGGGCAGCAAGTGGAAGAAACGAGCCACACCGAAGATGACAACCAGCTGGAAGTTCAAGCTGAACTCTCCTTTCATTCGCTTGTCGGCGAATCGACTCCGAAAACCCTTCGGGTCGAAGGTATGATTAAGAAGAAAAAGGTGCTAATTCTTATTGATTCAGGAAGCACCCATAATTTTGTGGATTTACGGATAGTGAGGCGGTTAGGATTAGAGTTAGAGCCTTCTAACGACTTTGATGTGATCATCGGAGATGGCACCGTGTTGAGAACTGAGGGCATATGCCACAAGGTCCAACTGCAAATTCAAGGCCATGCCTTCCAAATTGACATTTACCCGTTGGCTCTTCAAGGGGCCGACATGGTGCTTGGGGTGTAATGGCTTTGGAATCTTGGACTGATCACCTTCAACTTCACCACCATGGCGATAGAGTTCATACACGAAGGCAAACCAATCCAATTAACGGTTGCATCAAACATGGAAACCTTTGGAGTGCTGCACTCCCTAGAAGGGTTGCCGAAACCTAAGTGTCGCGAGTTCCAGATGCAACTCATCGAGGGGACCCAAAACATAGATGATCCAGCACCCTTACCCGCTGATTTAAAGGCTATTTTGGAGGAATTTGAAGATGTGTTCCAGTAGCCTCATGAACTGCCACCACCTAGAGCGCATAACCATCGCATCGCGATCATGCCAGGGGCTGGTCCAGCCAATGTGAGGCCATACCGATATCCATTCATCCAAAATGAGGCTATATCAAAGATGGTCCAAGAGATGTTGTCCATCGAGGTGATAAGGCCAAGTAGAAGCTCCTATTCTTCACCGGTCTTACTCGTGCGAAAGAAGGATGGGTCGTGGCGGTTTTGTATAGATTATCGAGCTCTCAATTCCATCACCGTCAAAGATCGGTACCCCATCCCAGTGATTGAGGAGTTGCTAGATAAACTGGCTGGTGCATGTTATTTTTCAAAGCTGGATTTGAGAGCTGGATACCAACCATCATATCAAAGTCGAACCATCCGATGTACATAAGACGACGTTTAAAACTCATGATGGACACTATGAGTTCCTGGTTATGCCTTTTAGTCTTACTAATGCCCTAACCATTTTTCAAAGCTTAATGAATGATATCTTTAGGCCTCATTTAAGGCAATATGTGCTGATATTCTTTAATGATATATTGGTATATAGCCGAACATGGGAGGAACATTTGGGACATCTTCGGACATTACTTGCCTACTTCGGCAACACGAGCTAAAAGCAAAGGACTCCAAGTGTTCATGGGGGCAGCAAAGGGTCGACTACCTAGGTCATATCATATCAAAAGATGGCGTGGTAGCAGACCCTAAGAAGATCCAAAGCATAGTGGATTGGCCGCTGCCAAAGACTACCAAGGAGCTGCGTGGTTTCCTCAATTTAACCGGCTACTATCGCCGATTTGTAGCAAATTATGGCAAGGTGGTGGCTTCCCTCACGATCTTGCTATGAAATAGTGGATTCTCATGGATGGACAAAGCAAGGGAAGCATTTGAAGCCTTGAAGAAGGCAATAATCTCAGCCCTGGTCCTTGCCTTAGCAGATTTTACCAAACTGTTCACCATTGAGTGTGATGCATCCGGAGTCGGTGTGACGGCAGTTTTAATGCAAGAGGGAAGGCCTATGGCCTATATGAGCAAGGCTCTTTCCGAGCGATCACAACTACTATCTACCTATGAAAGAGAGATGCTCGCCATCATCCATGCTATTACCAAGTGGAGGCCTTATCTTATCGGGCAACGCTTCACAATCTGCACTGATCAAAGGAGTTTACCATACTTTGTTGGGTGGCGCATTCACACACCAGCCCAATAGAGGTGGGTGTCTAAGCTACTCGGATATGACTACGAGATCGTGTATAAAAAGAGGACTGAAAACAGCACCGTCGGTGACTTATCCAGATGCTCGAATCTAGCTGAGTTGGCAGCAATTTCAGTACCGATTTTTCCCTTTTTCTAGCAGCTACGGGAGGCCTACAAAAATGATCCAAATACCATGAAGATGATGGACGACCTTGCTGTAGATCCCAACTGTAGACAAGGGGTGTTGATAAGAGACGGACTCTTGATAGACAAGGGTAAGATCATTGTTCTAACTGACCGTCAATTGCTCCTGGAGTTGATACGCCACTTCCATGACTCTCCCATGGTTGGACATGAAGGGGTGTTACGCACCTACAAAAGGTTGAGTCTGAGTTGCATATGGGCTGGGATGAAGAAGGATATACAAACCGATGTCAAGGCTTGTAAAGTGTGCTAAAAGGCAAAGACGGAGTCGGCAAAACCTACTGGATTGCTTCAACCGCTTCCAATTCCGATGAAGGTTTGGGAGAATGTCACCATGGATTTCATTGATGGTCTACCCAAGGCTAAGGGACATTCTGTTATATTGGTGGTGGTAGATCGCCTCAGCAAGTATGTGCATTTTTCAGCTTTAACGCATCCTTACACGGCAAAAAAGGTTGCAGAGGTTTATGTGCACGACGTGGCTAAGATGCATGATATGTCAAAATCGATTGTTTTAGATCATGATCCTATATTTGTGAGTCAATTTTGGCAGGAATTCTTTGCGCTCCAAGGGAGTACCTTCCGGATGAGTTCAGCATATCATCCTCAAACAAATGGACAATCTGAGATGTTGAACCATTGCTTAGAGTAGTACTTGAGGTGTTTTGTGGGCGAGCGACCACAATAGTGGATATCTTATTTGCCATGGCGAAATGGTCATACAATACGGCTTTTCATTCGGCCATTGGCATGACTCTGTTTGAGGCCGTCTATGGACACCACCTCCTACCTTGCAGACATACTTGCCATCAGTTCGAACTGAGCAAACCGAGGTGGAAGCAGTTTTGCGAGATCATGATGAGGTGTTGAGGAGATTCAAAATATACTTAACGGCTACCCAAAATAAGATGAAGCAAGTCTACGACCAAAGGCACCAAGAAAGGTCCTTTTCGATTGGGGATTGGGTCTTCATCAAACTCCAATCATACCAACAAAGCTCGGTTAGACCTATTCCCAATCAAAAGTTAGCTCCAAAATTTCATGAACCATACTAGGTGATCGAGAGAATTGGGCCTATAGCATATTGCCTAGACTTATCAGAGGAGGTGCGGATACACCCAGTATTTCACGTCTCAAATCTCAAGGCTCAAGTTCCTCCTACTAAGCCCATCGGGGGTGTTCCACCCGAACCAACGATGACGGAAGCCGAGGAGTCTATATCCGAACCAAGTACCCTTACTCCAGTTTGGATCCTAGCTCGTCGATGCACTTGAGTTTAGGACGAGTGGATGACTGAGATTTTGGTGGAGTGGCAAGGATGCCTAATGGATGAACTGACGTGGATTCCTGAAGTAGACTTCATGGACCGATACCCCGAGCTGACACCTTAAAGGCAAGGTGCACGGAAGCATGGTGGAGTGATACGATTTGATCTAAATTGGCTCCATGCGTGACATTGGGTTCATAAAAATGAGCCTATTTATCTAGTTGAGTATGTAGAAGCAATAAAATCAATTTATGTTAGGGTGCGTTCGAACGCAAAGACCGCATTTGAACGGGGTGGTTCGAACGCCTGCATCACGTTTGCATCGATAGAGAACAGAAATGGCGTGTTCGAACGCAGCCATTCAAATGCCTAAATCATGTTCGCATCGACAAAGAACGAAAATTCGGCGTTTGAACGCACTGCGGTGAAAGTGTGGGTTTTGTTAGAGATTGCTAGGGTTATTTGGAGTTGATTAACTTAGTGAGGAGTTCTTAGGGTGAGCCTCTATATATATATGGAGAAAACTCTAATTGAGGTCTTATAATGTTATTGGAATTGATTTTAGCCTTATCTCCTTCTCTAGTTGACTCTAGCCATTAGCGCCTCTCCCACCTCCCTTCTTCTACCGCCTAAGTCTTTTGTCGGCCTCTTCCAGCCTCTAACCACCCTCTTCCACAATATATTATCCCCATTCACACCAAGAACTAAACCTAGCATCCATCTAGCCATTGGAGGGCTATCAAGCTAGGATCTAATTGACCTTTGACTACTATTTAGTCGATATCTTGAGATCTAACCATCCAAATCTTGTGATCTTAGATTCGTTGGAAAGCTCTTTTCAAGGGAAACAACATATCCAAAATTCAAGAGGATCCATTGATTAGATTATTCGTAGATTCCCTTAGAAGTTACGTGCTACATCAACTCCAGAACCATTACAGATCGGATTAGGCCGGTTCATAACATGATGTCTATAGACATGGTATAATTACCTGACTGACCTAGATCCAGGAATTTTATTTTTTTAATGGAATTACTTGTGGTTGTGTAATGTTAGGAGTTAATGAGTAAACTAGTAAACGAAGTATAAGTTATGGATCTGAAAAGGTGAGATTGCACAATTGTCAATTTGATTAGAAAGAAGGTAGAGTGGAACTAGATATGTGGATTTTCTTACAATACTAGCGTGATTTAAATTTCGGGGTTAAAATTTTTATACGGGGGGAATAAAAATATAACAACCCAATCTTTAAAAAAATTGATGTGGCTGGCCTCGTGCCATGCAGTGGTAGGAAGGGAGGGCACCACGTGCCCCAGCTGGCACGGTGGGCCCTGCCATCATGACCTCCCTCCCCACCGCCTCTCTCTTTTATTTCTATCCTCTCTCTCTCTCTCTTTTGGTCTCTCTCTCACTCCTCTCTCTCTCTCTCTCTCTCTCTCTCTCTCTCTCTCTCTCTCTCTCTCTCTTAAACGCTCTTTCTCTCTCTTTCTCTCTCTGTCTCTATACTACCACCGCCACTCCATCGGCTTGCCACCGCCACCACCACCTCCCTTGGAACCACCGATGCCGGTGAGCTCTCTCTCCTTCTCTCTCTTCTTCTCTCTTCTTCTTCTTCTCTCTCTCTCTCTCTCTCTTTCTTCCTCCTTAGATTAGGTTCACTGAAGCCGAGCCACCAACGAGAGGCCAGTAGTGGCCGGCGCCCTCCCTGTCAACTTCTTCTCCTTCTCTTTCTGCATAGTGCTAGGCTCGACCCAGCACTATAGCAGGCAATGCTAGGTCGAGCCCAGCACTAGTGGCACCACCAGTGTTTTATTTATTTATTTATTTTATTTATGTTATTTAGGTATTTCTTTCTTAATTAATGCAAATAGATTATTTAGACATTAATTATTTTAATAGTAATATACATTCTTCAATATATTTATTATTAATTATAATTGTATAATTAATGATTAATTAGGTATAAATATAGGTAATACTTATATTTATTATTTTTTTATATCTCTATTAGATTAATAGATAGATTTGTAAATTATAATTATCAGATTTATATACTAATATTCTTATGAGATACATTTTACGTAATTCTAATAATTTATTATATATATATTTTTTTAACAAATAAAATACTAGGCTTATTTATTTATTATTTTATAAATTATTGACTACATGGTCCCTAATGAATCAAGATAGAGTGAGAACAACAATTTAATTATAATTAGGTTTTTATCTATATTTATATTTTTATTTATAATTAAAAATCTAGTTAGTTATAAAGATAAGTAGAAATTCTAAAATCTAATAAATCATCATATTTTATATGAACTGATTTTAATTAGATGAACGGC
Organism: Typha angustifolia; assembly: GCF_048772165.1. Lineage (NCBI taxonomy): Eukaryota > Viridiplantae > Streptophyta > Magnoliopsida > Poales > Typhaceae > Typha > Typha angustifolia. The sequence continues at coordinate 6,510,169 of NC_133252.1, read as the reverse complement.
TAACTGCTTGCTACTTAAATATTTTTAAATTCTGAACCCCCTTATGTGAGACCTCATGGACCTTGTCGATGTGTTGACGTTTGATTAGTGGATGTGAGAGATACATGGTTTGTGTCTTCTGATCAATTGTGAGTAGTCTTATCCCCTAGACGCCTTTCTCAAATTAGGTTATATTATATATTATCTACGTGCATATTTTAACATCCAGCATAATTATATGACTTTATCTAGAGATGATTGTAGTCGAGCATATTTTTATCATGCATATAATTAGGCTGATCTTGTATATGAGTATGATGATGATAAATAGAGCTCATGAACAATGATGATTATACTGTTATTATTTTTTGTCCAGTTGATCTGTAGCATGAGTATGCATGAGAATGTATTTGTTGACTACATGGTTGGAGTCTACATTACATAATTTTTTCTTAGCTTCTTTACCATCTAAATTCCTGAGTTGCATGATCTGTTGCAGTACTAGATATATGCATATGATCTGTCATTTATAAGGAAAGCATGAAATGTGATTGATAAGATAGTTGATAGAAAATGTGAGAATACCCGAGTAGGCACGAGGGTTAGGGCGTGCCTAGAGATGATTGATCGTTCGACATAGTCGCGATCCTGTTGGCCTTATGTCCGAGGCCGTTCACTAGGGTATATATGACGAGTTATCCTCACGAGGTTTCTATTAATTAGGAGGGTGCCCGGTCTGAATGGATGTTGATACCTTAGTGGGTGGCAAGGTATGGTTATATTTGAGATACTCTTTGTGGGTGGCGGAGTATGCTCTAAGCCTTTGGACATGATGTTGAGACCGGGTACCGAGTGTTGACTATGCACAGTGGTCTAGTATGATGATATATAGAGATGACATTGATGACTGAGATGTTGAGAAATACATATGATTTTATTTTCATTTGATTATCTGATTATCAAGTGGTTAATATACATCATATTTGAGAGAGAGTTATGATGATAGTATGACATAGAGATTTATTTATTCATTGTCGAGGATTATATATTTTTATCAGTTATGACATATTATTTACTTTTCATTTATGTATTATTAAGGACACATTTATATACTCATTCATGACATGATGCTCCTTCTAATTCATATTATCTAGTACATGATTTACTCTATATTTGGCATCATTGATTTAGGTTAAGATCTATTCACTGAGTCTTTTGCACATGACTCTCTTTATTATTTTTCTAATCCTCTCATATATGTGATACGTGATAGCGACTTGAGATATTCCGAGAAGATATTTTAAATTGATAAGGGGAGCTATAGGTGTGAGGCGGTATATATGATAGTTTGTATAGAAATTGAGTTATATCATTGTTTGTTATATTTGTACTTTATTATCTTAGACAATGATTTGTATAGTACATGTCAGATTATAGTGCACTCGTGTATCAGTTGTTTAGTTGTATCTTGATGGTTTGTTGTGGCTTGTGTGGGTCCTACTAGATTAGGTAGTGGTCTAGTGTATATTATTGTGGACTTGGATATTTATATGTTAACAGGTTTATTTGGTTGATAATATGATTTATTTGGTGTTGGATTATGTGAGCATGGATATATTAGCAGGTATTATTTGATGATTTCATGATCATATGTGCGCAGGAGTGTATCTATGCGTGACGGGCCCCGCCCGTCTTGTCACGTGAGTCGCACGTGCCGTGTGGGCACGTACTCGTGTCGAGCGGGGGTGTTACATTATTATTAACTTTAATACTCCTAAAGTAGAGATTGATACTTATATGCCTGTCTTAGAATTACACATTGGATGACGCTTTCGTGGGATAGCTGATTTGAAGCATGCTCTCAAAGTCTATGCAATCACTCATCGATTTGAATTTCAACTTATAAATTGTAAGCACTTTAAAGTAAAGGCTCAATGTAGCTCCCTAGACTGCCCATGGATGATAATGGCAGGAAAATTAAATGGAGTTGCAACTTTTGAGATAAAAAAATTTATTGATAAGCACATATGTAATAAACTGATTGTTGGTCAAGACAGGTGACAACAGATTTCATTTTGAATGAAGTTTGAGAGCAAGTTGTTAGAAATGAAGAATTTAGACCGAAGTCAATTCAAACATTTATACAAACAAAGTATGGCATGTGTATATCCTATTGGAAAGCATACCGTTAATGGGTAAAGGCAATTGAGGAAGTTTATGGAAACTTTGACGAGTCGTATAATTTACTAATTCCATGCATGAGGAAGTTAACATTGAGAAACCCAATGAACATAAGTGCACTAAAATATGAGTTAGAGGGTTACTTTCATAGATTCTATTTGGGCTTTGGAGCTTGTTTAAGGGCATTCAAGGGTAACATGCGTCCATTTTTTGCTATTAATGGCACATTTCTCACAGATAAATATACAAGGTTATTGTTAATTGCAACTGCAGTGGATGGCGATAATCGCATGCTTCCTATTGGTTTTGCTGTAGCCGAGAGAGAGAGAGAGAGAGAATGAAAACTCTTGGACTTGATTTCTTACACACCTTCGTGATTGCATTTCATTAATTCCAGAACTTACAACTATGTAGTACCGATGAAAGGGGTTGACCAATGCAGTACAAAAAATCTTTCTAGATGCAGTACATAGTTTTTGTATATGTTAAAGGAGTTTTACTTGGAGTATTATAAATATATTGAAAGAATTCCAAAGGAAAGGTGGGCAAATCATTGTTTTCTTAGACGTAGATATAACATCATTTCAACTAATGTTGCAGAGAGCTATAATGGATCTTTCAAAGAAGTAAAATATTTCCTTATACAATATATGGTCAAGAAAACTAGAAAGAAAGTAGCAGCATATTTTTGGAAGCATCATAATATTACAACAAAGATGAACACTATGCCGACAACATAGGTAGAAAAGATAACCATGAATGCAAGAGAAAGAAGAAGACAACATATAGTAGAGCCATCCAATATGTTTGAATTTCCGGTGACAAATGTTGAAAAGGCTCATGTAGTTAATCTAGAAAAGAGGGAATGCATATGTAATGCATGGAAGGTACTTGGTTTTCCATGCGAGCATGCCTTTGCTGCTACCGAATTCTAGTCACTTTCATAATATGATTATTGTAATAAATAGTTCACTACATATTTATTTAGAAGCACTTATTCAAATTAAGTGCCAGTTACCACATCAAAAGAATTTTTGCCTAAAGATGATACTCTTGATTGTTCAGTTCCGCCCCCCTATAGTAAAGGTGAAGATTGGACGTAGACAGAAAAAGAGGCGACCATCAGTTGGCAAGACTCAGACTAATAGCAATAAGAAAAAATAGAAACAATGTTCAATTTGTCATGGAAATGGACCTAATAAAAGATTTTGTTCAAGGATTAACATAGTCACACTTTAATATTTTGTCAATATTTTATAAAGAAAAAATATTTGAAGTATCTTCCATATAAATGTTGTCAACGTTGGCATATTATTTTGTTAATATTTTCTTCTAATTTTGCAAAGGTGTCTTTAATTGAAATTGGTGAATATCTATGTAATTTTTAGCTAAGGTAAACATCAAAATCTAAATAAACAAATGCATGCATTAATTATGTAATTTGTACGTATTGCCAATTTAAAATGTATGCTCTAATTTCAATAAGGTATGTATCGAGATTAAAAAAACGTCACACATCACCTATGTAATTTGTACACATCGCTTATGCAAAATGTGCGCTTCAATTTTAAAGAATGTAAGCTCTAATTTTAAAGAATGTAAGCATCAAGACTTTAAAAATAAAATACCACGCATTACTTATGTAATTTTTACGCATCACTTATATAATTTGTACGCATCACCTATGTAAAATATACTTTCCAATTTTAAAGAAGATAAGCATTGAGACTTTAAAAAATGTCACCCATCACTTATATAATTTATATGCATTAACTATGCAAAATATACATTCCAATTTTAAAGAAGGTAAATGTCGAGACTTTAAAAAATTGTCACACATCACTTACATAATTTGTACGCATTACCTATACAAAATGTATGCTTCAATTTAAAAAAAAAGGTAAGTATCGAGACTTAAAAAAATGACACACATTACTTATATAATTGTACGCATTGCCTATGCACAATGTACTCTCCAAGTTTTAAGAAAGTACGCATCATGATCTAAAAACATGCCACGCATCACTTATGTTATTTATATGCATTGCCTATATAATAAGTACTCTCTAGTTTTAAACAAACAATGTATGTATTGGGATTTTTAAAAAAATAGGTCACGCATCACCTATGTAATTTATGCGCATCATGCTTTGTAATTAGGTAAGGTACGCATTTATCATGATGAAAAAAGTCTTGCCCATCACATATGTAAACTAACAAAAAAAAAATTTAGGTACTAAAATATATAGCTATAAATAATGGCCAAATGTTAAGAAAATAAAATTTAAGATAAAAATATCATCCTAAGCTTCTTCACCAGACACCAAGAAATAAGGTGATAATGGAATACTACATATATTTTATGATCTAACACCATCATATTAACTAGATATGCATCTAAATCTATTACAAAATCATGCACATCACCTATGTAAAGTACTCCCAAAGAGTATACAAAACTTGGGCATCGCTTATGTTATTTGTATGCATCGCCTATGCAAAATGTACGCTCTAATTTTAATAAATATATGCATCGAGATTTTCAAAAAAATATCACACATCACCTATGTTATTTATACGCATCCTCTATATAAAATATCCGCTCTAATTTTTAAGAAGGTACGTATCAAGATTTTAAAAAACGCCACGCATTATCTATGTTATTTGTACACCTCATCTATGTCAAATGTATGCTCTAATGTATAAGAAGGTATGCATAAATATTAAAAAACTGTCATGCTTCACTTATATAATTTATACGTATCGATTATACAATAAGTACATTCTAATTTTAAACAATATACGCATTGAGATTTAAAAAATAAAATGTCACGCATCACTTATGTAATTTGTATGCATCGCCTATATAATTTATACGCTCTAATTTCAAACAAGATACGCATCGAGATTTCATAATAAATTATACGTATCGCATATGTAATTTATACGTATTGGATATTTAAAATGTACACTATAATTTTTAATAAAGTACGCATCGAGACTTAAAAGAAAACAAAATTATCACTATACTATCCATCCAACACATATCTAGACAAATTAAAAAATTTGCATCTGTTTAACAAACTAAATACACTCATCTTACAGAAATTAAAAAAAGAATAACTAACAGAAGACCAAAATATATATTACAAACCAAATTTAGACCGATTCGGAGATAAGAAAATTATGAAAATTTAGATATTGGTAGCCTCATGAGTTAGAGTCTAATAGCTCTAGTTTCACCTAAATCGAAGGTCAGGATGAAAAGTTAAAAATAAAGAGTAGAGATAGGTAAGAATAGGGCAGAACGGTAAATATCCGACGTTGTAGTGGTCATCGAAGGGTGGCGGATGACCAAGGGTGGTAGTAGAAGGCCGTAGGGTAGGGTGACTGCTGGAAGAAGGTGGTGGCTAGATTTTGAAAGTTTTGGAAGTTCTACATATATGATCTACTCCTAGAAAGGTAAAGACGATCTAACAGCTACGATAAAACGGTAAATATGGTAATAAGAAAATAACTAAACTTAATTAATTCTCAATGCTTGGATTCTTCAATACTTGGATGCTTCAATACTTGGATGCTTAAAGCCCAACCCATCTATATATAGAGGTAGGTTACAACGAGTCCCATTAGGACTAGTCCTAAAAACTAACACGACTCGAATTAGGATTTGCCTTAAAAGCTTACATGAATTAATTAGACTTGCCTTAAAGGCTTACTCGACTTAACTAGACTAGTCTTAAGGCAATCATAACTTATTTGGACTTATCATAATGGCTCATATGACTAAACTAGACTTGCCTAAAAAACTTACATCATGAAATAATTAATAGATAAATAGGCTCAATCAATCGAGCCTAATGTCCTTGTGAATTGACCCGATCAGACCCGGATCGTATCAATCCATCACGCCTCCGACCACCTTGTCTTCAAGGTGTCCGTGGTGGTTTCTAAACCTTCATTCGCTCTTGAACTTTATGTCCTCAATTTTCGTGTGGGTCTCGTCTACCACAAGGAGGAGGGGCCCATGGTGGGTTATGCTCTAGGGCCTGCCATTTTGAGTCATAGTCCGTCCTAGCTGCGGATGGCTTGAGCTAAGGTCTTAGCACATGCAGTTTAGGCCATGGCTCAGGTGCAGCTAGTCCAAGGAAGGTGCTGACGGTAGTGGCTCGGACTAAAAGTGTCGGGATCACCACTGATGGAAAGTTAGAGTTTTTGGCCATAGCTTCCACCATAGGTGGGGAAGACAGCATCATGATCGTTGTTGGGGGCTGCTCTGGTGTTACTACGATGGAGGGCTCAATCTACAAGGATCGAGGGTGCTCCACCACAACCAAAGAAGCGATGGTTGGTGCAATTTGGATGGTATTCACGGTTTCACCATTATTAGTATTTGAATGTGGAGGTGGTGCATGTTCTACAATGGCCGACGATAGTGGTGATGCAGGGCGTTGGTAACAAGCCTGGATAGCTGCCGTTAAGGCTTGGAGAGCCTTCTCGATCCTTTCGGAGCTCTTCTCGACAGATCTAACGACATCGTTAGAAAACACTTTATAAATTGCCTTTGCCCATGCAGGAGGCTCGTTGTTGACTATTGATGGTTGTGCCGAGGAACCCTCCATAGGGATGGAGACAAGTTCTTGATCCTCCATGGCCCCTTGGGATAGCTTTGGATCAGGTGTTCACCATTGTCCGAGGAACGTTAGCTCTAATATCGATGTTATGAACCAAATCTAGATCGATCCAAACGTAAGAAAATTATGAAAATTTAGGTTGGTAGACTCATGAGTTAGGGTTCTAATGACTCTAGTTTCACCTAAATCGGAGGTCGAGATAAAATAATTAAAAATAAAACATTGGAGGTAGGTCAGAATAGGGCAGAACAGTAAATATCCGACGTTGCAGCAGTCATCGGAGGGTGGCAAACGGCCAAGGGAGATGGTGGACAGCTGTAGGATAGGTGGCAGCTGGAGGAAGGTGGTGGATAAGGTTTGGAAGCTTGGGAGGTTTTAGGGGTATGATTTACTCCTAGAAAGATACTAACGGCTATGCTAAAACGATAAATACGATAATAAGAAAATAACTAAACTCAACTAATTCTCAATGCTTGGATACTTAGATACATGGATTCTTGGATGCCTAAAACCCAGCCCCTCTATACATAGAGGTATGTTACAATGAGTCCCACTAGGACTAGCCCTAAAGGCTGACATGACTCAAATTAGAATTTGCCTTAAAGGTTTATATGACTTAATTAGACTTGTCTTACAGGCTTACTTGACTTAACTAGACTTGCCTTAAGGGCTATCATAACTTATTTAGACTTGTCTTAATGGCTCACATGACTAATCTAGACTTGCCTAAAAGGCTTACATCATTTAATAACTAAAAAATAAATAAACTCGATCAATCGAGCCCAATATCCCCGTGTATTTATCCTATCAGACCCAAATCATGTTAATATAATGTAGTCATCTTTCAAAAATTAATGCACTGAGATTGGACAAAATAGATTGCAAAAATTTATATCCATTCTCTTAGCAACAAAATATTTAATAACGACACAATATCATGTCCCAAATTAAAAGTCTACATCTATTTAACAAACTAAATGCACTCATCTTATAGAAATTAAAAAGTAACTAACAGAAGATTAAAATATAATGCACTTATCTTTTAAAAATATAATGCACTGAGATTGGACAAATTAGATTGTAGAAATCTGCATCCATTCCCTTAGTAACAAAAAATTTAAGAACAACACAATATCATGACCCAAATTAAAAGTTTGTATCTGTTTAACAAACTGAATGCATTCATCTTCTAGAAAGTAAAAAAAAAATATTCAGAGCAGAAAACTAAAATTATCACCGGGTATGTTACACCATAAATCATAACACTATAATAATAATAAATTATCATTGGAATAACAATGAATTATCACTAGAATTTGTATCAATTTTCAGAACAAAATATTTTAACCATCATTGAGTATGTTATACCATAAATCATTACTAAAATCATCAATAATATAAAATAGTAACTCAACAACACAACCATACAAACTAACTGTAATAATAATCAATCATCACTAAGTATGTTACATCATAAATATTACATCATAAATATGATAATTTTCAATTATATGGTATAATTTTATAACTTCTAGCTACTGCCTCCTCTACATACCAACCCATGATAGACAATCTCAACAACTAGCTTTGCCCTAATTTTTATAATATCTCACTAATGAAAATCACATTACGAACGTTGTTGTACGCAATCTTCATATTGTAAGACAAATACGTCACTATATTGCCTATTCATGTAAGATGATATTATTAATTAGTTCATAGTAAAAAATAATAAGAATTTCGAATAAGAATAAAAACAAATAGAACACATACATTCCTCATTGTTGTGGGATATTTTCAGCAGAAATCATATTCTAATTATTTTTTTTATCAATTTCACATTGGTTAAATATATCTTTCTGCCAATTAGAAAGATAATTCTTTATAATATATGCCTATGCAAATAAATGTACTTATCATATTCTAACAATCATAAATAATTTTACTCAGGTTATTTTGTAGGTTACCATGTCGTTGGCCTCTTTTGTATACTATCGCTAGGTAGAGAAATATAATGAACTATTTTTGCTTCTCTCTAATCAACAAGGAGAAGGTGCCAATGCATATCTGTGTATAGTGGAAAGAAGCAGTAATCCTTTTCATCAAGAGTTTGATCTTCATAAACTGGCTGTATAAAAGTTGCAAGTACTTTAAAATTTTTAGCCTTTGCTGCCCTCTACAAAAAAATAATATTCGTTGTAAATATATCATAAATCATAAATATAATTATTAAATATGAAAATTACTTACATGAACTTCAGTACTCATAAATAAACAAGGGGCATATGTAGCCAGATCCGCCAACCACCTATTGTATAGCATTTATTGATGAACACATATGACATCTTCTCCAATCATATGATGAGTGAGAAGACTAACTAATTGTCCTCTATTGATAGTAGTATAATCATTGCACTATATGATCGCTACACTGCAAGGAAAAAGATTGATAAGATTTAAAAACATTAAAAGAGTATAGTGCACCAAAATGTGAATAAGATTTATAAGTTACGTACTCATTTTGTATCTCTAGCATCCTTCGAATGTTGTTGTGCTCATCATTAGTGATAAACTTTCTCCAAGGGTATTCCAAAACCTTAGTCACTTATTTCTTAAGAGGGGATATTTCAGTAAAGCTTATTGAAATATGTCTCAAATTTGTTTCCTTTTTCAAAGTTTTTCCCTTCTCCAAATTTTTTTCCATTTTAGAAGGAGCCCTTTTTTGCTCTTTTTTTTACTTCTACTTCTCTGGTACTTGCATATTATTGTATTCTATAATTGCCTTGCTCTAAATTCATATGGACTTCGATGCAAAGTAATAATATTTATTTGCAACTATTAGCTCAGAAAATTTCACATGTTTGGGAATGCTATCTTTCTCAGCTAATAAGTCATCCGCCACCTTGCCAACGGATAAGTCAGCCGCTGCCAACACATTAAATACAACATGAAAAACTTATGTATTCTTTTCAATGGCTAATTTGCAAAATTTCACTAGTTATTTTTCTAGTATTACAACTGGTGAAGTTTATGTCTTGTGTGTGCTCTTTAGTTGTTGAGTAAGGCATTGACAAAGTATCTATCTTCTCTTTTAGCATCTTCATAGTAGCCTCAATATGAATTACACGTCATGTCAATTCAGCTCGCCCAGCTATAAGTTCCTCCACATCTTTAATTAATAGCTGGATATAAGTATTTAAGGACTCCCCTACCTTTTTTTGACTTATCCTACATTTCAAAATAGATAAAATATTTGTTAGCATATAATAAGAAATGTATTTTTAATAAAATCACACTTGTTATATACCATTCCTTTTTCCACACTCTTCTTCTGCTCTTTCTCTTCACTCCCTTCTGAAGCCATCTCTACGCCTTCCATGTCTCCCGATCACCATTCGGAATAATCACTACCCACTAGTTTCTCCATTTCATTCGATGCACCATGCTCATCCACAAGTAAATGCATCTTTTCTTGTGCATATATCAATGTCTCCTTAACCTATGGGAAAGAATTTATGAAAAGAAATTAAGATTAGTCAAGGTTGAAAATATCTATATAAAATTGAGAAAGATAAATATTAAATATTACCAAGCTTGGCCTTATTCTCTATAGGTTCTTCTTTACTATGGATCGATGCAACACCTTATTTTTTACCCACTTGCACAGCCAAGGAAAACGTTTGGATTTGACAGTTTCACAAAGTCAACATGCTCATAAAAACCAACAAGTAAGCGAGGCAATGACACCATTTAAATAACATACTTTTTCTTCCTTGTTCTTCTTCATCTCTTTAACTCTCTTATGTGTTTCAACTATAGACCATATTAAGAATGTAACAACCCAACCTTTTAAGAAAAAACCTTAATTTATTACATGGCACAACGTGACCGGCCTCGTGCCATGCAGTGGCAGGAGGGGAGGGCGCAACATGCCCCAGCCGCTGGCCTGGCCAGCTGGCGCGATGGGGCCCGCCACCTCCACGGCCTCTCTCCCCACCGCCTCTCTCTCTTTTACTTCTCTCTCTCTCTCTCTCTCTCTCTCTCAAACACTCTTTCTCTCTGTCTCTCTCTACTACCGTCGCAGCCACCACCACCTCCACTAATGCCGGTGAGCCTCTTTCCTCCTCTCTCTCTCTCTCTCTCTCTCTCTCTCTCTCTCTCTCTCTCTCTCTCTCTCTCTCTCTCTCTCTCTCTCTCGGGTTCGTCGGAACAGAGCTGCCAACGAGAGGCCGGCCCGTGGCTGGCCAGCAGCGGCTGAGCCCCTCACCGCCGGCCTGGTCCCCTCCCTTCCCTCCCCTCCTCTCTTTCTTCTCTTCTTCTCTTCTCTTCTTCTTCTTCTTCTTCTTCTTTCTTCTTTCTTCTTTCTTCTTTTTTCTAAACTATTACACATAAAAATAGGTAATACTTATATTTATTTATTTATTTACTTATATGTCTATTAGATTAATAAATAGATTTATAAATTATAATTATTAGATTTATATTCTAATATTCTTATGATATACATTTTAAGTAATTCTATTAATTTATTATATATTATTATTCTGCAACAAATAAAATATTTGGCTTATTTAGTTATTTATTTATTATTTTATCAAGTAAAGACAGCGTAGCTCCTAATTAATCAAGATAGAGTATGAATTATAAAATTAATTATAATTAGACCTTGTCTATACTTATAGTTATTTAGCCTTTAATTTTATTTTATAATTATATATTTAGAAATATTCTTATATAAAAGAAAACATACCTTTTCTTATACTATAATTAGCATTTTATGATAATAGTATGATTACAGTATTTGAGTTGTATCTATAATGTAGATCTAGTTATGTAATCAAAAATAAAAAGAAGTGATTCTAAACCTAATAAACCTTTATATTTTACTTGAATTAATTCTAATTAGATAAATGACTAACTTCATGCTACTTAAATATTTTCATATCCCAAACCCCCTTATTTGAGACTCCGTGGACCCTAGCGATGAGTTGACGTTTGATTAACGATGTGAGGGAGACATTGTAATAACCCAGATAAAATAAATAAATAAATAAAATATTAATATTAATAACAATAATAATAACAATAATATATAAATTAAATTTTTTTTAAAAGATATAAAAAGAAAAAAAATTTAGTGTTGCATGTAGACCTGATCATCGGGCCCAGCCCGCCCGTGCTCGACCCGACCCGGGCCCAGGCCCGAACTACCAACGGGTGGCATAAGCCAACCCTTTGCCTGCCTGGCCCGACCCGAAAGTCCGCCCGTTCGGCCCGAAAGCCCGTTTGGCTCGCCTATTCAGCCCGCTGCTACAATAAAAAATAATGGGAAATTTTGTACACTGTACCGTTTTATAAATTTTTTTAGCCCATCTCTCCCATCACAATTCAACCCAAGTATAAGTATTGTTTAAATTTTTTAGCCACCTCCCATCACATATCAGCCCATGTACTATTTAATTCTTTTTAATATACTTTTTCTTTAAATAGAGAAGAACAGAAATATTTAAAAAAAATATATGTAACGGTAAAAAATATTCTAAAAATAGCTAAAAAAATTCTGAAAATTAGCAAAATAGAACCTCTACTTTTTTTTTACCCTTTTAACAGAAATAAACAACTTTATAGGGGTATTTTGGTAATTTTAAACTTTCTCATGCTTATAAATAGATGATAAATTTTCTAAATTCATCACACATTCTCAAATTCTCTAATCTCTCAAGTTCTTTCCAAATTAAAGGTTTCAAGATTTTTAGTCTTCAAATTAGCAAATTCTCTCTAATATGGATTCCTTTGATGATCATATAGGATTGTAATTGGAGGGCGGAGATTCAATAAATCCTACACCCGCATCTCAACCTCAACCTGATCTAAAAACTCTGGCTTTGGCTTCATCATCAAGCAGTTCTAAGAAATTAAAGTCCGAAGTTTGGAAGTATTTCAAAAGGATTGAAATGAAAGATGGTCAAGGTAATGTTATAAATTGTAGAACTAAATGTCTTCAATGTAATCATGATTTTTCTGCATTAACTAAGAATGACACTACTCACCTAATAAGGCATATTAAAGATAAGCATAAAAAAGGTCAACTTGATATTGGTCAAATGTTGCTTAATCAAGGTGCTTCCGAAAATATTTCTAATTTTCAATGGAATTATGAAAATGCTCGTAAAGAAATAGTTAAATATATTATTCGTAGAAATAAACCTTTTGCTATGGATGATGATCCGGAACTTGAAGGTTATTTCAAAGAGGTTTTAATCCGGCTTTTAAAAGAATTTCTCGTCATACAATTAGAAGAGATGTTTTAAAATATTTTGCTGAATAAAAAGAAAAATTAATTTTAGATTTTGAAAAATTAAAATCTAGAATTTCTTTTACTAGTGATATTTGGACTTCATGCCAACGTTGGTCTTTTATGTGTATAACTGCACATTTTATTGATGATAATTAGAAAATACAAAAACGAATAATTTCTTTTCGAAAGCTTGATGAGAGTCATATTAGTGAATATCTTTTCCGTACTATTATTCAAGAGTTAAAAAGTTATAATATCCAAAATAAGGTTTTTTTCTCTCACTCTTGATAATGCATCTAATAATGATTCCACAATTTCTAATCTTCGATGTTTTCTTTCTTTACTTTGTAATGGTGAATTATTACATAATAGATGCATGTGTCATATTATAAATTTAATTGTACAAAGTGGTCTAAAAGAAATTGCTGAGCTAATTCATAAAATTAGAAAAATTATACATCATATTATTTTTAATGATAAAAGAGCTAGAACATTTGTAAATATGTGTAAAATGAGTAGATTAAAAGCTAGAAAACTTCAATTGGATGTACAACATAGATGGAACTCTACTTATGAAATGTTAGAATTAATACTTGAATATCAAAAAGCTATAATTTCTTATGTTTCTTTAGATATTAATAACAAACAAGAATGTCCTAATTTAGAATGGGAAAATGCAGAAAAAATAAAAGATTTTTTAAAAATATTTTTTGATGCTACTAATATGTTATCAAGCTCTTATTCTCCAACAATTACAATTGCTGATATGCAACTTGTTAATATTGTTCAACTTTTTATTGCTTTTAAAAATGATGGGACTTTACATAATATTTTACAAATAATGGAAACTAAATATGCTAAATATTTTGAACATTTTCCATTACTTATTGGTTTTGACATTTTATTAGAACCTCAACTTAAAGAGACCGACCTTTTCGATATTTTTAATGGTTTATATGAAGATAAACAAGATAACTATGTTTCTCGTGCGGTAACTATTAAAGGTTATGTGAAAGGCTTTTTAATGATTATTCTATAATATATGGTTCTTCTTCCTCTACGCCTTCATCTTCTGTTATTCCTCCTTAAAGTGGTAGTACTAAGAAGTCATTGCTTGCCCGACTTAAAATGAGGAGAACTTCATCAACGTCGGGGGGAATCACTGAACTTCAAGCATATTACAATCATTTTGTAAATGAGGATGAAATAGATACTTTAGTATGGTGGAAGATAAATAAGATGAGATTTCCAATTGTTGTTGCCATGGCCCGTGATATATTGACCATTCCTATGTCTACTATACCTTCAGAATATGCTTTCAATACAAGTGGGCAATTGATTGATCAACGTAGATCATGTTTGGGAAAAGAAACGATTGAAGTGTTGATGTGCCTACAAGATTGTTATGCTATCGAATCTAGATCGCAAATGGACGACTATTTTGCAATAGAAAATATAGAATTTGAGTTTTTAAATCTCAATAACTAATGTAATTTAATTTTACTTTTTACAAATAATGGATGGATTATGCAAATGATAGATAGGTGGGTAGGAGCCAAACCTAGTTAAGATGTGCTCATTCTATAGTGATGTAAAAAAAAAATCCTCCTAATTTTGGTGTAACTATTTGTTTAATTATAAAAGTATTTCTATTTACTCATTTGTTTAACTATTTACTTTTTTACATCTGCTCATTTATTTTTATTTATTTTAATTCTAATTTTTCATTTACTTTATTTACAACACGTTCTCTGTATGTGCGAACCCCTATTTTTCCCGTTCGAACATCCTGAATGCATTTTCTATATGTGTGAAGTCTTAAGAGTGCGTTCGAACGCGGTGTGAACGCAGTACTGTGTAAATTTGGGTGAATAATAATATGAAGTATTTTATATAAAACTCTTAAAAAATCCCACCAAGTGGCTGACAGCCCGAGTTAAAAAAAATGACCAAATGGGTAGTGGCCAACTGGCAACAGCTGGTCACCACCCACAATGGCACAACTCCATAAGATGACAAGACCACAAGTCCACAACTCTCCATCTGCCCAAGCTACCTACCTACCTTAGTACCTTGGACCCTTGTGTTTGTCACACTCGGATCCATTCTTGTCGTTAGCGAACCACTACCGCTCGGCGCGCTCAGCCGTAGCGAAGAACTCCTGGATCTCTCGGCGGTCGATTCCAGATCGGCCCGTTTGTCCCTTAGAGCACTCATCGGCGTCGTCTCTTCCGGTCGATATACCACAATGGCGGCTCTTTCGGCGACACCTCATAGGAGGCATTACTCGAGCAGCGTGAGATCCGCCTGAGATCTACGGTGGAGCGTCGCCGACCGTTGCAATTCTACTTCGTTCTCGGCGTCCATGGCTTCATCAGGACAATACGGCTCCAGAGTTGGAGGTAGGAGATCTGGAGCTCAGCTGCTGCCCTCACCGTTCGGCCACGAGATCTCACCCCCTCCGCCCTGGTGCCGTCGCCAAAGCTAGCGTCCTCACTCTTGTCCAATATCTCACGGGTCGGGGTCGCTGAAAATCTTAATTGGCAGAGCCCGGCTTGGCCAGCCCGATATCTCACGGGCCGATGGGCGGTAACAGGATAGACTATTCTAGCCCAGCCCGAACCCGGCCCTGCCCGAGTGATTGGTGGGTCGGGTCGTAGACAAATGCTTAAGCCCGATTAGCCCGAAAAGCCCGGCCTAAACCCAACCCAGCCCGCCCAATGATCACGTCTAGTTGCATGGCACAAGCTCGTGCCATGCAAGTTTTGGGTGCACACTGTGGGCGCCACGTGCGCCCATAACTGCTTGCCCAGCCAACCGAGTCGGGCCAGCTAGCTGCGATAGGCCCAGCACCGCCACAGCTGCCGCCTTACCCCCTTCACCGTCTCTCTTTCTCTCTCTATAGCTCTCTCTCTCTCTAACTAGCTCATTCTCTCTAACTAGCTCATTCTCTCTCTCACTCACTCATTCTCTCTCTCACTCTCTCTCTTACCCTTCTCTCTCTCTCTATCACCTCTCTCTTTCTCTCCTTCTCGCCATCGCCATCGTCGCCACTGCACCTCTCACCGCCTTCTCTCTCTTTAGCGCTCTCTCTCTAACTCTCTTGTTCTCTCTCTCTTACCCTCCTCTCTCTCTCTCTCTTAATCACCTCTCTCTTTCTCTCCTTCTCGTTGACAGCTTCTCGCCATCGCCATCGTCGCCGCTGCACCTCTCACTGCCTTCTCTCTCTTTAGCGCTCTCTCGTTCTCTCTCTCTCTCTCTTACCCTCCTCTCTCTCAATCACCTCTCTCTCTCTCTAGCTCTCTTTCCCTTCTCTTACCGACACCAGCCTGCTGCTATTGCCATCACTACTAGCGCCGCCGCCGCACCCCCCTCACCACCTCTCTCTCTATAGCTCTCTCTCTCTCTAAGACTCTTGTGCTCTTTCTCTCTAAGACTCTCGTGCTCTCTCTCTCACTCTCTTTTACCCTTCTCTCTCTCTCAACCACCTCTCTCTCTCGAGCTCTCTCTTTCTCTCCTTCTCTTATCGACGCCGGCCTGCCGCTATCGTCGTCGCCATCACCACCGCCGCAGCCTAGGTGAGCCTCCCTTCCCTTCCCTTCTCCTCTTCTTCTTCTTCTTTCCCTCTTCGTTTTACCATCTCTCACAATAACACACATGTCTAAATTACTTATGTTATTTAGTTAATCTAAATTAGATTTTTAGATATTTAAATTTTTAAGAATATATATTTAGTAACATGGTTATTAGATAAGTGTAATCGGTGTAATTTCAATTAATTATATTTATAGATATTTGTACATAAATATACTTATAACTTCATGCATTTTATTAGATTAATACATGTCTTTATAATTAGGTGTATATATATATATACAACTTATTATACATTATTATGCATGTAATAAAATAGTAGGCTTATTTAATGTTTATATTACATGATTAAGTAAAGATTATTTTATATGCAACTCTTAATTTGTTTAGTAAGAGTAATAGTGACAAAATAATTAAAGTATAATTATATAATATATGTACTTGTATTTTAAATTATATTATTGTACATGTAGCTCTTTTACATTTTTTTTCAAAAGAGATTGACTATTATATACTTAATATATAATTAGCAAACTATGGTTTTATAAATAAATCTACAATTAGAATAATAACATATTAATATTATTATAATTAAATATATGATATAAATCAAATTATTTAATAAAAATAAAAGAAGAAATTCTAAACCTAATAAATCATCATATTTACACAAACAGATCCTAATTGAATAAATAACTAACTTTATATTACTTAAACATTTTCAGGTCCCAAACCCCTTATTTGAGACTGCGTGGACCTTGCTAGTGATCTGTGATGGTTGATCGATGAACGTGAGAGATATGTGTATTGGGTCTTCTAATCAGACGGTGAGTAGTCTTATCCCCTGGACGCCTTTCTCAAATTATGATATATTATATATTATATACATGCATGTTTTAGCCTCCAGCATGATTATATGACTTTAGCTAGAGATGATTTCAGTCAAGCATATTTTATCATGCATTTGATTAGGCTGATCTAATATATGAGTACATTGGTGATATATAGAGATGATTGAAGATGATTATATTGTTATGATTTTATACCGAGATAATCTCTAGCATGAGTGTGCATATGATAGATTAGTAGGAGTATGCATGTGTTAGATACATGATTGGAGTCTACATTACATCATTTTTCTCTTAGCTTCTTTACCATCTAAATTTCTAAGTTGCATGATCTATTGCAGTACTGAATATATGCATATGATTTATCATGTATAGAAAATCATGAAAACACTTGTGTATGTGATGTGATGGTTGGAACGATATCTGGTCCGGACTGGTACTAAACATACTCTTAGCGTATGTTAGAGTATAGTGATGGCTGATGGTTGTAATCTTAGCGTATGATAGGGTATAATTATCATTGATATATCATTAGCATATGGCAGGGTATGATTATTTTCTTCTGAGATACCCTTAGCGTATAGCAGGGTATGATTTATCTCCAAAGATACTCTTAGAGTATGATAAGGTATGCTGTAAGCTTGTGGCATGTTGAGTATCGAGTTTGGGATCAGATACCGTAGTCCAGCATGGTGGATGATATTAAGGGTTGAGACGATGTTTGTGATAGTGAGAGATATGGGGATTATATCTGGCTTTGACATATATGATTATCTAGTGGTTGGCATGCATCATGCATTATCATTAATGTGACTAGTATCTCTCGATCATGATCGTTATACATCATATGTTGTTATATTCGGTGATGCTATATTATAATTTCATTATGAGATATATTTTTGGTTAAGGATATAATATGCTTATTTATTTCATTTATATATATGTCATCAAGAATACATATATGCATGCTTATACATAGCATCATGCTTCTTTCAGATTCATATTATCCAGTACATGATTTACTCTCTATTTGACATCATTGATTTGGGGTAAGATTTATTCACTAAGCTTTTTGATCATGACTCTCTTCATTTCTTTTCTAACCCCTTCATATATGTGGTACGTGATAGCAACTTGAGATATTTTGAGAAGATATTTTAGAGCGATGATGAGGTGAGCTATAGATGCGAGACAGTATCAATAATAATTTATATAGAAATTAAGTTGTACTAGTATTTGATATTTGTACTCCTTTGTATTAGACAATGATTTGTATAATACAGGTTGAATCATAGTGCACTCTTATATTAGTTGTTTTAGTTGTATCTTGATAGTTTGTCATGGTCTGTATGGGTTGATACGATCTTCCCTCAAGCTAAGGTTCGATCTCTTCCAATTCTCAGATTTGGACTAATTCTGGCACGGAACTTTGTAAATAGATCTCGAAAGATGTCGCTGTCCGATCGATGTAAAATTTTGATATGTTGTGCCTGGAAAAGAACTTTCCAAAAACTCAAGTTTTAAGCGAATGGATATAGGGATCTCGAGATATCGTCCGATTAGTAAACAAACGTTAGGGGGTCTAATCAGGATCTGTGGATGGAGGCACGAAATCCTAGATGATGGTGGTTGGTGGTGGATCAACATTAATGGGGTGGCACCGGTGAAAAGCGGTGGTGGAAGGGTTATGGTTGATGGAAGGGTTTGGACAAATGTTGGATAGATTGGAAGAAGGGGGAGGAGAGAGCCACCCCTAAGGGACTAGGGTGATTGGCCGGTCGAGGGAGGTTAGAAGTGGCATTGCCGGGGATCGAGAGAACAAGAGTGAAGAAGACGAAGAAGGCAAGGCAAAAACTTAATTCATCAATAATCACTCTATGGTTGCCATCCACATCCTTTAGAGGCTAACCAAATAATTCAAAAATAATCCTAAACAGTACATTTTCGTCGATCGCATTCGAACGTGCCTGATCGCGTTGAACGCACCTAATTCACTCTTATCTGGATTTGCGAACGCGATGTAGGCGTTCGAACGCGTGTCCGAACGCACCTATTTCCCACTTCTATGGATTTGTGAACACGATGCAGGCGTTCACAGCGCGTTCAAACGCGACATTTGAACGCACAATTCACACTCTCTGGATGTGCAAATGTGATGCAGGCATTTACAACCGCATTTAAACGCACTCCACCCGCGTTCAAATGCGACATACAGAAAACTTATTTTCTTAGGAATTAAACATTAAAACAAGAAACAAAGACACCCCTAAAGTGTATCCGTGCTCGAGATGACATCGGTGAAGTCTGAATCGTATCATGAGTCCTGCCAGATTATGTAGTGACGGGCCCTGCTCGTCCTGTCATGTGAGTCGCACGTGCCGTGTTGGGGCGTGGGCGTGCACGTGCTCGTGCTGGGCAAGGGTGTTAAATACGTGGCTCGAGTCTTTCTAATCAGATATGAGTAGTCTTATCTCCCAGATGCCTTTATCAAATTATGATATATTATATATTATGTACATGCATGTTTTGACCTCCAACATAATTATATGACTTTATCTAGAGATGATTTCAGTCAAACATATTTTATCATGCATTTGATTAGGCTGATCTAGGATATGAATACATCAGTGATATATAGAGATGATTATACTGTTATAATTTTATATCGAGATGATTTTTAGCATGGGTATGCATGTGTTGACTATATGGTTCGAGACTATATTGCATTATCTTTCTCTTGATTCCTATTTCACCTAAATTCCTATTATGCATCGACTTGTTATCGTACTGAATATATACATATGATTTGTCATTTAGAAAAAAAAAGCATGAAATGTGATTAATATGATAGTTGATAGAAAGTGTGAGGATACTCGAGTAGGCGCGAGGGTTAAAGCGTGCCTGGAGATGATTGATCGTTCGACATAGCCGCGATTCTGTTGGCCTTACGTCTAAGGTCGCTAGTCTGTGTACACAGCAGACATTCAGACACATGCTGTTCGCTAGGGCATATGTGGCGAGTTATCCTCGCGAGGTTTCTATCAGCTAGGAAGGTGCCCGATCTAGATGGATGTTGATACATTAGCAGGTGGCGAGGTATGGTTATATTTGAGATACTCTTTGTGAGTGACAGATTATGCTTTGAGCCTTCGGACATGATGTTGAGACCAGGTACCAAGTGTTGGCTGTGCATAGTAATCTAGTATGATGACATACAAAGATAATGCTGATGATTGAGATATTGAAAAATACATATGATTTCATTATTATCTGATTACCTGATTATCGAGTGGTCAATATATATCATATATGATTGCATTTGATAGCATGGTCATGGTCGGCAAGCATCATGTGCCATATTTGAGAGAGAGTTATGATGATAATATGATATGAAAATTTGTTTATTCATTGTCGAAGATTATATATTTTTATTAGTTATGACATGTTATCTACTTTTTATTTATATATTATTGAGAATATATTCATATACTCATTCATAATATGATGTTTTTTTTATTCATATTCTCTAGTACATGATTTACTCTCTGTTTGGCATCACTAATTCGGAGTAAGGTCTATTCACTGAGCCTTTTGCTCAGGACTCTCTTTATTTCTTTTTTAACCCTCTCAAATATGTGGTACGTGATGGAGACTTGAGATATCTCGAGAAGATATTCTTAAATTGATGAGGTGAGCTATAGGTGCGAGACGGTATAGATGATAGTTTGTATAGAAATTGAATTGTATCATTGTTTGTTATATTTGTACTTCATTGTATCAAGCAATGATTTATATAGTACATGTCAAATTATAGTGTACTCGTATATCAGTTGTTTAGTTGTATCTTGATGGTTTTTTGTGGCTTGTGTGGGTCTTGCCAGATTATGTAGTGATTTAGTATATATTATTATGGATTTGGATATTCATGTGTTAACTTGGATATTCATGTGTTAACATGTTTATTTAGTTGATAATATGATTTATTTGGTGTTGGATTATGTGATTATGTGAGCATAGATATGTTAGCAGGTATTTATTTGATGATGTTATGATTATATGTGCACAGGAGTGTATCTGTGCGTGAGCCGCACGTGCCGTGTGGGCATGCATGTGCCGTGCCGGGAGGGGGCGTTTCAAAGAACTCATAAACAACAGATGTCCATGAATACTTTGAAAGGCTTTCAATATCTTTCAAATAATGTGTAAGGCCTGATGGGCATGTGTAGTTACTTCTTTGGAAAAATATGCCATTGAATATGAAGAGTATAGAAAAGCGAACAAAATGGTGTAGCCAACAAGAGACTAACTCTTGCACCAACGGCATGTTGGCATCAATGTGAGGAAATTCTATCAATCTTGCAAATGGTGTATTCATTAGGATATTATTATGTGGTTTCCTCACAAATTTTTGTGTATCTTCTATGACGGCACGAGTGTTGCATCTAGAATATAAATATACCGTGTATTTAATTTGCTAATCTTCTAATTTTTACTTCTTACTCACACCTGCCAAAATTTCTAGACTTTTATGTTGCTCAAGATTTTATATTGCTCGCTTAAATTTTCTATGGATTGTACTACTTTTAGGATTATCTACAAAATGTGTGCATTCATATTAATCAAGGTGTTTGAGCACTTAAAGATTTAATTAATTAGATAGATTAGATTAAACGTTGGGTTGGGTTAGAGAAAGTGTAAATTAGTCTGAATTGGTAAAAAGGGCTCAAAATTGCAATTGGATAACTAAGGGTAGACATAATCAAATGGCCCAGCCCGCCCGTGCCCGGCCCGACCCGGCCCGGACCCGGTTTAGGCCCGGCCCGGCCCGGCCCGAGCCCGAACTACCCATGGGTGGCACGGGCCAGCCCTTTGCTCGCCCGACCCGACCCGAAAGCCCGCCCGTTTGGCCCGCAACTAAGCCCGCCCGTTATGCTACAGTAGCCTGGCCATTTGCTACAGTACCTTGCGTTCTGCTACAGTAATTTACTACTGCTACAGTAAATTTTTTTGGTATTATACTGTTTTGCATTATTTTAAGCACACCTTTAAAAAATTTTAATTTATTTTAGATGGAAGAATATAAATATTTTTTTAAAAAATAAGCTAACAGTTAAAAAAATTCTAAAAATAGCTAAAATATGGATTGGGCCGAGTGATTGGTGGGTTGGGCCGGCCCGGCCCGAGTTATTGGTGGGTCGGTCCGTGAACAAATGCTTAAGCCCGGTTGGCCCGAAAAGCCCGGCCCGAATCCGGCCCGGCCCGCCCGATGATCATGTCTAACTAAGGGGCTTATTGCTGCCAATTTAATAATTGATGGGCTTTTTAGTGCAAATTGCAAACTTCCCCCCCAAAAAGGGTTATTTGCACAAAAAATCCACTTGGTTTTCAATTTGGTGAGGCAGAGTTATTTTCGGTTTTTTTTTACATTTGACATTTTTTTCTTACTTTTCTTCCAACTTTTTTTTCGTCATTTAGTGCCTAATTAAATGTTGACAGGCCACTATAAGAGAGAGATAAATGACCTGTATTCATCTTTTTCATCTTCTTCATTTTCTACTTCATATGATGATGTTAATTTTTCTTCTTCATCATCATCTTCTTCTTTTACTACTCCTTTTTTTTTATCTCTTAATCCTTTCTTTTTTCTATAGAAGTCTCTAATCACTCTTTAATTAATAAAATAAGATATTAATGAGAGATAATTATGATACTATTATAATTAGTTAAATAACTAAAAACATAACTCGGCATGATTATTATTTATTTCTATGTCAATTCCTGTAACAACTCATCCCTAAAAAGAAAAACAAATCTATTTGGGCACGATGCGACTGACCACATTGTGGCCGGCCTCGTGCCCAAGCTAAGCCCAGCATGTGAGAAGTTTTCTCACCTATCGTGGCTAGCTTTGGGCACGCCACGCGCACCCAGCCACCGGGTCGGCCAACTCGAACCAGGCCAGCTAGGTGCGAGGCCCACAGCCGCCGCCATCAGCCCCTCACTACCTCTCTTAGTTTTTTTCTTCTTCTCTCCCCCCCTCTCTCTCTCTTTCGATCTCTCTCTCTCTCTCAAACTCTCTTTCTCTTTTTCCCTCATGCCACCGCTAAGCTGCCGCTGGCCTACCACCACCAAGGTGAGCCTCTCTCTCTTCCTCCTCCCTCTCTCTCTCTCTCATTCACTCCCTCTTTCACTCTCGGGTTTGCCGGAACCGAGTCGTTGGCTGGCCAACAGCAATCGAACCCCCTCCTCGCCAGCCCGGTCCCCTCCTCTCCCTTCCCTTCCCTTCTTCTTCTTCCTCTTCTTCTTCCTCTACTGTTTTCCTTTTTTTCTTTTTCCCTTGTTGCAATAGTGCTAGGCTCGACCCCGCACTATTGCAATGGTCTTATTGCATTTTTTTATTATTTATTTATGTATATTTCTTTTGTTAATTAATGTAAATAGATTATTTAGATATTAATTATTTTAATAATAATATATATTCTTCAATATGATTATTATTTATTATAATTAGTATAATTAATGATTAATTAGGTTATAAACTATTACTCATAGATATAGGTAATAATTATATTTATTTATCTATTTATATTTCTATTAGATTAATAGATAGATTTGTAAATTATAATTATTAGATTTTTATACTATAATTCTTATGATATACATCTTAAGTAATTCTAAGAAATTATTATATATTATTATTTTGTAACAAATGAAATACTAGGCTTATTTATTTATTTATTTTATTATTTTATAAAGAAAAGACCACATAGTCTCTATTTACTCAAGATAGAGTGAGAACCACAACTTAATTATAATTAGGTTTTTATCTATATTATATTTTTATATAATTATAAACTTAACTAGTTATAAATATAAGTAGAAATCCTAAAACCTAATAAATCATTATATTTTACATGAACAGATTTTAATTAGATAAACGGCTAATTTCATATTAACATCTTCAGATCTTGAACCCCTTATTTGAGAACCCGTGGACCTTATTAGTGACGAGTGGCGATTGATCGATGGATGTGAGGGATACGTGTGTTAGATCTTCTGATAAAATGTGAGTAATCTTATTCCCTAGACGTCTTTCTTAAATTAGGTTATATTATATATTATGTACATACATGTTTTGGCCTATAGTATGATTATATAACTTTATCTAGAGATGATTACAGTCGAGCATATTTTATCATACATGTAATTAGGTTGATTTTGGGTTTGAGTATGATGATGATATATAGAGATGATTAGAGATGATTGTACTATTATAATTTTATATCTAGTTGATCTGTAGCATGAATATATATGTGATAGATTAGCATGAGTATGCATGTGATATATGTACCATTAGAGATTTCATCCATTATATATTTCTTTTGACTCCTTTTTCACCTAAATTCCTAATATGCATGACTTGTTATAGTACTGAATAAAATGCATATGATTTGTCATTTAAAAAGGAAAAAATATGAAATATGATTAATAGAATAGTTGATAAAAAGCGTGAAGATACCTGAGTGGGCACAAAGGTTAGGACGTGCTTGGTGGATGATTAATCTCTTGACATTGTTGCAATCTTGTAGCCTTACATCTGAGGTCGTTAGTCTGTGTGCACAGTAGACATTTTGACACATGTCATTCGCTAGAGCATATATGGCGAGTTATCCTCACATTAGTTAGAAGGGTGCATGATCTAGATGGATGTTAATACCTTTAGCAGATGGCAAAGTATGGTTATGATTGAAATACTCTTTGCAGCTGATAGAGTATGCTCTAAGCCCTCAAGAATAATGTTGAGATCGGGTATAGAGTGTTGACTGTGCACAATGGTCTAATATAATGATGATATTCAGAGATGACATTAATGACTAAGATGTTGAGAAATGAATATGATTTTATTATCATCTAATTATCTAATTATAGAGTGGTCAATATATATCATATGTGATACAATTCGGACTTCACCGATGTTGTCTTGAGCATGGATACACTTTATGGGTGTCTTTTATTCTTGTTTTAGTACTTTATTTCAAAGAAAAATAATTTTTCTGTAGGTCGTGTTCGAACGCGAGTGAGTTTGTTTGAACGTGCTTGCGAACGCCTGAATCAGGTTCGCAAAAACAGAGAACGCGAAATGTGCATTTGAATGCCTACATCAGGTTCGCATCGACAGAGAACGATTTTTATGCGTTCGAACGTGGTCGACGGATATCCACTGTTTCTAGGGTTAATAATTATGACTTTTGAATTGTTTGGTTAGCCTCTTAAGGTGTGGATGGCAACCAAAGAGGCATTATTGAATGAATTGAGTTGTGCCCTAATCTTCTTCTTCTCCTTCTCTCTTGTTCCTTCATTCCTTGGCTCCGTCGCTATTAGCCTCTCTCGATCGGTTACTCACTCTAGTCCTTTAGGTCGTGCCCACTCCTCCCCCATCTTCAAATCTCTCTACCCTCGCCCTAACCCTTTTCATCAACCATAATCTTTCTACCACCACCTTATTCACTAATGTCACCCTATTACCGCTGGCTTACTACCTCCATAATCCACCTAGGATCTCGTGCCTCCATCCAAGGATCTATAGACAGACTCCCTGATGTTTGTCTACTTATTTGACGATATTTTCAGATCTTGCCGTCCGATTTCTTTGAAATTAGATTTGTTGGAAATAATTTTTTCAGCGCTACAACATATCAAAATTTCACGTTGATCTAACGGTTATAACTTTTGGAATCCTCTTCCAAAGTTTCATGTTAGATTTTGTCTAGATCTGAAAATAGGATAAATCAAACCTTAGCCCAAGAGGCGATCATATCAATGTGGTTGCATTTGATATCATAGCATGGTCATAGTTAGCATGCGTCATATGTTATATTTGAGAGAGAGTCATAATGATGGTATGACATCGTAGATCATAATGTCACGAATTTTAAATCAATATTTCAAAGATAAGTTAATCTATATTACAAATTTTAAACTACGAATTTCATATTTAAACTACAAATTTTTGTCAAATTCTTCGTTTCACTGTAGAAAAATTTTAAATATGAAGAAACTCAAAATACAAAAGTTCTAGATCATGATATCATGAATTATATCTAATTAATTTCATATTTTTTGGATGTCAGATGCATATGTTCTGAATATTTTGCTACAATTACGTAGAACTCGAATTTCATAGTTTAAGTATAAATTTTTTTGTTAAACTACAAAATTTTAGTTGATTTTTAAAAAATATTCACAAAATAATAATTTAAAGTCCAAAAATTATGAAACCTATTAGATAAAATCTATGATATCATGATGTAAAACTTTTTTATTTGGAGTTTCTTCATATTAAAAACATATCTATAGCAGAATGAAGAATTTATAATTTAAGTATGAAATTCGTAGCTTAAGTATAAAATTTTGGCAAAAATTCATAGTTTAAACTATATCTAATTAGTCTGTTATTTTATTAATTAAAGAGTAATTAGAGACTAGTATAAAAGAAGAAAGAATTAAATAGAAGAAGATGATGAAGAAGAATAATTAGAAGAAGATGAAGAAGAAGATGAAGAAGATGAAGAAGAATATGAAGAAAATGAAGAAGAAGATAAAGTACGGATTATTTTTCTCTCTTATAATATATTATTAATATTTAAGAGGTATTAAACGATAGAAATGACAAAGTTTGAAGAAAAGTAAAACAAAAAACTCTTAGAAATCGAAAATAACTCTTGCCTTGCCAAATTGAAAACAAATAGGGTTTTGGATGCATATAACCCTTAATTAATTCAATCAACGTACGCGATTGCCACGGGTTCAGTCGCGTTCCTCACCTCCATCATCGTCAATTCGTCATGCTCCGCCTCAGCGTCTCGTCCATCACCGCCATGTCTCCCTTCGCGTCCTGTCTTCTCCCCTAAAATCGCCTCCAGAACCCTAACCCTAACACTAGCTCCACCTGCAACCACTCCTCCTCTGCCACTCTCGATCTCATCCTCCTCCTCTTCGTCCTCTCCTCCCTCGCTTTCCTCTTCGCCTCCTCCCTTGCCCACATCGCCCGATCGCTCTCCCCCTTCTTTTTCCTTCTCGCGGCCATCGCTGCCCCTCACTACCACCTCGTCGTTCCTCTGATCCTCCTCCTCCTCGCCACTGCCGCCATAGCCCTCTCCTGCCGCTGCCGACGCCGTCGCCTCTGCCCTTGCCCTAACCCCCAATGCATTGGACTCAAGAAGGCCCTCGAGTTCGACGTCCAGCTCCAGACCGAGGAATGCATCCGTGCTTGCGACGGTGGCAATCCCGCAGCCGCGGCTGCTTGGAAGGAGATTGACGAGCTGCCGTGGAAGGGTGGTCGGGGGGGGGGGCGGGGGGAAGAATCCGGACTATGAGTGCGTTCGTGCTGAGCTCAGCAAGCTGGCGCCACCGAATGGGCGCGCCGTGTTGCTGTTCCGTGCGCGATGCGGGTGCCCAATCACCAAGCTTGAGGCCTGGGGGCCCAAGCGTGGCCGCCGCCGCAAGAAGTGAGCTTTCCTTCTTTACTTCCTTATTTCTTTTGAAGGACTATATTTCAAATAAGGGTTGCAATGTATATCTGTAAATTGCCCGTCGTCTTAATTTATCAATAAATATAGTCGTGTATCTAGGTAAAACATGTACTTTTATGAAATTGGGTGTTTTGATTATGCGGAAAGTTTGGGATAATACTCTGAAACTTAGAATCAAGACTACGTGATTCTAGATATAACGAACAATAATGGACCTTGCAGTAGATTTAAGAATGGGTTGGTTATGGTCTGAAGATTGACTAGTGTTTTACTCAAATTACTTAACTACTGCTCATGTGGTAACTTCTATTTGATAATTTCTAAATTCAGAGTTTTGATTAGGTAAGGAAAAAATTTAGCAGTTGTGGCACTTGGTGTTGGGAATTGAGATTCAGTAATATTATGGACTCCACCAATCAACTGTGGCCTTTTTATGACCATTATGACATTAGAATGAATTGTATTTGGATGCAGAGAGTAGTGAGGAAGTCGGCCTATTGTGAATCTGTAGTTGTGCATAGTGGGAGGATCTTAATGCTGAACTAAATTAATTTTGACGGATGCTGTTTAGTTGGAAATCTTAGATGACAGAACTGGAAGTACCTGTATTTATCTAGTCGCAATGGATATAACTTAACTTGACGCAGTAGATAATACTGCAGATATTAATTTTGATAAAAGATAATGCTTGTACACTACGGATTTTTGTGGATCTGATGCCTTATGTGATTATAGTAAGAAAATTGCAGCATGAGTCGTGTTCTTAAGGACATGAACTCTTCAGGATACTTTTGATTTTAGTACTAAAACTGCCTTGTTCTACTTAGATCAGCTATAGATTGAGATCTGTTATGAGTCTGAAATGATGATCAAGGCATCTTGCTTAATTAAACATTTTGATACTTTTTCTTGATTTAAATATTTTTTACTTTGAGTTAGCCTAGATGTGGAGGGTCTCTACATAAATCCATTTAAACCTTTTGATTAGCCCTTTTGTTAGGGTTTGATTAGAATTTAACTTGGGAAAGATTCCATGATATCAAGACAAGACACACTAATGAGTGTGTCCAAATAGCGCTGCTGGCCCATGGGATGAGATGTCCCAATTTCTGAGGTGTTCTAAGAATTCATGTGTTTCCCTAATTGAGTTCTTATTTGCTTCGTAACTAAGAAACACGGGTACTTCCACACTCTTGTCGTATCTGTATCGGATATGATACTCCTCTTGTACTTTCGAATACATATCAGATACTTTATTAAAATATTCAATTTTAAAAATAGAATTAATATTGTGGGTACTTTTGATATTCCTATCAATATGAGTCAAATTGAAGAACACTATAACCTTTCATTTCTTATCAACTCTAGAAGGTTTCTTTCTCTTTATGATAAGATTGAGTTCGCTTGTTTATTTTATGATTAATATTAGGAAATCATGTTATAAAATTATAATGGTCAATTTCTTATTAATAGATTGAATTTGCTTGTTTATTTTACATCTTATTTAGTAATAGACTGTAGCTATGTTATGAATGGTATTTCTTTTAATATATATATTGGAGGTCCCCTAATATAGACTATCTTGTGCAACAATAATATATAATTCTTCAATTAAGAAAATGCAAGAACACAAGTTCACAAATATATGTGTATATATATAAGCTACATATTGTAAACATACTTATTCGTACTTTTCAAGATTTGCCAAGCCATACCTCATATTTGTATCAATGCTTTGTAGCTTCCTACTTGAGTGGTAATTCCTTTTTTCCAATTTGAAGTACTAATTTCTACGGATTAAAACCTATAAAACAGATCCTATGTGGTCGTTGAGGAATGAAAAGTTTTGCCTGCAGAAGCTTTTAGTTGAAGTATTTTATTTTATTTTTTTGTATTTGTGTCACTTTCTTCAATCCATATTCCTCAATAATTGGACAATTCTTCCTTATCTTTTTGCGATATTTCATATGTTCCCCACACTTTTCCACTGTATTTCTCCTCTTTCCTGCTTCTGCTACTAGCTACTCTTTCACTACTGTTTTGCTGTTGCTACTATGTATTTTCCCCTTATCCCTGTCGCTTTCTTCTATTGCTGCTGAAACACTTCTATAGAGGATCTCATAGGCGTTTTGATTCTTTAATGTGAAGACAGTGGTCATGATTCAGTATTAACATACTAAGCATTAAATAATATGCTTGATGAGATATGAAGTTCTAAACATTAACCTTCTTTTCTGAAGCTAACTTATTGCCACCTGATGGGGACACCATTTTTCGTCATGTTTATTCTCGTAAGCATAAAAGGGCTGCACCCGTGGCCCTTTGGCTTAATGAGGATTGTGACTAGTCACCTTTTAGGGCTATTTTTATCTTTTGTCTTTTACTTTATTTTGCTTATATAAATGTTTGTAATTATCTTTTATGAGTTAATGAATATTTTGAGAGGTTTTGTATATTGAGTTTTTGTTAGTGGATTCCAATGTCGGTGGATTCCGACACTTCGATTGGTGGATTTCCCGGGTTTAATTATTTTTCTCTACTTCTTCTTCTCAACTCTACAATCGAGACATTGTCCTGCATCAGCTTTGGTATCAAAACAGATCGTTTCCTAGTTTATAGACGCTCCACCGCTTGGATTCTACGCTGCCCATTATCTTTTCTTCGTTAGATCAATCGCTCCACGAACACAAGATCGCTACAAGATCCGTTGCTCGATAACATTAGAATTCGAATTTGAGTTATGCAAGGAGATCACCCTTAATGAGGAAAACAATAAATCATTACCATCACAAATCTCACAAGGAGATCATCACAAGTAAGGTTTATTCAATAGATTTTTTTTCTCCATTTTAGATCAAAAAAAAGAAAAAAAAAGAAAAAGAAAGAGCATCTCTGAAAAAAATCAAATTTTAAAATTCAGTTTATTTGTTTCATTTTTATCTTTAATTTTTCCTTATTTATCTTTCCTTAATTTTGGAAAATTAGTTTCCATAATTTTGGGATTAATTTTCATTATTTTGGGGATTATTTTTCACAATTTTAGAGAGTAGTTTTTGTAATTTTGGGAATTAGTTTCCACAATTTTAGGGAGTAGTTTCCATAATTTTAGGATTAATACCTATCTTATCTAACTTTCTGACTTAATCCTAACCGACCCAAAATCTAAACCCATTAACCTACTAACCTAAACCTCTCATTATTCCAAAACCCAAAGACCGCTAACTAACTAAGCCCACTTGCTTAACCTAGCCCATCTTTTAGCCTTAGTGAATCGGTAGAAACCTACCCAAACTCGACCTATTTATCCACAACCCACACCTACCTAACTAAACCCAATCTCTTCCGACCGAACCAACCCGATCTAAACCCATCGTCATCTTCCTTCTCTTTAGCCTTAGTTGTCACTCACATCCGTGATCCCATTTGCCTCTATTCGCTGACGTTGCCGCAGACCTCCACGGACACCGCCGTCGTTGATTTCCATAGCCCTTGCTTTGCTATGCCACCATCTTCGCCACCGCCGCTGTCTATCGTTGCTGCTGCAACCCCCCCCCCCCCCCCCCCCCCCCAAGCCATTGCAGCCCCTGTTGTAGCCACCTGGCACTGTAATCCCTATCGCGGCCACTAGCTTCCTATCGCAGCCGCCCATTTGCATCCATCTCTGTTGCTGTGACCATTGCTGTCGCTTCCACCGCCCCTACCGCAGCCCATCTCCACCGCCGTCACCGTCGCTCTATTGTTGTTATCGCTGCAGCCCCTGCGCGGTCCTGCCACTGCATCATTGCAGCCATCGCTGCGTCCGCCACTGCCATTCTTGCAGCCCTTTGTTGTTGTCGCCATTCTTACAGCCCCCTATCGTCATCGCTGTCCCTGCCACTGCAGCCGCCGCCACTGCCGCTGTTGTCGGATTCCGGCAACCGTTGTCATGATCGCCACCGTTGTCATGACCACCATCTTTCGTGGACGTGCGACATTCAGTAACATCCGTCCTTTCTTTATTGTTATTTGTTAGTCTTAAAATAGCAACTGTTTTTCTGTTGGTGTGGATCATAACTATATTGAGCCTGTTATTGCCTGCTGTTGCCTACCTACTTACATTGCTTAATTCATTTATTTCATTTCGACAAGCACTTGAGCCTGCTATTGTCTACCTATTTTTTGCTTGTTCAAAATAAAATAAAATAAAATAATTAATATTAATTAGGTTAGAGGGAAAGTCTTGACATATTTGCAGTCCCCGTCTCGATCTCGGGAGCTTGTACTACTAGTTTGCAATTTTTCTACTGAGTCTAATTGGCTCTTACTGAAAACTTCATAAGTAGTTATAGGTTATTCTGGTTATTCCTCCCTTATTATTCGTTGTGATCTCTTAGCTTGCATATCATCATTTATTTATTGCATTTATTTCTTTAGTGTTAGAGACACATTATATAGAGACACATTATATGAACCTTCGTAGTGGTAGGAGTCTCTCACCTTTCATCCCAGTCTGTTATGGAACTCAATACTATGGAAGATTTTTGTCAATTTTTACAAGAGTTCATTGAAACCATTACGACCAGATTGGATGACTTCAATGCTCATCTTGAGGCTATTGAGATGTCCCGTGACCAACATGAGACCAGGAGTAACGTCGGTGCGTCCAACACGGGTGCCACACATGTTGCTCCTAATGTCGAGACTCATCGACAGGCCCCATACTACCCTCACCATGAGAGGTCCTGAGAGAGAACCCCATAAGCAAAATTATCGTGAAGATATATTTAATTTTCACAATAACAAGGGGTTTAAAGGCAATGTTGCCTTTAGAGAATCTCAAAACCATGACGATCAAATTATAAAAAATATTAAGGTGGATGCCCTATTTTTTTATGGTCGCTTAGATCCTACTGTATTTACTGACTGGCTCCGTGAGATGGACCACTTCTTTGAGTGGTATGATCTACCGAAAAACTGACGCGTTAAATTTGCCCAAATTGTAATAACCCAAGGTTAAAAAAAAAAAAAAAAGCTAGCGCGGTGGGCCGCCGCCGCCGTAGCCTTCCTCCCCACCGCCTCTCTCTCCCTTTTCTTCCTCTCTCTCTCTCTCTTTTTCTCTTTCGAGCTCTCTCAGACCTTTCTCTCTTTCTCTCTCTCTCAAACACTCTCTCTCTCTACCCATTGTCGCCACCTCCTCTAGCTCCGGTGAGCCTCCCTCCCTCTCTCTCTCCCTCTCTCTCTCTACCTCTCTCTCTCTATTTCTCTTTTTCTCCTTGTCGGCTTCCTCTCGGAACCACCGAAGGATTGAGCTGTCGGCGAGAGGCCGGTCGCTCAGTGGCCACCAGCGGCCGCACCCCTCCCCAATGGCCCAACCCTCTTCTTCCTTTCCTCCTCCTTCTTCCCTTCTCTCCTTTGACTGCACCCTACATATATATATATATATATATATATATATATATATATATGCACAATTAGTTTAGCTTAGTTAATTTAATATATTTAGGTTATACAAATTAAATATAATTATATCATAGTTAGTATATAATTCTAATTATATCATGTTTAGCAAAATACATACAATATAAATTATTATTTTAATCCTAAGTAAGTAATAGTAATTATTAGGGTTATGTACGTATATTCTTACG
This sequence comes from Typha angustifolia, assembly GCF_048772165.1. Classification (NCBI taxonomy): domain Eukaryota; kingdom Viridiplantae; phylum Streptophyta; class Magnoliopsida; order Poales; family Typhaceae; genus Typha; species Typha angustifolia. The sequence continues at coordinate 6,476,476 of NC_133252.1, read as the reverse complement.
TAATTATTTGTAGTAACTTAATTCTTATTTTCTTAATTATCAAAGAGAATAATAGACAGATAAAATATATTTTAAATACACTATTAAATAATATAATTATGATTAATAAATAACAAAAACAAATATAGAAATGAAGAGTACATAATTACAACAAGAAACTATCCTTTTGTCGGGTTAATTTTAATTAATAGAAAGACTGACATATTTGTTATAAATAATTTCAGATCCCGACCCCCCTGTTTAAGATCCCGCAGATTTAGCTATCGAGGCGTGATTGTTATCGTAGCAGCGTGAACGAGTGGTTGTTTAGTATTTGTAGTGGTGGTGAGTAGTCTTATCCCCTAGATCCCTTTCTCAAATTAGATCATATTATATATTATGTACATGCATGTTTTGGCCTCCAACATGATTATATGACTTTATTTAGAGATGATTTCAGTCGAGCATACTTTATCATGCATTTGATTAGGCTGATCTGGGATATGAATATATTAGTGATATATAGAGATGATTGGAGATGATTATACTGTTCTGATTTTATAACGAGATAATCTCTAGCATGAGTGTGCATGTGATAGACTAGCAGGAGTACGCATGTGTTGACTATATAGTTGGAGACTATATTGTATTATTTTTCTCTTGATTCCTATTCCACGTAAATTCCTATTATGCATTGACTTGTTATCGTACTGGATAGTTGATAGAAAGCGTGGGGATACCCGAGTAGGCGCCAAGGTTAGGGTGCCTGGAGTGATGATTATGGTCGCTGATATGCGATATCTCGTGGCCTATGTCTGAGGTCAGTTGAGTCTGTGCGCACAGGCAATCGGACACATGCCGTTCACCAGGGCATATGTGGCGAGTTATCCTCACGAGGTTTCTATCAACTATGTGGAGTGCCTAGGGGTGAAAACGGATCGGATACGGATCGGATAGTACTCAATCCATATCCGGATCCGTATTTTTAGTTCGGATACGGATTCGGATACGGGTATTGGATGGATAGCAAAATTTAAAACCATATCCTTACTAAACGGATACGGATAAATTTTAGATAAAGGATCGGATCTTAAATGGATATTGATTAAATTTAAAATAATTACAATATTTTATTTAAATATAATTAACACAAAATTATTAAGAGTTTTACAACAAATAATTTTTTTTGTATGTCAAATATATAAAATTAGAGAAATTAATCTCTAGAAATAATATATAATGTATTATTAGTAATGATATTAATACTTACTATTTAAATAAGCAAACTAAAAACTGTAAATCATTTAAAAATATGCGGGTAAACGGATATCCGATATCCGTATCCGAATTCGAAAAATTTATCTGACCCGTATCCGAATCCGTATCCGAATTTTTTTCAAAAATTCTATCCGTATCCGAATCCAAATCCGAGTCGGATAAAATTTTTTTATCATAATCCGATCCGAGTCGGATAAATTTTTTTTTATCATAATCCGATCCGAGTCGGGTCGGATAGCGGGTCGGGTCGGAGTTAATCCGACCCGTTTTCACCCCTAGGGGTGTCCGGTTTGGATGGATGTTGATACCCTTAGCGGATGGCAGGGTATGGTTATATTTGAGATACTCCTTACGGATGACAGAGTATGCTCGGAGCCTTCGGTCATGATGTTGAGACCGGGTACCGGGTGTTGACTGTGCACAGTGGTCTAGTGTGATGATATTATATCGAGATGTCGGTGATGATCGTGATGTTGAGAAATGCATATGATTTCATTATTATTTGACATACCTGATTATTGAGTGGTCAATATACATCATATATGATTGCATTTGATATTATAAGTATTGTCATGGTTGGTATGCATCATATATCATGTTTGAGAGAGAGTTATGATGATCATATGATGTGGTGACCTATTTATTCATTGTCGAGGATTATGTATTCTTATCAGTTATGACATGTAATCTATATTTTATTTATGTATTATTGAGAACACATTCATTTACTCATTCATGACATGATATTCTTTCTGATTTATATTATCCAGTACTTGATTTACTCTCTGTTTGGCATCACTGATTCGGGGTAAGGTCTATTCACTAAGCCTTTAGTTCATGACTCTCTTATTTTCTCCTTTCCAAAAACCCAGGTGAACGAGAGGAGCAGGATACTCCCTTAGAGGTCTTGCTGGTGAGTGTGGAGTAGAGTGGGGTTAGTGTTATATGCCAGATGAGTTATCTTATCCAATGTACTAGTGGACATCCTCCAGAGTGTATTTGTATCCTTGTCTTATATTTTAGCAGGTGACATTGTACTTGTATAATTATGTATATACTACTGTTGTGTATATATAGTTATGAAAAACTCTTGATGATGTGTTGTGGCCTGTGTAGGGCCCCATGTAGGGTTATTTGTATGCTATTGACTGTTAGACTTGAGTTATTCTTAATTCAGAGGTTGTGGATAAAATTATGATGTTGCTATAGATTTATTTGATTGTTAGTATCTAACCAAATGGTCAGGTGCTACGCATGTGCCGTGTGGGCTCGTGTCATGCACGTGTTTAGAGTTGGGTGTCACACAAATGAAACTAGTCGGTCGAGCCAAATTGTTTTGGCAAAGTATAGAACAATTTTTAGTGCGACGAAACCAACCTCTTATAATTCATTGGCTTCAAATAAAAGAAAAATTAAAAGAAAAATATTTGCCATATTCTTATCTTGGTGACCTTTTGGATCAATGGAATAATTTTAAATAAAGAAATAGGCCTGTGAGCGATTATGTCTCCTAATTTGAAGAATACATGTTAAGGTGTAATATTGTGGAGGATGAGAGGATGACACTGAGTCGTTTTAGGCGTGGCCTTAACGATGACATTAGGAGAGAGTTTTTCGGGAGGTTACCACCTTGGATCAGGCTTACACTCTTGCGTTGAACTATGAGATGGTTAATGAGCAACAATTGCCTAGGCGACCAATTGGGCGCACCCGTCCTAGTTACGCACCTGCTGGCGTAAAAGCTCCACCACCATCGGTACCTACCAAAACAATCCAAACTACCGCACTTGCCCCTCCAAGAAACTGCACCTGTTAATGACCTCCGTCGATGTTACAAATGCAAATAAGTTAGTCATGTAGTCTCAAATGCAGATAGTGGGAGTTGTATTAATGCCGTCTCTTTTAGCGTTGTATCTCGCTTGGCGTTAAAATCTATACCTCATCCGAATCCTTATAAAATATCTTGGGTAAATGATTCTTCCATTGTTATAAATGAAAGATGTCTCGTTCTTATCACATTCTTTTCTTATAAGGAGGATGTGTGGTGTGACATTGTGCCGATGGATGTAGGGCATATCATTTTAGGCCACCCTTGGTTGTTTGATCATGATGTAACTATTTTTGGGCGTTCCAATTCGTGCTCGTTCACTTTTGAAGGTAAAAAAATTAAAATAAATCCTATGCGCCCTAAAATAATTAATAAAGATAACAAGAAAAAAGCTCCAAGTAAAAAGGGTTTGCACATAATAAATACTAAAGAATTTGAGAAGGACGCAAATCAAGGCTCTATTGTTTTTGCCTTGGTGGCTTGTGAAGTTGGGAGCACTAACCTCACTCTATCATCCGATGAATCTGCTCCTATACTAAATGAGTTTCAAGATGTGTTCCTGGATGATCTGCCGGACCAATTGCCTTCTTTGCGTGATATTCCATATGCAATTGATTTTGTCTCTAAAGCTTCTCTCCGATACTTGCCATACTATCAAATGAGCCCCAAAGAATTGCAACATTAGGTAAATGAACTTTTTATGATGTGGGTTCTCCTTCATTTCCTTCTTCCTAACCGTCAGAATCGCGACGTGGGTTCGGCCCGTCGGAGCATCGTGGGAAGAAATTGGGACCATCACACTCCTCCCTAGTAAGCCCTCTCTCATCCCTCTAGTTTAATTTCAGTTTAATAAAGTAAATTAGAAATACCTAATTTGGGGGATTTCGGCTTCGCCAGCAACTCTTGCCGACCGGCGGCTTAGGGCTGTTGTTGCTCATGCTCGAGAGCTTCAAGCCGTTGGCCTTGCGCCATGATTGCCTACTGGAAGAGCCCTCGTGGCTCCAGTCGTCGTTGGCTTCAGAGTCAGCCGTCAGTGGTGGGTTCTCCTCCACCTCATGAGGACAACGAAGAGAGAGAGAGAGACAGAGAGAGGAGAGGTTGAGGGTGGTCGTGAACCGCCACCGGCGGCGATCTCTCTCTCCCTCGATTCTTCTCTTTCTCGTCGGTCGAGAAAGGAGAGAAGTTGGTTGGGCTCGGGTTTAACCCGAGCCAACCCTTTTTTCGTTTAAGTTCGAGTTTGGATTTCGGATCCACAGACCCGACCCGAACCAGTTATTTTGGATGGGCTGTGGGTTGGCCCGTAGTCCAATCCATTATTTTGGTTGGGCCTTGGCCCAACCCAATTAGTTTCATTTTTGGAATGGGCCAGGCCAGTAGTAGCCCAGCCCAATCCAATGAGTAATTTAACCCATCTTAGTTCTTTTTAGTTTTTAAATTTTAAAAATATTGATATTATTCAAATTAAAAATTTTATTATTAAAGGTGGTGTACGTGAGCTAGAGATTTGAGATTTCGGTTGTCTTACCTAGACTCAGGTGAGTGGGTTCACTCACATATTTATTTTATTATATTTTGTACCTTTGTTAGTCTATGTATTTTCTGTGTGCAAATCTATTTATTTCATCCGTATGTGCAAAAATTTAATTGTTATATATTCTGTGTACATTTAATCATTATACTCAGTGCATCACCATACTTTGTGCAAATGTTGAAATTAGTGAAAAGAAAAACGAGACTAGTATTGGTACGACTTAAAGAACAATCCCGGTATAAATCGCTTGCGATTTTCCGTGGTGACTCAAGTCTATCTGGTAGTTCAGGGAAAAATTCTAAATCAGATCACTACGGTGATTTTTTTAGGTGACTCTAGCGGAGTTAGGGAACAGTCGTAGGATAAATGAGAAATTCCTAGGTGACTCTAACTTCTCTCAACGATTAGTGGAAAAGACAGAATGTGTTGATCACATAATGATACCATCTGATGACCTTCACCAGATTAGTTATGAAAAAAGTCACGAGCGTCGTCTCGAGGTGACTTCTAGTTGATGTGGATCCAAAGGGCTTAGACCCATTGAGACATATGACAGTATAAATGTTGAAAAGATGTTAATACGTTGAAATTGTGCAATGTTACAAGTTGTGACTCTTTGTTGTTATTATTGTTATTATTTAAAGAGTATGTTTATTGCAAATTGTTATGGATATTGTTGCTTTTAGTTTAATTTTATTCAGCATTAATATAATTTAGAATTTGTTAGGTTTTCGAGTGGATTCCACTTACTGAGTTATAGTTGTTGGCTCATGGATTCTCTTTTTTTGTATTTATTTATCTATCTTCGGTAATAATCAGCGGGGCGACTGAGCGAGATGTACCCGGACTCCACCTCCACTTAGGGAGATAGATATGCTGCAATGTTATAAAGATAAATATGCAATGCAACATAATTTGAATATATTTTAATTTTATAAAATATTAGTTTATATTATTTATCTATGATTTAACATTTAATTCAATAAAATATTAGTTTAATTAATATTATATTTTTGATGTTACATAGAAAAATTATTCTAATAATAAGATAATTTATAAAAAATTATTATATCAATTATACTATATTAAGAATTTTATAATATTTATATTTACATTTAAGTATATAAAAGGAAAATAATATTTGATAATAATAATACCTTTTAAAACGTGCTTAAGTTTATGAAATATTAAATTATTGATATTTTATGCTGTTTAAATTAAATCTCATTTATTTAGTATAAAATTAAAGGAATATTATAAGAGATAGAAAGAGAGTAGAAAAGAGTGATAAATTATGGTAAGGTGTTGAAAAGATATTTGAGAGAGATAAGAGACGAGTAATAAATTACGGTAAGATATTTAAAAAAAATAAGATATGGGTGATAAATTATACTAAGATATTTAAGAGAGGTTATAGTCAAATAAAGGGTAAATTGGTATTGGATTAGTATGTGGTATAAAATATAATTTTAATAAATAATATTTATATTCTAGAATATTTCTATTATAGTGTTTAACACTTATTCTGAAATAAGTGGTTGTATTATAGAATAAGGACTTTTGTTATTTTTGAAATGAAGAGGGCTACGGATTAGTAGTTTCAGGCTTTGTCAAGAACCTGACACATAATGATTGTGCATTTCAATTGTTGTTTTTTTTTTTTTTTGATAAAAAGAAGTTGATACTTCAGGTAAGTATTATTTACCCCTTAATGAGTGCGATCTCTAGAGGAATCAAAAGCCAGGATAGCACAAAATTTTGTGTGTGTGTGTGAACACACTATCCTTTCCCTTCCATGCAGCCCTGTCACCTGCACGATTACATTCTCTAGAAAGTGAGTAAAAGAGAATTGAAAAAAGAAAAAAGAGATATAGATTGATGGATGAACACCCTTATGGACAAGGGCTAATCATCGTCTTGTAAGACAACATTATGTAGGCCATATAGCTAGGGCCTCGGCTTCAAGAGGTGAGTAAGACACTGGTCTAGTTTCCAAGCGAGTTGGTTGACCTCTATTATTTCTTGCTAGCATTCCAATACCAGCTTTCCTCTTGACCGAGCCAAAGGCCCCATCAAAATTCAACTCGATCCTTTCCACCAGTGGAGGATTCCATTTTGCCTAGATCATACACTGAGTACCTTCCTTGACTAATAATCTAGTAGCTTCTCCTATCAAAGTACTCTGTAGCTATTTGGATGGCACCCCATGCTTAATAGTCCTTATTCTTGACTCCATAAAGTTTATGTTTGTTACGAATTAGATTTGGATCGATATAGATATAAGAAAATTATAAAAATTTATATAGAGGTAGTATTGGAAGTTAGGGTTCTGATGGATCTAATTTTATAAAAATCCAACGTCTAGATGAAAGATATTAATAAAATAATAGAGTAAGGCCAAATAGGGCTGAACGGTAATTAATTAATGTTGTGGCTATTGTTGGAAGGTGGCGGACGATCAAGGGTGGTGGTGGACGGCCGTGAGGTAGGGTGACTACTAGTGGAGGCAGAAAGATAAGGATGATCTAACGACTATGGTAAAAAATAAAGACGAGATAATAAAATAATTTAACTTAATCTTCATTCCACGACTCCTCCTAATCAACACATGACTATCCCTATTTATAGGTGTAAAAATCCCTAACGCATCGGATCTCTATGCGAAATATTTAATTTATTTGAAATTTAAAATAATAAGATAAAACTAATTAACTAATTTGACTTGACTTAATCTATGTGGTCGAATCATAACACTATTTCTTGCCTATATCATCTAGCTTGTGGTGGCTATGAGGCTACGATGGCTTTGAACTTGTCTTGATCACCCCATAGATGGTCATTAAGAACATTAAGAACATTAACCGAAAACTCACCGCCAATGTGGTGTTTAATACCCTTCATCATCTTCTTGGCTACAGCCTAGATGGTTCTCCAAGCCAACGAGGAGCCCTTCCTAACCCTCTCAGCCCAAGTGTCCAGAGGGCCATACTTATTGTGCATAATAACAAAATAATAATAATATCATTAAGGCCTCGTTCATATTCGGAATAGAGATAGAATAGGAATAACAAATAGAAATTGTTATTACCAAAGGCCTTATTCACATCTAGAATAGGGAGGAATAGGAATAGCAAAACTTAAATCTATTATTCCTAAAATAATGGTTTTATTCTAGAAATAGTTATTTCTATATTTACTTGTAGTTTGGAATATGGGTGTAATTAGTATATTTGATGTGATATAAAATGAAGATAAAGAAAGAAAAATTATTAAAATGCCATTCGATTTGATTTAAAATGGATTAATAAAATAGATAGTAAATAAATGAATATATTTTATATATGTAATGCTTGGAATTATGCATGTAATGCTACGGTAATGCGTTACATATGCTGCTAGGCTAAGTTATGCACATCTAAGAAGATAGATCTGTAATACAATGTTAGAGAGATAAGATATGCAATAATTGATTGGGAGATAAATATGCAATGTAACGTAATTAAATATATTTTAGTTTTATAAAATATTACTTTATTGATATTTATATATTTTTTACATTTAATCTTACATATTTTAAATATTATTATATTTTATAGTCAAAATAAAATTTTATTTTACATGGAACATATATTTATTAATAATCTATGCAAAATGAGATTATTAATAATATTATATTAATTAATTTATGATTTTATTATTTAAAAAAGATTTAATTCGATTAATACATAGTTTAATTAGTAAATATATTATTTTATCTGAGTTAATATTTAATTTGATTAAATAGTAGTTTATTAATATTATATTTTTAATGTTATTAGTACATATAAAAATTATTTTAACAATAATATAATTTAGAAAAAAGAATTATTATATCATCAAAATACTATATTATTAATATTTATAATATTTATATTTAATATTTAAGTATATAAAATTAAAATAATATTTAGTAATAGTATTAATATACAGTGCAATGCTAGAGAAATAAATATGCAATTCAATACAATGCTAAAAAAATAGATATGTAATGTAATGCAATGTTACGAAAACTTTCCTCCCCTGAAGTATACTCAGTTTTCGTAGAAACTTTCTAAACTTTTTTAGGTTACAATGTCACCCCTAAATTTTAGAAAAATTTTAATGTCATCCTTCTGTTAGTGTACCGTTAGATAAATCGGGGGAATTAGTTTATGTGGTAGTCATTTCATATGTAAAATAAACTAAATGCCCTTTTTGGAGAGAAGACAACTTAGTTTTATTTTGGTCCAACTATGATGATGAATATACCCTCATCTTCCCTCCCCGTTCCCTTTTTTCTTCTACTCTCCCTCCCCGACAATGATTGCTACTACCCATGGCTTGCCCGCCAGTGAGGTACACGGTGAGGTCTCCACCGAGATAGGATCTCCCTCCCTCCTGCCCTACCCTCTCCGCGCACCTTAACTTCACTGTCAACCTCCTCAACGTCGGAGCATGAGATCCGGGGCGGCACCGCTGAGGTCGTGGCCCTTGCCCTTCTCTACCGTGGTCGTGGCCCTCGCCCTCCTCGGCTGTGGTTGTGGCCCTCGGTGTCCTTGGCGGCACCGATCCCATTGGCCGTTGAAGTCATTGCTGGAGTCATCATTGTCGTTGACTATATCGCCGCCATCGTGATCCTGATGCACAATGCTAATGGCTATCGGTGAGGGAAGGGAAGGGTTTGAGATGAGGAATGGTAGTGGAGTAATTTATTTGAAAAACTTGTATAAGTTAATTAAGGGTATTTAGATACTTTCATAAATTAATTTATTTTTGCAAGCCAAATTGATGACCTCGTTAACTTATTAGGGGTATAGATGGTCATTACGCATTTTTCGTCCTCGTCGTTACCTGTTTCACTTTGCCTCAAAGTTTAGGGGTGACATTGTAATCTAAAAAAGTTTTGGTCTCCGTGAAAATCGGGTATAATTTAGGGAGTATCAGCGTAATTAACCCTATTTTTAATAATCTTTCCAAAATGAGATTATTAATAATGTTAAAATATTTACACTTTCATATATTTTATTTTAGCTTAAAAACATGAGATTACTAATAATATTATATTATTTTTTTTCAAAATCTCTTATGTTATCATTTTAAAGAAAGAAAGATTAAATTTAGTTGAATGCAATACTAAAGAAATAGATATGCAATACAATGCTAGAGAAATAGGTATGCATTAGAGAAATAGATATGCAATGCAATGCTAGGGAAATAGGTATGCAATGCTTGAATGTAATGCTTAAATATAATGCTAGAGAGAATATATAATGCATTGCAATGCTAAGGAGATAATATGCAATGCTTGAATACAATTTGACTATATTTTAATTTTGTAAAATATTAGTTTATTAATATTTATCCTTTTTTACATTTAACCCTACATAGTATAAATTAATATTTTATTATTGTAAATATTTATCATATTTATATATTATTATATTTTATAATATTTTAAATCTTATTATATTTTATAATATTTTAAATATTACCATATTTCGTAGTTGAAAAATACTAAAATTTTATTTTACATGGAACATATATTTCTAATAATCATTTCAAAATGAAATTATTAATTATATTAAACTATTTACACTTTCATATTTTTTATTTTAGCTTAAAACATGAAATTACTAATAAATTATATTTTTTCCAAAATTTCTTATTTTATTATTTAAAAAAATTCAATTAGGTTAATATAGTAAATGTATTATTTATCTATGATTTATGATAAAATATTAGTTTAATTAATATTATATTTTTGATGTTATTATTGATACGACACGGTCCATATTGGCTCCATTCATAATATTTTTGTTCATTGGGATGAGCCTATTTATCTAGTTGATTTTTGTTTGAAGAAATAAAGGGATTTTTGTCATTTTTGTCGAGGCTCGTTTGAACGCTGGGACTGCGTTCGAATGGGCCATGCACACAAAAACGGAGAACGCAAATTGTGCATTCGAATGGACTCGGGCCTTTCGAACGCCTACATACGTTCATAACGACAGAACTGTAATTCTATGTTCGAATGCGATTGGGCACGTTCAAACGCACAACGGCAAAAATTGTTGGTTTGTCAGGGTTTTTTAACTTAGTTGATTGGTCCCTTAGGTGCCTCTATAAATATGTATAGGAAATCTTAATTGGAGTTTATTTGATATTGAAAATGTCATTGTGTCTTTATCTCTTTCTCTACTTGCTCTAGCCATTTACGCCTTTTCCCACCTACTTTCTTTCACCGCCTAAGTATTTGGTTGGCTTCCTTTAACTTCTAATCCCCCTCTTCTACAACAACTTCTTCCCCTTTACACTAAGAAATTAACTTAGCACCTATCTAACCATTGAATGACTATTATGCTAGGATTTATCTAACCTTTGGTCACGCTTCAGTCGATATCTCAAGATCTAGCCATCCAAATCCTATGATCTTAGATTCGTTGGAAAGCGCTTTTCAAGGGCGATAACATATCCAAAATTTAGGAAGATCTAACGGTTAGATTATCCGCAGCTTTCTTTGAAAGTCACGTCTTCGATCTAGTCTAGAACCATTTTGGATCGAATCAATTCGGGATGATGCCCAAACCTTTCTTTTTCATGCTATTGGTAGCACTAGTAACCACTTGAGGCCCAGCTCTTCTTAGTCCCTTGAGACTCAGGAGTTTGGTTGAGGTTAGGAACTTAAAGGCAATGCTCCTTGCTTCCCTCGTCAGATGGCTTGCTTATTCCTCTAGGGTAATCAGCTAGCCCCTTATACCTAGGGACTCCTTGCCACCATTTTCATCTTCATGCGCTCTAGAGTTTGAGGCACTAGCCCTAGGTGTAATAATATCATAACTTCAATTGACTCATTTTATTAAGATAAGCTTATATAGAGTTATAAATAACAATATTTTAATATACTTATATAAAATCATAGTTCATATAGTAAACATAAAAATGAGGATAGATAGTCATCTCATAGTAATATAGGTCGTACATGTCTAGCGACACTACATATGATTAATTGTTTGTGGCTATCATACTATAGATCCCAGTTGAGAGTCTGTATCCCCATCTCCATCATTATTACTTTAGTAAATCATGGCACATAGCAGAATCATTAATTATAGCAAAATCATCATGCATAGCAAATTCATTGCATACATTGAAACATTAGCACATAGCTCAATAGATGACATAATTCTGCGTCATCGAGTAGCACTAGAACTATAACCCTACCTCATTAATATTTTTCTACTATCATCATAGTCTAGTTTCCTAACAAGGCAGTATGATCACTTAAATGACATGCAAGCTAATGACCTTACGTATAGATCGCTAATAAGATAAATACTATATAATATATTCTACCTTTAACTTTGGGCTAGTGAGTGGAGGGCACTACCTAGTTGAGACTTGACTAACTAATGATACGTACGTAATTAAATGTCTTCTACTATACAATATATGTTATAATCATCAAGGTTTATACATATATTACAAATGGATGCATATGAGTATTTCATATAGAAGATAAGTAAAAATTTTAACAATTTATAAGCAGTAAAAATCACGTACAAGTAATATATTGTAATAAAGACATAGAAAGCATATCATCGAATATTTATACTATCCATAAACTAATATAAGATTTAACTCGCATGAAATATATCTAGAATACGACTAGCTCTCCTCAACTTTCAAATTCCTCCTATATCTTGAGGATACTCTTCACACGATAATTGGTCTAATAAATTATGAAAATGAAAAAATACATAAGAAAGATGACAAACGTATAGAACTAGCTACTTTATTATATAAATTATATTTGACTCTCTAGGTCCAGATAGGTTTGACTTAGTATTTACATTTATTCTTTCCTAGTTACAATATTACTTGATACTGATCAGATGGGTTATCGAGGGTACAATTCGAATTATACCTAGTCACACATGTCAACAGCATCATTACCAGAAATTATAAAAATTATGTCTAAACTTTCTAAAATTAAATTTTGTATTGTCCTAAAATTTTAATAATAAAATAATAGGAAATTATTTCTGGAAAGATTGGTAAAACAAAACAAAAATAAAAAAAAATGTTATTGGGCTAACCCATGATCCACGGTTGGGTTGCTACCCAAAGCCTTTAAAACAATAGGGGTGGATTGGGCTCAAGAGCCCAATCTGCTGTTGGTCCAATCTTCACCCCTCTCACTATCTTCTTTGTAGAGAAGAAAAAAGGGGAGAAGGAGGGTGCTACTGCTGACGATCACCGTCGTCGGCAACTGAGCTAACTCTCCTCTCAAAGTCGCAAGGATGTCATGATTAATTGTATGTGTAGTTGGACGAATAAGGAAAGAAAAACATCAAGGAAAGAAGAAGGTCGAGCTTGTTGACGAGGGGAGGAAGAAACTTGTAAATCCAAGGTGGAAAGGGTCTATAAACTATACTATAACACTCTAAGAAGTGAGAAGTTCTCAAGAGATTAAATTGTCGGTCGAGGTGGTTGACAACGAGAAGAAGGGCACTCCATGGCCGGTAGGGAAAACTAACTGACTAGGGTGGCCAAGGTCATCCACAGCGATCGAAAGCATGTTGGAAGCCGGAGGTGGGAGGCGACATGGTGTAGACTCTTTTCCTTCTAAAGAAACATAGATATGACTCTTTTTCTTCTAAAGAAGAAACGGATAGTGAATTTGAATCATCTAAGACCATAGTTTTGGCATTCGAGATATACGTAACATCTGATAAAAACATGTTAGAAACCAGCAAAATTTGGATCTTGGAACTTGGACTAAGAAAATGCTAGTTTCAAAATGGTTTAATGTTATTATTTTTCGTAATGATATGAATGCTCATCGTCCATACATATTAACATATGATGCGTATTTGTCTTAATATTCAAACCAAGTGGATTGATGGAAGAATGACAGGAAAATACTTTTCAAAACCTATCATTAAGGGCATGATGACGATATATGATAGGAATTAGAAAAGAAAATCTCAACAATTGGTATGGAGGGGAAGCTATGCAAGCCATCAATAATCATTAAGTCATAAATATATGTAGAAAGATACATGTCCACATATTCTATTACAAATTCATATAGTTCTACCATAGTTCAAAGTTATGGTTTTGATTTTCATCCGCAGAGAAAACAAAATGGCTCACATAGTTTTGGTCTGTTTAGAATCGGAGTTTCCTTTTCAATTTTTTTGGTATATTTTGGTACTTTTTAAAGGAAGAAAATTAAAAAATCTGTAACTAATAGAAATTTTAAGACAAATATCATAAAATTTTAAAAATTAAAGAAATTGTTGACGTTGTGATCTAGAACTTTCATCCTCAGAGTTTTCACAAATTCGGACTCTATTTGCGGTAGAAGGAAGAAGTAATTCGAGAAGGACAAAGAATACTAATTAGTTTAGTTTATTAGTTTGTTTAGAACTCTTATATGTTTTATTCTCTATAACTAGGGCCTTATGGCTTATATCTTAAGCATACATGAAAAATTAATTGGCTTTTGCTCTTGTCCGTCCCCTATGATACCTCTCTGAACTCAGTCGGCGGCCTCAATCTCTCTCCTCCATCTTTGTTAACCATTGTCATCTCTCTTGTCGGAACGGTCTTATCCCTCATCCGCCGATTCCCCAGTCTGGCTTTTAATAAATGTGATTACAATGAGAAATTTTTTTTTATTCAAATTAATTATAATTAGAGAAAATGACTAATATTGTACCTTATAAATATATTCAAATCTCAATCGCTTGTTCAATATCACATGGACCCTTCTAATGAGGACTTGTTGTTGGAGTATCAAATGCAAGAGGTAATTGCTTGGTACCTGTAGTTATACGGTGAATAGTTTTATCCATTATATGGCTTTTTCAAATTAAGATATATTATATATTTATACATATATATTCTACTTTAACTTTCAGCATGATTATATAAACATATAATATATATTAGAACGGATTGCTTGAGTTGTGACTGTGACAAAGATGCTAGTGTGGTGTGGCTCTCGGGTAGGTCGAGAGGGATGGACATGTTGGAGGGTGGTGGTGTTCAGCAGTAATGGTCGTGCTTGGTGGTAGTGGTGGGTGGAATAGAAGTGGTGGGTGGAATAGAAATGGTTGGTAATTAATGGTCGTGCTCGGTGGTAATTGGTAATTCATGTTAGGACAAACTATCTGTCCCAAGCACATGAACCTTCCCTACCCTCTTCAATGAGTGGGTGCCCTTAGAAGTTGTTAGCCAATACGGTCTTCTTGCTAGTGACTAGATTTTTAGCCCAACTAGAGTCACTTACTTTCAAGTAACAAGTCAGTAACTCGAGTTCCGAAAAATGCTTGATCTCTAGCGTCGACATCACTAACCCTCCACCGTCCCAAGAGCAAATTGTCCCCCCTTTTATAATTGGGTTTATTCCCTCTCAAGTCATGGTCTCTTGCTCTTCTCCAAGCATTATTGCCCTGTGCACCTCTCCACTTGCTATGCCTTGATTGGATCGCCCATGTGTCTAACCCGAGTCTACCCCTTATTCTTCCTGTCTTGGTTTTGCCCGTCCACTTTCCTTCTAGATTTGGTTCAAGTCTGACCTACGGCACTTTAGTTTGTATTGTAGCCTCCTTGGCATGCGTGGTAAGGTGTGATCAGTCCAATCATGATCGGGTTTGGAGTGGCTTGGCTGAATCATCCTATGGTCCTATGTGGTTTAGCTCCTCCTTGCAATCAAGTTGGTCCTCCTCGGTTGGATGCAGTAGGGTGAGTTTGGTCTAGTCTTGATCAGGTTATATAGGGTTTTCACCCAAGTGCATCTGAGTCCTCGGACAGTCGACTTGTGGTAGCTCGTTTAGAGCTTGGTAGGTGTCTTAAGTCTACTAGTCCATGCTTTCGAGTTGAACCACCTTGCCTTTGGACTCAAACTCCATCCAAAGTGCCCCAAAGTCAAAAGTGATGGGCTGAGTCCTTGCATCCACTTGACCCTAGGTACTAGGTTCGCCCTCTTGAGTGCAAGTGCATTTAGGTCAAGCTCAAACTCATAGCCTTAGATTTGGATCTTGACAACTTCGTATTTCTCATCCACTCATAGGAGTGTCCCATCCCCAATCACCATATTGAACCCACCCAACCATTAGACTCATGGTTAACCCAAGTCATCGCGTCGATTTTGTCTCCATAGAATTGTGTGCTACCCAAGTCAATTAGGATGCCAACTTGAGCCCTCTTTACTATGCCCTCCACCCTTAGGGTGTGAGGAGCATGCGAGCCCAAGTATGCATGCAGGCTCAACTTGGGTGAGGGGGTAGCCTAGTGATAGGTCTGACCCTAAGGCTTGGCTAGTGGATCAGTACCTCGGCTAGGCTCCTATGTGGGTCGCCCTCCCTTCTGAAGTCGAACTTGAGCCTTGGTAAGGACCTTGAAGCTACTTGAGCTTCTCTCCATGATGACGACACACAAGAAAGCTTTGAGGAGGAAATGCATTTGTATGGCCATCACTTCTGCACGAATGTCAGCCTTAACCGATGAATATGCTACAGAGTTACGAGTCAGTCCAGCCTTGAGTCTAATTCGAGATGTATTTGAACTTGAGCTGATAGGCTCAAATCTTGGTCCTCTAGTAGACTTGTGACTGGGCCTCTTAAAAGTCCTCGTACTCGACGGGATCGTATTGAGTACGCATGGCTACAACAAAGTCAACCCATCTAGCAAAATGGCCAAGCCTAACTCATAGTTGGAAACTAATGATTCCCCTCTTGTTGAAGATAGAAGGAGGCTAGTTGGGCGTGCTAATGAGGTGGAGTCCCATGGTAACTAAAGAACTACTCTACCTTGTGCAACTAGTCTAATGGGTCTCCCCTTGAATACTTGGAAAACTCGAGTCATAAAGTTTGGGTTTGAATCCCTTGGACTAGTCCATCTGAATACCTCAATGCCTAGTTCTAGTGTAGTTCACGTGGTTCGTGTGCTTGATGCCCCCACATCCCCATTAGTGGTCAGGTCCCCCACTAGTTAAAATTAGAGGGTTGCACCCCAAGGTTTGACTAGATCAGTCTAGGGTCACAGCTTGAGTCTACTAATTCGCATACCATCCATTTTCAATTCGACTGGTTCACGTGTGGCTTAGGGCGCCATCGGTTAGCCTAGTCAGTTTGGTGTGAACCTAAGTCATGCTAGTGCTAGGGTTTTAGTGGCTGCTTTTGATTTGTTGGATAAGTTAGGACCGAGTTGGCGTGGATCTTTAGGCCTCATGCCCTAGAGGTGGCTTGGGTCCTACGCTAGGGGCGCGTGCTCCTCTTGAGGTGTGGTGGCCATGACTAGAACACTCCTTGCGGTGACACGATTGGCTAGTGTGGAAGCTACCATTCCCTCCCTATACTCTCTATGATTAGGGCCTTCATCTTCTCCATGATTTGCTCCAAGACTTCTCTCCTCCTATCCTCCATCACGAAATTATTCCAAACCGGCGGTTGGTGCACCTCAATCAAGGTTCCCAGTTTTGGCTAGCCAATCTCGATCCCAGCCGAAATGGATTGGGATTGGCCTTAACCGATCCCGATCCTAGCCGAAACCAGTAGGTTTGCTGGTTCGGCAGTTTCAGCCAAAACGGGTTGGAACGGGTCGAATCCGACCTGGGGGACATCAATAATTGATGTCCCCACCCCCACTTGCCTCTCTCCCTTTTCTCTCTCTCTCTTTTTTCTTTTTTCCTCTCTCTTTTAATTCTTTCTCTCTTTCTCCCGAATCTCTTACTCTCTTTCTCACCGGCGACTGAGTAGTAAGTAGATCTTCGCCTCTCCGGTGACCTCTGGCGATGTTCTCCGACGAAGATGACCTCGATCTTCGGCGACCTTGGGTAAGTTTTTTTTTTCATTGTGCAGCAGCTGCACCTGCAGCAGGTGCTGCTGCACACCACCAATTGTTGCAGCAGCTGCTGCTGCTGCTGCTTCTTAGCACAGCAGCAGCACCTGGTGCTACTTATGCAGTTATGCCTCATAAATTTTAAATTATTTTATATTTTATTTTGATTTTTGTTTATGTTTTTTAGTTGCAGAGCTAAAATATCAATAGCTCCGAAAGAGAAGTCATATGATATCAACATTGGGTGGCAACATTGCAGCACTATTGGGCATGATAAAAGACGCGTTAAATGCAACTGGTGTGGAAAGGAAATGAGTAGTGGTGTCAGCCGTTTGAAAATACATCTAGCTGGAAGACAAGGAAATGTAGCAGCTTGCACTCAAGTGTCTTTGAAAGTTAGAAAGTAGATATTGGCTCATTTAATTAGCAAAAAAAAAGGATAAACAATCTGCACAACAAAGATAGTCAATGATTCGTGAAGAATTAATACATAATCTTGTACACATTGATAATGATAACAGTGAGCAAAGTGAGGAGGATGATAAGGAGAGACAGATAAGGAGAGCAATGAAAGAGAGCAAAAATATGCATAGAGAAGAGGAAAAGATGAGAAAAAGCACTAGTGGTAACTTTTAGAAATCTAAGATCAGTTAATATACGAAGAGAGAGAGAATATGGGGGCAGTAGTTCTACCCATAGGACTCCTGGTGTTATAGAAGAGTTTGAAAATATTGGACCATTAGATACATATCTTTAGAAAAAAATGGATTGTACATAGACTTCAATCAAGACAGCTTTCAAAGGAATTAAAAATGCAAAGAAACACATTGGTAGAGCTATCTCTAAATTTTTCTTCTACAACCATATTCCTTTCAATGTAGTTGATAGCCCTTACTATCAAATTATGGTGGATGCTATACAATCAGTAGGGCCTGGTGTTCTCCCGCCTAGTTCAAATGATATTGCTACTAAATATCTTGACTCAGAGATAGATGAACTTCATACTTATATTGAGACATTTAAACGGTATTGGGATGAATTTGGTTATACACTAATGTGTGATGAGTGGAGTACACAAAACAGAAAAATATAATTAATTTCTTAATATACTCTGGTATGGGGATAATATTTTTGAAGTCTGTGGATGCTACTGCTCATTTCAAAAATGCAGATTATATTTGTTAGTTGATGGATGAGATGGTACAAGAAATCGGTGAAAAAAGAGTAGTCCAAGTGGTTACTGATAATAGGGCAAATTATAAAGCTGTTGGAAATTTATTGATAATTAAAAGACTTCATTTATATTGGACGCCATGTGCTGCACATTGTATTGATATGATATTAAAGGATATTGCAAAAGAGCCTGAAATTGACATAGTCATATGTGAAGGTCAGAGGTTAACAAATTTTATCTATAACCATGGTTAGATTCTTAATTTACTCAGGCAGATGACTGATGGTAGGGAGATCATCAGACCTGGTATCACTAGATTTGCCACTCACTTTTTAGCCTTAGAGAGCATTATGCGCTACAAGGATGATATTATGCGGATGTTTATATCACAAGAGTGGTCTATAAAAATTAAGAATATGAAACCTAAAGATAAATCTTTAAGTGAAACTTTGAAAAATATAGCTCTTGGAAATATATTTTGGGATTATATTATAATTGCCACTGTAGTATTTGAGCCTCTTGTCAAAGTATTAAGACTTGTAGACAGTGATAACAAGTTTGAGATGGGTTTCTTATATGATGTAATGGACATAGCTAAATAATCAATAAAAAAAATGTGGGCCAAAGTTATAGAAAGTAGTGGAAGATGATTGATTCTAGATGGAACAAACAACTACATAGAGATATACATGCTGTTGGTAGGCATGCTTTTAAGTTTTAAGTTTTAATTTACTTTTATTTATGAATATTTAAAAATTTGAATGCTTACAAATTTTAAATTTCTACAGAGGTATTTTCTTAATCCAAGATTTAAATTCTCTAAAAATGTCAATAATGATAGTAAAGTCTTATTGGGGGTTAGAAAGGTAATCAGCAAGCTTGAGCTCGATATTCATAAACAAATCCTGTGCGATAAAGAAGTGAGTTATGATTCAATTAAATAATTTTATTATTATTTATTTCAAGTTTTAACTTTCAATATAATCAATAAGCTAATAATATATTTCTGATTTCAAATGGAGAGATATAGATTGAGAGTTAGGCAATTCAGTACTGCTAAAGTTGCTGCAGCTATATCTTATAACATTTTAGCTAAATGGTGGTCTATTTATGAATGGGAGGAGGCACCAAATTTGACGCCAATAGCAAAGAAGATTTTAAGTCAAACTGTGTCTTCATCACAGTGTGAAAGAAATTAGACTACTTTCTCCTTAATCCACACAAAAACACGCAACCGATTGACAATGGAAAGATTGGAGAAGTTAGTTTTTTGTCATTATAATATGAGATTGAGAGAGAAATTTAAGAAGAAAGATAGAAAATGAACGATTGATTGATTTAAATCATGTTTTTGATGAAGAAGTCCCCTTGACTATGGATCAGAGAAATAGAGGACATGTTATTAGATGACAGAGATAACCCATGGTTAGATGAAATATTGGGAGAGATCACGATGAAGGCAGAGGCTGGTATGAGTCATTCAGCAGCGAAAAATAGTATACCTACTAGTACTAGTCATACTCCTGATGATACATATGGTGGTGAGATTGTTCCATCTACATTTATTGAGAAAAATCAAGGAGGCATAAGGAGTGAAGACAGAGAAATTGAGGATATATATATATATATATCAGCAACGTCGTCATGAGATGTATTTTGGTTCTTATGATTATGGTACATTTAGTATTTATTATTTGGAGCCATCACAAGATCCATATGCTAGTTATTATCCTCAGTAGCCTCAGTATTCTCAGCACAAGATCTAAATGCTGATTATTATCCTCCTCAAACGTAAGTCACACAACAAGATCCATATAATATGATTAGTATGATGAAATCACTTTTTGAAGCATAAGGTCCCAGATATCAATATTTACAAACTTATGGTGATTATGATGAAGAAGACTATATAAATTTACGAGAACCAGCTCGGTATTTATCAAAGTTTTAAATTTTAAGTAAGCTAATACATTTTTTTAAGTTTTTAGACTTTATATGTGAGTAATTTTTGTTTTCTTATTTTTTGTCATTTTTTCTAAATTTTTCTGCATTTTAAATAATATTTAAAATTTAATGTAATTAAAAAATAGTCTGATCTGATACGACTGACCGATACGTATCGTTTTTCTAGACGGTCGATACCGATCCCGATCTCGATACTGGGAACTTTGACCTCAAGTGTTGGGGTACCCTCCTCTAGTGTGTGGAGTCTTAACTAGTGGGAGGCGTGCTATTGATAGAAGACTTCCTCACCGATGAAAGCTCTCTGGGTGCACGAGTAGACATGATATGTGTATAGGCCATAATGTCAAGAAACATAGGCTTTGATACCAAATTGTAATATCCCCCTTGAGTTGTGACCGTCAAATGCTAGTATGGTGTCACTCTTGAGTAGGTTGAGAAGGATGGACACACTAGAGGGTAGTGGTGTTCGGTGGTAATGGTGGTGCTCGATGGTTGTGGTGGGCAGAATGGAAATGGTTGGGCCACATCTAAGTTATGACTCCTTAACAAGAAAATAGATACTAATCTTGATTGATTCTTATGGATGCATGCCACACCCTTTTTATTGGTGACTATCCTAATTGGTTAAAATGACTTAACTTGACTTGACTCGATCGACCCTCAATTGTTGAGCTCGAGTCCGACTAAATTCCTAGAATGACTCGATGCTGAAATAAAAGATTAAACTCGGGTCTAATTTAAGATACAACATAATTAATAATTTATCAACCAAAAACTAATTAAATAAAAATACAAGGTCCTTATTGCAATCTTGTTAGTCGTCTTGGTTCAGAGCCAACATTCCCGTGTCCCTTGCTCTAGTTCGGCCTAGATTAGACCGAAACATACATACACACACATACATATATATTCACACACACAAATATACATAGATGATTTTAATATGAATATATTTATTTAATAGTAATTTGTTAGATTGATTTGGAACGTGTGTATACATATCATATAGAAATGATTGGAGGTGAATATATTATTCATATTTTATTTGTTGAATTGATCTCTAACATTAATATGTATATGATGGAAATATGATTTGAGAATGTGTGACATCATAT
Organism: Typha angustifolia; assembly: GCF_048772165.1. Taxonomy (NCBI): domain Eukaryota; kingdom Viridiplantae; phylum Streptophyta; class Magnoliopsida; order Poales; family Typhaceae; genus Typha; species Typha angustifolia. The sequence continues at coordinate 6,454,739 of NC_133252.1, read as the reverse complement.
TTTTTTGACTTCTTTACCATTTAAATTCATGAGTTGTGTGATTTGTTATAATATTGGATAAATACATATGATCTATCATTTAAAACACAATTATAAAATCATAGTAGTGAGGTAATTGCTAGATTAGTGCCCGGTATGGACTAATACTAGACGTAATTAGCGTATGACAAAGTATGGTTGTGATTGATGATTGTACTTTTAGCACATGACATGATATGATATAACTATGATTGATATACCCATAGTATATGGCAGGATATATACTCTTACTATATGGCAAGGTATGATTATGGCAAAGATATTCTTAGTGTACGATAGAATATGCTTTGTGCCCTGGGGAATGATGGTAATACTGGGTATTGAGTTTTGATCCGTTACTATGGTTTAGTATGATGAATGATAATTATAGTTGAGATTGATGATTATGATATAAAGAGATACGGGACTATGTCTAATTATAACATACATAATTATCGAGTGATTGGCATGCATCATATATTATTACTTTTGAAATTATTATTACATGATCATGATTGTTATACATCATATATATCATATTTGAAAAAATTATAGCGTGATTATATCACAAGATATGTGTATATTGTTGAAAATATATTTAAATGCCCATAAATGATATGATAGTTATTATATATCTATATTTTATTAATGATACATTTATATGCTTATTCATAATATTATACTGATGTGAACTGGGTTAAGTTGAATCGCATCAATGGGATGTTAGAGTTCATGCATTGAATCTATTTAACTTATTTGTTTTATTAGCTTATATGATTTAGTATAAGTTCTAGTAGGCTAGAACTGTTCATTGACTGATGGCCTGTTTGTTATTCTTTTATAAAACCCAAGGTGAGGGAATCGAGCGAGATATTCCATCAGGGACCCTACTAGCCAATTGATGAGTAGAGTAATATTATAGATGTATGTTAGTTGAGTTGATGTTAGACAATGTATCAGAACCTGCTAGAGTTGTATCTTTATTTTAGATCTATTTTATATAAAAAGGTGATTTTGTACATGTTTTATGTATACACAAACTTTTGTGTATGTTTAAAAGTGTGCTATGGTCTTGATGATGTATTGATAGAGGTGAAATCTGTTTGGATATAGATCAGATAGTACTCGGACCCACATCTCAATTCATATTTTGCTCCAAATATAGATATTTGATGGATAATAAAATTTAAAGCTATATCCTAGGTAAATAAAGAACATGATGTCAAATAATGAATGCTGATCTTGTAAGATGCATGCTGAAGACTTTTCATCTATTGGAGTCTTGGAATTAAACTAAAATATTAGATACATGCTGAAACTTTTCAATAAACTCTATTCACATAGTAGTAGGTAATTATATTATATCAAGACTCAAAAAATAATTCAAGTACTAAAGTTAAACTTAGAGACAATAAAAAGAACTAAAGTGACCACCAATTCTTGGTCTATCATGCATAAACTTACATATTTCTGTCTGACGTTAGAAACATCTTTTGTATTTTTGTTCCATTTTCACTGGGACAGCAATACTTTAAATAATCAAAACTGTTCATTATTTAGGATATAATTGAATCATAGTTTGTCTAGCAGTTTTATTTCCTTGCTTGAATGAAATTTTGACCTTTCAAAATATTTCATTAATATACAAGATTTTGATATATGAACAGTAAAAATTGATTGCAACGTGTGATTAAAGGATTCAAACAATCATGCAAATTCCATTTTCATTTGGGACATCAATACTTTACATAATCAAAACTGCTTATTATTTAGGATCAAACTGAATCATAGCTTGCCTAGCAGTTTTATTTGCTCGCTCCAATAAAAATTTCGACCTTCTAAAATATTTTGTTATAGGAGAAGTTTGTATACTTTGATTACAATGTGGGTGAAAGCTAGCTCCAACCGGTGAAGATTGAAGATGTCGGAGTCCTCAAATTTGTCAGACCCTCGACGTCTTGAAGTGTCTTGAAGGTGTTGGATGATCGGAGTCATCAGAGGGCTAACTGTCAGAGTCATTGAAAAGAGTGAGCGAGAGAAATGGGGATGGCTTTTGCTTATGGCGGCTAGTGAAAGAACAGGGATTTGAGAATAAGGGTGAGGTCACTTAGGGTTTCGAGGTGGAATTTTTACTTAATTTTGTATATTATATAGGTAATCGGATATTCGATATATGCAATTGTATCTGAACAAATAAGACTACCCATACCCAGATTTGGGTATTTTTACAAAGTGTGATCTGTATCCGTATCCAGGTCAAGTAACTTATTTTGATCTACATCTAATCTAAGTCAGGTCAGATAGTGAGTCAGAGTGGATTAAACCCAATCCATTTTCACCCCTATATGCTGTAGACTGTGTAGGCCCTAGTACAATCGTTATAGAACGTGTTACTGTTATTCGAATATTAGTGATTATAAATAAATTTTAGTACCGATACATAATTTATTCAATTTTTGGCAACTAAGTTATCATATGTGCCACAAGTGCTGGATGGGATCGTGGCATGCACATGACCAGGATTCGGGTGTTAGATATCCCATCGGTATCCATAATCTATCCACCGTGCCATTTAATCCACCCAGACAACTGCACGCTCGACAAACTACAATCTTCAAAGAAATGTAAGGATGTCGTTATTCCTTTTTAAACTAAAACTACCTGGCCTTTGAAAGCTCACTTTGCGATTCTTTGACCGGATGTAAGGATAGATGTGCTATTTTATCATTTGCCAATTGCACTTTTGATATCCTACAATAGTCAATATAATATTAGAAAAATATAGGTTCAATTATGATATTTCTAAAATTCAGTGGAAAATAGGCAAAACTCACCATATAATACACACTACAGGTTAAATATGATTTCCCTGTAACCAACGGGATGGGATCGTGCTTACGGTTAAAGGTGAGTATTATTCCTATCATAACGGGACCAATTTTAATTAGACACTGTTAAGTTTCCACTTCTCTTTAAGATAAAAACTCTCCTGTGCATGTGAGCAAACACACGTAACAAACTCTTCATTCGGTGAGAATGGTCCCATAGAGAGAGCTATTTATCTTGCATCACTTCCAATAAACCATCAGTACAGCAAGCGCGCTACTCTATAATTGCATTATTAGTAAAAGAACCATTAGGTGAGCGAAAAGATGCTTCGAAGTTCAATCAAATTAGCTCGAGACATGAAATAATATAATTATATGTACATTGAACAAGCAAATTTACTATTTAAGACTACAGGCAAGTGGAAGGTATTTTATACGGCACTTCTCTATCCATCAAACAAGAATCTCCATGCTACAATCCGTGACAAGTTTAGCAGGATACAAACTGGTAATTTACAAGCTCGAACTTCAAAATGCTCACAGAAGAAAAATGATTAGACACCAAGATAATTAAGTGGGCAATGATGCTAAACAAAAAAGCAAATATAAGACATAAATATTGCACAACTTACAGAAAAGCAACATAAGCACATGTAAGCTAAAAAAAGCCTATAAAACGGCACTTAGGTGTTTGTATATCACTAAGCAAGGGCAGATGCCGATCTGAAGACTTCTATACTTCCCCGAGTGCTTTCTTAATGTCTTTCTGAAAAAATTGAGTTGAATAAGAAAAAGGAATATTGCATGAATTAAGATGAATTACAAGTAGGAGAGAGACCTCGATAGACAATGGGGCTGTAGATGTCCCATATCTGGCAATGACTTCTCCTTCCTTGCCCACAAGAAATTTTGTAAAATTCCACTTTATTCGAGATCCCAAGAAGCCAGGTTTGCTTGTCTTCAGGAACTTATAAACCGGTGCAGTGTTTGGCCCATTTACGCGAACCTAAAGAAAAGCAGAAATTGAAGTGTAATATCATAATAGTTAGCATGACATTAAAAGAGAGATAAAGCACAATGAAGTAGCACTAACACCACCACATGCATCATTATGCATTATTTCAACTTTATCTAAGTGATATTCACTACATTCCACAAAGAATTAGTTCTAGTCTAATTGTATACTATCATAGTGGGACATGTCTAAGTATCTAAAGGAGTATCAGGCTTTTGCTTAGAAGAATACTACTTTTGGTAGGCCATGAGAGTTACATAGTCCAGTAAAAGTCAAGTGTCAAATGTATGCACAGTATGCCAATGCATACTGCCTGGATGATCCTTCAAATAAGACAAGTTATACAGGTAATAGTGCCAAAGCTGTACAATAATAGCCGTGGAATCAAATGGACTAAGATGAAGAGTCTAATCTGTAAATGAACATTGTATATAAAAATGGATACAACCTGGACACTTAAAATATAGTTAAGACATATACTGTCATTATAAGTGTGGTGATGCTTATAAGAGTCTAAACCCTACTGAAACCCTAGCCCATCTCTCATAAGAGCCTAGCCCATATTTGTACCAAATTTCAACCTCAAGAACTACCAGTAAGGGCCTGACCAGCCCAAAGCTCCCAATCCAGCTAGACCCAGGGCAGCCCCTCCAGTCTGGAACATCCTCACTTTTGACTTGCATCCAGGCATAAACCTCGAGCCCTCTATACAGCCAAGTTTTACTAAGACCCCGACTCATTCTCCGGTTGAGTGGCATGTCTAGAGTAGCATCAAAAGAGCATGAGATACCCAAAAGCTGTAGCCGGCCAGAACCAATCCAGCCAGCTAGAGCAGGACGCCCAAGACCGAGACATCCTTTTCTTCCTTGCTTGGCCTAACTATGGTGCATTAGAGCATACCTAATGTAGGGTTGTATCAGGTGCGCACCTTGGGAAGTCAAGGCATAGTGGCCTGATGGTCCAATAAGAGACGGTAGCAGGGCTAATAAGGAGGTCAGGGGTCCAATAGCAAACACACAAACGACTATGTCGTGGTCTGAGGTGGAGGTGAAGTGGTGGGCTCGACTCGTTGGAGTTGGCCTGCACGGGGGTGGCGCAGTTGTGGCTGAGACGAGAGGGGTTTGATGTGCCTCATATTGGGTCATTGGTTCCTAGTTTTAGGCCAACTACTCATTCTAAGTCTAAGGTTTTTCAAACTACTTTTGAACTATTTGTAGTGAAAACAGAAAGTATAGAAAACTCAGCAAAGAATAAAGTAGAGATCAAGCCTAAAGAAACCACTTTGCTCATTTGTGACAGTTATTAACTTGGGTTATATTCGTGCATGATTCATGCTATTTCTGAACCAAAAGAATATGAATTAAGATTTCATTTTTATTCATCTTTTAGATTTTTTTTAGTTCCTTTACTTTAGTAAGTGTGCTGACCATTTAATATTGTTTAGTGGTTATTTATTAGCTTTTGAAAAATATAATCTATTTGGCGTTTGAAAAGACTAGTTTTAAAAGTGGAATGAACACGAAATGAGTTCAATTTTTTTTTTTGCTTAAGAGTAATGAAATTCTTATATAAACCTTGGTTTAGTGGCGAATCTATCAATTCTTATCACTCACTTTCTCCTTGCGTGTGGCGAATTACTTTAACAGAATTTATTTGAAACGTTCCAAACTTATCAAACAAAAGCTGTTAATTCTTCTCTTTTTATTTCTTCTTTTTGGACCTTATGAAGGCCCATCATTTGGTATCAGAGCATTTAGGTTCGTTTTGATGATTTTTTTTTCATCAAAAATTTGTGGCTCATGGAAGGAGAACATCAATCTACCAATCCGAGAGGAGCTAGTTCGGAGCAAACTCAAATCTTTGCACTTCACATGTGACAAGATAAGATGGTGAAGCAGATGAATCGTTTGGCACAAATTGTGGAGAGGTTGATAGTGCAGCACTGACCTTATCAAGTACCAAGAACGGCTGAACAAGAGAAAGATAAGGAGCTTCTCATGGGTAATGACACATTGGAGCAACCAAGACCACGAAGGCAGCCAAGGGATCTAGGAAACAACATCAAGATGATGATTCCTCCATTCAAAGGCACTAGTTCTCCTGAAGAATATTTGGAGTGGGTGCAACGAGTAGAAAAGATGTTTGAATACCAAGAGTATTTAGAGGTTCGAAAATGTAAACTTGCTGCCCTTAAGTTCATTGATTATGCGAATTTGTGGTGGGGAAGTCTAAAGGCTCAAAGACGAAGAGATGGAGAAGATGAGGTCAAAAGTTGGAGAGTTATTAAGAGATTAATGCAAAGGCATTTTATACCAGAATATTATTGTCAAGGCTTGTATATTTGTTTGCAGTCTTAGACAAGATGGAATGTGCATAGAAGACTATGTTAAAAAGTTTGAATCTTTGATAATAAGGTGCAAAGTGCAAGAACCACGAGCAAACAATTGCTACATTCTTAGAAGGATTAAACAAAGAAATTGCAGACACAGTTGAACTTAAGTATTTTGTGTTCCTTGAAGACATCACCAACCTAACCATGAAGATGGAGAGACAAAGAAAACAGGGTCCAATCAAGACTGTTGCATCTCGTCCAACCGGAAGTAAACAACCATTTTCATGGAATACCAATAGCTGGAGTACCAAGTCAGCTAAAAAGGGGTCTCCAAGTAAACCCCTAGTGGAACCTTTGATGGAGAAAGAGAAGGTGACCAAAGCAAAACATTCCAAAAGAAGTTGTGACGTCAAATATTTCAAGTGCCTTGGTCACAGCCATGCCGGATCCAAGACCCCAATGAAGTCACCATCGAATATCCGGACAAAGATGAATTACTTGTAATTCATCATTCTTTGAATTTATAAGCTATAGCTAAAGATGAGCATCAAGAGAACATATTTCACACTCATTACACTATTAGCAACAAGGTGTGTGGAGTTATCATTGATCTGGCAATTGTGCAAATGTTGCTTCTAACATAATGGTGGAGAAACTTGGTCTAGCTACAACTAAACACCCTAAACTAGACAAACTTCAATGGTTGAACAATAGTGGAGAGGTAAAAGTTATAAAACAAGTTTTAGTTCCTTCTTCTATTAGGAAGTTTTACAAGGATCAAGTTCTTTGTGATATTGTTCCAATGAGTACAAGCCATCTTCTCTTGGGAAGGCCATGACAATATGATCGAAAGACGATTCATGATGGCTCCAAAAATACTTATTCATTTTTCTTGAATGATAAGAAGATAATTTTGGCCCCCCTCAGCCCACAGCAAGTACAAAAAATCAAGGAGAAAGAGGAAAGGAAAAACAGTTTCTTTGTAGACAAGAAAAAAGTTGAGCAAGCCTTGAATTCTTCAAAACCAATCTATCTAATATATGCCAAAGAAGTCTCATCTCTTGAAGAAAGCCATACTTTACCCCTAGAAATAGTACTCCTGTCACGATATGTTGATGTGTTTCCTGCAAAATTATCAAAAAGGCTACCACCAATTAGAGGAATTGAGCACCAAATTGACCTTATTTCAGGAGCTGTCCTTCCAAACCGACCAGCCTATAAGAGCAATCCCAAGGATGCTAAAGAAATTCAACGACATGTCACTGGGTTGTTGGAGAAAGTTTATGTTCGTGAATCAATGAGATCTTGTTCAGTACCAACCCTTCTAGTACCAAAGAAAGATGGCAGCTTGAGGATATGTGTGGACAGTAGAGCCATCAACATGATCACATTATAGTACCACTATCCTATTCCTCATTCGGATGATATGCTTGATGAGTTGCATGGTTTGAAGGTTTTCTAAAAGATCGATTTAAGAAGTGATTACCATCAAATCCGCATGAAGGAAGATGAATGGAAGACTACCTTCAGAACAAAATATGGCATGTATGAAAGGTTGATAATGTCATTTGGTCTATCAAATGTATCGAGTACTTTTATGAGGTTGATGGACCATGTGCTGTGTAAATTCATTAGCCAATCAATTAGTGTATTTTGATGACATTTAATCTTTAGCCAAATATTTGAGCATGTGGAGTACCTTTATGAAGTTTTTGAGGGTCCTCCGGCAAAAGAAACTGTATGGTAATCAAAAGAAATGCAATTTCTGCAAAGATAGAGTGGTGTTTCTTAGCTATGTTGTTTCTCATCTCAGAGTGGAGGCTGATAAAGAAAAGGTTAGAGCTCTATAAGAGAATGGCCAACTCCAACTAGCATTTTGGAGATAAAGAGCTTTCATAGTTTGGCTTCTTTCTAACAGAGATTTGTTGAGAATTTTAGTTCTATACTTGCTCCATTGACTAAATGTATCAAGAAGAATAGAGAATTTGCATGGAATGAAGCAGCACAAAAGAATTTGAACTAATCAAGAAGAAGCTCTACATTGCACCAGTACTAGCACTTCATATTTTTCGAAGGCATTTGAGGTCAAATGTGATGCTTCAAGGGTGGGAATATAGGAGATGTCCTAATTCAGAAGAAGAGATCGATAGCTTACTTCACTGAGAAGTTAAATGGTGCTCACTTGAATTATTCATTTATGATAAAGAATTTTATGTACTAATCCGAGCATTGGAGACTTGATAATATTACTTACTTCCAAGAGAGTTTGTTATACATATAGATCATGAAGCTTTGAAACATTTTAAGGGGCAAAGCAAGTTGAATTGGAGGCATGCTAAGTGGGTTGAGTTCTTAGAGTCTTTTCCTTACATCATCAAGTACAAGAAAGGAGAAGTAAACATAGTGGCTAATGCTCTTTCAAGGAGGTATGCTTTGAATTTTATTTTAATGTTAAATTGATGGAGCTAGAAATAATCAAAAGACAATACTTGGAGGATCCTGACTTTGGTGTAATTTATGCAGCTTGTGGAAAGAGGGCTGTGAAGGAGTTCTATAAATATGAACAATTCCTCATTAAATCTAGAAGGTTATGCATTACAAGGGGTTCAACTCGGGAGCTCTTAGTAAGGGAGGCACATGGCAGTGGACTAGCTAGGCATTTTGAAGTGGACTAGCTAGGCATTTTGAAGAAAAGACCTTAGAGATGCTCAAAACATACTTTTATGATACGAACTTGGTTGGATCGGATCCATTGTCAGTACATTGGGCTCGCTTGAGTCAAGTCTAGTTATCTACTTTAGTCATTTACATTTTTTAGCGCCTGCTATTTTGGTTAAGCCATAAACTCAAGTACCTACTAAATATGGACTCAACTTGTTAATTCGCTAATTAGATTTAGATAAGTCAATTAATTGTTTTAGTCGTGTTAGGACACATATCAAGAGTCCTAGTACAACTTGGACTCGCCAAGCCACCTTCGTTGTAAGAGTGCGAATTTAACTTAGTCAAGGGTTAGGCTCTATAAATACATGTGGAGAGTAGCTCTAATTATCGTTAAGGAAGGATTATTTGGCTAAGACTTGTCGCTCCCTATCTCCTCTATTCTTCTCTTGGCTGTTGGCATAACTCTCCCCACCTCCAATTGAGCCACCTTCTTCCGTTGGCAATGTTCTTGACCAGCTTCTAAACCCCATCTTCCCTCCTTAATCTCTATTCCCTAATCTTCATCAAAGAGCACATCAATTTCTACACCAATTCAGCCATTAAGGGTAACAAGCGTGCAAATCGATCCAAGTAGATCCAGTTTGGATCATTATCCCATAGGTCTGTCTCTTCGACCTTCGTCATTGATTTGATGTTATCTCTAGACCTAGCAATCTAAATCTTACAATATTAGATTCATTGGAAAACTCTCTTCCAGATCTACAACATATCAAAATTTCACATTAATCCTATGGTCTATTAGCAAATCTATCGAAAGTTTTGTGCAAGTCTATCAAGGACTGCACCTTGTTACAATTTCATCTTCTTTGAGAGTGATCATAACAATTTGGTATCATAGCAGGTAGATCCTTAGCTAAGATTAATAGTCAACATGCATTACTCCACAGCTAAGCATCATAGAACGGCGGCCACGATGTCCACAGATCCACCACCTTGTGGCTCGCAGATGAATACGGAACCGACAATCATTTCCACGAGACAAATTCTAGAGCAGATGAGAGAGAACCAGAAGTAGGTTATGAGGAGTATAGAAGCATCCCAGAGGAATATCAAGGTGCTCATACAACTCCTTAACCAACACCCTGAGACACCAAACGATGATGCACAGCAGCAAGCCAAGACCCACTCACCAGTCTCATATTATGAGCAGCAGGAACGAAGGGCTCCACCACGGGAGCCCCTCTTTTCTAAACCTCTGGACGCATGTCCAGACCAGCCAAGGGTCAGACCAAGACCTCGGCCTGATCTGGACCAAACCGAAGGGCGCCATAGTGCAAGAGGAACATCTCTTCCCTTAGACGACTTTGAGTCCGACGACAAGTTGGACTTGAGAGCTGAGCCAAGGTTCAGACCTCAACAAGTTGTTAAACCCCATGCCATCACCATGATAGAGGTCAACATCACAAAGTGGGAATCAGCGGACACATGATTTGTCTAAAATTTCCCAAATATCATGGCGGGGATCATTTGGATTAGATTTATCAAGTAGAGCAATTTTTTGACTACTTCGGAACATGTGAGGACCAAAAGGTACTCTTATCATCTTTCCACCTCAAGGAGACGGCCTTACGATGGTACCAATCGGTCAACCGCGCCTGTCCTTTCATCGGTTGGGCTGATTTTGCGGTCATTGTGTTATCATTTCAATCCAACCAAATACAACGATTTTCAAGCATTGCTAACCAACGTTACCCAAAAGATCTCCATACGAGGATATCAAGAGGACTTTGAGAGATCAAGACTTTAAGGCCTCAATCGTTGGACGAAGCATTCACACTCGCTGTCATGGTAGAGGAGAAGATAAAGGTGACAACAACAACCATGAAAGGACAGTCTACTGCTAGATCAAGGGAGTTTAGAGGAGTGCCTCGGCAAACTGCAGCCACATATCATGTGTCGACGGCTTCACTAAGGACAACAGGTGCAAGATTGCTCCCACGGCCACAACCAAAGGTGAGGGGACCTCCCTGAGCTACCTTGAAAAGACTTACCCCAACCCAAATTGAAGAAAGAAGAGCTAAAGGGTTGTGCTTTTATTATGATGAATGATTCACTCTCGGACACAAATGTGCCCGACCAACGGCCACGGTAACGGTGTTAGACGAAGCGGAAGATGCAGAGGAAGATGAAGTGGTGTAATTAGAGGACTTGGTGGAAGACCAAGAGGCCTTGGAGAGAAGCGAGGAGGTCCACGCCAAGATATCCATGCATGCCTACACCAGCGCCAATGCACCAAGGACACTTCAAGTCGATAGCACTGTGAAGAATCAAACAGTAAAGATCCTTATCAACATCTGGAGCACCCACAATTTCATGGATGAACGTATGGTCAAGAAAATAGGAATGGCTACAAATGCTACCTTTGGATTCGATGTAGCACTTAGAGACGGCACCACGTCCTGGGTGAACGGCGTACGTCGAGGGGTTCTTCTGAAGATTTAAGGCAATCCCTTTACCTTAGATCTTCACCCATTGGCCTTACAAGGGTCATTATATCAGGGACTCAATGAATGCAAAATTTAGGACCGCTGACATTGACTATTCAGAAATGTGGATAGATTTCAAGCGAAGTGGCAAACAAGTGCGGTTAGACAAAATTCGACTGTGACTCGAAGCCCAACTTTAGTCGATTAATGCAAATCTAGTATGAATGCAATGTTTTGGAGAACAATCGACCCAAATTAAGTAACTAAAATAAAATATAATAAACAATAACTGATAATAAGTAAATCGATTAAAAGGATTACTAGAAATAGATAAAAGCAAAAAAAACCACTCTAATAAGACAATAACTTCCTCAACTCTCAAATAGGTATGTTAACAGTAGAAGGACCTAAATTATGATGTAAGGAAAGACTCTAGAGTTTAGGTTTACCAATAAATGGAATAGTAGTGCTTTTACTTTAAAACCACATCTTTCTCTTCACATCTGGGAACCCAAAGATTCTCCTTCACTACTAGAATCTTCTAGATAGCAACAGTAACCAATGAAAAGTAAAGATTAAAGAAGAAGTGAGATTCACAGAGGAAGTATAAGAGATTAGAGAAGAATCTTAAGATAGAGTAAAAGAAAAGGAGAGAAAGGGAGAGAGAAGACTGCTGGAGAAAAACTGAGAGATTTCAAATAAATCTTATTCAATCGTCTCTTGTTTCTCATGCAATAACCCTTAAATAGGTTAACAACTTTGATTCTAGCTGATTCTAATAGGAACTTATTTCCTAATAGGACTCTAATTGATCATCTTACCTAAATTGACTAACCTAATTTAGATAATAAATCAATGTGGACATCACCCACATATAAGCTTACCATAACTATCAATTGAGATTCTAATAAGAATTTATTTCCTAATAGGATCCTAATTGATTACGTTTATCTAAATTGACTAATCCAATTTAAATAATAACTCAATGCAGACATCCCCCGCATATAGGGCTCACCATATCTATCAATTGACTAATTCAATTGGTCATTTGAATTAAAAATCAACTCAACAAATTAAATGTGAAAATAAGTTAAGCCTAATTAGCCCAATTAGATCAAAATTGGACTCAAGCAACTTTAATTTGGTCAAATTGAAGATGATGCCCATATCAATTCCCTGTGGGTGGGAAAATCTCGACTCTGACGGGATAGCCTTCATATACTTCTGGTATAGATCTTCTTGTAGTCTCCTTAATACATCTTCCTCAATCCAGCTAGCATAAAAAATGGAGCGATCTTTCTATCAAACCAGAAACCATTAGTGTGTACCCAGTCGTGTTTTGGTCTCACACACATCAAGTATATCATCAATTTGGTCAGTAGTTGTTGACTGCTCAAAAGGTAGTAAGCTAACATCTATTGGTTGCATTGGGCCTCCATGATATGTGAACAAATTAGCAACATTTAAGACCGGTGAAATAGACATCTTAGGTGAAATAGACATCTTTCTCCCTGTGGTGTTGATTTGCTACTTCCTTATACTTGTTTGTAAATACCTGTAGCTTTTCAAGAATCTCTTGGTGTACTTGGTGAATTCTTTGAACATAGGTTTCAACATTAGCACAATTTTTTCCATTATATCATATAGAAGTTCTATCAAGATAGTGGGAAATAGAATGACCATATATACTCTCAAAGGGTGATTTTTTGGTGGATCTATTAATGGAACTATTGTAAGCAAATTCAGTTTGAGAAAGAACTAAATCCCAATGAGAGGGTTTCTCCCTAGCTAAACACCTCAATAGACTACCCAATGATCGATTAACTACTTCAGTTTGACCATCTATTTGAGGATGATATGCACTACTATATTGTAATTTAGTGCCCAATTTAGACCATGAAGTTCTCCAAAAATGACTCAAAAATTTTGTATCCCTATCTAAAGTAAATGATTTCAGAAAACCATCCAGATGAGCTATTTCTTTGAAAAGCAAATTTGCTATATGAGATGCATCAGATGACTTTTGACCTGCAATGAAATGTGTCATTTTAGTAAATCTGTCAACAACTACAAGAACTGAATCAACTTTACTCATCAAAGAATACACTATGGGTAATTCAATCATGTCATGCTGAAATTTATTCTTTTCAAGAACCATCATGGTTTTATTGTCAAGGCTTACATGGCTTTTTGTCTCTTGTTTCCTAGGATATGGCGCGTTCCTTTGTGGATGTAAAGTTACCTGTACATTGTCTTTAATAAAAGTGTATGCATTTTTCTCCCCATTATGCATTATCTTCCTATCATATTGCCAAGGTCGACCTAACAAAACATGACATACATCCATAGGTACTACGTCACACCAAACTTTATCCTTATATGATTTACCAATTGAAAATTTAACTAGGCATTTAGTTGTAATAAGAACTTCACCCTCACCTTTAAACCAAGCAATCTTACAAGGTTTATGCAACTTATCAGTTTTCAGATTAAGCTTATCGATTATTTCTTGAGCAACAAAATTTACTATGCTTCCATTGTCTACGATGACTGAATGTAATTTTTCATTCAATTTGCAAGTAGTGCGAAAAAGACTTCGCCTGAGCCACATATCCTCATGTGGAGCCCTTGGCATTAGCATTATGCGATGCATGATAAGTAATTGGCCCTCGGTATCACCAATTACTACTTCATCTTTAGAGATGTCATCTTCTAATTCATTCTCATATTCATTCTGACCTTCATCATCAGTTAACTGATCTTCTTGCTCAATCAAATTAGATTGGTGTGTGAACTTTCTTAGGGGACAATCAGAATAACGATGACTAGGTTGCCTACATTTGAAACAAGTTAAGGGTGTAGGTCCTAATAAACCTTTACTCTTAGCAAATACATTAGATTTAGACTGAGGAAGGACTGTGTTGATTTTGGTGGTTCCTTCTCGACAACTTACATCCTAGTGGTGCCTTCATCTGAATCAATTCTACGAAACCCATGTTTTCTAAGTTTAGCTTTAGTCTTTGTGGCTTTGCTATAGGATATGTCAAGGTGCAAGGCATCACACATGGTTAACTCATCTTGGATTTGAGGTCGCAACCCGTTGGTGTAACGGGCAACCTTTTGTTCTTCACTTTCTTGTAGTTCATTTAGTGCAAGTAAAGAATAAAATTCTTAAATGTATTCTTGTACAGTTTTAAATCCTTGACGCGAATTTTGAAGCTTTTGGAAAAGTGTTTGTGTATAATCAATAGGTAAAAACTTTCCCCTAAACTTTTCTTTCATACGGGTCTAGGAATTAATTTTATCTTTTTCTTTTCTAATTCGATCATTCTAGATTTGTTTCCACCAAATTAATATATGACCTTTCAATTTGAGGCTAACAAATTTTACTTTTTTTTCTTCTAGGATTTTTTTTCATTCAAAAAATTGGTCCATGCATTCAATCCAATCCAAAAATTCATTAGATAATAATCGCCCTTCAAATTTGCTAACATCAATCTTAACCCGGATCCCACCTATAAACAGACCTATCTCACGTGATGTGCAGGATATTTCCTATCATCGTCACTCTCTATATCTTGGACAAGAGTGTTTGTCACATCCCAAAATAGAAATCATGACCGACCATGCATCTCAAGCATAGCATCTCAATATGCTTGAGATGCACGAAGCCTTATTAATACTCTCTACGTGTACGATGACAAAATAAATAAATAAAATGAGAATGTGCTTTATCAAATTTTATAACTAATTGCAATGAAGATAAAAACAATGTTAATGTTTTTGAGTCTCTAAATTAAATAAATAAAACTTCTAATCTAAAGCACAAAATCTAAAAGAGCGTAAAGGTAAATAGGTGAATCCTAAGTGGAGGTGGAGTCCGGGTACATCTCGCTCAGTTGCCCGCTGACTATTACCTGAAATAAATAACAATACAAAAACAATAGAACCCGTGAGCCAACAATTATAGCTCAGTGAGTGGAATTCACTCGAAAACCAAATAAATTTTAATTCATATTAATGCTGAATAAATTAAACTAAAAGCAATAATATCTATCATAATATGCAATAGGCATGCTCTCTAAAAAATAGTGATGATAACAATAGAGAGATGTCACAACTTGTAACCTTGCACGTTTTCAACATATTAACATTTTTTGATATTTATACTGTCATATGTCTCAATGGGTCTAAACCCTGTGGATCCACATCAACTAGAAGTCACCTCGAGATGACGCTCGGAACTTTTCTTCATAGCTGATCCGGTTAGGGTCATCAGAGGGTATCACCTTGTGATTAACACACTCTGTCTTTTCCTCTAATCGTTAAGAGAAGTTAGTCACCTAGGAAATTTTCTCATTCATCCTAGGACTGTTCCCTAACCCCGCCAGAGTCACCTAAGAAAGTCACCGCAATGATCTAATTTAAGACTTTCCCCTGGACTTCCAGATAGACTTGAATCACCACGAAAAATCGCAAACGATTTATACCGGGACTGTTCTCTAAGTCGTATCAATACTAGTCTCATTTTTCTTTTCACAAATTTCAATATTTGCACGAAGTATGGTGATGCACTGAATATAATAATTAAATACACACAAAAAATAAAACAATTAAATTTTCACACGTACGAATGAAATAAATAGATTTGCACACAGAAATTGCAACAATTTAATTTTTACACATAAGGGTGAAATAAATAATTTGCATACAGAAAATTTACATGGTCTGACAAAAATACGAAATACAATAAAATAAACATGTGAGTGAACCCACTCACCTGAGTCTAGGCAAGACAATCGAAATCTCAAATCTCTAGCTCACGTACTAAAAATCACCACCGGAGAGGAGTATGGTGGTCCCAATTTCCTCCGGCGATGCTCCGGCGGTCCGAACCCACAACGTGACTCCGACGGTGAGTAAAAGATAAGAAAACGGAGGAGAAGAAGAAGAAAGAGAAGGGGAGGGGGCTGAGAAGGTTAAAACAGAGAGAAGGGGGGATTAGAGTTTTTAATTTATAGATTAGGGATAAAAAAAATCCTAATCTACTCCAATCCGGATTAGGCGTGATTCTGCCCCGCGCCTCGTCGCATGCAAGAGAGGGAGAGGGGAGGGACTGCACGTGCAGAGCACGTGCACCCTCCTCTCTCAACCCAAATTTTTTTTTTTTTTTTGATTCTGACAATGTTGCCTTGTCTAGGTGCTCTAGGGATATTCTCTGGTTATGGATTGACTTGGATGTTACCTAAGCGTTGTAAAATTTGATCCATTCCTTGTTGTAATTGCAAAACTTGATGTTGTAGTTGTGTGACATTTTTTCTAATATCAGTTGTGTTAAAATTTGTATTTGACATGATTCCCAAAATAAGCTAAACAGATATAAAGAACCTTCTTCTTTTTAATAGAAGAGATGCTGAACTATATCTATATGCAAGCAAACCTAAGAAAAAGAAAACTTGCTCTAATACCAATTGATGCAAATCTAGTATGAATGCAATGTTTCGGAGAATAATTGACCCAAACATGTAACTAAAATAAAATATAGTAAACAATAACTAATAATAAGTTAATCAATTAAAAGGATCACTACTAGATGGAATGAGAGAAAACCACTTAAATAAGACGATAACTTCCTCAACTCTCAAATAAGTATATTGGCAATAGAAAGGCCTAAAATATGGTGTAAGGAAAGACTTTGGAGTTTAAGTTTACCAATAAATAGAATAGTAATGCTTTTACTTCGAAACTATATCTTCCTCTTCACGTTCGGGCATTCGAAGATTCTCTTTCACTACTAGAATCTTCTAGACAGCAACGATAACCAATAAAAAGTACAGATTGAAGGACAAAGGTTTAAAGAGAAAGTAGAAGAGATTGGAGAAGAATCTTAAGATGGAGTAGGAGAAAGGGAGAGAGGGAGAGAGGGAGAGAAAACCGCAGGAGAGAAAATGAGATATTTCAACTAAATCTTATTCAATTGTCCCTTGTTTCTCATGCAATAACTCTTAAATAGGTTAACAACTTTGATTCTAGCTAATTCTAATAAGAACTTATTTCCTAATAAGACTCTAATTGATCATCTTACCTAAATTGACTAACCCAATTTAGGTAATAAATCAATATGGACATCCCCTACATATAAGCTTACCATAACTATCAATTGAGATTCTAATAGAATTCATTTCCTAATAAGATCCTAATTGATTAGGTCTTACCTAAATTGACTAATCCAATTTAGGTAATAACTCAATGCGGACATCCATCGAAAATCCAAGGGTTAATGAACGATGTCTTTAGGATGTTATTAAGGCAGTATGTACTTGTCTTTTTTGACGACATCCTTTTGTACAGCCACTCATGAAAGAAACATCTTGTCCACCTCTGCGAAGTGTTATAAATTTTGAAAGACAATGGTCTAAAGTTGAGGGAGTCCAAGTTTTTATGAGGCCAACTAAGAGTGCGAGTATCTCGGTCACATCATATTAGCGGCGGGGGTGAAAGCCGATCCCTCTATCCCAAGACACCGAAAGAATTGCAAGGCTTCTTTGGATTGACGGGCTTTCATTGCCGATTTGTTGCCAACTATGGCAAGATCGCCGCTCCCCTAAAGAAGGGGAAGTTCTAGTGGACCGAGGCAACAACAAAAGCATTTGAAAAATTGAGGAAGGCAATGACCACGACGCCGGTCTTGGCGCTACCTAATTTCACCAAACCTTTTGTAGTGGAATGCGACGCGTCAGGGGCTAGAATTAGGGTTGTCCTCATGCAAGAATAGAGGCCAATGGCATACATGAGCAAGGCATTGTCAATGAAGAACCAGATGATATCTACATATGAGTGAGAGATGCTAGCCGTTATCCATGCCATCACCAAATAGAGACCATATCTTATAAGGCGGCAATTTGTGGTGCGTATTGACTAGTGAAGTCTTCCCAACTTTCTTAGACAACGGATTCCACTCCGACTGTAACACCCCAAAATAAAAAATAAAAAAATAAGGGAGGGACCTACGCGCTCGCTGAGCGCGTGCGTGCATCCCAGCACCACTGCCACCCTATCCTCCTTCTTCCTCTTCCCTTGCCGTGCACGCCACCATCCTCACCTCCATTATTTCCCTTCTCCCCCCCCCCCCCACTGCACCATCTCGTCCACCTCGCTACCTCTCTTTCCCTCACATTCTTTCAGATTACCAACACTGGAGCCGATGAGCCTATTGTACAACCCCCCCTCGGTAAGCCCTCCCACCCTGCCGTTAATTTCAGTAGATTAACCTCCTTCCCCCTCGCCGTCGTTGGAGTCCGCGGCAGCCGGCGACTCCGCGTCTAGCCACCGGACCGAGAGCTCCGATGGAAGGAGAGAAACTCTCTATGGGCTTCGGGACCTTAGTGAAGGGAAGAGGGACATCTATGGCTGCCGGCCATGGAGCGCACCCGCCGCCATCGAGCCCTCCTCCCCTCTTTCTTTTTCTTTCCCTTTTACTTACTCTTCTCGGCCTCGTGCTGCACCGCCGACACCGTGGCCTCGCGGTCCGCATTTCCCCTTCTCTGTCTCCTCCCTTGCTTGGAGGGAGATGGTGGAAGGAGGGCGGGGGGGGGGGGGGGGGGGGGGGGGGGGGGGCGGGGGTTAGGCAAAACCCCCACCTACTAAACCCTTTTTCCTAGCCCTTGTGGGCTACGGTCTGACTGCAGCCCACGGGCCCTCCATTGGTACCTTGGTGGGCTGTGGTTGACCCCAGCCAACCTTAGCCAACCTCATGGGCTGCAGTCCAACTACAGCCCACCAAAGCCTCTCTTGCCTTATTGGGCAACCCAATACCCCCAGCCTAGCCCATTGCTTGGCATCCCCCTCGAGGTACATCATTGCGAAGGTGACTTTTGTTTCTTCCGAGTCCGGTCACACCACCCGAAAGTATTGCTCAACATCGAAAAGAAAGTTCTCCAACTCTTTGGCATCCCTTGCGCCCTTGTAGCAGCGTAGTTCCGACACTCTGACCCTTCCAGAATCTCTCTGCTTGTGTGACAGGTTGTACGGTGCTCATCGCTCGTGTGAGTACCGTCACCCTTGCGAAGAGGTCCGCTAGCTGCTCTTTGAGATGTTGGACAGCTTCCTTGGTATTGTCTCGCAATGTTTCGACCTCGTCGTCCATGTGTTGTTGATACGTCTCTAAGCGATCCAGCCTATCGCCAAGAGTGTATATTTGAGCAACATTGGCATTTAGTTGCGAGATGCGTGCCTCCATGTTGTCAAGCCGCTCCTTGTTACTTCAGTGCCTTTCAGAATCGCTCAGATGTGGCTCTGTAATTAGCACTGGCACTTGCTGGTCTTTTGCCCAAATCTGCTGCATTTGCCACTTGACTTGTCTTTCCGCCTTGCTTATGGCGCCCCATTTCATAAGGATGTTGCTCTTGTCGACCCGCTTTGATACCATTTGTCACGGACTAAATCTTTAAGATAAACAAAAACTGTGCGGCACTCAACTTTTAAGTTGCAAAGTTAAGTCAGCCATCCATTTCACAAGCAATGCATCTGCTTTGGATTGCGACAAAGCAAAAGACAAGCAAAATGCACAGTTTGGCAAAAAGATTGTGATTCTCTATTGATTGGAAAAGTAGCTACAAGATATGCCAACGATAAGAAATTTAAAGGGATAGGATAGCCATCGAGGGCAAAATGAATACCATTGAACCAGTGGCACTTTGGTTGCAAAGCTTGCTCACTTAATGCTTCTCGAGAGTTCTCCTATACTACTAAGTATGAGTATCCCCAATTCTACAACCCGGGGGGATCAAAGGTCTTGTGGAGCGTTACGTTTTAGAAATAAGCCCCATTTGGGTTTTGGCCCATGAGTTTTGTAGGCATGTGCGGAAAAAATCTTAAACTAGTGTTGCGACGACACTAATATTGCGATCCCAAGATTGCTTCACAAGGAGCTCTTAAAGGAAACCAAAAGACACTCAAAAACATACAAAAGACATGGGGTTGACATCCCATTTATAGACTCAAAAAGTAATAAATACAATAGGACCGACATTGCGAACAAAACGATCTAAACAATCCGCCGAGCACCATGAAACCACTTAACTGTTAGGTGGTTGCTGTGTGCTTTTTCAGAACGTTGTTACATATAGGTTTATTTTAACCCCAATGCAATTTGTGATTGAAATTTTACCTACAAATACAAAATTAGAGTTTTCCTAGGAATTTAATACACAATTCAGTCTTATTAGAGTAGATGTATGAATATTTTCAACCAAAAATTTTAATGTCTTGGTTAAAACTGCAATTGGAAAAATGTAAATACAAATCTAGGGTTTCTCATACTTGTTCCCCTAAAAACACATCTAAAAAAAGATATTGGAGAGACTAATCAAATTGGATTCTAGCTGTCATATATTTAACGTAGATTTACCTTCTAGTTATTGAATCTAATTCAAATTTCAATAAAATTTTCCCCTAATTTGATTTAACTATATATATATATATATGTAACTTTAGCTTCATGAAACATTTGTGCCTTCACGATGACTCATTTTTCTATTTCTACACAAAATTGTGTCTGGAACACCAATATCTAGGGATAAAGGAATTCCATTTAGCCATTAACTCCAAAAAGACTTACATATCTAATTTAGGGCATCCCAAGGCCATGCTAATGTGTCAACGACATGATAAGGTGTAGGCATGTGTCCGTGCAACTACGAGCTAGTGTGTCAACAAGCCGATGCCACAAAAACAACAATCCTTGCTCTCTGGCAAACAATTGTCTTTGCAATCCCAAAAAACAGCAAAATAATAAGGAAACACTAAATTTCTAGGACATACCCTTATACCTAATTAACTCCAAGTAACCTCAATTATATAGATGGACTTCATAAAGTGTTTGTTTTTCGTTAGAGCCACTATATGAGCAATGAAGAAGCTCATTCCCGGAGAAAATTGTTCTATGCAAATGAAGTAAAATTATTTTATAGGGATATACATGGGTGAGAATTTAGCCGCTGAGGTAAGTAAGAAGTGAATAATTTATTGACAAGGGATACAATGGCTTCTTCACATCATGTCAAACTCAAGTGATAGACAAAAGGAGTACAAACTTCTATGACCATTATTATAGATTCCTGAGTCATTTGTTCCCACAATTATCAACCTTCCGCTTAAAAAAATAATACTCCTACTCATGCTACAAGAAAAAGCACTATTATAAGAGTGAAAACGGATCAGATATTGGTCAACCCACATTTGGATCCATATTTTCGCTCCAGATATGGATTTAAATATGAATATTAGATGGATAACAAAATGTAAAACTATATCAGGATAAAATGGATAAGGATATTAATTAGATATATGGATCAGATCTTAAATAGATATGGATACAAGTCGGAGCTTAAATGAATTCAAATACAAACTAAATCTTAACTAGATTCAATACAAATTGAATACAACGAATCCTTAAATAAATAAAAAGACAAGTAAAATGGGGATTTAATAGATTTGAACAATAATTGAATTTAAATATATCCGAAATTTGAGGATTTAAAATTATATATATACTACTGAAAAATATTTGATATTCCATATATAATAGTAGAATGTGAATTATGGAAGATGAAAGAGAAAAATAAATTTAAACTAAACACAGTAAGAAGAGCTAGAAAGTTTTAAAATGTATTAAATACTAATGACTTCAACTCTTCAAGTTATATGTTTGTGGATAAACAGATACCTGAATCCGAATCCACATATGAATCCGTATCCAAAGGAAATTCATATATCCAAATCCAAATCCAAATCCAAAATATATTAGAATCCAGGTTGGATGTAAATTTTGTAACCCATATCTTATATTTTTGGATGCGGATCCAGGTCGGATTAGATATTACCCGGCCCCTTTTCATCCCTAGTAACAAGAAAATAATACCTTCTAAATTTTAAGAGTTCATTGAACAACATTTTGACTGAGATAGGAGATGTCGTATGTCATACTTCCATTTGAACAAAGCTATCCTAAAAGAATTAGGTACTTATCCTACCATGCTTCAATAGTACCTCATTTACTAAGACTTTACCTTTTGGAAAATTGGATACTCAGCCTTGAATCTTGTGCAAGCAAACTCTTTTATTTCCTGGTCTGTCCCAGGCTCTTGTCGCAAGAACTGATTGCATGGAAATGCTAGAATTTCAAAATCTGGTTATTTCAGAAAGTAAATTAATTAGCTTTCAAATGAAAAAAAGAAGATAATCCCAGACTCCCAGTAATTAGCAGAGAAAAATACTATCATAAAGTTCAAAAAACTCTTGTTTAATAATTTTACCGACAATACATTGACAATTAACAAACCTGCAGTGTAATTCTATAATGCGCATAACAAGAATGACCATCAAACTTTTACCTTCATATAGTTCCCATGCATAAAAAATACTAATAAATGAGTTTATCCTTCAATAATTTTGGAGAAAATTTCAGTAGTCTATTCTTCTTTCAGATTAAAGCAATTAGGAAAGCATCGAAGTGTCAAACACTCAAATAACTTGTGCCACAAACAACTGTTCACTATATAGAATGGACTTCAGTAATTCTTTTAATGCATAGTGAAGGTGCTTACAGCCACAAAGAAACAAAAGATAGCTCCCATTATAGGACACATAAAATGGAACCATACTTTTAATGTTATGTTCTCTTTTGATCTTTCCCTCTGATATCAAATTAACAGCACTCAAGGAGGTTAAGCTCCTATTATCAATTGCCTAGTATAAGCATTGTTAGATAAGCTTCATTACTGATTGTAGATTTGTTGATTTCCATATCTTTAATTTGGATAGATTCTATTTGTTAAATACATAATTATCATATTTGTTATGCCCAAATTATTAAATGTTAATATTTTATTTTAATTATATGTAAACCTTTCATCAATTGAATCTCATTTAATCTTTAAAAAAGATCAAATTTAGGCTCAAACCAGATTTAGGTTTAGCCACTACTAACTTAATGTACCTCTCATCTTTCAAGTCATGCTTAAATTAAATCAAAATCCACTAATCACTTCCTTTTCTAAATCAGAATTCCTTCGTTTTTTATCGAGCAATAAATTTTCAGCAATCAAATCTCTATCAAATTACATAATTTCAGTGAAGAATCTTCACTAATGTAGCAGATTTTCAGCTCTAATTCAATAATAATTGCAGCAATAAACAAATATAACACCCTAAATAAAAAATAAAAAAAATCGACGCACGCACCATGCATCACAGCCCCCTACCACCCGTCCTTCTTCCTCTTCTCTTGCCGTGCACACCACCATCCCAACCTCCTCTGTTTCTCCCCCCCCCCCCCCCCCCCATCTCTCCCTCCCTCACCTTCTCTCGGATTGCCAACGCTGAAGTCGACGAGCCTACCAGCCTACCGTACGACCCCCCTCGATAAGCCCTCCTACCCCGCCGTTAATTTCAGTAGATTAACCCCTCTCGCCGTCGTCAGAGTCCTTGATGGTCAACGACTCCACGTCTAGTCGGCCAGCTCCGATGGAAGGAGGGAAGCTCTCCAAATGGGTTTCGGGCCCTTAGTGAAAGGAGGAGGGACCTCCATGGCCACTGGCAATGGAGCGCGCCCTGCCGCCGTCGAGCCCTCCTCCCCTCTATTGTTTTTCTTCCCCTTTTACTTACCACTCTCGACCGCCGTGCCTTACCCCACTGGCATCGCAGCCTCGTGGGGTCCGCGTCGCCCTCTTCTGTCTCCTCCCTTACTTGGAAGGAGATAGTGGAAATGTGGGGGGGTTAAGCAGAACTCCCCACCCACCAAGCCTAAGGCCCTTGGTGGGCTGCGGTTAGACTATAACCCACCAAGGCCTCCTTGTCTATTGGACTTTCATGAGTACGGATAAGAAGGACGGGTTCACAAACGCGTTCGAACGCAACCTGAAGAATTCAAGCTATCGCGTTCGAACGCACTCGAGCCCGTTCGAACGCATTCGAGCCCGTTCGAACGCACCAACAAAGTTTAAAAATATTGGACTTTCATGAGTACGGATAAGATTCAGATTTGGCTCTATCTTGAAGTTCATGAGTACGGATAAGATTCGGATTTCTCTACCTTGAAGATCATATATAAGGATTGTGAAACCCTATCTGAAGGTGAGTTGAAGAAATATTATTGAAGGAGACTTCTTGAGGCTACATCGATTCTTCAACTAACAATGTTCCACTCATCTACAAGAATTTAATCTTTCATCTTAAGGGTGATCTAGACGAAAGATCAATCTCGAGGGCTACTGAGATTGGACTTCAATCACAAGAAGCAGTGAATCGTGTGTTCTAGCGATCAAGACTGAGAGAAACAAAGTCGTTTGGATCGACGGAGTGTTTTGTGAGTCAGTCTTGTAACTGCTACTATTATAGTGATTGGTTTTGATTCGAGTTTGGATCCGTGATTTTTTCCCGATTGGGTTTTTCCACGTTAAAATCTTGGCGTTCATCTCTACTTTCGTTCTTAATATTTCTTCGGACTTTTACTTAAGCGAACGAGCGATATCATTGCCTAGTGTTTAGATGCATACGTGTGTCTAGGGATTTATTTTTTCAAATTTAAAATCAAGTAAACATCGGCCAAAGGATTTCACATAGCTCATACGAACCTCTCGAAAAGAGTTATCTTTTAGTAAGCCCAGTGAGCACCTTCCAAATTACAATGTCTAGGTAAGTTCTGTCAAAAAGGAGAGCCGTACTGAGACATCTAAGGGAACTGGAATTTTGAAGAGGCTAGCGTCCACCAGTATTCCTAGGACTTACCTGGTTGTATTTTGATAGGCCTTAACTGGTAATCCTCTAGCTTACTCTGAAAAAGAGTAGGAGCTCTCTAATTAGGAGAGAAATGATTCTCTATAAGATTAGAATTGAAAAAAATTGCTTACCCTCATATTATACTTTAAAAATAAAAACTGTTGACTATGATTTGCTTGGTAAGATTTGTGTTTGTGAAGCCTTTTTAAACTTAGAAATTAGTTAGGTTCGAGATTATTTAGGTCAGCTTGTTAGGGAAGATATGACTGAAAACCATCAAACGGTTCAAGATGATACCATAACTTTACAAGAGCGATTTGCCCCTAATGGAACCCAACCTTCAAAATACATTATGTTATCTAACACTAATACAACTCATTTTGAATTAAAACCTGCCATCCTTCAATTGCTTCCTACCTTTTATGGTAAGGAAAATGAGAATCCATACTCTCATGATGAATTCTTGGATATCTATTCAACATTCAAATTTCAAAACTTCTTTTATGAATATATTAGGCTAAGGCTCTTTCATTTTTCATTGAAAAACCAAGCAAGAGCTTGGTTGAATCATTTAGAGCGTAACTCGATCACCACTTGGAAAGATCTAAACTATAAATGTGTCCAAATTTTGAAAGAATAGCTGAAAATTCCTAATAATGGGATTTTAATACTGAAAGCTGAGGGACGTCACAGTCTAAGAGAGGAATGTATGAAGTTCAACAGGATGTGAGTATGAATGCACGACTGGATAGTTTGTCTAGGAAAGTTGAAACCCTTGTGTTAAGTCAAACTATGAAACTTATAAATCAAGTGCAACCTGAAATTTGTAGTGATTGTGCCAGTCCCATGCACACTGCAATGATTTGCTATTCCTTCGGGTACCAAGATAGGTTTAATGAATAAGTAAATACCATAAATCAATTTCGAAAGCCATTCAATAGTTCTTACTCTGAAACATACAATCCAAATTGGAGAAATCACCCCAATTTTTCTTGGAGGGCACAGCAATCTCAAATAAAGCAAGGAGGACCTCTAGGATTTAACCAATTTCGTCCTCTTACTCAGCCTGTCTCTTATGCCCGTCCTCTTAATCAATCGGTTGTAGCACCTCAGCAATATCCATTCAACTTAGAAGCGATGATAGAGAAATTTATCACTAGAACTAGTGCTAACTTGCAAAGAATAAAAGCTACTAATATAGAAAATTCTCAAGTCATTTCTCAACTTCAACATCAAGTGAGTCAATTAGCATCTAAGGTTAATGCGAGAGAACAAGGAAAATTTCCTAGTCGACCCATTCCTAACCCAAGGGCCAATATGAGGTTCGCCATATCCACCTCAAGTGTGCACAATGAACAAATTCAATCAGTCATTACCTTTAGGTCTAGAAGACTAGTCAACAATAAGGTTAAAGTGCCAAATCATGAAAAATCTATCTTAAGAGGGTGAGGAATTTTATATCCCCTAAAATAATTATAATAGTTCATTTGGAACTATAACCTCCAACTCTAGCAACCCAATTAGGTCTTGGAGAGTTAAAGCCAACTCAAATTAGACTGTGTTTGGCAGATCGTTCTATCAAGTATCCTCGAGGCATTATAGAAGATGTTCTGATTAAGATAGATAAGTTCATTTTTTCTATGGATTTCATAATCTTTGATATTGAACCTGTTCAAAACCCGAGCAATCATATCCTTGTGATCTTAGGAAAGATATTCTTAGCCATTGCTAATGCAGTCATTCACTGTCAAAATAGGATTATGAAGCTATCTTTTGGCAATATGATTGTTTAATTAAACATCTTTGATGTTAGCTATTAACCTCCTAACTGATGATGCTTTTGAGGTTGGCATGATTGAAGGCCTATTAGAGAGCATAAATGAGTAGGCAAATATTGATGATCCTTTAGAAAAGTGTCTTTTTATATTTTGACGATGATTTTGATTGGGAAGCTTCTTTTGAGGATGTCGATGCATTATTAGATTCTGCACCTCTTATGAATTTTAATCAACTACCATCAGCACCGCACGTGCCGGTAGGCACGAGGCGTGCCGAGCGGCACGCCCCTATGTGCCACCGGCACGTATTTAAAATATTTTTAATAAACTTTTTAGGATATTTAAAGATGTTTTTCGGTCTTCAATATGTCAATTTTTAGTTTTTAGTTTAAATATATATATTAAAAGTTTAAAACCTATATTATAATGTTTTATCTTTAGATTTTTTTTGTAAATGACATATTTATTAAAGATAAAGTAATAATTAAATATAAATATTATTCAACACATACTATGATTGAAGACATTCATTAAAACTAATATTAATGATTGAACATTTCATAATATAATTGAACACATAATATTAATCAATAATAGTTTAATAATTAAAATTAATATCTAGCTGAACATAAAATAACGAAGAGAATCAAATACTTCATTTGTTGATATAAGAATAACATGAGAATGTTGCATTAAATACTACTAATATTTTTCAAAACTCATTCACTGATAGTATTGTTCATTGTAGCGTTTCACATAGCCTTCATATAAATAAAAATTTTATAATTCTCTTATGATATGATATGATATGAATATTGAACATGTACGGAAATTAACGGCACCAACACAGGCATAGAAACATCATAAGCATATCGTAGATGATAAATATAGAATATAATAATGGTGTTATAGCTCTGATGGGTGTGATATGATGGTAATTATAATAAACTCATATTATCCTATGGGTGCACCTCTCCTAATGTTCTGCTAACTACAAACTCAAGTTCTCTGTAAAAGAAATACCTCTCTGAAAATGTTGTATAACAAGAACGTATGTCTCATCTCTATTATCACTGTCGCCAGACTGAGTTTCGTTATTATCACCATCATCATCATTATCATTTCTAGTCTTATTATCATTAATTTTATCTAAAAGCCTTCTAAATGATCAATTGATTAGTTAATTTGATAATGACTGATGAAAATAGAAAAAAAATTTAAAAAATAGCTCCATATAGCACAAAGACTGGCACGGGGCTGTGCTGAACGGCACACAGCCATGCCAGCCCGACATGGCTCAACACGGCATGTGTGCCGGTCAACACACACCCATGCCAAGTGCCGTGCCAGTAATCCATAATTTTAATAAATAGCAGCCCAAGATTGAACTTCCACTATCTTCATCCCCAACTCCTCCGTCCATTATAGAACATTTAAAGTTAGATCTTAAACCACTACCTGATACTCTTAAATACGTAATTTTAGGCTCTTCTAAAACCCTCTTATTATTATAGCATCTGATTTGGGTAAGGAACAGGAGGAAAAACTTGTGAATATCTTAAAATAATACAAGAAAGCTATAGGATGGACCATAGCTGATAACAAAGGAATTAGTCCTAATGTGGTTATGCATCGAATCATTTGGAGGAAAATGCAAAAAAATCTTGTAAACTGTAGCGGAGGTTAAAATCCTATAATGAAGGATATTGTTAGAGCTAAAGTGCTAAAAATTATTGGATACAAGTATCATTTACCCAATTTTGGATAGTGCATGGGTGAGTCCAATTCATGTTGTGCCTAAAAAGTCTGGCATTACGATAGTGCAGAATAAGAACGATGAGGTAGTACTAGTTCGTGTTCAAATAGGGTGGCGTGCTTGCATTGACTACTGAAAACTTAATCTTGTAACAAGGGTCATATTCCCCTTCCTTTTATTGAGGTAATACCAGCTCGTGTTCAAACAGGGTGGCGTGCTTGCATTGACTACTGAAAACTTAATCTTGTAACAAGGGTCATTTTCCCCTTCCTTTTATCAATCAGATACTTGAAAGGTTAGTCGGACATGCTTATTATTGTTTTTTATATGGTTATTTGGCTATAACCAAATCTCTATAGCACTTGAGGATTAAGAGAAGACTACCTTTACTTGCCCTTTTAAAACATTTGCCCATCCTCGCATGTCTTTTGGGTTATGCAATGCTTCTACTACCTTTCAAAGGTACATGATTAACATATTCTCAAATATGGTAGAATGATTCTTGGAAATTTTTTATGGATGACTTTTCTATCTTTGGATTATCAATTGATGAATGCTTGCACCACCTGTCTCTAGTCTTAGAAAGGTGCAAAGAGAAAAGCCTAGTGCTTAATTGGGGAAAATGTCACATTTCGCACTCTCTGGATGTGCGAACCTGATGCAGGCATTCACGTTCGAACGTACTCCACCCTCGTTTGAACGCGACATACAGAAAACTTCTTTTTTTAAGAATTAAACACTTAAAACAAGAAACAGAGACATCCCTAAAGTATATCCATACTTGAGACAACATCAATGAAGCCCGAATCATATCAATCCACCACGCTTCCGCAACCTTGTCCTGAAAGTTTGAAATTAGGAAAGCGATCTTTGAACTCTAACTCAAGCTCCTCCATGATTTGATCCTCTGCATTAGTACCCCACATATCTGAAAATAGAGGAAGGGTTGGTGCTGAAAAGGAGGTGAGCTCACTTGTGTCCGGTTGGTGCGAAAAGGCATCGGCCACTTGGTTCTCAATCCCCTTTTTGTAAACTAGTTCGTAGTCATACCCAAGGAATTTCGTGACCCACCGTTGTGCTGGTATATGCACACGTTGCTCCATGAAGTAGGGTAAGCTACGCTGGTCCATGCGGATAGTAAACCGTTGGCCAATCAAGTAAGGTCGCCATTTGGTGACAGCATGTAGAATTGCTAACATTTTGTGCTTGCAGGTGGATAGCTGTCGTGACCGGTTTGACAATGCCTTGCTCATGTATGCCACGAGCCTGCCCTCTTGCATCAAAACAGCTCCAATACCCTCACCCGAAGTGTCGTATTCCACCACAAAGGGTTTGCTGAAATTTGGTAGTGCTAGAACCGGTGCGGTAGACATGGCTGTCTTCAATGCTTCGAAGGCCTCTGCCGCCTTGCCCGTCCATTGAAACCCTCCTATTCTGAGTAAGGAGGTTAGCGGGGCAACAATCTTGCCGTAGTTGGCAATGAATCGCCGGCAGTACCCCGTCAACCCAAGGAATCCCCTCAATTCCTACAGATTAGTGGGAATCGACCAGTCCATCATATTCTTGATCTTGCTTGGATCAGCTTCCACTCCTCTCGTTGAGTTTATATGTCCTAAGTACTCCACTCGTAGCTCTCCTCAAAGGCACTTGCTCATCTTGACTTTTAATTGATTTTGTCGCAAGATATTCAACACCTCACCGATATTTTCGCAAGTGCTCGCTCCAATTCCTACTATACACTAGAATATCGTCAAAGAAGACGAGCACATACCGACGTAAGAGCGGCCGAGAAAGATCATTCATCGGCCCTTGGAAGGTAGCCGGTGCATTGGTGAGCCCAAACGGCATGACTCGAAACTCATAATAGCCATCGTGAGTTCAAAATGCCGTTTTGTGCACATCTTCCGGGTCAACGCGGATTTGATGGTACCCCGCTCTTAAGTCAAGTTTGCTAAAGTAAGCCGACCCTGTAAGTTCATCCAGCAATTATTTGATCACCGATATTGGATACCGGTCTTTGACGGTGATCACATTCAAGACTCGCTAGTCGACGCAAAATCACCAATTCCCGTCTTTCTTCCAAACCAGCAGCACCGGCGATGAGTAGGCACTTCTACCCGATTGAATAATCCCTTGCTCTAGCATCTCTACCACCAATTTGTTGATCTCTTCCTTCTGGACATGCGAGTACCGATAGGGCCGAACATTTACTGGTTTAGCCCCTGTAATGATCTGAAAGCGATGGTCGTGCCGGCGGGTTGGCAGTAGTCCTCAGGGTTCCTCGAAGAGATCCTTAAATTTTTACAGCAGCTCTTACATGTCAATGGCTATTTCCTTTGATAGTAGATGTTCTTGTTCAACAATAGCCATTTACAATAGTAGAGCTCGATCCCGTACACAAGTCCCAAAAGTGGTTGCAACGTCGGCCCTTACCGTGGTTGATTTCCATCTAGCAGCACTCTTCGACCATTCCTCCGAAATGTAAGTGTGAGGTTTAAAAAATCAAATGTTACGGGTCCTAAACTTTGAAACCATTGGATCTCCAAGATAATGTCGGCATCTCATAAGGCCAACGGATAAAGATCCAATTTGAAAGTTTGGCCTTGCACTTTTAGTTCCACACCTCCAGAAATAAAATTTGTCCGCAATGTGATGCCATCTCCAATTGTCACATCGAACCCTTCCGTGGGTTCCGACTCGAGCCCAATCTTCCTAAGAAGCCTCTTGTCAATTAAGTTGTGGGTGGACCCAGTGTCGATCAAAACTCTCACTGTGGTTTTCTTGACTACAGCGTTCACCCGCAAAGTTTTTGGCGCGGCTGTACCTGAATACACATGGAGGGAGATTTCGGCTATCATGTCCTCTACGGGTTGCTCCTTAGCTAATTCTCCTTGATGTCTAGTCACACCTTCATCTTCAGCTATTAGCATCACCGATCCCATCGGTTTAGCGCAGCGATGTCCGAGTACAAACTTCTTGTCACAACAAAAGCATAAGCTTTTGGCTCTTCGTTCCTTCATTTGAGTAGGTGTAAGTGCTCGTCCCGGACCTCTAGATGCGTACTTCACATCTTGGGATGGCTTAGGGATGCTCGAGGAGGCACCATTGCAGCAGCGATCCTTGGTACGCCGATAACATTTTCTGCCGCTATGGTTTGTTCAGCTTAATTACGGTTTCCTTGGCTCGTCTAGTTCTGTATTAGATGTAACTTTATGGCTCGATATTTGTCTTCCATGAGCACCGCATCTTCGAAGGCCTCATTTAAGGTTCTAGGCCTTAAAGCCCTCACAACGGCTTGTATGTCTCCTCGCAACCCGGAGATGAAGGTGCTGCGAAGTTGCTAATCCGTCCATGGAGGTTGGCATCGGCTATTTATTTTCTCAAATTCTTCTTGGTATGCCCCAACCATGGTCTTTTGCACCATCTTTGAGATGAGAGCATCGAAGTCTTCATACCCCGACGCTCCAAATTGCTGCGTGATATCGACGCAAAAGTTAGCCCAAATTTCGATAGCCTCATTGGCATTAGCTGTTTGAAACCAATGAAGCGCCGCATCTTCAAGGTGGAAGTTCGCAAGCGTCACCTTATATTCTTTCGTCGTACTCTAGTATGCAAAGAATTGCTCCGCCCTATACAACCAATCGATCGGATCGTCACCTTTGAACTTGGGGAATTCAAGACATACGATTTGCCCACGGATACCATTGTCTCGATTCGGATCATGTCCAAGTCCTTGTCTAACCGGAGGAGGATGCACCATGAATAGTTGATGATCCCTCCTTCGATTTTGATTAACTCGCCACGGTTCCAGTTTGTATTGCCCTGCCCACAAATTTAGATCTCCAAGGTGATTTCCATAGTGATTCGCTCGTCGGATGGGTTCACCTGCCAATAGGGTGGTTGCAAATTCTGAACCGGTGGCAGCAGGTTCATAGGAGTGGACTCACGTCGTGGGGTCAATGGTGCATTCCCGTTTGCCATGGCTTCCCTTGTCACCCGTAATTCCCGCATCATCTCCATCATCATCTGGTTGTTGATGGCCATTTATTCGGAAAGAGACCCCAACACAGCTTGAACACTAGGTTCTTCCGTATTCCGATTTGATCGGGCGGTTCCGCGGGTGGAAGTCCCCGCAACCGTTTCCCCCTCCTCTATTGGGAGAATCTCTTCTTCCTCATTTCGCCATGCAGCCATGGTTTTGATTGTCGTCATTGGAAGCGCGTGTCCGAGGAACGGTGGCTCTGATACCAACTTGATACGATCTCCCCTTTTGGCCAAGACTCGATCTATTCTGATTTTCAGATCTGGGCAAGATCTGATACGGAACTTTGAAAATATATCCCAAAAGATGCCACCATCGGATCGACGTGAGATTTTGATATGTTGTAGCCCAGGAAAAGAGCTTTTCAACAAATCAAGTTTCAGGCGAATCGGATATTGGGATCTCAAGATATCGTCCGACTAGTGGACGAACGTCTGAAAGTCTGTCTTAGGATCCGTGGATAGAGGTACGAGATCCTAGATGATAGTGGTTGGTGGTGGACCAGCGTTAATGGGGTGGCATCGGTGAATAAGTGGTGGTGGAAGGGTTATGGTTGATGGAAGGATTAGGGCAAATGTTGGATAGATTGGAAGAAGATAGAGTGGGCCGCCCCTAAGGAACTAGGGTGATTGGCCGGACAAGGGAGGTTAGAAGCGGCGTCGTCGGGGATCAAGAGAACAGAAGAGAAGTAGACGAAGGAGATAAGGCAAAAACTCAATTCATCAATAATGATTCTATGGTTGCTATCCACACCTTTAGAGGCTAACCAAACAATTCAAAAATGGCAAATTTTAACCCTAAAACAGTACAATTTCGCCTACCGTGTTCGAACGCAACCGATCGCGTTCGAACGCACATATTTTCGCGCTTTGTGGATGTGCGAACGCGATGCAGGCATTCGAACGCACGTTCGAACGCAATGTTTGAACGTATATTTTGCACTCTCTGGATGTGCAAACCTGATGCAGACGTTCACAAGCACGTTCGAACGCACTCTGCCTGCGTTCGAATGTGACATACAGAAAACTTATTTTTTTAAGAATTAAACACTTAAAACAAGAAACAGAGACATCCCTAAAGGTATACATGCTCGAAACGACATCGGTGAAACTCGAATTGTATCAAAAAGACTACTGCAAAAATTTTGCAATGTGAGTTTCATTGGCCCTCCATCTTTCGTGATGTACATGAGTATTGCAAAGTTTGTAAGAGATGTCAAAAGCTAGGAAGTATTTCAAAGAGAAACATGATGCCGCTCAATCCGGTTTTAATTGTTAAAATTTTTGATGTCTGAGGTATGGATTTCATAGGACTTTCCAAATTCTTTTAGTTGTGAGTACATCCTTGTTGCTGCAGATAATGTTTCAAAATAGGTTAAAGTCATAGCTTATAGGACGAATGATCACAAAGTTGTAATCAAGTTTTTTAAAGACAATGTTTTTGCTTGTTTTGGTATGCCACGTGCCATTATAAGCGATGGGTGGAAACATTTTTGCAATCAAGTTTTTAAAAGACTTATGCTTAAATATTCTGTCTTGCATAAGGTTGCCACACCTTACCACCCACAAACTAGCGGCCAGGTCTAGATATCCAATAAAGAGATCAAAAGAATTTTGGAGAAAACGATTAACCCCACTAGAAAAGATTGTTCGTTAAGGCTCAGTGATGCACTGTGGGCATATCGGACTGCATTTAAAACACTTATTAGGATGTCCCCATATCGAATTGTGTTTGGTAAGGCTTGTCACCTTCCTGTAAAGTTAGAACATTGAGCTTATTGGGCGATTAAGCAACTCAATTTTGATCTTGATAAAGCAGGTGCTCATAGGAAATTACCATTGAATGAACTAGAGGAAATTAGAAATGATGCTAATGACTGTGCTAAAAGCTATAAGGATAAAATGAAACAATATCATGATAAAACACATTTTGAGAAAATCATTTAGTCTTGGTTAGAAAGTCCTACTTTATAAGTCGATCTTTTTCCTGAGCAATTGAGAAGTGGACGGGCTCTTTTACTATACGCACTGTCTATCCTTATGGAGCTGTAGAGATTGAAAACCCTAAAATCGATAAGGTATTTAAAGTGAATAATCAAAGGCTTAAACCATTTTTAGAATTATGCAACCTAGAAGTAGAAGAAGTACTTCTAGAAGACCCTAATTATCAAGGTTAATCTCTATATCTACTAGAGATTGTTTTTGTACATTGTTATTTGACTTTTTATTATTATATGTATAGCATTTGACAAGAGGAAGCTTATATTATAAATTATCCTTCTCAAGTAAATTCTACCTTTTTCTTTATGCTTTATATTCTTACATTGAGGACAATGAGAATTAGATTGGTGGTGGAATTTTATTTATTTATTTATTTTTATTTTTTGGTCTTTAATTTTCAGTTACTTATAGTTATGTTTTATTTTTCGCTATTCTTTTTTGTGTTTTTGCTCCTTAGAATATGTAGTGATATTTAGCAGAGTCAATTTGGTAAGACAGCGGGGATCAAATACAAAGTGATGTTTTGATTAAGCGAAGCATAAGTTCTATTTTCTTCATTCTATTTTTAGACACTTATTTAAAAAAAAAAACTAATGGGATATGTGTTTTAGTGATGCAATCCTCAGAATGTAGTCTTGTTACCTACCATTATATTTCTGAAATAAATGCGAGGATCAATATAAAATATCTAGTATTCTTAGTAATTCTCAATCTGTAATCATAGAGTTTCATGCTAATTATTCAGGAGAAATTTTCAGATCAAATATAGGTTGAATGTATAATATGCTACTAATAAATATATTAAGTTGATTGAAATGCAAAAAAGTATAATTGATGCTAGAGCAAGAGTCTTTCTACTGAGTAATCGGGCCTTTGCATAGCAACTAAGGAAATTTTGGCACCAAAAGACAGAGTTACCATCTTTAATTTATGGCTGCTAGTTGTATACCGCCTTTTTGGTTCTAGGTGTGATACTCGAAGGGTGCCTCGTCACCTAGTGACTACATCCACCGACAGAATCCTCGCTACAAGAACTATCTAAAAAGCAAGATAACACTAGCATTGCTTAACCATAAAATTCCAACTTATGTTAATGAGAAAATTAAGATCGTAATAAAGCATATTATACATATACACCCTAGTGTTCCGATGTGATTTAGATCTGGATTTATCTCCTTGTGTTTAATTGCAACATGCTTTTCTATTATGACTTTCGAAGAATGAATAGTTTCAATAAGGTTAGAGTGTATACTAATGCTAAATGAGAAGATAATTGAATACCTTGCCTACATTTTTTAGATTGATTGACTTTAGCTATGTCGGCTTTGTGAAAATTTACTAATATTTATTTGTGTATATTCTTAGTATGAGGTCTTGAAGGCAACTGCAAAGTTTGAGATTTGCTAATCTGAGTGGATGTAATTGTCAGTATTTTTGGGTTGGTTTTACTAAATGTTGTTACATAATCAATAAGGAGCAAATTTTAGGTGATTTTGTTATTTTCTTTTCAAATATTTTTTTATTACTTGAGTCTTGTATTTTATTTCTTTTGTTTTGTTTAATTGACTCAATAAATTTTGTGGGTAAATTCACTACAAACCTTCACGAGACACAACTTGTCTACTAGTGGAAGCTAGGGGTTTAAAGGCTTGTTGCATATGCTAAATGCAATCGCGATGCCTACAAAAGTGAGTTAGAATATTTTTTTTCTTCCCAAATTCTTCATTCTTCTGTTTTGCTCGAGACTAGCAAAAATCTAGGTTTGGGGGTATTTGTTAAATTCATAATTGTCATATTTGTTATGCCCAAATTATTAAATGTTAATATTTTATTTTAACTAATAAATTTATTTTAGTTATATGTAGACCTTTAATCAATTGAATCTCATTTAATTATTAAAAATGGTCAACTTTCAAGTCATGCTTAAGTCAAACCAAGATCTACTAATTACTTTCTTCCTTATCTAAATCAAAATAAGTCAAAATTCCTTCTTTTTTTCATCGAGCAACAGATTTTCAGCAATCAAATCTCTATCAAATTGCATAATTTTAGCAAGGAATCTTCACCTAATGCAACAAAATTTTACTTCCAATTCAGCAAAAACTTCAATAATAATTGCAACAGTAAATAAATTTTAAATTCCTATTTGAACAACAATTTTAGCTAAACAAATTACCCACCTAATGCAGCAGATTTCTAATATATTTCATACAGATTTTCACCAAATTTCATGCACATTTTCAGCAGATTTCAAGCATAATCACAGTGGACTTTCAGCAAATTAAGAGCAGATTTTCATGCTCCAAGAAGTCTATAAATATCTTTTCTAGTGTACTTTCTGTTAAGTTTTTCTTTTGAGGAGTTATAGTTTAAATTTTAACATTTAAACTTACAACTGTTTCAATTCAATTGGTACCAATAAAGCGCTTACATTAAAAGAAATTTTAATCTTTATAAGTCAACAAAATTCCTATTCTGACTTTCTTATTTTTGGATTTGGATTTTGATGGTTTTTGAAAAAAATATTCTAAAACTCTCTAATGCTAAATCTCATGTTTATTTTTATTCAAATTGTGTTATCAACTACTAAAATGAATTTCTAATTTTCTTAATGTTGAGGATAAAGCTTATTGAGAACATTTTTTTTATTTTAAATCTCTTATATGTTCTTAATTGCTAAATAGGTTTTTCTTTCTTCTACTTTAAATTTGTCGTTTAGAATTTAGATATTAATTGTTTTTTTCAAAAAGAATACATCTAATGATCTAAAATTCTTACTCCATATTTTCTAAAAATAAAATAACTTTATTTTTATGAAAATTAAATTGTTTATTCAAAAATAATCTTTTCATCCACCGGTGATTGATTTCTTGGTTAATTGTAGAAAAAGAAGAGATTTATGTTATCTATAGAAATATATTATCTACAAGTAGATTTCAAGACCTTATTTCTCCAACACTTAATTAAAAAAAGCTACAACAAATTTTCTGTTTCCATAAATCTCCTAAACCCATTTTCCAACTAGGTTAAAATTATATTTAAAATTTTCAAACACTTCAAGTTTTCAAACAGGTCCTCGTGGGATCGATACCTTGCTTGCCAATATACTTCATAGATTTGTGCATTTGTGAGTGTTACTTAATTTGTCACAACACTATTCTATCTAGCATTGTTGCCTCCTCATATATATTATAGTCCTAGAACTGCTAACAATTAAAACCTCATTGAAAGATAAAGTGTTAAGTCTTCTTTTAGATCTTCATCACGAGAAAGATGTTTTGGATGATATAAGGAAAAGGAGATAATCATTTTGATAGAGATGATATGCACTAGTAAAAAAGCAAGAACAAGAATCTAATACATGCTATAAGAGAACTTTACGAGTAGGTTTCCATGTTTGATAGGTGTTAATGTATATACTCTTATCATGTACCTGAGGGACAATATACCTCAACCATGTATTTATACTCATTCTCAATGTGAATACAAGTGTGTTCTTCCATTTGTCACATGGTATCAGAGCCCACACTAGGTTACCATCTCTAACCTTCTTCGTGAACTCGTAGCTGATCAATCTCTCCGGTCGACGGATCACACTCATTTCCTTCGATGCTTCGCTGCCATTGATCGTTGCGAGCTCGAGTGGCAGCTCCTAGGTCTCCATCGACGCTGCCGGCGAATCCGTCGACTCCGGCCCCTTTCCGTCGATTCCGCAGAGGAGGAGCGACGTCTCCTGGCCTTCGACGCCTCGCCGCCCTCGACTATTGTGAGCTTCATTTCCTTCGACGCCTCGCTGCCATCAATTGTCGCGAGCTCGAGTGGCAGCTCCAAGGTCTCCATCGACACCGCCGGCGAATCCGTCGACTCCGGCCCCTTTCCGTCGATTCCACCCCTTTTCTAGATCTCTATCAACGCCGCCGACTCTTTCTTCAGGTTGGAAGCTTCTGATCGGAGAGGCTTGCCAACTCCGGCGCTTCCTCCAACTCCGACGACGGCGATCGTTACAGGTTGGGCGCCTTTAGGACTCAACGCAAGGTGAATCAATCCCTATCTGAGAAATAATTGATTAGATCAATTCATCTCAATTTGTTCTTGCTCGAAGTCTGATCTAGCAAAGGGTTAATTGATTAAACTTGCTACTTGATTCAATTCATCTCAATCCTATCTAAGAAATAATTGATTAGATCAATTCATCTCAATTTGGTCATGCTTGAAGTCTGAGCCAGCAAAGGATTAATTGATTAAACTTGCAACTTGAATCTGTTGCTACTATTTTTCAATGGCTAATTCTGATACAGTCCGTGATTATCTTCCTTACGCTGATTTTATGCTTGTAACCGCTGCTGATTGGCCATATTGGTGTGCTACAGTAGAGAGTGCACTTGATGGACGTGACCTCTCAATTCATCTTGACAAATCTAGTATTATACCTTCCGATGACTCCAAAGAGCATGGACTCGACTACATACTGTTCAGTCTCGATATGCTCCACCAGTGGCTTTCCCTTCGACCGGGGTGGAACAGGTTCTTGCTGTTGCTTCTGCTAATTACTCTCGCTCAAACTATTCTTGCTCTCGTCCTCAGTGTTCTCATTGTCATAAGCCGGGACATCTGATTGAGACATGTTGGGAATTGTATCCTGAGAAACGCAAGAACCACAAACAAAAGAGTCGTCTACGTCCAACGGCATCTATGGCTACTATTGTTTCTTCTGAGATGCCTTCCACCATTCCTGTCTTGCATACTGCTCCATCAGATCGTCTTCAGCAGATTGAGCAAACACTGGCACAACAGAGTCAGCTCCTCAGTCGTCTTTTACATAATCCGGTGGCCACTACATCTGCTTCTCCAACAGATCACTCAGCCATGTCTACTCCATCTGGTATTACTCATGACACTCGGATTGTGGACTCTGGTGCTACTCAGCATATGACTCCAGATTCTTCTATACTTACTATTTGCTCACCCATGTCATATTTGTCACCTCTTCAAACTGCAAATGGATCTCTTCTTCCTATTTGTCAGTCTGGATCTATTACCACTACCTCAGAGCATTCCGGTCGTCTCACTTTACCGCATGTCTTACATGTTCCTGATCTGAGCATGAATCTTCTCTCAGTTAGCAGTATTTGTGATTCTGGCTATCATGTCTTATTTACTGCGACTTCTTGTGTTGTGCAGGATCCACTTACCGGCCAGGAGATTGGAGTTGGTCGTAGAGCTGGTGGCCTTTACCACATCTCTTCTCTTCATCTACCTGTCTCACATATTTCCCATTTTGTTGGTGCTACTCTCTCTCCTGTTGATTTGTGGCACTGTAGGTTAGGTCACATGTCCAAATCTTGTCTTAAAGGTATTTTCCATTCTGGAGCCTTAGGACGTGATTCTTTTGGTTTTAGTTCTATGTCAGATTGTGTGAGTTGTAAGTTAGCCAAACTATCAGCTCTTCCTTTTTCTTCAAGTAATAGTAAAAGCAGTTCATCTTTTGATCTTGTTCATTCTGATATATGGGGCCCTGCACCTTTATCTTCCAGGTGTGGATATTTGTATTATGTGAGTTTTATTGATGACTTTTCTAGATATACTTGGGTTTATCTCATTCGTCATCGCTCTGAGATTCCCCAAATTTATCAAATTTTTACATCTATGATTCACACCCAGTTTCACAAACACATTAAGGTTTTCAGGTCTGACTGTGCTCGAGAGTATGCGTTCCATTCTCCATTCTCATGGCACCATTTTTCAACAGTCTTGTCCCTACACTCATGAACAAAATGGTGTAGCAAAACGAAAACATCATCATATTTTAGAGACTACGCGTGCTCTTATTCTTAGTTCATCTGTCCCTCGTTCTTTCTAGGCAGAAGCTCTCTTGACCTCTGTTAACCTTATTAACTTCATGCCTTCTCCTCTCCTATAAGATCGCTCTCCTCATGAGGTTCTTTTATCTGTTAAACCAGATTATAGTATTCTTCGTGTCTTTGGATGTACTTGCTTTGTTTTGCTACCTGCTCATGAGTATGACAAGTTGTCCGCTCGATCTGTGGAATGTGTTCTTCTTGGATATAGTTCTGAACACAAAGGTTATAGATGCTATGACTCTTTGACTCGTCGAATGCGGATTGCTCGTCATGTCTCCTTTTTAGAGAATATTCCTTATTACTCTCATGAGTCTGAGGACCTCACTTTTCTTGAGCCTCCAGCTTCGACATCTATTCCTCAGTCTCCTCTTGAGATAGTGCCCACTTCAAATTCTCTTGAGGAGCCTCTTGTTGGATGTCCTAGTGATTCTCTCCCTTGTCGTCCTATCACTCAGGTTTACTCTCGACGAGTTATTCATGTACCTCCTTCATCTTCTCCTCCTCATGTTCCTCCTATTTCATTTTCGGCTCCACCTCCTACACCTTCTCCAGCTGGTACTGTGGGTCCTCGCCGATCTCAACATGAGCATCGTTCTCCTCAGAGATATGGATTTATTGATGTTGCATGTTATTCTTCTGAGTTCCACACCTTTCTAACAGCTCTTCACGCAGATCATGAGCCTAATTCTTATCAGGAGGCTATTGTCCATCCTGAGTGGCAACATGCTATGAATTAGGAGTTTCAGGCTTTTGCACATACTCAGGCATGGGATGTTGTTCCTCTACCAAGTGGCATTGAACCTATTAGTTGTAAATGGGTTTACAAAATCAAGAGACGACCTGATGGATCTATTGAAAGATATAAAGCTCGTCTTGTTGCTAGAGGTTTCACCCAAGAGTATGGCATTGATTATGAGGAGACATTTGCCCCTGTGGCTCAGATGACTACTGTTCGTACTCTTCTTGAGGTAGCTGCCATTCGTCGCTAGCCTTTGTATCAAATGGATGTAAAGAATGCTATTCTTCATGGTGATTTGGCAGAAACAGTTTATATGCAGCCTCCACCGGGATTATCTGTTCCTTTGTCCCATGTTTGTCGACTTCGGCGTGCCATCTATGGTCTCAAGCAAGCACCCCGTGCTTAGTTTGAGCGGTTTCGTCGAGCAATGACAGAGGTTGGTTTTGTTGAGAGTGATCATGATCACTCTGTTTACGCGTATTTCTCCGCAGGGACGTGTTATTCTACTACTCTATGTAGATGACATGATTATTACAGGTGATGATTCAGCTACTATCAAGTCTCTACAGAAACATTTGTCTCAGCACTTTCAGATGAAGAACTTGGGTCACCTGCGTTATTTTCTTGGTCTTGAGATTGCTCATAGTGAGAGAGGTATACTTGTATCTCAACAAAAGTATGTTTCTGATTTGATTAGCAGGGCAGCTATATCTGATGATCGGACAGTTGATACACCACTTGAGCTTCATGTGAAGCTTCGTCCTACAGATGGAGTGCCATTGACATATCCAACTAGATACAGACAGCTTGTTGGACAACTTGTGTATTTATGCATCACTAGGCCAGATATTTCTCATGCTGTGAGTATAGTTAGTCAGTTTGTGGCGGCTCCTCGATCTACTCATTGTGCAGCACTACTCCGGATTCTCAGATATGTGCGGGGGACTGTTAC
Source organism: Typha angustifolia (assembly GCF_048772165.1). Taxonomy (NCBI): domain Eukaryota; kingdom Viridiplantae; phylum Streptophyta; class Magnoliopsida; order Poales; family Typhaceae; genus Typha; species Typha angustifolia. The sequence goes on along the minus strand of NC_133252.1, from coordinate 6,412,489 downwards.
TCGCTCTCTATTGATGTCTGTTCGTTCATCTCTTGTTCTTCGTGCTTATTCCGATGCTGATTGGGCTAGTGATCCTACCACTCGTCGTTCTACTACTGGATTCTATGTATTCCTTGGTGACTCTCTTATATCGTGGCGGAGCAAGAAGCAAGATATTATCTCTCTCTCTAGCACTGAGACAGAATATAGAGCCATGTCCACTACTTCTAAGGAAATCATTCACCTTCGCCGTCTATTGGGAGATATTGGCATAGCAACTCCTACACCCACTGCTCTTTATTGTGATAACAGGAGTGCTATACAAATTGCAAGCAATCCTGTATTTCATGAGAGAACAAAACATATTGAGGTAGATTGTCACTTTGTTCGACATCAGTTTTTAGCTGGCACTATTAGTCTTCCACATATCATCTATGGAGCAAATAGCAGATTTCTTCACCAAATCGCTACAAGTGTGTTCTTCCATTCGTCACAATAGGGATATCAAACAAGCAACTAGAGGCTGATCAAGACGACGACAATACTGATGATGTACCATAGTGGTGTAACATGCATTAGTCACTTGTGTTGTTGCTAACAAGGTTCAAAAAATGAAATCAGGATCGGAATAGGCATTTAAAAAAAATGTTACTATCAACCGAATTGGCCATATCGATCGTCTAGATCAGATCAGACATTTTTTAATTATGTAGATTCTAAATATTATCTAAAAATATAGAAAATTTCTAAAGATTTAGAAAGAAATGACAAAAAATAAGAAAATAAAGAAAGAAAAAGTATGGTGTAGTGAAAACAGAAAAGAAGATATTAGAGAGAGAGAGAGAGAGCAAGTGGAAGAAAACCAAACAAAAGAAAGAAAAACCTTAGTATAGTGAAGGAGAAGAAAAAAAAAGAGTGGAAAAAATTTTTAAAAAAAACTAAAAGAGAATCAAAAAAATAAATTAAAAAATTATATACCAGAGTTCATCAGAGTTAGATCTATGTCGTCGGAGTTCACCAGGGCCAGATCTTTCCGTAAGAGAAACAATGGCTATATGGCAAAGAGAGAAAAAGATAAAGAAAAAGCAAAAGAGAGAAAGAGAGCAAAAAGAAAAAATGAAAGAGAGAGTTTGGATTGAGCTCGGGATAGGCTGATCTTGCTAATCATGGTTGCTAGCAACACAGTAGCAAGAAAGTCATACTGATATAATCTCAAAAGCATCCAATAAGTATCTATTAAATATGTGAGAAGTATCCAAACAGTAATTTTATATTTAAAATGATAGACACTTTAAGGAAGTATCCAATATGTATCCCAAAGTATTTGATGTTAATATATCCTATTCGATACAGCATCTGATATTGAAATGGTGAGAGTATGAAAAGTATCGGATAGTCAATTGGATATTATTATCGATATAAAGGAGACAATGGAAACAAATCCAACCATAAAAATTACTTTGCAAGAGCGGATTACCAACTTGTAGCAGTTTTAGCTAGCATTCCAAAAGACAAGAGACAAAACAAGAAACAATTGCAGAGCTATTTGGTGGTTGCACCAATAACTATTGCCATCAATTCTAATGGAAGTGAAGAACAAAAACTCAAATAACTGTCATAGGTATAAAGTAGTTCAAGCATATTCTTTCATCATTGGGAGCATCAATTCATGGCATCGAACACAATAGACCTATAAGGCTATAATAAGTATGGATAGCATACACCTATAAGGTAAATATTAGGGGACTTTAATTATTGCCACGGATGATGAAAAGAATAAAAGCAATATAATGGAACTTTGCAAGTTTGCAAATTTTTATCGTGTGAAAGAAAAGGTTTTGGTATGATAAATTGCCATAACAAGATCATAGCAACTATCAATGACGAAAGGATTGTTTAGAAGAAGCCAATGGTTGTGTCACCGCATTGTGTGCACTATATGTTAGTAACTTCAAAATGAACTTTGGCAATACTACTTTTAAAAATTTTGTTTACTTTATGATTTGGAAATCACGTTTAAAGGTTTTGACTTTCAGATGTCACAGGATGTTGCATCAGAATTGGTGAGATGGCTTGACAAGATCTTAATGGAGAAATGGACTTTATCTTGCAATGGTGAACATTGTTACGGAGTAATGAGTACCAAATTGTCGGAAGTGGTCAATAATTACCATGTGATCGTTCAGTTCTTGCCAATAACTTTCATGCACATAACATTCTATCACACAATCTACTACTTATATGAGAGGAGAACCATTTCCCAACACTTAGAAAAGCCATTTCATTTGTCTCGCTAATAAAGAGTATGTCTTGTTTTAGCTATGTTTCACCCTAGTCTTTTTTGTTAAGTGTTCTAATTTCATGTATATTTTTCTAGGATTGGTTGTATAGTATATTGAATGTTTGATTGACATTTGATTCTAAAGAATCTTTCCATAAATGGTCCCACTGTTTGACCACATCTAGGCAAAGTGTTAGCAATCGCAACAATAGGCACATTTCTTTAATTAGTCAAAAACTTACTATATATAGAGCCAAGGTGACATTCTTGCCCATAGAGTGTTTTTAGATATTGTTTGCATAAGCAGTTCAAATTTTAGTAGCTCTGATAATGCTGCTACCTGAGTCCGATTCATGGCAAAGTCATTCTTTTGTTTTTGTGGTCTTTCAAAGACTAGTTAAGATGCAACTCAATCGGTGAAGCACAGACACAAATATGACACGATATAGACACGATAACACGGCAAATTTTAAAAAAATAGGGCATAAACACGACATAGAACATGATAGAATAAAGGGATAATTTCCTTCATGCTCTGAACTATCACACTTATACAATGACCTTCTAAATATTTTTTTGGTACATAATGTGGTGGGGACACCACTTTTCGTCATGTTTATTCTCGTAAGCATAAAAGGGCTGCACCCGTGGCCCTTTGGCTTCACGAGGGTAGTGACTAGTCACCTTCTAGGGCTATTTTTCGTTTTTTGTCTTTTAATCACCTTCTAGGGCTATTTTCGTCTTTTGTCTTTTACTTTATTTGGCCTATATAAAAGCTTGTAATCATCTTTTATGGGTTAATGAATATTTTGAGAGCTTTTGCCTATTGAGTGTTTGTTGGTGGATTCCAACGTCGGTGGATTCCGACACCCCGATTGGTGGATTCCTCGGGTTTGATTATTTCTCCCTACTTTTTCTTCTCAACTCTACAATCAAGACGTTCTACATCAGCCTTGGTATCAGAGCAAATCGTTTCCTAGTTTATGGACGCTCTACCGCCTGGATTCTACGCAGCGCCTCATATTTTCTTCGTCAGATCAATCGCTCTACGAACCCGTCGCCCGATAACATTAGGATCCGGATCCGAGTTACGCGAGGAGATTACCCTCAAGGAGGAAAACAATAAACCATTACCATCACAAGGAGATAATCACAAGTAAACTTTATTCAATAGATTTTCTTTCCCCGTTTTAGATTAAAAAAAGAAAGAAAGAGCTCTCAAAAAAAAAAAAGAACAGAGAGAAAAAAAATCCGAAATTCAATTTATTTGTTTTATCTTTATCTTTAATTTTGAATTTCGAAAATTTCAAAATTAATTTTAGAAGATATTTTTTTCTTCCTTTTCTTATTTACCTTTCCTTAATTTTAGGGATTAGTTTCCATAATTTTTGAAAATTAGTTTCCTCATTTTAGGATAAATACCTATCTTATCTACTTCCCTAACTTAATCTCAACCAACCCAAAACCTAAACCCATTAACCCACTAGCCTAAACGGCTAAACCTCTCTTCATTCCAAAACCCAAAGACCACTAACCAACTAAGCCCACCAGCCTAACCTAGCCCATCTTTTAGCCTTAGTGAATCAATAGAAACCTACCCAAAAATCGACCTGTTTACCCACAACCCATTCCAAACCCATCGTCATCTTACTCCTCTTTAGCCCCACCCGCCACTCACATCCATCATCCCTTCTTTCTTTGTTCGCCGACGTTGCCGCCGACCTCCACGAACGACACCACCATCGATTTCCACGGCCCTTGCTCTACCGTGCCACCATCTTCACCACCACCGCTACCCCTACAGCCCTTACCGCGACCGCCGCTACCGCAGCCACCCGCTGCCATAGTTTCCAACCGCAGCCACCCATCCGTAGCCATCTTTGCTACTACGACCACTGCTGCCACTTCCACCGCCCCTGCCACAGCCCATCTTCACCGCCGTCGCCGCTCTACTATTGCCGTCGCCGCTCTACTATTGCCGTCGCTGCAACCCCTGCGCGGGCCTGCCACTGCTTCGTCATAGTCGTCACTACCATTTTTGCAGCTCCTTGCCACTGCAACTACCGCCGCTGTCCCTACCACAGTAGCCGTCACCACCGTCGCTGTTGTCGGATTCCAGCCATCGTTATCACGACCACCATCTACAGTGGATGTGCGACATTCGGTAACATCCGTCCTTTCTTTACTGTTATTTGTTAGTCTTAAAATAGCAAATGTCTTTCTGTTGGTGTGGATCATAGCCATATTGAGCCTGTTATTGCCTACTATTGCCTATCTATTTACATTGCTTAATTCATTTGTTTTATTTCAACAAGCGCTTGAGCCTGATATTTGCCTATCTACTTCTTTTTGTTTGTTACAAAAAAAAAACATTTAATATTAACCGTAGAACTAGCTAGGTTAGAGGGAAAGTCTTGACATATCTGCAGTCCCCGTCTCGATCTCCGGAGCTTGTACTATTGGTTTGCAATTTTTCTGCTGAGTCTGACTGGCTCTTACTGAAAACTTCATAAGTGGCTGTAGGTTATTCTGGTTATTACTCCCTTATTGTTCGCTGTGATCTCTTAGCTTGCATATCATCATTCATTTATTGCATTTATTTTTTTTAGTAGTAGAGACACTTTATATGAACCTTCATAGTGGTAGGAGAGTCTCTCACCCTTTATCCCAGTCTGTTATGGAACCCAATACCATGGAAGATTTTCGTCGATTTTTACAAGAGTCCATTGAAACCATTACTATCAGATTAGACGACTTCAATGCTCATCTCGAGGCTATTGAGATGGGTCGTGACCAACATGAGACTAGGAGTGACGTCGGTGCGTCCAACACGGGTGCCACGCGTGCTGCTCCTAATGTCGAGATCAATCAACAGGCTTCATACTACCCTCACCATGGAGAGGTCCTGAGAGAGAACCTCATAGGCAAAATTATTGTGAAAATACATTTGATTTTCAAAATATCAGGGGGTTTAGAGGCAATGTCGCCTTTAGAGAATCTGAAAACCATGACAATCAAATTATAAAAAATATTATGGTGGATGCCCCAACTTTTGTCGGTCGCTTAGATCCTACTGTATTTACTAACTGGCTCCGTGAGATGGACCATTTCTTTGAGTGGTATGATCTACCAGAAAACCGACGCGTTAGATTTGCCCAAATGAAACTAGTCGGCCGAGCCAAACTATTTTGGCAAAGTATAGAACAATTATTAGTGCGACGAAACCAACGTCCCATAATTCATTGGCATGAAATGAAAGAAAAATTAAAAAAAAAATATTTGCCACATTCTTATCTTGGTGACCTTTTAGATCAATGGAATAATTTTAAACAAGGAAATAGGCCTGTGAGCGATTATGTCTCCCACTTTGAGGAATATATGCTGAGATGTAATGTTGTGGAGGATGAGAGGATGACACTGAGTCGTTTTAGGCGTGGCCTTAACGATGACATTTAAAGAGAGTTAGTTTTTCGGGAGGTTACCTCCTTGGACCAAGCTTACACTCTTGCGTTGAACTACGAGATAATTAATAGGCAACAATTGCCTAGGTGACCAATTGGACGCGACCCTCCCAGTTACGCATCTACTGGCGTAAAAGCTCCACCACCATCGGTACCTACCAGAACTATCCAAACTACCACACCTGCCCAACCTGACAAAGGGAAGGGGCCCCTCCATGAAACTGCACCTATCCATGACCCCCGTCGATGTTACAAATACAGACAAGTTGGTCATGTAGCCTCAAACTGTCCTCAAAAGACCCTTTATCTTAGGGAACAGGATGACATTATCGGGAAAAATGAGCTCGATGAACAAGTTTATGAACCTGACCCTAATGATGTCCAAGATAGTGACGAAGATCGTGATTATGGAGACTATACTGTTGGTGTTGTTCGTTGTGCTTTGACGCAACCCCGAGAGATCGATGATTGGCAAAGGAATGCAATATTCCACACTTACATTAAATGTGGGACTAAAGATTGCAAAGTCATCATCAATAGTGGGAGTTGTATTAACGCCGTCTCTTCTAACGTTATATCTCGCCTAGCGTTAAAGTCCACACCTCATCCGAATCCTTATAAGGTGTCTTGGGTAAATGATTCTTCCATTGTTATAAATGAGAGATGCCTCGTTCCTATCACTTTCCTTTCTTATAAAGAAAATATGTGGTGTGACATAGTACTGATGGATGTAGGGCATATCATTTTAGGTCGCCCTGGTTATTTGATCATGATGCAACTATTTTTGGGCGTTCTAACTCATGCTCTTTCAATTTTGAAGGCAAAAAGATTAAGATAAATCCTATGCGCCCTAAAATAATTAACAAAGATAACAAGAAAAATGCTCCAAGTAAAAATGGTTTGCACATAATAAATTCTAAAGAATTTGAAAAGGAAGCAAACCAAAGCTCTATTGTGTTTGCCTTGGTGGCTCGTGAAGTTGGGAGCAATACCCTCACTCCATCCGACGAATCTGCTCCTATACTAATGAGTTTCAAGATGTGTTTCCGGATGATCTGCCGGACCAATTGCCTCCTTTACGCGATATCCAACATGCAATTGATTTTATCCCTAGAGCGTCCCTCCCAAACTTGCCACACTATCGAATAAGCCCCAAAGAATATGCTGAACTGCAACATCAGGTAAATGAACTTCTTATGAAGGGTTTCATCCGCAAGAGCCTAAGTCTTTGTGCTGTGCCTGCCTTGCTCACGCCAAAGAAGGATGGGTCCTGGTGTATGTGTGTCAATAGTCGAGCTATCAATAGAATAACAATCAAATATCATTTTCCCATTCCACGACTTGATGACATGCTTAATATGATGGCGGGAGCTTCAATTTTCTCTAAGATCGATCTTAAAAGTGGTTATCACCAAATCCGAATTCGCCCATGCAATGAATGGAAAACTGCTTTTAAGACAAAAGATGGGTTGTATAAATGGTTGGTAATGCCTTTCGGTTTATCAAATGCCCCAAGCACTTTCATGCGTGTTATGACACAAGTGCTTCGCCCATTCATGGGCAAATTTCTTATGGTGTATTTTGATGACATTTTGATTTATAGTCGTTCAAAAGAGCTTCATTTGGACCATTTGCGTCAAGTCTGTCTAGCGCTTCGTGCTACTCAACTCTATGGCAATAGGAAGAAGTGTTCTTTTCTTGTTGATCAAGTCATCTTCTTAGGATTTGTGGTTACTTTAGGAGGAGTCCGCGCTGACCGTGAGAAGGTCAAGGCAATTGTTGATTGGCCGGAACCACGAAATATTCATGATGTGCGTAGCTTTCATGGCCTTGCTACTTTTTATCGCCGCTTCATTCGAGGGTTTAGTACTATCATGTCGCCGATCACTGCCTGCTTGAAGAAAGGAGATTTTCATTGGAGTAACGCAACAAATAAGGCTTTTGAAGAGATTAAGAAGAAAATGACAATAGCGTCTGTAATGCGTCTTCCTGACTTTTCTAAAGCTTTCGAGGTGGAATGTGATGCCTCAGGCATCGGGATCGGCGGTGTCCTTAGCTAGGAACGCTATCCTGTTGCCTATTTCAGTGAAAAATTAAATGAAAGCAAAAGTACTCCACTTAAGATAAGGAATTTTATACGGTTATTCAAGCTTTACGCTATTGGCGCCATTATTTACTTCCGCATGAATTCGTGCTTTATTCCGACCACGAAGCTCTTTGATTCTTAAATTCTCAGAAGAAACTAAATTCGAGACATGCTCATTGGATCGAGTTCTTACAGGAGTATACTTTTGTACTCAAACATAGAGCTGGGGTTAAGAACAAGGCGGCTGATGCACTTAGCCGAAGGGTTAACCTTCTGTCTGCCATTAGCATCAAAGTCACTGGGTTTGACAAAATGAAGGAAGATTATACAACTTGTCCGGACTTTGGCGAAATCATTCTCACTTTGCTGACTGATCCGAACTTAGCTTTGGACAGTTATTCCCTCCAAGACGGTTACCTATTTAAGATTAACAAGCTTTGTGTTCCCCGTACATCCGTGCGTGACTTTCTTGTTTGGGAGATCCATGCTGATGGCCTATCGGGTCATTTTGGACGTGATAAGACCATTGAGGAAGTGGAGCACGAATTCTACTGGCCAAGTCTCAAACGTGATGTCACAAAATTAGTTGGTCAATGTAGGACTTGTCAATTAGCAAAGCACAGAAAACAAAACACTGGACTTTACACTCCATTACCTGTGCCTAATCACCCGTGGTAGGACGTTAGTATAGATTTTGTCCTGGACTTGCCTCGCACATTTAGAAAACATGATTCAATCCTCTTGGTTGTGGATCGCTTCTCTAAGATGGCCCATTTTATTCCTTGTGCTAAGACCTCTGATACGTCACAAGTGGCCAAATTGTACTTTGCCCATATCGTCAAGTTATATGGTCTTCCAAAAACTATTGTTTCCGACCGGGATGTTCACTTTATGAGCTATTTTTGGAAAACCTTATGACACATAGTTGGCACAAAATTAAAATTTTCTACTGCCTATCATCCTCAAACCGATGGTCAAACCGAGGTTGTTAATCGTAGTCTTGGAAATCTTTTATGCTGTCTCGTGGGTAATCATAACAAAAACTGAGATGCCATTCTTCCTATAGCCCAATTTACATATAATAACTCCATTAATAGGTCTATTGGCATGAGCCCATTTGAAGTTGTTCATGGTTTTAAAGCACGCAAACATCTAGATCTGTTGCCTATGTCATCTCATTCTAGAGTCTCTGAGTCTGCCGAAACATTTGCACATCATGTTCATTCTTTGCATCAAGAGATCACTAAGCGAATTGAGGCGAGTAATCACCAATATAAAATACATGCCGACTTGCACAAACGTGCCAAGGAGTTCGATGTTGGAGATCATGTTATGATTCGTCTCAGACCCGAACGATTCCCTTCGAGAGCTGTTCGGAAGTTGCATGCCCGTAGTGCAGGTCCTTTCCAAGTTATGAAACGTGTCGGTGCTAATGCTTATGTTATTGATATTCCCCCTGATTATGGCATTAGTTGTACTTTTAATATTGAGGATCTAGCAGCCTACCATCCACCTATGCACATCCCCACCAAACCCTATGCTACATCTCTACTACCCTTCCAGACATCCCTGCTGTGCCACCTACCACTTCTCCTTTCCCATCCACATCACAAGAAAAGATAGATGCTATTTTAGATGATCAAATAACATCTACTGCAGAAGGAGGGGTTCACCATTTTCTTGTTCGATGGCACGGGCGACCAGAGTCTGATTGTACGTAGATCACTCGCGAGGAGTTACAGCAGCTTGACCCTGACATTTTGGAGTACTATCAGATCCACTCGACTAGGTCGAGTTTCTTCCACCCTGGGAGAGTTGATGGGGACACCACTTTTCGTCACGTTTATTCTCGTAAGCACAAAAGGGCTACACCCGTGACCCTTTGGCTTCACGAGGGTTGTGACTAGTCACCTTCTAGGACTATTTTTCGTCTTTTGTCTTTTAATCACCTTCTAGGGCTACTTTCGTCTTTTGTCTTTTACTTTATTTAGCCTATATAAAGGCTTGTAATCATCTTTTATGGGTTAATGAATATTTTGAGAGCTTTTGCCTATTAAGTGTTTGTTGGTGGATTCCAATGTCGGTAGATTCCGACACCCCGATTGGTGGATTCTTCGGGTTTGATTATTTCTCGCTACTTTTTCTTCTCAACTCTACAATCAAGACGTTGTTCTGCATCATAATGACTCCCCTAAATTATTAAAAATATCTTTTTTAACCCTTCCTTTACCCATTTCTGTCCAAAAGATGTCATGTGGTAATCACATGACAATTTTACCCCTCATACATGTGCAAGTCACACGTAAGTCATGAGAAAATTTTAGGTGGACGAAAATACCCCTCCTCATCCTCTCCCTCTATAGCTGCTATCACTTATTCTTACCTAGCCCACCAGCCTAGCCCAACGCCATCGTCGCCTCCTCCACAGTCCACTGCCAAAGCTACCGCCTTCACGACATTGACCACCGTCGATTGGGAGCGACGTGCTCAAGCTTGGATCCACCGTGCTCATCTTCCATAGCTCCAAGATCATGAGCAAAATATGCATCCACTTCAACTTCAACTCCATCAAGAACCTCACTAGAGTTGGATATTGGATTGCCACAGCTCCGCTGCCACCATCGGCCGATTAAGGTGAGATAGATCCGCCCACTTCTCTAAGACTCGATAGCTATCATAGGTGAAACCATGAAGGCCAATATCACCACCCTAGGGCCCCTTATCCTCCTCAACAAGCTCGACCTCGTTAGCCGCAGGCCCTCAGCCTTCACTGACCTCATCAGCCACCAAGCTGAGGCAGGCCACCCCGTGTAGTTCGTTATGCCTTGCTCCCTTGGGCTGTCAATGTAGTGACTAAAAAGGCAAGGCCTCCTTGTCGCCATCAACCTCCACGTCCCATCTCCACCAACCTCATCGGCTCCCGCATGAGAAGGCAGTGAAGAGAAGAACATGAGCGATGGTGATGATACACCTTTCGCTGAGAAAACAAGGAGAAGGCCAAGGGTCTCCTTGTCACCTTCTCCTAACCTCCACCGTCGGCCCCCAAATCACCTCCACCTCTACCCGACATCGAGGCCGCATCTATGTCCACTTTGAGTTCATGCACGGTGAGGCCCACAGCACCAAGCTCGACCTCATCCCCCACAGGGACCCCCTTCACCAACAGGCCGCTGCTGGCTGCCCCCTGTCGTGCTTCACGCCTTGCTACCGTGGGTCGTTGACGGGATGGATGTACTTAGAGAGGAGAGGAATGTGTTTAGAAATGGGATAAAAGGCAGAAGGCAATGAAGAAATTTAAAAAAAGTAAAATATTTAATATTAGTTAAGCCACTTAATTATTTCATTATTATAAGTGGAGTGGTAATTTGGTCAATTTATTAATTCTATCAACGATATTAGGGGGCTGAGATATTTTTTAAAGTTTAGAGGGTCAGTGTGTACCAAAAACAAGTTCAAGGGGTCATTGTGAAAATGAGTGATAATTCAGGAGGTGATAGTTCAGGAGGTGAAAAGAGAATAATCTCTAAAACAAATAAATAAGTAAAACTATATAAATATAATTATTGATAGATCTAAAACAAAATTTTGCAATCTAATGGTGTAAAATACACATATATCAATTAACAAATGTCATTGTTTTATACTAATAAGTGTCAATTTTTTATATTTCTTTCACTGGTTTAAACTAACAAGTGTCACTATTTTTGAAATTCCTATCACTGTTTTAAACAAGTGTCTTAATACTAGTGGTAGAAGACCAAAATCCATTCATCAAGACAAAAGAAAAAAACCATTGGCCACCTGTCAATAGTAAAAGAAAATGATAGAAGAAATTGGGGAAGAAAACGGAAAAAAAAGAACTCACAGTGGGACCTGTCTTAGCACCCACGCAATATAGGGGGAAAAAAACCATTAGCCACATACAAGGCCTGTGTCTTAGCACCCGCAAAGTAGAGGGAAAGAAGCATTCCCTTTCCGACAAAACTAAGTGGCCATCTCCATCAAATGAAGGTTGAAGGATCATTCAATTCATAGGCCAACAGAGAAGACTCATCATCTTCTACACACACATATAGAGGTACTCGTAAGGGGGAGATCACACGTCATCGGCTCATCTCCAATCATGCGTCATCGGCTAGAGTAGCTCTCCATTGCCAATCACACTGCGTCATTGAGTCATTGAAGGCAAGAACTCGGAAGAGGAGAATACATAGGTAGGGTTTTTAGGTTTTATTTTAACAAGCTATTGGATCAGGTATTTTAAAATTTAAAAAAAAATGAAGTGGCATGTCTTATCGGCATGTCCCAATGTGTCTAAAATAGATTTTATTTTATTTTTTTGACAATGGATACTTCGCAATGTGTCCAATAAGTTTTGGAGCCATGTCGCCGACATGTCAGTGTCCATCACATGTCTAACACGGACAGCTCACCTAAACAAAGGTGTCGGTGCTTCATAGAACTCAATCAATAAATAAGTATTTTACCTTTAAATCTTGGATGTATGGTTTGTAATCATAGCTTAAATCATTATCCCTTTCCCTAGATATAACACAGATTCTTTCTAGGGGATTCCTCTTATTTACCGTTACAAGTTGTATATCATTGTAAGTGACCCTTATGGAAGAATCACTTGATAAACACAAGCAAAAAGGAAGGTGCTTCTTTAAAAGTCAGCCAATTATTCATGCCTAAGATGATTGGTATTATACCTTGAAAAAATAATCTTACACACTAATTTGAGTCATTAATCACATGCTACGAAAATGTTCAATCTGACAATCTCCTAATCATTTATCCTCGTTTTCTTCCAACATAAGTAGGCATTGCAAGCATCTTCTTTGATAGACCAAGATAAGGGAAGAGTGAAAGAATCAGTTGGCAATTTCTTATTTAATGTTAAGTAATTCAATAGCAAGTAGTATATTGCGTCATATTTAGAAATAAGGTGGATATCCCCATTTATGAAGATATGCCGCATTTATGTAATTTCACAGATTGAAAAAGGAGACAAGTTATTGTTCTGTTGCTCTTGTGAAAACTTGGTGATAAGTTGATAACAATCTGACACTGCATCATGCTTACTGTACCTCTATGTCATTGTGATAATGCTATGTGCATCTCAAATAGTTACCATATTTAGAAAGAAACTATCAAACAGTAAACACAAACGACATTGGCATATCCACATATTGGTATCATAGAGAAAGCCAGAGAACAACATATTGCTAACCTTTGCCCTTGTACTTGTTGTAGAGTTCTGTCAGTTCAGTGTAGTTTCTATCTGTAAACCCACTGTTACAAAATTCCACAGAAGAAGAAAAAGAAATGTTAGGAAAGAAGAGATACTTAAATTTCTGCCTTTCATAGAGTTTCAGAATATCAAGTAACATTAACACTACAATCTTTTGAATATCATTTATCCTTGGCAAACTTATCTAAGGTGCAACTGAAAAGACACTAAACACCACATCTGGCTTGTATTGTTCATAATTGTCTCTTATAATATTAGGCAGTCAAGATTGTCAGAGAAAAAAAAACAAAATGTCACCTTATTATTTAGCTAGTCTTCACGTTAGTTCCACAAGATATATTGTCATTTGTTAGGTCGTCAAATTGTAGTTTCTGTGTGGCATATCTTGATAGACCAACTGAGTTTCTAAGAGGAAAGATGATAAATGTTATTCTTCATCTCTTCACTGACATCTAATCTAGGTCCCTAAACATATTTTTTACGATAGTCGAAAGTTTTTACTGCCAATTACGTAAATTTAAACGCAAAGAACTCGAAGGAATCTATAGGAAATTAAGCAGGAAACCAAAAGACAATAATCATCGCAGACGATATTAGACAATTTACAATAGTATAAGGTAAATCTATAAAGGGAGGAAAAGACAATAGCAAGACAGAAGGAATAATACCATTTAGAAGCAACATTAACAACCAGAAGAACCTTTCCCTTGTATATTCCCAGATCAACTTCCTTACCGCTTGTATCCTGCCACAGGACACCAAAAGCAATAGTAAAATCTCAAAAACAAAAGGAGAAGACCTAAAAGAGACCCATATGAATCTGGAAAAAATCCGGGGAAGAATTGCTTTACTTTGACGGCGAATTGATGGATGGAAGTCTCAGCAGGGGAGGATTGCGTCGCCCCCATTACTCTCTCCTCCCACCAAGGCAAGATCTGATATTTTAGCCTCTTTCGCCGCGACAGAATCGTCTTACTGCGGTATCACGTATTCACGATCAAGTCAATCAATAGCGATAATACGTTGCATCAGAATATCCGATCGTTTCTCGAGTTTGGATCCGGCAAGGATACCGGAGTCCAGGTTGGATGCATAGAACGGATAACTTGAAAAAGAGATTTAGCCCGATTTTTTTGGGTTTGCGTCCGGGGTCTGGCACCTAGTAAGGGAGTTTTTCACCAAACTAGCCTCCTCGAAGTTTCATATACCGAAATAGACCCATTTCAAATTTAATATAAGAAAAAAGGTCTTGTTTTGCACGTCCATGTCAATAGAACACTAAATTGAATAGCGTGTTATATAAAAGATAAATTGTTGATGAATTTAGCGTTTTTCTTATAGGGTTAAGTCACCAATCTTGTTAGCATTTTTAATCCTAACAAGCCAACACACCATAAAATATTACTAAGACACACACTCAATATATTAAATTTAATGTTATGAATATCAGTCAAGATGGGTTCTAATCAGTTAATCACTAACTTGGATTTGCACATGAGGAGGGCTAATAATTTTATGATTGCATTTGTTTTTTATTTGCTTTTGTTATTAGACCCATATGTTAGGTGCAATTGTTATTTAGCCCGTTTTGCTTACTTGTACAAGTCGAACTCAAGCCTGTTCGAGTCGACTAGCTGAGTCAAATTAGATAGCCACCAAATTCACTTGTGATGTGCATCTAATCTTTAAATTTGATGTATTAGGATGCTGGATTAAATCGATTAGACCTAAGCTATGAGTAGCTAGGTTGATCAAGTTGATTAGGGAACCACTATAAGAGATATGGTGCGCCCTTAATAAAGATTATCTTGGATTAATGAGATAATTTTGGGATCAACTTCTTCCTCCTTATTCAATGACCTCCATGTCGTAGTCGACCTAGCACCACCGAGGACAAATCATTGTTGCCTACCTCCTCATTCGGCTGTCACCTCTCAACTCTAAGAGATGGCTGATCCTTCTATATATCCCTTTCTCTACTACCTACACCTTACATTCATATCATCCACTATCATGGTTAGGACTGGTGGTGGTGCTTGTGATGGCAATACTGAAGCTTGTGGCTTGGTGAAGGTGATGCAATCACTTTGCTACTATGATTGGTGCTCGGGACAGATTTGGAACTGGAGTTTCGGAGGGCAATGTGGACCAATCTAACCATCCAAAAGACCTACAACTCTAGTAGGTTGTTTTTATGATGGAAGTTAGGATTCCAACGTAATTAAAATCACAATGATAGGAGGTGTAGATCAAAAATTATGGTAGAAATACTTATCAAAGGTCAAAAGGTGACGGGATGGATGTGGATGGTGGATAGTGGAATAATATCTAGGGTTAGAGTTTTAGAAGGTAATAGCACTAATGGGGATGAACAAAAGGCTAGACAATGGAGATGAGGGTAGACTAATCCTTTATAAGCAAGGGGCGCGGTTAGATTGAGGGAGGAAGAAGACGATGCCCAATAATTACTACAGTCGAGGAAATGAGATATTAGGAGGAGAAAGAGAGAATAAAGAGATAGAAGAAAAACATCAATAATCTTCGATAGATTCAATGATGTAATCTTCCACATATTTATATGTTAACTTACCAACTAAAATAAACAAGAAATAATCCTAATACAATCCGTCCTCGTCATAGGACATTCGAACGAGCACGAGGCCGTTCGAACAAATAAAAATATTGCTCTATATGTGCAAATGGGTGCAAGCATTCAAACAGGACGTTCAAACGGGCATTCTTGGCGTTCAAACACTCAAGCTGGAGAACCTCATTTTTTCCAAAAAACAATAATGCTTCAGTTCGAGGCGGGTTGGTAGGTCTAATCCGTATTAATCTATCATATTTCCATCACCTTATCTTCAAGGTGAAAAGTTGGGGAAGCAGTCAAGTATGTCAAACTCATGCTCCCAAATGGGCACATACGTCGGTTTACTCAACCACTCGATCAAAACCTCGGTCTCCATCTAGTCCCATGGCATCTTCTACGTCATCCCAATACTCTAACTAGTTCAATTTAATTGCTCTCCTCAATAGGCTCGGGTAAGGTAGATCTGGCTATTTGATTTGGTCATATTTATGTCTTGAGCATGAACACATAAAACACGGGATGGATATGAGTGTCTTTTGGCAAGGTTAATTAGTAGGCTATTGGACTGACTTGTTGCTCAACTCGAAAGGCCCAAAGTATTTGTAGCCTAGCTTTTGGTTCATATCTACCTCAATGAGGACTATTGATATGGTTGAGCTCGTATGAATACCATTGACTCACCTTGAACTTGCGCCCTCTATCATGGGGTTGCTTCATGCGGTTTTAGGCTATGGAAAGATAAGTCTTAAGCCTCCTTAATATCTCATCCTGGTCTAACAACATTAGATCGATCTTCTAGGTTTGGTCCATCGTCACACCAAGTTATAGACTTGTAACATTGGCGGGATACAACCATAGACCACCTTGAGGGGGCTCATTTTAGTGTTAGAGTGGTGAGCCATATTGTACAACCATAGACCACTCTCTCTCTCTCTCTCTCTCTCTCTCTCTCTCTCTCTCTCTCTCTCTCTCAGGTTCGTTGGAACAAAGCCGGCGGGGAGGGGCTCGGCTCGGTCCCCTCCCCTTCCTCCCCTCCTCTTTCTTCTTCTCTTCTCTTCTCTTCTTCTTCTTCTTCTTCTTCTTCTTCTTCTTCTTTCTTCTTTCTTCTTTCTTCTTTCTTCTTCTTCCTCAACTGCTTCTCCTCTTTGTTTTTTCTACAACAATGTTGGGCTCGGCCTACCACTATAGCAAGCCAGTGCTAGGCCAAGCCCAGCAGTAGTGCTAGTACTCCTTATTTTTTTATTATTTATTTATTTAGGTATTTTTTTCTTAATAAATACAAATAGATTTAGACATGAATTATTTTAATAATAATATATATTCATCAATATGATTATTATTAATTATAATTAATTAATGATTAATTAGGTTATAAACTATTACACATAAATATGGGTAATACTTATATTTATTTATTTACTTATATGTCTATTAGATTAATAGATAGATTTGTAAATTAAAATTATTAGATTTATATACTAATATTGTTATGATATACATTTTAAGTAATTCTATTATTTTATTATATATTATTATTCTGCAACAAATAAAATACTAGACTTATTTAGTTATTTATGTATTATTTTATTATTTTATTGAGTATAGACTACATGACTACATAGTCCCTAATTAATCAAGATAGCATATGAATTATAAAATTAATTACAAATAGACCTTGTCTATACTTACAGTTATTTAGCCTTTTATTTTATTTTATAATTATATATTCAGAAATATTCTTATATAAAAAGAAACAGACCTCTTCTCCTTATATTATAATTAGTATTTTATAATAATAGTATAATTATAGTATTTGAATCGTATCTATAATATAGATCTAGTTATGTAATCAAAAATAAAAAGAAGTGATTCTAGACCTAATAAACCTTTATATTTTACTTGAATTAATTCTAATTAGATAAACGACAAATTTCATGCTACTTAAATATTTTCAGATCCCAAACCCCCTTTATCTAGAACCCCATGGACCTTATCGATGAGTTAACGTTTGATGATTTGTATAATACAGGTCGAATCATAGTGTACTCTTGTATTAGTTGTTTTAGTTGTATCTTGATGGTTTATCGTGGTCTATGTGAGTCCTACCATATTATGTAGTGGTCTAGTGTATATTATTATGGACTTGGATATTCATATGTTAACAGGTTTATTTCGTTAATAATATGATTTATTTGGTGATACATTATGTGAGTATGGATATGTTAGCAAGTTTTATTTGATGATGTCATAATTATATGTGCATAGGAGTGTATCTGTGCATGACGGGCTCCGCCCAACTTGTCGCGTGCGTCGCGCGTGTCGTGTGTGTGCGTGGACATGTACATGCCTATGCCGGGCAGGGGCATTACACTTACTAACAACACCTTTTATTCTCTCGGAGTTCCTTGGTAAAGGTAAAGCTGATCCACTTGGTAGATCCAATCGATCGGATCCCCACCCTTGAACGTGGACAGTCTATTAGTGCAAGATCCTTGCTCAAACCCTATTATCTCAATCTGGATCATGTCCACCACCATGTTGGAGTGGAGGAGGGTGCACCAAGATTGGTTGATAGTCCCTCCAACGGTGGTCATCTCCGGCCAGCGGTGGAACGTCATCTTCATCACGCCAGTGGTCGAAACCGGCTAGAGGTTCCCCGTTAGATGACCTCTTTGCTGTAGTCCAACCTACGGCCGATTTAGATGGACTGATCCTGCTGGTCTAGGGCTTGGTGGCGGCATGATGATAGGCTGAGGTGATGTGTAATAAAAGTTGCTATATCAAAATAAGGAAGCTTATTCTAGTATAAGTTTAATCTTATTTCACAAGTAAAAGTGGGCATAAGGTTGCAACCCCCTATCATCCTCAAACAGATGGCCAAGCTAGGATAGCAAATAGGAAAATTAAAAATATTTTACAGAAGACAATTATCTAAATCACAAGGACTGGTCTTTGCATCTCAATGATGCTCTATGGGCATATCACACTGCATTCAAACCATCCATTGGAATGTCACCTTTTCGGCTTGTTTATGGTAAACCTTGCCACTTATCGAGTTAGAGCACAAAGTTTGTTAGGCTATTGAAGACTTCAATATTGATCTTGATAAAGCTGGCTCACACCGTAAGCTTCAGCTTAATGTATTGGATGAACTGAGGAATAATGTCTATGATACTTCTTGTGCTAAGGATCATATGAAAATTTTCTATGATAAATACATTATTAGAGGAACATTTGCACCCTTCTAAAAATGTCCTTTTATATAATTCTGGATTGCATCTATTTCCAAGTAAGTTTGAGAACTCAGTGGACTAACCCATATATTGTTAAAACGGTTTTCCTTCACAGTACAGTAGAACTCACAAATCTATGGTTCTGTCTTTAAAGTGAATGGGCAGCGCCTCAAACCATTTTTTGAGAATATGTCAGAGGTTGAAGTTGAGGAGGAGCATGATTTGGCTGAGCCTATAAACCATGATTGATTAAGAAAACAAAATTGTACAAATGTATATATGTTTCCTTTTTTTTTTTGTAGTTACTAACTTATTTTATAGGTACTTAGAATTTTGTAGTGCTTTCTTCGCATCAAGGTAACAACTATCACTTTCTACGTATTTATCTTCATATTGCATGTTTGTTTGTTTTTGGGATGAGTACATTTTTATTTTTTTTTATTTTTCTTTCCTTCTTTTATTCTTTTTTCCACATTACTTCACTTCCATTCTATCTTGGTGCATGTTGTTACTGCTGATTTCATAAATTTAACCCCAAAAAGTAAGTTTATAAGTTAAAGTTGGTGTCAACTTGATGTTTTGCTTAAGAAGTATACAAGATCATACAATTTCGAGCTTAATATAAAGGAGGCACCACATTTTGATTAATATTTCTAGAGATTTTTTACAAATCACACCCTACATTTTACCTATTTGGTGATTCACACTCTTTCTTTGAGGATTTTACAACCCAACCCCTCTTTTTTCTTATAATTCACATTTAACATCCTAACATTATTTTGATTAATTAACGTCGACCAAGTTACTAAAATACTCTTGCCATTCTCTCTTATTTTCTATATATCTCTACCATCTTCCCCACCTATCTCCTCCACCATCCCCGTTGTCGTACTCATTGTTATTGTTGCCTTTCCTCATCTTCCCCCCTCCTCCTCCTCCTCCTCCTCCTCCTCCTCCTCCTCCTCCTTCTTCTCTCGGAAGAAAAAGAGAGGATGAAGAAGATAGGGGGTAATTTAGGTATTTATCAATTATTTTGTATATTATAACAGGATGTTCCTTTTCTAGTACTGTCTAAGTTAACTTGGCGTATCAAACGGAATATTCCTTTTCTAGACTTCCAAGCAATCTTGACTAAAATGAACCACGGTCCAAGTTTATCAAATAGAGTTTGAGGGAATTTGTAATCATGTACCGGGTTGGTCAGACTTAGCCCCTCCATAGCACCTTCATTAGTGGACGGTCAAGTCTGACATACAAGCGGAGATCAATGCCATGATGCCTAGGACATTGTTGGAGGCCTTTTCTACGCCGACCATGAAGGAGGAGCAGGTCAAGGTACGAACCACTAGAGATGATCCACAAGAAGGGAGTGTAGGCTTTGATCAGGGTGAATGATGGTAGATGGAAGAGGGTGGAAGGAGGGATGATGGCAGTGGTGATGGTGAGGAAGATGATGGGCCGATAGCAGTGATGAAGGGGGATTAATTTACTTTTACTCCTAGGTTATCTTACTCTTACTCCTAAGATAAACTCAAGGCTAGAATACTTTTTCAATGCTTGGATGTTTAACAAAGGAGCCTAACCTCTGTTATATAGAGGTCGGTTACATTAGTTAAGGCCTGTCATGACTTATTTGGACTTGCCTTAATGGCTTACATGACTAAACTAGACCTGCCTAAAAGGCTTACATCGTGAAATAACTAAAGGATAAATGGACTTGATCAATCGAGCCCAATATCCCTGTGAATTGATCATATCGCTCCACCACACTTTCGACCACCTTGTCCTTAAGGTGAGAAGTCTGGGAAGCGTTGTTCAAGTCGAACTCAGACTTCTAAGTCGGATCTCCTGTTGATCCGTTGGACCACTCCACTTGTACTTGTGTGATCAATCTTCCATCTACCTGAACCCTTCTCTTGGCTAGAACCAAAGTGGAATGGGCTCGCGGTCATGTGTGCCTGGATCGGGTATGTTGGTCGCAACAATTATCTCCGCTGCAACTCAGGCTCACAAAGCTGAAACATGGAACAATGGGTGCACCCACAAGTCATCTGGAAGATCAAATCGATAAGCCACCTCGCCTGCTCGTTCAATCACTTGGTATGGCTGATGTGATCCGGGTCTAATCGCATCAATTCACGGGGACATTTGGTTTGAATGACCCTCAAGGTCAAGTCTAGTCATGTGAGCTATTAAGGCAAGTCCAAATAAGTTATGACAGTCTTTAAGACAAGTCTAGTTAAGTTTTACGCATTTAAGGTAAGTCCAATTAAGTCATGTAAGACTTTAAGGCAAATCCTAATTGGAGTCGTGTCAGCATTTAGGGCTAGTCTTAGTGGGACTTGTTGTAACCGACCACTATATATAGAGGGGTTGGGCTTCTTTGTTAAGCATTCAAGCATTGAGAAAGTATTCTCGCCTTCTGTGCGGTGTAGGGGTCAGCAAGCGCTGAGAAGTGCGCATACTTAGAGAGGCAGTCGACCATCACCATGATAACCTATCGCCCTTGGACAGTCAGCTGGCCTTCAATGAAGTCCATAGAAATATCTTCCAGATTTGCTCGGGCACGGGAAGGGGTTAGAGAAGGTCAGTTGGTTGAGTCAAATCTGCTTTGGCTCGTTGGCAGACTTCACATGTGCGAATGTAGTTGCACATATATTTCTTCATGCCGGTCCACCAACAATTGAGGCATAATCTCTTGTGGGTCCAAAAGATGCCCTCATGGCCCGCGAAGGGTGAGTCCTAGAAGTGGCTAATCAAAGGAGGTTCACAAGTATGCATTAGTTGGGATTAGTATCCGGTGCCCCTTAAGCACTAGCCCGTCTCTCGTGCTGTACTCAATCTGACTTGATGGGTCTTGAGTCACCTGAGCTGCAAGTTCCACTAGGCTTGGGTCCTTCAAGGTCGCATCCCTGATCCGGTCCAACATGGAGGGTTGGAATCAATAAGGTCTAGCTTGGCGGCATCAGGTTGGCGCGAGAGTGCATCGGCTGTGCTGTGCTGTTCTTCGAACCCTTTTTGTAAACCAAGTCATGGTCATACCAATGCAACTTGGAGAGCCACTTTTGTTGTGCTGGAGTGTGGGTCCTTTGCCTGAGTAAGTAGGGTAGACTTCTTTGATCGGTGCGCACTATGAATGGCCTTCCGATCAGGTATGGGTGCCACTTGCTAATAGTGTGGACCATGGCTAACATCTCTTGCTTGTATGTCGACAATTGGCGCGACCTTCGCGAGTGGGCCTTGCTTATGTAGGCTATGGGTTGCCCTTCTTGCATCAAAGTTGCACCGATCCTTGACTCAGATACGTTACACTCCACTCCACAACAAAGGTCTTGGTGAAATTTGGTAGGGCTAGCACATATGCCTCAGTCATGGATTGCATGAATTCTTCAAATGCGCATTTCGTCTTATCACCCCACTCGAACCCGCCTTTGCGGAGTAGGGCAACCAGTGGGGCTGCAACCTTCCCATAGCCCTGGATGAATTAACGGTAGGAGCCGGTGAGGCCGAGGAAGCCTCGGAGCTCCTTGGGCATCTTCGGTCTTGGCCAGCGCATTGTTCTAGCCACCATTGCAGGATTGTCCTCCACACCTGCGGAAGAGATGAAGTGCCCTAGGTACTCAAACTCCCGCGTGCTCCCAAAGGCACTTGCTTTTCTTCACCTTCAGCCCATGCGCCAATAATATCTCCATGACTATCCGTAGGTGGTGTAGGTGCTCCTCTCTCGCTTGACTATAAACGAGGGTGTCATCAAAAAGCACCAAAACATACCATCGAAGGAGTGGGCGAAATACATTGTAGCATCAGCCCTTGAAAAGTTGCTGGGGCATTAGTTAGGCCAAAGGGCATTACAAGGAACTTGTAATGTTCGTCATGGGTTCGAAAGGCTGTCTTGTGAACATCGGCTGCCTGTACCCTGATTTGGTGGTAGTCGGCTTGCAAATCTAGCTTGGTGAAGATGGTGGCACCAGCTAACTCGTCCAATAATTCCTCAATAACCGATATTGGATATCGGTCCTTCATGGTGATGGCATTTAATGCTATCGTAGGTTATTTTCCACACTTGTGGCCCAGAGCAAACTTCTCGTCACAGTACAAGCGCAAAATCCGTGGCCCTCCTTTCCTCGATTTGTTCTGTGGTTAGCCATCGAGAGAAGCTCTTTCGTTGCCCTCTGAAGTTGGTGAGAGGAGCACTAGGTGGTGGGGACAGAGGCCGAGTGGGAGGACCAAATCCGGCAATGCTGGATGGAGCTGACCGGGATCCTCTCTAGTCCGCAGGGCTCCATGGTATCTTGGGGCTTCTTCTTAGCTCCTTGACTTCTCCTCCATCATGGCTACTGTAAAAAAGGCCTCCAACAATGTCCTAGGCCTCATGGCCTTGACCTCCACTTGTCTGTCAGACATGAGTCAATTGATGAAGGTGTTGCGGAGGGCTGAGTCTGACCAACCTGGTACGCGGTTGCAAATTCTCTCAAATTCTTCTTGATAAGCTCGGACTGTGGTCCGTTGAGTTAGCTTAGTCAAGATTGCTTGGAAGTCTTCATACTTAGTCGGACCAAACCGAGTACATTGGATAGACACAAAGTCATCCCCAAGACTGAAATGGTTGAGTTCGTTGTTTCACTTGGAACCATCTGATCATGACATCCTCCAAGTGGAATGAGGCTATTAGGACCTTCCGGTGGTTTGGCGTCCCTTTGTAGGTGAAGAACTGATCCATTCGATAGAGCCAATCTAGTGGATCACCTCCCGTGAACTTCTGAAAATCGAGTTGTATGGTCTGAACTTGAGCCCCTACAAATGGCCCATCTTCATGGATGTCATGTCCACTTTGGCATCGGCTCCATGACCCATTAGTTCGGACCATTGCCTGCCCTAGCCGTAGGTGGCTTGGGCCAATCTCTAGCCATAGGTCGCTCAAGCCCTGGTCTTGGTGTAGGCAGTTCATGCCAGGGTCTACCCCGCTCTTTTTCGGTGTAGACCCTAGCTGTGGGTGGCTCGATCAAAGCCCTAGGCACAGGTGGTTCAGGCCAAGCCCTAGGTGTCGTTAGGTCAGACCAAGCGCTAGCCATTGGATGGGTGGAGTTCGAGTGTGCCGAACTCCAACTCGTGCACCTAACCCTAGTGGGTTCGTCCATTGGTGTGCATGAGCAAGGGATGGGTCCACCCCTTGTAATCAATATGACATCCTCCTCTTTAATCGGTTCTGCGTTCATTGGTTCGGGAACCGTAACACTACTCTCTATTTGTGCTCGTAAAGTTCGTGAATAGCGGACACCATCTCAGCCATTAATGCTTGTATTGATTGCAAGGATTGAAGCACCTTCTGGTTGAGATGTCTAGGGTGGTTCTAGCAGTGGATTTGTGTTCTGAGGTAGTAGTCGCCGGTGGTGGATTTGTGACCGTAGAAGTCTCCCAGCTTACTTTTGCTGCCATCCCTTGGGTGATTGTCATCTGGTCTAAGGATAATGATGGCTTTGATACCAAATTATTACAAACCACTAGGTTAACACAGACCAGTTGCCGTGGCTGGTCTTGACCATAGAGGAATCGAACTTGGGTAACAAAATAGCCGCTGATTTGGACTCATTTCTCCAAGGGTTTGATCAAGTCTTCGAAGAGTCGCATGGACTATTGTCAATTCGAGACCACGATCATTGGATCGAGATCACAAAGGGAGCCAAACCAGTGAACGTGAGGCCGTACCTATCGACATGCTCACACGGCTTGTATGGGAGATGTTGAACCAAGGCATCATTCAGCAATCCATATAGCTACTCTTTGCCAGTTCTACTGGTGCAAAAGGACAACTAATCGCGATTCTGCTTGGATTATGAGCACTAAATGCCATCACCATTAAGGACCGGTTATTGAGGAATTATTGGACAAGTTAGCCAGTGCCACTATCTTCACCAAGCTAGATTTGCAAGCCGGCTATCACTAGATTAGGGTTCAAGCGGCCAACATTCACAAGCTAGCCTTTTGAACCCATGCCGGGCATTACGAGTTCCTTGTAATGCCCTTTGGCCTGACCAATGCCTTGGCAATCTTTCAAGGGTAGATGAACGATGTATTTTGCCCAATCCTTTGACAAGATGTTTTGGTGTATTTTGATGACATCATCATTTATAGTTGACTGAGAGAGGAGCACTTAAACCACCTACGGACAGTCATGGAGATACTACAGGCGCATGGGCTAAAAATAATGTGTTTCGGATCCCATCGAATTGTCTCGAGCATGGATACACCCTACGGGAGTTTACTCTTATTGTGTTTTAGTTGTTTCTTTCAAAAAATAAGGATTCTGTATATCTTGTTTTAACGTGGGAGGGTCGAACGTCTCTTGCTTGCAGGTGTTCACATTGACAGAGAATGCACAGACCCCGTTTGAACGCCAGTGTGCAAACACCTGCATACGTTCACATTGGCAGAGAATGTAAAATCCGCATTTGAATGCGCTCGACCCCATTCAAATGATTAGCGAGAATTCATTATTTCTAGGGTTATTATTTGTCATTTTTTGCTTATTTGGTTAGCCTCTTGCATTATTATCAATGAATATTGATTTCTATCCCTTTCCTTCCTCTCTACCCTAATTTTTGTTCCCTTTGTTCAAGCCTAGCCGTGCGCCATCTCGACGCTAGTGATCCTCTAATCACCCTTGTTTGTCGAGTCCTCCCTCCTCCTGGGGATCTAACCACTTCTCCCTCCTTATCTTTATCCCCTTAACACCGCAATCCATCCATCCTATCACCATTATCATCCCTCACTTGTTCATCACCATCACCCGTCACTCTTGGTGATTATTTTCCTCCGACTGGGTGGGCTGCTTTCCTGCATTCGATCTAGACCGAGAAGCTGACACACAGTTCATAACAAGTGGTATTAGAGGCACCGTTCCTCTGCCACCATACTAACAATCAGATCTATAGCATCGAAACCAAATGAGGGCACCTTCGCTAAGGGAGAGGCCACAGAGATTATCAAATTAGAGGCCAACCCTAACTCACCGATCGGAACATCTCCAATGACCTCTACGGTCAACTCAGATTTGATCAAGATGTTTGCGGATATGATGGAGACACAACGAGCCATGCAAGTATCAATGGAAGCCATGACTCAAGTCCTCTTAAGGTGGACCAATGGGTACAGCGGCGACCGAGTTCCCTACTTGAGCTCGGGCTGACCAAAATGGAACCACATTTTCGCCAAGGGACACCACCTCCACAATTCTGTGCTAGGTAGGAGGAAGAGAGTGAAGACCCCACAAGGACCACTCCAGAGGCCCTTGCCCCCTACGTCGGCCGAAAGGTGCAATGTACCACCGTTGGTCTTTCAACGCAGCATACCACCACCGCCAGTTAATCACTGCGATCGAGCACTGGATCCACCACTCCATGATGATGATGATAAGTGGGCGGATTACGAATTACCAGCCACCCCACGACACCATCCTAGGGATGCTAGATTTAATCCTAGGGAAAGAAGGCAACTGATATGAAGGAGGCATTTCTGTAGGGACTGTTCACCTCAACTTCCTACCCTTCAATGGAGGAGACCCACTTGATTGGGTTTATTAAGCAGAGCAATTCTTCGAGTACCAAAGAACCCCTAATGCACAAACGGTGTTGTTGGCATCTTTCCATCTTGAAGACACCACCATTTGATGGTACCAGACCACAAATCGAGCTCAGCCCTATCAAACATGGGAGGAGTTCGCGGATGCTATTTGCATCTGATTTGGACCCTCCAATTATGAAAAGACTGCTGTTACCAAATTAACCCAAAGAACTATAGTGAGAGCATATCAAGAGGAGTTCAACCGTTTTAGAAATCGATTACAGAGCTGGTCGGATTCCTAACTCAAGAGCACATTCATTAGTGGCCTTGGCGGGACATTCAAGCCGAGGTGAAGGCTGCTTGATAAACAACATTGCTGGAGGCTTTTGCAATAGCTCAGTTGATGGGAGAGAAGCTTCGAGAGCTTTGGATAGTGGCAAAAGGGGGCTAGAGCACCATGAAATTTAAAGGAGTGCCTCGGCAAATTACAGCCACACATCATGTGTCAGCACCTCCACCAAGGACAACAGGTGCAATGTTGCCTCCACGGCCACAACCACAGTGAGGGACCTCCCTGAACTACCATGAGGAGACTTACCCCAGCCCAAGTTGAAGAAAGAAGAGCTAAAGGGCTATGTTTTTATTGTGATGAGTGATCCACCCCTAGGCACAAATGTGCCCGATCGGCGACCACAGCGATGGTGTTGGATGAACCATAGGATGTGGAGGAAGAGGAAATGGTGGAAGAGGAATTAGAGGATTTGGTGGAAGACCAAGAAGCATTGGAGAGCAGCGAGGAGTGCCATGCATGCCTACACCGGCGCTAATGCACCTAGGACGCTGTGGGTTGATGGTACTGTGAAGAATCAAACAGTGAGGATCCTCATCAAAAGCAAGAGCACCCACCACAACTTCATGGATGAGTGTTGGGTGAAGAAGATAGGGATGGCTATATAGATGCTACTTCGGGATTCGATATAGCTTTGGGAGATGGCACGACACTCCAGGCGAGCGATGTATGCCGAGGGATTCTTTTGAAGATTCAGGGCAATTTCTTCACTTGGATCTTCACCCATTGGCCTTATGAGGGGCTGACACTGTATTGGGGACTCAATGGATGCAAAGTTTGGGCTTAATGACCTTTGACTTCTCAAAAATGTGGATGGACTTCAAATGAAGTGGCAAGCGAGTGTGGTTAGATGGAATGCGACCGCAGCTTGGATTGGAGCCCAACTTCAACCGATGGTGGGACTACCAAAGGCTGGATGTATGGACTTTTAATGGAATTAATTTGGAGTCAAGTAGACCATGCAAAGGAAGAAGTACCCGCAGATTTGTCCGCCTTACTGAAGGAATTCAGCAAGGTGTTGGAGGAGTCACGCGTCATGCCACCGACTCGACCCCCAGGACCACCGCATTAAATTTACTCCCGAAGCGAAACTGGCTAATGTGCAGCCCTATAGGTATCCATTTGTGCAAAATGAGGAGATAACAAGAGTTGTCAAGGAGATGCTAGACAACAACAGAATCATCCAACCGAGCCGGAGCTCATACTCATCACCGGTGCTCTACATGCGGAAGAAGGATAGGACATGGCGATTTTGTGTGGATTACCATGCACTCAATGTCATCACGCTGAAGAATAGCCATCCCATACCTATCATTGAAGAACTCTTGGGGGCCTCTTACTTCAGCAAGTTTGACTTGCAAACTAGCTACCACCAAATCCGCGTGAGGCCCCAAGGATGTGCACAAGACTGCATTTCACACACATGATGGGCATTATAAGTTCAAGGTCCCCTCCACCTTCCAAGAGTTGATGAATGACGTCTTTAGGGCCTTATTGAGGCGGTTTGAGCTTGTCTATTGCTCATGGAGGGATCACTTTGTTAACCTTCATGAAGTATTGCAGATTTTGAAGGACAATGAGTTGAAGGTGAAGGAGTCCATATGTTTATAGGGTCAGCTGAGAATGGAGTATCTCGGTCACATTATTTCAGTAGCAGGAGTGGAAGTTTGGGATCTCGCCAAGGTGCAATGGCAGATCCCAAATACACCAAAAGAATTGCGGGGCTTCCTAGGATTAACGGGCTACTATCGTCGATTTGTTGCCAACTAGGCAAGATTGCCGCCCCCTTGACATTGCTATTGAAGAAGGGAGAGTTTCATTGGACTGAGGTAACAACGAAGGCCTTTGAAGAGTTGAAGAAGGCAATGGACCACTGCTCCAGTTTCGGCGTTACCCTATTTCACCAAACCCTTTACGATGGAATGTGATGAGTCAGGAACTGGAATTGGATCTTTCCTCATGTAGGAAGGGAGGCGGTGGCGTACATGAGCAAGGCGTAGTCAATGAAGATGATGTTTCCCTATGAGCAAGAGATGGTAGCCGTTATCCATGCTGTCACCAAATGGAGAATTTGTGGTGCGTACCGACCAGGGAAGTCTTCCTTACTTCCTTGGGCAATGGATTCACACTCTGGCACAGTAGCGGTTGGTGACAAAGTGGTTGGACTATGACTATGAATTGGTATACAGGAAGGGAACTGAAAATCAGGTTTGCCAATGCACTATTGCAGCAACCTGAACCGGCTGCCCTAGTCATGATTTCTATCCCAGTCTTTCCCTTCCTTTCAGAGATTAGAGCTGCATATGTGGAATATCTAGAGATGAGAGAGCTCATGAAGAAAGTAGAGGAAGAACCATCTAGCTATCCCGGGATAGAAGTGAAGATGGTCTACTACTAGACTGCGGGCGAGTATGAGTACCGACCAAACCCAAACTATGGGTGAGTTTGGTTTGCCACTTCCACAATACTCCTATGGCGAGGCATGAGAGAACCTTTAGAACCTATAAGATGTTGACACAAAATTGTGTATGGGCAGGATGAGAAAGGAAGTTCTGTCCTATGTTTGAGCATGTGAAATCTGTCAACGCGCTAAGGCGGACTCGACAAAATCAATCTACTACAAACCCTATCCATTTTGGAGCAAATTTGGGAAGATGTGATGGACTTCATTGAAGGACTGCCCCAGGTTAGGGGACATACGGTGGTAATGATGGTGGTTGACCGGTTGACGAAGAGTGCGCATTTTTCAGCTCTAGCCTGTACACAGCAAAGAAGGTAGCAGAAATTTTTGTGAAGGAAATAGCCTGGTTGCATGGAATGCCAAGGTCAATAGTTTCAGACCGTGATTCGATCTTCATGAGTCACTTTTGGCAATAGTACTTCAAACAGCAAGGTACTGAACTTAAAATGAGCTCGATGTATCATCCGCAAACTGATCGGCAATCCGAAGTCGTTAATCGTTGTCTTGAGCAATATTTGCGACGCTTTGCCAGGGAGTTTTTGAAGATATTGCTAGGTTAACTACCCTAGGCGGAGTACTTATATAACACGACACATCACACCACTATTGAGATGACCCCCTTCAAGGCTATCTATGGGCGCGTGCCCCCAACATTGCGATCATATGACCGACTATGCACACATGACCATACCAAATTAGATGTGGTACTAATGGAACGGGATGAAGTAGTCAAGTGGCTCAAGCTTCTTATAGCGGCACAGAACCAAGAAAAAAGCTACGAACTTGACAATTGGGTCTATGTTCGATTCCAACTGTACCAGCAAATCACGGTAAGAACTATTCAAAACCAAAAGCTGGCACATCCCTTCTTTGGTCAATTTCAGATCCTAAAGAAGGTGGGAGCGGTTGCATATAAGCTGGACCTATCCGAGTTCACCCAGTTTTCCATGCATCCAACTTGAGAGCCCAAGTTGGTCTAGTTGAGCAGTTGCAGAACAGTTACCCAAGTTGGTCTAGTTGAGCAATTGCAGAACAGTTACGCGAGCCCAAATCAGAGGCAGTTGAGCCCGCTCCATAGAAGGTCCTAGAACGAAGAAGGGTCAACCGTGAAGGAGTCACAGAGGTGTTGGTAAGCTGGATTGGACAAACACTAGAGCAAGCCACATGGGAACTTGAGGCAACCTTGATGGAGCGATATCCTGAATTTGCACTTTGAGGACAAAGTAAGCATGGATACACCCTATGGGAGTCTACTCTTATGTTTTAGTTGTTTCTTTCAGGAAATAATGATTCTGTATGTCGAACTCGAACGCGGGAGGAGGGTTGCATTCGAACGCCCCTTGCGAATGCCTGTAGGCGTTTGCATCGATAGAGAACGCAATTTGCCCATTCGAACACACAGACCCTGTTCGAATGCCCGCGTGTGAACCCCTGTCTGTGTATGTTCGCATCGGCAGAGAAGGCGAAATCCAAATTCGAACGTACTCGACCCCGTTCGAACGCAATCAGCGAGAATTAAATATTTTTAGAGTTATTATTTGTCATTTTTGGCTTGTTTGGTTAGCCTCTTAAAGTTTGGATGGCAACTAAAAACATTATTATGAATAAATATTGATTTCTATCCCTTTCCTTCCTCTCTACCCTAATCTTCCTTCCCCTTCATTCAAGCCTAGCCATGAGCCATCTTGACACCGCTGCTCCCTTAATCCCCCTCGTCTGTTGAGTCCCCTCTTCTTGGGATTTCGACCACTTCTCCCCCCTCATCCATATCTCCTTAACACCACAATCCATCCATCCCATCACCATTATCATCACTATCACCCCCAGTTTTACGTATTTTCATCCCTGTTGCAGTCAAAATCTGCTACTGGTGTAAATACCAAAAACGCAGATCAGGAAGTTACGGATTGACCACCTATAGTTTTGTAATTTTTCATCTATGATAGAATATTTAGTGATTATTTTCCTCTAACTGCGCGAGCTACTTTCCCGTATTTGATCTAAATCGTGAAGCGGACGCTCAGTTCATAACAAGTGGAATTATTATAAATCAGCTTGATTCGATCAGTAATGGTTCTACGAGATTCAGGTCTGCACGGGATTTGGGATCCTTGGGTGGAGGCATAGATTTCTAGGTATAGGATGGAGGTGATGATGGAGTGGAGGCCGAGTAGTTGATGGAGGTGGGTGGGCAATAGATGATGGTGGCAGTGGCTTGCAGATGCGGATGCAATATGTTACGAACCAAATCTGGAACAATCCTTCCGTAGGATTATTATGAAGATTTAGGTGGTAGTAGCCTCACAAGATAGGGTTCTAATGGCTTTGGTTTCACGACAATTGGATGTTTAGATTGAAAAATATAATTAAAATAGTGGAACAAGGTCATAACGGGCTAGAATATATCTGACGTTGCGGCAGTCGTCGGTGGTGGGTGGCAGACGGCCAAGAGTGGTGATGGACGACCGTAGGATAGGGTGGCTGCTGGAGGTGATGGTGGCTATGGGTTGGAGGTAGAATTAGGATTTCTAACTTAGATTACTCATAGAAAACTAAAGACAATCTAACTGTTATGATAAAACGATAAATGCGATAAGAAAAAAATAACTAAACTCAATAATTCTCAATGCTTAGATTGCTTAGATTAATTAACAAATAAGCCTAGCCCTCTATATATAGAGGTGGGGTACAATGAAGCCTATTCGGACTAGCCCCAAAGGCATAAATGACTCAAACTATGACTTGCTTTAAATTTACCCTAAAGCTTATACAACTCAAACTAAGACTTGCCTTAGAGGCTTACATGACTTAATTGAACTTATCTTAGTAGCTTATATGACTTAACTAGACTTGCTAGACTTGCCTTTAGTGCTTATATAAGAGATAAACAACCTAGAGATAAATATGACTTAGCTAAATCAGTTATCCTTTTCCTTGTCAAATTGATTCTTCGTTCTGCCACAGATAGAGTCTGAATCTGGAGAGACCTTAAATACAGGAGCTGTAGATCAGGATGTCTTCAAGCTTCTCCAAGTAGTTTCGTAATATTTGGTCATCTGTGGAATATCCCTTTTGAATATTTTTGTGAAACTACGCATAGCTGAATTAGTTAACTAACAAATTCTAACCTAATAAGACTCTAATTAAAGCAAATAAGCAGATAAGATAACTAGACTCAATCCATTTAGCCCAATCTCCCTTTGATGTGATTTGATTTGACCCGATTCGCATCACAATAAATAGTTCAAGATTATGATTGGCTTATAACTGTAGTAGCGGGTAAATATGAAAACCATATGAGAGATAGAGATGAAGGGGGAGAAATAGCCCTGCTTTATAGGACTAGGAGGATAGGTGGAAGAGGAAGATTAGAAGCTAGATGAGACTTTGTCAAAGGAAGAGGTGGCACTAGCCGGTGAAGAGGGCCAACTATATCTTCGACATTATACTCAAAATCCAAAATATGCAATATCCGTTCAAAATAACCTCAAAATCTACTGATAATAATCTTTCTGTACAAAATACATATCTCTACATGTTAACATATTTTTATACTTTATCACATCATATGAACATATCTATATCTTCGACATTATACTCCACAGACTAACACCTCAGCATCAATAATATCAATATATGATTTAGTAATATTTCTTCCTATTCTTTAATAGTTCAGATAAATTCTCAATATACCAATATCTCAAATTATTTCTATCAATATCGTCAAGCATAAGAACTTAATAACCTCAACATTATAACATAGGCATCTATGTCAATCAATTAATATCAAACTCATCAAGATCGACTATTAGCGCAACCTTAAACAAAATCGACAACTAGTGTACTTGATGGTTTGCCAGATCATCCTTAAACTTAGGCTCTGATACCCTAAACAAAATTGTAACGTGGGGGCTCGGCAAGGGTATACGCCCATGCGTCCACGCGCGACAGGTCGGGCAAGGCCCATCATGAACAGATATACTCTTGTGCTCAACATAATCCATCTCAAATATAAATCATACTATAAACCAACAAACCTATTAAAATATGAATATTCAAATCTACAACAATCATACTAGACAGCTACATAATTTGGCAAAGCCCACATAGGCCACGACAAATCATCAAGGTACAATTAAAACAACTAAAAGATGAGTACACTATATTTTGACCTGTATTATATAAATCATCGTATATATAATGGGGTAGAAATATCAAATAATGGTACAACTCGATATCTAGATAAACTATCTTTTATACCATCATACGTGTATAGCTCTCCTCATCTTTGCTCTAAAAGACTTAGTAAGTAAATAGACCTTATCAGTGAATCATGAATCATGTACTGGATAATATAAATCACACGGGAGCATTATGTCATAAATGAATATCCTCAATACTGTATAAATAAAAAGTAAATATCATGTCATAACTGATCGAAGTATATAATTCTCGACAATGTATAAATAATTCTCCATCATGCCGTCATTATAACTCTCTCAAATATGACACATATGATGCATGCCGACCATGACCATGTATATCAAATGCAACCATATATGATGCATAATGACTACTTGATAATTAGATAAATCAAATGATAATGAAATCATATGTATTTCTCAAAATCTCAATCACCAATGTCAACTCTGAATAACATCATTAGAGTAGACCATCCTATCTAACCCTCCGTGCCAGGACCCTTCTCTATAGTGAGCTCAGCCACCTCTAATTCAAGCTCAGGTAGTTCTACTACAACTTGCTCAATTAGACCAATCCGTGTTCTCAAACTAGATACATGGAAGATCGGGTGAACTCGAGATGACTCAGGTAAGTCCAACTTATATGCGACAAATGCCCACCTTCCTAGTATCTGAAATTGATGAAAGAAATGATGGTCATACTAAGACTTATGATATAGTTGGAGTCTAAAATAGACTCAATGTGGACTTCATAACTTCTATCTTGTTGTTTGTGATTATACACTTGCTTCATTTGGTTATGTACAGCTGCTAGGTGAAGCTTGAGCTGCTTGAGCAGTTCATCTCATTCCAATAAAACAGCATCTATGTCAGAATGGTCCAATGCACTCAGTCATAGGACCACAATGTGAGAGAGGCTGCATCCATAGACCGCCTCGAAGGGCATCATCTCAATAACGGTGTGGTGAGCCGGGTTGTATGAGTATTCCCTAGCCATCTCTTAGGTTGGCCTCTAGTGAAGCACCGCAAATATTAACTCAAGGTAGCGATTATCACTGTACGTCCTTTGACCCGGAGAAGTCCTTCAATAAAATCTATCATCGTATCTTTGCAAAATTGGTCTAGATTAGGTAGGGGTTGCAATAGCCCCGCAATTTTCGTTGAGTCCACCTTGGCGTGTTGACAGATTTCATAAAATCAAACATAGTATAGCATTTCTTTTCTTAGTCCTGTGCATACAGAATTTTATGTTAATCTCTTATAGGTCTTGAATGTTCCTTCATGTCTTGCTGTGATCTGGGGAACATTTGTATGTAAGGGAGAATACAAGAAGAGGGAGAAGTGGGCCTTCCCTAAGGGTCTAGGGTGGTAAGCCAGTTGAGAAGGTTAAGGTGGCATAGCCATGATCAGAGGGAATGAGAGAGTAGAGAAGAAGATTTAGGGGAAGAAACTCAATTCATTCGATAATAATCATAAGGTTACCTTCCACATATTGAGAGGCTAACCTAAAAAAGCAAAACAATTAAAAGACAGCCCTAGAAACAATGCATTTTCGTGGATCGCATTTGAACGCAGTCGAGTGCGTACAACCGTGTTCAGGCACGCTAAATAGCTCAATACACGAAAGGGCCCAAAGTAGTGATGCGCCAACTTTGGTTGCGCACTAATCTCAGTGTCACTTGTCGATATGGCTCAATGTGCATGAATGCAAGATCTGTGACTGCAAATTCCAACTCGTGGTGTCGACAGTCATAGATTTGCTTCATGCGATTTTGTGACACTACAATGTGTGTCTCGAGCCTCCATAATGTTGCATCTCGATCAACCAACTCTAGATTAGCCTCTGGGGCATGTTTGTAAGGTAGGTGGGAGTATAACATACATTGCCTCAAAAGGTGCCATCCCTATGCTGGTGTGAAATGCAGTGTTGTATGATCACTCTGCTTAGGTAGGAAATCGTGTCATCTCCTCAGTTTGGCTATCCGTTTGAGGGTGGTAGGCCAAACTAAGGTCTAACCCATCTGGAGTGTGAAATACTCCATCTAGAAGTTGCTAGTGAAGACTCTATCATGGTTAGACAGGATCAAGTACGGCATATCACGATGAAGATGACAGAATACCCCCTCACCAGCAGTAGCTCAATGAAATCCACGGAGATATCCTATCAAATGCGCTCTGGAACAAGCAAAGGCTGTAGTAGTCTAGCCAGGCTAAAAGGAACCGGTCGTTGCACGCTGACAAATATTGCAATCCCGCACGAACCTCCTCAGCTCCTTCATTCCAGTCCACCTACAACTCTGGGAGAGCCTCTTGTAAATCCTCAAGAGGCCCTCGTGTCCCACCTCCTGTGCCGAATGGAAGAAATCCATGAGTTGCCTTCGCAAGGAATCATCTACGGGTACCTGGATGCACCCACGGAAAGGGAATCGTAGGTGCTTGAATAAGCTGCCAGCTCGGTTGGCACGAGCTGTTGGGAGACCATGTCAGCTGCTTTGTTTTCTGTCCGCTTCTTGTACTGCAGGTCATAATCGTATCCTAGTAGCCTGGTGACCCACCTCTGTTGCGCCGGAGTGTGAACCTACAGCCCCATAAAGAATGGCAAACTCCATTTGTCTGTTCGGATGACAAACCATTGCCTAATCAAATATGGTCTCCACTTGGTGTTACAATATGACCTCAGAAGGTTTGATTGTCTCATAACTTGTTCTGGACAGAATTTACATAAAACTTTCAAGAGATATTCCGGAGGATCTATCCGTTAGATCAACATGAAATGTTGATATGAGGTAGCCCTAGGAGAGTACTTTCTAACGAATCTAGTTTCATATAAATCGGATGTGTAGATTGGAAGATATTTTTGAAAAGGTAGACAAAGGTCGGAGGGTCAGACCTACGAGATCAGGTTTGCATGGGAGGCACGGACTCCAAGGTGAGGTATGGTGGTGGTGTAATGTTAGGGATGTTGTAGAGGTTATGGCGATGGTAGAGAGATTAGGAGTAGAGGATATAGAAGAGGGGGACTAGAAGCCAGGAGAGATCGAACCAATAGAGTGATGGCGTGGTGGGCGAGGGAGGAGGAAAGAGAGCCGACGGCTAGAGAGAGAGAGAGATAGGGGCAATAATGCTCCAATAATTATATCATAATCAAATTAGGGTTTCTTCTACATATTTATAGCAGCTAACCCTAGATCGACCTAAGTAAGGGTTCGATAACCAATACCACTTGATTAACCCGAGTCGAACTCGAGTTCACAATACATCCCATGACTAGACTAAAATAATTAATTGACTTGACTAGACTCAATTAACCAATTAATAAGCTGAGTTCATATTTAGCAGGTACTTGAGTTATGGCTAAACTAACAAGGCAAACTGCCAAAAAGAAATGCAAGAAATCAAACTAGATAAATAGGCTAATCCCGATGAACCCAATGTGCTGCGAATGGATCCAATCCAACCGAGTCGTATCACTTGACCATGCTTCTAACCACCTTATCCTCAAGGAGTCCATAGTGGTTTCCAAGCCTTATGTAGTTGCTTTATTGATTGTGCATCCTTTTTGGTTTGCCCATGCTCTTCCAGCAATTGGTCCTCCATGTCACCCTCCGGATCATCCTTGATTGTCTCCTCCATGAGCATAATAGCTGTGGGCTGTTTGGCACATATATGGCTCAGTACGAAGCACTTGTCACAATAGGAGTATAGGCCCTTTGAGCGCTAATCTTCAATCTCTACTGGTAGGGACTGGCCTGCTTGGATTTGGCCGAGCCTATCCCGAATATGGCACACCCAAGGCCGTCGGTCTCAGGTTGGTCCACGATGTTTGATCCATGGTTGTCGACTCAAATGTGGTCCAGTTTGGTTGGTGTATTGCCTTCAACTCTCATATCTTTTCCTCCTTCATTTCTATCACAAAGAAGGCCTCTAGCAAGGTGATAGGAAATGAGGATGCTTTTGAGGGCTGAATCGGCCCAGCCTTGAACTCAGTTGCTAATTCTTTTAAACTCTTCTTGGTAGGGATGTCTTTTTGGTCAACTTTGATAGGGTGGGTTGAAAGTCTTCATAGTTGGACAGTCCAAAACGAACACAAATCGCGTCCACAAATTTGTCCCGCAACTATCAAACTGGTGCGCTTGTTGCGCAGCTTGTTACCATCTCAGCGCCACTTCTTCAAGGTGGAAAGAGGCCAGCAGCACCTTTTGATGGTCCGGTGTCCCTTGATAGGGGAAGAATTGCTCCATTTGATAGATCCAATCTAATGGATTTGGAAAGTGGACACGCGTTGTGCTCGGTTGGAGCATGTGATCCACTCTGCCCAAGGGTCTTCTTCTTGGTATGCTGCCACGGGTGGTCTAGGCGGAAATTCATCACGTCGATGAGGTAGTTCATCATGCCAAGTCTTGCATCTCATTGATGAAATGGAGGAGTTTCATGTCCGTGGGGACTGGTCTATCCTCTAGTCGGTCCAAACCAATCGTGAATGATTTTGTTTAGCTTGGGCCAATTAGAAAATATTCCGTCCTTCCTTTGTGTTGAGCTTGGTTTGCGGTGATTGTAGCATCATCCACGTGCACTTGATCATCTATAGTTGGTCGAGACCTTGTGTTCACCATTAATAAAGCTTCAAGGTGATCCAAGGTTTGATCGGCTCTGATACCAAATTGTTACGATCTCTCCTTGGAAGGTTTGATCCTCTCTTAACTGGTTTTGGACAGAATCTGCATGGAACTTTCAAGAGATATTCTAGAGGATCTAGCCATTGATACAAGGTAGCCCTAGACTATAGATCGAAAGATATCTGCGAAAAGGTAGACAAAAGTCGAAGGGTCAAACCTATGAGATTAGGTCTGCACGGATTTTGGGATCCATGGGTGGAGGTACGAACTCCAAGGTGAGATGGTGGTAGGCCAACAGTGATGGGGTGGCACTGGTAGGGATGATGGTGGTGGAATGTTAGGGCTAGTGTAGAGGTTAGGGCGACGGTAGAGAGATTAGAAGTAGAGGATATAGAAGGGGACCAGAAGCTGGGAGAGACCAAACTAATGGAGTAATGGCGCGGTGGGCAAAGAGGTAGGAGGAAGGAGAGCTGACGGCTAGAGAGATATATATGGGGCGATAATGCTCCTATCCTTTAAAAGCAACAGATACTATAGTCCACAATGAAGTTGTGGTGGCCTTAGACCCAAATGGAGACACTCTAGCATATGCTATCAGCTGCTCTATTCTCCGAACCCTTTTTGTAAACCAAGTCATAGTCATACCTACGCAACTTGGAGAGCTAACTTTGTTGCATTGGAGTGTGGATCCTTTGCTCAAGTAAGTAGGGCAGACTTCTTTGATCGGTGCGCACCTTCAGCCCATGTGGCTGTAGTATCACCATGACTGTCTGTAGGTGGTGTAAGTACTCCTCTCTCAATCCATAAACGAGGATGTCATCAAAATACACCAAAACATACCATCA
This sequence comes from Typha angustifolia, assembly GCF_048772165.1. Taxonomy (NCBI): domain Eukaryota; kingdom Viridiplantae; phylum Streptophyta; class Magnoliopsida; order Poales; family Typhaceae; genus Typha; species Typha angustifolia. The sequence goes on along the minus strand of NC_133252.1, from coordinate 6,373,572 downwards.
AAGGAACTCGTAATGCCGATCATGGGTTCAAAAGGCTGTCTTGTGAATGTGGACCGCCTGAACCCTAATTTAGTTATAGCTTGGTGAAGAAGGTGGCACCGGCTAACTCGTCCAATAATTGCTCAATAACCGGTATTGGATCCTGGTCCTTGATGGTAATGACATTTAGTGCTCAATAATCCATGCAGAATCGCCATGAGTTGTCCTTCCACACTAGTGGCACCCATGAAGAGTAGGCTCTATGCCTTGGCTAAATGATGCCCTGGTCCAACATCTCTCGTACCAGCCATGTGATCTCATCCTTTTGAACATGTGGTAACCGGTAGGACGTCAAGTTCGCAGGTCCAATTCCCCGTGTGATCTCTATCTGATTATCATGGTCCCGGATCAGCGGTAGTCTATGCGGCTCTTTAAAGACTTCATCAAATCCTTAGAGAATTGAGTCCAAATCAGCGGCTATTGTGTTACCTAGGTTCAGTTCCTCCATGGTTGAAACCAACCACATTAAACCCTTGTGTGCCAATGGATGCAGGTCCAACCAGAACATCTCCCCTTGGATCTGCACCTCAACTCTCTTGCACCTACTATCGGCCTGCAAGACTGTCCCATCTCCGATGGCTACATCGAATTCGATGGTTGGTGTCACCCCCAAGGAAATTTGTCTCACCAACTTCTCACCAATGAAATTATGTGTGCTGCCCGAGTCGATTAGTATCTCGACTCGATACTTCTTGATCGAACCCTCTACTGGTAAGGTTTCGGGTGCTCGCAAACCATCATCCTCGTGGTCTGCGGCCTCCATATCTGTTACCTCCTCTTCATCTCCCCACGGTTCCTTTTTGCCCTCCTCGTCTCTTCCAAGAACATGATCGTCATAGGTTGTTTTCCACACTTGTGGCCTAGAGCAAACTTCTTGTTGTAGTAGAAAGCACAAACCCTTGGCCCTCCTTTCCTCGATTTGTGCCAAGCATAGCAATCAAGAGAAGCTCTTGTGTTGCCCTCCAAAGTTAGTGAAAGGAGCACTAGATGGTAGGGACTTCCCCCCTTGTGACCAAGTGGGAGGAACAAATCCAGCATTGCTCAATGGAGCCGGCCAGGATCCTCTCCATTCTGTAGGGCTCCATGGAACCTTGGAGCTTCTTAGAAGCTCCTTGACCTTCTCCTCCATCACGGTTCGCGAACCATCATCCTCATGCTCTGCAGCCTCCATATCTGTTACTCCTCTTCATCGCCCCACGGCTCCATTTCTCCCTCCTTGTCTCTTCCAAGAACATGATTGTCACAAGTTGTTTTCCACACTTGTGGCCTAGAGCAAACTTCTCGTCGCAGTAGAAAGCACAAACCCTCGGCCCTCCTTTCCTCGATTTGTGCCGAGGACAACCATCGGAAGAAGCTCTTGTGTTGCCCTCCGAAGTTAGTGAGAGGAGCACTAGATGGTAGGGACTCCACCCCTTGCGACCAAGTGGGAGGAACAGATCCAGCATTTCTCAATGGAGCTGGGCCAGGATGCTCTCTAGTCTATAGGGCTCCATGGAAACTTGGAGCTTCTTCGAAGCTCCTTGACCTTCTCCTCCATCACAGCCACTTGGGAAAGGCTTGCAACAATGTCCTAGGCCTCATGGCCTTAACTTCCACTTGTATGTCGAACCTGAGTCCACTAATGAAGGTGCTACAGAGCGCTGAGTCTGACCAACTCAGTACATGATTGCAAATTCTCTAAAACTCTTCTTAATAAGCTTGGACTGTGTGGTCCGTTGAGTTAGCTTAGTCAAGATTGCTTGAAAGTCTTCATACTCAATTAGACCAAACTGAGTACATATGGCTGATGCAAACACATCCCAAGACAAAAACAATTGAGTTGTGCCACCTAGAATAATTTGCTCGCGACATCCTCCAAGTGGAACGAGTCTAAGACTTTCTTGGTAGGTGAAGAACTAATCTGCTTGATGGAGCCAGCCTGGATCACCTCCAGTGAATTTAGGGAAATCAAGTCGTATGGTTCCAACTTGATCTCCTAAAAAAGCCCATCTTCATGGATGGCATGTCTTCGTTCCTCGTGTGGGTCCCTTCTACCACGTGGAGGGGGGGCCACTCTAGCATTAGCTCCATTACCCATTGGTTTGAACCATTGCGTGCCCTAGCTATAGGTGGCTCAGGCCAATCTCTTGCTATGGGTTGTTCAAGACTTGGTCTTAGTGCAGGTGGTTCATACCAAGGTCTACCATGCTCCATTTCGAGCCAAACCTTAACTGTGGGTGACTTGATCTAAGCCCTAGGCCCGGATGGATCGGGCGAAGCTCTAGCCCTAGCCATTGGATGTGGTGAAGTTTCAGTGCACCAAACTCCATCTCGTGTGCCTAGTCTTGGTGGGTTCGGCCATTGATGTGCATGCCCAAGGGATGGGTCCGCCTCAAACCCTACGGCATCCTCCTCTTCAATCGGTTCAGTGCTCATTGATTCGGGAGCTGCAACATTCCTCTCTATTTGTGCTCATGGAGTCCATTCATCACGGAGTTCGCAAATAGCGGACACCATCTTAGCCATGAATGCTTGTATTGATTGCAAGGATTGAAGCACCTCCGGCTAAGCCATCAAGGGTGGTGGGTTCGGTAGTTTCAGCAGTGGATTATGTTCTCGAGTAGTCGGGTAGTCATCGCCGGCAGTCATTCCCTAACCGTAGAATTCTCCACGGTTACTCTTGCTTCCATCCCTCGTGTGGTTGTCATCTGGTTCAAACATAATAACTGTTTTGATACCAAATTGTTATGGACCGACTAGAGAAGATCCACAACTGGGGAGTGTAGGCTTCAATTAGGGTGAATGATGATAGATTAGAGGGTGGAAGGAGGGATGATGGCGGCGGCGAAGGTGAGGAAGATGAACGGCAGCAATGGCAATGGTGAAGGGAGATTATTTTATTTCTACTCCTAGGTTATCTTACTCTTACTCATAAGACAAACTCAAGGCTAAAATAATTTCTCAATGCTTGGATGCTTAATAAAAAAGCCCAACCCCTCTATATATAGAGGTGAAGAATAATGAGTCCCATTAGGACTAGTCCTAAGGGCTAACACAACTCGAATTAGGATTTGCCTTAAAGGCTAATATGACTATAAGGCAAATCCTAGAGAGTCATAAAGTAGCTGACTAAAACTCTTCTAAATTCAGTATTTGTAGGCACCATAGTGCGTCCTTGGATCAGAATCAGGCCATCTCCCATGGTGTGGTCCGGTTTAGCCTGATTTTGCTCAATTTGAAGTTTGTGGAGCTCTGAGTCTTCTTTGCTGGTAGTCCTGATTCTGTCCAAGAGAGGAAATATTGGACCAGACAAGGTTTGCTAGTTCAGCCAATTCTAGTCAAGCAAAGCATCATTTTCACTGCTCTTCTTGTAGACCAAGTCATATTTGTACCCAAGTAACTTGGCTAACCATTTTTGCTGTGCTGGAGTACGGATTCGCTGTCCTACAAGGTATGGCAGCGAACGATGATCGGTGCGCACAACGAAGGAGCGCCAAAGTAGATAAGGCCTCCACTTCTCAATTGCATGAACCACAGCTAACATCTCGCACTCATGGGTGTTGAGATGGAGCGATCTCTCTGATAGAGTGCGATTGGTCTTTCTTCCTGCATCAAAACTGCTCCTAAACCTATCCCTGATGCATCACATTCCACCATGAAGGTTTTAGTGAATTTGGGTAAGGCAAGCACTGGTGCACTTGTCATAGCTCATTTCAGTTCCAGAAATGCAAATTCAGCCTTTTCACTCCAATTGAACCCGTTCTTGCGCAAGAGTGCAGTCAAAGGTGCCGCGATCTGTCCATATCCCTAAACAAACTACAGGTAGTATCCAGACAAGCCAAGAAACCCTCTAAGTTCCTTGGGTGTTCTCAGCTTAGGCCAGCTCACCATGACTGTAATCTTATCCGATCTGCCTCTACACCTTTGGCTGAGATTATGTGGTCCAGATAATCCACTCGGCTGAGCCCAGGTGCATTTGCTACTCTTGACTCGTAGGCCATACGAGTTTAGGATCCCCATAACTGTGTGTAGGTGGTCCATGTGCTCCTCTCGGGTTCTGCTACAGACGAGAATATCGTCAAAGAAAACTAGAACATACCGCCTTAGTTTGGGATGGAACACATCATTCATTAGCCCTTGAAATGTCACTGGGGCATTGGTAAGGCCAAAGGGCATCACGTGGAACTTGTAATGTCCATCTTGAGCCGAAAGGCTGTCTTGGGAACATCTTCCACTTGGACTTGGATGTGGTGGTATCCTCCGCACAGATCCAGTTTGGTGAAGATTGCTGCACCCGCCAATTCAGTTAGGATCTCCTCAATGACCAGAATAGGGTACTGATCTTTAATAGTGATCGAGTTGAGGGCATGGTACCACACAGAACCGCCATGAATTGTCCTTCTTGCACACAAGAAGTATAGGTGAAGAGTATAGGTGCTATGGCTCAATTGGATGATCCCTTGATCTAGCATCTCATGCACCAGCCTTGTGATCGACTCCTAAGCATTACGGTGTCGGTGTTACGAACCACTAGAGATGATCCACAATAGGAGAGTGTAGGCTTTGATTAGGGTGAATGGTGGTAGATGGAGAGTGGAAGAAGGGATGATGGCAGTTGTGATGGTGAGGAAGATGATGGGCAGCGATGGCGGTGATGAAGAGAGGTTAATTTTCTTCTACTCCTAGGTTATCTTACTCTTATACCTAAAATAAACTCAAAGCTAGAATACTTTCTTAATGCTTGCATGCTTAACAAAGGAGCCCAACCCCTCTATATATAGAGGTCGGTTACAACGAGTCCCACTAAGACTACTAGCCTAAAGGCTGACACGACTTGAATTAGGATCTGTCTTAAAGACTTACATGACTTAATTAGACTTGCCTTAAATGCTTATTTGACTTAACTAGAGTTGCCTTAAAGGCTATTATGACTTATTTGGGCTTGCCTTAACGGCTCACATAATTAAACTAGACTTGCCCAAAAGGCTTGCATCATGAAATAATTAAAAGATAAATAGACTTGATCAATCGAGCCTAATGTCCCCGTGAATTGATCCGATCAGACCCGGATCGCATCAGCTAGATTATTACACTAACTCAATTTAGCATATTAGTTCTTCACTTACCAAGGGATCCCAAACCATCAAAAGGTCCTATTACCCTCATTCCACTTTGAGGATGTCGTGATCAGATGGTTCTAAACGGCACATTGGACTCGACCGTTCTAATCTTGGGATGAGTTTGCATCCACACTATATACTCAGTTCAATCCAAGTATGAAGACTTCTAGGCAATCCTGACTAAGCTGACTCAACAAACTGTGGTCCAAGCTTATCAAGAGGAGTTTGAGAGGATTTGTAACCGAGTCCACAAATGAACAAAGTTGACCCTCAAAAGCACCTTTTCCGACCTTCGATCGGATCATAAGGACATTAGGCTCAATGGGTTGAGTCTATTTATCTTATTCACTTTGTTTAGTGAGCCCTAGTAGATTAGAATTAGTTAAATGAATTCAGATTTGTACAGTTTTGGGAGAATATTCAGAAGATATTCATTTGACATCCAAATATTACAAAACTAACTGAAAAATATTGATGACATCATGATCTACAACTTTTCTATTCAACATTCTTTCATATTCAAACCCTAACTACAGCAGAACAATGAATACTTTAATATGGCTGGGCTAGCCTATAAATATGTATCTAGGCAGTCCCTTTTGATTAAGCACTGAATATTTGGTTTAATCTTATCTCTTTAAATCTCCAACCCTCTAAAGACTCTTTCTCCGTCAATTCTCTGGTCTCCTTTCTAGATCTCTCTTTTAGTTGTTCGCCTAAATCTTCAAGGCCAACCCACTTCTCTCTCTTTGTCCTTTCACCCTCAACAACACCCGTAAGTATCCAACACATTCATTAACCCACTTTTACAATTTTGCCCTAAAGTACCACGTAACCTTTACCCAAGGTTTTCATTTACCATGTCCTTTACCCAAGTCGCCGCCACATAAAATTTGTTGGTTTAGATTGATCTTAACCTGATGATTTATGATTATGAATCATTTCCATTAGATATCAAATCACAAAAAATTCAAATTATTATGGTTTGAAATAGATTTACACAAAATCCTCAGTATTTTCGTTTTCATCAACTACAACATCAATAATGCCATGAGCTTGGGCTTCACTCACCAGAGTGTTCATCTCGTTCTCCTTATAAATTAAACCTACTGACATGTCCAAATCATAGTTTACAACTTCCATAGTTATCAACTTTAAACTTTAAAGTTGACATTTTTTTCTTGATTCAGACCCTTAAAACAGTTTGTAACAACTTGGTATTAGAGCATGAGTACCCCTAGGCCTGATCGTATCAAGCACCATCTTGGGCAAAGATATAGCAGCGGTAGATGCCACCCCCATCGGTGGCTCCTCCCGATAACCATTTACATGGTTCTCACTTTAGAGACAAAGTGAACAAAAATGTGATGGATTGGTGTGAACCAAGTTAGGTCGGATCACATTAGTTGGACATTGGGCTTAGTGAAAGTAGTATATTTATCTTTTAATTCACGTTTATATCTTATGTAAGCCCTTAAGACAAGTATAATTATGTCATGTAAGCATTTAATGTAAGTCTAATTAAGTTATGTGAGTTTTTAAGATAAATCTTAGTTTAAGTTGTATAAGCTTCTAGAACTAGTCATAGTTTTTGAGACTTATTATACCTGACCTCTATATATAAGAGGGGACGGTCTCCTTTATTTAATCATCCATCGAATTTAAGCATTGAGAATTATATTTCAGGCTTAGACTATCTTAAGAGTAGTCATAAGAATAACCTAGGAATAGATGTAAATTAATCTCCCTTAATCACCATCATCACCGCTCATCTTCTCTCGCTCTTTCATGCTCCACCATCTTTCACCTTCATCACCACTGTCAACCACCTCTATCCAATACCTAGACTGCTTTATTGCAAACCAACTCTAGCCAATCCATAATTTGTATAATATATTTTTAATATATTATAGTCACCCATATGGCATAAGAAATTTCAATCATAAAAATCATTATAAAATACCATAGAACTACCATTATAATATCGTTTTGTTTTCTCATTCTATCCTTCTATTAATCTTCACTATAAGAAAATCAACAATAAACTAAATTGGTTTTAACTAAATTATACCCAAGTCATCTTAGAACTTCTGATAGAACAAAGAATATCTTTTCTTTTTTAAAATTCTTGCACTCTATTTCCTCCCTAACAAATCCAGGATAGATAATATTGGTTAAGTCTGGAGACGCATAGTCGAAGGAATGCATTAACAAATCCTGATTCCTGCATGAATGAGGATGACCTTGAATGACTTAAAATCTCATCTAAACACGCAGGCAGGCCAAAATCAAAGGGATTCCTCCCACCATTATATAGCACATCTTATATCAACCCTCCGCATTCCTAGGAAGAACCAAACAGAACAAAGCAAAAAAGACGAGTAACGGATAGCCAGAAATTAAGGACGCACACCCATCAGTCATCACTACGTTGAGCTCCTCCTCTCTCAGCTACCACAGACTCAAATGGGCCCACACAGGCAGTAGTTTCCTTTTCTTTGTGGGCCCACCAAATTCTAACTCAAACTGTGGCTCCCAGTGCAGTAACAGTTGCTCTGCCATTGCTGCTGCTAAAATCCACTGCTGCAGTTGCAGTTGCAGTCGCAGTCAGAGTCGCAGTCGCAGTCGCAGTCGCAGCCGCCGCCAAAGCCACATTGGCTATGTCGTTACCATCAGCCTCACCTTTCCCATCCTTTTGCTCCTCAAGATGATCATTAACCTTCTTCTCCTTCACCTCCTCCTCTAACTCGTTCTTCTCCATTATTCCACTAATAAAATTATTACTCTTACGGTTCAAGAACTCTCCAACTATCATGGTACTGGGTATCCCCACCACCTTCTCCCAAACCTCCTCCTCCTCCTCCAACCCGTCCCTTTTATTCAAGAAGAATCTGGTCGCATCGACCCTGTGGACCTCCCATCTGTCCATAGCGCAGAAGCGATGGATTTTCTGCAGCTGGCAGCAGGTGAGCTTGCATGTGTTCACCTTTATCTCCTCGATCGCCTCGACGAATAGCCTCGAGAGTTCCTCCTCCTCCACCTTCCCTTCGGCCCGAAAGTAGCGGTCCATCTCCGGCACCCCGATCGACCTCCGCACACCCTTAGAGTAGTCGCCGTCGGGGTCGAACACCCCCCTCGCCTCCTCCACTAGCCCTTGCCGCACCATCTTGTCCACGCGGGCGGACACGAAGTCATGCAACACTTGCAGATCGACGTCCACCCATACGAAGCAGCAGTCGTACAGGTGGCGGAATTCTCCATCCTCGCCGTCGACCAGCACCTCGACGTAGGAGTTGGAGCCGCCCGCAATGATGGGGAGGCAGCCGCGGCTCAGGATAGACTCGACGGCCAGCATGGCCTCTCGACGGAAGTCGGTGGCGGTGAAGTCCGCGTCCGGGTGGACGCCGCCAAGGAGGTGGTGCGGAACGTCGGCGCACTCCGCCTCCGTGACCTTGTTGGTTATGACGTCTAGGCCGTTGTAGATCTGCATCTTGTCAGAGTTGATGACCTCGCCGTTGAAGCGGGTCGCTAGGTTGATGGACAGCTTCGATTTGCCAGCGCCGGTCGCTCCCAGGATGAACACCACTTTGCCTTTGCGGCGGAGGAGGTTTGATGAGCACTCCATGGGAAGCGGTTCCAATCGATGAATTTGTCGAAGCTTGCAAAACGAAACTGTATAGGCACGGTTAAAGAATAGAAGGTATACCATTTGAGGAGGATAAACTAGTAAAGATAGAAAAGTTCGAGAAATCGACTGCAATAAATTCCATTTGTAGAGATACAAGAATAGATGGTGAACTAGTTATGCAAAATTTAATGCCGTGGTAGAGACTTGGTGTCAAACACTACCTTGAAACTTCCTTTTCTTCGGTCTTGTAACTTGAGAAACATAGCAACTTTCTCACTACAATGATTAATAGGACTGGATACTATATTGATACGAAGTGGTAGAGAGAAAGCAATCTTAATTTAAAATAAAGAAGATATTCTGAATTTCTCTCTCACCACTGCCAACTGAAAAATATCTCCTTATAGGAAAAGTAAAGAGAAAAAGAAACCTGTATATAAGTATAAGGATATTGTTGTCAGTTTCAGAAAGTATTTATGAGCTTCAACGTTGCTTGGTTAAAATCTTTTCTATAAAACATTCAGCACAATTAAAACCAACAAATTAAATACTTTCAATCTCACAATCTGAAGCAAAGTAGTGTACTCCAGCCATAATATAGAACCGCATATGATATATGCTTTAATCTTTGAAACAAAACCTAGTAAGGGACATACAAATACCAATCTCGACACTAGGTAAGTTCGACCTCAAACAAACAACTATGAGAAAGATGATCAGAAAGAGTATAGCATTAACCTAATGACCGCTTTCTCAAGCAAAATTTTTCTGGAGAGAACTTTACCAGAAGAGTAGCCCAGTAGAATTCAGTAGCATTTGGTCTTTGAGGCTTGGAAAACAAATTTATAGCCCCCGTGCTCTTACCAAATTAAGCATTTTATTTAAAAACAATTCGGCATTTTGTCTGATGTTATCTTTAATTATATGCATATCTCATCTCTCCCCTAGGATGTAGGACTACGCGAGGCCAGGTGTATGAACAACAAACAACAATTAATGGAATATGGATATGAAAAGATACACTATCCTCTATCTGCATTAATGCTTGTCATCTTATCTGGAAGTAAATATTTCGTTGATCTGGTAATCTTCTTTTATGAAATGGTGCGGTACGTAATTTATGGTAAAGGCCTACGGGGACAAGTTTCTCTCGCTTCAACTCAAATTCAGAAGCTCTTTAAGATTTGCACCCATTCAATAGGATCGATCTCCATTGAACTTCATATTTGTGTTTCATTGGAAGAAAGGGGAGCTGTGCACGCAGCGTATCATGCTTAACTGATTGATTAATTAAAATCTTAAATAATAGTGGATTAATGTAGCTACCAATTTTTTTAAAGTACACCGCCATAATGTTTGGGGATATCCCTTTAGAGAGTAGCTAAGGTGATAACGGGTATAACAAGACAAGTAGATATGCAGATTGATAGAATTCAAACCTAGCCCAATTTGAGCCTAAATCAAGCTCGAGCTTTGAAAGAAGCCGGTTTATTGAAAGTTCAATTTGAACCTAATTAGTCAAGCTGGTCGATTCAAGCTTGATTTAACCTTGAATTGGATTAAGCTATGATTAAAGCTTGAACTCAAAGTGTAAGTGTAAGCCTATAAAGTGGTGAAAATATATACATTATAATATGTTATTAATTTCAGGAATTAAAATCAATTTAAAATTAATAATTAAGTGAATTTAAAAATTAAATGTTACAAGAATTTTTATGGATATGTAACAGTCATAATGATATTTTTAATGGTTAATAGGTTGAATAAATTTAGGGGTTATAAGTTTTTTGAGAAATTTAAAAGTTTTTAAAACACCTACGTATATATACCTCCCTTTGCCTCATGAAAAATATAACAAAAGCAACGTCAAAGTTGTTTTGCTTCTGTCACTCAATTTTTCTCTTTTACTATATATTATTTTGCTTCTCTCCTTTTTTTCTTTTTTTGTTATAAAGAAGCATCAAAAAATTGTGCTAAACAATGAGACAAAAATAAGTTTCTGAGTTATACCTTAGAGGAATGATAGGCAAGTAATCCTCCACAAATGCATCACTGTTCTTAACCTTATACTAAGTTCCTTTCTAAAATAGAACATAATTTATAAGCCTTTTCGGTTTAAAAATCAGCATGAAATTATTTCTGTTTTAATTGTCATTGCATTGGCATTTAACTTCACAATAGTCCTTATAATTTCAAGAAATAAAAAGTACACCATTTTGCTAATTAGAAATTTATAACTTTCTATTCTTGCATGGACACATGAAATTATCATTGTTATTATGTTACGATCACCCTCCGGGAGGTTGTGATTGCAATAAAAGTTGGCTTTGATTAGATTTAGAACTAGAATTTGGAAAGCAATGCCAACCAATCTAACACTACAAAAGGCTTGAAACACTAATAGGTTGTTCCCTTGAGAGTTAGGAGTCTAATACAACCAGAATAATGATGATCAGAGCTATAGATCTTAATATATCTAAGAAATACTAACCAAAGGTCAGATGGTAATGTGATGGTTGTGGAAGGTGGAATAAGTTAGGGTTATAGAAGATGGATATGACAACAATAGTGAGGGTAAAGCATAAAACTAGATGAGTGGGGAGAAGGGGATCGTACTCTTAGGGACAAGAGGAGATGATCGAATGTAAGGGCAGAGTAGAGACGACATTAACCATGCTCAAGGGTGAAGCTGCGAGAGAGAGATATCGCATGAGAAGGATAGTGGGGGAGTAAAGTCTTTTGGCAAATATTAGGGACCGACTAGAGATGATTTGCAACAAGGGAATGTATGCTTTGATTAGGGTGAATGATAGTAGATAGAGAGGTGGAAGGAGGGATGATGGTGGTGGTGATGATAAGGAAGATGATGGGTAGCGATGGTGGTGATGAAGAGAGATTAATAAATTTCTACTCTTAGGTTATTTTACTCTTACTCTTAAGATAAACCCAAAGCTAGAATACTTTCTTAATGCTTGGATGTTTAATAAAGAGTCCAACCCCTCTATATATAGAGATAGGTTTCAAAGAGTCCCACTAGGATTAACCCTAAAGGCTGACATGATTCAAATTAGGATTTGCCTTAAAGGCATACATAACTTAATTGGACTTGTAAGACTTACTTAACTAGACTTACTTTAAGGACTGACATGACAAAACTAGACTTGCCTAAAAGGCTTATATCATGAAATAATTAAAAAATAAATAGACTTGATCAATCAAGCCCAATATCCCCGTGAATTGATCCGATCAGACCGGGATCTCATCAACAAACATAAGGTTTCAATATTCATTCGATAATCGAATTGTGGTTTGCACCTAATTATTTACATGTGGCCATGATACAAACTAGTTTAGCTAGTTTGACCGCTTAGACTTAACCCAAATTAAGGAATTGAAAGCAAATGCGCCTAACTTCACTTCTACAATCAGGTGCACACCACAAGTTGGTGGCTACCTAACTTGACTCCACCAGCCAGCTTAAAGAGCTCGACTATACTAACTTGACTAGGACTAAATTGCAAAAACAAATAAATCTAATTAAACTAACAAGTTTCAACCCCTATCTAATTAACCCAAGATGACAAGACGACTAGTTTGGCCCAATTTGTATCATTCCACCACACTTTCGTCATCTTGACCTCAAGGTATGAAGTTTGTGGTCACTACCGATGGCTTCCTTTCTCGTTCTGGGTGGTTCGTTCTCGGATGGTCTTCAATCCCCAACATAGCCACCTCCCCTAAGTTCCTTGTCGAACAACCTTCTCTAGTATCATTTGGCGATCTCGGCTCAACCTGTTAGATTGTTTTTTGGTGTCCCATCCTAATGATTGACCGGGCCATAGCTCCTTTTGTCAACTCCTACCTCAATTGACCTAAGCGATTTCCTTATTTTGGTGCGCCTTGTGATCTCATGGTGGTCTATGCCTTAATGATTGAGTGTTGATCCCAATTTGGGTTGCCAACCATTCATAGGATGTGGTTGACACCCTGAGTTGGTAAAAACTCTCAGTCTCCTATGTAACCATCGCTCTCATGCTCTCCACCCTATGTCCTCCCTCAATTGTTGTCAACATAGATAGGGTTATACTCAAACTTGGTCTCAACTGTTACAATTCGACCATATGAGTTAAGTCGAGAGTCGAGTCGAGTCTAGTTTAGTCATGTGAGCTATTAAAGCAAGTCAAATAAATCATGACAGCCCTTAAGGCAAATCTAGTTAAGACAAGTCCAAATAAGTTATGACAACCTTTAAGGCAAGTCTAATTAAGTCAAGTAAGCCTTTAAGGCAAGTTTAATTTAGTCATGTAAGCTTTTAAGGTAAATCTTAATTCGAGTTGTGTTAACTTTTAGGGCAAAGTCTGAGTAGGACTCATTGTCCCCCACCTCTATATATAGAGGGGCAAGGCTTCTTTGTTATTCATGCAAGAATCTAAGTATCTAAGATTGAGAGTTAATTAAGTTTAGTTATTTTCTTATTAACGTATTTACTATTTTAAGGTAAATCATAGCGCGTTAATTAACTTTTCATTCTGACATCCAATTTAGGTGAAACTAAAGCTATAGAACCCTAACTCGCAAGGTTACCTCCATCTAAATTTTCATAATTTTCTTACGTACGAATTAGTCCAGATCTGGTTCGTAACATTAGCATCAAAGTCGACGTTCCTTGGAAGTGGTTAGCATGCATTCCAAGGCCAACGAGGAGGGATTGACCATGGAGGACCATGATCTCATCTCCGTTCCTGTGGGAGTTGATCTGGCATACCCTCCAACCCTAGCAACTGTCAACAATGAGCCACCGACATGGGCAAAAGTTTTTTCTAAAGCATTTTCGGTCGAGTCGAAGGAGAATGTGAAGGAGATCCAAACCGCCCTCAAGGACTCGATCCAAGCCTTGACGGAGACCTTACTAGCCACCCTCCACCGACTTGCGCTACTAGCGCCATCGGCCACAGCAAAAATAGCCCAACCACGACCACCAACTTCAAATCATGAAGGAGGTGGAGAGGAGACCCAACCGTCGGCAAGAACCTTTCCTCTAGGCGTGGAGGAACGCCTTCTATCCCTACAGACCGAGCCCGTCATCGTATCGACGTTGGAGCAGCCACTAGAGACAACCCCCAAGCTATCATCCCCACCCGTGGTGGGAGCTAGGGCTGAAAACCCTAGCCTCCCATCGGCAGCTATCCGATCGTTCCTGTAACAACCCAACCTTAAAAAAAGTTAAATTAAATTAAATTAAAATAAATAAATAATTGAATGGCACGACGTAGCTGGCCTCGTGCCATGCAGTGGCTGGAGGGGAGGGCGCCACACGCCCCAGCCACCGGCCCGACCAACCTAGCCGTGCTAGCTGGCGTGGTGGGCTCCGCCGTTGACACCGTGGCCTCCCTCCCCACGGCCTTTCTCTCTTTTGCTAGCTGGCCTACCGCCACCGGGGTAAGCCTCTCTCTTTCCCTCTCTCTCTCTTTCTCTCTCTCTCTCTCTATCTAGCTCTCTTTCTCTTGCGCTTGGGCTCGGGTGAGCTAGAGCCGAGCCGCTAGTGAGAGGTCGGTCGCTAGATGGCCACCAGCGGCCAGTGCCCTCCCCGCTGGCCCAAGTCCGCAACCCCCTCCCTCACCTTCTCCTTCTTCTCTTCTCTTCTCTTCTCTTCTCTTCTCTTCTTCTTCTTCTTCTTCTTCTTCTTCTTCTTCTTCTTCTTCTTCTTCTTCTTCTTCTTCTTCTTCTTCTTCTTCTTCTTTTCTTTCTTTCTTCTTCTTCTTCTTCCTCAGCTGTTCCCCCTTCTGTAACAGTGCTGGGCTCAGCCCAACACTATAGCAGACAGTGCCGAGCCTAGCACTGTGACAAGGGATTGTTCCCCTTTAATTTGTTTATATTAATTATATGATTTAGTTTCTAAAATTTAGGTAAATCAGATGGTAGATTATTTTGACAATTTACACTCACTAGTATAAGTATTAGCTAAGTATTTTTAGTATAATAATTTATTAATTATAATTATAAATACTTGCATATGATTATATATAGTTTAGCCATTGTTTATTAGATTAATACATGTAATCATATTGATAATAATCTTATATTTTATATAGTTAGTTTTATTAAAAATAATTAAAATATATGTTTCTATTAATATTTTTGTATGCTTATACATGCATATACAATGTGTTTCTAGCACCTTATTATTATTATATATTATTTTCTATGCAATAAAATGCTGAACTCAGATAATTATTTTATATTTATGGATAATGATTATTATATATATGATTAGTAACTAGTTAAGTAAAAGTAGTAATTGCCAAATAATTGAATTATAGTTAGCTATTTTATGTACATATATTTTAATTATATTATTGTATATCTGATTCTTTTATGCTTAAAGAGATTAATTATTATAGGCCTAATATATAATTAGAATAAGGTTATCATAATTATATATATATAATGTATATCAAGTTATTTAATAAAATCAAATAATTTATTATATTTTACACCAATGAATTCTAAATGGGATAAATGGTTAACATCATATTACTTAAATATTTTCAGATCTTGAACCACTTATTTGAGACTTCGTAGATCTTGCTAGTGATATGTGACAGTTGATTAATGGATGTGAGGGATACGTGTGTTGGGTCTTCTAATCAGAGGTGAGTAGTTTTATCTCCTAGACGTCTTTCTTAAATTAGATTATATTATATATTATGTACATGCATGTTTTGGCCTACAGGATAATTATATGACTTTATCTAGAGATGATCACAGCGAGCATACTTTTATCATGCATATAATTAGGCTGATCTTGGATATGAGTATGATGATGATAAATAGAGATGATTAGAGATGATTATACTGTTATAATTTTATATCAAGATAATATCTAGTATGAGTGTGCATGTGATAGACTAGTAGGAGTATGCATGTGTTAGGTACATGGTTGGAGTATACATTGCATCATTTTTCTCTTGATTCTTGTTCCACCAAAATTCCTATTATGCATTGACTCGTTATCATACTGCATATATGTATATGATCTGTCATTTAGAAGGAAAGCTTGAAAGTGATTGATAGGATGATAGGGTAGTTGATAGAAAGCGTGAGGATACCCGAGTGGGCGCGATGATTAGGACGCGCTTGGTGGATGATTGATCGCTTGACATAGTCGCGATCCTGTTGGCCTTACGTCTGAGGTTATTAGTAAGCACAGCAGACATTCGGACACATGCCGTTCGCGAGGGCATATGTGGCGAGTTATCCTCACGAGATTTCTATCAGCTAGAAGGGTGCTCGGTCTGGATAGATGTTGATACCCTTAGCGGATGGCAGGGTATGATTATATTTGAGATACTCCTTGCGGATGACAAAGTATGCTCCGAGCCTTCGAGCATGATGTTGACCGGGTACCAGGTGTTGACTATACATAGTGGTCTAGTATGATGATGACAAATAGAGATGATATTAATGACTGAGATGTTGAGAAATGCATATGATTTTATTCTCATCTGATTACCTGATTATCAAGTGGTCAATATATATTATATATGGTTGCATTTGATATCATAGCATAGTCATGGTCGGCATGCATCATGTGTCATATTTGAGAGAGAGTTATGATGATACTATGGCATGGAGATTTGTTTACTTATTGTCGAGGATTATATACTTTTATCAGTTATGACATGTTATCTACATTTCAATTATATATTATTGAGGTTATATTCATACACTCAATCATGGCATGATACTTTTTCTGATTTATATTATCCAGTACATGATTTACTCTCTGTTTGGCATCACTGATTCGGAGTAAAGTCTATTCACTGATCCTTTTGCTCATGACTTTCTTTATTTTTTTTCTAACCCCCTCAGATATATGGTACGTGATAGCGACTTGAGATATCTTGAAGAGATATTTTAGAGCGAGGATGAGGTGAGCTATAGATGTGAGATGGTATAAAAGATTGTTTAACCATATATTGAGTTGTACCATTACTTGACATTTATACTTTATTGTATCAGACAGTGATTTGTATAGTACATGTCGGATTATAGTGTACTCGTGTATCAGTTGTTTAGTTGTATCTTGATGGTTTGTCGTGGCCTATGTGGGGTTCTACCAGATTATGTAGTGGTCTAGTGTATATTATTGTGGATTTGGATTTTAATATGTTAACAGGTTTATTGGGTTGATAGTATGATTTATTTGGTGTTAGATTATGTGAGCATAGATATTTTAGCAGGTAGTATTGGATGATATCATGATTGTATGTGTACAGGAATGTATCTATGCGTGACGGGCCTCGCCTGTCCTGTCGCGTGCACCGCGCGTGCCGTTTGGGCGCGTGGACGTGTCCATGCCAGGCGAGGGCGTTACAGTTTTCGGTCCTCGCCGCCATGTTTAGTCCCTCCTATGGGACCCCCCGCACTCAAGCCCCGACCACAGTTTGCGCCGGCACCGGTTGGAAGATCGCTAGCAACGGCGGTTTGCACTATAGCAAACCTACGGCCACTGGCCATAGGTTAGACGTCCCACTTCCATTGGTGACCACGACCAGCTTCCTTAGGCTGATTGCCGGCTAGTGGTGGCTACTGTAGCCCTAGGCAACTATCGAGAGGAGCCACAACTGTGAGAAGCTACCCCTACATCGGGGTGGCTCCGCCGTTGCCCCCTTGTAATGGGGCCACTAGGCCCTTCCGTAGCCGTCAGGGGCTAGTGTACCAGCCAGCGATGCACCAGGTCATTCGCTGCACAAGCTCGAGCCTGAGCTCGAGTTTGGTCCTCCATCGCCGTTCCGCCACCAAGAGGATCTGCTAGGGGTTGACTGCCGACAACCCTCAACCGAACCCAGCCGCCGCCGCCCCCCATGCACCTTATGGTAGCGCCCCTAGGCTGAATTCCAAATTCACCCTATGGCAGCGCACTAGTGGCCGCTACTCTCTTACAGTGGAGCCATTGTTCCCTTCCGTAGACGCCGGGGGCCAGTGTACTGGCCGACGATGCACCAAGTCCTCCGCTCACGAGCTTAAGCCTGAGCTCGAGTTTGGCCCTCCATCGTCGTTCCACCACCAAGAGGACCAGCCAGGGGTCCACTGTCGGCAACCCTCAACTGAACCTAGCCGCTGCCGCCCCCCATACACCCTAGGGTTAGGGTTAGGTTATTAGAATGAAGGAGATGAAGTGCATGCTTTTTTAGGTAGGCCAAATTTTCATGAATTGATTCGACCACCTCGTGCGAACCAATTTGGAATGAACAAGACCCCGAGCATGAGTATGAGCCCGAGGAAGAATGGTGGAGTGAACCGGTGGGGTCGCGTCGTCAGATTGAGCCGAACTCACGTGTAGCCTAGGGGTGACATGAGCCAAACCCGTGGGCCTATGACCCATGAGACTAGCCTCGACCCCGAGGTCACTTTGCTCGTGATGATAGACCACATTTTGGGATCCAAGCTCGGATCGTCAAGCTTGATTTTCCAAAATTTTCTAGAGAAGACTTGATACGATTCGGACTTCACCGACGTCGTCTCGACATGGAGTCACTTTAGGAGTGTGTTTGTTTCTTGTTTTAATGTTTAATTTTAATGAAAATAAGTTTTTTGTAAGTCGTGTTCGAACGCGGGTGAAGTGAGTTCAAATGCAGTTGTGAACGTGAGTAAAGAGTGTGCATTGTGCGTTCGAACACCCCGTTCGAACGCACTGTGAACGCCTAGATCGCATTTGCAAATCTAGAGAAGTGGAAAACAGGCACGTTCGAATGCCTTCATCGCATTCGCAATTCCAGAGAAGAGCGAACTCGGTGTGTTCGAACGTGGTCGGGCGCATTCCCTCAATCCTCGGCGACACCGCTTCTAACCCCCCTCGACTGGCCAATCACTCTAGACCCTTAGGGGCGGCCCTCTCCTCTCCCTTTTTCCAGTCTATCCAACACTTGCCCTAACCCTTCCATCGACCATAAACCCTTCCTCCACCACTTTTCACTAGTGCTACCCCATTAACGCTAGTCCTCCACCAACCTCCATCACCTAGGATCACGTGCCTCCATCTACGGATCCTAAATAGACCACCGTGATCTTCATCCACTAATTGGACGATATCTCGAGTTCCCCACATCCGATTTGCCTGAAACTAGATTTTCTAGAAAGCTCTTTTATGGGGCTAAAACATATAAAAATTTCATGTCGATCCGACGGCGGCCTCTTTTAGGATCTTATTTCAAACTTCCATGCCAGATCCAGTCCAGATCAAAGAATTGGAAGGGATCAAACCTTAGCCTAAGGGGAGATTGTATCAAGCTTGGTATCAGAGCCACCGTTTCTCATACAAGCGCTTCCTATGATAACCACCAGAGCCATGGTTGCACGGCGAGAGGATGAAGAAGAGATTCTTCCAATAGAGGAGGGGGAAACGGTTGTAGGGATTTCCACCCGTAGACAAGCCGTGTTGGGACAGATGGCCATCAATAATCAAATGATGATAGAGATGATGCGAGAAATACGGGCGTGGCCGAAACCTTCTTCAACATGCAGGGCAATCGCATGGCAGCATGGGGAACCCTCCGCAGTATACCCAACATCCTCCACAACCTTCCTATTTTTCACAAAAGTAGGGGAGAGTTCGACTATCCAGCAAGATCGAGCTTCTACACCTCAACCCATGGTCAGCCACAACGAATTGCTGTCGGCTACAATGGGATCCTCAACCATTGCAGCAGCCCTTGGAACCTCCAAATCTTCCTATGCACCAGAGACCTCGCCGATAAACCGCGAAAGGCTAGCCATTCCTTTCCCGATCCCTGCAGAAACGACGAAGAGTCTAGCTTCAAGGCAGCAGTTTCCTTCAGCGAGCCCGATGGTCGGAAAGATTCTTTCGACGTCAAAACAGAGTTCTTCGAAGAGTCAACAACCGTGCGAACCACTTTTTAATGGAGGAAGACCACGCATGGCCGCTGGATATCCCTCATCCGGAATTTCTCATCAGTGGTGAGGGAGATGATACAGAACCACAAGTTCCAGCACTTGGGCCGCCTTACACCACCTTCTTTTGCAACCACAGCGAGTCAGCAACCAGGAAGAAATCATGTATGGCCTCTAGAGACCTTACACCATTCTCTGGGGTCAATCGACAGTCGACCGCGACAGCACCATCACCGGTGATGACGTTGCAGCTCCCGCCGAGCTACAACTCGAAGGAGAAGGCTGCAATCTTCCAACCATGGCAGCACCAGCCTTTGACAGCCTTGTAAAGACCTTGTGGGCTGCTGCTTTTCTCACCCAGACAGCTGAAAGCTTCCTGCCATGGCTGCGACAGGACAGAAGAAGGAGATGAAAATTTCATTTTTTGCGCCAACTTCGGCCTTCCATCACCGCCGATTGTCGCCACACCATTGGGAACCCTGCTAGAGCAATTGCCGAAGGTGGTCACTACTCAACCATGGCTGCCACGTGCTAAGGCAACTCCTATGGCAATGGCTGATGGAGATGGAATTATGGGAGGAATATTAGGGATTTCAAATTTTTTTGAAAACCCTAAGTGGTTAGAATTTCAAGAAGGCTACATTGTTGGCCTTGACCAGGTTGAATTGCTAGACATGAGCTGGGTTGGACCAAAGAGCCAAAGGTGTCAAGTCAAGTGTGAGTCATCTCTAGACTTGGGGGCTCAGTTAAGTCAAATAAGGGACATGATAAAAAATCCTCTACTTGACTTAAGTCAAGTTTGCTTATACCAAGATACATTTGACTTGGATCCTAATCCATGGAGTGGGCAAAATGAATATGAGCACAACCAACAGTCAGTTCGGCTGGTTGAACTTAACTCGAGTCACTAGGAGGACCTAATCTAGATCCACCAACTACATCTAACTCGACCTCCCGAGCGCAATTGGATGCACCGGATTTCTATTGCTGAACTGACATTGAATCAATAGGTTCGACCACCCAAGACCAAGTGGACTAAATGTAGATGGACTCAAATTCCAGCTTGGGCCAGTAGGAGTACAAGTTTCCAAGCTCGATTGAGGATGACCCCTTTTGAGGCAATTTATGGTCGCACTTCCCCTGTCTTGCGTGCCTACGATAGACTTGCGGCGGAGGATAGGACCGAGCTTGACTTGGAACTTGTTGATCAAGATGAAACCTTGAGACAGCTAAAGATGCACCTAGCAACAGCCCAAAATCGCATGAAGTAGACTCATGACAAAGGCCGGCATGAGCAAGAGTTTGAGGTGAATCAATGGGTGTTCGTTGAGCTCAGCCATACTCGCAATACACATTGATGCCAATTTTAAACTAAAAGTTGGTTTACAAGTACTATGGTTCGTACCGAGAACTACAACGAATCGGTCCGGTAGCTTACCGGTTGGACCTACCTAAAGGAACCATAGTACTTGTAACCTAGAGAAGTGGGAAACAGGCATGTTCGATCGCGCGTTCGAACGCCTGCATCGCGTTCGCAATTCCAGAGAAGAGCGAACTCGGTCGGTTTGAACGCGGCCGGTGAAATTGTATTGTTTTGGGTTAATTTTGAGTTGTTGGTTAGCCTCTAGAAGAATGTGGATGGCAACTAGAGGTCATTATTGATTATTAAAGAATTGAGTTTTGCCTTGCCTCCTTCGTCTTTTTCATTCTCGTTCTCTCAATCCCCGGCGATGCTGCTTCTAATCCCCCTCGACCAGCCAATTACCCTAGACCCTTAGGGGCGGCCCTCTCCTCCCCTTTCTTCCAATCTATCCAACACTTGCCCTAACCCTTCCATCAACCATAACCCTTCCTCCACCATTTTTCACCGGTGCCACCCGATTAACGCCGGTCCTCCACCAACTACCATCACCTAGGATCACGTGCCACCATCCACGGATCCTAAACAGACCACCCTGACCTTTGTCCACTAATTGGACGATATCTCGAGATCCCCACATCCGATTCACCTGAAACTAGATTTGTTGGAAATACTCTTTTGGGGCTACAATATGTCAAAATTTTACGTCGATCCAACGGTGGCATCTATCGAGATCTTATTTTAAAGTTTCGTGCCAGATCCAGTCCAGATCACAGAATTGGAAGGGATCGAAACTTAGCCTATGGAGAGATTGTACCAAGACCCACTAGACTGGACCTATCTAGTGGAGCAGTTTTTCACATACCATGGCACGCCCGATCACTAGAACGATCAGCTAGCCTCATTCCACTTAGAAGGCGTGGCGATTAGGTGGTACTAGTCGGTTAAGCGGACTTGACCATTCGAGTCGTGGCAGGACTTTGCGGATGCAATTTTATGCTCGGTTCGGTTTGACCCAATATGTGGACTTTCAGGCCATATTGACTAAGCTGACTTAGTCAACAACAGTTTGAGCTTATAGGGAGGAGTTCGAGCAAAAATATGCAATCGAGTCACGAACTGGTTTCACTCAACCTTGAAGAGTACCTTCATTAGTGGGCTCAGGCCTGACATTTAGGTTGAGATCAAGGCTTGATGCCTACTATATTTAACGAGGCCTTCTCCTTTGCTGTCGTGATGGAGTCAAGTCCAAGTTGGATCAGCTGAACCAGATTTGCAAAGTGGAGAGAAGAAAGATGGTCCAAGCCCATGGCCCACTAGAGACGGTATCTGCCTCGACTCAACCTGCACCAACGGCTCAGCCTAACCAAAAGATGATCACGTGCTGCTTTGGAAGAGAGCTGAAGAAAAGGCTTGTGTTTTTACCGTGATGACCTACCCTGGTCTTAAATGCAAGCGTCGGCCAGCTCACGTCATGTTCCTAGGCAAACTCAAGGAAGATGAACGTGAATCTACTAATTGGTATGAGTATAAGGACATGAGAGACTAGTTACCTTGAGGACAAGGTGTTGGAAGCACAGTGGATTGTTACGATCGGACCACATGGGTTAAGTCGAGAGACGAGTCGAGTCTAGTTTAGTCATGTGAGCCATTAAGGCAAGTTAAAATAAGTCATGACAGCCCTTAAGGCATGTCCAAATAAGTCATAACAGCTCTTAAGACAAGTCTAACTAAGTCAAGTCCAATTTAGTCACGTAAGCCTTTAAGGCAAGTCCTAATTCGAATTGTGTTAGCTTTTAGGGCTAAGTCACGAGGCTATCTCCACCTAAATTTTCGTATTTTTCTTACGTACAGATTAGTCCAGATCTGGTTTGTAACATCAACCCAAAGTCCATTTCTCATGCCTTCTTAGAGTTCTTTTTATTAACGAAAGAGCATTTTTCCCACCTCAGCTCACCTCGTCTGCCATCATTAGGATCTTGCTGCCCCTCCATTGTGCCCTTGTGGTAAATGGCTTCTTTTCTCTACCTGAGTTACCGTTGACCCTTATGCTTTTTTCCTTGTTCGCTCTGAGTTTGGTTGTGCCATCTCTTATTCATGCTTATCTTCAAATGGCCTCCTCACAGTCTGATTCGACTTCACCGTTTTGGGGCTTGACTTCGGTTGCATCCACCATGTATCAACCTCAAACTTGACAATGCCTACTTAGCACGTCCAACCAAATGAGATCTGTCCGCACCCATGTTACGGACCGGCTAGAGATGATCCACAACAAGGGAGGTGTAGGTGGATCATGCCAATGTGTACCCTAATCTATTTCAAGCTAAACCCTAGCTGCAGGCGGCTCAATCCAAGCCCTTGGTGCAAGTGGTTCGGGCCAAGCCCTAGGCTGTTGGATGGGGTGGAGTTACATTGCATCGAACTTCATCTCGTGCACCTAACCCTAGTGGGTTCGTCCATCGATGTGCACGCCTAAGGGATGGGTCTACCTCAAACCCAACGACTTCGTAAAAGCTGACATGACTCAAACTAGGATTTGTCTTAAAGGGTTATATGACTTAATGGGACTTGTCTTAAAGTTAAAGGCTTACTTGACTTAACTAGACATGCCTTAAGGGCTGTCATGACTTATTTCGACTTATCTTAATAGCTCACATGATTAAACTAGACTTTCCTAAAAGACTTACATCAATGAAATAAAGATGGCATCAATAATCAATGAAATAAAGACTCTCTTAAACTACATCAACCATTCATCCTCATGTTCATTATCATTAATAACCCTAACATCCAGTCCACCCATCACCACCACCTTCATCCCCACACCATTGTATTTTCCTCTCAGTTTCATTTCGGATGTGCAGAGGGCGTAAATACAAAAATCGTAGATCAGGAAGTTATGGATCAATCCAACTTGGTTTCGTAATTTTTTGACTAAGGGAGAATATTTGATGAATATTTTCCCTCGGTTGCGCAGATTATTTTCTGCAATCAATCCAAATCTTGAAAGGATCGTTCCGTAGGCATAGTCATTGGTATCAAAGCCCAGTTAACCTCAGACCTCTATTAATGCTGGAAACAACAAAGATGGCATCTACAAAGAGATCAATGGAGAACATGCCGACAAGGGAAGACTCAATCCATGATAACCCTAACCGTGAGGCTAACGTCCATGGGTGTGAATATGGGCTTGGCGGATGAACTTAGGGGCATGTTCCAAATATTGCTGCATAATGCTTTAAAGTAATATGTAGTGAACTGATCGGCTTCGTCATCTCCTCGATGAAGATCGGTGCCACAAGAAGGACCAGTGATGAGACTACACAAAACTGATACCCCCACAGGTCCAGGTACGACATATTAATGTCAATGATCCTCTTTTACCTATTCCTACACATCATCCTCTATCTCCAATACACAACCCAAGACCGGCGGTGGTAGAACCCGAGAGCCGTGCAAAACCGGTGCACTTCGTCAATGAAGAGGATTGGCAGTTTGAGTGGTGATCCGACCGATTGGGTGTTTCAAGTGGAACAAATACTTTGATTGTCAAAGCATAGTGGAGGACGCAAATGTCCAGATGGCAAGCTTTCATCTCCAAGGAACGGGCATTGCATTGGTATCAATTGACCATTCGTGGTGGAGGATTTATCAGTTGGGCTGACTTTTATAGGAAGACCACGTAGATTTGGGACAGCTACGTATGAAGATTCTACGCCACATTAAGCAAAATAGTTCAGAAGACAACCGTATTGGAGTACCAAGTAGAATTTAAAACAGTTAGTAGTCATTGCAAGCCACCTTGGACCGAACCGACATTGATGAGCACATTCATTTCAGGGCTGTGGGAGGAGATCTAGGTGGACTTTCATGCTCTTTGTCCTTCCACTCTTGAGGAGGCCGTGAGCATAGAGCAAAAACACAAGGCTCTCAAGATGGCAGCAAAAGCAAGTTGGGGCAATGAGATGGGCAGTTTGTGCCAAGCACGCCGACTGAAAATTCTGCGAGTTCAAAGACAGCGGCTTGTTAGGACCGTTTTGTTTGCAATGTCGGTTCTAATATTCTTTTCGCTTTTTGAGTATGTAAATGGGATGCCAACCTCATTTCTTTTGCTTGTTTTTGACTGTCGTTTGGTTTCCTTCAAGAGCTTCTTGCGAAGAAACCTTGGGATCGCAATATTAGTGTCGTCGCAACACTAGTTTGGGTTTTTCCCTGCACGTGCCTATAAAACTAATGGGCCAAAACCCAAATGGGGCTTACTTTCAAAACGTAATGCCCCACAAGACCTTTGAACCCCTCGGGTTGCAGAATTGAGGATGCTCATACTTAGTAGTATAGGAGAACTATCGAGAAGCATTAAGTGAGCCAGCTTCGCAACCGAAGTGCCATTGGTTTAATGGTGTTTATTTTGCCCTTGATGGCTATCCTGCCCCTTTAAATTTCTTGTCGTTGGCATGTCTTGTAACTTCTTTTCCAATTAATAGAGAATCGCAAACTTGTTTGCCAAATATTGTATTTTGCTTGTCTTTGCTTTGTCGCAATCCAAAACAGGTGCATCGCTTGTGAAGCGAACGGTTGACTTAACTTTGCTACTTGAAAGTTGAGTGCCGCGCAGTCTTTGTCTATCTCAAAGACTCGTGACAAGTGGTATCAAAGCGGGTCGACAAAAGCAACATCCTTGCGGAATGGGAAGGCACAAACAAGGCGAAGAGACAAGTCAAGCGGCAAATACAGCAGATTTGGGCAAAGGACCAGTAGTGCCAGTGCTGAATACATCTGAGCGATTCCGAAAGGCATCGAAGTATCAGGGAGCGGCTTGATGACATGGAGAGACACATCTCGCAACTGAGTGCCAGTGTTGCTCAAATATACACTCTCGGCGATAGGTTGGATTGCTTGGAGGCGTATCAGCAACACATCGACGACGAGGTCGAGACCTTGCGAGACAACACCAAGGAAGCTGTCCAACATCTCAAAGAGCAGCTAGCGGACCTCTCCGCAAGGGTGACGGTACTCACGAGAGCCATGAGCACCTTGCAACCCGCCGCACACGCAGAGGGACATTCTGGAAGGGTCAGAGTGCCGGAACTGCGCTGCTACAAGGGCGCAATGGATGCCAAAGAGTTGGAGAACTTTCTTTTCGATGTTGAGCAATACTTTCGATGTGACCGGACTCGGAAGAAACCAAAGTCACCTTCGCAACGATGTACCTTGACGGGGATGCCAAGCTATAGTGGCGGACTCGTTATAAGGACATCCAAGGCGGCTGCTGTAACATCAATAGTTGGGAGGATTTGAAAAGGGAGCTGAAGGTGCAGTTCCTTCCTGAAAATGTGAAGTTCATCGCAAGACGGAGTTTGCAACATCTCACACAGACGGGGTCGATTCGAGAATATGTCAAGCAATTCTCGACGCTCATGTTGGATATTCGGGACATGTCGGAGAAGGACAAGCTTTTTCACTTCTTGGAAGGCTTGAAGCCTTGGGCACAAACAGAGTTGCGACGTCGGGACATTTTTGACTTAGCGGTGGCCCAAGCTACGGCGGAGCACTTGACGGATTATTCAGCCCCTGAAAACCCAAAGAAGAAGCCTTCAACGAGCAATGCAAAGCCCCAAAGGCCGAAAGGTAAAGGGGTGGTGCGAAGCGAGAAGAAGGGGTCTTGGCAAAAGGGTGCGAAACCGAGTAAGAGTCCCGAGGAGGGGTGTTTCCTATGCGGAGGGCCACATTTTGTGAAAAATTGCCCGCAAAGGAAGTCGCTCAATACAGTGCAAAACCAAGAGCAAAGTTTGGAGAGCGATGATGAGAAGTCGACTGAGGACCCTCGCATGGGGGCATTGCAGCTTCTAAATGCACTCAAGGCTCAAGTGGGGGAGAAGCAGAAGACTTTGCCTTCAAAGAACCAGAAGCCAAATGAGTTAATGTTCGTCAACATTGAGCTCAATGGAAAGTCGACGAAGGCGTTGGTTGACACTGGTGCCACTCACAACTTCATAGCAGACCACGAAGCACAATGACTCGGGTTGCTCCTTTCAAAGGACTCAAGTCGAATGAAGGCGGTGAATTCGAAGTCTCAACCAATCGCCGGGCAAGCAAAGGACGTACATGTTGCGGTTGGGTCTTGGAGGGGCAAGGCCAACTTCATGGCCGTTCCTTTGGATGACTTCCAAGTCATTCTTGGGATGGAATTTCTGCAAACGGCAAGAGGAGTGCCTATGCCGTTTCTTAATGCTCTTTGCATGATGGGGGATGAGTCCCCTTGTGTCGTCCCGGTGGCGAAGATGACGACAAAAGAGACAAAGCAACTTTCAGCACTTCAGCTGAAGAAGGGTGTCAAGAAGGGTTAGCAAACATTCTTGGCGGCCTTGAAGCTAGAGGCGAATTCTTTGGAGAATGGCCCAATTCCTCTTGGGGTCGCAAGGGTTTTGAAGGAGTTTGGGGATGTTGTGCCGCCCGAATTGCCAAAGACCTTGCCTCCTCAGCGAGCGGTGGATCATAAGATTGAGTTGGAACCAGGGACAAAGCCTCCAGCCCGTGCACCATATCGCATGTCTCCTCCGGAGTTGGCGGAACTTTAGAAGCAACTTGATGAGTTGCTTAAAGGCGGGTTGATTCTTAGCTCAAAGGCATCGTTTGGAGCGCCGGTGCTATTTCAAAAGAAGCTTGATGGGAGTCTACAACTATGTGTAGACTATCGCGCCTTGAACAAAGTGACGATCAAAAACAAGTACCCAATCCCTCTCATTGCGGACTTGTTTGATCAACTTGGAGGAGCGCGGTACTTCTCCAAATTGGACTTACGATCGGGGTATTTGCAAGTGAGAGTTGCGGAAGGCGATGAAGCAAAGACAACATGTGTGACATGTTATGGCGCATTCGAATTCTTGGTGATGCCATTCCGTTTGACGAATGCCCTTACAACCTTCTGTACACTCATGAACCAGCTGTTCCATGAGTATCTTGACAAGTTTGTGGTGGTCTACCTCGACGACATCGTGGTGTACAGCAAGACGTTGGAAGGGCACATCCAACATCTCAAAGCCATCTTCAAAGTGCTAAGGGAACACTCCCTCTTTGTGAAGAAGGAGAAGTGCTATTTTGCACAAGAGGAAATCATGTTCCTTGGACACCAAGTTGGCAGAGGACACATTCACATGGACAAGGAGAAAGTTCATGCCATTCATGATTGGCAAGCCCCTTCTAAGGTGACAGAACTTTGTTCATTCTTGGGGCTCGTCAACTATTATTGGCGGTTCATTGCAAGCTACTCGTGGAGGGCTGCGCCGCTGACTGATTTGCTGAAGAAGGATCGCTCATGGGAGTGGTATAGCAAATGTCAAGAGGCCTTTGCTGATTTGAAGAGAGTGGTGATGGAGGAACCCGTATTGCAGTTGGCAAACTACTCCCTTCCATTTGAAGTTCACACGGACGCTTCGGATTATGCTATCGGAGGAGTTCTTATGCAAGAAGGACATCCGGTTTGCCTATGAAAGCCGCAAGTTGAATGATACGGAGTGGAGGTATACGGTGCATGAAAAGGAGATGACGGCGGTCATACATTGCCTTCGTGTTTGGAGGCATTATCTCCTTGGGTCTCGCTTTGTTGTGAAGACTGACAATGTGGCCTTGAGTTACTTTCAAACCCAAAAGAAGCTCTCTCCAAAGCAAGCAAGATAGCAAGACTTCTTGGTGGAATTCGACATGGTTTTGGAATACAAACCAGGTCGAACAAATCAAGTTGCGGATGCCTTAAGCCGCAAGGCGGAATAGGCTACTCTCAAAGCGGTGGCAAACGAGAGTATAAGCCAAGTGCAAGCGTCGCTTTTGAAGAAGATTCGCAAGGGGATGCAAAGTGATCCGATGGCGGAGACCCTCAAGAAGCTTGTAGATGAAGGCAAGACGCAACGGTTTTGGGTCCAGGAGGGACTTATCATGACAAAAGGAAACCGCGTGTATGTGCCACAGGCGAACAACTTGTGAAGAGAACTGCTCAAAGAGTGTCATGACACCTTATGGGCAGGTCATCCGGGTGTACATCGGACCTTAGCTCTTGTGGAAAGAGCGTATTATTGGCCAAAGATGGGGGGAAGATGTCGAAGAATACGTGCGCACTTTTCTCATTTGCCAACAAGACAAGGTGGAGCGTGCGAAGTCTTGTGGGTTGTTGGAACCGCTCCCCGTTCCTGAGCGGCCATGGGAAAGTGTCTCTTTGGACTTCATTTCGAGCTTGCTAAAGGTCGGGGACATTGGCTCAGTGTTGGTGGTAGTGGATCGGTTCTCAAAGTATGCAACTTTCATACCGGCTGTGCTGCATTGCACTGCTGATGAAGCAGTTTGTTTGTTCCTAAGGCATGTGGCCAAGTATTGGGGAGTTCCACAAAATATCGTGAGCGATAGGGATCCTCGGTTCTTGGGTCGGTTTTGGATGGAGTTGTTCAAACTCTTGGGGTCAAAACTCTTCTTTTCCAGAAGCCTTCATCCCCAAACTGATGGCCAAACCGACCATTTTCCAGAGAGAATAAATGCTCTTCTTGAGCAATACTTGCGGCAATTTGTTAGTGCCATTCAGCGAGATTGGGTCAAGTTACTTGATGTTGCCCAATTCTTGTACAACTTGCAGCGGAGCTCTGCATCTACCAAAAGCCCCTTCGAAGTTATCATGAGACAACAACCTTCCACACCGCATACCTTAGTGGTGGGTTACACAGGCAGCAGCCCTTCGGCATATCACCTTGCCAAAGAGTGCCATCGGATTGCGGAGATTGCCAAAGCCTATCTTGAGAAGGCTGCACAAAAGATGATGAAGTGGGCGAACAAGAATAGAAGGCCGTGAGACTTTAAGAAAGGCGATTTGGTGCTGGTCAAACTTCAACAGGCATCGCTCAAGTTCTTTCGCAAGGTGCACAAAGGACTTGCTCGCAAATATGAAGGCCCCTTTCTTGTCGTCAACAAGGTGGGCAATGTGTCCTACCAAGTGCAACTCCCCGCTTGGCTTAAATCCATCCGGTTTTCCATGTGAGTTGCCTCAAATCGTATTATGCCGATCGCGAAGACCCTTCTCGCAATGTGTCAAGCCGGCCAAACTCCACCGATTCCAAAGATTACATGATTGGTTCTATTATAGTTTGTAAAAATTTGATATTTTAATGAATTTTAAATTTAAGGATGTGAGTTGATCTAAAGTAAAATAGAAGATATACTAGTAAGGTTGTAATTTATATTTTGGATATCTTCTGATCTATATGAATTAGTTAGTGTCAGTTATTTTATCGAGAGATTAATCTTAGTATCTTTAGTTCATGTACAATATTTTTGTGGATTTGTCTAAGTTATGTTTAGGTATTCTTAAAGATCAAGTATGATGGATTAGGAAACAGTTTTGTGGCAATGGATTAATATTATGAATTGAATGTTATAACTGTCCAGTTATTGAAGAGATTATTGGATTACTTAGTGGAACTCAGTAGATAGTCTTTGGATCTGAGTATCTTTATTATTAAGTGATATTTTGGTGGATATACTAGTTGTGATAATTAAATAGATAATGATCAAAATGGAATTATTTGAATCGAGAAATGAATAGTTTGGATACAAAAAATGATAGAAAGATAATTATAAAGTTGATCCTGTATGTTTTCTTTTGATAGTTTGAATTTAATCTTTCAAATATTACAGATTGGTCTAGTACGATTATTGCATACAAAGATAACATTGATGACTTATATGTTGTGAAATACATATGATTTCATTATTATCTGATTACCTAATTATCGAGTGGTCAATATACATTATATATGGTTACATTTGATATTATAACATAGTCATGGTCAGCATGCATCATGTGTCATATTTGAGAGAAAGTCATTTGTTTATACATTGTCGATAATTATATACTTTGATCAGTTATGACATGATATCTTCTATACATTTATATATTATTGAGGATACATTCATATACTAATTTATGACATAATATTTTTATGTGATTCATATTATCCAGTACATAATTTATTCTCAATTTGGCATCAGTGATTCGGGGTAAGGTCCATTCACTGAGTATTTTGCTCATGACTATCTTTGTTTCTTTTCTAACCCTATTAGATATGTGATACGTGATAGTGACCTGAGATGCCTTGAGAAAATATTTTAGAGCGATGATGATGTGAGCTATAGATGCGATACAATTAGATGGTTTGTATTTCTTTGTATAAGACGATGATTTGTATAATACAGGTCGAATCATGGTGTACTCTTGTATTATTTGTTTTAGTTATATCTTGATGGTTTGTCGTAGCCTTTGTGGGTCTTGCTAAATTATATAGTGGTCTAGTGTATATTATTGTACACTTGGATATTCATATGTTAACAGATTTATTTGGTAAATAGTATGATTTATTTGGTGATAGATTATGTGAGCATAGATATGTTAGCAGGTTTTATTTGACGATATCACGATTATATATGCACAGAAGTGTATTTATGCATGACGGGCCCCGCCTGACATGTTGTATGCATCGCGCGTGCCGTGTCGACGCGTGGGCGTGCACGTACCTATGCCGGGCAGGGGAGTTACATGAGTGGATTGGGATCCTTGATTCTATCAAGGCATTGGTCTAAGATCGGCGGAAGAACAAGGCTTACTGGGGTGAATAATGTGGCTTGAATTAGTTCCAGGTTGGCAATTGGGTGGAATGGCTCGATCAGCTTTGAGGTGACCATCAGAGAAGGCATGAAGCTTCATGCGGAGAGCAAATGCTGTTCCGTTCACCCTAAAGGAAGATGAAACCGTAACAAGGAGCAGTCCTGGACTGATTCGTATGGAACTTTCAAGAGGTCTTTAAGTGGATCTAGCTTTTGGATTAACGTGAAATTTTGATATGTTGTGTAGATCTGAAAGAGAGCTTTATAAAGAATCCAATATTATAAGATTTGGATAGCTAGATCTAGAGATATTGTTGAATCAATGGAGAAAGGTCGGAGAGACAGACTTGTGGGATAATGATACGAACTGGATCTACTTGGATTGGTTTGCACGCTAGGTCTTTGATGAAGAGATTGAGGAGGATATTAAGGAGGAAAGAAGGTGATTAGAAGTTGGTCAAGAACCTTACCAACGGAGGAAGGTGGCTCGATTGGAGGTTGGGATTTGTGTCGACGTATAAGAGAAAAGAGAGGAGATAGGGAGTGACAAGCCTTAGACAAATAATCCTTGCTTAATAATAATTAGGGATGCTCTCCAGATGTATTTATAGAGGCTAACCCTTGACCGACTCAAATTCAGATTCATACAACAAAGGTGACTATGTGAGTCCAAGTGGTACTAGGACTCAGTATACATATCCTAACTCAACTAAAACAATTAATCGACTTATCTAAACCTAATTAATGAATCAGCAAATTGAGTCCATATTTATCAGATGAGTTTATGGCTTAACCAAAATAGCACGTGGTAAAAATTATAAATGACTAAACTAGATAATTAGACTCGACCAAAGCAAGCACACTGTGTCGAGAATGGATCCAACCTGACCAAGTTCGTATCATACCTTGTAGGGCTCTCTTGAGGATGTAGCGCCACAACTTCATTATGGAGTTGTATTCATTGGTGCTTTTGTAGGGTAGACATAGTTTTGGGCACCCAATGGCTCCAAAGCCTAGGCCCAGTAACGTTTGACTTCTCCCACATGCGACTTACCTTTTGGAGAGGTGGTCGCGTGGTGTGATTGGATGAACTCTGTTACTAACCACTAGAGATGATCCGCAACAAGAGAGTGCAAGCTTGGATTAGGGTGAATGATGATAGATGGAGAGGGTGGAAGGAGGGATGATGGCGGTGGTGATGATGAGGAAGATGATGGGGAGCGATGGCGGTGTTCAAGGGAGATTAATTTACTTCTACTCCTAGGTTACCTTACTCTTACTCCTAAGATAAACTCAAGACTAGAATACTTGCTCAATGCTTGCATGCTTAACAAAGCAGCCCAACCCCTCAATATATAGAGGTCCCACCTAGGACTAGTCCTAAAAGTTGACCCGGCTCGAATTAGGATTTGCCTTAAAAGCTTAGTTGACTTAACTAGACTTGCCTTAAAGGCTGTCATGACTTATTTGGTCTTACATTAATGGCTCACAAACTAAACTAGACTTGCCTAAAAGGCTTACATATGAAAGAATTAAAAGATAAATAGATTCGATCAATCAAGCCTAATGTCCACGTGAATTGATCTGATCAGACCTGGATCACATCACTCCACCCGGCTTCTGACCACCTTGTCCTCAAGTTGAGAAGTCTGGGAAGCATTGTATCAACTTGAACTCAAACTTCCAAGTCGGATCTCCCATTGGTCCGTTGGACCACTCCAGTTGTACTTGTTTGATTAATTTTCCATCTACTTGAATTCTTCTCTTGACTAGAACCCGAACTGGCATGGGCTCTTGGTCATGTGTGGTTGGATTGGGTATGTTGGCTGCAACAGCTGTCTCCGTTGCAACTCGGGCTTGCAAAGCTGAAACATGGAACATCGAGTGCACCCACGAGTTATCCGGAAGATCAAGTCTGTAGGGCACCTTGCCTACCCAT
Organism: Typha angustifolia; assembly: GCF_048772165.1. NCBI lineage: Eukaryota > Viridiplantae > Streptophyta > Magnoliopsida > Poales > Typhaceae > Typha > Typha angustifolia. The sequence continues at coordinate 6,339,952 of NC_133252.1, read as the reverse complement.
TCAATCACTTGGTATGTGCTAGCTTTTGGTTCATGATGGGTCAAACTGAGGTCTGGCGGTAGGGCTGGAGTTTGATGTAGACCTAATCTCCTATTGCGAATGTTCGCTCCTAGTGTCGCCGATTGTAGATCTGCTTCATCTAGTTTTGTGCAATCCCTAAGTTGACCTTCAGCTGTCGAAACTGAGCATCCCTATCCACAAGGGTTTCCTTGATGTTCGTGCATTCCGTCCATCGAGTTGGAGCATAGCAGACCAAGGTAGGAGGCAGCCTACCATAAACTGCCTCAAAAGGCATGGTGTCTATGGTTGAGTGGTGGGCAGTGTTGTAGGCTCACTCCGCCCATGGTAAGAAGTGGAGTTACCGCCTTGGCAGCTCTCCGGCGTTGCACCATAGGTATTGCTCCAAACACCAGTTCAAGACCTCTGTTTGCCCATCTGTCTATGTATGGTATGCCAAGCTCATTCGGAATGTTGTGCCCTGTAGACAAAAAAATTCTTGCTAGAACTGACTAGTAAACACCAAATCTCGATCGGACACAATAGATCGTGGTATCCCGTGAAGTTTAGCCATGTCGCAACTTTCCGTGCAGTGTAGGGATTGGGGACCGCTGAGAACTACACATGCTTAGAGAGGCGGTCGACCACCACCATGATAACTGTTTGCCCTTGGACAGTCAATAGGCCTTCAATGAAGTCCATTGAAATATCTTCCTATATCTGCTCAAGCACGGGAAGGGGTTGGAGAAGGTTGACTCTTTGGTAGACTTCACGCATGCGGATGTTGTAGTTGCGCACGTCTTTCTTCATGCCGGTCCACCAACAATTGAGGCATAGTTGCTTGTGAGTACGAAAGATGCCCTTGAGTAATGGAAGTGGCTAATGAGCAAGGCATAGTTCACAACCCACCTACATGAGCAAGGCATAGTTCACAAGTCTGCATTAGTTGGGATTAGGACCCGGTCCCCCTTGAGCACTAGTCTGCCTCTCGTGCTATACTCGATATGACTTGATGGGTCTTGAGTGATCTGAGCCGCAAGATCCACTATGCTTGGGTCCTTCAAGGTGGCATCCCTGATCCGGTCCAACAAGGGGAGGGTTGGAATTGATAGGGTAGCTTGGTTGACGGCAATAGGTTGGCAGGGGAGTGCATCGGCAGCGCTGTTCTCCGAACCCTTTTTGTAAACCAAGTCATAGTCATACTTGAGTAACTTGGAGAGCCACCTTTGTTGTCCTGGAGTGTGGATCCTTTGCCTGTGTAAGTATGGCAGACAGCTTTGATCGATGTGCACTTTGAACTTCCTTCTGATCACGTAATGGGCACCACTTGCTAACATTGTGGATTGTGGACCACGGCCAACATCTCTTGCTCATACGTCGACAATTGGTGCAACCGTTGCGAGAGGGCCTTGCTCATGTAGGTGGGTTGCCCTTCTTGCATCAAAATTGCACTGATCCCTGACCCACCACATCTGTCACACTTGACAACAAAGGTCTTGGTGAAATCTGGTAGGGTCAATATGGGCGCCTCGGACATGGCTTGCTTGAGTTCTTCAAATGCGAGTTCTGCCATGTTGTCCCACTCGAAACTACCTTTGTGGAGTAGGGCAGTCAGCAGGGCTGCAATCTTCCCATAGCCCCGAATGTATCAATGTTGGAAGCCGGTGAGGCCGAGGAAGCCTCGGAGCTCCTAGGGCATCTTCAGTTGTGGCCAGCGCACCATATGCTAACCTTCTCGGGATCGGCCTCCACACCTGGGGAAGAGATGAAGTGCCCTAGGTATTCAACTTGTGCCTGCCCTAAACAGCACTTGCTTTTCTTCACCTTCAGCCCGTGTGCCTATAATATCTACATGACTGTCCATACGTGGTGTCGGTGCTCCTATCTCAATTGACTGTAAACGAGGATGTTGTCAAGAAACATCAAAATATACTATCGAAGGAGTGGGCAAAATACATCGTTCATCAGCCCTTGAAAAGTTGCTGGGGCATTGGTTAGGCCCAAAGGGCATTACAATGGTTCAAAAGGCTGTCTTGTGAACATCGGCTGCCCAGACTTAGATCTGGTGATAGCTAGCTAGCAAATCTAGCTTGGTGAAGATGGTGGCACTAGCAAAGTTGTCCAATAATTCCTCGATAACCGGTATTGGATACCGATCCTAGATGGTGATGGCATTTAGTGCTCGGTAATCCATGCAGAATCGTCATGAGTTGTTTTTCTACTGCAGTTGTAGCACTGGCAATGAATAGGCACTATGGCTTGGCTGGATGATGCCTTGATCCAATAACTCTCATACCAGCCATGTGATCTCATCCTTTTGGGCATGTGGATACCGTAAGGCCTCACATTTGCTGATCTGGCTCCTAGTGTGATCTCGATCTAATGATTGTGGTCTCAGATTGGCGTTAGTCAATGCGGCTCTTCGAAGACTTGATCAAACCTTTGGAGAAGTGTGTCCAAATCAGTGGCTATAGTGATACCTAGATTCGGTTCCTCCATGGTTGAGACCAACCGCATCAACAAACCATGGCAGTTGGCTTCTAGTAACCTAGTTTGGGCTTGAATGCTAGGGTTTGGCCACAACCCTTCGAGCCGATTAGTCTCCCCTCTTACTGGAAGTCCATCCGCATCATGCCAAAATCAACTAGGATTGGGCCTAAGCCCTGATGCCATTGAACTCCAAGGACCAAGTCGGCCCCCTTAAGTGCCAATGGTTGTAGGTCCAATCGAAACATCTCACATTAGATCTGCATGTCAACTCCATTGTACCTACTATCGGTCTGCAAGACTGTGCCATCTCGGATGGCTATCATCAAATTCAATTGTTGGAGTCACCCCCCTAACCGAATTTGTCACACCAACTTCTCATCCTTGAAATTATGTGTGCTGCTCGAGTTAATTAGTCTCTCAACTTGGTGCTTCTTGATCAAACCCTCTACCTGTAGGGTTCGGGGTGCTCGCAAGCCCAAATAGGCAAGTAAGCTCAACTCAGCATGCACCTCATCCTCATGATCCCCGACCACCATATCCACTACCTCCTATTCATCCCCCCACGGCTCCATTTCGCCCTCCGAGGAACATAATTGTTGCAGGGTATTTTCCACTCTTGTGGCCTGGAGCAAACTTCTCGTCGCAGTAGAAGAACAAACCCTTGGCCCTCATTTCCTCGATTTGTGCCGGGGTTAGCCGTCGGGAGAAGATCTTTCATTGCCCTTCGAAGTTGGTGAGAGGAGTGCTAGGTGGTAATCCAGCATTGCTTGATGGAGTCAGCCAGGATCCTCTCCAGTTCGTAGGGTCTTCCCCTCGCCAAGTGGGAGGGCCAAATCCAACATTGCTCAATGGAGCCAGCCGGGATCCTCTCCCGTCCGTAGCGCTCCATGGCACCTTGGAGCTTCTTCGTAGCTCTTTGACATTCTCCTCCATCATGGCCGCTGTACAAAATGCCTCCAACAATATCCTAAGCCTCATGGCCTTGACCTTCGCTTGCATGTCAAACCTGAGTACACTACTAATGAAGGTGCTGTGGAGAGCTGAGTCTGACCAACCCGATATGCAGTTGCAAATTCTCTCAAACTCTTCTTGATAAGCTAAAACCGTGGTCTGTTGAGTTAGCTTAGTCAAGATTGCTTGAAGTCTTCATACATACTCAGTTGGACCAAACCGAGTACACAAACTCAACCCAAGATGGAAATGGTTCAGTTCGTTGTGCCGCTTGGAACCATCTGATCACGACATCCTCTAAGTGGAATGAGGCTATTAGGACCTTCTGGTGGTCTGGGGTCTCTTGGTAGGTGAAGAACTGATCCGCTCAATAGAGCCAGTCTAGTGGACCACCTCCTGTGAACTTGGGGAAATCGAGTCGTATGGTCCGAACTTGGGCCCCTACAAATGGCTCGTCTTCATGGATGGCATGTCCTCGTTCCCCACATGGGTCCCTTCAGCCATATAGAGAGGGGCCCCACTATGGCATCGGCTCCATGACCCATTGGTGCACCGAACTCCTTATCGTGTGCCTAACCATAGTGGGTACATCCATTGGTGTGCACGCCCAAGGGATGGTTCCACCCCGAACCCTACGACATCCTCTTCTTCAATCGGTTCTGCGTTCATAGATTCGGGAGCCGCAACACTCCTCTCTATTTGTGCTCGTGAAGTCCGTTCATCATGGAGTTCGCAAATGGTGGACACAATATCAGACATGAATGCTCGTATTGAGTTCAAGGATTGAAGCACCTCCGGCTGAGATGTCGAGGGTGGTGGATCCCTGACCCTAGAAGTCTCACCGGTTACTCTTGCTGCCATCCCTCGTGGGATTGACATCTGGTCTGAGCAGAATGATGGCTCTAATACCAAATTGTTACGAACCACTAGAGATGATCCGCAAGAAGAGAGTGTAGGCTTTGATTAGAGTGAATGATGGTAGATGGAGAGGGTGAAGGAGGAATGATGGCAGTGGTGATGGTGAAGAAGATGATGGGCAGCGATGGTGGTGCTGAAGGGAGATTAAATTACTTTTACTCCTACATTATTTTACTCTTACAAGATACTCAAGGCTAGAATAATTTCACAATGCTTGCATGTTAAACAAAAGAGCTCAACCTCTAGGACTAGCCCTAAAGGCTGACCCGACTCAAATTAGGATTTGCCAAAAAGGCTTACTTGACTTATTAACTAGACATGCCTTAGGGGCTATCATGACTTATTTGGACTTGCCATAGTGGCTCACATGAGTAAACTAGACTTGCCTAAAAGACTTATATCATGGAATAATTAAAAGAGAAATAAAGTCGATCAATCGAGCCCAATTTCCCCTTGAATTCATCCGATCAGACCCGGATCACATCAGACTCTGGACTTAGCCACATCCCACATTAGAATGGCCGCTTGGTGTAACATGCGCTGGAGGGCTCTCGTACTTCTTGCAAATGGCACTGCTACACTTGAGCATACTCCAAGCTCATGTAAACCCGCTGATTTGGTTCAGTTATTGACCGACTTTGCTAGATTGTTGAGGCCCCAAAAGCACTGCCACCTGTCAGGCATGCTGATCACTAGATTGAGATCGTACCCAGGGCTAACCTAAAAAGTGTTTGGCATTACCAGTATCCACTTGTGTAGGAGGGGCAAATCTTAAGGTTATTTGCTGAGATGTTGGAGTTGGTCATCATCCAACCTAATTGGAGTGCATATTCCTTGCCGATGCTGTTGGTGAGGAGGAGAAACGAGTGTTGGCATTTCTGTGTTGACTACTACCTCATGCTGAATGCCATCACCACAAGGATCAGTACCCTAAAACCAGTCATAGAGAAGCTTCTTGGATGAGTTGGGTAGGGTATCTTCAACAAGCTCAACCTCTGTGCGGAGTATCATTAAATTCGAGTTTGAGTGAAGGATGTTCACAAGACAAGATTCTAGGTTCACGACAGCCACAAGAAGTTATAGGACTTGATATTTGGGTTGACAAACAAACCAGCGATGTTCTAGGGGCTGAAAGAAGGGGGATACTACGGGTAACCAGTGTCAACAGCGCACTATCACGGACTAAGTCTTTGAGATGGACAAAGTCCGCACGACACTCAACTTTTAAGTTGTAAAGTTAAGTCAGCCGTTCACTTCACAAGTGATGCACCTGTTTTGGATTGTGACAAGGGAAAGAGAAGCAAACTACACAGTTTGGCATAAAGATTGCGATTCTCTATTGATTGGAAAAGAAGTTACAAAATATGCCAATGACAAGAAAAAGGGGCAGGATAGCCATAGAGGGCAAAATGAACACACCATTGAACTAGTCGCACTTCGATTGTGAAGCTGGCTCACTTAATGCTTTTCGATAGTTCTCCTATAGTATGCTTGAACTTTGTCTTCTTCATTCCGTAGAGCTTCTTCAAGTTCCCAACTAGCTTCTAACATTGGAAGATTCGTCCATTTCACCAAATATTCGGTCTCCATAGCTCCGTTGGGCAAAGTCCGCACTCTGTCCTCCAAGATGGTGTCAACTTGCCTTTCAAGGGACGCCGTTGTGAGGTTTGGCCGGGTTGACACATTGCGAGAAAGGTCTTCATAATTGGCATGATACGGTTTGAGGCAACTCACAATGGAAAACTGGATGGATTTTAAGCCAAGCCGGGAGTTGCACTCCGTAGGACACATTGCCTACTTTGTTGATGACAGGAAAGGGGCCTTCATATTTGCAAGCAAGTCCTTTATGCACCTTGCGAAAGAACTTGAGCAATGCTAGTTGAAGCTTGAGCAGCACCAAACTTGAGCAATGCAAGCAAGTCTTTTGTGCTGCCTTCTCAAGAGAAGTTTTGGCAATCTCCACATTTCGACTGCATTCTTTGGCAGGGTGATATGCCAAAGGGCTGCTGCCTGTGTAACCCACCACCAAGGTATGCGGTGTGGAAGGTTGTTGTCCCATGATAACTTCGAAGGGGCTTTTGGTGGACGTTGAGCTCCGCTGCAAGTTGTATGAGAATTGGGCAACGTCAAGTAGCTTGACCTAATCTCGCTGATTGGCACTAACAAAAAACACCGTAAGTATTGCTCAAGAAGAGCATTTATTCTTTCAGTTTGGCCATTAGTTTGGGGATGAAGGCTTGTGCTAAAGAAGAGTTTTGACCCCAAGAACCACTCTGTCCAGAACCAACCCAAGAACCGAGGGTCCCTATTGTTCACCATATTTGGTGGAACTCCCCAATACTTGGCCACATGCCTAGAAAGAAACGAGCTGCTTCATCAGTGGTGCAATGCAGCGGAGTCAGTATAAAGGTTGCATACTTTGAGAACCAATCCACCACAACCAACACTGAGCGAATATCCCCGACCTTTGGCAACGTTGAAATGAAATCCAAAGAGACACTTTCCCATGGCCACTTAGGAACGAGGAGCAGTTCAAAAAACCCACAAGGCTTCACGCACCCCACCTCATCCTATTGAAAAATGAGACAAGTGCGCACTCCACCTCTTTCCCCATCTTTGGCCAATAGTAAGCTCTTTCCACAAGAGCCAAGGTCCGACGTATGCCCAGATGACTTGCCCACAAGGTGTTATGACACTCCTAGAGCAGTTCTCTTCTCAAGTTGTTTGCTTATGGCACGTACACACGGTTTCCTTTTGTCATGATGAGTCCCTCCTGGACCGGAAACCGTCGTGTCTTCCCTTCATCTACAAGCTTCTTCAGGGTCTCTGCCATCGGATCGCTTTACATTCCCTCTCGAATGTTCTTTAGCAGAGATGCTTGCACTTGGCTTATACTCTCATTTGCCACCACTTTAAGAGCAGCAAGCTCTGCATGGTGGCTTAATGCATCCGCATCCTGATTTGTTTGACTGGTTTGTATTCCAAAACCATGTCAAATTCAGCCAAGAAGTCTTGCCATCTTGCTTGCTTTGGAGAGAGCTTCTTTTGAGTTTGGAAATAACTCAAGGCAACATTGTGGGTCTTCACCACAAAGCGAGAACCAAGGAGATAATGCCTCCAAACACGAAGGCAATGTAAGACCGCTGTCATCTCCTTTTCCTTCACCATATCCCTCCGCTCCGTATCATTCAGCTTGCAACTTTCATAAGCAACTTTATGTCCTTCTTGCACAAGAACTCTTCCGATAGCATAATCTGAGGCATCCGTGTGAACTTCAAATGGAATGGAGTAGTTCGGCAACTACAACACAAGTTCCTCCATCACCGGTCTCTTCAAATCAGTAAAGGCTTCTTGACATTTGCTTGACCACTCCCATGAACTGTCCTTCTTCAGCAAATTTGTCAATGGCGCAGCTCTCCACAGGTAGCTTGCAATGAACCACCGGTAGTAATTGACAAGTCCAAAAAATCAGTGAAGTTCTGTCACCATCAAAGGGACTCGCCAATCAAGAATGCCACAAACTTTCTCCTAGTCCATGAGAATGCAACCTCCGCCAACTTGGTGTGCAAGGAACATGATTTCCTCCTATGCGAAATAGCACTTCCCCTTCTTCACATTGAGGGAGTGGTCCCTTAGCACCTAAAGATGGCTTTGAGATGTTGGATATGCTCCTCCAACGTCTTGCTGTACACCATGATGTCGTCGAGGTAGACCACCACGAACTTGTCAAGGTAGTCATGGAACAGCCGGTTCATGAGTGTACAAAAGGTTGTAGGGGCATTCGTCAAGTCGAATGGCATAACAAAGAATTGGAATGCACCATAACGTGTCACACACGTTGTCTTTGCTTCATCACTTTCCCCAACTCTGACTTGCCAATACCCCCAAGGGCAAGTCGTTGTGCTTCATGGTTCGCTATGAAGTTATGAGTAGCACTAGTGTCAACCAACGCCTTGGTCGATTTTTGATTGAGCTCAATGTCGACAAATATTAGCTCATTACGCTTTCAGTTCTTCAAAGGCAAAGATCTTCGCTTCCCCTCACTTGAGCCTTGAGGGTGTTTAGAAGTCGCAATGCCCCCATACAAGGGCCCTTCATCAACTTCTCACTATCGCTATCCAAACTTTGCTCTTGGGCTTGCATTACATTGAGCGATTTCCGTTGCAGGCAATTCTTCACAAAATGTGGCCCTCCGAATAGGAAACATCCCTTCTTGAAACTCTTATTCAGCTTTGTACCCTTCTTTTGACTTTGCATTACCCCTTTGCATTTAGGCCTTTGGGGCTTTGCATTGCTTATCGAAGGTTTCTTCTTTGGGGTTTCAGGGGTTGAATAATCCATCAGGCACTCTGTTTGTGCCCAAGGCTTCAAGCCTTCCAAGAAGTGAAAAAGCTTGTCTTTCTCTGACATGTCCCTAATGTCCAACATGAGCGTCGAATATTACTTAACATATTCTCAAATTGATCCCGTCTATCTGAGATGTCGCAAACTCCGCTTTGAGATGAACTCCACATTTTTAGGAAGGAATTGCACCTTAGCTCCCGTTTCAAATCCTCCCAAGTATAGATGTTGCAACGGCCACCTTGGATGTCCTCATAATAAGTCCACCACCAAAGTTTGGCATCTTCATCGAGGTACATGGTTCTGAAGGTGACTTTTGTTTCTTTCAAGTCCAATCGTACCACCTGAAAGTATTGCTCAACATCGAAAAGAAAGTTCTCCAACTCTTTGGCATCCCTTGCATCCCTTGTAGCAGCGCAGTTCCGGCACAAAGATCGGGCACTCAACTTTCAAATTGCAAAGTTAAGTCAGCCGTTCACTTCACAAGGGATGCACCTATTTTGGATTGCAACAAAACAAAGACATCCAAAATACACAGTTTGGCATAAAGATTGCAATTCTCTATTGATTGGAAAAGAAGTTACAAGAGTCTTGTGGGGCAGGATAGCCATCGAGGGCAAAATAAACACCATTGAACCAGTGGCACTTAGATTGCAAAGCTGGCTCACTTAATGATTCTCGATAGTTCTCCTATACTACCAAGTATGAGCATCTCCAATTCTGCAACCTAGGGGGATCAAAAGTCTTGTGGGGCGTTATGTTTTGAAAGCAAGCCTCATTTTGGTTTTGGCCCATGAGTTTTGTAGGCATGTGCGGGGAAAATTCCAAACTAGTATTGCGACGACACTAATATTGCGATCCCAAGGTTGCTTTGCAAGGAGCTCTTGAAGGAAACCAAAAGACACTCAAAAACATACAAAAGACATGGGGCTAGCATTCCATTTACAGACTCAAAAGCGTTAACTACAATAGGACCGACATTGCAAACAAAACGGCCCTAACAACACGACTAGGGCTTGAGAGAGGTGGGAGAAGTTTTTTTGTCCAGAGAGGAGAAGAAAGAATAACTTGATAATTTTATTTTTAATCCCTAATGAGATTGCCATCCACGTTATAGATGGCTAACCTAGGAAAACAACATAATAATATCGACCTAATAAAAGCCCTCGTCAAGTACATTCGAACACCTCTCGGGTGCATTTGAATGCAGTTTGAGCGGTCTCTTATTTGTGAACACAGCTTCTTAGAAATTAAAATAAGAAATGGATTCACAAGTCAAATCCTAACAGGTGAAGATGAGCAAGTGCCTTTGGGCAGAGCGCAAGGAGGATGGCAGCTGATCCAGGCAAGGTGATGTGATCCGGATCTGGTCGGATTGATTCACAGGGTCATTGAGCTCGATTATCAGAGTCTATTTATCCTTTAATTATTTCATGATATAAGCCTTTTAAGCAAGTCTAGTTTAGTCATGTGAGCCATTAAGGCAAGTCCAAATAAGTCGTAATAGCCCTTAAAGCAAGTCTAGTTAAGTCATCTAAGCTTTTAAGGCAAATCATAATTTGATTCATGTTGTGTCAGCCTTTTAGGGCTACTCCTAGTGGGACTCACTGTATCTGACCTCTATATTAAAGGGTTGAGCTCCTTTGTTAAGCAAACAAGAATTGATAATTTATTCTAGCCTTTGGTTTTATCTTAGGAGTAAGAGTAAGATAACCTAGGAGTAGAAGTAAATTAATCTCCCTTCATCATCGCCATTGCTGCCATCTTCCTCCTCACCATTACAACTGTCTCATAATCCCTCCTTCCACCTTCTCCATCTACTATCATTTACCCTAATTGAAGCCTACACTCCCTTGTTGCGGATCTTCTCTAGTCAGTCCGTAACAATTTGGTATCAAAGCAATTGATATCCTCGAAGCAGATGACAATCACACATGAGATGGCAGCAAAGAGTAATTGAGGAAGCTTCTATGGTTAGAGATCCACCGTCGCCGATGACTACCCAAGAAGACAAGTCCACCATGACCCCACCATCCTTGACAGCTTAGTCGGAGGTGCTGCAATCCTTGCAATTAATACAAGCATTCATTGCTGAGATGATGTCCACTATTTGCGAACTTTGTGATGAACAGATACAACAAGCACAAATAGAGGAATGTTGTGGCTCCCGTACTGATGAACATTGAACCGGTTGAAGAGGAGGATGCCATAGGGTTTGGAGTGGACCCATCCCTTGGGCGTGCACACCAATGGTCGAATACACCACGATTAAGCGCACAGGATGGAGTTCAGAACACTAAAACTCCACCCCATCCAACGGCTAGGGCTTGGACTAACCCACAACGCCTAGGTCTTGGCCTATACCACCCGAGCTTGAGAGACCTGCTGCCAGAGATTGGCCCGATCCTCCTGCGGCTAAGGCAAGCAATGGTCCAATGGGTCATGGAGCCGATGCCATAGTGGGGCCCCCCTTTATGTGGCAGAAGGGACCCATGCAGGGAACAAGGACATACCATCCATGAAGATGGGTCATTTGTAGGGGCCCAAGTTTGGACCATACAGCTCAATTTACCTAAGTTTGTGGCAGGCACTCCACTAGACTAGCTCTATTGAGCAGATGAGTTCTTCAACTACCAAGGGACCCCATGTAGCAGCCCAAATTCTAGAAAAGCATGTCTGGATTTGAAGAAGTTGCAGATGCTTCTAGGTGTGGTAATTCTCTCATTTCGGGTTGAGAAAGGGTGTCCATGACCTGGTGGAGGAGTGGTGGAGGATGGCTGCAATAGAGGTGTAGAGGGAAATTTCGGAGGTGTTGTAGGAGGCTATCTAGATTATGAAGAAAAGAGCTGCGCACCATAATATATTGGTGGCTAACTACGAATTAAGTTGGTTAACCCTCATCTGGACTTAGACCAAATAGGTCTAATAAGCAAATGCAACAGACCATAAGGTCTTAATTGAACAACTTAAAGGAAATAAGTAAATCTAAGATAGATAGCGTGCGAGTCCAATAGTTGATCAAGTGATTTTGCTTGGCTAGGCTAGATCAACTTGGGCTTGGGTCATAACACCACCATGCTTCCATTCACCTTATCCTTGAGGTTAATATTTTGGAAAGCGTTGCATAATTCCAAGCAACGATTTACTCAGTCAGTTTGTCCATCAGTTTGAGGATGGTCGGCGAAGCTCATCTTCAACATGGTCCTTTGGAGATGTGCCATTTCCATCCAGAACTTGCTGGTGAAGATAGGATCTCGGTCAGACACAATAGAGCGTAGAACCCCATGGAAACGAACCACTTTGTGTATAAAAGTTTCTGCTACTGTCCGAGTGATGTGAACCGGGTCTGATCGGATCAATTCATGAGAACATTGGGCTCGCATAATCAAGTCTATTTATCTTTTAATTATTTTATAATGTAAGCCTTTTAGTAAGTCTAGTTTAGTCAAGTGAGCTATTAAGGCAAGTCCAAATAAGTCATGACAACCCTTAAGACAAGTTCAATTAAATCATATAAGCCTTTAAGGCAAATTCTAATTCTAATCGTGTCAGCCTTTTGGGCTAATCTTAGTGGGACTCGTTGTAACCGACATATTATATAAAGGTGTTGGGCTCTTTTAATAAGCATCCAAGCATTGTGAAAGTATTCTAGCCTTGAATTTATCTTAGGAGTAAGGGTAAGATAACCTAGGAGTAAAAGTAAATTAATCCCCCTTCATCACCGCCATCGCTGCCCATCATCTTCCTCACCATCACCACTGCCATCATCCCTCCTTCCACCCTCTCCATCTACCATCATTCACCCTAATCAAAGCCTACACTCCCTTAGTTGCGGATCATCTCTAGTGGTTCAAAACAATGGCCCAAAGTACCTATGTGGCTGAGATGGTGTCCCCCATTCGTGAACTCCGTGATCTATGGACTTCACAAGCAGAAATAGAGAGGAAAGTTATGGCTGCTGAACCTATGAACATGGAACTAATTGAAGAGGAGTATGTCGTAGGGTTTGCGGTGGACTCTTCCCTTGGGCATGCAAACCAAGGCTAGGTGCACGAGATGGAGTTTGGCGCATTGAAACTTCACCCCATCCAACGGCAAGGGCTTGGTCTGACTCGACAATGCCTAGGGCTTGGCCTGAACCACCTACACCTAGAGCTTGGACCGAGCCACCAACAGCTAGGGTTTGGCCCAAAACAGAGTGGGGTAAACCCTGGCATTAACCGCCTACACCAAGATCAGGGCTTGAGTGACCCGCGGCTAGAGATTGCCCCAACCACCTATGGCTAGGGTAGGCAATGGTCCAAACCAATGGGTTATGGAGCCGATGCCACAGTGGGGGCCCCTCTACGTGGCAAAAGGGACCTATGCTGGGAACGAGGACATGCCACCATGAGACGAGCCATTGTAGGGGCTCAAGTTCGAGCCATTTTGATCCACTAGACTAGCTCTATCAAGCAGAACAGTTCTTCACCTACCAAGGGACTCGAGACCACTAGAAGGTCCTAATAACCTCATTCCACTAAGAGGATGTCGAGATCAGATGGTTCAAAGCGGCACAATGAACTCAACTATTTTCATCTTAGGATGAGTTTGCGTTCGCCCTATGTACTCAGTTCAATCCGACTGAGTATGAAGATTTCTAAGCAATCTTGACTAAGCTAACTCAATAGACCACAGTCCTAGCTTATCAAGAAGAGCTTGAGAGAATTTACAACCGCGTATCGGGTTGGTCAAATTCAACCCTTCGCAGCACGCACCTTCATCAGTGGACTTAGGTCCAACATACAAGCGGAGGTCAGGCCATGAGGCCTAGGACATTGTTAGAGGCCTTTTCTACAGTAGCCATGATGAAGGAGAAGGTCAAGGAGCTACGAAGAAGTTCCAAGATGCCATGGAGCCCTATAGACTTGAGAGGATCCCGGCCGACTCCATCAAGTAATGCTGGATTTGGTCCTCTCGCTCAGCCTCAAGGGGGGAAGTCCCTACCACCTAGTGCTCCTCTCACCGACTTCGGAGGGCAACGAAAGAATTTCTCCCGATGGCTAACCCCGGCACAAATTGAGGAAAGGAGAGCCAAGGGTTTGTGCTTCTATTGCAACAAAAAGTTTGCTCCGGGCCACAAGTTTGGAAAACAACCTGCAATGATTATATGTTCCTCAAAGGGGATGATGTGGGCGAAATGGAGCCATGGGGTGATGAAGAAGAGGTGGCGGATATGGAGGCTGGGGACCACAACAATGAGGTGCATGCCGAGTTGAGCTTACATGCCTATTCGGGCTCACAAGCACCCCAAACCCTTCAGATAGAGGGTTCGATGAAGAAGCACCAAGTTGAGATACTAATTTACTTGCCTGCACACAAAATTTCATGGATGAGAAGTTGGTGCGACAAATTAGGTTAGGGGTGACTCTAACAATCAGATACAACGGAGTTATCGGGGAAAGCACAATCTTGCAGACCAATAGTAGGTGTGATGGAGTTAAGGTGCAAATCCAAGGTGAGATGCTCTGGTTGGACCTGCACCCGTTGGCACTCAAGGGGGCTAACTTGGTCCTAGGAGTTCAATGGCTTCAGGGCTTAACCCCAATTGCAATAAACCAAGTAGGGTTAAAAAAATAAAAAAAAATAATAAACCTACTATTAAAGCTTGCTAGGCACGACACGACCGGCCATGCTGTGGCCGGCCTCGTGCCCAGCATGCCATGCATGCTGTGGTGCGGTGGGGGTGCCACGCACCTCCACCGATCCACTCTTCTCCACTCCGCGGCGATGCGTGGAGGTGGGACCCAGCCTATCAGCCACTCCGTTGCCACCGCGTGACCCGCTCTTTCTCTTTCTAATATTCTTTCTCTCTCCTCCCCGCATTCTCTCCCTCTCTCTCTAGCTCACTCTCTCTCTCTCCCTCTAGTGCACCAGTAGTCACCGGCGTCGGGAAAAGCCATCGTTGGCCCTTCGGTCCGCCGGTGAGCCTCTCTCTCTCTCTCCTTCTCTCTCTCTCTATCTCTCTCTCTCTCTCTCTCTCTCGCTCTTCCTCTTTGTCAGTTGTCGTTCAAGACACCGGAGGTTTGAGCCGCCGGCGAGAGGCCGGCCGCTGAGTGGCCACTAGCGGCCGTACCCCTCCCCTGGGCTGAGCCCAGCACTATGTAAAGTTTATATATATATATATATATATATATATATATATATATATATATGTATGCATATTATTGATTTCTAATTATATCTGATTATGCTATTAATTATTCAATAGTTTAGTTAATTTTATGTATTTAATTTGTATAAATTAAATATAATTATATTGTAGTTAGTAAATAATTCTAATTATATCATGTTTAGCAAAATACCTGCAATATAAATTACTATTTTAATCCTAGGTAGGTAATAGTAATTATTAGTGTTATGTACGTATATTCTTACGTAATATTTGCAGTAACTTAATTCTTATTTTTCTTAATTAACAAGGAGAATAATAGGCATATAATTATGTTTTAAATACTCTATTAAATAATATAATTAGGGTTAATAAATAACAAACAAATATAGAAAGGAAGAGTGTATAATTACAACAAGAAACTATCTTTTTGCCGGGTTAATTTTAATTAATAGAAAGACTGACATTATTTGTTATAAATAATTTCATATTCCGACCCCCATGTTCAAGACCCCGTGGACTTGGCTATCGATGCTTGATTGTCAGTATCTAACCAAATGGTCAGATGCTATGCACGTGCCGTGTGGGCTCGTGCCATGCACGTGTTTAGAGTTTGGGTGTTACATTTTAGAGTTGTATCAGAGTCAGGTTTGTTAAGTATCCGACATATCATCAAGAGCTTTTGTACATTGTCACCTTAAGTCTAGGGAAGTATTGCGATCTTAGGGTTATGCAAGAGATAAATTTTAGACGTTTACTTGATTACTAATCAGTTGATGAATTTGACTATTTTTACAGAAAAATGCCGCCCCGTCGCAGAGGTTCACAGTCTAGGGTGACCTCCACAGCTGAGGCCCCTACTGAGACCCCAAAAGTTCCTCCATCTGTAGAGGAGTGTGATCTTATTTCGCGCCTCCTAGACAGTCAAGAAAGACTTATTGAAGAAATCCTTCGAAGCAAAGGAGTTAGCATATCAGCAGAGAGTTCTGAGCCACCTCCTACAAGGGGCATCACCTTAAATAAGTTTATGCAGTTAAGCCCCCTGATTTACAGTGGAGGTGTTGATCCACTGGAGGCTAGTGGATGGTTATCGGACATAGAGAAAATGTTGGATACTCTGGGATGTAATGATCGGTAGAGGTGAGGCAGAACAATGGTGGAAAGCTACAGAGAGACTAATAAAATCAAGGATAGGGGACGCAATCATCACTTGGGAGTTATTTCTTGATGCCTTTGATCAAAAACATTTTCCAGCCTGGAAGAAAGAAAAGATGGAAGAAGAATTTCTTCATTTACGTCAGGGTCCTATGATGGTGGCAGAGTACGAGGTCAAATTTAATGCTTTAGCCCGTTTTGTACCCCATCAAGTTCCAAATGAAGCAGCGAGAACTCGACGCTTCAAGCATGGGCTGAATTATGCTATATGTCAGAGCTTGGAGGGAGCAGGCCTCATCCCTTATGCTGATACAGTAGAGAGGGCTATGGCACTTGAGGGGGTGATTCAGGAGAAGAGGGCTATGGGAGCTCGGTGATCTAGGACACAGTCTAGGCGAGGCGGGAGCCAGAGCCTACCGCTTTTGCAGTCACAGCGTCGCCTTTCTTACCATCCTTATCGGGGTTCCAGTGCTGGTTCATCTACTAACAGATCTGATTCACGGGGATCTGGAGGACTTAGCTAAGCAGTGTCTCAGGTTAGTGTGACTGGACCACTTTTCGGAGGCAGAGGAAGTGGATTTGTTGGTGGATCACCAGTGAGGAGTCGTAGCTGTTTCGGGTGTGGGAAGTTTGGGCATCATCTTCGAGATTGCCCCAACCCACGTTTATGCTACGAATGTGGCCAGCCTGGTCATATCCGTCGTGATTGTCTGCGCGCCGCCACCGCCTCGATTTCTGCTGCTGCAGTATCTTCTAGAACTGCACCTCTTGGGGTTTCTGCTACGGCTGGCCGAGGTAGAGGAGTTGTTGGAGCAGGTTCCTCTCAACCTGGGTGAAAGTCTAGAGGTGGCCAGATCTTCGCGATGACGGAGCATGACGCTTTAGCATCCAATGATGTGGCTACAGGTACTCTAAATTTATTTTCTCATACAGCAAGAGTTTTATTTGATCCGGGTGCCACACATTCCTTTATTTCAAGTTCTTTTGCTTGCCACGCCGATATACTAATGGAACCTTTAGAGGATATTTTGTTGATTGCCACACCAATAGGAGAGACAGTTGCTATTGATTCTGCTTATAAATCTTGCACAGATAGTTTTGGGGATAGGGAGTTCAAAGTAGATCTTTTGCCATTAGAGCTGACAGATTTTGATGTTATCTTGGGGATAGATTGGTTAGCTGCATATCATGCCAATATATATTGCTATAGAAAGGAAATTGTGATGAATTTAGCTGATGGAGCAGAATATAGAATTAAGAGCAATAAATCCAGATTATTAAAGAAAGGATTTCAGATTATTAAAGAATGAATTTATCATGCCAATATATATCTCTGCATTTGAAGCTTTCAGATTATTAAAGAAAGGATGCACAAGTGTCTTAGCTAGCCTGTCAGGAGATACTAATAAAAAGATTAAATTAGAAGATGTCCGAGTTGTTAGAAAGTTTCCTAATGTTTTCCCAAATGATCTCCTCGGATTACCCTCGAATAGGGAAGTAAACTTTTCAATTGATTTAGCTCCTGATACTTTACCTATTTCTAAAGCTCCCTATAGAATGGCACCAATAGAATTGAAGGAACTTAAGGTACAGTTAAAGGAACTACTACAGAAAGGCTTTATAAGACCTAGTGTCTCTCCTTGGGGAGCCCTCGTTCTTTTTGTTAAGAAGGATGGAACACTCAAACTATGTATAGATTATAGACAACTAAACCAAGTGAATAAAGAATAAATATCCTCTACCTCGCATTGATGATTTGTTTGACCAGTTAAGGGGAGCTAGAGTATTCTCAAAAATAGACTTGAGGACTGGTTACCATCAGTTAAAAGTCCGCGAGGAGGATATTTTTAAAACTGCTTTTCGTACTAGATACGGACATTATGAGTTTTTGGTCATGCCATTTGGATTGACCAATGCTCCAGCTGTCTTCATGGATCTGATGAATAGAGTTTTCCAACCTTATTTGGATCAGTTTGTAATAGTTTTCATTGATAATATACTAATATATTCAACTAGTGAGGAAGAACATGAGTATCGCTTGAGGTTAATTCTCCAGATCTTGAGAGAAAAGAAGTTATTTGCCAAAATTTTGAAATGTGAGTTCTGGCTAGATCAGGTGGTCTTTCTGGGACATGTAGTATCACAGGAAGGGATCAGTGTGGATCAGTCCAAAATATATGCTGTATTGAAATGGAGTCAACCAACTAATATCACGGAAGTGCGTAGTTTTCTTGGTCTGGCTGAGTATTATAGGAGGTTTGTAGAAGGATATGCAAAGATAGCTATGCCTCTTACCAGGTTGACTCGGAAGAATCAAAGGTTTGAGTGGAATGAAGAGTATGAAATAGTTTTCAAGAATTAAAAAGAAGATTGACTTGTGCACCAATTCTGATTATTCCTTCTAGTGGAATAGGATTTCAAATGTATTGTGATGCCTCACACAAAGGATTAGGTTGTGTTTTAATGCAGTATGGTAATGTAGTGGCTTATGCATCTAGGTAGTTAAAAAATTATAAACAGAATTATCCTACTCATGATTTGGAGTTGGCTGCTGTAGTGTTTGCTTTAAAGATTTGGCGACACTATCTATATGGGGAAAAATGTGAAATTTTTACAAATCATAAAAGTCTTAAATATTTGTTTACTCAGAAAGAACTTAATTTGCAGCAAAGGAGATGGTTGGAATTAGTGAAGGATTATGATTGTACCATAAATTACCATCCAGGTAAAGCAAATGTTGTTGCAGATGCCTAAGTAGGAAGTCAGCTGGGAGTCTAGCATTTTTAATTACCCAACAAACTATGATACTTAAGGATTTGCAAAGGCTAGAAGTTCCAATTGTGACCAAGGGTGGTGGAGTTGGTTTACTTGCACAATTTACTGTCAAACCTACATTGATAGATAAAATTAGTGCATCTCAGAAGACTGATATTAAGGCTATGCAAATTGTGAAACAAGTACAGAATTCCAGTAAACCAGATTTCTCCATAAACTCTACCGGGATACTGTGTTTTAGAGATAGATTGTATGTTCCTAATTATGAAGGACTTAGAAATGAAATTTTAAATGAATCTCATACTTCTGCTTATGCCATGCACCCCAGGGGAACAAAATTGTATCATGAGTTGAAGAAGAAATTCTGGTGGGAAGGAATAAAAAGAAATATTGGGGAATTTGTGGCTAAGTGTTTGACTTGTTAGTAAGTCAAGATTGAACATCAAAGGCCTGCAGGCGTATTACAACCTTTGCAGATTCCTGAATGGAAATGGGAACATATTAATATGGATTTTGGTGACAGGATTACCAAAGACACAAAAGGGGAAGAATGCAATTTGAGTGACTATTGATAGACTAACGAAATCAACACACTTTTTACCGATTAGTACTATTGATTCAATGGATAAGTTAGCTATCTTGTTTAGAGATGAAATTTTTGCTCACCATGGAATTCCTGTTAGTATCACTTCAGATAGAGATCCTCGTTTTGTGTCCAGATTTTGGAAGCAGTTTCATCAGTCTTTTGGAACAAAACTGCAGTTTAGTACAGCTTATCATCCTCATATAGATGGTCAATCTAAGCATACTATTCAATCATTAGAGGATATGCAGCATGTGTAATTGATTTTGGATTGGGTTGGGACAAATATTTACCATTGATAGAGTTTGCTTATAATAACAGTTATCATGCTAGCATTAGTATGCCTCCCTATAATTATATGGCAGGAAATGCAAATCACCAATTGATTGGGAAAAAGTTGAAGAAAAGAAGGTTGAAACTTCAATACTAGTGCAAGCTACAGTTGAGAAGATAAAGGGAACATATGAAGGTCACACAAAGTAGACTGAAAAGTTACGCTGATAATAGGAGGCGTGATTTGGAGTTCCAGGTTGGGGACAAAGTATTCTTACGAGTTTCATCTTGGAAGGATGTATTTCGCTTTGGGAAGAAAAGAAAGTTAAGTCCTAGGTATATAGGACCTTATGAGATTCTTGGACGAGTGGGGCCTGTAGCTTATAGAGTAGCTTTACCCTCTGACTTAGCTCAAATTCATAACGTGTACCATATGTCAATATTAAGGAAATATATAGCAGATCCTTCGCATGTCATACATTATGAACCAGTTCAACTACAACAAAATTTATCATATGAAGAGTAGCCTGTGAAAGTCCTTGCTAGAAGAGACAAAGTACTAAGAACAAAAGTTATACCTTTAGTAAAAATCTTGTGGAGGAACCATGCAGTAGAAGAGGCTTCTTGGGAACGTGAGGATGAGATACGATCCAAATATCCAGAATTGTTTAGAGGTATGTAAATTTCGAGGTCGAAATTTTTATAAGGGGGGAAGGAAAATGTAATAACCCAAGTAGGGTTAAAAAAAACAACTATTAAAGCTTGCTGGGCACGATGTTATTGGCCATGCTGTGGCCGGCCTCGTGCCCAGCATGCCATGCATGCTGAGGCACGGTAGGGGTGCCACGCACCTCCACCGATCCACTCTTCTCCACGCCGCAGCACCGCGTGGAGGTGGGACCCAACCTATCGACCACTCCGCCGCCGCCGCATGACTCACTCTTTCTCTCTCTAATATTCTTTCACTCTCTCTTCCCCGCATACTCTCCCTCTCTCTCTGGCTCACTCTCTCTCTCTCCTTCTCTCTCTTTCTCTCTCTCTCTCTTTCCCTCTCTCTTGCTCTTCCTCTTTGTCAGTTGTCGTTCGAGACGCCGGAGGTTTGAGCCACCAGCGAGAGGTTGGCTGCTGAGTGGCCACTAGCGGTCGTACCCCTCCCCTACGGCCTAATCCTCTTCCCCCTTTCTTCTTCTTCTTCTTCTTCTTCTTCTTCTTCTTCTTCTTCTTCTTCTTCTCCTCCTCCTCCTTCTTCCCTTCTTTCCTCTTAGACTGCACCCTGCAAGTGGTGCTGAGCTCAGCCCAGCACCCTGCTGCACATGGTGCTGGGCTGAGCCCAGCACTATGTATAGTTTATATATATATATACGCATATTATTGATTTCTAATTATATCTGATTATGTTATTAATTATTCAATTAGTTTAGTTAATTTAATGTTTTTAATTTGTATAAATTAAATATAATTATATCGTAGTTAGTAAATAATTCTAATTATATCATGTTTAGCAAAATACCTACAATATAAATTACTATTTTAATCCTAGGTAGGTAATAGTAATTATTAGGGTTATGTACGTATATTCTTACGTAATTATTTGCAGTAACTTAATTCTTATTTTCTTAATTATCAAGGAGAATAATAGGCATATAATTATGTTTTAAATACTCTATTAAATAATATAATTAGGGTTAATAAATAACAAACAAATATAGAAATGAAGAGTGCATAATTACAACAAGAAACTATCTTTTTGCTAGGTTAATTTTAATTAATAGAAAGACTGACATTATTTGTTATAAATAATTTCAGACTCTGACCCCCCTATTCAAGACCCCGTGGACTTAGCTATCGAGGCTTGATTGTTGTCGTAACAGCGTGAACAAGTGGTTATTTAGTATTTGTAGTGGTGGTGAGTAGTCTTATCCCTTATACACCTTTCTCAAATTAGGTTTATATTATATATTATTGTATATGCATGTTTTGGCCTCCAATATGATTATATAACTTTATATAGAGATGATTACAATCGAGCATATTTTTATCATGCATCTAATTAGGCTGATCTTAGATATGAGTATGATGATGATACATAGAGATGATGAGAGATGATTATATTGTTATAATGTTATGTCTAGTTGATCTGTAGCATGAGTATGCATATAATAGATTAGCATGATTATACATGTGTTGACTACATAGTTGGAGACTACATTGCATCATTTTTCTCTTGATTCCTGTTCCACCTAAATTCTTATTATGCATTGACTTGTATCATACTAGATATATGCATATGATCTGTCATTTAGAAGGAAAGTATGAAATATGATTGATAGGATAGTTGATAGAAAGCGTGAGGATACCCAAGTAGGCGCGAGGGTTAGGACGCGCTTGGTGGATGATTAATCGCTCGACATAGTCGCGATCCTGTTGGCCTTACGTCCGAGGTCGTTAGTCTGTGTGCGCAGCAGACATTCGGGCACATGCCGTTCATCAGGGCATATGTGGTGAGTTATCCTTACGAGATTTCTATTAGCTAAAAGGGTGCCTAGTCTGGATAGATATTGATACCCTAGTATGGTTATATTTGAGATACTCCTTGCGGATAGCAGAGTATGCTTTGAACCTTCGGGCATGATGTTGAGACTGAGTATCGAGTGTTGACTGTGCACAGTGGTCTAGTATGATGGTGGTGTATCGAGATGTCGATGATGATTGTGATATGGAGAGTTTCATATGATTATTGAGTAATTATCATAATTTATACACCATTGTATTTGACATCATGATATAGTCGGCATGTATTATACGTATCATATTTGAGAGAAAGTTATGATGATAGTATGACATGGTGACCTATTTATTCATTATCGAGGATTATATACTTCTATCAGTTATTACATGTTATCTACTTTTCAATTATGTATTATTGAGGAACATTCATAAACTTCTCCATGACATAATACTCTTTCTGATTCATATTATCCAGTACTTGATTTACTCTCCGTTTAGCTTCACTGATTTAGGGTAAGGTCTATTTATTGAGCCTTTAGCTCATGACTCTCTTTGTTTTCTCCTTTCCAAAGATCCAGGTGAACAAGTGGAGCAGGATACTCCCTTAGAGATCTTGCCAGTAAGTGATGAGTAGGGTGTGGTTAGTGTTATATGCTAGATGAGTTATTTTATCTGATGTATTTGTAAACATCATCTAAAGTGTGTCTGTATCTTTGTCCTATGTTTTAGCAGGTGACTTTATACTTGTATAATTATGTATATAACACCGTTGTGTATATGTAATTGTAAAAAGTTCTTGATGAT
Organism: Typha angustifolia; assembly: GCF_048772165.1. Lineage (NCBI taxonomy): Eukaryota > Viridiplantae > Streptophyta > Magnoliopsida > Poales > Typhaceae > Typha > Typha angustifolia. Next base: position 6,317,006 of record NC_133252.1, on the reverse strand, counting down.
GTGTTGTGGCCTATGTGGGGCCCATGTAGGGTTATTTGTATGTTGTTGACAGTTAGACTTGAGTTATTCTTAGTTTAGATGTTGTGGATAAAATTATGATGTTGCTACAAGTTTATTTAATTGTTAGTATCTAACCAAATGGTCAGGTGCTACGCACGTGCCGTATGGGCTCGTGCCATGCACGTGTTTAGAGTTTGGGTGTTACACCAATCCTAGTTGATTTTAGCATGATGCGGATGGACTTCAAGTATAAGGGCCAATTCGACTCGAAGGGTTGCAGCCAAACCCTAAGGCTAGCCTTTAAGCCTTAACTGGATTACCACAAGCCGACTGCCATGGCTTGTTGATGCAGTTGGTCTCATCCATAGAGGAACCAAACCCAGATAACACAATAGCCGCCGATTTGGACTCACTTCTCCAAGGGTTTGATCAAGTCTTCAAAGAGCCACATGGACTACCGCCGATCCAAGACCATGATCACACTAGGAGCTGGACCAACGAACGTGAGGCCTTATCGGTATCCACATGCCCAAAAGGATGAGATCACACGGCTGGTACGAGAGATGTTGGATCAAGGCATCATCTAGCCAAGTCATAATGCTTACTCTTCGCCGGTGCTACTAGTGCGGAAGAAAGATAACTCATGGCAATTCTACGTGGATTACCGAGCACTAAATGCCATCATGCTCAAGGACTGGTATCCAGTACCGATTATCGAAGAATTATTGGACGAGTTAGCTGGTGCCACCATCTTCACTAAGCTAGATTTGCGAGCCAGCTATCACTAGATTAGGGTCTGAGCAGCCAACGTTCACAAGACATCCGAACCCATGATGGGCATTACAAGTTCCTTGTGATTCACAACCCGTCTTTGAGGTTTTTGTAACCCGACCCCTATTTTTTCCTTATAATTCTCATTTAACACCCTTTGTTAATTTAAATAGTACCAGCAAAGGAATATTTCATTATAATATATGAAATAATTTATAAATACCTAAATTACCCATGCTTTCTTTAAAGGAGGGGCAAAGAGGAGGAAAAATAGTGGTGAGGGTAATTTAGTAATTTGGTTGATATTAGTTATCAAAATAATGTCAAGGTGTTAAACAAGAATTATAAAGAAAAATCAGGGATTGGGTAACAAAATCATCAAAAATGGGGTGTGAATCATAAGATAGGTAAAATATAGAATGTGATTTGTAAAATATCCTATAATAAAACATTGCATGTGGAATCACGAGGTACGAGTGTAAATTAGATAAAAAAAATATAGCCTTATTATGGCACAAACACCTAGGTCACATCTATAAATTTAGAGTTGAGCCACTTATGTTTTTGGTGATTCCAAAATCCCTTTATTTTTATCAAGAGAAAATAGATAAAAATAAAGAAATTAAGTGCCAAAAGAACTATGGATGTCTTAGAATTAATTCATACGAATATCTGTGAACCATTTCCTATGGCATCTTGGAATGGTCAATAGTATTTTATAACATTCATAGACAATTATTCAAGAAAAGGTTACCTATTTCTTATACATGAGAAATCATAGGCTTTTGACATATTCAAAAATTTAAAGCCAAAGTTGAGTTACAACTTAAATAAAAAGACAAAGAGTATCAAATCTGACCGTAGTGGTAAATACTACGATAGATATGACGGATCATGTGAACAATGTCTAAGACCATTCGCTAAATACTTAGAGGAATATAAAATCATCCCACAATACACCATGCCAAAGTCATCTAGCATGAATGGTGTATCTGAAAAACAAAACCAGACTCTTAAGGATATGGTAAAGAGTATGATTAGTAAGTTTACTTTACCAGAGTCGCTCTAGGGTGAAGCTCTCAAAAGTAATAATTTATATCCTGAATCAAGTGCCAACTAAATCGACAGCAAAAATACCTTATGAGTTTTAGACAAGCCAAAAACCTAGTCTAAAGTACTTATATGTTTAGGGATGTCTAGGTGAGGCGAGATCTTATATACCACATGTAAGGAAATTAGACTCCAAACAGTATACAAATGCTACTTTATTAGTTATGCTGAGCGATCAAGAGAATACAAATTTTATGATCTCGTAAATAGGTCAATACGAAACTGCAACATTTCTTGAGAATGTTGAGTTTATGGAGAGAAATCAGGTTGGAGATATTATCTTTGAGGAGGAAGAGATATCAATCTCAACTCTCACTATTGCTTTTGACGATATGTAGATTTCTATCCCTACCACTGATCAAGAAGTGAATCTGGATCCTCACTAGAGATGTTGTTTAACACCTCATTCAGGATGAGGTAATTATTCCTAAGGAACAAACTTAACAACCTCTAGAGTCTACGCCATTAAGGCGATCTATGAGAGAAAGGAGAAATGCAATTTCAAATAATCATATCATATTTTTTTATGAACATGATAAAGAAAGTGGAATTCTAGAAAATGATTCAAACAACTTTTATGAAGCCATATAAGGCTCCAACTCTCATAAATGAATTGAAGCCATAAACGAGTACAAGTTTATGCAAGACAATAAGGTTTGAGAACTTATCCTACTACTAGTTGGTATGAAGCCCATTAGTTGTAAATTGATATTTAAAACCAAAAAGAGATTCAAGTGGTAATGTGGAAGAGCAATAAAGAACATTTAACTAAAGGCTTTACTCATAGCACTTGTTACACATTATAATCTTGAGTTGCATCGGAAGGATGTCAAAATAGTGTTTCTCACTAGTGACATTGAAGAAATAATTTATATAGTGCAACTAAAAACTTTGTGTTAGGAGACCCAAACAATATGGCCAGCAAATTGACCAAATCCATCTATAGGCTCAAGCAAACATCTTGTTAGTGGTACTTCAAATTCATCAAGTCATTGTCTCATTTAGTTTTGAGATTAAGGTTGTTGGTGAATGTATTATCATTAGTTTAGTGGGAGTTGACACATAGTCTTGGTTTTGTATGTTGATGACAAATTATTTACGACAAAGGATATAGGCATGCTGCACGAAACCAAGATATTTCTATCAAGAAAATTTGAGATGAAAGATCTTGGTGACGTCTCCTCTGTATTAGGAATTTAGATACACCGAGAATGTTCTTGGGATATTTATAAGATTGTCTCAAAGAAGCTATATCAATAATATTTTCAGTAGGTTTTGCATGCAATATTACAACCAGGTGACACCCCTATATTTAAAGGAGACAAGTTCAATCTTATCCAGTGCCCTAGAATAGCTTTGAAATTAAGGAAATGCAAAAGATTCTTTATGCGTCAACACATAGGGAGTCTAATTTATTCTCAAGTATGTACAAGTCCGAATATTGTGCACATTGTTAGCATGTTAGGCATATTTTTTAGTAACCCTACCATGCATCATTGGAAAGCAATCAAGTGGGTTATGAGGTATTTACAAAGAACAAAGAATTATATGCTCACATATAAGAGATCGAATCAGTTAGAGATTATTGGATATCTTGACTCAGAGTTTTCTGGATATCAAGATAGAAGATCCATATTAGGCTATGTTTACTTGTTGGCTGGTGGAGCTATTTCTTAGAGGACTACTGAGCAAACACTTATAGCTTCATCCACCATGGAAGTAGAGTTGTAGCATGTTATGAGGCATCTAATAATAGAATATGATGGCTATAAAATTTTGTCACTAGACTACGCATTTTGGACGGTATTAAAAGACCACTCAAATTATTTTGTGACACTAAGTCAGCAATTTTGTTTTCCAATAACAATATGAGCTCTACAAAGTCAAAACATATTGATATTAAGTTTCTAGTTGTAAAAGAAAAGGTGTAGAGTTGATAGATATCTATGAAGCGTATTGGGACAAGCTCTATGATAGTAGATTTGCAACAAAAGGATTACCACCCAAGGTCTTTGATAAGCATACTTCTCATTTTGGTGTTGTTTTGTTGGAGGATCAATTATTTTAGTGGGAGTTTATATTATTTTTTTGTTTATTGCTTTATCTTATAATTTAGATATTTCATATATATTTAGATTATTTCTTATAGAAATAAAATATTAAGTATATTGCACTCGGTTAAGTTATTTTTCAAAGTAATGATCTCAGCAATGTAAGTAGGATCAATTAGAAATAGTTATGTATGGATCACATTGTGTTACAAACCGACTAGAAAAGATCCGCAACAAGGGAGGGTAGGCTTCGATTAAGGTGAATAATGGTAAATGGAGACGGTCGAAGAAGGGATAATAGTGGTGGTGATGGTGAAGAAGATGATGAGCAACAATGGCGATTATGAAAGGAGATTAATTTACTTCTATTCTTAGGTTATTTTACTCTTACCCCTAAGATAATGTAACATCCGCCACCAAACATGTGCCCCTCACGTGGGTAGAACCCATGTGATTGTCACGTGACCCGCTAGTCAATTTTTCAACATAATATATAAGCAAAAAGCCCACATTTTTATAAATAATACAGACAAAGAAGCCCATAATATCAAGGCCATAATAAGCCCAAAATATATATTGATACTATGTTATAACACTCGCCACCAAACACGTGTCCCTCGTGTGGGTAGAACCCACGTGATTGTCATGTGACTTGCTAATAAATGTTTTAATATAATATACAAGCAAAAAACTTATATTTTCATAAATAATATAGACCGAGAAGCCTATAACATTAAGGCCACAACAAGCCCAAAATACATATCCATAACAAAAAAATAAGAGAAAGCCCACGTAGGAGCTACAAGCCATATAGCTTAATTTACATGAATAAAATAAGAATTAGAATTAGAAGACTCAAGCTAGTCTTCACCAGATCCTCCATAGGCTCGGGAGTCATCTACTAATCTGAAAATAATTTCACCAACTAGTGGTAAGCATAAAGCCCAGTAAGTATCTACTGTTATAGTCTAAAAGTAGTGCAATAAAAGATGCAACAATAAGTAAATATGAATGTGCGCATCATGATCAAATAAAATGCACCAATACCACATATCTGCCATGCTCATCCAATGCGCATATGCATTAGCAATCAACAACCTACCACATATCTTCCGGACTATCAAGTCCTCAAACTCGAACTGACATTCAGACTATCAAGTCCTTAAATAAGAACTATTGGAAGAAGATAAGAGGTAAATTATAAAATTGTCAAAAGAAAAAGGTACGGGACCATAAAATAGATAAAGAGAGGATGTGATTCGTAAAAATACATAGATTGCTAAAGACAAACCCAGTAACAGCATGCATGCAGCCGTCGATCCATATCTTGGCCGTCCAAATCTTCCTAACTCGTCTTTATATATTGACCTCGAAGAGGAAGGGTTCTTCCTTCTCAAGCTTTTTGGGTCGCTAGGGTTTCCCTAAGCTCTCTGCCTCGGCAGGTACTATATCTACCTGATTTCCCTCGATCTCCGTAGGTTTCTTCACCGATATCTTCTCCTCTTCTCCTTCCATCGATGTTTTCGTGCAATTTTGTATCTGGCGTTGATCTTTGATTGAGATCCGTGTGGACATGCCATCTTTTCTGCAGCTATTTCGACTTGTGAGGTTTTCTTGTGATAGATCTCCTTAGTTTAGGTGATTTCTTTGTTCGAAGGTTATAAATTTTTGGATTCGAAGGATATGCCCAATTTTTGTGGTTCTGTATTTTGTCGACGTACTGGTTGATCTGGATGCTATGAGCTTGATTTGGAATATCGATCGAGAGAGAAAGATAAATTCTTCTTACATATTGGATTTACCATCATGATCTGTAATTTATCTTTATTTGATAGCCCAAGATGCTTATTCTTGAGTTGTTCGATTTGGTAAAAGTTTGTCTTGGGCTTTTTATTGTTAAACAATACTTTTTCTTTGACATCTTGCCTGTACTTTCTTGCCCTTCGATGAAAAGAAATTGTTAGTGAAATTTCTTACATGTAGTTTCTGTTTTTATTCTCGGTGTTGCATACAATTCTGATTCTAGTATGATCTGAAATTCATTATTTTTGTTTTAGTGTTGATAGATAAGCAACTATTTTATTAATTCTTTGGTGTTCCTGGAAGTTGGAACTACTATTAGTTATTTCTCTTTGAGTTACAGTGTAAAATGCCTCGCTATGATGATCGATATGGTAACAAACGCTTGTATGTTGGTCGACTCTCATCTCGGACTCGCTCGCGTGACCTTGAAGATCTCTTCAGCAAATATGGAAGGTAAAAACGAATAAAAGTATGCCCATTTCGTTGTGGTCTGGACACTACTAATTGTATACTACAGTTGATGCAAAGCAGTTTCTTTCTAAGATATCATAACTCTAAAAGGTGAATTGGCTGAATGGAGTTTTTTCCTTCAATTATTTTGATATGATATATATGCTTAAACTGTCCCCACCTTAACATGAGCATAAAATGTTATTTAAGCGAAGTGCTGGAATTCTTGACTCCATGCGAAGTCAAATGGTCTTCATATGTCATATATTGCATTATATTCAGTCCCCCACATTCCTGGGGCCTTTAATATATAGGACCTGGAGGTTGAGAGCCATTTGCATGTCCTTCGAAATAGGATTGCTGATGGTCCTTTTCCCTCTCATTGTTTTCTTGTTAATGATAAGTCAAATGCATGGTCAGACACGAACAAATTTTGAAGTTCCTTCTCTGAAGTACTTCTTAGAAGAAGTGACTTGCAAAAGCTCTTGAGAAAATATTCCTACATTTGAAGTGATGGGTCGTTTTGGAGTTGGTTCTGCCTGCCTTGGATGTTATCTTCTGTTTAGTAGGTTTGTTTTATGGCTGTTGAGTCATGATAGCCAGTTGGTGACCAGTTACCCATCAGTGATGCTATGAGCCCATAGGCCATCCTAGCATCATTTTGGCTTGGGTTTACATTTTTTATTATATTATATTTTGAAACATTGACCCCAGGCCTTGTGTGTTTAACTTAAATGATCTTGTTGAAGGTTTTTGGGTTTTTTACCCAACCTGGAGGTCTATGATGGGAGAGGGTGCCCTTGGTGGATTTGGTGGCCATTCTTCCAAGTTTAGGAGACTATGGCGTTTCTTTCTGTAATCTTATTACCTGTTTTAATGGAAATCGCAACCATCAGAAAGTGGCACTTAGTTCGTCTTCTGACGGGTGATGCATTTCGGTACTTATATTTGATGGCCTTACTGTTTCTGGCAACCATTTCCGCAGAGTACGAGATGTGGATTTGAAGCACGACTATGCGTTTGTTGTATGTACACTCCTCTTGCTTTATACTGTAAATTGTTATTCTATTCAATTTCATGCTTGGTATCAATGTTCAAATATGAGGCTCCGCTATTTCCTTTTTGGTCCTTGTGAATTATATTCCAGGAATTCAGTGATCCTCGAGATGCAGATGATGCAAGATATAGCCTAGATGGTCGGGAATTTGATGGAACCCGCATCATTGTGGAATTTGCTAGGGGGGTAAGGAACTAATTCATGTACTTATAGACATAATGATCTTATTTTTCAGTTGTGCCTTTGTTTTGAAGATTGATACCATAGTAAAATACTTGCATTGTGCAGGGTCCGCGTGGCCCAGGAGGTTCCCGTGAGTATTTGGGAAGAGGGCCTCCTCCTGGATCTGGTCGTTGCTTTAATTGTGGCATTGATGGACACTGGGCTCGTGATTGCAAAGCTGGGGACTGGAAAAATAAGTGCTATCGCTGTGGAGAAAGAGGCCATATTGAAAGAAATTGCCAGAATAGTCCTAAAAATCTCAGGTTGTCTATTGCAGCATATGATCCTTCTTGTTCTCTTTGTCTTTTTCACTATTGGTCTTTGACATATGAAGCCATTGATGAGATGTTTTTTAAATTCTGTAATGTAATGTGGTTTACCTGTTGTATGTTGTAGGCGTGGTAGAAGTTATTCACGCTCTCCATCTCCTCGGCGTGGTAGGAGCCGCAGTAGGAGCTACAGCAGAAGCCGTAGTTACAGGTATGAGAAGTATTTAGATGGCTTCATGCAGTAGCTTTATCACTGTTTGCATCCTATTTTCTTTACTACATTTTTCAATTCATGTCCTGATTGATTTTGGAAAATATCACATCAGATGCATAAAGTTTTATGAGGTGACAACATAATTACTGTGTACTGTCTGACGTCATTTTGTTCTTTGTTAATAGCCGATCAAGATCTCCCAGAAGAGATGGGCGTGCGGTAGAGCGTGAAGAGAGGAGATCAAGGAGTCCTCGTTACAGCAGGAGCCCAAGGAGTTCTCCACCACCTAAGGGAAGGAAGGGCAGCCTCTCACCTGAGGGAAGCAGGAGCCCGCAGGAGAGGGTGAGCCCCCTGCTGAAGGGGCGAGGTGATGGCAATGCTTCAGATTACAGTGAGAGCCCTAGGAGAAGGGCAGACAGCGGCAGTCCAGTTGAAGACCGCAGGTATGATAGCCCTGTGACCAACGGACACAGCCCCAGCCCAAGGGATGACGCAGATAATGGCAACCATCATGCTTCGCCCAGAGGAAGCGTGTCCCCTTGAAAGCTGCTACCGTTGGAACTTTGCTTTTACATATGCAGATATTTAAGTGAACAAGAGGCTTGTTAACTTGTTTTTAAGTTTGAATGGATACTGCGGACTTGTGGTTTGGCAAATTGTTATCTGGATGCTGTCCCGTGGGTTTAACTTGGTTATATTGCTAGTTCAGCTTTCGTTATTTGCATGTCCGTATGTTCTGGCCATATGTTGTTTCATAATAACGCAACTTACACGAAAGTTTATGGTACCTTCGCTGGCAATAACTTAATAGGGTCAAACATGAGTTATATACTAGGAGCCGTTTCCAGGTATAGGATGCTTTAGTACAAAGGGCTCTAAGGCTCTGATGAATTGACGTTATTTCAAGGCTTTGAGTTGCATAATCAGCAATTCTACAGTATTCATTTGACATATTCAGAATCTGCACTGAAGGTTTGTTGCTAATAGATATTCCTAGAATTCTGCCACTAAAGCTTGTGTCCAATTTGTGTCTAACTCGTTAGGGTTGTATCGTATCAATATATTTAAGTACAACACTGTCACCCTAATAAATCGTATTCGTATTTTGAATGCAAGCACGAAAAATATGAATGCAAGGATTGAACGAATTCTTTTGAGGAAAATAAAACTGGATCAAAATTTACCAAAAAAATCCTACACCATTATAAAGGTGAGCGTTTCAGCTCGTTGAGGGTTTTTTCGAGAAAAATAAAGCTAACTGAAAATTTATCGATAAAGTTTGGGAGAAAAATAAAATCTTAAAGTAGTGCACAAACCCATAAAAGTGAATGGTAAAGTTTAGGTGAAAAATATGGTCTCAAAATAGCACTCGATGAGGAATTAAGGAACTTTTTGGATATCTCAAAATTATCGAAAGATGTACAAAATTAAATAGTATGCAAAATATTAACTTAATTATACAAAATACATATGTATGTATATGTATATGAAGACAAAATCTATACTATGGGCCATTTGCGCCAAATTTTTTTTTTAAAGTTTTTGGTAAGAATAAAATTGGACTCTTGTGCGCACCTTCAATATAAATTGTCCACTTTTATATAAAAATATGTGTATATCTACCGTAGGAAAGAATATACTTAGTTTTCAATAGTCTAATTTTGTTATTATAAAAACTTTAAGGGCTTTTTTTTGGTGCAAATGCTACTGTGTTTAGATATTTTTTTGGTTACAAAATATTGACAGTGTAACAACCAATCTTTAAGAAAAAAAAATTTTAATTGTAGCATGACACGACTTGGCCGGCCTCGTGCCATGCAGCTACGGGCGGGCTGAGGGCGCTATGCGCCCCGAGCTGCAGGCCCAGCCAACCTGGCCGGGCCAGCTAGCGTGGTGGGCCCCGGTGCCGCCGCGGCCTCCGCCGTTCCCCCTTCCTTCCCACCGCCTCTCTCTCTCTTTTTCTTCGCTCCACTCTCTCTGTCGGTCAGTCTCTCTCTCTCCTCTTTCTCTCAAACTCTCTCTCTCTTTCTCTGTTTCTCTCACTTGGGCTCGGGCTCGTCGGAGCCGAGCCGCCGGCGAGAGGCCGGCCGCTGGCTGGCCAGCAGCGGCCGAGCCCCTCCCCGCTGGCCCGGCACCCCTCCTTCCTTTTTTCTTCTTCTCTTCTCTTCTTCTTCTTCTCTTCTCTTCTTCTTCTTCTTCTTCCTTCTTCCTTCTTCAGCTTCTTCTCCCTTCTTTCTGCAACACTGCTGGGCTTGGCCTAGCACTGTAGCAGGCCAGTGCTAGGCCGAGCCCAGCATTGGGGGCAGCTCTTTTATTTTATTTTATTTCATTATTTATTTATCTATTTAGTTAGGTATTTCTTCTTAATTAATGCAAATAGATTACTTATATAATAATTATTGTAATATTAATATAAATTCTTTAGCATGATTATCATTAATTATAATTAGTATAATTAATGATTATACTATTATAAACTATTACACATAAATATAGGTAATACTTATATTTACTTATTTATATATCTATTAGATTAATAGATAGATTTGTAAATTATAATTATTAGATTCATATACTAATATTCTTATGATATACATTTTAAGTAATTCTAATAATTTATTATATATTATTATTTTGTAACAAATGAAATACTAGGCTTATTTATTTATTTATAAAGTAAAGGCTAATTAATCAAAATAAAGTGAGAACCATAACTTGATCATAATTAGATTTTTATCTATATTTATACTTTATTTATAATTATAAATAACTAGTAGAAATTCTAAAATCTAATAAATTATCATATTTTACACAAACAAATTTTAATTAGATAAATGGCTAATTTCATGTTACTTAAATATTTTCAAACCCTGAACCCCTTATTTAAGAGCCTATGGACCCTGCTAGCGATGAGTTGACTCTCAATTGACAGATGTGAGAGATACATGGTTCTGTCTTCTGATCAGATGTGACTAATCTTATCCTTTAGACGCCTTTATCAAGTTAGGTTATATTATATATTATATACATACATGTTTTGGCCTCCAGCATAAATATATGACTTTATCTAGAGATGATTATAGTAGAGCATATTTTATCATACATGTGATTAGGTTGATTTTAGATATAAGTATGATGATGATAAATAAAGATGATTAAAGATGACCATACTATTATAATTTTATGTCTAGTTGATCTGCAGCATGAATATGCATATGATAGACTAGCATGCGTATGCATGTATTGACTATATGATTAGAGATTACATTATATCATTTTTCTTGTGACTCCTATTACACCTAACTTCCGGTTATGCATTGATTTGTTATCATACTGGATATATGCATATAATCTATCATTTAAAAGAAAAGTATGAAATTTGATTAATAAGATAGTTGATAGAAAGTGTGAGGATATCCGAGTTGGCGCGAGGGTTAGGATGTACTTGGTGGATGTTGATCGTTCGACATAGTCATGAACCTAGAGCCTTACGTCCAAAGTCGTTAGTTTGTGTGCGTAGCAAACATTCAGACACATACTGTCTACTAAAGCATATGTGGCGAGTTATCCTCACGTGGTTCTATTAGTTAAAAGGGTGTTTGGTTTGGATAGCTGTTGATACCCTTTGCAGACGGTAGAGTATGGTTATGATTGAGATACTCATCGCGGATGATAGAGTATGTTATAAGCCTTTGGGGATGATGTTGAGATTGGGTACTGGTGTTGATTGTGAACAGTGGTCTAGTATGATGATGGCATTTAGAGACGACATTAATGATTGAGATGCTGAAAAATACATATGATTTCATTATTATCTGATATACATAATTATCGAGTAGACAATATATTATATGTGGTTGCTTTTGATATCATAGCATTGTCATAGTCAGAATGCATCATATGTGTCATATTTAAAAGAGAGTTATAATAATGGTATGACATGGAGATTTATTTATACATCATCGAGATTTATATATATTTGATTACATGATATCTACATTTTATTTATATATTATTGATGATATAATTATATACTTATTTTATTCGGTACATGATTTACTTTTTGTTTAGCATCACTGATTTAGTATAAAGTCTATTCATTATTGAACCTTTTGCTCATGACTCTCCTTATTTCTTTTCTAACCCTCTTCAGATATATGGTACGTGATAGTGGCTTGAGATATCATGAGAAGATATTTTAGGATGATGATGTTAGCTATAAGTGCAAGACGGTATAAATGATAATTTGTATAGAAATTGAGTTGTATCATAGTTTGTTATATTTATACTTTATTATATCAGACGATAATTTGTATAATATATGTCATATTATAGTGTATTTATGTATCAGTTGTTTTAGTGACATTTTGATGGTTTGTCGTGGCCTGTGTGGGTCCTACCAAATTATATGGTGGTCTAGTGTATATTATTGTGAATTTGGATGTTTATATATTAACATGTTTATTTGGTTAATAGTATGATTTATTTGGTGATGAGTTATGTGAGCATAAATATATTTAATAGGTTTTATTTAATTATGTCATGATTATATGGGCATAGGAGGGTATCCTATGCGTGACAGGTTTCGCCCGACCTGTTGTGTGCGTCGCACCTGTTGCATGGGCAAGTAGGCGTGCACGTGCCTGTGCTGGGCGGGGGCGTTACAGACAAAACTTTGAAGTGCGATTATGTCATAGTTCGGGTGCAAATTCTCCTATATTTTAGATATCTTTTTGGTTACAAAATATTGACAGAACTTTGAAGTATGACTATGTCATAGTTCGAGTGCAACTTCTTCTATTATGTCCAATTCTAACTTTGAAGTATGACTATGTCATAGTTCGAATGCAACTTCTTCTATTATGTCCAATTCTATGACAATGGAAGTATAGTTTCTGCTTTCTCTTGTTGCTATTGTCCTCAACCTCACCAATTGATGGTTACCTCTTCTTCAATCTATGCTCAAACTTCACCTGTACTGCAAGGGATAGGATTGAACGATTAAGAACATCACCTCTCAAGCCAAAATTCATTTGATGTAGTAGTTGGTAAGTAAACCGAATTAGTACTTCTAAAAGTATTTAATGTGAACAATTTCTCATAATAATCATATTTTAAATATGACAATTTTATAGCGTCAAGTGTATGCTCATAGGGAAAAAAGAGTACCTTCAATGCACTAGATATGCCTTCTTTCTTTTCTAGATTCACTATCTGAGCTTTATGAAAGTATGCCATCTATAATTCAAATATGCTAGACGGCTATACTACATATTGTCTTCCTTTTCCTCCTACATTCATAATTATTTTCTCTGCCCATGATGATAGTCAAATATTTATCTTTGTTGCAATATTATGGTACTTTAAAAAATATGATGCTGCTTTCTTTCTAGTTCTATTTCACTATATATTACATAAACAGATATTTTATTTCTTTAAAAGATTCATTACAACTCTATGTAATATTAGTTAAAATAATATTATATTAATATTTAGGAAAATAATAATTTGCTCATATATATTGAGAATGTTTTGGGTAACATTCCTTTATCATATGCATATGATTTGTGAATTATGAAATTGTAAAGGCATGAGCTGCAACTCAAAACTAAGGTACATAAATTTTGGGAGTTTTTGAAGATTTCTTTCCATCTACTATATCTAGAAAGATCTTGGTTTACTATATTGATCAAGCCCATTTATTGGTGGGAGACATAATTGTGAGTTTTACAATTGATGAAATGCAATTACGATGGTACGTGAGAAACCAAATTCAAAAGTGTTTGTTCTCTCTCGATTATAGCAAAAATAATAAGAAGCATACGATTATCACCATCCATTATAGTTGTAATTACTAATGAGCCCGTATATTTGTCTATGAGGAAAATGCTATCAATAGTAAAATAAATGGACGCATGTTAACCTTTATGCCCGCAAACAAGCTTTAAAAAGCATATAAAAATATGTGAAGTGTCCCTCTTACTCATATTTTAGTGCACTCAAACAATCAAGGGCCTTTATTTTATAATGCTCATGAGTTGAAATTCAAATTGATAACTGACTATGTATTTTAAGTGCATGCTTGGAATTAGTTACCCCACGAAAGCAGTCCAATATGTAAATCTGAGATGGGTATATAAGTATCACCATTTGCTTTAGGAGTGTAGAAGTTAACAATAAACTCATCAACAAAATTCACAAATATATATTTTTTTCAATAGTGCAACCACCGTAGTTGTCTAACCCTAACCCTTCCTTAAAGTCCATAATCAACTCATTTTAGTATCTTTCAAGTGGGTGCTGAAGTATGTTGCTCGCCTTCGAAAACAATATCTTCTACAACTTCTTAATCATCAATACATTTATCTGTAGAGATATACACATTTGTTTAAGATTGTCTACGTTTCTTGTTTCCTTTAAACTTTGTTTAAGAATATTAAGCCTAAATTAAAATAATATGCATCATTAATTTAAAAAATAAAATTTCATATATCTTTTGGACGCAACAACTATACAAATATACACATCATATTTCCCTCGCAAATTACTTAACAATAATTTGATACATATATTTTGCATGCTGCGAATAGATCGTACATAACATATATTAAGGATGCACACATCCAGAGGTTTACATCCTAATATTGTAAGAAATAAGCACAATTAATATAGTACGCATTTATATGAGTAAATTTTGTGCATCTTTTATCTTTACAATGTACACATATTTTCACAAAATATACATCAAAAAAGAAAAAATTATTGCTTACATATGACTATAAATTCCTTTTGAGAATACTTGAACCACATGAGGTGGTAGAAGCACAAATGAGTAGATAACCATGCTTATTAATGAAAAGCGGACAAATAGGACCCACAAAGGGGTGAGATCAAAGCTAAAAACTATTTTTATAGGATTGTCAAATAATACCTTTGTAGAGGAAGAAGAATAATTCAATCGCTAGTGATAAATAATAGAAGATGAAAGAAGAGTAGAAGGTAGAAGATGGAAGACGAGTAGCTATCACGGAGAATCATGCTGAGGAGACAGAAATGTAATTTGACATGTAATCATAGTTTTTTTTTTAAACGTGTAATCACATTTAGTGTGGTACTTTGTCTCTAACAAGGTGGAATATGATAGTCTTAATTTTTATCAGTTTTTAGGATTAAATAAGTAAAAGAGATCTTTATTTGCTATTTCAAAACTCAAGAGCTAAAAACTACTAATACCATAACTAGGAGGACTTTTCTGCAAATAACCAGCTCCTCTTTGACTGTTCATTTGGTGTGCACAAATTGCAGGCAAAAATCATGCCGCATTTGAAATAAGTTATAGACAACTGAAAATACATGTATTCGCAGCTAGCTGCAAGTTTTGGAATTTTGTCGAGTTCACGTCTTTCAACTTGATGTGCTAATGTGCCTAGGCATGCTGGTGACTCCGAGTGATCTTTGGTACGCACCGCATATTTTGGAGGCAGCAAATACCCCATATCAGCAAAATCTCCTTCCAGACTAGATGGACTTCTCGTACGAATTGAATCCAAAACAGAGTCGGGTATGGCATCCAAGGTTAGGATTTGATTTGTCTGCAGAGAACAAGTCCAAATTAGTTAATATCAAAGTTGGAGCATACTTCCCTCCTGGAGTTTCTCTAAACTGAGGGAAATTTCCTAAACAAAACCAGAAGCAATTTTCTTGACATAAATTCTTTCCGTGATACACAAGTAAAAAAGACTCTCTAATGTATATGCATCTTCTGTCAACCAAATTTACCCAACTGACTAGTGATAAATTAGGAAAGTGTAGTTAAAGAAAAATGACCTTGCCTAGCATACCTTGCAATGCCATAATGCAGCATCAGCTTTGCATTTTCACAGACCATTTCCAGTTTCTGAATGAAATAAATTCAGGAATGGCTGCATTCAGATAGATGGAATACTATCAGTCCTAATCGAGGAGAAAATTGCATGATAATTTGTATAATTACCAACATCTACAAGAAAATTGCATGATAATTTGTATAAGGACACAATAACAATAATAGATATTGGTTGATAGCCTCAGATAGAGTTTGATCCTCATGATATATAACAAATGTTCATTATTAATCAGTTACTGAAACCAGCTGGGTATGGGAAATGGAAGTCTTAATAAGAAACTGAACTAGAGATTAAAGTGATAAAGGACAATGCATCGGATTTAATACCCTCCCCAGTATGGACAATCTTGAGTTACTGTGTTTTCCGAATTGCAAACAGAAGATTCTTGTTATTCATAAAATGCTAAATCATGTTAGCAGAATATATGCCAAATAACAGGTGGATTGACAGGCCAGTAAGTCATTTTAATGCTTTCCAAAATACAAGGTAAAAGTTAATTTGACTCTTGCATATCATGATACCAACATAATCACTTGATGAAATTAGAAAGATCTCTAAATGTTGCCTATAGTACCCATTGCTTTTGAGTTATACACTAGTAGACACATTTTAGGAGAAAAAGAAGAGCTAGTCATTTTCATATATCCAGTGACAAGTCAACAATTAGAGCAGTACAGCTATAAGACGGTGACAGTAAAGCCAATTTTCTAGGATCCATCAAATCACACGAATCATTTTATCAATGTCTTATATCGATTAGAATTGCCTTATTTCTAATTCCCAGAAACTTCTCTCCGTTCCAAATAGATTTCTTGTTTGGTTCTCGTCATGGTTCAAACTTTCATCCAATATTGAGATGTATCAGTAGATACATATCAAAATCTGCCAATGCCGATTCAAAATCAAGGGAAAACTATGAAGATTTCAAGCTTGGGTTGGGTTTTGATGGTATTGGTCGATACTAGGCCGTATCAGCTACATATAGGCTGTGTCAACTAATATGTAAGGCATATCAATCGAAACCGCCAATGTACTGTTTTTTTTTCCCTACTTTGGTCTATAGATTGGGTCGGATTTTGTTATATGATGTAAACTGGGTTAGGTTGTCACGACCCAAAATAGGAATCATGACTAGCCATGTATCTCAATATGCTTGAAATGCACGAAGCCTTATTAATACTCTCTACGTGTACGATGACAAAATAAATAAATAAAATAAGAATGTGCTTTATTAAATTTTATAACTAATTACAATAAAATAAAATAATGTTAATATTTTTGAGTCTCTAAACTAAATAAATAAAACTTCTAATCTAAAGCATAAAATCTAAAAGAGCGGAAAGGTAAATAGGTGAATCCTAAGTGGAGGTGGAATCCGGGTACATCTCGTTCAGTCGCTCTGCTGACTATTACCTGAAATAAATAAACAAATACAAAAAACAATAGAACCCATAAGCCAACAACTATAGTTCAGTGAATGGAATCCACTCGAAAACTAAATAAATTTTAATTCATATTAATGCTGAATAAATTAAACTAAAAGCAATAATATCCATCACAATATGCAATAGGCATGCTCTCTAAATAATAACAATGATACCAATAGAGAGATGTCACAACTTGTAACCTTACACGTTTTCAACATATTAACATCTTTTTGATATTTATACTTTCATATGTCTCAATGAATCTAAACCCTATGGATCCACATCAACTAGAAGTCATCTCGAGATGACGTTCGGGACTTTTCTTCGTAGCTGATCCGGTTAGGATCATCATAGGGTATCACCCTGTGATTAACACACTCTGTCTTTTCCTCTAACCGTTGAGAGAAGTTAGAGTCACCTAGGAAATTTTCTCCACCGACAGAGCTTATTGATAAAACATTAGAAGAAATGGTTAGTAGGACCTCAGTTGGTTGGCTTTGATATGACAATCTCACCGTAGTGATCTAATTTAGGACTTTCCCCTGGACTTCCCCCTGGACTTCTAGATAGACTTGAGTCACCACGGAAAATTGCAAACGATTTATACCGGGATTGTTCTCTAAGTCGTATCAATACTAGTCTCATTTTTCTTTTCACAAATTTCAATATTTGCACAAAGTATGGTGATGCACTGTGTCAAAACCAGAAAAAAAATAAAAATAAAAAATAATAATAATAATAATAATAATAATAATAATAATAATAATTTAGGGGTTATGAGAGGAGGGTGCACGTGCTCTGCACGTGCAGTCCCCTCCCCTCTCCCTCTCCAGCACGCGTTGAGGCTGATAAGGGGGAGAGGATTTCTTCTAATCCAAATCGGATTAGATTTAATCCCCTTCTAATCTATAAATTAGCCCTAATCCTCTCTCTCTTGACCCTCAGCCCTCTTCTCTCTCTCCTTCCTCCCTTCTTTCGCTTCCTCCTCACCGTCGGAGTCGTCGCCGTGGAATCGGCCAGTCGGAGCGTCGCCGGAGGAAATTGGAACCATTACCCTCCTCCCCGGTGAGCCCTCTCTCATCTCTCTAGTTTAATTTAAAATTAAATAGGTAAATCCGAAATACCTAATTTGCGGAATTCGGCCTCGTCGGCAAATCTGGCCGGCCGGCGGCTTCGAGTCGCAATCGCATCATCACCGGAGGCTTCGTGCTTCGAGCCTGGTGTCGGAGATGTCTTCTACGAGGCCCTCGTGGCTCTGATCGGCGTTGGATTTCGCGTCGACCGTCGGTGATGAGTCCTTCTCCACCTCGTGAGGACGACAGAGGAAGGGTGAGAGGGAGAGGAGAGGTTGAAGGTGGTCGTGAAGGGGTTGCCAGCGAGAGGTCGCCGGCGGTCACCCTCTCCCTCTGCCATCTTCTTGCGTCGATCGCAAGGGTGGGGAAGAAAAGGGTTGGCTGGGCTCGGGTGAAACCCGAGCCAACCACTTTTGCCTTTTAAGTCGGGTTCGATTCGAGTTTGGATTTCGGATCCACAAACCCGAACCGAACCACTTAAGTTGGTGGGCTACGGGTTAGCCCGAGCCCAATTCAATTAATTCGGCTGGGCCTCGGCCCAATCCGATTTAGTTGATTTCTTTTAGATTGGGCCGGGCCAGCAGCCCAGCCCAATCCAATGGGTAATTTTAAACCCATTTTAGTTATTTTTGGTTTTTAAATTTTAAAAATATTGTTATTATTCAAATTAAAAATTTGAATATTATTTATTATTTAAGGTGGTGAATTTTAGTACGTGAGCTAGAGATTAGAGGTTTCGGTTGTCTTGCCTAGACTCAGGTGAGTGGGTTCACTTACGTGTTTATTTTATTGTATTTCGTATTTTTGTCAGACCATGTAAATTTTCTGTGTGCAAATTATTTATTTCACCCTCATGTGTAAAAATTAAGTTGTTGCAATTTCTGTGTGCAAGTCTATTTATTTCATCCGTACGTGCGAAAATTTAATTGTTTTATTTTCTGTGTGCATTTAATTATTATATTCAGTGCATCACCATACTTCGTGTTAATATTGAAATTTGTGAAAAGAAAAATGAGACTAATATTGATATGACTTAGAGAACAGTCTCGGTATAAATCGTTTGCGATTTTTCGTGGTGACTTAAGTCTATCTGGAAGTCCAGAGGAAAGTCCTAAATTAGATCACTGCGGTGACTTCCTTAGGTGACTCTGGCGGGGTTAGGGAACAGTCCTAGGAAAAATGAGAAAATTTCCTAGGTGACTCTAACTTCTCTCAACGGTTAGAGGAAAAGACAGAGTGTGTTGATCACAGGGTGATACCTTCTGATGACCCTAACCGGATCAGCTATGAAGAATAGTCCCGAGCGTCATCTCGAGGTGACTTCTAGTTGATGTGGATCCACAGGGTTTAGACCCATTGAGACATATGACAGTATAAATATCAAAAAGATGTTAATATGTTAAAAACGTGTAAGTTTACAAGTTGTGACATTTCTCTATTGTTATCATTGTTATTATGTAGAGAGCATGCCTATTGCATATTATGATGGATATTGATGCTCTTAGTTTAATTTATTCAGCATTAATATGTATTAAAATTTATTTGGTTCGAGTGGATTCCACTCACTGAGCTATAGTTGTTGGCTCACGAGTTCTATTGTTTTTTTTTTATTTGTTTATTTATTTCAGGTAATAGTCAGCAGGGCGACTGAGCGTGATGTATTCGGATTCCACCTCCACTTAGGATTCACCTATTTACCTTTCCACTCTTTTAGATTTTGTGCTTTAGATTAGAAGATTTTATTTTATTTTATTTTAGTTTAGAGACTCAAAAACATTAACATTGTTTTTATTTTAATTGCATTTAGTAATAAAATTTTAATAAAGCACATTCTCATTTTATTTATTTATCTTGTCATCGTATACGTAGAGAGTATTAATAAGGCTTCGTGCATCTCAAGCATATTGAGATGCATGACCGGTCATGATTCCTATTTTGGGTCGTGACAATGTTGGTATCAGAGCCTAAATTTGTGTTATCCTAAATCACCCTTAGAGTTGTGTGGAGGTCCGGTGGCATCAGCTCAGGTTCGTTATGAAATTTTTATTATATTCAGTAAAATTATTCTTATCTCATTATAAATCTTGAAGAGACAATATGTATACGCGTCGTCGTCGACAGGGAGCTGCGGCCCAGGGTTTATCTCCTGACCGGAGTAGGGAGCAAGAGCCGGCTCCTACTCAAGCGCCAGTTCTTGCACCTACTGCTATTCCTGGTTTAGGATCGGAAACTGCTCCTAGCCTTGCCCAGATCCCCACTCCTGCCCCAGTTCCTGCTACTCATACTGTAGTATCGGTGCTACAGACCCTTCTTCAGGCCGTTGGAGGACAGTCATCGCAGACTCCGGCTCCATCAGAGTCTAGATAGGGGTACAGTGTTTGAAAAATTTTTAAAGGCATCTCCGCCTGCCTTTAGAGGGACCACTGATCCGATTGAAGCAGAGGCATGGCTGCTGCGAATCGAGAAGATATTGCGAGTATTGGATTGTTCAGAGGATCAAAAGGTTGCTTTGACAACCTATATGTTTGAGGATCGGGCAGAGCATTGGTGGCAGATGTTTGAGCGCCAGTACATTGGACGAGAGAAGGAGCTGACTTGGGGAAATTTTAAGAAGATTTTCTTCGAAAAGTACTACCCTCGGGCCTTAAAGAAGAAGAAGCATGATGAGTTCTTTGAGCTGAGACAGGGAGGCATGTCTATAGTGGACTTTGAGGCGAGATTCACCGAGCTGTTGCGATTTGTTCCACATATAGCAGCGAGCGAGGAAGAGAAAGTTAGCTTCTTCAAGGGTACGTTGCAGCCAGCCATCAGAGATAGGATATCATTATTTCAGTGTCAGACACTTCCAGAAATGGTGTCTAAGGCACTCCTTGCCGAAAGAAACATTGGGGAGCTTCGCCAAGAACGAGAACAGCAGCATCCACAGAAGAAGTCGAGGAGGTACCAGGAGCAAAACAGAGTAAGTAGTCAGTCGTTTGGACAGCCCTTGAGGGTCGGGAGTGGACCAAACCCTTCTGGGGGAGGTCCCAAACAGAGTCAGCCTAAAAATTATACGAGGTGTGGACGCTCACATTCGTACAGTGTTGGGTGCAATGGAGTACCACGAAGCTGCTACAACTATGGGAGACCGGGCCATTTAGCGAGAGATTGCAGAGCACCACGTGGGGGATGGCGTCTGACTTCTCAGCAGGATCAACAGCATCGACCGTCCCAGTCTGGCACAGCAAATAATAGGCCTCCAGCAAGTAGCGGAAACCCAGTAGCGAGGCTAGAGAATAAAGGAAGAATTTATACCTTGACCCAGGAAGAAGCTGAGCACTCACCATCCGTAGTGCAAGGTACATTATCTATTTCTTTCATACCAGCAAAAGTCCTTTTTGACTCTGGAGCCTCTCATTCTTTTGGTTCACCTGATTTTCTTTCCTTATTACCTATTGCACCTGAGATTATGGAATCATGTTTAGCAGTGACTACACCCATAGGGAGGACCATACTTTTAAATCTTATCTACAGATCTTGTTTAGTAGAGATAGGCAGTCAGAAACTTCCAGTAGATCTTATTTGTCTAGACATGCATGATTTTGATGTTATACTGGGTATGGATTGGTTATCTGCACATCATGCTATAGTGGATTGTAGAATAAAAAGGGTCACATTTTCTATCCCGGAGAAGCCAGAATTTTTCTTCCAGGGTGAGCGAAAGATTCCTACGACCAGTATTATCTCAGCACTTCAAGCAAATCGATTAATGAAGAAAGGATGCCCAGGCTTTTTGGCATCGGTAGTGGGCGTGGAACGTGCAGAGCAGGAGATTCATGAACTTCAAGTGGTAAATGAATTTCCAGATGTTTTTCCTGAAGATCTACCTAGTCTTCCACCCGATAGAGAGATAGACTTCACCATAGATCTGCTCCCTGGCACTGAACCAATATCAAAGGCACCCTACAGGATGGCACCAGCAGAACTTAGAGAGTTGCAGACCCAACTTCAAGAGTTGCTGGATTTGGGTTTTATTCGTCCGAGTGTATCACCTTGGGGAGCACCAGTTTTATTTGTAAAGAAGAAAGATGGATCAATGCGTCTTTGCATTGATTATCGGGAGTTAAAGTCACTGTGAAGAACAGGTATCCACTACCCCGGATTGATGATCTTTTCGATCAACTGCAAGGCTCTCAGGTCTTCTCAAAAATCGATTTAAGGTCTGGTTATCACCAATTGAAGATAAGGAATGAGGATATTGCAAAGACAGCATTTAGGATTCGCTATAGCCATTATGAGTTCTTAGTGATGCCTTGCCTTTTGGCCTTACAAATGCACCTGCAGCTTTTATGGACTTAATGAACCGGATCTTCAAACCTTCTTGGACCAGTTTGTTGTGATATTCATTGATGATATATTGATCTATTCCAAGAGCAAAGAAAAGCATGAGGAACATCTGAGGACAATACTTCAAACTCTTCGTGAGGAGAAACTTTATGCCAAGTTTAAGAAGTGTGAGTTTTGGTTGGATGAGGTTGCATTCTTAGGACATATAATCAGCAAGGATGGAATCAAGGTGGATCAAAAGAAGATAGAGGCTGTTAGCAAATGGCCGAGGCCTACTTCAGTATCTGAAGTACGTAGTTTTCTTGGATTGGCAGGCTACTATAGAAGATTTGTGGAGGGATTTTCACGGATTGCCTTGCCACTTACTCACCTCACCAAAAAGGGGGTAAAATTTGAGTGGTCAGATGATTGTGAAAATAGCTTCCAAGTGCTCAAGCAGAGATTGATTTCAGCTCCTATCCTTTCACTTCCGACAGAGGGCGGTAATTTTATAATTTACAGTGATGCATCCCGACAGGGCCTCGGTTGTGTTTTGATGCAGCATGGAAAGGTGATAGCTTATGCATCTAGACAACTTAAGATTCATGAGAAGAACTATCCTACTCATGATCTTGAGTTGGCTGCGGTGGTTTTTACACTAAAGATTTGGTGTCACTATCTTTATGGAGAATCTTGTGAAATTTTCACTGATCACAAGAGCCTCAAGTATATTTTCACTCAGAAAGAACTTAATTTGAGGCAGCGTAGGTAGCTAGAATTAATCAAGGATTATGATGTTAGTATCAATTACCATCCTGGTAAGGCAAATGTGGTAGCCGATGCTTTGAGCAGAAAATCATCAGACGGTCACTTATCAGCACTTACTTGTCAGCAGTGTATTATTGAAGAATTTAGACGCCTGAAGATTGAAGTAACACCAAACCCAGAGAGAGTAGCTATTTGCAACCGGCTAGTGGTCAAACCTACACTTAAAGATCGCATCCAGGCTGCTCAATTAGAGGATGCCAACCTCAAGAGGATCTTGGAAGGATTAGAAAAAAGAGAAATTCCTGGCTATTTGAGATCAGATGAAGGACTAATCAAGTACCAGAATCGAATCTGCGTCCCAGCTAGTGAGGAGTTAAAGAATGAAATTATGTCAGAGGCTCACAGTTCAGGATTTAGTATCCACCCAGGCAGCACAAAAATGTATAGAAATTTGAGAGAAAACTTCTGGTGGAATGGTATGAAAAAGGACATACCAAACTTTGTGGCCAGATGTCTCATATGTCAGCAAGTCAAAGTTGAGCATCAGAAACCTGCAGGGATGTTACAGCCTTTGCCTTTATCGGAATGGAAGTGGGAGGATGTGACTATGGACTTTGTCTCGGGACTCCCTCGCTCTAGATCGAATCATGATGCAATTTGGGTGATCGTGACTTACTAAGTCTGCTCACTTTTTGGCCATTCGTATGACTTACTCTTTAGATCGTTTTGCACAGCTTTATATTAGAGAGATTATTCAACTCCTTGGCGCACCTTTGTCTATCGTATTTGATCGAGATCCTCGTTTTGTTTCTAAATTCTAGCGGAGCCTTCATTCAGCTATGGGCACACGTTTGAGATTCAGTTCAGCTTATCACCCGCAAATTGATGGACAATCCGAGAGGACTATTCAAACCCTTGAGGATATGTTGCGAGCATGTTCTTTGGAATGGAAAGAAAATTGGGATGATCATTTTCCACTCATGGAGTTCTCATATAATAATAGCTACCATTCGAGTTTGGGGCTAGCACCTTACGAGGCGTTATATGGTAGAAAATGCAGATCTCCACTTTGTTGGTTTGAGGTTGGTGAAAGACAATTGTTGGGACCTGATATAGTACAAGATGCTACTCAGAAAATTGTCAAAATCAAAGAAAAGCTTCTTGCAGCTCAAAGCCGTCAAAAGAGCTATACTGATAACCGAAGAAGAAACCTTGAGTTTCAAGTGGGTGACATGGTTTTCCTAAAAGTGTCACCTTGGAAAGGTTTGATCAGGTTTGGTAAGAAAGGCAAGTTGAGTCCTCGCTTTATTGGACCTTTTGAAGTGTTAGAGCGCATTGGAGAGGTGGCCTATCAAATAGCACTGCCACCTAGATTATCTTAAGTACATAATGTCTTCCATGTATCTATGTTGAGGAAGTATGTGTCTAGTGCAGATCATGTGATTGACTTCGAGCCTTTGGAGATCCGAGAAAATCTATCTTATGAGGAGCAACCTGTGGAAATTCTAGAGACTCAACAAAGAACTCTTCGAAATAGGGTAATCTCCTTCGTGAAGATTTTATGGCAAAACCACAGGCCAGAGGAAGCAACTTGGGAGCGTGAGGATGAGATGAGGGAAAAGCATCCAGAGCTATTTCCTCAATCTTCATAGCGACTATTACGGTATTACCTTATTCTTATATTACGCTAATCTTAATTTCGAGGACGAAATTTCTTTTTGTTGGGAATAGTTGTCAAAACCAGAAAAAAATAATAATAATAATTTAGGGGTTATGAGAGGAGGGTGCACGTGCTCTACACGTGCAGTCCCTCCCCTCTCCCTCTCCAACACGCGTCGAGGCTGATAAGGGGGAGAGGATTTCATCTAATCCAAATCGGATTAGATTTAATCCCCTTCTAATCTATAAATTAGCCTTAATCCTCTCTCTCTTGACCCCCAGCTCTCTTCTCTCTCTCCTTCCTCCCTTCTTTCGCTTCTTCCTCACTGTTGGAGTCGTCGCTGTGGAATCGGCTAGCCGGAGCGTCGCCGGAGGAAATTGAAACCACTACCCTCCTCCCCGGTGAGCCCTCTCTCATCTTTCTAGTTTAATTTAAAATTAAATAGGTATATCCGAAATACCTAATTTGCGGAATTCGGCCTCGTCGGCAAATCTGGCCGGCCGGCGGCTTCGAGTCGCAACCGCATCGTCACCGGAGGCTTCGTGATTCGAGCCTGGTGTCGGAGATGTCTTCTACGAGGCCCTCGTGGCTCTGATCGGCGTTGGATTTCGCATCGACCGTCGGTGATGAGTCCTCCACCTCGTGAGGACGACAGAGGAAGGGTGAGAGGGAGAGGAGAGGTTGAAGGTGGTCGTGAAGGGGTCGTCGGCGAGAGGTCGCCGGCGGTCACCCTCTCCCTCTGCCATCTTCTCGCGTCGGTCGCAAGGGTGGGGAAGAAAAGGGTTGGCTGGGCTCGGGTGAAACCCGAGCCAACCACCTTTGCCTTTTAAGTCGGGTTCGGTTCGGGTTTGGATTTCGGATCCACAAACCCGAACCGAACCACTTAAGTTGGTGGGCTACGGGTTAGCCCGAGCCCAATTCAATTAATTTGGCTGGGCCTCGGCCCAATCCGATTTAGTTGATTTCTTTTGGATTGGGCCGGGTCAGCAGCCCAGCCCAATCCAATGGGTAATTTTAAACCTATTTTAGTTATTTTTGGTTTTTAAATTTTAAAAATATTGTTATTATTCAAATTAAAAATTTGAATATTATTTATTATTTAAGGTGGTGAATTTTAGTACGTGAGCTAGAGATTAGAGGTTTCGGTTGTCTTGCCTAGACTCAGGTGAGTGGGTTCACTCACGTGTTTATTTTATTGTATTTCGTATTTTTGTCAGACCATGTAAATTTTCTGTGTGCAAATTATTTATTTCACCCTCATGTGTAAAAATTAAATTGTTGCAATTTCTATGTGCAAGTCTATTTATTTCATCCGTACGTGCGAAAATTTAATTGTTTTATTTTCTGTGTGCATTTAATTATTATATTCAGTGCATCACCATACTTCGTGCTAATATTGAAATTTGTGAAAAAAAATGAGACTAATATTGATATGACTTAGAGAACAGTCCCGGTATAAATCGTTTGCGATTTTCCATGGTGACTCAAGTCTATCTGGAAGTCCAGGGGAAAGTCCTAAATTAGATCACTGCGGTGACTTCCTTAGGTGACTCTGGCGGGGTTAGGGATCAGTCCTAGGAAAAATGAGAAAATTTCCTAGGTGACTCTAACTTCTCTCAACGGTTAGAGGAAAAGACAGAGTGTGTTGATCACAGGGTGATACCTTCTGATGACCCTAACCGGATCAGCTATGAAGAATAGTCCCGAGCGTCATCTCGAGGTGACTTCTAGTTGATGTGGATCCACAGGGTTTAGACCCATTGAGACATATGACAGTATAAATATCAAAAAGATGTTAATATGTTAAAAACGTGCAAGGTTACAAGTTGTGACATTTCTCTATTGTTATCATTGTTATTATGTAGAGAGCATGCCTATTGCATATTATGATGGATATTGATGCTCTTAGTTTAATTTATTCAGCATTAATATGTATTAAAATTTATTTGGTTCGAGTGGATTCCACTCACTGAGCTATAGTTGTTGGCTCACGAGTTCTATTGTTTTTATTTATTTATTTATTTATTTCAGGTAATAGTCAGCGGGGCGACTGAGCGTGATGTACCCGGATTCCACATCCACTTAGGATTCACCTATTTACCTTTCCGCTCTTTTAGATTTTGTGCTTTAGATTAGAAGATTTTATTTTATTTTATTTTAGTTTAGAGACTCAAAAACATTAACATTGTTTTTATTTTAATTGCATTTAGTAATAAAATTTTAATAAAGCACATTCTCATTTTATTTATTTATCTTGTCATCGTATACGTAGAGAGTATTATTAAGGCTTCGTGCATTTCAAGCATATTGAGATGCATGGCCGGTCATGATTCCTATTTTGGGTCGTGACACACTGAATATAATAATTAAATGCACATAGAAAATAAAACAATTAAATTTTCGCACGTATGGATGAAATAAATAGATTTGCACACAAAAATTACAATAATTTAATTTTTACACATAAGGGTGAAATAAATAATTTGCACACAGAAAATTTATATGGTTTGACAAAAACACGAAATACAATAAAATAAACATGTGAGTGAACCCACTCACCTGAGTCTAGGCAAGACAACCGAAATCTCAAATCTCTAGCTTACGCATTAAAAATCACCACCTTAAATAATAAATAATAATCAAAATTTTTAATTTGAATAATAACACTATTTTTTATAATTTAAAAACCAAAAAGAACTAAAATGGGTTTAAATTTACCCATTGGATTGGGCTGGGCTGCTGCTGGCCCGGCCCAATCCAAAAAGAAACCAATTAAATCGGATTGGGCCGAGGCCCAGCCAAATTAATTGAATTGGGCTCGGGCTAACCCACAGCCCACCAAATAAGTGGTTCGGGTCGGGTCCCTTGGATTCGGATCCAACTCGACCCGAATCCAAACATGAAAAGGGAGGAGATCAGACTCGGGTTGCCCGAGTCTGTCTTCTCCAAGCCGAAGAGAGAGAGAGAAAAGAGGAAAAGAGAGAAAAAGGAAAAGAGGAAGAGGAAGACGTCGGTGGCCACCGTGGCGACGGTTCGGCGGCCGCACCCTCAGCTCCCCAACACCCATACGGTGCCGCCGTCCTCGTGAGGTGGGGGAGAACCTACGAACGGCGGTCGATCCCATGACCGACGGCAACCGGAGCCACGAGGGCTCCAACGGTGAATGTCCACGGCACGAGGCCAACAGCAAGGTGCTTCCAGAGATAGTGGCTGTGACCCGAAGCTGCCGTCCGGCCAGATTTGCCGATGAAGCCGAAGAACCCCCAAATTAGGTATTATCACTAAACCCTATTATTCTTTAATTAACTTTGAGGGATGAGAGAAGGCTTACGAAGGAGTCACATGATGGTCTCCGCTGGCTCCGATGACGCTCCGGCAGGCCGATTCCACGGCGTGACTCCGTTGGTAAAGGAGGAAGAAAGCGGAAGAAAGGAGGAAGAAAAGAGAGAGGAGAGGGCTGAGATCGTTAAGCAGAGAGAGAGAAAAGATTAGGGTTTTAAGTTATAGATTAGAAGAGAAATCTAGACCTAATCCGATCCGGATTAGGCATGATTTCTCTCTGCACCTCGTTGTGTGCTGGAGAGGGAGAGAGGAGGGGTTGCACGTGCTCTAGGTCAAATTATATCATGGGGACATTGGACTTAATGGTTCAAGTCTATTATCCTATCTACTTATATAATTTAGTCGGAGTCCTAATATGTTAGAATTTGTTTAATTAGCTAAATCCAGTTTCATGCAGTTTTGAGAAAATATTTAGAAGGTATTCATCTGATATCCAAATATTATGGAACAAGCTGGATAAGATCAGTGAGATTTGGACTCTATTTGTAGCAAAAAAGAAATTTAATATGAGGAAGATAAGGAGACTAGTTTAGTTAAGTCATGTAAGTCCTTAAGGCAAGTCTTAGTTAAGTTATGTAAACTCTTAAGGTAAGTCATAGTTAAGTTATGTAAATCTTTAAAGCAAAAACTAGTTAAGTTATATAAGTTTTTAATGCAAATCCTAGTTTGAGTCAATTTAGGGTTAGTCTTTATGTAAATGTGAAGTGCAACCCTAATTGAGTTATACATTCATCAATGATTAAATGACTTTTGCTCTTATTGCCCTCTAGTATCACCTCGCTCAACTTGGTCGCCAACATAAATCTCCCTCTCCCTCCTCTCTCTTGTCAACTGTTGTCGTCTCTTTTGTCGAAATGGTCTTGTCTTGTTTCTAAACTCTCTCGTTCTTCGATCGCATTAATCCCGTAGGGTCGGCTTACTTCTCCCCCTTTTTCACTTCTAAAGTATCAATCTAACTACTCATCACCACCATCATCAATAATCCATGCCATTGACATCATCATTTAAAAAGACGATCCACCCTTGCTATCTTCTAAACCGCAATCATCATGACACTCACCAATAGTCAGACTTGACCAAATTTAACATAGATAGAGTGCAAATCTGTTATACTAAAGATGTAGATCAGAAAGTTATATTATGATCCAATCATGTGGGTTAAGTTGAGTTAAGTCAAGTGGAGTTAAGTTAGTTAATTAGCTTTATCTTATTATTTTAAATTTAAAATAAATCGGATAATCCCTATATGAATTCGATCCACTAGAATTTTTACTCTTATAAATAGGAATGGACATATGTTAGATAATTTCATAAATTTAAATCTGAGTTTAGTCAAATATTTATTTTTGTTTTTCTCTTTTACCATAGCCGTTAACTCGTCCTTATCTTTCTAGTAGTATCGTAACTATAGAAATCTTTCAAGCTTCCAAACCCTAGTCATTATCTTCCTCCACGAGCCATCTATTCTCTACGGCCGTCCACCACCACCTTCAACCGTCCGTCACCCTCTGATGACCGCCACAACGTCAAATATATATTATTTTGCCTCATTCTGACCTTGCTCCACTTTTTTATTTATATCTTTTCATCCCAACATTTGATTTAGGTAAAATCAAATCCATTAGAACCCTAACTCATGAGGCTATGACCACCTAAATTTTAATAATT
Organism: Typha angustifolia; assembly: GCF_048772165.1. Lineage (NCBI taxonomy): Eukaryota > Viridiplantae > Streptophyta > Magnoliopsida > Poales > Typhaceae > Typha > Typha angustifolia. Next base: position 6,286,930 of record NC_133252.1, on the reverse strand, counting down.
TTCTTACGTCCAGATTGATCCAGATCTGATTCATAACAAGTTCCGAAGCTATTTCAACTAGTTTCATAATTTTCTAACATCAATATTTGGTGAATATTCTCTCCGGATTGTGCAAAACCTTGCGATTCGAATCGACCCTAGCTCGGTCTGTATCATTTGATCCAATCCAAATTCTACCTTAGAATCTTTCCTTTTCCAATTTCTCCTCATCCTTATCACAACCTGATATTGGAATCATGAAAACGACCATGTATCTCAATACACTTGAGATACACGAAGTCTTAATTAATATTTTTCTAAGTCCACAATAACAAGAATTTAATTATGAACAACTAACTTTAATAAATATAATCTAGCAATAAAGAATATATCAATATCATTGCTAATGTTTCTCCAACCAATCTAAAATAACATATGGTTTAAAATAAAATGTCTAATACAACAAATGAATAAAACAGTAAAGTCCTAAGTAGAAATAGAGTCTCGGTGCCCATGATCATTCGTCACATTGACTAGCATCTGAAATATTAAAAGAGTCTAATAAGATAACAACTTTAGCTCAATGAATGAATTCACTTAAAAGCTAGAGAAATTGATTCCAGCTTGAAATTTAATTTAAAAAATAAAAATCTATTAGATTCCAGCTTGAAATTTATCATGGTTTTGAATAAGTGAGGATTTTTTTTTTGTCATATGTGAGTAGTATTTATTTTCAAATTTTTTGAAGCTTTCATACATTCTTAAATAATTTTTCAAAATTTTATGTAAATAAAAATAGTTTGATACAACATCAGTTGGTATAGGCAACCGGTACAGCTGATATATATTAGTAGTCGATTCCAATCGTTATCCCAATACTCAGAACTTTGATAAAAACCCTAAACAGGTTCAAATTCCTAGATGGATTAGATCAAAGGAAACCTTTACCTATATAGGTACTAAAAAACCTAACTAAATACTAATTTATTGACCTAACAAGCCTCAAATTGAGGCTAAAGCAGATCCAAATACAAAAGTTACGAAAAGGGAAAGCAAGTCAAATAAATGCCTAAAAAAGTAGCCAAAATAAACTTGATCCCCACTAGATTTGACTTAATAAAGACACCTAAAGATCAAGCATTAACTCTCTAATTTGGAACATGCCAATGGCCTTTGTGCTCCTGAATTAGGATATGATGGATATCCATTAGCAAGTAGAAGGCTTCATACATCAGAAGAATCTGTAGAAAAGATATTAGCTGATTAATACCCAAACCTATGTTAAAAGGCCTGCTCTAGATGGAACATAGACAGATGATTCTGGTTACTTTATAAGTTTTGTTAGTCAATTGACAAGGAATCTTCATGGATAATGAAGGCGTCCATACTGTCTAGCAGAGGCATTCTATTATGCATAATGAATGAAAAGATTCTGCTGTTTCCATATATAGGCAATAAAAGATCTATCTGGATGACAAAGAAAATTCCCTAAAATAATGATAACAGCAGCTTTGGCCATGCACAATAGTATGATAAGGAACCAATAATGTGTTGATGACCTAAGTGCCATAACATCACGTATGGTAGCATCAAACTAATTCAACCTTTAAAAGAAAATAAAATGAACAAATTTGTTCCCTGTATGCTAAAATAGAAGAGTATTTCAGCAAGTTTTACGAACCTTAACAAGGTGTCTAATGTTTCATCTTTTAGCTCCATATTTTCTTGTTCCTGAGTCACCATAAATCTGATAACTTTCAAGGATCTAAAATTAATAGATAACTGTAAGTAGAAGAAATTGCAAACCTTCTAAATTTTAACACCAAAATCACCATATACTTCTTCATCAACATGTCCCAGAGTAAACCATGGGCTGCAAGAAATATCCTTGTTTGAGAAACCATCAGAGGAAGGGAAAAATAGGATATGTACTTGCAGTACAGAAGTGTTCATTTTGCAGACATACTATTGATGCAAATAGTTTTTCAGTGTTCATCCATACTCCTGCTGCCACAAATAAGTGAAAGTAAAATGAAATGTTCCAGCATTTCAGTAGTTCCTTTTTAAATTAGGATGACAATACCATAGTATTTCCAATTGGCATGAGGAAAAGAACAAGGACAACAGAAAATCAAAGATCATACTTAATATAAGCTGCATGACCAACCATGATCCCTTGGGTACCTTCCCTTGTGGTTGGCTGTATTAACCTGCCATTAACAAAAAGGCAGGTGAAATTGAAGCTGGTGGTAATAAGATCATATGCAGATTTGCATGATAGTGGAGCCTGACAACAAGGACATCAACTGATAGTCCAAAAGAACAGTTATGGCCATGCCGATAAGGGCATGGCACCTGGTACGTGCTCTTATCAACACAGCAACTGGTACGTGCTATGCCAACTCATGCAATCAAGCACGGGACACATTTTTTTTTCACTTTAAAAAAACTAATTTGGTGTGTACAAATTATAGATCTAGCTCAGTTTTGTTAGATCTATTATTTGTAAGGGTCTTTCTACATAGAGCTAACATTTTGGTGCTAGTTATATGAAAAATACTCTTTAAAATGTAAGAAGCAAAAGAAAATTTGATTTCTCCAAATTAAAATTTTGAAATTCATATGTCAAATTCTTTCAAATTGAGTCAAAATTAGAATTAGAAATTGTTAGATTAACTCTATATGAGTAGATTTGAATATAAAATTTATAATTTTTAGCTAAACTTCAACATATTTATATTTCCCTCAAATTCAAAAAAATCCAAAATTAATGTCAAATTGAGTTAATATTGATATTGGGATATGTTAGATTAACTATGTTCAACTAGATTTTGGTTTTAACTATTGAGCTAGTGCCAAATAATAAATGCATTCAATTATATTATGTGTTGAATCATGTTTCTACTTAACTATTATATCTTTAATAAAATAAGTCATTTACAATATTATCTAGAGATAAAAGACTCTAATGTAGGCTTTAATACATATACTCAAATGAAATACTAAGGATTATCATGTCGAAAACACAAAAAACTTCTCTAAATAAAGTAATAACTAGAGAAAAGTAAATCTCCTCACATGCGGTTCATGTGACCAACCTCCTGTTCTTTGCCATATGCGACGAGAAGGGGCTGCAAGATTTCTAGCCAGATAAATCAGAATCTGAGTAGATGAGAGCATAACAAGGTGTGCTCTGGACAAATTTGGACACGAATTTTGGATAATAATGCTGATAGATTCAGATATCTTCTAAAAGTTAAGGATCTAATGCAATTGGGATCTCGTCGATCGAAAGAATAAATTGAAAGTTATGATGGATAGAATGACTAAAGGTCAGTGGTGGCGGGATGAATGTGGATGGTGGAAAATAGTGATATGGTTAGGGTTAGGGTTATACAAGGTAGAAGATGACTCTTGTAAGTGAGATAAAGCGTAAATGACTCTCAGGTGCGAGAGGGGCGATCAGACATAGGGGAAGGGCGGTGGTGGCGGCAATCATAGCCGAGGATAAAGCTCGATGAGAGAGAGGGAGAGCGAGAGAGATAGGGATTAGGTCAAAACTTAATTCATTCAATAATCGACTAGATCGACGTAGCTAGACTAGCTTAGATCCAACTGACTCAAACCAACACTTAAATGCACCAATTCTAACATTAGGTGCACACCACAAATGAATTGGTGGCTATCTATCTTGACTCAACAGGCCCAACTTAAATAGCTAGGACTCGACTCACCTATCAGATAAACTAAAACGCAATTCACCAATAAGCAAATAATTAACAAAATTAACTACATAACTAGTTGGGTGGCTTGGACGTGCCTCAACCATCTTCTATCGCATTAGCCCAATGAGGTTAGGCTCACCCACTAGGTCAGTTCGTATCAGGGTACCACGCTTCTATCACCTTCTCCTCAAGGTGCAGAGTCAATGGCCACCTCCACCTCCACGTCTCGCTGCTTTCCTCCTCATATCCTTGCACCAAGGACTAAGTGTTATACCCAATTTGAATTAGCAACCTCCGAAATTGCGTGGTTAGTAATTCAAATTGGGATAAACATTCAGTCCCAAATGGTAGACGGTGCGACTTCACCCGTCAAGTGTCCATCTTTAGGGTTCAACAGTTTGGATAGCTCTCCACCTGTGGTTGTTCTTGGTTCGTCACTCATGTGTTGTCTCTTCTTGCGAGTTATTTCTTTGGCATCCGAGCATTTTTCCCACTTCGGATCACCAACTTTTAATGGACAAAAGTTGGTAATATGAGTAGAAAAATACTTGGCTACTCAGTTGGGTTGTGTCCATGCTTGATTTGAGTCTATCTTCAAGTTGCATCTACTTGGTTTGGTTTGACATCCTCTCTTGGAAACTCAGCTTGGTTTCAATCTAGCAAGTCACCAACTTTAAGTTCAACAACATCAGTTCAGTGCGGGGCTAGGTGGACTCAATCTATCCACGCTTGGGTTTGGGGTTGTTGAGCTGGATCTTATCAATCCAAAGGGAACTGAGTCCGCCTCATGCCCTAGTGTTTGCATAATCTCCTCTAATCCTTCCAAATGGGATGCAAATATATAATCAAGTCGACCGGATCGACTTGGTGTGAGTCCGCCTCACACCCTCGTGTTTGCATCTAGCTTGACCTTAGGCGAGATGTCCAACTTGTTTTCCACCTTCATCTTTGCCCTTAGTAATTGAGACAGTCCCACTATCACGACCCAAAATCGGAATCATGATTGGCCCATGTACCTCAATACGCTTGAGATACACAAAGCCTTCCTAAAATTTCCTAAGTATATAATGGCAAGAATAAATAAAAGAAGAGATTGCTTTATTTGATTTAAACTAATTGTAATGAAAATAAAGCAATGTCATTATTACTGAGTCTCTAAACAAATTTAAATTAACAAATAATCTAAAATATAAGACCGAGTTACCACCAAAAGTCACAAGTGATCTATACTGAGATTATTCTCTAAGTCGTACCAATACAAGTTATATTTTTTCCTACTAAAATTTACGATTTTCATGAAGTATAGCGATGCACTGAATTATAATAATTAAATTGCACACAAAAAATATAATAAATAATTTGCACACAGAAAATGAAATAAATAAATTTACACATAGAGAATTACATGGTATGATAAAAGGTATGAAATATAATATAAATAAATATGTGAGTGAACCCACTCACCTGAGTCTAGGCAAGACAACTGAAATCTTTAATTTCTAGCTCATGTGCTAAAAATCACCACCAAAGAGTCACGTGGTAGTCTCCGATTGCTCCGGCGGCACTCCGACAGTTTGATTCCACGGCTACGACTTCAATAGAAGAAAGGAAAATGAAGAAAATAGGGAAGAAAGGTGGGTCAAAAAGAATGTTTAGGGTTTTTAATTTATAGGTTAGCTTTTAATCCCAATCATTAATCGGATTTTGATCCGGAGTGGCCAAAAACCCCGTAGCCACTCCCGTCGCATTACTGAAAAGGAGAGGGGAGGGGGTTGCATGTGCCCTTTTCTCTCAATTTTTTTCCATTCACACCCATGCAGTGGAAGGTGGGGTTTGTCCTCATCTTCGCATCCTCGAGTTGTAATACTCGTTCATCTCTCCAAAATGCCATTTGTATGCTTTTGAAGTCAAAAGCTACCGGTCCTAAGTTCTGCAACCACTAGATGCTTAGGGTGATGTCCATTCCTCGGAGGGCAAGTGGGTACAAGTCTAAGATGAAGGTCAAGTCTTGCACCTACAGTGACACACCTCGGCACGCTCTACTAGCTTATAATGTTGTGTCGTTGCTTATCATCACCTCTAAGCCCACCATTAGTTTTGTTTCAAGTCCAACACTCCCTAGGAGCCTTGTAAGAACCAAAAAAAAAAATTTAGGGGTTAAGAGAGGAGGGTGCACGTGCAGCCCCTCCTCTCTCCCTCTCCGGCACGCGACGAGGCGCAGGGAGAAATCACGCCTAATCTGGATCAGATTAGGTCTGGAATTTTCTTTTAATCTATAAATTAAACCCTAATCCCCTCTCTCTCTGCTTAACCATCTCAGCCCCTTTTTCTCTCTTCTTCCTCCCCTCTTTCGCTTTCTTCTTCCTCATTGTCGGAGTCACATCGTAAGACCTAACCCGACCTCTAGCCTTAAGTCATGGGCTACAGGTCGACCTATAGCCCAGTTCTCTGTTGGCTTTGGGTTGGGCCTTGGCCCAGCCCAACTAGTATGAGGTGGAAGGGTGGGCTACGGGCCAGCTGCAGCCTAATCCAATCCATTATCTTGGCTGGGCCTTGGCCTAGTCCGATTAGTTCTATTTTTGGAATTGGTCGGGCCAGCAGCAGCCTAGCCCAATCCAATAAGTAATTTAACCCATTTTAGTTCTTTTAGTTTTTTTTTATTAAAATTTTAGAAATATTGATATTATTCAAATTGAAAATTTATTATTATTTATTATTAAAAGTGGCGATTTTTAGTACGTGAGCTAGAGATTTGAGATTTCGGTTGTCTTGCCTAGACTTAGGTGAGTGGGTCACTCACATATTTATTTTATTATATTTTGTATCTTTGTCAGACCATGCAAATTTTCTGTGTGCAAATTTATTTATTTCATCCGTAGGTGCAAAAATTTAATTGTTACATTTTTTTGTGTGTATTTAATTATTATACTCAATGCATCATCATACTTTTTGCAAATATTAAAATTAGTGAAAAGAAAAACGAGACTAGTATTGGTACGACTTAGAGAACAGTGCCGGTATAAATCGCTTGCAATTTTCCGTGGTGATTCAAGTCTATCTAAAAGTCCAGGGGAAAGTCCTAAATCAGATCATTACGGTGACTTTCTTAGGTGACTGGCTGTAAGAACCAGAAAAAAAATAGGGGTTGAGAGAGGAGGGTGCACATGCTCTGCACGTGCAACCCCTCCCCTCTCCCTCTCCGGCACGCGAAGAGGCGCAACAGATCGGTCAAATCCAAATCTGTTTCAGATTTGGATCTTTGCCCTATAAATAAAAACCCTAATTCTCTCTCTCCTAACCCCCCTCAAGCCTCCTTTTTCCTTTCCTTCTTCTCTTTCGTTTCCTTCTTCTTTACCGTCGAAATCGCGACGTGGGTTCGGCCCGTCGAAGCATCGCTGGAGGAAATTGGGACCACCACACTCCTCACTGGTGAACCCTCTCTCATCTCTCTAGTTTAATTTCAGTTTAATAAAGTAAATTAGAAATACCTAATTTGGGGATTTTGGCTTCACCGGCAACTCTAACCGGCCGGCGGCTTCGAACTGCTACTGCTCGTGCTCGAGAGCTCTAAATCATTGGCCTTGCGCCATGGTTGTCTTCTGGAAGAGCCCTCGTGGCTCCCGTCGTTGTCGGCTTCGGAGTCGGCCATCGGTGGTGGGTTCTCCTCTACCTCGTGAGGACGACGAAGAGAGAGAGAGAGAGAGAGGGAGAGGAGCCCTTGTGGCTCCAGTCGTCGTCGGCTTCAAAGTCGGCCGTCGATGGTGGGTTCTCCTCCACCTCGTGAGGACGACGAAGAGAGAGAGAGAGAAGGAGAAGAGAGGTTGAGGGTGGTCGTGAACCGCCACCCACGGGGGTCGTCGGCGGTCACCCTCTCCCTCGATTCTTCTCTTCTCGTGTCGGTCGCGAGAAAGGAGAGAAGGGGTTGGTTGGGCTTAGGTTTAATTCGAGCCAACCCCTTTTTCGTTTAAGTTCGGGTTCGGGTTGGGTTTGGATTTCGGATCCACAGACCCGACCCGAACCAGTTAATTTGGATGGGCTGTGGGTTGGCCCGTAGCCTAATCCATTATTTTGGTTGGGCCTTGGCCCAGGCCGATTAGTTTCATTTTTGGAATGGGCCGGGCTAGTAGTAGCCCAGCCTAATCCAATGGGTAAATTAAACCCATTTTAGTTCTTTTAGTTTTTAAATTTTAGAAATATTGATATTATTCAAATTAAAATTTTTATTATTATTTATTATTAAAGGTGGTGATTTTTAGTACGTGAGTTAGAGATTTGAGATTTCGGCTGTCTTGCCTAGACTCAGGTGGGTGGGTTCACTCACATATTTATTTTATTATATTTCACACCTTTGTCAGACTATATAAATTTTCTGTGTGCAAATTATTTATTTCATCCTTACGTGTAAAAATTTAATTGTTACATTTTCTATGTAAATTTAATCATTATACTCAGTGCATTACCATACTTTATGCAAATATTAAATTTAGTGAAAATAAAATGAGACTAGTATTGGTACGACTTTGAGAACAGTCCAGGTATAAATCGCTTGCGATTTTTCGTGGTGACTCAAGTCTATTTGGAAGTCCAGGGGAAAGTCTTAAATCAGATCACTACGGTGACTCTAACTTCTTTCAACGGTTAGTGAAAAAGACAAGAGTGTTTTGATCACATAGTGATACTATCTGATGATCATAACCGGATCAGCTATGAAGAAAAGTCCCGAGCGTCATCTCGAGGTGACTTCTAGTTGATGTGGATTCACAGGGTTTAGACCCATTGAGACATATGACAGTATAAATATTGAAAATATGTTAATATGTTGAAACCATGCAAAGTTACAAGTTATGACACTCTCTATTGTTATCATTGTTATTATTTAAAGAGCATGCCTATTGCATATTGTTATGGATATTGTTGCTTTTAGTTTAATTTTATTCAGCATTAATACGATTTAAAATTTATTTAGTTTTTGAGTGGATTCCACTCACTGAGCTATAGTTGTTGGCTCATAGATTTGTTTTTTGTATTTATTTATCTATCTCAGGTAATAGTCAGCAGGACGACTGAGCGAGATGTATCCGAACTCCACCTCCACTTAGGATTCACCTATTTACTTTTCCTCTCTTTTGGATTTTATGCTTTAGATTAGAAGTTTTATTTATTTTGTTTAGACTATAAAATATTAATATTGTTTTATGTTTATTGCAATTAGTTTTAAATTTAATAAAGCAGATATTCATTTTATTTATTTATTTTGCCATCGTACACGTAGAAAGTACTAATAAGGTTTCGTGTATCTCAAGCATATTGAGATGCATAGCCGGTCATGATTCCTATTTCGGATCGTGATAATGTTGGTATCAGAGCCTAAAATTTTGTCATCCTAAATCACCCATAGAGTTGTGTGGAGGTTAAGCTCAGGTTCGTTATGAAATTTTTATTATATTCAGTAAGATTATTCTTATCTTTTTTATAAATCTTGAAGGGACAATATGTAAACGCGTCGTCATCGATGAGGAGCTGCGGCCCAAAGTTTATCTCCTGACGAGAGTAGGGAGCAAGAGCCGGCTCCTGCTCAAGCGCCAGCTCTTGCACCAACTACTATTCCTGGTTCGGGATCGAAAACTGCTCTTACCCAAGCTCCTACTCCTATCCAGATTCCTACCCCTGCCCAGATCCTCATTTCTGCCCCAGTTCCTGCTACTCATATAGTGGTATCAGTGCTACAGACCCTTCTTCAGGCCATTGGAGGACAGTCATCGCAGACTCCAGCTAAATCAGAGTCAAGGCCCCTTGGTCTACATAGGGGTACAGTGTTTGAAATTTTTTTGAAGGCATCTCCACCTGTCTTTAGAGGGACTACTGATCCGATTGATGCAGAGGCATGGCTGCTGCGAATCGAGAAGATATTGCGAGTTTTGGATTGTTCAGAAGATCAAAGGGTTGCCTTGATGACCTATATGTTTAAGGATCGGGCAGAGCATTGGTGGCAGATGATTGAGCGCCAGTATATTGGACGAGAGAAGGAGCTGACCTGGGGAAACTTTAAGAGGATTTTCTTCGAGAAGTACTATCCTCGGGCCTTAAAAAAAAAGAAACATGATGAGTTCTTTGAGCTGAGACAAGGAGGCATGCCTGCGGTGGACTTTGAGGCGAGGTTCACCTAGCTGTTGCAATTTGTTCCACATATAGCAGCGAGCAAGAAAGAGAAAGTTAGCTTCTTGGAGGGTAAGTTGCGGCCAGCCATGAAAGATAGGATATCACTATTCCAGTGTCAGACACTTCCAGAAATGGTGTTTAAGGCCGAGAGAAAATTGGGGAGCTTCGCCAAGAACGAGAACAGCAGCATCCACAGAAGAAATCGAGAAGGTACCAGGAGCAAAACAGAGGAGGTGGTCAGTTGTCTGGATAGCCCTTGAGGGCCGGGAGTGGACCAAACCCTTCTAGGAGAGGTCCCAAACAGAGTCAGCTTAAAAATTGTACGAGGTGTGGACGCTCCCATTCGTCTAGTGTTGGGTGCAATGGAGTACTATAAAGCTGCTACAACTGTGGAAGACCCGGTCACTTGGCGAGAGATTACAGAGCACCACGTGGGGGATGGCGTCCAACCTCTCAGCAGGATCAACAGCATCGACCGTCCCAGTCTGGCCCAGCGAACAATAAGCCTCCAGCAAGTAGCGGAAATCCAAGAGTGAGGCCGGAGAATAAAGGAAGGATTTATACTTTGACGTAGGAAGAGGTTGAGCGCTCACCATCCGTGATGCAAGGTACATTATCTATTTCTTCTATACCAGCTAAAGTCCTTATAGATTCTGGAGCCTCACATTCTTTTGATTCACCTGATTTTCTTTCCTTATTACCTATTGCACCTGAGATTATAGAATCATATTTAGTAGTGACCACCCGTAGGGAAGACCATACTTTTAAATCATATTTGCAGATCTTGTTTAGTAGAGATAGACGGTCAGAAACTTCCAGTAGATCTTATTTGTCTAGACATGCATGATTTTGATGTTATACTGGGCATGAATTGGCTATCTGCACATCATGCTATAGTAGATTGTAGAATAAAAAGGGTTACATTTTCTATCCTGAAGAAGTCAGAATTTTTTTTCCAGGGTAAGCGAAAGATTCCTATGACCAGTATTATCTCGGTACTTCAAGCAAATCGATTAATGAAGAAAGGATGCCCAGGCTTTTTGGCATTGGTAGTGGGCATGGAGCGTGCAGAGCAGGAGATTCATGAACTTCAAGTGGTAAATAAATTTTCAGATATTTTCTTCTGAAGATCTACCTGGTCTTCCACCCGATAGAGAGATAGACTTCACCATAGATCTGCTCCCTAGCACTGAACCAATATCAAAAGCACCCTATAGGATGGCACCAGCAGAACTTAAAGAGTTGCAGACCCAACTTCAAGAGTTGCTGGATTTGAGTTTTATTCGTCCGGGTGTATCACCTTGGGGAGCACCGATTCTATTTGTAAAGAAGAAAGATGGATCGATGCGTCTTGGCATTGATTATCGGGAGTTAAATAAAGTCACTGTGAAGAATAGGTATCCACTACCTCGGATCGATGATCTTTTTGATCAACTGCAAAGCTCTCAGATCTTCTCAAAAATCGATTTGAGATTTGGTTATCACCAATTGAAGATCAAGAATGAAGATATTGCAAAAACAACATTTAGAACTCGCTATAGCTATTATGAGTTCTTAGTGATGCCTTTCGGCCTTACAAATGCGCCTGCAGCTTTTATGGACTTAATGAACCGGGTCTTTAAAACCTTCTTGGACCAGTTTGTTGTGATATTCATTGACGATATATTACTCTATTCCAAAAGTAGAGAAAAGCATGAGGAACATCTGAGGACAATACTTCAAACTCTTCGTGAGTAAAAGCTTTATGCAAAATTTAAGAAATGTGAGTTTTGGTTAGATGAGGTGACTTTCTTAGGACATATAATCAACAAGGATGGAGTCAAGATGGATCAAAAGAAGATCGAGGCTGTTAAAAAATGGCCGAGGCCTACTTCAGTATTTGAAGTACGCAATTTCCTTGGATTGGCGAGCTACTATAGAAGGTTTGTGGAGAGATTTTCATGGATTGCCTTGCCACTTACTCACCTCACCAAAAAGGGGGTGAGATTTGAGTGGTCAGATGATTGTGAAAATAGCTTCCAAGAGCTTAAGCAGAGATTGATTTCAGCTCCTATCTTTTCACTTCCGATAGAGGGCGGCATCTTTGTAATTTATAGTGATGCATCCCCGACAGGGTCTTGGTTGTGTTTTGATGCAGCATGGAAAAATGATAGCCTATGCATCTAGACAACTTAAGATTTATGAGAAGAACTATTCTACTCATGACCTTGAGTTGGCTGCGGTGGTTTTTGTACTAAAGATTTGGCATCACTACCTTTATGGAGAATCTTGTGAAATTTTCATTGATCACAAGAACCTCAAGTATATCTTCACTTAAAAAGAACTTAACTTGAGGCAACGTAGGTGGCTAGAATTAATCAAAGATTATGATGTTAGTATCAATTACCATCCTGGGAAGGCAAATGTGGTAGCCAATGTTTTGAGCAGGAAATCATCAAAGGGGCACTTATTAGCACTTACTTGTCAGTAGTGTATTATTGAAGAATTCAAAAGCTTGAAGATTGAAGTAACATCAAATCCAGAGAGAGTAGCTATTTGCAGCCGGCTAGTGGTCAAACCTACACTTTTAGATCGCATCCAGGCTGCTCAATTAGAGGATGCCAACCTCAAGAAGATCTTGGAAGGATTAGAAAAAGGAGAAGCTCCTGGCTATTCGAGATCAGACGAAGGACTAGTCAAGTACCAGAATCGAGTCTACGTCCCAGCCAGTTAGGAGTTAAAGAATGAAATTATGTCAGAGGCTCATAGTTTAGGATTCAGTATCCACCCAGGCAGCACAAAAATGTATAGAGATTTGCGAGAAAACTACCGGTGGAATGGCATGAAAAAGGACATAGCTAACTTTGTGGCCACATGTCTCACTTGTCAGCAAATCAAAGTTGAGCACCAAAAACCTGCTATGTTGAGGTGCTAGGCTGAGCCCAACACTATGTATAGTTTTTTAAATATAAATATATATATATATACTATATATATACATATTATTGATTATTATTTAAATTATATTTGATTATGTTATTAGTTATTTAATTAGTTTAGTTAATCTAATGTATTTAATTGATATGAATTAAATCTAATTATATCATGTTTAGCAAAATACCTGCAACATAAATTACTATATTAATCCTAACTAAGTATAGTAATTATTAAGGGTTATGTACGTATATTCTTGTATAATTATTTGCAGTAACTTAATTCTTATTTTCTTAATTATCAAAGAGAATAATAGGCAGATAGTTATATTTCAAATACACTATTAGATAATATAATTATGGTTAATAAATAACAAAACAAATATAGGAATGAAAAGTATATGATTGCAACAAGAAATTATCTTTTAGTCGGGTTAATTTTAATTAATAGAAAGACTGACATTATATGTTATAAATAATTTCAGATTTCGACCCCCCTATTCAAAACTCCGTAGACTTAGCTATTAAGGCCTGATTGTTGTCGTAGCAGCGTGAACGAGTAGTTGTTTGGTAAATACAGTGGTAGTGAGTAGTCTTATCCCCTAGATGCCTTTCTCAAATTATGATATATTATATAATTATGTATATGCATGTTTTAGCCTCCAGTGTGATTATATGACTTTATCTAGAGATGATTCAGTTAAGCATGTTTTATCATGCATATAATTAGACTGATCTTGGATAAGAGTATGATGATGATATATAGAGATGATTAGAGATGATTATACTGTTATAATTTTATATCTAGTTGATCTGTAACAGGAGTATGCATGTGTTAGATACATATTTGGAGTCTACATTACATCATCTTTCTCTTGGCTTCTTTACCACTTAAATTTCTGAGTTGCATAATTTGTTGTAGTACTAGATATGCATATGATCTATCATGTATTAGAAATTCATAAAAATACTTGTATATGTGATGTGATGGTTGGAATGGTATTTAGTCCGGATTAGTACTGGACATACCCTTAGCGTATGGCAGAGTATGATAATGGCTGATGGTTATACTCTTAGCGTATGATAGGGTACAACTATTATTGATATACCCTTAGTATATGATAGAGTATAATTTTTTTTTTGAGATATCCTTAACATATGGCAAGGTATGATTTATCTCCAGAGATACTCTTAGCGTATGACAGAGTATGCTCTAAGCTTGTGGCATAATGTGTATCGAGTTTAGGACCGGATACCGTAGTCCAACATGGTAGATGATATTTAGAATTAAGACAAATGACTATGATAGTGAGAAATATGTGGATTATATCCAGCTTTGACATATACGATTATGTAGTGGTTGACATGCATCATGCATCATCATTAATATAAGTGGTATCACTAGATCATGATTGTTATACATTATATGTTATTATATTCGGTGATGTTATATTATAATTTCATCATAAGATATAGTTTTGGTTGAGGATATAATATGCTCATTTATGAGATAATCTTAATTTTATTTATATATATGTTATCGAGGATATATATATACATACTCATACACGGCCTCATATTTCTTTCTGATTCATATTATCCAGTACATAATTTACTCTCTGTTTGGCATCACTGATTCAGAGTAAGATCTATTCACTGAGCCTTTAGCTCATGACTCTTTATTTTCTCCTTTTCAAAAACCCAAGTGAGCGAGTAGAGCAGGATATTCTCTCAAAGGTCTTACCGACGGGTAAAGAGTAGAGTGTGTTAGTGTTATATGCTAGATGTATCATATTTTATGGTGTATCAGTTGACATTTTAGAATATCTTTACCTCTGTCTTATATTTTAGCAAGTGACTTTGTACTTGATAAATTACGTATATACCACTGTTGTGTATATGTAATAGTGAAATGCTCTTGATGATGTGTTGTGTCCTGTGTGAGGCCCTATTAAGAATTATGTATATGCTATTGGTAGTTTTGAGTTATTTTTGTTTTAGACATTATGGATAAAATTATAGTGTTGGTATAGGTTTATTTGATTGTCAGCATCTAACTGAGTTGTCAGGTGCTTTGCACGTGCCGTGTGGGCTCATGTCATGCATGTGTTTAGGGTTTGGATGTTTCATTTTAGAGTGGTATCAGAGCCCAGGTTTAATAAGTATCCGGCATATCATCAAGAGCATTTGTACATTATCACCTTGTGTCTAAAGAAATATTACGATTTTAGGATTATGCAAGAGATAAATTTTAGGGTTTTGCTTGATCACTAATCAGTTAATGAATTTGATTATTTTCACAGAAAGATGTCGCCCCGTCGCAGAAGTTCAGAGTCTAGGGTGACCTCCACAGTTGAGGCCCTTACTAAGACCCTAGAAGTTCCTCCATCTATAGAGAAGCATGATCCTATTTCGTGTCTCCTAGACAGTCAAGAAAGACTTATTGAGGAGATCCTTCGGAGTAGAGGAGCTAGCATATCAGCAGAGAGTTCTGAGCCACCTTCTACAATGGGTATCACCTTAAATAACTTTATGTCGTTAAACCCCCCCGAATTTACAGTGGAGGCATTGATCCACTAAAGGCCAGTGGATGGTTATCGGACAAAGAGAATTCTGAGCCCCCAATTTATAGAGAGTTCTGAGCCACCTCTTACAACACGTATCACCTTAAATAAGTTTATACCGTTAAACCCCTTAATTTACGGTGAAGACGTTGATCCACTGGAGGCTAGTGGATAGTTATTGGACATAGAGAAAATGTTGGATACTCTAGGATGTATTGATCAGCAGAAGATAGCCTTTGCTGCCTTTATGCTCAGGGGTAAGGCTGAACAATGGTGGAAAGCCATAGAAAGGCTTTATAAGACATAGTGTCTCTCTTTAAGGAGCACCTGTTCTTTTTGTTAAGAAGGATGGGACGCTCAGGCTGTGTATAGACTATAGACAGCTGAACCAAGTGACTATAAAGAATATCCTCTACCTCGCATTTATGATTTGTTTGACCAGTTAAGGAGAGCTAGAGTATTCTCAAAAATAGACTTGAGTAATAGTTACCATCAGTTAAAAGTCCGTGAGGAGGATATTTCTAAAACTACTTTTCATACTAGATATGGATATTATGAGTTTTTGGTCATACCATTTGGATTGACCAATGGTCCAGTTGTTTTCATGGATCTAATGAATAGAGTTTTCCAACTTTATTTGGATCAATTTGTAATAGTTTTCATTGATGAAATACTAATATATTCAGCTAGTGAGAAAGAACATGAGTATCACTTGAGGTTAATTCTCCATATCTTGAGAGAGAAGAAATTATTTGCCAAATTTTCAAAATGTGAGTTCTGACTAGATTTCATGCTTTCCTTCTAAATAACAAATCATATGCATTTTATCCAGCTAATATGGTCATACTTTCTATCAACTATCCTATTAATCAGATTTCATGCTTTTCTTCTAAATAACAGATCATATGCATTTTATTCAGTACTATAATAAGTCATGCATATTAGAAATTTAAGTAAAAAAAGAGTCAAAAGAAATATATGATACGATGAAATCTCCGGTGGTACATATATTGCATGCATACTCATGTTAGTCTATCACATGTATACTCATACTACAAATCAACTAGACAAAATTATAACAGTATAGTCATCTCTAATCATCTTAATATATCATCATCATACTCATATCCAAGATCAGCCTAATTACATGCATGATAAAATATGTTCAACTATAATCATCTTTAGATAAGTTATATATCATACTGGTGGCCAAAATATTAGTGTACATAATATATAATATAACCTAATTTAAGAAAGGCATCTAGGGGATAAGACTACTCACATCTGATTAGAAGACAAAATAATATATCTCACATCCGTCAACAGAGTATCAACTTATCGCTAGCAAAGTCCACGGGGTCTCAAATAAGAGGGTTCGAAATCGACGTTCGGTGGAGGTGGCGGCGGTGGGTTTCGAAGGCAGTACAACCATGAGGGAGAGAGAGAAAGGGAGAAAGAATGAGAGAGAAAGATTAAGAGAGAAAGGGAGAGATTTAAAGAGAGAAGATGGGGGGGGGGGGTATTGGCGGTGGCTGCGGCAGCGGGGCCAATAGTTGGGGGCACGTGTGGCGCCCACAACGCGGGCTCGCAACTTGCATGGTCAATAAAAAAAAATTTCTTTCTTTTTGTCTCTTTTTTTATAATTTAATTTATATATTATTATTATTATTTTATTATTTTAAATCTTGGTTATTATAGTGTTGATCACATAGTGACACCTTGTAATGACCTTAATTGGATCAATTATGAGAAAAAGACTCGAGCGTCATCTCGAGATGACTTCTACTTTATGTAGATCCACAGGGTATAGATCCATTGAGACAAATAACAATATTATTTTGAAAAAGATATTAATATATTGAAACTGAGCAAGGTTACAAGTTTATTAAAGTGATTAAATGGTGTCATGATAGTTGAAAAAGTATGAAATTTTACTTAAAGGCACAAGAATAGGTACTCTGCATTCAACTATCTAGTCTGCTGTTTGAACAAGACGTTCGAATGCACTTAGGTTGCGTTCAAACGCACCCTGCAATTGTTCACACTGCATTCGAATGCAAAATCAGACGTTTACACATACAGAGAACACGTTTTGGACATTCGAATGTATTCGGACCGCATTCGAATGCACTCACGTAACATGCAAGTTTTTAGACTTTCAAGAGTTCTATTTTGACTTGGATTTAGTCTTATCTTGTTATTCTATATAAGTGTTAGGATGCCCTGATCCTAAGGAGATGGGTGATTGCTTTTGAAAAGGATTTTTTGAAGCTATAACGTTCTTCCACCAACAAGGTCCGTCTCTTTTACAACGCACCAAGCTTTCGTTTTAAGGGTCATCTAGACAAAGGATCAATTTCAAGGGCTATTGAGATTGGAGATCAATCACATAAAGCAATGAATTACTGGTTCTAGTGAGCAAGATTGAGAGAAACAAAGTTACAGCGATCAACGGGTTGTTTTGTAAGTCAGTCTTATGACTACTACAAATTTAGTGATTGGTTTTGATCTGAGTTTAGATCCATAGTTTTTTTCCTATTTAAGTTTTTCCACGTAAAAATCTTGGCGTTCATCTTTGATTTACTCTTTGCTAGTTATTCCGTATTTATTTATTTAAGTAAAGAGTTGATACCATTACCTAGGGTTTAGATACATATGCATGTCTAAGTTAGTTTTTTCATTGCTGACCTTTACCAGTCAGAACATGTTGTGCCAATGGCTAATTGTCACCCTCCATTCCATTTGCATGGCAAATCTTGATAAGTATTACCTTAATGATCTCATCATAGATCTCAGCAATAGCAGAAACCATGAATTCACTATGCCTATTTGAGGTAAGCTACATAGATTCTCTTTCTCCTTTGAATTTTTGTAGTGCAGGATTCTCTATCTAGTATATTATCTATTAATGAACAATCCATCTACTAATTACTATAAATGAACAAAGAGAAACCACCATCACATTGTTCATAACAGCTTCCTTAATTATCTACTCATTCAAAATGGCATGTGTATGTAATCGATGCATTTGATGGCAATGGAAAGTTCATGAAAGCAAGCTGGTTTGGCCTAGGATCAGCAAGAAGAAAGTTACAACAATGTCCAATTTTCTTTTAAGAATAATGATATGAATGAACTCCTATGAGTCAATGTTTCAATCTTATTATTGCAATCCTTCAGAACTCTTTGTAAGGTCCAAGCTATTCTGCCACATTAACAATAGACCTAAATACTTTTGCTGATTAGAACCTATACAAAGATTTTTGTGAAATGACAAAGGGTAATCAGCAGTAACAAGTGAACTCTAATATTTGTTGCTAAAATGAGAAATACGACACTTGAATGTATATAACCAAGAAGTTAACAAGATACACCAATAATGATTATAAAGCTTACTATTTAGCATAAAGCCAATATGTCAAGCATCACAGGTTAAATTGACTTGGTTAGGTTTGATCTTTAGAGCCATTACGATGGAGATCCAGATGGCTTACACACTTAAGTGCATCTTCCGAAGAAATATCCAAGCCTTTGGATTTGTAACCACAGAAACTTCACAGCAAGATTTAGGCATGCGAGGATTTCATTTGTTGATCAATTCAGTCCTTCTCAGATCTGTATTTGATCTTTAATTGAGTCAATTGGAACCTAGAGGATGATTATGTTTAATTTTATTGTTGAAGTCAAGTTGGGTTTGTTTCATACTTCATTTGAGTTTATTCCGAGTTTATTAGAGTCATATTTGAAAGTGCAATATTATGTAATAGCAAGTTCATGAATATAAACCACTCAAAAATATGATGTACAACTCGTGCGAAAAAGATCAAAGAACAACACTAAAATCAAGTCAAAATCAGCTTGGTTAGTTCTACAGTTTGGGTGCATACCCCAAATCAGTGTTTTAAATGGTGTTCTAGGTGACCGCCATCCGGTCTAGTGTTGGGAGAAGGCAGCTTGCTGCATTGGCGGGCCACCTAGCCGCGGCATTGCGGGCTGGGAGGTGAAATGTGGTCGGGCTAGGGGTGTCAAAATAAATGAGCAGCTCGGGCTCGACCCGATTGAAGCTTGGGTTCGACTCGGCTTAGCTTAGCTTAAACCGAGCCTGAGCTTAATTTTTAGGCTTGATTTGAATTTTGAGCCAAGCCTTGAGTCAAAAGCTAGCTCGCTCATGTGTGGCTTGATGGGCTTGTTTACACCCGACTCTAATCTTTGGAGGTGCTTCTATTATTAGCCTCTTAATCACTAGTACTAGATTTGAAGCTTTTGGAGAGGAGGAACCCAAGCAAATGGCCCACCACCGTGAGTATGAGCATGCCCCCATTGAAGGACATGATGGCAACGAAGATGAGGGAGAGGAAGTACATGCCGAGGCTTTAATTGCCAAGCCAGCCAGCAAACAAGACCTACGTATGCTTCCCCTAGAAGAAAATTATGTGCATCATGGTGGCATCGCCATGGCCACCGCCTATGTCATGCCCCAATGTTGGTGCCAGTGGGGGGCATCATCATGCCCATGCCTTTGTTGCCTCGTCTAGCTCCTATTGCCATTTTAATTAATATTGGTAGGTAAGGGAGTGGCAGTAGTAGACTAGCTATGAAGAGCAGGTTTTAATGAGTTCTCAGAGAGAGAGAGAGAGAGAGAGAGAGAGAGAGGGGGAGTGGCAGTAATAGACTAGCTAAAGAAGAATAGGTTTTAATGAGTTTGATGGAGAGGATTTGTGGTCATGACAGAAGAAGCAGTATAAGATTAAACAAATCATGGGCAGATTCTATCACATCAATCCACTCAATATTTATTAAAAGCAACTGCTTTCATCAAGATGAGGAACAAAATCTCCAAATAATGGCTTAGTTGGGGTTTGAAGAACTTGCAAACTGCAAATGGCTCGTAAAGACGTGCCTACCAAAATCTCTCTCCTCCGGCCTCCTACTCCGTTTGCCCCCTCATCCAGCCTCCTCCTTCAGCCTGCTTCTCCATCGACCTTCTCCCCCACTTCGGCACCAATCAAGTTTCGAGCCGAGCCTGAGCTAGAGTCGGCTCGCTCAGCCTCGGCTAGTCCGAATAGGGCCTAGGCACCATTGCAGGCTAGGTAGTTCAGCCCGCTTATTAAATGCTATCGTGTTGGAAATGGGTTGGATTCCATTTAATGGATTGAATCCGACTGACTAACCAATAACCATTATATATAAACAAAATAAAATAGTAAAACCCATCGTTGCTCTCTTTCTCTTTCTCTTTCTCAATCTAACCTTCAAAACCCTAAACCCAAACCCTCGATCGTCTTCTTCAACGGTAGCGAGAGGCGAGAGGCGAGCGACGAGTGGCGACCAGCAACCAATGAGCTAAGGTGACAATGATTGTGGACAGTGATGATCGATTGTGGATGATCGACAACGATCTTTCTTTTCTCTCCCTCTCCCCCTCTCTCTCTCTCTTTGTCTCTCTCTCTTTTACTCTTTCTCAATCTCTCCCATAGTCCCACAATCCCACTTCTTCCCACTAACGACCCCACTTCTTAGTCTCTCCCACTCTCGTTTAGGCAGCTAGAGAGGAATTAATTGGAGAAATTAATTGCTTAATGCTAATTAGACTTTGAATTAAGATTACTAAATTTTTTCCACTATCTTGCATTATAATATTGATAAGATTTCTAAATTAAGATTATTGAATTAAGATATACTATATTAGTATTAAAAATTATAAATATATCATATATAATTTTTTGAATTTTTTATATAGAAAATGCTAGACAGTCTTGTCACCCACCTTATCGCCCACATTTCGTCTTAGCACTAGGTGGTGAGATAACCGCCCATCGTTTGCGATCGCCTTTCAAAACATTGCCCTAAATAATGAGATACACACACCGATACGAAATTATTATAGAAATTTCTATGCAATTCAAACATGGGTGTGCACTAAGTAAGTCAGGTGCGTGCGCACTTTACTAATGAATTAGAATTAGAAAATTCTAAAACTCTCTCAGACTTGGTATTTCCTTTTGGGATTCTCCTAGAACGAATCAAGGACATTCTAATTCACTTTAAAAAAATTGTCAAAGATCATATTAAAACAGAGAAGTAAAGGGAGATCGAAGTTTAAGAGTTCTATAGTTCCACTTTTCTCAAAGTAAAGTTTAAGAGCTTTAGAGTTTGTCGTGAACCAACCCAGAGCTAGTTGGTCTAGCCGAGTCATGTACTCACTTGGTGGGTTGGTCTAGTTGTGTTGAGTCTAGTTTAGATTTGCTTGGAAAGCAAGTCACCTTAAATAGGTTAGCCACATTAAATAAGGTGCGGTGAGCATCCTAAGGAAATCAAAAAAATATTTACCCTAATTTTTTCTCTCCCTTAGTCCATACAACTGGAGGCACTCTTACTAAGACCACCACCAATTGAATCCCTCTTCTTTCCCTCCTAGCTCTCTTTTTCTTCCCCTTACTTGCACTAGCTACCTCCCTTATAGCCCATAGCCCACCACACCTCTCCTTCCACTTCAACCCACCACCAACTCACAACAGCCCGCAACACTTCATCTCCTCAACCAAGCCCACCATTTCTACTCCATCACAGCCTCCA
This sequence comes from Typha angustifolia, assembly GCF_048772165.1. NCBI lineage: Eukaryota > Viridiplantae > Streptophyta > Magnoliopsida > Poales > Typhaceae > Typha > Typha angustifolia. The sequence continues at coordinate 6,265,015 of NC_133252.1, read as the reverse complement.
CTAGCTCACCACTCTCCATCAACTAAGCTCACTATTTTGGTCCCCACTGTCACGCACATCAGTGGTTGTAGAGCCACCCCATCCTCAGGCATGACCACCATGCGAGTGATGGTGAATTGAAGCACCGGTTGACGAATAGCCCCTAATCACCACCACCAGTGCCGCTATGCCGATCAAGGCTGAAGCCTTCTCAAGCGCACCGAGCACACTGCCAGCGGAGGGAGCTCCGCTGCAAGAGCCCCTCACCACGCTCCTTGTCCCAAAGGTTACTGCAGTTGCAAGAGCGGTCCTAGGAAGAGATGCGAGGGCTAAGGGAAGACTTGAGGGTCCTAGCTCTCGTCAGACGCAATCAGGGCTAAATAAGTATGTGACCCCTCCATCCACCAAGAGTCAGACCTAAACAAGTATGTGACCCCAATCGTGACAACGGCATTCAAAGGCAAATAATATGACTTGAATTTCCAAAACTTCAAGGAGCTAACACGTTAGATTAGATTTTTTGAGAATAGTTTTTTGAGTACCAAGGCACAACGGAGGACATTAAGGTGCTGTTAGCGAGCTTCAATTTAGAGGGGGCTATCCTATATTGGTACCAGTCGGTGAGCGCCCACCAACTGTTCGGGTTATGGACCAAGTTCATCGAGAGGTTCTCAATACGGTTAAAAACCCTTGGTTTCGAGGATTACCACGCTACGCTCTTCAAATTGGTTCAACAGATAAATGTAGTCGTGTACCAAGGGAAGTTTGAGCACATGGGTAGCAGGTGCCGACCTCTTTGGCCGCAACAGTTGTTGACCAGCACATTCATCTTTGGCCTACATGAGGAGGTCAAGGTCGATGTCCTTTCCTTATAATCTTGGACCTTGAGCGAGGTCTTCAAGGATGCCAGGCGGATAGAGCAAAAGCATATGATCTTGAGGAGTGCTTTGAGGATTTCATGGACTAGCCAAGACAGTAGGATTACCCCACGTGCAGTTGGGGTGAGGACAGGCTAACAACTACTCTAAGGGCCATTCCTTGCCCCTTTGGCATAAGGATAGCATCGAGACCAGCTACAAATCCGGGAGGAGGGGCACAACCTGTAGTCCGCACTCTTACGCTTGTACAAGTAGAGCGACAAGTAGTTTACTTCAAGCCACTAATGCGCCAAAGCCACTAGGAGTGTGATGTTGATCAACAACTATAATGATAGAAGGAGGTGATGGAGGATGACGTGGCCATTGAGCATATAGTAGAGACCATGGACGAGGGCCTCATTGAGCATACTCTCGCTAAGATATCCATGCACACTTACTCAAGGATGAGTTCCCTGAAAACTCTACAGGCGAATAGGGTAGTTAATAAGCACAGCGTACACATACTTATAGACACCGAGAGTACGCATAAATTCTTGGGCAAGCAGCTCGTGCAGATGATTGGATTGGAGGTCGAGCCCTCTATCGGCTTTTAGGTGACCATCGGGGACGGCATGAAGCTTCGAGTGGAGAGTATATGTCAAGGGTCTCCTTAAGGGTGTAGGGTCACAACTTCATAATGAACTTGTACCCCTTGGCATGCCGTGGGGTAGGCGTAGTCTTGGGCACCTGGCGGCTCTAGAGTCTTGGCCCAATTACATTTGAGTTCTCACACACATGGCTCACCTTCTGGAGGGACGAATAAGTGGTGAGATTGGATGGAGTTCGACCTCAACCACACCCCTACATTGCAGTTATTGATTGGTGTATTATGCGTCGGAGAGCTTTCCTATTTCCTACAGCTAGCCCCAACTGTACCTAAGCCCGCTCTAAGCTTAGGTAAACTTGCCAATTTGGTTTAGTTACTAATTGACTTTTCTAGACTATTTGAGGCCTCGACGAAGCTACCCTTTGCCAAGCATGTTGACCAAAGCATTAACTTTGTGCCAGGGGCCGAACCGGCCAACGTTCAGCCCTATCGGTACCCACATGTGCATAAGGAGGAGATCTCAAGGTTGGTTACCGAGATGTTGGAGCAGGGCATCATCCAACTAAGCCAGAGCACATATTCTTCGCCAATCTTACTAGTGAGACAGAAAGATAGGAGTTGGCATTTTTGCGTGTACTTCCGTGCACTGAACGCCATTAGCGTCAAGGACCCGTACTGCATAACGGTTATTGAGGAGCTGCAGGATAAGCTAATAGGAGCATTCTACTTCAACAAGCTCGACCTCCAATGCAGCATACTATTAGATCCAAGCTCGACCCGTACTCTAATTTCGGACTCATGGACATTATGAGTTCAAAGTCATGCCATTCAGGTTGACAAACGCACCGATGACGTTCTAGCGCCTGATGATCGACATATTCTGACCACTCCTTTGGCGGTAGTGTGGTGTTCTTTGATAACATTCTTGGGTACAGCAAGACCTGGTCGGATCACATGAAACACTTGCGAGTGTTGTGGTTCTTAATTTAGGTGCATAGTGAAACCGCTTCAATTTGTATCAATTTCTATTTATATTTTAGGAAAATAAAATAGTTTCTAGTAGGTACGTTCAAAAACGATCGTTCGAACGCCTAATCTCATGTTAATACAAAGAATGTATTTTGGCTATCCGCATATGAACAGGGTGCATTCAAACGCACGACAAGAAAGTTGAGTTATAATAAAACTCATTTAGAGTTAAGTTGAGTTGTAATAGGATATATTTAGAGTTTTTGGATGTTTGATTAGCCTCTTTATATATGGAAAAGCAACCTTTTTGGATTGATTATTCAATATTGAAATCAGTTTTCATCTAAGCTTGATCCATCTTCTCTATCCTCCTTCCTCCCCTTTGGTATCCAACCCAAGTTCTTGTCTACAGATCATATGGGTAGGGACGTTTGTCCCGAGAAATGGTGGAGTCTGTTAGGACCGTTTTGGTCGCAATGTCGGTCCTACTGTATTTTTTCGCTTTTTGAGTCTGTAAATGGGATGCCAACCCCATGTTTTTGCATGTTTTTGGGTGTCTTTTGGTTTCCTTCAAGAGCTCCTTGCGAAGCAACCTTGGGATCGCAATATTAGTGTCGTCGCAACACTAGTTTGGGTTTTTCCCCGCACGTGCCTATAAAACTCATGGGCCAAAACCCAAATGGGGCTTACTTTCAAAACGTAACGCCCCACAAGACCTTTGAACCCCCCGGGTTGCAGAATTGGGGATGCTCATACTTAGTAGTATAGGAGAACTATCGAGAAGTATTAAGTGAGCCAGCTTCGCAACCGAAGTGCCACTGGTTCAATGGTGTTCATTTTGCCCTCGATGGCTATCCTGCCCCTTTAAATTTCTTGTCGTTGGCATGTCTTGTAACTTCTTTTCCAATTAATAGAGAATCGTAAACTTGTTTGCCAAACCTTGTATTTTGCTTGTCTTTGCTTTGTCGCAATCCAAAAACAGGTGCATCGCTTGGGAAGCGAACGGCTGACTTAACTTTGCTACTTGAAAGTTGGGTGCCGCGCGGTCGTTGTCTATCTCAAAGACTTTGTCCGTGACAAGTGGTATCAGAGCCGGTCGACAAGAGCAACATCCTTGCAGATGGGGCGCCATAAGCAAGGCGGAGAGACAAGTCAAGCGGCAAATACAGCAAATTTGGGCAAAGGACCAGCAGTGCTGATTACAAAGCCACATCTGAGCGATTCTGAAAGGCATCGAAGTAACAGGGAGCGGCTTGACGAGATGGAGGCACACATCTCGCAATTGAGTGCCAATGTTGCTCAAATATACACTCTCGGCGATAGGGCGGATCGCTTGGAGGCATATCAGCAACACATCGACGACGAGGTCGAGACGTTGTGAGACAACACCAAGGAAGCTGTCCAACATCTCAAAGAGCAGCTAGCGGACCTCTCCGCAAGGGTGACGGTACTCACGCGAGCCATGAGCATCGTGCAACCCGCTGCACAAGCAGAGGGACATTCTGGAAGGGTCAGAGTGCCGGAACCGCGCTGCTACAAGGGCGCAAGGGATGCCAAGGAGTTGGAGAACTTTCTTTTCGATGTTGAGCAATACTTTCGAGTGGTGCGACCGGACTCGGAAGAAACCAAAGTCACCTTCGCAACGATGTACCTTGACGGAGATGCCAAGCTATGGTGGCGGACTCGTTACGAGGACATCCAAGGTGGCCGCTGCAACATCAACACTTGGGAGGATCTAAAGAGGGAGCTGAAGGTGCAGTTCTTTCCTGAGAATGTGGAGTTCATCGCAAGACGGAGTTTGCGACATCTCACACAGACGGGGTTGATTCGAGAATATGTCAAACAATTCTCGACGCTCATGTTGGACATTCGGGACATGTCGGAGAAGGATAAGCTTTTTCATTTCTTGGAAGGCTTGAAGCCTTGGGCACAGACCGAGTTGCGACGTTGGGACATTCCTAACTTAGCGACGGCCCAAGCTGCGGCGGAGCGCTTGACGGATTATTCAACCCCCGAAAACCCAAAGAAGAAGCCTTCGACGAGCAATGCAAAGCCCCAAAGGCCGAAAGGCAAAGGGGTGATGCAAAGCGAGAAGAATGGGTCTTGGCAAAAGGGTGCGAAGCCAAACAAGAGTCCCGAGGAGGGGTGCTTCCTATGCGGAGGGCCACATTTTGTGAAGAATTGCCCGCAAAGGAAGTCGCTCAATGCAGTGCAAGCCCAAGAGCAAAGTTCGGAGAGCGACGATGAGAAGTCGACGGAGGGCCCTCGCATGGGGGCATTGCGGCTTCTAAATGCACTCAAGGCTCAAGTGGGGGAGAAGCGGAAGACTTTGCCTTCAAAGAACCGAAAGCCAAATGAGCTAATGTTCGTCGACATTGAGCTCAATGGAAAGTCGACGAAGGCGTTGGTTGACACTGGGGCCACTCACAACTTCATAGCGGACCATGAGGCACAACGACTTGGGTTGCTCCTTTCAAAGGACTCAAGTCGAATGAAGGCGGTGAATTCGAAGTCTCAACCAATCACCGAGCAAGCGAAGGACGTACATGTTGCGGTTGGGTCTTGGAGGGGCAAGGCCAACTTCATGGCGGTTCCTTTGGATGACTTCCAAGTCATTCTTGGGATGGAATTTTTGCAAACGGCGAGAGGAGTACCTATGCCGTTTCTTAATGCTCTATGCATGATGGGAGATGAGTCCCCTTGTGTCGTCCCGATGGCAAAGACGACAACAAAGGAGACAAAGCAACTTTCAGCACTTCAGCTGAAGAAGGGTGTCAAGAAGGGTGAGCAAACATTCTTGGCGGCCTTGAAGCTAGAGGCGGATCCTTTGGAGAATGGCCCAATTCCTCTTGGGGTCGTAAGGGTTTTGAAGGAGTTTGGGGATGTCATGCCACCCGAATTGCCAAAGACCTTGTCTCCTCGGCGAGCGGTGGATCACAAGATCGAGTTGGAACAAGGGACGAAGCCTCCAGCCCGTGCACCATATCGCATGTCTCCTCCGGAGTTGGCGGAACTTCGGAAGCAACCTGATGAGTTGCTTAAAGGCGGGTTGATCCGCAGCTCAAAGGCACCGTTTGGGGCGCCGGTGCTATTTCAAAAGAAGCATGATGGGAGTCTACGACTATGTGTAGACTATCGCGCCTTAAACAAAGCGACGATAAAAAACAAGTACCCAATCCCTCTCATTGCGGACTTGTTTGATCAACTTGGAGGAGTGCGGTACTTCTCCAAATTGGACTTGCGATCGGGGTATTGGCAAGTCAGAGTTGCGGAAGGCGATGAAGCAAAGACAACGTGTGTGACACGTTATGGCGCATTCGAATTCTTGGTGATGCCATTCGGTTTGACAAATGCCCCTACAACCTTCTGTACACTCATGAACCAGTTGTTCCATGAGTATCTTGACAAGTTCGTGGTGGTCTACCTCGACGACATCGTGGTGTACAGCAAGACGTTGGAAGAGCACATCCAACATCTCAAAGCCATCTTCCAAGTGCTAAGGGAACACTCCCTCTTTGTGAAGAAGGAGAAGTGCTATTTTGCACAAGAGGAAATTATGTTCCTTGGACACCAAGTTGGCGGAGGACACATTCGCATGGACAAGGAGAAAGTCCGTGCCATTCATGATTGGCAAGCCCCTTCGAAGGTGACAGAACTTCTTTCATTCTTGGGGCTTGTCAACTATTATCGGCGGTTCATTGCAAGCTACTCGCGGAGGGCTGCGCCGCTGACTGATTTGCTGAAGAAGAACCGCTCATGGGAGTGGTCTAGCAAATGTCAAGAGGCCTTTGCTGATTTGAAGAGAGCGGTGATAGAGGAACCTGTATTGCAGTTGCCGAACTACTCCCTTCCGTTTGAAGTTCACACGGATGCTTCAGATTATGCCATCGGAGGAGTTCTTATGCAAGAAGGACATCCGGTTGCCTATGAAAGCCGCAAGTTGAATGAGACGGAGCGGAGGTATACGGTGCATGAAAAGGAGATGACGGCGGTCGTACATTGCCTTCGTGTTTGGAGGCATTATCTCCTTGGGTCTCACTTTGTTGTGAAGACCGACAATGTGGCCTTGAGTTACTTCCAAACTCAAAAGAAACTCTCTCCAAAACAAGCAAGATGGCAAGACTTCTTGGCGGAATTCGACATGGTTTTGGAGTACAAATCAGGTTGCGGATGCCTTAAGCCGCAAAGCAGAATTGGCTACTCTCAAAGCGGTGGCAAATGAGAGTATAAGCCAAGTACAAGCGTTGCTTTTGAAGAAGATTCGCGAGGGGATGCAAAGTGATCCGATGGCGGAGACCCTCAAGAAGCTTGTAGATGAAGGCAAGACGCGACGGTTTTGGGTCCAGGAGAGACTCATCATGACAAAAGGAAACCGCGTGTACGTGCCCCGGGCGAACAACTTGCGAAGAGAACTGCTCAAAGAGTGTCATGACACCTTGTGGGCAGGTCATCCGGGCGTACATCAGACCTTGGCTCTTGTGGAAAGAGCGTATTATTGGCCAAAGATGGGGGAAGACGTCGAAGAGTACGTGCGCACTTGTCTCATTTGCCAACAAGACAAGGTGGAGCGCACGAAGCCTTGTGATTTGTTGGAACCGCTCCCCGTTCCTAAGCGACAATGGGAAAGTGTCTCTTTGGACTTCATTTCGAGCTTGCCAAAGGTCGGGGACATTGGCTCAATGTTGGTGGTAGTGGATCGGTTCTCGAAGTATGCGACTTTCATACCGGCTCCGCTGCATTGCACCGCTGATGAAGCAGCTCGTTTGTTCCTAAGGCATGTGGCCAAGTATTGGGGAGTTCCACAAAACATCATGAGCGATAGGGATCCTCGATTCTTGGGTCAGTTTTGGACGGAGTTGTTCAAACTCTTGGGGTCAAAACTCTTCTTCTCCACAAGCCTTCATCCCCAAACCGACGGCCAAACGGAGAGAATAAATGCTCTTCTTGAGCAATACTTGCGGCACTTTGTTAGTGCCAACCAACGAGATTGGGTCAAGTTACTTGACGTTGCCCAATTCTCGTACAACTTGCAGCGGAGCTCTGCATCTACTAAAAGCCCCTTCGAAGTTATCATGGGACAACAACCTTTCATACCGCATACCTTGGTGGTGGGTTACACAGGCAGCAGCCCTTCGACATATCACCTTGCCAAAGAGTGGCATCGGAATGCGGAGATTGCCAAAGCCTATCTTGAGAAGGCTGCACAAAAGATGAAGAAGTGGGCGGACAAGAATAGAAGGCCGCGAGACTTTAAGAAAGGCGATTTGGTGCTGGTCAAGCTTCAACCGGCATCGCTCAAGTTCTTTCGCAAGGTGCACAAAGGACTTGCTCGCAAATATGAAGGCCCTTTTCCTGTCATGAATAAGGTGGGCAATGTGTCCTACCGAGTGCAACTCCCCGCTTGGCTTAAAATCCATCCGGTTTTCCATGTGAGTTGCCTCAAACCGTATCATGTCGATCGCGAAGACCCTTCTCGCAATGTGTCAAGCCGGCCAAACCCCACAACGGCGTCGCTTGAAAGGCAGGTTGACACCATCTTAGTGGATAGAGTGCGGACACTACCCAATGGAGCTACAGAGATCGAATACTTGGTCAAGTGGAAGAATCTTCCAATGTTTGAAGCTAGTTGGGAACTTGAAGAAACTCTAAGGCATGAAGAAGACAAGGTTCAAGCCTACCGGAAGAAGAACTTGGCGAACACGTCAAGATGAAATCAAGCATCACTTGGTAGCAGCCGAAGATCACCTCGACGAGGACGCCGAGAGTCTAAGTGGGGGAGTCTGTTAGGACCGTTTTGGTCGCAATGTCGGTCCTATTGTACTTTTCGCTTTTTGAGTATGTAAATGGGATGCCAACCCCATGTTTTTGCATGTTTTTGTGTGTCTTTTAGTTCCCTTCAAGAGCTCCTTGCGAAGCAACCTTGGGATTGCAATATTAGTGTCGCCGCAACACTAGTTTGGGTTTTTCCCCGCACGTGCCTATAAAACTCATGGGCCAAAACCCAAATGGGGCTTACTTTCAAAACGTAACGCCCCACAAGACCTTTGAACCCCCCGGGTTGGGGATGCTCATACTTAGTAGTATAGGAGAACTATCGAGAAGCATTAAGTGAGCCAGCTTCGCAACCGAAGTGCCACTGGTTCAATGGTGTTCATTTTGCCCTCGATGGCTATCCTGCCCCTTTAAATTTCTTGTCGTTGGCATGTCTTGTAACTTCTTTTCCAATTAATAGAGAATCGCAAACTTGTTTGCCAAACCTTGTATTTTGCTTATCTTTGCTTTGTTGCAATCCAAAAACAGGTGCATCGCTTAGGAAGCGAACGGCTAACTTAACTTTGCTACTTGAAAGTTGGGTACCGCGCGGTCATTGTCTATCTCAAAGACTTTGTCCGTGACAAGTGAGATAGTTGTATGCTAGCATGTAGGATAATTGAAGGTAACCCCTATTTCATCCTCCACCCAGACCATGCACTATGTGGTCTCCAAGCAAGTAAGCCCCTCTAGTTTCTCACTTCGATTTATGCTAGCACAAATTCTGTGGACAGAAACTACCTCTCGCATGAACTTGGGTGCCTAAATATTCATGATACACCTTGGTGTGTTATTAGAGATTTCAACTGCATAGTAAATCCTAAAGATAAGTGTGGCGGCTCCCCTTTTTAGCTTAGCTACTCGGTCAGGCCCTTAGAAATTTAATTTCAAAGGCTACTTTGATTGACATGGGCTATAAAGGGAATCCTTACACCTAATGTAATACAGGCATGGCGATTCTAGAACCCTGGTTATACTTGATAGATGCTTTATTAACAATGCTTTTCTACATGCTTTTTTGCGTTTAGATGTTTCCCACCTTCCTCAAATTGCCTCTGATCATGAACCTTTAATTGCAAACATTGGGAGCAATAATGTCTACTTTAAACCAATCTTTAGATTTGAATGGTTTTGGCTTAAATATCCTGATGTTAAAAATATTATTGAGGATGCGTGGGCCAAAGGTTCACATCTATCTGTCTCTTCTCCTCCCTTTGTTCTCGATCACAATCTTTCACTGATTGGATATGAATTAATTAATTGGAATCGGAATTGTTTAGGTCGCTTGGAAGTGAACTTAGCTAGAATTAAAGATGATATTACTACCCTTGAGTCTAGAGAACTAAACAGCACTCTCTCCACTGCATATAGCACTAGACTTGCTTATTAAATTGGCCCTACATGGCTCTGTTAAGATAAATTAGTTTGAAATGGCACAGCAAGTCTAGGGCTACCTGAATTAAGGAGAAGGGATGAAAACTCTCGATTTTTCATATTACTACTAATATTCGTAGGCAGAGAAACCTAATCATGAGTATTTACAATGATAGGGGAGAAAATGTTTCTAGTCATAAGGAGGTGCTAGATGAATTTTTAAATTTCTATATAAGCTGTGGTGCAAGGATGTCAAAGGGAATCCTCTAGTTCATTGGCCAACAGTTCATGTTATGGGTTGTCCTAGTGAGATGACTTCACCAAGGATATAACTGAAAGTGAGGTGAGAGAGGCTTTAAGGTCAATGCTTAGTAGGAAGGCCCCTAAGCCCGATGGCTATCATGCTGAGTTCTATAAGAACTATTGGGATACTGTTGGACCCACTTTGGTGGAAGCCATAGTCCATTTTCAAAAAATCAATCAGATTCTTTAGGCCTAGGGACAAACATATAATACCCTTATTTCCAAAATGACCATCCTATTAAGGTTGCCAACTTTAGGTCTATATCTCTGTGTAATGTTAATTATAGGTTGTTGGCAAAAATTCTTGCAAATAGAATCAAGCCACAACTAAAATCCTTGGTGGGTCCTAAGCAAACGGCTTTTGTAGCCGATCATCATATTCATGACAATATTGCCATAACCCAGGAAATTGCACATTCCATTAATTCCCTAGGAGTGATAGTAGATTTATCATGATAAAAGTGGATTTAGAGAAAACCTATGACCACATCAAGTGGGAGGCGATCACTAGGACCATGATCAAAATAGGTTTTCCTACTAAGTTTGTTAAGTGGATTGAAAATTGTTTTATTTCTCCTACTTTCTCCCTTTTGATTAATGGTAGTGCGTCGAAGTAGTTTGCAGGGAAGAGAGGCATCCGCCAAGGGGACCCCTCTCCCCGTACCTGTTTATTTTGGTTTCTGAAATTTCATGGCCCTTATGAAGGATGATGTTCTTTACAATGAGCTGACCCCTTTTCATATTGGTTATCGTTTTGTCATTACTCATCTCGTGTATGTTGATTACCTGCTTATTGTGATGGTGATACACTTTGTTAGAGTGTTTTCTTATTACATTAGTTTTTTTTTATTAAAATAGATTTTTTGTAAGTCGGGTTCGAACACGGTTAAGGGCGCGTTCGAACGCGGCATTCGAACGCTTGCATCGCATTCGCATCGACAGGGAACGCCTTTTATGCATTCGAACGCAATCGGACGCGTTTGAACGCGATCAACGAAAATCTTTTAGAATTAAGATTAATTATTGCTATTTTGGCTTGTTGACTAGCCTCTATAAAGGTGTAGACGACAGCCAAAATCATTATGCTATTAAATTATTGATTTCTTGTCTCCTATCTTCTTTCTATCTTCTCTATCCTAATCTTCCTCCTTCCTCGTCACCAACCTACCACCTCTACCGTTGGCAAGGTCTCTCCTAACTTCTAATCTCCCTTGTCTGTCGAGTCCTTCCTCTTCCTTAAGATCTCAACCACTTCTTCCCCTTCGTCTTTATCCCTTAAACAACATCTACTATTCATCCTCATTTCCATTACAATCCATAACCCTAACATCCACTCCACCGGTCACCACCACCATCATTTGCACTAAATCATAATTTAGTCCTAGTTGCAGTTTGAATTTGCGAAGGGCATAAATACGAAAAACGTAGATCAGAGAGTTATGGATCGATTCCACTAGTTTCATAATTTTTTAACAACGGAAAAATATTTGGTGAATATATTCTCTCGGTTGTGTGAATTGTTTCCTGCAATAAATCCAAATCTAGAAGGAATTGTTATGTAACCTATCAGATGGATGCTTCTATATGTTCTTGTTCTTCTCTGATGAAAATCTTTAAGGTCGATAAAAGCATCACTAACCTTAGAATCAATAGGAACAAATCCAAGATTTCTTTCCCAAAAATTCTCCTACTCATTTGAAAGAGGGCGTCCTTGGCATTCTAAATATGACAGAGGGGTCTTTTCCTTTCAAATACTTGGGAGTGAAAATTTCACCTGTGTCTACTAATTAAAGACCATGAGTAGTTTTTGGCTAGAGTTGAAACCAAGTTAGCGGGTTGGAAACAAGCTGAGTAACGCTCATCAACTCAGTTCTCAACTCCATGCCTATCCACCTATTATCCTCTACCTAGACCCCGATTGCAATTGTGAACTGCATCACTGAGCTGGCCCGTAACTTTCTTTAGAGAAATGGCAAGTAGAACGGTGGCCTCCACCTTGTGGGATGGGACAAAACTACCCTCTCTCGCAAGGAAGGAAGCCTTGCGAGAGTATCAAATTGTCCCTCGTGGCTAAAAAGGTCCTAATTGTTTTAAATCAGCATCATAAGTAGTGGGTTGACCTCATTAGGGCCAAAACAGAGCCCTTCATCCCTGGAGGGATGTAGGCCTAGAAATAGTGCCTAGAGTTGGAGACTGATTTGGGATTTGACTGAGCACATTAAAACGGGTCTTTGCAAACTAATTAAGAATGGCAAGAATACAAATCTTTGGCAAGACCCTTGGCTCACCTCTATGCCCATTAATTTTTGGCCTAGATGTTATGGGCTATTTTAAGCAAGTCTTGGATGTTATCACTATAAATGCTTGGAATGTGGACATGATTCTCAATCTTTTTAGGCCGACTCTAGCTGAAAGTGTGTTTTCCATTAATCTTCCAATGGGCAAGAGGGTTGATAGATGGGCCTAGTCTTCTCATCCTCATGGCTTTGCTTTGGCCAAATCAGTTTGCTTTTTCCTCCAAACCAGACCTAAGGAACCTACTCATATATGGCAAGACTGGAGGTATTTGTGGGCTATGCATATCCCGCCCAAGATCAAGATGTTCCTATGAAAGATCTTTTGGGGACAAATTACCTACTTCTGATTACCTCGCAAGCATCAATATTGGTCAACAAAAACTGTGCCCGAATTGTAAACTGGTGCTAGAAAATACTAAGCACCTCTTTTATGAGTGTCAATTTGCCACCTATTATTGGAATTTTGCTAAGGAGGCTTTTGAGACTACCTTCACTAGACAAAACTGGGATACTGGCGAATGGCATTATGAGAGAGATGGGTTAGCGCCTAAAAGTAAATTGTTGCTTAGAGCGGTGCTAGCTATTCTGCATTGGCAGTTATGGAAAAGAAGAAATGAGTCTGTCTTCAAGAATATTTTGCTCCCAGCTCATAAGGTTTGGAACTCGGCCTTGAATTTAGCACTTGAATTCTCTAAAAATGAACCGCCAGACCACCGTATACAAGTCTGCCACTTCATCCATTGGGAGCCCCCGCCTTTGGGATGGGTTAACCTCAACACAAATGGGTCCTTCATTGGACCCCTTGAGCAGGCAAGTATAGGTTTTGTGGTCTGCCATCCTAATGGGGAGTCGATCCTTGTAGGTACCAAGAGCATAGTGGCACAATCAACTCTTGCTATAGAGGCCATAATTGTCCGGTAAGATCTTAAGGTGATAAAGAACCATCAACTCACCAATATCTAGGTCAAGACTGATTCAATGATCCTCAAAAACATACTCTGCAAAATACATCAGCCACCATGGGTGCTGAAATCTATTGTGGGGGAAACCTTTTTTCTTTAAAAGCCTATCAAAATGTAAAAGTCACCCAATGTGTTTAGAGAAGCCAATAGATGTGCGAATTGCCTTTCTAACACTAGGAGGACTTCTAGATTTGGTTGCACGTGGGTTGGGGCAATCCCTCGCCCTTGCTCCGATTTTTTGCTTCAATCTCAGCAGCACATTTTGTAATCGAGGCACTTAATCTATAAAAAACCTTTTTTCTTTTAAAAAAGAACTACACAATAGTAAATATCCAAAATTTCAAATTTTTAATTATTTTATTACCGTCTGTAATTCTTTTATAACTTTTAACTTTCTTCTCCTCAGTATTAGATAATTTGCAAAACATATAGATCTAGATATTTGTCTTTCCGTAACATAGCATATTTAATTTGTGAGTGCATTTACTTCGTACATGTTAGATCCAACTCCTATATTGTTCTACACTACACCAATGAAATCAATCTGTCTTTTCCCTTTAAGTAGAAGGACCACATCAGCTTGATGTATTGTTTTTCATTTTAGCCATTATATGGTACATCCTACACTCTGGTAAAGCTTGTTAAGGTCTGATACCTCATAAGTTTATAGTTTTCTATAATAGTAAGCTAAACCTAGTGAATTACATAAATATTAGATACTAATTTAATAAACATATCAAATTCATTTGGCTTCAAAATCTGTCAATAAGTACAAAGAATCCAGCAAAACAGATAAGATTTTACAAATATTATAACAAGAATTTGCGAACCTTGTATTCATGAATTTATTCAACTAACAGAAAGCTCAGGACTCAGACAATAGTATGCTTACCAAATTATCCTTTTGGTGAACAATGGCTTCTGCAACAACCATTTCCGTGTATAACCAAGCATGTTTTGATATGAGTCGTGCAACAGTTGTGAAATGATTATCAGTCCAGTTTATTGTAGGAGTCACACTGCAGAGAAAAGCAGCTAGTGACCACAGAATATCTACAGAGTTCAGAGAATAATTGCTGATATTCCCTATATCCCTGAAACCAAGGAGGAAGATAATCTCTACCAAACACAGAATTTTCCACATGACTTGAATTTTTATGACTACTTGAACAACTTAAGTCATAACAAGCTGAAATAGAAATTGACTCAACCAAAATAAAATTGACTAACTCAACTGAACGGGAAATCGACAAACTAAGAATGTGAAATAGAAATTGACTCCCATGCAGTCCACCCATTTGCATCACAAAAATGTATACCAATGCCAGCATTGGTGACTGAATTTAGGGCCCAGTCATATCCCAGACTTGCTCTTGCTTTGATGGAAAACTACCTGTTACCTTATTCCGGTGATATTTTTATGATAGCCAATGCAACAATTTATCTTTTAATAGTTCATCCATCAATCAATTGTTGCCAATGATAATCAGTGGCTTTTAATATTCTAGAACAGTCAACTTGATGGTCAACACCATCTTTAGGAGCAGTTTAATCATCATTTGGACATATAAGCAACCATACAAATTTGACAAGCAATAACAATTCTTCAGCATCTTTCACAACATTCTCAGAAGGTGAAGTACTGCCAAATATAGTGGTAGTTAGATTTGAACGGAATTCAAACTCTCTAATTTCATTGTCGGACTCCCTAATTGCAGATGTGAGGGCAATACGTGTCCCTTCCAACACTGTGTTGAGGAGTTTGGCAATAGAGAACACCTTGCTGGACAATTTCAAGAGGAACCTCGACATCACCAAACATTACTGCCCAAGGACTGTATGAAGGATTGGAAAGAAACTCTCCAGTAATTATTTCCTTGGTACTTTCAGAGGAAATGCCCATGGGGAGATTTCACGAGTGCTAAACCGTTGTTTCTACGCCAAGGTTAGACTTGACTCTATTCCAAGAGAAGTATTAAGGTGATTTTGATCGAGTAACAAGCCTGACAAGTCAGAAGGGTGTGTACTGGACATAGTCTCCACCCAATTAGTGCTTTAATATTTCTTAAGCAACAAATCATCAGCTTGGACTTGACAAGTATTTGCTGCAAAGACACAGTGCTTTTCACTTCCTTCAGAAAAAAAGTTGTGGATGGTGACTCCATGAAATTGTCAGAACCTAACAAAAAATTTATAGTTGTAGACAATTGAATACGCAAATCACTATCATCAAGCTAATGACCATTAGACCTATTTTCTAACTTTTGCCAGAGCGGGATGTCTGACTGTCCAATTGGAATAGAAGGTATTTTATCCCTTTCTAAGGAAATTGCACTTTTATTTTTGTATACTTGGAAGGAAGCCCCAATGCTAGATCATTTGTTCTGTAATGAGAAGAATCAGTAACACTGTCATTTAAGTTCAATAATTCAGAGATTTTCCCACTGGCATTAGTATCTGCTGAAGTTTATCATAATTCCAGCATATCTTTCCAAGATGGTGATTCATTCATTTCAAAACTATGACCTGAAACATCCAAGGATTGGCTACCAACATAATTGTGTTTTCCAACCTCTGAAATTTGAACACTCCTGTTGAATTCCACCCCATTGGGAGGTCTGGATTCTCTGGTATCAAAATCAAGTCCCAGACTGTAGTTCCAAAATCAGACTTTATTTCTTTAAAGTAAAGATAATCATCATCATCACTCAAACTTGACTGCTCTACAAGCTTTCTTACTGCTTGATTGACTTCTGGCTGTAAAGAGTGATCACGTTTTCCTGATCTATCTGTTGTATTGTTGTTGTCTGATTCAAAGTTTTCTATAACAAACTTCAAACTATCTTCTTCCACTGAACTACACGAGCTCTAGTACAGTTCATATACCTCACTCTTTCTCGTACTGACGCTTGGGGATTGGCTATTAACAATGCTGCTCATTTGGTGAACTGCTGAGTTAGATTCTGTCGGTGAGTTTGAGGCTGACCCCTGAATAAATCTTCCCTCAGCCACCTCTCTATAATGAACAAGTATGATGTGAGCATAAGCCTTATCCAAGATTTAATATCTTCTCCCTTGAAAGTATGGATTTTGCTCTCCATGAGTATAATAACAATTCAAAGCATCGATAATCACAACAAAAAAAAAAGAAAGAAAGATATTCCCAACCTTAGTCTCTTGACATTCCCCTAGAGTTTGAGGAAGACCTAGGTATAGATGCTCGGCTGGGGTGCCCATTGCTGGAGGTTTTGGTAGCAATCGCCTCGATGAGGAGTTCCGTAAATTTTTCCTGCGATTCACAAGCAGCCTCTTGTGCTTCATGATCTGCGCGCATCTCTTCTAACATCCAAAGGAGAAGAGGGTTCGTGGGGATGGACCTAGTCTGCGTTCGGTCTAAGACCAACCGAGGATGGTTCTAGTCGGCCTGGATCAGTTAAGGTTGGCACTACCCTTCCCTCACCTTATCTTCGAGTTTTGGTTAAGGTCTCTTCCTTTAGCCCCACCTAATCTTCACTTGTTTTCCTGGCAGCCATGGACCTCGTAGCCATTTAACTGTGGTCCTAGCCGGCTAGACCAAGTGTTGTTGGGTAGGCCGAGATGCATAAGTCCGATCATATCTTTTTACTAGTTTCGACCAACCTCTAATGGAAGTGATATAACTCTAATCCTAGTGTTGTATCAATTAATATTATGTTTGCAAGGAGAGCACCGGTGGATCCAAGCTCGTCAACGTCTACGCCACTTGATCACGCGATGGAGGTCAAAGTCGAGCAATTTTAAGAGTAGTTGCCATCGGCTCCATCATATCCTAGCCTCTTGTTAAGTTCATAATTATTATATTTGTTATGCCTAAATTATATAATTATTAATATTTTATTTTAACTAATTAATGTATTTCAGTTATATATAAAATTTTGATCAAATAAATCACATGTAATCACTAAAAATATTTCAACTTAGACTCAAACCGGAATTAGATTTAGCCACTTAGGCTAATTAATTAATACTAGCCAACTCAACCCAGCTCTCATCCACTCAAGTCATGCATAAATTAAATTAAGATCCATTATTCACTTTATTCCTCACCTAAATTAGAATGGGTTTGGATGGAAAGAAAAAAATTTCCTTCCTCTTCCACCTAGTTATTTCAACAAGCAAATCTCCATCTGGCTATAGATTTTCACCATCCTCTTCCATGTAGCTATTTCCTACCACTTCCACGTAGCTATTAAAACAAGCAAATCTCTATCAAGCTATAAATTTTCAGCAAGTAAATCTCCATCAAACTACAGATTTTCAGTAAGGAATATTCATCTAATGCAACATACTTCTAACTCCAATTCAGTAACAAATTCTAGTAGTGACTGCATCAGCAAACAGATTTGAAATTCTTGTTTGAGCAGAAATTTCCAGTTGAATAAACTATCCACCTAACTCACCAAATTTCCAACTTGATTAACCAATATTTTTTCTATTAGATTTTGTATAAGAAGTTTATAAATAGAGGGGTTGAGAGCTCCCTGGCTTATGAAATAGGTAATGGTACTTTTATAAATTTCTAGACAGATCGCTAGATGATTGGGAGGTCAACAAGTTATTTATTTTCCCTCCCTACCTTATGAAATTTTCCTCTCATATAGACAGCTTTCAGTTTCTGAAGTCTTTAGTTCCATTTCTCTATTCTAGTCTAGATGAATCCCTTTTAACGCTCTAGTGAAATTCAACTTACTTTCAAATTCACTAAGTCACTGTGCCCTTTCTAATGGGAAAGATGGTCTTTATTGGCAATTCTCTTCTACTGGACTACTCTCCCCCAAATTAGCTTTCACTTATCTAAAATACTATGCTTATGTATTTATTTATTATTTTATAAAGTAATATCTAATTAATCAAGATATAATTATAGTTAGGTTTTCATCTATATTTATATTATTATTTTTATCTGTAATTAAAAATCTAACTAGTTATAAAGATAAGTAGAAATTCTAAAACCTTCTAAATCATCATATATTACATGAACGGATTTTAATTAGATGAACAACTAACTTCCTCCTAGTTAAATATTTTTAAACCCCCGAACCCCTTATGTGAGACCCCGTAGACCCTGACGTTAAGTTGATGTCTGACTGACAGACGTGAGAGTTGCGTGGTTCGTGTCTTCTAATCAAGAGTGAGTAGTCTTATCCTCTAAACGCCTTTCTCAAATTAGGTTATATTATATATTATGTACATGCATATTTTGGCTTCCAATATGATTATATGACTTTATCTAGAGATAATTTCAGTCAAGCATATTTTATCATGTATTTGATTAGGCTGATCTGGGATATGAGTACATTGGTGATATATAGAAATAATTGGAGATGATTATAATGTTATGGTTTTATGTCGGAATAATCTCTATCATGAGTATGCATGTGATAGATTAGTAGGAGTATGCATTTGTTAGATACATAGTTCGAGTTTGCATTACATAATTTTTCTCTTGGCTTCTCTACCACCTAAATTCCTGAGTTGCATGATCTATTGCAGTACTGCATATATGCATATAATCTATCATGTATAGGAAATCATAAAAATAGTTGTGTATGTGATGTGATGTGATGGCTGGAACGGTATTTGATCCAAACTGATACTGGACATACTCTTAGCGTATGACAGGGTACAACTATCATTGATATACCCTTAGCGTATGGCAGGGTATGATTACTTCCTTTTGAGATACCCTTAACGTATGATAGGGTATGATTTATCTACAGAGATACTCTTAGCGTATGATAGGGTATGATTTATCTACAGAGATACTCTTAGTGTATGATCGGGTATGTTTTGAGCTTGTGACATGATGTGTATCGAGTTTGAGGTTGAGTACCGTAATCCAGCATGGTGGATGATATTCAGAGTTTAGATGGATGATTGTGATAGTGAGAGATTTGTGGATTATGTCTGCCTATGACATATACGATTATCTAATGGTTGGCATGTATCATGCATCATCATTGATGTGATTAGTATCATTGGATCATAATTGTTATACATAATATGTTGTTATATTCAGTGAGGTTATATGGTAATTTCATAATGAGATATATTTTTTACTTGAGGATATAATATGCTCATTCATGAAAATTGATATCATTCATATATATATCATTGAGGATACATATATACATGCTCATACATGGCATCATGATACTTTCTGATTCATATTATCTAGTACATGATTTACTCTCTGTTTGGCATCATTGATTCGAGGTAAGGTCTATTCACTGAGTCTTTTGCTCATGACTCTCTTTATTTATTTTCTAACCCTTCAGATATGTGGTATGGTGATAACAACTTGAGATATCTTGAGAAGATATTTTTGAGCGATAATAAGGTGAGCTATAGATGTGAGACGGTATAGACGATAGTTTATATAGAAATTGAGTTATACCAGTATTTGATATTTGTACTCTTTTGTATTAGACGATGATTTGTATATTACAGGTCGAATCATAGTGTACTCGTGTATCAATTGTTTAGTTGTATCTTGATGGTTTGTTGTGGCCTGTGTAGGTCCTGCCAGATTAGATAGTGGCCTGGTGTATATTATTGTAGACGTAGATATTCAGATGTTAACAGATTTATCTGGTTGATAATATAATTTATTTGGTGTTGGATTATATGAGTATGAATATGTTAGCAGGTATTATTCGATGATGTCATGATTACATGTGCACAGTAGTGTATTTGTGCGTAACGGGCCCCGCCCAACCTGTCGCGTGCGCCGCGCATGCCGTGTGGGCGTGTGGGCGTGCACGTGCCCGTGCCGGGCAGGAGCGTTACAGATGCTATCAAGGTCCATTGAAGCATTGGGGGCAAACCTTCTTCACTATCCTTGCCCAAACTATCAAAACCTTGAGTCAAATGATGGTGCAACAAAATGCTTAGTTATTATGGGCAATTCAAGAGGGGTCAAATAGAGGACCCGAAGTACTCAAGTCCCACCCCAAAAACCCCCATGATGGTTCTACCGGTCGGCCAAGGAGTACGGAGGGAAACCACGTCCAAATTGAGAAATTTAGAGCCTCTCCAGTGAGCACTATTTGTCAATGAAGAAGATAACATCATGACAGTAGTGAAAGGACGCCATAGAGATATGGCTTGGCCTGAGGGGTATCCTCCCCTGGTTAGGGCTAGAGCTCGCTTCAATCCAAACTATGATACTAGCATCCATGGGCGAAAGGTGCGATTAGAATTCCCCAAATTTAAAGGAAGTGACCGGCTAGATTGGCTCTACCACGTTGAGCAACTTTTTGACTTTCATGGCACCGAAAAAGATCAAAAGGTTCTCCTTGCATCTTTCTCATTTAGAGGACGTGTCATTACGGTGATATCACTCGGCAATAATGCATAGAGGAATAACAACTTGTGAAGAGTTTTATCGTTTGATCTACAAACTATTTGGATCGTCGGGGTATGAGGATTTTGATGCATTGTTGATGAAGACAATATAGAAGACAATGGTGAGGGCTTACCAAGAAGAATTCGAATGGGTGTCTAGTCATTGTGTACCATCTTGGATGGACCGGCAACTCAAAGCCACCTTTATTGCAGGATTGAGAGAAGAAATTCAGGCTGAAAACCTAAGGCAAGCAACGGATGATGTCTTACTTATGGAAGACAAACATCAAGCACTTAGAGGGCATACGAAGCACCCATGGATTAGCAAGCAGTAGATGAAACCGGGCAGCCCAACTGCTCCATTTACCTACCAAGGTCTCTCTCTGGACCATGACCTTCTTTTCACACTTTCTTTAGATGTGAAGACAACTCCTAGGGCTCCTATATAGACTCTCACACCTGCCTAGGTTAAGGAGTGAAGGACTAAGGGGTTGTGTTTTAGATGCGACAAAAAATTCACGCCGGGGCATCGCTATGCGCGACAAACCAATTCAGTGATGCTTATTGATGGTGAGGCCGAGGAGGACGATCCCATTGATGATTAGGATGTTATGGAGGACATGATGGATGAGCAGCAACAGATTGAAGTGGAGGAGACTAAGGTGGGGAAGATTAGAGAGGGTATTTCTCTCTACGCCTACTTTAGATCTGCAACACCTCCGAAGATCTTTCACGCGAACGGATTGATAAAGAAGCATACAGTGCATATCCTCATTGACACGGGGAGCACGCACAACTTTCTTGATGAGCGGCTAGTTAAGAAGATTGAACTCACTTCCGAACAGACTATGGGGTTCGATGTCACCATTGGTGATGGTATGTCGATTAAAGCTGAGAACATATGTGGTGCAATTCAGGTTCGAGTTTAGAGCCATACCTTTTGTCATGGACTTTAATTCGATTACAATCCGCAGCACGAACATCGTATTGGGGACACAGTGGCTGCAGAGCCTTGGGCCTGTGACCTTTGATTTCGACAAGATGTCTCTTCAAACACAATGGTCGATAGATCTGATTGGATCCAGTGCATCCATATCAAGGTGCCACCTTACAACCTCTCTTGGGGTTGCCTAGCCATAATGATGATGCTTTATGATGTAGTTGGCCCCTACTATACTATCCAAGATGCAGATACTGAGCACTTCAATTGATTTGCAGAGTTTGTTACAGGAGTATGTGGCTCTTTTCGAAGAGCTAAAGTGATTGCCGCCAGTACGAGATATAGATCACCGTATTGAGATTGTACCGGGAGTAGGCCCAGCGAGTGTGAGACCTTACATGCACCCTCACATACAAAAAGAGGAGATTACTCAAATGGTGAAGGAGATGCTCACACAAGGGCGCATATTCTTCCCCCGTACTTATGGTACGGAAGAAAGATGGTAGTTGGAGATTCTGTGTAATTGAGGGCACTGAACTCCATTACCATCAAAGACTAGTATCATATTCTAGTAATTGAGGAGCTACTTGACGAGTTAGTATGGCCTACATATTTCAGCAAGTTTGACTTACGCGTAGGCTACCATCAAATTCAGGTGCACCTAGTAGACATGCACAAGACCGCCTTCTAGATTCGTGATAGTCACTATGAGTTCCAAGTTATGCCCTTTGGCTTGATGAACGCTCCAGCAACGTTCCAAGGCTTGATGAATGATGTGTTTCGACCACTTCTCCAACGGTATATGCTTGTGCTTGTCTTTTTCAATGATATATTGGTTTATAGAAAAACTTGGCAGGATCATTTATAGCACTTGAAGGAGGTCTTGAATCTATTATAGCAACATGAGTTGAAGATCAAGCTGTCCAAATATTTGTAAGGAGAGAAACATGTGGAGTACCTTGGGCAAATCATCTCAGCCCAAGGCGTTACAGCCGACCCAAGGAAAATAGCTTGTATGTTAGAGTAGCCAATGCCAAAGAACCCTAAGGAACTAAGAATTTTTGGGTTTTATAGGATACTACAAGCAATTAGCAAGGCCTTATCAGATAGCTTGAGGCATTTGTCAATATATGAGCGTGAGATGTTGGCGATTTTGCATGCGATCACCAAGTGATGACGTTACCTCATTGGTTGACGCTTTTTGATCCGAACAGACTAGCAAAGGTTACCCTACTTCTTGATACAACAAGTATATGTACTCAAGCAGGAAAGATGGGTATCCAAACTCATGGGATACGACTATAAAATGGTGTACAAGAAGGGGATAGTAAATAGGGACGCCGATGCCCTATTGCGCAACCTAGAACCAACGGAGTTGGCAGCGTACTCTGCACCCTTTTTTTTTAGAGGAGTTGAGACTTGTAGGTATTGTTGTACTTGCATATGCATCAAAGTTACAAGAAACGAAGGTCGATCCAAGGCAGCATGAAGAGACTGAAGAAAGAGATGGGTTGCCGATTTTTAGGGTCACATACTTGTACCCGTCGAAACCGAGCTCCGACGATGATTATTGGAGTATTTTCATGACACTCATATAGTTGGGCATGAAGGAGTGTTGAGAACATACAAGCAACTGTCCCGAAGTTGCACTTGGCAAGTAATGAAGGCTGAAGTGAGGCGCTACGTCAATAAATGCCAAATTTGCCAATGCACTAAAACCGAAGCCATGAAACTAGCTAGACTACTCCAACCTCTTCCTATTATAGAGCAGATTTGGGATGACATATCGATGGATTTCATTGAAAGATTTCTAGAAGTTAAAAGATATTCTATGGTGTTGTGGTTATAGTTCGTCTTAGCAAAGATGCCAACTTTTCAACTTTGCCACACCCTTTTTCAGCAAAGAGGGTTATTGAAATTTTTATTTGGGATATTGCTAAATTACATGAGATGCCACGGATGATTGTATCTGACAAAGATCGTATCTTCATCAGCGAATTCTGATCAAAATTTTTTAGATTGCAAGATATATAGTTGATACTAAGTTTGGCCTACCATTCTTAGACTAACGACTAATGTAACAACCCAACCTTAAAAAAAAAATTATTGCATAGCAAGACGTGGTTGGCCACAGTGTGGGCCAGCCTCGTGCCATGCAGTGGTAGGAGGGGAGCATGCCACGCGCCCTAGGCGCTGGCTCAGCCAACCTAGTCGGGCTAGCTGGCGTGTTGGACCCCGCCGCCGTCGCCGTGGCCTTCCTTCCCACCGCCTCTCTCTCTATCTTTTTCTTCTCCTCTCTCTCTCTCTCTCTCTCTCTCTCTCCGTCCCTCCCACTGCCAACCCGCAGCTGTTGTCGCTGTGCTACTGCAGGTGAGCCTCCTTCTTCCTCTTCCTTCTTCTTCCTCTTCCTTCCCCTCTCTCTCTCTCTCTCTCTCTCTCTCTCTCTTTTAAGCCTCGGGCTCGGGCTCATCGAAGCTGAGCTGTCGACGAGAGGCTGGCCACTGGATGGCCACAAGCGGCCAGTGTCCTCCCCGCCGGCCCAGGTCTGCAACCCCCTCCCTCACCTTCTCTCTTTCTTCTCTTCCTCTTCTCCTCCTCTTCTTCTTCTTCTTCTTCTTCTTCTTTCTTCTTTCTTCTTTCTTCTTATTTCTTCTTTCTTCTTATTTCTTCTTTCTTCTCCCTCAGCTTCTCCTCCCTTCTCCTGTTCTTCTTCTTCTTTCTTTCTTTCTTTTTCTTCTTCTTCCTCGACTTCTTCTCTTCTTTCTACACAGTGCTAGGCTCGGCCCAGCACTAATGGCAGAATTAATTAATTAATTATTTATTTATTGATGTTATTTAGATTCTTCAATATATATTCTTCAATATGATTATTATTAATTATAATTTGTATAGTTAATGATTAATTAGGTATAAATATATATAATACTTATATTTATTTATTTATATGTCTATTAGATTAATAGATAGATTTGTAATTTATAATTATTAGATTTATTTTCTAATACCCTCATGATATATATTTTAAGTAATTCTATTAATTTATTATATATAATTATTCTGCAACAAATAAAATACTAGGCTTAGTTATTTATTTATTATTTTATCGAGTAAAGACTGCATTGTCCCTAATTAATCAAGATAGTGTTTGAATTATAAAATTAATTATAATTAGACCTTGTCTATACTTATAGTTATTTAGCCTTTTATTTTATTTTATTTTATTTTATAATTATATATTTAGAAATACTCTTATATAAAAGGAAACAAACCACTTCTCCTTATGTTATAACTAACATTTTATGATAATAATATAATTATAGTATTTGAATCGTATCTATAATATAGACCTAGTTATGTAATCAAAAAATAAAAGAGAAGTGATTCTATGCCTAATAAACAGTTATATTTTACTTAAATGAATTCTAATTAGATAAGCGACTAACTTTATGATACTTAAATATTCTCAGACCCCGAACCCCCTTACGTGAGACCTTGTGGACCCTGACGATGAGTTGATGTCTGACTGACGGACGTGAGAGTTGCGTGGTTCATGTCTTTTGATCAAGAGTTAGTAGTCTTATCCCCTAGACACCTTTCTCAAATTAGGTTATATTATATATTATGTACATGCATGTTTTGGCCTCTAGCATGATTATATGACTTTATCTAGAGATGATTACAGTCGAGCATATTTTTATTATACATATAATCAGGCTAATCTTAGATATGAGTATGATAATGATAAATAGAGATGATGAGAGATGATTATATTGTTGTAAGGTTATGTCCAGTTGATCTGTAGTATGAGTATGCATGAAATAGATTAGTATGAGTATGCATATGTTGACTATATAGTTGGAGACTACATTGCATCATTTTTCTCTTGATTCCTATTCCACCTAAATTCCTGTTATCGTATTAGATATATGCATATGATTTGTCATTTAGAAGGAAAGCATGAAATGTGATTGATAGGATAGTTGATAGAAAGCGTGAGGATACCGGAGTGGGCGTGAGGATACCCGAGTGGGCGTGAGGGTTAGGGTGTGCCTAGAGATGATTGATCGCTCGATATAGTCACGATTCTATTGGCCTTACGTCTGAAGTCATTAGTCTGTGTGCGCAATAGACATTCGGACACATGCCGTTCGCTAGGGCATATGTGACGAGTTATCCTCACGAGGTTTCTATTAACTATGTAGGTGTCCTGTCTGGATGGATGTTGATACCCTAGCGGGTGGCAGGATAAAATTATATTTTAGATACTCTTACGGGTGGCGGAGTATGCTCTGAGCTTTCGGACATAATGTTGAGACCGGGTATCGGGTGTTGACTATGCATAGTGATCTAGTATGATGATGATATATAGAGATGATATTGATGACTGAGATGTTGAGAAATGCATATGATTTTATTATCATCTGATTACCTGATTATTGAGTGGTCAATACACATCATATGTGGTTGCATTTGATATCATAACATGATCATGGTTGGCATATATTATATGTCATATTTAAGAGAAAGTTATGATGATAGTATGATATGGAGATTTATTTACTCATTGTCGAGTTTTATTAGTTATGACATTTTATCTACTTTTTATTTATATATTATTGAGGATACACTCATATACTCATTCATGACAAGATTCTTTTTTTTTATTCATATTATCCAGTACATGATTTACCCTCTATTTGGCATCACTAATTTGGGTAAAGTTTATTCACTGAGCCTTTTGCCCATGACTCTCTTTATTTCTTTTCTAACCTTTTCAGATATATGGTACATGATAAACATTTGAGAGATCCCGAGAAGATATTTTAGATTGATGAGGTGAGCTATAGGTGCGAGACGATATAGATGATAGTTTATATAGAAATTGAGTTATACTAGTATTTGATATTTGTACTCTTCTGTATTAGACGATGATTTGTATAATGCGGGTCGAATCATAGTGCACTTGTGTATCAGTTATTTTAGTTGTATCTCAATGGTTTGTTATGGCCTGTGTGGGTCCTTCTAGATTATGTAATGGTCTAGTGTATATTATTATGGACTTAGATATTCATATGTTAATAGGTTTATTTGGTTAATAGTATGATTTATTTGGTGATAGATTATGTGATAATGGATAGGTTAGCAGGTTTTATTTGATGATGTCATGATTATATGTGCATAGGAGAGTATCTGTGCATGACGGGCCCCGCCCGACCTATCGCATGCGCCACGTGTGCCATGTGGGCGCGTAGGCGTGCACGTGCCTATGCTAAGCGGGGGTGTTATAATTCAGGTGGTATCAATGCCAGGTTTAAGGATGATCTGGCAAACCATTTGGCTTAGGGTTACGCTAGTAGTTGATCTGGTTTAGGGTTACGCTAGTAGTCGATCTCGATGAGTTTGATATTAATTGGTTGAGATAGAAATCTAGGTTGTGATGTTGAGATTATTAAGTTTTAATACTTTGATGATATAGATAAAAATAATTTGTGATGTTAGTATATTGAGAAATTATTTGAGCGACTAATGAATAAGAAGAGATATTACTAAATCATGCATTGATGTTATTGATATTGAGGTGTTATAGTCTATAGAGCCTAATATTGAATATATAGACTCATTCATATGTTGTGATAAAGTATAAAATTTGTCAATATGTGGAGATATGTATTTTGTGCAAAAGTACTATTATCAGTAGATTTGAGGTTATTTTTAGCAGATATAACATATTTTTGGATTTTTGATCTTTAATGGATATATGTGAGATTAGGAGATTGATAGAAAAGATATATGTGCAGAGAGACTATTCTGATTTTTATGAAAGTTATAATTATGGATTGTGGATAGATAAGTAAGACATATGATGATTGTAGATTGTATATAGAAAAGAATTTTCGGATGACTAGTATGATAAATTATGTTTGCAAGATACTTGTGTTAGTAGGTATGAAATTTTGATTGTATCGATAAGATGGGTGATTTAGTAGGGATATGTGTGTCTAACAATATTGTTAGAGGATTAACGTCTCGTTTAAATCTTTGAGTTGATTACTAAATAGGTAAGGGGTATAGGAAATATGACATGGATATAGTTATTAGATTGTGAGTGATGTTAGTAGTTGAGACGTAAGGTATATAGTTTTGGATGACATGATAGTAGGTCTAGTTTAGAAGTTGCTAATTGTGTGAATTTGATTATATGAAAAGAATGATAATGAACTGAATAATATAGGGTGATGATAGTTGTTAAGTTGATAGTCCCATGACATATCTTGTATGATATTGAAAATATATGTCAACTATTAGTTTAGTTTTGGGCTTTGATTTAGGCGATAAGAATATTATAGCATGACAATCATGTATTTTGGGTGATGAATTTTGATTACAAATATACAGACTTATTTTATTATGATTATTAGGTGATATTAATGATGTTATAGAAGGATGTTGATGATGCTATAAGTTTAAATTGTGTAGTATATGTGGTGGACTTTATATAGAGGATGTGATACGTTAAGACTCTTGATGAATATGAGGTTTATGTGATTTAATTAGAAATGAGATATGTTGGTTTTAATCATAGATGTTAAATTAAGATATTGTGTGCTTTGACAAGCTAGTTGTTTTGATGATACTAATCAAAGAAATAATTTGATAAAATCATTAATAGAGCCTATGGATATGATTATTTATTATGACTGATAGATGATTTGGAAGTTGAACTAATTGCTTCATAGAACGGTAATGAAAGGAATATAGAGGACTATGATATTTCATATTTAGTGCATCGATGGATGTTTATTATACTGCTAAATGATAAACGGATAATGATGTATAGGAAAATGATTATATTAGCATGTTGATCACCTTCTCTAAATCCTCGAGCACATCCATCACCATCTTCAAAGGGATCAACCTCATCCTCAAAGTGCCAATCATCCTCAATGATGAAGCGCACCGGTGCCGCACGCCTCTCGGGTTCCACTACTTCCGGTCTTGGGTTTTGTATCGGAGGTGGGGGATGATGTATAGGCATAGGTAGAAGGGGATCATTGACACTCACATGTCACACCTGGACCTGTGGGGTATCGGTTCGATGAGGTTCCACCGCTGGTCCTTCTTGAGACATCGATCGTCGAGGAGGAGATGACGAGGTCGATTGGTTTATGACATATTTCTTTAAATCATTGTGAACTTTTTGAATTGCTTCAACTCTATGCAGCAATGTTTGGAACATGCCCCTAAGTTCATATGTCAAATCCATATTTACACCCATGGACATTGGTTTACTTGGTCCTGTCGTGATCGCTCCAAAGGAATCGGCCTCACGGTTAAGGTTATCATGGGTTGAGTATTCTCTTGTCGATGTGCTCTCCATAGGTCTCCTTATTGATGTCATCTTCCTTGTTTCAATAATTAATAGAGGTCTGAGGTTCACTTGACTCAGATACTAGATTAATGGGTTATGGTACCAAAAGATAGGTTACAGAACAATTCCTTTAAGATCTGAATTTATTGTAGGAAGCAGTTCGCGCAATCTAGGGAAAATATTCACCAAATATTCTCCCGTAGTCATAAAATTACAAACCAAGTGGATTAGATTTGTAACTCCCTTATCTACAATTTTCGTATTTGTGCCCTTCATAGATTCGAACTATAATTGGGACAAAAACATGAACTAACGTGGGTGATGGTGGTGGTAATGGGTGGAGTGGATGTTAGGGTTATGGATGGTATAGAGATGAAGGTGGATGGTGGATGTGATTAAGGGATGTAGACGAAAGGAACGAAGTTGTCGAGATCCCAAAGAAAAGGGAAGACTCGACAGACGAGGGAGATTAGAAGTTAAGAGAAACTTTGTCAATAGTAGAGGTGGAAGGATGGTTAAGGAGGAGGGAGAGAGATTAGAGAGAAGGTAGGAGGTAAGAAATTAATAATCCAATAGCATAATGAATTTGGCTGCCATCCACATATTTATAAAGGCTAGCCAACAAGTCCTAAAACAATAAGTAACCCTAATTCTAGAGGATTCCCGTCGGTCGCGTTCGAACACACAAAAGACGTTCTCTATATGTGCGAACGCGATGTAGGCGTTCGAACGCGACCTGCAGGAATTTTATTTTAATAAAAATAAATAACAAATACAATAAAAAAAGATCCTAACTAAGTGTATCAAACTGACTAGACTAACATAAGCTAAACATAACTTAAACCAAGTGCTAAATTAATCAATTAATTACATAAGTGACTCAAATCATGAGCCTATCATGCTAAGCCTAATGTCCATGAGGTGATCCAGTCAGACCCGGATCATATCACTCTACCATGCTTTCGCTCACTTTGTCCTCAAAGTGATGGGTGGACGAATTGCTTATTCAACTTGCTTGACTCAGATTAGCCAAAATTGGCGTTGCTTATTTAGCTCGAGTCCTTTAATTCCCCTTGAACTTGATCCCTTCTAGCTAGCTCCCATAAGCTTTGATTATTAGGAAGATCTGGACTTAATAGAGGGGCTAAGTCGGCAAAAATGATTTGACACAAATTTGTCTTGAGCAGCCATAATATCGTGCTCACTATGGCCTTGGGTGGAGCTATTGTAATGCCCCCGCCCAGCACAAGCAAGTGCATGCCCACACGCTCACACAACACGTGCAGTGCATGCAACAAGATGGGCAAGGCCCGTCACACATAGATACACCTGTACTTAACATAATCTATCTCAGAGATCAATCATACTATCAACCAAATAAACCTGCTAACATATGAATATTCAAATCCATGACAATCATACTAGATGGCTACATAATCTGGCAGGGGTCATACAGGCCACAACAAACTATTAAGATACAACTAAAATCGCTAATACATGAGTACACTATAATTTGACCTATATTATAAAAATCATCATCTATACAATGGAGTAAAAATATCAAATAATGGTACAACTCAATATCTAAATAAACTATCTTCTATACCATCTCACATTTATACCTCACCTTATCTTTGCTATAAAATATCTCCTTAAGATATCTCAAATTGCTTTCACGTATCATAATATCTGGGGGTTAGAAAAGAAATAAAAAGAGTCATGAGTAAAAGGCTTAGTGAATAGACTTTACCTCGAATCAGTGATGCCAAACAGAGAGTAAATTATGCATTAGATAATATGAATGAGAAAGAGCATCATGTCATGAATGAGTATATAAATGTGTCCTCAATAATACATAAATGAAAGTAAGATATCATGTTATAAAAGTATATGATTCTTAAGAATGAATAAATAAATTTCTATGTTATATCATCATCATAACTCTCTTAATATAAAACATATGATGCATGCCGACCATAACCATGTTATAATACCAAATGCACTCACATATAATGCATAATGACCACTTGAAAGCCAAGTATATCAGATGATAATGAAATCATATGCATTTCTCAACATCACCATCATCACTAACATCTTGGTATAATATCATCATACTAGACCACTGTGCATAGTCAACACCTAGTACCCGATCTCAACATCTTGCTCGTAGGCTCAAAGCATACCTTACCATAAGCTAAGGGTATCTCAATCATAATCATAAACTGCCATATGCTAAGAGTATCTCAGTCATAATCATACATTGTCATATGCTAATGGTATCTCAATCATAATTATACCCTTACCATATGCTAAGGATATATTAAAATCCATCCAGATTAGGTACCCACTAGTTAATAGAAATCACATGAGGGTAATTTGCCACACGTATGCCTTGGCGGGCGGTAGGTATCCGAGTGTCTATGCGCACAGACTCAACAGACCTCAAACATGGGCCATGAGATATCGCATATCAGCAACCATAATCATCACGCTAGATACCTTTAACCCTGGCGCCTACTCGGGTACCCTTATTCTTTTTCTATTAACTTTCTTATTAATGAGATTTATGTTTTTTTTTTCTATATGATAGATCACGTGCATATATCTAGTATTATAATAAGTCATGCATATCAAGAATATAGGTGGTAAGGAAGTAAAGAGGAAAGTAATGCAATACAGTCTCCAACCATATATCTAACACATGCATATCTTAGTTAGTCTATCACATGCATACTCATACTAGAGATCATCTTGACATAAAGTCATAATAGTATAATCATATCCAATCATCTCTATATATTATTAACATACACATATCCCAGATCAGTCTAATCAAATACATGATAAAATATGCTCGACTGAAATCATCTCTATATAAGATCATATAATCATACTGTAGGCCAAAATATGCATATACATAATTATACAATAGATCCTAATTTGAGAAAGATGTCAAGGAGATAAGACTACTCACTGTTTGATTAGAAGACATAAACCACATATTCGCCACGTCCGTCAACCGAGAGTCAATGTAATAACCCAGATTTAAAAATATAATAATAATAATAATAAAGAATAATAATATATAAATTTAATTAAATTAAAAAAAAGGAGAGATAAAAAAGAGAAAAAAAAGAAAAAGAAAAATTGTGTTGCAAGGCATGAGCTCATGCCATGCAAGTTGCGGGCGGGCTGAGGACGCCACGCGCCCCCAGTTGTCGACCCGGCCAACTTGGCCAAGCCGGTTGGCGTGGTGGGCCCCAGGACCGCCGTAACTGCCGCTATTCCAACTCCTCCCCACCGCCTCTCTCTCTATCATTTTCTTCTCCCCACTCTCTCTCTTTCGGTTTCTTCTCCCCACTCTCTCTTTCGGTCTTTCTCTCTCCTCCTTCCCTTAAACTCTCTCTCTCTCTCCCACTGCCGACCCGCCACTGCTGTCATCGTGCTACCACAGGTGAGCCTCCTCCTTCCTCTTCCTTCTTCTTTGTCTCTCTCTCTATCTATCTATCTATCTATCTATCTATCTATCTATCTATCTATCTCTATCTCTATCTCTCTCTCTCTTTCTCTGTTTCTTGCCTCGGGCTCGGGCTCGCTGGAGCCAAGCCGTCGACGAGAGGCTAGCCGCTAGATGGCCACCAGCGGCCAGTGCCCTCCACGCCGGCCCGAGTCCACAAGTCCCTTAGTTTCTCCTCTTTCTGCACTGTAGCAAAGCATTGGTGGCATTATTTATTTTTTTATTTGTTTTATTTTAATTTTTTATATTTATTTAGTTAGGTATTGCTTTCTTAATTAATGTAGATAACTTATTTAGACATTAATTATTTTAATAATAATGTATATTCTTCAACATGATGATTATTAATTATAATTAGTATAATTAATGATTAACTAGATTATAAACTATTATGCATAAGTATAGATAATACTTATATTTATTAATTATGTATTTATATTTCTATTAGATTAATAGATAGTTTTGTAAATTATAATTATTAGATTTATGTACTGATATTCATAATATAAGCATTTTAAGTAATTTTAACAATCTATTATATACTATTGTGTGTAGAATAAGATACTAGTCTTATTAATTAATTAATTAATTTATTATTTTGCATAATTAAGTAAATACTATAAAACTTCTGATTAATCAAGATAGAGTAAGAATTATAAAATTTATTATAAAATAGATCTTGTCTATGCGAATATCTTATTTATAATTATTTAGCTTTTATTTTATAATTACATATTTAGAATATTTTAAACAAAAAGAAACAAACCTTTCTCCTTATGTTATAACTAGCATTTTATGATAATAGTATGTTATAGTATTTGAATCGTACCTATAATATAGATCTAGTTATGTACAAAATAAAAGAAGTGATTCTAAACCTAATAAACATTTATATTCTGTTTGAACTAATTCTAATTGGATAAACGACTAACTAATGTTACTTAAACATTTTCAGACTTTGAACCCCGGACCTTGCTAGTGATGTGTGACGGTTGATTGGTGGACGTGAGGAATACGTGTGTTGGGTCTTCTGATCAGTGTGAGTAGTCATATCCCCTAAACGCCTTTCTCAAATTAGGTTATATTATATATTATGTACATGCATGTTTTGGCCTCCAACATGATTATATGACTTTATCTAGAGATGATTACAGTTGAGCATATTTTTAGCATGCATATAATTAGGCTGATCTTGGATATGAGTATGATGATGATAAATAGAGATGATGAGAGATGATTATACTGTTATAATTTTATGTCTAGTTGATCTGTAGCATGATTTTGTATGTGATAGATTAATATGTGTAAGCATGTGTTGACTACATGGTTGGAGATTACATTGTATCATTTTTCTCTTGATTCTTGTTCCACCTAAATTCTGTTATGCATTGACTTGTTATCGTACTGAATATATATATATATATATATATATATATATATATATATATATATGTATATATATGTATATATATGATCTATTATTTAGAAGGAAAACATGAAATATGATTAATATGATAGTTGATAGAAAGCGTGAGGATACCCGAGTCGGCATGAGGGTTAGGATACGCTTGATGGATGATTGATCGCTCGACATAGTTGCGATCCTATTGGCCTTACGTCTAAGGTCGCTAGTCTATGTGTGCAGTAGACATTCGGACACATGCCATTCGCTAGGACATATGTGACAAGTTATCCTCATGAGAGTTCTATCAGCTAGAAGGGTGCTCGATTTGGATGGATGTTGATACCCTAGTGGGTGGTAGGGTATGTTTATATTTGAGATACTCTTTGTGGGTGGCAGAGTATGCTCTGAGTCTTCGGGCATGATGTTGAGAACGGGTATCGGGTGTTAACTATGCAAAGTGGTCTAGTATGATGATGACATATAGAGTTGATATTGATGACTGAGATGTTGAGAAATACATATATTTCATTATCATCTGATTACCTGATTATCAAGTGGTCAATATACATCATATATAACAATATACATCATATATATACTTATGACTATTTTAATACATGTACATAATACATGTACTTAACTAGTTACTAGTTATACATATAATAATAATTATCCATTAATATAAAAATCATTATCCGATATCAGTATTTTATTTTATAGAAAATAATATATAATAATAATAAGGTATTATTAATATGATTACATGTATTAATCTAATAAACAATGGCTAAACTATAAATAAATTCATATGCAAGTATTTATAATTATAATTAATAAATTATTATACTAAAAAAACTTAGCTAATACTTATACTAGTGAGTGTAAATTATCAAAATAATCTACCATCTAAATAAACTAATTTACCTAAATTTTAGAAAATAAATTATATAATTAATGTAAAAAATTTAAAAGGAAGCAACCCTTTGCTCGACCCTACTAGAGTGCTAGGCCGAGCCCAGCACTGTTGCAAAAGGGGAAGAGTTGAGGAAGAAGAAAAAGAAGAAAGAGGAAGAAGAAAGAAAGTAAAGAAGAAGAAGAAGAGAAGAGAAGACAAGAGAAGGAGAAGGGAGGAGGGTGCATAGTCAAGCTGGCTGGCCTCTCGCTAGTGGTTTGGCTTTGGCGAGCCTGAGCTCAAGGCAAGAAAGAGAGAGAGAAAGAAAAGGAAAGAGGGGGAGTAAGAGATCTCATCGACAGTGGTGGTTCCAGGGGAGGTGGCGACGGGTCGGTGTCGGCAATGCAGAGAGAAAGAGAGTGTGAGAGAGAGTAGAGTGAGAGGGTGACCGAGAGAGAGAGAAGGAAGTGGAGGAGGGAGGATGGCAGCGGCAGCGGGGCCTGCCGTGCCAGCTGGCTGAGCCAGCGACACGTGGCAGCCCCAAAGCTTGTCACGGCAAGTGAGAATTTTCTCACCTGCTGGGCTCAACTTGGGCACGAGGTCGGCCACAATGTGGTCGATCGTGTCATGCCCAAAATCGGTGGCTAGGGCAAATCAAGCATGTCTCTCTCTGCCTAAGGTTGTTTAGGAAGTCCCAACATCTACTACAAGTCTCCTTCAGACTCAATTTTAGGCTGTCAAACCATTGAGTGTAAAGCGACACTAATATTTTGCCGAACTCCATTCCATCGGGCATATTTTTTAAACTTAAACTCTAGCCACATATCTTTGAAGTCTAATATGATAACACCCAAGTCGTAGATCCATTTGGTGCCTAACTCAAACATCCACTCCCTATGGAGCCAATGAGTGAATATCCAACTCCAATGCATACTCTTGGACCTTCATTGTTACCCATCAGCACACGCTATTTGTTTGAAGGGTGGTACCA
The DNA here is from genome assembly GCF_048772165.1 of Typha angustifolia. Classification (NCBI taxonomy): domain Eukaryota; kingdom Viridiplantae; phylum Streptophyta; class Magnoliopsida; order Poales; family Typhaceae; genus Typha; species Typha angustifolia. Next base: position 6,229,353 of record NC_133252.1, on the reverse strand, counting down.
TCTCCAATCATCACAGCAAAGCCTATGATTGGCTACGGTGTCAAACCCATTGTCTAGACCAACTGCTCATCTATAAAGTTATGCATGCTGCTAGCGTCGATAAGTATCTGCAAGGCATAACCTTTAATGGTGCAATTAACTCGAAGAGTAGTCATTGCGACGGATTCGACATAGGCTTGGAATGAGATTTCTTCTTGGATTTCCTCTCTATTTTCTAGGCGCCCTTGAACAATAATCTCTTCATCTAAAACCTCCTTCTCTAATTTAACAACATCATCTAGCACCATCACCGCTGTCGTCGATCGAGCGCACTTATGTCTTGGCGTGTATCTTTCGTACAATAGAAACAAAGCTCCTTCATTCTTCTATCTCCCACCTAGACTTTTGTGAGTAACTAAATAAGAGCTATAATAGGTCTCCTCACCTCTAGAATAGGCCACTGAAAGGAGCGAACCTCTACTATCCTTAGCAGACATGTAGGCACTGTTTGCTCGGTTGTAGTTTGTCTAGTGGTGGCTTCAGCCTTCAACACATTCCAATCACTCCTAGCTATATTCTAAAGCTCTCTTAGCTTATTCTCTATCATCAACATAGTGGAGAAAGCTTCGAGGAGGGTAGCTAGTTGGGTCGCGTTCACCTCTGCTTGGATGTCCCACCAAAGGGCGCTTACAAAAGTACTCTTCAATTGTGAGTCCATCCAGTCACAGACTTGGTTGCTTGTGCGCTCAAACTCCTCTTGATATGCCCTCACTATAGTCTTTTAAGTGAGCTTGGTGAGGGCAGTTTGGAAGTCCTCATAGTCAGTAGGCCTAAACTGATTGTATATTGCCTCTACAAACTCATCCTAAGTCCAAAATGGTTGAACTTGATTAGAGGCTTGGTTGTAACAACCCAAAATTCTAAAACATAAATAAATAAATAAAATACAAATAATTAGATAATGAGGAATTTCATTTTATCTCTTATATTTTAGGATTTAAATTAAATTAAATTAAATTTTTAGGTATATCTTTAAGATATTAGAATCCTTATTCTAATAGGACTTTTATTATATTTTTTTAACTATAAAAAGGGGCCTAGAAGAAAACCCTTGATGGAATTGTTAAGAGAGTAGGGGTGACATTGTAGCGGTGCTACAGTACCAAGAAAAGGAAAAAAAAGGAAAAAAAAGAAAAAAGAAGAAGAAAAGGAGATTATTCTTGAGAGAGAATAGAGAGATAAAAACATGTATAGAGAGAAGAGATTAGAGAATAGAGATAGGAGAGCTTATCATACCAAAGAGAGAAAAAGGAAAGAGAAGTCAATAATAGAGAGCATTAGAATTTGCAAAGATTATGATTAGGATGCGAAAATTAAATTATTTTGGATTAAGCGATCAAGACAAGTTCCCACTCATATATTATTAAATTTTTATTATTAAAAAGTAAATTGTTTAATTGAAAAATATATCTTTTTATTAATTCTTATCCTGTATAATTTTATGAGATAAGAAATTAAAATATAATAATCATGTATAGGAAAATTAAGAAATTTGTTGTTTTAAGGATTTTCAATGAAAAATTAGATATGTTAAGACTACATGTATTTTATAGAAAATCAGATTTATTATTTTTGAAAAAAAAGGATTTTGTTGTTTATATATTCAAATTTCTGAAAATATTCAATATTTCTCTTTATTGCAGAAAATAAGATATAAATTAGGAATATTTCAATTTATATGAATTTCAGATTTCTAAAAATAACCAATATTTATTTTTATTCTAGAAAATAAGAATAAATTGGAATTACTTCAATTTAAAGGAATTTCGGATTTGTAAAATTATTTATTATTATATTTTTTCTTCAAAAAATAATTAAGGAAATCTTTATGCTTATATATTTTATTTTCTATAAATAAAATATAAGAGACTTTTATTAAAAAGAAAGATTATTATTTATTCATGTTTTCTGACTTATTAAGAATGATTTATATTATATATATTATATAAATCATAGTATTTGGATTTATAGATTATTCGTGCATATATTGTATTTAAAGAATTGAGAATTTTGATAATTGAAGAATTTAATATTTGAGATTCAGAATGATTGGTATAGTTGAATACTAATAAAAGTGAGATCTGGAACTCAATTTGTTTTTAAGAACATAAGTCGAGGAAAATATTCTTAGAATATAATGTTACGACGTGCTACCAAGTGATTTTGGCGGGATTAGAAAAAAGATTCCTAGATTTTTGTCCTAATGATCTAATCTTACTTAATAGCTAGTAGAAAAATTAGTAAGGCACCTCAAAATACCTACTATGACCCTAGATGGATCGACTATCTAGAAAAGTCTCGAGTGCCATCCCAATGGTGACTATGTAATGCGATGTGGCAACGAGTTGGAATACCCAATAAAAAGACAATATGGCATATTATCAATTTTGGCGAGTTTCCTTAATAGTACACTTTTGGTAGAGATTGACTCCTTTTATATTGATTTATTCAACTTTGATACGATCTCCCCTTAGGCTAAGGTTCGATCTTTTCTAATTCTCTGATCTAGATTGGATTTAACATTGAACTTTGTAATAAGATCTCGAAAGATGCTGCCATCGAATCGACGTGAAATTTGCATATGTTGTAGCCCTAGAAAATAGCTTTTCAAAAAATCAAGTTTTAGGCGAATCAGATGTGGGGATCTCGAGATATCATTTGATTAGTGGACGAACATCAAGGTGGTCTATTTAGAATCCATAGATGGAGGCACGAGATCCTAGGTGATGGTGGTTAGAGGCGGACCGGCGTTTGTGGGGTGGCACCGATGAAAAGTGGTGATGGAAAGATTATGGTTGATGGAAGGGTTAGGGCAAGTGTTGGATAGATTGGAAGAAGAGGGAGGAGAGGGCCGCCTCTAAGGGTCTAGGGTGATTGGCCGATCGAGGGAGGTAAGAAGCGGCGTCGTCGGGGATTGAGAGAAAGAGAGCAAAGAAGACGAAGGAGGCAAGGCAAAACTCAATTCTTCAATAATGATCTCTGGTTGTCATCCACATCCCTTTTAGAGATTAACCAAACAACTCAAAGTTAACCCTAAACAATACAATTTTGCCGACCGTGTTCGAACGCGCCCGATCGCGTTCGAACGCATCAAGTTCGCTCTTCTTTGGATTTGCGAACGTGATGTAGGCGTTCAAACATGCTGTAGACGTTCGAATGCGCAATCGAACGCGCCTGTTTCCCACTTCTTTGGATTTGCGAATGCGATGCAAACGTTCACAGTGCATTCGAACGCCGCGTTCGAATGCACAATGCACACTCTCACAACCACGTTCACAACCGCGTTCGAACGCACTCCACCCGCATTCCAACGCGACTTATAGAAAACTTATTTTCTTGGAAACTAAACATTAAAACAAGAAACAAAGATACTCCTAAAGTGTATCCATACTCGAGACGTCCTCGGTGAAGTTCGAATCATATCAAACTTGAGATATTATGAATGATTTATGATTCGATTTCCATGATAGTGCACTTTTAGTAAAGATTGATTCGTTTAATATTAATTTATTTAAATTGAAATATTATGAATGATTTATAATTCGATTTCCATAATAGTACACTTTTAGTAAAGATTAATTTGTTTTTATTGATTTATTTAAATTGAGTTAATATGAATGATTTATGATTTTAATTTAGCATATATTGATTTGAAATTGAGTACAAGAGAGAAGAAAATTATTTATTTTCCAAGACTGCTATATATATTATTATGATCCTTTTTCTACTACTATATTTATCACATGTTGATATTTGTCATTAGACATATTCTCAGTAGAGTGGGTTACTTGTGTCTAGCTCATGAGAACTTATTATTTTGTAGGAATTTCAAAAGCTGCTTAGTGAAAACTTTGAAGGCTAAGTACCATTTTTGCTGTGTCAATTTATTTTAGGATTTGATTACTATTTGGGCTTTCATGTTTTCTCTGAGTTTTATCCTATAGATTTGCAGCCATCATGTTCCCGGATCGGGGTGTGACATTGGTACCATCATATGGTGATCTCCTTAAGATGAAATGATACCAATAACACTTTCTAAGCCTCTACTGTTTTAGTTGATAGATCCAATCGGGGGGATCATCCCTATTAAATTAAGGGAAGTTGAGGTGAATAGTTCCACCTTATATTGTCGGTTCTTTTTCGTTCTCTTAATGGACCACCCTTCGTCCTCTATGGTTCATCCTAGCAACTCTAAGATTAAGTTTTTGAGGCTCTGGATCATTGAGTTGCACAAATATCTTTCTCTTCAAAGTGAGGAATCACCGGTGCTTGGTTGCTGGTTTGATTCTTCTTGTGGGTGGAGTGGGTAGCAGCGGACTCTTAAACAGATAATCAACATAACCACCATATTCCTCTTCTTGTTCAATACATAGTGGTTGTGAAGGATGTTACGAACCAGATCTGGACTGATCTAGACCTAAGAAAATTATAAAAATTTAGATGATGGTATCTTCACGAGATAGGGTTCTAATAGCTAGTTTCACGTCAATCGGATGTTTGGATAAAAAGATATAGCTAAAATAATGGAGCAAGGTTAGAATGGGGTTAAATAGTAAATATTTGACGTTATGATAGTCGTCGAAGGGTGGCTGTAAGGTAGGGTGGCTCGTGGAGGTGATGATGGCAATGAGTTGGAGGTAGAATTAGGGTTTCTAACTTAGATCTACTTCTAGAAAAATAAACGATTATGATTAATTTACTTCTATTCCTAGATTATCTTTTTTTCTCCTAAGATAGTCTAAAGTTAAAACATAATTTTTTATTCTTCATTGGATGTTTGGATGAATAAACAAAGAAACCTAGCCCCTATATATATAGAGGTTGGGTATAATGAGTTATACTCGAACTTAGCTCTAAAGGCTTATATGACTCGAATTAAGACTTACCTTAAAGGCTTATATATTTTAATTGAAGTTGCCTTAGTAACTTACGTGACTTAATTGAACTTGTCCTAGTGGCTGACATGATGTAATTAGATTTGCTTTTAGGGCTTATATAAGAGATAAACATGAATCAATTAAAAAATTAATAAACTCGATCCATTGAGCTCAATGTCCTCATGATTCGATCCGATTAGACTCGAATCGTATCAAAGGAGCTATTGGACCAATTAGGATAGCAGCATATTACAATAGACCTGATCAGACCCATTATGTGCCCTTAGCTCAAATTGCCACTTTTGATGGCGATCTCCCTCTTGTCTCCTTTGGTTGCCTATGAGAGTGGACCTCTCTGATGTCCAGCAAGGCCTCTCTTATGTTAGAGAATATGGAAACCATGTCTTCATATTGGTGGAGGCGAGTGCCACCATGGCAAGGTTGAAATTGGGGACACCCTTGCCTCCATACCTTCTATGGGGTCTACAACTTGAGAAGTCTCCTATTAACCTCTTACATATATGGCTCTGGTCATGGCCATGGTGTCTGAGGAATAGTGGCTCTGATACCACTTGTTATGATCTATTCTTAAAAACTGGCTTATGATCAGGTACTGTTTGGCGTGGTGAATCAACTTGAGGTTCTAATGGGGTTTAAGACCTTGGACGTTGCTAATGCAGTTAGGGAAAATGTAGGACATGGTAAAGTAGTGTAGGAAGGTGGTGATGGCAAGGAATGGTGGAGATCAAGGATGAGGTTTAGACTTTGATGATACCTTTATAATAATAGCGAGGAGGATTTCTAGATCGGTGGTTGTTGCAGGTCTTTAATGGAGTCAAGACATGGTGAGGGTGTGGTTGATAGTTTTGTGGATAGGGATGATGATCTAGCAAGAGAGAGAGAGAGAGAGAGAGAGAGAGAGAGAGAGAGAGGTGGTGGAAGAGGGAGGAAAGGCCAAAGGAGGTGATAGTGGCAGGAATGCAGGTTTGTGGCTAGTTGGTGGCAGATTCTAGGGCAAAACTTTCCATGGTAATTTTGGACGATCTACCAATTGGAATCTTGTGTAATCTGGATATGTTGTTCACTTGGAAGAGAAAAATAAGTCAAAAATCTCCAAGACTGGTTGGTTAGATTAGGAGATATGATCAAAAGAGTAACTAAAGGTTAAGTAGCATGGGATGGACGGGGCTTGATGGGAAGATGTTGATTAATGGCAAGGTAAGGCCTATTGAGGTGGTAGCTGGATGTTGTTAGGAGATAAGGAGGGGAGAGCAGGTGGTTGTGCCTAAAGGGAAGGGGAGGTTTGACGGAGGAGAGAGATTTGCTAGCGGCCAAGAAGAGGGCTTGCGGCGAGAATTAAAGGAAGGGAGAAGAAGCTAGGTCGAAGAGAGGAGAAGGGAGACTAGGGAGGATAATTCCAATTTTCTCAATTCATGACTAGTCACTAATTGGTTAACCCAAACCGTATTAAATTTATCAATAAACTGACTCAACTAACATAAGCTAAAAATAACTTAAACCAAGTGCTGAATTAAATATTTAATTAGATAAGTGACTTAAGCCATAAGCCTAATATCAATGAGGTGATTTGATCAGAATGGGATCACATCGACAACCAGTGTGCAAAAAGAGAGAGTTTGAAGGTTTGAGAATTTTAAATTTGCAAGAAAATGAATATGGCTCTCATTGCAAAGTTGTGGTGTAAACTTTTGTCTTCTAAAAATTAACTTTGGATAGATATTATGAGTTAGAGATGTTAAGAAATTAAAAATAGATGAATTTAAACTGTTAGCCTCTAACATGATTTCTCTTTTTTGGAGTGTTCTTCAAACTAGGTCTTGATTTCGAGGTGGAATTTGTAAACTCTTGGGAAATGGTAATTAGAAATATAAAATTATGGAAAGACATTTGGATAGAAATCGTTCTTTAGCAATTTTGTTTTCTAAATTGTTTGATATTACTTGAGATGTAGAAGCTCATGAAGTTGGGATAGGTAAGATTGACACTTTCTATACAAATGTTTTGAGTGAAAATTTGCAGCAAGAAGAAATGCAATTTAGGCATCTTCTAATTGTGGGTTTAAACCTACTAGTAAAAATGATCAATATGGTTCAAGGTTTGATACAAAAAATACATTTTTGTAAAATATTTGTATAGATTTTTGAATAATGGTGAAATGATCTTAGAAGTAGTTCTTAACCTATAGAAGACAGGTATTTCTTTGAAATTAAAACCAGTATGTGGCTTGTTTATAATAATAAAATTCGCATTCCGGATAATCTTACTAGGCACAATTGGCCTGAAAGTGTAGTGTGTAATTCCTACAATAATAATGAAATAGGAAAACTTATGTTCTTAAAGTGCACTTTTGTATACTAAATAGATTTTCTGGGAAGAATGATTTGGGCTGATTTTGCATTACCTAATACTCTTGCTGATAAATGGAAGTTAAGGGTAATGTAAGGGTAATGTAAGGAGTGAAGAGTGATTGTAAAAGCTTTTGAAGGGTATGGATGACAGCTTACATTTGGTTAATTTGGCTGGAAAGGAACCATAAATTTTAGTAATTCTAAGCCTAAAATGTCTTAGGAGCTTGTTAATTGAATTAATGAATTATTCTCTATTTGACAAGCCTAAAGGGGGAGGCAATCGAGAAGAAGGTTAAGCTATGGACGAATAAAGATGTATTGAGATTGACGACTAGCTATTGGCCATTAATGTTCCTTATCGTTCAATCTTTAGTCTTGATGGTGTTAGATTAGTAGTGATATGATACTCCCTCTCATTGGTGGACACTTAGACCCCCTTTCACTTCAGGAATAATAAGTCTTTATTCTAGAATACATCTTATTCTAGAATAATCTAAATGTTAAAATAATAATATTCTATAATATAAATACTATTTATCAAAATTACATCTTATATCACACACTAACCAAATTACCAATTTATCCTTGATTTGGTTACAATTTCACTTAAATATCTTATTATAATTTAGGGATTTTTATAACTCACACCTTACATTTTGCCTATTTTATGATTCGCGCCCCGTCCTATAATGTTCACTGAATGATACCAGAAAGAGAATATTCTATTATAATCCATTATGTAATTTATAATATTCCTAAATTACCCTTGTACTTATCTCTAATTTTATTCATAACATGAACATCCATACTTGTTACTTTTTCTCAAATTATAGAGAATATCACATAAATGTCAAGCCAATCTTAGAGCTTCCAAACTCCAGGCCATGGAGATCTCAGAGCTCCCTAAACGCCAAGCCGATTTTGTTACTTGCAACTTAAAAGATGGGGAGGGAGATAAAGAAAATTTGGGGAAAGATGAAGAAAAAAAGGGTTTGAGTTAGAGAGATGAAAAAAAATAGGTAAGTTGGGGGAAGCTTTTTAGGCTTGTACGTGGTAGGGATTTTGGGGGATTCTTATGGATTGTGGATTTTGATATTATAATTTTGTGAGGTAAGATTTAGTTATAGATAAGAGGATTTAGATTTTGTAGTGTTAGGGTTTAGTTAGGGGAAGAATGATTTTGTGGGATTTAGGTTAGGTCAGAACTTTTTAAGGGTATTTTAGTAATCTTTAAACTAGAGTCACATAAACTATATAACATGGTTAATGTCAGTTAGCTAAAGTAACGTTGAGGTGTTAAATGAACATTATAGAAAAAATGAGGGGTCGCATTATAAAATCCCCAAAGACGAGATGCGAATCACAAAATAAGCAAAATGTAGGGTGTGATTTGTAAAAATCTTTATAATTTATCACTCATCTGCGATCTCTTTCAAAGATCTTATCAATTAGTCTTCTCTTTTCTCTCTCAAACATCTTATTATAATTTAGAGGGTTTCTTCCATGCAAGAGTTAATTCTTTATCAATTAATTTGATGAAAATCTAACGGTTAAGATCTTTAAGGGTATAATAGGAATGAAAGATATAACCGGTTCAGTAGGTAATTTTTTTAGATATATAATCTTGCACATTATTTTTTAACAATTATATTATCTTAATATTTTATTAAGTAAAAGACATATATATCATTAACTGAGAGTAATGTATATATATATATATAAGAGTATTGATATCTTTTATAATTAAATTGATGAAAATTTAATTATATTTTATCTTTTTTATTATTTTTTATTATTTACATATATCTCCCATTAGTTTAAGATTGATTTAAATTAAATTTTAATAGATAGAGATAGAGAATTATATTTAAATTAAAGTTTATCTCCAAATAATCAAATTTAAATTATTTAATATTAAATGATATCTTCTATAATTAAGGCATAATTATATTTAAGAGAGAAATCTTAATGGAAGAAAAAAAAATGTGTAGAGTACTTCTTCCGTACCATAAAGTTAATTATTTATCAATCAGTTTGATGAAAATCTAATGGTTAAGATTTTCAAAGATATAATAAGAAAATTGGGAAGTTAGACACATAATTAAATCTTCTTAACTAATATACTATTTTTCTTACGAATGTGGTTTTGGAACCGGTACTAGGAACTGGTACCGAGTATGAAAACTGGCTATTATAGCCGTTGGATTAAGATTATAATTTTTAAAGGTATATTGAAGTATTTGCCTATAATTTATCATTCCTCTTCTCTCTTTCCTCTCTCTCCTCTCTTATCATATTTTTTATTTTACACTAAATAAATAAAATCTAATTTAAAGAGCATAAATGTTAATAATTTAATATTTCATAAAAATAAGCACATTTTAAAAACTATGATTATTATTAAATATTTATTTATAAATATGAATATTATAAAATTTTAATAATATGCATTTAATTGATATAATATTTTTTATAGACTATCTTATTTTTTAAAATAATATTATATGTACTAATAACATAAAAATTATAGTATTAATAAACTAATATTTTAATGAATTAAATATTTTCTCATAGGTAAAATAATATATTTACTATTTAAACTATGTATTAATGATAGATTCTTGTACTAAAGATAGGCTACGCAACGATTCCTTCAAAATCTGAATATATTATAGGAATCAATTCGCGCAATCGTGGAAAAATATTCATCAGATATTCTCTGGTAGTGAGCAAATTACGAAACTAATTGGGTTAGATCCATAACTTCCTGATCTACAACTTTTGTATTTATGCCCTTCATAGATTAGAACTGTAGCAGGGACAAAAATATGGAATAACGTGGGTGATGGTGACAGGTGGAGTGGATGTTAGGGTTATGAAAGGGTATGGAGATGAAGATGGATAGTGGATGTGGTTAATGGATGTCGACAAAGGGAACGAAGAGGGGTGACTCGACAGACGAGGGAGATTAGAAGCGAGGAGAAACCTTGCCAACGGTAGTAGATATGGAATAATGGTGAAGAGGGAGGAGGGAGAAGTCTAGAGAGAAGATAGGAGGCAAGAAATCAATAATCCAATTTCATAATGAAGTTGGCTGCCATCCATATATTTATAGAGGCTAGCCAACAAGTCCTAAAATAATATGAAACCCTAATTCTAGAGGATTCTCGTCGATCGCGTTCGAACGCGCTCGATTGCATTCGAACACACTCAAAAAGCTCCATCTCTAGATGTGCGAACGCGATACAGGCATTCGAACGCGGGCGTTCGAACTCGCCCGACTGCGTTCGAACGCACAATATACGTTCTCTATATTTGCGAACTTGATGTAGGTGTTCACAAGGGTGTTCCAACACGACCCTTCGTGCGTTTGAGCGTGACCTATAGGAATTTTATTTAATGAAAATAAACATTTAATTCAATAAGAAAAGATCCTAACTAAGTGTATCAATTAACCTAATTAAAATTTTCTTTCTTTAAATTATAAAATAAAAAAGTGAGAAAAAATTAATATAATATTATTAATAATCTCTTGTTTAAGCTAAAATAAAATATATGAAAGTGTAAATATTTTAATATTATTAATAATCTCATTTTGTAAAGAATATTGAAAAAGATAACATCCATGTAAAATTGATGTGATCTGGGCCCGATAGAATCACCTCAGATGGGACATTGGATTTGCTAGGTCGAACTAGGTTATCATTGGGATTTTCGTTTCAACATTACCAATTTTAGAATATGGCATTTGAATAGTCGCAACCCGATGTTCAAACGCCACAAGCTCATCGAAAAATAAGTGCTTTCGAGTTTTGGTATTCGAACTACTGCCACCCGGCGTTTGAATGTCAAAGCTCTATAAAAGAATAAGTGCTCATAGGTTTTGGCATTCAAATGGTGGTAGCCTAGCATTTGAATGCCAAAACATATTGACTGCCGAACGGCTTCCACTTGCCATTCGAACACCGAAACTTGAGAGTGTAATCCATCCAACAATAGTCAAATGCCTGGCATCGAAATTGTTATGATAGAGTCAATTTGAATTATTTTGAATTTTGGTCAGCCTCTAAATATGTGGAAAGTAGTAATTTTGTTATTAGGAAAGAATACTAGAATTTCTATCATCTCCTACCTCATCTCCCGACATCATTCCTTTTCTTCTCGACTATTTATTGTTATGAACAAGATTTGGAAAGATTTTAAACTAATAAAATTATGATATTTTTATAGATTGTAGCCTCATAGGTTAGGACTCTAATAGCTTCAGTTTCACATAAACTGGAGGTCGGGATAAAAAGTTAAAATAAGATAGTAGAGGAAGGTTAGGACTAGATATATTGGTAATTATCTAATGTTGCAGCAATCGTCAGAGGGTGATGGGTGAGCAAGGATGGTGGTGGACAGTCGTAAATTATGGTGGCTCATGGAGGTGATAGTCGGTAGGGTTTGGAGGTAAAATTATTCTATGTTAGATTTACTCCTAGGAAAATAAATGGTTTACGATTAATTTACGTATTATCCTAGTTTATCTTACTCGTATTCCTAAGATAAACTCAAGTCTAAAATAATTTTTAATGCTTGAATGCTTAGATGATTAAACAAAGAAGCCCAACTCCTTTATAAATATAGATCGGGTATAAAGGATTCCTACTCGTATTAGCCCTAAAGTCTTATATGACTCGAACTAAAACTGCTTTAGAGACTTACTTGACTTAATTGGACTTGCCTTAGTAGCTTATATGACTTAATTAAACTTGCCTTAGTGGCTTATATGACTTAATTGGACTTGCTTTAGTGGCTTACATAAATTAACTAGAGTTACTTTAAGGACTTACATGACATAACTAGACTTATCTTAAGGCTTATACAAGAGATAAACATGAATTAATTAAAAGATAATTAGACTCGATTCATCGAGCCCAATGTTACTTTCAACTATAAAATATGTAGAAATAGATGTAGAAAAAGACAAATATTAATAAACCAATATTTAATAAAATTAAAATATATTTAAATTATAATAATAATTTTGTATAAGTATTGCATATCTACCTCTCAAACATTGCATACCTACCTTTTAAACATTGCATATTTATCTACTTAACATTACATTCCATACCTATCTCCTTAGATTGCGTATATAATGTCTTAGCCTAGCATTGGTATAAAATTGATATGATTCGAACTAGATCGGATCACTTCAAAAGATATTGGGCTCAATGGATTGAGTTTAGTTATCTTATTTGATTACTTGATTTAGTTAGAACCTTAGTAGGTTAGGATTTTATTTAATTAGCTAAATCCAACTCTTCGCAGTTTCAAAAAAATATTTGCAGAATATTCTATAGACATCTGAATAATATCAAACTGGTTGGATAAGATCACCAGCCTCCAGATCTACAACTTTGTATTAAGGACTTCTCTAGATTCGAAATCTATTTGCCACAAAATAAAGGGTTAATTCGAGATAAAGAAGATTGATTTAGTTAAATTTGTTTATGATTTTTTGATTTAATCTCTATAAATATGGCCTTATGGCTTATATCTTAAGCATACCTGGAATGAAAGATTAATTTGCTTTTACCTTGGCATCTCTCTCAACTAGGCCATCGGCCTCTATATCTCTCTCTCCTCCCTCTTCACCAACCAGCGCCACCTCCTCCGTTGGTAAGGTCTCGTTTAGGTTCTAATTTTCCTCTTCTGTCGATCCCTCTAGTCTCATAGGTCAGGCCTACTTTTCCCTCTTCGTCTCTCTATCTTAACTGTCTCTACCTCGTACGATTTTCATCTTTATTCGCTATCACAGTTGTAAGCCAATCATAGCCTTCAATCATCTATCGCATCCCTATCCATAAGCCACCACCACCATCATCTATCGTTGAGCCACTTCCATCAACTACTCGGCCTCCACTCCGTCATCACTTCCATCCTATACCTAGGAATCCATGCCTCCACCCATAGATCCCAAATCTAGTGCAGACCTAAATCTTGTAGAACCATTATGGATCAGATCAAACAAGTTCGTAATAATTAGTATCAAAGTCAACGTTTTTCAGACTATCATGGCTACAATAAGATCGAAGGTAGAAAAGAAAACAAGTGAGCAAGGCTTGGAGACGAACCACATGGCTTTGATAAGATCGTCATCCCCACAGAGTGATAAATCTAGTTAGAGTCTTTTCTTATTGCATTAGTTATTTGTTTTTATTAAAATAAATTTTCTGTAGATCATATTCGAATGCCTGTATTAGGTTCGCAAAAATAAATAACACCTTTTGTGCGTTCAAACGCAGTCAGGCGTGTTCGAACACAATCGGCGAGACTCCACTAGAATTATGGTTAATTATTGTTATTTTGGCTTGTTGGCTAGCCTCTATAAAGGTATTGATGGCAGCCAAAATTATTATGCTTAATAAATATTAGTTTCTTGCCTCCTCTATCCTCTCTCTAGTATCTCTACTCTAATCTCCCTCCTCTCTCTTCACCAACCAGCCATCTCTACCATTGGCTAGGTCTTTCCTAACTTCTAATCTCCCTTATATGTTGAGTCCTCCTTTTTTCTTGGGATCTCAATCACTTCTTTCCCTTCGTTTTTAACCCTTAAACAGTATCAACCATCCACCCTCATCTCCATTATCATCCATAACCCTAACATCCACTCCACTCGTCACCACCACCATCATCCGTACTATATCGCATTTTTGTTCTGATTGAAGTTCGAATCTGTGAAGGACGTAAATATAAAAAATGTAGATTAGAGAGTTATAGAACGATCCCACTTAGTTTCGTAATTTTTTGAGTAAGGGAGAATATTTGGTGAATATTTTCCTTTGATTGTACGGACTATTTCTTAATAATAAATTCAGGTCTTGAAGGAATCATTCCGTAACCTATTATTGGTATCAGAGCCCGATTAACCTCAGACCTCCATTAATGGTGGAAACAAGGAAGATGGCATCAACAAGGAGATCAATGGAGAACACATTGACAAGGAAAGACTCAATCCACGATAACCCTAATCGTGAGACCGATTCCTTTGGAGCAACCACAGTAAGACTTAGTCAACCAATGTCCATGGGTGTGATCATGGGCTTGGCGGATGAACTTAGATGTATGTTCCAAACATTGCTGCATAGGGTTGACATAGTACAGAATGATCATAATACTTTAAAAGAACATGTCATGAACCGATTGGCTTAGTCATCTCCTAAACGAAGATCAGTACCTTAAGAAGGACCAGCGGTGGGATCACACCGAACTGATACCCCACAGGTCCAAGTACGACATGCTAATACCAAGAAGTTCTCAACTTCAAATATATTTACAAAACATAACCAACATGAATAATAGAAAATAATAGACCATAAAATATTTCAACATTTTAAGAACATCATGTTGGAAATCACAATGTGCTGTAGTGTATGTTGTAGGTGATTCTTTCTCATGTAATTTAACATATGCAGAAAATGAACTCATTGCAGCAATGAATTTTAGAAATGAGTGAAAGCAAGCACTAAAGTATCCATTCGCTTGTGCATGACACTCTGGCCAGGTATTAAACATGTCAGTCCTTCTTCCAATATAGACCACATAATATTTCATCCTGAAAAAGATAAATAATAATTGATTACAAAATATAATATATATAAATTATAATAAATAAATCCAACAATAATACATGATACCTTCGTCCCGTCCTTCCAACAACTGAGCTGTGATATTATTTTTGAGTTGATTACTATCAAATGTATATTCATTTATTTCTTGTCTTGAAGGTAGTCCTTCATCATCGTTTTCTAAAATTTGACTTGCTAAAGCCCTAGCCAAATATCTATCATATTCACATGCATTTCTAATAATAAAATTATGTACCACAACACATGCCATGATAATTTTTCCTTGAGTTTTTCACACAAATGGTTGCATTCTTTTAACATCTTAAAGCATTGCTTTCATACGCCAAATGTCCTTTCGATAACATTACATAGTTAGGCATGGCGATGATTAAATAAATCTCTTGGACCTGTATGAAAACTTTATCGACGTTGATATTCACTTAAATGATATCTAGTTCCTCTATAAGGAGCTAGATATTCCTTTGTGTTTGCATAGCTAGCATCAACAAGGTAATAATTTTCTTTAAAGCTATTACTTATTAATTAGCCATAAAAAACAAACATCAAATACAAAGAATGTTGACTTTATTATAAATTATGCATACCGAGAGCCATAATGAAATTCCATGTTGATATTGCATCACGTTAAACTGCCATATTAGAAGCACTGTCTTCCCAACATGGTAATAGAAATAAGAATTCCATGTCGAAATTTACTACACTCATCCCAATTCGAGAAGTTTCCCCTTTACGATTGCATGTTGCAGATTGCCGATCTCTACTAACAATCCCTTCTATATAGGTGCCATCTATTGCACCAATAGCATTCTGTATATAACTATTAACTAGCTAAACAATATATCATCTTTATGAAAACATGATAAAACAAGTAATAAGACAAATAATAATAATTTTTATTACCATTAAGTATGGATAGAATAAAGAACTTGACACAATCCTTGGATGAATAGCAACATCAAGGGTTGGTAGTTGAATAAAAATATGACTCATAGCACAAATATCATTAAGAACTTCATTAAAATATCAACTAATAGTGGCTCCTAAGTGTTGAAATTTCTCTGCAAGAGTTTTATTTGATGCATCGTTAGCTACACAATATAAAAAATGCTTAATTACACTTTGCCCCCCTGTACTTTGACCCTATATCACTTTACCTCTCTATACTATAAAAGCATACAAATACCCTTTATACTTTTGAAATGCTACAACTAAATCCATTCATTAGCATTCCGTGAGTTAAAACTCACATGACAAGCATGTGAATAGTAGATTACTTATATATAGATGAAATTACCCTCATGTTGGTCAAAATCAAAAGAATATGTTTTAGATAATTTTTCCCTCGTCTCCTTCCTTAGATGAACTACAAAAAGGCTTCTACTCTTTTTTCCCAGTCCATTTCCTTCACCAAGCCTTAAGTGTTTTCACCCTATTTTTCTACATGCTTGAAAAGAAGAGCAAACAAAGATGGGTGGAGTACTAAATATTCGCTAAACCTCGAAAAACCCCAAATTTGGGGTGGGGACCAAGATATTGATATTACAATATATCTCTAGGAAAATCTACTCCTTATAAAAGCAGAAAATTTAAGTGGACAAACCTTATAAAGTCTTTGATATGCTCGATCTCCTCTAATGTTTAGCGTTCTGTGTCTTCTCCGATGCTTGAGTGTCTTGACATCCTTGAGAGGAAAGAGTTTAAGGGATAGAATGGCAGATTAAAGAGGAAGAAGAGGGTAAGAAGAAGAGAAGAAGAAGGGAAGAAGAAAAGAAGAAGACGAGATTAGAAGGGAAGAAAAAGGGTTTCTCTCTTCTTTCTTTCTCTTTTCTTTCGTCTATCAAAACTAACAATATGGGCTATGTGGGCAATGTGACCATGCGAGGCAGAATTGTCCAATTAGTGGTAGGTGAGGGTAAATATAGAAACATAATTTTACGGCATTTGTTAACGACGTCTAAGGGATTGTAGCATTTCAAAAGTATATGGGGGTATTTGTATACTTTTATAGTACATGGGAGTAAAGTGATACATGGTCAAAGTATAAAGGGGCAAACTGTAATTAAGTCTAAAAAAATACCTAGTTGCTCATTGGTCGAGATTTATGTGTTTTGAATTAAACCTCTTTCTTCCAAGGTTTGACGTAATAATGTAAAAGTTTCCACAGTCATTCGAAACTCATCAATACAACGATTTGGATGACCATGTAAGATATTAGTCAACATATCTTGGCCAGTAAAGGCCTAGTTCTACAAGGCTTAGGTTTAGCCTTTGGTGGGAGGAACTAATATCCTCTATAAGTTGTTCTACAAATTCATCAAGTTGAAATGATATTGATGAGTTTGTATTCACAGTACTAACTAATGGTTTAGTATCTAATGGGCTACTGTCTGTATTATAATGCATATCCACTTCTTCTTGATTGGATTCCATGTGAGTAATTTCCTATATTTATCAATTAACAAGTAAATTTAATAATGCATATCACAAGTAGTTATAGTACTAAAGACAGTCAATGATGTAGTTCCCCACACGCAAACTAATCTACGTACACAAATTCTTGCAAATAAAGGAGCATAATTAGATTACTTGCATATGTCAAAATATTATAGGTCAAATAAACCAAAAATTATACATTTTCATTATATATTAACAAGTGAAAGAAAAACATCAATTAAACTACTAATTCAAATATTGAAAGACATACATAACTCACTACTAATGAACAAATAATTAGTATTCCAACATGACAATCCAACAATACATGGACATACAAATAGAGAAATGTCATATGTTAATCTAATTAGACTTGATCAAATGGCCCAACCCGCCCGTGCCCAGTCTGGTTTGGATTGGGCTAAGCCTAGCCCGGACCCGGTTTAGGCCCGGCCGAGCCTAAGCCTGAATTACCCATGGGTAGCACGGGCCAGTCCTTTGCCCGCCCGACCCAGCCCGAAAGCCCACCCATTTGGCCCGCACGTTCTGCTACAGTAGCCCCCTCGTTCTGCTACAGTATTTTACTGTTTGCTATAGTAAAAACATTTTAGTATTGTATCGTTTTGCATTATTTTAAGCACACCTTTAAAAAAATTTAATTATTTTTTAAATAGAGGAATATAAATATTTTTTTTAAAAAATAAGCTAATAGTAAAAAAAATTCTAAAAATAGCTAAAATGTGGGTTAGGCCGAGTGGTTAGTGGGTTGGGCCGGCCCGGCTCGACCTAAGTGATTGGTGGGTCGAGCCGTGAACAAATACTTAATCCCGGTTGGCCCAAAAAGCCCGGCCCGAACTTGACCCAGCCCGCCCAATGATCATGTCTAAATCTAATCCATAAATTGAATGTTAAAATTGTTGTGCAAATTAGTGCTAATATTAGCAGATTTTGGTGGAGCAGATGAAGTAGATGGCGGTGGCAAGCCCATTTTCATGTGTACCCATCCAGTTCGAGCCTCAGCAGATTGTAGACTCTTTAAAATTACTCTATTTTCATCTTATAGCAAAGCTTCCGAAAGAAACATGATCTTATCAATACCCATACTAGAAAGTTGCTCTGCTATAGACATAATTTCTTATATGTCCTGAATATGGCATGTATGTTGTTCAAATTTTATCTTTTCAAAAGATATCTTCTCCAACTTATAGTTCACCTTTTAATTTTTTGTTCTATTTCTCTCTGAAAGGCCTTCTGCCAATTTTTGGAATGTATCATCACTAGGGATTGACTTCTTCTTCTTACCTTGCCTACTTGATCCACTTTGATGTAGCCTTTTACTTCTAGAAGAAGTCTCTTGACAGGTAGTAAAGTTTAATTTGAACATGCCATCACCACATTGCAAGGTATCATCATGTTCCAATTTAACTTCATTCAGTATTGGTGTATCAAAAGAATCATTGCTTTCAATTGTTGTTTGCACAAATGGTTGGTTGGAGGCAAAATCATAATTGCCTATAGTAGTGTCGTTAACCACAAGAAAATCAATATCTTCAAAATGTACAAAATCTTTCTCCAGACATCGTCCGTAACATTTCCTCAACTTGTTAAAGGTTCAAAAATACATATTAGAAACATATATTTATCCATTCAATGTTTAAAATTGATATAGAAATACTAAAATAAATATATACCTATCATCTCTTCCCATGCTTCATCATTAGGTGCCACCGGCTTGTGCAATATATCATCCCAACCCCATCTGCTTTTCTCTTTTAGCCCCTTGTATTGTCTAAAGATGCTACATAGCATTTTTCATCTACTTTTTATTTGTTCTCTACTTATCTCATCACCCATCTTTTGTACCCAACCAATGTGTATTCTATTCCAACCATCTTTTGTAAAGGTCTTAGCTCTCCTTCTCCTTGTATCATATTGATATGATCTCCCCTTAGGCTAAGGTTTGATCTATCCCGTTTTTTTCATATCTGGACAGGATCTGACATGGAATGTTGGAAAAGAATTTTGAAAGTTGTAGTCATCGGATTCTGAAAAGGATTTTGATATGTTGTAGCCCTGGAAAAGAGCTTTCCAACGAATCTAATTTCAAGAAAATCAGACAGCAGGATCTTGAGATATCATCAAATAAGTAGACGAGCATCAAGGAGTCTGTCTATAGATCTGTGGATGGAGGCACGAGATCCTAGTTAGATTATGGTGATGGTAGGCCGGTGGTAATAGGGTGGTATAGTGAGTAAGTGGTGGTGGAAGGATTATGGATGATGGAAGAGTTAGGGCAAGGGTAGATAGATTTGAAGAAGGGGGAGGAGTGGGCCGCTCTAAGGGACTAGGGTGAGTGGTCGGTCAAGAGAGGCTAATAACAGCAAAGCCGTGGAATGAGGGAACGAGAGAGAAGAAGAAGAACAAGATTAGAGCAAAACTTAATTCATTCAATAATAATTCCTTGGTTGCCATCCACACCTTTAGAGACTAACCAAACAATTCAAAAATGACAATTATTAACCCTAGAGATAGTAAATTTTTGCTGACCGTGTTCGAACGCATAAAAAGCGTTCTGTGTCGATGCAAACCTAATGTAGGCGTTCTAATGCAAGCGTTCAAATGCGCTCGATCACATTCTCTATTTTTGCGAACCTGATACAAGCGTTCGCAAGCGCGTTCGAATGCACCTACCCATGTTCGAACACGACCTATAAAAAACTTATTTTTCTCTGATCAAAACACTAAAACAATTAAGATAAGATACTCATAAAATGTAGCCACGCTCAAGACGACATCGATGAAGCCTAAATCGTATCACATATTGTTGATGAAGGAGATCCAATAAAATAGCATCTCGTTCATCAGTCCAATTACCATGCCTCGTACCTGATAATGCACCATCTTTCTTCTTTAGCATCTTAGCCCTAATGATCACATTGTCAATAAAAATTTGTATGGGAAAATATCACAGTGATACACATAAGTAGTACTTATAATTTAACAGCCAACTAAATTGACTGAATCACAAATAAAATTCAGATGGTAAAATATGATAGAAATATATATAATCAAAATAATAAGTAAAATGTCAAATAGAAAAAAAAAATTACAACTAAT
Organism: Typha angustifolia; assembly: GCF_048772165.1. Taxonomy (NCBI): domain Eukaryota; kingdom Viridiplantae; phylum Streptophyta; class Magnoliopsida; order Poales; family Typhaceae; genus Typha; species Typha angustifolia. The sequence goes on along the minus strand of NC_133252.1, from coordinate 6,208,881 downwards.
CATCGGATCTATAAAATAGAGATTTTTCGTTGAAAAGAATTTACTTTGGCTCAACAAAAGTGTTGGAGGGACTTCTCCTTCTAGTAGTAGATAAAGCGTCATTGTTGGAACTAAATCTTACCAGATTGATCTATTTCTTCCCCTACGCCAATCTTGTGGGATTGTAGTAAGTATGTCAAACAATTGCGACCTTAGTAATGGTCGTACAACACTGTTCAGTTTAGTTGTTCCTTGGTCCAAGAGGTCTTCACGACGGGAAATCTCACTCGGTTGAACTAATGGAGCTGCTATTACAACGATCGACGAGGCCTTACTGGCGCAACTTCCAAGTGGTCGTTCGCTTTGATGATCTTTACCACTTGTCGTTTCTTGGCATCAGTACGTAAACAATGCAAATAGGGAAGCTTGGCAGAGATCGAGGGAGGCGAGATGGTGGAAGAGAATGAGAAAGGGGAGATGCTGGAAGAGATTGAGAGAGGGGAAATGGTGGATGAGATCAAAAATCCCATTCTCTATCAGCTGCACCGTACGAGAGAAGATAGAAAGAGAGAGAGAGAGAGAGAGAGAGAGAGAGAGAGAGAGAGAGAGAAAGAGAGAGAGAGAGAGAGAGGAGAGTAGAAAGAGAAGAGTTGACAAGAAGTGGGATTTGACTACAATCAATCGAAGGGTAAAATAGTCATTATATAAAAGTAGGTTTAAAATGTAATTTTGATGAATAGTTGTAATATTTTGGAATAGTATTATTATGATGTTTAGCTAATATTCTGGAATAAGAAGAGATATTCTAGAATAAGCAATTTTAATATTCCCGAAGTGAACGGTTTAAATAATTGTTATTTGGTGTGGCATTAGTTAGTAGATGAAATTCTCCTATTTGGTTGTTTTGTGGATGCACAAGCATATGATATATGGTTTTGTGGGTCCCTCTCAGATAGACTTAGAGCTGATCAAATGATCTAGCCCGTCCATGCCTGGTTAGGTTTGGACCGAGCTAAGCCTAGCTTAGCTCAAAAGCCTACCCATTGGCCCGACCCCAAAGCTCGATCTGAAAGCTCACCTGTGATCTACCCAGTCACTTAGATCACGGCCTTCAATCTTTATCCATCTGACGGTCTAAATTCATTACTCTTATAATATGTATACTCAATTAGATCAGGATTTAGGGTTTATGAGTTTATGGGGCAGAGTTGCATCCACCCACAGCTGATAAAGGAGGAGAGGTGAGGGCTTTTTAGAGTCGAGGTTGATAGGGTCGGAGGAGTCCTTAATGCTGCCGCCGTCATGGAGGAAGACGAAGGAGAAGCGGATGGCGAAGGAGGAACATTGGAGGAGTCCTCTCTCTGGTTTCTATCATCTAGAGCACGTATGCCAAACCAATTACGACCTTTGCCTATCCCTGCCTACTTGGTCTCTTCAACTCCAGAAGCTCCCACGAGACACTAATGGCTGCTTTCTGTCCCACCTCACCAGAGTTCTCCGTTTCTTCCTGCTCTTCTTCTATGACTTTCCATGGATTTGGGGGGAGGAGCTGCTGAGTGTGCACCAGAGCCACCAGCTCATCTTGTTTGTCACTTCACTGGATTACTTAAATAGTGAATTAAAAGAATGGAGATTAGCTTCCTCTTATGAGTTGTAAATTTGAAATTGACTTTTTCTATGGCAATTGGAGTTTTAGTTGGACTAAAGGTTCTCTTGGAATATATGGATGGTCGACATTGATTTATTCGAGTGGAATTTTAAATTTTTAACTTAGAATATGGTAGTATGTTGGAATCTGGATTGATGACTAATTACATAGGTAAAATGTAGTGAAGTAGGGAGAAAGGGAAGTTAGGAGACAGGTAATAACAGACACATTAAGCACGACCTGGCCTGGCCAACTCACTCTCTCACGAGTCTACGGACGATAACGAGCTAGACTATTCTAGTGTAGCTCATACTTGGCCTAGCTCGACCTACTCATGGGCTGACTGGAGGACACAATGTCTAAGCTGGTAGGCCCGCTCAATAATCACCTCTAGTTAAAACTCACTTATAGCGCTTCTTAATGAAATAATAACCAAAATTTGACTTTTTTTTTTAAATGTTTAGGACGTGAGTGATTTATTTTAGTAAATAAAATTTGCATAGGACGGGATTGGTCAATAACGCGCCCCGAGAACTCCCTGCCAGGTAAACCTCTCACGTGGAACGCATGATATGCTCTCTCCCTCTCGAGATCCGCTGATAACTACCATACAGCGGAAAACCATTTACGTATTATACGTAGAGTATCACAGTGCTCGATCACGTCGAATCTTGATCGTCCTGGTATTCTCCAAATGAATACACGATATATAGTATATATGGGTATATATGCGTACGGAGGAGAGAGTAGTTATTGCAGTTGCACGTAATTAATGAAACGAATAAATTACACAAGGAATTGTAAGTTGTATCAGACGTTAATTTCTCCCTCTTTCCTCTTTTTCTTTCCTCTTTCCCAGTGCCACCAAGTAGTGCGATGGTCGAGACTCAATACGAATAGTGAAATGAAATTACGGGCTTTTATGTCCCCAACAGAAAGGCCGTGACGTCTCTCTCTACTGTCACTGCTGTCTTCGCCTTTTAGTGCTATCATTTTGTTCGCTCACTGGGGCGAATCTCTCTGAATGCGATCTGCCCCTCTTCTCCTCGACACCCTTCCATTTTCCTTCTTCGTAGTTATCGTTCCTCACTCACAGATTCCCCTCATATCATCTAGCGACTATCTAGCAGAGAAAGAGAGAGAGAGAGGGGGACGATGGAGGCGAGCAAACTAACCTTCGAGATCTTCTCTAAGCTAGAGAAGAGATGGCTAATGGAGTGGGGAAACAGCAATGCTTGGTCCTCCCCCTCTTCCTCCGAGGAGGTGATCAAGAAGAAGACGCGGATCTTGACCATTGACGGCGGCGGCGGCATTAAGGGCCTCGCCGCCGGCGCCGCGCTCGTCCACCTCGAGGAAAGCCTTCGCTCTTCCTCCGGCGACCCCAACGCCCTCATCCCCGAGTTCTTCGACGTCATCGTCGGCACCGGATTCGGCGGCATCCTAGCCGCCATGATCACCGCCGCCGACCCTTCCTCCGGCCGCCCCCTCTTCTCTGCCAGCGCCGCCGTCGACTTCCTCCTCTCCCGCTTCCGCCGTCTCTTCCGGCCTACCGGCGTACTCCCCCTCCTCCGCAGCCGTAGGAGAACTCAATTCTCGTCGAGAAGCCTGGAATCTGTGCTCCGCGAGGCGTTCGTGAACCCCGAGGGACGAGCACTAACCCTAAAGGACACGTGTAAGCCGATCCTGATCCCGTGCTACGACCTCAACACGGCCGCCCCCTTCGTATTCTCCTGCGCCGGCGCTACCGATTCGGCGAGCTTCGACTTTGAACTCTGGCGCGCGTGTCGCGCCACGTCGGCGACGCCGGGGCTCTTCAAGCCGTGCCGGCTCGCGTCCGTGGACGGGAAGACGTTGTGCGTCGCCGTCGACGGTGGCCTCGTTTTGAATAACCCAGCCGCCGTCGCCGTCACGCATGTGCTACACAACAAGCGTGACTTCCCCACCGTCGCCGGCGTAGAGGACCTTGTCCTCCTCTCCCTCGGAAGTGGCTCGTCGGCTCGACCGGTCGAGAAGGCGCGGAGATGCTCGAAGATGGCTCTCTTGGAAATAGTGCTCGACGGCGTCTCAGACACGGTCGATCAATTCCTCGCCAGTGCCTTTTGTTGGAATCCCACAGATTACATCAGGATTCAGGTGAACACTATTCTGTAAGTTTTCCTTTCCTAATTAGGAAAATTTGTAAAAATTAGTCCAATTTACTTATGGCGAGTGTCACGGCGATTCGGGTAGGCAAACGGCTTCGGAACGGAGGAGAAGGACAAGTTAGACGGTGCTAGAAAGGCCGGGGAGCTGATGCTGAAAGAGAGAGCAGTGGAGTCGCTGCCATTTGGCGGCAAGCGGTTACTGACGCAGTCTAACGAAGAACGGATTCAAGGGTTGGTGCAACGGCTCGTTGCCAGAGCGTCCGCCAAGGATATGCCGTCAAGCCCGTTTAAAGGGAACGTCGTTGAGTGCCTCTCAGACGGCCGTTGATTTTTGCTACTTGTCTTTTCTTGGAAAAATTTCTTGATTTCTTTTTTCAATTTTGCTGCTCTTTTTATTGACTATGTTAGTAGTTAAGTTCAGTGGTATCCTGTAGACCTAAAATAATTTGCAAGTGATGCTAAGAAATTTTGTTAAGCAACCCACTTGTATATTGAGATAGTTAATTAGCGCGTGAAATGCACACTTAGAAATGAACTGCGTAAGCATTATATATATATATGAGAAATTTTTAATAACACCCTTTTCTTTCTATAATTTTCATAAAACACTATATTATTATTTTGACTAATTAATTTTGATATATAGTTTACTTATTAAATTATTAAAATACCCTTGAAAAATTATAAGTTAGATCCATACTAAACCAAATCCATTTTAAAGTCATTTTCACCCTAGCACATCCCACCATATCAAAAATCTCATCCTAACCAAATCATCTTATCTAAAAACATTTATTTAATTATTAAATAGATATTTCAGAAATTAATTTTAATATTTTACGAGATATTGTTTAGTGATGTCCTTTATTTAAAAACAGTTGGATTAAATTAACTCAAAATATTATCTAAAAATTATAGAAAAAAAAAAGAAAGAGTCGGTTACAAAATTCTTAATGGCAGAGTATTAATTAAAATAGTAGGGTTTTATCTAAAAATGGTCCTATAATTATTTAAGTTCCCTCTTGTATAGTATCGCACGTCGTACAATTATCTTATCAATGTGATCTGAGGATACACAGGAAATGGTCATTCTTAAGCTAATAAAACTTATATATATATATATACCTTTCTCTTTATAAATTCACTAAGTCGGTACTCACTCTATAACATAGTACATATAGATATCTGTAATTAACAGTTCTTTCTCTTTTGACTTATTAAGCACATGACTCGTAACAAGTAGATCTGAGTAATGGTTGGACAAGAATCATACCGGACAAGAAATTAGATTAATTACCGTGGAATCCAATGCAGACCAAGACGGAATTGTAGGGTTCTCTCGCCTAGAATAAGTTTAGTCAAAACACAAACTTGGGGGAAAAAGAAACAGGTTGCAACGAGTGGCATCAACTACGTACAGCGGTTTATATTTTATTCTCTCAAGTTGATCACTAAACAACATTGTCAATCTGCATTTCTGAAGCTCCAATTTGAGCTGCATAATTATTAGTCTTTTTGTATGTATACCAACATAATTATTTGTGTGTACCTTGTAAAATTCACAGAGAACTAGAATTGCGGGAAGCTAGGGCCGAAGCGGGCAAAAGGGTGCAATTGCCCCATTCCCCTCGCGAGTTTTGTAATTTCTAGTAAGGGTCTTAGTCTTGTTTGTTTTAATAATTTCTAGACAGGATTAAAGTTAGGTGTGAGGGAATTCTTTCACGAATCCACCTAGTTATGGGTTTGATATGGTCGGGTTCGAATAGGTCATTCACAAGTGACATCAAGATCATTTGGTAAAACCTAGTTATTATTGGGATCTTTATTTTAGTAGTAGTAGTCTCAGGCTATGGCATTCGAACAACCATTCCTGGTGTTCGAACGCTAAAGCTCCATCAAAAATAAGGCTATCGAATTTGTGTTTGAACACCATAACCCCCATCAAAGAATAAGTACTCTTGAGTATTGGTATTCAAACGCCGCAGCCCTCGTTGAGGAATAAGTGATCTCGGTTTTGATGTTCAAACACCATTGCCCCGAGAGTGTAGACAATTAGAGTTAGAGGAGGCCCCCTCCCCCCGCCAATGTCATTTGAAGTGTCAACGCTAAGGTCATGGTACGATCTCCTCTTAGAAAGAGTTGATCAGACTTGCAACTAGTTATGGGTAGAAACTTGTATGGAATGTTTGAGATATTTTATGATAGATCTAATCGTTGGATTGATGTGAAATTTTGATATGTTGTAACCCTGATAAAGAAATTTCCAACGAATCTAATTTCACTCGAATCAGATAGCTAGATCAAGAGATATTGTCAAAATAGTGTATGAAGGTTGGAAGATTTGAGGGATTGAGATCTATAGGTGGAGGCATAGACTCCTAGGTGAAATATGGTGATGGTAAACCGATAGTAATGGGGTGGCACTGGTAGGAATGATGGAGATAAAAGGTTAGCGATAATGGATGGGATTAATGTGATAGTAGAGAGATTAGGAGAAGAGGGAGAAGAGAGCCTCCCATAAAGGTCTAGGGTGGTAGGCTGATAGGCTCTGATACCTATTGATAAGATTTGGGACCAATGATAAGCTACGCTAAGATTTCTTTAAATCTGAATTTATTATAGGAATCAGTCTGCGCAACCTTGGTAAAATATTTGTCAGATGTTCTCCGGTAGTCAGAAAATTATGAAACCAATTAGGTTGGATCCGTAATAGGAACGAAAATACGGAATAATATGGGTGATGGTGGTGGTGACGAGTGGAGTGGATGTTATGATTATGGATGGGTATGGAGATGAGGGTGGATTGTGGAAGTAATTAAGGGAAGTAGACGAAGGGAATAAAGTGGTCGAGATCCCAAAGAAGAGGGGTGACTCGATAGACAAGGGAGATTAAAAGCGAGGAGAAACCTTGCCAACGGTAGAGGTGGAAGGATGGTGAAGAGGGAGGAGGGAGGAGTCCAGAGAGAAGATAAAAGGCAAAAAATCAAGAATCCAATAGCATAATGAAGTTGGCTGCCTTTCACATATTTATAGAGGCTAGCCAATAAATCCTAAAACAATATGAAACCCTAATTCTAGAGGATTCCCGTTGATTGTGTTTGCGCACCCGATCACGTTCAAACGCACTTAAAAAAGCCCTTTCTCTGGATTTGCAAACACGACACAAGCGTTCGAACGCGGGCGTTCGAACTCGTCCGATCGCATTCGAACGCACAATATGTGTTCTTTGTATTTGCGAACTTGATGTAGGCGTTCACAAGGGCGTTCGAACGTGACCTACAAGAATTTTATTTTAATGAAAATAAACATTTAATGCAATAAGAAAAGATCCTAACTAAGTGCATCATAGGCCAATCAACATAGTTAGAGGCGACGAAGCCGAGGAAGGAAGGAACAAGGAGAGGAGAATAATGGTGGAAGAAATTCTATTTCATTTGATAACCACAATAGGGTTATTTTCACATATTTAGAGGCTAACTTAACAAGCAAATCAAACCAGAAATAACCCTAGAAATCATGCATTCTCGTCGAGTGCATTCAAATGGGGTCGAGGCACGTTTAAACAAGCTAAACACATTCTCTACATTTGCAAACGCACGAAGGCATTCGATCAAGCATTCAAATGCGATTTTCTCGCATTCGAATGGGCAAATCGTGTTCTCTGTATTTGTGAACGTATGCAGGCGTTTGAACACAACTTCCCTGCGTTCAAACACAACAGCCAGAACCTTTATTCTTGGTAAACAAAAATGATTCTACTCGAGACAACTAAGTCCAATCATAGTTGTATCAAGTCATCTTCTATTAGGGCTATTTTGAATTATTTTAAATTTTAGTTAGCCTCTAAAATTGTGGAAGACATCAATTTTTAAATTAGTGAAGATTATAGCCATTTTATTTCTCTAGCCTCCTCCTGTCCTCCTCATCTACCACATCCCTATAGACCATAGGGCCAGTCTTCCTCCTTTCTCTTGCTCTCTCATTTCTCTAATCCACCATTACCATGCTCATCACCACCATCCATCAAACCATTGCCACCATCATGGCCATCATACATCCAACCTAAACCATCTTAATTAGGTTCATATCAACTAGTACCAGTATGACTAGATCCATGTCTAACATTCGCATAAAGGCACTTCAACATAGGTCCAAGGAGCAGCCAATCTTCATGCCATACCATCATTATAACTCTCTTTCAAATATGACACATATAATGCATGCCGATCATGACTATGCTATGATATCAAATGCAACCACATATGATGTATATTGACCACTCGATAATCAGATATATCAGATGATAATGAAATCATATACATTTCTCAATATTTTAGACATCAATGACATCTCAGTATAATATCATCATACTAGACCACTGTGCATAGTCAACATCCGGTATCCAATCTCAACATCCTGCTCGTAGGCTCAAAGCATACCCTGTCATACACTAAAAATATCTCAGTCATAATCATACTCTGTTATACGCTAAGGGTATATCAAAATCTATCCAAATCGAGTATGCCACCAATTAATAAAAATCACATGATAGTAACTCGCCATACACATGCCCTAGCGAATGGTAGGTGTTCGATTGTATATGCACACAGATTTAATTGACCTTGAATCTAGGCCACGAGATATCATATATCAAGGATCATAATTATCAATCTAGGCTCCCTTAATCTTGGTGCCTAGTTGGGTACCCACATGCTTTTTCTATTAATTTTTCTATCAATGAAATTTATGTATGTCCTTCTATATGATAGATCACGTGCATAATCATTACTATAATAAGTCATCCATATCAGGAATTTAGGTGGTAAGGAAGTCAAAAGTAAAATAATGCAATGCTGTCTCCAACCATATATCTAACACATGTATATCCTTGCTAATCTATCATATGCATACTTATACTAAATATCATCTCGACATAAAGTCATAGCAGTATAATCATCTCTAATTTTCTCTATATGTCATCAGCATACTCATATCCCAGATCAACCTAATCAAATGCATGATAAAATATTCTTAACTGAAATCATCTCTGGATAAGATCATATAATCATATTAGAGGACAAAATATGCATATGCATAATTATATAATATATCCTAATTAAGAAAGATATCTAGAGGATAAGATTACTCACATCTGATTAGAAGACATGAACCACGTAACCCTCACATCTATCAACTGAGTGTCAACTCATCGCTAGCAAGGTCTACGAGGTCTCAAATAAGGGGTTTGAGGTCTAAAAATATTTAAGTAACATTAGTTAGTCATGTATCCAATTAGAGTTAGTTCAAATAGAATATAAAGGTTTATTAGATTTAGAATCACTTCTTTTATTTTATACATAACTAGATCTATATCATAGGCACGATTCAAATACTATAATTATACTATTATCATAAAATGATACAATCTCCCCTTGGGTTAAGGTTTAATCTATTTCATTCTTAGTTTTGGACAAGATTATGCATGAAACTTTAGAAGGGGAGATTTTGATTTCTAACCCTTTTCAACATGTTCCTAGGTGGGTTATAGGGTGGTAGGCCAATGGTAATGGGGTGGCATCGATGAGTAAGGTGGTGGTGGAAGGATTATGGATGATGAAAAGGGTTAGGGCGAGGGTAGGGAGATTTGAAGAAAGGGGAGGAAGGTGAATGGCTGGTTGAGGGAGGCTAGAGGTGGCGGAGGGTGGGGATGAGGGAATGAGAGAGGAAAATAAGAAGATTAAGGCAAAAACTCAATTCATTCCCTCTCCTCTTTTTGGTTGCCATCCACACCTTAAGAAACTAACCAAATAATTCAAAAATGATAATTATTAACCCTAAAAATAGTGGATTTTTGCCGACCAATTCGAACGGGATCGAATGTGTTCGAACACACCAAATGCATTCTTTGTATTTGTGAATGCTTGCAGGCATTTGCAAATACATTCGAACGCATCCACCCGCTTTCGAACACAACCTACAAAAATCTTATTTTTCTCTGAATAAAATACTAAACCAATAAGAAAGGATACCCCTAAGGTGTATCCATGTTCGAGACGACATCGGTGAAGTCTGAATCGTATCAATCCACCATGCTTCCACTACCTTATCCTCAAGGTATGAAATTGGGGACGCGATCCATGATATCTGACTCGAGCTCCCAGGCGGACTCGTTAGTAGGCTTGCCTACCACTTGATCAACACTTCTATCTCCAATCTAGATCCATGGCACCGTCTCCTATGGCGTAAGACTTGGACAGGTTCAGCTAGGCTATCTTCCTCCATTGGTTCGGGTAAAGTCGAATCTACCACATGATTAGGCTCGACCTGGGCTTTCAATGCCGACACATGAAAGACCGGATGGACTCGGGTTCCTTTAGGTAGATCCACTCGGTAAGCTACCGGACTGATTCGTTGCAGTACTCGATACGGCCCATAGTACTTGTGACCCAGCTTCTTGTTCAAAATCAACCTCAATGTGGATTGCTAATAAGGTTGAACTCGAACGAACACCAATTGATCCACCTCAAACTCTCGCTCGTGTCGGCCTTTGCCATGAGTTTGCTTCATACAGTTTTGGGCTGATGCTAGGTGAATCTTGAGCCATCTCAAGGTTTCATCTCGGTTCGCAAGTTCCAAGTCGATCTTGGTCCGATCCACCACCGCAAGTTTATCGTAGGACGCAAGAAAGGGGGATTGCGCCCATAAACCGCCTCAAATGGGGTCATGTCGATGCTAGAGCGATGAGTTTTGTAAGACCACTCAACCCATTGAAGGAATTTGACCTAATCCCTTGGTTAGTCCGCCACAAAGCAATGCAAGTATTACTCGAGTTTGTGGTTCACCACTTTGGTTTGGCCATCTAACTCGGGGTGATAAGCTGAACTAAGGTTGACTCGAGTCCCTTGCAATCTGAAAAACTCAAACTAAAACTCGCTGATGAAGATGCGATCCCAATCTGACACGATCATCCTAAGCATTCCATGCAGACGGCCACTTTCCGAACCAAAATTTTAGCAACCTTCTTCGTTGAAAACAGGTGCATCAATGCTATGAAATGAACATATTTGCTCAGCCTATCCACCACAACAAACACCACCGACTGGCCTCGAACCTCAAGTAGCCCCTTGATGAAGTCCATAGAGATGTCCTCCCAAATATGCTCTGGTATGGCAGCGGTTGCAATCGCCCACTTAGTTTGAGCATCTCTGATTTGACTCGTTGGTAGATTTGGCATTCGCACAAATATTTCTTCACGTCCGACTTCATCGCTGTCCATGTATAGCTTTGGGCCAATCGCTTGTAGGTGCGTAAGATCCCTTCATGGCCTGCTATAGGAGTATCATGGAATTATGCCACCAATAGTCTCCGCAGCCCCTCGCAGCTGGTACCTTGATCCCCCCACGCTTGACTACCAACCCGTCGCGCTCCTCATGCTCGGGGTGGCTCGATGGATTTTCTATTAGCTCCTCCATAAGTTGGACTAGATCACGATCCACTACAGTGGCTCTCTATAGATCTGAGAAGAAGGAAAAAGTTGGTGCTGAGAAAGAAGTGAGCTCACTTGTGTCTCTTACACATGGGAGTCCAAACAGCGGTTGCAACGCTGGCCCTTGTAGCGGCTTGTTTCCATCCAGCAGCACTCTCCAACCATTGCTCCGAAATGTAAGTGTGAGGTTTGTAAAATCAAATGTTATGGGCCCCAAACTTTGAAGCCATTGAGTCCCCAAGACGATGTCGACACCCCGCAAGACTAACGGATAAAGATCTAATGTGAAAGTTTGGCCTTGCACCTTCAACTCTATACCTCTGCAAATAAAATCAGCCCACAATGTGGTGCCATATTCGATCATCACATCGAACCCATCCGTGGGTTCTGACTTGAGCCCAATCTTCCTAAAAGACCTCTTGTTAATAAAGTTGTGAGTAGACCCGGTGTCGATCAAGATTCTCACTATAGTTTTCTTGACTATATTGTTCACCCGCAAGGTCTTTGGTGCGGTTATAATGCCTTCCACGGGCTGCTCCTCCACTACTCCTTCTTGCTGTTCAGCCACACTCTCATCTTCAGCTGCAACCTCATCCTCAACTTCCTCTAATCCATCTATTAGCATCACCGATCCCATCGGTTTAGCATAGCGATATCCAAGTACAAACTTCTCATCATGCAAAAGCAAAGGCCTTTGGCTCTTCGCTTCTCCACTTGAGCAAGTGTGAGTGCTCAACCCGATCCTCTAAGTGCATACTTGACATCATGGGAGAGCCTCAGGGCTGCTCAAGGAGGCACATTACAACAACAGCTCTTGGTACACCAATTACATTTCCTACCACTATGGTAGGTCGAACCGGGTTGTGGCTATCTTGGCTTGTCCAGTTCTGTTTGATGTGCATCCTCATTCTTCTATGCTTGTCTTCCCTGCATCCCCGAGATGAAAGTGCTACGAAGTTGTTGATCGGTCCAAGGAGGTTGGTAGCGACTACTTATTCTCTCAAATTCTTCTTGGTATGCTCCAATGGTGGTCCTTTGTATAGTCTTTGAGAGGAGAGCATCGAAATCTTCATACCCCAATACTCCAAATCGCTATGTGATATCGGTGCAGAAATCGGCCCAACTTTCAATCATATAATACGCATTGGTTGCTCGAAACCAATAAAGTGCCGCATCTTCAAGGTGGAGACTCGCAAGCGTCACCTAATACTCTTTTTTCATACCTTGGTACGCAAAAACTTATTCCGCCCTATACAACCAAATTGACCGGGTCACCACCTTTGAACTTTGAAAAGTCGAGATGCACAATTCGCCCACAGATACCATTGTCTCAGTCTGGATCATATCCAAGTCTTTGTCTAACCTAAGGAGGATGCATCATGAATGGTTGATGATCCCTCCTTCGGTTTATGTTAACCCAACGTGGTTCCAGTTCGCCGTGCTCCGCCCAAGGGTCTAGACCTTTAAGATGATCTCCATTTAGGTTTGCCCGACAGACAGGCTCACCTGCAACTTGGCCTGGCAGAATCATCCTTGCTGGGCTCTACTCATAGGGTGGTGGTAGCAGGGGTTCTTGTTGGTGAAGATTCTAAACCGGTGGCAGCGGGTTCATGGTGGTAGACTCGTGTCGGGGAGTCGTCGGTGCATTTCTGATAGCCATAGCTTCTCTTGTCGCTTGTATTTCCTGCATCATCTCCATCATCAACTGATTATTGATGTCCATCTGTTTGAAAAGAGATCCAAATATGGCTTGAATGCTAGGCTCTTCCGTATTCAAATTCGGTCGGGCGGTTCCGCGGGTGGAAGTTCCCGCAGCCGTTTCACCCTCATCCTTTGGGGAAATCTCGTCCTCCTCGTTTCGCCATGCAACCATGGCTCTGGTTGTCATCACAGGAAGCGCATGTCTGAGAAACAGTAGCTCTAATACCACTCTTGATACGATTTCCCCATGGGTTAAGGTTTGATATATTCCGTTTTCAGTTCTGGATAAGATCATGCACGAAACTTTAGAAGAGAATTTCTGAAGATATAGCTATCGGATCAACGTGAAATTTTGATAGATCGTAGTCATGAAAAAGAGCTTTCCAATAAATCTAATTTCAGGAGAATCGGATGGCAAGATCCGAAGATATCTTCAGATAAGTGGGCAAACTCAGGGAGTCCATTCTTTAGATCCATGGATGGAGGAACGGGTTCCTAGGTGGATTATGGGGTGGCACCAATGAATAAGGTGGTGGTGGAAGGATTATGGATGATAAAAAGGGTTAGGGTGAGGATAGAGAGATTTGAAGAAGGGAGAGGAATGGGCCGCCCCTAAGAGACTAAGGTGAGTGGCCGGTCAAGGAAGGCTAGAGGCGCTGGAGCCGAGGGATGAGGAACGAGAGAGAAGGAGAAGAAGAAAATTAGGGCAAAAACTCAATCCATTCCCTCTCCTTTTTTTGGTTGCCATTCACACTTTAAAAGGCTAACCAAACAATTCAAAAATGATAATTATTAACCCTAGAAATAGTGAATTTCCGCCGACCGCGTTTGAATGGGGTCGAACGCGATCGAATGCACCAAATGCGTTCTCTATATTTGTGAACACTTGTAGGCGTTCGCAAACGCGTTCGAACGCAACCTACAGAAATCTTATTTTTCTTTGAATAAAACACTAAAATAATAAGAAAAGGCACCCATAATGTATATCCATACTCGAGACTACATTGGTGAAGTCCAAATCGTATCATAAAATACTAGTTATAATATAAGGAGAAATATTTGTTTCTTTTTATATAAAATATTCTAAATATATAATTATGAAATAAAAGCTAAATAATTATGAAACTATTTTACAATAAATTTTATGATTCTTACTCAATCTTGATTAATAAAAAGTTATATAGTCTTTAGTTAATTATACAAAATAATTAGATATAAATAAGATTAGTATCTTATTCTACACACAATAGTTTATAATAAATTGTTAAAATTATTTAAAATGTATATATTATGAATATTAGTACATAAATCTAATAATAATAATAATTTACAAAACTATCTATTAATCTAATAGAAATATGAATAAATAAATATAAGTATTACCTATATCTATGTGTAATAGTTTATAACCTAATTAATCATTAACTATACTAATTATAATTAATAATAATCATATTGAAGAATATATATCACTATAAAAATAATTAATATCTAAATAATCTATTTGCACTAATTAAGAAAGAAATATCTAAATAAATAACATAAATAAAATAAAGTAAAGTAAAAACAACACGGTTATAGTGTTGGGTGTTGCATAAAGAGAATGACAAGAAGAAGAAGAAGAAAGGAAGAAGAAAGAAGAAAGAAGAAGAAGAAGAGAAGATAAGAAAGAAAGGAGGGGACCGATCTGGCAAAGAGGGGGCTCGGCCGCTACTGGCCAACAACCGGCCGGCCTCTCGTTGGCAACTCGGTTCTAGCGAACCCGAGAGTGAAAAAGAGAGTGAGTGAGAGAAAGAGAGAGAGAGAGAGAGAGAAATGGGGGGTGAGAGAGAGATTCACCTTGGTGGCGGTAGGCCGGTGAAGGCACGAGGGAAGAGGGAGAAAGAGAGTTTGAGAGAGAGAGAAAGAGAGGAGAGTGAGAAAGAAACCGAAAGAGACAAAGAGGGCACGTGGCATCCTCAACCCGCCCGTAGCTGCATGGCACGAGGCCCACCATGCTATGGCTAGCCACGTCGTGCCATGCACCAATTAATTTTTTTTAAGATAGGTTGTTACAAAAATTAATGAATATATATTATTATTAAAATAATTAATGTCTAAATAGTCTATTTACATTAATTAAGAAAGAAATACCTAAATAAATAAATAAACAAAAACAAAATAAAAAAAAGAGCATTGTTGTAGAAAGAGGAAGAGAAACCGAGGAAGAAGAAGAAGAGAAGAGAAGAATTTTCACCTCGAAATTTAGATCACACTTGTATTGTAAGGGTCAAAATTCACACTTGCATATCCTTATAACCAAATTGGCAATTGTCTCATATAACTTTTTTAGCTTCATAACTCCGACCTAATTTACTACTTTCACTCGTTAACTCCTAACATTACACAATGATACATTAGCCAATATAAGAACTAAATACCCATTTCTGGATCACCTATGATAATACTATACAACCTATTTAAGTAAGTTATCTCCAAGATCCCCAAACTGATATGAACTGAGCGTTCGCTACCCAATCAGGGTTAGATGCAGGAAAATAGTCCGCGTAGTTGGAGGAAAATAATCTTAAAATATTCTACCATAGACAAAAAAAAATTATAAAATCAATGATGGTCGATCCATAACTTCATAATCTACATTTTTAGTATTCACGCCCTTTGAAGATTCTAACTGTACCTGGGACAAAATATGCAAAAGTGGGATGAAGATGAAGGTGGCGGGTGATGGTAATGATGGGTACCGTCATACATCTGTCGTCCAGTACCACTGCACTTTTTCCCATTCACCTGCCAAAGCATTAGTAGCCAAAATGTATTTGAGATCAAGGAATGAGGAGCATTAGATCTTTAAGCTACTAATACCAATCCTTGCACTTCATTGTTGAGAGGTAGATGAGCAGCAACTAATCCTAATAGACAAAGAATTAGGAATAATGTTGAGCTAAAACTTGGCCCCCATTCACTTGTCAAATAAGGGTAAAATAGGCATAATCATTCTAATTTTCAATACCAAAATAAATACGGATTTATAAATACATAGCAGTGCATGGCAGTGCATGATAGTATATAGAAGTGCATGGTAGTGCATAATAGTACGTGAAAGTGAGTAGCAATGCATGACAATACATTGGCTATACAATAGCAATGTAGTGCGTGGCAAGGTATTATGATGCATTAACAATGTGCCGTAATGCATGATAATAAGTAGCTATGCAATGGATGGTAATGCGCTATAGAACATGACAATGCAATGGCTTATACAGAGCGTGACAATGCACTGTAGTGTATGGCATGACAAATACTTATGTGGCATAAGACTATTTTTCGAAAGGAAGAGAAAGAATTTTAACCGTAGCTGAGATGATATGTAATCAAATAATATCTAATCAAAGAGCAATATAATAATTATAAATTATTATTAAATTATTTTTAAAATTGCATAAAATAAGATGAGAGAGAAAATAATTACTATATTCAAATAAGCTAAAATGTTATTTAGTTACTACATCAGGGTAAGAAAAGTTATTCTAAAATAAGCTTGGTCTTATTCCATAAGTAAACAACAGCTTGGTAATTTATTAGCACATAAACTCTTCCTCAGGATTAGGAAGGAGACGAGTTCCGGTTGTTCGATTCTACTGATGACTCAAATTTTATTCTTTTATTAGATTTTAGTGTAATAAACTAAATATTTGAAATATGGAATGTTGGGAACCTCCTAATTCAAATTTCTTTCCTCTTTACTACTTGATGGTTATGATCATACCATTTGTTGACTATATTTACACATTAGTTTATTACTAATAAAATTATACAATATATTTTATAAAATATATAATATGTTTTCAGCATATTAATATATTAGATCTTGCAACCTATGTGCTATGCGTGCGTTTTTCAAAACATAGATTTAGAAATGAAACTTCTGTTTGCAAGAAATAGAACAAGAACCAAGAACCAAGAACCAAGATAAACAAAAACAGTAGATACTTGAACCAAGACGCCTGGTAGAATTAAAAAGTTCCCCAGTTTGTAATGCAGGATATACAGGCTTTTTGCATAACACTGGGTTACCTCCACAAAAGATTAGAAAAGGAGAAGATAAGCACGACATTTTCGGACATGCTGCGATTCATCACATCAAGAATTTCTGACGTTCCAGAATGAGCATTTTAAAATTACAGACAACTCTAGGAAAGGAAGAGCTAAATCAATTGCATTCCACTAAGAAAAGGAAGTAGGACATCTGGTATTCAAGTTGTGTGAAGTAACAAGAAACATAGCTACATTATCTGAGAACGAGACTAGCTAGCACACATGCTAGTGTCTTATGGATCCAAGTAAACTAACACAAGCACAACCTGCTAAGATTCAGAGAATTTTAAGAAAGCCAGAGAATTTACATGTAGCTGATGAATTTACTTTTCATGATCGTCGTTCGAAGGGTCAATCTTGATTATAAGAGGTTGGTGTAGGCCTGAGGCTTGAGCAGACACGACAGGCAATTGAGGTGTGACCAAGATATTCTCCACCTCAGGGTTCTCAGCTAATGCCTTCTCTAAAGATGCCTTTGCAACTCTTGTTACGCATATCATTAGGATAGCTGCAGAGGAACCACATGGCCAATGAAAGAATGATATTACAAACAAAATATATCATCACATATTAAAAATACTAGAATTTAGGAGGAAGAGAGCATTGTGTTGAGTACATCATCATGTTACGTTCATGGTGCCCAGTGCACAAGGTTCTCGTTTAGCACCGGAAAGGGAAGAGGTATAACCTTATTCTTATTATTGATGGTACTTTAAGGAGTTGACAAAGATATAGGCCTTAAGTGATTGAACATCTTATATAGGCCCATTCAGTCTGCAACTTCCACTAATATAGCCCTACTATTCCTTCAAACTTAAAAAAAAAAACTAAAAAAAAATAAAAAAAGTAAAAAATAGAAAAAACCAAATATCCTTGAAAGAAAGAGAACAAAGAGAGTGTTTATGAAAATCTCGGAAAGAATAATTGAACACAGATTAAGATGCGAAACAACTATTTTCATGCCAAGGAGATGAACACAAAAACAATTTTACTTGGTGAGACAAGCGGTGAAAAATGTTAGAGAAAGAAGCACGACTTACATGTTATACTTATTGATTTGGACAGAGCTCATGATAAAAACCCAAGGGAATTAACATAGTTGGTTTAGAGAGACAGCCAACATGAGACGTGCTAGGCATACCCTGTCAACGTGCCATATCCTAATGGAGCGGAATGGCAAGAAGAGAAGGGGCCACGATTTGAAACATTATCTATATTCCTTAGCTGATCTAACTTAAGTAAAAGATGCTACAAACGGGTCCAAAAGCCTAACTTTAAGAAAAATGATCCACTTCATTAGATCTTCTTCATCAGCGTTCCAGGCTTCTCAAACCCTGGCAACCACAACTCATCTCCTCCGCCACACACAATTCCATCTCTGACACCCGCTTCATCGCCCCAAGTGGCTTCCTCTAGCCTCCACCTCCAAATAACTCCTACACTACCGTAGATTGAAGTTTAGGAGATGAAAGGGAGAGTACCATTGGCTCAGCCAGTGCCATGCACTTGGCACTTCACCAACACGATATGTGCTGGCTACGTGTCGGTCAACATGACAATCAATGTTAGTAAGTACATTGATGTTATCAAGGACGTATGATGTAGTGACAACTAACATGAGGGTCCTTTGTGAAGAGTTGACCAAGTTTCCAGTGACGATAGCCTTGCATCAATATTAAACATGAAGTCCTTACTTGTTTGCATTGGTCATGGATTGATTAACTAAGGATATTCAAGATAAGATCACATGGTTCATGATTCATGGTTCATGGTACATGGTGCAAGGTGTAGGATTGTTTGCAGATAATATTGTTTAATTAATCTAGGATAATGTTGAACACTAAGCTTCTTTAAGGAAGTAAAACTAGCAACGGGGACAATTTGCATAAAAAAGCCCCATCAATTTTCATATTGGCATATATGAATTCCTCTATTTTTGAATTACATTTTTGAGCCTCTTTTACTCACAATACCAAATTTACTCTTTTCTTAATCCAACCAACCGTCTAATTAAAACTCTAACAGCTCAAAACCCTTTTTCTTCTTTCAGTTTTTTCTCTCCTCACCATCAAATCCCAACTTCTTCCCTCACGCATCAAGCCCTTCTTCCTATTCTTCCTCTTCTTTCTCCGCGTTGTCCTTCCATTTTCAGGCATCAAAATCTTATACATGCGTTCAACTCTCGTTCAATCATTGTTCTCTTCTCTTGTTCCTCTTCTTCACCATTTTTCACTATATTTATTTTATCTTATGCTCCTCGACAAAAGCGCAAGACAAACTCTTCAATAGTTTTAGGTAATTAGTATTATAATTAGTATGAACTATTAACTTTTCCTTATAACTTTGTAGTCATTGCATCATCTTCATACATTTATACTAATTTAAAAGAATATGAGTAAAAGCATGGCTAGGAATCATATTGCTTGTATAATTAAGGCTAAAAAAAAAATTAATTAGAGGTGATAAATTTAGGGGCCGAGTATGTAACTGATTTTCTTAAATATACTAGACAATTGTAATACAGTTGCACTTGCCATGGTAATAATTTTGGGATAATACTTCTTTGAAACATTTAGCAGTTCTATATACTTTTTCTAAAAGAACATTGTATCAAATAATTCAATCTCTTTATTAAATATTGACTAATGGAATCTAGTATGGCATGTGTAAATGGAGGCAATTTCATAACAAGAGTGCAAACAAATCCAAAATATGTAAAATAGTAGTAGAACTTAAGAGAACGATAACTAATTGTGATATCCTTATACAATATATATATATATATATATATATATATATATATATATATATAGTATGATATCTAGTGGCAATTACTCAGTTTCAGGGACAAAACTTATTTTAACAATAGTAGAATGTGGTGACCCTTAATCTTTGATGAATCTTAGATTTATCTCTAGTGACATATTTGAAGTAATTTTGGTATTCTTCATGTTATTTAGACTAGGTGAGAAAATTCATTCTTCTATGTTTGCAATCGTATTATTAGGTCTAAAAGAACTAGTTAAGCATGAGAAGAATTGAAGCAATGAATGTGTTTTCTCAATCATGTTGTGCAAAACTAGATTTCTTGTGTTAATGACTAGATAGCTAAGATTGATTAGTGATTTAATTGAGTTTATATTCCATGGTAAAGATTAATTATTTAAATTAGTGTCTTATTGATTTAGAACGATTTTCTTTTAGGTTTTAATATAATTTAGTAAACTTATTATGCTTAGTTATTTATTAATCTAGCTACTATCTAACTAATGTTAGGCATGACAAAGTAACCACCTAGCTAATTGTGATGGCTTGACACCTCATAGTAAGTTAGATAAGGGTGAGAAAATTCTCAAATGAGGAATCAACAGTAAGTTGGTGTAACTCTAAGAGTTAGAGAGAGAAGAATAGAGAAAAGAAAAAGAAAGATAACATAACACTTCATATGTGGATTGTTTTAAAATTTTGGAAAATTTGTATACAACACCCTGCCTTTTAGCTAAATTTGTATTTACACCCTACATTTTCACTATTTGCAAATCGAGCCCTATGAATTGGGTAATATGTGTAGAAAATACCCTGTTGTTAGATCTGTTAGTTAAATTTAACCCAACCTTTGGGTTAAGTTAACTATACTAAGAAGATTACAAAAATACCCTCAACCCAACCCAACCCAACTTAATAACTAAATCCAACCCAACCTATTAACCAACTAAACCAAACCCAAACCACCTAACCAACTAACACCCAACCTAACCCACTAACCAACTAAACCCAACCGAACCCAAAACCAACTAAACCCAACCCTTCTCCCTCATCATCCCCACCTAACACTCCTCCCTCCTCCCTCCTCCCGCCTCATTCTCTCCTCCCTCCTCATTCCCTCCTCCCTCCTCATCATCCCAACCTCTCTTGTCGGGATCCCGTGTCTGCATCGTGATGGTAGGGAGCAGCCCTTCACCGGGATCGAGGGTCAACCTCGAGAACTCGAGCGAGGCTCGAGAACACCAACAAGGCTCGAGGATGCTGACGAGAGGTGAGGGCCGAGGACGCCGGATGCCCCATCGAGCGCAAGGTCTCGGCATATGCCGCCAAGATCGAGGGCTCCGCTGAGATCAGGGTCAACCTTGGAGACGCCGGTGAGGCTTGAGGACGCCGACGAGGGGCGAGGATCGTGGCCGCTTTCTCCGCGGGTCAACCTCAATGTCAACCTCGAGGTCAACGATCAATCTAAAGGCATTTTAGATATTTAAGGTATTTTAGAAATAAAATATCTTTAATTAACAGAATATTCTCACGGTATTAATTTAAATCTAACTCAGGGTGTTTTCTGCATATATTTCCTAAATCACAGAGCTCGATTTGTAAATAGTGAAAATGTAGAGTGCAAATACAAATTTAGCTAAAAGACACGGTGTTATATACAAATTTCCCTAAAATTTTATATAGTTAAGGGGCTTAGATGCAAAAGTGCCCAAACTTATCATTCTTCACCCGATACCACCAACTCTGCCTTTATTAACATTTTCTTTTCAACTTTCATGAATTGCCCTTCCTCAATCCGAGTTAAGCACAAAGCCCACCCACCCCACAACCCATGCTACTATTCTCTCAACCACTTGTGACCCTCTTGGCCTCCGTGACCCCACCCAGCCATCGTTGTCAAACGTATCTTCATCTCATTCACCTCATGTCGACTTTCGGTAGAACATACCCACACCTGCGAACTCATGTTTTGTTAACCACGGCCACCTTGATAGACCTGCACTTACATCTTAAAAGCTGATTCCACAATGGTTACTTAAGACTAATCCCTTAATATACTATCATCAGCCTCTTCTTCTAGATGTATGCTTCTCGCCATCTCGTGTACTTTGTTTCATGTTCGTGTGCTCGAATTGTTTCATCAGCGACTTCAGATCTATAACTTAAGTATTTTTATTCCACACGCGCACCCGACCCACTCGAGCTCTTCTTCCTCCTTGAGCTAGAGCATCGGCGTCGAAGCGGCTAATGTGAGCAATGCTTTATCGACGATCTCTGGCACCCGAACGACAAGCGATGACGAGCTCGACAACAAGCGGCGACGACGATGATGTTATAACCTAGATAAAATAATAATAATAAATTAATTAAATTAAAATAAAATAAAATAATAATATTAATAACTATAATAATAATAATAGTACATAAATTAAATTAAAAAAAGAGAGACAAAAAGAAAGAAATTATGTAAAAAGAAATTATTATTGCATGGCATGAGCTCGTGCCATGCAGATTGTGGGTGCACGTTGAGGGTGCCACGTGCGCCTACAACTGTCGACTCGGCCAACCAGGCCGGGTCAGCTAGCTGCGGCGGGCCCCACCACCGTCGCAGTTGCCACCTCCCCTCCATCGCCTCTCTTTTACTTCTCTCCACTCTCTTTCGGTCTCTCCTCTCTCTCTCTCTCTCTCAAACTCTCTTTCTCCCTCCCTCTCACTACTACCGCCGCCGTCCCACCGACCTGTCGACCGCCGCTACCTCCCTTGGAACCGCCACCGCCACCGGTGTAGCAGACAATGCTTAGCGAAAAGGATTATTGTTTTTTATATAATTATTTTCTAATGTTAGGTAAATTAGTCTATTTAGATAATTAATTATTTTGATAATTTACACTAACTAATATAATTTTACTAAGTATTTTTAGTATAATAATTTATTAATTTTAATTATAAATATTGCCTATAAATTTATTTATAGTTTAGTTTTTATTTATTAGATTAATATATGTAGTCTCATTCATAATAATCTTACATTTATATTTATATTTTATATAACTATTTTTAGTATATTATTATTGTCTAATAGTTTGTATAAAATGGAATACTAGACTTGCATATTATTTTTGTATAATAGGATAATGACTATTTTGCGTATAATTTATGATCAATTAAATAAAAGTAGGTATTACAAAATAAGTATTGATAATATTATTTTTATAATTATATTTTTATTAAATCATATATATATATAGCCGTCTTTGGTTATTTACAAAAAGGAGATAAATTACTATTTACTTATTACTTATTCTATAATTAGCAAACTAGGATTTTTAGTAAATAAATATAAATTATGGTAATAGCATATTAATATTATCATAATCAAATCTATCCTATGAATCTAATCAATTTTAAACCTAATAAAATATTATATTTTACTTGAACGGATTATAATCGGATAAACAACTAACTTTATGTTACTTAAATATTTTCAAACTCCAAACCCCCTTATTTGAGACCTCGTAAACCTTGCTAGTGATGTGTGACGGTTAATTGATGGACGTGAGGGATACGTGTTGGGTCTTCTGATCAGATGTAAGTAGTTTTATCCCCTAAGACGCCTTTCTCAAATTAGGATATATTATATATTATGTACATGCATGTTCTGACCTCGAGCATAATTATGACTTTATCTAGAAATAATTTCAGTCAAGCATATTTTATCATGCATTTGATTAGGTTGATATGGGATCTAATTACATTGGTAATATATAGAGATGATTGGAGATGATTATACTATTATGATGTTATACTAAGATAATCTCTAGCATAAGTGTGCATGTGATAGACTAGCAGAAGTATGCATATATTAGATACATGGTTAGAGTCAAAATTACATCATTTTTCTCTTGGCTTCTTTACCACCTAAATTCCTGAATTGTATAATCTGTTGCAGTACTGCATATATATATAAATCTATCATGTATAGGAAATTATGAAAATACTTATGTATGTGATATGATGGCTGGAACGGTATCTAGTCCGGACTAATACTAGACATACTCTTAGCGTATGACAGAGTATGGTGATAGCAGATAGTTGTACTCTTAGCGTATGACAGGGTACAACTATCATTGATATACCCTTAGCGTATGGCAGGGTATGATTTATCTCTAGAGATACTCTTAGCATATGACAAGGTATGCTTTGAGCTTGTGGCATGATGTGTATCGAGTTTGGGGCTGGGTACCGTAGTCCAGCATAGGGGGTGATATTCAGAGTTGACACAGACGATTATGATAGTGAGAGATATGAGAATTATATCTAGCTCTAACATATACAAATATATAGTGGTTGGCATGCATCATGCATCATCATTAATGTGACTAGTATCACTGGATCATGATTGTTATACATCATATGTTGTTATATTTGATGATATTATATTATAATTTTATCATATTTTGATTAAGGATATAATATGCTCATTTATTTCATTTATATATATATGTCATCGAGGATATATATATGCATGCTCATACATGGCATCATGTTTCTTTCTGATTCATATTATTCAGTGCATAATTTACTCTATGTTTGATATCACTGACTCGGGGTTTCACTGAGTCTTTAGCTAATAACTCTTTTTATTTCTTTTAACCCCCTAGATATTAGGGTACGAGATAGCGACTTGAGATATAAATGCGAGATGGTATAAATGATAGTTTATATAGAATTTGAGTTGTATAATTATTTGATATTTGTACTTCTTTATATTAGACGATGATTTGTACAATACAGGTCGGATTATATTATACTTATGTGCCAATAGTTATAAGTTGTATTTTAATGGTTTATCGTGGCCTATGTGAGCCTTGCCAGATTATGTAGCTGTTTAGTATGGTTGTTGTGGATATAGATATAATTTTGTTAATAAGTTTAACTTGATGATATCATAATTTATTTTATAGTCTAGTATATATTATTGTGGACTTGGATATTCATATGTTAACAAGTTTATTTGGTTGATAGTATGATTTATTTGGTATTAGATTATGTGAGTATGGATATGTTAACAGGTAGTATTTAATGATGTCATGATTATACGTGCACAGGAGGGTATCTGTGCGTGATAGGCCCCGCTTGTCCTGTCACGTGAGTCACACATGCCATGTGGGCACGTGGGCCTACACATGCCATGTGGGCACGTGGGCCTACACATGCCTATGCCAGGCGGGGGCATTACAGATGAGATCGAAGATTGAAGGTGAGTGCGTAATCTGCCTCCTTTTATTCTTTCCCCCCTCTAGCGGCACAGCCAACAAGTGCCGCGGCACATGCCGTGCCTATGAGACAACCATCCTTGGATATGATTAAGCGGATAGGTATTTCTTGTGGACAATTATATAGATATCAAGGTAAGGCTGGTTTTGTTATTAGTGTATTTAAATAAATGAAATATTTTTATACCTTGTGGGTAAGGCTGGTTTTCCTATTTATGCAACTAAAAAGTTTTGTGAAGCATCATTGAGCTATGGGATATGGACGAGTTGGTTTATATGAGTTCTTTATTTGGTACTTATTTATATGCTTTGCTCAATATAGATGTTGCCATTTCTATTTTGCACGAGTTGGTTTTACAGATGACCTAGTTTGATATATGTATTTGTATGAATGCACTATAAAGATTTGTTCTTTTGAAAGTTATATTTGTTGATTTTCTGCTTAATATGAACTTGATATTTGGAGGCTTTCTAAAGCTATATGTTATAGATTATGAGCTTGAATGCTATATGAACTTGATATTTGGAGGCTTTCTAAAGCTATATGTTATAGATTATGAGCTTGAATGCTATCATTTGAGGCATTTGACTAGAACCGTGTATTATATTGGTTGGTTAATAGATGAATACTAATATGTGATTACACGGATAGAAATCCAAAAACTCTAATATCCTAAAATATAAATGGGACAGACCTTGTTACCTTGGGGATTACTAGGGACAGGCTCTATCAGTGGGGCCAATACACTGATACTCTGGTATCCCGAAGTTAAAATGGATACTACATGAGTTGATATATATATATATATATATATATATATCTATATATTTGAAATGTTAACTATATCCAAGTTATATAATGTATGACGTGATTTTGATTATACTACATGCATTTGGATTTGTGCATTGGAGCTTGATTTGCTACTGTGGTTATTCACGTACTCTGGTATAGTTTTTATTGTATAATTGATTTTTAAAATAATTATACTTACTAAGCTGAGCTGCAAACTCATTATGTTATTCTCCCCATTCCAAATGTATTTTAAGATATTATTTTGGATAACACATTAGTAATTATGTCATTTTGACTAAGGTTCCAAGTATCGAAAACGAGATCGGAATTGGCCGTTTAAAAAAACAATATGTATCGACCGTATCAGCAGTATCAGCATTATCGACTATCTGTATCGATTTATATTTTAAAATAATTTTTAAATTATAGAAAAATTCTAAAATTTTTAAAAAATAATAATAATAAGATATAAATATAAATTATCATATATAAATCTAAAAATAAAAAATAAACATTATTTTCTTAATTTCTCTTTCTACTATTCACTCTCTCATACAAATAAAAAAAAATTCTTACTCTTCCTCACAAACTCTCTTATTAAACCCTCTCTGATTCTCTCTCATTAATCCTCTCCCACTAACTCTCCTTCACTCCCACTAATTCTCTCTTATTAACTCTCCCACTACCTCACTCTGTCTTCTACTACCACTCTCTCTCCCTCACTGACTCCCCTCTCTCATTAACTCTCTCACCGACTCCTTTCTCTTGATCTCTCTCTGATTCTCTCTCATCTCTCGATCTCTCCCACTAACTCTCCCTCTCCCTCACCAACTTCCTTCTCTCTTAGTCTTTCCCTCTCCAATTTTTCTCGGGCGATGCTTCTCCAACGAGCTCCGACAAGGTATTTTCTCTTTTTCTCACTCCCTCTAATGAGCTCTTTCTCTCTCCTTTTTTTCTCTTTTTTTTTCCTTACTATCCTCCCTCTCTTTCTCCTTTTCTCTCTCCCAATTTCGGTGGGTTTTGACTGATCCCGACCAGAAATGGATCGGCAATACCAGGCTGAAACCAGTTTGGATCGGGATCGGCTTCATAATCAATTTTGGTCAACCCACTCTAGATCGACCGAAACTTAGAACTATGATTTTGACTGTTGTATTATTTTGTATCCTACCAATTAAGTATAGTTGTTAGCCCCATGTGGCTTCTATTTCTAAGTCAAAACTAGTACATATGACATTGTATAGACCTTTGATGGAATTAATGTAAATTAGACATCAAGTTTTATTTAATAAAGAGATGACAAAATTTATAGTTGCGCTAATTTCGTATCTATGCTATTTTCTATAGATAACATTGTGATAGGTGCTTTGGAGGTCTTGGACTCTACTGGGCATAGTCTCAGTAGGTTGCGACTAGTCCCCATCCCCTTCTGCTATAGTGTAGTAGTAGTGGGGTGCGACACTAATTCAGTTGGTGTTCATTTCCTTTAAGATATATGGGTTAAAAAATCCTATTAATTATTTCTTTTGTTTAATACTTCGCATCCCCTAACACCATAGAATATATAGGGGATTAGTGTATAGTACAACTACATAGGACATATTCTAATATTTGTCATTTTCAAGTTGCCTTTCACACTCAAGTTTCCCAACTTCTTGAATACTCTAGTCTATCCAGTGTATTGAAAGGCAAAAAGTGGGCACCAAGACGGTCTAACATTTTTAATATATAAAAGATGAAAACTAATTATATATAATATATATTATTTATTAATATAGGATATATGAATTTTTTGATAGTAATTTACAACCATAAAAAAAATCACAAATTAACTATATATATATATATGTATGTATGTATCTGTGTGTATGTATATATATATATATATGTATGTGTGTATATATATATACGTTTTTATTAAAAGTATATATAATATATATATATATACATAGCATGACAACTTATCTCACCATTTCTCCTCTCTACATTGAGGGCCCACAATGTTTTGAAACAACTAGTCTACTCCCAAAGCCCAGAGAGAGAAAAAGAAAAGTGGGTTCCCAAGGCAAAAAGAGAGAAAAGAAGGAGAAGAAGAAGAAGAAGAAGAAGAAGAAGAAGAAGAAGAAGAGGAATGGTGGCCTGCTAATGGCAGTAGGCCGCCTAGGTGCATGGCCATGGCGGCCGGCTCGCAGCCCTGCCATGACAGCCACCTTTAAAAGCAGTGGGTCTATCAAACTGAAATTTCACAAGCAATAGGAACAAGTAAGAGGCTCCAATATTATAGCCAACTTTTTTATATCAAACCTTTTCTAGATTGAATAGCTGAGGCGCAGAGGAACTAACATAGTTATATTTAATAGGAAAGCACTGGAGATATAAGAGACCTAAAGGTCTAAGAGTATGGCTGCCTAGGAAGAACAAGCTCTGCAAGTAGCTAATACTAAACAATATTTTCTTATGTAAATAGAAGTATTCCCAACAGAAATATAATTATCCAAAAAGTTTGCTGCATACATCTCCCCTTCTTTATAAGCAGAAGCCTCGTGCACTAGGATTTTTAATTTATTTTATTATGTAGCCTTATATATATACTCAATACTGACATATGACATATCAAATGAGCACAATTTCTCTTGAGCAAATCATCCATATAAGTCATTTTTCAAAGATTCTGGGTAGCTTTCTTAAACCATTTAAATTCAGAAAAATGTTTCAGGATGCTTAGTACTGATCAATGCCAATTGCTAGTAAACACACTTTATCTTATGCAAACTGTTCATATAAAGGAATCTTTACAGATTCTGGGTTGCTTTTCTAAACTGTTCTACTGAAGAAAAATGTTTTAAATGCACAAATCCCATCTCAGGCTAATTTTCAAGATGGTCTTGAATGCTTCTACATGTATTTCTCCTAATATACAGTAACCATATGGTTTTTATACCTTAGAAATGATACATATCAAAAGGCACATGACATTGCTCTCTTTTGTTGGAAGATAGCTCTTTTTATCTTACTTCACAGGGAAAGGGATGAAATGATACTTTAAAGCCAGCATTTTGCATGAAAAAAGAAAAAAAATTGAATATGAAAATCCACTTACCAGATACTATAAATCCCGATATTATGACAACCTGAAACCATTAAGGAAAACAGAAGAGTTAAAATAATTATCATGATGAAACTATATTAAGATAAGTTAAGTAATTATGAGATCAACAATATAATTGACATAAGCATTAAGAAGTAAGAACACTAAATACATAAAAGGACTTATACACTAAAGATCTTGTCAAGAATCCTTCATTTATAAGTATGTTTCATATTTTGCATAGACGTGAGCAAACCCCATGTCGGTCATGGCCTTAGTCAGAGCACATAATTCAATATGTTCAAGCTTGACTGACCTGATAAAAGTACAAATTTATAGATCCAAAAGAAAAGCATGAAACTCAAGCATGCTGCAACCTGCCCTACCTCAACATCTAGAACATGAGGAAATGACAATGGCACAAGCATTTTGGATAGCACCATAGGCGATGAAACAAGAGAAAGTAGCAAGCTAAGACTTGTTCAAATTATTTTTGTTACATCTACCAGCAAAGTTGGGGAGGATGTCAAAGACACAGGTGACATTGGTTGAGGACCATCTCAATGCGCTAGAGTTGACTCTTCGTCCACAAGCAAATAAGAATTGGAGCATGAAGAAGCTATACATATTAAATAAAAACTAACGGAGATGAAGGATCAGATGCTGGCCAGGATGGAGGGGAGGCTAGAGGCAACTCCTGCTAGAGCAGTTAAGGGCATCCAGATTGGGCGAGTTCAACACTGAGTAACCCATCTAGACTTTTTGAAATTTTTGGGGGAAGATCCTATAGGTTAGATATTTAAGACAAAGCAATTTTTCGTCTATGAAGGAACACAGCTAGCAAGAGAGTTAGGCTTGCCATGTTCCACCTAAAGGATTAGGCTTCGCAATGAATCCGGTGGTTTAAAAAGATAAACCAATTAATAGATTGGTCAGAGTTTACTCGGTGGTTAACATCAAGGTTCTGGCTGTTTGAATATGATATCTTTGATGAAGACTTAAAGAAGTTCCAGCAAATAGGAATCGTCAGTCAATGCCAGGACGATTTCGAGAAACTAGCCTCAAGAGTTTATGAATGGCTAGTGTCAGCGCTGTTGGGTTGCCTCATCAAAGGGCTAGAGAGTAAATACAACTAAAAGTGAAATCTTTCAATCCTTGGACGATAGCTAATGCCATGGACTTAGCATGGATACACGAATCTGAAATAATGTGTCCAGAAGTCACTGATGAAGATGCGATCATGATTTGCGTTAGGATTTGACTGATGGTTCCATTTCTTGTGTAATTTTTAGTTTTCCTTAGAAAATAAAGTTTCTGGCAGGTGCGCTCGAACGTCAAGAAAAGGGCGTTCAAACACCTGAGTACCATTCCCAAAGAGAGAATGCTCAAACTGCATTCTAACGCTTATGTGGATTCGCAAATACAAAGACCACTCAAAGCACATTCAAATGCCTCTCAGGCACGTTTGAATGCACTCGACGAGGGTGATTATATTAGGACAAGATTATTAGGTTGTTTTTGCTAAGTTAGCTACCAATATATAATGTGGATGGTAGGCTCATTAGGGATTATGAATGAAATTATCAAGTTATCATTTCTTCTACCCTCTAAACTAAAAACTTCTCGCCCCACTCTCAAGCCCTAGCCTCTCTTATCTGTCGAACCCTCTCTCTTCCTTGGGACACCAACTCACTTCTCCTTCCTCTTCCGCCACCCTATAGACCTCGAGCAATCTCTATCATAACCCACATCCATTTCATCTCCACCATTACCATCACCTTCCATCACCAACCCTTCCACCGAGATTCCATCGTATTTTACCCCTAGCAGTGATCCAAATCTGCGAATGGTATAAAAACCAAAAACGTAAGTCAAAAAGTTAATTATCAAATCCAACCTATTTCATAATTTTCTAATGATGGCACAATATATGGCAAATATTCTCCTCGGATTGCGTAGTCTGTCTTCCTCACCCAAGATTGATCCGGGCTGAGTTCGGTTCATATCAATTTGAAACTATAGTCCTCAGCATCCCATGAAGTTTGGCAACATCCAAACAAAAACCTCAGCGATAGTATTGGCTGAAAATGGACGCGTCATTGCCAAAAAGTGAATGCTCTTGGTCAGCCAATCCACCACAACAAATATCATCGAATAGCCTCTAGACTTTGGCAGCTCCTCAATGTAATTCATAGAGTTATCTAATGATATTCATAGAAATATCTTCCCACACCTGCTCAACCAGCAAAGGCTGTAGCAGCCCGTCGGCTTCAACATTTTAGCTTTCACCGGTTGCCAAATTTGAGCTTACACTTAAGCTTTCATACCTGCTGTGGGAGTGTCATGAGAATACTCCAACAAATAAGTCTAAAGTACCGAGTCCCCAGGCACCTGAATGCACCCAGTCCACCAACAAACCATCTCGTGCATCGATCTTAGGATAGCTCGCCGGATCAACTACTACCTCCTAAAACAAACATACAATATTTGGGTCAGTAGTACTACCTCCCTCGAGTCCAACAAGAAAAAGAAAACGAGTGCGGAGAAAGCTGCAAGCTTGCCGACAACAAGGTGGCACGATAGTGCATGGGCTGCCCAGTTTTCAATTCCTTTCATGTAGGTGATCTCGTAGTCATACCCCAGCAGCTTTGTCACCCACTTCTGTTGTGCAGAAGTGTGCACCTGTTGCTGGATGAAGTACGGTAGGCTCCTCTGGTCCATCCTAATTACAAAGTGCTACCCTATCAAATAAGGCCACTACTTTCTGATCTCGTGCAGAATTGCCATCTCATGCTCATAAGTTGATATCTACTATGAGCATTCCGACAAACCCTTGCTTAGGAAGGCAATAGGTCTGCCCCTCCTCCTATGCATCGCACTCCACCACAAACTATTTGCTGAAATCAAGTAGAGACAGAATAGGGGCTGAAATTATCGATTCCTCCAAGTCTTCAAAAGCAATTGTGGCTTTCTCCGTCTATGTGAACATGTCCTTAGCAACGCTGTGAAAGAGGCAGCGATCTTCCCAACCAACCAGACATGCTATCTTCCCTGGGTTGGTTGAAACTACATTCGCTGAAATAATATGCACGAGGTACTCCACTTGCATCTCATCCCACAATGCCGCAAGTGGTTTTGCAATGTTCGACTATAAATACCAAGCATGCTAGTGCAGAAGCGGCCAAAAAATGTCATTCATAAATACACTTGTTTAAATGACTTATCATGAGTTACTAAATCAATACAATCAATAAAGCTACACGTCACTATCCTGGAATATGCCAACTCCTAATCATATGAGGATAAGTCCACACAGGTATAAAGCTTAATACAATCTTTTATTCATACAAATCTCAATCATAGTGTTTACATGTTATGCATAGCAATAAAAAAATAGTTTAGTCATTTCATGCTCACCAAGGCATTAATCATGTGGCACAGCTATCGTTGATGTGTATATATCCCTCATCGATATATAAGATAATGGATGGTTATATGATGGATGATTTTCTTGAGAATATCCGCACTGTATGGTGAATGACTCAGTAAGCTATGATAAAACATGATTAATGCCTTGGTGAGCATGAAATGACTAATATGTAAACACTATGATTGAGATTTGTATGAACAAAAGATTGTATCAAGCTTTATATCTATGTGGACTTAACCTAATATGATTAGAAGTTGGCATGTTCTAGAATAGTGATGTGTAATCTTTATTGATTGCATTAATTTAGTAACCCATGGTAAGTCATTTAAATAAGCGTATTGTTATCACTAGCAATTATAGGCATGCATTGGATATGCACCCGTGATTTTATTATGATAGATTGTATGGATTCTACTCGCTGGGCTGTGTACTTACCATCTCTTGGTGGCATCATTTTAGAGCTAGAGAAAGCAGGTGCGGGTAGCAAGGAGTAGCTGCTTTTCTATTTCAGTTATGTCTATGTCTATTAGTTGTATTAAGCCCCTGCGAGGGCATTACGATTGACGTATTTTGGAGCTTAAAATTGTATTTTGGATATGTATCTTGAGGACTTGTTGTGACATGTGGAACTTATATCTGGACTCTTATTATTGAGATTATTTATGGTATGAACCAATATTGCTACATGCCTTGTGAAAATTTGTTACTGACAAGTCATGTGATGCACCACATAGGGAGATTTACCCATGCGGTTTACACGTGTATTTGAAGGTTTTGGTGTTTCAACAATCCTCTTGGTTCCTTGAACAGTGCAGCAAACTCTTGCAGCAAATCAATAAGATCATCAAGTATACTTGAGCCACGACTCGTCTCCACCTTCGTAGGAGCAAGTTGTATCAAATAGGAGAGGTCTTGTAGACTCGACAAAATAGACATCTGCTGCAAACTCGCACAATGGCTCAACCAAATTCTATCCAGCCATACCTTTCTCCCATTGAGCCTAAATATGAGCCATAGCTCGTTGAAATCAAATGTTACGGGCCCAAGACTTTGCAGCCCCTAAGTGCCAAGAACGACGTCCACTCCTCAGGGCGATAGGGTACAAATCCAAGGTGAATTGGTTGCCCTGCACCCGCAATTGCATACCGCTGCAATAGGTCGATCACAAATCCAATAGCGATTACAAAGGTGAATTGGTTGCCCTGTCCCCCAATGGCGACGTCAATCTCTACAATAGGTCGGTCACAAATCCAAGCTTCTAGACCAACCAGCCATCCAAAAAATTGTGTACTCCCTAAGTCAACAAGAATCCGTGTGATACTTTTCCAAAAGATACTCCATAATAGGTGTGGAGTGAGAGTTCCGCCCTCACTTGGTCTCTAGCTCCTTGGCCTCCTCGTGAGGCTCAACTCCTGCAACATCTAGATCTAGAGTTTCATCCACAAAGTCTTCCTCAGCACCCTCGAGTCCATCAATCAACATCACAGTTACCTTTTGACTTTGCACACCAGTGACCTGGTGTGAATTTTTCATCACCTAAAACACAGACCCTTAGCACTTCACTTCTCAACCTAGGTTGCTATGAGAGCTCGTCTAGAGGTCCTAGACGCAGTCCTCGTGTCGTTGGACACCTGAAATTGTGCCCTCGGCCTGATTGGAGCAGCCGCCAGGTTGGCTATGTTTTGGGGTGGCCAAGCTACAGTCCTTCCATCTCTACTAGTCTAACTGGGCCTTGAAATCACCCTCAGCTCTGTGTGCTTCTCCTTCATTAAGAGAGCATCTCCGATATCTTGCTTCAAGTTGCTAAGCCGCAACGCTCTGATGTCAACTCGGCATATCACACCGTAAGCCTACAATAAACTTGGACTTTCAGCTATAAATCTGATCATGGCAACACACTAACTCTTTCAAATTCATCTCTATAGGCATCTATTGCCAAATTCTATATGGTCTTGATCAGAGAAGGGTGGAAGTCCTCATACCCGAATGTACCAAACCACTAATAGATCTCATTACTTAATTCTTCCCACATTTCAGTCTCGTTTTGTGTATTCGCCAATCGAGACCACCGAAGGACTGTTTCTTCAAGATGAATAAAAGCAAGTAAAACTTTTTGATCATTAGGAGTACCTTGCCAAGAGAATATTATTCAGCCTTATGAATCCAATCCATTAGGTCTTTGCTTTTGAATTTTGGAAACTCCCCTCGAGTGAATCATCCCCAAATCGCATTCTCTCAATTTGGATCTAGTCCTAAGCCTCCTCAAACAGCAAGAGGATGCTATTCATATTTGTGGTAGGGTCTCCTTTGATCTAGGATGACGAAAAGTGATACAATTCGGACTACACCGAGGACGTCTCGAGGATGGATACACTTTAGAGATGTCTTTTATTCTTGTTTTAGTGTTTATTTCATAAAAAAATAAGTTTTCTATATGTCGCATTCGAACGCAGATGGAGTGCATTCGAACGCGCTTGTGAACGCCTGCATTAGGTTCGCAAAAACAGAGAATGCGAAATGTGCATTCGAACGCGCCTGATCGCATTCGAACGTTGCGTTCAAATGCGGATAGACTGCGTTCAAACGCGCTTGTGAACGCCTGCATTAAGTTCGCAAATACTGAGAACGCGATTAGGCACGTTCGAACGCGATCGGCAAAAATCTACTGTTTTAGGATTAATAATTATTATTTTTAAATTGTTTGGTTAGCCTCTAAAGATGTGGATGGCAACTATGGAATCATTATTGATGAATTAAGTACTTTGCCTTGTCTCCTTCGTCTTCTTCTCTCCCATTCTCTCGATCCCCGGCGACGCCGCTTCTAACCTCCCTCGATCGACCAATCACCCTAGTCCCTTAGGGGCGGCCCACTTTTCCCTTTTCTTCCAATCTATCCCACACTTGCCCTAACCCTTCCATTACCCATGACCCTTCCACCACCACTTATTCACCGGTGCCACCCCACTAACGCCGATCCACCACCATCCACCATCATCTAGAATCTCGTGCCTCCATCCACGAATCCTAAGACAGACCCCCTGACGTTCGTCCACTAATCGGACGACATCTCGAGATCCCTACATCCGATTCGCCTGAAACTTGATTTATTGGAAAGCTCTTTTCCGGAGTTACAACATATCAAAATCTCAAGTCGATCCGATGGCGGCATCTTTCGGGATCTATTTCTGAAGTTTCGTGGCAGAATCTGTTCAGATCTAGAAATCGGAAGAGATCGAACCTTGGCCTAAATGAGAGATCATACCAAGCCACAAAAGGCTGGCTGCACCCTTCCCAATCCCTGCAGAAATGGCGAAGAGTCCAACTTCAAGGCAGCAGTTTCCTCCGGCGAGCTCAACGGTTGGAAAGGTTCTTTTGACATCAGAACAGAGTTCTTCGACGAGTCGACAACCGTGCAAACCACTGTTGAATGGAGGAAGACCACACATAGCCGCTAGATATCCCTCATCAGGAATCCTCATCAGTGGTGAGGGAGATGATCTGGAACTGCGAGTTCCGGCACTTGGGCTGCCTTACACTACCTCCCTTTGCAACCACGACAAGTCGGCAACCAGGAAGAAATCACATATGGCCTCCAACAACCTTCCACCATTTTCCTCAGTCAATCGACGGTTGACTGCGACAGTGTCGTCTCCGGAGATGATGTTGCAGCTCTTTGCCGAGCTACAACTCGAAGGAGAAAGCCGCAATCTTCCACCAATAGCAGCACCGACCGCTGATAGTCACATAAAGACCTCGTGGGCTGCTACTTTTCTCACCCAGACGGCCGAAAGCTTCCTGCCATGGCTGCGACTAAATGAAGAAAACAGAGATGAAGATTTTGTTTTTGTCAACCTCAACCTTCCATAGCAGTCAACCGCCGCCACCCCCAAGAGGGACCTCACCGGCAGCTATTTTCATATTCCAGACGGCCGAAGGCTCCGTACCGTGCCTGCGACGGGACAGAGAAGGAGATGAAGATTTCATTTTTTGGGCCAACTTCGACCTTCCATCGCCGCCGACTGCCGCCACACCGTCGGGAACCCTACCAAAGCAACTACTAGAGGTGGGCACTACTCAGATAAGGTTGCTACGTGCCAAGGCAACTCCTATGGCAACAGTTGGAGATAGAATTATGGGAGAAATATTAAGGGTTTCAAATTTTTTTGAAAACCCTAAGTGGTTAGAATTTCAAGATGGCTACATGGTTGGGCTTAACCAGATTGAATTGCTAGACATGAGCTGGGTTGGACCTAAGAGCCAAGGGGGTCAAGTGAAGTGTGAGTCATCTCTGGACTTGGGACTTAGTTAAGTCAAATAAGGGACATGATCAAAAACCCTCTACTTGACTTAAGTCGAGTTTGCTTATACCAGGATACATTTGACTTGGATCCTAATCCATGGAGTGAGCAGAACGATTATGAGCACAACCAACAGTCAGTTCAGTGGCTGGTTGAACCTAACTCGAGTCACTGGGTGGGCCTAATCAGGATTCCCCAACTGCATCTAACTCGACCTCCCAAGCGCAATCAGATACACCAGATTTCTATAGATGAATTGACATTGAGTCAATTGGTTCGACCACCCGAGACTAAGTGGACTCAATGTAGACGGACCTAAATCCCACCTTGGGCCAGTAGGAGTACAAGTATCCAAGTTTGACTAAGGATAACCCACTGAACATAGCAAGTTTGACTCCAGTCACCTTGAGGACAAGGTGTATGGAAGCGTGGTAGATTGATACAATTCGGACTTCACTAAGGATGTCTCAAGCATGAATACACTTTAGGGGTGTCTTTTATTCTTAGTTTAGTATTTATTTCATAGAAAAATAAGTTTTCTTTATGTCATGTTCGAATGCGGATAAAGTGCGTTCGAATGCGCTTGTGAACGCCTACATCAGGTTCGCAAAATAGAGAACGCGAAATGTGCGTTCGAACGCGATCGGGCACGTTCGAACACGGATGGAGTGCGTTCGAACACGCTTGTGAACGCCTGCATCAAGTTCGCAAATACAGAGAACGCAAAATGTGCATTCGAGCGCGATTGTGCACGTTCGAACACGATCAGCAAAAATCTACTGTTTTAGAGTTAATAATTATCATTGTTGAATTATTTAGTTAGCCTCTAAAGGTGTGGATGGCAACTATGGAATCATTATTGATGAATTGAGTTTTTGCCTTGTCTCCTTCGTCTTCTTCACTCCCGTTCTCTCGATCCCCGGCGACGCCGCTTCTAACCTCCCTCGACCGGCTAATCACCCTAGTCCCTTAAGGCAACCCACTCCCCTTTTTTCCAATCTATCCCATACTTACCCTAACCTTTCCATCACCTATAACCCTTCCACCACCACTTATTCACCGGTGCCACCCCATTATTACCGATCCACCACCCACCATCATCTAGGATCTCGTACCTCCATCCACGGATCCTAAGATAGACCCCCTAACGTCCGTCCACTAATCAAATGATATCTCGAGATCCCAACCTTCGATTCGCCTGAAATTTGATTTGTTGGAAAGCTCTTTTCCGGGGCTACAGCATATCAAAATCTCAAGTCGATCCGACGGCAGCATCTTTCAGGATCTATTTCTAAGGTTTCCTGTCAGATTCTATCCAGATCTGAAAATCGGGAGAGATTGAACCTTGGCCTAAAGGGGAGATCGTATCAGAAGGATAGTCATCACGATCAAAATCCGCCCACTTGTCCAGGTCGACCGTTGGTTGGCACCCGCTTTGTGTCGGACGATAAATCGGCTCCACCATGCTTGGTCCATGGGGTACCACGTGCTCAAGCCTAATGTCCATAGGTGTGGACAGTAGGACTTCACACCATGGAGGTGCCTCCACTTGAGCTCATGGTGGTTTCGGTGTCACCGTATGGTTGGAGCTTTCCGGCATTAACCGATCCATACTCTCAATCATCTGATCTTGCTTCCCGCTCATCCTCCTCAATACCATTCTCTGTGGTGCCAGTGATGAGAGCTTAGATGAGAATGGCTACATCAGTATAGTTGACAATCAGAATGCCAAAAGGAGTCGCAAGTGTCGTCTCCCAGCAGTGGGGTCCATCCACAAGTGGAGCGGTGGCCTACTGACCATGGTTGGGTGTCTCCTAAATGGGACATTCTGCTCTTCTCTGAGCCATAGATCTAGTCCTTATCATGTAGGGAAGCGCGCCAGGGACTAGAAGCTCTGATACCAAAATTGTTATAAACCATTTTTGGGATCAATTCGCAATAATAGAATCTGAAATTTTATGGGTGTTGATTTAGATCAGGGCTTAGATCTGGATTTTCTGGTTGTAATGGAAGCTTAGGTAGGTTAATGATTAAGAAATGACATGGGCTTGTTTCAGGCTAATGGATCTGGTCGGTGCTAGAGGTTTGGCCAGCAGTTGGAAGGAGGAAGTGGTGATAGGTGCTTTCGAGTAGTTTTCAGGCTAGTTCTGCCAAAAGAATTTTAATGGAGTTTTGTAGATATAAGATATGGTGGAGATGGGTGAAAACGACAAGGAGGAAGAGAGTGGGCTGGCCTCGAGGAGTGAGGGGGACAGCCGGCTGAAGAGAAAGTCCGGTAGTGGTCATGGCCAAAGTCGCGGGTCAAGGTGGAGGTGGTATACTTGGCTCGGGGAGAGAGAGAGAGAGAGAGAGAGAGAGAGAGAGAGAGAGAGATGAGAGGGAATTCAAAATTCAAAAATATTGCTAAATAGTCCAAAATGGTAGTAAACTCTTGATCAAACTGGTCACCAGCGTAATCTATATTAGAATAAACCTGCAATGCCAAGATAGACGTTGGTGGCATGAAGAGAGTGGTCGATGGTGCCACAAAGTTATCAAAGAATACACATGAGATTACTATAGGAGCAAATTGAGGAGCTTGCCTGAACTGAGTAACAAGTCCAACTATATGAAAGATATCAGGCTAGGTAGTAGTCAGGTAGACGAGGTGTAACAATCTATCTTAAAAAAAGAAAATAAATTAATTGGTGCATGGCACGATGTGGCCAGCCTCAGTGCTATGCAGTGGCAGGCGGGCTGAAGGCGCTACGTGCCCCCAGTTGCTGGCCCGGCCAAGCGCGATGGGCCCTGCCACCACCAAGCCCTCTGTCCACCGCCTCTCTCCCTCTAAATCTCTCTTCTCCCCTCGATCTCTCTCTCTCATGGATGTGTCGCCGCCAGAGCCCACCGTCGCCACCTCCACTGAGCGCCAGTGAGGTCCTCTCTCTCTCTCTCTCCATTTTCCTTGGGCTCAGGCTCACCGGAGCCGTGCCACCGGCGAGAGGCCGACCGTTGGTTGGCCAGCAGCGGTGGATACCTTCCTTGCCGGCCCAAGTCCACACTCCCCTCCTCTTTCTCTTCTCTTCATCCTCCTTTCTTTCTCCCTTTATTTCTTTCTTTTCTTCCTTTCTTCTTCTCCCTTCTCAGCTCCTTATCCTCTCGCATCAAGCCCAGCACCGTAGCAAAGAGGATTATTGTTTTTTTTTCTATTAATTATATAATTATTTTCTTATATTAGGTAAATTAGTTTATTTAGATAATTAATTATTTTGATAAGTATAATTTTAGCTAAGTATAATTAGGATAGTAATTGATTAATTATAATTATTAATATCTGTATATAAATATAGCTATAGCTATACATTGTTATTAGACTAATATATATAGATGTATTGATAATAATCTAATACTCGTGTATATTGTATATACCTATTTTAGTATTTTATTATTATATACTATTTTATATAAAATGAAATACTAAGCTATGATAATTATTTTTATATAAACGGATAATAAGTATGATAATTATTTTTATATAAACGGATAATAATTATTTTATGTATAACTAGTGACTAATTAGTAAGAGTAGTAATTTCAAAATAATTGGATTATAATTAGTTATTGTATTTACAAGTATTTTTTATTAAATTATTGTATATCTAATTCTAGAGTAATTATTATATGCCTAATATATAATTAGAATAAGGTTATCATAATTATATATATATATATATAACATAATTATATATATATATAATGTAAACCCAGTTATTTAATAAAATCTAAATTTATTATATTTTACACCAATGAATTTTAAATGGGATAAACGGCTAACATCATATTACTTAAATATTTTCAGATCCTAAACACCTTATTTGAGACCCCGTCGATCTTGCTAACGATGAGTTGACTCTCAGTTAATAGATGTTAAGGATACGTAGTTCATATCTTCTAATCAGACTTGTAAGTAGTCTTATCTACTAGATCCCTTTCTCAAATTAGGATATATTATATAATTATGTATATACATATTTTGGCCTCCAGCATGATTATATGACTTTACCTAGAGATGATTTCAGTTAAGCATATTTTATTATACAATTGATTAGGCTAATCTAGGATATGAGTATATTGATAATATATAGATATGATTGGAGATGACTATAGTATTATGATTTTATATCCAGATAATCTCTAATATGAGTATGCATATGATAGACTAGTATGAGTATACATGTGATAGATGTATGATTCGAAATTGCATCGCATTATATCTCTTTTGACTCATCTTCTACCTAAATTCCTAATATGTATGACTTGTTATAGTACTGGATAAAATACATATGATCTGTCGTTTAGAAGGAAAACATGAAATCTCATTGATAGAATAGTTGATAGAAAGCCTGAAAATACCCGAGTAGGCAAAAATTAAGACGCGTTTGGTGGATGATTGATCGCTCAACGTAGTCTCGATCCTGTGGCCTTACGTCCTAAGTCGTTAGTCTGTGTACACAACAAACATTCAGACATATGCCGTTTGTTAAGGCATATGTGGCAAGTTATCCTCACGTCTTTCTATCAACTAGAAGGGTGCGATGCCCGGTCTAGATGAATATTGATACTCTTAACGAATGGCAGGGTATAGTTATGATTGAGATACTCTTTGCGAATGGAGTATGTTCCAAGCCTTTGAGTATAAGATTGAGACCGACTACTGGATGTTGACTGTGCACAATGATCTAATATGATAATATTATACTGAGATGTTAGTGATCATCGTGATATTAAAAAATGCATATGATTTTATTATCATCTTATATACTTGATTTTCAAGTGGTCATTATGCATCATATGTGAGTGCATTTGGTATCATAATATGGTTATGATCAGTGCATCATGTGTCATATTGAGAAAATTATGATAATTGTATGACATGAAAATTTATTTATTCATTATCAAGAATTATATACTTTTATCAGTCATGACAAGATACCTACTTTTAATTTATATATTATTGAGGACGCATTCATATAATCATTTATGAAATGATGCTCTTTCTGATTTATATTATCCAGTATATAATTTACTCCCTATTTGACATCACTGATTCAGAGTAAAATCTATTTACTGAGCCTTTAGCTCATGACTCTTTATTTTTTTCTAACCTCTCTAGATACGTGGTACGTGATAGTAACTTGAGATATCCTAAGAAGATACTTTAATACGATGAGATGAGCTATAGGTGCGAGACGGTATAGATGATAATTTGCATAGAAATTGAGTTGTATCGTTGTTTGTTATATTTGTACTTTATTGTATTAGACGATGATTTGTATAATACATGTTGAACTATAGTATACTCATGTTTGTGGATAAGTTATATCTTGATGGTTTGTCGTGGCCTATGTAGGCTCTACCAGATTATGTAGCTATGTAGTATGGTTATTAAAGACTTAAATATTCATATATTAACAGGTTTATTTAGTGGATAGTATGATTGATCTCTGAGATAGATTATGTCATAGTTTCCAGTTTCGGCCGATCCCAAGTTGGATCGGTCGAAATGGACTAGCTGATCCCAATCCCAGCCAAAACCAACCGGTTTAATGGTTTCAACTGGGGTTTCGACCGTTTCGGTCAAAACCTAATCTGTTTCGGTCAGGATCAGCCGTTTCGACTGATCCCGATCGAAACGCATGGGAACAGTCGGATCCAACCCGAGGGACATCAATAATTTGTCCCCACCCCCCACCTGCCTCTCTCCCTTT
Source organism: Typha angustifolia (assembly GCF_048772165.1). Classification (NCBI taxonomy): domain Eukaryota; kingdom Viridiplantae; phylum Streptophyta; class Magnoliopsida; order Poales; family Typhaceae; genus Typha; species Typha angustifolia. The sequence goes on along the minus strand of NC_133252.1, from coordinate 6,166,430 downwards.
TCTCTTTCTCTTTTCTTTCTTTCTCTCTCTTTTCTTTCTCTCTTTTTCACAGATCTCTTTCTCATCGACAACTAAGTAGATCTCTAGTGACCTCGACCTCCGACAACGTTCTCTATCGAAGATTCAACGACCTCGATCTCCGGCGACCTTGAGTAAGTTTTTTTTTTCAATTTTTAATTTTTTTAGCAGCTGCACCTGCAGAAGGTGCTGCTACCCACCTACTGCAGGTGTAGCAGCACTGCTACTGTAGCTGGTGTTGCTTATGTAGTTATGCCTCATAAATTTTAAATTATTTTATATTTTATTTTAATTTTTGTTTATGCTTTTTAGTTGAAGAGTTAAAATATCAATAGCTCCAAAAAAAAATTCATATGATAACAACATTGAGTGGCAACATTACAGTACTATTGGGCAAGATAAAAGACGTGTTAAATGCAACTGGTGTGGAAAAGAAATGAGTGGTGGTGTTAGCCGTTTGAAAGAACATTTAACTGGAAGACAAGAAAATATAACAACTTGCACTCAAGTGTCTTTGGAAGTTAGAAAACAGATTTTAGCTCATTTAATTGGCAAAAAGAAAGATAAATAATCTACACACCAAAGCGAGTCAATGGTTCGTGAAGAATTGATGCATAATCATGTACATATTGATGATAATAGCAATGAGCAAAGTAAGGAGAATAAGGAGAGACAAATAAGGAAGGCAATGAAAAAGAGCAAAAATATGCATAAAGAGAAAGATGAGAAGAAACACTTGTGCTAACTTTCAGAGATCTAGATCAATTAATATACGAGAAGAGAGAATATGGGAGCAATAGTTCTACCCAGAGGACTCTTGGTGTTACAGCAGAATCTGAAAATACTGGACTAATGAATACATATTTTCAGAAAAAAAGGGGTCGTACACAGACTTCCATCAAGACAGCTCTCAAAATAATTAAAAATGCAAAGAAATACATTGGTAGGGCTATCTATAAATTTTTCTTCTACAAACATATTCCTTTCAATATAGCTGATAATCCTTACTATCACACTATAGTGGATGCTATACAATCAGTAGGGCCTAGTGTTCCGCCTCCTGGTTCAAATGATATTGTTAGTAAATATCTTGACTCAGAGGTAAATGAACTTCATACTTATATTGAGACATTTAAACGATATTGGGATCAATTTGGTTGTACACTGATGTGTGATGGGTGGAGTAAACAAAACAGAAGAAATATAATTAATTTCTTAGTGTACTCTGGCATGGGGACAATATTTTTGAAGTCTGTGGATGCTACTGCTCATTTCAAAAATATAGATTATATTTGTCAGTTAATGGATAAGATGGTACAACAAATCGGTGAAAAAAGAGTAGTCCAAGTGGTTACTGATAATGAGGCAAATTATAACGCTGCTGAAAATTTACTGATGATAAAAGGAGCTCATTTATATTGGATGCCATATGCTGCACATTGTATTGATCTAATATTAGAAGATACGTCAAAGGAGTCTGAAATTGACATAGTCATACGTGAAGGTCAGAGGTTAACAAATTTTATCTATAATGTTCTTAATTTATTCAGGGAGATGATTGGTGGTAGAGAGATCATCAGACCCGATGTCACTAGATTTGCCACTCACTTTTTAACTTTGGAGAGCATCATGCGCTACAAGGATGATATTATGCGGATGTTTACATCACAAGAGTGGTTTATAAAAATTAAGAATATAAAACCTAAAGATTAAATCTTTAGATGAAACTTTAAAAAATATGGCTTTTGGAAATGTATTTTGGGATAATATTACAATTGCCACCGTAGTATTTGAGCCTCTTGTCAAAGTATTAAGACTTGTAGACAATGATAATAAGTCTGAGATGGGTTTCTGATGTGGGCACCATCTTTTAATTTGACTACAATAGAATTACTCGAGTCCAATTTTGGTCTAATTGTTGCTTTTTAATTCAAATAATCAATTGAATTAGTCAATTGACAGATATGGTAGCCTATATGCGGGGGATGTCCGTATTGAGTTGTTACCTAAATTGGGTTAGTCAATTTAGGTAAGGTTTAATCAATTAGGATTCTATTAGGAAATGAATTCCTATTAGAATCTCAATTGATAGTTATGGTAAGCTTATATGTGAGGGGTGTCCACATTGATTTATTACCTAAATTGGATCAATCAATTTAGGTAAGATGATCAATAGAGTCTTATTAGGAAATAAGTTTCTATTAGAATCAACTAGAATTAAAGTTGTTAACCTATTTAAGGGTTATTGCATGAGAAAGAAGGACAAGTTAGAATAAGATTTATCTGAGATATCTCACTTTCTCCCCTGTGGTCTTCTTCTTCTCTCTCTCTCTTTCTTTCTCTCTCTTTCTCCTACTCTGTCTTAAGGTCTTTCTCTAATCTCTTCTACTTCTTCTCTAAACCTCTCTTCTTCTTCAACCTCTACTTTTTTCGTTGGTTATTGCTGCTGTCCAAAAGATTCCAGTAGTGAAAGAGAGTCTTTGGGTGCCCGGACGTGAAGAGGACTTGGTTTTCAAAGTAAAAGCACTACTATTTCATTTATTGATAAACCTAAACTCTAAAGTCTTTCCTTACACCATATTTTAGACCTTTCTACTATCAACGTACCTATTTGAGAGTTGAGAAAGCTATTGCCTTATCTGAGTGGTTTTCTCTCCTTCCATCTAGTAGTGATCCTTTTAATCAATTAACTTCTTATCAGTTATTGCTTACTATATTTTACTTTAGTTACTTGTTTGGATCGATTGTTCTCCAAAATATTGCATTCATACTAGATTTGCATCAGTTTCTTATATGAGGCAATGAACATAGTAAAAGAATCAATAAAAAAAATGTGGGCCAAAGTTATAGGAAGTGGTGGAAGATGATTGATTCTAGATAGAACAAACGATATTCATAAACAAATCCTTTGCGATAAAGAAGTGAGTTATGATTCAATTAAATAATTTTATTATTATTTATTTCAAGTTTTAACTTTCAATAATAATCAGTATGTAATAAGCTAATAATATATTTCTAATTTCAGATGGAGAGATAAATTGAGAGCTAGGCAATTCAGTACTGCTAAAATTACTGCAGCTATATCTCATAACACTCCAGCTGAATGGTGGTCTATCTATGGATGGGATGAGGCACCAAATTTAACGCCAATAATAAATAAAATTTTAAGTAAAACTGTGTCTTCATCACAATGTGAAAGAAATTGGACTACTTTCTCCTTAATCCATACAAAAACACGCAACCGATTGACAATGGAAAGATTGGAAAAGTTAATTTTTTATCATTATAATATGAAATTCAGGGAGAGAAATTTAAGAAGAAAAGCAGAAAATGAACTGATTGATTTAAATCTTATTTTTGATAAAGAACTCTTAACTCCATGGATCAGAGAAATAGAGGATGGGTTATTAGATGATAGAGATAACCCATGATTAGATGAGATATTGGGAGAGACCATGACGAGGGCAGAGGCTGATACGAGTCGTTCAACGAGAGATAGTATGCCTACTAGTACTAGTTATAGTCCTGATGATACATATGGTGGTGAGATTGCTCCATCTACATTTGTTGAGGAAAGTCAAGGAGGCATAAGGATTGAAGACAGAGAAACTGAGGATGTATATAGATATCAGCGACGTCGTCATGAGAATGTTGCTTCCTATGATTATGGTACATCGAGTATTTATTGTTTGGAGCCATCACAAGATCCATATGCTAGCTATTATCCTCAGTATTCTCAATATTCTCAAGCACAAGATCCAAATGCTGATTATTATCCTCCTCAGACGCAAGTCACACAATAAGATCCATACAATATGACTAGTATGATGGAATCACTTTTTGGAGCATCAGGTCCCGATCATCAATATTTACAAACTCATGGTGATTATGATGATGAAGACTATTAAAATTTACACGAACCAGCTCAGTATTCATCAAAATTTTTAATTTTGAGTAAGTTAATACATTTTTTAAATTTTTAGACTTCATATGTGAGTAATTTTTATTTTCCTATTTTTTTGTCATTTTTTCTAAATTTTTCCTCATTTTTCTACATTTTTAAATAATATTTAAAATTTTATATAATTAAATAATCTGATCCAATACGAACGGCTAATACGTATCGTTTTTCTAGACGGCCGATACCAATCTCGATCCTGATACTAGGAACCTTGGATTATGTTGAGTACAGGTGTATCTGTGCGTTCAAGCCTCCCCCGTCCTCTCGAGGTTTTATTTGATGATGTCATAATTATATTAGCACAAGAGGGTATCTGTGCGTCAGGCCCCGCCCAAGCTGTCGCTTGCACCGCGTGTGCCGTGTTAGCGCATGGGCGTGCATGTGCCCGTGCCAAGCGGGGGCATTACACGAGGGTCCTAACCAACTAATGATATATAATCAAATCAGAAAGAAGCTGGCAGTCGTTAGGGGAAGCTTCACATGAAGCTCAATTGGGGTAGCAACGAAATAAGTATCAGTGATAGTGGCAACTTAGAATGTCTGTATTATAATTATGCTAGGACAGCAGAAGATTATGAGATGAATGAACAATTGTGATATCCAAAAAGTACTGAAAAAAAAACAAGGTTCTTCATCTCAAATTGGGGCCAAAGATGCTAATTCAGAGAGCGAATATCGGCCAAGTTATCTCCAATGATAATCATATCATCAACGTATAAAAAAAAGAGGACTCAATCCTAAGCAAAAGACTGTAAAAACATAGATAACTCAGCGGGGCTCTATTGAAATTCGTAGTATCTGAGAACACTAAGAAATCAATCAAATTAGACACAAGAAGCCTGGTTGAGCCCATAAATGGCAATTGTCATCAACAGATTTTGCCTAGAAGAATAAGAAAATTAGACAAAGAATCTATGTCCTATCAAGAAGACCACAAAGAAATGCATTCTTTACGTCCATCTGATGTAAAAGCCACTAGCAACTAGAAGCAACAGCATAAAAAGAACGACCGGAAATCATCTGAGCAACAGGAGCAAAAGGCTCCTCATAGTCTATCCCATAATCCTGAATGAAGTCTCAAGCAAATAGACAAGCCTTGTATCTGGCAATAGATCCATTAGGTCAATACTTAATCTTGAAGATCCATTTGCAGCTAACAAGCACAATGTTGTGCAGGCAAGTGACAACATCCCAAGTATGCTTAAAGGGCCTAAAACTCATCTATCATTGCCAGCTACCACTCTAAAACCTAGATGGTCTCACGATAAGACCTAGGTTAAAGGATAGAGTGAACAGTTACAAGGAAAGTGTCAAACTAAGAAGAGCATATAGCAAAAGATATTAGAAAACTATAACAATCGAGAAGGTGACGCTCACATTGTGAATAGCGATAAGCAAGAATAGGAACCGTCAGGATAGAGGATGAGATGATTGGACAATAACTACTAGGAGAAGAAGGCTCAACTGTAGGAGGGATAGAAGGCTTAACTGTAGAAGAGGGACACAGCTTGTAAGTGTAAAAGTAATGCAGCGTCATCATAGGTGGAGGGTACTCCTCTTGAAAGGCTAGGAGAATCAATGAGAGAGCAGTTCAGAGGGGCAGAGAGAAATAGTAATAAAAGGAGTGCCCATGGGTAAAGGAGTACTAGGTATGTAAGAAGCAGATGGCGCGACAAGACCAGGGAATCCAAAGGAATGAAAGAGAGGATAAAGGTAAATAGATCCAGAAAGGACAACTCTGAGAGAGCCTAGGCATCAGAGATAAATAAGTGTATTGCTTCTAAAAAAGTGACATAGCCTGATATCCTAAGACGACAAGTAAAAGTGTCATAATAATAAGTCTTTATGCATAGGAACACATTTAGCTTTTCGAGGAAACAACTTGTTGCATTCACCTCAAAGAAGAACAAAACAAGTGCACTTAAAGACATGAAGATAACCACAAGATGGTAAAGCAACATAAGTTGCTTGTACGGAATAACACTAGCAAGGATAGATGACAACGTTAGATTGATAAGCAGTAAGAAGAGTCTCAACCCAATAAAAGCGAGAAACAAAAGCCTTAAAGAGAAGAGTACGAGTGGTCTCAAAAAGATGATGATGCTTCCATTTGGCAACACCATTCTAAATAGGAGTGTAGGAACCTAACTATTGAGGTAGGGTGCTGGCAGAAGCATGAATAGATCAAAGCTCAGACGGAAGATTTTCACGAGCACCATTAGACCGAAAATTCTTAATTGATCAATCGAACTAAATATGAACCACAGAAGATAAATTGTCATAGATGCAACACCTCAAAACACTGATGCACATGGTAAACTAAGGTGAAACGAGAGAAATTATCAATAAAATGCATAAAAGAGAAAACCAATACACGAAGGGAAGAAGAGCCTCAAAAGTTAAAGTTCATAAGGGAAATCAACAATACTCTCACTAAAAAGAAAAGGGCCCGATGTTTTGCCAACTTACAACAGGTATAACGAGACAAATAGGAAAAATGACTACTACCTAAAGACCCAGACCGAAACAAGGTCTTGAGATGCTAACACTAGATATAACCTAAACGTCGATGCCATAAGTCTAAAAAAGAAAAGGAGCAATGGGACAAGCATCATGAGAAGATGGAGAAAGGTGAAGCTAACAATTCTCTGACCTGCAGACGAATCTTACACAACACAAGTAGAAAAAAAAGCACCTATTGTAACTTGTCAGAAAGCTGGGATCTGTGAAAGGGCAACAAGTCCAGTCAACAATGTGAACATGAGGAAGGGCGATAGGGGCAAAGGTGATACTAGTGAAAATAAATGAGTCATCAATCATTTGATGTGAGGTGCTAGAATCAGAGATCTAGGATTTAGTCATAATAGAGGCAGAAATAGACGCGCTAGTGAAGCTAAGAGTTCCTTGAATGAGCTATTAAATCTGCTATAGCTACGCACTACTGATAGTGAAACCAATGGAAAAATTAGATGGGCAGGCGCTTGGGGCAACAGTCAATGAGCTAGGTGATGACTTTTCTCCTAGCTTGATTCCCTTTTGCTAGAGCAAGGAGCGAGCTAATATGAAGACAATAGTAGCAAGCAACAAGATGACTAGGATGACCGATATGAGTGCACATAAGGCACGATAAGCGATGATCTCATTTTGACAAATGAGTGACGCAAGCAGTAGCGAAAATATCAGTTATGACAAGTAGAAGAGTAGAAGCAGCAGCCAGCACTATCGATAGCAACATTAGTTGAAGTAGGCAAACCCACTAAGAAGGAAAAAGATGCTGCCTAAGCTCCTCAGCTTATAGCTCTGTGATGGCACTATCCAAGCTCAAGATAGAGGGGACTTTGCAACAGGCGACGAGTAAGATCCCCAAACTTTAAACATAGAGCAACTAAGAAATCCATCAACCGATCTTCGTCGTGGTGATGTAGTCGCCGAGTTAAAGGGGCATAGAGTAGGCTTTATTAACGTAAGCTCACGCCAAATGTTAGCCATGCTAGCACAAAAATCTTGGGTGGAGAGTTAACCCTATCTAGCCTCCTAGGTGCCATGATGGAGCTAAAACCTATGGATCACATTTGATTAAACAAATTGATTATTGACGTGAGCCCAAACAGCCTAAGCTGAAGCTAATGTGTAAAGCTGAGGTCAAAACGATCGATCAACTTATAGGATGAGATAGGTGCATATCTATCTCTATGTCACACAAAGCCCACCCGACATAATCAAGGGAAGAAAACTCCAACTAAGCATTTTTGGGCATGTCAAACTCAGCAAAGGTCACAGTGATGGTTTGGATGACAGTGCGAGAGGGTGCACACCCCACAGAGATGTCGTCAATATGCCAAAGGAGGTGTCGTTCGCAGAGGACTATGTCGATAGATGATGCCCATATGATCCAGTCACTCTGAGTGATAAGAAGAAAGCCAATTAAGAACAGGGCTCTCACGACCAACTGGAACATGGGATGTCATTGGAACATATTGCAATTTATCAAACTTGAGGGTGATTCAGAATTTTCCTACTCAAGCCTTTTGTCGAACATTTGGTGAAAGGAAACTTGAACAGTGCTGCTGAAAAATTGAGGGTTGTAGACACAGTGAACTTTCATCAAAAAAATTGGTGAACACTTGCTAAAAACATAATTGCTGAAAAAGAGAGCTTGACACAGTAAACTTTCGTCGAATACTTGATGGGCACTTGCTGAAAACAGTGTTGCTGCTGCTGCAGAATCGAAGATCCAAGACCGTAGAGGCTGCTCAGAACCAACAACTGCAGTTGCTGTTGCAGAGGCTGCTGTTATGGAGAAGAGGGCAGAGAACAGCAGCTGTGGGTTGTTATGGCTGCTGCATCTTCAATTGCCACTGTTGCTGCGGCTGCAGCTGTGGTTGTTAATGTTACTGCAGCTGCGACTGTAGGTTGTTATGGCTGCTGCGGTGGTTGCTGCACCTACAAAGGATGGCAAAAGGACGGGACCTCGCACCGAGGGAGAAAAAGACAACGGGTGCTCTGACTTCCACCGAGCTCAAGGAGGCCATAAAGCTAACAATGAGATGCCCCGACTTCAACCGAGGGGAAGGCATCAAGGAGACTGGATGAAGTCGGCGGCAGCTCTCGAGCCTAATGAGGTCGGAAAACTCACAGCTGCTGCAATTGCTGTAGCAGCTGGCTAACTCGAGGAGGCAGAGAATTTTCTAACGAGTCGGCAGAGCAAGAGGATAATGCGACTGAGGGTTTTAGAAGAGGGATTTCGAGCGGTAAGAAAGAGAGGCTGTTGGTGGAGAGATACAACATAAAAAGAGGTCCCTAGAGATTGGGAAGCTCTGATACAACGAAACAATAAGTGCCTTAATCCTAGAATGGGTTGAAAGAGAAGAGAGAAGATAGGATTTCATGAAGAATGTACTGTGCATGATTGAAAAGGGAACTTTAGCCCTATTAATGCAAGGCCACCATGTATCTAAAATAAATTCCTATTATCTTTCTTTCACTCTTTTTAGCCACTTTTCTTCCTCTAAACAAACTTCATCACTTTCTCCCTCACCAAAAGCCTTTTCACATGGTGTCGTCACATGGTGTCGTCGACACTACCAATGCCACGAGTTGCAGTAGCATCAACACAACATCCATGATCAAAACTAAGTTGATCAGCATCACTAGCTTCTTGGTTCTCTCTCAAGGAACCCAATATGCAAATTGAACATGTTCTCTCTCAAAGAACCTAATATGCAGGAACAGATTAATAGCTCCAAGATATGTAATATATGAGCTTTGAATTGAAATTCACCACTGTGTGCAAGAATATACTTACGCAAGTGAAAAATAGAAGATCATACCGAAGCATATAATAATTTAGAAAAGAAGCTGAGATCAAAAAGGACATAACAGTTTGTTTATTTATAACATTCACTAGAAATGATGGTTGAGACAACCAGAAAAGTACAACAACAAAAGGTGCAGGAGGATGCATTTGCAGCAATGGTGATAGTTAGAAGCTTAATAAACTTACCCAACGAGTTGTGGAAATCTCACCCCATCCATGTGTCACATCAGCTAGATCCTTCAAGGTTGTTCCAATATATACTAATGCAAGCGTGATTGGCTGTGTAAGACAAAGCTATATATCAACAACCATTTTTGTAATGAATATGAATTCTACTAATGCAATTGTGATTAAATTTCGGTTTCAAATATTTGGAATCTGATGGAATGAAAAAAAGGGCAAAAAACAAAGGAATATCATTCAATTATTTTTTTTTATATTGATTAGCCTTGAACTTAGCAATGACTTGAATGTCACTTCATCTTTTCCTTCTCTGTAAAATAGAACTGTAGTAAACGAGTTTTATGTTTCAGATTTCATAAAGTGGATAACAGAATTGATATAAAACTGATTACATAGTATATCAATCTAAAACTAGAAGAAAATGCACCTTAATTACTCAATACTAAAATAAAACCATAAATATGATAATGATGAAGGAGCCTGCTGTCCTGTAAATGTTGACTGTTGTCTAACTAAGAGAATAGTTGTCATTAAATGATAAAGAGTGAATCACATAAAAACATGCAACAAAAAGATATGATCACATACATGCTGGTCAAACAAGAATGAATGAAGCATATTAATTATAAATTTGAAAGTAGAATATAAATATATAATGCTGGTAAGAAAATGATGAAGTACATACTCTATCACATGACTTTTAAGATACAGCGGTATCTATCCATTATCAGTCAAAATAATCAAGGTATACTTTCATGTACTTTGCAGTTGAACTAAACTGAAGTTCTATAATGTAATAAGAGAAAAATAAGCCTACCATCATCCCAAGCCAAGAGGCCAGCATGTACTCTCCAATGCCAACAGGTGTAACAGATAGCAGGTAATTTAGCATGTTAAATGGAAGTAAAGGCACAAGCCTAAGTAGCAGCACGATCTGCAGACAGCGGAAAGAGAAATTAATACATCATGCAAGGACAAGTTGCTGAAGGAAACTAGTTAAATATCACAGAATAGAGAATGTAAATCAAAATCTCAGCCTTTTAGGACCAAGCTGCAAAACAACCATGTTATTATAAAAGTTCTACAAAAAATGCGAAAATTTTATACTTCTAAGTATGCCGTTCTGTAATGCCCTGCTAACTTCCTTTTGATCAATTTGCCTAGGGTTTAAGAGGAAAACAACTTAAGTATGAACAACACATGCAACAAAAACAAAATAGGTAAGAATAAAGCATGCAAATTTTTTGTTGCATACTCTAGTTATTATAGCAAACTCCAGGCTATAATTTATACAATTCCTTATAAAGATGTAAAACCATATTGAATTGAACAAGAACAAAATCCTCAAGATAAAATCAATATCACAATTCATCAATGCCAGTTGTTCAAAGGATAATTAAAAGGGCGTAATAATTGAAATAACTTGTCAAAACAATCTTTGAAAAAGCAATGAGATTATTTTTGCTAGTAAAGTGAGAAGTTTTAAACAAATGACAAAATCAGATAGTTCTTTTAAAGTTTACACTTGCTTCACATGGCAAAACCAACCAATTTCTAACTGTTTATATAAGTAACACCAGATATAGCATGTTTTGGTTAATAACTGATAAAGGTGGCAATCAGCTCAGTTTTTGGTTAGACCTGGGATGAGGCAGAAAGTCAGAACTGCTTGAACCCATAAATGGTTACTTAAATTCGAAATAAATTTCTAAGAAACAAAAAAGCTAAGGCCAGAAGACAACAATAAGGCTCTGCCTTATGAAAGCAAAGGTAATAGATGCTGACGAGTATACACCGGGAGAGATTGGCAAAAAGATGGAAAGGCTGTTAGGAGAACATAGTAGATAACTGAAGAGAAGAAAATTGTTCTCTTGATACTATATCACAAGGTAACATAGTAAAAAACACTGTAAGGTCTACTTGCTTGCATCCCTTAGAATTAAGACCGCATATATATAGAGGTTTACATGACATTTGGTCTACCACATATGATTCTCAGAATAACAAAAATGACTCTTCGTAAACCACATACGACTTTTCATTTTCTAACTCCTAGAGAACACAAAAGATTGCCATAACTCTAAGATATAGAGAAGATCAATGCTCACCTCAAAACTAAAGAACCATATTAATCATCCTTAAATTCTGTACTTGTCAATTAATCTAATTGACTAGTTAAACGGGCTAGCTTTTCTAACATTCTCCTCTTAAGTTAGATCATTTCCACACCAAGGTTCTTTGATTTGGTAAATGATCCATCTCGGCAACTTTGTGAATATGTCCGCTAATTGATCTTGGGTGTTGTTGTACTAGACTTCATTTTCATCATCTATGACTAAATCTCAAATGAAATGATACCTGACCCAAATATGTGTACTTTTGCTATAAAAAACTGGGTTCTTTGCAAGTGCAACTGCTAATTTATTGTCACAAAATAAGTTTGTTCCTTTTTTCTGAGTATGCTTGAATCCTTTAAAATCCACCTTAGGCATAATACTTAAAAACTTGCCAATATCAAGAGAATATACTTCGCTTCCATGTAGATAGATTCACTTTGTCTTCCATCTTTAAAATCCATGAAATTGCACTAAAGCCGACATTGAAAATATAGCAAAAATACTCTTGCTACAATCAATGTTTCTACCTTAATCACTATCAAAATAGCCAATTAAGCATAATTTTAACACTTTTGTAGGTAAAACCTTCATCTAAAGTACCACCGATGAAGCATGGATATGGATATAGAATACAAATACGCCAATACAACAAATCTTGAAAATAAAAGATACGGTAAGTTAAGAATACATTTATGTCTAAAAATATATTGGTGAACTTATGTACCTTTATTTTCTTAATTACGGAATTATATATTATTGTTGAGTATAATATTTTATATAAAGAGATCCCCAATTTATCCACTAAAAGAACTACCATTCACAATAAAGGTCCAATATATTACATAGTATATTATTGATATGGTGTAGAATGAACAAGCGAGTTTAATCTATTAATGAGGAGAAATTGACCATTGTAACATGATTTCCTAATAAAGATCATAAAATAAACAAGCAAGCACAGCCTTTTCACAAAGAGAAATTATGGGGAGCAAATAACCCATGGATAGCCAATAATATGGAGCCAAATTTGCAGCCCAAGCCCAATCAGAATTCAGCCCTACTTACTGGAGTTGAAGAAGCATTGAATCTGATAATTTAGTTACTTTAACTATCTTTAGTACTTATTTAATATATATTGATGTTTGTGTTACATCTGTATTTGGAACTTTAATTTGGCTTTTCCTATTCTTGGAGGGTTGTTCCAAGTATTTTAAACTAGTTATACATCTATAATTTCTGGGACTTTTGATCATTTTCTTGATGAATAGAATTTTATGTTAGGAGTTCAGTTCAGATTTCTTTTTCTGACCTATTCTTCTTTCATCTTGTCGAATGATATCAACACACTCTCATCTTCATGAATGAAATCACAAACCTATCAACGCTTGTGCTGTGCCAGGTGGTAGTATCAAAGCCGAGTCTTGAGATGGCACAAGTATGAAGATGGAGAACGTCTTACAAAAATGGAGCAACATGTAGAAGAGATGACTAAGAGCATTAAAATGCAAACAAACTTGTTAGAGGTTTGCAAACCAACACTCCAGCTCGAGAAGCCCAACGGGCAGGACCCATGGAAGCATGGAGAAGGCAGAACCTAGATAAGGAAAATGCTATTCCTCCACATAAAGCTTTGGAAGATGAAAATGAAGAGGAATTGGAAGAAGAGTTCAAACCGCATGCAAGGAATGGAGTTTAGCATGGTGATTCCTACAAAATGAAGGCTGACCTGCCCTAATTCAATGGGGTACATTGAACAAATTCATGATTGGACATATGAAGTAGAACGTTTCTTTCAAATTATGAGAGTTGAGCCTAGACGCAAGGTAGACTTTGTAGCCTACAGACTATGTGGAGGTGCCGGTGCATGGTGGCAACGTCACCAAGATCTACTGAGATCAAGAGGACAGCCCCCCTATTTGGAGTTGGGTTCAGATGCACTCTCAAAGGGTTGTTTTCTATTGTTTGACTATGAGCAAACCCTTTTCCAACAATTTTAAAATTGTTACCAAGGTACATATTCAGTTTCCTCATATACCGAAGAGTTTGTACAATTGCAAGCTACACATAATGTGAATGAAACTGAAGACCAGTAAGTTGCATGTTATCTAAATGGGCTGAATTATGGTGTTCAAGATCGCTTGGTCATGCAAAACATAGGTCAGTTGATGAAGCTCAGTGTTTGGCATTAAGGGCACAATGCATCTTGCAACCAAAGAAAACACCAGAGTCCCATGAACCAGCGGTTCGACCCCAATAACAAAGCTTCATCAAGTAGAGCTGAAACCAAAACCATAGATTCATGGGGTAAAAGAGCTGAATCTAAGAAGTCAGAACCAAAGGAAAAGAAGAAGCAAGTACTACAAAGGGAATTTGATGTTTCAAGTTGAATGAGATAGGGCACAGATCTAGTAATTGCCCTAGACAAGAGTTTGCCAATGTCACCCAGCGGGAGCATTAGGAGGATTATGATGGCAATGAAACAGCCAAGGAGGATGATGGCTTGAAGTGGCCGAGGAAGATGGTGAGGAAGTGGTGTGCATTGTAAGTAGGCTGTTATACACTCCAAGACAACCTGAAGAGACACAACGCAAATGGATCTTTCAAGGTAAATGTTCCATGGCTAACAAAATGTGTAAGCTGGTAATTGACAGTTGCAGTTGTGAGAACCTGGTTTCACAAAGCCTTGTTGAGCATCTCAAGCTTAAACACGGCGGCATCCAACACCTATAGCATTGCTTGGATAAAGAAGGGGCCTATCATGAAAATTACAAAACAATGTTATTTGCCCTTGTCCTTGGGAAAGACTTACAAATCTGAAGTTCTGTATGATGTTGTGGAGATGGATGCATGCCATGTGCTATTAGGCAGACCGTGGATTTTTGATGTTGATGCAACTCAGAAAGGGAGGGACAAAACCTATGCTTTCACTTGGGATCACAAGCGGATAGTTGTGGTTCCAAATCAACGAGAGAACACTTCGCCAAAAATGGAGAAGGCATTGCTCTCAATGTCTCTTAGGGAGGATGAGTCTGTGGAGACATGAAAAGTGCCAAAACCTGTAGTCTCCTAATACTAAAGGGAGAAGAGCAACATATACAGCCCGCACCTAGGGAGGTTCAAGGCTTATTGGCAAAATATGATGACGTAATGGCAGAACCAACACAATTACCTCCAACGCAAGATATTCAACATGGCATTGATTTTATTCCTGGAGCTAGCCTACCAAATCTGCTCCACTATCATATGAGTCCAAAGGAGTATGAAATCTTGAAGGAAAAGGTGGAAGGGCTGTTACAAAAGGGGCACATAAGAGAGAGCATTAGTCCTTGTGTCATGCCTGCCTTACTCCAAAGAAGGATGAGAGATGGAGGATGTGTGTGGATGCCGTGGTATCAATATAATAACCATGAGGTACCGGTTTCCTATCCCTAGGCTTGATGACTTACTCGATTAGTTTAGCGGTGCTAAAATATTCACCAAGAAAGAGGAGGCCCATTGCATTCTTTAGTGAAAAGTTAAGTGAAGCAAGACAAAAGTGGTCAACAAATCAATAGGAGTTAATTGATCACATGTAGATATTCAGACCACCATTCTCTCAAGCACTTCCGTGGGCAGAAGCACATTGATCGCATGTTGTCTAGGTTGGCAGCTTATCTTGAAAGATTGAATTATGTTATTGCTTAAATCTGGAATTACTAACCGAGTAGCAGACATCACAGACTTAACCTTTTTAATCGTTTGGCAAATCCGCACGACACTCCATTTTCTTCGCAATATAAAATAAACCTCAAAATAAAGATAGTGTAAAAATAAAAAAAAGAAAAGGAGGCTTCAATAACACTTAAAGAAAACAACTTTCTTAGTGAAATTTTCACTTCTATATCATTCACTAAAACTTAGATACCTTTTACAACTAAGTATACGAGCCTTTATATAAGCCAAAAAAACTTAGCTACTAAAATACCTAAATATCTTCTCTAAAATATTTGGGAGGCTACGGATAAGATCAAAAGTTATCATCTTTATCATTATCGGTCCAGTAGCAAAAAAGCTCAAGACTTGTCTAGCAGCGAATAAGCTCAAGAATTGCCTAATTACCGTAGTATCCCTCGAGTCCAACTTTGCTATTGTACTACTTAAGCGCTTGGACTGCCATGGCACTTCGGTTTCAACCAAAATTTCAATGGGCATCACAAGACGCTCTTAAGTCGTCATGCCACCCTACTTGTTACTACTACTAAAGTTTCA
This sequence comes from Typha angustifolia, assembly GCF_048772165.1. Lineage (NCBI taxonomy): Eukaryota > Viridiplantae > Streptophyta > Magnoliopsida > Poales > Typhaceae > Typha > Typha angustifolia. The sequence continues at coordinate 6,150,586 of NC_133252.1, read as the reverse complement.
AATTTTGAACAACTCAAGAAGCTAAATCAAAATGATGAAGATTTTGGTGATGTTTAGGCTAAATATCTGATAAAGCAACCCTTAGGTGAATATTTGTCCAAGATGGGTATTTGTTCAAGGGGAGCAGATCGTGCATTCCAAGTAACTCATTACGTGACAAGTTGCTAAGGGAGATGCATTCCAATGACTTGAATGGCCATGTGGGTAGAGACAAGAACATAGCTGGTTTAGAGGAATGTTACTACTGGCCCTCAACTTAAAGGAGATGCTAGGTAGTTTGTGCAAAGGTGTCCGACTTGTCAAATAAGTACGGGGCAATCGCAAGACACAGGTTTATACATGCCTTTTTCTATTCCTAATGCTCCTTGGGATGGCATCTCTATGGGCTTTGTATTTAGTTTGCCAAGAACACTGAGGAGAAGTGATGCTATATTTGTGGTGGTGGATCATTTTTCAAGATGTCACACTTCATTCGATGTCGTAACACAACTGATGCTCATCATGTGTCCAGGCTGTTCTTTAGAAAAGTTGTTCATTTGCATGGTGTCCCCCTTTTCATCACCTTGGATAGGGACAACAAATCTTTGGCAGTGTTTTGGCTAACTTTATGGAAAAATTTTGGGACTATTGAAGTTTTCAATAACTGCACATTCTTAAACTGATGATCGAACAAAAGTGAACCATTCTTTAGGAAATGATGCATCTGTGCAGACAAGAAGAGCCAACAAGACTTTGTTTTGGCACAAGCTAAGTTCACTTACAACAACTTAGTTAATTGTTCCACTGGAAGGAGTCATTTCTCCATTGCTTATACTAAGAGTCCAAGACATTTGTGGACCTTGTAGAACTTCCCTCTAGTGCAGGTTCTAGTGCAGCTGCATTTGCTTTAGTAGAAAAGTATTCAAAGGTTTTCCAGGAAGTACAGCAATCCTTGAAGTAGAATAATCTCAAAAGCAAGGCAGTGGTAGAAAAGCATCAGAAGCATCAAGTGTTTAAGGTGGGTGATCAGGTGATGTGTGCAAGAAGAGGCTGCCTGCGGAAGTTCGTGGCAAGCTAAGGCAGAAACGTTCGGGTCCTTTTAAATTTTTGAAGAGGATCAATGACAATGCATATGTGATAAACCTACCCGATGATATGGGCATATCCAAAACCTTCAACGTAGCAATTATCTCCACCTATCATCCGAAGGCAACCTATATCATCACTCGAGGTCGAGTTCTTTGCAATTGGAGGAGAATGATGGGAAACAACAGCCCATGGATAATCAACAATATGGAGTCCAATTTACAGCCCAAGCCCAATCAGAACTCAAACCCTACTTAATAGAGTCAAAGAAGCATTAAATCTTATCATTTAGTTATTTTAACTATCTTTAGTTCTTATTTAATATGTATTGATGTTTGTGTTACAGGTGGTGACGCACTCAATGCCAACAGAGGGAGAAAGCAGATCTATATTTGGAACTTTAATTTAGCTTTTCCTATTCTTGGAGGATTGTTCCAAGTAGTTAAACTAATTACATCTATATTTTTGGGACTTCTGATCATTTTCTTCATGAATAAAATTTTCTATTAAGAGTTTAGTTCAGATTTCTTTTTCTGAGCTAATCTTCTTTCGTCTTGGTGAACGATATCAACACACCCTCGTCTTCAAGAATGAAATCACGAACCCGTCAATGCTTATGCTACATCAAGAAACCTTCTAGCTTTGATAAGAAATGAAAGGTAATAATCTCTTTCAATTTGACTTATATTGATAGGAATCTCACGAGTATCCAAAAAGTATCTACAACATTAATTTTATTTTTATAAAATTGGATACCTTAAAGAAGTACCCAATGTGTATTCGATGAGTATCGGATCTGATATGATATCTAAGACGGATATACCAAGAGTATGAAAGTATCTGTGTTTCCTAGGGTACCATAAATATATCTCAAGATTCTTTTCTCGATAGTCCAATGACATCTTGGTAACTCCATGATCTTGCTCAAAGGCTAACATGTGAACACTATGATGGAGGTTTGTATGAATAAAAGATTGTATCAAGCTTTATATGACTTATCCTGATATGATTAGGAGTTGGCATGTTCTAAGATAATGACATGTAGTCTTTATTAATTGCATTGATTTAGTAACTCATAGCAAGTCATTTAAACAAGCGTATTATTATTGCTAGCAACTATAGGCATACATTGGATATGCACCTATTATTTCATTGTTATAGATTGTATGAATCCTACTCGTTGGGCTATATGCTCACCACCTCTTGGTGGCATTATTTCAGAGCTAGGGAACGCAAGTGATGGTAGCGACAAGTAGCTTGCCTTTTTATTTTAGTTATGTCAATTAGTTGTATTGAGCCCCTGCGAAGGCGTTATAATTGACGTTGTATTTTGGACTTTAGCGTTGTATTTTAGATGTGTATCTTTAAGGCTTATTGTGGCCTGTGGAACTTGTATCCGAACTCTTATGGTTAAGTTTATTTATGGTTTGAACTTATGCTGCTATGTGCCTTGTGAAATCCTATTACTGACAGGTCATGTGATGCACCGCGTGGGAAGATTTACCCACACGGTTTACACGTGTATTTGAAGGTGTGAGTGTTTCAACTGCCAAGTCCTTATTCGCATCTGGCACGGTCTCTCTGTCCGCCAACTATAGGCACTCCATGCCGACCACCCATCCACTGCCACTTTCCTCATCACCAAGAGCTTAATGGGCTTGATCTCTTCGCGGCTGCCGGAGAGGATCGAGATGAAAGCCTAGGCGACCAATCCATCGATAGTGATAGGAGGTCTCGGAGGCTATGGCTGGGTCGATGACCGACGAAGAGAGGGACAATCGAGGCTACGTCTTGGTCAGATTGTCTCGAAGAGAAGAAGGGTCTCTTAGATATGGAGGTGGTAAAGATGGATTTCCTAAAGCATTTGGAAAGAGAGAGAGGGCTCGAAGAAGAAGACAGCGACGACACCAAGCTTAGAGAAGAGGGCGACGACGATGCCAGGCTCAGAGAAGAAGGCGACAGCGACAGCGACGCCAGGCTCAGAGAGGAGGGCGATAGGGAGGAAGAGAGCAGCAATGGGCGTGAGGCATTTGGAGAGAGATCGGGCTCGGAGAAAAGGGCAATGACGATGAGAATGAGGGTGGCAATGGGTGCCTAAGAGGTCAAAATCTATTAAGAATGAGGGATATTTTAGCCCACCTAAAATTTCCACTTAGCTTGCATGTGACTTGCACATGCTTATGAGGATAAAACTGTCATATATTTGTCACATGATTACCACGTGATAACTTATGGACGAAAATGGGTGATGAAACCCCAACAGAAGGGATCAATTGAGATATTTCTGATAATTCACAGGGTCATGTGTACTAAAAAAAATTCAGAGGGTGAAAAGAATTATCCCTTAATATTATATTATAGAGTATTTAATTATATTATGGAGTATTCAATCATTAATATTAATTTTAATAAATGTATTCAATCATATTATTTGTTGAATAATATTCATATTTAACTGTTATTTTATCTTTAATAAACTAGGTCATTTACAAAAATAATCTAAAGATAAAGCACTATAATGTAGGTTTTAATACATATATTTAAAACAAAAACCAAAGATTAACATACCAAAGACCCAAAAATATTTCTAAATATCCTAAAAATTTTATTAAAAATATTATAAATGCATGCCACTGGCACGCCCCGTGCTGATGGTGGCATGGCATGTTATTTGTTATATATTAATAATGATTGTAATATTATGGTCATGGTTGTGAATTGTAATTATGTTATTTTATATTTTGGTGAACTAATAAAAATTATATATATATATATACATATATATAAATATACATATATATATATCATAGTAATATATATTTTATTATAATTATTTTTAATTTTTATATATTAAAAATGCTAAACCATATAGGTGTTTTGTGTACCGTCTAAGTGCTATGCTGTGGAGTGATCGCTCACATTCAGCAAGTGCCTTTTGGTACATTAATTTAAAGTTTGAAGCAATGTATTAAAAGGTGGCAGCACATGGTGGCTAATCACCCTATCGCCTAGTGTCGAGGCGAAAGACGAGTGCCAAAACCGTTTAATATTTTTAATATATAAAAAATAATAATTATAGATATATTATATATATTAATATAGTTTATATAAATTTTTTAAAAGTGTAATATACAATCATAACAAAATATCATAATTTATATATATATATATATATATATATATATTTACATTACATATTTTATTAATATATTTAAAATTAATAAAAGTAGGTCTGGTGCATACCAGCTAGTGAGAGAGAGGGAGGGACATTTCACATTTGTCAGCTAGTGAGAGGAGGGAGAGAGAGAGAGGGCATTTCACATTTCTATGCTAGTGACCATTTAGTCAAAGTGGGTGCATGCCAAGCTATTAGCTAGTGAGAGGAAGAGTGATATTTGTCTTCTTTTCTTCTTTCAATCTCTTACTAGTAACTTCAAGCATCAGATAGCAAAGGGGAGGGAGAGAAGGCGATCACTTGTCATCGGTATCGAGAGTGAAAGGGAAAAAGTAAAGAAGAAAGAGAAGTGAAAAAGAAAAGAAAGCCTACCGGCTGCCATCGCTCAAGAGGGGAAGAAGAGGAAGATGAGAGATCAGTCAGGTATTTGGGTTAGGGCTAGCAGCTGATTTTTTTCTTCTTTTTTTTTAATTAGTCTATCTGACCTTACCCGACTCGCTATGACAACTAAGCGAGCCACATGGGCCACCAAAAGGAAAAGGAGGCCATCCAAAAAACAAATGGCAACTTACCCGCCATTAGTAGGCTGCCTAGTTGCATGCAGGGCAATTAGGTCGCCGCCCCGCCATGGCAGCTGCCTTTAAAAAAACACTGGTTTGAAGTGCTTGTCTGCTACTAAATGAAAGAAAAGTTGTAAGCAAGCACCTCAAATCGTCATGACTCTACCAATAAGTATTCAGCCTTCCTTATGAAAATGGTCATATAACTTAGCCTACTAGTATATGAAACATTTCAAGTATGCCCTTCCCATACATATCATGCCTATGAAGTTATTAGAAAATAAAATTATCAATCAATTCAAAGATTTGTCTAAAAACAGGTATAAACAAAATATTGAGCAAACTCCTACCTTAAAGCCAGATCTCTGAATTGCAATAGCAACTGCCTGGAATTTAGGATAATCCTTCAGTTTTGAAATAACAAAAGGCCTCCCAATCTGTACAAGAATTACAGGATAAAAAAAGTAAGTGGATTAATGAACAACATTGTATATGTACTAAAATCTTGTACACCATTTAAGGTGCAAAATTGTGCAGGCAGAAAAAATGAAATTAATAAAGCAGCACAAGATACATCAAATGAGTATTTTTTTATTCTTTCAAAATAGTTTTGCTAAAGGACCAAATGAAATGGGAAAACAATCAGATCAAATTTAAACTGCAAGTCCATTAGTACAAACCTCTTGTATTTGCATTCCTCTACTTCCTCCTGTAATTTAACTCTATCTTTTCATAGATTGGTTATACATGTTGATTCATAGAATTTCATTTCTTATTCTAAGAAATTCTGCAATAATTCTTTTCAATCTGCTGCAATTCTTTTGTCAGACCTAACTGCTATTAACAGTTGAATACTAGAGCGTTGTAGTTAACCTTCATATTATCATTCCTAATACTCCTAATAACTCTCTAATCATTATGCAGATTAGCGTTTTCACTTTAATTGTTTCATTAATTTAGTCCTTTTCTGCGTTGTTTTCTGCAGCAGGATTGCAGAAGTTCAGGTGGGATAATTACAACAATTATGCAGATGAAAGGCCAAACATATTAAGATTCATGTCTATATGAGACAATTATATCTGTTGAAGCTAATGTGATTGTTCAGATTTTCATGATATTTGACCCAAACCGAACAATAATTGATCCTCAGGTAATGAAATTGATCACTAGAAAAGACCATGTGGACATAAAATATCAAATTCTGAAGAGCCAGTGGCCACTAATAGGCCTGATAAAAGTAAAACGTGGATTCAATCTCAAGCAGAGTCAAGATTTTCCATCCCAGAGGAACTGATGCATGCAAAGTTGTCCATTATTTTGTATATGATTAGTCAAAAGACTTATTAGACAAACCCAAAGCTTTTGAAAGGATAATAAAAGACAAAGATTTCAAGCCTCAATAGCCTAACAAAACTAATCCAATTACACCTATAGAAAACAATAAGAGGATAACATTGACCAAAAAAACCACCTGGAAGGCTAGAACTTTCAGGTGCTAAGGCTAATGGCAGCCTCCATAAGTACATGGAAAATGCCATAGCATCGAACACTAATAGCACTGCCCATATGAGGCAACCAAAGGACTTCCAGTTCAGGAAGAGCAAAATGCTGCCACAATGTCGCTAATATGTCCACTATGACCTCTTTTTTATAAACCTATGGAGGCAATGTGAGGTCATTACTTCAACAAACTCCATGAAAAATGTCACTTTCTCCTTTTGGATATAAGACATGATAATAAAAAAAAGGTTGACTTCAAAAACTAGATTGAAGAATCCTAAGAGAAAATGTCTCTTAAAAGAGGTACGATTCTTAAGAAGATTATAAAAAGAAGTTCAGTCAATTTCCATTAAGTTACCAGTCATTTTCATTTAAAAGAACATAAAATCAAACATCAAGAAATATACTACTATGTATAAAACCTGTATCAACTGGTGTGAAAGGCCCCCGCAATTGAAAGTATGCAACAAGGTGGATTAAATAACTCTTAATCGTTACACTAAATGAAATTGTCTGAACATACTACTTAGCCTGCCGGAGAAAAATTATAAAGAGTGGAACTTATTTTCATACCGTTCTGCCAAGGAGAAATGCAGCTGTTGCACCAATTGTTGCTCCAATAGAGTCGGCAACAAAGCCTATGGGTAAACCAAAGAGATATCCACCTCCAAGCTGGCACATTAGCATACATAGAAATTAGGCATTATGATTAAAAGGAAACAACATAGAACTAAAGAGATACACTGTAGAAAGAAATTCATGTTAGGACTTGGGAGAAACATTAACGACTCCAATTTCCCAAGCAATTAGAAAGCGAAACAAACGTCTGAAAAATTCCATGGAATATAATTAAAAAGATATTACTAAGAGCCTATGAAGCAAGGATACTTCGTTTGCCCCTCCATACCAGTATCTGATACATATCGGATACAAATACAGCACAAATACTTCATTTGCCCCTCCATACGAGTATCTAATATGTATCAGATACCAATATAGCACCGATTATGATCCGATATGTATTGGATACGGCTGGAGAAGTATCCAAATTATAAAAATTAATTTTAATTTTCCGATACGGCAGGATACGACTCTGATACATTTCTTGATCATCTATTTTTTTTCTTTTCTTGTGCTAAAAGATTATATAAATATATTTTTTTATATGCGTACATAGTTATCCAATACTTTAAGACTTTGTTTAGTTGATAATGAATTAAACATATAACTTGAATGTCATTTAAAGACACATTAGTGGTGACATTTGATTACTATTATTATTATTTAGTATATTTCTTTGGCAATAAGTAATTCATATTAAGTTTTTTATTATTGCGAATTTAGATAATTCTTTTGCTAAGGCTTCGTGTTCTTCAAGTTTATTGAGGTGCATATTTGGTCATGATTCTGATTTTTAAGTCGTGACAAATGTTGCACTTTTCTTTTCTCGTCTAGACATTAATATTCTTATATTTGCAGCTGAGAAAGCAAGCAACTAATGCAATTCATATATTATATCAAATTCAAAATAGGCATACCCTATAATCTCTTTTGTTCATAGCATATATTCTTATCCTTTAGCTTGTCTTAAGTTCTGAAACTTAATATTCTTTTGGTACATTCCAAACAAAATCACCAAACTTGAAGCTATCAAAAAAATACCAAAATTAATGCACCCAAAGCCCAACCAGTGCAACAAAACAAAAACTTAGTACTTTAAATCCTGCATGGTTGCCTACTTTCTTACTACAAATAGGATCTAGGTGCAATTCAATATTATTGTCATTGCAGAATGATCTAGAACTTTTAACTGCTCCCAAGTTTGTATGTAGAAGAACTATACGATGCATTTCATGTAGTACCAAATATGGGTACAAAAATCAACCAAAGATTGCACATGATTAGGAAAAATAATTAACATAATAGAACAGTTTAAGAATGATAATTTGATAGATCCACATAATTATAACATATTCTAAGATAAGTGACGCAAACTATCAATCAGAATTCACAAGAATAACAGTTAATAAAAAAAGTATTTTTCAATATTTATGATAAGTTACAATAAGATAATCATGCTTACTGTAAGTATTGATGCAGGAACTGCTAGCACTGTTAAAGGAATATATGCAATAGCCCTGTAATTAAGAGGAGAGAGTGTTTGATCATCAATCTCGCATCTAGAATTCTCAAATTCATGATTTTCTTCATCAAGAAATAATATAGACTATAGTTGTGTTCCAAATAAATGATGGTTCAAAGTTTCAGTTTCAGTTTCAGTTTCAATCAGTTCCAGTCTTGGTACTTAGAAAAGAAGGAAACAAGAAAAACATTAGGGCCAAAATGGATTGGTTTCAGCCTATAACAGTCTGAAAATAGGATCAGGATTTAGTAAGGGCCAACCTCGAGTAGGTTGGTCCGGGCGCTTCATCACACATGCATCCCATGGCTACCAAGACTAATTCGGACAGATTAGCCTGCACCAAATCCCCGCCCTCAAAATTAAGGTCAAAAAAAGCAATCTTACTAGTTTCATCCTCGAACAATCAGATTCGGCCTTGTTTTGAATATGTTTCATAACTGTTCTATTCTTGCTGAAATTTTAAAATATATATCTTCTCCAAATATGATGTTTAGATGTTGGTAATTTGATGGGAAAGAAATAATAAGCCAGATTTGTTTTATTCAAGCCTATTTAGTGCCAAAGTGGAATACCATCCATTTATTTAAATTTAAAAGGATAACTTAGAACTGAATAAGAAAGAAATAAAAATAATAATACGCAAACTTTAAGATACTATGAGTATCTTTTAGGCAGGTCCATGTCTAATAATTGCTATTCAATCCTTTCCATGATAGGGTGTAGCTATTCCAAGGAGCTGCAGACATTGTGGCATCAATTATAATGTACATAGTGCTGCCCTAATTATTTGTACCTTTTAATAAATCACAGTGAAATGGCAACATTTGTAAATGAGGTGAACAATATTAAAGAAGTACAATTACTTGAAAAGTAGACTAGATTGGTTATGAAAACATCTTTCTTGAGCATCCATTGGTATGGCCACCGAAGCTATAGTATTTAAATGTACCCGAGACAGATTTAGAGATATGAGTAAAACTCATTGGGTAGCACCACTCAGCCAAATTCCTGGGGCTCTAGATGGAAAACTGTGGATTAATATCACATTTAGAAGTCCCAAAAATATCTAACAAACATATCTAGCTTGTTGTTTAATTTCTTTTAGCTTAACTAATGCTCTGAGTCCTGAAAAATTTTCCATGCAAATGACTTTTAGATAGTAAACTTGCTTAGTCAAAATTCAAAAATACTTGTTGCACAAGAAAGAGAAAGTCAAAAAATAGTTTAACAATTTGGATCTTTACATGGATGATCAATAGCCCTATTAAGGAGCCTGAAGCCTTGATCCTCCTGGAAGGATGGCTTAATTTACTTCACATAGTTTGCCACATTAGAATATCTCATCTTTCGATGGAAAATGTAAGAAGATATCAAAGACAAGAAAAACTTAATTTGATATTCTATACTAGCAATTGATAGTGAATGAAGACATAAGATAAAAGCAAGCATGTAACAAATCCTTAGTATCAGTTTGACAGTTTATCTACATAGCACTAGATAATGTTGCATTCACAAAATAGCTTTCCAGAACTGCAAATATATCCATACATATTTAATATGTATATAATAAAGATTTGGAAGTTTTCCTCGCTTCATTTGAATAATTTAATGGAAAAAAGAAAAGATATCTAACAAGTTCAAATTAAAAATTACAATGCCAATCAGGATATGCTACATGAAGTACCTACGACAAATGATGCAAGGTGTTCACAAAGAAAGAGCAATGGAGAAGAAGAGGAAAAAAAAGTCCACAGATTGACATAAGTGGCAGACATGAAACACTAAAAGATTAAAGATAGCATGGTCTACCACAGTATGGAATATATATATATATATAACTTGTATATATGTGAGGAACCTGCATTTATAAGATTATCAAGTATCAACCAAATTCAACTGGAAACTTGATCCGTCATGTCAGTCAGAAATGAAACAAGAAACAAGATACCGTAGTAACAGTTACTCATTAGAGCTGCTAGAACCACCAAATAAAAGGTTGTTCAAATAAAAAAGCAGTTTCGATAGTCAAAGCATAGCACAGCACTAATACTTACAGGACAAGAGGACCCCATGGACCAACATTCTGCTTGATCCAAAATAGAAAATCCTTCAAAATCTGTCCAAAAACATAAAAATAGAAATGACAATGGGTCAATGAGCATTGCGTTAGTACAGCAAAGAACTTGATTAGCACGATGAGTTTAATACATGATCAGAATAAAGAAGTCAACGAGAAATTAAGAGCATAAGGCCATACTAAGAAACGATAAACTAAAGAAGCAAACGAACCCAAAAGCAGCATATAATATCACTAATAATAGGTTTTTTTCTGCAAGAAAAAACGCTAAGAATAGGTAAGAGTTAAGATAGCCATAATTACATCAGAAGTAAAAGGAGCATTAAGCAGTGGACTTATAAAAATAGTAATACGTATACAGCAATAATGACTCTTTGAAATATAAATCGTCCTTGAGTCCTAATAATTATTGAATAAATCTACCAGAAAGGAAGGAGAAGTCCAAGAATACTATACTGAAGACAAATGAATAAGTAAACAAAAAAATTACAAAAGCAGTTTTTATGTAAGTGGGGATCTATTTTATGGTATATACTAACCTTTTAAAAAGTACAAAATAAAGATTATAAGAAACATGGAAAAAACAAAAAATTTTATGTTTGGACCTATTCAAATATTTGGTTTGTGCCTAGTTGTCAATTGTTATTAATATCTGGAACTAGGAACTGAAAGGTACTATAGTAGTCAAAACATTTTGAGTCAAGTGAAAAAAACTTTTTTCACTTTTGTGTGTAATCTAATCTAATGGCATGACTAGTAAATTACAATGATATTGATGTGATCCGAATCTGATTGGATCAATTCACGGGGATATTGGGCTCGATTGATCGAGTCTACTTATTTTTAATTATTTTATGATATAAACCTTTTAGACAAGTCTAATTTAATCATATAAGCCATTAAGACAAGTCGAAATAAGTCATGACAACCATTAAGGCAAGTCGAAATAAGTCATAACAGCCCTTAAGACAAGTCTAGTTAAGTCAAATTAAGCTTTTAAGACAAATCCAATTAAGCCGTGTAAGCCTTTAAGACAAATCTTAATTCGAGTCGTGTCAGTCTTTAGAACTAGCCCTAGTGTGACTCGTTGTAATCGGCCTCTATATATAAAGGAGTTGAACTCCTTGTTAAGCATCTAAGTATTGAGAAAGTATTCTAGCCTTAAATTTATCTTAGGAATAAGAATAAGATAACATAAAAGTATAAGTAAATTAATCTCCTTTCATTACCGCCATCACTACTCATCATCTTCCTCACCATCACCATCGCCATCAACCCTCCTTCCACCCTTTCCATCTACCATCATTCACCATAATCAAAGCCACTCTAGTCAGTCCATAACAGATATTAATTTAAACCACTGTGTCCAAGTTTTCTTCATGGAATATAATTTCTTATTCCAAAATAATAGCTGAACATCATAATAACAATATTCTATAATACAAACACTAGTTATTAAAACTATATTTTATATCACACATTAACTTATTACTAATTTACTCTTGATACCTATCCAATCAACCTATTTTATATCAAATCAAAGGGTATTCATGGTAATTTCATAAAAAATAAAATATTTTTTTCCATCTTTTCTTTATTTTATATCACATCAAAAGTAATTATTACACTCTTCTTCCTGAATACAAATGAACACAATAATAGTTATTCCTAAAATAAGGATCTCATTTTGAAAATAACAAACAAGAATATATATTTTTGAATTGATCTTATTTCTAAAGTAAAAGAGGCCTTAGGGTTTGTTTGGTTTAGGTTTAGAAATCATATTATCATTCAGGCAATATCTAGCAGGTGCACACATTGCCTTCATGAACAGAATTTCTACTGGGGTTAAACCCATTTACTCAGTTTCATTGCTACCGTGAACTTCAATCCAGGTCTGTATTTGGTCAAGGTCATACTAATGGTTAGACAGCTGTGATGAGACCCCTTGCCAAGCTAGATGAAAAGTATTTGATTGGAATCTTGCTTTCTTTTAAACAATAACCAGCACTTGGTCGTTCCGACTACCAGTATCAGATTCTGCTCCACAGTGGTCTTTGGTCCATATTCCAAATTCTCAATAATATCACAGGCTGTTCACTCAAATTGCAAATCTATTTTGGCACATTTGGAATGTAACTAAATTCTAGTGTGCCAATCATGCTTCTCAGCTCATTTTATTTAAGCAATTTCGTTATGCACTTTTAGGTGGGTGTCAATAGGATAACTAAAATTTGACATTATTAGAGTGTATTGAAAAAGATAACAGAATTTTGGAAGTCCAGATAGAAACAACATGCCCTAGCATGACAAAAGTTTGACAAGATGTCCAGCTTTCCTTTTATCCCGACCCATCTGGGTTTATGTCATTTAGACAAATTCATCATGGCATCCTTCCATAATTATACATTCACAGTTCATTAGTAAAGACAACCAGTATACATAGAACTATTTATCCACCAATAACAGTCATTCCAGCAACTAACAACTCTTGTATAGACCATCTCTCTGTTGCTTCTTCACATTTATTTTCCACTCCTAATCCTAGAATTAGGTCAACACTCTTTAGATTCTCAGAATTAAATAGTCGTTAGAATAAACTCCCAACAAACTCGAGAAAAGAAATTTTTCACAATTTTGGCAACAAGATTCAAAAGTGTTATTTTTCCCTTGTTACAATTCAGAACCCAGTTTTATAATTCGAAGAAGGAAAACATATTGCGACAAGAATCAGAAACAACCAACGCACTCAAATCGACCAAAATAAAACAACATGCCGTGAAAGGGACAAAAAGATTAAGGAAAGAATCATTCAAGAGAGAACACAACTTACCTTTTCGACGGGGAGGGTGATGAAAGCGGTGACAATGGCGGCGACGAGGAGGATGAGGAGAGAGATCCTGAAAAGGGATGACCAAGAGACGGCCATGGATGACAGCCTCCGACGCCACGGCCTGCAGTCCTCCTCGTCGTCGCCCTCCACCGCGTTCCCGGCCTTCCGCGACCTCAATCCCCCGACGTTGGCCAGATTTAGCCTCTATATATAATAGCCAAATCAAATGCGGCTGAGTGCCAAATCGAAACCTGGGAAATGTGGATGGATGATTTGGGGAAAACGAAGAAGGGGAGGGGCGGGGGGGTTTTCTTTTTCTTCCTCTGGTTTCTTAGCAAAACTATCGCACACGCATCCCGTCCCGTCGGTGGTGGATCCTTTTGTAGATTCATATTATAAGGCCACCACCAAACTTTCCGATTTCTTCGCTGGGTGTGATTACCGCATAAGCTTTCCTGATAGTCCAATCTTATTATCACCTAGTTATTTACTTTTGTACCCTTCATTTAAGAGTAAAATAGTGATGTTGATGGAACAAGCTTGATGTTGATGGAACAAGCTTGATATTTCTATTTCTGATTTAGCAACCTTGCCCTTGTAAAGAGTTATTATTTTTATTAAAGGAAGAAATTTCATAGTTAAAGTAGAAAACTTGTAAGTTCTTGACTAAATTAGCTAGATCGGCCCAGCCTGCCCGTGCCCGTGCCCGTTCCTGGCCCAACCTGGCCCGATTTGGACCGGGCTAAGCCCGACCTGAGCCCAGTTTGGGCCCGGTCTGGCCCAGGCTCGAACTACCAACGGGCGGCACGGGCCAACCCTTTGCTCGCCCGGCCCGGCCCAAAATCCCGCCCATTAGGCCCGCTCGCCCGTTAGGCTCGCTCGCCCGTTAGGCCCTCCCGCCTGTTCGACCCGTTGCTACAGTAAAAAATAACATGAAATTTTGTACACTGTACCATTTTATAATTTTTTTAGCCCATCTCTCCCATCACAATTCAGTCCAAGTATAAGTACTGTTTAAATTTTTTAGCCCATCTCCCATCACATATCAGCCTATGTACTATTTAATTTTTTTTAATATACTTTTTTTTTAAACAAAGAAGAACAGAAATATTTTTTAAAAAAATATGTAACGGTAAAAAATATTCTAAAAATAGCTAAAAAATTCTGAAAATTAGAAAAATAGGACCTCTACTTTTTTTTACCATTTAACCCTTTTCACAGAAATAAACTAGTTTATAGGGGTATTTTGGTAATTTTAACTTTTCTTATGCTTAAAAATAGATGATAAATTTTCTAAATTCATCACATATTCTCGAATTCTTTCCAAATTAAAGGTTTCAAGATTTTTAGTCTTCAAATTAGCAAATTATCTCCAATATAGATTCCTTTATGATCATATAGAATCTCAATTGGAGGGTGGAGATTCAATTAATCCTACACCCGCATCTCAACCTCTACCTGATATGAAAACTCTGGCTTCGGCTTCATCATCACGCAGTTCTAAGAAATTAAAGTTCAAACTTTGGAAGTATTTTAAAAGGATTGAAACAAAAGATGGCCAAGGTAATGTTATAGATTGTAGAGCTAAATGTCTTCAATGTAATCATGATTTTTCTGCATTAACTAAGAATGGCACTACTCATCTAATGAGGCATGTTAAAGATAAGCATAAAAAATGTTAACTTGATATTGGTCAAATGTTGCTTAATCAAGGTGCTTCTGAAAATATTTCTAATTTTCAATGGCATTATAAAAATACTTGTAAAGAAATAGTTAAATATATTATTCGTAGAAATAAAACTTTTGCTATGGGTGATGATCCGGAACTTGAAGGTTGTTTACAAAGAGGTTTTAATCCGGCTTTTAAAAGAATTTCTCGTCATACAATTAGAAGAGATGTTTTAAAATATTTTGCTGAAGAAAATAAAAATTAATTTTAGATTTTAAAATTTAAAATCTGGAATTTCTTTTACTAGTGATATTTGGACTTCATGCCAACATTGGTCTTTTATGTGTATAATCACACATTTTATTATTTTATTGATGATAATTGGAAAATGTAAAAACGAATAATTTCTTTTCGAAAGCTTGATGAGAGTCATACAGGTGAATATCTTTCTCGTACTATTATTCAAGAGTTAACAAGTTATAATATCCAAAATAAGATTTTTTTTCTCTCACTCTTGATAATGCATCTAATAATGATTCTTCAATTTCTAATCTTCGATGTTTTCTTCCTTTACTTTGTAACGGTGAATTATTACATAATAGATGCATGTGTTATATTATAAATTTAATTATACAAAGTGATCTAAAAGAAATTGCTGAGCTAATTCATAAAATTAGAGAAATTATACATCATATTATTTTTAATGATAAAATAGCTAGAAGATTTGCAAATATGTGTAAAAGGTGTGGATTAAAAGCTAAAAAACTTTAATTGGATGTACAACATAAATGAAACTCTACTTATGAAATGTTAGAATTAGTACTTGAATATCAAAAAGCTATAATTTCTTATGTTTCTTTAGATATTAATAACGAACTAGAATGTCCTATTGATTTAGAATGGGAAAATACAGAAAAAATAAAAGATTTTTTAAAAATATTTTTGATGCTACTAATATGTTATCAAGCTTTTATTCTCTTACAATTACAATTGTTGGTATGCAACTTGTTAATATTATTCAACTTTCTGTTGCTTTTAAAAATAATCAGACTTTACATAATATCTTACCAAAAATGGAAACTAAATATGCTAAATATTTTAAACATTTTCCTTTACTTATTGGTTTTGTCATTTTATTAGAATATCAACTTAAAGAGACCGGCCTTTTCGATATTTTTAATGGTTTATATGAAGATAAACAAGATGACTATGTTTCTCGTGCAGTAATTTTTAAAAGTTATTTTGAAAGGTTTTTTAATGATTATTCTATTATATATGGTTCTTCTTCTTCCACGCCTTCATCTTCTGTTATTCCTTCTGAAAGTGGTAGTACTAAAAAGTCATTGCTTGCCCGACTTAAAATGAGGAGAACTTCATCAACGTCAGGGGGAATCACTGAGCTTCAAACATATTACAATCATTTTATAAGTGAGGATGAAATAGATATTTTAGTATGGTGGAAAGCAAATGAGATGAGATTTCCAATTGTTGCTGCCACGGCCCGTGATATATTGACAATTCATATGTCTATTGTACCTTCAGAATCTACTTTCAGTACAAGTGGGTGTTAATTGATCAACGTAAATCATGTTTGGGAAAAGAAACAATTGAAACGCTGGTGTGCCTACAAGATTGGTATGCTGTCGAATCTAGATCGCAAATGAACGACCATTTTGCAATAGAAAATATAGAATTTAAGTTTTTAAATCTCAATGACTAATGTATTTTTATTATACTTTTTACAAATAATGGATGAATTATACAAATGATAGATAAGTGGGTAGGTGCCAACCTAGTTGAGATGTGCTCATTCTATAGTGATGCAAAAAAATCCTCCTAATTTTGGTGTAACTATTTGTTTAATTATAAAAATATTTCTATTTACTCATTTGTTTAACTATTTATTTTTTATATCTGCTCATTTATTTTTATTTATTTTAATTCTAATTTTTCATTTACTTTATTTACAACGCGTTCTCTGTATGTGTGAACGCCGGCTTTTCGCGTTCGAACGGCCTGAATGCATTCTTTATATGTGTGAATGTGGTGCGAACGTGTTCGAACGCAGTGCGAATGCAGTGTGAATGCGGTACTATGTAAATTTAGGTGAATAATAATGTGGAGTATTTTATATAAAACTCTTAAAAATCCCGCCAAGTGACAGCTCAAGTAAAAAAAAAACTGGCCAAATGAGTAGTGGCCAATTGGCAACAGCTGGCCACCACCCACAATAGCACAACTCCATAAGATGACATCATGACAAGACTCCACAAGACCACAACTATCTCATTCTCTGTCTCTCCAATCTGACAATCTCCATTTGCCCATTTGCCCAAGGCCCTAAGCTACGGAGGGGGCGAGTCTGGCGAGATCTCGCGACCGAAAGCGGTAGCCTACCTACCTCAATACCTTGGACCCTTGTGTTTGTCACACTCGGATCCATTCTTGTCGTCAACAAACCGCCACCGCTCGGCACGCTCAGCCACAGGGAAGAACTCATCGATCTTGGCCTCAGGCGGCGCCATCCCCGCAGTCAATTTTAGATGGACATGTTTGTCCTCGTCGGCGTCGTCTCTTCCGGTCGATATACCACAATGGCGGCTCTTCTGGCGGCACCTCGTAGAAGGCATTGCTCGAGCAACGTGAGATTTGCTTGAGATCTACGATGGAGCATCGCCGACCATCGAAATTCTACTCCATTCTCGGTGTCCGCGGCTTCATCAGGACATTACGGCTCCGGAGTTGGAGGTAGGAGATCTGGAGCTTTGCCATTGACCCCACCTTTCGGCCACGAGATCTCGCCCCCTTCGCCGCGGCGCCGCCGCCAAAGCCAGCGTCCTGGTTCTTGTCCAATATCTCACGGGTCGGGTTCGCTAAAAATCTTAATTAGCAGAGCTCGACCCGGCCAGCCCGATATCTCACGGGTCGATGGGCGATAACGAGCTAGACTATTCTAGCATGGCCCGAGTGATTAGTGGGTTGGGCCGTGGACAAATGCTTAAGCCCAGTTAGCCCGAAAAGCCCGGCCCGAACCTGGCCCGGCCCGGCCCGCCCAATGATCATTTCTAAAATTAGCACAGTTCCAATTTTTTTTTACCGAAATAGACTACTCTTCAAATTTATTACCAAATAGGGTCTAATTTACTATAGCCCTAATAAAAATACTAAATTAATCAGCATTTTATTTCTAAGCAAAAATGCTAATCAATTCAGCATTTTTGTCTAGTCCTAAAACGCTGATCAATGTTACGGTTGCTTTTGGTGAAGATGAGTTTCTATCTGAATTAATAATCTAGATAGAAATTATCATGCAACTTATAAAGGTAATTGGGATCAATCTAATCGTTGGATTGATCTGAAATTTAAATATGTTATACATCTATAAGTATAACGATCGGATGAGTAGATAGAAAGTTACATATAAAATAATAACTGAAGGTCAGAAGATAGTGGGATGAATGTGGAATACGTGGTTAGGGTTATGGATATGATTATGCATATGGTGGATGGATTAGTGCTTGGAAGTAAATGAGGGGCGAGAAGGGAGCTTCCAAATATGAGTGGTTGCTAGAGAGAGGAAGGAGAAGTGATACAAGATTAATCTCAACCATAGACTAGAATTTGGGTTAGATACCAAAGGCGAGGAAGGAGGAGGGAGAAGATGGCTCAACCCTAGATGAAAACCAATTCCAATCTTCAATAATCAATAGAGGCTGTTTCTCCACATATATAGCGGGTAGCTAAATATTAAAATACTCTAAACAAATCCTATTACAACTTAATTTAACCATAAACGAGTTCTATTACAATTCAACTTTCCTGTCGTGCATTTGAACGCATCCCGATCGCGTTCAAACGGTCAAAATACGTTCTCTATATGTGTGAACGCAATATTAGGCATTCGAACTCGCAACAACAATCAGTTCATCGTTTTATGTATATAAATCCTTTTAACTTAATCTTTTCGTAGTTAAGAAAAAAATTACCTAACGATAAAAATACTGAACTAATTAGCGTCTTTAAAAATGCTGTTTAGTTTAGTGTTATTGTTAGGGCTACAATGAATTAGGCCTCATTTGGTTATAAGTTTAAAAGATAGTCTATTTTGGTAAAATAAAATAAAAAAAGAGGTCTAGTTTGGTCAAAAATTCGAAAAAAGAGTACTCAAACTAGAATTTCTGACTTGTTGATCAAAAATAGATTTATTTTTTAATTTATTTATAAAAAATAGATTGCCCCTATACTTAAATATCAAAATGATCTATTTTACAATAACCCCTAAGTAAAATGCTGATAAGATTAGTATTTTCTTAAGTAAAACAATAATTTCATTAGCATTTTTTTATTAAAATTTTTAAGATGATAACTCACATCCCTTGGCCCATGAGGTATTTACCTATAAAAATGCTTAATAATTAAGCCTTTTAGTTTGGGCTACAATGTATTTAAGTGAATTTCATAGTTTAATTCTATATAGTTTTGGAAAAATATTTATAAGATATACATACAACGTCCAAATAATATAAAACTAATTAGATAAGATCAGTGGCTTCATGATCTATAAATTTTGTATTCAAATTTTCTTCATATTCGAACTCAATTTAATGCAAAACGAAGAATCCCTAGTTTAAGTACAAATTTGTAGTTTAAGTATAAAATTGTTTGATACGATTTAGACTTCACCGATATCGTCTTGAGCATGGATACACTTTAGGAGTGTCTCTTCTTATTATTTTTATAGTAACCCAACAAATAAATAAATAAATAAATAATAAACTAAAATAATAATATTAATAACAATAATAATAATAATATATAAATTAAATTAGAAAAAAAAGAAGAGACAAAAAGAAAGAAAAAAAGGAAAAAAAAATTTAGTGTTGCATGGCACGAGCTTATGCGATGCAGATTGTGGGCGCACGTTAAGGGCGCCACGTGTGCCCACAACCGCTGGCCCGGCCAATCAGGCCGGGCTAGCTGGCTGCGGTGAGCCCCGCCGCCGCCGTAGCTGCCATATATCCCCTCCTTCACCGCCTCTCTCTCTCCTTGTAAACCTCTCTCCCTTTCTTTCAGTCTCTCTCTCACTTATTCTCTCTTTCTCATTCTCTCTCTCTCATTGACGCCGGCCTACCGCCGCCGTCGCTGCCACCACCGCTGCACCCCCCCTCACCACCTCTCTTTCTCTCCCTCTTTATAGCTCTCTCTCCAACTCTCTCTCACTCTCTTTCTCTTTCGGTCTTACTCACTCACTCTCTTTCTCTCTCTCTTTGCCGATGCCGGCCTACCGTCGCCATCACTGCCGTCACCGCCGCAACCCCCTTACCATCTCTCTCTATAGCTCTCTCTCTCTCAAACTCATTCTCTCTCTCTCTTACCCTCCTATCTCTCCCAATCACCTCTCTCTCTCTCTCTCGCTCTCTCTTTCTCTCCTCTTATCGATGTTGGCCTGACGCCATCGCCGTCACCGTCGTGGTGAGCCTCCCTCCCTTCCCTTCTCTTATTCTTCTTCTTCATCTTTTTTCTTTTCCTCTACTTCTTCTTCCTCCCGTAATTTTACCTCTTCTCTAGCAACACCTATCTAAATTACTTATTTAATTAATCTAAATAAGAGTTTTAGATATTTAAATTTTTTAAGAATATATATATAATAACATGGTTATTAGATAAGTGTAATTAGTGTAATTTTAGTTAATTATAATTATAGATATTTGTACATAAATATACTTTTAACTTATTATTATTATTATTATTATTATTATTATTATTATTATTATTATTATTATTATATACAACTTATACATTATAATGCATGTAATAAAATAGTAGACTTACTTAATGTTTATATTACATGATTAAGTAAAGATCATTTTATATGCAACTCTTAATTGGTTTAGTAAGAGTAGTAGTCACAAAATAATTAAAGTATAATTATATAATATATGTACTTGTATTATTGTACATGTAGGTCTTTTACGTTTTTTATTATCAAAAGAGATTGACTATTATAAACTTAATATATAATTAGCAAACTAAGGTTTTATAAATAAATCTAAAATTAGAATATTAACATATTAATATTATTATAATTCAATATATGATATAAATCAAATCATTTAATAAAGATAAAAGAAGAAATTTTAAACCAAATAAATCATCATACATTACACAAACGGATCCTAATTGGATAAATAACTAACTTTATATTACCTAAATATTTTTAGATTCGAAACCCCTTATTTGAAACCCCATGGACCTAGTTGGCGATGAGTTAGCACTAGGTTGACGGATGTGAGGGATACATGGTTTTAATCTTATGATCAGACTTTGAGTAGTCTTATCCCCTAGACACATTTTTCAAATTAGGATTTATTAGTCTTATCCCCTAGACACATTTTTCAAATTAGGATTTATTATATAATTATGTATATGCATGTTTTGGTATCCTGCATGATAGCCAACACTTGCTCATGATTGGAGATGATTAAACTGGTATGGTTTTATATCAAGATGATTTCCATCATGAGTATGTATGTGATAAACTAGTAGGGATATATATGTTTTAGATATATAAGACTGCATTACATTATTTTCCTCTTGACTTCCTTACCATCTACTTCTAATATGTATGACTTGTTATAGTATTGAATATATGCACTTGATCTATCCTATAGAAGGAAATGCATAAATCTCATTGATAGGAAAGTTAATAAAAAAAAGCATGTGGGTACCTGAGTAGGCGCTAGGGTTAAGGGTGCCTGGATTGATGATTATGGTTGCTGATATGCGATATCTCGTGGCCCATGTCCGAGGTCAGTTGAGTCTGTGCGCATAGATAATCGGACACCTACTGTTCGCTAGAGCATATGTGTGGTGAGTTACCTTCATGTGTGTTACGATCCTTCCTCGGCTATAGGCTCTGATTCAAGATTAATACGATCTTGCACGGAACTTTGAGATCAGATCCCGAAATATCCCGCCGTTGGATCGCTGTGAAATTTTGATATGTTGTAGGCCAGGAAAAGAGCTTTCCAACGGATCTAGTTTCAGGCGAATCGGAGATGGGGATCTCGAAATATCGTTCGTTTAGTGGACGAACGTCAGGATACTCTGTTTTGGATTCCGTGGATGAAGGCACGAAATCCTAGGTAATGGTGGATTGTGGAGGGCCGGTGTTGATGGGGTGGCACCGGTGTAAAAGTGATGGTGGAAGGGTTATGGATGATGGAAAGGTTAGAGATAGCGATGGATAAATTGGAAGAAGGGGGAGAAGAGGGCCACTCCTAAGGGACTAGGGTGATTGGCCTGTCGAGGGAGATTAGAAGCGGCGTCGCCGGGGAGATTGAGGGAACGGGAGCGAAGAAGATGAAGGAGGCAAGGCAAACTCAATTCTCAATATTCAATAAAAATTTTGGTTGCCCTACACATACTTTTATAGGCTAACCAACAACTCAATCTTATCCTAAAACACAATCTTATCCTAAAACTCAATCTTATCCTAAAACTCAATCTCATCCTAAAACTCGAGACGATGTCGGTGAAGTCCGAATCGTATCAATCCACCACGCTTCCGCAACCTTGTCCTCAAGGTTTGAAATTTGGGAAGCGATCTTTGCACCTTGACTCTAGCTCCTCCATGGTATGATCTTCTGCTTTGGTTCTCCACAAATCTGAAGATATAAGAGATGTTGGTGCTGAGAAGGAGGCGAGTTCACTTGTATCTGGTTGGCGCGAAAGAGCATCAGCCGCTCTATTCTCAATCCCCTTTTTGTAGACTAATTCATAGTCATACCCAAGGAGTTTAGTAACCCACCTTTGTTGGGCTGGGGTGTGCACACGTTGCTCCATGAAGTAGGGCAAGCTACGCTGGTCCGTGCGGATAGTAAACCTTTGGCCAATCAAGTAGGGTCGCCATTTGGTGACGGCATGTAGAATTGCTAGCATTTCACGCTCGTAGGTTGATAGCTGTCGCGACTGATTTGATAATGCTTTGCTCATGTATGCCACGGGTCTGCCCTCCTGCATCAAAACTGCTCCAATGCCTTCACCCGAAGCGTCGCATTCCACCACGAAAGGCTTGCCGAAATCCGGTAGTGCTAGAACAGGAGCTGTAGACATAGCGGTCTTCAAGGCTTCAAAAGCCTCCGTAGCTTTGCCCGTCCATTGAAACCCACCTTTTCTGAGTAAGGAGGTCAGTGGGGCAGCAATTTTGCCGTAGTTGGCAACGAATCGCCGATAGTACCCCGTCAGCCCAAGAAATCCCCTCAATTCCCGCTGATTAGTAGGAATCGGCCAGTCCACCATATTCTTGATCTTGCTTGGATCAGCTTCCACTCCTTTTGCTGAAATTATATGCCCCAGGTACTCCACGCGTGACTCTCCCCATAGACACTTGCTCATCTTGACTTTCAGCTGGTTTTGTCGCAAGATATCTAGTACCTCCCGTACGTGTCGCAAGTGTTCACCCCAATTCCTGCTATACACTAGAATATCGTCAAAGAAGACGAGCACGTACCGACGCAAAAGTGGGCGGAATAGGTCATTCATAAGCCCTTGGAAGGTGGCCGGTGCATTGGTGAGTCCAAACGGCATGACTCGGAACTCGTAGTGGCCATCGTGAGTTCGAAACGCCGTTTTGTGCACATCTCCAGGGTCGACTCGGATTTGATGGTACCCCGCCCTTAAGTCAAGTTTGCTGAAGTAGGCTGACCCTGTGAGCTCATCTAGCAACTCCTCGATCACCGGTATCGGATACCGGTCTTTGACAGTAATGGTATTCAAGGCTCGGTAGTCGACGCAAAACCGCCAACTCCCGTCTTTCTTCCGAACCAGCAGCACCGGAGATGAGTAGGCACTTCTACTCGGTTGAATAATCCCTTGCTCGAGCATTTCCTCCACTAATTTACTGATCTCTTCCTTCTGGACATGCGGGTACCGATAGGGCCGAACATTTGCAGGTTCAGCCCCTGGAACGATCTGGATGCGATGGTCATGGCGACGGTTCGGCGGTAGTCCTCGGGGTTCCTCGAAGAGATCCTGGAACTCATGCAGCAGCTCTTGCAAGTCAGCGGCTATTCTCCTTGGTGAGGGATGTTCTGGTTCAGCAACAGCCATTTGCAATAGTAGAGCTCGGTCCCCTGCACTAGGAAAGCCTACAAGTGGTTGCAATGTTGGTCCTTGCCGCGGTTGATTTCCATCCAGCAGTACCTTTCTTCCATTCCTCCGAAAGGTCAGTGTGAGATTTGAGAAATCAAATGTTACGGGCCCCAAGCTTTGAAGCCATTGAGTTCCCAAAACAATATCAGCTCCTCGCAAGGCCAATGGATAAAGATCCAATGTGAAACTTTGGCCTTGCACCTTCAATACCACACCTCCACAAATAAAATCTGCTCGCAAGGTGGTGCCATCTCCAATCGTCACATCGAACCCTTCCGTGGGTTCCGACTCGAGCCCAATCTTCCTAAGGAGCCTCTTGTCAATGAAGTTGTGGGTGGACCCGGTGTCAATCAAGATTCTCACTGTGGTCTTCTTGACTACTCCGTTCACCCGCAATGTCTTTGGCGCCGCCGTCCCCGAATAGGCGTGGAGGGAGATTTCAGCTATCACGTCCTCCACGTTTTGCTCCTCAACTTCTTCTCCTCGATGTCCAGCCACATCTGCGCTTTCAGCTGCAAGCTCATCCTCCGCTTCCTCCAATCCATCGATGAGCATCACCGATCCCATCGGTTTAGCACAACGATGCCCTGGTACAAACTTCTCATCACAACGGAAGCATAAGCCCTTGGCTCTTCTTTCTTCTACTTGGGCAGGTGTGAGTGCTCGCCCCGGACCTCTAGGTGCGTACTTCACATCTTGGGATGGCTTCAAGGGTGCTCGAGGAGGTATCAATGCAGTAGCAGCTCTTGGTACTCCGCTAGTGTTTCCTGCCGCTATGTTTGGTAGAGCTTGATTGCGGCTTCCTTGGCTTGTCCAACTCTGCTTCCAGTGTATCTTCATGGCTCTATGCTTGTCTTCCATAAGCACCGCATCTTGGAAGGCCTCCTTTAAGGTTCTAGGCCTTAAAGCCCTCACATCGGCTTGTATGTCACCCCGCAGCCCGGAGATGAAGGTGCTGCGAAGTTGCTGATCCGTCCATGGTGGATGACATCGGCTACTAATCCTCTCAAATTCTTCTTGGTATGACCCAACCGTGGTCTTCTGAACCGTCTTTGAGAGGAGAGCATCAAAGTCTTCATAGCCCGATACTCCAAATCGCCGTGTGATATCGGCACAAAATTCAGCCCAAGTTTCGATGGCCTCAATGGCATTGGCTGATCGAAACCAATGAAGCGCCGCATCCTCAAGGTGGAAGCTTGCAAGCGTCACCTTGTATTCTTCCGCCGTACCTTGGTATGCAAAGAATTGCTCCGCCCTATACAACCAATCAATTGGATCGCCACCTTTGAACTTGGGGAATTCGAGACGCACGACTTGTCCACGAATGCCGTTGTCTCGTTCCGGATCATGCCCAACTCCTTGTCTAACCGGCGGAGGATGCACCATGAAGGGTTGATGATCCCTCCTTCGGTTTAGATCAACTCGCCGTGGTTCCGGATCGTATCGGCCCGCCCATGGATCTTGATCTCCAATGTGGTCTCCATGGTGATTCGCTCGTCGGATGGGTTCACCTGCAACTGGACCTGGTGTAACCATCCTTGCTTGCCTCTGCCCATAGGGTGGTGGTAGCAGCGGCTCTTGTGGTTGCAAAGGCTGAACCGGTGAGGATTGATTCAAGGGGGTGGACTCGCGTCGTGGGGTCGATGGTGCCTTCCCGTTAGACATTGCTTCCCTTGACGCCCGTAGTTCCCGCATCATCTCCATCATCATCTGGTTGTTGATGGCAATCTGCTCTGAAATAGACCCCAACATGGATAGAACGCTAGGCTCTTCCATATTCCGATTAGATCGGATGGTTCCGCGGGTGGAAGTCCCCGCAATCGTCTCTTCCTCCTCTATTGGGAGAATCTCTTCTTCATCATCACGCCGTGCAGCCATGGATCTGGTGGTCGTCATTGGAAGCGCTTGTCCGAGGAACGGTGGCTCTGATACCAGATTGTTACGATCCTTCCTCGGCTATAGGCTCTGATTCAAGATTAATACGATCTTGCACGGAACTTTGAGATCAGATCCCGAAATATCCCGCCGTTGGATCGCTGTGAAATTTTGATATGTTGTAGGCCAGGAAAAGAGCTTTCCAACGGATCTAGTTTCAGGCGAATCGGAGATGGGGATCTCGAAATATCGTTCGTTTAGTGGACGAACGTCAGGATACTCTGTTTTGGATTCCGTGGATGAAGGCACGAAATCCTAGGTAATGGTGGATTGTGGAGGGCCGGTGTTGATGGGGTGGCACCGGTGTAAAAGTGATGGTGGAAGGGTTATGGATGATGGAAAGGTTAGAGATAGCGATGGATAAATTGGAAGAAGGGGGAGAAGAGGGCCACTCCTAAGGGACTAGGGTGATTGGCCTGTCGAGGGAGATTAGAAGCGGCGTCGCCGGGGAGATTGAGGGAACGGGAGCGAAGAAGATGAAGGAGGCAAGGCAAACTCAATTCTCAATATTCAATAAAAATTTTGGTTGCCCTACACATACTTTTATAGGCTAACCAACAACTCAATCTTATCCTAAAACACAATCTTATCCTAAAACTCAATCTTATCCTAAAACTCAATCTCATCCTAAAACTCGAGACGATGTCGGTGAAGTCCGAATCGTATCAATCCACCACGCTTCCGCAACCTTGTCCTCAAGGTTTGAAATTTGGGAAGCGATCTTTGCACCTTGACTCTAGCTCCTCCATGGTATGATCTTCTGCTTTGGTTCTCCACAAATCTGAAGATATAAGAGATGTTGGTGCTGAGAAGGAGGCGAGTTCACTTGTATCTGGTTGGCGCGAAAGAGCATCAGCCGCTCTATTCTCAATCCCCTTTTTGTAGACTAATTCATAGTCATACCCAAGGAGTTTAGTAACCCACCTTTGTTGGGCTGGGGTGTGCACACGTTGCTCCATGAAGTAGGGCAAGCTACGCTGGTCCGTGCGGATAGTAAACCTTTGGCCAATCAAGTAGGGTCGCCATTTGGTGACGGCATGTAGAATTGCTAGCATTTCACGCTCGTAGGTTGATAGCTGTCGCGACTGATTTGATAATGCTTTGCTCATGTATGCCACGGGTCTGCCCTCCTGCATCAAAACTGCTCCAATGCCTTCACCCGAAGCGTCGCATTCCACCACGAAAGGCTTGCCGAAATCCGGTAGTGCTAGAACAGGAGCTGTAGACATAGCGGTCTTCAAGGCTTCAAAAGCCTCCGTAGCTTTGCCCGTCCATTGAAACCCACCTTTTCTGAGTAAGGAGGTCAGTGGGGCAGCAATTTTGCCGTAGTTGGCAACGAATCGCCGATAGTACCCCGTCAGCCCAAGAAATCCCCTCAATTCCCGCTGATTAGTAGGAATCGGCCAGTCCACCATATTCTTGATCTTGCTTGGATCAGCTTCCACTCCTTTTGCTGAAATTATATGCCCCAGGTACTCCACGCGTGACTCTCCCCATAGACACTTGCTCATCTTGACTTTCAGCTGGTTTTGTCGCAAGATATCTAGTACCTCCCGTACGTGTCGCAAGTGTTCACCCCAATTCCTGCTATACACTAGAATATCGTCAAAGAAGACGAGCACGTACCGACGCAAAAGTGGGCGGAATAGGTCATTCATAAGCCCTTGGAAGGTGGCCGGTGCATTGGTGAGTCCAAACGGCATGACTCGGAACTCGTAGTGGCCATCGTGAGTTCGAAACGCCGTTTTGTGCACATCTCCAGGGTCGACTCGGATTTGATGGTACCCCGCCCTTAAGTCAAGTTTGCTGAAGTAGGCTGACCCTGTGAGCTCATCTAGCAACTCCTCGATCACCGGTATCGGATACCGGTCTTTGACAGTAATGGTATTCAAGGCTCGGTAGTCGACGCAAAACCGCCAACTCCCGTCTTTCTTCCGAACCAGCAGCACCGGAGATGAGTAGGCACTTCTACTCGGTTGAATAATCCCTTGCTCGAGCATTTCCTCCACTAATTTACTGATCTCTTCCTTCAAGGTAAGTTCTATTCACTAAGCCTTTTGCTCATGGTTTTCTTTATTTTTTTCTAACCTCTTCAGATATGTGGTACGTAATAGCGACTTGAGATATCTTGAGGAGATATTTTAGAACGATGATAAGGTGAGTTATAGATGCGAGGCGGTATAGATGATAGTTTATATAGAAATTGAGTTGTACTAGTATTTGATATTTGTACTCTTTCCTATTAGACGATGATTTGTATAATACAAGTCAAATCATAGTGTTCTTTTCTATTAGTTATTTTAGTCATATCTTGATGGTTTGTCGTGGCTTGTGTGGGTTTTGCTAGATTATGTAACTGTCTAGTATGATTGTTGTGGACTTAGGCATTCATATGTTAATAGGTTTATTTGGTTGATAGTATGATTGACCTTTGAGATGAATTATAATGAGTATGGATTTATTTGGTGATGGATTATATGAGCATGGTAAGGTGGTGATGGAGGGAACGTGGATGATGAAGGGTTAGGGCAAGAGTAGATAGATGATAGGTCTATAGTACCAAATTGATAGGCTGTGATACCAATGATAAGCTATGGAATGATTTCTTCAAAATTTGAATTTATTGGAATAAGTAGTCCGCGCAACTAAAGAAAACTATTCACCAAATATTCTTCCGTAGTCCGACAATTATGAAACTAAGTGGAATCGATCCGAAATTCCCTTATCTACGATTTTTATATTTACTACTTTCACAGATTCGAACAATAACAAAAACAAAATTATGATTTAGTGCAGATAATGATGGTGGTGATGGTGGAGTGGATGTTAGGGTTATGGATGATAATAGAGATGAGGGTGGATGATTCATGTTATTTAAGGGATAAAGATGGAATGAAATAGCGATATGCTAACTTCTGGTTTCGCATCGGACGTAAGGTTACCTGATGATACGGTTGCACCCTCACGAACACCAAACTGCCGATGTCGAACTCTTGCTCCCTACGGCTCTGAACATAAACTTGCTTAATGCGATTTTGAACAAGTTTAAGATGAGCACACAACCTCATCAATGTGGTGTCTCTATTCATCAAAGCTAAGTCCACCTCCGTTCAATCTGCGGATGCCACTAGATCATAAGTGTGAATATCGGAGCCGTGCGCCCATACACCACTTTAAATTGAGTCATGTTAGTGCTACTATGGTAGGTGGTGTTGTAAGACCACTCCGCCCACGATAAGAACTCCAACCATCGTTATACACTTAGTTAGGATCTTTTCTTATTGCATTAGGTGTTTATTTTTATTAAAATAAAATTCATGTAGGTCACGTTCGAACGCAGGTGGAGTCGTGTTCAAACGCCCTTGTGAACGCCTGCATCAGATTCACAAGTACAGAGAACGCATATTCTGCGTTCGAACACAGTCGGGTTAGTTCGAACATCCAGAGATGGAGCTTTTTGTGTGAGTTCGAACGGGATCAAGAGCGTTCGAATGCGATCGACGGGAATACTCTAGAATGAGGGTTTCAAATTGTTTTAGAACTTGTTGGCTAGCCTCTATAAATATGTGGATGGCAGCCTACTTCGTTATGGAATTGGATTCTTGATATCTTGCCTTCTATCTTTTCTCTAGACTCATCCCTCCTCTCTCTTCACCATCATTCCACCTCTACCGTTGCCAAGGTTTCTCCTCGCTTCTAATCTCCCTCGATTGTCAAGCCACCCCTCTTCTTTAGGATCTCAATCACTTCGTTCCCTTCGTCTACTTTCCTTAATCACTTCTATAATTCACCCTCATCTCCATACCCATCCATAATCCTAACATCCTCTTCACCCGTCACCACCACCATCACCCACGTTATTCCGTATTTTCGTTCCTACTACAGTTCTAATATGCAAAGGGCGTATCACATTGGTATCAGAGCCTATCAAATTGGTATCAGAGCCTATCACATCGTCTTTACATCTATTTAACAAAGCACATCAAGTACTGCTCAATACCTCGATTAACCACCCTGGTTTGGCCATCCGTTTGTGGATGGTAGGCTGAATTGAAGTTTAATCGAGTCCCTTGTAATCTAAAAAATTTTATCCAAAAGTCGCTCATAAATACACAATCTGAGACAATCGTGTGTGGCATGCCATGTAACCGAGTAACATCTCTCACAAAAATTTTAGCCACTGACTTGCTTGAAAATGAATGTGACAATGCCGAAAAGTGCGCATACTTGCTCAACCTATCAACAACCATAAAAATAACTGAATAACCATGTATTAGCGAAAGACTCTCTATGAAATCTATAAAAATGTCTTCCCAAATATGATCCGGTATAGGTATCAACAACCACAAAAATAACTAAATAACCATGTATTAGTGAAAGACTCTCTATGAAATCTATAAAAATGTCTTTCCAAATATGATCCGGTATAGGTAAAGGCTATAGTAATCCAACCGGTTTTAATGTGGTTGCTTTAGCCCTTTGACAGACTTTGCAAGTACGGATAAAACTCCTCACATTTTGCCTCAATCTTAGCCACGCGTAACTCTGTGATATCCTTCTATAAGTTCTCAAGACACCGTCATGACCAGCCTCTGGAGTTTCGTGGAAGTGCTCCAATGATTTATGCTGCAACCCATCATTTGCGGGCTCTCAAATGCATCCACGGTCCAGTAGAAAACCGCCTCGGTTCTCCAACTCTAGATGACGCTCCGGATCATCTATCACCTCTTGTAACAATCTCAAAACATCTGGGTCAGATGTACATGCATACCTCAACTCGTCAAGGAAGGAAAAGGAAGAAGATGAATAGGCTGTAAGCTCGGCGGTATCGGGTTGGCATGATAGTGCATCCGTCGCTTTATTTTTTGTTCCTTTCTTGTATTGAATTTCATAATCATACCATAGCAATTTTGTGACGCATCTCTGCTGTGTCAGAGTGTGAATACGCTGTCCCATAAAATATAGAAGGCTCCTTTGATCGGTTCGGATAATAAATCGTCTACCAATCAAATAAGGCCTCTACTTTGTCACCGCATGCAAAATTGTCAACATCTTTCTTTCGTAAGTTGATAATTGCTGAGATTTTTGTGATAAAGCCTTACTAAGAAAGGCTATGAGACATCCTCCTTGCATTAGTATAGCCCCTATGCCAACTCCCGACGCATTACATTCCACAATGAACTTTTTAGTAAAGTTTGGTAGCGCTAGAACATGTGTCGTCGTCATTGCTGTTTTCAGTTTTTCAAAGTCTGGTTGCTTGATTCGTCTATCTAAAAGAGTCTTTCTTCAACAAAGAAGTAAGAGGAGCAATGATCCTTCCATACTCGGTGATGAAGCGGCGATAATATCCAATCAGCCCCAAGAATCCTCGCAATCCTGTGGTGGTAGTAGGAATCGGCCAAGTGGTTATGCATGCTACATTTTGACAATCTGCTGGTACAACTTCTACTGAGATGATGTGGCCTAAATACTCTACTTGTATTACTCCCCATAGGCACTTACACTTCTCGATCTTCAGCTCATTTTGCTTCAAAAAATTCAGCACATCCTCTAAATGCTGCCAATGTTCCAATTTAGTTCTACTATACACCAAATTATTGTTAGAAAATACCAAGACATACATTTGCAGTAGAGGCCAAAAAATATCCTTCACGAGGCCTTAAAAAGTAGTTGGAGCATTGGTGAGACAAAAGGGGATCACTTGGAACTTGTAATGCCCGTCTAGAGTTCGAAATGCAGTCTTGTACATATCCGCTGGGTGAACTCTATTTTGATGATACCTTAAGTCAATCTTGCTAAATATGGTTGCCCCTGTAAGTTCATCCAACAGCTCCTCTATGACTGGAATGGGATACCGATCATTGACGGTGATAGCGTTTAGTGCCCAGTAGTCAACACAAAAATGCCATGTTCCGTCCTTCATTCGCATCAATAGCACGGGCAATAAGTAAGAGCTATGGCTTGGTTGTATAAGGCCTTGGTGTAACAACCCAATCTAAAAAAAAATTTCATTGCACGGCATGACAGCCTCGTGCCATGTAGTGGCAGATGGGGAGGGCGCCACATGCCCCAAGCGCCGGCCTAGCCAACATGGACCCTGCCATTGTCGCCGCGGCCTCCCTCCCCACTACCTCTCTCCCTTTTATTTCTCTCTCTCTCTCTTTCTCTCTTTCGGTCTCTCTCTCACTTTCTCTCTTTCTCTCTCTCTCTATTCGTCGGAACAAAGCCGCCGGTGAGAGGATGGTCACTGGCTGGCCAGCAGCGGCCGAGCCCCTCCCCGCTGGCCCGGTCTCCTCCCTTCCTTACTTCCTTTCCTCTTCTTCTTCTTCCTTCTTTCTCCTTTCTCTTTCTTCTTTTCTTTCTTCCTTCTTCTGCTTCTGCAACAGTGCTGGGCTCGACCCAGCACTGGTGACATTATTTTATTATCTACTTTATTTTATGTTTGTTTATTTATTTAATTAGGTATTACTTCCTTAATTAATGTAGATAAGTTATTTAGACATTAATTATGTCCATAATAATATATATATTCTTCAACATGATGATTATTAATTTTAATTAGTATAATTAATGATTAATGAGGTTATAACTATGATGCATAAATATAGGTAATACTTATATTTATTTATATATATTAGATTTATGAATTTTAAGTAATTTTAACAATTTATTATATACTATTGTGTGTAGAATAAGATACTTAGTCGTGTTAATTTATTTATTTATTTATTATTTGGCATAACTAAGTAAATACTATATATAATTTCTGATTAATCCAAATAGACTAAGAATTATAAATTTATTATAAAATAAATCTTATCTATACTTACATCTTATTTATAATTATTTAGCTTTTACTTTATAATTATATATTTATAATATTATAAATAAAAAGAAATAAACCTTTCTCCTTATGTTATAACTAGCATTTTATGATAATAATATAATTATAGTATTTGAATCGTATCTATAATATAGACCTAGTTATGTAATCGAAAATAAAAGAGAAGTGATTCTAAGCCTAATAAACAGTTATATTTTACTTAAATGAATTCTAATTAGATAAACGACTAACTTCATGGTACTTAAATATTTTTGGACCTCGAACCCCTTTATGTGAGACCTCGTGGACCCTAAAGACGAGTTGATGTTTGACTGACGGACATGAAAGATACGTTGTTCATGTTTTCTGATCAGACTATGAGTAGTCTTATCCCATAGACGCCTTTCTCAAATTAGGTTATATTATATTTATGTACATGTATGTTTTGGCCTCCAGCATAATTATATGACTTTATCTAGAGATGATTACAGTCGAGCATATTTTTATCGTGCATGTAATTCGGTTGATCTTGGATATGAGTATGATGATGATAAATAGAGATGATGAGAAATGATTATAATGTTGTAAGGTTATGTCCAGTTGATCTGTAGCATGAGTATGCATATAATAGATTAACATGAGTATGCATGTGTTGACTACATAGTTAGAGACTACATTGCATTATTTTTCTCTTGATTCCTATTTCACCTACATTCCTGTTATGCAGTGACTTGTTATCGTACTAGATATGTGCATATGAGCTATCATTTCGAAGTAAAACATGAAATGTGATTGATGGGATAGTTGATAGAAAGCGTGAGGATACCCGAGTGGGCGTGAAGGTTAGGGTATGCTTAGAGATGATTGATCGCTCGATATAGTTGTGATCCTGTTAGCCCTACGTCCAAGGTCGTTAGTCTGTGTGCGTAGTAGACATTCGAACACATGCCATTCGCTAGGGCATATGTGGCGAGTTATCCTCATGAGATTTCTATCAGCTAGGAAGGGTACCCGGTCTGGATGGATATTGATACCCTAGCGGGTGGCGGGGTATGGTTATATTTGAGGTACTCTTGCGGATGGCGGAGTATGCTCTGAGCCTTCGAACATGATGTTGAGATCGGGTACCGGGTGTTGACTGTGCATAGTGGTCTAGTATGATGATTACATATAGGGCTGATATTGATGACTAAGATATTGAGAAATACATATGATTTCATTATCATTTGATTACCAAATTATCGAGTGATCAATATACATCATATATGGTTGCATTTGATATCATAGCATGGTCTTGGTCGGCATGCATCATGTGTCATATTTTAGAGAGAGTTGTGATGATAGTATGACATGGAGATCTTACTCATTGTCGACGATTATATACTTTTATCAGTTATGACATGTTATCTACTTTTCATTTATATATTACTAAGGAATATTCATATACTCATTCATGACATGATGCTCTTTCTGATTCATATTATCCAGTACATGATTTACTTTCTGTTTGGTATCACTGATTAGGGTAAGGTTTATTCATTATGCCTTTTGCTCATGACTCTCTTTATTTCTTTTCTAACCCTTAGAGATATTATGGTACGTGATACCGACTTGAGATATCCTGATGAGATATTTTAGAACAAAGATAATGTGAGTTATAGACGTGAAGTGGTATAGAAGATAGTTTTACCAGATGTTGAGTTATGTCGTTGTTTGTTATAATTGTACTTTATTGTATTAGACGATGATTTATATAGTACATGTCAGATTATAGTGCACTCGTGTATCACTTATTTAGTTGTATCTTAATGGTTTGTTGTGGCCTGTGTGGGTCCTGTCAGATTAGGTAGTAGTCTAGTGTATATTATTGTGGACTTGGATATTCATATGTTAACAGATTTATTTGGTTGATAATATGATTTATTTGGTATTGGATTATGTGAGTATGAATATGTTAGTAGGTATTATTTGATGATGTCATGATTATATATGCACAGGAGTGTATCTATGCGTGACGGGCCCCTCCCGTCTTGTCGCATGCGCAGTGTGTGCCCTATGGTAGCGTGGGCATGCACGTGCCCGTGCCGGGCGAGGGCGTTACACTTGCTGTAACATCTCGGCTACCATCTGAGAGATAACTTCCTTTTCACATGTGGATACCGATATGGTCTCATATTCGTCGGTGCAGCCCTGTACACAATCTCTGTGCAATGGTCCGCCGTTCGTCTTTGTAGCAACTCCTTTGGTTCCTCAAATAGTCCAGCAAATTTATCTAATAAATTAGATAACTCAATGGTAGTATCTGGACTCATGTGAGGCTCGTCTTCTACTGGTCCAAACTTAAGAAGATAGGCCAAATCACTCGGATAAGGCAGCCCCATTATCGACTGCATCGCAGGAATCGGCGGAGATCGAACACCATCAAGCCGCATATCTTTGTTTCCTTGCTTAAATTTCATCCACATGCTTTGGAAATCAAAAGTGATGGGTCCCAAGCTTTATAACTATATTGTGCCTAGGACAATGTCTGCTCCTCACAGCGCCAACGGATACAAATCCATAATGATGTCGTGTCCTTGCACCTGTATACCGACCCGGTAAAACAAGCTCTCTCGCTTTAAGCATCGTGTCGTCTCCAATAGCAACGTCAAACCCCGTGGTCAATTCGGCATCCAAGCCCAATCTCCTCACTAATCTCTCGTCTAGAAAATTGTGTGTACTCCCAGAATCAATGAGGATGTACACACAATGATTTTTAACGAATCCGTCTACTCATAATGTCCTCGGCACGGAAGTACCCGAATATGCATGGATCGATATTTCGGCTTAGATATCTTCCTCTGCACCCTCCTGAACGGCCTCCTCTTGAACCTCCTCTAAACACTCTCCATCATCAACAACCTCATTATCCTCCTCGAGACTGTCAATGACCATCACACTCCCGATCGCTTTGGAACACTAATGACCAAGGGTGAAATGTTCATCACATCGAAAGAAAAGGCCTTTCGTTCTTTGCTTCTCCACCTGGGCAGGTGTGAGAGTTCGAACGGGGGTTCTTGTGCCTCCCCTAACATCAGAAGAAGGTCGCAAAGGTGGCCGTGGTCGAATACCAGCAGCCACTATCTTTCAACTCATAGAATTTTCAGCTGGCGTTCTAGGTGCAAACCGCTAATCTCGGTTGCCCCAACTTGTTTTTGCTGCCATTTTAATAGCCTTATGCTTTTGCTCCATCCTCACAGCCTTGTAAAAGGCCTCCTCAAGAGTGATAGGACAAAGAGCACGAACATCCGCTTGTATCTCCTCCCACAGCCCTAAAATAAATGTGCTCATCAATATCGGTTCAGGCCAAGGTGGCTCACAACGACTACTAACTCTTTCAAATTTTGCTTGGTACTCCACTACGGTCGTCCTCTGAACCATCTTGCTTAAAGTGACAGCAAAATCATCATATGCCGCTATCCTAAATCTACATGTAATCCTCCTACAAAATTCAGCCCAACCGGTAAATCCTCCACCACAAATAACCGATCGATACTAATGCAATGCCGTTTCTTAGAGGTGAAGCTTGCTATCTAGACCTTAGCGTCCTCTGCTGTCCCTTGACAATCGAAGTATTGTTCAACTTAAAACATCCAATCCATCGGATCACTGTCTTGGAATTTTAAGAATTCCAAGCGTGCAGTTCTTCCTCGGATAGCATTATCGGGTTCGCAAAAGATCCTTGGTTCAGGTCTGAACCTTTGTGCTT
Source organism: Typha angustifolia (assembly GCF_048772165.1). Classification (NCBI taxonomy): domain Eukaryota; kingdom Viridiplantae; phylum Streptophyta; class Magnoliopsida; order Poales; family Typhaceae; genus Typha; species Typha angustifolia. The sequence continues at coordinate 6,113,905 of NC_133252.1, read as the reverse complement.
GATGATCTCCTTCTCTAAATCTTTGAGCACGTCTATCACCATCCTTGAAGGGATCAATGTCATCCTCAAGGTGCCAATCCACTTCATCGATGAAGTGCACCCGTGCCGCACGCCTCACGAGTTCTACCACCGCAGGTATTGAGTTATGTATCGGAGGTGGGGGATGATGTGTAGGAATAGGTTAAAGAGGATCATTGATATTCACATGTCGCACCTGGACCTGTGGGATATCGGTTCGGTGTGGTCCCACCATTGGTCCTTTTTGAGGCACCGATCTTCGTCGAGGAGATGACGAAGCTGATCAGTTCATAACATATTCCCTTAAAGCATTATGATCATTTTGCATTGCGTTAACTATATGCAGGAAGGTTTGGAACTTGCTTATAAGTTCATCCGCCAAATCCATGTTCACACCCATAGACGTTGGTTGACTCGGTCCTACTGTGCTCGCTCCAAATGAATCGGCCTCATGGTTAGGGTTATCGTGGATTGAGTCTTTCTTTGTCGATGTGCTCTCTATTGGTCTCTTAGTCGATGTCATCTTCCTTGTTTCAACCATTAATAGAGGTCTAAGATTCACCTAGCTCTGATACCATTGAAAGGTCAAAACTCAATTCCTTTAATATGATTAGGGCAAAACTCAATTCCTTCAATAATGATTCCTTGGTTAGCATCCACACCTTTAGAGGCTAACCAAACAATTCAAAAATAATAATTATTAACCTTAGAAATAGTGAATTTTTTTCGACTGCGTTTGAATTGGGTTGAATGCGTTCGAACGCACAAAAACCATTCTCTGTCGATGCGAACCTGATGCAAGCGTTCGAATGCGGGTGTTCTCTATTTTGCGTTCTCTATTTTTGTGAACCTAATGCAAGCATTCGCAAGCGCGTTCGAACACACCTACCTGCGTTCGAACACAACCTATAGAAAACTTATTTTTCTCTGATCAAAACACTAAAATAATTAAGAAAAGACACTCATAAAATATATCCACGCTCGAGACGACATCAGTGAAGTCCGAATCTTATGAATCTACCATGCTTTCGCCACCTTGTCCTCAAAGTGTGAAATTGGGGAAGCGATCATTCAACATTGACTCGAGCTCCTCCATGACTCAATCCTCTGCATTGGCTCCACATAGATCTAAAAATAGATGAATGGTTGGCGCTGAATCGGAAGCGAGCTCACTTGCGTCCGGCTGGCGTGGAAGGGCATCGGTAGTTGGTTCTCGATCTCCTTTTTGTAAACTTGCTCATAGTCAAACCCTAGGAGTTTCATGACCCACCATTTTTGTGTTGGGGTGTGTACACGTTGCTCCATGAAGTAGGGTAAGCTACGCTCGTCTATGTGGATAGTAAACCGTCAGCCAATTTGGTGACGACGTGTAGAATTGCTAGCATTTCGCGCTCGTAGGTGGTTAACTGTCGTGACTAGTTTGACAATGCTTTGCTCATATATGCCACGGACTTACCCTCCTGCATCAAAATAGCTCTAATGCTCTCACTTAAGGTGTCGCATTCCATCACGAAGGGCATGCTGAAATCCGGTAAAGTCAAAATCGGTGCAGTAGATATGGTTGTCTTCAATGCTTCGAAAGCCTCCATCGCCTTGCTCATCCATTGAAACCCTCCTTTTCTTTGCATTGGTGAGCCCAAACGGCATGACTTGGAACTCGTAGTGGCCATCGTGAGTCCGAAACACAATTTTGTGCACGTATTCCGAGTCGACATTGATTTGATGGTACCTTGTAAGTCAAGTTTGTTGAAGTAGGCCGACCTTATAAGTTCATCCAACAACTCCTCAATCACTGATATTGGGTATCGATCTTTGACGGTGATCGCATTCAAGACTCGGTAATCTATGCAAAACCGTCAACTCCCATCTTTCTTTTGAACTAGTAGCACCGGCGATGAGTAGGCACTCCTACACAGTTGAATGATCCGTTGGTCTAGCATCTCGACCACCAATTTACTGATCTCCTCCTTTTGGACATATGGGTACCGATATGGCCGAACATTTGCTAGTTCAACCCTTGTAATGATCTGAATTCGGTGGTCATGCCGACAGGTCGGTAGTAGTTCTCAAGGCTCCTCGAAGAGGTCATTGAATTCCTGTAGTAGCACCTTCATGTCAGCGGGTATTCCATTTGGTAGTGAATGTTCTGGTTTAGTGTTAATCTCTGATACCAATTGATGGACTCTAATACCAATTTAATAAGCTCTGATACCAATGATAGGCTCTGATACCAATGATAGGCTCTGATACCAAATTGATATAGCTCTAATACCAATTTGATGGGTTACGGTACCAAAAGGTTGACTACGGAATAAATCCTCAAGATCTAAATTTATTACAGGAAATAGTCCGCATTTCGATGAGGTCCCACCGCTGGTCCTTCTTAAAACTCCGATTATCGTCGAGAAGATGACGAACCCAATCGACTCATGAAATATTCCTTGAATTCATTATGATCCTTTTATATATTGTTAACTCTATGCGACAATGTTTGGAACATGCCCCTAAGTTCATCTATATTCGAACCCATGGACGTTGGTTGACTTGGTCATGTCGTGGTTGCTCCAAACGAATCAGCCTCATGGTTAGGATCATCGTGCATTGAGTCCTCGCTTATCGATGTGCTCTCCATAGGCCTCCTTGTTAATGTTATCTTCCTTGTTTTAACTATTAATGAAGATCAGAGGTTCGTCTGCTCTGATACCAATTTGTTAAGCTCTGATATCAATTGATGGACTCTAATACCAATTTGATAAGCTCTAATACCAACGATAAGCTCTGATACCAATTTGATCGGCTATGATACCAAATTGATATAGCTCTGCTATCAACTTGATGGTTACGGTACCAAAAGGTCAGCTACGGAACAAATCCTCAAGATATTAGAAGAAACTTTACCAATGGCAAAAGTGGAAGGATGGTGAAGGAGGAGGGAGAAGTCTAGAGAGAAGATAGGAGGCAAGAAATTAATAATCCAATTCCATAATGAAGTTGGCTACCAGGCTAGCCAATAATTCCTAAAATAATATGAAACCCTAACAAAGCAACTAAACTAACATTCCTTATCTTCTCCGATTACCTCTCGGATTAAGCTTTCGTTTTGTCACAGATAGATTTCACATCTGGAGAAGTCATCAACATCAAAGTTGTAGATCTAGAGGTTGGCGACTTTATCCAACTCGTTTGATATTATTTAGATATGTGTAGAATATTATACGAATAATTTTCCGAAACTATGCAAAGCTAGATTTAGCTAATTAAATAAAATCCCAACCTACTAAGACTCTAACTAAACCAAATAACCAAATAAGATAATTTGACTCAATCCATTGAGCCTAATCTCCTTTTGATGTGATCCGATTCGTATCATTTAGGAATAGCCATTTGCAAGAGTCGAGTTCAGTCCCCTACACATGGAAGTCCCAACAGCGGTTGCAACGCTAGCCCTTGTCATGGTTGACTTCCATCTAGCAGCACTCTCCGACTATTCCTTTGAAATGTAAGCGTGAGGTTTATAAAACCAAATGTTACGAGCCTTAAGCTTTGAAGCCATTGTGTCCCCAAGACGATGTCGGCACCCTGCAATGCCAACAGATAAAGATCCAATGTGAATGTTTGGCCTTGCACCTTCAACTTCATACCTCCACAAATAAAATCTACCCGCAATGTGGTGCTATCTCTGATCGTCACATCGAACTCGTCCGTGGGTTCTGACTCAAGCCCAATCTTTCTAAGAAGCCTTTTATCAATGAAGTTATGGGTGGATCCGGTGTCAATCAAGATTCTCACTATGGTTTTCTTGACTACACTATTCACCCTCAAGGTTTTTGGTGCAGTTGTCCCAGAATAAACGTGGAGGGAGATTTCGACCATAATGTCTTCTAGTGGCTGCTCCTCCACTACTCCTTGTTCTTCAGCCACCCCTTCATCTTCAGCTGCAACATCAAACTCCTCTTCCTCCAATCCATCTATTAGCATCACCGATCCCATCGTTTTAGCGCAGTGATGTCTCGGTACGAACTTCTCATCACAGCAAAAACATAGGCCTTTGGCTCTTCGCTCCTCCACTTGAGCAGGTGTGAGTGCTCGACCCGGACCTCTAGATGTGTACTTCACATCTTGGGAGGGATTCAAGCGTGCTCGAGGAGGCACCATTGCAGCAGCAGCTCTTGATACGCTGGCCGTATTTCCTATCGCTACGGTAGGTCGAACCAGATTGTGACTTTCTTGGCTTGTCCAATTCTGTTTGAGGTGTATCTTCATGGCTTGATGCTTGTCTTCCATTAATATTGTATCCTCGAAGGCTTCCTTTAAGGTTCTAGGTCTTAAAGCCTTCATACACGGAGATGAAGGTGTTGCAAAGTTGTTGATCAGTCCATCGAGGTTGGCAATGGCTTGTATGACTCGTCCAAGACTGTGGTTCTTTGCACAGTCTTTGAGAGGACAACATCGAACTCTTCATACCCCGACGCTCCAAATCGCCGCATGATATTGGTGCAGAAATCGGCCCAACTTCCAATTGTTTCATGGGTATTGGCTGCCCAAAACCAATGAAGTGCAGCATCTTCGAGGTGAAAGCTCGCAAGCATCACCTTATATTCTTTCTTATACCTTGGTACGTGAAGAATTGTTCCACCTTGTACAATCAATCGATCGGGTCACCACCTTTGAACTTAGGAAATTCGAGACGCACGGTTTGCTGACAGATACCATTGTCTCGATCTGGAACATATCCAAGTCCTTATCTAACCTGAGGAGGATGCACCATGAATGGTTGAGGTCGGTTTTGGTTAACTTGACGCGGGTCCAATTTGTATTGCCCTACCGAAGGATCAAGATCTCCATTTAGGTTTGCTCATCGGATGGGCTCACCCACAACTTGGCTTGGTGGAACCATCCTTGCTTGTCTCAGCACATAGGGTTGTGGTAGCAGAGATTCTTGCTAGTGCACATTCTGAACCGGTGGCAGCGGGTTCATGGTGGTAGACTCGCATTGAGGGGTCATTGGTGCATTTTCGATCACCAAAGCTTCTCTTGTCGCCCGTATTTCTCGCATCATCTCCATCATCATCTGATTATTGATGGTCATTTTCGATCACCATAGCTTGAATACTAGGCTATCTTTCGTATTTAGGTTTGGTCGGGCAGTTCCGTGAGTGGAAGTTTCTACAGCCGTCTCCCCCTCCTCTATTGGGGAGATCTCTTCCTCCTCGTTTTGCCGTGCAGCCATGACTCTGATTATCGTCTTCGGAAGCATGTGTCTAAGAAAATGGTGGCTCTGATACCACTCTTGATATGATCTCCACTTGGCCTAAAGTTTGATCTTTCTCGTTTTCAAATCTGGACAAGATCTAGAACAAAACTTTGAAAACAGATTCTGAAAGTTATACCTGTCTGATCAACATGAAATTTTGAATGTTGTAGCCCTAGAAAAGAGGTATCCAACAAATCTAATTTCAAGAAAATCTGACGGCGGAATCTCGAGATATCGTCAAATTAATAGACGAACATCAGAAAGACCGTCTATGGATCTATGGATGGAGGCACGATGATGGAGGGAATGTGGATGATGATGAGTTAAGGCAAGGTAAGATACATTAGAAGATGGGGGAGGAGTGGGCCGCTCCTAAGGGACTAGGGTGAGTGACCGATCGAGAGAGGCTAGAAGCGGCGAAGCCGGGGAATGGGAGAAAGAGAGAGAAGAAGAAGATTAGGGCAAAACTCAATTATTTAAATAATGATTCCTTGGGTTGCCATCCACACCTTTAGAGGCTAACCAAACAATTCAAAAATGATAATTATTAACCCTAGAAATAGTAGATTTTTGCCAACCGCGTTCGAACACACAAAAAGCATTCTCTGTTGATGTGAATCTAATGTAGGCGTTCGAACACGGGCGTTTGAATGTGCCCGATCTTGTTCGAACGCACATTTTGCGTTCTCTATTTTTACGAATCTGATGCAGGCGTTCGCAAGCGCGTTCGAACGCACCCACCCATGTTTGAATGCGACCTATAGAAAACTTATTTTTCTCTGATCAAAACACTAAAACTATTAAGAAAAGACACTCATAAAATGTAACCACGCTCAAGACGACGTCGGTAAAGTCCGAATCGTATCATAAATTCCTAAATCTAGGTTAGTTAGGTAATTATACTATATCCATAGCCATCAATAATACCACTAATATGCAAGAAAGAACGTACACTGATTCTACAATATAAAAAGTGTCATGTTCTACTCCAAAATATCTCAACCTGTCCAATTCTATCACTTATTCTGCTAACTGCAACCATATAACAACGTAATGCCATAATCACCTATGACAATACAATACCACCTCTAATACCTAAACATGCTCAAATGATCATCCATCAATATTATCACTAATACTAGGTAGAACGTAAATATATACTATACCATGGAATGATCAAAACACTAAATTCTAGCTTCTTTTCCAAAATACATTTCTCGCTGATCTCAATTTTCACTCATAACCACTCTGCTATCATCAAATACTTAGAAATTATTCTGCTCCTAGACATTAGTAGAAATTCTCTTATTTAAAGATACACTGCTCATATACTTAAACTATTATGCAAATTACTAAACAAATCAATAGAGATCACACCTATCTGTATAAAACTACTAAATCATAGTTTATGTTCATAATATATTTTTCAAAATAACACACAACTCATCAGATCTAACCTATCAATGTTAATCATATTACAACATCAAATAAAATTTTAAATAACGTTTTGATTCCCCACATTATCTTCCTCTTTAACCTACAATATCTGAACGGTTAAATTCAAACTACCTCAAGAAACATACATGATAAAAATTTATTTATGGTGCTCGTTTTATCAATTGTTTTCTGTATCCAAACTATCTATCTATTGATTCATATAGTTCAAATCCAATCATGATCAACTAAATTACTATTGCTACTAGAATATCCACTAAAATATTTATTTAATGATATTCAAATGCAATGACTTTCTAGTAAATTCTGTCAAATAATCCAACAATCTTTTTAATCACTTGACAATATACCACTCCATCCATAATATCAATCCATATCCAAGGGCTATTAATATATACTCAATGACATCAACGTGACATTAAGTAACTAATATAGTCCCAAGTATTTACTAATCTATCCTACTCGATCTTTAAGACTATATACATACACACAATTTAAATAAATTCACAAAGGTACTATCCATGAACTAATAAGCTACTAAGATCAATCTCCTGAGTTATTCATACTATTATAATCTGATCAGCCAATAAAACATCTGAAATCAATTTATTCATATGGAAAACAGGACGCCCAAGAATAATAATTATCAATCTTAGTAACATATTTTTTCTTTTATTTTAAATCAACTCATATCCTTAATTCTGTAATTCATTGCAACTCAAAAAAAATTCACAAATTATAATAGAATTAATCAATCCTATAATCAACATCTCCCAATCAGATATCTTTATCTTAAAACTCAAATGCAAACCCAAAAATCATCACAATTATTAAGATAATCTCATCAGTCAAAAAGCTAGTTCAATAACTTCTGATAATAATTTAACACGTAAGTCAAAGGTTATATAAATGCCAATATAGCCACTTTCTATACATCATTATCTTTTTATAATCTAGCAGTATAATAAACATATATCAATACACTGAATACAATTTGTCCTATGAAGCAATTAATTCAACTTCCAAATCGATTATAATGCATGGACATATCTGTCATATACTTCATATACAATTCCATCTAAATACCTCTGTAGTTGTATCATCAAGACAATATCATAATATCCAATTTAATATCCATGTCAAAAAAAAGAAGAAATCATCATATCACATTTCTAGTAAATAAAACACTAAACCTAATAATCCCTTAAAAGTTTCAATTTAATATTGTATTACATCCTCCAAGCAAAGTTCACCATATATACTGAATAATTTAATCTTATAGTATTGATCAAAATTATTCTACAACATCATCAGTACCATATAATAATCGTAAATGAAATATAAATCTACATATTTTCGACTAAATCCAATATCATCAAAAACACACAATCAACATGTTATAACATTCTTATCCTCTAAATCAATGTCAAAATAAATAGGTAAAGCATTTTTCACTGTCATACAAGGTATATCAATAATGCTACTATCTTAGCAAATTACTATCACCATATATATTTCATCTCACTCTCATTCTCTCTATCTAATCATATTCATATAATTAGCAATTTCTAAACTACACCTACTTTTATGTCACAGAAATATATATATTAAGTCTCAACTACTAAAATCATTCATAATCTAATAATTATATCTATGTCATATTTCCTATGCTCATTACCCTACTTAGTAATCATCAACTTAAAATTTTTAAAAAGACGTTAATCCTTTAACAATATTGTTAGACAAACATATCTCTACTAAATCACCCATATTGTTGATACAATCAAAATTTTATACCTACTAACACGAGTATCTTACAAACATAATTTATCAGACCAGTCATTCCAAAATTTTTTTTTATATACAATCTACAATCATCTATATCGCAACACATAATTGTGTCATTCATCCATCCACAATTAATAATTATAATTCACATAAATAGTCTAACTCCACTTGTGTCCTTTATATCATTTCCTAATCTCAAGCATATTCATGAAAAGATCAAAATCCAAATTGTGCTATATTTATTCAGAATAACCTCAAATCTACTAATAATAATCCTTTTGCACAAATTACATATCTTCACAAGTTTATAAATTTTTACACTTTACGACATCATATAAACATGTATACATCTCCAACATTACGCTCCATTGATTATAACACATCAATATCAATGTATGTCCTCTATAGTACATCAATTCATGATATAATAATATTATTTTTCTATTCATTGGTAGCTCTGATGGATTCTCAATCTACAAAGATCCTAAATTATAATTTCTATCTATATCATCAAGTATCAAAATTTTTGAACCTCAACTTCACAACCTAGACCTCTATCTCAACCAATTAACATCCAATTCATCGAGATTGACTACTTGCGCGACCCTAAACAAAATCGACAAGTAATGTACTTAATGGTTTGCTAGATCATCCTTAAACCTAGGCTTTGATACCACCTGAATTGTAACGCCCCTGCCCGGCATGGGCACGTGCATGCCCACATGCCCACACGACACGTGCGGTTCACGCGACAGGACGGCCAGGGCTTATCACGCACAGATACACTCCCATGCATATATAATCATGACATCATTAAATAATACTTGCTAACGTATCCATACTCACATAATCCAACACCAAATAAATTATACTATCAACCAAATAAACCTATTAACATATGAATGCCCAAGTCCACAATAATATATACTAAGCCACTACATAATTTGGCAGGACTCACACAAGCCACAACAAACCATCGAGATATAACTAAATAATTGATACACAAGTACACTATAATTTGATATATATTATACAAATCATCGTTCGATACAATAAAGTACAAATATAACAAACGACGATAGAACTCAATTTCTATACGAATTATCATCTATACCGTCTCGCACCTATAGCTCACCGCATCAATCTAAAATATCTTCTCTGGATATCTCAAGTCGCTATAACATACCACATATCTGAGGGGTTTAGAAAAAAAATAAAAAGATTCATGAGCAAAATGCTTAGTGAATAGACCTTATCCCGAATCAATGATGCCAAACAAAGAGTAAATCATGTACTGGATAATATGAATATTCCTGAATGAGTATATAAATATTCCTCCATAATACATAAATGAAAAATAGATAACATGTCATAACTCTCCATGTTATACTATCAACATAACTCTCTCTAAAATATGAATAAATAATGCATGTCGACCATGACCATGCTATGATATCAAATAAAAGCATATATAATATATGTTGACTACTCGATAATCAGGTAATTAGATGATAATAAAATTATATGTATTTCTTAATATTTTTGTCATCAATGTTATCTTTGTATATCATCATCATATTAGACCACTGTGCACAGTCAACACCCGGTACTCGGTCTTAATATCATGCACAAAGGCTTAGAGCATACTCTGCCACCTGCAAAAAGTATTTCAAATATAACCATACCCTACCACGCGCTAGGGTATCAACATCCATCAAGACCGGGCACCCTTTTAGCTGATAGAAACCTCATGAGGATAACTCGACATATATGCCTTAGTGAACGACATGTATCCGAATATCTACTACGCACACAGACTGATGACCTCAGATGTAAGGCCACATGATCTCAACTATGTCGAGCGATCAATCATCCACTAAGCGCGTCCTAACCCTCGCGTCCTCTCGGGTATCGTCACGCTTTCTATCAACTATCATATCAATCACATTTCATGCTATCCTTCTAAATGATAGATCATATGCGTATATCCAGTACGAAATAAGAAGTCAACGCATAACAAGAATTTAGGTGGAACAAGAATCAAGAGAAAAACAATATAATGTTGTCTCCAACCATTTAGTCAACACATGCATACCTATGCTAATCTATCACATGCATACTCATGCTACAGATTAATTGGACATAAAATTATAACAGTATAGTTATCTCCAATCATCTCTATATATCACCAATGTACTCATATCCCAGATCAACCTAATCAAATGCATGATAAAATATGCTTGATTAAAATCATCTCTAGATAAAGTCATATAATCATGCTGAAAGCCAAAACATGCATTTACATAATATATAATATATCCTAATTTGATAAAGGCATCTATCGGAGAAGACTACTCACCTCTGATCAAAAGACGTGAACTACGTATCCCTCACATACGGCAACCGAGTGACAACTCATCGCTAACAGGGCCCATGGGGTCTCACATAAGAGGTTCGAGATCTGAAAATATTTAAGTAGTGTGATGTTAGCCGTTTATCCAATTAGAATTAATTTATACAAAATATGATGATTTATGAGGTTTAGAATTCCTCTTTTTATATTTTATTAAATATCAAGATTTAATTACAAGGTCGGCTTACTTCGATAAACTTGACTTAAAAGCAGGGTACTATCAAATCCAGGTTAACCCGGAAGATGTACACAAAATGACGTTCCAAACTCACGATAGCCACTACGAGTTTTGAGTCTTGCCATTTGGGCTCACCAACGCACCGACGACCTTCCAAGGGCTGATGAATGACTTTTTTCGTCCGTTCTTGCATCGATATATGCTCGTTTTCTTTGATGATATTCTGGTGTATAATAGGAATTAGAGCGAACAGTTGCGGCATATGCGTGAGGTGTCAAATATCTTGCAACTAAACTAGTAGAAAGTCAAGATGAGAAAGTGCCTTTGGGGTGAGCCACGAGTGGAGTACTTAGGTCACATAATCTCAATGAGAGGAGTTGAAACCAATCCAAGCAAGATCAAACACATGGTGGACTGGCCAATTCCCACTAATCCCCGGGAATTGAAGGGATTCTTTGGGTTGACGGGGTACTATCGGTGATTCATTGCCAATTACAGCAAGATCGCTGCTCCGCCGACCTCCTTACTTAGTAAAGGAGGGTTTTAATGGATGAGTAAGGGGATGGTGGCTTTCTAAGCATTGAAGATAGCCATGTCTACCACACAGGTTTTGACTTTGTCAAATTTCAGCAAGCCCTTCGTGGTGGAATGCGACACCTCGAGTGTAGGAGGGTACGCCCATGGCGTATATGAGCAAGGCATTGTCGAACTAGTCGTGGCAATTATCTACCCACGAGCGTGAAATGCTAACAATTCTGCATGCCGTCACCAAATGGTGACCCTATTTGATTGGCCGACGATTTACTATCTACACGGACCAGTATAGCTTACCCGACTTCATGGAGCAACGTGTGCACACCCCAGCACAACAAAGGTATGTCACGAAACTTCTTGAGTATGACTACGAGCTAGTATATAAAAAGGGGATCAAGAACCGAGTCGTCAATACCCTTTCGCGCCAATCGGACGCAAGCAAGCTCGTTTCCTTTTTGGCACCAACCTTCCCTTTATTTTCAGATTTGTGGAGAGCCAGTGCAGAGTATGGTGGCGAAAGTAAGATATAATGGATTGCTTCCCCAATTTCACACCTTGAAGATAAGATGGCGAAAGTATGGTGGATTTATATGATTCGGACTTCACCGATGTCGTCTCGAGCATGGATAAACCTTAGCGGTGTCTTTTCTTATTGTTTTAGTATTTTATTCAGAGAAAAAAAAAGATTTCTGTAGGTCACGTTCGAATGCAGGTGGGTACATTCGAATACGCTTGCGTTTGCCTGTAGGGGTTTACAAATATAGAGAACACATTTGGAGCATTCGAACGCGTTCGACTCCATTCAAATGCAGTAAGCAAAAATCCACTGTTTTTAGGGTTAATAATTGTCATTTTTGAATTGTTTGGTTAGTCTCTTAAGGTGTGGATGGCAATCAAAAAGGGAAAATTGAATAAATTGAGTTTTTTCCCCAATCTTCTTCTTCTCCTTCTCTCTCGTTCCCTAATCCCCCGGCACTACTACTTCTAGCATCCCTCGATCAACCACTCACCCTTAGCTCCCCCTTCTTCAAATCTCTCTACCCTCACCCTAACCATTTTCATCATCCATAATCCTTCCACCACCACCTTACTCACCGGTGCCACCCTATTATAACCGGCTTACCACCTTCATAATCCATCTAGGAACATGTGCCTCCATCGACGGATCCAAAGAACGAACTCCCTGACGTTCGCCCACTTATCTAAAGATATCTCCCAATCCCGCCGTCCGATTATCCTAAAATTAGATTTTTTGGAAATCTCCTTTCTAAGGCTATGACCTATCAAAATTTCACATTGATCCGTTAGTTGACTTATAAACTCAAGTACCTGTTAGATATGGACTAAACTTGTTAATTAGTTAATTGAGTCTAGTTAAGTCAATTAATTATTTTATTTGAGTCATGAGATGTATTGTGAATGCGAGTTTGACTTGGGCTAGTCAAGTTACATTAGTTGATCGAGTCCATCTCTATCACTATCTCTAGCCACCTAGCACTTCTTTCTCCTCCCTTCTTGCTAATCGCACCACCATCTTTCATTGATTCAGTTTTTACTAGCCCTTAGTCTCCCTCTTCTCTTTCTCTTCCTCCACTTCAATCTAAATTCTGCAAACTAATACACCTAGTTAGAGTCTTTTATTATTACATTAGTTATTTATTTTTATTAAAATAAATTTTTTGTAGATCACGTTCCAATGCGGAAGGGGGTGCGTTCAAACGCAGCGTTCAAACGTCTGCATCAAGTTTGCAAAAACAGAGAACGTCTTTTGCGTGTTCAAACGTGGTTAGACATGTTCGAACACGATTGATGGGAATCCACTAGAATTATAGTTAATAATTATTATTTTAGCTTGTTGGCTAGCCACTATAAAGCTATGGATGACAACCAAAATTATTTTGCCTATGGAATATTGGTTTCTTGCCTCTCTATTCTCTCTCTAGTCTCTCTACCCTAATCTCTCTCTTCCCTCTTCACCAACCAGCCACCTCTATCGTTGGCAACGTCTCTCCTAACTTCTAATCTCCCTCGTCTATCGAGTCCTCCCACTTCTTTGGGATCTCGACCACTTCTTCCCCTTCATCTTTATCCCTTAAACAACATCAGTCATCCACCCTTATCTCTATTATCATGCATAATCTTAACATCTACTATACCCATGACACCACCATCACCCGCACTATATCGTATTTTCGTCCCAATTGCAATTCGAATATGCAAAGTGTGTAAATACGAAAAAAAAAAGTAGATCAATGAGTTACGGACTGCTTCCTACCATCATCCCCACTTGATTTCATAATTTTCTAACTACGAGAGAATATTTGGTGAATATTTTTCCTCGGTTACACGGATTGCTTCCTATAATAAATTCAGATCTTGATGGAATCGTTCCATAGTCACCCTATCACAAACTATATATATAAATGTGAAGAGTTCTGCACTAATCCCTACCCACAACTACATTATCCAACTTCCACATCCCTCCCACTACCTTTTGACATTTGGTTAGTATTTCCATCATATCTCTTGATCTACTAATCCAATGTGACTTAATTCTAGTTATACTAGATCCCAGACTTCTAAAGGGGCAACCTCTTAGACATTTAGGTTTTTTGGATAGCTAGATCAGTCATTATTGATCTTGAAAGTTTTAGTTTCATATTTGATCTGAGCTATCCCTTATTGCAATCACAACCACCTTAAGGATGATCGTGACATAGATACTTCCCTATTCAAATTTTTAAAGACATTTATAATACTATAGTTTATTTGCAACATTTATTAAGTCTTTTTAGAGGAAATAAACATTTGAATTAAGCAATTCTCTCTTTTTGAAATATTGATAATAGAGCAATTGGTTATTTTAACTAATCATAATTATCTCATTCTTGTCTTCGATTAATTTTTTGTATGTTAATTAAATAATAATTAAAGAGGCTTGTATAGAAAAATATAAAAAAAATATTAATCGGAGATAGTGGTGAGATAATTATGATTAGTTAAATAGTCAGAATTTTATAATTAAACTAAGAATTCTTCATTCCGCCACAAGTCGAGTCTAAATCTAAAGAAACTTTGAATACAAAAATTTTAGGGCATGAATGACATCACCAATTTTATTCAATTAGTTTCATAATATTTAGACATCGAAAGATAGCTCTTTAATGAGGGTATTAGGTTGGGTATTTGGATTGAAGGTAGCTCTTAAATGATGGTGGAAGGAGATAAATATGGGATAAATGTAGAGATGGGGATGCGAGCAAATAGGGGAGAGATAGGACGAAGAGGGAGAAGGGGTTGCTCCTAGAAGAAGTAGGGTAGCGACAAATAAGGGGGAATGATCTAACTGAGATCGGTTAGGTGTTGACGGGATGGTTAGGACATGATGAGGAAGAGAGATAAGAAGAAAGAAGATTTATTCCAAAACTCATCCAACTAGGGTGCACTCTATAGTACTTAGAGGCTACCATTTTGACCCAAACAATTAAAATAAATCCCTAAAAATCAAGCATTCTTGCTGCGGTATGTTTGAACACGCTCGAGGCCGTTCAAATGCGCAAAACCCATTCTTTGTCTTTGCGAACACGTGCAAGCATTCAAATGGGTGTGTATTCAAACGCGCAAATCCCATTCTCTATTTTCGCGAACGTGTGTAGGCGTTCAAATGGTGCGTTCGAATATGAGTCATTGGCATTCGAACGCACTCTAGCAAAAAGCTTTATTGCTCAATCAAATTTATTCCTTTTGATATAACTCGCTGATAAAGATACGATTCCAGTCTAACACAATCGTCCTAGGCATCTCATGTAAGCACGCCACTTTCCGAACAAAAATTTACAACCTTCTGTATTGAAAATGGGTGCATCAATGCTATAACATGAGTGTATTTTCTCAACCTATCCACCACAATGAACACCACCGATTGGCCTCGAACCTCCGGCAGCCCCTCGATGAAGTCCATGGAGATGTCCTCCCAAATATGCTTTGGTATAGGCAGCGGTTGCAACAACCCGCTTGGTTTGAGTGTCTCCGACTTGACTTGTTGGCAGATTTGGCATTTGCGCATGTAAGACCCCTTCATGGCCTGCTGTAGGGGTATCATGGAAGTGTGCCACCAATAATCTCCGCAACCCCTTGTCTGTGGGTACCTTGATCTGCGTACCTTGATCTGCCCACGCTCAAGCACCAACCCGTCATGCTCCTCGTGCTCGGGGTGGCTCAATGGGTTCTCTCTCAGCTCTTCCATGAGTTTGACCATATCTCGATCCTCTGCACGGGCTCTCTATAGATCTGAAAAGAAAGGGAAGGTTGGTGCTAAAAAAGAAGCAAGCTCACCTGTGTCCGATTGGCGCGAAAAGGCATCTGCAGCTCAGTTCTCGATCCCCTTTCTGTAGACTAGCTCGTAGTCATACCCAAAGAGCTTCGTGACCCACCATTGTTGTGCCGAGAAGTGCACATGTTGCCCTATGAAGAAGGGTAAGCTTCGTTGGTCCGTGTGGATAGTAAACCATCGGCCAATTAAATAGGGTCGCCATTTGGTGATGGCGTGAAGAATTACAAGCATTTCACGCTCATAGGTGGATAATTATCGCGACTGGTCTGATAATGCCTTGCTCGTATATGCTACTGGTCTACCATTCTAAAACAAAACATCTCCAATACCTACACCCGAGGCGTCGCATTCCACCACAAAGGGCTTGTTGAAATCCAGCAAAGCCAAAATCGGCGCAGTAGACATGACTGCCTTCAATGCTTCGAAGGCCTCCATCGCCTTGCTCATTCATTGAAGCCGTCCTTTTCTGAGTAAGGAGGTTAGCGGAGCAGCAATCTTGCCGTAATTGGCAACAAATCGTCGATAGTACCCCGTCAACCTAAGAAATCTCCTCAATTCCTATCGATTAGTAGGGATCGGCCAACCCACCATGTGTTTGATACGATCTCCCAAGGATTAGGTTTGATCTATCTCATTTTCAAGTTTGGGCAGGACCTTGTATGAAACTTTACAAGGAGATTCTTGAAGATATAATCGTTGAATCAACATGAAATTTTGATAGTTCCTAGCCCTAGAAAAGCACATTCTAGTGAATCTAATTTTAGGTGACTCTAATGGCGGAATCCAGAGATATCTTCGGATAAGTGGACAAGCGTCAGGGAGTACGATCTACAAGACTCATATCATAACATGATTTTGGATCCATGGATGGAGGTACGGAATTCTTGGTGGAATATGGAGGTGGTAGGCTGGCACTAATGGGTGGCACTTGCAAGGAAGATGGTAGGGAAGGATTATGGATGGTGGAAAGGGTTAGGGTGAAGGTAGAGAGGGATTTGAAGAAGGGGATGGAGTGGGCTGCCCCCTAAGAGACTAGGGTGAGTGGCTGGTTGATGAGCTCTAATACCAATTTGATAAGATATGCAACCAAAGATAGTCAACACTAAAATTCCTTTAAGATCTAAATTTATTACGAGAATCAGTCTGCACAATCATGGGAAAACATGCTAGAACTCCTATTAGTACAACTACCAAACTAGGAAAAGACACTTTAGGAAAAAGTGTTGATCAGACACTATATAGGAGCATGATTGATAGTCTTTTATACTTAACTGCTAGTAGACCAGACATTGCATTTAGTGTCGATGTGTGTGCTAGGTTTCAGTCTGAACCTAAGGAGACACATTTGTTTGCGGTGAAACGTATCATAAAATATGTCAGTGGCACAGTTGATTTAGATATCTGGTTTACTTATGACTCGGGTGCTATCATATCGGGATACACGAATTCTGATTGGGCAGGTTCATGTGATGATAGAAAAAGTACTTCAGGTGGATGTTTTATATTGGAAACAATCTGGTTGCTTGGCACAGTAAGAAACAAAACTCAATATATTTATCTACTACGGAGGCCGAGTACATTGCAGCAGAGAGTTGTTGTTCTCAGTTACTATGGATGAAACAGATGGTCAAAGATTACGGCATTGAACAAGATACTATGCTGCTTTATTGTGACAACATGAAGTGCTATTAATATATCGAAATATCCTGTTCAATACTCGCGTACAAAATATATTGATATTCGATATCATTTTATACGCGAGTTAGTTGAAGACAAAATAATAGCACTACAACATGTTGAGACGGAGAAACAGTTGGGTGATTTGTTTACAAAACCTTTGGATTTACAGAGATTTGAGTATCTTCGTACTTCTTTAGGGATTTGTGCTTTGAACTGATTTTATTGGGATTTGTGTTCTTTTTAGTTTGCGAGTTTCTTTTGTTTCGTTTTTTCTAGGTTTTCTTTTACTCTGAAATTTTTCTTTGGTTTTAGTTTCAGATTTATCAAGAGTTTTATTTTGTTTATAAAAAAAATTTTGATGCACTCCTAGATTCAATAATATACTCTTGACATAAAAATATGATTTTTCTCTTGAGTATGAGTTATTATAGTCAATTTTGTCATCTTATAGTATATTGTATCAATTTTAATTTTGTCACTCCCTCGACTTCTATTATAATGAAACTAATTTTAATGTACTCATAACGTATGTGTATTCTTGAGTGAGCATGATATCATAACGTATGTTTGACTCAATACATTATTTGCAAATTTAAAAAAAAATAACATATGTGAATTTCTTCTTGCACATTATTTGATTTGTACTTTAAGAAAAGAGCTACCTACTCATGTGTGAAAGCCATCATTGCACATATATGTTTCAGTAAAAAAAATACAGGAAAAATTCCTGTTATGTTATGGAGAATAAGTCGAAAAGTGCAAAATTTCTATACTAAGTCGGTTTGACAACATGTTGCATCATTGTTAAATAGAAAAGTTTGTTTAAGATGATAGTTTCATGTTATCTATGCTCAACTTGCATATACTTATTGTTATGATCAATCAAGATTAATTTAATTTTGAGTGATGCATTAGAATTGATTATAATATGCTTTTGATGATTTGATTGATCTGTGTATAACTTATTTCATTTGATTGTCATATTCTATGTCTTGAATCTATTTTGATTTTCTAGAAGTGCATCTCCAAAAAGATTTCTGATTTTTTTCTTAGACTTTTTACTTTAAAAATAAAGGTTTTTTTTTCAATGTTTTCTACATCAACGGCTGCAGAGCGATACAAACATAATTTTGGCACTCCACCTGTTATCTATGAACGGCCCGTGGTTATTTCAGAGGTTGACTACTAGTTTTGAAACTCTACGTATGGAGGAGAGTTCGAACTAGGGGTCTAGTGCCCCCTCTAATGTCGGAAGGTCTCAAAGGTGGTCGTGATCTAGTAGTCGCAGTCGCTGTTTTTGAAACCGCAGAATTTCCAGCCGATGTTGTAGATGCAAACCGCCCATCTCAGTTGCCCCAATTTTTTTTCGTTGCCATCTTTAGAGCCCTATGCTTTTGTTCCATCCTCACGGCCTTCTCAAAGGCCTCCTCAAGAGTAGTAGGACATAGAGCACGAATATCCGCTTGTATATCCTCTCGCAGCCCTAAAATAGATGTACTCATCAATGTACGTTCGAGCCACGGTGGATCACAACGACTACTAACTCTTTCAAACTCAGCTTGGTACTCCAATACGGTAGTCCTTTGAACTATCTTGCTTAATGTGGTAGCAAAATATTCATATGTCGCTGTCACAAATCTGCGTGTAATCCTCCTACAAAATTCAACCCATCCGATAAATCCACCACCACGAATAACTGATCTATACCAATACAATGTCGTTCTTTGGAGGTGGAAGCTTGCCATTTGGACTTTTGCATCTTCCGCTGTACCTTGACAATCAAAATATTATTCAACATGAAACACCCAGTCCGTTGGATCACCGCCTTGGAATTTTGGAAAGTCCAAGCGAGCGGTTCTCCCTCGAATAGCGTTGTCGGATTCGCGAAAGATCCTTGATTCAGGTCTAAACCTTTGTGCATATTGATCACCTTCTCTAAATCCTTGAGCATATCCATCACCAACTCCATAGGGATCAACCTCATCCTCAAAATGCCAATGCTCTTCAGTGACGAAGCGCATCGGTGCCGCACGCCTCTCGGGTTCCACCACCACCGGTCTTGGGTTTTGTAACGAAGGTAGGGGATGATGTGAAGGCATAGGTAGGAAGGGATCATTAACACTCATATGATGCACCTGAACCTATGGGGTATCGGTTCGATGGGGTCCCACCACTGGTCCTTCTTGAAACTCCGTTCGTCGTTGAAGAGATAATGAACCCAATCAATTCACGACATATTCTTTGAATTCATTGTGATCCTTTTGCATATTGTCAACTCTGTGCAACAATGTTTGGAACATGTCCCTAAGTTCATCCATATTCGAACCCATGGATGTTGGTTGACTCAGTCCTGCCGTGGTCCCTCCAAAGGAATCGGCCTCACAGTTAGGATCATCATGCATTGAGTCCTCCCTTGTCGGTGTGCTCTCCATAGGTCTCCTTATTAATGTCATCTTCCTTATTTTAACCATTAATGAAGGTCTGAGATTCGCCTGCTCTGGTACCAATTGATGAGCTCAAATACTAATTTGATAAGATCTGGAACCAAAGATAAACTACACTAAGATTCCTTCAAGATCTTAATTTATTACAGGAATCAGTGTCCGCAACCGTGGGAAAATATTCGTCAGATATTCTCTAGTAGTCAAAAATTACGAACCCAATTGGGTTGGATCCGTAACTTCCTAATCTACAACTTTTGTAGTTACGCCCTTCGCAGATTCGAACTATAGTAGGGACGGAAATACAGAATAACGTGGATGATGGTTGTGGTGACGGGTGGAGTGGATGTTAGGGTTCTGAATGGGTATGGAGATGAGGGTGGACTGTGGAAGTGATTAAGGGAAGTAGACGAAGTGGTCAAGATCCCAAAGAAGAAGGGTGACTCGATAGACGAGGGAGATTAGAAGCGAGGAGAAACCTTGCCAACGGTAGATGTGGAAGGATAATGAAGAGGGAGGAGGGAGGAGTCTAGAGAGAAGATAGGAGGCAAGAAATCAAGAATCTAATAGCATAATGAAGTTGGCTACCATCCACATATTTATAGAGGCTAGCCAACAAATCCTAAAACAATATGAAACCCTAATTCTAGAGAATTCCCGTCGATCGCGTTCGAACGTGCCCGATCGCGTTCGAACGCACTAAAAAAGCCCCTTCTCTAGATTTACGAACGCGAAGCAAGCGTTCGAACGCAGTATATGCGTTCTCTGTATTTGCGAACCTGATGCAGGCATTCATAAGGCGTTCAGAAGAACATTCGAACGTGACTCCACCTGCATTCAAATGCGACTTATAGGAATTTTATTTTAATGAAAATAAACACCTAATGCAATAAAAAAATATCCTAATTAAGTGTTTCACCGGTTGAGGGAGACTAGAGGCGGTCGAGCCGTAAGATGAGGGAATGAAAGAGAAGGAGAGGAAAAAGATAAGGGCAAAAAACTTAATTCATTGATCTGATACACGTTGTTGGAGTTTTTTCTTATTTTACTAGTTATTTATTTTTAAAAATAAGGTTTCTATAAGTCGCATTCGAATGCAGTAGAGGGCATGTTTGAACGCCCTTGCGAATGCCTATAGGCGTTCACATTGATAAAGAACGCAAATTCTGTGTTCAAACGCTCTCAACTGCGTTCGAATGCCCGCGTGTGAACACCTGCATACATTCGCATCAATAGATAACGTATTTTGTACTTTCGAACGCAGTTGACCCCGTTCGAACGCAATCGACGAGAGTCCACTGCTTTCAGGGTTAATAATTGTCGTTTTAGCTTGTTTGATTTGCCTCCTAAGGTGTGGATGGCAACCAAAATTATTATGATGAATGAATCCTAATTTCTATCTCCTTATATCCTCTCTCTTGTCTCTACCCTAATCTCCCTCCTCCCTCTTCACCAACCAACCACCTCTTTCGTTGGCAAGGTTTCATCTCTCTTCTAATCTCCCTTGTCTATCGAGTCCTCCCTCCTCCTTAGGATCTTGGTCACTTCTCCCCCTTCATCCTTATCCTTTAAACTACACAAACCATCGACCCTCATCTTCACTATCATCCATAACAATATCATCACCTCCAATCGTCACCACCACCATCACCCCTACTTTTGCATATTTTCGTCCAAGTTGCATTCCAAATCTAAGAAGGGCGTAAATATAAAAAATGTAGATGAGGAAGCTATGGATCTATCACCTTTAGTTTCATAATTTTCTAACTATGACAGAATATTTGGTAAATATTTTTTCATCGATTACGCGGACTACTTTCCTGCACCCAATCCAGACATTGAAGAGGACGTTCCATACCAATCATGATCATAATCTTCTTGGTTGCCATCCACACCTTAAGAGCCCAACCAAACAAGTCAAAAATGGCAATTATTAACCGTAGAAATAGTGGATTACTACCGACCGCGTTAGAATGGGGTCGAACACATTCAAAAGTATAACTTGCGTTCTCCTTCAATACGAACGTACGCAGGCGTTCAAACGGGGTCGAGCATGTTCGAATATACAATGTGCATTCTCTATCAATGTGAACGCTTGCAGGCGTTCACAAGCGTGTTCGAACACACCCACCCGTGTTTGAACACAACCTACAGAAATCTTATTATTCTCTAAATAAAACACTAACACAATAAGAAAAGGCACTTGTAAGGTGTATCCATGCTCGAGATGACTCGGTGAAGTCTGAATCATATTAGTGTTTGATCTTGCTTGGATTGGCCTCCTCTCCTCTCGCCGAGATTATGTGCCCCAAGTACTCCACTCGTGGGACACCCCAAAGGCACTTGCTCATCTTAACTTTTAACTGGTTTAGTCATAAGATATTCAACACCTCTCACACATGCCGCAAGTGTTCACTCCGACTCCTGCTATACAAATATCGTCAAAGAAGACGAGCACATACTGATACAAAAGTGGACGAAAAAGGTCATTCATCAGCCCTTGGATGCTCACCGATGCATTGGTGAGCCCAAACAGCATGACTCGAAACTCATAGTGGCCATCGTGAGTCCAAAATGCCATTTTGTGTACATCTTCCAAGTCGACGCGGATTTGATAGTACCCCGCTCTTAAGTCAAGCTTGTTGAAGTAAGCCGACCCAGTGAGTTCATCCAATAGCTCCTCGATCGCTGGTATTGGGTACCAGTCTTTGACGGTGATCGCATTCAAGGCTCGGTAAAACCGCCAACACCCGTCTTTCTTTGGAACTACCAACACTGGTGATGAGTAGGCGCTCCTACTCGGCTGGATGATCCCTTGCTCTAGCATTTCGACCACCAATTTGCTGATCTTCTCCTTCTAGAAATATGGGTACCGATACGGCCGAACATTTGCTGGTTCAGCACCTAGGATGATTTGAATTCGGTGGTCATGGTGATGGGTCGGTGGCAGTCCTTGGGGCTCCTTGAAGAGGTCGCTAAATTCTTGTAGCAACTCCTTCATGTCAGCGGGTATTCTATTGGGTGGTGGATGTTCTAGTTCAGCAATAGCCATTTGCATGAGTAAAGTTTGGTCCGCTGCACATGGAAGTCCAAACAACAGTTGCAACGCTAGTCCTTACCGCAGGTGATTTCCACTCGCTGTCCATTCCTCTGAAATGTAAGTGTCAGGTTTGTAAAATCAAATGTCACTGGCCCCAAGCTTTGAGGCTATTAAATTCCCAAGACAACGTCGACACCCACAAGGCCAATGGATAAAGATCTAATGTGAAGGTTTGGCCTTGCACATTCAATTCCACGCATTCGCAAATAAAATCAGCCTACAATGTGGTCCATCTTTGATTGTCACATCGAACCCGTTTCTAGGTTCCAACTTAAGCCCAATCTTCTGAAGGCGCCTCTCGTCGATAAAGTTGTGAGTGGACCCAGTGTCGATCAAGATTTTCGTCGTGGTTTTCTTGACTACGCTATTCACCCATAGGGACTTTGGTGCAACTGTCCCAGAATAGGCATGGAGGGAGATCTCGGCCATAATTTCCTCCACGGGCTGTCCACTACTCCTTGTTGTTTAGCCACGCCCTCATCTTCAACTGCAGCCTCATCCTCAGCTTCCTCCAATCCATCTATTAGCATCATCAATCCCATTGGTTTGGCATAGCGATGTCCAGGTACAAACTTTGCATCGCAACAAAAGCAAAAGCCTTTGGCTCTTCGCTCCTGCACTTGAGTAGGTGTGAGTGTTCAACCCAGACCTCTAGGTGCGTACTTCACATCAAAAGAGGGCCTTAGGGGTGCCCGAGGAGGCACCATTGCAGCAACAGCCCTTGGTACACCGGCTGCATTTCCTACCGCTATGGTAGGCCGAGTCGGGTAGCGGCTATCTCAGCTTGTCCAGTTTTGTTTGATGTGCATCCTCATTGCTGGATGCTTGTCTTCCATTAGCACCGCATCCTTGAAGGCCTTTTTTAAAGTTCTAGGCCTAAAAGCCCTTATGTCGGTTTTTATATCTCCCTATAGCCCCGAGATGAAAGTGCTACGAAGTTATTAATCAATCCAAGGAGGTTGGCAGCAACTACTTATCCTCTCAAATTCTTCTTGGTATACTCCAGCCATAGTCCTTTGTATAGTCTTTGAGAGGAGAGCATCAAAGTCTTCATATCCTGACACTCCAAATCGTCGATCAAAGTCTTCATATCCTGACACTCCAAATCGTCGGTGCAGAAATCAGCCCACCTTTCAATCATACCACACGCATTAGCTGCCCAAAACCAATGAAGTGCCATATTTTCAAGGTGGAAACTCGCAAGCATCACCTTGTGCTCTTTCGTTGTACCTTGGTACATGAAAATTTGTTTTGCTCTATACAATCAATCAACCGAGTCGCCACCATTGAACTTCGAAAAGTTGAGATGCACAGTTCACCGACGAATACTGTTGTCCCAGTCCGGATCATATCTGATCCTATGTCTAACCTGAGGAGGATGTATCATGAATGGTTGATGATCCCTCCCTCGGTTTATGTTAACCCGATGCGGTTCCATTTCGTCTTGCTCCGCCCAAGGGTCTAAACCCCTAAGATGATTGCCGTTTAGGTTTGCTCGACGAATGGGCTCACCCACAAGTTGGCCTAGCAAAACTACACTTGCTAGTATCTACCCAAAGGGTTGTGACAGTAGGGGTTCTTACTAGTGAAGGTTCTAAACCGATGGTGGTGGGTTCATGGTAGTAGACTCACATCATGGGGTCGTCGGTACATTTTCGATCGCCATGGCTTCTCTCATCACCCATATTTCCCGCATCATCTCTATCATCATCTGATTATTGATGGCTATCTGTTTGGAAAGTGATCTAATCATGGTTTGAACGCTAGGATTTCCATATTTAGATTTGGTCGGGCGATTCCGCGAGTGGAGGTTCCCATAGCCGTTTCCCCTTCCATTATGGAGATCTCGTCCTCCTCGTTTCGCCGTGCAGCCATAGCTCTAGTTGTCGTCATAGGAAGTGCATGTCTGAGGAACGGTGGCTCTAACACCACTTTAATATAATCTTCCCTAGATTGGGTTTGATCTATCTCGTTATCAAATCTGCGTAGGAACTTACACGAAACTTTTGAAGGAGATTCCTAAAGATATAACCATCGAATCAACGTGAAATTTTGATAGGTCGTAGCTTAAAAAAGAGCTTTTCAACAAATCTAATTTCGGGTGATTCGGACGGCAGGACTTGGAGATACCTTTGGATAAGTGGGCAAACATCGAGGAGTCCGATCTGCTAGATTCAGATCAGAACATGATTTTGGATCTATGGATGGGGGCACGTGATCCTAGGTGGAATATGGAGGTGGTAGGCCGGTGGTAAAGGGTGGCACCGATAAGGAAGGTGGTGGGGGAAGATTATGGATGGTGGTAAGGGTTAGGCCGAAGGTAGAGAGAGATTTGAAGAAGAGGGAGGAGTGGGCCGCCCCTAAGGGACTAGGGTGAGTGGACGGTCAAGGGAGGTTAGAGGTGGCGACGTCGTAGTGGTGGCTGCTGCCGTGGGAGGAGGGAACGAAAGGGAAGGAGAGGAAGAAGATTAGGGCAAGAAACTTAATTCATTGATCATCCTCTTTTTGGTTGTCATCCACACCTTAAGAGTCTAACCAAATAAGTCAAAAATGACAATTATTAACCTTAGAAACAGTGAATTCTCGCGTTCGAATGTTGCCTAGCACGTTTGAACACACAACTTGTGTTATATGTTGATGTGAACATATGCAGGCGTTCGCACGCAGGCGTTTGAACGCGGTGAACACCTGCAGGCGTTCGCAAAAGCATTCGAACGCATCCTATCCTGTGTTCGAACGCAACATACAGAATCTTTATTTTTTTTTTTGAAATAAATAACTAGCGCAAAAAGACTCCTGTAAGGTGTATCCATGCTCGAGACAACTCGGTGAAGTCCGAATCACATCATCATATCAAACATATGCATTCCCTTTGAAGTATAACCCTAGAGCACAAGCAGGATAGGAACCAACCCCAACTATCAGCATTCTCACTCTTTATAATGGTAAATGCAAAAGGAAACACGCCATCATTCGCGTAAGTGGCGACAACAATAAGTAACTCCCTTTGTATTTGCCATACATGTGTATGCCATTAATAATTAACACTCACCTACAATGTGCAAAATCCTCAATGGAAAGACAAAACACCCAAAACATACGTTTAAAAGTTTCTATATTTGGTTGATTTGAATAGATTTCTTCCACAGGACAATGGTACCCAAATTATTATGTTGTAATTCAAGCATAAATGAAGGCAATTGATTATAAAAATCAACCCGACCACTAAATACATTTTCAATGGTCTTTGGTTGCCTTTCAAGCCTTTCAATATAAAATTTAATAGTAATACTTCTCAAGGATGTGTTTGCAACTAAGATATACTAACTAATGTGTCGTTACTGAGCCTTTTAATATCATGGATGACAAACTTTATATCCAATTTCCAATAGTTTTTATTCAAAAATTAATTAAGGCAAGTATGTGGATCATTATATTTAGTAATTTTTCACATTCAATGGCTTTTATGTAATAGTGCCTCAAACCTCCATTGGCATATGTCATTTTGTTGGCATTTAACATATAAAATTTTAGACTTAGAAGTTTTAACTTTGAATGAATGACGAGTGATAATTGTATCGCTCTTTAGACATATTTGTACTTCCTCTTTGTTCATAAACAACATTCCAACACGCAAATCACCGCTCCTATATCTTGAAGACGTAGGCAAGCCAACAGCTTGATTAATAACATCAGAATTTTGTGTCAAATCTACATTGTACAATTAAAGCATCAAGTCAAAAGTACTGATAGGATCAACTACAACTCTATCAAACTCATCATCATCATATGTTGGATCACCTTATAATAACTCATCAATATCATCTTCGTCAGATGTTTCAAAATGTTACAATATTGCCACCCAATATACATGTAATTATTATAAACATCTGAGTCATATTCTAAAAAAAATTTGCATTCACAATACACAATATTCATAGCTATTAGAGCAATCAAAATAGTTTACTTATAACACCCTCGCCTGGTATGGGCACACCCACACGGCACGCATGGCACATGCGACAAGTCAGGCAGAGCCCATCGCGCACAGATATACCCCTATGCTCACATAATCCATCTTAGAAATCAATCATACTATCAACCAAATAAACCCGTTATATATGAATATCCAAGTCCACAACAACTATATTAGCCATCTACATAATCTGGCGGGGTCCACACAGGCCACGATAAACTATCAAGATATAACTAAAATCACTAATACATGAGTACACTATAATCTGACCTATATTATACAAATCATCGTCTATACAATGTAGTACAAATATTAAATAATAATATAACTTAATATCTAGATAAACTATCTTCTATACCATCTCACGTCTATAACTCACCTTATCTTTACTCTAAAATATCTCCTTAAGATATCTCAAGTCGCTATCACG
Organism: Typha angustifolia; assembly: GCF_048772165.1. Classification (NCBI taxonomy): domain Eukaryota; kingdom Viridiplantae; phylum Streptophyta; class Magnoliopsida; order Poales; family Typhaceae; genus Typha; species Typha angustifolia. Next base: position 6,086,305 of record NC_133252.1, on the reverse strand, counting down.
TACCATAATATTTAGGGGTTTAGAAAAAAAATAAAGAGAGTCATGAGCAAAAAGCTCAGTGAATAGACTTTACCCCGAATTAGTAATGCCAAACAAAGAGTAAATCATTTACTAAATAATATAAATCACATAGGAGCATTATGTCATGAATGAGTATATGAATGTATCCTTAATAATAATATATAAATAAAATGTTCATATTATGTCATAACTGATCAAAGTATATAATTCTTAATAATGTATAAATAATCTTCATATCATAACACCATCATAACTCTCTTTCAAATATGATACATATGATACATACCGACCATGACTATGCTATGATATCAAATGCAATCACATATTATGTATATTGACCACCTGATAATTAGGTATATCTGATAATAATGAAATAATATGCATTTCTTAATATCTCAATCATCAATGAATTCTCAATATAATATCATCATACTAGACCATTATGCACAGTCAACACCCGGTACCTGAGTCCAGCATCCTACCTGTCGACTCAAAGTATACCCTATCATACGCTAAGGGTATCTTAGTCATAATCATACATTGCCATATGCTAAGGGTATATCAAAATTCACCCAGAAGAGAAGAGGGGATTGGGCCAGCGGGAAGAGGCTGCTGCTGGCTAGCTAGCGGCTAGCCCCTTGCCGGTGGCTCGATTCTAGCAAACCCGAGAGTGAAAGAGGGAGTGAATGAGAGAAAGAGAGAAAGGGGAGAGAGTGAGATTCACCTTGGTGGCGGTAGGCTAGCGACGACACAAAGGAAGAGAGAAAAAAAAGAGTTTGAGAGAGAGAGGAGAGTGAGAGAGATATCGAAAGAGAGAGAGAGGGAAGAGAAGAAAGAGGGAGAGAGAGAGAGAGAAAGAGAGGAGATGGGGGGTTGGCAGCGGCGGCGGGGCCCATCGCGCCAACTGGCTCGACCAGGTTGGCAGGCCGGCAGTTAGGGGGGCTTGGTGCCCTCAACACGCCCATAGCTGAATGCCACGAGGCCAACCACATTATGGTCAACCACATCGTGCCATGCACCAATTAATTATTTTTTAAGATAGATTGTTACATTACTAAAACTTAAAACTTATTCTTCCGAGATGACTACGATATGGCACGATATAGTATGATATAGCACGATAATGATACACCTTGCTAGAGTCTTTTCTTATTACATTAGTTATTTATTGTTATTAAAATAAATTTTTTGTAAGTCACATTCGAACGCGGAAGAGGGCACGTTCAAACGCATTTGCGAACACTTGCATCAGTTCGCAAAAATGCGAAATGTGCGTTCGAACGCCTATGTGCGAACATGATACACCTAGTTATGCATGTACATATGAGATATGCATGTATCGTGCCAACCCGATACCGCCAGCCTCACAATTGGTTGATCAGGTCATTCATTAAATATTCATGTAACATCAACTAGTGTATCAATATGGTTGTAAAGTGGACTATCAATTGGTATATTACTATAGTTGTACAGTGGAGCATTAAGTGGTGTATTAGTTTGGTTGTTTCCTTTGTGAAAAAACCCCTAGACACACCTATGTACCTAACCTTTAGGCAATGATATCGTTCGTTCGCTTAAGTAAAATTTTGAAGAAATATTAAGAACGAAAGCAGAGATGAACGCTAAGATTTTAACGTGGAAAAACCCAAAACGGGAAAAAAAACCACGGATCCAAACTTAGATCAAAACCAATCACTATGATAGTAGCAGTTACAAGGCTGACTCACAAAACAATCCGCCGATCCAAATGACTTTGTTCCTCTCAGTTTTGATCGCTAGAACCCACGATTCACTACTTCTTGTGATTGAAGTCCAATCTCAGTAACCCTCGAGATTGATCTTTCGTCTAGATCGTCCTTAAGACGAAAAATTAAATTCTTGTAGATGGTGGAACCTTGTTGGTTGAAAAGCCGATGTAGCCTCAAGAAATCTCCTTCAATAATCCTCTTCAACTCCCCTAGAGATAGGGTTTCATAATCCTTATATATGATATTCAAGATAGAGCTAAATCCGAGTCTTATCCGTACTCATGATCTTCAAGATAGAGCCAAATCCGAGTCTTATCCGTACTCATGATCTTCAAGATAGAGCCAAATCCGAGTCTTATCTGTACTCACGAAAGTCTAAGATTTTCAAACTTCGTTGGTATGACTTGATCTCATCAACTTTGCTTCAATAATTTTGTAATTCTTCAAACCAGAGATTTTCTAGACTTGTGTAAAGCTCATATACATGTAAAAAATACACTTAGAATATTTTGTACATAATTTCCAACAATTAAAAAACCTAACAATCTCTTCCTTTGGCAATTTGTGATAAAACAACTAAATTGCAAGATATTACAAAGAATTCAAAATGAGCATTCAACAAGTCTAGAAGATTTCGCACTTCAATCCCTGCAAATAATAAAAATATACCAATCCAAGATCAAGTGAAAATAACTTGAAATGAATAACAATTCAAACACAAGTTATCAAGCAAGCATAAGTTCAAAAGTACTTAAGTAGACAAAGTTTATAGTTACTTTAAGCAAACTTATAAACAAAGATATAAAGACTCTAATAAACTCCCCCTATGCCAACACTCCCCTTACACTAGTAAACTCCTAAACTTTAAACTCGCACCACACACTACACACTAGACACTCTTCCCTTTTTTTATACAAATGCCAAAGACTACGAACTCGGAGGGAACTGACGATGAAGTATGGTTTTTAGAAACCATGAAGACCCTAAATGAAACCCATCTTTCACTTGAAAACGCTAAGATATCACGTTCAATTGCACAAGAAACATCAAGATATTAACTTTAACGTGATCAAAACTCGAAACAGCACGAAATCAATCAAGATCAAGAGACTTAATTGAAGAAAAAATAAGAAAAATTGATGAATGATCATACCTCGTAAAAAGTGAAGAAAATCTCAAAGATTCGACCGAAAGATGCTAGATCCGGAGGAGAACTACCCTCTAAAAGAGTTTGAAGTAAAAAATTTGATGAAAAAGATGAAGATCTTAAAGATTTGGGAGGAAGAAAATGAAGGTTTTTTTTAATTTTATTTTAAACTAAAACAAATCAAAAATCTTTTTGGAGATGCACTTCTAGAATTTCAAAATATATTCAAGACATAGAATATGATAATCAAATGAAATAAGTCATACACAGATCAATCAAATCATCAAAAGCATATTATAATCAATTCGAATGCATCACTCAAAATTAAATTAATCTTGATTGATCATAACGATATGCATATGCAAGATGAGCATAGATAATATGAACCAATCTTCTTAAACAAACTTTCCTATATAAACAATGATGCAACACAGTAGTCAAACCGACTTAGTATTGAAATTTTGCACTTTTCAACTTATTCTCCATAACACAACAGGAATTTTTCCTGTATTTTTTTTTTTACTGAAACATATATGTGCAATGATGGCTTTCGCACATGAGTAGGTAGCCCTTTTCTTGTAGTACAAATCAAACAATGTGCAAGAAGAATTTCACATATGTCATTTTTTTTGTTAATTTTGCAAATAATGTACTGAGTCAAACTGGACTCTAAACAAGACGACTTTCACACTAACTCATTGTAGCCCTTTTCATTGATCTTTTATGAACAAATTTTTGATGCCTAAGCATGAGGTCAAACTGTGCAAATCAAGGTTAATAGTGAGCTATTTAAAAAAATAATTCATGATATCATGCCCACACAAGAATACACATACGTTATGAGTGCATTAAAATTAGTTTCATTATAATAGAAGTCAAGGGAGTGACAAAATCAAAATAGATATAATATACTACAAGATGACAAAATTGACTATAATAACTCATAATCAAGAGAAAACTCATATTTTTATGTCAAAAGTATATTATTGAATCTAGGAGTGCATCAATTTTTTTTTATGACAAAAACTCTCGGCAAATCTGAAACTTAAAACCAAAGAAAATTTCAGAGTAAAAGAAAACCTAAAAAAAAAATGAAACGAAAGAAACTCGCAAACTAAAAAGAACACAAATCCCAATAAAATTAGTCCAAAGCAAAAATCCCTAAAGAAGTACGAAGATACTCAAATCTCTGTAAATCAAAAGATTTTGTAAACAAATCACCCAACAGTTTCTCCGTCTCAATATGTTCTAGTGCTATTGTTTTGTCTTGTTACATTTCAGATTATGTGAAGTTCTAACAACATAGCAATTATCAGATGTTCTAGATCCAAAACATATAATATTACCATCATGATCTAGAATAGTACAATCATTTTTGGAGAATTTTACCTCATAACCTTCATCACAAAATTGATTGATGCTTAGTAGATTTACTTTCAAGACCTTAACATAAAGAACATTTTCAAGAATAGAAACACCTGGAGTACTTAAGGATCTTTCTGGAAGAGACCTAAGGATCTTACGGGCAATTCTGTTTTCAGGAATTTTCTCTCCTAGGTTGAAACTGGAGTTGACTATATCACTTAACTTTGCATAGAACTTATCAAATATCTCATTCTCCTCCATACGTAGAGTTTCATAACTAGTAGTCAACCTCTGAAGTTTCGAAAGTTTTACAGTCATAGTTTCTTCATGAGTTGTTTCTAAGATCGTCCAGGCTTCTTTTGCTATCTCACAAGTAGAAATTCTTCTAAATTCTTCTGAGGAAACACAACTAAAAATTACATTTATTGCTTTGCTATTCCAGCCAACTTTTTCATAATCTGTCTTATCTCATGACTTAATCGGTTTCTCAATAAACTCATCATTCACCATATACACTGGTGGACTCCAACCGTTCACAATAGCCATCCATACTCGCTCATCTATAAACTTCAAATAAGCTCTCATCCTAGCTTTCCAATATCCATAATTTGATCCATCTAGAATAGGAGTTCTAATAGATGAGGGTCCATCTCTATGAAAATTCATGCCTATCTGATCTCTCTCAAAGGGTGAGAGAACATGCTCTGATACCAATTGAAAAAACCCCTAGACACACGTATGTATCTAACCTTTAGGCAATGATATCGTTCGTTCGCTTAAGTAAAATTCTGAAGAAATATTAAGAACGAAAGCAGAGATGAACGCCAAGATTTTAACGTGAAAAAACCCAAAACGGGAAAAAAAACCACGGATCCAAACTTAGATCAAAACCAATCATTATGATAATAGCAGTTACAAGACTGACTCACAAAACAACCCGTCGATCCAAACGACTTTGTTCCTCTCAGTCTTGATCGCTAGAACCCACGATTCACTACTTCTTGTGATTGAAGTCCAATCTCAGTAACCCTCGAGATTGATCTTTTGTCTAGATCGCCCTTAAGACGAAAAATTAAATTCTTGCAGATGAGTGGAACCTTGTTGGTTGAAGAGCCGATGTAGCCTCAAGAAATCTCCTTCAATAATCCTCTTCAACTCCCCTAGAGATAGGGTTTCATAATCCTTATATATGATATTCAAAATAGAGCCAAATCCGAGTCTTATCCGTACTCATGATCTTCAAGATAGAGCCAAATCCGAGTCTTATCCGTACTCACGAAAGTCTAAGATTTTCAAACTTCGTTGGTATGACTTGATCTCATCAACTTTGCTTCAATAATTTTGTAATTCTTCAAACCAGAGATTTTCTAGACTTATGTAAAGCTCATATACATGTAAAAAATACACTTAGAATATTTTGTACACAATTGTCAACAATTAAAAAACCTAACACTTTGTAAACAATTGGTGTACCCTTAATTGGTGTACCCTTAATATAGACTTCCAACGTACCTTAGCATTGTTCTATAATATCAAGCATAGCATCAGCATCGTCATTATTATTAATTCCAGTGAACTAAAGTTTTTCTACTTGGAAAACTCTACTACATACTAATTTTATACTCCAATACTCTTTTGCTCATTTTACTTGCTTTTAATACATTTTCAACCAATTGGCCATAATTATAATTTCTATCCACTTAACCAATTTCCTTAACCCGCCCTCGTAATTAACTATACCATCTTATAACTATGCCACATCAAATACATATAATTATTATAAACATCTGAAGACAAATTCTAAAGAATATATATATATATATTATATAAGAGTTTATTAGCATTTCTTCTATTAGTCAACCAAGAACTTTAAATATTATTAGGTTTTTAATTGTTGGCAATTGTGTACAAAATATTCTAAGTGTATTTTTTACATGTATATGAGCTTTACACAAGTCTAGAAAATCTCTGGTTTGAAGAATTGTAAAATTATTGAAGCAAAGTTGATGAGATCAAGGCATGCCGTTCGAACGCATCCGGGCCGCGTTTGAACGCACCAACGAAGTTTGAAAATCTTGGACTTTCATGGGTACAGATAAGACTTGGATTTTGCTCTATCTTGGAGATCATATATAAGAATTGTGATGCCCTATCTCTAGGGTGGTTGAAGAAGATTATTGAAGGAGACTTCTTGAGACTACATCGGTTCTTCAACTAAAAAGGTCCTTCTTATCTAAAAATCTTAATCTTTCGTCTTAAAGGCTATCTAGACGAAAAATCAATCTTAAAGGCTACTGAGAAGCAGTGAATCGTGAATCAATCACGAGAAGCAGTGAATCGTGGGTTCTAGCGAGCAAGACTGAGAGGAACAAAGTCGTTTGGATCGACGAGTTGTTTTGTGAGTCAGTCTTGTAACTACTAATATTCTAGTGATTGGTTTTGATCCGAATTTGGATCCATGGTTTTTTCCCGTTTTGGTTTTTCCACGTTAAAATCTTGGTGTTTATCTCTACTTTCGTTTTTAATATTTCTTCCGATTTTTACTTAAGCGAACGAACGATATCATTGCCTAAAGGTTAGATATGTCTAGGGGTTTTTTCAAATATGAAACATTTTGAAGGGTTTAATTAACAAAAAAAATGGCATTTGTTTTAACAAGATACATTTGGCCCTTCGAGCTAGTGAATCAGAAGCCACAATCAAGGCTGATCGGTGGATATAATATATATATATATATATATATATATATATATTATATCCACCGGTCAGCCTTATATATTTCAATGCGAGTCCCTCTTGTAAGCTACAAACTTGATAACAATTCCTAAGTCAAATGTTTAAATCAACAAGGCAACCATTAAAGTTCTGCCAATTATTTGGTACAAGGATCTAATACCCGTCCCACAGGGGAATGCCAGTGAGGTAACACAATATAACAATAGCATAGCGCAAGAACAAGCAAGTTTCAAGTCAACTAGTTCTTATGTATTTGGAGAGAGAACATCATATCCATCTGCCACTAGAAAAATATTGCACTGTACCATAAATAAGTATATGACAAACAATGCCTTTTTCGTGTGAGGTTATATCCGGACGCGTCATTATTAGTTTATTACCTGACTACTGTCCCTTCCCATACAACACGTCAAAGAAGTATTCCTCTTTCTTCTCATTCTTCCCTTCCTATACAACACGTTAAGAAGTATTCCTCTTTCTTCTCATAAGAATGATATGTATAAAGAACAAGGTAGCAATTTCCACCATGAAATTTACCAATCTCCTTCTCCCCTTGGCAATGCCATTAATGAGCCAAACCTGATAGGATATGCATGAATTAACTTTTAAAGAAAGCTAATGCTACCTGCTACTTTTCCTCCTCCTTTTCTTTGTGATATTCAAGCTAAATCAACGCCAAGCTGTGCAAGATAGTATGTACTATGCATTACTGAAGTTTCACAAATTTGACAAAATTTCCTCCAAACTGAGATGCACCATGAAATTCTTATACATAACTGAGAATAAATTAAATGACAACTCTTATGTCAAAAAAGTACACATCAAAATTACCAAAAATTAATAGATCTGATACTCACCAATTTTCGGGTGTTAATAATGCCTCTACTAGTTAGGGTTTCAAAGAAGAAGGAGAAGGAGCAGGAGGAGAGACCTAAGAGTATCGGGAGGAAGAAGAAAATAAAACGAGAAAGGAGGAAACGAGATGAGGAAGTTAAATTTATTGAAGAAGAAGAAGAAGAAGAAGAAGAAGGAGAAGAGGGTCATTTGTCTTAAGTCAGGTGAGATTGTGATCTCACTTAAGTGATTAAGCATTTCATTGCCTTGAAACGGTGAAGAGTTTAGCGTTTTCCTTTTAAGATGCTCACTAGTTACGTGTTTATTTTGCAACTCAACTACTCGGGCTTTGGCACGAGGGAAAACAAATCATTAGGTTTTAGAAAACCTTGCTGAAAACGCTTATCTTATTAGCATTTTACTAAACTGCAGTTCACTGGTAAGTCGTTGAACTGTTCCGCCTTTTAATTAGCTATTGTTTAGTTTAGCGTTTATTTAGTATTACACCAATATAAAACTGTAACGCGCGAGAAGGAAAGTTCTTGGGTCCATTGGAACCCTGCTAAAAACACTTGTTAGCGTTTTACTTTTAATAAGTCACTGAACTTTTTGGTGTTTTAAGTAAGACGCTGTTAAGATCAGCATTTATTCACTATTACACTGCTAAAAAACCTTGGCAAAACTCGATAAAAACGCTCAACTTTTGAGCGTCTTATGTTAATGAAAACACTTAACTACTGATTGATGAGCATCTTAACAGCCAATAATCACCGCTAAACCACAACTAGAAATCGAATAGGGTAACTATTGGTAAATGCTAAACTGGTCAGCATTTCTTTCTGCAATGAAAATGCTGAACACTTCAACAGTTTACCTAAAAGAGTAAAACGCCAAACACAAAAGCGTTTTCATCAAGGCTACAACTAATCTGACCACTTTTATTAATCTGACCCCTCTTGGTAATAAGTTTGGGCAGTAATCTATTTCTATAAATTAAATTTCAAAGAGTGCTATTTCGGTCAAAATCTCCAGAGCAAAGAAGGGAGTTGTTGTCACAGCTGTCTCGACCACAGTAGAGCAATGCAGCCAGGCCCGCAAAATTAAGTCTCTAACAAGAGTGAAAAGATAGGGCTAGCGCAATCAGAGCAGAGCCATCCTTATAACACCGTCCAATTTCTGTGAAATGTATAAGCACTTCTCCAACATCTTGAAAATTATATGAAATCAGACATGCAAGGTGTGAACAATAATACAATTCAGATATATCAGTTACTGAAATATATATATTAGCATGTCTACAGAACAGCAGTAACAGTTAATAAGCTAAGACATACAAACAGTTGCACATACACTACAACAATTGAAACTTGGTACTAGAAAAAGCACCACTAAGAGAAACTCTTTACATGAGAAGAAGACAAATCAAAGAACAACAAGCCTCCCAGTAAGCTTCTAGGGTAGTACACGCTATATCCTTGGCTTTACACGCCTTCCATTTGCATCACCGCCATCAAGTGCTTCATTTACATACAAGCAAGGGGTGACAGAATGTTCTCCCACCTTGGCCACGTACTCCAGAAGCTCAGTCAAAACAGGGGGGCAACTTAGCTTCAAATATTCAAATCCATCAGTTTGCATCACAGCTGCAGGACCCATAAAAACAGTGATTACAAAATATACATGCTAATAAAAGCAAAAGATGTTCTGAAAGAAACTACATAAGTACTTGACAAAAAACAGTCAATCAAACAAATGAACTCCACAAGAAGCTTGCAATTCAATAAAATTTGAGTCACATTCCTGATCTCATAATAACCAGACTGTATGTCCTTATGTATTCCTGATCACCAAATGAAGCACACTATGACTTTTGTTCAAAGGTTGCCAACAGATCTAAAGATGTCTCTTCCAAGCCTTTTGTTCCAAATCCTAATCTGCACTCCATCCTTGAACTTCCTTTCCTCAACAAATCTTAAGGTTGTAATTGATATCAAGATTCGAAGTAAGTCGGGCCCAATCAGTTCAGAAAACCTAAGGTTGGCCACTACTTTGGCCCAAATTCAAGTCCAACTTTAGCTTGAATTAACCTGAGCTAAGCTTCATATAGAGTTAATAAATTACATTCACAGCAATCTAGTAAACAGTTACTATGTTAATATGAATATGCTAATGCTTGCTTTGATGATGAGCCGTATGACTGGCAACCATACTTGTAATTGTTGGTAATGCTGAATTGATCAGCTTATCACAAGTTGGTGCCAAAAACATCTTGACAACCTTAAAAATTGGTTAGTGGTGTAAACAAGAAAATGTTGCAAACCATCTATATTAAATACATTTTCAAAACAATAAGGAGAAATATCATATAATCACACTTCCAATATCTGTATATGTTCCATCCAACCACAGATGCCGGAATGCTAGGTATGCATGTCCTCTCCTGGCATGTAGCAGAAACTTTGTCAGCTCAAACAAAGAAGTCACATCTCTAAATTATTGACATACTAACTGCAATCTTTATCTAGACTATTGCCAAACTGACTGTAATCATTTTCTACTAGTGAGAATCCTACCATAGCACCTTCTACTTCTAATGGGCAATGAACAAACTCAGAATCATTCAACTTTTCCCACAGGGAAGCTTCAAACCCAAAGATCTTAAGCAAGCAACCTAACAGAATAACTCAAATAAAGTATCTTGCTCACTCCGAGCTAAAAGTACCTACAAATAATTATCAGGACTTAAGAATGTCATTCTCTTTCTGTCACTACATTTTATCAATGTTTTTTTATAGTTCAAAGATTTTTCTTATTTAGAAAGTACACTTGGAGGTTTTGATTAGTTAATATGTTAGCTTTAAAGAAAACAAAAGATAATAGAAGCCATTCACACCTATAAATGTCAGTGTTTTTAAAGCAGTTTTGGGGCCGCAATGGCGGGGCGACCGGCCATGGCAGCGTGCTGGCCACCCAGCTAAGCTGTTTGGCATCGGCGTAGGCAGCCTGCCACCTTTGCGGACCACCTAGGCGCTAAAAAGCACTAGGCGGGCCAGGCGGACTGGATAGCCCAATAAGGAGACCTCACACTTTGGCCCGCTAGCTAGTGACGTGAATCGAAGCAGGTTGGAAGCAAGTCGGATTTATTTTAAGCAAATCGGGTTTAATAACTAACCACTATATTTTTAAAAAAAATCTGCTCTCTCTCTCTCTTGCTGCTCTCTCTTCAATTGATTGCAAAAACACCGAATCGGCCGATCCCGATTATGGATTTGACTCGGATCCAACCCAGGGACATCGAATATTCATGTCCCCAAGCCAAGCTAGACCACTTTTTCAATTTTTTTACTTTACCTTTTTATTCTCTCTCATTCTCACTTTCACTCAATTCTCATTTTCTTAAAATCCTCACTTTTTCTAAGTTCTAACAAAGAGATCTATAGCTCTAACAAAAATTCCGACGAACTCTGGCTACGCAAATCTATCTCCGGTGAACTCCGACGAACTCCGGTATATAACTTTATAATTTTATTAAAAAAATTTCTTTCAGTTTTTTAATTTCTTTTACTCTCTCTTCTTTCTTCCTTCACTACATCATAATTTTTCTTTTTTTTTTGTTCTCTCTCTCTCTCTCTCTCTCTCTCTCTCTCTCTCTCTAATATTTCTTCCTTTTCTTCTCTTTATTCTTTACTGATTTTTTTTCCACATAATAACTTTCTAAAATCCAAATTTTCTTCGCTGAATTTACAAAAATTGTAACTAAATATTTGCTGAATTATTTAATTTGCTGAAATTATCATTAAAGATTTAATGAATTATTTAATTTGCTGAAATTAAAATTAAATATCTGCTGAATTATTTAATTTGCTGAAATTGAGATTAAATATTTGCTGAATTACTTAATCTACTGAAACTGAGATTAAATAGTTGCTGAAATTGAAATTAAAAATCTGCTGAATTATTTAATTTGCTGAAATTAAGATTAAATACTTGCTGAAATTAAAATTAAATATCTGCTGAATTTTTAATTCGCTAAAATTGAGATTAAATATTTGCTGAATTATTTAATTTGCTGAAATTGAGATTAAATAGCTGCTGGAATTAAAATTAATTATCTGCTGAATTATTTAATTTGCTGAACGTAAGATTAAATATTTGCTGAAATTGAAATTAAATATCTACTGAATTTTTAATTTGCTGAAATTGAGATTAAATATTTGCTGAAATTGAAATTAAATATCTGCTGAATTATTTAATTTGCTGAAATTGAGATTAAATATTTGCTAAATTATTTAATTTGCTGAAATTAAGAGTAAATATTTGCTAAATTATATTTTTAATGTGATCTCTGTTTAGGTGTTTACATTAAAATTAAAATAGCTTCATAAGAAAAATCACAAGATACAGACATTGGCTAGCAACATTGCGTTACTCTTAGTCAAGACAAAAAGCATGTCAAATACAATTGGCGTGAAAAGGAAATGAGTGGCGGTGTCAGCCGATTGAAAAAACACTTGGCTGAAAGACAAAGAAATGTAACAGCTTGTACTCTAGTTTCGAAGTCAAAAGAGAAATGTTGGCTCATCTAATAGGCAAAAGAAAAGGATAAATAAGCTGCACAAAAAAGAGAGTCAATGATTCGTCAAAAATTGATGTATGACCATAAAAATATCGATGATGATAACAGTGAGCAAAGTAGAGAGGATAAGGAGAAGAGACAAATGAAAAAGGCAATGAAAATGGCTACACAATGTAGCTTAGATTTTCCTATCGCAAACACCTACATGGAATAGGTGATTTGTGAGGTTTGTCCCCTTCGGCATCTACCAACTGATTGCTATCATCCACAAGCAGCATTACTAGTATCCAAACGTTAAGAGTAAGAAACTCAATATTTGAAATCCTAGAAGACATACCTTTCAGAGGGGTCTATAGGATTAGCCTAATATTTCATAAAGATTATTTCTTATCATAGTAGGTCAGTTGTTGACACAAAATAGATCGAAAGAGTTGGAAACTAGTATCATCTTCTCACATCTTCTCCCTTCTCTTTCTTCCCAAGTCCTTTACCACTACTTAATTAAATATGTTACTTTAAAGCTAACTTAACTCAGTCTCTTCTCTTGCTAGAATGATTCTGTACAGATCAGTTCTTATTATAGTAGTCCAATTAATAAGCAAAATAGATGAATCAGAGTTGGGATTTATTTAGTTGTAACTTCTTGAATCTTCTTTCTTTCTAACACTGGGTGTGCTGCAACTATACTAGTTCCAGGAATTCAAACGAACAATGTATATGCACCTTCTAATATTACCACTACAACATTTAATTGGTTTGACATTTTGCCCCGAAATGGAAGCTTCCAAAACTTATCCAGAAAGAAGGCCGAATGTTCAGGACTGAAACCAACAGGGTTTCTGGTTCTGACCTTTGTTTCCAGAGGTTGTAGTCTGAAACTGATCCATTTCAGCCTAAATTTTCCAGTACTTTTAGGGGACAAAACCAATATCCAACCTTCGAAAAACACTATTAGTTTTCCTTTTTTATTTTTTCACCCTACAATTGCTAATGTTGAGCAGGTATTTTGCAGCATCAGCCTTTTCTCTCCAATTCTACCAAGACTGTGTAAGTCTCAAAATTATTTTGATTTGTTCCTTAAATTTTGCAAAATAATGCTTCATCATTTGTAAGTATTAAAACAAGGGCACAAAATTGCAGAAGTCTAAAGAACAAAATAGGATGTTTGCAACAATGCTCTAGCATTAGTTAGTGAGATTTTGCAACTAGAAGGGCAAGAATCAACAAAGATTGTTCCAACCTCAACAAAAATACCACAATACCCTTCCGAATGTGTTTTGCCCCAAAAACTTGGGAGAAAAGTGATTAGAGCTATTTATAACCATAAAAAAAGTTGGAACATCAAAAAATTACTGGATATATGTTTGTTTTCTCCGTGCATCTCTCAAGAGTTTAAACAATATAAATTGGTAAAGGAGACAATTTTGGGAAATCAGAAATCTACTTACCCTTATTAATTTCAGTAATTCTAATTTAAAATTAGAGCAAATAACAACATGTAGAAGAAAATTCCTACATCAAACAATTAATCTAAGTTGATAAATAGTTCTACTTTACCTCTCAAATTTTCAGGTAGGGCGACAAATTTTAAGCAAACAGACTTAAGCTGATAACAATGATGTTGCTCAGCCAATGCCAAAGTGGTCGCAACTGTGTTTATAGCGACATCCTCACATAGCTTAACTTCGCATAGTAACTTAAGTCTTTCCAATGCATAGCGATCTGCAGCTGCAAGTAAATGCTGGGCCATTAAAGTGGACATCCATTTTGTGTTCAGACCAGTAAGCTCTTCCATGTCAGGCAATGAATCCCAGTAAATATAATGAAGTAAGGCCTACATAGTAAAAGAAAAAATAATCAGTTTGAGCTATCAAATAGCATATTTATATGACCACAATATCACAATTGTTGTATACACAAATTTAAAATAAACAAGCTGTCGCAACTAATTTATATTTTTTCACCAATGGAAGAGAGGAGTTAAGAACATAAAGCAAAAAAGAATCCAACTTCAACTAACGGGAAGTGTAAATCACTTATGACTTATAAACTGACCAGCACTAAAACCGAGAATGACTGTTTTATTCAAAATGATTCGAGGGAAACACTTGTTGAAGCAAACCTTGGGGAAAGTCTCTGCACTAGATTTCAATACCATATACATATTTATCTTAAAAAGAACAAAAACCCAATTATGATAGGCTACGGAATGATTTCTTCAAAATCTGAATTTATTGCAAGAAGCAGTCCACAACCGAGGATAAATATTCACCAAATATTCTCCCGCAGTCAAAAAATTACGAAACCAAATGGAATCGATCCGTAACTCTCTGATCTACGTTTTTTATATTTACGCCCTCCGCAAATACGAACTGCAACTGGGACGAAAACACGTTATAGTGCGGATAATGATGGTGTTGACGATTAAAATAGATGTTAGGGTTATGGATGATAATGGAGATGAGGATAGACGGTTAATATTATTTAAGTGATAAAGATGAAGAGAAAGAAATGGTCAAGATCTCAAAGAAGAGGGAGAACTCGACAGACAATGGAGATTAGAAATTATGAGAGATCTTGCCAACGGTGAAGGTGGTAGGTTGGTGAAGAGGGAGGAAGGAGATTAGGGTACAAAGAAGATAGAGAGGCAAGAAACCAATAATCCAATAGCATAATGATTTTGGCTGCCATCCATACCTTTATAGAGGCTAACCAACAAGCTAAAATAACAATTATTAACCCTAATTCTAATGGACTCCCACCGATCGCATTCGAACGCACCCTATCGCATTTGAACGCGCAAAAGACGTTCTCTGTCGATGCGAACGCGATGTAGGCGTTCGAACGCGCATTTCACTTTCTCTATTTTTGCGAATCTGATTCAGACGTTCGCAAAGCCATTCGAACGTGCCCCCAACCGCGTTCGAACGCAACCTACAGAAATTTTATTTTAATGAAAACAAATAACTAATGCAATAAGAAAATACTCTAACTAAATATATTATATTACTGTATTTCTTTGCAGATGATATCAAAATATGAACTTGAAGCTATTTGCACTGATGCCGAATTAAGTTCCATACAATACATGGTTCCCAATTTAAGTTCCATGCATCGCACGCAGGGGAATCAAGAAGATATACACATATGATGTTTTATATTATATTATTCTTGAGTTGACAGACCAATCAAATCAACACTTCGCAATTAGTATAACCAATAAATATTTTCTTCTTTTTAATTTTGCAATTTTTTGTTCTCTACCAAGGTAGACATGAAATTATCAGTTCCAACTCATTGTCAGGCCAATACCTACTAAGTTAGGATTCAAAAAGTATTCTTATGCACCCTTCTTGCCATAACCCAGTCAACAAAGTAGAGGAGAAGCAACACAAAACTGCCCTAATACACAAACTAAACCTGATTTTCACAGCTTCTTTATGATGGGGAAAATGATGGAAGTATGAAATCCATCTTCAACAAGAGAATCAAGGTGGTGCTAGTGCTCAGTTCT
The DNA here is from genome assembly GCF_048772165.1 of Typha angustifolia. Lineage (NCBI taxonomy): Eukaryota > Viridiplantae > Streptophyta > Magnoliopsida > Poales > Typhaceae > Typha > Typha angustifolia. Next base: position 6,070,364 of record NC_133252.1, on the reverse strand, counting down.
TACTACTTTCAAAGAGTGTGGCCCACCAAAGAAAGTTAAATGTTACTGATTAAAATGTTTTTAGTCAGGTTGATAGTTAAGTGAGACAAAGGAGGCTCAGGAAAACAAACTTCAGAAAAGAAAAGAAAAAACAGATCTTATTTCTCAACTTAAAAACCAAAGGACCAAAACAATGTTGCAATTCATTGAGAATTATGACCAAACTGAACATGTTGAACATAATTAAATTGAATAACCTTAAAAACTGGAGCCTCCATATCTTCAACTGTTATGCACTGCATGTTCTTGTCCTTCATTGGACCAAAAAGCTGCGCTCTAAAGACAGGTGACCTAGCTGCAAGTACCAACTTATGAGCAGCAAAAGTCTCACCATCAACTTCAAAAGTTACATCAGTTCCTTTTCCACATTCCATAAGCTGGCCAATCTCCCGAGCTAAGTTCGAGGGTGGCACTGGTATGGTGTATATCTTAGGTCCTTCAGTACGTGATCTAACAACACCAACACTACAATTAACTGAGAGGCAATCATCTTTAAGATAATCTGATGTCTCCAAGGCAGTTCTTTTGAAAAAACGCTTGTAACCCCTGCATGATTCGACAATAAAAATAAGGTACCTTATAACCACATCTAGGAAGATATAATATGTTACTTGGCAAATTCCAAGATATAAAGCATAATAGAACAGAGTCAAGCACGTTGTCACCAAAATAAATAAATAAATTCGTAAAAGTAACTAAATGATAGAAAGATATATATTCATAGACAATATTATATTTTTTTCCTTGACCCTTCAACCAGTTCTGGAAAGCATAGTATAACAGAAAGATACAGAACTTGCATAAAATAGTTCGAACATAAACAACTGGCAATAACTTAATGAAGTAATGAACAGCAGACTATCCCAAAATAGAGGGAACTGAAAAACAAAGAACAAAGGACAAAGAAGAGCCAGAAGTTCCAGGTGTAGCCTTCCAATTCCCTCTCAATCGACTGTTAGACCAAAAAGATCACTCCAACTAGCTTATTAGTAGCATTATTCTCATGTACCGACCAGACTATCAGATGCACACCTCACATTCTGCTCAGAAAGCAGTAAGGAATGAGGAAACATCCAGGGTGGGTTAAATTACATGTTCAGTATTGTGCACCTGAGATTTGCATAAACTCATAAAGGGCATGAAAGTAACAAGATATCTACATAGATGGATAAAGCCACTTTGATTATATACATTGCAATCATTAACATTCCTCAATCCATGATTGTGTGATGTTAGTCAATAGATAACTAACATAGTTGGAAGCGTGAGGATGCAAATTATAACAATATGTAACCAAGAAAATTAGAACCAAGAAAAAAAAAAAAGATGATAACTGAAACACACGATAACAAACTTAGTTATACTATGATGCTGAATATCTAGCAGAAATTCTTTTGGTGTGCTCTCTACATAGAGTTCTTCCAAGGAAACACATGTCAAACTCAACAAAAAAACAATTGGTTAACTTTGTCTAGTTCATCCTTTCCCCTAGCAGCAGAGTCTGAAACTGCATCAAGAACAATAAGCAATTTCCTTATTCCAATCTTTCCTTTCTCTTCTTCAGAAAAAGAAACTCACCAAATAGCATATATTAAGCAAATTCTTAGTTTCGGCTGGCTCAAACTTCACCTAGCAACAGAGCCAAAATATGCATTAAGAATGACAAGCAGGCAGCTTTATTTTCTAAAAATTCCTTTTATATACATTGTATTTGACCCTATAAAAGCTAAAAGCATATATAGGAATAGGTAGCAAATGAGCTGCAGTGCATTGAAAAAGAGCCTGCCTAGGCACCGGCCTTGGTGGGGGCCACCCATGGGCTGGACCCCAAACACTATAAGGCAGTTTTTTGGTGGCCACCTTTGCTAGGCTTTGCGCCTAACAGGCCAAGTGGACCACTGCCTTTGCGCTTAGCAGACTTTGTGGGCCGCCTCCATAAGCTAGACAGTTGAGCCACCTTGGCGAGATAACAGGTCAAGTCAGGCTAGCAGGTCAGGTTTAGTGACCTCCGGTTGGGCTGTGTTGGTGAGATAATGAGTCAAGTCGGGCCAGCGGGCAGCGGAAGTGGGTCAGGTTCAGTGACCTACCACTTAAATTAAAAAAATAAATAAATCTCATTCACAGTTCCACTCATCGATCAAGCCCTAGTCCTCTCTCACAAGCTCTCTCCTCTCTCCAGCGGCCATGGCAGGCTGTGGTAAGAGGTATGGTCTCTCACTTTACTCTTTCATTCTCTCTCTCTCTCATTCCCACTCTCTCTCTCTCTCTCTCGCTACCCCCACTAATGGCCACTATCGGTGGGAGTACCTAATGCCCTCTTCCTCTGCCCCACTAGAAGAAAATGCCAAACTGGGAAGCTTCTGCACTCGAGCACCGAAGATTGATCGGGCTTCCACCTATCTCCTCTCGCGACCTCTCCATTCGTGTTCGGTGCTAGAAACAAGATGTTGATAGCAGAATCCTAATTTGATTTTTCATGCAATTCTTTTAGTAGTGTAAGGTAAATTTTGCAAGATGCTATTGCTTACGAATCCAAGTTTCGACTAATCTTGAGCCGAACTGGCATAAATGGATCGGGATCCACCATAGCCGATCAAAATTCATAGATGAAACCAGTCTAGACTGGTTTCGACCTAGTATTGGCATGATCGAACGATACCCGATCCGCTTGAGTCGGGATTGTTTGATACAAGTCCAATCTATTAGTACGGGTCAGATCTGAGAAGGATCCAACACGTATTTAACTTGGGAACATCAAATAATTGACGCCCCTAGTATCTTCTCTCTTTTCTCTCTCTTTCCTCTCTCTTTCTCTCGTTCTCTATCCCTCCCATGTCCTAAACCGGCAACACCCAAGACAGATCTTGGCAATCTCGTCATCCAACGACATCCTCTGATCAAATATCCAGCAAGCTAGACCTCTGGCGGCACATGCCGATGTGAAGCCTATTTTTTTAACTTTTTTTCTATTTCTAATCAATCATTATCAATCAATTTTAGTTATTTTATTATTATGTATATTCTTACTAAAATGATAACTTATTCATCAATCAACCATGATGCAGAATTTATCAGAGACAAAAAAAAGAAAATGGATCATCTCAAGCTCAACATGATTACAGTCTGATAAAAAAAGGACTCCAATCTATAGATAGCCAGACATTAAAAGAGGTGTGCTCACAAGATGAAATAAATTCATCATCATTATCATCATATCAATCACACCCATCAAAGCCATAATACCCTTATTATACTTCATATCCACAATCCGCATATGCTTATGATTTGCTTGCGCCAGTATCGATTGCTCACATGCATTTTAATATCTATATCATATCATAAAAGACAATTTATATTTGAATTGAAGACTATGTGAGATGTTACAATGAGCAATACTATCAATAAATGAGCTTTAAAAATTATCAACAGTTATTCTTGTACCGACATATGAAGTATTTATTCTCCTCGCCTTTCTACATTCAACTAGATATTATGTATTGAATGTTATTATATGTTTAATTATATTATGAAACACTCAATCATATTATAGAGTGTTAAATCATAATATTAGTTTTAATAAATATATTCAATTATGTATTGAATAATATTTATTCTAACTATTGCTATACGTTTAATAAAATAGGTCATTTATAAAAATAATTTAAAGACAAAGGACTATAATATAGGTTTTTAATACATATATTTAAATAAAAAACCAAAAAATAAAGTGTCGAAGACCCAAAAACATCTCTAATATTCTAAATTTTTTTTATTAAAAATACGTTAAAGGCATGCCACTAGCAGATGAGGGCGGGCTAACCAGCACGTGCTGTGCTGATAGTGGCACGACATGGTTGATAACCCTTATTATCGTATTATGGTGGATGCAACACAATCAAAAAAATTTGGTGTTCTCTCAGTTCAAATAATATTGCTACTAAATATCTTGAATCACAGATAGATAAACTTTGTACTTACATTAAGACATTTAAAAAGTATCATGATAAATTTAGTTGTATACTGATATGTAATGAGTAGAGTACAAAAAATAGAAAAAATATAATTAATTTCTTAGGAAACTCAAGCATGAGGACAATATTTTTAAAGTCTGTGAATGCTACTGCTCATTTCAAAAGTCCAAATTATTTTTTTTGTATTTGATGAATTATGTAGTAAAAAATATAAGTGAAAAAAAAAAATAGTCCAAGTAGTTACTAATTATAGACAAATTATAAGATTGCTAGAAAATTACTTATGATGAAAAGACATCATGTTAGAAGATATTTTCAAAGATGCTGAAATGGTTATACATGAAGGTCGGAAATTGACAAACTTTATAAATAAGCATGGCTAAATTCTTAATTTGCTTAGATAGATTACTAGTGGTATGAAAATCATCAGACCAAGCATTACTAAAATTGTCTCTCATTTTCTAGCATTGAAAATTAAGAACATAAAACCTAAATATCAAATATTATGTGAAACTTTAAAAAACACAGTTCTTGAAAATATATTTTAAGATAGTATTACAATTACTATTGTAGTATTTGAGCCTCTTTTTAAGGTATTACGATTTGTAGATAGTGATAATAAGTCTGAAATAAGTTTTTTATATAAGACTATTACATACCAAAGAAGACCATTAAAAAAAATATGAGCAAACATTACATGAAGTGGTAGAAATTGGTTGACTCTAGGTCAAACAAACAATAGCATCAATATATACAAACTACTACTAAGCAAGCTTTTAATTTACTAATCTATTTTTATTTATAAATATTTTAAAATTTGAATGCTTACAAGTTTCAAATTACAATTCTATAGGGTATTCTTTTCATTCAAGATTCCAATGCTCTACAAATGTTACTAATAATGACATTCATAAATAAATTATTTACGATAGAAAAGTGAGTTATAATTCAATTAAAATAATTTTATTACTACTTATTAAGTTTCATCAGTATCTTATAAAATATATGCAATAATATAGAGAGATATTGAATTTGACACCAATAACAAAGATTATATTAAATCAAATTGTGTCTCTATCACAATGTGAAGGAAATTGAACTATTTTCTTCTTAATCCACACCAAAATACATAATCGATTGACAATGAAGAAATTAGATAATTTAGTTGCTTACCATTATAATATGAGATTGCGAGAAAGAAAATTAAAAAGGAAGGTTGAAAATGATCGGCCAATTAATTTCAATTATTTTTTTAATAAATAATATCCTTTGACTCCATGGATTAGAGAAGTTGAGAACAGATTATTAAATAATAAAGATAACCCATGGTTAAATAAGACATTGGGGGAGACCACGATAAGGATAGAGAATGCTTTGAGTCGTTCGACAGAGAGAAAAAATACATCTACAAGTACCAGTAATAACTCTAATGATCCTAATGATACACTGGATGGTGAGATTGTCTTTTCCACATTTGTTGAGGAAAGTAAAGGACGTATTGAGATTGACGACTGAGAAACTAAGAATATACATACACATCATCAACATTGTTATGAAGATATTGCTCCCTATGATTATAGTACATTAAATATTCATTGTTTGGAGCTATCACAAGATCTATATACTGATTATTATTCTCCTCGGTATCTTCAATATTCTCCTCATCATCCTCAAATACAAGATCTGCATGCAGATTATCATCTTCCTCAAACACAATTAGATCCATTTAATATTAGTATAATGCAATCATTCTTTAGAGCACCAAGCCTTAGACATCAATACTTACAAATTTAAAGTGATTACGATGACGATAATCTTAGAAATCTATAAGAGCCAGTTTGGTATTCATCAGAGTTTTGAAAAAATTAATACAATATTTTAGTTTTTAGGCTTCATATGTGAGTAATTATCATTTCCTTATTTTTACTATCATTTTTTCTAAATTATTTAAAAAAATCTTGTATTTTTAAATAATATTTAGAATTTTACATAACTAAAAGATAATTTAATCCAATATGGGCAGCCGATAAGTACCATTTTTTCAAACAGTTGATTTCGATCTCGATACTAAGTTTCAAAACCTTGCTATTGTTAAATTTGCTATAACTTGAATGAGATGAATCCAAGTATGGAATCAAGAAATATAAAAAAATTATATATATATGTATAGTACATATTATATATCATTTTTTTTTATAAATAAAAAATGCTAGGCCTTATAGGCCCCATATACTATCAAAGAGTTATGCAATGAGTGGACACCTATATACTATGAGCTTCTTTCAAAACATTAATGTGTTCCGACCTAATTAGATATTAGTGAGAATCTAAAAAGTGCAATTCGAATATGGGTGTGTATATCATTTGACTACAAGTGTGTGGTTGTCGAGAAGTGAAAGTGATCTTGGGAAGCAAAAGTTCCTAGAAAATACTTCCTAACAAGAACTTTCTAATATTTGGTGGGGCATAAAATGTGTGAGATTGAAACCGTGAGTTTTTTTACTTTTTATTGGTTGAGAAAAATGAAGAGTTGAAGTTAGAACTTCAAAACAAAAACAAAAGGATTTGATTACATTTATACCCCTCTTAGTTCATTGTCAGTATGCATACCTTTTAAATTTTATATTTATGTCCTTTTAAAGCCATACCTTTCAATAATTAGTTTGGTTTAAGAGGTGTTTAGAAAAAAGTTTTAAAAGGCATCCATGTGAAAAAACCAAAGGTTTTAAAAGAGATAAACATTACCATTAATTTTAAATGGGTACACATGTAAAAAAAACAGATTTTAGAAGGATATACATGCTGGAAAAAATTGAAATAAAAATAAAATGAGTTATTTTAGGAACTTAGTGATCACATGTTTTGCATGTGAATAGGAATTAGAGTTAGAAAGTGGACTCTCCCTTCTCCAGAAAGAAAATGGATTTAGTTAAAAATATGAAACTCCTACAATTTAAGGAAAGTAAGACAAGTCATTTCCCAAGTCACTTCCTCCAACCAAACAATAGAAAATGGGGCAATTCCTACACCGACCAACTTTACTTCCCTTGTTTCTCTAGACCAAACACGCCTTATTAGGAAAGGCGAAAACTTTCATATTCTCATTATAGCTGTATTAGATATGATACTAGGTGAATACTTCCATATATATACTAGATACTCCAACATACGTATTGAATACTTCCTTAAAATATCTAATATTTTTAAAATTAAAAAATAATGTTGTGGATACTTTTCAGATACTTGTTAGATACTTCTTGGATACTTTCAAGAATCTTATCAATCAATTTGAAGGAGACTATTATCTTCTATTTCTTATCATATCTAGGAGGTTTCTCTTTATGAATTTGGTTATTTTATGATCTATATTTGGAAACCATGCTGCAGTAGTCAATTTCTTCTAATCTATAGACTGAATTCATTTGTTACATCATAGTTAGTAATGTACTACATAATGTACTGGACCTCTGTTATGAATGGTAGTTCTTTTGATAGATATATTGGAGGTTTTCTTACATAAACTATCATACTCTACAACAAAATATAATTCCTCAAATAAAAAAAATATAAGTGCACAAGTTTACTAGTTAGGCAAAAATATATACATATATGACGTTTGTTCCAAAGCTTAATCTATCTTTCTTTTTCAAGATTAGTCATATTGGTGTATCTGTATCATATTGTATCATATTCCGTTAGGTTGACCAAGATATCCACTAATCCACATCTGAAATAGTGCACCAAAAAATCCAAGCCTAATACAAGATATGCGACAGGCAGGCCTCCCGTCTTTTCCTCCATCACATGTGACTTTCCCTCTGAAAACAGCAGTGTCAAATTCACAAATGAGTCCTCATCTTAGTTCCCCATGACCATACACTAGCTGCATGAACATCATCAAAAACCTAACGATTCTATCTGGAATTCATAGCTAAAAATCCTACTCTCTCAAGTTTCCCAAGATACTACCTTCTTTCGCGTTATGAAAAATTGATATTCTGAAGAGTCTGATCCAAAATCTGAAAAGCTAAAGAATGATGACTATGAAAGGAACTACTCAAAAATTTATCGTCTAACCACCATGCAGAGCATCACAACTATCTAATCCCAACAAACAAGAGAAGAGATCAATCAAGAGGGAAAGGAACCCCTAACATACCACATGCTTCCACGGTACTTGAGGGTGTAGGGCCCGCCCTCGAGCGACCGCCCAAAGTGGGTGTGCACCTTGTGCTGCCCCTTGCCGCTCTGGTCGAGCAGCGTTAGCTCGAAGAGAGCTCGCACGTCAGTGCCCTCGCTCGCCAGTGCAATGAACAGCGACACGTAAGCCGCGTTGTCCTCTGCGCTCTTCCCATCCGGGTAGAAGTATATCGCCCACTCGTATCCCCCCACCGTGAAAGTGTCCGACGCGATGTACTTCCCGATCCCGATCCCCTTCGACAGCGAGTACCCCGTGATCTTGAAGTGGTGCGAACCGTTCACCGTCTCCGTCACCGACGTCGACGCAGTCTCCACCGGCGGCTGCGGCGCAGACGACGACGACGAGGAGAAGGGGCACGAAGGGAACGGTCTCGGGGAGGCTCCGCCGCGGCAAACCCTGCCGACGCCCATTAAAGCAATTTCTTGGCGAATCGGGTGAAATTGATCGAGAGCTTTGCTCGAAGACTGGATCTTTAAGGCAAATCTCGAGGAATTCGGTACGAAATTTTCTAGGGTTTGTATTGGGAGATCAGAATCGGGGTTCTCGGTGGGGGGGTTTGGGAGAGAAGGGCGGGGCAGGTGGGAAAGGAAAGGAAGGAAATATAAAGAGATGAACCGAGAGATCGAGAGAGAGAGAGAGAGAAACTGGTTGGGATTTGGGGAATTTAAAATGGTCAGGGAGACGGATTTAGAAAGCAACGGAATCTTCGATGCATTCGACTCCTCTCTCCTTTCATTCTAAAACGGCTGCTAAGGGGCGACGACACCCGTGGAAAGTATTGGGTTCCGGTTAATGTAGATTAGGAACCCGATCCGGTAAGAAGTTAGTATTATTGCATTATTATCAGGAGGCGAAGCCGAGTCTGAATATAAAGCGAGTTCAATCTCAGATTAATCACATTTTTACCCTTCAGCTATCACTCTTAAATAATTAAACTTTTTAACTATAATGGGTTATTTGCACCGAAAATTCACTTGTTTTTTTATTTGACAAACCACGTCATTTTCGGTTTTCTTTACACTTGAAGTTTTTTTCTTATTTTCTTCTAACTTTGCCCTTTCTGTATTTGAATACCGTTGCCCCATCGCAAAGACCGCAATTATTAACTTGAAATAAAAAAGTAATATTTTTATTATCTTCATTCGTACTTAAAAAAACGAAAAAGGATTTTGCTAGGGGATATCTGTCATAGCCATCATCTTCTTCTACTCTAGAGTTTTCACTTCATCGATCGTGTCCCTCCCCAAAATCTCATCTAAGGTTCCCTTTAAAAGTATTCTGCATCATCAGTAAGTAAGCAAAATCTTTTGGTTCGTTTTTTCAACTAGTAGCATTGAGTTCTTTGTTTAAAATTTTTCTCTTAAATTATTGCCGGAGTTCTTTATTTTTGTCTGAATTCTACAGTGAAGATTTTTTTCAATTTATAAGGATTTGTGGGGCTATTTATTTAAAAATCTCTCTTAATTTCGTGGGACCATCGTTCTTTTAGTGAATGTGAGAGATATGAACATTTGTAATATAATATTATTGTTGCTTTTTCAATTACATTACCAAAGTTTATTTACAAAATTCGTCCTTATAATTTTTGTTTCGTTGTTTATTTTACCTTGTTAATTAGGTTTTGCAGTTTATTAACAAAATTTGTCATTGCTATTATATAGATTTCGCAGTTTATTAATAAAATTCGTCCTTCTTGTTTATTTAAATTTCGTAGTTTATTGACAAAATTCATCCTTGTTATTTTACTTTTGTAGTTTATTGATAAAATTCATCATTGTTGTTAATTAGGTTTCATACTTTATTGACAAAATTCATCTTGTTGTTACTTTGGTTTCGTAGTTTATTAACAAAATTTATCTTTTTGTCATTTTGATTTCGTAGTTTATTAACAAAATTCATCTTTTTTATTATTTTGGTTTTGCAGTTTAGTGGCAAAATTTGTCATTGTTATTAATTAGGTTTCGCATTTTATTGAAAAAATTCATCCTTGTTGTTATTTAAATTTTATAGTTTATTAACAAAATTTGTCCTTATTAATTATGTTTTATAGTTTATTGACAAAATTCGTCCTTGTTGTTATTTAAGTTTTGTAATTTATTGAATAACATACATCCTTATTACTTTTAGTTCACAATTTATTAATAGCATTCATCCTTATTATTTTAGTTTTGAAGTTATTATTTTGATTTCATAGTTTATTAACAATATTTGTACTTATTATTTAATTTTAATTAGTAAAATTAGACGTATATTTTGTGTGTTGTATATTTAAATACCTACTGGCTGTTTTAAATATTATGTCCTTATTATTTCTGACTATAATTTGAATAAATATAATGACAAAAACAAGAAAGAGAGATTCTACTAATCACGATGAATTGATGGAACTTCAACCAAATCAGACCCTTCTATCAAAACTGAAAAAGGACTCTGATGATAATTTTCAAACCAACCAGACTCCTCCATCAATAAGAAGATTGATAATGTCACAAAGGGATCTGATTCTGAGAGTTGGTAGAGAAAATACAAGCTCTTTAAATCATGTTTGATTACTTCATAATGCTATACAAGTAAATAAAGGAGATGTTCAAATTTATTCGTGATCAACATATAGTGTGACACCCTCTCCCGGCACCGGCACGTGCATGCCCACGTGCCCACACGATACGTGCGGCTCACGTGACAGGGCGGGCGGGACCCATCATGCACAAATACACTCCTATGCACATATAATCATAACATGTATTATTGCGACACCCAAACCCTAAACACGTGCATGGCATGAGCCCACATGGCACATGCGTGGCACCTAACCATTTCTTTAGTTACTGATAATCAAATAAATATGTATCAACATTATAATTTTATCCATAATATCTAAACTAAGAATAACTCAAGTCTAACTATCAACAGCATACAGATAACCCTACTTGGGCCCCACATAGGCCACAACACATCATCAAGAGCTTTTCACAACTACATATACACAACGGTGGTATATACATAATTATAAAAGTACAAAGTCACCTACTAGAATATAAGACAAGGATACAGACACACTTTGGAGGATGTCCACAAATACATCAGATAAGATAACTCATCTAGCATATAACACTAACCATACTCTACTCTTCACTCACTATCATCATAACTCATCTAGTATATAATCCTTGATAATAAATAAATAGATCACCATGTCATACTATCATTAAAACTCTCTCAAATATGACACATATGATGCATGTCGACTATGTCATGATGTCAAATGCAATGGTGTATAAATTATGATAATTATTCAATAATCATATGAAACTCTCTATATCACAATCATCATCGATATCTCGGTACACCACCATCGTACTAGACCACTGTGCACAATCAACACCCGGTATCCGGTCTCAACATCATGCCCGAAGGCTCAGAGCATACTCTGCCATCTACAAAGAGTATCTCAAATATAATCATACCCTGCCATCCGCTGAGAGTATCAACATCTATCCAGACTAGGCACCCTTCCAGCTGATAGAAATTTTGTGAGGATAACTCGCCACATATGTCCTAACAAATGACATGTGTCCGAATATCTACTGCGCACATATACTAACGACATCGGATGAAAGGCCACAGGATCGTGACTATATCGAGCAATCAATCATCCACCAAGCGCGTCCTAACCCTCGCGCCCACTTAGGTATCCTTACGTTTTTTATCAACTATCCTATCAATCACATTTCATGTTTTCCTTCTAAATGACAGATCATATGTATATATCCAGTACAATAACAGGATTTTAGGTGGAACAAAAATCAAAAGAAAAATGATGCAATATAATCTCCAATCATGTAGTCAATACATGCATACTTATACTAATCTATTACATGCATACTCATGCTACAGATCAATTGGACCTAACATTATAATAGTATAATCATCTCTCATCATCTTTATTTATCATCATCACACTCATATCCAAGATCAGCCTAATTAGATGCATGATAAAAATATGCTCAATTGTAATCATTTTAGATAAAGTCATATAAGCATGCTGGAGGCCAAAACATGTATCTACATAATATATAATATATCCTACTTTGAGAAAGATGTCTAGGGGATAAAACTACTTACCACCACTGTAAATACCAAACAACCACTTGTTCACGCTGTTATGACAACAATCAAGCCTCGATAGCTAAGTCCACGAAGAGTGGGAAAGAAGAAAAGGAGGAGGAGGGGAAGAAGAAGAAGAAGAAGAAGAAGGAGGAGGAGGAGGAGGAGGAGGAGGAGGAGGAGGAGGAGGAGGAGGAGGAGGAGGAGGAGGAGGCGGAGGATAAGAGGGGAAGAAGGTTGGGCCGTAGGGGAAAGGTATGGCCGCTGGTGGCTACTCAGCGGCCAGCCTCTTGCCAGCAGCTCAAACCTTCGGCGGTCTCGAGAGGAAATTGAGAGAGAGAGAGATAGAGAGAGAAAGAGAGAGAGAGAGACTCACCGGTGGATAGAAGGGCTGATGGCGGCTCTTTCGGGCGGTCGGTGACTGCTTGTGAACTAGAGGGACAGAGTGAGAGAGAGCTAGAGAGAGGGAGAGAGAGAATATGGGGAAGAGAGAGAAAAAAAATATTAGAGAGAGAAAGCGAAGGGTCACACGGTGGTAGAGTGGTCGGTGGGCCGGGTCCCACCTCCACGCATTGCTGCGACGTGGAGAAGAGTGGCTCGTTGGAGGTGCGTGGCACCCCCATCGCTGCCACAGCATACATTACATGCTGGGCACGAGGCCGGCCACAACGTGGCCGGTCACGTCGTGCCCAACAAACTTTAGTTTTTTTTTACCTTACTTGGGTTATTACAACTATATAAATTATCGTCTGATACAATAAAGTATAAATATAACAAATAATGAGACAACTCAATTTCTATACAAACTATCATCCAAACCGTCTTGCACATATATCTCACCTCATCAATCTAAAATATCTTGTCAGGATATCTCAAGTCGCTATCACATACCACATATCTGAGAGGGTTAGAAAGGGAAAATAAAGATAGTCATGAGCAAAAGACTCACTGAATGGACCTTACCCCAAATTAGTGATGCCAAACAGAGAGTAAATCATATACTGAATAATATAAATAAAAAAGAGCATCATGTCATGAATGAGTATATCAATACATCCTCAATAATATATAAATAAAAAGTAGATAACATGTCATAACTGATAAAAGTATATAATCATTGACAATGAAAAAACAGATCACCGTGTGATACTATCATCATAATTCTCTCTCAAATATGTCACATGATGCATGCCGACTATGACCATACTATTATACCAAATGCAACCATATATGATGTATATTGACCACTCGATAATCAAGTAATCAGATGATAATGAAATCATATGCATTTCTCAATATCTCAGTCATCAATGTCAGCTCTATATGTCATCATCATACTAGACCACTGTGCACAGTCAACACCCGGTACCTGGTCTCAACATTATGTCCGAAGGCTTAGAGCATACTCTGCCACTCGTAAAGAGTATCTCAAATATAACAATTTCCCGCCACCCGCTAGGATATTAACATCCATCAAGATCGAACACCCTCCTAGCAGATAGAACCTCGCGAAGATAACTTGCCACATATGCCTTAGCGAACGATATGTGTCTGAATATCTGCTGTACGCACAGACTAACGACCTCGGACGTAAGGCCAATAGGATCGCGACTATGTCAAACGATCAATAATCTCTAGGCACGCCCTAACCCTCACGCCCACTCGAGTATCCTCATGCTTTCTATCAACTATCATATCAATCACATTTCATGTTGTCCTTCTAAATGACTCATCATATGTATATATCAATACGATAACAACTCAATGCATAATAGGAATTTAGGCGGAATAGGAATCAAGAGAAAATGATGCAAGGTAGTCTCCAACCATGTAGTCAACATATGCATACCTATGCTAATCTATTACATACATACTCATGCTATAGATCAACTAGACATAAAATTATAATAGTATAATCATCTCTCATCATCTCTATTTATCATCATCATACTCATATATAAGATCAGCCTAATTATTTGCATGACAAAAATATGCTCGACTGAAATCATCTTTAGATAAAGTCATATAATCATGCTGGAGGCCAAAACATGTACGTACATAATATATAATATAACATAATTTGATAAAGACGTATAGGGGATAAGACTACTCACATCTTATCACAAGACTCAACACATGTATCCCTTAGGTCCATCAATCAACCGCCACTCATCGCTAGTGCAATCCCTGGGGTTTCGAATAAGGGGGTTCAGAGTCTGAAATGTTTAAGTAACATAAAGTTAGTTATTTATCTAATTAGAATTAATTCAAGTAAAATATAAATGTTTATTAGGTTTAGAATAACTTCTTTTTATTTTTGATTACATAACTAGATCTATAATATAGATACAATTCGAACACTATAATTATACTATTATCATAAAATGCTAGTTATAATGTAAGGTGAAAGGTTTGTTTCTTTTTATTTAAAAATATTCTAAATATATAATTATAAAGTAAAAGCTAAATAATTATAAATAAGATATAAGTATAGATAAGTTCTATTTTATAATAAATTTTATGATTCTTACTCTATCTTGATTAATCATAAATCATATAGTATTTACTTAATTATGCAAAATAATAAATAAATTAATAAGACTAGTATCTTATTCTACACACAATAGTATATAATAAATTAAATTGTTAAAATTACTTAAAATGCATATACTATGAATACATAAATCTAATATAAATAAATAAATAAATTTAAGTATCACCTATATTTATGCATAATAGTTATAACCTAATTAACCATTAATTATACTAATTATAATTAATAATTATCATGTGGAGAATATGTTATTATGAACATAATTAATGTCTAAATAATTTATCTACATTAAAAAAAGCAATACCTAACTAAATAAATAAACAAAAATAAAATAAAATAAATAATAAAAGCAATAACACCAGTGTTGGGCTCGGCCCAACACTGTAGAGCCTAGCACTGCTTGCTACAATGTTGGGTCGAGCCGAGCATTGTTGCAAAAACAGAAGAAAAAGCTCAGAAAAGAGATGAAGAAGAAGAAAAAGAAGAAGAAGAAGAAGAGGGGACCGGGTTGATGGGGAGGGGACTTGGCCGCTGCTGGCCGGCCTCTTGCCGGCGACTCAGTTCCGGTGAACCCGAGAGAGTGAGAGAGAGAGATGGAGAGAGGGAGAAAGAAAGAAAAAGAGAAGGGAGGAGAGAAGAGAGGAAAAGAAGCTCACCTTGGTCACCGTGGTGACGACGGCAGCAACGGTTCGGCAGCAGTAATAGTGGGAGAAAGAGAAAGAGAGTTTGAGAAAGAGAGAGAAATATAAAAGAGAAGAGAGAGAGGCAGTGGGGACGTCAGCTTAGTGAATAGACCTTACCTCGAATCAGTGATGCCAAACAGAGAGTAAATTATGTACTGGATAATATGAATTAGAAAGAAACATGATGCCATGTATGAGTATGCATATATATATATATATATATATATATATATATATATATATATATATCGTCGATGACATAAATATAAATGAAATAAATAAGCATATTATATCCTCAACCAAAAATATATCTCGTGATGAAATTATAATATAACATTACCAAATATAACAACATATGATGTATAACAATCATGATCCAGTGATACTAGTTACATCAATGATGATGCATGATGCATGCTAATAACTACATAATTATATATGTCAGAGCTAGATACAATTCACATATCTCTCACTATCACAATCATCTGTCTCAACTCTGAATATCATCCATCATGCTGGACTACAGTTCCCAACCCCAAACTCGATTTACATCATGTCACAAGCTCAGAGCATATCTTATCATACACTAAGATCTCTGTAGATAAATCATACTATGCCATACGCTAATGGTATTTTAGAAGAAAATAATCATACCCTACCATACAGTAAGGGTATATGAATGATAGTTGTACCCTATCATATGTTAAAAGTACAATTATCAACCATCACCATACTCTGTCGTACGTTAAGAGTATGTCTAGTACCAGTCTGGACCAGATACTATTTCAGCCATCACATCATATACACAACTATTTTCATGATTTTTTATACATAATAGATTATATACATATATCCACTACTGCAACAGATCATGCAACTCATGAATTTAGGTAGTAAAGAAGCCAAGAGAAAAATGATGTAATGCATATTCCAACCATGTATCTAACACATGCATACTTCTGTTAGTTTATCACATGCACACTCATGCTAGAGATCATCTTGATATAACATCATAACAGTATAATCATTTACAATCATCTCTATATATCACCAATGTACTCATATCCTAAATTAGCTTAATTAAATGCATGATAAAATATACTTGATTGAAACATATATGTACATAATATATAATATATCTTAATTTGAAAAAGGCGTATAGGGGATAAGACTACTCACATCTGATCAGAAGACCCAACACACGTATCCCTCACGTCTATCAATCAACCGTCACACATCACTAGCAAGGTCTATGGGGTCTCAAATAAGGGGGTTTAGAGTCTGAAAATGTTTAAGTAACATAAAGTTAATTGTTTATCTAATTATAATCCATTCGAGTAAAATATAATATTTTATTAGGTTTAAAATTGATTAGATTCATAGGATAGATTTAATTGTGATAATATTAATATGCTATTACCATAATTTATATTTATTTACTAAAAATCCTAGTTTTCTAATTATAGAATAAGTAATAAGTAAATAGTAATTTATCTCCTTTTGTAAATAACCAAAGACGACCATATATATATGATTTAATATTAATACTTATTTTGTAATACCTACTTTTATTTGAATGATCAATATTGAGCCGAGCCCAAGCTGCTGAAAGAGGCTCGAAATCAATATTGAGCCGAGCCTGAGCTGAAGCCGGCTTGCTCAGGCTCGGCTCAATCGGCTCAGTATAAAAGTAAATTATAAAACCCTAATCCTCAAATCTATGTTCTCACCTTCCTTCTCCAAAACGCTTGCTGCATCGTCCTC
Organism: Typha angustifolia; assembly: GCF_048772165.1. NCBI lineage: Eukaryota > Viridiplantae > Streptophyta > Magnoliopsida > Poales > Typhaceae > Typha > Typha angustifolia. The sequence goes on along the minus strand of NC_133252.1, from coordinate 6,053,045 downwards.
CTCCCGCAATAGTGTTCTCCTCTAAGCTCCGCCTCACCTTCATTCTCCAAGCCGTCGCCGCCTCACCTTCCTTCTCCAAGCCGTCGCCGCCGCGTCGTCGCCTCACCTTCCTTCTCTAAGCCGCCATGTCATCCTCCTCCGTCGGCCGGCAAGAGGTATCCTCTATCGTCCTCCTCCAATATCTTGTGCCAAACGACTTCAATTTAATTCCTAAAATTTATCTTTAGGCCCTAAAAAGGTTCAAAGATTGTTTTGGGGTATATTGAGGTCATATAGTAGTCATATAGTGCATTTCCGGTTAGCCAAACGAAGGATGTAATTTTTATGGCAACGCAAAATAAAATTCTGATGTATGATCGGAAAGGTAGGGTTTGGAAGGAGGTTTATGCTGCGAAAGGAAATTAGATCTTCGATAAATTATGGTAACCTTTTATATTGCTTGGCATTTTGGTTTGGCATAATTTATATTGCTTGGCATTTTGGTTTCCAGAAATCACGGGTCACTTGTTAGATGGTGATGTGCCCCTTGATTAAAAGTAATCAAAGGTCACCCCACCATATAGCACTTAGATGGCACTACTAAGGCGGTCTAACTTTAAATATATAAAATTTAACAGTAATCCTTCTACCAAAGATAAACCAAAGATAAACCAAATGAAACTAGGTTTCTAGATTATATCTTATTGTTCTTTTGAATTCTTAGATTTGATATCATCTTTTGGACAAAGAGTATGTCCTTGTAGATGATCTGATATGTTGTTTCCTTTGGCGATTAACTATATCTGTCATATCTATTTTTGTTTTTACTAATTAAGTATTATAAAAATTTAAGCAGTATTTCTGTTTTTGTTTTTTGTTTTTTTATGTAGATGTCAGAGTCAATAACTAAGAATCTTTCTGATGCTGTTGAAAATGAACCTATTGAAATTTATATTGGTGAAGAGGATAATGAAACTAACAAGAAAGAAGAAAGTAATAGTCAAAAGAAAGGGAGAAGAAGAACTTCTGATGTATGGTTGTATGTCAAGCGGGTTAAGGTATAAGAAAATGGAGAAGAGGTAGAAAAGTATCGATGTAATAATTGCTCGTCATTATTTAATGTTCCTAAGCAAGGCACAACTTCACACATAAAAAGACATGTGAAATTTTGCACTGGTTTGGTAGGCAAAGGACAAAAAAAAATTACTTTTGCTTCTACATCTAGTGTTACTAGGACTTCAACTATAAAGGAAAATTATCTCAAAACTATTTCATCAGGATACAACCAAAATGTGGTGAGAGAAATAATGACAAAAATGATAATGGTACATGAGTATCCTTTTAATATGGTTGAGCATACATGGTTCAATATTCTTCTGAAGGTTCTTAATCCATGTTATGAACGGATTTCTAGGAACACAATGAGAAGTGATGTCATAAAAGTATATGAATCTGCAAAAGAAGAAGTGAAATTGCTTGGTTGGCTTTTATTGTATTTACTGGTAAAATTTTTGAAATGAGTGTGGTTGCTAATCACTGATTAATTTTAAATTTTATAGTCGATTTGGTTGGCTTTTATTTTATTTACAGATAAAATTTGTTATTCAATTTCAGCTTTTTTTCACTTTAAATATGTTGTGGCTCGGCTTGGGTTCGAATTGGCTCGGCTTGGGCTTGGTCCAACTTGGCTCGAAGTGAGGCTTGATAATAGGCTTGTTTCATACTTAGCTCAGGCTCAGCTCGAGCTCGATCAGGCTCGGCTCGAGCTGAGGCGAGCCGAGCCTGAGCCCAATAAAGAAGCTCAAAATTAATTTCGAGCCAAGCTTGAGCAGCAGCTAGCTCGCTCAGGCTCGGCTCGTTTACACCCCTAATGCGATGGTCCGCCGCTCCCCTCGGTAGCAACTCCTATGGCTTCTCAAACAGTCCAGAAAAGTCATCTAATAAATTAGACGATTCAATGGTACTACCTGAACTCGTTTGAGGCTCATCTCCTACTGATCTTAACTAAAAAAGATAGGCCAAATTATACGCACAAGACAGCCCCATCAAATATGATGGGTCTCAAACTCTATAACCACTGAGCACCAAGGACAACGTCCGTTTCTTGTAGCGCCAACGGATACAAGTCCACAATGATGTCGTGTCCTTGCACTCATATACCGACTCGGCGACACAAGCTCTCCGTCTTAAGCTTTGTGCCATCTCCAATAGCAACATCAAACCCCATAGTCGGTTCGGCATCCAAACCTAATCTCCTCACTACTCTCTTGTCTAGAAATTTGTGTGTACTCTCCGAATCGATGAGGATGTGCACACAATATTTTTTAACGATTCTGTTTACTTGTAACGTCCTCGGCGCGGAAGTACTAGAATATGTATGCAACGATATTTCAGCTTTGATATCTTCCTCCATGCCCTCCTCAACGGTCTCCTCTTGGGTCTCCTCTGGACACTTTCCATCATCATCAATCTCATCATCTTCCTCAGGATCATCAATAAGCATCACACTCCCAATCGGTTTAGAACACCGATGACCGGGGGTAAAATGCTCATCACATCGAAAGCAAAAGCACTTCACTCTTCACTCCTCTACCTGGGCAGGTGTGAGAGTTCGAACGGGGGGTCTTGTGCCTTCTCTAACATCTAAAGAAGGTCCCAAAGGTGGTCGTGGTCTATTACTTACAGCAGCTATTTTTGAAACTGCAAAATTTTCAGCCGGCGTTTTAGGAGCAAACCGCCCATTTCGGTTGCCCCAATTGGTTTTCGCTACCATTTTTAGAGCCCTATGTTTTTGTTCCATCCTCACGACCTTCTCAAAGGCCTTCTCAAGAGTAGTAGGACATAGAGCACGAACATCCGCTTGTATCTCATCCTACAGCCCTGAAATAAATATACTCATCAATGTCCTTTCGAGCCACGGTAGCTCACAACGACTACTAACTCTTTCAAACTCAGCTTGGTATTTCGATATGATTATTCTCTGAACCATCTTGCTTAGTGTGGCAGCAAAATCTTTATATGCCGCTGTTCCAAATCTACGTGTAATCCTCCTACAAAAATCAGCCCATCCGGTAAATCCACTACCACAAATAACCGATCTATACTAGTGCAATGCCATTCCTTGGAGGTGAAAGCTTGCCATCTAAATCCTCGAGTTCATGAAAGATCCTCATTTCAGGTCTAAACCTTTACACATGTTGATCACCTTTTCTAAATCCTCTAGCACGTCCATCACCAACTCCATAGGGATCAATCTTATCCTCATAGTGCCAATCCTCCTCATCGACGAAGCACATCGATCCCACACGCCTCTCGAGTTCCACTACCGTCAGTCTTGGGTTTTATAACGGAGGTGGGGGATGATGTGAAGGCCTAGGTAAGAGGGGATCATTGACACTCACATGACGCACCTAGACCTGTGGGGTATCGGTTAGATGGAGTCCACCGCTGGTCCTTCTTGAAACTCCGTTCGTTGTCGAGAAGATGACGAACTCGATCGATTCACGACATATTATTCGTTGAATTCATTAAAATTCTTTTGCATGTTGTCAACTCTATGCAACAATGTTTGGAACATGCCTTTAAGTTCATCCATATTCGAACCCATATGCGTTGGTTGACTTGGTTCAGCCGTGGTCGCTCCAAAAGAATTGGCTTCACGGTTAGGATTATCATGCATTGAGTCCTCTCTTATTGGTGTGCTCTCCATAGGTCTCATTGTTGATGTCATTTTTCTTGTTTTAACCATTAATGGAGGTTTGAGATTTGCCTGCTCTAATACCAATTGATAAGCTCAGATACCAAATTTATAGGCTCTGATACCAATTGATAAGATCTAGAACCAAAGATAGGCTACGCTAAGATTCCTTCAAGATCTAAATTTATTGCAAGAAATAGTCCACACAATCGTAAAAAAATATTTGTCAGATATTCTCTAGTAGTCAGAAAGTTACTAAACTAATTGGGTTGGATCTGTAATTGGGTTGGATTCGTCAACTTTTGTATTTACGTCCTTCGCAGATTAGAACTATAGACGGGACAAAAATATGGAATAATGTGGGTGATGATGATGGTAACGGGTGGAACAGATGTTAGGGTTATGGATGAGTTTGGAGATGAGGGTGGATTGTGGAAGTGATTAAGAAAAGTAGACGAAGGAAATGTAGTGGTCGAGATTCCAAAATAGAGGGGTGGCTCGACAGTCAAGGGAGATTAGAAGTGAGAAGAAACTTTGCCAATGGTAGAGGTGAAAAGATGGTGAAGAGGGGGGCGGGAGAAGTCTAGAGAGAAGATAGGAGGCAAGAAATCAAGAATTCAATAGCATAATGAAGTTAGCTGCCTTTTACATATTTATAGAGGCTAACCAACAAGTCTTAAAATAATATGAAACCCTAATTCTAGATTTTTTCTGTCGACTGCGTTTGTACGCGTGTCGAATGCACTCAAAAAGCTCTATCTCTGGATGTGCGAATGCGATACAGGCGTTCGAACTTGCTCGACTGCATTCGAATGTACAATATGTATTCTCTGTATTTGTGAACCTCATGCAGGCGTTCGCAAGGTCGTTCGAACGTGACCCCACCTGCGTTTGAACGTGACCTACATAAATTTTATTTTAATAAAAATAAACATTTAATGCAATAAGAATAGATTCTAACTAAGTGTATCGGAAGTAAGAGACCTCACTAGTAGCGGCGGCAGTTCCAAGGGAGGTAGCGGTAGTCGGCAAGCGAGCGGGGGCATTGGCGGTAGTAGTGAGAGAGAGGGAGAAAGAGGGTTTGAGAGAGAGAGAGAGGAGAGAGAGAGACTGAAAGAGAGAGAGAGTGGAGAGAAGTAAGAGAGAGAGAGAGGCGGTGAAGTAGGGGGAAGGGCTGCAGCTGCGGTGGTGGCGGGACTCGTCGCAGCTAGCTGGCTCGACCTAATTGGCCGGGCCAACGGTTGTGGGTGCACATGGCGCCCTCAACATGAGCCCACAATCTGTATGGCACGAGCTTGTGCAATTGAATAATAATAATTTTTTAAATCTCTTTCTTTTTGTCTATTTTTTTTTAATTTATGTACTATTATTATTATTATTATTATTATTATTTTATTTTTATTTTTATTTATTATTATTATTCTTATTTTATCTAGGTTATTACACAAATGAAGTGTTCATTTGAATATTTCCTCCAATTCAGCTTACTAAAGAGGAAAAAAAATAGTTAAATGATTGGATTGAGTTGTAAACTTTATGTTTTGCAAATCCTATTGAGAAAAAAAAGTAGTTAGTCAGGTATAGATTGAGTTGAACACTTAATTATTTTTATTAGATTTCCAATAAGTTTATATATATGTCAAATTTATTTTCTTCAGTATGAATCCAAGTTAGAACTTCCTAGTGAGCAAGAATTATCCATCTACGCGGGCCGAATGGAACAAGAATCATCCATCAGCAATTTATATGTTGTTGTGGATGATTTGAAGAAACTAATGAGCCAAATGGTACAAGAAGGTAGCTAGGATTGCTAAGTGGACTGGTTCAAGTAGTGTGGCATTTGTGGTGAACCTAAATGAGATGTTCAAATTTTGAAGTTCTTACATGCTTCGCAGTAGATTCAACATTGTTGAGCTGCCCAATGATTGTTCTGTGTTGGTGGAAGATGGAGAAGAGGAAGAGAAGGAAGACAGAGAAGGAAGAGAAGAAAGGGGAAGAGGAGAAAGAGAAAGAAGAGAAGGAAGAGGAAGAAGAAAAAGAGAAAAAAGAGAAGGAAGGGGAAGAGGAGAAAGAAAAATATAAGGAAGATAACGAAGTAGAAGAGGAGATTGAACAATCTAATCAACCTTTGGTGGACTTAGAATCTAATGGAACAGTGAGGATAGTCGATGGCATATGTAAACCGGATCAATTACCTATTACCCAACATAATTGATTCGATAGAGAATGTTATCTCCAACAAATAGGAAGTTTCTTTGGGAGACAAAAATGGCAAGAAAACAAAAGTCTATTAAAAAAAAGAGAAAAGTATCACATTTGATTATCCTGGAACACAATTATTGATGGAAGATGATAAATATTTGATTAAATGGATTTTTCATTTCCTAATACAAGAGAAAAGTATCACATTTGATTATCTGTTTGGAAAGATATCACGCGATAGTGAAGAAGTGTCAACTTCTGCCTTTATTAAGTAATATGAACTAATTGATAAAGTGATTAATTGTTTTAGTAGAATTTATTTCTATCAGGAATTAGAGGGTTTTGGTTTGTACAACTATTGCATATTTTCATCAACAGTTCTTGATCAAGGGGTTCAAATACAAAATAACTCGATAGTTGTTGGAATAATTAAAAATTATCCTTTAGAACTTAATAATGCAAAGTTCTAGTTTATCCCTCTTCAGATTTGCAACCATTGGCATCTTTTGGTGGTTGGCATAAAGAACTAAAAGGGTATTCATTACAATTCACTACGGGACCCTAGATATTTACAAACTGCAAAGAAAGTGGTGAATATTTTTTTTTTCACGACATCAATTACTTAAGTGTTTATAGTGAGATATCTGAATAACTCAACTATATATATAAATTGGATGGGTCAACAGATGGCTGCGTACTTTTACACCACAAATACATGGTATCTTGGCTAGAGAGGTGTTGAAGAAAGGAAATCGCACGAGGGACCGGAAGCTATTCAAAGCCAGTTGCCCGAAATAGGTTGATTCGTAAGTTCATTTAGTACATATGATGTAAGTTATTCTTAAATTTGTAACTAATTCATAATGCATTTTTCTGTGGGGCTGAATGTGCAATATTTGTAATGTTATATTTGACTATATCCACAGAGGGCAAGCATTTGATTTTCAACAGGACGACATGTGCAGACTTAAGGTTTTCACATGCGTTTTAATTATTAGGGACGAGATTTCTACGATGCTGTCAGTACTAAAAGATTAATTAAGTAAGAATTTCTCTCAATGATTCTTATTTGACCCTATCTAAATAGTATTAGTGAAGTTTATGAATTCTGCAGCGAATATTTATTACAGTTGTTAATATAGTTTTGAAAATTGTTAATATAATTTCAAAAGTTATTAATATATCATTAATAAAAGTCGTTATATTTGCCAACGTTATTATATAAGGAAAGTTGTTTATATAATTAGGCATTTTAAGGCAAGTTATTACTATATTTGCTAACGTTGTTGTATAACTACGAAATTTGTTTATATATTTGTGAACGTTGTTATTATATTTGTGAACATTAATATATAACTAAGAAAATTGTTATTATATTTGTGAAATATGTTATATAACTAGCCATTTTAAGGCAAGTTATTATTATATTTGCGAATGTTGTTATTAATTACGAAAGTTGTTTACATATTTGCTAAAATTATTATTATATTTGCGATAGTTATTAATATAGTTTTAAAAATTGTTAATATAGTTTTGAAAGTTGTTAATATGTCATTAATGAAAGTTGTTATTATATTTGGGACAATAAGATACTCTATATTTATATTTTTAGAGAACAATATAAATATATAATTATAAAGAGAAGAGGAATCACATTAAACATACGGTACAGTAATGGGACCTAGAATATTAAGCCAAGTAGTACATTATGTCTGGTCTGAACGGGAGTAATATCCAAAGAATGGCCCTCAGATAGAAGGGTCACACCTTCCATAATTGAATTCACCAAAATAGGAAACGATTCAATAGTCATCTCTTCTGAAATTGGGCCATGCCATGCTAGAGATTCCCGCTCTCTATGTAGTTGATGTATACTTGGGCAACTCAATCCCATGCAGAAACTCTGACATGAACTCCTACAATTATTGGATTAGAAAATATGGTTGGTGAAGGTGGTCGGATTTGGCCCCATGCTACCTAAGGGAAAGTAGAAATACCCTGCTCTGCTTCAATCTTTCATAGGTTATGAAACAATTAGTCTGTGCAACTTATGAAAAATATTCACCAAATATTCTACTTTAGTCAAAAAATTATGAAACTAAGTGGAATTGATCCGCAACTCCCTAATCTACGTTTTTCGTATTTATGCTCTTCACATATTTGAACTGTAACTAGAACAAAGATATGATATAGTGCGGATGATGGTGGTGGTGATGAGTGGAGTGGATGTTAGGGTTATAGATGATAATGGAGATGAGGAGGGATGGTTGATGTTGTTTAAGGTATAAAGACGAAATGGAAGAAGTGATCGAAATCCTAAGAAAGAGGGAGAACTCGATAAACAAAGGAGATTAGAAGTTATGAGAAACCTTGTAAACGGTAGAGGTGATAGGTTGGTGAAGAGGGAGGAGGGAGGTTAGGGTAGAGAAACTAGAGAGAAGATAGAGAAGCAAGAAACTATCATTCCAATAGCATTATGATTTTAGCTACCATCCACATCTTTATAAAGGCTAGCCAACAAGCTAAAATAATAATTATTAGCCATAATTCTAGTAGACTTCTACCGATCATGTTCAAACGCATCCGATCGTGTTCGAACGCACAAAAGACGTTCTCTGTTTTTGCGAACCTGATACAAGCGTTTGTACACGATCCTTCCGCGTTTGAATGTGACCTACAAAAAATTTATTTTAATAAAAATAAATAATTAATGTAATAAGAAAATACTCTAAATAAGTGTATCAATCTTCTCCTGCATAACCGACAAGGCATTATCCCTGGCATGATTGAAATGTTTGTAAATTTCATAGTCTTTCTTTCTCCAAAGAGACCAATCAGTAGCGACATCATCCGACTAGGGAAGTTCGGGCTTCATAGAGCTTTTAACCCATCCTTGAATGGTTATGTAAACTCACCAAAGGTTGTTCCTGGTAATAGTTGGAGAGGTGAGCACTCTTGCTGATTGCAGAAGTCTGCACTATTGCTCTTTTGTTTCAGGATTATATGACAGATAAATAGAAGAAGTTGATGGCCTATTAAGAATCAGTTCTCCTCATTTTGTTTTCGTAGTAGGTGTTGATTTTAGAAAAGGAACAATATGTTATGGCAGGCTGAAAAGAATGAACAAGTGTTGAATAAGATCAATTAGAAAGAAGAAGAGAACGTGAGGATCTTTTGGGAGTGAAGGAGACACCTAAATGAGACTGTTTAATAGTCTCGCAACCATGTAATGATGAATAATTATATGTAAACTGTCATGTGATGATGATGAGTTATCGTAAAGACGCTACTTCGCACATATATTTAGGGATACTCATTGACGATCTTTGTGCATATCAAAAGTTTAAGTACAAAATAGATATAATGATTCTGTTAGAGATGCTATGATGAGAAGTGGGGATTTCTCGAGAGCGGAGGTGATGCCACTGAAGAGACGCCTCAATTCATGTAGTATTTTCGTTATTATTACGTATAGTTTCATAATTAAATCACGCACTACTTTTGTTATTATGACATTATAGCAAATATTTATTAATACTTAAACAACCAACAATATAAATGCCTTAATTCACGAACTTTGTATATAAGTTGGTTGGCTACTGATATTAATTTCACTGCCAAATCAGACATTGGATGAAATCTTTTATAAATAGCAAGTGATATTGTAAGTACTCTACAAAATTACTCATTTTTTACAACTGAACAAAATTTTGGAGGTGTGCAGATTAGCCTGACTCCTAATTTCAATGTAGAAAGAGTAGAAATATACTGTACTCTTTACGCAACATATTTGTAAGTAATTTTTTCATGTGTAAAATGTCCAATGAAAATCACCTAACTAAGTCATGTTGTTAGTCGATAAATATGTGTGAAGTAGCATATGTCATGTTATATGTGGTTCTTAGCCGAGTGATCTTCATTGAACATTTTGCACATCTTTAAATCCTAGCCAAGAAACACATATTCTATATGGTTCTTGGTTTTTCCTCTTATGACTACTATTATCGTGCACAATGTCTAGTATGATAATTGTAACAACCTATCCCATAAAAAAAAAATAAATAAATAAATAAATTTGTATGGCATGATGTGGTCGGCCATAAGTGGCGCGAGCTAGGGGTGCCACGCAATCCCAGCCGTCGGCCTAGCCAACCAGGCCAGGCCAACTAGCTCCAATGGGCCCGTTGGCACCACAGTCGTAGCGACGATGTCCCCACCGCCTCTCTCTCTCTCTCTCTTCATACTAGACCATTGTGCATAGTCAATACTTAGTATTCGATCTCAACATCCTATCCATAGGTTCAAAAGCATACCCTGCCATACACTAAGGGTATTTTAGTTATAATCATACCATGTCATACACTAAGAGTATATCAAAATCCATCCAGATCGAGTACCCCACCAGTTGTATAGAAATCACATGAGGATAGCTCGCCACACACATGCCTTAATGATCAGCAGGTGTTCGATTGTCTGTGCACACAGACTCGACTGACCTCAGACGTAGGCTATGAGATATTGCATATCAGCGACCGTAATCATCAATCCAAGCACCCTTAAGTCTGCTGCCTACTCGGGTACCCACATGCCTTTTCTATTAACTTTCTATCAATAAAATTAATGCATTTATTTCTAAATGATATATCATATGCATATATCTAGTACTATAACAAGTTATGCATATCAGAAATTTAAGTAGTAATGAAATCAATAGGAAAATAATATAATACAATCTCGAATTATATATCTAACACATGCATATCCCTGTTTGTCTATCACATGCATATTCAAGCTATGTATCATCACGACATAAAATTATAATGGTATAGTCATCTCTAATCATCTACGTATATCATCAGCATACTCATATCATATATTAGTCTAATCAAATGCATGATAAAATATGCTCGACTGAAATTATATCTAGACAAGATCATATAATCATGCTGGAGGCCAAAACATACATATACATAATTATATAGTATATCATAATTTGAGAAAAACATTTAGGGGATAAGACTACTCACATTTGACCAGAAGACAACACCACATATCTCTCACATCCGTCAACCGAGAGTCAACTCATCGTTAACAGGAGAACATAAGGGGTTCGGGATATGAAAATATTAGGTAACATAAAGTTAGTCGTTTATCCGATTGTAATCCATTCGAGTAAATTATAATAGTTTATTAGATTTAAATTAATTAGATTTATAGGATAAATTTACTTGTGATAATATTAATATGCTATTACCATAATTTATATTTATTTAATAAAAATCATAGTTTGCTAATATAGAATAAGCAATAGATATATAGTAATTTATCTCCTTTTGTAAATAACTAACAACGAACATATATAAGATTTATAAAAATAAAGTTATAAATATAATCTTATTACTAATTATTTTGTAATGCTTACTCTTTTTTAATTAATCATAAATTATATGCAAAATAGTCATTATCCTATTGTACAAAAGTAATATGCAAGCTTAGTATTTTATTTTATACAAAGTGGTCGACAATAATAAGATGCTAAAATTAGTTATATGAAATATAAATATAAATATAAGATTATTAGTAATAAGGCTACATGAATTAATCTAGTAAATAATAACTAAATCATAAATAAAATTTATATACAAATATTATAATTATAATTAATAAATTATTATACTAAAAATACTTAGCTAATAATTATAGTAGTGAGTGTAAATTATCGACATGATTAATTATCTAGATAAACTAATTTACTTTAACATTAGAAAATAAATTAAGTAATTAACAGAAAGGAGAAGAAAAGAAATCTTTGTTATAGTGTTGGGCCAGCATTGTCCGCTACAGTGATGGGCCGAGCCCAGTACTATAGCAGCCATGAAAGAGGAACCAAAGAAGAAGAAAAGAAAGGAAGAAGAAACAAGGAAGAAGAAAGAAAAAGAAGAAAAGAGAACAAGAAAGGAAAGGAAGAAGAAGAAAGAAGGAAGAGGAAAGAAAAATAAGAGAAGAGAAGAAGAAAGGAAAGGAAGCGAGGAGGATTAGCGCCGGCAAGGAGGGCACTGGCTGCTGGTGGCTAGCCAGTGGCTAGCCTCTTGCCAGCGACTCAGCTCTTATAGTATGACCTCGTAGCCTCTAAAACATAAATAGAGACAGACCTGAGGAGATAACAGACCCACATGGCGGAGACACAGAACCACATAAAGCATGTCTATGATCGCAAGCATTGTGAACAAGAGTTGGTCGACAACCTAGTGTCCGTGCATGTTCAGCCATAGTGGCAAATGACCCTAAAATTGGTGCGCAACCAAAAACTAGCACAATAGAATTTTGGGTCGTTCCAAGTGCTCAAGCGGCTAGGCTCGATAGTATACAGATTGACATTGCTTGAAGGATCCTACATTCATTCGGCATTCCATATTTTACTCCTAAAAGCTCGAGTAAGAGTGAACCAGATCATGGACATGGACATACCCGGCCTAGTGGAGGAGACACATCCAGTGGAGTCAGTGAGGGTTCTGGCCAGGAGGCAATGAAGCAGAGATAGGAGGTTACCAACAAATATTATAGTGGAGTGGTTGGGTTGACACTTTGATAATGCTACATGGGAGCTTGAGTCTGAGATAGTTTAGCGCTTCCCTAGCTTCATGCCTTGAGGACAAGGTGGCGAAAGCATGGTGGATTATTGTGAACCAGCCCAGAGCTACTTGGTCTAATTGAGTCTGGTTGGTCAGGTCAGTCTAGTTATCAAGTTAGGGTTGGTCTAGTTGAGTGAGTCTAGTCTAGGATTGCTTAGAAAACAAATAACCTATTATAAGGTGGCCACCACAAAGGTGGTGATGAGCACCCCAAGGAGGCAATGAGATTACCCTAACCTTTCTTCCACTATCTCTCTTTCCCTCTCTCTTTCTCTCTCTCTCCAAATTTCTCTTACAACTGGCGGCACATCGGATCGAGGCCACCAGTTGAACTTGTACTCGTCCTTCCCCCTAACTTCATCTTCCTCATGCCAACCTCCCCTCCCAACGTTACTCCCTTAGCTCGTCAAACCCCACTAGCACCTTCATCTCCATTCCCCTCATGCCATCACCACAAGCCTCAAGCATCTTCCCCTTCCTCAAGCAACTCCTCTTGCCAACTGTTAGCCTATATCGCACCCATCGAATCGCAACTTCGCCCAACCAAGCTCAATCGCACGATTACCTCCTTCCGCACCGAGCTCGAGCCACATCATGCACAAATACACAGACAATGTATCAGATATAGGGACAAGTATCAGATACCAAAAACTCATTTTATCTCATGCTTCTTACAAAGTAGGAAAGATTGACTAGTTTCCTGTTATCTATAGTTCAGTACTACTAGCATTAGTTAGAGAAATAATAAAATTTATTGATGGTAGAGGTCTAAAGAAATGTATTAACATTAGTATCAAAATTTTGAAAGATTCGAAGTAGTAGAGAAGTAGACAAGTTTGAATTAGTACAGCTCGAGGAAGAAGGACCGGAGAAAGAAAAGTTTGATACGACTCGGTCGGATTGGATTAATTCGTGGCATATTGGGTTCATTAGGATGTGCCTATTTATCTATTTTGATTTATTACATTTATTTTTGGTATCTGCCTATTATGAATAGAATGTCCTCTTCCCGATTTGCATTAGTTGTAGGAAAGAAGCCCGCGTAGCCGACGAAAAATATTCATCAGATATTCTACCATACTTAGAATATTATGAAACTAGAGGTAGTCGATCCATAACTTCCTGATCTATATTTTTAGTATTTACACTTTTCACAGATTTTAACTCCAATTGGGATGAAAATATACGAAAGTGGGGGTGATGGTGGTAGTGACAAGTAGTGGTGATGATAAGGTTACAGATGATAATGGAGATGATGGTGGATGGGTTGTGAAGTTTGGAGGATAAGGACGAATGGAGAGAACGGGTCGAGATCGCAAGTAGGAGGGAAGACTCGATAAACGAGGGAGATCAGAAGTTAGAAGAGATCTTACCAACGGTAGAGGTGGCTAGTTGGTGAGAGGGAGAAGAGAGATTAGAATACAGAGATTAGAGAGAGAATAGAGGAGGAAAAAAACTAATATTCATTAAGCATAATAATTTTGGCTGCCATTCATACTTTTATGGAGGTTAGTCAACAAGCCAAAATAACAATTATTAACTTAAGCTAGAGATGAGCTAGAAACAGCTTACTCGACTTGACTCAACTCAGCTTTTCTCAAGCTCGACTCATTAGCTCGATGAGGATCTTATCAACATCTAAGTTAGTGATCTTGACCTCGTCGGTAGTGTTGATGAGAAGGTTGAAGAGCACTACAACGTTGATGAGAATGTTGAAAAGCGTGATACGATCTCCCCTTAGGCTAAGGTTCGATCTCTTCCAATTCTCTGATCTGGATTGGATCTGACATAGAACTTTGTAATAATATTTCGAAAGATGCCACCATTGTATTGACGTAAAATTTGGATATGTTCTAGTCCCAGAAAAAAGCTTTCCAACAAATCAAGTTTCAGGTGAATCGGATATGGGGATATCAAGATATTGTCCAATTAGTAGACAAACGTCAAAGTGGTCTGATCAGAATCCGTGGATGGAGGAGGCACGAGATCCTAGATGATGGTGGTTGGAGGCAGACCGGCGTTTGTGAGATAGCGCCGGTGAAAAGTGGTGATGGAAAGGTTATGGTTGATGGAAGGGTTTGGGCAATGTTGGATAGATTGGAAGAAGGGGGAGGAGAGGGCCCGTCCCTAAGGGTCTAGGGTGATTGGCCGGTCGAGTGAGGTTAGAAGTGGTGTCGTCGGGGATTGAGAGAACGAGATCGAAGAAGACGGAGGAGGCAAGGCAAAGCTCAATTTTTCAATAATAATCTCTGGTTGCCATCCACATCTCTTTTAGAGGCTAATCAAACAACTCAAAATTAACCTTAAACAATACAATTTCGCCGACCACGTTCGAACGCGCCCGACTGCGTTTGAATGCATCGAGTTCGCTCTTCTTTAGATTTGCGAACCCGATGTAGGCGTTCAAACGCGTGATCGAATGCGCTTGTTTCCCACTTCTCTGGATTTTGGAACGCGATGTAGGCGTTTATAGTGCGTTCAAACGCACAATACATACTCTCACAACCACGTTCACAACCGCGTTTGAACGCACTCCACTCACATTCGAACGCGACTTACAGAAAACTTATTTTCTTGAAAATTAAGCATTAAAGCAAGAAACAAAGACATTTCTAAAGTGTATCCATGCTCGAGACGATATCGGTGAAGTCCGAATCGTATCAAAGCGCAATAACATTGATGAGAAGGTTGAAGAGCTTAATGTCGTCATAGAGTCATGGACAATGCGGTGGGAGTGGATTTGGTCAGATTAATTTCATAAACAATACTAAAATTTGGTTAGATTAATCTCATAGTCATACATAGATTTGCTGATTAATGTCGGGAAACAAAAAAGGTTGTAGAAAAATATTAGATTTGACCAAATAATACATATTGGCATTAAAAAAGAAGTGTCAAGTAAGTAGATGGATGTGATCAAGGATGTCTAGAAGAAAGAGGAGATGAGTGCTCATTTGTCTTACATAGTTACATGAGAGATGGCCACAATAGGTAGTAGCTGTGTAGCATGCAATGGCTTTAGCACTAGGAGCAGAGATACACCAAAATTCAAGGACAAAAAAGTGGATAACAAATTAAAATTGTAAGTTATTTGTCTTCACTCAAGTAACCTTAGTGACGAAGAAGCTTGAAAATAAGACGACACCCCGGTTGGGGGGGTGGGAGAGTTAGTAGTGAATAGGGAAGGGGGATTTGGTGCAGCAGCGAATGACTGAGGGGAGTTAGTATGGAGGAGAATCTTAATGGAGGTAGCGTCACAAATGTTGGAAGAGGAGGGGGAGTTGAGAAACTTGAGGGATGGAGCCATGGAGGAGGGGGAGTGGGTGAGATGACAAGTGGGATGGGTGAAAAGGAAATAACTAGGTCTTTATATGTTTTAGATTATATATATACTCGAGTCCTAATTGAGCTAAGCTCTTAGTAAGGCAAGCCTGAGCCTCATTAGCACACGGGCTTTTTTGACGCCCCTATTTTTTACTATTCAAAGTTCATGCACTAGCATTTGCTAATCTTATATGGATGCTAATTATGGCAAGTTCAAGACAACCACACCAAACTATTTCAGCAGAAAATGATAGGTGTATTCCAAATGAACCCACAGCAACTAGCATTCGGGTATTATCTTAAGATGCTCATTAGTCATTGTAGCCAAATTCAAGCCAGCCCCACCAAATTATTGCAGCAAGAAACGATAAGACTATTCGTGATGATCCCGACCCACTTCATCCATCATAAGATAGCAAGCACTAACCGCAAGAATTCGCACCTACCATCCAAATCCAATAATCAATCCATCCGGCGTATCCTAACCGACCAGCGCACGGGTCGCACCTCCCGCGGAACTCACTACCGAGCCCCCATATTTTAAAAAATTTTAAAGCCCAAAAGATAGAGCGCGGGGTGGATACTTCCGCAAATTTCCGCATAAACTCCGGTCAGTACAAAGCCAGCAGGGCGTCAGTAATTTTCCCAAACTACCCTTCTTTCCTCCAACCCACCCTCTCCCTGACACTTCAAGCCCTCAGAGAGAAAACCGGAAAAACCAAAATAAAGCAGGGAAGTGAAACCCTTGCCTGCCTCGCAAGTCTCTAAGCTCTTCTTCCTTTGAGTCCAAGCTCTCTCGTCTTCCATGGAGGAGGAGCAGCAGCGCCAGAGGAGGAAGGGGCAGAAGAGGAAGCTGGAGGAGGACGCGGCGGTGGCGGCGGAGGGGTCGGAGGAGGAGGACGAGGACGGGGAAGGGGAGGGTGGGGAGGGAGAGATCTGCTGCCGTCACTCTCATCAGGCTTTGGCGCGAGAGGTTAGGGCACAAGTGGAGATCCTCCAGAGCAGCTTCTCTTGGTGCCTCTCAGATCGCACCGCCGCCAAGCGCGCGACTCACGCCCTCGCCGAGTTCGCCAAGAACGGTAATCCCAAGTATACCGTTCCCAAAATAGTCCACTTCTTTTGGGTTAGTTATTCGTGATTTTACTGTTTATCTGATAGATCTGGTGAATGGATGTTGATTTTTGTAGAGGAGGTTGTGAATGTGATCGTGGAAGGAGGGTCGGTGCCGGCGCTTGTGAGGCATTTGGAGGAACCGCCCTCTGTGGGTGAGGGAGAGCGACCCTTTGAGCATGAGGTAGAGAAGGGAAGTGCCTTTGCCCTTGGTCTTCTCGCCGTGAAGGTATTGGCTGGCAGACGAGATAATCTCTTCAGCACTTTTCTGGTTAAGGCCAAAATTGTTTCTGTTTCATTGCCATCTTTAGATCTCGTGGAACTTAATCTTTAGGTTGTCAAACCCGCATCATCTATTGAGGAAGGTTAGGAGAATTTCCAAAAGGGAAGTCATTTATGTTGATAAATACTTATGGTAATTTTATATTTTTGTAAGAAAGAACAAGTTTTCATCACAGTTTTGGTGTAGTTCTTAAGTTGAATGCAATATAAGGACACTTGAACTATGACTTAATAGTTTAATGTTTATAATTCAACAATTGATCAACCTGTTACAACTGTATGTGCATTTAGTGGCTTAAAATGCTCCCCAAATTTATATTATACTGAGACTTCCTTTTTTGCAACAGCCTGAACATCAACAGCTTATAGTTGATGCTGGTGCTTTGCCTCTGCTTGTGAATCTCCTGAGAAGGCATAAGAAGGGTTCCAACTCTCGGGCTGTTAATAGTGTTATTAGAAGAGCGGCTGATGCAATAACTAATCTTGCTCATGAAAATAGCAATATAAAGACCTGCGTCAGGTTTTCTTTCATATTAACTTGCGCAACTGTTGATTCTTTGCATCAGTGTCATGTGCATAGTTATACTTAGATTGCTTCCTTGTTTCAGAATTGAGGGAGGTATACCACCTTTGGTTGAATTGTTGGAATCTTCAGATCTAAAGGTACAGAGAGCAGCTGCAGGCTCCCTTCGGACTTTGGCATTTAAAAATGATGAAAACAAGAACCAGGTCAGTGCCTTGGCTGATATGGAGTTTCTATTTACTGATGTCAAATGTATATTGCTCATTATTTTTGGTTTTTGTTTGATCTTTTTCCTTTTTACAGATTGTAGAATGTAATGCTCTTCCAACATTAATTCTCATGCTTCGATCTGAGGATGCTGCTATTCACTATGAGGCGGTGAGGTCTTCTTTATATTTGAATGACAATCGAGTAATCGACATTCAAAATAATGAGATGATACTAATACTAGGACGGGGTGTCATACTATATATATTATCTAATACATTTATATTGCTGATCCCATTAAAACATGAGATTTACAACACACTCATTTTCTAGGTTTCAAATGTAAGGGTTGAATTTTGGGAGATTGAGACGACCAATGAAAGGTAGCTTAGGCTATTTTGAGAGAGCAATAATCTGGGTCCACAAGATTGATTTATACTTGAGTTTTAGAAAATGCTAATATAACAATTGGGAGTTTTTTAAGAAATGAATTGGGTAAGGTACGATTTAACATAGGCTTGAGAAATCGAAATTTCTCACTTAGTTGTGTGGGTTATCCTTAGAGGAGCATTGAATGAGAGCTTGGTTATCTAAGGCGGAAGACTAACTACGGGGTCCAATGAAAGGTAGCTTAGGATATTTCCAGAGAGCAATAATATGGGGTCCACAAGGTTTATACCAGAGTTTTAGGAAATGCTAATTGAACAATTGGGAGTTTTTTAGGAAATGAATTAGATAAGGTAAGTTCTAACATAGCCTTTAGAAATTGAAGTTTCTCACTTAGTTGTGTGGGTTATCTTCAGAGGAGCATTGAATGAGAGCATGGTTATCTAAGGCAGAAGGGTAACTAGGGGGCTAATATCAAATTAGATATTTCAGATTAATTTACTTTTGCTCCTACTTTTCTAGTTGAATTTGAGAAATTATGGTGCAATCATGCAAGTTCACAATTGAGAGCATGGATCAGCCATTATTGCAAGCATCAAGCATAGACAATCTTAAGGTAAAGTTATGCTTGAGAAAGTAAGACTGAGAAAGGAAGATTGAACATGAAAGGTGTAATCATCCTCACTCTAGCTTCCATGAATAGTTCCTTGAGTTTAAGTCTTACATTGAAAAAGTAATCATTTTTTCATTACTATCTTAACTAACTAACTATTCTAAGGCTTTGGTTGGTTAGAGAGTAAAATTATTCAAGAATATGTTAATTGATTTTTTATATGCAAATTGGGTACCTACTTAAGTTTATGCATATCTTATTGCTTGATTTGCAAGATAATGATTACCTTGGACAAGATGTTGGTTATTTTCTATGTCAATTACAATATTGCCCCTATGAGATTTATTAGTTCTAATCTATTTTATACATTTAAATGTAGAAAATTGATTTATACAATATAATGATTAAATGCCAAACTATCAATAAAATATATTATATGATATCACAAAAGTGTTGTTGAAGTTATTATCATGAAATAACTTTATATAATGATAAACTAATAATTACATTTGATATTTTTGTTCTTAAAAATGTTAAAAAGATTATTTTGGTAAAGGCAATATTATTTTTCGATAATAATTTCTTTTTATTCATATTTTAAAATAATATTTATTAGTTTATAGCAAGATATTATACTTATTATTTTATGAGGACATATTTGTTATTTCAAATAGCGTAGATTGGTAAATGGGTTACTACTTTCCTTATCCTTATTCACATTACCTTATCACACCCTTCCATTTGCGATAAAATTTTGTAAATAAATTATCACATGACTATCTTATGCAAGGCTGCCAAAATGTATATAAATAGGTTGTTATTTTCAAAATGTGCAGAAACAAGGCCTCATTCATAAATAAGTACCCCTTAATGCACCAATGAATGTTACCTAAAAGTTTAGGCCTTGTTTGGTTTGAGGCTAAACCTCGAACTTAATTAGTTAGTCTTATTTTTTAGTCTTAATTGTTAAAAAAATAAATTTGATTAGATATGAAAAAGATAAAAAAATGTTTGGTTATTGAACCAGTTTAAAGGTCCCTGAACCATGGGGGAATCCCTAAATTTAAAGCAAATAAGGCCTTAGGTGGTTAGAACAATGAACAATGGTTTTAATCTCACTTTTGAGTTCCAGATATTTTTGATAGGCTTAAGAAGAGGACTTGACTTAAGTAGGTGTTGTTTATTTTTTTAATTTAATTGGCCAGGAAGGCATGGCAACATTCAAGCTCAGGGCCTTCTACCTAATACCATGCTACAATGAACTCTATGGTTTTTTTCTCATTAAAAACTGCACATAACTACTTATACATTATAGTATTATAGAAGGCATTTCATTCTGCCAGTACAACATAAGTACATAAATACATCAACAACCTATACTCCATCTGCAATGGATTGTTTGTCTAGTGCAACATAAATACATAAATGCATAATGGGAGATATTAGAAAACATTATCTTCTTTGATAAAGGTATACATCTTTGGTGGTGGATCTACTTGATTTTTCATTACATTCTTCTCAAAAGGATCATTAGTTTGCAAATCTTCTCTTTCCATGAGATTGTAGGGTAATCCAATCTTTTTTTCATTTATATCTTTCTCTAGTTACTTGCATGGATTATTCTGTTTAACAAACCTGCATTTATCATGATATGTAGTTAATTTTTCCATAGGATGAGTAAACAATGAATCTATTTGTTTAAGAGTAACATGAAACATCTAGATATATAATTTTTCGGTTGTACAAGTATGTGCTTATTCTCTTTCTTGTGTTTTCCACTTTTATTGACATAATGTCTTTTGTTGTTTCTGTGCTATATCTTAGGTTGGTGTAATTGGAAATTTGGTTCATTCATCCCCAAATATCAAAAAGGAAGTTCTCGTTGCAGGAGCTTTACAACCGGTGATTGGTTTATTGAGGTACAACTAGCAATTTATAAAGTTGGCATCATCCTTGTTATTTCTTAAATAGATAAATGATTGTTGCTTTAGTAACAATCTAGTTTCTCGCCAAGTTTTGGGATGTTTGACTATTGCTTTCTCATGCATTTTGTTATCATTTATTTGGATTCCCTTTCTTGATTGTTAGTTTTTGATAACTCATTGCAGTAGTTGTTAAAGAGGCTCTTTATGAGCTTCAAAAATCACATTGTTCACTTGTTCTATAATTGATTTTTCCAAGGTTCTAGGCATTAGTTTCAGGATCGAGTGCTTAAAAAACGATATGTATCGGCTGTATTAGCCCTTCGTTTTGGGTGATTTAGTTGGGGATCGACTAAATCAATTGTATTGGCTGATTTGTTTCAGCGATTCGGATCGAGATTGGTTGATACTTGAATCCATGATTATTTCCTTACAAGGGTCTTTTGAAAATGTTATTAACCATGATAAAGTTAAAATAGAAACTAGGGATTGAAGTTTCGGCCAATCCCGATACAGATTGACCATTGGTTCGACCAAAAATAGGGTTGTATGGGCCGAGTTTCGCCCTTTCTAGCCCATATTTAGTACAACTCACTTTGACTTTTTTGAGTTGGTTAGACTATTTCTATCTTGTAGGGATGAATGATGTCCCTATTATTGTCCTCTCTCATCCTCTCCTCTCTCTCCCACGCTTTTTCTGCATGACATAGTCTGTGATGTCGACAGATAGTGGACTCCACTATTGGCTTCCTCAATCTTTGGCGACCTCCGACAAATCTTTCTTTTCTCGCTTTTGTTTTTTTTTGTTCTATTCCCCTTTCTCCTCTCTCTCTACCTCTTTCCTTTGCTGCTGCAATAGCAGCCTTATATGATTACCACTACAGTAGAAAGGGAGTATTTTAGAATTTTTTTGTACTTAAGAGGGTCAATATGTCACGAAAAGTAAATAAGGGTTTATGTGGAAATGGACAATAATTTAGAAGATCGACGTGTAATTATCCTAAAAAATAAAGAAAGCAGGAGGAAAGAGGGATCTTGCTTTAATAGTTTGCATATCACTATTTTTCTATTATTTTTTTTCTAAAATTTTCAGATTTCATACATTTTATAATAGTTTTGCTGATTTTACATAATTAAAAAAATAGATCTATACTGAAACGGTTGATATGACTAATACGACCAATATGTATAATTTTTCTAGGTAGTAGGATATCCAGAAATTGATAGTTAAAACCTTGGAAAGACTGATGTGTTTCTGCCAAGTTGAAGATGGTAATGAAATTTACGGCGAATGTGTTTCCAAGTAAAATGATATTAATTGCAAAGGAAATAACATTTAACTAAATTAAAATTTATTAATGTCTTCAGGATTATTAGTAACTTAGCTATATCTCGCTTAGTATGGTATCTTTCACCAGCAGTTCCCAAGCTCAAATAAAGGAGAAGGGTTGTGTTAGGCTGCTTGACAACAATGTGAAAGTTGCCACACACACGCATGCGCACAAAATTGTTTGTCTTATTGATTGGATTGCTATCCTTTTTGTATGTATTCTTAATATAATGACCAGACTAATAATTGTTGTTTTATGACTAATGATCTGCCACATTTTGAAATGCAACTTGTGAATTCCTATGCTATATGTAATACTTAAATTTACTGAAAGTTTTCTTTACATAAGCTTTGGAATATCATTGTAAAAATCACATGAGAAGGGCAGTGGTAATGTAGAGGCGATTATCAATGTTTTCTTTTCTCATGTTATATCTTTGCTAGTTAGCTTGTTAAGATCTCATTATTTTATTGTTTTCTCTTGATCTGCTTCTTTATTCAACTGCTTTGGTTCACCTAACTCGTTCAATAGTAACTTTTTCCCTATTTACAATTTTTTTGGATCTAACAAAGTGGATGGCAGTTCATGCTGTACGGAGAGCCAAAGGGAGGCTGCTTTATTGCTGGGCCAGTTTGCTTCTGCTGATTCAGATTGCAAGGTGCTTTAGTTTATCTAAATATCTATTTGTTCTTTCCAAAAAAAGGATGCCATATCTTAAGTTATATCCTTTTCTTGAAACTTCTCATTGTCAATAGGTACACATTGTACAGCGAGGTGCAGTCCGGCCACTAATTGAGATGCTCCAGTCTCCAGACATACAACTGAAGGAGATGGCAGCTTTTGCGCTTGGGAGGCTGGCCCAGGTTGTTCATTTCTCAGAGAGTTATTCTTGGTGTTAGTAATCTTCTAACACCATCAGTTAGTTTTAGCCCTTTGAAGCTATTTTAATGGTTTGATGTTGCTATTTTGCTTCTTGATTACGGCTTTATCTTTGAGCTCTAACTACTTGCTTCATTCTATTCTACTTTTTCTTGGCCTAATTATGCATATCAATTAATACTGATTTTGTTGTTGTATTATTGTTAGCAATTAACTCATTATTGTTCTTGTTATGAGATTCTCTGTTGTAGCTCTTCATGAATGGTGAAAAGATTAAATGTTCATGCATTCGTAATGGATGTGAGTCAAAGTCTCTGCCTTATACTATGTAGTATTTTTAGATAGCATAAGAGTCTTATACAATTCGTCATGTTAAGCTTTAAAATGGTAGACATTGACATACTGTTTAGAAGGATAAAAATATACTATGTCATGCTTCGATTAGTCTTAGTAGGTGCAAAATTCTGCAGAAACTTGTCGGAGTGGCACATATCATTGAAATCAAATCTCATTGGTGAGAAAGATAGATCATGTTGAGAGAAATGGGTTTGAGTGAGGTTTAATTGCATTCAACATGGTCAGTTGATTGAGTGTTGTTGTTGAGACATAAGAGAGTTGTTCTCCCCAATTAGGGCTGTTGTAAAGATTGTTGAAATCAATATTTTAAAAAGCATTAGTGCTATTTTGGCAATCAAGACATTGCATAACATATATGTGGTATGTTGGCACTTGCAAATGCATATAAGGTAGGGATAAAAACTAATATAGTCAAAGTCTAAGTTGAGTTCGAGTTCGAACTAGCCTGAGTCTTTGAATTATAGGAATTTAGTACGCTGTTCTGGAAAAATGATCAACAAATGTTCATATGGTGTCTGCAAAATATGAAACCAAAGAAATTGATTTGGTTACGTTGTGATCTACATTTTTCATATTCAAAATTTCTCTAGATTTAAACTCTGTCCGGGCAGAATCGTAATCTAATCTGAGAAAGATATAGGAGATTGTTTTTGATAAGCTTATTAGTTTGTTTCTTATTCTGTTTTAATTACCGTAGGACTCTTTGTTTTAGTTCTTTTAAATAAGGTCTTATGACTTGTATTTTAGGTATTGAATTATTGAATGAGTAGATAGGATTAGGTTTTTAATTTATAGGTTATGTTTTAATCCTAATCCTTAATCAGATTTTGATTCGCAGTGGTTTGAAATCCCATACCTTGCATACCTTTATAAGGACCTTGCTCATGGGACATATGCTATGTTCTATGTTTCCCTTCTCCATTCCCAAGTCAAGGGTGAGTCCCATGCGTCAGTGGCGAGGCGTCTGATTAGAATCTCTCCTACTATTCCTTAATCGGAGAACTTACCTAACAACCACAGTTGAAGTCTAAAAGCCATCATTTTCTAGGTCAATTTGTACCCGTATTTGGGTTTAGCTTGAGCCAAATATTGGGAAATTTTGTATGGCAAGGAAACCCACTTTTGAGTCTGCATAAAATCAAGTTTTTTAAAATTTGAGCTGTCATACGTCTTGTGAAGGTTGTCCAGCAGGCAGCAAGGCTCTTAGGTGAATCTCAATGCATGCACACTTTGGATTCAGCTTGTAGTATCCTTGGGGCGGTATTTGCCTGAAATCTTTCACGTAGGGCAGATTCTTAAAGAGCATGTTGGTTCGCCACACACTACAGGAAAGACAATTAGGATAATTCAAATTCTGCATATGATAATATATTTTTGGACTAACAAGTTTTATGTAAGCAAGTCAGATCAACGGAACATGATAGCACCATACTCTACATGCACCGCCAGCTTTAGAGTATTAACCAGCTGACAGACCTGACATGCACTATTACCAATTTGCTATTCTTATATCCCTTTACCTACTTATCCCTTTTATTATGTTATTTTCCTTGATCTAGTGGTAATAGGTTAGAATCCCAACTACAGGCTTCTTTTTGGGTTACCTTTGACTTGAAACCTATCTACCATGTTGGTACCGAGCTACTATATTGGTTAACAACCCTTGGGGGTTGGGCTCACATAATTGGTTTCAAGCTACTGTGTTGGAATCTTTTGTGAGATTTTAATTTTATTAATTTTATTATTAGATTCTTGAGTGGTTGATTATATGATTACTTTGCTTTAGTTTTGAAGATTGCGTAGTTTTTCTGGCAATTTCTCCTATAAATAATTAGTTCTCGAGCTACATGATAAAAGTAGAGCTGCAGGTGCTGCATTAAATTAATTGGCCTACCTAGGTTGATAAATTGCAACTATTCTCCTTGAGTGCCATGATATCTTACTTTTATCTTAGAAGTCATGATTATATTGTCCATTCTCTTCTTGCTATTTTCTTTTTGTTTTTACACATTTGTGAATTCTTTTGTCATACAGTTGTCCATAATTAAACATCTCTAGCTAATCATAATTATGTAAACCTCAATTGTCTATTTCTTGTGCCTCATATTTGATTATCATGCATCTTTATCCCTGTATTTTATATTTCAAGATATCCTAGTGGTAGGCATTGATTCAGTATGGCTGTCTTTGCCTTCTCTTTAGTTTCTACTTAGCTTATTTTGTATTTGAAATGTAAGCCCCTTCAACTTTCTCCTGGTTTTATTTTAACGTTGTTTGTTTCCATATAAGCTATAACAAGTGTTGTACTGGTATTTAACTTTCTCACCCTCTTTTTTATGACTTCTTTCATCAATATTGCAACTCTTCCATTCTATGATGACTGAGCACTATATTATCCTATCTTACCAGTTGATTTTCTATTCTAGGACACCCACAACCAAGCAGGAATAGCTTACAATGGTGGTCTAGTGCCTTTGCTAAAGCTTCTTGACTCAAAAAATGGCTCTCTACAACATAATGCTGCATTTGCTCTTTATGGAATTGCAGACAATGAAGTAAGCTTAATCTACTGGTTACTGATAATATATTCCATTTGGATGTTCACTTTATTTGCTTTTAAGTTTGAATACAAGAACTGTTGAGATCCTATTTCTTTTTCCTACTATTTGGTTTGCTTGTTGTAAAAATAATTAATATTCTTTTCCCTCTTTCAGGACAATGTCTCTGACTTTATCAAGGTGGGTGGTGTTCAGAAGTTACAAGATGGAGAATTCATTGTCCAGGTATATGAACTATTCCAATGCTTCCAATAGCTGTTATTTGTGTAGTTTCTTCACTTGCAAAGAGCAATGCAATTTGGCGGACTTTCTTAAGCCACCCTTTATTGAGGATGATTAATCTTTTCATAGGCAACAAAAGACTGTGTAGCCAAAACATTGAAAAGATTAGAGGAGAAGATTCATGGACGGGTGAGCTCTGTTTGCCCAGTTTAGGACCTTTTCTGTAATATGTGCTGATGTTAATCTAAGTTACATTTACATGCATAAATGTTGAAGTCATCATATTCATTGACAGTGAATGTCATGTTATACCATTCCTCTTACAGGTACTGAAGCATTTGCTCTATCTAATGCGAGTAAGTGAAAAGTCTGTTCAAAGGCGTGTTTCTTTGGCTCTTGCACACCTTTGTTCCCCTGAGGATCAACAAAAAATATTCATTGATAATAATGGTACTGTATCTTGCCATTTCTAATTTTCAGACCTGTTGTAGAGCTCTTTTATTTATTTTAGAAGGGTACCTTTGGCTTGCTTTAGCAAATCTTTTTCAGTAACTGCAGGTCTTGACTTGCTTCTTGAGCTTCTTGGTTCCACAAACACGAAACACCAACAAGATGGATCCATAGCATTGTACAAATTAGCTAACAAAGCTATGTCACTTTCTCACATGGATGCAGCACCTTTATCTCCGACACCACAGGTTTGTAAGAACAGCAACCATTTGTTGCTAATTTGAACTAGTTTTAACTACTAGGTTTATTTTGTAACATAAATGACTGATTATTGGACAGTATACCATATTATTTACTCTAGAAAAAGTTCTCCAGAAGCTTTGACATATGTTGTCTTTTTTCCAGTTGGTCTAAGATTTCTATAAATGTCCAAGTTTTTGTGTTAACAGGTCATAGTAGCATAACTTTTTTTTTTTGTGTCATATGTAATATATCTATCATCACATCAACCTAGTTGTTAGCATATTTCATTCCTGTAAAATTTGGATTAAAACTGATCTTATCATTTTTGGTGATAAAAGATACAGACTTTAGGTGCTTACAATTTGAGTTCTTTTGACTATTATAAGTTAGCCAATTTTTTTTATCATGTGTCTAATTCATCTCGAAACTAAAATACGACACTAGGTGAGATGCAAAACTGCTGCCAGGATGACAACTCCTGAATATAAGTCGTTGACTGGATCAACAATATGGAAGTTTGAAAACCTCTACGAAAATTACTAAGTTGTATGAGAACAAATTTCATATAAGTCACTTTCTGGTTCAGCTATTTCTAAATATAAATCACTGAATAGAAAAATGACTTATATGGAAAGTTCTCTTTAAGACATAGTAATTTTCTACTTTCAAATTTTCATGTAAGTCACTTATCCGATCCACGTCTTATATTTGGAAATCGTCGTCCTGATTAGTTGTTATGTTAACGTGGCAAAACACATCTAGTTCTGTGTTTAAGTTTTGAAGTGTACTAGCTGTGTAAAAAATGTTTGGGAGCGCGCTAGTTTGGTCAAAAACTATTTTCAACTTTGTATTTTCATATTATTTTGGAATTTTTATGATAACTAGGATTTTTATAGGTTTTTAAACTGTAACATGAAGTTTATTTTGCCGTTTCTTTTTATTATTCCCACTATGCATATTCTCAAGTACATACCTATCAAGTGTTAAGACAGTTATCTGTATTCCCGTATATTTAATTTAGGAAGAAGTCATACAGATTACATGTCCTGAAATTAGTATGCGAATTCTCATATTTTATGATCCAGAAAGAAAAAGGGTGGGCATAGGCTTGTGCAATCTATGTTGCTAGATGCTATTCGGTTTTTTGTTTTGTTAAATCTATGACCTTTGGAAGTGTTTATTTTACATAGTTTTATAGTTGTAACTCATGTAAGCATGTTTCCACTTTTATTATTGATTTGAATAGTACCACTCAGACTCTCCACATTAGCTGGTTCTGTTTTCCATTCGGAATTCTTCTCTGATAGAACTATGTACAAGTATATGAAGGAATAAACAAATTTTATTGGCAAACATCTTATGGCAAATAGAGTTGAATTTTACTTGATTAATAGCATGTACAGATCTGTGCCACTATGTTCTTTTTGCCTTGGATGGCTGGATAGAGTTCAATTTTTCTTTAGATGTCTGATGGAGAAGGTCATTGCAGTCTGACCTTGTTTGCTTTAAGTTTAGGGACCCCTCTTGAATTGGTTCAATAACCAAACATTTTTTGATCGTTTTCATATCTAACCAAGTTTATTCTTTAAAAAATCAAGATTAAGAAATGAGACTAAACAAAGCCTAAGGGACTAGTTGTCATGCCCTCAATAAGATATTCATGAGCTGTTAGAACATCGCATAGTAGGCGAAGACATTTTATGATCACCTTTACCAATGTAGACGAGAAGAGAAGTCAAATAGAACTAATAATTTATTCTCTAAAAATAATGTGTTATCTATCATACACCATCTCTCCCTAAATAGAGAACAATCCTAAAACAAATAAAATTCCTAAAACTACTAGGAACCCAATATAGATAGACAACTAACAACTATTAGGAAATTAAAAAAATAGGGAAAATACTCATAAATAGGAAATTTATATAGGATATCCTTTGAGATTAGGAATCTTAAAAAAATTTCAGAGACCTTTGAGAATAGGATTTGTATGGGAAATGATAATTAAGAAAGTTTGGTACTACATTGGAAGGTATCCAAAAGATGAATTAGACCATAGTGTGATGTGATCCGGGCTTGATCGAATCAAATTGGAGGATATTGAGCTTAATGGATTGAGTCTACTTTATCTTATTAGCTTAATTGTTAGTCGGAGCCCTATGGCATTTAATAATTTACTTATTGGCATTTGCTAGCTTTCTTATTGCTTGATTAAGAGTCCTAAAAGGCTACGCATGCGTTAGTTTCCTTAATTGCTTGAGTAAGAGTCATAGTAGGCTAGGACTTGTTTAATTAGCTAAGTCTAGTTAAATTAAGTTGAATTAAATTAAGTCTGAATTAAAATAGGTTAACCTCTATAAATGTGGAGAGTAGCCCTTTTGAGGATTATGCAAGTATTGAATTATTTTTCATAGCCCTTACTCTCTCTCTCCTATGATTCATCTTAGCCAACCCTTATCTTAGTGTTTCAGCCACCTCCCTAGTCCCTTAGGACCGACCACCTTCTCGTCATTCCTTTCTCTTACTCGATGGACTCCACTAACCATCAACACCATCACCACCTCACTGTCACCATTACCATCGTCATCATTGCCACCACCACCACCACCACCACCACCACCACCTAACACAATTCACCACCATTTAGCCAAGCCCTCTATTCCTGGCATGGATCCTTCCACCACCATCACCACCTCACACTAGCAATCTCCCAACCCTCCACACCTTAATTAAGCCCTAATCAAAGCCCTCCATTAGCCCCATGCTACCACTGTATCTCCTAGCCACAGCCACTACCTTGCCGTGTAGGTTGTTGCGTGCAAGTCAGGGCTTTGAATCATGAAGCCTTATTCTATGGCCTAAACCCAATTCAAACATTAGCCTATCTCTAGCTAAGGCCTTAACCCTCTTCCACACCAAATTTCAACCTCAGACTCTTCCTCTAAGGGCCCGAACTAGCCCAAAATCCTACACAGATCCGACAGACTTGTGCTAGCCTGTCAAGTCTAGGGCTTTCACCTATTTGATCTATCTCCTAGCAAAAGCTTACAACCATCTCTAACTAAGACTTGGACCATCCTCTAGCCAAGTGGCAGGCCCAGATTTGAAATTAAAGGGCACAAGGCACCCAAAAGCCTTAATCGGTCAGATTCATTCATCTAGTCAGACTTGGGTGTACGAGGCCAAGGTCAGAGCATAGTTAATCGGACCAGATATCGACCACAAGAGCCATATCGTTAAAGCATCATGAAGATAGTTGCATGGCGATCGAGGTGATAGGTTTGATCGTACTGCCCCCTCCTTCAATGATGGAAGCATCACCTTCCACCACTCAAGGACAGTTTGAGTAGTCCAGATGATGGCCATGTTGCTAGCCTTTATTATGGAAAGCAAGGGCAATGCAAGCCTCCACTTTGGACATGCAAAGGATGATGCAAGCTTCTATTGATGCGTTGAACCAAGCTATCATCAGCTTGCGGCATCAAGGCATGACAACAGAGGTTCCTTTTCGCCAAATAACCCCTTCACCCCCTTCCGCACATAATGGAGAGGGAACCCTATTGCTCACACTAGCAGTTAGGCGACTCGGCATGCCTACAGATTGTTTCCACTCCCTCTTGAAGATGAGGAGTATTGGGAGGATTTTGATGAGTCAATGCCTCGACAACCTTACCCTAGGGCTGTTGCTACTCATATTATAGGAGATCGTAGACATGAAGGTCCTTGCTGCATAAGGATTTATGGCCGAACGATGAGGCTTAAATTCCCCAAGTTTGGCAGTGGTGATCCACTCAATTGGATCTATTGCATTGAGTAATTCTTCATATACCACGGTATACCGAAGAACTAGAAGCTGTTGTTCACGACATCCCGTCTCGAGGAAGTCACGGCCCGGTGGTTTTAAGCTGGTTGAAGAATGAGGCCTTTTGACTCGTGGGATGAGTTCACTGATTAGACAGCTGATAATATAATTTTTGATTTGGAGAAAAGACGCAAGCAACACACTTTGAATATGAAGATTTCTAGGATATGCTTGCAAAGCTGACTCAAAAGATGACGGTCCAGGCCTACCAATGGGAGTTTGAGTGAGTGATCAATTGAGTTTGTGGTGGAGTAACTTGGGTTTGAAGAGCACATTCATTAGCAGCCTCCACCTCGACATACAAGCCGAGGTGAAGGGTGCTTGATTTCGGAGTTTGGTAGAGGTCAATCACAGCTTAGATGTGGTTCGGATCTGATCAAATCAAATTGGAGGACATTGGGCTTGATGGATTTGTCTAATTTATCTTATTAGCTTAATTGTTAGTCAACGTTCTAGAGAGTTTAATAATTTACTTATTTGTATGTGCTAGTTTTCTTGAGTAAGAATCTTAGAAGGCTATGCACGTGCTAGTTTACTTAATTGCATTATAAGAGTCTTAGTAGGTTATGACTTATTTAATTAGCTAAGTCCAGTTAAGTTGAATTAAGCTAAATCAAGTTAAATTTGAATTAGAGTCGAGTTAGCCTCTTTAAATATGTACAGTAGCCTTTTTGAGGATTATGCAATTATTGAATTATTTTCCTTAGCTCTCTTTCTCCTATTGTTCATCCTAGTCGACACCTACCTTAAGGTTTCGACCATCTTCCTCCAACCGCCGCTCTCTCGAGTCCTTTAACGTCGGCCACTTTCTCTAATTTCTTCCCTTCTATTACTCGGTAGACTCTACTACCACTAACAATACATCATCTTGTTGCCGTCACCATCACCATGACCATCACCACTGCCACCACCCCCACCACCTAACCCTAAGTTACCACCACTCAGCCAAGCCCTCCGTTCTTAGTCTCCATCCTTCCACCAAGATCACCACCTCATGCTAGCAATCCCCTAACTCTCCACGCCTCAGTCAGGCCCTAGCCAAAGCCCTCTATCAATCTCAAGCTACCTATGGCATCGCATTGAAATTTTGGTTGAAACTGAAGTGCCAAAGGTGTCTAAGGGTTTATGCGATGCAATAACAAAGTTGGATTAAAGGGACACTACGATGATTAGGCAAGACTTGAGCTTATCTGTTGCTGGATAAGCCTTAAGCTTATATATTGTTGAATAAATAAGGATAGTGGATAGCCTCTCTTGATCTTATCGTTAGCTTCCTAAATATCTAGGAAAGATATTTAGAAACCTTAGCAGCTAAATTTTCTTTTGTCTATGTAAGGGCTTGAACATTTTACTTGTAAAGAATCTAAAGTTAGTGAATTGAAATAGAAGTGAGAATTTTAGCAAAGAAAACTTTCTTCTCTAACTTATTGAAGTCTCTTTCCTTTTTTTTTTGCTTCTAAACTACTTTTACTTCAAGGCTTATTTCATCTCGTGAAGAACGTGGAGTGTCGCGCTGACTAGCAAACTGATCGAAAAGGTTTAAGTCTGAGACAAGTGGTATTAGAGCC
This sequence comes from Typha angustifolia, assembly GCF_048772165.1. Lineage (NCBI taxonomy): Eukaryota > Viridiplantae > Streptophyta > Magnoliopsida > Poales > Typhaceae > Typha > Typha angustifolia. The sequence goes on along the minus strand of NC_133252.1, from coordinate 6,020,697 downwards.
ATCTATGATTCACTGTTGTGATTGACGAAGTGCTGCTGCGATGTCTTCTTCCGAAGCGGCCATCATTCATGTCATGCTCGAGAAGAAGCACCCCAAGAGAGACAAAAGCAAGGGGCCCCTTAGGGAATTTGTACCCGTAGAGGATTGTATGTTTGCGCTCGAGGGCTGCTTTAGGCGCTTTGACAATTGACTAGAGATGTTAGAGAATTTCAACATAAACTTAGAAGAAAACATTCGAGCGGTGGAAGAAAGCGTTCAAGCTTGCGATAAATGCTTTCAAATCTCAATTTTGCGAGTTCAAGGCTGAGCTTGATAGATGAAATAATGAGTTGCTGAGGCAACTACCTATGAAGAGCTTCGATCTAAAGTCGACGAGTTCGACGGTCTAAAGTTGAGATTAAGGAGGGCTACCGTCACACCAAATTCTCCCCACCTGAAATGGAAACCTATGTTATCCATCAATAGAAATAAGAATTTGAAACCATCGACTGGTCTAGGTATAAATTGTGTTGTGTGTGTTGTGTGTGTGTGTCTGTGTCTGTCTGTGTGTGTCTGTGTCTATGTCTATGTCTGTGTGTGTGATGGAAGTTGGAGATTAGAGAGGGGATACAGTATCCAATCTGAGTCTCTGATGCAATGATCACAGCCTGTGGTTGGAATTACATCATGATTTCATAGGAGCATTTCCCATCCTAGGTTTCTAAAGTCTGCTTTTGTAAATAGCACACTTAATAGGTTCCATTACAATAAACTTTGTCACGACATGAAATAGGAATTATGACCGACCAATCATCTCAATATGTTTGAGATACACGAAGCCTTATTAGTACTTTCTACGTGTATGATGGCAAAATAAATAAATAAAATGAAGATCTGCTTTATTTAATTTAAACTAATTGCAATAAACATAAAATAATGTTAATGTTTTATAGTATCTAAACAAAATAAATAAAACTTCTAATCTAAAACATAAAATCCAAAAGAGCGGAAAAGTAAATAGGTGAATCCTAAGTGGAGGTAGAGTCCGGGTATATCTCGCTCAGTCACCTCGTTGATTATTACCTGAGATAGATAAATAAAAAAAAAATTCATGAGCCAACAACTATAGCTCAGTAAGTGGACGGTTCGCCGGTCGCGCCCTTAGCTCCCCAACACCCACACGGTGCCATCGTCCTCGCGAGGTGGAGGAGAACTCATCATCGACGGTCGACGTCGAGGCCAACGTCGATTGGAGCCAGGAGGGCTCCCTAGAAGACATTACCGACACCGGCTTGGAGCACGAAGCTTCCGGTGACGATGCGGTTGTGACCCGAAGCCGCTGGCCGGCCTGATTTGCCGACGAAGCCGAATTCCACGAATTAGGTAGTTCTAATTTATCTCTTTAAATTTAAATTAAACTAGAGGGATGAGAGAGGGCTCACCGGGGAGGAGTGTGGTGGTCCCAATTTCCTCCGGCGATGTTCCGACGGGCCGAACCCTCGTCGCGATTCTGATGGTGAGAAAGGAAAGAAAACAGAGGAGAAGAAGAAGGCTGGTGGGGTTGAGGAGAGAGAGATTTAGGGTTTAATTTATAGATTAGAAGAGGATCAAATCTAATTCGATTCGGATTAGATGAAATCCTTTTTCTACACCTCGTTTCGTGCCGGAGAGGGAGAGGGGAGGGGCTGCACGTGTAGAGCACGTGCACCCTCCTCTCTCAACCCCCAATTAATTTTTTTTCCTGGTTCTGACAAACTTTGTTAGGAAAATTGTTAATTGTTAATAGAGAACAATTCATCTTATATAGCTGGCTAGAGACTTCTGTTAAAAACTCACGACATTCATGGTAGGATCATACTGCAGAATTACAAAATGAATCAACTGATGATAGTCTAGGGGATCGTTGGCTGTTCTACTTCTTTACCTAATTGCACTCTGTTCTTTTTTTTCTTTTAGCAACATTTTTTGGCTATTTTGGTATGTTGTCTCATAGAATGCTTCCTGATCATTCCTGATGGATACTTTTCATCTGATTCTGTTGCAGGTATATCTTGGTGAGCGATATGTCAACAGTTCTACCCTTTCTGATGTTACATTTTTAGTGGAAGGTTGTTAGTTATCCTTGCACTGAGTATTGGTATTATCCTTATGATGCTTTAATTGTCCCAATTCCTATCTTCTTTCGCACAAACTCCCCCTTTGGAATTTCATTATTCATGGTTGAACATGTAATGATGCATAAAATTTTTGCCCATTTCAGGAAAGCGTTTCTATGCACACAGAATCGCTCTACTTGCTTCATCAGATGCATTTCGTGCAATGTTTGATGGTGGATATAGGGTGCGATTTCCAATTATCTTTGTTTATGACTTTATGCTATCTTTGGAGACTTAATGAGTTAATTCTTAAGTGATGCTTGCTATTTACAAAGACAAACAAATATAATTTAAAATCATGAGGTACATATATATCAGATTACTAGTTGAGAAACAATTGCAAGAATAACTAGATTGCATTTGACAGGAATCAGACATATTATCTTGGAATGATTATTGTTGTGGAACTACTTGATTAGTGCAACATAATGTATAGCTGTACGTGTTATTGAAAATTTGAAATTATATCAGAAAAGATATTTTTCTCTCTCTCTAGTCATTTTGCTGTTTTATTATTGTCATAATTTAGTTTTGCTGATCTGGTAAATCTTATCAAATGGCTCCTCCATGAATATCAGATGTATTTATCACCTGTTTTTCATCACAAAACAACCTTGAAGGTGATATAAAATATGATGAGAGACTGACTGGAATGGTGTCAATTCTGAAGCTATTATTGCAGTTCAAGTTCCAGAGGCTTGGAATAAAAAATGTAATATACAGGAGAGAATTTTCTTGAGCTTAGCATATATGTTGTAGACCTTACATCAAGAAAATTATTGTGGTAAAGATAAATAGTTATATCTGATATGAATGTTGTGCGAGCTGCAAAACCAGAATTGTCTACAAGGTTGATAGTTGTTAGTACTTCATATTTGTGTTTTGTGTTTTGTAGTTTGCAGAGAGAATAGAACCTTTCAGGCACTTTTTGTTTAACTTTAAGGATGATAGTCCATAGGGCTAAAGTTAGTTCTGGTCAGGACTACTTTTAGTAATGTTGGAAACCTCTAGCAGAAGCCAAGTATCTTCTCAAATTCAGATGATCAGTGTCAAAAGTTTGGTTTGTCTGGTCAAAACCTGACCGGATGTAGTATCAAGAGTGAAATAATCCACCTCTAAATACAGTCTCTCACTTGAAAGAAAATCCACGTGGTTCACGTGATCTGTTGCCTGTCGGTAGAAGGCTTCCACAAGGTATTCAAGAAAGATCTAAAACACCACAAATAGTTCAAGCAAATGGTTCAAAATAGTATTCACAAACCTCAGCAAGTTTTCATGAAATATATAGGCAAAATACAAAGACTCAAAGATGTGGAACCCCCTTAGGGGACCAACTAGACAAAAAAGTAAGAAACTCCAGCAGAAAAGATCAGCTATTTTTCAAAACCTGCATCCTCTATAACTCTAAAATGTTTTCACCAAATGGTGGTGAGCACATCGCCCAGCGAGTATAACCCAATATAGTCTAAGAGTAATGTAAATGTATGACAAATATACTGATGTAGGCTCATAAGTATCATAATAATACAGTAAAACATCATTGATTTGATTTTTGAAGGATATCTAAAATAATTTGCAATGGATTTCACATAATTACAAGATACAAGGAAAACATAATAATTTGATTACTAAATTCAGCTCCTTATTCAATTAAGATAAGCTCACAGAGTAAAGACCATATAACAATTCTCTTTGCTCATGTAGAGCCTTGATATATGCTCACATAGAGCTATAATCCACGTAACAACATTAACTAAGGAGGGATAGTCATTTAGCTGTAATGCTGTCGGTACATGCTTAACGATGTTGTATGTGACCAGTTGTTTGTGACCATTCAACTAAGGACTCTAGTCGTAAACTTATATCCCCATCTCCATAATCATAATCACACATAGGGGAATTGTCACGACCCGATATAGGAATTATGACCGACCATGCACCTCAATAATAATAAAATTTTCAATTTGAATAATATCAATATTTCTAAAATTAAGAAAAAACTAAAAAGATCTAAAATGGGTTAAATTACCCATTGGATTGCGCTGGGCTACTTCTAGCCAGGCCCATTCCAAAAAAAAGAACTAATCGGACTGGGCCGAGGTCCTAAATTTTTTTTTATTGTTCTTACAGGAATAATCAAGAGCACATAGTTCATCATTGGATGTCTTGACTCTACGTTATCAGTTGCTGTTAGAATATTAATTCTACCTTACAAACATTATTCCACTATTATTATAGTCTAGTCTCCAATGAGGTAGTGTGATTGCTTGAATGTCAAAGTTAATGGCATCACGCGTAGACTACTAATAATATAAGTACAATATTATATGCTTCACCAAGCCCTGGGCTGAGTGAGTGAAAGGTACTGTCTAATTAGGACTTGACTAACTAGTCATAAATCTAAATGATGCAATATCTTCTATCATGTAATTTATGTCATGATTATCAAGACCTATACATATATCGTAGATGGATGCATGAGTGTTTCATACAAGAAATATGTAGTAATTAACAACTATTAAAAACATGGAAAGCATATTATCATACATTTACAATATCCATTGATTAATATAAGATTTAACTTGCCTGAACGTGTCTAGAATACACTAGCTCTCCTTAACTAGCAAGCTACTCCAATGTTCGAAGATTCTTCTTGCACAGTATTGATGTGATTTGAGTCAGAATGGACCACTTTATGGGCATTAGGCTCATGGCATGAGTCACTTATCTAGCTAGTTATTTAATTCAGCACTAGGTTTAAGTTATTTTCAGTTTATGTTAGTCGAGTTGATTTATTGATGGACTTAATGTGGTTTGGTTAATAATTATGGTTTGGGTTAACCAGTTAGCTTCCAATATAAATTGTGGAGCGTAACCTGGATTAATTATTTTTACTAATTAATCAAGTTCCTACTATCACCTTTTTCCCCTCTCAACTTAGCTCTCTCCTTTCTTCCTTCAAACCCTAATTGAGCAAGCCTCCCTGGTAGGGTTGAAAACGGATCGGATAGTACTCAATCCATATTTGGATTCATATTTTTGGTCCGGATACGAATTCGGATATGGATATTTGACAGATCTCAAAAGTTAAAATCGTATCCTAACTAAATGGATACAGATAATTTTCAGATACAATTTGGATAACTCTTGGATACAGATCGGATAGTTTTCGGATGCAGATCGCATAGTTTTTTAATACGGATCGGATCTTAAATGGATACATATCATATCTTAAATGGATTATGACCTTTCTTTTAGATACAATTAACACAAAAAATAATAAATCACTTCAATTAACCTTTAATACGAATAGATTCTACTTCTAACTTAACGAAACCCAATTGACTTCAACATACAATCACTCCATTCACATTGACTTCAAGAAAATTAAAACAACACAAATTCAAATACAAAGTCCAGACAAAAGTAGAAGTTCACATTACCTTCAAGAAAATTAAATTAACATAGTTGCAAACACGATCTAATAGACGATAGATTAATAAAGAATGTAGACTTACAATTTTACTTTCAAAACAAGACTTAGATGTTCAATGAAAAATGAATTAGAATTAGATAATTGCAAAACAAGAATTAGAGTTAGATGTAACCTTACAATTTTACTTTCAAAATAAGAATTAGAATCAGATAATTTTATTGAATCCAAAACAATTAAATAAACCAATTGCTAATTAAGAAGTATAAAAGAAGATTAAAATAAACCAATTGTTAAAACCTGCATAACTAGATAATTTAACTCTTAGCTATAAATCAAAGTACTTATAAATAGATAATTTAATTCAAATACCTATCAAATTACCTATAAATTGGTGAAGTAATGGAGCTTGGTGATGGTGATAGAGTGATGATGGCGGTGGAGCTTGGTTATGGTGAGATCAATGAGGGAGGAGACGAAGATTGGTTATGGTGAGATCGAGGAGGGAGGAGGCAGAGCTTGGTTATGGTGAGATTAAGAAGGGAGGAGGCAGAGCTTGGTGAAGCAGCTACATGACGACGACAGAGTGGTGATGGCGGTGGAGCGTGGTTATAACGAGCTTGATAAGGGAGGAGGCGGAGATTGGTGAAGCGATGAAGCTTGGTGACGGTGACGGTGACGGAGTGGTGATGGCGATGGAGCTTGGTTGTGGTGAGCTTGAGGAGGGAGGAGGTGGAGCTCGGTGACATAGACGGTGTGGTACTGGCAGTGGAGTTTGGTCACGGCGAGCTTGAGGAGGGAGGAGGCGGTGCTTGGTGAAGCGATCAGAGTGGTGATGGCAGCGGAGCTTGGTCACGACGAAGAAGCGATGGTGGTGGGGAGCCAGAGAGATGATTGCGACGGAGGAGTAGAAGACGTCAATGGTAGCTTTCGCCTGAGTAGTCAAGCGGGTTTTCTTCTGTTGGAGGCGGTGGATTGAGATGGGGAAAGAGTAAAGATAGAAGGGGATGGTAGGGTTAGTGAGGTCTGTGTTAGGCCTAGCGAATTAGGTAGTTGCGGGACAAGTTGTTGGGTTGGGCATTTGGGTTAGTTAACTTAGTTATTTATATTCTATGATTACATGGATATCCGATATTTGAATTCAAATCCGAAATTGATAAAATTACTTGTATCTGTATCCGAATCTGAACTTTTTTTAAAAATAACTATTTATATTTGTATTCGGATCAGGTAGCGGGTTGAGTCGGGCTTAAATTGACCTATTTTCTCGGCTCCTCCTTGGCTATTGACTCCTCCCTTCTTTCTTTCGTCAACCCTTCCCATCTCTTTGGGCATCGACCACTTTCTCTCTCTTCTCTCTTTATCATGTTCGTCCATTACCTAGAGTTATTCATGTTTTGGCCATCATCACCATCTTCCTGTTGGCCCTATCCATCCCGTGCTCCCTGACCTCCGATCACTGATCTGACAATTTCTTTCGATCTAGCTATCCAAATCTTGAGATATTGGATTCATTAAAAAATTGTCTTTTAAAGCTACAATAAATCCAAATATCATAAGGTTTCAACGGGTAGATCATTCAAAATATCACTAGAAAGGTTCGCCCTAGAATTTGTCACAGCCAGCCATACATTTCCATCGCTGCCACTATGTCCTTAGCCTTATCGCACTCTTCCACCACCCTGTTTACCCTAGACCTTCCCTATTCTCTAACCTTTAACCACACCACCACATCTTGGTCTCCATTTAAGACCTGCAAAAACCATTGATCTAGAAATCCTCCTCGCTACTGTTATAACGATATCATTGGAGTCTAAACCTCCTCCTTAATCTCTCCTCCACCAATCCCTGCTATCACCACCTACTTAGACCACCTTACCCTGTTCTAAATCTGCCCCAACTCCGTTATCCACATCCAAGCTCTTGGGCCCTACTAAAACCTCAAGCCGGTCTGTGCTCAATCATGAGACGGTTTTTGAGAATAGGTGCTTAATAATCGTGCCTAATAATTTATGAAAATAAAGCAATACATAAAAGAAGTAAACTTAGAGAACCGATTATCTTCTTCTATGGTTATAATATTAATCAAATGGGCTATCGAGGCTAGAATTTTAATTATACCTAGTCACATATATCAAATGCATTAATACTAAAATTCAACGATAGTCGTGCCACAGGCATGGACTGTGCCGACTATCGCCCGGCACGACATGACACGTGAGAGGAGAGAAAAAAAGTAAGGGATATTCGCTTTTGCCTTTGCAGTTGTCATCGTTGCTCGTTGCTCGCCGTCACTTCGTCGAGTGCGCTACCCTGCCCGAGAGAGAAGAGAGAGAGAGAGAGAGAGAGAGAGAGAGAGAGAGAGATAGGTGGGGGGGGGGGGTTTAAAAACTTAAGTTGCGGGTGGCGACAGATAACTCGACGACGAGGTGGATGGTGAGCGGCGAAGCTATTAGGAGGGATGTCGTACAACACCCCTTATGCCATATGTTGGTATGCCGTCGGCACGGCCATCCATGCTAAAATTATAAAAAATAACATGTCTAAACATCTTAAAAATTAAGTTATGTATTATCCTAAACTTGTACTAATAAAATAATAGAAAATAATTTCTAGGAGATAAGTAAAACAAAAAATGAGTAAAATAAACAATTAACTATAATTAGGCCAAGTTTTGGCCCATAGGTTTGGACTGGGCATAAGGCCTAGTTTGCCATTGGTTGAGGAAGTGGGCTACAAGCCTACTTGTAGCCCACTAAACTCAAAGGGGGTGGATTGGGCCCAAGGGTCTAGTCCATGACTGGCTTTCGGTGTGGGCTACGACCCACCTCGCAGCCCAACAAGGAGTTAGGTTGGGTTTGGCCCCAACCCTAACCCCCACCCTCACCTATCTTCTTCCTAGAGAAGAAAAAAAGGGAGGAAGTGGGAAGTGTTGCCGACGATCACCATCGTTGGCAGCCGAGTGTCTCCATGCTCCCCAAGGTTGGGAGTGTAGCAGTGCTTGGATGGTCTGGGAAGTGTCGGAAAAGAGAACAAGAACGGAATGAGAAGGGGAAATTGAGCTCGTCGGTGAGAGGAAGGACTTTGTGAATCTAAAGTGCAAAAGGCCTGGAAACGGTACGATAACATTCTACGAAGTGAGTAGTGTGTTCTCGAGTGATTAAACCATCGATTGGGGTGGTCGATGGTGAGAAGGGTACTCCATGGCCGGCTACTATGGAGGTTTTCTCTTCGGTCAAAGGGCACGAAGGACACTAGTCTTGAGCATCTAATACTTCAACTTAGGCGCGACCACTATTGTCGATGATGGCCGGGTGCAAGCCGAGAAATCGGCAATAGAAGGTGATATGGTGTAGCCTCCCACGCACACCATGGGTACCTAAACATGGTACCCATGGCAAGAGGGCAAAAGTAACGGAGCTTCCCGGGTCGGTTGGTGATCGATCCGAAGTTGCCAGCCAGCAGATTTCCCTGATTAAGACGAAATAGTAAAACTAGGATATAATTACAAATACTTAACTTAGAATGAATTAATTAAAATGGGGGCTATTTGGCTAACTTAGGGATTGTTTTGAGGGACTTGAGGGTAGGTGGCGAAAAAAAATGGAAAATGGGGGAGCTTTTTTTTTTTTTCTTTTTTTTTTCTTTTGGGTGTTACAAAGAGTTTCATAATTCCCATAGGATTCCCAATCTCAAAGTCTTTGTATTTAGGTTTCCTACTTAGTGTCTTTTCTAATTATTTGGTTTCCTAATATTGTTAGTTTTCTTTCTTGGTTGCATTCCTAGTAGTTTTTAGGAGTTCTATATTCTTTAGGATCGATCTCTATTTGAGAATAGATGGTGTATGTTGAACACATTATTTTTGATGAAATTGATTGTTAGTTCTGTTTTACTTCTTTTTTCTCTTCTCTCTTCTATTTTTGTGACGTGATCACAAAAGCCTTCTCCTGCTGTGCCAAATTAGTACCACTTACTCTGTTCCCTAGATTAACCCTGCTTTTCTATGAATATTTCTTAGAAAATGTAGAGTTTGATTTGACAATAGCAAAACTGGACCATAAGCAAGCAATGCAGATTGTGAGATAAAAGAATTCACCAACATTCATATATATATATATATATATATACACACCATACATATATGAGTTAATATAACCAAAATAATTGAGCTTCCAGATTTATACTTTAATGTTAATATATTTACCTTCTATTATATTGTTTCAACTAACCAGTTTTGTCTATGCAACACAACAGAATGCCAAGGCAAAATGATACAATACCACAAGCTATTAATGGTAAGAAGTTTCGGTTTGGTTTGACCCTTAAAAAAAATGAATATTTTAGGCCCAAATAGAATGGTTTTAGCCTATTGTGGTCCAAAATAAATGTCAAAAGACTCAAAACCAGAAATCTTGATTGTTTGGGCCTTAAGCAATGAGTTTCAGCTTTGCTTTTCATTAAGTTCTGGCCATTACTGTTCCGTCTTGGATGAAACTTCAAACTATTAATTACTTGTTGCTACACTACTTATTGCTCTTGTTATATTACTATGTTAACTATTAACACCACCACCACCACTTCTGCTGCTGTTACTACATTTAAAATTTGTTTATCCATCTTTTTCATGTTGCAGTCAATCATATTTTGTTGGCACTTCTGTTTGATCTCTGATTGGATTTTGTTTGCCCAATAAATTTCATCTAGGAGAAGGATGCAAGAGACATCGAGATACCAAACATAAGATGGGAAATATTTGAATTAATGATGAGGTCAGTTTATGTGCATAATTCCTCTTGATTCATAAATATTATTCTTTGAGGTTTTATTTATTTTTTTCCTTTCTATTTTCAGGTTCATATATACAGGGTCTGTTGATGTAACTACTGATATTGCGCAAGATCTCCTTAGAGCTGCTGATCAATATCTTCTAGAAGGACTGAAACGCCTCTGTGAATATTCCATTGCTCAGGTAGTTAAGTAATTGCAGCTTCTACTCCTATTTAAGATTGGGATCTGACTAAGTTAACCAACCATTCTTGTTTTCTCAGGATGTAAATCTGGACAATATCTCGAGTATGTATGAATTGTCGGAGGCTTTCCATGCCATGTCTTTGCGGCACACATGCATCTTATTTATTTTGGAGCAATTTGACAAGATATGCATGAGGCCCGGGTATCTCTCTGACACTAATTTGGCTTCTCTGTAGGAATTTTATCTTTTCTTTGATTTATTATTGCTCATCAAATACATTTTGGAGTTATGCAGTTACTCTCATCTGATCTTGCGCATCATTCCTGAGATCCATAACTATTTTGATAAGGTTCTTCAGCCAAATCACAGAAATTTGCGGCCATAGATCTTTGCTTAGGTCGTCCTTGACTAACAAATGCTACTGAGAATTGTACAGTTAGAATTTCTGGTGCTGGACCGGAGGGATGAGAACTTGCTCTTTAGAGCCAGAGTAATGTTCGATTTCCACTAGTGGCAAAAAATTGTTGAACATTTGAATATTAGAGAAAATGTTTTCAGCCCGTCTAATTTAGCATATAATAGTTCTCAACTATCTTGTGACTGCAATGTTGGTTTTCTTCTATTTGTTTCCTATATCCGGCATATTACTGTTTTGATGAATTGACTGACTGTAGGGTTGCCAACTAATGTAAAAAATTGGTTGGATGTGATTATCTGTCATGCTCGCTTGGCACTTGGGTAAATGTTTTGCAGTTCTCCACAATCCATTGGAATTTGTGGAAGAAAGATGTCAAATTTTTCTGTGCTATGGTTGGTGATGGTTTGGATCTTCTTAGCTGTATCCCTCACTGAGCAACATTAACATCTGCACTTACTGCGGGCAAACTTTTGAGTCTGGGTCAATTGAAACCTTATATAAGAAATAATTGCTTTAGTATGTAATTGGCCTACGAGGCGAAGAAGAATTTTAATCCTAATAGGAAGATAATTTGCCAAAATTCTTTTTTGGTAAAATAAAGTTAATACCACCGAAGTTTAGAAAAGCTTCCAATGAGAACCGTCCCGGAGGGGGATAAATTCCCAGAACATGGGGCAATCAGTACCGTAAATATCTTCCAAGTGTATTAAGATGTATTATAATTGTTCTGTGAATATTTGACAATCGTATCATATTCCAGCTGTCTCTTAAACGTCCTTCAGAAATTCTGTGATTCGTCGTCATGCATGACTAGAACGATGAGAAAGAAAATCGGTACTGAGGTATTTTCGAAGCATATGAAGGGCCTTGATTTTAAAGGAGTAATTCTTTTCTGAGAAAAGATCAGGATGAATTATTCTTTTGTAATAAAATTCATTCTCCTGCAAAACATTCTATTTCATGACAGAAGTTTTCTGTCACGATCTGAGATTGGAATCATGAGTGGCTATGGATCTCAATATGTCTGAGATACACGAAGTTTTATTAACACTTTTTAAGTGTAAAATGGCAAGAACAAATAAACGAGGAATATCTGTTTCATTAAATTTAAACTAATTGAAATGAACGTAAAACAATGTTATGGTTTGAGTCTCTAAACGAAATAAAATTAATATTTAATCTAAAACATAAAATCCAAAATAACGGAAAGGTAAATAGGTAGGTCCTAAGTGGAGGTGGGGTTTGGTGCGTCTCACTCAGTCGTCACGCTGATTATTACTTGAGATAAATAAAAAAAAAGAAATCTATGAGCTAATAATTGTAGCTTACTGAGTGGAATCTATTTGAAAACCAAATAAATTTTAAGATTTTATAGTGTTAAAAAAACTTAAGATCAATGATATACATAACAATTTGCAATAAATATGCTCTTAAATAATAACAATGATAACAATAGAGAGTCATAACTTATAGCATTGTACAGTTTCAACATATTAACATCTTTCTAATATTTATACTGTCATTTATCTTAATGAGTTTATACCCTATGGATCTATATCAATTAGAAATCATCTCGAGATGACGCTCGAGACTTTTTCTCATAGTTGATCTGGTTAGGGTCATTAAGTGATATCACTATGTGATTAACACACATTGTCTTTTCCACTAATTGTTGAGAGAGGTTAGTGTCGCCTAGAAAATTTCTCATTCATCTTAAGACTGTTTCCTAATCCCGCTAGAGTCATCTAAGAAAGTCACCGCAGTGATTTGATATATGACTTTCTCTTGGATATCTAGATCGATTTGAGTTACCACGGAAAATCGCAAGCGATCTATATTAGGACTGTTATCTAAGTCGTACCAATACTAGTTTCAACTTTTTTCTTTTCACTAAATTTTTAATATTTGCAGAAGCTATGGCAATGCACTGAGTATAATGATTAAATGCACACAGAAAATGTAACAATTAAATTTGCACGTAAGGATGAAATAAATAATGTACACATAGTAAATTATATAGTCTGACAAAGATACGAAGTATAATAAAAATAAATATGTGAGTGAATACACTCACTTGAGTTTATGCAAGACAACTGAAATCTTAAATTTAGCTCACATGCTAAAAATCACCACGTTTAATAATAAAAAATAATAAATTTTTTAATTTGAATAATATTAATATTTCTAAAATTTAAAACTAAAAAGAACTAAAATGGGTTAAATTACCCATTGGATTGGCTGGGCTACTACGGGCTCGGTCCACTCCAATAAACTAATCGGGCTGGGCCAAGGCCTAGTCAAAAAAGAAAAGCAATGGACTGGGCTACGGGCTAACCCACAGCCCACCCCATTTAAGTGGTTCGGGTCGAGTCTTTGGATTCGAAATCCTGACCTGAACCCAAACCCGCAATTAATAAGAAAAAGAGTTGGCTCAGGTTAAACCCGAGCCCAACCAAATCCTTCCCCTCTTGTGATCGACGTGAGGAAGAGAAGAATAGAGGGAGAGAGTGTCCGCCGGCAACCACCGTCGGCAACGGTTCAATGACCACACCTTAAGCCCCTCGACTCTCTCCCTCGACGTCGTCGTCCTTATGAGGTGGAGGAGAACCCACTGTAGATGATCGACTCAATAGCCGATGGCGACTGGAGCCATAAGGGCTCCAAAGGCAAACACCCAAGGCACGAGGCCAACGGCAAGAGGCTTCAAGTGGTGGAGAGGCAGCAACCCGAAGCCGCCGGCCAGCGCGACTCACTGGCAAAGCTGAAATCTTACAAATTAGGTATTTTTATTTTAACCTATTAAACTGAAATTAAGATTGAGGGATGGGAGATGGCTTACCAAGGAGTCATGTGGTGGTCTTCGATGGTTTCGGTGAAAATCCGGCAGGCTGATTCCATGGCATGACTCTAACGGTGAGAAAGAAGAAAACGAAGGAGGAGAAGAAGAAAAGGGAGGGGGTTGAGGAAAGAGAGAAAATTAGGGTTTAATTTATAGATTAAAAAAAATCTAAATCTAATTTGATTTGAATTCGGCGAGATCTTCATTGCACCTCATCGCGTGCCGAAGAGGGAGAGGGGAGGGGGTTGCACGTGCACCCTCCTCTCTCAACCCTTTGTTTTTTTTTTGGTTCTCACATTTCCAGCACAAAATTTCCAACATGTCCTTATTCTGCTATGATGTTATGGATAGCAAGGATAAATTGATCCATAGACTGCAACCCGACTGGCCTAAAATGGTGAGTGCTACCATGAGATAAGTCGGGAGAAGATTTAGAAAGAGGAGTAGAATAAGAAGTGCACAGTGTGAGGGTTATGAGTGACCAACCCTAGCCTTCGGAGCTCCCTGTCACTTCATCTGCCATCAATACTCATGATCCTCATGACCCACCTAACCTGAGTGTTGAAGCTAACGGTGCTATTCCGTCATCTATAGGAGCTATTGAATCTAATGATGATTCTTTAAAGGCCTCGGTCTTTGCTTGGACCACATCTACTCTTTTGGGTTCCTCCATGTCCTATGCATCCATCTTACAACAGATTCAAAGGCCACCGTGAACCATGAGATGCGGATATAATTGTGGCCTAAACAAGCCTTTGAAACAAAGCGCCCTTGTTGGCTCCTTAGTGGAACAAATCTAATAGTAGTTGCCTATGAAAACCTTGCTTCGATTTACTTTAGCCTTCGCTTACTTTAGAATAAGGTGAAATAGGCATAACTATGCTAATTTTAATACCAGAAGAAGAAAGTTGATACAACTACGGTTTGATCAAGTTATCTTGGGCATAATAAATTTTGTTTGAAGAATAAAACTTTCTGTTGGGGCACATTTGGACGCCTGCATGCATTCGTAAATATAGAGAACGGGCTTTGCCCATTTGAATGCGCCACAACGAGGATACATTGTGTTTAGGGTTTTCTTTTATTTGTCTTGGTTGTTAGGTTAGCCCCTCTCTCTCTCTCTATCTCTCTCTCTGACTGTGCCCTCTTGCCTATCAAGGATTAATCCACCTCTTTCCCTTCGTCTAGCCTAACGCTTTATCCCACCATCGCTGCCTTTGTCTTCCAAATCCTAGGCATTGTTCCACCATCCACCAACCATGTTCATCTCGCCATCTCCTAGCCATCTATTAGTATTTTTCTCATAACTTTTAATCTACCCATCCAATCTATATGATTCCAGACTCTTGATTTCCAAGGGAACATCCTACTAAAGTTTTAGATTATTTGGATGGCTAGACAGCTTGTAGTTGATCTTGAAAGTTCCATCTTTAGACTGGAACCAAGCTGATTCTAAGTTACGATTACCACTTCCTCAAGGGTAATCATATCAACTTGGTATTAGAGCTAGGCTAAAACTTGGACCACATGTGGAGATGATGACCAGTAGATCTATGGCCTCGAGGCGCGTGATGGAGGAGGACAAATAAGACTTGTCGGCGTGCGGAGAAGGGTAAAGGGTGCTACCCCCAAAACTCCAAAACACACAAGTGATCGATCGAGTCCAAAACCACCCTCAACCACCAAGGCCTTGATGCTAGAATTTATGATGGAGTGGAAATAGGATCAATTAATCCAACGACTCACGACTTGAACCGGCCAATCACCGGAACTCGAACTAAACTGATTTGGCGTGATCAGGCTCCTACTCTCCAACTAGGGATTTTACCACATCTCTTTGGGTCGAGACTTGCTGTTAAGATTCCACTAGTACTCAATCTAGCATAGGAAGCATTTTGGATGAACCAAGAAGATGACTTGTGGGCAGGACTCAAATCCGAGTCCAAGCAAGAATTTGAGGGGAGGAGGCGGCGCACACCACAATGAAGAAATTGACACCAACAGCAAATGGTGCACCTTCGTGACATGCCCAAATGTTTAGGCTTGACCTAAATTGAGAGAATGCACTTAAGGGGAGAACTGTGTTTGGGTAGAACAATTCTTCAAATTTTAAGGAACCTCCAAAGCTCACAAGGTAGTCATGGCGTCATTCCATTTAGAGGACGCCCGCGGGGTGGTTTCACTTGACGAGCTCACATCATGAGTTCCACACATGGACTGAGTTCACAGATGCATTATGTAGGCAGTTTGGTCCAATCAGCTATGACAACTTCCATGCAATACTGACCAAGGTGAGCCAAAGGATAGCTGTCAAGGCTTATGTGGAGGAGTTTGAGAGAAACCATAGTAGATGCAACCCACCATGGTTCGTTCTTCATCAATGTGCGGCATTTCTGTTTTGTCTCCATGGTGAGATCCAAGCCGATTGCAAAGCTTGGAGATCGAACACGATGGAGGAGATGATGGAGGATGCGTTACTAATGGAAGAGAAGCATCACAAGTGGAGGTCATACCAACGATTGACTTGGGCTGGGAGAGAGAAATGGCAACTTAATCGATCAGGTGCACATGCTGCAATGAGTTGGAGACCTGCTGTTGTTGGAGCTAGATTGAGGCCCCCATTGAGACTTTCTAATGACGTGAAGCAAGCCCCTAGACCCCCTCATAAGAACTCTCATACTTGCTCAAGTGGAGGAATGAAGATCTAAAGGGCTTTGCTTCTGTTGTAACGAGAAATACGTGCTAGGTTATTGCTGCACATGACTTATGGGCACAGTTCTCCTTCTTGACGGTCTAGAAGATGAAGAGGACTTTGTTGCTGTGGAAGGTCCAGAGGAGGAGCCCCAAGAGCTTATGGTGGTCGAGATGGGGGAGAATGATGGAGACATGCCGCTAAAATTTCATTACACGCATACTTGGGCACGGTGGCATCCCAAGACATTACGGATGGAAGGTATGATTAAGCGAACAACGATTGACATTTTAATTGACATAGGAGGGAGCACTCATAACTTCCTAGATGAGAGGATCGTGAAGAAGATTAGATTGAAAGTGGAGCCGATGGTGGGCTTTGACATAATGATAGGCGATGGCATGACATACGAGCTAATGGGGTGTGCTGTCGGGTATTGCTTTGGATGCAAGGCTCTGATTTCTTGCTTGATTTGTACCCATTGGTGCTAAGGGGAGAAGATTTAGTGCTGGGCATTGATACGATCTGGACTTCACCGATGTCGTCTCGAGCATAGATACACCTTTTGAGTGTATTTTCTCATTATTTTAGTGTTTTATTCAAAGAAAAAAAAAAGATTTCTATAGGTTGCGTTCGAACGCAAGTGAGTGCATTTGAACGTGTTTACAAATGCTTAGAAGCATTCACAAATACAAAGAAAGCATTTGGTACGTTTGAACGCGTTCGATCTCGTTCGAACGCGGTTGGTGGAAATCCACTGTTTCTAGGGTTAGTAATTATCAATTTTGAATTATTTGGTTAGCTTCTTAAGATGTGGATGGCAATTAAAAAGAGGATATGGAATGAATTGAATTTTTGCCCTACTCTTCTTCTTCTCTCTCTCGTTACCTCATCCTCCGGTTCCGTCGCTTCTAGCCTCCCTCGACCGACCACTCACCTTAATCCCTTAGGGGCAGCCCACTCCTCATCCTTCTTCAAATCTCTCTATCTTCGCCCTAACCTTTTCCATCATCCATAATCCTTCCACCATCACCTTACTCACCGATGCCACCCCATTACTGTCGGCCTACCACCTCCATAATCCACCTAGGATCCCATGCCTCCATCCATGGATCTAAAGAACAGACTCACCAACGTTCACTCACTTATCTGAATATATCTTCGGATCCCGTTGTCTGATTTTGTTGAAATTAGATTATTTGGAAATCTCTTTTCCAGAGCTACGACCTATCAAAATTTTACGTTGATACGATGACTATATCTTAAGAAATCATCTTCTAAACTTTTATGCAAGATCCTCTCCAGATCTGAAAATGGGATAGATCAAACCTTAATCCAAGGGGAGATCGTATCAGGCATCCAGTGGCTACGAAGCTCAAAGGTTGTCACCTTTAACTTTGCAGACCTAAGCCTCACATTTCAACGAGGAGACAAGGTGGTGTGGCTGGAAGGCAGCCTGGCTATGCCGTGGTCCAACGCTGCGTATGCTGATTAGAGAACCATGTTGAGGCGTATATGGGGTGTTTATGTAGCTAACACTCTCTATTCCAGAGCCTACCCCAAGGGAAGGTATAGCCACTGACTTGGATTGGATATTGTAGGATTTTAAAGACATGTTTGAGGAGCCACGAGGGTTGCCGCTCAATTGTGGGCATGATCAATTGAATCCATATTGTACCGGGAGTCAAACTAGTCAACATTCGACCCTACTAGTACCCTCACATACAAAAGGAAGAGATTAACAAAATGGTCAAGGAGATGCTCGAGCAAGGCATCATTCAATCGAGCCGAAGTGCCTTCTCGCCAATGTTGCTATTGCGAAGAAAGACAAAAGTTGGAGATTTTGCTCACAGGATCGACATATTTTAGCAAACTTGATTTGAGGTCGAGTGATCACCAAATCAGGGATGATCTAGCGGATGTACACAAGATGACATTCCGAACTTATGATGGGCATTAAGAGTTTCGGGTCATGCAATTTGGTCTCACCAACACATCAATGACTTTTCAAGGGCTCATGAACGACATTTTTTTACCCCCTTTTTGTTGGTATGTACTTGTCTTTTTTAATGACATACTTGCGTACAGAAGGATGAGGAGTGAGCATTTGCGGCATGTCGAGGAAGTAACATTTTGAGGTGAAACTAATTGAAGGTGAAGATAAACAAGTGCCTTTGTGGGCAATCGAGTCGAATACTTAGGCCATATCATTTCAGCAAATGGAGTAGAAGTCGACTCGATGAATATCGAATGCATGGTGAGCTGGCCGCAACCTACAACTCCACATGAGTTGAGGGGATTTTTGGGACCTACGTCAGTTCATTGCCAACTACGGCAAGATTGCTGGTCCTCTTATCTCCTTGCCTAGAAAAGGAGGATTTTGTTGGACCGAGAAGGCAACCAAGGCGTTTAAGGAGTTAAAAGCTGCCATGGTGTCGGCGCCAGTTTTGGCACTACCCGATTTTGGCAAACATTTTGTGGTTGAATGTGATGCTTCCAGTGTAGGGATTGGAGTCGTCTTGGTTTAAAATAAGAGACCCGTGGCTTACCTTAGCGAGGCATTATCTGAAAGGACTAGGCAATTGTTGACATATCGGTGAGAGATGCTTGCCATTTTACATGTCCTCGCTAAATGGCAACCTTACTTGGCGGTGATTCACCATTTGAACCGACCAGCAGAGCTTGCCATTTTTCTTGAAGCAGCGAGTACACACTCCGGCCAAAAAAAAAAAAAGGGTTACAAAGCTACTGGGATCTGACTATGGCTTGGTGTATAAAAGAGGAACTAAAAATCAAGTCGTCGATGCCTTATCACATCTACCAAGCACAGGAGAGCTTGCAGCATTTTGTGTTCCAACTTTTCCTTTCTTTTCGGATTTTAGGAAGGCCGGAGAGGATGATCCAGAGGTGGTTCAGTTGCTAGAGGAGTTGACTAAAGACCCATCAAGCCACCATGAATTCGAGACATGTGAGGGAATTATCCTTGAGAATGGACTGATTTGAGTACCTACAAGTCTGGAGCTTCAATGGACCTTGATCTCCCACTTCCCTAACTCTGGTTCCCAAGCACGAAGGCACACTCCACACCTACAAGTGGATGGCTCAAAACTGTACTTGGGCATCCATGAGGGCTGATGTGAAGCGATATGTACGAAAGTGTGAAATCTACCAAAGGTTGAAGACGTAGACAATGAAGTTGGCGAGGCTGATGCAATCGTTGCCAATTCCTTAGCAAATCTGGGAGGGTATCTCCATGGACTTCGTCGAGGGGCTACTAGAGGTCAAAAGGTGCAGTCCGTGGTGTTGGTGGTTGTGGACTGCTTATGCACAATCTATGGTGCGGGCGCACCCATTTTCAGCAAAATAGGTTGTTGAAATTTTTGTGTAGGAAGTGGCCCATTTGCATGGTATGCCTAAGTCCATCATTTTGGATCGGGATAGGATCTTCATAAGAGAGCTTTGGACGGAATTCTTCAAGTTACAGGGGTTGAACCTTGCTCTAAGTTCAGTATACACCCGTAAATCGATGGGCCAATTGAAGTGGTAAATCACGGCTTGGAGCAGTATCTACGCTGTTTTGTGGCAGATTGATCGAAGGATTGGGTCAAGTTCTTGTTTTGGGCTGAGTGGGTGTACAACATGACGTTCCATTCGAGTACCAAGATGAACTTGTTTGAGGTGGTTTATAGGCATACCCCATCGGTATTGCGCACGTACGACCGACCCGTGACTTTGGACCTGGCCAATGTCGACCTCAAATTAATTGATTGAGATGAGGTACTTAGGTGATTGAAGACTCATCTAGTGTCAGTCCATAACCGGATGAAGCAAGTTATGATAAGGGTCGGCGTGAGAAGAAGTTTGAAATCGGTCAAATGGTTTACGTGCGAGTTCAGCCCTATCGCTAAAACACACACCGATCGATTCAAAACCAGAAGCTTAACTTCAGATTTTTTAGGCCATATCGAGTCTTGGAGAGGATCGAGTCAATAGTCCATAGATTGGAGTTGCCTGAGGGAGTTTGAGTTTACCTAATTTTTCATGTTTTAGTCCTTAAGGGCTAGGTTAGACCCAAGCAACCAATCATTTCAACTTTGCCTAAACCTACATCAAGGGAAGGACCAGAGGAACCAAAGTGGGTCCTAGCGTTTCGAAGGAGGTGACATGGTGCTAGGTTGGAGCCAGAGTTGTTAATTGAGTGGCTCGGCAGATCGAAGGACAAGTGGACTTGGGAGCTAGAGTCGGACATTGTGGATTGCTTTCTGGACTTCATACCTTGAGGTCAATGTGACAAAATGTGGTGGTTTAATAGGGTTGGACCAAATTGTCTCGGAAGAAATAAATTTTGTTTGAAGAATAAAGCTTTCTATGGGGGTGTGTTTGAACGTCTGCATGCGTTCGCAAATACTAAAAACAAGTTTTGCTCGTTCTAATGGCCTCGAGCTCGTTTGAATGTGCCACAGCAAGAATGCATTGTTTTTAGGATTTTCTTTTATTTGTTTTGGTTGTTAGGTTAGTTTCTAAATATGTGGAAGATAATCTTATTGAGCTATCATAGATTATTGACATTTTTCTTCCTATCTCTCTTCTCTCTCTCTCTCTCTCTCTCTCTCTCTCTCTCTCTCCTCCTACCTCTATCGACTTCCTCTCACGACATCCATTGTTGGACGTTGTCTTCTTCCTCCTTCAACCTGACTGTGCCCCTTTGCCTATCAATGATCGGTCTACCGTCTTCCCCTTCGTCTAGCTTAATGTTTTATCCCACCATTGCTACCTTTGTCACCTTTCAAAATCCTAGCCATTGTTCCACCAACCACATTCATCCCGCCACCTCTTGATCATCCATTAGTATTTTCCTTATAACTTTTAATGTACCCATTCGATTGTGATTCTAGTTGCGTTCTCCTGACTTCCAAAGAAACATTCTATCGGAGTTTTACATTGTTTGGATGACTAGATCGCTTGTAGTTGATCTTGAAAGTTCTGTCTTTAGACTGGAACCAAGTTGATTCTTAGTTATGATTTCAACTTCCTCAAGGGTTTTTGTATAAATACTAATATAAACTATTCTAATGGTTAGTTCAAAACTAGTATAAAAAGTAATAATTACATTTAATATGACATAAAATTGTATTGAGAATTGATAATATTTTAAATAAAATAATAAAAATATCTCAAGTATATGTTAAACTAGTAGTAGTAAATAATATTTTTCTAATTTAGGAGTAAAATAGTAATTATATGTTATTATTAAATTATTTTTTAAAACTTGTAACAAAATAAGATGAGAAAAAATAAGAAATTATTATACTAGAATAAGATAAGTTATTATTTAGTTACTATACTAAAATAAGGAGGCTTATTCTAGTGAATAGGGCTTAGTTGTGATTGGGTGCATTATCGCCTAATTGTTTGTTGGGATATGATTGCGGCCACTATCACTGCATACAAATCCCCAAAAGTTGCAAGTAAAAATATTTAACTTATGCCAAGTTTCAGCCCTTTCTATTCCAATCTAGTTGGAGGCACCCTTGCTTCAAGAAATCAAACCATTTGGTCCTTGGATTTTTGTCGGGAAGAAAGGTTGGTGTTACGATCTTCCCTTAAAAGGGTTGATTCGACTCACAACTAAATTTGTGCAGAAATTTGCATGGAGCCTTCGAGATATTTTCAGATGGATCTCGCCTATCTAATGAAATTTTTTTGATATGTTGTAGTCCCGAGAAAGAGATTTCCAATGAATCTAGTTTCACTCAAATTAGATAGCTAGATTGAGAGATATCATCGAAATAGTCTATGAATGTCAAAAGTTCTTAACTAAGAAATTCAAATCTGAGTGGGAATTGAGATCCATGGGTATAGGCATAGACTCCTAGGTGGAATATAGTGGTGGTAGACCGACGATGATGAGGTGGCATCGGTAGGGTTGATAGCGGTGAAAGGTTAGGGAAGATGGATGTGATTAAGACAATGGTAGGGAGAGTAGAAGAAGAGGCAGAAAAGGGCTTCCCCTAAGAGTCTAGGGTGATAGGCTAGTTGATGGGATTAGAGGCGGCATAACCATGATAAGAGGGAACAAGAGAGAAGGAGAAGAGAATACTTGTAAAAGAAACTCAATTCATTTGATAATCATAATAAGATTGCTTTCCACATATTTAGAGGTTAATTCAATTTATTTGATAATCACAATAAGATTGCTTTCCACATATTTAGAAGCTAATTCAATTAATTTGATAATCACAATAAGATTGCTTTTTACATATTTAAAGACTAACTTAACAAACAAAATAAACAAAACAAACAAAAGATAATCTTAAAAATAATGCATTCTCATCGAGTGTATTCAAACGAGATCAAACATGTACAAACATATATAGATATTTAAACAGAGCTATGGAATAACTTTTTCACGTTCGAACGAGACTGGAACTCCAATCCTAGTCTTATAAGTCGGTAAGCAATTGAGTCTGTAACTCCAATCCTAGTCTTGTAAGTCTGGTAAGACAATTGCCTCGATGGCGCGAGAAACAGTGAATGATGTATCTTCTCTAGCTTTGACTAGCTAAGGCTATGGCGCCAATAAGGTGCCAACCCTATTGTCAAAGTTATTACCTTGGCTAAGCACCCTATAGGTAGGGGTGTAAACGAGCTGAGCCTGAGCGAGCCGGCTCTGGCTCAGGCTCGGCTCGAAATTACTTTCGAGCCTCATAATGTTGCTCAGGCTCGGCTCAGCTCAACTCGAGCCGAGCTCGAGCTGAGCCTAACCGAGCCCGAGCAAAGCTCGAGCTCGGTTAGAGGATGAGGCGGTGGTGGCGTGGGCGGTGGCGACATGGACAGCGGCTTGCCGAAGGAGTCAGAGACGGATGGAGGAGGAGGCGACGACGAGGAGATGGTGAATGAAGGAGGAGGAGGAAGCCGACGGAGTGGACGAGGAGGAGGCCAACGGCGGAGGAGGAGGAGGCCGACGGAGAGGAAGGCGTGGCATCGTGGTGGTGGCTTGCTGTCGTTGCTGATGGAGGCCGACGGGGAGGGAGGAGGTGGCGGCGCGTGGGGGTGAGGTTAGGAGTGGTGATCGGGTGGATGAGGGTGAGAGTGAGGGTGAAGGTGAGGGTGGGGTGGGTAGGGGAATTTAAGATGGGGAAGGTGATGTGATGGGCAAGGTGAAGTGATTAATGAGGGTGGGGTAGGTGAGGGTGATGAATATTGAATGTGTTACGGATGAGGGTGGGTTAGTGAGGGACACGTGGCAATATTTCTTTATGCCACGTGTCTTTAGTTATAGGGAGTCAGGCTATCGAGCCTATCGAGCCGAGCCTGATATTAATTTTGAGCCTATTATAATGGCTCGGGCTCGGCTCAGCTCTGATCGAGCCGAGCCGGACTCGAGCTTCAGCCGAGCCGAGCCCCCTACCTATAGGTAAGAGGTAAGGTTATCCTGGTAGTCGCAAAGCTGCTATCACCGCTTAGCCTTGTGTGACACACACTCATTCTCTCTTGAATACACACGCTCACTTTAAACCAGTAGGTAAGGGTCTTTGTCCTTTCGTCTGACACCATCAAAGTTGCTATCAAATCCTTTGACGCTTCGTACATCGCACCGCTACTTTGAATGCCTCCCATATTATTTCGCCCACCGTAGACTCCTTATCTCATGTATAGATAAATCTAGCCGTTGATATTTCTAATATGCAAATATTGCAAGCTAACTCTATGGATCCGAGGATGAATGTCCTACCATGCAATGTTTCCTGTTACAACTACAAATTTTAATCTTGTTCCTCTTGGAAATCTTTCCTGTTACAACTACAAATTTTAATCTTGTTCCTCTTGGAAATCTAAATCACCCCTTTGTCCTTTGTGACTAATTGCTCACTCCGACCATATAGTTTCTGATGGGGCTCCTAGCCTCGATCCCTTTGCTATCCATCCGTAGCACACACCTAGTCTCTTTGGCTCTCTCAACCACTTGTTTCATAGCCCCACCCCTAAATCTCTTACTCGTAGTCACGCTCCTCTTCTTCTCTCCTTTATCCTACGGTTTTTTGTTCCCTTTTAACACATTCGCTAGGCTCGGGCCAGGATTTTGCTTCCCCCCTCGCCTTTATCTTCTTTCCCCTTTGATTCCCTGACCTTGATAGGGGTCAGGACAATGAAGAGATGGTGGCTTTAATATCTATTGATATTACTCAGGCCATGGACATGACTACTATGAAAGTTGTTGACATTCCAGATGAGCCTACTTTTAAGTCCTCCGTCAAAGAAAGTTTCGGATGAGCCTACTCCTTGTTAAACCCCCGTTGAGGAAAATTGAAGAGACCGCAATGGACAAACAAGAAGAACAATTCCTGAGAAAAGAAACCTGACCTCTTAGTGAGCCTGTCGCCCCATCTCCAATGGTTGATTAATGTGTGTGCTTGGAATATCAAAGGCGTTTGACAAAAGGGAAGGCCTTACGTTTGTAAACTTCTTACATCTTATTCTCATGATATTTTTGCTCTTTTTCTAATTTGGATAGTTCTCATTCGGATCGTTTTGTCTCATACAATTGGGCCTGAGTGGAATGGATTTTTTGTTCCAACTATGAGTTTGGTAGGTGGCATTATGCTTTGTTGACACCAACTCGGTGAAGGTGTCTACTATCTCTTCCTTTACTCAAATCATTCATTCAGTTTTACTTTATCGGGTACTAAATCTTGCATCTTTTTCATTGTTTACGCTAGTACTTCAGCCATGATTAGGAATTGGTTATGGTATGAACTAAGCTATATGTCTTTGGATCTCCCTTGGATTTTACTTGGTAATTTCAATTATACTTTGAATCCGTTTGATAAATTAGGAGGACGTCCATTTTCTGTTTCCTTTCCAGTCTCCGCTTTCCATTTGCTTGCAATGGTCTAGTTGATGCTGACTTCTTTGGCCTTCTCTATACTTACACTACTTGGTGTAACAAATGGCATGGGGCTGCTAGGGTCTTAGTAAGACTATGTTTGTCTTATTCCGAACTTGCTTAATTATTTTTCTCGATATTTGGTTGAGCACCTTTCGCATATTGATTCTGATCATGCCAGTATTTTGCGTACTCTTAGAAATTTGAAGAGGATTGGCAAACACCTTTTCATTTTTGATATGTTTTAGTTTGAATATCCTGAAGTTTAATAGTTAATTGATGTTTGTTGAATTATCCTTGGGTTTTAGTTCTCTCCCTTTCATTTTTTCATGGATTAACTATACAATGTACAAACAACAATCTCCAGCCGGAACAAAACTTGTTTGACCCATTTGGAGGTTCGCTAGACAATGTGAAGGTTGACATTGCAACCTTAGAAGAGCAAGAGTGTAGACATCCTCTTTATGGTGATGATAGTCTAAGCTTACTTTTCTTAGTTGCAAGTGTTACACCCCTAAACTAAAAAAAAAAAAAAAAAAAAAAAATCCCTGACGCATCCGCAGAGCGCGTGCGTCATAGGTGCCTGCAACCCCGTCCACTCTTCTCCTTCTTCTTCCTCTTCCCTTGCCGTGCACGCCACTCTCCCCACCTCTATTAATCCTCATCTTCCTCTCCCCTATTGCACCGTTTCTCCAACTCGCCAACTCTCTCCCTCTTCTCTCTCTCTCAGGTTGCCGATGTCGGAGTCGCTGAAGCCTCGAAGCCGTCGAAGCCCCGGAGTCGACGAAGTCGAGCGCGCGGATCGCGGAAGCATCAACCTCGTTAAAAATTTAGTAGTTAGTTTCCCTCCATCTCGCCATCATCTTTGGCGGCCGACGACCCCGCATTCGGCCGTCGGTTCGAGAGCTTTGGGAAAGGGGCTCTCTGGACGGGCTTCGGGCCTTTGGGTTGGGAGGAGGGATCTCCATGGCCGTCGGCCATGGAGCTCGCCTCGCTGCCTCGTCGGCTACCTCAGTCGCGGGGCAAGCTTCTCCCACTCCCCTGTAGGCGAGGAGGACAGGCGGTGGCTCCTCCGCGACGTGGGTTACACCCGTCGAGCCGAGCTGAGCCGCAGCCGCCGACCTGGGGGCAAGCTGCTAGCGGCGCGGGCCACCTACAGCGCCGAGCCTCCGCTTCTCGTCCCCTCTGTCTTGAGAATTTTTTGATCTATGATTTTTGTATTTACGCTATTTAGATTTGAATTGCAACTGGGACGAAAATACGATTGAGTGAGGATAAAGGTGGTGGTGATGGGTGGAGTGAATTTTTGGATTATAGATGATAATAGAGATGAGGGTGGATGGTTAGTATAGGGTTTAGAGTTTAGAATAGATCTTGTTAACTGTAAAGGTGGCTGGTTGGTGAAGAGGGAGGAGGGAGATTAGGGTAGAGAGAGTATAGAGGATAGAGGAAGATAAAAATTAATATTCATTAAGCATTATACTTTTGGCTGTCATTCACACTTTTATAGAGACTAGCCAACAAGCCTAAGTAACAAGTATTACTTCTAATTCTAGTAGACTCCTGTCGATCATGTTCAAATGTACCTGAATGTGTTCAGACGCACAAAAGATGTTCTGCATTTGCGTTCTTTGTTTTTGTGAACTAATGCAGGTGTTCGTTAAGGTATTTGAATGCGCTTCTTTCGCGTTCGAATGTGACTAATAGAAAATTTATTTTAATAAAAGTAATTATTGTAATAAGAAAAGAGTCTAATATGGTGTATCAGGATGTTGATACTTTTAGCGGACGATAGTGTATGGTTATGTTCGAGATACTCTTTGCGAATGGCAGAATATACTATGATCTTTTGAGCATGATATTGAAATCGGGTAGCAAATATTGACTGTGCACGGTGGTCTAGTATGATGTGGTAACTTTCAATCAAACTTGCATTTCATATGCATTTACGACTAATTCATTCATGTGGGGGTTGTTAGAAATTTCATGTATTTGACATGAATATTTATAAACTTTGAGCTAAATTATGGGGACCACACATTATCAATGATAGATTAATGGTGGAATTAATTTAGTTCAAAGAGTATTTTATTGTCATATATTCACTTATTCAAATCTATGAAGAGAAGTGAATAAAATTAGCTTTAAAGTGGGTATCATTGCAATAGAAATTAAAAAGAAATTAGTTTAGTATCATATTGAATATTTCAGAAATGTTAGTACGATATATAAGTGCCAAATTTTGTGGGTAAACGATACTACGCAACGTAACTCACATGCATGTAATGCTTGGCCTGGCTCAGCTCAGTTCACTAGCAGGTCAAGTCCAAATTATCACAACAAAACTATTAATCGGTTCAGAACCAAAATGGTGAATCCATTCATGTGATTAGATCCAATGGTTCACATCCCTTTGGCAAATTTTAATCTATTCAAGTTTGGTTAGAGTCTTTTGTTTGCATTTGAGAGAGTACAACACGATTTAAGTTCAATAAGGCATTCAGATAGCTGCTTACTCCATCAGTCGCCACCCTACCTTACGACCGCTACTATGACCCTTGGCCATTCGCCACCCTTCAACGATTGCCGCAATGTCAAATATTTACTATTTTATCTCATTATGACCTTGCTCTACTATGTTAATTATATCTTTTCATCTATACATCTAATTAATGTGCAATTAAAGCCAAAAATTTTATCTCGCGAGGCTACCACAATTTAAATTTTTATAATTTTTGTACGTCCAAATCGGTCCAGATCTAGTTTGTAATATTGGTATCATAGCCGAAGTTTCTCGAACGATGGTTAACATGCGATCC
This sequence comes from Typha angustifolia, assembly GCF_048772165.1. Classification (NCBI taxonomy): domain Eukaryota; kingdom Viridiplantae; phylum Streptophyta; class Magnoliopsida; order Poales; family Typhaceae; genus Typha; species Typha angustifolia. The sequence goes on along the minus strand of NC_133252.1, from coordinate 5,992,502 downwards.
AAGACGAAGGAGTGATCAACCATGGAGGATCAGGAACTGATCTCCATTTATGTCGGGGTTTCTTCGGTGCCACCACCCCTATCAGCAACTACTGGCATTGAGCCACTCATGTGGGCAAAGGCATTGATAGAGTCCATCGACTCATTGTGAGAATTGTTGAAGGAAAACTTGAACGAGATCCAAACCGCCATCAAAGATCCGATCTAGGCCTTAATGGCGGTTCTCATAGCCCAGCATCACTAGCCATGGTGAAAATCAACCCCTACGGCAAGAATAATCCATACTGTGAGGGAGGGGATGGGCTAGCCCAAACCATGGCCTTGACTCAAGCCACTATGGAGGTACCCTGACCACTCGGCCAACGGACTTGCCATGGTCGTCGCTACACCAGCTCTAGCTCGAGATTGAGTTTAGCCTTCCCTTATTGCTTGCCGCCGCTCTGCTACAACGTGGACTTGCTGGATGGCGACTATCGCTGGTCATCTACCTTGCCCAGCCACCATTAAGGATATAGTGGCTTGTGGTGGCGCCCCTAGGCAGAAATCCAATTTTAGGCTTAGGGTTAGGGCTAGGGCAAGCTAATTTGGAACCTATGAACATGACCTTGAGTATGGTGGAATGACTAGGTGAGCTCGTGCCATCGGATTGAGATGAACCAACATACAGCTTGGGCGCGACATGAGCCGGATCATGGGCCCTTGTCCTACGTGACTGGCCTCGACCATGAGGTTACTTGACTCGTGATGATAGGCCACACTTTGTGATCTAAGTTCTGATCGTTAAGCTTGATTTTTTAAAGTTCTTTGAAGGAGACTCACTAGGCTGGATTTTTCTAGCAGAGTAGTTTTTTACGTATTATGGCACGCCTGACCACCAAAAGGTCCAGCTAGCTTTATTCCACTTGGAGGGCCTCATGATTAGGTGGTATCAGTTAGCTGAGCAGACCCGACCATTCGAGTCTTGGTAGGATTTTGCAAATGCAATTTGTGCTTGGTTCGATCTGACCTAGTACGAGGACTTTTAGGCCATGTTGACTAAGCGGACTCAGTCAACAACAGTTTGAGCTTATCAAGAGGAGTTTGAGCAGATGTGCAATTGGGTTACTAACTGGTCTGACTTGGCCATGAAGAGTACTTTCATTAGTGAGTTCAGGCTTGACATTCATGCTGAGGTCAAGGCTTGGAGGCCCACTACTTTTGACGAGGCCTTCTCCTTAGCTGTTCTGATAGAATCCAAGATGGATTAGTTGAACTAGATCCGAAAGGAGAGAAGAAAGACGGCCCAAGTCCACTACCCACTAGAGACTACATCTGCCCTGACTTAGCCTACGCAGTCGGCTCAGCCTAACCGCTAAATGATCTTGTGTCGTTTTGTATCCAATGACCTAGAGGAGCATAGAAGGAAAGGCTTGTGTTTTTATTATGATGATTGATTTAACCTCAGCCATAAATGTAAGCGCCAACTAGCCCACGTTATGCTTTTAGGCAGATTCAAAGATGATATAGCTAAGTCGGCTGATTAGCATGCCAAGCTATACGAGTATAAGAAAGTGAGAGATAGTCACCTTGAAGACAAGGTGTTGGAAGTATGGTGGATTGTTACGATCCGACCACGTGGGTTAGGTCAGTCGAGTCAGTTGAGTTAAGTCAACTTGAGTTAGTTTTATTATATTATTTTGAATTTTAAATAAATCAGATAATTCACATGTGGATTTAATCCTCTAGGATTTTACCCTATAAATAGGAGACGATATGCGTTGATAATTATCATTGAATGAATCTGAGTTTAGCCACATTATTATTTTTATTTTTATATTTTATCTTAGCCGTTAGATTGTCTTTATTTTTTAATGAGTAGATCATAGTCATAGAAACATTTCAATCTTTCAAATCCTAGCCATCTTCCTCTACTAGTAGTCATCCTACCTTACATCCATCCACCACCACCCTTGGTCGTCCGCTACCTTTCGACGACCGCTTAACTTCGGATATTTATTGTTTTACCTTGTTCTGACCTTGCTCCACTTTTAATTATATTTTTTCATCTAGATGTCCAATTGACGTGAAACTAAAGCCATTAGAACCCTATCTCATGAGGCTATCACCATCCAAATTTTCATAATTTTCTTACGTCAGGATTAATTTAGATCTAGTTCATAACATTTATAGTAGCTATGTAGTAGCTATGTAGTGGTAATGTAGTGTGGCAATGTATGACAATGTGTGGCAATATAGTAGCAATATAGTGCGTTGCAGTATGTGGCAATCCAGTGGCTACTGCATCGCTATATAGTGGCAGTATAGTGGTTTATGCGTGGTAATTGTATGGCAATAAAGTGGTTATGTAGTGCGTGATAGTGTGTGACAATGTAGTAACTATGTAGTGGCATATAATGACTATGTAGTGGCGGTGCGTTGCAATGCGTCACTAGAAAGTGATTATGTAATAGTTATGGAGTGGCAATGCGTTGTAGTATATGACATGACAAATATTTATTTGACACGATTATTTTTAAAAATAAAGAAAAGAGGAGAGAGAATGAATCTCAATTGTAGTTACCATGATGTGTAATTAAGTGATATTTAATTTAGGAATAATATATTAATTATATGTTATTATTAAATTATTTTTTAGAAAAATTATATGGAATAATGTGAGAGAATGATAAATTACTATATCAGAATACGCTAAGATATTGTTTAGTTACTACATTAGAATAAGAATACTTATTCTTGAATAAGATTTTTTCATTCACAAGTGAATGGGGGCGTAGAGAAATTAAGTTCAAATAGGTTTCCTCATCGGGTGTTCGAGCTAGGTCGGGATCTAAAGAAATCAAGTTCGAATATTTAGGAACTATGAGCTTGTTTTGGCTTTTGCTTTAGTCATGTCCTTTTTAAACATATTCTAAACTTTATGTTTAGTATTCATCACAGAGAAGATGTTTGGATTTGGAAGCTTCATCCGACAGGGATAGCTACCTCGAAAATTGCTTACTGCTTTATGCGTAATCCCCTCAGGCATGGGGATAACTAGGATTGTTGGAAAACATTTGGTATCTTCGGATCCCTTCCAAAATCAAACTGATTCTGTGGAAATTTGCTTGGGCTAAGTTGCCCACCTAATACTAGAGCTAAATGCAATTGGGCTGGGACTAATGTTAATTGTACTTTTGTTCCCTTGAAGCTGAAACCAAATCACATTTATGTTTCCACGGTCAGGTGGCTACCACCATGTTGGATCTTGCGAGGTACCATTTTTCGGTTAACCTTAATTTTTATAATAATTGGGATTCTGGTCTATGGTTTGACGAGGGAGCCAGGATGTTAGCTAAGTCCAGAGCTTGGTTGAACGAACTTGCTGTTATCCTATGGCAAATTTTAGAATTGGCAACAACGTTATTTTTAATAATTGTTCGTTTGGGCTCACTCTCTCATGCTTACGAACGAAGGCTTTGAGAGCCAGTATGTCTGCCTACTGACACCTAACCCTCTAAATCCCCCTATCTGCTGGGAATCTCCACCTCACAACTGGATGAAAGTTAATTCAGATGGCTCTTTTGTAAGCTGGGAGCTTGGAGGGCGGGTTTTGTGGTCGGACAGATTAATCTCATAACCATATCCACATATGGGTATAGTTGTACATCAAGTGAACATGATTATGTTCTAGAACTATGAACACGACTCCATGGATAATTCATTAAACATAAAACTGAGGTCCAAATACCGCATTTGCAAACAATTCCATGTAGTGAACAAGTTCTCCTTTTCATATCCAGGTAATGTCATCTACTGATCCATAGGTTTTATTTATCTACTGATCCATAGGTTTTATTTATTATTATACGCACAACTCAATACAAGAGAATACTAATGACACACGAACAACCACATTGCAAGAGATCTAAGAGAATGGCTTCAGACATAAAACCCTTGGGGGAATGAATTTATTTAGTCAGTCAACATTATATAGAATTGGTACATACCTCCAATCTGAGGTTAATAGTATATAGATCCTTTGAAGCACCAGCGCAAGAGAGGATTGCAAATTTTAACTGAAAGATATGTTTAGTTCAGTAACTTATGCTTCTCTGCATCTTGAAACAATCAGCATAAGTATTTTATGAACAATGATTTAGATATGGCTAAAGCATCTCCTACAGCTTCAACAGGATAAAGATCTTTGTCAATCTGCCAATTGTTAGAATAGGATATCCAATTTTTCCTCCATTCTTCTAGTTGGAAATCTTTTTTCTCTTGAAGACTGTGTGTCAGATAACTGAAATAGAGCGAAGCCCTTGGAAGGTAATAATCCTTTAGCAGCCCACTCCAGAACTTGTTAGCTGATTGTGAGATGCAACGAGAAAGAAGCAAAATAAAATAAAAATGGTAAGCCATCTCAATGCAATTAATTAGAATTGGCAATTATTAAAAAGGTGTATTATTACCATAATCATGAAGTTTACTCTGATTTGTCCTTGTGTTATCATACCACATAGTCACTTGTGTTCTTGCGTTCCACTCATACTGAAAAAACTGAATCCAGTTATGAACCTTCTACACATGTAGCAATGTCAAATGCGTGTAGAAGAAAAGGAAACTCACTTGTCTTCTCTCATTCTGATTTACTGCAAGTCTTTTTGCACTCTCTAACCATGTTCCCAAGAGAAAGTTGTCATCAGAAGCTAAAAGTGTGTCAATATCCTCAATAAGGTTGATAAATTTTTGGCAATGAATATGCAAACTAGATGCATCATTTCCTTGGTAGGCACTCATTGCATCTAAATAAACTTGGTTTGCTAATTTTGACAGAGCTTGTCTCGTCAAGTCAACTAGATCATATCTGGCAGCAATCACAAATAGAATTCAGTAAATATTATCTCACATCCAGTTACCGGTAAACATTAAGCAACATGACTAATTGCAACACTTGAAATAGTTGATTATAGACATATCATCATTTTTTTTGGATTACTAATCCTATCATGCAACATTCCAGAGTAGCAAAATCTGAAACTTCAGATGCTATGACATGGCTATGCAACTATATAGGTAACTATCAAGATTTAAATATGCATACATGATAATATTCTTGAAATCAGGGAGTTGGTGAAATTTTACCTATATGTTGAAGTTTCTGGAAGATCATTTCCTGCACTAAGAAATAACTGAAGAGCATTGATTACTTCCTCTGTTGAATACCATATATGTGGGTGTGGCAGATCAGATGAAGTCTCTCTTAAAGAGATTCTAAATTTGTTTTCCACAATTGGTAGATCTCGGATCTGTCTTTTAGATGGTTTAAAACTATTTACGAAAGGACTGGTGTCTGGAAATTCGACTATGTAGTCTTTATTATGGTCCTGCATCAAACATATATGAGGTAAGAATTAAACAAATTATTTAAAGCTTTTATTAAAACAAAGTACATCCCGAGTCAAAGAGGACACATTTTCATGGAGGATAACAAATCTTAAATAAATGTTATAAACTAGGTTCTATATGATCATAGATCATATTAACCCTGATGTATAATTAGAATCATTGATATCATATGGTTTTGTAGATGTGTTAGACTAGAAATTGCAGACCTGTTTAGACATTGATCAGAGTTTGATTGATGCAATACTAAGTAAAAGACTTTGTGAAGTATGGCCACTATAAATCTATAATACACACCTATTTTGGCCTTAGGTGACATTATTACTTGATTTATTGTTCTACAAGAGACTGTCTATTTAGAGAGGCTTAAATATCACACTTTTGAACTCAATAATGTGATTGGTTCATATTCCAGCAGTTTGTAGTTCATATATTACTTTTTCTATTGCTTTGAATTTCCTTTAGTAATTATACAACGCTTAAGGTATTAAATTATATTAGTTTAATTTATCAATACTTAGCCAAAATAGAGGAAAACATTGTCTCATGAGGTTCAATGTTTTTTCAGTTTGCTTAATGTATCGGCAAGCAATACCAGTACATATGTATTTTTCATTTTAAATTGCCAAATATACTGTATAAATATGAAAGATGAATTAACGCATCATGTGACTTATAGGTCAGCTTGTGGACAAAAATGCATAGTGACACAGACTGTTACAAGGACACATGTGGAAAGGAAGTTTTGAGCATTCTATGTTAAGATGAGAGGACAGAAATGGCTTTTTGTGGTTCCTTTGATAAAAATCTTCCACACTAATCTGCAAATTAGGTGAATTACTATGTAGCCATTGTATCTTATTTCTTAAGTTATTTTTTTAAACTCGATATTTCTTCTCAAGCGCATTGGCCTTTTCATCGGTCCTTCTCATTTAGCCTAAAAATAGCAGTGATTTTCTTTATAAGAGAGTTTTATAAATTATACCTTATATTTTATCTATTTTGTAATTCACACCCCGTCTTTAAGGTTTTTGTAATCTAACTTTCTTCTTTTTCTTTATAATTTTTATTTAAAATCCTCTAATAATTTAAATGGTATCAGCAAAAGAATATTATGAAATAATTTTATAAATACATAAATTATCCATGCCTTTTTTAAAGGAGGGGTAGAGAGGAGAAGAAATAGTAGTGAGAGTATTTTAGTAATTTGATTGATATTAATTAGTCAAAATAACGTCATAGTGTTAAATGAAAATTATAGAGAAAAATGAGAGGTTGAGTTACAAATAGAATATGAATCACAAAATAGGTAAAATATGATGTGTAATTTGTAAAATACCCTATTTATATAACCATACAACCCTTTTTTCTACATCAAATTTGATACCAAATCATAGGTTTCCCACCATGTCTTACAAAATGGTTATAAGATTAGGATAAAGGATACTTCATAGGTGCTCAAAGGATGTCTACTTGAGAGTTAGCTTGTAATATCTTGGAGGCAATATTTGTTTGAACCCTTGCATGTTTAAGGTATATAACTGTATTTGGTTTCCAACACTCTACAAATGTTGCAAATTATAATATATGAATTGTTCAATATATTTGTATTTCCTGAACAGCACATCTTATGCATAAAATTTGTAATAAAGAAACTAACACTATGTGAGTCGGTAGATAAGTGCAATCATCAGTTTTAAGTTATTAAATGGCTTTGGACCTGAGATCTAGGAGGTGGCATTGCAGGTGGAACATGAGTAATGTAAGAACAGAAAAAAAGAGAGTCGCACTTGTTAGAAAGTTGCAGATTCAACTTCAAGAGTTGTTCGATTTGAGTTTTATTCGTCCGAGTATCACCTTGGGTGCACCAATTTTGTTTGTAAAGAAGAAAGATGGATTGATATGTCTTTGCATTGATTACTGGGAGTTAAATAAAGTCACAGTGAATAATTGGTATCCACTACCCCAAATCGATGATCGTTTTGATCATCTATAAGGCTCTCAGGTTTTCTCTAAGATTGATATGAGATCTGATTATCACTAATTGAAGATCAAAAGTGATGATATTGCAAATGCAACATTTAGGACTCACTATGGCCATTATGAGTCCTTAGTGATGTCTTTCGGTCTCCCTAATGCACCTGCAACTTTTATGGACTTCATAAACCAGGTCTTCAGACCCTTCTTAGATCAATTTGTTGTGGTCTTCATCGATGATATACTGATCTACTCCAAGAGCAAAGAAAAGCATGCGGAACGTTTGAGGATAATACTTCAAACTCTTTGGGAGAAAAAGCTTTATGCAAAGCTTAAGAAGTGTGTATTTTGGCTAGATGAGGTTGTTTTCTTAGGACATTATTGGCAAAAATGGAGTCAAGATGAATCAGCAAAAGATCGAGGTTGTCAGCAAATGGCTGAGACCTATTTTAGCATCTGAGGTACGCAATTTCCTTGGATTAGTAGGCTATTACAAAAAGTTTGTGGAGGGATTTTCACGAATTGCCTTGCCACTTACTCACTTCACCAAGAAAGGTGTGAGATTTAAGTGGATGGGTGATTGTGAAAATAGCTTTCAAGAGCTTAAGTAGAGATTGATCTCAGCTCCTATCCTTTCACTTCTAACAGAGGGTGATAACTTTGTGATTTACAGTGATGCATCCCACTAAGGTCTAGGTTGTGTTTTGATGGAGCAAAGAGGATGATAGCTTATGCATCCAGACAGCTTAAGGTTTATGAGAAGAACTATCTTACTCATGACCTTGAGTTGGCTGCGGTAGTTTTTGCACTGAAGATTTGGTGTCACTACTTTTATAGAGAATCATGAGATTTTCACTAATCACAAGATTCTCAAGTATATTTTTATTCAAAAGGAGCTTAACTAGAGGAAGCATAGGTAGCTAGGATTGATTAAGGATTATGATGTCAGCATCAATTACCATTTAGGGAAGGCAAATGTGGTAACTGATGCCTTGAGTAGAAAATCATCAGAGGAACACTTGGCATCACCCATGCTTGGAGATAAAGGTGACATCGTATCAAGAGGGAGCAGTCATATGTAGCTAGCTGGTGGTTAGACCTACATTTTTGGATCGCATCCAAACTGCTCAATTAAAGGATGCCAACCTCAAGAAAATCTTAGAAGAATTAGAGAAAAGAGAAGCTTCCGGCTATTCAAGATCAGATGGAGGATTAGTCAAGTACCAGAACATTTTTGTGTCCTAGCTAGTGAGTTAAAGAAAGAAATTATATCAGAGGCTTACAGTTCAGGGTTTAGTATTCACCTAGGCAACACAAACACATATAGGGATTTGCGAGAGAATTTTTGGTGGAATGGTATAAAGAAGGATATAGTTAACTTTGAGGTTAGATGTTTTACCTGTCATTAAATCTTGAACATCAAAAACCTACAGGAATGTTATAGCCTTTTCTCTTGTCAGAATGAAAGTGGGAAGATGTGACTGTGGACTTTGTCTTGGGATTTTCTCGCACCAGATCAAATCATAATACAATTTGGGTAATTGTGAACAGATTGACTAAGTTGTATGACTTACTCCCTAGATCACCTTGCACAACTTTATATTAGGGAGATTGTCCGGCTCCAAGGAGTACCATTGCCTATTGTGTCTGATCCGGCTCCAAGGAGTACCATTTCCTATTGTGTCTGATCGAGATCCTCCATTTGTTTCTAAATTCTAGTGGAGTCTACATTTAATTATAGGACACGATTGAAATTCGGCTCAGCTTATCACCCGCTGACCAACTAATGGACAATCTGAGAGGATTATAAAAATCGTTGAGGATATGTTGCGAGCTTGTTCGTTGGAGTGGAAAGGAAATTGGAATGATCATCTTCCACTCATAGAATTCTCTTAAGAATAATAGCTACCATTTAAGTTTGGGACTAGCACCTTACGAGGCATTATATGACAGAAAATACAGATCTCCATTTTGTTGATTCAAGATTGATGAAAGACAGTAATTGGGGCTAGATATAGTACAAGATGCCACTTAAAAAGTTGTCAAAATTAAGGAAAAACTTCTAACAACTCAGAGTTGCTAGAAGAGTTATGCTGATAATCGAAGAAGAAATCTGGAGTTTTGAGTGGGTGACATCGTTTTTCTAAAGGTGTCACCTAGGAAAGGATTGATTAGATTTGGTAAGAAAGGTATATTGAGTCCTCACTTTATTAGATCTTTTTTGAGGTGCTAGAGTGCATTAGAGAGGGTGGCATATCATGTAGCATTGCCACCTAGGTTAGCTAAAGTCCATAATAACTTTCATGTGTCTATGTTGAGGAAGTATGTCCCTTGTACTGATCATTATGATTGATTACGAGCCTATGGAGATTAGAAAATCTATCTTATGAGGAGCAAACTATAGAAATCCTAGAAATTCAGCAAAGAACTCTTCGCAACAGAGTAAACTCATTTGTGAAGATCTTATGAAAAACCCAGAAGCCAGAAGAAGTAACTTGGTTGCATGAAGATGAAACGTGAGAGAAGCATCCAGAGAGTAATTATTATGATAGTACACTATTCTCTTAATACGTTAATTTTAATTTTGAGGATAAAATTTCTTTTTATTGAGAATAGTTGTAAAAACAAATAAAAAAAAGGGTCACACGTGCATTGCATATGCACCCCCCTCCCTTTCCTTCTCCTTCGCAGTTATGTGACGGGAGGAGTGGTCGCGATATTTCAGCCACTCCGAATCCGAGTCCGATCCTAAATAAAAATTCGAAAACCCATCCTATAAATCAAAACCCTAACTTTATTATTTTCCCATACATCATTCTCTCTCTCTCTCTCTCTCTCTCTCTCCCCTTCCCGTCGGTGAACCCATCATTGAATCGGAGGGCCGGAGCACTGCTGGAGTGATTGAAGGCCACACAACAACTTGCCAGTCAATTCTCTCCCATCCCTCATAATTAATTTGAAGTTTAAAAAGTTAGAATAGAAATACCTATTTTTTTGGGTGAAGTGGTGTTGTCGGTGAATCGAATTGGTCGGCGGCTTTGGATCGCTGCCGCTCGTATTGAAGCTTCCTGTTGTTGGCCTTGTGCAGTAGGCACACTTCCCTAGAGTTGTCGTGGCTCGATTTGTGGTAGAAGACGATTCCATGGCCGCTGGACATGGAATTGAATTGCTAGTGGTCAACGACGGCTTCTCTATCTCGTGTGGTCGTGAGAGTGTCAGGGAGCTTGGGGTGTGGTCGGTGGACCATCCTTGCGTCGATCACCATGAGGGAGAGGTTAACCCTTTTATTCATTTTGCGAGGTTCGGGTTTGGATTTTGGATCCAAAGACCCAACTCAAACTAGTTTAATGGAGGGTGGGCTGCTGGTTAGCCCATGGCTAAGTCCATTTTGATTTGGTTGGACTTTGGCACAGCCCGATTAATAGATTGGTGAGGGCTGTGGGCCAGTCGCAGCCCAGCCTAGTTCAATAGGTTTAAATTAATCCATTTTAGCTATTTATTTAGCTTTAAATTTTCAAAACAATGATATTATTTAGTTTAAAAATTTATTGTTATTTATTATTAAATGTGGTGATTTTTAGTATGTGGACTAAAGATTAGAGATTTTAGTTATTTTACCTAAACTCAGGTGAGTTGATTCACTTACATATTTATTCATATTATATTTTGTGCCTATAATCAGACCCCGTATTTCTCTGTGCAAATTTATTTATTATATTTTCTGTGTGCAATTTGAATATTATAATTCTGTGTAAAATATATAATTTAGTGCATCCTTATACTTCGTGCAAATTGCAAATTTTAGTGAGGAAAAAAAATAAATGGTATTTGGTATGACTTAGAGAACAATCCGGTATAGATCGCTTGTGACTTTCTATAGTGATTCAAGTCTAATTGAAAGTCTAAAAGAAAGTTCTATTTTAGATCACTGGTGACTATGACTCTGGCGAGATTAGGGAGTAGTCCTAGGTTAGATCGAAAATTTTTCTGAGGTGACTCTAATATCTCTCAAAATTTAGTAAAAGAGATAGTGCGTTTATCACATAGTGACATCTCCTAATGACTCTAACTGGATTAACTATGAGAAAAAAATCCGAGCGCTATCTCAAGGTGACTTCTAGTTGATGTGAACCCAAAGAGTAAGACCCAATTGAGACAAATTTTTAGTATGTTGGAACTGAGCATGTTATGAGATATGATTTTTTATCTTTCTATTCTTTTGGTTTTTATATTTTAGACTATTTGTTAATTCAATTTGTTTAGAGACATTGGTGATGACATTGGTTATTTTCATTATTATTGGGTTGAATTATATAAATCAAATTCTTGTTTTCGTTCATTCTTGTCATTGTGTATTTAGAAAGTATTAGTAAGGCTTTATGTTTCAAGCGTATTAAGGTACATGGCTGGTGATGATTTGGATTTTGGGTCATGACAAGGAATAGAAAAATGGTCCCTCATTCTTCATCAATCATGTTAGAATTAATGCTTACAACTTATTCTAGATATTAAACAACAGAACCTAAGAAATTTTCGGTAATTCAAAAGATTGACAATGAAAGGACAAAAATCACTCATCCATAATAAGAAGAGAAGAGGGTGTAGGAAGTTGAATAAGAATGTTTTCTACTGCAAAAATGGCTAATAAACAAAAGGATGGATCATATTTCATTTGGGAAATTTGCTCTTGGCAAAGCAACTTTGAATCACTGTTGCATAATACTAGAAAATTTCTACACTCTAGTGTGATATTAACTTTGGCTTCTAAACATATAGCAAAAACGAAATTGATTAGTTAAGTAATTTTGAAATCTTCCAAGTACACATTAAGAGCAATGATGGCCATGCTGATGGTGGTATGGCACCTAACACGGGACAGAGTGTGCCAATGGCATAGCCACGTGTCGACCGGTACAAGTGCGAACTGACTCATGCCAATTGGCACGGCTCACATGAGGTTCGAAATGAATATTATTAATCGAAGCAAATCCATTAGAGTAATAAATCTAAAATATTCTATAAGGTCTTTTTTTTGTCATGTGACAAACATAATATGGCATACGGGGTCAATTTTTTCTAAACTTTTTTCTATTTCAATCATATTATAGAGCATTAAATTATATTATGGAGTGGTCAATCATTAATAATAGTTTTATTGAATATATTCAATCATTTTATATGTTGAATAATGTTTCTATTTAACCATTGCTATATCTTTAATAAAATAGATCTAGAAATAAAAGCCTCTAATGTAGGCTATGATACATATATTTAAATAAAAAACTAAAGATTGACATGCAGGAGACCAAAAAACATCTTAAAATACCCTCAATTTTTATTAAAAATATGCCAAAGATGTGCTAGTGGCATGAAGAGGCGTGCTGACTAGGGATTGGCACGACATGTGCCTTCTGCATTGCCATCGTTGATCAAGTTAAATTCATTGTGAATCCTACCCTTTTCAAAGTACCAACATGGTATTTAAATACATTTTAGATGGCAAATGGGGAGAAGTTACAAAAACATAATCCAAGCAAAATGGTGATGAACAAAAATATCAGAATTCGTGGTCAGAGGTAAACTAGTTCAAAGGTCATTTATTGCAGATTTGCAGTACATGTTTGTATTCTACTCTTAATAGTTAAAGCTAGTAATATTTATCTCTATCTTCAATCAAAGATATTTTGACATGTTAACTAGAAATACAGAGTATAGAAATAATAAATTTGAAGTAGCAGTTATCTAAAATTGTGAAGGTAGGAAGTTCCGAATTCAGATCTGACATACCAATCTGCCCCATTTAACACTTCAAGATATTATTTGAAATCTTGAAAATTCCCACTAGTCGTATTGAAAGTCTTGAGCTTATGCAGAAGGGTAAATGTAAGAAATAGTAATCTACCATCGATTAATAGCTCATGGTGTTGATGTAATGGATAGTAAATGATTATTATTCATGACAATCCATATGGATGATCAGCACGATAGACCATGGCTTTCCTTTTCCGTAAGGCATAAATAAGGACAGGCATGAAACTTAACGCGCTAACAATGCCATGCAAGCACATTGCAATGTAAATCACAATCATTATTGATGATGAATATGTGCAGATTGACTGGAATGAAGTTAACGAAATGGTAAAATACCAGATGATATGAAGATGAAAGAAAAATAGCAGTGACATGAAATTAGTCATCTATGTAACCATTTTATTCGTATTAGGGAAAAGGAAAATTTGCATACTGCTGTAAAGGAAATTGTCATGAGTAATACTCGTACCGCAATGCCATCTGTGCAATTGTATATTGTATGGTACAGAATTTTCCAAACTTTCTGGATGTCAAGATTGGCTTGACCATATCGCCTATTTGAGTAGCTTTTCAGCCATTCCTACAAGATCAGGAATAAACTTTTGTCTGTTACCTGTACTGTCAGAGCATGCTGTCCCTCGCAAATTTAGTGAACAAAGATTAGGGTAAGATCACAATGTTGAGGGTTGAAGGACAAATTTATTGTCTTTATATATTGATGTATATCTACTCAAAAGTTTATCATTAATTTGTGATTTAAATGCACTTATAAGTATTATAGAATTGCACAATAAACAAGTCTCACCTTGTCCATGAGAAACTTCTTTTATTGATCCATTATTGATATAAGACTGGACTATGGCAATTTCAGTGAATACTAAAAATATATAAAAAGAACCAAGCAACATCCTGTTTCAGTGAATTTCTTGGAATACTAGATTAGATCTATTATATTATTCAGCTCTATAATGACCTTTTACAGAAAATACTAAGCTGCTCTATAACTGAACTAACCTAAGTTGCTCTGTACAAAACTAGTTAAACTGAAGCATTGCGTGCGAGTGGCACATCCCGTGCTGATACTTTGTTGACACATCACATGCCAGTTCAGCATATTGACATGTCTTCATTTGCTAGCATAAAAATAATACGAAAATGCTACATCAAATATTGTCAATAATCTTCAAAGTTCAAAATTATAAAATTTGGATTCAAAACCAACTCATAGAGTTAATTTAACGTAACACTACAACAATTTTGACCTTTCTTTTTTCGGTAAGATATCTATCTGACAATTTGCTAGGGGCTTTTACAAGGTTCCGAGTTTTGGCTGATCCTAAATAGGATTGGCCAAAACGGCTTGGGATTGGCCAAGCTGATCTTGATCATGGCCAGGGTATACCTGATCTATCTCGGTGGCCGATCTCGGCCGAAAAGGGTGAGAACGGGTCGGATCCAACCTTGAGCACATCAATAATTGATGTCCCCCTGCCTCTCTTTCTCCCTTTTCTCTCTTTTCTTTCTTTTTCTCTTTGTCTCTTTCTCACCGACGACCCCAACTTTGGCGACGTTCTCCAACGAAGATCTGATGACCTCGGGTGAGTTTTTTCTTTTAGTTTCTAATTACTCTCATTCCCTCTCTCTTTCTCCTCATGCGGTGAAGCAGCAGCAGGTGTCGTTGCAGTAAAGCAGTAGCAAGTGCTGTTGCTGCTGGGGTGAAGCAGCAGTAGTTGGTGCTGATATGGTGAAGTAGCAGCACTTGCTGCTATTGAGAACCTAAGAGAGAGTGGAAACTACAAGTAAAGAAAAAAATTAGAAAAAAAATTGAGAGGGTTTTATTTTCAAAAATTTTAAATTATTTTATATTATATTTTGATTTTTATTTATATAGAGTGAGGAGGATGATGAGGAGAGACAGTTAAGGACAATAAAAGATAGCAAAAATATATAGAGAAGAGAGGAAGAGATGAAAAGAAGTAGCGGTAGTAACTTTCATAGATCTAGATCAATTTATATACAAGGAGAGAATATGGGCAACAGTTCTACCCGTAAGACTCCTGGTTTTACAACAGAGTCTGAAAATATTGGACCAATAGATACATTTCTTCACAAAAAATGGGTCATACACAGACTTTTATCAAGACAGCTTTCAAAGGAATTAAAAATACAAAGAAATATATTAGTATGGCTATTTCTAAATTTTTCTTCTACAACCATATTTCTTTTAATGTAGCAGATAGTACTTATTATCATACGATGGTAGATGTTATATAATCAATAGGGCATGTGTTCCGTTTCCTAGTTTAAATGATATTATTACTAAATATCTTGACTTAAAGGTAGATAAGTTTCGTTCTTACATTGAGATATTCAAACAAATATTGAAATGAATTTGGTTGTACACTGATATGTAATGAGTGGAGTACACAAAATAGAAAAAATATAATTAATTTCTTAGTGTCCTCAGGCATGGGGATAATATTTCTCAAGTTTGTGAATGCTACTACTCATTTAAAAAATAGGAATTATATTTGTCAGTTAATAGATGAGATGGTACAAGAAATTAGTGAAAAAAGAATAGTCCCAATAGTTACTAATAATGGGGCCAATTATAAAGCTACTGAAAATTTAATTATGATAAAAATACCTCATTTATATTGGACATAATGTGCTGCACATTATATTGATATAATGTTAGAGGATATTGCAAAAGAATCTAAAATTGACATGGACATACATAAAAGTCAGAGGCTGATAAATTTTATATATAATCATGGTTGGGTTCTTTACTTAGGCAGATGACTGGTGACAGGGAGATTATTAGACCCAACATCACTAGATTTGTTACTCATTTTTTAGCTTTTGAGAGCATCATGCGCAACAAGAATAATATTATGTGAATGCTTACATCACAGGAGTCGTCTATAAAAATTAAGAATATGATCTAAAAATAAATCTTTAGGTAAAACTTTGAAGAATATGGCTCTTAGAAATATATTTTGAAAATAAATTACAATTGCCACTGTAATATTTGAGCTTCTTGTCAAAGTATTACAATTTGTAGATTGTGATAACAAGTTTAAGATAGATTTCTTACATGAGGCAACGGACATAGCAAAAAAATCAATTAAAAAAATATAGGCCAAAGTTATAGGGAGTGGTGGAAGATGACTAATTTTAGATGGACATACAACTACATGAAGATATACACACTGCTGGTAGTCATGCTTTTAATTTTAATTTACTAATTTACTTTTATTTATGAATATTTAAAAATTTGAATGCTTACAAATTTTAAATTTCTACAAATCTAAGATTTTAATTCTCTACTAATGTCAATAATGATAGTGAAGTTTTGTTGGAAGTTAAGAAGATAATCAGCAGGCTTGAGCCTGATATTTATAAACAAATCATTTGCAATAAAGAAGTGAGTTATGATTCAATTAAATTTTTAATTATTATTTGTTTCAAGTTTTAACTTTCAATATAATTAGTATGTAGTAATATATTTCTGATTTCAAATGGATAGATAGATTGAGAACTGAGCAATTCGGTATTGCTAAAGTTGCTACAATTATATCTTATAAAACTCCAGATGAATGGTGGTCTATAGATGGGAGAAGGCATAAAATTTGATACTAATAATAAAGAAGATTTTAAGTCAAGTTGTCTTCATCACAGTGTGAAAGAAATTTGACTATTTTCTCCTTAATCCACACTAAAGCATGCAACCGATTGATAATGGAAAGATTGGAAAAGTTAGTTTTTTATCATTATAATATAAGATTAAGATAAAAATTTAAAAAGAAAGGTAGAAAATGAACAACTAATTGATTTAAATCATATTTTTGATAAAGAAGATTCCTTAACTTTATGGATCAAAGAAATAGTGTCAGAATTGAAAAAAAAAATTTGGTTTTAGGTTGGGCCTTGACCTAGCCCAATTAGTAAGAGAAGAGAAGGTGGGTTACATGCCAGCTATAGCCCAACCTAATCCAATGGGTTTTATTCAACCCATTTGAGCCATTTAATTTAGTTTTAAAATTCAAAATTTTTATTAGGGATAAATTAAAATTTATGTTATTTCTTTATTATTAAAGATGGTGATTTTAGCACGTGGACTAGAGATTAGAGATTTTATTTATCTTATCTAGACTCAGGTGAGTGGGTTCACTCACATATTTATTCATATTATATTTCGTACCTTTTATCAGACCATATAATTCTTTGTGTGCAAATTTATTTATTATATTTTTTGTGTGCAATTTAATTATTATAATTCAGTGTTTTACTATACTTTATGCAAATTACAAATTTTTATGGACAAAAATATAACTAATATTACTATGACTAAAAGAACAGTCCTAGTATAGATCGCTTGTGACTTTCCCTGGTGACTTAAGTTTAATTGGAAGTCTAGGGAAAAGTCCTATTTCAAATCACTACGGTGATTTTCTTAGGTGATTCTAGCGGGTTAGAGAACAGTCCAAGGATAGATCGAAAGAATTCCTGAGGGGACTCTAATCTCTGTTAACAGTTAGTGAAAAAGATAGAGTGTGTTTATCACAAAACGATATCTCCCGATGATCCTAACTGGATCAGTTATAAGGAAGAAATCTAAGCATCATCTCGAGGTGACTTCTAGCTGATATAGATTCAAAAGGTATAGACCCATTTAAGACTATTATTTTTGAGAAAAAAATTAATATGTTGAAACTGAGCAATGTCATGCATAGAGACCTCACCTCCATTTAGGACCTACCCATTTACCTCCGTTCCTTTGGTCTTATGATTTAGACTATTTGTTAATTCAATTCGTTTAGAGATACATTAATCATGATGTTGGTTATTTTCATTACAATTAATTTAAATCAAATAAAGCAAATTCTCTTCTTTTATTTATTCTTGCCATCGTATACCTAGGAAGTATTAGTAAGGCTTTGTATCACAAGCGTATTGAGGTACATGGTCGGTCATGATTCCGATTTTGAATCTTGACATAGAGGATAAGTTATTAGATAATAGAAATAACCCATAGTTAAATGAGATATTAGAGAAGACCATAACAAGGGCAAAGACTGGTATAAGTCGTTCAACAACTAGAGATAGTATACCTACCAATATTAGTCATAATCCTAATGAAATACCTGATGGTGAGATCATCTCATTTACATTTGCTGAGGAAAGTTAAGGAAACTTAAGTATTGAAGATAGAGAAATTGAGGATGTATATACATATCAGCGGCGTCGTCATGAAAATATTGCTTCTTATGATTATAATACATAGTATTTATTGTTTAGAGCTATCACAAGATCCATATGCTAGTTATTATAAAATATTAAAAGCTATTATTCTATAATAGCTTATGCTTTTGGAGCAATTGGTGAGTTAAACACTATTTTGGCTAGGAGAGGTCTTGCTCTTAGTCTTGATTATTAGGTCCTTCTCTCCCTCCTTGTATCTTTCTCCTCTTCTTTACCTTCTTAGACATCAATTGCACCTCATTGTCGATGCTTGGTGTGGTTAGGCGTAGGGTATGTGGAGCTCACTCTTTTTCATAGGGAGCTCAAGCTCTACTCATTCCTCTTTGTTGGTTTTAGCCACGACAAGGCAGGCTCTAGGTGGAGGGTGAGGTTTTTGATGGTTTGAGGGATTTAGGGAAGTTATGATTCCATTGCCAGCTTGCCTTTAAGCAAATTGCTGTTTAGTTCGCTTAGTTATCTTTTGCAAGTTGACTGTCGGTGGTAGTAATCAATGTTGGTGTTGGTGGTCTCGCTACACCTTCCTCTTAATGCCCTTTGCGCCTATCAAACCATCTGAGCTGTATCTTGTATTATTTTCTTTGTGTCTTTTGAGTTTGATACAAATATCAATGTATCTCTTTATTGTGTTGTTGATGATTACCAAGTTATAGGGTTTGTTCATGAGTCGTTGCACGATCTTCCCCTTTTCTATTATGTGTCGAGCTTGTATTAGTTTCATTAGTATTAATGAAGTTCTTCAATGTACTTTTCCCTAAAAAAATGCCAATTTTGATCCAAATTGAATGAATTTCACATATTAATGAAGTTCTTCGCCTACTAGCTTTTCCCTATATTTTAACTAGTACATTTCATAAATTTAGCACCAAAAAGCTAGGTCTATGTAGAATGATTCCTACAAATGAAAGCTAGATCTATTATTTATACAACCCAAATTAATTTGTAAATGTAAAACTAAAGAAATTATTAGAATGAAAGGAAAGTCCAATCTCATGGAAAACCTTTTTTGCTCCACTTCAGTTGATTTAGGTGATTCCTAAAACATATATTCTTTATGTTTTAGTCATGCGCCAATCCCAATCAATTTCGATCGATGTGGATTATTATCAACAAAAACTCCGAACCATGATTTTCAACCATAAATAGGAATTTATTGTTGAAATTGTGCAGTTGTATGTAAAAAAGATATGGTTTTCTCAAACATTTTTGCCCTAAAATAAAACTAAATCTGAGAAAGGAAATTCTTACATTATTTGAGCAGATCTCTACCTTTTAGCTATTGATCTATTCCAAATTTAAAAATTGAGTAATCAAGTTTGACTTAAACATGTACTTAATACTTTTGACCGCTGTTGTGCCTTCAACTCATTTTCATACGTCCAACAAAATTAGATGTGTGATAGTAACATTGATATCATATGACTAAAGACCTCTATTTATGCACAATAACAGCTCTAAAGAGCCTTAAGTATCTAATTATGTGTGTCAAGGCACCAGCAGCACGCCATAGTGTACCTACATTTAGTATGAACATATAGCATGACTGAGCAAGCATCAAGTCATCAAAAGCCCAAAATATACTAAGCATGTTCCTTGGAGATGTAGAAACATCATATATTGTTCATGAAAAGCATGTACTGGTTACTGAAATTGCAGAACTAAAAAGAGAGATTTGTAAATTAACTATGTGAACTATAACTGCTGATTAGTTGGATATCTAGGAGCAAATTGTAGATAACGACACTGGAAATGGAAATAATTATGATTAAAAAAGAGAATGATCATACCCTAATGCCAGTGGATGCTTAAAATTTACCTCAACTTGAACCTTTTGTCTACGAAATGCCATCTCAGACATAAGCTCATATACAACTGGATTCTGCTCTATCCCTTCCATGCACATGCCAACACCAACCTTCAGAATGTACAACAAAAAATAAAATAAAATAAAATAAACCATATAGTATGTAGGAAGAAGACCAATAAGGACATGTAATAGAAAAATTATAGAATTTTATAAGAACTTTAAAGTCCAAATTCTGTAACTTATGGAATTTGCATTGGATTTGAAGTAATGGATACTATCTATAAACTATAAATGTCAATGGTACAGGATAATATTTTCAACCAATTAAATTTTTTTTTTAAGAAAAGTGGGAACTTTATAATGTCTCAATTAAACTGATGCCGTTGAGATTCAAACTCGGGAGCACTCATATGCAATTGTTCACTGCACATGTGCACCCTTCACCTTTCTCTTTCACTGTCATGCAATGAGGAGGCCGTGAGTTTTTCAGCTGAATCCAAATCGAAATCAAAATTCAATCTCTCTATAAATAAAACCCTAATTTCACATTCTCCCCTAATTGTAGCCGCTCTCTCCTCCTCCCTCCTCTTATCTTCTTCTTCTTTTATTTACCGTTGGAACCACTTTGTGGGATTGGATCGAGCACCATCGGATTACTGCCGGAGCAAGTGAAGACCACTCTTCTCTCTAATAAGTCCTCTCCCACCCCTCAAAGTTAACTAAACTTTAATAGGTTAGATTATAAATACCTAAAATTTTTGGGTGTTGCGGCTTAGTTGGCAAATCGGGTTGGCCAGCGGAATGATGGTGTCTCCCTCTTTTTCTCTCTCCTCTTTCTCTTTGATATTCTCGAGGGAAAAAAATAAGGTTAGGAGGAAGAAGATATGGTTGGGCTTGGGCTAAAATCGAGCCAGCCTAATTATTTCGAGTTTGGGTTTGGATTTCTGATCCAACAGACTTGACCCAAATCAATAAGTCATGGACTGCAGACTAAATTGCAACATAGTCCATGTATATTAGTGGGTTTAAGCCTTAAGCCCAAACTATTTATTAGTTGTGTGGGTTGTGGGCAAACCACAGCTCAGCCCAACCATTCGAGCTTAATCTAGCCTATTTGAATAATCTAATAAGTTTTAAATTTCAAAAAACATGACATTGATTAAATTAAAATATGTTATTTATGTATTATTAAAGGTAGTAGATCTGCAACTTAAGTTTTTATTCAAAATTGACCCAATGAATTGACCCACTCGAGTCGTCTTCCTCCTCAGGCTAGCAAGGGCTAGGGCATCCGTGTCGTGATTGGTGAACTTGAGCACGATGAGCGATGACGAGATCGGTGACGGCGACAATGACGACGATAATGACAAAGCGGTACTAGTCTCCCTCCTCTTTTTCTCTCCCTCTCTTGCGGCACGTGCCGTCCATGATACAACATAACATAAAAAGATGATAATGCATGGAGTACAATACTACATGAATAATAATACAAAGGAATCATTGTATGAAATACGAGATGATATTATATGAGTAAATTCACTCACCTAGTGTCCATATGGAATAGCTCAACTCAATAAGTAAAAACTCTTTATATACAATTTGTTTGGTGTTATTTGCTTACTTTGGCTACTCTCAGATGATCAACTCTGACAATGGTAGCTCCAACGAGAAAGCATCCAATTTAACAAAAATAAATTTAGATGAGGAAGTAGGAGTTGATGAACTTCTCATCTAGGTATTGAAGTGATACAATATAGTTGCTACAGTGCCTTCGCTACAGCCTAGTTTATTTCGTCAGTACTGTCGCTGTCGCACTGTTATAGTACTACCGCCCAAAAACTTTCTTTTAAGGTTTTCCTTTTTTTTTCTCTCAACCTCCCTTTTTATAGATAAGAGATATAAGAGTACTACTAGGATAACAATTCTAATCTATTTTCTTACTTAAAGATAACCTAATAAATTTTTTTAATTCGATTTAATCTAAATCCTAAAATATAAAGGATAATACTAAGTTCGTCATTGTCTAAATGATTATCTCTAATTTCTTATTTATTTATTTTCCAAATTCTGGGTTGTTACAGTTTCTGTCCCACAGTTATTTTTGCGTTTTAGAAATTCATATCAAGATTTAGGGGTTTCAACATGAAGTTATTGATTCATTAAGATCTGAAGCCTCCTAATGGAAAAGAAGCTATTGCTTCATTACGATCCGAGGCCTCCTTGTTGCAGTTACCTTTGCACCTTATAGCTATAAAGGCATTTGAGGATAAAAGCAACATGTTGTCAAGACTACTCTCTGAATTATTATAAACAGGAAGCAGGAAAATATGTTTTCTCAAGTATTGAGTTGTTATATATCATTTGGAAACTACTGTTTTATATCTTACTTGTAAACTCATAGCTGGGTTATGACAACTGAAGTTTCTAGTGAGAAGATAAATGGAAACACAATTTCGTAAATTCTTTTCAGCCTTTATAATACATTATTAACTGAAGTAACAAATACACTAACATTTCCTTTGGTGAAGTAACACAACTGCATACCATTGTTGAATTCCTGCTCATATGAGCATCAATAGGGCCAGACGAAATTGCGTCAAGTATGCCATACATTTCAATATTACCACCAAAGTTGTGTAACATACACCTGATAAGTGAAGTAATTCAATTAGGAAAATTTTGAAAACACATTCAGTGTAAAGATGAAAGATATTAGATTTCTGGTATATGCCAAAAAGGAAAGGAAAAAATATTAAAATAAGATCTAGACGTTCTACTATAAGCACCTAATTGTTCAGTTAATAAGGATACATAACATTAAGAAGCAGGATGTACCAAACATATGGAACACCGTAGAACTGAGAAGATCTTTTCCATATGGGTTTGACATCAGCAAACAAGTCCAGGACTATCATCTTACCGATAGGAACTGAATGCAGAAGTGCCTGCAAAATTGAAAAAAAGGAAAATATTATCATTTAAAAGGAAGTCTCATTCATATTCAAGTGTAACTAGAACAGAGGGATCCTAAAATCCATCAGAATGAAGAGAGCTGCTGCAATCCATCCATTCCAAGGTGACGAGCACAATGAGAAGTGAGGACAGGTATTTACTAAATCCTTCTGAAATTTCAATATTGTTCTTATTTCTTAGTATTTTCATTCTTCATATTATTATTTGAGATTTTAGAAATTTTCTACACTTTATATCACTTTTAAGAATTTAAGCAATTAAAAGATAGTCCAAAACCAAAATGGCCGGTACAGTGGTGAACTGATATGGCCAAAATGAATCATATTTTTACACTGACTGATACCAATACTGATACCAATATTCAGAACTTTGGAAAAATCCATCAGGGATGCATATGTGAGTAGAATTAACTTTTAGAAAATTGATCACATTTGATGTAAGCATTCCAATAACATTACAGATAATTACCACCTCGGTATGAAACTTAAATGTAACTGCAGTTGCAGGCATATAAGAATGAAAAGCAAGTCATAAAATCAATGCTCACTAAAAGTTACATTATGTGAAAATGCATCTATCTTTGTTTCATATTTTCTGGCAAGTAGGGCAATCAAATTATCAAAAATGCTATTAAATAATTTTACAAAGTGATGGCTAGTCATGCTAATCAACATATTAGCCACATAACAGGCCACATGTGTGTAGGCATGATGATCCATAAAATGTAATAATCTGAACTGGGGTAGGAGTGAGTAGGATGATATGGCACTGATACTATAAACTGATGTAGGACGGATTTAGGAGAAAAGATTTAAGGAAGATCACAGGTGAAAGAAAAGAAAATATAGATTTCAGTAGGGAAACAGCTATTAGACTAGAAAAAAGAGAAATGAACAAACAGAAAAAGGTTTCAGATCTAAAATCTGATAAGAAAAGGTTGAAAGTTGCTACAGTTTTTGATGGTACTAACTGCTATAGCATCAAAAGATTCAAAACTTAACTAAGCCCTTTTTCTGGTTTTTACAATGATCTTAGAACAAAAACAAGCAAGAGACGAAATTAACAGAAAAGGGAGACAGATGAGAGAATTGATGAGAAAAAGTCAAAAATCCAGGTAGGGCTTCATACCCACAGAATTTGCCACCACACCAATCTACAGTTCAAACGAAGGATGAAGAAAGAAAACATCTCTTCTCTTTATATCTTTAAAACAAAACTGTGGCTTTGTTACCAAAGACCTCCCTCCTGTTTTTTAGTAAAGGATGGATAAGAAACTGCGAACATACTCAAATTCCTAATTGCATTAGGTCGAAAGAGACCTTATATATATAGGTATCAATAAAACCTAACAAAATATTGAATATTTGACTCAAAAGGCCTCAAATTGGGACTGCTATCGGCGCACCCCCTGCCATGTCCTGACCTAGCATCGGCAAAGTAACTATCAGACAGCAAGCCTTATGTTGATCAGCACGACAATCCATGATTATGATTACTAGTATGGTTGGAAAAGTCATATCTATTAGCAAAGATTACAGCATTTGATAACAAGGACAGCATTTTACTAACTTTATCACTGGTGTGAAACCTAAAAGGAATAGTTTCAATTTGGATTACATGGGTCACATACTCTCATTTGAGGTGGCTCCCAAAAAGCTGCATTGGAGGAAAATAGCCAACCCTGCAAGTAAGAAAGTGAGTTGGGAAATAATAATATATCAAAACTTTCTCTATGTTCCACAAAATGAAAAATGAACATATTTAATATTGTTTATTTTGCATGTCCTGATGAAAAAACAATGCATCTTGAATTTGACATTTTGAATCTTTTAATAACCTGGAGACCAATATAATCATGGAAAAGTGATTGATTGTTTACAGTATTTTCACCACTTAATTTAGTGGATAAGTTCTACACACTCCAATAAGAACTTATTGCTTCAAGCATTTATTGAGTACATACTCATTTTGCATTTTCAAACCTTTGAATCATCGTGGCAAAGAAGACTATTTTTAAAATATGATATTTTTAACATTGCTATTATGTTTCCTTTGCATTTTTGTAGTGTGTCATTTAAATTTTTCACGAAATTACAAAATTTAATTTTAGGCAAAATTTCAGATGCAAATTGAGTAAATTCATTAGAAATAAACCATTAAATAATATTCACATTCAACAATTCCCTCGAACTAGTTCATTTATACTATTTTGCATATTTCCTGAATTTTCCAAATGTAAGCTCAAACTTGCCAAATAACAAATTATTCAAGAAGCAAACAGGACCCTTCCTGGATCAGATTGAATTGTAAATTGAATGTGTGGTCTCATGTATACTACTAGTCTGCATGAGCAAATACCGTTTATCTTTTTCTTTTAGAGAAAGTAGACCAACCCAATTTGGTTTCATCAAGAATCACAGAAGGTAGTATTATACTATAAGAAAGAGCAGAGGGAAGGGTAGGGCTAGGAGAAAGCAAAAGCAGCTGAAGCTGCCACAAATTAACAGAGAAAGTGAAAACCTCAAAAGGCACGTGAGAGGAAGAAGGGAAGAATGTTTGCTCACTATACCCAAATGCTAGAAAGGGGTTCAGCTGGCACAAATTAACAGAGAAAATTAAAACCTCAAAACGCATGTGAGAGGAAGAACGGAAGAATATTTGATCACTATATGCAAATTCTGGAAAGGGAAAGGATGAAACCCGAGGGAGTATGCGCTGATCTCTTATCTGCAGTTTCTCGCTTTCCAAATCATCTACCAGCAGATGGCAAGTGTGTTGTCCCACATTTTTCTGTGACCTCCTGGAAGGAGTTCCTTAATTGAGCCAGTAGTCCTGAAAGGAATGATGTTTGACTATTGAGGATGGATCAGTAGGACCTCCAAGGATGTGTTTGCATGGTAGGAAGAAAATATGCCTGATGTATTCAGAGTCCCTTGTTGGACAAAGGGCAGATTAGACAACCATCTGTCCCCTTAAAACTCAGGATGTCTCTTGTGTGGATTTAGCCAAGGGTACCCAACCATAGGAACACCCTTATGTACAGAGAACACTAGTTACCCACAGCCAGCTTGCCTATTGACACAAGGTAGCCCCAACCCTTGAGATCATGGCGAGAGAGTTACAGGAAAAATCCTCATTCAAGGTTAACCTCCACTTAATGGAGTAGGAACTATCCGGAGAGAGACCGACTAAATCAATCAGTTGATTTCCTTGAATTCTTGCACTTGACCTGATAAGTGAATCTCCTCGGCCAGCACATGTAGCGCATCTCTGTCACCATGATGTCCTTTTGGCTTGAAAAAGGATCTGCGACCATAAACAGGAAATGCATCTGTCTAACCAAAAGCTAGTACAGGCCCCTCTCCTGCAGAGGTGCTCAATGCCAATTGAGAGAAGTTTTGCTGTTTAGAGAGCACTACTTACAAGATTGAGGAGCAACCAGAAGGAATTTCCTGCAATAGGTAGAAACTAGAAAAACCTCTTTCCATGGATTCTCGAATTTTGCTTATGTTGCCACCACCAGTACCACTTAAAGTCCTACTTGCTTACCTTTCTTTGTTTTGTGCAAAGCTAGAGTGAGCCTCAAATATTCACAGAAAATTGAGCATAGAGATGGATTATCACAGGCTCCTAGAAGAATGCTATTAAAACCCATTGACCATTGTGTATAGCCACATTATTAGTTCTAAGAACTCCATTCCACAATGCCAATTTCCTGGGTTACCTTATCTCTCAATTTTTATGCATTTCGATGCTATGGAAATTGTAATTAACTTGTAACCTTTTTAGATTTAAATTTTAGTTAAAGAGAATCCATCATTGGACAAAACTTGTCCGCACTCAGCATTAGGCACCTGAACCAAAAATATATTAGCATTATCTCTAATGATATTCACTTAGTTTTTATATTAAATGTACTAATTGTTAACTCAAATAGATCTCTATTTTGTTCCTAATGGTAATTACTCTATTTCGAGGATGAAACTTATTTTAACGGTGATAGCATGTGGAGACTGTTAATCTTTGATAAATCATAGCTTTATGTCTTGTGGTATACACTATGAGTTACTCATCTAATTTAGATTTTAAACTAGAGAATGTATAATTCTACTTGTTCGAATTTCATTATTAAGCTCTAAGGGAACTAGTTAAACTTCATTATTAAGCTCTTTGTATTGCTTCTTTCACTAAGAGAAAAGAATAAATTCTTTTAAGTATGAAATCACATTATTATATCTAAAGGAAGTAGTTAAGCATGACAAAAATCAAAAGAATTGTTTTATTTTCTAAAGGAGATCATACTATGGCAAATTAGATTTCTTGAATTAATGACTAGATTAGCACTAATGATTTCATTAGTGAGTTAATTGAGTTAAACTTCTATGGTTAATTGAGTTATCAAAGTGAGTGTTTCATTAATTTAGGACTCTATTCTTGTTAGGTTTTAGTGTAATTCAACAAAACTAAGTTGCTTAATTGCACACCATTTTAGGTGACACATGATATGTGAAATAATGAACACCTTATGCTATTTTGCTTGGGAGAGGATAAGAACATTTAGGCAGCTGATATGAACCAACTTGGGGTCGATCTGAATCGCAATTAGTTCTACATAGTTGAGAGAGAATATTTGCCGAATATTTTTTGGAAGTCAAAAAATTACGAAACTAATTGGAATAGTTTCGTAACTTCCAAATCTAGGTTTTTGATATTCAGACCCTTCTCAGATTAGGATGATATTGGGGCCTAATCTGGATGACAAACCGACAGTGGTATAAGTGGCGAGTGTGGATTGGCTTGTAGATGATAATGGAGAGGCATACTTTTCTCTCTTCTTCTCCTCTGAACTATCACTAGGAGGATCGGTGGACGAGGGAGATTAGAAGCTGGCCGATACTGTTCCGATAGGAAAGGTGGCGTTGGTTGGTAAAGAGGGAGAAGGGAGATTGAGGTTGGCAGCCAAATTGAGAGGAGAGATACTAAGATGCAAGACAAAAGCCAATTAACTTTTCATTCATGCATATCTCAAATACAAATCATAAGGTCTTATTTCTAGAGATTAAATATAAACAGTCCTAAACAACTTAATTAAACTAATATTTCTTATCTATCTTGGAGTCCTTCATTTCGCTGTCGATAGATTCCGAACATGGAGAAGTAGTGAATACCAAAAATGTAGATCTAGAGGTTGGCAATCTTATCCAACTGGTTTGATATTATTTGGATGTATGTGGAATATCCTACGAATATTATTCCAAAACTGCACAGAGCTGGATTTAGCTAATTAAATAGAATCATAATATACTAAGACTCTAACTAATCAAATAAGCAAATACGATAACTAGACTCAATCTATTGAACCCAATACCCCCTTGATGTGATCCGAACTAACTCGATTCGTATCAATCTACCACGCTTCCGACCACCTTGTCCTCAAGGTGTCCATGGTGGTTTTTAAACCTTTTGTGGTTGTCGAATCCTTTCTTCCAATATTTGAGCTAAGTCCGAGTTCATCTTCTCTAAACCAGGCTTGAGCACATTCGGTCCTTGCAAGTGGTCACTCTTTAGGTCTAAAACACAATGAAAGTTTGGAGACAAATTTATAATTAAGTTGATTGGTTCAACTCGGCTTGAGTCCGTTTCATGCTGGAGATTAAGGCGACGTTGGTTTGTAAAGAAGGAGGAGGGAGATTGAGGCCAACGGCCAAGTTGAGAGGGGGAGATGCTCGGATGTAAGACAAAAGCTAACATTTCATTCATGCATACCTCAGATACAAACCATAAGGCCTTATTTATAGATATTAAATCTAAACAGTCCTAAATAACTTAACTAAACCATAAGGCCAATGGATCGTCGTCGGCGGTGGTCGCTAGACTCTCTCTCTCCATTTTGTACATTTTTTTAGACTACATATTTTAGTGTGCAGATTATTTATTATATTTTCTATGTGCAATTTAAATTTTTATAATTCTGTACACAAAATATATAACTCAGTGTATTGCTATACTTCGTACAAATTACAAATTTTAGTCCGCAAAATATAACTGATATTTGATATGACTTAGAGAAAAGTCTCGATATAGATCGCTTGTGACTTTCCGTGGTGACTCAAGTCTAATTAGCAGTCCAGGGAAAAGTCCTATTTCAAATCACTGCGGTGACTTTTTTAGATGACTTTGGCGAGATTAGGAAACAGTCTCAGGATAGATCAAAAGACTTCTGAGATGACTCCAATCTATTTAAACGGCTAGTAGAAGAGACAGTGCATTTATAACATGATGACACTTCCTGATGACCCTAATCGGATCAGCTATGAGGAAAAGACCCGAACGTTATCTCAAGGTGACTTCTAGTTGATGTGGATTCATAGGGTATAGACTTAATTAAGACAAATGACATTATTATTATTGAGAAAATTTTAGTATATTGAAACTGAGCATGTTATGAGTTATCTTTTTTTTATTATTATTGTTGTTATTATTGTTATTTCAAGAACATGCTTAGTAAAACTGTTATTTTATATCGCTGAGTTTAAATTTTATTTATAAATTTTAAATTTATTTGGTTTTCAAGTAGATTCCACTTACTGAGCTATAATTGTTAGCTCATGGATTTTCTCTTTTAATATTTCAAGTAATAGTCAGCGTGGCGATTGAGCAAGATGTACTAGGACCCTACCTCCACTTAAGACCTACCCATTTACCTTTCCATTCCTTTGATCTTATGTTTTAGACTATTTGTTAATTCAATTCGTTTAGAAACATATTAGTGATGATATTGGTTATTTTCATTACGATTGGTATTTATTATATAAATCAAATTCTTTTCTTTTATTTATTTTTGTTAGTGTGTATTTAGAAAGTATTAATAAGGCTTCG
Source organism: Typha angustifolia (assembly GCF_048772165.1). NCBI lineage: Eukaryota > Viridiplantae > Streptophyta > Magnoliopsida > Poales > Typhaceae > Typha > Typha angustifolia. The sequence continues at coordinate 5,962,412 of NC_133252.1, read as the reverse complement.
TGTATCTCAAGTGTATTGAGGTATATAGCCAGTCATGATTTCGATTTTGGGTCGTGACAAATTTGCCATTTCTGTTTTTCACAAGTTGGTTTTATAGATGACCTAATTTGATATATGTATTTGCATGAATGCACTATAGAGATTTGTTGTTTTGAGAGAGTTATATTTGTTGATTTTATGCTCAAAATAAGCTTGATATTTATGTAAAACAATCTGTTGGATTATGGGCATGAAAGTCATTAGTTGAGTCATTGGAGAGGAACCATATATTATACCGATAGGTTAGTAGATGAATACTAACATGTGATCACACGGATAGAAATCCAAAAACACTGGCATCCCAAAGTATAAATAGGATGGATCCTAGTACCTCAAGGGTTAATAGGGGCGGGCCCTATTAGTGGGGCTAATACAATGATACTATGGTATCCCGGAGTTAAAATGGGACAAGCCTGTTAGTAGGCAATACTGACCATGGTTTCCTAAGTTTATGTTACCTGAGTTGAAATATATATATGTAAGATGCTAAGTATATCAGAGTTATATGATATATTATGTGCTTTTGATTATGCTACATGCATTTGAATTTGTGCATTGAAGCTTCATTTGCTATTGTGGTGATTTGCATACTCTGATATAGTTTTTGTTGTATATTCGGTTTTTGAAATGGTTTTACTCGTTGAGCTAGGCTATGAGCTCATTTTGTTATTCCCTCCATTCCAGATATCTCTTATGATGTGTGAGGATATAGCGAGACTCTCAGCTGTATTATTTTGGATAGAATATTTGTAGTTATATCATTTTGAGAGTTGTATTATTTTGTAACCAATCCTACCAAGAGTAGTTACCCATATGGCTTGTATTTATATGTGAACATCTGTACCTATGGCAATTTTATAAAAGTGTGCATTAGTTGTTAGAGTTTTATTTAATATCGAGATATTCAAATGTTTAGCTGTCTTAGTCTAGTATTTGAGTTATTGAGTTGATCTCTTTGGTTTAAAGGAAAAGAAAATTATTATCTTATTTTCTAGTGAAAGATTATTGTAGTAGGTGTTTATAAACCTTGCACTCTACTGGGCATAGTCTCTGCGGGTTGTGGCAAATCCTATCCCTTTCTATTATACTGTAGTAGTAGCGGGGGATGTGACAATTATTCTTTAAGTCATGACACTAAAGATACAAACTTTTCAAGTGCTAAACAACGATGTTCAAAAATTATTTGAAAGCATAAAAAGATTTGCCTTTTATCATTCTAATATAAAAGTTATCAAGCATTTCAAGTGCTAAACAATGATATCCTAAAATTAGTTGAAAGCATAAAAAATGTCACCTTTTAGTAATTGTAATGTTACAATTATGCAAGCATTACCAGTAAAGAAATTGTTCTGCTAAAATTATTTGATTAGTAAATGTGATGGACAAGCATTTAATCCAAGTATTTTGGAAACAACTTTAACTAATGTAAAGATGGACAACAATATTAAAGGCACTACACCTGCATTAACCATATAGCATCCTTGTCACCCTTTGACATAGCCTCATAGACAGCAGCACCAAGAGATGAGATATATGTTGGATCATTAGTAGGTGGGGAGTTCTCATTAAATGTGTCACTGTAAATGAAGTTGTTAATTAAAGTTATACATAAAAAAAATGTTTACAACCAAGCATTACAAACTTCACTCAGAAGTAGAAAATCATAGAACCAACAACTAAATCATGATATAACAAAGTTTTCTTGGATTTGAGTCTTTTCTCTTTTTACATTCTTTGTATTTGTATCTTCCTGTTTTTTCCTTTAGAACCACCCTCCTGTGGTTTGCTTCTTGATGCAGTCATTGGTGTGAATAATCTAGAGAAGTCTGAGATACACCTTTCTTTAATCCAGGTTCTGTGATGCTTAAGTTTAAGAAGTTCTTAGCCGTGGCGTTCAAAGTAACTACAGCTTGAGCCCACCACATATCCCTCATAGAGTCAAAACCCTCCTTGGAAATCTAGACCTTTCAAACCTGAGAAGCTTTCTTGTGGCAGGAATACAAAAGGGAATTCAAACATATAATGGTATCAATTGACATGAGATAGGAAGAACAGGCACAACAGAATTGAGGCACTTATCTCCTGAATCTAAAACAAAAGATCTATCATGTAATAACTGGAAAAAAGAAAAAGAACAAAAGAAATCACGTGCATTGCACGTGATCCACCTCTCTCTCCTCTTGCCCGTTATGCAACGAGGAGAGCATGGTCACATAATCTAATAGGTACGGAACGTCCTCTTTAATATCTGGATCAGTTGCAGAAAAATAGTCCACACAACCAAAGGAAAATATTCACTAGATATTCTCCCGTAGTCAGAAAATTACAAAACCAAGGGTGATCGATTCATAACTTCCTGATCTATGTTTTGATATTTATGCCATTCACAAATTTGTACTAAAACTGGACGAAAATACGCAAGAGTGGGGTAATGGTGGTGGTGACGGGTGGAGGCGATGATAATGGAGATAAGGGTGGATGGTTGATGTAGCTTAAGGGATAAAGATGAAGCGGAAGAAATGACCAAAATTCCAAAGAGAAGGGAGGACTTGACAGACGAGGGAGATTAAAAGATAGATGAGACCTTGCCAACGGTAGAAGTGGCTGGTTGGTGAAGAGGGAGGAGGGAGATTAGGATAGAGAGATAAGAAAGGATAGAGGAGGATGGAAATTAAGATTAATTCATCATAATAATTTTGATTGTCATCCAGACCTTTTAAAAGGCTAACCAACAAGCCAAAATAACAATTATTAACCCTAAAATTAGAGAACTCTCGTCGATCGTGTTCGAACAGGGTTGACCGCGTTTGAACGCACTAATTGCGTTCTTTGTCGATGTGAACTGATGCAGGCGTTCGCACATGGGGTTTCGAATGTGGCCGACCACGTTTGAACGCACATTTTGCATTCTCTATAGATGCGAACTGATGTAGGTGTTCGCAAGGGTGTTCGAACGCACCCCCTCCCGCGTTCGAACGCGACCTATAGAAACTTTATTTTTTTGAAAATAAACAACTAATACAATAAGAGAAGACTCCAACAAGATATATCAGCCCACCATGCTTTTCTTACCTCGTTCTCAAGGTGCAAAGTCGGGAAAACGCTCCAAGATGTCCGTCTCCAGCTCCCATGTCGCCTCGTCGGATGGTTTGCCAAGCCACTCGATTAGAACCTCTATCTCCAATCTGGTACCATGACGTCGTCGATGCTTCGCAAGTACACGAACTGGCTCTACATCTTCCCTCGGTGCTTTGCAAGTACACGAACTGGTACTATAACGTCATCGATATCTCAGCTTGGATATTTTTCTCTGTGCCCTCTTCCACGTCCTCCCTATGGACCTCCCCTATATACTCTCTATCACCAACCACCTCATCGTCCCCCTCGAGACTGTTAATGAGCATCACACTCCCGATCAGTTTGAAACACTGATGACCAGGGGTGAAACATTCATCACATCGAAAGCAAAGCCCTTTTGCTCTTCGCTCCACCTCGGCAGGTATGAGATTTCGAAAGGGGGTCTTGTGCCTCCTTTAACATCGGAAGAGGGTCTCAAGGGTGGTCGTGCCCCATTACTAGCAGCCGTTGTTTTTGAACTCGTAAAATTTCTAGTTGGCGTTCTCGACGCAAACCGCCCATCTCGGTTGCCCCAACTTGCCTTCGCTGCCATTTTAAGAGCCTTATGCTTTTGCTCAATCCTCATGGGTTTCTCAAAAGCTTCCTCCAGAGTGGTAGGACAAAGAGCACGAACATCCACCTGAATTTCTCGCAGCTCTAAAAATAAATATGCTCATCAATGTCGATTCGGGCCAAGGTGGCTCGCAATGATTACTAACTCTTTCAAATTCTGCTTGGTACTCTAACACGGTTGTCCTCTGAACTATCTTGCTTAAAATGGCAACAAAATCTTCATACACCCTTGTCCCAAATCTACATATAATCCTTCTACAAAATTCTGCGCAATCGGTAAATTCTCCACCTTGAATGGCCAATCGATACTAATGCGACGCCGTTTCTTGGAAGTAAAAACTTGCCATCGTCACTTTTGCATCCTCCGCTATCCCTTGACAATCAAAGTACTGCTCCACTTGAAACACCAAATCCGTCGGATCCCCACTTTAGAATTCTGGGAAGTCCAAACGTGTGGTTTTCCCCCGGATAATGTTGTCGGGCTCGCGAAAGATCGTTGGTTCAATTCTAAACCGCTGTGCTTGTTGCTCTCCTTTTTTGAATCCTCAAACATGCCTACCACCATCACCGAAGGGATCAATATCATCGTCAAAATGCCAATCTTCTTCACCGACGAAGCGCACTGGTGCCGCGCGCCTCTCAGGTTCCACCACCGCTGACCTCGGGTTGTATATTGGAGGTGGGAGATGTTGTGTAGAAATAGGTAAAAAAGGCTCATTGACATTAACATGTCGTACCTGGACCTGTGGGGCGTCGGCTCGGTGTGGTTCCACCGCTGGTTCTTCTTGTGGCACCGATCTTCGTTAAGGAGATGACAAAGCCGATTGGTTCATGACATATTCCTTCAAGGCATTATGATCATTCTACATTGTATCCACTCGATGTAGCAATGTTTGGAACATGCTCCTAAGTTCATCCGCCAAGTCCATCTTCATACCCATGGACATTAGTTGACTCGGTCCTAATGTGGCCACACCAAGGGAATTGGCCTCTCAGTTAGGGTTTTCATGGGTTGAGTCTTTCATTGTCGGTGTGCCCTCCATTGATCTCCTTGATGATGCCATCTTTCTTGTCTCCACCATTAATGGAGATCTGAGGTTTGCCGGGCTCTGATACCAATGATAGGTACAGAACGTCATCTTCAATATCTGGATCGGTTGTAGGAAAGCAATTCGCACAACTGAGGGAAAATATTCACTAGATATTCTCTGTTAGTTAGAAAATTATGAAACCAAGCGTGATCGATTTATAACTTTCTGATCTACGTTTTTGGTATTTATGACCTTTGCAGATTTGGACTGCAACTAGGACGATAATACGCAAGAGTGGGGTAATGGTGGTGGCGACGGGTGGAGGTGATGATAGGGTTATGGATGATAATAAAGATGAGGGTGGATGGTTGATGTAGTTTAAGGAATAAGGATGAAGGGGAAGAAGTGGCTGAGATTCCAAGGAGGAGGGAGGATTCGGCAGACGAGGAAGATTAGAAAATAGTGAGACCTTGCCAACAGTAGAGGTGGCTAGATCGTGAAGAAGGAGGAAGGAGATTAGGGTAGAGAGATAGAAGAGAGGATAGAGGATAGAAATCAAGATTCATTCATCATAATGATTTTGGTTGCCATCCACACCTTTTAAGAGACTAACCAACAAGCCAAAATAACAATTATTAACCCTAAAATTAGAGAACTCTCGCCGATTAAGTTCACACCCTCATCCTCCTTTTTCTCTTCTTCTTTTCTTTCCCTTCGAAGCTTGCATCATGGGATCAGACCGTCATAACACCGTCAGAGCAAAAGGAGACCACCACTCAACTCAACGATTGTAGATGCTATCGTAGATGCATTCCATTAGAGCTCTCGTTGCTTAGATTGCCGTCAAAGGGGAAATTCTCAATCGTTGGAGTTGGAAGGCTTCAATCATCGCCATCGACCTTCTCTTTCTTCGAGCAGGTGACTATGATGGCGAGAGACCTTTAAGTGCAATCATTGGAGCACCAATGGCGTATCTTCCCATCCTTATCTCGTTGATTGTGAGAACTGGAAAAAAAAACAATATTTGAGAGAGAAGAGGGTGCACGTGCAACCCCCTCGCCTCTCTCTCTCCGGCACACTACGAGGCGGTCGCAGAAATCTCGTTGAATCCAAATCCAATTTAGATTTGAATTTTTACTCTATAAATTAAACCCTAATTCTCTCTCCCTCCTTAACCCCCCAACCTCCTTTCCCTTTTCTTTTTATTCTCCTCCTTCGTTTTCTTCTTTCTTAGGGAAATGTTCCAATGAAAGGCTTATTTTGGAACATTTCCCTGAAAAAGAAAGATTTTACAAGAATATCTAGACTTTATCTGTATTCAAGAAACTAAGCATGAGATGTGTAAAAAAAGGATGCTGATGAACATAGGAGGTGGCAGGATTAACTGCTGGTCTTATTTACCTTCAGATGGGGATAAACTACAAGTGAATGATTAGAAGATGAGGATTTATGCTATATCTATTACTGTTACAAATTGAGATAATCTGGTTAAATGGACTTTAACCACTGTGTATGGCCCTCAAGATTGGGAGGATAAGTTCTTTGGTTAGAACTTAAAAACCTTAAAGGTTGGAATGGAGACTTTTGGCTGGTAGGTGGTGATTTTAATGCCACCAGATTTGGCAGTGACAGAAAAGAGAAAAAATCTTGTAACAAAGAGAGAAGGATGTTCAATGAAGTGATAAATGAATTGGAATTGATTGAACTCAAGTTGTCTGGAAGGAAATACTTTTGGTCTAATATGAGGGAGATACCAATTATGGCTTTATTGGATAAAATCTTTGCTTCTATAGATTGGGAGGGGCTTTATCCAATGTCTATGGTTAAAGCTCTATCTAGAATCTACTCTGACCATCTTCCTTTACTAGTTGATACTGGTGCTGTTGAGATCAGACATCAATTTTTTCGCCTAGAACATCACTGGTTCTGTAAGTCAAACTTTGAGGCTCTTGTAAGGAAATGGTGGTCTCGTGAGGCTGAGAAAATCTATTATTGAAGTGTGGACTGAAAAAATAAAAAAGATGAGGCAAAACATGAGAGGCTGGAGTAAAAACCTTAGGAGGAGGGCTGATCAGGCTCAAAAAAAAAAGTTTAATTCAAACAATTCATCAGCTTGACTTAATGGAGGAGAACAGAAATTTGGATAAGGAAGAGCTTGAAAGAAGAGAGACTGCTGTTCTTCATCTTCATCAGTTGGATAAGGAGGAAGAGTTAAAATGGCAGTAGAGATCTATATAAATGTGGCTGATTGAAGGGGATTTGAAGATGAAGCAAGGTGGCTAATAGGAGAAAAAGGAGAAATAACATTCATTGTATTTAGATTGATGGTCAATATACTGTGGATCAGATCATAATAAATTTTCACATTTCTCAGTATTATAAGAATCTCTTTGGTACAGTGAATTATTGGAGATTGACTATGACTGAGGAGATTTGGGAATCCAATAAAGTAGGAGATGTCAAAGCTGAGGCTTTGATTGCTCCTTTTAATGAGATTTATAAGGTTGTCCTTGATATGGCAGAAAATAAGGCTTTTATCATCACTTTTGGGATACTATTAAGCAGGAGGTTGCGAACCTGTTCAATGCATTCTATAATGAGGAATGTTTTCTTCATAGATTGAATTATGAAATGATATGCTTAATCCCAACAAAAACTGGAGCAAACAGAATTGAAGATTTTAGACCAATTAGTTTGCTAAACTGCAGCTACAAGATGATCACCAAAGCCCTCACAAGTAGACTATGTCAGGTGATTGATGAGTTGATCACTAACTATCAAAGTGCTTTTATTAAAGGTAGATATATTTTGGATAGTATGGTCAATACACATGAAGCAATTTTTGGAATAAAAAAGCAGAGTTTGAAGGACCCGTGATAAAGTTAGATTTTGAAAAAGCTTATGATAAAGTGAGATGGGATTTTCTGGTTGATATTCTTAAATGGAAAGGATTCCCTAAAAAGTGGATATACTGGATTATGCAATCTGCCACTACTGGCTCTTCTGCTGTTACCTAAAATGGTAATTTAGGCAAATATTTTAAGTGTAAGAAAGGATTAAGATAAGGTAATCCATTGTCACCTTATCTGTTTGTTTTGATTGTTGATGGGCTGAATAGGATGTCGAATAAAGCAAAAAACCAAGGCTTACTCACTAGTTTGGGAGAAGATGTGTGAAAGTGTGATTATCAATTTACAATATGCTGATGACACCTTGCTTTTTCTTAAAGCTGAGCACAAAGATGTGATGATCCTTAAGTTCTTACTATATAGCTTTCAAGCAGTCTCTGGTTTAAAAATTAATTTTGAAAAGAGCTCTCTGATTTATTTGGGTAAGAATAGGACCAAAGGTCAGAAGTTGGCTACTCTGTTGAACTGTAAAACTGAAGAGTTACCAATTAAATATTTGGGTCTCCCTTTACACAACAGTAAATTGAGGAAGAATGACTAAATGCCTATGATTGAGAAGGTGGAAAAAGATTGGCTGGCTGGAAAGGAAAGCTTTTATCTTTGGGGGGCCGTATCACTCTTATAAATTATGTTTTTAGTTTGATTCCTCTATATTACTTTCTTTTTTCAATATGCCTATTTGGGTTAGGAAGCAGATTGACAAGCTCAGGAGGAACTTTTTGTGGCATGGATCTGTTAACACAAAGAAAGGTTATGATTTAATTAACTGGGATAAGGTGTGTAAGAAGAAAGAGTATGGAGGTATACGAATAATTAATTTACAGAATTTGAATAGCTCTTTGTTGGCTAAGTGGTGGTGGAAGCTATTAAATTCAGCTAACCACCTTTAGGGTTCAATTGTGATGCAGAGATACTATCGAAAAATTAAGGTAAATTCCTTTAAACTAACCAATTCTGGAAGAGTATCACCTTTTTGGAGAGGAGTAATTCAGAATGGAACTATTTTCAAGACTGGTATTATGTGGAAGGTTCAAGATGGAAAAATGGTCAAGTTCTAAAAGGATATCTAAGTAGGAGAGTGCTCTCTTGCAACTAGATTCCCTCAGTTATTTAGTATTGTTTGGGATGAAGAAGTGACTATTTATGAGGTGTCACCTGAGAAGAAAACATGGAACTTGAAGTATCGAAGGATGTTCTTTGATTATCTGATTGGTGAAGAGCAACAGCTGATTAATTATGTAAAGGATAACTATAATACAGAGGCTAGAGGTAAGGATAAAGTTCAGTGGAGGTTTGAGAGCAATGGTATCTTCACAGTAAGATCTCTTTATAATTTTTGAAAAAAGGGGGCCAGATTACAAAGGATGTAGCTAAACTCTGGCAATTGAAAATCCCTCTTAAAGTTAGAGCCTTCCTTTGGTTAGCATGTAATAATAGAGTGCTGACCAAGGACAATTTATTGAAATGGATGAATTGGAGACTCTAATTGTGTCTTTTGTTCTCAGGAGGAGAGTTAATAATCTTTTTCTACGCTATAAGTTTGGGAAACAGCTTTGGAATTAAGATGGAGTGAAATTGGGGTATTAAGATTCATGTTAAACAGATGAAAGATTGGTATTGGCCAGATGTTCATTTTGGAAAAGATATGAAAAAATAGTGGTACATTTGGATTAGTGCCTTTGTTTGGAGCCTTTGGCTAGAGAGAAACAACAGAATTTTCAATGATAGTACTAGAACTTATGAGGCCTTTTCTCAGAATAATGACCTTGTTCCTCTGCTGGGCAGGGAAACAAGGAGAGGAGGCAAAGAAGAAGGCAAAGCAGAAACTTGAAGATGCCCAGATCGTGCACTTGGAGGATGACTGAGGTGTTTGCAGCTGGAGTGCCTTTTTGCTTTATAGTGTGTATTTTCTTGTTTTCTGTGATGTTGGTTAAAACTAGTTAGTTGTGAATGGTTTGTTGGCTTTTGTCATGGTTTGATTGGTAGTAGTTGTTGACCAGATGTGGTTGTAGTAGTTATTGAACAGATATGGTTGTTAGGTTTTTCTTGTTTTGTAAAACCTTGTATGATTCATAGACTAGAACTTGGTTATCTTTTGTAATTGTGATGTAGTTAATTTGGAGAAGATTAATACTAGTTTTTAAGTTTCAATGAAACAAGGGCTCCAGCCTAGTTATCAAGAAAAAAAAAAAAGATTACCAAGAAGTGTTACTATGTGATAAACACAACCAGTCTTTTTCACTAACCATTGAGAGATATTAGAGTCACCTCAGAAAGACTCCTAGTATAGCTTGGGACTATTATATAACTATACCAGAGTCATCTAAACAGATCATATACTGATCAAAAATAGGTTTGTCCCTTAAACTGTTCTCTAACCGTACCTGAGTTTATCTAAACGAATTATGGCTTGATCAGAAATAGGTCTATCCGTTGTACTTTAAAATAGATTGGAGATGCACAAAGAATATCTAGTATATGTCTATTCTCAAAGTCCTATCACGTATCAGTTATGTTTTTTTTCACTAATATTCACGATCATTTAAATGGCTATATGCACTAAGTATAGCAATGTATTGAGTTTTATATTTTGTACACAGAACATAATAATGCACACAGAAATATGATAATGTATTTGCACACTGAATTATACGTGATCCGATTAAAAAAAACACAAAGTAAAAGATGAATAAATAGAATAAATTCATGAATGAACCCATGAGTCTAGGTAAAATAACTTAAATCTCTAATCCGCGTGCTAAAAACTACCAGTGGCTCGCTTGGTGAGGGGATTTTATTTCGACAATGCTCCGACGACCCAACACCAACAACGGTGACTCTGGTGGTGAAAGAAAAAGTCAAAGGGGAAGAAGGAAGAGAAGGAGAAGAAGATCCTGAGGCCTCTCGAGGAGGGGTTTGCTAGGATTTATAGCTAGGGCATCACAAAATTTCAGCGATCCCTAATCCTAGTTGGAGAAGTAAAGAAGAGAAGGAAAGAGGAGGAGATCGGTGAGACATGTGCCTCACACGCAAATTTTTATTTTATTTTTTGGAATATTACATTAAAGACTTCCAAAAATCCTATATTGTAAATGTCAGAAAGGATTTTAACCATTAGTGACAAAAATGATACCTAAAACTAAGATCAAAGAGGCGAACTACCTCTACCTCCAAATTCACTTAATAAGTACGGTAGATAGACGGTGGAAAGCTTCATTAGCTCATAACCTGAATTACATAATAAACACACCATACTAAACTCACCACACAAACACCAGATCTAAAGCCTCCTTGATTGAAGAGACTTGCATCCAAAAATCTAATTTTCCAGATTTCTCAAAAGGGTTGTGAACATTAGTAATGAGCAAAGAGCCTAAACAATATTAATTGCAAAAAGACACAAAAAAGTCAATTCACAGAATATTAACCATAATATTAACCGTAGTGGGCATTGTCTTCCTAAACAGCTATCCTGTAAGCATGGAGATTTAAATAGGAAGAGAAATCGTGGGTCTAGTATGCTTAATGTGTGGGATCAGTAATGCAATAAGACACTAGCATTGGAAATAGATTTTTGTATAAGACATGAATTTTAGTTCTGCAGGAGGATCTTAGGCATGGATGAGCATGTACAAATTATCCTCTTATTACAGTAGCTAATGGAACAATTAATTCAGATCACCCATAAAATAAGTCTACTATAGGAAAATTGAGACCCTAGTTTCTCTACCACATCTGGATTTTCTAATAGAAGTTGAGAAAGGTTTTTTTATTTGTAAAATCACGTTGAGAAATGTCTTTTTTATTTGTAAAATCATGTGTTTGTGATGGTTTTTCTGAGCATGTTCTTGTTGCTTATTATAGCCTATCATTGTAGAGATTGCTTTAGCATTCTAGACCTTGATTACTTGCACATTTAATGTTTGCTAATATTCCTAGAGATCTAGTGAATAGCAAGTAGTGTAGCATATTGGGCTTGTAGATTCTCTCATCATAGAGAATTTAAAGCTGCCAACACATGAGATATGTCGAGTGGCACGAATCATTACGACAACGAAGAAGGTAGATGAAGAGAAAGGTAGAGTGAAGTGGAGGAAGACAGAGGGATCATGGAGGAGTGACAGGAGGCAGTGTGACAGAGAGCAAGGGAGGATAAAGGTCAGAGATGATGAAGTGGTGGAGACAAGGGTTAGGCATCGCATCAAGGAGAGATCAGGATGAGTAGGCATCAACATCATCTATCATTCATGATGCCTAGTTAGACTTGGGTGCTGATCATGTAGGCCAAACACGAGACACCCATACCAAAACCTATTTAACTTAAATGGGTTTTAATGCAGGTTGGTCATATTTAAGCTCTACGGATCCGGTCAGTTCTACTTTCCATCTCTTTCCTTTTCTCCTTTATACGATATCTAAACCTATCCACAACCCTCTAAGTCTCAGACCACTCTCCTCTATCTTTATCTTCTTCTCTTCCCCTCCTATCACCTGCCCATTACTCTATCGCCTCCCTCCGCCTTTCTCTATCACTTCTGTCTTTTGTGCCAGCAGCTTGCCAGCATGAGATGTCACCTAACACAGTGAGTGTAGGCAGTACTTACATCCATGATTTACCTTACGAGGTTGTAATTTAGACACATGCAATTGGAATAAATGAAAAGTTTCCATAGACATGAAAAACCGAAGAGAGTTTATTCTCTGATAAAATCAGTTGGTCATAATAAACATGATTTAGTCACTCTGTTCTGTACAATCTTCTTTTTTCTCATCATTGTACTCTGTAAGCACTGACCCAAGTGAAGCAAGATCAAAAGGAGCAGACTTCTATAGTGAATAGATTGAGTTCCGCATAGATTTTACCTTAGGGTTAATAGGGAAATTACCAGACCATATCAATTAGAGATTTATAACTGCCTCAATTAAAAGAACAAAAGGCTCGAGTATGCAAATATAACTGCATTTCAGCATTTGTAAATTGTAACTGTGCAGATTTTCCTTCATAAACTGTCATAACTAGGCCAAACCTAACAATTATTAACAGAGGGTAGAAAATGAGAATATCTGTGGACAACCATGGATCAGCTGCCTAGTGTTGACAGAGATGCAAATTTTCAATCAAGCTATTTTCTACCCGCTAGACTATCTGCTTTCAGCTGAAACTAGCTTTCTACCAATTAAAGAAGTACATGAGCTGGACCCAAAATGTCATGCTGACAGTGTTAGAACATTCAGAGGAGCTTTCCTTAGTACAAGAGGACCAGGAAGAATGCACTCTGGTGTACCAGTTATCCTGTCCATGTTAAACTCTGGGTAGACAAGTGTGCAGCAGATAGCTGCTGAAAGCATCTAAGTGAACCCGCCCCAGATTTTTGATAGTGACATCTATTGACTAAGGTCAATGTGGATTAGGAGAACATTGAGTTTCAAAAACTTAGAGTGACTGTAATTTCCAAAATGTATATAAAAAGAAAAAGTAAAAAGCAAAATTACCAGTTGTAGATGTTCGTTACATCACCATATTCTGCAGATTTTTGCAAAGTAAAAGAAAAGGTCAAAAGGATAGAACGACTCATTAAATATGGTAGGACAATGAATTCACGACATAGTGCCATAAGAAGTATATGAAAGATCCAAATTATGCCAACAATATCAACTATCTTATTAGGATTAGGGGTATCCCAATCTGATAGGGAATGTGACATATTTAGTTAGGATATTTTTTTATTGCATTAGTTGTTTATTTTTATTAAGATAAAATTCCTGTAGGTCACGTTCGAATGCAGGAGAGGTTGCGTTTGAACGCCCTTGCGAATGCCTGCATCAGGTTCGCAAATACAGAGGACGCGAAAAGTGCGTTCAAACGTGGTCGGGCAAGTTTGAACGCCTGCATCGTGTTCGCAAATATAGAGAACGTCTTTTGTGCGTTTAAACGCGATCGAGCACGTTCGAACGTGATCTCAGCAGGATTGCACTAAGATTAGGGTTACTTATTATTATTAGGACTTTTAGCTGGTCCCTATAAACGTGTGGATAGCAGCCAAATTCATTATGTTATTAGATTATTGATTTCTTGCCTCCTATCTTCTCTCTATTATCTCCTTCCTTCTTCACCAACCTTCCACCTCTACCGCTGGCAAAGTTTCTCCTAACATCTAATCTCCCTCGTCTGTCGAGTTCTCCCTCTTCTTTGGGATCTCGACCACTTCTTCATCTTTTTCTATATCCCTTAACCACATCCACCATCCACCTTCATCTCCATACCCATCCATAACCTTAACATCCACTCCACCCGTCACCACCATCATCACCCGCGTTCTTTCATATTTTCGTCTTAGTTGCAGTTTGAATCTACAAGGGCATAAATAAGAAAATTATAGATCAGGAAATTATGAATCTAATCTACTTGGTTTCGTAATTTTCTGGCTACAAGAGAATATTTGGTAAATATTTTTCCTCGGTTGCGCAGACTGCTTCCTACAATAAATTCAGATCTTAAAGGAATTGTTCCTTAACCTATCTTTTGGTACCGTAACCCATCAGAATGACCTATCATAATCCAATTAGGATAACATCATTAAACAAATTCAAATAACACTTTACTGGCAATATATAATTTAGGTACATGTTATACTGCAGAATGAATTATATGATACAACTTCAGCCAACGGGCTAACTTGATAAGGGTCGGAACCCATTAGTCTATTTAGATTATTTGATTTTGCATTTTAGTCCTTATGCTTGGAGTATTTACTTTCTAGTCATTTGCTTATGTGTATTAGTTATTGCTTAGGTGGACAAGTTGTTGCCTATATGGATTAATCGGTCTCAAGCCTATTTGATCCCGCTAATCAAGTCAAGTTCAGGTTTAATTGCTTATTAGAGTTGTAATCGATAGACCTAGATAATCTTCGATTGATGTATTAGAGCCGGTTCAAGTTGGGTGGACTTAAGTCGAAGTAGGCTAGGTTGACTAAGTCGAGTCAAGCTAGATAGCCATCAATCATGTTTGTGGTGTGCTCCTAATGGTGATGGGTTAGGAATTCGATTCAAATCGATTGATCCAAGCTAGCATAGCTTAGCCAACCTAGTCGATTAGGGAGCCACTATATTATCTATGGTGTGCCCCTAATGAATGACTATGGAATGAATTGAACCACTTTGCCCTAATCATCTTTCTTTCCTTCTCCCTTGTTCTCTCCTCCCACAGCACCAGCGACCACCTCAATTCTGCCAACTCTAACCCTAGTCGACTGACCAACCACCCTAGTCCCTTAGGGGTGTAGCCCACTCATCCCTTTCTATTCTCTTTATCGTCGTTCCTAAATTCCAGCATCACCAATCCTACTGGGTGCCAGCCTATAACTACCGGCCTACTACTACTATCTCTCACCTAGGAGTTTATGCCTCCACCTATGGATCCCAAACTAATTTGGACCTTAATCCCGTAGGTCTGTCTCTCTGATCTTCATCCACTGATTCGATGATATCTTCAAATCTAGCCATCCAAATCGCAAAATATTCGAGTCGTTAGAAAGCTCTCTTCGAGAGCTACAACATACCTATTGTTCCTTAGACAGATGGTTCCGATGATGACAACTAAATCAATGTCATCGCGACATGACAAGGAGATTCTATCGGCGAAAGAGGAAATAGTTGACGAAAACCTCCACCCGCGGAGCCACCCAAGCAAAACCGAACATAAAAGAGCCTAGCATTTAAGCTATATTGGCATCGCTTTCGGAACAACTAGCGATGAGCAACCAGATGATCATGGACTTGCTGCGAGAGATGTGGTAGACAAGAGAGGCTAATGAAAGATTAGTTAGAATTACTGAGGAGGCCTTGCGAAACCAAACCTCGCTAACAACCTCCTGACGCGATTCTGCACCGATGGTCACCCATTACTAGTCCAGCCCCTTCACCAGCAAAATCCCAGGCTGCCACACCTCTTTGGGTAGAGGCCAGCGGCATTGGATTTGCTTGGACACACCATAGGTGAGCCCGTTGGGCATGCCTAGCTGGAACCTCGATGGGTCAACTTAAACCGAAGGAAGGACCAACCACTAGTTAAGGTGCATCCACCACCTATGGAGTTTGATGATGATCTAGATGACTAAGTGGAGATGCAGCTGCAGAGCATGATCCTACCCATATCAGCCCCAAGAAGAGCTGGCATGACACTCGCGCCTACTCGACTTATGGGGCTGGCAGCACAGCTCCTTGAAGAGGGTGAGCCATGGGTAGATCTTGATGAATTAGCAACTTGGCAACCAGAACAGCATATTAGGGGGCCACCAAGGCATACATCACCGCCAAGGGAGCTTTTGTTGACCCAGCTAGGAGTGGCTAGAGCAGCAAACACAACCTTCCAAGAACCGACCGACGACAAGCGTAGGAATTAGTTCGGTTTAGAAAACTCCAATGAAGATGATGACAGGCCAGACAAACAAGACATGGAACCACATCGAGCTGAGGTAGAAAGGAGAGATCATCAAAGAGTGAAGCCACATCCACCCAAGTCAGACCTGGACAGGAGTTTGATCAGGATGGCCACCATGTGAACCAAGGTCGAAAGCTTCACCACTGAACCGAAGATGGCGGAAAGCTTCACCGCTGAACCGAAGATGGCTGCTGCCGGTTTGGGACTGAGGCACCCCTTCGGACCTTAGGTGGTAAAAAATAAGGGACTAGATGGTCAAACTCGAGCCCAAGATGGACTAGGAGTGGAAGCTAACCAACGAAAGGTGCAATGCGTGGTCGAATGAGCTACCATCAAAGACGACAGAAGAGCTCGTGATATTTTCAGCACCAACTTTTCCTTTCTTTCAGTGGCTGAGCAAGGCAAACAAAGAGGACGTCGACACAGTGAAATTGACGGCTAATCTAACCACAGATCCAAACAGCAAGCTAAGGCTTACACTCAAGGATGGACTCACTTTAGACCACAGCAAGGAGATTGTTTCAACCAATATCAGCTTGTGGGTGGAGTCAATGAAGTTAGAGGGTGCAAAGGCAAAGACAGATAACACCTTGCACTCCATGGCGCAGCTGTCTAAGTCACTAAGGGCAGATATGAAGGTGGCAAACGAGATGGAGGTCTCACCCAAGGTCAATTCTAGACGCAAACATATGGAAGCACGAGATGGACTCACACCAAGTTGATTCGGTCGACTTGGATATATATCGGTATCCAAATTCTTTTTATATGTTAGACCAGAATAGAGGCCGCATGAGAGGACCAGATATGATTGAGTTTGAGTTTGGGAAGGTGGGAACGAACCTCATTAGACCAATGCTAAATATATAGTTCCACAAACCCGAACCCGAACCCAAGCTTGAAGGGATCAAATCCACAAAACCACACCAAAGTTGATGCTATTGAATTTCAAGACGCGATATGGTGGATTTGGGCCGAGTTGAATGCTCTTATGTGATTCACATTATCCAGTATACAATTTATTTTCTATTTGGTATTACTGATTCGAGATAAAGTCTATTCACTGAGTATTTTACTCATGACTCTCTTTATTTCTTTTCTAACATCTCAGATATTATGGTACGTAATAACGACTTAAGATATTCTGAGGAAATATTTTAGAGCAAAGATGAGATAAGCTATAGACGTGAGATGGTATAGAAGATAGTTTATCTAGATAGTAAGTTATACCATTATTTGATAGTTGTATTTGTATAATATAGGTCAAATTATAGTGTATTCTTATATTAGTAATTTTAGTTGTATCTTGATGGTTTGTACTTATGTGAGCCCTGCCAAATTTTGTAATGGTCTAGTGTATATTGTTGTGGACTTGAATATGTATATATTAATATGTTTATTTGGTGATGGATTATATGAGTATTGATATGTTAGCAAGTTTTATTTGATAATGTCATAATTATATGAGCATAGGAGTGTATCTGTGCGTGACGGGCTCTGCCTGACCTGTCGCGTGTACCACGTGTGCTCATGCCGAGCAGGGGCGTTCACCAATCCCTCACCTAGGAGTCCGTGCCTTCACCCATAGATCCTCAAACCAGTTCGGACTTTAATTCTATAGGTCTATCTCTACGACCTTCGTCCATTGATTTGACGATATCTCTAAATCTCGCCATCCAAATCATAAGATATTTAATACATTAGAAAGCTCTCTTCTAGAGCTACAATATATCTAATTTACATGTCGATCCAACAGCTAGATCGTCCAAAATATCTCTCAAAAATCCTACCCTCGTTTATGTCCAAAACTGGTTGCGAGTTAGATCAAACCTCTTTGAGGGGAGATCGTATCATTATAGCTACACATTTTATTCTACAAGACAAGAAGAAACTTGACCAATCATGTATTTCGATCTCTAATTCATTTGTGGTTAAATGCTTTCAATGCTTATTCATGTGGATAATAATTAATAGATTAAAGTAGGATTGTAAGTACAAGTTAACACCTTTAATTTGCTGCCTGACAAAAGCCGCCCCCATCTCAACAAATAAAGAATCTGATGGATCAAGAAGATAGGTGCAGCACCACCTTGGATCACCATCCACAGTGTTCCTGGAACAAAGGCATATAAAAACTTGCAGCAGTATACACAAACTGCTTTGATATAAGAAAAACAGTATACACAAACTGCTTTGATATAAGAAAAACAACTTTTGATTCTGCGATCTTTTGCATCTTAGAAAATATAACACATCAGAGAGATGAGAATCTATAGCAGTCATAAGACCTACAATGGTACAAACTATGTTGTTCATACAATTAATTACTTTAATTAGTTTTGAGAGAGATTCTCACAAATTGAAGATCCTAGAATTTGATAATGCAACAAAAATATAGAAGTATAGAACATATATTTACGCAATAAGATTTTTGTTGTTACTCATCTTACTCAGCAAGAGATTCACAAGAAGATCCAAGAACATATTTCATAATGTCAATTGAAGGCAATCATAATGCAAGTTGCAACACAAAATAATTGCCATGAATTGATACCACTCCATAAAGAACCTTGTTATTACAATTACTAAAATTGTCACAGCATAATATCACATAGCATATCACATTTTTAAAGTACCGTTTACCCTATAAGATTTTGAGGGTATCAGTCTTCTCTAAAGCCTCAAGGTTGTTCTATATCACTAAATTGACCACAATTTTGTCTCATGTACAAGTCTTCAATAACGAACCATTTCCTCCACATTTCAGAAATTCTTTTCATCAATGTCTTAATCCTGATTACTACCATTTTAACATCTGAAAAAGAAGTTTCAACAGATTGCCACTTTTATAGATAGTTCACCAAAAGGTTTAACCTTAATTATCTAAGAACAAAACAGCAGAAGGGTCTGCTGATTGTTGAACGACTTAGTTGTCTTTCTCAGTTCATAGCACATAGCACTAGGAGTAAACCCAACGATTGCACTAAGAATAAGGCTTTACCATCGCCTGCCCTTTGGTTGTCAAATTCAAGTCACCAAAACCCTGTAAGTAAGAGTGTTTAAGGTACGACATCTAGCTCGCACCAAATGCACAGGCAGGAGCATCATACACTAGGACATCCTTTTCTTTCTTGAATCAAAAATATCTGAGAGGACTGATGGTGGTGGTCATTACATCTGAATCCTCCCATCATCTCCACCCCGTAGGAACTGCGAGATCACCCCAAGAACGCCTTCGGCATCCAGGGGTCACGGACTGACCATAGACCCTGTTCAATAAGTGGAACACATTAGCTGTCCGCTCTCCAGTTGGGCAGTAAGGGTCGGAGAAGAGCAATCACTCATTCTTAAAACCAACACTAGTGATCTCCTGTATCGTCTGAATCACATTTTTCTGTAAGTTGAGGACACGACATGGCCAATCATCTTACTTCGAATCATCAAGGTTTTTCCTAGAATTTATCAGCATGACCATTGCAAGTGCAACGGACTTTTCATAATTCTGAATCAATTTTAGATATCCATTCTTTATTATACAAAATGAACCATGTATTACAGCCATGTATTACAGAAAGCTTAGAAGTATCTTATTTAGTGTCTTTTAGCTCCTAAAACTTCATACTGTTTTACCTCTTCATGTCAAACATGCCATTATTGTCATCACCTTCCCAACAATAAGACCTCTACAAATGACTCAACATTGAGGTCCTTCAGAACATGTTCGAATTCTTAGTAAAAGAAAAACAAAAAAAAGTCAATATGAGATTAGTTAAGACTTAAGACTAGTATATTATGTGAATTGGTAGAGTGTCTAGACTCTAGAGAGGTCAAGATATAATGTGATACGATGATTTTAAAATTTTAGTAGTACTCATGGGCAAACAAGAAAGTATAAGAAAAGTGAACTTAGATGCTCCATGACAGATGTTTTAGCTGAGTAAATATTTTGGGAGCCATGATAGGGGAAAAATTATCAAACAAAAGGCTTAACAGAAGCACACATTTGCAGCACTAGTTGCTAAACAGGAAATTGTGAAAGTAACTTTCTTGGGAAGCCAATGATTATCCATCAAATTAATATCAATAAAAAGAAAAAGAAAAGGATGACAAAATACCAATCACCAAGCCTGGTTATCTTTGCAGAGGGAAATATCTTTGTGAAAACAGCTGGTACGTTGCCAGAGAATGCAGGCAGAACTGAAAAAGATGCAAGAAAAATGTAGGTAAAATTTTGATGCAGCAGTAGCAGATGATGCTTATTAGAGCACACAGGAAGAACTAGATACTTTGTTTTAGAATCAAATTAGTGCATGTATCTCAATTAGATGAAAAATAATTAGATATGTACTATATGTTATCTTGGCAAACTAAAGTACCTAAGGATTATGATGGAGACTATTGCCCAGACTGTTTTCTGACAACAATGTAAGTTTCTTCACATATAGGCCAACATGATAATGATGAAGACTATTTGCCAGACTGTTTTTTGACAACGTTATAAATATTTTTTCATAAGTTCAATACAGTATGTGCACTGTGCAATATAAGGGGAACCACAGCACATATAATTTTCACATAGAGTCCAATACGATAACAATGAGGACTATTTGCCAGATTGTTTTTAACAGTGCTGTAAATTTCTTCACATAGAGTTCAATATGGGGATGTGTACTGTGCAATATAAGGGAGAAACCAAATGTAAGTTTCCTCACATAGAGTTCGATATGATGATGATGAAGACTATTTGCCAGACTATTCTCTGACAACATTGTAAATTTCTTCACATAGAGTTCAATACGAAATGTGTACTGTGCAATATAAGAGAGTACCACATCCTTGCAGTTTTACAGCAGAAAGAAAGGGTTGCTTTCTATGAGACCAAACAAAAATTAAGTACTAATGCTAGGGAATGTTGAGCAAAACCAATCAAATCTAGGTTGGACACACAAAACTGATCCTACCGCCAAAGGAAAAAAATACAAAGAAACTGGCAGCCAACAGAATGAATCAAACATTTAAAGTCATGGAATATTTGCTGATAATTACTAAGCAAAAAGTGAAAGTATAGGGAAACACAATTAGGAGTCACTAAATCAATCTAAACCAAAACAAAGAGAAGGGAAAGATAGACTCTTCAAATAGTAACTATTCTGGTGTGGACACTACTTTAGGCACGTGTACTCACAGAAAAGCAAGAGAATAGCCTATCTCATTGAGGATCAGCCGAAACTGGAAACCTTGCTTTTTGCATTATGGACATTATAGTCTTTTGTCCTTTTTTAGGGTTTACTTATATAAAGGCTTATTATGCTATCATTTGAGATTAATGAACATTTGGAGATTTTTGAGATTGCCTTTTTTTTTGTTTGTTGGTGGATTCCAACAACCTATCAGTGGATTTATTCTTTCTTCTTCTCTATTGATACTATCATTCTACATCATATTCAGTGTCAAAATTACCCCAAGTCTACTTGCTAAGGAAGATCTCTAAGGAAAATAATATCAACCACTTCAATTGCATGTTATCAAGAGACCTAGCATACAAAGCCTGATCTAGTAAAGATAGGCAACAAATAGAAACTAAGATATGCTCACAACAACTATCACAAACATGTGATTTTTACATGGAAAAACCCTTCATGCAAGAAAAGAAAAAAATAATGGATTTGATGAACCAGATCAACCTATTGCATAATCAAACGACTATTTAGGCACTAATTACCAAGGTTCCTAGCATCGGGATCAGGATTGGTACCAGTCGTCCAAAAAAACGATACGTATCGACCGTTCGTATCGGATCGAACTATTTTTTAATTATATAAAATTTTAAATATTATTTAAAATGCAGAAAAATTTAGAAAAAATGATTAAAAAATAAGAAAACAAAAATTACTTACATATGAAGTCTAAAAACTTAAAAAAAGTATTAACTTACTCAAAATTTAAAACTTTGATAAATACCGAGCTAGTTCTCGTAAATTTCTATAATCTTCATCATCAAAATCACCGTAAGTTTATAAATATTGATGTCTGGGACCTGATGCTCCAAAAAGTGATTGTATCATACTAGTCATATTGTATAGATTTTATTGTGTGGCTTGCGTTTGAGGAGGATAATAACTAGCATTTGGATCTTGTGCCTGAGAATATTGAGGATACTGAGGATAATAACTAGCATATAGATCTTATGATGGCTCCAAACAATAAATACTCAATGTACTATAATCATAGGAACCAAAATAAATCTCATGACGACGTCGCTAATATGTATATATATCCTCAGTTTCTGTCTTCAATCCTTATGCCTCCTTGACTTTCCTCAACAAATGTAGATGGAACGATCTCACCACCATATGTATTATCAGGACTATGACTAGTACCAGTAGGTATACTATCTCTCGCTGCTGAATGACTCGTACCAGTCTCTACCCTCGTCACGATTTCTTTCAATATCTCATCTAACCATAGGTTATTTCTGTTATCTAATAACCTATCATCTATTTCTCTGATCCATGAAGTCAAGGGATCTTCTTCATCAAAAACATGATTTAAATCAATCAGTTGTTCATTTTCTGTCTTTCTTTTTAAATTTCTCTCCCTCAATCTCATATTATAATGACAAGAAACTAACTTCTCCAATCTTTCTATTGTCAATCGGTTACGTATTTTTGTGTAGGTTAAAGAGAAAATAGTCC
Source organism: Typha angustifolia (assembly GCF_048772165.1). Taxonomy (NCBI): domain Eukaryota; kingdom Viridiplantae; phylum Streptophyta; class Magnoliopsida; order Poales; family Typhaceae; genus Typha; species Typha angustifolia. The sequence goes on along the minus strand of NC_133252.1, from coordinate 5,939,608 downwards.
AATTTCTTTTACACTGTAATGAAGACACAATTTGACTTAAAATCTTATTTGCTATTAGCGTCAAATTTGGTACCTCCTCCCATCCATAAATAGATCACCATTCAGCTAAAGTGTTATGAGATATAGCTGGAACAACTTTAGTAGTACTGAATTGCCCAGCTCTTAATCTATATTTCTCCATCTGAAATCAGAAATATATTAACTTATTGCATACTGATTATATTGAAAGTTAAAACTTGAAACAAATAATAATAAAATTAATAAATTGAATCATAACTCACTTCTTTATCGCAAAGGATTTGTTTATGAATATCGGGCTCAAGCTTGCTGATTACCTTCCTAACCTCTAACAAGACTTCACTATCATTATTGACATTTTTAGAGAATTGGAATCTTGAATTAAAAAAATACCCTATAAAAATTTAAAATTTGTAAGCATTCAAATTTTTAAATATTCATAAATAAAAATAAATTAGTAAATTAAAACTTAAAACTAAAAAAACAAGTGTGTATATCTCTATGTAGTTATTTGTTCCATTTAGAATTAATCATCTTCCACCACTTCCTATAACTTTGGCCCACATTTTTTTTATTGATTCTTTTGCTATATTTATTGCCTCATATAAGAAACTCATCTGAGACTTGTCATCACTGTCTACAAGTCTTAATACTTTGACAAGAGGCTCAAATACTGCGATGGCAATTATAATATTATCCCAAAATGTATTTCCAAGAGCCATATTTTTCAAAATTTCACCTAAAGATTTATCTTTAGGTTTCATATTCTTAATTTTTATAAACCAATCCTGTGATGTAAACATCCACATAATATTATCTGTGTAGCGCATGATGCTCTCCAAGGCTAAAAAGTGAGTGGCAAATCTAGTGACCACCAGTCATTTGCCTGAGTAAATTAAGAACCCAATCGTGGTTATATATAAAATTTGTTAACCTCTAACCTTCACGTATGATCATGTCAATTTTAGACTCTTTTACAATATCCTCTAACATCAGATCAATGCAATGTGCAGCATATAACGTTCAATATAAATGAAGTCTTTTAATCATCAATAAATTTCCAACAACTTTATAATTTACCTCATATTAGTAACCACTTGGACTACTTTTTTTCACCGATTTTTTGTATCACCTCATCCATCAACTGACAAATATAATTTGTATTTTTGAAATAAGCAGTTAGCATCCACAGACTTCAAAAATATTGTCCCCATGCTAGAGTACACTAAGAAATTAATTATATTTCTTCTGTTTTGTGTACTCCACCCATTACACATCAGTGTACAACCAAATTCATTCCAATATCGTTTAAATGTCTTAATGTAAGTATGAATTTCATCTACCTTTGAGTCAAGATATTTAGTAGCAATATTATTTGAACTAGGAAGCAAAACACCAGGCCCTACTGATTGTATAGTATCCACCATAGTGTGATAATAAGGACTATCAGCTACATTGAAAGAAATATGGTTATAGAAGAAAAATTTAGAGATAGCCCTATCAATGTGTTTCTTTGCATTTTTAATTCCTTTGAGAGCTGTCTTGATGGAAGTCTGTATACGACATTTTTTTATCTAAAGATATGTATCTATTGGTCTAATATTTTCAGACTCTGCTGTAACACCAGGAGTTCTATGGATTAAACTGCTGCCCCTATATTCTCTCTCTTCTCATATATTAACTGATCTAGATCTTTAAAAGTTACCACCAATGCTTCTCATCTCTTCTTCTTCTCTATGCATATTTCTGCTCTCTTTCATTGCTCTCCTCATCTGTCTCTCTTCCTCATCCTCCTCACTTTGCTCACTACTATCATCATCAATGTGTACAGGATTATGGATTAATTCTTCACGAACCATTGACTCTCTTTGTTGTGCAGATTATTTATCCTTCCTTTTGCTAATTAAATGAGCCAACATCTGCTTTCTAACTTCCAAGGACACTTGAGTACAAGCTGCTATATTTCCTTGTCTTCTAGCTAAATGTTCTTTCAAATGGCTGACACCACCACTCATTTCCTTTTCACACCTTTAACACGTTTTTTATCTTGCCCAATAGTGCTGCAATGTTGCAACCTAATATCGGTATCATATGACTTCTCTTTTGGAGCCATTGATATTTTGACTCTGCAACTAAAAAACATAAACAAGAATCAAAATAAAATATAAAATAATTTAAAATTTATAAGACATAACTGCATAAGCAGCATCAACTGCAGCAGCACCAGGTGCTGCTACCACTACTGGTGCTACTGCTGTTGCAGCAACACCAGCAGTGCTGCAACAACACCAGCAGTGGTGCTGGTGTTGGTGCTGCACTACAGGAGCACAATAAAAAAAATTCAAAACCGAAAAAAAAACTTACCCAAGATCGCTGGAGATCGAAGTTGTCGAATCTTCGTCGGAGAACGTCGCCGGAGGTTGAGGTCACCGGAGATCTACTTAGTCGCCGGTGAGAAAGAGACCCGTGAGAAAGAGAGAAAGAAAGAAAAGAGGGAAAGAAAGAAAAGAGAGAATGAGAGAAAAAAAAAGAGGGAGAAAAGGGAGAGAGGCAGGTGGGGGGTGAGGACATTAATTATTGATGTCCCTTGAATCAGTCGGATCCGACCTGTTCCCACCCGTTTCGGTCGGGATCGGCCGAAACTGGAAACCATGCTAATTACAACCTCAACAATACACACATAGTGGTAAGTAGCCAGCTAGTCACCCACGGTGAACTCCTCCCTTTATACCAATAGATTGCCTCCGGCTTGGTATGTCCTCCTAGCTTAGATGGACACCTTGCAAGGCTCCCTCACAAGAAAGCTAGGATGGAGAATGATTTCAGCTCTCCAAGGTCATCTTCGTTGAAGCTCCGGTGTGGATGTGACCTTGGATATGGTGATGTATCTTCTCTCTTTCTCTTTGGTGGCTCCTAAGGTACCTTTGATATAAGAGAGATCAATGATCAAGTCGTCAAAGATTTCCTTGTAGTTTGAAGAGATCAAGTGAGATGGATGTGTCAAAATCTTCAAATAGCTATGCTAACCCTTCTCAGCATAGTGTCGGTGTTCGAACGATTTTACTATCATTCGAACGCTGTTGGGGTTTGTATTTTCTAGCATATGAACACCCTTTGAATGCCATTAAACGATCATCAAACACTGTCTGAACAATGGTTGTGGCCTTCCTGTGACTACTTCCAACATTTGTATGTTGTTCGGACGCTGATAAACGCCATTAGAATGTCGATATATGCCATTCGGACATTGTCTACAAAACTGAATTCTAAATTGAAACTTGGATTTCATGTCTTCAAACTTAGGAGCTCAATTCAAATCGAGAATTGGCACTATCCATTGCGAAAAGAGGCACCATCCATTTGGAAACATCAAAACCAAAACACCATACAAACATCTAAGCAATGAGTGCTTTGATCATGTACAGTAATCCTAAGATAGTATAAATGTATTGAATGCAATTTGTGTCTGCCATCTAAACAAAAACACCAACAAATTCAGTGGTATCAAATTATGTAGAAGCCCATTAGAGGTGAATAACTTTAGGCAATGAAATTCATAAACCAAGGCTAAATTGAATCACTTAAAGGGGAGGTTCGCCAGATCAGCCTGGTGGTGAGAACGTCCCTTCTACAGTTACTGAAGGAAGTCAAAAAGGTATAGGAATTAAAAATGGAGAAAATAAGGATGTACATACATATCAGTGACATTGTTATCAAAACGTTGCTTCCTATGACTATGGTTTAAAAAGTATTTATTATTTGGAGCCATCACAAAATTCAGATGTCGGCATTATCCTCCTCGGTATCTTCAATATCCTTAAGACATAAGATTCATATATTAATCATAGTTTCTAGTTTCGGCCGATCTCGAGTGGGATCGGCCGAAACGGATCGGGATCGGCTATAAATCCATGGTTTCGGCCTTACAAGCAGCCACTTACAGCAGACAGCTGCCTGCCTGCTAGAGAGAGAGAGGAAGAGAGAGTGAGGGAGAGAGGAAGAGAGAGAGAGAGAGAGAGAGAGAGAGAGAGGGGGAAAAAGGAAGAGAGTGAGGGAAGAGGGAAAGATAAAAAAAAAGAGGGTGAGAGAGAGAGGGAAAAAGGAAGAGTGAGGGAGAGGGAAAGATAAAAAAAAGAGGGTGAGAGAGAGAAAGAAAGATAAAAAAAAAGAGTGGGAGAAAATGGATACTTCAAACTAATAGTTAGAGGGATAAGAAAAATGAGAGGAAGAGAGATTTTTACTTTTTAGGCTTTATATGTGAGTAATTATTATTTCTTATTTTCTTATAATTTTTTCTAAATTTTTAAAAATTTCTCAACATTTTTAATAATATTTAGAATTTTATTTAATTAAAATAGTCTGATCCGATACGTATCGTTTTTCCAAACGGCCGATCCCGATCCCGATACCGATTTTTGGAACCTTGATATTAATTATTATCCTTCTCAAAGACAACAAGATCTATTTGATATGAATGATATGATGCAATCACTCATTAAAGCACTAGGCCCTAAATATTATTATTTATAAACTTATGGTGATTATGATGACGACCATAGAGATTTATGAGAGCCATCTCAATTTTCATCGAAGTTGTGTTAGTACTTTTTTTAACTTTTAGGATTCATAAGTGAATAATTACTATTTTCTTATTCTTTTGTCATGTTTTCTAAATTTTTAGAAATTTTCTTGCATTTTTAGATAATACTTAGAATTTTACGTAATTAAAAAAGTCCGATCAGATTCGATCCCGGCAACCGATACAACCGATTTGGCCGATACGTATCGTTTTTTCAGAAGGTCGATCCTGATCGGGATCCCAATTCTTCAAACCTTGCTTAAAATTTGTTTGTTTGTTCGTGTCAAGTAGAATCTGGTTGCATGTTTGACTGTGATGCCCAATCCACTGTTTAGATGCTTCCCTTGTCCTTTTTTCAATATAACACTATTTTAGTAAATACTTAGGAAATAGTATCAGTTTCAAAATAATTATGGAAGTAACGACTGGTGCATAGTATCTACCCACGGGTGTGCTGATTGCTTTCAGCTCCATTGTAGGAAGCAACGACGCTTGTGGTTGTTGTCCAGGGAGTGGAGAGGGTCTATCATCATGCCTGGACAGCGGTGGGTGTGGCTGAATGGAATTGCAAATAGACATGGTTGCGGCAACCCTAATTAGCAATCCGATGGTAGGTCCGGATTTGCCGTTGTCTCTAATTTCTTGATGCACCTTCATGTTCTCCATAATCATCGCCTTCCGCTCGATAGGGATAGAACACCTTTTAGATATCAAGGACCTGATGTCTGGATCATTTAAATTCCATCTAGCAAACATGGCTCTAGAGGTAGGCTTGTTGAGGAACGTTAGCTCTGATAATAATTGATGCGGACCGGCTTAGGGTTACTCAAGCTTGGATACTAAGCTGTTATGACCCAGCCAAGGGTGACAATCAGTCAGCCCTAGACAGCAAATAAGGACCCTTGCAGGCTTGGAGCTTTCTAGAGGTGTGGACCGAAGTTGGTGGGTGCGCACCAATCTCAGGCTAGCGCTCAAGTTTTTTATGATAGTCCAAAAGTGATGCGCACCAATTATCGCCGATGCAAGCTAGTGAGCATAAAAAGGCTGATCTAATGATCTATACCAGCTGAGACTTTATGAGGGACTTCTAGGAATTGTAGGAGGCTATGGGTGGTGTTCAAAGTAAAGCAAAGGTCATGGTAAGGCATAGCTTGGCGATAGGTTATAGGATTTAAATGTGGTAGATGGTAGATGAATTAGAGTTAGGGTTGATGTAGATGAATTAGAGTTAGGGTTGATGCAGATGATGGTGCGATGAAGGTAATGGCTCTAGTAGAGTTGCGCACGGTGAGAAAAAAATATTGTCATGGTGAAGGAAAAAGCCGCTAAGAGGAAATGGATGACTTACGTGACGATAGAGAGAAAGCAAGAGAGAGAGAGGGAGAGAGAGGAAGATATATTATAGAGAATAAAAAAAAAATCATAAGCATGCCTAAGATATAAACTATAAAGCCCTACTTATAGAGAATAAAACAAACCGAATAAGAACAAGCAATTAACTCTATCTAAACTAGCTACCAAATCTCCTCAAATTGTAACTCCATTCCACCCGAGATAGAATCGAGATCTAAAAAAAATCTGAGTACAGAAAGTGTAGATGATGACATCACCGATCTAATCCATCAGGTTTCATATTATTTGAACATCATATTAATATTTCTTGATTGTTTTCCTAGAACAGCACAGCCTATAATTTCTTACAATTCAAGGATTTAGATTAACTTTTTCTCAAACTCAAATCTAACTTAGACCGTGTCGACATGAGTGTTCAAGAAAATCTTGACTCATTATGGCTTCACAAAGTGAAGAATTTATTGAAAAAAAAAATAGACAAATAAAAGGAAAAGAAAAATCATATTGAAAAAATGTAAAAAAGAATTTACTAGGAATACTATTTCTCTTGAAATTTTAATTAATATCAGAGCATATTTAGGGATTCACTTTTTTTCAATTAATATCATAGCATATGCCAATTCTTATAGCACAAGTTGATGTGAAGAATCCAATACAACTTGGAACAAATTTAACCTTCCCTATAATACAAGAAATGGAACTCTGCTACTATAGTTAGGATTAATTACACATAGACCCCTTATACAATTGCTCATTCTCATATACTCCCTCTCTTCCTTTTGCACTTTGATACCATCGACTATCCAAAATCCCATGAATGCACTTTTGTTTGTTGCTCATTTGGTATTTGCATCATGAAAATGTCACATGGTTGTCAAACAACCAATTTTAGATGTGAGCATGGATTGACATGCCGACATATGTCAAAACATACCTTCTTAGTCCTGTGGAGGAGCCGGAGAAGTTCCATTGTTGGGTGGAGAAGAGGCTCAGCCACCATCGTGGATATAATCCCTTATTGTAAGTTACTATTTATTGATACATCACTTAAGTTAGGATCCATCATCATTTAAATTAGGATCCATTAATATATCACTCAAGTGAGGACTAATATATTACTTAAGTTAGGATCCATTAAGAGAGTTTAGCCCATCATCTTCTTCACCTTTTCCTCTATGGCTAAGGAAACCTAGCGGCGATGGCAGCCTGTGCTAACTCTTCTTTCAAGAAATTACATATGATATTCTAGTAGGATCTATTAAAATATACTTTTTAGCAAGGATTGATTTGCCATACCAAGCCGTAAGCCAACCATGGCATGTAGGAACAAGGATAAGGGGGAGAAAGATAAAGGGTGCAGGAATAAGACAAGAGAGTACCATAATTTGCAAGGGTTCATCATGTCTTTAATTAGTTTAGGGAGAAGAAAAGACCACAGAGCCCTATCCAGACAAAGAGACAAGAGTTAGGGCTTTGTGGCTTGAACAAAGACAAGGAGAAGTTATAATATTAATAAGTTAAAGGATTAAATCTGCAACATACATTTCTTAAATTCCATGTTTAAACAGTCACACGCATACCCATTTCTTAAATTCCACTTCTGTAATAGTATTTGAGACTAAAAAACAACAAGATTTGACTCCAAAGATCGTGAGCATGTGACGGAATCTGTTTTCATTTCAGACAATTAGATCAGGCCCTCTCTAATTATTTAAAAGTTGGGAGGCTTAAAGACCCACCTCAGCTGGTTAGGTTTACAAGGGACATGAGGTAGTGAACTTGTTAATCGGGTGGACTATGATGAGAATGATGAAGCTGAGGATGAACATGAATGAAAAGGATTGCCTCCCTCCTACTCCATCACTTTTGGATAGCAATTGAAAAGCTGGGAGAGACAATTCCATGCTCAACATTGTTACAATCTGGCATTGGTAGTGATGGCACAGCGAAACGTGCACTCTGTAGACATGATATGTGTCATCTCAGCACCAGTCCCCTAGATATGTCTTCTATCTTAATCATCAATTAGGAAATCATACAAGTAGCAAAAGCACAAATAAATGAAAAAATAAGGCTGTATGATCAGCCAATCTGTAAAGATGGAAGTCATACCAGGAGCCATTCCAAGCTCAATCATACGAGATAGGATACGTTTTTGTAATTTTAATTGTTCATCCAACCAATTTTGAGAAAGTGGTCCTCCCCACCTATGAGATGAACAAGCAAATAAAAGATGTTAAACATAGTTGGAAACTACTACACAGAATACTCGTAAAAATATTTACACTTGGATTTTCACAAGTTCCTTTGATTCTGATGATGACCTTTTCTGATTTTGATAACAATTTTTCCAATTTTGCTCACAATATTCTAGTGTATTGTTCTCATGGAAATTGGTGATGGCTCTCTTATATTTACTGAATGTATTAATGTACCTCTTTCTTCTCTTCAGCCAAGCAATGACTAGGTAGCTGATTCCTGCAGCTTAATTTGGTTGGGCTTAACAAAATATACAAATCCAATCAACCCTACGTTACCATGCAATTCATTTCTTTCAATCTTAAGATGAGACTAACAAACTACAATGGTTTTCCTTTTTTTCTTTCTGGAATATTTATAAGGTTCTTGAAATCCAGGACAAACTATAATGATTTTCCTTTTTACCCTTTTTGGAAAATTTATACTGTACTTGAAATCCAGAATGAATGTCAAAGTATACTGAAAAGTGCAATATGGTTCTTTATATTCTAACATTCCAGCTCACATGTGGACTCGAGACATCAAATTATGATGAACCTTCAACCGACTACAAATTTAACAATCAATGCATCACAAATTTGAGGTGTCAATTTGTAGGGACACATCATCAGTTGTTGACATGTGAACAAAATGACCTTGTTTGCATCTTCTTCAAATTGCAGAAACTCCAGACAAGGTACCACATAGTGGAAGCATTTGATGTAGGAGCATAGAGGCCAATATAATATTCTAGATTAGTCATTAGAGAGTTGATAGTTGGTCTTTTGATGTCTTTATTGAATCAGGTCTAGTTAAGTTTAGGTTAATTTTCTATTTTCGTTATTTATTTGGCATTTCATATGTATTTTTCGGAACTTTTGTATTTGAGTCTGGCATGCACTCAATTCAAAGCCTCTTGGGTTAATAAGTTAGTATTTGGTTAAATTTTATTACAACCTATATGAGTAAAGTATATTTTGATCTAATCCAATTAGGAACCAAGTCTGGTTAGGATTTTTGACCCACCCCTTATTAGAAAATAGGATGGAAGATTTCTGTAATGATAATTCCATTTTGTTTCAAATAAATAAAGAAAAAAGATGTTCTCTTTTTTCTTCCTATGCGTGAAGTGTAGATTGGTGTGACACTAAACCCTTCAGTGTGACCCTTTCCATCTAATCTACTGTTTTTCATTCTTTCTTCTCTTTATTCTTTCTTCCATAATTATTATCTTTCTTCTGTCAATATTGTTTTTCTTTTCTATGTTTTCTTTGACTCTTTACTGCTGAATCAAAAGAATTTTTTGTTTTGGTCACCAGCTTTCCACCAGGTACTATAGCGGTCGATACAATAAATAATAATCATTCCTCATCTTTAATCTTCGTCTTGAATCCTTTTTTCTCCTGTATTTGTCCTACATCGATTTGATACTAGAGCTATATGTTCGATTGCCGTACATCATACAAACTATTACATGAGTAAAATGTTAGCATTATATTAGTGCCTCATATGCCAAAGCATTTCTATTATATTCTGTTTCTGTACAAGATAAATGTGGATGTAATTACTATCCAAATTTTTTTTATGTCATTGTATAAAACATATGGTAGCAAATAAATTAGTTTAACATGCAAGCAAATAATTGTATTCTGGAAAGAAAGAGGATATATCCTGTTGTTTAGAACAATTTCACCAACAACACCTATCATCCATACTTTTCTAGTGACCTCAACAAGGTGGTGCACATGATATGTGAAAAGCAATAACCTAGCCCATGTCACATGAGAATCTTGAATGTTCAACAAAAATTTCTATGCCAAAATGAAGCAATTAATGATAATTTGACAACCCAAACTTTACAAGATGTAAAAGCAACTGTGAAAGTTTTAAAATCACCATTGACTAAAATACAGAGCTTAAAATTATCAGCTTAGTCTTGCTAAATCTGAATCTGTAAAACTAAGATACATAAATACTAGACTTCATTGCTTCACATAGATATAGGATAACATGTGAGAAACCCACTATGTGGATATAAGTATTAACTAACCCATGTAAATTCCCCATTCGAGCCCAAGCAAGGAAGGCTGGACCACCAAAAAAGTCACCCAAATTTTCACTGCTAACATTAAAACCCTGAGATAGCATACCTTAATCAGCAAATTTACATGTAGGAAAATATCAAAAAAATTTACTTCAGCATGGAGACATGAGAAAAGGATGGGAAAAGAAAAACTTGCATGATTCACATCATCTGAAATGGAAATTACTGGCAAGTGAGCAAAAGCACACACAAAAATTTACAGACTAGCAGAATCTTGAACCTCTTGTGCCTGAACAAAGCTTGAAAGATGTTTAACTATTTACACAGAAATTTCTCCATGTGCATATAATCCTTGATGACATATACTATGTAATTTAAAGTTGTCAACTTAAAAGATAAAATAAAAAGTGTACTATTCGAAATAATGTTGATGAGAGTCCCACTACGTCTTCATACTTTATAAGAGATATCTAAAATGGGGGGAATAACATAATGAGTTCACAACCCAACTCAATGACATTTTAAAAATTGAATATACAATAGAAACCATTTCACAAACCAAATGAAGCTACAATGCACAAATCCTATACATATATGATACGATTCGGACTTCACCGATGTCTTCTCGAACATGGATACACTTTAGGAGTATCTTTGTTTCCTGTTTTAATGTTTAATTTTCAAGAAAATAAATTTTCTCTAAGTCGCGTTCGAACGCGGGTGGAGTGCGTTCAAACCCAATTATGAACGCGATTGTGAACATGGTTGTGACAGTGTGCATTGTGCGTTCAAACGCCGCGTTCAAATGCACTGTAAACGCCTGCATCGCATTCACAAATCCAGAGAAGTGGGAAACAGACGCGTTCGAACGCCTGCATCACGTTCGTAAATTCAGAGAAGAGCAAACTCGGTGTGTTCGAACGTGGTCAAGCGCGTTCGAACGCGGTCGGCGAAATTGTATTGTTTAGAGTTAATTTTGAGTTGTTTGGTTAGCCTCTAAAAGAGATGTGAATGGCAATCAGAGGTGATTATTGAAGAATTGAGTTTTGCCTTGCCTCCTTCGTCTTCTTCGCTCTCGTTCTCTTAATCCCCGGTGACGCCGCTTCTAACCTCCCTCGACCGGCCAATCACCCTAGACCCTTAGGGGCGGCCCTCTCCTCCTCCTTCTTCCAATCTATCCAACACTTGCCCTAACCTTTCCATCAACCATAACCCTTCCACCACCACTTTTCATTGGGGCCACCCCATAAACGTCGGTCCGCCTCCAACCACTATCACCTAGGATCTCGTGCCTCCATCCACGGATCCTAAACAGACCACCCCATAAACGTTCGTCCACCCTGACGTGAACCCATCCGATGAGCGAACCACTATGGAGATCTCCTTGAAGATCAAGATTCGTGGGCGGGTCAATACGATCCGGAACCACGGCAAGTTAATCAAAACCGAAGGAGGAATCATCAACCCTTCATAGTGCATCCTCCCTTGGTTAGACAAGGACTTGAACATGATCCGGAACGAGACAACGGCATCCGTGGACAAGTTGTGCGTCTCAAATTCCCTAAATTCAAAGGTGGCGACCCGATCGATTAGTTGTATAGGGCGGAGCAATTCTTCGCATACTAAGATACGGCAGAAGAATACAAGGTGACGCTTGCGAGCTTCCACCTTGAGGATGCAGCGCTTCATTGGTTTTGAGCAGCCAATGCCATTGAGGCTATCGAAACTTGGGCTGACTTTTGCGCTGATATCACACGACGATTTGGAGCGTCGGAGTATGAAAACTTTAATGCTCTCCTCTCAAAGACGGTGCAAAAGACCACGGTTGGGACATACCAAGAAGAATTTGAGAGGATAAGTAGCCGATGTCATCCACCATGGATGGATCAGCAACTTCGTAGCACCTACATCTCCGGGCTGCGAGGAGACATACAAGCCGATGTGAGGGCTTTAAGGCCTAGAACCTTAAAGGAGGCCTTCAAAGATGCGGTGCTTATGAAAGATATATAGAGCCATGAAGTTACACCTAAAACAGAATTGGACGAGCCAAGGAAGCCGCAATCAAGCTCAACCAACCATAGCGGCGGGAAATATTACTGGAGTACCGAGAACCGTTGCTGCGATGGTGTCTCCTCGAGCACCCTTGAAGCTATCCCAAGATGTGAAGTACGCACCTAGAAGTCCAAAACAAGCACTTACACCTGCTCAAGTGGAGGAACGAAAAGCCAAAGGCCTATGCTTCCGTTATGATGAGAAGTTTGTATCCGGGCATCGCTGCGCTAAACCGATAGGATCAGTGATGCTAATCGACGGATTAGAGGAGGCTGAGGATGAGTTTACAGCTGAAAATGAAGATGTGGCTGGATATCAAGAAGAAGTAGCTGAGGAGCAACCCGTGGAGGACATGATAGCCGAAATCTCCCTCCACGCCTATTTGGGGACAGCTGCGCCAAGGACTTTGCAAGTGAACGGTGTAATCAAGACATCTATAGTGAGAATCTTGATCGACACCGGGTCCACCCACAACTTCATTCAGAAGAGGCTCCTTAAGAAGATTGGGCTTGAATTGAAACCCACGGAAGGATTCGATGTGACGATTGGAGATGACACCACATTGTAAGCAGATTTTATTTATGGAGGTGTGGAATTGAAGGTGCAAGGCTAAACTTTCACATTGGATCTTTATCCGTTGGCCTTGCGAGGTGCCGACATTGTTTTGGGAACTCAATGGCTTCGAAGCTTGGGGCCCGTGACATTTAATTTTACAAGCCTCATATTGACATTTTGGAGGAATAACCAGAGAGTGCTGCTGGATGGAGTCAACCGTTACTTGAACTTCCAAACGAAGGGGAAACAAGGGAGCTCGCTTCTTTCTCGGCACCCACCTTTCCTTTCTTCTCAGATCTACGGAGAGCCAGCGCAGAGGATAGTGATCTGGTCTGACTCATGGAGGAGCTGAAAGAGAACCCATCAAGCCATCCCGAGCACAAGGAGCGCGGTGGGTTAGTACTAGAGCGCGGGCGGATCAAGGTACCCCGGAACGAAAAGCTACGGAGACTATTGATAGAGCACTTCCATGATATTCCTATAGCAGGTCATGAAGGGGTATTACGTACCTACAAGCAGCTGGCCCAAAGCTGTACATGGATAGCGATGAAGTTGGACGTGAAAAAATATGTGCATGAATGCTAAATCTGCCAACGAGTCAAATCGGAAACGCTCAAACCTAGCGGGCTGTTACAACCGCTACCTATACAAGAGCATATTTGGGAGGACATCTCCATGAACTTCATCGAAGGGCTGCCGGAGATCCGAGGACAATCGGTGGTATTTGTTGTGGTGGATAGGCTGAGCAAATATGCTCATTTCATAGCATTGTTTCACTCGTTTTTAGCAAAAAGGGTTGCTGAAATTTTTGTTCGGGAAGTGGCGCGCTTGCATGGGATGCCTAGGACGATCGTGTCAGACCGGGATCGCATCTTCATTAGCGAGTTTTGGTCGAGTTCTTCAGATTGAAAGGGACCCGAATCAACCTTAGTTCAGCTTATCACCCTGAGTCAAATGGACAAACGGAGGTGGTGAATCGCGGACTGGAACAATATTTGCGTTGCTTTGTGGCGAACCGACCAAAGGATTGGGTCAAATTCCTTTCATGGGCCGAGTGGTCATATAATACCACTCATCACTCTAGCATCGACATGACCCCCTTTGAGACGGTTTATGGGCGCACTCCCCCCAGTCTTGCGTACCTATGATAGACTCGCGGCGGGAGATAGAACCGAGCTCGACTTGGAACTTGCTGATCGAGATGAAACATTGAGACGGCTTAAGACTCACCTAGCAACAGCCCAAAATCGCATGAAACAAACTCATGACAAAGACCGATGTGAGAGAGAATTTGAGGTGGATCAATGGGTGTTCGTTCGAGTTCAACCATATCGGCAATCCACATTGAGGCCAATTTTGAATCAAAAGTTGGGTTACAAGTACTATGGTCCGTACCGAGTGCTACAACGAATCGGTCCAGTAGCTTACCGATTGGACCTACCTGAAGGAACTAGGATATATCCGGTCTTCCATGTATCGGCATTGAAGGCCCAGATCATGCCTAACCATATGGTGGGTTCAGCCTTACCCGAACCAATGGAGGAAGATGGCCCCACTGAACCGGTTCGAGTCTTAGGCCGCAGGAGAAGATGCCATAGGTCCAGATTAGAGACTGAAGTGCTGATTGAGTGGCTAGGCAAACCTACTGACGAGTCTACATGGGAGCTAGAGTCAAATATCATGGATCGCTTCCCAAATTTCAAACCTTGAGGATAAGGTTGCGGAAGCGTGGTGGATTGATACGATTTGGACTTCATCGATGTCGTCTCGAATATGGATACACTTTAGGAGTGTCTTTGTTTCTTGTTTTAATGTTTAATTTCCAAGAAAATAAGTTCGCGGGTGGAGTACGTTCGAACGCGGTTGTGAACGCGGTTATGAACGTGGTTGTGAGAGTGTGCATTATGCGTTCGAATATCAGGATTTCAAATATTGGCCCCACTAATAGGGCCCACCTCTATTAAACCCTGGGGTACTAGGGTTCACCCCATTTATACTACACCAGAATTTTGGGATTCCTATCCCTATGACCACATGTTAGTGTTCATCTACTAACCAACAGATATAACGCATATCAGATGACTCAAATAATGGCTTTCAAGCCTATAATCTAACATATCTCTTTACAAATGCTTCAAATATCAATTTTATTTGGAGCATAAAATTAGAAAATATAGTTTTTTCATAAGTATATAATCTTTATAGCGCATTCATGCAAAGCAAAGACAGTCATATGTAAAACCGAATTTTTGCAAAACATAAATGGCACATTTGCATTGAGCAAGAAATGTAACAAGTACCATATAAAGAACTCATACCAAATCTAAATCCTATTGCTCAAAGATGTTCACGAGACATATCATTTGATTATGAATAGCAATTCCACTCATTCATAAGATATAAAATATATTTCGTTTCAGCTACATAAATTAGAAAACCAATTCTATTACCTTTAGATAATCAAATATTCTACTCCCAAAACGTTAATTAGAAGAGCCTTTGAATCTTAACATGAAATGTGCAAACAACATAACTTAGGCTACTATTCATGCACTTCAAAATCTGTAGTTAATGTCTTCTGACATTGTAATAGTTTTGCTAACTTATTCTATAAGCCCCATCGTTTCTATTCATTTTGGATACCATGTTTTCAAGTAGAAGCTAGTCTCTCTAACTCACTAAAAATAAAACTCTTTGTAAAACAATACTCTTTAACAATTTAACTCTTACTAGACAAAATCAGGATCCTTTGGACAACTCAAATCTTAAAATACACCATTTAATCATTAATCAAGAACTAAAAAACTCCAAATTAATCATCTATTTCAAACAATACTAGATACGGAAATATATCTATTCAAAGATAAGGGTCTTAAAATGATGGTTCTAAGTTTCGACCAATCCTGATCCAAGGTTTCAGCCAGGTATCAGCCGATACCTAATCCGTTTCAGGTAAGGATTGATCGTTTCGGCCAAAACCGACCAAAACTAGGAGAGAGAAAGGGAGAAAGAGAGGGAGGAAAGTAAGAAGAGGGGGAGAGAGAGAGAGAGAGAGAGAGAGAGAGATAAAGAGAGCTTGTTGGAGGGAGTATGAGAAAAAGAGAAAATACCTCATTAGAGCTCGTCGGAGAAGTATCGTCAGAGAAGAATCAAAGAGGGAGAGATCGAGAGAGAAGGAAGTTAGTAAGGGAGAAGGAGAGTTAGTAGGAGAGGGAGAGGAGAGAGAACCAAAGAGGGAGAGATCGAGAGAAGGGATTCGATGAAGGAGAGAGTTAATGAGAAAGAGCGAGAGTTAATGAGAAAGAGAAAGAGGTAGTTGGAGAGAAAATTAATAAAAGAGAGGCATTGGGAAAGAGTTTGATAAGAGAGTTAGTGAGGGAGAGAGTAAGAAATTTTTTATTTGTATTAGAGGGAGAGAGAGTGTAAGTGGTAGAAAGAGATAAAAATTAAGAAAATATTTATTTTTTATTTTTGGATTTATATATGAACAATTTATATTTACATCTTATCGTTATTGTTTTTTAAAAATTTTAGAATTTTTCTATGTTTAAAAAATTATTTCAAAATACATATCGATATAGATGGCTGATACCACCAATAATTATTGTTTTTTTTACGGTCGATCCTAATCCCGATTTCAATACTTGAAACCTTGCCCAATATATTGTTGTTTTTCATAGCTTTCAGCTTAAAAGAGAATACCAGTTAATCAGCTAGAAAATAATAGATATATATCAGCTTGCAAACACCCAAAGGTGAAATCAAGAATTGTGTGAGCTGTGCTACTTTAATCATCACATCACTAGCCTCTAATAGTAAATTCCTCGTGCACTTTTCAAGACTGAAAAATGAGCATATTTGCTTGGTTAGTCTACTACAACGAATATCACCGAGTATCCTCGAACTAGTGGTAAGCCCTCTATAAAGTCCATGAATATGTCCTTCCACACACGGTCCAACACAGGCAAGGGTTGTAGAAGCCTAGCTAGCTTTATCATCTCCGTCTCCGTCTTCACCCGTTGGCACGTCTCACAAGCCCTCACGTGTGCTCTAACGCTTTTCTTCAGCCTAGGTCAAGTACAACTTTGGGAAATCCTCTTATAAGTTCTCAAAACACCATCGTATCCCTCCTTTGGAGTGTGATGGAAGTGCTCCAACAATCCGGTCTGCAACGATGCATCTTCAAGCACACAAATGCACCTATGGTCGAGTAAAAGCCCATCTCGGTCTTCCAATTCGAGGTGGCTCTCCAGATTAGCTCTACTTTCCTATAGCAAACCTCTCACATATGGATCAGTAATACCTACTCTTTGTAGGTCCTCAAGAAAGGGAAAAGGAGTGGAATAGGCTATGAGTTCAGCTTCAATTAGTTGACGCGATAAAGCATTCGCCACTTGATTCTCCATTCCTTTTTTATATTGCAGCTCATAATTGATCTTAGCAATTTTGTGACTCATTGTTACTGTGTCAACGTATGGATACGTTGTCCTATAAAGTAGGGAAGACTCCTCTAGTCGATACGGATGATAAAGTGATGCTCAATTAGATACAGCCTCCATTTTGTCACCTTGTGCAGAATTGCCAGCATCTCTCACTCGTATGTCGAGAGTTGCTGTGATTTTCTAGATAATGCTTTGCTCAGAAATACTATCTGCCCTCTTACATGAGAACAGCACATATTCCCACTCCGGATGCATCGCATTCAATGATGAAGCTTTTGGTGAAATTGGGTAGCACCAAAACTAGCACCGTCATCATTACTGATTTTAATGCCTCAAAAGTTGTTGCAGCTTTGTCGCTCCACTCAAACACATCCTTCTTTAGGAGCTGTGATTTTAATGCCTCAAAAGTTGTTGTAGCTTTGTTGCTCCACTCAAACACATCCTTCTTTAGGAGCTGTGAGGGGTGATGTGATCTTTCCATAACCAGCCACGAACCTCCTATAATAGCCCATCAAACCGAAGAATCCCAAAAGTTCACGCACGATTTTCAATTGTGGCCACTCGATCATACATGCAACTTTGTTTGGATCGATAGCAACATCTTCAACTAATATTATATGACTAAGGTACTCTACATTTTTTGCTTCGCCCACAAGCATTTGAGCATCTTCACCTTCAGCGAATTGGCCTATAAAATCTTCAACGCTTTACATAGATGTCGTAAGCGCTCTCAAAATTCATGTTGTACATTAAAATGTTGTCAAAGAAAACCCAAGATTTATCGTCATAGGAGAGGTTTGAAAACTTCATTCATTAACCCTTGAAAGGTCGCTAGAGCATTTTGTGCACATCAGCTCAATCAATTCGGATTAGGTGATAACTAGCTCGAATATCTAATTTGCTGAAGTAAGAGGCTCTCTTTAACTCATTCAGCAGCTCCTTTATATATCGGTCCTTGATGGTAATGGCATTTAAGGCATGGTAGTCGACAGAATAACGCAAGCGCCATCTTTCTTCCGAACTAAAACTGGCGATGAGTAGATGCTCCAACTTGGTCGGATGATGCCTTGCTCCACCGTCTACGTAACCCATGTTGTAATCTCTTCTTTTTAGACATGTAGGTACCTATAAGATCTCATGTTGGCCGGCTTAAGCATGATGTGATTTGGACTTCACCGAGTCGTCTCGAGCATGGATACACCCTATAGGAGTCTTTTCTTATTACGTTTAGTTATTTATTTTAGAAAAATAAGGATTCTGTTTGTCGCATGGATATCCTATGGATACACCCAGTCTCAAGCATGGATACATCGGTAGTTGGGTGTTCGTGAGAGTACAACCGTATCGACAGATGATTTTGGTCAGTTTTGGGTGTTAGAACGTATCGATCCACTTGCATATCATTTGGAGCTACCGGAGAGGTTGAGAGTACATCATGTCTTCCATGTTTCATTGTTGAGGGAGCGGATTGAAGATCATCAGATTGTTAGATCAGTTCTACCAAAACCATTGGAGGAGACAAAGATCGTAGAACTAGTTCGTGTACCTGCCAGGCGCCACCGACATCATGGTACCAGATTAGATATGGAGATTCTAGTTTAGTGGCTTGGCAAGCCATCCGATAAGGCAATATGGAAGTTGGAGACGGACATCTTGGAGCGTTTTCCCGACTTTACACCTTGAGAACAAAGTGAAGGAAGCGTAGTAGGCTGATACACCTTGTCAGAATCTTTTTTTATTGCATTAGTTATTTATTTTCATTAAAATAAATTTCTTGTAGGCACGTTCGAACACCTTTACGAATACCTGCATTAGGTTCGCAAAAACAGAGAATGCGAAATGTGCATTCGAGCGCTGCTTTCAAACGTCTGCATCAGGTTCGCATCAACAGAGAATATCTTTTGTGCATTCGAACGCTATCGGCGGGAGTCCACTAGAATTAGGGTTAATAATTATTATTTTGGCTTGTTGGCTAGCCTCTATAAAAGTGTGGATAACAGCCAAAATCATTATGCTATTGGAATATTAGTTTTTTGCCTTTTTATCATCTCTTTACCCTATTCTCCCTCCTCCTTCTTCACCAACCTTCCATCTCTACTGTTGGTAAAATCTCTCCTAACTTTTAATCTCTCTCGTCTGTCGAGTCATCCCTCTTCCTTGGGATCTCGACCACTTCTTCCCCTTCGTCTTTATCCCTTAAATAACATCACTCATCCACCCTCATCTCCATTATCACCTATAACCCTAACATCCACTCCACTTGTCACCATCACCATCATCCGTAATATATTGTGTTTTCGTTCCAATTCTAGTTCAAATCTGCGAAGGACGTAAATACGAAAAACGTAGATCAAAGAGTTACGGATCGATTCCACTTGGTTTCGTAATTTTCTAACTACGGAAGAATATTTGGTGAATATTTAGCTAAATATTTTTTATCGTCTTTATCTATTACCTTAGCCGTCAGATTGCATTTATTTTTCTAGAAGTAGATCATAGCCGTAGAAGCATTCTGATCTTCCAAACTCTAGCCACCTTCCTTCACCAGCAGCCACCCTATCTTACGGCCGTTCACCACCACCTTTGATCGTCCGCTACCCCCCAACAACTGACGCAATATTAGTTATTTACCGTTCTGCCCTATCTGACCTTGTTCCACTATTTTAACCATAACTTTCCATCCAGATCTCTGATTGACTTCATTCCAAAGCAATTAGATCCAGGACTTCCTATATTACTATCCCTCAAAATCTTGGGATCATCCTATAGATGGATCGCTCTAGATCTGGTTCATAACAAAAGAGGATATGTGGGCCAAGCATAATTTGTCAAAGATAAGAATCTTGATAACCTTCAATGAGAAAATGTTGACTATATACTGGCTTTTATAGAATCTATTTAAGTGGTATTGATCATTGTAGACAACGACACACATTGTTTGAATATATGAGAGGTGGGATACAATAAAGACAATCATATATAGGAATAAAAACAAAAAGGAAGGCGATGAGTACCCCTCTTATTTAGTAGTGCATAAGATTCTAAATAATAGGTAGGACAAAAGCAATACACTACTCCATTATTTAACATGTTCTTTAAATCCAAGGTGATTTTAAGACTTTGAATTATATGCTCACTTTAATATCGTCTTTGTTTCACTATTTTGACAATCATATTATACCTCATCATGGATTGAAGAGGATCTAAATCGTGTACCTCTGCATAATGGCATGGAAATTCTCGGATGAGGAACAAATGCTTAAAGAGATTTTCTTATAATAGGGAGAGAAGAAAGAAAAATTATATATGAGAAGTATGCCAATTTCTCTAATTTTACTAGAGGTTTTGCCGATTATGATTTCATTGATAGAAATTATTTTGATCCAAAGATGTGGATTGTTCATCATGCCTCTGCACCTACACTTTGGTTACTTAGACAACCTTGCTCGTCTTCGTGCTGTGAGAAAAATTGAAGGCTTTGAAGCGCATACATATTTATTCAAACGGTGAAGAAAATAAGATAACTCACAATGAGCTAAAGATTTAGTATAAGATAACTCACAATGAGCTAAAAATTTAGTATAAGATAACTCACAATGAGCTAAAGATTTAGTATATTTACATACTAATCTTTGCCTTCTATCAAAATAGTCTCCAGAAGAAAGGGAAAACCAAGATGTGATACATAGGTAAAGATGCCTTTGACATTTTTGATGATATGAGTATTAGAACATGCCGATAGATTAATTGTCAAGTGCATTTGTTTATGAAAAGTACAAGAAAGCATTATTCAAAGAACACATAATTTAGACATTACCTTTCATCCAACTAGAATTTTGAAGAAAATAAATATTCCATGTAAATTTTATACATGCAGTCTTTTTACTGATGATAACCAACTACTTGTGATTAAAATCTTCACAGACGTTAGTGCATCTAGAAGGTCAGTACATTTAACAAAAAAACTAAGAAAGGCATTTTGAGAAGAATAAAACTCTTTATTTTACCTTAAATACTTTTTGCCAAATGGCCTCTTGTCCTGTGAATGCCAAAGGCAAGTTAACTCCTTGGAGAACCATCCAATCGATTTCTTTCTCCCATCTTTTCCAATCCCACCAGACAAAAGAGTCTACAATGAAGTGCACAAGGAGAACAAAAATTGACATCTTAAGATGAATATAAAGGAGAACAAAAATTGACACTGTAGTAGACTTCTACATTCACTAGTGACAAATTTCATTGACTGCTGTTTTCATAAAAGCTCAATCCAAGATGCAGAGAGAGAGGGGGGGAAACATTTTTCTCACCTCTAGATGAGTTTTTACAAATCCCTAGGTGCACTAAATTGTTACAAAGTTCTTAAACTTTAAATTCTAACAGATTATAGTCCAGATACAAAATGAAGGGCAGGCCAGACGCTTGACCTATAAACTTCTTAGGTCTTAACACCCCAAAGAGAATGCATGGCTACATGCTGTAAAAAGATAATTCTTAACCCTCTTTCCTAACCTTAGTTATAACAAAATTCCTTTATGGATTATTTTGTAATTACTGAAGACCTACAAGCAAGGATTTTATTTTATAGACCTATTGAATACAATCTTCCTTTATAGATTATTTAATAGACCTATTTTGTAACTACTGAAGACCTATAACAAAATTCTTGACCCTCTTTCCTTATTGAACACAGATATCTCTATAAGATTTTATTTTTTATCATTATCTCCTGAATAGAATAGTGAATAAGATTTTAATCTTGGATCCTTTGAGTAGATCATATTTACCTTTTCTTTCCTCCTACATCACTAAGCCACCATAACCTGCATAGTTGCAAGCCGTGGGGGTCAAGTGTCGACCAGCTTGTATCATGCAGACAGAATATGTGTTGCCATTCTCTTAAAACTTTGACTCCTATCATGGAAAGCCCTAATTTAATTTCAATTTTTTCGCTTCATATATACCTGTTCATTGCTGGACTGCTATATTTACCATCTTGAGAAAAAATTGTGACCTTCTTTATGTATGAAGTGTACATTCGCTCAACCAGATTACATCTTTGTTTTGTCCAAGAAGACGCTGTGAAGCGTGGACATAGATACAAGATATGCATACATCAATGATTGGGAAACCCAAGTACAAAAAAATCAAAAACAAAGAAAATATGCTAATGATATGCAAGATATGTATGCATATATACATATCAATGATGGCCGTGCCGACGATAGTGCCGGTCAGCATGAGGCGTGCCAAGCGGCACGCCCCGCCATGTGAGTGGCATACCTCTATGTGCCACTGCCACGCATTTAAATTATTTTTAATAAACTTTTTAAGATATTTAAAGATGTTTTTTTGGTCTTTGATATGTCAATTTTTAGTTTTTGGTTTAAATATATGTATTAAAAGTTTAAAATCTATATTATAATGTTTTATCTTTAGATTATTTTTATAAATGATATATTCTATTAAAGATAAAGCAACAATTACATATAAATATATTCAACACATACTATGATTGAAAACACTCATTAAAACTAATATTAATGATTGAACACTCCATAATATAACTGAATACATAATATTAATCAATAATAGTTTAATAATTAAAATTAATATCTAGTTGACGTAAAATGACGAAGAGAATCAAATACTTCATTTGTTGGCATAAAAATAACATGAGAATGTTGTATTAAAAACTATTGATATTTTTCAAAACTCATTCACTGATAGTATTGCTCATCATAATGTCTCGCATAGTCTTCATACAAATAGAAATTTTATAATTTTCTTATAATATGATATAAATATTGAACATGCACAAAAAATAGATGACACCGGCACAAGCATAGAGACATTATAAACATATACAGATTGTAGATATAAAGTATAATAATAGTGTTCTAGCTCTAGTTGGTGTAATTGATATGATGGTAATTATGATGAACTCATATCATCCTGTAAGTGTATCTCTCCTAATGTTCTACTACCTACAGATTCAAATCTTCTATAAAAAGAATCTTCAATGACAGGGACGTATGTCTCAATTTCCATTATAACCGCCACAAGACTGAGTCTCATTATTATCACCAACACCATCACCATCACCATCACCATCACCATCATCATTATCATTATCATCTTTAGTCTCATTATCATCAATTTTATCTAAGCCTTCTAAATAATTAATTGGTCGGTTAATTTAACAATGACTGGTGAAAATAAAAAAAAATGATATCACATAGCACAATGACTAGAATGGAGCCAAGCCGAACGGAACGCAGCCATGCCAACCTGACAAAGTTTGGCACAGCATGCGTGCCCGTCGGCACGGCTCGACACGGGTCGAAACGAGCCAAGTGCCGTGCCATTATTGGCACGGCAAGGGCCAGTCGGCACGACCATCTATAATACATATATTCCTATACATATAAAATGTTCTGCATATGAATACTTTGAGGAGTTCATGTAGTCATGGTAGTTCATAAAAGCACATCCTGAATTATCCATCAAACCATCCATTCAAGCCAACAGATCTAATAAACTCCATATTAAATTAGTTACTAGATGTAAGACGAAAAAGCAAATTTGTTCTGTAAATCATAATCTAAGCTGCCTTTTACCCATAAAACATGCCTATTGCAGTACAAATAAGGTCAACATTTTTCATAATTGAAGCCTTGTAGGAAACATGGATCTACCTAGAAATGAAATGTAGTAATCTCGTTCAGTTTGACATATCTTCATAGAACTATATAAAGTATCCAAGATACAAAAATGAATGATCCAACCTTATGCACAATATTAATTTTGTTGTAAAACATAACAAATTACCCAATACATATTTAGAGAATATTTCCAACAGGGTATCTGACACACCTAAAGCATGGAAGTATCAGTTCTTCCCAGAGTAGACAAAATAAATTATCTTAGCTGCAATTTATGGAACTAAAGACTCATAAACTCTAGATCAGACAGGACTTTTAATTCAAAATTTCTCTAACCAGAAGGATAAAGGTTTCAAACTGTACCACCATGAAATTGGCTTAAGTATTCACCATTTCACATACTCAATATGGGGACTTAGAGAACTAGAGAACAAGGAATTCTTCACAGACCAGAAACTGGAAAATTATTAAAGTTCCTAAACTTTTTTAACTGAATTCTGTTTAAAGTTGTCTTCCTATCTCAGGACCAAAAGTATGACCAACATTTTGTCTTGATCATGAGAGATATAGAAGTCAAAACTGACCTAATATTTACACAATACAGTAATTATGCAATGATTAACATGATAAAATACAAGAGAGGTATGTCAAAAACTTACAGCTAGAGGTGACAACATTTTGATAGTAACTCCAAGGAACTGGACGATCAACTTTCACACCCTGGTCTTCTACATGTGGAAGGGAACCAGGTGATGGGACAGAGGCCAACTGAACTCCACCAGTCTTATCCCATGAAATATGAGCACCACACCAGTACTTTAAGTACCAATGAAGACCAGATGAAAGTTCAACTGCTGTTGAAGCCTGAATCCTAGATGTCAACAACAAAAGGGATACAAATAAACAAGTGTTCCAGCATAAGAAGGAAACACACAACTGCTCAATATTTTTTAAAAGTTAAAATTGTTTAGACATTTGGACCAACCCTCCCAAGAAAAGAGTCATAATAGACTCAAACTATATGCATATAATACTCTAGAAAAATTCACTAAATATCAACTCTAACGTCCACCACGAGGGAATATCGATCCCATGACATTTGGTAGGACTAAACCATTAAACTACAGTGGTGACCTACGACTATTCAATACTAGTGTTGTATTAAAATGAAAGAGAGTGAATTCATCATCAGAAAAATACTTAATAAATGCATATGTATGAGAAAAATGCTATTCCATTGGACTGCAAATAAGCAGAGGTCAGCCTGATAAGTGTGGAACAATCTTACTTGGAGCTCACCCTAGCTATGGAATAAGTTATGTTTTGGCTTGGACTAGTAGAACTTAATTAAAGCTCGATCAAGCACTAAATAATATAACCTTTATTTTAAAGCATAAACTAGAGTTGAACTTTGCTTCAAGAACTTCAGCAATCAAATTAAACTCAGCCGATGTGTTGGCTTGCAATAATCTCCAAAGCTCCTATAAATGAGCTTCAAGAGAATGATTCGGAGTTCTTGCAAAGGGGAACCATGTGCTATGGCTCGAATCCGTAGTCAATCCTATTTCCGATAGGAGCAGTTGACAATTGAATCCAATTTTTCCCATTATTTTAATATCCATAATAGTGCGAAAAGAAGGTGATTCAGAAACTACAATTCAAGAGGGAACAACAATTAATGCAAGCCAACATAAAATGCATACAATATCTCTGCTGCATCACCGCTTGACTTGTCGATATTACTAATCCGAAAGCAACTCGATTCCCCGCAAATTCCCTACGAAGGCACTTAGATACTATGAACTCAGTTTCAATACCATGATCACCAAGAGTGTAAGAGACATCACCCACCTTGGAATCGATCTCGAAGCGGAAGCTTGATATGTGGGTCGGAAGCAGCCTCTCGAGGACCCTTGCCGCAGCAGCCTCTTGGACCGAAGGAGGAGCTCTCTGGCTTTCCATTTTTCTGAGTAGATCCTCCATGCTTGACTTCCATGGCGATGATGCAGGTAGAAGGAGAAGGAGCAAAAGGAGATCAAGAAGCAGACGATGGAAGGCTCTCATCACTGAAGAGTTTGGTCAGTTCTCTTCTCCCAGTATCATGGACAGATGATCGAAGAGGGATCCGGAAGGCGGACAGGCTGCTAGAGAAGAATAGACATGGGTGGGCCCAGTACAGGGATGTGCAGCATGCGATTTAGTTCTGAGCCCCGGCATCCGCATAGAAAAGAAACATCCGCATAGAAAAGAAGGAACCAGCAAGAAAAGTTGGTCCCCAGGAGACTCAGTGGGGTAGTCTTCTGAGAGAACTAGTGAGAAGAAGATCAAGATGGAGAGGTAAAGAGGTCGAGGAAGAGGTAAATGCATATAATCCTTCATACCCTAGATTAGGTCTCCGCATATATAAAGACTAACCCTAAATTAAACAATGTCTTAAAATGATCTAAGACAGAATGGTAATATGTGTTTGGGCGTTTGAATATCGTGCGTTCTAACACATCAATGAAGATTACTCTCGGGTTTAGACATTTAAATATTATTTGAAGGCACCTAAAATAGGTGCTCTTGGCTTGTGGCATCATAAGGTGACAATCTCGTTTGATTAGCGATCCAAGGGTGTATTCCAACTCCCAAAATGGGTGCAAGTCTGAATTTGCCCATAGATCTTGGTTCTGACTCCTGAGGTGAGAGCTAGATCTACTGTAGAATAGTAAAGTTAAGACAGCCTTAGAATCCCACAATTAGATTTGATTGGGTTTTGGAGGGTTGTAGATCATGGATGGAGGCACAAAGCTACCTACACGGATGGTGAAATAGAGGCCAAGCAAGTGTTGGTGGTTAGCCTAGGCGATGGGTGGTATGGAGGTGGTGGTGATGGGTGGATAATATAGTCAGTGATAAAGAGAAGAAGAGAGGAGGGAGAAGGTGGACTGTCAGCTAAGGACAGGTGGCACTAATCAGTCAAAAGGATAGCGACGTGGGGTGACTGACCGAACTTGGATGTGGTACGACTCGGTTAGATTGAATCTATTCATGGCACATTGGGTTCATTGGGATGAGTCTATTTATCTAGTCTGATTTCTTGCATTTCTTTTTGGCAGCTTCCCTATTAGTTGAGCCATAAACACCAATACTTGCTAAATATAGACTCAACTTATTAATTGGTTAATTGAGTCTAGACTAGTTAATAAATTATTTTAGTCGAGTCATGAGATGTATGGTGAACCCAAGCTCAACTCGGGCTAGTCGAGTTGAGTTGGTTGGTCAAGTCCTTATCAAAGTCGGTCTAGGGTGAGCGTTTATAAATATATGGAGGAAACCCTAATTTGATCTTATTTAATAATTGCATTAGCATTATTGTCATATCTCCCTCCTTCTTGCTCTAGTCGACGATGCCCTCTCTGTAATGCCCCTGCCCGGCACGTGTACGCCCACGCTATAATAACCCAGATCTAAAAATAAAAATAATAATAATAATATATAAATTAACTTAAACTGGAAAAAAAACAAAAAGAAAGAAAAAAAAATTTATTGTTGCATGGTACGAGCTCGTGCCAAGCAGATTGTGGGCGCTCTGTGGGCGCCACGTGCGCCCACAACCGCCGGCCCAACCAACCGAGCCGGGCCAGCTGGCTATGGCAAACCTCGACACCGTTGTAGTCGTTGCTGCCTTGTCCCACCTTGATCGCCTCTCTCTCCCTCTACATCTTTCTTTTCTCCCCTCTTTTAGTCTCTCTCTCTCTCTCTCAAACTCTCTCTCTCTCTCATTGCTATTGCTGCCAACCCGTCGCCACTATCGCCATTGCCACTGGCTCCCGATGCCAGTGAGCCTCCTCCTTTTTCTCTCTCTCCCTCTCTCTCTCTATCTGTCTATCTGTCTCTCTCTTTCTCTCACTTGGGCTTAGGCTCATTGGAGCTGAGTCGTCGGTGAGAGGCTGACCGCTGGCTAGCCAGCAGCGGTCCAGCCCCTCCCCGTTGGCCTGGCGCCCCCTCCTTCCCTTCTTTTTCTCTTCTCTTCTTCTTCTTCTTCTTTCTTCTTCTTTCTTCTTCTTCTTTCTTCTTCTTCCTAAGCTTCTTCCTAAGCTTCTTCTCCCCTTCTTTCTACAGCAGTGTTGGGCCGAGCCTAGCACTAGCAATAGCTCTTTTATGTTATTTCATTTCATATATTTATTTAGGTATTGCTTTCTTAATTAATGCAGATAAATTATTTAGATATTAATTATTTTAATAATAGTGTATTTTCTTCAATATGATTATTATTAATTATAATTAGTATAATTAATGATTAATTAGGTTATAAACTATTACACATAAATATAGGTAATACTTATATTTATTTATTTATATTTTTATTAGATTAATAGATAGATTGTAAATTATAATTATTAGATTTATATACTAATATTCTTATGATATACATTTTAAGTAATTCTAATAATGTATTATATATTATTATTGTTTTGTAACAAATAAAATACTAGATTAATTAATTAATTTATTTATTTATTAGTCCCTAATTAATCAAGATAGAATGATAACCACAACTTAATTATAGTTAGTTTTTCAAATCTATATTTATATTTTATTTATAATTAAAAATCTAACTACTTATAAAGATAAGTAGAAATTCTAAAGCCTAATAAATTCATATTTTACATGAACGGATTTTAATTAGATAAACGGCTAATTTTATGTTACCTAAACATTTTTAGATCCCAAACCCCTTATATGAGACCCTTTGGATTCGGTTAGCGATGTGTTGACCCCTCGGTTGGCGAACAAGAGGGATATGTGTTTTGTATCTTCTGATCAGAGGTGAGTAGTCTTATCCCTTAGATTCATTTCTCAAATTAGGTTATATTGTATATTATATACATGCATGTTTTGGCTTTCAGCATGATTATATGACTTTATCTAAAGATGATTAGTATATTTTATCATGCATGTAATTAGGCTGATCTTGGATATGAGTCTGATGATGATAAATAGAGATGATTAGATATGACTATACTGTCATAATTTTATATCTAGTTGATTTGTAGCATGAGGATGCATGTGATAGATTAGCATAGGTATGCATGTGATAGATTAGCATGGGTATGTATGTGTTAACTACATAGTTGAAGACTATATTGCATCATTTTTCTCTTGATTCTTATTCCATTTAAACTCCTATTATGCATTGACTTGTTATCATACTAGATATATGTATATGATCTATTATTTAGAAGAAAAGCATGAAATGTGATTGATCAGATAGTTGATAGAAAGTATAACAATACCCGAGTGGGCGCAAGGGTTAAGACGCGCTTGGTGGACGATTGATCGCTCGACATAGTCACAATCCTGTGGCCTTACGTCTATGTGCGCAGTAGACATTCGGACACATATCGTTTGCCAGGGAGTATGTGGCGAGTTATCCTCACGAGATTTCTATCAGCTAGAAGGGTGCCCGGTCTAGATGGATATTGATAGCCTTAGCAGATGGCAAGGTGTGGTTATATTTGAGATACTCCTTGAGGATGGTAGAGTATACTCTAAGCCTTCGGGCATGATGTTGAGACCGAGTACCGAGTGTTGACTATGTATAGTGGTCTAGTATGATGATGACCTACAGAGATGGCATTAATGACTGAGATGTTGAGAAATGCATATGATTTCATTATCATCTGATTACTTAATTATCGAGTGGCCAATATATATCATATATGGTTGCATTTAATATCATAGCATGGTCATGGTCGAGATACATCATATATCATATTTGAGAGAGTTATGATAATAGTATGACATAAATATTTGTTTATTCATTGTCGAGGATTATATACTTTTATTAGTTATGATATATTATATACTTTTCATTTATGTATTATTGAGAACACATTCATATACTCATTCATGACATGATGCTATTTCTGATTCATATTATCCAGTACATGATTTACTCTCTGTTTGGTATCACTAATTTGGAGAAAGATTTATTCACTCAGCCTTTTACTCATGACTCTTTTTATTTCTTTTCTAATCCCATAGATATTATGATACGTGATAGTGACTTGAGATATCCTAAGAAGATATTTTAGAGCAAAAATGAGGTGAGCTATAGACATGAGATAGTATAGAAGATAGTTTATCTAGATATTGAGTTGTACCATTATTTGATATTTGTATTCCATCGTATAAACGATGATTTGTATAATACAGGTCAGATTATTGTGTACTTATGTATTAGTGATTTTAGTTGTATCTTGATGGTTTGTCGTGGCCTGTGTGGGCCCTGCCAAATTATGTAGCTATCTAGTATGGTTGTTGTGGACTAAGACATTCATATGTTAATAGATTTATTTGGTTGATAGTATAAATTATTTGGTGATGAATTATGTGAGCATAGATATGTTAGTATGTTTTTTTTATGATGTCATAATTATATAGGCACAAAAGTGTATTTGTGTCTAACAAGCCCGATAGGATGAGCAGGGCCGCCACGCATAGATACACTCATGTTCTCACATAATCCATCATATTATAAATCATACTAACAATTAAATAAACTTGTAACATATCCATATCTAAAACCACAACAGCCATACTAGACAGCTATATAATCTAGTAGGGCCTATACATGTCATGACAAACCATTAAGATACAACTAAAATAACTAATACATGAGTACACTATAATTCGACCTGTATTATACAAATCATCATCTATACATTGGAGTACAAATATCAAATAATGGTACAACTTAATATCTAGATAAACTATCTTCTATAACATCTCACGTCTATAGCTTACCTCATCTTTGCTCTAAAATATCTTCTCAAAATATCTCAAGTTGCGATTATGTATCATAATATTTAGGGGGCATTAGAAAAGAAATAAAGAGAGTCATGAGTAAAAGGCTTAGTGAATAGATCTTACCCTGAATTACTAATGCCAAATAGAGAGTAAATCATATACTGAATAATATGAATCAGAACGAAGCATGATGTCATATATAAGCATATATATATGTGAAAAAACCCTAGACACACGTATGTATCTAACCTCTAGGCAATGATATTTCTCGTTCGCTTAAGTAAAAGTCGGAAGAAATATTAAAAATGAAAGTAGAGATGAACGCCAAGATTTTAACGTGGAAAACCCAAACGGGAAAAAAAACCACGGATCCAAACCAATCACTATGATAGTAGCAGTTACAAGACTGACTCACAAAACAACCCGTCGATCCAAATGATTTTGTTCCTCTCAGTCTTGATCGCTAGAACCCACGATTCACTGCTTCTTGTGATTGAAGTCCAATCTTAGTAGCCCTCGAGATTGATCTTTCGTCTAGATAGCCCTTAAGACGAAAGATTAAGATTTGTAGATGCGAAGGGCCTTGTTTGTTGAAGAACCGATGTAGCCTCCAATAAGTCTCCTTGAATAATCTTCTTCAACTACCCTAGTTTAGGGCAACACTATCCTTATATATGATCTCCAAGATAGAGCCAAATCCAAGTCATAATCGTACTCACGAAAATCCAATAAATTACAAACTTCATAGGTGCGTTCGAACGCAGCCCAAGTGCATTCGAACGGGCCCAAGTGCGTTCGAACGAGACAGCTTGAATTCTTCAGGTTGCGTTCAAACGCGTTTGTGAACGCTGCTCTCGGTCTGTGTGAACGCAGTACCTGCGTTCGAACGCGTTTGTGAATCCGGCTCCCTGTCTATGTGAACACAGTGCCCGTGTTCGAACGCGCTTGTGAACGTGGCTCTCTGTCTGTGTGAACGCAGTGCCCGCGTTCGAACGCGCTTGTGAACGCGGCTCTCTGTCTGTGTGAACGCGGATTTCGCGTTCGAACGCGTTTGTGAACGCGGTGAGAACGCAATGACTTTTCTCCAATGATCTTGCAATTCTTCACACCAGTGATATTCTAGACTTGTGTAAAGCTCAAATACATGAAAAAATACACTTAGAATATTTTGTACAAAATTGCCAACAAATAAAAAACCTAATAATCTCCCCCTTTGGCAATTTGTGACAAAACACCTAGGTTACAAGATATTACAATGACTTCAAACTGAGCAATCAACAAGTCTAGAATATTTTGCACATCAATCCCTGCAAGGAAACATATACCAATCCAAGATCAAGTGAAAATAACTTGAAATAAAAAAAATCAAAACACAAGTTATCACAAGAGCAAAAATTTAAACAGACAAAGATTAAACACACGTTATCACAATTACTTCAAGTTAAGTTAAGTTTCAAATGCCAAGTTCAACCATCAAGTAAACTCCACTAAACTCTCCCTATGCCCATACTCCCCCTACACACCTAGACACCTAAACACTAAGACACTCTCCCCTTTTTTGGCACAAATGCCAAAGACTAGGAACTCGGAGGAAACTGACGATGAAGAATCGTCAACACGGAATCAAGTACAGTTCCCTGATGGACTTGCTCAGTACGTAGATCATTCACCGCAGAATGGAGATCCTGCACTTGAGTACTAAGTTGATCGAACCGGTCCGAGTACTGTGGTAACTCCCCCTCAGTGGGAGATGAGTCATCGGCAGAGCTATCATCAGAACTGTCAAGATGCGATGACCGACCAGCGGCGGAAGAGAATGGTTTGAGAGGAGACGTCTGGTCGTGAGCTTGACTCCGCTTCAGAGTAATCCGATCCAATGGTTTCTGCGAAGTAAGAGAAGGTTCCGAAGCATCTACTCGCACCCCACTCTGAGTGCACAAATTGGTAAGAAAAATGCCAAAAGGTGCTTTTTTCTGTGCAGCTGAGAGAATCGAATCATAGATCACTGCAGCTAAGTCAATAGAGACTCCCGATAACATGGCATGAAGAAGGAACGCACGATCCAGACTAATGCTGGAATGTCGAGTCTTGGGGGTGACATTGTACAGACAAAAGAGGTGAAGCATGCGAGCCACAGATGTCAGCCTTGCATGCGGCATCATGTTACCTTTCCAACGTTCCCCTTTGATCAGGACTGTACCGGCATAGTCATTTATATCAAGGAGTGGAGCAGACGTCGGATACTGAAACTCACCATCAGGCAGACTCAGTTCAGCACGAATAACATCGGAATCCAGGTATATAAATACACCACGAACAGTAGAACGTATACAGTGATCGAAAATCGTGGCATTACTAAAGAATTCTCGAACAACTTCCACATAAGCAGTCCCGCTCATCCGACACACTGATAACCATCCTCGTTCAGAAAAGATCTGTTCAATCCCCAACTCAGAAAAATCAGATATAACCACGGGTCTTTCACAGATAACAGGACGGGTGCCAAAATTATGCTTGTAACGACCCGCAGCCGTAGTTGAAGAAAACTTGGGAGCCGAGGATGGCGAGGAAGGCGGCCTTGGTTTCTTGGTCACCGTCGTTTTCTTAGGCATTCTTGAAAAGAAAACACGTTTCAATATTCAATACATGCCGAAAGCAACCAAAAAATAGCAAGAAATCCAAAAAAAATGGTAGAAACCATGAAGCCCCAAAAGGAAAAACATCTTACACTTGAAAAACGCTAAGATATCACGTTCAATCTCATAAGAATCATCAAGAGTTTAACATTAACGTGATCAAAAGTTGAGAACGCACAAATCACTCAAGATCAAGCATGTTTATTGAAAAAAAAACTAAGAAAATAATGGATGATCATACCTTGCAAATGTGGGGAGAAACTCAAAATTTTGGTTGAAAGACACTAGATCCGGAGGAGATCTACCCCCAAAAAGGATTTGAAGTGAAAAATTCAATGAAAAACACCAAGATCTTGAAGATTTGAGAAGGGGAAAATGAAGAGTTTTAAGGGTTTGGAGAATGGAAGATGAAACCCTTGGGTTCGGACGCAATATTTAAAGAACCCACGCGTGCGTTCGAACGCACCAGTCCGCCCGTTCGAACGCGCCGTGTTCGAACTCAAGAATCCTCGTTCGAACGTCCCTTTTTTTTTAACTAAAAACAAGTTAAAAATCTTTTTGGAGATGCACTTCTAGAATTTTAAAATATATTCAAGACATAGAATATGACAATCAAATGAAATAAGTCATACAAGATCAATCAAATCATCAAAAGCATATTATAATCAATTCGAATGCATCACTCAAAATTACATTAATCTTGATTGATCATAACGATATGCATATGCAAGATGAGCATAAATAACATGAACCAATCTTCTTAAACAAACTTTACTATATAAACAATGATGCAACACAGTAGTCAAACCGACTTAGTATAGAAATTTTACACTTTTTGACTTATTCTCCATAACACAGCAGGAATTTTTCCTGTATTTTTTTTATTGAAACATATATGTGTAATGATGGCTTTCACACATGAGTAGGTAGCCCTTTTCTTGTAGTACAAATCAAACGATGTGCAAGAAGAAATTCACATATATCATTTTTTTTTAAATTTGCAAATAATGTACTGAGTCAAACTGGACTCGAAACAAGACGGCTTTCACACTAACTCATTGTAGCCCTTTTCATTGATCTTTTATAAAAATATATTTGATAACTAAGCATGAGGTCAAACTGTGCAAATCAAAGTTAATAGAGAGCTATTTAAAAAAATATTCATGATATCATGCTCACTCAAGAATACACATACGTTATGAGGCATTAAAAATTTATTATTATAGAAGTCGAGGGAGTGACAAAATCAAAATTGAAACAATATACTACAAGATGACAAAATTGACTATAATAACTCATAATCAAGAGAAAAATCATATTTTTATGTCAAGAGTATATTATTGAATCTAGGAGTGCATCAATTTTTTTTTATGACAAAAACTCTCGATAAATCTGAAACTAAAACCAAAGAAAATTTCAGAGTAAATGAAAACCTTAAAAAAAAAAACAAACGAAACTCGCAAACTAAAAAGAACACAAATCCCAATAAAATCAGTCCAAAGCACAAATCCCTAAAGAAGTACCAAGATACTCAAATCTCTGTAAATCCAAAGGTTTTGTAAACAAGTCACCCAACTGTTTCTCCGTCTTAACATGTTCTAGTGCTATTGTTTTGTCTTCAACTAACTTGCGTATAAAATGATGTCGGATATCAATATGTTTTGTACGCGAGTGTTGAACAGGATTTTTCGATATATTAATAGCACTCATATTGTCACAATAAAGCACCATAGTATCTTGTTCAATGCCATAATCTTTGACCATCTGTTTCATCTATAGTAACTGAGAACAACAACTTCCTACTGCAATGTACTCGGCCTCCGCAGTAGATAAAGATATCGAGTTTTGTTTCTTACTGTTCCAAGCAACCAGATTGTTTCCAACATAAAAACATCCACCTGAAGTACTTTTTCTATCACCACATGAACCTGCCCAATCAGAATCCGTGTATGCCGATATGATAGCACCCGAGTCATAAGTAAACCAGATACCTAAATCAACTGTGCCATTGACATATTTTATGATACGTTTCACAGCAAACAAATGTGACTCCTTAGGTTCAGACTGAAACCTAGCACACACACCGACACTAAATGCAATGTCAGGTCTACTAGCCGTTAAGGACAAAAGGCTACCGATCATGCTCCTATACACTGTCTGATCAACACTTTTTCCTGACATGTCCTTACCTAGTTTGGTAGTTGTACTCATAAGAGTTCTAGCATGTTTTGTATTTTCTAAACCAAATTTAGTCACAAGATCCTTAACATACTTGGTTTGAGCGATAAAAATCCCTCTCTCCAATTAAGTAATTTGAAGCCCTAAAAAGAACTTCAACTCACCCATCATACTCATCTCAAAATGACTGTGCATGAGATAAGCAAACTCCTTAGCTAATAATTGACTCATCGCCCCGAAGACAATGTCATCCACATATATTTGTGCCACAACTAAACTCTTGTTTTCATGTCTAATGAATAATGTCTTGTCCACTCCCCCTCGAGTGAACCCCGCATCCACTAAAAAGGCGGTCAACTTCTCATACCAAGCTCTTGGAGCTTGTTTTAGCTCGTAAAGAGCCTTTTTCAATTTAAAAACATGAGAAGGAAATTTTTGATCTTCGAAACCCTTAGGTTGTTCCACATAAACATCTTCATTCAGGATACCATTCAAGAAAGCACTTTTAACATCCATTTGAAACAATTTAAATTTTAAATGACAAGCAATGACAAGCAGTATACGAATAGACTCTAATCTAGCAACAGGAGCAAATGTCTCATCAAAATCTATACCCTCAACCTGAGTGTATCCCTGTGCTACTAGTCTGGCTTTATTTTGAACTATATTGCCATGTTCATCACTTTTATTTTTGTAAATCCATTTTGTTCCAATAACGTTCACAGTATTCTTCTTTTTCACAAAAATTTTGTTTTTTTTCAAACTTTTTAGTATTAAACTTGTTTGGCTTTCGAAAGAATTTATTGAACTTTTTGACAAACATAGCCAACATCTCAACATCTAAATCACCTTCATCTTCAGACTCCTCTAAATTTTGTTCAACAGTGGATAGAGCTATCCCTTTGGACTTCCTTGGTTTTGAAAGACTGGACTCAAATGTTTGTAGATTTCCTACCAATTGTTCAACTTTCATAGAGTCAATGTCCTTACTTTCCTCAATAGCTGTAATTTTCGCCTGAAACCTTTCTAGAAGAGACCTAAGGATCTTACGGACAATTCTATTTTTAGGAATTTTCTCTCTTAGGTTGAAACTGGAGTTGACTATATCACTTAACTTTGCATAGAACTCATCAAATGTTTCATTCTCCTCCATACGTAGGGTTTCAAAATTAGTAGTCAACCTCTGAAGTTTCGAAAGTTTTACAACCATAGTACCTTCATGAGTTGTTTCTAAGATTATCCAGGCTTGTTTTGCTATTTCACAAGTAGATATTCTTCTAAATTCTTCCGAGGAAACACAAGTAAAAATTGCATTTATAGCTTTGCTATTCCAGCCAACTTTTTCATAATCTGTTTTATCCCATGACTCAATTGGTTTCTCAACTAACTCATCATTCACCATGTACATTGGTGGACTCCAACCGTTCATAATGGCCATCCAAACTCTCTCATCTATAGACTTCAAATAAACTCTCATCCTAGCTTTCCAATATCCATAATTTGATCCATCTAGAATAGGAGGTCTAATAGATGAGGGTCCGTCTCTATGAAAATCCATGCCTATTTGATCTCTCTCAAAGGGTGAGAGAACCCGCTCTGATACCAATTGAAAAACCCCTAGACACACGTATGTATCTAACCTCTAGGCAATGATATTTCTCGTTCGCTTAAGTAAAAGTCAGAAGAAATATTAAAAATGAAAGTAGAGATGAATGCCAAGATTTTAACGTGGAAAACCCAAACGGGAAAAAAAACCACGGATCCAAACTAATCACTATGATAGTAGCAGTTACAAGACTAACTCACAAAACAACCCGTCGATCCAAACGACTTTGTTCCTCTCAGTCTTGCTCGCTAGAACCCACGATTCACTACTTCTTATGATTGAAGTCCAATCTTAGTAGCCCTCGAGATTGATCTTTCGTCTAGATAGCCCTTAAGACGAAAGATTAAATTCTTGTAGATGCGAAGGACCTTGTTTGTTGAAGAACCGATGTAGCCTCCAAAAAGTCTCCTTGAATAATCTTTTTCAACACACCTTGGTTAGGGCAACACTATCCTTATATATAATCTCCAAGATAGAGCCAAATCCAAGTCATATTCATGCTCACGAAAATCTAATAAATTGCAAACTTCATAGGTGTGTTCGAACGCGGCCCGAGTGCGTTCGAACGCAGCCCGAGTGTGTTCAAACGGCCTGACTTAATCTCAGGTGCGTTCGAACGGGCCTAAGTGCGTTCGAACACGACAGCTTGAATTCTTCAGGTTGCGTTCGAACGCGTTTGTGAACGCTGCTCTCGGTCTGTGTGAACGTAGTACCCGTGTTCGAACGCATTTGTGAACGCGGCTCTTTGTCTGTGTGAACACAGTGCCCGCGTTCGAATGCGTTTGTGAACGCGGCTCTCTGTCTGTGTGAACGCAATGCCCGCATTCGAACGCATTTGTGAACGCGGCTCTCTATCTGTGTGAACGCAATGCTCGCGTTCGAACGCGTTTGTGAACTCGGCTCTCTGTCTGTGTGAACGCAGATTTCTCGTTCGAACGCGTTTGTGAACGTGGTGTGAACGCAACGGCTTTTCTCCAATGATCTTGCAATTCTTCACACCAGTGATATTCTAGACTTGTGTAAAGCTCATATACATGAAAAAATACACTTAGAATATTTTGTACAAAATTGCCAACAAATAAAAAACCTAACACCATCAATAGTCTTTATAGCTCTTCGTCCGTGGGTATCTTGATTTGCCAGTGCTCGAGTACCAACCCGTCACACTTCTCGTGCTTGGGGTGGCTCGATAGGTTCTCTCTCAGCTCCTCCATGAGTCGAACCTGATCACTATCCTCTACGCTGGCTCTCCGTAGATCTGAGAAAAAGGGAAAACTAGGTGCCAAAAAATAAGCGAGCTCACTTGCGTCCCCTATGCTTGGAAGTTCAAACTCCAGTTGCAACGCTGGTTCTTGTCGTGATTGATTTCCATCTAGCAGCACTCTTCGGTAATTCATCCAAAATGTTAGTATGAGGTTTGTAAAGTCAAACATCACGGGTCCTAAGTTTCTAAGCAATTGAGTCCCTAAGACAATGTCAACACCTCGCAAGGCCAATGGATAAAGATCCAATGTGAAAATTTGGCCTTGCACCTTTAATTCCACACCTCCACAAATAAAATATGCCTGCAATGTGGTGCCATCTCCAATCATCACATCGAACCTGTTTATGGGTTCTAAGAAGCCTCTTGCCAATGAAGTTGTGGGTGGACCCAATGTCGATGAAGATTCTCATTGTGGTTTTCTTAACTACACCGTTCTCCCGCAAAGTCTTTACTGCGGTTGTCTCAGAATAGGCGTGGAGGGAAATCTCGGCCATCATGTCCTTCACAGGTTGCTCCTCAGCTACTCCTCCTTGCTGTCCAGCCACACCATCATCTTTAGCTACAATCTCATCCTCAGCCTCCTCCAACCTGTCTATTAGCATCATCGATCCCATTGGTTTAGTGTAACGTTGTTCAGGTACAAACTTCTCATCATAGCAAAAGCACAATCCTTTTGCTCTTCGTTCCTCCACTTGAGCTGGTGTGAGTGCTCGACTCGGACCTCTAGGTGCATACTTTACATCTTGGGAGGGCTTCATAGGTGCTCGTGGAGGCCCCATTGCAGTAGCGGTTCTTGGTATGCCGGTAATATTTTCTGTCGCTATGGTAGGATGAATCGAACTGCATCTTTCTTGGCTCATCTAGTTCTATTTGAGGTGTAACTTCATGGCTTGATGTTTGTCTTCCATGAGTATTGCATCTTCGAAGGCCTCCTTTAAGGTTCTAGGCCTTAAAGCCCTCACGTCGGCTTGTATGTCTCCCCGCAGTCTGGATATGAAGGTGCTGCGAAGTTGTTGATTCATCTATGGAGGTTGGCATCGTCTACTTATCCTCTCAAATTCATCTTGGTATGCCCCTACCGTGGTCCTTTGCACCATCTTGGAGAGGAGATCATCGAAGTCTTCATACCTCGACACTCCAAATCGCTATGTGATGTCGGTGCAGAAATCGGCCCAAGTTTCAATCGTCTCATGGGCATTGGCTGCTCGAAACCAATGAAGTGCCACATCTTTAAGATGGAAACTCACAAGCGTCACCTTATAATCTTTCACTGTACCCTGGTATGCGAAAAATTATTCTGCCCTATACAACCAATCGATCGGGCCACCACCTTCGAACTTGGGAAATTCGAGATGCACGATTTGCCCATGGATACCATTGTCTCGATCTAGATCATCTCCATTTTGGTTCGCTCGTCGGATGGGCTCATTCGCAAATAGGCCTAGTGGAACCATCCTTGCTTGTCTCTGCCCATAAGGTGGTGGCAGTAGAGGATCTTATTGGTGCAAATTCTGAATCGGTGGCGGCGAGTTCATGGGGGTGGACTCGCGTCGTGGGGTGCATTTCTGTTCGCCATGGCTTCTCTTGTCGCCTGTATTTTCTGCATCATCTCCATCATTATCTAGTTATTGATGGACATTTGCTCAGAAAGAGACCCAATCATGGCTTGAACGCTAGGCTCTTCGGTATTTAGATTTGGTCGAGTAGTTCCACGAGTGGAAGTTCTCGCAGCCATCTCCCCCTCCTCTAATAGGGAGATCTCTTCCTCCTCATTTCGCCATGCAGCCATAGCTTTGGTGGTTGTCATCGAAAGCGTGTGTCTGAGAAATGGTGGCTCTGATACCACTCTTGATACGATCTCCCCTCGGGATAAGGTTCGATCTATCTCGTTTTCAAATCTAGACAGAATCTCGCACGGAAATTTGGAAATAGATCTAAGAAGATGCAGTAGTCGAATCAACGTGAAATTTTGATATGTTGTAGCCCTGGAAAAGAGCTTTCTAACAAATATCTATTTTCATAAAAAATCGGATAATAGGATCTCGAGATATCATCCGATAAGTAGACAAACATTAGGGAGTCTGTCTATAGATCCATGGGTGGAGGCATTAAATCCTAGGTCATGATGGGTGGTGGTAGACTGGTGATATAATAGGCTTTGATACCAAATTGATAGTCTTTGATATCAATTTGATAAGCTCTAGTACCACTTGATAGGCTTTGATACCAAATTGTTAGGTTCTGGAACCAAAAGATCGCCTACGGAACAATTCCTTAAGATCTGAATTTATTACAGGAATCAGTCCATACAATAGTCAAAACATATTTGTCATATATTTTCCAGTAGTAGTAAAATTACAAAACCAATTGGGTTGGATCCGTAACTCTATGATCTACAACTTTTGTATTTATGCCCTTCATAGATTCGAACTATAGCAGGGACGAAAACACGAAATAATGTGGGTGAACACTGATAAGCATCACACTCCCGATCAGTTTAGAACACCAATGACCGGGGTTGAAACGCTAATCATATCGAAAGCAAATGCACTTCGCTCTTCGCTCCTCCACCTAGACAGGTGTAAGAGTTCGAACGGGAGGTCTAGTGCCTCCTCTAACGTCGAAAGAAGGTCTTAAAGGTGGTCATGGTGTAGTAGTTGTAGCTACTGTTTTTGAAACCGTAGAATTTCCAACCGACGTTCTAGGTGCAAATTGCCCATCTCGGTTGCCCCAATTGGTTTTCGCTACCATCTTTAGAGCCCTATGCTTTTGTTCCATCCTCACAGCCTTCTCAAGGGCCTCCTTTCGCAGCCCTGAAATAAATGTACTCATCAATGTACGTTTATGCCATGGTGGCTCACAACGACTACTAACTCTTTCAAACTCAGCTTCGTACTCCAATACGGTAGTCCTTTGAACCATCTTGCTTAATGTGGCAGCAAAATATTCATATGTCGCTGTCCCAAATCTGTGTGTAATCCTCCTACAAAAATCAGCCCATCCGATAAATCTACCACCACGAATAATTGATCTATATCAATGCAATGCCGTTCCTTGGAGGTGAAAGTCTGCCATCTAGACTTTTGCATCTTTCGCTGTACTTTGACAATCAAAATATTGTTTAATTTAAAATACCCAATCTATTGGATTGCCGCCTTGGAATTTTGGAAAGTCCAAATGTGCGGTTCTCCTCCGAATAGCGTTGTCAGGTTCACAAAAGATCCTAGGTTCAAGTCTAAACCTTTGTGCATGTTGATCACCTTCTCTAAATCTTCGAGCACGTCCATCACCAACTCCATAGGGATCAATCTCATCCTCATTGTGCCAATCCTCCTCATCGACGAAGCGCATCGGTGCTACACGCCTATCGGGTTCTACCACCGCCGGTATTGGGTTTTGTAATGGAGGTGGGGGATGATGTGAAGGCATTGATAGTAGGGGATCATTGACACTCATATGACATACCTGGACCTATGGGGTATCAGTTCTATAGGGTACCACCGCTGGTCATTCTTGAAACTACGTTCGTCGTCGAGGAGATGACGAACCCAATCGATTCATGATATATTCCTTGAATTCATTGTGATCCTTTTGTATGTTGTCAACTCTATACAACAATGTTTGGAACATGCCCCTTAGCTCATCCATATTCGAACCCATGGACGTTGGTTGACTTGGTCCTACTGTGATCGCTCCAAAGGAATCGGCCTCACGGTTAGGATCATCGTGCATTAAGTCCTCCCTTGTCGGTGTGCTCTCTACAGGTCTTCTTATTGATGTCATCTTCTTGTTTCAACTATTAATGAAGGTCTGAGGTTAACCTAGCTCTGATACCAAATGATAGGCTCTAATACCAATTTGATAGGCTCTGATACCAAATTGATTGGCTCTGATACCAATTTGATAAGCTTTGATACCATTTGATAGGCTCTGATACCAAATTGTTAGGTTCTGGAACCAAAAGATCGGCTATGGTTCCTTAATATCTTAATTTATTGTAAGAATCAATCCGCACAACTGTGGGAAAATATTTGTTAGATATTCTCCAGTAGTCAGAAAATTATGAAACTGATTGAGTTGGATCCATCTCTCTCTGATTGACAATTTCATATTTATACCCTTCACATATTATAACTGTAGCAGGGACAAAAATATGAAATAATGTGGGTGATGGTGGTGGTGACGAGTGAAGTGGATGTTAGGGTTATGGATGGGTATGGAGATGAGGGTGTATTGTGAAAGTAATTAAAGGAAGTAGACAAAGAGAACGAAGTGGTCGAGATCCCAAAGAAGAGGGGTGACTCGATAGTCGAGGGAGATTAGAAGCGAGGAGAAACCTTGCCAACAGTAAAGGTGGAAGGATGGCGAAGAGGGAAGAGGGAGGAATCTAAAAAGAAGATAGGAGGCAAGAAATCAAGAATCTAATAGCATTGTGAAGTTGGTTGCCATCCACATATTTATATAGGCTAGCCAACAAGTCCTAAAACAATATGAAATCCTAATTCTAGAGGATTCCCATCGATCGCGTTCGAATGCACTCAAAAAGCCCATTCTCTGGATTTGCGAATGCGACACAGGTGTTCACAAGTCGTTCGAACACGGGCGTTAACAAACAAGTTCACAAGGCGTTCAGAAATGCGGGCATTTACAAGGCCTTCACATGCCGTTCACAAGGCGTTCACAAGCATTCACAAGGTGTTCACAAGGGTTCACAAGCATTTGAATGTGACTCCACCTGCGCTCGAACGCGACCTACAGGAATTTTATTTTAATAAAAATAAAAACCAAATGCAATAAGAAAAGATCCTAACTAAGTGTATCACGATAATAGGGTGGCACTGGTGAGTAAGTGGTGATGGAAGAATTATGGATAATGGAAGGGGTTAGGGCAAGGTGACGGATAGATTGGAAGAAACGGGAGAATTCCCTAAGGGACTAGGGTGAGTGGCTGGTCGAGGGAGGTTAGAAGCGGTAGCACCGGAAAATGATAGAACGAGAGAGAAGAAGAAGAAGACTAGGGCAAAACTCAATTCATTCAATAATTACTCATTGGTTGTCATCCACACATTTAGAAGCTAACCAAATAATTCATAAATAGCTATTATTAACCCTAGAAACAGTGAATTTTTGCAGATCGTGTTCAAATGCGCTCGAATGCACATTTCCATTCTCTGTATTTGTGAACTTGATGTAGGCGTTCGCAAGCATATTCAAACGCACCCCACTCGTGTTCGAACGCGACATATAGAAACTTATTTTTCTCTGAAATAAAACATTAAAACAATAAGATAAGACACCCATAAGGTGTATCCATGCTTGAGACGACATCGGCGAAGTCCGAATCATATCATGTTCATCCGCCAAGCCCATGTTCACACCCATTGACGTTGGTTGACTCGGTCCTACTGTGGTCGCACCAAGGGAGTCTTCCCTTGTCGGTGTGCCCTCTATTGATCTCCTTGATGATGCCGTCTTCCTTGGCTCCACCATTAATGGAGGTTCGAGGTTTGCCAGCCTTTGATACCAATGATAGGTTACGAAATGATCCCTTCAAGATTTGGATTAATTGTATGAAGTAGTCCGCGCAATCGAGGGAAAAAATTTACCAAATATTCTCCTATAGTTAGAAAATTATGAAACCAAGATTAATCGATCTATAAATTTTTGATCTACAATTTTCGTATTTAGCTCTTTGTAGATTCGAACTACAACTAGGACGATAGTACGCTATAATGGGGGTGATGGTGGTGGTGACGGGTGGAGTGTATGAAAGGGTTATGGATGATAATGGAGATGAGGATGGTTGGTTGATGTAATTTAAGGGATAAATACGAAGGGGGAGAAGTGGCTGAGATTCCAAGGAGGAGGGAGGACTCGACAGACGAGAGAGATTAGAAGATAAATGAGACCTTACCAACGATAGAAGTGGCTGGTTAGTGAATAGGGAGGAGGGAGATTAGAGTAGAGAGACTAGAGAGAGGATAATTTGGCTGCCATTCCCACCTTTTG
Organism: Typha angustifolia; assembly: GCF_048772165.1. Taxonomy (NCBI): domain Eukaryota; kingdom Viridiplantae; phylum Streptophyta; class Magnoliopsida; order Poales; family Typhaceae; genus Typha; species Typha angustifolia. Next base: position 5,895,174 of record NC_133252.1, on the reverse strand, counting down.
CATTCATTCATCATTAATGGAGGGTAGAAACCAATATTCATTCATCATAATAATTTGGCTGCCATCCCCAATTTTTAAGAGGCTAGCTAACTAACCAAAATAATAATTATTAACCCTGATACTAGTGGATTCTTGCCAATCTTATTCGAATGGGGTCGACCGCGTCTGAACGCACAAAATACGTTCTCTGTGGATGCAAATTGATGCAGGCGTTCACACACGGGCGTTCGAATGCCTCCGACCGCATTCGAGTGCACATTTTGCGTTAATGGTTAAACAAATGCTAATATAATCATTTTCCTATACATCATTATCCGTTTATCATCTAGCAATATAATAAACATCCATTGATGCACTGAATATGAAATATCATAGTCCTCTATATTCCTTTTATTATTGTCCTATGAAGCAATTAGTTCAACTTTCAAACCATCTCTCAGTCATAACAAATGATCAAGTCTATAGGCTCTATGAATAACTCTATCAAATTATCTCTCCAATTAGTATCATCGAAACAACTAACATGTCAAAACACATAATATCTCAATTTAACATCTATACCAACATATCTCATTCCTAATTAAATCACTTAAACCTCATATTTCTTCAAGAGTCTAAATTTAATATTTACAAAGTCCACTATATATACCGCACAATTTAATCGTATAGTATCATCAACATCCTTATACAATATCATTAATATCATCTAATAACCATAATAAAATAAGTCTGTATACTTGTAATTTAAAATTCATCACCCAACATACACGATCTTTAGGCTATAATATTCTTATCCTCTAAATCAATGTTCAAAACTAACTAATAACCAAAATATATTTTCACTGTCATACAAGATATATCCTGAGAGTATCAACTTTAGCAACTATCACCACCCTATATAATTCATTTCATTATCATTCTTTATATCTAATCAAATTCACACAATCTGCAACTTCTAAACTAAACCTACTATCATGTCATCCAAAACTATATACCTTACGTCCCAACTATTGACATTACTCACAATCCAATAACTATATCTATGTCATATTTCCTATACTCATTACCCTATTTGGAAATCAACAACTTAAAGATGTAAACAAGATGTTAATCCTCTGATAATACTATTGGACAACCATATCTCTATTAAATCACCCATCTTATCGATACAATCAAAATTTTATACCTACTAATACAAGTATCTTGCAAACATAATTTATCATACTCGTCATTCGAAAATTCTTTTCTATATACAATCTACAATCATCTATATCACACAACATAATATCTTTTTTACTATACAAAATCATCATATCTCTTACTCATCCATCCACAATCCATAATTATAACCCTCATAAAGATCAAAATAGTCTCTCTGTGCATATATCTCTTTACATCAATCTTCTAATATCAAATATATCCATAAAAGATCAAAAATCCAAAAATGTGCTATGTCTACTCCGAACAACCTCAAATCTACCGATAATAATCATTCTGTACAAAACACATATCTCCACATATTTACAAATTTCTACACTTTATCACAACGTATGAACAAGTCTATATATCCAATATTAGGCTCCACAGACTATAACACCTCAATATCAATAACATCAATGTATGATTTAGTAATATCTTTTCTTATCCATTAGTCGCTCAAATAAATTCTCAATATACTAATATCACAAATTATTTCTATCAATATCATCAAAGTTCAAAACTTAATAATCTTAACATCACCACTTAGATTTCTATCTTAACCAATTAATATCAAACTCATCGAGATCGACTACTAGCGTAACCCTAAACCAAATCGACAACTACTATCCTTGATGGTTTGCCAGATCATCCTAAAACCTATGCTCTGATACCACTTGAACTGTAATGCCTCCGTCCGGCACGGGCATGTGCACGCCCACGCGCCCACACGGCATGCGCAGCGCACGTGACAGGTCGGGCGGGGCCCGTCATGCACAAATACATTCCTATGCACATATAATCATCACATCATCAAATACTACCTACTAACATATCCATGCTCACATAATCCAACACTAAATAGATCATTTTATCAACCAAATAAATCTGTTAACATGTGAATAACCAAGTCCACAATAATATACACTAGACCACTACCTAATCTGACAGGACCCACATAGGCCATAACAAACCATCAAGATACAACTAAAACAACTAATACAAGAGTACGCTATGATTCGACCTGTATTGTATAAATTATTGTCTAATATAAAAGAGTATAAATATCAAATACTAGTACAACTCAATTTCTATATAAACTATCATCTATACTGTCTCGCATCTATAGCTCACCTCATCATCACTCTAAAATATCTTCTCAAGATATCTCAAGTTGCTATCACGTGCCACATATCTGAGGGGGTTAGAAAAGAAATAAAGAGAGTCATGAGCAAAAGACTCAGTGAATAGACCTTATCCTGAACCAGTAATGCTAAATAGAGAGTAAATCATGTACTGGATAATATGAATCAGAAAGAGCATCATGTCATGAATGAGTATATGAATGTATCCTCAATAATACATAATCAAGATTCATTCATCATAATTATTTTTTGTTGCCATCCACACCTTTAAGAGGCAAACCAACAAGCTAAACAATTATTAACCCTAAAAATAGTGGACTCTCGCTAACCACGTTCAAACGCACCAATTGCGTTCTCTGTCGATGTGAACTGATGTAGGCATTCGAACGCGGTTGACCAGGCTCAAATGCACATTTTACGTTCTCTATCGATGCGAACTGATGCAGGCGTTCGAACATGCCCCTTTCTGCGTTCGGACGCAACCTATAGTGTAATAGCCCAAGTAGGGTTATAAAAAAAAACTAAAACTAAAACTTGCTGGGCACAACGCGACCGGCCACATTGTGGCCGACCTCGTGTCCAGCATGCCTTGCATGCCGTGGCAGCGGTGGGAGTGCCACGCACTTCCATTGAGCCACGCTCGTACACGTCGCGCCAATGCGTGGAGGTGGGATTCGGCCGACTGGCCACTCCGCCGCAGCCACGTGACCTTCTCTCTCTCTTTAATATTCTTTTTCTCTCTCTCTCTTCCCCGCATTCTCACGACCTCTTTCTCTCTCTAGCTCTCTCTCTCTCCCTCTAGTGCACTAGCAGTCAACGACCACTAGGAAGAGGTGTCGCCGGCCCTTCTGTCCACCAGTTAGCCTCCCTTTCTTTCCTTCTCTCTCTCTCCCTCTCTCTCTCTCTCTTGCTCTTTCTCTATGTCAGTTTCCTTTGGGGACTATCGGAGGTTTGAGCCGCCGGCGAGAGGCCAGCCGCTGAGTGGCTACCAGCGACCGTACCCCTCCCCTGCGGCCCAACCCTCTTCCCCTTTTTCTCCTTCCTTTTCTTCTTCTTCTTCTTCTTTTTCTTATTTTTCTTCTTCTCCTCCTCCTCATCCTTCCCTTCTTTCCTTCTCTCGAATAACACTATTCAAATTATATTTGATTATGTTATTAATTATTTAATTAGTTTAGTTATTCTAATGTATTTAATTTATATGAATTAAATCTAATTACATCATAATTAGTAAATAAATCTAATTATATCATGTTTAGCAAAATACCTGCAACATAAATTACTATTTTAATCCTAGGTAGGTAATAGTAATTATTAGGGTTATGTACGTATATTCTTGCGTAATTATTTGCAGTAACTTAATTCTTATTTTTCTTAATTATCAAAGAGAATAATAGGCAGATAATTAAGTTTTAAATACACTATTAAATTATATAATTATGGTTGATAAATAACATAACAAATATAGAAATGAAGAGTACATGATTACAATAAGAAATTATCTTTCAGCCGGGTTAATTTTAATTAATAGAAAGACTGACATTATTTGTTATAAATAATTTCAGATCTCGACCCCCTTGTTCAAGACCCCGTAGACTTAGCTATTGAGAGTTAATTGTTGTCGTAGCAGTGTGAACGAGTGGTTGTTTAGTAACTACTATAGTGGTGAGTAGTCTTATCCCATAGACGTCTTTCTTAAATTAGGATATATTATATATTATGTACATGCATGTTTTGGCCTCCAACATGATTTTATGACTTTATCTAGGGATGATTTCAGTCAAGCATATTTTATCATATATTTAATTATACTAATATGGGATATGAGTACATTGGTGATATATAGAGATAATTGGAGATGATTATACTGTTATGATTTTATACCGAGATAATCTCTAGCATGAGTGTGCATATGATAGACTAGTAGGAGTATGCATGTGTTAGATATATGTGTGGAGTCTGCATTACATCATTTTTCTCTTGGCTTTTTTACCACCTAAATTTCTGAGTTGCATGATCTGTTGCAATATTGGATATATGCATATAATCTAACATGTATAGAAAATCATGAAAATACTTGTGTATGTGATGTGATGGCTAGAACGGTATCTGGTCTAGATTGGTACTAGACATACTCTTAGCATATGGTAGAGTTGGTGATGGTTGATGGTTGTACTCTTAGCGTATGATAGGGTATAACTATCATTGATATATCCTTAGTGTTTGGTAGGATATGATTACTTTCTTCTGAGATATTCTTAGTGTTAGGTTTTTATTTGTTGGCAATTGTGTACAAAATATTCTAAATGTATTTTTTCATGTATATGAGCTTTACACAAGTCTAGAATATCTCTGGTTTGAAGAATTGCAAGTTTATTAGAGAAAAGTCGTTGAGTTCACACCGCGTTCACAAACGCGTTCGAACTCGGGTACTACGTTCACACAGATAGAGAGCCATGTTTACAAACACGTTCGAACGCGGGTACTGCGTTCACACAGACCGCGAGCTACGTTTACATACGCGTTCGAACGCGGGTACTGCGTTCACACAAACCGGGAGCTATGTTCACAAACGCGTTCGAACACGGGTACTGCGTTCACACAGACCGAGAGCTACGTTCACACAGACCGAGAGCTGCATTCACAAACGCGTTCGAATGCAATTTGAAGAATTCAAGCTGTCGCGTTCGAAAGCACTTGGGCCCGTTCGAACGCACATGAGATTAAGTCAGGCCGTTCGAACGCACCCGGGCCACGTTCGAATGCACCTATGAAGTTTGCAATTTATTGGATTTTCGTGAGTACGGATAAGACTCGGATTTGGCTCTATCTTGAAGATCATATATAAGGATTGTGAAACCCTATCTCTAGGGTAGTTGAAGAAGATTATTGAAGGAGACTTCTTGACGCTACATCGATTCTTCAACGAACAAGGTTCTACTCATCTACAAGAATTTAATCTTTCGTCTTAAGGGCTATCTAGACGAAAGATCAATCTCGAGGGCTACTGAGATTGGACTTCAATCACAAGAAGCAGTGAATCGTGGGTTCTAGCGATCAAGACTGAGAGGAACAAAGTCGTTTGGATCGACGGGTTGTTTTGTGAGTCAGTCTTGTAACTGCTAATATTCTAGTGATTGGTTTTGATCTGAGTTTGGATCCATGGTTTTTTTTTTCCGTTTGGGTTTTCCACGTTAAAATCTTAGCGTTCATCTCTACTTTCGTTTTTAATATTTCTTCTGACTTTTACTAAAGCGAACGAACGATATCATTACCTAAAGGTTAGATACATACGTGTGTCTAGGAGTTTTTTCAATTGGTATCAGAGCAGGTTCTCTCACTCTTTGAGAGAGATCAGATAGGCATGGATTTTCATACAGATGGACCCTCATCTATTAGACTTCCTATTCTAGATGGATCAAATTATGGATATTGGAGAGCTAGGATGAGAGCTTATTTAAAGTCTATAGATGAGCGAGTATGGATGGCCATTGTGAACGGTTGGAGTCCACCAATGTACATGGTGAATGATGAGTTCATTGAGAAACCGATTGGGTCATGGGATTAGACAGATTATGAAAAAGTTGGCTGGAATAGCAAAGCAATAAATACAATTTTTAGTTGTGTTTCCTCGAAAGAATTTAGAAGAATTTCTACTTGTGAAATAGCCAAAGAAGCCTAGATGATCTTAGAAACAACTTATGAAGAAACTATGGCTGTAAAACTTTCGAAACTTCAGAGGTTGACTACTAGTTTTGAAACCCTACGTATGGAGGAGAATGAGACATTTGATGAGTTCTATGCAAAGCTGAGTGATATAGTCAACTCTAGTTTCAACCTAGGAGAGAAAATTCCTAAAAACAGGATTGTCCGTAAGATCCTTAGGTCTCTTCCAAAAAGGTTTTAGGCGAAAGTTATAGCTATTGAGGAAAGTAAGGACATCGACTTTATGAAGGTTGAACAATTGGTAGGAAATCTACAAACATTTGAGTCTAGTCTTTCAAAACCGAGGAAGTCCAAAGTCCATCTCTATCCACTATTGAACAAAATTTAGAGGAGTCTGATGATGAAGGTGATTTAGATGTTGATATGTTGGCTATGTTTGTCAAAAATTTTAATAAATTCTTTCGGAAGCCAAACAAGTTGAATGCTGAAAAATTTAAACAAAGCAAAGCTTTTGTGAAAAAGAAGAATACTGTGAGTTTGAATACAGGTGGTAGCAACAACAATGTCAAACAGAAAAATAAGAATTCTGAGAATAAAGTTCAATGTTTTGAATGTTCTGGTTTTGGACACATCGCACAAGAATGCCCTAATCGTCTTAAGAGGAAGGGCAAAGCTATGAAAGTTACTTGGGATGACTCAGATGAATCTAATAATGATTCTGAAAAGGATGAAGAAAACTTTGTAGCTTTTACCTCTTCTCTTCGTAATAGTGACTCTATTGTTGATACTGATAGTACAGATGATCAGGATATGTTACCTGCTGAGGAAGATGAATCTGAAATCCAAAAGGTATATAATGACTTATACCTAGAGTTGTTTAAACTCAAGAAAAGCAATCTTAGACTACTTCAACGACTCAAGGTAATTGAACCAGAAAGAATTCAATTTGAGGAGAAGTACAAATTGGAGCTTGAACGTGTCAAAGACCTTTCTGAACAACTTGACAATGCGAAAAATAAAATGAAGGCTGATGAAATTGAACTAGAGCGATTGCATAAAGATGTTACATTTCTAAAAGGGAAGAACAAACTAGATGAGATTCTAAAAGCTCAGATCTCTGGAAAAGACGGGTATGGTGTTGGATACATTGGTAATTCAAATAATAATAAAACTGTTTTTGTTTCTGCAGGTATACAAAAGGAAGAATACCTAAAGCCATCAATCGCATTTTCAAAGCAATCCTGGATGAATCCTTCTAAACAGAAGTTGAATCTACAAACTGGTGAATCTTCGACGATACCAAAGGTAAACTCTAGTCACACTCATCGACAAAAGGTGAGTAGAAAAGGGTTTGTTCTGACATGCTATCATTGTGGCATTCTAGGGCATATTCGACCTCATTGCAAATTTTTGCAAAAACCTAGAAGTGCTTTCATTTATGGGATGAAAATAAAGGCCATATGGGTCAAGAAAAGTAATTTGAAATGTTATGTTATGCATACAGCCTTGAAAGCCTTAAATTCTGATTTGTAGTATTTAGACAGTGGCTGTTCAAAACATATGTCGGGTGACAAGTCGTTATTTTCTAATCTTGAAAAACATGAAAGGGGAGTTGTGACATTCGGAGATGGTAATTCATTAAAAGTAATAGGTAAAGGAAAGGTAAGTACTCCAGGGATTCCTAGTCTCGAAAATGTTCTTTATGTTAAGGTCTTGAAAGCAAATCTACTAAGCATCAGTCAATTTTGTGATAAAGATTATGAGGTAAAATTCTCCAAAAATAATTGTACTATTCTAGATCATGATGGTAATGTTATATGCTATGGATCTAGAACATCTGATAATTGCTATGTTGTTGGAACTTCACATAAACTGAAATGTAACAGTGTCTCTTTCGACACTACAGATCTTTGGCATCAACGTCTTGGACATGTGAATCATAAGGAATTATTTACTCTGTCCAAACAAGAAGTGGTAAGAGGAATACCTAAGATGAAAGAAATGTCAAAAAGAGTGTGCGGTTCATGTCAAATTGGAAAACAAATTTGGATCTCACACAAGAAGGTAAATTCAGCTACCACCGACCGTGTGCTTCAATTAGTTCACATGGACTTGATGGGTCCAAAAAAAACGGAAAGTCTTGGAGGTAAACGCTATATATTCTTAATGGTCGATGATTACTCTAGATATACCTGGGTTGCCTTTCTACGTGAGAAGTCTGAAACCTTTGAAGTTTTTAAATCACTATGCTTAAATTTGCAGAATGAAAAATCTACAACCCTAGTTAGGATTCGTTCTGATCATGGTAGAGAATTTGAAAATGGAAATATTTTTATATTTTATAATTCTCTTGGTATTCAACATGAGTTTTCAGCTCCTATAACTCCACAACAGAACGGGATTGTTGAAAGAAAAAACCGAGTTGTGTAGGAAATGGCTAGGGTTATGCTTCACGCTAAAAAGGTTACTCAAAGGTTTTGGGCAGAGGCGGTCAATACAGCGGTACATGTGATAAATCGTGTTTATCTAAGACTAGGTACAAAAATGACTGCTTATGAAATTTGGAAAGGTAAGAAACCTAGTGTTAAATATTTTCGAGTTTTTGGTAGTAAATGTTATATCTTGCGTGATCGAGAATATTTGACTAAATTTGACACTAGAAGTAGTGAAGGCATCTTCCTGGGGTACTCGAATAATAGTAGAGCCTATAGAGTATTTAACCTTGAAACTTCTACTGTTATGGAATCTGCTAATGTTATGATAGATGAATCCTTGACTGACTTAACTAAAGCTACTTCTATTTTTGTTTCTACAGATACATATTACGAAGAAATAGGAAAGGAGCTTGATCTGGAAATTGAGAATCAGGACGAGGACAAAGTTGAAATGAACAAAAATGACTGCAACGTACCGGAACCATCTGCTAGAGTGAAATCAAATCATCCACTGTCACAAGTGATCGGAGACGTGAATGAACCAATTAAGACAAGACGACAAAACTTCGAAGGCTGAGTACATTGCAGTAAGAAATAAAACTCGATATCTTTATCTACTGCGGAGGCTGAGTACATTGCAGTAGGGAGTTGTTGTTCTTGGTTACCATGGATGAAACGGATGGTCAAGGATTATGGCATTGAACAAGATACTATGGTGCTTTATTGTGACAACATGAGTGCTATTAATATATCGAAAAATCATGTTCAACACTCACGTACGAAACATATTGATCTCCGATATCATTTTATACGCGAGTTAGTTGAAGACAACATAATAACACTAAAACATGTTGAGACAGAGAAACAGTTGGGTGATTTGTTTACAAAACTTTTGGATTTACAGAGATTTGAGTATCTTCGTACTTCTTTAGGGATTTGTGCTTTGGACTGATTTTATTGGAATTTGTGTTCTTTTAGTTTGCGAGTTTCTTTTTATTTTGTTTCGTTTTTTTTAAGTTTTCTTTTATTTTGAAATTTTCTTTGGTTTTAGGTTTCAGATTTGTCGAGAGTTTTATTTTGTTTATAAAAAAAAATTTGATGCACTTCTAGATTCAATAATATACTCTTGACATAAAAATATGATTTTTCTCTTGATTATGAGTTATTATAGTCAATTTTATCATCTTGTAGTATATTGTATCAATTTTGATTTTGTCACTCCCTCGACTTCTATTATAATGAAACTAATTTTAATGCACTCATAACGTATGTGTATTCTTGAGTGAGCATGATATCATGAATTATTTTTTTAAATAACTTACTATTAACCTTGATTTGCACAGTTTGACCTCATGCTTAGTCATTAAAAATTTGTTCATAAAAGATCAATGAAAAGGGCTACAATGAGTTAGTGTGAAAGCCGTCTTGTTCAGAGTCCAGTTTGACTCAGTACATTATTTGCAAAATTCAATACTAAGTTGGTTTGACTACTGTGTTGCATCATTGTTTATATAGGAAAGTTTGTTTAAGAAGATTGGTTCATGTTATCTATGCTCATCTTGCATATGTATATCGTTATGATCAATCAAGATTAATTTAATTTTGAGTGATGCATTCGAATTGATTATAATATGCTTTTGATGATTTGATTGATCTATGTATGACTTATTTCGTTTGATTATTATATTCTATGTCTTGAATATATTTTGTGAAAAAACCCCTAGACACACGTACGTATCTAACCTTTAGGTAATGATATCGTTCGTTCGTTTAAGTAAAAGTCTGAAGAAATATTAAGAACGAAAGCAGAGATGAACGCCAAGATTTTAACGTGGAAAAACCCAAAACGGGAAAAAAACCACGGATCCAAACTCGAATCAAAACCAATCACTATGATAGTAGTAGTTACAAGACTGACTCACAAAATAACCCGTCGATCCAAATGACTTTGTTCCTCTCAGTCTTGATTGCTAGAACCCACCATTCACTGCTTTTCGTGATTGAAGTCCAATCTCAGTAGCCCTCGAGATTGCTCTTTCGTCTAGATAGCCCTTAAGACGAAAGATTAAATTCTTGTAGATGAGTAGAACCTTGTTCGTTGAAGAACCGATGTAGCCTCAAGAAGTTTCCTTCAATAATGCTTCTTTAACCACCCTAGAGATAGGGTTTCACAATCCTTATATATGATATTCAAGATAGAGCCAAATTCGAGTCTTATCCGTACTCATGATCTTCAAGATAGAGCCAAATCCGAGTCTTATCCGTACTCACGAAAGTACAAGATTTTCAAACTTCGTTGGTATGACTTGATCTCATGAACTTTGCTTTAATAATTTTGCAATTCTTCGAACTAGAGATTTTCTAGACTTATGTAAAGCTCATGTACATGTAAAAAGTACACTTAGAATATTTTGTACACAATTGCGAACAATTAAAAAACCTAACAATCTCCCACTTTGGCAATTTGTGACAAAACAACTAGATTACAAGATATTACAAAGAATTCAAAATGAGCATTCAACAAGTCTAGAAGATTTCGCACTTCAATCCCTGCAAATAATAAAAATATACCAATCTAAGATCAAGTGAAAATAACTTGAAATGAATAACAATCCAAACACAAGTTATCAAGCAAGCATAAGTTCAAAAGTAGTTAAGCAAAGTTATTATGCAGTAAACATAAACCAATAAACTCTAATAAACTCCCCCTATGCCAACACTCCCCTACACCAGTAAACTCCTAAACTTTAAACTCATGTCTAAACTCATCACATACCACACAGTACACACTCTCCCCCTTTTTGACACAAATGCCAAAGACTAGGAACTCGGAGGGAACTAACGATGAGGAATCGTCAACATGGAGTCGAGGTAGGTGACGGAGGCAGCCTTGGTTTCTTAGTAACTGTAGCTTTTTTTAGGTATTCTAGAGAAGGAAAAAAGTCGCAAGATTCAACATATGCCCAAAGAATACAAAAAAATAACAAGAAATCCAAAAATTCTAGTAACCATGAAGACCCTAAATAAAATCCATCTTCTACTTAAAAATGCTAAGTTATCACGTTCGAACTCAAAAATCTGCGTTCGAACACCCCCAATTCAGAAAAATCAGAAATAACCACGGGCCGTTCACAGATAACAGGTCGAGTGCCAAAATAATGTTTGTATTGCCCTGCAGCCGTTGATGTAGAAAACGTTGAAGCCCCCCCCCCCCCCATTTTTTTTAAAATAGATTCAAGACATAGAGTATGATAATCAAATGAAATAAGTCATACACAGATCAATCAAATCATCAAAAGCATATTATAATCAAGTCTAATGTATCACTCAAAATTATATTAATCTTAATTGATCATAATAATATGAAAAAATAAATCCCTAGACACATGTATGTATCTAACCTCTAGGCAATGATATTTCTCGTTCGCTTAAGTAAAAGTCGGAAGAATTATTAAAAACGAAAGTAGAGATGAACGCCAAGATTTTAACGTGGAAAAATCCAAAACGGGAAAAAACCACGGATCCAAACTCGGATCAAAACCAATCACTATAATATTAGCAGTTACAAGACTGACTCATAAAACACCCCGTCGATCCAAATGACTTTGTTTCTCTCAGTCTTGATGGCTAGAACCCACGATTCACTGCTTCTTGTGATTGAAGTCCAATCTCAGTAGCCCTCGAGATTGATCTTTCGTCTAGATCACCCTTAAGACGAAAGATTAAATTCTTGTAGATGAGTGGAACATTGTTAGTTGAAGAATCGATGTAGCCTCAAGAAGTCTCCTTCAATCATATTTCTTCAACTCACCTTGAGATAGGGTTTCACAATCCTTATATATGATCTTCAAGATAGAGACAAATCCGAGTCTTATCCGTACTCATGAACTTCAAGATAGAGCCAACTCCGAGTCTTATCCGTACTCATGATCTTCAAGATAGAGCCAAATCTGAATCTTATCCGTACTCATGAAAGTCCAATATTTTTAAACTTTGTTGGTGCGTTCGAACGGGCTCGAGTGCGTTCGAACGCGACAGCTTGAATTCTTCAGGTTGCGTTCGAACGCGTTTGTGAACGCGGCTCTCTGTCTGTGTGAATGCAGTGCCCGCGTTCGAACGTGTTTGTGAACGCGGCTCTCTGTCTGTGTGAACGCAGATTTCGCGTTCGAACTCGTTTGTGAACGCACCGCGTTCGAACGCGTTTGTGAACGCGGTGTGAACTCAACAACTTTTCTCCAATAACCTTGCAATTCTTCAGACCAGAGATATTCTAGACTTGTGTAAAGCTCATATACATGTAAAAAATACACTTAGAATATTTTGTACACAATTGCCAACAAATAAAAACCTAACATAATAAGTATATGCAAGTTGTGCATGGATAACATGAAACTATCTTCTTAAACAAACTTTCCTATTTAACCAATGATGCAACACAGTAGTCAAACCGACTTAGTATAGAAAATTTTGCACTTTTTGACTTATTCTCCATAACATAACAGAAATTTTTCCTGTTATATTTTTTTTACTGAAACATATAGGTGCAATGATTGCTTTCACACATGAGTAGGTAGCCCTTTTCTTATAGTATAAATCAAACAATGTGCAAAAAGAAATTCACATATATCATTTTTTTTGAATTTGCAAAGAATGTAGTAAGTCAAACTGGACTCTAAACAAGACGGCTTTCACACTAACTCATTGTAGCCTTTTTCATTGACATTTTATGAATAAATTTTTGATGACTAAGCATGAGGTCAAACTGTGCAAATCAAAGCTAATAGTGAGCTATTTAAAAAAATAATTCATGATATCATGCTCACTCAAGAATACACATACGTTATGAGTGCATTAAATTTGGTTTCATTATTATAGAAGTCGAGGGAGTGACAAAATCAAAATTGATACAATATACTACAAGATGACAAAATTAACTATAATAACTCATAATCAAGAGAAAAATCATATTTTTATGTCAAGAGTGTATTATTGAATCTAGGAGTGCATCAAATTTTTTATGACAAAAACTCTCGACAAATCTGAAACTAAAACCAAAAAAAATTTCACAGTAAAAGAAAACCTAGAAAAAACGAAAAGAAATAAAAAGAAACTCGCAAACTAAAAAGAACACAAATCCAAATAAAATCAGTGCAAAGCACAAATCCCTAAAGAAGTACCAAGATACTCAAATCTCTATAAATCCAAAGGTTTTGTGAATAAATCTCCCAGCTGTTTCTCTGTCTCAACATGTTCTAGTGCTATTGTTTTGTCTTCAACTAACTTGCGTATAAAATGATGTCGGATGTCTATATATTTTGTACGCTAGTGTTGAATAGGATTTTTCGATATATTAATAACACTCATGTTGTCACAATAAAGCAGCATAGTATCTTGTTCAATGCCGTAATATTTGACAATCTGTTTCATCCATAATAACTGAGAACAACAACTTCCTGCTGCAATATACTCGGCGTCCACAGTAGATAAAGATATCGAGTTTTGTTTCTTACTGTGCCAAGCAACCAGATTGTTTCCAATATAAAAGCATCCACCTGAAGTACTTTTTCTATCATCACATGAACCTGCCCAATCAGAATCCATGTATCTCGATATAATAGCATCCGAGTCATAAGTAAACCAGATACCTAAATCAACTGTGCCACTGACATATTTTATGATACGTTTCACACAGACCGACACTAAATGCAATGTCTGATCTACTAGCAGTTAAGTACAGAAGACTATCAATCATGCTCCTCTATAGTGTCTGATTAACACTTTTTCCTAAAGTGTCTTTTCCTAGTTTGGTAGTTGTACTCATAGGAGTTCTAGAATGTTTTGCATTGTTACATTTCAGATTATGTGAAGTTCTAATAACATAGCAATTATCAGATGTTCTAGATGCAAAACATATAACATTACCATCATGATCTAGAATAATACAATCATTTTTGGAGAATTTTACCTCATAACCTTCATCACAAAATTGACTAATGCTCAGTAGATTTGCTTTCAAGCCCTTAACATAAAGAATATTTTCGAGACTAGGAATCCCTGGAGTACTTACCTTTCCTTTATCTATTACCTTTGATCAATCACCATCTCCGAATGTCACAACTCCCCCTTCATATTTTTCAAGATTAGAAAACAAGGACTTGTTACTCGACATATGTCTTGAACAGCCACTATCTAAATACCACAAGTCAGAATTTAAAGTTTTCAATGCAGTATGTACAATATAACATTTCAAGTCACTTTTCTTGACCCATATGGCTTTTGTTTTCATCCTATAAATGAAAGCACTTCTAGGTTTTTGCAAAAATTTGCAATGCAGTCGAATATGCCCTAGAATGTCGCAATGAAAGCATGTTGGAACAAACCTTTTTTCTACTCACCTTTTGTCGAGTAGTATGACTAAAGTTTACCTTTGTTGCCGTTGAATAGTTACCAATTTGTTGATTGAATTTCAGTTAGAGACATTTATCCAGGATTGTTTTGAAAATGCAGTTGATGACCTCAGGTTTTCTTCCTTTTGTATACCTGTAGAAACAAAGACAGTTTTATTATTATTTGAATTACCAGTGTATCCAATACCATACCTGTCTTTTCCAGAAATCTGAGCTTTTAATATCTCGTCAAGTTTGTTCTTCCCTTTAAGAAATGTCACTTCCTTTTGCAATCGCTCTAGTTCAATTTCATTAGCCTTCATCTTATTTTTTGAATTGTCAAGTTGTTCAGAAAGGTCTTTAACACATTCAAGTTCCAATTTGTACTTCTCCTCAAATTGATTTATTTCTAGTTCAATTACCTTGAGTCATTGAAGTAGTATAAGATTGTTTTTCTTGAGTTTAAACGACTCTAGGTACAAGTCATTATTTGCCTTTTGAATTTCAGATTCATCTTCCTCAGCTGGTAACATATCCTGATCATCTGAACTATAGGTATCAACAACAGGGTTAGTATTAAGTAGAGAAGAGGCAAAAGCTATAAAGTTTTCTTCATCTTTTTCAGAATCATCATCAGATTCATCTGTGTCATCCCTAGTAACTTTCATAGCTTTACCGTTCCTCTTAAGATGATTAGGGCATTCTTGTGCAATATGTCCAAAACCAGAACATTCAAAACATCGAACTTTATTCTCATAATTCTTAATTTTTAGTTTGACATTGTTGTTGCTCACACTTGTATTCGAACTCACGGAATTCTTCTTTTTCACAAAGGTTTTACTTTTCTCAAGTTTTTCAGTATTCAACTTGTTTAGCTTTCGAAAGAATTTATTGAACTTTTTGATAAACATTATTAACATCTCAACATCTAAATCACCTTCATCATCAGACTCCTTTAAATTTTGTTCAATTGTGGATAGGGCCATCCCTTTGGACTTCCTCGGTTTTGAAAGACTGGATTCTAATGTTTGTAGATTTCTTACCAATCTTAGGGACAATTCTGTTTTCAGGAATTTTCTCTCCTAGGTTGAAACTAGAGTTGATTATATCACTCAGCTTTGCATAGAACTTATCAAATGTCTCATTCTCCTCCATACGTAGGGTTTCAAAACTAGTAGTCAACCTCTGAAGTTTCGAAAGTTTTACAGCCATAGTTTCTTCATGAGTTGTTTCTAAGATCATTTAGGCTTCTTTTGCTATTTCACAAGTAGAAATTCTTCTAAATTCTTCCGAGAAAACACAACTAAAAATTACATTTATTGTTTTGCTATTCCAACCAACTTTTTCATAATCTGTCTTATCCCATGACTCAATCGATTTCTCAATGAACTCATCATTCACCATGTACATTGGTGGACTCCAACCGTTCACAATGGCCATCCATACTCGCTCATCTATAGACTTCAAATAAGCTCTCATCCTAGCTTTCCAATATCCATAATTTGATCCATCTAGAATAGGAGGTCTAATAGATGCGGTTCCATCTCTATGAAAATCCATGCTTATCTGATCTCTCTCAAAGAGTGAGAGAACCTGCTCTGATACCAATTGAAAAAACTCCTAGACACACGTATGTATCTAACCTTTAGGCAATGATATCGTTCGTTCGCTTAAGTAAAAGTTGGAAGAAATATTAAAAACAAAAGTAGAGATGAACGCCAAGATTTTAACGTGGAAAACCCAAACGGGAAAAAAAAACTAAGGATCCAAACTCGGATCAAAACCAATCACTAGAATATTAGCAGTTACAAGACTGACTCACAAAACAACCCGTCGATCCAAATGACTTTGTTCCTCTCAGTCTTGATCGCTAGAACCCACGATTCACTGCTTCTTGTGATTGAAGTCCAATTTTAGTAGCCCTCGAGATTGATCTTTCGTCTAGATAGCCCTTAAGATGAAAGATTAAATTCTTGTAGATGAGTAGATACTTGTTCGTTGAAGAACCGATGTAGCCTCAAGAAGTCTCCTTCAATAATGCTTTTTTAACCACCCTAGAGATAGGGTTTCACAATCCTTATATATGATATTCAAGATAGAGCCAAATCCGAGTCTTATCCATACTCACGAAAGTCCAAGATTTTCAAACTTCGTTTGTATGACTTGATCTCATCAACTTTGCTTCAATAATTTTGCAATTCTTCGAACTAGAGATTTTCTAGACTTGTGTAAAGCTCATATACATGTAAAAAATACATTGAGAATATTTTGTACATAATTGCCAATAATTAAAAAACCTAACATTTTGAAATTCTAGAAGTGCATCTCCAAAAAGATTTTTGATTTGTTTTAGTTTAAAATAAAAAAAGGGGCGTTCGAACGCAGATTTTTGAGTTCGAACGCAATGATTGGCGCATTCGAACGCGCAGACTAGTGCGTTCGAACGCACTCGAGGGTTCTTTAAATATTGCGTCCGAACCCAAGGGTTTCATCTTCCATTTTCCTAACCCTAAAAACCCTTCATTTTCCCCTTCTCAAATCTTCGAGATCTTGGTATTTTTCATTGAATTTTTCACTTCAAATCCTTTTAGAGGGTAGTTCTCCTCCAGATCTAGCATCTTTCGGCCGAATCTTTGAGTTTTTCTTCACTTTTGCAAGGTATGATCATCAATCATTTTCCTATTTTTTTATTCAATAAAGTTGCTTGATCTTGATTGATTTTGTGCATTTTCACGTTTTGATCATGTTAATGTTAACACCTTGATGTTTCTTGTGAGATTGAACGTGATATCTTTGAGTTTTCAAGAGAAAGATGGGTTTTATTTAGGGCTTTCATGGTTTCTAAATTTTTTTGGAATTCTTGCTATTTTTTTGTTTGTTTTGGGCATGGATTGAATCTTGCAACTTGTTTCTTTCTCAAGAATGCCTAAAAAAGCGACAGTAACCAAGAAACCAAGGCCGTCTTCGTCACCGTCTTCGGCTCCAAAATTTTCTTCATCAACGGCTGCCGGGCGCTACAAACATAATTTTGGAACTCGTCTTGTTATCTGTGAAAGACCCGTGGTTATTTTTGATTTTTCTGAATTAGGGATTGAACAGATCTTTACTGAGCGTGGATGGTTATCTGTGTGTCGGATGAGCGGGACTGCTTATGTGGAAGTTGTTCGGGAATTTTTTAGTAATGCCACAGTTTGAGATCGCTGTATACGTTCTACTGTTCGTGGTGTGTCTGTATACTTGGACTCAGATGTTATTCGTGCTGAACTTTGTCTTCCTGATAGTGAGTTCCAGTATCCAACGTCTACTCCACTTTCTGATGTCAATGAATATGCTGGTACTGTACTGATCAAAGGGGAACGTTGGAAGGGAAACATGATGCCGCATGCGAAGCTGACATCGGTGGCTCGCATGCTTCACCTTTTTTGTCTGTACAATGTCACCCCCAAGACTCGACATTCCAGTATTAGTCTGGATCGTGCATTCCTTCTTCATGCGATGTTATCTGGAGTCTCTATTGATTTGGCTGCCGTGATTTATGATTCGATTCTTACAGCTGCATAGAAAGAAGCACCTCATGAGGGGTTACCGTTTGGCATCTTTATTACAAATTTGTGCACTCAGAGTGGGGTGCGTGTGGATGTTTCGGAACCTTCCCTTATTTCGCAAAAACCGTTGGATCGGATTACTCTTAAGTGGAGTCAAGCTCACGACCAGTCGTCTCCTCTCAAGCCATCCTCTTCCGCCATTGGTCGTTCATCGCACCTCGATAGTTTTGATGATAGCTCTGACGATGACTCATCTCACACTGAGGGGGAGTTACCATAGTACTCTGACCGTTTCGATCAGCTTAGTACTCAAGTGTAGGATCTCTATTCGAAAGTGAATGTACAAGCTGAGCAAGCTCGTCAGGGGACTGTACTTGACTCTGTGTTGACAATTCTTCATCGTCAGTTTCCTCCGAGTTCCTAGTCTTTGGCATTTGTGTCAAAAAGGGGGAGAGTGTCTAGGTGTCTAGGTGTGTAAGGGGAGTATGGGAATAGGGGGAGTTTATTAGAGTCTTTAGAGTCTTTATAACCTTGCTTATAACTTTGCTTGGAATACTTGGAGTAATTGTGAACTTTGTTTGCTTAAGTACTTTTGAACTTATGCTTCATTGATAACTTGTGTTTGGATTGTTTATTCATTTCAAGTTATTTTCACTTGATCATGGATTGGTATATGTTTCTTTTCAGGGATTGATGTTCTTTGTTTTAAAAGATCTGACGTAACATCCTGTGTAGTGACTATTTATTTCCCATCTATGTACCTTTAGTTTGCAGTGCTTATGAAATTGGAAATACTTGCTATGTTTCATCTTCATACTGCAAATGTGTGCTTCTTAATTGCTCAGTTTGAAGTCTTTGTAATATCTTGTAACCTAGGTGTTTTGTCAAAAATTGCCAAAGGGGGAGATTGTTAGGTTTTTATTTGTTGGCAATTGTGTACAAAATATTCTAAGTGTATTTTTCATGTATATAAGCTTTACACAAGTCTAAAATATCTCTGGTTTGAAGAATTGCAAGTTTATTGGAGAAAAGCTGTTGAGTTCACACCGCATTCACAAACGCGTTCGAACTCGGGTACTGCATTCACACAGATAGAGAGCCGCGTTCACAAACGCGTTCGAACGCGGGTATCGCATTCACACAGACTAAGAGCTGCGTTCACAAACGCGTTCGAATGCGGGTATTGCGTTCACACAGACCGAGAGCTGCGTTCACAAACGCGTTCGAACGCAATCTGAAGAATTCAAGCTGTCACGTTCGAACACACTTGGGCCCGTTCGAACGCACATGAGATTAAGTCAGGCCGTTCGAACGCACTCGGGCCACGTTCGGACGCACCTATGAAGTTTGCAATTTATTGGATTTTCGTGAGTATGGATAAGACTCGGATTTGGCTCTATCTTGAATATCATATATAAGGATTGTGAAACCCTATCTCTAGGGTAGTTGAAGAAGATTATTGAAGGAGACTTCTTGAGGCTACATCGGTTCTTCAACGAACAAGGTTCTACTCATCTATAGGAATTTAATCTTTCGTCTTAAGGGCTATCTAGACGAAAGATCAATCTCGAGGGCTACTAAGATTGGACTTCAATCACAAGAAGCAATGAATCATGGGTTCTAGCGATCAAGACTGAGAGGAACAAAGTCGTTTGGATCGATAGGTTGTTTTGTGAGTCAGTCTTGTAACTACTAATATTCTAGTGATTGGTTTTGATCCGAGTTTGGATCCGTGGTTTTTTTCCCGTTTGAGTTTTTCACGTTAAAATCTTGGCGTTCATCTCTACTTTCGTTTTTAATATTTCTTCCGACTTTTACTTAAGCGAACGAACGATATTATTGCCTAAAGGTTAGATACATATGTGTGTTTAGGAGTTTTTTCACTTATTGTATGGGCATATGATTTATCTCCAGAGATACTTTTAGCGTATGATAGGGTATGCTCTGAGCTTGTGGCATGATAAGTATCGAGTTTGGGGCTTGGTACCATAGTCCAGCATGATGAATGATATTCAGGGTTGAGATAGATGATTATGTTAGTGAGAGATATGTGGATTATGTCTAGCTCTGATACATACGATTATCTAGTGGTTGACATGCATCATGCATCATTATTGATGTGATTAGTACCATTGGATCATAATTGTTATACTGATATATTGTTATATTCGGTGATGTTATATTATAATTTCATCATGAGATATATTTTTGGTTGAGAATATAATATGCTCATTCATAAGAATTGATTTCATTTTATATATGTCATTGACGATACATATATATATATATGCTATATATGCTCATACATGGCATTATGTTTCTTTTTGATTCATATTATCTAGTACATGATTTACTCTCTGTTTGACTTCACTGATTCGGGGTAAGGTCTATTTACTGAGCTTTTAGCTCATGACTCTTTGTTTTCTGCTTTCTAAAAACCTAAGATATCGAGTGGAGCAAGATACTCCCTTAGAGGTCTTGCTAGTGGGTGAAGAGTAGAATGTGGTTAGTGTTATACGCTAGATGAGTTACCTTATCTAATGTATTAGTGGACATCCTCCAAAGTGTGTCTTTATCCTTGTCTTATATTCTAGCAGGTGACTTTGTACTTGTATAATTATGTATATACCACTGTTGTGTATATGTAGTTGTGAAAAGCTCTTGATGATGTGTTGTAGCCTGTGTGGGGCCCAAGTAGGGTTATCTGTATGCTGTTGATAGTTAGACTTGAGTATTTTTAGTTAGATGTTGTGGATAAAATTATGATGTTGATACAAGTTCATTTGATTGTCAGTAACTAACCAAATGGTTAGGTGCCATGCACGTGCCGTGTGGGCTCGTGCCATGCATGCGTTTAGGGTTTGGGTGTTACATTTTAGAGTGGTATCAGAGCCTATGTTTGTTAAGTATCTGGTAAATAATCAAGAGCTTTTGTACATTGTCACCTTGAGTCTAGGGAAGTATTCTGATCTTAGGGTCCTTCAAGAGATAAGTTTTAGAAGTTTACTTAATCACTAATCATTTGATGAATTTGACTATTTCCACAGAAAGATGTCGCCCCATCGCAGAGGTTCACAATCTAGGATGACCTCCACAGCTGAGGCCCCTACTGAGACCCTAGAAGTTCCTCAATTTGTAGAGGAGCATGATCCTATTTCGTGCCTCCTAGACAGTCAAGAAAGACTTATTGAGGAAATCCTTCGAAGCAGAGGAGCTGGCGTATGAGCAAAAAGTTTTGAGCCACCTCCTACAGCAGGCATCCTTAAATAAGTTTATGCAGTTAAACCCCCAAATTTATAGTGGAGGCGTTGATCCGCTGGAGGCCAGTGGATGGTTATCGGACATAGAGAAAATGATGGACACTCTAGGATGTAATGATTAGCAGAAGGTAGCCTTTGCTGCCTTTATGCTCAAAGGTGAGGTAGAACAATGGTGGAAAGCTATAGAGAGATTGATAAAATCAAGGATAGAGGATGTTGTCATAACTTGGGAGTTATTTCTTGATGTCTTTGATCAAAAACATTTTCCAGCCAAGAGGAAAGAAAAGATGGAAGAAGAATTTCTGAATTTACGTCAAGGTCCTATGATGGTGGCAGAATATGAGGTCAAATTTAATGCTTTAGCCTGTTTTTTGCCCCATCAAGTCCCAAATGAAGCAGCCAGAGGTCGACGTTTCAAGCATGGACTGAATTATGCTATACGTCAGAGCTTGGAGGCAGTAGGCCTCATCCCTTATGCTGATACAGTGGAGAGGGCTATGGCACTTGAGGGGTGATACGATCTCCATTTTGGGCCAAGGCTCGATCTATTCCAATTTTCAAATATGTACAGGATTTGACATGGAAATTTAGAATTAAATCCTGAAAAATTCTGTCATTGGATTGACTTGAGATTTTTATATGTTGTAGCCCTGGAAAAGAGCTTTCCAACAAATCATGTTTCAGGTGAATCGGAGGTTGGCATCACGAGATATCGTCCGATTAGTGGACAAACATCGAGGAGGCTGTCTTAGGATCCGTGGATGGAGGCATGAGATCCTAGATCATAGTGGATGCTAGTGGACCGACATTAATGGGGTGGCACCGGTGAATAAGTGGTAGTGGAAGGGTTATGGTTGATGGAAGGGTTAGGGTAAGTGTTGGATAGATTGGAAGAAGGGAAGGAGTTGGTCGCTCTTAAGGGACTAGAGTGATTGGCCAGTCGAGGAAGGTTAGAAGCGGCGTTGCCAGGGATCGAGAGAATAGGAGCGAAGAAGACGAAGAAGACAAAGCAAAAACTCAATTCATCAAAAATGACTCCATGGTTGCCATCCACATCATTTAGAGGCTAACCAAACAACTCAAAAATAACACTAAATAGTACATTTTTGCCAACCGCATTCGAACGCGCCTATTTCCCTCTTCTCTGGATTTGCGAACGCGATGCAGGCATTCGAACGCGTGTTTGAATGCACCTATTTCCCACTTCTCTAGATTTGCGAATGTGATGTAGGCGTTCGTAGCGTGTTCGAACGCCGCGTTCCAACGCACAATTTGCACTCTTAGGATTTGCGAAAGTGATGCTGGCGTTCACAATTGCGTTCGAACGCACTGCACCCGCCTTCAAACACGACAGACAAAAAACTTATTTTTTTAAGATTTAAACATTAAAACAAGAAACAAAGACACCCTTAAAGTGAATCCATACTCGAGACGACATCGGTGAAGTTCGAATCGTATCAATCCACCATGCTTCTGCAACCTTGTTCTCATGATTTGAAATTTGGGAAGTGATACATGATATCTAACTCTAGCTCCCAAGTAGACTCGTTAGTGGGCTTGCCTAGCCCCTCGATCAGCACTTCGGTCTGCAATCTAGATCCATGGCGTCTTCTCCTGCGGCCTAAGACTCGGACCGGTTTAGTTGGGCCATCTTCCTCCATTGGTTTGGGCAAGGCCAAACCCATCACATAGTTAGGCCCGATCTGGGTCTTCAATTCCGATACATGGAAAACCGGATGAATCCTGGTCCCCTCAAGTAGGTCCAATCGGTAAGCTACTGGACCAATTTGTTGTAGCACTCGGTAAGGACTATAGTACTTGTGGCCCAACTTCTGGTTTAAAATTGGCCTCAATTTAGATTGCCGGTACGGTTGAGCTCGAATAAACACAAATTGATCCACCTCAAACTCTCGCTCACGCCGGCCTTTGTTATGAGTCTGCTTCATGCAGTTTTGAGTTGTTGCTAGGTGCATCTTGAGCTATCTCAAGGTTTCATCTTGATTAGCAAGTTCCAAGTCAAGCTCGATCCTATCCGTCGCAGTGACTCCATTGTAGGCACGCAAGACAGAGGGAGTGCGCCCATAAACAGCCTCAAAGGAAGTCATGCCGATGCTAGAGTGATGAGCGGTATTATATGACCACTCGGCTCATGGAACGAATTTGACCCAATCCTTTGGTCGGTCCGCCACAAAGCATCGCAAGAATTGTTCTAGTCCATGATTCACCACCTCTGTTTGGCCATCCATCTTGGGGTGATAAGCTGAACTAAGGTTGATTTGAGTCCCTTGCAATCTGAAGAACTCGGACCAAAACTCACTGATAAAGATGCGATCCCGGTCTGACACGATCATCCTAGGCATCCCATGCAAGCATGCCGCTTCCCGAACAAAAATTTTAACAACCTTTTTGGCTAAAAACAGGTGCGTCAATGATATGAAATGAGCATATTTGCTTAGTCTATCCACCACAATGAACACCACTGATTGTCCTCGAACCTCCAGTAGCCCCTCGATGAAGTCCATGGAGATGTCCTTCTAAATACTCTTCAGTATAACTAGTGGTTGCAATAGCCTGCTGGGCTTGAGTGCCTCCAATTTGACATTCACGCACATACTTCTTCACGTCCGTCTTCATCGTTGTCCATGTACAGTTTTGGGCCAGCCACTTGTAGGTACGTAATACCTATTCTATAGGAGTATCATGGAAGTGTTCTATCAATAGTCTCCGTAGCTTTTTGTTCCGGGGTACCTTGATTCGCCCGCGCTCTAGTACTAACCCATCGCGCTCCTCATGCTTGGGGTGGCTTGAGGGGTTCTCTCTCAGCTCCTCCATGAGTCATACCAGATCACTATCCTCTACGCTAGCTCTCCGCAGATCTGAGAAGAAAGGAAAGGTGGGTGCCGAGAAAGAAGAGAGCTCCCTTGCGTCCCTTTCGTTTGGAAGTTCAAGCAGCGGTTGACTTCCATCCAGCATCGCTCTCTAGTCATTCCTCCAAAATGTCAATGTGAGACTTGTAAAATCAAATGTCATAGGCCCCAAGTTTCGAAGACATTGAGTCTCCAAAATAATGTTGGCACTTCGCAAGGCCAACGGATAAAGATCCAATGTGAAGAATTGGCCTTGCACCTTCAACTCCACACCTCCACCAATAAAATCTGCCCACAATATGGTGCCGTTTCCAATTGTTACGTCGAATTATTCTGTGGGTCAAGCCCAATCTTCTTAAGGAGTCTCTTGTCAATGAAGTTATGGGTGGACCTTATGTCGATCAAGATTCTCACTATAGATGTCTTGATTACACCATTTACCCTCAAAGTCCTTAGTGTGGTTGTCTCAGAATAGGCGTCGAGGGAGATCTCAGCCATCATGTCCTCCATAGGGAGAGAGGCGGTGGGGAGGGCACGAGTTGCCACTGCATGGCATGAGCTATCGTGCCATGCAGTGTAGTTTTTTTTGTTTTTTTATTTTTTTATTTATTTTTTAACCTTGGGTTGTTACAGATCTAGATGACTTAGTCAGGCAGTGTGTCAGGTCAGTGTGAGTGGGCCATCCTCAGTTGGTAGAGGAAGTGAATTTCGTAGGGGATCGAGTCAAGGTCGTCCTTGCTTTAGATGTGGCATATATGGTCATCATCTTCAAGATTGCCCTAACCCACGTTTGTGCTATGAGTATGGGCAGCCTAGTCATATCCGTTGTGACTATCCGTGTGCTGCCACCACCCTGACTTCTACTGCTGCAACATCTTCTAGAACTGCATCTATTGGGGTTTTTGCTGTGGCTGGCCGAGGCTTAGTGGGGGCAGATTCCTTTTAGTCTGGGTGAAAGTCTAGAGGTGGCCGGATCTTCGCGATGACGGAGCACAATGCTTTGGCATCCAATGATGTGGCCATAGGTACTCTGAATTTATTTTCTCATACAACAAGAGTTTTATTTGATTCGGGTGCCTCACATTCTTTTATTTCAAGTTCTTTTGCTTGCCATGCTGATATACTAATGGAACCTTTAGAGCTTATTCTGTTGATTGCCGCACCAGTAGGAGTGACAGTTGTTATTGATTCTGCTTATAAATCTTGCACAATTAGTTTTGGGGATATGGAGTTCAAAGTAGATCTTTTGCCACTAGAGCTGACAGATTTTGATGTTATCTTGGGGATGGATTGGTTAGCTGCATATCATGCCAACATAGATTGCTATAGAAAGGAAATTGTGATGAATTTAGCTGATAGGGCAGAATATAGAATTAAGGGCAATAAATCCAGCAACCTTATGAAGATAATCTCTGCATTTGAAGCTTGTAGGTTATTAAAGAAAGGATGTACAGGTGTCTTAGCTAGCCTGTTGGGAGATAGATAAACATATTAAATTAGAAGATGTCCGAGTTGTTAGAGAGTTTCCTGATGTTTTCCCAGATGATCTCCCCGAATTACCCCCAGATAGGGAAGTAAACATTTCAATTGATTTAGCGTCTAATACTTCACCTATTTCTAAAGCCCCCTACAGAATGGCACCAATAGAATTGAAAGAACTCAAAGTACAATTGGAAGAACTACTACAGAAAGGCTTTATAAGACCTACTGTCTCTCCTTTGGGAGCGCCTGTTCTTTTTGTTAAGAAGAAGGATGGGACACTCAGGCTGTGTATAGACTATAGACAGCTGAACCAAGTGACTATAAAAAATAAATATCCTCTATCTTGCATTGATGAATTGTTTGACTACTTAAGGGGAGCTAGAGTATTCTCTAAAATAGACTTGAGGACTGGTTACCATCAGTTAAAAGTCCGTGAGGAGGATATTTCTAAAACTGCTTTTTGTACTAGATATGGACATTATGAGTTTTTGGTTATGCCATTTGGATTGACCAATGCTCTAGCTATTTCATGGATCTGATGAATAGAGTTTTCCAACCTCATTTGGATCAATTTGTAATAGTTTTCATTGATGATTTACTAATATATTTAGCTAGTGAGTAAGAACATGAGTATCACTTGAGGTTAATTCTCCGGATCTTGAGAGAGAAGTTATTTGCCAAATTTTCAAAATGTGAGTTCTGGCTAGATCAGGTGGTCTTTCTGGGACATGTAGTATCACGGGAAGGGATCAGTGTGGATCAGTCCAAAATAGATGCTGTATTGAAATGGAGTCAACCAACTAATATCACAGAAGTGTGTAGTTTTCTTGGTCTGGCTGGGTATTATAGAAGGTCTGTAGAACGATATGCAAAGATAGCTATGCCCCTTAGTAGGTTGACCCGGAAGAATCAAAGGTTTGACTGGAATGAAGAGTGTGAAAATAGTTTTCAAGAATTAAAAAGAAGATTGACATGTGCACCAATTCTAATTATTTCTTGTAGTGGAATAGGATTTCAAGTGTATTGTGATGCCTCACGCAAAGGATTAGGTTGCTTTTTAATGCAGAATGATAATGTAGTGGCATATGCATCTAGGTAGTTGAAAAATTATGAATAGAATTATCCTACTCATGATTTGGAGTTGGCTACTGTAATGTTTGCTCTAAAGATTTGGCAACACTATCTATATAGGGAAAAATGTGAAATTTTTATAGATCATAAAAGTCTTAAATACTTGTTTACTCATAAAGAACTTAATTTGTGGCAAAGGAGATGGTTGGAATTAGTGACGGATTATGATTGTACCATAAATTATCATCCAGGTAAAGCAAATGTTGTTGCAGATGCCTTAAGTAGGAAGTCCGCTGGGAGTCTAGCATTTTTAATTAGCCAACAAACTATGATACTTAAGAATCTGCAAAGACTAGAAGTTCCAATTGTGACCGAGGGTAGTGGAGTTGGTTTACTAGCACAATTTACTATCAGACCTACATTGATAGATAGAATTAGTGCATCTCAGAAAACTGATATTAAGCTATGCAAATTATGAAACAAGTATAGAATTCCGGTAAACTAGATTACTCTATAGACTCTACCAGGATACTGCGTTTTAGAGGCAGATTGTCACGACCCGATATAGGAATTATGACCGGCCATGCACCTCAATATGCTTGAGATACACGAAGCCTTACTAATACTTCCTAAGTGTACAATAGCAAAAATAAATAAACGAAGAAGATCTGCTTTATTAAATTTAAAACTAATTGCAATAAACATAAAACAATGTTATTGTTTTTGAGTTTCTAAACGGAATAAAATTTATATTTAATCTAAAGCATAAAATCTAAAACAAGGGAAAAGTAAATACGAGGATCCTAAGTAGAGGTGGAGTCCGGGTATATCTCACTCAGTCGCCTCGTTGACTATTACCTGAGATAGATAATAAATAAAAGAAAACAAATCCATGAGCTAACAACTATAGCTCAGTGAGTGGAATCCACTCGCAAACCAAATAAATTCTAAATTATATTAATGCTGAATAAAATTAAACTAAAAGCAACAATATCCATAACAATTTGTAATAAGCATGCTCTTTAAATAATGACAATGAAAACAATAGTGAGTCAAAACTTATAACCTTGCTCAGTTTCAACATATTAACATCTTTCTAATATTTGTACTGTCATATATCTCAATGGGTCTATACCCTGTGCATCCACATCAACTAGAACTCACCTCGAGATGACGGTCGGGACTTTTTTTCATAGCTGATCCGGTTAGGGTCTTCAGATGGTATCACTATGTGATCAACACACTCTGTCTTTTCCACTAACCGTTGAGAGAAGTTAGAGTCACGTAGGAAATTTCTCATTCATCCTAGGACTATTCCCTAACCCCGCTAGAGTCATCTAAGAAAGTCACCGTAGTGATCTGATTTAGGACTTTCCCCTGGATTTCTAGATAAACTTGAGTCACCACAGAAAACCGCAAGCGATTTATATTAGGACTGTTCTCTAAGTCGTACCAATACTAGTCTCATTTTTCTTTCACTAAAATTTAATATTTGCACAAGGTATGGTGATGCACTGAGTATAATGATTAAATGCACATAGAAAATGTAACAATTAAATTTACACGTAAGGATGAAATAAATAGTTTTTGCACACAGAAAATTACTTGGTCTGACAAAGGTACGAAATATAATAAAAATAATTATGTGAGTGAACCCACTCACCTGAGTCTAGGCAAGACAACTGAATCTCAAATCCCTAGCTCACGTGCTAAAAATCACCACCTTTAATAATAAATAACAATAACATTTTAAATTAAAAAAATATTAAAAATTTCTACAATTTAATTAAAAATTATTAATTTGAGCCAAAATAAGCCCAAATCAGTTGGGTTGGGCTGCAGTTGGCCCGCAAGCCCACCCAACTAACACTTAAATGGATTGGGCCCAAGGCCCAATCCAATTAACTAATGGAATCAGGTTGGGTTCCTTGGATTCGGATCCAACCCAACCCGAATCCAAATCATAAAGGGAGAAGGCCAAACTCGGGTTGCCCGAGTCTGCCTTCTCCGAATCGAAAAAAATCGAAGGGCGAGAGAGAAAGTCCATCGACGACGACGATCGCTAGCCACACCCTAAGTTTTCCCCCGCCCCCTCACAATCGTGGCCACAGCAACCACACGAGGTGGAGGAGAAGTTGCCGCCGACGACGACCACACTCAAATGTGAGTTCGAATGCAATTAGGCGCGTTCGATTGCGATCGACGAAAAGCTACTATTTTAGGGTTAATAATAGCCAGTTTTGAATTGTTTGGTTTGTTACGATCCTTCCTCGGCTATAGGCTCTGATACCAGATTGATACGAACCCTCTTTTGGTGCTATGGCTCTGATTCAAGATTTATACGATCTTGCACGGAACTTTGAGATCAGATCCCGAAATATCCTGCCGTTGGATCGCTGTGAAATTTTGATATGTTGTAGGCCCGGAAAAGAGCTTTCCAACGGATCTAGTTTCAGGCGAATCGGAGATGGGGATCTCGAAATATCGTTCGTTTAGTGGACGAACGTCAGGATACTCTGTTTTGGATTCCGTGGATGAAGGCACGAAATCCTAGGTAATGGTGGATTATGGAGGGCCGGTGTTGATGGGGTGGCACCGGTGTAAAAGTGATGGTGGAAGGGTTATGGATGATGGAAAGGTTAGGGATAGCGATGGATAAAATTGGAAGAAGGGGGAGAAGAGGGCCACTCCTAAGGGACTAGGGTGATTGGCCTGTCGAGGGAGATTAGAAGCGGCGTCGCCGGGGAGATTGAGGGAACGGGAGCGAAGAAGATGAAGGAGGCAAGGCAAACTCAATTCTCAATATTCAATCCTAATCTTGGTTGCCCTACACATCCTTTTATAGGCTAACCAACAACTCAATCTTATCCTAAAACACAATTTTCCCCGATCCCGTTCGAACTCGCCCGACCGCGTTCGAACGC
This sequence comes from Typha angustifolia, assembly GCF_048772165.1. Lineage (NCBI taxonomy): Eukaryota > Viridiplantae > Streptophyta > Magnoliopsida > Poales > Typhaceae > Typha > Typha angustifolia. The sequence goes on along the minus strand of NC_133252.1, from coordinate 5,865,199 downwards.
GACTTACAGAAAACCTATTTTAATAAAAAATAATTACTAAAACATGAAAATAAATCTCTCCTAAGGTAAATCCAAGCTTGAGACGATGTCGGTGAAGTCCGAATCGTATCATGGTTAGCCTCTAAAGGTGTGGATGAAAACCATAGAATCATTATTGAATGAATTGAGTTTTGCCCTTGTCTCTTTCGTCTTCTTCTCTCTTGTTCTCTCGTTCCCCGGCGACGCTGCTTCTAACCCCCCTCGACCGGCCAATCACCCTAGTCTCTTAGGGGCGGCCCACTCATCCCCCTTCTTTCAATCTATCTATCACTTTGCCCTAACCCCTTCCATCACCCATAAGTCATCCACCTTCACGTACTCACCGGTGCCACCCCATTAACGCCGGTCCACCAACCTTCACCAACACCAAGGATCTCGTGCCTCCATCCATGGATCTAAAGATGGACTCCCTGATGTTTGTCTACTAATCTAATGATATCTCAAGATCCCATCGTCTAATTTGCCTAAAACTAGATTTGTTGGAAAGCTCTTTTCTTGGGCTACAACATAGCAAAATCTCATGTCGATCCAATAGTTGCATCTTTCGGGATCAATTTCCAAAGTTCTATGTCAAATCCTATACAAATCTAAAAATCAGGATAGATCGAGCCTTGGCCTAAATGGGAGATCGTATCACTCTAGCTAACGGTTCAACTGCGACTTCAACCCAAGTTGACCTTGTTGACTTTGGGAGCCATTGAACTCGGCTGTCGGTGATGGTGATCATCGACAACAACTCCATCTCCCTCTCTTGGTCTCCTTCTCTTAACGATGGTTGAGTTGGGTGGGGGTTTGAGCCCAGTCCGTAGCCAACGATGGACTAGGCTTGTGAGCCTAGTCCACCAGATCTCTCTCCTTTTCCCCAGCCTCATCCTCTCACTTCTCTCATTCCTTTCTCTGTCCTTTCTCTCTACTTCGTGTCGCCGAAGACCTCGATGAGGGCCGTGGATCACTAGAGCGCCGACGAATCAAACCAACCCCCTAGACCGATCGTTTGGTTAGTTCCCAATCCCTCCTTGTAGTTAATTTAATTTTTGTTTAGTAAATCATAGTTAAATAATATTTTTTCTATTTTTACCTTCACCGAAGAAATTCTGTAATCAGCAACTTCGGGTTGACCATCCACCAATCCAAGAAGTTTCTCCGCATCAGCCCCTTGCCGTGAGTAGCAAATTTGGGTACCCACGGGGTGCGTGGGAGGAAATGCCAAGTCGCCTCCCACCGTCGGTTTTCTAGGTCGTGGCCCCTCACTCGTCAACCTCGGTTGATCACCTCTTCGTGTGGAAGAGGTGGGTAGTTAAGGGCTTTGAGCCCTTTTTGCACCAAAGTAAGAACCTCCATGGCCGTCGACCATAGAGTTCCTTGCTCCTCACCGTCGACCACTCTAGTTGATGGTTCAACTGCGGCTTCCACCCAAGTTGACCTTGTCGACTTTGGGAGTTGGTGAACTCGACTATAAGAGATGGTGATCGTGGATGGCAGCTCTATCTCCTTCCCTCGATCTCCTTCTCTTAAGGATGGCTGAGCTGGGAATGGGTTTGAGCCTAGCTCGTAGCTAGCGATGGACTAGGCTTGTGAACCTAGTCCACCAGATCTCTATGGGCTATGGGGTGGGCCGTAGCCCACGCTCATAGCTAGTGGTGGACTGGGCTCTTAAGCCTAGTCCAAGTAATCTCCGGGTGGGCTACAGGGTGGGCCACAACCCACCTATAGCTAGTTTTGTTTTGGCCGAAAGGGCTATGGGTAGGCCACCACAGTCCACTTCCTCAATTACGGATGCAGTGCTGGGCCTTGATCCCAGCCCAACTTTTGGACCATAGGCTAGCCACTATTAGTGTTTATTTTTCTTTTATATATGTAGCTAACTTTCTAGATTTTTTTCAATCATTTTATTAACATAATTTAGGATAATATATAATTAAATTAGGTAGTTGAATTTATTAATCATTTCAATTATCTTTTATTAATGCCTTTGACATTTGCAAATAAGGATAATTCTAATTTTACCATAAATGACTATTTTTAATTAATATAAAATAATATATTAATAAGGAAGAAAAAATGCAAGACCTAGTCACCTATATGAACCTAGAAAATCAAACTTAATTTATGGAACAAGGTAGTTAGTTCTATAAGTTCATCATTCTTACGTTTTATTTTATTTATAAATTATTAGACCCATTATCGTGTGAGGAGGATTTCAAGATTTAGGAGGAGCTGACTGTTTAGGAGAGTGGGACCGATTTTAGAAATATTTTAGGTGAGTTAGGTACTATGTTAGTCTACGAATAATGTTATTATTATGATGATAATTACGTTATGTCATTACTGATTACTTTACATGTATTATTTATTATTTATCGCTTATGAATGATAGACTCCATACTTAGTTGTAACTTTGGATTATTTGCTTGGATTAGTATAGTATTTTTAAACCTATCTTAAATACTTTGTGAGATTATTACACTAACAGGTCATGTGAGGGTCACGTGGATCTTTCCACATAAGGAACATGTGATTTTTGGATGTGGGTGTTTCAGGAGACCATGGAGGTGATACGCTTAGTTAGGATCTTTTTTTATTGCATTAGGTGTTTATTTTTATTAAAATAAAATTCTTATGGGTCGCGTTCGAACGTAGGTGGAGTCGCGTTCAAACGCCATTGTGAATGCCTTGTGAACGCGGTCGGGCGAGTTCGAACACCTGCATTCAAAGGCCCGTGTCGCGTTCGCAAATCTAGAGAAGGGACTTTTTGAGTGCGTTCAAACGTGATCAGGCGCGTTCAAACGCAATCGACGGGAATATTCTAGAATAAGGGTTTCATATTATTTTAGGACCTATTGGCTAGCCTTTATAAATTTGTGGATGGCAACCAACTTCATTATACTATTGGATTCTTGATTTCTTGCTTCCTATCTTTCTCTAGACTCCTCCCTCTTTCCTCTTCACCATCCTTCCATCTCTACTATTGACAAGGTTTCTTCTAACCTCTAATCTCCCTCGTTTGTCGAGCCACCCCTCTTCTTTGAGATCTCGACCACTTTATTCCCTTCGTCTACTTCCCTTAATCACTTCTACAATCCACCCTCATCTCCATACTCATCCATAACCCTAACATCCACTCCACCTATCACCACCACCATCACCCATGTTATTCAGTATTTTCATCTCTGTTATAGTTCTAATATATGAAGGGTGTACATACGAAAGTTATAAATAAGGAAGTTACGGATGTAACACAATTAGTTTCGTAATTTTCTAACTACCGGAGAATATCTGACGAATATTTTCCCACGGTTACACGGACTGATTCCTATAAGAAATTCAGATCTTGAAGGAATCTTAGCGTAGCCTATCTTTGGTTCCAGATCCTAACAATTTGGTATCAGAGTCTATCAAATTGGTCTCAGAGCTTATCATTTGGTATCAGAGCCTATCATTGGTATTAGAGCCTATCATTGGTATCAGAGCCTATCAAAGTGGTATCAGAGCAGGCGAATCTCAAATCTCCACTAATGGTTGAAACAAGGAAGATGACATCAACAAGAAGACCTATGGAGAGCACACCGATAAGAGAGGACTCAATGCACGATGATCCTAACCGTGAGGCCGATTTCTTCGTAACGACCACGGCAGGACCATGTCAACCAACGTCCATGGGTTCGAATATGGATGAACTAAAGGGCATATTCCAAACATTGTTGCATAGAGTTGACAACATACAAAAGGATCAGAATGAATTCAAGGAATATGTCGTGAATCGATTGGGTTCATTATCTCCTCGACGACAAATGGAGTTTCAAGAAGGACCAGCGGTGGGAACCCATATAACCGATATTCCATAGGTCTAGGAGCGTCATATGAGTGTCGATGATCCCCTCCTACTTATGCCTTCACATCATCCCCCACCTCCATTACAAAACCCAAGACCGGCGGTGGTGGAACCCGAGAGGCGTGCGGCATCAATGCACTTTGTCGATGAGGAGGATTGGCACTATGAGGATGAAGTTGATCCCTATGGAGTTGGTGATGGACGTGCTTGAGGATTCAGAGAAAGTGATCAACATGCACAAAAGTTTAGACCTAAACCAAGGATCTTTCGTGAACCCGACAAAGCTATTCAGGGGAGAACCGCACGTTTGGACTTTCCAAAACTCAAAGACGGTGATCCAACAGATTGGGTGTTTCAAGTTGAACAATATTTTAATTGTCAAGGTACGGCGTAAGATGCAAAAGTCCATATGGCAAGCTTTCACCTTCAAGGAATGGCATTGCATTGGAATAGATCGGTTATTCGTTGTGGTGGATTTATCGGATGGGCTGATTTTTGTAGGAGGATTACACGCAGATTTGGGACAGTGATATATGAAGATTTTGCTGCCACATTAAGCAAGATGGTTCAAAAATGTACTGCATTGGAGTACCAACCTGAGTTTGAAAGAATTAGTAGTCATTGTGAGCCATCGTGGCCCGAACCGACATTGATGAGTATATTTATTTTAGGGCTGCGAGAGGAGATACAAACGGATGTTCGTACTCTATGTCCTAGTACTCTTGAGGAGGCCTTTGAGAAGACTGTGAGGATGGAACAAAAGCATAGGGCTCTTAAGATGGCAGCGAAAACCAACTGGGGCAACCGAGATGGGCGGTTTGCACCTAGAACACCAGTTGGAAATTCTACAGTTTCATAAACAGCGGTTGCGACTACTAGACCACAGTGGCTGCGACTACTAGACCACAGCGGCTACGACTACTAGACCATGACCATCTTTGAGACCTTCTTCCGACATTAGAGGAGGCACTAGACCCCCAGTTCGAACTCTCACACTTGCCCAGGTGGAGGAGCGTAGAGCGAAGGGCCTTTGCTTTCGATGTGATGAGCGTTTCACCCCCGGTCATAGGTGTTCTAAACCGATTAGGAGTGTGATGCTTATCGATAGTCCTGAAGAGGATGATGAGGTAGTTGATGATGGAGAGTGATGCTTATCGATAGTCCTCATACAACCAAGTCATAGCTCATACTCATCACCCGTGCTTTTGGTGCGAAAAAGGACGAAATATGGCATTTTTGTGTTGACTATCGAGCATTAAATGCTATTACCATCAAGGATTGTTATTTTATTTTGGTTATTGAGGAGTTGCTGAATGAGCTTGCAGGGGCGACTATATTTAGTAAGCTTGACTTGAGGACCGGGTATCATAAAATTAGAGTTCACCCGGCGGATATGCACAAAACTGCATTTCGGACTCCGGATGGGCATTACGAGTTCCAAGTGATGCCTTTTGGTCTCACCAATGCTCCAGCTACCTTTAAGGCCTCATGAATGATATATTTTGGCCTCTCTTGTGAAGGTATGCCTTGGTATTTTTTGACGATATTTTGGTGTACAATATGATTGAATTGGAGCATTGGAGGCATTTGGAGTCCAAGTGCCTATGGGGAGTACCAAAGGTGGAGTATTTAGGCCACATCATTTCAGCGGATGGTGTTGCGGCGGATCCTCAAAAGTTTGCACGTATGACTACTTGGCCTATTCCTACTACAACTACCAAATTGAGAGGATTTTTGGGGCTGACTGGTTATTATCATCGATTCATCACCGGATATGGCAAGATCACTACTCCTCTCACTTCTTTGTTGAAGGAATTTTTTAGATGGACGGATGAAGCCACTTTAGCCTTTGAAAATTTAAAAACAGCAATGACGATGACACCCATTTTAGCGCTACCGAACTTCACCAAAGAGTTTGATAGGCTCTGAAACCAAATGATAGGATCTGGAACCAAAGATATGGTACGCTAAGATTACTTCAAGATCTGAATTTATTACAGGAATCAGTCCGTGTAACCGAAGGAACATATTCATTAGATATTGTCTAGTAGTCGGAAAATTACAAAACCAATTGGGTTGGATCCATAACTTCCTAATCTATAACTTTTGTATTTACTTCCTTTACATATTCGAACTCTATTAGGGACAAAAATATGGAATAACATGGGTGATGGTGGTGGTGACGAGTGGAGTAGATGTTAGGGTTATGGATAGGTATGGAGATGAGGGTGGATTGTGGAAGTGATTAAGGGAAGTCAACGAAGGGAACCAAGTGGTCGAGATCCCAAAGAACAGGGGTGACTTGACAGACGAGGAGATTAGAAGTGAGGAGAAACCTTGCCAACGGTAGAGGTGGAAAGATAGTGAAAAGGGAGGAGGGAGGAGTCTAGAGAGAAGATAGGAGGCAAAAAATCAAGAATCCAATAGCATAATGAAGTTGGTTGCCATCCACAAATTTATAGAGGTTAGCCAACAAGTCCTAAAATAATATGAAACTCTAATTCTAGAGGACTCCCGTCGATCGTGTTCGAACGCACCCGATCAGGTTCGAACGCACTCAAAAAAGCCCCTTCTCTGGATTTGCGAGCGCGACTGAAACACCCACTTCCAAAAATTCACGTGTTCTTCACGTGGAGCATGTCCACGTGATTCCCACGTGATCGGTCAGTCAAATAATCTCACCAAGTATCTGAATAAGTCAAGAAATACTATAATAATCTAACAAATAATCCTGAATTATAATATCACAGGCCTCAACAAGCCTCTAGGAATACAAGTCCATCACAAATTTGCTAAAACATAAATACCCTCGTAGGGGCTAAGTCCAACTAAAATAATAGTATAAACAAATGCTAAAAATAAGGAATGAATCTGCTACTCCTCGATGTCCACATCCTCTATAATCATCTCTGAAATATTTCCACCAAAAATGGCGGTGAGCACGGGGCCGAGCAAGTAAAATCTAATAATAATCTAAGAATATTACATGATAAGTAAAAATGCAACTCATAACATGTCAGGGAAAATGTACATAATGACTTTTAATAGCTTTCATCATTATAGCTTATTTTACATAGAAAATCCACACAGGAGTCGAGTCACAATAACATATCTCACATAGTATCATAAAAAATCGAGGGGGACTAGTCAACTAGCGGTATTATCGCCCATACATGCTTGGCGACGCTGCATATGATCGGTTGTCTGTGGCCATCAGACTAAGGACCCCAGTCGTAGGCCCATCAACATCGTTCTAGTAATCATCGCACAGAGCAAAATCATCACATACGGCTGGCTGATAAGAGCACACAACTCAATAGACGTCCTGACCCTACGTCCTCGGGTACCGCTAGAACTACAATCCCTACCTCTCAATCATCTTTTCTAATATCATACTAGTCAAGTCTCCAACTAGGGCAGTGTAATCACCTGAATGCTCCACCTGCTACCGATCTCAGGTGTAGGCCGCTAATATAATACTATATAATATATAGTCTACCCCTAACCCTGGGTTGAGTAGGTAAAAGGGCACTGCCTAACTAGGATTTGACTAATAGTGATACGTGCACGTGGTGCCATGACTTCTATTATTTATTTAACATAAACATCACAATAACAGATATTATAAACAAGCATAGAGTCTATCATACATGTACATTGAGTGATAAATAATACAAGTAAGAACTGACATGTAATTAAATGCAAATATGAGATGTCATATAAGTTTCATAAGTAAGAAAACGATATTTAATTATCACAGGTAAGATATGACATAAGCATGCATTTTTAAAGACAATTATAGAATTCTACTCGCCTAGGGTATTTCTGGAATCCGTCTTACTCTCCTAATCAGTCGGCTCTTCTGGAATTTCAAAATCCTTCCCATACAATGCTGAATCTAATAATTTATAAATAAAATAAATATAAAATTAATGGATTTATAAACTAACCATCTTGTTGTGTATATTTAAGTTTGATTCTCTAGGTCCGACATATTATTTGTCCTAATTAAAATAATAATGGTCATTAGAGCCGTTCATATTGTAAATGTGAAGATAATTGAGAAGACTAATAAATTCAAATACTATTTTGATTTTGTATAGTCCCTAATTTTATTAATAACATGGTTGAGAAAATAATAATAATTACAATTTAGGTAGCTAATAGAATTTAAGAAAATTAATAGACTCAAAATTAATTAGACTAGGGTTAAAAATGTTAAAGATTGGGCTGAGCTCAAGGCCCAGCAAATTAAGTGAGAGTGAGAGAGGGAGAGTGGGCTGCAGACCTACCTGCAGCCCACTGGACCAGAGGTAATGGACTGGGCTTAAGAGCCCAGTCTAGCAGGGTGAGATGGTGGACTGGGCTCCATGGCCCAGTCCGACAACAAATAAGGAAGTGGGCTGCGGGGCCTCCCGCAGCCCACCAGAAACTAAGGGGGTGGACTAGGCTCTAGAGACCAGTCCACCGAGACCTTAGAGAAGAGGGGACTGTGGACTTGGGCTGCAACGCAGCCCACACCACAGCCCACAGAGAGAAAGAGAGCGGTGGGGGTGGGGTGGGGTGGGGGTGGGGGGCAAACTCCACCCTCTCCTCGTCTCCTTGACAGAGAAGGAGAAACAGAGGAGAGGGGTGTTGCTGCCGGTGATCCTCGTCATCGGCAGCCCCCCCGGCTCTAGCAACTTCTCCCCAAGTTGACTAGGTCGACTTGGGCGCAGGAGTGGACAGAACCTCTAGCTAGTGCGGCCGAAAGGTAAGAGTTGAGGAACTCCATGGCCGGCGGCCATGGAGTTTTTAACTCAGAGCTAGGTGGGCTCGAAGCCCTCTTCTCGAGTACCCACCTTTTTCAAGTGAAGAGGTGGGTCGGCCGAGGTTGACGAGTGAGGCCACCACCGCCGGTGGTGGCCGCTGGTGCCAAAGAAACCCGGCGGTGGGAGGCGACATGGCATCGCCTCCCTCGCGCCCCGTGGGTACCCAATTTGGGTACCTACAGCAAGGGGGTGAAGCATGGAAACTTCCCGAACCGGTGGGTGGTCGACCCGAGGTCGCCGGTCGACGAATTTCTTCGGTGAAAGAAGACGAAAATAAACTAAAGAGGGGATGAAGGCTAACCTGACGATCGAGGTGAGGGGTTTTGGTTGGCTGCCGACGCTCCGATGAAAACTTCGACGGCTCGGGAGAGAAAAGAGAGTAGGGAAAAGCGAAGAAGGGGAGATTCCAACACGAAGGAAACTCGAGGGGGAATGAGTGGAGATTAAATAGAGAAGAGGTGGATAGGGCAACGGAGTGGAGTTAACTCCACTCTGGCACACTTCTCTCCCACCTTTTGCAACTAATTGCGAGAGGTGGGGGAGGGGGAAGGAGTCAGCGCACGCGCCAAGCGCGTGCGCTGCGGTTAGGGTGCACGCGCATGGCGCGTGCGCTATTTTTATTTATTATTTATTTTTTTTAACGAGTGTTACAGCGACAGGCATTCGAACACGGGCGTTTAAACTCACCCAACCGCGTTCGAACGTGGGCATTCACAAGGCGTTTACAAGGGCATTCGAATGCGTCTCCACCTGTGTTCGAACGCGACCTATAGGAATTTTATTTTAATGAAAATAAATATGTAATGCAATAAGAAAAGATCCTAACTAAGTGTATCAGAGTTCATTGTGGAATGTGATCCATCGGGTGTTGGCATAGGAGCTGTAATAATACAAGAAGGACGTCCTATTGCCTATCTTAGCAAGGATTTATTGCAAAAATCTCAGCAATTATCGACTTATAAACGAGAGATATTGGTAATTTTGCATGCGGTGAGAAAGTGGAGGCCTTATTTGATCAGTAGACGATTCATTATTCAAACCGATCAAAGGAGCCTTCCATATTTTATGGGATAGCGCATACACACTCCGGCACAACATCGATGGGTTACAAAATTGTTGGGGTATATGAAATTGATACGATTCGGACATCATCGATGTCGTCTCAAGCATGGATTCACTTTAGGAGTGTTTTTGTTTCATGTTTTAGTGTTTAATTTCCATTAAAATAAGTTTTCTATAAGTCGCGTTCGAACGTGAGTGGAGTGAGTTCGAATGCGGTTTATGAACGGGGTTGTGAGCGTGGGTGAAGAGAGTGCACTGTGCATTCGAACGCACTGTGAACGCCTGCATCACGTTCGCAAATACCGATAGGCCCGTTCGATCACAGTGCGTTCAAACGCGGTCGGCGAAAATTGTAATGTTATGGTTAATTTGAGTTGTTGGTTAGCCTCTAAATGATGTGGATGGCAACCATGGAGTCATTTTTAATGAATTGAGTTTTTTGCTTTGTCTAGACTAGATCTAAGAATCGAAAGAGATCGAACCTTAGCCTAAGGGGAGATCGTATCAATCTTGGTATGAGAGCTCCATAGCCAGAGGTGAGATTGTATCAAACTTGGTATCAGAGCTCCATAGCCATAGGCGAGATCGTATCAAACTTGGTATCAGAGCCACCGTTTCTAGATCGTATCAATTTGGTATTAGAGCCACCGTTCCTCGGACAAGCGCTTCCAATGACGACCACCAAAGCCATGGCTGTACGGTGAGATGATGAAAAAGAGATTCTCCCAATAGAGGAGGGGAAAACGATTGCCGGGACTTCCACCCGCAGAATCGCCCGATCTAATCAGAATATGGAAGAACCTAGCGTTCAAGCCGTGTTGGGGTCTCTTTCTGAGCAAATGGCCATCAAAAATCAAATGATGATGGAGATGATACGGGAAATACGGGCGTGGCCGAATCCTTCTTCAACAAGCAGGGCAATCGCAAGGCAGCATGGGGAACCCTCCACAGCATACCCAACATCCTCCACGGCCTCCCCGTTCCTCACAAAAGTAGGGGAGAGTTCGGCTATCCAACAAGATCGAGCTTCTACACCTCGATCCATGGTTAGCTGCAACGAACCGTCGTCGGCTACAATGGGATCCTCAACCATTGTAGCAGCCCTTGGAACCTTCAAATTTTCCTATGCACCGGAGACCTCGCCGACAAACCGCAAAAGGCTAGTCGTTCCTTTCCCGATCCCTGCAGAAATGGTGAAGAGTCCAACTTCAAGGCAACAGTTTCCTTCGGTGAGCCCGATGGTTGGAAAGATTCTTTCGACGTCAGAACAGAGTTCTTCGATGAGTCAACAATTGTCCGGACCACTGTTGAATGGAGGAAGACCACACATGGCCGCCGGATATCCCTCATCCGAAATTCTCATCAGTGGTGAGGGAGATGATACAAAATAGCAAGTTCTAGCACTTGGGCCGCCTTACACCACCTTCTTTTGGAACCACAACGAGTCAGCAACTAGGAAGAAATCGTGTATGGCCTCCAGTGACCTTCCACCATTCTCCTCGGTCAATCGACAGTCGATCGTGATAGCGCCATCACCGGTGATGACGTTGCAGCTCCCCGCCAAGCTACAACTCAAAGGAGAAGGCCGCAATCTTCCAACCACGGCAGCACCAGCCGCTGACAACCTCGTAAAGACCTTGTGGGCTAATGCTTTTCTCACCCAGACGGCCGAAAGCTCCTTGCCATGGTTGCAACAAAATGAAGAAGAAGGAGATGAAGATTTTGTTTTTGTCAACCTCAGTCTTTCACAGCAGTCAACTGTCGCCACCCCAAGAGGGGCCTCACCAGCAGCTATTTTAGTATTCCAGATGACCGAAGGCTCCTTGCCGTGGTTGCAACGGGATAGAGAAGGACCTGAAGATTTAATTATTTGGGCCGACTTCAGCCTTTCATCGTCGCCGACTGCCGCCACAACATCGGGAACCTTGCTAAAGCAACTACTGGAGGTGGTCACTACTCAGCCAAGGCTGCCACGTGCCAAGGTAACTCCTATGGCAACGGCTGATGGAGATGAAATTATGGGAGAAATATTAGGGGTTTCAAATTTTTTTGAAAACCCTAAGTGGTTAGAATTTCAAGATGGCTACATGGTTGGGCTTGACTAGGTAGAATTGCTAGATATGAGCTGGGTTGGACCTATGAGCCAAAGGGGTCAAGTCGAGTGTGAGTCATCTCTGGACTTCGGGACTCAGTTAAGTCAAATAAGGGACATGATCAGAAACCCTCTACTTGACTTAAGACGAGTTTGCTTATACTAGGATACATTTGACTTGGATCCTAATCCATGGAGTGGGAAGAACGATTATGAGCACAACCAACAATCAGTTCGGCTAGTTGAACCAAACTTGAGTCACTGGGAGGACCTAATCTGGATCCATCAACTACATCTAACTTAACCTCCCGAGCACAATCGGATGTACCAGATTTCTATTGCTGAACTGACATTGAGTCAATTGGTTCGACCACCTGAGACCAAGTGGACTCAATGTAGACGGACCGAATTCCACCTTGGGCCAGTAGGAGTACAAGTATCCAAGCTCGACCGAGGATGAACCCCTTTGAGGCGGTTTTGGTCACACTCCCCCTGTCTTGCGTACCTACGATAGACTCGCAGCTACGGATAGGATCGAGCTTGACTAGGAACTTGCTGATCGAGAATCGAGCGGCCGATGCTCTTTCGCGCCAACCGGACACAAGTGAGCTTACCTCTTCTTCAGCACCAACATTTCATCTATTTTCAAATATGTGGGGAACCAATGTAGAAGATCACATACCATGGAGGAGCTGGAGTCAGAGTTCAAAGATCGCTTCCCAAATTTCAAACCTTGAGGACAAGGTTGCGAAAGCGTGGTGGATTGATACGATTCGGACTTCACCGACGTTGTCTCGAGCATGGATTCACTTTAGGAGTGTTTTTGTTTCATGTTTTAGTATTTAATTTTCATTAAAATAAGTTTTCTGTAAGTCGCGTTCGAACGCGGGTGGAGTGAGTTCGAACGTGGTTTGTGAACAGGGTTGTGAACGTGGGTGAAGAGAGTGCACTGTGCATTCGAACGCACTGTGAACGCCTGCATCGCGTTCGCAAATACCGACAGGCGCGTTCGATCGTGTGTTCGAACGCCTACATCATGTTCGCAAATCCATAGGAGCGAACTCAGTGCGTTCGAACACGGTCGACGAAAATTGTAATGTTAGGGTTAATTTGAGTTGTTGGTTAGCCTTTAAAAGGATGTGGATGGCAACCAAAGTCATTATTGATTATTGAGATTGAGTTTTACCTTGCCTCCTTCGTCTTCTTCGCTCACGTTCTCTCAATCCCCGACGACGCCGCTTCTAACCTCCCTTGACCGGCCAATCACCCTAGTCCCTTACGGGTGGCCCTCTCCTCCCCCTTCTTCCAATCTATCCAACACTTGCCCTAACCCTTCCATCAACCATAACCCTTCCACCACCACTTTTCACCGGTGCCACCCCATTAACGCTGGTCCACATTCAACCACCATCACCGAGGATCACGTACCTCCATCCACGGATCCAAAACAGACCACCCTGACCTTCGTCTATTAATCGGACGATATCTTGAGATGCCCACATCCGATTTGCCTGAAACTAGATTTGTTGGAAAGCTCTTTTTTGGGGCTGCAACATATCAAAATTTACGTTGATCTGATGGCGGCATATTTCAGGATCTTATTTCAAAGTTCCGTGCTAGATCTAGTCCAGATCTGAGAATCGAAAGAGATCGAACCTTAGCCTAAGGGGAGATCGTATCAATCTTGGTATTAGAGCTCCATAGCCAGAGGCGAGATCGCATCAAACTTGGTATCAGAGCTCTATAGCCAGAGGCGAGATTGTATCAGAAATTCAATACAAGAAGAGAACGAAAAATAGAGCGGCGGATGCACTATCGTGCCAACCCGATACCGCCGAGCTTGCATCCTATTCATCTCCTACCTTTTCCTTCCTTGATAAGTTGAGGTATGCATGTACATCTGACCCTGATATTTTGAGATTGTTGCAAGAGGTGATGGATGATCCAGAGCGCCATCTAGAGTTGGAGAATTGAGGCGGTTTGCTATTGGACCGCGGATGCATTCGGGTGTTGGAGTGTATTGTTCCGGTTGCATATTGTTAGGAGCTGCCAAAGGGGTCGAGAGTGCATCTTGTCTTCCATGTTTTATTGCTGAGGGAGCACATTGAAGATCGTGAGATCGTTGGATCAGTTCTACCAGAGCTATTGGAGGAGATAGAGATTATAGAGCCAATTCTTGTACTTGCTAGGTGCCGACAATGACATAGTACCAGATTAGAGATTGAGATTCTAGTTGAGTGGCTTAGCAAGCCATCCGATGAGGTGACATGGGAGTTGGAGACTGATATCTTGGAGCATTTCCCCGACTTTTCACCTTGAGGGCAAGATGGGGAAAACGTGGTGGGCAGATACACTTACTTAGAATCTTTTTTTATTGCATTAAGTGTTTATGTTCATTAAAATAAAATTTCTGTAGGTCACGATCGAACGCAAGTAGAGTCGCGTTCGAATGCCCTTGTGAACGCCTTGTGAACACCTGCGTTCGAATGCGGTCGGTTAATTGATCCACTGCAAAGGTGTTAGGCTGGGCTCAATAGAGTTATCCACTCTATTTTCTTATTTACTTATTGTATTTGCTTTACTTTTGTCCCATATTGGGAAATGGGCTAAGCCCATTTGTATCTTCCTTTTATAAATAGGAGGGCTGATCTTCACTTGAGGATCATGGATGAATTATTATGAAACTTTTGGCTTGAGCCCACTTGATACGATTCGGACTTCACCGACGTCGTCTCGAGCATGGATTCATTTTAGGAGTGTCTTTGTGTCTTGTTTTAGTGTTTAAATTCCATCAAAAATAAGTTTCTGTAAATCGCGTTCAAACACGGGTGGGTGAGTTCGAACGCGGTTATGAACGCACTGTAAACACCTGCATCGCGTTCGCAAATACGGATAGGCGCGTTCGAACGCCTGCATCACGTTCGCAAATCCAGAGGAGCAAACTCGGTGCGTTCGAACGTGGTGTGTTCGAATGCGGTCGGGCACGTTCGAACGCGGTCGGTGAAAATTGTATTGTTATGGTTAATTTTGGTTGTTGGTTAGCCTCTAAAAGGATGTGGATGGCAACCATAGGTCATTATTGAATATTGAGAATTGAGTTTTGCCTTGCCTCCTTCGTCTTCTTCGCTCATGTTCTCTGAATCCCCGGCGACGCCGCTTCTAACCTCCCTCGACTGGCCAATCACCCTAGACCCTTAGTGGCGGCCCTCTCCTCCCCCTTCTTCCAATCTATCCGACACTTGCCCTAACCCTTCCGTTGACCATAACCCTTCCACCACCACTTTTCACCAGTGCCACCCCATTAATGCTGGTCCTCCTCCAACCACCATTACCTAGGATCTCGTGCCTCCATCCACGGATCCAAAACAGAGCACTCTGACCATCATCCACTAATCGGACAATATCTCGAGATCCCTACAACCAATTCGCTTAAAACTAGATCCGTTGGAAAGATTTTTTCTGGGGCTACAACATATAAAAATTTCACATTGATCAGATGGCAGCATATTTTGGGATCTTATTTCAAAGTTCCGTGCTAGATTTAGTCCAAATCTGAGAATCGAAAGAGATCGAACCTTAGCCGAATGGGAGATCGTATCAAGCTTGGTATCAGAGCCACCGTTTCTAGATCGTATCAGCACTTTTCCCTCTTCTATCAGTCTAGGACTTGACTCATCATGGTTATATCCCTCTCCCCCGTATTCGACTAGTCGTTCCCTCTCGACTCTGAGAGCCAACTCCCTTCTCCGTCATCTTCTCTGCTTTGCACAGCACCCCGATCTAGTCCACACCATCGCATTCATCTCCTTTACGTCCTAAGGTCTTCCCCACACCCACAACCATCCATCGATGACCTCCATCCCGTCGATCCATAGGTTCCACCTTTCACGTCCATCTCGCAACCATCTGATCTTCGGTGAATATTTTCACCATAACTCTTAATCTACTCATCCGATCTACCTGATTTTGATTTTGTTGGATCTTTGACTTCCAGGGGAACAACCTACAAGAATATTAGATCTTTTGGATGGTTAGATCAATCATAATTTATCTCAAGATATCCACCTCTAGATCTATTCTGATCTAGCGAAGTATTTTGGTAAGATCTTGATATCTAGAAATCCACAAATCTCCCCAGATTCCACGACCCCATTCTGGAAAGCTGACTCAGATATCTATCTTCCGTCTAAATTTGATAAGTATCCAGCGGTCGGATCATCGGTTAATTAGCCTAGAAGATACGACTATATTTAGATCCAAATTAGACCTCAATCATCTTCTATTTCGAATTCTTTCCTATATTTCCTTAAAATATCCTTCCATATCTTCCCTATTCCCTTCAATCGTATTTCATCTACCATTCATAGCCATTCCATCTCCACCATTCATCCTTAATCTTCCATAATCATCCTCCATCTAACCAATCATCCACCATATCCAAGAACCAATGGTTGGATTCGATACATTCTATGGACGCCCCAATCCGTGATCGTATCAGCTGTGCTTTTATTGTGATGAACGGTTGACTTCCAGGCACAAATGTGCTCGATGGGCGACCACGGTGATGGTGTTGGACAAAGCGGAGGATGTGGATGAAGAGGAAGTCATGAAAGATGAAGTAGAGGACTTAGTGGAGGACCAAGAGGCCTTGGAGAGCAACAAGGAGGTCCACGCCAAGATCTCCATGCATGCCTACACCAGCACTAATGCACCAAGGATGCTTTGGGTCGACGGTACTATGAAGGATCAGACAATGAGGATCCTCATCGACACCGGGAGCACTCACAACTTCATGGATAAACATGTGGTCAAGAAGATAGGAATGGCTATAGAAGCTACCTTTGGATTCGATGTAGCTTCGGGAGACAACACGACGCTCTAGACGAACGGCATACGCCGAGGGGTTCTTTTGAAGATTGAAGGCAATTCCTTCATCTTGGATCTTCACCCGTTGGCCTTACGAAGGGCTAGCATTGTATTGGGGACCCAATGGATGCAAAGTTTGGCCTGGTGACCTTTGACTTTTCAGAAATGTGGATGAAATTCAAACGAAATGGCAAACGAGTGCGGTTAGATGGAATTCGACCACGGCCTAGAGCCCAACTTCAGCCAATGGTGGGACTGCCAAGGGCTAGGTGCCATGGACTTCTAATCCAATTAATCCAGAGTCAACTAGATCATACAAAGGAAGAAGAACTACCTGCTGATCTATCTACCCTATTGAAGGAATTCAACGAGGTGTTTGAAGAACCATGCACCACCGGCTTGATCCCAAGACCACCGCATTGAGATTACTCCCAGAGCTGAGCCAGCTAATGTATGGCCTTACCAATACCCATTTGTACAAAAGGAGGAGATCACAAGGCTTGTCAAGGATATGCTGGACAACAGAATCATCCAACCGAGTCGAAGCTCATACTCATCACTAGTGCTCCTAGTGCGAAAGGACAGAATATGGTGATTTTGCATGGACTACCATGCACTGACTATGACCAAATCCGAGTGAGACCTGAGGATGCACACAAGACCGCATTTCCCACACATGACGGGCATTATGAATTCAAGGTCATGACTTTTGGACTCACTAATGCCCCATCCACCTTCCAAGGATTGATGCATGATATCTTTAGGGCGCTATTGAGGCGGTTTGTGCTTGCATTCTTTGACGACATCCTTATGTACAACCGTTCATAGAAGGAGCGAACATATGCCCCTTGCGAATGCCTACATACTTTCACATCGACAAAGAACGTAAATTGTTCCACCCTGTTCGAATGCATGCGTGCGAGTACTTGCATACGTTTGCACTAATAGAGAACGTGAATTGTGCATTCGTACGCACTCGACCTTGTTCGAACACAATCGGCGAGAATGCAATGTTTCTAGGGTTACTACTTATTAGGGAGATGTTAGGTACTGTTGAGATGCAGTAGTCAGCCTCTTTATGGTCGTGCACGTGTGCAAATGGCATGATATTATAAAACACAATAAGCATAATGAAATATATATTATTATTATATTTTACGTGCTAACACGCATATTCATGCCTAATAAATATGCATAGAAATCATGATATGTAAAATCTTATCGAACGGCAAAATAAAATTAACATGCACGACATGCAATAATAATAGTAAGGAAAACGTATGCACATACATAATATGAATGTGATGATGTCATAAGGTAAGTTATTTCATTCTCTATACTACTACTAGATTATAGAAGTTTCACTTTTCTTAATCACATTCTTATTACTAGCTACAACTGTGTCATGGGATTATTCGTATAAGTATGAAGTCCACCTCGATAAGGAAAAATAATAAAAAGCATAAGCACAAATACCTACCATTAATTAATTAAATAACCCTATTGACGTCCGATATAGGTTTTGGTAGGTCTATTTAAGAATTCTCTTATTTAATAGTCAGGTAGGACTAGCATAGTTGTACCAAAACCTAGCACATTATTAAATATAATTAAAATAATATACCTCAAGTTATCATTTATACCATTATTATCAATTAATAGTGAATCACATAGTCAACATTTAATTAATCAACTTTGTTAAATAGGGCAATTTGCATACTACCATTTCGTTACACTGATCTGTATTAATCTGATAGGAGCAATTAATACAGATACACTTAAACCGCCGACTCCTTTGATAAAATTTATTTAACCTAAAAATTATAATCAACAACACTAAACTCCAAGTAGAGCTAAATCCATATTAAATTAAACCATTAAAATAAAATAGTAGTGGTACTCTTATACCGTTGCATCATTCATTAGTAAAGGTTTATAGCACTTAACATAACAAACAAAACCCAAACTACTTGGGCTAGCTCAAAGCCCGGAGCATCCAACACAAATTCACTAAGAATTGGCCTAAAGCCCCAAAGCCGCAATATTAACCCACTAAGGTCAAACCTGAAGCCCAAACTATCCAATAAAGCCACTTGGGCTAGGCTACACCCACAACTTAGGCTAGGCTATCTACAACCCAAGTTTAGGCTTGGCTACCTACAGCCCCATCCACCACCAAATTGGGTTAGGTTGCATGCAGCCTAACAACACCACAAACTCAGGCTAGGTGCACCTAGCTTGAAGCCCATCCCGGCACTCATGCTAATTGCTCCTAGCACAAGCTCAAGACAACCCATCTCTCCCTTCGTTTTTACCTCAACCAAAAGTAGGAAAGAAGGATGGTTGCCAGTGGTCACTACCATCGGCAGTTAGGGCCATTAGGTCGATCGACGCCTCACCAATGAAGGAAGACACCCTCGGTGTCAACCCAGCTAATGGGGAAGCAAAAGACTACGCGTAGATGGCAAGAATCTAACCGATGGGGAGTGGGGGAGTTGCTAGTGATTTTGGCCATCAGCAATCCCAGCCAACCCATCAGCAGCCTCCCCTCTACAAGCAAAAGATAGTAGAGGGCGAGTCCACCTGCTAGAGGTGGCCTACGGCAAGAATCACGCTCACCAAGGCTAGTGGCTAGGGCGTGGGGCTGCCCAACAACTCTGGCCATAAAGGGCTCCAAAGGATGCCATAGAGGGCATCTTCGCCGAGAGGGGAAACTCACCGGATTAGTGCGGCAAGGCACGAAGCCATCGGCCGGTCGGATAACGGCGAGACCGAGAGAAGGAAACACTAGAAGGAAAAACTCAAATTAACTAACTAACTGTAAATCAGACTTACTGATAGGTCTACGGTACTAATTTGATAGACTCTGATACTAATGAGAGGTCTACGGAACGATTCCTTCAAAATCTGAATTTATTACAGGTAGTAGTCCGCGCAATCGATGGAAAATATTCACCAAATATTCTCCCATAGCCAGTAAGTTATAAAACCAAGTGGAATCGATCTGTAACTTCCTGTTGTATGTTTTTTAAATTTTCACCCTTCGCAGATTTGAATTGCAATAGGGATAAATTTATTATTTAGTGTGGATGATGGTGGTGGTGATGGTTGGAGTGGATGTTAGTGATGGGTTACGGTACCAAAAGATTGGCTATGGAATGCTTCCTTCAAGATATGAATTTATTATAACAATTAGTCCGTGCAACCGTGAGAAAATATTACTCAAATATTATCTTGTTGCTAGAAAATTACGAAACCAAGTGGATTTGATTCGTAACTCCTAGATCTATCATTTTTGTATTTATGTCCTTCACAGATTCAAATTACAACTGGGACGAAAATATGAAATAACGCGGGTGATGGTGGTGGTGACGGGTGGAGTGGATGTAGTGGTTATCGATGTCTATGGAGATGAAGGTGGATGGTAGATGTGGTTAAGGGATATTGACGAAGGGAAAGAAGTAGTCGAGATCCGAAAGAAGAGGGAGGACTCGACAAACGATGGAGATTAGAAATTAGGAAAAACCTTGCCAATAGTAGAGGTGGAAGGATGGTGAAGAGGGAGGAGGGAGAGAGATTAGAGAGAAGATAGGAGGCAAAAAATCAATAATTCAATTCCATAATGAATTTGATTGCTATCCACATACTTATAGATGCTAGCCAATAAGTCCGAATATTAATAAGTAATCCTAATTCTAGTGGATTCCTGCCAATCGTTTTGAAACGCGCCCGATCGCATTCGAACACATAAAAGACGTTCTCTGTATGTGCGAACGCGATGCAGGCGTTCGAACACGGCGTTCGAACTTGCCCGACCGCGTTCGAATAGACTTTTCATGTCCTCTATATTTGTGAACCTGATGCAGGCGTTCGCAAGGGCGTTCGAACGCAACCTATAGAAATTTTATTTTAATAAAAAAAGATCCTAACTAAATCTATCAGCCCACCACGCTTCCCCCACCTTGCCGTTAAGGTGTAAAGTCAGGGAAATGCTCCAAAATGTTAGTCTCCAACTCCCATGTTGCCTCATCAGATGGCTTGCCAAGCCACTCGACTAGAATCTCCATCTCTAATCTGGTACCATGTCATCGTCGGTATTGAGCAAGTATATGAACTGGCTCTACGATCTCTATCTCCTCTAGTGGCTCCGGTAAAACCGATCCAACAACCTCATGATTGCGAATCCGCTCTCTCAGCAATGAAGCATGGAAAACAGGATGCACTCTCGACCCGTTCGGCAGCTCCAAATAATAAACAACTGAACCAATATGCTCTAACACTTGAAATAGACCAAAGTAGCGATGTGCTAACTTTTGGTTACGCATCAGACATAAGGTCACCTGTCGATACGGTTGCACCCTCACAAACACCCAACTGCCGATGTCGAACTCCTGCTCCCTATGGTTGCGAACATAAACTTGCTTCATACGATTTTGAGCAAGTTTAAGATGGGCACGTGGTCTCCTCAATGTGGCGTCTCTATCCATCAACGCTAAGTCCACCTCCATCCGATTTGCAGATGTAGATCATAAGCGCGTAATGCCGGAGCCGTGCATCCATATACCACCTCATATGGAGTCATGCCAATGCTGCTATGGTAGCAGATGTTGTAAGACCACTCCACCCACAGTAAGAACTCCAACCATCGTCTCGACATCTCTTTAACAAAGCATCTCAAGTACTGCTCAATGCCTTGATTAACCACCTCGGTTTGGCCATCCGTCTGTGGATAGTAGGCCAAACTGAAGTTCAATAGAGTCCCCTGCAATCTAACTTGGGTGAAAATAGATGTGATAATGCTGAAAAGTGCGCATACTTGCTCAATTTATCAACAACCACAAAGATAACGGAATAACCACGTACCAACGGAAAACCCTCTATGAAATCTATAGAAATATCTTTCCAAACACGGTCCGGTTTAGGTAAATGCTGTAGTAATCCGACCGATTTCAGTGTGGTTGCCTTAACCCTTTGACAGACTTCGCAAGCACGGACAAAACTCCTCACATCCCACCTCAATCCTAGCCATGTGCAACTCTAAGACATCCTTCTATAAGTCCTGAAGACACCCTCATGACTAGCCTTTGGAGTTTGGTGGAAGTGGTCTAATAATTTCTATTGCAATCCATCATTTGTGGGCACCTAAATACATCCGCGGTCCAGCAGCAAACCATCTCGATTCTCCAATTCGGGATGGAATTCGGGATGGCGCTCCGGATCATCGATCACCTCTTGCAAAAATCTCAAAATATCTGGATCAGATTACATGCATACCTCAGCTCATCAAGGAAGGGAAAGGTAGGAGAAGAATAGGCTGCAAGCTCGGCGGTATCGTGTTGGCGCGATAGTTTTCAAAGGCTATAGTGACTTCATCTGTCCATATAAAAGAGTCCTTCTTCAATAAAGAAGTGTAAGGAGTAGCGATCTTGCCATACCTGATGATGAAATGGCGATAATATCCGGTCAGTCCCAAGAATCCTCGCAATTCGATGGTAGTAGTAGGAATAGGCGAAGCGGTCATGCATGCAACCTTGAGGATCTTCACCTTCCGCTGGAATGATGTAGCCTAAATACTCCACTTGTGGTACTCCCCATAGGCACTTAGACTTCTTGATCTTTAATTGGTTTTGCTTCAATAAATTCGACATATCTTTCAAATGCCGCCAATGCTCCAATTCAGTCCTACTGTACACCAAAATATCGTCAAAAAATACCAAGACATACCTTCGTAATAGAGGACAAAATATATCATTCATGAGGCGTTGAAAGGTAGTTAGAGCATTGGTGAGACCAAAAGGCATCACCCGGAACTCGTAATGCTTATTCGGAGTCCGAAATGCAGTTTTGTGCACATCCACCGAGTGAACTCTAATTTGATGATACCCGACCCTCAAGTCAAGCTCATCCAATATCTCCTCTATAACCAGAATAGGATACGAGTTCTTGACGGTAATAGCGTTTAATGCCCGATAGTCGACACAAAACGTCATGTCCCGTCCTTTTTTTGCACCAATAGCACGGGGGATGAGTATGAGCTATGACTTGGTTGTATGAGGCCTTGCTCTAACATCTCGGCTACCATCTTAGAGATAACTTCATTTTGCACATGTGGATATCGATATGGCCTCACATTCGCCGATGCAGCCCCAAGCACAATTTCTATGCGGTAGTCCGCCATTCTCCTTGGTGGCAACTCTTTTGGTTCCTCAAATAGTTCAGCAAATTTGTCTAATAAATTAGACAAGTCAATGGTAATATCTAGACTCATTTGAGGCTCATCTCCTACTGGTCCTAATTGAAGAAGATAGGCCAAATCATTCGCACATGGCTGCCCCACCATTGGCTGCATTGCAGGAATCGGTGGAGATCGAACGCTATCAAGCCGCACATCTTTGTTTCGTTGCTTAAATTTCATCCACATGCTCCCTAAATCAAAAGTGATAGGTCCCAAGCTTTGTAATCACTGAGTGCCAAGGACAATGTTCGCTCCTGACAATGCCAATGAATACAAGTCAACAATGATATCGTGTCCTTGCACTCGTATATCGACCCGGCGACACAAGCTCTCTGCCTTAAGCTTCATGCCGTCTCCAATTACAACGTCAAACCCCGTGGTCAGCTCAGCATCCAAAGGTAATCTCCTCACTAACCTCTCATCTAGAAAGTTATGTGTACTCCCAGAATCGATGAGGATGTACACATAATGCTTTCTAACGAGTCCGTCTACCTGTAAAATCCTCGGCGCGAAAATACCCGAATATGCATGCATCGATATTTCAGCTTGGATATCTTCTTCCGCACCCTCCTCAATGGCCTCCTCATAGACCTCCTCTGGACACTCTCCATCATCAACAATCTCATCATCCTCTTCGAGACCGTCGATGAGCATTATACTCCCGATCGGTTTAGAACACCGATGACTAGGGGTGAAACGTTCATCGCATCAAAAGCAAAGACCCTTTACTCTTCGCTCCACCATCTAGGCAAGTGTGAGAGCTTAAATAGGGGGTCTTGTGCCTCCTCTAACATTAGAAGAAGGTCTCAAAGGTGGTTGTAGTCTAGTGCTCGCAGTCGCTGTTTTTGAGCTCATAGAATATCCAACCGGCGTTCTAGGCGCAAACCACCAATCCTGGTTGCCCCAACTTGTTTTGTTGCCATCTTGAGAGCCTTATATTTTTGCTCCATCTTCATTGCCTTCTCAAAGGTCTCCTCAAGAGTGGTAGGACAAAGAGCACGAACATCCGCTTGTATCTCCTCTTGCAGCCCTGAAATAAATGTGCTCATCAATGTCGGTTCGGGCCAAGATGGCTCACAACGACTACTAACTCTTTCAAATTCTGCTTGGTATTCTAATATGGTCGTCCTCTAAACCATCTTGCTTAATGTGGCAGTAAAATCTTCATATGCTATTGTCCTAAATCTGCGTGTAATCCTCCTAAAAAAGTCAGCCTATTCGAAAAATCCTTCACCACGAATAATAGATCTATACCAATGCAATGCCATTCTTGGATGTGAAAGCTTGCCATCTGGACCTTTGCATTTTTTACTGTTCCTTGACAATTAAAATATAGTTCAAATTGAAACACCCAATCCATTGGATCACCGCCTTAGAATTTTGGAAAGTCTAAGTGTGCGGTTCTCCCCTGGATAGCATTATCGGGATCGCAAAGGATCCTTGATTAAGGTCTGAACTTTGTGCATATTGATCACCTTCTCTAAATCCTCGAGCACGTCAATCAGTTCATGACAAATTCCTTTAAGTCATTATGATCCTTTTGCATTGCGTCAACTCTTTGCAGCAATGTTTGGAACATGCCCTAAGTTCATCCACTAAGCCCATATTCACACCTATGGATGTTGGTTGACTCGATCCTGCCATGGTCGTTCCAAAGGAATCAGCCTCACGGTTAGGGTTATCGTGGGTTGAGTTTTCCCTTGTCGGAGTGCTCTCCATTGGTCTCCTAGTTGATGTCTTATTACTTGCTTCCACCATTAATGGAGGTCTGAGGTTCGTCTGGCTCTGATACCAAATTGATAGGTTACGGTACCAAAAGATCGGCTATAGAATGATTCCTTCAAGATCTGGATTTATTATAGGAATTAGTTTGCATAATTATGGGAAGATATTCATCAAATATTCTCCTATATTCATAAAATTACAAAACCAAGTGGATTAGATTCGTAACTTTCTGATCTACATTTTCCGTATTTACATTCTTAGTAGATTCAAACTATAACTTAGACAAAAACATGAAAGAACACGGGTGATGGTGGTGGTGATGGGTGGAGTGGATGTAGAGGTTATGGATGATTTTGGAGATGAAGGTGGATGGTGGATGTGCTTAAGGGATATAGACAAAGGGAAAGAAGTGGTTGAGATCCCAAAGAGGAGGGAGGACTTGATAGACGAGGGAGATTAGAAGTTTGGAGAAACCTTACCAACAGTAGAGGTGGAAAGATGGTGTAGAGGGAGGAGAGAGAGATTAGAGAGAAGATAGGAGGCAAGAAATCAATAATCCAATTACATAATGAATTTGACTGCCATCCACATACTTATAGATGCTAGCCAACAAGTCTTAAAATTAATAAGTAACCTTAATTCTAGAGGATTCTAGTCAATCGCGTTTGAACACGCAAAAAATGTTCTCTGCATGTGCGAACGCGCAAGCGTTCGAACTCGCCTGACCGCGTTTGAACGGACATTTTGAGTCCTCTATATTTGCGAGCCTAAATAGGTGTTTGCAAGGGCGTTCCAATGCGACCCCTCCTGTGTTCGAATGCGACCTACAAAAAATTTATTTTAATGAAGATAAATAACTAATTCAATAAGAAAGATCCTAACTAAATGTATGAGTTAGGGTTATGGATGGTAGTAGAGATGAAGGTGGATGGTTGATGTTATTTAAGTGATAAAGATGAAGGGGAAGAAGTGGTTGAGATCCTAAAGAAGAGGGAGAACACGATAGACGAGGGAGATTAGAAGTTAGGAGAGACCTTGCCAATGGTAGAGGTGGTAGGTTGGTGAAGAGGGAGGAGAGAGATTAGGGTAGAGAGAATATAGAGAAGATAGGAGGCAAGAAATCAATAATTCAATAGCATAATAAATTTAGCTGCCATCCACACCTTTATAGAGGCTAGCCAACAAGCCCTAGTAATAATAATTAACCCTAATCCTAGTGGAATCCCGTCGATTGTGTTCGAATGCTCCTGATCACGTTCGAACGCACAAAAGGTGTTCTCTGAATGTACAAACGCGATGTAGGCGTTCGAACGCAACATTCGAATATGCTCGATCATGTTCGAATACACATTTTATGTTCTCTATTTTTGTGAATCTAATGCAGGCATTCGCAAGGGCATTCAAACGCGACCCCTTCCGCGTTCGAACGCAACCTACAGGAATTTTATTTTAATAAAAATAAATAACTAATGGAATAAGAAAAGACCATAACTAAATATATCAGCCCACCACGCTTCCCCCACCTTGTCCTTAAGGTGAAAAGTCAGAGAAACGCTCCAAAATATCAGTCTCCAACTCCCATGTTGTTAGGTTTTTAATTGTTGGTAATTGTGTACAAAATATTATAAGTGTATTTTTTACATATATATGAGCTTTACACAAGTCTAGAAAATCTCTAGTTTGAAGAATTGCAAAATTATTGAAGCAAAGTTGATGAGATCAAGTCATACCAACGAAGTTTGAAAATCTTGGACTTTCGTGAGTATGGATAAGACTCGGATTTGGCTCTATCTTGAAGATCATATATAAGGATTATGAAACCATATCTCTAGAGTGGTTGAAGAAGCATTATTGAAGGAGGCTTCTTGAGGCTACATCGGTTCTTCAACGAATAAGATTCTACTCATTTATAAGAATTTAATCTTTCGTCTTAAGGGCTATCTACACGAAAAATCAATCTCAAGGGCTACTGAGATTGGACTTCAATCACAAAAAGTAGTGAATCGTTGGTTCTAGCGATCAAGACTGGGAGGAACAAAGTTGTTTGGATCGACGGGTTGTTTTGTGCAAGTACTGCGTTCATTCACACAGACCGAGAGCTACGTTCACAAACGCGTTTGAACGCGGGTACTGCATTCACACAGACCGAGAGCTGAGTTCACAAACGCGTTCGAACGAAATCTAAAGAATTCAAGCTGTTGCGTTCGAATACACTTGGGCCCGTTCGAACGCACATGAGATTAAGTCAGGCCGTTCGAACGCACCCGGGCCACGTTCGAACGCACCTATGAAGTTTGCAATTTATTGGATTTTCGTGAGTACGGATAAGACTCGGATTTGGCTCTATCTTGAAGATCATATATAAGGATTGTGAAACCCTATCTCTAGGGTAGTTGAAGAAGATTATTAAAGGAGACTTCTTGAGGCTACATCGGTTCTTCAACGAACAAGGTTCTACTCATCTACAAGAATTTAATCTTTCATCTTAAGGGCTATCTAGATGAAAGATCAATCTTGAGGGCTACTAAGATTGGACTTCAATCACAAGAAATAGTGAATCGTTGATTCTAGCGATCAAGACTGGGAGGAACAAAGTCGTTTGGATCGACGGGTTGTTTTGTGAGTCAGTCTTGTAACTGCTACTATCATAGTGATTGGTTTTGATCCGAGTTTGGATCCGTGGTTTTTTCCCGTTTTGGGTTTTTCCACGTTAAAATCTTGGCATTCATCTCTGCTTTCATTCTTAATATTTCTTCGGATTTTTACTTAAGCGAACGAGCGATATCATTGCCTAAAGGTTAGATACATACGTGTGTAGAGGGATTTTTTCAATTGGTATCAGAGCAGGTTCTCTCACTCTTTGAGAGAGATCAGATAGGCATGGATTTTCATAGAGATGGACCCTCATCTATTAGACCTCCTATTCTAGATGGATCAAATTATGGATATTGGAAAGCTAGGATGAGAGCTTATTTGAAGTCTATAGATGAGCGAGTATGGATGGCCATTGTGAATGGTTGGAGTCCACCAATGTACATGGTGAATGATAAGTTTATTGAGAAACCGATTGAGTCATGGGATAAGACAGATTATGAAAAAGTTGGCTGGAATAGCAAAGCAATAAATGCAATTTTTAGTTGTGTTTCCTCGGAAGAATTTAGAAGAATTTCTACTTGTGAGATAGCAAAAGAAGCCTGGACGATCTTAAAAACAATTTATGAAGGAACTGTGGTTGTAAAACTTTTGAAACTTCAGAGGTTGACTACTAGTTTTGAAACCCTACGTATGGAGGAGAATGAGACATTTGATGAGTTCTATGCAAAGCTGAGTGATATAGTCAACTCCAGTTTCAACCTAGGAGAGAAAATTCCTGAAAACATAATTGTTCGTAAGATCCTTAGGTCTCTTCTAGAAAGGTTTCAGGCGAAAGTTACAGCTATTGAGGAAAGTAAGGACATCGACTCCATGAAAGTTGAACAATTGGTAGGAAATCTACAAACATTTGAGTCTAGTCTTTCAAAACCGAGGAAGTCTAAAGGGATGGCCCTATCCATAGTTGAAAAAAATTTAGAGGAGTCTGATGATGAAGGTGATTTAGATGTTGAGATGTTGACTATGTTTGTCAAAAAGTTTAATAAATTCTTTCGAAAGCCAAACAAGTTGAATACTGAAAAACTTGAGAAAAGCAAAGCCTTTGTGAAAAAGAAGAATTCTATGAGTTCGAATACAGGTGTGAGTAACAACAATGTCAAATAGAAAAATAAGAATTCTGAGAATAAAATTTGATGTTTTGAATGTTCTAGTTTTGGACACATCGCATAAGAATGCCCTAATCGTCTAAAGAGGAAGGGTAAAGCTATGAAAGTTACTTGGGATGACTTAGATGAATCTGATGATGATTCTGAAAAAGATGAAGAAAACTTTGTAGCCTTTGCCTCTTCTCTAGTTAATACTGACTCTGTTGTTGATACTGATAGTACAGATGATCTTGATATGTTACCAACTGAGGAAGATGAATCTGAAATTCAAAAAGCATATAATAATTTGTACCTGGAGTCGTTTAAACTCAAGAAAAGCAATCTTAGACTACTTCAACGACTCAAGGTAATCGAATCAGAAAGAAATCAATTTGAGGAGAAGTATAAATTGGAATTTGAACATGTTAAAGACCGTTTTGAACAACTTGACAATGCGAAAAATAAGATGAAGGCTGATGAAATTGAACTAAAGCGATTGCAGAAGGAAGTGACATTTTTTAAAGGGAAGAACAAACTTGACGAGATATTAAAAGCTCAGATTTCTAGAAAAGACAGGTATGGTATTGGATACACTCGTAATTCAAATCATAATAAAACTATTTTTGTTTCTATAGGTATACAAAAGGAAGAAAACCTGAGGTCATCAACCGCTTTTTCAAAACAATCCTGGATAAATGTCTTTAAACTGAAGTTCAATCAACAAACTGGTAACTTTTCAATGGCACCAAAGGTAAATTTTAGTCATACTCCTCGACAAAAGGTGAGTAAAAAAGGGTTTGTTCCAACATGCTTTTATTGCGGCATTTTAGGGCATATTCGACCCCATTGCAATTTTTTGCAAAAACCTAGAAGTTCTTTCATTTATGGGATGAAAATAAAGGCCATATGAGTCAAGAAAAGTGACTTGAAATGTTATGTTGTACATACTACCTTGAAAGCTTTAAATTCTGACTTGTGGTATTTAGACAGTGGCTGTTCAAGACATATGTCAGGCGACAAATCCTTATTTTCTAATCTCGAAGAACATGAAAGGGGAGTTGTGACATTTGAAGATGGTAACTCATCCAAGGTAATAGGTAAAGAAAAGGTAAGTACTCTAGGTGTTCCTATTCTTGAAAATATTTTTTATGTTAAGGGCTTGAAAGCAAATCTACTAAGCATCAGTCAATTTTATGATGAAGGTTATGAGGTAAAATTCTCAAAAAATGATTGTACTATTCTAGATCATGATCGTAATGTTATATGTTTTGGATCTAGAACATCTGATAATTGCTATGTTATTAGAACTTCACATAATCTGAAATGTAACAATGCAAAACATGCTAGAACTCCTGTGAGTACAACTACCAAACTAGGAAAAGACACTTAAGGAAAAAGTGTTGATCAGACACTATATAGGAGCATTATTGATAGTCTTTTGTACTTAACTGCTAGTAGACCTGACATTGCATTTAGTGTCGGTGTGTGTATTAGGTTTCAATCTGAACCTAAGGAGACACATTTGTTTGCTATGAAACGTATCATAAAATATGTTAATGGCACAGTTGATTTAGGTATCTGGTTTACTTATGACTCGGGTGCTATCATATCGGGATACATGGTATCTGATTGGGCAGGTTCATGTGATGATAGAAAAAATAATTCAGGTGGATGTTTTTATGTTGGAAACAATCTGGTTGCTTGGCACAGTAAGAAACAAAATCCGATATCTTTATCTACCATGGAGGCCGAGTACATTGCAGTAGGGAGTTGTTGTTCTCAGTTACTATGGATGAAACAGATGGTCAAAGATTATGGCATTGAATAAGATACTATGGTGCTTTATTGTGACAACATGAGTGCTATTAATATATCGAAAAATCCTGTTCAACACTCGCGTACAAAACATATTGATATCCGACATCATTTTTGTTAGGTTTTTTATTTATTGGTAATTTTGTACAAAATATTCTAAGTGTATTTCTTTAATGTATTTGAGCTTTACACAAGTCTAGAATATCACTGGTGTGTGAAGAATTGCAAGATCATTGGAGAAAAGCCTCGCGTTCACAAGCGCGTTCGAACGCGGGCATTGCGTTCACATAGACAGAGAGCCGCGTTCACAAACGCGTTCGAATGCGGGCACTGTGTTCACACAGACAGAGAGCCGCATTCACAAACGCGTTCGAACGCGGGTACTGCGTTCACACAGACCGAGAGCAGCGTTCACAAACGCGTTCGAACGCAACCTGAAGAATTCAAGCTGTCGCGTTCGAACGCACTTGGGCCCGTTCGAACGCACCTGAGATTAAGTTAGGCCGTTCGAACGCACTTGGGCCGCGTTCGAACGCACCTATGAAGTTTGCAATTTATTGGATTTTCGTGAGTACGAATATGATTTGGATTTGGCTCTATCTTGGAGATCATATATAAGGATAGTGTTGCCCTAACCTAGGGGAGTTGAAGAAGATTATTCAAGGAGACTTTTTGGAGGCTACATCGGTTCTTCAACAAACAAGGCCCTTCGCACCTACAAATCTTAATCTTTCGTCTTAAGGGCTATCTAGACTAAAGATCAATCTCGAGGGCTACTGAGATTGGACTTCAATCACAAGAAGTAGTGAATCGTGGGTTCTAGCGATCAAGACTGAGAGGAACAAAGTCGTTTGGATCGACGGGTTGTTTTGTGAGTCAGTCTTGTAACTGCTACTATCATAGTGATTGGTTTTGATCCGAGTTTGGATCCGTGGTTTTTTTCCCGTTTGGGTTTTCCAGGTTAAAATCTTGGCGTTCATCTCTACTTTCGTTTTTAATATTTCTTCTGACTTTCACTTAAGCGAACGAGAAATATCATTGCCTAGAGGTTAGATACATACGTGTGTCTAGGGGTTTTTCAATTGGTATCAGAGCGGGTTCTCTCACTCTTTGAGAGAGATCAAATAGGCATGGATTTTCATAGAGATGGACCCTCATCTATTAGACCTCCTATTCTAGATGGATCAAATTATGGATATTGGAAAGCTAGGATGAGAGCTTATTTGAAGTCTATAGATGAGAGAGTTTGGATGGCCATTATGAACGGTTGGAGTCCACCAATGTACATGGTAAATGATGAGTTAGTTGAGAAACCGATTGAGTCATGGGATAAAACAGATTATGAAAAAGTTAGCTGGAATAGCAAAGCAATAAATGCAATTTTTAGTTATGTTTCCTCGGAAGAATTTAGAAGAATATCTACTTGTGAAATAGCAAAACAGGCCTGGATGATCTTAGAAACAACTCATGAAGGTACTATGGCTGTAAAACTTTCGAAACTTCAGAGGTTGACTACTAATTTTGAAACCCTATGTATGGAGGAGAATGAAACATTTGATGAGTTCTATGCAAAGTTAAGTGATATAGTCAACTCCAGTTTCAACCTAGGAGAGAAAATTCCTAAAAATAGAATTGTCCGTAAGATCCTTAGGTCTCTTCCAGAAAGGTTTCAGGCAAAAGTTACAGCTATTGAGGAAAGTAAGGACATTGACTTTATGAAAGTTGAACAATTGGTAGGAAATCTACAAACATTTGAGTCCAGTCTTTCAAAACCGAGGAAGTCCAAAGGGATAGCTCTATCCACTGTTGAACAAAATTTAGAGGAGTCTGAAGATGAAGGTGATTTAGATGTTGAGATGTTGGCTATGTTTGTCAAAAAGTTCAATAAATTCTTTCGGAAGCCAAACAAGTTGAATACTGAAAAGTTTAAAAAAAACAAAACTTTTGTGAAAAAGAAGAATACTGTGACTTCGAATACAGGTGGTAGCAACAACAATGTCAAACAGAAAAATAAGAATTCTAAAAATAAAGTTCAATGTTTTGAATGTTCTGGTTTTGGACACATCACACAAGAATGCCCTAATCGTCTTAAGAGAAAGGGCAAAGCTATGAAAGTTACTTGGGATGATTCAGATGAATCTAATGATGATTCTGATAAAGACGAAGAAAACTTTGTAGCCTTTGCCTCTTCTCTGCTTAATACTGACTCTGTTGATGATAATGATAGTACAGATGATCTTGATATGCTACCGGCTGAGGAAGATGAATTTGAAATTCAAAAGGCATATAATGACTTGTACCTGGAGTCGTTTAAACTCAAGAAAAGCAATCTTAGACTACTTCAACGACTCAAGGAAATTGAACCAGAAAGAATTCAATTTGAGGAGAAGTACAAATTGGAGCTTGAACGTGTCAAAGACCTTTCTGAACAACTTGACAATGCGAAAAATAAAATGAAGGCTGATGAAATTAAACTAGAGCGATTGCATAAGGAAGTTACTTTTCTAAAAGGGAAGAACAAACCGGACGAGATTCTAAAAGCTCAGATCTCTGGAAAAGACAGGTATGGTGTTGGATATATTGGTAATTCAAATAATAATAAAACTGTTTTTGTTTCTGCAAGTAAACAAAAGGAAGAATACCTGAAGCCATCAATCGTATTTTCAAAGCAATCCTGGATGAATCCTTCAAAATTGAAGTCGAATCTACAAACTGGTGAATCTTTGACGGCACCAAAGGTAAACTTTAGTCACACTCCTCGACAAAAGGTGAGTAGAAAAGGGTTTGTTCCGACATGCTATCATTGCGGCATTCTAGGGCATATTCGACCTCATTGTAAATTTTTGCAAAAACCTAGAACTGCTTTCATTTATGGGATGAAAACAAAAACCATATGGGTCAAGAACAGTGATTTGAAATGTTATGTTGTGCATACAGCCTTGAAAGCTTTAAATTCTGATTTATGGTATTTAGACAGTGGCTGTTCAAGACATATGTCGGGTGACAAGTCGTTATTTCCTAATCTTGAAAAACTTGAAGGGGGAGTTGTGACATTTGGAGATGGTAATTCATCAAAGGTAGTAGGTAAAGGAAAGGTATACTCTAGGGATTCCTAGTCTCGAAAATGTTCTTTATGTTAAGGGCTTGAAAGCAAATCTACTAAGCATCAGTCAATTTTGTGATGAAGATTATGAGGTAAAATTCTCCAAAAATAATTGTACTGTTCTAGATCATGATGGTAATGTTATATGTTATGGATCTAGAACATCTGATAATTGCTGTGTCGTTGGAACTTCACATAAACTGAAATGTAACAGTGCGTCTTTCAACATTGCAGATCTTTGGCATCAACGTCTTGGACATGTGAATCACAAGAAATTATTTACTCTGTCCAAACATGAAGTGGTAAGAGGAATACCTAAGATAAAAGAAATGTCAAAAGGAGTGTGCGGTTCATGTCAAATTGGAAAACAAATTCGTATCTCACACAAGAAGGTAAATACAGCTACCACTGACCGGGTGCTACAATTAGTTCACATGGACTTGATGGGACCAACAAAAACTGAAAGTCTTGGAGGTAAACGCTATATATTCTTAATGGTCGATGATTACTCCAGATATACCTGGGTTGCCTTTCTACGTGAGAAGTCTGAAACCTTTGAAGTTTTTAAATCACTATGCTTAAAATTGCAGAATGAAAAATCTACAACCCTAGTTAGGATTCGTTCTGATCATGGTAGAGAATTTGAAAATGAAAATTTTTCTATATTTTGCGATTCTCTTGGTATTCAACATGAGTTTTTAGCTCCTATAACTCCACAACAGAACGGGATTGTTGAAAGAAAAAATCGAGTTGTGCAGGAAATGGCTAGGGTTATGCTTCACGCTAAAAAGGTTACTCAAAGGTTTTGGGCAGAGGCGATCAATACAGCGGTACATGTGATAAATCGTGTTTATCTAAGACCAGGTACAAATATGACTGCTTATGAAATCTGGAAAGGTAAGAAACCTAGTGTTAAGTATTTTCGAGTTTTTGGTAGTAAATGTTATATCTTGCGTGATCGAGAATATTTGACTAAATTTGACACTAGAAGTAGCGAAGGCATCTTCTTGGGGGTACTCGAATAATAGTAGAGCCTACAGAGTATTTAACCTTGAAACTTCTACTGTTATGGAATCTGCTAATGTTATGATAGATGAATCCTCGACTGACTTAACTAAAGCTACTTCTATTTCTGTTTCTGCAGATACATATTACGAAGAAATAGGAAATGAGCTTGATCTGGAAATGGAGAATCAGGACGAGGACAAAGTTGAAATGAACAAAAATGACTGCAACGTACCGAAATCATCTGCTAGAGTGAAATCAAATCATCCACTGTCACAAGTGATCGGAGACGTGAATGGACCAATTAAGACAAGACGACAAATCCAAAGTGAGGTATCATTTACTTGTTATACATCTTCTTTTGAACCTAAAAATATGAAGGAAGCATTGTTAGACGATTCTTGGGTAAATGCTATGCATGAGGAATTAGAGCAATTTTCTAGGAATGATGTTTGGTATTTAGTTCCTAGACCTAAGAATGTGAACGTTATTGGAACAAAATGGATCTACAAAAATAAAAGTGATGAACATGGCAATATAGTTCGAAATAAAGCCAGACTAGTAGCACAGGGATACACTCAGGTTGAGGGTATAGATTTTGATGAGACATTTGCTCCTGTTGCTAGATTAGAGTCTATTCGTATACTGCTTGCCATTGCTTGTCAATTAAAATTTAAATTGTTTCAAATGAATGTTAAAAGTGCTTTCTTAAATGGTATCCTGAATGAAGATGTTTATGTGGAACAACCTAAGAGTTTCGAAGATCAAAAATTTTCTTCTCATGTTTTTAAATTGAAAAAGGCTCTTTACGGGCTAAAACAAGCTCCAAGAGCTTGGTATGAGAAGTTGACCACCTTTTTAGTGGATGCGAGGTTCACTCGAGGGGGAGTGGACAAAACATTATTCATCAGACGTGAAAACAAGAGTTTAGTTGTGGCACAAATATATGTGGATGACATTGTCTTCGGGGCGACGAGTCAATTATTAGCTAAGGAGTTTGCTGATCTCATGCACAGTCATTTTGAGATGAGTATGATGGGTGAGTTGAAGTTCTTTTTAGGGCTTCAAATTACTCAATTGGAGAGAGGGATTTTTATCGCTCAAACCAAGTATGCTAAGGATCTTGTGACTAAATTTGGTTTAGAAAATGCAAAACATGCTAGAACTCCTATGAGTACAACTACCAAACTAGGTAAGGACATGTCAGGAAAAAGTGTTGATCAGATAGTGTATAGGAGCATGATCGGTAGCCTTTTGTACTTAACGGCTAGTAGACCTGACATTGCATTTAGTGTCGGTGTGTGTGCTAGGTTTCAGTCTGAACCCAAGGAGTCACATTTGTTAGCTGTGAAACGTATCATAAAATATGTCAGTGGCATAGTTGATTTAAGTATCTGGTTTACTTATGACTCGGGTGCTATCATATCGGCATACACGGATTCTGATTGGGCAGGTTCATGTGATGATAGAAAAAGTACTTCAGGTGGATGTTTTTATGTTGGAAACAATCTGGTTGCTTGGCACAGTAAGAAACAAAACTTGATATCTTTATCTACTGCAGAGGCCGAGTACATTGCAGCAGAAAGTTGTTATTCTCAGTTACTATGGATGAAACAGATGGTCAAGGATTATGGCATTGAACAAGATACTATGGTGCTTTATTGTGACAACATGAGTGCTATTAATATATCGAAAAATCCTGTTCAACACTCGCGTACAAAACATATTGATATTCGACATCATTTTATACGCGAGTTAGTTGAAGACAAAACAATAGCTCTAGAACATGTTGAGACGGAGAAACAGTTTACAAAACCTTTGGATTTATAGAGATTTGAGTATCTTCGTACTTCTTTAGGGATTTGTGCTTTGGACTGATTTTATTGGGATGTGTGTTCTTTTTAGTTTGCGAGTTTCTTTTGTTTCGTTTTTTTTTGTTTTCATTTACTCTGAAATTTTCTTTGGTTTTAGTTTCAGATTTATCGAGATTTTTTGTTATAAATAAAAAAAATATAAAAAAAAATAATAATAAAAAAACAAAAAAAATTTTTTGATGCACTCCTAGATTCAATAATATCCTCTTGACATAAAAATATGATTTTTCTCTTGATTATGAGTTATTATAGTCAATTTTGTCATCTTGTAGTATATTGTTTCAATTTTAAATTTGTCACTCCCTCGACTTCTATAATAATAAATTTTTAATGCCTCATAATGTATGTGTATTCTTGAGTGAGCATGATATCATGAATATTTTTTTAAATAGCTCTCTATTAACTTTGATTTGCATAGTTTGACCTCATGCTTAGTTATCAAATATATTTTTATAAAATATCAATAACAAGGGCTACAATGAGTTAGTGTGAAAGCCGTCTTGTTTCGAGTCCAGTTTGACTCAGTACATTATTTGCAAATTTAAAAAAAATGATATATGTGAATTTCTTCTTGCACATCGTTTGATTTGTACTACAAGAAAAAGGCTACCTACTCATGTGTGAAAGCCATCATTGCACATATATGGTTCAATAAAAAAATTACAGGAAAAATTCCTGCTATATTATGGAGAATAAGTCGAAAAGTGCAAAATTTCTATACTAAGTCGGTTTGACTACTGTGTTGCATCATTGTTTATATAGTAAAGTTTGTTTAAGAAGATTGGTTCATGTTATCTATGCTCATCTTGCATATGTATATCGTTATGATCAATCAAGATTAATGTAATTTTGAGTGATGCATTCGAATTGATTATAATATGCTTTTGATGATTTGATTGATCTTGTATGACTTATTTCATTTGATTGTCATATTCTATGTCTTAATTATATTTTGGAATTCTAGAAGTGCATCTCCAAAAATATTTTTACCTTGTTTTTAGTTAAAAAAAAAATTACAGGAAAAATTCCTGTCATGTTATGGAGAATAAGTCGAAAAGTGCAAAATTTTCTATACTAAGTCGGTTTGACTACTGTGTTGCATCATTGGTTAAATATGAAAGTCTGTTTAAGAAGATAGTTTCATGTTATCTATGCTCAACTTGCATATACTTATTGTTATGATCAATTAAGATTAATTTAATTTTGAGTGATACATTAGAATTGATTATAATATGCTTTTAATGATTTGATTGATCTGTATATGACTTATTTCATTTGATTGTCATACTCTATGTCTTGAATCTATTTTGATTTTCTAGAAGTGCATCTCCAAAAAGATTTCTAATTTTTTCTTAGACTTTTTACTTTAAAAAAAAAGGGTTTTTTCAATGTTTTCTACATCAACGGCTACAGAGCGATACAAACATAATTTTAGCACTTCACCTGTTATCTATGAATGACCTATGGTTATTTCTGATTTTTCTGAATTGCGGGTTCGAACGCAGAATTTTGCGTTTGAACGTGATAAGATGGATTTCATTTAGGGTCTTCAAGGTTTCTAGAATTTTTCGATTTCTTGTTATTTTTTTGTATGCTTCGGGCATATGTTGAATCTTATGACTTTTTTCCTTCTCTAGAATGCCTAACAAAGCTACAGTTACTAAGAAACCAAGGCTGCCTTCGTCACCTACCTCAACTCCGTGTTGACGATTCTTCATTGTCAGTTCCCTCTGAGTTCCTAGTCTTTGGCATTTGTGTCAAAAAGGGGGAGAGTGTGTAGTGTGTGGTGTGTGGTGAGTTTAGACGCGAGTTTAAAGTTTAGAGTTTACTAGTGTAGGGGAGTGTTGGCATAGGGAGAGTTTATTAAAGTTTACTGGTTTATGTTTACTGCATAATAACTTTGCTTAAGTACTTTTAAACTTATGCTTGCTTGATAACTTGTGTTTGAATTATTATTAATTTCAAGTTATTTTCACTTGATATTGGATTGGTATATTTATTATTTGCAGGGATTGAAGTGCGAAATCTTCTAGACTTGTTGAATGCTCATTTTGAATTCTTTGTAATATCTTGTAATCTAGTTGTTTTGTCACAAATTGCCAAATGAGGAGATTGTTAGGTTTTTAATTGTTGGCAATTGTGTACAAAATATTCTAAGTGTATTTTTTACATGTATATGAGCTTTACACAAGTCTAGAAAATCTCTAGTTTGAAGAATTGCAAAATTATTGAAGCAAAGTTGATGAGATCAAGTCATACCAACGAAGTTTGAAAATCTTGGACTTTCGTGAGTACGGATAAGACTCGGAATTGGCTTTATCTTGAAGATCATATATAAGGATTATGAAACCCAATCTCTAGGGTGGTTGAAAAAGCATTATTGAAGGAGACTTCTTGAGGCTACATCGGTTCTTCAATGAATAAGGTTCTATTCATCTACAAGAATTTAATCTTTCGTCTTAAGGGCTATCTAGACGAAAGATCAATCTCGAAGGCTATTGAGATTGGACTTCAATCACAAGAAGCAGTGAATCGTGGGTTCTAGCGATCAAGACTGGGAGGAACGAAGTCATTTGGATCGACGGGTTGTTTTGTGAGTCAGTCTTGTAACTGCTACTATCATAGTGATTGGTTTTGATCCGAGTTTGGATCCGTGGTTTTTTCCCATTTTGGGTTTTTCCACGTTAAAATCTTGGTGTTCATCTCTGCTTTCGTTCTTAATATTTCTTCGGACTTTTACTTAAGCGAATGAGCGATATCATTGCCTAAAGGTTAGATACATACGTGTGTCTATGGGTTTTTTCATATGTCGCTTCATCGGATGGCTTGCCAAGCAACTCGACTAGAATCTCCATCTCTAATCTGGTACCATGTCATCATCGATGCCTAACAAGTATACAAACTGGCTGTACGATGTGCTCTAACACCCGAAACGGACTAAAGTAGCGATGTGCTAACTTCTGATTTTGCATCGGACACAAGGTCACTTGTCGATACGGTTGCACCCTCACAAACACCCAACTACTGATGTTGAACTCCTATTCCCTATGGTTGCGATCATAAATTTGCTTTATGCAATTTTGAGTAAGTTTTAGATAGGGACGCAACCTCCTCAATGTGGCATCTTTATCCATCAAAGCTAAGTCCACCTCTGTCCGATCTGCAAATGCCACTGGATCATAATCACGTAATGTTAGAGCTGTGCACCCATACACTGCCTCAAATGAAGTTACGGATCCAACCCAATTGGTTTTGTAATTTTCTAACTACCGAAGAATATCTGACGAATATTTTTCTACGGTTGTGCAGACTGATTTTTATAATACATTCAGATCTTGAAGGAATCTTAGCATAGCCTATCTTTGGTTCCAGATCTTGTCAATTAGTATCAGAGCCTATCAAATTGGTATCAAAGCCTATCATACACGATCACAATCCGAGACAATCATGGGCGGCATGCCATATAATCGAGCAACATCTCTCACAAAAATTTTGGCCACTAACTAAGCTTAAAATGGATGTGACAATGCTGAAAAGTGTGCATACTTGCTCAACTTGTCAACTATCACAAAAATAACTGAATAGCCACGTACTAGTGAAAAACCCTCTATGAAACCCATAGAAATGTCTTCTCAAACATGATCCGGTATAGGTAAAGGCTATAGTAATCCGACCGTTTTCAATGTGATTGCCTTAGCCCTTTGACAGACTTCGCAAGCACGGACAAACCTCCTCACATCGCGCCTCAATCTTGGCCACGTGCAATTCTGAGATATCCTCCTATATGTCCTCAAGACACCCTCATGAGCAACCTCTAGTGTTTGGTAGAGCTGCTCCAACAATTTCTACTGCAATTTATCATTTGTGAGCACCCGAATGCATCAACAGTCCAGCAGCAAACTGCCTCGATTCTCCAACTCTAGATGGCACTCCGGATCATCCAACACCTCCTGTAACAATCTCAAAACATCTAGGTCAGATGTACACGCATACCTCAGCTCATCAAGAAAAATAAAAGTGGGAGAAGAATAGGTTGTAAGCTCGGCAGTATCGAGTTGGCGTGATAATGTATTCGCCGCTCTATTTTCCATTCCTTTCTTGTATTGAGTTTCATAATCATACCCCAGCAATTTTGTGACCCATCTCTGCTGTGATGGAGTGTGAATACGCTGTGCTATAAAGTATGGAAGGCACCTTTGATCGGTTCGGATAATGAATCGCTTACCGATCAAATAAGGCCTCCACTTTGTTATTGCATATATAATTGCCAACATCTCTCTCTCGTAAGTCGATAATTGCTGAGATTTTTGTGATAAAGCCTTACTAGGGAAGGCTATGGGATATCCTTCTTACATTAGTACAGCACCTATACCAACTCCAAAGCATTACATTCTAAAATGAACTCTTTGATAAAGTCCGGTAGCATTAAAACGGGTGCAATCGTCATTATTATTTTCAGCTTTTTAAAGGCTGTAGTGGCTTCATCCATCCATCTAAAAGAGTACTTCTTCTACAAAGAAGTGACAAGAGCAGCGATCTTGCCATACCCGGCGATGAAGCTACGATAATATCCGGTCAGCCCCAAGAATCCTTGCAATCCTGTGATGATAGTAGGAATCGGCCAAGCAGTCATGTATGCTACCTTTCGAGGATCCGCCGCTACACCTTCCGCTGAGATGATGTGGCCTAAATACTGTACTTATGGTACTCTCCATACGCAATTGGACTTTTTGATCTTCAGCTGGTTTTGTTTCAACAAATTTAGCACATGCTCCAAATACCGCCAATGCTCCAATTCCGTTCTACTATACACCAAAATATCGTCAAAGAATACCAAAACATACCTTCGCAGTTGAGGCTGAAAAATATCATTTATGAAGCCTTCAAAAGTAGCTAGAGCATTGGTAAGACGAAAGGGCATCACCTGAAACTCGTAGTGCCCGTCCGGAGTTTGAAATGCAATTTTGTGCACACCTACCTCGATTGACCACCTCGGTTTGGCCGTCTATCTATGGATGGTAGGCCGAACTGAAATTAATTGAGTCCCCTGTAATATGAAAA
The DNA here is from genome assembly GCF_048772165.1 of Typha angustifolia. Lineage (NCBI taxonomy): Eukaryota > Viridiplantae > Streptophyta > Magnoliopsida > Poales > Typhaceae > Typha > Typha angustifolia. The sequence continues at coordinate 5,823,942 of NC_133252.1, read as the reverse complement.
ACTCCATCTAAAAGTCGCTCATAAATACACGATCATGATCCGAGACAATCGTGCATGGCATGCCATTTAACTAAGCAACATATCTCACAAAAATTTTAGCCACTTACTTGACTGAAAATAGATGTGACAATGCCGAAAAGTGTACATATTTGTTCAATCTGTCAACCACCACAAAGATAATGGAATAACCACGTACCAACGTAAGATCCTCTATGAAATCCATGGAAATGTCTTCCCAAACATGATCCAGTATAGGTAAAGGTTGTAGTAATCCAACCGGTTTTAATGTGGTTGCCTTAGCCCTTTGACAAACTTCGCAAGCACGGACAAAACTCCTCACATGCCGCCACAATCCTGACCACGTGCAACTCTAAGATATATTATTATAAGTCCTCAAGACACCCTCATGACCAGCCTCTGGAGTTTGGTGGAAGTGCTCCAACAATTTCGTCGTAATCCATCATTTGCGGGCACCCGAATGCATTCGCGGTCCAGTAGCAAACCGCCTCGATTTTTCCAACTCTGGATGGCGCTCTAGATCATCCATTACCTCCTACCCATTACCTCCTGCAACAATCTCAACATATTTGGGTTAGAAGTACATGCATACCTCACCTCATCAAGAAAAGAAAAGGTGGGAGAAGAATAGGCTGCAAGCTCAGCGATATCGGGTTGGCATGATAATGCATCCGCCACTCTATTTTCCATTCCTTTCCTGTATTGAATTTCATAATCATACCCTAATAATTTTGTGACCCATCTCTGCTATGCCAGAGTGTGTATATGCTGTCCTGAAAAAATCTCTAGACATACATATGTATCTAACCTTTAGGCAATGATATCGTTCGTTCGCTTAAGTAAAATTCCGAAGAAATATTAAGAACGAAAGCAGAGATGAACACCAAGATTTTAACGTGGAAAAACCCAAAACAGGAAAAAAAAACCACGAATCCAAACTCGGATCAAAACCAATCACTATGATAGTAGCAGTTACAAGACTGACTCACAAAACATCCCGTCGATCCAAACGATTTTGTTCCTCTCAGTCTTGATCGCTAGAGTCCACGATTCGCTACTTCTTGTGATTGAAGTCCAATCTCAGTAACCCTCAAGATTGATCTTTCGTCTAGATCACCCTTAAGACGAAAGATTAAATTCTTGTAGATGAGTGGAACCTTGTTCGTTGAAGAGTCGATGTAGGCTCAAGAAATCTCCTTCAATAATGCTTCTTCAACTCCCTAGAGTTAGGGTTTCACAATCCTTATATATGATCTTCAAGATAGAGCCAAATATGAGTCTTATCCATACTCACGAAAATCCAATAAATTGCAAACTTCATAGGTGCGTTCGAACGCGGCCCGGGTGCGTTCGAACGGCCTGACTTAATCTCAGGTGCATTCGAACGGGCCCAAGTGCGTTCGAACGTGACAGCTTGAATTCTTCAGGTTGCGTTCGAACGCGTTTGTGAACGCTGCTCTCGGTCTGTGTGAACGCAGTGCCTGCATTTGAACGCGTTTGTGAACGCGGCTCTCTGTCTTTGTGAACCCAGTGCCCGCGTTCGAACGCGTTTGTGAACGCGGTGTGAACTCAACAGCTTTTCTCCACTAATCTTGCAATTCTTCAAACCAGAGATATTCTAGACTTGTGTAAAGCTCATATACATGAAAAAATACACTTAGAATATTTTGTACACAATTGCCAACAAATAAAAACCTAACATGTCCCATATAGTATGGAAGGCTCCTTTGATCGATTTGGATAATGAATCGCCTACCGATCAAATAAGGCCTCCACTTTGTCACTACATGCAGAATTGCCAACATCTCTCTCTCGTAAGTCAATAATTGCTACGATTTTTATGATAAAGCCTTACTAGGGAAGGCTATGAGACATCCTTCTTGCATTAGTACAGCTCCTATGCCTACTCCCAATGCATATCACATTCCACAATGAATTTTTTGGTGAAGTCTGGTAGCGCTAAAACGGGAGCCGTTGTCATTGCTGTTTTTACTTTTTCAAAGGCTGTAGCAGCTTCATCCGTTCATCTAAAAGATTCCTTTTTTAACAAAAAAGTGAGAGGAGCAGCAATCTTGCCATACCCGGTGATGAAGCGGTGATAATATCTGATTAGCCCCAAAAATCCTCGCAATCTGATGGTGGTAGTAGGAATAGGCCAAGTGGCCATGCATGCCATCTTATGAGGATCTGTTGCTATACCTTCCACTAAGATGATATGGCCTAAATACTCCATTTTTGGTACTCCCCATAGGCACTTGAACTTCTTCATCTTTAGCTAGTTTTACTTTAACAAATTCAGCACATCCTCTAAATTTCGCTAATGCTCCAATTCAGCCCTGCTATACACCAAAATGTTGTCAAAAAATATCAAAACATACCTTTGCAATAGAGGTCAGAATATACCATTCATGAGGCCTTGAAAAGTAGCTAGAGCATTGGTGAGACCAAAAGGCATCACTCAGAACTCGTAATGCTTGTCCGGAATCCAAAATGCAGTCTTGTGCACATTCGTCGGGTGAACTCTAATTTGGTGATACCCGGCCCTCAAGTCAAGCTTGCTAAATTTAGTCACCCCTACAAGCTCGTCCAGCAACTCCTCTATAACCGGAATGGGATATTGGTCCTCGACGGTAATAGCATTTAGTGCTTGATAGTCGACACAAAAATGCCATGTCCTGTCCTTCTTTTGTACTAATAGCACGGGCGATGACCATGAGCTATGACTTGGTTTAATGAGGCCTTGTTCTAACATCTAGGCTACCATCTTGGAAATAACTTTCTATTGCACATGTGGATAGCGATATAACCTCACATTTGAAGGTGCAGCCCCAGGCACAATCTCTATGCGACGGTCCACCGTTCTCCTTGGTGGCAACTCCTTTAGTTCCTCAAACAGTACCACAAATTTGTCTAATAAATTAGATAACTCAAGGGTAGTATCTGGATTCATTTGAGGCTCATCTCCTACTGATCCGAACTGGGAAAGATAAACCAAATCACTCGCACATGGCAGCCCCACCATCGACTGCATCACTGGAGTTGGCAGAGTATGAACGCCATCAAGCCACACCTATTTGTTTCCTTGCTTAAATTTCATATACATGCTCCGAAAATCAAAAGTGACAGGTCCTAAGCTTTGTAACCACTGAGTGCCAAGGACAATGTCTGCTCCTCGCAGCGCCAACGGATACAAGTCTAATATGATGTCATGTCCTTACACCCGTATACCGACCCGGCGGCACAAGCTCTTCACCTTAAGCTTCATGCCATGTCCAATAGCAACGTCAAACCTCGTAGTCAGTTTAGCGTCCAATCCCAATCTCCTCACTAACCTCTCATCTAGAAAGTTGTGTGTACTCCCAGAATCGATAAGGATGTGTGCACACAATGCTTTTTAACGAGTCTGTCTACCCATAACGTCCTCGGCGCTAAAATACCCGAATATGTATGCATCAATATTTTAGCTTAGATATCTTCCTCCGCGCCCTCCTCAACGGCCTCCTCATGGATATTCTCTGAACACTCTCCATCACCAACAACCTCATCGTCCTCCTTGAGACTGTTGATGAGCATCACACTCCCGATCGGTTTGGAACACTGATGACCGAGGGTGAAATGTTCATCGCATCGAAAGCAAAGGCCCTTCGTTCTTTGCTCCTCCACCTGGGCAGGAGTGAGAGTTCGAACGGGGGTCTTGTGCCTCCTCTAACATTGGAAGGAGGTCTCAAAGATTGTCATGGTTTAGTTCTAGCAGCCGCTGTATTTGAACTTGCAGAATTTCCAGTCGGCGTTCTAGGTACAAACCGCCCATCTCGGTTGCCCAAACTTGATTTCGCTACCATCTTGAGAGCCTTATGATTTTGCTCTATCCTCACGGCCTCCTCAAAAGTGGTAGGACAAAGAGCAGAAATATCTACCTGTATCTCATCCCGCAGCTCTGAAATGAATATGCACATCAATGTCAGTTCGAGCCAAGGTGGCTCACAATGACTACTAACTCTTTCAAATTCAGCTTAGTACTCTAATACGGTCGTCCTCTGAACCATCTTACTTAATGTGGCAACAAAATCTTCATATAACGCTGTCCTAAATTTGCGTGTAATCCTCCTACAAAAGTCAGCCTAACCGGTAAATCCTCCATTACGAATAACCCAATCGATACCAATGCAATGCCATTCCTTCAAGGTGAAAGCTTGCCATCTGGACCTTTGTGTCTTCCGCTGTCCCTTGATAATCAAAATATTGCTCCTCCTAAAACACCCAATCCGTTAGATCACCGCCTTGGAATTTTAGAAAGTCCAAGTGTGCGGTTCTCCCCCTAATAGCATTGTCGGTTTCGCGAAAGATCCTTGGTTTAGGTCTGAACCTTTGTGCATGTTGATCTCCTTCTCTAAATCCTCGAGCACGTCCATCACCATCTCCGAAGGGATCAACCTCATCCTCAAAGTGCCAATCTTCCTCATCAATGAAGCACTTTGGTGCCGCTCGCCTTTCGGGTTCCACCACCGCCGGTCTTGGGTTTTGTAATAGAGGAGGGGAATGATGTATAGACATAGGTAAACGAGGATCTGTTAGGTTTTTATTTGTTGGCAATTGTGTACAAAATATTCTAAGTGTATTTTTTCATGTATATGAGTTTTACACAAGTCTAGAATATCTCTGGTTTGAAGAATTACAAGTTTATTGGAGAAAAGCCGTTGAGTTCACACCGCATTCACAAACGCGTTCGAACGCGGGTACTACGTTCACATAGACAGAGAGCTGCATTCACAAACGCGTTCGAACGCGGGTACTGCGTTCACAGAGACCAAGAGCTGCGTTCACAAACGCGTTCGAACGCAATCTGAAGAATTCAAGCTGTCACGTTCGAACACACTTGGGCCCGTTCGAACGCACCTAAGATTAAGTCAGGCCGTTCGAATGCACCCGGACCGCGTTTGAACGCACCTATGAAGTTTGCAATTTATTGCATTTTCGTGAGTACGGATAAGACTCGGATTTGGCTCTATCTTGAAGATCATATATAAGGATTGTAAAACCCTATCTCTAGGATAGTTGAAGAAGATTATTGAAGGAGACTTCTTGAGGCTACATCGGTTCTTCAACGAACATGGTTCTACTCATCTACAAGAATTTAATATTTCGTCTTAAGGGCTATCTAGACGAAAGATCAATCTCGAGAGCTACTGAGGTTGGACTTCAATCACGAGAAGCAGTGAATCATGGGTTCTAGCGAGCAAGACTAAGAGGAACAAAGTCGTTTGGATCGACGGGTTGTTTTGTGGTCTTGTAATTGCTAATATTCTAGTGATTGGTTTTGATCCGAGTTTGGATCCGTGGTTTTTCTTCCCGTTTTGGGTTTTTCCACGTTAAAATCTTAGCGTTCATCTCTACTTTCATTTTTAATATTTCTTCGGACTTTTACTTAAGCGAACGAGCGATATCATTGCCTAGTGTTTAGATACATACATGTGTCTAGGGGTTTTTTCAATTGGTATCATAGTAGGTTCTCTCACTCTTTGAGAGAGATCAGATAGGCATGGATTTTCATAGAGATGGACCATTATCTATTAGACCTCCTATTCTAGATGGATCAAATTATGGATATTGGAAAGCTAGGATGAGAGCTTATTTGAAATCTATAGATGAGCGAGTATGGATGGCCATTGTGAACGGTTGGAGTCCACCAATGTACATGGTGAATATGAGTTTATTGAGAAACCGATTAAGTCATGGGATAAGACAGATTATGAAAAAGTTGGCTGGAATAGCAAAGCAATAAATGCAATTTTTAGTTGTGTTTCCTCGGAAGAATTTAGAAGAATCTCTACTTGTGAAATAGCAAAAGAAGCCTCGACGATCTTAGAAACAACTCATGAAGGAACTACGATTGTAAAACTTTCAAAACTTCAGAGGTTGACTACTAGTTTTGAAACCCTACGTATGGAGGAGAATTAGACATTTGATGAGTTCTATGCAAAACTGAGTGATATAGTCAACTCTAGTTTCAACCTAGGAGAGAAAATTCCTGAAAACAGAATTGTTTCTAAGATCCTTAGGTCTCTTTCAGAAAGCTTTCAGGCGAAAGTTACAACTATTGAGGAAAGTAAGGACATCGACTCTATGAAAGTTGAACAATTGGTAGGAAATCTACAAACATTTGAGTCCAGTCTTTCAAAACCGAGGAAGTCCAAAGGGATGGCTCTGTCCATTGCGTCAACTCTATGCAATAATGTTTGGAACATGCCCCCAAGTTCATTTGCCAAGCCCATATTCACACCCATGGATGTTGGTTGACTCTGTCCTATCGTGGTCGCTCCAAAGGAATCGGCTTCACGATTAGGATTATCGTGGGTTGACTCTTCCGTTGTCTGTGTGCTCTCCATTGGTCTCCTTGTCGATGTCATCTTCCTTGTTTCAACCATTAATGGTGATATAAGATTTGCCTAAGCTCTCATACCAATAATAGGTCTATAGTACCAATTTGATAGGCTCCGATACCAATAATAGGTCTACGGAATAATTCCTTCAAGTTATTGTAGGAAGCAATCCACGCAATTAAGGAAAAATATTCACCAAATATTCTTCCATAGTCAAAAAATTATTAAACCAAGTGGAATCATCCATATCTTCCTGATCTACATTTTTTGTATTTATGTCCTTTGCAGATTCAAACTATAACAGGGACGAAATTATGATTTAGTGCGTATGATAGTGGTGGTGATGGGTGGAGTGGATGTTTGGGTTATGGATGGTAATAGAGATGAAGGTGGATGGTTGATATTGTTTAAGTGATAAAGATGAAGGGGAAGAAGTGGTTGGGATCCCAAAGAAGAGGGAGGTCTTGACAAACGAAGGAAATTAGAAATTATGAGAGACCTTGCCAACGATAGAGTTGGTAAGTTGGTGAAGGAAGGAGATTAGGGTAGAGAGAATAGAGAGAAGATAAGAGGCAGAAAATCAATAATCTAATAGCATAATAAATTAGGGTAGAGAGAATAGAGAGAAGACCCTAACTAAATGTATCACTTACCTTGGGAACAAGGGAGATCTAGTGCTTCGATCTGCAAGGTCGACGATTTTGATAGTTCTCCAGCGAGGTGGGAAGAAGAAGGAAAGGATGGTAGTTGCGTGGTGATGGAAGAAAGAGGATAGTTTGCATGTGTCTCACATGTGCGTACTTTGAGTTCAGCGCACGTGTCCTGCATATGTGCACCTTTAAGTTCATCACACGTGCCAATCACCTATGCGCCCCCTTTTTTTGGATGTTACAACTCCACCCACCATAAAGAAATTTCATCCTTGAAATTAGAAATTAAACCTCATTGGAAAACAATCAACGATAGAAGAAAATCTAAGTAGAGGGCCTTACATGCGAACACCTCGAGCTATAGATCTAATTCCACTCTTAAACAAATATCCCACTGATTTAGGAAAACAAACTGATACACTTAGTTAGGATCTTTTCTTATTGCATTAGGTGTTTATTTTCATTTAAATAAAATTCCTGTAGGTCGTGTTCGAACGCAGTTGGAGTCGCGTTTGAACACCTACATCAGGTTCGCAAATACAGAGAACGCATATTGTACATTCGAACGCAATCGGGCGAGTTCGAACACCCACATTCAAACGCCTGTGTCATGTTCGCAAATCCAGAAAAGGGGCTTTCTGAGTGCGCTCGAACACGATCGACAGAAATCCTCTAGAATTAGGGTTTCACCTAGAACGCCGATTGGAAATTCTGCAGTTTCAAAATCAGCAACTACGACTATTAGACAACGACCATCTTTGAGACCTTCCGACGTTAGAGGAGGCACTAGACCCCCCATTCGAACTTTCACACCTACCTAGGTGGAGGAGCAAAGAGCAAAGGTCATTTGCTTTCGATGTGATGAGCGTTTCACCCTTAGTCATCGGTGTTCTAAACCGATCAAGAGTGTGATGCTTATCGATGGTTCTGAGGAGGATGATGAGGTAGTTGATGAAGGAGAGTGTCCAGAGGAGACCCATAGGAGACTGTTGAGGAGGGCGTGGAGGAAGATATCCAAGCTGAAATATTGATGCATAAATATTTGGGTACTTCCATGCCGAGGATGTTATGTGTAGATAGACTCGTTAGAAAGCATTGTGTGCACATCCTCATCGATTCGGGGAGTACAATCACCTTTCTAGACGAGAGGCTAGTGAGGAGATTGGGTTTGGATGCCGAACTCACTACGGGGTTTGGCGTTGCTATTGGAGACGGCACGAAGCTTAAGACGGAGAGCTTGTATCGCCGAGTCAGAATACGGGTGCAAGGACACAACATCATTGTGAACTTGTATCCGTTGGCACTGTGAGGAGCGGACATTGTCCTTGGTGCTTAGTGGTTACAGAGTTTGGGACTCGTCACTTTTGATTTCCGGAGCATGTGGATGAAATATAAGCAAGGAAACAAAGATGTGCGGTTTGATGGTGTTCGGTCTTCGCCGATTCCTGTGATGCACCCTATGGTGGGGCTGCTTGGTGTGTATGATTTGGCCTATCTTCTTCAGTTAGGACCAGTAGAAGATGAGCCTCAAACGAGTTCAGGTACTACCATTGAATTGTCTAATTTATTAGATAACTTTTCTAGACTAATTGAGGAACCGCAAGAGTTGCCACCGAGGAGTGCAACGGACTATCACATAGAGATTGTAGCCGAGGCTACATAGGCAAATGTGACACCATATTGGTATCCACATGTGCGAAAAGAAGTTATCTCAAAGATGGTAGCCGAGATATTGGAGCAAGGCCTCATACAACCAAGTCATAGCTCATACTTATCCCCCGTGTTTTTGGTGCGAAAAAAGGACGTGATATGGCATTTTTGTGTCGACTACCGAGCACTAAATGCTATTACCGTCAAGGATTGGTATCCTATTTAGGTTATCAAGGAGTTGCTGGATGAGCTTGCAGGGGCGACTATATTTAGTAAGCTTGACTTGAGGGCCAGGTATCACCAAATTAGAGTTCACCCGGCGGATATGCACAAAACTGCATTTCGGACTCCGGACAGGCATTACGAGTTTCAAGTGATGCCTTTTGGTCTTACCAATGCTCTAACTACCTTTCAAGGCCTCATGAATGATATATTTCGGCCTCTCTTGCAAAAGTATGTCTTGGTATTTTTTGACAATATTTTAGTGTATAGCAGGACTGGATTGGAGTATTGGCAGCATTTGGAGGACATGCTGAATTTGTTCGAGCAAAACCAATAGAAGATCAAGAAGTCCAAGTGCCTATGGAGAGTACCAAAGGTGGAGTGTTTAAGCCACATCATTTCAGCGGATGGTGTAGCGGCGGATTACAAAAAGTTGCATGTATGACCGCTTGGCCTATTCCTACTACTATCACTAGATTGAGAGGATTTTTTAGGCTGACTGGTTATTATCATTGATTCATCGCCGGATATGGTAAGATCGCTACTCCTATCACTTCTTTAGTGAAGAAAGACTATTTTAAATGGACAGATGAAGCCACTTTAGCCTTTGAAAAATTGAAAACAGCAATGACGACGGCACCCGTTTAAGTGCTACCGGACTTCACCAAAGAATTCATTGTTGAATGTGATGCATCGAGTGTTGGCATAGGAGCTGTACTAATGCAAGAAGGACAACCCATTGCCTATCTTAGCAAGGCTTTATCGCAGAAATCTCAGCAATTATCGACTTATGAGAGAGAGATGTTGGTAATTTTGTATGCTGTGACAAAGTGGACACCTTTTTTGATCGGTAGACGATTCATTATCCGAACCGATCAAAGGAGCCTTCCATACTTTATGGGACAGCGTATACACACTACGGCACTGCAAAGATGGGTCACAAAATTGCTGTGATATGATTATGAAATCCAATACAAGAAGGAAACGGAAAATAAAGTAGCGGATACACTATCGCTCCAACCCGATACCACCGAGCTTGCAGCCTATTCTTCTCCTACCTTTCCTTTTCTTGACGAGCTAAGATATCCATGTACATCTGACCTAGATATTTTGAGATTGTTGCAAGATGTAATGAATGATCCAAAGCGCCATCTAGAGTTGGAGAATCGAGGCGGTTTGCTGCTTGACCGTGGATACATTCGGGTGTTAGAGCGTATTGGTCCTGTTGCTTATCATTTGGAGCGGATACACTATCGCCATCTAGAGTACGGATAAGACTCGGATTTGTCTCTATCTTGAAGATCATATATAAGGATTGTGAAACCCTATCTCAAGGGAGTTGAAGAAATATTATTGAAGGAGACTTCTTGAGGCTACATCGATTCTTCAACTAACAATGTTCCACTTATATACAAGAATTTAATCTTTCGTCTTAAGGGTGATCTAGATGAAAGATCAATCTCGAAGGCTACTGAGATTGGACTTCAATCACAAGAAGCAGTGAATCGTGGGTTCTAGCGATCAAGACTGAGAGAAACAAAGTCGTTTGGATCGACGGGGTGTTTTGTGAGTCAGTCTTGTAACTGCTACTATTATAGTGATTGGTTTTGATCCGAGTTTGGATTCGTGGTTTTTTACCGATTGGGTTTTTCCACGTTAAAATCTTGGCGTTCATCTCTGTTTTCGTTCTTAATATTTCTTCGGACTTTTACTTAAGCGAACGAGCGATATCATTGCCTAGTGTTTAGATACATACGTGTGTCTAGGGATATTTTTTTTCAATCATGAGATTGTTAGATCGGTTCTACCGGAGCCATTTGAGGAGATAAAGATCGTAGAGCCAGTTCAAGTACTTGCTAGACGACATGGTACCATTTTGGAGATGGAGATTCTAGTTGAGTGGCTTGGCAAGCCATCTGATGAGGCGACATGGGAGTTGGAGACTGATATGTTGGAGCGTTTCCCTGACTTTTCACCTTGAGGGCAAGGTGGGGGAAGCGTGGTAGGCTGATACACTTAGTTAGGATCTTTTCTTATTACATTAGGTGTTGATTTTCATTAAAATAAAATTCCTGTAGGTCGCGTTCGAACGCCCTTGTGACCGCCTACATTAGGTTCACAAATATAGAGAATGCAGTTAGGCGAGTTCGAATGCCTGCGTTCAAACGCTTATGTCACATTTGTAGATCTAGAGAAGGGGCTTTTTGAGTGTGTTCAAACGTGATCGGGCGCGTTCGAACGCGATTGACGGGAATCATCTAGAATTAGGGTTACATATTATTTTAGGACTTGTTGGCTAGCCTCTATAAATATGTCGATGGCAGCCAACTTTATTATGCTATTGGATTATTGATTTTTTGCCTCCTATCTTCTCCGTAGACTTCTCCCTCCTCCCTCTTCACCATCGTTCCACATCTATCGTTAGCAAGGTTTCTCCTCGCTTCTAATCTCCCTCGTCTATCGAGTCATCCCTCTTCTTTGGGATCTCGACCACTTCGTTCCCTTCGTCTACTTCCCTTAATCACTTCGATAATCCACCCTCATCTCCATACCCATCTATAACCCTAACATCCACTCCACCCGTCACCACCACCATCACCCATGTTATTCTGTATTTTCGTCCCTACTACAGTTCAAATCTACAAAGGGCATAAATACAAAAGCTGTAAATCAGGAAATTGTGGATCCAACGCAATTGGTTTCATAATTTTATGACTACCGGAGAATATCTGACTAATATTTTTCCACGGTTGCATGGACTGCTTTTTGAAATAAATTCAGATCTTAAGGAATTGTTCCGTAGCCGATCTTTTGGTTCCAAATCCCATTTATTTGGTATCAAAATGATAGGCTCTGATACCAATTTGATGGGCTCTGACAGCAATTGATAGGCTCTGATACCAATTGTTAGGCTCTAATACCAATTTGTTAAGGCTTGGATACCAAATTGATGGGATCTAGAACCAAAATATCAGCTACCGAATAATTCCTTAAGATCTGAATTTATTGCTGGAAGCAGTCCGCGCAACTGTGGAAAAATATTTATCAGATATTCTCTAGTAGTTATAAAATTATGAAACTAATTGGGTTGGATCTGAATCTTCCTAATCTACAACTTTTGTATTTACACCCTTCGTAGATTCGAACTTTAGTAGGGAAGAAAATATGGAATAACGTGAGTGATGGTGGTGGTGACAGGTGGAGTGGATGTTAGGGTTATGGATGGCTATGGAGATAAGGGTGGATTGTGGAAGTGATTAAAAGAAGTAGACAAAGGGAATGAAGTGGTCAAGATCCCAAAGAAGAAGGGTGGCTCGACAGTTGAGGGAGATTAGAAGCGAGGAGAAACTTTGCCAACGGTAAAGGTGGAAGGATGGTGAAGAGGAAGGAGGGAGGAGTCTAAAATGAAGATAGGAGGCAAGAAATCAAGAATCCAATAGCAATATAAAATTGGGTGTCATCCACATATTTATAGAGGCTAGCCAACAAGTCCTAAAACAATATAAAACCCTAACAAACCAACTAAACTAGTATTCCTTATCTTCTCCGAATACCTTTTGGATTAAGCTTTCGTTTTGTCATAGATATATTCCGAATCTGAAGAAGTCATGAATATTTGGTAGGCTGAACCAGATAGTGGCTTTCTTGACTCATCCAGCTTTGTTTGAGGTGTATCTTCATGGCTCGATGTTTGTCTTCCAAGAGTACTGCATCTTCAAAATTCTCCTTTAAGGTTCTCGGCCTTAAAGCCCTCACGTTAGCTTGTATGTCTCCCCGCAGCCCGGAGATGAAGGTGCTGCGAAGTTGTTGATCCGTCCATGGAGGTTGGCATCGGCTCCTTATCCTCTCAAATTCTTCTTGGTATGCCCCAACTGTGGTCTTTTGCACTGTCTTTGAGAGGAGACAACTCAAGTCTTCATACACCGATGCTCCAAATAGCCGCGTGATATTGTTGCAGAAATCGGCCCAAGTTTCAATCATATCATGGGCATTGGCTGCTCGAAACTAATGAAGCACCGCATTTTCAAGGTGGAAGCTCACAAGCATCACCTTATATTCTTCCGCTGTACCCTGGTACGCGAAGAATTATTCCACCCTATACAACCAATTGTTCAGATCACCACCTTTGAACTTGGGAAATTCGAGAAGCACGATTTGCCCTTAGATACCGTTGTCTCGATCCAGATTGTATCCAAGTCCTTGTCTAACCAACGGAGGATGGACCGAGAATGGTTGATGATCCCTCCTTTAGTTTTGGTTAACTCGACACAGTTTTGATTCATATTGCCCCGCCCAAGGATCTAGATCTCCAAGATGATCTCCATTTTGGTTCGCCCATCAGATGGGCTCACGTGTAACTAGACCGGGTGGAATCATCCTTGCTTGCCTCTGCCCATAGGGTGGTGGCAGTACAGGTTCTTGTTGGTGCAAATTATAAACCGATGGCGGCGGGTTCATGAGGGTGGACTCGTGTCATGGGGTCGTTGGTGCTTTTTCGTTCGCCATGGCTTCCCTTGCCGCCCTTATTTCCCGCATCATCTCCATCATCATCTGGTTATTGATGGCCATTTGCTCGGAAAGAGACCCAATCATAGCTTGAACGCTAAGCTCTTCGGTATTTAGATTTGGTCGGGGGTTCCCGCATCCGTCTCCCCCTCCTCTATTGGGGAGATCTCTTCCTCCTCGTTTTACTGTGCAGCCATAGCTCTGGTGGTTGTTATCGAAAGCACGTGTCCTAGAAATGGTGGCTCTGATACCACTCTTGATACGATCTCTCCTTAGGCTAATGGCTCAACTTATTTCGTTCTCAGATCTGGACAGAATCTAGCATGTGAATAAGTGGTCATGGAAGGGTTATGGGTGATGGAAGGGGTTAGGGTAAGATAATAGATAGATTGGAAGAAGGGAGATGAGTGGGCCACCCCTAAGGGACTAGGGTGAGTGGCCGGTCGAGGGAGGCTAGAAGCGGCGGCGCCGAGGAATGAGAGAACAAGTGAGAAGAAGAAGAAGAAGACAAGGGCAAAACTCAATTCATTCAATAATGACTCCTTAGTTGCCATCCACACCTTTAGAAACTAACCAAACAATTCAAAATTAGCAATTATTAACTCTAGAAACAGTGGATTTGTGCCGACCGCGTTAGAGCGCGCTCGATCGTGTTTGAATGCACATTTTGCGTTCTCTGTACTTGTGAATCTGATGTAGGAGTTCACAAGCACGTTCGAACACACATTTTGCATTCTCTGTATTTGCGAACCTGATGTAGACGTTCGCAAGCGCGTTCGAACGCACTCCACCCGCGTTCAAACGCGACATATAGAAAACTTATTTTTCTATGAAATAAATAATAAAATAAGAATAAAAGACATTCCTAAAGTGTATCCATGCTCGAGACGACATTGGTGAAGTTCGAATCATATCACGTGGACATGCTAAAGGAGACAGGGCCTCTAGAGATCGAAGAAGCTATAGTGGAGATCTTAGCGCAAATCTGATACGATTCGGACTTCACCGACGTCGTCTCGAGTTTGGATTGAGTTTTAGGATAAGATTGAGTTTTAGGATAAGATTGTGTTTTAGGATAAGATTGAGTTGTTGGTTAGCCTATAAAAGTATGTGTAGGGCAACCAAAATTAGGATTGATTATTGAGAATTGAGTTTGCCTTGCCTCCTTCATCTTCTTCGCTCCCGTTCCCTCAATCTCCCCGGCGACGCCGCTTCTAATCTCCCTCGACAGGCCAATCACCCTAGTCCCTTAGGAGTGGCCCTCTTCTCCCCCTTCTTCCAATTTATCCATCGCTATCCCTAACCTTTCCATCATCCATAACCCTTCCACCATCACTTTTACACCGGTGCCACCCCATCAACACCGGCCCTCCACAATCCACCATTACCTAGGATTTCGTGCCTTCATCCACGGAATCCAAAACAGAGTATCCTGACGTTCGTCCACTAAACGAACGATATTTCGAGATCCCCATCTCCGATTCGCCTGAAACTAGATCCGTTGGAAAGCTCTTTTCCGGGCCTACAACATATCAAAATTTCACAGCGATCCAACGGCGGGATATTTCGGGATCTGATCTCAAAGTTCCGTGCAAGATCGTATAAATCTTGAATCAAAGCCATAGCACCAAAAGAGGGTTCGTATCAATCTGGTATCAGAGCCTATAGCCGAGGAAGGATCGTAACAAAATCCTACGTGGAATCTTGACACTATCTGTGACCTCGACAACCCTGACATCCACACCACCATTGGCTCCACCACTTCATCTTATGGAGCCCATTATTATGCCACCACCTAGCCATAGGCCAACAAGACAAGTCCTACCTTGATCGGTCGGGATTGAACCATGATGGAGAGGTTGCCCTAACGGAGAACCTACTATCGGTTTTGACTCGTGGTGAGACCAAAAGGACCCTCCACCATTGGAAGAAGAGGGCCATCATTGAAGAGACTACTGCCTAGTCTTGGTTCACCCTCCTCCACTTTGGCACGATGATGGACATGATCCAAATTGAGACAATGGAGGTTGGGCAAGAATCTAGGGCTTGGACTATCCACAATTCAAGATGGAGATTCTATTGATTGGATCTACCAAGTAGAGTAGCTCTACCTCTACCAAGGAACATTGGAAGAGCAAAAGGTGTTGCTAGCAAGCTTCAAATTGGAGGGGCCAGCTTACATTGGTTCTGGTCAACCAACACTCAAGGTGAGCTCGAATGGTGGGAAGACTTCTACACCAAGCTCATGAGGCACTTTGACATGTTCGCATACAATGACTTCGATGCTCTTCCCTCAAAGACCGTCCAAAATATGATCGTATGGGCATTTGACGAGGAGTTTGAGAGGGTGAGAAATTGTTGCCAACCCCGGTGGATCAACCAGCAACTCTAGAGCACCTTCATCTCTAGGTTGCGAGTAGAGATCCAAGACAATGGGCGCGCCCTCTGGCCTCGCACCCTTGAGACACTCCAATGATGTAAAGCTACCTTCGTGACGCCCTGGCTGAACCTTGACCCTAGCACAAATTGAAGAACAAAGGGTGTAAGGATTGTGTTTTCGTTGCGATGAAACATTTACTCTAGGACATCGTGATAAGCTTAGATACCAAATTGATAGACTCTAATACTAATTGATAAGCTCTGATACAAAATTGATAGGCTCTAATACCAATTGATGGGATCTAGAATCAAAAGATCGGCTATGATATAATTCCTTAAGATCTGAATTTATTGTAGAAAGCAGTCCGTGCAACTGTGAAAAAATATTCATCAGATATTCTCTGGTAGTCAGAAAATTATGACACTAATTGGGTTGGATCCATAACTTCCTAATCTACAGCTTTCATATTTATACCCTTCACAGATTCAAATTGTAGCAGGGATGAAAACACGGAATAACGTGGGTGAAGGAAGTGGTGACGGGTGAAATGGATGTTAGGGTTATGGATAAGTATGGAAATGAGGGTGGATTGTGGAAGTGATTAAGGAAAGTAGATGAAGGGAACGAAGTGATCGAGATCCAAAAGAAGAGGGTGGCTCAACAATCGAGGGAGATTAGAAGCGAGGAGAAACCTTGCCAACAGTAGATGTGGAAGGATGGTGTAGAGGGAGGAGGGAGAAGTTTAGAGAGAAGATAGGAGACAAAAAATCAATAATCCAATAGCATAATGAAGTTGGCTGCCTTCCACATATTTATAGAGGCTAGCCAACAAGTCCAAAAATAATATGAAACCCTAATTCTAGAGGATTCCCGTCGATCGCGTTCGAACGTGCCCAAAAAGCCCCATCTCTAGATGTGCGAACGTGATATAGGCGTTCGAACGCGGATGTTCGAACTCCCTCGATCACGTTCGAATGCACAATATGCGTTCTTTATATTTGTGAACCTGATGCAAGAGTTCACAAGGGCGTTCGAACGCGACACCACCTGCATTCGAACGCGACCTATAGAAATTTTATTTTAATGAAAATAAATACCTAATGCAATAAGAAAAGCCCACCACGCTTCCCCCATCTTGCCCTTAAGATGAAAAGTCGGCGAAACGCTCCAAGATATCAGTTTCCAACTCTCATGTTGCTCATTAGATGGCTTGCCAAGCCACTCAACTAGAATCCCCATCTCTATTCTGGTACCATGTCGTCGTCAGTGTCGAGCAAATACTCGAACTAGCTCTACGATCTCTATCTCCTCCAATGGCTCCGGTAGAACCGATGCAATAATCTAATGGTCTCTAATGCGCTCTCTCAATAATGAAACATAAAAGACATGATGCACTCTCGACCCCTCCGGTAGCTCCAAACGATATGCAACCGGACCAATATACTCCAACACTTGAAACGGACCAAAGTAGCGATATGCTAACTTTTGGTTTCACATCGAACGTAAGGTCACCTGTCGATACGGTTGCACCCTCACAAACATCTAATTCTAGATGTCGAACTCCTGCTCCTTATGGCTAGGATCATAAACTTGCTTCATACGGTTTTGAGCAAGTTTAAGATGAGAACGCAACCTTCTTAATGTGGCGTCTGTATCCATCAATGCTAAGTCCACCTTCATTCAATCTGCAGATGCCACTGGATCATAAGAGCATAACGTCAGAGCTGTGCTTCCATACACCACCTCAAATGGAGTCATGCCAATGCTGCTATGGTAGGCGGTGTTATAAGACCACTTCGCCCACGGTAAGAACTCCAACCATCGTCTCAGCATCTCTCCAACAAAGCATCTCAAATACTGCTCAATGCCTCGATTAACCCCCTAGGTTTGACCGTCTGTCTATGGCTGGTAGGCCGAACTGAAGTTTAATCGAGTCTCCTACAATCTAAAAAACTCAGTCCAAAAGTCACTCATAAATACATGATCACAATCTGAGACAATTGTGCGTGGCATGTCATGTAACTGAGCAACATGTCTAATAAAAATTTTAGCCACCAACTTGGTTGAAAACGGATGTGATAATACCGAAAAGTGTGCATACTTACTCAATCTGTCAACCACCACAAAGATAATAGAATAACCATGCACCAACGGAAGACCCTCTATGAAGTCCATAGAAATGTCCTCCCAAACACTATCTGGTATAGGTAAAGGCTGTAATAATTCGGCCAATTTCAAGGTAGTTGCTTTAGCCCTTTAACAGACTTCGTAAGCACGGACAAAACTCCTCACATCCCGACTCAATCCTGGCCACGTGCAACTTTGAGATATCCTCCTATAAGTCCTCATAACCAGCCTCTAGAGTGTGGTGGAAATGCTCCAACAATTTCTACCACAATCTATCATTTGTGGGCACTCGAATGCATCCGCGATCCAGTAGCAAACAGCCTCGATTCTCTAACTCGAATGGCGCTCCAGATCATCCATCACCTACTGCAACATTCTCAAAATATCTGGGTCAGATGTACATGCATACCTCAGCTCATCAAGGAAGGGAAAGGTAAGAGATGAATAGGCTGCAAGCTCGATGGTATCTGGTTGGCGCGATAGTGCATCTACCGCTCTATTTTCCGTTCCCTTCTTGTCTTGAATTTCACAATCATAACCCAGCAATTTTGTGACCCATCGCTGTTATGCCGAAGTGTGTATGCGCTGTCCTATAAAGTATAGAAGGCTCCTTTGATCGGTTCGGATAATGAATCGTCTACCGATCAAATAAAGTATTCACTTTGTCACCGCATGCAGAATTACCAACATCTCTCTCTCTCATAAGTCGATAATTGCTGAGATTTTTATGATAAAGCCTTGCTAAGATAGGCAGTGGGACGTCCTTCTTACATTAGTACAGCTTCTATGCCAACACCCGATGCATCACATTCAATAATGAATTCTTTGGTGAAGTCCGGTAGCGCTAGAAAGGGTGCCGTCGTCATTGTTATTTTTTAATTTTTTAAAGGCTGAAGTGGCTTCATCCGTCCATCTAGAAGAGTCCTTCTACAACAAAGAAGTGAGAGGAGCAGCGATCTTGCCATATCTGGCAATGAATCGGCGATAATAATCAGTCAGCCCCAAAAATCCTCTCAATCCGGTGGTAGTAGTAGGAATAGGCCATGCGGTCATACATGCAACCATTTAAGGATCCACCTTAACACCTTCCACTGAAATGATGTTGCCTAAATACTCCACCTTTGGTACCCCCATAGGCACTTGGATTTCTTGATCTTTAATTGGTTTTGCTCCAACAAATTCAACACATCCTCCAAATGCTACCAATGCTCCAATTTAGTCTTGCTATACACCAAAATATCGTCAAAAAATACCAAGACATATCTTCGTAAGGAGGCCAAAATATATCATTCATGAGGCCTTGAAAGGTAGCTGGAGCATTGGTGAGACCAAAAGGCATCACTCGGAACTCGTAATGCCCGTTCGGAGTCCAAAATGCAGTTTTGTACACATCTGCCGGATGAACTCTAATTTGATGATACCCGGCTCTCAAGTCAAGCTTACTAAATATAGTCGCCCTTGCAAGCTCGTCCAGTAACTTCTCGATAACCGGAATTGGATACTGATCTTTGATGGTAATGGTGTTTAGTGCTTGATAGTCAACAGAAAAATGCCATGTCCCGTCCTTTTTGCGTACATCCGTCGGATGAACTCTAATTTGATGATACCCGGCCCTCAAGTCAAGCTTACTAAATATAGTCACCCCTGCAAGGTCGTCCAGCAACTCCTCAATAATCGAAATGGGATACCGGTCCTGCACGGTAATAGCGTTTAGTGCTCGATAGTCGACACAAAAACATCATGTTCCATCCTTTTCTTGCACCAATAGCACGGGGGATTAGTATGAACTATGACTTGGTTGTAATGAGGCCTTGCTCCAACATCTCGGCTACCATCTTTGAGATAATTTCCTTTGCACATTTGGATACCGATATGGCCTCATGTTCGCCGGTGCAGCCCTGGGTATAATCTCTATACGATGGTCTACTGCTCTCCTCGGTGGCAACTCCTGTGGCTCCTCAAATAGTCCAGAAAAGTTATCTAAGAAATTAGACAATTCAATGGTAGTATCTAAACTCGTCTGAAGCTTATCTCCTGTTGGTCCTAACTGAGGAAGATAGGCCAAATCATACGCACATGGCTGCCCCACCATAGGCTGCATCGTAGGAATCGGTGAAGACCGAACACCATCAAGTCGCACATCTTTATTTCCTCGTTTATATTTCATCCACATGCTTCAGAAATTAAATATGATGGGTCCCAAACTCTGTAACCACTAAGCACCAAGGATAATGTCCGCTCTTCGCAACACCAACGGATACAAGTCCACAATGATGTCATATCCTTGCACCCGTATACCGACATGGCGACACAAGCTTTCCGCCCTAAGCTTCATGCAGTCTCCAATAGCAACGTCAAACCCCATAGTCGGTTCGGCATCCAAACTCAATCTCCTCACTAGGCTCACGTCTAGAAAGTTGTGTATACTCTCCTAATCGATGAGGATGTGTATACAATGCTTTCTAACGAGTCCGTCTACCCGTAACGTCCTCGATGTGGAAGTACGTAAATATGTACGCATCGATATTTCAGTTTGGATATCTTCCTCAACACCCTCCACAATAGCCTCCTCATGGACCTCCTCTAGACACTCCTCATCATCAACAACCTCATCATCCTCCTCAAGACCATTTGATAAGCATCACACTCCTCATGTTGTAGGAAGCAGTCCGCGCAACCGTGAGAAATATTTGTTAGATATTCTCCGGTTGATACGATCTTTCCTTAGGCTAAGGATCGATCTCTTCCAATTCTCTGATCTAGACTAAATCTGGTATAGAATTTTATAATAAGATCCCGAAAGATGGCGTAGAAATTTGGATATTTAGTAGCCCCAGAAAAGAGCTTTCCAACAAATCAAGTTTCAAGCGAATCGATGTGGGGATCTTGAGATATCGTTCGATTAGTGGACGAATGTTAGGGTGGTCTATTTAGGATCTATGGATGGAGGCACGAGATCCTAAGTGATGGTGGTTGGAGGTGGACCAGCGTTTGTGGGGTGGCACCGGGGAAAAGTGGTGATGGAAGGGTTAGGGCAAGTGTTGGATAGATTGAAAGAAGGAGGAGGAGGGGGCCACCCATAAGAGTCTAGGGTGATTGGCCGGTCGAGGGAGGTTAGAAGCAGCGTCACCGGGGATTGAGAGAACGAGAGCGAAGAAGATGAAAGAGGCAAGGCAAAACTCAATTCTTCAATAATAATCTCTCATTGCCATCCACATCCATTTTAGAGGCTAACCAAACAACTCAAAATTAACCCTAACAATACAATTTCGCCGACCCCATTCGAACGCACCGAGTTCGCTTATCTCTGGATTTGCAAACGCGATACAGGCGTTAGAACACGCGATCGAACGCGCCTGTTTCCCATTTCTCTAGATTTGCGAACGCGATGTAGGTGTTCACAGTGCGTTCGAACGAGGTATTCGAACGCACAATGCACACTCTCACAACCACGTTCACAATCGCGTTCGAACGCACTTCACCCGTGTTCGAATGCGACTTACATAAAACTTATTTTCTCAGAAATTAAAAACTTAAAACAAGAAACAAGACATTTCTAAAGTGTATTTATACTCGAGACGACATCGGTGAAGTCCGAATCGTATCAATCCACCACGCTTCGCAACCTTGTCCTCAATGTTTGAAATTTGGGAAGCAATCTTTGAACTCTGACTCCAGCTCCTCCATGGTATGATCTTCTGCATTGGTTCCCCACATATCTGAAAATAGAGGAAATGTTGGTGCTGAAAAAGAGGCAAGCTTACTTGTGTTCGATTGGCACGAAAGGGCATTGGCCGCTCGATTCTCGATCCCCTTTTTGTAGACTAATTCGTTGTCATACCCAAGGAGTTTCGTGACCTACCGTTGTTGGGCTGAGGTGTGCACACGTTGCTCCATGAAGTAGGGTAAGCTACGCTGGTCCGTGCGGATAGTAAACCGTTCGCCAATCAAATAGGGTCGCCATTTGGTGACAGCGTGTAGAATCGCTAGCATTTCGCGCTCGTAGGTGGATAGCTGTCGTGACTGATTTGATAATGCTTTGCTCATATATGCCATGGGTCTGCCCTCTTGCATCAAAACTGCTCCAATGCCCTCACCCGAAGCGTCGCATTCCATTACAAAGGGCTTGCTAAAATCCGATAGTGCTAGAATCGGAGCGATAGACATAGCTGTCTTCAAGGCTTCGAAGGCCTCCATCACCTTGCTCGTCCATTGAAACTAACCTTTTCTAAGTAAGGAGGTCAGCGGGGCAATAATTTTACCGTAGTTGGCAACGAATCGCCGGTAGTACCCCGTCAACCCAAGGAATCCCCTCAATTCTCGCTGATTAGTAGGAAATGGCCAGTCCGCCATATTCTTGATCTTGCTTGGATCAGCTTCCACTCTTCTTGTGGAAAAGGTCATTCATCAGCCCTTGGAAGGTGGCTGGTGCATTGGTGAACCCAAACAGCATGACTCGACACTCATAGTGGCCATCGTGAGTTCGGAACGCCGTTTTATGCACATCTTTCGAGTCGATAAGAATTTGATGGTACCCCTCTCTTAAGTTAAGTTTGCTGAAGTAGGCCGACCCTATGAGTTCATCCAGCAACTCCTCGATCACCGGTATTGGATATCGATCCTTGACGGTAATTGCATTCAAGGCTCGGTAGTCGACGCAAAACTGCCAACTCCTGTCCTTCTTCTAAACCAGCAGCACCGACGACGAGTAGGCACTTCTACTCGGTTGAATAATTCCTCGCTCGAGCATTTCCACCACCAATTTACTAATCTTTTCCTTCTGGACATGTGGGTATCGATAGGGTCAGACATTTGTTGGTTCAGCCCCTGGAATGATCTGGATGCGATGGTCGTGCAGACAGGTCGGCGGCAGTCCTCGAGGTTCCTCGAAGAGATCTTTGAACTCCTGCAGCAGCTCTTGCATGTCAGCGGCTATTTCCCTTGGTGGTGGATTTTTTGGTTCAGCAATAGCCATTTGCAATAGTAGAGCGCGATCCCCTGCACAAGGAAAGCCCACAAGTGGTTGCAATGTCGGCCCTTGCCGCGGTTGATTTCCATATAGCAGCACCCTTCGACCATTCCTCTGAAATATCAATGTGAGGTTTGAGAAATCAAATGTTACGGGCCCCAAGCTTTGAAGCCATTGATTCCCCAAAACAATGTTGGCATCTCGCAAGGCCAATAGATAAAGATCCAATGTAAAAGTTTGGCCTTGCACCTTCAATTCCACACCTCCACAAATAAAACTGCTCACAATGTGATGCCATCTCCAATCGTCACATTGAACCCTTCCATGGGTTCCGACTCGAGCCCAATCTTCTTAAGGAGAAGTTGTGGGTGGACCTGGTGTCAATCAAGATTCTCACTATGGTTTTCTTGATTACACCGTTCACCCACAAAGTCTTTGGCGCAGCTGTCCCCGAATAGGCGTGGAGGGAGATTTCGGCTGTCATGTCCTCCATGGGTTGCTCCTCAGCTTATTCTCCTTGATTCCAGCCACACCTTTATTTTCAGCTGCAAACTAATCCTCAGTCTCCTCCAATCTATCGATTAGCATCACCAATCCCATCGGTTTAGTGCAGCGATGCCCGGGTATAAACTTCTCATCACAACGGAAGCATAGGCTTTTGGCTCTTCGTTCCTCCACTTGAGCAGGTGTGAGTGCTTGTCCCGGACCTTTAGGTGCATACTTCACATCCTGGGATGGCTTCAAGGGTGCTAGAGGAGGTACCATTGCAGCGGCAATTCTTAGTACTCCGATGGTATTTCCCGCTGCTATGGTTGGTTGAGCTTGATTGTAGCTCCCTTGGCTCGTCCAACTATGTTTCAGGTGTAACTTCATGGCCCTATGTTTGTCTTCCATAATCACCGCATCTTCGAAGGCCTCCTTTAAGGTTCTAGGCCTTAAAGCCCTCACATCGGCTTGTATGTCTCCCGCAGCCCGGAGATGAAGGTGCTACAAAGTTGCTGATCTGTCCATAATGGATGACATCGGCTAGTTATCCTCTCAAATTCCTCTTGGTATGCCCCAACCGTGGTCTTTTGCACTATCTTTGAGATGAGAGCATCAAAGTCTTCATACCCCGACGCTCCAAATCACCATGTGATATCAGCACAAAATTCAGCCCAAGTTTCGATAGCCTCATTAGCATTGACTGCTTGAAACCAATGAAGTGCCGCATCCTCAAGGTGGAAGCTCACAAGTGTCACCTTGTATTCTTCTGTCGTACCTTGGTATGCGAAGAATTGCTCCACCCTATACAACTAATCGATCGGGTCACCACCTTTGAACTTGGGGAATTTGAGACGCATGATTTGTCCACGAATGCCATTCTCTCCTTTCGGATCATGTCCAAGTCCTTGTCTAACTGGGGGAGGATGCACCATAAAGGGTTGATGATCCCTCCTTCGGTTTTGATTAACTCGCCGTGGTTCCAGATCATATTGACCCGCCCACGGATCTTGATCTCCAAGGTGATCTCTATAGTGGTTTGCCCGTCGGATGGGTTCACCTACAACTGGGCCTGGTGGAACCATCCTTGCTTGCCTCTACCCATAGGGAGGTGGCAGCAGCGGCTCTTGTGGTTGCAAATTCTGAACCAACGGTGGTGGGTTCATAGAAGTGGACTCGCGTCGTGGAGTCGATGGTGTGTTCCCATTAGCCATGGCTTCCCTTGTTGCCCATAATTCCCACATCATTTCCATCATCATTTGGTTGTTGATAGACATTTGTTCGGAAAGAGACCCCAACACAGCTTGAACACTAGGTTCTTCTGTATTCCGAATAGATCAGGCGGTTCCGTGGGTGGAAGTCCTTACAATCATTTCCCCTTCCTCCATTGGGAGAATCTCTTCTTCTTCATCTCGTCGTGCAACCATGGCTCTGGTTGTCGTCATAGGAAGTGCATGTCCGAGGAACAGTGGCTCTAATACCAAGCTTGATACGATCTCCCTTTAGGCTAAGGTTCGATCTCTTCTAATTCTCTGATCTAGACTAAATCTGCTATGAAACTTTGTAATAAGATCCTAAAATATATGTTGCCATTGGATTGATGTGATATGTTATAGCCCCAGAAAAAAGCTTTCCAACAAATTAAGTTTCAGGCGAATCGGATGTGAGGATCTCGAGATATCGTCCGATTAGTGGACAAACGTTAAGATGGTCTATTTAGGATCCGTGGATGGAGGCACAAAATCCTAGGTGATAGTGGTTGGAGGTAGACCGACGTTTGTGGGGTGACACCGGTGAAAAGTGGTGGTGGAAGGGATATGGATGATGGAAGGGTTAGGGCAAGTATTGGATAAATTGAAAGAAGGGGAGGAGAGGGTCGCCCCTAAGAGTCTAGGGTGATTGGCCGGTCGAGGGAGGTTTGAAGTGGCATCGTCGGGGATTGAGAGAACGAGAGGAAAGAAGACGAAGGAGGCAAGGCAAAACTCAATTCTTCAATAATAATCTCTGGTTGCCATCTACATCCATTTTAGAGGCTAACCAAACAACTCAAAATTAATCCTAACAATATAATTTCGCTGACAGCATTCGAACGCACCCGACCGCGTTCGAACGCACCAAGTTCGCTCATCTCTAGATTTGCGAACACGATGTATGCGTTCGAACGCGCGATCGAACGTGCCTATTTCCACTTCTCTGGATTTGCGAATACGATGCAGGTGTTCACAATGCGTTCGAACATGGCGTTCGAATGCACAATGCACACTCTCACAACCACGTTCACAACCTCATACACAACCGCGTTCGAACGCACTCCACCCGCGTTCAAATGCGACTTACAAAAAACTTATTTTCTTGGAAATTAAATAATTAAAACAAGAAACAAGACACTTCTAAAGTGTATTCATGCTCGAGACAACATCGGTGAAGTCCGAATCGTATCACTGGTAGTTAGAATATTATGAAAGCAATAAGGTTGGATTCGTAACTTCCTAATCTACAACTTTCGTATTTACGCCCTTCGTAGATTCAAATTGTAGCAGGGACGAAAACACGGAACAACGTGGGTGATGGTGGTGGTGACGGGTGAAGTGAATGTTAGGGTTATGGATGGGTATGGAGATGAGGGTGGATTGTGGAATTAATTAAGGGAAGTAGACAAAAGGAACAAAGTGATCGAGATCCCAAAGAAGAGGAGTGGCTCGATAGTCGAGGGAGATTAGAAGCGAGGAAAGACCTTGCCAACGGTAGATGTGGAAGGATGGTGAAGAGGGAGGAGGAAGAAGTCTAGAGAGAAAATAGGAGGCAAGAAATGAATAATCTAATAGCATAATGAAGTTGGCTGTCTTCCACATATTTATAGAGGCTGGCCAACAAGTCCTAAAACAATATAAAACCCTAATTCTAGAGGATTCCCGTCAATCGCATTCGAACGCACTCAAAAAGCCCTATCTCTAGATGTGCAAACACGATATAGGCGTTCGAACGTGGCCATTTGAACTCGCTCGACCGCATTCGAACTCGCCCGATCGCATTCGAACTCGCTCGACCGCGTTCGAACACACAATAGGCATTCTCTATATTTGTGAACCTAATGCAGGCGTTCACAAGGGTATTCGAACGTGACCCCATCTATGTTCGAACGCAACATACAGAAATTTTATTTTAATGAAAATAAACACCTAATGCAATAAGAAAAGATCCTAACTAAGTGTATCATATCGTTGCGCTAAGCCAACTGGAGCAGTATTGCTCATCTATGGCTTGGCGAAGAGGTGGATGCTGACGCTATAGAGGAGGTCCAAATGTTGAGGAGAACACTATGGTAGCTAAGGAGAACATACCATGTGTACTTGTGATCACAACACCTAAGACCTTGCACGTGAACGGCATTGTTAGCGAACGATGGTTCAAATCTTGATCAGCACTGGTTCAACTCACAATTTTATTAATGAGAGGTTGCTATGAAAATTGAGCTCACGTTGGAACTCACAGAGGGGTTTGACGTTACTATTGGGGGCAGCAAAACCCTATGAGCTAATGCGATATGCAGTTGCATCGAGATGAAGATTCAAGAGCAGATTTTCACCATAGACTTGTACCCATTGGCCTTGAGGGGATATGTGATACACTTAGTTAGGATCTTTACTTATTGCATCAGTTGTTTATTTTTATTAAAATAAAATTCTTATAGGTCGCGTTTGAACATAGGATGGGTAGCGTTGAAACGCCCTTGTGAACGCCTACATCAGGTTCGCAAATACAGAGAATGCATATTATGCGTTCGAACACGGTCGGGCAAATTCAAACGCCCACGTTCGCATATATAGAGAACGTCTTTTGGTGCGTTCGAACGCGATTGGGCGCGTTCGAACACGATCGACGGGAATTCTCTAGAATTAGGGTTACATATTGTTCTAGGACTTATTGGCTATAAATATGTGGATGGCAGCCAACTTCATTATGCTATTGGATTATTGATTTCTTGCCTCCTATCTTCTCTCTCTTCTCTCTAGACTCTCTCCCTCCTCCCTTGTCACTATTCTTCCACCACTACCGTTGGTAAGGTTTCTCCTAACTTCTAATCTTCCTCGTCTGTCGAGCCACCCCTCTTCTTTGGAATCTCGACCACTTCGTTCCCTTCGTCTATATTCCTTAATCACATCCACCATTGATACACATAGTTAGGATTTTATTTAATTAGCTAAATCCAATTCTGCACAGTTTCAGAAAAATATTCATTGAATATTCTACACATATCCAAATAATATCAAGTTAGTTGGATAAAGTCGCCAACCTTCAGATCTACAACTTTTATATTTATGACTTCTCCAGATTCGGAACCTATCTGTGACAAAATGAAAGCTTAATCTGAGAGTTAATTAGAGAAGATAAGGAAGGCTAGTTTAGTTGGTTTGTTAGGGTTTTAACTTAGTTGTTGATTTGTTAGAATTTGTTAGAGTTGTTTAATTTAATTGATGAGTCCCTAGTGTAAGCCTCTATATATATGTGGAGGAAACCGTAATTGGAGTATGATGAAGAATGCTATTGGATTATTGATTTCTTGCCTCCTATTTTCTCTCTGGACTTCTCCCTCCTCCCTCTTCACTATCCTTCCACATCTACCGTTGATAAGGTTTCTCCTAGCTTCTAATCTCCATCGACTATCAAGTCACCCCTCTTCTTTGGGATCTCGACCACTTCATTCCCATTGTCTACTTCTCTTAATTACATCCACAATCCACCTATACCCTCGTACCCATCTATAATCCTAACATCCACTCACCCCGTCACCACCACCATCACCCACATTATGTCATATTTTTGTCCCATTTTTAGTTCGAATCTGCAAAGGGTGTAAATATGAAAGTTGTAGATCAGGAATTTATGATCTAATCCAATTAGTTTCGTAATTTTTTGACTACTGGACAATATTTGATGAATATTTTACCATAGTTGTGCGGATTGCTTCCTGCAATAAATTTAGATCTTAAGGAATTATTCCGTAGCCGACCTTT
The DNA here is from genome assembly GCF_048772165.1 of Typha angustifolia. Taxonomy (NCBI): domain Eukaryota; kingdom Viridiplantae; phylum Streptophyta; class Magnoliopsida; order Poales; family Typhaceae; genus Typha; species Typha angustifolia. The sequence continues at coordinate 5,795,542 of NC_133252.1, read as the reverse complement.
TGGTACAATAACCCATAAAAGTGGTATCAGAGCTTATCAATTGGTATCAGAGCCCTATCAACTATTCACCTTCACCGCCATACCCATTCATAATCCTAACATCCACTCCACCCATCACAACTACCATAATCCACATTCCTTCATATTTTCCTTCAAGTTGTAGTTCGATTTTGTGAAGGGCGTAAATACAAAAGTTGTAGATCAAGAAGTTACGGAGCTAACCCATTTCATTGTGTAATTTTTTAACTACCAAAGAATATCTAATTAATATTTTCCCATGGTTGTGCAAATTGATTCCTATAATACATCCAGATCTTGAAAGAATCATTGTGTAGCCTATCTTTGGTACAAAAACCCACCAATTTGGTATTAGAGCAGGCGAACCTCAGACCTCCATTAATGGTTAAAACAAGAAAGATGACCTCAACAAGGAAACCTATAGAGAGCACACCGATAAGGGAGGACTTAATCCACGATGACCCTAATCGTGAGGCCGATTCCTTTTTTGGAGTAACCACGGCAGGACCGAGTCAACCACATCCATGAGTGTGAATATGGGCATGGCAGATGAACTTAGGGGAATGTTCCAAATATTGCTGCATAGAGTTGACACAATTTAAAAGGATCACAATAATTTTAAGGAATATGTCATGAACCGATTGGGTTTGTCATCTCCTCGACGACGATTGGAGCTTCAAGAAGGACCAACAGTGGGACCTCATCGAACCGATACCCCACAGGTCCAGGTGCGTCATGTGAGTGTCAAGGATGCTCTCTTACCTATGCCTACACATCATCCCCCACCTCCGTTACAAAACCCAAGACCGATGGTGGTGAAACCCAAGAGGCGTGCGGCACCGGTGCGCTTTGTCAATAAGAAGGATTGGCACTTTGAGGATGAGGTTGATCCCTTTGGAGATGGTGATGGACGTGCTCGAGGATACAGAAGGTGATCAACATGCACAAAGGTTTAGACTTGAACCCAGGATCTTTCGCAAACCCGACAATGCTATTCGGGGGAGAACCGCATGCTTGGACTTTTCAAAATTTCAAGGTAGTGATCCAACGGGTTGGGTGTTTCAAGTTGAACAATATTTTGATTGTCAAGGTACAGCGAAAGATGCAAAGATCCAGATGGCAAGCTTTCAGCTCCAAGGAATGGCATTGTATTGGTATAGATCGATTATTCGTGGTGGTGGATTTACCAGATGGGTTGACTTTTGTAGGAGAATTACACACAGATTTGGGACAGTGACATATGAAGATTTTGCTGCCACATTAAGCAAGATGGTTCAGAGGACAACCGTATTGGAGTACCAAGCTGAGTTTGAAAGATTTAGTAGTCGTTGTGAGCCACTTTGGCCCAAACAAACATTGATGAGCACATTTAATTTAGCGCTACGGGATGAGATACAAGTAGATCTTCATGCTCTTTGTCCTACTACTCTTAAGGAGGCCTTTGAGAAGGCCGTGAAAATGGAACAAAAGCATAGAGCTCTAAAGATGGCAGCGAAAACTAATTGGGCAACCGATATAGGCAATTTGCAGCTAGAACGCCGGTTGGAAATTCTACGGGTTCAAAAACAGCGGCTGCGAACACTAGACCATGACCACCTTTGAGACCTTCTTCCGATGTTAGAGGAGGCACAAGACCCCACGTTCGAACTCTCACACCTGCCCAGGTGGAGGAGCAAAGAGCGAAGGGCCTTTGCTTTTGATTTGATGAGCATTTTACCCCCAGTCATCGGTGTCCTAAACTGATTGAGAGTGTGATTCTTATCGATAGTCTTGAGGAGGATAAAGAGGTTGTTGATGATGGAGAGTGTCCAGAGGAGGTCCATGAAGAGGCTATTGAGGAGGGCGTGGAGGAAGATATCCAAGCTAAAATATCGATGCATGCATATTCAAATACTTCTCGCCAAGAACGTTACAGGTAGATGAACTCGTTAGAAAGTATTGTGTGCACATCCTCATCGATTCGAGGAGTATGCACAACTTTCTAGATAAGAGGTTAGTGAGGAGATTGGGTTTAGAGGACGAACTGACCACGGGATTTGACGTTGCTATTGGAGACGACCCGAAGCTTAAGGCAGAGAGCTTGTGTCGCCGGGTCGGTATACAGGTGCAAGGACACGACATCATTATAGACTTGTATCTGTTGGCGTTGCGACAAGCGGACATTATCCTTGGCACTCAATGGTTAAAGAGTTTGGGACCCGTTACATTTGATTTTCGGAGCATGTAGATGAAATTTAAACAAGGAAACAAAGATGTGCGGCTTGATGGTGTTTAGTCTTTGCCGATTCCTAAGATGCAACCTATGGTGGGGCTACCTTGTCCGTATGATTTGGCCTATCTTTTTCAGTTATGACCAATAGGAGATGAGCCTCAAATGGATTCAGGTATTACCATTGAATTGTCTAATTTATTAGATAACTTTTTTGGACTATTTGAGGAGCCACAAGAGTTGCCACCGAGGAGAGCGGCGGATCATCGCATAAAGATTGTACCTGGGGCTGCACGGGCGAACGTGAGGCCATATCGATATCCACATATGCAAAAAGAAGTTATCTCAAAGATGGTAGCCGAGATATTAGAGCAAGGCCTCATTCAACCAAGTCATAGCTTATATTCATCCCCCGTGCTATTGGTGCGAAAAAAGGATGGGATATAGCGTTTTTGTGTCGACTATCGGGCACTAAACGATATTACTAGCAAGGACCGGTATCCTATTCCCATTATCAAGGAGTTGCTGGATGAGCTTGCAGGGGCGACTATATTTAGTAAGCTTGACTTGAGAGCCGGGTATCATCAAATTAGAGTTCACCGGACGGGCATTTCGAGTTCCGGGTGATGCCTTTTGGTCTCACTAATGCTTCATCTACCTTTCAAGGCCTCATGAATGATATAATTTGGCCTCTATTGCGAAGCTATGTCTTGGTATTTTTTGATGATATTTTGTTGTATAGTAGGACTGAATTGGAGTATTAGCGGCATTTAGAAGATGTGCTGAATTTATTGAAGCAAAACCAATTGAAGATCAAGAAGTCCAAGTGCCTATGGGGAGTACCAAAAGTGGAGTATTTAGGCCACATCATTTCAGCGGATGGTGTAGCGGTAGATCCTCAAAAGGTTGCATGCATGATCGCTTGGCCTATTCCTACTACTACCATCGAATTGAGGATTTTTAGGGTTGACCCGATATTTTCACCGATTTATTGCTAGATATGGCAAGATCGCTGCTCCTCTCACTTCTTTGTTGAAGGACTCTTTTAGATGGACGGATGAAGCCACTTCAGCCTTTGAAAAACTGAAAACAGCAATGACGATGGCACCCGTTTTAGAGCTACCGGACTTTACCAAAGAGTTCGTTGTGAAATGTGATGCGTCGGGTGTTGGCATAAGAGCTGTACTAATGCAAGGAGGACATCCCATTGCCTATCTTAGCAAGGCTTTATCACAAAAATCTCAGCAATTATAGACTTACGATAGAGAGATGTTGGCAATTCTACATGTGATGACAAAGTGGAGGCCATATTTGATTTGTAGACGATTCATTATCCGAATTGATCAGAGAAGCCTTCCATACTTTATGGGATAGCGTATACACACTCCGGCACAGTGGAGATTGGTCACAAAATTGCTGGGATATGATTATGAAATCCAATACAAGAAGGGAATGAAAAATAGAGCAGCAGATGCACTATCGCGCCAACCCGTTACCGTTGAGCTTGCAGCCTATTCCTCTCCTACCATTCCGTTCCTTGACGAGCTGAGGTATGCATGTACATCTGACCCCGATATTTTGAGAATGTTGCAGGAGGTGATGGATGATCCAGAGCGCCATCTAGAGTTAGAGAATCGAGAAGGTTTGCTGTTGGACCACGGATACATTAAGGTGCCTGCAAATGATGGATTGTGATAGAAATTGTTGGAGCACTTCCACCAAACTCTAGAGACTGGTCACAAGGGTGTCGTGAGGACTTATAGGAAGATATCTCAGAATTACAAGTAGCTAGGATTGAAGCGGGATGTGAGGAGTTTTGTCCGTGCTTGCAAAGCCTGTCAAAGGGCTAAAGCATTTACCTACACTAGACCGTGTTTGGGAAGACATTTCTATAGATTTCATAGAGGGTCTTCCGTTGGTACGTGGTTATTCCATTATTTTTGTGGTGATTGACAGATTAAGTAAGTATGTGCACTTTTCGGCATTGTCACATCCGTTTTCAGCCAAGTTAGTAGCTGAAATTTTTGTTAGAGATATTGCTTGGTTACATGGCATGCCACGCACGATTGTCTCGGATCTTGATCGTTTATTTATGAGTGACTTTCAGATGGAATTTTTCAGATTGCAGAAGACTCGATTGAACTTCAGTTTGGCCTACCATCCATAGACGAATGGCCAAACCGAGGCGGTTAATCGAGGTATTGAGCAGTATTTGAGGTGCTCTATTGGAGAGATGCCGAGATGATGGTTGGAGTTCTTACTGTAGGCAGAGTGATCTTATAACACTGCCTACCATAGCAGCATTGGCATGACTCCATTTGAGGCGGTGTATGGATGCATGGCTCCGACATTACGCGCTTATGATCCAGTGACATCGGCAGATCAGACGGAGGTGGACTTAGCGTTGATGGATAGACACGCCACATTTAGGAGGTTGCGTGCTCATCTTAAACTTGCTCAAAACCGCATGAAGCAAGTTTATGATCGTACCCATAGGGAGCAGGAGTTTGATATTGGCAATTGGGTGTTTGTAGGGTACAACTGTATCGACAAGTGATCTTGCATTCAATGTGTAATCAAAAGTTAGCAAATTGCTACTTTGGTCCGTTTCAGGTGTTAGAGCGTATTGGTCTGGTTGCATATCGTTTGGAATTACCGGAGGGATCAAGAGTGCATCCTGTCTTCCATGTTTCATTATTAAGGGAGCACATTGGAGATCATGAGATCGTTGGATCAATTCTATTAAAGGTGATAGAGATTGTAAAGCTAGTTTGTGTACTTGCTAGACACCAACGACGACATGGTACCAAATTGGAGATGGAGATTTTAGTTGAGTGGCTTGGCAAACCATCCGATGAGGCGACGTGGGAGTTGAAGACTAACATTTTGGAGCGTTTTCATGACTTTTCACCTTGAGGGTAAGGTGGGGGAAGCACGGTGGGCTGATACACTTAGTTAGCATATTTTCTTATTGCATTAGTTGTTTATTTTCATTAAAATAAAATTCCTGTAGGTCGCGTTCGAACATAGGAGGGGTCGCATTCGAACGGCCTTACGAATGCCTGCATCAGGTTCGCAAATATAGAGAACGCATATTGTGTGTTCGAACGTGATTGGGCAAGTTCGAACGCCCATGTTCGAACATCTGCATCGTGTTTGCACATACAAAGAACATCTTTTGGTGCATTCAATTGCGATCGGGCACATTCGAATGCAATCGACAGGAATTCTCTAGAATTAGGGTTACATATTATTCTAGGACTTGTTGGCTAGCCTCTATAAATATGTGAATGATAGCCAATTTCATTATGCTATTGGATTATTGATTTCTCGCTCTTCACCATCCTTCCACCTCTACCGTTGGCAAGGTTTCTCTTAACTTCTAATCTCTCTCATTTGTCGAGCCACCCCACTTCTTTGGGATCTCGACCACTTCATTCACCTCCATACCCATCCATAACCCAAACATCCACTCCACTCGTCACCACCACCATCATCCACATTGTTTCGTATTTTCGTCCTAGTTATAGTTTGATTCTATGAAGGGTGTAAATACAAAACTTGTAGATCAGGAAGTTACGGATCTAACCCAGTTGGTTTCGTAATTTTCGGACTTGCATAGAATATCTAACAAATATTTTTTCACAATTACGCAGACTGATTTCTATAATACATCCGGATCTTGAAGGAATCGTTGCGTAGTCTATCTTTGGTATGAGAACCCATCAATATGATATTGTCTTAGGGATCCAATGACTTAAGAGCTTGGGGCTTATCACCTGACATCACGAGCTCTTGCTGTCCTTTAGAAGAAACGGCAAGCCAGTCCAATTGGTGGGAGACCAACCACAATTGTAGACTGGTGCTGCATTGCAGCCCTTGATTGACCTTCCATGCAGCAAAGGCCGAGCCTTCCTAATGCAGATTGCACCTATGGATCCGAGACACCAACACTTGCAGGTATAAACGCTGACATGAAGAGCTTGATGCGGGAGTACCGTGGGCATGACCACCATAGCAGGAGTGCCTACTCTCATCGCTAGAGGCTAACTACATCAACATGTTGATGGATGTAGGGAGAGGTGAACTGATAGGTTGGCTAGAAGACACAAAAGCGAGAACAATAATCACCTTGCATGGTAGGGCGAGACAATCTAGGCCAACGAGGGACGAGACAAAGACGGTGTACCCACTAGGAGTCACAACAGAGGTCAATTCAAGCGCGGGCCAATGGGAGCAAATGAACAACTCACACTAGGTTGATTCGATCGACCTGGATATATATTGTTATCCGAGTCCATTTCATAACTCAAATTGGAATGGAGACATCAATGATGAACCACATGTGTTTGGACTCAAAATTGGGAAGGCAGAACTAGATTTCATAAGATCCATACAAAAGGGTTAGCTCTGTTGCCCTGATTCTAAACCTAAAGGGATCCAATCTATTGAACCATACTTGGTGGATGCGGTCGAATCTCAAGGCTCAATCTAGGTGGACCTTCTATGGGTCACGACAAATGCTTGGATGCAATGGGCCAACCCAACTATGGCTCAACACAACTAGAGGACAAAGAGGGATGATCAACTTGGGCTTAAGAAGGCGGAGCACGATTACAATGGGCCACTACAGATGGATTAGTTCTACAACTATGGGTGTGGAGGAACGGAGCTTAAGTGGACCCATTGGGTCTGATTCAAGGCTATTATGAAGTGGGTTGGACATGAGCTAAGACTCAAGATGAGGAGGTTAGACCGAATTGATACACTTAGTTAGGATTTTATCTAATTAGCTATATCCAGCTCAGCGCAGTTTCAAAAACATATTTATAAAATATTCGACACATATCTTAATAATATCAAACCAGTTGGGTAAGGTCGATAACCTCTAGATCTACAACTCTGATATTCATGACTTCTCCAAATTCGGAATATATCTATGACAAAACGAAAACTTAATTCAAAAGGTATTCAGAGAAGATAAGGAATACTGGTTTAGTTGCTTTGTTAGAGTTTCATATTGTTTTAGGACTTGTTGGCTATCCTCTATAAATATGTGGATGGCACCCAACTTTATATTGCTATTGGATTCTTGATTTCTTGCCTCCTATCTTCTCTCTAGACTCCTCCCTCCTCCTTCTTCACCATCCTTTCACCTACCATTAGCAAGGTTTCTCCTCGCTTCTAATCTCCCTCGACTATCGAGCTACCCCTCTTCTTTGGGATCTCGACCACTTCATTCCCTTCGTCTACTTCCCTTAATCACTTCCACAATCCACCCTCATCTCCATACCCATCCATAACCCTAACATCCACTCCACCCGTCACCACCACCATTACAAAAGTTGTAGATTAGGAAGATACGGATCCAACCCAATTGGTTTCGTAATTTTTTAACTACCATAAAATATCTGAAGAAAATATTCCCACGGTTGCGCGGACTACTTCCTACAATAAATTCAGATCTTAAGGAATTGTTCCGTAGCTGATCTTTTGGTTCTAGATCCCATCAATTTGGTATCCGAGCTTTAACAAATTGGTATCAGAGCCTATCACTTTGGTATCAGAGCCTATCAATTGGTATTAGAGTAGGCGAACCTCAGACCTCAATTAATGGTTGAAACAAGGAAGATGACATCAACAAGGAGACCTATAGAGAGCACACCAACAAGGGAAGACTCAATGCACGATGATCCTAACCGTGAGGCCGATTCCCTTGGAGCGACTATGGTAGGACCAAGTCAACCAACGTCTATGGGTTCAAATATGGATAAACTAAGAGGCATATTCCAAACATTATTGCATAGAGTTGACAACATACAAAAGGATAACAATGAATTCAAGGAATATGTCACGAATCGATTGGGTTCATCATCTCCTCAACGACGAACAGAGTAGGGGTGTAAACGAGCCGAGCCTGAGGGAGCCGGCTCTGGCTCAGGCTCGGCTCGAAATTAGTTTCAAGCCTCATAATGTTGCTCAGGCTCGGCTCCGCTCAACCCGAGCCGAGCTCGAGTTGAGCCTAACCGAGCCTGAGCTGAGCCCAAGCAAAGCTCGAGCTCGATTAGAGGCGGTGGCGACGTGGGCGGTGGCGATGTGGGTGGTGGCGACGTGGGCGGTGGCGATGTGGGTGGTGGCGACATGGACAGTGGCTTGCCGAAGGAGTCGGAGACGGATGGAGGAGGCCAACGACGGAGGAGGAGGAGGAGGAGGCCGACGGCGAAGGAGGAAGAGGAGGAGGAGGAGGAGGAGACGGAAGGAGGAGGCCGACGGCGAAGGAGGAGGAGGAGGAGGCCGACGGAGAGGAAGGCGTGGCGCTGTGGTGGTGGCTTGCCGTCGTTGCCGATGGAGGCCGACGGGGAGGGAAGAGTGAAGGTGATCAGGTGGATGAGGGTGAGAGTGAAGATGAGGGTGGGGTGGGGGAATTGAGGATGGGGAAGGTGGTGATGGGAAAGGTGAAGTAATTAATGAGGGTGGGGTAGGTAAGGGTAGGTGAGGGTGGGGTAGGTGAGGGTGATGAATATTGTGTTACGGGTGAGAATGAGTTAGTGAGGGACACGTGGCAATATTTCTTTATGCCACGTGTCCTTAGTCATAGGGAGTCAGGCTATCGAGCCGAGCTTGAGGGAGCCGGCTCCAGCTCAGGCTCGGCTCGATATTAATTTCGAGCCTATTATGATGGCTCGGGCTCGGCTCAGCTCTGATCGAGCCGAGCCGGACTCGAGCTTCACCCGAGCCGAGCCTGAGCCGAGCCCGAGCCGCTCGTCAAGTCTGACAGCCCTAGAACAGAGTTTCAAGAAGGACCAGCGGTGGGACCCCATCGAACCAATACCCCATAGGTCCAGGTGAGTCATATGAGTGTCAATGATCCCCTCCTACCTATGCCTTCACATCATCTCCCACCTCCGTTACAAAACCCAAGACCGGCGATGGCGGAACCAAAGAAGCGTGAGGCACCGGTGCGCTTCATCGATGAGGTGGATTGGCACTATAAGGATGAGCTTGATCCCTATAGAGATGGTGATGGACATGCTCGAGGATTTAGAGAAGGTGATCAACATGCACAAAGGTTTAGACCTGAACTAAGGATCTTTCGCGAACCTAACAATGCTATTCGGGGGAGAACCGTACGTTTTGACTTTCTAAAATTCTAAGGCGGTGATCCAACGGATTGAGTATTTCAAGTTGAACAATATTTTGATTGTCAAGGTACAGCAGAAGATGCAAAAGTCCAGATGGCAAGCTTTCACCTCCAAGGAACGGCATTGCATTGGTATAGATCGATTATTCGTGGTGGTGGATTTACCGGATGGGCTGATTTTTGTAGGAGGATTACACGCAAATTTGGGACAACGGCATATGAAGATTTTGCTACCATATTAAGCAAGATGGTTCAAAAGACTACCGTATTGGATTACCAAGCTAAATTTGAAAGAGTTAGTAGTCGTTGTGAGCCACCGTGGCCTGAACGTACATTGATGAGTACAATTATTTTAGGGCTGCGAGAGGAGATACAAGTGGATGTTCGTGCTCTATGTCCTACTACTCTTGAGGAGGCTGTGAGGATGGAACAAAAACAGAGGGCTCTAAAGATGGCAGCGAAAACCAATTGGGGCAACCGAGATAGGCGATTTGCACCTAGAACGCCGGCTGCAAATTTTGAGGTTTCAAAAACAACGGCTACGACTACTAGACCACGACCACCTTTGAGACCTTCTTCCGATGTTAGAGGAGGCACTAGACCCCCGTTCAAACTCTCACTCCTGCCTAGGTGGAGGAGCGAAGAGCGAAGGACCTTTTGCTTTCGATGTAATGAGCGTTTCACCCCCGGTCATCAATGTTCTAAACCGATCGGGAGTGTGATGCTTACCGATGGTCCTAAGGAGGATGATGAGATTGATGATAATGGAGAGTGTCCAGAGGAGACCCATGAGGAGACCGTTGAGGAGGGCGTTGAGGAAGATATCCAAGCTAAAATATCGATGCATGCATATTCGGGTACTTCTGCGCCGAGGACGTTACGAGTAGATGGACTCGTTAAAAAGCATTATGTCCACATCCTTATTGATTTGGGGAATACACACAACTTTCTAGACGATAAGTTAGTGAGGAGATTGGATTTGGATGCCGAACCGACTACAGGGTTTGATGTTGCTATTGGTGACGGCACGAAGCTTAGGGCGGAGAGCTTGTATCGCTGAGTCAGTATATAGGTGCAAGGACACGACATCATTGTAGACTTGTATCCGTTGGCGCTATGAGAAGCGGACGTTGTCCTTGGTACTCAATGACTATAAAGTTTGGGACCCATCACATTTGATTTTCAAAGCATGTGGATGAAATATAAACAAAGAAACAAAGATGTGTGGCTTGATGGTATAAGGATTTTGCAGATTCCTGCGATGCAGCCTATGGTGGGGCTGCTTGGTGCGTATGATTTGGCCTATCTTCTTCAGTTAGGACCAGCAGGAGATGAGCCTCAAATGAGTTCATGTACTACAATTGAATTATCTAATTTATTAGATAACTTTTCTGGACTATTTGAGGAGCCGCAAGAGTTGCCACCGAAGAGAGCGGCGGACCATCGCATAGAGATTGTACCCATGACTGCACCGGCGAATGTGAGGCCATATCGGTATCACATGTGCAAAAAGAAGTTATCTCAAAGATGGTAGCCGAGATGTTGGAGTAAGGCCTCATACAACCAAGTCATAACTCATACTCATCCCCCATACTTTTGGTGCGAAAAAAGGATGGGACATGCCGTTTTTGTGTCGACTACCGAGCACTAAACGCTATTACCGTCAAAGACCGATATCCCATTCTGATTATCGAGGAATTGCTGGATGAGCTTGCAAGGGCAACTATATTTAGTAAGCTTGACTTAAGGGCCGGCTATCATCAAATTAGAGTTCACCCAGCAGATGTGCACAAAACGGCATTTCGAACTATGGACGGGCATTACGAGTTCCGAGTGATGCCTTTTGGTCTCACCAATGCTCCAGGTACCTTCCAAGGCCTCATGAATGATATATTTTGGCCTCTCTTGCGAAGGTATGTCTTGGTATTTTTTGACGATATTTTGGTGTATAGCAGGACTGAATTGAAGCATTAGCGGCATTTGGAGGACGTGCTGAATTTGTTGGAGCGAAACCAATTGAAGATCAAGAAGTCCAAGTGCCTATGGGGAGTACCAAAGGTGGAGTATTTAGGCCACATCATTTCAACGAATGGTGCAGCGGCGGATCCTCAAAACATCGCATGTATCACCGCTTGGCCTATTCCTACAACTACCACTGAATTGAGAGGATTTTTGGGGCTGACTGGTTATTATTGTCGATTCATTGCCAGATATGGCAAGATCACTGCTCCTCTCACTTCTTTGTTGAAGGACTCTTTTAGATGGACAAATGAAGCCACTTTAGCCTTTGAAAAATTGAAAACAACAATGATGACCGCACCCGTTCTAGCGCTACCGGACTTCACCAAAGAATTCATTGTTGAATATGATGCGTCGGGTGTTGGCATAGGAGCTGTACTAATGCAAGAAAGACGTCCCATTGCCTATCTTAGTAAGGTTTTATCGCAAAAATCTCAGCAATTATCAACTTATGAGAGAGAGATGCTAGCAATTCTACATGCGGTGATAAGGTGGAGGCTTTATTTGATCGGTAGATGATTAATTATCTGAACCGACCAGAGGAGCCTTCCATACTTTTTGGGACAGCACATACACACTCCGGCACAGCAGCAATGGGTCACAAAATTACTGGGGTATGATTATGAAATTCAATACAACAAGGGAACGGAAAATAGAGCGGCGGATGCACCATCGCACCAACCCGATACCGCCGAGCTTGCAGCCTATTCATCTCCTTCCTTTCCCATCCTTGATGAGCTGAGGTATGCATGTACATCTGACCCAGATATTTTGAGATTGTTGTAGAAGGTGATGTATTATCCATAGCACCATCTAGAGTTGGAGAATCGAGGCGATTTGCTGCTAGACCACGGATGCATTCGGGTATTGGAGCGTATTGGTCCGATTGCATATCGTTTGGAGCTACCAGAGGGGTTGAGAGTGCATTCTGTCTTCCATATTTCATTGTTGAGGGAGCGCATTGGAGATCATGAAATTGTTGGACCAGTTCTATCGGAGCCATTGGAGGAAATAGAGATTGTAGAGCTAGTTTATGTACTTGTCAAGTGCCGACGATAACATAGTACGAGATTAGAGATGGAGATTCTAGTTGAGTGGCTTGACAAGCCATCCGATGTAGTGACATGAGAGTTGGACACAAATATCTTGGAGCATTTCCTCGACATTTCACCTTGAGGGCAAGGTGGTCGAAGTGTAGTGGGCTGATACACTTAGTTAGGATTTTATCTAATTAGCTAAATCTAGCTCTATGCAGTTTCGGAAAAATATTTATAGAATATTCAATAAATATCTAAATAATATCAAACAAGTTGGATAAGGTCGACAACCTCTAGATCTACAACTTTGATATTCATGACTTCTCCAGATTCGGAATATATCTATGACAAGACGAAAGCTTAATCCAAAAGGTATTCGGAGAAGATAAGGAATACTGGTTTAGTTGATTTGTTAGGGTTTCATATTATTTTAGGACTTGTTGGCTAACCTCTATAAATATGTGGATGGTACCCAACTTAATATTACTATTGGATTCTTGATTTCTTGCCTCCTATCTTCTCTTGAGACTCCTGCCTTCTCCCTCTTCAGCATCCTTCCACCTCTACTATTGGCAAGGTTTCTTCTCGCTTCTAATCTCTCTCGACTGTCGAGCCACCCCTCTTCTTTGGGATCTCAACCACTTCATTCCCTTCGTCTACTTTCCTTAATTTCTTCCATAATCCACCCTCATTTCCGTACCCATCCATAACCCTAACATCCACTCCACTCGTCACCACCACCATCACCCACGTTATTCCGTATTTTCGTCTCTGCTATAGTTTTAATCTGTGAAGGGCGTAAATACAAAAGTTGTATATTAGGAAGATACGGATCCAACCCAATTGGTTTTGTAATTTTCTAACTACTATAGAATATCTGACGAAAATATTCTACAGTAGTTCCATAGCTGATCTTTTGGTTCTAGATCCCATCAATTTGGTATCCAAGCTTTAACAAATTGGTATCAGAGCCTATCACAAACCCAGAGAATGTTGCTTGATGGTGGACTAGAACTAGACGTGTTAGCAACCCGACCGAGTCAAGGAGCATGGAGAAGGGCAACAAGCAATGACGACTCAGCTAACCTAAGGAGGATGAGGTTCACGACCCGAGCGGGATGACAACCCTTCATTAACGTAGCCTAACTACTTATGGGCACCACTCTCTTCACTAAAGCACCAGAAGACAAGAGGCGTGATAAGTTTCTATGATATCAAAAGATAAGCTTTGATACCAATGATAAGGCTATGAAATGATTCCTTTAAGATCTGAATTTATTGTAGGAAATAGTCCGTGCAACCAAAGAAAATATTCACCAAATATTCTCCTATAGTCACACAATTATGAAACTAAGTGAAATCGATCTGTAACTCCCTGATCTACAATTTTTGTATTTACACCCTTCACAGATTCAAAATACAACTGGAACGAAAACATGAGATATTGCGGGTGATGGTGGTGGTGATGGGTGGAGTAGATGTTAGGGTTATGGATGGTAATGGAGATGAAGGTGGATGGTTGATGTTGTTTAAGTGATAAAGACGAAGGGAAAGAAGTGGTTGAGATCTCAAGGAAGAGGGAGGACTCGACAGACGAGGGAGATTAGAAGTTAGGAGAGACCTTGCCAACGGTAGAACTAGTAAATTGGTGAAGACGGAGGACGGAGAGAGTCTAGTGAGAAGATAGGAGGTAAGAAATCAATAATCCAATAGCATAATAATTTTGGCTGCCATCCACACCTTTATAGAGGCTAGCCAACAAGCCAAAATACAATTATTAACCCTAATTCTAGAAGATTCGCACCGATCGCATTCGAACGTGCCCGATTGCGTTCGAACGTGCCTGATTGCGTTCAAACGCACAAAATGCGTTCTCTATATGTGCAAACGCGATGTAGGCGTTCAAACACGGCATTCGAACAAGCTCGATCGCATTTAAACACATATTTTGCGTTCTCTATTTTTATGAACCTAATGTAGGCATTTGTTCGCGTTCGAACGCGACCTACCGGAATTTTATTTTAATAAAAATAAATAACTAATGCAAAATAAAAATAAATAAAAAAAGATCCTAACTAAATGTATCAGCCCACCATTGCTTCCCCCACCTTGTCCTCAAGGTGAAAAGTTAGGGAAATACTCCAAAACATCAGTCCCCAACTCCCATGTTGCCTCATCGGATGGCTTGCCAAGCCACCCGACTAGAATCTCCATCTCTAATCTGGTACCATATCGTCGTTGACGCCTAGCAAGTATATGAACTGGCTCTGTGATCTCTATCTCCTCCAATGGCTCTGGTAGAACTGATCCAACGATCTCATGATCTCCAATCCGCTCCCTCAACAATAAAACATGAAAGACAGAATGCACTCTTGACCTCTCCAGCAACTCCAAACGATATGCAACCAAAGTAATACTCTCTAACACCCGAAACGGACTAAAGTAGTGAGGTACTAACTTGTGGTTTCGCATCGAACACAATGTCACCTATCGATACGGTTGTACGCTCACAAACACCCAACTACCAATATCAAACTCCTGCTCCTCGTGACTGCGATCATAAACTTGCTTCATCTTTGCTATGCCGGAGTGCGTATACGCTGTCCCATAAAGTATGGAAGGCTCCTTTGATCGGTCCGGATAATGAATCGCCTACTGATTAAATAAGGCCTCTAGTTTGTCACCGCATGCAGAATTGCCACCATCTCTCTCTCGTAAGTCGATAATTGCTGAGATTTTTGTGATAAAGCTTTGCTAAGAAAGGCAATGGGACATCCTCCTTGCATTAGTACTGCTCCTATGCTAACTCCCAACACATCACATTCCATAATAAACTCTTTAGTGAAGTCCTGTAGCGCTAAAATGGGCGTCGTCGTTATTGCTGTTTTTAGTTTTTCAAAGGCTGTAGTGGCTTCATCCGTCCATCTAAAGAAGTCCTTTTTCAATAAAGAAGTGAGAGGAGCAGCGATCTTCCATACCCGACGATGAAGCGGCAATAATATCTAGTTAGCCCAAAAAATCCTCTCAATCCTACAGTGGTAGTAAAAATAAGCCAAGCGGTCATGCATGCTACCTTTTGAGTATCCGCCGCTACAACTTCCGCTGAGATGATATGGCCTAAATACTCCACTTGTGGTACTCCCCATAGGCACTTGGACTTCTTGATCTTCAGTTGGTTTTGCTTCAACAAATTCAGCACATCCTCTAAATGCCGCCAATGCTCTAATTCAGTTCTGCTACACACTAAAATGTCATCAAAGAATACCTAAACATACATTCACAATAGAGGTCGAAATATATCATTCATGAGGCCTTGAAAAGTAGTTGGAGCATTTGTGAGACTAGAAGGCATCACTCGGAACTCGTAATGCCGTTCGAAGTCCAAAATGCAGTCTTGTGCACATCCGCCAAGTGAACTCTAGTTTGATGATACCTGACCCTTAAGTCAAGCTTGCTAAATATAGTCGCCCCTGCAAGCTCGTCCAGTAGCTCCTCTATAACCAGAATGGGATACCGGTCCTTGACGGTAATAGAGATAACTTTCTTTTGCATATGTGGATATTCATATGGCCTCACATTCGCCGGTGCAGCCCCAGGCACAATCCCTATGCGATGGTCCGCCGTTCTCCTTAGTGGCAACTTCATTGGTTCCTCAAACAGTCCAATAAATTTGTCTAATAAATTAGACAACTCGATGGTAGTATTTGGACTTATTTGAGGCTTGTCTCCTGATAGCCCTAACTGAAGAAGATAGGCCAAATCACTCGCACATGGCAGCCCCACCATCGGCTACATCATAGGAATCGACGGAGATCGAACGCCATCAAGCCGCACCTCTTTATTTTCTTGCTTAAATTTCATCCACACGCTCCGGAAATCAAAAGTGACGGGTCTCAAGCTTTGTAACCATTGTGTGCCTAGGACAATGTCTGCTCCTCACAGTGCCAATGGATATAAGTCCACAATGATGTCGTGTCCTTACACCCTTATACCAACCCGATGACACAAGCTCTCCACCTTAAGCTTGATGTCGTCTCCAATAGCAATGTCAAACCCCGTGGTCGGTTTAGCATCCAAGCCCAATCTCCTCACTAACCTCTCCTCTAAAAAGTTGTGTGTACTCCCGGAATCGATGAGGATGTGCACATAATATTTTCTAATGAGTCCGTCTACCCGTAACGTCCTTGGGTAGAAGTACTCGAATATATATACATCAATATTTCAGCTTGGATATCTTCCTCCGCGCCCTCCTCAATGGCCTCCTCATGGACCTCCTCTCAACACTCTCCATCAACAACAACCTCATCATCCTCCTCATGACAGTCAATGAGCATCACACTCTCGATCGATTTGGAACACCGATGACCAAGGATGAAACATTCATCGTATCGAAAGCAAAGGCCCTTCGCTCTTCGCTCCTCCACTTGGGCAGGCATGAGAGTTCGAACGAGGGTCTTGTGCCTTCTCTAATATTAAAAAAAGGTTTCAAAGATGGTCGTGGTCTAGTACTCGCAGCTGTTGTCTTTGAAATCGTAGAATTTCCAGCCGGTGTTCTAAGCACAAACCGCACATCTCGGTTGTCCCAACTTATTTTTGCTGCCATCTTGAGAGCCTTATGTTTTTGCTCCATCCTCATGGCCTTCTCAAGGGCTTCCTCAAGAGTGGTAGGACAAAAAGTACAAACATCCACTTGTATCTCATTCCGTAGCCCTAAAATGAATGTGCTCATCAATGTCAATTCGAGCCAAGGTGGCTCACAACGACTACTAACTCTTTCAAATTTAGCTTGGTACTCTAATACGATTGTCCTCTAAACCATCTTGGTTAATGTGGCAGCAAAATCTTTATATGTTGTTGTCTCAAATCTGTGTGTAATCCTTCTACAAAAGTCAGCTCGACCAATAAATCCTCCACCATGAATAATTGATCTATACCAATGCAGTGTCGTTCTTTGGATGTGAAAGCTTGCCATCTTGACCTTTGTATCCTCCGCTGTCCCTTGACAATCAAAGTATTGCTCCACTTGAAACACCCAATCTGTTGGATCATCGTCTTAGAATTTTAGAAAGTCCAAGTGTGCAGTTCTCTCACGAATAGCATTGTCGGTTTCGCAAAAGATCTTTGGTTCAGGTTTGAACCTTCGTGCAGGTTGATCTCCTTCTCTAAATCCTCGAGCACGTCCATCACCATCTCCAAAGGGATCAACCTTATCCTCAAAGTGCCAATCCTCCTCATCGACAAAGCGCACTGGTGCCGCACGCCTCCCGGGTTCCACTACCACCGCTTTTGGGTTTTATAATCGAGGTGGGGGAAGATGTGTGGGCATAGATAAAAGAGGATCATTGACACTAACATGTCACACTTGGACTTGTGGGGTATCGATTCGGTGTGGTCCCACCATTGGTCCTTCTAAAGGCACCTATCGTCATTGAGGAGATGGCGAAGCCGATCTATTCATGACATATTCCTTTAAAGCATTATGATCGTTCTGCATTGCATCAACTCTATACATCAATATTTGGAATATGCCCCTAAGTTGATCTGCCAAGCCCATATTCACACCCATGGACATTGGTTGACTCGGTTCTGTCATAGTCGCTCCAAAGGAATTGGCCTCACGGTTAGGGTTATCGTGAGTTGAGTCTTCCCTTATCTGTGTGCTCTCCATTGGTCTCTTTGTCGATGTCATCTTCCTTGTTTTAACCATTAACGGAGGTCTGAGGTTCGCTTGGCTCTTATACTAATGATAGGTTTCTACAATACCAAAAGATAGGCTTTAATATCAATGATAAGGCTACGGAACGATTCCTTCAAGATCTAAATTTATTATAGGAAGTAGTCCGCGCAACTAAAGAAAAATATCCATAAAATATTCTTCTGTGTTAGAAAACTATGAAACTAAGTAGAATTGATTTGTAACTCCCTTATCTACAATTTTTGTATTTACATCTTTTGCATATTCGGAATGAAACTGGGACGAAAATATGATATATTGAGGGTGATGGTGGTGGTGACGGGTGGAGTGGATGTTAGGGTTATGGATGGTAATGGAGATGAAGATGCATGGTTGATGTTGTTTTAGTGATAAAGATGAAGGGGAAGAAGTTGTTGAGATCCCAAGGAAGAGGGAGGACTTGACAGACGAGGGAGATTAGAAGTTAGGAGAGACCTTGCCAACGGTAGAGGTGGTAGGTTAGTGAAGAGGGAGGAGGAAGGTTAGGGTAGAGGGGATAGAGAGAAAACATAGAGGCTAATAATTTTGTCTATTAATTTTAATAATTCAATAGTCTAATAATTTTGGCTACCATCCACACCTTTATAGAGGCTAGCCAACAAGCCAAAATATAATTATTAACTCTAATTCTAGAAGATTCCCACCAATCGCATTTGAACGCACCCAATCGCGTTTGAATGCACAAAAGACATTCTCTGTATGTGCGAACGTGATGCAGGTGTTCGAACATGGCATTTGAACATGCTTGATCGCGTTCGAATGCACATTTTTCATTCTCTGTTTTTGTGAACCTAGTGTAGGCGTTCGCAAGGGCAATCGAACGCAACCCCTTCCGCGTTCAAATGCGACCTACAGAAATTTTATTTTAATGAAAATAAATAACTCATGCAATAAGAAAAGACTCTAATTAAATGTATCAAGGCGACGCAGCAGCCAGGGATTTTTCCCAACTCGAGTTTTTCGAAAGTCGGCAACTTAAGTTTTTTGATAGTCGCGTTCGAATGCATATTTTGAGTTCTCTGTTTTTGTGAACCTAATGCAATCGTTCACAAGGGTATTCGAACGCGACCCCTTCCACGTTCAAACGCGACCTACAGAAATTTTACTTTATTGAATATATACAACTAATGCAATAAGAAAAGACTCTAATTAAATGTATCAAGCCGATGCCAACTGCTAGGGATATTTCCTAACTCGAGTTTTTAGAAAGTTGCCAACTTGAGTTTTTCAAAAGTTGGCAACTTGGGGTGGGAGAAATTCTTGATTGTTAGTAAGAAAGAGAAGAAAGTGAACTGATTGTAGTGTTGGGAATTGGGTATTTATCCCACTTTGAATAGCAAATCATGCAAATCAGAAGGTTGGAAATTCAAATCAAGATAACACCTAATTTTGGGTGTCGGAGCAAGAAGATTCAAGTCGCCAGCCATGGAGAAGATCGGATCGAATCATGTAAGCTTCTCAGGATGGATCCAAGAAGAAGCTGCTGGGTTCAAGGGCTAGAGCAGTGGTAGTAATGGGGACTGAATGTTTATTCCAGTTTGGGCTGCCAACCATATCGTATGGAAGGTTAGCACTCCAAGCTGGGATGAACACTCAATCTCTTTTGCATGATTCCACCACAAGGCTAAGTCACAATTTTCGAATGGAGAAGAAGCCACTGAGTCTAGAAAAGGGAGAAGTTGCCTGAAAAGTGTTCACCAACTGATTCCTCCTACCAACTGATTCCTCCTACTCAAACGGATGACATGGAATGAGCCACATTCTAATTTCACATGTTAAAGATAAGGTGGTAGAAGCGTGATAGAATGATACAATTTGGGTTTGACAAAACTGCTTCACTCCAAAACATATGGGATTAGCCTAGTTATTTTCTATTTTGGCATTAGATTATTGTATTTGCACTTTAGTCCCTATATATTAGTTATTTGCTTATGAATATTAGATTGAGGTAAGTTGAGTCAGTTAGTTGGGCTAGCCACATTGGCTAAAACCGCTTCACTCCTCAACTATTTCTTGTAGGATCAAATAGTAATGTTTATAAGAGGCACTTGGATAAGAGGACATGGGAATGGACAAATGAGAGGTACCCATATGTTGAGAATTCAGCTCTGAAAGCTCAAAAACAAGAGATGATCATAGCTGCCCCCAGGATGTAAAATTGGATTTGTACTATACTAGCATTTTCAATGGAAACTACAATGAAAAGGTAAGGGTAAACCATCCTAAAACAATACCCAAGTGGAGCATAGAAGAAGTATATTAACATGATACACTTTGTTAGAGTCTTTTTGTAACAACCCTATCCAAAAAAAAAAAAAATCGTGGGCATGACGCGACCGGCCACACTGTGGTCGGCCTCGTGCCCATGCCAGCTGCTCATGCAGCTTGGTGGGGCGCCACGTGCCTGCGGCTGCGGCCAGCTGGCCGCGGTGGGCCCCGGCGGGCCCCGGCGCCGCCACTACTCCTCCTCCACCGCCTTCCCTCTCTCTCTCTCTCTCTCTCGCCGAGGCCGGACTATCACCGTCGCTGCCACCTCCTCGAGCGCCGGTGAGCTCTTTCTCCTCCTCTCTCTTCTTCTCTCTTCCTCTCTCTCTCTCACTATCTCTCTCTCTCTCTCTTTCTCTTTTTCTTACCTTGGGCTCGGGCCCGTCGGAGCCGAGCCGCCGGCGAGAGGCCGGCAGCTGGCTGGCCACCAGCTGCCGGTGCCCTCCCCGTTGGCCCGGGTCCGCACCTCCCTTCTCCTCTTTCCCTTCTTCCCTTTTCTTTTCTTCTCTCCTTCTTCTTCCTTTCTTCCTTCTTCTTCTTTCTTCTTCTTCATCTTCCTCAACTATTTCCCTTCTGCAATAGTGCTGGGCTCGGGCCAGCACTGTGGCAAGGGATTGCTCCCTTTTTAATTTGTTTATATTAATCATATGATTTAGTTTCTAAAATTTAGGTAAATCAGTTATCTAGATGATAGATTATTTTGATAATTTATACTCACTAGCATAAGTATTAGCTAAGTATTATTAGTATAATAATTTATTAATTATAGTTATAAGTACTTGCATATGATTATATATAGTTTAGCCACTGTTTATTAGATTAATACATATAATCATATTGATAATAATCTTATATTTTATATAGTTAGTTTTATTAAAAATAATTAAATTTTATAAGTTTCTATTAATGTTTATGTATGCTTATACATGCATATATTTAATACATTTGAGTATACAATGTGTTTCTAGCACCTTATTATTATTATTATATATTATTTTCTATGCAATAAAATGCTAAGCTCAGATAATTATTTTTATATTTATGAATAATGATTAATATATGTATGATTAGTAACTAGTTAAGTAAAAGTAATAATTGCCAAATAATTGAATAAGGTTATCATAATTATATATATGTATAATGTATATCAAGTTATTTAATAAAATCAAATAATTTATTGTATTTTACACCAATGAATTCTAAATGGGATAAACGGCTAACATCATATTATTTAAATATTTTCAGACCCCGAACCCCCTTATGTGAGACCCCGTGAATCCTGAGGATTAGTTGATGTTTGACTGATGGACGTGAGAGATGCGTGGTTGGTGTCTTCTGATCAGACTGTGAGTAGTCTTATCCCCTAGATCCCTTTCTCAAATTAGGATATATTATATATTATGTACATGCATGTTTTGGCCTCCAGCATGATTATATGACTTTATATAGAGATGATTTCAGTCGAGCATATTTTATCATGCACTTGATTAGACTGATCTGGGATATGAGTACATTGGTGATATATAGAGATGATTGGAGATGATTATGCTGTTATGGTTTTATGTCGGGATGATCTCTAGCATGAGTATGCATGTGTTAGATACATGGTTGGAGTCTGCATTACATCAGTTTTCTCTCGGCTTCCTTACCACCTAAATTCCTAAGTTGCATGATCTGTTGTCGTACTGGATATATGCATATAATTTATCATGTATAGGAAATCATAAAAGTACATGTGTATGTGATGTGATGTGATGTGATGGCTGGAACGGTATCTGGTTCGGACTGGTACTGGACATACTCTTAGCGTATGGCAGAGTATGGTGATGGTTGATAGTTGTACTCTTAGCGTATGATAGGGTACAACTATCATTGATATAACCTTAGCGTATGGCAGGGTATGATTACTTTCTTCTGAGATACCCTTAGCGTATGGCAAGGTATGATTTATCTACAGAGATACCCTTAACGTATGGTAGGGTATGATTTATCTACAGAGATACTCTTAGCGTATGATAGGGTATGCTCTGAGCTTGTGACATGATGTGTATCGAGTTTGGGGCCGGGTATCGTAGTCCAGCATGGTGGATGATATTCAGAGTTGAGACGGATGATTGTGATAGTGAGAGATATGTGAATTATATCTGGCTCTGACACATACGATTATCTAGTGGTTGGCATGCATCATGCTTCATCATTGATGTGATTAATATCATTGGATCATAATTGTTATATATGATATGGTGTTATATTCGATGATATTATATGGTAATTTCATCACGTGTTATATATTTTCGGTTGAGGATATAATATGGTCATTCATGAGAATTGATTTCATTCATATATATGTCATTGAGGATATATATATATGTTCATTCATGGCATCATACTGCTTTCTTATTCATATTATCCAGTACTTGATTTACTCTCTGTTTGGCATCACTAATTCGGGGTAAGGTCTATTCACTGAGCCTTTAGCTCATGACTCTCTTTATTTTCTTTTCTAACCCCTCAGATATGTGGTACGGTGATAGAGACTTGTGATATCTTGAGAAGATATTTTAGAGCGATGATGAGGTGAGCTGTAGATGTGAGACGGTACAGATGATAGTTTATATAGAAATCGAGTTGTACCAATATTTGATATTTGTACTTTTTTGTATTAGACGATGAGTTGTATAATACAGGTCGAATCATAGTGTACTCTTGTATCAGTTGCTTAGTTGTATCTTGATGGTTTGTTATGGCCTGTGTGGGTCCTACCAGATTATGTAGTGGTCTAGTGTATATTATTGTGGACTTTGATATTCATATGTTAACAGGTTTATTTGGTTGAGTATGATTTATTTGGTGATGGATTATGTAATCATGGATATGCTAGCAGGTGTTATTTGATGATGTCATGATTATATGTGCACAGGAGAGTATATGTGTGTGACGGGCCCCGCCCGACCTGTCGCGTGCGCCGCGCGTGCCGTGTGGGCGTGTGGGCGTGCACGTGCCCGTGCCGGGCGGGGGCGTTACACTTTTCTTATTGCATTAGTTATTTATTTTTATTAAAATAAATTTTCTGTATGTCGCATTCAAATGCAGAAGGGGCATGCTCAAACGCTTTTGCAAATACCTGCATCAGGTTCACAAAAACAGAGAACGTGAAATGTGCGTTCGAACGTCTGCATCAAGTTTGCATCAATAGTGAACGCCTTTTGTGCGTTTGAACGCGATAGGCGAGAGTCCAATAGAATTAGGGTTAATAATTATTATTTTAGCTTATTAGCTAGCCTCTATAAAAGTGTAGATGGCAGCCAAAATTATTATGCTATTGGAATATTGGTTTCTTGCCTCTCTATCTTCTCTCTAGTCTCTCTACCATAATCTCCCTCCTCCTTCTTCACCAACCTACCACCTCTACCATTGGCAAGGTCTCTCCTAACTTCTAATCTCCCTCGTCTATTGAGTCCTCCCTCTTCTTTGGGATCTCGACCACTTCTTTCTCTTCATCTTTATCCCTTAAACTATATCAACCATCCACCCTATCTCTATTATCATCCATAACCCTAACATCCATTCCACCCGTCACCACCACCATCATTCGCACTATATCGTACTTTTGTCCTAGTTGTAATCAAAATATGTGAAGAGCGTAAATACAAAAAACATAGATCATGAAGTTATGGATCAATCCAACTCTGTTTCATAATTTTATAATTAAATTTTAATATTTGGTGAATATTTTCTCTCAGTTATGTGGACTGCTTTCTATAATCAATCCAGATCTTGAATGGATCGTACCGTAGCCTATCATTGGTATCAGAGCCTATCTTTTGGTACAGTAGACCATATCATTGGTAGTAGAGCCAGGTTAACCTCAGACCTCTATTAATGGTGGAAACAAGAAAAATGGCATCAATAAGGAGATCAATGGAGAACACACAGACAAGGAAAGACTCAATCCACGATAACCCTAACCGTGAGGCTAATTCCTTTAGGGCGGCCACGACATGACCGAGTCAACCAACGTCTGTGGGTGTGAACATGACCTTGGTGGATGAACTTAGGGGCATGTTTCGAACATTTGTTGCATAGGGTTGATGCAATGCAGAATGATCATAATGCTTTAAAGGAATATGTCATGAGTTGATCGGCTTCGTCATCTCCTACGCGAAGATCGGTGCCTCAAAAAGGACTAGTGGTGGGACCACACTAAACCGATACCCCACAGGTCCAAGTACAACATGTTAATGTTAATGATCCTCTTTTATCTATGCCTACACATCATCTCCCACCTCCAATACAAAAACGATGGTGGAACCCGAGAGGCGTGTGGCACGAGTGTGCTTCCTCGATGAAGAAGATTGGCACTATGAGGATGAAGTTGATCCCTTTGAAGATGGTGATGAACGTACTCGAGGATTTAGAGAATGAGGTCAATAAGCACAAACGTTCAAACCGGAACCAAGGATCTTTCACGAACCCGACAATGCTATCCAGGAGAGAACCACACGCTTGAACTTTCCAAAATTTCAAGGCAATAATTTGACGGATTGGGTATTTCAAGTGGAGCAATACTTTCATTATCAAAGGATAGCGGAGGATGGAAAGGTCCAAATGGCAAGCTTTCACCTCTAAGGAATAGCATTGCATTGGTATTGATCAAGTATTCGTGGTGGAGGATTTACCGGTTGGGCCAACTTTTGTAGGAGGATTACATGCAAATTTGGGACAATGGCTTATGAGGATTTTGCTGTCATATTAAGCAAAATGGTTCAGAGGACAACCGTATTAGAGTACCAAACAGAATTTAAAAGAGTTACTAGTCGTTGTGAACCACCTTAGCTCGAACCAACATTGATGAGCACATTCATTTAAGGGCTGCGGGAGGAGATCTAGGCGGATTTTTGTGTTCTTTGTCTGACCACTCTTGAGGAGATCTCCGAGAAGGCCGTGAGGATGGAGCAAAAGCACAGGGATCTCAAGATGGCAGCGAAAACCAGTTGGGGCAACCGAGATGGGCGGCTTGCGTCTAGAACACCGACTGAAAATTCTGCAGATTCAAAGACAGCGACTGCTAGTACTAGGGCACGACCACCTTTGAGACCTTCTTCCAATAGTAAAGGAAGCACAAGAAACCCCATTCGAACTCTTACACCTGCCCAGGTGGAGGAGCGAAGAGCGAAGGGCCTTTGCTTTCGATGCGATGAACGTTTTACCCCCAGCTATCGGTGTTCCAA
The DNA here is from genome assembly GCF_048772165.1 of Typha angustifolia. Taxonomy (NCBI): domain Eukaryota; kingdom Viridiplantae; phylum Streptophyta; class Magnoliopsida; order Poales; family Typhaceae; genus Typha; species Typha angustifolia. Next base: position 5,769,888 of record NC_133252.1, on the reverse strand, counting down.
ACCAATCGAGAGTGTGATGCTCATCGAAGGTCTCGAGGAGGACGATGAGGTTGTTAGTGATGGAGAGTGTTCAGAGGAGGTCCATGAGGAGGCTGTGGAGGAGGGTGCGGAGAAAGATATCCAAGCTAAAATGTCGATGCATGCATATTTGGGTACTTCCGTGTCGAGGACTTTGCGGGTGGACGAACTTGTGTGAAAGCATTGTGTGCACATCCTCATCGATTCTTGTAGTACACACAACTTTCTAGATGAGAGGTTAGTCAGGAGATTGGGCTTAGACACTGAACCGACCGCGGGGTTTGACATTGCTATTGGAGACGACACGAAGCTTCAGGTGGAGAGCTTGTGTCGCCGAGTCGGTATACGGGTGCAAAGACACAATATCATTGTGGACTTGTATCCGTTGGCACCGTGAGGAGCGAACATTGTCCTTGTCACTTAGTGGTTATAGAGCTTGGGACCCGTCACATTTTATTTCTAGATCATGTGTATGAAATTTAAGTAAGGAAACAAAGATGTGCGGCTTGATAGTGCTTGATCTCCACTGATTCCAACAATGCAGCCAATGGTGGGGCTGCCTTGTGTAAATGATTTGGCCTATCTTCTTCAATTAGGACCAGCAAGAGATGAGCCTCTAATGAGTCCAGGTACTACAATTGAATCATCTAATTTATTAGATAAATTTGCTGACTGTTTAAGGAACCAAAAGAGATGCCACCAAGACGAACAGCGGACCATCGCAAAAAGATTTTGCCCGGGGCTGCACCGACGAACGTAAGGCCGTATCAATATCCACATGTGCAAAATAAAGTTATCTCCAAAATGGTAGCTAAAATGTTGGAACAAGGCCTCATCCAACCAAGTCATAGCTCTTACTCATCACTTGTGCTATTGGTGCGAAAGGACAGAACATGGCATTTTTGTGTCGACTATCAAGCACTAAATGCTATCACCGTCAAGAACTAGTATCCCATTTTGGTCATAGAGGAGCTACTGGACGAGCTTGTAGGGGCGACCATATTTAGCAAACTTGACTTAAGGGCCGAGTATCATCAAATTAGAGTTCACCCGGCGGATATGCACAAAACTATATTTCAAACTCCGAACGGGCATTACAAGTTCCAGGTGATGCCCTTTGGTCTTACCAATGCTCCAGCTACTTTTCAAGGCCTCATATATGATATTTTTCAGTATCTACTATGAAGGTATGTCTTAAGATTCTTTGACAATATGTTGGTGTACAGTAAAACTAAATTAGAGCATTGGCGGCATTTGGAGGATGTGCTGAATTTGTTGAAGTAAAACCAGCTGAAGATTAAGAAGTCCAAGTGCCTATGGGGAGTACAATAAGTGGAGTATTTGGGTCATATCATCATAGTGGAAGGAGTGGCGGTTAGGGGTGAAAACGGGTCGGATTAACTCCAACCTGACCCGCTATCCGACCCAACTCGGATCGGATTCGAATAAAAAATTTCTATCCGATTCGGATACGAACAGATACGAATAGAATTTTTGAAAAAAATTCAGATACGGATTCGGATACTGGTCGGATATATTTTTCAGATTCGGATACAAATATAGGATATCCGTTTATCCGCATATTTTTTTAAATGATTTACAGTTTTTAGTTTTCTTATTTAAATAGTAAATATTAATATTGTTACTAATAATACTTTATATATTATTTATGGAGATTAATTTCTCTAATTTTATATATTTGACATACAAAAAAAATTATTTGTTGTAAAACTCTTAATAATTTTGTGTTAATTATATTTAAATAAAATATTATAATTATTTTAAATTCAATCAATATCCGTTTAAGATCCGATCTTTTATCCGAAAATTATATGTATCTGTTTAGTTAAGATATGGCTTTAAATTTTACTATCTGTTAAATATCCGTATCCGGACTAAAAATATGGATCTGGATATGGGTTGAGCACTATCCAATCCGTATCCGATCCGTTTTTACCCCTAGTGGCGGTGGATCCTCAAAAGGTAGTATGCATGACCGCTTGGCTGATCCCTATTTCCACCACAAGATTGTGAGGATTCTTGGGGCTAACCAGGTATTATCATCACTTCATCGCCGGGTATGGCAAGATCGCTGCTCCTCTCAGTTCTTTGCTGAGAAATAACTCTTTTCGATAGACGGATGAAGACACTATAGTCTTTGAAAATCTAAAAATAGCAATGACAATGATGCCCATTCTAGCTCTATCGGACTTCACCAAAGAGTTTGTTGTGGAATATGATGCGTCGAGAGTTGGCATAGGTGCTATACTAATGCAAGGAAGACGTCCTATAGCCTTTCTTAGCAAGGCTTTATCACAAAAATTCCATCAATTATCGACCTATGAGAAAGAGATGTTGACAATTCTACATGCGATGACAAAGTGGATGCCTTATTTGATCAGTAGGCGATTTATTATTCGAACCGATCAGAGGAGTCTTTCATACTTTATAGGACAACGTATTCACACTCCGCCGGCATGGCAGAGATGGGTCATAAAATTGATGGGGATGCACTATCGCACCAACCCAATATCGCTGAGCTCGCAGCATATTCTTCTCCTTCTTTTCCCTTCCCTAACAAGTTGAGGTACACATGTACATCTGACCCAGATGTTTTGAGATTATTACAAGAGGTATTGAATGATCTGGAACGTCATCTAGAGTTGGAGAATCGAGGCAATTTGTTGTTGGACCGCAGGTGCATTTAGGTGCCTACAAATGATGGATTGCGGCAGAAATTATTGGAGCACTTCTACCAAACTCTAGATGCTAGTCATGAAGGTGTCTAAAGGACTTATAGGAGGATATTACAGAGCTGCACATGGCCAACACTAAGGCGGGATGTGAGGAGTTTTGTCCATGCTTGCGAAATTTGTCAAAGGGCTAAGGCAACCACATTAAAACCAGCCGGATTACTTCAGCCTCTACCGATATCGAACCGTGTTTGGAAATACATTTCTATGGATTTCATAGAAGGTCTTCTGCTGGTACGTGGATATTTCATTATTTTTATGGTGGTTAACAGATTGAGTAAGTATGCACACATTTTCTGCATTATCACATTCATTTTAGCCAAGTCAGTGGCTCAAATTTTTGTAAAAGATATTGCTCGGTTATATGGTATGCCACGTACGATTATCTCCGATTATGATTGTGTATTTATGAGCGATTTTTAGATGGAGTTTTTTAGATTGTGGGGGACTCGACTAAACTTTAGCTCAGTCCACCATCCACAGACGGATGGCCAAACCAAGGTGGTCAATCGAGCCATTGAGCAGTACTTGCGATGCTTTATTGGAGAGATGCCGAGATGATGGTTAGAATTCTTACTGTGGGCGAAGTGATTTTATAATACTGCCCACCATAGCAGTATTGGCATGACTCCATTTGAGGTGGTGTAAGTGCACACGACTCCGACATTACGCGCCATGACCTAGTGAGCATCTACAGATCGAACGAAGATGGACTTAGCTTTGATGGATAGAGACGCCACATTGAGGAGGTTGCGTGCCCATCTTAAACTTGCTTAAAATCGCATGAAGCAAGTTTATGATCGCAGCTATCGAGAGCAGGAGTTAGAATCTTTTCCTATTGCATTAGTTATTTATTTTCATTAAAATAAATTTTTTGTAGGTCGCGTTAAAACACAGAAGGAGGCACGTTCGAACGCCTTTGCAAACGCTTGCATTAGGTTCGTAAAAATAGAGAACGCAAAATGTGTGTTCGAACGCAGTCGGGCGCATTCGAACGCTGCGTTAGAACGTCTGCATTAGGTTCACATCGATAGTGAACGCCTTTTGTGCATTCGAACGAGGTCAGGTGCATTCTAACGCGATCGGCGGGAGTCCAATAGAATTAGGGTTAATAATTGTTATTTTAGCTTGTTGGCTAGCCTTTATAAAGGTGTGGATGGCAGCCAAAATCATTATGCTATTGGAATATTAGTTTCTTTCCCCCTCTATCTTCTCTCTAGTCTCTCTATCTTAATCTCCCTCCTCCCTCTTCCTTAACCTACCACCTCCACCATTAGCAAGATCTCTCCTAACTTTTAATCTCCCTCATCTATCGAGTTCTCCCTCTTCTTTAGGATCTCGATCACTTCTTCCCCTTCATCTTTATCTCTTAAACCATATCAACCATCCACCCTCATCTTCATTATCATCCATAACCCTAACATCCAATCCACCCGTCACCACTACCATCATCTACACTATATCGTATTTTAGTCTCAGTTCTAATCAAAATCTGCAAAGGATGCAAATATAAAAAACGTAGATCAGGAAGTTACAGATCAATCTAACTTAGTTTCGTAATTTTCTAATTACAAAATAATATTTGATGAATATGTTTCCTCGGTTACGCGGACTACTTCCTACAATCAATCTAAATCTTAAATGGATCATTCTATATAGCCTATCATTAGTTTCAGAGCCTATCTTTTGGTACCGTAGACCCTATCACAACAATATTGACTATGTAATAAAATTTTCATAGGTTTCATATTTATAATCGATACCATTGTCCATGAACTCCATAACTTTTTAGCCTGCAAGATGGTAGGGTAAGAAAAATAAAATTTTCCAATTAATTTTTTTCCTTTTGTCAAGCTGATATCATGTATGCTTCTTTCCCCAACGACAGTATCCACAACTCAAAGATGAGAATGCTAGACAAATTTATACATTAATTGTCACTTGCCTTTTCACAATTTTAACTAACCCTTGCATTTTAAATAAAATGAACACCTTGTGCAACCATTACATTTCTCATTATATATCAAAAAACACCATAAGTGTTTGGTGATCTAATGAGAACCGTAGGGTGCAATTGTGCAAAATAGAAAAATCGCTAAGGAGAAACGTTGGGCTTTTATGGATTAAAGTTTAGACTCACGTAGCCAAGGAGAAGTCCATGAAATCATCTAACATATCTTTCTGGCCGAGCATGACTAATAACAACAAAACTGCGTCATTTGCAATGATAAATATTATGCGTGGATAATAAAAGTAAGTTATTTGAAAGCTCACAATGGCTACATCAATGAACAGTTGGCGGAGCTACGGAGAGCGAGGGCGCGCTGAGTGGGAGTGGACTCGCATCATTAGCACGCCGACCAACCCGTGCCAGGCGACCTACTTGACTGTAGTGGCAAAGTAGCAGCGGAATTGAACGTTCAAATTGTGGCGGAGAATTACAATGCATGATGCCGGTGACCAGAAGTTTGTGATATAAATGGAATAAAGTTAGCCAGATTTAACGTACAAAGTAAAATTAGAATGAAATGAAATCTATGGCTATATGTGGATAAATTGTTACTGTACCTTTCTTGGAAGAGGATAAAAAAGAACCCTAGATTGACTGGAAAGGGAGAGATGGAATAGAGATGTGAACGTCGAATTTGCGCAGAGTGGCATTTTCGGAAGCAAAATTAACCCCAAGGGTTTGGGATCTCCACTCTCCAGTTGGGTTCAGTGTTAATGCGTAGAAGCCGGGAAGCGACGAGTAGAAAATTTCGAGGCATTTCAATGAAAAACTTTAAATAATAAAAGCTAGTGGAGATGCAGGGGATCGAACCCTGTACCTCTCGCATGCAAAGCGAGCGCTCTACCATTTGAGCTACATCCCCAGATAAAAATAGCTTTAATAATTTTCTACTCATTTTAATTTCCTAAAAATAGCATCAATGTACCTAAAATGTTCACTTAAACGAGCCTTCGAATCTGCGGCCAGTACTATCCCATGTCATACAGTGATCACCAACTGCTATTGAGCACCTATTCTTATAAAATCCTATGAATGTAGTCAAGAAATGCTGGATCACCGAATGATGCCCCTCATGGAAATCTCTGGTACATATTAGCTACAGTTCAAGAACAACTGCATGGCTTAACTCAAAGCTGTACTATTTGCATATTCGAGTACAGGGGCAAAAAAGAAAACTTTTAGGAAGCAAATAAAACAAACAATATTTTAGGATGAATAGCATCCAAAACATGACCTTTGCAACGGGAAGAGGACGGCAAAATATGGCTTTCCAAACACAATCAGAACTTTCTTCACTTTGGTCAAGACCAAATAAAATTCATATGTTAATACGGACTAATTTGCACACGGTAAAGTGCAGATATGCTAACAGAAAATTGATCTTTCAAGTAGCAACTGCTGAGCTCTTTTGCTGTCGCATCCTCTCCTCCAACATCTCTCCATTGCCTTGAAATTTTCTAGACTTCAGAATTCCTCAGTTCATCAAACTTAAATTACCTCCAAAATATTGATATAATATGAAAACAAGAAAGAATGCATAAGGCTTCACAGAATGACATGGTGGCGAAATGATGCTTTGTCAATAAGATTTAAGCTATCTTACTTAAATTATCACTCTTAAAAATTGAATAATCGCTGTTGAAAAAGTAAACAGTTTCTGCTACTTAACATCTTCATGATAGCTCAAAATCCCTCTACTTCTAGCATTAGCATAAGCATAAAAAAGGAAAACTAGTAGAGTATATTAACATAACTTGTCAAGCAACACCAAAGCTCTCAGATGAGGCAATCTGGTATGGCAAGGCATCATCCCTTACTTTTAAATTATTTAGAAAAAAAAAGGATTGTAACTAGTCAAATTATCTACTAAACCCAGAGGTGCTTGCATGAATCCAAAGAAACATTGCAAATGAAATGGTCATCAACTAACAAGGAAAAGCCAGCATTCGATGATAGAATTTTCCCTCATTAAAGAACATAATCTAATCAAACGCAAAGTGAACCTTAGTAACCATAGTAACATACAATAAAATATAAACATAGCATCATCAATTCAATTCCATGATATAATTATAAATAATTTCATTTTCAATCCATCAGTGGCAGGTGTAATTGTTATAGAGAAAAAATAAAAATAAAAAGACCAATAAAATTTCCTGACATATTGCATATGCACATAATCAATCCTATTTAAGAATATGAAAATGCGTTTGATACCTAGCAACAATACCTAAACATATATTCAGGACTGCTAGAATTAGCACAACAAAAGCAAAGAATAACTTCAGCTTCACGCAAAATATGAGAAGTCAACACTAACTGATGTTACCACATCAACTCTTGCTAGTGAGAGCAACAGAAGCAGTAGGAACTCTGCAATGCATGCGTTGATTCACCACATTTACTGGACCATAATTGGATCAATTTCAAACAGCACAAGCTATTGGTAAATGCTCGCAATTCTTTCCTTTAAGCAGAGAACTAAATGGAGGTCCCAGAGAATCCAAAATTAACAACATTTATGCTCCTGAACAACGTCAAGGATCAGGTTAAGTACTTGAGTTTGAACCAAAAGAAAAGCAATAAATTTCTCAAGCAGCAGAAGTATCGATGGGATACTAGAATTTGAGCTTTCCAGCTCAACAATTGCTGCTTTCTTATTATTTGTGCGGCTTAAATTGCATCTCCACAAACTCTATATTTCCTTGATAAGCCTCATTGACCTCAGGAAATTGCTCCCCGTACGGGAGAACGTAGCGATCTTGGAACTCCTTCTCCGTCATCATCAGCACCGTGTGCACAGGTGTTTTCCATTGTGACGACAAGTTATTCAAAGCTAAAACATTTAGAACCGCGCACCGGGGAATTATCCTCTTCTCTAGACTAAGGGAGATAAGCTTGGGCCGCCGCAACAAAGACAACGGATCCCACTGTAATTTCTTCATGAAGAACTCCATTGCATTCTTGATCTTCTCATCTGATGCAAGCATACAGAAGGGATGCCGAGTGAATGCCAAAAGGGTATCCTTCTCCGACCACCCAAAACTACGGTATATCGATAGCTTCCTCTGCCACGTAGAAGTGGTTAGCCCCGACATCGCATTGATCCCGAGGATAAACGTCGTCGACCATGGATTGATCCCCAACTCCTTGAGCTTTTCCACGGTATGAGCGAACCTATCTGAATTCTGTGTCATAACTCGTGGGTAAGCCGTCGCCAATTGCACGATGTTTTTCGCGGGGAGGCCGTGCGACTTCAAAGTTTCCACATTTGGCAGCATCATTTTCTCCAGTTTGTACCGGAGGAGGCGGGAGGAGCCGCGGATGGCGGTCATGACGTGCTCTTTGGATCCGAGAATCTTCTGAAGTATTTCAAAGTTGGGGATCAAGCGATTCGCGAGGCTGATGCGGAGGAGGTTGGGATCAGCGGAGACGAGGTTGACGAGGTCGTCCTGGGAGTAGCCGTAGTCGAGGAAGAAGTCAAGCTTGGGGCGGATGGTTGTGTCGGGGTCGGCGAGGAGGAGGTTCGGGTGCTTGTGGAAGACAGCGGCCATTTGGGACCGGGAGAAGTTGTAGGAGCGTAAGAGGGCAAGGACGGAGTCGGTCTTGGAGGTGGAGGAGGGTCTGAGGCGGATGTGGGAGGCGGCGGAGACGGCATCGGGGATGGGGAGGCCGCAGGCTGTGGTGAGGTAGGAGACAGTGAAGGATGCATCGTCGTCGGTGTCGGCGTCGGAGGAGGTGATGGTTGATTCGTGGAGGAAGCGGAGGAGAACTGATGAAGGTGAGAGCTGCGGAGTAATCCGGAGAGGGTTTCTCCGGAGAAGATGAAGCATTCTCTCTTCGAGGAAGGGAAGAGATAAAGAGAGGAAAGAGGGAAGTGGCAGATCACAGATGGGTAAAACCCTAGAGGGGACGCGCCCGCTTTAAATTTTGCAATTGTTAAAAAAAAATTTATTGCAATATTTTGATTAAAGATTTGATCATAATACGAAGAATCCAATAAGAAGGAATTAAATATGATTTCTTTTTCATATAAATAATGAGATATACTAATTATAAATTAGATAGATAAACTAACGCTACGCATAAAATGAAATAATATACACACCTAGAATCCATAATTTGTCTCTGTTTATCTCTTTATGTATATATATTGTCTCTGTTTACCTCTTTATATATATATATGACAGGTAATCGATTCCGGATTTCTAATAACAAAGATCTAATTTTAATCGCTTTTATTTAAAATAACCATTTAATTACAATCTTTGGTTTAGTAAATTTAGATTTTTGAAAATTAAAAATATATATTTTCTATATTAAATACATAATTTTTTTATAAGAAAGTATACATAATTTACATAAAATATATACATAAATTATCGAAAAAAATAGAATACAATTAAGTTTAGACGAGGCCGGTATGAATTAAAAATGAGAGCATATTACCTATACTTTTATATAACAAACTAATTCACTTTAAAGCAAGGTTCTCAAGATCGGGATTGGTATTGGCCAGCCATAAAAAAAACGATATGTATCGGCCATTCGTATCGGCCATTCGTATCGGATCGGACTATTTTTTTAATTATATTAAATTCTAAATATTATTTAAAAATATAAAAATATGCAAAAAATTTAGAAAAAATGACAAAAAAATAAGAAAATAAAAATTACTGACATATGAAGTCTAAAACTTAAAAAATATATTAACTTACTCAAAATTTAAAATTTTGATAAATACCGAGCTGGTTCTCGTAAATTTCTATAATCTTCATAATTATAATCACTATAAGTTTATAAATATTGATGTCTGGGGCCTAATGCTTCAAAGAAAGATTCCATCATACTAGTCATATTGTATAGATTTTGTTATGTGATTTACGTCTGAGGAGGATAATAATCAGCATTTGGATCTTATGCCTAAAATACTAAAGATACTTAGGATAATAACTGTAACACCCAAACCCTAAATACGTGCATGGCACGAGCCCACAAGGCACGTGCATGGCACCTGACCATTTGGTTAGTTACTGACAATCAAATAAATCTATATCAATATCATAATCTTATCCACAACATCGAAACTAGGAATAACTCAAGTCTAACTGTCAACAACATACAAATAACCCTATTTAGGCTCCACATAAGCCACAACACATCATCACGAGTTTTCCACAACTATATATACACAACGGTAGTATATACATAATTATACAAGTATAAAGTCACCTGTTAAAATATAAGACAAGGATAAAGACACACTTTAAAGGATGTCCACTAATACATCAGATAAGATAGCTCATCTAGCGTATAACACTAATCACACTCTACTCTTCACTCACTAGCAAGACCCCTAAGAAAGTATCCTACTCCATTCGTTCACCCGAGTTTTTGAAAAGGAGAAAACAAAGAGAGTCATGAGCTAAAGGCTCAGTGAATAGACCTTACCCCGAATCAATGAATTCAAATAGAAAGTAAATTACGTATTAGATAATATGAATCAGAAAGAGCATCTTGTCATGAATGAGTATATGAAGTTTTCTTAATAATATATAAATGAAAAGTAGATAACATGTCATAACTGATAAAATATATAATCCTCGACAATATATAAATAAATCGCTATATCATACTATTACAATAACTCTCTCTCAAATATAACACATATGATGCATGCCGACTATAATCATGCTATGATATCAAATATAACCATATATGATGCATATTGACACTCGATAATTAGGTATATCAGATGATAATGAAATCATATGCATTTCTTAACATCACGATTCATTACCGACATCTCGGTATAATATCATCATACTAGATCACTATGCATAGTCAACACCTGGTACTTGATCTCAACATCCTACCCGTAGGCTTAAAGCATACCCCGCCATACACTAAAGGTATCTCAATCATAATCAAACCCTGCCATATACTAAGGGTATATCAAAATCTATCCAGATCGAGTACCCTACCGATTAATAGAAATCACATGAGGATAACTCGCCGTACACATGCCTTAGCGAACAGTAAGTGTCCGATTGTCTATGCGCACAGACTCAACTGACCTCAAATGTGGTCACGAGATATCGCATATTAGCGACCATCATCATCAATCCAGGCACCCTTAACCTTGGCGCCTACTTGGGTACCCACATGTTTTTTCTATTAACTTTCCTATCAATGAGGTTTATATATTTTCTGTTATATGATAGATCGTGTACATATATCCAGTACTATAACAAGTTATGCATATCAACAATTTAGGTGGAATATGAATCAAGAGAAAAATGATGCAATGTAGTCTCCAACCATGTAGTCAACACATACATACCCATGCTAATCTATTACAAACATACTCATGCTACAGATCAACTGGACATAAAATTATAACAGTATAATCATCTCTTATCATCTCTATTTATCATCATCATACTCATATCCAAGATCAATCTAATTATATGCATGATAAAAATATGCTCGATTGTAATCATATCTAAATCAAGTCATATAATCATGTTGGAGGCCAAAACATGCATGTACATAATATATAATGTATCCTAATTTGAGAAAGGCGTCTAGGAGATAAGGCCACTCACCACCACTGCAATTACCAAACAACCACTCGTTCACGCTACTACGACAACGATGAAGCCTTGATAGCTAAGTCCACGGGGTCTTGAACATGGGGGTCGGGATCTGAAATAATTTATAACAAATAATATCAGTCTTTCTATTAATTAAAATTAACTCGGCTAAAAGATAATTTCTTGTTGTAATCATGTACTATTCATTTCTATATTTGTTTTGTTATTTATTAACCACAATTATATTATTTAATAGTGTATTTAAAACATAATTATCTGCCTATTATTCTCTTTGATAATTAAGAAAAATAAGAATTAAGTTACTACAAATAATTACGTAAGAATATATGTACATAACCCTAATAATTTCTATTACGTATCTAAGATTAATACAGTAATTTATGTTGCAGGTATTTTGCTAAACATGATATAATTAGATTTATTTACTAACTATGATATAATTAGATTTAATTCATATAAATTAAATACATTATATTAACTAAACTAATTAAATAATTAATAACATACTCAAATATAATTTAAATAGTATCAATAATTTGCATATATATATATATATATATATATTAAGAAAACTATACACAGTGCTGGGCTCAGCCCAGCACCTTAACATAGCAGGTGCTGGGCCGAGCCCAGCACCATCCTAAGAGGAGGAAAGAAGGGAAGGAGGAGGAGGAGGAGAAGAAGAAGAAGAAGAAGAAAAAGAAGAAGAATGAGAAAAAGAATGAGAAAAAGGGGAAGAGAGCTAGGCTATAGAGGAGGGGTACAGTCACTAGTGGCCACTCAGTGGCCGACCTCTTAGTGACGGATCACACCTCCAGTGATCCCGAGAGAAAATCAAGAGAGAGATAGAGAGAGAGAGATAGGGGAAAGGGAGAGAGAGAGAGAGAAGGAGGCTCACCGGTGAATAGAAGGGCCGACAGCGGCTCTTCCCAGCGATCGGTGACTGCTAGTGGACTAGAGGGAGAGAGAGAAGGAGAGACCTAGAGAGAGAGAGAATGCAAGGAAGAGAGAGAGAGAGAGAAAAAATATTAGAGAGAGAGAGATGGTCATGCAGCGACGGCGGAGTGGCCGGTGGGCTAGGTCCCACCTCCACGCGTCGTCGCGGCGTGGAGAAGTGTGGCTTGATGGAGGTGCGTGGCACCTCCACTACTGCCACAGCATGCATGTCATGCTGGGCACGAGGCCGACCATAGCGTGGCCGGTCGCGTCGTGCCTAGCAAATATTTTTTTTACCCTACTTGGATTATTACAATAACTAGCATATAGATCTTGTGATAGTTCCAAACAATAAATACTTGTTTCTCTGTCTTCAATCCTTATGCCTCCTTGACTTTCCTCAACAAATGTAGATGGGACGATCTCACCATCATATGTATCATCATGACTATGACTAGTACTAGTAGGGTATACTATCTCTCGCTACTGAATGACTCGTACCAGCCTCTACCCTCGTCGTGGTCTCTCCCAATATCTCATTTAACCATGGGTTATCTCTGTCATTTAATAACCTGTCATCTATTTCTTTGATCCATAGAGTCAAGGTGTCTTCTTCATCGAAAACATGATTTAAATCAATCAGTTGTTTATTTTCTGTCTTTCTTTTTAAATTTCTCTCTCAATCTCATATTATTATAATAACTAAAAACTAACTTTTCCAATATTTATATTGTCAATCGGTTACGTGTTTTTGTGTGGATTAAGGAGAAAGTAGTTTAATTTCTTTTACACTGTGATGAAGACACAGTTTGACTTAAAACTGTAGCAACTTTAGCAGTAATAAATTATCCAACTCTCAATCTATGTCTCTCCTTCTGAAATCAGAAATATATTATTACATACTGATTATATTGAAAGTTAAAATTTGAAATAAATAATAATAAAATTATTTAATTGAATCATAACTCACTTCTTTATCACAAAGGATTTGTTTATGAATATCGGGCTCAACCCTACTGATTACCTTTCTAACCCCCAACAAGACTTCACTATTATTAGACATTTGTAGATAATTAAAATCTTGGGTTAAGAAAATACACTATAGAAATTTAAAATTTGTAAGCATTCAAGTTTTTAAATATTCATAAATAAAAGAAATTAGTAAATTAAATCCAACTCAGACTTGCCATTACTGTTTATAAGTCTTAATACTTTGACAAGAGGCTCAAATATTGCGGTGGCAATTGTAATATTATCCCAAAATGTATTTTCAAGAGCCATATTTTTCAAAGTTTCACCTAAAAACTTATCTTTAGGTTTTATATTCTTAATTTTTATAGATCACTTCTATGATGTAAACATTCGTATAATATCATCCTTATAGCACATAATGCTCTCCAAGGCTAAAAAGTGAGCGATAAATCTAGTGACGCTGGGTTTGATGATCTCTCTACCACCAATCATCCACCTGAGTAAATTAAGAACCTAACCATGGTTATATAAAATTCGTTAACCTCTAACCTTCATGTATGACCATATCAATTTTAAGCTCTTTTACAATATCCTCTAACATTAGATCAATACAATATGCAGCACATAGTGTCCAATATAAATGAGGTCTTTTATCATAAGTAAATTTTCAATAGCTTTATAATTTGCCTCATTATTAGTAACCACTTGGACTACTCTTTTTTCACCGATTTCTTGTACCACCTCATCTATCAACTGACAAATATAATCTGCACTTCTGAAATGAGCAGTAACATCCACAGACTTCAAGAATATTGTCCCCATAGCAAATTACACTAAGAAATTAATTATATTTCTTCTGTTTTGTGTACTCCACCCATCACACATTAGTGTACAACCAAATTAATCATAATACCGTTTAAATGTCTCAATGTAAGTACAAAATTCATCTACCTCTAAGTCAAGATATTTAGTAGCAATATCATTTGAACTAAGAAATGGAACACCAGGCTTTACTGATTGTATAGCATCCACCATAGTGTGAAAGAAAGGACTATCAGCTATATTGAAAGAGACTAGCGAGACTAGAAACCTTGCTGTGAAGTGCATATAAAAAATAAAAAAGCAATCACTCGTGAATGTGAAACTTACATATATACATATATAAATGCTAATAACCATAAAATGTGAATTTGTTAGTATTTTTATTTAAAGATAAAATATTGATTTATCAGTATTTTAATAATAGAGAGGCAGGTTTGCTGCAGCATAAACCATCGTCACTAGCAATCTACTAGCGAGGTCCGATGCGAACGACAGCCTAGGCTCGAGTGCGGGTGGCTGAGGAAGGCATTGAATATGGTGTTCGACACCCGAGGGGGGGCCTACATTGCCGCCGATGGGAAGCTAGGGTTTTCGGTCCTAGCTCTTACCGCGGGTGAGGAAGACTCTCGACTGCTCCAACGTCTCTACGACATTTGGGAGGCTCTACGATGGTGGGGGAGGGGGTCTGCATCAAGGTTGAGCTATTTCTATAACAACCTATCCTTAAATAAATAAATAAATCTGTTATGGGCACGACATGCCCAGCCATAGTGTGGTCGGCCTCATTCCCATGCAAATGGGTGCGGCATGGGGGTGCCACGTACCCCCTTGTGAAGCAGTAGCTAACCGGCTATGACCAACTAGCCGTGGTGGGCCCCAGCGCTGCCACAAACCCCCCACCGCCTCTCTCTATCTCTCTAAATCTCTCTTTCTCTCTCTCTCTCTCTCCCTCCCCTCTACCGACGTTGGCCTACAGCTGCCGCCTTCGTCACCTCCACTGACGCGGTGAGCCTTCTCCCCCCTCTTCTCTCTCTCTCTCTCTCGCTTGCACTCTTAGGCTCGGGCTTGCTGGAGCCGAGTTGTCGATGAGAGGCTGGCAGCTGGCTGGCCACCAACGACTGATGCCCTCCCCGCTGGCGCCAAGTCTTCCTCCTCCCTTCCTTTCATTTCTTCTTCTCTTCTCTTCTTTTCCTTTCTTCTTTCTTCTTTCTTCTTCTTCCTTTCTTTTTCTTCTTCCTTGGTTCCTCTTTAATTGCTGCTATAGTGTTGGGCTCGTCCCAACACTGTAGTAGAGCTTGAGCCCACCACTGTAGCAGTTCTTTTAATTTTTCTCTTATTTCTTTTCTGTTAATTAAGGATTTTATGTTAACTAATACTTTAGTTTAATCAGGTAGTTAATTATATTATTATATATATATATATTTGGTAATATAATTATTATCTAATTTTAATTAGTATAATTAATGATGAATTATATTACAAACACTTATATACCTATTATTTACATATAAGCTTACTTGCATATGATAGATTAATACTTAGCTTCATTAATTATAGTCGTGAGACTTATAAATATATCCTAATATTCATTATTTATATATATATAGCTAGTTTGTAATTTTATTGGTTTAGTTTTACTAGTTTGTATAGAATAAAATAATAGGCTTGTCTATTTATTTGCTTATCTCTTATATTATATAATTAAGAAACAATAAGAATGATAAATTATTTGTAATTATATTTTTGTCTACACTTATATTCTGATGTATAATTAGACATATTTAGCCTTTTATTTTATAATTACATATTTATACTATTTTATAGTTTCTTCACTAGCATTTTAATAATAGTAGTATATATAGAACATTAAAACCTAATAAATTATCATATTTTTTATGAATTAATTCTAACCGGATAAATGACTAACTTTATACTACTTAAATATTTTCAGACTCTGAACTCCCTTATTTGAGACCCCGGGGACCTTACTAGTGATGAGTGACGGTTGATCGATGGACATGAGGGATACGTGTGTTGGGTCTTCCGATCGGAAGTGAGTAGTCTTATCCTCTAGACGCATTTCTCAAATTAAGATATATTTTATATTATGTACATGTATATTTTGGCCTCCAACATGATTATATAACTTTATCTAGAGATTATTTTAATTATGCATATATTATCATGCATTTGATTAGGTTGATCTGGGATATGAGTACATCGGTGATATATAGAGATGATTGGAGATGATCATACTATTATGATTTTATACCGATATGATCTCTAGCTTGAGTGTGTATATCATAGGCTAGTAAGAGTATGCATGTGTTAAATACATGGTTGGAGTATGCATTACATCATTTTTCTCCTAACTTCTTTACCACCTAAATTTCTGAGTTGTATAATCTGTTGCATTACTAGATATATGCATTATGATCTATCATGTATAGGAAATCATTAAAATACTTGTCTATGTGATGTGATGCCTAGAACGATATCTAGTGCGGACTGGTACTAGACATACTCTTAATGCATGGCAGAGTATGGTAATGGCTAATGGTTATACTCTTAGCGTATAACAGAGTACAACTATCATTGATATATCCTTAACGTATGGCTGTGTATGATTATTTTTTTCTAAGATACCCTTAGCGTATAGTAGGGTATGATTTTTCTCTAGAGATACTCTTAGCATATGATAGGGTATACTCTGAGCTTGTTGCATGACGAGTATCGAGTTTGGGACCAAGTACTATAGTCCAGCATGGTAGATAATATTTAGAGTTGAGACGTATGATTATAATAGTGAGAGATATGTGGATTATATCTGGCTCTGACATATATGATTATTTAGTAGTTGGCATGCATCATACATCATTATGGATATGACTAGTATCATTGGATCATGATTATTAGACATGATATGTTGTTATATTCGGTGATGTTATATTGTAATTTCATCATGAGATATATTTTTGGTTGAAGATATAATATGCTCATTTATGAGAATTAATTTCATTTATATATACATGCTCATACACGACATCATGCTTATTTCTAATTCGTATTATCCAGTACATAATTTACTCTTTGTTTGACATCACTGATTCGGGGTTAAGTCTATTTATTGAGCCTTTTTCTCATGATTCTCTTTATTTCTTTTTTAAGCCCTCGGATATGTAGTACGTAATAGCGACTTGAGATATCTTGAGAAGATATTCTAGAGTGATGATGAGGTGAGCAATAGATGCGTGATGGTATAGATGATAGTTTATACAAAAATTGAGTTGTCCCAATATTTAATATTTGTACTCCTTTATATTTGATGATGATTTGTATAATATAGGTCGAATCATAGTGTTATCTTGTATTAGTTATTTTAGTTGTATCGTGATGGTTTGTCGTAGTCTGTGTGGGTCCTGCCAGATTATGGTGTATATTATTGTAGACTTGGATATTCATATGTTAATAGGTTTATTTTATTAATAGTATGATTTATTTGGTGATGGATTATGTGAGCATAGATATATTAGTAAGTTTTATTTAATGATGCCATGATTATATGTGCATAGGAGTGTATCTATGCATAACGGGCCCCGCCTGACCTGTTGCGTGCGTCGTGTGCGCCGTGTGGGTGCATGGGCGTGCACGTGCTTATATTGAGCGGGGCGTTACAATTCAAGTGGTATCAGAGCTTAGGTTTACGGATGATCTAGCAAACCATCAAGTATAATAGTTGTGATTTATTTTAGGATTACGCTAGTAATCGATCTTTACGAGTAGGATATTAATTGGTTGAAATAGAGATCTAGGTTGTGATGTTGAGATTATTAAGTTTTGATATTTGATGATATTAAAAGAAATAATTTATGATATTGGTACATTGAGAATTTATTTAAGCAACTAATGAATAGGAAGAGATATTACAAATCATGCATTGATGTTATTAATGTCGAGGTGTTAACATGTTCATATGATGTGATAAAGTGTAGAAATTCTAAAACATGTGGAGATATTTATTTATGCAAAAGAATTATTATTGGTAGATATAACATAATTTTGGATTTTTGATCTTTTTATGGATACACTTGAGATTAAGAGATTGATGTAAAAGATATATGTGCAAAGAGACTATTCTAATTTTTATGAGGATTATATTTATTGATTGTGAATAGATGAGTAAGACATATATGAGTAAGAAATTTGATAATTTTGTATAGTGAAAAAGATATTAGGTGATGTGATATAGATGATTGTAGATTGTATATAGAAAAAAAATTTTTAGGATGAGTAGTATGATAAATTATGTTTACAAGATACTTATGTTAGTTGGTATAAAATTTTGATTATACAGACAAGATGGATAATTTAATAAGGATATGTTTGTCCAATAATATTGTTAGAAGATTAATGTCTCTTTTAAATTTTTAAGTTGATGATTACCAAATAGGGTAATGAGCACAGGAAATATGGCATGAATATAGTTATTGGATTATAAATAATTTCAGTAGTTGAAATGTAATGTATATAGTTCTAGATGACGTGATAGTAGGTTTTAGAAGTTGCTAATTATGTGAATATAATTAGATAGAAATAATGATACTGAAATGAATTAAATAAGGTGATGATAGTTACTAAGTTGATAGCCTCATGACATATCTTATATGACACTGAAAATATATGTAATAGGTTACGGAACTATTCCTTCAAGATCTGAATTTATTGTAAGAAGCAGTCCGTACAATCGAGAAATAATATTTATCAAATATTCTTTCATAGTCAGAAAATTACGAAATCAAGTGGAATCAATCCATAACTCCCTGATCTACATTTTCTGTATTTACTCCTTTTGTAGATTTGAAATACAACTAAGATGAAAACACGATATAGTGTGGATGATGGTGGTAGTGACAGATGGAGTGGATGTTAGGGTTATAGATGATAATGCAGGTGGATGGTCGATGTAGTTTGAGGAAAAAAGAAAAAGGGGAAGAAGTGGTCAAGATCCCAAGGAAGAGGGAGGACTCGACAGACGAGGGAGATTAGAAGTTATGAGTGACCTTGCTAATGGTAGAGGTGGTAGATTGGTGAAGAGGGAGGAGGGAGATTAGGGTAGAGAGAAGATAGAGAGGCAAAAAACCAATATTCTAATAGCATAATGATTTTGGCTGTCATCCACACCTTCATAGAGGCTAGCCAATAAGCCGAAATAACAATTATTAACCCTAACTCTAGTGGACTTCGGCCGATCGCCAAGAAGCCACTCAACTAGAATCTCCATCTCTAATTTGGTACCATGATGTCGTCGGTGCGTAGCAAGTACTCAAACTGGCTCTAAAATCTGTCTCCTCCAATGGCTCTAGTAGAACTAATCAAACGACCTCACAATCTCCAGTTCGCTCCCTCAGCAATGAAACATGGAAGATAGGATGCACTCTCGACCCCCCCGGTAGCTCCAAACGTTATAAAATCAGACCAATATGCTCTAACACTCGAAACGGACCGAAGTAATGATATGCTAACTTTTGGTTTCGCATCGAACGCAAGGTCACCTATCAATATAGTTGCACCCTCACGAACACCCAACTGCCGATGTCGAACTCCTGCTCCCTATGGCTGCGATTATAAACTTGCTTTATGTGGTTTTTAGCAAGTTTAAGATGGGCAAGCAACCTCCTTAATGTGGCATCTTCTATCCATCAAAGCTAAGTCCACCTCTGTTTGATCTGCAGATGCCACTGGATCATAAGAGCGTAATGTCGAAGCCGTACGCCCATACACCACCTCAAACAGAGTCATGCCAATGCTGTAGTGGTGGGCGGTGTTGTAAGACCACTTTTCCCCTGTAAGAACTCCAACCATCATTTCGACATCTCTTTAACAAAGCACCTCAAATACTTCTTAATGCCTCGATTGACCACCTTAGTTTGGCCGTCCGTTTATGGATGGTAAGGCGATCTAAAAGTCAATCAAGTTCCTTGTAATCTGAAAAACTCCATCCAAAAGTCGCTCATAAATACATGATCATGATCCGAGATAATTGCGCGTGGCATGCATGTAACCGAGCAACATCTCTAGCAAAAATTTTAACCACTCACTTGGCTAAAAATGAATGTGACAATGTTGAAAAGTGCGCATATTTGCTCAATCTGTCAACCACCACAAAAATAACGGAATAACCACGTACCAATGGAAGACCTTCTATGAAATCTCTAGAAATGTCTTCCTAAATACGGTCCGGTATCAGTAGAGGCTGTAGTAATCCAGCCGGTTTCAATGTGGTTGCCTTAGCCTTTTAATAGACTTCGCAAGCAGGGACAAATCTCCTCACATCTCGCCTCAATCTTGGCCACGTGCAACTCTGAGATATCCTCCTATAAGTCCTCAAGACACCCTCATGACTAGCCTCTGGAGTTTGGTGGAAGTGCTGCAATAATTTCTGTCGCAATCCATCATTTGCGGGCACCTGAATGCATCCGCGGTCCAACAGCAAACCGCATCGATTCTCCAACTCTAGATGGCACCTCGGATCATCCAATACCTCTTATAACAATCCATAATATCGGGGTCAGATGTACATGCATACCTCAACTCGTTAAGAAAAGAAAAAGTGGGAGAAGAATAGGCTGTAAGCTCAGCGGTATTAAGTTGGCGTGATAGTGCATCCGCCGCTCTATTTTTCATTCCTTTCTTGTATTGAATTTCATACTCATATCCCAGTAATTTTGTGACCCATCTCTGTTGTGCCGGAGTGTGAATACGCTAGTATGGAAGGCTTTTTTGATCAGTTCGGATAATGAATTGTCGACCAATCAAATAAGGCCTCCACTTTGTCACTACATGTAGAATTGTCAACATCTCTCTCGTAGGTCAATAATTACTGGGATTTTTGTGATAACGCTGTGCTATGAAAGGCTATGGGATGTCCTCCTTGCATTAATATAGTTCCTATGTCAACTCTCGACGCATCACATTCCATAATGAACTCTTTGGTAAAGTCCGATAGAGCTAGAATGGGGGCTGTCATCATGACTATTTTTAGTTTTTCAAATGCTGTAGTGGCTTCATCCTTCCATCTAAAAGAGTCTTTCCTCAGCCAAGAAATGAGAGGAGCAGCGGTCTTGCTATACTCGACAAGAAAGCGACGATAATATCCGGTCAACCCTAAGAATCCTCGCAATCTTATGTGATACTAGGAATCGGCCAAGCGATCATGCATGCTACCTTTTGAGAATTCGCTGCCACTCCTTCCCCTGATATAATGTGGCCTAAATACTCGACTTATGGTTCTCCCCATAGGCACTTGAACTTCTTAATCTTTAGCTAGTTTTGCTTTAACAAATTCAGTACATCCTCCAAATGCTACCAATGCTCCTTTTTAGTCTTGCTATACACCAAAATGTCATCAAAGAATACCAAGACATACCTTCGTAGTAGAGGCTAAAAGATATCATTCATGAGGCCTTGAAAAGTTGCTGGAGCATTAGGGAGACCAAAGGGCATCACCCGAAAGTCATAGTGCCCATCCGGAGTCCGAAATGCAGTCTTGTGCACATCCGCTGGTGAACTCTAATTTGATGATATCCGGCCCTCAAGTCAAGCTTGTTGAATATGGTCGCCCTTGCAAGCTCGTCCAGCAACTCCTCTATGACCGGAATGAGATATCGGTCCTTGACGGTGATAACGTTTAGTGCCTACTAGTCGACACAAAAACGCCATGTCCCATCCTTCTTTCACACCAATAGCATGAGCGATGAGTAAGAACTATGACTTGGTTGTATGAGGCCTTGCTCTAATATCTCGGCTTCTATCTTGCAGATAACTTTCTCTTGCACATGTGGATATCGATATGGTCTCACGTTCGCTGGTGCAGCCTTGGGGCACAATCTCTATGCGATGGTTTGTGTTCAACTTGGTGGTAACTCCTTTGGTTCCTCAAACAGTCTAGCAAATTTATCTAATAAATTATAGAACTCATTTGAGGCTCGTCTCCTACTGGTCCTAACTGAAGAAGATAGGCCAAATCTCTCACATAAGGCAGCCCCACCATCGGCTGCATCGCAAGAATCAGCGAAGATAGAACGCCATCAAGCCGCACATTTTTGTTTTCTTACTTAAATTTCATCACGTTCTCTGAAAATCAAAAGTGATGGGTCCCAAGCTTTGCAACCACTGAGCGCCAAGGATAATGTGTGCTCCTTGCAGCGCCAACAGATACAAGTCCATAATGATGTCATATCCTTGCACCCGTATAACGACCAAAATATGCATGCATCGATATTTCATCTTGGATATCTTCCTCTGTGCCCTCCTCCATAGCCTCCTCATGGACCTCCTCTGCACACTCTCCATCACCAACAACCTTGTCGTCTTCCTCGAGATCGTCAATGAGCATCATACTCCCAGATCGGTTTGGAACACTGATGACCTAGGCAGGTGTGAGAGTTCGAACGGGGGGTCTTGTGCCTCCTCTAACATCGGACGAAGGTCTCAAAGGTGGTCATGGTCTAGTACTAGCAGCTGTTGTCTTTGAACCCGCAAAATTTCTAGCCGGCATTCTAAGCGCAAACTGCCAATCTTGGTTGCCCCAACTTATTTTTGCTGCCATCTTAAGAGTCTTGTACTTTTGCTCCATCCTCACGGCCTTCTCAAAGGTCTCCTCAAGAGTGGTAGGACAAAGAGCACGAACATCCACCTGTATCTCCTCCCACAGCCCTAAAATGAATGTGCTCATCAATGTTGATTCGGGCCAAAGTGGCTCGCAATGACTATTAACTCTTTCAAATTCTGCTTGGTACTCCAATATCGTCGTCCTCTAAACCATCTTACTTAATGTAGCAGTAAAATTTTCATATGCTACTGTGCCAAATCTGTATGTAATCCTCCTACAAAATTTAGCCCAACTGATAAATCCTCCACCACGAATAGTCGATCTATACCAATGCAATGCCGTTTCTTGGAGGTGAAAGCTTGTCATCTGGACCTTTGCATCCTCAGTTGTCCCTTGACAATTAAAGTATTGTTCCACTTGAAACACTCAATCCGTCGGATCACCGCCTTAGAATTTTGGAAAGTCCAAGCGTGCGATTCTCCCTCGGATAGCATTGTCAGGTTCGCGAAAGATCCTTGATTCAGGTCTGAGCCTTTGTGCTTATTGATAGTCTTTTCTAAATCCTCAAGCACGTTCATCATGATCTCCAAAGGGATCAACATCATTCTTTAAGTGCTAATCCTCTTCATCGACGAAGCGCACCGGTGCCACACGCCGCTCGGGTTCCACAACCACCGGTCTTTGGTTGTGTATTGAAGGTAAGGGATGATGTATAGGAATAGGTAAAAGAGGATCATTAACATTAACATGTCGCACATGGACCTGTGGGGTATCGGTTCGGTGTGGTCCTACCGCTGGCCCTTCTTAAGGCACCGATCTTCGTTGAGGAGATAACAAAGCCGATCGATTCATGACATATTCATTTAAAGAATTATGATCATTTTACATTACGTCAACTCTATGCAATAATATTAGGAACATGCCCCTAAGTTCATCTGCCATGCCCATATTCACACTCATGGATGTTGGTTTACTCGGTTCTACCATAGTCGCTCTAAAAGAATTGGCCTCACAGTTCGGGTTATCGTGGATTGAGTCTTCACTTGTTGGTGTGTTGTCCATTGATCTCCTTGTTGATATTATCTTCCTTGTTTCTACTATTAATAGAGGTCTGAGGTTCACCTGGCTCTGATACCAATGATAGGTTACGGAACGATTCCTTCATGATTTGAATTTATTCTAGGAAGTAGTCCGCACAACTAAGGAAAAATATTCACCAAATATTATTTCGCTATTAGAAAATTACAAAACTAAGTGTAATTAATTTGTAACTCCCTGATCTACGTTTTTCATATTTACACCTTTCACATATTCGAACTACAGCTGGGATGCAAACACAATATAGTGCGGATGATGGTGGTGGTAACGGGTGGAGTGGATGTTAGGGTTATAGTTGATAATGGAGATGAGGGTGGATGGTTGATGTAGTTTGAGGGATAAAGATAAAGGGGAAGAAGTGGTCGAGATTCCAAGAAAAAGGGAAGAATCAACAGACGAGGGAGGATAGAAGTTAGGAGAGACCTTGCCAACGATAGAGATGGTAGGTTGGTGAAGAGAGAGGAGGGAGAAGTGGGTAGAGAGAAGATAGAGAGGCAAGAAACTAATATTCCAATAGCATAATAATTTTGGCTGCCATCTACACCTTTATAGAGGCTAGCCAATAAGCCAAAATAATAATTATTAACTCTAATTCTAGTGGGCTCCTGCTGATCGCGTTCGAGTGCGCTCGATCGTATTCGAATACACAAAAGGTGTTCTTTGTAGATGCGAACGTGATGCAGATGTTCGAACATGCATTTCGCGTTCTTTGTTTTTGCGAACCTGATGCAAGCATTCGCAAAGTCGTTCAAACGTGCCACCAACCGTGTTCGAATGCGACCTACATAAATGATACGATCTCCCCTTAGGCTAAGGTATGACCTCTTCCAATTCTCTGATGTAGACAAGATCTGGTAAGAAACTTTGTAATAAGATCTTGAAAGATGTCGCCATCAGATCAATATGAAATTTGGATATATTGTACCCTAGAAAAGAGCTTTCCAACAAACTAAGTTTCAGGTAAATCAGATGTGGGGATCTCGAGATATCATCCGATTAGTGGATGAACGTCAGGGTGGTCTATTTAGGATTCGTGGATGGAGGCACGAGATCCTAGGTGATGGTGGTTGGAGGCAGACTGGCGTTGGTGGAGTGGCACTGGTGAAAACTAGCGATGGAAAGGTTATGGTTGATGGAAGGGTTAGGGCAAGTGTTAGATAGATTGGAAGAAGGGGGAGGAGAGGGCCGGTCCTAAAGGTCTAGGGTGATTGGCCGGTCGAGGGAGATTAGAAGCGGTGTTGCCGGAGATTGAGAGAACGAGAGCGAAGAAGACGAAGGAGGCAAGGCAAAACTCAATTCTTCAATAATGACCTCTGGTTGCCATCCACATCTATTTTAGAGGTTAACTAAACAACTCAAAATTAACCCTAAATAATATAATTTTGCCGATTGCGTTCGAATGCACCGAGTTTGCTCTTCTCTGGATTTATGAATGCGATGCAGGCATTCAAACGTGCGATCGAACGTGCCTGTTTCCCACTTCTCTGGATTTGCGAACGTGATGCAAGTATTCACAGTGTGTTCGAACGCGGTGTTCGAAACGCACAATGGACACTCTCACATCCACGTCCATAACCGCGTTCGAACGCACTCTATCGCGTTCGAACGCGACTTACAAAAAATTTATTTTCTAGGAAATTAAACATTAAAACAAGAAACAAAGATACTTCGAAAGTGTATCTATGCTCAAGACAACATCGGTGAAGTCCGAATCGTATCAATCCACCACGCTTCCGCAACTTTATCCTCAAGATT
Source organism: Typha angustifolia (assembly GCF_048772165.1). Taxonomy (NCBI): domain Eukaryota; kingdom Viridiplantae; phylum Streptophyta; class Magnoliopsida; order Poales; family Typhaceae; genus Typha; species Typha angustifolia. The sequence goes on along the minus strand of NC_133252.1, from coordinate 5,744,295 downwards.
TGAAATTTGAGAAGCAATCCATGATATCTGACTCTAGCTCCCATGTAGACTCATCAGTAGGTTTGCCCAGCCACTCAATCAACACTTCAGTCTCTAATCTGGACCCATGGCGTCTTCTCCTGCGGTCTAACTAAATGTATCATATACATTCAATAGATTGGAAATAATTTTCTTAAATATGTTGTATTGTATTATCATAGATGATTATGGCATTACGTTGTTATATGGTTGTAGTTAGCAGAAAAAGTGATAGATTTGGACAAGTTGAGGTATTTTGGAGTAGAACATGATTGACTTAATAGATTACAACACTTTCTACATTGTAGAACCAATATTTGTTCTTTCTTGCAAACTAGTGGTATTATCGATGTCTATAGATATAGTATGATTACCTGACTGATCTAGATCCATGAATTTTATTCTTATATGGAAGTTACTGGTGGTTGTGTAATGTTAGGAGTTAATGAGTAAGTGATCGGAGTATGAGTTATGGATCTTGAAAAGTGAGATTAAAAGGTAGTGGAACTAGATATGTTGATTTTCTTATAATACCAACGTGATTTAAATTTCAGGGTCAAAATTTTTATTAAGGGGAAGGAAAATGTAACTACCTATTCTTAAAATAGACTACGGCCGGCCTCATGCCCAGGCAAATGGGTGCGGCATAGGGGTAGCATCGCCACAACCAACTGGCTGCGACCAGCTAGCCGTGGTGGGCCCCAGTGCCGTCACCAACCCCCCACAGCCTCTCTCTCTCTAAATCTCTCTCTCTCTCTCTCTCTCTCTCTCTCTCTCTCTCTCTCTCTCGCTTGCTCACTTACACGGCGAGCCTGAGCCGTTGGTGAGAGGCCAACCAACAGCGGCCAGTGCCCTCCCCTCGACGCCAAGTCCTCCTCCTCTCTTCCTTTCTTTTCTTCTTCTCTTCTCCTCTTTTCTGATACATTTAGTTAAAGTCTTTTCTTATTGCATTACTTATTTGTTTTCATTAAAATAAATTTTCTGTAGGTTGCGTTCGAACACGGTTGGGGCGCCGTTCAAATGCCTTTGCAAACGCATGTAATAGGTTTGCAAAAATAGAGAACGCGAAATGCGTGTTCGAACGTGGTCGGGCGTGTTTGAACGTCTACATCATGTTCGCATCGACAAAGAATGTCTTTTGTGCGTTCGAACGCGATCAACAGGAGTCCACGAGAATTAGGGTTAATAATTATTTTTTTGGCTGTTGGTTAGTCTCTATAAAGGTGTGGATGGCAGCCAAAATCAGGATGCTTAATGAAATTTGGTTGCTTCCCTCCTCTATTCTCTCTCTAGTATCTGTATCCTAATCTCCATCCTCCCTCTTCACCAACCAGCCACCTCTACCGTTAGCAAGATCTCTCCTAACTTTTAATCTCCCTCGTCTATCGAGTCCTCTCTCTTCCTTGAGATCTCGACCACTTCTTCCCTTTTGTCTTTATCCCTTAAATAACATCAACCATCAACCCTCATCTCTATTATCATCTATAACACTAACATCCACTCCACCCATCATTACCACTATCATTCGCATTATATTATATTTTCGTCCCAATTACAGTTTGAATCTGTGAAGGACATAAATACAAAAAACGTAAATCAAGGAGTTACGGATCGATTCCACTTAGTTTTGTAATTTTCTAACTATGAGAGAACATTTTATGAATATTTTTCCTGGATTATGCGAACTGCTTTCTGCAATAAATTTAGATCTTGAAGGAATCATCCCGTAACCTATCATTTTCCTTTCTTCTTTCTTCTTTCTTCTTTCTTCTTCTTCCTTTCTTTTTCTTCTTCCTTGGTTCCTCTTTCATTGCTGCCATAGTGTTGGGCTCAGCCCAGCATTGTAGTAGTTCTTTTAATTTTTGTCTTCTATTTCTTTTTTGTTAATTAAGGATTTTATGTTAACTAATGCTTTTAGTTTAATTAGGCAGTTAATTATATTGTTATATATATATATATTCGGTAATATAATTTTTATCTAATTATAATTAGTATAAGTAATGATTAATTATATTACAAACACTTAAATATTCCGATTATTTACATATAAGCTTATTTGCATATGATAGATTAATACTTACCTTCATTAATTATAGTCGTGAGATATTTTTATTATATCCTAATATTCATTATTTATATATATAGCTAGTTTGTAATTCTATTGGTTTAATTATACTAATTTGTATAGAATAAAATAATAGGCTTGTCTATTTATTTGCTTATCTCTTATATTATATAATTAGGAAACAGTAAGAATGATAAATTAGTTGTATTACATTTTTGTCTACACTTATATTCTGATGTATAATTAGACATATTTAGCATTTTATTTTATAATTGCATATTTATACTATTTAAATAAACATAAAAGAGTAACCCTTTTAATCTTATTTCATCACTAGCATTTTAATAATAATAGTATATTTAGAACATTAAAACCTAATAAATTATCATATTTTATATGAATTAATTCTAACCGGATAAACAACTATCTTCTGATCGAAGGTGAGTAGTCTTATCCCGTAGGCGTCTTTCTCAAATTAGGATATATTATATATTATGTACATGCATGTTTTGGCCTTCAGTATGATTATATGACTTTATCTAGAGATGATTTCAGTCAAGCATATTTTATCATGTATTTGATTAGGCTGATATGAGATATAAGTACATTGGTGATATATAAAGATGATTGGAGATGATTATATTGTTATGATGTCATACCAAGATGATCTCTAGCATGAGGGTGCATGTGATAGACTAGCAAGATCTATTGTAATGAGGGTGCATTACGTCATTTTTCTTTTGGCTTCTTTACTACCTAAATTTCTAAGTTGCATGATCTATTGCAATATTGGATATATATATATATATGATCTATCAAATATAGAAAATTATGAAAATACTTATGTATGTGATGTGATGGCTGGAACAGTATCCGGTCCAGATTGGTACTAGACATACTCTTAGCGTATGGTAGAGTATGGTGATGGTTGATGATTGTATTCTTAGTGTATGACACGATAAAACTATCATTGATATACTCTTAGCGTATCACAGGGTATGATTATTTTCTTCTGAGATATCCTTAGTGTATGGCAGGGTATGATTTATTTCCAGAGATACTCTTAGCGTATGACAAGGTATGCTCTAAGCCTATAGCATGATGAGTATCGAGTTTAGGGTCGGGTACCATAGTTCAGCATGGTGGATGATATTCAAAGTTGAGATGGATGATTATGATAATGAGAGATATGTGGATTATATATGACTCTGACATATACGATTATCTAATAGTTGGCATGCATCATGCATCATCATTGATGTGACTAGTTCATTGGATCATGATTATTATACATGCTATGTTGTTATATTCGGTGATGTTATATATTATAACTTCATCATGAGATATATTTTTTGGTTAAGAATATAATATGCTCATTCATGAGAATTGACTTCATTTATATATATGTCATTAAGGATACATATATACAAGCTCATACATGGCATTATGCTTCTTTCTGATTCATATTATCTAGTACATGATTTACTCTTTGTTTGGCATCACTGATTCGGGCTAAGGTCTATTCACTGAGCTTTTTCCTCATGACTCTCTTTATTTCTTTTCTAATCCCCTCAAATATGTGATACGTGATAACGACTTGAGATATCTTGGAAAAATATTTTAGAGCGATGATGAGGTGAGCTATAGATGCGAGATAATATAGATGATAGTTTATACAAAAATTGAGTTGTACCAGTATTTGATATTTGTACTCTTCTGTATTAGACGATGATCTGTATAATATAAGTCGAATCATAGTGTGCTCTTGCATTAGTTGTTTTAGTTGTATCTTGATGGTTTGTCATGGCCTGTGTGGGTCCTGCTAGATTATGTAGTGGTCTAGTATATATTATTGTGGACCTAGATATTCATATGTTAATAAGTTTATTTGATTATTAGTTTGATTTATTTGGTGATGGATTATGTGAGATTGGATATATTAGTAGATTTTATTTGATGATATCATGGTTATATGTGCATAGGAGTGTATCTGTGCATGACGGGCTCCGCCCGACCTGTTGCGTGTGTCACATGTGCCGTGTGAGCACATGGGCATGCATGTGCTTATGCTGGGCAGGGGTGTTACAATTTCTGTCGTGGCCAGCGCCGCTAGTGCATGGGGTGGCTGTGCTGTGCTGTGCTAGGAGAACAACCATCAAGGCTTGGATTGCCATCTCGATCCTTTTGGAGCTCTCCTTCGATGATTCTCTCAACGAGTAGACGAACTCTATCAATGCCTTCGCCCACGCGGGTGGCTCGTCATTGGTGGTTGCCGACGGTGATAGAGGCACTAGGGAAACTCTCATAAGAACGGAAATGAGTTCATAACCGTCTATGGTCACTCCTTCCTCATTCGTCTTGGATTGCGTGTTAACCATCGTCTAAGAAACGTCGACTCTTATACCAATTTGATAAGAACCGGCGACCTAATTCTAATCAATTTTTGGATAGAAATTTATACAGAACTTTTAAGAAAGTTCTCGATAAATGTGGTCATTGGATCGATATGAAATTTTGATAGATTGTAGCCCTAGAAATGTCTTTCTATTGAATCTAATTTATCGTAGATTGGATGGCTAGATTATAAGATTATTTTAGAAAAGTGAATAAAGGTCAGAAGTTAGCTCAGATACGAATGTTACGAACTAGATATGGATCGATTCAGATGTAAAACAATTATAAAAATTTATGGTGGTAGTCTAATGAGTTAGAGTTCTAGTGGCTTTAATGTCACCTAAATTAGAGGTCTGGATGAAAAAATATAAATAAAATAGTAGAAGGAAGTTGAAATAGGGTAAAACGATAAATATCCAATGTTGTGACAGTCAATGAAGGTGGCGGATGGCCATATAGTAGGGTGGCTATTAGAAGAAGGTGGTGGCTAGGGTTTAAGTGCTTGAAAGAGTTCTATGGTTATGATCAATTTCTATGAAGATAAAGACAATCTTACGACTATGAAAAAGATAAATCAATTAAAAGATAAATAGGCTCGATCGATTAAGCCAAATGTCATCATGATGCAGTCCGATCTGATCCAGTTTGCATTAGTTGTGGCGTTTGCATCCGTGAAGTCCTGCCAAGACTAGAATGGTTGAGTCCGCTTAGTCGACTTGTTGCCACACCCTCCAAGTGGAATGATGCTAGCTAAACCTTCTAGTGGTTAGGCGTGCGATGGTACGTGAAAAACTACTCCACTAGATAGGTCTAGCTCAATAAATCTCTCCTAGAGAATATTAAGAAATCAAGCTTGATTGTCTGAGCTTCAATCCTAAAATGTGGCTTGTCATCACAGGCCAAGTGACCTCATGGTCGAGGTTGGTAATGTGGGTCATAGGCCCATGTGTTCGGCTCATGTCGCGCTCGGGCTGCATGTTGGTTTGGCTCAGTCCAATAGCACGGGCACACTAGGTTATTCCATCATTCATCCTTGGGCTCGTACTCATGGTCGAGGTCATGTTAGTAGGTTCCAAACTAGTTTGCACTATGTGGTCAAACTAGCTCTAAAATATTAGGCCTGCATCACAAATCATGCTTCTACTTCATCACTTTGGAGCACCACCATAGGCTATTGTAGCCTCAGTGGCAATTAGGCAGGGTAGGTGGTTGGCAACAGTCATCATCCAGCAGGTCCACGTGAAGGCAAAACTACGGCGAGAGGCAGTGGAAAGCCAACTCAAGATTGGGCTCAAGCTGGTGTAGTAGCAGCCATGGCGCATTGTCGACGAGTCCCCTGGCCCTCAGCAGCTACAAAAGGGACCCATTGACCCACTATATGGGAGTGGAGGCGACGAGAAGCCATGGTAGAGCCACATCAACGTAGGGGTAGCTTTTTGAGATGGTGGCTGTCAGGTTCAGCCAACTGACGATCACTAGCTGTTGCGACAGCTACCACTGGTTGGCAGTTGGCTTGAGGAAGCCAACTGTGGTCATTGGTGCTTGTAAAAGTGCTAGATCCACGACCATAGGACGTGGGTTTGCCACTATATAAACTGCTATCATTGACGGTCTTCCAGCTAGGTCCAACATGAACGACGACTTAGGCTCGGGTGTGGGTGGTCCAAGGAAGGCGTTAGACTTGGAGTTTGGCGCCGGAAGGGGCTGGATAGTCGGCGGCGGGACTAGCTCCCACTATGGGTGGGGAAGACAACTCGGGGGGCTCGGGCTCCTCTCCACCTCCCTCACAATTTTAAGCTGATGACCATGGTTAGGCTAATTCTATTGTGGTTGACGACGCTAGCTTCATAGGGTGGATGTGCTATGCTAGGAGAACGACCATCAAGGCTTGGATCACCTTCTCGATCCTTTTAAAGCTCTCTATCAATGATTTTCTCAATAAGTCGACGGACTTTATCAATGCCTTCACCCACGTTGGTGTTTCGTTGCCCGTAGTCGCCGATGATGGTGGTGACGCTAGGGAAACTCCCATAGGAACAGAGATGAATTCTTAACCCTCCATGGTCGCACCTTTCTTGTTCATCTTGGATTGCATGTTAACCATTGTTTGAGAAACGTCGACTCTTATACCAATTTGATACAAATCAGCTTGACTCAATTCAAATCAGTTTTTGGATAGAAATTTATATAGAACTTTTAAAAAAGTTTTTGATAGATCTAATCATTGGATCTGTTACGTTTTTTATTTGTTGGCAATTTTGTACAAAATATTCTAAGTGTATTTTTTCATGTATATGAGTTTTACACAAGTCTAGAATATCACTGGTGTGAAGAATTGCAAGATCATTGGAGAAAAGCCGTCGCGTTCTCACCGCGTTCACAAATGCGTTCGAACGCGAAATCTGCGTTCACACAGACAGAGAGCTGCGTTCACAAGCGCGTTCCAACGCGGGCACTGCGTTCACACAGACAGAGAGTCGCGTTCATAAGCGCGTTCGAACGCGGGCACTGCGTTCATACAAACAGAGAGCCGCGTTCACAAACGCGTTCGAACGTGGGTACTGCGTTCACACAGACCGAGAGCAGCGTTCACAAATGCGTTCGAACGCAACCTAAAGAATTCAAGCTGTCGCGTTCGAACGCACTTGGGCCCGTTCGAACGCACCTGAGATTAAGTCAGGTCGTTCGAACGCACTCGGGCCGCGTTCGAACGCACCTATGAAGTTTGCAATTTATTGGATTTTCGTGAGTACGAATATGACTTGGATTTGGCTCTATCTTGGAGATCATATATAAGGATAGTGTTGCCCTAACCTAGGGCAGTTGAAGAAGATTATTCAAGGAGACTTTTTTAAGGCTACATCGGTTCTTCAACAAACAAGGTCCTTTGCATCTACAAATCTTAATCTTTCGTCTTAAGGGCTATCTAGACGAAAGATCAATCTCGAGGGCTACTGAGATTGGACTTCAATCTAAAATTCAAAAGGCATATAATGACTTGTACCTTGAGTCGTTTAAACTCAAGAAAAGCAATCTTAGACTACTTCAACGACTCAAGGAAATTGAACCAGAAAGAATTCAATTTGAGGAGAAGTACAAATTGGAGCTTGAACGTGTCAAAGACCTTTCTGAACAAATTGACAATGCGAAAAATAAAATGAAGGCTGATGAAATTGAACTAGAGCGATTGCATAAGGAAGTTACATTTCTAAAAGGGAAGAACAAACTGGACGAGATTCTACAAGCTCAGATCTCTGGAAAAGATAGGTATGGTGTTGGATATACTGGTAATTCAAATAATAATAAAATTGTTTTTGTTTTTGCAGGTATACAAAAGGAAGAATACCTGAAGCCATCAATCGCATTTTCAAAGCAATCCTGAATGAATCCTTCAAAATTGAAGTTGAATCTACAAACTGGTGAATCTTTAACGACACCAAAGGTAAACTTTAGTCACACTCCTCGACAAAAGGTGAGTAGAAAAGGGTTTGTTTCGACATGCTATCATTGCGGCATTCTAGGGCATATTCGACCTCATTGCAAATTTTTGCAAAAACCTAGAACTGCTTTCATTTATGGGATGAAAACAAAGGCCATATGGGTCAAGAAAAGTGATTTGAAATGTTATGTTGTGCATACAGCCTTAAAAGCTTTAAATTCTGATTTGTGGTATTTAGACAGTGGTTGTTCAAGACATATGTCGGGTGACAAATCGTTATTTTCTAATCTTGAAAAGCATGAAGGGGGAGTTGTGACATTCGGAGATGGTAATTCATCAAAGGTAATAGGTAAAGGAAAGGTAAGTACTCTAGGGATTCCTAGTCTCGAAAATGTTCTTTATGTTAAGGGCTTGAAAGCAAATCTACTGAGAATCAGTCAATTTTGTGATGAAGATTATGAGGTAAAATTCTTCAAAAATAATTGTACTATTCTAGATCATGATGGTAATATTATATGTTATGGATCTAGAACATCTGATAATTGCTATGTCGTTGGAACTTCACATAAACTGAAATGTAATAGTACGTCTTTCGACATTGCAGATCTTTGGCATCAACGTCTTGGACATGTGAATCACAAGGAATTATTTACTCTGTCCAAACATGAAGTGGTAAGAGGAATACCTAAGATAAAAGAAATATCAAAAAGAGTGTGCAGTTCGTGTCAAATTGGAAAACAAATTCGTATCTCACACAAGAAGGTAAATACAGCTACCACTGACCGTGTGCTACAATTAGTTCACATGGACTTGATGGGTCCAACAAAAACGGAAAGTCTTGGAGGTAAACGCTATATATTCTTAATGGTCGATGATTACTCCAGATATACCTGGGTTGCCTTTCTACGTGAGAAATCTGAAACCTTTGAAGTTTTTAAATCACTATGCTTAAAATTGCAGAATGAAAAATCTACAACCCTAGTTAGGATTCGTTCTGATCATGGTAGAGAATTTGAAAATGAAAATTTTTCTATATTTTGCAATTCTCTTGGTATTCAACATGAGTTTTCAGCTCCTATAACTCCACAACACAACGGGATTGTTGAAAGAAAAAATCGAGTTGTGCAGGAAATGGCTAGGGTTATGCTTCATGCTAAAAAGGTTACTCAAAGGTTTTGGGCAGAGGCGGTCAATACAGCGGTACATGTGATAAATCGTGTTTATCTAAGACTAGGTACAAATATGACTGCTTATGAAATCTGGAAAGGTAAGAAACCTAGTGTTAAATATTTTCGAGTTTTTGGTAGTAAATGTTATATCTTACGTGATTGAGAATATTTGACTAAATTTGACACTAGAAGTAGCGAAGGCATCTTCTTTTGGTACTCGAATAATAGTAGAGCCTACAGAGTATTTAATCTTGAAAATTCTACTGTTATGGAATCTACTAATGTTATGATAGATGAATCCTCGACTGACTTAACTAAAGCTACTTCTATTTCTGTTTCTGCAGATACATATTACGAAGAAATAGGAAAGGAGCTTGATCTGGAAATTTAGAAGCAGGACGAGGACAAAGTTGAAATGAACAAAAATGACTTCAACGTACCGGAACCATCTGCTAGAGTGAAATCAAATCATCCACTGTCACAAGTGATCGGAGACGTGAATGAACCAATTAAGACAAGACGACAAATCCAAAGTGAGGTATCATTTACTTGTTATACATCTTCTTTTGAACCTAAAAATGTGAAGGAAGCATTGTTAGACGATTCTTGGGTTAATGCTATGCATGAGGAATTAGAGCAATTTTTTAGGAATGATGTTTGGTATTTAGTTCCTAGACCTAAGAATGTGAACGTCATTGGAACAAAATGGATTTACAAAAATAAAAGTGATGAACATGGCAATATAGTTCGAAATAAAGCCAGACTAGTAGCATAGGGATACACTCATGTTGAGGGTATAGATTTTGATGAGACATTTGCTCCTGCTGCTAGATTAGAGTCTATTCGTATACTGCTTGCCATTGCTTGTCATTAAAAATTTAAATTATTTCAAATGGATGTTAAAAGTGCTTTCTTAAATGGTATCCTGAATGGAGATGTTTATGTGAAACAACCTAAGGGTTTCGAAGATCAAAAATTTCCTTCTCATGTTTTTAAATTGAAAAAGACTCTTTACGAGCTAAAACAAGCTCCAAGATGTTGGTATGAGAAGTTGACCACCTTTTTAGTGGATGCGGGGTTCACTCGAGGGGGAGTGGACAAGACATTATTCATTAGACGTGAAAACAAGAGTTTAGTTGTGGCACAAATATATGTGGATGACATTATCTTTAAGGTGACGAGTCAATTATTAGCTAAGGAGTTTGCAGATCTCATGCACAGCCATTTTGAGATGAGTATGATGGGTGAGTTGAAGTTCTTTTTAAGGCTTCAAATTACTCAATTGGAGAGAGAGATTTTTATCGCTCAAACCAAGTATGCTAAGGATCTTGTGACTAAATTTGGTTTAGAAAATGCAAAACATGCTAGAACTCTTATGAGTACAACTACCAAACTAGGTAAGGACATGTCAGAAAAAAGTGTTGATCAGACAGTGTATAGGAGCATGATCGGTAGCCTTTTGTACTTAACGGCTAGTAGACTTGACATTGCATTTAGTGTCGGTGTGTGTGCTAGATTTCAGTCTGAACCTAAGGAGTCATATTTGTTTGCCGTGAAACGTATTATAAAATATGTCAGTGGCACAGTTGATTTAGGTATCTGGTTTACTTATGACTCGGGTGCTATCATATCGGCATACACGGATTCTGATTGGGCAGGTTCATGTGATGATAGAAAAAGTATTTCAGGTGGATGTTTTTATGTTAGAAACAATCTGGTTGCTTGGCACAGTAAGAAACAAAACTCGATATCTTTATCTATTGCGGAGGCCGAGTACATTGCAGCAGGAAGATGTTGTTCTCAGTTATTATGGATGAAACAGATGGTCAAGGATTATGGCATTGAACAAGATACTATGGTGCTTTATTGTGACAACATGAGTACTATTAATATATCGAAAAATCTTGTTCAACACTTGCGTACAAAACATATTGATATCCGAAATCATTTTATACGCGAGTTAGTTGAAGACAAAACAATAGCACTAGAACATGTTGAGACGGAGAAATAGTTGGGTGATTTGTTTACAAAACCTTTAGATTTACAGAGATTTGAGTATCTTCGTACTTCTTTAGGAATTTGTGCTTTGGACTGATTTTATTGGGATTTGAGTTTTTTTTTAGTTTGCGAGTTTCTTTCGTTTCGTTTTTTTTTAGGTTTTTTTTTACTCTGAAATTTTCTTTAGTTTTAGTTTCAGATTTGTCGAGAGTTTTTGTCATATAAAAAAAAATTGATGCACTCCTAGATTCAATAATATACTCTTGACATAAAAATATGATTTTTCTTTTGATTATGAGTTATTATAGTCAATTTTGTCATCTTGTAGTATATTGTTTCAATTTTGATTTTGTCACTCCCTCAACTTCTATAATAATAAATTTTTAATGCACTCATAACGTATGTGTATTCTTGTGTGAGCATGATATCATGAATATTTTTTTTAAATAGCTCACTATTAACTTTGATTTGCACAGTTTGACCTCATGCTTAGTTATCAAATATATTTTTATAAAAGATCAATGAAAAGGGCTATAATGAGTTAGTGTGAAAGCCGTCTTGTTTCGAGTCTAGTTTGACTCAGTACATTACATGAAAATTCAAAAAAAAATGATTGATGTGAATTTCTTCTTGCACTTTATTTGATTTGTATAACAAGAAAAAGGCTACCTACTCATGTGTGAAAGCCATCATTGCACCTGTTTTGTTAATAAAAAAAATACAGGAAAAATTCCTGTTATGTTATGGAGAATAAGTCGAAAAGTGCAAAATTTAAATACTAAGTCGGTTTGACTACTGTGTTGCATCATTGTTTATATAGGAAAGTTTGTTTAAGAAGATTTGTTCATGTTATCTATACTCATCTTGCATATGCGTATCGTTATGATCAATCAAGATTAAATTAATTTTGAGTGATGCATTAGAATTGATTATAATATGCTTTTGATAACTTGATAGATCTGTATATGACTCATTTCAGTTGATTGTCATATTATATGTCTTGAATATATTTTGAATTTCTAGAAATGCATCTCCAAAGTCTATTGATCTTGATTGATTTCGTGCAGTGTCAAGTTTTGATCACGTTAAAGTTAATATCTTGATGTTTTTTGTGCGATTGAACGTGATAACTTAGCATTTTTAAGTGGAAGATGGATTTCACTTAGGGTCTTCATGGTTTCTAGAATTTTTGAATTTCTTGTTATTTTTTTTGTATGCTTTGGGCATATGTTGAATCTTGCGATTTTTTTCTTCTCTAGAATGCCTAAAAAAAAAGCTACAGTTACCAAGAAACCAAGGCCGCCTTCGTCACCTACCTCGACTTCGTGTTGACAATTCTTTATCGTTAGTTCCCTCCGAGTTCCTAGTCTTTGGCATTTGTGTCAAAAAGGGGGAGAGTATCTTATTGTCTAGGTTAGTGTCTAGGTGTCTAGGTGTGTAGGGGGAGTATTGGCATAGGGGGAGTTTATGAGAGTCTTAAGTACTTTTGAACTTTGCTTGAAGTAACTGTGAACCTTGTCTGTGAACTGTCTGCTTAAATACTTTTGAATTTATGCTCCATTAATAACTTGTGTTTTGATTTTTTTTATTTCAAGTTATTTTCACTTGATCTTGGATTGGTATATATTTCTTTGCAGGGATTGATGTGCAAAATATTCTAGACTTGTTGATTGCTCAGTTTGAAGTCATTGTAATATCTTGTATCCTAGGTGTTTTGTCACAAATTGCCAAAGGGGGAGATTGTTAGGTTTTTTATTTGTTGTAATTTTGTACAAAATATTTTAAGTGTATTTTTTCATGTATATGAGCTTTACACAAGTCTAGAATATCACTGGTGTGAAGAATTACAAGATCATTGGAGGAAAGCCGTCGCGTTCTCACCGCGTTCACAAACGCGTTCGAACGAGAAATCTGCGTTCACACAGACAGAGAGCCGCGTTCACAAGCACATTTGAACGCGGGCACTACGTTCACATAGACAGAGAGTCACGTTCACAAGCGCGTTCGAACGCGGGCACTGCGTTCACACAGATAGAGAGCCGCGTTCACAAGAAGCAGTGAACGTGGGTTCTAGCGATCAAGACTGAGAGGAACAAAGTCGTTTGGATCGACGGGTTGTTTTGTGAGTCAGTCTTGTAACTGCTACTATCATAGTGATTGGTTTTGATCCGAGTTTGGATCCGTGGTTTTTTCAATGTTAAAATCTTGGCGTTCATCTCTGCTTTCGTTCTTAATATTTCTTCGGACTTTTACTTAAGCAAACGAGCGATATCATTGACCAAGGTTGATGGTCGACGATTGTATAGTAGGATGGCTGCTAAAAGAAGATAGTGACTATAGTTTGGGTGCTTAGAAGGGTTCTATGATTATGATCTACTCCTATGAAGATAAAGACGATATAACAACTACGATAAAAACAGTAAATGCGATAATAAAAAAATAACTAAACTCAATTAATTTTTAATACTTGAATACTTGGCTAAATAAACTAAGAAGCCTAGCCCTTTTATATATAGAGGTCGGGTACAATGAATCCTAATCGAACTTAGCCCTAAAAGTTTATACGACTCGAATTATGATTTTTCTAAAGGCTTACATGACTTACTTGAACTTGTGGCTTCTATGACTTAACTAGACTTTCCTTAAGTGCTTACATAGGCATGAATCAATTAGAAGATAAACAAGCTTGATCTATCGAGCCTAATGTCCTTATGATACGATCTAATCTGACATGATTCACATTAGTTATGGTGTTCAAACGTTGGGTGCTAGCCGTTCGAACACCCAAACCTAAGAGCACTTATTCATCAATTGGGTTGTGGCCTTCAAACGCTTGGCACTCTAGCATTTGAATGCCTGATGCAACTGTTTGAATACCAAAACTTAAGATTGAAAAAAAAACTCCCAATGATAACTTGGTTTGATCCAGCGTACCCAATATGTCCTATGAGGTGACCTAAGCAGGCCAAACTACATCATTCATAGATACAAAATAAAAATTTATAAATGCAAAATAGAATTCCACATGTACAAGTAGATTGATAAGAAAATTATAAAATAGTTTGAATAGCTTGACAAGTGTTGGAGCAGATAGTGTATAAAACACTTGGATATTTACATCATTAGGATTACTCCAACAAGAGCTTATACTATGCTCTCCTTTTTTCTGAGTATCTCTTCCTATTTACCTTCATATTCTTGTAAAGGGACAATATTCTTTAATGCAGCTTGTGAAATAGCTAGGTATGCATATCCTATAGTATAAAAAATTTATAAATATTATTTAGTACATATAAAGATGGAATTCTAGACAACATACATCAAGAATCCTAAAATATATCTACGAAATCTATAAATAAGGTTAGGTTTCTCAGCGAAGATTTTCATGAGAGGTTAAAAAGAAAAAGAGAGAATTTGTGAATAACTTTTTGTTGCAATTGCAAAAAAAGTTAAATGAAGTATAATTATATTATTGTAGAAAGAAAATATAAGTAACATATAATTCCTCTCTTCATATTTGGCCCTATCTCTTATAGACATGTTCTCTCTCTTAATTAATAAAAATAGAAAATTAATAAAGACAAAAGTGATTTAGTAGTGCATGTGATGGTTACTTTCTCCTCCGCTATAATAGGTTTAAGAGTGTTACAATCATTTACAGAAAAATAGATAACATTATAAAGTTAAAATGGAATGGACATAAATTATATTAGTTTATGAAATACGAGGGATACAACTGTACACACTATTGCTTAATAAAAATAAAGGTAAATTATATATTGCCCCAGGTACTTATGCCTAAATTTAAAGCATCCCTCCAAACTTTTATTTCTATCACTTTTCCATGTGATAAATATTTATATAAAACTCTAAACTTTTCATTCAAATTAAAAGAGAAATTAATTTATAAATAATAACCTATGGTATTAATTTTGAGGTTTGTAATTAGAGATCGGAGAAGATAGAAGAATTTGAAAGTGAATTTTATTTTAAATTTGAAGAATAAGATAATGATATAAAATTTAATAGAAAGAGAAAGGCAATTCTTGACATTTTAACATTATTCTCAGATTGTCAGAAACTTGTCTGTATGATAGTGGGATCTAGCCAAGTCAGTGTCATGTGGGCAATCAAACCCATAGTGAAGGAATGTTCACTCATCTTATCTGAAACCCTTCTTTAGAAGTATGATTTATCAGTAGAAACAACAATATTATCGCTAATAGCTTAGCGTCTTTCACTTTCGCCAAGAAAGTATGTAGGGAGTGGGCCAATCCCCTTCCTGATTTCCATTGTAACCTGTCTTTAATTTAAATGAATAGGTCAGTCGACCTCCCTTTCAAAAAGAAAACATTTATTATTGTGGAAAAACTTTTTCCAATAATTTTTAAAGCTTTTGCAAATCTTTTGTTATTTTAGATGTAAAAGTTAATAGTTACACATTAGTCTAAATCAAAGGATAAGAAAATATGGCAAATGAAAGTTTAGAGAATGATTTGATTTTATACACAAGGGCAATTTGTAATTTACTATAAAATTAATGAAAGAGAAAAAAAAAAGAAAAAACTCGGTATACTAGTTTAGGACTTAGGGTTGTGTTTGGTTTGAGTTCACAGCTAGTCTTAACTTGATCAGGGACCTTAGTCATATTTAGTAAGTCTAAGTTTAAAATCTTTCTAAATTATAAATTTACTCTTGGAAATGATTACTTTCATATTTAACAAATTTAATAATAATATTTTATTAGTATTCCTTAAATTTTCTAAACAAATACATAATTTTTACTCTTTGGTGTCACATTAAAGTAATAATGGTACTCATATTTGAAATTATCTTTCATATAACCTTAATTTCTTTCAAAAATAAAACATTTCATTTTGTCAAACATACTTAGCCCGTAATACCTTTCATGGTGGTTAGGGCTTATATATTCTTAGCTCACAAATGATTGTAAGCCAGCAATAGTTACTTGAATAAAATTTGCAATATTGAGAGATGCTTTTTAACAAAAAGACAAACTTTACATATGGGTTTACAATGTGGCAAGATAATTAAAAACAGTAACTACATACGAGCTAAAAAAAATTAAAAACAAAATAATTGTATTCAAACATGCGCACAGGTACTTAGAAAAGAAAACAAAAACTGTATGTTAAGCCGGCTTGCAAACCCATGAGTAAAAGAAATAAAAATGGACAGTGGCCTTATGATTGCGGATCTAAAGCTAAAAAACTGAAAATTATTTTATTTCTTTCAAAAAAAACAAGAAGCTATTATTCACGAAAATATCAATAATAATATTTTTATATTAATGTACTTCAAACTCAAAAGGTCAAAGAGGCATTTGGATCCATATGTCTTGGATATCCTCATATTCACTTCAAAACCAATGTATTTCACTTTTTTATATCACATGCAACAAAAGGTTATAATTATACGCTTACCCTAATTTACAATCAAACTCTATTATTCTAAGCCTAATTTAAGATATCTAGAATTACTTAGAGAATTACTCGCCCACCCAAGTGTTGTGACGATACAAATACCCCTTACAGCACTCGCCATTCATTTCCCCAACATCAATCATGCACTCGTTCCAATTTCCCCAATCGATGGCGATCCCACACCCCAAACTCGGGAATCCACTCTCCGGCTCCACCCACGACCCTTCACTAATTGGTTCCCACCACCACCACCTTCCTCATCTCCTCCCCGTCCGATCCTCCACACTAGGAATCTTAAAGTCGAGATCAGCACGGATATCGACGACCCATCTGCCCTCCGCCGCCAAAGACGACTCCTACACATCCCTCGTCACCGAACTGGAAACCGAGCAACAGGAAGGGCAGGAGCAAGAGTCGTCGTCATCCAATAGCCATCTCGCGGAGCGGTGGCGGGAGATCCACGGCAGCGAGGAGTGGGCTGGCCTTCTCGATCCGATGGATCCGCTCCTCCGCTCCGAACTGATCCGTTACGGCGAGTTCGCACAATCCTGCTACGACGGCTTCGACTACGACCCCTTCTCCCGCTACTGCGGCAGCTGCAAGTACCACCGGCGCGCGTTCTTCTCCGAGCTCGGCATGGGCGACTGCGGCTACGAGGTCACCCGGTACCTTTACGCCACCTCCAACACGAAGCTCCCAAACTTCTTCACCAAGTCGCGCTTATCCAACAAGACCTGGAGCCAGCGTGCCAACTGGATCGGCTACGTCGCCGCCGCCTCCGAAGAGACCACGGAGCGGCTCGGCCGCCGCGATATCCTGATCGCGTGGCGCGGCACGGTCACGAGACTCGAGTGGGTCGCCGACTTGATGGATTTCTTGAAATCAGCTTCATCCGAGGGGATCCCGTGCCCGGATCCGTCGGTTAAGGTGGAGTCGGGATTCGTGGATCTCTACACCGACAAGGACCCGACATGCCGGTTCTGCAAGTATTCGGCGAGGGAGCAAGTGCTCACCGAGGTGCGGAAGCTAGTAGAGCAATTTACAAGTAAAGGAGAGGAGGTCAGCATCAGCGTTACCGGGCATAGCTTGGGGAGCGCGCTGGCGATGCTTAGCGCGTACGATATTGTGGAGGTGGGGATCCACGCCGGGATCGGAGGCGAGAAGGCGGCGATCTGCGTGTTCTCTTTCTCGGGGCCGAGGGTGGGGAACGGGAGGTTTAAGGAGAGGTTCGAGGGGTTGGGCATCAAAGCTCTGCGAGTGGTCAACGTTCACGATACGGTGCCGAAGGTGCCTGGGATCTTCATCAACGAGAAGGTGCCGCATATGGTGCGGAGGATGGCGGAAGCGTTCCCGTGGAGTTATAGCCATGTGGGGGTGGAGCTATTGCTGGATCATAAGCACTCCCCTTTCTTGAAGGACACTGGCGATCCCTCCTGCTTCCATAACTTGGAGGCCCACCTGCATCTACTTGACGGGTATGCACTTCTCGTTTCTTTTTCAATTTTCTTTTTAAAATTTTTTATCGTATCACACTCTATATTTAATTTATTTTATAATTAACAGCTCGATAAATTTTATAATTTAACTTTTTTATTTTTCTCGATAATTTTTATAATTTTACTTTTTTATTTTTCTGGATAATTTTTATTTAACATTTTAGTAACTAAGACAGTACTTAAAAAAAAATATTCTATTATAATATATAGAATAATTTATAAATATCTAAATTGTCATCTTCATCCTCTTTCTCTTTTTCAACGAAAAAAAAAAATAGTAGGAGAAGGAGAAGGAGAAGAAGGAAGAGAAAAAGGAGGAGGTGAAAGATGAGAAAATGTGGTGGTAACGATGGTGATGATAACTATGGAGGAGATAGGTGGAAGAGATGATAAAAAAATATAAAAATAAGAGAGAATGATAAAGATATTTTAGTAATTTGATCGACGTTAATTAGTTAAGATAACTAGAAAACAAGGGATTGAGTTACAAATTCATCAAAGATAAAATATAAATCATAAAATAAATAAAATATAATTTATAAAAATATCATTTTTTTAATATCTCCTTTCTTCTTTCGTTGGCATTTGGTAGCGGGTCGGTTTTGCTTGGAATCTCTTTATAGCTTTTAAAAGAGGAGAGCCACTGGTCCTATTTTAGAAAAACAATGCCATATATTTCCCCCACATTGTTCCTTAATAAAAGAGTTTCTTTAATTATCTGAAGTTAGTGGCTGTAAAATTCCCTATCTTAGTTAGCGAATATTAATATATAACAGTAGACTAATAATGCCTGAAAGGTCCGTTGGCACCATTGCCAGCTTGCTTCGCGTTAATTTTATCGGTTTTTTTTTTCTTATTAGATCGCTATACGTCACCGTTGAAACGTATACTTATTTGAGATATGATTATAATAATTCTTTCCTTCCTTTTTTTTTCTAAAAAAAGACTACCGGTGTAAATTAAATTAGCTTGATAATTCATTTAAATTAAAATAAATGAGTTAGCTTGATAATTTATTAATCGGGATCAAATCAAACTTAAAGTAAATTCAATTGAAGGACATAGATATAAACCGTTGACCTATGATCCAATAGTTTTAACAATATATATTTTACAAAGTCATTCTTCTTGTGGTGTACCCTTTGAATTAAACAGTAAAACTAGATTCAAGGATTGTTGACCTTGGCGAGAAATCTTCTCATTATATGGCAGACCTAAATGCTTTAATTCTTTCTCGTCGTAAACTAGAGTTTTGACTAAACTAGACATTCTTTGAAATTTATATACCCAAATAGCTAATTCATGCGCCTAATTAAATATCAAAATGGATCTATTTGTGCACGTAAGTTACAACCTCATAATCCAAAAGAAAAGGCTAAAAAGTTCATCGTTTTACTCACTCTTTTTATATATTTTTATATTTGAACTTATTTCTTGTATGAAACACTAATGAGATGAGATTAATATTTTTTGATCGGATAAAACATATTTTTAACATATTACCTATTCCATAAGACATTGAATAGTTAAACATTTTTTCTACTTGGTCAGTTTGTTTGCAACTAATATTTTAAAAATAAACTTATTTAGATAATATGTTTAAAAGTTGACTATTTTAGGTGAATAAGTTTGTGAGAAGATCTAATATGGTCAAAAACACTTAGACTCGTTTACTTGTGGAAGCATTTTGTGTTGGTAACAAAATAATAACTTATTTTAATATTAATTTATTAATATATATAGATGTGATCATTGAGCTATGCTAGAATATTATAGCTTATTATTGCCTATTTGCTTATAAAATATCCAGCTTGGGTTGGAAATAATAAGCCGAGCGTGATAGGTTGGATTTAAAAAATATTAGATCTTATCCGGCCAAAAATAATGGGTCTTAATGAAACTAGCTTTCATAAGAACATTATTGTATAGTGATATTTATTTTATTGAATATTCGATATAGGACTAAAAAATTATAGGAATAGGCAGGCTTAATGGACCAAGCTGCAGGCTAACATAGTGGGCCAGGTTTCTGATCCGAACTATATGGGCAAAGACTTAGTTCATGCCATCGATTACCATCTCAAGTTGATGTGATCCGAGTTGGATAGAACACCTCGTGGACATTAGGTGTAACACTCACCACCAAATATGTGCCAATAATGTGGATAGAACTCACGTGATTACCATGTGACTTGCTGATCAATGTTTCAAAATAATATACAAACAAAAAGCTCACATTTTTATAAATAAAATAGATAAAGAAACCCATAATACTAAGACCACAATAAGCCCAAAATACAGATTCATAAAAATATAAATCAAAGCCTATGCAAGAGCTATTAGCCATCTAGCTTAATTATATTAATAAAATAAAAATAAGAATTAGAAGACTAAAAGCCGGTCTTTGCTAGATCCTCCACAGACTCGCGGGTCATCTATTAATATGAAATAATTTCACTAAATGATAGTGAGCATAAAGCCTAGCAAGTATCTACTTGTATAGTCTACAATTAGTGTAAGCAATGATACGATAATTAGTAAATATGAATATGTGTATCACGATCAAATAGAATACATCAGTACTGCGTACTCATCATGTTTATTCAATGCGCACATGCATTGGCAAACAATAATATGCCATGTGCTAATACGGACTAACATGTCCTTAATCTTAAGCTCACACTAAGCTTTGCTCATAGGTCATATCAATACTACACTATATAATATGCATTACCTTATATTACTAAGTTTGTAACTTAGGCTCATGCAGAGCTACGCTGAAAAAAAAAATAAATCCCTAGACACACGTATGTATCTAACCTCTAGGCAATGATATTTCTCGTTCGTTTAAGTAAAAGTCGGAAGAAATATTAAAAACGAAAGTAGAGATGAACGCCAAGATTTTAACGTGGAAAAACCCAAAACGGGAAAAAAACCACGGATCCAAACTCGGATCAAAACCAATCACTATAATAGTAGCAGTTACAAGACTGACTCACAAAACACCCCGTCGATCCAAACAACTTTGTTTCTCTCAGTCTTGATCGCTAGAACCCACGATTCACTGCTTCTTGTGATTGAAGTCCAATCTCAGTAGCCCTCGAGATTGATCTTTCGTCTAGATCACCCTTAAGACGAAAGATTAAATTCTTGTAGATGAGTGGAACATTGTTAGTTGAAGAATCGATGTAGCCTCAAGAAGTCTCCTTCAATAATATTTCTTCCACCACCCTAGAGTTAGGGTTTCATAATCCTTATATATGATATTCAAGATAGAGCCAAATCCGAGTCTTATCCGTACTCATGATCTTCAAGATAGAGCCAACTCCGAGTCTTATCCGTACTCATGTTCTTCAAGATAAAGCCAAATCCGAATCTTATCTGTACTCATGATCTTCAAGATAGAGCCAAATCTAAATCTTATCCGTACTCATGAAAGTCCAATATTTTTAAACTTTGTTGGTGCGTTCGAACGGGCTCGAGTGCGTTCGAACGCGACAGCTTGAATTCTTCAGGTTGCGTTCGAACGCGTTTGTGAACACGGCTCTCTGTCTGTGTGAATGCAGTGCCCGCGTTCGAACGCGTTTGTGAACACGGCTTTCTGTCTGTGTGAACGCAGATTTCGCGTTCGAACTCGTTTGTGAACGCACCGCGTTCGAACTCGTTTGTGAACGCAGCTCTCTGTCTGTGTGAACGCAGTGCCCGCGTTCGAACGCGTTTGTGAACGCGGCTCTCTGTCTGTGTGAACGCAGATTTCGCGTTCGAACTCGTTTGTGAACGCACCGCGTTCGAACGCGTTTGTGAACGCGGTGTGAACTCAACAGCTTTTCTCCAATAACCTTGCAATTCTTCAGACCAGAGATATTCTAGACTTGTGTAAAGCTCATATACATGTAAAAAATACACTTAGAATATTTTGTACACAATTGCCAACATATAAAAACCTAACAATCTCCCCCTTTGGCAATTTGTGACAAAACACCTAAGTTACAAGATATTACAAAGACTTCAAATTGAGCAATCAACAAGTCTAGAATATTTTGCACATCAAGCCCTGCAAATAAACATATACCAATCCAAGATCAAGTGAAAATAACTTGAAATGAATAAACAATCTAAACACAAGTTATCAATGTAGCATAAATTCAAAAGTACTTAAGCAGTTCACAGTTACTTCAAGCAAAATTCAAAAGTACTTAAGACTCTCATAAACTCCCCCTATGCTCATACTCCCCCTACACACCTAGACACCTAGACACTAAGACACTCTCTCCCTTTTTGACACAAATGCCAAAGACTAGGAACTCGGAGGAAACTGACGATGAAGAATCGTCAACACAGAGTCGAGGTAGGTGAAGAAGGCGGCCTTGGTTTCTTGGTAACTGTAGCTTTTTTTTTAGGCATTCTAGAGAAGGAAAAAAGTCGCAAGATTCAACATATGCCCAAAGAATACAAAAAAAATCCAAAAATTCTAGAAACCATGAAGACCCTAAGTGAAATCCATCTTCCACTTAAAAATGCAAGTTATCACGTTCAATCGCACAAAAAACATCAAGATATTAACTTTAACATGATCAAAACTTGAAACTACACGAAATCAATCAAGATCAATAGACTTTGGAGATGCACTTCTAGAAATTCAAAATACATTCAAGACATAGAATATGACAATAAAATGAAATAAATCATACACAGATCAATCAAGTCATCAAAAGCATATTATAATCAATTCTAATGCATCACTCAAAATTAAATTAATCTTGATTGATCATAACGATACGCATATGCAAGATGAGCATAGATAACATGAACCAATCTTCTTAAACAAACTTTTCTATATAAACAATGATGCAACACAGTAGTCAAACCGACTTAGTATTGAAATTTTGCACTTTTCGACTTATTCTCCATAACATAACAGGAATTTTTCCTGTATTTTTTTTAAAAAAAAATAGGTGCAATGATGGCTTTCACACATGAGTAGGTAGCCCTTTTCTTGTAGTACAAATCAAATAAAGTACAAGAAGAAATTCACATCTATCATTTTTTTTTGAATTTGCATATAATGTACTGAGTCAAACTGGACTCGAAACAAGACGGCTTTCACATTAACTCATTGTAGCCCTTTTCATTGATCTTTTATAAAAATATATTTGATAACTAAGTATGAGGTCAAACTGTGCAAATCAAAGTTAATAGTGAGCTATTTAAAAAAATATTCATGATATCATGCTCACACAAGAATATATATACGTTATGAGGCATTAAAAATTTATTATTATAGAAGTCGAGGGAGTGACAAAATCAAAATTGATACAATATACTACAAGATGACAAGATTGACTATAATAACTCATAATCAAGAGAAAAGTCATATTTTTATGTCAAGAGTATATTATTGAATCTAGGAGTGCATCAATTTTTTTTTTTTTATAACAAAAACTCTCGACAAATCTAAAACTGAAACCAAAGAAAATTTCAGAGTAAAATAAAACCTAAAAAAAATGAAACAAAATAATAAGAAACTCGCAAACTAAAACACAAATCAATCCAAAGCACAAATCCCTAAATAAGTGCGAAGATACTGAAATCTCTGTAAATCAAAAGGTTTTGTAACAAATCACCCAACTGTTTCTCCATCTCAACATGTTCTATTGCTATTGTTTTGTCTTGTTACATTTCAGATTATGTGAAGTTCTAACAATATAGCAATTATTAGATGTTCTAGATCCAAAACATATAACATTACCATCATGATCTAGAATAGTACAATCATTTTTAGAGAATTCTACCTCATAGCCTTCATCACAAAATTGCATGATGCTTAATAAATTTGCTTTCAAGCCATTAACATAAAGAACATTTTCGAGACTAGGAATCCCTGGAGTACTTACCTTTCCTTTACCTATTACCTTGGATGAGTTACCATCTCCGAATGTCACAACTCCCCCTTCATGTTTTTCGAGATTAGAAAATAAAGACTTGTCACTCGACATATGTCTTGAACAGCTACTATCTAAATACCACAATTCAGAATTTAAGGCTTTCAAGGCAGTATGCACAACATAACATTTCAAATCAGATTTCTTGATCCATATGGCCTTTGTTTTCATCCCATAAATAAAAGCACTTCTAGGTTTTTGCAAAAATTTGCAATGTGGTCGAATATGCCCTAGAATACCGCAATGATAGCATGTCGGAACAAACTTTTTTCTACTCACCTTATGTCGAGGAGAGTGATTAGAGTTTACCTTTGGTACCGTCGAAGATTCACCAGTTTGTATATTCAAGTTCTGTTTAGAAGGGTTCATCCACGATTGCTTTGTAAATGCGGTTGATGGCTTCAGGTATTCTTCCTTTTGTATACCTGCAGAAACAAATACAGTTTTATTATTATTTGAATTACCAGTGTATCCAACACCATACCTGTCTTTTCCAGAGATCTGAGCTTTTAGAATTTCGTCAAGTTTGTTCTTCCCTTTCAGAAATGTAACTTCCTTATGCAATCGCTCTAGTTCAATTTCATCAACCTTCATTTTATTTTTCGCATTGTCAAGTTGTTCAGAAAGGTCTTTGACACGTTCAAGCTCCAATTTGTACTTCTCCTCAAATTGAATTCTTTCTGGTTCAATTTCCTTGAGTTGTTAAAGTAGTCTAAGATTGCTTTTCTTGAGTTTAAACGACTCCAAGTACAAGTCATTATATGCCTTTTGAATTTCAGATTCATCTTCCTCAGCCGGTAGCATATCAAGATCATCTGTACTATCAGTATCATCAACAGAGTCAGTATTAAGCAGAGAAGAGGCAAAGGCTACAAAGTTTTCTTCGTCTTTTTCAGAATCATCATTAGATTCATCTGAATCACCCCAAGTAACTTTCATAGCTTTGCCCTTTCTCTTAAGACGATTAGGGCATTCTTGTGCGATGTGTCCAAAACCAGAACATTCAAAACATTGTACTTTATTTTCAAAATTCTTATTTTTCTGTTTGACATTGTTGTTGGTACCACCTGTATTTGAACTCATAGTATTCTTCCTTTTTACAAAGGCTTTGCTTTTCTCAAGTTTTTCAGTATTTAACTTGTTTGGCTTCCGAAAGAATTTATTAAACTTTTTGACAAACATGGTCAACATCTCAACATCTAAATCACCTTCATCATCCGACTCCTCTAAATTTTGTTCAACTGTAGATAGGGCCATCCCTTTGGACTTCCTCAGTTTTGAAAGACTATACTCAAATGTTTGTAGATTTCCTACCAATTGTTCAACTTTCATTGAATCGATATCCTTACTTTCCTCAATAGCTGTAACTTTTGCCTGAAACCTTTCTGGAAGGGACCTAAGGATCTTACGGATAATTCTATTTTCAGGAATTTTCTCTCCTAGGTTGAAACTAGAGTTGACTATATCACTCAGCTTTGCATAGAACTCATCAAATGTCTCATTCTCCTCCATACGTAGGGTTTCAAAATTAGTAGTCAGCCTTTGAAGTTTCGAAAGTTTTACAGCCATAGTACCTTCATGAGTTGTTTCTAAGATCATCCAAGCTTGTTTTGCTATTTCACAAGTAGATATTTTTCTAAATTCTTCCGAGGAAACACAACTAAAAATTGCATTTATTGCTTTGCTATTCCAGCCAACTTTTTCATAATCTGTTTTATCCCATGACTCAATCGGTTTCTCAACTAACTCATCATTCACCATGTACATTGGTGGACTCCAACCGTTCATAATGGCCATCCATACTCTCTCATCTATAGATTTCAAATAAGCTCTCATCCTAGCTTTCCAATATCCATAATTTGATCCATCTAGAATAGGAGGTCTAATAGATGATTGTCCATCTCTATGAAAATCCATGCCTATCTGATCTCTCTCAAAGAGTGAGAGAACCTGCTCTGATACCAATTGAAAAAAAAAATAAATCCCTAGACACACGTATGTATCTAACCTCTAGGCAATGATATTTCTCGTTCGCTTAAGTAAAAGTCGGAAGAAATATTAAAAATGAAAGTAGAGATGAACGCCAAGATTTTAACGTGGAAAAACCCAAAACGGGAAAAAAACCACGGATCCAAACTCGGATCAAAACCAATCACTATAATAGTAGCAGTTACAAGACTGACTCACAAAACACCCCGTCGATCCAAACAACTTTGTTTCTCTCAGTCTTGATCGCTAGAACCCACGATTCACTGCTTCTTGTGATTGAAGTCCAATCTCAGTAGCCCTCGAGATTGATCTTTCGTCTAGATCACCCTTAAGACGAAAGATTAAATTCTTGTAGATGAGTGGAACATTGTTAGTTGAAGAATCGATGTAGCCTCAAGAAGTCTCCTTCAATAATATTTCTTCCACCACCCTAGAGTTAGGGTTTCATAATCCTTATATATGATATTCAAGATAGAGCCAAATCCGAGTCTTATCCGTACTCATGATCTTCAAGATAGAGCCAACTCCGAGTCTTATCCGTACTCATGTTCTTCAAGATAAAGCCAAATCCGAATCTTATCTGTACTCATGATCTTCAAGATAGAGCCAAATCTAAATCTTATCCGTACTCATGAAAGTCCAATATTTTTAAACTTTGTTGGTGCGTTCGAACGGGCTCGAGTGCGTTCGAACGCGACAGCTTGAATTCTTCAGGTTGCGTTCGAACGCGTTTGTGAACACGGCTCTCTGTCTGTGTGAATGTAGTGCCCGCGTTCGAACGCGTTTGTGAACGCGGCTTTCTGTCTGTGTGAACGCAGATTTCGCGTTCGAACTCGTTTGTGAACGCACCGCGTTCGAACTCGTTTGTGAACGCAGCTCTCTGTCTGTGTGAACGCAGTGCCCGTGTTCGAACGCGTTTGTGAACGCGGCTCTCTGTCTGTGTGAACGCAGATTTCGCGTTCGAACTCGTTTGTGAACGCACCGCGTTCGAACGCGTTTGTGAACGCGGTGTGAACTCAACAGCTTTTCTCCAATAACCTTGCAATTCTTCAGACCAGAGATATTCTAGACTTGTGTAAAGCTCATATACATGTAAAAAATACACTTAGAATATTTTGTACACAATTGCCAACATATAAAAACCTAACATACGCCCGTAGGCCACATCAAATACTCATGCCCGACCACACACATACCCCTTAAGGGAGGGTAGACCACAGCGGTAGAATCGCCAGTCCATCACTCGGCCAACAACATGACTAATTTTCCGCCATAGCAAACTAAGAACCTCAGTCATAAGCCTATCACATAGGTCAGTATCACACATTTGTATTACCATCCAAGCCCTCGGCTCAATATCATCGTATCACTGTGAGAAAATCATGAGCCATCGCTCATAGACACCATCAACCTATGTCATCGGGTATGCTAGGTTTATATCAGCCTACCATTCTATCTCTCTCTATTTTAAATTGTTGCAAATCTTGATTTAGGGGCATAGTGAACCACTTCAATTTGTATCAATTTTTATTTATGTTTTAGGAAAATAAAATAGTTTCTAGCAGGTGCGTTCTAATGCAAATGGATGGCATTCAAACGTGGTCGTTCGAATGCCTGATTCGCATTCACACATATATGATATGACCTTCTCTAGATTAAGGTTTGATCTATCCCATTTTTAGATCTGGATAGAATCTTGCACGGAATTTTAGAAGAGGATTCCTATAAATATGCGTAGGAGTTCTCGTGCTTGGATGGGCTAAATCGCTTACACAAGGCCTCTATGAACTCAGTCTAGGTCTACAATCAGCGATAGGAACTCATCAAGCGAAACCATCATAGCGGGGTAACCTCGAGATGGAATGATGCCATGACCACCTTGTGTTCCTAGGCATCCTATGGAATTGGATCACCTACATTGTACTTAGGGAAGTCGAGCCATGCGGTTTGAGCCTTGAGTGTGTTCTCTCAATTTGGGTCAAACCCAAACCCATCCAATGCAAGGGGTGGGTGCACCACATGTGGCTAGTTAAGTGGTCTTCGAATCAGTACATGCCTTTGTGGTTCGGCTGACTCCTGTTTAGACTCGGATTCAAGTCTAGCCCATGGGTCAGCATCCTGGTTCATCTATTGGTCCTCATCCTCCTCATGCAACCCTAACCATGCCCTAGCTGTGGGCCTTGGCTTGGGAGGGCTTAGAAGGGTTGACGGTTGCGACCCCAAGGCTTGATCCTACTGGTTCATCGTCCTTGTTCTGTTCATAGCCCTTAGTACCTTAATCATCGAGCTTGAATACGCTTTCTGCTTAAAGAAAGATTGCCATAGAGACGACTAATAGAGACAGAGGACAACTGTTTTAAAAAGAAGGAACCAAGGGATTTAATCAAAGAAAGAGAGATCTCCTACATTTCCCTTCCTTGACGAGCTGAGGTATGCATGTACTTCTAATCCAAATAGTTTGAGATTGTTGTAGGAGGTGTTGGATGATTCGAAGCGCCATCTCGAGTTGGAGAATTTAGGCGGTTTGCTGCTGGACCGCGAATGCATTCGGATGTTGGAGCGTATTGGTCTGGTTGCATATCGTTTAGAGCTGTCGGAGGGGTCGAGAGTGCATCCTATCTTCCATGTTTCATTGTTGAGGGAGTGCATTGGTGATCATGAGGTCGTTGGATCAACTCTATCGAAGCCATTGAAGGAGATAGAGATTGTAGAGTCAGTTCGTGTACTTGCTAGACATCGACGATAACATGGTACTAGATTGGAGATGGAGATTCTAGTTGAGTGGCTTGGCAAGCCATCTAATGAGGCGACATGGGAGTTGGAGACTGATATCTTGGAGCGTTTACCTAACTTTTTACCTTGAGGGCAAGGTGGGGGAAGCGTGGTGTGATACACTTAGTTATGATCTTTTCTTATTGCATTAGGTGTTTATTTTCATTAAAATAAAATTCCTATAGGTTGCGTCCGAACTCAGGTCGAGTCGCGTTCGAATGCCCTTGTGAACGACTTATGAATGCCTGCGTTCGAACGCCTTGTGAACGCCTGCGTCACGTTCACAAATCCAGAGAAGGAGCTTTTTGAGTACGTTTGAATGCGATCAGACGTGCTTGAACATGATCAATGAGAATCCTCTAGAATTAGGATTTTATATTATTTTAGGACTTGTTGGCTAGCCTCTATAAATATGTGGATGGCAACCAACTTTATTATGCTATTAGATTCTTGATTTCTTGACTCATATCTTCTCTCTAGACTCCTCCCTCCTCCCTCTTTACCATCATTCCACATCTATCGTTGGCAAGGTTTCTCCTAACTTCTAATCTCCCTCATCTGTTGAGTCATCCCTCTTCTTTGGGATCTCGCCCACTTTGTTCCCTTCGTCTACTTCCTTTAATCACTTCCACAATCCACTCTCATCTCCATACCCATCCATAACCCTAACATCCACTCCATCCATCACCACCACCATCACCCACGTTATTCCGTGTTTCTATCCCTGCTATATTTCTAATCTACAAAGGACATAAATATAAAAGTTATAGATTAGAAAATTATGGATCTAACTTAATTAGTCTTGTAATTTTCTGACTACTGGAGAATATCTGATAAATATTTTCCCACAGTTGCACAGACTAATTTCTACAATAAATTCAGATCTTAAGGAATTGTTCTGTATCCGATTTTTGGTTCCAGATCCTATCAATCTGGTTTTAAAGCTCATCACCTTAATAGCACTTATCCTGGTTTGACACAAAACCCTTCACTACTTCCGTCGTCCGTTATCATGAAATAGTCGCCACCTCCACTTTCAAGCACTAAAAATGGTGAAACTGTGGAGACCTTCAAAACCACGGCAACCACCTCTCCTCCGACCACAGTGGAGCACCATTCATCCTTGTGGTACCATAGCAAAACTAGAATAGTCCCCATCAATGGTCGCAACACCGTTTTCCCCACTCACGATGGAAGCTAGGGTCGAAAACCCTAGCTTTCCACTAGCATCAATCCAAGACCCCCCCCCCGATCCAAACTATCATGACTAATCACTTTCTTGGACCTTCTACACCCGAGCCATGGCCTAAACCACATGTCCTAAGACCTAGGCTCGAACCACATGTGGCAAGGGTTTGATCCAAACCAACTGCAGCTTGGGCAAACTATGGCTCGAACAAGTGAGCCTTGAGCAGAACACACCTTGGGCCTTTCACATGGCAGACAAGACCCACATGTTGATCAAGGACATGTACTTTGAGAGCAACGAACGGTATGGAAACCACCATGAACACCTATTGTACAAGGTCGTCAGAAGCATGGTGGATTAATGCGATCTAGGTTTGATCGCATCGAATCACGGGGATATTGGGTTCAATGGATCAAGTCTATTTATCTTTTAATTGGTTCATATTTATTTTTTATGTTAGACCTTAAGATAAGTCTAATTATGTTATGTAAGCCCTTAAGGTAAGTCTACTTAAGTTATGTAAGATACTATGGCAAGTCCAATTAAGTCATATAAGCCACTAAGACAAGTTCAATTAAGTCTCATGCAAGCCTCTAAGGCAAGTCTTAACTTGAATCGTATAAGCCTTTAGAGCTTGTCTATGTAGGACTCATTGCACCTAACCTCTCTATATAGAGGGGTTGAGCTTCTTTGTTTAATCATCTAAGTATCTAAATATTTAAAAATTATTTTAGCCTTGAGTTTATCTTATGAGTAAAAGTAAGATAATCTAGGAGTAGAAATAAATTAATCATAGACATTTATTTTCCTAGGAGTAGATCAAAGTTAGAACCCTAATTCTATTAACAACCTATAGCCACTCTACCTTACATCAGTCCACCCTTACCCTTGGCCATTCGCTACTCTCCGACTACCGTGGTAAGATTAAATTAATTACCAATATATCCAATTATGATCTTTCTCCACTATTTTAATTCTATCTTTTCACTCCGACCTCAAAATCATGTGAAACTAAAACCATTAGATCTGTGACTTTTGAGACTTTCTCTTATTAAAATATCATAATTTTATCACATCCAAATTGTTCTAGATCTGATTCATAATTGGATATGGAAGTGGTAATAGGGTTAAGACATAAAACTAGATGAAGGGGGATAATTAGATGTAAGGGAAGGGTGATAGCAGTGTTAACCATGGCCGAGAATGAGGTTTGGCAAGAGAGAGGGAGGTCGCATGAGAAGGAGAGTGAGGGAGAAGAGTCTTGCTCAAAGCCAATGGGTTCAATATTCATTTGATAATCCAGACATGATCAACACCTAAGTACTTATAGGTGGCCACGGTATAATTCCATTTGGCTAGCCCGACCGTATTAATTCAAATCAACTAAAGATAAAAGCAAATTAACCTAATACAAGGTCTAAATTACAAAAGCAAATAAATTCAATTAAGTTAAGGGGTCTTGGCCCCTATCTAGTTGGCTCAAGGCGATTGGGTTGGCCTGAGTCGTATCACCCTTTAACCCAATTAGGTGAGGGACGAAGCTAATACTACTCTCCATTTTTTAAAAAAAAGGTATCTAGCGTCATCCTGAAGGTCCCCAAACTTTAGAACTTTTGAAATTTGTACTATTTTTGAGAAATAGCTAATGGAAATTTACCTACTTAAATCAAAGTTGATGACATGGTAGATTTAGCTATGGCAAAATGATAATCGAAAATGATATACATAAGTAGTGCCAGACCTACGTATGTCTAGGATGTCCTATATGATAGTCGATGCATAACACGATAGTGTTTGATAGTACGGCTAATTGTGTAATAGTTGAAAAACATAATGGAATGTGATGGACTTTGCTAAGGACCAATTTGATTTGAGTTCACCTTTTTGCTGTGACTATGCAAAGATCATAATTAAATTAGCCCTAGACAGCAATTAGAGCCCTTACTGTCTACTAGATGTGATGCACACTGAAGCCAGATGGGTTCATACCAAGCTCAAGCTAGTAGTTAGATTTCTTATGAGGAACTAGTATGGACTGAGTATCATTGGTTGCACATTGATGATAGCTTATAAATACAATGTGGCTCATCTAGCTGTCTATTGTAGAGGAGACTCTAGGTGGGACTTCAGAGGATTGTTAGGCATGAACGGGGTCAGGCGCGTTCGAATGCGATTGGTGAGAGTCTACTAGAATTAGGGTTAATAATTATTATTTTGGCTTATTGGCTAACCTTTATAATTTATGGAATATTAGTTTCTTGCATCTTTATCCTCTCTCTAGTCTCTCTACCCTAATCTCTCTCCTTCTTCTTCACCAACCAGCCACTTCTATTGTTGGCAAGGTCTCTCCTAACTTCTAATCTCCCTCATCTGTCGAGTCCTCCCTCTTCCTTGGGATCTCGACCACTTCGTCTTTATCCCTTAAATAACATCAACCATCCACCCTTATCTCCATTATCATCCACAACCCTAACATCCACTTCACCTATCACCATCACCATCATCCGCACTATATCATATTTTTGTCCTAGTTGTAGTTCGAATCTACGAAGGATATAAGTACAAAAAACATAGATTAGGGAGTTACGATCGATCTCATTTGATTTCGTAATTTTTTGACTATGGAAAAATATTTGGTGAATATTTTTCCTCGATTGCGCAGATTGCTTCTTGTAATAAATCCAGATCTTGAAGGAATCATTTCGTAACCTATCATGACAATTATTTAGTAAACCACCTCCAAGTCGATTGGGCCAACATGTATAAGGTATCGAGAAACTCGAATCTTTTGTATTCCTCCTCACAGACATGGCCATAGTAGTGGGTTTGGCAAGGAATGTTATCTCTGATACCAAATTACTGTGACTACGCTAAGAATCATAACTGAATTGGCCCTAAACATCAATTGGAATCTTTGTTGTTTGTCTAGATGTGGTGCGCAACAAAGTCTATGCGTGGAGCTCAGGTTGGTGGTTGAGTTTTTTGGAGCAATGAACATCGAGTACCAAGATGTGCACACCAGTGCATGCTAATGAGTACAATGGGGCTAATATGAACTTGAACTCAGAGGGAAGGTCATATGGGATTTTACGGATGCAGTATGTGTAGTTAGTGGAGAATCTTTACCAAATATTCATCCAATGCTAGAAAACTATGAAACTAGATGGATTCATTTTGTAACCTTCAATCACATTTTCATTCATGGCATACTCATATTTAGAATGTATATGGGTCTAATTTTCATGAAGTTATGATGGTGGTGTTGGAGGTGGGTGAGGGAAGATATTGATACGATTCAGACTCCGCCAATGTCGTCTTGAGCATAGATACACTTTAGGAGTCTCTTTGTTTCTTGTTTTAATGTTTAATTCCTAAGAAAATAAGTTTTCTGTATGTCGCGTTCGAACGAAGGTGAAGTACACTCGAACGCAATTGTGAACATAGTTGTGAACGTGGTTGTGAGAGTGTGCATTGTGCATTCGAACGCGCTGTGAATGCCTGCATCGCGTTCTCAAATCCAGAGAAGTAAGAAACAGGCATGTTTGCTCGCGCGTTTGAACTCCTACATCGCGTTCGCAAATCCAAAGAAGAGTGAACTCGGTATGTTCAAACGCAATCAAGCGCATTCAAATGCGGTCGGCAAAAATGTATTGTTTAAGGTTAATTTTGAATTGTTTGGTTAGCCTCTAAAGGATGTGGATGGAAACCAGAGAATCATTATTGAAGAATTGAGTTTTGCCTTGCCTCATTTGTCTTCTTCGCTCTTGTTCTCTCAATATCCAGTGACGCTAACCTCCCTCGACCGGCCAATCACCCTGGACCCTTAGGGGCGGCCTTTTCCTTCCCATTCTTCCAATCTATCCAACACTTGTCCTAACCCTTCCATCAACCATAACCCTTTCACCACCACTTTTCACCAGTGCCACCTCATCAACGCCGGTCCTCTACCAACCACCACCATCTAGGATCTCGTGCCTCCATCCACGGCTCCTGATCAAATTCCCTGATGTTCATCTACTAATCGGACGATATCTCAAGATCCCCACATTCGATATGCCTAAAACTTAATTTGTTGGAAAGCTCTTTTCTAGGCCTACAAAATATTCAAATTTCACGTTGATCCGACGGCAGAATCTTTCTGAATCTATTTACAAAGTTTCATATCAAATCCAATCCAGATCTAAGAATTCGAAGAGATCGAACCTTAGCCAAAAGGGGAGATCGTATCAGATATTAGGTTAGAGGGCTAGAGGTGGACTTGTAGGTTTGTAATGGAGGGTGGACGTGGAGAAGATGGGTTAGAGTTGATATAGAATGAATGAGGAAGGTTTAAGAAGGTGTGGGAGTGGTGATTGATGGCGGTGATGCAAAGATGACAGAGGGAACCAGCGATGGTGGCTTGCGGCTGGATGAGGGCAATAACTATTAGTGGCAGATGGTGGTCAAGGGCAAGGCGTGGCCTATCCAAGTGGGCATTGGACATGGCAGAGAGAAAGAGAGAGGAGAGGGGAGAGGTGGGTCGGGTCCCAAAGAGAAGGGGAGGGTCGAGGGACAAGGAGGGATTATTCGCGGCCAAGATAGTGGCTTGACGACTAGAACTGAGGTGAACTAGGGTAAGGGTAAGTCAAAGAAGGAAGGAGGAGAGTTGAGATTAGACTAAGGTAAATGACTTGACCCAACAAGTTTAATGTCCCATGAGGTGGTTTGACCTGACTTGGATCAAATCAATGGCTGATCTGGTGGTCTTTTGTGGAGTGGTCTTCAGATGGGACTTTCGAGAATTGTAGGGTGTCACGGGGTGGCATTTAAACTGAAAGAAATGTTATGGAGTGGCTTAGTTATGAGATGGGATGGTCTAAAGTTTTGATATGGTAGATAGACAGCTAGGGCTAATACAGATGATGGTGAAATGTGGGTAGGGACAGTCATAAGGTGGAGGTGATGATGGAGTAGAGGACAAATAGTTTGATGGAGCTCGACAATAGATGGTGGTGCTGACTTGTAATGCGATAAATGATATAAGACTATGATTGACTTACAATTATTGTAATGACAAAGATAAACCATGTGGGAGGTAGAGATGACTAAGGCAAAAGGAGAAGATGGGAGAGAAGTTAGAGATGAAAGAGAATGCTAGGGCCAAGAGACATAGAGAGATAGATAATAGCTAGAAGAAAAGACTAGTGAATTCAATAACTCAATGCTTGCCTAGCTAAGATATAATCCATAAGACTTTATCTATATATAATAAAATAAAATATATATTACTAAGCTTATCTATATAGTTCCCAATTCTCTCTTGCGTTTCTTCTCCATTCTACTTTGATAGAGTCCGAATCTAAAGAAAAAATTGAATATAAAAACATAGATCATGATGTCATCGATCTAATTCATCTAGTTTTATATTTTTCATTTGTTGCATATATAATTGCCAATTATTTTTCAAAACTATGCAGACTAAAATTTTCTACAATTTAGGGGGTTCAAATTAATTTCTTATTTTAACTAAATTGTGAATTGGATCGTATTGGTTTTGTCTAATTTTATCCTGTACATTTTGATCCACAGAATTGGCAGGATTATATATATATTCTAATGATGTGAACTATTTCCAGACTAGCAGTACATGATGACTTGCCACCCAACTTAATTATTGCAGATACCATGGGAAGGGACATAGGTTTGTTCTAGCGAGTGGGAGGGACCCTGCATTGGTGAACAAGGCGTGTGACTTCCTAAAGGAACACCACATGGTTCCACCGTATTGGAGGCAGGACGAGAACAAGGGCATGATCAGGGCACATGATGGACGGTGGGTGCAGCGTGAGAGGCAGAAGCTTGATGATCATCCCCCAGATACACACCATCACCTTCGTCTACTAGGTCTAGATAAAAATAATAAGTAGCTAGCTATCAGATCTATCCAACCCCCAAAAGATGTACATCCTAAATCTTAATTTATTGCCACAATCTTGTATACCCAAATCTTAAAACAAGTGCTAAAAATAAAGAGTTTGTACTGTGCCCTTCGACCACATTAATTACTTTTTCTATCAAGATATTTGGTGGCCAGATTATCCATGCATGCGCTTCTTGGTATGCATTCATTCAGATTACTTTGAATGGAAAGATATATATATACTTGAAGATACAAATAGAAAATGTGAGAAGGATGCGGTGTGGCTGATGGACCGGATTTGTCCAAGGGAAGTCAGAGGGGCTGATTAAGGCTGCAGACAAGGATTGTCTGTGTAAGGTTTTGTTGCGGTTCTTGACTTAGTGGACGTGATTAAACTGTTTTAATTTGTATTAATTTCTATTTATGTTTTAGGAAAATAAAATAGTTTCTCACAGGTATGTTCAAATGCAAAGGAATGGCGTTCAAACATGGTCGTTCAAATGCCTAATCTCGCGCCTATACACATAGAGAATGTGTTTTGACTGTTTGAACACGATCGAAGTACGTTTGAATGCACGACAAGTAAGTTGAGTTATAGTAAGATTTATTTAGGGTTTTTGGATGTTTGGCTAGCATTTATATATATGTGGAAAAGCAGCCTCTTTGGATTATTAATTATTGATCATTAGAATTGGTTTTTATCTAGGCTTGAGCCATCTTCTCCCTCTTGATATCCAACCCGAATTCTCGTCTACGACCGATGTTAATCCTCCATTGCTTCTCCCTCCTCCCTCTAGCGACTAGCCTTATCTGAAAGCTCCCTTTTTTCCTCCTTCATCTAGTTCCAAGCACTAATCCATCGATCATACCATAATCATCTTCCATAATTCTAACCACGAATTCCACGTCCATCCTACTATCTCCTGACCTTTGGTTATTATTTTATACGTAACTTTCGATCTACTCATGCGATCAACATGATTTTAGTTGCATTGGATTCCTAACTTATAGAGGAATGACATATCCAAATCTTAAATCAATCCAATAGTTACATTGATCATAGTTAACTTCGCAAATTCTGTACTAATTTCTGTTCAGATTATCAAATCGAATAGAACTCATTATCACCAAAAGCTGACCGTAACAGGTTTTTATTAATTGGCAATGTGATTAAAATAAGTTGAATACATTTAAAAAATTTAGATTTTATGTATGAGTATTGTCGAAGTGTAGAGAGAGGAAGTCACCAAGATATTTAAAAGAAAAAGAAAAACTTTCAAGATATGGTTCTAACCACTCAAAAGAATTGCGTATGGCAGAATTTCATATTTACTAGACGTTCTTAAAGGGTTCCTACGAGTTAAGATTGAAATATGAGAAATTATTTTTCTACTAGGGTTTGTTCGACCGCACTTGAAGATTTTCGAACACCCATACTGTTCAAGGTCTTCCAAGTCCAGTTTGTAGAGTATTTGAAGGTGAAATTATGTCATATTCTAGGAGAGGTATATTAGGTTTATTTGTACTTATGTAATTGTCATTTGTATTTCAAAACATAATTTATATTCATGTGATATGTCTAGATTTTACGTATGAGCATATGCACAAGGTATGAGATATTTGATGAAGAATATTGAAGTGGAAGATTAATTTTAAAGTCAAAGTATCCGAAAAGATTTTAGAATCATTATTGAAGTGCTTAAATGGTGTCATGATGGTTAAAGAAGTATAAAATTTTATTTAAAAACACAAGACTAGATACTCTGCATTCAACTATTTAGTATGTTATTTTGAACAGAGCATTCGAATGCACCCTACAAGTGTTCACACATACAGAGGTGACATACATATATACAGAGATTCATATTTGGCCGTTCACAATGCATTTGCACTTCAAGTCATAGTGTTGCAACATACTCGAGCTGCGTTCGAACGCACCCATGTAATTTATAATTTCTAAAATTACGTGAGACCTGATTTGATTTAGATTTGGCTTTATCTCTAAGAGGTATTTGTTTTATCTTTAAGAGAATTCATAGAGAATCTTTGAAGAGATATTTATCTTATCTCTAAGCGATATTTATTTTCTCTCAAAAAGATATTTATTTTATCTCTAAAAGATAATTATCTTATCTCTAAAAAGCATATAAAGGGGTTTAATCTAACTCTATGAGAGAAGGCTGTCAAGTATTAGATTGGAGAACACTTCTCTCATCAATCTCGAAGATCATTAAGGTTTAGAAATCTATTATAGAAAGCAGTGTGTCGCAAGGTCTAACAAGCAAAGTTAGTGTAAATTGAGTCGTAGGAATCAACGGGTGATCTGTAAACTTCTTGTTAATTGCTATAGATTTTAGTGATTAGCTTCAATCCAGTTTAGATTCGTGAGTTTTTACTTAATTTAGGGTTTTTCCATGTAAAAAATTTTGTGTGTGCAGTTTTCTTTTTAATATTTTATTTTCTGTATTTTATTATCGATAGCGTATGATAGATTACTATCTCTTAGGATATTTTTTATATTTTTTCAATTGGTAGAAGAGCATACCTAAAGATTTACATAAGTTTCATTTTTTTAAGATATATATTGGGGTTTCAATCAAACTCTAGGCATCTCACTTATCATTGTTTGAAAATGCTTAGAGGTCGCCTCACTACTTTGAGAGAGTTTATGACAGATAGTGTTGAACTGGTTTCTACACATCTTGTTTTCTTCATATCACGTGGATTTTTGTCTTGTAGGCTACGAAGATGGTAGCATCAATCTCACAGGTCACCAAGGTTTAACTAATTAGAAAAATAGTGAATTACAAGGTCCACAAATTGAGTCATGGGGATCAGTTGGTGATCTATAAATTTTTTGTAATTACAATATTTAATTTTAGTGTTTGATTCAATCTTGGATAAGATCCTTAGAATTTTTACCAGAGTTTGAGAGCTTGATATTATCTGTTTTACATATTATTATCCTATATTATTATATTGATAGCACCTTAATAGTCTCCTAGGGTATTATAATTTTTCACTTGATATTAGAGCGCATCTCTCTTGACATTAATTTTTTAAGAAAAAGTCAATCTACTGTTAGACCTCGGTTATTAGATACAAGCAATTATTTATCTCGTAACTCGATAATGCATGTTTTCTGAGAGTCAGATGGGGACAAGGATATGGATCATGAGTTGATGAATCTCCTTGCAAAAATAATTAAGAAAATTTCCAAAGATTCCAAAAGTTACTCGACTGCCAAGCCTATGAGCAAAATATCTAAAGGAACTGATTAAATTTTATGAATGTCAAGGGTGCGGATATATAGCTCTTGACCATATAAATTGCTTAGAGAAGAAAGGTAATGGTTTTGAAAATTGCTTGGGATAATTTTGATGAGTCTGAGAATGATGATTATGAATCATTATAGGGAAACTTTATAGCATTTAGTGTATTTGATTTATTATCTAACCATTATACTAATGTCTTAAGCAAAGATAAGCAGAAAAATGATCAAGCTGACAGTGATGGAGAGATAGAGTTAAAATCAGCTTAAAAGTTGAGAATGATAAATATAAAGATTTATGGTAAGTTGAACAATGTAGAAGCTAAAATTATCAAGGTAGAAAGTCAACTAAGCGAGGCACTCGAAGATCCCAAGAGATTGTTCGAAGAAAACACAGAGCTTAGAAATCAATCTGATCCTGCAAATCAAGATAGTGAAAGATTATTATTAAAGGAAGTTGCCTTCTTGGAAGGAAAGACAAAGCCAGATGAAATAGTGAGCGCACAAATTGTCAGAAAAAATTATAGCCTCGGTTAAGTAGGATCTTCTTCTAATTTAAAAACTGTCTTTGTATCTATAGGTGATCAAGGATTTGAATCCAAATATCAAGAAAATGAAGCTTGAGGTCATCGTCACAAGTCAAAACTTACATCCCTGAACATGTCCACAAGGAACAAGTATATTCTAACTTTAGAATATCTACTGAGAAAAGATATCTAGATTTATACCTGTATGCCATGCCATCATTGTGGCGTGTGGACATATTAAACCAAATTGTTTTATTTTGAAAAATGGTGGTTTGTCAAGAATTTTGGTGTAAAAATCAAAGAAGTATGATTAGAAAAGAAGATTCGTAGGTACCTTTTCCGGGTGGTACCATTTAATGGTCCATGAGATGAAAATTTTCAGCTAGGGAAGTTTTATTATTATTTTATATGCCCTAGTTGTATACTTTTATATAATTTAAAAATTACATATATAGAAAAAATAAAAGTCGTCCCACTTGGATGTCATATTAGTTTATTTAAATTGGTTGAAATAAGTGCATGTTTGGATGGTATTGGAGTATTTGCAACTTAATTACACTTTTTTTTAATGTATTTATAACTTTGGGTTGAAAGTTATGTAATCAGCAAAATTAATCACTAAAATTTTATAATACTAAAACTATCATTTAAATCCAAAACACACAAAAGCCTCATCATCTCCTTCTCTTCTCCTCCCTCTTGTCTTCCTCTCTTCTCATCTCTTCTCCACAAATCTATTTACCTCGACCACAGCAGAAGACAACCTAAGCTATAACACATCATAAATTAAAAAGGACCAAAAGCCATAGTCCTCTTCTTTTTCTCTTTTATCTTCTTCTCCATCTCTCTCACGAGTCATTTTTTACAATCATGACACCTCGTTAGAAATGAAACTCTACAGTAATTTAAAGTAATGGAATAGTTATTATTTGATGTATATTTTTTATTTTTGAGTGCACAACTTAAACTTGAGGGAATGACACTCTGAAGCTAAAGTTACTGATAAATTCTTTTCTTGAGTTAGTTCATGAAAACCATTGAGTAAGACAAACCTTTCTATATCTTTCACTCATGTCAAACATGTCTTATGATCTAAAATTTGTAGCTCTAACATTAAATTTAACTTATTAGTTATATTTGAGGTTGATTTCTTGATGGATTAGTCAAGAATTACAATTACTAGCCAATCTCGAACAGGTTAGGTGATGTTCAGATGATTTTGTGTATCTTTTTAATCTAGATTTTTGATGGAATTTATGAATGTCAAAATAAAATAATTTAACATGCTTGCTTTAATCTAAACAGATAATGATTTTTTTTTTGGCAAAGAATATGCTTTTGTTCTCTTCTCTTGTCACTTTTCTAGCAAAATTTGTCTTTAACACTACCTTTTACTTGTTGATCAAATTTGATCAAAAGCAAAGTATGTGCTTTTAATCTAATTTATAAGCATGATTGTTTTTACCTTTTGAATTGGATACATTTCTTGAATTTTGGTGAGTTAGTTTGTGATTAACTTGTCTATAGATTATCAATCAATTAATGTACCTTACATTCTGCGGTTCTTAATGGCAATGATGCTATAGATTTTTGTGACATTTTAATTCTCTCTCGTGCTTTCTTTTACATACTTGTATAATATATTATATACTAGTCACATTTAGTGTTAATATATTATGTACTAGTCTTGTATAATATATTATAAAATATTATTTAAGTTGATAATATTTTTCAAAGTAATGTTCATTCCTTCACAAATATTTTGTTTTGGTGCCTTAGTTGTTTTTCAGTGTCTGATAACCTCACTACCTCTCATTTAGTGGTATAAACGTTACAAATATATAACTATTTTTTATTGTTTTGTATTTAAACCGGCAAAATTAAGATTTAAGATCCAATCTCTTATTCTATTTACAGCTTATACCTAGGATTATGATGTGCACTGATACCAAATATTAGGCTCTGAAGGCTCTGATACCAATTTGATAAGATCTGGAACCAAAAATAGGCTACGCTAAAATTCCTTCAAAATCTGAATACATTACAAAAATCAGCCTACGTAACTTTGGTAAAATATTTATAAAATATTCTTCGGTAGTTAGAAAATTACGAAACCAATTTGGTTGGATCTTTAACTTCCTGATCTACAACTTTCATATTTACACTCTTCATAGATTCGAACTGTAACAGAGACGAAAATATAGAATAACGTGGGTGATGGTGGTGGTAACGGGTGAAATGGATGTTAGGGTTATGGATGGGTATGAAGATGAGGGTGTATTGTGGAAGTGATTAAGGGAAGTAGACGAAGGGAACGAAGTGGTCGAGATCCCAAAGAAGAGGAGTGACTCGAGATTAGAAGCGAGGAGAAACCTTGCCAACGGTAAATATGGAAGGATAGTGAAGAGGGAGGAGGGAGAAATCTAGAGAGAAGATAGGAGGCAAGAAATTAATAATCCAATAATATAATAAAGTTGGCTATCATTCACATATTTATAGAGGCTAGCCAACAAGTCCTAAAATAATATGAAACCCTAATTCTAGAGGATTCCCGTCAATCGCGTTCGAACACGCCCGATTGCGTTCGAACACACTCAAAAAGCTCGATCTCTGGATGTGAGAACGCGATACAGGCATTCGAACGCAGGCGTTCGAACTCACCCAATTGCGTTCAAATACACAATATGCGTTCTCTGTATTTGCGAATCTGATGTAGGCGTTCACAAGGGCGTTCGAACGCAACCCCACCTGCGTTCGAATGCAACCTACAGAAATTTTATTTTAATGAAAATAAACACCTAATGCAATAAGAAAGGATCCTAACTAAGTGTATCAGATTATGATATGAACCTAATCTCAGAGGGTAGGTCTGGTATAATCTCTCCTCGAAGAGGTTTGATCCAACTCACAACTAGTTTTGAATAGAAACGAGGGAAAATTTTTTGAGAGATATTTCAAGAGTTATACTAATCAGATGCTCCTGAAAATTGGATATGTTGTATTCTCGAAGAGAGCTTTCCAATAGATCCAATACCATGAGATTTGGATGGATAGATCTAGAAATATCATCAAATTAGTGGAAGAAGGTCAGAGGGACAAACTGATATGAACTGATCTCAGCTACTGACTTAAGAGTGAGTGTAGGAATACAGTCTGCACAGTCGGTGAAGAATATTCGTCAAATATCTATCGGATGCTGGAAAATTATGAAACTAGATGGGTCCGTTCTATAACCTTTTATCTACGTTGCCGAAGTCAATCCCTTCTTAGATTCAGATTGTATCTAGGTCTAATATCAGCAAAGTTTCGGTGGTGGTGTTACAGTGCCTAATGGATTCGAGGGTAGGGAAGAGGGTCTAGGGTGTGAGAGAGGTGGTGGAAGAGGGAAGAAGGTCCAAGGGTGAAGATGGAGGCAGCAGTGGTGCTTATGTCTTGGTGGTGGCTCTCGGCTTGATGGAGGTGGTGGTAGTGTAGACCTAGACATGGTGCTTCTAGGAAAGGGGTTGCACATGATAAGTATGGAAGGAAGAGAGGGAGAGTGTTGTTAGCGCCCAAGGAGGAGGGGAGGTCCGATGGAGTGTTATGAACCAAATATAAACCAATCTAGACGTAAGAAATTTGTGATATTTTATGTGGTGGTAGCTTTGTGAGTTAGGGTTCCAATGTGTTAGGATCGTAGCTCGGATGTAAAGAAGCAGTCTGCGCAGTCAAATAAAAATATTTTCTGAATATTGTCCTTTAGTCAGAAAATTATGAAACTAGATGGGTTCATTGCGTATCTTCTTGATCTACATTTTTTATGTTCACCCTTTCATAGATTCTGACTATAAATAGGGTGAAAATAGGCAAAGTTATGGTGGAGGTGGAGATGACGAGTGATAGTGATGATGGTGGTGATGGTGGTAATGGATAGGTTGCGCACAGTGCTGTTGGGTGAAAGAAGAGTGGGGAGAAAGTGATCGAGATCCCAAGGAGGAGGGAGGACCAGATGGTCGATGGAGGCTAGGGGTAACCGGCATTGAGGTGGCACGCAGCTAGTGTTTGAATGAGAAAGGAGAAGTTTCAGATTAGAGGGGAGAAGATAGGTTAACTCAATGATTCATTCCATAACTCCGTATCAGACTGGCTTCTACATATTTAGAAGCAAGTCTATCTATCAAACAATTGAAGAAATTAGGCCTATTCTCACTGGGTGTGTTCAAACGGCCTCGCGGGGCGTTTGAACAGCCAAAACAAGGTCTCTGACTTTGCAAACGCGATGTAGACGTTTGAACATGGCTTCTTTGTGACAATCTCTTATGAAATACTGAAGGTATTGCTTGATCCCCCGGTTTACCACCTCTATTTGCCCGTTGGTTTGATGATGATACATCAACCTCAAGTCCAAACTGGTTCCTTGTGACCTAAATAATTTACTCCAAAACTCACTAATGAAAACATAGTCATGATATGAAATGATTGACTGTGGCATGCCATGTAGTTTAGCCACATTTGGATGAAATTTTTAGTCACCGTCTTTGCTAAGAAGGGATGCGCAAAAGTTGGAAAATGAGCATATTTGCTCAATCGGTCCACCACTACAAAGATCACTGAGTATCCTCGCACCAGCCGCAAACCCTCTATGATGTCCATCGATATGTCCTTTCACACATGATTTGGTATAGGCCAGGGTTGTAGGAGTTCGGCCGGCTTCATC
Source organism: Typha angustifolia (assembly GCF_048772165.1). Classification (NCBI taxonomy): domain Eukaryota; kingdom Viridiplantae; phylum Streptophyta; class Magnoliopsida; order Poales; family Typhaceae; genus Typha; species Typha angustifolia. The sequence goes on along the minus strand of NC_133252.1, from coordinate 5,699,987 downwards.
ATCTCCACCTTCGTGCTTTGCCAAATTTGGCACTTCTGCACGTAGGTTTGACATCCTTCTTCATTCTCGGCTAGGTACAGCTCTGAGATATTCTCTTGTAGGTCCTCAAAACTCTTTTAAGGCCTGGCCTACCTTTGGAGTGTCGTGGAACTGCTCAAGCAATTTGGACTGCAACATTTCATCCGCGAGGACTCATATGCACTCGTGCTCCATTAGGATGATGTCTCGCTTCTTTGGTCCATTCCAGATCCTAGAGAATGTGGGAGCAACTACATATAAGCTAGACCTACCCGAGTCATCCCGAGTTCACCCGGTTTTCCATGTATCCAACTTGACAGCGCGAGTTGGTCCAGTTGAGCAAGTTGCAACATAACTACCTGAGCTCGAATAAGAGGCGGTTGAGCCTGTTCTAGTGAAGGTCCTCGCACGAAGGAGGATTAGACGTGAAGAACGAATAGTCACAGAGGTGTTGGTAAGCGGGATCAGACAAACATAGGAGCATGCCACATAGGAACCAGAGGCAACCTTGATGAAGCGATATCCTAAATTTGTACTTTGAGGACAAAGTGAGTGGAAGCATGGTGGAATAATGTGATTCGGACCTCACTGAGTTATCTCAAGCATGGATACACCCTATAGGAGTCTACTATTCTTGTGTTCTAGTTATTTTTATCAGAAAATAAGGATTCTGTATGTTGCGTTCGAACGTAGGAGGGCAACCAAAAAGATTATTATGAATAAATATTGAGTTCTATCCCTTTCCTTCCTCTCTACCCTAATCTTCCTTCTCTTTCGTTCAAACCCTAGTCATGCGCCATCTCAACACTAGTAATCCTCTAATCTGATACGATCTCCTCTTAGGCTAAAGTTCGACATATTCCGTTTTCAGATCTGGACAGAATCTGGTATGAAACTTTGGCAATGGATCCCAAAAGATGCAGCCATCGATCAACATGAAATATTGATATGTTGTAGCCTTAGAAAACAACTTTCCAACAAATCTAGTTTCAGTAAAATCAGATGGTGGGATGTCGAGATATCATCCGAGAGCCACGGGCCTGCCCTATTGCATCAAAATAGCTCCAATGCCCTCACCCGAGGCGTTGCATTCCACCATGAATGGCTTGCTGAAATTCAGTAAAGCCAAAACTGGTGTGGTAGACATAGCTACCTTCAATGCTTCGAAAGCCTCTGTCTCCTTGCTTGTCCATTAAAACCCTCATTTTTTAAGGAAGGAGGTCAGCAAGATAGCGATCTTGCCATAGTTGGCAATGAATCGCCGATAGTACGCCATCAACCCAAGGAATCCCCTCAATTCCCGCTGATTTGTGGGAATCGGCCAATCCACCATGGTTTTTATTTGGCTTGGATCGGCTTCCACTCCTCTCGTTGAGATTATGTGACCCAAGTACTCCACTCGTGGCTCACCCCAAAGGCACTAGCTCATCTTGACTTTCAACTGGTTTAGTCAGAAGATATTCAACACCTCACGTACATGCTACAAGTGTTCGCTCCAATTTCTACTATACACTAGAATATCGTCAAAGAAGACGAGCACATACCGACACAAGAGCGAGTAAAAAAGGCCATTCATCAATCCTTGGAATGTTGTCGGTGCGTTGGTGAGCTCAAACAACATGACTCGAAACTCATAGTGGCCATCATGAGTCTAAAACGCCATTTTGTGCACATCTTCTGGGTCGATGAGGATTTGATAGTACCCTGCCTTAAGTCAAGCTTGAGAAAGTAAGCCGACCCTGTAAGTTCATCCAGCAGCTCCTCGATCACCGATATTGGGTACGAGTCTTTGATAGTGATTGCATTCAAGGCTCGATAGTTGATGCAAAACCGCCAACTCCCAACTTTCTTTTAAGCCAACAGCACTAGCGATGAGTAGGCACTCCTACTCGGCTTGAATAATCCCTTGCTCTAGCATCTCGACCACCAATTTGCTGATCTCCTCCTTCTAGACATATGGGTACCGATACGGCCGAATATTTGTTTGTTCTGCCCCTGGAAAGATCTGAATTCTGTGGTCATGCCGATGGGTCGGCGACAGTCCTCGGGGCTCCTCGAAGAGGTCACTGAATTCCTATAGCAGCTCCTTCATGTCAGCGAGTATTCCATTTGATGGTGAATGTTTTGGTTCAGCAATAGCCATTTGCAAGAGTATAGCTTGGTCCCCTACACATGGAAGTTCCAACAGCGATTGCAACGCCGGCCCTTATCGCGGTTGATTTTCATCCAGCAGCACTCTTCGACCATTCCTCCAAAATGTAAGTGTGAAGTTTGTAAAATCAAATGTTACGGCCCCAAGCTTTGAAGCCATTGAGTCCCCAAGATGATGTCGGCCAATGGATAAAGATCCAATGTGAAAGTTTGGCCGTACACCTTCAACTCCACACCTCTGCAAATGAAATCAGCCCGTAATGTGGTGCCATCTCCGATCGTAACATCAAACCCTTCCGTGGGTTACGATTCGAGCCCAATCTTCCTAAGAAACCTCTTGTCAATGAAGTTGTGAGTAGACATAGTGTCGATCAAGATTCTCACTATGGTTCTCTTGACTACACCGTTCACCCGTAAGGTCTTTGGTGTGACTATCCCATAATAGGCATGAAGGGAGATTTCGGCCATAATGTCTTCCACAAGCTGCTCCTCCGCTACTCCTTGTTGTTCAGCCACACCTTCATCTTCAACTATGTTAGGTTTTTATGTGTTGGCAATTGTGTACAAAATATTCTAAGTGTATTTTTTACATGTATATGAGCTTTACACAAGTCTAGAATATCTCTAGTCTGAAGAATTGCAAGGTTATTGGAGAAAAGCTGTTGAGTTCACACCGCGTTCACAAACGCGTTCGAACGCGGTGCGTTCACAAACGCGTTTGAACGCGGGCACTGCGTTCACACAGACAGAGAGCTGCGTTCACAAACGAGTTCAAACGCGAAATCTACGTTCACACAGACAGAGAGCCGCGTTCACAAACGCGTTCGAACGCAACCTGAAGAATTCAAGCTGTCGCGTTCGAACGCACTCGAGCCCGTTCGAACGCACCAACAAAGTTTAAAAATATTGGACTTTCATGAGTACGGATAAGATTCGGATTTGGCTCTATCTTGAAGAACATGAGTACGGATAAGACTCGGAGTTGGCTCTATCTTGAAGATCATGAGTACGGATAAGACTCGGATTTGGCTCTATCTTGAATATCATATATAAGGATTATGAAACCCTAACTTGAGGGTAGTGGAAGAAACATTATTGAGGGTGACTTCTTGAAGCTACATCGGTTCTTCTACCAACAAGGTTCCACTCATCTACAAGAATTTAATATTTCGTCTTAAGGGTGATCTAGACGAAAGATCAATCTCGAGGGCTACTGAGATTGGACTTCAATCACAAGAAGCAGTGAATCGTGGGTTCTAGCGATCAAGACTGAGAGAAACAAAGTCGTTTGGATCGACGGGGTGTTTTGTGAGTCAGTCTTGTAACTGCTACTATTATAGTGATTGGTTTTGATCCGAGTTTGGATCCGTGGTTTTTTTCCCGTTTTGGGTTTTTCCACGTTAAAATCTTGGCGTTCATCTCTACTTTCGTTTTTAATATTTCTTCCGACTTTTACTTAAGCGAACGAGAAATATCATTGCCTAGAGGTTAGATACATACGTGTGTCTAGGGATTTATTTTTTTTTTCAATTGGTATCAGAGCGGGTTCTCTCACTCTTTGAGAGAGATTAAATAGGCATGGATTTTCATAGAGATGGACCCTCATCTATTAGACCTCCTATTCTAGATGGATCAAATTATGGATATTGGAAAGCTAGGATGAGAGCTTATTTGAAGTCTATAGATGAGAGAGTTTGGATGGCTATTATGAACGGTTGGAGTCCACCAATGTACATGGTGAATGATGAGTTAGTTGAGAAACCGATTGAGTCATGGGATAAAACAGATTATGAAAAAGTTGGCTGGAATAGCAAAGCAATAAATGCAATTTTTAGTTGTGTTTCCTCGGAAGAATTTAGAAGAATATCTACTTGTGAAATAGCAAAACAAGCTTGGATGATCTTAGAAACAACTCATGAAGGCACTATGGCTGTAAAACTTTCGAAACTTCAAAGGTTGAATACTAATTTTGAAACCCTACGTATGGAGGAGAATGAGACATTTGATGAGTTCTATGCAAAGCTGAGTGATATAGTCAACTCTAGTTTCAACCTAGGAGAGAAAATTCCTGAAAACAGAATTGTCCGTAAGATCCTTAGGTCCCTTCCAGAAAGGTTTCAGGCAAAAGTTACAGCTATTGAGGAAAGTAAGGATATCGATTCAATGAAAGTTGAACAATTGGTAGGAAATCTACAAACATTTGAGTCTAGTCTTTCAAAACCGAGGAAGTCCAAAGGGATGGCCCTATCTACAGTTGAACAAAATTTAGAGGAGTCGGATGATGAAGGTGATTTAGATGTTGAGATGTTGACCATGTTTGTCAAAAAGTTCAATAAATTCTTTTGAAAGCCAAACAAGTTAAATACTGAAAAACTTGAGAAAAGCAAAGCCTTTGTAAAAAGGAAGAATACTATGAGTTCAAATACAGGTGGTACCAACAACAATGTCAAACAGAAAAATAAGAATTTTGAAAATAAAGTACAATGTTTTGAATGTTCTGGTTTTGGACACATCGCACAAGAATGCCCTAATCGTCTTAAGAGAAAGGGCAAAGCTATGAAAGTTACTTGGGGTGATTCAGATGAATCTAATGATGATTCTGAAAAGGATGAAGAAAACTTTGTAGCTTTTACCTCTTCTCTACTTTATACTGACTCTATTGTTGATACTGATAGTACAGATGATCAGGATATGTTACCTGCTGAGGAAGATGAATCTGAAATCCAAAAGGCATATAATGACTTATACCTAGAGTCGTTTAAACTCAAGAAAAGCAACCTTAGACTACTTCAACGACTCAAGGAAATTGAACCAGAAAGAATTCAATTTGAGGAGAAGTACAAATTGGAGCTTGAACGTGTCAAAGACCTTTCTGAACAACTTGACAATGCGAAAAATAAAATGAAGGTTGATGAAATTGAACTAGAGCGATTGCAGAAGGAAGTTACATTTCTGAAAGGGAAGAACAAACTTGACGAAATTCTAAAAGCTCAGATCTCTGGAAAAGACAGGTATGGTGTTGGATACACTAGTAATTCAAATAATAATAAAACTGTATTTGTTTCTGCAGGTATACAAAAGGAAGAATACCTGAAGCCATCAACCGCATTTACAAAGCAATCGTGGATGAACCCTTCTAAACAGAACTTGAATATACAAACTGGTGAATCTTCGACGGTACCAAAGGTAAACTCTAATCACTCTCCTCGACATAAGGTGAGTAGAAAAAGGTTTGTTCCGACATGCTATCATTGCGGCATTCTAGGGCATATTCGACCACATTGCAAATTTTTGCAAAAACCTAGAAGTGCTTTTATTTATGGGATGAAAACAAAGGCCATATGGATCAAGAAATCTGATTTAAAATGTTATGTTGTGCATACTGCCTTGAAAGCCTTAAATTCTGAATTGTGGTATTTAGATAGTGGCTGTTCAAGACATATGTCGGGTGACAAGTCTTTATTTTCTAATCTCAAAAAACATGAATGGGGAGTTGTGACATTCGGAGATGGTAACTCATCCAAGGTAATAGGTAAAGGAAAGGTAAGTACTCCAGGGATTCCTAGTCTCGAAAATGTTCTTTATGTTACTGGCTTGAAAGCAAATTTATTAAGCATCATTCAATTTTGTGATGAAGGCTATGAGGTAGAATTCTCGAAAAATGATTGTACTATTCTAGATCATGATGGTAATGTTATATGTTTTGGATCTAGAACATCTAATAATTGCTATATTGTTAGAACTTCACATAATCTGAAATGTAACAAGACAAAACAATAGCAATAGAACATGTTGAGATGGAGAAACAGTTGGGTGATTTGTTACAAAACCTTTTGATTTACAGAGATTTCAGTATCTTCGAACTATAACCCCATCCTCTGCTTCCTCCAATCCATCTATTAGCATCATCGATCCCATCGGTTTAGTGCAGCGATGTCCAGGTACAAACTTATCATCACAGCGAAAACATAGGCCTTTGGCTATTCGCTCCTCCACTTGAGCAGGTGTGAGTGCTCGACCCAGACCTCCAGGTGCATACTTCACATCATGGGAGGGCCTTTGGGGTGCTCGAGGAGATGGCATTGTAGCAGCAGCTCTTGGTATGCCGGCTACATTTCCTGTCACTATGGTAGGCCGAACCGGATTGCGACTTTCTTGGCTCGTCTAGTTCTGTTTGAGGTGTATCTTCATGGCTCGATGCTTGTCTTCCGTTAGCACTGCATCCTCGAAGGCCTCCTTTAAGATTCTAGGCCTTAAAGCCCTCATGTCAACTTGTATGTCTCCCGGCAATCTTAAGATGAAAGTGCTGCGAAGTTGTTGATCAGTCCAAGGAGGTTGGCAATGGCTACTTATCCTCTCAAATTCTTCTTGCTATGCTCCAACCGTGGTCCTTTGTATATAGTCTTTGAGAGGAGAGCAGTGAAGTCTTCATACCTCGACGTTCCAAATCATAGCATGATATCAATACAAAATTTAGCCCAACTTTTAATCATATCATGGGCATTGGCTACTTGAATCTAATTTCTTCTTGGTATGCTCCAACAGTGGACCTTTGCATAGTCTTTGAGAGGAGAGCATCGAAGTCTTCATACCTTGACATTCCAAATCACCGCGTGATATCGGTGCAAAAATCAGCCCAACTTTCAATCATATCACACTCATTGGCTGCCCAAAACCAATGAAGTGCTGCATCTTCCGCTGCACCTTGGTACACAAAGAATTGTTCCGCCCTATACAACCAATCGATCAGGTCACCACCTTTGAACTTTGAAAATTCGAGACACACGATTCGCCCACGGATACCGTTGTCTCATTCTGGATCATATCCAAGCCCTTGTCTAACCTGAGGAGGATGCATCATGAATGGTTGATGATCCCTCCTTCGATTTATGTTAACTCGATGCAGTTCCGGTTCGTATTGCCCCACCTAAGGGTCTAGATCTCAAAGATGATCTCCATTTAGGTTTCCTCGTCGGACAGGCTCACCCGCAACTTGGCCTGGTGGAATCATCCTTGCTTGTCTCTACCCATTTGGCGGTGGGTTCATGGTGGTAGACTCACGTCGAGGGGTCATTGGTGCATTTCCGATCGCCATAGCTTCTTTTGTCTCCCGTATTTCCCGCATCATTTCTATCATCATTTGATTATTGATGGCCATTTATTTGAAAAGAGACTCAATCATGGCTTGAACGTTAGGCTCTTCCATATTTAGGTTCGATCGGGCGGTTCCGCGAGTGGAAGTCCCCGTAGCCATTTCCCCCTCCTTGATTGGAGAAATTTAATCTTCCTAATTTCAGGGAAATCGGACGATAGAATTGATCGGTTCTACAGTACCAACTGATAGGCTCTGATACCAATGATAGGGCTACGGTACTAAATTAATAGACTCTGATACCAAATGGATGGGTTCTATAGTACCAAATTGATAGGCTCTGATACCAATGATATGGCTATGGAATGATTCCTTCAAAATCTATATTGATTGTAGGAATCAGTCCGTGCAACTGAAAAAAAAAATATTCACTAAATATTCTTCCATAGTCAGAAAATTACGAAACCATATAGAATCAATCCATAATTTCCTGATCTATGCTTTTTGTATTTATGCCCTTCGCAGATTCTGTTACGATCCTTCCTCGGCTATAGGCTCTGATACCAGATTGTTACGAACCCTCTTTTGGTGCTATGGCTCTGATTCAAGATTTATACGATCTTGCACGGAACTTTGAGATCAGATCCTGAAATATCCCGCCGTTGGATCGCTGTGAAATTTTGATATGTTGTAGGCCCGGAAAAGAGCTTTCCAACAGATCTAGTTTCAGGCGAATCGGAGATGGGGATCTCGAAATATCGTTCGTTTAGTGGACAAACGTCAGGATACTCTATTTTGGATTCCGTGGATGAAGGCACGAAATCCTAGGTAATGGTGGATTGTGGAGGGCCGGTGTTGATGGGGTGGCACCGGTGTAAAAGTGATGGTGGAAGGGTTATGGATGATGGAAAGGTTGGGATAGCGATGGATAAATTGGAAGAAGGGGGAGAAGAGGGCCACTCCTAAGGGACTAGGGTGATTGGCCTGTCGAGGGAGATTAGAAGCGGCGTTGCCGGGGAGATTGAGGGAACGAGAGCGAAGAAGATGAAGGAGGCAAGGCAAACTCAATTCTCAATATTCAATCCTAATTTTGGTTGCCCTACACATACTTTTATAGGCTAACCAACAACTCAATCTTATCCTAAAACACAATCTTATCCTAAAACTCAATCTTATCCTAAAACTCAATCTTATCCTAAAACTCAATCTTATCCTAAAACTCAATTTTCCCCGATCGCATTCGAACTCGCCCGACCGCGTTCGAACGCGACTTACAGAAAACCTATTTTAATGAAAAATAATTACTAAAACATGAAAATAAATCTCTCCTAAGGTAAATCCAAGCTTGAGACGATGTCGGTGAAGTCCGAATCGTATCAATCCACCACGCTTCCGCAACCTTGTCCTCAAGGTTTGAAATTTGGGAAGCGATCCATGATGTCTGCCTCTAGCTCCCATGTAGACTCGTTAGTAGGTTTGCCCAACCACTCAATCAGCACTTCAGTCTCTAATCTGGATCCTTGGCGTCTTCTCCTACGACTTAGGACTCGAACCGGCTCAGTGGAGCCATCTTCCTCCATTGGTTCGGGTAAGGTCGAACCCACTACATGGTTAGGCCCGATCTGGGCCTTCAATGCCGAGACATGGAAGACGGGATGTATCCTGGTTCCTTCAGGTAGGTCCAATCGGTAAGCTACTGGACCGATTCGTTGTAGCACTCGGTACGGACCATAGTACTTGTATCCCAACTTTTGGTTCAAAATTGGCCTCAATGTGGATTGTCGATACGGTTGAGCTCGAACGAACACCAATTGATCCACCTCAAATTCTCGCTCACGTCTGCCTTTGTCATGCGTTTGCTTCATGCGGTTTTGTGCTGTGGCTAGGTGAGTCTTGAGCCGTCTCAATGTTTCATCTCGATCAGCAAGCTCCAAGTCAAGCTCAGTCCTATCCGTCGCTGCGAGTCTATCGTAGGCACGCAAGACAGGGGGAGTGCGCCCATAAACCGCCTCAAATGGGGTCATGCCAATGCTTGAGTGATGAGCGGTATTGTATGACCACTCAGCCCAAGGAAGAAATTTGACCCAATCCTTTGGTCGATCCGCCACAAAGCATCGCAAGTATTGCTCTAGTCCACGATTCACCACCTCGGTTTGGCCATCCGTCTCGGGGTGATAAGCTGAACTAAGATTGATTTGAGTCCCTTGCAATCTGAAGAACTCGGACCAAAACTCACTTATGAAGATGCGATCCCGGTCTGACACGATCGTCCTAGGCATCCCATGCAAGCGTGCCACTTCCCGAACAAAAATTTCAGCAACCCTTTTTGCTGAAAACGGATGAGACAATGTTATGAAATGTGCATACTTGCTCAGTCTATCCACCACAACAAACACCACCGATTGTCCTCGAACTTCCGGCAGCCCCTCGATGAAGTCCATGGAGATATCCTCCCAAATACGCTCTGGTATCGGTAGTGGTTGCAGTAGCCCGCTAGGCTTGAGTGCCTCCGATTTGACTCGTTGGCAGATTTGACATTCACGCACATACTTCTTCACGTCCGTCTTCATCCCAGTCCAAGTACAGTTTTGGGCCAGCCGCTTGTAAGTACGTAATACCCCTTCATGACCTGCTATAGGAGTATCATGGAAGTGTGCCATCAATAGCCTCCGTAGCTCTTCGTTTCGGGGTACCTTAATTCGTCCATGCTCTAGTACTAACCCATTGCGCTCCTCGTGCTCGGGGTTGCTTGAGGGGTTCTCTCTCAACTCCTCCATGAGTCGGACCAGATCACTATCCTCTGCACTGGCTCTTCGTAGATCTGAAAAGAAAGGAAAAGTGGGTGCCGAGAAAGAAGCGAGCTCCCTTTCTTTTGAAAGTTCAAGCAGCGGTTTACTTCCATCCAACAACACTCTCTGATCATCTCTCCAAAAGGTCAATGTGAGGCTTATAAAATCAAAGGTCACGGGCCCCAAGCTCCGAAGCCATTGGGTCCCTAAAACAATATCGGCACCTTGCAAGGCCAATGGATAAAGATCCAATGTGAAAATTTGGCCTTGCACCTTCAATTCTGCACCTCCACAAATAGAATCTGCTCGCAAGGTGGTGCCATCTCCAATCGTCACATCGAACCCTTCCGTGGGTTCCGACTCGAGCCCAATCTTCCTAAGGAGCCTCTTGTCAATGAAGTTGTGGGTGGACCCGGTGTCAATCAAGATTCTCACTGTGGTCTTCTTGACTACTCCGTTCACCCGCAATGTCTTTGGCGCAGCTGTCCCCGAATAGGCGTGGAGGGAGATTTTGGCCATCGTGTCCTCCGCGTGATGTTGCTCCTCAACTTCTTCTCCTCGATGTCCAGCCACATCTGCACTTTCAGCTGCCATGGGTGGAAGATCGTGGCCTTCTCCTTTGAGTGGTAGCTTGGCAGGGAGCTGCAACGTCATCGCTGGTGATGAAGCTGTCATGGTCGACTGTCGATTGACCGAGGAGAATGGTAGAAGATCGCTGGAGGCCATATGCGATTTCTTCTTAGTTGCCGACTCACTATGGTTGCAAAGGGAGCTAGTGAAAGGCGGCCCAAGTGTCGAAATTCGCGATTTCGGATCATCTCCTTCACCACTGATGAGGATTCCTGATGAGGGATATCCAGCGACCAGGTGTGGGGTAGCCAGCACTTCGCGGTTTGTCGACGAGGTCTCCGGTGCATGGGAAGATGTGGAGGTTCCGAGGGCTGCTACAATGGTTGAGGATCTCATTGTAGCCGGTGGCAGTTCGTTGCGGCTGACCATGGGTCGAGGTGTAGAATCTCGATCTTGCCGGATAGCCGAACTCTCCCCTATTTTTGTGATGAACGGGGAGGCCGTGGAGGATGTTGGGTATGTTGTGGAGGGTTCCCAATGCTGTCTTGTGATTGCCTTGCTTGTTGAAAAAGGTTTCGTCCATGCCCGTATTTCCTGCATCATCTCCATCATTATTTGCTTGTTGATGGCAATCTGTTTGGAAATAGACCCCAACATGGATAGAACGCTAGGTTCTTCCGTATTCCTATTAGATCGAGTGATCGTCATTGGAAGCGCTTGTCCGAGGAACGGTGGCTCTGATACCAGCTTGTTACGATCCTTCCTCGGCTATAGGCTCTGATACCAGATTGTTACGAACCCTCTTTTGGTGCTATGGCTCTGATTCAAGATTTATACGATCTTGCACGGAACTTTGAGATCAGATCCCGAAATATCCCGCCGTTGGATCGCTGTGAAATTTTGATATGTTGTAGGCCCGGAAAAGAGCTTTCCAACAGATCTAGTTTCAGGCGAATCGGAGATGGGGATCTCGAAATATCGTTCGTTTAGTGGACGAACGTCAGGATACTCTATTTTGGATTCCGTGGATGAAGGCACGAAATCCTAGGTAATGGTGGATTGTGGAGGGCCGGTGTTGATGGGGTGGCACCGGTGTAAAAGTGATGGTGGAAGGGTTATGGATGATGGAAAGGTTGGGATAGCGATGGATAAATTGGAAGAAGGGGGAGAAGAGGGCCACTCCTAAGGGACTAGGGTGATTGGCCTGTCGAGGGAGATTAGAAGCGGCGTTGCCGGGGAGATTGAGGGAACGAGAGCGAAGAAGATGAAGGAGGCAAGGCAAACTCAATTCTCAATATTCAATCCTAATTTTGGTTGCCCTACACATACTTTTATAGGTTAACCAACAACTCAATCTTATCCTAAAACACAATCTTATCCTAAAACTCAATCTTATCCTAAAACTCAATCTTATCCTAAAACTCAATCTTATCCTAAAACTCAATTTTCCCCGATCGCATTCGAACTCGCCCGACCGCGTTCGAACGCGACTTACAGAAAACCTATTTTAATGAAAAATAATTACTAAAACATGAAAATAAATCTCTCCTAAGGTAAATCCAAGCTTGAGACGATGTCGGTGAAGTCCGAATCGTATCAGATTCGAACTACAATAGGGACAAAAACACGATATAGTGCGGTGATGGTGGTGATGACGAGTGGAGTGGATGTTAGAGTTATGGATAGTAATGGAGATGAGGGTGGATAAAGGATATTACTAAGGATAAAGACAAGGGAGAAGAAATTGTCGAGATCCCAAAAAAGAGAGAGGACTTGACAGACGACGGAGATTAGAAGTTAGGAGAGACCTTACCAACGATAGAGGTGGTAGGTTGGTGTAGAGGGAGGAGGGAGATTAGAGTAGAAAGAATAGAGAGAAGATAAGAGGTAAGAAATTAATAATCCAATAGCATTATGATTTTGGCTGCCATCCACACCTTTATAGAGGCTAGCTAACAAGCCAAAATATAATTATTAATCCTAATTCTATAAGATTTCCACCAATCGCATTCGAACGCGCCCGATCGCGTTCAAACGAACAAAAGGCGTTCTCTGTATGTGCGAACACGATGCAGGCATTTGAACGCGGCGTTCAAATGCACCTGACCACGTTCGAACGCACATTTTGTGTTCTCTATTTTTGCGAACCTAATGTAGGTGTTCGCAAGGGCGTTCGAACACGACCTACATGAATTTTATTTTAATGAAAATAAACAACTAATGCAATTAGAAAAGACCCTAACTAAATGTATCAGCCCACCACGCTTCCCCCACCTTGTCCTCAAGGTGAAAGGTCAAGGAAACACTCCAAAATATTAGTCTCCAACTCTCATGTCGCCTCATCGAATTGCTTGCCAAGCCTACTCGACTAGAATCTTCATCTCTAATCTGTACCATGTCGTCGTCTGCGCCTAGCAAGTACATGAACTGGCATTATGATCTCTGTCTCCTCCAATGGCTTTGGTAGAACAGATCCAACAACCTCATGATCTTCAATCCGCTCGCTCGGCATTGAAACATGGAAGACAGGATACATTCTCGACCCCTTAGGCAGCTCCAAATGATATGCAACTAGACCAATCCGCTATAACACTCAAAACGAACCAAAGTAGTGATGTGCTAATTTTTGGTTTTACATCGGATGTAAGATCACCTACTGATACGGTTGCACCCTCACAAATACCTAAGTGCCAATGTCGAACTCCTGCTCCCTATGAATGGTATCATAAACTTGCTTCATGCGGTTTTGAACAAATTAAAGATGGGTACGCAACCTCCTCAATGTGGCGTCTCTATCCATCAAAGCTAAGTCCACCTCTATCTGATCTGCAAATGCCACTAGATCATAAGTGCGTAATGTCCGAGCCGTGCGTCCATACACCACCTCAAATGAAGTTATATCAATGCTGCTATGGTGGATAGTATTGTAAGACCACACTGCCTACGGTAAGAACTCCAACCATCATCTCGGCATTTCTCCAACAAAGCACCACAAGTACTGCTCAATGCCTCGATTGACCACCTCGGTTTGGCCATCTATCTATGGATGGTGGGCAGAACTAAAGTTCATTCTAGTTCTCTACAATTTGAAAAACTCCATCCAAAAGTCGCTCATAAATACACGATCACAATACGAGACAATCGTGTGTGGCATGTTATGCAACTGAAAAACATCTCTAACAAAAATTTTAGCTGCTGACTTGGCTGAAAATGGATATGATAATGCCGAAAACTGCGCATACTTGCTCAATATATCAATCACCATAAAGATAACGGAATAACCACGTACCAGCGGAAGACCCTCTATGGAATCTATAGAAATATCTTCCCAAACACAGTCCACTATAGGTAAAGGCTGAAGTAATCCAGCCAGTTTCAACGTTGTTGCCTTAGCCCTTTAATAGACTTCGCAAGCACGGACAAAACTCCTCACATCTCACCTCAATCCTGGCCACGTGCAACTCTGTGATATTCTCCTATAAGTCCTTAAGACACCCTCATGATTAACCTCTGGAGTTTGGTGAAAGTGCTCCAACAATTTCTGCCACAATCCATCATTTGTGGGCACCCGAATGTATCCGTGGTCCAGCAACAAACCGCCTCGGTTCTCCAACTCTAGATAGCGCTCCGGATCATCCATCATCTCCTGTAACAATCTCAAAACATCTGGGTCAGATGTACATGCATATCTCAGGTCATCAAGAAAAGAAAAAGAGGGAGAAGAATAGGCTGCAAGCTTGGCGGTATCGAGTTGGCGTGATAATGCATCCGCCGCTCTATTTTTCGTTTCTTTCTTGTGTTAACTTTCATAATCATACCATAGTAATTTTGTGACCTATCTTTGCTGTGCTGGAGTGTGTATACGCTGTCCCATAAAGTATGGAAAGCTCGTTTGATCGGTTCAGATAATGAATCACGTACCAATCAAATAAGGAACCCCACTTTGTCATCGCATGCATAATTGCCAACATCTCTCTCTCGTAAGTTAAGAATTGCTAAAAATTTTGTATAAAGCCTTGCTAAGAAAGGCAATGGGACGTCCTACTTGCATTAGTACAACTCCTATACCAACTCGCAACGCATCACATTTCACAATAAACTCTTTCGTAAAGTCCAGTAGTGCTAAAACGGGCGTCGTCGTCATTGCTATTTTTAGTTTTTCAAAGGTTGTGGTGGGTTCATCCGTCCATCTAAAAGAATCTTTTTTCAATAAAAAAGTGAGATGAGCAGTGATCTTGCCATACCCGGAGAAGAAGCGGTCCAAAAAATTCTCGCAATCCGGTGGTGGAAGTAGGAATAGGCCAAGCGATCATGCATGCAACCTTTTGAGGATCCGCCGCTACACCTTCCGCTGAGATGATGTGGCCTAAATACTCCACTTGTGGTACTCCCCATAGGCACTTGGACTTCTTGCTCTTCAGCTAGTTTTGCTTCAACAAATTCAGCACATCCTCCAAATGCCGCTAATACTCTAATTCAGTTCTACTATACACCAAAATGTCATCAAAGAATACCAAAACGTACCTTCGTAATAGAGGCCAAAATATATCATTCATAAGGCCTTGAAAAGTAACTGGAGCATTGGTTAGACCACAAGGCATTACCTAGAATGGGATACTGGTCAAGCTTGCTGAATATAGTCGCCTCTACAAGCTCGTCCAACAACTCCTCTATAACCGGAATGGGATACCGGTCCTTGACGATAATAGCATTTAGTGCTCGATAGTCGACACAAAAACGCCATATCCTATCCTTCTTTCGCACCCATAGCACGGGCAATGAGTTAGAGCTATGACTTGGTTGAAAGAGGCATTTCTCCATCTTGGAGATAACTTCCTTTTGCACATGTGGATACCAATATGGCCACACATTTATCGGGCTGCAGGGAGACATACAAGCCGACGTGAGGGTTTTAAGGCCTAGAACCTTAAAGGAGGCCTTCGAAGATGCAGTACTCATGGAAGACAAACATCGAGCTATGAAGTTACACCTCAAACAGAATTGGACGAGCCAAAAAAACAGTAATCCAGTTCAACCTACCAAAGCAGCAGGAAATGTTATCGGAGTACCAAGAGCCACTACTACAATGGTGCCTCCTCAAGCGCCCTTGAAGCCCTCCCAAGATGTGGAGACATACCTAGAGGTCCGAGTCGAGTACTCACACCAGCTCAAGTGGGGGAACGAAGAGCCAAAGGACTGTGCTTTTGCTGTGATGAGAAGTTGATACATTTAGTTAGAGTTTTTTCTTATTACATTAGTTATTTATTTTTATTAAAATAAAATTCTTATATGTCGCACTCAAACGTGGAAGGGGGCGCATTTGAATGCCCTTGTGAACGCCCACATCAGGTTCGCAAAAATAGAGAACACAAAATATGCGTTCAAACGTGATCGAATGCGTTCAAACACCACGTTCAAACGCCTGCATCGTATCCATACATATAGAAAACGTCTTTTGCGCGTTCGAACGCGATCAGTGGGAATCTTCTAAAATTAGAGTTAATAATTGTATTTTAGCTTGTTGGCTAGCTTCTATAAAGGTGTGGATGGCAGCCAAAATTATTATGCTATTGGATTATTGATTTCTTGCCTCCTATCTTCTCTCTATTCTCTCTACCCTAATCTTCCTTCTCCCTCTTCACCAACCTACCACCTCTACTGTTGATAAGGTCTCTCCTAACTTCTAATCTCTCTCGTCTATCGAGTGCTCACTCTTCCTTGAGATCTCGACCACTTCTTCCTCTTCGTCTTTATCACTTAAACAACATCAACCATCCACCTTCATCTCCATTACCATCCATAATCCTAACATCCATTCCACCCGTCACCACCACCATCACCCGCACTAATGCATAATTTCGTCCCTATTGTATTGTGAATATGTGAAGGATGTAAATACCAAAAACGTTGATTTGGAAGTTACGGATCGATTCCACTTAGTTTTATAATTTTCTGACTATGAGAGAATATTTGGTGAATATTTTACCTCGATCTTGAAGAAATCATTCCATAGCCCTATCATTTAGTATCAGAGCCTATCAATTTGGTACCGTAGACCTATCAGAAATTTGTACTAGACATTGCTATGCTAAACCGATGGGATCGGTGATGCTAATAAACGGGTGATGGTGTGGCTAGACAACAAGGAGGAGTAGCTGAGGAGCAACCTATGGAGGACATGATGGCCGAGATCTCCCTCCACGTCTATTTGGGGACAGTTGCACCAAAGACTTTGTGGGTGAATAGTATCGTCAAGAAAACCACAATGAGAATCTTGATCGACACCGGGTCCCCTCACAACTTCATTGACAAAAGGCTTCTCAGGAAGATTGGGCTCGAGTCGGAACCCACGAAGGGTTCAATGTGACGATTGGAAATGGCACCACATTGTGTGCAGATTTTATTTGTGGAGGTGTGGAGTTGAAGGTGCAAGACCAAATTTTCACATTGAATCTTTATCCGTTGACCTTGCGAGGTGCCAACATTGTCTTGGGGATTCAATGGCTTCAAACCTTAGGGCCCGTAACATTTGATTTTTCAAACCTCACACTTACATTTTGGAAGAATGGTCGAAGAGTGCTACTGGATGGAAATCAACTGCAACAAGGGCCGATGTTGAAACCGCTATTGGGACTTCCATGTGTAGGGGATCGAGCTCTACTCTTGCAAATGGCTGTTGCTGAACTAGAACATCCACCATCAAGTGAAATACCCCCTGACATGCAGGAGCTGCTACAGGGATTCAGGATTCTCTTCGAGGAGCCTTGAGGACTGCCGTCGACCCGTCGGCATGACCACCGCATTCAAGTCATTCCAGGGGCTGAACTAGCAAATGTTCAGCCATATCGGTACCCATATGTTTAGAAGGAGGAGATTAGCAAATTGGGGGTGGAGATGCTAGGTCAAGGGATCATTTAACTGAGTAGGAGTGCCTATTCATCGCCGGTGTTGCTAGCTCGAAAGAAAGATGGGAGTTGGCAGTTTTACGTTAACTACCAAGCCTTAAATGCGATCACCGTCAAAGATTGGTACCCAATACCGGTGATCAAGGAGCTGTTGGACGAACTTACAGGGTTAGCCTACTTCAGCAAGCTTGACTGAAGAGCAGGGTACCATCAAATCCGAGTCGACTAAGAAGATGTGCACAAAATGGCGTTTTGGACTCACGATAACCACTACGAGTTCCAAGTCATGCCATTTGGACTTACCAATGCACCGACGACATTCCAAGGGCTGATGAATGACCTTTTTTGCCCGCTCTTGCGTCGATATGTGCTCGTCTTCTTTGACGATATCCTAGTGTATAGCAGGAATTGGAACGAACACTTGCAGCATGTGCGTGAGGTGTTGAATATCTTGTGACTAAACCAGTTGAAAGTCAAGATGAGCAAGTGCCTTTGGGGTGAACCATGAGTGGAGTACTTGGGTCATATAATCTCAGCAAGAGGAGTGGAAGCCGACCCAAGCAAGATCAAAAATATGGTGGACTAGACGATTCCCACTAATCAACGAGAATTGAGGGGATTCCTTGGGTTGACGGGGTACTATCGGTGATTCGTTGCCAACTACGGGAAGAGCTGCCCCACTGACCTCCTTACTTAGAAAAGGAGGGTTTCAATGGACGAGCAAGGCGATGGAGGCTTTCGAATCATTGAAGACAGCCATGTCTACCGCACTAGAGATGATTTTGGTCAAGTATATTTTATTATGCATTTGATTAGGCTGATCTGGGATATGAGTACATTGGCGATATATAGAGATGATTAAAGATAACCATACTGTTATGGTTTTATATCGAGATGATTTTTATCATGAGTGTGCATGTGATAAACTAGCAGGAGTATGCATGTGTTGACTACATGACTGGAGACTACATTGCATCATTTTTCTCTTGATTCCTATCCCACCTAAATTTCTGTTATGCATAGATTTGTTATCGTATTGGATATATGCATATGATTTTTTATTTAGAAAGAAAGCATAAAATATGATTAATAGGATAGTTGATAGAAAGCGTAAGGATACCTAAGTGGGTGCGAGGGTTAGGGCGTGCTTGGAGATAATTGATCGCTCGACATAGTTGCGATCCTATTGACCTTACATCTGGGGTCGTTAGTCTGTGTGCACAGCAAACATTTAGACACATGCCATTCGCTAGGGCATATATGGCGAGTTATCCTCATGAGATTTCTATTAGCTAGGAGGGTGCCCGATCTAGATAGATGCTGATACCCTAGCGGGTAGCAGAGTATGATTATATTTAAGATACTCTTTGCAGGTGGCAGAGTATGCTTTGAATTTTCGGGCATGATGTTGAGACCGGGTAGCTGGTGTTGATTGTGCACAGTAGTCTAGTATAATGATGACATACAAAGATGATATTGATGACTGAGATGTTGAGAAATGCATATGATTTCATTATCATCTGATTACCTAATTATCGAGTGGTCAATATACATCATATATGATTGCATTTGATATTATAGCATAGTCATGGTCAGTATGCATTATGTGTCATAGTTGAGAGAAAGTTATGATGATAGTATGACATGGAGATTTGTTTATTCATTGTCGATGATTATATATTTTTATCAGTAATGACATATTATTTACTTTTTATTTATGTATTATTGAGGAACATTCATATACTCATTTATGACATGATGCACTTTCTGATTCATATTATCCAGTATATGATTTACTCTCTGTTTGGCATTACTGATTCAAGGTAAGGTCTATTCACTGAGCCTTTTGCTTATGATTATCTCTTTATTTCTTTTCTGACCCCCTCAGATATGTGGTACATGATAGTGACTTGAGATATTCCGAGAAATATTTTAGATTGATGAGCTGAGCTATAAGTGCGAGACGATATAGATGATAATTTGTATAGAAAATGAGTTGTATCATTGTTTGTTATATTTATACTTTATTATATCAGATGATAATTTGTATAATACATGTCAGATTATAGTGTACTTATGTATAAGTTGTTTAGTTGTATCTTGATGGTTTGTCGTGGCCTATATGGATCTTGCCAGATTATATAGTAGTATAGTGCATATTATTGTGATTTAGATATTCATATGTTAATCAATTTATTTAGTTACTAATATGATTTATTTGGTATTGGATTATGTGAGCATGAATATGTTAGTAGGTATTATTTCATGATGTCATGATTATATGTGTACAGGGTGTATCTATATGTGACGAGCCTCGCCCGTCCTGTCGCGTGAGCCGCACGTGTCGTGTGGGCACATGGGCGTACACGTGCCCATGCCGGGCAAGGGCGTTACGATTGGACTAGTGGCATATCATTTGGAGTTACCTAAGGAATAGAGCCCATCCCGTGTTTCATGTTTCACTACAAACGATGAGAATTGGTGCGGATCAAATGTTGGGAGATATTTTGCTCGAGCCGGAGGATGAGATTGAAAGGGTGGAGCTTGTATGTGCTTGCTAGGCAACACCGTTGACATGGGGGGAGATTAGAAATGGAGGTGCTCATTGAGTGGCTTGGCAAGCCATCTAATGAGGCAATATGGGAGCTCGAGGCAAACATCATGGAGTGCTTTCCGGACTTCACACCTTGAGGACAAGGTGGGGAAGCATAGTGGACTGTGACGATTCATTGGAGTCCCTAATTATTTTAATTTTTAGCTTTTGCTTATTATGCATTGTATTTCATTTTTAAACCTTAAAGTCTTATTAATTGCTTACTAGATATTTAGGGAAATAAGATAGTTTCTGGCAAGTGCGTTCGAATGCTTGATTCGCATTCACAAATTCAGAGACTTGTTTTGGGGCATTAGAATGCAATCAACACAAATGGATAGCATTCGAATGTGGGCGTTCGAACACATGATTCACGTTTGCAAATCCAAAGACCTATTTTGGGGCGAACAAATGTGATTGGGGTATGTTCCAACACACAATGGGAAAGTTGAGTCGTAATAAGATTTTTTTAGGATTTTTGGATGATTGTGATAGGTTACAAAACGATTCCTTCAAGATCTGAATTTATTCTAAGAAGTAGTCCACGCAATCGAGGAAAAATATTCATCAAATATTATCTCGTAGTCAGAAAATTACGAACCTAAGTGGAATCAATCTATAACTCTATATTTTTTGTATTTACACTCTTTATAGATTCGAATTGCAATTGGGACAAAAACACAATATAGTGCAGATGATGGTGGTGGTGACGAGTGGAGTAGATGTTAGGGTTATGGATGATAATGGAGATGAGGGTGGATTGTTGATGATGTTTATGGGATAAAGATGAAGGGGAAGAAGTGGTCGAGATCCCAAGAAAGAGGGAGGACTCGATAGCGAGGGAGATTAGAAGTTAGGAGAGACCTTGTCAACGGTAGAGGTGGTAGGTTGGTAAAGAGAGAGGAGGGAGATTAGGGTAGAGAGACTAGAGAGAAGATAGAGAGGCAAGAAACCAATATTCCAATAACATTATGATTTTGGCTATCATCCACACCTTTATAGAGGCTAGCCAACAAGTCAAAATAACAATAATTAACCCTAACACTAGTAGACTCCCGTCGATCGCGTTCGAACACGCCCAATTGCGTTCGAACGCACAAAAGGCATTCTCTATCGATGCGAACCTGATGCGGATGTTCGAACGAGCCCAACTGCGTTCGAACGTGCATTTCACGTTCTCTGTTTTTGCGAATCTGATGTAGGCGTTCGCAAAGGTGTTCGAACGCGGTCAATGAGGCCGCAACACTGAAATTAGGTATTTCTATTTTAACCCATTAAACTAAAATTTAATTTGAGAGGTGGGGGAGGGCTTAATGCCGAGTCACGTAGTGGTCCCTATTACTCCAGTGATGCTTTGGCGGTTCGAACCCACATCGTGACTCTGACGGCAAGAAAGAAGAAAATAAAGGAGAAGAAGAAGAAAAAAGGAAAGAAGGATGGGTAAAAAAGAGAAAGAGAATTAGGGTTTAATTTATAGAGTAAAAAATCTAAATCTAAATTAGATTTATATTTGGTGAGATATATGCGGCTGCCTCGTCTTGCCTGCTCTTTTCAGAGGGACAAGGAGCTTAACCAAGAGAGTCCTATGAACCCAAAGTGGAAGAAGGATTGGAAGCTTCCTATAGTACCTAGAATACAAGTTTTCCTTTGGAAAATGTTGTTGGGAAGGCTTCTAACTAGGGATAGGATTTCTAGAAAGACATTAAAACCCTTGAGCATTTGTCTTATTCACTTGTGGAACAAGGTTTATTCTAAAGTAAGTATTCTAATTTTTAATACTAGAATAAGAGAGCTAATATAAGTATAAATTATTTTAGTGTTTAATTCAATACTAGTATAAGTAATAATTATTACATTTGATGTGATATAAAGTTGATATTAGAGTATTGAAGAATAATGAATTTGTATTAGAAATTGGTGATGTTTCTATACCAATGATAAAAATATCTTTAATTGGATGTAAAGTAGTAGTAATAATATATATTTATCTAAAATTATAACATTTTTTTATTACAAGTGCATATTTAAAATACTCCATATACTCGTATTATGAGGAAATAACTAATACTACAAGATTATAAGCCTACACTATGAGAAAATAACAACACACTCTATATAAAAATAATCATGTATTGTGGGATAATTTTAGACTAGTGCAGGAATTATAACCCAATAGTGCAGTAATATTTTTAAACATTACAGGAAAATAATCATGCATTTCAAAATAATTTTAGACCAATATGGAGTTATAAGCTTGCATTACGAGGAAATAACCTTCTACTTTGATAATATTTTTGAATATTACGAGGAAATAACTATGCACTTTGGAGTTACTTTGAAAGCGTGCGGACTTAATATTTTTTTCATTTTTGTAAAATTGACTTGTCAAAGGAAAAAAAGATGAAAGCTCAATTGTATATGAGATGGCTTATACTTAAGAGAGGCTGAAATAGTCAGTATTTAGGAGATGAGATAGATGAGAGCGAATCTTACCTCTAGATGAGGTGATATGTAATTAAATGTTACTAAACTTATGGGCAAAATAGTAATTACAAGTTATTATTAAATTATAGTTTGAAAGTTGTATGCAACAAGACGAGAGAGTATGATAAATTACTATACCAGAATAAGATAAATTATTAACTATATTAATTACCACTTCATAATAAAGAGTTTTATTCTATATCAATGAGCATTCTAGAAGCTAAAGGGGGGCTATTTCTTGTTTGTAAGACAGCTCAATATATGTGCGACTTGTCTACCACAACCAAAGTAACTTCCTCTGTAAAATTTGTGAGAATGATATTGAAACCCCTGAGCATTTGTTTCTTGCTTGTAAGACAACTCAGTAGATGCGGGACTTGTCTATGACGGACATTTAGTTTTTATCTTTAATTCAATGGAGAATGGCTGAAAGGGGGTTGGTTGAATGAAGGAGCCAATCACATAGTGATCACCGAATGCTTATATGAGTTATTATTGGTAATACTTTGTGGTTATTATGGAAAAACAGGAACTATCATGTAGTTGGTACCACTTATGACATATGGATAATATGATTTCCCTTACTTTTGATTATATACATAGGACTGCTTAAGGGGTTTTCAGTCTCCTTCTCAGCAGTGTAGATTGGCCCATTGGACTTCTAGCACGGCTTGGATGTTGGATTAAGCTCAATGTAGATGGTGGTTATGATGAATCTGACCAATTGGGTGTAGGATGGATCTTCAGAGATGCTATAATGCTAATACATCCATGAATGAGGCTTTGGTTATCGTGGCTTAGGCGATGAGGGAAGCATTGTGCATAACTAGGGACAAGCATTTTGCTAAGCTGGCGGAGGAAACAGACTTAAGCCAGCTCATTCAACTTCTTACAGCAAAACTTCTCCGTGGAAGATAGCAAATATGATTGAAGATTGTAAACACTATATTAAATTTTTTGAGCAAACGGATATAACTCAGTGTACAGGGAAGCGAATCAGGCTGCGGATTTGTGGGTTGAATCAGGTCATCCTGATCTTAATACCATTTTGGTGACAGATGCTTTAGAATGTAAGGCAGTTTCATGTAATTTTGGGCCTTTGGCCCCTTTTTAAGTAAATGCATTTCTAATTGTGTGTGTGTATATATATATATGAGAGAAAAGGTTCATTTATCTCCCTCTCGCTCCCACCGAAACAGGGCACTCTATCCTGAGCTTTAGCCCAATCCCCATGGTTCCTTTAAAATCGGATTCCAAGTGTTGGGCGGTGGTGCACTTGGAATCTCTATCTAAATCTCAAATCACATATACAACAGCTGAACGAAACCCAGGTTGCCAATGAAGCAATGTTAAAAAGGCAACAGATGGAAACTTGACTCATTAAGTGAAATGCCTCCAAAGATTTCTACACTTGAGCAAAAATATCAGCATAAAACACCTCTCAATTGTACTTATCATGAAAAAAATTAGAAAACAGGAAAGTAATGAACTCAGATGGAAACTTGATATACATCAGAGAACAGGGCTGATACAATTGCAACATTCCATCTCATCGAATGACTTGACTTGTTCTTAAGTAAATAACTAGGAGAAAACTATAACACTGCCAAACAGGGAAAGATATTGTCCTCTTAAAATTGAAAGTGTTGCATCCAGCTCTTTCCTCTGCTTTACATCTGAAACATTTCTAAACGCAACCTCATCTACTTTTGCGCAGAGTTTGAAGGATCTGATGGGGTTTTTACTATGGTGAGTTGACCACCTTCTTTGTTAGCAAGAGAAGCAGCTTTAATCTCGTTACATTTGTTTATGAACTTGCTCAATTCCTAGGTGAAATGAAACAGTAAATCAATCAGGATATGAATGCATATAGGAATAATGATCAACATAAAGAACTCTTTTGAAGGAACGATATTTAACTTTCGCATACAGTATTAACCTGAACATGCGCTAAGCAACAAGATGAGCATTCTTTTATCCAAATAACAGATGATCATAAAAGGCAGATGAAAAGAAGCAATTGCATACCACCCTTCCAGAAACAAAATAACAATTTCAACACCAATTGGATCACCATTTTGCACATCAAGAGATTCAGCATACAAATGATTTTCACAAAGGGCACACAAGGTGCTCCGAGTAAGCAGCTTTCTCATTAGACTGTGATGGCAGTGAAGTCAGAAGATCATTAAAAGGTGAAGTAAGCCTTTAAATCCATATCTAAGGTTTGGTTTTTGAGAGAAGGTAGTGTGGCACAAAAAAGAAAACAATAATAAACTACAAATCACCTCAAATTCAAAGAGGAGCAAGTTTCCCCTTTGTTTTTGTTTTATTGTGGAGCATCCAATTTGTCAGAATGGTGTCCAGCTGATTGCAATCCAATGTTCCTCTCAATAGCACTAAAGTGAGTCACGTAATGGAATTCATTTTAATTTCTGAAACCCTTTTATGCTTATGATCAAAGGGAGGGTATATCTTCCTCTCCTGGAAGTTCTTCCAAGTTCCAACTGCTCCGAAAACTCCTATCCAGTTTTGTCTGTTTAGCTATCTGCAGCTAAAGGTTCCTACTGCTGGTTTTCTTTTTCTCCTTCTCTCTAATCTATCATTTTACTAAAGGTCCCTCACATGAACAATGGTTTCTTTTTACACACCTCCAAATGATTATATTTGCACCCACAAGATATATCATAATCGTGGATAAAAGATTAGAAGAATACAATAAAATACCTCATTTACAAAGCCCTCCCCTTGAGGAATACCAAAAATATTAAGAGCTCAAAGTTTTTCTCCAAAATGCAATACTCCATTATATTTGCAGGCACACCTCTTTACTAGTTTCAAACTATCCTACCTTATATTCCATGGGCAACACACTTCCCATAAATCTCATGTCTTAGCACATCTTGGTTTGCTGACCAACTTGTCTGGAAAACAATATAGAAGGAAAAATATTTATCCCTACCACACCAAACAAGCGGAGTACCCTATTGCAAAATCTGTTGAAGCGAAAATATACAAATTTGAGTCAGATCTCGAAACCCCAAGGACTACATAATTCTTAATATATATATTAAGAGTACTTAACATAGATATATATTACATACACTTTACTGTCAAAATACAAAAATAATATTTGGATGATTTAGGGTATTCTTATCTGATTATAAGATACAAATTGTTTTTTAAAGAAAAAGTATTAACCATAATTAGGGTTTGCAATCAAGTCAAGTTTAAGCGAACATGAACATGACTTGTTTATTAAATAGGTTGGAATATTAAATACAAGCACAACCAATTCATTAAATGGGTTACACGAGTCACATATAAGTTATCAGTTTATACAAGTTCTATAATTGGACTATAAACAAGTTTATTTGAGTTACAAATAAATTTATTCAAGTTATAAACGAAATATTTGCATTCTAATCGAGTTATAATATCATAAATAGATTGGTGAGTCAAAAAGGGGTTAAACAGGTTGAGATCATAAACATTAAGGCGACCCATTTAATAGTCTAATTAGGCAAGTCGGCCCGTTTATAACTCGAACCTGATTATATTAAACTCAAACCCGTTTAAAGCCTTCTGGTTCGGGTCGAATTATCAAAGCAAGTCAAAAATTGCCACCTAATCCTAACTATATTAGTAGTATGTTTCTTCTAAACTTCCAATTTCTCTATCCACGGTCAAACCTAGTAATAATAGTAGATCGTCTGATGTCCCACATTCTCCGTAATATCCACAAAAAGGAATAAAATAATAAAGTTAAGTACTTATAATTTACAAAGCCTCACTTTTCCTTGACAAGCAGTAATGACTCCCTTATCAAGAATAGAAATAATATAATGAAGCAAACAGCATGCGCAAATGATCAAAAACATCCTACCTCTCGTTGAAAATTCTTGTCTTTTATTCAGATTGAAGACAGAGAGCCCAACCCAGTCAAATGGTAAGATGGCAAGACACTAACTAATACTTTGTAATTCCATAAGGAAAATAATATTATATGGCTGAGACAAAATCACAAACCTTTTTCAGTTTTCCTTAGTAAGTGTGTAATAATTCATGCAAACAATCTAAAATACAATCACCTAATTCTTGGTCGACAGCCTATATTTGATTCTCACTTGTTAGCAAAGAGAGGCACAAGAAAGAAGCACCAACATATTCAAATGACCCAGAACATCCTCTGTCATTGATAATACTTATTCTTCACTTGAAATGACGGCAAGCCAAATGCAAAGCACAACTTTCATAAGAAAGAAAATAAATCTTACTGAGCTTCAACTTACAACTCTTCTGAAAAATTGAATAAATTTATCAACACAATCAACCATCAACACTAGGAAGCTTACTACTAAAAAGAAGTTGCTAACTAACTAGTAAACCCCATTAAAGATTAAATAAGATATTTTGATTACACAACTTGCACATCATCATGTAAGTCCAACAAGGTACAAGTGCAGTGTATTCTGCCACAATGACAAACTAGTCAATAATTGATTGGTGCAGGACAAAATTGCATTCTAATATATTGCACCACCTAAATATCTTGCCAATGGAGCAATATGTAGTGGGAAGCAAGGCTCTCAATTAAACATATTCCAGCATTTGAAAATCTTTCTTAGTGAGCAACATTACATGTTATGATCTAAACAAAAAACATTTCCCTATGGATTGGCCAAATTATAGTGTCTCCTTGAACTTTCATCTGCAGATAAACCCTTATGGTGCTGCTCCACATAGAAACATTAGTTTTTTTATCCAAAGATAATAATAAAAGATAATTCCCACCAAAACAATCAAACATCTGACCTTCTACCCTTATCTTCGTTCCAAGTTAAAAACTTTGCAATATTATTGTAAATTAAAAAGGGAAAGCATACCCTTTGCACATTAAAATAGCTGTTTGTCAAGTAGTTGCACATAGGCTAACAATACAAGAGAGTTAAAGTGTCACAAATGCAATTCCAAGAGATAACTCTAAATTTTAGTCTAACCACAAGGGGTTAAATGTATTTCTCCTAAAACACAAAAAAAAATATAGGACTACCAAAGGGCATTATTAGAGGATAAGGCTTAACCCTTTGCATCTAAGAGGTCATCTTGAATAGTTCCTAGTTTCAACTAATCCCGAGTGGGATCGGCCGAAACAGGTCAGGATCGGCCATAGCCGATCTCAATCCGGGCCGCCCTGCTGTCAGCTGCTGCTGTTGGCTGTCGAGGGAAAGAGGAAGAGAGTCAGAGAGAGAGAGTGTGTGTGTGTGTGTGTGTGAGTGAGAAAAAGAAGGAAAGATAACAAAATAAAAAAGAGTGAGAGAGAGAGAGAGAGTGAGACAGCTCAGACTAAGAATTAGAAAGATAGAAGAGAAGAGATGATGGATGAGAGATTTTTACTTTTTAGACTTTATATATTAGTAATTATAATTTCTTATTGTCTTATAATTTTTTCTAAATTTTTAGAAATTTCTCAACATTTTTAAATAATATTTAAATTTTTATTTAATTAAAATAGTCCAATCCGATACAGGCGGCCGATACTTATCGTTTTTCCGAATGACCGATCCCGATCTCGATACCAATTTTTGGAACCTCGAATTCAAGTACAAAAATAACATCTTTAGAAATAAATGTAAGTTGGGTACATCAACCCTTTCTAGACTTCACATAGGTTAGACCCTCATGCACTTGACTCCTCTTTTGATTAGCATTCAAGAACAAATCCCCATGGTATTCCTATCTCAAGGTGTTTTAATGCTAAATATTTATCAAATTATCCACATAATTTGAAACCAAAAGTATTCCCTGTATGTATAGACAATTTCAAGCAAAGCACACACCCGCAGCAAAAAGAGACTCCACCATACCAACAAATCAAAAGAAACATATAATGTTATCTACTGTTCTTGAGAAATACTCAAGTCTGTCACATCCCTTAAGAGTTCTTATAACTTGAGGAGGCTCATACATCTAGAAACTTTTGTAAATCCCTACTTCAGTTTAGCTCAATCATCTGAAACAAAGATCTAAACGAGCCGAGTTCAAGCAAGCGGAGCTCCACTCCGCTCCGCTTGGCTCAAGCTCGAGACAAGCTAGTTAATAGGGGCTCAGCTCACATTAGTATCGAGCTAGCTCAGCTCAGCTCAAGTGCTTCGTATATAAAGTATTAAATATTATTTATTTCAAGAGAACACATTTTAATTGTCTAAGAGACTATCTATAAAGCTCATTTCAAGTTTGTTAGTTTTCGATATGGGACTAAAGTGGAACTTCATTTTAAAAAAGTAACAGACTATCTTGAAAAATGCAGTAAGTAGGATTCAAACCTGAGTCATGAGTAAGAATAAAGACAGTCTTACCAACTTTGCTAGTATAACTTTAGATAAATAAACAGAACTAAATATGATAATATATATTTCAAGCTAATTTGAGCCGAGGTCAAGCAAGCTGGCTCTAGCTTGGCTTGGCTCGATTACGTTTTCAAGCTAAAAAACTCAACTCAGCTCGGCTCATTTAGAGCTCGAACAGAGCTCGCCTAGCGACCCAGCAATGTTTTTTTGACAACCCTAATCTGAGATAGGGAAACCATTCACGACACTAGATAGCCGCGCAACTTAAAGCAAAAGAGGTCAAGACCACCTTGATACTAAAATTGAAGTACTATTTTTCAGGTAAAGATCTTGCTTTGCTTAAAATTATGTATTGAGAATGTTGTGTGCCCCCACCAATGAAGCTTAGCTTCACCTTTGAAGCCATTATGTCAATTGCATGCACGAACAGAGGAATTTGCACTAGGAAATACTGAAACTTCACAAAGAAACGGCAACCCTTATTGGGTTTATCCAACAACATAGAAAACGACGCTCTTATATCAGCAAAAGAAGCCCAAGCTCATAGACGTTGTTGATCTTGTGGCGTCAAAAGGAGACTTCTTCCAAATTTACCCCAAACTGCTCTAAATTTTCTTAACTAATCTATGGCACAAAAGACTCAACAAATAACCAGAGCAAATCAAAAAAAGGAAAAGCAATAACCAAAACAAGAAGAAGAACGTCAGAGAGCTTACTCGATCTGCGTCCACCTCCTTGCTGTAATTAGACGGCTTCACGAACCGCTTCCCTGCGGTTAAAGGATTTACCGAGAGTGGATTCAGCAAGGAAACGAGAAAGAAAAGTTACTAGAGGGCAGAGATGGATGGGTACCTTTTCGAATTTGAGGAGCTTTACCATGGCGACTAGGAGGGATCGTCTTCTGCTTCTTCTTGCCCTTGAACAGGTTTCCTTTCTGCGTCATCCCTAGAGAATCCCAATCTGTGGACTTCCAAAAGAGAGTTGCTTTTGCTGCTAAAGATTCCCCTCTAGGGTTGCTCGGCCGCCTTGGCTATGAATTAATGCAAGCACCTCCCACAACCGGTGACTGACCGACTAGGATTAGGGCATTAAATGGGATGATTGCACTTTCAGTTAAACCCCTGAAGAATTTTATTTACGACAAATCCCTAGCATAAGGGTATTATTATTTCTAACTGGGTGAACTTTATGAAAAACAAGCCCCTTTGTTTTGAGTTTTGGGAACCTAATCTGGTTTGGTTCAGTAACTAAAACACTAAATTACTTCTTTTTAATCCAGTTTAGTCTTTAATAAATAATTAAATAATATTATTTTAATTTGATTCTAATTTTACTTTTGATATGATTTATATCTAACAATTTATCGCTACTCTCATTTCTTGTCTCTCTTTTCTCTTTTTTAAAATATTTAAATATTTTATAATATAAAATAAAATAAAAATTATTGGAAAAGAGTGTAAATAATTTGAGCAGATAAAATATAATTAATTTTTTTAATTTACTAATAATTGTTTAATGTAGGTTTAATAAATAATTATATAATAAAATAAAAGTAACTCGTTGGAAAGGGCGTTTAAAAAAAATTATTGAAAATCAGTTTACTGGCTTAAAAGAGAAGCCTATGAATATTAAAATTTAATTTCCGAACTTAAGATAACTAAATTGGCTAATTTGCGAGCTTAGAAGACAACAAAGGTTAATTCGCTGACTTAACAAAACAAGCCAGCAAACTATGTTTTTATAGGCTTATAGACAACAAATTCATAATAAGTTAACTGTACACTTTTTTTTTTAATTTATTATGTGATGAGTCACTATTCTGACATTTGTAAGTTTATGTTATATATTTGCGGGCTTAGTCATATTATCTGTTGACTTAGAAGGTGAAGTTTGCAAATAAGAAGAATAAATTCGTACACTGATACTTATCAAATCATATCTAATCTCATCTTATTCTCTCTCCTCTCTCTCTCTCAGTAAGGAGGATAGCTGAGAGACGGTGAAGAAAACAATTTCCTCTCGCTCCCACTATCAGTCATCTTTCGCTCGCTCCCACTTTCAGTAGCACGTTGTCTCCTTCAAAGAATTAAATCGACTGTTGCACGCCGCCTTCGACAAAGAAACCTCTTGGGAGTCACATGCCGTCTTTAATGAAGCAACGACATCCTAAAATTTCTCGCATCCAACAAATAGCATTTTCTAGACTAACAGTATCTTGTTGAAGAGCTTCGAACGATCTCAAGTAAGTATTATAATCCTTTTACTATCTCAAATTATTATAGATCTAATAAATCATAGCTCATTTATTGTATATATTGTTTTACCTACCAACAGCAAAATGATTTTCTGTAGAAGATAAGCTATATATAGATTAGGCTATGGGCCATGCATGTTGCATTATTATTATAGGCTATGGATTTTAGAAAAGTTTATCCTAAGGCATCAAAATGTACTATTGCTTTCTTATATAGATGTGTTTCTTCATATTTCACCACTAGGGAGAAGATGCCATAGAGATGGCAAGAGATGAAAATTGAACTGATGAGAAAAATATAATTTTATTAGAGCACCTTCATCACCAACATGATATAGGGAAAAAGAGTGGTAAGAATTTTACCAAAAATGATTGGAATGAAGTTATGAAAGGTTAAAAACTGAGTACTAGGACCGACATACACAAGGATAAGTTAAAAAGTATGTGAAAGAAGCTTTGTGAGTATTAGAGAAATTACAAGAGCCTAAAAGAAAAATGTGGATGGGGTGGTGTTGGTGTTGGAGTTGGGGTTAGGGTTGGGACGACATCATCCACAAGTCAATCACACCTAATATTGAAGATTGAGATTTTTTTGTTAAAAAAATATTTAATAATGTTTTTTCAAATTTAATTAAATTGGTATATATTTTATTTTTTGAATGAACAATTGTTAACCATAATAATACAAAATACTTTTTCCACTATACAGAATGACATGAGAGACAAACAATATCAAGGCAAAGAATTTGTACACTTTGAAGATATGGGGTTTGTAACATGACAAAATGCTTTTGCATCTATTGAACCAAATGACAAGACAATGAATGAAAGTATTAGGTCTTCTAATACACCTAGCTAGTAGAAATATATGTGGGAAATCCCCTGTTGATGAAAGTCAGTTTGCTGATTGTACTTGGCAGATAGATTTTAATATCTCCCATATTAACTTCATACATACTACTAAAACCTTATTTGGTAGTAAGAGACAAAATAAAACTGGATCATCTACGGCTCAAAGAAAGAAGTCCCACGTTAGCAATGAAGCCTTCGATAAATTTGTTAATGGTTTGTTAAAAAGGCGTGAAAGAAAATGATGCAATATGATAGGCTACAGAACGATTACTTCAAGATTTTCCCATAATCAAAAAATTACGAAACTAAGGCTGATCGATCCGTAACTTCCTGATCTACATTTTTCGTAGTTGCGCCCTTCGCATATTTGAACTAAAACTGAGGTAAAATCATGATAGAGTAGGGATAATGGTAGTGGTGACGAGTGGAGTGGATGTTAGAGTTATGGATGATAATGGAAATGAGGGTGGATGGTTGATGTAGTTAAGGAATAAGGACGAAGGGGAAGAAGTGGTCGAGATCCCAAGGAGGAGGGAGGACTCGACAGATGAGGGAGATTAGAAGTTACAAGAGACCTTGCCAACGGTAGAGATGGTTGGTTGGTGAAGAGAGAGGAGGGAGATTAGGGTAGAGAAACTAAAGAGAAGATAGATGAAGATAAAAACTAATATTCATTAAACATAATAATTTTGGCTGCCATCCACACCTTTATAGAGATTAGCTAATAAACCAAAATAATAATTATTAACCCTAATTCTAGTAAACTCCCGCCAATCGTGTTTGAACACACCCAATCATGTTCAAACGCACAAAAGACGTTCTCTATGAATGTGAACTGATGCTGGTGTTCGCACGAGAGCGTTCGAATGCCCCCACATTGCCCTTAAGGTGTAAAGTCGGGGAAACGCTCCAAGATGTCCGTCTCTAACTCCCATGTCACCTCATCTTGCCAAGCCACTCAACTAGGACCTCCATCTCTAATCTGATACCATGACGTCGTCAGCGCTTAACAAGTACACGAATTAGCTCCACAATCTCTATCTCCTCTAATGACTCCAGTAGAACAAATCCAACGACCTGATGATCACCAATCCACTCCCACAATAATGAAACATGGAAGACAAGTTGTACTCTCGACCCCTCAGGCAACTCCAAATAATATGCCATCGGATCAATATGCTCTAACACCCGAAATAGACCGAATTAGCAATGTGCTAACTTTTGGTTTCGCATCAGACGCAAGGTCACCTGTTGATACGGTTTGCACCCTTATAAACACCCAACTACCGATGTCAAACTCTTGCTCCCAATGGTTGCGATCATAAACTTGCTTCACACGATTTTGAGCAAGTTTAAGATGGGCACGCAACTGATAGATTACTGAACGATCCCTTCAAAATCTGGATTTATTGTAAAAAGTAGTTCGACACAATCAAGGGAAAATATTTACCAAATATTCTCTCGTAGTCAGAAAATTATAAAACTAAGTTGGGTCGATACACAACTCTCTAATCTACATTTTCTGTACTTACACCCTTTGTAGATTCGAACTGTAACTCGGACTAAATCATGATATATTAGGGATGAAGGTGGTGGTGACAGGTGGAGTGGATGTGAGAATTATGGATGATAATGGAGATGAGGGTGGATTGTTGATGTAGTTAAGGGATAAGGAAAAAGAGGAAGAAGTAGTCGAGATCCCAAGGTGGAGGGAGGACTCGACAAACCAGAGAGATTAGAAGTTAGAAGAGACATTGCCAACGGTAGAGGTGGCTAGTTGGTAAAGAGGGAGGAGGAAGATTAGGGTAGAGAGACGAAAGAGAGGATAGAGGAAGATAGAAACCAATATTTATTAAGCATAATTATTTTGACTGCCATCCACACTTTTATAGAGACTAGCTAATAAGCCAAAATAATAATTATTAACTCTAATTCTAGTGGATTCTCGTCGATCGCATTCGAACGTGCCTAACCACGTTATAACTCACAAAAGGCATTCTCTATCGATACAAACTAATGCAGGTATTTGAGCGCACCCGACCGCGTTTGAATGCACATTTCGCATTCTCTGTTTTTGTGAACTAATATAGGCGTTCGCAAAGGTATTCGAACGCGACCTATAAAAAATTTATTTTAATGAAAATAAATAAATAATACAATAAAAAAAGACTCTAACAAGGTGTATCAACAACCTCCTCAATGTGGCATCTCTATCCATCAAAGCCAAGTCCACCTTTGTACGATCTACAGATGCCACTAGGTCATAAGCGAGTAATGTCGAAGTTGTATGCCCATACACCACCTCGAATGGAGTCATGCCAATATTGCTGTGGTGAGCGATGTTGTAAGACCGCTCCGCCCATGGTAAGAACTCCAACTATCATTTCAGCATCTCTCTAACAAAGGACCGCATGTACTGCTCAATGCCTCGATTGACTACCTCGGTTTGGCCGTCCATTTACGGATGGTAGGCCAAACTGAAATTCAATCGAGTCCCCTGTAATCTAAAAAACTCCATGCAAAAGTCGCTCACAAAAACACGATTACGATCTGAGACAATTGTGCGTGGCATGCCATGCAACCGAGCAACATCTCTAATAA
This sequence comes from Typha angustifolia, assembly GCF_048772165.1. Classification (NCBI taxonomy): domain Eukaryota; kingdom Viridiplantae; phylum Streptophyta; class Magnoliopsida; order Poales; family Typhaceae; genus Typha; species Typha angustifolia. Next base: position 5,665,328 of record NC_133252.1, on the reverse strand, counting down.
AAATTTCAGCTACTGACTTAGCTAAAAATAGATGTGACAATACAGAAAAGTGCGTATACTTGCTTAATTTGTCAACCACCACAAAAATTATGGAATAACCATGTACCAACGGAAGACTTTCTAAGAAATCTATAGAAATGTCTTCCCAAACACGGTCCGTTATTGGTAGAGGCTGAAGTAATCCGGCCTATTTCAATATGGTTGCCTTCGCACTTTGACAGACTTCGCAAGCATGAACAAAACTCCTCACATCTTGCCTTTGTCCCGGCCACGTGCAGCTCTGTGATATCCTCTTGTAAGTCCTCAAGACGTCCTCATGACCAGCCTCTAGAGTTTAGTGAAAGTGCTCCAACAATTTCTGCCACAATCTCTCATTTGTTGTCACCCGAATGCACCCGTGGTCCAACAGCAAATCGCCTCGGTTCTCCAACTCCGGATGACGCTTTGGATCATCCAATACCTCCTATAACAATCTCATAACATTTGGGTCAGATGTACATGTGTATCTCAGCTCATCAAGAAAAGGAAAAGTGGGTGAAGAATAGGCTGTTGTTACGAACCCTCTTTTGGTGCTATGGCTCTGATACCAGCTTGTTACGATCCTTCCTCGGCTATAGGCTCTGATTCAAGATTAATACGATCTTGCACGGAACTTTGAGATCAGATCCCGAAATATCCCGCCGTTGGATCGCTGTGAAATTTTGATATGTTGTAGGCCCGGAAAAGAGCTTTCCAACGGATCTAGTTTCAGGCGAATCGGAGATGGGGATCTCGAAATATCGTTCGTTTAGTGGACAAACGTCAGGATACTCTGTTTTGGATTCCGTGGATGAAGGCACGAAATCCTAGGTAATGGTGGATTGTGGAGGGCCGGTGTTGATGGGGTGGCACCGGTGTAAAAGTGATGGTGGAAGGGTTATGGATGATGGAAAGGTTAGGGATAGCGATGGATAAATTGGAAGAAGGGGGAGAAGAGGGCCACTCCTAAGGGACTAGGGTGATTGGCCTGTCGAGGGAGATTAGAAGCGGCGTCGCCGGGGAGATTGAGGGAACGGGAGCGAAGAAGATGAAGGAGGCAAGGCAAACTCAATTCTCAATAATCAATAATAATTTTGGTTACCCTACACATACTTTTATAGGCTAACCAACAACTCAATCTTATCCTAAAACACAATCTTATCCTAAAACTCAATCTTATCCTAAAACACAATCTTATCCTAAAACTCAATCTTATCCTAAAACTCAATCTTATCCTAAGGTAAATCCAAACTTGAGACGATGTCGGTGAAATCCGAATCGTATCAATCCACCACGCTTCCGCAACCTTGTCCTCAAGGTTTGAAATTTGGGAAGCGATCCATGATGTCTGCCTCTAGCTCCCATGTAGACTCGTCAGTAGGTTTGCCCAACCACTCAATCAGCACTTCAGTCTCTAATCTGGATCCTTGGCGTCTTCTCCTACGACTTAGGACTCGAACCGGCTCAGTGGAGCCATCTTCCTCCATTGGTTCGGGTAAGGTCGAACCCACTACATGGTTAGGCCCGATCTGGGCCTTCAATGCCGAGACATGGAAGACGGGATGTATCCTGGTTCCTTCAGGTAGGTCCAATCGGTAAGCTACTGGACCGATTCGTTGTAGCACTCGGTACGGACCATAGTACTTGTATCCCAACTTTTGGTTCAAAATTGGCCTCAATGTGGATTGTCGATACGGTTGAGCTCGAACGAACACCAATTGATCCACCTCAAATTCTCGCTCACGTCTGCCTTTGTCATGCGTTTGCTTCATGCGGTTTTGTGCTGTGGCTAGGTGAGTCTTGAGCCGTCTCAATGTTTCATCTCGATCAGCAAGCTCCAAGTCAAGCTCAGTCCTATCCGTCGCTGCGAGTCTATCGTAGGCACGCAAGACAGGGGGAGTGCGCCCATAAACCGCCTCAAATGGGGTCATGCCAATGCTTGAGTGATGAGCGGTATTGTATGACCACTCAGCCCAGGGAAGAAATTTGACCCAATCCTTTGGTCGATCCGCCACAAAGCATCGCAAGTATTGCTCTAGTCCACGATTCACCACCTCGGTTTGGCCATCCGTCTCGGGGTGATATGCTGAACTAAGATTGATTTGAGTCCCTTGCAATCTGAAGAACTCGGACCAAAACTCACTTATGAAGATGCGATCCCGGTCTGACACGATAGTCCTAGGCATCCCATGCAAGCGTGCCACTTCCCGAACAAAAATTTCAGCAACCCTTTTTGCTGAAAACGGGTGAGACAATGTTATGAAATGTGCATACTTGCTCAATCTATCCACCACAACAAACACCACCGATTGTCCTCGAACTTCCGGCAGCCCCTCGATGAAGTCCATGGAGATATCCTCCCAAATACGCTCTGGTATCGGTAGTGGTTGCAGTAGCCCGCTAGGCTTGAGTGCCTCCGATTTGGCTCGTTGGCAGATTTGACATTCACGCACATACTTCTTCACGTCCGTCTTCATCCCAGTCCAAGTACAGTTTTGGGCCAGCCGCTTGTAAGTACGTAATACCCCTTCATGACCTGCTATAGGAGTATCATGGAAGTGTGCCATCAATAGCCTCCGTAGCTCTTCGTTTCGGGGTACCTTGATTCGCCCGTGCTCTAGTACTAACCCATTGCGCTCCTCGTGCTCGGGGTTGCTTGAGGGGTTCTCTCTCAACTCCTCCATGAGTCGGACCAGATCACTATCCTCTGCACTGGCTCTCCGTAGATCTGAAAAGAAAGGAAAAGTGGGTGCCGAGAAAGAAGCGAGCTCCCTTTCTTTTGAAAGTTCAAGCAGCGGTTTACTTCCATCCAACAACACTCTCTGATCATCTCTCCAAAAGGTCAATGTGAGGCTTATAAAATCAAAGGTCACGGGCCCCAAGCTCCGAAGCCATTGGGTCCCTAAAACAATATCGGCACCTTGCAAGGCCAACGGATAAAGATCCAATGTGAAAATTTGGCCTTGCACCTTCAATTCTGCACCTCCACAAATAGAATCTGCTCGCAAAGTGGTGCCATCTCCAATAGTCACATCGAACCCTTCCGTGGGTTCCGACTCGAGCCCAATCTTCCTAAGGAGCCTCTTGTCAATGAAGTTGTGGGTGGACCCGGTGTCAATCAAGATTCTCACTGTGGTTTTCTTGATTACACCGTTCACCCGCAAGGTCTTTGGCGCGGCTGTCCCCGAATAGGCATCGAGGGAGATTTCGGCCTTCGTGTCCTCCACGTGTTGTTGCTCCTCAACTTCTTCTCCTCGATGTCCAGCCACATCTGCACCTTCAGCTGCCATGGGTGGAAGATCGTGGCCTTCTCCTTTGAGTTGTAGCTTGGCAGGGAGCTGCAACGTCATCACCGGTGACGAAGCTGTCGTGGTCGACTGTCGATTGACCGAGGAGAATGGTAGAAGATCGCTGGAGGCCATATACGATTTCTTCTTAGTTGCCGACTCACGGTGGTTGCAAAGGGAGCTGGTGAAAGGCAGCCCAAGTGTCGAAATTCGCGGTTTCGGATCATCTCCTTCACCACCGATGAGGATTCCTGATGAGGGATATCCAGCGACCAGGTGTGGCGTAGCCAGCACTTCGCGATTTGTCGACAAGGTCTCCGGTGCATGGGAAGATGTGGAGGTTCCGAGGGCTGCTACAATGGTTGCAGATCTCATTGTAGTTGGTGGCAGTTCGTTGCGGCTGACCATAGGTCGAGGTGTAGAATCTCGCTCTTGCTGGATAGCCGAACTTTCCCCTATTTTTGTGATGAACGGGGAGGCCGTGGAGGATGTTGGGTATGTTGTGGAGGGTTCCCAATGCTGTCTTGTGATTGCCTTGCTTGTTGAAAAAGGTTTCGTCCATGCCCGTATTTCCTGCATCATCTCCATCATTATTTGCTTGTTGATGGCAATCTGTTTGGAAATAGACCCCAACATGGATAGAACGCTAGGTTCTTCCGTATTCCTATTAGATCGAGTGATCGTCATTGGAAGCGCTTGTCCGAGGAACGGTGGCTCTGATACCAGATTGTTACGAACCCTCTTTTGGTGCTATGGCTCTGATACCAGCTTGTTACGATCCTTCCTCGGCTATAGGCTCTGATTCAAGATTAATACGATCTTGCACGGAACTTTGAGATCAGATCCCGAAATATCCCGCCGTTGGATCGCTGTGAAATTTTGATATGTTGTAGGCCCGGAAAAGAGCTTTCCAACGGATCTAGTTTCAGGCGAATCGGAGATGGGGATCTCGAAATATCGTTCGTTTAGTGGACGAACGTCAGGATACTCTGTTTTGGATTCCGTGGATGAAGGCACGAAATCCTAGGTAATGGTGGATTGTGGAGGGCCGGTGTTGATGGGGTGGCACCGGTGTAAAAGTGATGGTGGAAGGGTTATGGATGATGGAAAGGTTAGGGATAGCGATGGATAAATTGGAAGAAGGGGGAGAAGAGGGCCACTCCTAAGGGACTAGGGTGATTGGCCTGTCGAGGGAGATTAGAAGCGGCGTCGCCGGGGAGATTGAGGGAACGGGAGCGAAGAAGATGAAGGAGGCAAGGCAAACTCAATTCTCAATAATCAATAATAATTTTGGTTACCCTACACATACTTTTATAGGCTAACCAACAACTCAATCTTATCCTAAAACACAATCTTATCCTAAAACTCAATCTTATCCTAAAACACAATCTTATCCTAAAACTCAATCTTATCCTAAAACTCAATCTTATCCTAAGGTAAATCCAAACTTGAGACGATGTCGGTGAAGTCCGAATCGTATCAGCTGTAAGCTCGGCAGTATCGGGTTGGCACAATAGTGCATCCGTGCTCTATTTTCCGTTCTCTTCTTGTATTGAATTTCATAATCATACCCCAGCAATTTTGTGACCCATCTTTGCTGTGCTAGAGTGTGAATACATTGTTCTATAAAGTATAGAAGACTCCTTTGATCGGTTTAGATAATGAATCGCCTACCAATCGAATAAAGTCTCCACTTTGTCACTGCATACAGAATTGCTAATATCTCTCTCGTAGGTCGATAATTGCTGGAATTTTTGTAAAAAAGCTAAGCAAGGCTATGGGACGTCCTTCTTACATTAGTACAACACCTATGCTAACTTCTAATGCATCATATTTCACAATGAACTATTTGGTCAAGTCCGGCAGAGCTAGAACGGGCGCCATTGTTATTACTGCTTTTAGTTTTTTAAAGGTTGTCGTGGCTTCATCCGTCCATCTAAAAGAGTCATTCCTCAGTAAAGAAGTAAGAGGAGCAGCAATCTTGTCATACCCAGCGATGAAGCAATGATAATACCCGACCAGCCCCAAGAATCCTTGCGATCTTATAGTGAAATAAGGATTGGCCAAGCAGTCATGCACGCCACCTTTTGAGGATCCGCCGCCACTCTTTTTGCTGTGATGATGTGGCCTAAATACTCCACTTGTGGTACTCCCCATAGGCACTTGGACTTCTTAATCCTCAACTGGTTTTGCTTCAATAAATTCAGCACATCCTTCAAATGCCGCTAATGCTTCATTTCAGTCCTGTTATAAACCAAAATATCGTCAAAGAATATAAAGACATACCTTTGCAGTAGAGGCCGAAAAATATTATTCATGAGGCCATGAAAAGTAGCTGGAGCATTGGTGTGACCAAAGGGCATCACCCGAAACTCGTAGTGCCCGTCCGGAGTCTAAAATGTAGTTTTGTGCACATCCACCGAGTGAACTCTAATTTGATGATACCCAGCCCTCAAGTCAAGCTTGTTGAATATGGTCGCTCTTGCAAGCTCATTCAATAGCTCCTCTATGAACAGAATGGAATACTGGTCCGTGACAGTGATAGCGTTTAGTTCCCGGTAGTCGACACAAAAATGCTATGTCCCATCCTTCTTCCACACCAATAGCACGAGCGATGAGTAATGACTATGACTTGGTTGTATGAGGCCTTACTCCAAAATCTCGACTACCAATTTAGAGATAATTTGCTTTTGCACATGTGGATATCGATATGGTCTCATGTTCGCTGGTGCAGTCCCAAGCACAATCTTTATACGATGGTCCGCCGTTAGCCTTGGCGGCAACTCTTTTGGTTCCTGAAATAGTCTGGTAAATTTATCTAATAAATTAGACAAATCAATTGTAGTACTTGGAGTCATTAGAGGCTCATCTTTTGTTGGTCTTAACTAAAGAAGATAAGTTAAATCACTCGCACTAGGCAGCCCCACCATCGGCTGCATCGCTGGAATCGACGAGGACCGAACAGCATCAAACCGCAACTCTTTATTTCCTTGCTTAAATTTCATCCACATGCTCCAAAAATCAAATGTGATGGGTTGCAACCTCTGCAACCACTGATTGCCTAGCATAATGTCTGCTCCTCTCAGCGCCAACAAATACAAGTCCATAATGATGTCGTGTCCTTGCACCCATATACCGACCCAGCGACACAAGCTCTCAACCCAAAGCTTGGTGCCGTCACCAATAGCAACTTCAAACCCCATAGTCGATTCAGCGTCCAAGCCCAACTTTCTCACTAACTTCTCATCTAGAAAGTTGTGTGTACTTTCAGAATCGATGAGGATGTGCATATAATGCTTTCTAACGAGTCCATCCACCCCCAATGTTTTCAACGCGAAAGTACCCAAATATGCATGCATCGATATTTTCGCTTGGATATCCTCCTCCGCAACCTCCTCATGGACCTCCTATAAACACTCTCCATCATCAACAACCTCATCGTCCCCCTCGAGACCATTGATGAGCATCATACTCCCGATCATTTTGAAACATCGATGATCAGGGATGAAACGTTCATCGCATCAAAAGCAAAGCCCTTTCGCTCTTCACTCCTCCACCTAGGCAAGTATGGGAGTTCGAACGGGGGGTATTGTGCCTCCTCTAACATTGAAAGAGGGTCTTACGGGTGGTCGTGCTCCAGTACTAGCAGCAGCTGCCTTTGAACCCGCAGATTTTCTAGCCGGCATTCTAGGCGCAAACCGCTCATCTCGGTTGCCCCAACTTGCTTTCGTTGCCATCTTGAGAGCCTTGTATTTTTGCTCTATCCTCACGACCTTCTCAAAGGCCTCCTTAAGAGTGGTAGGATAGAGAGCACGAACATCTGTTTGAATCTCCTCCCGCAGCTCTGAAATGAATGTGCTCATCAATGTCGGTTCGGGCCAAGGTGGCTCACAACGACTACTAACTCTTGCAAATTCTGCTTGATACTCCAATATGGTTGTCCTCTGAACCATCTTGCTTAATATGGCAGCAAAATCTTCATACGTCACTATCCAAAATCTACGTGTAATCCTTCTACAAAAGTTTGCCCAACCGGTAAATCCTCCACCACGAATAGCCGATTGATACCAATGCAATGCCGTTCCTTGGAGCTGAAAGCTTACCATCTATATCTTTGCATCCTCCGCTGTCCCTTGACAATCAAAATATTGCTCCACTTGAAACACCCAATCCGTCGGATCACCGCCTTGGAATTTTGGGAAATCCAAGTGTGCAACTCTCCCCCGGATAGCATTGTGGGAAATCCAAGTGTGCAACTCTCCCCCGGATAGCATTGTTGAGCTCACAAAAGATTCTTGGTTTAGGTCTGAACATTTGTGCTTGTTGCTCTCCTTCTCTGAATCCTCGAGCATGCCTATGACCATCTTCGAAGGGATCAGCATCATCCTCTAAGTGTCAATCTTCTTCATCGACGAAGTGCACCGATGCCGCACGCCTCTTGGGTTCCACCATTGCCAATCTTGGATTATGTATCGGAGATAGGGGATGACGTGTAGGAATAGGTAAAAGAGAATTATTGACATTAACATATCATACCTGGACCTGTGAGGTATCGGATCGGTGTGGTCCCACTACTGGTCCTTCTTGAGGCATTGATCTTTGTCGAGGAGATGACAAAACCGATCAGTTCATGATATATTCCTTCATGGCATTATGATCATTCTACATTGCATCGACCCTATGCAACAATGTTTGGAGCATGCCCCTAAGTTTATCCACCAAGCCTTTGTTCACACCCATGGACATTGGTTGACTCGGTCTTACCGTAGTCGCCCCAAAGGAATCGACCTCTCGATTAGAGTTATTGTGGATTGAGTCTTCCCTTATCAGTGTGCTCTCCATTAATCTCCTTGTTGATGTCATCTTCTTTATCTCCACCATTAATGGAGGTGCAAGGTTCACCGGCCTCTGATACTAATGATAGGTTACGGAGTGATTCCTTCAAGATTTAGATTTATTATAGGAAGCAGTCCGCGCAACCAAAGGAAAATATTCACCAAATGTTTTTTTTTGTAGTCAAAAAATTATGAAACTAAGGCTGATCGATCCGTAACTTCCTAATCTATGTTTTGTGAATTTACGATCTTAGCAGATTTTGAACTAAAATTGAGACGAAAACATGATAGAGTGGGGATGATAGTGGTGGTGATGAATGGAGTGGATGTTAGAGTTATGAATGATAATGGAGATGAGGGTGAATGGTCAATATAGTTAAGGAAAAATGACAAAGGGGAAGAAGTGATCGAGATCCTAAGGAGAAGGGAGGACTCGACAGACAAGGGAGATTAAAAGTTAGAAGAGACCTTGACAATGGTAGAGGTGGCTGGTTGGTGAAGAGGGTGGAGGGAGATTAGGGTAGAGAGACTAGAGAGAGGATAGAGAAAGATAAAAATCAATATTTATTAAGCATAATAATTTTAGCTGCTATCCACACCTTTATAGAGGCTAGTCAATAAGCCAAAATAATAATTATTAACCCTAATTCTAGTGGACTCCCGTCGATCGCATTCGAATAGGGTCGACCACGTTCGCACTGATGCAAGCGTTCACACGCGGGCGTTCGAACGCACAAATGATATTCTTTGTAGATGCAAACCGATGCAAGCGTTCACACGTGGGTGTTCGAATGCATATTTAGCATTCTTTATTTTTGCTAACTAATGTAGGCGTTCACAAAGGTATTCGAATTCGCCCCTTCCGCATTCGAACGCGACCTACAAAAAATTTATTTTAATGAAAATAAATAACTAATGTAATAAGAAAAGATTCTAATAAGGTGTATCACAATGATAAATTTTGAATTGAAAAAATTAAAAAAAGGGAATGCCAAATGGAAAATGATAAAGAGATATAACACTATTTGTCGTTAACTTATGAAATTCCCAATATAGATTGTAGAAAGATATATTTTCTCAAAGGGGTTCTTTTAGATGATAATTGTAACAACCTATCTTAAAAAAGAAATAAAAAAAATAAAAAATAAAAAATAATTAGTGCATGGCACGACGTGGCCGACCATAGCGTGGCCAGCCTCGTGCGATGCAACGGTAGGCGAGTTGACGGTGCCACACGCCCCCAACTGTCGCTAGTCCGGCCAACTTGGCCGAGCTAGCTGGCGTGATGGGCCCCATCGCCACCCCCAAGCCCCCCTTTTCGTTGCCTCTGTCTCTCATTTCCTTCTCTCCCGTCTCTTTCTCTCGGTCTCTCTCTCCTCTCTCTCTCTCTCAAACTCTCTTTCCTTCGTGCTGCTGCTGTCCTGCCACCACCAAGGTGAGCCTCTCTCTCTCCCCTCTCTTTCTCTCTCTCTCCCTCTCTCACTAATAGGCTCTGATACCAATTTGATAGGCTCTGATACCAATTGATAGGCTCTGATACCAATTAGTTAAAGCTCAGATACCAAATTGATGGGATTTAGAACCAAAATATCGGCTACAGAACAATTCTTTAATTTCTGAATTTATTACAGAAAGTAGTCGACACAACCGTGGGAAAATATTCGTCAGATATTCTCCGGTAGTTAGAAAATTACGTTACCAATTGGGTTGGATCCGTATCTTCCTAATCTACAACTTTTGTATTTACGCACTTTGCAGATTCGAACTATAGTAGGGACAAACATACAGAATAACGTGGGTGATGGTAGTGGTGACGGGTGGAGTGGATGTTAGGGTTATGGATGGGTATGGAGATGAGGGTGGATAGTGGAAGTGATTAAGGGAAGTAGACGAAGGGAACAAAGTGGTTGAGATCCTAAAGAAGAGGGATGACTCGATAATCGAGGGAGATTAAAAGCAAGGAGAAACCTTGCCAACGATAGAGGTGCAAGGATGGTAAAGTGGAAGGAGGGAGGAGTCTAGAGAGAAGATAGGAGGCAAGAAATCAAGAATCTAATAGCAATATGAAGTTGGTTGCCATCCACATATTTATAGAGGCTAGCCAACAAGTCCTAAAACAATAAGAATCCCTAATTCTAGATGGTTCCCATCGATCGCGTTCGAACGCACCTGATCGCGTTCGAACACACTCAAAAAGCCCCTTCTCTGGATTTGCGAATGCGACATAGGCGTTCACAAGCCGTTCGAATGTGGGCGTTCACAAACGCATTCACAAGGCGTTCATAAACGCGGGCGTTCACATGGCGTTCACAAGGTGTTCACAAGCGTTCATAAAGCGTTCACAAGGTGTTCACTAGGGTTCACAAGCGTTCGAACTCAATTCCATCTGCGTTCAAACGCGACCTACAGGAATTTTATTTTAATGAAAATAAACACCTAATGCAATAAGAAAAGATCCTAACTAAGTGTATCAGCCTACCATGCTTCCCCTACCTTGCCCTCAAGGTGAAGAGTCAAGAAAATGCTCCAAGATATTAGTCTCCAACTCCCATGTCGCCTCATCAAATGGCTTGCTAAGCTACTCAACTAAAATCTCCATCTCCAATCTGGTACCATGTCGTCGTTGGCGTCTAGCAAGTACTCGAACTGGCTCTACGATCTCTATCTCCTCCAATGGCTCCGGTAGAACCAATCCAACAATCTCATGATCTCCAATGCGCTCTCTCAATAATAAAACATGAAAGACAGGGTGCACTCTCGACCCCTCTGGCAGCTCCAAATGATATACAACCGGACCAATACGCTCCAACATTCGAATGCATTCGCGGTCCAATAGCAAACCGCCTCGATTCTCCAACTCGAGATGGCGCTCCGGATCATCCATCACCTCCTACAACAAGTCAAGCTTACTAAATATAGTCGCCCCTGCAAGCTCGTCCAGCAACTCCTCGATAACCGGAATGGGATATCGGTACTTGACGGTAATAGCGTTTAGTGGTCGGTAGTGACACAAAAACACCATGTCCCATCCTTTTTCGCACCAAAAGCACGAGGGATGAGTATGAGCTATGGCTTGATTGTATGAGGCCTTGCTCTAATATCTCGGCTACCATCTTTGAGATAACTTCTTTTTGCACATATGGATACCGATATGGCCTCACGTTCACCGGTGTAGCCCCGGGTACAATCTCTATGCGATGGTCTGTCGCTCTCCTCGGTGGCAACTCTTGCGGCTCCTTAAACAGTCCATAAAAGTTATCTAATAAATTGGATAATTTAATTATAGTACATGAACTCGTTTGAGGCTCATCTCCTACTGGTCCTAACTGAAGAAGATAGGCCAAATCATACGCACCAAGCAGCCCCACCATAGACTGTATTGCACGAATCGGCGAAGTTCGTACACCATCAAGCCGCACATCTTTGTATCCTTGTTTATATTTTGATACGATTCGGACTTCACCGACATCGTCTCAAGTTTGGATTTACCTTAGGATAAGATTGAGTTTTAGGATAAGATTGTGTTTTAGGATAAGATTGAGTTGTTGGTTAGCCTATAAAAGTATGTGTAGGGCAACCAAAATTAGGATTGATTATTGAGAATTGAGTTTGCCTTGCCTCCTTCATCTTCTTCGCTCCCGTTCCCTCAATCTCCCCGGCGACGCCGCTTCTAATCTCCCTCGACAGGCCAATCACCCTAGTCCCTTAGGAGTGGCCCTCTTCTCCCCCTTCTTCCAATTTATCCATCGCTATCCTTAACCTTTCCATCATCCATAACCCTTCCACCATCACTTTTACACCGGTGCCACCCCATCAACACCGGCCCTCCACAATCCACCATTACCTAGGATTTCGTGCCTTCATCCACGGAATCCAAAAACAGAGTATCCTGACGTTCGTCCACTAAACGAACGATATTTCGAGATCCCCATCTCCGATTCGCCTGAAACTAGATCCGTTGGAAAGCTCTTTTCCGGGCCTACAACATATCAAAATTTCACAGCGATCCAACGGCGGGATATTTCGGGATCTGATCTCAAAGTTCCGTGCAAGATCGTATTAATCTTGAATCAGAGCCATAGCACCAAAAGAGGGTTCGTATCAATCTGGTATCAGAGCCTATAGCCGAGGAAGGATCGTAACAATCTGGTATCAGAGCCACCGTTCCTCGGACAAGCGCTTCCAATGACGATCACTCGATCTAATAGGAATACGGAAGAACCTAGCGTTCTATCCATGTTGGGGTCTATTTCCAAACAGATTGCCATCAACAAGCAAATAATGATGGAGATGATGCAGGAAATACGGGCATGGACGAAACCTTTTTCAACAAGCAAGGCAATCACAAGACAGCATTGGGAACCCTCCACAACATACCCAACATCCTCCACGGCCTCCCCGTTCATCACAAAAATAGGGGAAAGTTCGGCTATCCGGCAAGATCGAGATTCTACACCTCGACCCATGGTCAGCCGCAACGAACTGCCACCGGCTACAATGAGATCCTCAACCATTGTAGCAGCCCTCGGAACCTCCACATCTTCCCATGCACCGGAGACCTCGTCGACAAACCGCGAAGTGCTGGCTACCCCACACCTGGTCGCTGGATATCCCTCATCAGGAATCCTCATCGGTGGTGAAGGAGATGATCCGAAATCGCGAATTTCGACACTTGGGCCGCCTTTCACTAGCTCCCTTTGCAACCATAGTGAGTCGGCAACTAAGAAGAAATCGCATATGGCCTCCAGCGATCTTCTACCATTCTCCTCGGTCAATCGACAGTCGACCACGACAGCTTCATCACCAGCGATGACGTTGCAGCTCCCTGCCAAGCTACCACTCAAAGGAGAAGGCCACGATCTTCCACCCATGGCAGCTGAAAGTGCAGATGTGGCTGGACATCGAGGAGAAGAAGTTGAGGAGCAACATCACGCGGAGGGCACGATGGCCAAAATCTCCCTCCACGCCTATTCGGGGACGGCGGCACCAAAGACATTGCGGGTGAACGGAGTAGTCAAGAAGACCACAGTAAGAATCTTGATTGACACTGGGTCCACCCACAACTTCATTGACAAGAGGCTCCCTAGGAAGATTGGGCTCGAGTCGGAACCCACGGAGGGGTTCGATGTGACTATTGGAGATGGCACCACTTTGCGAGCAGATTCTATTTGTGGAGGTGCAGAATTGAAGGTGCAAGGCCAAACTTTCACATTGGATCTTTATCCGTTGGCCTTGCAAGGTGCCGATATTGTTTTGGGGACCCAATGGCTTCGGAGCTTGGGGCCCGTGACCTTTGATTTTATAAGCCTCACATTGACCTTTTGGAGAGATGATCAGAGAGTGTTGTTGGATGGAAGTAAACCGCTGCTTGAACTTTCAAAAGAAAGGGAGCTCGCTTCTTTCTCGGCACCCACTTTTCCTTTCTTTTCAGATCTACGAAGAGCCAGTGCAGAGGATAGTGATCTGGTCCGACTCATGGAGGAGTTGAGAGCGAACCCCTCAAGCAACCCCGAGCACGAGGAGCGCAATGGGTTAGTACTAGAGCACGGGCGAATCAAGGTACCCCGAAACGAAGAGCTACGGAGGCTATTGATGGCACACTTCCATGATACTCCTATAGCAGGTCATGAAGGGGTATTACGTACTTACAAGCGGCTGGCCCAAAACTGTACTTGGACTGGGATGAAGACGGACGTGAAGAAGTATGTGCGTGAATGTCAAATCTGCCAACGAGCCAAATCGGAGGCATTCAAGCCTAGCGGGCTACTGCAACCACTACCGATACCAGAGCGTATTTGGGAGGATATCTCCATGGACTTCATCGAGGGGCTGCCGGAAGTTCGAGGACAATCGGTGGTGTTTGTTGTGGTGGATAGACTGAGCAAGTATGCACATTTCATAACATTGTCTCACCCGTTTTCAGCAAAAAGGGTTGCTGAAATTTTTGTTCGGGAAGTGGCACGCTTGCATGGGATGCCTAGGACGATCGTGTCAGACCGGGATCGCATCTTCATAAGTGAGTTTTGGTCCGAGTTCTTCAGATTGCAAGGGACTCAAATCAATCTTAGTTCAGCTTATCACCCCGAGACGGATGGCCAAACCGAGGTGGTGAATCGTGGACTAGAGCAATACTTGCGATGCTTTGTGGCGGATCGACCAAAGGATTGGGTCAAATTTCTTCCCTGGGTTGAGTGGTCATACAATACCGCTCATCACTCAAGCATTGGCATGACCCCATTTGAGGCGGTTTATGGGCGCACTCCCCCTGTCTTGCGTGCCTACGATAGACTCGCGGCGACGGATAGGACTGAGCTTGACTTGGAGCTTGCTGATCGAGATGAAACATTGAGACGGCTCAAGACTCACCTAGCCACAGCACAAAACCGCATGAAGCAAACGCATGACAAAGGCCGACGTGAGCGAGAATTTGAGGTGGATCAATTGGTGTTCGTTCGAGCTCAACCGTATCGACAATCCACATTGAGACCCATTTTGAACCAAAAGTTGGGATACAAGTACTATGGTCCGTACCGAGTGCTACAACGAATCGGTCCAGTAGCTTACCGATTGGACCTACCTGAAGGAACCAGGATACATCCCGTCTTCCATGTCTCGGCATTGAAGGCCCAGATCGGGCCTAACCATGTAGTGGGTTCGACCTTACCCGAACCAATGGAGGAAGATGGCTCCAATGAGCCGGTTCGAGTCCTAAGTCGTAGGAGAAGACGCCAAGGATCCAGATTAGAGACTGAAGTGCTGATTGAGTGGCTGGGCAAACCTACTGACGAGTCTACATGGGAGCTAGAGGCAGACATCATGGATCGCTTCCCAAATTTCAAACCTTGAGGACAAGGTTGCGGAAGCGTGGTGGATTGATACGATTCGGACTTCACCGACATCGTCTCAAGTTTGGATTTACCTTAGGATAAGATTGAGTTTTAGGATAAGATTGTGTTTTAGGATAAGATTGAGTTGTTGGTTAGCCTATAAAAGTATGTGTAGGGCAACCAAAATTAGGATTGATTATTGAGAATTGAGTTTGCCTTGCCTCCTTCATCTTCTTCGCTCCCGTTCCCTCAATCTCCCCGGCGACGCCGCTTCTAATCTCCCTCGACAGGCCAATCACCCTAGTCCCTTAGGAGTGGCCCTCTTCTCCCCCTTCTTCCAATTTATCCATCGCTATCCTTAACCTTTCCATCATCCATAACCCTTCCACCATCACTTTTACACCGGTGCCACCCCATCAACACCGGCCCTCCACAATCCACCATTACCTAGGATTTCGTGCCTTCATCCACGGAATCCAAAAACAGAGTATCCTGACGTTCGTCCACTAAACGAACGATATTTCGAGATCCCCATCTCCGATTCGCCTGAAACTAGATCCGTTGGAAAGCTCTTTTCCGGGCCTACAACATATCAAAATTTCACAGCGATCCAACGGCGGGATATTTCGGGATCTGATCTCAAAGTTCCGTGCAAGATCGTATTAATCTTGAATCAGAGCCATAGCACCAAAAGAGGGTTCGTATCAATCTGGTATCAGAGCCTATAGCCGAGGAAGGATCGTAACATATTTCATCCACATGCTTCGGAAATCAAATGTGACGGGTCTCAAACTTTAAAACCATTGAGCACCAAGGACAACGTCCACTCCCCATAGCGCCAACGGATACAAGTCCACAATGATGTTGTGTCCTCGCACCCATATATCGACTCGGCAACACAAGCTCTCCGTCCTAAGCTTCGTGTCGTCTCCAATAGCAACGTCAAACCCCGTAGTAGGTTCGGCATCCAAACCCAATCTCCTCACTAACCTCTCGTCTAGAAAGTTATGTGTACTCCCCGAATCAATGAGGATGTGCACACAATACTTTCTAACGAGTCTATCTACTCGTAACGTCCTTGGCACAGAAATACCCGAATATACATGCATCCATATTTTAGCTTGGATATCTTCCTCAACGCCCTCCTCAACGGTCTCCTCATGGGTCTCCTTTAGACACTCTCCATCATCATCAATCTCATCATCCTCCTCAGGACCATCGATAAGCATCACACTCCCGATCGGTTTAAAACACCGATGACCGAGGGTGAAACGCTCATGACATCGAAAGAAAAGACCCTTCGCTCTTCGCTCCTCCACCTGGGTAGGTGTGAGAGTTCGAATGAAGGGAAGAAGATCTCTAAGGTGGTCATTGTCTAGTAGTCGCAGTCGTTGTTTTTGAAACATCAGAATTTGCAGCCGGCGTTCTAGGTGCAAACCGCCTGTCTCAGTTGCCCCAATTGGTTTTCGCTGCCATCTTTAGAGACCAATGTTTTTGTTCCATCCTCACGGCCTTCTCAAAGGCCTCCTCAAGAGTAGTAGGACATAGAGCACGAACATCCGCTTGTATCTCCTCTCGCAGCCCTAAAATAAATGTACTCATCAATGTGCGTTCATGCCACGGTGGCTCATAATGACTGCTAACTCTTTCAAACTTAGCTTGGTATTCCAATACGGTAGTCCTTTGAACCATCTTGCTTAATGTGGCAGCAAAATCTTCATAGGCCACTGTCCCAAATCTGTGTGTAATCCTCCTACAAAAATCAGCCCATCCGGTAAATCCATCACCACGAATAATCGATCTATACCAATGCAATGCCGTTCCTTGGAGGTGAAAGCTTGCCATCTGGACTTTTACATCTTCCGTTGTATCTTGACAATCAAAATATTGTTCAACTTGAAATACCCAATCCATTGGATCACCGCCTTGGAATTTTGGAAAGTCCAAACGTGCGGTTCTCCCCCGAATAGCATTGTTAGGTTTACGAAAGATCCTTGGTTCAGGTCAACCTTTGTGCATGTTGATCACCTTCTCTAAATCCTCGAGCACGTCCATCACCATCTCCATAGGGATCAAGCTCATCCTCATAGTGCCAATCCTCCTCATCGATGGAGCACACCGGTGCCTCACGCCTCTTGGGTTCCACCACCGCCACTCTTGGATTTTGTAACGAAGGTGGGGGATGACGTGAAGGTATAGGTAGGTCAGGATCACTAACACTCATATGACGCATCTAGACCTTGGGGTATCGGTTCGATGGGGTCCCATCGCTGGTTCTTCTTGAAACTCTGTTTGTCGTCGAGGAGACGACGAACCCAATCGATTCACGACATATTCCTTAAATTTATTGTGATCCTTTTGTATGTTGTCAACTTTATGCAAAAATGTTTGGAATATGCCCCTTAGTTCATCCATATTCGAACTTATAGATGTTGGTTGACTTGGTCCTGCCGTGGTTACTCCAAGGGAATCGGCCTCACGGTTAGGATCATCGTGCATTGAGTCCTCCTTTGTTGGTGTGCTCTCCATAGGTCTCCTTATTGATGTCATCTTCCTTGTTTCAACCATTAATGGAGATCTGAGGTTCGTCTGCTCTGATACCAATTTGATAGGCTCTAATACCAATTTGTTAAAGCTTGAATACCAAATTGATAGGGTCTAGAACCAAAAGATCGGCTACGGAACAATTCCTTAAGATCTGAATTTATTGCAGGAAGAACTCCGTGCAACCGTGGGAAAGTATTCGTCAGATATTCTCCGGTAGTTAGAAAATTACAAAACTAATTGGGTTGGATCTGTATCTTCCTAATCTATAACTTTTGTATTTACGCCCTTCATAGATTCGAATTGTAGCAGGGACGAAAATACGGAATAACATAGGTAATGATGGTGGTGACGAGTGGAGTGGATGTTAGGGTTATGGATGGGTATGGAGATGAGGGTGGATTGTGGAAGTGATTAAGGAAAGTAGACATAGGGAACGAAGTGGTCGAGATCTCAAAGAAGAGGGGTGGCTCGACAGTCGAGGGAGATTAGAAGCGAGGAGAAACCTTGCCAACGGTAGAGGTGGAATGATGGTGAAGAGGAAAGAGGGAGGAGTCTAGAGAAAAGATAGGAGAAAAGAAATCAAGAATCTAATAGCAATATGAAGTTGATTGCCATCCATATATTTATAGAAGCTAGCCAACAAGTCCTAAAACAATATGTATTGAAACCCTAATTCTAGAGGATTCCCGTCGATCGCGTTCGAACGCATTCAAAAGCCCTTCTCTGGATTTGCGAACGCGACACAGGCGTTCACAAGCCGTTAGAATGCAGGCGTTCACAAACGCGTTCACAAGGCGTTCACAAACGCGTTCACAAGGCGTTCACAAATGCGGGCATTCACAAGGCATTCACAAATGCGGGCGTTCACAAGGCGTTCACAAGCGGCCGTGCCCTTCCTCGCTGGCTCGGCTCTCTTCCTTCCCCTCTTCTCTTTCTTCTCTTTTTCTTTTCTCTTCTTCTTTCTTCTCCTTCTTCCCTAGCTTCCTCTCCTCTTTCTATAATACATCTAGTTAGAGTCTTTTCTTATTGTATTAGTTTTTTTTTATTAAAAGAAATTTTCTATAGGTCGCATTTGAACACTTGCATCAGGTTCATATCGATAGAGAACACCTTTTGTGTGTTCGAACGCGGTCGGGCGTGTTCGAACGCGATCGATGGGAGTCTACTAAAATTAGGGTTAATAATTATTATTTTGACTTGTTGGCTAGCCTCTATAAAGGCATGGATGTTAGGCAAAATTATTATGCTTATGAAATATTGGTTTCTTGCCTTTCTATCATCTCTCTAGTCTCTGTACCCTAATCTCCCTCCTCCCTCTTCACTAACCAGCCACCTCTATCGTTGGTAAGGTCTCTCCTAACTTTTAATCTCCCTCGTCTATCGAGTCCTCCCTCTTCCTTGGGATCTCAACCACTTCTTCCCCTTCGTCTTTATCTCTTAAACTACATCAACCATCCGCCCTCATCTCCATTATCATCCATCACCCTAACATCCACTTCACCCGTCACCACCACCATCATCCGCACTATATTGTGATTTTATCCTAGTTGTAGTTTGAATCGGCAAAGGACATAAATATAAAAAACGTAGAACAGGGAGTTACCAATCGATCCCACTTAGGTTAATAATTTTCTAACTATGGGAGAATATTTAAATAATATTTTCTCTTGGTTGCGCGGACTGCTTCTTATAATAAATTTTGATCTTGAAAGAATCGTTCCGTAACCTATCACTGTTATTAGAGCCCGATTAACCTCTAACCTCCATTAATGGTGGAAACAAGAAAAATAGCATAAAAAAGGAAATCAATGGAGAACACATCGACAAGAGAAGACTTAATCCACGATAACCCTAACTATGAGATTGATTCCTTTGGGGCGACCACGGTAGGACTGAGTCAACCAACATTCATGGGTGTGAACATGGGCTTGGCGGATGAACTTAGAGGCATGTTTCAAACATTGCTGCATAGGGTTGATGCAATGTAGAATGATCATAATACTTTAAAGGAATATGTCATGAACCGATCGGTTTTGTCATCTCTGTAAGGTTTTTATTTGTTGGCAATTGTGTACAAAATATTCTAAGTGTATTTTTTACATGTATATGAGCTTTACACAAGTCTAGAATATCTCTAGTGTGAAGAATTGCAAGATCATTGGAGAAAAGCCATCGCGTTCACACCGCGTTCATAAACACGTTCGAACGCGAAATCTACGTTCATACAGACAGAGAGCCGCGTTCACAAACGCGTTCGAACGCGGGCACTGCTTCACACAGACAGAGAGCCACATTCACAAACGCGTTCGAACGTGGGCACTGCGTTCACACAGACAGAGAGCCGCGTTCACAAACGTGTTCGAACGAGGGCACTGCATTCACACAGACCGAGAGGCGCGTTCACAAACACGTTCGAACGCAACTTGAAGGATTCAAGTTGTCGCGTTCGAACGCACCCGAGCCCGTTCGAACGCACCTGAGATTAAGTCATGCCGTTCGAACGCACCCGTGCCGCGTTCGAACGCACCAACAAAGTATAAGAATATTGGACTTTCGTGAGTACGGATAAGACTCGAATTTGGCTCTATCTTGAAGATCATATATAAGGATTGTAATGCCCTATCTCTAGAGTAGTTAAAAAAAGCATTATTGAAGGAGATTTCTTGAGGCTACATCGGCTCTTCAACGAACAAGGTTCCACTCATCTACAAGAATTTAATCTTTCGTCTTAAGGGCTATCTAGACGAAAGATCAATCTCGAGGGCTACTGAGATTAGACTTTAATCACAAGAAGCAGTGAATCGTGGGTTCTAGCGATCAAGACTGAGAGGAACAAAGTCATTTGGATCGACGAATTATTTTGTGAGTCAGTCTTGTAACTGCTACAATCATAGTGATTGGTTTTGATCTGAGTTTGGATCCGTGGTTTTTTTCCCGTTTTGGGTTTTTCCACGCTAAAATCTTGGCGTTCATCTCTGCTTTTGTTCTTAATATTTCTTTGGACTTTTACTTAAGCGAACGAGCGATATCATTGCCTAGTGTTTAGATACATACGTGTGTCTAGAAGTTTTTTCAATCTCCACGACGAAGATCGATGCCTCAAGAAAAACCAACAGTGGGACCTCACCAAACCGATACCCCACAGGTCTAAGTCCAGGTACAATATGTTAATGTCAATGATCCGCTTTTACCTATTCCTATACATCATCCCCCATCTCTGATACACAACCCAAGACCAACGGTAATGGAACCTGAGAGGCGTGTGGCATCAATACGCTTCATCGATGAAGAAGATTGGCACTTAGAGAATGATGTTGATCTCTTCGGAGATTGTCATAGGCGTGCTCAAGGATTTAGAGAAGGAAAGCAATAAGCACAAAGGTTCAAATCAGAACCAAGGATCTATTGTGAGCCTAACAATGCTATCCAGGGGAGAACCGCATGCTTGGACTTCCCAAAATTCCAAGGTGATGATCCGATGAATTGGGTGTTTCAAGTGGAACAATACTTTGATTGTCAAGGGACAGTAGAGGACGCAAAGGTATAGATGGCAAGCTTTCACCTCCAAGGAACAGCATTGTATTGGTATCGATCGGCTATTCATGGTGGAGGATTTACCGGTTAGGCAGACTTTTGTAGAAGGATTACACATAGATTTCAGACAGCGACGTATAAAGATTTTGCTGCCATATTAAGCAAGATGGTTTAGAGGACAACCGTATTGGAGTACCAAGCAGAATTTGAAAGAGTTAGTAGTAGTTGCAAGCCACCTTGACCCGAACTGACATTGATGAGTACATTCATTTTAGGGCTGCAGGAGGAGATCCAAGCAGATGTTCATGCTTTTTGTCCTACCACTCTTAAGGAGGCCTTTGAGAAGGCCGTGAAGATGGAGCAAAAGCACAAGGCTTTCAAGATTACAGCGAAAGCAAGTTGGGGCAATCGAGACGGGCGGTTTGCACCTAGAATGCTAGTTGGAAATTCAGCGGGTTCAAAGATAGTGATTGCTAGTACTATAGCACGACCACCTTTGAGACCCTCTTTCGATGTTAGAGGAGGCACAAGACCCACCATTTGAACTCTCACACCTGCCTAGGTAGAGGAGCTAAAAGCGAAGGGTCTTTGCTTTCAATGTTATGAACGTTTCACCCTCGGTCATCGGTATTCCAAACCAATAGAGAGTATGATGCTCATGGATGGTCTCGAGGAAAACGATGAGGTTGTTGGAGATGGAGAGTGTTCAGAGGAGGTCGTGGAGCTGAAATATCAATGCATGCATATGCGGGTACTTCTACACTGAGGACATTGCGGGTGGATGAACTCGTTAGAAAGAATATTGCATATTCTTATTGATTCCGGGAGTACACACAACTTTCTAGATGAGAGGTTAATGAGAAAGTTGGGCTTGGATGCTGAACCGATCGTGGGGTTGGACGTTGCTATTGGAGACGGTATGAAGCTTCGAGCGGAGAGCTTGTGTTGCCGGGTCGGTATACGGGTGCAAGGACACGTTATTATTGTGGACTTGTATCCGTTGGCGCTGTGAGGACACATTGTTCTTGGTACTTAGCGGTTACAGAGCTTGGAACCCGTCACTTTCGATTTCTAGAGCATTTGGATGAAATTTAAGCAAGAAAAAAAAGATGTGCAGCTTGATGGCGTTCGGTCCCCACTGACTCCAGCGATACAGCTGATGGTGGGGTTGCCTTATGCGAGTGATTTGGCCTATCTTTTTCAATTAGGACTAGTATGAGATAAGCCCATATTGAGTCCAAGTACCATAATTGAATTATCTAATTTATTAGATAAATTTGCTAGACTGTTTGAGGAGCCAAAAGAGTTACCACGAAGGAGAAAGGCGGACCATCGCGTAGAGATTTTGCTCGGGGCTGCACCGGCGAACGTGAAGCCGTATCAGCATCCACATATGTAAAAGGAAGTTATCTCCAAGATGATAGCTGAGATGTTGGAGCAAGGCCTACAACCAAGTCATAGCTCTCATCACCCGTGCTATTGGTGCAGAAGAAGGACGGGAGATGGCGTTTTGTGTTGACTACCGGGCACTAAATGCTATCACCGTTAAGGACAGATATCCCATTCTGATCATAGAGGAGCTATTGGATGAGCTTATAAGAGTAACCATATTCAGCAAGCTTGACTTGAGGGCCGAGTATCATTAAATTAGAGTTCACCCTATGGATGTGCACAAAACTGCATTTCGAGTGATGCCCTTTGGCCTCACCAATTCTCTAGCTACTTTTTTGATAAAACTACGAAACGATTCCTTCAAGATCTAAATTTATTGTAGGAAGCAATTCGCACAATTAAGGGAAAATATTCTCTCATAGTCATAAAATTATAAAACCAAGTGGAATTGATCTGTCACTTCCTGATCTATATTTTTTGTATTTACGCCCTTTGCAGATTTGAATTGAAACTAAGATGAGAATAAGATATATTGCGGATGATGGTGGTGGTGACGGGTGGAGTTGATGTTAGGGTCATGGACGATAATGAAGATGAGGATGGATGGGTGATGTCATTTAAGTGATTAAGACGAAGAGGAAGAAGTTGTCGAGATCCCAAAGAAGAGGGTGGACTCGACAATTGAGGGAGATTAGAAGTTAGGAGAGACTTTGCCAACGGTAGAGGTAGTAGGTTGGTGAAGAGGGGGGAGCGAGATTAGGATAGAGAGAATAGGGAAGATAGAAGGCAAGAAATTAATAATCCAATAGTATAATGATTTTGGCTGCCATCCACACCTTTATAAAGGCTAGCCAACAACCTAAAATACAGTTATTAACCCTAATTTTAGAAGATTCCTACCGATTGCATTCACGACCTGCTCGAGGATTTAGAGAAGGAGATCAACATGCACAAAGGTTCAGACCTGAACCAAAGATCTTTCACGAACCCGATAATGCTATTCGGGGAAGAATCGCACGCTTGGACTTTCCAAAATTCTAAGGTGGTGATCCAATGGATTGGGTGTTTCAAGTTGAACAATACTTTGATTGTCAAACGGATGTTCGTGCTCTATGTCCTACTACTCTTGATGAGGCCGTGAGGATGGAACAAAAGCATAGGGCTCTAAAAATGGTAGCGAAAACCAATTGGGGCAACCGAGATGGGCGGTTTGCACCTAGAACGTCAGTTGGAAATACTGCGGTTTCAAAAACAGCGGCTGCGAACACTAGACCACGATCACCTTTGAGACCTTTAATGTTAGAGGAGGTAGTAGACCCCCCATTCGAACTCTAACACCTGCCCAGGTGGAAGAGCGAAGAGTGAAGGGCCTTTGCTTTTGATGTAATGAGCGTTTCACCCCCAATCATCGGTGTTCTAAACCAATTGAGAGTGTGATGCTTATCGATGGTCTTGAGGAGGATGATGAGGTTATTGATGACAAGGAGTGTCTAGAGGAGGTCCATGAGGAGGCCGTTGTGGAGGGCGTGGAGTAAGATATCTAAGCTAAAATATCGATATATGCATATTCGGATACTTCCGCGCCGAGGACGTTATGAGTAGACGGATTTGTTAGAAAGCATTGTATGCACATCCTTATCGATTTGGGGAGTACACACAACTTTCTAAAAGAGAGGTTAGTGAGGAGATTGAGTTTGGATGCCGAACCGACCACGGAATTTGACAAAGCTTAGGGCAAAGAGCTTGTGTCGCCAAGTCAGTATACGAGTGCAAGGATACGACATTTTTGTGGACTTGTATCCATTGGCGCTACGAGGAGCGAACATTGTCCTTGGCACTAAGTGGTTTCAGAGTTTGGGACCCCTCACATTTGATTTCCGAAGTATATGGAAGAAATTTAAACAAAGAAACAAAGATGTGCGACTTGTTGGTGTTGGGTCTTCACCGATTCCTACAATGCAGCCTATGGTGGGGCTATCTTGTGCATATGATTTGCCTATCTTCTTCAGCTAGGCCCAGCAAGAAATGAGCATCATATGAGTTTAGGTACTACTATTGAATTGTCTAATTTATTAAATAACTTTTCTAGACTGTTTGAGGAGCCACAGGAGTTGCCACCGAGAAAAGCGGCCAACCATCGCATAGAGATTGTACCCGAGGCTACACCGGCGAACGTGAGATCATATCGGTATCCATATGTGCAAAAGGAAGTTATCTCAAAGATGGTAGCCGAGATGTTAGAGCAAGGCCTCATCAACCAAGTCATAGCTCATACTCATCCCCCGTGCTATTGGTGCGAAAAAAAGGACGGAACATGATATTTTTGTGTCGACTATCGAGCACTAAATGTTATTACCGTCAAAGACCAATATCCTATTCCGATTATCGAGGAGTTACTGGACGAGCTTGCATGGGCGACTATATTTAGTAAGTTTGACTTGAGGGTTGGGTATCATCAAATTAGAGTTCACCCGGCGGATGTGCACAAAACTGCATTTCAGACTCCAAACGGGCATTACGAGTTCTGGGTGATGCCTTTTGGTCTCACCAATTCTCCAGCTACCTTTCAAGGCCTCATAAATGATATATTTTGGCCTCTTTTGCAAAGGTATGTCTTGGTATTTTTTGATGATATTTTAGTGTATAGTAGGACTAAATTAGAGCATTGGCGGCATTTGAAGGACGTGCTGAATTTGTTGAAGTAAAACCAATAGAAGATCAAGAAGTCCAAGTGCCTATGGGGAGTACCAAAGGTGGAGTATTTAGGCCACATCATTTCAGCGGATGGTGTTGCGGCGGATCCATAAAAAGTTTTATGTATGACCGCTTGGCCTATTCCTATTACTACCACTAGATTGAGAGGATTCTTAGAGATGACCGGATATTATAGCGGATTCATCGCCGGATATGGCAAGATCGCTACTCCTCTCACTTCTTTGTTAAAAAAGAAATCTTTTAGATGGACGAATGAAGCCACTATAGCATTTAAAAAATTAAAAACAGCAATGATGACGGCACCCGTTCTAGGACTACCGGACTTCACCAAAGAATTCATTGTAGAATGTGATGCGTCGGGTGTTGGCATAGGAGCTGTATTGATGCAAGAAGGATATCCAATTGCCTATCTTAGTAAGGCTTTATCTCAAAAATCTCAGTAATTATCGACTTATGAGAGAGAGAGATGTGATGGGTTCTTGGACCAAAAGATCGGCTACGGAACAATTCCTTAAGATTTGAATTTATTGTAGAAAGCAGTCCGTGCAACCATGGAAAAATATTATTCAGATATTCTCTGGTAATTAGAAAATTATAAAACTAATTGGGTTAGATCCATAACTTCTTGGTCTACAAGTTTGTATTTATGTGCTTTGCAGATTCGAACTGTACCAGGGACGAAAATATGAAATAACGTAGGTGATGGTAATGGTGGTGGTGATGGGTGGAGTGTATGTTAGGGTTATGGATGGGTATGGAGATGAAGGTAGATTGTGGATGTGATTAAGTGAAGTAGACGAAGGAAACGAAATGGTCTCGGCATCTTTCCTACAAAGCACCTCAAATACTGCTCAACGCCTCGCACCTCGGTTTGGACGTCCGTCTGTGGATGATAGGCTGAACTGAAGTTCAATCGAGTCCCCTACGATCTAAAAAACTCGGTCCAAAAGTTGCTCATAAATACACAATCACGATCTGAGACAATCGTGCATGGCATGCCATATAACCTAGTAATATCTCTAACAAAAATTTCAACCACCGACTTAGCTGAAAACGGATGTGATAATGTCGAAAAGTGCGTATACTTACTCAATTTGTCAACCACCACAAAGATAACGGAATAACCACGTACCAGTAGAAGACCCTCTATGAAATCCATAGAAATGTCTTCCCAAACACGGTCCGATATAGGTAAATGCTGAAGTAATCTGACCGGTTTCAATATAGTTGCCTTAGCCCTTTGACAGACTTCGCAAGCATGGACAAAACTCCTCACATCCCGCCTCAATCCTGGCCACGTGCAACTCTATGATATTCTCCTATAAGTCATCAAGATACCTTCATGGCCAACCTTTGGAGTATGGTGGAAGTGCTCCAACAATTTCTACCGCAATCCATTATTTGCGAGCACCCGAATGCATCCGCAGTCCAACAGCAAACTGCCTCAATTCTCCAACTCTGGATGGCGCTCTAGATCCTCCATCACCTTCTGCAACAATCTCAAAATATCAAGGTCAGATGTACATGCATACCTTAGCTCGTCAAGGGAAAGGTAGGAGAAGAATAGGCTGCAAGCTCGGTAGTATCGAGTCGGCGCGAAATGCTCCAAGATATTCATCTCTAACGCCCATGTCGCCTCATCTGATGGCTTGCCAAGCCACTTAACTAAAACCTCCATCTCTAATCTGGTACCATGACATCGTCGGCGCCTAGCAAGTAGACGAACTGGCTCTGGCTCTACAATCTCTGTCTCCTCCAATGGCTCCGGTAGAACTGATTCAACGACGTCATGATCTGCAATCTATTTCCTCAGCAATGAAACATGGAAGATATGATACACTTTTGACCCCTCTGGCAGCACCAAATGATACGCAACCGGACCAATACGCTCTGACACCCGAAACAAACCGAAGTAGCGATGTGCTAACTTCTGGTTTCGCATCAAACGCAAGGTCACCTGTTCATACGGTTGCACCCTCACGAACACCAAACTATCGATGTCGAACCCCTGCTCCCTATGACTATGATCATAAACTTGCTTCATGCGATTTTGAGCAAGTTTAAGATGGGCACGCAATCTCCTCATGTGGCATCTCTATCCATCAAAGCTAAGTCCATCTCCATCCGATCTGCAGATGTCACTAGATCATAAGCGCGTAATGTCAGGGCCATGCGCCCATACACCACCTCGAACGGAGTCATGCCAATTCTGCTTGGTACTCCAATACGGTCGTCTTCTGAACCATCTTGCTTAATGTGGCAGCAAAATCTTCGTATGCCGCTGTCCCAAATCTGCGTGTAATCCTCCTACAAAAGTCAACCCAACTAGTAAATCTTTCACCATGAATAGCCGATCTATACCAATGCAATGACGTTCCTTGAAGGTAAAAGCTTGCCATCTGGACCTTTGTGTCCTCCACTGTCCCTTGACAATCAAAGTATTGTTCCACTTGAAACACCCAATCCGTCGGATCCCCGCCTTGGAATTTTGGGAAGTCCAAGCATGCGATTTTTCCTCAGATAGCATTGTTGGGTTTGCAAACGATCCTTGGTTCAGGTTTGAACATTTGTGCTTGTTGATCTCCTTCTCTAAATCCTAGACCACATCTATCACCATCTTCGAAGGGATCAACATCATCATCTAAGTGCCAATCCTCTTTATCAATGAAGCACACCGATGCCACATGACTAGAGGTGAAAACGGGTCGGATTAACTTCGACCCGACCCGCTATCCGACCTGACTCAGATCGGATTCGAATAAAAGATTTATATCCGACTCGGATTTGGATTCGGATACGGATAGAATTTTTGAAAAAAATTCGGATACGGATTCGGATATGGGTTGGATAAATTTTTCGGATTCGGATACGGATATCAGATATCCGTTTACCCGCATATTTTTTTAAATGATTTACAGTTTTTAGTTTGCTGATTTAAATAGTAAGTATTAATATTATTACTAATAATACATTATATATTATTTATAGAGATTAATTTCTCTAATTTTATATATTTGACATACAAAAAAATTAGTTGTTGTAAAACTTTTAATAATTTTGTGTTAATTATATTTAAATAAAATATTATAATTATTTTAAATTTAATCAATATCTGTTTAAGATCCGATCCTTTATCCGAAAATTATTCATATCCGTTTAGTTAGGATATGGTTTTAAATTTTGCTATTCGTCCAATATCCGTATCCGAATCCGTATTCGAACTAAAAATACGGATCCGGATATGAGTTGAGCACTATCCGATCCGTTTTCACCCCTACGCATGACTCTCGAGTTCCACCACCCCCGATCTTGGATTGTGTATCGGAGGTGGGGGATGATGTGTAGGAATAGGTAAAAGAGGATCATTGATATTAACTTGTCGCACCTGGACCTGTGGGGTATCAGTTTAGTGTGGTCCCACTACTAGTCCTTATTGAGGCACCGATCTTCGTCGAGGAGATGACAAAGCTAATCAATTCATGACATATTCCTTTAAAGTATTATGATCATTCTACATTGCGTCAACTCTATGTAGCGATATTTGGAATATACCCCTAAGTTCATTCGCTAAGCTCATGTTCACACCTATGGGCATTGGTTGACTCGGTCCTGCTGTGGTCGCCCTAAAGGAATCTGCCTCACGGTTAGGGTTATCGTGGATTGAGTCTTCACTTGTCAGTGTGTTCTCCATTGATCTCCCTGTTGATTCCATCTTCCTTGTTTCCACCATTAATGGAGGTCTAAGGTTCGCCTGGCTCTAATACCAATGATAGATTACGGAACGATTCCTTTAAAATCTAGATTTATTGTAGGAAGTAGTCCATACAACTGAGAGAAAATATTTACAAAATATTATCCTGTAGTTAAAAATTATGAAACAAAGTGGGATTGATTCATAACTCTCTAATCTATGTTTTTCATATTTATGCCCTTTACAGATTAGAACTATAATTGGGACGAAAACACGATATAGTACGGATGATAGTGGTGGTGATGGGTAGAGTGGATGTTAGGGTTATGGATGATAATGGAGATGAGGATGGATGGTTGATGTTGTTTAAGGGATAAAGACAAAAGAAAAGAAATGGTCGAGATCTCAAGAAAGAGGGAGGACTCGATAGACGAGAAAGATTTGAAGTTAGGAGAGACATTGCCAATGGTAGAGATGGTAGGTTGGTGAAGAGGGAGGGGGGAGATTAGGGTAGAGAGACTAGAGAGAAGATAGAGAGGCAAGAAACCAATATTCGAATAGCATAATGATTTTGGCTGTCATTCACACTTATAGAGGCTAGCCAATAAGTTAAAATAACAATTATTAACCCTAATTCTAGTGGACTCCCGCCGATTGCGTTCGAACGCGCCCGATCATGTTCGAACACACAAAAGGCGTTCTCTATCGATACGAACGTGATGTAGACATTTGAACGCACTCGACCACATTCGAATGCGCATTTCACGTTCTCTTTTTTTGTGAAACTAATGTAGGCGTTTGCAAAGGCGTTCCAACGTGCCCCCAATCACGTTCGAATGCGACCT
This sequence comes from Typha angustifolia, assembly GCF_048772165.1. Taxonomy (NCBI): domain Eukaryota; kingdom Viridiplantae; phylum Streptophyta; class Magnoliopsida; order Poales; family Typhaceae; genus Typha; species Typha angustifolia. Next base: position 5,635,637 of record NC_133252.1, on the reverse strand, counting down.
ACAGAAAATTTATTTTAATGAAAACAAATAACTAATGCAATAAGAAAAGACTCTAACTATGTATATCAAAAGAAGTGGTCGAGATCCCAAGGAGGAGGGAGGACTCGACAGACGATGGAGATTAGAAAATAGATGAAACCTTGCCAACGGTAAAGGTGGCTGGTTGGTGAAGAGAGAAGAAGAAGATTAGGGTAGAGAAACTAAAGAGAGGTTAGAGGAGGATAGAAACTAATATTCCTTTATCATAATGATTTTGGCTGCTATCCATGCATTTATATAGGTTAGTCAACAAGCCAAAATAACAATTATTATCCCTAATTCTAGTGGATTCCCGCCAATTGTGTTTGAACGCACAAAAGACATTCTCTGTGGATGCAAATTGATGCAGGCGTTCATAGGGCGTTCGAACGTGCCCGATCGTATTCGAACGCACATTTCACATTCTGTATTTTTGTGAACTAATGCAGGCATTCTCTCTTTCGCTTTCGAACGCAACCTATAAAAAATTTATTTTAATAAAAATAAATAATTAATGTAATAAGAAGAGACTCTAGCAAGGTGTATCATTCACCTTTTTCGTTTTCGAACATATCAAGATTTCTCCACTAGCACCAAACCTCAGAGTGAAACATCTATCCCAAGTAGATCTCATCCTGTTAAAGAAATTTTTTGGACATAGATCAGTAGTGTGAGTTTTTTTGGCAAGCCCACGGCAGTTCTAGTAGATGAGACACATAATTAAACTCTAGGGGAGATCTTGGGTCTACTAGGGAGACTTTATTTTTTGCTTATTTCCAAAAAGAGCAATTGTGTCCTTCTCAAACAAATATATTAAATACTCTTCTTCATCTTTCTCGTAACAACGTTCTGTGTTAACATGCTTGTCATTATTATCTTCACATATATTGAGAGAAGAATATTTAGTTACTCCTAAATAAATATACAAAAACAACATTTTCACATGGTATATACTTGTATAATATATGGAAATATTTTCACTGATGCTGAAGAAGAATGAAGAATTATTGTACTTTTCATCTCTCCATACTTGCTCATATCCCGGTAATACATACAATTTATATAAGTATAAGGGTATTATGGTCATTTTACAAGCTGTTTATGAATTAAACCTTAACTTATCATTTTTTATATGAAAAACCCTATCTTTTACCAAATTTTCAAAAAAAAAACCCTTAAATTATCTTTAACTCATATTAGCGTAACAATAAAGGAATATTTTATTTTATTTTATTTAAATCAATATATTCCAAATTTTAAAGTTACTTTGTCATCATATTTAAGACTCTTTCTACATATTAAAACAAAGAAAATTATTTTAGAATTTTAAAATATTAATTTACACAAAATAGAATATTCCTTTCTTGTTAGGCTTATATGAATTAATGTTAACCCATGAGATTTTTTTAAATATTTTTGGTAAAAGATAGGGCCTTGTTTTAGAAAAGAATGATAAGGCAGAGTTTGAACCAGAAAAATAAGCAATTTGCAGTAAAAAAAAATTTTAGTTTTTTAATTGGCAGAAATAGGCTCCGTATTATCAAATTCTAATTTTTAGTATTTTTTTACTAATCTAGCCATAGCAAAACACAAAAGACTACCGTGTATTTAAAAAAAAATCACGCATCACGCAATTTATACGTATTGCCTATGTAAAATATATACTGTAATTTTTAACAATATATGTATCGAAATTTCAAAATAAAGACCATGTCACCTATGTAATTTATACACATAGCCTATGCAAAACATATTTTCTAATAAAAAAAATGTTATGCATCACCTATGCAAAATAAAGACCACGTCACCTATTCAAAATATACATTGTAATCTTCAACAATGTGCTTATTGAGATTTTAACAAAATGCCACACATTTTTTATGTAATTTATACGTATCGCTTATGTAAAAAATACGCTCTAATTTGTAACAATATGCACATCGAAATTAAATGGTTGGATTAGATTAGAGAAAGGGTAAATTAGTCTAATCAGTAAAAAATGCTTGAATTTATAATTTGATAATAGGAAAGTCTATTTCTACACAAAAAATTTTGATTAAAAAAAGTTTAAAATCAGCTTGATATTACATTAAGCCAAATCATGATTTTGTCTATCACATTACAATAATGTCAAACAACTCCTTAGGGTAGGTATCCAATGGACAAATCCTGCGACCACTTGCCGTCTTCCTACCTACCTTCGCAAGCCAATTAGCGGCTCTATTGCCTCCCCTATACGAACGAGTAAACTTTACATTTGTGAATGGCGCTAAAATTAGGAGGCAGCTATTAATTGTGCCCCTAAGACGCCATGGCACATTGCTCTCGCCTTGGAACATTTTGATCAAAGCTTTGGCATCCGTCTCCACTATGATCTTTTCCCACTTCCCTTGAGCCTCTATGAGACCTATCTGAATAGCTTTGGCTTCACAAAATTCAACTAAGATCTTACTTGTAGGTTCTATACTTGCTAGTATGTTAAAGCTTGGATACCAAATTGATGGGATCTAGAACCAAAAGATCGGCTACGAAACAATTCCTTAAGATCTAAATTTATTGTAAGCAGTCCGCACAACCGTGGGAAAATATTATTCAGATATTCTTCAGTAGTTAGAAAATTACAAAACCAATTTGGTTGGATCCGTATCTTCATAATCTATAACTTTTGTATTTACGCCCTTTGCAGATTCGAACTATACCAGGGACTAAAATAAGGAATAATATGGGTGATGATGGTGGTGACAAGTGGAGTGGATGTTAGGGTTATGGATGGGTATGGAGATGAGGGTGGATTATGGAAGTGATTAAGGGAAGTAGACGAAGAGAACGAAGTGGTCGAGATCTCAAAGAAGAGGGGTGGCTCGACAGTCGAGGGAGATTAGAAGCGAAGAGAAACCTTGCCAATGGTAGAGGTGGAAGGATGGTGAAGAGGGAGGATGGAGGAGTCTAGAGAGAAGATAGAAGGCAAGAAATTAAGAATCCAATAGCAATATGAAGTTGGTTGCCATCCACATATTTATAGAGGCTAGCCAACAAGTCCTAAAACAATATGAAACCCAAATTCTAGAGGATTTTCGTCGATTGCATTCAAACGCACCCGATCATGTTCGAACGCACTCAAAAAGCCCCTTCTCTGGATTTGCGAACGCAACACAGGCGTTCACAAGCCGTTCGAACACGGGCGTTCACAAGCGTTCATAAGGTGTTCACAAGGGTTCACAAGCGTTCGAACGCGACTCCACCTGCATTCGAACGCGACCTACAGAAATTTTATTTTAATGAAAATAAACACCTAATGTAATAAGAAAAGATCCTAACTACGTGTATCAGCATACCATGCTTCCCCTACCTTGCCCTCAAGGTGAAAAGTCAAGGAAACACTCCAAGATATTAGTCTCCAACTCCCATGTCGCCTCATCAGATGGCTTGCCAAGCCACTCAACTAGAATCTCCATCTCCAATCTGGTACCATGTCATCGTCGGCGTCTAGTAAATACTCAAACTGGCTCTACGATCTCTATCTCCTCCAATGGCTCCGGTAGAACCAATCCAATAATCTCATGATCTCCAATGCGCTCTCTCAACAATGAAACATAAAAGACAGGGTGCATTCTCGACCCCTCCGGTAGCTCCAAACGATATGCAATCAGACCAATACGCTCCAACACTCGAATGCATTCGCGGTCCAACAGCAAACCGCCTCGATTTTCCAACTCGGGATGGTGCTCCGAATCATCCATCACCTCTTGCAACAATCTCAAAATATCTAGGTCAGATGTACATGCATACCTCAGCTTATCAAGGAAGGGAAAGATAGGAGATTAATAGGCTGCAAGCTCGGCAGTATCGGGTTGGCACGATAGTGCATCCGCCACTCTATTTTTCATTCCCTTCTTGTATTGAATTTCATAATCATACCCCAACAATTTTGTGACCCATCGCTGCTATGCCGGAGTGTGTTTGCACTGTTCCATAAAGTATGGAAGGCTCCTCTGATCGGTTCGGATAATGAATCATCTACCGATCAAATAAGGCCTCCACCTTGTCACCGCATGCAGAATTGCTAGCATCTTTCTCTCATAAGTCGATAATTGCTGAGATTTTTGCAATAAAGCCTTACTAAGATAGACAATGGGACGTCCTTCTTGCATTAGTAAAGCTCCAATGCCAACACCCGACGCATCACATTCAACATAAATTTTTTGGTGAAGTTCGGTAGCGTTAGAACGGGTGCCGTCATCATTGCTGTTTTCAATTTTTCAAAGGCTAAAGTGGCTTCATCCGTCCATCTAAAAGAGTCATTCTTCAACAAAGAAGTGAGAGGAGCAGCGATCTTGCCATATCCGGCGATGAATTGACGATAATAACCAGTCAGCCCCAAAAAATCCTCTCAATTCAGTGGTAGTAGTAGGAATAGGCCAAGCGGTCATACATGCAATCTTTTGAGGATCTGCCGCTACACCATCCGCTGAAATGATGTGGCTTAAATACTCCACCTTTGGTACTCCCCATAGGCACTTGGACTTCTTGATCTTCAATTGGTTTTGCTCCAACAAATCAGCATGTCCTCTAAATGCCGCCAATGCTCCAATTCAGTCCAGTTATACACCAAAATATCGTCAAAAAATACCAAGACATACCTTCGCAAGATAGGCCAAAATATATCATTCATTAGGCCTTGGAAGGTAGTTGGAGCATTGGTGAGACCAAAAGGCATCACTCGAAACTGAATGTAGTTTTGTGCACATTCGCCGGGTGAACTATAATTTGATAATACCCGGCCCTCAAGTCAAGCTTACTAAATATAGTCACCCCTACAAGCTTGTCCAACAACTCCTCGATAACCAGAATAGGATACCGGTCCTTGATGGTAATAGCATTTAGTGTTCGGTAGTCGACACAAAAACGTCATGTCCCATCCTTTTTTCGCACCAAAAGCACGGGGGATGAATATGAGCTATGACTTGGTTGTATGAGGCCTTGTTCCAACATCTCAGCTACCATCTTTGAAATAACTTCTTTTTGCACATGTGGATACCGATATGGCCTCACGTTCGTCGGTGCAGCCTCGGGTACAATCTCTATGCGATGGTCCGTTGCTCTCCCCATTGGCAACTCCAGCAGCTCTTCAAACAGTCCAGAAAAGTTATCTAATAAATTGGACAATTTAATTATAGTACATGAACTCGTTTGAGGCTCATCTCCTACTGGTCCTAACTGAAAAAGATAGGCCAAATCATACGCACCAAGTAGCCCCACCATAGGCTGCATCGTAGGAATCGGCGAAGTCCGTACACCATCAAGCCGTACATCTTTGTTTTCTTATTTATATTTCATCCACGTGCTCAGGAAATCAAATGTGACGGGTCCCAAACTTTGTAACCACTGAGCACCAAGGACAACATCCGCTCCTCGTAGCGCCAACGGATACAAGTCCACAATGATGTCGTGTCCTTGCACCCGTATACCGACTTAGCAACACAACCTCTCTGCCCTAAGCTCCGTGCCGTCTCCAATAGCAACGTCAAACCCCATAGTCGATTCGGCATCCAAACCCAATCTCCTCACTAACCTCTCGTCTAGAAAGTTGTGTGTACTCACCGAATCAATGAGGATGTGCATACAATGCTTTCTAACGAGTCCATCTACTCGTAATGTCCTCGGCGCAGAAGTACCCGAATATGCATGCATCGATATTTCAGCTTGGATATCTTCCTCAATGCCCTCCTCAATGGTCTCCTCATGGGTCTCCTCTGGACACTCTCCATCATCATCAATCTCATCATCCTCCTCAGGACCATCGATAAGCATCACACTCCTGATCGGTTTAGAACACCGATGACTGGGGGTGAAACGCTCATCACATCGAAAGAAAAGACCCTTCGCTCTTCCCCCCTCCACCTAGGCAGGTGTGAGAGTTCAAACGAGGGGTCTAGTACCTTCTCTAATATCGAAAGAAGATCTCAAAGGTGGTCGAGTCTAGTAGTCGCAGCCGCTATTTTTGAAACATCAGAATTTGCAGTCGGTGTTATAGGTGCAAATCGTCCATCTCGGTTGCCCCAATTGGTTTTCGCTGCCATCTTTAGAGCCCTATGTTTTTGTTCCATCCTCACGACCTTCTCAAAGGCCTCCCCAAGAGTAGTAGGACATAAAACACAAACATCCGCTTGTATCTCCTCTCACAGCCCTGAAATAAATGTACTCATTAATGTACGTTCATGCCACGGTGGTTCACAACGACTACTAACTCTTTCAAACTCAGCTTGGTACTCCAATACGGTAGTCCTTTGAATCATCTTGCTTAATGTGGCAGCAAAATCTTCATATACCGCTGTCCCAAATCTACGTGTAATCCTCCTACAAAAATCAGCCCATCCGGTAAATCCATCACCATGAATAATCGATCTATACCAATGCAATGCCGTTCCTTGGAGGTGAAAGCTTGCCATTTGGACTTTTACATCTTCCGCTGTACCTTAACAATCAAAATATTGTTTAACTTGAAATACCCAATCCGTTGGATCACCGCCTTGAAATTTTGGAAAGTTCAAATGGTTCTCCCCCGAGTAGCATTGTCAGGTTCGTGAAAGATCTTTGGTTTAGGTCTAAACCTTTGTGCATGTTGATCACCTTCTCTAAATCGTCGAGCACAACCATCACCATCTCCATAGGGATCAAGCTCATCCTCATAGTGCCAATCCTCCTCATCGACGAAGCGCACCATGCCTCACGCCTCTCGGGTTCCACCACCACCAATCTTGGGTTTTATAACGGAGGTAGGGGATGACGTGAAGGCATAGGTACGAGGGGATCATTAACACTCATATGACGCACCTAGACCTGTGGGGTATCGGTTCGATGGGGTCCCACCGCTAGTCCTTCTTGAAACTCTATTCGTCGTCGAGGAGATGACGAACCCAATCGAGTCACGACATATTCCTTGAATTCATTGTGATCCTTTTGTATGTTGTCAACTCTATGCAACAATGTTTGGAACATGCCCCTTAGTTCATCCATATTTGAACCCATAGACGTTGGTTGACTTGGTCCTACCATGGTCGCTCCAAGGGAATCAGCCTCACGGTTAGGATCATCGTGCATTGAGTCCTCCCTTGTCGGGGTGCTCTTCATAGGTCTCCTTATTAATGTCATCTTCCTTGTTTCAACCATTAATGGAGGTCTGAGGTTCGCATGCTCTGATACCAATTTGTTAACGCTCGGATACCAAATTGATTTTATCTAGAACCAAAAGATCGGCTACGGAATAATTTCTTAAGATCTGAATTTATTGTAGGAAGCAGTCCGCATAACTGTGTGAAAATATTCGTCAGATATTCTCTGGTAGTTAGCAAATTATGAAACCAATTGCATTAGATTCTTATCTTCCTAATCTACAATGTTTGTATTTACGCCCTTCGCATATTCGAACAATAGAAGGGATGAAATATGGAATAACGTGGGTGATGGTGGTGGTGACGGGTGGAGTGGATGTTAGAGTTATGGATGGGTATGAAGATGAGGGTGGATTGTGGAAGTGATTAAGAGAAGTAGATGAAGGGAACAAAGTGGTCGAGATCCCAAAGAAGAAGGGTGGCTTGATAGTCGAGGAAGATTAGAAGCGAGGAGAAACCTTGCCAACGGTCAAGGTGGAAAGATGGTGAAGAGGGAGGAGGGAGAAGTCTAGAGAGAAGATAGGAGGCAAGAAATCAAGAATCCAATAGTATTATGAAGTTGGTTGCCATCCACATATTTATAGAGGCCAACCAACAAGTCCTAAAATAATATAAAACCCTAATTCTAGAGGATTTTCGTCGATTGCATTCGAACGCGCCCGATCGCGTTCGAACACACTCAAAAAGCCTCTTCTCTGGATTTGCGAACGCGACACAGGTGTTCACAAGCCATTCGGACGTGGGCGTTCACAAACACGTTCACAAGGCGTTCACAAATGCGGGCATTCACAAGGCGTTCACAAGGTGTTCATAAGGGTTCACAAGCGTTCGGACGCGACTCCACCTACGTTCGAACGCGACCTACAGGAATTTTATTTTAATGAAAATAAACACCTAATACAATAATAAAATATCCTAACTAAGTGTATCATAGTATCAGCTCACCCTTCTCATTCCTCATAATAAATCCTGCACCACCTTGATAATCACTCTCCACATAGGATCCATCTATGTTTATTTTGACCCATCCTCTTGGAGGTGGGTTCCGCTTCACTATATCTTTTGCGTTGCCTAGATAGCGGCCCTCTTTTAGTTGTCGCCTATACTCCGTGACAATTGTATTACTCTAATCACCACTACTCTTAGAGTTGTCTTCATAGACCAAAAGATCCTATTGTTGCATTCCTTCCGAATCCCCCACACTGTAGCTATAATGACTATCATGACCTAACTATCACCGATTGGATCTTGCTCCCAAGATTTGCTAATCCAGTCCTAATCCACCTAATCCCCAATTACACCTTCCAAGTTCAGCAGCTTAGCTAACTTGTCCCAAGTTTCCAATGCAAATCGACAATGACAGAACAAATGGATTGTGGTCTTGATAAGATCAGTCGGATTGAATCCCTTCGTGGCACATTGGATTCATCGAGATGAGCCTATTTATTTAGCTTGATCTCTTTCATTTCTTTTTAGCAACTGCCCTATTAGTTGAGCCAAAAACTTAAGTACCTGCTAAATACGAACTCAACTTGTTAATTGGCTAATCGAATCTAGTCAAGTCGATTAATTATTTTAGTTGAGTCATGAGATGTATTGTGAACTCGAGTTCGACTCGAATTAGTCAAGTGGTTTTAGTTGATCAAGTCCTTATCTAGGTCGGTATAGGGTTAACCTCTATAAATATGTGCAGGAAATCATAATTTGAGGATGATCCGATTATTGGAGCATTATCGCCCACTATCTCTCTCTCTAGTCGTCGGCTCTCCTTCCTCCTCCCACCTTGCCCATAGTGCCATCACTCCATTGGTTTGATCTCTACTAGCTTCTAGTCCCCCCTCTTCTGTATCCTCTATTCATTCAAATCTCTCTACCATCGCCCTAACTTCTACACCATTCCTAACATTCCACCACTAGTATCCTTACTGGTGCCACCCCATCACTACCAGCCTACCACCATCATACCTCACCTTGGAGTTTGTGCCTTCACCCACAGATCCCAAGTCCTATGCAAACCTAATCTCGTAGGTTTGACCCTCCGACCTTTGTCTACCTTTTCAAAGATTTCTTCCTATCTCACATCCAATGTATGTGAAACTAGATGCATTGGAAAGTTCTTTTATAGGACTACATTGCATCAAAATTTCACATTAATCTAATGGCTAGATCCTCCGGAATATCTCTCAAAAGTTTCGTACAAATTCTGTCCAAAACTAGTTGCGAGACAATCAAACCTTCTAAGGGGAGATTGTAACAATTTGGTATCAGAGCCAATCAAAACTCAGATTGCCTTGAAGCTTCAATAATGGTGAACACAAGGTCTCGACGGACTATGGATGATCAAGCACACGTGGAAGATGCTACAATCACCGCAAACCAAGCTCAACATGAAGGAAGAACGGAAAATGTTTTGATTGGCCCAAGCCAAACTGAATCATTCATGATTGGTTTGGACCGACCAGAGGATAGACCAATCCCCTCGGACATGATACTCCATTTGATCAATGAGATGCAGGTCGATCATGAAGAGAAGCGGTCGAATAAGAAGCGGCGAGAGCGACTCAAGATTGCATGAAGGCTTCCTAGCCAATGCCATTACTGCAAAGGCCTATACCAGCAAGCCCTCCACTTGCACCTCCAATGGTGGAAACACCAAACTGTTCAAAGGATCCCATCGGACCAAATCCAGCCAATGCATCCACTGCCAAATCGATGTGGGCCACAGGCCATGGTACGCCACGGTTGGCGCTTGATGATCCAGATCGACGTCCTCGTCCCATGGACCACCACCATCAGCTAGAGGAGCACCCTCCACCATTGGAACAAAACCAGCAAGGGCCAAACAGCCCACTACCATTATGCTCATAGAGGAGACAATCAAGGATGATTCAGAGAGCGACATGAAGGACCAATTGTGGAAAGAGCATGGACAAACCGAAAAGGATGCATAATTGATAAAGCAACTACATAAGGCTTAGAAACCATCATGGATACCTTGAGGACAAGGTGGTTGGAAGCATGGTGGAGTGATACAACTCGGTTGGATTGAATTCATTCGCAACACATTGGGTTCATTGGGATAAGCATATTTATCTAGTTTGATTTCTTGCATTTCTTTATAACAGCTGCCTTGTTAGTTGAGCCATAAACTCAAGTACTTGCTAAATATAGACTCAACTTATTAATTGGTTACTTGAGTCAAGTCAAGTCAATTAATTATGTTAGTTGAGTCATGAGATGTATTGTGAACTCAAGTTTGACTTGAGTTAATTGAGTGGTATTGATTGATCGAGTCCTTATCTAGGTCGATATAGCGTTAGCCTCTATAAATATATGGAGAAAATCCGAAGCTTCTAGTCCCCCTCTTTTGTATCCTCTACTTCTAATATCTCTACCATCGCCCTAACCTCTACACTATCCCTAACATTCCACCACTATTATCTCTATCGATGCCACCCCATCATTGCTGGCCTACCACCATCGTACCTCACCTTGGAGTCTGTGCCTCTGCCCATAGATCCCAAATGCCATGTAGACTTGATCTCATAGGTCTAACCTTCTGACCTTTGTCTACATTTTCAAAGATATCTTCCAATCTACACAATCTGATTTATGTGAAACTAGATTTTTTAGAAATTTCTCATAAGGTATCCCGCATCAAAATTTCACATTGATCTAATGGCTAGATCCTTCGAAACATCTCTCAAAAGTTCTATGCAAATTCTATCCAGAACCAGTTGCGAGACGATCAAACCTTCCAAGGGGAGATCGTAATAGGTCTGTTAGGTTTTTTATTTGTTGGCAATTTTGTACAAAATATTCTAAGTGTATTTTTTCATGTATATGAGCTTTACACAAGTCTAGAATATCTCTGGTGTGAAGAATTGCAAGATCATTGGAGAAAAGCCGTCGCGTTCACACCGCGTTCACAAACGCGTTCGAACGCGAAATCTGCATTCACACAGACAGAGAGCCACGTTCACAAACGTGTTCGAACGCGAGCACTGCGTTCACACAGATGGAGAGTCGCGTTCACAAACGCGTTCGAACGCGAGCACTGTGTTCACACAGACAGAGAGCCACGTTCACAAACGCGTTCGAACGCGAGCACTGCGTTCACACAGACCGAGAGCAGCGTTCACAAACGCGCTCGAACGCAACCTGAAGAATTCAAGCTGTCGCGTTCGAACGCACTTAAGCCCGTTCGAACGCACTTAAGCCCGTTCGAACGCACCTGAGATTAAGTCAGGCCGTTCGAACGCACCCGGGCCACGTTCGAACGCACCTATGAAGTTTGCAATTTATTGGATTTTCGTGAGTACGGATAAGACTCAGATTTGGCTCTATCTTGAAGATCATATATAAGGATTGTGAAACCCTAACTCTAGGGTAGTTGAAGAAGATTATTGAAGGAGACTTCTTGAGGCTACATCGGTTCTTCAACGAATAAGGTTTTACTCATCTACAAGAATCTAATCTTTCGTCTTAAGGGCTATCTAGATAAAAGATTAATCTCGAGGGCTACTGAGATTGGACTTCAATCACAAGAAGCAGTGAATCGTGGGTTCTAGCGATCAAGACTGAGAGGAACAAAGTCGTTTGGATCGACGGGTTGTTTTGTGAGTCAGTCTTGTAACTGCTACTATCATAGTGATTGGTTTTGATCTGAGTTTGGATCCGTGGTTTTTTTTCCGTTTTGGGTTTTTCCACGTTAAAATCTTGGCGTTCATCTCTGCTTTCGTTCTTAATATTTCTTCGATCTTTTACTTAAGCGAACGAGCGATATTATTACCTAGTGTTTAGATACATACGTGTGTCTGGGATTTTTTCAAGGTCTCTTGGTGCAACCCACACAGCTCGCAACTTCCTTTTGGCCCACAACCTATCCTATAAAGGAAGGCCCTTGTAGGCATCCTATTTCAAAACACCAGGCAAAGAAGAGTTTTTGACATGATAAGCAATTTGAAGTCGCCACACTTGCGTACAACCCTCTCACCTTCGATCTATGGGCCCTTTCAAGTAGGCATAGACCAACTTGGACCTAGCTTCCTTGCTCGAGTCCAAAACCCACACCCAAAGGTCTTCACTCTCAACTCCACCTGTCATTATCATGGCAATTGTGAAAGCTATGTCATTGCTAAACCCACTCAAGAGTCTATTAGTATCCCAACCACCTTGCTACATGAGTCCAATACACGTGAGTTTTCATCAAAGTTTTCCATGTTGATAAAGAACGGCCACCTTCCTAATGATATACCGGCAAGCCATGCATCGTCCATGAGGGAGGTCTTCTCGCCGTTGCCAATGCTCACCTTGAGCCCTGCTTTCATCACCTTCGCTGCCTGACAGACTGCCCTCCAAAAGCCACAAATAGCTTGGTTTCAGCCTAGTTGACCAGGGCTGAAGTTGGTCATACTTGTGCTTTACAATGGCAACCCACGATGCCTGTTGATCTCGGAGTACGCTAAGGACATGTTTGTCGAAAAGAGCACGCTTAGCAATTCTCAAGCATCTAACTCCCAACTCGCCTTCATCCTTCTGCCTGAGAATAGTCTCCTAGCTTACGAGATGGAGTTCACACCACTGCACTTTTTTCCCAAATGAAGCACCTAGCGATCCTTGAGATCTCATCAAGAACATAATTCAACATCCAAGTTGAGCCCATCCAATAATACAAAATGGTCGAGAAAGTTGACTGCACCAGGATTATTTTTCCAGCCAGAGAGAGGGTGTTCCTCTTCCATCTAGTTAGCTTCCATCGAACTCGTTCCACAAGTCCCGATGGCCAAGCACAGGGATGTATTTTGGCCAGAAATCTTGATGACAAGATAGATGAACGATATTTTTGCCTTCTTAACCTGCATTAGGCCATATAGCTTGTCCTTAACATCTTCATCCAGTTAAGGAGGGAGAAATAGCCCAGACTTGTCCCTATTCACTTTTTGGTTAGTAAGCCAAGAGTATTGTTCTAGTGCACAAGCCATCCTTTGCATTTCTTCGATCTGTCTTAGTTACTAAGAAAATCATCTTCGTAAAGTAGATGCACCACCTTCCCCTCCCCAAAATTGTACCCGTTCACTAGATCTGTTTCCATCTTATCGTAAAGGATAGACATTAGCAGCTGTGAACACATGATGAACAAATACAGAGATAGTGGATCACCTTAGTGAAGGCCATAGTGCAGGGTGATCCAGTCCCTCGGCAAGCCATTGATTAAGAGCCCAAAGCTTGAGCATTCGATACAAGCCCATATCCATCTCGCCACTTAGTCAGGAACCGCATGAGCTCCATTGTACGCATGACCACACCCCACAAAAGTCGATCATAGGCCTTCTCCAAATCTATCTTGGCCAACATTATCGGTGGAGATTTTTGATCATTAACCAATGAGTGAGCAATTTCCTACACTGTCAAAGTGTTGTCATGTATTGATCTACTCGAGACGAATGCAGCCTGTTTAGGACCAATCAGCTTGTGTAGTAGCGGCCTCATCCGATCGATGAGGATTTTGGCGATCACCTTGTATGGCACGTTGCACAAGGCTATTGGCTGAAAGTCTTTAACCATCGTCGGGTTTTCCTTCTTTAGGATTTGGATGACATAAGTATGTCCCCACTACTTCAGCATCCTCCCCTTGGTGAAGAATTTTCGCCACTGCCTTGCAAAGGTGGTTACTGATCTCCGGCCAGTATGCCATCTATACCTCTACCTGCAACCCATCTGGTCTCGGCGCCTTGCCCTTAGGCATGTGAAAGATTACCACTCTAATCTCCTTTGGACTGACCAGTGCAACTAGCCCCTGAGCTTCCCCCTCATTTAGCAATAGAATGGTAGGGAGCACTCTCCAATCTTTATCAACAAAGCTTACCTCTCTCGACGGTCCCCACAACTTCATGTAATGGGCTTGGAACATAGATTTGATTTCCTCTTGACCCATGGTCTAGACCCATGCTCATCTGCCAAGCTAATTATGCAATTTCTCAGACTTCTAATACTAGTAGTGAGGTGGAAGAAGAATGTATTCTTATCTCCATCCTACACCTAACGAAGTCGGGACCTCTGTAGCCATTTCATATTATTCTACTTACTCAGCGCACACTTCTAATTGTATAAGCATCTGAGGTGACCCACTTTGTCCTAACTTAACCCTGTCACCGCATCCACTCTTTACATCTCCAAAATGGTGCATTGCACCCTTTTGAGCCTAGTTTCCACAGCTTCAATGCAGCCTCAACTCCATGCCTTGAAAGCCTTCTGAATAGCAAACACCTTGTGCATGAAAGTCTGCATGAAACTCCGATGGCCACTCCCTTTCTAGACCTGGTCCATGATAACTTTACTATCTTCATAGTCCATCCATAGATGTTCAAACCCAAAAGGCTTGACCCCTTATCGGGCAATAACACCAAAGGACACTAGTAGAGGCGCGTGGTCAGATGCAGCTCTATCGAGGTGAGTAATCTTCCAACTGCGAAACTGCTCGAGCCAGATGGAGTTAGATAGCACACTACCTAGTCGGACCCAGACTTGCGCTACCACGGGTCGATTATTACACCACGTGAATGGAACGCCTTCATAGCCCAAGTCACAAAGCCCAACCATATCAACAAACTCCTTGAATGTCATATCTTTTGATTCAAACGTCATCTCCTTCCTTGAATTTTTATCATCTGGTGACAAGATAGCATTGAAATCCCACATCACTACCCATGTTAAATCATTTGTGGCAATGCTGGCCAATTCACTCCTTAACACTTGCTGTTCACAGTAAAGGCTACTAATATAAATAAATGAAATCATGCACGTGTTTCCTTCTGGCGAGGAGATAACCACATGCATAGCGAACCTTGAGACTACCACCACATCAACCCATCCAATATAGGTCTTCCATGGTAGGACAATGCCGGCATGCGTGCCCACAGCCGGGATGCAAAAATGCGATCAAACACGGCCAAGAGCCCTAGCCATATTATAGCTCTTCTTCTAGCTAACATGTGACTCTACTAGGCACACCATTTCTAACTTGTGCTCTCTAATAAGGCCCCTACATCGATCAAGGGCCTCCTTTTTTTAAGGCACGTCGACAATTCCACACCAAGGTTTTAATCATTAAAACAAAGACAAAAGCATATTAGATAGTTAAGCCCTCTGCCCCCTCTTCGATGATGGGGCTACCCCATCTATCAGCACCACCTCCATGTGACCTTCTAGTTCATCCTCCACCATGGCTGTGGATGCACCAGGTGCATCACACAGAGCCAAAGCAGTGTGGCCATGTTGGTCTTGCTCCATTTCCTCCACCTCCATAGACTCCTTGCTAGGATGAATATTTTGCTTGAGCAGAGCTATGACGTGCGCATGCTTGGCTAGAGGTACCTGTCGATCACGTATTGTCGGACCCGAGTGATACGATTCAGGCTTCACTGATGTCGTCTCGAGTATGGATACACTTTAAGGATGTCTTTTATTCTTGTTTTAGTGTTTAATTCATAGAAAAATAAGTTTTCTATATATTGCGTTCGAACACAGGTGGAGTGCATTCGAATGCACTTATAAATGCCTACATCATGTTCGCAAATACAGAGAGTGCAAAAAGTGCGTTTGAATGTGCCTGTGAATGCCTGCATCATGTTTGCACATATAAAGAACGTAAAATATGCGTTGACGCGTTCGAATGCGGTCAGCAAAAATCTACTGTTTTAGGATTAATAATTGTCATTTTTAAATTATTTAGTTAGCCTCTAAAGATGTGGATGGCAACCATGGAATCATTATTAAATGAATTGAGTTTTGCCCTTGTCTCCTTTGTCTTCTTCTCTCTCATTCTCTCGCTCTCCGGTGATGCCACTTCTAACCTCCCTCGATCAACCAATCACCCTAGTCCCTTAGGGGCGGCCCACTCCTCCCCTTTCTTCCAATCTATCTATCACCTTACCCTAACCCTACTATCACTCATAACTCTACCACCTCCACTCTATCACTGGTGCCACCCCATTACTACCGGTCCACCACCCTCCACTATCGCCAAGGATCTCGTGCCTCCATCCACGGATCCAAAGACGAACTTCCTGACGTTCATCTACTAATCGGATGATACCTAGAGATCCCATCGTTCGATTCGCCTGAAACTAAATTTTTTGGAAAGCTCTTTTCCAAGGCTACAATATATCAAAATTTCACGTTGATCCAATGGTTGAATCTTTCGGGATCTATTTTCAAAGTTTTGTGTCAAATCCTATCCAAATATGAAAACCAGGATAGATCAAGTCTTGACCTAAGGGGAAATCGTATCACTGAGTGAAGAGAAGCTAGGCCCTCACTAATCACTTCTTTTGGAAATGCTCTCTCTAATGCGAACGTTTTTATTTTGGGGTCCGGCTTCTCTTCACTCGGTTTTACCACGTCCATCACCCATATGCATGTTAAAGCCTCCAATTAATGTAGTCCTGGTTCTATGGCATGAAGGTTCGCCTAAAGGGACATCTGTCCCCACTAAAATCTTATGTTGGCCCTCAAGATCCTTCATCTTTCCATCCTTATCATTTTGCATCTCATCATAGCCTGTAGCATTTAATGCACCACCTTTAGAGTTTGATATTTGGTTAGCCCCTACAACAATCTCTACTACCTATCTAGGGATCCGTTGGTTTGCACTTTGAGAAAGATCACTTTTCTCCCATTGACTCTTATGCATGTGCTCCTTGTGCATGGGCCCTTTGCCTTTTTTCAACTTTCCTCTACAGTTGTGCCTCCATGTTGTCCTTGCCACCTTACTTCAAAGGAGCTTGCTTATGTCCAACGCTTTGATCCTTGGGCATCGTGCCACCTCCCGATTGGCTCTCTGACACATTCTGTCGCCAATTCACCTCGGACCAACTTCCACGAGGTGCATTGGGCTGACTCGGTGCAATCCACCCATAGCTCCCTTTCTGCAAGTTTGCTAGTTTCTTCGCCCTTCCCCCTCCACCGGCTGGCCTCACTCTCCTAACCACTTCTTCCAAATCCCAAACAAGTCCAATCCTAATGGCATTGGTGGTGGGCTCAGATTCTTTTGCTCTAAGTTGGCTTGCTCTATTCTTTGTACCTTCATCCTTTGTGTCCTTTTCATCACAGCTACCGTCCTCCTTAAGCTTTGGACATAAGGCTTTCTCATGCCCTAACCTTCTACAGTTAAAGCACATCTTCGGTATGCCCTCATAAATCACCTTTTGCTCAACATTGCTAGACTTGGGGCCAAGCCAAACCAATTGCTTCAAAGGCTTGCTTAGGTCTATTTCAACACATATGATACGATCTAGAAACGGTGGCTCTGATACCAAATTGATACGATCTCGCCTCGGCCTATGGAGCTTTGATACCAACTTGATACGATCTAGAAACGGTGGCTTTGATACCAAGTTTGATACAATCTCTCCTTTGGCTAAGGTTCAATCTCTTCCAATTATCTGATCTGGACTAGATTTGGCACGGAACTTTGAAATAAGATCTCGAAAATAGCTTTCCAACAAATCTAGTTTCAGGCGAATCGGATGTGTGGATCTCGAGATATAGTCTGATTAGTAAACAATGGTCTAGGTGGTCTGTTTTGGATCCGTGGATGGAGGCACGTGATCCTAGGTGATGGTGGTTGGTGGAGGACCGGCGTTAATGGGGTAACACCGGTGAAAAGTGGTGGTGGAAGGGTTATGGTTGATGAAAGGGTTAGGGCAAGTGTCAGATAGATTGGAAGAAGAGGGAGGAGAGGGCCGCCCTTAAGGGTCTAGGATGATTGACCGGTCGAGGGAGGTTAGAAGCGGCGTCATCGGAGATTGAGAGAATGGGAGCGAAGAAGACGAAGAAGGCAAGGCAAAACTCAATTCTCAATAATCCATAATGACCTATGGTTGCCATCCACATCCTTTTAGAGGCTAACTAACAACTCAAATTAACCCTAACAATACAATTTTCGCCGACCGTGTTCGAACGCACCCAACCGCGTTCGAACGCACCGAGTTCGCTCCTCTGGATTTGCGAACGCGATGCAGGCGTTCGAACGCGTGATTGAACGCGCCTGTCGGTATTTGTGAACGCGATGTAGGCGTTCATAGTGTGTTCGAACGCACCGCGTTCAAATGCACAGTGCACTCTCTTCACCCACGTTCACAACCCCATTCACAAACTGCGTTCAAACTCATTCCACCCGCGTTCGAACGCGACTTACAGAAAACTTATTTTAATAAAAATTAAACTCTAAAACATGAAACAAAAACACTCCTAATATGAATCCATGCTCGAGACGACGTCGATGAAGTCCGAATCGTATCAACATACTCGAGCATAACGACTTTGGTTATGGTCAAGCGTAGTCTCATCAACTCTTAGAGGTTTGCCGAAGAACGCCACCACTGGTATTGAAGCCTTGAGCTCCCAGTATTCCTTTGGTAAGTCTGGAAGTTATATCCAAATTGGGGTAGTAGTGAAGGTAGCCAATGTTGGTCTAAAATCATTCCGTTATCGAATGAGATTCAACACCTTACCCCCTAGCGTCTATGGCTCGTTTGATATTGTAACGCCCCCGCCCGGCACGGCACGTGCACGCCCACGCGGCCTCACGGCACGCGCGACACACGCGACAAGTCGGGCGGGGCTCGTCACGCACGGATACTCTCCTGTACACATATAATCATGATATCATCAAATAACACCTACTAACATATCCATGATCACATAATCCATCACCAAATAAATCATACTCTTAACCAAATAAACCTGTTAGTATATGAATATCAAAGTCCACAATAATATACACTAGACCGCCACATAATCTGGCGGGACCCACACAGGCCACAACAAACCATCAAGATACAACTAAAATAACTAATATAAGGTTACTCTATAATTCGACCTGTATTATACAAATCATTGTCTAATACAAAAGAGTACAAATATCAAATATTGGTACAACTCGATTTCTATATAAACTATCATCTATACCATCTCGCATCTATAGCTCAGCTCATCATCGCTCTAAAATATCTTCTCAAGTCGCTATCACGTACCACATATCTGAGGGGGTTAGAAAAGAAATAAAGAGAGTCATGAGCAAAAGGCTCAGTGAATAGACCTTACCCCGAATCAGTGATGCCAAACAGAGAGTAAATCATGTACTGGATAATATGAATCAGAAAGAGTATCATGTTATGAATGAGTATATGAATGTATCCTCAATAATACATAAATGAAAAGTAGATAACATGTCATAACTGATAAGAATACATAATCCTCGACAATGAATAAATAGGTCACCACATCATATAATCATCATAACTTTCTCTCTCAAATATGACACATGATGCATGCCGACCATGACAATACTATGAAATCAAATGCAATCATATATGATTAATATTGACTACTCGATAATCAGGTAACCGAATGATAATGAAATCATATGCATTTCTCAACATCATAATCATCACGGACATCTCGATATAATATCATCATACTAGACCACTGTGCACAGTCAACACCCGGTACCCGGTCTCAACATCATGCCCGAAGGCTCAGAGCATACTCTGCCATTCGCAAGGAGTATCTCAAATATAACCATACCCTGCCATCCACTAGGGTATCAACATCCATCTAGACCGGGCACCCTTCTAGCTGATAGAAATCTCGTGAGGATAACTCGCCACATATGCCCTGGCGAACGGCATGTGTCCGAATGTCTGCTGCGCACACAGACTAACGACCTCGGACGTAAGGCCAACAGGATCGCGACCATGTCGAGCGATCAATCATCCACCAAGCGCGTCCTAACCCTCGCGCCCACTCGGGTATCCTCACGCTTTCTATCAACTATCCTATCAATCACATTTCATGCTTTCCTTTTTAAAAGACAAATCATATGCATATATCCAGTACGATAACAAGTCAATGCATAACAGGAATTTAGGTGGAACAGGAATCAAGAGAAAAATGATGCAATGTAGTCTCCAACCATGTATCTAACACATGCATACTCCCGCTAGTCTATCACATGCACACTCATACTAAAAATCATCTCGACATAAAACCATAACAGTATAATCATCTCCAACCATCCTTATTTATCATTATCATACTCATATCAAAGATCAGCCTAATTATATGCATGATAAAAATATGCTCGACGGTAATCATCTCTAGATAAAGTCATATAATCATGCTGGAGGCCAAAACATGCATGTACATAATATATAATATAACCTAATTTGAGAAAGGGATCTAGGGGATAAGACTACTCACCCTGATCAGAAGATACAAACCACGTATCCTTTACATCCACCCATCAACCGTGTGACACTTCTCGCTAGCAAGGACAACGGGGTCTCAAATAAGGGGTTCGGGATCTGAAAATGTTTAAGTAACATAAAGTTAGTTGTTTATCCCATTATAATCCGTTCGAGTAAAATATGATGATTTATTAGATTTTAGAATTTCTACTTATTTTTATGATTGGCTAGATTTTTATTATAAATAAAATATAAATATAGATAAAAAACCTAATTATAATTAAATTATATCTTGATTAATTGGGGATTATGTAGTCATTATCTTATTTGTTACAAACTAATAATGTATAATAAATTAATAGAATTACTAAAAATGTAGATCATAAGAATATTAGAATATAAATCTAATAATTATAATTTACAAATCTATCTATTAATCTAATAGATATGTAAATAAATAAATAACTATAAGAATTACATATATTTATACCTAATTAATCATTAATTATAAAAATTATCATTAATAAAATTATATTGAAGGATATATAATATTATTAAAATAGTTAATGTCTAAATAATCTATTTGCATTAATTAAGAAGAAAAATACCTAAATAAATAACATAAATAAACTAATTAATTAATAAATTAATCACATCTGCCATCTGCGCAGAAAGAAAGAGAAGGAGCTGAGGAAGGAGGAGAAAAAGAAAGAAAGAAAGAAAGGAAAGAAAGAAGAAGAAGAAGAAGAGGAGGAAGAAGAAGAAGAACAGAAGAGAAAGAGAAGAAAGAGGGGAGGTGAGGGAGGCGGTTGCGGACCCGGGCCGGCGGGGAGGGCATTGGCCGCTGCTGGCCAGCCAGCGGCCGGCCTCTCGCCGGCGGCTCGGCTGCGACAAGCCCACCCTTGGGCAAGAAAGAGAGAGAGAGAGAGAGAGAGAGAGAGAGAGAGAGAGAGAGAGAGAGAGAGAGAGAGAGAGAGAGAGAGCTCACCGGCGCTCGTGGAGGTGGCGACGGCGACGACCGGCCTCGGCGAGAGAGAGAGAGATAGAGAGAGAGCCTCGAGAGAGAGAGAGAGAGAGAGATAGAGAGAGATTTAAAGAGAGAGAGGGAAGGCGGTGGAGGAGGAGTAGTGGCGGCGCCGGGGCCCACCGCGGCCAGCTGGCCGCAGCCAGTTGGCTGCGGCAGCGGTCGCAGGCGCGTGGCGCCCCACCAAGCTGCATGAGCAGTTGGCATGGGCACGAGGCCGGCCACAGTGTGGCCGGTCGCGTCGTGCCCATGATTTTTTATTTATTTATTTATTTATTGGGATTGGGTTGTTACAGATATGATGTAGAGCATATCCTTCTCTTTGACAAATCAAAATGCATAGAAGCCCTCCGCCATGTCGGAGACCTCAAATCCTATGATGTCGTTCCACAGTCTAGCCAGTATGTCCTTCAACTTGTGCAACAGAATGTAAGAGCCAATCAACCCTCCCAAAAGGGTCAATCTCTACTGCTTAAGGCATTTAGCCAAGGTAGCCAGATCAATTATAACAAAGTCCTTCGTCTGCTCCTTTAGCTTATTGAGTATCTCCTTTGGAATCTTATCGTACCCACTACAACTAGTTATCTTATCTGCTACCACCGAAGCCCACGACCATCCACCTTCAACTTTGGGCATGCCCACTCTCTCTGGTTTCGTCGCTTTAGAGGAAGAGGCCCGATGTTGAACATCCTCTCCTCCGACAGGAGTTGGCAGGGTCTTCCCTCCATTGTTTGGCATCACCTTTCGCCGCTCATGTGGCCTATTTCTACAAATTGAAAAACTGGTGTCCCAGAAAATGTCTATAATGTTGGGGCTATTTTGCAAATTTCTTTAAAAAAATATTTGAATAGTGCATGTTGGACCACTTAGTGTTACTTTTTTTTTAAAAAAAATCTATAGTGTGATTTAGCTAATATTTTCTGATAAGAAAATTAAAGGCTCGAAAGAGACAAAAGAGCGGAGATAGAGGCCGATGAGGTGGTATGCTATATCCTGTTTGGATGGTACCAGCATCGTTCTCCGCCAATAAAAACTTTGACAGACCTCCTTCTCTCTCTCTCTCCACCATTTCCGCGTACACACTCCCTCTTTTCTTATCTCCGCTAACAATATCATCGAACTAGGAGAGGGGGTAAAAGGCAGTTCTCTTCATCATCAATGGCGGTAATCCGGATGGGGATGGCGGCCGTCGTCGCGGTGGCGCCGCCCTCCTCCGCCGTCTGCGACCGCCTATCTTTCCTCCTCCGCCACCAGCCTTGTGCCGCCACCGCTTGCCGGCCTCCCTTCTCCTCCGCCGCCCGACGCCGTTCAGTGCTTCAAGTCTCTGCTTCGACGCCGGCCTCCTCTGCCGAGGAAAATCCCGCATCTTCAGGTGCAGGTTTGCCGACTCTCCTACTTCTTGTTGCGCCAAAATTAGCGCTTAATCTCTGGTCTCGTGAATGCTGTGTTTTGTATAGGAATTCAAAGAGTAAGAGTAATTTATTTAACCTTTATGCATAATCATTATTTCGTCAAATTCATGCGATTTAAGTTTCTATCTAACCGTATTCTTAGAAAGTTTAAGCCGTTGGAGAAAAAGTCAAGTATGTTCAAGAAGCATCTTTGTTGTTGAATGCATTTCTGGCAGTAGCAGTCTTTGGTGTGCAAAATGCACGGAGATTGCCAGATACCTATGGGAAGCATTTCTTTTGGTTACATGCTAGTGCCTGTTTTTTAGTTTTTATTGTTGTTTTTTGATGATAGATGCTCTTTCTTCGTTATTTCCACTATGATTTTATTTTTCGCTAACAATTAGATTATTTTCTTAATTTTGAAAGCAAGGTTCAAAAATCCAAGATTAGGATTGGGATCGGCCTTCTAAAAAAATGATATGTATAGGCTAGATTGGCCGAATTGGCCGTATCGGTCGCCTAGATTGGATTGGACTTTTTAATTATGTAAAATTCTAAATATTGTATAGAAATATAGGAAAACTTCTAAAAATTCAGAAAAAGTTAGAAAATAAAGAAAGAAAAACTATGGTGTAGTGAAAACTGAAAAGAAAAATAAATTAGAAAGAGAGCGAGTGAAAAAAAACCAAACAAAAAACCATGATGTAGTGAAGAAGAAGAAGAAGAAGAAGAAGAAGAAAAGAGAAGAAAAAGGAAAAGAGTGGAAGAAATTAAAAAAAACTAAGAGAAAAAATAAAGAAATAAAATAAAAAAATTATACACCGAAGTTTGTCGGAATTCGTTGAAGTTTATTGGAGTTCGTTGGAGTTTACCGGAGTTCGCCGGAACTAGATCTCTCTGTGAGAGAAACAATGGCTATATAGTAAGAAGAGAAAAAGAGAAAAAAGAAAAAAAGAGAGAAAGAGAAAGAGAGAGAGTGAGAAGAAAGAGCAAAAGAGAGAGAGAGAGTTCGGATTGAGCCTGGATTGGGATCGAGTTTGGCCGATCCCGATATGGTGAACCATGCTTGAAAGCCTGTTGCTTATGCAGTTTTCCTTTAAATCTACCATCAAACGATGCTAACTTAAAACAACATTCCGTTACTAATATGTGATGACTATTTCATCCATGAAGTTATAACTTACAAGAAATTGGTTTTAGCACATTTACATTTTTGTAACTAGTATGCTATATTAGATATTAAATGCCATTGAGAATTTTGATCAAATTACTAGATCTTTCTTGCAGTTTCTTATAAGGGAGTTGAGAATTTGGTTATCATTGGTTCTGGTCCAGCTGGTTATACCGCAGCCATTTATGCGGCTCGTGCAAATTTGAAGCCCCTTGTTTTTGAAGGTTACCAAGTGGGCGGTGTTCCAGGAGGGCAGTTAATGACAACAACTGAAGTTGAAAACTTTCCTGGTTTTCCAGATGGAATAACTGGTCCTGATTTAATGGACAGGTTTCTTGATTAATCTAACAAGCATTAAATTGATTTATTATTCTATTGCTTGCTCGATCTTTTTTCTGACTGTGGTGATTTTTGTTGACTAGAATGCGACAGCAAGCTGACCGCTGGGGTGCAGAGCTTTTCCAAGAAGATGTTGAATTTATTGATGTGAGAAGTAGTCCTTTTACCATCCGTAGCACTGAACGTGAGGTGAACTATTGAGCCATCATATGATGTTATGATCTTCTTCTTGTAAGACTTCCTTTGTATATATAGTTTCCAGACTAACCAGCTATTGAAATAGAATTAAATTGACCTATGATTTTCTTCCTGTTAAGGTTATTCTTGATAATTGATACTAGTATAATGCCAAAGTTCTATGAAGGACAACAAAGAAGAGATGCAGAGATCATGAGAGAACATAAAAAGAACAAAAAAAGGAAAAGAACAAGAAATGAGAAGAAATTGATAAACCTACATGGTTCAGCCCTTGGACTGTCTTCATTTCCTTATTATCTAAGTAGAACAACATAAGTCATGTAGGGCCTTATAGTAGTGGATACTGTTATAGGCCATTAGCCCTATGTACGAATTAAGGGCAACAAAATTGGTGAGAAAGTGAAAGTGATGCTACAAGTTTAAATTGATCAATGATTGCTCAAACATATATTCAATGTTTCCTATACACTGAATGACAACCCTGAAATGCGTGTGTCTGTGCATGTCCCTGCATGTGCATGCGTGTGTGTGCCCAAAATTTCTTGAAATCCGTATATTTCTTTTAGCCTCAAAAGGATAACAAGGCATTTCTTTCTTTTGGACATAAAAAGAGAAAGATAAGGCTTCTTATATTATCTTCCATATATCTTTCAGTGTCAAAAAGGATAACAAGGCATTTCTTTCTTTTGGACATAAAAGTAAAATGAATTTTGATGTTTCTGAAATCAGACTAAAAAGAAGTTCAATGCCAACATTCTCCTCCAAGTTCTGCACTTAAAGGACTTGTGTCAGGCTATTACTCCAGTTTCTGAAAATCATTCTTTATCATTTTCAAATTTCACAGATTTCAACTGCAGAATAGGAATGTTGGAAAAAAAAAATTGACATTTGTTATATTCTTTCAGAGAATCAATAACAATGGTATTAAATAACCTGCTCTTATGTAACTTCTATGATACCTAGGGTCACAATGCGACTCAAAGTTCAGTCCATGCTTTTATGTCATAGACAATCTAAAGGGGTTTTAACTTTTGCAAATAACATTAAATGAAAAATGAGAATAAAATATCCTATTACATGTCTTCTTTTGGGAATCTAATTTGCAAACAAAGACAACTTTGCAAGGAAAACATGAATGTACATGAAAATTTTCATGTTTCTCCTGCACTGTTTTCTCTATATTCTTCATATAGCAAAGTTGGCGAATTATTCTGGATTGTGGAAATGATTATTGAAAGAATTCCTGTTATGACTAATATTTATACTGTCTTGCTTCTGGCCTAAAGAAGAATGATTCTTCATGACCATTTTGCTTGCATTCTATGGTACAGTCCTTTCTTTTAGATGTAGTTTCATGTCTCCTTGTGAAAAAGGCAATAAGAGAGGCGACAAGTTTACCTACTCAAGTTTAACTGTTTATGCATTTGGATTTTCTGAAGATACTGAAGACTGCTTTGTGCTGAGTGATATTTCTTGTCAACAATTTTACCCACTAGTGCTACTAGTGTTTGAGTATTTCACTGCTTGAATGTTATGTTTTTGACAAAATTCTACTTGATGTGAAGATGATACTTCTTTTTGCATAATCTTTGGTTATGTCTTGATTTTCTTATTTCGATTCTCTAGGTGAAGTGCCATAGTCTTATCATAGCAACAGGTGCTACTGCTAAGAGGCTTCGATTGCCTCGTGAAGATGAATTTTGGAGTAGAGGTATAAGTGCTTGTGCGATATGTGATGGAGCATCACCTTTATTCAAGGGACAAGTTCTTGCAGTTGTTGGAGGAGGTGATACAGCTACAGAGGAAGCATTATATTTGACAAAATATGCTCGTCATGTACATTTACTTGTTCGTAGAGACCAACTACGAGCATCTAAAGCTATGCAAGACCGGTATGCTAATCGTTAACTTAATCTAAGATACACTTCTAGGATATTCTCAATGAAGAAATTATGTTTCCTTTTAGGACTCATATAACTATCTTATAAGAGATTTTTGTTTGCAATCATCTATTGGAAGTTTGAACTAACAAATTGACTTTTGTTCTATATTGGGCCTTTATAATTTAGTCAATTATCCAGTGACTTCTACTGATTTCCTTATATGATGTATGCTTACCTTAATTAGAGGAATAAGTACTTATTTTTTGGGTTAATTGTACTTTATCCATCGGTGGTTTGCTTAATTTCATGAAATCTCTTGTATTTTCAACTTAAACGCTGAACCCCATTGTGGCCTGAACTAAAGTGCAACCGTTACATTTTTCATCATATTTGACCAAATTATAGGTCGAATTTAAAGATTCTCATTAGAGGCAAATTTTTATAGATTAATAAGCTTTCCAACATATCTAAAATAATATCAATCGGATTTTAAATGATAAAAATAGATATTTGTTTAATATATCTGTTTCGATCGGTATTATTTTAGATGTATCGAAAAACTTATCCAATTCTCTATAATATTGTCTCTAATGAGGATCATCAAATTCTATATCTAATTTAGTCAAATATGATGGAGAGAGTAATGGTTGCACTTTAATTTAATCCACAGAAGAATTAAGTGTTTAAGTTGAAAATGCATAATAATTTTATAGAATTAAGCCAAACCATATGCGGTAGAGTGTAATTTTCCCTTTTTCTTTTTTTCATTAGGACGAAGTTAGAAACTTAATATTGTTGAATAAGCTTAGTTCTTGATTTGTTTTTTTTCCTTTTGCTTTGATGTAATTTACTAATCTTTCATATGACTATGAATTAGTTTTCATGTAAAGTTTGCATTATGTTCATAACTTCATATAGTATCTACCTAAGTAGTGTACTAAAACCAATCAGTTTGGTACGGGACAATAGGTATGATATAATATACTACATATAAAATAATATGACTATGAATTAGTTTAATGTAAAGTATGCATATGTGTTCATAACTTCATATAATATTAGATTAAGAGGGTACCTAAGCACTGGACTATAACCAGTCAGTTTGGTACGGAACAATAGGTATGATATAAATATATGAATTACATTACATGAATTGCTTTTCATGTAAAGTTTGCATTTACGATCATGTTCATATAAACTAATATAAGAGGCTCCCAAATTAGTGGCCTAGTGCTTTCAGATTGGCACACGATAATAGGTAGGGCCGTAGGCCTGTTTGCATGCAAATTTGTCAAAACACTAGATAGCAGACAAATATTAATCAAATGGCACACAATTATAGGTATGTGTTTGCATGCAAATTTGGCATCAGATAATTGCTTACGCATGTTAGTAGTCTTAGTCATGTTATGTCTATATAAACAATGAAAATCCTTATACATGTTACTCAGAAAAGCTCTCTAATATTCCTATTAGATAGGCTACCAACGTAAAGGGCATCTAAGAGAAGATTTTGAGGTGAATGGTTGATTACATTAAGGTTCTAAAAATCGGCATCAGTTACCCAAAGAAACGATACAACTCAGAAGCATCAGCCGTACGTATTAGCCATTCAGTATGGGACTAATTTTTAATTACATTAAAAAAAATGCAAGAAAAATAAAAATAAAATAATTTACAAAAATATGATAATAAAATTACTCTATGTGAAGTCAATGGGGTTTCCTGCCTTTTGCAATGTTAGAAAGAACCCATCTTTCTTAAATAAAAAAGTCTAAATACTGAAAAAAGAAAATAAGTTTCCTCTTTCTCTTTAGAGTTCTACAACTCTCTAGTCTATTCTCCCTCTTTCCACTCTCTTTCCCCTCTCTCTCTCAAGTATAGCTAGCAGCCCAGCATTCTCTCGAGTCTCTTTTTCACTCTCTTCTCTTATCGCAAACTCTCTCTCTTTATAGAAAAAAATTGCCGCAAAATTCTCTCCCTCTCTCTGCTCTCTCTATAGCCTCCCTTTCTATTTAACAACTCCATTCCCTCTCTCTCTTACAACGGCAAAAAGTTGCCACAAAATAGAGAGGGAGTTCTCTCCCTCTCTCTACTCTAGCTACTCCCTCTCACTTGCAGCAAAAAAATTGCTTTTTAATAGAAACGTTTGGTACACTACCAGAGATGGAGGGAGAAGGAGAGAGAGAGAGAGAGAACTTGTTGGATAGAGAAAAGAAGGGAGAAAAAACCAAAGAGAAAATTGGCATACTCGATCTTTACGAAGGTCGATAGAGGCCAAATCTGTGTTGGAGTTTGCAGGATTGATCTGTGTCAGGAGAAGCAACATCTTGCTTGGGAGAGAGAGAGAGAGAGAGAGAGAGATAGAGAGGTAAGGGATGATAAGGGAGGGCTCACGGATATCTTTAACTTAAAATTCTTTGTTTCAGTCAATTTTGACCAAAATGAGATTGATCTCGATCGAGTATCTGTGATTTCGTTGATACCCTATCAAAACCAATCAATAAACTGGTATTGAGGTAGGATTGGAATTGGCTACAGATGATCCCTATTATTTCAACTGATCTGCATTGGAATTGGCCAAAACTAGGAATCTTGGTTTAGCTTATTGTGTCATTATGTCATTATGTAAAAAAATCGGTAAAGTCTAAACTATCTCCTCTTCGTTACAATTTGCACCTCTCAATAATAGGTTACTCAGTCTATATACACGTATGGGATAATTAGGAAGTACTAGTTGGTTATGGCACTTTTAAAACGTATATCCTTTAATAGTTTGTGCAACACTAAATAGATTTTTAGTTATTGCATAGTGATGAAGCACTTATTGGATCTTACATCATCCCGTCTCCAATGTCTTTGTGGAGACCACTCAAAAGAACTAGAATAGTTTTGGACTTCTTGATGCAGGCATCAGTAGCATATTACACAGGCATGTCTAATGGAGTTCCTTCAGGGAATTAATCTTAAGTCTAGTATTTTCATTATACATTTGATATTTATTGTGTTTAGAGTTATATTTGATTTTTTTGCGATTGTTTACAGTATTATTTGCTTATTGTTTTTAGTAAGATCTATATATATGCCAGCTTTTTGCTTAGTCGGGGTTAATGAAGAAATAATTTTTTTTGAGATTTATCTCCAATGTGACTTTTTAGTATAAAACCTTAAGTGAGAATGGAGAAAAAAGTGGAAGGCAGTGGAGCATGGTAGAGAGAGAGAGAGAAGATGGGTGACGATGGTGGTAATAAAAGGAGATTAATTTTAATCTTAGATTACGATTTATTTACTTATATTCCTAGATTATGATTAATTTACTTTTTATTCATAGATTACAATTAGTTTACTTCTGCTCTTAAATTACTCTTACTCCTAAGCTAGTCTAAGACTAAAAATATAATTCTCAACGTGTGGATGATTAAATAAAGGAGATTGACCCCTCCTATATATGGAGATTGGGTACAAGTTCTATTAAGATTAGTAATAAAAACTTACACGCCTTGATTTAGGATTTGCCTTAAAAGTTTTCATGACTTATCTAGGATTTGCCTTAAAAGCTTTCATGACTTATCTATGACTTGCCTTAAAGATGTATATAATTTAACTAGAATTTGTTTTAAAGGCTTAGATAAGAGATAAATATGAATAAAGATAAACATGACTAAGAGATGAACATGAATTAGTTAAAAGATAAATAGATTCGATCCTTTGACCCAACGTCCCTGTGAGGCTATTCGATCAAACTCAGATTATATCAACTTGAGTGCAAATTGAGGGTGGATAGGTCTACCACTTTATGGGCTTCCAATAGTGCTTTTTTCCCCCTCTTCTTTTCCCGTTTTCTATCATATCTTTAGCAAGAGAGTGTGATGAGTGATTAATTCACTCTTGATGTTCACACCCGCTGCCTCCTGGCCTTAGTCTTGCTTCTTGTTGATCATTGGCTACCTTTTAGTGAATAACTATTGACTCTATCTTGATGTGAACCTGACTTTGACCTAAAACCTGGCTGTAGTCTTTCTTTTGAATCTGAAAGAAGAAATTTTGCCTGCCTTGGCACTTCAAGAGTATATCTTTTTTATATGCTTATTACCCAGACATTAGCTTCCTAAAGTCCAGACATGATATCACCGTACTCAGTATTTCTCATAACTCTCATATTTATTATATGCTAAAAGAACATGTATGATTTGACATAATTCTCTTATTTCACTTTTCACATTTCAAATTTTTGTGCTACAATAACAGTTTGACATTATTTTCATACTACACACACACACACACACACACACACACTTGCATACAGTCAGTTACATCATTTATCCACAGGTGTATCAACTCATTATTCTAGCAAGTAGCAATATTGATAGATCATGTTGGATACACACATGATGATTCCTTGTTAACTTGATCGAAGCTTGTTTAAATCTTAGAATCATTTCATTAAAAATTGCTGTGAGGTTTTGATTAATATTAAAAATTATCTGTGCCTTAAGTTGTCACCATATTTGAATGATAGTTTGATGCTTCAGTGTAAGTTTCTACTGGCCACTACAATCTCATATTTAAACTTAGCAACAATATAAAGTGCAACATTTGAAAAAGAATTTTATTTTAGTTTTACCTATAGGTGCTTGTTTACACTCTACAAATCTATACAGTTGATGTTGGCCTTTAAATAGTTCGCTGCCCAGGCATGTCAAGGTGAATTGACATCCTTGCTATGATAAAAAGAAAGAGTTGTTAATTAGGTTTGGGATTACATTTTGAAATTAGAATAATAGAATTCTTGGATTAATTAAAGCCAGGGGAAAGCAGATTAATTCAGTTAGATATTGTTGCTAATGAGAGAATATCTATTGATGCTTGATCTTTCCTAGAGATACATGTTTGTTACATCTAGATTCTAGATGAGCTCGGTTTTGTTCTTATGAGGGCATGCACAGCTGCTGCTTAGTTGAAACAAGTATTAATGAGGTAAACTTTCAACTCCCTGGATGTTTGTTTAACAGGTTGATTGTGGCGAATGTTTCACAGAGTACTCAACAATCCAAATATTACAGTGCACTTCAATACGGAAGCAGTGGATGTCGTTAGCAATACCAAAGGCCAGATGTCTGGTGTGCTACTAAAAAGATTTGATACAGGGGAGGAATTGGTTTTAGAGGCAAAAGGTCTATTTTATGGTATAGGACATACTCCAAACAGCCAGCTGTTAGAAGGTCAAATTGAACTTGATAGTTCAGGCTACATATTAATCAAAGAAGGCACAGCAAAAACTTCAGTTGAAGGTGTCTTTGCCGCAGGTGATGTACAGGTAATAATCAGCATCTGCCTTCCCCAACTCCCTCCCTTACTTTCTGCCTCATGAGTCTTACAAGCATTTCTCTGTTGACTGCTCTTTTTACTTTGTTTTTTTTTACCATGTCTTATTCTTTTGGATCAAATAATTTGCAGATAACTATATCTAAATAAATGTGACATGTACTTCTCCATAGATGTGATCATTATCAGTGCTACTTTTAAAATTTTAATAGTGTTGTGCTGGAGAGCATGACATTAAGTTATCAAGGTTTAATAATTCTACTTTTTAGAACTGAATTTCTTAGGAAATCTAATTTTCCATTGATATCTTAAGCATCTTGTAACTTCATCAATAATTTTCCAAGTAGCTGAGCTATTGCCAGAAATTTTCTTTTCCTGACAGATGTTCAGTTGTCAATAATTTTGAAACAGTAAACTGTTTCACTAGCTTCATTTGTACAGATAATCATTCTTGAATAGATCTTTCCATTACATGATGTTCCTTGACAATAGGATTGGTGTAACAAGTCAAAATTGTAATATGACAATTATTTGGTATTCTTTAACATAGGAAAAAGAAAGAAAATTGTTTTAAACTTCAAATTAATTGGAGCTGGTGATGTCAGAGTTTTGGCTGAAAAGATGCAGAAAATTTGAAGGACAAGAATGGAAAAGTGTATATCTATTGCAAGCATCATTCTCTCCACTTTGTTCTTTTTTGTATAATTTCATTTAACTCCTGAATTCTTCAGAAAAGGATTATTGATTAGAAGCATCGATATGAATGCGATGTGGATACACTGATACAGAAAATCTTGATGAAATAATGATACAATATGTTTAGGATACGTAGCTCATATATGTATACATTTATGCCTCCACATATATACTAGTGAACTTGTATACTTCCAATTTCTTAATTGAATAGCATTTTACTAACTAAGATGTAAGAATTAAGACGAGCAAACTAATTCAACCTATAAATCAAACGAAATTGACTATTGTAATATGATTTCCTAAAATAGATCATAAAATAAACAAGTGAACTTGACATTTCACAAAAAGAAACCTTCTAGATATGATAAGAAATAAAAGGTAATATTTTCCTTCAATTTGACTTGCATTGAACTATTGATAGAAATCTCAGAAATATCCAAGAAATGTTTAAGAAACCTCAGAATATCCAAGAAGTATTGAAGAGGTATCTGAGAAGTATTCACTTTATTAATTATATTCTTAAAAAGTTGAATACTTTAAGGAAGTATCTGATATGTATCCGGAAGTATCCGATGAGTATCATATTTGATACGATATTAAATATGGACATGGCAAGAGTATGGAAGTATCTGTTTTTCTTAGATTACTTTGTAAGTTGATTATATATATATATATATATATATATATATATATATATATCTTTATATATCTAATACAGGTGGATCATTGGACCAGCTGGATTCTTTGATAGGAGCATGATCTAAGTGGATCAGTAGTTGTAGAGCTACGCACCTACTTGGCCACCAGCAAGGTTTGCATAAGCTTCATCTTATCTAGAAAAATTAAGTGGACCTATTTAGGCCTGATTTAGGAGGATTAAGAGAAGATAGACTGTTAGGGACCAATTGGTCTCTTTAATATGACTCGAGTAGGTTTTAGAAGCAAGATCTGCGACATCCAAATGCATAACCAAGCTTGAACCTCTGCAGATCATAACTTATTTATATGATCTATTTATTTTAGACATGACAACCCTAGAACGGCCTGGCAACCTTAGTGGGAAAGTCCAAAAAAGAGATTTGAGATTGTTTAATCCTTCAAATTGTGATGTAAATCTAGTATGAATGTAATGTTTTGGAGAATTATCGACCCAAATAAATAACTAAAGTAAAATATAGTAAGCAATAACTGATAAAAAGTTAATTGATTAAAAGGATCACTACTAGGTGGAAGGAGAGAAATTCACTCAGATAAGGCAGTAACTTCCTCAACTCTCAAATAGGTATGTTGATAGTAGAAAGGCCTAAACTATGGTGTAAGGAAAGACTTTAGAGTTTAGGTTTACTAATAAGTGGAATAGTAGTGCTTTTACTTTGAAACCAAGTCCTCCTCTTCACGTACGGGCACCCAAAGATTCTCTTTCACTACTGAAATCTTTTGAACAGCAGCAGTAACTAACGAAAAAAAGTAGAGATTAAAGGAGAGAAGTTTAGAGAAGAATCTTAAGATAGAGTAGGAGAAAGGGAGAGCAAGGGAGAGAGAAGAAAAAGACTATAGGGGAGAAAGTGAGAGATCTCAAATAAATCTTGTTCCAAATCGTTCCTTATTTCTCATGCAATAACCCTTAAATAGGTTAACAACTTTGATTCTAGCTGATTCTAATAGGAACTTATTTTCTAATAGGACTTAAATTGATCATCTTACTTAAATTGACTAACCCAATTTAGGTAATAAATCAATGTGGACATCCCCCACATATAAGCTTACCATAATTATCAATTGAGATTTTAATAGAAATTCATTTCCTAATAGAATCCTACTTGATAAGGTCTTACCTAAATTGACTAACCCAATTTAGGTAATAACTCAATACGGACATCCCCCACATATATGCTTACCATATCTATCAATTGACTAATTCAATTGATTATTTGAATTAAAAATTAACTTAACAAATTAAATGTGAAAATAAGTTGAGCCTAATTAGATCAATTAGACCAAAATTGAACTCAAGCAACTTTATTTTGGTCAAATTGAAGATGATGTCCACATCAAATTGCTAAATTGATCTTACTATTTTGGAAAAAAAAAAGACTGAGTTGCTACATCTATTTCAGATGTACAAGGCTATGAATATGTAGAAGTATATCAAACAGCACGTCATCAGCGTCGCAGCATAGAGTTCAAGTTTGAAAGGAAAAACTACAAAAAAAGAATGTTAGTGTCATAAACAAAAAACCCACATCTGAAGTGCATATTACTGTAGCTAATTGACAATTATGTTTGGAATTGTCTTATTTTTTAGTCTTTGTTTTCATTCTTAGGAGAGGAATCTACTTAGTAAGGGACTTTATGACTACATAGGCCTCTAGTCTGCTTTATCGAACAAATGAAAAGTAGGGACAGGGTGTATTGGCAGAATTTGTATCCTCTCTGTGCCACCTTGTCCCCTCTGTTCAGATGTAGTTAGTACTAAGAGTGTAAGATCCTCTTATTGGTGACATCCCTAGTTTAGAATGCAAACCACAAGCAATGCTAGAAAACTGGCAAAGAACTCTTTGTGCTTGCTTCCCATAGAAATATAGCGAGTAACAATGGATCTAGAGAATTATGAAGAATCAACTCTCAAAATAAGATTAGTAGATCTCCAACCTCCCAAACATGCTAGCTCAACTTCTACCTTCAAGTTTGTGTATAGTAGAGAACAATTGTGTCCCTTGAGCGAAGCTATTTGAGTTGGGTAATGATGATGGCACAACAAGTAACAAAGCGGAAGACAAGTATGTGCCAAAGAAAGTATCAACTTGAGGTTAATCGAAATCATTGTCCTTCTAAAAAGCAGACGGGAAGCTGTTTCTCATTACAACAAGTAATACAGCAGTAGAAGATTCAGAATTAGGTAACCCTTTCTCTTGAAAATTCAAATAGTGCAGAGTATCAAGGTGGCTACCATGGATCCCGGCAGCTAAAAAATCTCATCTCAGAGAATTTGGTATGGAAGCTAAGATTGTGGACAACTCCATGTTCATGTCGAAGATTGAGCTTATCTACCCTCATGATTGATTTAGTAGAAGCATAACTCCCTAAGAAGGGAACCCATGTTCTAAGTGGATTAGTGGACTAACTGGAACCAACAAGAACCACAATCTATGTGGACCAATAAATGCAAAAGCTGTGTGGATTTGTTTAATAACACCAAGAAGGTCTATGATAAAGGCATGATATATATTGTTGGCCTATTACCTATCAATTTAAGCTTTTGTGTATCAACCAATTATGTAACATAGTATCCGAGATAGTTCTTTCTAGATACCTTTATTCCTCAATAGCTTGCCTTTATTCCTCAATTCTTATTACTGCAATATAGTGGGCTGCACATCCTATTATCTCTCATCTCTCTACATGCAGTATTAGGGGCACACACATTAGGGGTCATATTAAAGGCATCATGTACATTGTTGGCCCATTATTTAAGGCTTCGTTATGAATGTGGTTAGCACCAAAATGTTGTTATCCACACCCATATTTAACCTCGTTTTTGGTACCTTAAACAGCTTGAGGGGAATTGGATGTTTGATGTAACATAAAAAGGTGGTGGATTTAGGAGATATTTTATGTCAAATAATCAAAATACCCTTTGATGCAGTTGGTAACACGAGGGGACGACTAGAGATTAAAATAACTCTAAAGAAGAATTACTCGGAAATCCTTACAATTGTATCAAAGGCAGAATTTCTTTTATAGAAATATTGAATGAATAATAACACAAGAGTTCAATCCCTATTTATAGAGATCAAACATAATTCCTAGATAAAATTCGAATCAAATATAATTCTTAGATAAAGTCAAAACAAACCAAAATTAACCAAACTTGTAAAGTTTTAAATTGACTAAAATTTGTTTTGATAGGATTTTAACCATATCTGTTCGGATGTCCTGTCCCTGCTTCTATCCCTTCCACTTGAATGCAACTCGTCTATAAGTTAAATACTTGGATACAACTGCTCTTCAGGGTCGTGATACTTATGAATAACAGCAACATTAAATGTCTTTGAAATCTCCATGTCCTTCCGTAGATCAATTACATATGCATTGTTGTTGATCTTCTTTAGAATCTTATACAGACCATATTTCCTTGGGCTTCCACTTATTGTATGCCCCTATCAAAAACCTTTCCTTGTGAAGAAAAATATCACTATGTCCTCGTCTCGGAACTCTGTGTCTCCGATGCTTATTTACCTTTGTGTTTTACTTTGCATTTGGTTCCTTCAATTGTCTTTTCACTTCCAAAGCATGCTTTGGTGCCTTCGAATAGACAATGGAGAAAGGCATCTTGAACATTGTTGTAAGTAAACTCGGCCTAAGCTAAGGCATGATCCCATTGCTTTGGTTTTTGATGTACTTTAAAGCTTGGTGGTTACTATATAAACAAACTCCTGTCGAATAATGCTCCTAATGCTTCACAGCATGGATGATTGCGTAAAATTCCAATTCATAAGTCGTCCACTTTTGCCGCACTTTACTTACTTCTCGCTGAAATACTCAACTGGTTGTCCTTCTTGGGTTAAAACAACCCCTATGCCAACTATTGAAGCATCAAACTCAACTTCAAATAATTTCTCGAAACTTGGTAATGCTAGTACTGGAGCAGTGGAGGCAAGAGTGAGGTTCCTCGATTTTTGCTGCGACAAATAGAAGCTTTCCTGCTTTTTTGACATATATACAGACAGAGAATTTATGTTAATTGTAATTATCAGGCTTTCTTTCACAATATTAAGCAAAAGAAGTATAAGTTTAAGTACAGACAGAGAATGTATATTAGACAGTCAGAGAGTGATCTTATACCATGATATTCTACAAGAGTATAAGTTTAAGAAAGGTTAGGTAAATCTGTTTAAGAAATTAGTTTGTTAACGAATAGATGGTTCAGGATAGTAGGACATGGTGATTTGTTTGCGCGATGATTGTTTATGGGCAAGAATCGTGTGACCTGTTAATGCTCCATGATATAACTCTTTAACCTGTGAAGTTCGAAGTGTGAACTCGAAAAGCTTACTTTGAATACAAGTATCATTCTGTTAGTTTTCTGGACTTTCTTTGAACATACTTGTCGCTCGCTAGCTTATATATGTGCCACCATCCTCTTTGTACACCGTCCCTGCAATCAGTGATCTATAATATTGAATTTGATCTGGAATATGCTAGATTTAGCTTTAGCCCTATCTTATAAACCATGAAGAAAGAGTGATGTCCTAACTTCATATTCCAAATATCCACTTTTTCTTCTTTTATTGGATCTTGCTATAAATCAGTATTATTGAACAGAGTAGACCCATTACATGGTTTTTTTTTTGTTTTCGTGCTATTTCATGATGGAATCTCTTGGTTACAAGAGGGCAACAATTTGGATCCTTATGCTTGTGGATTACACTAATAGGACCATGAATGGAGGCAAGCCATAACTGCAGCTGGATCTGGATGCATAGCTGCTTTGTCTGTTGAGAGATATTTAGTTTCCAATGATCTTCTTGTTGAATTCCACCAGGTATATATGTTCAGTTATAACTTTTTAATTGCCATATTGGTTCTACTGGTGATGCCAGTATTGATGAATGTCAAGTTAGTTGTATCATGTTAAGTATTTATTCAATGGTTAGATCTTTTTCCATTGAACAGACTTTTATCTCTAATTGGCATGCCTGTTTTATGATACTAAAATTCTAACTATTTACAATAGGTTTTACTGGATGCCATTCCTTTCCATTATGATGCTACATGGGCAATTCTGTTTTTGTCGCCAATTAGAAATGATATGGAAGCAAACAAACTTTCAAGTACATCGAGTCTCTAGTACTAGTGCTAGTCTAATATGGCCTAACTTGTCCCTTTGTCATATTGTCACGATATAAAGCATATTCTTTTGCATCTAACACTTTCACCGGATATTTGTTTCAATATATAGCCTATTGCTGAAGAGGTGAAGAAGGAACCCTCAGACAGAGATGTCTCAATGGGCTTTGACATTACTCTGACAAAGCACAAGGGACAGGTATATATTATAAAGTAGTTCTGCTTGTCGAGGATATTCTTGATTTGAGATATTTTTTATATTTCATGCGTGACCTTTGTTTTGTAGTTCACTTTGAGTTTGTCTTTTGCAGTATGCACTTCGGAAATTGTATCATGAAAGCCCAAGGCTTTTATGTGTTTTATATACTTCACCAACATGTGGTCCATGTAGAACTTTGAAACCAATATTAAGCAAGGTATGTTGTAGAATATTTATAATTGAATGTATAGCACCGTGTTATCTAATATGTGCTACAGTAGCTAGATTCCTTACTTTTGTATATACCTTGTGTTTGGGCTACAACTTTTTCTTCTTTTCTTTTTCTCCTTTCAGCATTTGATACCTCCATCTTCTAAATGCATCTCCACATTAGTAATTACAGTATCTGTATAAGGAGCTGAATATTAATGCTCTTACCATTTTCCCTTTGGAATAACATGATCTTTAAATGGTGAGTGACTTGCTGTCCAGGAGTTTGCTTTGGGCAAATTTGAATTTGCTAAATGTGGCTCAGTATATGTGAACATGCATGGCTATAGTTTTCTTCTAAATTTAAAGTACTTATTGGTTTCTCTTTGAACTAAGCTTTTTTTACATCTAATATTTCAT
The DNA here is from genome assembly GCF_048772165.1 of Typha angustifolia. Classification (NCBI taxonomy): domain Eukaryota; kingdom Viridiplantae; phylum Streptophyta; class Magnoliopsida; order Poales; family Typhaceae; genus Typha; species Typha angustifolia. The sequence goes on along the minus strand of NC_133252.1, from coordinate 5,596,488 downwards.
TCTTTAATTCACAAAGTTTTTGTGTTGTAGTATTCAAATACCATTTATAATACTCTGTATCATGACCCAAATTTGGAATCATAATCGGTCATCTACCTGAATAAAGCTTGGGATATACAAAGCCTAACAATAACTCTCCAAGTTCATAATACAAAAGAACTCAAAACCAAGGATGGCCGTGCCGGCGACATACCGGCACGTGGCACGAGGGTGCCACATGGCACCCCTCCTAACGCATCGCCGCTCACTATCGACTTCGTTGCCGTCGCTGCTCGCCGTCGCTTCGTGCCCTAGCCCCCAAGAGAGAAGATGGATCGAGACAGAGGGATCGAGAGAGAGAGATATCGGGAGAGGGTTTAAAATTTAAGTTGCGGATTCGGATCCAGATCTCTCTCTCTCTCTCTCTCTCTCTCTCTCTCTCTCTCTCTCTCTCTCTCTCTCTCTCTCTCTCTCTCTCTCGATCCCTCTATCTCGATCCATCTTCTCTCTCGGGGGCTAGGGCACGAAGCGGGCGGCGAGCGGCGGGCGACGAGCGTCGAGCGACGGCGACTACAATGGCAAAGGTGAGTATTCCTTACCTCTTTCTCTCATTCTCTTACGGCACGACCGACAAGTGCCGCGGCACGTGCCGTACCGACCGATAGTCAGCACCGTCCATGACTGTGGCACGGCCATCATTGCTCGAAACAATTAATAACTTCAATCAAAACTCTCAAGGAGATAAAGATGTTCAAGTTATACAACCAATATCTTCCAAATAAACTAAGATAACAGATAGCTTTCAAAGGAGGATGCTGCGAATAGTTACTGATAACATGCTTGTTATTTCATTATGGGAAACTTCTAAATATCAAATAAATGCAATATTTCTTATTTGGGTCAGTGCCTTATGGATCTAGATAAACTAGAAATCACTTTGAGATAAAGTTTCGGGTGCTTTCTTCTTAGTTGATTCAATTAGGACTATCATAAGGTATCACTATGTGACAAACGCTCATCGCCTTTTCTACTAATGGTTGAGAAAAATTAGAGTCAACATAAGAAGTTTTTTTATTTAGCTTGAAACTAGATCAAGTATTTTCCTCTTACTTAATCTCGTTGGAGTTATCTAAGAAAATCACTACAATGATCTAAAATAGACTTGAGTCATTACTAGAAAGTTAGGGAGCGATCTATATCGGGACTGTTCTCTAAGTTATACCTATCACAATTTAAATTCCGATAGGTACTCATAATCAATATATTTGTTGTTTGCACGACGGTTGAGCCTAAGTTCATGTCCATGTGCCTCGAGACATCAAAGATGACGGGAGGAAATTGTTGGAGATCTTTGTCGCCAACAACATCGACTGCTTCGAAAAATTCTATGCCACCAATTTACTCGCTCAAGGTAAGGGAAAGGTCAGCCAAGGCAGACGGTTGACGATGAGGAGTGCATAGGTGCTCGGTTCTTCCAATTAGGCTACAGAAGTCACTAACAAACTTTTCATGAGGAGGGAAGCTCGTCCGAAAGATTGGACACGACCGATGTTGGACACGACAAGTGTAAAACAGACAATAGGAGGCTACATGGCGTAACCTCCCCCAGATGCCTCAAGACATGAGGACAATGTGACGAAGGTTCTTGCATTGGAGTGATGACAACCTGAAGCTGCCAGCCAGTTTCACTGATGAAACCGCGAGCACAATAATTGAGGTGCTACACTATGTATTACATTAATATTAATTTAAATACATGGGATAGAATCGGACTCATGGGTGAGTTGGGGGATTGTCTTCAATCGCTCCAACGACCAAAATCCACAACAAATGCTCCGACAAGTAAGAAAGAAGAAGAAAAGGGAAGGAAGAAAGAGGAGAGGATTGGGGTTAGCTAGGGCTTTTATAGAGGGTTTTTTAGGTTGGTTTGATAGGGAAACTGGTGGTTTCAGCCGAAGAAATCGTGACCACCTCCCTCGTCGTGTAACAGGCGAGAGGGAGGCATGTGCACTGCAACTTTCATTTTTTTCTGCTTATTGCACTTTCCATTTCCAGCTGACCGAGTAAATTTGACTGAATTATGTAAATTTTGAAACTAAGTTTTTTTAGTCTGATTTTTCAGTAAAAAAAGGTAAAAGGGGTCAAAGAACAGATGTGCATATTTTCACTCTTTGATCCTTTCACATAGTGTAGAGTAAGTTTTCCCAATTTATTTGCTTATGTTGACTTTTAAATTTATGAAAGAATGTCTATTATAGGCTATAATGAAAGAATCCTCTGTAGTTTAGCCTAGCATGAATGCATCGGTTATAGTAGTCTGAGCAACATATTTGTAGTGTGCATAATATCACCACAGTGACAACAATATAAAGTATTTAATATGTATTGGATTTAACTTTTAAGAGAATCCTAGTTATTTTAAGCATCTAATCTATATGCAACAGTTTAAATTATTAATTTCTTTCCAAGGTAACACTAATGTTCAATAATGAAATGTGTATACAACTCTCTTTTTTTCTTGTAGAACAAAAAAATTATTTATATGGAGTGAAACTGTCACGACCCAAAATCAGAATCATGACTTGTCATGTACCTCAATACACTTGAGATACACAAATCCTTAACTAATATTTTTTCGAAGTCCTAATATGACAAGAATTTAATTATGAACAACTAACTTCAATAAATATTATCCAACAAAAGAAAAAGATCAATGTCATCACTAATGTGACTAAGTAAATTAAATTAATAAATAGTTTAAAACATAAAGTCCAAAAGAACTAAAAGGTAAAAATGGTAAATTCTAAGTGGAGGTGGGGTCCCGGTGTATCTCGTTTAGATACACAAATCTTTAACTAATATTTTTTCAAAGTCCTAATATGACAAGAATTTAATTATGAACAACTAACTTTAATAAATATTATCCAACAAAAGAAAAAGATCAATGTCATCACTGATGTGACTAAGTAAATTGAATTAATAAATAGTTTAAAACATAAAGTCCAAAAGAACTAAAAGGTAAAAATGGTAAATTCTAAGTGGAGGTGGGGTCTCGGTGTATCTCGCTTAGTCATTATACTGACTGTTACCTAAAATATTAGAAGGGAAAATTCCATGAGTCAACAACTATAGCTCTGTGAGTAGAATTCACTTAAAAGTCAAATAAATCTAAATTTAGCAATATAAAATGACAATTTTACTAAGCATGTTCTTAAATAATAATAATAATAGCAATAATAATAACAGAGAGTCATCTCATAATATGGTCAATTCTGACATACTAAATTTTTTTCTCAATAATAATAATGTTATTTGCATGGTTTCCAGTTTCGGTCGATCCCAAGTGGGATCGGCCGTTTCGGTCGAAACCAGCCGGTTTGCTGGTTTTGACTGGGGTTTCGGCTGATTCCGACCGAAACGGGTGGGAACAGGTCAAATCCGACTAGGGGGACATCAATAATTGATGTCCCCACCCCCCACTTGCCTCTCTCCTTTTTCTCTCTTTTCTTTCTCTCTTTCTCTCTTTCTCTCTTTTCTTTCTTTCTCTTTCTCACGGGTCTCTTTCTCACCGGCGACTGAGTAAATTTCCGGTGACCTCGACCTCCGGCGACGTTTTTCGACGAAGATTCGACGACCTCGATCTACGACGACTTTGGGTGAGTTTTTTTTTAGTTTTTATTTTTCTTTTTCATTGTGCAGCAGCTGCACCTACAGCAGATGCTGCTGCACACCTACAGCAGCAGCACTATTGGGCCTGGTGCTTCGCCTCATAAAATTTTAAATTATTTTATTTTGATTTTTGTTTATGTTTTTTAGTTGCAGAGTTAAAATATTAATGGCTCCAAAAGAGAAGTCATATGATACTAATATTGGGTGGCAACATTGCAACACTATTGGGCAAGATAAAAGACATGTTAAATACAACTGGTGGAAAAAAATGAGTGATAGTGTCAGCCGTTTGAAAGAACATTTAGCTGAAAGATAAGAAAATGTAGCAGCTTGCACTCAAGTGTCCTTGGAAGTTAGAAAACAGATGTTGGCTAATTTAATTAGCAAAAAGAAGGATAAATAATCTACACAACAAATAGAGTCAATGGTTCATGAAGAATTGATGCATAATTCTGTACACATTGATGTTGATAGCAGTGAGCAAAGTAAGGAGAATGAGGAGAGACAGATGAGAAGGGCAATGAAACAGAGTAGAAATATGTATAGAGAAGAGGAAGAGATGAGAAGAAGCATTAGTGATAACTTTCAGAGATCTAGATCAGTTAATATACAAGGAGAAAGAATATGGGGGCAGCAGTTCTACCTAGAGGACTCCTAGTGTTACAGTAGTGTCTAGAAATATTGGACCAGTAGATACATATCTTCAAAAAAAAAGGGGTCGTACACAGACTTCCATCAAGACAGCTCTCAAAAGAATTAAAAATGTAAAGAAACACATTGATAGGGCTATCTCTAAATTTTTCTTCTACAATCATATTTCTTTCAATGTAACTAATAGTCCTTACTATCACACTATGGTAGATGCTATACAATCAGTAGGGCCTAATGTTCCGCCTCCTAGTTCAAATGATATTGCTACTAAATATCTTGACTCAGAGGTAGATGAACTTCATACTTACATTGAGACATTTAAATGGTATTGGGATGAATTTGGTTGTACACTGATGTGTGATAGGTAGAGTACACAAAACAGAAGAAATATAATTAACTTCTTAGTATACTCTGGCATGGGGACAATATTTTTGAAGTCTGTGGATGCTACTGCTCATTTCAAAAATACAGATTATATTTGTTAGTTGATGGATGAGGTGGTACAAGAAATTGGTGAAAAAAGAGTTGTCCAAGTGGTTACTGATAATGCTATTGGAAATTTACTGATGATAAAAACCTCATTTATATTAGACGTCATATGCTGCACATTGTATTGATCTAATGTTAGAGGATATTACAAAAGAGCCTGAAATTAACATAGTCATACGTGAAGGTCAGAGGTTAACAAATTTTATATATAATTATGGTTGGGTTCTTAATTTACTCAAGCAGATGACTGGTGGTAGGGAGATTATCAGACCCGGCGTCACTAGATTTGCCACTCACTTTTTAGCTTTAGAGAGTATCATGCGCTACAAGGATGATATTATACGGATATTTATATCACAGGAGTGGTCTATAAAAATTAAGAATATGAAACCTAAATATAAATCTTTAGGTGAAACTTTGAAAAATATAGCTCTTGGAAATACATTTTGGGATAATATTACAATTGCCGCCGTAGTATTTAAGCCTCTTGTCAAAGTATTAAGGCTTGTAGACAGTGATGATAAGTCTGAGATGAGTTTCTTATATGAGATAATGGACATAGCAAAAGAATCAAAAAAGAAAATGTGGGCCAAAGATATAGAAAGTGGTAGAAGATAATTGATTCTAGATGAAACAAACAACTACATAGAGATATACACGATGCTGGTAGGTATACTTTTAAGTCTTAAGTTTTAATTTACTAATTTACTTTTATTTATGAATATTTAAAAACTTAAATGCTTACAAATTTTAAATTTCTATAGGGTATTTTCTTAATCTAAGATTTCAATTCTCTAAAAATGTGAATAATGATAGTGAAGTTTTGTTGGGGGTTAGGAAGGTAATCAGCAAGCTTGAGCTTAATATTCATAAACAAATCCTGTGCGATAAAGAAGTGAGTTATGATTCAATTAAATAATTTTATTATTATTTGATTAAAGTTTTAACTTCCAATATAATCAGAATGCAATAAGTCAATAATATATTTCTGATTTCAAATGGAGAGATATAGATTGAGAGCTGAACAATTCAGTACTGTTAAAATTACTACAGCTATATCTCATAACACTCCAATTGAATAGTGGTCTATCTATAAATAGGAGGCACCAAATTTGATCCCAATAGCAAAGAAGATTTTAAGTTAAACTATGTTTTCATCATAGTGTGAAAGAAATTGGACTACTTTCTCTTTAATCCACACAAAAACACGCAACCAATTGACAATGGAAAGATTAGAGAAGTTAGTTTTTTGTCATTATAATATGAGATTGAGAGAGAAAAAACTTAAGAAGGTAAAAAATGAACAACTGATTGATTTAAATCATGTTTTTGATGAAGAAGACCCATGGATCAGAAAAATAGAAGACAGGCTATTAGATAACAGAGATAACCCATGATTAGATGAGATATTGGGAGAGATCACAATGAGGGCAGAGGCTGGTACGAATTGTTCAGCAGCCAGAGATAGTATACCTACTAGTACTAGTCATAGTCCTGATAATACATAGTGGTGAGATCGTTCCATTTACATTTATTGAGGAAAGTTAAGGAGGTATAAGGATTAAAGACAGAGGAACTGAGAATGTATATACATATCAGCGACGTCGTCATGAGAATATTGCTTCCTATGATTATAGTACATCGAGTATTTATTGTTTGGAGCTATCATAAGATCTATATACTAGTTATTATCCTCAGTATTCTCAGTATTCTCAGACACAAGATCCAAATACTGGTTATTATCCTCCTTAGACGTAAGTCACACAACAAGATCCATACAATATAACTAATATGATGGAATTACTTTTTAGAGCATCAGGTCCCAGATATCAATATTTACAAACTTATGGTGATTATGATGATGATAAAGACTTTAGAAATTTACGAAAACCAGTTCGGTATTCATCAAAGTTTTAAATTTTGAGTAAGTTAATACATTTTTTAAGTTTTTAGACTTCATATGTGAGTAATTTTTATTTTCTTATTTTTCTGTCATTTTTTCTAAATTTTTCTGCATTTTTAAATAATATTTAGAATTTTATATAATTAAAAAATAGTCCGATCCGATACGAATGGCCGATACGGCCGATACGTATCATTTTTCTGGACGGCCGATCCCGATCCCGATACTGGGAACCTTGGTTATTTGTCTCAATCAGCTCTATTACCATGTGGATCCACATCAATTAGAAGTCACTTCGAGATGACGCTCATGTCTTTTTCTTAGTTGATCTAGTTAGGATCATCAAGACGTGTCACTATGTAATAAACGTACCATATCTCTTCCACTAACCGTTGAGAGATATTAGAGTCACCTCAGGAAGTCTTTTGATCTAACCTAGGATTGTTTCCTAACTCCGCTAAAGTCACCTAAAAAGGTTAAAGCCAGTGATTTAAAATAGGTCTTTTTCCTAGACTTTTAAGTAGACTTGAGTCATCATGAAAACTCTCAAGCGATCTATACTGGGACTGTTCTCTAACTCAATATTAACTATCGATTATATTTTTCCGCTAATATTCAGGATCCTCAAAAATTGTTATTTTGCACATAGTATAGCAAGGCAATGCGTCATATATTATGCACGCAGAATTATCATATTAAATTTGCACAGAAAAATATTACGTTCAATTTGCATATAGAAAAATACATATTCATGTAACTAAATATGAAATACAAGACGGATAAAAACGTGAGTGAACACACTCACCTTAATCTGCGTGAAAAGATTGAAAACTCTAGTCCACATGCTAAAATCACCACCAACGAGTTGCATGGTGGTCTCCAATTGCTCTAGCGAAGCTCCAGCCGTTTGATCCCACATCGTGACTCCAACGGTAAAGAAAGGAAAGAAGAGGGTCAGGGTGGGTGAACAAGATAGGATTAGGGTTTTTATTTATAGGTTAACTTTTAATCCTAATCCAAATTTGATCCAGAGTGGCTAGAAATCCCGCAGTCACTCCTCATGTTATGCGACGAAGAAGGAGAGGGAAGGGAGGTTACATGTGTAGTGCACGTGCGCTCTCCTCTTTTTTAAATTCGTTTTTTCACTTCTTATAACTATTCCCAACAAAAGAAAATTTCATCCTTGAAATAGCTCTAGATGCTTCTCTCGCATTTCATCCTCATGCTCCCAAGTTGCTTATTTTGGCTTGTAGTTTTTCCATAAAATTTTCACAAATAGAATTATCCTGTCTTTTTGCTAAGTTTCTAGTATTTCTATAGGTTACTTCTCATAAATAGATTTTCTCAGATCTCCAGAGGCTCAAAATCAATCACATGATCAGCACTAGGCACATACTTCTCAACATAGATACATAGAAGACATTAGAACTTTAGCTAATCTAAGTAGTAGTGCTACTCAATATGCCACCTCACCAATCCGCTCTAACACCTTAAAATGTGCAATAAAACGAGGACTCAATTTGCCTTTCTTACCAGACATGATCAATCCTTTCCAAAGTGACACCTTTAGAATAACTATGTCACCTACCTAAATTTCCAGATTTCTTCTCCAATTATCAACATTACTCTTATGATGACTTTGAACTGTCAGAAGTTTTTCCTTAATTATGACAACTTTTTTAGTGGCATCTTGTACCTTATCTAGTTCTAATACCAAGGTTCCAAAAATCGATATCGGGATCGGGATCGGGATCGGCCGTCCGAAAAAACGATACGTATCGGCTGTATCGGCCGTATCGGTCGTATCGGCCGCTTGTATCGGATCGGACTATTTTAATTAAATAAAATTCTAAATATTATTAAAAATGTTAGAGAAATTTCTAAAAATTTAGAAAAAATTATAAGAAAATAAGAAATAATAATTACTCACATATAAAGCCTAAAAAGTAAAAATCTTTTTTTCTCCCTCTCTTCTTTTCTATCCCTCTAATTGTTAGTCTAAAGTATTCATTCTCTCTCACATTCCTTTTTTTATCTTTTTCTCTCTCTCTTTCTCACATTTTTTTTTAATTTTTCCCTCTCCCTCACTCTCTTCCTTTTTTCCTCTCTCATACCCTTTTTTTTAATCTTTCCCTCTCCCTCACTCTCTCTTCCATTTTCTCTCTCTCATACCCTTTTTTTTAATCTTTCCTCTCTCTCTCACTCTCTCGCTTTTTCCCTCTCTCTCTCTCTCTCCTTTTCTCTCCCTCACTCTCCCTTCCTCTCTCTCCCTCACTCTCTCTCTCCCTCTCTCTCTCTAGCTGCTGCTGACAGCAGTAGTTGTCAGCTGCTGTAGCCGCCTGCAGCAGGCCGAAACCGAGTGGTTTCGGCCTGGATTGGGATCAGCTATAGCCGATCCCGATCCGTTTCGGCCGATCCCACTCGGGATCGGCCAAAACTCGAATCCTTGTCTAATACTTGTCTTTCATCAACCTCGTGCTAACAAAGTGGAGAGATTTGTATTTTCTACCATACAGTGCCTCGTAAGGTGCTAGTCCTAAACTGGAATGATAGCTATTATTGTAAGAAAACTCTACAAGTGAAAGATGATCATCCCAATTTTCTTTTCGCTCTAAGGAACAAGCTTGCAACATATCCTCAAGAGTTTGGATAGTCTTTTCGGATTGTCCATCGGTCTACGGGTGATAAGCTGAGCTGAATTTCAATCACGTCCCCGTAGCTAAATGAAGACTCCGTCAAAATTTAGAAAAAAAATGAGGATCTCGATTAGACACGATAGACAAAAGTGCTCCATGGAGTCAAACAATCTCCCTAATATAAAGCTGTGCAAGATGATCTAGGGAGTGAGTTATATAAATAGTCAAAAAGTGGACAGACTTAGTGAAACTGTCAACAATCACCCAAATTGTATCATGATTTGGTCTGGTGCGAGGAATTCCCATGACAAAGTCCATAGTCACATCTTACCACTTCCATTCTAACAAGAGCAGAGGCTATAACATTTCTGTGATAGCTGCCTCATTTGTTAGAATACTGAAACACCTACTTGTTGTTGATGTGGGATCTTCATGAATTTGAGTATTAAAAGTTTTGTCTTATGAATTCCACTTGAATTTGTCTTAGCTGGCCATTTACTATGAAATGAAGCAATAAAGGAGGAAATCTTGGAGGATCATTTGAGATCTAGAAATGGATTGTCACAAGAATAAAGATTTATGTGTAAATGGAAATTTCTGGGGTACTACTTTCTGTATGTTCGTTATATCTGACAAATATATATATATATATATGTTTATTCTTTACTATGACTTTTCTCTAATTACTGAACTTGGAACTCTCTTCTGTGCCAGGTAATTGATGAATTCGATCATAATGTTCACTTTGTTGAAATTGACATTGAAGAAGATCCTGAAATAGCCGAAGCTGCAGGGATTATGGGAACACCTTGTGTGCAATTCTTTAAAAATAAAGAAATGATCAGGTTTGACATCTATCATCCGTGTTGTATTGATTATATTTCAGTCCATCAATATGCAGAGTTAGTTGAAGAGAATGAATCCTTCTCTTACTCTAAATAATTCTGTAATTTTATTTCACTTATGTGGTTCATAATTTTGTAGTGGGTAAAGTGGCCTTTTAAAATAAACTTATTCGCAGAACCTGAAGGATGTTTGATCATGCATTGCTGTGAATTCACCTGCATCATTATGTTATAGTAATTAATTCCATAACTAATCAGTATTCTAGTTGAACATTCCATTGTAACTTAGAAGGAAATCATTAGAATTTCAAGTGACCCACTTCTATGAAGGCTAATATGATTCTTTTTTTTTTAACAAAAGGCAAATTGCCCTGTTTCATTGATGGATAATATGATTCATGAAGCAGGGTTGCTCACTATGATTCACACGTCTTTTGAGGAATCTTCTGATTCTGTTTGACGTAAAGTTATGATTATGATTGTTGTCTTTGTTCTTGGTGACGGAATTATAAATTGAAGGCAGGGCCTTAACTGAACTGTTTGTGATTAACAATGCAGAAATAGAGTATGTAAGAATGGTCTTGCCAACCTATATTGGCAAAGCTATGTAGCAGTTATTCTTGGGCAAAGTAGGGTTTATATGGTATGAATTTGGGCTGTAAAGACAAGGAGCCAAATTATAGGTTGTTGAAGTGGAAATTATAGGCTAAACTATTTTTAGTAGAGCGCTGAAACTGAGCAGTACAATAGCACAAGATTGTTTCTAATACGTTAGTGCAATACTGTTTACTTGCTGAACTACATTAGTTCTGTTCATGATATTGCAATAGTTTTGGGAGATTTAAGGAAGTATCTAGTGAAAACTAGAAGGGAAATGAAGGTAATAGGTTTAAATGCCGTAGTGGGCAAGCATCACATTTTTGTCTCGTATGTCCTTTTGTGCCTCAAATGTAAATAAAGATATACTGCAAAACAAAAAAGCTACGAAGTGCCCAGCAAGTAGTAACAAAAGGATATTTGGTGAGAGCACATATATATAAAGACGTGAAAACTTGATTCAGATATGTTGGAATTAGTTTATTTCAGATTGGCGGCTTTAGTTTGTTTAGGACTAAAGTGTGGCAGAATAATAATTACGGAGAAAAATAAGAATAACCCCTTAAAAGTTTTTCTTTTTCTTTTTCCTGAAGGAAACCCTTGGGCCATTAAAAAGTAGTCAGTAAGTTATTGTATATATATATAAAACGTTCACTCATTGAAGCTGTATCTCTGTTGAGTTCCATGTTGCAAAACTTGGTTGTCTTAATTATATATTTTCCTCTCATAATTTAGCATTTTTTACAACGTGTAGCTATTGTGGACTGCTAATCTTGTCAATATTTGTGCATGCAGAACTGTATCTGGTGTCAAAATGAAGAAGGAATACAGAGAATTTATTGAGGCACATAAATGAGTTGGGCCATCCAATATGCTCTGATAACATTTGCATATCCATATTCAAAATTCTACTTTGCTTCATCAACATGCCATGAGTGGCAATTTTTTTAGGAAATTTTTTCCGAAAGCAGAATTATTACATTTGATGTATTCAAGGCGTTGCTGGATATATCAATCACCTTTCATACTCCTGCATTTTATACAGGAATTGTAATGTCAATCAGTAAATTGCAGGAAAGCTTTACCCTGCATTTTTTTCCTTTTAAACTCAATAGTCAAAAATCGTATCAATCACTAGGGGTCCTTTGGTTTTATGTATTTGAAGAAACTTCATCTATGCACTCTAAGTTTAATATAAAAATTAGCATTTTTTTTTTGTCAATCAATATCATAATATAGCCTTTCCAAGTGTCAGTTAGGCTCATATTTGACATCAACTCAAATTAAGTGGGCGTTCGAAAACAGTTTCTCACCGGAAAGATTTTTGCTCCTATTGGTTTTACATTTATAGATGCTGTCAATTTACTGAATAATAGTGAGACACTATTTCTTTTGTCCAAAAATTGAGCAATTTATTTCTGATAATGAATGTGTGGCTAAATTCCTGTCTGGACTTATGTCACTTTTCTGTTCCATGATTTCAGGAACTGTTTATGTAAATTATTTTCTTGATTTATGTTCAGTGATGCTCTTTGTTTTGTTTGAAGGGTGAAAGAATACTTGGTTTATCTTTTCTTTTTCGTTTAAGTGGGAAATTTATATTACAAAATGATATCTCATATCTAGTACGTAAGAGCAATTTGCGTGAAAAATCAATATGATTTCACTCTTCACATGTTTACCCAATTTTGTTTTTCCTTTGCAGGAGAGCCCAATCACTCTTATTTTAGAGCAAATTGCTCTTGCCTTTCCATTATTAAAAAAGAAACTTGTTGGCCCAAATGGACAAACTAAGAGGGTGGTGAATTTGGTTTCCAAACAAAATAATGAAAGATAAAATTTAGGATAGTTTTATTTTCACTTTTGAACTATCACTATTTTTATAATGATTCTCTAAATTTTTTATCAGTATATAATGACCTAAACAATCATAAATACCTCACTTAATCTCTTTTGTTAGGGAGTCATTATGTACTTAAAAAAAGTTTCAATAGGTCATGTGCCACAATAAAAAAGGGGAGGGGGGGGGGGGGGGGGGGCGGGGGGTTTAAAAGAAAATTATTAATAAGAGAAAATATACGATCCATTTTATACCTTTATCTTTACATCCCAGTCTTTATCAGATGGAGCCACTGGCTTATGAAGGATATGACCCCAACCCTATCCACTTCTTTCTAAAATGCTCTTGTAATTTAATGAGTTTCACAAAGGATTTCTATCAATTTGTAGATGCTCCACAATTAATTGAGTGTCTGGGACTTACGACATACCCTTTAATTATTTCCTTCCAGCCATCTTTTGTAACTTTCTGCTACATTTTGCTAATGAAGAGCTCAATAAAATAAAATCTTGTTCAGCTGTCCAGTTATCCATCCTTTTGCTAGAGGACCCATCGTCAATGGTTTCTTCAACCTTCGACATCTTCTCCCTAATTTTAATATAATTATGAAGAAAAACTGTAACAAAAAATTGTACTATATATAAGAAAGCAATCCAATACATGGTAAGTAATAAGTATGAGTCAGCTATATAGCATACCACGTCCACAGTAGATCTGCGGTGCATATTATTAGTCCGTACTACGAAGAAAAATGTCATCAATACATACTTGCAAATCTGTAGTGCATAGTATTAGTCCGCACTATATGGAAAAATATTTTCACTGCATACTTCTAAATCCGCAGTGGATGGTCGAAGTCTGCACTACATAGAAATATGTGTATGAATACATACATGTGAATCTTCACTGCATAGTATAAATCCACATTGCATATAACTAAAAGATACAAATAGATCTCATAAAAATTATGGCCTCATACATGAACAATACAGCTGAAAGAAAAATAAACACAATTTAGATTATGGGCTCACATGGAAAACGAAAATTAAGTATGGTGCTAGAAAGTTGCAATAGCAGATCTAGTGCTAGAATAGGATGATTTGCTGGAGAAAGCAGAAGGCAAGAGGGTCAAGCAACTCTGCTTGGGCATTTTACAGGCTATCCGTTGATAAAAAAGAACGACCTTTGTTACCTCTTCTTGTTTGCTCAAAGAGGTGGGCTGTTACGATAAAACCATGCGCGCAAAGTGAAGGTGCTAAATCCTTTGTTGCAAAAGAGGGGTGCAGAGAAGAGAACTCAATGGTGGGCTCGTTGAACGATGATTGGGGTTTTGGAGAGAAGAGAGGAGGAATCTAACTTTCCTTTATATGGTTGTTGTCCAATCAAGAGGCAAAATAGTCATTTATATTGTTATTAAATTAAACTAATTTTGAATGTATGAAATAAGAGAGAAATAAAAATTAGTATATCAGAATAAACCTAAGTAAATATCTAGTTACTATACTAAAATAAATTCATTATTATTCCGCAAGTGAACCGGCACAACATTATACAAACCTTGACTTTTTTTTGTCTACAACATTAACAGCCAAAAACAATGACTAAACAATTCTTTTGTACCAACCCCAGAATATACATACATGACTATCATACAAAGCTGAGCAAACTATTTAGACCCTTCAGCAAAACAAAGTGCTAATGTACAAGAAAGAATGTCTATTATCTTGCATAACCACCCGACCAGGCAAGACGCAATCATCCATGGTAAGTGATAGAACCGGAGGATATGACTGCATCTTTCCAAATGCAACAAAAGGGTAACAACAGAAGAGAATAGCAATGAATACATATATATAATAAACATCAGGACAAGGTATCCAGTCCTATATGCACCCTTAGAAAAGATCAACTTTCCTTTTCTGCATGTCCTGCTTCCATTTTGGCTGACTGTAGAATGCCTCCTTAGTCATTCTAAAAACTATCTGGAAGTCGGCATCTGACAAGTAAGACTACAGAAGAGAAAACAATGAGAAGTTTAGCAAATCTGTATGAATCTTGATTACCAAATACAATAAATTATGTTTTTCAATAATCAAATTCTTTTTGTTCTTGTTTTTGGAGATAAGACAATTTAAGGGATATCACTAACCTCTCTCTGTCTATAATCAATTCCACGGACAGGATGTCTGGACTTGGCTTTCAGCCGTTCATAACTAAATGTTGTTTCCCCTTCATTTTCATCTTCCATTTCTTCCTGAGTTACATCAGAATCTGCTACACTGCCTTCAGATGAAAATCTGTCTACTACAGCTTCTTTCTCATCAGAAAGTTCCAATGAATCACCCACTTCTGAAACACACCAAGATATCTCCTTCTACATCAAACATGTACATGGCATTCCAACTACTTAATTTGCTAACAAAGGACAGTAACTTCTGAAAGAGAAGTCCTTTTACTAGTCAGCCTTACCTTGTCCTAGAGAAAGTCTGCTGAAATGTGGAACAGAAGTTTCAGATTGTCCCTTTTGCTCAGCAGTTAGAACCGAAGAAAGTGCAGCAACTGCAGCTGCTCTCTGAGATTTTTGGCTTCGATGAGATGGCTTTGGAGCTGCAGGTTTACTTTCAGAGGAAGTATTAAATGCAGATGTTAGGGCTGCCATTGCTGATGCCCTTTGTGTGGGTCCGCCACTTGAGTTCCTAGACCTGTCCTTAGACTGCAATAAATCATAAGAGATTAATAATGATATTGCAAACAGAAATATACCAGCACCCCCTAAGTTTTCAGAACATCTATTACATAATTATAGCATCATTTTGACAAATTATAGACAGCTTTAGATGACTAAAGGTTGTGCAGCAGAATATTCCCCAAAATACCTAGTGGGAATAGAAATTTTCAAATTAATCATAAAAAGGACCACCCAAGCAAAGAGATTTAAATATGCTTTGTGGATAAAAGAGTTGCAGTGCATAACAAAATATAAAGCCAGCTATTCCATCAGAACAAAATGTCACAAAATGTGAATTGGCAAATACATATGAGCATGGAGACAAGTGTTACCAATGTCAAATGAAGGCATAAGACATGGATAATTGTTTCCACTATATCCAAGTAGTAATCTTACTTACATGCACATAAGAATATCTTTGGAATAAACTAGAGATATAAGTCAGAGCCACTTATCACACCCTAATGAAATTTTGGTCGAAACTAAAATGTCAATAGTGTCCAAGGGCCTGAGCTATGTCATAGCTAAGCTAAACTCCAAGGATACTAGGGTAAATAGGTAAGAATCATACTTATCCACTGCTAGCAGTTATGGCAGCTATTCTTGTGGACTTTGGGGGCAGCTAAAGCCTCACTTGTGGCCTAACTAGCTAAGGAAGATATTTAGGAGCTGATGTGGACCGATGGGGTTGGGTCTTAATTTGATCACAAAAGGAGAAGGGAATTCTCCCCTTGTATCTATGTTTCTTTTGCCTCTATACGGAGGCTTAAACTCTCTACGTGTAAAGAATCTCATATTTGGGGTAGTTAGTTGCTAGAAATATAATAGAAAAGCTTGATATCGCAGTAATCTTCTCTAACTAAGAAATCCCTGCTACATCTCCTTTGGTTCTAGCCTCTCCCATGACCAAATTGGGTGAGGCTTACCTCCCTTACGACAGAGGAAGGGTGCCGCACAAATCTTCAACAAAGAAAATGGTTAAGTCCTTGACACACCGCTGTGCTGCAGCTATGCATAGAAATGTGTAGCTGCTGTTAATCTTAAACTAACATTAAAAATTTCCACATTATGCAATAAAAACTAGTCCTATGCAGCCCAGAGATGCCAACTTATTGGTTGCAGATTGATGAGGTTCACATACTTAAAAGTAAATTGCTGATAACCCCTAGGAAATAATAACACAGATAAAGATTTACTGATGAGAATGAAACCAATAGTGAAGTTTATGTGTGAATCCTATGCGAATATATTTTTTAAAAGTTTGATGCGAACCGGGTCAGATCGGATCACATCAAGGGAAGATTTGGCTCAATGGATTGAGTCTAGTTATTTTATCTACTTATTTGTTTTAATTAGAGTCTTAGTAGGTTAGAATTTGTTAGTTAACTAATTCAGCTCTGCGTAATTTTGGAAGAATATTCAAAGGATATTCCACAGACGAGCAAATATTATGAAACCACTTGGAAAAGATCGAAAACGTCCTGATCTACAACTTCCGTATTGAAGGTTTCTCTAGATTCAGACTCTATCAATGGCAGAACCAAAAATCAATCCGAGAAGGATAAGGAAGGCTGATTTAGTTAAATCATATTTATCTCTAGATTATGTTTATCTCTTATGTAAACACTTAAGGTAAGTCTAGTTAAGTCATGTAAACTACTAAGACAAGTTCAATTAAGTCATATAAGCCTATAAGGCAAGTCCTAGTTTAAGTCGTATAAACCTTTAGGGTTAGTCTAAGGTAAATCCTAGTTCGAGTCGTATAAGCTTTTAGGGCTAATCCGAGTATGACTCATTGTACCCCTCTATATATAGAGGGCTGGGCTTCTTTGTTGGGGAATCCAAATAAATCCAAGCATTGAGAATTAATTGAGTTTAGTTATTTTCTTATTACCGTATTTACCATTGTATTATAACCGTTAGATCATTTTTACCTTTCTAGGAGTAAATCGTAGCCCTAGAACCTTTCCAACTTCAAATCCTAGCCACCATCTTCTTCCAGCAGCCACCCTACTATACGACCGTCTACCACCATCCTTGGCCGTCTGCCACCCTCTGACAACCGTCACAATGTTGGATATTTACTATTCTACCCCGTTCTGACCTTGCTTTACTATTTTAATTATATCTTTCCATCCAAACATCCGATTGACGTGAAACCAAAGCCATTAGAATCCCTCGTGAGGCTACCACCACCTAAATTTTCATAATCATCTTACGAACTGATCGTTCCAGATCTGGTCCGTAACAAAGTTACACCCATTAATGAAACCCCAATTATTTCATTTTGGTACATAATTCTTGGGCCATAGCCCATAGAGTCCTGTGATGAACAGGTTGCCTCCTTGAAACGAAGGGAGATGGACTCAAATTTAAGATTTCCTAGGCAGGTTCTCAAGTAAAATGGGCAAGACATGTACATCTTCCCCCCCTAGACAATACAACAGTAAGAGCCTTGTGCAATGGGATGCCCTATATTATGCCTCGAACTTGCTGGTGCACTTCAAATGCCACTAACCTTTTAATTGGTATATTCATAGAAAGCAGTGAATTAAAAGTAGATTAAGGTATATTGCTACAATAGGTGATAGAACATTTGATATCACTAACCTTTTAAATTTAATAACATAGCAGCAAATATATCAATTTATGCCTTACGTATGTTGTGAAGAGACTGAAGGCAATTCAAGATGATAAACAGTAGTTCTACTATAATCTAGTTATATTACCTAAGAAAAGATAAAATTTCAAGGAAAAATTACCTCCGAAGAACGGAAAGTTGTCCCAAAAAGAACCAAAAGCTTCTTCTCGAAAGAATTTCCTTGAACCTGTTTCAAAAAAGATAATCTAGATTATAATGATGGGCAGCACATGAGGTGTGCTGAGTTAAGGAAAGAGCATAGTGTTTGCCTTAGCAAGAGATAAGAAAATAAAAGATGAAAAGAGAGAAAAGATATTAAGGAACTAGCTGAAACTCTGCTCTGTTCTTATTTTTCCATTCAAGACAGAAATGAACTGTTAGTTGTAAAATATCAAAGAAAAGAAAAACAAAAATGAAGAAAATCTGTATCATCCTATCAGTACTACATGTAATATAAACACTTAAACAGAATGGTTGGTTGTGCATGAGTTTGTGGGGTGAAACTATTGAGGGACCACCCTTCCCTAACCTATAAAAGCATTACACATGTACATTAATACAATTTATAAAACCTTACTTCTCCCTGATATAGTAATTTCATCATAACCATCAACAATATGATCCTCTCATCATGAAGCTCCACATAAACAACCCTTTTGCAAAGGCTCTAATGAGATGGTAAAGAAACACAAGAGAAAGTACACTAGCAAAGCACCTCCATCTCTAAAAGAAGGAAGTATTATATTAACCATTGTGAAAAACTGAAGATAAATTCAGATATCAAGTACTCCATGCAGAATGTAAATGTGCATGGCACAAGTCAAGTATAGATAAATTTTTATTTTCAAAAACAAAGTAATTCTAATTGATAAGACACTTTTCTGAAAGAAAAAAAAAAGAATCAAACTGAGTACAAAAAAACATGTCCAAGTATGGAATATAGTTGATCAACCTACACTTCTACCTAAGTAGCTAGCATAACAGTGTTCAATTTTACTGCAACCAGAACAAAAGTAAGTTTTCCTTCCAATTGTGAATATAAGTTTCCCGAGATAATCTAATGTGTCACAGAGGTAAATACACTAAAAATTAGCATTTTCATTTAAGATAACATTATTGATACTACATAATTATCTACCATTAAGTGGTCTCACATCTTAATTGAACTTTAGCTGCTCATTACACAAATTGTCACAGGAGAAGATGGCTAGCAGAAGTAGCATCGGACTAAGATGAAGTAACCTTTCACCTTTATTACCACAGTTCTTTACTCAATTTTGAACTCTTGTATAACCAAGGTTTTATCTGCTATCCTGAATGTTGTGTGTAAGGGCAAAAAACATTTAGGGATGGTAGGGTGGAGAGGTTAAAGGTATGATTTATATGTATGATGCTAAATATCTAAGTGATACATGTAAGATGACGTTACGCTAGCAACAAGAAACAAGAGTGCAAGAGAGGTCTAAGGTGTAGAAAGGAAAGACAACGATTGATGTTTAAGGAAGAAGAAAGATCTAGTGGATCACCTAACCAAGGGGAATAATCCCAAGGAATGCATCTCACACAGAGTAATGAGGACAAACAAAAAACAAGTCAAGGTGAGACAGATCACTTTTGTTCATGCCAGAAATCTTACCATATTTGAAAAAAAATGCAGAGACATTCTTTAAATTTTTATTGAAGCATTCCACTCTTTTTACTCTTTCAAAATGTCACACCCCGCTACTACTACACTATAGTAGAAGGGGATGAGATAGGCTGCGAGATTATACTCAGAAGAGTGCAAGACCTACAAAACATCTGCCATAATATTCTTTCGCTAGAAAATGAGACAATAACTTTCTTTCTCTTTAATCAAAAGAGATGAACTCAATAACCCAAATACTAGACTAATGCAGCTATATCATTTTGGATAGCATATTAATAGTTATCTCAATTTGACAGTGGTATTTCATTAAATATTACCTTACCATGGATAGATTTTAGCCCCATGTGTCTTGTATTTGTATGTCAAAACCTTATATAAAATAAATCCTCTAGGGCAAGATTAGAAACCCGAAAATCTGCATAGAACTTTTAATCTAGCAGCCCCTCATTCTTCTTGAATTATTCTTTCTCTATATTTCATTAATGAAACACTACCATAACATTTGGTGTTCTAAATCCACATAGAAAGCTTTAACATAAAAAATCCCAGATTGTGGTTCAAGTTCTCTTTCACTAAACAGCATATAGAGAATAATATTTTAAGTAGAATTAGGAGCTGGTTTATTGAACTATTTTGTGCAGATTTTGTTTTATGCATTGTTAGAGAAATTATTTTGGATGGTGTTGTCCAAAGCAGGCTATTAAAGGTACTATTGCTAAGAGTGTTATGGGAAGTAGGGCTGTCAAAATAAACAGGCAACCCGGGCTCGGCTCGGGTAGAGCTGAGCTAAGCCCAAGACGCCCTAGAATCTAAAATAATTTCGAGCTGAGCCTGAGTTGGAGCCGGCTCGCTCAGGCTCAACTCGTTAGGCTCGATATAAAAGGATAAATCAAACTGTTAAACCCTAAATCTCAGTCTTTCCATCCCAAATTCCCAACTTCCCAACTCAAGTCGATAGTCGCTCGTTACTCTCCCAGTCAGTTGTCGCTCTCCCTATCACTCAAAGCCGCAACCCGCCTCCTCCTACTCCTCCTCAAAGTCTAACCCGGCTCCTCCTCCTCTAAGTCTAACCAGGCTCCTCCTCCACCTCTCTAACCCGCCTCCTCCTTCTCCACCGCAACCCGCCTCCTCCTTTGGCAAGCCAACTCCTCATCCTCCTCCTCAAGCTACCGTCCGGTGTTCGTTTTCCTCCTCAAGCTGCCACCTCGTTGTTGTCCTCCTCCTTCGTCAAACCGTCGCCTCGTTCTCCTTCATCAGCTTGGGCTCAACCTGGCTTGGTCTAGCTCGATTCAGCTCGGCTTGAATGAGATTTGATAATAGGCTCATTTCAGATTCGAGCTTGGCTTGGGCTCAGTCTAGCTCAGCTCGAGTTAAGCTGAGCCAAGCCTAAGCAGAATTAAAAGGTTCGAAAGTAATTTCAAAATGAGCCTAAGTTGGAACCGACTCGCTTAGGCTCAGCTCGTTTACACCCCCTAATAGGAAGTTAACATTGAGGATTATATTTGTTTCTAATTCAGCTAGAGGTGCTAAAAATAACTTACTTCTAATTTGTATAGTATCACTACAACAGAAATTATTCCCTACTTTTGTTCTTTTTATTCAGTATAGTGGTATATCTAAAACTACATATAGAGAGGGAAGAATCTAATGAGAATCAGGGGCTATATCTTTACGGATTCTATGCAAATTTTATTCCTAATCTATGGCTAAAGGAAGAGAAGTTGATTTTTGTTTAAAGTCTATAGTAGAATAAATAGAAAGAAAGTTTTGAACAAAAATTGAGGCTTATATGTTAATTGTTTATTATCAGATTTTAGGTGTCCTTATCCATGGTTAGAAGTATTTCCAGATTTGATGTTGTTTAATGAAAATGAACAGTTTGATGCTTTGGATTCCATATCTATTATTACAAGATATATTTTCAAATTTGAGTTATCAAATAATTTGAGTTTGTCTAAGTAAGAAGTATATTGTTGTGAAAATAGAGAAAGTAGTATCTTATATAATTATTTAAAATTATGTGAAGATATTGTGCTCAAATACTTTGAAGTGGGGGCATTTATGGACTATAATTAGCAAACCTAATTCAGTAGTCAAGTTGGCAAGTTATCATATAGCTTAAATAAGTAGCTTAAGTTTGGTGTTTCAATTTTCATGTTAAGAACCAAGGACTCTTCTAAGTAGAAATTGAGGGCAAGAATCATAGCCTCCAAATTTACCATTTAGGTGAGTAAAATTGGGCTTTGTTATTAGTGTATTTAAAAATAAAATATGTTTTATACCTTCTGATTGAGACTAGTTTTCCTACTTATGTACCTAAATATTTTTGTGAAGCATCTTTGAGCAATAGGATTTTAATTTTGTATGAGTTCACTATTTGGTACTTATTTACATTTATTGTTCAAGGCTAATGTTGCCATTTATGTTTTGCACGAGTTGGTTTTACAGATAACCTAATTTGATATGTATTTGCATGAATGCACTATAGAGATTTGTTCTTTTGAGAGATTTATAGTTGCTGATTTTATGCTCAAAATGAGCTTGATATTTGAAGATTTTGTAAAGCTATATGTTAGATTATGGACTTGAAAGCCATTACTTGAGTCATTTGATAGGAAAAATGTTTTATACCGGTTGGTTAGTAGAGAATTCTAACATGTGATCACACGGATAAAAATCCGAAAACACTAAGATCCCAGAGTATAAATGAGACGGACCCTACTACCTCAACGGTTGATAGGCGTGGGCCCTATTAGTGCGGTCAATACTCAGATACTCTGGTATCTCAGAGTTAAAATAGGGTAGGCCTCTCAGTGGGTGATATTGACCATGGTTCCCTAAATTTATATTACCAGCATTGAAATATATGTTTGAGATGTTAAGTATATCCTTAGTTATATGATATATGACGTGGTTTTAATTATGCTACATGCATTTAGATTTGTGCATTAGAACTTCATATGCTATTGTGGTTATTTGTGTATACTCTGATATGGTTTCTATTGCATATACAACTTTTTCTGAACGGTTTTACTTATTGAACTGGGATGTGAGCTTATTATGTTACTTCACAGGTTTTAAAGGCAGCTCGCTAGCCGCCCCACCTCCTTCTCTTCTTTTTCTTCTTCTTTTCTCTCTTTCTACCTTCAGAACTCATCTCTCATTCTCTCTCTCTCTCTCTCTCTCTCTCTGTGTGCTTTGGGAACCCACTGCTTCTCTTTTCAAAGCATTGTGGATTCCCAATTTTGTGACTCAATACCATAAGGACCAACTTCCTTTTCAGATTAAAGGGTTGCTGACCAAGTGACTGGTGATATCCTATTTGAGTCAAAGCAAACTATAATAAAGTTATTCGAATCTTTTTTTTTCACATTTTCCTTATGATTAGGTTGTTTATATGTATTTTTGTAACTTCTCTATTTGGGCCATATTTAGGCTTGAGTAAAGGTTCCGTTAGTCAATCAGCTAGTTTTCCAGTTAGGTTTTTTTTTATGATACCACTTCAGACTAGGAATTTGAGTTTGTTACAAAGTTCTAATCCAAGTATCCAACCCTATTTATATTAACAAGGACGGAAGTCTCTTGACAACATGGACTGAAGTTTTGGCAAATCCTGATCCGGATCTGCTGAAATGGATCGAGATCATCCATAGTCAACACCAACACTGTTATTCGTTTCAGGGCAGAATCAGTCTTATCGAACTGAAATAGATGGGTTTGGACATATTTCAGCTGAAATGGGCTGAAACTGGTGGTTTAATCGGGTGGGGCACAACCCAAATCCAAACCCATTTAATGAAAACTTTACAATTCTAACTTTATCTTTTCTCTCTCTCTCTCACTCATTTAATGCATCCTCTTGATTCAACAATGACAAGTGACTTCAAGCCATGCCAACTAACTTTCTAGCAATATCAACCTCCATCGAGTAATTCTCCAATGAGATGAGAATTTTTCTTTTTTTTCTTTGGTTAGGTTTCTCTTTTTCTTTTTTTTCATTTTCTTCCATCTCTCTTTTCCTCTCTCTTCCCTCCCTCGCATCTCCCTTCCTCCTCGCTACAGCAGCAAAGTATGCTACTACAAGAGCGGTAAAGATTGCTATTGCAGCAAGGAGAAAGGGAGAGAGAGTGGAGGAGAGAGGGAAAGGAAAGGGAGAGAAATGGGAGAGGGGAGAAGATATGGGGATAGAACAAAACTTACATTGTTATTGTAATAGAGGGAGAGGGAAAAGGGGAGAGAGGAATAGGAATAGGAAGGGGGAGAGAGAGAGAGAGAGAGAGAGAGAGAGAGAGAGAGAGAGAATAAGAGAGATTTTTCTTGTTTTATTTGTCATTTCCTCTGGATTTTTTAGAAATTTTTCTGCATTTTATAACAATAATTTAAATTTTTTTAATTAAAAAATAGTTAGATACTAGAACGGCCGATACTATTAATATGTATCCTTTTTCCAAGCAGTCAATTATCGACACCGATAATTAGATCTTGCTTGAAACAACACTTATGGTTTTGTTTTCATGAAATTAAGAAAAGAGGGGCCCTCTTGTTATTTTTGAGTGTTTTTCATGTGAAGTATCGATCTGTATGATGACAGTAAAACCAACCCTGCGATGTGATTCTAGCAGCCAGGGTGAGTCTACTAGTTATCACTTCTGCTAATTCAAAGGCTCTCCCTGGACTCTATGAGGCAGGAGTTCTCTTTATCTTTCTTTAGCTGAACATGAAACCTTTTATCTGCTTGACAAATACTTTGCCGAGAATCTATAAAATGCAACTTCAAAATATATCAAATAAGTTCCACAGAAATGAGAGCAGCTCACTCTCCATTAAGGAATGGAATGCAATAAGCAATTGCAAGATAATCAACAAAGTTGGGTCCTCATTTCTTACCGATGCCTTTGTGCCATCCCAAGAGAAATATGCTGTGAAGAAACATGGCTCATTGCCCTCTGTGACTCTATAAAGTGGTACATCTAGGCATAATCCTTCCAAAGACACTGCAATCTCTATGTATTTCTGAAGAAAATGCTTTTGATTAGGTTACCCATAAAAATGCATCAGGATAAGACAACAAAATCCATAAGATACCTGTCCAACATCAAGTGCCTTCTGTCTCTCCTTAGAGTCCACAGACTGACCAACCCAAACAAAGACCTCAGCATGTGTGTCAAGGATCATCATATCTTCAGTCAAAAGATCATCTTGAGAGAAATTGAAAACCTCAGTAACCTAAAAGAAGAGAAAGCAAAAGGAAATAAAATCAGTATTACTGTATAAGAAGAGGTCACATCATATAGTGAAGAAAAAGTAATGATATGTCAGCAAACCTCTAGCTTTCCTGAGATATTGTCATGCGAACCCAAAGATAATCAGATTTAGTTTTGCAGCCCATATGCATAAGATATTTCGTGTTATCAGTTTCATCAACAAATAAGAATAAACTATGAATTTAGACTGGAGAGTTTGATCCAACCGTTTTTAAATGAAAAGGTGTACAAGTGAGGATCCCTAACAATATCTTGGGTGGTGTTCTTGCTAGTATAACTTTGCTTTCCACCAAGAGCAAACCAGAAGGCAGAGCTCTCCGTGCCCTCCTTGGCATGCTTTAGCACAACACCTGGCTGTGGGATTAAGAAATCAGAAAGAAATTTGATTGAAGTAAGCCAAGAGCAGAAATGATCTAATAAAACCAAAAGAATCCTGGCAGCAGGAAATTATACTATTACGCCTAATACAGTATACTGTCTAATGAATAGGCTACTTGTATACCTACTCCTTATTGCAAAAGATGAATGGAGCTCTCTTTATATACAAATTTTCAGCATTCAATTATGTTAACCTGTCAAAATCAGGGTTTGCAGTTTCAGCCAATCCTAATCCAGATCAGTCGAAACAGATTCCACCTTGAAACTAGTCTATGTCCCCAAAGCCCTCTTATGTCCCATCCTCACTCTGTCCAAACCTCCAAGCAAGCACATTGCTTCCGCATATCCAGGGACCTCGATTAGGCCATTTTCACTCTTCTGTTTTTTCCTTTTTTCATTTTTTCCTTCTTTTCCTCTCTCGACCTCTCCTATCTCCCTCTAGTGTCTACAACAACTTTCTCTCTCAGCCCCTCTCTCACCCTTTCCTCTCTGCAGCACTCTCACTCTCCTCACTCTCCCTTTCTCCCTCTCCCTCTCTGTTCTGCAGTAATCCTATTGCTGCAGTAACAGAAAGGAAGAAAGGGTGGGAGAGGGGGCTACTGCTGCAGCCTAATACTGCAGCAGAAGCAACATCAGAGAGAGGGAGTTCTTAGAGAGAGAAGAGGGTAGAGCAAGGGATTGATTAAAGAAACAAGGAGAGAAAGGAAGAAAGCAAAAGAGAGTAGACAGAGTTAGAGTAGAGAATGAAATTATTTTGGGCTGCTGAAAGTTGAGAGAGATAGAGATGGAGAATTCTAGCAATTTTGCTGTGTAATTAATTACGAAAAGGCATATTAAATGACTTCTTAGAGCTTCTTGTCTTTGATCCATAGAGCATGTTAGAAGAAGTTGCAAGCGACATACTAGAAGTTCCATGTTGAGTTGACATTGGCAATGATACTAATTTTGGCATATAGTTCTTTATTATTAACTTAGCCTGCTCCATAATCCTTTTCATCTTCATAATATGGTGACTATTTACTTTAGGTCATGGTTTTATTCCATATCCACTAGTTCTCATCACATGACCCAATACTCTATTCTGAGATTCTTTGTATATTTGCTGACAATAATTGCACGAAAACCTCGTATTCCCTCTTTCTCCCATCTTTTCTAATTTGGTGTTACATGCTTCTAAAGTGGGGCACTGTTATTTACTGCCACACTACTAGTATTATAACTCATAGTTTCAATAGCCATTTAACTATGATAAAAATAAAGCAGAGAAATTCTAAATTCTAATACTGTACTAATGTAACAACATTGCACTAATATAACTATTAGTATTAAGTTATAACTATCGCCGCTATACTAATATTTAAGAAAATGGAACCACATCATTCAAATTCTACTTATTATTGTTTGTAATTATGATTAATATTTGTGAAATAGTTGCTATTCTGCTAGAGGAATTATTGTTAATTTTTTATATATTATATATTATATATACTTTTTTTAAATTTGTCGACCGTAAACTGCGGTCGCCTTTCGAAACATTGATATAACTACTAAAATTGTATACCCTTCACTCTATTACTCCCTGCCCTACCCGTTAACCCGTCACTCCCTCTTTCATCTCATAAAATGTTAACTCATCTCATAGCCCTCACTCCATCAATTGCCACCTACGAAACCCAACCCTTCACTCCCTCGTTTCTACCCGAATCTCCCTTCCTCACTCCACAACTCTCTCTGATTCTTTAGTCTTCACTCACCGAATGCCATCTCCATCTTGCTCTGCTAGATTACCTTTTTATCTTGTTGAAAACCCATATTATGTTAAGTTTTAAACTTTTGCAACTAATAGTCAAATAACAAGTTATTTGCCTCCTAAATATAATATGTTACGAACCATACTTTTCCAACAAGAAAGGGCAAATATTGAAAGGTTTGGAACACATTAAGGGCACATGGAGGGTAAAGGAGGTTAGTATTGTGTGTAATGACCGGACAGATGCATAAAAAAGACCTCTTATTAATTTTTTGACAATGACTGAGAGTGGTCCCATATTTTTTAGAGCTATAAATTGTGAGGGGTATACAAAGATAAATTATTTATATCTAATTTGATCGACAAAGTAATTGAAGAGATTGGTGCGCAAAATGTGGTACAAGTCATTATTGATAATATCTTTGTTTGTAAGTCAGCTGGGATGCTTATAGAGGCTTAGTATTCAAATATTTTTTGGACTCCATGCGTTGTCTATATCCCTAACCTTGCATTAAAGAATATGTGCCTAAAAAAACACTGAGGGGAATAAGCTTATCTCTGATAAATGCAATTAAATATCTATTGTGGCAGGGGTTGTGATGTGCATCAAAAACTTTATCATGTAACACGCTATGCTACTTGCCATTTTCAATGAATTTGTAAATTTGAAGTTGCTTGCTATTGCAGATTCACGTTTTGCCTCAATTATTTGTCCTGAGGAGATTCAAAACTATCAAGTATGCACTACAAATGATAATTATTAGTGATAAATGATATTCTTATAGATAGGACGATGTAGGAAAGGCATAATTTATAAAAGAGAAAATCCTTAATGATATATGGTGGGATAAAATTGAATATATTATCTTTTACTAAGCATATTTATTCAATGCTGTGATTTGTTGACACTAACAAACATTGCATTCATTTGATTTATGAAATGTGGGATGAAATGATTGAAAAAGTGAAAACAGCTATATACAAACATGAGGCAAAAAAAGAAGAAGAGTCCTCTTTCTACTCAATTGTGCATAAAATTTTTGTTGATAGATGGATAAAAGCAATACTCATCTTCATTGTTTAGCACACTCGTTGAATCCAAGGTAAAGTCAATGCTTAAAAGATTTATTACATAGTTATTTGTTCCTTTTGGTTTATAGTTTTGTTAAATTAATTTTTGTGCTTTTCTTACTAGATATTATTCTAATACTTAGATTAATGAGAATCCAAACCACACTCCTCCATACAAGGATCTAAAAATTTCTCATAAGAGCAACAAGTGTTTAAAGAGGTTTTTTCCAAACGAGGAAGAGAGGAGAATTATAACTAACGAGTATACCAATTTCTCAACTGCTACAAAGGGTTTTGATAATGACTATTAAAGATAGAGATATTCTTGATCCAAAGAAGTTGTGGGTCATTCATGGTGCTTTCACACCTGACCTTCAAAATTTAGCGTTTCAATTACTTGGGCAACTGTATTTATCATCATGTCATGAGAGGAATTGGAGCACATATTTATTTATTCACTCAATAAAGAGAAACAGGATCACTCCACAACGAACAGAAGATCTAGTTTTTTTCCATAATAATCTTCATCTTCTCTCTAAAAGATCAACTAAGTATATAAAAAAGGAGACCAAAATGTAGAATGTTGGAGGAGATTCATTTGATTCATTAAATGGAGCGAGTATTCTTGAAGTTGCTAACCTTTCACTTGATAAGCCTAATTTGAAGGCTATTGTAGTTACCGATGAAGGCAATGAAAAGAATTACTTAGATGGAAATAAATAATTAATATCATTGCCAATTACACTAGTGACTTATGACTACTCTCATTTTGGTGTTAGGCAAGTTGTGAAATGTTGATGGATATATTTTATAAACTTTAGCGTTATGACCAATGAGCCTGAGTTGCTCATATTGAATGCAATGATATCTACCATTCTCATTTTGGTGCATTATTTGTTGAATGCTGATGTATTCTTTGTCTAATTGTCTTTAATATCTACTATTCTCATTTTGCTATTAAATGCTTATGTAGATAATAGATATATTGAAATACTAAATACAATGTTATGTATAAGTTGTCATTAGAATATAAATTTTTTTTTTTGCACATACACATGTATATGTTGTCTTTTTTATTATTATATCCTAGACATATCGTATCCTATTTTTTGAGAATTTATCGTAACCCCATATCCGTATCGTATCCGTATTTGTGCTTTATAGGTTGCAATTATATCTTATAATACTCTAGCTAATAGTCACTAAAACGTTGTCTCTAGTAAAAGGTTTTAAAAGACCATAGAAGGTAGACAGGCAAACAAGGAATCATGTGGCACTTAAGCGCTAGGTAGGTGCTTAGGCGGGTGCACGGAATTCAAAATGGTTAAAATATAAACAATTGTTGGGGTAGAAGTTAAAATACAATCTAATCAATAAACTAGTGCATTCTTATTAAGAACTATAGTGAAGACTGTCTTTAAAGGCGGTTGCCATGGCAGGGTAGCGGGCCAACCGCCTCGCCATGCACCTAGTCAACCCGCTAATAGCGGGCAAGCTGTCATTCCTCATCCTCCTCTTCTTCACTTCTCTTCTTTTTCTCCTTTTCTCTTTTTCTACCTTGAGAACCCATTTCTCATTTTCTCTTTCTTGCTTTGAGAACCCACCACTTCTATTTTCAAAATATTGTGGATTACTAATCTACAGAAGAGAAATAGTGAGATAAGTTGTCGTGTTCTATATATATAAAGAGAAAGATAAAAATATATATACATATAGTTAATTTGTGATATTTGTTATCGTTGAAAAGTCTGAAGGTATTTGTTATCGTTGAAAAGTCTGAAGGCTTGATATAGGCTAAACAAAGGGCCAATCCTCCCAAAATACAGAGGCACTTAAGTCCCATCAAGCTTTAGACAATATAATAAGATGCATACTCTAAGCTTCAAGCAGTGTGCGTCGCTGAATTATTGCTCCGAACTAAATGTCGTTAAAATTTGTTTCAAATCGTCGCACTACCAAGCTGTTCCTCAAAGCCAACTGTATCACCAAGTAATCAATCGAGCCGAACCGTTGAATTAAGCCACCAAACAATTTTCTCCATAATAATTATTTGGAGTTGAAATTAATCTCATAACCTCTTTGATCGTAAGGATACCTACCAACTCTACAAGAGTCGGTTGGTGTTAATTTGTGATTTTTGGTTGTTGTAGTTGTAAATTACTATTAAAAAACTTATATATGCTATATCAATATATAATATGTATATCATATATAATTTATTTTTTATTTTTTATATATTAAAAATGCTAAACCATCTTGGCGCCCGTCTTATGCCTAAGCACTAGGCGGTAGGGTAACCGCCTACCACCTGCGGCCACATTTCAATACACAGGTAGTAAGCTATTAGAATCCACTAATTCATCATGTACAATAATTTTGAGATTCAAAATCAATCTACGCACTAAAATATGATTTGATATGCTAAGGCCATCATGTAGGTAGGACCTACGCAAAGCCTATTATATTTTATCTAAGGCGGGAGCCTAGGCGTTTAGGCCAAAGTTGATTGAAAAAATGGTCTAGTAAATTTGACCCTAAAATGAGAAAAAAAATGGCAAAAGAGAGTTAGCATAACTTTTATGGTTGTATTAGACTTTATAAACTTATGTAAGTTCTCCTGTGGTTTATAGAATAGCATCTACTCAGAGTTCTAACAAGAGAACTTCACATAGATAAAACATCTGGGCAAAATCAATTCCTAAAAATTGCTCAAACTCAGCCAATGTAATGAATAGACTAGACCGAAATCATGGAATGCTCCCCAACTGTATAAAGTCGTGAATACGTGGAATAATAAATTATAGCAACTAGAAGTAGTAACTGTCATAATGAAAGGAAGTAGCAAGAAAATCTCTAATGCTTTTATGCAATCTTTAAATGGTCAGAAGTGCCACAGTCTAGCAGTATCCTCAATCTCCACTCATAACAATTCTGCTAAATTTTCTTTCACAATGGTTCCTCAGTCCAAGGGTACCACCCTCCCATTATCACTCTAGATGTTCCATAAAAATGTTCAGAAAAGTTTCAGATTTACTGACTCGTCAAAACAGACAGATTAAAAAATAAAAATGCTAGTAGAACTAGTTATATAACCCAAACACCAAGAAAACTTTTGGAACGAATGCATTTTCTAAAAACTTTCTAGGCCACTGGTGATTTCTCAAACATCAATTTCCAAAAGGAGATTCATTTATAGATTTACATCAACAAAATACCAATCCACTCAATATTGTAAGTACATGAAAGATAATCAAGAGTATATATGCAAACCACATATAAATAAAAGAATTGACATATTGCTGGTTGTTTTGCTACACGAAAGGAAACCTTAAAAATGGGTTACAATAAAATATTTGGTAAAAGGGGTTAGAAAGAGCACACCAACAAGTAACAAGATATATGTTGGAAGAATTATACCTTCAAAAACTCGGCAACTTTTGCAGCCCACTGCTGCTGTTCAAAGGTACTTGAATTTCCATGCCATGTAAATAGCGAATTACCGGATTGCAACACAAAACAATCTGTGGAACTTAAAGATGTTGCCACCTACAAATAAAGAGCAAACTTCATGAGTGGATAAATATGCTTAAAAATGATACTAACCAATCGATTTTGAGTCAAACATTAGATGAAAATATAAGTCAAGTTAAGTGCATGGCAAAGGGAGATCATTTTGTGGTTGAAGAGATCAGAGTTTTTGATAGCATATAGATTTTGCGGTTGATGAGATCAGGGAAATATATATTTTGTGGGAAAGTTACCGAGGGATGAATTAGTAGAATTAAGAAGCATATTGCTCATATTCGAGGTGATGTTACGTCTTATCCAAAAGCTAGTGATGAGGCAAAAAAAATTTATCATAGATCATCTAGAGGAGAATAAAGAAAAAAAAAAGATGAGAAATCAAAAGAGACAGCAGAATTAAGGGCAGAAATAAACATATTAGAGAATGAAGATCTAAAAATTTCAGATATTGAAAGCAAAAACTAAGGAGTAGAAGTCCTATAGAAAATTCACCTCTATTAATCCAGAACTAATAATTAGAGAGTGGAAAAGATGGTATAAACAAACATAAAAAATTCCTTTGCAAAAGAAGAAAAAATAAAGTGAACTACTTTGCTCATTGAATTTACAAATGTGACATCTCTTTTTTTAATGTCATTAATGACAAAATATTTCATATATTGATTAAAGCAGTTAGTCGATATGGCCCAAAGTATAAGTCAGCACTTGACATTTATGCGTGAACCACTTTTAAAGAAGCAAGTGGCTAAAACAAATGATGATTTGAATAACCATAGGGTTGCATTCAAAAAAAATAGCTACTAAGTTTTGACTAAAGGGTAGATATATCGGAAAGAAAGAAGTATTATGAATTTTTGTGTCAGTTGTGAGTTCAAGTTAGTTTTCTACGTATTATTAATCATTGTAAAGACTAACAATAGGTGAATACATCTTTATTATTGTTGTTGATAATATCAAAGAAGTAGGAGAGAAGAATGTTCTCCAAATTGTGATTAATAATGTTGCTGCATAGTCATTAAAAGATAAGTATACTTGCATATACTGGACATCTTGTGCCACCCACTATATAGATTCAATGTTGGTGAGAATATCCAAGGAAGCAAGAATTTAAAGTGCAATTGAATGTGGGAAAGTCATGGTATTCATTTATGAACATCATAAGACATTAAGACACATCAATTCACACAAAAAAAAAGATTATGAGACTCGGGGTTACAAGGTTTGCCATTTTTTTTCTTACATTGCAAAATCTTTTAGAGAAGAAAAAAAAAATTAAGGCTTATGTTTACTTCTGATGAATATTTAACATGCAAAAAATCAAAAACTACTAAATGAAAGAGAGTTTACTCCATGGTCCAGGCCCGATCCAAACTCTTTCTCTTTCTCTCTTTCTCTCTTTCTTTTCACTCTCTCTTACTCATTTTCTTTCTTTTACTCTTTCTTTCTTTTTTTCTCTCCTTACATATAATCATTGTTTCTCTTATGGAGAGACCTCCGATGAACTCCGACGAGCTTCAACAAACTCCGATATATAATTTTTTAATTAATTTTTTTATTTCTCTCTCAGCTTTTTTTTATTTCTTCCACTCATCTCTCCCTTTCTTCTTCTTCACTGCATCATGATTTTTTTTTCTTTTGTTTGATTTTCTTCCACTCACGCTCTTTCTAATCTCTTCTTCTTTTCAATTTTTATTGCACCATAGTTTTTCATTTTTTATTCTCTTATTTTTGGTAAACTTTTTTCTAAATTTTTAGAAGTTTTTCTGTATTTTTAAATAATATTTAGAATTTTATGTAATTAAAAAGTCCGATCCAATCTAGGCGAGCAATACGGCCGATAAAAATCGTTTTTTCAAAAGGCCGATCCCGATTTTTCGAACCTTAGTTTACTCTACTATTTTCAATAATAAATTTTAATAAATGTCATTAACAATTAAAATGTTCACTTCTTTGGTGAAGTGGCTTCGAGTTCTTGATGCTCAAATAAAGCAACCAAAGAGATTTATATATGGTGGGTTGAAAGATGCTAAAAGGAAATTAAGAATATTTTCAATAATGAGACTTTTTCCAAGCTTTTTCTCAACGCAATTGATCATTATACAAATGAAAAACTTGATACACATTTTCATGCTACTACATGTTACTTAAATTCATACTATTTTTATAGAGATTATGATAAAATGAAGAGTATTTTAAGGTAATAGATGGTGTTCTTAGTTATATTGAAAACTTCTATCTAGATCAATCCATTTAAGTGCACATTACAAATGTGGAGATGACAACCTATAAAGATGCTACTAAAGATTTTGGTAGACTACCGACAAGATTAGCAGAAGAAGTTAATAGTGATGAAGTCAACTTAGGTATAACAATTTAACATATGTAGCGCAGCATATGTTTTTGTCTTATGTGTTAGTATGTTAGTATGTAGTATAAGTTACTTTCTAACTTTTATAGTTATCTGCTCATTAGTGGAGTGCATATGGAGCTGGTGCCCCTTATTTGAAAAATATAGCGATTAAAATTTTTAATTTGACATATAGCTCCTCAAAATGTGAAAAATTGGAGCTCATTTAAACGAGTAATGTATCATTGTATTGATTAAGTTGTCAATTTTAAATTTTGATTGATGATTTAATCATCATATGACTCATTTTTATTTGGTCTTTGATTTCAGATTTATTCAAAGAAGACAAATAAATTAGAAGTGAGAAGGTTGAATGATCTAATTTATGTACAATTTAATACAAGAATGAAGAATCAAAGATAGTAAAAGAGAAGGATCTCGTTGCTTCAAAAAAGAGATAATGCAATTGATTGATTGGATAATGATCCTCAAGAGTAAGAAGTCTTCCCAATTAAAGGGTTAACCTAGGAGATGGTGATAAAAGCATCCAGTGCGAAAGAATATCTAACATCAAGGAAGAGCACTGGAAAATAATTTACAAAACGACAATTCCACATGGAATTTCAAGAATGAGTATCCCTTGCATAGAAGTCCTCCCAAAAAAATTGAGTTGATTACATTTTGGTACTCTCAATCATGGATGGCCGTGCCGGCAACATACCGGCACATGGCACGAGAGTGCCGCACGACACCCGTCCTAATAGCATTGCCGCTCACCATTGACCTCATCGCCGATCGCCGCCCGCCGCTCGCCCGAGAGAGAAGAGAGATCGAGACAGAGAGAGAGTGATCGAGAGAGGTTTAAAAACTTAAGTTGTGGGACTTAAGTTGCGGGTTCAAATTCAAACCTGCAACTTAAGTTTTTAACCCTCTCCTGATCTCTCTCTCTCTCTCTTTCTCTCGATCTCGATCTCTCTTCTCTCTCGAACGGGCTAGGACACCCGACGAAGCGACGGCCACGGTGAGCGATGGCGACGGCGACTACAAAGGCAAAAGTGAGTATCCCTTACCTCTTTTTCTCATTCTCTTACGGCACATGCCGTGCCGTACCGACCGGTAGTCGGCACGGTCCGTGCTTGTGGCATGGCCATTGTTGCTCTCAATATCACTCAGTATTTGTAACACCCTAAAACACCCTAATTTTCAAAAAAAAAAATCCCGTGACGCACGCGCTGAGCACGTGCGTCACAGGTACCTGCCCCCGCGTCCTCTCTTCTCCTTCTTCCCTTTCCCTTGCCGTGCACGCTACCCTGCTCCCGCCTCCATTAAACCCCATCTTCCCCTCCTCCACCACGCCATTTCTCCACCTCACTACCTCTCTCCATCTCTTCTCATGGGTTGCCGACGCCGAAGCCGCCGAGCTTGCCGACCAACCCCCCCCCTTTTTCGGTAAGCCCTCCTCCCCTTTTCCTTTTTCTCCCCTGTTACTTCCCTCCTCGGCACCGTCGGCCTCGTGCCGCGCCGCCAGCGTCGCAGCCCCTCGAGCTTTCCGCTCTCCCTTTGTTTCCTCCCTTGGATAGAAATGCCAAGGGACGGTAGGGGGGTTGTTTAAACCCCCACACCCCCCTTAGTGGGTTGCGGTCATACCGTAGCCCACTGAGCCCCTTGGTGGGCTGCGGTTAGACGCAACCCACGGGCCCTCCCTGGTGGGCTGTGGTGCGGTGCAGACCGCAGCCCACTAGGCTTGAGTTGGGTGGGTTGCAGACCGCAGCCCGCCAACCAAGGCTTTGGTGGGCTGTGGTTGGACCCCAGCCCACTTCAGCCAACCTTGTGGGCTGCAGTCCAATTGCAGCCCACTAAGGCCCCCCTTGCCTATTAGGTTAGGTTTGAGCCTAACCCAATACCTCTAGCCTAGCCTATTTGGGGTCATTTGGACCCTATAACCATGTTTATCTTTTTCACCTGATTTAATTAGTCTGATCCCTCGTAATGACAATTTAGTATCATGTGAATTTTTAGGATAACATAAGACTCGCCCTAAGAGACCCTTGGCTCATGTATTTGCCAAACATAAATACGCTAATAAGATGATTAATTCTATTAGTTCGCTAATTTTACGGCTTACTTGCGTGAATTAATAGGATTGACATCGCATGAGGGAGATTTTGGGATTTCAGAGGAGCCGGCTAGCTGACAAGATTTACCATACTGTGGAGACCCCCCAAGCGAGTAGAGTTATACAATCTAGAATAATGTAGTTACAGTCATTATGTCTGTCATGACACTATAGAAATTGTCAGTATTAATACATGCATTTAGTGTACCATGTAGATCTTTACATATGCAGTTATTGATAATTTGCTCATTATGATATTATGAGATTGTTAATGTAGCATAAGCATTAGTGTGATGATGCTCTGCATGTATCCTGTATGATATACCCTTGCATATATATCTATTGTGAATATAGAATATAACGATCATGATGACTATAACCTTCTTTATACACTCATAGACACTGCACCACTTCCACCAGTACCCTTACTCACTCAGTTCAGGGTTAAGAGTAGAGTGTATCTTATATGACTATATTAGCGGCCTACACCTGAGGTCGGGAGCCTATGTGGCATTCAGGTAGTTATACTGCATAGTTAGGACTAAATTATGATGATAGAAGAACATAATTGTGAGGCAAGGATATAACTCTAGCGGTACCCGACGACACAAAGTTAGGGCGTCTGTTGATGAGCCAAGGGCTCCCGATTCTTCCGCTGAGGGCAGTGATGATTTAGAGAGAGTGAGATATGGGCTTACGACCGGGATCCTTAGTCTAATGGCCACAGACAACCGGTCACATGTAGTGTCGCCATACACGTGTAGGTGGCATTACCGCTAAATGTGTATATATCCCCCCTCGATGTATAAGATGATGGATGATTGTTTCTTGAGAGTATTTACCCTGTGTGGTGAATAGCTCGGTGAGCGATGATAAGTATGATTAATGCTTTGGTAGGCATGAGATGACTAAACTGCTATTTTATTGCTATGCATAACATATAAACCCAATGATTGAGATGTATACGAATAAGAGAATGTATCAAGCTTTATATCTGTGTGGACTTATCGTGATACGTTTAGGAACTAGCATGTTCCAGGATAGTGACTGGTAATCTTTATCAATTGTATTGATTTAGTAATTTGTGGTAAGTCATTTCAACAAGCATATTGTTATTGTTAGCAAATATAGGCATACATTGGATATACACATGTGATTTCATTATTTTAGATTGTATGGATCCTACTCGCTGGGCTGTAAGCTCACCACCTCGTGGTGGCATTATTTCAGAGCTAGGGGACGCAGGTGCGAGTAGCGAGGAGTAGCTGCTTTTCTTTTTCAGTATGTATGTTAGTTGTATTAAGCCCCTGCGAGGGCGTTATGATGATATATTTTGGACTTTAGCATTGTATTTTGGATGTAGATTTGGAAGGCTTGTTGTGACCTGTGGAACTTGTATCCGGACTCTTATAGTTGAGTTTATTTATGGTGAAATTGTGCTGTTGTGTATCTTGTGAAATTCTTATACTGACAGGTCGTATGATGCACCGCATGGGGGGATTTACCCACGCGGTTTATACGTGTATTTGGAGGCTTAGGTGTTTCGGTATTACTTTCACACCCTCAAGAAAAAAAAAAGAGTTGAGAATTACACCTGTTGAATTATTGAAATGTATTACTGAGCCCCTCCGTCAACATTCTGTTAGAAATTCTGTTCCAAATAACCTTGCAAGATTGGAAAATAGATAGACATAAATGTCCTCTCTTTCCCTTTCATATTGTTTTTTTACTTCTCTCCTCTCATTCCTTCTTCTTTACATCATCTCTTCTCTTATTGGGTAAGAGAATTCGGTAATGAGATGTGAGATATTTGGAGAAGTTACCGTAGATGCAACTAATAGAGAAGATAAAGGATGTCGAAGAAGGATGAGGAGATTGACATGAGTATCATAATTCATAGAGTATGAAGTGAAGAATATGGAAGGGAATGAAAAGGAACGAGTGTATTTTATTTTTGCTTCAATTGACTAAGTCAAACGTCTCTCCATCATTAAATTATTCTTTGGATATGGGTGGAATTGTTACTTTTGTCATTCTGTCGAAGGCATCCAAGGGTGGTAGGATTCTAATAAGTTAGGGGGTGTATCCATCCACTTTTTTGTTTAGGGGGTGAAAGTGATACTCGGCAATGGTTGAAGGGGTTAGGATCTAACTAACCTAAAGAACTTTAGTAAACCTTATATCCATTTTTTGCAATTCAGATAGCTAGGCTATCAATTACAATGGCCATTTTTTTCTGCATAAGTTTTGCTAAGCTACCAAACCCAAAAAGTGGCACGTCTCTTATTGTGTAAAACCGAGTAGTTTGTACAGTTGAAATCTACGGACACCTTTTCTGAACCTAGTGTCTTCTTTATTCGTATTATTTAGTAAAAGTACATATCTGTCATGCAAATTGATAATAGAGCATTCCAAGGTTGAGAAGGCACAGAAATATAATTGATATATGCATACCGGATCAACTTGAACAACTTTATTGTCATGGATCGATGAGCCAGATACTTGAATAAGAGCAATTCCATCAGAAGTATAAGTTTCATCAGTCAAATTCTCGTCTGCTATCAACTTTTTGTATCCAGAGCTCATTCCACCCTGCACATTGTTGAATGCAATAACAAAGAGAGCAATGTATTCTCAAGTCAATAGTTCAAAGCAATCAAGAAAGGTTCAGTTGTTATATATCATTATATCTACAGTATTTATTACTTCAAGGAGGGAAAAATTCAAAAGAAGCAAAAGAATATACCTTTAAGACAACCATGGGCTGGAAGAGAGCAATAAATTGAGGGGGCTCCTTGCCTTGATAAATGCGTCCCTAAAGAAAAAATTAAGTAAGAAAGATCCTTTTCTCCTTGCATGTCCTTGAAAATCTAAAAAGAAGAAAAAAAAACAATACCTGAACAGGTCTTCCTTTTAAGGAATTCCACATTGCATTAGCTAACCGAGTTGCCATCATTTGATCATCCTGGAAGAAAGCTGTAACATTAGCATTGCTGATGTACTAAGTAATGTAGAACTAGAACTATCTCCAGAGAACTTGCTGATCTTCACTGGTTCATTTTATTAATTAACAGAAACAAATTACACATGAAACAGCTTAGGGCACATACTTCATAAAAACCATATGTATTTGATGTGGACATCACTGATAGGACGCGATGGCATGTGTACCAACGCAGGAGGTGCCGACAGTTGATGATCCCTCCCTATAATTCTGATTTTAATTTATTTAGGGTATCTTTTGTTTATTTCCTATGTAGGGTGTTTTTTGCTTAATTTCATTGTAGGTCTATATATAGACCCGTTATATTTTCTTTGGAGGTTAATGAAAGTTTATGTGATTTTGTTCTCTGGAGAATTTTGGTGTGAAACCATTTCTTAGGGTGGAGGTGTAAAACCTCATTCCTTCCCTTCTTATTTTCCTCTTTCATCTTTCTCTACCATGTTTTGCATCAGTATTACAATAAAAGAGCACAATATGATACCTTGAATGTCTATTGGTAACTGTTACATCTAACCTACAATTAGGCAAGCAAGTATGCTACAGTATTACAACAGTATCAACCAAGTATCTTCAGATCTCTTTATAAGTTTAAATTGGTAAATAATTCAAAAGATCATTAGATGATGCACTGTTACCTAGATAGTGATAATGTTTGAGAAGCAATTGCATACATATCGATTGATCTACTAACACAATTGATTTAGGATTTATCTAATAAGGATAATGTGGAAAGATGTGCAAGATAAAACATAACGTTAAATGTTCCTCTCCAAGGAAGTCTGATAAAAATATAACCTGAAGTTGAATAATTCCTTTAAAAAGTATCCTAAACAGCAAATAGAAAATACTCAAATCATTGTGATATCAAATGAAGCTTTGCGACCTTGATTGCAAACAATGTGTTTTCTGAATTCCAGTAGCAACAATCAAGATTCAAGACATGGAGACCGCATTATTTGCACTCCTTAACTAATGGGGGGTGGGGTTCAAGACAAATGGATCAGAAGTCGAATGATTACTGTGTGATAATACATAGTTACATACTGGTACATGTAAATCAATAATCATATAATAAGGCTTGCAGTAATTAACATTATGAAGAAACATGCATGCAAATAAAAAAAGAGATGTCAAAATTGTCGGAAAAAAATAAATACTCAAATTTTGAGGGTTATATCATCTATCAAAGAGGTTTCCCTTTCCAATCGAACTATTAGACAATCGTCAAGAGATATAGTCAAGCTCAAGTCATTCAAGGATGACTCTATTTTCTGAATCAGTGATGCGAATAAGTACACTAAAGCTAATGTAAACTCTAGATATTCTTTTATATGACTCACTTCATTTAAGAAGACCCTTGCATTGTCAAAAAGGCTGATATTAGAAACTTTCTTCTTCACATAGAGATTTTCTGTTTACTTTTACAACTTCATTCACCCTGATTGATTAAAAAGTGATGCATTCTTTACTTTCAAATCCTCACTAATTGAATTTCTTTTAG
Source organism: Typha angustifolia (assembly GCF_048772165.1). Classification (NCBI taxonomy): domain Eukaryota; kingdom Viridiplantae; phylum Streptophyta; class Magnoliopsida; order Poales; family Typhaceae; genus Typha; species Typha angustifolia. Next base: position 5,555,906 of record NC_133252.1, on the reverse strand, counting down.
GAAAAAAATTCAGCAGAAAGTTATTGTTAAGTAAATAAAAATGAAAGCACTTTCCTCTGAAAATCCAGACTTTGACCTCACACATATAAGAGAAAAAGTAAAAATGTGTTATATCTTCTACTAGTCTCGATGTAATGGAAAAGTAATACACCATATGGCAGTACTATAGCACTCCACGGAGAATGCCCTAGACAAGGGTGTCCAACCTATGTGCTAGTGCAGCTCTATAGTGTACGACTAAGGTTTAAGCACATCTCATGGTCTCGTATTATGGGAAACAATTGCCAATAACATAATTATGTGCTCAAAATTGAAGTACTAGTGTCATACATCATCATATCTAATTATCACTCCAATCTATTATGTCAATTCTGTATTTAGATCACTTTATTCAGTTTCCACATATGAAAAACAATACCAATCAAAAGGAGGTAAATATTGTACAATAGGATGCTAAATTTCTTCTAGTTAGAAACTACTTGTAAAAATTTCAACATATTGTTAGCAACTTTTCTGTAACAGCTAACTAACGCATGATTGAACAAATAAGAGTGAACATTCCATAAATTATGAGTTATATATTATTACGATTATGATGCCTACTACTTTATCACGTTACTGACTTACTAAAATACTAGAGAAACTTACATATAACACCATATATTTTAGCAACCAAGATGCTAGATGAACTTAATCTATGGGTTCCTATATTCTGAATGTAAGTTCAAGTCAAGGTATTCTATCGTCTTTTCTCAAAAAAGTGGAATGTTGATTTGTAAATACTAAATAGTGAAAAAAATGGAGAGATCAATTGTATATGTCATGAAGGGTGTTATATATTTAAGAAACCCAGCATATAATTATCATATAGTTAACTTATTCAGATATTGTTCCTTTTAGGTATCTGACTAATCAAGCAATCATGTACTTACTATATTTAGGAAAAAATTAAAAAAAAATCTGACAACCTCAATTAGGAGATTTTCCTACATCCTAGAAACCAGTTGTAACATTCAAAAATAAAAAATCTCTTGGAGCCACATGCACCGGATGTGCACACCCTTCACTTCACCATCTCCTTCACTGTCACGCAACGAGGCAGCCACGAAATTTTCGGCCAACTTGATCGGTTTCCAAATCAAAATCGAAATCAGAAACCCTACCTATAAATAAAAACCTAAATATCCTATTTTGGCCCCACCCAAGCCCCCTTCTTTCATCTCTTTTTCCTCTTCCTCTTCTTCCTCTTCTTTTGTCTACCATCAGAATCACCTTGTGGGATCAGATCGCCCGAGCATTGCCAGAGCAATCAAAGACTACTACTCTTCTCATCGGTCAGTCCTATCTTACCCCTCAAAGTTAATTAAAGTTTAATAAGCTAGGAAAGAAATACCTATTTTGTGGAGATATAGCTTCATCAGCGAATCACGCCTGCCGCCAGCTTCAAGTCGCTGCCATCTGTGTTCAGAGCTTCGCTTCGATGGCCTCGTGTCGTAGGTACTATCCCTTTGAGTCCTTGTGGCTCAAGTAGTTGTACATGCGAGCTCCATGGCCTTCAGCCATGGAGTGGTGATCGTCGGTGTCGATCGCTCGTCGCAGATGCCTTGTGCGGTGTGGTTGGTGGACCGCCGACAGTGATGAATTGCTGGTGATCTCTCCCCTTCCTTTGATCCCTCTTCTCTCTCTCATCGATTTCCTCAAGGGAAAGAGATAAGGGTGGGCTCAGATACAACCTAGGTAATTGTGGTTTGGGTCTGGATTTCAAATCCATCAAACTCGACATTATTAATTAGGCTGTGGGCGGGCGCAACCCAATCTCTATATTGGTGAGTTTAAGCCTCAAGCTCAAACCATTTATTGGTTACTGTGTGGGCTGCAGGCTAGGCATAGCCCAACCCAACCAATTGGGCTTAATCTAGCCTATTTGAATAATATAATTGGTTTTTAAATTTTAAAAATCATGATATTGGCCAAATAAAACTTATGTCATTATTTATTATTAAAGGTGGTGATTTTTAGTACATGAACTAGAGATTTCAATTGTTTCACTTAGACTCAAGTGAGTGGGTTCACTCATGTATTTATTCTATATATTCGTCTTGTACTACGTGTTTTTCTTATCAAATCACGTATTTCTTTGTATGCAAATAAAACATTATATTTATGTGTAATTTAATTATTATTATTCCGTGTGCATTATTATGTAATATGAGCAAAAATAAGAACCTGTGCATTGCAATACTTAGTGCATGTAGCTATTTAGATGATCATGAATATTAGTGAAAAAATAATTGATATATGATAGAACTTTGAGAACAAACATAGACTAGATATTATTTGTGCATCTCCTTGTAGTGACTCAAGTCTATCTTAAAATCCAAAAAACAAACCTATTTCTGATCAATATATAATCCGCTTAGGTGACTCTAATACGATTAAAGAACAGTCCAAAAGACAGACCTATTCTTGATCAGCATATGATCCATTTAGGTGACTCTGATACGGTTAAAAAATTGTTCAAGGGCAGACCTATTCTATGATCCATTTAGGTGACTCTTGCATGGTTAGAGAACAATCCCAAGCTAGACCAAGAGTCTCCCTTATGTGACTTTAATCTTTTTCCACAGTGAAAAAGGCATATTACATTTATCACATAGTGACACCTACTAGTGATTCTAACTGGATTAACCGTAAGAAAATGAATCGAATTTGTACTTGTACTTATTATTATTATTGTTATGAATATTAATAAATTATTATTTTATATTGCTGAATTTGAAATTCATTTAAATTTAATAAATTTTGGATTTATTTGGTTATTGAGTGGATCCTACTTACTGAACTATAATTGTTGGCTCATGAAATCCCTCTTTTAATATTTTAGGTACTGGTCAACGGGACAACTGAGCGAAATGCACCGGGACACCACCTCAACTTAAGATTTACTATTTTATCCATCGGTTGTATTAGACATTTTATTCTAAACTATTATTTTAGTTTGATTAGAGACACATTAGTGATGGTCTTTTCTTTATTGTTGAATTATATCTATTGGAGTACGCTGTTCGTAATTAAACTTTTGTCATTTTGCGGCTTAAAAAAAATTAATTGTATTGGGGTACATAGCCGATCATGATTCTGATTTTAGATCGTAACACCATTATTTTTCAACTATTTTTCTCTACCGCAGACTAGAGGCTTGGAGGAATCTGACTAAGGCTAGGGTAGCCCAAAGTGGAAGGCTACTTATATGGCCTAGTTAAGCTCGCAAGGCGTATCCAAGCTAGGGGCATGTCTCGCCCTATAGGCAGCGAGTCTTTGACCTTTAAGTGATTGAGGAGATATGGAGCAGCTTTAGGAAGGGTTTAGGAAAGGCACAGCTCAAGGGAAATGAGGATTAGGGCCCAACATGAAGGAAACCCTGGTTCGGATTTAAGTTGGTCGATTGGCTACAAACTGGCTAGTTAAGGCTTTTGAGTGTCTAAGGCCCTAGGGTGCAACCCTACAAGTTGGTCTGGTGGATAGGTGTGGACCTTGGTAAGAGTTTGCTACAAAGGTAGCTCGAGTATTGGGCTTAAAAGGGGTCAAATGTGAGAAAGCTCTAGATTGGATAGGCTAGCCGGGTCTGGCTAGATCGACTAGGGCTTTGGGGTGATTAAGGCCTTGAGAGGCAAACTCTGGGGCTAAAATTTGGTATGAAGGTGTGGGCTAGATCTTAGTGAAAAGCCCCAGACTAAGACAATTGGCGCACTCATGAGCTGGATTGGGCCAGCTAGGGTTTGGGGTGTGTCCCTCGTGTGAGGGGCACACTAGGGACTAGGGGTGGCAACCTAAAGCAGAGGCAACCCTAGCTAGGGATTTCACATGGTTCAAATCAAGGAGGAGAGCAACTAGATGATGGCTAAGGCCGGTGAACAAGCCAGGATTAGTGGCAGCTAAGTTGAGGCTTAGTGGCTGTGGCTTGGGGTTGATGGAGAGGCTTCATCCAAGATTTGTTTAAGGCATGGAGAGCAAGGGGTGGCTACTAGGAGGCGGTGGTGCTGGTAGTGGTGAGGAGGCCAAGGGCGAAGATGGTATGGCTCAGCAAAGAGGAGGTGGTGGCACTGGTAAGTGATGGTGGTTGTGGCTTTGATGTTGTGGTAGTGCAACTTGAGCCGAGGATGGGTCAAAACTAGGGTGGTGGCTAGTAGAGGAGGGTGACGATGATGATGGAGAGGCGCAATAGCGGCTCGACTAAGATAGAGATAGTGGTGACTTGCGGATGCGAATAATTAGCTGGCAACAACGGCGACAGGCAAGTTGATAGTCATGTGGGAGGTAAGGATAACTAGGGCAAAAAGAGACGATAAGGGAAAGGCCAAAGACGAAGTGAGAGAGGAAGAAAATAGATCAAAATCAATCCATGCATAAGTTAACTAGGCTCCCCTCCATAAATTTATAGAGGCTAATTCGATTAAGCTGAATAGACTAGCTGACTCAGTTCGAACCCAACAATGTAAATAAGATATAGGCTCGAGCTGAACCTTACATAGACCCAAACAATTATAATAAACTAAATAGCTAATCTGAATGAAATAAGACTCAACTCAACTCAACCAAACCGCTGACTCGGGCTAACTCTAGGCTCTGATTCAGACTCGGCTTAGATCGTAACGTTTTCCCCAAATTATTTCAAGTGATGTTTCATGGAAAGTAAAGAGTTTATATTTATTTAATTTCTCATGTCCTATCTTTTGCAAAATTTGCTATATCAATGTACCCATATCATGTCATGCCCATGTCTGTGCTTCTTAGGTAGCACTATGTGGTCTCATTAGACATCAGACATTAGACATGTCTAAAGTTTGAACCATGTTAATCTATTCTCATGTACTCTTGACTCTATGTTGGGTATTAATATATTATCATTCCATATTCCATCTTTTCTAATAACACCACTTATTTACCATAAGATTCCCATCTTGGTCACATCCAAACCTTCAAATTTTAATTCATTTCGATGGGCCATTTTTGCAATCCTATTCTAATTCTGTGCGCAGCATCCTTGTTAATTTCTACTTCCTTTTGAAGTAGAAATCCAAGATAACAAAGATACTTCTTTTCAGGTATAAAAAGATTCCTTCTCCATTTTTAACTCAAAATCAATGTATTGAAAGACGATCACGAGTTGCAAGCAATCACCCTACAGCCTAGCCTCTAGGCAGAAGGCACGCGCCAAGTCAATCCAGCATTTTTAATATCTAAAAATTAAAAAGAACTATATATGATATATAATATATATTGGTATAGTATAGAATTATGTATAAAGATTTTAAAAGTCCAGGACACCAAAATTATTAAGACATAAGTATTGATATGTCTTAGAAAAAATAAAATAGTTAAAAATTACATAATGGGAGATCAATCTTTGTTGGTGCGATGAGAATTAAATACACCTCCTTCACTTATATTCAAGGTTCGAAAAATCGGGATCAGTCTTCCGAAAAAACAACACGTATCGACCAGATTGGCCATATTGACTGTATCGATCGCGTAGATCGAATCAGACTTTTTTTAATTACGTAAATTCTAAATATTATTTAAAAATGCGAAAAGATTTCTAAAAACTTAAAAATTGATAAAAAAAAAAAGAAAATAAAGAATGAAAAATTATGGTGTAGTGAAAACTAAAAAAAAGAGATTAGAGAGAGAGTAAGTGGAAGAAAACCAAACAAAAGAAAGAAAAACTATGGTGTAGTAAAAAAGAAGAAAATAGAAGAAAAGGAGATAGAGTAGAAGAAATAAAAAGAGAGAAATAAAGAAACAAAATTAAAAAATTACATACTATAGTTCGCTGGAGTTAGATCTGCGCCGTCGTAGCTCATTAGAGCTAGATCTCTCTGGGTGAATAACAATAATTATATGGTAAGGAGAGAAAGAGAAAGAAAGAGTAAAAGAGAGAGAGAAAGAGAGTTCGAATAAAGCCGGAATTAGATCGAGTTTGGCCAATCTCAATCCAGATCGGCCAATCCTACGAACCATGCTTCTATTAACATTTCACAAGTCCAATATGTAGATTTTTGGAGATGAGTGGTGGTGTCCAGCTAGCATGTGAGACTTTTAGAGATAAGTGATGGTCCAACACGTGTCCATCACCAACTCCATCATTTCCAACTCCTCACTTCCATTATAACAATAAGAGAAGGAAACGAGAAAAAATAAAGGGGATCTCCGCTCCACGCCGTCGCACGAGCCCAATCTCCACGCCACCATTGTTACACGAACCAACCTTCACGCCACTGAAGCTGCACAAGCCCAACCTCCATGACGCACTAGCCCAACCTCCATGATAGCGCACTAGCCCAACCTCCATGATAGCGCACCAGCCCAACCTCCATGACGATCGCACGAGCTCAGCCTCGACAATGCCGCACAAGCTTGAAATATTTGCTTGCCACCCACTGTTGGAGAGGAAAGCAAGAGAGAGGGGTCAAGAGAGGTCGCTTTCAATACCCCCTTGTTGTGGAAGTGATTTATTTTTTAGGGTTTTGCTATCGAACGAGAGGGAGAGAGAGAGAGAGAGAGAGAGAGAGAGAGGGCAGAGAGCAAAGCAAGAGAAAGCAACTAAGTAGGTTAGTTATTAAGCCCAATACACTTAAAAAATCCAACCCGCATCAGCATATGACAGGCCAAAGCGTCGGCCCGCCTTATCGAGCTGCCTAGTCCGCCTAGCACTTCTTAGCAACTAGGCAAGACCCACAAAGGCAGTCGACCACCTTTCACCAGCACCAATCCACTTATCAGGGCCACCGGTGCCTTGCCACCGCGACCGCCAAAACCGCCATTAAAAAAATTGCAAAAAATTACATTCCATATATTTAGTCTTAGACTCACTTCTTTAAACCTTTAAGATAACTAGATCCTATTTTCTTCTTGATATGTCTATCTCCATACTCAATCCTATCACACCATGGAACCTCATCTAAATCTCTTTGGGAAATTCATCTATAACTAGTGCAAACATGTAAAGACATAATGTTAAACCCTAGAGCAACCCACGCTTATAGCAAAGTCAATCACACCACTAATTACCTTCATAATTGTAGTATATACCTCATACATGTCCTTAATAACATGAATATATTTAAGGTATCTTTATTCTTTAGAACCCACCACACTTATTCTAGAACTTGTCATAGGATTTTCCTAAATGAATAAATATCACGTGCAAATCCCTCTTTTCCCTAGAGATAGCTTATATAGTAAAACAACCATGCATAAAACAAAATTATTTTTCAAATAAACTCATTTAGCTTGATCATTGTTCAACTATTCTCTCTCCCTCTATCTCTCTAAAATTTCATAGTGCAACTCAAAAAATTTGGTTATCTCTTTATACTATAAGTTTATGCTAGTTTAAATTTTCTTTATTTTAATATATTGGTACTAAAATGCCCTTTATCCACTCTTTTAATATGATTTTATTCTTTATAATGCTAAATAGATTCACCAATCAAATTAAACCATATCTGCTAAGCGCATCCATACTTCAATTGGATACTAGCCAAACCTAACAGCTTTGTCCAAGTCTTATCTTCTTTAATTTTCATAAAGGACAACTAAAACAAAATACCGAATTATGTGTTAGTTCATTTTTTTCTTAATCTTTTAACAAAGCCGTGTAGCTTTATGAAGAAAATAGCAATCCAAATTTATTGCAGAAAGAATGAGAACTGTTAAGAACCTGACAGTACTGTAGTATATACCTCATACATGTCATAAATGGGTAAACCCATCTAACCCGATTATTAAACATGTATCGTTCGTGTTTATCACCTCAACCCAATTAACTAATTTATGATCCGACCTACTAACCTGTTTATAACCCAAATTGTAAACCTATTTATGACATGCTATCTCATTTATGAAGCGACTAACTCGTTTATAACCCAATTAATACATTTCTAACCTGACTAACCTGATTAATACATTTATAACCTGACTAACCCATTTATAACCCAAAAAAATGCATTTACAATCTGACTAAATCTGTTTATAACTCGAATAATTTATAATTTAATAATTTTTGTCACTCGATAACCCGTTTATGACTTGTGTAACCCGTTAAATAAAAGGATCATATTCGTGTTTATAATATCATAAGCGACCCGATTGCCACTCCTAAGTATATCCTCATATATATCATACGAGCTACTAAGTATATTTACCTGAATACTCTCTCTGCCCATCCAACAGGTTAAGAGATACTCTTCTTTTTTGTCGCCGGAATGATATGTGTAAAGAACAATATAAGAGTCTCCGCTATAAAATTTACCAATCTCCTCCTTTGGAAGCGAAGTCTTGGCACTGCCATTGATGCGCCAAACCTGAAGAATATCGATGATTTAACATTTGAAGAGAAATTTTGTGGAAGTACAATAAAAAAATAAATTAAGATAGAGAGGAAAAGTTCTAAAGCCTAAAAGGAGCACAAGAGAAGACCTCAAGTTTTCCATTTCTTTCGAGCAAAGGAGGAACTTCCTCATTTAAAGGAGAGCCTTTTGATGTTCCCTTAACATCAACACCCTGCTGCTTTAACAGAGCTAGAATACCAGCCAACATAAAAGTTGTCATGTTCAAGAGAAACAAATTTGTCAACTTCATAGATGAAGAATCAATTACCTGCTACTTTTCCTCTGCCATCTTCTCCACCAGAGGCCCCAGTTCCAGCTCCAACAGGCCAAGATTCAAAATGGGATTTGAATGAATGAGTCTCATAACCTTGAATGACTTGCGTTGTTCGTGTTGCCTTTGATCTATTTTGATTAATGATGAATTCCTACAAAGAGAATGTAAGGGAAGTCTCTACATAGATAGACATCATCTGTAAAACAAACAGCTTAGAGTTTACCTCAGCAGCTTTACTAGCAGCTTTTCTCTCTTCTACTTGTGTTACACGGCCAACCCAAACAAATAGCTCCGCACCACTATCAAGTAAATAGCATTTATTGCTCTCAAGCATTGCTTTTGAAAGCGTGTTTTCTTCGAAGTTCAGTTGACCATCATTAATACTGCAATGAAAAGCATCATCTGCTTGTATCATAGTAAAAGAATGCTGACATACTAAGATATTGAGGATTAACCAAAATAATTTTCTAGAGCATCCACCAAGTACATATTCTATCAGGAAAAGAAGATCAAAATTATCATCCGTCTCGTCTTGTTACCTTAATAATTTACATAGCACTTAACTAGATATGGAATCTAAATAGAGATTATGGTAAAGGAAACTGAGGTTAACGCTTATTTTGGGGAAGCTAAGTGTCATCTTGCTCAAGGTTCCAAAACTCGATATCGAGATCGGAATCGACCATTAAAAAAACGATACGTATCAACTATATCTGTCGTATCAACCGACTGTATCGAATCGGACTATTTTTAATTTCGTAAAATTCTAAATATTATTTAAAATGCAGAAAATTATCTGAAAATTTATAAAAGAATCAGAAAAAGAAGAAATAAAAATGAGTCACATATGAACTTTAAAAACTTAAAAAAAAACTCACTCAAAACTATAATGAATTTCGACTTGATAAACAAAATTTTACTTATAAATTATTATTGTAAAACAACACAAAAAGAAAGATCTCTCTTCATTGTTGTTCTATAGCGGTAAGAAAAAAGAATCTAAAAAGTAAGTAAGAAAGAAAAAAAATGAAAAAAAAAAACTCATCTGAGTTCACCAAAGTGTGGACTAGCCAGAGGGGCTTACTAGAGCGGCCGCCAAATGAACTTAGTGAAGCGTGAGAGTGAGAAATAGAGAGTAAAACTGAAAATTTGAACAGAAACTAGTTGATGACATCAATTATTAATATCTCCTAGGTTAGGTACATTTTAGATTAGACCTGAATCTTAAAAAAAAATTAATTTCAGTAGATATGGTCGAAATCGACCAATACTAGCCAAAACTAGTCTGATCGGATTGGCCAATTTTGGGATCCATGATCTTGCCTACAATCATGTTTTTCATAGGCTTAGTTGAACTACTCTATTATCTCTTCTAATATGTATTAATTATGCATATTTAAGATGATCGTTTGTCAGCTGTTGACTGTCAGCCGACATTAATTAGCTTATTCTGCAAGTGCACTGAGCTTATGACGTATACGTTCTTCAATAAAGTCAAGAAAAGATTAGCATGATAGATACTAGATATATCATTTGTAGATATAGCATTCCTATAGTGGCAGATAACAAAACTTGCCACCTTTGATTGTGGATTCATCTCAATGCATCACACAAAAAAAAGGAATTTTTTTATTTTACACACTACATTATATGTTTATTGCCGTTTATACCATACTTTATTATTCAATTCAAACCCCTTCATTTTCAATTAAATTTCCAAACACCCTAAGTCCCCGTTGACTTCAGGAATAACAAAAATTATTATTACAGAATAAGGATAATTCTCTTTTCAACCCCTGAACTATCACCCTCTTCCACAATGACCCCCTAAACTTTTTAGAGAGTCGTGTAAAAATGAGTGATAGTTAGGAGGTAAAAAGAAATTATTCCTTCCAAAAAATCACCTCTTATTCTAGAAGAACATCTAAACATCAAAATATTCGTATTTCATAATATAAATACTATTTATCAAAATGACAACTTATACGACACTAACCCAATTACTAATTTAACCTTAATTTTACTACAACTTCTAGTAAATATCTTATTATATTTATCACTCATCTCTTATCACTTTCAAAAATTTTATCATAATTCATTACTCCTCTCCTCTCTCAAATATCTTATCATAATTTGTCACTTCCCTCTACTCTCTCTTCTCTCTTATCATATTTTTTTATTTTACACTAAATAAATAAAATTCAACTTAAACAACATAAATATCAATAATTTAATATTTCATTTCAATAAGAAAATTTTAAAAATTATTATTATAATTAAATATTATTTTAATTGTATGTAATTAAATATAAATATTATAAAATTCTTAATATAGTATTTAATTGATATAATATTTTTTGTAAATTATCTTATTATTAAAATAACTTTTATATGTACTAATAACATCAAAAATATAATATTAATAAACTAATATTTTATCGAATTAAATATTTACTCAAATAAAATAATGTATTTACTATTTAAACTATGTGTTAACCTAAAAATCTCTTTCTTAAATAATAAAATAAGAAATTTGAAAAATAAATTAATATAATATTATTTATAATCTCATGTTTTAAGATAAAATAAATAATATATTTTCCATGTAGAATAAAATTTTATTCATTTCAACTATAAAATATATAATATTTGGAAATTATTTGTATGGTATGAAAAATACCATAGCATTGCATAAGTGGATCCTACCTGTATTGCATACCTATCGACCTAGCTGTGCATACCGAGCTAACTGCATAACATATGTAAATATAACATTGCATAAGTACCGCCCTAGATGTGTATTGCATACCTATCGATTTAGTACGCATACCGAGCTAATTGCACTGCATACATAAATATAGCATTAGATGAGTAGCTCGTTATTGCATACGTAAATATAGCATTGGATAAGTACAGCCTTGCATGTGTATTATGTACCTATCAGCCTACATGTGCATACCGAGCTAACTATATTGCATACGTAAATATAGCATTGCATAAGTACCACTTTACATGTGTATTACATACCTATCGGTCTAACTGTGCATACCAAGCTGACCACATTGCATATATAAATATAGCATTATATAAGTACAGCCCTATATGTGTATGCATGCATTGCATACATAGAATATTTTATTTTATTTACCATCTATTCTATCAATCTCCTTTAAATCAAATCGAATGGTAATTCAATCATTTTTCCTAGTTTACTTTCATTTTATGTCACATTAAAAATAATTATTACACTCTTACTTCAGAATATAAGTAAACATAAGAATAGTTATTCCCATAATGAATCTCTTATTTTGGTTATAATAATTCCTATTTCACCTCTATTCCTAATATAAATAAGGCCTAAATGGCCTTTGCATTTGTTATTAGATATCAAATTACTCCCCAGCAAGGTATTTTCTATGATTTGATGAAATGCAAAGGGTGAGTTAAACAAAATGAAAAAGAGAGGATAAATCATAATAAACACATACAGCAAGGTGCAAAAAGAAAAAGAAATCCCAAGAAAATAAAACTCAGATATGATAGATAAAGAGAGGCCCATCATGTACCGGGAAAAACTAGGGGATTCACGTATTCATCCTAAGACACAAACAACCAAACAAAAAGCTTGCAGGTAGTGCCTAATAGAGTTAGAATAGGAAATAAATTTTGTAACACTTCAAAATTTAGATTCAATCATTTAATCTTTCCCCATATAATTCTTGTAAGATATCCTCATTAATTGATGCAGAATCTATGATGGAACATAGCCATCTTATGCCCACATTGTGTTCAACCACCTTATTTAATTACATTACTAACTAGCAACTACTAATGGTTTATATGCTTTAAAGGATTGTCATGCCAGTCAGCATAGTGCTGGTCAACCAACATGTGGTATAGGGGCATGCCAAAGACAGTTCACCTACAAGAGGTATCAATTTAATTGAGCAAAATTAAGGGAAAATAAGGGGAAAACATAAAAATTAAACATTTAAGTAGACCTATTACTTATAATTGATCATTGACTCAATTGCAATAACTGTTTGAAAGTCCAATGATAGATACACAATTAGGATTTCCCCAAATTTACAACCCTAATTTTTGAAAGTGCTGAAAGTAAAAAAGTCATCAAACTGGGACCTAATTGGCATAGAATCCAAATAGGCCTACTTCATTAGAGCATTTGAGTTGTTTTCAACCATAAATTGCAAATTCTTGGTTGAAACTACACTTCTTAATAAAAAAATTAAGGTCTCCCAAACTTTTTGAACAATTAAAAAAAATCTGAAAAAAAATATATTGGAGAAAAACATCAAATAAATTGATCTATGATGTAAGTAGATTTGTCCTCTAGGTGTTAATCTACTTTGAATTTCAATGATTTGTTTCATAGTTTGACTAAACATTTTTTTAACTTTTATATTCATGGCATTTTTGTGTCTCGACAATCACTCATATACCCGTTTTACAAAAAGTTGGAAGTGTTAGACCATTATCTAGGGCTACATGACATTCATTTAATCATTAAAACTTATACTAAGCTCAAAAATATCTTTGAATATCTAATATAGGGTGTGCAAGGCCATGCTAGTCTGCTATCGGGACACTAGAGCTTGTCAAGACAGTATCAACATATCATGTGCCACTGGGACGGCAATCCTTACTCATATCTTCCCACAATAAAAGTGAGTAGGTGAAATCAAATGTAAGAAGAGTGTTGTAGAGCAATTGATCAATTGGATGCTACAAAAACAAGTATCACTAATTACTTCATTATGTCTTGACTTATTTACCTTCACTTAAACACTAGAGAACAAAGACAAAAGTTTTTCATCCATTAGAACTACAATGGTGACAATGAGGCATAAGATTTGGTCGATAAGGGAGAATGAAAAGGGCAGAGGATGGAGGATGTTTGTAGATGCACATAGAACTCCACTCATCCTTTGAAGAACTTGAGATAAGATTGCAAGGAAAATATAACTAGGAAGATGCCTGAATAGAGTAAATATACACAATTTTACACTCAGAAAATAAATGTGTTTGGAGATATATAATTGCAATATCCAACTAGACGCAACCATTACTTAGATGAAGTTGACAGCACCATATTTTGGTTTAACTATTAAAACCATATTTACACAACCATGTAGAAAGAATACAGAATACCTGTATAGCTTTGGAGGTGTCATTTCAAGAACATCATCTTCCCCAACCGCCTTTTTGCCAATTGGAGCAAAGCCTCCAAGAAGAATCCAGAATTCACCTGAATCTGATTCTGTTGCGAGTTTTCCATCCTCTGACATTATCAATGCAAATTATGTAAAATAGACTAATTGTAACCAGAAGAGAAGAAAAAAAATGTTAAAGAAGTTGCATCTCTCACCAATAATTGCAACATCACATTTTCCTTCATGATATTTGTCCTTGAAATATTGTATTACTTCTAATGCTTTAGCTCTTTCCTGGATATTAGAGTTGGCACCATTGAATTGATATATTTTATTTTCTGTGTCCAAGATAAACACATCATCATGATTCAGTGATGAGCGAGAAAATGGAACCTGTGACAGATAACATCCGGATCACCATTCTAAGCATAACATTTTGGTGGAAAGTTTAGTCATATGGGGACCAGGAGAAATGTTCTAGAACCTGCTTCACTCTAACAACTCGCTTTCCCCTACAAATATATAATCGTGTTACAAACTTTTCCTCTTCCGGCTTCTTGAATCCAGAGGCAAAGCCTCCCTCCAAAGGAATAATGCATGGCTTGAAGTATGAAAGAAACTTGTCAGATTCGTGACCTTGAACTTCTCTGTGCTGAACTGCACGGCCTCCAAGGACAGCATCCAGTTCAACTGTCTTGATTGCTGCAGTTCCAGCTTCATCCTGTGATGGATAATGAGAAAAATCACAAGGTAGTCGCACATAATATTTGTGGGTTTACAGAGACTACAATGGCATACTTGACTTGTATCTTTCCCAATCCAGAAGTGAATGTCATAAAGATAGGCACCACCTCTACCCGCAGCTGTCTGCAAAAGGAGATAGATAATATAACAAACAAGGTTGACAGAAAAAGAACACTATTACATTATAAACAAAAAATTAATTGAACTACCTGTAAAACTATATATGAATCTCCTGAGTAGAATTTACCATGATCTGATTTTGCCAAAGGAACTGGCTGAAAGTCTTCAATCCGCCATATCTCTGTCCCTCTACATGATGTTAAGAGGCATACAACATAAAGAAAACAACAAAGGTACTTTTCCAGCACAAAGAAACTATAAAAAAAAAACACTTCATATATCAAAGAAAGTTCAGTCAGATAAGAAAGATTATCAAAATTATTCCAGGATGATTCTAAAAGGATACACTCTTTGGCCAGCTCCTTGAAATGCAGGATCCACATTTTTTCCGGAACTTGACATAGCGTAGCTACCTTACAAACAGATTCTTGCAATAGTGTTGCAAAACTGTAAACCCCTTTATCAAGGTACGAAGACAAGCACACCTGAAACTAGAAAAAATACCATATACTGAAAAGTTCTGACAACTTTAACTACTTATCCACTACCTCCAAATAGATGAAAGTAATCTAAAAGTATGGTCTTAAATTATACTCCGTACAGAGCAGAAAGCTTAACGTGGAGGGTCAGAGAACTCTGACAGTTTGCACAAATGCAACGGCTAGTAAACAAAAAAGGACGTCAACTATGACAACATAATGAATGATAAATCAAAAGCAACGAAAGCACCCAATAACATAATGATTATACATTAGCCGGTATTGACGAACACAACCGAGATCAGAAACAACGATAAAGAAGTTTGAAACATTGAAAAACTACATGACGAAATTAGAGAAAAATAGAAATGAGATTAGCACAGCAAGACTAGAAGATATACAAATAGTAATTCTCCTTTATAGAAAACATTGATAAGTTCAAAATTCAATTCAGGACTAAAATAGAAAGCAGCAATTGAGGGTATCACATACAGAACTGCATATAAGATATGAAACACACTAGAAAACCTCCAGGAAGTTTAGTAATGATACATATATGAAAGAAAATGATTTGGCAAATGTTCAAGAGAGAAGAAGGAAGGAGAGAGAGTGACCTTTCCAGCCGTCACCAACCTCCCGCGAATGCCGTCTGCCGTCTCGACCGTCGCCTCCGCGAATGCTTATTCGACCGACTGGGATTTAGGTTTACGGCTTTCGAATGGGGATCGTATTGGGGGAGAAGAGCGGACGGGCCAGTTAACGGGTTATTGGATTCGATAGGATAATAATTCTTATTAAAAAAAAAAGAAACCGTACCTTATGAACCCCAAACACAATTTAAGAGATACGCAGGAAAACTACGTTTGTTAATCTGTTAAATTTAGGTTTACGATGGATATACTATGCTTATATAATTTAGTGAGAGTTAAAGTTTCTTTAATTAGCTAAATTTAACTCCGTATATTTTCAAAAAATATTCAGAAGATGTTTATCTAATGTCCAAGTATTATGAAACTAGTTGGATAAGCTCGAACTCTATTTATTGTTGAGAAAGTTAAAGAAGACTAATTTAACTAAACTATGTTTATCTCAAATTCATGCTTATATCTAATATAAGCCCTTAAAGCAAATCCTAGTACGAGTCAGTTTATGATTTTAGCATCTATATATATGTGGAGAACCGCCACTATTTTAATCAATGAATTATAAAAGTGTTATTTGTTAAGCCCTTGTTGCTTATATCTTTACCAACCGATGCCACCTCTTTCATTAGCACGGTCTCGTCCAGCCCCTAACTCCCTCGTCTACAGCACCACCCTTGTCTCTAAAGGCCGAGTTTCTCTCCCTCATCTTCTCTTTCTCTCGGTTATCTTCCAATTTGCAATACTACACATAATATCATGATCTGGGCACTATTTGCTCAAAATCTATGTTATGAACCGAGCGTTCACTACTCGATCAAGATCGGATGTAGGAAAGCAGTTTGCGCAATCGGAGAAAAATAATCACCAAATATTCTATTGTAGACTTACGAACCTTTGGGTGGTCAATCCGTAACTTCATTATCTACGTTTCTGGTATTTACACTATTTGCATATTCTAACTGCAACTGGGACGAAAATACACAAAAGTAGGGGTGAAGGTGAAGGTGAAGGTGATAAGTGATGGTGATGATGGGATGAGGGATGATAATGATGATGGGATGGATGGATCGTGGAGTTGAGGGGATAAGGATGCGGGGGGAAGAAGTGGTCGAGATTCCAAGGAGGAGGGAGGACTCGACGGACATGGGGGATTAGAGGATCACTGATGTCGAGATGGCGCATGGCAAGAGAAAGAAAGATTAGGGTAAAAGGAAAGAGAAGGGATAAAAATCAATATTCATTCATAATAATTCTTTTGATTGCCATTCATATCTTAAGAGGCTAACCCAATAAGCCAAAATGATAAATAATAATCCTAAAAATAATGAATTCTCATCGATCGCGTTTGAGCGGGGTCGAATGCGTTCGAATGCGGAATTCGAGTTCTCTACCAATGCAAATATATGCATGCTTTTGCACACGGGTGTTCGAATGCATAAATTGCGTTCTTTCCTGCAGGCATTCGCAAGGGGCGTTCGAACCCGACCCTCCCACGTTCGAACGCGACATACAGAATCCTTATTTTTATTTGAAGGAAACAACTAAAACAAAATTAAGAGTAGATTCTCACAGGGTGTATCCATGTTGGTATATCCAGGCTTAAGACAACTCAGTGAGGTCCGAGTCACATCAATCTAACTGACCAAATACTAAGATATTAGACTTGTTGGAAAGGTCTCTCCAAGAGCAACAATATATCCAATATTTAGGAGGATCCAACTAGTAAATCTGATAGAGTAGCCCTTGAAATTTTATCCTCTAATCTGCCCAAAAATAATTATGAACGCCAATTTGTATCAACTGGTATAAAAACAAGATTGGTCCCCACTACCATTTCATAAGGACATCATGGAGATATTAAACTTGATGGATCGAATCTATTTATTTTATATATATTATTAAGCGAGAGTCCTAATATGTTTGAATTTATTTAATTACTTAGAAAAATATTCAGAAGATATTCATTTGAAGAATAAATATTGTGAAACAAACTATATAAGCTTGATAACATCATATCTAGAACTTCCATATTCAAAGTTTTCTCAAATTTGGACTCTATCTATGGTGTAATAAAGAACTAATTAAAGAAGGATAACGAAGATTGATTTAGCTAAGTCCTGTTTGTCTCTAATATAATGCATTAAGGTAAATTATAGTACGGGTAAGTTTAGGGTTGCACTCCACACACACACACACACACATATATATATATATGCTAATCTTAAACTGACTCATACTAGGATTTGTTTTAAGAGCTTACATAGATAAATATGACATAGTTAAATTAGTCTTCTTTATCCTTCTTAAATTAGTTCTTCATTTAGTCATAAATAGGGTGAATCTAAAATTTTTTTTGAATATGATAGTTTCAGATCATTACATTATTGAGCTTATCTAACTAGTTTCATAATATTTAAACTTAAGATAAATATCTTGTGAATATTTTTCCAAAGCTATGTATAACTAAATTTAGTTAATTAAATAAATTTTAACATACTAAGACTCTTACTAAATTATATAAGTAGCTAAGATAAATAAACTCGATTTATCGAGTCCAATGTCCATAATGTGATCCAACCTAACCTAATTTATATCAACGGCAGTTCATCAATTAGTAGTAGAGAGGAAGACGACGACGACAAAAGAAGTAGCAAATAGGAAGATGGTGATGAAAACTCCACTGGTTTTTTTTTTCCTTTTCAAAACTTAAACTTTGTGAAACTAATATTTAGGCTATGATCTTTTCTTTGCTTGAAACATTCAATTTTGTTGAATTTTGGAGGTATTCACAATTTTTTAGTGACTAATTAAAGTTTCTTTCCTCTCTCTTCGATCTCCTAACAGAGAAAAAAAAGTTGCATCTTCTTATCTAAGTTACCCTTTTTTCTGAAAGATTAATCTGAATTGTTTTGATCTAGTTAAAATTTTTAAGAGAGGGCAGTAAGGGAGCAAATTATCTAGGAATAATCTGAGGTTTAAAGATAGATTTCATTTTGACCAGGATGTTGTTCAGAATCATGGAAGCATGTATCCACATTCCGCCTTTTCCTGAAGATGCCTTCCTTCTGTAAGGAACTCTACTTGCATAATGAGATAAAGAATTCCCAATTTCCATTTCTTTCTCCTTATTTGTTTGGTTAAGGAGGAAGAAAATAAACTTGAAGGTCCAAAGCCCACCAAGGAGGAAGAGAAATTTCTCAAACTAAGGAGCAGATAAAGAATAAACTCGGACAAAAGTTGAAGAAATAAAGTACGAGCATTTTCGCTATTTTGCCAGCATCTCATGGCGATAAGAGGATGCTATCATACAACTAAGTTGTGCTCTTTCTTTGTGTAGTATTTGTGGGGACAGATGGCTTTCTTCAATTGCTAAAGAAATGTATGCAAGTCCAATTTGTTTAAATGTGCTTGTAATGGGTTCATTGTTTATTGTATATTTGAATTATATGTTGCAAATTAGAGCAGGCGTTTGTTTGGTGATTCTAGATTTCATGAAGGATGTAATTACTCACAAATATGTGGTGTAATTTGTATACTTTTGTGATTATCAAGCTATTGTGTATGGTTGAATGGTTGGTATTTTATCATTTTTATGATTAAAAAATAGTTTTAGATCATATAAGTTTGAGATACAATTGTATTCATATTCGATTAACATCTGATTCATATCCAAGTTATATCCGTATCTATTTAGTTAGAATATAGTTTTAAATTTTGTTATTCGACCAATAATCATATTTGAATCAGTATCTAGCGATGGATCCATAGGTTGAGCACTATCCGCTCTCTATCTCATCCGTTTTCTTCCTTATTAAGAAATCAAACGAAATGTGATGCAATGCATTCTTCAATCATATATCTGACACATCATATTCATATTTAAGATCAACTTAACAAATAAAATATGAATAATATTTCATTCTCCAATTATTTCTATATCACTGCATATTCATGTCGGAAATTAATATAACAAATCATCTTTGCATAGGATTATATAATTATGTTGTAAGTCAAATGAGAATATCAATATATATATATATAGTGTATTCTAATTTACAAAAATTGTCTAGGGGATAAGACTACTCATTATTTAATCAGGATAGACAAAAAAATGTATTACTCACGTCCTCCAACCAAATGCCAACTCATCGCTACCAGAGTTGATGATAGATCTCAAATAAGGAGTTCGAGATTTAAAAATATTTAAGTAATATGAAGTTAGACGAGGAGATGCTTGATGGTGCTAGAGTTTGAAGAACGAAAAAGAAAAACGTTTTAATAGAGGCGGGAGGTTGGAAAGATTTCAGAAGGGGGTGGGAGGGGTGCGATGAAGCAGATTTTGGGAGAAAATAGTGAGAATTGGCGTTAACTAGCATTGGAGATGGGGAGAGAGTTTTAATTAGCTATCTAAAAATACTTTGGTCATCATAAAAGGCTATTTTAAATTATCATGTGCATAGAAGGACATCCTAGCCATTTAGACTATCAGATAGCAACTTATGAACGGAAATAGATAATAGAACTCTAATGGGAGGGGTCAAGTAAGATATTTCTAATAGTTCAAGGAGATAAGTAAAAAAATTGGATTCAGTACTTCAAAATTCTATTTGTTGAGTCCAATTCAAATTTGCTTAATTGTCTCTAACCATCTGATTTAGAAGGAAGAAAAAAATCTTAAATGATTATAGTGTTAAAGGAAGATTAAAAAAAAAAAAAATCTTAGTTGTCTATATTGGTAAAATTTGTAAATCCGTCTAAAAAATACTCATCTAAAATAAAAAAAGAGAAAAAAAAAGAAAAACTAGATTTTGAGGATTAAACCTTTGCCCAATCCAAAAGTCGACCTACTACAAAATCCCAATCATTGAGGATCAAACCTTTGTCCCCTCAAAAATTTCATCTACTGCATCGTATTCTATAATCAGTAGAAAAGATTTCATTTTGCAACTCAGAGGAAGTGGACTGTTATTACGAAATTGTATTTGATTTCTTTTGTATGCGACTTACTCTTAATAAAATTATTTAATTTTACTTTTTTATTAACTATTATTTGGAATTATTGATAATGCTCTGTATGTCTTTCCAGATGTGTTTGAATTTTTTTTTATGATTATCTTTGACTATGACAAAGACAAACAAGGAGAATATTGAAGATAGAAGGAAGAAGAGTTTGAACCACAAAAATTAATTAAGATTTAATATTTTTTATTAATTATGCAAATTTGAAGCTTTGAACATTACCTATTCTTCCTTTTGTTGCATTATATAACACATTATTAAACTTATTATATAATGAGCATATGTTCCTTTATGTCTATTATTTTTTTTACTAGAGTCCAAATTAATTATGCATGTCATCTATTTATTATATTAAATATCTAGAAATGAGCAAATAGATTAAAAAATAATGGCAGTTCACTATGTTTGATCATATTGATTGTTAGCTATAAATATCTAGTTAATATTTAGTCTTTTTAGAAGAAAATTGTAACGCCTTCGCTCGGCACGGGAACGTGCACGCCCACGTGCCCACACGGCACGTGCAACTCACATGACAGAATGGGCTAGACTCGTCACACATAGATACACTCCTATGCATATAAAATCATGATATCATCAAATAATACCTGCTAATATATTCATGCTCACATAATTCAACACTAAATAAATCATACTATCAACCAAATAAACCTGTTAACATATGAATAATCAAGTCCACAATAATATACACTAGACTACTACATGATCTAGTAAGACCCACATAGGCCACGACAAACCATCAAGATACAACTAAACTAGACTACTACATGATCTAGTAAGACCCACATAGGCCACGACAAACCATCAAGATACAACTAAACAACTGATACATGAGTACACTATAATTTGACATGTATTATACAAATCATCGTTTGATACAATAAAGTTCAAATATAATAAATAATGATACAACTCAATTTTTATACAAATTATCATCTATACCGTCTTGCAACTATAACTCATCTTATTAATCTAAAATATCTTCTCGAGATATCTCAAGTCGCTATCACGTACCACATATCTGAGGGGGTTAAAAAAAATAAGGAGAGTCATAAGCAAAAGACACAGTGAATAAACCTTACCCCAAAATCAATGATGCCAAACAGAGAGTAAATCATGTACCTGATAATATGAATCAGAAAGAGCATCATGTCATGAATGAGTATATGAATGTATCCTCAATAATATATAAATGAAAAGTAGATAACAAGTCATAACTGATAAAAGTATATAATCCTCGATAATGAATAAATAGATCACCATGTCATACTATCATCATAACTCTCTCTCAAATATGACATATGATGCATGCCAATCATGACTATGCTATTGTACCAAATGCAATCATATATGATGTATATTGACCACTCAATAATTAAGTAATCAGATAATAAAGAAATTATATGCATTTCTCAACATCTCAGTTATCAATATCAGCTTTATATGTTATCATCATACTAGACTACTGTGCATAGTCAATATCCGGTACCCGGTCTCAACATCATACCCGAAGGCTCAGAGCATACTCTGCCACTCGCAAGGAGTATCTCAAATATAACCATACTAAAACACCCAAACATCTAAATACACGTGTATACCGCATGGGGAAATTCCTTACGTAGTGCATCACATGACCTGTCAGTAATATGTTTTCACAAAACAGATAGAAATATAGGTTCATGTCATAAATGATCTCAAGCAAATATGAGTCTAGAAACAAGTTCCACAGGCCACAATAAGCCTTCAAAGATACACATCCAAAATATAACTCAAATGTCCAAAATACAACTCCAATCATAATACCCTCATAGGGGCTCAACACAACTAATAGAAATAACTCTAAATAAAGTAAAACAACTACTCCTCGCTACCTGCACCTACTTCCCCTAACTCTGGAATGATGCCAAAAGATGATGAGCACACAGCCCAACGAGTAGAATCCATATAATCTATAATAATGAAATCACAGGTGCATATTCCAATGCATGACTATAGTTCCTAACAATAGAATAAACTTATTTAAATGATTTAAAATGAGTTACTAAATCAATGCAACTGATAAGACTACACGGTACTATTCTTAAACATGCCAACTTCTAATCATATCAGGATAAGTCTACATAAGTATAAAACTTGATAGCAATCTCTTATTCATACAAATCTGAATCATAGCTTTTATATGTTATGCTTAGCAGTAAAATGAGTGGTTTTCCTCATATTCACGCAAGTCAAGGAGGGTTAGTTCGAAGTACATGCTCACTAAGGCATTATCATGATTTATTATAGCTCATCGAGCTATTTACCACATAATTTAAATATTCTTCAGAAGTTATCCATCCCATAACAACCCATCGTCTCATATACTGAGGAGGGATATATACATATCTAGCAGTAATGTCACCCAAACATACATGACGACACTATATGTGATCGATTGTTTGTGGCCATTAGACTAAGGACCCCGATCGTAAGCTCATATCTCACTATCTCTAAATTATAGTCAAGAGCCCTCAGCTCATCAGTGGACGTCATAACCCTATGTCGTCGGGTATCGCTAGAGATATATCTCCGCCTTACAATCATATTCTTACTATAATTATAAGCTAGTTCTAACTATGCAGTGTAATTACTTGAATGCCACTCAAGCTAACGACCTCAGGTGTAGGCCACTAAACCCTGGGCTGAGCGAGTAGAAAACACTACCTTCTTAAAACACGACTACTAATGATAGATGAAAGTGATGTAGTATCCGTGGATATATAAGTCATGTCATAGTTATTATGGTCATTACATTCTATATTTACTACAGATGCTTATGCAAAAGTGTCTGATACTAGGATACATGTAGATCATAGTTACACTAATGCATGTGCTAACATTAATATTCTCATCACATCATGAAGCGTATACTATCAACAACTACACATGCTAAGATACATCATGGTACACTAAATGTATGTGTTAATATTAACATTCCTACAATATCATAAAAAGTATACTATCAACAACTACGCATATTGGGATACATAATAGTTATACTAAATGCATGCACTAATACTAAATGCATGCACTAATGCTATCATTCTTATGACATCAAGAAAAGTATAATAGTAGCAATTACATTGTTCTAGACTTATATAAACTCTACTCGCCTAAGGATCTCCACGGTACTCTAATTTTCCTCAACTAGTCGGCTCCTCCGAAATCCCAAAATCCTCCTCGCACAGTGTTGATCCTAATAATTCACACAAGTAAAGCTATACGTAATGTTAGCGAATTAATAAAATTAATTACCTTATTAGAGAATTTAGGTTTAGGCATATCACATGAGTCAAGGGTTCCTAGGGTTTAGACCGCAGCCCACCAAGGGATGGGTGGGGGTTAACAAACTTCCACCCTCCCTCACCATCTCCTTCCAAGGGAAGGAGACTAAGGGGGGAGGGGGGGAGGCCCTAATACTGTCAGTGGCCCACGTCGCCGGTAGGCCACCCTTGAGCCCAGCGGACCGCGTCAATCACCCAAGGTAGGTGGTTAGCTCGAGGGAAGGGGAGGGAAAAGAGGAGGAGGAGGAGGAGGAGGAGGGCTCGGCTCGACGGTGGTGGGGCATAGCCTGAGCCCCCGGTGGAGTCACCGTCCATCCTCCCCGCCTACGAGTTGGCCGATGGGGTGGCGACGCGCGCTCCATGGCTAGCGGCCATGGAGGTCCCCCCTCCCTTCACTAAGGGCCCGAAGCCCATCTAAAGGGTTTCTCCCCCCCCCCCCCCCCCCCCCACCAGCGCTCTCAAATCGATAGCTAGATGCGAAGTCGTTGGCCGCCGAGGACTCTGATGACGACGAGGGGGAGGGGTCGATTTACCAAAATTTAACGAGGGGTAGGGACTTACCGAGAGGGTTCTATGGCTTGGCTTCGTCGGCTCCGGTGTCGACAGCACGAGAGAATGAGAGGAAGAGAGATGGTGGGGTGAAGGGGAAATAGGGGAGGGTGGCAGTCGTGGCGTGCATGAAAGGAGAAGAAGAAGAAGAAGAAGAAAGAGAGGACGGTGGGTAGGCTAGGACGGTGCGTGTGTCAGTTTTTTTTTTTTTTGAATTTCTAGGTGTTACACATACCCTACCACCCGCTAGGGTATCAACATCCATCCAGACTGGGCACCCTTCTAGCTATTAAAAACCTCGTGGAGGATAACTCACTACATATGCCCTAACGAACGATATGTGTCCGAATGTTTGCTGCGCACACAGACTAACGACTTTGGACGTAAGGACTATAGGATCGCGACTATGTCGAGCAATCAATCATCTCCAGGCACGCCCTGACCCTCACGCCCACTCGGGTATCCTCACGCTTTCTATTAACTATCCTATCAATCACATTTTATGCTTTCCTTCTAAATGATAGATTACATGCATATATCCAATACGATAACAAGTCAATACATAATAGAAATTTAGGTAGAACAGGAATCAAGAGAAAAATGATGCAATGTAGTCTCCAACCATGTAGTCAACACATGCATACTCATGCTAATCTATTACATGCATACTTATGCTACAGATCAACTGGACATAAAATTATAACAGTATAATTATTTCTAATCATCTCTATTTATCATCATCATACTTATATCCAAGATCAATCTAATTATATGCATGATAAAAAAATACTCGACTGTAATCATTTCTAGATAAAGTCATATAACCATGCTAGAGAATAAAACATGCATGTACATAATATATAACATAACCTAATTTAAGAAAGACGTCTAGGGGATAAAACTATTCACTCCTGATCAGAAGACGCAAACCACGTATCCCTCACAATCAACAACCGAGTGACAACTCATCGCTAACAAGATCCATGGGGTCTCACATAAGGGGTTCAGGATCTGAAAATGTATAGATAGTATGATGTTAGCCGTTTATCTAATTAGAATTAATTTATATAAATTATGATGACTTATTAGGTTTAGAATTCCTCTTTTTATATTTTATTAAATATCTATACTTAATTATAGATATAACTCTGATAATATAAATATGTTATTATTATAAAATGCTATCTATGAAATAAGAATAAAGGTTTATTCTTTTTATATAAAAGTAGTCTAAGTATATAATTATAAAATAATAATAAGAGGCATATATATATAATTATAAAAATATAAGTATAGATAAAACCTAATTATAGTTAATCTTTGCGGTTCCTACTTTTTACTTTAATAATCGCTAAATACAAGTAAAATAATTATTATCCGGTCATATAAAAATAATTATCAAAGTTTAGTATTTTATTTTTATACAAAATAGTATATATCAATAAGGTGCTAGAAATACATTATATATATAAGGGTATATTTATAAATCTCATGACTATAATTAATGAAGCTAAGTATTAATCTATTATATGCAAGTAATATTATATGTAAATAATACAATTAGGTGTCTGTAATATAAAAAAACTATTAATTCTACTAATTATAATTAGCTAATAATTATATTACTGAATATATATATATATATATATATATATATATATATATATATATCAATATAATTACTTTTCTATTTAAACTAATTGTATTAACTACATAAAATACTTAGTTAAAAAGGAAAAAGAAATAAAGCTAAAATAAAACTCTAGGACACTCGGCCCGGCAATGTTGCAGTTAGGAATCAGTAATCGAGGTGGGAGGAGAAGAAGAAAGGAAGAAAGAGGAGAAAGGAAAAAAAAAAGAAAGGAGAAAGAAGAAGAAGAAGAAAGGAACGAGAGGAGGAGCCGAGCTAGTCGGGAGGGGCTCGGCCGCTGTTGGTCAGCAAGCGGCCAGCGGCCCGGTTCGACAAACGAGAGAGAGAGAGAGAGAGAGAGAGAGAGAGAGAGAGAGAGAGAGAGAGAGAAGGAGGAGAAGGAAAGAGGCTCACCGTCGTTAGTGGAGGTGGTGGCGGCGACGGTAGTAGAGAAAGAGAAAGAGTGTTTGAGAGAGAGAGACCGAAAGAGAGAGAGAGGGGAGAGAAATAAAAGAGAGAGGCGGTGGGGAGGGAGGCCAGGGTGGTGGCGGCGAGGCCCACCGCGCCAGTTGGCCTGGCCAGGTTGGCCGAGCCGGCGGCTGGGGCGCGTGGCGCCCTCCCCTCCTGCCATTGCATGGCACGAGGCCAGCCACAGCGTGCCATGCAATAATTTATTTTATTTATTTATTTATTGTTTAAGATAAGTTGTTACAAAAATTGTTGATGTTTACTTGATTGAAGAAGATTAGCCTATGTAATAATTTTCATAAAAGTGATTTTTATCAAGCTCCTTGAAACCCAATATTTGTTTTACTTAGTTTCTCAGCCGTATTTATAATTACAATATTTAGTCATTAAATGATACTTGGGGCCTAATTTATTTCTTTTTGGATGAGGCTTAAACACAAGATAAGTAGATTATATGCTACGTAGATTTTAGAATTAGAGTTATATCCATTTAAACTATGCTAGATTTAGATAAGTAAGAAAATATATTAAAATTAACTAAGAATGGCTTAGAAAAATCATATTTTCTTAGTGCTTGAAGAAATTTCAGTACTATCATTGATTAAGTTTTTTATTTTTCTTTTTATTACCAGAACCCTAATTCCAAAAAACACAACAAACAATTCAATTATTAACTCCATGGCAAATTTTGAATCAGAAAACAACTCCTCTATGATTCACAAGAATGAAAGTTTGGTATGTGAAGTTAAAGCCGATTCATTAGTAGAATATGAAGATACCATACAAAGGCATTTTCAAGTGAAAATGATGGTTATGCATTTTTCAATAACTATGCTAAAGAGAAAAAAAAATCATAAGAAAAGATGTAGTAAAGTGTAGTTCATAGACTTACACAATTATATATCGATTTGTTTATTCAAGGGCTGATTTGCGAGTTGACAAATATATTAATATTTTGGATGGAAAAAAGAACGAACATCCTCTCATTCGTTTTGAATGCCCTATTCAGTTTAGTATTCGAGTTTTTATATAGAAAAATGATTTGTGAATATCTTCGTAGACAAACATAATTGTGATTTGGCTGAATTAGATGAAGTTCTTTTTTAACAATCTCATGGTAAAATTAGTGATGTACGAAAGTCAGATATTATTTCATTAGAAATTGCATGCCATCATAAATATCAAATTATGAATGTCATAAAATATCAATATGGTGGTTTCGAAAATGTTGGGTTTGTATCTAGAGATATATAAAATTTCTCTTCTAGAGATAAGAAGTATTTTTTTTAAGCATCTAAGTCAAAGGAAGAATTTGAGGTTTTGAAGGAATATTTAAAGAGCATGAGGAAGCAACAAAGAAAATATGTGGATAATATTGAAAGTATATTCAATAGTGAAACCAAATTTGACTGGCAGACAGATAAAGTTGTTTTAGTAGATGAAGTTCTTAACCCACATGTTGTGGCAATCAAGGTGGACCTAAAAATAGGATAAAATTATTTAATGAGGTTCGAATATTGACATCATCTCAAACATACGAGACATTCTTGTCCAATTTTACAGAGAGATGAAACAAATGACACATCATTCCAACCAATTAAAGAAGGTATGAAATAGACTTATCAATTTAGTTTCAATTATGTCTTACTTTAGTTTGAAAATTGATAATTTGCTAAATTTGAATTCTGATTTATAAATTTAGTCTTTTTCAAGAGGATTACACGGTCAACTACTAAACTTACCGGTCCACATAAGTGCACACGAAAGGATAAATGATAATGTATTGATTATATATACAATTAGAGTAGATATGATAAGCCTCGTTTGATGCTCACAATCAATGCTCGCATTAGATGATCTTACATCACAATTAAACCAAATTAATACAAAGTCTTTATCAATTTATTTTACTCAAAGATACATTCTTAATAAGACACACATAGGAATTATAAGGTTTTATTAACAAATATGAATTCATTTATATCTTCTTGAGTATGAAAATGATATAAGCCATGATTGATATTAATAAGCTATTCATTCTTGTTTCTTCGTGACAGGGCACAACTTTAATATCTCAAAATAAATTACTTAATCATCTTTGTCAACCTAACAAACGCGTCTGGCTCAAAATCTAAATCTGTTAAGAAAAATAGGAACTCATATATAATTTAAAACTATATTTGTTAAATTTAATTAAAATTAAAATAACAAGTGTAGGTTTGTCAAAATTCTTTTAAACAAGTTTGGATTTTAATATAATTAGGATTGTTAAAATAATTGAGCTGGCTAAGCTTGGCTCAAGTTTAGCTCGTTAAAGTTCAATCAAGCTCGACTCAAAAGTGAGTCGATTCATGCTTACGAGGTAGGATAGGCTCGAATTAATTTTGATCCGAGCTTGATTATGAGCTAATTCAATCAAGCTTAGCTCAATAAAACTAAAAATAATAATATATTATTTGATATTATGTAATATATAATATATATATGATTAATATAAACCTTGAGATGAAGAACTAATGGCACATAATATACTATATTAGTTCTTATATCTTTACCATTGAATCACTTTTTATTTCAAATTTCAACCTTGATTTAAGCATGAGTCAAACATGATTCAATTCAAGCTTAATTAGACTTGATATAGGCCGGACTTAAAATTGCTTATTAACAGGCTCTAAAGCTTGAGCACTCCAATTATGCGTGAATTAAAATTATTTTAATTTAAACGTAATTCGCTAATTAATCAGACTTAAAATTAATTTTAATTCAAGTTTGATCAAACTTACATAGCTAAATACGATGGGGGTGCATATCATAAACTAGTTGACCTATCTAACCAAATTATTAAAAGAGCTGTGTTTATTATCTCAACCTATTTAATCCACTTACGTGTTAATCTTACCGATTTACTTATGACTCATATGACAGGAAAATGATGATTGTGACTTGAATAATCTGCTTATCATCTGAATAATCAATTTCTAACCCATTTATAATAATAATAAACTTGTTTATAGATCGAATAAATTTTAGAAGCCCAACTAACTTACGTAATTTGATTACTCGTTTATGACACATGTAATTGTTTACTAAATAAATTTTGTTCGTGCTGAATATTTTAAGTTGCTCAATAAATAGGTCGTGTTCAGGTTGGCTTAAACTTGACCCAACCCAACATGAACCTAATAACATTTTCATCTATTTGTTGTGGTTTACAGTATGTTGTTTTAATATTTACAAATTGTAAGCTACATGTTACACCTTCTATGTTTTATCAAACAAACATAACTGTAGGGTGTTTTCTTTAAATATTTAAAAAAATATATGATTGAAATTGTAAATGTTAAAAAATGTAACGTGTAAACTAGAAATAGATCAAGGCGTTAATAAGCGTTCCTTCATTTTACCTTAAATATCTAATAAGTTTACTTATGACTAGATTTATTTTAATATTTATAGATTGGGCCCTATATTTTATCAAATATTTGTATTAAATATCATATGTATTTTACCAAACAGACTATTCTGTAAATATTTTTTTTAAAAATAATGGCTTAAATTGTAAAACTCAGAAATAGATGACAACATAGGGTGTTAAATAAAAATTTACCTTTATTTTTACATATCTTAGGAGTTTCATTTTGATTTGAGTTTATCAGGGAGTGTAAACAAGCCGAGCTTGAGCGAGCTAGGCCTAGCTTGGCTCGACTCGAGAGGTGAAAAACCTTAGCTTGACTTGAGCTGGAAAAGCACAGTTTAGCTCGGTTCATCTTCAACTCTCAATGAAGCTCGAGCTCGGCTTATCTCCATAGCTCATAAGCAATCCACACCACATGATGTAACTCGACCCACAAGGCCATCGTGTAGCCTAAAGTTGAGCTTTACCCGATCCGCCTACCCTTATCGGTTTGCTCAACCTCACTTTTGTGTCTAAAGATGGAATAATTCAATGATCGGTCTCAACATCGGCCGCAAGCTCTTTGAAACCACTGCCACTAGACCCTTGCTGAGGCGAACTCCTTCCCACTACCGATGGTGTGAAATCCTTTTGAGAAGCTTCTTGCCCTGACTAGCTTTTGTCTACACAATGATGGTGAAAAATCTGACCTAGCTTTGCACGCCCCTCGCCACCTACCTGGCATCGGCGGAAGCGACTTAATTGCACCGTTGACAAAGCTCAGAGCTATAGTTGTTATCTCCTCTCTCTCTTTTCTCCAAAGATAGTCTCGCGTACCTAAGTGTGGGGTTATAACCTTGCACATCGGAGTATATGGTCATAACCCCGTATACCCATGCAGTGCGTATTACCTCGCATACCTAAGTGTGGGGTTATAACCCCGCATACCCACATAATGTGGGGAAATTCTTGAAATATTGTTTCCTGCCGACTCAAGAGTATTTTTATCATTTTGTTTAAAATATTACCAATTCTTAATACTTTTATATTAACTTTATATCACATCAAATATAATTATTACTTCTCATACTAATATTAAAAATTAAAATAATTATATTTATTCCACCTTCTTCCACAACTGAACACAGCCTTAGACATGCTACTAAAAAAATTTGACAATAGGATGTTATTTTGTAGATATTTGGTAAAAAAGGTAGTAGGGCTCTAATTCTATAACCCAAAAATTTAGGATGTAAACTAAAAGAAATAAAAGTGGGGGTGTTAAATAAAAATTTTGCTGTAATGACAGATAATGATCGATACTTTTAGATTAAATTTATTTAGTTTAATTTAATCTCAACCATTAGATTAGGGGTGAGAAACTAGCAATTATATTTAAATCATTTGTCATTAAATTTATGGGGTTCTTTTCCTGTCTACTGAGGAAGGTTTTTGTGCTTTGTAAAAATGTATCTTAGTTTTTGACGTGTTTTCTCCCTGGACTTAGATTTCGTGCTTTCTTCTTTCTTCTTAGACTTAATTTTTTTTATCTTTCCAAATTTATTTGGACCTATGCACTCAATTTTTTCCCACTATCGGAGTTTCACCCTCGCACGATGGTTCCACAAAATTAAAAAAAGGTATTAAATTAAAATAAATGACTTTACTTATAAAATCATTTTACCCCTCTACTTTATTTGATTTTATAACCACCATTTGCTTATAAATAATATTAAATTATCAAAATACTCCTATTATTTTTGTTATAGGATAATATATTATTGGAAGAGGATATTTGTTTAAACAAACAACACTTCTACTCTTCTTCTTAAATAATCTTAATGAATTTGGAAAGTGGTGTCCCTCTTCCTCATACTCGACAAATAAGGTGTAAGAGCTTGCATTTACTACTAGATGTATGGTACTGGCCCTCCATTGTATATTTTTAGAAGCTAAGTTCTGGAGCATATACATTGTATCAAAGAAATATAGTTGTGAGAGGCCATAGTTGAAGTTGGAAGAAACACCATTCTTCAATTCTTGACAGGGTATGTGTATCAATTCCTTTCTTAGTTTATATGTGATGATTTTATATTACATATTAGTACCTCACAGAAATATTAATGTTTTTGGTTAATTCTTAGTTTTGTTCGATGTGGCATTTTCTTCCAGGCGTATTATCTTTATCTCCCTATCTGTAAAAATGAAACCTTTCCGAAAGAAATAAAATATGCAGTTATAAAATTCGTAAAATGCTACGGATTAACTATGCCAGTCTATTATTAAATTCTGTTATACCTTTAGGCCTATTAGATGCTAGAAATATTTTAGCAAAATAGTTGGTATGTATTGAGTTAGCTGCTCCTTTTCGTAACGAATTAGATGATGGAAGGAAAATGATACCTTTAGGCCTATTAGAACATGACACGAGTTATCTAATGTCCAGCCGTTGTCCATATATAATCCTTTGGTTGTTGTCCATGAAAATGGGTCTAAATATCCTAAATCAATTCGGACGATCCAATTCCGGAATAGTTTAAGCTCAAGCTGACGCGGCGGCGATCCGACTCACGCATCACAGCTGCCGGTGATCTTGCCCATCACCATCCAATTTTGTACTTAATAGCCAGAGTGCTCAAAGTTTTTAACCTCACCGGCTGGCATCAGATCCCACCAATAATGTGATCTTTCGAAACACCCAATCCCCCACCAATAGGATAACGCGCTGTAGCTGCCTTCCCCCTTCTTAAGATCTCCTGCGCATGAAAAATGTGAAGATAAATAAAACAATAATAATTCAATAATTCCTTCACATCTCTCCGACAACGCTGACGAGGAGAGAGAAAGAATTGAACATTAAAGAAAGTAGAAAATCCACCGCAACGGTAACAATCACCTCTTCTTTCGTTGCGCTTGTGGGTTGGCCGATTGATGCTAGAATCATAGATAATTTCTCCAGTTGCCGGTGAGACAGAGGAAGAAAGAAACAATTGTACTTTTCTATGAAAGTTTTTTTTTTTTTTCTTATTGGTCCATGTATATATAACTTTCTTTGTTGTCTTTGTTCCGTGCAGGAAATCGAAAAGGGGAGCAGAATTTGTTGAGCAAAATCGCGATGGAAGGGAAAGGAGGAGGTGAGAAAGAGAGGGTCACAGAAGAAAGCCGAGAGAAGAGCATGGAAGGAGAACTAAAAGTAGCTGATGAGAAAATCATGGAAGGAGACCCAAAAGGAGGAGATGAGAAGAAGAAGGTAGTGGTGATGATGGATTCAGCTCAAAGGGAGACGACGGTTTCGAGGCTCCAAACACAGCATCCGGTCACCCCCATCCAAGTCGTCTCCCATGGCGCCTCCTCCGTACCGGTCACGGCCGCCGCCGCCTCTTACCAACCCACTTCAACCCCATCTCAAGTAATTAATTTATTAAACAAGCTCCCATTTACTACCTACTCCATTTCTTTACGCTATCGCTCTTCAATTATTAAACTACTTCACAAAATTATTCGAGTCCATGTTAATAAGATGGTGAAGAGGGGAGAAACAATAATATTATTTATAATTATTGTCTTTTAATTAAAGTACTGTTTAAATGGTTTTTTTATTTTTATTTTTTATGATGATGGGCAATTGGCAAAGTAGGTTGCGCTGGCGTCGCTGAATTCGAGGGCCTACACCAACAGAATCTCTCTTCTCCTCTTCCTCCTCCACCTCACCATCACCGCCGCTGCCATTTGCCTGTTCGTGTACAAAGCCATCGCAGGCATCATCGACCCGCACACCTCCAAGGCGCGGCGAGAGAGGCGACTCCTCCACTACTGGCTGCCGCCCATCGGGGGCTCCGCCGTCCTGAGCATCCTCCTCGCCTTTGCGTGGCAAAAGGCGGTGCGCAGATGGCCGTTCGTAATGGTCAACTTCATCCTCTGGGCGTGCTTCGTCCTTACGATGGCCGCGGGGATCCTCTTGCTCTGCTTCTCGATCCCGGCCACCGTCGGCATGGGCGTAGCCCTTATCTTCTTCTCCATCGGCACGAGTCTCTACGCGTGCTGGGTTAACCGCCGCACCGCCTTCACGGCTAAGGTCTTCTCCCGGGCGTTGCTCCCCGTGTCCAAGTTTGAGGACGTCAACGGGCCCGCCTACTTGATGGTGGGGTTGGGGTTCGTCTGGATCTCCTTATGGTGCTTCGCGGTGATCGGGGCGCTCAATTTCTACTACCCGCCTCTGACCGTCATCGCGTTGGTTCTGAGCTTGATGTGGACTGCCGAGGTGATGCGGAACGTGGCAAATCTGACGGTGAGCAGGGTGATCGCTTTATACTACCTTCGTGGGATGCAGTCCACTACCCAATTCAGCTTTCAGCGCGCCATTTCCATTAATCTCGGGAGCGCTTGCCTTGGATCTCTCTTCGTTCCCACCATCGAAGCGCTTCGGATACTCGCCCGTGGACTCAACTTGCTGGAAGGGGAGGACGAGTTCATGTTCTCCTGCGCCCACTGCTGCCTCCACGTCATGGAATCCGTCTTTCGCTACGGCAACAGCTGGGCCTTCGTGCATGTAATTAAGCTAGCTACCAAATCCATCGTCGCTCCTTAATTTTGATCCTAGCTTTTAAAAATCCATCTAGTTTCTACAATCAAAGATAATTGGATTTATTTTGATTTGGTCGCAGATTGCAGCCTACGGAAGGGGGTTCGTGGCGGCGTCGCAGAGCACGTGGGGATTGTTCGAGCGGCAGAAGATGGAGGAGCTGGTGGACTCGGACATCACCAGCTCGATATGCTTCTTGACCGGCGTCTCAAGCGGGGCATTGTGCGTAATCTTTGCGGCGTCCTGGACGTTCGCCACTTACAAGCATTACACGGCCACTGTCTCGCTTCTCGCCTTCTTCGTGGGTTATCTCATGGTTAGACCGACTACTCTTAAATTGCTCATTAATTGATCTCCCTCTCTTTTTCTCTCTGTTTCCCAGGTGGAATTACTAAAATCTCTTTGTTAAAATTTGGACAGACGAGGATTGGGATGGCGTTGCCGCAGGCCTGCGTTGCGTGCTACTACGTGTGCTACGCTGAGAACCCCAATTCGAGGCTCTTCGACTTGACCATACCGGATCGTCTCGACCTGATCCGGTCCGGCCGGGACGTGATGGTCTCTACGCCTCGTTTCCCACACCGTATCGCGACAACATGATTGGCCAGCTCCTTTCCGAATTCTGACGCCTTGCGAATTCTGACGCCTTGTTTATTGGCTCTTATCTGGGTACGAGATGCGTTCACCCGCGGTTATAGTAGAAAATGGTTTTCTTGGATTATTTGACCAGGCAGGTACTTGAAGATGAGAAGACCATATAAAGAATGGCAGTAAATTTCTGAACAAGTCTCACGCCAGCGATGAACTCTTGGCGAGAGTCCTTTCGTCGTGATCTGGAGACAGGTATCACGTGTCCACTGGTCCTAGCAAATGGCTGACTAAGTACTTGTTAAAATTCTCTTGCTAAGTGGACAGCACGTGAATTGAATAGCAGGACTGTTGGTCAAATGGAGAGGTAAACGGTGGTGGCTGCACCGGTAGGAAAGGCAGTGGTCATGGGGAAGATGGTAACATTATTTATTGGGTAAGTGGCCAGCCAACACATGGAAGAAGCGATGATGGGAGAGAAGAAAAGGCGCCCGCGCACCACGGCTACAAGACAAGTTTGCTTGTCCTCTTCTTTCTTTTTCTTCCTCTCAGGTCTTGTTCGCTTTTTTGCGATCAATTTAATTCGCTGGACGTGCAGTGCAGTCCTTATGTAGAATATTAGCCAAAGAAAAGTTTGACGCATCTCGCATTTACTGTACGTGATCTCTTGTATTCCGTGACGTCTCTTATAAGTAATAATCACTAAACTACAAGAAATATCGGTATACTTATAGTCGACTCTATGTGACGTGTGACGGTGCGACATTTCTCAGGATCCTCACTCGTTTAAGCCGATATCAATTCATTTATAATGGAAAAATAATAATAACTTTTTATCATTTATGAGTAAGAAGATTAAATATGAGTTAAATAAAAGGACTAATCCTCTATAGATACAGAGTCATTTAAGTTTCACTAAACTTTAGTTAATACGGTAAGCTGTATAGTTTAGGTTTCATACTATATGTGTCGTCGAACAATTACTTCGAACTAAATGCCACAAAGATTTGCTCTAAGTCATCGTGTTGCTGAGTTGTTCCTCCAATTCAACTGCACTACTTAGTCATCAATCGAGCAAAGTCATGAGCTAAGCCACCAAATCACCAAATAATTTTTTTTCATAATAATTATTTGGAATTGTAGTCGATTCTTATGACTTTCATAGGTTGGTTATGATAACAATCAATCTGTTATGATGACTTCCGATAAGTTGAGATAAATTCTCGTAGTTGAGAGGAATATAAAAATTCAAAGTTGGTTATCTATTAATTATCTTTACATATCTAATCAGGATTAAAGAGAACAACCGAATACAATCAATCTCCTTATCTCTTCCTCTATTATTCTTGGCTCTCTCTTGTTGTCTATCACCAACACCTTAGATTTGAAAGACAATATATACGGAACAAGATCAAATGTTCATGCTTGGCGGTAAGGCTTGTAACAAAAAGTGAAGATCCAATCTTCTTCTCCACAGAGGAATGATAGAACGAAGAACATAAAAAAATGGTTGAGCTCAATGGCAAGAGAGGTATTAAGTTAGTGATACAAGTGTTTATTTGTGTAATAACCCAACCTATATAAAAAAAATATTTAAGTTCTGCATGGGCACGACGTGTGTGGCTGGCCTCGTGCCCATGCAGTTGGGCATTGCGTGGGGGTGCTACGCACCCCCTAGCGTGGCCGCTGCCGGCCGCGGCGGGCCCCAGTGCCACCGCAGCCTCCGCCAAACACCCCCCCACCTCTCTCTCTCTCTCCCTCTAAATATCTCTTTCTCTCGCTCTTTCTCTCTCTCTCTCGTTCGATCCTCTCTCTCTACCTCTTTCTCTATTTCCCTCTCTCTCGCCGAGGCCCGCCTATCACCACCGCCGCCACCTCCATGAGCGCCGATTCCGACCCCCTTTGTTCCAGATCCCATTGACTTAGCTATCGAGGCTTGATAATTGTCGTAGCAACGTGAACGAGTGGTTGTTTGGTATTTGCAGTGGTGGTGAGTAGTCTTATCCCCTAGACATCTTTCTCAAATTAGGTAATATTATATATTATGTACATGTATGTTTTGGCCTCCAGCATGACTATATGGCTTTATATAGAGATGATTTCAGTCAAACATATTTTATCATGCATTTGATTAGGCTGATCTGGGATATGAGTACATTGGTGATATATAGAGATGATTGGAGATGATTATACTGTTATGGTTTTATGTCGGGATGATCTCTATCATAAGTATGCATGTGATAGATTAGCAAGAGTATGCATGTGTTAGATACATGATTGGAGTCGGCATTGCATCATTTTTTCTCTTGGCTTCTTCACCACCTAAATTCATAAGTTGCATGATTTGTTACAGTACTGGATATATGCATATGATCTATCATGTATAGAAAATCATGACAATAGTTGTGTATGTGATGTGATGTGATGGCTGGAACGATATCTGGTCCGGACTGGTACTAGACATACTCTTAGCGTATGACAGAGTATGATGATGACTGATGGTTGTACTCTTAGCGTATGACAGGGTACAGCTATCATTGATATACCCTTAGCGTATGGCAGGGTATGGTTACTTTCTTCTGAGATACTCTTAGCGTATGGCAGGGTATGATTACTTTCTTCTGAGATACTCTTAGCGTATGACAGGGTATGATTACTTTCTTCTGAGATACCCTTAGCGTATGGCAAAGTATAATTACTTTCTTCTGAGATACCCTTAGCGTATGGCAGGGTATGATCTATCTCCAGAGATACTCTTAGCGTATGATAGAGTATGCTCTGAGCATGTGGCATGATATGTATCGAGTTTGGGGCCGGGTACCGTAGTCCAGCATGGTGGATGATTTTCAGAGTTGAGACGGATGATTATGATAGTGAGAGATATGTGGATTATATCTGGCTCTAACATATACGATTATTTAGTGATTAGCATGCATCATGCATCATCATTGATGTGACTAGTATTATTTGATCATAATTGTTATACATGATATGGTGTTATATTCGGTGATGTTATATGGTAATTTTATCATGTTATATATTTTCGGTGGGGAATATAATATGGTAATTCATGAGAATTGATTTCATTCATATATAAGTCATTGATGATACATATATACATGCTCAAACATGGCATCATGCTGTTTTCTGATTCATATTATCCAGTACATGATTTACTCTCTATTTGGCATCACTGATTCGGGGTAAGGTATATTCGCTGAGCCTTTTGCTCATGACTCTTTTTTTATTTCTTTTCTAACCCCCTAGATATTATGATACGTGATAGCGACTTGAGATATCTTGAGGAGATATTATAGAGCGAGGACGAGGTGAGCTATATATGTGAGATGGTATAGAAGATAGTTTAACTAGATATTGAGCTGTATTAGTATCTAATATTTGTACTCTTCTGTATTAGATGATGATTTGTATAATACAGGTCGAATCATAGTGTAGTCTTGTATGAGTTGTTTTAGTTTTATCTTGATAGTTTGTTGTGGCCTGTGTGGGTCCTGCCAGATTAGATAGTGGCCTGGTGTATATTATTATGGAAGTAGATATTCAGATGTTAACAGAATTATTTGGTTGATAATATAATTTAATTGGTGTTGGATTATGTGAGTATGGATATGTCAGCAGGTATTATTTGATATTGTCATGATTGTATGTGCACAAGAGTGTATCTGTGTGTGATGGGCCCCGCCCGTCCTCTCGCGTGCACCGCGCGTGCCGTGTGGGCGCGTGGGCGTGCACGTGCATGTGCCAAGCGGGGGCATTACAATTTATCATGGAAATAATTAAGTGATAGAGAGGGCCTAGAGTGTACAACGGGTTGTAATGGTCATAGGCCAACAATAGCCAGGCGGTTGGAGGAGGATATTTTCGTTAAGGTGACACCAGGAGGAAATTTCTTGGGTCAGAGCGAGACTAACTAGTGATTGTCAAGCGATGAATTCCTTTAGTGAACCTAAAGCAATAAAAATAAGATAAATTATAATTTACTTGATGAAAATCAAATTATTTGTAAGACGAGATA
This sequence comes from Typha angustifolia, assembly GCF_048772165.1. Taxonomy (NCBI): domain Eukaryota; kingdom Viridiplantae; phylum Streptophyta; class Magnoliopsida; order Poales; family Typhaceae; genus Typha; species Typha angustifolia. The sequence goes on along the minus strand of NC_133252.1, from coordinate 5,516,468 downwards.
GAGGAACTAAGTTGTGAATCGAATGAAGGGATTGGCTTGAGAGAGAGAGAGAGAGAGGGGGGGGGGGGGGGGGGGGGGGGAGAGCAGTGTAGTGCACATGCGCATGGGTGGCTAGCCGTGAGTAATTGTAATACCTAAACAATAAGCACATGCATGGCACGAGCCCACACAGTGGTACGATCTCCCCTTTTTGCTAAGGTTCGATCTCTTCCAATTCTCAGATCTGGACTGGATTTGGCACAGAATTTTATAAATAGATCCTAAAATATGCCGTTGTTGGATTGACGTAAAATTTGGATATGTTGTAGCCCCAGAAAAGAGCTTTCTAATAGATCAAGTTTTATATGAATTGGATGTGGGGATCTCGAGATATCGTTCGATTAGTGGACAAACATTAAGGGGTCTGATCAGGCTCCGTGAATGGAGGCACGAGATCCTAGATGAAGGTGGTTGGTGATGGACCGGCGTTAATGTGGTGGCACCAGTGAGAAGTGGTGGTGGAAGAGTTATGGTTGATGGAAGGGTTAGGGCAAGTGTTGGATAGATTGGAAGCAGGGGGAGAAGAGGGCCACCCTTAAGGGACTAGGGTGATTGGCCGGTTGAGGGAGGTTAGAAGCGGTGTTGCCGGGGATCGAGAGAACGAGAGCGAAGAAGACGAAGGAGGCAAGACAAAAACTCAATTCCAAATTATGACTCCATGGTTGCCATCCACATCTTTTAGAGGCTAACCAAACAATTCAAACATAATTCTAAACAGTATATTTTCGCCGACCGCATTTGAACATGCTTGATCGCATTGCAATGCACCTATTTTTCTCTTCTCTGGATTTGCGAACGCGATGCAGGCGTTCGAACACACTGCAGGCGTTCGAAAGCACGTCCTAACGCACCTATTTCCTACTTCTTTGGATTTGCGAACGCGATGCAGGCGTTAACAGCGCATTCAAACTCGGCGTTCGAACGCACAATTCACACTCTCTGGTTGTGCGAACGTGATGCAGGCGTTCACAACCGCGTTCGAACGCACTCCACCCGCGTTCGAACGCGACTTACATAAAACTTATTTTCTTAAGAATTAAACATTAAAACAAGAAACAAAGACACCTCTAAAGTGTATCCGTGCTTGAGACGACATCAATGAAGTCCGAATCATAACAATCCACCATGCTTTCGCAACCTTGTCCTTAAGGTTTGAAATTAGGGAAGCGATCTTTGAACTCTGACTCAAGCTCCTCCATGATTTGATCTTCCAAATTGGTTCCCCTCATATCTGAAGGTAGAGGAGAGGTTGGTGCTGAAAAAGAGGCGAGCCCATTTGTGTCCGGTTGGTGCGAAAGGGCATCAGCCGCTTGATTCTCGATCCTCTTTTTGTAGACTAATTTGTAGTCATACCCAAGGAGTTTCGTGACCCACCGTTGCTGGGCTGGGGTGTGCATACGTTGCTCCATGAAGTAGGGTAAGCTACGCTGGTCCGTGCAGATAGTAAACCGTTAGCCAATCAAGTAGGGTCGTCATTTAGTGACGGCGTGTAGAATCGCTAGCATTTTACACTCGTAGGTGGATAGCTGTCGCGACTGGTTTGATAATGCCTTGCTCATATATGCCACGGGTCTGCCCTCTTGCATCAAAACTGCTTCAATGCCCTTACTCGAAGCGTCGCATTCCACCACAAAGGGCTTGCTGAAATCCGATAGTGCTAGAACCGGAGCGGTAGACCTATAACTATCTTCAAGGCTTTGAAGGCCTCCGTTGCCTTGCCCATCCATTGGAACCCACCTTTTCTGAGTAAGAAGGTCAGTGGGGCAACAATTTTGTCGTAGTTGGCAATGAATCGCCAGTAGTACCCCGTCAACCCAAGAAATCCCCTCAATTTCCGCTGATTAGTACGAATCAGCCAGTCCACCATATTGTTGATCTTGCTTGGATTGGCTTCTACTCCTCTTGTTGAGATTATATGTCCCAAGTACTCCACTCGTGGCTTTCCCCAAAGACACTTGCTCATCTTGACTTTTAACTGGTTTTGTCACAAGATATTTAACACCTCACGCACATGCTGTAAGTGCTCGCTCCAATTCCTACTATACACTAGGATATTGTCAAAGAAGACGAGCACGTATCGACGTAAGAGCTGGCAGAAAAGGTCATTCATCAGCCATTGGAATGTGGCCAGTGCACTGGTGAGCCCAAACGGCATGACTCGGAACTCATAGTGGCCATCGTGGTTCCGGGTCGTATTGCCCGCCCATAGATCTTGATCTCCGAGGTGGTCTCCATAGTGGTTTGCTCGTCGGATGGGTTCACCTGCAACTGGGCCTGGTGGAACCATCCTTGCTTACCTTTGCCTATAGGGTGGTGGCAGCAGCGGCTCTTGTGGTTGCAAATTCTGAACCGATGGCGATGGGTTCATGGGAGTGGACTCGCGTCATGGGGTCGATGGTGCGTTTCCGTTCGCCATGGCTTTCCTCGTCGCCCATAATTCCCGCATCATCTCCATCATCATCTGGTTGTTGACGGCCATTTGTTCAAAAAGAGACCCCAACACAGCTTGAACACTAGGTTCTTCTGTATTCTGATTAGATCGGGCGGTTTTGCGGGTGGAAGTCCCCGCAACCGTTTCCCCCTCCTCTATTGGGAGAATTTCTTCTTCATCATCTCTGTTAGGTTTTTAATTGTTGGCAATTGTGTACAAAATATTCTAAGTGTATTTTTTACATATATATGAGCTTTACACAAGTCTAGAAAATCTCTAGTTTGAAGAATTGTAAAATTATTGGAGCAAAGTTGATGAGATCAAGTCATACCAATGAAGTTTGAAAATCTTAGACTTTCGTGAGTATGGATAAGACTTGGATTTGGCTCTATCTTGGAGATCATATATAAGGATTGTGATGCCCTATCTCTAGTGTAACGCCCCCGCCCGGCACGGCACGTGCACGCCCATGTGCCCACACGGCACGTGCGGCGCACGCGACAGGTCGGGCGGGGCCCGCCACGCACGGATACACTCCTGTGCACATACAATCATGACATCATCAAATAACACCTGCTAACATATCCATGATCACATAATCCATCACCAAATAAATCATACTCTTAACCAAATAAACCTGTTAACATATGAATATCAAAATACACAATAATACACACTAGACCGCTACATAATCTTGGAGATCATATATAAGGATTGTGATGCCCTATCTCTAGTGTAACGCCCCCGCCCGGCACGGCACGTGCACGCCCATGTGCCCACACGGCACGTGCGGCGCACGCGACAGGTCGGGCGGGGCCCGCCACGCACGGATACACTCCTGTGCACATACAATCATGACATCATCAAATAACACCTGCTAACATATCCATGATCACATAATCCATCACCAAATAAATCATACTCTTAACCAAATAAACCTGTTAACATATGAATATCAAAATACACAATAATACACACTAGACCGCTACATAATCTAGCAGGACCTACACAGGCCACAACAAACCATCAAGATACAACTAAACAACTGATACAAGAGTACACTATGATTCGACCTGTATTATATAAATCATCGTCTAATACAATAAGGTACAAATATAACAAACAACGATACAACTCAATTGCCTGGTTAAACTATCTTCTATACCGTCTCGCATCAATAGCTCACCTCATCATAACTCTAAAATATATTCTCCAAATATCTCAGGTCGCTATCACGCACCACAGATCTGAGGGGTTAGAAAAGAAATAAAGAGAGTCATGAGCAAAAGGCTCAGTGAATAGACCTTACCCCGAATCAGTGATGTCAAACAGAGAGTAAATCATGTACTGGATAATATGAATCAGAAAGAGTATCATGTCATGAATGAGTATATGAATGTATCCTCAATAATATATAAATGAAAAGTAGATAACACGTCATAACTGATAAAAGTATATAATCCTCGACCATGAGTAAACAAATCTCCATGTCATCTATCATCATAACTCTCTCTCAAATATGACACATGATGCATGCCGATCATGACTATGCTATGATATCAAATGCAACCATATATGATGCATATTGATCACTCGATAATCAGGTAACCGAATGATAATGAAATCATATGCATTTCTCAACATTACGATCATCACCGACATCTCGGTATAATATCATCATGCTAGACCACTGTGCACAGTCAACACCCGGTACCCGGTCTCAACATCATGCCCAAAGGCTCCGAGCATAATCTGCCATCCGCAAGGAGTATCTCAAATATAACCATACCCTGCCATCCGCTAAGGGTATCAACATCCATCCAGACCGGGCACCCCACATAGTTGATAGAAACCTCGTGAGGATAACTCGCCACATATGCCCTGGCGAACGGCATGTGTCCGATTGTCTGTGCGCACAGACTCAACTGACCTCGGACATGGGCCACGAGATATCGCATATCAGCGACCATAATCATCAATCCAGGCACCCCTAACCCTGGCGCCTACTCGGGTATCCCCACGCTTTCTATCAACTATCATATCAATCATATTTCATGTTTTCTTTTTAAATGACAGATCATATGCATATATCCAGTACAATAACGAGTCAATGCATAATAGGAATTTAGGTGGAACAGGAATCAAGAGAAAAATGCTGCAATGTAGTCTCCAACCATGTATCTAACATATGCATACTCTCGCTAGTCTATCACATGCACACTCATACTAGAAATCATCTCGACATAAAATCATAACAGTATAATCATCTCCAACCATCCTTATTTATCATTATCATACTTATATCAAAGATCAGTCAAATTACATGCATGATAAAAATATGCTCGACGGTAATCATCTCTAGATAAAGTCATATAATCATGCTGGAGGCCAAAACATGCATGTACATAATATATAATATAACCTAATTTGAGAAAGGGATCTAGGGGATAAGACTACTCACCCTGATCAGAAGCTATAAACCACGCATCTCTCACGTCCGTTCGGTAACCGAGTGACACTCATCGCTAGCAAGGTCCACGGGGTCTCAAATAAGGGGGTTCGGGATCTGAAAATGTTTAAGTAACATAAAGTTAGTTGTTTATCCCATTATAATCAGTTCGAGTAAAATATGATGATTTATTAGATTTTAGAATTTCTACTTGTTTTTATAATTGGCTAGATTTTAATTATAAATAAAATATAGATAAAAATCTAATTATAATTAAATTATATCTTGATTAATTAGGGACTATGTAGTCATTATCTTATTTGCTGCAAAATAATAATGTATAATAAATTAATAGAGTTACTTAAAAATGTATATCATAAGAATATTAGAATATAAATCTAATAATTATAATTTACAAATTTATCTATTAATCTAATATACATATAAGTAAGTAAATAAATAAATATAAGTATTACCTATATTTATGCCTAATTAATCATTAATTATAAAAATTATCATTAATAAAAATACATTGAAGGATATATAATATTATTAAAATAGTTAATGTCTAAATAATCTATTTGCATTAATTAAGAAGCAAAATACTTAAATAAATAACATAAATAAACTAATTAATTAATAAATTAATTACAACTGCCATCAGTGCTGGGCTCGGCCCAGCACTGTCTGCTACAGTGCTGGGCCGAGCCCAACACTGTGCAGAAAGAGAAAAGAGGAGCTGAGGAAGAAGGAGAAAAAGAAAGAAAGAAGGAAAGAAAGAAGAAGAAGAAGAAGAGGAAGAAGAAGAAGAAGAAGAAGAAGAACAGAAGAGAAAGAGAAGAAAGAGGGGAGGTGAGGGAGGCGTGGACCCGGGCCGGTGGGGAGGGCACCGGCAGCTGGTGGCCAGCCAGCTGCCGGCCTCTCGTCGGCGGCTCGGCTGCGACGGGCCCGAGCCCAAGGTAAGAGAAAGAGAAAGAGAGAGAGAGAGATAGAGAGAGAGGGAGAGAGAGAGAAGAAGAGAGAAGAAGAGAGAGGAGGAGAAAGAGCTCACCGGCGCTCGTGGAGGTGGCGGCGGCGGCGATAGTCCGGCCTCGGCGAGAGAGAGAGAGAGAGAGAGAGAGAGAGAGATTTAAAGAGAGAGAGGGAAGGCGGTGAGGGCGGTTTGCGGCGGCGCCGGGGCCCGCCGCGGCCAGCTGGTCGCAGCCCATTGGCTGCGGCAGCGGCAGCGGGCACGTGGCACCCCCACCACGCAAGCTGCATACGCAGCTTGCATGGGCACGAGGCCGGCCACAGTGTGGCCGGTCGCGTCGTGCCCAAATTTTTTTTTTTTTTTTTAATAAGATTGGGTTGTTACATCTAGGGTGGTGGAAGAAGATTATTGAAGGAGACTTCTTGAGGCTATATCGGTTCTTCAACTAATAAGGTCCTTCTTATCTACAAATCTAAATCTTTTGTCTTAAGGGCTATCTAGACGAAAGATCAATCTCGAGGGCTACTGAGGTTGGACTTCAATCACGAGAAGCAGTGAATTGTGGATTCTAGCGAGCAAGACTGAGATGAACAAAGTCGTTTGGATCGACGGGTTGTTTTGTGAGTCAGTCTTGTAACTGCTAATATTCTAGTGATTGGTTTTGATCCGAGTTTGGATCCGTGGTTTTTTTTCTCGTTTGGGTTTTTCCACGTTAAAATCTTGGTGTTCATCTCTACTTTCATTTTTAATATCTCTTTCGACTTTTACTTAGGTGAACGAGCGATATCATTACCTAGAGGTTAGATACATATGTGTGTCTAGGGGTTTTTTCAATTGGTATCAGTGCAGGTTCTCTCACCCTTTGAGAGAGATCAGATAGGCATAGATTTTCATAGAGATGGACCATCATCTATTATACCTCCTATTCTAGATGTATCAAATTATGGATATTGGAAAGCTAGGATGAGAGCTTATTTGAAGTCTATAGATGAGCGAGTATGGATGGCCATTGTGAACGGTTGGAGTCCACCAATATACATGGTGAATGATAAATTTATTGAGAAACCGATTGAGTCATGGGATAAGACAGATTATGAAATAGTTGGCTAGAATAGCAAAGCAATAAATGCAATTTTTAGTTGTGTTTCCTTGGAAGAATTTAGAAGAATTTCTACTTGTGATATAGCAAAAGAAGCCTGGACGATCTTAGAAACAACTCATCAAGAGCATTCCACTATTACATATACACTACGATGGTATATATATAATTATACAAGTACAAAATCACTTGCTAAAATATAAGACAAAGATAAAGACACACTTTGAAAGATGTCTACTAATACATCATATAACATAACGCATCTAGCATATAATATTAACTACACTCTACTCTTCACCCATTGGCAAGATCTCTAAAGGAGTATCCTGCTCTACTAGTTCACTTGGATTTTTAGAAATGAGAAAATAAAGAGTCATCTGCTAAATGCTCAGTGAATAGATCTTACCCCGAATCAATGATGCCAAAATGAGAGTAAATTATATACTAGATAATATGAATTAGAAAGAAGCATCATGTTATGAATGAACATATAAGCAAGTCCTCGATAATCTCAGATTTATAGTAGGTATCATGTTATAACTGATTAAGAACACAAACTCTTGACAATGTATAACTAAACCTCTATGTCATACTATCATTGTATTACTCTTAAATATAACACATATGATACATATTGACCATGTCATGATGTCAAATACAATGGTATCTAAATTATAAGAATTACTCAATAATCATATGCAATTCACAGTAACACAATCATCACCAATATTTTGATATAACACTATCATACTAGACCACTTTGCATAGTCAACATTCGGTACCCGATCTCATCAACATGCCCGAATGCTTAGAGCATACCCTGCCATCCATAAATGGTATCTCAAACATAATCACACTCTGCCATCCGCAAAGGGTATCAACATTCATCCGGACCGAGCATCATTCTAGCTGATAGAAACACGTGAGAATAACTCGCCACATATGCCCCGGCGAATGACATGTGTTCAAATGTCTACTGCGCACACAGACTAACGATCTCAAACGTAAGGCCACATGATCGTGACTAAGCGAGCGATCAATCATCTACCAAGCGCGTCCTAACCCTCGTGCCTACTCGGGTATCTCCATGCTTTTTACCAACTATCCTATCAATTAGATTTCTATATTTCCTTCTATATGATAGATCGCGTGCATATATCTAGTATAATTACAAGTCAATGTATAACATAAATTTTGGTAGAACATGAGTCAAGAGAAAAATAATGTAATGTAGTCTCCAATTAGATAGTCAATACATGCATACCTATGCTAGTCTATCACATGCATACTCATACTATAAATCAACTAGACATAAAGTTACAACGGTATATTCATCTGTAACCATCTTTATATATTATCATCATACTCATATCCAAAATCAGCCTAATTACATCCATGATAAAATATGCTCGACCGTAATTATCTCTAGATAAAGTTATATAATCATGTTGGAGGCCAAAATATACATATACATAATATATAATATAACATAATTTGAGAAAAACGTCTAGGGGATAGGACTACTCACCACCACTGTAATTACCAAATGACCACTTGTTCACGCTGCTACAACAACAATCATTCCTCGATAGCTAGGTCTACGGGGTCTTGAACGGGGGGGTCAGAATATGAAATTATTTATACAGTCTTTCCACTAATTAAAATTAACCCGACTATAGGATAATTTCTCATTGTAATCATATACTATTAATTCCTATATTTGTTTTGTTATTCATTAACCATAATTATACTATCCTAATAATTTATTTAAGACATAATTATCAACCTCTTATTCTCTTTGATAATTAAGAAAGTAAGAATTAAATTAATGCAAATAATTACATATGAATATATGTTGTACATAACTCTAATAATTACTATATCTAGCTAGGATTAATATAGTAATTTATATTGCAGGTATTTTGCTAAACCTAATATAATTAAATTTATTTACTAACCATGATATAATTAGATTTAATTCATATAAATTAAATACATTAGATTAACTAATAACATAATCACATATAATTTAAATAGTAATCAATAATATATATTTTTTTAAAAAACTATACGTAGTGCTGGGCTCAGCTCAACACCTCAACATAGTAGGGGCAACTTGCACCTTTCATCTAGGGGCAACCTACCCGAGGGGAGAAAAGAAGGGGAGGAGGAGAAGGAGAAGAAAAAGGAGAAGAAGAAGGAAAGGGGAAGGGGCTAAGCCGCTGAGGAGGGGTACGGCTGTTAGTGGCCACTCAGTGGCCGACCTCTCGTCAGTGGTTCAATCCTCTAGCGGCCCCGAGAGGAAACTGTAAGAACTAGAGGGAGAGAGAGAGAGAGAGAAAGAAGGAAGGAGAGAGAGAGACTCACCGGCGGGTAGAAGGGGTAACGGTGGCTCTTCCCGGTGGTCGGTGGCTGCTTGGGAGAGAGAGATCAAGAGAATGAGAGGAGAGAGAGGAGAGAGAGGAGAAAATTAGAGAGAGAGAGAGAGAGAGAGAGAGGAAGAGAGAGAGAGATCAGGTTGGTTACATGGTGGCGGTGGAGTGGCTCGTAGGCTTAGTCCCACCTCCACGCGTCGCCGCGACATGGAGAAGAGTGGCTCGGTAGAGATGCATGGCACATCCACCATTGCCACAGCATGATGGCACGAGGCCGGCCACAGCATGGCTGGTCGCGTCGTGCCCTGCTAATTAAATTTTTTTTTTGTACTCGGGTTATTACATTTTCCTTCCCCCCTTATAAAAATTTTGACCTTGAAATTTACATACCTCTAAACAATTCTGGATAATTTAATCGTATCTCATCCTCACGCTCCCAAGATGCTTCTTCTACTGCATAGTTCTCCGTAAAACTTTTACTAAAGGTATAACTTTAGTTTGCAGTACCTTATCTCTCCTAGCAAGGACCTTCACAGGCTGCTCTTTATATGATAGATTTTACTGAAGCTGCATTGGTTCATAATGGATCACATGCGAAGGATCTGATATATATATTTCCTTAATACTGACACATGGAACACATTATGAATTTGTGTTAAGTCAGGTGGTAAAGCTACTCTATATGCTATAGGCCCCACTCGTTCAAGAATCTCATAAGGTCCTATATTAGGGGTGGCAATCGGATCGGGTTAAGCGGGTTCGAGTCGGGTTAGATTCATGTCGAGTCAATTTTACCTTGACACGAATATGACCCGATTAATAAATAGGTTGCATTTAGTAAACACGAACATGACCCGATTAATAAACGAATAACACGACACAACCCGCCTAACTCGTTTAATAAAAGGGTTGGGTTAACACGACACGCTAACATGACCCATCTAACCCATATACTTAAACGGATCATGTTAACCCGACATGTTAATACGACCCGTCTAACTCGTTTAATATAAATTTTATATTTACAAATTTATAAAATGGAAGAATGAAATAATATTCCAACCTTTTATTCATCTCCCAAAATTCTGATTATGGCTAAAGTTTATATTGGGCTTTTGATTAATATACATCGAAAAAATTTGTACTATTATTGCAATTTACCGAGCGTGCTAAATTAATTTAAGCAAGCTGTAAATTGGTACATAGAAATCTCTGCAAGATTGCAACTAATTAGGAAGTAACGACTTAATAGTAATTGCAATTAAAAAAATATGTTCACAACTACATCTATGTTTACTGGGAGGAAAATACAGGAAAGACAGAGGGTATGAAAAGCCAACTATTTAATCGGATCATTAGAGTAATATTCACATCTTTCCCTTCTTGAAACAAATTGATATAGAGTATAATTGGTACTGCCCAAATTCTTCTCAACCAAATCAAATTGATATAGAGTATAATTGGTACTGCCCAAATTCTTCTCAACCAAATCTGAAAGCAATCGATGAAAGAAAGAAAGCATTTTTCATAAGTGAAAAATAACAATTACAACTGGAGCTGCCAAAATTCAACTTTCTCTTTATGCATAAATACAAATCTATTAAAATAAACATCCTTATACTTCTTGCATTTGATCACAAGATCTGCTCAGGCTTTCCATGATTTTTTTTTAACAGTCAACAACAACAAGGCATGCTCCTCTTACCTACTCTTTCTCGAGTTTTTCTCAAAGGATAAGAAACTAGTGAAAGAAACAAATTGACTTGGAGGATTTTTAATACTGTTGAGATCCTTCTCAGTGAGATCTAGAAAAATTGATGAAGAAAGAAATAAGTTTTTCATAATTGAAAAAGTTATTACAACTGGAGCCATTAAAATGCAGCTTCAAATCTATCAAAATATTGAAAAAAGGCAAACAAACATACCTATATTTCTTGAAATTGACCGCAAGATCTGGCCATGTTATCCATGGACTTTCTCAAACAATCAACAATAAGGCATACTCCTTTCACCTTATTCCTTGAAATTTTCTCCAAGAAGAAGAAAACAGTAAAAGAAGCAAAAACCATATAAGTTCACTATTCAAGAAAACCATATAACTTTCTTCGTCATGAGTGACGAGGAGGTCTGACGACGTGATCGCCGTGAGGAGTGACCGAGTGAGGAGATCCGGTGACATAAGTGACAGAGAGATCCAACGGCATGAGGAGATCCGGCGGCGTTACTCAGCGTGAGGAGATCCGATGGCGTTACTTGGCGTGAGAAGTGAGGAGTGAAGGGTAAGGGGTGACGACATGAGGAGTGAGGAACGAGGAGTAAGGGGTAAGGGGCGACGACGTGAGGAGCTCGGGGTAAGGAGGCATGGGTAAGGGGCAGTGCTTGGTTGTAATAACCCAAGGTTAAAAAAAAAAAAAAAATTCCTGCACTGCATGGCACGATAGCTCGTGCCATGCAGTGGCAGCGGAGATGGGCGCCACGCGTCCCAAGCGCTGGCTCGGCCAACCTGGCCGAGCCAGCTAGCGTGGTGGGCCCCCGCCCTCGTCGCCGCAGCCTCCCTCCCCACCGCCTCTCTCCCTTTTCTTCCTCTCTCTCTCTTTTTTTCTTTCTTTCGGGTTCTTTCTCACCTTTCTCTCTTTCTCTCTCTCTCTCAAAACACACTCTCTCTCTACCCACTGCCACCGCCACCTCCACTAGCGCCGGTGAGCTTCCCTCCTTCTCTTTCTCTCTCTTTTTCTCTATCTCTCTTTCTCTCTTTGTCGGCTTCCTCTTGGGACCGTCGGAGGATTGAGCCGTCGGCGAGAAGCCGGCCGTTGAGTGGCCACCAGCGGCCGCACCCCTCCCCCACGGCCCAACCCTCTCCTTTCTTCCGTGTTCTTTCTTCTTCTTCTTCTTCCTCTCCTCCTCCTCCTTCTTCCCTTCTCTCCTCTGACTACATCTTGCAAGGGGTGTTGGGCTTGGCCCAGTGCCCTTGCAGCGCCAGGCGCTGGGCTCAACCCAGCGCGTTGTTTTGCATGGTGCTGGGCTGAGCCCAGCACTATATATAGTCATATATATATATATATATATATATATGCACAATTAGTTTAGCTCAGTTACTTTAATGTATTTAGGTTATACAAATTAAATATAATTATATCATAGTTAGTATATAGTTCTAATTATATCATGTTTAGCAAAATATCTGCAATATAAATTACTATTTTAATACTAAGTAGGTAATAGTAATTATATATGGTTATGTACGTATATTCTTACGTAATTAATTGCACTAACTTAATTCTTATTTTCTTAATCATCAAAGAGAATAATAGACAGATAAAATATATTTTAAATACATTATTAAATAATATAATTATGATTAATAAATAACAAAAACAAATATAGAAATGAAGAGTACATAATTACAACAAGAAACTATCCTTTTGTCGGGTTAATTTTAATTAATAGAAAGACTGGCATATTTGTTATAAATAATTTCAGATCCCGAGACGCCTTTCTCAAATTAGGTTATATTATATATTATGTACATGCATGTTTTGGCCTCCAGCATGATTATATGACTTTATAAGAGATGATTACAGTCGAGCATATTTTTATCATGCATATAATTAGGCTGATCTCGGATATGAGTATGATGATGATAAATAGAGATGAGGAGAGATGATTGTACTGCTGTAAGGTTATGTCCAGTCGATTTTAAGCATGAGTATGCATGTAATAGATTAGCAAGAGTATGCATATGTTAACGATATAGTTGGAGACTATATTGCATCATTTTTCTCTTGATTCCTGTTCCACATAAAATTCCTATTATGTATTGACTTATTATTGTACTGGATATATGCATATGATCTGGCATTTAGAAGGAAAGCATGAAATATGATTTATAGGATAGTTGATAGAAAGCGTGAGGATACCCGAGTAGGCGCCAGGGTTAGGGGTGCCTGGAGTGATGATTATGGTCGCTAATATACGATATCTCGTGACCCATGTCCAAGGTCAGTTGAGTCTGTGCGCACAGACAATTGGACACATGCCGTTCGCCAGGGCATATGTGGCGAGTTATCCTCACGAGGTTTCTGTCAACTATGTGGGGTGCCCGGTCTGGATGGATGTTGATACCCTTAGCGGATGGCAGTGTATGATTATATTTGAGATACTCTTTGCGGATGCCGGAGTGTGCTTAGAGCCTTCGGGCATGATGTTGAGACCGGGTATTGGATGTTGACTGTGCACAGTGGTCTAGTATGATGATATTATACCGAGATGTCGGTGATGATCGTGATGTTGAGAAATGCATACGAGTTCATTATTATCTGACATACCTGATTATTGAGTGATCAATATACATCATATATGATTGCATTTGATATCATAGCATTGTCATGGTTGGCATGCATCATATATCATATTTGAGAGAGAGAGTTATGATGATCATATGACGTGGTGACCTGTTTATTCATTGTCGAGGATTATGTATTCTTATCAGTTATGACATGTTATCTATATTTCATTTATGTATTATTGATGACACATCCATTTACTCATTCATGATATGATACTCTTCCTGATTCATATTATCCAGTATTTGATTTACTCTCTGTTTGGTATCATTGATTCAGGGTAAGGTTTATTCACTGAGCCTTTAGCTCATGACTCCCTTGTTTTCTCCTTTCTAAAAATCGAGGTGAACGAGAGGAGCAGAATATTCCCTTAGAGGTCTTGCCGGTGAGTGAGGAGTAGAGTGTGGTTAGTGTTACATGCCAGGCGAGTTATCTTATCTGATGTACTAGTAGATATCCTCCAAAGTGTATCTGTATCCTTGTCTTATATTTTAGCAGGTGATATTGTACGTGTATAATTATGTATATACTACCGTTGTGTATATGTAGTTGTGAAAAGCTCTTGATGATGTGTTGTGGCCCGTGTAGGGCCCATGTAGGGTTATTTGTATGCTGTTGACAGTTAGACTTGAGTTATTCTTAGTTTAGATGTTGTGGATAAAATTATTATGTTGCTATAAGTTTATTTGATTGTCAGTATATAACCAAATGGTCAGGTGCTATGCACATGCCGTGTGAGCTCGTGCCATGCACGTGTTTAGAGTTTGGGTGTTACATTGGCTCTTGGAGATGGGAAGTGGCGAGTGGGGACTCGTCACATGGGTTGGGTGTTAGGGTTAGGGTTAGAAAAGCTTAGAAATATATATATATATATATATACAGTGGGTTGGCGGGCCGACCTGACCCGATTCGACTTGTTTACTTAAACGAGTTAAATGGGTTAAGCGGGTCAGAGGTATAAAACCGAATACGACCTGATTAATAATCAGGTTGGGCGGGTTGACCCGTTTATGACCCGAACCCGATTATACTAAATCCAAATCCGATTAACAGCCGAGTTATTGTATCGGGTTATCGGGTCAGGTCAATTTTTGCCACCCCTATCCTATATACCTAGGACTTAACTTTTATTTCTTTCCAAAGTAGAACACACCCTTCCATGGTGAAACTCTTAATAATACTTTGTCCCCAACCTAAAACTCCAAATCATGTCTTCTATTATCAGCATAACTCTTCTGTCTACTTTGTGTCACCTTCATATGTTCTCTAATTATCTTAATCTTCTCAACTATTGCTTGCACTAGTATTGAGTTTTCAACCTTCTTTTCTCCAACTTCTTCCTAATTAATTGGTGATCTGCATTTCCTACCTAATGCTTTATAGGGAGGCATACCAATGCTAGCATGATAGTTGTTATTATAAGCAAACTCTATCAATGGTAAATGTTTGTCTCAACCTAACCCAAAATCAATGATGGAATAGTACGTTCAGATTGACTATCTATCTGTGGATGATAAGTTGTACTAAATTATAATTTTGTTCCAAAAGATTGATGAAATTGCTTCCAAAACGTGGACACAAAATGAGAATCTCTATCTGAAGTGATACTAACAGGAATTCTATGGTGAGCAAAATTGCATTTTTCTCCATTGAATCAGTAGTACTAATTAGTAAAAGTGTGCTGATTTGGTTAGTCTATCAATAATCACCCAAATTGCATTTTTCCCTTTTTGTATATTTGGTAATCCTGTTATAAAATCCATATTAATATATTCTAATTTCCATTCAAGAATCTGTAAAGGTTGCAATGCGCCTGTAGGCCTCTAATGCTCAATCTTGACTTGCTGACAAGTCAAACACTTAGCCACAAATTCTCCAATATTTTTTTTATTCCTTCCCACCAAATTTCTTTTTCAACTCATGATACATTTTTGTTCCCCAAGGGTGCATAGCATAAGTAGAAATATGAGCTTCATTTAAAATTTTATTTCTAAGTTTTTCACAATTAGAAACATATAATCTGCCTCTACATCGCAGTATCCCGATATAGTCTATAGAGTAATCTGGTTTACTATAATTCTGTACTTGTTTCACAATTTGTATAGCTTTAGTATTAGTTTTCTGAGATGCACTAATTCTATCTATCAATGTAGGCTTGACAGAAATTGTGCTAATAAACCAACTCCACTATCCTTGGTCACAATTCGAACTTTTAGCTTTTGTAGATCCTTAAGTATCATAGTTTGTTGGGTAATTAAAAATGCTAGACTCCTAGTTGACTTTCTACTTAAGGCATCTGCAACAATATTTGCTTACCTAGATGATAATTTATTGTACAATCATAATCCTTCACTAATTCCAACCATCTCCTTTGCCTCAAATTAAGTTCTTTCCGAGTAAACAAATATTTGAGACTTTTATGATCTGTAAAAGTTTCACATTTTTCTCCATAAAGATAGTGCCGCCAAATTTTTAGAGCAAACAATACAGCAGCCAACTCCAAATCATGAGTAGAATAATTTTGTTCATAATTTTTCAACTGCCTCGATGCATATGCCACTACTTTACCATTCTGCATTAAAACACAACTAATCCTTTGCATGAGGCATCACAATACACTTGAAATCTTATTCCACTACAAAGAATAATCAAAATTGGTCTTTTTAATTCCTAAAAATTATTTTCACACTCTTCATTCTAGTCAAATCTTTGATTTTTTCGAGTCAACCTAGTAAGAGGCATAGCTTTCTTCGCATATCCTTCTACAAATCTTCTATAATATCCAGCCAGACCAAGAAAACTATGCACTTCTGTGATATTAGTTGGTTGACTCCATTTCAGTACAGCCTCCATTTTGGACTAATCCACACTGATCCCTTCCTATGATACCACATGTCCTAGAAAGATCACCTGATTTAGGCAAAACTCATATTTTGAAAATTTGACAAATTTCTTTTCTCTCAAGATTTGAAGAATTAACCTCAAGTGATACTCATATTCTTCTTCACTACTTGAATATATTAGTATATCATCAATGAAAACTATTACAAATTGATCCAAATAAGGTTGGAAAACTATATTCATTAGATCCATAAATATAGCTGAAGCATTAGTCAGTCCAAATGGCATGATCAAAAACTCATAATGTTCATATCTAGTACGAAAAGAAGTTTTAGAAAGATCCTCCTCATGGATTTTTAACTGATGGTAACCAACCCTTAAGTCTATTTTTGAGAATACTCTACCTCCCATTAACTGGTCAAGCAAATTATCAATGCAAGGTAGAGAATATTTATTCTTTAAGGGGAGATTGGGCTCAATGGATTGAGTCTAGTTATCTTATCTACTTATTTACTTTTGTTAGAGTCTTATTAGGTTAGAATTTATTAGTTAACTAATTCATCTATGCACAGTTTTGAAAAAATATTCAAAGGATATTCCACAAATGATAAAATATTACGAAACTACTTGGAGAAGATTGAAGACGTCCTGATCTACAACTTCTGTATTCAAGATTTCTCCAGATTCGAAGTCTATTTGTAGCAGAATGAAGAATCAATCTAAGAAGGATAAGGAATGCTGATTTAGTTAAGTCATGCTTATCTTTAGGTTATTTATCTTTTATGTAAGCACTTAAGGCAAGTCTAGTTAACTCATGTAAGTCTTTAAAGCAAGTCTAATTAAATTATGTAAGTCTTTAAGGTAAATCCTAATTCGAGTTGTGTCAGCCTTTAGGGCTAGTCCTAGTGAGACTCGTTATAACCGATCTCTATATATAGAGGGGCTGGGTTCCTTTGTTTAACATTCAAGCATTAAGAAAGTATTCTAGCCTTAAGTTTATCTTAGGAGTAAGAGTAAGATAATATATAAGTAGAAGTAAATTAATTTTCCTTCATCACCGCGGCTATTTGAGAAAACCTTATAATGAAAAGGTTAGCCTTGTAGGCTGTGAGTTGGATATAAACAGTGACCTTATAAAGTTGTTATCTAGTTCCATACTAAAGTTAGGGAATCAGCAAATAGTGGTTCCCGATTATCTCCTCATCAAATCGCCATATAATCTGTCTATCTTCTCGTACAAATTTGAGTGACTTTTGCAGCATAGCAGCAGTAGTACACCGATCTTGAATTCTCTTTTATATTGTATTGAGCTAGTTTTTCCATTAATAAGATACGAAAAAAAAACTTCTATTTTTCTTTACATTTTCAACTTTGCATAAATTGTTACCAGAATTTATGTTCAATTGTAGAAAATTTGGTCTCTTGCATTAAGAAACAATGAATGAAAGCCTTGGCTAATGCAACGGAGGGCAAGGCTAGATTTTTTATTTGAGAGAGATAAGTAAGCGGTGGGGATAGAAGGATGCGAGATATTGCAAATTGACGCTTGACAATTTAGTTACAGTTTGAAATATAGAATAAATATTTTTAGTTGCAAGTTCTTCTGCAACAACTTAGTCCACAAAGGAGATGACATATAATCTATCTTCAAGTAGATCACTTAGCTAGTGATGCATATTATCAGCAATAAGATTTATTTATTCTGCAATTGTTATGCGTAGAGAAGTTTGGAAAAATGGTGAACTGCATGCTGTTTTTCCTTCAGTGGTAATTAGTGTAATTTCAACTGCATATAAGATATATGTTCAAATGCCACAGAAAGAGAAGTATCGGTTTCAAAAAAAGCTCCTAGACTCGGAAGGTCATGGGCTCGGATATTAGAGCTCTAGCTGAGCTAGCATTGGCTCACTCAAACTCCGGGCAGTTAGAGTTGTATATTATATATATATATATAGATATTGTTTTTAAAATGCAACGGACAGGATGATGTCTATATAAGTAAAATCCCATGAACCTCTCAAATTCCCCTCCCCAAACTCTCTCTGCTGGAACACATTTCACCGCCAAAAACCCATCTCCGTGTTCACCACCGAATCTATCTCCACCGAAACCCATCTCCATCTCCGAGCTCCCGTCGGCCATCGCCACCGAAACGGTATTTAGTGGTCTACAAGCTCCCATCGCCCATCTCCAAGCTCCCTTTCGATCATCTCCAAGCTCCCATCGGCCATCTCCAAGCTCCAAGCTCCAAGCTCCCATATTAAAAGGTATCTCCAAGACTCCAAGGTCCATGGTCCAAGCTGTGATTTCTGTTCACCGACCCACTGTTTAGTCTGATTTCTGCTCAGACATTTCTGTTCACCTAGGCATTGAGTCGCTGTGCTCCATTCAAAGAATTTCATTCGCCCTGTTTTCCTACAGCCCATGCTTGGCAAACAACACCAAACCAACGGATAAATGGCAGATTAATTACCATGCGTCTACTTCTCTCTTCCTGTAGGCTTTGCCCTTTCTTTTTATTAAAAAAAAGTGCAAACTATCAAGGCATCCATAAAGATTTCTTGTCTCAATTTAGAGTAAGGAGAAAAGTTCAGATCTGAATGTATAGCAAGAATTAAGTTGATTCTTCCTACTGATCTAGTATATAATCACACTCAAAGTTGTTCTTTTGTTATAACAAGTAAAATGTCAAAATTAGTTCCCTGTATGCCTTTACTTTTTGGTTAACTTTGTTTTCTCTTGACCTCTGAAGTCTGAACAGTTTTCAAGCCTGAGCCACTTCGAGCTGTCGAGCGGAGCTCGAGCCTTATTGAGCTAGTGATAAGTCGAGCTGAACTTTTCCACCCCTCAGTCGAGTTGGGTTCAGCTTGCTCAAGCTCAGCTCGTTTACATCCCTAAGTTTATCCACCTATATAAAACTAAGTTTACGGAGTCATAGGGTACCGTCAAAATTAGTAATAGTATTAATCAGAAAGAAAAAAGAGAATAGCGTAATAGCTAGGGTTATTTGAAGAAAACCTTATAATGAAAAAGTTTGTCTTGTAGGCTGTGAGTTGGCGTAAACTGTGACCTTGTAAAGTTGTTATTCTGTTCCATATTAAAACTAGGGAAGCAGCAAATAGCGGTTCCAAACTATCTCCTCCTTACACTATCGTATAATCTGTTTATCTTCTCGTACAAGCTTGAGTGACTCTTTTATAGCGGCGGTAGTCTACTAGTCTGGAAATCTCCTTTATATTGTGTTTAAGTTAGTATAGTTTTATTTTCCATTCATTTTTTCTTCATCCAAAGAACAGGATATGAAAACAAACTTTTGCTTCCCTTTGAATTTTCCAACTGAAGCTTTGCATAAATTGTTATTAGAATTTATGCGCAAATGTAGGAAATTTAGTCTCTTGCATTATGAAATAATGGATGAAAGCCTTGGCTAATGCAATAGAGGGCAAGACTAGATTTTTTATTAGTGTGAGATGAGTAAGCGGTGGGGATTGGAGGATGGGAAACATTGCAGATTGACGCCCAACAACTTGGTTGTGGTTTGAAATGTAGAATAAATATTTGCAGGTGCAAGTTATTTAGCCCACAAAGGAGATGACATATTATCTATCTTAAAGCAGATCACTTAGCTAGTGATGCATATTATCAGCAATAAGATTTATTTATTCTTCTACCATTATGCACAGAGAAGTTGGAAGAATGATGAACCGATGCTGTTTTCCCTTCCGTGGTAATTAGTGCAATTTCAACTGCATGTAAGGTATATGTCCAAATGCTACAAAAAGAAAAGTATTGGTTTTAAACCTAGGTCATCATATCGCATCTCTAATTGTGAGCAATGGTTACAGGAGTCTTGCCACAAACTGAGTTACAGATACATAAAATGTAAAATGTCTTCATACAATCATTTTTATTCCAATAAGCCAAATTTGCTTTGGTTTTATAGGGTTGTCATACTATATTTGAAATCATTAAGGTTGCTAACCTGGTGCTTTTGGATTCTTTCTCTTAGTCTTATTTTAACAGAACTGCAAACAAGGACATCTCTGTAGGCTAATTAACCATGTAATTAGTTGTTACCGCCCTTGTAGCAGTAAAATTTATTCAACTTTCAGTATTATTTGCACAGTGTACTCTCTAGTAAGTCATATGTTCTTTTATTCATGCAGGTTCTGCTTGAGGCAGGCACCTATTCTGATTGGGTGATGAAGTCTGCTGCATGTAGCTTGCTTTCTATACTGGTTCCTCTTGATTATAATAGCCTCACTATTCATCGAAATAGATCATTTACTATATTAAATAGATTTTGTGTCCAATATAGAAGATTTCAGTGTCATAGTCTTAAAAGTTCAAGTCATGTGGAAAGTTCTGTGGTTAGTAGAAAGTATCTTCCTCCTTGGTTCAGGTATATAGAGAATATCAGCAATTATTCTCTGAATTCCGAAGATACTCTGTGGTCACTAGCTGCTTTTCTTTGCAGTGTGGCCCCTATGATGGACTGGACGGATAATCATTTCAGAACTCTTGCACGACTCATATCAAAACATGCTTGGTTATACACGGAAATGGTTGTTGCAGAAACCATTGTTCACCAAAAGGATAATTTGGTAAGGATACTATTGTCTGGGTCCTGAGCTTTCTGGTAGTTGAATAAATTCATGAATACAAAGTTCGCAAATTCTTGTTATAATATTTGTAAAATATTATCTGTTTTGCTTGATGTTTTGTACTTATTGACAGATTTTGAAGCCAAATGAATTTTAACAATGTTTGCTTATAATTAATTATATATTTGATATATTTATTAAATTATTGTCTAATATTTCTGTAATTCATTAGGTTTAGCCTACTATTGTAGACAATTGTAAACTAATGAGGTATCAGACCTTAACAAGCTTGTACCAGAGTGTAGGATGTACCATATAATAGTTAAAATGAAAAGTAATACTTTAAGCTGATGTGAAACATGTATATTCTGCAATCCTTCTACTTAAAGGGAATGCAGAGATTGATTTCATTGGTGCAGTGTAGAACAACCTAGGAGTTGGATCTAATATGTATGAAGTAAATGCGCTCACAAATTGAATATGCTATGTTATGGAAAGACAGATATCTAGATCTATATGTGTTGCAAATTATATAATTTCTGAGGTGAAGAAAAATAAAAGTTAACAATAAAAGAATTACAGATGGTAATAAAATAATTAATAATTTGAAACTTTGGGTAATTACTAGGTTGTAGTCGCTACCATTTTTGAATATTTCCAAGATTTGATTCAAAGTCCATTCTTCCAAGAATTGACAGGTTCTAGGTTTCAACAAATCAATATCTTTATTGTCTTTGATAATTTGTAGATTGAAAATAGGAACAAGATGAAGAGAAACATGAAAGAATTCTTTCCAGTTCCAAAGATGTGAAGAAAAGCAACAAAGGAGAAAGAGGAATACCAAATGCCCCCTAAAAACTTCTTCTACTTTCAGCAACGACAATTCTAAAGGCAACAAAGAAGAAAGAGGAAGAAAACATAGCATAGGAGGAAGTGTTGGTAATTTCATGTATTTGACATGATTTTTTTATGAACTTTGAACTAAGTTTAAGTGGGGTCCACACATTATTAATGATGGTTTAATGGTGGAATTAATTTAGCTCAAAGAGTACTTTATTGTCATATATTCACTTAGTCAAATCCATGAAGAGAAGTGAATAAAAATTGGCTTTAAAGTGGGTATTATGACAATAGAAAGTAAAAAAAAAGTAAGTTTAATAATATATTAGATATTTGAAAAATGTTAGTATGGTATATAAGTAACAAACTTTTTATGGGCTTTATGCCCCAAAAGGAGTACCTATTTTGTGGGTAAAGATTACTATGCAACTTAACTCACACGCGCGCTGCCCGGCCCGGCTCGGCTCGATTCGGTTCGCACGCACGGGTCAAGTCCAATTTTAATTATTTTCCTGATACGGGTTCAAATTTGGTTTGGTTCGGGTTGGTTGGTTGGTTGAACTTGCCCGAAGTCGAAGTGGTGTGTCCCTTCGATGAACAATTGGTTGAACTCGACCCGAAATGGTGTATCCCTTTACGTTGTAACTGTTAATTAGTTTTAGACCCAAAATGGTGTATCCATTCGTGACCATTTGCATCCTTTTGCGAGCCTGTTTAATTCTATAAATAGGCTGTCAGTCTGCATAATTTTATATACAAAAATTTGGTTCATTTTTTCTAAGTCTGGGTCGAGTCTGCATTTGAGAGAGAGCACAACACGATTTAGGTTTAACAAGCTATTCGAATAGCTGCTTCCTTTCGAGTGCAAGCCAGTCGTTGTATTCTGGGAGACTGGCATCCACTGTTCTAGAAGCAATCGGTGGAGGGCGAATTGGTCTTAAGGAGATAGTGTTTAACATTAGACTCAACTATTTAGAATTTTCAATTCTATAATCTGTAAGTTTATTTAATTAATTTATTTATTTTTGATCGAATTAATTTTATATTCTGTAATCTCAAATCTCTCGCTCACGGGCTAAAAATCACCACTTTAATAATAAATAATAATAAATTTTTTAATTTGAATAATATCAATATTTCTAAAATTTAAAAATTAAAAAGAACTAAAATAGGTTAAATTACCCATTGGATTGGGTTGGGCTACTGTTGGCTCGGCCCACTCCAGAAAAAACTAATCCGGCTGGGCCTTGACAATGGATTGGGCTACGGGCTAACCCGCAGCCCACCCAATTTAAGTGGTTCGGGTTGGATTTTTGGATCCGAAATCCAAACCTGAACCCAAACCCAAAACTCATAAGAAAAGGGTTGGCTCGGGTTAAACCCGAGCCTAACCAAATCTCTCCCTTCCCACGACCGACGCGAGGAAGAGAAGAATTGAGGGAGAGAGTGATCGTCGGCGACCCCGGCACTAGAAGCCTCTTGTCGTCGGCACTAATAGCCTTGCACAGTTTCAACATATTAATCTTTTCAATATTTATACTGTCATATGTCTCAATAGGTCTATACCCTGTGGATCTACATCAACTAGAAGTCATCTCGAGATGACACTCGGAACTTTTCCTTATAGTCGATCCGGTTAGAGTCATCATATGGTATCACTATGTGATCAACAAACCCTGTCCTTTTCACTAACCGTTGAGAGGTTAGAGTTACCTAAGAAATTTCTCATTCATCCTAGGATTGTTCTCTAATTCCGCTAGAGTCACCTAAGAAAGTCACTGCAGTGATCTAATTTAGGACTTTTCCCTGAACTTCCAGATAGACTTGAATTATCATTGAAAACTGCAAGCGATTTATACCGAGACTGTTCTCTAAGTTGTACCAATGCTAATTTCATTTTTCTTTTCACTAAAATTTTAATATTTGCATAAGGTATAGCGATGCACTGAGTGTAATGATTAAATGCACACAGAAAATATAACAATTAAATTTACACGTAAGGATGAAATAAATAATTTGCACATAATAAATTATGTGGTCTGACAAAGGTACGAAGTATAATAAAAATAAATATGAGTGAACCCACTCATCTGAGTTTAGGCAAGACAACTGAAATCTCAAATCTCTAGCTCAGGTGCTAAAAATCACCATCTTTAATAATAAATAATAATAAAATTTTTAATTTGAATACTATCAATATTTCTAAAATTTAAAATTAAAAAGAACTAAAATGGGTTAAATTACCTATTGGATTGGGCTAGGCTACTGCTGGCCCGACCCACTCCAATAAACTAATCGGGTTGGGCTAAGGCCCAGCAAAAAAAAAAAACAATGGACTGGACTACGGGCTAACTCGTAGCCCTCCCCATTAAGTGGTTCGGGTCGGGTCTTTGGATCCAAAATCTAGACCCGAACCCGAACCAGCAATTCATAAAAAGAGGGTTGGCTCGGGTTAAACCTAAGCCCAACCAAATCCTTCCCCTCCCCTAACCGACGTGAGGAAGAGAAGTATAGAGGGAGAGAGTGTCCGCCAGCAACCATCGTCAGCGACGGTTTAACAGTACACCTCAAGCCCTTTGACTCTCTCTTGCGACGTCGTCCTCACGAGGTGGAGAACCTATCGTAGACGATCGACTTAATAGCCGATGGCGACCGGAGCCACGAGGGCTCCAAAGGCGAACACCCACGACACGAGGCTAACGGTAAGAGGCTTCCAGTGGTGGAGAGGTAGCGACCTGAAGCCGCCGGCCGATGCGACTAGCCGGCGAAGCCGAAATCCTACAAATTAGGTATTTCTATTTTAACTATTAAACTGAAATTAAGATTGAGGGATGGGAGAAGGCTTACCAAGGAGTCACATGGTGGTCTTCGATGGCTCTGGTGCCACTCCGGCAGGTTGATTCCACGGCGTGACTTCGACGGTGAGAAGAAAACGAAGGAGGAGAAAAAGAAGAAAAGGGAAAATGAGGCTTTGGGGGAGGGGGGGTCATTTGATTCGGGTTCGACGAGATCTTCGTTGCGCCTCGTCCCGTGTTGGAGAGGGAAAGGGGAGGGAATTGCACACGCAGCGCACATGCACCCTCCTCTCTCAACCCTTTTTTTCTATTCTCACAACTTGCTAGGCATCGACGACGACATAGTACCAGATCAGAGATAGAGATTCTAGTCGAGTGGCTTGGCAAGCCATCCGATGAGGCGACATGGGAGTTGGAGATTGATATCTTGGAGCGTTTCCCCGACTTTATACCTTGAGAGTAAGGTGGGGGAAGCGTGGTGGGCTGATACACCTTGTTAGAGTGTTTTCTTATTGCATTAGTTGTTTATTTTCATTAAAATAAAGTTCCTGTAGGTCGCGTTCAAACGCAGGAGGGGTCGCATTCGAACGCTCTTGCGAACGCCTGCATCATGTTCGTAAATACAGAGAACACGAAATGCACATTCGAACGCGGTGGGGCGCGTTTGAACACCTGCATCGCGTTCGCACATACAGAGAACACCTTTTGTGTGTTCGAATGCGATCGGGCGCGTTCGAACGCGATCGACGGGATTGCACTAGGATTAGGGTTATTGTTATTAGGGCCTGTTAGCTAGCCTTTATAAAGGTGTGGATGGCAGCCAAATTCATAATGCTATTGGTTATTGATTTCTTGCCTCCTATCTTCTTTCTATTCTCTCTTCCTCCTCCCTCCTCTCTATTCACCAATCTTTCACCCCAACCGTTGGCAAGGTCTCTTCTAACTTCTAATCTCCCTCGTCTGTCGAGTCCTCTCTCTTCTTTGGGATCTCGACCACTTCTTCCCCTTTGTCTATATCCGTTAACTACATCCATCATCCACCTTCATCTTCATTATCATCTATAACCTTAACATCAACTCGACCCATCATCACCACTATCATCTGTGTTATTTTGTGTTTTCGTCCTAGTTGTAGTTCGAACTACGAAGGGCGTAAATACAAAAATTGTAGATTAGGGAGTTACGGATCTAAACCAATTTGTTTCGTAATTTTCTGATTATAGGAGAATATTTGGTGAATATTTTCCCACGGTTGCGCGGACTGATTCCTGTAATAAATCCAGATCTTGAAGGAATTGTTCCGTAGCCTATCTTTTGGTACCATAGCTGGCGGTGGCACCGGGAAAACACTCACAGGATCAAAGATGAGTTTCTGTTCCTCCATGATTGCTTTTTCCTCATTTGTCTTGGATCGCATGTTAATCATCGTTCGAGATACCAATGTTATGAATCATATTTGGACTGATTTAGGCATAAGATAATTTTTGTGTTGGTAGCCTCAGAAGTTAAGATTCTAATAGTTTTCGTTTCACATAAATCAGAGGTCAGGATGAAAAATTAAAATTAAAATTGTGGAGGAAGGTTGACATATGGTAGAATTATAATTATCCGACATTGCGGCGGTCGTCAGTGTGCAGCAGATGGCCAAGGGTAGTTGTGGACGGCTGTATAGTAGGGTGGCTCGTAGTGGAGAAGGGTGGCTAAGGTTTGGAAGCTTTGGAGGTTCTGCGGCTATGATTTACTTCTATAAAGATAAAGACGATCTAACGGTTGAAAGAAAATATAAAGGCAATAAGAAATAATTGGCTAAATTCAAGATTTATTTCATTATAATAATTGTCACGATCTGAAATAGGAATCATGACCGGCCATGCATCTCAATATACTTGAGATACACGAAGCCTTATTAATACTTTCTACATGTACGATGGCAAAATAAATAAATAAAATGATCTGCTTTATTAAATTTAAAACTAATTGCAATAAACATAAAACAATGTTAATATTTTTTTTTGAGTCTCTAACCGAAATAAATAAAACTTTTAATCTAAAGCATAAAATCTAAAAGAGCGAAAAAGTAAATAGGTGAATCTTAAGTGGAGGTGGAGTCCGAGTACATCTCGCTCATTTGCCCCGCTGACTATTACCTGAAATAGATAAATAAATACAAAAAAAAAGAATCCATGAGCCAACAACTATAGCTCAGTGAGTGGAATCCACTCGAAAACCAAATAAATTTTAAATCATATTAATGCTGAATAAAATTTAACTAAAAGCAACAATATCCAATAGGCATGCTCTTTAAATAATAATAATGGCAACAATAGAGAGAGTCACAACTTGTAACCTTGCACAATTTCAACATATTAACATCTTTTTAATATTTATACTGTCATATGTCTTAATGGGTCTAAACCCTATGGATCCACATTAACTAGAAGTCACATCGAGATGACGCTCGGGATTTTTCTTCATAGCTGATCCGGTTAGGGTCATCAGATGGTATCACTATGTGATCAACACATTTTGTCTTTTTCACTAACCATTGAGAGAGGTTAGAGTCATCTAGAAAATTTTCTTATTCATTCTACGACTGTTCCCTAATATAAAGTTGTGCAAGAGGATCTAGGGAGTAAGTCATACGAATGGCCAAAAAGTGAGCAGATTTAGTTTGTCAACGATCACCCAAATTGCATCATGATTTGATCTAGTGCGGGAAAGTCCCGAAACAAAGTCCATAGTCACATCCTCCCACTTCCATTCCGATAAAGGCAAAGGCTGTAACATCTCTGCAGGCTTTGGTGCTCAATTTTGACTTGCTGACAAGTAAGACATCTGGCTACAAAGTTAGCTGTCCTTTTTCATGCCATTCCACCAGAAGTTTTCTTGCAAATCTCTATACATTTTTGTGCTGCCTGGGTGGATACTGAATTCTGAACTGTGAGCCTCTGACATAATTTCATTCTTTAACTCCTCACTGGATGGGACGCAGGCTCGATTCTGGTACTTGACTAATCCTTCATCTGATCTCGAATAGCCAGGTGCTTCTCCTTTTTCTAATCCTTCCAAGATCTTCTTGAGGTTGGCATCCTCTAATTGAGCAGCCTGGATGCGATCTAAAAGTGTAGGGTTGATCACTAGCCGGCTGCAAATAGCTACTCTCTCTGGATTTGATGTTACTTCAATCTTCAGGCGTCTGAATTCTTCAATAATGCACTGCTGACAAGTAAGTGCTGATAAGTGCCCCTTTGATGATTTCCTGCTCAAAGCATCGGCTACCACATTTGCCTTCCCAGGATGGTAATTAATACTAACATCATAATTCTTGATTAATTCTAGCCACCTGCGCTGCCTCAAATTAAGTTCTTTCTGAGTGAAAATATATTTGAGGTTCTTGTGATCAGTAAAAATTTCAGAAGATTCTCCATAAAGGTAGTGACGCCAATTCTTTAGTGCAAAAACCACCGTAGCTAACTCAAAATCATGAGTAAGATAGTTCTTCTCATGAATCTTAAGTTGTCTAGATGCATAAGCTATAACCTTTCCATGCTGCATGAAAACACAACCGAGACCCTGTCAAGATGCATCACTGTAAATTACAAAGTTGCCGCCCTCTGTCGGAAGTGAAAGGATAGGAGCTGAAATCAATCTCTGCTTGAGCTCTTGGAAGCTATTTTCACAATCATCTGACCACTCAAATCTCACCCCTTTTTGGTGAGGTGAGTAAGTGGCAAGGCAATCCGTGAAAATCCCTCCATGAACCTTTTATGGTAGCCTGCCAATCTAAGGAAACTGCGTACTTCAGATACTGAAGTAGGCCTCGGCCATTTGATAACAACCTTGATCTTCTTTTGATCCACCTTGACTCCATCCTTGCTGATTATATGTCCCAAGAAAGCCACCTCATCCAACCAAAACTCACACTTCTTAAACTTTGCATAAAGCTTTTCCTCACGAAGATTTTGAAGTATTATTCTTAGATGTTCCTCATGCTTTTCTCTACTCTTGGAATAGATCAATATATCGTCAATGAATATCACAACAAACTGGTCCAAAAAGGTTTTGAAAACCCGATTCATTAAGTCTATAAAAGCTGCAGGTCAATTTGTAAGATCGAAAGACATCACTAAGAACTCATAATGGCCATAGTGAGTCCTAAATGCTGTCTTTGCAATATCTTCATTCTTGATCTTCAATTGGTGATAACCAGACCTCAAATCGATTTTTGAGAAGACCTGAAAGCCTTGCAGTTGATAAAAAAAATCATCGATCCGGGGTAGTGGATACCTGTTCTTCACAGTGACTTTATTTAACTCCCGATAATCAATGCAAAGACGCATCGATCCATCTTTCTTCTTTATAAATAAAATTGATGCTCTCCAAGGTGATACACTCGGACGAATAAAACCCAAATCCAGCAACTCTTGAAGTTGGGTTTGCAACTCTCTAAGTTCTGCTGGTGCCATCCTGTAGGGTGCCTTTGATATTGGTTCAGTGCCAGGAAGCAGATCTATGGTGAAGTCTATCTCTCTATCGAGTGGAAGACCAGGTAGATCTTCAGGAAAAACATCTGGAAATTCATTTACCACTTGAAGTTCATGAATCTCCTGCTCTGCACGCTCCACGCCCACTACCGATGCCAAAAAACCTAGGCATCCTTTCTTCATTAATCGATTTGCTTGAAGTGCTGAGATAATACTGGTCGTAGGAATTTTTCGCTCACCCTGGAAGAAAAATTCTGGCTTCTCCGGGATAGAAAATGTAATCCTTTTTATTCTACAATCTACTATAGCATGATGTGCAGATAGCCAATCCATACCTAGTATAACATCAAAATCATGCATGTCCAGACAAATAAGATCTATTGGAAGTTTCTGATCATCTATCTCTACTAAACAAGATCTGCAAATAAGATTTAAAAGTATGGTCCTCCCTATGGGTGTAGTCGCTGTTAAATATGATTCCATAATCTCAGGTGCAATAGGTAATAAGGAAAGAAAATCAGGTGAACCAAAAGAGTGTGAGGCTCTAGAGTCTATAAGGACTTTAGCTGGTATGGAAGAAATAGATAATATACCTTGCACCACGGATGGTGAGTGCTCAGCCTTTTCCTGGGTCAAAGTATAAATTCTTCCTTTATTCTCTGGCCTCGCTCCTGGATTTCTGCTATTTGTTGGAGGCCTATTGTTCGTTGTGCCAGACTGGGACGGTCGATGCTGTTGATCCTGCTGAGAAGTCGGACGCCATCCCCCACGTGGTGCTCTGCAATCTCTCGCTAAGTGGCTGGGTCTTCCACAGTTGTAGCAGCTTTGTGGTATTCCATTGCATCCAACACTAGACGAATGTGAGCGTCCACACCTCGTGCAAATTTTAAGCTGACTCTGTTTGGGACCTCCCCTAGAAGGGTTTGGTCCACTCCCGGTCCTCAAGGGCTGTTCAGACGATTGACCACCTACTCTGTTTTGCTCCTGGTACCTCCTCGGCTTCTTCTGTGGATACTGCTGTTCTCGTTTTTGGCGAAGCTCCCCAATATTTTTCTCGGCGAGGAGTGCCTTAGACACCATTTCTAGAAGTGTCTGACACTGGAATAGTGATATCCTATCTCTGATGGTTGGCCGCAACTTACCCTCGAAGAAGCTAACTTTCTCTTCCTCGCTCGTTGCTATATGTGGAACAAATCGCAACAGCTCGGTGAACCTCGCCTCAAAGTCCACCACAGACATGCCTCCCTGTCTCAGCTCAAAGAACTCATCATGTTTCTTTTTCTTTAAGGCTCAAGGGTAGTACTTCTCGAAGAAAATCCTCTTAAAGTTTTCCCAGGTCAGCTCCTTCTCTCGTCCAATGTACTAGCACTCAATCATCTGCCACCAATGCTCTGCTCGATCCTCAAACATATAGGTCGTCAAGGCAACCCTTTGATCCTTTGAGCAATCCAATATTCGCAATATCTTCTCGATTCGCAGTAGCCATGCCTCTGCTTCAATCGAATCAGTGGTCCCTCTAAATGTAGGTGGAGATGCCTTCAAAATTTTTTCAAACACTGTACCCCTATCTAGACTAAGGGGCCTTGACTCTGATGTAGCCGAAGTCTGTGATGATTGTCCTCCAACGGCCTGAAGAAGGGTCTGAAGCACTGATACCACTGTATGAGTAGCATAAGTTGGGGCAGGAGTAGGGATCTGGGTAGGGGTAGAAGTCTGGATAGGAGTAGGAGCTTGGGTAGGAGCAGTTTTCGATTCCGAACCAGGAATAGCAGTCCCTACTCCTGTCAGGAGATAAACTCTGGGTCGTAGCTCGTCGTCGACGACGACGCGTATACATATTGCCCCTTCAAGATTTATAAATAAGATAAGAATAATTTTACTAAATATAATAAAAGTTTCATAACAAACCTGAGCTTATGCCACCGGATCTCCACACAACTCTAAGGGTGTTTTAAAATGACAATTTTAGCTTTGATACCAATATTGTCACGACTCGAAAAAGGAATCATGACCGGCCATGCATCTCAATATACTTGAGATACACGAAGCCTTATCAATACTTTCTACGTGTACGATGACAAAATAAATAAATAAAATGAAAATCTGTTTTATTAAATTTTAAAACTAATTGCAATAACATAAAACAATGTTAATGTTTTTGAGTCTCTAAACTAAATAAATAAAACTTCTAATCTAAAGCATAAAACCTAAAAGAGCGGAAAAGTAAATAGGTGGATCCTAAGTGGAGGTGGAGTCCGGGTATATCTCGCTCAGTCGCCCCGCTGATTATTACCTGAGATAGATAAATAAATACAAAAAAAAAATAGAATCCATGAGGCAACAACTATAGCTCAGTGAGTGGAATCCACTCCAAAACCAAATAAATTTTATATTATATTAATGCTGAAAAAGATTAAACTAGTAGCAACAATATTCATAACAATTTGCAATAAGCATGCTCTTTAAATAATAACAAGGATAACAATAGAGAGGGTCATAACTTGTAACCTTGCACGGTTTCAACATATTAATATACTTTCAATATCTATACTGTCATATGTCTCAATGGGTCTAAATCCTGTGGATCCATATCAACTAGAAATCACCTCGAGATGACGCTCGGGACTTTTCTTCATAGCTGATCCGGTTAGGGTCATCAGATGGTATCACCCTGTGATCAACACACTCTGTCTTTTCCTCTAACTCCGCCAGAATCACCTAAGAAAGTCACCGCAGTGATCTAATTTAGGATTTTCCCCCGGACTTTCAAATCGACTTGAGTCACTATGGGAAATCGCAAGCGATTTATGCCGGGACTGTTCTCTAAGTCGTACAAATATTAGTCTCGTTTTTTCTTTTCATAAATTTTGATATTTACACGAAGTATGGTGATGCACTGAGTATAATGATTAAATGCACACAGAAAATATAATAATTAAATTTTTGCATGTACGGATGAAATAAATAGAGTTACACATAGGAATTGTAACAATTAAACTTTTACACGTAAGGGTGAAATAAATAATTTGCACATGGAAAATTACATGGTCTAACAAAGGTACGAAATATAATAAAATAAATATGTGAGTGAATCCACTCACCTGAGTCTAGGTAAGACAACCGAAATTTCAATCTCTAGCTCACATACTAAAAATCACCACTTTAAATAATAAATAATATTCAAAATTTTAATTTGAATAATATCAATATTTCTAAAATTAAAAAAAAACTAAAAGAAAAACTAAAATGGGTTTAACCCACCCATTGGATTGGGCTGGGCTGTTGCTGGCCCGACCCAATCTAAAAAGAAATCAATTAAATCGGATTGGGCCGAGGCTTAGCCAAAATTAATTGGATTGGGCTCGGGCTAACCCGCAACCCACCCAAATAAGTGGTTCAGGTCGGGTCTTTGGATCCGAAATCCAACCCGAACCCGAACCCAAACTTTAAAAGAAAAGGGTTGGCTCGGGTTAAACCCGAGCCCTACCCAAACCCCTTTTCTTCTTACGACCAATGCGAGGAAGAGAAGGGTTGAGGGAGGGAGTGATCGTCGGCGACCCTGCCGGTAGCGGTTCACGACCACCCTCAACCTCTCGGCTCTCTCTCTCTCTCTCTCTCTCTCTCTCTCTCTCTCTCTCTCTCTCTCTTCATCCTCCACACAAGGTGGAGGACGACTCACCACCGACGGCCGACGCTGAGGCTGGCATCGATTGGAGCCATGAGGGCTCTTCCAGAAGGCATCCATGGCGCAAGGCTAACGACTTGGAGCTCTCGAGCACGAGCAGCAGCAGCCGAAGCCGTCGGCCGGCAAGAGTTGCCGGCGAAGCTGAAATCCCCAATTTAGGTATTTTCAATTTACCTTTTTAAATTTAAATTAAACTAGAGGGATGAGAGAGGGCTCACCGGGGAGGAGTGTGGTGGTCCCAAATTCCTCCGGTGATGCTCCGGCAATTCGATTCCATAGTGACGACTCTGACGGTGAGAAAAGAAAGAAAATGAAGGAGGAGAAGAAGGCTGGGGGGGTTAAGGAGAGAGAGAGGATTATGGTTTAATTTATAGATTAGAAGAGGATCAAATCTAATCCGATTTGGATTAGATGAAATCCCCCCTTATCTGGGCCTCGTCGCGTGCTGGAGAGGGAGAGGGGAGGGGCTGCATGGGTAGAGCACGTGCACCCTCCTCTCTCAACCCCCAATTAATTTTTTTTTCTTTCTCTGGTTCTGACACTTTCTAAATACATAATGATAAGAATTAATAAAAGAAAGAATTTGATTTATATAATTTAACCTAATCGTAATGAAAATAACCAATGTCATCACTAATGTGTCTCTAAATAATTTGAATTAACAAATAGTCTAAAAATAAAGACCAAAAGAACGGAAAGGTAAAGGGTAGGTCCTAAGTGGAGGTAGGGTCTTGATGCATCTTATTTAGTCGTCACGTTGACCATTATTTGAAATATTAGAAGAGAAAAAATCAATGAGCCAACAACTATAGCTCAGTGAGTAGTCACTACCCAAAAGCTAAATAAATCTAAAATTTATAATATTATGATGTGATTCGGACTAGATCGGATCACCTTGAAAGACATTGGACTTGATAGATCAAGTCTAGTTATCTTATTTATTATTCTTATGTGGTTTAGTAAAGTGTCAGTATGTTAGGATTTTATTTAATTAGTTAAATCCAACTCTGCGTAGTTTTGGAAAAATATTCGTAGAATATTCTACAGATATCCGAATAATATCGAACTAGTTGGATTAGATCACCAACCTCCAGATCTACAACTTTGGTATTTGTGACTTCTCTAGATTCAGAATCTATCTACGGCAAAACAAAGGGTTAATCCGAGAAGATAAGGAAGGCTGGTTTAATTAAATTTTTTTTAGACCTTTCGATTTAATCTCTATAAGTAGGGCCTTATGGCTTATATCTTAGGCATGCTTGGAATGAAAGATTAATTGGCTTTTGCCCTGGCATCTCTCTTAATTAGGCCGCAGGCCTTTACATCTCCCTCCTCCCTCTTCACCAACCAGCGTCACCTCTTCCGTTGGCACGGTCTCATCTAGTTTCTAATCTCCCTCTACTGCCGATCCCTTTAGTC
Organism: Typha angustifolia; assembly: GCF_048772165.1. Lineage (NCBI taxonomy): Eukaryota > Viridiplantae > Streptophyta > Magnoliopsida > Poales > Typhaceae > Typha > Typha angustifolia. The sequence continues at coordinate 5,482,094 of NC_133252.1, read as the reverse complement.
CTGTAGGGCAGACCTACTTCTCCCCCTTTGTCTCTTTATCTTAACTGTCTCTACCTCCTGTACGGTTTTTACCGCCTTTAATCATCTATCGCATCCGCATCCCCAAACCACCACCACCATCATCTATTGTTGAGCCACCTCCATTAATTACTTGGCCTCCACTACATCATCACCTCTATCCTATACTTAGGAATCTGTGCCTCCACCTGCGAATTCCAAATTTTGTGCAGAACCGCTACGAATTGGATCAAGCCGGTTAGAACACAAAATAAAAATTCAAATTCAATAATATAAAATGACAATTTTACTAAATATCTTCTTTAAGTAACAATAATAACGGTCCGTCAGCCACAGCCCAAACTCCGCGCCACCCGCACGACCGCGCAAACCATCACGAGGTAGAGAAGTTGCTGATAATGCCCAACGACCTCTTCCCCTTAGCTGGAGGCGACCTGAGCCACGAGTTCTTTTTCTGAAGGCGACCATGGCACGCGGCTCATGATGCAATGCTCCTGAGCACGAGTGGCAATGACTCGAAGCCGCCGGTAGACCCGATTAGCCGACGAAGCCGTGATCCTCTAAATTAGGTATTTCTATTTTTACCTATTAAACTTAAATTAAATTGAGGGGTAGGAGAAGAGTCGTGTGGTGGTCTCCTATTGCTCCTATGATGCTCTGACAGTTCGATTCGATTGTGGGTGCTCCGAAGGGAAGGGGAATACGTATCCGAAAATACTAGGGTTAGGGTTTTAATTTATAGGATAAGTTTTTGAACCTTTATTGGAGATCAGATTTGGATTTTGAATAGCTGAAATCTCTTGACCACTCCTCCGAGAAATACTAGGGTTAGGGTTCTAATTTATAGGATAAGTTTTTGAACCTTTACTAGAGATTTAAAGTTTAATATGGGACCCCCTTTTTTCTTCTTCCTGTTCTTACATGCTATATTTAGGTCCTTACAACATTATTAAGGGATAAGATATTCTAATATAGGCTTTAATACATATTATAAGTTAAATATGTATAAATACCCTAAAACACTTATTTAGATTTTAGAGACGTGCCAATAGTGGCACACTGGGGACTGCTGAATTTGCAAAGAGCATGCCAACAGGATATCGACACGGTAATCCTTGACATGTCTCATGATCTTTTTCTGCTAACATGGTTGATTTGTTAATCTTTTTTCTCATATATTAAGGTATGGTTTTTCTAACACATTTTACATTATGGATTTATATGTTTTAAATGATTGAGAATCCAGAGTATAACAAAGGAGATAAACTTTCCATTTTGAGGCTAATAGAAGTAGTCGAATGTCTTAATGCCTTTCATATTTAATTATTTATGTTCAATAGTTGATAGCTATTATGGGAAGAGTAATATGCTTATATCTTGATATAATTTACAGGACAGATTCTTGGCATTTCCTCCTGAACAACACCCTATCGTTCTGCAAATTGGTGGAAATAACTTGGACAACTTGGCAAAGGCAGCTGAACTTGCAAATGCTTATTCTTATGACGAGATTAATTTAAAGTTTGATATCATATTAAACTTCTTCTATTAACTTTTACATTATGTATATATTTTTCATTTGTATGATCCTAAATGATGATGTTCTTTCAGCTGTGGTTGCCCAAGTGGGAAAGTTGCTGGTCATGGTTGCTTTGGTGCACGCTTAATGTTTAACCCTGAGGTTTGTTTAATGTCAATCAGCATAAGAAAAGAAGAATACAATGTAGAACCTTTTAATTTCTTCTCTTTAATATTGCTAACCTGAATTTTACATTCTTGTCCTAAGTTTGTTGGGGATGCTATGTCAGCTATTGCTGCAAACTGTGACGTTCCTGTTAGTGTAAAATGCAGAATTGGAGTCGATGATCACGACTCATATGAAGAACTCTGTGAGTTCCCTTAATTTTTTTGTCCTTGGAATTAATATTAAATAACTACAGGCCTTCTTACATGAACTTTGGAAAAGAAATAGTTTGTAACTTTTTCATACATTTCATTAATCAATACTGGAAGGAAGAGTCCGATGGACCCAATAAATATTGTATTACTGCAGAAAAACTTCTTGTTGACTGTATCACATGATCGACTGCAATTGAAGTTATTGAATTTAGTTATCGCTCATCAAATTAATAACTTTTCGAGTTAAAAGAAAATACAATCTGTCTCTCAAATAGTCAAATTGATATTTCACTCTTTATGAACATAGTTATAGACTTTGTTACTCCAATTTAGCACCAACTGATCCATGGATTTGCTTACAACTTCTTCAATTGTTTGCATTTTACTCTTGTATGCTTGTTCTTTATCTGACGATTAAGATGCCACCATATAGTGGTTTATCTTGTCCTTCAATAATTGATGGCTGTGAAACACTAGATTAGGATCATTTATTTCTTCTGTTGCAACTTAGGACATTTCCAACCTTCCATGTTGCAATCATCCTTTCTTGATGTTGATGTAGTGGCACTAAATGGAATCTTTTGCTGGCAACTATCTTCCCATACTACCACCTTTATACTTATGCTGAAACTATCTGAACCTAGACTATATGGTTGGAAAAAGTAAAATGTAGCTAATTAGCTAAAGAAGACGCCTCTAAGATGGAATGTAACAGTAGTGATTCCCCAATTTTTCCTAATTTTTTTTGTAATTTCTACATATTCATTCTTTTGTCTTTTTGACAATAGCTAATTGTAGCATGCTAGTTATATTTCGCTGATTCTTTTCTATTGTTTTAACTTTCAATTAGGAAATTCAAAATTTAAAATTATGGAGAAATATGAGGTCAAATTCTGTGAAAAGAATGATTTGCAGATTAATTCCACTTTATAATCACATTAGCAAACATAGACCTCATGTTGCTTATTGTTATATGTTGTATATGTATGCATTGCGTATAAATACAAAGTTTACATTGCTTAAATAGACGAAGCATTGTGCACAAAAAGATATGCACCTGTTATGCAAATGTATGCATTGCTTATGGAAATGTGCTTAGTTATCACCCAATGTTAACAGGAGTTGATGAAAATATATTGAAGAAGGACTATTATGTTAGAGTCAACTTGGTTTTCCAATAATATTTTCTCATAGTTTAAGAGGGTGTATCTTCTAGAGAGCTAAAGTAGAGTATTTTTAGAAAATATAATGTAATCCATTGATACCTTTTCATAAGCCATAGTTGGGATTGTTTTACAAGAATAAAGTCCAAAACATGGGGCCCGAATTGTAAATGCAAAAAGATAGTGTGTAAACTATAATTTTGTGTAAATGTAGTGTCTATAATGTAATTCTTCTCTTAAATCAAGGTTTAAAAAAACTATAGATGGTAGACGGGTGGACAAGGGATCATGTAGCACCTAAGCATTAGGCTATTAGAACGCACTAATTTATCAATATGTACAACAATTTTGATTTTCAAAGTCAATCTACATGCTAAAATATGATATGAGATAATGCTAAGGCAGTCACCTAGGCGGAACCTTAGCGGAGCCTATTTATGTTCGATCTAAGGTGGGCTATTAAGCATCAACTATCTCTACATCTTTTTCTCCAAAAATTCAAATTACTTGAATTTTTATATATATGTTTTTGCACATGGTAAATATGGTTGATGCAATGGATCATTCCTTTCATGAACTATTTAGGTCAACAACTAGGATTACCAAGTTAGCTCTCCCTTATGAAATTGAAGTGTTCCTTTGTGTAAATTATGTTGCACATATGCAAATGTTTATTTGCTTATACACCATGGTTTGACGTATTTTGCATTGGCCATAAACACAAAATTTTGATATATATGAATTGCATCATAAATTTGATCTAACTAAATCCAAGTCGGGACATCATTATTTGATGTCCTAATGTCTTGAGCATGACATTGTATGTTTCCTTCCTACTCTCTCTCTCTCTCTCTCTCTCTCTCTCTCTTCCCTGATTGTTGCTATTTTTTCCTTCACTACACTCTTTTTTACCATTCCTTTTAACACCCCATCTGATCATTTCTGTTGCAAAGGTGATACTTAGCCTCATCTGGAAGTGGCTGTCCTGCCACCTCTATTCCACGGTGATGCTGACAATGTGCTCATGTATTTGTGAAATGCACCTGGAATTCATTTTTTTTGTGGTATATTCACTCTTTGTATTATGTTATTACTATCTTATGCGAGTAATCTAAATTTCCTTACCTTTATCATTTTTATTTGAACTTTTAGATTTTTCTATATTTTATATTATTTTTTAGAAATTAAGTAGTTAAAATATAGTGTGCAACCAAAATATATCTAATATAGTGGTCGAAATGGCCAATATTGCCGATTTTGCCAATATATATAAGTTTATTCTAATGACCGATATCAATATTAGAACCTTGCATAATGTGGATTTTTGCTTGATGCGTAACTTTTAAACATGATTTATCTTCTACTGTTTCCTACTTATTTTCACCTTCACTTTTACTATTTCTTTGTATATACCTTAGAAATTATGCTCACCGGTAAATTTAAGAAGCCTGAGCATGCAATCCTTTTATTCTTGCTAATGCATACAAGATGTAGACTTTTGTCTCATCCCTGGTTCATTGCTGTATTTCTAAACTAGGTATACATTTCTCAGTTAATCAGTTTGTTTGAACTTTGAAATGTGTCTAGCCTATGAAATCATAGATTTATGTGAATAGGTGATGTGTCATGGTACTAGTGTTTATCCAGGATTTTCTTTGTCAGTCAATACATAGCTAATCAACATTGATAAGTACCTTGTTGAATTTTTTAGAAATTCTACTACAGTATACTAAAAGATACACAGTTGGGAACACTCCAAGAAAATTTTCTTTTTCAGTTTTACTTCATTCTGACTGGGAGTAGAATATCCCATTCCGACCTTGATATGTGGAATCGTCTTGCGCCATATGTACTGAAATTGTTCGGTACTTTGGGTTCAATTTGTAAATCCCTTTTTTACTTAATGTAGCTAATAGTTGTTGATCTTAAGATTCTTAACAACCAACGCTTTTGTGCTTACTGTACATTAGACATGGAACTTTCTAAACTAATTTTGTTTGCTTCCTTTAGGTGGCTTTGTAGATACAGTAATCTCTAAATCTCCAAGCAGGCATTTTATCATACATGCACGAAAGGCTTTGCTCAATGGCCTATCTCCTGCTGCGAATCGCAAGATTCCACCTTTAAAGTATGTATGATTTATGTGGAAGTCGTATTGATCTTATGGTGGAAAAGTGGAAACATCCGTTCAAGATGCTCATTTGTGATGTTATGTGTACAATATTTGCTATTCGTAGATTAATTACCACAACAGATGCTTTATCAGGCACATTTTTTCTGCACCATTTAGTTGTTTATCAACTTATTAGTGGATCAGTTACCAGCTTGCTCACCAGATTATCTGACATAACAACAGCTTTTATTTTGTAAACGTAGGTTGATGGATGTTACAGGAAAAACATAATTCTGAATAAGCAATGCTTAAATCAGTTATTGAACTTTTCTAATTTGAGATATTCTTGCCATAGTGAAGTTGGAAAAATGTATGTACAGTGGTGAACTTTCCAGAAAGTATCTGAAATAATAATGTTGGTTAGGGAGCTTATTAGGAAGCGCATCCCTTGCTTTCCAGCAGCTATTGGCCATCTAGGACGTTTTCAATTACCTCCCTGTGGCCATGATGCATCACTTTTTATTTTGGAAGTATCATGAGCAAAGATGGCTGTGCCACAGGCACGGACTGTGCCGATCATCGGTTGGCAAGGTACGTGCCGTGGCACTTGCCGGCCGTGCCGTAAGAGAATGAGAGAAAGAGGTAAGAGATACTCACCTTTGCCATTGTAGTCGCCGTCGCCGTCGCCATCACCATTGCTCGCCGATCGCCGCCCGCCACTCGCCGTTGCCGTCGCTTCGTTCCCTAGCCCCCCGAGAGAGAAGAGAGATCGAGAGAGAGATCGAGAGAGAGAGAGAGAGAGAGAGAGAGAGAGAGAGAGAGAGAGAGAGAGGGTTAAAAACTTAAGTTGCGGGTTCGGATCCGGATCTCTCTCTTCTCTCTCGGGGGCTAGGGCACGAAGCGGGCGGCGATCGGCGATCGACGACGAGGTCGATGGTGAGCGGCGATGCATTAGGAGGGGTGCCGTGCGGCACCCTCGTGCCAAGTGTCGGTACACCGCCGGCACGGCAAGTGCTGACCGGCATGTGCCATGCTGGTCGGCACGGCCATCCTTGACCATGAGTAAAGTTTGTTGGTATTTTATACCTCATTTTAGAGTGTATCCTATGAGTGTTTTCAAAAAAAATTTTCGAGGTCCACATGTTCAGCTGCCCTTGGTTTACATATATCATTGTGATGCCTTTTTATTGTTGTTTAAGACTCTAATACATTTATATTATTGACATGGTTATTATTATTATTATTATTATTATGTTTTCACTGAGTGAACAATATTCTCTGCCCTAATTAGTCTTCTATTATTATCTAAAAAATGGATCTTGGAATGCACATTCCACAATTTATACTAATTTACTGGCAAGTCACTTTCTAGTGTCCATTACTTCAGGTGCACTACAAATGAATCTAAATCAGTGTTTTAGGAGGTTTGTTTAATTTCTTTTATGACCATCAAGGCTGCCATAAGAATCTAAACGAGTATAGTAACGTTGCCCGGCACCCTGGTGACAATCATCTTTTGTTTATCTGCCATAGAATATGATGTAAAGTTCACTAGGACAACAATCTTGCTTGTCTGATTTCTGGAATTATCAATTGAGTTGTCTTGGCACTTCCTCATTTTAAGCCTCCTTCCCTGCAGATTTCCTTGTAATTTGTCACAACTGTCAAAAAATTCTTCCTGGTGGTGGATCAATCACCAGAGTTGAGCTTCTCTTTGCATGATAAGAGCCCAAGCATTATGCTAATATTCACATTAATGCTGTCTTGTGAGCAAGCAAGACGTGAATGATTAGTTTTACACTTTGATGACAGTTTAGTGGAACTTCCAGATTTTTGGGTGGTGTTGGTACAAGGTAGTTTCAAGATTAATTATCTTTATCTTTTCTGTAGATATGCTGAAATGGCTCTTTTTCGACCTACATATTACCTGTTTGTTTATCAATGTGCTTCATATTGTTTACTTTGTGTAATCTTTTAGTTATTTATGTAAAATTTTGATTGTTTGGTACTCCAATTGTACTTATTTAACAAGTCATAAATGAGTATTGAGAACATTTCTTGCAAAATATGTATAAATACATGACTAATATCAACTATGTCAAATTGGCTTTGCCATAAGGAATGTATACTTTGTGCAAATAATGGAAATAGCCTACTTGTCGAGGTTAACAAGCTGTCCTTTTGACTTGTAATGCTGGGATAGGAAATCTTGAGGCTCTTGGTCATATCATTTCTTATATTCTAATTTGATAAGTATTTCCATTTCATACTTATATCATGTTTCTTACAAATTCACTTGCAGATATGAGTACTATTTTGCTTTGTTGCGTGACTTCCCGGAAGTTCAGTTTACACTAAATGGAGGCATAACTTCAATTGACCAGGTAAGTTGATTATGCAAACTAGGTAAAATAGGTTTTGAGTTTTCTTTTTTCTTTTCTAATATATGCCTATTTAGATTGAAAACAGTCCCAATTTTACTGGGAGAGTTGGATCATTTGGTTGGTAACTTAAATTGAGAAAAGCCCCAGTTTACTTACTATTAGGAAAGATCTAGATTAGCTACATAGGGATTTGTTTATGTCCACTTATCTATGTACTGAGGGCTGAGGAGAAACTCCATGATGCAAATATCCTTGTGCAAGATTACTCTTCGCTTCTCCTTTAAAATCAATGGATTAGCTTCTTCCTTGATGACCTAACTGTAATCTTCCTTTCCCCAAAACTTAGGTTTATAATTTTATTTTTCTTCCATCTTACTAATCACGCTAACATGGAAAATGACACAGAGAGATTGGAAAGCAGATTGTGAGACACCCTATATTTTCTCTCATTGGTTGTGGGCCATTTACCTCCTTGTTTTTCCTCATATCAACACGATCGTACGTTACATAACTTTGGAATCAATGCAAGTGCAGATCCATTGAATCCAATTATATAAAGATGGAGTTGCTTGTGAAGATCTTTTCAAAAGTACAATGATGGTTCAGTTTTCTTATGAACCTTCTATATTCCCACCAAGGTGTAATCTGAATAGCTCTTTGAAGATCTTATGACTCATGATCAGAAGTCTCGGAATTATTAACTAGTTTTTGCTTGAACCGACTCTCATCGTATCTAAAGTTGGACAAATCTGTCACGACCCGGATTAGAATCATGACCGGCTATGCACCTCAATATGCTTAAGATACACGAAGCTTTACTAACACTTCTTAAGTGTACAATGACAAGAATAAATAAACGAAGAAGATCTGCTTTATTAAATTTAAACTAATTGCAATGAACATAAAACAATGTTAATGTTTGAGTCTCTAAACGAAATAAGTTAACATTTAATTTAAAGCATAAAATCCAAAATAGCGAAAAGGTAAATAGATAGGTCCTAAGTGGAGGTGGGGTCCGGGTACGTCTCGCTCAGTCGCCACGCTGACTATTACCTGAGATAGATTAAAAAAAAAGAAATCCACGAGCCAACAACTATAGCTCAGTGAGTGGAATCCACTCGAAAACCAAATAAATTCTAAAATTTTATAGTGTTAAATAAAACATAAGATCAACGATATACATAACAATTTGTAATAGGCATGCTCTTAAATAATAACAATGATAACAATAGAGTCATAACTTGTAACCTTGCACAGTTTCAAAATATTAATATCTTCCCAATATTTGTACTGTCATTTGTCTCAATGGGTCTATACTCTCTGGATCTATATCAACTAGAAGTCACCTCAAGATGATGCTTGGGACTTTTCCTTATAGCTGATTCGGTTAGTGTCACGACCCGAAATAGGAATCATGACCGGCCATGCATCTCAATATGCACGAAGCCTTAATAATACTCTCTACGTATACGATGACAAGATAAATAAATAAAATGAGAATGTGCTTTATTAAAATTTTATCACTAAATGCAATAAAAATAAAAACAATGTTAATGTTTTTGAGTCTCTAAACTAAAATAAAATAAAATAAAATCTTCTAATCTAAAGCACAAAATCTAAAAGAGCGGAAAGGTAAATAGGTGAATCCTAAGTGGAGGTGGAATCCGGGTACATCACGCTCAGTCGCCCCGCTGACTATTACCTGAAATAAATAAACAAATACAAAAAAAATAGAACTCGTGAGCCAACAACTATAGCTCAGTGAGTGGAATCCACTCGAACCAAATAAATTTTAAAACATATTAATGCTGAATAAATTAAACTAAAAGCAACAATATCCATCATAATATGCAATAGGTATGCTCTCTACATAATAACAATGATAACAATAGAGAAATGTCACAACTTGTAACCTTGCACGTTTTCAACATATTAACATCTTTTTGATATTTATACTGTCATATGTCTCAATGGGTCTAAACCCTGTAGATCCACATCAACTAGAAGTCACCTCGAGATGACGCTCAGGACTTTTCTTCATAGCTGATCCGGTTAGGGTCATCAGAGGGTATCACCCTGTGATCAACACACTCTGTTTTTTCCTCTAACCGTTGAGAGAAGTTAGAGTCACCTAGGAAATTTTCTCATACTTCCTAGGACTGTTCCCTAACCCCGCCAGAGTCACCTAAGAAAGTCACCGCAGTGATCTAATTTAGGACTTTCCCCTGGACTTCCAGATAGACTTGAGTCACCACGGAAAATCGCAAACGATTTATACCGGGACTGTTCTCTAGGTTGTATCAATACTAGTCTCATTTTTGTTTTCACAAATTTCAATATTTGCACGAAGTATGGTGATGTACTGAATATAATAATTAAATGCACACAGAAAATAAAACAATTAAATTTTCGCACGTACTGATGAAATAAATAGATTTGCACACAGAAAATTTACATGTTCTGACAAAAATACGAAATACAATAAAATAAACATGTGAGTGAACCCACTCACCTGAGTCTAGGCAAAACAACCGAAACCTCAATTCTCTAGCTCACGTACTAGAATTCACCACCTTAAATAATAAATAATATTCAAATTTTTAATTTGAATAATAACAATATTTTTAAAATTTAAAAAAACCAAAAAGAACTAAAATGGGTTTAAAATTACCCATTGGATTGGGCTGGGCTGCTGGCCCGGTCCAATCCAAAAGAAATCAACTAAATCGGATTGGGCCGAGGCCCAGCCGAATTAATTGAATTGGGCTCGGGCTAACCCGCAGCCCACCAGATTAATGGTTCGGGTCGGGTCCCTTGGATTCGGATCCAACCCGACCCGAATCCAAAAACTTAATGGGAGAAAGCCAGACTCGGGTTGCCCGAGTCTGTCTTCTCCAAACCGAAGAGAGAGAGAGAGAGAGAAAGAGAGAAAGAGAAGGAAGAAGAAGAAGAAGACGACGCCGGCGGCCGCCGCGGCGAAGATTCGCTGGCGCACCCTCAGCTTCTGATGGGATCCAGGGGTAGCGGCTGCGACTCGAAGCCGCCGGCCGGCCAGATTTGCCGATGAGGCCGAAAACCCCCAAAATTAGGTATTTCTAATCTATCTCTTTGAATTTAAATTAAACTAGAGGGATGAGAGAGGGCTTACCGGGGAGGAGTGTGGTGGTCCCAATTTACTCCGACGACGCTCTGGCAGGCCAATTCCACGGCGTGACTCCGACGGTGAAGAAGAAGCGAAAGAAGGGAGGAAGAAGAGAGAGAGAAGAGGGCTAAGATGGTTAAGCAAAGATTAGGGTTTTTAATTTATAGATTAGAAGATGATTAAATCTAATCTGATTCGGATTAGATGAAATCCCTTCTTTCCCGCTGCGTACCGGAGTGGGAGAGGGGAGGGGCTGCACGTGCACCCTCCTCTCTCAACCCAAATTTTTTTTTTTCTGGTCCTAACAGGCCATGCACCTTAATATGCTTGAGATACACGAAGCCTTATTAATACTTTCTAAGTGTACGATGGCAAAAATAAATAAACGAAGAAGATCTGCTTTATAAAATTTAAAACTAATTGCAATAATTATAAAACAATGTCATTGTTTTTGAGTCTCTAAACGAAATAAATTTAACTGCTAATCTAAAGCATAAAATCCAAAAGAGCGGAAACGTAAATAGGTGGATCCTAAGTGGAGGTGGAGTCCGGGTACTTCTCGCTTAGTCGTCACGTTGACTATTACCTGAGATAGATAAAGAAATAAAAGAAAACAAATCCATGAGCCAACAACTATAGCTTAGTGAGTGGAATCCACTCGAAAACCAAATAAATTCTAAATTATATTAATGTTGAATAAAATTAAACTAAATCAATAATATTCATAACAATATGCAATAGGCATGCTCTTTAAATAATGACAATGATAACAATAGTGATTCATAACTTGTATCCATGCACAGTTTCAACATATTAACATTTTTCCAATATTTGTACTATCATATATCTCAATGGGTCTAAACCCTATGGATCCACATCAACTAGAAGTCACCTCGAGATAACGCTCGGGACCTTTCTTCATAGCTAATCCGATTAGGGTCATCAGATGGTATCACTATGTGATCAACACACTCTGTCTTTTTTACTAACCGTTGAGAGAAGTTAGTCACATAGAAAATTTTTCATTCATCCTAGGACTGTTCCCTAATCCCGCTAGGGTCACCTAGGAAAGTTACCGCAGTGATCTGATTTAGGACTTTCTTCTGGACTTCTAGACAGACTTGAGTTACCATGGAAAATCGCAAGCGATTTATACCGGAACTGTTATCTAAGTCGTACTAATACTAGTCTCATTTTTCTTTTCACTAAAATTTAATATTTGCACAAAGTATGGTGATGCACTGAGTATAATGATTAAATGCACACAGAAAATATAACAATTAAATTTTTGTACGTAAGGATGAAATAAATAAATTTGTACATAGAAAATTTACATTGTTTGACAAGGTACGAAATGTACTAAAAATAAATATGTAAGTGAGCCACTCACCTAAGTCTAGGCAAAACAATCGAAATCTCAAATCTCTAGCTCACGTACTAAAAATCACCACCTTTAATAATAAATAATAATAAAATTTTTATTTTGAATAATATCAATATTTTTAAAATTTAAAAAAAACTAAAAAGAACAAAAATGGATTAAATTACCGATTGGATTGGGCTGGGCTACCGCTAGATCGGCCCATTCCAAAAATAAAACTAATCGGGCTGGGCCTTAAGTGGATTGGGCTACAGGCTAACCCGCAGCCCACCCATTTAAGTGGTTCGGGTCGGGTCTTTGGATCCGAAATCCAAACCTGAACCCGAACCCGAACACATAAGAAAAGGGTTGGCTCAGGTTAAACCCGAGTCCCACCCAAACCCTTTTCTTCCCGCGACCGACGCGAGGAAGAGAAGAGTTGAGGGAGAAAGCGATCGCCGGCGACCCCGCCGGTAGTGGTTCGACGACCACCCTCAAGCCTCACGACTCTCTCTCTCTCTCTCTGTCACAACCCAAAATAGGAATCATGACTGGCCATGCATCTCAATATGCTTGAGATACACGAAACCTTATTAATACTTTCTACGTGTACGATGGCAAAATAAATAAATGAAATGAAGATCTGCTTTATTAAATTTAAAACTAATTGCAATAAACATAAATTGAGTCTCTAGAGTCACCTAGGAAATTTTTTATTCATCCTAAGATTGTTCCATAACCCCGCCAGAGTCACCTAAGAAAGTCACCGCAGTGATATGATTTAGGACTTTCCTTTGGACTTCCAGATAGACTTAAGTCACCACGGAAAATCGCAAGCGATTTATACCGGGACTGTTCTCTAAGCTGTACCAATACTAGTCTCGTTTTTCTTTTCACTAATTTCAATATTTGCAGAAAGTATGGCGATGCACTGAGTACAATGATTAATTGCACACAGAAAATGTAACAATTAAATTTTTGCACGTACAAATGAAATAAATAAATTTGCACACAGAAAATTTACATTGTCTGACAAAGGTATGAAATATAATAAAATAAATATGTGAGTAAACCCACTCACCTAAGTCTAGGCAAGACAATCGAAATCTTAAATCTCTAGCCCACGTACTATAAATCACCACCTTTAATAATAAATAATAATAAAATTTTAAATTTGAATAATATCAATATTTTTAAAATTTAAAAACTAAAAAGAATTAAAATGGGTTAAATTACCCATTGGATTGGGCTGGGCTACTGCTGGCCCGGCCCATTCCAAAAAAAAAAGGGATGTGAACTAATTTTTGGATTTTTCATTTTGCAATCTTAAGCATAGTGATTTAAAAACTTCAAAGGTTTCAGACTTCTCACGTAGAAAGGCAACCCAGGTATATCTAGAGTAATCATCGACCATTAAGAATATATAGCGTTTACCTGCAAGACTTTCCGTTTTTGTTGGACCCATCAAGTCCTTGTGAACTAATTGTAGCACACGGTCAGTGGTAGCTGCATTTACCTTCTTGTGTGAGATACAAATTTGTTTTCTGATTTGACACGAACCGCACACTCTTTTTGACATTTCTTTCATCTTAGGTATTCCTCTTACCACTTTATGTTTGGACAGAGTAAATAATTCCTTGTGATTCACATGTCCAAGACGTTGATGCCAAAGATCTGCAATGTCGAAAGAGGCACTGTTACATTTCAGTTTATGTGAAGTTCCAACGACATAGCAATTATCAGATGTTCTAGATCCATAACATATAACATTACCATCATGATCTAGAATAATAATACAATCATTTGGAGAATTTTACCTCAAAATCTTCATCACAAAATTGACTGATGCTTAGTAGATTTGCTTTCAAGCCCTTAACATAAAGAACATTTTCGAGACTAGGAATCCCTAGAGTACTTACCTTTTTTTTATCTATTACCTTTGATGAATTACCATCTCCGAATGTCACAACTCCCCCTTCATGTTTTTCAAGATTAGAAAATAACGACTTGTCACCCGACTAATGTCTTGAACAGCCACCGTCTAAATACCACAAATCAGAATTTAAAGCTTTCAAGACTGTATGCACAACATAACATTTCAAATCACTTTTTTTGACCCATATGGCCTTTGTTTTCATCCCATAAATGAAAGTAGTTCTAGGTTTTTGCAAAAATTTGCAATGAGGTCGAATATGCCCTAGAATGCCACAATGATAGCATGTCGGAACAAACCCTTTTCTACTCATCTTTTGTGGAGGAGTGTGACTAGAGTTTACTTTTGGTACCGTCGAAGATTCACCAGTTTGTAGATTCAACTTCAGTTTAGAAGGATTCATCCAGGATTGCTTTGAAAATGCGATTGATGGCTCCAGGTATTCTTCCTTTTGTATACTTGCAGAAATAAAAACAGTTTTATTATTATTTGAATTACCAGTATATCCAACACCATACCTGTCTTTTCCAGAGATCTGAGCTTTAGAATCTCGTCCAGTTTGTTCTTCCCTTTTAGAAATGTAATTTCCTTATGCAATCGCTCTAGTTCAATTTCATCAGCCTTCATTTTATTTTTTGGATTGTCAAGTTGTTCAGAAAGGTCTTTGACACGTTCAAGCTCTAATTTGTACTTCTCCTCAAATTGAATTCTTTCTGGTTCAATTACCTTGAGTCGTTGAAGTAGTCTATGATTGCTTTTCTTGAGTTTAAACGACTCCAGGTACAAGTCATTATATGCCTTTTGAATTTCAGATTCATCTTCCTCAGTTGGTAGCATATCAAAATCATCTGTACTATCAGTATCAACAACAGAGTCAGTATTAAGCAAAGAAGAGGCAAAGGCTACAAAGTTTTCTTCGTCTTTTTCAGAATCATCATTAGATTCATCTGAATCATCCCAAGTAACTTTCATAGCTTTACCCTTTCTCTTAAGACGATTAGGGCATTCTTGTGTGATGTGTCCAAAACCAGAACATTCAAAACATTGAATTTTATTCTCAGAATTCTTATTTTTCTGTTTGACATTATTGTTGCTACCACCTGTATTCGAACTCACAGTATTCTTCTATTTCACAAAAGCTTTGTTTTTTTTCAAATTTTTCAGCATTCAACTTGTTTGGCTTCCGAAAGAATTTATTGAACTTTTTGACAAACATAGCCAACATCTCAACATTTAAATCACCTTCATCATCAGACTCCTCTAAATTTTGTTCAACAGTGGATAGAGCCATCCCTTTGGACTTTCTCGGTTTTGAAAGACTGGACTCAAATATTTGTAGATTTCCTACCAATTGTTCAACTTTCATAGAGTTGATGTCCTTACTTTCCTCAATAGCTGTAACTTTTGCCTGAAACCTTTCTGGAAGAGACCTAAGGATCTTACGGACAATTCTGTTTTCAGGAATTTTCTTTCCTAGGTTGAAACTGGAGTTGACTATATCACTCAGCTTTGCATAGAACTCATCAAATGTTTCATTCTCCTCCATACGTAGGGTTTCAAAACTAGTAGTCAACCTCTGAAGTTTTGAAAGTTTTACAGCCATAGTTCCTTCATGAGTTGTTTCTAAGATCGTCCAGGCTTCTCTTGCTATTTCACAAGTAGAAATTCTTCTAAATTCTTCCGAGGAAACACAACTAAAAATTGCATTTATTGCTTTGCTATTCCAGCCAACTTTTTCATAATCTGTCTTATCCCATGACTCAATCGGTTTCTCAATAAACTCATCATTCACCATGTACATTGGTGGACTCCAACCGTTCACAATGGCCATCCATACTCGCTCATCTATAGACTTCAAATAAGCTCTCATCCTAGCTTTCCAATATCCATAATTTGATCCATCTAGAATAGGAGGTCTAATAGATGATGGTCCATCTCTACGAAAATCCATGCCTATATGATCTCTCTCAAAGGGTGAGAGAACTTGTTCTGATATCAATTGAAAAAACCCCTAGACATACGTATGTATCTAACCTCTAGGCAATGATATCGTTCGTTCGCTTAAGTAAAAGTCGGAAGAAATATTAAGAACGAAAGCAGAGATGAACGCCAAGATTTTAACGTGGAAAAATCCAAAATGGGAAAAAACCACGGATCCAAACTCGGATCAAAACCAATCACTATGATAGTAGCAGTTACAAGACTGACTCACAAAATAACCCGTCGATCCAAATAACTTTGTTCCTCTTAGTCTTGATCGCTAGAACCCACGATTCACTGCTTCTTGTGATTGAAGTCCAATCTCAGTAGCCTTCGAGATTGATCTTTCGTCTAGATAGCCCTTAAGACGAAAGATTAAATTCTTATAGATGAGTAGAACCTTGTTCGTTGAAGAACCGATGTAGTCTAAAGAAGTCTCCTTCAATAATACTTCTTCAACTACCCTAGAGATAGGGCATCACAATCCTTATATATGATCTCCAAGATAGAGCCAAATCCAAGTCTTATCCGTACTCACGAAAATCCAATAAATTGCAAACTTCATAGGTGCGTTCGAACGCGGCCCGGGTGCGTTCGAACGGCTTGACTTAATCTCAGGTGCGTTCAAACGGGCCCAAGTACGTTTGAACGCGATAGCTTAAATTCTTCAGATTACGTTTGAATGCGTTTGTGAATGCAGCTCTCGGTCTGTGTGAACGTAGTACCCACGTTCGAACGCGTTTGTGAACGCAGCTCTCGGTCTGTGTGAAAGCAGTACCCGCGTTCGAACGCGTTTGTGAACGCGGCTCTCTGACTGTGTGAACACGGCTCTCTGTCTGTGTGAACGTAGTACCCGCATTCGAACGCGTTTGTGAACGTGGCTCTCTGTCTGTGTGAACGCGGTACCCGCGTTCGAACGCGTTTGTGAACGCGGCTCTCTGTCTGTGTGAACGCAGTACCCGCGTTCGAACGCGTTTGTGAACGCGGTTCTCTGTCTGTGTGAATGCAGATTCCGAGTTCGAACGCGTTTGTGAATGCGGTGTGAACTCAACGGCTTTTCTCCAATAAATTTGCAATTCTTCAAACCAGAGATATTCTAGACTTGTGTAAAGCTCATATACATGAAAAAATACACTTAGAATATTTTGTACACAATTGCCAACAAATAAAAACCTAACAGGATTGTTCTCTGAGTCTTATTCACCAATTATGTTTTTCCACACAAAGTACGAGAAAAAGAAAAAAGCATGAGTGAATCTATTCACATGAGTCTAGGTGAAACGACTGAAATTTCTAGTCGATGTGATAAGGAAAATGACTACCCGTGATTAATGGGGTGATCTTCGATTGATCTGATAAGGAAAATGACTGCCCGATGATGCAACTTCGATGAGGAAGAGAGGAAGAAGGGAAAGACAAAGGAGGTGTTTCGACGTGAGGAGAAAATGGGTATAGGGTTTTATATGAAAGGATTTGTAGTTAATCGGATTTTGACTGATGTGGTTGGAAATCATGCGACCACTTTCTCGTTGTGTAACAGGCGTGAGGAGGAGGTGGGTACGTGCACCACATGTGAGGAGACTCTTTTTTTGGGATATTACTTAACATATTTAGGGATTTTTTTTTTCCGGCATAATATTTTTTTTGTTTTAATATATGTAATAAAGCCTACATTAGCATCTTTTATCTCTAGATAATATTGTAAATGGCTTATTTTATTAAAGACATAATAATAGTCAAGTAGAAATAGGTTCAACACATAATAGATTGAATGAGTTTATTATTTGGTGCTAGCTCAATAGTTAAAATCAAAACCTAGTTGAACGTAGTTAATCTAACATGTTCCTATATCAATTTTAACTCAATTTGAATGATTTTGACATAAATTTTGGATTTTTTGAATTTGGGGAAATATAAAATATTAGCTAAAATTTGGGTATAAAATCAACTCATGTGGAGTTAATCTAACAAGTTCTTATTTAATTTTGATTCAATTTGAATGAATTTGACATATTAATTTTGAATTTTTTGAAATTTAGGGAAATTAAATTTTTCTTTGATTCCTACATTTTAAAAAGTATTTTTCATAGATTTTGCACTAAAATATTATATCTATATAGAAAAACCCTTAGAAATAATAGATCTAGCAAAATTGAGAGCTATCATTTTTAGATCCCAAATTAGTTTTTAAAGTGAAGAAAATAAACTGTGTCGCCCTGTGCTCAATTGGCATGAGTTGCCAGATGACCGTGCCATTGGCATAGCCCGTGCCAGGTGTCATGCCCTTATCGGCACAGCTATCATTGTTTTAAGGACCAATAGTTGATGTCCTTGTTTTCAGATTCCACTGTCATGCAAATCTGCGTATGGATCTTATCCCCATCAGCTTCAATTTCACTGATGCTCTTTTGTTAATGGCAGGTTAATGCAGCGGTAAGGCAAGGTGCCCAAGGGGTCATGGTTGGTCGTGCAGCTTACAATAAGTATGATCTTTAATTTTCTGCTGCACAAGTTCTTTTCCTCATGTCAATTGGAAATAGTATGGTACTGTCATCCTAATTAAAAAATTGACCACTAAAATGCTGAAACAGTTCATTTTGCTTTCACTTATTTGTGGCAGCAGGAGTATGGATGAACACTAAAACACTATTTGCATTAATAGTATGTCTGCAAAATGAACACTTCTTTACTGCAAGCATATTTCCTATTTTTTCCTTTGATGGTTTCTCAAACAAGGATATTTCATGCAGCCCATGGTTTACTCTGGGACACGTCGATGAAGAAGTATACGGTGTGCCAAATAATAGTATTTCTCGTCGCCAGGTTTAGTGATAATCATGATGATTTTGGTGTTAAAATTTTGAAGGTTTGCAATTTCCTCTGCTTATAGTAATCTATTATTTCTAGATCCTTGAAAATTATCAGATCTATGGTGACTCAGTAACAGGAAAATATGGAGCTAACAGACCGAATATTAGACAACTTGTTAAGGTTCGTAAAACTCGCAGAAATACTCTTCTATTTTAGCATATAGGGAACAAATTTGTTCATTTTGTTTTCTTTTAAGATTGAATAAGTTTGACACTACCATACATATTATACATAGGTTATCAACACGTTATTGTTTTCTTATCATATTATTGTCCATGGCCAAAGCTGTTATCACTTTTTGGGGTATGGGATGTGAGGAGAGTACGTGAGAAAGAGAGTAAAAGTTGAAAAGTTAAAAGAAGGTAATTGAGATATCAATTAGTGATATCCCTCGTGTTAGATCCATTTGTATTCGGCTTGAATCTTTAAACAAGCTGTATTAGCTGATATGGCCGAGACTGGCTGAAACCAGCCATCCTTGATTTTATCCACCCTTTATTAGAAAATGAGATAGGGTTTCAAAAGAAATAAAGAAAAAATTGTGTATGCGCTCTGTACAAATGAAAGCATGTAAACAATTACATTACTAAGGCTATATGATGATTATTAGTTGGTCAGAATCCCGATCTTCATAAAAAGTAATCAAATATGGAAATACTATCATAATTTCCTTGATAGTGAATAAAGGTAGAAAAGGTACTAGCATAATTCAAACAATTCATTGTGTATTTCAGAACTAGAATAATGTTTTTCTGCCAGTGCAAGCCTATAATTTCCTTTTTGTTCTGTAGTTTCTGCTAATATCTAGATGGAAGTTATCATGGGCTCATCTGATTATGTTGTTGTATAGTCTTTGCTAATCCAATACAAAAGTTTTAGTTAGAGCTTCTCTACGAAGTAAATTTATTTATTTGATGCCTAATAGAGAACGTTGTTCTAGCAGTTACTAAACACTTATTGGTTTAGGATTCAAATTTGTGAACTGTTACTTGAAAGATGTGAAGGGCATATGGAAACAAAAGTTTCGAATATCAGTATTAATAGCAGTATCAAAGATAAAGTGATATATATCAGTTGTATTGGGTATATCTGCTGTTGCATCAATTTTTCCAATAGCAAGTTCTTTTTTAATCACATAAAATTCTAAACAAATGATGTAAAATGCAGGAACAAAAATATAAATCTAATAAACTTGACAAGAATAAGAAAATTCAAGTTAAAACTGTGAATTTGTGGAAAAGGTAGTGGTGGTGCCGGTTCTAAAAGAAAAAAGTGGAATGTAGGAAAAAAAAGAAAATTAGAAAAGCTCAAGTTGTTGGGTAGTCTGATGTACCTCCAATTTTTAGATTGATGTACACTATGTCAGATGTTGACATTCACATCTAGAGAGTGGGGGAACTGGAAAAAGGAAAAACCATCTCTAACGGAGGATTTGGATTGGATCCAACAAATCCGACCCAAATCTATAGCCCAAAGTAGGAAAAGAAAATTTTAGCTGTTTGGATCGATATGGCTTGCATATTAGTTGAAGCGCCCAATATGTGGCTGATATGGCCTTGTATCAAAAAATACCATCAAAACCCAACCCAACTCGAAATCTTCGTAGTTTTGCCTTATACGTATCGGCTGATATGTCTTGATGTTGGATGAAACTTGTATCATGACAAGAACCAAATGACATGTGCTCCAATCAGATGGAGATACAGAGAGTGGGATGGTAGTGAAGGAGCCAGCGGTGGTGATGTGGCTCCGGTAGGGTTAGTGGTGGTGAAAGGATGTGGACATCAGTTAGGGTTTGAAGCATAGAGAAATTAGAAAGAGAAGAGGGAGAAGGTTGGCTATCTCCTAGAGGCAGGAGGCGCCGGCCAGTTGAGGAGGTGGGCAGCGGTGGTCGGCCAAGCTTGATCGATGGTGAACAAGGAAAGATAAGGAGAACAAGGGAGAAATTTCAGATTCCATAATTCTAAGATATCTGACTGGGGTGCACACCACAGACTATATAGATAAATTCCCTCAGCTTAAGTCGGTTTAGCTTGATTGGGCTAGGGTCCAACTGACTCGATAAGCAAATATGACTAATAGGCAGTTGATTAGACTCCAGGGTCTAATTTGAGTTACAACTCTAAATAACAAAAGCAAAACTGAAAGCAATTAATAAAAACCAGGGTCTTATTTGAATTTCTCTTTTCTTGCATTGGGTGATGAACCCAATGTCTTCACGCCTTTAATTGGGCTCGGTCTAGCTGAATAGTATTTCTAAACAAGAAAACTATTTGGAAAGGCGACAGGTTTTTGGGAGTTGGAAATAAGGCAGTTCTAATCGATATAAGGCATTGATAAAATGATTCGCGTGACTTGATGGGTCCTAGGAAATTGGCTTTATTGTTACCGTCTTATAGCTGTACTGCTCTAATTGTCGCCTTGTCACTGGATATATGGAAATGATTAGCTCTTCTTTTTCCCCTAAAATTTGTCTATTAGTGTATAACTCAAAAGCAATGGGTACTATAGGCAATATTTAAAGAGATCTTCGTAATTTCATTAAGTGATTATGTTGGTATCATGATATGCAAGAGTCAAATTAACTTTAACCTTGTATTTTTGGAAAGCATTAATATATTCTGGTAACATGATTTGGCATTTTGTAAATAGTAAGAATTTTCTGTTTGCAATTCAGGAAAACACAGTAACTCTAGTATCAGATAGATTGTCCATACTGGGGAGGGTATTAAGTGTTAGAGATATTAATATTTCTATAGTGTTATTTTTAAATAAATAATTTTGTGAGTAAATATTTAGATTAGACACCTTTTCATGATTATAACTATTTGTTAGAGATCAAAGTTGGGGCTAAGAACCTTTAAATGTGCTTTTATTAGTTATTCTTCTAATAGCAAAGCATATCATTTTCTAGAGATAAATTGAAATGTTGTGATTGAATTTAGAGATGCCGAATTCTTTAAGGATAAAATCTTTAAAAAATCTAAATTTCTAGAATTTGATTTTAATAATTAAGGGAAATCTCTAGATCATGATTCTTCTGAAAATTCTTTTGAAGATGTGGAAATTAGAAAATCCAAAAAATTAGAAAAAAATTGAATGTTGGTCCTGATTTTGTGACTTACCTTGTGGAAGGCACTTCAAATTCTATTTTGAATGAATTTTGTCTTACTATGGAGAGTGATTCTTCTAGTTTTGATGAAGTAACGAAATCAAGAGATGCCATTTTTTGGAAGGAAGCTATCAATGATGAAACTGAATTCATTTTGTCTAATAATACTTGGACTTTGGTAGACTTACCTTTGGGATCTAAACCTATTAGATGTAAATGGATATTTAAACGAAAGCTTAAATCTGATAGATTTATAGATAAGTATAAGGCTAGCTTGGTAGCCAAAGGGTTTAGACAATCTAAAGACATTGATTATTTTGATATCTGTACTCCCGTGGCTAAAATATCTTCGATTAGAATATTGATTTCATTAGCGTCAATATATAACTTCAAAATCCATCAAATGGATGTGAAAACAATATTTTTGAATGGTTATTTGGATGAAGAAGTTTATATGGATCAATTAGAAGGTTTCATTTTACAAGGTCTAGAAAATAAAATATGCAAATTGGTTAGATCATTATATGGTTTAAAACAAATTCCTAAGCAATAGCATGAGAGATTTGATAATGTTTTGCTTTCTAATGGATTCCAATCAAATAAGGCGAACAAATGCATCTATTATAAGATGATTGATAATGACATTATGATCATATGCTTTTATGTGGATGATATGCTTATTTTTAGCAAAAGTGATTTATGTATTAATATAACTAAAAATTTCTCATCATCTCACTTTGATACAAAATATTTGGGTATTGCAAATACTATTCTTGGTATGAAAATACACAGAGATAGAAACTCTCTTGTATTGTCACAAAGTTATTATATTGAGAAAGTTCTAAAAAAATTCTCATTTGTTTGATAAAATTTTAAAAGTTCCTTATAATCCAAACTTGAAGCTTGATATTGATTAAAACCGATATATATCACAACTTGAATACTTAAGGGTTATTGGAAGTCTGATGTATGCAATGTATTGTACACGTCTATACATTACTTTTTTCATAGACAAATTGAGTAGATACACTAGTTATCCTAATTTTAAACATTGGAAAGCAATATCCATTGTATTAAGATATTTGAAAAGAACTAAATTGTTTGCACTATACTATGAAAGAAATCTATCTATTATTGAAGGGTATAGTAATGCAAACTGGAACTGTGTAGATGATGGTTCTAAATCTACGAGTGGATGGATTTTCACTCTTGGTGGTGCTACTATTTCTTAGGGATCTAAAAAACAGACTTGTATAACTCATTCTGCTATGGAGTCTGAGTTAGTGGCTTTTAATTGATTTGTCAATATGGCTAAATCTTATGTCTCCTATTTCAATTATTTGTGATAGTCAAGCCACTTTGTTACGGACATATAACAAATCATATAATGAAAAATCAAGACATATACATCTTAGACATAATTTTGTGAGACAACTATTAGAAGATGAAGTAGTCACTGTGAATTACATTCGGTCGTGCACCAATTTAACGGATCCTTTAACTAAAGGCCTTAACAAGGATCTAATTAGAAAAATATCTTATGAGATAGGTCTTAGACCAGTTGAATAATATTACCAAAAAATGGCAACCCTACCTAAATCATGGATTTCAATGCTCTAGGTTCAAAGGGAAAAACAAATCTAAAGGGTGATGATGTAGCACACTAGCTGGACCTACTCAGAAATTATTTGGTAAGTGCTATGCTCCTAT
Source organism: Typha angustifolia (assembly GCF_048772165.1). NCBI lineage: Eukaryota > Viridiplantae > Streptophyta > Magnoliopsida > Poales > Typhaceae > Typha > Typha angustifolia. The sequence goes on along the minus strand of NC_133252.1, from coordinate 5,458,409 downwards.
AATGAACATGTGAGGTTGAGTTAAATTCTTAATGGATTCATATAATAGGTGTCTTTAATTTACATAAGCACCTAAAATAACTCTATCTATGTGAGTGCAAAATCAGGCTGCTTATGTTGAAGTTTGATCAACTCCTAGCACACTCATGAAGTCGGGATCAGCGCATAGCCATTAATATGCGGCTGGGAAGAACATTGAGAATTTGATAAAGATATGTGTGAATTCTTCGATTATGTCGTAAAGTTTATTAATTCAAAGATTTTATGTCTATTAACGTCCTGATACAACTTTGAGGATTTTACACTACATGAAGATTCAAACCATACGGTATTTTCACTTATGTATCAATATCTTTGTGTAACAGCAAGCATATTTGAAATCAAAGTTATTGTTATTTATTTTAAAATAAGTGGGGGATTGTTAGAAATATTAATATTTCTGTAGTGTTATTTTAAAATAAATAATTTTGTGAGTAAATATTTAGATTAGACACCTTTTCATAATTATAACTATTTGTTAGTTATTTAACCACCATAATTACTTTTTAATTATCTAACTACTTTCTAGTTATTTAACTACCATAACTACTTTTTAGTTATCTAACTACTAGTACCTTTTAGTTGGTGTCCTTTCATTTTCTATAAATAGAAGATGATGTTATTGTTTTAGATAATTCTAAAGACCTCAGTGCTTGCTCTTTTACAATTAACTCTAGTTCAAATCAAGGTTTAATTTGTGAGTTGTACCTTGATTCTTGACGGTCTTGTATCCCGAGAATAAATTGCCTTCGTAATCTCCAATCACAATAAGTGGACGGCAAATTTGTTCTAGAGATCAATTTATCTTCGTCTAACTGTTGCAAGTGCCTAGCCATTTGATTTTATTAATCTCCACTTTTTAATTTCCTTTGACATTAAGTCCGATGCATTGTCCTTGATTATTTTATCTCTAGTTCAGTTTCTTATTAAGACTTCCATTTCCAGTACCCTGCTGGTTCCAGTAACTGATTAATAATGAACATTTGTTTATATATCAGGAGGATCAAACTCTATCTGAGGCTGATCAACCAATATCTATTACTGTTATTGTGTACTTATACAAATTATCATGCAATTTTCTTCTAGATATTGGTAATTATACAAATTATCATGCAAATTTCTCCTCGACTAGGACTTATGGTATTCCATCTATCTGAATGCAGCCATTACTGAATTTATTCCATTCAGAACCTGGAAATGGTCTGTGGAAACGCAAAGCTGATGCTGCATTACGGCATTGCAAGGTACGCTAGGAAAGGTCATTTTTCTTAACCATACTTTCCTAATCTATCACTAGTCAGTTGGGTAAATTTGGTAGACAGGAGATGCATATACATTAGAGTCTCTTTTATTTGTGTATCACGGAAAGAAATTATGTCAAGAAAATTGCTTATGGTTTTGTTTAGGAAATTTCCCTTAGTTTAGAGCAACTCCATGAGGGAAGTAAGCTCCAACTTTGATATAAACTAATTTGGGCTTGGTCTCTGCAGACAATCAAATCCTTTCTTGATGAGACCTTGGATGCCATACCCGACTCTGTATTGGATTCAATTCTTACGAGAAGTCCATCAAATCTGGAAGGAGATTTTGCTGATATAGGTTATCTGCTTCCTCCAAAATATGCGTTGCGTACAAAGATCAGTCGGAGTCATAATGCATGCCTAACCACATCGAGTTGAAAGATGTGAGCTTGACAAAATTCCCAAACGTGCAGCTTAGCTGCGTATACGTATATATTTAGTTGTCTATAACTTATTTCAAATGCGGCATGATTTAAATCATGCCTTCAATTTGTGCACACCAATGAACAGTCAAAGGGGAGCGGGTTATTTGCAGAAAAAAGCCAGCTAGTTATGACATTAGTAGTTTTGGGCTCTTGAGTTTTGAAATAGCAATGAAATATTTTTACTTATTTAATCCTAAAAACAGAAAAGAAAAAGAAAAAGACTATCGTATTCTGCTTTGTTATAGACACCAAGTATTGCACTAACTATAATTACACGTCAAACTACATTTCTTTCCCCTCTAGTGTGATTCTCTGTTATACTCATCTTCTATTATTATCCCTAACTAGCAGTGGAAGTTTTCTTCTTCCTCTACAAAGGTATTATTTGGCAATCCTATAAAATAGTTTTCAGCTTTGATCTCACCCTTCTTTTCGTTCTTATTTGTACGCTTTTCATTAACGGGCATGGTTATCTACTTATTTGTGCTTCTACCACCTCATGTGGTTCAAGTATTCTCAGAAAGGAAGTCAAATGTAAGCAATTCTTTTCTTTTTTGATGTATATTTTATAAATGATGCACATAATTTACTAATATAAACGCGCACTATGTTGTGCTTATTTCTTAAATTGGACAGAAACTTACATAACTTGCGCGTGTTATGCATAATGTAAGATCTATTTACAACATGCAAAATATATGTATCAAATGATGGTAAGTAATTAGCTGAGGGAAATATGATGTGTATGTTTTGTATAGTTGTTGCGTCTATGAAATACATTTTCTTAAGCAATTAATGATGCATATTATTTTATTTTAGGCTTGATATTCTCTAAGCAAAGTTTAGAGAAAATAAGAGATGTTGAATGTAGACAATTTCTTACAAATGAGTATATCCTTTACAAATGAAATTATTGATGATTATAAAATAGTAGAAGATATTGTTTGTGAAGGCAAGTAATACTTCAACACCCATTTGATTATAAAAGATTAAAATGAGTTGATCACGGGCTTTAAGGTTTACATATAACTATAGTGGATGTACTATTGAAAGAAACATTTGAGGATTTTTTTTGATGAGTTTATTATTAAATTCAACACTCCTAAAGGTGATACTTATACACCTGCCTCAAATTTACAAATTGGACCCTATTTTTTTGGATATCTAATTTTAACGATGCACTAAAGATGAATACAGTCATCGATTTAATTTTTGAGATAAAGAAGATTATTGATAAAATTACATACAATAAGCTGATAGTTGGATGTCATTGACAAGTGAACTTATTTCATTCTGAATAAAGTTTGAGAGCAATTCGTTAGAAAAGAACTTATACTGAATCAATTCAAACATTTATACAAACGTATTATAATATGCGTGTTTTCTATTGAAAAACAATATTTTTAGATAAAAGAAATTGAGGAAGTTTGTGAAAACTTTGGCGAGTTGTGTGATTTATTAATTGCATACACGAGGGAGTTGAGTGCACTAAAATATAAGTTAGTGGGACACCTTTACAATTTTTTTGTACTTTGGGAGCTTGTTTGTTGACATTCAAGACTAACATACGCCTATTTTTCACTATTTATAGCATTCCTCACAAGCTGATATATCTTACGGGAATCTTTTCTTATTGTACTAGTTATTTAATTTAGAAAAAAAAAATAAGGATTTTATATGTTGCTTTCGAACGTGGAAAGACATTCACATCGACAAAGAACGCAATTTGTGCGTTCGAATGTGCTTGACCCCATTTGAACGCCCACATGCGAACGCCCGCGTGCAAATACCTACATATGTTCGCATCGATAGAGAACGCAATCGTGCGTTCGAATGTGCTCGACCCCATCCAAACACGATCGGCGGAAATTCACTATTTCTAGAGTTAATAATTGTCATTTTTGGCATGTTTGGTTAGCCTCTTAAGGTATGGATGGCAACAAAAAACATTATGATGAATGAATATTGAATTCTATCATTTCTCTTATCTCTCTACCCTAATCTTCCTTCCCCTTCGTTCAAGCCCTAGCTATGCACCATCTCGATGTCGGTCATTTTCTAACCTCCCTCGTCTATTGAGTTATCCCTCCTCCTTGGGATCTCGGCCCTTTCTCCCCTTTCATCCTTATCCTCTAAACTCCACAACTATCGACTCTCATCTCCATTATCATCCCTAATCTTATCATCACCACCACCATCACCCCCGCTTATGCATATTTTTATCCCAGTTCCAGTCAGAATCTACAAAGGGCATTAATATCAAAACCGTAGATCAGGAAGTTACGAATCGACCACCCCTAGTTTCAGAATATTCTGACTACTATAGAATATCTGGTGAATATTTTTTTCTTAGCTGCACGGGCTGCTTTTCTACAACCGATCAAGATCAGAAGAGGATGTTCCGTTCATAACAAGTGGTATCAGAGCCTAGTGGACCTCGAACCTCCATTAATGGTGGAGACAAGGTTGATGCCATCAAGGAAATCAATAGAGGGCGCACCAACAGCGAAAGAGTCAACCCATGAAAATCCTAACTGAGAGGCCCTCTTGATGTGGCCGTAGTAGGGTCGACTTAATCGACGTGAGTGGGTATGAGCATGAGCTTGGCGGATGAACTTAGGGGCATGTTTCAAACATTGTTGCAGCAGGTGGACGCAATGCAAAATGATCATAATGCTTTGAAGGAGTACATCATGAACCGGTCAGCTTCATTATCTCCTCAACGAAGATCGGTGCTGCAAGAAGAACCAGCGGCGGGACCACACCGAACCAACGTCCCACAGGCCTAAGTATGACATGTTAATGTCAATAAGCTTGATACGAACCGGGTCAGATCGGATCACATCAAAAGGAGATTAGGCTCAATGGATTGAGTCTAATTATCTTATCTGGTTATTTGGTTTAGTTAGAGTCTTAGTAGGTTAGGATTATATTTAATTAGCTAAATCCAACTCTATGCAGTTTTGGGAAATATATTCTTAGAATATTATACACATATATAAATAATATCAAACTAGTTAGATAAGGTCGCCAACCTCTAGATTTACAACTTTGATATTCATGAATTCTCCAGATTCGGAATCTATCTGTGACAAACGAAAGCTTAATCCGAGAGTTAATCGGAGAAGATAAGGAAGACTGATTTAGTTGGTTTGTTAGGATTTTAACTTAGTTGTTGATTTATTAGGATTTGTTAGAGTTGTTTAATTTAGTTGATGAGTCCCTAGGGTGAACCTCTATATATATGTGAAGGAAACCATAATTAGAGGATGATGATGATGCTATTGGATTATTGATTTTTTGCCACCTATTTTCTCTCTAGACTCTCTCCCTCCTCCCTCTTCACCATCCTTCCACCTCTATGGTTGGCAAGGTTTCTCCTAACTTCTAATCTCCCTCAACTGTCAAGTCACCTCTTTTCTTTAGGATCTCGACTACTTCGTTCCCTTTGTCTACTTCCCTTAATCACATCCATAATCCACCCTCATCTCCATACCCCTCCATAACCCTAACATCCACTCCACCTGTCACCACCACTATCATCCACGTTTTTTTGTGTTTTCGTCCTAGTTTCAATTCGGATCTGTGAAGGGCATAAATACAAAAGTTGTAGATCAGGAAGTTACTAACCCACGGTTGCGTGGACTGCTTCCTGCAATAAATTTAGATCTTAAGGAATTGTTCTGTAGTCGATCTGTTGGTACAAGAACCCATCAATTTAGTATCAGAACGCATCAAATTGGTATCAGAGCTCATCAAATTGACATCATAGCCCATCAATTTGGTATCAAAGCCCATCAATTTGGTATCAGAGTCCATCAATTTAATAAAATTCTAACCTACTAAGACTCTAACTAAACCAAATAACCAAATAAGATAATTAGACTCAATCCGTTAACCCTAATCTCTCTTTGATGTGATCCGATCTAACCTGGTTTGTATTAGAGCCACTTTTTCCTATTCCTACACAACATCCTCCACCTCCGGTACACAACCCAATGCCGACGGTGGTGGAACCTAAGAGGCACGCGGCTCCGGTGCACTTCTTGGTGAAGAAGATTGGAACTTTGACTATTATGTTGATCCCTTTGGAGATGGTGTTGGACGTGTTCGAGGATTCCAAGAAGGAGAGCAACAACCATAGTGGTTCAGATCTGAACTAAGGACCTTTCGTAAGCCTGACAATGCTATCCGGAAGAGAATCGCACGCTTGGATTTTCTAAAATTCTAAGACAGGGATACGACGGATTGGTTGTTTTGAGTGGAACAGTATTTTGATTGTCAAGGGACAGCGGAGGATGCAAAGGTGAAGATGGTAAGCTTTCACCTCCAGGGGACAGCGTTGCATTGTACCGATCGACCGTTTGAGATGGAAGACTTACCGGTAGGGCAGAATTTTATAGGAGGATTATATGCAGATTTGGGACAGTGATGTATGAAGATTTTGTTGTCACATTAAGCAAAATGGTTCAGAGGATAACCATGTCGAAGTACGAAGCAGAATTCGAACGAGCTAGTAGTCAGTGCAAGCCACCTTGGCCCGAATTGACATTGATGAGCATTTTTATTTCAAGGCTATAAGAGGAGATCCAGACAGACATTCATGCTCTCTGTCCTACCACTCTTGAGGAGGCATTCGAGAAGGTCGTGAGGATGGAGCAAAAGCACAAGGCTCTAAGAATGGTAGCGAAGGCAAGTTGGGGCAGCCGAGATGGGTGGTTTGCGTCGAGAACGCCAGCTAGAAATTTTGTGGATTCAAGGGTAGTTGCTGCCGGTACAAGGGCACGACCACCTTTGAGACCATCTTCCGATGTTAGAGGAGGTCGTTCGAACTCTCATACCTGCCCAAGTGGAGGAGCGAAAGGCGAAGAAGGGGCTTTGCTTTTGATGCGATGAACGTTTCACTCTTGGTCATCGGTGTTCTAAACTGATCGGGAGTGTGATGCTCATCGATGGTCTCGAGGAGGACGATGAAGTTGTTGGTGATGGAGAGTATAAAGAGGAGGTCCATGGGGAGGATGTGGAGGAAGGCGCGGAGGAAGATATCAAAGCTGAGATATTGATGCATGCATATTTGGGTACTTTCGTGCCGATGATATTGTGGGTTGATAGACTAGTTAGAAAGCATTGTGTGCACATCCTTATCAATTCCAAGAGTATACATAACTTTTTAGATAAGATGTTGGTGAGGAAGATGGGCTTGGATGCTGAACCGATATGGGGTTTGAGGTTGCTATTGTAGACGGCACAAAGCTTCGGGCAGAGAGCTTGTGCCGCCAGGTCGGTATACGGGTGCAAGGACATAACGTCATTGTGGACTTGTATCCATTGGCACTGCAGAAGCGGACATTATCCTCGGCACTCAGTGGTTGTAGAGCTTGGGACCCGTCAGATTTAATTTCCTGAGTATGTGGATGAAATTCAGCAAGGAAACAAAGAGGTGCAGCTTGATGGCGTTTGGTCCCTACCGAGTCCAGCGATTAGAGATTATGCTTGGGGCTACACTGGTGAACATGAGACCGTATCGGTATCCACATGTGTTGAAGGAAGTTATCTCCAAAATAGTGGTTGTGATATTGGAACAATGCCTCATACAATCAACTCATAGTTCTTTCTCATCGCTCGTGTTATTGGTGCGAAAGAAGGGTCATGGTATTTTTGTGTCGACTACCGAGCACTAAACACTATCACTGTCAAGAACTGGTATCCCATTCTGGTCATAGAGGAGCTGTTGGACGAGTTTGTAGGGGCAATCATATTCAGCAAGCTTGACTTGAGGGCCGGGTATCATAAAATTAGAGTTCACCCAGCGGATGTGCACAAAACCGTATTTTGGACTCTGGACGGGCACTACGAGTTCCGGGTGATGCCGTTTAGCCTCACCAATGCTCCAATGACTTTTTAAAGCCTTATAAATGATATTTTTTGGCCTCTACTGCGACAGTATGTCTTGGTATTCTTTGACAATATTTTGGTGTACATTAGGACCGCAATAGAGCATCTGCGGCATATAGAGGATGTGCTTGATAGGTTATGGAACGATTTCTTCAAGATCTGAATTTATTGCAAGAAGCAATCTGTGCGACCGAGAGAAAATATTCACTAAATATTTTTCCATAGTCAAAAATTTATGAAAACCAAGTCGGATCGATCCGTAACTCGCTGATCTACGTTTTTTTGTATTTACGCCCTTCGCGGATTCTAATTGCCACTAGGACGAAAATACAATATAGTGCGGATGATAAGGGTGGTGATGGGTGGAGTGGATCTTAGGGTTATGGATGATAATGAAGATAAGAGTAGATGGTTGATGTTGTTTAAGGGATAAAGACGAAGGGGAAGAAGTGGTCGAGATCTCAAGGAAGAGGGAGGACTCGATAGACGAGAGAGATTAGAAGTTAGGAGAGACCTTGCCAATGGTAGAAGTGGTAGATTGGTGAAGATGGAGGAGGGAGATTAGGGTAGAGAGACTAGAGAGTAGATAGAGAGGCAAAAAACTAATATTCCAATAGCATAATGATTTTGACTATCATCAACACCTTTATAGAGGTTAGCCAACTAATACGATTCAGACTTCATCGATGTCCTCTCGAGCATGGATACACTTTAGGGGTGTCTGTTATTCTTATTTTAGTGTTTAATTCATAGAAAAATAAGTTTCTGTATGTCGCGTTCGAACGTTGGTGGAGTGTGTTCGAACACGTTTACGAACGCCTACATCAGGTTCACAAATACAGAGAATGCAAAATGTGTGTTCGAACATGCCTACGAATGCCTGCATCATGTTCGCACATTTAGAGAATACAAAATGTGCTTTCGAAAGCAGTCGACCAAAATCTACTGTTTTAGGGTTAATAATTGCTATGTTTGAATTGTTTGGTTAGCCTCTAAAGATATGGATGGCAACTATGGAGTCATTATTAAATGAATTGAGTTTTGCCCTAATCTCCTTCATCTTCTTCTCTCTTGTTCTCTCGTTCCTCGGCGACACTGCTTCTAACCTCCCTCGACCGGCCACTCACCCTAGTTTCTTAGGGGCGGCCCACTCCTCCTCGTTCTTCCAATCAATCTATCACCTTGCCCTAACCCCTTCCATCACTCATAATTCTTCCACCACCACTTATTCACCGGTGCCACCCCATTACCGCCGATCTACCACCATCCACCATCACCTAGGATCTCATGCCTCCATCCACGGATCCATAGATGGACTCTCTGACATTTGTCTACTTCTCGGACGATATCTCGAGATCCCACCGTCCGATTTTTTAAAACTAGATTTGTTGGAAAGATCTTTTCCAGGGCTACAACATATCAAAATTTCACGTCGATCAAATGGCTTCATCTTTTAGGATCTATTTTCAAAGTTTCGTGTCAAATCCTGTCTAGATATGAAAAAGGGGATAGATTGAGCCTTAGCCTAAGGGGAGAGTGTATCAAATTGGTATCAGAGCCACCGTTTTTTGGACACGCGCTTCCTATAACGACAACCAGAGCCATGACTGCATGGCAAAATGAGGAAGACGAGATTTCCCTAATAGAGGAGGGGGAAACGGCTGCGGGAACTTCCACCCGTGGAACCGCCTGAACAAATCTAAATATCGAAGAGCCTAGCATTCAAGCCATGATTGGGTCTCTTTTCGAGCAAATGGCCATCAATAACCAGATGATGATAGAGATGATGCGGGAAATAAAGGCGACAAGAGAAGCCATGGCAAACGGAAATGCACCATCGACCCCATGACGCGAGTCCACCCCCATGAACCCGCCGCCACCAGTTCAGAATTTGCACCAACAAGAGCCTCTGCTGCCACCACCCTATGGGCAGAGACAAGCAAGGACGGTTCCATCCGGCCCAATTGCAGGTGAGCCCATCCGACGAGCGAACCACCATGGAGATCAATTTGGAGATCTAGATCCGTGGGTAGGGCAATACGAACTGGAACTGTGTTGAGTTAACTAAAATCGAAGGAGGGATCATCTACCATTTAGGGTGCATCCAATTGATTGGTTGTATTTGGCAGAACAATTCTTTGCGTACCAGGGTATAGCGGAAGAATATAAGGTGACGCTTGTGAGCTTCCACATTGAAGATGCGGCGCTTCGTTGGTTTCGAGTAGCCAATGCTCAATAGACGATTGAAACTTGGGTCGACTTTTGCGTCGATATCACGCGGCGATTTGGAGCGTCGGGGTACAAAGACTTCGATGCTCTCCTCTCAAAGACGGTGCAAAGGACCACAATTGGGGCATACCAAGAAAAATTTGAAAGGATAAATAGCCGATGCCAACCCCTATGGACGAATCAGCAACTTCGTAGCACCTTCATTTCCGGGCTATGGGAAGACATACAAGCCGACATAAGGGCTTTAAGGCCTAGAACCTTAAAGGAGGCCTTTGAAGATGTAGTACTCATGGAAAACAAACATCGAGACATGAAGTTACACCTCAAACAGAACTAGACGAGCCAAGGAAGCCGCAATCTAGCTAAACCAACCATAACGGCAGGAAATGTTACCGGCGTACCAAGAACCGTTGCTGCAATGGTGCTTCCTCGAGCACCCCTAAAGCCTTCCCAAGATGTGAAGTACACACCTAGAGATCCGGGACGAGCACTCACACCTGCTTAAGTGGAGGAATGAAGAGCCAAAGGCCTATGCTTTCGTTGTGATGAGAAGTTTATACCCGGACATCGCTGTGCTAACCTAATGGGATCGGTGATGCTAATAGACGGATTGGAGGAGGTAGAGGATGAGATTGCAGCTGAAGATGAAGGTGTGGCTGGACAGCAAGGAGGAGTAGCTGAGGAGCAACCCGTAGAGGACTTGATAGCCAAAATCTCCCTCCACGCCTATTCAAGGATAGCTGCGCCAAAGACTTTGAAGATGAACGGTGTTGTCAAGAAAACCACAGTAAGAATCTTGATTGACATTGGGTCCACCCACAACTTCATTGATAAGAGGCTTCTTAGGAAGATCGGGCTCAAGTTGGAACCCATGGACGGGTTCAATGTGACGATTGGAGATGGTACCACATTATGGGTATATTTCATTTGTGGAGGTGTGGAATTGAAGGTGTAAGGCCAAACTTTCACATTGGATCTTTATCCGTTGGCCTTGCGAAATGCCGACATTGTCTTGGGGACCCAATGGCTACAAAGCTTGGGGTCCGCGATATTTGATTTTTCAAACCTCACACTTATATTTCAGAGGAATGGTTGAAGAGTGCCGCTGGATAGAAATCAACCGCGGCAAGGGCCGACGTTGCAACCGCTATTAGGACATCCATGTGCAGGGGACCGAGCTCTACTCTTGCAAATGGCTGTTGCAGAACAAGAACATCCACCATCAAGAGAAATACCCGCTGACATGTAGGAACTACTGTAGGAATTCAAGGATCTTTTCGAGGAGCCCCAAGGACTACTGCCAACCCGTTGGCACGTCCATCGCATTCAGATTATTCCAAGGGCTGAACTAGCAAATGTTCGGCCATATTAGTACCCACATATCCAGTAGGAGGAGATCAGCAAATTGGTGGTGAAAATGCTAGAGCAAGGGATTATTCAACCGAGTAGAAGTGCCTACTCATCGCTGATGCTACTGGCTCGAAAGAAAGATGGGAGTTGGTGGTTTTATATCGACTACCGACCCTTGAATGCGATCAACGTCAAAGATCGGTATCGGATATCGGTGATTAAGGAGTTGCTGGATGAACTTACAGGGTCGGCTTACTTCAGTAATCTTGACTTAAGAGCGAGGTACCATCAAATCTGCGTCGACCTAGAAGACATGCACAAAACGGCATTTCAAACTCATGATGACCACTATGAGTTTCAAGTCATGCCGTTTGGGCTCACCAATGCACCGACTACCTTTCAAGGGCTGACGAATGACCTTTTCTGTCCGCTCTTGTGTCAGTATGTGCTTCTCTTTTTTGACAATATTCTAGTGTACAGCAGGAATTGGAGCGAGCACTTGCAGCATGTGCGTGAGGTGTTGAAGTCGATCCATGAGTGGAGTACTTGGGTCATATAATCTCATCAAGAGGAGTGGAAGCCGATCCAAGCAAGATCAAAAATATGGTGGACTGGCCGATTCCCACTAATCAATGGAAATTGAGGGGATTCCTTTGGTTGATAGGGTACTATTAGTGATTCGTTGCCAACTATGGTAAGATTGCTGCCTCGCTGACCTCCTTACTTAGAAAAGGAAGGTTTTAATGGATGAGCAAGGCGACGAAGGCTTTCGAAGCATTGAAGACAGCTATGTTTACCACATCAGTTTTGGCTCTACCGGATTTCAGCAAGCCCTTCGTGGTAGAATGCGACGCTTCGGGTGAGGGCACTGGAGCTGCTTTGATGCAAGAAGGCAGGCCAGTGGCATATATGAGCAAGGCTTTGTCGAACCAGTTGTTATAGCTATCCACCTATGAATGCGAAATGCTAGCAATTCTATACGTCGTCACCAAATGGCGACCCTACTTGATTGGATAATGGTTTACTATCTGTAGGGACCAACGTAGATTATCCTACTTCATGGAGTAACGTGTGCACACCCCAGCACAACAACGGTGGGTCACGAAGCTCGTTGGGTATGACTACGAGTTAATCTACAAAAAGGGGATCAGAACCAAGTGGCCGATGCCCTTTCGCGCCAACCGGACACAAGTGAGCTCGCTTCCTTTTCAGCACCAACCCTTCCTCTATTTTCATATATGTGGGAAACCACTACGGAGGATCAAATCATGGAGGAGCTTGAGTCAGAGTTCAATGATCGCTTCCCTAATTTCACACCTTGAGGATACAATTTGGACTTCACTGATGTCGTTTCGAGCATGATTACACTTTAGGGGTGTCTTTTATTCTTGTTTTAGTGTTTAATTCATAGAAAAATAAGTTTCTGTATGTCGCATTCGAACATTGGTGGAGTGCGTTCGAATGCGTTTGCGAATGCCTATATCAAGTTCACAAATATAGAGAATGCAAAATGAACGTTAGAACGCGCCTGTGAACGCCTACATGACGTTTGCACATATAGAGAATGCAAAATGTGCTCTCGAATGCGGTCGACGAAAATCTACTATTTTAGGGTTAATAATTGCCATTTTTGAATTGTTTGGTTAGCCTCTAAAGATGTTGTTAGCAACCATGAAATTATTATTGAATGAATTGAGTTTTGCCTTAGTCTCCTTCATCTTCTTCTCTCTCGGTCTTTCGTTCCCTAGCAACGTTGCTTCTAACTTCCCTTTGACCGGCCACTCACCCTAGTCCCTAAAGGGTGGCCCAATCCTCCCCCTTCTTCTAATCTATCTACCACCTTGCCCTAACCCCTTTTATCAGCCATAACCCTTCCATCACCACTTGTTCACCGGTGCCACTCCATTATCGCTGGTCTACCACCATCCACCGCCACCTTGGATCTCGTGCCTCTATCCACGGATCCATAGACGGACTGTGACATTTATCTATTTCTCGGATGATATCTCGAGATCCCACCGTCTAATTTTCTTGAGACTAGATTGACAGATCTTTTCTAGGGCTAAAACATATCAAAATTTCACATTGATCCAACGGCTGGATCTTTTGGGATTTATTTTCAAAGTTCCATATCAGATCCTATCTAGATCTAAAAAAGGGGATAGATCGAGCCTTAGCCTAAAGGAAGATCGTATCACCAACAAGCCAAAATAATAATTATTAACCCTAATTCTAGTTGACTCCCGCTGATTGCATTCGAACGCACAAAATGGGTTCTCTATCGATGCGAACCTGATGTAGACGTTCAAATGTGCCAGATCGCATTCGAATGCACATTTCGCGTTCTCTATTTTTACAAACTTGATGTAGACGTTGGCAAAGGTGTTCGAACGTGCCCTCTTCCACATTCGAACATGACCTATAGAGGCTAGCCAACAAGTTCTAAAATAATATGAAATCCTAATTCTAGAGATTCCCATCAATCTCGTTCGAACGCACTCAAAATTCCCTTCTCTGAATTTACGAACGTGACACAGGCGTTCACAAGGCGTTCGAACGCGGCGTTCACAAAACGTTCACAAGCGTTCACAAGGGTGTTCGAACGCGACTCCACCTGCATTCGAATGCGACCTATAGGAATTTTATTTTAATGAAAATAAACACCTAATGCAATAAGAAAAGATCTTAACTAAGTGTATCAGCCCACCACGCTTCCCCCACCTTGCCCTCAAGGTGAAAAGTCAGGAAAACGCACCAAGATATCAGTCTTCAACTCCCATATCGCCTCATCAGATGGCTTGCCAAGCCACTCAACTAGAATCTCCATCTCCAATCTGGTACCATGTCGTCGTCGGCGTCTAGCAAATACTCAAACTGGCTCTACGATCTCTATCTCCTCTAATGGCTTTGGTAGAACCAATCCAATAATCTCATGATCTCCAATGCGTTCTCTCAACAATGAAACATGAAAGACAGGGTACACTCTCGGCCTCTTCGGTAGCTCCAAACGATATGCAACCGGACCAATATGCTCCAACACTTGAATGCATATGCGGTCCAGCAACAAATCATCTCGATTCTCCAAATCTGGATGGCACTCCGGATCATCCATCACCTCCTACAACAATCTCAAAATATCTGGGTCAAATGTACATGCATATCTCAGCTCATCAAGGAAAGAAAATGTAGAAGATGAATAGGCTGCAAGCTCGACGGTATTGGGTTGGCGCGATAGTGCATCCGCCGCTCTATTTCTCGTTCCTTTCTTGTATTAAATTTCATAATCATACCCGAACAGTTTTGTGACCCATCGCTATTATGCCGGAGTGTGTATGCGCTGTCCCATAAAGTATGGAAGGCTCCTTTGATCGGTTTGGATAATGAATTGTCTACCGATCAAATAAGGCCTCCACTTTATCACCATATGCAGAATTGCCAACATCTCATTCTCATAATGATACGATCTCCCCTCAGACTAAGGTTCAATCTTTTCTAATTCTCTGATCTGGACTAGATCTGGCATTGAACTTTGTAATAAGATCCCAAAATATGCCATCGTCGGATCGATGTGAAATTTGGATATGTTGTAACCCTAGAAAAGAGATTTCCAACAAATTAAGTTCTAGGCGAATCGAATGTGAGGATCTCAAAATATCATCCGATTAGTGGACGAACATCAGGGTGGTCTGTTTAGGATCCGTAGATGGAGGCACTAGATTCTAGGTGATGGTGGTTGGAGGTAGATCGGCGTTTATGGGGTAGCACCGGTGAAAAGTGGTGGTGGAAGGGTTATGGTTGATGGAAGGGTTAGGGCAAGTGTTGGATATATTGGAAGGATTTTGGGCTGTTGCTAGGTGAGTCTTGAGCCGTCTCAATGTTTCATCTCGATCAGTAAGTTCCAAGTCAAGCTCGGTTCTATCTCCCGCCGCGAGTCTATCGTAGGTACGCAAGACCGGGGGAGTGCACTCATAAACCGCCTCAAAGGGGGTCATGCCAATGCTAGAGTGATGAGCGGTATTGTATGACCACTCAGCCCATGGAAGGAATTTGACCCAATCCAAAACTAATTAAAGTGTAGCCGGCCTCGTGCCATGTGGCAGGAGGGGAGTGTGCCACGCACTCCCTCGCGTCGTCACAGCCAACCGGCTGCAGCTAGTTGGCCGCGGCGGGCCCCAACGCCGCCGCAGCCACCGCCAAGACCCCCCCCCACCGCCTTCCCTCTCTCTCTTTAAATCTCTCTCTCTCTCTATCTCTCTATCTACTTTCTCTCTACTCTCTCTTGCACTCCTTCCTCTCCACATTGCGAACGTCGGCCCACCGCCACCTTCCCGAAGCCGCCGCCGCCGGTGAGAAGCTCTTCCTCTCTCCCTCTCTCTCTCTCTCTCTTGCCCGAGCTCGGGCTCGTCGAAGCTGAGCCGCCGGCGAGAGGCCAGCCGCTGGCTGGCTAGCAGTGGCCGGTGCCTTCCCCGCCGTCCCGGGTCCGCAACCTCCTCCCTCACCTCCTCTCTTTCTTCTCTTCCTCTTCTTCTCTTCTTCTTCTTCTTCTTCTCTCTTTCTTTCTTTCTTTCTTTCTTTCTTTCTTTCTTTCTTTCTTTTTCTCCTTCCTCAGCTCCTTCTCTTTCTTTCTACACAGTGTTGGGCTCAGCCCAGCACTGATGGCAGATTTAATTTATTTATTAATTAATTGTTTTATTTATGTTATTTATTTAGGTATTTTTCTTCTTAATTAATGCAGATAGATTATTTAGACATTAACTATTTTAATAATATTATATATTCTTCAATATAATTATTATTAATCATAATTTGTATAACTAATGATTAATTAGGGATAAATATAGGTAATACTTATATTTATTTATTTATATCTCTATTAGATTAATATATAGATTTGTAAATTATAATTATCAAATTTATATACTAATATTTTTATGAGATACATTTTAAATAATTCTAATAATTTATTATACATTATTATTTTGTAACAAATAAAATAATCGGGTTATGTATTTATTTATTATTTTATAAAGTAATGACTACATAGTCCCTAATTAATCAAGATATAATTTAATTACAATTAAGTTTTTATCTATATTTATATTTTTATTTATAGTTAAAAATCTAGCCAATTATAAAAATAAGTAGAAATTCTAAATTTAATAAATCATCATATTTTACTCCAACGGATTATAATAGGATAAACAACTAACTTTATATTACTTGAACATTTTCAGATCCCAAACCCTTATTTGAGACCCCGTGGACCTTGCTAGCGATGAGTTATCACTCAGTTGATTGGCGGATATGAGGGATACATAGATTGCATCTTCTGATCAAGTGTGAGTAGTCTTATCCCCTAGATCCCTTTCTCAAATTAGGTTATATTATATATTATGTACATGCATATTTTGGCCTCCAGCATGATTATATGACTTTATCTAGAGATGATTACAGTCGAGCATATTTTTATCATGCATATAATTAGGCTGATCTTGGATATGAGTATGATGATGATAAATAGAGATGATGAGAGATGGATATACTGTGGTAAGGTTATGTCCAGTTGATCTGTAGCATGGGTATGCATATATTAGATTAACATGAGTATGCATGTGTTGACTATATAGTTGGAGACTACATTGCATCATTTTTCTCTTGATTCCTATTCCACTTAAATCCCTGTTATGCATTGACTTGTTATCGTACTGGATATATGCATATGATTTGTTATTTAGAAGGAAAGCATGAAATGTGATTAATAGGATAATTGATAGAAAGCGTGAGGATACCCGAGTGGGCGCGAGGGTTAGGACGCGCTTGGTGGATGATTGATCGCTCGACATAGTCGCAATCCTATTGGCCTTACATCCAAGGTCATTAGTCTGTGTGCGCAGCAGACATTTGGACACATACCGTTCGCGAGGGCATATGTGGCGAGTTATCCTTACGAGGTTTCTATCAGCTAGGAAGGGTTCCCGATCTGGATGGATGTTGATACTCTAGTGGGTGGCGAGGTATGATTATATTTGAGATACTCTTGCAGGTGGTGGAGTATGCTCTGAGCCTTCGGGCATGATGTTGAGACCTGGTACCAGGTGTTGACTATGCACAGTGGTCTAGTATGATGATGTTATATAGAGCTGACATTGATGACTGAAATATTGAGAAATACATGTGATTTCATTATCATCCGAGTACTTGATTATCGAGTGGTCAATATACATCATATATGGTATGCATTTGATATCATAGCATGGTCATGGTCGGCATGCATCATGTGTCATATTTGAGAGAAAGTTATGATGATAGTATCACATGGAGATTTGTTTACTCATTGTCGAGAATTATATATTTTTATCAGTTGTGACATGTTATCTATTTTTTATTTATATATTATAGAGGATACATTCATATACCTATTCATGACATGATGTTCTTTTTGATTCATATTATCCAGTACTTGATTTATTCTTTGTTTGGCATCACTGATTTGGGGTAAGATCTATTCACTAAGCCTTTTGCTTATGACTCTATTTATTTTTCTTCTAAACCCCTTAGATATATGGTACGTGATAGCGACTTGAGATATCTTGAGAAGATATTTTAGAGCGATGCTGAGGTGAGCTATAGATGCGAGACCGTATAGATGATAATTTATATATAAATTGAGTTGTATCGGTATTTGATATTTGTATTCTTTTGTATTAGACAATGATTTATATAGTACATGTCAGATTATAGTACACTCGTGTATTAGTCGTTTAGTTGTATCTTGATGGTTTATTGTGTCCTGTGTGGGTCCTGCCAGATTAGGTAGTGGTCTAGTATATATTGTTGTGAATTTGGATATTCAGATGTTAACAGATTTATTTGGTTGATTAATATAATTTATTTGGTGTTAGATTATGTGAGTATGCATATGTTAGCAGGTATTATTTGATGATGTCATGATTATATGTGCACAGTAGTGTATCTGTGCGTGACGGGCCCCGCCCAACCAGTCGCATGCGTCGCGCGTGCCGTGTGGGCACGTGGGCGTGCATGTGTCCGTGCCGGACGAGGGTGTTACAGTTCAGGTGGTATCAGAGCTTAGGTTTAAGGATAATCTAGCAAACCATCAAGTATAGTAGTTGTCAATTTGGTTTAGGGTTACACGCTAGTAGTCGATCTCGATGAGTTTGATATTAATTGGTTGAGATAGACATCTAGGTTGTGATGTTGAGATTATTAAGTTTCGATACTTTGACGATACTGATAGAAATAATTTGTGATGATAGTATATTGAGAATTTATTTGAGCGACTGATGAATAAGAAGAGATATTACTAAATCATGCATTGAGGTTATTGATATTGAAGTGTTATAGTCTGTGGAGCCTAATAGTGGATATATAGACTTATTCATATATTGTGATAAAGTATAGAAATTTGTCAATATGTGGAGATATGTATTTTGTGCAAAATGACTATTATTAGGAGATTTGAGGTTACTTTTAGCAAATATAGCATATTTCGGATTTTTGATCTTTAATGGATATATGTGAGATTAGGAGATTGATGTAAAAGATATATGTGCAAAGAGACTATTCTGATTTTTATGAAATTTATAATTATGGATTGTGGATGGATGAGTAAGACATATGATGATTTTGTATTGTGGAAAAGAAATTATGTGTTGTGATATAGGTAATTGTAGATTATATATAGAAAAGAATTTTCGAATGACTAGTATGATAAATTATGTTTGCAAGTTACTTGTGTTCGTAGGTATGAAATTTTGATGGTATTGATAAGATGGGTGATTTAGTAAGGATACGTGTGTCTAACAATAACATTAGAGGATTAATGCCTCGTTTAAATCTTTGAGTTGATTACCAAATAGGGTAATGGGTATAGGAAATATGACATGGATACAGTTATTGGATTGTGAGTGATGTTAGTAGTTGAGACGTAAGGTATATAATTTTAGACAACATGATAGTAGGTCTAGTTTAGAAGTTGCTAATTGTGTGAACTTGATTAGATGAAAAGAATGATAATAAACTGAATAATATAGGGTAATGATAGTTGTTAAGTTGATAGCCCCATGAAATATTTTTTATGATAGCGAAAATATATGTCGACTATTAGTTTAGTTTTGGGCTTTAATTTAGAGGATAATAATATTATAGTATGACGATCGTGTGTTTTGGGTGATGAAGTCTGGTTGCAAATATACAGAATTGTTTTATTATGATTATTAGGTGATATTAATGTTGTTATAGAATGATTTTTGATGATGCTATAAGATTAAATTGTTCAGTATAAGTGGTGGACTAGTACCCAATCTCAACATCCTGCCCGTAGGCTCAAAAGCATACCTTGCCATATGCTAAGGGTATTTCAGTCATAATCATACCATGCCATATCCTAAGGGTATATCAAAATCCATCCAAATCGGGTACTCCACGAGTTAACAGAAATAACATGAGGGTAACTCGCCGCAGACATGCCCTAGCGACCATCATCATCAATTGACCTCGGACGTGGGCCACGAGAAATTGCATATCAGCGACCATCATCATCAATCAGCACCCTTAACCTTGGCGCCTACTCAGGTACCCACATCATTTTTCTATTAACTTTCCTATTAATGAGATTTATGCATTTCCTTCTATATGATATATTACATACATATATCCAGTACGATAACAAGTCATGCATATTAGGAATTTAGGTGGTAAGAAAGTTAAGAGGATAATAATGTAATGCAGTCTCCAACCATATATCTAACACATGCATATCTCTACTAGTCTATCACATGCATACTTATGCTAGGGATTATCTCGACATAAAGTTATAACAGTATAATCATCTCCAATCATCTCTATCTATCATCAGTATACGCATATTTTAGATCAATCTAATCAAATGTATGATAAAATATGCTCAACTGAAATCATCTCTAGATAAGATCATATAATTATGCTGGAGGCCAAAATATTCATATACATAATTATAATAAATTCTAATTTGAGAAAGGCATCTAGGGGATAAGACTACTCACATCTGATTAGAAGACACAACTCACGTATTCCTCACATCCGGCAACCAAGAGACAACTCTCTTAACAGGGTTCACGGGGTCTCACATAAGGGGTTCGGGATCTGAAAATATTTAAGTAATATGAAGTTAGCTGTTCATCTAATTAAAATCCGTTTATGTAAAATATGATGATTTATTAGGTTTTTGAATTTCTACTTATCTTTATAACTACCTAGAATTTAAATTATAAATAAAAATATAAATATAGATAAAAACCTAATTATAATTAAATTGTGGTTCTCACTCTATTTTGATTAATTAGGGACTATATAGTCATTACTTTATAAAGTAATAAATAAATAAATAAATAAGCCTAGTATTTTATTTGTTAAAAAATAATAATATGTATCTCATAAGAATATTAGTATATAAATATGATAATTATAATTAACAAATATATCTATTAATCTAATAGAGATGTAAATAAATAAATGAATATAAGTATTACCTATATTTATACCTAATTAATCATTAGTTATAAATTATAATTAATAATAATAATCATATTGAAGAATATATATTATTATTAAAATAATTAATGTCTAGATACTCTATTTGCATTAATTTAAAAGGAAATATCTAAATAAATAACATAAATAAATAAAGTAGAATAAATAAAATAAATAAAACACTGCCACCGGTGCTGGGATCCCAGCACTGTGTAGAAAGAGAAGGAGAAGAAGCTGAGGAAGAAGAAGAAGAAAGAAGAAAGAAGAGCGATGAAAGAAGAAAGAAGAAAGAAGAAAGAAAGAAGAAGAAGAAGAAACGAAGAAAAGGAGAAAGAGAGGAAAGGACCGGGACGGTAAGGAGAGGGCTTAGCCGTTGCTGGCCAGCTTCTCGCCAACAGCTCAGTTTTGGTGAACCCGAGAATGAGAGAGAGAGAAAGAGAGAGAAATAAAGAAAGAGAGAAGGAGAGGAGAGAGAGGAAAAGAAGCTCACCTTGGCCACCATGGCGACGGCGGTAGCAGTGGTAGTTTAGCAGTAGTAATAGTGGGAGAGAGAGAGAAAGAGAGTTTGAGAGAGAGAGAGGGGGGAGAGAAATAAAAGAGAGAGAGGGGGGAGAGAAATAAAAGAGAGAGAGGCGGTGGAGAGTTGTGATACGATTTGGACTTCACCGATGTCGTCTCGAGCATGGATACACTTTAGGAGTGTCTTTGTTTCTTGTTTTAATGTTTAATTTCTAAGAAAATAAGTTTTCTATAAGTCGCGTTTGAACGGCGTTCGAACGCACAATGCACACTCTCACAAAAGTAGGGGAGAGTTCGACTATCCAGCAAGATCCAGCTTCTACACCTCGACCCATGTTTAGTCGCAACGAACTACCATCGGGTACAATGGGATCCTCAACCATTGTAGCAACCCTTGGAACCTCCTAATCTTCATATGCACTAGAGACCTCGTCGATAAACTGCAAACGGCTAGCCATTCCTTTCTCAATCCCTGTAGAAACGGCGAAGAGTCCAGCTTCAAGGCAGCAGTTTCCTTCGACGTGCCCGACGTCAAAATAGAGTTCTTCGATGAGTCGACAACTGTGCGAACCATTGTTGAATGGAGGAAGACCACGCATGGCTGCTGGATATCCCTCATCCAGAATTCTCATCAGTGGTGAGGGAGATGATACAGAATTGCAAGTTCCAGCACTTGGGCCGCCTTACACCACCTTCTTTCGCAACCACGGTGAGTCGGCAGCTAGGAAGAAATCACATATGGCCTCCAGCGACCTTCCACCAGTCTCCTCGGTCAATCGATAGTCGATCGCGACAGTGTCGTCACCGGCAATGACGTTACAGCTCCCCGCCAAGCTACAACTCAAAGGAGAAGGCTGCAATCTTCGACCCATGGCAGCACCGACCACTGACAGCCCCGTAAAGACCTCGTGGGCTGCTACTTTTCTCACCTAGACGGCCGAAAGCTTCCTGCCATGGCTACGACTAAGTGAAGAAGAAGGAGATGAAGATTTTGTTTTTGTCAACCTTAGCCTTCCATAGTAATCAACCGCCACCACCCCAAGAGGGACCTCACCGGCAGCTATTTTCATATTCCAGACGGTCGAAGGCTCCTTGCCGTGGCTACGACAGGACAGAGAAGAAGGAGATGAAGATTTCATTTTTTGGGCCAACTTCGGCCTTCCATCGCACTACTGGAGGTGGTCACTACTCAGCCAAGGCTGCCACGTGCCAAGGCAACTTCTATAGCAACGACTAATGGAGATGAAATTATGGGAGAAATATTAGTGGTTTCAAATTTTTTTGAAAACCCTAAGTGGTTAGAATTCAAGATGGCTACATGGTTGGGCTTCACCAGGTGGAATTGCTAGACATGAGTTGGGTTGGACCTATGAGCCAAAGGGGTCAAGTCGAGTGTGACTCATCTCTGAACTTCGGGACTCAGTTAAGTCAAATAAGGGACATGATCAGAAACCCTCTACTTGATTTAAGACGAGTTTGCTTATACCAGGATACATTTGACTTGGATCCTAATCCATGGAGTGGGTAGAACAATTATGAGCACAACCAACAATCAGTTCGGCTAGCTAAACCTAACTCGAGTCACTGGGAGGACCTAATATGGATCCACCAACTATATCTAACTCGACCTCCCGAGCGCAATCGGATGCACCAGATTTCTATTGCTGAACTGACATTGAGTCAATTGGTTCAACCACTTGAGACCAAGTGGACTCAATGTAGATAGACCGGAATTCCACCTTGAGCTAGTAGGAGTACAAGTATCCAAGCTCGACTGAGGATGACCCCCTTTGAGGTAGTTTATGGTCGCACTTCCCCTGTTTTGCATGCCTACAATAGACTCGCGGCGGGAGATAGGACCGAGCTTGACTTGGAACTTGCTGATCGAGATGAAACCTTGAGACGGCTCAAGATGCACCTAACAACAGCCCAAAATTGCATGAAGCAGACTCATGACAAAGGCCGGCGTAAGCGAGAGTTTGAGGTGGATCAATGGGTGTTCGTTCGAGCTCAACTGTACTGGTAGTCCACATTAAGGCCAATTTTGAACTAGAAGTTGGGTTACAAGTACTATGGTCACCTGTTGGACCTACCTGAAGGAACCAGGATACATCCGGTCTTTCATGTACCGGCATTGAAGGCCCAGATTGGGCCTAACCATGTGGTGGGTTTGGCCTTACCCCAACCAATGGAGGAAGATGGCCTCACTGAACTGGTCCGAGTCTTAGGCCGCATGAGAAGACGCCATGGATCTAGATTGGAGATTGAAGTGCTGATTGAGTGGTTGGGCAAACCTACTGACGAGTCTACATGGGAGCTAGAGTCAGATATCATGGATCGCTTCCCAAATTTCAAACCTTGAGGACAAGGTTGCGAAAGTGTGGTGGATTGATATGATTCAGACTTTACCGATGTTGTCTCGAGCATGGATACACTTTATGAGTGTCTTTGTTTCTTGTTTTAATGTTTAATTTCTAAGAAAATAAGTTTTCTGTAAGTCGCGTTCGAACGTGGGTGGAATGCGTTCGAATGCGGTTGTGAACGTGGTTGTGAATGTGGTTGTGAGAGTGTGCATTGTGCATTCAAACGCACTGTGAACGCCTACACCGCGTTCGCAAATCTAGAGAAGTGGAAAACAGGTGCGTTCGATCACGCGTTTGAACGCTTGGATCGCGTTCGCAAATCCAGAGAAGAGCGAACTTGGTGCATTCGAACGCGGTCAGGCGCGTTTGAACATGATCAGCGAAATTATATTGTTTAAGATTAATTTTGAGTTGTTTGGTTAGCCTCTAAAAGGGATGTGAATGGCAACCAGAGGTCATTATTGAAGAATTGAGTTTTGCCTTGCCTCCTTCATCTTCTTCGCTCTCGTTCTCTCAATCCCTAGCGACGCCGCTTCTAACCTCCCTCGACTGGCCAATCACCCTAGACACTTAGGGGCGGCCCTCTCCTCCCCCTTCTTCCAATCTATCCAACACTTTCCCTAACCCTTCCATCAACCATAACCCTTCCACCACCCCTTTTCACTGGTGCCACCCCACAAACGCCGGCCCACCTCCAACCACCATCACATAGGATCTTGTGCCTCCTTCCACGAATACTAAATAGACCTACCTGATGTTCATCCACTAATGGGACGATATCTTGAGATCTCCACATCTAATTTGCTTGAAACTTGATTTGTCAAAAAGCTCTTTTCTGGGGCTACAACATATCCAAATTTCACATCGATCCGACGATGGCATCTTTTGGGATCTTATTACAAAGTTCCATGCTAGATCTAGTCCAGATCGGAGAATTGGAAGTGATCGAACCTTGGTCTAAGGAGAGATCGTATCATATTGGTGCAGGCTACGGCGCTAGGGCTCACCATGGCCAGCTAGCTGCAGCCGGTTGACTGCAGTGGCGCTAGGGGGTGCGTGGCACCCCCATGCCGCACCCATTTGCATGGGCACGAGGCCGACAACACTGTGGTTGGCCACGTCATGCCCATAACAGATTTTTTTAAGGATAAAGTACTTTCTTATTGCATTAGTTATTTATTTTTATTAAAATTTAATTTTTCTAGGTCGCATTCGAACACAGAAGGGTGCGCGTTCGAATGCCTGCATTAGGTTCACAAAAATAGAGAACGCCTTTTGTGCGTTCGAACACCGTCGGACGCATACGAACGCAATCGGTGGGAGTCCACTAGAATTAGGGTTAATTGTTAGGTTTTTTATTTGTTGGCAATTTTGTACAAAATATTCTAAGTGTATTTTTTCATGTATATGAGCTTTACACAAGTCTAGAATATCACTGGTGTGAAGAATTGCAAGATCATTGGAGAAAAGCCGTCGCGTTCTCACCGCGTTCACAAACGCGTTCGAACGCGAAATCTGCGTTCACACAGACAGAGAGCCGCGTTCACAAGCGCGTTCGAACACGGGCACTGCGTTCACACAGACAGAGAGTCGCGTTCACAAGCGCGTTCGAACGCGGGCATTGCGTTCACACAGACAGAGAGCCGCATTCACAAACGCGTTCGAACGCGGGTACTGCGTTCACACAGACCGAGAGCAGCGTTCACAAACGCGTTCGAACGCAACCTGAAGAATTCAAGCTATTGCGTTCGAACGCACTTGGGCCCGTTCGAACGCACCTGAGATTAAGTCAGGCCGTTCGAACGCACTCGGGCCGCGTTCAAACGCACCTATGAAGTTTGCAATTTATTGGATTTTCATGAGTACGAATATGACTTGGATTTGGCTCAATCTTGGAGATCATATATAAGGATAGTGTTGCCCTAACCTAGGGCAGTTGAAGAAGATTATTCAAGGAGACTTTTTGGAGGCTACATCGGTTCTTCAACAAACAAGGCCCTTCGCATCTACAAATCTTAATCTTTCGTCTTAAGGGCTATCTAGACGAAAGATCAATCTCGAGGGCTACTGAGATTGGACTTCAATCACAAGAAGCAGTGAATCGTGGGTTCTAGCGATCAAGACTGAGAGGAACAAAGTCGTTTGGATCGACGGGTTGTTTTGTGAGTTAGTCTTGTAACTGCTACTATCATAGTGATTGGTTTTGATCCGAGTTTGGATCCATGGTTTTTTTCCCGTTTGGGTTTTCCACGTTAAAATCTTGGCGTTCATCTCTACTTTCGTTTTTAATATTTCTTCCGACTTTTACTTAAGCGAACGAGAAATATCATTGCCTAGAGGTTAGATACATACGTGTGTCTAGGGGTTTTTCAATAATTGTTATTTTGGCTTGTTGGCTAGCCTCTATAAAGGTGTCGATGGCAGCCAAAATTATTATACTTATGGAATATTAGTTTCTTGTCTCCTCTATCCTCTATCTACCCTAATATCCCTCCTCTCTCTTCATCGACGAGCCACCTCTACTATTGGCAAGGTCTCTCCGAACTTTTAATCTCCCTCGTTTGTCGAGTCCATCTTCCTTGGGATCTTGACCACTTCTTTCCCTTCGTCTTTATCCCTTAAACAACACTCAACCATCCACCTCATCTCCATTATCTTCCATAACCCTAGCATCCACTTCACCGTCACCACCACCATCTTCCGCATTATATTTTGATTTTGTCCCAGTTGTAGTTCAAATCTACAAAGGAAGTAAATATAAAACACTTAGATCAGGGAGTTACGGATCGATCCCATTTAGTTTCATAATTTTTTAAATATGGTAGAATATTTGGCGAATTTTTTTCTCGGTTGGATGGACTGCTTCCTATAATAAATTCAGATCTTGAAGGAATCGTTCCATAACCTATCATTGGTATCAGAGTCCAGTTAACCTCGGACCTCCATTAATGGTAGAAACAAGGAAAATGACATCAACAAGGAGATCAATGGAGAATACACTGACAAGAGAAGACTCAATCCACGATAAGCCTATCCGTGAGGCTGATTTCCTTAGGGCGGCCACGGTAGGACCAAGTCAACCAACGTCCATGGGTGTGAACATAGGCTTAGCAGATGAATTTACGGGCATATTCCAAACATTGCTGCATAGGGTTGACGCAATGTAGAATGATCATAATGTTTTAAATAAATATGTCATGAACCGATCGACTTTGTTATCTCCTCGACAAAGATCGGTGCCTCAAGAAGGACCCAGCAGTGGGACCACACCAATCAATACCCCAGAGGTGATACGATTCGGACTTCACCGATGTCGTCTCGAGCATGGATTCATTTTAGGGGTATCCTTGTTTCTTGTTTTAATATTTAATTCTTAAAAAATAAGTTTTCTGTATGTCGTGTTCGAACATGGGTGGAGTGCGTTCGAACGTGGTTGTGAACGCTAGCATCACGTTCGCACATCGAGAGAGTGCAAATTGTGCATTTGAACACCGCGTTCGAACGCACTGCAAATGCTTGCATCGCATTCACAAATCCAAAGAAGTGGGAAATAGGTGCGTCCGAACGTGCTGCGAATGCCTGCATCGCGTTCGCAAATCCATAGAAGAGGGAAATAGGTGCGTTCGAATGCAATCAGGCACGTTTGAACGCGGTTGGCGAAAATGTACTGTTTAGGGTTATTTTTGAATTGTTTGGTTAGCCTCTAAAGGATGTGGATGGCAACTATGGAGTCATTATTGATGCATTGAGTATTTTGCCTTGTCTCCCTCGTCTTCTTCTCTCCCGTTCTCTTGATCCCCGATGACGCATCTTCTATCCTCCCTCGACCGGCCAATCACCCTAGTACCTTAGGGGTGGCTCACTCCTCCCCCTTCTTCCAATCTTTGCCCTAACATAATCCTTCCACCACCACTTACTTATTCACTGATGCCACCCCATTAACACCGGTCCACCACCATCCACCATCATCTAGGATCTCGTGCCTCCATCCATAGATCATAAAACAGACCCCCTGATATTTGTCCACTAATCGGATGACATCTCGAGATCCCTACATCTGATTAGCCTGAAACTTGATTTGTTGGAAATCTCTTTTCCCGGGCTCCAACATATCAAAATCTTAGGTCTATCCGATGGCGGCATCTTTCGATATCTATTTCTAAAGTTACGTGGCAAATTCTATCTAGATCTGGAAATCGGGAGAGATCGAACCTTAATCTAAAGGGGAGATCGTATTAGGCTGGTATCAAGCGGGGACTTCCACTCGCGGAACCGCCTGGCCAAATCAGAATACGAAAGAACCTAGTGTTCAAGCCATGTTGGGGTCTCTTTCCGAACAAATGGCCATCAACAACTTGATGATGGAGATGATGCAGAAATTACGGGCGACAAGGGAAGCCATGGCGAACGGGAACGCACCATCGACCCCACAACACGAGTCCACTCCCATGAACCCGCCGTAACTGGATCAGAATTTGCAACCACAAGAGCTGCTGGCCACCACCCTATGGGCAAAGACAAGCAAGGATGGTTCCACCAAGCCCAGTTGCAGGTGAGCCTATCCAACGAGCTAACCACTATGGAGATCACCTCGGAGATCTAGATCAACGGGCGTGGCAATACGAACCTGAACCACGGCGAGTTAATCAAAATCGAAGGAGGGATCATCAATCATTCATGGTGCATCCTCCTCCGGTTAGACAAGGACTTGAACATGATCCAGATCGAGACAACGACATCCGTGTGCAAATTGTGCGTTTCGAATTTCCCAAGTTCAAAGGTGGCGATCCGATTGATTGGTTGTATAGGGCGGAGCAATTCTTCGCATACCAAGGTACGGTGGAAGAATACAAGGTGATGCTTGCGAGCTTCCACCTTGAAGATGCGGCACTCCATTAGTTTTGAGCAGCTAATGCCAATGAGGCTATTGAAACTTGGGCTGACATTTGCGCTGATATCACACGGCGATTTGGAGCTTGGGGTATAAAGACTTTGCTACTCTCCTCTCAAAGATGGTGTAAAAGACCACGGTTGGGGCATACCAAGAAGAATTTGAGAGGATAAGTAGTCGATGTCATCCCCCATGGATGGATCAGCAACTTCGCAGCACCTTCATCTCCGGGCAGCGGGGAGACATATAAGCCGATATGAGGGCTTTAAGGCCTAGAACTTTTAAGGAGGCCTTCGAAGATGCGGTGCTCATGGAAGACAAACATAGGGCCATGAAGTTACACCTAAAACAGAGTTGGACGAGCCAGGGAAGTCGCAATTCGGTTCAACTAACCATAGTGGCAGGAAATGTTACTGGAGTATCAAGAACCGTTGTTGCAATGCTGCCTCCTCGAGCACTCTTGAAGCCATCCCAAGATGTGAAGTATGCACCTAGAGGTTTGGGACGAGTGCTCACACCTGCTCAAGTGGAGGAACGAAGGGCCAAAGGTCTATGCTTTCATTATGATGAGAAGTATGTACCCGAGCATCGCTGCGTTAAACCGATGGGATCGGTGATGCTAATCGACGGATTGGAGGATGCTAAGGATGAGATTGTAGATGAAGATGAGGGTGTGGTTGGGCAACAAGGAGGGGTAGCTGAGGAGTGACCTATGGAAAACATCATGGCCAAGATCTCCCTCCATGCCTATTCTGGGATAGCTGCTCCAAGGACTTTGAGGGTGAACGGTGTAATCAAGACATCTATAGTGAGAATCTTGATCAACCCCGAGTCTACCCACAACTTCATTAACAAGAGGCTTCGTAGGAAGATTGGGCTTGAGTCGAAACCCACAGAAGGGTTCGACGTGACAATTGGAGACGGCATCACATTGCGGGAAGATTTTATTTTTGGAGGTGTGAAGTTGAAGGTGCAAGGCCAATTCTTTACATTGGATCTTTATCCGTTAGCCTTGCAAGGTGCCAACATTATTTAGGGACTCAATGGCTTCGAAGCTTGGGGCCCATGACATTTGATTTTACAAGCCTCACATTGACATTTTGGAGGAATGACCAGAGAGTGCTACTGGATGGAAGCCAACTGCTGCTTGCACTTCCAAACATAGGGGACGCAAGGGAGCTCGCTTCTTTCTTGGCACCCACCTTTCCTTTCTTCTCAGATTTGCGGAGAGCCAGCGCAGAAGATAGTGATCTGGTTCGACTCATGGAGAAGCTGAGAGAGAACCCCACAAGCCACCTCGAGCATGAGGAGCGCAATGGGTTAGTACTAGAGTGCGGGCGGATCAAGGTACCTGGGAACGAAGAGCTATGGAGACTATTGATAGCACACTACCATGATACTCCTATAGCAAGTCATGAAGGGGTATTACGTACCTACAAACGGCTAGCCCAAAACTATACATATACAGCGATGAAGACGGACATGAAGAAGTATGTACGTGAATGTCAAATCTGCAAACGAGTCAAATCAGAGATTAGAAGATAGATGAGACCTTGCCAATGGTAGAGGTGACTGGTTGGTGAAGAGGGAGGGAGATTAGGGTAGAGGTCTCTAGAGAGAGGATAGAGGAGGATAGAAACCAATATTCATTCATAATAATGATTTTGGCTACCATCCACACCTTTATAGAGGCTAGCCAACAAGCTAAAATAACAATTATTTACCCTAATTCTAGTGGACTCCCGCCGATCATGTTCAAATGGGATCGATCGCGTTCGAACGGGATTGATCGCGTTCAAATACACAAAAGACATTCTCTTTGGATGCGAACTGATGTAGGTGTTCACACGTGGGCATTCAAACACGCTTGATCGCGTTTGAACGCATATTTCTGATACGATTCGAACTTCACCGATGTTGTCCCGAGCATGGATACACTTTAGGGGTGTCTTTTATTCTTGTTTTAGTGTTTAATTCATAGAAAAATAAGTTTTATATATGTTGCATTCGAACAAGGGTAGAGTGCATTCAAACGCACTTGTGAACGCTTGCATCAGTTTCGCAAATACAGATACAGAGAGTGGAAAATGTGCGTTTGAGCGCTGCATTCGAACGCACTTACGAATGCCTACATCACGTTTGTACATACAAATAATGCAAAATATGCGTTTGAACGCGATCAGGCGTGTTCGAACGTGGTCGACAAAAATCTACTGTTTTAGGGTTAATAATTGCCATTTTTGAATTGATTGGTTAGCCTCTAATGGTGTGGATGTAACAACCCAATCCAAAAAACAAAAAAAAAATTTCATGGGCACGACGTGACCGACCACACTATGGCCGGCCTCGTGCCCATGCCAGCTGCTCATGCAGCTTGGTGGGGCGCCACGCGCTTGCGACCGCTGCCGCAGCCAACCGGCTGCGGCCAGCTGGCCATGGTGGGCCCCGGCGGCGCCACTACTTCTCCTCTACTGCCTTCCCTCTCTCTCTTTAAATCTCTCTCTCTCTCTCTCTCTCGATGCTCTCTCTCGATGCTCTCTCTCTATCTCTCTCTCTCTCGCCGAGGCCGGTCGTCGCCGTCGCCACCTCCACGAGCGCCGGTGAGCTCCTCTCTCTCTCTCTCTCTCTCTTTCTCTCTCTCTCTCTCTCTTGCCCGAGGGTGGGCTCGTCGGAGCCGAGCCACCAGCGAGAGGCCGACCGCTGGCTGGCCAGCAGTGGCCGGTGCCCTCCCCGCCGGCCCGGGTCCGCAACCGCCTCCCTCACCTCCTCTCTTTCTTCTCTTTCTCTTCTGTTCTTCTTCTTCTTCTTCTTCCTCTTCTTCTTCTTCTTCTTTCTTTCCTTCTTTCTTTCCTTCTTTCTTTTTCTCCTTCTTCCTCAGCTCCTTCTCTTTCTTTCTGCACAGTGTTGGGCTCGGCCCAGCACTGTAGCAGATAGTGCTGGACCGAGCCCAGCACTGATGGCAGATGTGATTAATTTATTAATTAATTAGTTTATTTATGTTATTTATTTAGGTATTTTTCTTCTTAATTAATGCAAATAGATTATTTAGACATGAACTATTTTAATAATATAATATATCCTTCAATATAATTTTATTAATGATAATTTTTATAATTAATGATTAATTAGGTATAAATATATGTAATACTTATATTTATTTATTTATTTACATATCTATTAGATTAATAGATAGATTTGTAAATTATAATTATTAGATTTATATTCTAATATTCTTATGATCTACATTTTAAGTAATTCTATTAATTTATTATACATTATTATTTTGTAACAAATAAGATAATGACTACATAGTCCCTAATTAATCAAGATATAATTTAATTATAATTAGGTTTTTATCTATATTTATATTTTATTTATAATTAAAATCTAGCCAATCATAAAAATAAGTAGAAATTCTAAAATCTAATAAATTATCATATTTTACTCGAACGGATTATAATGGGATAAACAACTAACTTTATGTTACTTGAACATTTTCAGATCTCGAACCCCTTATTTGAGACCCCGTTGTCCTTGCTAGCGAGAAGTGTCACACGGTTGATGGGCGGATGTAAGGGATACGTGGTTTGTATCTTCTGATCAGTGTGAGTAGTCTTATCCCCTAGATCCCTTTCTCAAATTAGGTTAAATTATATATTATGTACATGCATGTTTTGGCCTCCAGCATGATTATATGACTTTATCTAGAGATGATTATAATCGAGCATATTTTTATCATGCATATAATTAGGCTGATCTTGGATATGAGTATGATGATGATAAATAGAGATGATGAGATATGATTATATTGTGGTGAGGTTATGTCCAGTTGATCTGTAGCGTGGGTATGCATATAATAGATTAGCATGAATATGCAGGTGTTGACTATATAGTTGGAGACTACATTGCATCATTTTTCTCTTGATTCCTATTTCACCTAAATTCTTGTTATGCATTGACTTGTTATCGTACTGGATATATACATATGATCTGTCATTTAAAAAGGAAAGCATGAAATGTGATTAATAGGATAGTTGATAGAAAGCGTGAGGATACCCGAGTGGGCGCGAGGGTTAGGACGCGCTTGGTGGATGATTGATCGCTCGACATGGTCGCGATTCTGTTGGCCTTACGTCCGAGGTAGTTAGTCTGTGTGCGCAGCAGACATTCAGACACATGCCGTTCGCCAGGACATATGTGGCGAGTTATCCTCACGAGATTTCTATCAGCTAGAAGGGTGCCCGGTCTAGATGGATGTTGATACCCTAGCGGATGGCAGGGTATGGTTATATTTGAGATACTCCTTGCGAATGGCAGAGTATGCTCTGAGCCTTCGGGCATGATGTTGAGACCGGGTACCGAGTGTTGACTGTGCACAGTGGTCTAGTATGATGATATTATACCGAGAGGTCGGTGATGATTATGATATTGAGAAATGCATATGGTTTCATTATTATCTGACATACATGATTATCGAGTGGTCAATATGCATCATATATGGTTGCATTTGATATCATAGCATGGTCATGGTCGGCATGCATCATGTGTCATATTTGAGAGAGAGTTATGATGATAGTATGACATGGAGATTTGTTTACTCATGGTCGAGGATTATATACTTTTATCAGTTATGATATGTTATCTACTTTTCATTTATATATTATTGAGGATACCTTCATATACTCATTCATGACATGATACTCTTTCTGATTCATATTATCTAGTACATGATTTACTCTCTGTTTGGCATCACTGATTCGGGGTAAGGTCTATTCACTGAGCCTTTTGCTCATGACTCTCTTTATTTCTTTTCTAACCCCTCAGATTTGTGGTACGTGATAGCGACCTGAGATATCTTGGGAAGATATTTTAGAGTGATGATGAGGTGAGCTAGTGACGTGAGACGGTATAGAAGATAGTTTAACCAGACATTGAGTTGTATCGTTGTTTGTTATATTTGTACCTTATTGTATCAAACGATGATTTGTATAATATAGGTCGAATCATAGTGTACTCTTGTATTAGTTATTTTAGTTGTATCTTGATGGTTTGTTGTGGCCTGTGTGGGTCCTGCCAGATTATGTAGCGGTCTAGTGTATATTATTGTGGACTTTGATATTCATATGTTAACAGGTTTATTTGGTTAAGAGTATGATTTATTTGGTGATGGATTATATGATCATGGATAGGTTAGCAGGTTTTATTTGATGATGTCATGATTATATCTGCACCGGAGAGTATCCGTGCGTGACGGGCCTCGCCCGACTTGTCGCGTGCGTCGCGCGTGCCATGCGGCCGCGTGGGCGTGCACGTGCCGTGCCGGGCGGGGGCGTTACAGTGGATGATAACCATGGAATCATTATTGAATGAATTGAGTTTTGCCCTAGTCTCCTTCATCTTCTTCTCTCTCGTTCTCTCGCTCCCTAGCGTCGCTGCTTCTAACCTCTCTCAACCGGCCACACACCCTAGATCTATAGGGGCGGCCCGCTCCTCCCCTTTCTTCCTATCTATCTATCACCTTGCCCTGACCCCTTCCATCATCCATAATCCTTCCATCTCCATTTACTCACCGGTGCCACCCCATTAATACCGATCCACCACCACCCATCATCTCCTAGGATCTCATTCCTCCATCCACGGATCCTTAGACGAACTCCGTGATGTTCGTCTACTTCACGGACGATACCTTGATATCCCACCATTCGATTTCTCTAAAACTTGATTTGTTGGAAAGCTCATTTCCAGGGCTACAACATATCAAAATTTCACATTGATCTAACAAATATATCTTTCGGGATCTATATTCAAATTTCTGTGTCAAATCCTGTCTAGATCTAAAAATCAGGATAGATCGAGCCTTGGCCTAAGGGGAGATCGTATCAATCTGGTATTAGAGCCACCGTTTCTCAAACACATGCTTTCTATGATGACAACCAGAGCCATGGCTGCACGATGAGATGAGGAAGACGAGATTTCCCCAATAGAGGAGGGGGAAATGGCTGCGGGGACTTCCACCCACGGAACTGCTTGACCAAATCTGAATGCGGAAGAGCCAAGTGTTCAAGCCATGATTGGGTCTCTTTTTGAACAGATGACATCAATAACCAGATGATGATGGAGATGATGCAGAAATTACGGGCAACAAGGGAAGCCATGGCGAATGGAAATGCACCATTAACCCCACGATGCGAGTCCACCCCCATGAATCCGCCGCCATCGGTTCATAATTTGCACCTACAAGAGCCTCTGCTGCCACCACCCTTTGGGCAGAGACAAGCAAGGATGATTTCACCAGGCCCAGTTGTAGGTGAGCCCATCCGACGAGCAAACCACTATGGAGATCATCTTGGAGATCTAGATCGGTAGGCGGGGCAATATGAACTGGAACCGTGTCAAGTTAACCAAAACCGAAGGAGGGATCATCAACCATTCATGGTGCATCCTCCTCCAATTAGACAAGGATTTGGATATGATCCGGATCGAGACAACAGTATCCGAAGGCAAATAGTGTGTCTCAAATTTCCCAAGTTCAAAGGTGGGGATCTAATCGATTAGTTGTATAAGGCGGAACGAAGAGCTAAAGGCATGTCATTGTGATGAGAAGTTTGTACCCGGATATCACTACACTAAACCTATGGGTTCGGTGATGCTAACAGGTAGAATGGAGGAGATAGAGGATGAGATTGCAACTGAAGATGAAGGTGTGGCTGGATAGCAAGGAGGAGTAGCTGAGGAGCAACCCATGGAGGACATGATAGCCGAAATCTCCCTCCACGCCTATTCAGGGACAGTCGCGCCAAAGATTTTACGGGTGAACAATGTAGTCAAGAAAACCATAGTGAGAATCTTAATCGACACCGAACCACCCACAACTTTATTGATAAGAGGCTTCTTAGGAAGATTGGCCTCGAGTGAGAACCCACAGACGGATTCGATGTTACGATTGGAGATGGCACCACCTTGCGAGCAGATTTCATTTGTGAAGGTGTGGAGTTCAAGGTGCAAGGCCAAATTTTCACATTGGATCTTTATCTGTTGGCCTTGCGAGGTGCCGACATTGTCTTGGGGACTCAATGGCTTCGAAGCTTGAAGCCCATGACATTTGACTTTTCAAACCTCACACTCACATTTCGGAGGAATGGTCGAAGAGTGCTGCTGGATGGAAACCAACCATGGCAAGGGTCAACGTTACAACCACTATTGGGACTTCCATGTGTAGGGGACCGAGTTCTACTCTTGCAAATAGCTGTTGCTAAACCAGAACATCCACTATCAAGGGAAATACCCACTGACATGCAAGAACTGTTGCAGGAATTCAAGGATCTCTTTGAGGAGCACCGAGGACTACCGCCGACCCGTCGGCATGACCATCGCATTCAGATCATTCTAGGGGCTGAACCAGCAAATGTTCGGTCATATCAGTACCCACATGTCCAGAAGGAGGAGATCAGCAAATTGGTGATGGAAATGCTAGAGCAAGGGATTATTCAACCAAGTAGAAGTGCCTACTCATTGCCAGTACTGCTGGTTCGAAAGAAACGCGGGAGTTGGCGATTTTGCATCGACTACCAAGCCTTGAATGCGATCACTGTCAAAGACCGATACCCAATACCGGTGATTGAGGAGTTGCTGGATGAACTTATAAGGTTGGCTTACTTCAGCAAACTTGACTAAGAGCGGGGTACGATCAAATCGATGTCAACCCAGAAGATGTGCACAAAACGGTGTTTCAAACTCACGATTACCACAATGAGTTTTAAGTCATGCCGTTTGGGCTCACCAATGCACTGGCTACCTTCCAAGGGCAGATGAATGACCTTTTTCGCCCGCTCTTGCTTCGATATGTGCTCGTCTTCTTTGACGATATTCTAGTGTATAGCAGGATCTGGAGCAAGCACTTGCGGCATGTGCGTGAGGTGTTGAATATCTTGCGACAAAACCAGTTAAAAGTCAAAACGAGCAAGTGCCTACGGGGTGAGCCATGAGTGGAGTACTTGGGTCATATAATCTTAGCGAAAGGAGTGGAAGCCGATCCAAGAAAGATCAAAAATATGGTGGACTGGCCGATTCCCACTAATCAGCGAGAATTGAGGGGATTCCTTGGGTTGACGGGGTACTGTCGACAATTTGTTGCCGATTATGGCAAGATTATTGCCTCGCTGACCTCTTTACTCAGAAAAAGAGAGTTTCAATGGACAGGCAAGGCGACGGAGGCTTTCAAAGCATTGAAGACAACCATGTCTACCGCACCGATTTTGGCACTACCGGATTTCAACAAGCCCTTCGTGGTGGAATGCGATGCTTCGGGTGAGGGCATTAGAGCTGTTTTGATTCAAGAGGGCAGGCCCATGGCATATATGAGCAAGGCATTGTCGAACCAATCGAGATAGCTATCCACCTACGAGCGTGAAATGCTAGCTCACGGTCGAGCGAGTTCGAATGCCCGCATTCGAAAGCCTGCATCGCGTTTGCACATACAGAGAACGTCTTTTGTGTATTCGAACACAATCGGGCGTTTTCAAATGCGATCGGCGAGAATTATCTAGAATTAGGGTTACTTATTGTTTTAGGACTTGTTGCTAGTCTCTATAAATATGTGAATGCCAGCCAAATTTATTATGCTATTGGATTATTGATTTCTTACCTCATATCTTCTCTCTAGACTCTCTCCCTCCTCCTTTTTCACCATTCTTTCACCTCTACCGTTGGCAAGATTTCTCCTGACTTCTAATCCCCTTTGACTGTTGAGCCACCCCTCTTCTTTGGGATCTCGACCACTTCGTTCCTTTCGTCTATATCCCTTAATCATATCTACCATCCATCTTCATCTCCATACCCATCCATAACCCTAACATCCACACCACCCGTCACCACCACCATCACCCACGTTATTCCATGTTTTTGTCCTAGTTGTAGTTCAAATCTGCACAGGGCATAAATGCAAAAGTTGTATATCAGAAGTTATGAATCTAATCCACTTAGTTTCGTAATTTATTGACAACGAGAGAATATTTGATGAATATTTTTCTATAGTTGCGCGGACTGATTCGTATAATACATTCAAATCTTGAAGGAATCTTTGCGTAGCTTATCTTTGATACCGAGTACCCTTCACTACCATTCAGATGACACCCTTCGAGGCAGTATATGTGATAGGCTACGGAGTGATTCCTTCAAGATTTTGATTTATTGTAGGAAGCAGTCCGCGCAACCGAGGGAAAATATTCACCAAATATTCTCCTGTAGTTATAAAATTACGAAACTAAGTGGAATCGATCCATAACCCCCTGATCTACATTTTTAGTTTTTACGCCCTTAGCAGATTCGAACTACAACTAGATAGAAAACATGATATAGTGCGGATGATGGTGGTGGTGACTGGTGGAGTGGATGTTAGGGTTATGGATGATAATAGAGATGAAGGTGGATGGTAGATGTTGTTTAAGGGATAAAGATGAAGGGGAAGAAGTGGTCGAGATCCAAAGGAAGAGGGAGGACACGATAGACGAGGGAGATTAGAAGTTATGAGAGACATTGGCAACGGTAAATGTGGTAGGTTAGTGAAGAGAGAGGAGGGAGATTAGGGTAGAAAGAAGATAGAGAGGCAAGAAACTAATATTCTAATAGCATAATAATTTTGGCTGCCATCCACACTTTTATATAAGCTAGCCAACAAGCCAACACCTAACTATCGATGTTGAACTTCTGCTCTCGATAGCTGTGATCATAAATTTGCTTCATGTGGTTTTGAGTAAGTTTAAGATGGGCATGCAATCTCCTCAATGTTGTGTTTTTATCCATCAAAGCTAAGTCCACCTTCGTCTGATCTGCAGATGTCACAAGGTCATAAGCACGTAATGTCGGAGTCGTGCGCCAGTACATCACCTCGTTTGGGGTCATGTCAATGTTGCTGTGGTAGGCGGTGTTGTAAGACCACTATGCCCACGGTAAGAACTCCAACCATCGTCTTGGCATCTTTCCAACAAAGCACCTCAAATACTGTTCAATGCATCGATTGACCACCTCGGTTTGGTTGTCCATCTGTAGATGGTAGGCCGAATTGAAGCTCAATCAAATCCCCTACAATCTAAAAATCTCCATCCAAAAGTCACTCATAAATACATGATCACGATATGAGACAATCATGTGTGGCATGCCATGTAACCGAGCAACATCTTTAACAAAAATTTTTGCTACCAACTGGCTAAAAATGGATGCAACAATGTAGAAAAGTGCGCATACTTGCTTATCCTGTCAACCACCACAAAAATAATGGAATAACCACGTAATAATGGAAGATATTCTATGAAATCTATAGAAATGTCTTCCCAAACACGGTCCGCTATCAGTAGAGGCTGTAGCAATTCGATCGGTTTCAATGTGGTTGCCTTAGCCCTTTGACAGGCTTCGCAAGTACGGACAAAACTCCCCACATCTCGCCTTAATCCTGGCCACGTGCAACTCTGAGATGTCCTCTTATAAGTCCTCAAGACACCCTCATGACCAGCCTTTGGAGTTTGGTGGAAGTACTCCAACAATTTCTACCGTAATCCATCATTTACGGGCACCTGAATGCATCCATGATCCAGCAGCAAACTACCTCGATTCTTTAACTCTAGATGATGCTCCGGATCATCCATCACCTCCTGTAACAATCTCAAAACATCTAGGTCTAATGTACATGCATACCTCAACTCATCAAGAAAAGGAAAAGTGGAAAAGGAATAGGTTGCAAGCTCGGCGGTATCAGGTTAGCATGATAGTGCATTCGCCGCTCTATTTTCCGTTCCTTTCATAATTATACCCCAATAATTTTGTGACCCATCTTTGCTGTGTCAGAGTGTGAATATGCTGTCCCATAAAGTATGGAAGGCTCCTTTGATGAATATGCTGTCCCATAAAGTACTTGGACAAGGAATATGCTGTCCCATAAAGTAGGTAATGAATCGCCTACCGATCAAATAAGACCTCCATTTTGTCGCCGCATGCAAAATTGTCAATATCCTCTCTCTCTTATAGGTCGATAATTGCTAGGATTTTTATGATAAGGCCTTGATAAGAAAGGCTACGGGACGTCCTCCTTGCATTAATACAGCTTCTATGCCAACTCCTAACGCATCACATTCCACAATGAACTCTTTGGTGAAGTTTGGTAGCACTAGAACGGGAGCCATCATCATTGCTGTTTTTAGTTTTTCAAAGGTTGTACTGGCTTCATCCATCCATCTAAAAGAGTCATTCTTCAACAAAGAAGTGAGAGAAGCAGCGATCTTGCCATACCCGGCGATACAGCGACGATAATATCCGGTCAACCCCAAGAATCCTCGCAATCCTATGGTGGTAGTAGGGATCAACCAAGCGATCATGCATGCTACCTTTTGAGGCTACACCTTCTGCTGAGATGATGTGGCCTAAATACTTCACTTGTGGTACTCCCCATAGGCACTTGGATTTCTTAATCTTCAGTTGGTTTTGCTTTAACAAATTCAACACATCCTCCAAATGCCGCCAATGCTCTATTTCAATCCTGCTATACACCAAAATGTCGTCAAAGAATAACAAGACATAACTTCACAGTAGAGGCCAACAAATATCATTCATGAGGCATTAAAAAGTAGCTGGAGCATTGGTGAGACCAAAGGGCATCATCCGAAACTCGTAGTGCCCATCCGGAGTCTAAAATGCAGTTTTGTGCACTTCCGCTGGGTGAACTCTAATTTGATGATATCTGGTCCTCAAGTCAAGCTTGCTGAATATAGTCACCCTTGCAAGCTTGTCCAATAGCTTTTCTATGATCGGAATGGGGTACCAGTTCTTGACAGTGGTAGCATTTAATGCCCGGTAGTCGACACGAAAATGCCATGTCCCGTCCTTCATTCGCACCAATAGTATGGACGATGAGTAAGAGCTATGACTTTGTTGTATGAGACCTTGATTCAACATCTCGGCTACCATTTTGGAAATAACTTCCTTTTGCACATGCAGATACCAATATGGCCTCATGTTCGCTGGTGCAACCCCGAGTATAATCTCTATGTGATGGTTCATCGTTTACCCTAGTGGCAACTCCTTTAGTTCCTCAAACAGTCCAACAAATTTATCTAATAAATTAGACAACTCAATAGTAGTATTTAGACTCATTTGAGGCTCATCTCCTATTGGTCCTAACTGAAGAAGATATGCCAAATCACTCGCACAAGGAAACCCCACCATCGATTGCATCGCAGGAATCGGTAGAGACCGAATGGCATCAAGCTGCACATCTTTGTTTCTTTGCTTAAATTTCATCCACATGCTTCGAAAATCAAATGTGACAAATCCCAAGCTTTGTAACCATTGAGTGCCTACGAGAATGTTCACTTCTCGCAATGTCAACGGATACAAGTCCACAATGACGTCGTATCCTTGCACCCATATACCAACCCGGCGACACAAGCTCTCTGCCCTAAGCTTCACGCCATCTCCAATAGCAACGTCAAACCTCGTGGTCGGTTCAATATCCAAGCCCAAACTCCTCACTAACCTCTCATCTAGAAAGTTGTGTATATTCTCAGAATTGTCTAAAAAGTCTGATACCAATGATAAGCTAAGGAACGATTCCTTCAAGATTTGGATTTATTGTAGGAAGTAGTTCGCGCAACCTAGGGAAAATATTTACCAAATATTCTCTAGTAGTCAGAAAATTACAAAACCAAGTGGAATTGATTCCGTAACTCCCCGATCTATGTTTTTCATACTCCTTTTGCATATTCAAACTATAATTGAGACAAAAACATGATATAGTGCGGATGATGGTAGTGGTGATGGGTGGAGTGGATGTTAGGGTTATGGATGATAATGGAGATAAATGTGGATAATAGATGTTGTTTAAGGGATAAAGATAAATGGGAAGAAGTGGTCGAGGTTCTAAGGAAGAGGGAGGACTCGACAGATAAGGGAGATTAAAAGTTAGGAGAGACATTACCAATGGTAGAAGTGGTAGGTTGGTGAAGAGGGAGGAGGGAGATTAGGGTAGAGAGAAGATACAGAGGCAAAAAATTAATATTCCAATAGCATAATAATTTTGGCTGTCATCCACACCTTTATAGAGGCTAGCCAATAAGCCAAAATAATAATTATTAACCCTAAGTTTAGTAGACTCCCACCAATCGCGTTCGAACGCACGAAAGGCGTTCTCTGTCGATGTGAACGTGATATAGACGTTTGAACGTGGCATTCGAACACACCCGACCGCGTTCGAACACGTATTTTGTGTTATCTATTTTTGCAAACCTGATGCAGGCATTCACAAAAGCGTTCGAATGCGCCCCCCAACTGTGTTCAAATGCGACCTACAGAAAATTTATTTCAATAAAAATAAATAACTAATGCAATAAGAAAATGCTATAACTAAGTGTATCAGTATGGTAGGCCACCCCCGACCTTACGGACCTATGACCCCGTGGCCTTTGTAGCACGGACAAAGATGGACCTAGAGTTGACTGATAGAGATGCTACCTTGGAGGGCTGAGGACCCACATGGCAGAGGAGCAAAAACGCATCAAGTAGGTCTATGATCGTAAGCATCGTGAGTAGGAGTTTGCGATCAGCAACCTAGTATTTGTGAGTGTTCAGCCATATCTATAGGTGACTCTGAGATCGGTGCACAACCAAAAACTAGTACACCGATACTTTGGGTCATTTCGAGTGCTTGAGCGACTTGGCCCGGTAGCATATAGATAACATTGCCCGAGGGATCCCGCGTCCATCTGGTGCGCCATGTTTCACTCCTAAAGGCTCGAGTTGGGATGGACCAGATTATGGATGGAGACATACCCGACTCGGTGGAGGAGGCACACCTAGTGGAGCTAGTGAGGGTTTTGGCTAGGAGGCGACAACGTGAGATGGGAGGCTATAGACAGATATTCTGGTGGAG
Organism: Typha angustifolia; assembly: GCF_048772165.1. Taxonomy (NCBI): domain Eukaryota; kingdom Viridiplantae; phylum Streptophyta; class Magnoliopsida; order Poales; family Typhaceae; genus Typha; species Typha angustifolia. The sequence continues at coordinate 5,415,952 of NC_133252.1, read as the reverse complement.
TGGTTGGGTCGACACTCCGATGACGCTACGTGGGAGCTTGAGTCCGAGATAATTGAGCGCTTCCTTGACTTCACACCTTGAGGACAAGGTGGTGGAATTTTAAACCAGCTCAGAGTTGGGTGGTCGAGTTAGTCTAGTCGAGTTAGGTCGAGTTAGGGTTGGTCCAATCATTTGAGTCTAGTTTAGGGTTGCTTGGAGAGCAAGTAACCTAGTGTGGAGTAGCCACTATAAATGAGGTGTGGTGAGCACCCCAAGGGTCTAGTTTAGGGTTCCCTAATTTTCTAGAATCTTCCTTTTTCTCTCTCTCTCTACCCCCTCTTTCACTCTCTTGCTCTCTCTATCTCTCTCTCTCCTAAGATTCTCCCTTCAGCTGACGGCACTCCCGAGACTACTAACTAAACCCACACGCCCCTCTCACCTACTCCCCCACTACTCATCCCCTCAGCTCACGTGATCGATACCTTCCCCTCACTCACCCACACCACAACCCACCATCATCTTCCTCCCCAACCTCAGCACCAACCCCGCTACCAACTCCTTTGCATCAACCACCCTCTTCATTCCATACCACCACTGAGTTCTACCCTCATCCGCTCTTGCCATTACTCATCTTCACCCCATTGACACATCCAATCTAGTTTGGCGACGCACCTCTGACATTGACGGCCTTAATAGATTAGGAAAGCAAAACCCTTCTAGGATTAGGAAAATTAGATACTACTCAAACTATGAAAAACTATAGTCAAGAAAGTGAAAACCAATTAATAGTAGGGAAAATTAAAGTAAGAAAAAAATAGGAAAAGTAAACACAGAAAACACGATCATGGTTTTTTTGATGTGGAAATCTCTAAGATTGTCGAGAGGAAAAAAAAATCTCAAATCTACTCAAATCAAATCAATCTATATCATATCATTCATATAAATAGAAAGTATTTACAACCCTTTAGATAGTTTGTCGTCTAAATATTGACGTTTGTGTCTTTTACTCAAAATCCATCTTGATCAGCTACTTGATAATAAGATTGTCTTTACATTTAATTCATAGTACACCACTACAGATCACTTATGAAACTCTTTGCATTGGTTGTGGACGTCATTGACGACTCCATTGATCGCCTTCGTTGCTCAATGATTAATCTTTGATGTAGTTTAGCATTTGGCCTCACACTTGATAGGAGATTTTCTTCATGAGGATGAACTTGATCTTTATTGAGTTCTCTTAGATAGATAAAGTCTCTTCACTTCTGGTTTAGTTCTATTGATGTGTTACAAGTTATAGCCATTGTTACATTAGCACGCAAACTCAAGTTGAAACATTCAACTAAGAGATCCTTGGATGAGATGAGACTTTAGTCTGTCTCTAGATCCTCTAAATATGTGAGGGAGAACAATTGCAATTCATACTAAGCCCTCACATACTTGTGAAATAAGAATAGCCTTCTTTTAGAATAAACCTTATTATTCTGGTATAGTAACTAAACAATATCTTAGCTTATTTTGATATAATAATTCATCATTTTTTCTCATCTTATTCCATACAACTTTTAAAAGATTATTTAATAATAACTATGTTGCTCCTAGATTAGATATCACTTAATTATATATCACCTCAGTTATAGTTGAATTCCTTCTCTCTTCTCTCTCTCTCTTTTTTAAAAAAAAAAAGTCATGTCACATAAATATTCGTACTGCTATGCACTAAAAGACATTGCCACTAGATAGTCATGCACTACAATGCATTACACACTGCATAATTATTGCATAGCCATGTATTGTCACAAACTACAGCGCACTACAACACACTACATAACTACTGCATAGCCATACATTATCATGCACTATAACTCATTATCACGCATTGTAATGCATTGTCATATATTGCAATATATTATCACGCAATGTAATGCATTGTCATGTATTGCAACACATTGCCACTACATAGCCATTGTATTGCCATATATAGCTATACACTATATTATCGTACACTACTATGTATTACTATGCACTACTATGTATTACTATGCACTACCATACGCTCTATGCATTTGTAATTTGTATTTATTCTTAATGCCAATATATGGAACATTTAAGCCGGTGTTTGTAATAAAAAATAATATCATTTCAGAAAAATATATTTACTACTACTACTTTAACATGTACTTAGGGGTATTTTTGTCATTTGATTTAAAACATCATCGATTTCCACTATAATATTATTATTCTTTAATACTTTAATATCAACTTTATATCACATCAAATATAATTATTACTCCTCTTACTAGTATTAGACTAAATATTATAATAGCTTATACTTGCATTAGATCTCTTCATTTGGTTTTTAAAATTAGAATAGTTAAACTTATCCTACTCTTATTCCGCTGGTGAACACAAGCCAAGAGAATCATCAAAGAAAACTCCTGTCAAAAACAAGAACGATCACCTTCTTTTCCAGTCCGCGTACACTATCTGGATGCCAATGCTATCCAAATGCCTTAGCTTTTCAATTTAATTTCCTTTTAAGAAAACATGATTATTCTGTGCCGCTATCGAGACTCATCCGGATACCATAGTAAATGTTGAATTTTGCTTCTTCTCCCTTAAATATTCAATTTCTTGACACTCTTCCATAATTAATGTTTCTTGATCATCCATATTTTCCAAATTATATATCATAAAAACATTAGTGTTGTGTTCATAAGTTTACCATTACATTACAATATTTTGCACTACCAAGAGGAGCTGATGTCATCAAAAAAGTAAAGGTATTTTAGAATACAAAGCCTTGGATCACCTGCATCTAGGTTCATGTAATGATTTTGGCATTTAACCAAGATTCGCTACCCTTACCATTCTCACTTTCCGCTTCAAATCACTTCATCAACTTAAATAGAAAATAACATACAACGCTTTGCCAGTTGTTTACAAATATAAGCTCATTAATTTCCGCATTTTTTTTTCTCTATATCAGTTGTCTAACTATCTGCTTCTTTTAATATGGAATTGGTATATTACATTTCATGCGTACGTATATATATCTGCTGCAAAATAGAGGTGTATAGAGGTGTTAGTTCACCATCCCTCTGTTTGATGATCACCGAATTTGGAGAAATACGCTCTGAATCAGCAATCTTTTCTGACACCATGACGAACCATTTTGATGAACTATAACTGATTGGACAATAGGTCGCGGGGACCATCAAATGATTGGCTCTTCCTCAAGTTCCAATGAAGGCCTTCAAGGATGCTTCGAAGGAAGTCATTGGTCGAGTCCACCTGGCATGCTGTAGGCACAGGCCAAGGTGCAATGCTACAGATAAGAGCATCACCAGGTGCTAACTGTTTCCGGTCTTTGCCATCAAAAGATGCCCAGGCATGACCTCTGCTGTTGAAAGGTACTTGGACCCGCAGAGTGACATATTCTGGTAATATCAAAGGCCTGAATGACAATGAATGTGGGCAGATTGGTGTAAATAATATCCCGGGAACCTGCAGTTGAATATGTATAGTGATTAAATTCTGATTATATAATGCCAAGAGATAAATAGATTTAAACAAGAAAACTAGCCAGTAGCCGCTGTTTCTATATAGAAAATGCAAATTAAATCATCTCTTGCTTGAACTTTTACATAAAACTAATCTTCTTGTTGACTTCCTACATTTAGAAACAAAGTCGTGGTATAAAACTCTAAATCCGAAGATACTACTTTGGGTATGTAACTTATCAGCCTATCAGGTGCTCTTATCTTATCTAGAAGGCTTGTTAAAGTTCAAACATATATTAGAAGCACCTTTAGCTAAGATGTAGTGAAAAATTGCTCTGCATCGGTGATCATCTTTAAATTAGTCAGAATTTCATTTTGTGATTTTGGGTGGTTTTTTTGCACCAAACACTCACTTAGTTTCTATTTTTTACGAGCCAGTGCTGTTTTCACTTTCCTTTGCACTTGAATTTTTTTTTTCCTTTTCTTTCATAACAAGCTTCAGGAAATGTATCATCTACTGCACGAATTAGTTCATTTTGGCTATATAATTGCGATGAGATGACCTTCATGCCCCTAAATTATTCAAGTTAATATTATTTAGATTTAGAACATTTGAAACAATAGGCTGCTCATTCATCGAATTTTGTATTTGGATTATCCTAAAATAAAAGTAATAACCTAAAGATGTCAAATATTAAGGAACTTTCCTTTCCTAAAAAATAACAGTAGTTCAAAATTCGTAGCTAAATTACAAATGACATAACTAAAGTACGACGTACATTGATCAATAATAATTTTTATGCTCAATGTCGTCATTGAAGTAAGTTAGCAAAGTAATTTTGCCGTATATGTTCAATGTAATTACGAACATAAAATGTTAACTCATTTTAATAAATCATTATCTTCTTCGTTCAAAAAATTTGTATAGTTCGACAGAATAGTAGTGACAGATCTTACATCTCTACAATATTACTATCTTTAAAGATATCAACAAATATATCATGCTTGTCCAAAGGGAATAGATATTTCAAATCAACTTCAAACTCACTTAGAGAGATTCATATTAATTCGGAAAACTTCGACTTCATATCTAACAAACTATATTGTTTGCTTATATTTATCTAAACAATATTATCGCCCTCAAAGTGCAAAATTCTCTTTTTATCGTAAAAAATAGTATTACCATTATAGTGAAACAAAATACTCACATTACGGTCAGATAGATGTTCCATTCTTACAAATATAATGAATGAACAAGAGTGGGACAAGATGAGAAAAATAAATTCCCAAATGCCCAAATTAGAAGAAGAAGAAGAAGAAGAAGAAGAAGAAGAAGAAGAAGAAGAAGCTTAATTTGTTCCTACAACATCCAATCATATTACCTTTACATAAAAAATATTGTTTTCTTTGTTTGCAACATTTAACGAAACACTCGAGTATAGAAAGGTGTTGGAAGAAAAAGAAAAAAAAAACCTCAAGTACAGAGGAAACCAAAAACAGCCCTTCCTCACCAAAACAAAAACCAGGTGGGTTTTTGGTGCAAAAACTCTCTGTATATTGTAGAACACTCAAATATTACGTATATCTATATATTCATGTTTATGTTTATACTACAAAGTTTATGCAGTTTGAAAAAATATATAATGCTTTTTATGATAATCAGAGAATATTAAAAGCAAGTAAAGTGTCGAAACTCTTTTGAAAGTTTTAACATAAAGTTTCTAATCAAACTCATACATATAAATGCATAAACTTCTTTAGGTTTGTCGCTGATCTCATATAGGCTTGAAGCCCATTATGACGTAGCCTGGTTTGGTTTCTCGTTAGCTGTCAGCAGCAACAAATATGGAGATGATCACGAGTCAGGTCTATATAATTATATGATGGAATAGGAAAAAAAGAGAAAAAAGAGAAGGAGATTAGAAATATTTCAATTTAAATGAATTCATATTTCTGAAAATAATTAATATTTACTTTTATTGCAGAATATAAGATATAAATTAGAAGTATCTCAATTTAAATGAATTTTGGATGTCTGAAAATAATTAATGTTTGTTTTTATTACAGAAAATAAGATATAAATTGGAAATATTTCGATTTAAATGAATTTCAGATTTATGAAAATAATTCATATTTATTTTTCTAGAAAATAAGATATAAATTGGAAGTATTTCAATTTAAATGAATTTCGGATTTCTAAAAATAATTAATATTTATATTATTTCTAGAAAATAAGATATACATTGGACTTACTTCAATTTAAAGGAATTTTGGATTTGTAAAATTATTTATTATTATATTTTAATTTTAGAAAATAATAGAGGAAATCTAAATACATTTTATTTTCTGTAAATAAAATATAAGAGATCTTTATTTTTGAGAATATAATCACAAATAAAATATTATTTTTGAGATATGAAATTTTGCAAGATCAAATATTAGATTATTATTTATTCGTGTTTTCTAACTTATTAAGAATAATTTATATTATATATATATTGAGGAAATAATAGTATTTGGATTTATGGATTATTCGTACATATATTGTATTTGAAGAATTGAGAATTTTGATGATTGAGGAATTTGATACTTAAATATTCAGAATGAATGAATTAGTATAGTTAAATACTGATAAAAGTGAGATTTGAAACCCAATTTATTTTTAAGAAGATAAGTCTAGGGAAAAAATTCTTGGACTGTAATGTTACAACGTGCTACTAAGTGACTAGCAGAATTAAAGAAAAGATTCCTGAATTTTTGTACTGTTAACTCTAATCTTACTCAACGACTAGTGAAAAAGCTAGCAGAGCACTACAGAGTACTTACTATGACCTTAGATGGATTGACTATCTAGAAAAGTCTTAGGGCCATCCTGATGATGACTAGATAGTGCGATGTGACCATGAGTCAAATTACCTATTAATGAGACAATATAGCATTTTATCAAATTTGGCAGGTTTCCATGATAGTACACTTTCAACATAGATTGATTTTGTTTTATATGAATTTATTCAAATTGAGATATTATGAATGATTTATAATTCGATTTTTATGATAGTATATTTTCAACAGAGATTGATTCATTTCTTATTGATTTATTCAAATTGAGATATTATGAATGATTTATGATTCGATTTTCATGATAGTACACTTTTAGTAGATATTGATTTATTTAAATTGAGTTAATATGAATGATTTATGATTTTAATTTAGCATATATGGATTTGAAATTCAGTACAAGAGACAAAAAAATTATTTATTTTCCAAGTTGGCTTATATATATTATTATAATTCTTTTTTCTGCTACTATATGTATCATATGTTGATATTTTTTATTAAATATATTATTAATAGAGTGGGTTATTTGCTGGGCGTCTAGCTCATGAGGACTTATTATTTTGCAGGAATTTAAAAAGCCGCTTAATAAGAACTCTGAAGGTTGAGTATCATTTCCACTATGTCAATCAATTTTAGGATATGATTACTATTTGGGATTTATGTTTTCTTTAGGTTTTATCCTATAGATTTGCGGCCATCATGTTCCCGAATCAAGGCGTGACAACCCACATATACATACTGGGGCTTTAATAGATTAGTTGTTTTAATTATAGACTACATATTTACTAGCCATACAAAGCAAGTCCTTGTATAGAGAGGTATCCACATTCCTGGTAGAGTATAAAACCAACATACTCTAATAGCTTAAGTTTTTAAAAAAGTTAGCGAGTTAATATGGTATCAGACTAGAGATCTTGAGTTCAAATCCTACTAAGCATATCTATCATTTAAGTATAAATTCCTTACCCATTTAAGCCAAATATACTTCTTAAGCCTATCAAAATATCTTAAGCTCAGAGTGAGAGAAAATGTTATAATGTAAAAATAGAAAACCACTGTTCTCAAGCAATTTAAGCTAGAGCGGTTAGTTAGTTAAATATTTCTCTTCAAGATCTTTTATTTCTTTTAATTTTTCAACAAACATTGCATATGTTCTAAGTTAAATATAACAATTACTAACTATTCAACAACTATTTGCAGCATATGCATATACATATCCCCTATGCACTACGCAGTCCTTGACTGTCTATAGAGCAACCACAATTTAGAACATTAACCAAAACACTATCACACACAACTTGGTCCATATGCTTGGTACAAGATTTTGGATACTCTTTTGTCAACTTTTATGAAATGAAGCTATCATATGCACTAAACAGATTATCTAATGCTAATTTGTGCTTTATCTTTTGTTCAACCAGACTTTTCATGTCACCTAAATTTAAGATACTTCTATGAGATAACTTTCATAATTGAAAATCTACATGATCACCACTTTCATTTACTTAAGCTGTTATATCAAATTTTTCATAGATCATCAACCAAAAATTATTTTTTTGTAATTTGACTCTATAATTAGAAAGTTTACAAGAATTTGTATGAGATGAACCAATATATTAGATTTCTCAGATTATGAGATGACACTTATTTTAAGCTGACTTACATTATGCAAGTACAGCTTAGGAAAATTGAAAGAAGATCCGTTAATCATGTAACCGAACAAGATAACAAGTACACATAGTCCAGCCAGAATCTACATTAACTTTAAAGTGTCACACTAAAACCGAATAGACTACCAAAATCTATATAATAATAAATTCTCCATAAAGTTTCAAAAATGAAATGAAATCATCTAACTGCTTCCACAATTCAATAGTACACATTACACTAGGAAAAGTTAATCAAGCAAATTTTGAGGATAAAATAAAAGGTTATACAGTACCTGTGGATGGACCATGGATCCGCCAGCAGCTAATGAGTAAGCTGTGCTGCCAGAAGTAGTTGACAATATTAGTCCATCACCTTGTACAGTGGTAACAAAGGAACTGTCACAATAGCACTCCAGATATGTGAGGTAAGATGATATCCCACGGTCAATTGTAACTTCATTCAGGACTAAAATTGGCCCCTCAGTTTCCAAATCCTCCTTAGCTGTGTCACGGATTACATGGCACTGTAACCGATGGCGCAATGTGATGCTAAATGGTCCCTTCAGTACTGTGTCTAAATAATCTTGATAATGCTCACTTTCTAAGAGATGTTAAAGAACACAGCAGAAAGTGTGGCTAACTGTATTCTACACGAAATGACAAATCCAATTTGCATAATAAATTGCACACAAGCATGAGTTCCTCTAAGGACCTAAATATTATTAATTTCCAAGAGTTTGTACTCCTCCAAAGTTAAAGAAGCACTTTTGTGAGGCTTGATGACAAAGTGCATATAACATGATCAAGCTCAACGGATAATTTTTAATATTCAAAGCATGAAGAGACCATATGCAAGTTGCTTTTCCTGAATAAATCTAAACTTAGATTCCTATAAATTTCCAAACCTTCACATATATATAAATATTTATATCAGTAGTTGAGAAATCAATCATTGTCTCTCATTTAGCTAACTAGCTGAATGTCTGTCTCTTTATGCTTTGTTAATTAGCTAAGCATGTATTAACTATCTGCTTCACTCTAGACCATCAGTTACCACCACTTGGAAAGGAAAAAGAACCTCACATTTGAGGTAAATGAATATAGAAGGTCAATGGAAGGTGAAACTGGAAATATTATTTGACTCTGTAGCATGTATGTACCAGTTACATGAACAAAGCTACCTATGTAAAAACTAAAAGGGAACATTCATTCCTTCATCATCAAATTGCCATGACTAGATTTTGCATATGGTGTGCACAAGCTTACTGTGACCACCATTTTAGATCTTCCTATACTGTTGCAAGGTTTTAACTTTTAGGGAAGCCATCATTAACTGAATTTGCATTGGTGGGTAAATTGGAATTGTTATTAAATCTTATTCTAATGATGATCAATAAAATTTCTTATCATTTCCATGGAGCCCTCTCAAGTCTCAAGTCTAAGTGGTCACTATTCAACAATGAGAATATTGAATGGTTTTATTGTATGTAACTTGAAGATAAGAAAATATCACCCCTATTCATGAGATGTCCTTAAAAAGGAAAGAGGGCTATGGCAGGCAAGACCATACCATGCCATAATAGTCATTAATTCTGACTTTTAACAACAACAAACACAGCTTAAGTACCTGTTTGAATTTTATCTTTTTCCAAGGAAAAATCCTTTCCAGTTGAATTTGATCTTCTTGAAATTCAACTCGTAAAGAGAAAATAATTATTCTTTTAGGAATGGCACAACAATATCAAAGAATTGTTTTATTATTATTTGTACTCCTCTGTCTCAATACAAATGTGTGATCTTAAAATATCCTGAAGTTGATTGGTTCTTCTCTACTTGTTCCAATAGTATTGTTGATTTGTCTTTCTAGTGACACCAAACGAAATATCCAATATTGTCATCTCATCTACATCCATCTTCTAAACTGGTTGTTCCTAATTGCTCCACATAGAAGTACACTTGGTTCTCTAATTGGCCATAAACTTCTGCCATCATCTTAAGGTATATACACCAGCAGAAAACAGACAATATCCACTTCTCATCTGTGTCCATTCTTTCATATTCTCAGCTTAGTGAATAATCGATCCAAGAGGACTTTAAATGATGGTGTTGTATCTTATCTACTGTATTAAATAAACTTTTCATTCCAAAAAAGACTTCATTTTGTGTCATTTTACTTATTTGAAATCTTTATATTTTTGAGCTGTTCAAAGTTCTTAACTTCTAATTTAGGATTTTTCTTTTACTTCTTGTAAGTTCCTACAACAATTTAAGCATGGAAAATAGCTAATAAATCATGCACCAGACTATATTTGCAGATGTGCTTAGTTTATTATAAAAGAGTAGATTACTGTTAGGAATTCTTTTCCCCTTTCAAATGAACCAATAAACAGCCTAACAGATATATGATATTTCAACTATATGCAACTGAAACTTCTTTATACTTTGCAGAAGAAGCAGAAAGATCCACCTCCAATGGAAACTTGAACTTCTATCAAGAAAAAAGTATATCTGCAAATATAGTCTGTAAGATAAAGCACCTAAGCATAAAGAAACAGAGATAACTTGGGTCTATTAATCTGTAAGATAAAACACCCAAGCAGAAATATCCTTTCCTTGAGTGTGTCCAAGATTCCCCTTCATGGTTAGCGATAACATATTAATAGTTCTGACTAATAGAATGTCATATTCCTTCCAAACTCAAGACTTATGTATTTTAAAAGATGCAACATAGTGAACATTCCAAAGATAGCCATGCCGATACCCAGTTAGCACAAACCCGCTAACCATTGGCATACCTTTGACATATTTTTAATAAAAAAATTAAAGTACTTAGAGATACTTTTAGGTCTTCGACATGTCAATCTTTAATTTTTAACTTAAATATATGTACAAAAACCTACATTAGAGTCGTTTATCATAACATTACTTTTGTAATTGACATATTTTATTAAAGATATAGCAAAAGTCAAATAGAAACATTATTCAATACCTAATATAATTAAATACATTATTAAAACTAATATTAATAATTGAACACTCAACAATATGATTGAATGCTCTACAATATGATTGAACACATAATATCATTCAACACATTGATATTAGTTCAACAATTAAAACTAATACCTAGTAGTATGAAGAATGACAAAAAGAATCAAAGGCTTCATTTGCCAATAAAAAAATAACATGAGAATATTACCTCAAATATTGTCTATATTTTTTAAAACTCATCAAATAATAGTATTGTTTGTTATAATGTCTCAGATAGTCTTCATACAAATATAGATTTTGTAATTCTCCTATAATGTGATATGGGTATTGAACAAGCACATGATAAACATATGCATATTGTGGATATAAAGTATAATAAGGATATTGTGGCTCCGGTAGGTGTGATCGATATGACGATAATGATGATGATGATCTTATATTATTTTATGAGTGCACGCCCACTGATGTCTTGCTACATATAGATTCAAATCCTTCTTTTACCTGACTATAATCATGTTGATCTTGAAATTATCCCTTTCCTTTCTTCTGTCTCTGATAAATCCTACTTCATACCTGTCTAGGTCTGGCCCTATGGTATTGATCTTGAGTGGCATGTGTGAAGTTTTTCTTCTCTGTAAAAATAATGCTTCTTTGAGAAGGCTATGTAGCAGAGACACATGTCTTATTACTATTATTAGTCCTACATTGAGTCTTATCATTATCATCATCAATTTTATCTAAGTCTTCTAAGGGATTACCTGGATGTGACGATGGTCCAACTTGACTAGTATCCGCTCGTGAAGATCTAGCTTGACTGTTAGCTAGTCATCCATGTTCAATACTCAAATGACCACCACTAGGTTGGCCTCTGGAGGTTAGACTCCTTGTATTTAACTCTTTATGAGAGTTTTAGAGGTACTTAATGCCTCTAAACGTCAACGAATGATGAATGAAAATAGGAAAAAGAAAAAAAAAAAGATTAGATGATAACATATGAGTTAATTATTTGATTTGATTGAAAATTAGAGGAAAGACAAAAAAAAAAAGTTAGGCATGAGCTGCTATTCTAATAGGAATATTTTAAAAGAAAATGACTAAAGAATCTAAAGATAATTGATGAAAATAGAAAAAAGTTTAAAAAAATGGTTCCACATGACATATTATATTTGTTGCGTGTTGGGTCAACAAAATTCATTTTGAACCTCATGCGATCTGTGACAATCAGCACGGGTCACCATGCACTTGTGCTGATCGGCATGGGGGTGTGCCACTAGCACACCTCATGCTAGGTGCCATCATTGACAAAACCATCATTTGGACCTTCTAACTTGGGAGCAAGTTGGCCCTGGCCAACAGAATGTGATAGGAGACCCATGGCTAGCTGGATGATCCGGATCATATTATTACCCAATTTGAACCACACATACTCATCTATTTTAGCCTTGCAAGTTACAACTATATGCTGTACTGAAATTAGCTAGTGAATTGCTTTTGAAAGTGACATCACTCGTCAGCATTGCACATAAATGATCACGTATTTCTGCAAGAGTAATTGTGGATATTAGTAATCTAAAATCATTTGATGTCATAAGAAAATTGTAGTCATAAGCTCTTTTTATCAATGTTTTGAAAGGCGGCCACGGGTGGTCACCCCACCGCCTAGCACCTAGGCGGAAGGCGGGCGACAAGGCGGGTGACAAGGCGATTTAGCATTTTTAATATAAAAAAATAAAAATAAATAAATAAACATATATAATATACATTACATATAGTAATTACTGACAAACAAACTGATAGACTAATTACTAAGTGATTAACATTTAACAGATTAAAACATTTCAATGGATTAAGTGATAAATAGATAATTACTAATTTACAACTTTACAAGCATTTATTCTTCAACAGATAATTAATTTAGTCGACTTTTAACTTGTCATTTTGTCTAATTGCCTATCATAACTGATTAATTGGTTAAAACAAATTTAAAGAAAAGGACATTCGATTTGCTCAATTGAGAAAGTGAGACTGTGAAGGGGGGAGTGAGAAAAAGAGAGAGAAAGAGGACTGTGTGTGTGTGAGAGAGAGAGAGAGAGAAAGAGAGAGAGAGAGAGAGAGAGAGAGAGAGAGAGTGAGTGAGAGAGGGAAAGAGTGAAAGAGAGAGGGAAAGAGGATCGTACCTCTTTCGCTTCTCGCCGTCCATTCTCTCTCCCTGCCAACTCGTCCGCTTCTTGCTATTGCTGCACGATGCCACTAGCCACCGCTTTAGCTACCTTGGAGCTCATTGTTGGCGGTCGTGGACGGGAGAGCTAAAGAGGATCGGAGGTTTAGGCCCTTTAGGGTTTCTAATTTCTCTACCGAGACTCGGGAGAGGAGAGCAGCGAGAGAGAAAGAGAGAGAGAAGAGAGTTTTTATATTAAGGTTAATGAGTTAGTTATCTTAGTGGATAATAACCCGACCATATACCCATTTGTAACTCGATAAGGCTGGTTGGCGGGCCGAACCGCCATTCCGCCTTATCGGGTGAACGGCCCACCTAGCGCCTTTTGGCATTCAAGCGACTCGCCAGGGCGGCAGCTCGCCTTATGCGAGTGCCATACCGAATGGCGGGGCGGCCGGTGCACCGCCCCGCATTCAAAACACTGCTTTTTATTATGTGGCAAAGAGGAAGTATTTCTTCAAAAAGTTGCCACTTTCTTACTCTTATTTACCATCAACCAAAGACAGCCTAAGGCAAGTACATAGTCATAGACAAAATAAGACGAGCAACTGATGAAATAAAAGAAAATATTTGTATAGCATGAGCATATTTACATAAGATATGAAAATTCCTGAAAGAAGGAATAAGTGGTAAGAAAAAGTTTCTGTTTAGAGGATTGTAAACTTGGTAATAAATGATAGAGGAGCTGACACCTCCGCCAATGTGTTCCGGGAGTGCATGGTGTGCGCAACCTTATTCCCATTTCAAAAAAGGCTGCTTGCATAGCTCGAGCATGTGCCCCAACATGCATGATGAAAAGTCTTACCATCAACAAAGGAGGTCTCTTAATAGATCATTTAATAAGTGAATAAAGATTTAAAAGTATAAAATATGAATGGCACCAATAACTAAATTCAGAAAGAGAAAATGACTTAGAAGGATATGAAAAGGGGTCATGAAGCCCAGTGATCCTAGGGAGAATGGAACAAGAGGGGGCACTGGTCCTTTGAATAATGATGCTGCCTGTACAAAGAAGTTACTGCATCATCACAAATTAGAATTTAAATGCAACCAAGGAAAAAAAAAAAGCAGTCCTAACCTAAATTTAGTGACTGCGCAATACACTGATAGTAGTACATTATAATAACCAAGTAAATGGGCATAAAAATACATATGCGCATATGCTTTACAATTGCAACTATGTTGCAAACCATGCTTACCATCAGGATGTACATCATCATAATTTATGTTTTCATCCAACATATGAAGGGTTCAGCTAAACAAGTTTGAAGGTGAGAAGGCTCCATGATTTAACACTGAATCTAAGTAAAATCTTGTGAGGGCTTATCATGAAACCCATAGGCCAGATGAGGGGTAGAATCATCTACTCTTATTCAGTGCAACGCAGGTTTGCAATTAGGAAATTAGATTTTGGACATTGTTTTTTCCAAATGTAATTTAAGGTGAAAATTTGATTTAGTTCTAACTTATCTTATTTGGTCTATAAGTCCAAAAATCTAGGAGATTTGGTTGTTAATTTGTTAGGAGATGAGTTTGTCAGGATTTGGCTGATTCTGAAATTGAAAAGGGTCCCCATTAATACTTTTAATACATATGGTCCTGTTGGGAACACCCAACAAAGACATACTGCACCAGTATAGAGTGATTCTATCCATATGGAATGTTCTATAAGAGGGAGGAAAGACTAAAACTAACATGGGGAGAATTAGTAATAAATGATACGACAGCGCTTAATTTAGTAGAAAAGTATGCACTAAACAGAGATATAAGGAAAAAGGATTTATATAGCTGATAAAAAATAGTAAGCATAAGAGAAGTAATAATATTTACATGTTTATAACTTATGAACATTGAGGTAGTAAAACAGAGATGTTTTGAGCAAGCATATGGTCTGTACAATTATAAGCTAGAAAATTGGGACATCTTTCTAAAGAAATGATTTGGAGGGAAGTTGATTATGCATCAAATTAAGTCCTTGATCATAAAGAGTCATAAACTTACAACCTAAAGGAAATATTTTATTTTACGAACACATTCTTTCTGAGCATCATAAAATATATTCTCTCCATTTTTATTGGATTTTGATAGTCTAGTTTAGTTTGTAAGAGGGATGAAATTAAGAGCTTGAAAGCATATCAAACAAAACAAGTAGACAGTAGATCAGAAATAGGTTTCACAGATATTGGAGAAATGTGTGATCTTTCAAATGTTGTGAATGCACAAAAAATGCAAAATTTGATGAATGTTAAAAAATAAGTTTCTGAGTGCACTGAGACTATTATCTACACAGGTTTGGGGAGAGAAGATGTACACAGATTCATCATCATTTAAAGCTGGCCAATATACTAACTATAATAAAGGAAACTTTCTTTTTCTTTTTTTTTAGGACAAAAATGGTCCATAGACAATAAAAGAAACTTCTCAATCAGCAAAATAGTAGGTAGCTAACTGTATCAGCATATTCTTGGGGTGAGTATCTTAGATGCCTTCGGAATGTTTTTCATGGAAAAGAAAAGGCTACATTTAGTTTCTTAAAGGTGATTATTTTCATCATATCATGGAAGCAAAAAAATAAATTTATTTAACCTAGGCATTTTAACTCCATTATTATATACACAAAAAAATAGTGTGTATATATGCTATAGTATCACCAGAAATATTTGACATGAAGGTTGCACAAGGAAATTGAGCAAAAGAAAAAAAAACCACAGGTTAGTATTTTAAAAACATTTAGGATTTGAAGCTACATACCCACAGAACCGTGCCATCACCACCAAGAGTTACAACAAGATCAATCTTTGCGTGCAGGAGCTTTATTTCCTCATCTATAATGAATTGTTAGTTAGTCAGAGACATAAAATGGTTCTGCAAAAATGATTAAAATGCCAAAAGATCAATCAATTCATTAAACTCTAAAGTTTCCAATTATGAAAATAGAGATCAATTCATCAAACACTAGAGTTTCCAATTATGAAAATACAGAGAAAAAAGATGATGATGGCATATAAGGAGAAAAACAACATGTTGTAGAGTTACAACATTCATCAGCAGCATCTGGGTTAACCATTAATGTGAGATGTAGCCATGGGGCAGCACACCCTATTAAAGTCTAAGTATGAATTGAGTCTGAGTACAAATTAGCCTAAGTCTTTGATTGCAGGAATTTAGGTTGGCATGGTTCTGAAAATATAATCAGCAAATATTCTCAAAAAATAAAGAAACCAAAGCAATTGGATCAATAATGTTGTAATCTAAGTTTTTAGTAATCGGACATTGTTCAAATTTCAGATTCTATTTGGGCAAAATCATGATCTAATCTGCTAGAGATACAAAGACTAATTTAGATAAGCTAGTTAGTTTATTTCATGTTTGGTTATAGCTTTCTTAGGACTCTTTATTTATTCCCTATAGATAGGATCTTATGGCTTGTATTTTAAGCGCATCAAACTATAGAAATGAAAAAAAAAAATTTCTTCTATCTCTCTCTATCTATCTCTATGTTTTTTGGCTCTAACTTCTTTCGATGCCCCTCGTCTTTCTTTGTCTTAGCCATCTTTACCTTCCGTACGGTTCTCATTCTTGCCAGCTACTATTACCACTAGCCAATTATAGCCTTTATCCATCTACTGCATCCACATTCCTCTATTGCCATCTCTTGCTAAGACACTTCCACTACCCTAATTGACTATCCTTCCACCTCCAGCACCACTCCATGACCAACCTCCATCTCTAGTTGCATCTCATCTTTAACCCTCGTCATCTTTCATTATCATCTGTATTAGCCCTAGCTATCCATCTATTGTATCCAAATCTTAAAATCTTTACATCACTAAGCCAAGCTCTTCCACAGTCATACTTAGGCTCCAACCATTATCAATCGACCTTCTCTAATCCCTAGACAAACCATCTAAAGCCATACATGTAACTGAAGCCAGATTGGCCAATCCAGCAACTCTGCCCTATGTTAATGCGCACCCTGCAATCCAAATGCACATCGCCTTCAAAGACTGAGATCAGCTCGAGCGCCAGCCTGAGCAAGTGCGCACCTGCCAAGCTCAGTACACAATGATCCTCGATAGCAGCCAAAGAGCTCTTTTCGTTATCTTCGATTAAATTGGCTAAAATCCTCCACCGAGGCACATCAAATTGGTACTAGAGTTTGTTAGATGGCATCATTTTGGTATCAGAGCCAACATTCCTTAACATACCCACACCCATTCAATGTCTACAAGGAGGAATACGACGAATATGAGTTCTTCGATACCATATATCGAGCCATCAGTGTTAGTGATGTTTCACTCAGCCGTCGTTGTCTCCATGGAGAACACAAATATGCTCTACAATATGAGAAGCAATGACTAATCCGAACCTACAATTAGATCGCTGACTAGGACTACCATGATCATGCATATTTGCACCTCTTTTTGGCCACATCCACTGTTCTGGTATGATGACATGATCCCTCCACCTATGGGGCAGCCACTACGAGCGACATTGTCCATACCAAATCAAAGAGTAAGCAACACACCCGTAGGTGGATATCATGCACCTACAGCCACGATCTTATGCAAGCCTACGCATGATCAAAAGCTTGATAACACTAACCCATGACAGCCATACAAGAGGGCAGTGGAGCATCCCTATCATGGCCAAAAGGAGTTGGAATGAAGGGAATAATTATAGAGCATAGATCTAAGGTAGCATCATGAGGCTAGCAATCAGAGCGCCAATCAAGGTTACCAAGGCCATACATATCTACAGCCTATCGGACCTCCTCCATAGCCACACACACATGAAGAAGTGATGACCATCGCACCCATGGGAGCACCACCTCTACTTTGGCTCTTCTAATCATCACCAACCTTGGGTTTCAGCTTGCGCATGCATTTACCAATCAACTAGATCATTCCTCGTGTCTGAGCCTTGCCTAAGGCCACATTTGGGTCAAGCCTTGGTCCAACCTTTCTCAAAGCCTTCCGCATTGTGGTAGACAACATGACTACAGCTTGGAACACGCCAAAGTCGCAACCAGCCAGCCTACGACCCAGTTAGCCAGCTTGCATGCATGCCCTAAACTAGACTTGAACCTACCTTGGTTTGTACTTTGGTCTAGCTCTGGCCACCCTTCTCTAGGCTCTTCATGTACTAGACTTCACCAGGCCACGCTATAGCCTGCTCCACGAGTTGTGCACCATTGGAAATCATTTTTATACAAACTGAGTATGCCCACAGCCCATCGAGTTTAATAGCAGTGTCCGCGCTCTGCCTATCATCTCCCATGAGTCACTACTACTCTAGTTCTTCCTAGAGTTGCATCTACCCATAGGACAACCGCCGCATGTGTCGTTGCTGCTCACACATTATCCGAGAGCAAACAGTGCACCCACAAAGGAACACCACCTAACCCTTTTTGCCATTGAGAGCAATCGTCGTGTTCGAGCTCACTAACTTCTCTCAGCCAAGTCTACTACACCCCTCATAGGGTTGTCTTCATCACAATCGGCCATCTACAATATTGGGAAGCAGACCTACTGACCCAAGATGTGTGCACTAACTGGATCAGCCTAGCCGGTGCATATTTGGTAGTTTCGGTGCACATTCAATAGCCTCGGTGTGCCCTTCTTCCAATCCAAATCTAGGTGCCTCTTTTGGTGAGCCTAGCCTAGGTTAAGTGCATCTCTACATTGGGTTGTAAGAATTGATAACATAGAGTCCTAAATTGGGTGCACCTCTATCTCGGTATGTTCCAATCCTAGTTTGAGAGCTAAAGACAGCATGCACTCACCAAGTTCGTGTGCACACAAGCCATGCTTTTGTCTTGCCCTTGTCCTCGGTTAGCTGAGTTTAGTTCTTTCACCTAGGGCCTACAATCCACAGATCCCAAGTGACATTCTCATTGGAGGACTCCGCCACAACATCCTAGCCTGAATAAAGGTGGCTCATACATGTTTTCTTGCAAAAGTCTTCGACATAGTCAAGGTAATAAAAGGGAAGCTTCTAGAGCTATGACTAGCTTAGAAACAACATGGACAGCTATGGATGTGAGAGGCATCTCTTGGACATCTGCGACCACAACAAATGAACACAATTTGATTTTGCTGCACACAGTTATGGTGGACGCTTACGAGTGGGTTCGGCCACCCACTCATAGGTGGTTCGATCACCCGAGACTAGACTAGGCCACGTGTTAGCTAGCATGACTTGGATGACTGAGGCAACTTGTATGGCTAGGTTTCCTTGTGTTCTCACCTTAACGCCAAGTTGAACAAAAGCGTGATAGACTGTGACAATTCAAGTCTGAGTTGAGTTAGAATCTAAATTAGTTGAGTCCCTAAATTGCAGGAATCTATAATCTACACAATTCTGAAAAAATAATCAATACATTTTCTTATGACGTACCGAAAATATGAAACCAGAGAGAGTGGTTCAATATGTCGTGATCTACGTTTTTGGTATTTAGACTTTATTCAAATTCGGACTCTATCTGGGGCAAGACCGTAATCTAATCTGAGAGGGATATGGAGACTAGTTTAGATAAGTTTATTAATTTGTTTCTTATTTGATTTTAGATATCTTAGGATTCTTTATCTTATTTTAACTAAATAGGGCCTTACAATTTGTAGGTTAGATATGCATTGAATTAGAGAATGAAGTACTTTTTCTTCTATCTCTCTCTATCTCTCTATCTTTCTCTATTGCTCCTTAGCCGTCTTTTTCATCTCTGACTTTTGTCCTCTCATCTTTTTTTACCTTAACCCTATCTACCTCTTATATGGTTCTCATCCTTCCCCTCTACTGTTGTCGGTAGCCAATCATAACCTTCAGCAATATATAGCTTCTACAAGCCACCACCATCATCTCTTGCCAAGCCAACTCCACTACCAGACTTGACCATCCTACCACCTCCAGCACCATCCCATGACCAACCTCTATCTATGGCGGCATCATATCTCAAACCCTAGCTATCTTCCATCATCATCTACATTATCCAAACCCTATATCTTCCTATCAACAAGCCAAGCCCTTCCACAATCATAATTGCAATCCAATTGCTATCAATAGGCCTCCCTCAATCCCTAGATGCACCACCCAAAGCCTCATACACAACTGTAAGCTAAATCAATCAATCCACCACCTTAGCTCTGCGTCAGTGCACACCTCGCTATCCTTTAGAAACCGAGACTAGCCCGAGCCAGTGTGCACCAATACCCAACAGTAGCCAACGAGTCTTTTTGCTATTTTAGGTTAAATCAGGTGTGGCCTTCACTAGGGTGCATCAAATTAGTATCAGAGCTAGTTGGATTGCATGGCACCTTTATGGCAGATAATTTCAGCACATAGTGGAACAAGTTCAATATTGGCCAACATGGAGTTGGTCATGGATGACATACACTGGGACATGCCAATGTTGATATGCTAGTTACTACCCAATATTGTCATCTTTCCTATCTTCACATTTAGTATCAAGTGGCATGCATGCCGTACTTGATGCAGAATTCCCTATTTTGTTGCACCAAATGCACTTGGAATCTGTTTAGGACTCATTCATTTTGCTCCCTCACAGTCAGTCTCCTCCTCATTTCCTTCTCTTCTCTTCTTTCCTTCTCCAATTGGGATTAGGGATCACTGAAATCTCATGATGCCCTAATTACAATAAACTATAAAAACCTAAATCCCTTCTCTCTTCCGAACCCCAAGCCCCCTCTTCCCTCTTGTTTCTTCTTCTTTTCTTTCACATGGGAACCATGTTGTGGGATTGGACCATCGGAGCATCGTCGAACCGCTACTGAAGTAAAATCCCCTCTCCAAGCGAGCCGCAGGTGAGTGCTCTCCCACCCCTCAAAAGTTAATTAAAATTAAATAAGCTAAAAGAGAAATAACTAATTTGTGGGGTTGCGGCTTCGTTGGCGAATCGCACCAACTGACGGCTTCAGGTCGCTACTGCTCCGTCACCAGATCTTCACATCATTGGCCTAGTGCCATAGGTGTTCTTTGGAGCCCTCATGACTCTAGTCACTGTTGGCCATGGATGGAAGGTCTCCCATCGCCAATCACCATGGCCGATTTTCTCTCTCCTCTTTCAAGTCAAGGCCACGAGGAAGACATTAGCATAAATGGTGCACTGCAAACGACAATGATCGCCGACGATATCCTTTTCTCTCTCTCTCTCTCTCTCTCTCTCTCTCTCTCTCTCTCTTGTCGGTCCCTTCAAGTTGAAGAAGGCAGACTTGGGCAACCCACCAAGTCTCATCTTCATCTCTTAAGGGATTCAGGTTAGGTTTGGATTTTGACCAAGGGATCTGACCCGACTCATTTAACTTAATAAGATTTGGCCAACTATAGCCCAATCTATTATAATGATTGTTGGGTGGGCTGCGGGCCAACTACAGCCCAACCCAACCCTTAGGGCTTGAGTTAGCCATTTTAATAATCTAATTAGTTTTTAAATTCAAATCATGATATTGGTCAAATAAAAATTATGTTATTTATTATTAAAGGTGGTGAATTTAGCACGTGGAATAGAGATTTCCGTTGTTTTACTTAGATCAAGTGAATGGGTTCACTCACGTATTTATTCTATTTATTTGTCTTGTACTTCGTGTTTTTCAAATCAGATCTCGTATTGCTTTGTATGCAAATAAAACATCATATTTCTATTTGTAATTTAATTATTATATTTCTGTGTGCATTATTATGTTCTCTGTGCAAAATATAAGACTTTGTGCATTGCTATACTAGTGCATATAGCCATTTAAATGATCGTGAATATTAGTGGAAAAATATAATTAATATGTAATAAAACTTTGAGAACAAACACAGGCTAGATATTCTTCATGCACCTTCCTGTGGTGACTCAAGTTTACCTTGAAGCCTAGGGAATAGATTTATTTCTAATCAGCATATGATCCGTTTAGATGACTCTAGCGCGATTAGTACCTTGAAGTCCAGGAAACAAACCTATTTCTGATTAGCATATAATCTGTTTAGGTAACTCTAGCATGACTAGAGAACAGTCCAGAGGACAGACCTATTCCTAATTAGTATATGATCTATATAGGTAAATGCGGTTAGATAACAGTGTCAAGCTAGATTAGAAATTTTCTTGAGAGACTAATATTTCTCCTTGGTCATTTAAAAAGACATCGTAAATTATCGCATAGTGACACCTTCTAATAATTCTAACTGGATTTTCATTTATATTATTGGACTTGTATTTATTTAAAGTGGTGTTTATAGATTCAAATTTATTTAGCTTTTGAGTGGATTCTATTTACTAAGCTGTAGTTGTTGGCTCGTGGGTTTTCTCCTCTAACATTTCAAGTATTGATCAACGTGGCAACCGAGTGAGATGCACAGGGACCCCACCTCTAATTAGGATTTTGTTATTTTATCCATCGGTTGTATTAGATATTTTATTCTAAATCATCTGTTAATTTACTTTGACTGGAGACATATTAATGATAGTATTGGTATTTTATTTATTGTTGGATTATGTTTATTGGAGTTAGCTGTTCATAATTAAATTCTTGTCATTTTAGGACTAGAAAAATTCTAGTTAAAGTTTTGTGTATGTCAAACGTATTTAAGTACATGGCCGGTTATTTAGATTTTTGGTCGTGACAAAACTAACTCAACTACATTTTTCAATTGACAAGGTAGCTCAACAAGCACATCCACTGGAACCCATATTAATGTACAAGTATGCTTAACACTAGGTCTAAGAATTAGGAACAGTCACTTACGCACATTTCTTAAAGGTTACTTATGATATCCATGCTAAAAGGTAAGTTGCGTGATTGGCACTGAGTATGATAACAAAACTTGAGGTTTTGGTTAGAATCCAAAGCTATTCACAGGCTGATTTTTTCAAATAATCATACGCTCATAGCATTTCTTCCTCAATGTCAGTTCCGTCTTGCTGGTTAAGATCCTGGAAACTAACTAAACTTAATCATTAGTACTTAGTAACTCGTTGACGTGGTTTGCTGTTCATAACAACTTGTGTACAGTTTAAAGTAGATATGCATTGCCCATGGACAATTTTCAGCAACTGCTTCTTTGGAATAAGCTTCTTGTTGATTTAGCGTATCATCGGCTACTAAAAGTGTCTCATCTTCTTTACTAATGACGACAATTCTTCACAAACAATTTCTGAGCTTAAACATAGGAATAAAAACTTTGCAACTTAATTGGAACCTGATTGAAAATAGAACTACATGTTATGGTGTACCAATTTTATGCATGTCGTACAATATTTAATAACCTAGCAATAGCCATTTTGGATAAGCACAAGAAAGATGAGGATCTTACAAATATAGACTCCTAGCTCATGCCCTTTCATCTAGAGGATCTTCAAATATAATGACATTGGACAACCATACTTGTAGAGAATGTCCAAGACAAAGCAGGTAGTATGGAAAATAGTGACATAATGTAAAGAATCGGTAACAATTTATGTTTGCTAACTCATCAACTACTCTAAAAACTTTGGTTGTGTTTGATTATTACTTTTTATGTGATATAAAAAAGTGAAAAATATATTGGTTTTTGAGGTAAATAAATGATATATAAAATTAATGGACCAAAATAGCCTTTGACTTTAATGATAAAAGTGATAGATTTAAATCATGCAAGGATAAAACTGAAATCAATTTAAATTTATATTAGAATTTTTGTTTTATTTATTGGGGAGTGAACTTAATTAGGGATAAAAAAAAATTAAAAAGATGTTTTATTACTGAACTTGGTTAGAAGCCTCTAACTAAGTTCAAGGACCCTTCTGAACTCAAAGCAAACAAGGGTTAAGCTATCTGAGAAATGTACTTTTTACCTTTTATATACTAACACTCTTCCTTATTTTTGAGCTTCGGAATAGACCCAAGAGTTGGACTTGCTTTAATAGGTTGCTTTCTATTTTTATTCAACCAACAAAGTAAGCCTAACGAGATTCAAACACAATACCTACTTTGATACCATGTTAACTCACAAACTACACTAAAAGCCCAATCTATTAGAGAACAATAGTTTTTTTATCTTTTATATTCTAACAATATTAATAGCAATCATTAAAATGGTTTACAGTTTAAACAATTGATTAACAGCTTTAACAAAATCAATGATTAATCAGTTCCTTTGAGAACATTATCATTAATACTGAGGTTCCATAGAATTACTAACATACTGGTATTTCAGATGACAGAACTTCCAATAAATATTAATTACTTATGCTTTGTCACTTACCGTCTTCCCATGTCTGGACAAAGTCAAAGTAAGAAGCCTCAGACAGAAGTTCATTTCTCACTCGGGGCTCTACAAAGACATGTATTTTCTTATGCTCTTTTAGCCATCTGCAGAAAAAGGAAGGATGCAAATATAGCTAAACAGATTGATACAAGGTGATTATGAAAAGATTTTCTTTTATCAAGCCAATGTGCATTATTACATAAGTAAACTATAAGAATGGTCCAATGTTTCTACATTATACTTGCTCATATACATCACAGTCAGCCATACTCCAAAGCATCGCAGCTATCAGGAGAAACTACTAAATTACTAAGATTAAATAGGTTAAGAATAGAATAATCCTACCTTATTTCCAGAAGCTGCAGTAGAGATCCTTGAGTCTGAGACCAAGTTGATGATACCACTCAATAGCTTTTGTAAAGTTTCTGATTAAAGCAACAATGAAGAAACAGAAATGCTACTTCTAATCCATATTTAATTAAAAATGCTGTCCTGGAATTCTGCGGCAGACTTCTTTTAATGTCTTTGTACTTTTTCCCACATACATTAAAGTTGTTTAATCTCCTTTATCACATGATCTTGTAAGTGTTTTAGGCTTTTCTAATATTTGACCCTAAGAATCATGGTTTTGTCTCCTCTTGCAACAGAAGCAACATCAGTAGCAACTGAGTTCAGTAACAGCTTTTAGAACCACCGTTCCACTAACCAATAAAGAGCGATGCACAACCAGATATTCAATTGAGAATCCTTATCATGTCTTGGCCTCAATCACATTCAACTTTTCCCTTGCTACATTATTCATTTGTTCACTCACTAGTTTTACCATGATCGGTTTGCCATCATCCTTAAGATGGGAGAAGCCCATAAAAACTGAAAGTGATTGACCTTTTCTCAAAATTCAATATAAAAGTAAGAAATTCGATCATTCGGGCATCTCATTTCCCATAAATTGGAAGCTAACTTATATATGACAATAATCTAACTCTGAGATATAATTCTCAACATGTCGATTTGTTGTTCAGCCTAATTTTTAGTTTCTGCAGGTATTTCTATAAACCTAATTATACTGTTAGTTTGCCAGCTACATACAGACAAGAATGAATTCAGTTCCTACATCATTATACTATTAGCTCATCAATTGCTCCAAATGGGCAAAGACTATATTTTACATAGCGGAGAGGCAGGCCTAGCCGATTCAAACTCAAGACCTAATGTTAGGTATTATGTCAACTCACTGACAACTCTCAAAGCTTAAGCAGTTTAAAAAACAATGATTTTGTTCCTTTACACTCTAATGTAATCATATGGTATGTCTCAAACAAATATACTTAACATTAATCCTAACTAGACTTGACACAATAAAGACATGGAAAAACCAACTATCAACTCTCTAATCTGGAATGTGAGCAACTGTTATGCTTTGACATCATTGCCTCAAGTCAGGTTTTGTGATTTAAGTCATGAACTGTGCTGCAATACACAGTGATCACTAATTGAATCATTGCCTTCAGATGGGTCAATAAAAAAAATAAAAATAAAAAATAAGATTTCAGGCCCTATATTACCCAATATGCCCTTGAATCAATTATGCAACTAAAAAAGCGTATACTCCAGGACAACAGAAACAAAGTTGTAGGTAATAAACCTACAATAATTTTCAAGGTTATTGTTAATGTAATAAAACCACTAAGTCAAGGAAATATACATGCAGTAATTTACTACTTCTGCAGAACACTAGACCTTGCAAATAGGAAGTAGTTATCTATGATCTAACATCAGCTACACATGTTTGACATTTCAGGAATGAAATCATCATAACGTTGTTGCATAGAACATTCTGCCTCATTCCGAAGTTTGTTATCTAGAACACTCAGAACAAATTTGTGACAAACTTAATGTTCGTCGTGATAACCTAGAAAGTTACCCACATTCCCATCCTAGATAACATGGTTAATTTTATGACGAATAAACAAAAAATTGCACTTCGAAATTTCTCCTGCAATCAAATAGTTCCTGAAAAAAACCCTAGATGATAAATTTCCTTTTGTCTAGCACACCTGACCATTTCAGCGCAGAGAGCACGGACAGAGGTAGAATTTGGTTTAGTCAAAATAAGCACAGTTTGTGGTTGGGATTCCCATTTCAGCAAAATCTGAAAAATGCAAGTTGCCTAATATAAGCATGAAAGTAGAGAAACACAATGGCAGAAAAAGGCATGTTGCACAATTTCAAACTTCACATGGCTAAGAAAGTAGATCCAGAGGTTTTGATGGAAACATAATGAATGTCAAAGTTTGAATAGAATGAGAGGTCAGATTTTGGAGAAAAGTTACCTGCTTACTACTGCGCTCTGCAGTTGTGATGTTTCCCTTCTCAAAGGATACAACTTCATGCTTGTGCTGACCACTTTTGTCTCCATTGCATCCCCATGAAAGCCTAAATGATGCCTGGTAAAATGCCAAAAGTCATACCTTATGGTAATCAGGCAGCCACTCAGGGAAAGTCAAATAACCTTTCCTGAGTGCTTAATAATATGAATGTATGTTATTCTTTTTAATAAAAAGAACGCCAAGAGGGAATAATAAGTCTATCATGGTTTACCTTTCTTCCCACCATTTTACGAGCTGATTTGGAGACTATACCTCCATTCCGAAGAATCTCTTGTGAACAAATTCCATGATTTCCACAACATTCACTATGCTCCAAAGATGGGTTTCGTGCTAGTAACAAGTTCTCCATCTCCACCTTCAAATCTTTGGAACAAGCTTCAGACAGTTTTGCTACAGAATGCAAGGAAAACTTTTACAAGTCAGTCAGCTGTTCATAAATATAAAGAAGGGTTCATGCAATGAATTTCAATATCTCACCTTTCAAAGATGAGGTTCATAATCTGATTTTGCTTAAGGTATTAAAAAAGCTGTTCCAAGGAATTTTAATAGATCTTATCAAGTTATGACTTCTCTAGTACATTCACAATGTAAGCAATCCTATGCACTGTTTGACTTTGACTGGAAGTAAACTCAATAAAATTTTCTGAATTGATATATTTTCATGAAATCCAGAAATCATCTTTCATATAAATCACACCAGTCTGCCAAATTCTTCCATTCCCGGTGAAGTAAACTCAATAAAATTTTCTGAATTGATATATTTTCATGAAAGCCAGAAATCATCTTTCATATAAATCACACCAGTCTATCAAATTCTTCCATTCCCGGTAGCCACCTATTACAATCATGTCTATCGGGTTAAACAATAGAAAGAGAAATTCTTGCAAATGTTCACCTGCTCCTTTTGTCTAGTGAGTAGTGAACAAAAAGAAAAATAGCAAATAAATATTTGAGAGTGAATATGCAACTACCAAAGAAATACCAATAGAAATTTTTTGGCAAAGGCTAACCTTCATGTTTGTGTTGCAGGTTGTGTTCCCTCTCTAACTCGTACTTACGTTTCCATTCTGCTGCTTCAGCTTGAGCAGCAGCCTTTCCTTCAGCAACTCGCCTTAGCGCCTTTGCAACAGCTTACAATGCACATATATAGATTAGCAAACTATAGCCATTACTTTGAGAAAATGATAATTAAATAGAAGGAAAATAATGTAACATACAATAGGAAGTACTTACACAAGATTTGATAAATAAAATAGTATAGCTACATGATAAGAAATTCAAGGATTGTTGTGCCAGTGGCACGTGGCATCCCAACCTTAGCTCCGCATGCTACGTACTATTAGCATGTGCTATGTCAAATGGTCTTAACATGCCAAAAAACAATCTATTAACCTTTCTATGACTTTAAAATAGGTTTTAGGGGTAAATTAAAGTTACTCAATATTATATATCAGTGTATGTTGTAAAATTTTATGTAATGGCAAGTTCGTGTATACAAAACATTTTAAATAAATTATAATAATCTAGGTTTAATGTAAGATCATGACATGATCTTACATTAAAATGTGGAAGAGCAAATGAGGAAACAAGTCAAAAGAGCAAATGAGGAATCAAGTCAAAAGAGTGTATGGCAAAGAAGATTGAAGAGCAATGAGGAATCAAGTCAAAGGAGTTATTTTTCAGTTATGCAGGCTAGGTGCGCACTCCAAATATTGTGGTCGTACCCGAACAAAAAAATTACATGCATCTCCAATATGTAACTCGAGGCTAGGTGCCCACCCGATAGGCTGACAGCTTAAGCAAACTTCTAAATAGCATTCAAACTTGGTGTTTTCCTTTTATAGCATATTTCTTACCAATTGTGAGGAGAGCTATCTACATTTGTTCGTATGCTAGGCTATATCAAAGATTGATCATTAAGCACTAGAAGAGCTAAACTGAATCGTCTTCAATGATATCTACACTGACGCAAGGAGTTTGAAAGTTTGATCCATGTCAAGTTGAAGATAATCAATGAGGAAGTAACATATTTCACTAAGTTGTTCATTGACGTGGCAAGTTTGAGCAGGAGGACTTCAATCAGAGAGGCCTCTCGGAGGATACTGAGAGTGATTGTAAGTAAATTTTGTATTTATGTTTGAGCTTGAAATAGATTGATCCGAGAGGTTGATTTGGACCGTGGTTTTTTCCTCTCTAAATAAGAAAGGTTTTCCATGTTAAAATAATTGTGATCATTGTATTTGTCGTGTTTTACTTTTTCTATTCATTTTCGACTTTACAATTTCTACTCTTACATGGTTTTCACTTTCCGACTTGAGTTCAATTTATTTTCATAGTTTTATAATATTCTTTTTCCTTGTTATAGAAGCATTCATATTTCTTAATTGGACTAGGATTCAAGTTTCTTTTCATACTTGGTTTCAGTTTGCTAAATATGATTTGAAACTGTTTTTCTAAATTTTATAAAATTAGATCCTCCTACTTTATTCAGATTTATTCGGATTTGAACTTTGATTTTTGACTTGGTCTTTGACTTTGACTCAGGATTTGACTTTCTATCTCTTTCAACTATTGTCTAGGTTTTATATCTCCCCTAAAATTTCATTGTAGCATACGCAATTAGATTCTAATCTCATCATTTTCTCCAAGTTTTACTGGATCCTCTTTGCTTGGGAAAATAACTTGAGGAAAACCGAAATTTCCCTTGGATTTCTAAATTTCGAAGTATAATTTATATAGATCAAGTACCAAAATGTAAAGAGGTATCAAAAGATATGAAAGAGACGCTCTAATTAGGTTTCTTTAAAGTAAGACACTTAATTCTAGTGGCAAATGTCGATGAGTGGCAATGAAAGAGTATCAAATTATTACCCCATATATCAATGACGATAATTTAATGGCACGATATGTATCGATCCATGCCGATCATGCCGACTTGTAACAAACTATCCTTATAAAAATATAAATAAATAAATAAATCTGTTATGGGCACGACGTGGCCGACCACAGTGTGGCTGACCTCGTGCCCCTGCAAATGGGTGCGGCATGGGGGTGCCACACACCCCCTAGCGCCGCCGCAACCAACCGGCTACGGCCAACTAGCCGCGACGGGCTCCCAACGCCGTCGCAGCCACCACCAACCCCCCATCACCTCCTTGTCTCTTTTATTTCTCTCCCTTCTCTCTCTATTACGGCCTCTCTCTCTCACTATTACCACCGCCGAACTGTTGCCGTCGCCACGATGGCCAAGGTGAGCTTCTTTTCCTCTCTCCTCTCTTCCCCTTTCTTTCTTTATTTCTTCCTCTCTCTCTCTCTCTCTCTCTCTTTCTCTCTCTCTCTCTCACTCTCGGGTTCACTAGAACGGAGCCGTCGGCAAGAGGCCGGCCGCTGGCTAGCCAGCAGCGGCCAATATTATATGTGCATTGGAGTGTATCTATGCTGTGACGGGCCCCGTCAGATCTGTCGTGTACGCCACGCGTGTCGCGTAGGTGTGCACGTGCCCGTGCCAGGCGAGAGCGTTACATAACCGACACAGCAACCCATTGAAAGGGTGCCTTTCCGACTGATATGCAGCAATTGGATTTGAAGCAGGTTACTTATAATTTCACGATTAAGAAAATTACTTCTGAGTTCTAATTATCTACAAGCAAGATTCCAAGTTTCTAAATCAAGATCGGCCATCCCAAAAACTGATACTTATAAGCGGTATTGGTAGTATCGGCCTGTATTTAAAAATAATTTTTAAAATATCAAAAAACTATAAATTTTTTAGATAAAATAATAATAAGATATAAATATAAACTATTCATATATAAAGTCTGAAAACTATAAAAAAATATTTTTTTTCTCAATCTTTATACCCTTTCTTTCTACTACTTACACTCTCTCTCCCTATCTCACAGAAATAAAAAAAAAACTCTTACATTTTTCCTACCAACTATCTCATTAACTCTCTTATCAAACTCTCTCTCACTATCTCTCTTTCCCACTAACTCTCTCCCTTTCCCTTTTCGATTTCCTCTTCTCTCTCTCTCTCTCTCTCTATCCCTTCCTTTCCCACTCTCTCCCCCCCTCCCCAAAGCCGATGATTGTCCTATGTAGTATCGGTCTCCATCAACATCCAACAAAATCTTTCAACACAGATCCAGCTCCATCGGCCTACGACAACCTTAGATACACTATTTTCTTCTTTTGTTCTCTCTCTCCGACGAGCTCTCTTTCTCTCCCTCTGATACGATCTCCCCTTAGGCTAAGGCTCAATCTGTTTCAGATCTGAACAGGATCTGACACGAAACTTTAAAAATAGATCTCGAAATATGCAACCGTCGGATCGACATGAAATTTTGATATGTTGTAGCCTCGGAAAAAAGCTTTCCAACAAATCTAATTTCAGGGAAATCGGACAGTGGGATCTCGAGATATCGTTCGAGAAGTAGACGAACATCAAGGAGTCCATCTAAGGATCCGTGGATGGAGGCATGAGATCTTAGATAATAGCGGGTGGTGGTAGACTGGCGGTAATGAGGTGGCACTGGTGGATAAGTGGTGGTGAAAGAGTTATGGGTAATGGAAGAGGTTAGGGCAAGATGATAGATAGATTGGAAAAAGGGGGAGAAGTGGGCTGCCCTAAGGGACTAGGGTGAGTGGCCGATCGAGGGAGGTTAAAAGCAGCGATATCGGGGAGTGAGAGAATGAGAGAGAAGATGAAGAAGACTAAGGAAAAACTCAATTCATTCAATAATGATTCCATGGTTGCCATCCACAGCTTTAGAGGCTAACCAAACAATTCAAAAATAGTAATTATTAACCCTAAAACAGTAGAATTTTGTCGATCACGTTTGAACATGCCCGATCGCATTCGAACGCATATTTTGCATTCTCTGTTTGTGCAAACGTGATGCAGGCGTTCGTAAGCGTGTTTGAACGCACATTTTGCACTCTCTGTATTTGCAAATCGGATGCAGGCATTCGCAAGCGCGTTTGAACACACCCCACCCACTTTCGAATGCGACATACAGAAAACTTATTTTTCTATGAATTAAATACTAAAACAAGAATAAAAGACACCCCTAAAGTGTATCCATGCTCGAGACATCGATGAAGCCCCAATCGTATCACCCTCTCACTCTCCTCTCACTTTCTCCCTTTTTTTCTTACTCTCCTCCCTCTCTTTCTCCCTTTCTCTCTCCCAATTTTGGTCTGTTTCAGCTAATTTGGCCGATACCAAGCTGAAATCAATCAATGGACTACTTTTAGGCCTTAAATCACGATTGGCTATGGCCAATCTTGATCTGCTTTGGCCAATTCCACTCAGGATCTATAATCTACAAGTACAAGATTTTCATAAAATGAAACTACAGAACTTATAAAACTTTTGTTAGAATATAAAAATATAAAAACTACTATTATCAAAAAGCTTAAGCTTTAGAATAGCTGGTGAGTTAATATAGCATCAACGCAGACGTCCTGAATTCTAATTCCACCAGACCTATTTGCCACTTAAAATATAAAACCTCCACTCATTTAGGTCAAGTCCATTTCTAAAACTCATCAAAATGTCTCAAGCCCAAAAGTGAGGAGAAGTGTTAGAATGTATTATATAGAAACTACTATTCTCTAACAACTTAAGTATTTTGAGTAATTGAAAAGTTAATAACTTTAAAAGCATAAAAAGAAAGTAGAATCTAAGTGGAGTACAATATTTTCAATAGTAAAAATCTCATAGCAAAAGTATAGCATAAACTCTCTAATTTGTGGAGAAAGTATTTCAATTTAAAGTTATTACAATTACAGTACTATTTTAATTGTCAGGGAAAGAATGACAGCCAAGGCATAAAATATCTTATAGCAAGTATATCTGCACATGTACTTATCATATGTGAATTGTTTCATATCCATTGAGCTTTCAGAGAAACTTATTAGCAACAACACTTCAGAAGATGAGTGACTCATACTGAATATAAAATATATATCTTCTTACTTCTCATAGCCTCAGAAAATTCGAGAAGGTGATCATCTGTTGTTTTGATGGGTGTCTGAGGAAGAAGTCCATGGAATGCCATTTCCGATTCTAAGCAACTAGCGGGAACATGAAATCTGTTTTCAGCTGCATGTGAACGAGACACATCAAGCTTCAATTTATCAACAGAAATCTGCCATAAGAAGATTCCTCATTAAAAAACTTCCATAGTATGAATGAAGAATAAAGTAAAAGTAAACTCTTCAGAATCGTAGAACAGTGACTACTATTCCCACAGTTGCAAAATTATTCAATAATTGAGCGCAGGTTTAATTTAAAACAAATTGGTTACTTAGAAGAAAGTCATATAAACTTTTGATAGTTTCTCTAAGATCTGAGAAGAAGAGAGATGGATGAGTTTGAATTAAAGAGGAAACAGATTTTAGCACCTTTTTAGAACCTCCTTCCCCTTCTCCACTCTCTCTTCTTTTGTCTTGTATTTGTAATATTTTTATTGTAATTATGGAAAGCTACAGCTAAAATTTTTCACTTTCATGATTGGGCAGCTCTAGAACAAAGAGAAACTCACATGTACGGTAGACACATTTGCTTTTTGGTTCAGTTTTCATCTAAATGTATGAAAACAACTAGAGTTTAGTTGACGGATATAATGGATAGAGGATGCCACATTGAAAATAAGAACTTCTGGAGCGGCAGTAATATCCTTTTGAAAATCTGTATCATGTAAGGATCCGAGGAACTTCTACTTTTACCATCACTTGACATGCAAAGTCAAATTCTATTGGTTGTTTTCCTTTCCTGTATTGCCATCAGATAACATTAATTCCATATTAGAGGTTGAGAAATTCCAAAAAAAATCTAGATGAAGAGGTAGAGGACAATGTCTCAACCCTTTCGGGTAAATGTGGAAAATCCTATACTAGCACGGTCTGCTGCAGGGGAGCCGAGCAAAGCCTGTTTCAAGTTCTTGTGAGAGGATGGATTTGTCACACGCATGATCAGCATGCCATTATCAAATCTATAATATCTTTAAGTTCTTTCAGATTACTTCTTCATGAATGCTTTGTGATGAATACAATAAGAGGATAACAGGAAAAGCAAGTAAGCATTCAAGTTGACAAGATAAACATCTGACTTATGGATGACAGTAAATTTATGTCCTTTCCAGAAATTTAAAGCATGCACAGTTGAATTTCAAGCTCAAATTCAACTTCTATTAGTTGTTCCTGTTTCTATTCTGTATCATTTGAAACATGTAATTCTATGCTGGAAATTGATGACCTTGACACCTATATAAGCAAGGCCAAGAAGAAGGCTCAGGGCCACCATCTCACAATGTAGGAAATCTTATACTAGAATGGTTTGTCGCTAGCGGAACCTACCAAGGCCTGCTTCAAATCCATGTGAGGAAATGGCTTTGTCGCATGCTTGACTAGCTTCTCCAATTATATGAGTGTAGTCCTTCCATATGTGACACATTCTTATTCTGCGTAAATTAGATGAAAAAGGACAACACATGGACAGAACACATGAAACTTCAAACAATGAGATTTAGGGATTGCAAAATATACACAACCGTACCACAATTTCTGGAGAGGCTAAACTCATGGTGACATGCAGCCATGTCTTATCACCACACTAATTCATGCTCTCACAGTGTATGCTATAAATGCAAGGCTAAATTCACTAGGACTTGTTTATATTCCCTAAATAGAACTATTGTTAACTAATCCAAAATGAGAAATTCTCAAAGGCCAACTAGTTTTAGTAGTCAATTCACCATGATCAAGCCATGCAATTGATCTGCCATCAATAAAAACACCAATTTCCCACAGCAGACACCAACTAGAACTTCATCTGAGTCAAGAACAATCCCAGAGATCCAAAGCCTCCAGAAATCACAAAAACAGCCAACAACCAATTGCAGTCTAGCCAAAAACGGCAAAATTAAGCCACTAAAACCATCTTACAGATTTTTTGAAGAGAAAACGTCAATTGGGTGGGTCCTAATCCAAATGCAAAACAAGAATGAATAACGGGGAAACCTAAGCGATCGCACCTTCTTCTCCGCCTTATCTGACGACATGGCTAGGAGGGAGAGTGCTCGAGCGGATCCCAAGAGATCTCCTCGGCAACTCCTCAGATTTCGGCTCGGAATTGGACGGGGACTGGCATGCGAGTAGATAGAGGAGAGTAGATGGGTGGGAAGGGAAGGAACAACTACTTTGATTTGGTCATTTAATGCTACCGATTTTTTAATTCCGTCTCGGGAGTTATATAGAGATGAGATGCGTGGAGAGCCAGAGAGGTGGGAGAGTTTGGGGCGGGGACGGAGGAATAGGAGACGGGCCCACATGGATTACCGCGTGGCCTTGGATGCAGTTAGCCAGTTAGACGATCTAATGCCGCCCCCCCGTGGGCCGCCTCTGGTCAACGACAACGCCGCTGGTAACATACTACTTGGTCTCACCGTGTGATTCCATTTCTTTCCTTCCTTATTTGAGAATAGCTTTTTAATTGTTTTAATTTACATGGTTTACGTATGCTACTATCAGCGTGATCTCCTGAGAAAAAAAAAACGAAAAAAAATCAACGAACAACACACCCTGAACTAAATAGGATCACGATGGCTTTTTGTTAATTTATAGCAATAATACTCCTAGAATAGAAAATTATTATACTATCTAACCAAAAAATCCTTCACCTTTTCTTCTTCCTTTACATTCCTAAACTAAACTTAAACCCTTCTCCATCGACGACCTAGTCAAACCCCAACCTAAACCGTTTTTCTACAATGACTTTTATGGACAATAGCTTCAATAATTACTAGACCTATCCTACGCTAAATGCTAAATATCATTGTGGAATCAAAGTTTTTTTTTAAGACTTTATTTATTGAGAATAATCCTAAAATAAGATTCTTGGGTTATATCAATTTCAAAGTAAGTGGCTTAAGGTTTTTTACAAGACTAGATGCACTTACATTTTATTTCCTCTAAATTTATCTTAGTTTGCAGAATGATAACTTGTGAATTGTTTTGTTGGGTTGATAGTCTCAAAGTCAACAAATTTAGTAATAACAATACTAATAAGAAGAGAGAGAGAGAATGATCCGATGGAGTTATTTAAGTGCTTGCAATCAAAGAAACAAAGTATTTTTTAAAAAAATACTTATCAAATTTGGAGGAAGCTAATTATAACTAGGGGTGTAAATGAGTCGGTTCAGGCTCAAGCTCAGCTCGAAATACATTTCGAGCCTTATAATTCTATTTAAGCTTAGCTAAGCTCAACTCGAGCTGAGCTCAAACCGAGCCAGACCAAGCCTGAGTTGAGTTAGAACTTAAAATGAGCCTATTATCAAGCCTCAGACCTCATTCAAGTCAAGCCGGATCAAGCAAGACCGAGCCAGATTGAGCCCTTGGTCCATCACGTATAGTGCGCATGCTAGAAGTGCACGTAAGGGGCACAAGGTAGGTCGAGTGGGAGTACAAGGCCAAATTGGATGCCTTTTTGAGTCATGTCTTTGTAAAACCCAAAACCCAGAGAGAGAGAGAGAGAGAGAGAGAGAGAGAGAGAGAGAGAGAGAGAGAGAGAGAGAGAGAGAGAGAGAGAGAGAGAGAGAGAGAGAGAGAGAGAGAGAGAGAGAGAGAGAGAGAGAGAGAGAGAGAGAGAGAGAGAGAGAGAGATTGTGGGAGCAAGCGAGTCATTGCCTCACCTTCATCAGGAGGTAAACATACCGCCATGGTGGGCGGAGGTGGCAAATGCCATCACTCACACAGCCTTTCAGCTGCCTGTGGTGTTAATATACAGCCCCAAGAACAACAACAAAGTCTACCTTCTCTCAATTTCTTTTTAATACTCTCTTGCGAAAGTCTCCTCCTCCACCACTTAGGGTTTAGGGTTTAGGGCAGGTATTCACAATTTATTTCATTTATTGCTATATAATTATTATTTTGAGTTTGCTTATTTTGTACTTGTAATAATTGCTTTATCAATACTACGTATGAACATGATCATTGCAAATTGTATCAATATTTCACTAATAGAAAATCATTGCAAAATGTGCAATGTATCAATTGTGAATATCCTTAACCAAATCCATAAGACATTGTGTCACACACCTCAACATAGAGGTGCTAATGTCCAAAATATTATTTCACAATATCTAGATAAACATAACCAAATCTAAAATATATTATATCACACACCAACATAGAGGTATTAACATCCAAAACATTCCAATGTTTCATAAATCCAAATAACTAATCAAATGTTGCACAAACATTCCAACAAGATAAGAACAATATGTTTCTTTGCAACTGATTCTTGAGTTCCCAAATCTTTTTATCCTCCTTCTTTCCTTTAGGTAATATGCTTTTAAAGCCTTTTCAGCACTTATTAATTTCTTTACTATTGTCATTCTTCTGCAATCTTTTTCTCCTATAAGATTCTTGACCACAAATAACAGGGAGAGTAAAGTTAAATTCTTGATATGAAGACTAGAAGAGATAATTTATTAGATGGCATCACTTGTGATGTAGCTTCTATAAGTAAAGATTTGTCAGCTGATCGGCATGTCCTACAACTATAATCATGTTGTTTGCATATATTAGATTTTAGTGAGATTGTTTGTTTCCTAATGTGAAAGTTAACTTGGTAGGATCTTTAGCTTATCTTTAGCTCATGTACGCTTATATTGTATGATTAGGGATGAGATAAATCATAAAATTATGTCTTGATAAATGTGTCTTTTTGGTTGTACTAACTGACAAATTCGTATGCTTTTCTTTAATCTATAAAGTTGTTACAATTGTGAGAAACTAATTGAGTCCGAATGCTAATCAAACACCAACTACAATTTGTAGTAGATTGACGGAGCTAAACTAGAGGTTAGGGAGAGGCATCCAACCCAAGGAGAACTCAAGGAAGATAAAGCTTCAATATTCTTTCATATTTCTTAGTTTTCCTCACATAGCATATTGTTCATCAAGTGTTTCGGCATATGTTCAAATTCTAGTCCATAGCAGCAATTGATTATTAAATCTCAAAAAAGCTTAATTGAGCTATCTATATTGATATTTATTACTCGGGTGCTTACGAAAAGAAGCCTTCTACTTCACAAAAATTATTAATCACGTAAATCGTATTCAATAGATTACTTAAATACTCAGAATTTTGAGTATTAGAAGGAATTGTAAGTAAGTTTTATTTATATTACTTGATAAAAAGATTGATTAATTTTAGGCAGGTTCATGATTTTTTTCTCTAGGCTAAAGAGACTTTTCACGTTAAAATGTTGTGTCAATGTTTATCATACTTTACATTTCTCACGATTGGTTTTACTTTTTGTACTCAATTTCGGAATACTATTCTACATTGATTTCTTCTATACCTAATAGGACTCAGTTTTCCCAAACCTAAGCTATTTAGTTTCTTAACTTTTGACTTTGGTTTTAATTTTTACTCTCGTATCTTCTACATCTAGTCAAATTAGGAACCCCATCTCCCCCAAATCTTTTCATAAGTTTCTTAAAAGTCTATACGAGGCTCTATAGGCCAAGATAAAGGTAGATAGAAAAATTAGCTAGTTCTTATCAAAAATAGGGAAACAATTCCTTAATTCTTATAAAAGGAAAATAAAAGTTATACATTTTGTCTTTTTAAGATTATATAAATTAAATTCTCTACAAATTACAACCAACTGTCATTGCACTATTTTTCAAATACTGAAATAGCTAATGAATATATATAATTATTCCTATCCATCCATACAATATATAATAGTTGTCCATCATATGGGTTTTTTAAGTGAGAAGTATCTAATCTAATTATGGGTCTGCATTCATCTAAAAATCCTTTAATTATAAATTATACATAATAAAAGCCTCCTAAACATAGGTTGTGTATTTACAGTAGGCATATCTATTTGTAAAATGGTTGTGCTTTTAGGATTATGTGAAAAAATAAATCCCTAGACACACGTATGTATCTAATCTCTAGGCAATGATATTTCTCGTTCGCTTAAGTAAAAGTCAGAAGAAATATTAAAAACGAAAGTAGAGATGAACGCCAAGATTTTAACGTGGAAAACCCAAACGGGAAAAAAACCACGGATCCAAACTCGGATCAAAACCAATCACTATGACAGTAGCAGTTACAAGACTGACTCACAAAACAACTCGTCGATCCAAACGACTTTGTTCCTCTCAGTCTTGATCGCTAGAACCCACGATCACTGCTTCTTGTGATTGAAGTCCAATCTCAGTAGCCCTCGAGATTGATCTTTCGTCTAGATAGCCCTTAAGACGAAAGATTAAGATTTGTAGATGCGAAGGGCCTTGTTTGTTGAAGAACCGATGTAGCCTCCAAAAAGTCTCCTTGAATAATCTTCTTCAACCACCCTAGGTTAGGGCAACACTATCCTTATATATGATCTCCAAGATAGAGCCAAATCCAAGTCATATTCGTACTCACGAAAATCCAATAAATTGCAAACTTCATATGTGCGTTCGAACGCGGCCCGAGTGCGTTCGAACAGCCTAACTTAATCTCAGGTGCGTTCGAACGGGCCCAAGTGCGTTCGAACGCGACAGCTTGAATTCTTCAGGTTGCGTTCGAACGCGTTTGTGAACGCTGCTCTCGGTTTGTGTGAACGCAGTACCCGCATTCGAACGCGTTTGTGAACGCGGCTCTCTGTCTGTGTGAACGCAGTGCCCGCGTTCGAACGCGCTTGTGAACGCGGCTCTCTGTCTGTGTGAACGCAGTGCCCGCGTTCGAACGCGTTTGTGAACGCGAGGCTTTTCTCCAATGATCTTGCAATTCTTCACACCAGAGATATTCTAGACTTGTGTAAAGCTCAAATACATGAAAGAATACACTTAGAATATTTTGTACAAAATTACCAATAAATAA
Organism: Typha angustifolia; assembly: GCF_048772165.1. NCBI lineage: Eukaryota > Viridiplantae > Streptophyta > Magnoliopsida > Poales > Typhaceae > Typha > Typha angustifolia. Next base: position 5,376,248 of record NC_133252.1, on the reverse strand, counting down.
AAAACCTAACATTATGTTATTTTAGCATTTCACAATAATATCATAAGTTAGCATACTACACACGAATGACATCATTCTATCTTTTATATAGTTCTTTCTTTGTCCTCATTTAACATTTAGCCTCTTCTCACTATTTTATTCATAAAATTAACTTTTTAATCTAGATTGTCAATCAGTTGCTCTATATTTTATTATTTTGAAAGCCATATATTTATTGTTATAGCATTCCTATAGACTCTTTCACAACAATGAGATATTTTGGGACTTTTAATTTAGTAAGTATTGGTATCTACCAATGATGATACGTGACACTAAAATTTGCATCGTCTCTTACATGCTACAGTAACCAAAGAGGACCATTCTTTATAAATGTGTACTCATATCATTCTTTGATGTGGAATTCATTAATAAGTAGCATGAATTTTTGTATATTAAGAAAATCATACTAATAGCTAATTTAGACTTTTCTAAGTCCTTCTCACCCTTATTTTCTTCATAATCAGGTTGACCATTGTCACTCGATCCATTAATGCCTTTCTTTTCTTCATTACTCTAAGAATGGTCAAAAGCATCAAAATTCTAGTCTCTTTCTTTTGGTAGATAGGGGTAGTTTGGAAGAATATAAAAAATGCACCACTAACATCTAGCAATTCACTTTCACTTGATTAATCCTCTAATTGGATTTTTACTATCACTAGGCAGCTAATCAATACTATCCCAGCTCTTATCATGAGATTTATCATCATCCAAAAAATTAGTTAGAATCAACATTAACTTCTTCCTAATTAATATGTGTTGCTAGTTCAGAAGGTACATGTGTTGTCTTAGAAGGTTAATATATTAGCTTAGTGGTCGTCGCTAGGTCCTCTATATTTTTATTTTACCTCCTCAAACTCGTTGTGCATGCTAAACATGACTAGCACATTATTATTATTGACAATCTCCTTAAATCACTATTCAAGTAATGACCATACAATTTCTAACACAATAATTAACACCTCTATATAGGATATCAAGTCAATGACCACTATACTGCTTGCTATATCTCCTCTAACATAATTGACACCAAACTCTAAAACTAACTTTCCTTTATGATAATGACTAATTTGTGAAAGACAATAGACATTTGTTTTGAAATGAAATTAGTTAGTAAATATCATATGCACAAGTAGCAAAATGTAAAATACAAATTGTGGAAATATGAATTCACATGAATAATTTTTTAGGTAAATCTAGATAAACCAAAAACAAAAGGAGGACTATGCAAATAGGGGAATGCAAATAATATGGCAAACATACTTTTTCGAATTTCATGCAAGATATTGTAAACAAAGAAAAAGATTACAAAAATTAAATTGGGAGAAAGCCAAAGAAGCATTCTCACTAAAAAAGCATCAAACTTTGTACATCAAATTAAAATATCACTACTTCCAAAATAGGAACAAAAGAACTAGCGCAGAAGAATACATTCACTCCAACTATTTTATACTTAAAAATTAGGTTTATCAAAGTAAATCTTATCTAATATAGTAAAAGAAGAGATGATCCAACTTTAGCTTGACACTAAGCAATGAGACATAACTTTAGAGTAGATGAAAGCAAAATGAATTAGAGAGGAGATGAGATTAGGACAATTGAAAATGAGTAGATAGAGAGAAGATGAGATTAGGGAAAATGATATTGAAATGAAGAGAGGAGATGATTAGGGCTGACTGCCAAATGGAGAGAGGGAGGATATGGGAGAGAGAAAAATTGTTATCTTTGCTCAATCAAATCACATTCCATCCCATTAATAGTGAAGGATAAAATAAAATTTTCAATTGCCTATGATATCAGCCTCATAAAGAACAATAAAAAAAAATTACATATTTTCCATTAACATCGTCTGCTCTGCCTCACTCCCTATTAGTCTAGAGGTTTGGTTGCCATATTTTTTCTTCATGGAATCACTGCAATATTAGGTTATAATTCTGAGGGTGTAAGTATAATTAAACATATTTTACATTATTTAAACTTTAGATAAAATTATTTGTCATTACTAGACCCCTCTAAAATTTGATTGGATTGCAACTAGAACCATATATTTTTTTTCTCATAAAAGTGTTAGTAGTTTAAATAAAAAAAAACTTAATCCCTCCTTACTCTTTTCTATCACTAAGCCCTCTAATTTTTTTTGCCAATTTATATTTACTTAGAAAAATTAAGGTTTTTTAAGTATTCTATTATCACATTAATAATAATTACATGATATATTTAATTAGGGTCTTTTCTTATTGTATTAGTTGTTTATTTTTATTAAAATAAAATTCTTGTAGGTCGTATTCAAACGCCCTTGTGAACGCCTGCATCCGGTGCACAAAAATAGAGAACGCAAAATGTGCGTTCAAACGCGGTCGGGCGCATTCAAAAGCCTACATCGTGTTTGCACATACAGAGAACGTCTTTTGTGCGTTCGAAAGCAATCAGACGCATTCGAACGTGATCGGGTGTGTTCGAACGCGATCAGCGAGAATCTTCTAGAATTAGGGTTAATAATTGTATTTTGGCTTGTTGGCTAGTTTCTATAAAAGTGTGGATGCCAAAGTTATTATGCTATTGGATTATTGATTTCTTGCCTTCTATCTTCTCTCTATTCTCTCTATCCTAATCTCCCTCCTCCCTCTTCACCAAACTACCACCTCTATCGTTGGCAAGTTCTCTCCTAACTTCTAATCTCCTTCGTCTGTCGAGTCTTTCCTCTTTCTTGAGATCTCGACCACTTCTTCCCCTTCGTTTTTATCCCTTAAACAACATCACCCATTCACCCTCATCTCCATTATCATCCATAATCCTAACATCCATTCCACCCGTCACCATCACCATCATCCGCACTAAAGCATAATTTTATCCCTATTGTAGTATGAATCTGCGAAAGATGTAAATATAAAAAACATAGATCAGGGAGTTACGGATCGATTCCACTTGGTTTCATAATTTTCTAATTATGGAAAAATATTTGGTGAATATTTTTCCTTAATTGTGTGGACAACTATCTACAATAAATTCAGATCTTAAAGAAATCGTTTCGTAGACCTATCATTAGTATCAAAGCCTATCTTTTGGTACTATAGATCCTATCATTTAGTATCAGAGCCAAGCGAACCTTAGACCTCCATTAATGGTTAAAATAAGGAAGATGACGTCAACAAGAAGATCAATGAAGAGCATATCGACAAGGGAATACTTAATCCACGATAACCCTAACCATGAGGCCGATTTCTTTGGAGCAACCACAGTAGGACCAAGTCAACCAATATCCATGGGTGTAAATATGGGCATGGCGAATGAACTTAAGGGTATGTTCCAAACATTGCTGCATAGAGTTGATGTAATGCAGAACGATCATAATGTTTTAAAGGAATATGCCATAAACTAATCGGCTTCGTCATCTCCTCGATGACGATCGGTGCCTCAAGAAGGATCAGCGGTGGGACCACACCGAACCGATACCCCACAGGTGTGATCCTCTTTTACTTATGCCTACACATCATTCTCCACCTCCGTTACCAAACTCAAGACTGGCGGTGGTGGAACCCGAGAGGCAAGTGGCACTAGTGCGCTTCGTCGAAGAGGAGGATTGGCACTTTGAGGATGAGGTTGATCCCTTCGGAGATGGTGATGGACGTGCTCAAGGATTTAGAGAAGGAGATTAACATGCATAAAGGTTCAAACATGAACCTTGATCTTTCGCGAACCCAACAATGCTATTCGGGGGACTACACGCTTAAATTTTCTAAAATTCCAAGGCGGTGATCCAACGGATTGGATGTTTCAAGTTAAACAATATTTTAAGTATCAAGGGATAGCGAAGGACACAAAAATCTAGATGGCAAGCTTTCACCTCCAAGGAACGGCACTGCATTGGTATAAATCAGTTATTCATGGTGGAGGATTTGCTGATTAAGCTAATTTTTGTAGGAGGATTACACGCAGATTTGGGACAGCGGCATATGAAGATTTTATTGCTATATTAAGTAAGATGGTTCAGAGGACGATCGAATTGGAGTACCAAGCTGAATTTAAAATAGTTAGTAGTCGTTGTGAGCCACCTTGACCCGAACCGACATTGATGAGCACATTTATTTTAGGGCTGCGGGATGAGATACAAGCGAATGTTCGTGCTCTTTATTTTACCACTCTTAAGGAGGCCTTTGAGAAAGTCGTGAGGATAGAGCAAAAATATAAGGCTCTCAAGATGATAGCAAAAATAAGTTGGGGCAACCGAGATGAGCGGTTTGTGCCTAAAACATCGGTTAAAAATTTTACAGGTTCAAAGACAGCGACTGTGAGTACTAGACCACGATCACCTTTGAGACCTTCTTCCGATGTTAGAGGAGGCACAAGACCCCCCATTCAAACTCTCACGTCTGCCCAGGTGGAGGAGCAAATAGCGAAGGGCCTTTACTTTCGATGCGATAAATGTTTCACCCCCGGTCATCGGTGTTCCAAACCGATCAGAGTGTGATGCTCATCAATGGTCTCAAGGAGGATGATAAGGTTGTTGATGATGGAGAGTATTTAGTGAAGGTCCATGAGGAGGCCATTAAGGAGGGCGTAGAGGAAGATATTCAAGCTGAAATATCGAAGTATGCATATTCGAGTACTTCCGCGCCGAGGAAGTTACGGGTAGACGGACTCGTTAGAAAGTATTGTGTGCACATCGTCATCGATTCCGGAAGTACACACTACTTTCTAGATGAGAGGTTAGTGAGGAGATTGGGCTTGGATGTTGAACCAACCATGGGGTTTGATGTTGCTATTGGAGACGACACGAAGCTTAAGGCGGAGAGCTTGTGTCGTTGGGTTAGTGTACATGTGCAAGGACACGACATTATTATGGACTTGTATCCGTTGGTGCTGCGAGGAGTGAACATTGTCCTTGGCACCTAATGATTACAAAGCTTAGGACATGTCACTTTTGATTTACAGAATATGTAGATGAAATTTAAGCAAGAAAACAAAGATGTGCGGCTTGATGGCGTTCGATTTCCGTCGATTCCTGCAATATAGCCAATGGTTGGGTTATCATGTGCGAGTGATTTGGCCTATCTTTTTTAGTTAGGACCAGTAGAAGACGAGCCTCAGATGAGTCCATATACCACCATCGAGTTGTCTAATTTATTAAACAAATTTGCTGGACTATTTGAGAAACTAAAGTAGTTGCTACTAATGAGAACGGCGGACCATCGCATAGAGATTGTGCCCGAGGCTGCACTGACGAATGTGAGGCCATATCGATATCCACATGTGCAAAAGAAAGTTATCTCAAAGATGGTAGCCGAGATGTTGGAGCAAGGCATCATTCAACCAAGTCATAGCTCTTACTCCTTGCCCGTAATATTATTGTGAAAGAAGGATGGGACATGGCGTTTTTGTGTCGACTATTGGGACTAAACGCTATTACCATTAAGGACCAATATCCCATTCCGGTTATAGAGGAGTTGCTAGACGAGTTTGCAGGGGCAACTATATTTAGCAAGCTTGACTTGAGGGTCGGGTATCACCAAATTAGAGTTCACCCGACGAATGTGCACAAGACTACATTTCGGACTCCGGACGGGCATTACGAGTTCAAAGTGATGCCTTTTGATCTCACTAATGCTCCAGCTACGTTTCAAAGCCTCATGAATGATATATTTCGGCCTCTATTGTAAAGGTATGTTTTGATATTCTTTGACGACATTTTAGTGTATAGCAAGACTGAATTGGAGCATTGGCGGCATTTGGAGGATGTGCTAAATTTGTTGAAGTAAAACCAGCTAAAGATCAAGAAGTCCAAGTGCCTATCAGAAGTATTTCTGCCATATCATGATCAATTGGCCTATTCCTACCACCACCACCACAGGATTGTGAGGACTTTTGGGGTTGACAGGATATTATCGTCGCTTCATCGCCGGGTATGGCAAGATCGCTCACTCTTTTAGATGGACCAATGAAGAGCCTTTGAAAAACTAAAAGCAGCAATGATGACTTTGTCCATTTTAGCGCTATCGGATTTCACCAAAGAGTACATTGTGGAATGTGGTGCGTCAAGAGTTGGCATAGGAGCTGTACTAATGCACGGATGACATCCGATTGCCTTTCTTAGCAAATCTTTATCACAAAGATCTCAGCAATTATTGACTTACGAGAGAGAGATGTTGGCAATTCTGCATGCGGTGATAAAGTTGAGGCCTTATTTGATCGGTAGGCGATTCATTATCCGAATCGATCAAAAGAGCCTTTCATACTTTATGGGACAGCGTATACATACTCCAGCACAACAAAGATGGGTCATAAAATTGCTGGGGTATGATTATGAAATTCAATACAAAAAAGAAATAAAAAATAGGATGCATTAGCACGCCAATCCGATACCGCGGAGCTTGTAACATATTCTTCTCTCACTTTTCCTTTTCTTGATGAGTTGAGATATGCATATACATCTAACTCAGATATTTTAATATTGTTATAGGAGGTGATGGATGATCCGGAGTGCCATCTAGAGTTGGAGAACCGATGCGGTTTGCTGCTAGACCACGGATGCATTCGGGTGCTCACAAATGATAGGTTGTGGCAGAAATTATTGGAGCACTTCCACCGAACACTAGAGACTGGTCATAATGGTGTCTTGAGGACTTATAGGAGGATATCACAGAGTTGCACGTGGCTATGATTGAGGCGGGATGTGAGGAGTTTTGTCCATGCTTGCGAAGTCTATCAAAGGGCTAAGGCAACCACATTAAAATCGGTTGGATTACTTCAGTCATTACTTATATCGGATCGTGTTTGGGAAGACATTTCTATAGATTTCATAAATGGTCTTTCGTTGGTACATGGCTATTCAGTTATTTTTATGGTCATTGACAAGTTGAGCAAGTATGCGCACTTTTCGGTATTATCACATCTATTTTCAACCAAGTTAGTGGCTAAACATTTTATGAGAGATGTTGCTCAGTTACATGCCATGCCACTTACGATTGTCTCGGATTGTGATAATGTATTTATGAGCGACTTTTGGACTGAGTTTTTTAGGTTACAGGGGACTCGATTGAACTTCAGTTCGATCTATCATCCACAAACGGACAACCAAACCATGGTGGTCAATTGAGGCATTGAGCAGTACTTGAGGTGCTTTGTTGGAGAGATGCCGAGACGATGGTTAAAGTTTTTACCGTGGGCAGAATGGTCTTATAACACTGCCTACCATAGTAGCATTGACATGATTCCATTTGAGGTGGTGTATGGATGCATAGCTCCGACATTACGCACTTATGATCCAGTGACATCTGCATATCAAACGGAGGTGAACTTAGCTTTGATGGATAGAGACGCCACATTGAGGAGGTTGCATGCCCATCTTAAACTTGCTCAAAACTATATGAAGTAAGTTTATGATAGCAGTCATAGGGAGCAGGAGTTCGACATCGACAGTTGGGTGTTTGTGAGGGTGCAACCGTATCGACAGGTGACCTTGCGTCCGATACGAAACGAGAAATTAGCACATCACTACTTCGGTCTGTTTTGGGTGTTAGAGTGTATTGGTCCTGTTGCATATCGTTTGGAGCTGTCGAAGGGGTTGAGAGTGCATCCTATCTTCCATGTTTCATTGCTGAGGAAGTGGATTGGAGATCATGAGGTCGTTGGATCAGTTCTACCGGAGCCATTGGAGGAGACAGAGATTGTAGAGCCAGTTCATGTACTTGCTAGGCACTAACGATGACATGATACCAGATTAGAGATGAAGATTCTAATTGAGTGGCTTGGCAAGCCATTCGATGAGGCGACATGGGAGTTGGAGACTAATATTTTGGAGTGTTTCCCTGACTTTTCACCTTGAGGACAAAGTGGGGAAAGCATGGTAGGCCAATACATTTAGTTAGAGTTTTTTTTTATTACATTAATTATTTATTTTCATTAAAATAAAATTATTGTAGGTTGCGTTCGAATGCAGAAGAGGTTGCGTTCGAATGCCCTTACGAACGCCTACATCAGATTCGCAAAAACAGAGAACACAAAGTGTGCGTTCAAACACCTGCATCGCGTTCGCACATACAGAGAACACCTTTTGTGCGTTCAAACGCGATCGACGGGAATCTTCTAAATTTAGGGTTAATAATTGTATTTTGGCTTATTGTCTAGCCTCTATAAAGGTGTGGATGGCAGTCAAAATTATTATGATATTTGATTATTAATTTTTTGTCTCCTATGTTCTCTCTATTCTCTCTACCCTAATCTCCCTCATCCCTCTTCACCAACATACCATCTCTATCATTGGCAAGGTCTCTCCTAACTTCTAATCTCCCTCGTCTGTCGAGTCCTCCATTTTTTATGAGATCTCGACCATTTCTTCCCCTTCGTCTTTATCCCTTAAACAACATCACCCATCCACCCTCATCTCCATTATCATCCATAACCGTATCATCCACACTAAAGCGTAATTTTGTCCCTATTATAGTGCGAATCTGTGAAGAGCGTAATACAAAAAACATAGATCATGGAGTTATGGATCGATTCCACTTAGTTTTGTAATTGTCTAACAACGGGAGAATATTTTGTGAATATTTTTTCTGAGTTGCGCGGATTGCTTCTTATAATAAATTCAGATCTTGAAGGAATCGTTCCGTAGACCTATCATTGATATCAGAGCCTATTTTTTGATACCATAGATCTCATCATTACAGTTATAAATTTTTTAAAAGTTTTAAGTAGACATAGTGACACAAAAATATTTTACTGGGTAAAGTTATTATCAGTCAAACTACATGAGACTAAGTGTATTTCACCCTTTCTTTTATTTTTAACGATTATTCGTATTTTTTTAGCAAAAGCGTGGCTAATAGAAAGAAAATTTTGGTGTTTCCTTTTTTTCTTTGCATATATATACCACTTAAAAAGCCATCAACATTTTGTATTTACATATATATATATATATACAAACGCACACAAATACCATTCAACTAATATTTTTATAGTTATAAGTCAAAATCTAAAGCATTTAATAGGCCAAATGATAAAAGTTTCAATGAGTAAGAGGTAAGTATGCAAACAAAAATAATAAAATTTTCTTTTTCCTATTAAAAAGAATATATTTTTTTAGATGATTAGCTTTAAATTATATTTTTATTAAAAAAATAATTGCACTTAGACTCATGAACTATCGCTCATTTTAATACACACCACATGAACTTTTAGACCCAATCTCACGGTGTATTTGATGGTGGCGGTAGAGTCCTCATTAGCATCAGATTGAAAGAGAGTATTGTTTGCGAATTAAAGAATGTCAATATTTATCTCCTTCAACAGCCTTCCCTTTGGTGCGACCTTGCCCTTGCGTGTCCTTCAGAAAAGCTTCATGAACAACTTAGGACGACGATGAACAAAAAAGAGGGCATAAGTCTCCTTAACGAAAGCTGAAGGAGTTGGAGGGATATTGTTGACCAAGATAGCGAGCCACCTATGAGGACCCAAGTCATAACTATATCCACTCTATTTTTCCTACACTAAAATTACTTATAAAGGTAGTAGGAATTAGAAATTTCTTACTTAGTATATATTTATAAAGAGAAACAAGAACTCAATGATATTCTAAATAGATTCGAAGTCCGAATCTCTCAAATAACTTGAGCCTCTTTTAACTATTTGAGCACTATCTTATAGATCATTCAATAATTAATTATTTTAAAAGGCCCTTCATAGTGTGGAAGTGTGGACACTAAGACTTGCAATATTATATTTATATTTATCTAATCAAATACCTCAATTACATCACGTGCTTCGATAGCCACTTCTCAATGCTAGCGGTTTAATACTTGAATGCTTCCTTTCTTCTGCGAAAATAATTAAAAACTATAATGGGTCAAAAGAGCTTGCTTAAGCTAAACCATATATTAAGCAATTGAGCCGGCCATCATCCCCTTTATCTCATTTTTTATTATATTACATGACATGAAATCAACTATATGACTATGGACTGGACTACTTAGAAAATCAGCATCTTATTAATTATTTTTCTACCAACCGATCAACCCCTTTCCCTTGACATGCTGACCTTTTCGTTATCAAGAAAGGAAACAGAATAAAAACTGAAGGTCTACTTTGGAGGGAAGTTAATGACGTAACGATTTACTTATTAGCAGCAAATAAATTATTACGATTAGGTCACGTGAGTTGAGTTAATCGAATCAGTTGAGTCGAATCGAATCGAATCAAATTGAGTTAGTTAGTTAGATTTGTCTTATTATTTTAAATCTTCATCTAGAATTTTTACTCCTATGAATAGGAATGGATATGTGTTGATAATTATCATTGAATAAATATGAGTTTAGCCAAATATTTCTTATTGTATTTTCTTTTAATATAACTATTGGATTGCTTTTATCTTCCTAGGAGTAGATTGTAGCAGTAGAACCACCAAAGTTTTTAAATCCTAGTAATCATCTTCCTCTAACAGCCACCTTACTTTATGGCCTTCCACCACTACTCTTGGCCATCTGCCACCCTCCGATGCCCGCTGCAACATCAAATAATTACTATTCTACCCTACATTGACCTTCCTCTATTATTTTATTTGTAACTTTTCATCCTAATATTAAATTCATGTGAAACTAGAACATTGAAATTTTAACTCATGAGGCTAAGATTATATAAATTTTCATAATTTTATTACATGCAAATCGATCTAGATTTGGTTAGTAACATTGGTATCAGAGCTGACGTTCCTCAGTCGATGGTTAGCACGAGATCAAAGAAGATGAACGAGGAAGGAGTAACCGTGGAGGACTATGAACTCATCTATGTTCCAATGGGTGTCTCCCTAGCTCCACCCCCACTATCCGGAGCTGCTAGTGATGAGCCATCGATGTGGGAGAAGATAATATTTAAAAAAATTTCAAACGAGTTGAAGGAGATGCAAACCTCTCTTAACAACTTGATCCAAGCCTTGAGAGAGGTCATACTAGCCGCCTACCACTGCCTAGAGTTGCCAACAATGCCAGCCATGGTGAAGTAAGCCCTCCCACGACAAGAAAACCCAACTCGTGAGGGGAGAGGTTGATAGGTTTTATGGTACCAAATTGATAGGCTTTGATACCAATGATAGGCTACAGAACGATTCTTTTAAGATCTAAATTTATTATAGGAAGCAGTTCGCGCGACTGAGGATAAATATTGACCAAATATTCTTCTACAGTTAGAATATTACAAAACAAAGTGGAATCGATCCATAACTCCTTGATCTATGATTTTTGTATTTACGCCATTCACAGATTCACATTGAAATTGGGATGAAAATACGATATAGTGCGGATGATGGTGGTGGTGGCAGGTGGAGTGGATGTTAAGGTTATGGATGATAATGAAGATGAGGGTGGATGGTGGATATTGTTAAGGGATAAAGACGAAGGGGTGGTCGAGATTCTAAGGAAGAGGAATAACTCAACAGATAAGGGAGATTAGAAGTTAGGAGAGACCTTGCCAACAGTAGAGGTGGTAGGTTGGTGAAGAGGGAGAAAGGAGATGAAGGTAGAGAGAATAAAGAGAAGATAGGAGGCAAAAAACTAATAATCCAATAGCATAATGATTTTGGCTGCCATCCACATCTTTATAGAGGTTAGCCAACAAGCCAAAATAATAATTATTAACCCTAATTCTAGAAGATTCCCGCCGATTGCGTTCGAACGTGCCCAATCGCGTTCGAATGTACAAAAGACGTTCTCCGTCGATCCGAACGTTATGTAGGCGTTCGAACGTGCATTTTGTGTTCTCTGTTTTTGCGAACTTGATGCAGGCGTTCGCAAGGGCGTAACATAACCCCCCTTCCTCATTTGAACGCGACCTACAGAAACTTTATTTTAATAAAAATAAATAACTAATATAATAAGAAAAGACCCTAACTAAGTGTATCAGAGTTGTCGGCCCAAATTGTGGCCTTAGATCTTTCCACCACCAAGCTAAGCCCTTCCACAACCCTATGTTATGGATCATATTTGGATTGATCTAGATATAAGAAAATTATAAAAATTTAGCTGGTGGTGCCTTCATAAGATAGGGTTCTAATAAAAAGATATAATTAAAATAGTAGAGCAAGGTCAGAACGGGGTAAAACGGTATTCGATGTTGCAACAGTTATCAAAGAGTGGCAGACAGTCAAAGGTGGTGATAGATGGCCGTATAGTAGGGTGACTGCTAGAGGAAGGTGGTGGCTAAGGTTTGGATGCTTGGAAGGATTATACGGTTACGATATACTCTAATGAAGTTAAAGACGATCTAATGGCTACTATAAAAATGATAAATGTGATAATAAGAAAATAACTAAACTGAATTAATTCTCAATGCTTGGATACTTAAAGCTAGTCCCTCTATATATAAAGGTCAAGTACAATGAGTCATATTCGGACTTAGCTCTAAAGGTTTATACTACTCGAACTAAGACTTAACACAGAGGCTTACATGACTTAATTAAGCTTGAATGCTTATATGACTTAATTAAACTTACCTTAGTGGCTTACATGATTTGCTTTAAGGGCTTACATAAAAAATAAACATCAATCAATTAAAATATAAATAGATTCAATCCATTGAGCGCAATGTCCTTATGATTCGATCCGATTAGATCAGGATCATATAAATTTACCTCGCTTTTGACACCTTGTTTTCAAAGTGACTAATCTCTGACATCCTTGTACTCATAGAGCTGATCATACAGATCAGTGGACTTAGGTTCATCATCTTCGTGACCGCTTAAGAACATGACATGAATTGGTTGGTGCTTACATTTATGACCTAGAGTAAATAAGTCATCATAGTAAAAACGCAAACCTTTCCTTCGATGCTCCTCCAAGTCATTGGGTATAAAGCAGCGTAAGATAATTTGTCGGTTAGGCTGAGCCGTCAGCGCAGGCTGAGTCGGGGCAGATGCCGTCTCTAGTAGGCCGTGGGCTTGTGCCATCTCTAGTAGGCCGTGGGCTTGTGCCATCTTTCTTCTCTCCTCCTTGTGGATCTGGTTCAAGTAATTTAACTTGGACTCCATCCAAATAGCTAAGGAGAAGACCTCGTCAAAAGGTAGTAGGCCTCAAAGCCTTGACTTTAGCCTGAATGTCAGGCCTGAGCCCCTAATGAAGGTACTCTTTAGGACTAAATCAGACTAGTTAGTGACCCAGTTGTAAATCTGCTTGAACTCCTCTTAGTAAGCTTGAACTATTGTTAACTGAGTCAGCTTAGTCAACATGGCCTGAAAGTCCTCGTACTAGGTTAGATCAAACTGAGCACAAAACGCATCTGCAAAGTTCTACCAAGACTCGAATGTTTGAGTCCGCCTAGCCGATTGGTACAATCTAATCACCATGCCCTCTAAGTGGAATGAAGCTAGCTAAACCTTCTGATGGTCTAGCGTGCCATGGTACGTGAAAAACTGCTCCGCTAGATAGGTCCAGTCTACCGAATCTCCTCTAGAGAATTTTGAGAAATCAAGCTTGATAGTCCGAGCTTGGATCCCAAAATATGGCCTGTCATCGTGGGCCAAGTAACATCACGGTCGAGGCTAGTCATGTGGGAGATGGGCCCACGGGTTCGGCTCATGTCGCCAATGAGCTGCATGTGGGTTTGGCTCAATCTAATGATGCGGGCCCACTGGGTCATTCCACCATTCATCTTTGGGCTCGTATTCTACTCAAGGTTATATTCATGGGTTCCAAACTGGTTCGCATGAGGTGGTTGAACTAGTTTGTGAAAATATGGCCTACCTTGAAAATTGTGTACTTCATCATCTTCATGGACTTCCCTAGCCCTAACCCAAGGGCTAAAATTGAATTTTGGCCTAGAGGTGTTGTCATAGGCTGCTATAGCATTGGTGGTAGTCACCATCTAGCAGGTCCACGCGGCGACAGAATTACGACGAGTAGCGGTGGAAGGCCAAACTCGAGCTCGAGGTCAAGCTAGTGCAACAACGGCCATGGCGCGTTGCTAGCAGGTCCATCGGCTCTCGACGACAGTGGAAGAGACCCATGGCCCCACTGTAAGTCAGCGGCGGCAGTAGAAAGCCATGGTAGAGCCACTCCAATGTAGGGGTAGCTTCCCACGACGAAAAGCCACTGTCTTCGGCGGTTGCAGTGACCACCACTGGTTGGTAGTCGATGAGGAAGCCAGTCATGGTTATCGACGGTCGTGGAAGCGCTGGACTTACAGCCACCAGCCAAGGTTTGCTGTAGTGATAACTACTGTTGTTGGCGGCTTTCCTACAGTCGTTGGCAGTCTTCCGGTAGTCATTGGTGCGAACTTGTAACAACCTAATCTTAAAAAAAAACTTCATTGCATGGCACGATAGCCTCGTGCCATGCAATGGAAGATAAGGAGGGCGCCACGTGCCCCAAGCGTCGGCCCGGCCAACCTGGTCGGGCCAGTTGGCGCGGTGGGCCCTACCACCGCCGCCACTCTGCCTCCCTCCCCACCACCTCTCTCCCTTTTATTTCTCTTTCTATCTCTTTCTCTCTTTCAATCTCTCTCACACTTTTCTCTCTCTCTCTCTCTCTATCTACTACCGCCGCCACTCCGCCGACCTACCACTGCCATCGCCACCTCCACTAATGCCGATGAGCCTCTTTCCTCCTCCTCCTCCTCCTCCTTTCTCTCTCTCTCTCTCTCTTGGGTTTGTCAGAATAGAACCACTCGCGAGAGGCTAGCCGCTGGCTAACCAGCAACGGTCGAGCCCTTCCCCGCCGGCCTGGTCCCCTCCCTTCCTTTCTTTCTCTCCTCTTCTTCTTCTTCTTTCTCCTTTCTCATTCTTCTTTTCTTCCTTCCTTCTTCTTCCATTCTTCTTCTCTCTTAGCTCTTTCTTCTGCTTCTGCAACAGTGCTGGGCCGAGTCCAGCACTGGTGACATTATTTTATTATCTACTTTATTTTATGTTTGTTTATTTATTTAATTAGGTATTACTTCCTTAATTAATGCAGATAAATTATTTAGATATTAATTATATTCATAATAATATATATATTCTTCAACATGATGATTATTAATTTTAATTAGTATAATTAATTATTAATGAGGTTATAACTATTACACATAAATATATGTAATACTTATATTTATTTATTTATTTATATTAGATTTATGAATTATAAGTAATTTTAACAATTTATTGTATACTATTGTGTGTAGAATAAGATACTTAGTCTTGTTAATTTATTTATTTATTTATTATTTGGTGTAATTAAGTAAAAAACTATATATAATTTCTGATTAATCAAAATAGACTAAGAATTATAAAGTTATTGTAAAATAAATATTATCTATTCTTACATCTTATTTATAATTATTTAGCTTTTACTTTATAATTATATATTTAGAATATTATTAATAAAAAGAAACAAACCTTTCTCCTTATGTTATAGCTAGCATTTTATGATAATAATAAAATTATAGTATTTGAATCATATCTATAATATATACCTCATTATATAATCGAAAATAAAAGAGAAGTGATTCTAAACCTAATAAACAGTTATATTTTACTTGAATTAATTCTAATAAGATAAATGACTAACTTCATGGTACTTAAATATTTTCAGACCCCGAACTCTCTTATGTGAGACCCCGTGGACCTTGACGACGAGTTGATATTTGACTGACGGACATGAGAGATGCGTGGTTCGTGTCTTCTGATCAAACAGTGAGTAGTCTTATCCCCTAGATGCCTTTCTTAAATTATGATTTATTATATATTATGTACTTGCATGTTTTGGCCTCCAGCATTTTTATATGATTTTATCTAGAGATGATTTCAGTCAAGCATATTTTATCATGCATTCAATTAGGCTGATTTGAGATGTGAATATATTGGTGATATATAGGGATAATTGGAGATGATTATACTGTTATGATTTTATACCGAGATGATCTCTAGCATGAGTATGCATGTGATAGATGTATGATTCGAGATTGCATTGCATTATTTTCCTCTTGACTTCCTTACTATCTAAATTCCTGATATGCATGACTTGTTATGGTACTGGATATATATACGTGATCTATCATATTGAAGGAAATACATAAATCTCATTAATAGGAAAGTTGATAGAAAAAGTATGCGGGTACCCGAGTAGGCGCCAAGGTTAGGGGTGCATAGAGTGATGATTATGGTCGCTGGTATGTGATATTTCGTGGCCCATGTTCGAGGTCAGTTGAGTCTATGCACACAGACAATCGGACACTTACCATTCACTAGGGCATGCGTGTGGCGAGTTACCCTCATGTGATTTCTATTAACTGATGGGGTACTTGATCTAGATGGATTTTGATATACCCTTAGCGTATGGCAAGGTATGGTTATCCTTCAGATACTCCTTGTGGATGGCAGAGTATGCTCTGAGCCTTCGGGCATGATTGAGATCGGGTACCGGGTGTTGACTGTACATAGTGGTCTAGTATGATGATGACATATAGAGATGATATTGATGACTGAGATGTTGAGAAATGTATATGATTTCATTATCATCTGATTACTTGATTATCAAGTGGTCAATATACATCATATATGATTGCATCTAATATCATAGTATGGTCATAGTCAGCATGCATCATGTGTCATATTTGAGAGAGTTGCGATGATAGTATGACATGAAGATTTGTTTATACATTATCGAAAATTATATACTTTGATCAGTTATGACATGATATCTACTATACATTTATATATTGTTGAGAATACATTCATTTACTTATTCGTGACATGATGTTCCTATGTGATTCATATTATCTAGTACATGATTTTCTCTCTGTTTGGCATCACTGATTCGGGGTAAGGTCAATTCACTGAGCCTTTTGCTCATGACTCTTTATTTTTTTTTCTAACCTCCTTAGATATGTGGTACGTGATAGCGACTTGAGATGTCTTGAGAAGATATTTTAGAGTGATGATGAGGTGAGCTATAGATGCAAGACGGTATAGATGATAGTTTATATAGAAATTGAGTTGTACTAGTATTTGATATTTATAATATTTTGTATTAGACGATGATTTGTATAATATAGGTCGAATCATAATGTACTCTTGTATTAGTTGTTTTAGTTGTATCTTGATATTTTGTTGTGGCCTATGTGGGTCCTACTAGATTATGTAGTGGTCTAGTGTATATTATTATGGACTTGCATATTCATATGTTAACATGTTTATTTGGTTAATAGTATGATTTATTTGGTGATGGATTATGTGATCGTGGATAGGTTATCATGTTTTATTTGATGATGTTATGATTATATGTGCATAGGAGAGTATCTAGGCGTGATGGGGCCCACCCGACCTGTCGCATGTGCGACACGTGCCGTGTGGGCGTGCACGTGCCTCTACTGGGCGGGGCCATTACAGAACTGAGGCCACATCTCAAGTGCGAGTGGTTCAGGGAATGTTTTGGACGTGGAGTTTGGCGTTGGTGGGGGCTGGATCACTACTTGTGGAAAGCTAAGGGTTTTGGTCCTAGCTCTCACTGCAGGTGGGGAAGATGACATTGGAACCATTGCGACCAGCTACTTTGGTGTCACATCGGCAATGTTTTGTGTCTGCAATGGACAAAGTGCCTTTACGGTTGCTGGACGAGTCATGGTTGATGTGGTTTAGGGCTTCCCTCCACCTCCCTCACGAGTGGAGTTTTCTAGCGGTGACTAGTCAGATTCTCTCGTAGCCGGCAGCACCAACGGCACGGGGTGGCCGTGTTGGGTTAGGAGAATGATCGTCAAGGCTTGGATCGCTTTCTTGATCCCTTCGGAGCTCTCCTTAGACTCGACCAAAAAATTTCTAAACAATGCTTTTGCCCACACTGGCGACTCATCGTCGATAGTTGCTGGTGGTGGAGGGGGAGCCAGAGAAATTCCCATAGGAAGGGAGATGAGTTCCTAGTCCTCCATGGTCGCTCTTTTCTCATTCATCTCGGATCGCATGATAATCATTATCCGAGGAACATCGACTCTAATATCAAATGTTATGGACTAGATATAGACCGATTCAGATGTAAGAAAATTATGAAAATTTAGATGGTGGTAGCATCAAATGATAGGTTCTAATGGTTCTAGTTTCACTTCAATTAGATGTTTGGAGGAAAAGATATAATTAAAATAGTCGAGCAAGGTCAGAACGAGGCATCACAAGATAGGTTCTAATGGCTCTAGTTTCACTTCAATTGGATGTTTGGATGAAAAGATGTAAGTAAAATAGTGGAGCAAGGTCAGAACGGGGCAAAACGATAAATATTTGATGTTGTGGCTATTGTCGGAGGGTGGTAGAGGTGTAAACGAGCCGAGCCTGAGCGAGCCGGCTCTGGCTCAGGCTCGGCTCGAAATTAGTTTCGAGCCTCACAATGTTGCTCAGGCTCGGCTCAGCTCAACCCGAGCCGAGCTCGAGCTGAGCCTAACCGAGCCCGAGCCGAGCCCGAGCAAAGCTCGAGCTCGATTAGAGGATGAGGCGGTGGCGACGTGGGCGGTTGCGACGTGGGCGGTGGCGACGTGGGCGGTGGCGACATGGACAGCGGCTTGCCGAAGGAGTCGGAGACGGATGGAGGAGGCCGACGACGGAGGAGGAGGCCGACGACGGAGGAGGAGGAGGAGGAGGCCGACGACGGAGGAGGAGTTGGAGGAGGCCGACGGAGAGGAAGGTGTGGCGCCGTGGTGGTGGCTTGCCGTCGTTGCCGATGGAGACCGACGGGGAGGGAAGAGTGAAGGTGATCGGGTATTCGGGTGGATGAGGGTGAGAGTGAAGGTGAGGGTGGGGGAATTGATGATGGGGAAGATGATGTGATGGGAAAGGTGAAGTAATTAATGAGGGTGGGGTAGGTGAGGGTAGGTGAGGGTAGGGTAGGTGAGGATGATGAATATTGGGGTAATTACGGGTGAGAATGAGTTAGTGAGGGACATGTGGCAATATTTCCTTATGCCACGTGTCCTTAGTCATAGGGACTCAGGCTATCGAGCCTATCGAGCCGAGCCTGAGCGAGCCGGCTCCAGCTCAGGCTCGGCTCGATATTAATTTCGAGCCTATTATAATGGCTCGGGCTCGGCTCAGCTCTGATCGAGCCGAGCCGGACTCGAGCTTCACCCGAGCTTCACCCGAGCCAAGCCCGAGCTGCTCGTCAAGCCTGACAGCCCTAGAGGGTGGTGGGGATGGCCAACAGTGGTGGATGGCTATATAGTAAGGTGGCTACTAGAGAAAGGTAGTAGCCATGGTTTGAATGCTTGGAAGGACTATACGGTTACGATCTACTCCTGTGAATATAGAGATGATCTAATGGGTACAATAAAAATGGAAAATGCGATAGGAAATAACTAAACTCAATTAATTCTTAATGCTGAGATGCTTAAAGCCAGCCCTTCTTTATATAGAGGTCGGGTACAATGAGTTTTACTTAGACTTAGCCCTAAAGGCTTATACAACTTGAATTGTAATAACCTAGAAAATAATAATAATAATAATAATAATAAATATAATAACCTAGAAAAAATAAATAAATAAAATAATAATAATAATGTATAAAATAAATAAGAGATAAAAAGAAAGAAAAATAAATAAAAATTTAAAAGTTTTTGGGCACGACGTGACCGGCCACACTGTGGCCGGCCTCGTGCCCATGCAAGCTGCTCATGCAGCTTGTGTGGTGGGGTGCCATGCGCCCACTGCTGCTGCCGCCGCAGCCAATCGACTATGGCCAGCTGGCCGCGGCGGGCCCCAGCGCCGCCGTAACCACCGCTAACCCGCACCGCCTCTCTCTATCTTTTTCTTCTCCTTCCACTCTCTCTTTCGGTCCTTTTCTCTCTCCTGCTTCCCTCAAACTCTCTCTCTCTCGTGCCGAGGCCGACTTATCGTCGTCGCCGCCATCCTTGGGTACCACTACCGCCACCTCCGCCATGCCGGTGAGTTCTTTCTCCCTCTCTCTCTTCTTCTCTCTTCTTTTCTCTCTCTCTTTCTCTCTCTCTCTCTCTCTCTCTCTTTCTTCCTCCTTAGCTCGGGTTCACCGGAACCGAGCTATCGACAAGAGGTCGCTGCTGGCCGGCCAGCAGCGACCGGCACCCTCCCCACCGACCCGGGTCCGCGCCCTTCCTTTCTTCTCCTTGTCTTCTTCTTCTCTCTTCTTTCTTTCTCTTCTTCCTTTCTTCTTCTCCATTCTTGGTCCCTCATCTTACTGTGTAGCAAACAGTGCTGAAAGAGGACTATTATTATTTTTATATATAATTATTTCCTAATGATAGGTAACATAGTCTATTTAGGTAATTAATTATTTTGATAATTATACTCACTAATTTATTCATTACAATTATAAATATTGCCTATAAATTTATTTAGAGTTTTAGTTATTATTTATTAGTTAATATATGTAGTCTTATTGATAATAATCTTATATTTATATTTAATTTATATTTTATATGCCTATTTTTAGTATATTAGTATTGTCTAATAGTTCGTATAAAATGGAATACTAGACTTGCAGATTATTTTTATATAATAGGATAACGATTATTTTACATATAATTTAGATTAGTTTAATAAGAGTAAGTATTACAAAATAACTATTAATAATATTATTTTATAATTATATTTTTATTAAATTATATATATATATATATAGTCGTCTTGGTTATTTATAAAAAGGAGATATATTACTATGTACTTATTTTCTATAATTAGCAAATTAGGATTTTATTAAATTATAAATAGCATATTAATATTGTCACAATTAAATTTATCCTATAAATCTAATCAATATTAAACCTAATAAAATATCATATTTTACTCGAACGAATTATAATCAAATAAACAACTAACTTTATGTTATTTAAACATTTTTAGACTCTGAATCCCCTTATTCGAGACCCTGGGGATCTCACCAGCGTCGAGTGGCGATTGATTGATGGACCTAAGGATACGTGTGTTGAGTCTTCTGATAAGATGTGAGTAGTCTAATTCCCTAGATGCTTTTCTTAAATTAGGTTATATTATATATTATGTACATGCATGTTTTGGCCTCCAACATGATTATATGACTTTATCTAGAGATGATTACAGTCGAGCATATCTTTTCATGCATATAATTAGGTTGATCTTAGATATGAGTATGATGATAAATAGAGATGATGAGAGATAATTGTACTATTGTAAGGTTATGTCTAGTCAATTTTTAGCATGAGTATGTATGTAATAGATTAGCATGAGTATGCATGTGTTGACGATATAGTTGGAGACTACATTGCATCATTTTTTTCTTGATTTCTGTTCCACCTAAAATATCTGTTATGTATTGACTTGTTATCGTATTGGATATATGCATATGATATGACATTTAGAAGGAATGCATGAAATGTGATTAATAGGATAGTTGATCAAAAGCGTGAGGATACCCGAGTAGGCGCCAGGGTTAGGGGTGCCTAGAGTGATGATTATGGTCACTGATATGCGATATCTCGTGGCCCATGTCCGAGGTTAGTTGAGTCTGTGCGCACAGATAATCGGACACATGCCATTCGCTAGGGCATATGTGGCGAATTATCCTCACGAGGTTTCTATCAGCTAGGAGAGTGCCCAATCTGGATGGATTTTGATATACCCATAGCGTATGGCAGGGTACGATTATGACTGAGATATCTTTAGCGTATGACAGGGTATGCTTTGAGCCTACGGGCAGGATATTGAGATCGAGTACCGGGTGTTGACTGTGCACAGTGGTTTAGTATGATGATGACATATAGAGATGACATTGGTGGTAACGGGTGAAGTGGTCAATATACATCATATATTTGTATAATATAACTCGAATCATAGCGTACTCTTGTATTAGTTTTTTTAGTTGTATCTTGATGGCTTGTTGTGGTCTGTGTGGGTCTTACTAGAGTAGGTAGTGGTATAGTGTATATTATTATAGATTTAGATATTCATATGTTAACATATTTATTTGGTTGATAGTATGATTTATTTAGCGATGGATTATGTGATCATGGATATATTAGCAGGTGTTTTTTTTATGATGTCATGATTATATGTGCACAGGAGAGTATCTGTGCGTGACGAGCCTCGCCCGACCTGTCACATGCGCCGCGCGTGCCGTGTGGGCGCATGGGCATACACGTGCCCGTGCCGGGCGAGGGCGTTACATGAATTATAATAATACACTTATTTAGAGTATTTTCTTATTGTATTAGTTATTTGTTTTCATTAAAATAAATTTTCTGTAGGTCGCATTTGAAAGCATGTTGGGGGCACGTTTGAACGTGTAACGCCCTTGCCCGGCACGGCACGTGCACGCCCACGCGCCCACACGGCACGTGCGGCGCACGTGACAGGTCGGGCGGGGCTCGCCACGCACGGATACACTCCTGTGCACATACAATCATGACATCATCAAATAACACCTGCTAACATATCTATGATCACATAATCCATCACCAAATAAATCATACTCTTAACCAAATAAACCTGTTAGTATATGAATATCAAAGTCCACAATAATATACACTAGACCGCCACATAATCTGGCAGGACCCACACAGGCCACAACAAACCATCAAGATATAACTAAAATAACTAATACAAGGTTACTCTATGATTCGACCTGTATTATACAAATCATTATCTAATACAAAAGAGTACAAATATCAAATATTGGTACAACTCAATTTCTATATAAACTATCATCTATACCATCTCGCATCTATAGCTCACCTCATCATCGCTCTAAAATATCTTCTCAAGTCGCTATCACGTATCACAAATCTGAGGGGTTAGAAAAGAAATAAAGAGAGTCATGAGCAAAAGGCTTAGTGAATAGACCTTACCCCGAATCAGTGATGCCAAACAGAGAGTAAATCATGTACTGGATAATATGAATCAGAAAACAGTATGATGTCATGTATGAACATATACATATATGTATCCTCAATGACATATATATGAATGAAATCAGTTCTCATGAATGACCATATTATATCCTCAACCGAAATTATATAACATCACCGAATATAACACCATATCATGTATAACAATTATGATCCAATGATATTAGTCACAACAATGATGATACATGATGCATGCCAACTACTAGATAATCATATATGTCAGAGCCAGATATAATTCACATATCTCTCACTATCACAATCATCCGTCTCAACTCTAAATATCATCCACCATGCTGGACTACGGTACCCGGCCCCAAACTCGATACACATCATGTCACAAGCTCAGAGCATACCCTGTCATACGCTAAGAGTATCTCTGTAGATAAATCATACCCTGCCATACGCTAAGGGTATCTCTGAAGAAAGTAATCATACCCTGCCATACGCTAAGGGTATATCAATAATAGTTGTACCCTGTCATACGCTAAGAGTACAACTATCAGCCATCACCATACTCTGCCATACGCTAAGAGTATGTCCAGTACCAGTCCGGACCAGATACCGTTCCAGCCATCACATCACATCACATCACATCACATAACATCACATACACATGTACTTTTATGATTTCCTATACATGATAAATCATATGCATATATCCAGTACGACAACAGATCATACAACTCAGGAATTTAGGTGATAAAGAAGCCGAGAGAAAAATGATGTAATGCAAACTCCAACCATGTATCTAACACATGCATACTCATGCTAATCTATCACATGCATACTCATGATAGAGATCATCCCGACATAAAACCATAATAGCATAATCATCTCCAATCATCTCTATATATCACCAATGTACTCATATCCCAGATCAGTCTAATCAAATGTATGATAAAATATATGCTCGACTGAAATCATCTCTATATAAAGTCATATAATCATGCTGGAGGCCAAAACATGTATGTACATAATATATAATAAATCCTAATTTGAGAAAGGGATCTAGGGGATAAGATTACTCACCCTGATCAGAAGCTATAAACCACGCATCTCTCACGTCCGTTAGTTAACCGAGTGACCCTCATCTCTAGCAAAGTCCACGGGGTCTCAAATAAGGGGTTCGGGATCTGAAAATATTTAAGTAACATAAAGTTAGTTGTTTATCCCAATATAATTTGTTCGAGTAAAATATGATGAGTTATTAGATTTTAGAATTTCTACTTATTTTTTAATTAGCTATATTTTTAAATATAAATATAGATAAAAACCTAATTATAATTAAATTATATCTTGATTAATTAGGGACTATGTAGTCATTATCTTATTTGTTACAAAATAATAATGTATAATAAATTATTAGAATTATTTAAAATGTATCTCATGAAAATATTGGTATATAAATTTGATAATTATAACTTACAAATCTATATATTAATCTAATAGAGATATAAATAAATAATCATGAGTATTACTTATATTTATACCTAATTAATCATTGATTATACAAATTACAATTAATACTAATCATATTGAAGAATATATTATTATTAAAATAATTAATGTCTAAATAATCTATTTGCATTAATTAAGAAAGAAAAACCTAAATAAATAACATCAAATAAATAAAGAGATAAATAATTAAGACACTGCTACAGTGCTGGGCTCGGCCCAGCACTGCCTGCTACAGTGCCAGCACTGTGCAGAAAAAGAAAAGAAGGGTGGAAGCTGAGGAGGGAAAAGAAAAAGAAAGAAAGAAAGAAAGAAAGAAGAAGAAGAAGAAGAAGAAGAAGAAGAAGAAGAAGAAGGGGAGGAGGGGAGGGAGGTGCGGACCCGGAATGCAGGGAGGGCACCGGCAGCTGGTGGCCAGCCAGCTGCCGGCCTCTCACCGGCGGCTCGGCTCCGACGGGCCCGAGCCCAAGGTAAGAAAGAGAGAGAGAGAGAGAGAGAGAGAGAGAGAGAGAGAGATAGTGAGAGAGAGAAGAAGAGAGATTAGGAGAAAGAGCTCACCGGCGCTCGTGGAGGTGGCGGCGGCGGCGATAGTCCGGCCTCGGCTAGAGAGAGAGAGAGAGAGAGAGAGAGAGAGAGGTTTAGAGAGAGACCAAACGGGAGAGAGAGAGAGAGATTTAAAGAGAGAGAGGGAAGAAGGTGAGGGCAGTTTGCGACGGCGCCGGGGTTCGCCGCGGCCAGCTGGTCGCAGCCCATTGGCTGCGACAGCGGCAGCGGGCACGTGGCGCCCCCACCACGCAAGCTGCATGCGCAGCTTGCATAGGCACGAGGCCGGCCACAGTGTGGCCGGTCGCGTCGTGCCCAAAATTTTTTTTTTTTTTTAAAGATTGGGTTGTTACAGAACGTCTGCATCAGGTTCACAAAAACAGAGAACGTAAAATGCGTGTTCGAACGCGGTCGGGCGCGTTCGAACGCTACGTTTGAACATCTATATTAGGTTCACATCGACAGAGAATGTCTTTTGTGCGTTCTAATGCGATCAGCAAGAGTTCGCTAGAATTTGGGTTAATAATCATTATTTTAGCTTGTTAGCTAGCCTCTATAGAGGTGTGGATGGCAGCCAAAATCATAATGCTATTGGAATATTAATTTTTTGCTTCTCTATCTTCTCTCTAATCTCTCTATAGAGGTGTGGATAGCAAGATCTCTCCTAACTTCTAATCTCCTTTGTTTGTTGAGTCCTCTCTCTTACTTGGAATTTCAACCACTTTTTCCCCTTCGTCTTTATCCCTTAAACAACATTAACCATCCACACTCATCTCCATTATCATCCATAACCTGAACATCCACTTCACCCGTCACCACCACCATCCTCCACACTATATCATATTTTTGTCTCAGTTGCAGTTCGAATCTGCAAAGAGCATAAACACGAAAAATATAGACCAGGAAGTTACGGATCGATTCGACTTAGTTTTGTAATTTTATGACTATGAAAAAATATTTGATGAATATTTTTCCTCAATTAGGTTAATTGCTTCGTACAATAAATCCAGATCTTGAAGGAATCGTTCTGTAGTATCATATAACTTGCCCTAGATACTTACATAATTTAATTAAACTTATCTTAGAGACTTATATGACTTAATTAAACTTATCTTAGTGGCTTATATAATTTATTTAATTCATCGAATCCAATGCATTAGACTCGATCATATCACCCTACCTAGGGTCCTACCACCACCAATCAACTTCCTATGTTACCTAGATGTACCACCTAAGGCTCTATACCCACTAGCAAGTCAAATCAAGTAAGTACATCAGCCCTACAACAATGCGCACCCCATGTTTTCAATGTGCATCCCATGTTTTCAATGTGCACTAGTTCCAGAAGACGAAGACCAATTCGAGCATCAAATTGAGACCAACTTGAGTGCCAACCTGAGCTGGTGTGCACCATTTCTGGACAATAGCAAAGAAGCCTTTTGCTATCTTAGTCCAATTTAGGTAAAACCCATTGCCAGGTCGGATTAATTTTGTATCAGAGCTTTTTGGGTTGCATCATTTTGGTATGTGATCAAAAAGGTCTGGATATGAACTCAGAAATGAGTTTTGGATGGATAATAGATATAAATATAAATCAGATCTTAAATAGATAAAAATTAAATAAAGATTAAATCTTAAATAAATATAGATACAGTATGAAACGAATCTCTCAATAAAATAGTCTAAGTGACCCGGGAGATTAGATAAGCCAAATACAATGAAACAAAAGAAAATGACAGGTAAAAAGAAAAGGAAAATGCAACAGACAGAAATATATATGCTTTGATCCAAAAAGGACCACTCATCGCTGATACTTTTTAAGCCCGACATTTATTACAATCCTTGAAAGAAATTTAGAAGTACATAAAGCCCTCTTATGATCTACATGGAAATGAAATAATTGTGATATACGAAAAGAAATATAGAGTTCACTATGAAAAATGAATGTCAAACATTTGAAAACAAACACTATCAGAACTCTGAAAGAAGAAGCCCTCTTCGGCTTATTGATTGTTGTGTCCCAGGTCTAGAAAGAAGAGGCAACCAATGATAAATAGAAGGAGGACTAGGATGTGGAGTCTGACATTTATTTGAATGGCCAGTGTCATTTTAACCTCCAACAAATCACCTAATTGCAGAGAACCCCTTTCGTTTTCCTTGACAGAAATCATGGGGACTTGCCTGGAGGATGCCATGCTCGGTAATGCTTTGTAAGCCATTTTGGGTTGCAACTAGCAGCAACAAGCACAGGCTACGAACTGCACACACGAAGAGGTTTGTTCCTTTATGCAGTTATACATGATGCCAAAGATAAACCATCTTCTACTCAGAAACGTTTCACGTTTTCAAATTTCATCGAGAAGCAAGTCTGCAAGAATAGATGAACCCCTGAAACAAAGTACCTTTGATACAGAGAATACAAACAATATCTGAACTCTAAATACTGTTCATGCAAATTTCTCATATACTAATCGAGTTTATTTTAAACAAATCCTTAATTGTTGGTATTAGATGGATTGCAGACTATTAAATCAAAAGAATATGCAATTTTTGAGTAGAGGATGAAATGGTGTTGACTAATTCGAAGTAGACAATGTCTCCTTTCAAATAGAAACCATCATATTATTTCCCATTTCACTTCCCCTTTCATGTACATAAAAAGATTAACAACTCTAAAGCAGTTCTCCAAAACAAAGGAGAATGGTAGCCGTGGGTACGAGACTGAGGAATTGCCAAAGTTGGGATGATGTTACGTTAGGGGTAGCGGGTCAGGTTAGTTATATAAATATTAGTTATATAAATACTGTCAGCACACGGATATCCACTTTATTTATTGGTATCTAAAAAAACCTACTCTACCCATATTCATAATCATATCTGTATCCAGGTTTTGTTGTAAAATCCTGGCCACGTAAGGTTTTCTATCACCAGAATCCACTCGTAGCGGGTATGATTAGATTAAATCCGGTCTATTTCGCTCCTAAGAAAGATATTTGTGATATGCAATAGTGATTTTCACATTTATTAAGTACTATAACATTTTCCGTGGACCTTTTCAAATCATGCTTCATGCAAAAACTTTTTGAAATGATTTTTCATGTTTTTATTTTCTTTTCATTTCAATTTCAATCAGTTTTTCACTTTGTGGATTGACAAGATGTCGAGATATACTTAGATACTTATATCAAGGGGGCTTTTATTCCTATTTCCCAGTGTTTCCCTTTCTAGTGTAATGAAAATTTATTTTCTGATGTACAATTTCACGAAGGCTACAGGTTAATCTAATATGATTAATATATAATTTATATAATCTACTAGACATATAGAATACTAAGTAAACAATACCAATATTATGCATCTACTTTCAATCCTATGAGCAAAGATGAAACATATCTTTTATAGAAAAATTAATATATAACATAGTCAAGATAAATACAATGATCAAAGCAGTATATCTATATATATATAGTCTATCCATAAGCTAGGTGGTAGCTCAAGCTTGTCAGTGATTGATCCAATACACTCACAAACTAATGGACCAAAAAACTAAATGCTAATTTCTGGTTCTGAATACGGTGCAAGGTGACTTGATAATAGGGCTAGACTCGTACAAACACCATGTCACCCGCACTAAACTCTTTCTCATGATAATACCGATCAAAAATTTTCTTCATCCGATTATGAGTTGCTCTCATATGCATCTGCAACCTCTTAAGAGTAGCATCGCGATCTATCAATGCCATATCAACCTCAGTCCGCTTTAATGAAGCCGCCGAATCATACCCGCATAACGCTAGTATCGCCCGCCCGTATATTGCCTCGAATGTGGTCATGTCGATGCTGCTATGGTGAGCGGTGATATATGACCACTCAGCCTATAGAAGATACTCCAACCAACGTCTAAGACGATCACCCACGAAACACTAAAGGTATTGCTCAATTTCCAAATTAACGATCTCCGTTTGCTTGTCGATTTGTGGGTGGTATGCTAAGCTCAAATTCAGATTTGTGCCTAATGGCAATCCCTCTATGAAATCCATAGAGATGTCCTCCCAAACACGACCCAGCATGGGCAAAGGTTAAAGAAGTCCAGTCGGCTTCAAGGTCTCCGCCTTCGCTTGTTGACACATCTTGCACACCCTCACATGTGCCTTGACGTCCTTCTTCATTCTGGCCTAGGTATACCTATAAGATAGCCTCTTGTAAGTCCTTAGAACACCCTCATGCTTGCCTCCGGAGAGTTGTAAAAGTGTTCTAGCAACTTGGACCACAACGACGCATCCACGGTCACTCGGATGAACCCGCGGTCAAGCAATAACCCGTTTCTATCCTCCAAAATGGGATGGCTCTCCGGATCAGCTCTAATCTCCTACAGTAATCCTCTTATGCATGGGTCAGCGATACTTGCGCTCCTCAACTTCTCGAGGAAGGGAAAAGAATGCATGGAAAATGCCGCCAATTCAGCTCCAATCGGTTGGCATGAAAAAGCATTCATTGCCCAATTCTTTGTTCTGTTTTTGTATTGCATCTCATAGTCGTATCCCAAAAGCTTTGTCACCCACCACTATTGTGTTGGTGTGTGTATTTGCTGACTTATAAAATATGGCAAAACTCCTCTGATCGGTGTGGATGATGAAGTGGCGTCCCACCAATCACGGCCTCCACTTTGTCACGGCGTGAAAAATCGCCAACACCTCTCGCTCATAAGTTGAGAGTTGTTGTGATTTATTAGACAAAGCTTTACTCAAAAATGCTATAGCTCTACCCCTTTGCATTAGGACAGCACCTATTCGCATTCCGGAGGTGTCACATTCAACAACAAACTCCTTTTAAAATCTGGTAATTCCAAAATTGGGTCTGATATCATAGTAGGTTTTAATTCTTCAAAGGTCGTTGTGCATTGTCGCTCTATACAAAGGAATCTTTCCTCAAAAGGACAGTAAGGGATGCTGCAATCTTGCCATATCCAGTAACAAATTGACGATAGTAGCTTGTCAACCTAAGAAATCCACATAGGTCACGCACCATCCTCGGTTATGCTCTTCACCTTGCTTGGATTGGCCTTTATGCCTTCTACTAAAATGGCATGCCCTAAATGTTCCACCTTTCTCTCACAGCACAAACATTTAGACATCTGGACTTTCAAGAAATTTACTTCAAGCAATTTCAGCACTTCATGTAAATGTTTTGAATGATCTTCAAAACTTCTACTATATACCAAAATATCATAAAAAAATACCAAACACATACCGACACAAGAGTGGCCTAAATATGTCATTTATTAAGCTTTGAAATATTGCTGGAGCATTGGATAATCCAAAGAGCATGACTCGAAACTCATTATAACCATCATCCAACAATTTGACAGTTATGGTGTTGAATGCACGGTAGTCGACACAAAAATGCCACGAATCATCCTTCTTATGCACTAGCAAAATTGGCGATGAATAAGCACTGTTGCTCGATTAGATTATTTCTGTCCCAACATCTCGGCTACCAACTTTGTTATCTCTTTTTTCTAGATGTGAGGATATCAATATGGACACACATTAGTCAGCTCAGCATTCGGTATAATAGCTATCTTATGTTCTAAATTTTTGCATGGCGATAGTCCTTGTGGCTCTTCAAACAACACAAAAATTTAGATAATAATTGCAACAATTCTTGGGGTTTACTTAAGCTTAAAGGAGCTCAGTTACTACTAGGAACATCTGAAAAAAAATAGGACAACTCTTTTGGCCGTGATAGCCTTACCATGAGTTGATAGGTAGAGCTAGATTGCATTTTCACCCTGTTTAATCACACCATCTTGCCATTTCACCAAAATGTCATCCACATTTCACGAAAGTCGAACATTACCGGTCCTAGGCTTTGTAAACACTGAGTACCTAGGATAAGATCAGAACCTTGCAAAGCAAGAGGATATTAGTCAACAATCAATTCATGTCCTTGGATTCGAATTTTCACCCAGCGACACAAACTTTAGCTCTCAACATCATTCCAAAGCCAATTACTACATCAAATGCATTGGTTGGTTTAACTTCCAACCTAATCCTCCTAAGCAAGTGCTCATCCACCAAGTTATGCATGCTCCCTGAATCAATAAGGATGTGCACACAATGCTTTTTGACCAATCTGTCTCCCCGAAGTGTCTTCGGTGCAAAGATCTCGAAGTAGGCATGCATTGAGATTTTAGCTTGCACATCCTTCTCCTCGACCATCTCCAAGAACTCCTCAAAGGCTCTTCAACAACCTCTTCCTTAGCCAATTCCTCCTCTGGATCATCTTTCCCATCAATCAGCATGACGTTCTTCGTCGCTTTCGCACATCAATGATTGGGTGTGAAACGTTTGTCGCATCGAAAGCATAGACCTTTTGCCCTTCGTTCCTCTACCTGGGTAGGTGTGAGAGTTCAAACAGGGGCTCTATGGTTCCCTTTCACGTTAGCAGAGGGTTGGAGTGGAGCTCTCGGCCTTGAATTTCCAGCCATTCTCCTAGGAGTTGCTGCTATAGTGCCAACTGTCTCAGCTGTTTGGTAGGGCTGCCATGATTTTTGGCTGGACCATGGGGTTTTGCCTTGGTTCCTCAGGCCCTAGTTCTTCATTTTCATGATGATGACATCCTCATATGCTTCCTATAATATTCTTGGGCGCAATGCTTCAATATCTTGATACGATTCGGACTTCACCGATGTCGTCTCGAGCATGGATACACTTTAGAAGTGTCTTTGTTTCTTGTTTTAATGTTTAGTTTCTAAGAAAATAAGTTTTTTGTAAGTTGCGTTCGAACGCGGGTGGAGTGCGTTTAAACACGGTTGTGAACATGGTTGTGAGAGTGTGCATTGTGCGTTCAAACGCGCTGTGAACGCCTGCATCGCGTTCGCAAATCTAGAGAAGTGGAAAACAGGGGCATTCGGTTACGCGTTTGAACACCTACATCGCATTCCCAAATCTAGAGAAGAGTGAATTCGGTGTGTTCAAACGCGATCGGGCGCGTTCGAACGCGGTCGACGAAAATGTATTGTTTAGGGTTAATTTTGAATTGTTTGGTTAGCCTCTAAAGGATGTGGATGGCAACCAAAGAGTTATTATTGAAGAATTAAATTTCGCCTTGCCTTCTTCGTCTTCTTCGCTCTCGTTCTCTCGATCCCCGGCGACACCGCTTCTAACCTCCCTCGATCCGCCAATCACTCTAGACTCTTAGAGGCGGCTCTCTCCTCCCCCTTCTTCTAATCTATCCAACACTTGCCCTAACCCTTCGATCAACCATAACCCTCCCACCACCACTTTTCATCGGTGCCACCCCATTAGCACCAATTCATCTCCAACCACCATCATCTAGGATCTTGTGCCTTCATCCACGGATCCTAATCAAACCCCCTGATATTCGTCCACTAATTGGACGATATCTCGAGATCTCCACATCCGATTCGTTTGAAACTTGATTTGTTGGAAAGATCTTTTCTGGGGCTACCAGTATAAAAATTTCACGTCGATCAAACGATAGCATCTTTCAAGATCTTATTACAAAGTTTTGTGCCAGATCTAGTCCAGATCTAAGAATTGAAAGAGATCGAATCTTAGCCTAAGGGGAGATCGTATCAAGCTGGTATCAGAGCCACTGTTCCTCGGATACGCACTTCTTATGATAACAACCAGAGCCATGGCTGCACGGCGAGATAAGGAAGAAGAGATTCTCCCAATAGAGGAGGGGGAAACGGTTGCAGGGACTTTCACCTGCGGAACCACCCGATCTAATCGGAATACGGAAGAACCTAGTGTTCAAGCCGTGTTGGGGTCTCTTTCCGAACAAATGGCTATCAACAACCAGATGATGATGGAGATTATGCGGGAATTACGAGTGACAAGGGAAGCCATGGCGAATGGGAATGCACTATCGACCCCACAACGCGAGTCCACTTCTATGAACCCACCGTCGCCGATTTAGAATTTGCAACCACAAGAGCCGCTACTGCCACCACCCTATGGGCAGAGGCAAGCAAGGATGGTTCCACCAGGCTCAGTTGCAGGTGAACCCATTCGACGAGCGAACCACTATGGAGACCACCTTGGAGATCAAGATCCATGGGCGGGTCAATACGATTTGGAACCACGGCGAGTTAATTAAAACCGAAGGAGGGATCCTCAACCTTTCATGGTGCATCCTCCTCCGGTTAGACAAGGACTTGGACATGATCCCGAATGAGACAACGGCATCCGTGGATAAGTCGTGCGTCTCGAATTCCCCAAGTTTAAAGGTGGCGATCCGATCGATAGGTTATATAGAGCGGAGCAATTCTTCGCGTACTAAGGTACGGTGGAAGAATACAAGGTGACGCATGCGAGCTTCCACCTTGAAGATGCGGCGCTTCATTGGTTTCGAGCAGCCAATGTGAAAAAATAAATCCCTAGACACACGTATGTATCTAATCTCTAGGCAATGATATTTCTCGTTCGCTTAAGTAAAAGTCAGAAGAAATATTAAAAACGAAAGTAGAGATGAACGCCAAGATTTTAACGTGGAAAACCCAAACGGGAAAAAAACCACGGATCCAAACTCGGATCAAAACCAATCACTATGACAGTAGCAGTTACAAGACTAACTCACAAAACAACCCGTCGATCCAAACGACTTTGTTCCTCTCAGTCTTGATCGCTAGAACCCACGATTCACTGCTTCTTGTGATTGAAGTCCAATCTCAGTAGCCATCGAGATTGATCTTTCGTCTAGATAGCCCTTAAGACGAAAGATTAAGATTTGTAGATGCGAAGGGCCTTGTTTGTTGAAGAACCGATGTAGCCTCCAAAAAGTCTCCTTGAATAATCTTCTTCAACCACCCTAAGTTAGGGCAACACTATCCTTATATATGATCTCCAAGATAGAGCCAAATCCAAGTCATATTCGTACTCACGAAAATCCAATAAATTGCAAACTTCATATGTGCGTTCGAACGCGGCCCGAGTGCGTTCGAACGGCCTAACTTAATCTCAGGTTGTTAGGTTTTTATTTGTTGGCAATTATGTACAAAATATTCTAAGTGTATTTTTTACATGTATATGAGCTTTACACAAGTCTAGAATATCTCTGGTCTAAAGAATTGCAAGGTTATTGGAGAAAAGCTGTTGAGTTCACATCGCGTTCACAAACGCGTTCGAACGCGGTGCGTTCACAAACGAGTTCGAACGCGAAATCTGCGTTCACACAGACAGAGAGCCGCGTTCACAAACGCGTTCGAACGCGGGCACTACGTTCACACAGACAGAGAGCTGCGTTCACAAACGAGTTCGAACGCGGTGTGTTCACAAACGAGTTCGAACGCGAAATCTGCGTTCACACAGACAGAGAGCCGCGTTCACAAACGCGTTCGAACGCGGGCACTGCGTTCACACAGACAGAGAGCCGTGTTCACAAACGTGTTTGAACGCAACCTGAAGAATTCAAGCTGTCGCGTTCGAACGCACTCGAGCCCGTTCGAACGCACCAACAAAGTTTAAAAATATTGGACTTTCATGAGTACGGATAAGATTCAGATTTGGCTCTATCTTGAAGATCATGAGTACGGATAAGATTCAGATTTGACTCTATCTTGAAGATCATGAGTACGGATAAGATTCGGATTTGGCTCTATCTTGAAGAACATGAGTACGGATAAGACTCGGAGTTGGCTCTATCTTGAAGATCATGAGTACGGATAAGACTCGGATTTGGCTCTATCTTGAATATCATATATAAGGATTATGAAACCCTAACTCTAGGGTAGTGGAAGAAACATTATTGAGGGTGACTTCTTGAAGCTACATCCGTTCTTCTACCAACAAGGTTCCACTCATCTACAATAATTTAATCCTTCGTCTTAAGGGTGATCTAGACGAAAGATCAATCTCGAGGGCTACTGAGATTGGACTTCAATCACAGGAAGCAGTGAATCGTGGGTTCTAGCGATCAAGACTGAGAGAAACAAAGTCGTTTGGATCGACGGGGTGTTTTGTGAGTAAGTCTTGTAACTGCTACTATTATAGTGATTGGTTTTGATCCGAGTTTGGATCCGTGGTTTTTTCCCGTTTTGGGTTTTTCCACGTTAAAATCTTGGCGTTCATCTCTACTTTCATTTTTAATATTTCTTCCGACTTTTACTTAAGCGAACGAGAAATATCATTGCCTAGAGGTTAGATACATACGTGTGTCTAGGGATATATTTTTTCACAGGTGCGTTCGAACGGGCCCAAGTGCGTTCGAACGCGACAGCTTAAATTCTTCAGGTTGCGTTCGAACGCGTTTGTGAACGCTGCTCTCGGTCTGTGTGAATGCAGTACCCGCGTTCGAACGCATTTGTGAACGCGGCTCTCTGTCTGTGTGAACGCAGTGCCCGCGTTCGAACGCGCTTGTGAACGCGGCTCTCTGTCTGTGTGAACGCAGTGCCCGCGTTCGAACGCGCTTGTGAACGCGACTCTCTGTCTGTGTGAACGCAGTGCCCGCGTTCGAACGCGTTTGTGAACGCGGTGAAAACACGAGGCTTTTCTCCAATGATCTTGCAATTCTTCACACCAGAGATATTCTAGACTTGTGTAAAGCTCAAATACATGAAAGAATACACTTAGAATATTTTGTACAAAATTGCCAATAAATAAAAAACCTAACAATTTTCCCCTTTGGCAATTTGTGACAAAACACTTAGGTTACAAGATATTACAATGACTTCAAACTGAGCAATCAACAAGTCTAGAATATTTTGCACATCAATCCCTGCAAGGAAACATATACCAATCCAAGATCAAGTGAAAATAACTTGAAATAAAAAAAATCAAAACACAAGTTATCACAAGAGCAAAAATTTAAACAGACAAAGATTAAACACACGTTATCACAATTACTTCAAGTTAAGTTAAGTTTCAAATGCCAAGTTCAACCATCAAGTAAACTCCACTAAACTCCCCCTATGCCCATACTCCCCCTACACACCTAGACACTTAAACACTGAGACACTCTCCCCCTTTTTGGCACAAATGCCAAAGACTAGGAACTCGGAGGAAACTGACGATGAAGAATCGTCAACACGGAATCAAGTACAGTTCCCTGACGGACTTGCTCAGTACGTAGATCATTCACCGCGGAATAGAGATCCTGCACTTGAGTACTAAGTTGATCGAACCGGTCCGAGTACTGTGGTAACTCCCCCTCAGTGGGAGATGAGTCATCGGCAGAGCTATCATCAGAACTGTCGAGATGCGATGACCGACCAGCGGCGGAAGAGGACGGTTTGAGAGGAGACGTCTGGTCGTGAGCTTGACTCCGCTTCAGAGTAATCCGATCCAATGGTTTCTGTGAAGTAAGAGAAGGTTCCGAAGCATCTACTCGCACCCCACTCTGAGTGCACAAAGTGGTAAGAAAAATGCCAAACGGTAATCCCTCACGAGGTGCTTCTTTCTGTGCAGCTGAGAGAATGAAATCATAGATCACGGCAGCTAAGTCAATAGACACTCCCGATAACATGGCATGAAGAAGGAACGCACGATCCAAACTAATGCTGGAATGGCGAGTCTTGGGGGTGATATTGTACAGACAAAAGAGGTGAAGCATGCGAGCCACAGATGTCAGCCTTGCATGTGGCATCATGTTACCTTTCCAACGTTCCCCTTTGATCAGGACTGTACCGGCATAGTCATTTATATCAGGGAGTG
Source organism: Typha angustifolia (assembly GCF_048772165.1). Classification (NCBI taxonomy): domain Eukaryota; kingdom Viridiplantae; phylum Streptophyta; class Magnoliopsida; order Poales; family Typhaceae; genus Typha; species Typha angustifolia. The sequence goes on along the minus strand of NC_133252.1, from coordinate 5,339,688 downwards.
GAGCAGACGTCGGATACTGAAACTCACCATCAGGCAAACTCAGTTCAGCACGAATAATATCGGAATCCAGGTATATAGATACACCACGAACAGTAGAACGTATACAGTGATCAGAAATCGTGGCATTACTAAAGAATTCTCGAACAACTTCCACATAAGCAGTCCCGCTCATCCGACACACTGATAACCATCCACGTTCAGTAAAGATCTGTTCAATCCCCAACTCAGAAAAATCAGATATAACTACGGGTCTTTCACAGATAACAGGACGGGTGCCAAAATTATGCTTGTAACGACCCTCAGCCGTTGATGAAGAAAACTTGGGAGCCGAGGATGGCGAGGAAGGCGGCCTTGGTTTCTTGGTCACCGTCGTTTTCTTAGGCATTCTTGAAAAGAAAACACGTTTCAATATTCAATACATCTCCGAAAGCAACCAAAAAAATAGCAAGAAATCCAAAAAAAAATGGGAAAAACCATGAAGCCCCAAAAGTAAAAACATCTTGCACTTGAAAAATGCTAAGATATCACGTTCAATCTCACAAGAATCATCAAGAGTTGAACATTAACGTGATCAAAAGTTGAGAACGCACAAATCACTCAAAATCAAACAATTTTTTTTAAACTAAAAACAAGGTAAAAATATTTTTGAAGATGCACTTCTAGAATTCCAAAATATAATCAAGACATAGAATATGACAATCAAATGAAATAAGTCATACAAGATCAATCAAATCATCAAAAGCATATTATAATCAATTCGAATGCATCACTCAAAAGTACATTAATCTTGATTGATCATAACGATAGACATATGCAAGATGAGCATAGATAACATGAACCAATCTTCTTAAACAAACTTTACTATATAAACAATGATGCAACACAGTAGTCAAACTGACTTAGTATAGAAAGTTTGCACTTTTCGACTTATTCGCCATAATACAGCAGGAATTTTTCCTGTAATTTTTTTTATTGAACCATATATGTGCAATGATGGCTTTCACACATGAGTAGGTAGCCCTTTTCTTGTAGTATAAATCAGATGATGTGCAAGAAGAAATTCACATATATCATATTTTTTTTTTGTTAAATTTGCAAATAATGTACTGAGTCAAACTGGACTCGAAACAAGACGGCTTTCACACTAACTCATTGTAGCCCTTTTCATTGATCTTTTATAAAAATATATTTGATAACTAAGCATGAGGTCAAACTGTGCAAATCAAAGTTAATAGAGAGCTATTTAAAAAAATATTCATGATATCATGCTCACTCAAGAATACACATACGTTATGAGGCATTAAAAATTTATTATTATAGAAGTCGAGGGAGTGACAAATTCAAAATTGAAACAATATACTACAAGATGACAAAATTGACTATAATAACTCATAATCAAGAGAAAAATCATATTTTTATGTCAAGAGGATATTATTGAATCTAGGAGTGCATCAATTTTTTTGTTTTTATTTTTTTTATTTTTATTATTTATAACAAAAACTCTCGATAAATCTGAAACTAAAACCAAAGAAAATTTCAGAGTAAATGAAAACAAAAAAAAATGAAACAAAAGAAACTCGCAAACTAAAAAGAACACACATCCCAATAAAATCAGTCCAAAGCACAAATCCCTAAAGAAGTACGAAGATACTCAAATCTCTATAAATCCAAAGGTTTTGTAAACAAGTCACCCAACTGTTTCTCCGTCTCAACATGTTCTAGTGCTATTGTTTTGTCTTCAACTAACTCGCGTATAAAATGATGTCGGATATCAATATGTTTTGTACGCGAGTGTTGAACAGGATTTTTCGATATATTAATAGCACTCATGTTGTCACAATAAAGCACCATAGTATCTTGTTCAATGCCATAATCCTTGACCATTTGTTTCATCCATAGTAACTGAGAACAACAACTTCCTACTGCAATGTACTCGGCCTCTGCAGTAGATAAAGATATCGAGTTTTGTTTCTTACTGTGCTAAGCAACCAGATTGTTTCCAATATAAAAACATCCACCTGAAGTACTTTTTCTATCATCACACCTGCCCAATCAGAATCCGTGTATACCGATATGATAGCACTCGAGTCATAAGTAAACCAGATACCTAAATCAACTATGCCACTGACATATTTTATAATACGTTTCACAGCAAACAAATGTGACTCCTTGGGTTCAGACTGAAACCTAGCACACACACCGACACTAAATGCAATGTCAGGTCTACTAGCCGTTAAGTACAAAAGGCTACCGATCATGCTCCTATACACTGTCTGATCAACACTTTTTCCTGACATGTCCTTACCTAGTTTGGTAGTTGTACTCATAGGAGTTCTAGCATGTTTTGCATTTTCTAAACCAAATTTAGTCACAAGATCCTTAGCATACTTGGTTTGAGCGATAAAAATCTCTCTCTCCAATTGAGTAATTTGAAGCCCTAAAAAGAACTTCAACTCACCCATCATACTCATCTCAAAATGACTGTGCATGAGATCAGCAAACTCCTTAGCTAATAATTGACTCGTCGCCTCGAAGACAATGTCATCTACATATATTTGTGCCACAACTAAACTCTTGTTTTCACGTCTGATGAATAATGTCTTGTCTACTCCCCCTCGAGTGAACCCCGCATCCACTAAAAAGGTGGTCAACTTCTCATACCAAGCTCTTGGAGCTTGTTTTAGCCCGTAAAGAGCCTTTTTCAATTTAAAAACATGAGAAGGAAATTTTTGATCTTCGAAACCCTTAGGTTGTTCCACATAAACATCTTCATTCAGGATACCATTTAAGAAAGCACTTTTAACATCCATTTGAAACAATTTAAATTTTAAATGACAAGCAATGGCAAGCAGTATACGAATAGACTCTAATCTAGCAACAGGAGCAAATGTCTCATCAAAATCTATACCCTCAACCTGAGTGTATCCCTGTGCTACTAGTCTGGCTTTATTTCGAACTATATTGCCATGTTCATCACTTTTATTTTTGTAGATCCATTTTGTTCCAATAACGTTCACATTCTTAGGTCTAGGAACTAAATACCAAACATCATTCCTAGAAAATTGCTCTAATTCCTCATGCATAGCATTTACCCAAGAATCGTCTAACAATGCTTCCTTCACATTTTTAGGTTCAAAAGAAGATGTATAACAAGTAAATGATACCTCACTTTGGATTTGTCGTCTTGTCTTAATTGGTCCATTCAAGTCTCCTATCACTTGTGACAATGGATGATTTGATTTCACTCTAGCAGATGGTTCCGGTACGTTGCAGTCATTTTTGTTCATTTCAACTTTGTCCTCGTCCTGATTCTCCATTTCCAGATCAAGCTCCTTTCCTATTTCTTCGTAATATGTATCTGCAGAAACAGAAATAGAAGTAGCTTTAGTTAAGTCAGTCGAGGATTCATCTATCATAACATTAGCAGATTCCATAACAGTAGAAGTTTCAAGGTTAAATACTCTGTAGGCTCTACTATTATTCGAGTACCCCAAGAAGATGCCTTCGCTACTTCTAGTGTCAAATTTAGTCAAATATTCTCGATCACGCAAGATATAACATTTACTACCAAAAACTCAAAAATACTTAACACTAGGTTTCTTACCTTTCCAAATTTCATAAGCAGTCATATTTGTACCTGATCTTAGATAAACACGATTTATCACATGTACCGCTGTATTGACCGCCTCTGCCCAAAACCTTTGAGTAACCTTTTTAGCGTGAAGCATAACCCTAGCCATTTCCTGCACAACTCGATTTTTTCTTTCAACAATCCCGTTCTGTTGTGGAGTTATAGGAGCTGAAAACTCATGTTGAATACCAAGAGAATCGCAAAATATAGAAAAATTTTCATTTTCAAATTCTCTACCATGATCAGAACGAATCCTAACTAGGGTTGTAGATTTTTCATTCTGCAATTTTAAGCATAGTGATTTAAAAACTTCAAAAGTTTCAGACTTTTCACGTAGAAAGGCAACCCAGGTATATCTGGAGTAATCATCGACCATTAAGAATATATAGCGTTTACCTCCAAGACTTTCAGTTTTTGTTGGTCCCATCAAGTCCATGTGAACTAATTGTAGCACACGGTCAGTAGTAGCTGTATTTACCTTCTTGTGTGAGATACGAATTTGTTTTCCAATTTGACATGAACCGCACACTCTTTTTGACATTTCTTTTATCTTAGGTATTCCTCTTACCACTTCATGTTTGGACAGAGTAAATAATTCCTTGTGATTCACATGTCCAAGACGTTGATGCCAAAGATCTGCAATGTCGAAAGACGCACTGTTACATTTCAGTTTATGTGAAGTTCCAACGACATAGCAATTATCAGATGTTCTAGATCCATAACATATAACATTACCATCATGATCTAGAACAGTACAATCATTTTTGGAGAATTTTACCTCATAATCTTCATCACAAAATTGACTGATGCTTAGTAGATTTGCTTTCAAGCCCTTAACATAAAGAACATTTTCGAGACTAGGAATCCCTAGAGTACTTACCTTTCCTTTACCTATTACCTTTGATGAATTACCATCTCCGAATGTCACAACTCCCCCTTCATGTTTTTCAAGATTAGAAAATAACGACTTGTCACCCGACATATGTCTTGAACAGCCATTGTTTAAATACCATAAATCAGAATTTGAAGCTTTCAAGGCTGTATGCACAACATAACATTTCAAATCACTTTTCTTGACCCATATGGTTTTTGTTTTCATCCCATAAATGAAAGCAGTTCTAGGTTTTTGCAAAAATTTACAATGAGGTCGAATATGCCCTAGAATGCCGCAATGATAGCATGTCGGAACAAACCCTTTTCTACTCACCTTTTGTCGAGGAGTGTGACTAAAGTTTACCTTTGGTGCCGTCAAAGATTCACCAGTTTGTAGATTCAACTTCAATTTTGAAGGATTCATCTAGGATTGCTTTGAAAATACGATTGATGGCTTCAGGTATTCTTCCTTTTGTTTACCTGCAGAAACAAAAACAGTTTTATTATTATTTGAATTACCGGTATATCCAACACCATACCTGTCTTTTCCAGAGATCTGAGCTTTTAGAATCTCGTCCAGTTTGTTCTTCCCTTTTAGAAAAGTAACTTCCTTATGCAATCGCTCTAGTTCAATTTCATCAGTCTTCATTTTATTTTTCGCATTGTCAAGTTGTTCAGAAAGGTCTTTGACACGTTCAAGCTCCAATTTGTACTTCTCCTCAAATTAAATTTTTTCTGGTTCAATTTCCTTGAGTCGTTGAAGTAGTCTAAGATTGCTTTTCTTGAGTTTAAACGACTCCAGGTACAAGTCATTATATGCCTTTTGAATTTCAGATTCATCTTCCTCAGTCGGTAGCATATCATGATCATCTGTACTATCAGTATCATCAACAGAGTCAGTATTAAGCAGAGAAGAGGCAAAGGCTACAAAGTTTTCTTCGTCTTTATCAGAATCATCATTAGATTCATCTAAATCATCCCAAGTAACTTTCATAGCTTTGCCCTTTCTCTTAAGACGATTAGGGCATTCTTGTGCGATGTGTCCAAAACCAGAACATTCAAAACATTGAACTTTATTTTCAGAATTCTTATTTTTCTGTTTGATATTATTGTTGCTACCACCTGTATTTGAAGTCACAGTATTCTTCTTTTTCACAAAAGTTTTGTTTTTTTCAAACTTTTCAGTATTCAACTTGTTTGGCTTCCGAAAGAATTTATTAAACTTTTTGATAAACATAGCCAACATCTCAACATCTAAATCACCTTCATCTTCAGACTCCTCTAAATTTTGTTCAACAGTGGATAGAGCTAAGGATCTTGTTCAACTTTTGAAAGACTGGACTCAAATGTTTATAGATTTCCTACCAATTGTTCAACTTTCATAGAGTCAATGTCCTTACTTTCCTCAATAGCTGTAACTTTCGCCTGAAACCTTTCTGGAAGAAACCTAAGGATCTTACGGACAATTCTATTTTCAAGAATTTTCTCTCCTAGGTTGAAACTGGAGTTGACTATATCACTTAACTTTGCATAGAACTCATCAAATGTTTCATTCTCCTCCATACATAGGGTTTCAAAATTAGTAGTCAACCTCTGAAGTTTCAAAAGTTTTACAGCCATAGTACCTTCATGAGTTGTTTCTAAGATCATCCAGGCTTGTTTTGCTATTTCACAAGTAGATATTCTTCTAAATTCTTCCGAGGAAACACAACTAAAAATTGCATTTATTGCTTTGCTATTCCAGCCAACTTTTTCATAATCTGTTTTATCCCATGACTTAATCGGTTTCTCAACTAACTCATCATTCACCATGTACATTGGTGGACTCCAACCGTTCATAATGGCCATCCAAACTCTCTTATCTATAGACTTCAAATAAACTCTCATCCTAGCTTTCCAATATCCATAATTTGATCCATCTAGAATATGAGGTCTAATAGATGAGGGTCCATCTCTATGAAAATCCATGCCTATTTGATCTCTCTCAAAGAGTGAGAGAACCCGCTCTGATACCAATTGAAAAAATAAATCCCTAGACACACGTATGTATCTAATCTCTAGGCAATGATATTTCTCGTTCGCTTAAGTAAAAGTCAGAAGAAATATTAAAAACGAAAGTAGAGATGAACGCCAAGATTTTAACGTGGAAAACCCAAACGGGAAAAAACCACGGATCCAAACTCGGATCAAAACCAATCACTATGACAGTAGCAGTTACAAGACTGACTCACAAAACAACCCGTCGATCCAAATGACTTTGTTCCTCTCAGTCTTGATCGCTAGAACCCACGATTCACTGCTTCTTGTGATTGAAGTCCAATCTCAGTAGCCCTCGAGATTGATCTTTCGTCTAGATAGCCCTTAAGACGAAAGATTAAGATTTATAGATGCGAAGGGCCTTGTTTGTTGAAGAACCGATGTAGCCTCCAAAAAGTCTCCTTGAATAATCTTCTTCAACCACCCTAGGTTAGGGCAACACTATCCTTATATATGATCTCCAAGATAGAGCCAAATCCAAGTCATATTCGTACTCACGAAAATCCAATAAATTGCAAACTTCATATGTGCATTCGAACGCGGCCTGAGTGCGTTCGAATGGCCTAACTTAATCTCAGGTGCGTTCGAACGGGCCCAAGTGCGTTCGAACGCGACAGCTTGAATTTTTCAGGTTGCGTTCGAACGCGTTTGTGAACGCTGCTCTCGGTCTGTGTGAACGCAGTACCCGCGTTTGAACGCGTTTGTGAACGCGGCTCTTTGTCTGTGTGAACGCAGTGCCCGCGTTCGAACGCGCTTGTGAACGCGGCTCCCTGTCTGTGTGAACGCAGTGCCCGCGTTCGAACGCGTTTGTGAACGCGGTGAAAACGCGAGGCTTTTCTCCAATGATCTTGCAATTCTTCATACCAGAGATATTCTAGACTTGTGTAAAGCTCAAATACATGAAAGAATACACTTACAATATTTTGTACAAAATTGCCAATAAATAAAAAACCTAACACAATGCCATTGAGGATATCGAAACTTGGGCTGACTTTTGCGCTGATATCACACGACGATTTGGAGTGTCGGGGTATAAAGATTTTGATGCTCTCCTCTCAAAGATGGTGCAAAAGACCATGGTTGGAGCATACCAAGAAGAATTTGAGAGGATAATTAGCCGATGTCATCCACCATGGACGAATCAGCAACTTTGCAACACCTTCATCTCCGGGCTGTGGGGAGACATACAAGCCGATGTGAGGGCTTTAAGACCTAGAACCTTAAAGAAGGCCTTCGAAGATGCAGTGCTCATGGAAGACAAACACAGGGCCATGAAGTCACACATGAAACGGAGTTGGACGAGCCAAGGGAGCCACAATCAAGCTCAATCAACCGTAGCAGCGAGAAATATTACTAGAGTACCAAGAACCGCTGTTGCAATAGTGCCTCCTCGAGCACCCCTAAAGCCATCCCGAGATGTGAAGTATGCACCTAGAGGTCCGGGACGAGCACTCACACCTGCTCAAGTGGAGGAACGAAGGGCCAAAGGCCTATGTTTTTGTTGTGATGAGAAATTTGTACCCGGGCATCGCTACGCTAAACCGATAGATCGATGATGCTAACCGACGGATTGGAGGAGGCTGAGGAGCAACCCGTGGAGGACATGATAGTCGAAATCTCTCTCCACGCCTATTTAGGGACAGCGGCGCCAAAGACTTTATGGGTGAACGATGTAGTCAAGAAAACCATAGTAAGAATGTCGATCGACACCGGGTCCACTCATAACTTCATTGACAAGAAGCTCCGTAGGAAGATTGGGCTCGAGTCGAAACCTATGAAAGGGTTTGATGTGACGATTGGAGATGGCACCACATTGCGAGCAGATTTTATTTGTGGAGGTGTGGAATTAAAGGTGCAAGGCCAAACTTTCACAATGGATCTTTATCTGTTGGCCTTGCGAGGTGCCGATATTGTTTTGGGGACTCAATGACTTCGAAGCTTGGGGCCCGTGACATTTGACTTTATAAACCTCTCCATGACATTTTGGAGGAATGACCAGAGAGTGCTGTTGGATGGAAATCAACAGCTAGATGAACTTTCAAGCGTAGGGGATGCAAGTGAGCTCATCTCTTTCTCAACACCCACTTTTTCTTTTTTTCTCAGATCTACAGAGAGCCAGCATAGGGGAAGTGAACTGGTCCGACTCATGGAGGAGTTGAGAAAGAACCCATCAAGCCACCCCGAGCACGAGGAGCGCGGTGGGTTGGTACTCAAGCGCGGGAGAATTAAGGTACCCACGGATGAGGAGCTACGGAGATTATTGATGGCCCACTTCCATGATACCCCTATAGTAGGCCATGAAGGGGTCTTACGTACCTACAAGTGGCTAGCCCAAAACTATACATGGACAACGATGAAGTTGTACGTGAAGAAATATGTGTGTGAATGCCAAACCTGCCAACGAGTCAAATCGGAGACGCTCAAACCCAGCGGGCTATTGCAACCACTACCTATACCGAAGCATATTTGGGAGGACATCTCCATGGACTTCATCGAAGGGCTGCCGGAGGTCCGAGGACAATCGGTGGTGTTTGTTGTGGTGGATAGGCTGAGCAAATATGCTCATTTCATAGCATTGTCTCACTCGTTTTTAGCAAAAAAGGTTGCTGAAATTTTTGTTCGGGAAGTGGCGCCCTTGCATGGGATGCCTAAGACGATCGTGTCAGACCGGGATTGCATCTTCATCAGTGAGTTTTGGTCCGAGTTCTTCAGATTGCAAGGGACTCGAATCAACCTTAGTTTAGCTTATCACCCTGAGACGGATGGACAAACCGAGGTGGTGAATCGCAGACTGAAACAATACTTGTGATGCTTTGTGGCGGACCGACCAAAGGATTGGGTCAAATTCCTTCCATGGGCCGAGTGGTTATACAATACCGCTTATCACTCTAGCATCGGCATGACCCCCTTTGAGGTGGTTTATGGGCGCACTCCCTTGGTCTTGCGTACCTACGATAGACTCGCGGTGCGAGATAGAACCGAGCTCGACTTGGAACTTGCCGATCGAGATGAAACATTGAGACGGCTTAAGATTCACATAGCAACAGCCCAAAACCGCATGAAGCGAACTCATGACAAAGGCCGGCGTGAGCGAGAATTTGAGGTGGATCAATGGGTGTTCATTCGAGCTCAATTGTATCGGTAATCCACATTAAGGCCAATTTTGAACCAAAAGTTGGGTTACAAGTACTATGGTCCATACCGAGTGCTATAACAAATCGATCCAGTAGCTTACCTGTTGGACCTACCTGAAGGAACCAGGATACATCTGGTCTTCCATGTATCGGCATTGAAGGCCCATATCGGACCTAACCATGTGGTGGGTTCAGCTTTGCCCGAACCAATGGAGGAAGATGGCCCCATTGAACTGATCCGAGTCTTAGGCCATAGAAGAAGATGCCATGGTTACATAAGAGCTATTGATGAGTCTACATAAGAGCTAGAGTTAGATATCATGGATCGCTTCCCAAATTTCAAATCTTGAGGACAAGGTTACAGAATTGTGGTGGATTGATACGATTCGGACTTCACCAATGTTGTCTCGAGCATGGATACACTTTAAGAGTGTCTTTGTTTCTTGTTTTAATTTTTAGTTTCCAAGAAAATAAGTTTTCTGTAAGTCGCGTTCAAACGCGGGTGGAGTGCGTTTGAACGCGGTTATGAACGTGGTTGTGAACGTGGTTGTGGGAGTGTGCATTGTGCGTTCGAACGCGCTGTGAACGCCTGCATCGCGTTCGCAAATTCAGAGAAGTGGGAAACAGCCGCGTTTGATTGCGCGTTAGAACACCTGCATCGCGTTCGCAAATCTAGAGAAGAGCGAACTCGGTGTGTTCAAATGCGATCGGGCGCGTTCGAGCGCGGTCGACGAAAATGTATTGTTTAGGGTTAATTTTGAATTGTTTGGTTAGCTTTTAAAGGATGTGGATGGCAACTAGAGAGTCATTATTGAAGAATTGAGTTTTGCCTTGCTTTCTTCATCTTCTTCGCTCTCATTCTCTCGATCCCCGGCGACGTTGCTTCTAACCTCTCTCGACCGGCCAATCACCCTAGACCCTTAGGTGCGGCCCTCTCCTCTCCCTTCTTCCAATCTATCCAACACTTGTCCAAACCCTTCCATCAACCATAACCTTCCCACCACCACTTTTCATCGGTGCCACCCTATTAACGCCGGTCCGCCTCCAACCACTATCATCTAGGATCTCGTGCCTCCATCCACGGATCCTGATCAAACCCCCTGACGTTCATCCACTAATTGAACGATATCTCGAGATCTACACATCCGATTCACTTAAAACTTGATTTGTTGGAAAGCTCTTTTCTGGGGCTACCACATATCCATTCATATCGCTCCAACGGCAGCATCTTTTAAGATCTTATTATAAATTTTCGTACCAGATCTAGTCTAGATTTGAGAATTGGAAGAGATCGAATCTTAGCCTAAGGGGATGTCGTATTACATCTGCCCGCAATTCACTTTGCGTCCCTACAAAAAAATTTGATTTCAGTAAAGCATCCGGCTATGGTGGATCGAACTCTTCTTGGTACGTTGTGATTGTAGTTCGTTGTACCGTCTTGGTGAGGAGAGTATTGAAATCTTCATATCCAATAGCCCCAAATATTTTTATAATGCCCATTGTAAGGTTAGTCCATGTTCCAAGCTTCTCGTTCCTTGCATCGCTTCAGTACCATTGAAGGTTTGGCCCTTCAAAGTAGAAGCTTGTGAGCATCACTTTGGAGTCTTCCGACGTACTTTGAAACTCAAAAAGTTGCTTAGCTCTATATATCTAATCAAGAGGATCGCCATTTTGAAATTTTAGAAAACCAAGATGTATCGATCGACCTCATACATCGAAGTCATTGTTAGTATCGTAGCCTTGACTCGGCCTAGCAGCAGGAGGGTGTTGTTGCTGTCAATATGCATCCCTACGCTGCATGAAATCACACTAGTGTTTCACCTTGTTATACTCCAGCCACTCCTCGTAATCTTCATGTACAGTTTGCACCCGTGCCCTAGGGTTCTCATCGGTTTGCACCAGCCTAGGGTTACTTGCGGCTTCTCACACCATGGGGTGTGGAAGGAGTGGCTCATTGTTGTGGATGATACCGATGTGTTGAGGTCTTACCACGTTCCAACATCAAATCGCAAATCGCTTCGCCAATGGTGCGGTGGTCTTCTATGTTCTCATCATTAGCCTTCACCAACCTTTCTAGGACAATGTTGGTTGGTGCCAAGGCAGCCATTAATGCGGATGCGAGGCCTTCTGCAATCATTGGACTTTTTGGGGAGGATCCATTCTTCGTGCTTCATGCCTTTATGGTTTGATGTGATACACCTAGTTAGAGTCTTTTTCTATTACATTAATTATTTGTTTTCACTAAAATAAATTTTCTGTAGGTCATGTTTGAATGCGGTTGGGGGCACATTTGAAGGCCTTTGCAAATGTCTGCATCAGGTTTGCAAACGCGGTCGGGTGTGTTCGAACATCTGTATCAGGTTCGCATTGACAGATAACGCCTTTTGTGTGTTTGAACGTGGTCGGGCACGTTCAAACGCGATTGGCGAGAGTCCACTAGAATTAGGGTTAATAATTGTTATTTTGCCTTATTAGCTAGCCTCTATAAAGGTGTGGATGGCAGCCAAAATCATTATGCTATTGGAATATTAGTTTCTTGCCTCTCTAGCTTCTCTCTAGTCTCTCTACCCTAGTCTCCCTCATCCCTTTTCACCAACCTACCACATCTACCGTTAGCAATGTCTCTCCTAACTTCTAATCCTTCTCGTCTGTCGAGTCCTCCCTCTTCTTTGAGATCTCGACCACTTCTTCCCCTTCGTCTTTATCCTTAAACAACATCAACCATCCATCCTCATCTCCATTATCATTCATAACCCTAACATTCACCCCACCCGTCATCACTACTATTATCAACATTATATCGTGGTTTCATCCCAGTTTCATTTCGAATCTGCAAAAGGGCATAAATACAAAAAACATAGATTAGGGAATTATGAATCGATTCCACTTAGTTTCGTAATTTTCTGACTGAGAGAAAATATTTAGTAAATATTTCCCTTGGTTGCGCGGACTACTTCCTATAATAAATTCAGATCTTGAAGGAATCGTTTCACAACCATCATGATGTTTGCGCCCTCCTCCATTATGTTTAAATCTTCTGTTTGCCTTCTAGCAGCCATAGCTTGAGTTGTTATCATCAATGGTGCGTTCGAGGTTAGCCTAGCTCTAATACCACTATTACGGTGGCTTTCTTTAAGAGATATGATCAATAAGCTCAGTTTCAATCTAGGGCAGAAATTTCGAGGACAACGGTGGGCGATCTAGCCGTCCAAAAGATGTGAGTTTTTATGGATTGTTTCTCTTAAAGTAAGGGAGCCAATGCAACTAGAATTACATTGATCGGAGGTGTAGATTAGAAGTTATGAGGGAAATACTGACCTATGATCAGATGGTGGCAGGATGGACGTGATTAATTGAAGATGGAATAATAAGTAGGGTATTAGGAAATGACAATAGTAGAGATGGGGATAGAGCGTTAAGCAAGACAAAGGGATAGAGGGTGGATTGATCTTAGATAGGAAAGGGGCCACGGTTAGATTGAAGGAGGAAGGAGACGACGTCCGATGATGGATGCTGTTGGAGGAAGGAGATAGAGATATAGGAAGGGAAAACTTCAATAATTCATCGATAGTTTGATGAGGTTGCCTTCCACTATTTAGAGGCTAACCTAACAAGCAAAATAATCAAAATATAGTCGTAGAAACAATGTGGTTTCGACGATTGCATTCGAATGCATTTGAATGCACCTAAATACGTTTTCTGCATATGTGAATGTATGTAGGTGTTCGAATGTATGTCAAGCATGTTCGAACGCACTAAATATATTCTCTGTATTTGCGAACATATGTAGGCGTTCGAACGCAACTTCCTATAGTTTGAATGCGACTGCTAGTAATCTTTATTCTTTAAAAACAAAAGATATTTCTTTCAAGGCGGGTCCAAGCCATATCTAGCTGAACCGTAACATAAGGACATTGTTTTCAAAAGCTAAATCTTTTGATATATATATAACTCTAGTTGTTACAATCTGACCACATCGGTTAAGTCGAGTCAAGTCAAGTTGAGTCAAGTTAGTTAGTTAGTTTTATCTTATTGTTTGAATTTCAAATAAATTGGATAATTGGCATGTGGATCCGATTCGCTAGTGACTTTTACTCCTATAAATATGAGCGGACATTTGTTGATAATTATCATTGAATGAATTTGAGTTTAGCCAAGTTAACATTTTCATCCTTATCTTTTACTGTAACCGTTAGATCGCCTTTATCTTTCTAGAAGTAGATCATAGCTGTAGAAGCATCTCAATCTTCCGAATCCTAGCCATCTTCCTCCATGGCCGTCCACCACCACCTTTGGCCGTCCACCTAATACGAACCGGGTCAGATCAGATGACATCAAGGAGAGATTGAGCTCAATGGATTAAGTCTAGTTATCTTATCTGCTTATTTGCTTTAATTAGAGTCTTATTATGTTGGAATTTGTTAGTTAACTAATTTAGCTTTGCCTAGTTTTGAAAAAATATTCTAAGGATATTCCACAGACAACTAAATATTATGAAACCACTTGGAGAAGATCGAAAACGTCCTGATCTACAAACTTCCATATTCAAGGTTTTCCTCCAAATTTAGACTCTATTTGTGGCAGAATGAAGAATCATTCCGAGAAGGATAAGGAAGGCTGATTTAGCTAAGTTATGTTTATCTCTTATGTAAGCACTTAAGGCAAGTCTAGTTAAGTCATGTAAGCCACTAAGGCAAATTCAATTAAGTCATGTAAGTCTCTAAGGTAAGTTCTAGTTCAAGTCGTATAAGCCTTTAGGGTTAGTTTAAGGTAAGCCCTAGTTCGAGTAGTATAAGCCTTTAAGGCTAGTTCGAGTAGGACTTATTGTACCGACCTTGATATGTAAAGGGGCTGAGCTTCTTTGTTTAGGCATAGAATTGAATGGAAGGAATATTGAGTTAAGTTAAGTTTATTTACTTTGCATTACTTATTGTCCTTATTTTTTACCATAGTCGTTAGATCGTCATTATCTTTTTAAATCTAAGTTAAAAACCCTAATTCTACCTCCGACCCATAGTCGCTATCACCTCCACTAGCCACCATATCCTACGGCCGTGCACTACCACTCTTGGCCGTCTGTCACCCTCCGACGACCGTCGCAACATTGGATATTTACTATTCTGCCCCGTTCTGATCTTGCTCTACTATTTTAATTATATCTTTCCATCCAAACATCTAATTGATGTGAAACTAAAGTCATTAGAACTCTATCTCATAAGGCTACCACCACCTAAATTTTCATAATCATCTTATGGATGGATCATTCTAGATCTGGTCTATAACATCACCACCTTTCGACGACTGCCACAACATCGGATATTTACTATTCTGCCCTATTTTGACCTTTCTTCACTGTTTCATTTAAAACTTTTCATTTAGACATTGGATTCTTGCGAAATTAGATCCATTAGAACCCTAACTTCTAAAGGCTACTTCCATATAAATTTTCACAATTTTATTATGTTTAAATTGGTCCAAATCTGGTCCGTTACACTAGTAAAGACAATAGTAAGTTACTACAACTAGCAAAATATATGGAAGTCTCTCTCCTAGGCTAACCTTTTGATTACTAACCTTTGGATATCCTTATGGAAGTCGCCTTTGACTTTGGTACGCTAATTAAGGATGATGGTTACAACCAGGGTTTGTAGTAGATTTACCATAGTTTGCGCATTAAGTTGACTTATCCCTGCCCCTGAAGCAGGGAACTAATCTTAGGCTACCGGGCTAGCAATTCTTTGAATTTGTCGCCTATGAAAATATTCCCACTATTTGCTTCAAATGTGGGAGAATTGAGCATCATAACTTTTTGCCCTTTTGTCCTTGCAGTCATAGATGCTAACTTGCCTCCCTCTGTGCCTACTATTCCTCTAGCTCAAAGGTGAACCACCACAAGTTGTGCCACCGTTGGAGGGGTTGCTGCACAATCGGGTGGACAAGGAAAATTTTGGCCCTTGGATTCAATTCATTCATTGGGCTCGCAAAGGTTGCTGCTCGATTAGTGGTCAGCCAGCCATGGTGGTGTCTAGTGGGGCCTGTCGATAGACTCTTGTTGTAGTCATTGGGACTATCATTATGATCAGTAATGCTACCATGTCTCGTCAAACTAATGATAGATGCCCTTGAACTCAAAATCAAGGGGGTTAGTTCTACATGATGCAACAACCTCCTCTTCTATGAGAGTGTTAAGTAGAAAGTCTATTGGCATTCGTCATCGTCAAATAATTGTTTGCCAATTCTAAAAATGTTGACTTCTAAGGTTATGTTGCCAAAAGATAATTTTAACAATCTATTCCTATAATAAATAATAGTATTAGTAGTAGTAAGAAATGGTCTATCTAAAACGATTAGAATTTGTGAAGTAGAGTCAACCACAAATTGAGTATTTAATACTAGAAAATTAATAGGATAATAAAAATTTTCAATTTGGATTAAAATTTCTTCAACTACCTCTGTTTGTTTTTTTTTTTATAGATCTGTCAGCTAGTTGAAGTTACTAATGTGGGTTTGATCTCTCCTAACCCTAATTGCAAGTAAATCGAATAGGGCATAAGATTCACAGTTGCTCCTAAATCTAGTAAGGCTTGCTAGAACTCTTGCTCCCCAATAATACAAATAATGGTGGGACATCTGGGATCCTTATATTTAGGTGGAATCCTATGTTCAAGTACAACACTAACTTGCTATAGTGTACACATCCTCATCGATTCGGGGAGTACACACAACTTTCTAGACGAGAGTCTAGTGAGAAGATTGGGTTTGGATGCCGAACTGACTACGGGATTTGACGTTGCTATTGGAGACGGCACGAAGCTTAGGGTGGAGAGTTTGTGTCGCCGGGTCGGTATACGAGTACAAGGACACGACATCGTTGTAGACTTATATCCGTTGGTGCTGCGAAGAGTGGACATTGTCCTTAGTGCTCAGTGGTTACAGAGTTTGGGACCCGTCACATTTGATTTCCGGAGCATGTTGATGAAATATAAACAAGGAAACAAAGATGTGCGGCTTGATGGCATTCGATCTTTGCCGATTCCTACGATGCAGCCTATGGTGGGGCTACCTTGTGCGTATGATTTGGCCTATCTTCTTCAGTTAGGACCAGCAAGAGATAACCCTCAAATGAGTTTAGGTACTACTATTGAATTATCTAATTTATTAGATAACTTTTCTGGACTGTTTGAGGAGCCACAAGAGTTGCCACAGACGAGAGCGATGGACCATCGCATAGAGATTGTACCCGAGGCTGCATCAGTGAACATGAGGCCATATCGATATACACATGTGCAAAAAAAGTTATCTTAAAGATGGTAGCCGAGATGTTGGAGCAAGGCCTCATTTAACCAAGTCATAACTCATACTCATTCCCCGTGCTATTAGTGCAAAAAAAGGATGGGACATAACATTTTTGTATTGACTATCAGGCACTAAATGCTATTATCGTCAAGGATCGATTTCCCATTCCGGTTATCGAGGAGTTGCTGGACGAGCTTGTAGGGGTGACTATATTTAATAAGCTTGATTTGAGGGCCGGGTATCATCAAATTAGAGTTCACCCGGCGGATGTGCACAAAACTATGTTTCAGACTCCGGAAGGGCATTACGAGTTCCAGGTGATGCCTTTTGGTCTCACTAATGCTTTAGCGCTACCGGACTTCACCAAAGAATTTATTGTGGAATGTGATACGTCGGGTGTTGGCATAGGAGCTGTACTAATACAAGAAGGATGTCTCATTGCCTATTTTAGCCAGGCTTTATTGCAAAAATCTCAGCAATTATCGACTTATGAGAGAGAGATATTGGCAATTCTATACGCGATGACAAAGTAGAGGCCTTATTTGATCAGTAGACGATTCATTATCTGAGCCGATCAAAGGAGCCTTCCATACTTTATGGGACAGCGCATACACACTCCTACACAGCAGCAATGGGTCACAAAATTGCTGGGGTATGATTATGAAATTCAATACAAGAAGGGAATGTAAAATAGAGCGGCGAACGCACTATCGCACCAACCCGATACCGTCGAACCTACAACCTATTCATCTCCTACCTTTCCCTCCCTTGACGAGCTGAGGTATTCATGTACATCTGACCCAAATATTTTGAGATTGTTGCAGGAGGTGATGGATGATCCGGAGCGCCATCCTGAGTTAGAGAATCGAGGCAGTTTGCTGCTGGACCGTGGATGCATTCAAGTATCTGAAATGATAGATTGCGGTAGAAATTGTCGGAGCACTTTCACCAAACTCCAAAGGCTGGTCATGAGGGTGTCTTGAGGACTTATAGGAGAATATCTCAGAGTTGCACGTGGCTAGGATTGAGACGGGATGTGAGGAGTTTTGTCCGTGGTTGCGAAGTCTGTCAAAGGGCTAACGCAACAACATTGAAACCGGCCGGATTACTACAACCTTTACGTATACCGGACCATGTTTGGAAGGACATTTCTATGGATTTTATAGAGGGTCTTTCATTGGTGCGTGGTTATTCTGTTATCTTTGTGGTGGTTGATAAATTGAGCAAGTATGCGCACTTTTCGGTATTATCACATCCGTTTTCAGCCAAGTTAGTGGCTGAAATTTTTGTTCGAGATATTGCTCGATTACATGGCATGCCACGCATGATTGTCTCGGATTTTAATTGTGTATTTATGAGCGACTTTTGGACTGAGTTTTTCAAATTGCAGGGGACTCGATTAAACTTCAGTTCGGCCTACTATCCACAGATGAACGGCCAAACCGAGGTGGTTAATTAAGGCATTGAGTAGTATTTGAGGTGCTTTGTTGCAGAGATGTCGAGACGATGGTTGGAGTTTTTACCATAGGCAGAGTGGTCTTATAACACCGTCTACCATAGTAGCATTGGCATGACTCCATTTGAGGTGGTGTATGGACGCATGACTCCGACATTACACACTTATGATCTAGTGGCATAGGCAAATAGGACGGAGGTGGACTTAGCATTGATGGATAGAGATGCCACATTGAGGAGGTTACTTGCTCATCTTAAACTTGCTTAAAACTACATGAAGCAAGTTTATGATCGTAGCCATAGAGAGCAGGAGTTCTACATCAGCGGTTGGGTGTTTGTGAGGGTGCAACTGTATCGACAAGTGACCTTATGTCCGATGTGAAACCAAAAGTTAGCACATCGCTACTTTGGTCCGTTTCGGGTTTTGGAGCGTATTGGTCCGGTTGCATATCGTTTGGAGCTGCCGGAAGGGTCGAGAGTGCATCTTATCTTTCATGCTTCATTGTTGAGAGAGCGCATTGGAGATCATGAGATCGTTGTATCAGTTCTACTGGAGCCATTGGAGGAGATAGAGATTGTAGATCCAGTTCTTATACTTGCTAGGCGCCGACGACGACATGGTACCAGATTGGAGATGAAGATTCTAGTTGAGTGGCTTGGCAAGCCATCGATGAGGTGACATGGGAGTTGGAGATAGATATTTTGGAGCATTTTCCTGACTTTTCACCTTGACGGCAAGGTGGGGGAAGCATGGTGGGCTGCTATACTTAGTTAGGATTTTATTTAATTAGCTAAATCTAGCTCTATGCAGTTTTGGAAAAATATTCGTAGAATATTCTACACATATCTAAATAATATCAAACTAGCTGGATAAGGTTTTCAACCTCCAGATCTACAACTTTGATATTCATGACTTCTCCAGATTTAAAATCTATCTACGACAAAATGAAAGCTTAATCCGAGATGTAATCGGGGAAAATAAGAAATACTAGTTTAGTTGGTTTGTTAGGGTTTAGATTGTTTTAGGACTTGTTGGCTAGCCTCTATAAATATGTGGATGGCAGCCAACTTCATTATAAAATTAGATTATTGATTTCTTGCCTCCTATCTTCTCTTTAGACTTCTCTCTCCTAATTATGAAACTAAGTGGATTAGATTCGTAACTTCCTGATCTACAACTTTCATATTTACGCCCTTTGTAGATTCGAAATGCAATTGGGATAAAAATACGAAATAATGTGGGTGATGGTGGTGGTAACGGGTGGAGTGGAAGTTAGGGTTATGGATGGGTATGGAGATGAAGGTGGATGGTGGATGTGATTAAGGGATGTAGACGAAAGGGCAGAAGTGATCGAGATCCCAAAAAAGAGGGGTGGCTCGACAGACGAGGGAGATTAAAAGTTAGGAGAAACCTTGCCAACGGTAGAGGTGGAAGGATGGTGAAGAGGGAGGATGGAGAGAGTCTAGAGAGAAGATAGGGGGCAAGAAATTAATAATTAATTCCATAATAAATTTGGCTGCCATCTAGATATTTATAGAGGCTAGCCAACAAATCCTAAAATAATAAGTAACCCTAATTCTAGGAAATTCCTGCCAATGGCGTTCGAACACAGAAAAAACGTTCTTTGTATGTGCAAATGCGATATAAGCGTTTGAACGCGGCGTTTAAACTCGCTCGACCACATTCGAACGCATATTATGCGTTCTCTATATTTGCGAACCTAATGTAGGCGTTCGCAATGGCGTTCGAACGCGACCCCACCTGCGTTCGAACATGACCTATAGGAATTTTATTTTAATGGCAATAAACATTTAATGCAGAAAAAAAAAGATCCTAAGTAAATGTATCAGGGGACTCGACTGAACTTCAATTCTACCTACTATCCACAGACGGACGGCTAAACTGTGGTGATCAATCGAAGCATTGAGCAGTACTTAAGGTGCTTTGTTGGAGAGCTGCCGAGACAATGGTTGGAGTTCTTACCATGGGCGGAGTGGTCTTACAACACTATCTACCATAGCAGCATTGGCATGACTCCATTTGAGGTGGTGTATGGTCGCACGAGTCCGACATTACACACTTATGATTCAGTGGCATTTGTAGATCGAATAGAGGTGAACTTAGCTTTGACGGATAGAGACGCCACATTGAGGAGGTTGCGTGCCCATCTTAAACTTGCTCAAAACCGCATGATACAAGTTGATGATCGCAGCCATAGGGAACAAGAGTTCGACATCGGCAGTTGGGTGTTTTGAGGATGCAACCATATCGATAGGTGACATTACGTCCGATGCAAAACTAGAAGTTAGCACAACGCTACTTCGGTCCGTTTCGGGTGTTAGAGCGTATTGGTCCGGTTGCATATCATTTGGACCTATCGAAGGAGTCGAGAGTGCATCCTGTCTTCCATGCTTCACTGCTGAGGAAGTGGATTGGAGATCATGAGGTCGTTGGATCAGTTTTACTGGAGCAATTAGAGGAGATAGAGATCATAGAGCGAGTTCATGTACTTGCTAGGCGCCGACGATGATATAGTACCGGATTAAAGATGGAGATTCTAGATAACTGGCTTAGCAAGATATCCGATGAGGCGACATGTGATAGGCTTTGATACCAATTATAGGCTCTAATACCAAATGTTAAGCTCTGATACCAATTTGATAGGCTCTGATACCAAATGGTAGGATCTGGAACCAAAGATAGGCTACGTTAAGATTCCTTCAAGATTTGAATTATTATACGAATTAGTCCGCGCAACCGTGGAAAAATATTAGTCAAATATTCTTCAGTAGTCAAAAAAATTATGAAACCAATTGGGTTGGATCCAAATATTTCTAATCTAAAACTTTTGTATTTACGCCCTTCGTAGATTTGAACTGTAGCTGAGACGAAAACATGGAATAACATAAGTGATAGTGGTGATGATGGGTAAAGTGGATGTTAGGGTTATGAATGGGTATGGAGATGAGGGTGGATTGTGGAAGTGATTAAGGGAAGTAGACGAAGGGAACGAAGTGGTCGAGATCCCAAAGAAGAGGGGTGACTCGACAGACGAGGGAGATTAGAAGCGAGGAGAAACCTTGCCAACGGTAGAGTTGGAAGGATGGTGAAAAGGGAGGAGGGAGGAGTCTAGAGAGAAGATAGGAGGCAAGAAATTAATAATCCAATAGCATAATAAAGTTGGTTGCCATCCACAAATTTATAGAGAATAGCCAACAAGTCCTAAAACAATATGAAACCCTAATTCTAGAGGATTCCCATTGATCGCATTCGAACGCGCCCGATCGCGTTTTAACGCACTCAAAAAAGTCCCTTCTCTGGATTTGCGAACACGACACAAGCGTTTGAACGCGGGCGTTCGAACTCGCCCGACCACGTTCGAACGCAGGTGTTCACAAGGGCGTTCAAAAGCGATTTGCGTTCGAACGCGACCTACAGAAATTTTATTTTGGTGAAAATAAACACCTAATGTAATAAGAAAAGATCCTGACTAAGTATATCAGCCCACCACGCTTCGCCCACCTTGCCCTCAAGGTGAAAAGTGGGGGAAATGCTCCAAGATATCAGTCTCCAACTCCCATGTCGCCTCATCAGATGGCTTGCCAAGTCACTCAACTAGAATCTCTATCTCCAATCTGATACCATGTCGTCGTCAATGCCTAGCAAGTACATGAATTGGCTCTACGATCTCTATATCCTCCAATGGCTCCGGTAGAATCGATCCATCAATCTCATGATCTCCAATGCGCTCTCTCAACAGTGAAACATGAAAGACAGGATGCACTCTCGACCCCTCCGACAGCTCCAAACGATATGCAACCAGACCAATACGCTCTAACACCTGAATGCATACGCGATCCAGCAGCAAATCGTCTCGATTCTCCAATTCTAGATGGTGCTCCAGATCATCCATCACCTCCTGTAACAATTTCAAAATATCTGGGTCAGATGTACAAGCATACCTCAGCTCATCAAGGAAGGGAAAGGTAGGAGATGAATAGGCTGCAAGCTCAGCGGCATTGAGTTGGCGCGATAGTGCATTTGCCGCTCTATTTTCCGTTCCCTTCTTATATTGAATTTCATAATCATACCCCAGCAATTTTGTGACCCATCGCTGCTGTGCTGGAGTATGTATGCGATGTCCCATAAAGTAGAAAAGACTCTTTTGATCGGTTCGAATAATGAATCGCCTACCGATCAAATAAGACATCTACTTTATCACCGCATGCAGAATTGCCAACGTCTCCCTCTCATAAGTCGATAATTGTTAAGATTTTTGGGATAAAGCCTTACTAAGATAGGCAATGGGATATCCTTCTTACATTAATACAACTCCTATCCCAATACCCGATGCATCACATTCAATAATGAATTCTTTGGTGAAGTTTGATAGCGCTAGAACGGGTGCCGTCATCATTGTTGTTTTCAATTTTTCAAAAGCTGAAGTGGATTCATCCGTCTATCTAAAAGAGTCCTTCAACAAAGAAGTAAGAGGAGCATCGATCTTGCCATATCCGGCGATGAATCAACAATAATAACCAGTCAGCCCAAAAATCCTCTCAATCCGACAGTAGTAGTAGGAATAGGCCAAGTGGTCATACATGCAACCTTTTGTGGATCCGCCGTTAACACCATCCACCGAAATAATGTGGCCTAAATACTCCACCTTTGGTACTCCCCATAGGCACTTGGACTTCTTGATCTTCAATTGGTTTTGCTCCAACAAATTTAGCACGTCCTCTAAATGTTGCCAATGCTCCAATTCAGTCCTACTATACACCAAAATATCGTCAAAAAATACCAAGACATACCTTCGCAATAGAAGCCAAAATATATCATTCATGAGGCCTTGAAAGGTAGCTGGAGCATTGGTGAGACCAAAAGGCATCACATAGAACTCGTAATGTCTGTCCGGAGTCCAAAATGCAGTTTTGTGCACATCCGCTGGGTGAACTCTAATTTGATGATACCCGGCCCTTAAGTCAAGCTTACTAAATATGAAAATACCAAATGTTAGGCTTTGATACCAATTATAGGCTCTGATACCAAATGTTAGGCTCTGATACCAATTTGATAGGCTTTGATACCAAATGGTAGGATCTGGAACCAAAGATAGGCTATGCTAAGATTCCTTCAAGATCTGAATTTATTATAGGAATCAGTCCGCACAATCGTGGAAAAATATTCGTCAGATATTCTCCGATGGTCAGAAAATTACGAAACTAATTAAGTTAGATCTATAAATTCCTGATCTACAAATTTTGTATTTCCGCCCTTTGTAGATTCAAATTGTAATATGAACGAAAATACTGAGTAATGTGGGTGATGCCGGTGGTGACGGGTGAAGTGGATGTTAGGGTTATGGATGGGTGTGGAGATTACGGTAGATTGTGGAAGTGATTAAGGGAAGTAGTCGAAGGAAACGAAGTAGTTGAGATCTCAAAGAAGAGGGGTGACTCAACAAACGAGGGAGATTAGAAGTGAGGAGAAACCTTGCCAACGGTAGAGGTGGAAGGATGGTGAAGAAGAAGGAGAGAGTAGTCTAGAGAAAAGATAGGAGGCAAGAAATCAAGAATCCAATAGCATAATAAAGTTGACTGCCATCCACATATTTATAGAGGCTAGCCAACAAGTCCTAAAATAATATGAAATCCTAATTCTAGAGGATTCCTATTGATCGTGTTCGAATGCGCTCGATGCGTTCGAACGCACTCAAAAAAGTCCCTTCTCTAGATTTGCAAACGTGACACTGGCATTCGAACGCGGGCGTTCGAACTCGCCCGACCGTGTTCAAATGTAAGCATTCACAACGGCGTTCGAACGTGACTCCACCTGCATTCGAACGCGACCTACAAGAATTTTATTTTAATGAAAATAAACAACTAATGCAATAAGAAAAGATCCTAATTAAGTGTATCAACATGGAAGTTGGAGACTAATATTTTAGAGCGTTTCCCTAACTTTTTATCTTGACGACAAGGTGGGGGGAGCATGGTGGGCTGATACATTTAGTTAGGATCTTTTCTTATTCTATTAGTTGTTTACTTTTATTAAAATAAAATTCCTGTAGGTCGCGTTCGAATATGGAAGGGGTCCCGTTCGAACGCCCTTGCGAACGCCTACATCAGGTTCGCAAAAATAGAGAATACAAAATGTGTGTTCGAAAGCGATCGACTGCGTTCGAACACCGCGTTTGAACGCCCGTATTCTGTTCGCACATACAGAGAATGCCTTTTATGCGTTCGAACACAATCGGGCGCGTTTGAACGTGATCGACAGGAATCTTCTAGAATTAGGGTTAATAATTGTATTTTGGCTTGTTGGCTAGCCTTTATAAAGGTGTGGATGGCAGCCAAATTCATTATGCTATTAGATTATTAATTTCTTGCCTCCTATCTTCTCTCTATTCTTTCTACCCTAATCTCTCTCCTCCCTATTCACCAATCTACCACCTCTACCGTTAGCAAGTTCTCTCCTAACTTCTAATCTCCCTCGTCTATCGAATTCTCCCTTTTCCTTGAGATCTCGACCACTTCTTCCCCTTCTTCTTTATCCCATAACAACAACCACTATCCACCCTCATCTCCATTATCATCCATAACCCTAATATCCACTCCACCCGTCACTACCACCATCATCTGCACTAAATTGTAATTTTGTTTGTGTTGTAGTTCGAATCTGCGAAGGGCATAAATATAAAAAATATAGATCAGGAAGTTACGGATCGATTCCCCTTGGTTTTGTAATTTTTTGACTACGAGAGAATATTTAGTGAATATTTTTTCTTGGTTGTGTGAACTGCTTTATGCAATAAATTCAGATATTGAAGGAATCATTCTGTAGCCTATCATTTGGTATTAGAGCCTATCTTTTGGTACCATAGTCTATCATTGAGATATTGAAATATGCATATAATTTTATTATTATCTGATATATTTGATTATTAAGTGGTCATTATGCATTATATATAGTTACATTTGATATTATAACATAATCATGATCGACATGCATCATATGTGTCATATTGAGAGAGTTATGATAATAGTATAATATGGAGATTTATTTATACATGTCGATATATTTGATCAGTTAGGACATGATATTCATAATACATTTATATATTATTGAGGATTCATTTATGTACTCATCCATGACATGATGCTCTTTCTGATTCATATTATTCAGTACATGATTTACTCTTCGTTTGACATCACTGATTCAGGGTAAAGTTTATTCACTAAGCCTTTAGCTCACGACTTTTTATTTTTTTTCTAACTCCCAAGATATGTGGTATGTGATAGTGACTTGAGATATTCTGAGAAGATACTTAAAGCGATGATGAGGTGAACTATAGAAATGAGATGGTATAGAAGATAGTTTATCTAGATATTAAGTTATACCATTATTTGATATTTGTACTCTATTGTATAGGCGATGATTTGTATAATACATGTCAAAATATAATGTACTCATGTATTAGTGATTTTAGTTATATCTTAATGGTTTGTCATGGCTTGTGTAGCCCTACCAAATTATGTAACTGCCTAGTATGGTTGTTGTGCATTTAGTTATGAATAAGTTAAACATATTTAACTTAATAATATCATGATATATTTTGTAATTGAGTATGTGAGCACAGGGGTATATCTATTCGTGGTTACTCCGTCCGTCTTGTCGCATGCGCCTCAAGTGCCATATGGGCACGTGGGCATGCACGTGCCTATGCCAGGCGGTGGTATTACAGAATGGGCTAGGGAATTTATTCGCATCATTTTTTAACATAATGCTAAATTTGATTTCATTTTTAATACGATTTTTGAATTCTTTTAAAAAAAAACGTACACGTCTTTCATAAATATTGTGACTTAATCATACATAAAATCCAAGATTATACATCATATTTAATAATATTTTATTTCCTCAAATTTGTCATTGTAAAATATTATACTAATAATCTCTCCTTTGGCGATTATGTAATAAAACACTAACTGAAATATTGATCTACCATTACAATCATCCTAATTAATCAAGTACACATATACACAGATGCTTACTTCGTATCAATATCTAAGAAGGAATACAAAAACTCTGCAAACCCATGAGAGGCAAGTGCGAGTTTGAAAAAATCAATTAGATCAAATTCAGTTTCAATCAAAATTCAGCAAACAATTCAACATCCTATATTCTCAAAGCTTGACATTACTAAATCGGTTTATAACCTAACATCATAATAATTTAAACCATTTAAATTATTTTATTCAAGTTTAAAAAATAAGTATAGCTAAACACATTTAATGTAGATATTCAACATTCGAACACCACCTAATGTCTTGCAAGAATTATTGCATGCACTGTGTCAGTGGAAATTGGTATAGCTCCCAGATTGAGTTTATTCATATTTATTTACAGTTGCATAGTTGCTCCATCTCAGCCCAACTCAACGCGAAAAGGTACCCTTTAGTATGTACTCACAAAAAAACAAAAAGGAAAGGCCGTCTTAATGCTACAAACACGAGTCATAGAAAGTTAAAGCTTGCGTCAAAAGACGTTCTCGTATAATACATCCAATGACCAACTTAAGCACCCATTTGTACTTGATTGGGGAGACAATTGTCCACTTGCCGTAAACAGCCAAGTCTCACATGGTTTACGATGCTTCATAATTAATGCCTCAATGCAAACCCTTCAAATTATGGGATTCCTATTTTGGGGTCACTGGAGACTTGTTGGTTTCTCTTATTCTATTCCTATACGTTTCCAGGTTGTTTTATTGGTGACCAAAACCTTCCTAAGACTAACTACTATATCTCATTAGTTGCAGATTGTAACAACCAAATGATTTAGTACCGAAGGATAACAAATTGTTTGCCAATGAATTTGCACTCTGTCTCTATATTGCATCCACCCACTTTCCATAACTTTAATATCTCATTATGAACCCCCAAAATTAATATGTATATTATAATTATTTCTATCTATTAGAAATCATAGTAATGATCCTTATTACTATTACTCATTGATAAGCCTATCATATCTACTGTATCCAGATATTCCTATCTCATAACGCAAATCATATAACTAATATCAACCACTCTCCTGAGCATTGTACACTGTTACCTACTTGATAACATTATATCAGGCACAGTCTGGGCATGGCCATGACAATACTAATGCTGTCATTTATTTGTTCCATTGCTGGCCTTAAACCAAACTGCTCATCCCATGAGTGCTCCCCACCACACTCCAGCCTGGCATCCAATTTCCGAGTTTCTGACTGCTTCCCATTCTTCGAAATCTTTTAAGCCAACCGCCCTCCCTATCGAACCCATAAACCCAAAACCTCTCTCTCTCTCTCTCTCTCTCTCTCTCTCTCGCCTTCTTCCATTGTTGTTCGCTCTGTGAAGTAGATGGTGAAGCACCACCGCATTTATGTCCTTCAGCTAAGGAAGGGCGATCCAGAGCAGTGCTTCAAGGACTCCCATGATCACCTCCCCCCCGTAATGTACTACTACGACTCTGGAACCAGGAAGCCAAAGCCCAACATTCGCCGCTTACTCTTCCTCTTTTCCTTTGCGTCCCTTGCTTTTCTTATCCTCTCTCGCCTCCTCTTCTGCTCCTCTCCCACCTCTCCTTGCCCTCTACTCTGTAAGCTTTCCAATGCCCATGCTCTTCAATCTCCCTATTAGTAACTCTCCCTTTGTAAGTTTCCTCATACAGCGATGCTTGTTTTGGTTGCAGACTCTTTTGGGATAGAAGAAGGCTCGCAGATGCTGAAGAACAGGGGGGTTCCCTGTTCTTCGAGAGCCAACGACACCATCTGCTGCGATCGCACCGCATTCCGCACCGACATCTGCTTCATGCGCGGCGATATTCGCAGCCACGCTTCCTCCAACTCCTTCCTCCTGCTGGCGAACGCCAGGACTAACCTTTCCGTGGAGGAAAAGATTAGACCTTACACGAGGAAGTGGGAGGCCAACGTCATGTCCACCATCGACGAGCTAACTCTGAGAACCATCCATTTAAATGAGTCCGTCAACCACCACTGCGACGTCCACCACGACGTTCCCGCTGTCGTCTTCTCCACAGGCGGTTACACCGGAAACGTATACCACGAGTTCAACGATGGGATAATACCCCTTTATATCACCTCCCACCATTTCAACAAGAAGGTGGTGTTCGTCATCTTGGAATACCACGACTGGTGGGTCACCAAGTACAGCGACGTCGTCTCCCGCCTCTCCGCTTACCCACCGATCGACTTCTCCAGCGACCGCCGCACCCACTGCTTCACGGAGGTCGTCGTCGGCCTACGCATCCACGACGAGCTCACCGTCAACGCCTCGAGGATGGCGAACAATAAAACCATCCGCGACTTCCGAAAGATGCTCGACGAGGCCTACCGGGGCCGAATCAGATACATCGAGCGCGTCGAGGAGCGCCGCCGTCTCAGCCCGAAACAGAGCATCGCAACGAATACCAACCAGCCGAGTCTTGTGATCGTATCGAGGAGAGGGTCGCGATCGATAGAGAACGAAGAAGACCTAGTCGCATTGGCGGAGAAGGTCGGGTTCCACGTGCGAGTCCTGCGGCCGGATCGGACGACGGAGCTATGCAAGATCTACCGAGCTTTGAACTACAGCGACGCCATGATCGGAGTCCACGGGGCGGCGATGACCCACTTCTTGTTCATGAGGCCGGGTAAGGTGTTTATACAAGTAGTGCCATTGGGGACGGATTGGGCGGCGGAGACGTACTACGGCAAGCCGGCGGCGAAGATGGGGTTGTGGTACGTGGGGTATAAGATTCTTCCGAGAGAGAGCTCGTTGTATAGGGAGTATCCACAGGAGGATCCTATCTTGGTTGATCCGGAGAGCGTGGCGAAGAAGGGATGGGAGGTGACCAAGAAGGTGTATTTGGATCGACAGAACGTGAGATTGGATTTGGCTCGGTTTGGGAAGAGGTTGGTTCGTGCTCACCGCTATTTGGTTTCCAGGAGGAAGAGACCCAAGTGGCAAAAGATGTAGGTTGGTTGATGAGTCTAATTGTGAGATTAATTAGAAAGTCTAACTAAAGATAGTTTGTATCTATTCCTGTGTTTGATCTTTCTATAATTGGAAACACGTAAATGAACCTGTTTGTACTATTACTCTTATTTACAAATCAGTCTAGCTTTGGAGGCAAGGTAAGTAGTGGCGGAGCCGCACACGACGACACAACTAGGAGGCAGGGGCTGTGTGCTGTGGGCAATATGTGCTATTTAGGGCGGTGTAACCTCCTAAATAAAACAAATGGTGATCACTCCTGAGTTAAATCATTAGGCGGCCTGAGTTAAATCAAACGTGAATATATAATTTGGGCCTTATATTAATCAAGCCAGCTTACGCTCAAGCTCCGCCAGAAATTATGGAAGATTTGGATACCGATAGGGTAGGGTTTTTATGGGTTTTTATGGGTCGAATATAATTATGGGAGTGGGATACGAATATTGAATATTTATTTACCTACATACTTTTAAATTATTTATAATTTTTAGTTTGTTTATTTAAATAGTGAATATTGATATTGATACTAATGATATGTTATATATTATTTATAGAGATTAATTTTCTAATTTTATATGTAAAAAAAACTCTTAATATTTTTTTATTAATTATCTCTGAATAAAATATTATAATTTGTTTAAAATTTGATCAACAGTCGTTTACGATTTGATTATCTATCTAAATATTATTTGTATTCATTTTTTTAGGATATTGTTTTAAATTTTGTAATTTGTTTAATATTCGTATCCGTATCTGTATTTGGACAA
Source organism: Typha angustifolia (assembly GCF_048772165.1). NCBI lineage: Eukaryota > Viridiplantae > Streptophyta > Magnoliopsida > Poales > Typhaceae > Typha > Typha angustifolia. Next base: position 5,309,452 of record NC_133252.1, on the reverse strand, counting down.
AAAAAAGGATCTGAATGTGAGTTGATCACCATCTGAATGTAAGTTACAGTCATGATCCCAAGGTGATCGAACCATTCCTTGTAATATTTGTTTTGAAGCGCAAGACCGGCAAGATTGTGAGCTTGGGTATTATTAACCCAACTCATGTAAAGAACCTTAGAGACTCCAAAATAGGGACATCCATATCTTACATTCTTGGATGATGGAATGATCACCGACAGTCATCATAAATATTAGCAATCGCCATAGAAGCATTATTACGAATGAGATCTGGACCGATTTGTTTGTAAAAAATTTATAAGATCTTAAAGGATGGTTGCCTCATGAGTTAGGGTCCTTTTAGATTCAAAATTATGTGATTCCGAGATTAAGGTGAAAAGATAAACATTCGATATTATGGTGATTATCAAAGGGTGAATGGCCAAGGGTGGTGGAGGACAGTCGTAAGGTAGGGTGGCTTATGGAGGAAGATGGTGGCTAGAGTTTTGAAGCTCAAAAAGATTTTAGTGTTGAGATATACTCTTAGAAAAATAAAGACTATTTACTCGCTACAATAAAATGGTAAATACACAATAATAAAATAGCTAAAACCAATATTCATTCCACACCTAACTTAAACCATGACCTCTCTTATTTATAGAAGTAGAGTTAATGAGACAAATCTAGTCACCTTATTGGACTTACATTTACTTTAATTTTAAATTAAAAACAAGAAGCAAATATAATCTATTAGACTTGACTTGACTGACTCGACCCACATGAATGGATCATAATAATCCACCATGCTTTCGACACCACACCTAACTAAACTATGATCTCTCCTATTTATAGGAGTAGAGTCATAGTGGGACAGATTTAGTTCGTCATATTAGTCTTACATCTGCTTTAATTTGAAATTAAAAATAACAAACAATATAATCTACTAAACTTGATTCATGTGGATGAATTATAATAAACCACCACATTTTCGACATCTTATTCTCAAAGTGACTAATAATAATCCACCCACCAACTTGGTTCGCGTCGCACTCGGGCTTTTAACAAGTCCAGCTTAGTTAGTTGATGCAATCCTATCGCATCATTCCACCAGGCATCCTCGAGCTCATAATCGAGCCCTAAGTTGTGTTCATGGGTTCCCAACTGGTTCATGCGAGGTGGTCGGGCCAATTTGTAAAAATTCAACATACCTCAAGATGCACCCTAACCGTAGGGCTAAAAATGTTTTTCGGCCTAGTGCATCGCTATAGGCTACATGGGTGCCAACGTTAGTTGGCCATTAGCAGTCAATATTCAATAGGTCCTTGAGGCAACGGAGCGGTGGTGTTAACTAAAACCTAAGTTCACGCTCGATTTGCTACAATGCAGGCCATGGCTCATCGCCGATGGGTCCATCGATGCTTGGTGGCTACACATAGGGCCAAGGACCCATTATAGCAAAGTTGTTACGGAGGAGAGGCCAGTGGAAGCCTAATGTGGCTTGGCTCGAGCGGTATCACCGCGAGTGTGGCTTGTCAAGTTCGGCCATCTGACGGTCATCAACAGCTACGATGGCAACCACTAGATGGCTGTCAGGCTAGAAAAGCTAGTTGTGGCCACCGGTGGCCACCACTGAATGGCAGTCAGGCTGGGAAGGCCAGTCGTGGCCACCGGTGGCCATGGAAGGGTCGGACTCGAGTTCACAAGCCATAGTTCATTGTAGTCAATAGAGTTGTTGACGGTGGCCTTTTGTTCGGTGTTGGGGCAAAGAGTGACTATGGATCTAGTGTGGGCGGTCTGAGAAAGTGAATGGTAATGACAGTTTGGACAGTGTATCATCGCTAGTGGAAACTTATGATCTCAGCCTTTATTTTCCACTGTGGCTTAGGAAGACGGCTTGAGAACCATCGCTAGCGACTGCTCCAACATTGTTGTGACGGTAGTCTGGGTCTATAGGGGTGGATAGAGCTCCACTATGGCCAAAGAAGGGGTTTTGGCCTCCCTCACAATTTGAAGATGGTGTGTGGATGGTAGATCCACCATAGCCAAAGGCACCGGCGGTGGCATGGAATGGTCGTGTTGGTCTAGGATTGCCTTTTCGAGTCTCACGGTGTTCTCCTTGGCGGATCTTGTAGACTCCATGAATTCGAGTATCGCCGTCGCCCACATAGGTGGTTCATCAATGGTAGTGACTGGTGGCACCGAGGAAACCTCAATAGGAATGAAGACGAGATCTTGATCCTCCATGGTTGCAATCTTCCCTAGGTTAGTTTTGGATCGTGTGTTCTCCATTAACTGAGAAATGATGGCTCTGATACCACTCTTATGTACCAGATCTAGACCGATCTGTTTCGTAAAAAATTTATGAGATTTTAAGAGATGGTAGCCTCTTGAGTTAGATCTTTTTGCTTTAGAATTACATAATTCTAAGGTAGGGGTGAAAACAATAAAAATAAAATAATAAAAAAAGTTGAAACTAAACAAAATTGTAAATATTTAATGTTGCAGCGATCGTCATAGGGTGGCGAACGACCAAGGGTGGTGGAGGATGACCATGAGGTAGGGTAGCTTGTGGAGCAAGGTGGTGGCTAGGGTTTCGAAGCTTGAAAGTGATTTAGGATTAAGATCTGCTCCTAAAAAAATAAAGACGATCTAATAACTATAATAAAATGGTAAATACACAATAATAAAATAGCCAGAACTAATATTCATTCCACATCTCCTAATTAACCCATGACCTCTTCTATTAAGTTAGAGTTATAGCGAGTCAGATCCAATTCACTATATTGGGCTTATCTCTTCTTTAATTTGAAATTAAAAATAATAAGTAAATATAACTGAGTAGACTTGACTTGACTTGACCCATGTGGATGTAGTTTAGCAAGCGTAGTCAACTAGGAAAGACCTAGCGGGGCTTTTACGTACATAAAGTTCCTTGACCCCATGCAAATGTGTAAAAGCCTCATCCATCAAAGCATTTTTGTAGTGCTCTAGATATATATAGCTTTATACCATTGTTTGGATCTCCACTACATATGGAAAAAAATCTACTCTACCCATACCATCCCCCTTCCACACAACATCGACCTAGCAACATACCTCATTACCGCCACTGACTAAACATGCATCATCTATTACTTCACTTTTCTTTATGTTACCAGGGCTAGTGTGATCCAACTCGTTGTTTGCCAAGAGGCTTGCAGCTACCAAGACAATAGAAATAGGTGAAGACACCATGACTTTGAATATTGCTTCATTCGTTGCCTTCCAAATTTCCCAGAAGTTTGTTGAAAGCATATGCTAGCTGATTGTTGGTGAGAGAAGCACTTGCACAGAGAATCTATTCCTTAGATACCTAGTATGACCATCAGAGAGTACACCTAGTCTCTAGTGAACCATAGTGCATGAGCGAAGGAGCACTTTAGCAGAAGGTATTCAATAGTTTCAACCTTTGGTAGAGGGCATTTATGCTAGAGATGTGTCGCCTCAGAGCTTCCTAAGTAGTATCACTTCAACCAAACTTCTCCAAAGAAAGGTTTGAATCAGACAAGGAATTCATATCAGAACTAGAAACAAAAAAATAATAATAAAATAAAATAAAAATAAAAATAGGGGTTGAGAGAGGAGGGTGCACGTGTTCTGCACGTGCAGCCCCTCCCCTCTCCCTCTCCAGCACGCGACGAGGCGCTGATAAGGGGGGGATTTCATCTAATCTAAATCGGATTAGATTTAATCCTCTTCTAATCTATAAATTAAACCCTAATCCTCTCTCTCCTCAACCCCCCAGCCTTCTTCTCTTCCATCGTTTTCTTTCTTTTCTCAACGTCGGAGTCGTCGCTGTGGGATCGGATCGCCGGAGCATCGCTGGAGGAAATTGGGACCACCACACTCCTCCCCGGTGAGCCCTCTCTCATCCCTCTAGTTTAATTTAAATATAAAGGGGTAAATCAAAAATACCTAAAATTGGGGTTCTCGGCTTCATCAAGTAATCAGGCCGGTCGGCGGCTTCGGGTCGCAACGGCATCGTCACCGGAAGCTTTGTGCTCCAAGCCCGGTGTTGGTGATATCTTCTAGGGAGCCCTTGTGGCTCCAATCGACGTCGGCCATCGGTGAGTGGGTTCTCCTCCACCACGAGAGAGAGAGAGAGAGAGAGAGAGAGAGAGAGAGGGAGCCGATCGTGAACCGTCATCGGCGGCCACTCTCTCTCCTTCGATTCCTCTCTTCCTCGCGTCGGGCGCGAGACGGAAAAACGGGTTGGTTGGGCTCGTGTTTAACCCGAGCCAACCCCTTTTCTATTAAATTTGGGTCCAGGTTCGGGTTGGATTTCGGATCCAAAAACCCGACCCGAACCGAACCGTTTATTTGGGTGGGCTGCGGCGGGTTAGCCTGCAGCCCAACCCAATTAATTTTCATTGGGCCTTGGCCCAGCCCAATTGGTTATAATTTTTTTTTTTAATTGGGCCGGGCCAGAATTAGCCCAGCCCAATCCAATGGGTAAATTTAAACCCATTTTAGTTCTTTTTGGTTTTCAAATTATAAAAATAGTGTTATTATTCAAATTAAAATTTTTGATTATTATTTATTATTTAAGGTGGTGATTTTTAGTGCGTGGGCTAGAGATTTGAGATTTCGGTTGTCTTGCCTAGACTCAGGTGAGTGGGTTCACTCACATGTTTATTTTATTTTATTTCGTATTTTTGTCAGACCATGTAAATTTTCTGTGTGCAATTTATTTATTTCACCCTTATGTGTAAAAATTAAATTGTTGCAATTTCTGTGTGCAAATCTATTTATTATATTCAGTGCATCACCATACTTTGTGCAAATATTGAAATTTGTGAAAAGAAAAATGAGACTAATATTGATACGACTTAGAGAACAGTCCCGGTATAAATCGTTTGCGATTTTCCGTGGTGACTCAAGTCTATTTGGAAGTCCAGGAAAAAGTCCTAAATTAGATCACTGCGGTGACTTTCTTAGGTGACTCTGATGGGGTTAAGGAACAGTCCTAGGATGAATGAGAAAATTTTCTAGGTGACTCTAACTTCTCTCAACGGTTAAAAGAAAAGACAGAGTGTGTTAATCATAGGGTGATACCCTTTGATGACCCTAACCGGATCAGCTATGAAGAAAAGTCTCGAACGTCATCTCGAGGTGACTTTTAGTTGATGTGGATCCACAGGGTTTAGATCCATTGAGACATATGACTATATAAATATCAAAAGATATTAATATGTTGAAAACATGCAAGGTCATAAGTTGTGACATCTCTCTATTGTTATCATTGTTATTATTTAGAGAGCATGCCTATTGTATATTATTATGGATATTGTTGCTTTTAGTTTAATTTATTCAACATTAATATGATTTAAAATTTATTTGGTTTTCGAGTGGATTCCACTTACTGAGCTATAGTTGTTGGCTTATGGGTTCTATTATTTTTGTATTTGTTTATTTATTTCAGGTAATAGTCAGCGAGGTGACTGAGCGAGATGTACCCGAACTCCACCTCCACTTAGGATTCACCTATTTACATTTCCGCTCTTTTAGATTTTATGCTTCAGATTAGAAGTTTTATTTATTTAGTTTAGAGACTCAAAAACATTAACATTGTTTTATCTTTATTACAATTAGTTATAAATTTAATAAAGCACATTTTTATTTTATTTATTTATTTTGCCATCGTACACATAGAGAGTATTAATAAGGCTTTGTACATCTTAAGCATATTGAGATGCATGGCCGGTCATGATTCCTATTTTGGATCGTGACAATTCTTATAGCCCCATACTACCTTCCAAAGCTTATGCATCATAAGGTCCTAGGGTAATGAATTCCAATCACCCTTTGTAAGCATGCCATAAGCCCTTTTAGTAGAGAAAGCCCCAAAGCTGGAGGTTGTCTAGATGAGATGGTCCTCCTTAACGAAGCTTGATTCTATCAGCTAGGAGCTTGGCAATAATCTTATTGACAATGTTGCACATACTAATAGGTCTGTAATCTATGATACTAGCAGGAGCTTCAATTCTCGAGACTAACACATCATTAGATTGATTAAGGGCAGTGTCCACAATGCTCATAGTGAATAAAGATTGCATCGTGATGTGAATGGTGCCCTTTGTGGTGGGCTAGACCTTTTGTAGAAACTAAGCATTAATCCTGTCTAGACTTGGGGCACGATCTGAACCCAGATCGCTGAGGACCCTGCAAATATCCTCCTAAATAGAAGCATCAATTAGAGAGTCATGGTCCTCGCTATGAATCCTTGGAACAAAGCAAAAACTAAGACCAAGCTATCCAAGCAAAGAATGAGGATTAGAAGTAGAATAGAAGTGTTTAAAATAACTCACAAACTTCGTCTTGATCTTAGCTCTATCCTGAGTCCATCCTGCTTCATCATCTATCAGGTTATGTATTGCATGCCTATAGTGAGTTGTTGTTGCTGCATAAAAGAATCTGTTATTCCAATTGCAACAAGTGAGCCACCGAACTCTAGCCCTTTGATGCCAGTAGAGCTCCTCTTCGTGGAGGAGGTCTTCATGCATGCTTCTTGGAAACCTTTCCCTAGCATTTGTGCATTGCTTGGTCTGAAGCAGGATTGTGGGTCCAAGATCTCATCCTCGCAGTCTTGAGTTTTGCATGTAGGTTGCCTGCATGCTAGTTAGCCAACCTCTTAATGCCATAAGTGAGAGCAATAAGGTTGTGCGATATGTGGAGTTTGAGAGTTGTAGGAGCTCTTAGGCATCCTTGTAGAAATGGATGAAGGACAAAAAATAGCCCACAAGTTCTCTATATGGAAGCGCCTTTGCCCCCCCCACCTAAGGGAGTAGTGCTGAGAAGAATGGGGTTGTGGTAACTATAAATGGTAAGAACGTTGAGCACTCTCACCTCAAGGAAGCTAGTACACCAAGTAGAATTGGCAGGGTCTTTATCCATGCGATCCTAACTAAGATGATTAGGTGAGCATCAATTGGACTAAGTATATGCTAGTTCAACGAACCCGAGGTCAATCAGACCCATTACATAGAGAGGTCTCTATTGTTAGAGAGAAGGCCTTCCTCCTCCCCCAAGTTTGTGATATAGTTAAAATCCCCTAAGTAGCGAGAGGCTAGGATCACAAGAAAATGCACTAATCTGATCCCAAAGAGGACTAGTGAAACAGTCGCCTCCAAATACGCATGCCACTCACATGAGTAAAACTAAATGTGCTTTCCATGTGACATGTTAGTCAATATTTTTACATAGAACATAAAATAACAACTCAAAATTTTCACAAATAACTCAAGCAAAAAGAACCCTGAAATATCGTAGGCCACAATAAGTCACAGAATACTTATCTATATACATATCTAATATTAATGCCTATGTAGAGGCTACAATCCTAACTTATTTATAAGAATAAAATAAATAACTAAAGTATAAATAATCCTCGCTATATCCTCTATAAACTAGAAGTCATCTATTAATCTGAAAGTGTTATGATTCAACCACGTGGGTAGAGTCAGTTGAGTCGAGTCAAGTCAAATCGAGTTAGTAAAATTTACTTATTGCTTTTAATTTCCAATAAAGTGGATGTAAACCCCATAATGCAAATGGGATCCGACCAACTCTGATTTTACTCCTATGAAAATGAGAGGTAATGGGTTTTTTGGAAGTGTGGAATGAATAATGAGTTTAGTCAATTTGTTATTTTGCTTTTATCTTTTATCATAGCAGTTAGATCGTCTTTATCTTTATAGGAACAAATCTTAACCCTAGAACCCTTCCAAGATCCTAAACATTAGTCACATCTTACTCCATGAGCCACCCTACTTTTCGGCTGTCCTTAACCATCCTTGGCCACCTGCCACTCTCCAACGACTACCGCAACATTGGATAATTATAAATCTATCCAATTTTGACTTTTCTTACTATTTTAATTTAATTTTTCACCTCGACCTCGAAATCATATAAAACTAGAGCGATAAAATCCTAACTCGTGAGACTACCACCAAAATAATTTCATAATTTTCTTACAAAAAAATTGGTCAAGATCTAGTTTGTAACAAAAAGTATTTATTCTACCAAAAGATAACAAATAAAAAATCGTGTAAGTATACATCTCTATTATCTAAAAGTAATATAATGAAGGATACAATATGATATATATATATATATATATATATATATATATAAACATGATCAAAGTAATGCATCTATATGACATACCCATTATAGTCATAATTATTGCTTACATGTATTAATAACAAAAAACATGTTATACATCACCCCAACCTATCAAATCCTTTTTACTCACGTTCACATAAAGCAACAAGTGTAAACAATACCATACACTCACATAAAACAACAACTATTGAGAAAAGAAGACATCTAACGACGGTATCACCTGCTCATTACCTAGCAAAAAGCTAACTACTTGTCTACCATCGCAGATTAAAGTCCTTAGTCATAGGTCTATCAGTGCCACATAAATCTTATCATACTTTAATATTGTCCATAAATGCCCCTAACTCATCATCACCACCATGGAGCACTACGCTCAACATGGGTGACAAACATACTAATGCTCAACATAGGCGTCCTCACCCTACTCGCATCGGGTACTACTAAGTCCAATAACCCCTACCTCCTAGGTCCGTAATATTGGTATCAAAGCCGACATTTCTCGAAAGATGGTTAACACGCGTTCCAAGGACAACGAGGAGGCATCGACCATGGAGGACCATGATCTCATCTTCGTTTCTATGGGAGTTGATCTGGCACCCCCTCCAATCCCAGTAATTATCGATGACGAGCCATCAGCATGGGCAAAAGCTTTTTTTTTAAAGCATTTTCGGTCGAGTTGAAGGAGAACGCGAAGGAGATCCAAAAGATCCAAACTGCCCTCAAGGACTCATTTCAGGCCTTGACAGAAGTCCTACTAGCCGCCCTCCACTTCACACCACCTATGCCGCCGGCTACCGTGGAACATGCACCACCTCCACCCCCAAGCATTAATAATGATGAAACTGTGGAGACCATCCAAACCGCGGCAACCATCCCTTCTCCAATTGCAGTGGAGCACCCTCCATCCTTGCAGATCGAGCCTTCCATTGTAGCAATGCCGGAGCAGCCGCTAGTGACAGCCCCATTGTCATCTTCCCCGGTCACCGATGGTGATCCAAGCACTTTTAATCTAAGCCACCACCGTCAGCACCTTCCTTGGACTAGCTGCACTTGAGCCATGGCCTAAACTTCATGTGCTAAGACCTTGGCTCAAGCCACTCATAGCTAGGACAGACTATGGCTCAAAACAATGAGCCCTAGAGCAGCACCGAGACCCACATGAAGATAGAGGATATAAAGTTCGAGAGCGAACAAAGGTTTGAAGACCACCATGGACACCTTGAAGACAAGGTGGTCGAAAGCGCGGTGGATTGATGCGAACCGGATCAGATCGGATCACATCAAGGGGAGATTAGACTTAATGGATTGAATCTAATTATCTTATTTGCTTATTTGGTTTAGTTAGAAGGTTAGGATTTTACTTAATTGGCTAAATCCAATTATGTGCAGTATTGGGAAAATATTCGCAGAATATTCTACAGACGTTCGAATAATATCAAACTAGCGGGATAAGATTGCCAACCTCTAGATCTACAACTTTGGTATTCACAACTTCTCCAGATTCAGAATCTATCTATGGAGAAATGAAGGATTAATCTGTGAAAGATAAGACTGATTTAGTTAGTTAGCTAGCTTTATCTTGTTGTTTGAATTTCAAATAATCGGATAATTCGCATGTGGATCCGATTCGCTATAGATTTTTACTTCTATAAATAGGAGTGGACATATATTGATAATTTTATGGAATTGAATTGAGAAAAATCTGAGTTTAGCTAGTTATTATTCTCGTTCTTATCTTTTTACATTAACCGTTGGATTGTCTTTATCTTCATAAGAATAGATCATAACCGTAGATCCCTTTCAAGCTTCCAAACCTTAGCCACCTCCTACCTCCAGCAGCCACCCTACTACACGGCCGTCCACCACCACCCTTGGCCGTCCACCACCCTTCGACGACCACCACAACGTCAAAAATTACCGTTTTACCCTCCCTGACCTATCTTCACCATTTTGTTTTTATCTTTTCATCCCGACCTCCAATTTAGGTGAAACTAGAGCCATTAGAACCCTAACTCACGAGGCTATCTCCATCTAAATTTTCATAATCATCCTATAGACAGATCATTTTAGATCTGGTCTGTAACATACATTCACATCAAACAATAACTATCGAGAAGAGAAGACATCTAACGACGATATCACCTGCTCATTACCTAGTAAAAAGCTAACTACTTGTCTACCATCGCAGATTAAAGTCCTTAGCCATAGGCCTATCAGTGTCACATAAATCTTATCATATTTTAATGTTGTCCACATATGCCCCTAACTCACCATCACCACCGTGGAGTACTACGCTCAACATAGGTGCCCTCACCCTAGTCACATCAGGTACTACTAAGTCCAACAACCCCTACCTCCTAATCATTCACTTCAAATTTTAAAGAACTTCATTTCGAGTGTCACTGAGACAATAACAGATAATGAAAAGGAGTACATTATGGGGCTTAAGTAACATTAAAAATAGTCATTGATATTGAGAGATGATTTGTACGTTCATCACGTAAGTGCTATATTTCGTTGTAAGTGCTATGTTTCGTCTTAATGATTGGTTTGATACAAATACAAATTTGGATTCATGATTTTTTTTACTTAGATTTTGATATATTTTTCATATAAAAATTCCATGAATCTGCAATGGTCTTTCTATGCTTATTTTTGCATTGATTTATTATTATAACGTGAATAGTACCGACAAATAATGTTGATGATTAGTGCCTTCAATCTATCTTATTATTTGTCTTCCTTTGCTATTTATGTAATTTGTGATAAATCTACCTCCGAGAGTAGAGCAAGTGTCTAGAGAAAAAGAAGCAATAGCACAGCTGCAAACAACCCAAATAGCTTAGTGTTTTTATTTTGAAATCTTTAGTTTAATTATAATTCACCTCCTAAAATAGAAACTTTTGCCTGCCTAATAACTCGAGTTATATTTTAGATTACATTTTCTCCGTATTTTATGTTTCCATTATAAATTCCTCTTATTTTATTATTTTTTAACTGATTTTCTCTTGTCTTATTTTTTAAAAGTTTCTGACAATTCTATTTTTCATGCAATAAAGTATTGAGAAATAATAAGACATGTTCCCATTCATATATAAATTATAAAGTATTTTGAAGAGAAAATTTTTCATTATTAGGTAAGTTGGGTGTAACGAAAGAGTTAGACCCTCAGTAATATATAAAAATATTCAAATTGGTTACATTTCAGACAGAGCAAAGAGTAAATTTGTACACATTTATTGCTTACAGATGAAATGTGACATTTGGTCATAGTATAGAGGATAAAAATTTATTGAATTAAGTTTTTTTTATATAATATTATATAAGAAAAACAGTAAGCCCATGGGTGTCCTTCACGTTGAAATTATCTTTTGCTAGAATTTATAATCAAAGTTGGTATATATGTTGAGCTCCAATTGGATTTTGATTCGGCTCGAGTTGAACATGATATTTCGTTGCTTGATAATAATTAAACGTTTAGAAGAACCCAAGTCAAGCTTGACTTACATCAAGCTAAACTATGATGGCTAACTGTGGAGTTATTAATTAAATGGCTTTCATTTAAATTGGTTGGAAACTTGATTGAGCCAGGTATTGTGCCAAGCTCAACTCGATTATTTTTTAAAGCTTTCAATGTTTTGTTAATTAAGCGTTTTTTCTTGTGTAGGTAATAGAGAATTTTATTAGTTTGAATGTGACGATAGGTTGACATACATGGATTCAATTGTTTGATTAGTCTGCCGTTTCAGTATTCGAATGATTGTTCTTAATTATCATTTGCTTATCATTAATGCTAATGATGTCAGGCTGTTTTATACTTAAATGAGTCATAATGCTGTCATTAGATATGCTGGTTTGCTAAAGCAGTAGTTAATTAGTTGGAGGATTGGCCCCCACGGAGGGTTTAGGGAGTGATGAGGGGTGATAGTATATATATATATTTTACAACTCCAATGAATGAGTTCAGATTCACTGGCAAAGCACATCGAAAGGAGGATACGAATTGTGAAAAGAAGTAAAGAACCGATACAAAAGGTGTTCTTTTTGGGAGTTGCAATTGTTTTCTCCCACACAGAATCTTTTACAAATACCCAGATGGTGTTGTTTAGGCCTGTGTAAGAAAAGGATCACGTGCAGTTGAAGGAGGAATGTCATGTGAGTAGAGGTGAAAACGGTTCGGATACGGATCGGATAGTGTTCAAACTATATCCGGATCCATATTTTTATTCCGAATACGGATACGGATATTGGACGGATAGCAAAATGCAAAACCATATCCTAACTAAACGGATACGGATATTTTTCGGATATGGATCGGATATTAAACGGATACGAATACGAATCGGATACGAATCGAATCTTAATCGGATACGAATCGAATCTTAATCGGCTACGAATCGAATCTTAATCAAATACGAACACAAACTAGATAAAAAAATTTGAATTATAATTGGATACGAATACAAAATGAATCTCACTATGTTTATGCTTAGATATAACAAAAAGGGGATAACACTAAAATTCACTACAAAAGAAGATAACACTATAATTCACTATAAAAAGAGGGATAACACTACAATTCACTACAAAAGATGATAACACTATAATTCACTATAACATAAGACCACAAATTTCAAAAACATGACAAATTAGCATCTAGTGCAAAAATATAAGATTACCCTGTTCATGCTTAGATATAACACTACAATTTATTAGAAAAAGATGATAACACTATAATTCACTACAACATAAAAGCACCAATTCTAAAAACATAACAAACTAACATCTAGTGCAAAAACATAAGATTACTCATTTCATGCTTAGAACATGAGACCACCAATTCTACTACAATTCACTATAAAAAAAATGATAACACTACAATTCACTAGAATATGAGACCATCAATTCTACTACAATTTCACAATATTTCATGACATATATGCTTAGATATAACAAAAAGAGGATAACAAAAAGATGACCAACTTGTTCACATAGTAATAATAACCATACTACACCAAAACTTAAAAAATAATGTAAGTACAATAAAAAGGCCAATATTCCAAAGTGACCACCAATTCCACTACAATTTTGTGACATTTCATATTTTTATAATCTTCAATCAAGCCAACCGAGTAGTGATACACTTTAAAGAGGATCTGCAAAAATAAATGAATGACATTAGTTTAATTGTTGAACTAAAAATCTATGAATTGAAACATATCAAGTAATACCATTAATTGTTCATACAATTTCATATGCAATTCAAATTTAATTTAAACATAAAAGATTGCATTACATTTAATCTAGTGAACATGCCATTGATTGTATGTCAGAAACTGAAACGTGCCATACTTCAGATTCTTCAACATCCTTAACAATTGATGCTACTTCTCCTAATAAGAAAAAAAATATATTGAAATTAGTATTCAATACTAATTTATAAAAATTAAGAAAATAAAACAATCAGTACCTTTTCTTGTAGATCTTATCCAATCCTGAGTGCATACTAGAGCTTCCACGGTTTCAGGATCTAACCTACTACGATAAGCATCTACTACTCGACCACCTGTGCTAAATGCAGATTCAGAGGCAACTGTGGCAACTGGAATTGCCAACACATCACGAGCAATTCGTGATAATATAGGATACTTTGCACCTTCTGTTTTCTACCAAGATAGTATATCAAATTTAATATTATTACGCTGCCATAGAAGTGAGCCCTCTTTAATATATAAATCCAAATCTGTCTTAGGAGATTGATGTTGAGATTTTTCAATTAAAAATTGTTCAAATCTTCTATTTCTATCCTCGTCAAACTCATCAAAAACAGCTCCACTACTTTGGATAACTTCACTTGTGCTTACATTCACATCATGATCAAAAGGACGTGAAAATTTAGATACATATTCATCATGCAACTTCTTTATGATTTCACGAACTTCCTCAAGTTTCTTAACACCACCAAGAGAATAAATTTGAGGAAAGTAAAATTCCATAATACTCATTTTATATCGAGGATCTAGAAATGAAGCCACAGCTAATATAAGATTGCATTGCTACCAATATTTGTCAAATTTCTCTTTCATTGATGTTGCCATAGAAAGAACAAATCCATCCAAACTTCTGCACCATTCTCTAATTTGCAATTGAATATCACAAAATTCTTTGAAAAATAAGTTAGTAGTTGGATATGAAGTTCCTGAAAGCAATTCAGTTATTGTATGGAAGGTTTTCAAACATTTGCATAACATTCTAGCATTATCCCATTGCTCATTTGTTGAACATGCAGCAAATTTAATTGGATCAGCACATTGAAGCCTCTTGAATGTATTCATATAATATATAACATCTCTAAGCATCAAAAAAGTAGAATTCCATCTTGTAGGTACATCAATAGAAAAAGCTTTATTTGTAGCTAAATTACATTTCTTTGCTCTCTTTTGAAAATCCTCCACTGCAAGAGTGAATTTCTGAGAATTAAGATGATATGACGAATATTTTCCACTGCATCCTTTATTTTTTTCAAACCATCTTGCACAACTAAATTGATAATATGCGTGGCACATCTGACATGAAAAAATATGCCACTATAAACAAGAGATTGTTGATCACTGAGCCGACTAACCATATCTCTAACACAAACATCATTAGCACGATCATTATCCAGAGTTAAGGAAAATAGCTTTTCATCAATATTCCATTCAATCATATTCCTTAGAAATGCTTGACACAGATTTAATCATGTATGTCTCCCTTCTAAATGCATGAAATTTACAATTCTTTTTTGAATTCTCCAATCATCATCAATGAAATGCACTGTAACACACAAATAACCCTTGTTCTGTCTAGAAGTCTAGAGATCCATAGTAGCACTCATACGACATGAAAGCGAACCAAACATATCATATACGTTCCTTTTTTGCTCGACATATAACTCTAAGATCTCTTTTCTAATAGTAATCCGTGACTTTGTTGGAAAAGCAGGTTGTAGAGATTTTATAAATTCAAGAAAATACTCATGTTCTACAATAGAGAAAGGGTATTCATGCATAACTATTGCTGTTAGAAGTTTTTTTGCACTTACTTCCTCTTTATATTTGTATGACTCTAAAATTCCATCTTCTCTGACTCTTGCAAGATTAAGTAACAATTGTCCTCTTTCTCTACCATGCTTATTTTGTAATGGTTCCTCAAGTGTGTCGTTCCCATAGAATTTCCCCATTAAATTGCTTATGACAAAATTTGCATACTGCTTTACACTTGCTCACTGTTTGCCCATTAATTACTTCCATCACTTCAGCTTTATCAAAGTTATCCCAGACATCTGATGTCAATTTTTTTCTCTTTGTTCTATCATCTTGAGTAACACTATTACTGGTGTCATCTTGAACTGACGCACTTGTAGATGTCATTGCAATTTTCTCTACTACATTAAAAAATTACAGATGCCATTAAAAAAATTGTGAACTACATTATCTTAGAAATAAATTTCACAAAACATGTTCCAAATATTGCAGAAAATCATAATGTAATAATTTATTCTGCTACTTTTGCTCACTATCCTTGATACGGTTGAAAATTTGAATAAATCCAGAATGTTATCACAATTAAGCTCGTGTCTTGTGCATCTTCCAAGGACTAAGAGGAAAATATTATTGATAACCTGAGTATTAAGAAAAAAAGGATTCCTTTCTACTACTTAAACTAAGATATACAAAATTTTCAATCAACTAACTATACGCGACAATGGTTAGATCATGGACAGCTACCTGATGAAGGAAAGTAAAGAGTAGATGACAGATTAATGTACTGTGAATAATGAAACTACATACTTGTATGGTATTGACAAAATGGTAAACTAGAAACAACTGTAGTACAAACCAGAGCCTATTCCAATACAAATCGAGGAAATCTATGAAGAACAGATAAGGGATACGAGGTAAAAAATGCATATCATTCTCCAAAAATTCATAAAATACTCGTTAGTTGTCAGAGTTACCGGAGTTGAGGATGGCGAAGGTACCCGGCGACGATGGTGATGATCGGAGGCGAAGGTACCCGGCGATGATGGTGATGATCGGAGGCGAAGGTACCTGGCGACGACACCACTGTTGTCGGTCAGAGAGACCGAGACGGGGCCGCGGAACGGCGGGACGGTGGGAGTCGATGTTGAGAGTGAGGGAGAGATGGGGATGGGGGTTGATGTGGTGAAGAGATGGTGAGAGTGCGGCGGCTTGATATGGTGAAGAGATAAGGGTTGATTGTTGAGGAGTTAGGGTAAGTTAGTGGGTTGGGTGTGGGTTTTATATTAATGGGTCGGGTTAGTTTTTAAGGGTAGGATGTTTGTTAGTATTATATAGTATACTGGTATTCGGATATCCGATATTCGAATCCATATCCGAACATATACGATATACCCGTATCCGGATCCGGATCCGGATATTTTAATAAATTGCTATCCGTATCCGTATCCGAATCCGGACCGGGTAAAATATTTGGACCCATATCCGATCCGACTCGGGTCGGTTAGCGGGTCGGATCGGATAAAATCCGATCCGTTTTCACCCCTACATGTGAGACTATATGTGGATAAGGAACTGATTTGATGCATGTGAAAGGGCTTTGATCAACATTACACGCCGCTTTCGTCCATAACCAAACATGAGGAGCCTTTTAGATCCTTATTCTTGTTAGAAACAAAACTATTAAGGCATCTTGCGGTATTTAGTTAGTATTCCAATCATATATTCTGAGTGCTATTAGCCTATGCACTTATATGATAAAATCCAAATGGAAATTATTGTGTTTTTTTTCCCAGATTAAAAATCAGTAGGCAGATCATTCATGAGCGGCAGTGTTATTAACCATTCTTTACAGGTACGTTCCCAAAAAAGCAAGCAAGATTGGTTAGTCACGAGCGGCAGTGTTATTAACCCTACTCATGTATGGAATCCTGTGTAAACAAAATATAGACATCTACGTAGCATAAGAGATACTCTAATTGATAGCATTACTAGCATCATTAGCTAGCAGCTTTAATTTACCACCATCATATAGTCATTGTCACTGTGTAGCCATCAAGTTACCCTAGAGTCAACTACATGTAAGCAACTCTTTTAAGCCTGATAGATAACTTCACAAGTACGAAGAAAGATAACTTTCCACATGTAATAACCCTGAGTTAAAAAAAAAATTAATTAGCTCGGCATGACGCGACTGGCCACAATGTGGCCGACCTCATGCCCAGCATGCCTTGCATGCAAACGCCATGGTGGAGGTGCCACGCACCTCCACCAAGCCCTCCCCACCTGGTGTTGTGACGGCGCGTGGAGGTGGGACCGAGCCCACCGGCCACTCCGCCGCCGCCACATGACCACCCCAACCTCTCTCTCTCTAATTTTCTTTCTCCTCCTTTCATTTTCTTGAACTCTCTCTCTCTAGCTCTCTCTCTCTCTCCATCTAGTCCCAGAGCAACCACCGATCGTTGGAAAGAGCCATCGTCGGCCCTTCTACCTACCAGTGAGCCTCTCTCTCATTTATTCTCTCTTTCTCTCTCTCTTTTTAGTTCTCTACCTCTCTAATAGTTTTCTTTCGGGGCTACTAGAGGACTGAGTCACCGACTAGAGGTCGGCTGCTGAGTGTGCCCCCTCCCTTGTGACTCGACCCCTGCCCCCCTCCCCTTTTCTTCTTCTTCTTCTTCTTCTTCTTCTTCTTCTTCTTCTTCTTCTTCTTCTTCTTCTTCTTCTTCTTCTTCTCTCGGGCAATCTTGGCTATAGTGGTGGTAAGCTCGGTCCAGCCTCTGCAACGCATGGATGCTGGGCCGAGCCTAGCACCCTAAGGCATTGAGGTGTTGGGCTGAGCCTTGTGTAAAAATAGACTTTTATTATTTTTTAAGAATTATTTAAATTATGTTATTAGTTATTAATTATTGTAGTTAATCTAAAGTATTAATTTCTATAAATTAAATCTAACTATATTATGATTAGTAAATAAATCCAATTATACCATGATTAGCAAAATACATGCAATATAATTACTATATTAATCCTAGCTAGGTATAATAATTATTAGAATTATGTACATATACTCATATGTAGGCACTTGCATTAATTTATTTTATTTTCTTAATTATCAAAGAGAATAGGCAGATGATTATGTCTTAAATAAATTATTATGTAAAATAATTATGGTTAATATATAACAAAACAAATATATGAATTAATAGTATATGATTACAACGAGAAATTATCTTTTAGCCGAGTTAACCTTAATTAGTGCAAAGACTAACATTATATGTTATAAATAATTTCAAATTCCGACCCTCCTATTTAGGACCCCATGGACCTTTCTAATGAGGACTGATCATTATTTTAACAACGTGAAATAGTGGTTGGGATGAGTAGTCTTATTCCCTAGACATCTTTCTCAAATTAGGATATATTATATAATTAAGTATATGAATGTTTTGGCCTCTAGCATGATTATATGATTCTACTTAGAGATGATTTCGATTCAGCATATTTTGTTATGCATGTGATTAGACTAATCTGAGATATAAGGATGCTGGTGATATATAGAGATGATTGGTGATGACTATACTGTTATGATTTTATGTCGAGATGATCTCTGGTATGAGTATGCATGTGATAGATTAGTATGGTATGCATGCGTTAGATACATCATTGGAGACTACATTACATCATTTTTCTCTTAGCCACATACCACATAAATTCCTAATACACATGACTTGTTATAGTACCGGATATATGCATATGATCTATTATTTCGAAGGAAAGCATGAAATCTGTTTGATAGAATAGTTGACAAAAAGCGTAAGAATACCCAAGTGAGCGCGAGGGTTAGGACATGCTTGATGAATAATTGATCGCTTGACATAGTTGCGATCCTATGGCTTTACATGCGAGGTTGTTAATCTATATACGTAGTAGACATTCAAACACATGATGTTCATTAGGGCATATATGGTGAGTTATCCTCATATGGTTATTATTAGTTAGAAGGGTGTTTAGTCTGAATGGATGTTGATACCCTTCGCGTATGCTAGGATAGGAAAATAATTGAGATACCCTTTGTGAATGGCAAGGTATGCTTTGGGCCTTTGGGCAGAATGATGAGACCAGATACTAGGTGTTGATCGTGCATGATGATATTTATTGAGATAATGGTAATGATAGTGATACTGAGAATTACATATGATTCTATTATTATTTAATATATATATATATGATTATCGAGTGGTTATCATGCTACGTATATGGTTGCATTTGACATCATAGCATAGTCATAGTCGACATGCATCATATGTGTTATATTTGAGAGTGATACGATGATCGTATGACATAAAGATTTATCTATATATTATCAGGAATTGTGTTCTTGATCAGTTATAACTTGATATCTACTATATATCTAATATTATTAAGGATATGATTATATGCTCATTTATAACATAATGTTTCTTTCTAATTTATATTATCTGGCACATGATTTACTCTTTGTTTAGCATCACTGATTCGGAGTAAAACCTATTCACTGAGCCTTTAGCTCATGACTCTCTTTGTTTCTCATTTCTAAAAACTCAAGCGAACAAGTAGAGCAGGATTACTCCCTTAGAGATCTTGTCGGCAATTAAGAAAATGAGTCATATTATATGATGTATTAGTTGAGTTTTAGGGTAATGTCTTTATCCTTATCGTTTCTTTTAGCAGGTGACTTTGTACTTAATGCATTATATATATACCAATATTGTGTATATGTAATAGTGAGATACTCTTGATGATGTGTTGTAGCCTATGTAGGGCCCTATTAGAGTTATCGGTGTATTGTTGATATCCAGACCAGAGTTATTTTTAGTTTAGATGTTGTGAATAAAATTATAGTGTTGATACAAGTTTATTTGATTGTCGGCAAATAACCAAGTTGCTAGGTGTCTTGCACGTGCTATGTGGTCTCATGCTATGTACGTATTTAGGGTTTGGGTGTTACACCACACATTGCGGGTGGTCCCATAGTGATTAATAAACAAACCCACACCTCCATCTTTAGCACCTCTTTATGTTGCATCAACCTGACAGATAAGGTTACCACGGAGGATGGCATCAATGTTGGAACATTCAGAATAGCCCAGCTAGGTGAGGCACCAATCGTTGGAAAAGCCAAACATTAATTGTTCTCTTTTAAGTAGTCGACTATAGTGCACCATCGCAGTTCTTGATTTAGATACATATTGAACAAGATCAAACTACTTCAAATTGTATAACTTTCTGTTTATGTTTTAGAAAAATAAGATGACTTCTGGCAATGCCTGATTCCTGTTCGCACATCCAAAGCACGATTTTTAGCCGTTTGAATGCCTAATTAGTGTTCGCACTTCTAGAGCCCTATTTTTGGGCGTTCGAACATGGTCGAGGGACGTTCCAACGTAGTTGAGGGACGTTTGAACGCGGTCGAGGGACGTTGGAACGTGGTTGAGGGACGTTCAAACACGCGATAGATAAGTTATGTCGTAATAAGATTTGTTTATAGTTTTTGGATGATTGACTAGCCATCAAATATGTAGAAAAGCAGCCAACTTGGAATTATTAATTATTGGAACTTGTTTTGCTTCTTAGCTTGAGCCAACTTCTCCCTCCTACTTCCTTCTTAGTATCCAACTCAAGCTCTTGTTTACAATCGAGGTTAATTCTTCGTTGCTTCTCCCCCCTTCCTCCAACAACTAGCCATATCTGGAAGCTCCCTTCTCCCACCTCATTTTCTTCAAGGTACAAACCCACCACCATAATCATCATCATCATCTCCCGTAACTCCAACCATATAATCAACGTCCATCCCCCTATCTCTTGATATTTAGTCATTGTCTCCTACATAACTTTTCATCTACTAGACTGATTGATGATATTCTAATTGCGTTGGATTTATAACTTCCATAGGAACAACATATATGAATCTCAGATAGTTCCAACGATTTGATCGATCCCTATTGCCTTAGCATGGTCCATGTTGAGTTCTATTCAAATTAACCAATCGAATAGTGATACACCTTGTTAGTTTTTTCTTATTACATTAGTTGTTTATTTTTATTAAAATAAAATTCCTGTAGGTCGCGTTCAAACTCGGAAGGGGTCGCATTCGAATGCCCTTGCAAACACTTACATTAGGTTGGCAAATACAAAGAACGTGAAATGTGTGTTCGAACTCCTGCATCGCGTTCGCACATACAAAAAAATATCTTTTATGCGTTTGAACGCGATCAGGCGCGTTCGAACGTGATTGGCGGGATTGCACTAGGATTAGGATTAATTATTGTTATTAGGGTTTGTTGGCTAGCCTCTATAAAGGTATGGATGGCAACCAAATTTATTATGCTATTGGATTATTGATTTCTTGCCTTTTATCTTCTCTTTATTCTCCTTCCCTCCTCCCTCTTTACCAATCTACCACCTTTATCGTTGGCAAGGTCTCTCCTAACTTCTGATCTTCCTCGTCTGTTGAGTCCTCCAATTTCTTTGGAATCTTAACACTTCTTCTCCTTCGTCTATATCCCTTAACCACATCCACCATCCACCTTCATCTCCATTATCATCCATAACCCTAACCACTATCACCCGTCACCACCACCATCACTCGCGTTATTTCATATTTTTGTCCTAGTTATAGTTCAAATCTGCGAAGGGCATAAATACGAAAATTGTAGATCAGGGAGTTACGGATCTAATCCACTTGGTTTCGTAATTTGCTAACTATAGGAGAATAATTGGTGAATATTTTTCCACTATTGTGCAGACTGATTCTTGTAACAAATCTAGATCTTGAATGAATCGTTTCGTGGCCTATCTTTTGGTACTATAGAACCCATTAAATCGATAATTATCATCCTAGAGGACGACACTACAAGTTGGTATCAGAGCCAGCTTTCCTTGGCACGCATTGTAATGATGCCAACCACTAGATCCATGGTGGCAAGAATAAGAGGAGAAGAAGGGGAGACATCCACGCACACAGGAGAGAGAAACTTTACACCTCTATGCACGGGCACCCAATGGCAAGAGGAACACACACACAATGCTACCTCCTTCACCCTCCTTCATAGATCCAAACATGGAGATGCTATCAAGGTCCATCAAAGCTTCGGGATAGAATTTCTCCTCCATCCTCGCCCAAACGATCACATAACAAAAATGCCAGTTTATTGTGAGCGATTCGAATAGGACCAATCCAAGGACATGAGGTACCAAAATATTCC
This sequence comes from Typha angustifolia, assembly GCF_048772165.1. Lineage (NCBI taxonomy): Eukaryota > Viridiplantae > Streptophyta > Magnoliopsida > Poales > Typhaceae > Typha > Typha angustifolia. The sequence continues at coordinate 5,287,047 of NC_133252.1, read as the reverse complement.
ACACTACAACTCTCCATGATGGTTCCATTAGTTGGCCAAGGACAAGAGAGAGAGACCAAGCCTGAACCGAGGCAAGGTGGGCCTCATCGACGAGTGCAATTTGTAAACGAAGATGATGATGATCCTTGGACTGAGAGGGATAAAGAGGAAGATTGAGAAGCTGATAGAGGATGTTGGAGGAATCATGTATGGCTAGAGGAGCACCCACCTCCAATTAGAGGTAGAGAAAGATTCGATACAAATCGAGATATCGGCATTTGTGGGCGCATTGTTCGATTGGAGTTTCCAATTTTTCAAAATGGAGATCCAGTAGACTGGCTCTATTGTGCCAAACAATTCTTCATTTTCCAAGGCATGGAGGAGGACCAAAAGGTTCTCCTTGCATCTTTCCATCTCGAGGATTCGGTGCTACGGTGGTAACGGTTGGCTACCACTCATAGGCTGATCGAAATGTGTGCGAAGTTTCACAATTTGGGCTACAAATAGTTTGCATCATCGGGCTATGAAGACTTTCATGCTATCTTGACAAAGATAGTCTAGAAGACAATGGTGAGAGCCTACCAAGATGAATTTGAACGAGTGTCTAGCCTACAAACACCACCATGGTCGAATATTCAGCTCAAATCTACATTCATTATTAATTTGCGAGAGGACATTCAAGCCGATGTGCGAGCCCTATGACCTACAAATCTAGAGCAAGACATAGAAGATGTTCTACTCATGGAAGATAAATATCGAGCTCTTAGAGGGCGATTGGGGCAACCACGGAGTAGTAAGCTACAACAAAAGTCGACACATGCACTTGATGGCTTGGATTACCTACATGCAGCTGGACAGTGGCCACCTTTTCGCATTTCTAATGTTGTGAGAACAACTCCTAGTACCTCTTTGGGGACTCTTACACCTGCCCAAGTGGAGGAACAAAGGGCTAAGGGGTTGTGCTTCAGGTGCAATGAGAAATTCACCCCGAGACATCTCTATGGGTGACAAATCGATTTAGTGATACTTATTGATGGAGAGACCGAGGAGGACGTGCCCAAGGATGAGGTAGTTATTGGTGAACAGTATGAGAATGAGCAACAGCTAGTGACCAAGAAGAAGTTAGACTCGGTGGAAATACGAGCAGGCAACTCGTTACATGCCTACTTAGGAGCCGTGACATCGTCAACGACCCTACAGGTGGATGGCATCATTAGGAAGTATACTATGCTTACCTCATTGACATAAGGAGTACGCAATACTTCCTAGATAAGCGGCTAGTTCAAAAGTTTGGTCTCACTTCTGAATTGACGTAGGATTGGATGTCACCACTGGAGATAGGACAACACTCCGAGCTAACTATATTCAGGTGCGAGTCCAAGGGCATTCCTTTCTTATGGACTTGTATCTGATTGCACCCGGGGGAGCAGACGTTGTATTGGGGATGTAATGGCTGTAGAGCTTGGGGCTAGTCACTTTTGATTTTGGTGAGATGTGCCTTACCTTCAAGCGTAATGGAAGGAGAGTGCGACTTGATGGCATTCGACCACATTCGGAAGCAACCTTGTAGTCACTTCAAGCCTTATCGAGCATCACTAACCATGTGATACGATTCGGACTTCACCGACGTCGTCTCGAGTTTGGATTGAGTTTTAGGATAAGATTGAGTTTTAGGATAAGATTGTGTTTTAGGATAAGATTGAGTTTTAGGATAAGATTGTGTTTTAGGATAAGATTGAGTTGTTGGTTAGCCTATAAAAGTATGTGTAGGGCAACCAAAATTATTATTGAATGATTGAGAATTGAGTTTGCCTTGCCTCCTTCATCTTCTTCGCTCCCGTTCCCTCAATCTCCCCGGCGACGCCGCTTCTAATCTCCCTCGACAGGCCAATCACCCTAGTCCCTTAGGAGTGGCCCTCTTCTCCCCCTTCTTCCAATTTTATCCATCGCTATCCCTAACCTTTCCATCATCCATAACCCTTCCACCATCACTTTTACACCGGTGCCACCCCATCAACACCGGCCCTCCACAATCCACCATTACCTAGGATTTCGTGCCTTCATCCACGGAATCCAAAACAGAGTATCCTGACGTTCGTCCACTAAACGAACGATATTTCGAGATCCCCATCTCCGATTCGCCTGAAACTAGATCCGTTGGAAAGCTCTTTTCCGGGCCTACAACATATCAAAATTTCACAGCGATCCCACGGCGGGATATTTCGGGATCTGATCTCAAAGTTCCGTGCAAGATCGTATTAATCTTGAATCAGAGCCATAGCACCAAAAGAGGGTTCGTATCAATCTGGTATCAGAGCCTATAGCCGAGGAAGGATCGTAACAATCTGGTATCAGAGCCACCGTTCCTCGAACAAGCGCTTCCAATGACGATCACTCGATCTAATAGGAATACGGAAGAACCTAGCGTTCTATCCATGTTGGGGTCTATTTCCAAACAGATTGCCATCAACAAGCAAATAATGATGGAGATGATGCAGGAAATACGGGCATGGACGAAACCTTTTTCAACAAGCAAGGCAATCACAAGACAGCATTGGGAACCCTCCACAACATACCCAACATCCTCCATGGCCTCCCCGTTCATCACAAAAATAGGGGAAAGTTCGGCTATCCAGCAAGAGCGAGATTCTACACCTCGACCTATGGTCAGCCGCAACGAACTGCCACCAACTACAATGAGATCCGCAACCATTGTAGCAGCCCTCGGAACCTCCACATCTTCCCATGCACCGGAGACCTCGTCGACAAACCGCGAAGTGCTGGCTACCCCACACCTGGTCGCTGGATATCCCTCATCAGGAATCCTCATCAGTGGTGAAGGAGATGATCCGAAATCGCGAATTTCGACACTTGGGCCGCCTTTCACTAGCTCCCTTTGCAACCATAGTGAGTCGGCAACTAAGAAGAAATCGCATATGGCCTCCAGCGATCTTCTACCATTCTCCTCGGTCAATCGACAGTCGACCACGACAGCTTCATCACCAGCGATGACGTTGCAGCTCCCTGCCAAGCTACCACTCAAAGGAGAAGGCCACGATCTTCCACCCATGGCAGCTGAAAGTGCAGATGTGGCTGGACATCGAGGAGAAGAAGTTGAGGAGCAACATCACGCGGAGGACACGATGGCCAAAATCTCCCTCCACGCCTATTCGGGGACAGCTGCGCCAAAGACATTGCGGGTGAACGGAGTAGTCAAGAAGACCACAGTGAGAATCTTGATTGACACCGGGTCCACCCACAACTTCATTGACAAGAGGCTCCTTAGGAAGATTGGGCTCGAGTCGGAACCCACGGAAGGGTTCGATGTGACGATTGGAGATGGCACCACCTTGCGAGCAGATTCTATTTGTGGAGGTGCAGAATTGAAGGTGCAAGGCCAAACTTTCACATTGGATCTTTATCCATTGGCCTTGCAAGGTGCCGATATTGTTTTAGGGACCCAATGGCTTCGGAGCTTGGGGCCCGTGACCTTTGATTTTACAAGCCTCACATTGACTTTTTGGAGAGATGATCAGAGAGTGTTGTTGGATGGAAGTAAACCGCTGCTTGAACTTCCAAAAGAAAGGGGGCTCGCTTCTTTCTCGGCACCCACTTTTCCTTTCTTTTCAGATCTACGGAGAGCCAGTGCAGAGGATAGTGATCTGGTCCGACTCATGGAGGAGTTGAGAGAGAACCCCTCAAGCAACCCCGAGCACGAGGAGCGCAATGGGTTAGTACTAGAGCACGGGCGAATCAAGGTACCCCGAAACGAAGAGCTACGGAGGCTATTGATGTCACACTTCCATGATACTCCTATAGCAGGTCATGAAGGGGTATTACGTACTTACAAGCGGCTGGCCCAAAACTGTACTTGGACTGGGATGAAGACGGACGTGAAGAAGTATGTGCGTGAATGTCAAATCTGCCAACGAACCAAATCAGAGGCACTCAAGCCTAGCGGGCTACTGCAACCACTACCGATACCAGAGCGTATTTGGGAGGATATCTCCATGGACTTCATCGAGGGGCTGCCGGAAGTTCGAGGACAATCGGTGGTGTTTGTTGTGGTGGATAGATTGAGCAAGTATGCACATTTCATAACATTGTCTCACCCGTTTTCAGCAAAAAGGGTTGCTGAAATTTTTGTTCGGGAAGTGGCACGCTTGCATGGGATGCCTAGGACGATCGTGTCAGACCGGGATTGCATCTTCATAAGTGAGTTTTGGTCCGAGTTCTTCAGATTGCAAGGGACTCAAATCAATCTTAGTTCAGCATATCACCCCGAGACGGATGGCCAAACCGAGGTGGTGAATCGTGGACTAGAGCAATACTTGCGATGCTTTGTGGCGGATCGACCAAAGGATTGGGTCAAATTTCTTCCCTGGGCTGAGTGGTCATACAATACCGCTCATCACTCAAGCATTGGCATGACCCCATTTGAGGCGGTTTATGGGCGCACTCCCCCTGTCTTGCGTGCCTACGATAGACTCGCGACGACGGATAGGACTGAGCTTGACTTGGAGCTTGCTGATCGAGATGAAACATTGAGACGGCTCAAGACTCACCTAGCCACAGCACAAAACCGCATGAAGCAAACGCATGACAAAGGCAGACGTGAGCGAGAATTTGAGGTGGATCAATTGGTGTTCGTTCGAGCTCAACCGTATCGACAATCCACATTGAGGCCAATTTTGAACCAAAAGTTGGGATACAAGTACTATGGTCCGTACCGAGTGCTACAACGAATCGGTCCAGTAGCTTACCGATTGGACCTACCTGAAGGAACCAGGATACATCCCGTCTTCCATGTCTCGGCATTGAAGGCCCAGATCGGGCCTAACCATGTAGTGGGTTCGACCTTACCCGAACCAATGGAGGAAGATGGCTCCACTGAGCCGGTTCGAGTCCTAAGTCGTAGGAGAAGACGCCAAGGATCCAGATTAGAGACTGAAGTGCTGATTGAGTGGCTGGGCAAACCTACTGACGAGTCTACATGGGAGCTAGAGACAGACATCATGGATCGCTTCCCAAATTTCAAACCTTGAGGACAAGGTTGCGGAAGCGTGGTGGATTGATACGATTCGGACTTCACCGACGTCGTCTCGAGTTTGGATTGAGTTTTAGGATAAGATTGAGTTTTAGGATAAGATTGTGTTTTAGGATAAGATTGAGTTTTAGGATAAGATTGTGTTTTAGGATAAGATTGAGTTGTTGGTTAGCCTATAAAAGTATGTGTAGGGCAACCAAAATTATTATTGAATGATTGAGAATTGAGTTTGCCTTGCCTCCTTCATCTTCTTCGCTCCCGTTCCCTCAATCTCCCCGGCGACGCCGCTTCTAATCTCCCTCGACAGGCCAATCACCCTAGTCCCTTAGGAGTGGCCCTCTTCTCCCCCTTCTTCCAATTTTATCCATCGCTATCCCTAACCTTTCCATCATCCATAACCCTTCCACCATCACTTTTACACCGGTGCCACCCCATCAACACCGGCCCTCCACAATCCACCATTACCTAGGATTTCGTGCCTTCATCCACGGAATCCAAAACAGAGTATCCTGACGTTCGTCCACTAAACGAACGATATTTCGAGATCCCCATCTCCGATTCGCCTGAAACTAGATCCGTTGGAAAGCTCTTTTCCGGGCCTACAACATATCAAAATTTCACAGCGATCCAACGGCGGGATATTTCGGGATCTGATCTCAAAGTTCCGTGCAAGATCGTATTAATCTTGAATCAGAGCCATAGCACCAAAAGAGGGTTCGTATCAATCTGGTATCAGAGCCTATAGCCGAGGAAGGATCGTAACACCATGCCTATTTGATGTAGTTGGTTCCTACCGAGCTTGGGAAGACACACCAAGTAGATGTAGCTGATGGTTTGGCTCGTCTACTACAAGAGTTTTTAGTCGTTTCTAAGGAACCAAAGGAATTACCACCAAAGCGTAAAAAAGGAGGTTCTAGTAGAGTGGCTTGGGCGGATCATGATACGATTTTCCCTTGGGCTAAGGTTTGATCTATGCCATTTTTACATCTAGATAAGATCTGGCACGGAACTTTGGAAGAGGATTTTGAAAGTTATAGCAGTCGGATCAATGTGAAATTTTGATATGGTGTAGCTCTGGAAAAGAGCTTTCAAACGAATCTAATTTTAGGAAAATCGAACGATGGTATCTAAAGATATCATTAGATAAGTAGACAAATATCCGGGAGTCTGTTCTATGGATACGTGGATGGAAGCACGAAATCCTAGGTGGGTTATGGAGGTGGTAGGTCGGCGATAATTGGTGGCACCAGTGAGTAAGGTGGTGGTGGAAGAATTATGGATGATGAAAAGGTTAGGGTAGGGGTAGAGAGATTTGAAGAAGGGGGAGGAGTGAGTAGCCACTAAGGGACTAGGGTGAATGGCCAATCGAGGGAGGCTAAAAGCGGCGGAGCCGGAGAATGAGGGAACGAGAGAGAAGGACAAGAAGAAGATTAGGGCAAAAACTCAATTCATTCAATAATTTCTTTTTGGTTGCCATCCACACCTTAAGAGGCTAACCAAATAATTCAAACATGATAAATTTTAACCTTAGAAATAGTGGATTTTCACCGACGATGTTTGAACGGGGTCGAACGCACAAAAGGCGTTCTCTGTTGATGTGAACCTGATGTAGGTGTTCAAACGCAATGTTCGAACGTGCTTGATTGCATTCAAATGCACATTTCGTGTTCTCTATTTTTGTGAACCTGATGTAGGCATTCGCAAGCGCGTTCGAACGCGTTCGAACGCACCCACCCACGTTCGAACGTAACATATAGAAAACTTATTTTTCTCTGAATAAAACACTAGAACAATAAGAAAATACACTCATAAGGTGTATCCATGCTTGAGACGACATCGATGCAGTTCGAATTATATTAATCCACCATGCTTCCACAACCTTGTCCTCAAGGTGTGAATTTGGGAAAGCGATCCATGATATCTAGCTCGAGCTCCTAGGTAGACTCGTCAGTGGGCTTGCCTAGCCACTCGATCAACACTTCTATCTTCAATCTAGATTCATGGTGCCTTCTCCTACAGTCTAAGACTCAAACCGGTTCAACTGGGCTATCTTCGTCCATTGGTTCGGGTAAAGTCGAACCCACCACATGACTAGGCCCGATCTAGGCCTTCAATGCCAACACGTGGAAAACTGGATGGACCCGGGTTCCTTTAGGTAGGTCCAACCGGTAAGCTACTGGATCGATTCGTTGTAGCACTCGATACAGTCCATAGTACTTGTGACCCAGCTTTTGGTTCAAAATCGGCCTCAATGTGGATTGCTGATACAGTTGGGCTCGGACGAACACCAATTGGTCCACCTCAAACTCTCACTCGCACCCGCTCTTGTCATGAGTTTGCTTCATGCAGTTTTGGGCTAATGCTAGGTAAATATTGAGCCATCTCAAGGTTTCATCTCGGTCCGCAAGTTCCAAGTCGAGCTCGGTCCGATCTGCCGCCGCAAGTCTATCATAGGCACGTAAGACAGAGGGAGTACGTCCATAAACCGCCTCAAAGGGGGTCATGCCGATGCTAAAGTGATGAACTGTATTGTAAGACCACTCGGCCCATGGAAGGAATTTGATCCAATCTCTTGTCGGTCCGCCACAAAGCAACGCAAGTATTGCTATAGTCTACGATTCACCACCTCGGTTTGGCCATCCGTCTCGGGGTGATAAGCTAAATTAAGGTTGACTCGAGTCCCTTGCAATCTAAAAAACTTGAAACAAAACTCACTAATGAAGATAAGATCTCGATCTGACACTATCATCCTAGGCATCCCATGCAAGCGTGCCACTTCTCGAATAAAAATTTCAGCAACCTTTTTCGCTGAAAATGGATGCGTCAATGCTATGAAATAAGCGTATTTGCTCAACCTATCCACCATAACAAACAACACTGATTGGCCTCGAACCTCCGACAACCCCTCGATGAAGTCTATGGAGATGTCCTCCCAAATATGCTTTGGTATAGGCAGTGGTTGCAACAACCTGCTTGGTTTGAGCGTCTCCAATTTGACTCGTTGATAGATTTGGCATTCACGAACATATTTCTTCACGTCCAACTTCATTGCTGTCCATGTACAGCTTTAGGCCAGCCGCTTGTAGGTGCGTAAGACCTCTTCATGGCCTGCTTTAGGAGTATCATGGAAGTGTGCCATCAATAGTATCTGTAGCCCCTCGTCCGCAAATAACTTGATTCGCTCACGCTCGAGTACCAACTCGTCGTGCTCCTCATGCTCGGGGTGGCTCGATGGGTTCTCTCTCAGCTCCTTCATGAGTCGAACCAAATCACTATCCTCTGTGTTGGCTCTCCGTAGATTTGAGAAGAAGGGAAAAGTTGGTGTTGAGAAAGAAGCAAGCTCACTTACATCCCCTACACATGGGAGTTCAAACAGCGATTGCAATGCTGGCTCTTATAATGGTTGATTTCTATCCAGCAGCACTCTCCGATCATTCCTCTAAAATGTAAGTGTGAGGTTTATAAAATCAAATATCACGGGCCCCAAGCTTTGAAGCCATTGAGTCCCCAAGATAATGTCAGCACCCCGCAAGGCCAACGGATAAAGATCCAATGTGAAAGTTTGGCCTTGCACCTTCAACTCCACACCTCCGCAAATAAAATCAGCTTGCAATGTGGTGTCATCTCCGATCGGCACATCGAACCCGTCTGTGGGTTTCGACTCGAGCTCAATCTATCTAAGAAGCCTTTTATTAATGAAGTTGTAAGTGGACCCAGTGTTGATCAAGACTCTCACTGTGGTTCTCTTGACTATACCGTTCACCTGCAAGGTCTTTGGTGTGGCTGTCCTACAATAAGCGTGGAGAGAGATTTCAGCCATAATGTCTTCCATGGGCTGCTCCTCCACAACTCCTTCTTGCAATTTAGCCACACCCTCATCTTCAGCTGTAACCTCATCCTCAGCTTCCTCCAATCCATCTATTAGTATCACTGATCCCATCGGTTTAGCCCAGCGATGTTCTGGTACGAACTTCTCATCACAGCAAAAGCATAGGCCTTTGGCTCTTCGCCCCTTCACTTGAGCAAGTGTGAGTGCTCGACCCGGACCTCTAGGTGCATACTTCACATCATGGGAGGGCCTTACGGGTGCTCAAGGAGGCACTATTGTAGCAGCAGCTCTTGGTACGCCGACCACATTTCCTGTCGCTATAATAGGCCGAGCCGGGTTGTGACTATCTTGGCTCGTCCACTTCTATTTGATGTGTATATCTTCATTGCTCGATACTTGTCTTCCATTAGTATTGCATCCTCAAAGGCCTCATTTAAGGTTCTAGGCCTTAAAGCCCTCACTTCGGCTTGTATGTCTCCCCGCAGCCCCGAGATGAAAGTGTTGTGGAGTTGTTGATCAATCCAAGGAGGTTGGCAATGATTACTTATCCTCTCAAATTCTTCTTGGTATACTCCAACCGTGGTCCTTTATATAGTCTTTGACAAGAGAGCATCGAAATCTTCATACCCCAACGCTCCAAATCGTCGCGTGATGTTGATGCAAAAATTAGCCCAACTTTCAATTATATCACGTGCATTAGCTGCCTGAAACTAATGAAGTGCCACATCTTCAAGGTGGAAGCTAGCAAGAGTCACCTTATATTCTTCCGCTATACCCTGGTACATGAAGAATTATTCCGCTCTATACAACCAATTAATCGCATCACCACCTTTGTACTTTAGAAATTCGAGACGCATGGTTCGCCCACGGATATCGTTGTCTCGATTTGGATGATATCCAAGCCCTTGTCTAGTATGAGGAGGATGCATCATGAATGGTTGATGATCCCTCCTTCAGTTTATGTTAACTCGACGCGGTTCCGGTTCATCTTGCCACTCCCAAGGGTCTAGATACATCCCCATTTAGGTTTGCTCGACAGAAGAGCTCACCTGCAACTTGGCCTCGCGGAACCATCCTTGCTGGTCTCTACCCATATAGGGTGGTGGCAGCAGAGGTTCTTGTTGGTGAAGATTCTGAACCGGTGGCGGTGGGTTCATGGTGGTAGGCTCACGTCAGGAGGTCATTGGTGCATTTTCGATTGCCATAGCTTCTCTTGTCACCCGTATTTCCTACAACATCTCCATCATCATCTGATTATTGATGGCCATCTATTTGGAAAGAGATCCAATCATAGCTTGAATGCTAGGATCTTCCGTATTCAGATTCGGTCAAGCGGTTTCGTAGGTGGAAGTTCTCGCAGCCATTTCCCCCTCCTCTATTGGGGAGATCTCGTCCTCCTTGTTTTGCCATGCAGTCATGGCTCTGGTTGTTGTCATAGGAAGCGCGTGTCCAAGAAACGGTGGCTCTGATACCACTCTTGATACAATCTCCCATTGGGCTAAGGTTTAATCTATTCCGTTTTTAGACCTGGACAGGATTTAGCATAGAACTTTGGAAGAGGATTCTGGTAGTTATAGCCGTCGAATCAACACAAATTTTTGTATATTGTAGCCCTAGAAAAGACCTTTCCAACGAATCTAATATCAGGAAAATTAGATAGCGGGATCTGGAGATATCATAAGATAAGTAGACGAATGTCAAAGAGTCCATTCTATAGAACCGTGGATGGAGGCACGAAATCCTAGGTGTGTTATGGAGGTAGTAGGTCGACGATAAAGGGTGGCACCGATGAGTAAAGTGGTAGTGGAAGGATTATGGATGATGAAAAGGGTTAGGACAATGATAGAGATATTTGAAGGAGGAGGACTAGGTCGCCCTTAAGGGACTAGGGTGAGTGGTCGGTTGAAGGAGGGTAGAAGCGGCGAAGTCGGGGAATGAGAGAACGAGAGAGAATAAGAAGAAGAAGATTAGGGCAAAAACTCAATTCATTCAATAATCCATTTTTGGTTGCCATCCACACCTTAAGAGGCAAACCAAACAATTCAAAAATAACAAATTTTAACCCTAGAAACAGTAGATTTTCACCAACCACATTCGAACAGGGTAGAATGCACAAAAGATATTCTCTGTTGATGTGAACTTGATGTAGGCATTCAAACGCGGCATTCGAACGCGCTTGATCGCGTTCGAACGCACATTTCACATTCTCCATTTTTGTGAACCTGATGTAGACGTTCGCAAGCGCTTTCGAACGCACCCACTCGTGTTTGAACGCAACATATAGAAATCTGATACGATTCGGACTTCACCGACATCGTCTCAAGCTTGGATTTACCTTAGGATAAGATTGAGTTTTAGGATAAGATTGAGTTTTAGGATAAGATTGAGTTTTAGGATAAGATTGTGTTTTAGGATAAGATTGAGTTGTTGGTTAGCCTATAAAAGTATGTGTAGGGCAACCAAAATTATTATTGAATATTGAGAATTGAGTTTGCCTTGCCTCCTTCATCTTCTTCGCTCCCGTTCCCTCAATCTCCCCGGCGACGCCGCTTCTAATCTCCCTCGACAGGCCAATCACCCTAGTCCCTTAGGAGTGGCCCTCTTCTCCCCCTTCTTCCAATTTATCCATCGCTATCTCTAACCTTTCCATCATCCATAACCCTTCCACCATCACTTTTACACCGGTGCCACCCCATCAACACCGGCCCTCCACAATCCACCATTACCTAGGATTTCGTGCCTTCATCCACGGAATCCAAAAACAGAGTATCCTGATGTTCGTCCACTAAACGAACGATATCTCGAGATCCCCAACTCCGATTCGCCTCAAACTAGATCCGTTGGAAAGCTCTTTTCCGGGCCTACAACATATCAAAATTTCACAGCGATCCAACGGCGGGATATTTCGGGATCTGATCTCAAAGTTCCGTGCAATATCGTATTAATCTTGAATCAGAGCCATAGCACCAAAAGAGGGTTCGTATCAATCTGGTATCAGAGCCTATAGCCGAGGAAGGATCGTAACAATCTGGTATCAGAGCCACCGTTCCTCGAACAAGCGCTTCCAATGACGATCACTCGATCTAATAGGAATACGGAAGAACCTAGCGTTCTATCCATGTTGGGGTCTATTTCCAAACAGATTGCCATCAACAAGCAAATAATGACGGAGATGATGCAGGAAATACGGGCATGGACGAAACCTTTTTCAACAAGCAAGGCAATCACAAGACAGCATTGGGAACCCTCCACAACATACCCAACATCCTCCATGGCCTCCCCGTTCATCACAAAAATAGGGGAAAGTTCGGCTATCCAGCAAGAGCGAGATTCTACACCTCGACCTATGGTCAGCCGCAACGAACTGCCACCAACTACAATGAGATCCGCAACCATTGTAGCAGCCCTCGGAACCTCCACATCTTCCCATGCACCGGAGACCTTGTCGACAAATCGCGAAGTGCTGGCTACGCCACACCTGGTCGCTGGATATCCCTCATCAGGAATCCTCATCAGTGGTGAAGGAGATGATCCGAAATCGCGAATTTCGACACTTGGGCCGCCTTTCACTAGCTCCCTTTGCAACCATAGTGAGTCGGCAACTAAGAAGAAATCGCATATGGCCTCCAGCGATCTTCTACCATTCTCCTCGGTCAATCGACAGTCGACCACGACAGCTTCATCACCAGCGATGACGTTGCAGCTCCCTGCCAAGCTACCACTCAAAGGAGAAGGCCACGATCTTCCACCCATGGCAGCTGAAAGTGCAGATGTGGCTGGACATCGAGGAGAAGAAGTTGAGGAGCAACATCACGCGGAGGACACGATGGCCAAAATCTCCCTCCACGCCTATTCGGGGACAGCTGCGCCAAAGACATTGCGGGTGAACGGAGTAGTCAAGAAGACCACAGTGAGAATCTTGATTGACACCGGGTCCACCCACAACTTCATTGACAAGAGGCTCCTTAGGAAGATTGGGCTCGAGTCGGAACCCACGGAAGGGTTCGATGTGACTATTGGAGATGGCACCACTTTGCGAGCAGATTCTATTTGTGGAGGTGCAGAATTGAAGGTGCAAGGCCAAACTTTCACATTGGATCTTTATCCGTTGGCCTTGCAAGGTGCCGATATTGTTTTGGGGACCCAATGGCTTCGGAGCTTGGGGCCCGTGACCTTTGATTTTATAAGCCTCACATTGACCTTTTGGAGAGATGATCAGAGAGTGTTGTTGGATGGAAGTAAACCGCTGCTTGAACTTTCAAAAGAAAGGGAGCTCGCTTCTTTCTCGGCACCCACTTTTCCTTTCTTTTCAGATCTACGAAGAGCCAGTGCAGAGGATAGTGATCTGGTCCGACTCATGGAGGAGTTGAGAGCGAACCCCTCAAGCAACCCCGAGCACGAGGAGCGCAATGGGTTAGTACTAGAGCACGGGCGAATCAAGGTACCCCGAAACGAAGAGCTACGGAGGCTATTGATGGCACACTTCCATGATACTCCTATAGCAGGTCATGAAGGGGTATTACGTACTTACAAGCGGCTGGCCCAAAACTGTACTTGGACTGGGATGAAGACGGACGTGAAGAAGTATGTGCGTGAATGTCAAATCTGCCAACGAACCAAATCAGAGGCACTCAAGCCTAGCGGGCTACTGCAACCACTACCTATACCAGAGCGTATTTGGGAGGATATCTCCATGGACTTCATTGAGGGGCTGCCGGAGGTTCGAGGACAATCGGTGGTGTTTGTTGTGGTGGATAGATTGAGCAAGTATGCACATTTCATAACATTGTCTCACCCGTTTTCAGCAAAAAGGGTTGCTGAAATTTTTGTTCGGGAAGTGGCACGCTTGCATGGGATGCCTAGGACTATCGTGTCAGACCGGGATCGCATCTTCATAAGTGAGTTTTGGTCCGAGTTCTTCAGATTGCAAGGGACTCAAATCAATCTTAGTTCAGCATATCACCCCGAGACGGATGGCCAAACCGAGGTGGTGAATCGTGGACTAGAGCAATACTTGCGATGCTTTGTGGCGGATCGACCAAAGGATTGGGTCAAATTTCTTCCCTGGGCTGAGTGGTCATACAATACCGCTCATCACTCAAGCATTGGCATGACCCCATTTGAGGCGGTTTATGGGCGCACTCCCCCTGTCTTGCGTGCCTACGATAGACTCGCGGCGACGGATAGGACTGAGCTTGACTTGGAGCTTGCTGATCGAGATGAAACATTGAGACGGCTCAAGACTCACCTAGCCACAGCACAAAACCGCATGAAGCAAACGCATGACAAAGGCAGACGTGAGCGAGAATTTGAGGTGGATCAATTGGTGTTCGTTCGAGCTCAACCGTATCGACAATCCACATTGAGGCCAATTTTGAACCAAAAGTTGGGATACAAGTACTATGGTCCGTACCGAGTGCTACAACGAATCGGTCCAGTAGCTTACCGATTGGACCTACCTGAAGGAACCAGGATACATCCCGTCTTCCATGTCTCGGCATTGAAGGCCCAGATCGGGCCTAACCATGTAGTGGGTTCGACCTTACCCGAACCAATGGAGGAAGATGGCTCCAATGAGCCGGTTCGAGTCCTAAGTCGTAGGAGAAGACGCCAAGGATCCAGATTAGAGACTGAAGTGCTGATTGAGTGGTTGGGCAAACCTACTGACGAGTCTACATGGGAGCTAGAGGCAGACATCATGGATCGCTTCCCAAATTTCAAACCTTGAGGACAAGGTTGCGGAAGCGTGGTGGATTGATACGATTCGGACTTCACCGACATCGTCTCAAGCTTGGATTTACCTTAGGATAAGATTGAGTTTTAGGATAAGATTGAGTTTTAGGATAAGATTGAGTTTTAGGATAAGATTGTGTTTTAGGATAAGATTGAGTTGTTGGTTAGCCTATAAAAGTATGTGTAGGGCAACCAAAATTATTATTGATTATTGAGAATTGAGTTTGCCCTGCCTCCTTCATCTTCTTCGCTCCCGTTCCCTCAATCTCCCCGGCGACGCCGCTTCTAATCTCCCTCGACAGGCCAATCACCCTAGTCCCTTAGGAGTGGCCCTCTTCTCCCCCTTCTTCCAATTTATCCATCGCTATCCCTAACCTTTCCATCATCCATAACCCTTCCACCATCACTTTTACACCGGTGCCACCCCATCAACACCGGCCCTCCACAATCCACCATTACCCAGGATTTCGTGCCTTCATCCACGGAATCCAAAAACAGAGTATCCTGACGTTCGTCCACTAAACGAACGATATTTCGAGATCCCCATCTCCGATTCGCCTGAAACTAGATCCGTTGGAAAGCTCTTTTCCGGGCCTACAACATATCAAAATTTCACAGCGATCCAACGGCGGGATATTTCGGGATCTGATCTCAAAGTTCCGTGCAAGATCGTATTAATCTTGAATCAGAGTCATAGCACCAAAAGAGGGTTCGTATTAATCTTGAATCAGAGCCTATAGCCGAGGAAGGATCGCAACAAAATCTTATTTTTCTCTGAAATAAATACTAGAACAATAAGAAAAGATACCCATAAGGTGTATTCATGCTCTAGACAACATCGGTGTAGTCCGAATCATATCAAATCATCGACGTGGGTGCGTTCGAACACAACATACAGAAATCTTATTTTTCTCTGAAATAAATACTACAACAATAAGAAAAGATACCCATAAGGTGTATCCATGCTCGAGACGACATCGGTGTAGTCCGAATCATATCATATCATCGACGAGGCAAAGTGGGAGATGAAGGATGACTTAATGGATCGTTTTTCTCACTTTGCACCTTGAGGATAAGGTGAAGGAAGCATGGTGGGTTATTGCGGTTCTTGATTTAAATACAGATTGGACAAGATCAAATCCATTCAAATTGTATCATTTTCTATTTATGTTTTAGGAAAATAAGATGACTTTTGGCAGGTGTGTTCGAACGTAAGTGGAGGGCATTCAAATGCCTGATTCATATTTGCATATCCAAAGCACAATTTTTAGCCATTCGAACGCCTAATTCATGTTAGCAAATCCAGAGCCCTTTTTTAGCATTCCAACGCGATCAAGGGGCGTCCGAATGAGCGACGAATAAGTTGTGTCGTGATAGGATTTGTTTAGGGCTTTTGGAGAATTAGCTAGCCTCTAAATATGTGAAAAAGCAGCCATTTTAGGATTATTGATTATTGGAATTTGTTTTGCTTCTAGGCTTAAGCCAACTTCTCCCTCCTCCTTCCTCCCCTTAGTACCCAACTTGAGCTCTCGTCTACGGCTGAGATTAATCCTCTGTTACTTCTCCCTCTTCCTCCAGTGACTAGCCATACCTAAAAGCTCCCTTCTCCCATCTCATCTTGTTCAGGGCACTAACCCATCAACATAACCATCATCACATCCTATAACCCTAACCACATAATCCACGTCCATCCCGCCACCTCTTGACCTTTGTCATTTTTTTCTTTATAACTTTTGACCTACTAGCTCGATCGATGAGATTCTGGTTTTGGATTTCTAACTTCCAAAGGAACAACATATCCAAATCTTAGATCGTTCCAATGGTTGGATCAATCCCTATTGCCTTTACAAGGTTTATGTTGAGTTTTGTCTAGATTAATAAATCGGATAGACGATTATCATCATCGAGCATAACCATAACATGCAAAGGCAAAGGACATCTGCTCTTCAAAAAGAAGAGAGCTTTTGGATGTTATCTGATTTGAACGCGTTGTGAAGGTGATCATTTTGCCTTAGCAGAAGGCTGACAAACGAAGCTACCCTTGAGATGTTGCAACCAAAGAGGTGTTCTACTATCTCCAAACTTGTTTAGCTTGACTACACAAAAATTTTGTAGAGGAATAAAAAAGAAAAAAAAATGGTGTAGTATCATCATAGCCAATAAGACTTCCAATGAAAGCATTAGGGGAGAGCAGTCCCTTTGCCTCCCTATTTTCTCGAGCGCCTTTAGCATTGGGCTCCCTTTCTCCTCTACTCCATGATTTTAGCTTAAATGTGGGGAGAGGCCTTCTCCTTTCTCAAATTTTCTCCTTTCGCATCTAGCTTTGTCCATGCCTCTCCATAAGTCCAACAAGGTTCGGCATGGTGTGGGATGGGTAGGGCTCCCATATCCTAATCCATGCTCATGTCCGTTCCCTTCTTAATTTTAACAATGAGAATGTGAGGTTTTGGGGTGGAATAGAATTTGGTGGCTTGAGTTAAGAGATGTTTTTGCTATCTTCTTGGTGAGTGAAAGCTTTTTATGTCCACTTGGGCTTTATTGTTTTCGTTTTCTGGACTTCAATTTTGTTGTCTATTTTAGTTTGTTTAGCTCTATCTACTAGTTGTGTTTCGGTGATAATTTCTAGCATACCCTTAGGTATGTCAGAGCAACTCAAACCAGGCTCCAAATTCTAAATTTGGAGCCGGTTGAGCTCCAATAGGGCTCTAAAACTAACTCCAAATTTGGAGCTAGTAATAGTGGGGCTCCAAATTTAGAGCCTCACGATGAAAATGGAGCCCAGCTCCATTTGTCATTTCAACCTTTTGAAATACCAAAATTGTCCAATAATTATTACATTTAATAATTTTAATTCCATTTGTATTAGTTAAACTGAGTATATAATTAGTTTTACTAATCGGTTTTTAACAAAAATAATACCATTAGAAATGTCTCATCGAGACTTTTAAAATGAGTCTAATATTAAATTCTTTTTGAGTTAATTTAAATTTAATATTTTTTATTATTTATAAAAATGAGTCTAATAAATTATGTGTCCTAAAATATAATTACTCAAAATTATTCCCAATGTAAATATTAAATATTAAAATATATTAGATATGAAATACATCAAATATGATATACATTAAAAATGAAACCGGAATCGGAACCGGTGGCTATGGAGATGCCTTACCAGAATATTAAACATCTATTGTTTTTATTATGTTTGGTTAATTTCTGCTTATTTTATGTAATGTAATTTTGATATTTTTAGTTAATGACATTTAATGCTTATTTTGATGTTTATTTCGTGTAATGTAATTTCGATGCATTTAGTTAAAAAATTAGTAATTTAAAATTACTTCTGAAAGTATTAAATATTAGTCTTATTTTAAAGATTTCGATGAGAATTTTCTAACTATATATTTTTTATTAAAAAATAATAACGCTAAGATGACCTATTAAATAATTTAAAATAACTAATATAATAATATATATTATATAATTATTTTAATTTTTGACTCTCTAAATATGGAGCCACGGTTGGAGATGCTATCAGAAGCTGCAGCTTGGTGTTCTACAATGTTGTGTTTGTCCGGTTGCTTGATATTCAAGCCTTTGCACCTTTTATCATCTCTAAACTGTGTGTTCTTTAATATTTTATATGCTCTCTGGGCTTTATAAATTATATTTAATATGTAGTAGATGTCTATTAGCAGTGGGGTTTGTTTCAAGGTCAGTCATCTCATCCCCTTTTTCTTTCTTTTGTGTTTGAGGCTTATTACATTTTAGTGAGTTAATGAAATTCTTCGACTTTTTCCTAAAATAAGGCTCCAATTCAAAAAGAGTTTTTTTTTTTTTTTTTTTTTGACCAACCTCGATCCCAACCAGGTTAATAGCTAAGCTCATTAACTTCTACACGGTTTTAAGAAAATACTCTATAGATATTTATTAGTTGACCGAATATTATGAGACTACTTAGAAAAGATTAAAGACATCATGATCTATAATTTTTGTATTCAAAGTTTCACCATATTATAACTCCATCTATGACATAATAAAGAATATTATGAGAAAAATAATGAAGGCTGATTTAGCTAAGTCATGTTTATATCTAGGTTATATTTATCTTTATATTTATCTTTATATTTATCTTTAATGTAAACCCTTCAAGCAAGCCTAGTTAAGTCATGTAAGTCACTAAAGCAAGGTTAATTAAGTTATGTAAGTCTCTAAGATAAGTCCTAGTTCGACTCGTATAAGCTTTTAGGGCTAAGTCCGAGTATGACTCATTGTATCCAACCTTTATATATAGAGAGGCTGCGCTTTATTCATCCAACCATCCAAGCATTAAGAATTAATTGAGTTTAGTTATTTTTTTCTTCTCACATTTATCGTTTTTATCATAACTGTTAAATTATCTTTATTTTTCTAGAAGTAGATCTAAGTTAGAAATCAAAATTCTATCTCCCACCCATAGCCACCATCACCTCCCACAGTAATCCTACTATATAGGCGTCCACCACTGTCTTTGGCCATCCGCCACCCTCCGACGACCGCGGCAACATTGGATATTTACCGTTTTGTCCTATTCTTACCTTGCTCCATTAATTTAATTATATATTTTTATTCAGACATCAAATTGACATAATACTAGAGCTATTAAAATTCTATCTCATGAGGCTACCATTTTCTAAATTTTTATAATTTTCTTACATTCGAATCAGTCTACCACAATGCATTAGTCACAGAAAAAATATTTACCTAATATTGTGTTCTGTTTTTATAACATAAAACTAAATTTATTGCATGCTTAATCAATAATAAAATAATGGTTTATGAACCTTGCCTACAAGCCACGGGGAAGCGCAAATACTATTAAAGAAAGAGGTTCCTTCTATACAAATTTATTCCCACTCCTTCCTCTAATGATACGACTCTATTCCTGCATTGTCGGTTAGTGCAATTCTTTTACATTTCTCAATGAAAATCGAATTCCTTTAATCTGATCAGATTACAATGTACAGAAAGAGAGGGAAAATGAGTCAAATAGAATAGATGACAGGTTTGTTTACTATTGATGTTGTTGTGTTTTTTCACATGAGGGTTTTATAGGTCATTTGATGTGAGTAGTCTCCTCTAATGCATTAGTAACCTCCCCACAAATTAAGTTTGTTTTGATTCCATTTATTTGCATCTTTCTGAGAAAATAATGGTCTTATCCTAGTTACAAATTAAAGGGACAATGTATAGGAATACAGAAGTTAAAAGAATACAAAGAGAGGTGAGGGAAGAAAAATAAATATCGTGGGGTGTAATAAATTCTCAATTTCTGTCCTAATCCAGCTAACTCTATAAGGAATGCTGAATGGGGTGAAGCTTTAAAGTAAAATTTTTGTTGGTATGATCTCTCCAAATCATCTGATAGGTCTACAATACCAAATGATAGGCTCTGATACCAATGATAGGCTACGGAACGATTCCTTCAAAATCTAGAATTATTGTAGAAAATATTCTGCACACTCGAGGGAAAATATTTTTCCGTAGTCAGAAAATTATGAGACAAACTAGAATCAATCCATAACTATCTGATCTACACTTTTCGTAATTACGCCCTTCGTGGATGATGGTGGTGGTGACGGGTGGAGTGGATGTTAGGGTTATAGATTACAAGGGAGATAAGGGTGGATTTTCGATATTGTTTAAGGGATGAAAACGAACGAAAAAAAGTGGTCGAGATCCCAAGGAAGAGGGAGGACTCGACAGACGAGGGATATTAGAAGTTAGGAGAGACCTTGCCAACAGTACAGGTGGTAGGTTGGTGAAGAGGGATGAGGGAGATTAGGTTAGAGAGAAGATAGAGAGGCAAGAAACAATAATCCAATAGCATTCTAATTTTAGCTGCCATCCGCACTTTTATAAAGGCTAGCCAACAGGCCAAAATAATAATTATTAACCCTAATTCTAGTGGACTCCCGTCGGTCGTTCCCTGTCGATGCGAACGCAATGCAGGCGTTCGAATGCTGCGTTCGTACACGCCCAATCGCATTCGAACGCACATTTCGCGTTCTCTGTTTTAGCTAACCTGATGTAGGCATTCGTACACACTCCCAACCTCGTTCGAACGCAACCTATAGAAAATTTATTTTACTAAAAACAAATAACTAATGCAATAAAAAAAGATTCTAACTAAGTGTATCAGCACACCATGCTTCCCCCATCTTGTCCTCAAGGTATAAAATCAGGAAAACGCTCTAAGATATCCGTCTCCAACTCCCATGTTGTCTTATTGGATGGCTTGTCAAGCTACTCGACTAGAATCTCCATCTCTAATCTGGTACCATGACGTCGTCGGCGCCTAGCAAATACACAAACTGACTCTACGATCTCTGTCTACTCCAATGGCTCCGATAGAACTGATCCAATGACCTCATAATCTCCAATCCGCTCGCTCAGCAATAAAACATGGAAGACAGGATGCACTCTTGACCCCTCCAGTAGCTCCAAACGATATGCAACTGGACCAATACACTCTAACACCCGAAACGGACCAAAATAGCGATATAATAACTTCTGGTTTTGTATCGGACGCAAAGTCACCTGTCAATACGGTTGCACCCACACGAACACCTAATTGCCGATGTTGAACTCCTGCTCCCTATGGCTGTGATCATAAACTTGCTTCATGCGGTTTTAAGCAAGTTTAAGATGGGCACGCAATCTCCTCAATGTGACATCTCTATCCATCAAAGCTAAGTCCACCCTTATCCAATGTGTAGATGCTACTAAATCATAAGCGCGTAATATCAGAGCTGTGCACCCATACACCACCTCGAACTAAGTCATGCCAAAGCTGCTATGGTAGGCGGTGTTGTAAGACCACTCCGCCCACGATAAGAACTCTAACCGTCGTCTTGGCATCTTTCCAACAAAGCACCTAAAGTACTACTCAATGTCTCGATTAACCATCTCGGTTTGGCCATCCGTTTGTCGATGGTAAGCCGAATTGAAGTTCAATCGAGTCCCCTGTGATCTGAAAAACTCCATCCAAAAGTCGTTCATCAATACACGATCATGATCCAAGACAATCATGTACGGCATGGCATGTAACTGAGCAACATCTCTAACAAAAATTTCAGCCACTAACTTGGCTGAAAATGGATGACAATATCGAAAAGTGTGCATACTTGCTCAACCTATCAACCACCACAAAAATAACAGAATAACCACGTACTAGTGGAAGACCCTCTATGAAGTCCATAGAAATGTCTTCCCAAACATGGTCCGGTATCGGTTGAGGTTGTAGTAATCTAGTTGGTTTCAATGTGGTTACCTTAGCCCTTTGATAAACTTTGTAAGCACGGATAAAATTCCTCACATCTCACTTCAATCCTGGTCACGTACAACTTTGAGATATCCTCCTATAAGTCCTCAAGACACCCTCATAACCAGCCTCTGAAGTTTGGTGGAAGTGCTCTAAATATTTCTGCTGCAATCCATCATTTGCGGGCACCCAAATGTATCCGCGGTCTAGCAGCAAAATGCCTCAATTCTCCAACTCTAGATAGCGCTCCGGATCATCCAACACCGCCTATAATAATCTCAAAACATCTAGGTCCGATATACATGCTTACCTCACCTCATCAAGAAAAGGAAAAGTAGGAGAAGAATAGGCTGCAAGCTCGGCGGTATCGGGTTAGCATGATAGTGTATCCGTCGCTCTACTTTCCATTCTTTTCTTGTATTGAATTTCATAATCATATCCCAACAATTTTGTGACCCATCTATGATGTGCCGGAGTGTGAATACGTTGTCCGATAAAGTATGGAAGGCTCCTTTGATCGGTTCGGATAATGAATTGCGTACCGAGCAAATAAGACCTCAACTTTGTCATCGTTATGTAGAATTGCCAACATCTCTCTCTCGTGATTAATAATTGCAAGGACTTTTGTGATAAGGCCTTGCTAAGAAAGGCTATGAGACGTCCTCCTTGTATTAGTACAACTCCTATGCCAACTCTCGACGCATCACATTCTACAATGAACTCTTTGGTGAAGTTCGGTAGAGCTAGAACAGGCGCTGTTGTCATTGCTATTTTTAATTTTTCAAAGGCTGTCGTAGCTTCATCCATCCATCTAAAAGAGTCCTTCGTTAGCAAAAAAGTGAAAGGAGCAGCGATCTTGCCATACCCAGCGATAAAGCGGTGATAATATCCGGTCAGCCCCAAGTATCCTCGCAATCCTGTGGTGGTAGTAGGGATCAGCTAAGTGGTCATGCATGCTACCTTTTGAGGATCCGCTGCTATACCTTCCGCTGAGATGATGTGGCCTAAATATTCCATTTGTAGTACTCCCCATAGGCACTTGGACTTCTTAATCTTTAGCTGGTTTTGCTTCAATAAATTCAGCACATCCTCCAAATGCCGCCAATGCTTCATTTCAATCTTGCTATACACCAAAATGTCATCAAAGAATACCAAGACATACCTTCATAGTTTAGGCCAAAAAATATCATTCATGAGGCCTTGAAAAGTAACTGGAGCATTTGTGAGACCAAAGGGCATCATTCGAAACTTGTAGTGCTCGTCCGGAGTCTGAAATGTAGTTTTGTGCACATCCACTAGGTGAATTTTAATTTGATGATACCCGGCCCACAAGTCAAGCTTGTAGAATATGGTTACCCCTATAAGCTCGTCCAACGAGCTATGACCGGAATAGGATATCGGTCCTTGACAATGATAACATTTAGTGCCCGGTAGTCGACACAAAAATGCCATGTCCCATCCTTCTTTCGCACCAATAGTACGGGCGATGAGTAAAAACTATGACTTAGTTTTATGAGGCCTTACTCTAACATCTCAGCTACCATCTTGGAGATAACTTCCTTTTGCACATGCGGATACCAATATGGCCTCATGTTCGTCGGTGCAGCCCTAGTACAATCTCTATGCGATGGTTCGCTATTCGCCTTGGTGGCAACTCCTTTGGTTCCTCAAACAGTCTAGCAAATTTATCTAATAAATTAGACAAATCAATTATAGTACCTAGACTCATTAGAGGCTCATCTCTTACTGGTCCTAACTGAAAAAGATAGGTGAATCAGTGAAGACCGAACGCCATCAAGCTGCACATTTTTGTTTCCTTGCTTAAATTTCATCCACATGCTTCGGAAATCAAAAGTGACGGATCCCAAGCTCTGTAACCACTGAGTGCCAAGGATAATGTTCACTCCTCATAGTGCCAATAGATACAAGTCCATAATAATATCGTGTCCTTGCACTCGTATACCGACCAGGCGACACAAGCTCTCCACTCGAAGCTTCGTGCCGTCTCCAATAGCAACGTCAAACACTATGGTCAATTCAACATCCAAGCCCAACTTCCTCACTAACCTCTCATCTAGAAAGTTGTGTGTACTCCCAAAATCGATGAGAATGTGCATACAATGATTTCTAACGAGTCCGTCCACCCGCAATGTCCTCAGCACAAAAGTACCCAAATATGCATGCATTGATATTTCAGCTTGGATATCTTCCTCCGCGCCCTCCTTCGCGGCCTCTTCGTGGACCTCCTCTGAACACTCTCCATCACCAACAACCTCGTCATCCTCCTCAAGACCATCGATGAGCATCACACTCCCAATCAGTTTAGAACACCGATGACCAGGGGGGAAATGTTCATCAGATCGAAAGCAAAGGCCCTTCACTCTTCGCTCCTCCACCTAGGCAGGTGTGAGAGCTCGAACGGAAGGTCTTATGCCTCCTGTATAACTCTAAAGTCCAAAATACAACGTCAATCATAACACCCTCGTAGGGGCTCAATACAACTAAAAGGCATAGACATAACTGAAATAAAGGCTGCTACTCCTCGCTACCCACACCTACTTCCCCTAGCTCTGAAATGATACCGCCAAGAGGTGGTGAGTACACAGCCTAGTGAGTAGAATCTATACAATCTATAACAATGAAATCACAGATGCATATCCAATGCATGCTTATAGTTGCTAGCAATAACAATACGCTTGTCTAGATGACTTACCATGAGTTACTAAATCAATGCAATTAATAAAGACTACATGTCACTATCTTGGAACATGTCAACTCCTAATCATATTAAGATAAGTCCACACAGATATAAAGCCAGATACAATCTTTCATTTATACAAATTTCAATCATAGTGTTTACATGTTATGCTTAGAAGTAAAAGAGTAGTTTAGTCATTTCATACTCACTAAGACATTAATCATATTTATCATAGCTCACCAAGCCATTCACCACACAGTGTAGATATTCTCAAGAAAATTATCTATCATATAACCATCCATCATCTCATACATCGAGGAGGGATATATACACATCTAGCAGTAATGCCACTCAAACATGCATGGCGACACTACATATGACCGGTTGTCTATGGCCATCAGACTAAGGATCACGGTCGTGGGCCTATATCTCATTATCTATAAATCAATCTCTAAATCATCACAGCCCTCGGCTCATCAATGTATGCCCTAGCCATGCATCGTCAGGTACTGCTAGAGATATATCTCCGCTTCACAATCATGTTCTTCTATTATCATAATCTAGTTCTAACTATACAATATAATTACCTGAATAACATACAAGCTCCCGACCTCAAGTGTAGGCTGCTAATAATATAGTCATATATGATATACTCTATCCTTAACCCCAGGCTGAGTGAGTAGGGGCACTACCTAATCAAAACCCGACTACTAATGATTGGTGAAAGTGGTGCAGTGTCTGTAAGTGTATAAGGCATATCATAGTCATCATGATTGTTACATTCTATATTCACAACCAACATTTATGCAAGAATTTGTCATACAAGATACATGTAGAGCATCGTTACATTAATCCATATGCTAACATTAACATTCTCATAATATCATCAAAAACTATCAATAACTACACATGTCAAGATATATCATGGTACACTAGACGTATGTATTAATATTAACATTTCCTATAGTGTCATGGAAGGTATAATAGCTATAACTATATTATTCTGGACTTGTATAAACTCTACTCGTCTAGGGAGTCTCCATAGTATTCTAGTTTTTCTCAGCTAGCCGGCTCCTCCGGAATCCCAAAATCCTCCTCACACAGTGTCAATCCTATTAATTCACACAAGTAAAGCCATACATAAGGTTAGCGAATTAATAGAATTAATTACCTTATAAGAGAATTTAGCTTTAGGCATATACATGAGTCAAGGGTCCCTTAGGGTGAGTTCTATATCATCCTAAAATTCACATTATTTAGGTGATAATAATTTATCTTTAGGAGAGTAATTAGGCTAATTAATCAAGTGCAATAGAGAAATAGGGTTATAGAGTCCAAATGACCCCAAATGGGCCTAAGCTAGGATGTTAGGTTAGGCCCAAGCCTAACCCAAAAGGTAAGGAAGGCCTTGGTGGGTTGCTGTAGCCCACAAGGTTAGTTGTGGGCTGCAATCCAACAGCAACCCACCAAAGTGGATTGGTGGGCTGCGATTTGCAGCCCACCAAGATTGGGCTCAATGGGCTGCAGTCTGAACCGCAGCCCACTAAGGGGAAGGAGACAGAGGGAGGAGAGAGAAGGGCCCGACACCGTCGGTGGCCCACGCCATCGACAGCCCGCCCTTGATGTCAGTGGCCTGGGGCCCTCACCCAGGGCGGGTGGCTGGCCGGAGGGAAGGGAAGGGAAAAGAGAGGAGGAAATTGAGGAGAGGAAGAGACGTGGCCACTATTGAGGCCGATAGTGCCGGCAGCGCAGCCACGCGGCCGAGAGGGGTAAGTATGGGGAAAGAAAGAAAAACAACAAAAAGAAGAAAAAAAAAGATATACCGAGGGTCGTGCGGTTAGCTTCATCGGTCGTCAGCTCTAGGGCTTTGTCGTCTCTGGGGTCAACAACTCGAGAGAAGGTGAGGGAGGGAGATGGTGCGATGGGGGGAGAAATAAGGGAGGTTGGGATGGTGGCATGCACAACTGATACGATCTCCCCTTTTGGTCAAGGCTTAATCTATTCCGATTTTTAGATCTGGACATGATTTGACACGAATAGATCTCAAAATATTTAGCCATCGAATCGACGTGAAATTTTTATATGGTGTAGCCCTAGAAAAGAGCTTTCAAAAAAATTAAGTTCCAGGTGAATCCTACAGTGGGATCTCGAGATATCGTCTGATTAGTGGACGAACATCAGGGAGTCCGTCTTAGAATCTATAGATAAAGGCACGAGATCCTTGGTGTTGGTGAAGGTTGGTGGACGGCGTTAATGGGGTGGCACTGGTGAGTATGTGGAGATGGAAAGGTTATGGGTGATGGAAGGGTTAGGGCAAAGTGATAGATAGATTGGAAGAAGGGTAAGGAGTGGGCCGCCCGTAAGGGACTAGGGTGATTGGCCGATCAAGGGAGGCTAGAAGCGGCGACGCCAAGGAACAAGAGAATGGGAGAGAAGAAGACAAAGGAGATAAGGCAAAACTCAATTCATTCAATAATGATTCCATAGTTGCCATCCACACCTTTAGAGGCTAACCAAACAATTCAAAAATGGCAATTATTTACCCTAAAATAGTAGATTTTCGACCGCGTTCAAACACGTCCGATCGCATTCAAATGCACATTTTGCGTTCTCTGTATGTGTGAATGCGATGCAAGTATTTGCAAACGCGTTCGAACGCACATTTCACACTCTCTGTATGTGCGAACTTGATGCAAGCGTTCATAAGCGCGTTCCAACGCATTCCATCCGCGTTCGAACGCGACATACAGAAAAGTTATTTTTGTATGAATTAAACACTAAAACAAGAAATAAAGACACCCCTAAAGTGTATCCATCCTCGAGATGACATCGGTGAAGTCTGAATTGTATCAATCCCCCACGCTTCTGTAACCTTGCCCTCAAGGTGTGAAATTGGGGAAGCGATCCATAATATCTGACTCTAACTCCTAGGTAGACTCGTTAGTGGGATTGCCTAGCCATTCGATCAGCACTTCTGTCTTTAATCTAGATCCATGGCATTTTCTCCTATGGCCTAAGACTCGGACCGGTTCAGTTGGGCCATCTTCCTTCATTGGTTTGAGCAAAGTCAAACCCACCACATGGTTAGGCTCGATCTGGGCTTTCGATGCCAATACATGGAAAACTGGATGGATCTAGGTTCCCTCGGGTAGGTCCAATCGGTAAGCCACTAGACCGATTAGTTGTAGCACTCGGTACAGACCATAGTACTTGCGACCCAACTTTTGGTTCAAAATTGGCCTCAATGTGGATTGCCGGTATGGTTGAGCTTGAACGAACACCAATTGATCCACCTCAAACTCTCGCTCACGTCGGTCTTTGTCATGAGTCTCCTTTATGTAGTTTTGGGCTATTGCTAGATGAATCTTGAGCCGTCTCAAGGTTTCATCTCGATCACCAAGTTCCAAGTCATGCTCAGTCCTATCTGCTGCCGCGAGTCTATCGTAGGCACGCAAGACAAAAGGAGTGCGCCCATAAACCGCCTCAAAAGGGGTCATGTCAATACTAGAGTGATGAGCTGTATTGTATGACCACTTCGCCTATGGAAGGAATTTGACCCAATCCTTTGGTCGGTCTGCCACAAAGCATTGCAAGTATTGCTCTAGTCTGCGATTCATCACCTCGGTTTGGCCATCCGTCTCGGGGTGATAAGCTGAACTAAGATTGACTCAAGTCCCTTGCGATCTGAAGAACTCGGTCCAAAACTCGCTAATGAAGATACGATCCCGGTCTGACACGATCATCCTAGGCATCCCATGCAAGCGCGTCACTTCCTGAACAAAAATTTTAGCAATCTTTTTCGCTGAATATGGGTGCGTCAATGCTATGAAATGAGCATATTTGCTCAGCCTATCTACCACAACAAACACCACTGATTGTTCTCGAACCTCCGGCAGCCCTTCGATAAAGTCCATAGAGATGTCCTCCCAAATATGCTCTGGTATAGGTAGTGGTTATAACAGCCCGCTATGCTTAAGTGTCTCCAATTTGACTCGTTGGCAGATTTGGTATTTACGCACATACTTCTTCATGTCCGACTTCATCGCTGTCCATGTATAGTTTTGGGCCAGCCGCTTGTAGGTACGTACGACTCCTTCATGGCCTGCTATAGGAGTATCATGGAAGTGTGCTATCAATAGTCTTCGTAGCTCTTCGTCCGTGGATACCTTGATCTGCCCGCGCTCGAGTACTAACCCTCGTGCTCAGGGTGGCTTGATGGGTTCTCTCTCAGCTCCTCCATGAATCGAACTAGATCACTATCCTCTGTGATGGCTCTCCGTAGATTTGAGAAGAGAGGAAAGATGGGTGCCGAGAAAGAGGAGAGCTCCCTTGCATCCCCTATGCTTGGAAGTTCAAACAGCGGTTGATTTCCATCCAGCAGCACTCTCTGGTCATTCCTCCAAATTATCAATGTGAGGTTTGTAAAGTCGAATGTCACAGGCCCTTAGCTTCGAAGCCATTGAGTCCCCAAAACAATGTCGACACCTCGCAAGGCCAACGGATAAAGATCCAATATGAAAATTTAGCATTGCACCGTCAACTCCACACATCCACAAATAAAATCTGCCCGCAATGTGGTGCCATATCTAATCGTCACATCAAACCCTTCCGTGGGTTCCGACTCGAGGCTAATCTTCGAAGGGAGCCTCTTGTCAATAAAGTTGTGGGTGGACCCGGTGTCAATCAAGATTCTCTAATGTGCTCTAATACCACTTTGATAGGCTCTAATACCAAATTGATGAGCTCTAATACTAAATTGATAAGCTCTGATATCAAATTGATGGGTTCTTGTACCAAAAGATCGGCTACGGAACAATTCCGTAAGATATGAATTTATTGTAGAAAGCAATCCGCACAACCGTGGAAAACTATTCATCAGATATTCTCCGATAGTCATAAAATTACGAAATAAATTGGGTTAGATCCGTAACTTCCTAATCTACAACTTTTGTATTTATGCCCTTCACAGATTCAAATTATAGTAGAGATGAAAGCATGGAATAATGTGGGTGATGGTGGTGGTGATGGGTGGAGTAGATGTTAGGGTTATGGATGGGTATGGAGATGAAGATGGATATGGATGTGATTAAGGGAAGTAGACAAAGGAAACGAAGTGGTCGAGATCCCAAAGAAAAGGGGTGGCTCAACAGTCGAGCGAGATTAGAAGTTACGAGAAATCTTACCAACGGTAGAGGTGGAAGGATGGTGAATAGAGAGGAGGGAGAAGTATAGAGAGAAGATAGGAGGCAAGAAATCAATAATCCAATTGCATTATCATCATCCTACTCTAATTGGGGTTTCCTCCACATATATATAGAGGCTCACCCTAGGGACTCATCAGCTAAATTAAATAACTCTAACAAATCCTAACAAATCAACAACTAAGTTAAAACCCTAATAAACCAACTAAACTAGTCATCCTTATCTTCTCGGATTAACCCTTCATTTTATCATAGATAGATTCTAAATCTGGAGAAGTCATGAATATCAAAGTTATAGCTCTAGATGTTGGAGACCTTATCCAACTAGTTTGATATTATTTGGATATGTGTAGAATATTTTATGAATATTTTCCTAAAACTGTATATTGTTAGATTTAGCTAATTAAATAAAATCCTAACTAAGTGTATCATTCTCACTGTGGTTTTCTTGACTACACAGTTCACCCACAAAGTCTTTAGCGCAACTATCTTAGAATAGGTGTGGAGGGAGATCTTGGCCATCATGTCCTCCACAGGTCACTCCTCAGCTATTCCTCCTTGTTGTCCAGCCACACCCTCATCTTCATTTGCAATCTCATCCTCAGCCTCCTCCAATCCGTCGATTAGCATCACCGATCCCATTGGTTTAGTGCAACGATGCTCAGTTACAAACTTCTCATCACAACGAAAGAATAGGCCTTTGGCTCTTCGTTCCTCTACTTGAGTAGGTGTGATTGCTCGTCTCGAACCTCTAGGCGCATGCTTCACATCTTAGGAGGGCTTTAGGGGTGCTCGAGAAGGCTCCATTGCAGCAGCGCTTCTTGGTACGTCGATTACATTTTCTACCGCTATAGTTTGTTGAGTTGGATTGCAACTTCTTTGGCTCATCCAGTTCTGTTTGAGGTGTAACTTCATGGCTTGATATTTGTCTTCCATGAGTACTGCATCTTCGATGGCCTCTTTTAAGGTTCTAGGCCTTAAAGCCCTCATGTCGGCTTGTATATCTCCCCACAGCACAGAGATGAAGGTGCTGCAAAGTTGCTGATCCATCTATGGGGGTTGGCATCGGCTACTTATCCTCTCAAATTCTTCTTAGTATGCCCCAATCGTGGTCCTTTGCACCGTCTTTGAGAGGAGAGCATCGAAGTCTTCATACCTTGACGCTCCAAATCGCCGTATGATATCAGCACAAAAGTCGGCCCATGTTTCAATCGTCTCATGGGCATTGGCTGCTCGAAACCAGTGAAGCGCCGCATCTTTAAGGTGGAAGCTCACAAGCGTCACCTTATATTCTTCCGCTGTACCCTAGTATGCAAAGAACTGTTCCGACCTATACAACCAATCAATCGTATCACCACCTTTGAACTTGGGGAATTCAAAATGCACGATTTCCCCACAGATATCGTTGTCTCAATCCGGATCATATCCAAGTCCTTGTCTAACCGAAGGAGGATGCACTATGAATGGTTGATGATCCCTCCTTCAATTTTGGTTAACTCGACGCAGTTCTGGTTCGTATTGTCCCGCCCACGGATCTCGATCTCCAAGATGATCTCCATAGTGGTTCGCTCGTTGGATGGGCTCACTATAATTGGGCCGGTTAGAACCATCCTTGCTTGTCTCTGCCCATAGGGTGGTGACAACAGAGGCTCTTGTGGTTGCAAGTTCTGAATCGGTAGCGGCAAGTTCGTGGGGGTGGACTCGCGTTGTGGGGTCGATGGTGCATTCCCGTTTGCCGTAGCTTCCCTTGTCGCCCGTAATTCCCGCATCATCTCCATCATCATCTAGTTGTTGATGGTCATTTGTTCAGAAAAAGACCCAAACATGGCCTGAGCGCTAGGCTTTTCCGTATTCTGTTTTGGTCGAGCGGTTCCACGGGTGGAAGTCTCCACAACCATTTCCCTCTCCTCTATTGGGAGAATCTCTTCTTCCTCATCTCACCATACAACCATGGCTCTGGTTGTCGTCAAAGGAAGCATGTGTCCGAGAAATGGTGGCTCTAATACCATCTTGATCTGATCTTCCCTTTTGGCTAAGGCTCGATCTATTCCGATTTTCAGATCTGGACAGGATCTGACATGAAAATTTGAAAATAGATCTTGAAAGATTTGGCCGTTGGATCGATGTGAAATTTTTATATGTTGTAGCCCCGGAAAAGTTCTTTCTAAAAAATCAAGTTTCAGGCAAATCAGACGATGAGATCCCAAGATATCATTCTATTAGTGGATGAACATCAGGGAGTCTGTCTTAGGATCCGTGGATGGAGGCACGAGATCCTTGGTGTTGGTGAAGGTTGGTGGACCGGCGTTAATGGGGTGGCATCAGTGAGTATGTGGAGATGGAAAGGTTATAGGTGATGGCAGCCCCTGGAATGGTCTGAATTTGATGGTCATGCTGATGGGTTGATGGCAATCCTTGGGGCTCCTCGGAGAGGTCGCTGAATTCCTACAGTAACACCTTCATGTCAGCGGATATTCCATTTGATGGTGGATGTTCTAGGTTAGCAATTGTCATTTGCAAGAGTAGAGCTCGGCCCCCTACACATAGAAATCCCAACAGTAGTTGCAACGCCGGCCTTTGTCGTGGTTAATTTCTATCCAGTAGCACTCTTCGACCATTCTTCCGAAATGTAAGTGTGAGGTTTGTAAAATCAAAAGTTACGGGCCCAAGCTTTGAAGCCATTGAGTTCCCAAGACAACGTCGACACCCTACAAGGCCAATCGATAAAGATCCAATATGAAAGTTTGGCCTTGTACCTTCAACTCTACACCTCCGTAAATAAAATCAGCCCGCAATATAGTGCCATCTCCGATCATCACATCGAACCCGTCCGTGAGTTCTGACTCAAGCCCAATCTTCCTAAGAAGTCTCTTGTCAATAAAGTTGTGAGTGGACCCGGGGTCGATCAAGATTCTCACTGTGGTTCTCTTGACTACACCGTTCACCCGCAAGATCTTTGGTGAGGCTGTTACAGAATAGGCGTGGAGGGAGATTTCGGCCATAATGTCTTCCACGGGCTGCTCCTCCGCTACTCCTTGCTGTTCAGCCACATCCTCATCTTCAGCTGCAACCTCATCCTTAGCTTCCTCCAATCCATCTATTAGCATCACCGATTCCATTGGTTTAGCGCAATGATGTCCAGGTATGAACATCTCATCATAGCGAAAGCATAGCGATACACTTAGTTAGGATCTTTTCTAATTACATTAGTTGTTTATTTTCATTAAAATAAAATTCATGTAGGTCGTGTTACGCAAGAGGGGGTCGCGTTCGAAGGCCCTTATGAACGCTTGCATCAGGTTTGCAAATACAGAGAACGCATATTATGCGTTCGAACATGGTCGGACGAGTTCAAACGCTCACGTTCAAATGCCTGCATCGCATACACACAGACAGAGATGGAGCTTTTGGGTGCACTCAAACGCGATCGGGCGCATTCAAACGCGATCGACGAGAATCCTCTAAAATTAGGATTTCATATTGTTTTAGGACTTGTTAGCTAGCCTCTATAAATATATGAATGGCAGCCAACTTCACTATGCTATTGGATTATTAATTTCTTACCTCCTATCTTCTCTCTAGACTCTCTCCCTCCTCCCTCTTCACCATCCTTCCACCTCTACCGTTGGCAAAGTTTCTCCTAATTTCTAATCTCCCTCGACTATCAAGCCACCCCTCTTCTTTGGAATCTCGACCACTTCGTTCCCTTCGTCTACTTCCCTTAATCACATCCCTAATCCACCCTCATCTTCATACCCATCCATAACCCTACCATTCACTCCACCCGTCACCACCACCATCACCCACATTCTTTAGTATTTTCGTCCTAATTGCAATTCGAATCTGTGAAGGGCATAAACACAAAAGTTGTAGAAAAAGTAATTACGAATCTAACACAATTAGTTTCATAATTTTCTAACTGCTAGAAAATATTTGACAAATATTTTTCCATAGTTACGCGCACTGCTTTCTACAATAAATTCAGATCTTAAGAAATTATTTCGTAACCGATCTTTTGGTACAAGAACCTATCAATTTGGTATCAGAGCCAGGCAAACCTTAGACCTCCATTAATAGTTAAAACAAGGAAAATGACATCAACAAAGAGACCTATGGAGAACATACTGACAAGGGAAGACTCAATCCACGATGACTCTAACCGTGAGGCCAATTCCTTTGGAGCGACCACGACAGGACCGAGTCAACCAATGTCCATGAGTGCAAATATGGATGAAATTAGGGGCATGTTCCAAACATTGTTGCATAGAGTTGACAATATGCAAAAAGATCACAATGAATTCAAAGAATATGTCGTGAACCGATTAGGTTCGTCATCTCCTCGACGACGATCAGAGTTTCAATGATCCCCTCTTATCGAACTAATACCCCACAGGTCCAGGTGCGTCACATGAGTGTCAATGATCCTCTTTTACCTATGCCTTCACATCATCCTCCACCTCCGTTATAAAATCCAAGACTGGTGATGGTGGAACACGAGAGGCATGCGGCACCAGTGCGCTTCGTCGATGAGGAGGATTGGCACTATAAGGATGAGGTTGATCCCTATGGAGATGGTGATGGACGTGCTCGAGAATTTAGAGAGGGTGATCAACCTGCACAAAGGTTAAGACCTGAACCAAGGATCTTTCGCGAACCCGACAGCGCTATTCAGGGGAGAACTGCACTCTTCAACTTTCCAAAATTTCAAAGAGTTGATCCAATGGATTGGGTGTTTCAAGTTGAATAATATTTTGATTGTCAAGATATAGCAGAAAATGTAAAAGTTCAGATGGCAAGCTTTCACCTCCAAGGAATGGCATTGCATTGGTATAGATCGATTATTCGTGGTGGTGAATTTATCGGATGCGCTGATTTTTGTAGAAAGATTATACTCAAATTTGGGACAGCGGCATATAAAGATTTTGCTACCACATTAAGTAAGATGGTTCAGAGAACAACCGTATTAGAGTACCAAGCTGAGTTTGAAAGAGTTAGTAGTCGTTATGAGCCACTATGACCCGAACGGACATTGATGAGATAAGATACAAGTGGATGTTAGTGCTCTATGTCCTACTACTCTTGAGGAGGCCTTTGAGAAGGCCGTGAGGATGGAATGAAAGCATAGGGCTCTAAAGATGGCAGCGAAAACCAATTGGGGCAACCGAGATGGGTGGTTTGCACCTAGAACGTCGGCTGAAAATTCTGCGACTATTAGACCACGACCACCTTTGAGACCTTCTTCAGATGTTAGAGGAGGCACTAGACCCCCCGTTCTAACTCTTACACCTGCCCAGGTGGAGGAGCAAAGAGCAAAGGGTCTTTGCTTTCGATGTGATGAGCGTTTTACCCCCGGTCATCGGTGTTCTAAACCAATCGGGAGTGTGGTTCTTATTGACGATCTTGAGGAGGATGATGAGGTTGTTGACGATGGGGAGCGTCTAGAGGAGGTCCATGAGGAGGTCGTTGAGGAGGGTGCAGAGGAAGATATCCAAGCTGAAATATCGATGCATGTATATTCGAGTACTTCCGCGTTGAGGACGTTACGGGTAGACGGACTCGTTAGAAAGCATTGTGTGCACATCCTCATCGATTCGGGGAGTACACAAAACTTTCTAGATAAGAGGTTAGTGAGGAGATTGGGTTTGGATGCTAAACCGACCACGGGGTTTGATGTTGCTGTTGCAGACGGCACAAAGCTTAAGGCGGAGAGCTTGTGTCGCCAAGTTGGTATACGGGTGCAAGGACATGACATCATTATTGACTTATATCCATTAGCACTGCAAGGAGCAAATATTGTCCCTGACGCTTAGTGGTTACAAAGCTTGGGACCCATCACTTTTGATTTTCGGAGTATGTTGATGAAATTTAAGCAAGGAAATAAAGATGTGCGGCTTAATGGCGTTTGATCTCCACTGATTCCTACGATGCAGCCAATGGTGAGGCTGCCATGTGCGAGTGATTTGACCTATCTTTTATAGTTAGGACCAGCAAATGATGAGCCTCAAGTGAGTCTAGAGATTACCATCGAGTTGTCTAATTTATTAGATAAATTTGCTAGACTGTTTGAGGAACCAAAAGAGTTGCCACCAAGGAGAACGGTGGACCACCGCATAGAGATTATGCCCAGGGCTGCACTGGCAAACGTGAGGTCATATCTGTATCCACATGTGCAATAAGAAGTTATCTCCAAGATGGTATCTGAGATGTTGGAGCAAGGCCTCATTCAACCAAGTCATAGCTTATACTCATCCCCCGTGCTATTGGTGCGAAAAAAGGACGGGACATGACGTTTTTGTGTCAACTATCGGGTACTAAATGCTATTACCGTCAAGGACCGATATCCCATTTCGGTTATAGAGGAGCTACTGGACGAGCTTGCAAGGGCAACTATATTTAGTAAACTTGACTTGAGGGTCGGGTATCATCAAATTAGAGTTCACTTGGCAGATGTGCACAAAACTGCATTTCGGACTCCGGACGGGCATTACGAGTTCCGGGTGATGCCTTTTGGTCTTACCAATGCTCTAGCTACCTTTCAAGGCCCATAAATGATATATTTCAGCCCCTATTGCGAAGGTATGTCTTGGTATTTTTTGGTGATATTTTAGTGTATAGCAGGACTGAATTGGAGCATTGGCAGCATTTGAAGAATGTGCTGAATTTGTTAAAGCAAAATCAATTGAAGATCAAAAAGTCCAAGTGCCTATAGGGAGTACCACAAGTAGAGTATTTAGGCCACATCATTTCAGTGAATGGTGTAACGGCGGATCCTCAAAAGGTTGCATGCATGACTGCTTGGCCTATTCCTACTACTACCACCGGATTAAGAGGATTTTTGGGGCTAACCGGATATTATCGCCGATTCATCGCCGGATATGGTAGGATCACTGTTCCTCTCACTTCTTTATTGAAGAATGACTCTTTTAGATGGACGGATATAGCCACCACAGCCTTTGAAAAATTGAAAACAGCAATGACGACGGCACCCGTTTTAGCGCTATCGGACTTCACTAAAGAGTTCATTGTGGAATGTGATGCGTCTGGTGTTGGCATAGGAGCTGTACTAATACAAGAAGGATGTCCCATTGCCTATCTTAGTAAGGCTTTGTCACAAAAATCTCAGCAATTATCGACTTATGAGAAAGAGAGATATTGGCAATTCTACATGTAGTGACAAAGTGGAGACCTGATTTAATCGATAGGCGATTCATTATCCAAACTAATCTAACGAGCATTCCATACTTTATGGGACTGCGCATACACACTTCGACTCAACAAAGATAGGTCACAAAATTATTGGGGTATGATTATGAAATCCAATACCATAAGGGAACGGAAAATGAAACGACAAATGCACTATCGCGCTAACCCGATACCGTCGAGCTTGCAGCCTATTCTTTCCTACTTTTCCCTTCCTTGATGAGCTGAGGTATGCATGTATATCTGACCCAGATATTTTGAGATTATTGTAGGTGGTGGTGGATGATTAGGAGCACCATCCCGAGTTGGAGAATTGAGGCGGTTTGCTGTTGGACGAAGGATGCATTCGGATTACCCGCAAATGATGGATTTCGACAGAAATTGTTGGAACACTTCCACCAAACTCTAGAGGTTGGTCATGAAGGTGTCTTGAGGACTTATAGGAGGATATCTCAGAGTTGCACATGGCCAGGATTGAGAGGGGATGTGAGGAGATTTGTC
The DNA here is from genome assembly GCF_048772165.1 of Typha angustifolia. Taxonomy (NCBI): domain Eukaryota; kingdom Viridiplantae; phylum Streptophyta; class Magnoliopsida; order Poales; family Typhaceae; genus Typha; species Typha angustifolia. The sequence goes on along the minus strand of NC_133252.1, from coordinate 5,249,556 downwards.
TGTGCTTGCGAAGTCTGTCAAAGGGCTAAGGCAACCATATTGAAACCGACCGGATTACTACAGCCTTTGCCTATACCGGACCGTGTTTAGGAAGATATTTATATGGATTTCATAGAAAGTCTTCCGCTGGTACGTAGTTATTTGATTATCTTTGTAGTGTTTAACAGATTGAGCAAGTATGCACACTTTTCGGCATTGTCACATCCGTTTTCAACCAAGTCGGTGGTTGAAATTTTTGTTAAAGATGTTGCTCGGTACATGGCATGCCACACACGATTGTCTCGGATCGTGATCGTGTATTTATGAGCGACTTTTGGACTGAGTTTTTCATATTGTGGAGGACTCGATTAAATTTCAGTTTAGCTTACCATCCACAGATGCACGGCCAAACTGAGGTGATCAATCGAGGCATTGAGCAGTACTTGAGGTGCTTTATAGGAGAGATGCCGAGATGATGGTTGGAGTTCTTACCATAGGCGGAGTGGTCTTACAACCCCGTCTACCATAGTAGCATTGGCATGACTCCATTTGAGATGGTGTATGGACACACGGCTTTAACGTTACGCGCTCATGATCCAGTGACATCTATAGATCGGACAGAGGTGGACTTACCGTTGATGGATAGAAACATCACATTGAGGAGGTTGTGTGCTCATCTTAAACTTACTCAAAACTGATCAAGTTTATGATTGCAGCCTTAGAAAACAGGAGTTCGATGTCGGTAGTTGGGTGTTTGTGTAATAACCCAAAAAAATAAATAAATAAATAAAAATAAAATAATAATAATAATAATGTAATAACCTAAATAAATAAATGATGATGATGATAATAATAATAATAATAATGATAATAATGTATAAATTAAATAAAGAAAAAAGAGATAAAAATAAAAAAATTAAACAAAATTTTGGTGTTGCATGGCACGAGCTCGTGCCATGCAAATTGTGGGCGCACGTTGAGGGTGCCATGTGCGCCCACAACCTGGCCAGCTGGCTGCGGCGGGCCCAGCGCCGCCACACCTGCCACCTTACCTCCTCCACCGCCTCTCTCTCTCTTCCTCTAAATCTCTCTCCTTCTCGCTCTCACCTATTCTCTCTCTCTCTCTCTCATCAACGCCAACCTACCATCGTCGTCGCTGCCATCACCGCTGCACCGCCCCCCCCCCCCATCACCGCCTCTCTCTCTTCCTCATTATAGGTCTCTCTCCAACTCTCTCCAACTCTCTCTAACTCTCTCTCTCTCTCTCTCACTCTCTCTCCTACCCTCCTCTCTCTCTCAATCACCTCTCTCTCTCTCTCTTGAGCTCTATCTTTCTCTCCTTCCCTTGCCGACACCAGCCTACCGCCACCATCGCTGCCGTCGCCGCCGCAATCCCCCCTCATCATCTCTCTCTATAGCTCTCTCTCTAACTCGCTCGTTCTCTCTCTAACTCGCTCGTTCCCTCTCTCACTCTCTCTCTCTCTCTTACCCTCCTCTCTTCCTCTCTCTCTCTCTATCACCTCTCTCTTTCTCTCCTCGCCAACGGCTTCTTGTCGTCACCATCGTCGCCGTCGCACCCCTCACTGCCTTCTCTCTCTTTAGTGCTCTCTCTCTAACTCTCTCTTACCCTCCTCTCTTTCTCTCTCTCTATCATCTCTCTCTTTCTTTCCTTCTTGCCGACGGCTTCTCGCCATCGCCGTCGTCGCCGCCGCACTCCTCACCACCTTCTCTCTCTTTAGTGCTCTTTCTCTAACTCTCTCGTTCTCTCTCTCATACCCTCCTCTCTCTCTCAATCACCTCTCTCTCTCGAGCTCTCTCTCTCGAGCTCTCTCTCCCTTCTCTTACCAACGCCGGCCTGCCGCTGTTGCTATCACCGCTGCCACCGCCGCAGCCTAGGTGAGCCTCCCACCCTTCCCTTCTCTTCTTCTTCTTCTTCTTCTTCTTCTTCTTCTTCTTCTTCTTCTTCTTCTTCTTCTTCTTCTTTTCCTCTACTCCTTTTTCCTCTCTTCGTTTTATCTCTGGCAATAAAACACATGTCTAAATTAATTATGTTATTTAGTTAATCAAAATTAGATTTTTAGTTTAATTTTTCAAGAATAGATATTTAGTAACATGGTTATTAGATAAGTGTAATTAGTGTAATTTCAGTTAATTATAATAATTATAAATATTTGTACATAAATATATTTTTAAATTTATATATTTTTATTAGATTAATACATGTCTTTATAATTAGGTATATTTTTATTAGATTAATACATGTCTTAATACATGTCTTTATAATTAGGTATATTTTTAAATTTATATATTTTTATTAGATTAATACATGTCTGTATAAGTAGGCTTACTAAATGTTTATATTACATAGTTAAGTAAAGATTATTTTATATGCAACTCTTAATTTGCTTATTAAGGGTAGTAGTGATAAAATAATTATAGTATAATTATATAATATTATATAATATAGCTGCTTGTATTTTAAATTATATTTTTGTGCATGTAGCTCTTTTACGTTTTTTTTTTATCAAAAGAGATTGACTATTATATACTTAATATATAATTAGCAAACTATGATTTTATAAATAAATCTACAATTAGAATAATAACATATTAATATTATTATAATTAGATCTATCATATAGATCAAATTATTTAATAAAAGCAAAAGAAGAAATTTTAAACCTAATAAATCATCATATGTTACACAAACGGATCTCAATTGGATAAATAACTAATTTTATATTACTTAAACATTTTTAAATTCCAACCCTTTTATTTGAGACCACGTAGACCTTGCTAGTGATTTGTGACAATTGATCAATAGACGTGAGGGATACGCATATTGGGTCTTCTGATCAGACGGTGAGTAGTCTTATTCCGTAGACGCCTTTCTAAAATTTCTAAAATTAGGATATATTATATATTATGTACATGCATGTTTTGGCTTCCAACATAATATATGACTTTATCTAGAGATGATTTCAGTCAAATATATTTAATCATACATTTGATTAGACTGATTTGGGATATGAATACATTGGTGATATATAGAGATGATTGGAGATGATTATACTATTATGATTTTATACTGAGATAATCTCTAGCATGAGTGTGCATGTGATAGACTAGCAAGAGTATGTAGGTGTTAGATACATGGTTGAAGTCTGCATTACATCATTTTTCTCTTGGCTTCTCTACCACCTAAATTCCTGAGTTGCATGATCTGTTGGGGTACCGGATATATGCATATGTCCTATCATGTATAGAAAATCATAAAAATAGTTGTATATGTGATGTGATGTGATGTGATGGCTGGAACGGTATCTGGTCCGGACTAGTACTAGACATACTCTTAGCGTATGGTAGAGTATGGTGATGGCTGATGGTTGTACTCTTAGCGTATGACAGAATACAACTATCATTGATATACCCTTAGCGTATGGTAGGGGTATGATTACTTTCTTCTGAGATACCTTTAGCGTATAGTAAGGTATGATTTATCTCCAGAGATACTCTTAACGTATGATAAGGTATGCTCTGAGCTTGTGGCATGATGAGTATCGAGTTTGGGGTTGGGTACCATAGTCCAGCATGATGGATGATATTTAGAGTTGAGACGGATGATTGTGATAGTGACAGATATGTGGATTATATCTGCCTCTAACATATGCGATTATCTAGTGGTTGGCATGCATCATGCATCATCATTGATGTGACTAGTATCATTGGATCATAATTGTTATACATCATATGTTGTTATATTCGGTGATGTTATATTATAATTTTATCATGAGATATACTTTTAATTGAGGATATAATATACTCATTCATGAGAATTGATTCCGTTTTTATATATGTCATTGATGATATATATATATATATGCTCATACATGGCATCATACTGCTTTTTTATTCATATTATCCAGTATATGCTTTACTCTCTGTTTGGCATCACAAATTCGGGGTAAGGTCTATTCACTAAGCTTTTTGCTCATGATTCTCTTTATTTCTTTTCTAACCCCCTCATATATGTGGCACGTGATGGCGACTTAAGAAGATATTTTAAAGCAATAATAAGGTAAGCTATAGATGCGAGATGGTATAGATGATAGTTTATATAGAAATTGAGTTGTACTAGTATTTGATATTTGTACTCTTTTGTATTAGACGATGATTTGTATAATACAGGTCGAATCATAGTGTACTATTGTATTAGTTGTTTTAGTTGTATTTTGATGGTTTGTTGTGGCCTGTATGGGTCCTGCCAAATTATGTAGTGGTTTAGTTTATAATATTATGGACTTGGATATTCATATGTTAACAAGTTTATTTAGTTAAAAGTATAATTTATTTGGTGATTGATTATGTGATCATGGATAGATTAGCAGGTTTTATTTGATTATATCATGATCATATGTGCATAGGAGAGTATCTGTATGTGACAGGCCCCACTCAACCTATCACGTGCGCCACGTGTGCCGTGTGGGCACATGGGCGTGCACATGCCCGTGCCGGTCGGGGGCGTTACAGTTTGTGAGGGTGCAACCATATTGACAGGTGACCTTATGTCCGATACGTAACCAAAAGTTAGAACATCACTACTTTGGTCCGTTTCGAGTGTTAAAGCGTATTGGTCTAGTTGCATATCGTTTGGAGCTGCCGGAGAGGTCAAGAGTGCATCCTGTTTTTCATGTTTCATTGTTGAGGGAGCGCATTGGAGATCATTAAATCATTGGATCAATTCTATCGGAGCCATTGGAGGAGATAGAGATCGTAGAGCCAGTTTGTGTACTAGCTAGGCACCGACGACGATATAGTACTAGATTGGAGATGGAGATTCTAGTTGAGTGGCTTGGCAAGCCATCTGATGAGGAGACATAGGGTTGGAGACTGACATTTTGGAACATTTCCTTGACTTTTCACCTTGAGTGCAAGGTGGGGGAAGCGTGGTGGGCTGATACATTTAGTTTTGATCTTTTCTTATTGTATTAGTTGTTAATTTTAATTAAAATAAAATTCCTGTAGGTCGCGTTCGAACGCAGGAGGGGTCGCGTTCGAACGCCCTTGCGAACGCCTACATCAGGTTCGCAAATATAGATAACACAAATTGTGCATTCGAACGCGATCGGGCGAGTTTGAACGCCGCGTTCGAACAGCTGCATCACATTCGCACATACAGAGAACGTCTTTTATGGTGGACCGGCGGTAATGGGTGGCACCATCATACACTTAATTAGGATATTTTCTTATTACATTAGCTGTTTATTTTTATTAAAATAAAATTCTTATAGGTCGCGTTTGAGCGCAGGTGGGGTCGCATTCGAACGCCCTTGTGAACGCCTGCATCAGGTTCGCAAATATAGAGAATGCATATTGTGTGTTCAAATGCAATTGGGCGAGTTCAAACGCTCACGTTTGAACGCCTATATCATGTTCGCACATCTAGAGATGGGTTTTTTGAGTGCGTTCGAACGCGATCGGGTGCGTTCGAACGCAATCGACGGGAATCCTCTAGAATTAGGGTTTCATATTATTTTAGGACTTGTTGGCTAGCCTCTATAAATATGTGGAAGGCAGCCAACTTGATTATACTATTGGATTATTAATTTTTTGTCTCTTATCTTCTCTCTAGACTTTTCCCTCCTTCCACTTCACCATCCTTCTATCTCTACCGTTGGCAAAGTTTCTCCTCACTTCTAATCTCCCTTAACTATCGAGCCACCCTCTTCTTTGGGATCTCGAACACTTCCTTCTCTTCATCTACTTTCTTTAATCACTTTTAGTATCCACCCTCATCTCCATACCCATCCATAACCCTAACATCCACTTCATCTATCACTACCACCATCAACCACGTCATTCCATGTTATCGTCCCTGGTACAGTACGAATCTGCGAAGGGCGTAAATACAAAAGTTGTAGATTAGAAAGTGATGGATCCAACCCAATTAGTTTCGTAATTTTATGACTACGGAAGAATATCTGATAAATATTTTTCCACAGTTGCGCGGACTAATTTCTACAATAAATTCAGATCTTGAAAGAATCTTAGCGTAGCCTATCTTTGGTTCTAAATCTTATCAAATTCATATTAGAGCTTATCAAGTGGTATCAGAGCCCTATCAATTGGTATCAGAGCCTTATTAATTGGTATTAGAGCAGGCAAACCTCGGACCTTCATTAATGGTTGAAACAAGGAAGTTGACATCAACAAGGAGACCTATGGAGAGCACACCGACAAGAGAGGACTCAATGCATGATGATCCTAATCGTTAGGCCAATTCCTTTAGAGCGACCATGGCAGGACCAAGTCAACCAACGTCTATTGGTTCGAATATGGATAAACTTAGGGGCATGTTCCAAATATTGTTGCATAGAGTTGACAACATGCAAAAAGATCACAATGAATTCAAGAAATATGTCGTGAATCGATTAGGTTCGTCATCTCCTCGACGACGAACAGAGTTTTAAGAAGGACCAACGGTGGGACCCCATCAAATCGATACCCCCACAGGTCCATGTGCGTCATATGAGTATCAATGATCCCTTCCTACCTATGCCTTCACATCATCCCCCACCTCTATTACAAAACCCAAGACCGACGGTGGTGGAACTCGAGAGGCGTGCGGCACCGGTGCGCTTCGTCGATAAAGAGGATTGGCACTATGAAGATGAGGTTGATCCCTATAAAGTTGGTGATGAACGTGCTCAAGGATTTAGAGAAGGTGATCAACATGTGCAAAGGTTTTGACTTGAAACGAGGATTTTTTACGAACCCGACAATGCTATTCGGGGGAGAACTGCACGCTTGGACTTTCCAAAATTCCAAGGCGGTGATCCAACGGATTAGGTGTTTTAAGTTGAACAATATTTTGATTGTCAAGGTACAACGGAAGATGCAAAAGTCCAGATGGCTGTTACGATCCTTCCTCGGCTATAGGCTCTGATACCAGATTGATACGAACCCTCTTTTGGTGCTATGGCTCTGATTCAAGATTAATACGATCTTGCACGGAACTTTGAGATCAGATCCCGAAATATCCCGCCGTTGGATCGCTGTGAAATTTTGATATGTTGTAGGCCCGGAAAAGAGCTTTCCAACGGATCTCGTTTCAGGCGAATCGGAGATGGGGATCTCGAAATATCGTTCGTTTAGTGGACGAACGTCAGGATACTCTGTTTTGGATTCCGTGGATGAAGGCACGAAATCCTAGGTAATGGTGGATTGTGGAGGGCCGGTGTTGATGGGGTGGCACCGGTGTAAAAGTGATGGTGGAAGGGTTATGGATGATGGAAAGGTTAGGGATAGCGATGGATAAAATTGGAAGAAGGGGGAGAAGAGGGCCACTCCTAAGGGACTAGGGTGATTGGCCTGTCGAGGGAGATTAGAAGCGGCGTCGCCGGGGAGATTGAGGGAACGGGAGCGAAGAAGATGAAGGAGGCAAGGCAAACTCAATTCTCAATCATTCAATAATAATTTTGGTTACCCTACACATACTTTTATAGGCTAACCAACAACTCAATCTTATCCTAAAACACAATCTTATCCTAAAACTCAATCTTATCCTAAAACACAATCTTATCCTAAAACTCAATCTTATCCTAAAACTCAATCTTATCCTAAGGTAAATCCAAACTTGAGACGATGTCGGTGAAGTCCGAATCGTATCAATCCACCACGCTTCCGCAACCTTGTCCTCAAGGTTTGAAATTTGGGAAGCGATCCATGATGTCTGCCTCTAGCTCCCATGTAGACTCGTCAGTAGGTTTGCCCAACCACTCAATCAGCACTTCAGTCTCTAATCTGGATCCTTGGCGTCTTCTCCTACGACTTAGGACTCGAACCGGCTCAGTGGAGCCATCTTCCTCCATTGGTTCGGGTAAGGTCGAACCCACTACATGGTTAGGCCCGATCTGGGCCTTCAATGCCGAGACATGGAAGACGGGATGTATCCTGGTTCCTTCAGGTAGGTCCAATCGGTAAGCTACTGGACCGATTCGTTGTAGCACTCGGTACGGACCATAGTACTTGTATCCCAACTTTTGGTTCAAAATTGGCCTCAATGTGGATTGTCGATACGGTTGAGCTCGAACGAACACCAATTGATCCACCTCAAATTCTCGCTCACGTCTGCCTTTGTCATGCGTTTGCTTCATGCGGTTTTGTGCTGTGGCTAGGTGAGTCTTGAGCCGTCTCAATGTTTCATCTCGATCAGCAAGCTCCAAGTCAAGCTCAGTCCTATCCGTCGTCGCGAGTCTATCGTAGGCACGCAAGACAGGGGGAGTGCGCCCATAAACCGCCTCAAATGGGGTCATGCCAATGCTTGAGTGATGAGCGGTATTGTATGACCACTCAGCCCAGGGAAGAAATTTGACCCAATCCTTTGGTCGATCCGCCACAAAGCATCGCAAGTATTGCTCTAGTCCACGATTCACCACCTCGGTTTGGCCATCCGTCTCGGGGTGATATGCTGAACTAAGATTGATTTGAGTCCCTTGCAGTCTGAAGAACTCGGACCAAAACTCACTTATGAAGATGCGATCCCGGTCTGACACGATCGTCCTAGGCATCCCATGCAAGCGTGCCACTTCCCGAACAAAAATTTCAGCAACCCTTTTTGCTGAAAACGGGTGAGACAATGTTATGAAATGTGCATACTTGCTCAATCTATCCACCACAACAAACACCACCGATTGTCCTCGAACTTCCGGCAGCCCCTCGATGAAGTCCATGGAGATATCCTCCCAAATACGCTCTGGTATTGGTAGTGGTTGCAGTAGCCCGCTAGGCTTGAGTGCCTCTGATTTGGTTCGTTGGCAGATTTGACATTCACGCACATACTTCTTCACGTCCGTCTTCATCCCAGTCCAAGTACAGTTTTGGGCCAGCCGCTTGTAAGTACGTAATACCCCTTCATGACCTGCTATAGGAGTATCATGGAAGTGTGACATCAATAGCCTCCGTAGCTCTTCGTTTCGGGGTACCTTGATTCGCCCGTGCTCTAGTACTAACCCATTGCGCTCCTCGTGCTCGGGGTTGCTTGAGGGGTTCTCTCTCAACTCCTCCATGAGTCGGACCAGATCACTATCCTCTGCACTGGCTCTCCGTAGATCTGAAAAGAAAGGAAAAGTGGGTGCCGAGAAAGAAGCGAGCCCCCTTTCTTTTGGAAGTTCAAGCAGCGGTTTACTTCCATCCAACAACACTCTCTGATCATCTCTCCAAAAAGTCAATGTGAGGCTTGTAAAATCAAAGGTCACGGGCCCCAAGCTCCGAAGCCATTGGGTCCCTAAAACAATATCGGCACCTTGCAAGGCCAATGGATAAAGATCCAATGTGAAAGTTTGGCCTTGCACCTTCAATTCTGCACCTCCACAAATAGAATCTGCTCGCAAGGTGGTGCCATCTCCAATCGTCACATCGAACCCTTCCGTGGGTTCCGACTCGAGCCCAATCTTCCTAAGGAGCCTCTTGTCAATGAAGTTGTGGGTGGACCCGGTGTCAATCAAGATTCTCACTGTGGTCTTCTTGACTACTCCGTTCACCCGCAATGTCTTTGGCGCAGCTGTCCCCGAATAGGCGTGGAGGGAGATTTTGGCCATCGTGTCCTCCGCGTGATGTTGCTCCTCAACTTCTTCTCCTCGATGTCCAGCCACATCTGCACTTTCAGCTGCCATGGGTGGAAGATCGTGGCCTTCTCCTTTGAGTGGTAGCTTGGCAGGGAGCTGCAACGTCATCGCTGGTGATGAAGCTGTCGTGGTCGACTGTCGATTGACCGAGGAGAATGGTAGAAGATCGCTGGAGGCCATATGCGATTTCTTCTTAGTTGCCGACTCACTATGGTTGCAAAGGGAGCTAGTGAAAGGCGGCCCAAGTGTCGAAATTCGCGATTTCGGATCATCTCCTTCACCACTGATGAGGATTCCTGATGAGGGATATCCAGCGACCAGGTGTGGGGTAGCCAGCACTTCGCGGTTTGTCGACGAGGTCTCCGGTGCATGGGAAGATGTGGAGGTTCCGAGGGCTGCTACAATGGTTGAGGATCTCATTGTAGCCGGTGGCAGTTCGTTGCGGCTGACCATGGGTCGAGGTGTAGAATCTCGATCTTGCCGGATAGCCGAACTCTCCCCTATTTTTGTGATGAACGGGGAGGCCGTGGAGGATGTTGGGTATGTTGTGGAGGGTTCCCAATGCTGTCTTGTGATTGCCTTGCTTGTTGAAAAAGGTTTCGTCCATGCCCGTATTTCCTGCATCATCTCCATCATTATTTGCTTGTTGATGGCAATCTGTTTGGAAATAGACCCCAACATGGATAGAACGCTAGGTTCTTCCGTATTCCTATTAGATCGAGTGATCGTCATTGGAAGCGCTTGTCCGAGGAACGGTGGCTCTGATACCAGCTTGTTACGATCCTTCCTCGGCTATAGGCTCTGATACCAGATTGATACGAACCCTCTTTTGGTGCTATGGCTCTGATTCAAGATTAATACGATCTTGTACGGAACTTTGAGATCAGATCCCGAAATATCCCGCCGTTGGATCGCTGTGAAATTTTGATATGTTGTAGGCCCGGAAAAGAGCTTTCCAACGGATCTCGTTTCAGGCGAATCGGAGATGGGGATCTCGAAATATCGTTCGTTTAGTGGACGAACGTCAGGATACTCTGTTTTGGATTCCGTGGATGAAGGCACGAAATCCTAGGTAATGGTGGATTGTGGAGGGCCGGTGTTGATGGGGTGGCACCGGTGTAAAAGTGATGGTGGAAGGGTTATGGATGATGGAAAGGTTAGGGATAGCGATGGATAAAATTGGAAGAAGGGGGAGAAGAGGGCCACTCCTAAGGGACTAGGGTGATTGGCCTGTCGAGGGAGATTAGAAGCGGCGTCGCCGGGGAGATTGAGGGAACGGGAGCGAAGAAGATGAAGGAGGCAAGGCAAACTCAATTCTCAATCATTCAATAATAATTTTGGTTACCCTACACATACTTTTATAGGCTAACCAACAACTCAATCTTATCCTAAAACACAATCTTATCCTAAAACTCAATCTTATCCTAAAACACAATCTTATCCTAAAACTCAATCTTATCCTAAAACTCAATCTTATCCTAAGGTAAATCCAAACTTGAGACGATGTCGGTGAAGTCCGAATCGTATCAATGGCAAGCTTCCACCTCCAAGGAACGGCATTGCACTAATATAGATCGGTTATTCGTAGTAGTAGATTTACTAGATGGGCTGATTTTTGTAGAAGAATTACACGCAGATTTAGGAAAGCAGCATAAGAAGATTTTGCTGCCACATTAAGCAAGATGATTCAGAGGACTACCGTATTGGAGTACCAAGCTGAGTTTAAAAGAGTTAGTAGTCGTTGTGAACCACCGTATCCAGAACATACATTAATGAGTACATTTATTTCAGGGCTGCGAGAGTAGACACAAGTGGATGTTCGTGCTCTATGTCCTACTACTCTTGGGGGAGGCCTTTGAGAAGGCCATGAGGATGAAACAAAAGCATAGGGCTTTAATGATGGCAGCGAAATATAATTGGGGCAACCGAGATGGCCGGTTTGCACTTAGAACGTCGGCTGAAAAATCTGTGATTTCAAAAATAGCGGCTGCGAGTACTAGACCATGACCACCTTTAAGACCTTCTTCCGACGTTAGAGGAGGCACAAGACCCCCGTTCGAACTCTCACACCTGCCTAGGTGGAGGAGCGAAGAGCGAAGGGCCTTTGCTTTCGATGTGATGAGCGTTTCACCCCCGGTCATCGGTGTTCTAAACCAATAGGGAGTGTGATGCTTATCGATGGTCCTGAGGAGGATGATGAGATTGATGATAATGGAGAGTGTCTAGAGGAGACCCTTGAGGAGGCCATTGTGAAGGGTGTTGAGGAAGATATCCAAGCTGAAATATCAATGCATGCATATTCGGGTACTTCCGCGTCGAGAACGTTACGAAACCATTATGTGCACATCCTCATCGATTCGGGGAGTACACAACTTTCTAGATGAGAGGCAAGTGAGGAGATTGTGTCGCCGAGTTAGTATATGGGTGTAAGGACACGACATCATTGTGGACTTGTATCCGTTGGTTCTACGAGGAGCGGACATTGTCCTTGGTGCTCAGTGGTTACAGAGTTTGGGACCCATCATATTTGATTTTCAAAGCATGTGGATGAAAAATAAACAAGGAAACAAAGATTGTGGCTTGATGGTGTTCAGACTTTGTCGATTCCTGCGATGCAGCCTATGGTGGGGCTACTTGGTGCGTATGATTTGGCCTATCTTCTTCAGTTATGACCAGTAAGAGATGAGCCTCAAATGAGTTTAGGTACTACCATTGAATTGTCTAATTTATTAGATAATTTTTCTGAACTATTTGAGGAGCCGTAGGAGTTGCCACCGAGGAGAGCGGCGGACCATCGTATAGAAATTGTACCCAGGGCTGCACTGGCGAACGTGAGGCTTTATCGGTATCCACATGTGCAAAAAGAAGTTATCTCAAAGATGGTAGCTGAAATGTTGGAGTAAGGCCTCATACAACCAAGTCATAATTCATACTTATCCCCCATGCTATTGGAACGAAAAAAGGATAAAACATGGTATTTTTGTATCGACTATCGAGCACTAAACGCTATTACCGTCAAGGACCGGTATCCCATTCCAATTGTCGAGGAGTTGCTGGACGAGCTTGTAGGAGTGACTATATTTAGTAAGCTTGATTTGAGGGCCGGGTATCATTAAATTAGAGTTCACCCGGCGGATGTGCACATTTCGAACTCCGGACAAACATTAAGAGTTCTAAGTGATGTCTTTTGGTCTCACCAATACTCCAGCTACCTTTCAAGGCCTCATGAATGATATATTTCGGCCTCTCTTGCAAAGGTATGTCTTGATATTGTTTGATGATATTTTGGTGTATATCAGAACTAAATTGGAGCATTGGTGGCATTTGAAGGACATGTTGAATTTGTTGGAGCAAAACTAATTGAAGATCAAGAAGTCCAAGTGCTTATAGGGAGTACCAAAGGTGGAGTATTTAGGCCACATCATTTCAGTGGATGGTATAACGGCAAATCCTCAAAAGGTTGCATGTATGACTGCTTGACCTATTCCTATTACTACCACCGGATTGAGAGGATTTTTGGGGCTGACTGGTTATTATCGTTGATTCATTGCCGAATATGGTAAGATCGCTGCTCCTCTCACTTCTTTGTTGAAGAAGGACTCTTCTAAATGGATGGTTGAAGCCATTTCAGCCTTTGAAAAATTGAAAATAGCAATGAGGATGGCACTCGTTCTAGCGCTACCGGACTTCACCAAAGAACTCATTGTTGAATGTGATGCATCGAGTGTTGTCATAGGAGCTGTACTAATGTAAGAAGGACATCCCATTACCTATTTTAGCAAGGCTTTATCATAAAAATCTTAGCAATTATCGATTTATGAGATAGAGATGTTGGCAATTCTGCATACGGTAACAAAGTGGAGGCTTTATTTGATCAGTAGACGATTTATTATCCGAACCGATCAAAGGCCTTATTATAATTCATTATCCGAACCGATCAAACGATTTATTATCTGAACCAATTCATTATATATATATGTAATCAATTCTTACGAAGCATATTATGTTCTCAACCAAAATATATCTCATGATAAAATTATAATATAAAATCACTTAACATAACAACATATGATGTATCATAATCATGATCTAATGATAATAGTCATATTAGTATCGATACATGACGGATGCCAACTACTTAATATCACATATATTAGAATCAGATACAATCTACATATTTCTCACTATCACAATCATCCGTCTAAACTCTGAATATTATCCACTATGTTGGACTATGGTACCCGGCCCTAAACTCGATACACATCATGGCATAAGCTTAGAGCATACCCTGTCATACACTAAGAGTATCTCTGTAGTTAATCATACCCCGCCATACGCTAAGAGTATATCAATGATAGTTGTACCTTATCATACGGTAAGAGTACAATCATCAACTATCACTATACTATATCATATGCTAAGAGTATATCCAATACCTATCTGGATCAGATACCGTTCCAGCCATCACATCGCATACACATGTATTTTATGATTTTCTATACATGATAGATCATATGCATATATCTAGTATTACAACAGATCATCCAACTTAGGAATTTAGGTCTAAAGAAGCCAAGAGAAAGATGATGCAATATAGACCCCAACCATATATGGAACACATGCATACTCCTGCTAGTCTATCACATGCACACTCATGCTAAATATTATCTCGACATAAAATCATAACAGCATAGTCATCTCCAATCATCTCTATATATCACCAATGTACTCATATCCTAGATATGCCTAATCAAATATATGATAAAATATGCTTGATTGAAATCATCTCTAGATAAAGTCATATAATTATGCTGAAGGCCAAAACATGCATATATATAATTATATAATATATCCTGATTTGAGAAATGCATCTAGGGGATAAGACTAGTAACCATAATTGTAATTACCAAACAATCACTTGTTCAGGTTGCTACAACATCTTCGATAGCTAGGTCCACAGGGTCTTGAATAGGGGGGTCGGAATCTGAAATTATTTATAACATATAATATCAGTCTTTTCACTAATTAAAATTAACCCGACTAAAAGATAGTTCCTCTTTGTAATCATATACTATTAATTCATATATTCATTTTGTTACTTATTAACCATAATTATATTATCCTAATATTCTCTTTGATAATTAAGAAAATAAGAATTAAATTAATGCAAGTAATTACATATGAAAATAAGTGCATAATTCAAATAATTACTATATATAGCTAGGATTAATATAGTAATTTATATTACATGCATTTTGCTAATCCTGATATAATTAGATTTATTTATTAACCATGATAAAATTAGATTTAATTCATATAAACTAAATAAATTAGATTAACTACAATAATTAAATAACGAATAACATAATCTAACATAATTTAAATAGTAAATAAATAAATTACACATAGTGTTGGGCTCAGCCCAACACCTCACAGCCTCAAGGTGTTGGGCCGAGCCCAGCACTTAAGCGCACTTGCTATAGGGTGTTGGCCTGAGCCCAGCACCACTACAGCAGACACCTGAGAGAAGAAAAAGAAGAGGAAAAAAGAGGGAGGAGCGAGGGCCGAGCCATAAGGGAGGGGAACGGCCGCTAGTGGCCACTCAGCGGCCAGCCTCTCACCGACGGCTCGGTCCTCTGACCACCTAGAGGAGAAATAGTGAGAGGTAGAGAACTAGAGAGAGAGAAATAGAGGAGGAAGGAGAGAGAGAGGCTCATTGACGGGTAGGAGGGTTGACGATGGCTCCTCCCGACAGTCGGTGGTTGTTGAGGGACTAGAAGGAGAGAGAGCTAGAGAGAAAGAGGTTGAGGGAATGAAAGGAGGAGAAAGAGAAAATTAGAGAGAGAAGAGAGAGAGGGGTCGAGGTGGTCACATGGCGGTAGCAGAGTGGCTGCTAGTGGCCACTCAGTGGCCAGCCTCTCGCTGGCGGCTCGGTCCTTCGACCACCTCGAAGAGAAATATGATACGATCTCCCCTTTTGGCTAAGGCTCGATCTATTCCGATTTTCAGATCTGGATAGGATTTGACATAGAAATTAGAAAATAGATCCTAAACGATACTGCCATTGGATCGACTTGAGATTTTGATATGTTGTAGCCTCGAAAAAGATCTTTCCAACAAATCAAGTTTCATGCGAATCCGATGTAGGAATCTTGAGATATCGTCTGATTAATGGACAAACATCAGAGGGTCTATCTTAGAACCCGTGGATAGAGGCACGAGATCCTTGATAATGGTGGTTGGTGGTGGACCGGCGTTAATGGGGTGGCACCGGTGAATAAGTGGTGGTGGAAGGGTTATGGGTGATGGAAGGGTTATGGGTGATGGAAGGGTTATGGGTGATGGAAGGGTTAGAATAAGTGTGGGATAGATTGGAAGAAGGGGGAGGAGTGGGCCGCCCCTAAGGGACTAGGGTGATTGGCCGGTCGAGGGAGGTTAAAAGCGGCGTCGCCGGGGATCGAAAGAATGGCAGCGAAGAAGACGAAGGAGACAAGGCAAAAACTCAATTCATCAATAATGACCCATGGTTGCCATCCACATCCTTTAGAAGCTAACCAAACAATTCAAAAATAACCCTAAACACTACATTTTCGCTGACCGCGTTCGAACGTGCCCGATTGCATTCAAACGCATCTATTTTCCTCTTCTCTAGATTTGCGAACGCAATGCAGACATTCGCAGCACGTTCGAACGCACCTATTTCCCACTTCTCTAGATTTGCTAACACGATGCAGGCACTCACAACGCGTTCGAACGCATAATTCACACTCTTTGAATGTGCGAACGTGATGTAGGCGTTCACAACCGCATTTGAACGCACTCCACCCACATTCGAACGCGACATACAGAAAACTTATTTTTTAATAATTAAACATTAAAACAAGAAACAAAGACACCCCTAAAGTGAATCCATGCTTGAGACGATATTGGTGAAGTCTGAATCGTATCAATCCACCACGCTTCCGCAACCTTGTCCTCAAGGTTTGAAATTAGGGAAGCGATCTTTGAACTCTGTCTCAAGCTCCTCCATGATTTGATCCTCTACATTGGTTCCCCACATATCTGAAAATAGGGGAAAGGTTGGTGCTGAAAAAGAGGCGAGCTCACTTATGTCCGGTTGGCGCGAAAGGGCATCGGCCGCTCGATTCTCGATCCCCTTTTTGTAACTAGTTTGTAGTCATACCCAAGGAGTTTGTGACCCACCGTTGCTGTGTCGGGGTGTGCACACATTGCTCCATGAAGTAGGGTAAGCTACGCTGGTCCGTGCGGATAGTAAACCGTTGGCCAATGAAGTAAGGTCGCCATTCGGTGACGGCGTATAAAATTGCTAGCATTTCGCGCTCGTAGGTGGATAGCTGTCGTGACCGGTTTGACAATGCCTTGCTCATATTTGCCACGGGTTTGCCCTCTTGCATCAAAACTACTCCAATGCCCTCACTCGAAGCATCGCATTCCACCACAAAGGGCTTGTTGAAATCTGGTAGTGCTAGAACTAGAGTAGTAGACATAGCTATCTTCAAGGCTTTGAAGGCCTCCGTCGCCTTGCCCATCCATTGAAACCCACCTTTTCTGAGTCAGGAGGTCAGTGGGGCAGCAATTTTGTCGTAGTTGGCAACGAATCGCCAGTAGTACCCCATCAACCCAAGGAATCCCCTCAATTCCCGCTGATTAGTGGGAATCGACTAGTCCACCATATTCTTGATCCTACTTGGATCGGCTTCCACTCCTCTTGCTGAGATTATATGTCCCAAGTACTCCCCTCATGGCTCTCCCCAAAGACACTTGCTCATCTTAACTTTTAACTTGTTTTGTTGCAAGATATTCAACACCTCACGCACATGCCGCAAGTGCTCGCTCTAATTCTTGCTATACACTAGAATATTGTCAAAGAAGACGAGCACGTACCGATGCAAGAGCGGGTGGAAAAGGTCATTCATCAGCCCTTGGAAGGTGGCCGGCGCATTGGTGAGCCCAAACGGCATGACTCGAAACTCATAGTGGCCATCGTGAGTTCGGAACGCCGTTTTGTGCACATCTTCCGAGTCGACGCGGATTTGATGGTACCCCGCTCTTAAGTCAAGTTTGCTGAAGTAAGCCGACCCTGTGAGTTCATCCAGTTACTCCTCGATCACCGGTATTGGATACCGGTCTTTCACGGTAATCGCATTCAAGGCTCGGTAGTCGACGCAAAATTGCCAACTCTGGACTTTCTTCTGAACTAGCAGCACCGCGATGAGTAGGCACTTCTACTCGATTGAATAATCCCTTACTTGAGCATTTCCACTACCAATTTACTAATCTCTTCCTTCGAGATATGCGGGTATCGATAGGGTCAGACATTTGCTGGTTCAGCCCCTAGAATGATCTAGATGCAATGGTCGTGCCGACGGGTTAGCGGTAGTCTTCAGGGTTCCTCGAAGAGATCCTTGAATTCCTGCAGCAGCTCTTGCATGTCAGCGGCTATTTCCCTTGGTGATGGATGTTCTGGTTCAATAACAGCCATTTGCAATAATTGAGGTCGGTCCCCTACACAAGGAATGTCCAAAAGTGGTTGCAATGTCAGCCCTTGCCGTGGTTGATTTCCATCCTGCAGCACCCTTCGACCATTCCTCCGAAATGTCATTATGAGGTTTCAGAAATCAAATGTTACGGGCCCCAAGCTTTAAAGTCATTAGGTCCCCAAGACAATGTCAGTACCTCGCAAGGCCAATGGATAAAGATCCAATGTGAAAGTTTGGCATTGCACCTTCAATTCCACACCTCCACAAATAAAATCCGCTCGCAATGTGGTGCAATCTCCAATCGTCACATCGAACCCTTTCGTGGGTTCCGACTAGAGCCCAATCTTCCTAAGGAGCTTCTTGTCAATGAAGTTGTGGGTGGACCCGGTGTTGATCAAGATTCTCACTGTAGTTTTCTTGACTACACTGTTCACCCGCAAAGTCTTTGGCGTGGTTGTCCCTGAATAGGTGTGGAGGGAGATTTCGGCTATCATGTCCTTCATGGGTTGCTCCTCAGCTACTTCTCCTTGATGTCCAGCCACACCTTCATTTTCAGCTACAAACTCATCCTCCACATCCTCCAATCCATCTATTAGCATCACCGGTCCCATTGGTTTAGCACAGCGATGCTCGAGTATAAACTTCTCATCACAATGAAAGCATAGGCCTTTGGCTTTTCGTTCCTCTACTTGAGCAGGTGTGAGTACTCATCCCGGACCTCTAGGTGCATACTTCACATTTTGGGATGGCTTCAGGGGTGCTCGAGGAGGCACCATTGCAGCAACGGTTCTTGGTACCCCGGTAACATTTCCTACCGCTATGGTTGGTTGAACCGAATTGCGGCTTCCTTGGCTCGTCCAACTCTATTTCAAGTGTAACTTCATGACCCTGTGTCTGTCTTCCATGAGTACCGCATCTTCGAAGGTCTCCTTTAAAGTTCTAGGCCTTAAAGCCCTCATGTCGGCTTGTATGTCTCCCCGCAGCCCGAAGATAAAGGTGCTGCAAAGTTGCTGATCCATCTATGGGGGATGACATCGATTACTTATCCTCTTAAATTCTTCTTGGTATGCCCCAACAGTGGTCTTTTGCACCATCTTTGAGAGGAGAGCATCGAAGTCTTCATACCCCGACGCTCCAAATCGCTGCGTGATATTAGCGCAAAAGTTAGCCCAAGTTTCGATAGCCTCATTGGCATTGGATGCTCGAAACCAATGAAGCGCTACATTTTCAAGGTGGAAGCTCACAAGCGTCACCTTGTATTCTTCCGCCGTACCCTAGTATGTGAAGAATTGCTCTGCCCTATACAACCAATCAATCGGATCGCCACCTTTGAACTTGGAAAATTTGAGACGCACAATTTGCCCACGGATGCCGTTTTCTCGATCCGAATCATGTCCAAGTCTTTGTCTAACTGGAGGAGGATGCACCATGAATGGTTGATGATCCCTCCTTCGATTTTGATTAACTCGCCGTGGTTTAGGTCCGTGTTCAGGTTCGAATGCACCTATTTCCCACTTCTCTAGATTTGCAAATGCGATGCAAGCGTTCACAGCGCGTTCGAACTCGACGTTCGAACACACAATTCGCACTCTCTGGATGTGCGAACGTGATGTAGGCGTTCACAACCACGTTCAAATGCACTCCACCCGCGTTCGAACGGGACATACAGGAAACTTATTTGTTAAGAATTAAACATTAAAACAAGAAACAAAGACACCCATAAAGTGAATCCATGCTTGAGACGACATCGGTGAAGTTCGAATCATATCAAAATAGTGAGAGGTAGAGAACTAGAGAGAGAGAGAGAGAGAGAAAGAGAAGGAAAGAGAGAGAGAGAGGCTCACTGACGAGTAAAAGGGCTGACGGCGGCTCCTCCCGGTAGTCGGTGGTTGTTGAGGGACTAGAGGGAGAGAGAGCTAGAGAGAGAGGTTGAGAGAATGAGAGGAGGAGAAAGAGAAAATTAGAGAGAGAGAGAGGAAGAGAGAGAGAGAGGGGTCGAGGTGGTCACGTGAGTGGCCGATGGGCTTGGTCCCACATCCAAGCTTCATCGCGACGCCAAGATAAAGTGGCTCGATGGAGGTCCATGGCACTCCACCGCTGCCACAGCATGCAAAGCATGTTGGGCACAAGGCCGGTCACAACGTGGCCGGTCGCATCGTGCCTAGCTAATTTTTTTTATTACTTAGGTTATTACACTAATACCACTTGATATAGATCGTGCGTCCGTTCTCGACTGATACATTAAGTTAGGGTCTTTTCTTATCACATTAGTTGTTTATTTTCATTAAAATAAAATTCCTGTAGGTTGCGTTTAAACGCGGAAGGGGTCACATTGAAACGCCCTTGCGAATGCCTACATCAAGTTCGCAAAAATAGGGAACACAAAATGTGAGTTCGAACGCGGTCAGGCGTGTTCGAACGCCTGCATCGCGTTCGCACATACAGAGAACACCTATTGTGCATTTAAATGTGATCGGCAGAAATCTTCTAGAATTAGTGTTAATAATTGTATTTTGGCTTGTTGGCTAGCCTCTATAAAGGTGTGGATGGTAGCCAAAATCATTATGCTATTAGATTATTAGTTTCTTGCCTTATATCTTCTCTCTATTCTCTCTATCCTAATCTCCCTCCTCCCTCTTCACCAACTTACCACCTTTACTATTGGCAAGATCTCTCATAACTTCAAATCTCCCTCATCTATTGAGCCCTCCCTCTTCCTTGGGATTTTGACCACTTTTCTCCCTTCGTCTTTATCCTTTAAACAATATCAATCATCCAACCTCATCTTCATTATTATTCATAACCCATCCACTCCATTTGTCACCACTATTATCATCTACAATATATTGTGTTTTAGTCTTAGTTATAGTTCAAATCTATGAAGGGAGTAAATACGAAAAACATAGATTAGGGAGTTGCAAATCAATTCCACTTAGTTTCGTAATTTTTTTAACTACGGAAGAATATTTGATGAATATTTTCCCTTGATTATACGGACTGTTTCCTACAATAAATTCAGATCTTGAACGAATCGTTCCGTAACCTTATCATTGGTATCAGAGCTAGGAGAACCAAAAACCTCCATTAATGGTTGAAATAAGGAAGATGACATTGACAAGGAGACCAATGGAGCACACTGACAAGGGAAGACTCAACCAACGATAACCCTAACGTGAGGCCAATTCCTTTAGAGAGACCACGACAGGACTAAGTCAACCAACATCTATGGGTGTGAATATGGGCTCGGCGGATGAACTTAGGGGCATATTCCAAATTTTGCTGCATAGAGTTGACGCAATGCAGAACAATCATAATGCTTTAAAAGAATATGTCATGAACCGATCGGCTTCGTCATCTCTTTGATGGTGATCGATACCTCAAGAAGGACCAGCGACAAGACCACACCGAACCGATACCTCATAGGTCTAGGTGCGACATGTTAGTGTCAATGATCCTCTTTTATTTATGCCTACACATCATCCCCCACCTCCGTAACAAAACCCAAGACCAATGGTGGTGGAACTCGAGAGGTGAGTGGCACTAGTGTGCTTCGTCGAAGAGGAGGATTGGCACTTTGAGGATGAGGTCGATCCCTTCAGAGATAGTGATAAACGTGCTCGAGGATTTAGAGAAAGAGATCAACATGCACAAAGGTTCAAACTTGAACCAAGGATCTTTCGCGAACCCGATAATGCTATTCGGGGGAGAACCGCACACTTGGACTTCCTAAAATTCTAAGACGGTGATCCAACGGATTGAGTGTTTCAAGTTGAACAATATTTTAATTGTCAAGGGACAGCAAAGGACGCAAAGGTCAAGATGGCAAGCCTTCACCTCCAAGGAATGGTATTGTATTGGTATAGATCAGTTATTCGTAATGGAGGATTTATCGGTTGGGCTAATTTTTGTAAGAGGATTGCACGCAAATTTGGGATAGTGGAATATGAAGATTTTACTGCCATATTAAGCAAGATGGTTTAGAGGACGATCATATTGAAGTACCAAGCTGAATTTGAAAGAGTTAGTAGTCATTGTGAGTCACCTTGGCCCGAACCAACATTGATGAGCACATTCATTTTAGGACTATGGGATGAGATACAGGCGAATGTTCGTGCTCTTTGTCTTACCATTTTTGAAAAGGCCTTTAAGAAGGCCGTGACGATGGAGAAAAAATATGAGGCTCTCAAGATGGCAGCAAAAATAAGTTGGGGCAACCGAGATGGGTGGTTTGTGTCTAGAACGCCGGTTGAAAATTCTGCAGATTCAAAGACAGTAGCTGCGAGTACTAGACCATAACAACTTTTGAGACTTTTTCCGATGTTAGAGAAGGTACAAGACCCCATATTCGAACTCTTACTCCTGCCCAAGTGGAGGAGCAAAGAGCGAAGGGCCCTTGCTTTCGATGCGATGAATATTTTACCCCCGGTCATCGGTGTTCCAAACCAATCGGGTGTGTGATGCTCATCGATGGTCTCGAGGAGGATGATGAGGTTGTTGATGATGGAGAGTGTTGAGAGGATGTCCATGAGAAGGCCGTTGAGTAGGGTGTGGAGGAAGATATCTAAGCTGAAATATCGATGCATGTATGTTCGGGTACTTCCTTACCGAGAAAGTTAGGGGTAGACGGACTCGTGTAATATAATTTTGATACGTTTATTTAAAAAAATAGTAATTTAAAATTATTTCTGAAGCTATTAAATATTAGTCTTATTATATAAAGATATCGATGAGAGTATTCTAACCATATATTTTTTACTAAAAATAATAACATTAAGAGGACTTATTAAGTAATTTAAAATATATTATATATATATTATATTAATTAAATAATAAATATAGTGCCCGTTGTATTAGAGTGCACCAGCCTCTTGGCTCTATATTTGGAGCCTCCCTCCCTTAGAGATGTCAAGGTATTTTTGAGGCATTAAGTCTTAAATATAGGGGTCAAAAGATAAATACCTATAGTGTAGGCAATAATAAAAAATAAAATATAGGTATTTTTGATAGACTTTTCTAATGTTTGTTTTAAAACCTTTCAACATTGGCATGGCCATCAAATTATGTTTTTTTTATCCTTATGAAGTGTAATTGATACCAAGACATAGTTATGATGTTTCAATATAGTTTAGCTTGGTAATATAATTATAAACTATAATTAACTTCACCCATGTTTGGTTTGAGTTTAGAGTAGCCATGTTTAGTAACAAAACTCCATTTTATCTCTAACTAAGTTCACTCCCAAATAAAGAGATAGAAAGTAAAAAAAATTCAATTTGAATTTAAATAGATTCCAATTTTTTCAAGGAATGATTTATATTTATTATTTTCATGTCCTATCAATATTCTCGTCCCTCTCTCCTATTATGAACTAGATTTGGATCGATCCGGACATAAGAAAGTTATAAAAATTAGTGATAGCCTCACGAGATACGGTTTTAATGGCTTTTGTTTCACATCAATCGAATGTCTGGATAAAAAGATATAATTAAAATAGTAGAGCAAG
The DNA here is from genome assembly GCF_048772165.1 of Typha angustifolia. NCBI lineage: Eukaryota > Viridiplantae > Streptophyta > Magnoliopsida > Poales > Typhaceae > Typha > Typha angustifolia. The sequence continues at coordinate 5,225,947 of NC_133252.1, read as the reverse complement.
GTCACAATGAGCCAAAACAGTAAATATCCGAAATTGTGGTAGTTGTTGAAGAGTGGCGGATGGCCAAGGGTGGTGATGGACGGCCGTAGGGTTGGGTGACTACTAAAGGTTATGATAACTATGGGTAGGAGGTAAAATTTAAGTTTCTAACTTAGATCTGCTTTTAAAAAAATAAAGATGATTTAAAAAATAATAAATACGAGAATAAGAAATAATTAAACTTAATTATTCATAATGCTTGGATTCACAATTTGTGGAAAAATATAAGGAGTTAATTAATAGTGATCAACGTGATCAAGCGGTCCACTTGGTTAGCCGGACGCGAACCGGCGGCCCGTTTCACCATTTCAGGTGAAAGTTCGACGCCACGTCGAAAAGGGCTTTATACTATCACAGCGGTGTGATCACAATTTGTGTTTGTATCGGAAGCCCGGATCTAGAAACCCATCTCTGACCTCGGAACACTTAATAAGGGTTGAGTCATTTTGCCCACCTCGAACTCTTTCCTTTCATCTCCTCTCCCACACCCCCGCTCCCTCTCTTCTCGCGATCCCCTTTACATTTCCGCAATCGAGGGAAGAGTAACCGAAGCAAGTACCCTAGATCTGATCCTTTCCTCCAGATCTTGGCATCTCGATCTGCCTCACATGGCGTGCATAAAGAGCGCGCAGCGATCTGCGTTGGTTGCCTTCGCCCCAGATGCTCCTTACATGGCCGCCGGCACCATGGCCGGCGCTGTCGATCTCTCCTTCAGCTCCTCCGCCAATCTCGAGATCTTTAAGCTCGACTTCCAATCCGACGCCTTGGAGCTCCCCATCGTCGCGTCGTGCCCCAGCACGGAGCGATTCAATCGCCTCTCTTGGTCGAAGCCCGGATCCGGCGCCTCGGGGGACTACACCTTGGGGTTACTCGCTGGTGGCCTTGGCGACGGCAGCATTGGTGTCTGGAATCCCTTAAAGTTGATGAGGTTTTACTGAGATCTGACTGTTCTTTATGAGAATTGGATTGTCTTTTGTTGAATTCTGATGTTTTTGGTGAATTATGATGACAATTCTGCTTGCTTCCGTTACAGTTCGCAGGATCAAGAGAGTGCTTTTGTTGCGCGGCTTGAGAAGCATACAGGACCGGTAATTCTGGCGTTCCATTTTAGATGGTTTTGTTAAGTTTCTAGATTAAATTTTCTTAATATATATATATTCTTTTTTCTGATATTTCAGGTTCGAGGTTTGGAGTTTAGTGCACTTTCACCAAATCTACTAGCTTCTGGGGCTGATGAAGGTGAGCTCTGCATCTGGGATCTAGCTAATCCTCCGGAGCCAAATCTATTTCCGTCGCTCAAGGTATGTAGTGATTCACATGATATAGTACTTGGTGCACATGGATGTCATTTTAGTAAGCATATGCTTCATGATTCTTATAAAAGAATTCAATTTAATTACATCTGAGGTTTTAATCTCGCTTCATCTCAAATTATATACTGTTTTAAATTTGCTAATATTATATCTTCATTGAATAGTCAATTGGTTATTTAGATTCCAGAATTCTATTATGGTGTATGTTGTAGTTTGTCTGCACATTGCATTATACTTCTCTTATATCCTTGTGGTAAATTATTCTGTATGAAAATCTCACCTAATCAACATACTGAAAGTCTGGAACATATGCTAGAAAAAATACGAACTGATTTTGTGGTGCTAACAAATCAATTGAACTTGGAAAAAAAAGAAATGCTAAAATCAGAAGTAGTTCCTATGCTTGGTCTGCTGGTCTTATAATTGATTATTCACATATTTAACACAAAAAATACCTTGTGAAAATTAAGTAGGAATTAAAGGGTCAAATCTTAGTTGAAGAAAGAAAAGGATATGTCTTCAGTGAAGTTACAATATCTATTAAGCTGCTGATTACCTAGTCATTAATAGTTTCCTCAATATGTTTATTAGTTCTATCAAGACAGTTGTCCACAACACTTCTGTACGGATGTTTCTAAAACACGAATTAGATCTGGGTCAGAACCTGCTTTTGTCCAACCTAGATTAGTCGCAAGCTTGTTTTGGGTCATTTCTCCCAAAGTAGGTAATACAAGTTTGGGCTTGACTTTAGACAGGTTCTATTAAAACCAAAAAGTTTTTGCTAAAACAGTTTGCTCTAACAGATACTTTGGACTGTGAATAAATACATTATAATTATTCGCAGCAAACTATATTACCACAGGGTGCATGTAAAGTCTTATAATTGGGGAGGAAGGAATCTCAATTTTTAGTATAAATTTTAAAGTTTTGTGGTTATTTAATGCAATGATGACCGTGCCACCATTGGCACGGGGCGTGCCGAACGGCATGCTTTGCATGCTAGTGGCATGCCTTTATAATATTTTTAATAAATCTTTTAAGATATTTAGAGATATTTTTAGATTTTGGGTATGTTAATCTTTAGTTTTTGGTATACATGTATTAAAACCTATATTATAGTGTTTTATTTTTAGATTATTTTTGTAAATAACCTATTTTATTAAAAATAAAATAATAGTTAAATAAAAATATTATTCAACACATAATATGATTGAAATACATTTATTAAAACTAATATTAATGATTGAACATTCCATAATATAATTGAATATTTCATAATAAAATTAAACACATAATATTAATTGATAATAGTTTAAAAATTAAAACTAATATCTAGTTGAACGTAGAATAACGAGGAGGATCAAAGACTTTATTTGTTGGTACAAAAATAACACTAGAATGCTGCATTAAATACCGTCTATATTCTTTAAAATTCATCCACAGATAGTATTGCTCATTGTTACGTCTCACATAGTCTTCATACAAATAGAAACTGATATTGAACATGTATGAAAATGATCATCACTAGCATAGGCACAGACACACCATAAGTATATATAAATTGGATATAGAGTATAATAAGAGTGTTGTGATTCTAGTTAGTGTGATTGACATGATGGTAATAATGATGAATTAATATCATTCTGTTAGTGTACCTCTCTAATGTCCTATTATCTACAGACTCAAGTCATTTATAAAAATAATTCTTTTCTGAGAAGATTGTGTAATAGGGATGAATATCTCATCTCCATCATTATCGCCACCAGACTTAGTCTCATTATTATCACCATTACCATTATCATCTCTAGTCTCATCATTATTATTAATTTATCAGTTGATTTGATAATGATTGATGAAAATTAAAAATTTTAAAAAAAAGTCCGACATAGCTCGGCACAAGGTCTGGTACACCCCGTGCCATTACTGGCATGGGTTGTGCCAGTTGGCACAGGGCGTGCCAACTAGCATGGCCATCCAGGATTTTATGTAAGCTTCTAAATTTTGATGTAGGTTAAGTTTTCTTTGGTATCCTATTTTACTTTCTTTACGGCAACAAGTTACTAGAGTCAATAAAGTTTAAACTCAAAACTGAGATCATTTTTTTTAAAAAATATTGTTGTTGGATATATATTGATTTATATAGCTTTGTTACAATCCTCTCAGATCTAGCAAGCCTACAATTGGATGCCTTGTTGCTCTATGCGAGTCGAAACTCAAAAGTGAAACCCTCCTTTTCTTTTGAGCTTTCTTAGTCATGGTTAATATGGTTGTTTTTGTTCACAACGAGATGGCCCATCCATGCTATACTGGACCTAAATGCCCTTATACACGAGAATAACATCTGTGTGAATAGTGTTGCATGTCCATTTAAAGTTGTGCATTAGATTTTTGTTTCTCTATACTCCAAAGGTTACGGGATTGTGATCAAGGGAATATTAGAACGGATTGAACTTTAGAAAAATAGAATGTGTTACTTGGTGTGAGATAAGGCTTGCCTCTTGCGTCCAACAGGTTTGGGCTCATGTCATGGAAACAAAGAGTAAGGTTGTAAATGTCTTTCCTCTCAAGACCTCTTGTACGTAGGAGCCTTGTGCATTAGGACACTTTTGTCTTTTCTCTTTTGAAAAAATTGAAGCTAGAAAAAGTAAATGTTACTTTAGCAAATATTTAAATTTTGGTGTCTAATAGTTGCTGGTTCCTCAAAATTTAATTTGAAGCGTTTAGAAGCCAAAGAAGCCCTTTACAGGATTTGGAGAGTTGGAGCATATAATTTTATAATACTTCCAATTTCATCTAGTATCTTGAGAACCTACTAAAGGATTTATTGTTGTTTATAAAGGGTTCATTTTGGTTCAGTTGTTGATTCCAAGTATGTGTTGGGAAATTCTATGGAAAAGTAATGATTTGGAAAAACATCATCATTATGTACAAACACTTTTACTGTTTGGCACAATTTGCCCAGTATTTTTAATATTCTGGCTGGGTGATGCAGCGAGTCTCTTTTCATGGTTAAGATAGTTTGCTCATTTTGTGCAAATGTCTTTATATACTTTATTTTTAGGCATTAATCCTAGCTTTTTATATTCAATAGAGTGCTGGCTCCAGCTCCCAAACTGAAGTCTCGTTTGCATCATGGAATCCAAAGTTTCAACACATATTAGCATCTACTTCCTACAATGGAATGACAGGTAATTTCTCTTCCTTTTCCTTTTCATTCTTATAATCCTTTGGTATGTTCATTTAGGTCACAGAAGCAGCTCACATATTTTTCTTCCTTTCTTTACTTTTGTAGTTGTTTGGGATTTAAGACAGCAGAAGCCTGTCACAAGGCAAGTTTTCTTCTCATTATTTGGAATTTCATTGGTTGTGTATTTCATATTCTATTTAGGTCCTAAATAGGAAGTCTAATATTGTTTTCCTTCTTTGTTTGTTTAACAGCTTTTCAGACTCAAATAGAAGGAGATGCTCTGTTTTGCAATGGAATCCTGATATTTCAACACAGTTAATTATTGCATCTGATGATGATAATTCACCTTCTCTCAGGGTAACACTTCACACTATTTTTCATACTTCGTAATTTAATTTTGTATCTAAAAGGTTAAGAAATTTATCTAAAAGGTTAAGAAATTTTTATCTAAAAGGTTAAGAAATTTATTGTCAAAGAGCTGGTTTTGGTATAGCAAGTCATTTAACTATACTTATAATTTCTACTTTATCTGATCAAAACTAGTGACATGTTCTGAAAATAGTTAAACCTGAATGTTCTGGGAGTAATCCTTTTCGGCTTTAGAATTCGAAAACCTCCTTTCATACTTATTGTCTAACAATTTTAATCAGTTAGGTATGTCTATCTGTTCTCACAGGTTTGGGATGTGAGGAAAACAATATCACCTTTGAGAGAGTTTGTGGGGCATACAAAAGGTTTGGTTGCTAATCTGTCACTTAGGATTGTTCAATTTCTTTTCTGTGCTTTTGATGCATGTGAGTTCTGATATACCATGTAATTGTAACTAATAGTATTTTTTATGACATTTCCTTCAATCTTAAATTGTATATAGTTTGTACTGTCTAACCTATATAATTGCTCAGAAACAAGTTCACTTTGTTTTCATTTCTACATGCTACATTAGCATTTAATTCAATCACTTAAATTTGCAAATTTGGAAAGCTTCTTAACTGGCAATGCTCCATAAATAAGAGTATGTCACCAGTCTAGTTGGTTGTCTTGCCATGAGTTTTGCAATGCTGATGTATGAGCTGCAGTTTGCTTAGGATTTAATTGAGATTGATAACTTTAGATGATAGGAAGGATTGTGGCCAGAAATAAACAATGTTATGTGAGATGTTGTTAAATGAAGCATTATAATTCAGAACAATTCTTTAATGATAATATGATATGTGGAAGTGTCAGTGGTTCCCATAGAAATATCAATATACCACAAAAACCTCTGGTTGAACTAAAGAATGACTAGAACTTAAGCATCAAGTGATGAAAAAAATATAATGATGATTTTGACTACTGTAACATTGAAGGTTGATATTGAATAATTGCATCAATGCAAATCTATATGGATATAGAACTTCTGTAAAAGTTTTTCATTTTCATTGGTATAAGGCAGCTTGTGAACTTGTGCCAAGGGCCGAAGGTAACTTCGAGAGTTCTCATGCTTGGCTTGGCCTAAGTGATGGCTTACATGAGCTTGTGTCAAGCTCCTTTCGTGTCCTACGTCCATTATTTGGGCTTATTTCATTATGGCTTGAATGGAAAACCACAGATTCTGTATTCATTGGTTATCTTACGAATATGTATGAGGAATTGTTGGTATATTTCTAGCAGAAATGAACTTAGAATGAGCTGATCCTGCAAATAATTGGCCTATTTATGGCAAAACTTTGCTTACTATGGAAAATTTCCTTTCTGTTGAGCTGTGATGTAGTCTTAGTATACCTATGTATTTTTATGTGCTAGAATGTGAAGTAAGCTTAATTGTGTAGTAATGGGTTACGGTACTAAAAGATAGGCTACGGAACGATTCCTTCAAGATCTGAATTTATTACAGGAATTAGTCTGCACAACTGTGAGAAAATATTCACCAGATATTCTCCTATAGCCAGAAAATTACAAAACTAAGTGGATTAGATCCGTAACTCCCTGATCTACAATTTTCATCTTTACGCCATTTGCCGATTCGAATTGCAATAGGGACGAAAACATAAAAGAACGCGGATGATGGTGATGGTGACGATTGGAGTGGAAGTTAGGGTTATGGATGATTATGGAGATGAAGGTGGAGGATGGATATGGTTAAGGGATATAGACGAAGGGAAAGAAGAGGGAGGACTCGACAGACGAGGGAGATTAGAAGTTAGGAGAGATCTTGCCAATGGTTAAGGTGGAAGGTTGGTGAAGAGGGAAGAGGGAGGAGGGAGAGAGAATAGAGAGAAGATAGGAGGTAAGAAATTAAGAATCCAATAGCATTATTAATTTGGCTGCCATCTACACCTTTATAGAGGCTAGCCAAAAGCTCTAATAACAATAATTAACCCTAATCCTAGTACAATCTCGCCAATCGCGTTTGAACGCACAAAAGACGTTCTCTGTATGCGCGAATGTGATGTAGACGTTCGAACGCACCCGATTGCATTCGAACGCACTTTTTGCATCCTCTGTATTTGCGAATCTGATGCAGGTGTTCGCAATGGCGTTCGAACGCAACCCCTCCTTCGTTCAAACGCGACCTACAAGAATTTTATTTTAATGAAAATAAATAACTAATGTAATAAGAAAAGATTCTAACTAAATGTATCAGCCCACCACGCTTTCCCCACCTTGCCCTCAAAGTGAAAAGTCTGGGAAACGCTCCAAAATGTCAGTCTCCAACTCCCATGTCGCTTCATCGGATGGCTTGCCAAGTCACTCGACTAGAATCTCCATCTTTAATCTGGTACCATGTCGTCGTCGACCGCTTAGCAAGTACACGAATTGACTCTACGATCTCTATCTCCTTCAATGGCTTCGGTAAAATTGATCAAACGACCTCATGATCTCTAATCCGCTTCCTCAACAATGAAAAATGGAAGATAGGATGCACTCTCGACCCCTCCGGCAGCTCCAAATGATATGCAACCGGACCAATACGCTCCAACACCCAAAACGGACCGAAGTAGCGATGTGGTAACTTCTGATTTCGCATTGGATGCAAGGTCATCTGTCAATACGGTTGCACCCTCACAAACACCCAACTACCGATGTCGAACTCCTGCTCCCTATGGTTGTGATCATAAACTTACTTCATACGGTTTTGAGCAAGTTTAAGATAGGCACGTAATCTTCTCAATGTGGCGTTTCTATCTATCAACGCCGATCTGCAGATGCTAGTGGATCATAAGCGCGTAATGTCGGAGTCGGGCGTTTATATACCACTTTAAATGGAGTCATGCCAATGCTACTATGGTAGGCAGTGTTGTAAGATCACTTCGCTCACGATAAGAATTCCAACCATTGTCTCGGCATATCTCCAATAAAGCACCTCAAGCACTACTTAATGCCTCGATTGACCACCTTTGTTTGGTTGTCCGTCTGTGGATGGTAAGTCAAACTGAAGTTTAATCGAGTCCCCTGCAATATGAAAAACTCCATCCAAAAGTCGCTCATAAATACACAATCAATATATGAGACAATCGTGTGTGACATGCTATGTAATTGAGCAACATCTCTAACAAAAAATTCAGCCACTGACTTGGCGGAAAATTGATGACAATACCAAAAAGTGTGCATACTTGCTCAACTTGTCAACCATCATAAAAATATCAGAATAACCACGTATCAGTGGAAGACCCTCTGTGAAGTTCATAGAAATGTCTTCCCAAACACGGTCCGGTATCGGTAGAGGCTGTAGTAAACTAGTTGGTTTCAATGTGGTTGCCTTAACGGTAATAGTATTTAGTGCCCAATAGTCGACACAAAAACGCCATATCCCGTCCTTTTTTTGCACCAATAGCACGGGGGATGAGTATGAGCAATGATTTGGTTGTATGAGGACTCGCTTCAATATTTTGGCTACCATCTTGGAGATAACTTTTTTTTGCACATATGGATATCAATATGGCCTTACATTCGCCGGTGCAGCTCCAGGCACAATCTTTATGTGGTGGTCCGCCGTTCTCCTTGGTGGCAACTCCTTTGGTTCCTCAAACAGTCCAGCAAATTTGTCTAATAAATTAGATAACTCAATGGTAGTATCTAGACTCATTTGAGGCTTATCTCCTACTGGTCATAACTGTAGAAGATAGGACAAATTACTCGCACATGCCAGCCCCACCATCGGCTGTATCGCAGGAATCGGTGGAGATCGAACGCCATCAAGTCGCACTTTGTAACCGCTGAGTGCTAAAGACAATATTCGCTCCTCGCAGCGTTAACGGATACAAGTCCACAATGATGTCGTGTCTTTGCACCCGTATACTGACCCAGCAACAAAAGCTCTCCGCTTTAAGCTTCGTGTCGTCTCTAATAGCAACGCCAAATCCGATGGTCGGTTCGGCATCCAAACCCAATCTCTTCACTAACCTCTCGTCTAGAAAGTTATGCGTACTCCTAAAATCGATAAGGATGTGCACACAATGCTTTCTAGTGAATCCGTCTACCAGTAACGTCCTCGGCGCGGAAGTACCCGAATATGCATGCATCGATATTTCAGCTTGGATATTTTCCTCTACGCCCTCCTTAATAGCCTCCTCATGGACCTCCTCTAGACACTCTCCATCATCAACAACCTTATTATCCTCGAGACCGTCGATAAGCATCGCACTCTCGATCGATTTAGAACACCGATGATCGGGGGTGAAACGTTCATCGCATCGAAAGCAAAGGCCCTTTGCTTTTCGCTCCTCTACTTGGGTAGGTGTGAGGATTCGAACATAGGGTTTATACCTCCTCTAACATCGGAAGGTCTCAAAGGTAGTCGTGGTCTAGTACTCGCAGCCGCTATCTTTGAACCCGCATAATTTTTAGTCGACGTTCTAGGCACAAACTGTCCATCTCGGTTGCTCCAACTTGTTTTTGCTTCATCCTTACGGCTTTCTCAAAGGCCTCTTTAAGAGTGGTAGGATAAAGAGCACGAACATCCGCCTGTATCTTCTCCCGCAGCCCTGAAATAAATGCGCTCATCAATGTCGGATCGGGCCAAGGTGGCTCACAATGACTACTAATTCTTTCAAATTCAGTTTGGTATTCCAATACGATCGTCCTTTGAACCATCTTGCTTAATGTGGTAGCAAAATCTTTATATGCCGTTGTCCTAAATCTATATGTAATCTTCCTATAAAAATCAGCCCAACTGGTAAATCCTCCACCACGAATAACCGATTTATACTAATGCAATGCTGTTCCTTGGAGGTGAAAGCTTGCTATCTGGACCTTTGCGTCCTCCGCTGTCCTTTGACAATCAAAGTATTGTTCAACTTGAAACACCCAATCCGTTAGATCACTGACTTAGAATTTTGGAAAGTCCAAGCATGCGGTTCTCTCTCGAATAACATTATCGGGTTTGCGAAAGACCCTTGGTTCATGTCTGAACCTTTGTGCATGTTGATCAATTTTTCTAAATTCTCGAGCACGTCCATCACCATCTCTAAAGAGATCAACCTCATTCTCAAAGTGCCAATTCTCCTCATCAACGAAGCGCACCGGTGCTGCACGCCTCTCGGGTTCCACCATCATCGGTCTTGGGTTTTATAACAGAGATGGGGGATGATGTGTAGGCATGGGTAAGAGGGGATTATTGACACTCACATGTCGCACCTGGACCTGTGGGGTATCGGTTCGATGAAGTCTCACCGTTGGTCCTTTTTAAAGCATCGATTATTGTCGAGGAAATGACGAAGTCGATTGGTTCATGACATATTCCTTTAAATTATTATGATCTTTTTGCATTGCGTCAACTCTATGCAGCAATGTTTGGAACATACCCCTAAGTTCATCCGCCAAGCCCATATTCACTCATGGACGTTGGTTGACTCGGTTCTGTCGTAGTTGCTCGAAAGGAATCGGCCTTACGGTTAGGGTATCATGGGTTGAGTCTTTCCTTATTGGTGTGCTCTCCATTGGTCTCTTTGTTGATGTCATTTTCCTTGTTTCCACCTTTAATGGAGGTTTGAGGTTCGCCTGGCTCTGATATCAAATTGATGGGTTATGGTACCAAAAGATATGCTACGGAACGATTCCTTTAAGATCTGGATTTATTACAGAAATCAGTCCGCGTAATTGGGAAAATATTCACTAGATATTCTCCTGTTGTCAGAAAATTACGAAACCAAGTGGATTAGATCCGTAACTCCCTGATCTACAATTTTCGTATTTATACCTTTCGCCGATTCAAACTGCAATAGGGACGAAAACACGAAAGAATGCGGGTGATAGTGGTGGTGACGAATGGAGTGGAAGTTAGGGTTATGGATGATAATGGAGATAAATGTGGAGGATGGATGTGGTTAAGGGATATAGATGAAGGGGAAGAAGTAGTCGAGATCCCAAGAAAAGGGAGAACTCGATAGACGAGGGAGATTAGAAGTTAGGAGAGATCTTGCCAACGGTTGAGGTGGAAGGTTGGTAAAAGGGAGGAGGGAGAGAGAATAGAGAGAAGATAGGAGGCAAGAAATTAAGAATCTAATAGTATTATTAATTTAGCTGCCATCTACACCTTTATAGAGACTAGCCAAAAGCTCTAATAACAATAATTAACCCTGCCCGATTGTATTTGAACGCATAAAAGACGTTCTCTATATGTACGAACACGATGCAGGTGTTCGAACGCACTCGACCGCGTTCGAACGCACTTTTTGCACCCTCTGTATTTGCGAACCTGTTGCAGGCATTTGCAAGAGCGTTCGAACGCGACCCCTTCTGTGTCGAACGCGACATACAGGAATTTTATTTTAATAAAAATAAACAATTAATGTAATAAGAAAAAATCCTAACTAAATGTATCATGTAGTTTGTTTATTCTTTCAAAGCTTTTACATTGAGCACTTGGATAAGGAATTTGTATCGAACTCTTAGAGTGATTAGTTTATTCCACTAATGCTTATTCATTACAAGTATGATAAGTGTATGAGGTCAAGATAGAATTTGGCAGTATGTATAATCAAAGTCAATACCATAAAAATTTCATTTTCTGCTAGTGCATTATGTTCTTACTTTAGAAGTGATTATACACAAGTATGTTTGATGATTATATCCTGGCTATTGCTACAAACTTAGTCTTGTATCGATATAGGATCATAAAAGATGCATTGGTGAAAGGAATCAGATGACCATTGTGCGAGTTTAAGGCCACTAGCTGGTGGCTATGAAAATCTGTGATGTCCTTCTAGATGCAAAGTAACTTGATTTATTTCTAGTTAAAATGTTATAAGGAAAAGCATGATTGATGATCACAAGAATAGACTGCCTCTTTGATTCTATAGGTGGCAAAGAAGGAATATCAGATTATTTAGACTTTCTGCATGAGAATGCAAGAGGCTTTCAATAACTTCATCCCTTCATCTAGTCGTATCATGATTAAGTGATGAGAATGCCTATACTTAACATCTAACTCATAGAATTGGTCATGATACATAAAACCAATCTAAAAGGAGCTTTCTCACAAGACTGACACTATTACATTGTCATATTCATGTTTCCTGTTTAATCTTCGGAACTATCTTGAGCTGAGGTATAGAGAGAATCAGAACCTGTTCCAGATGGTATTCGTCATGAGTTTAATACAAAATGTTCTTTGGATCGCTAGATTTTCAGCATGGAGGAAAGTTGGAAGATCAACAGATGTCTGCAATGCCTTCACTTTTTAATATGGCATGTAGATAATATTTGGCTCTAAAGTTGTGCAACAGTTTTATCCCTTGGGTATGATGATGGGAAATCTGATTAGAACAAGCCCATGTTATAGTGACCTGAAAATGTTTTCTTAATGCTGAGAATCCTGAGATTTGTATTGGAAAGTTAGTAGGTAGAGTAAACCAATTTTAGAGTGTTAAGACTGGTGCATAATGGCTAAGGGCAATCTTGTGAAAAGCACCCGCAGCATGTGGTGGTCAAGCCACTGAATAATTCATATGCATTATATAAGTTATAGGTTGGTGCCTATGTAGTCTAGTGATAAGATATTAAAAATAACTATATGTACAGTCTAATTATATGGTATACTGAGTATCCTATTAGTGTCAAACTAATACATATATAAAACACTATATAATATATATGGAGAATTATCTTTTTCAAATAGTGTCTACAAACATGATCTTATGCAATATGGTTACTGAAGTAAACTAAAAGTAAATATTTCTAGCAATCCGGTTGGTTGAAGACCACCAACAAAATATTAATAACCAGAAAAATCTGTAGAAAATTTGATTACATATATAAATGATACATATTGTAGTTATCATATACATATTTCGGCACATGAATAATTCATAAAAAAGTGGCCCATATGTGGTGGTCATATGCATATCTGGTCCACATGTTGCGGCTTGTACTGAGACAATCTTTAGAAAATGATGTGAGTAGTTGTGTGGTTTAAAAAGAAAGGTTATTCAAGAAGGTTTAGAGCAAGTTAGAATGTTAGACACTATTAGGTTCTTAGTCTAAATTTGCAGTATGTTTTTCTGTGGAATTGTACTGTTTCAGGATCCAACTGGTAGTCCTGTGGTTTCTTTTTCTTCTTTACTTCCAATTAAATATCTGTCATTCTTATATTCCTTCTGATATCTAGTACTTTTCAGTTTAACTTTCTTACTTGTTTAAGACCCCAAATATCTATGGCCAATCTTCTAGTTTGATCAATGTGCTACTTCTCTTAATGAGATAGTAAATAATTTTCGGTGTGTTTTTTTTAACTTTCTTTTTTCCTGTGCCAAACTAGATAATTCATACTATCTTCTCATTCATTTGGTTTCTTGTCTTAACCAGGTGTGATTGCCATGTCGTGGTGCCCTTATGACAGTTCATTTTTGCTTACTTGTGCAAAGGACAATAGAACAATTTGCTGGGATACAGTTAGTGGAGAGGTATCAAAGCAATAGTTATTTACACCTCTGCTTATATTTCTGAGTTACTGACATCAACATTAAGTTGTCTTTTGATGGTAGATACTGTTTTGTTTTCCTTCCCTTGCCTTATGCAGATAGTATGTGAGCTGCCAGCAAGCACTAATTGGAATTTTGATGTTCACTGGTATCCAAAAATTCCAGGAATTATATCAGCCTCTTCTTTTGATGTTAAAGTTGGGATTTACAATATTGAGGTAAGCCACCTTTTTTTCCCTATTAAGTGTTAATCTATTTAAGATTGCTAATTGTGGAAGCACTAATAGCCTATGTTAATAGGAATCATGTTGGAACTTCTAGTTCTACTTCTCTTAGTGGACGCAATGGTGCAGAGTCAAAATAATATTCTGATTTAAGGCAATTGATGAACCAATTGAATGATTTCACTCATAACAAAGTTGTCATAGTATTTCTAGCCGAATTTAGAATTGGATAATTTGCAAGGTTTTGTTTGGAGAGTAGCTAATATAGAGTGACATCTATGTTATAGATCTTCTCTTCCTTCTATATTATTTTTGTCGCCTTTCTTAAATTTGTTGTCAGGCACTTTAAAATTTTGTTTTCCTTAAAATTGATGTTTAACTTCTGATCCTTTCGGTGCAAGATTGTAGTCGGATTACTCTTTGGGACTGTCAATATCATTTTAATATTTTTCCTATAGCCTGATACAAAGTTCAGAATCTATGATGCTCTTATCTTTGATAATGAAGTTGACTTTATAGATAGGGTTGCTTTTCTAGATATTGAGTCTTGCTGAAACTCTCCTACTTGTTAACACACAAGTCTTTAGATCTGCCTGGGATCAGATTAGGATTCATCACTCTTTTGTTCTGTGGTTGCATTAAGGGTCCAAACTGAGATGCAGTAGCTCAAGAATTAATCTATTTAGAAGAATTCTTCTATTAATTCTCCATGTGACTCATTTATTTTGAACGGATGAAATAGTTGGGCACACTTGCAGTAACAATGCTGCCTAGCACCATGAAGCACCTGTTCAGCTAATCAGCAGTGTCAACAAAGTCATTGCTCTAGTCATTGGAATATAGTCTACGAGTAAAAGAGGAACCTACAATTTGGAGAAAGAATCTTTTGCTGGTCGTTTCTAATCATGGAGTGTAAAACAAATTATTAGATTCTGTGGTATCATGATCTTGGTGTCAATAAAAGTATCAATTTGTTCTTCATCAAGATACACTCGCCAACAATAATTACGCAAGTTATGTTACATATAAGGCTAGCAATTAGGACCTTTTCTTTTTATGCAGGGAACTTCCTTTCTGTTTCTCCTTGGTGCAATTTAACATTTTACTTTCTTTTGCAGTCTTGTAGTCGATATACAGTTGGAGATGCTGGCTTTGGTTCTCCTGGTATGTCACTTTGCTAATTCTATAGGGATAATTTTACGAATGATAAGCAGTTTGCATACCTTAATATGCCTGTTGGTTGCTCTGGGTAGATTAACATATGGACCATACTCTATTGACTTTGTTGCTACTAAATTCTTGAACCATGTATTTCTGTCCTCTCACTATGTTGGCAAGGCATTGGAATATAGATAAAGTGTTACCCATGATACCCACATATTGATGGATGCACCGGACTTTTAAGCTTAGATAGTCTATGAGCTTAGGACTCACTTTCCAGGCTCATACACCACTCAAATCAAATGCAAGAAGTAGAAAAGGATTGAGTTCACATAAATGGAGAAATGAATGATTTGACCAAATGACCTGTCTAAAATTTTTGATTGGAAGGTTATTTGTAGGCTT
This sequence comes from Typha angustifolia, assembly GCF_048772165.1. Lineage (NCBI taxonomy): Eukaryota > Viridiplantae > Streptophyta > Magnoliopsida > Poales > Typhaceae > Typha > Typha angustifolia. The sequence goes on along the minus strand of NC_133252.1, from coordinate 5,210,718 downwards.
GCCATTTTCTTTTGTTGGATATCTCTGAAGAGAGGCCATTTTTAATAACTTATCAGTGTGTATTTACAAAGATGCAGTGAAACTTTTTGCCAACTTTTTGCTATTTTAAAATCAGAAGAAGGCATTAGACTTAAAAAAATTGAAGTACTGGAAATGGAGTAAAACACTTAAAAAAATGAATGTTTCGACTTTCGTACATACATTCCTCTAAATTTTAGGTGAAACACTGGAAGTGGAGTAAAATAAATATCATAAGTTTGTCTACTCAAAATTAGAAAATTTAGGATAAAAGGGAAAAATATATAAAGTTGATAACCTTGGGAGGATATATCTTGTAGATCTATATTTTAGTGGTTCAACCATACAAATTTTGTTAAATTAATTTGAGAGTCCCCACTTGCCAATTTGTTGAAAGAACCAAGGTTCTGAAGCTTGGTATCGAACGATATGTATTGGTTGATACGTATCGGTCTTATCAGCCACCCGTCTTGGATTAGACTATTTTTTAATTAGGTTAAATTCTAAATATTATTTAAAACGTAGAAAAATTTCTAAAAATTTAGAAAAAATAATAGAAAAATAAGAAAATAAAAATTAGTCACATATGAACCCTAAAAACTAAAGAAAAAAATTCACTCAAAACTTTAATGAATTTCTACTCATGTTAGACAGATTTAGATTTTTATATTTATAAATTACTACTACAGAACAACATGAAGAGAGAGGTTACTCTAAATTGTTGTTCTATAGCAGTAAGAAAAGAGGGAAAAAAGAAATGAGAAAAAAAAAACTCATTCGAGTTTATCAAAGTGTGGATTAGCCAGAAGAGCTCACCGGGTTGGCTATCGAATAAGCTTGGTTAGATAAATTTGAATGACATCAATTACTAACATCTCCTTGGTTAGATACATTTTAGATTTGACCGAAATTTTAAAAATAATTAATTTTAGCCGATATTGTTGATTTTAGCTGATACAATTGAGACGGATTGGCTAATACGGCTGAAATTGGCTGATGCGACTGATCCCAAATCGAAACCATTCACTAGACTAGTTTCAGGTCCGGATTGACCGATCTAACTCGGGATCGGCTGATTTTGCTATTCATGGAAATAATTATAGATATGAAAAGTACAAGAATTATATTAAAATGCATTTGCTTCTCTTTAGTTCAATTTGTGGGATAAAACGAGTATCAAACAACTTACCTTAGGGCATAGCTAATTGGAGCAAGCAGTGGAAGACTAACTAATCGAGTTGTCAATGTGTCAATTGATGTTCATAGTTTCTTTTGTTTCGTGAATGAAATAAATGTTTTAGATATATGGTTGATCTCGTTTTTGATTTTGATTGTTGCAATTTTGCTCTTTCCTGTCATGTCAAGAAATTCAGAAAAATCTAATGATGGCCGTGCCGATCGACATGGGGAGTGCCGGTAGGCACTTACTAGGCCGGTGGCATACCGGCACGTGGCGCAAGAGGTGTCGTATGGCACCTCTTTTAGCAGCTTCGTCGCTTGTCGCACATCGTCGACCAGTCGACGCTGCTCCCCGCCGATCTCATCATTGCCATTTGTCACCGTCTCACTGTTGTTACGTTGCCCTCGAGCTCGAGGCGCCAATTTCAGGCGTTGAGCTACCCTATTAGACTGAGGAAGGAGTGGCGGGTTGGATCGGATCGGGTGACATAAAAACTTAAGTTGCGAATTCAGGCATCCCGTCATGTGTGATTGGCAGCTAGAGCTCAGGGGCGACAAGACGGTGATGAACGGCGACAATGAGGTCGACAGGGAGCGGCGACGGTTGGTCGACGAGGAAGGGTGAAAGTGAGTAGCCTCCCTCAACTTTTTCTCTCTCTTGGAGCACGGCTGATGGTCGGCAAGGCACGTGTCTATGGCATAACCATCCATGAGAAATCTGAAAAAAAAGAAAATATTTGCAAGGCATGTTATTGCCTACTTGGCATGATGAGCCCATGCGGTCATTAATTGGGATTCAGAGGGGGGGATATCTCTTATAACAGAAATTTAACTTAGGGATGGATCATTTAAATACTTGAGGTTTCAGATTTAGTAGGCGCAACAGAAAATTTTTATTTGCTTTCATCCCTGTCTGGTTGTAGATCTTGTGTTGGTGTGAAGTCAGAGAAGCACTATTGGGATGGATTTAGGTTTGATCTGACCTAAGTGTGACCTAGATAGATGGAGTGCCTCTTTTGATTGATTATTGTTATTTCCCCCTTAGGTTCATTGCCGGAAAGAAACTTTACTCCAATGCCTAGTTGGCCTTTCTTTTTGGGCGGGGGCGACAGGGTTGAGTTGGGCTGTGATGGCTAAAGGACAGATTCTATATTGATGTTATTGGTCCCTTTGCTCAAAAGAAGGGTTTTTGGATGTGTATGGGAAAATTCATCTTGAATCGCACCCAATAAGGCTTGTTCTTTTTCATCTTCATTGATGTCTATTATGTATTAATTTCCTTTTGGCCATTGTTTTGTAATCTTGCTTCCTTTACCCCTAAAATGTTCTGCAACTGTAATGTTCTTTTCTTGGCATTTAGGTGGCCTATTCAGTTTATTCATTGTGTATTTCAATTTTTTTTTGTAGATATTTGCTTTTTTTTTTTCTGGTGTGGTTTATTGTTGGTTTTAATTTTTCTCTGTATCTTTAGCACGACTCAGAGCTCCAAAATGGTTGAAATGCCCAACTGGTGCATCATTTGGTTTTGGAGGAAAATTTGTTTCATTTCTTCCAAACCAATCAGCAGCAAGTACTCCAAACTGTAATTCGGAGGTAGCCTAATGGTTCCATCATTTCCGTATGCTACCATTATGTTGTGTTGTCTGACTTCTTATTTTTGCAGGTTTATGTGCATAATTTGGTCACTGAACATAATTTGGTAAGCCGTTCAACTGAATTCGAAGCTGCCATACATAGTGGGGAGAGAAGTTCACTTCGATCTTTGTGTGAGAAGAAGTCAGAGGACTCTGTGTATGTTATGCACTTGTCTATATAAAGAGTTCTCGTGGATGGGTTGTGTTTTGATTCATTCACTAGTATGCTTTTTAATGTTTCAAACAGATCTGAGGATGAAAGAGAAATGTGGGGCTTTTTGAAGGTTATGTTTGAGGAAGAGGGGACAGCAAGGACAAAGTTACTTGCACATCTTGGTTTCAGTGTACCTGTTGAAGAGACTGAGAATGTAACAGATGATCTTGGAAAAAGTTTTACAGAGGCTCTTGGTTTTAATAATGTTGGGCTCACTGAAGGTGGGGGCAATCAATTCCCTGTTGACAATGGAGAAGAGTTCTTCAACAATCCTCAGCTATCTGATGATAGCATCTTGTTTGAAGAAAACAGTTCTAAAAATGGGAATCAAATACAGAAAGAACCTGAGGAACCTCAGCAAACTTCTGATCCTTCTATTGATGATAGTATACAACGTGCACTAGTTGTTGGAGACTATAAAGGAGCAGTTTTGCAGTGCATTTCTGCAAATCGAATGGCTGATGCTTTGGTTATTGCAAATGTAGGAGGTCCATCGTTGTGGGAAACTACTCGTGATCGGTATCTTAAGAATAGTACCTCACCCTATCTAAAGGTCTGCTCTATTTCCTGTTTTTTTTTGGGGGTCACATATATGGTTGGCCTGTTAAATATTTATTTGAAACTCTTCTTTGATTCAATTTCAAAATTTCTTTCAAAATATGAAATATTTGATTAGTTAGTCGTTATGCTGAATTTTTGTAAATTCAGGTTATTTCTGCAATGGTGAGCAACGATCTCATGACCCTCGTCAATACCAGGCCACTGAATTCATGGAAGGAAACACTTGCTCTTCTTTGCACTGTAAGATTCTCATTCTTACTTTAATAGATAGAAGTAGTGTGCTGATTTTTTTTCAGTATCTTCCTTCTTGGAGTTTCAGATAGGATTAATGGTGAGTGTAGCGCATGTGCATGGAGTGAATATGCGTATCCAATTATTTAGTTTTCCATGTCTCCTATGTACTCTGCCTTTTGAATTGCAAATCTGTTATGACTTTTTAAGATCTATATGTTCCATCCATATTATGTTTTGTTTCAAATCCATGTTGCTGAATGTTTGTAAATTTATAGAAATGATAATTATCTGTGATCCTTGTTCTGAGAATTAGTTGTTCTTAGGGTTATGAGGTGGATTGACTGTGAATTTGATGTTTTGTTTCCAAGAATGGCGTTGTTGGAATTGGAAGAATATGACCAGAGATCTATTTTTTCTTTTGATACATGTTGATACTTGTGACAATTATTTTGTGCAGTCATACCAGTGTTATTTTCATGCATTGTTTTCTTTTAAAACTGCCCATAAATTGATCATGAGTAAGTCTTGTGGCTCTTAACATAATGTCTCATAGAGCAAGTTTTATATAATAAATTATATGGCATATTCCAGAATTCATTAAAATTGAATGAATTTTTATGCATATAATATCTTCTGAATTTGGTATCTTTTTATGTGTTGAATTTGGTAGCTTTACATATATCAGTTATAGTTAATTTCTGTATCTGTAGCTTATTTTTGTATATAAGTCACTCTCACTAAATCATAATAGCTTATAGAGTAACTCGTGTTTTTCCAACTATCATTGTGTCACAGTTTGCACAAAAAGAGGAATGGACTGTTCTGTGCGACACTCTTGGTTCAAAACTTATGACTGTAGGAAATACAACTGCTGCAACTCTTTGTTATATCTGCGCTGGAAATATTGATAAAACTGTGGAAATTTGGTCTCGCAACTTGAAGTCTGAATGTGGAAGAACTTATGTTGACCTTCTTCAGGTGACCTCTAATATCAAAAACTCTACTGTCATTTGTAACACTGGGATAACTGGATAAGTTAGCAATTTTTTCTATTGCAATGCAGGATTTAATGGAGAAAACAATAATCCTTGCTCTCGCAACTGGAAATAAGCAGCTTAGTACATCCTTGTCGAAACTTGTAGAGAACTATGCTGAAATGCTAGCTAGTCAAGGTCTCCTGACAACAGCAATGGAATATTTGAAGCTTTTGGGATCAGAAGAATCTGTGCATGATCTAGGAATCTTGAGAAATCGAATTGCTCTCTCAGTAGAAAGTGGTAAGATCTATAGACGAAAGCAAATGAATAATGTGATTTAGCTTTCTTGGAAAAATAACTTATCGACAGATTGCTGCACCAATAGAAGAGTTCTATTCCCATGAAGTGACCCATTTGTAGGAACTAGTTATCTATACAGCAACCTTGATTGCTACTTTGTTATGATAGAATATTTGTATTTGGACCTTATGACCTTCTGACTTCTTTTGCAATTAATAGGATCAAGGATTTATGTGCCATTAGCATAGGCACTGGGGAGTGCTGGTCGGCAGTTGGCATGGTGAGTGCCTTGCGGACACACCATGCCAATATTAAGGAAGAAGTTAGAATAGGGCAGTGAGAAATACAGGGAGAGAGAGAGGATGAGAGAGGACAGAGATGACCTACCACCATTTGATTGTCGTCAGCCCTAGCCACTCTCCCCACTGAGCACACGAATCCTTCCGTGCGCTAACTGATCTGCCTATATGGAGAAAGGAGTAGAGGTAGAGCAGATTGTGAAAGGTTAAGCCCTCGTTCACTTTAGGAATGAACTTTTTTCTTATTTCAGAATAACAATTAAATATTATAATAACCCAATTCTAGAATATAAACACTATTCCTTAAAATTACATCTTATACCACACACTAATTCAATTACTAATTTACCCTCAATATATATCCCATTAACCTAATTTATATCAAATTAAAAGGTATTCATAATAATTTCATAAAAAATATAACACTTTTTTCTTATCTTTTACTTCACTATAATTATATTAAAGGTAATTATTATACTTTTATTCTAAAATACAAGTGAATATAAGAATAATTATTCCTAGAATAAAGACATCATTTTAGAAATAACATAAAAGAATATCTATTCTATAATTGAGTTTATCCTTAAAGTAAACAAGGCCTAAAGATTTGCTTAATGGATCTAACTTAAACTAAACAAATATCCACTTACTTTAAGTTAGATCCATTAAGCAGGAAATTAAAGAGAATCCGCTTGTCTTCCGCACACAATCCTATTGGCTTCTTTATACCTCCCGCCCTTTTCTATTGCCACGATTTCCCCCACCCCTCCGCTGCCCTATATGACCATAAATTACCGGCATCCTCTATCATTCCTCTACTAGAAATCACTGCTAGCAATTGCTTTTCTTTTTGACTGATTTTGTTGTAAAATGTTGGTGAAGATATACATATTATATATCAGCATGACTCTTACAAGTGATATATTTTGTTTAATTGATCCAGATTTTAAAATGGAAAGTCATTGTTAGTTTGAGATTTTGGGCCTTGTATTGTCCTATATTGGAACAAAATACTTAATTACCTTTGTCCTCTTCATGCTATTGTCCTTTATATGATATTGTTCCCCAATATGTTGTATACGTTTTGACATGGATTGTCATGCTAGACAACACTTATTGTGTTGATGTGAAATCATCACATGGCACAAAGGGGTTGTCGTAGAAGACAATTTGCTCAAAGCAAATCATCATATAATACGAACTACTCGAAGTAGTTCAAGAAGGATGCACGTTTAGGTAAAAGTTCATCTTGCTTGAGTGGCTTCTAAGAGGGTCCAATCAAGGATGGTCGTGCCACAGGCACGGCCTATGCCGACCATCGATCGACACGTGCTGTGACACTTGCGGCTATACAACAAGGAGAGAAAAAAAAGAGGGAGACTACTCACCTCCACTCTTCGACCTTGTCGTTGCCGCTCCCTGCCGACCTTGTTGATGTTGTTGCCCGTCATTCACATGTCTGAGCTCGTCAATGAAGATGTCGTTTGCATTCGACGTGGATGCCCTAGCTTGAGGAGGAAGAAGACCTCAAGTGCGTCGGGACGGGTGAATAAAAACTTAAGTTGCGGATTATGCGAACGACAAGGTCGGTGGTGATGGAAAGCTCGACGGCGAGTGGATCGCTACTAGGAAGGGTGCTGTGCAACCGCTCATGCCACGTGTCGGTATGTCGCTGGCACGCCTCCTGCCGGTTGGCACAGTCATCATTGGGTCCAATATTTGCTCCCTGATCACTTGGAATAGCTGACTACCACCATATGACAATGATATTATTTTTGGGAGGACAATAGTGTTTGGTTTATTCATCTTCAATGTAGTTTCGAAAATCATGGCTTCTGTCCTTCCTATTGGTTTGTATGTCCAACATAAGGCATGATATCTAGCTGTAAGGTTGACATAAATATGCCTCTTGTATTGTCATCTGACACTTTACGCCATTCTAAAAGATCCACCGTGAAGTGTGAGGAGAAATAGTCCTTTACATAATGCTTGGTGTTAACTGTGAGTGCAATTACTTGACTCGCATAATTTCCACCATTTTGAACATGTTCATGCAGAGAGAGATGCTGCTACAAGTTTGCCTTATGAAAGCAGTGCAACGCAAGTTGGATCTCTTTATGGTGCAGATCCGTCTACCGCTGGTGTAGCTGACCATTCTCAGCAATATTATCAGGTTTTGCTTATAAAGATCCTTTAATAGTTCAAAATTTTTATTATATTAAGTTATTAATTATGCCCTGAAATCATGCAATTATCCAGCCTTCCTGTTGTGTTTCCTTTTGTTCTTTTTTTTTTCTCTCTAATAAAATAAGCCACATGCTCAACCACAGCAGAATGTTCCTGGTAATCAGTATAGAGAAGGCTACCAACAGTCCTATGGAGGATATCAACCTATGCAGCAGAAACAACAGTTGCAGGAGTATAACAATCCCGTGGCATTTCAACCCTCACAGGCAACCCAGATGTTTCTCCCTTCGCAGTCACAACAGGCCCCTCAGGTATTTCTATTCTTAATCTGTCCAATTATAATTAATTTCTTTTGCTTTACTGTACTGTTTTACTGAATAGGTTTGTGAATGGGAATTAGTTTTTTTGAACCAGGTCCCTGCATCTGACTTTAGTTGATGTAAAGTGACAAGTAAATTTTTTAATGGAAACTGCCAAAACCCTAAACAGTTATATTAGTTTTTATCAAATTATTATTGATCGGAAGTGGTCCTTTCAGACTTCTGCTACATTGTTTATCTTGAATATTTTTTCAATATATAAGATCTGGAAAAATATCCTACTTCCAGTCGATTATTTAGATATTCTGTATTTATTCTTTTCTTTTGTTTATGGTGCAATCTATGGTTTACTTAAATGTGCTGTGTATATATAATTCTCCTTTACCTCTTCTGGAGCATAATATCTTTATTTGACAACTGCAACAGCCAAATTTTGTTCCATCTTCTGTGTCACAACCTTCTACGAAGACCTTTATACCTTCAAGTTTACCTGGTCTGAAAAATGCAGAACAATATCAGCAACCCAGCCTGGGTTCTCAGCTTTATCCGGTCTGTATATTTTTGGATATCCTTTGGAAACTGTTGAATTTTATGTGTAGTCATAACTAAATGATATCCTTATATGTTATAGGGGGTCGTGAATCCTACGTACCAAACTGGACCATCAGTCTCTGCTCCTCAGGGTGTTGGTGCATCTTTAACAGGAAATGCTCCTAGCCACAAGTTTCCACAAGCTGTTCCAACCAATCAAGCATCTAGATTTATGCCAGTAACCAATCAAGGTCTTAGTCAAAGGCCTGGGTTGAATCCTGCACAGCCTTCAAGTCCAACTCAACCATCACTGACACAACCTTCTTTTGCCCCTCCTGCTCCTCCTCCTACAGTGCAAACAGTAGATACTTCAAATGTTTCTGGTAAGTTACCAGATCAGTGAACAAGATTCATATTTCATTCTTGCTCAGCTAAGTACAGCTCTATCGCTGACTTGCAATGTATTTTATGTGTTGATGTTACTGACCTTCTTAAACTAACTGATATAGTTTTCTTTGTCTCCTAATTGACTTTTGGACTGAACTTATGAAGGTATGACTAGATAGGAGAATATTGGGTTTCAATGCTTGTTTGTCTTCTGTCAATTTGTTTCTGTTGAAGGCTTGAAGCAACCAATATTGGTCAAATTGGTGAAAGTTAGATTTCAACTGGTTAAATTTTGCATATTATCCAGTGGTCAAAGAAACAGTTGTATAATTTAAATTCATGACGTGGTAGTAGGTTATATATCATGTTTGCATGACTTGATGCACCTTGATACAACATCTTTTCACTCCTAAATCATCTAAGGTTCTTAAAGCTACAAATTTGCTTACATTTCCATTTGTTAAATAACATAGTGAAATGGCAACTATAGAGCTGTATATTGACTTTAGAATAGGTTATTTCATTGCAAGCATTATAAGAGAAGTATTCACTTAAGAGTTAAGATATGTTATACATGCATAAAATATAGGAACTTAGAAATCCCTTGCCGCATGGCCCTCATCCAATGCATTCCTCTTATCTCCATCTAGGAATATTTGTTTTTTTTTTTTTTTTCTGTGTGATCCATAATATCTAGTTGATTTTAGGATAATATTTGTCATCCAATTTATGTGATATTAATAAATGGAAGAATATAGGCTGTGTTATAAATCAAAACGAAGAGGAAAAATATGAGACTGGTATACCAATTGTAGTCTAATTGATTTCAGATTTTTGTCCATAAGATGACCTAATTATTACTTTATTAGAACTAGAACGGAGACTGGAATATTAAACTCCTGCAGTTTTGTCATGCCTATAAGAATACTCCTGAAATATTATATATTTTTATTTTTGTTCTTTAAGGTAGCATGTTATTGTTAGTGATAGAGTTTGTTAAGATAAATGTTGCAATTTCTCTATCGTATAAAGACCTTTTACTCATTCTTTTCTGTGTTTGAATATGGATACCTTTGTAATAGAAGAAACATATGCTTGCCAACAATACAAAAGTAGTCATATAGCTCTAGAGGTGAGTGGAATCAGAGAATTTGAATTTTATTGGAGTCATTGTATTTGTTTGTTATTCAGATATATATGTACATATGAAACATATCTTGGAAAATTACTTAAGGGAAACTACTCGAGAGGATCAGGGCTCGAATGGTGAAAGCATTAGTTTTTTTTGTTTTTTTGTGAAACTATATTGGTAAGAGAAAACCAGACCCGCTAGCCCAACACGACCAGCTACCAGTCCGCTATGGCGATTGGATCGCCAAGAGAGGGCTGCATACTTTTTGTGGGGTGACTGTCTTAGGTGGCTGCATAATCTGCTTTTCAATACACTGAATTTCTTTTAAAAATTTAGTTCTCTCTTTATATATAATATATATAGTTATTTATTTAGTTAGTTGGGGTTTTATTTCTACATATCTTGGGTCATTTTCTTGATTGAAATGTGTGGATGTATCTGTTAAACCCTTATCTTCGTAGTGATGATCAATTACTGATTGTATGAGCCATGTGGTAGATTGTTTTTGCAAAGTGATTCTATAGTGTATTCTAGAAAGTACTGAGATGTGGTTGGTTTTATGCTTACAGCTGAGCTTAGACCTGTGATCACTACACTGACAAAACTCTATAATGAGACCTCAAAAGCTCTTGGAGGACCACAGGGATCTAAAAAGCGTGAAATTGAGGACAATTCAAAGAAAATTGGCTCCTTGTTTGCAAAACTCAATGGTGGAGATATATCTCGAAATGCTGCATCAAAGCTCATTCAGCTATGCAGTGCACTGGACAATGGGGATTTTCCTGCTGCAATGCATCTCCAGGTAGTTGAGTATGTTTGGTAATGTTTGTTGAAGTTGAGTATGTTTGGGAATGTTTGTTGAAGTTGATTTCTCTCCAGTATTGACAAAGGTTTTAATGTGCCACATATTTACACCGTGCTGCTATATAGATCATTGGCCCAAATGATATCCTGTGCAATCATACTGCAAAGTGGAATTCCATTGGCACTAGTGTCATTATTTGTGCTATTTTTCCATTACATTTTAGGGTTTCTTTATAAATAAAATATTTTTATGTGAATATCAACTAGTAACTGCTTCAACACAATCAGTTTATTCTAGTAAAAGTATAAGTCATGTGTAATGGAGTTGCATCACATAGAAGATAATGTGCAATATGAGCATGTGACATACATGTAGGTAGATATGCTATATATTACATATAAGTGCGTGTATTTAGTATACACCTCTGCATTATGCATTTATTCTATTGGCATGCATGATGCGTGATAGAGCTAAAGGAAAAGAAATTTGGGAGGGCCCTCTTGTTTGTGGTGTGAATGATACTTTGTTGTCCATGTCCTGTGGGCTTGCACTCACATTCTAGTAAGTGAATCCTGTGTCCTGTTTTGTCGCTCGCTTTCATGATGTGATCTCACAACCTTCTCCTTGAAATGTCTCGCCTGTTAGAAAGATGGGCATGGATCCCCATAGAAGACACTTGTGGGGATTCATCTTTCATTTAGAACTTACATATTTGGTTAAGTGTAAACTCTGGTTTATGTGTATTTTAGAGATGCCCTACTTGAGAATCAAGTGTGTGCACAAAATGGTTTGTACTCATTTGGACATGATGAATGTTGATTTGCAGCTTGCCAAAGAAGCTTAAATTTTAATTTTTTTTTTATTTGCATGCCAGTACTCCTTTCGTCACAGTGCCTTGTCCAACATGCACTAGTTTGACTTTTATGCTTGTTCAATGAGATTCAAATTTCACTACATTCAAAGATAAAATTAGACCTCAGCATGTTCATATCTTTAGAGTTGCTAAAAAAGCCGTTTATTTATGTGGAGTTAGCCACTCTCTTAGTTATGTGCATCCTTAGGAAAGCAATTCTATATAGACATTCAAAGCTCACTCAGGCACTTCTTGGGTTTTAGCTTTATTTGTTAAGATTAAAGTATATTGTTGTATGTACATGTGAATTATATGCATTTGCAGTTGTCTAGCTTGTACCATGTTCATCAGTTTATTATTTATCTAGATACAAGAAATTATGTAATACACTAATTTTCTACATATATATGGATCAACGTGTCCTCATATAGTCATATGATGAAATTAGGCTGACTGCCATCTCAGTTACTACAAGCTGTGTCAAATCCATTTTGGTGGACACAAGTCATTCTTAGTATTCAGGCACTGCATAACCATCATCACTCGAATCAAGGCTGATATAGCTATGTGGTGCTGGTGAGACGGTTCACACTTCTCCATTTTGTAGAGCTTGTAACTTGTGAGCTCCAAGAAGAGTCCACCTCATAATCCATGTATTAAGCTATCTCATGCGAATTGTATATTAGATGGTTGTTGAGGATGCTGCAGATGTACAGGACATTACTCTGCAGTTTATCTTCTTCAATTTTGATGGTCAAGCATCTGATTAATTATATCTAGAACTTCTCCATAGAACATGATAAGTTGAACTGGAGAATGTCTTGAATGCCAGTATCAATTGGACAAGCACATTTGTGCAACCTCTGCTGCCTGGATTCTTGTAGTCAGCAGATTGGTGCAAATATGCCATTTCCAGTTAACTCCATTACATATAAACAAGGCAACGGATTGTTGCTTTCACCTCTTCACCTAGTTTATTTTTCTATTATTATTTCTTTATTCATCTTGAAATTTTTTCATTTGCTTTTGTATATCCATATTATTCTGAAATGTATAGGCACCAGGAAATGCGGCTGTAAGTGCTTGTGGGCTGTATGGCAATGCAAAAGGCCAACATGGATCCAACAGATCATAGAAGTTCAGTGATATGATTTTCCAACTAAATTTTTATAGTACTTACGGGATAGGTCCAGCTATGGGAAAAATAGTGGTCTAGTGCAATTCTTATAGTAATTTTATTCTACTTACTTTTGACGGTTCAATAAATTTATTTACTTTAAGAATGTAGTAATATTTGTCTGCTTCTGCAATGCTATGTTGCCCCTCGACAGCCTGCACAATTTCAAAATTAGCTGGCCTTTAGGACATTGCTTCCATCTCATACTAACATGGATGCCTTTCTGAACTGATCTCATTTTCTTGCCCCTCGACGACCTGTTCTGTGTGAGGGAACTGATCTGATTTTCTTGCCTTTCTGAACTTCATTATTTAACATTTGGCAGGTGCTCTTAACAACGAGTGACTGGGATGAGTGCAACTTCTGGCTTCCAGTATTGAAGCGCATGATCAAGACAAGGCAGACCATAAGATGATGATTAACCTGGTGGTTCCTCAAGCCTCTATTGTCTGTATACATTATCTTCGTCAAGAAATTTATTCCTCCTAGGGTCGTCAGAAGATTTCATTAATCTATTTACAGTATGCTAGTTCACTGGGCTGCTGAAGGCCCCTTTCCATAGAAGACTAGCTACATTGAGTGCATCAAGTTCTTTTGTTGCTGATCTTTTTTGTAGCTTTGTTGTAACTGACAATATGGTCCCCATTTCACACCTTTTCTGCCCCTTTTACCTCTTATTAGTTTGCTAATTTTGCGATTGAGTTGTTGGATTAAAAAGTCTTTTTGAAGAGATTGGCCTATTTGTTCCTTAACTTCCCTGTTAAATGGTCTTGATGATTCAGGTATGTATTGGGAAGGTTTATTTTTTTAAAGAGGTATTATTTATTCCTTCATCTTTATAATAATTTGTTCTGAATCCTGTGATTCTGTTTTTGGTCTTGGAACTCTTGATAATTATTCCGTTTGAATACCCCTTAAATGACATATTAGGATAGGCCACAACATGGTCATTTTACAAATCTTGAATAGCATGGCCACCTCACGAGGTATTATTACGAAATGGAAGAGTTTTGATGGGGCTGCAAATAGATTGCGCACGGTGGTCTTTCTAGAAATTCATTGATGAGAAAAGTGTGTTCACAAAATGATTTGACTTCAGTGCAATCCTTGAAGGTATTCAATGTGTTCTAGTAGATAGCGGTTTTACAAATAGAAACGCATCGATACAATGTGGAACTGAAGAGGAATAAGCAAATACACATTTATACAAAGTGTGTTACTTCAGATCAATCATCTCAGATATTTTCAGCATAAATAAAAATCACTCGATGACTTGTAGCAATCTTTATTATTTACTCTGAACTTCTGATTCAATGATTTTTCTAAGGATAGAAGTATACAATTTGCTCTCTGAACTATTTAAAATGTTACAATATTCACGCTTATAAAGTGTTGTGTTGTGCTTGAGATATTATAAGGAATAATTTATATACACATATTTGGAGGGAGCAAAGTGACATTGAGATAAAGTTCATAAGAGCAAACTGTTATTAAGCATTGGCAATAGCTACATAGGTCATTGATGGTCAGGTTTTTATCATCCATCATATTTTTTGGAGAGAGTTGATCAGACCTAGTTATATTTTAGAGCAAATTATTGTTCAGTCTCTATGGTTTGGTCTAATTTTAATTTATTCCTTGTACATCAAACTTAAACACTTAAAACAGTTTTTGTTAGATCTTTTGTCCAAATTTATGGTGCAAGTGCAAAAATTTAGCTTATGTGAAAATAAATGGAATAACTGGGCTTGTGTTTGGGAAGGATTTACAAAGATAAAAAGAGCCAAGGGTTGTCTCAATGAAAACTCTTAGCTAGCTCATGCTATCAAGAAGTTGGGTGGTCATAAAGTTTCACCCAAGTCTAGTCGCATTATTACAAACAATGATAGGCGGCATGTGGTTTCTCGTAGGAAGATGACGTTCTTTGAGGAAACCTAACCATCGCAAGGAGCACAAATGGAAACTAAATGAAAATCCTCCCAGCCTGATAACCCTAGTTCTAAATTGACATCTTATCTGCTTCACTAGTAATTTTATTCTACTTTTCCTCTTCTTACAAGATTGTGCTTAAGCATAAGAGCCTTTATTTAATTCCTTTTATGGCGTCACATAAGCCTTCCTTTTCCTTTGAGAAGTGGGTTAAGCATGGGATAATTAACCATCTTTTTCCTTCGTTATCCTACCACCCTCCTCATAAGGTAGCGAGTGCTACCATTATGTTGTGTTGGACCACCACATGTTCTCTTGTAGAAACACACATTATTGTTTCTAGTGTGGCTATCTGGGTCATAGAAAACTTCTTTTGTAGGTTGTGTTAAGAGAGCAAAGAAATTTACAGTCCATATTTCATCTCCTCCTACTGTTTAAAGAACCTTCTCTAGACTCTCCCGCTTGGTAGTGGTTCTAGCTACAAGCAAGTCATAGTGAGTAGCATTGAAACTGTTCTTACTCTTTATGTGGAGGTCCACTTTGTTGAAAATTATGAGCTAAGAAAATCGAGGGAATGTATATTGTTCCTTTCCCATCGCCTAAGCTTCTTCGAGAAACCACCATTAGGAGTTAGTTTTCAGCGTTAAGAGGAGACTTTATCCTCAACCATGTTAGATGGACTAGGGCGCCACCAATGTATCTCGTGCTTATTATGCTTGGATTATTTTATTTAGCCTTCCTCTTGATTGTTAGACAAAGAAGTTAGTAAAGTAAATCATAAGCTCTTTGGAGTTTTAAGTTGTTGGTGGAATAAGATGTTCCAATTTAGGGCTATCATTTCTTCTGAAGAAATTTCTCACCTCTCTAAAGGAGTTTGGGATGTAGTCGGAGGTTTCAAACATCGAATGGACATCTAGGTTTCTATCCCTCTAGCTTTCAACCATCCGCCAGACTTAGAGAAAGACTAAACATAATGGTATATGGTGCTTGAAGATTATGCTAAGAAAAAAAGGAGAGGGGGTGTTAGTTGTGAACATTATGATCATAGTTTATTATGAATCAATCTCGCACCAATTGGTTCATCTTTTAATTTTGAGGAGTTTTAAATCTAAAGTGTATTTTTGTAGTCATAAGAGCGAAAAGAGTTAAGTTCGTGGTGCATGCAACTTTTGCTTTAAAGAGTTTGTTTTCCTAATAAGTGTGTTAATATTTGTGAGCTGATTAGAGCTTTAGTGCAAGATGTTAACATGTATCTAGCAATTCTTGGAATTTTTATCTCAATCCTAGACTTTACTCCAAGAGCTATCTTCTATTGAGGTTGAAATTTTGTTTTTTGTGGGAGTGTTGTAACATAAAAAAAAAGAAAAAAAAGAAAAAAGAAATTTGAGCGCGCATGCCTTCTTCCCCTCCCTTTCCTTTTTTTTTCTCTTCTCCTTCTTTTCTTCCCTCCCTCCCCATAGCTGTTTCCCTCCTATCATAGCTTGGTCATAGTTGACATGTATCATATGTGTTATATTTGAGAAAGATATGATGATGATATGACTAAATATTTATGTATACATTATCAAATATTATATACTTAGTTAGTCATGACATAATATCTACTATATATTTATATATTATTGAGGATATATTTATATACTTATTCATGATATGATGCTTGTTTCTAATTCATATTATCTAGTATATGATTTACTCTCTATTTGATATCACTGATTTAAAGCAAGGTCTACTTACTGAACCTTTAACTCATAACTTTATTTTTTTTTAACTCTCCAAATATGAGTTATCTAATAGAGATTTGAGATATCGTGAAGTGATATTTTAAGACAAAGACGAAGTGAGTTAAATGTGAGGTGATATAAAAGATAACTTATATAGAGTCGTACTAATATTAGATATATTTGTATCCATTTGTATTTGACGATGATTTGTATAATACAAGTTGGATTATATTTTACTCAGTTACTTGTTATATTTTGATGGTATGTCGTGGTTTCTGTGAGTCATGCCAGATTATATAGTCGTCTAGTATGGTTATTATGGATTATGTTATTCATATGTCAATATGCTTATTTGGATGATAACATAATTTATCTTGAGATAGATTATATGAACACAAGTGTATCTTCCTATGGCAATCCTATCCATCCTATCATGTGTGCTTCGTATGCCATGTGGGCATGGTTAAGCATGTGCCCATGCTTGGTGGAGGCATTACATGAGGACCATGATAGTCAGTTGTGGCACCCTACCACTCTATTTTGAACTTGAATTTGTTAGCACTGATTATCAATTAG
Source organism: Typha angustifolia (assembly GCF_048772165.1). Classification (NCBI taxonomy): domain Eukaryota; kingdom Viridiplantae; phylum Streptophyta; class Magnoliopsida; order Poales; family Typhaceae; genus Typha; species Typha angustifolia. Next base: position 5,193,681 of record NC_133252.1, on the reverse strand, counting down.
CGAGCATTTTTATAAAACCTCTTAGTGAGAACAGATTTTTCTATATCACAAGAGAACTTGATATGTCTAATTGTCTTGAAAAATAATATTCAAAAATATTTTACCTATGAATATATGTTATCTATTAATTTTTTTACATATAGATAGGGAGAGATATCGAATTTGAACCTTATGAATATCTCAATATATCTTGACAAATTTAAATTCATGTTCTCTTTCTTATGCTTAAATATTATCACAAATTATGATCAGTCATTTGATTTCCTTTGGTATCATATCAATATTTTTTAAAACTTGTAGTTATTTTTGTTGATTTCAATAGAAGGAGAAATATTTAATTCATGCAAAAGAATGGTATTCCGAAATAAATATATATTTGCATTTATTGTTTGTCATCATTAATTGAGAAGCTTCTTCTTTCCTATGTAAAAAGCTGAATTAATTTGAACCATAGTTAGTATTTGAAGGGTAACTTTTAATTGTAATATAAGATTCATTTATATATATCTTTGTTATAATATATAATTTTCAATCCTCAAGTTTTAGTTTTCAAAATTAAGTTACAATTTAGAGATTATAAAAACTGTATTTCTAATAAATAGATTCTTGATGCATGTTTGTTTTTTTATTTATAACTTTCTTTATAGTGATATGATAATTATGAGATTTTATATGTGAATAGCACATTTGATATTCTATAATTTATATGTACAAATATGTTTAAAATTCAGAAGTTACCTATGTGCAATAAGACCTACAAATTGACAATTCATTGTTATGTTCTAGGTTGACATCTTTGGGCCACAAAGTCTAATTCGATTGATTTTGCTATTAACAATGTGCTGTAAGTCAAGAAAAAAAAAAAAAAAATCTAACTAGAAACTGCACACATTTAATGTTATGATCCAACCACCTAGGTTAAATTAGTCGAGTCGGTTGAGTTGAGTCTATTTATCTTTTATGTAAGCCCTTAGACAAGTCTAGATATATCATGTACGCCCTTAAGATAAGTCTAGTTAAGTCTTGTAAGTCATTAAGACAAGTTCAATTAAGTCATGTAAACCACTAATGCAAGTTTAATTAAGTTATGTAAGCCTCTGAGGCAAGTCCTAATTCGAGTCGTATAAGTATTTATGGCTAATTCGAGTAGGATTCATTATACTTGATCTCAATATATAGATGGGCTAGGCTTCTTTGTTTAATCATTCAAGAATCCAAGTACTAAAAATTAATTGAGTATAGCTATTTTCTTATTATTGCATTTATCGTTTTATTATAGTTGTTAGATTGTCTTTACCTTTCTAGGAGTAGATCATAGCCTTAGAACCTCCAAAGCTTCCAAACTCTAGCCACTATCTTCTTTTAGCAGCCACCCTACTATACCCTATCCACTACAACCCTTTGCCATCTGCCACCCTTCGACGACCGTCGCAACATCAGATATTTATCAATCTGTCCCATTCTGACATTTCTTTACTATTTTATTTATAACTTTTTATCTCGACCTCTAATTTAGGGTAAAGAGAAGATAGAGAGGCGAGAAACCAATAATTCAATAGCATTATAATTTTGGCTGCCATTCACATTTTTATAGATGCTAGCCAACAGGCCAAAATAATAATTATTAACCCTAATTCTAGTGGACTCTCGCCAATTGTGTTTGAACGCACAAAAGACATTCTCTATCAATGTGAACGAGATGCAAACGTTCAAATACGCCCGATCGCATTAGGACGCACATTTTGCGTTCTCTGTTTTTGCGAACTTGATGTAGGCGTTCGCAAAGGCGTCGAACGCGACCTAAAGAAAATTTATTTAATGAAAATAAATAACTAATGCAATAAGAAAATACTTTAACTAAGTGTATCAACAAGGTTTTTAAACATGGTGGATTGTTACGACCTGACTATGTAGGTTAAGTTAGTTGAGTCACATGAGTCAAGTCTATTTATCTTTTAATTGATTCATGTCTATCTCATATATAAGCCTTTAAGACAAGTATATTTAAGTCATTAAAGTCACTAATGCAAGTTCAATTAAGTCATGTAAGCCACTAGTACATGTTCAATTATGTCATGTAAGCCTCTAAAGTAAGTCTTAGTGTAATAACCCCCCCAAAAAAAAAAAAAAAAAAGAAAAGAAAAAATAATAATAATATATAAATTGAAAAAAAATAATAATAATAAAAATAAATAAAAGAGACAACAAGAAAGAAATAAAATAAAATAAAAAATATTGGCGTTGCATGGCACGAGCTCGTGCCATGCAACGTGGGCGCGTGTTGGGGGCGCCACGTGCGCCCACAACCGCCGGCCCGGCCAACCGGGCCGGACCAGCTAGCTGCGGCGGGCCCCGCCGCCGCCGCAGCCGCCGCCTTCCCTCTCTCTCTTTATATATCTCTCTCTCTTTCTCTCTCACATTCTCTCTCTCTCCCTCTCTCTCTCTCTTTTCTCACATATTTTCTTGCCGACGCCGGTCTACCACCGCCGTCGCTGCCGTCGCCGCCGCAACACCACCCTCACCGCCTCTCTCTCTCTCTTTTGATCTCTCTCTCTCTCGAACCCTCTCTTTCTCTCCTTCCCTTGCCGACGCTAGCCTACCGCCGCCGTCGCCGCCGCACCACCTTCTCCTTCTCTAACTCCCTCGTTCTCTCTCTACCCTTCTCTCTTTCTCTCTCTCTAGCACCGCTCTCTTTCTCTCCTCGCCGACGGCTTCTCGTTGTCGCCGTCGTCGCCGCCGCACCACCTTCTCTCTCTCTTACCCTCCTCTCTCTCTCTCTCTCTCTCTCTCTCTCTCTTGAGCTCTCTCCCTTCTCTTATCAACGCCAGCCGCCGCTGTCGCTGTCGCCGTCGCCGTCGCCACCGCCGCAGCCTAGGTGAGCCTCCCTTCCTTCTCCTTCTCTTCTTCTTCTTCTTCTTTCTTCTTTCTTCTTTCTTTCTTTCTCTTCTCCTTCCTCTCTTCTTCTTCTCCATTCTTGGCCTCCTCCTCCTCTTGTTGTGTAGCAGACAGTGTTGGAAGAGGACTATTATTATTATTTTTTTATATAATTACTTCCTAATGATAAGTAACATAGTCTATTTAGATAATTAATTATTTTGATAATTTATAACTAATATAATTTTACTAAGCATTTTAGTATAATAATTTATTAATTACAATTATAAATATTGCCTATAAATTTATTTAGAGTTTTAGTTATTATTTATTAGTGAATATATGTAGTCTTATATTTATATTTAACTTATATTATATATGTCTATTTTTAGTATATTAGTATTGTCTAATAGTTTGTATAAAATGGAATACTAGAATTGCAGATTATTTTTGTATAATAGGATAATGATTATTTTATGTATAATCTAGGATTAGTTAAATAAGAGTAAGTATTACAAAATAACTAGTAATAATATTATTCTATAATTATTTTTTTATTAAATCATATATATAGACGTCTTGGTTATTTATAAAAAGGAGATAAATTACTATATACTTATTTTCTATAATTACCAAATTAGGATTTTATTAAATAAATATAAATAGCATATTAATATTGCCATAATTAAATTTATCCTATAAATCTAATCAATATTAAACCTAATAAAATATCATATTTTACTCGAACGAATTATAATTAGATAAACAACTAACTTTATGTTACTTAAACATTTTCAGATCCCGAACCCCTTATTTGAGACCCCGTTGTCCTTGCTAGCGAGAAGTGTCACACGGTTGATGGGCGGATGTAAGGGATACGTGGTTTATATCTTCTGATCAGTGTGAGTAGTCTTATCCCCTAGATCCCTTTCTCAAATTAGGATTTATTATATATTACGTACATGCATGTTTTGGCCTCCAGCATGATTATATGACTTTATATAGAGATGATTTCAGTCGAGCATATATTTTATCATGTATTTGATTAGACTGATCTGGGACATGAGTACATTGGTGATATATAGAGATGATTGGAGATGATTATGCTATTATGGTTTTATATTGGGATGATCTCTATCATGAGTATATATGTGATAGATTAGCATGAGTATGCATGTGTTAGATACATGGTTGGAGTTTGCATTACATCATTTTTCTCTCGGCTTCTTTACCACCTAAATTCCTGAGTTGTATGATCTGTTGTCGTACTGGATATATGCATATGATTTATCATGTATAGGAAATCATAAAAGTACATGTGTATGTGATGTGATGTGATGTGATGTGATGGCTGGAACGGTATCTGGTCCGGACTGGTACTGGACATACTCTTAGCGTATGGCAGAGTATGGTGATAGCTGATAGTTGTACTCTTAGCGTATGACAGGGTACAACTATCATTGATATACCCTTAGCGTATGGCAGGGTATGATTACTTTCTTCAGAGATACCCTTAGCGTATGGCAGGGTATGATTTATCTACAGAGATACTCTTAGCGTATGACAGGGTATACTCTGAGCTTGTGACATGATGTGTATCGAGTTTGGGGTCGGGTACCGTAGTCCAGCATGGTGGATGATATTCAGAGTTGAGACGGATGATTGTGATAGTGAGAGATATGTGAATTATATCTGGCTCTGACATATATGATTATCTAGTAGTTGGCATGCATCATGCATCATCATTGTTGTGACTAGTATCATTGGATCATAATTGTTATACATGATATGGTGTTATATTCGGTGATGTTATATGGTAATTTCATCATGTTATATAATTTCGGTTGAGGATATAATATGGTCATTCATGAGAACTGATTTCATTCATATATATGTCATTGAGGATACATATATATATATGTTCATACATGACATCATACTGCTTTCTGATTCATATTATCCAGTACATGATTTATTCTCTGTTTGGCTTCACTAATTCGGGGTAAGGTCTATTCACTGAGCCTTTTGCTCATGACTCTCTTTATTTCTTTTCTAACCCCTCAGATATGTGGTACGTGATAGCGACTTGAGAAGATATTTTAGAGTGATGATGAAGTGAGCTATAGATGCGAGATGGCATAGATGATAGTTTATATAGAAATTGAGTTGTACTAGTATTTGATATTTGTACTCTTTTGTATTAGACGATGATTTGTATAATACAGGTCGAATCATAGTGTACTCTTGTATCAGTTGTTTAGTTGTATCTTGATGGTTTGTTGTGGCTTGTGTGGGTCCTGCCAGATTATGTAGCGGTCTAGTGTGTATTATTGTGTATTTTGATATTCATATGTTAACAGGTTTATTTGGTTAAGAGTATGATTTATTTGGTGATGGATTATGTGATCATGGATATGTTAGTAGGTGTTATTTGATGATGTCATGATTGTATGTGCACAGGAGTGTATCTGTGCGTGACGGGCCCCGCCTGACCTGTCGCGTGCGCCGCGCGTGCCGTGTGGGCGCGTGGGCATGCACGTGTCCGTGCCTGGCGGGGGCGTTACACTTAGCTTGAATTGAATAAACCTTTAGGGCTTGTCTGAGTTGGATTTATTATGCTCGACCTCTATATAAAGAGGAGTTGGGCTTATTTGTTTAATCATCCAAGCATTAAAGCATCGAAAATTAATTAAGTTTAGTTATTATTTTTACATTTACCATTATATCATAGCTGTTAGATCGTTTTTATCTTTCTAGAAGTATATTATAGCTATAGAACCTCCAAAGCTTCCAAACCCTAGCCATCACCTTCCTCTAAATCTGGTTCGTAATATTTTATGCTTTGTAAATAGTCTTGATTGCTTCAAACTATTTTAAATGTGAAAGAGACTTCTCAAGCCTATAAAAGGAGGTTTATACCTTATATTGAAACAAGAGTTTTAAAGTCAAGTCAAAGAATACAAAAGATAGCAATTTAACTTTCTTTTCTTTTTCTTTTTCTTTTTCTTAGCGAGATTTATTGTAAACAAACTCTTTGGAAACTATTGCACACCTTGGAAGCATTTTTTTTTGGTTTTGATTTGATTAGTGAAGAAGGTGAAAAAAGCCTTTGTAGTTTGTAGGTGAGATCGAGTGGATCCCTTGGAAAAAATTGATGGACTTTTTAACTCAAAGCAAAGGTGTATTGAGAGAAGAGATTTTGGGGATAAATTTCTTGCATAAATATAACACCCACTACCAAATACACATGCTCCTCATGTAGGTGGAACCTATGTGATGTCCATATGACCTGTTAGTCATTGTTTCAATATAATAAACAGGAGAAAAACCCATATTTCTACAAATAATATGAAACATAAGAAGACCCATAACACTATAATCGATAACAAGTCCCAAAATATATAACCATAGATATATCCTAATGTCTACGTAGGGGTTACAAGCCATTTAGCTTATTTTACAAGAATAAAATAAGTAAAAAGAAACTAAATTGGTCTTTGCTAGATCTTCCATGGGCTCACTGCCATCTATAGATCTGAAAATAGTTTCAACAGAAAGTGGTGAGCATAAAGCCCAGCATCAATCCGAACTATCAAGTAGTGCAAAAGTAGTACAATTAATGATGCAACAATAAGTAAATATGAATATGCGTATTATGATCAAATCAATGTACCAGTATTCCATACTCAATATGTTCATGTAATGCGCACAGGTATTAGCAATCAATAATCCTCCATACATCAATTCGAACTATCAAGTCCATAAACTCAAGCTCACATTGAGTTCTGCCCATAATCAATATCAACACTATACCACATGATATGCATCATCTCAGACTACCAAACTTGTAACTTAGGCTCATGTAGAGCTATACCTGTAGGCTATATCAACACTCACATCCGACGACACAAATCCATAAGGGAGGCTAGATCTTAGTGGTAACTCACCAGCCCTTCACCCATTTGCGTCATGACTAATTGTCCGCCATCGCAGACTAAGAATCTCAATCGTAAGCCTATCATATAGGTCAATATCGCATATCGATATTACTATCCAAGCTATCGGCTCCACATCATTGCACCACCGTGTGACAATCATGAGCTGTCGCTCATAGAGGTCCTCACCCTACGTCATCGAGTACTACTAGGTCTACGACATCTTACCTTTCTCTCTTTCTATCTTAAATACCCTAAAGGATATGACTTTCGTCGATCGATTGTAAATCGCTTATCACCCGACAAAATGGCTGCTTGATTATTTATGATTAATAGATTGAGACCTTAAACGTGGGCCCTAATATATAAGTATAATAATATCTCTCCCTCCTAACCTAGCTGGAGTAGGGTCGGGTACTATCGAGATGTAGTAGTCACCCCTTTTTGGTGGTGCACGTGTGCAAGTGGGATACTATTATACAGCATAACAAGCATAATAGAACACACATCATTATCATGTATAACGTGCTAACACACGTAATCATGTCTAATAAATATGATACTCAAAATCTTATCGAACAACAAAATAGAAAAAAACATACACAACATGTAATAATAATAGTAAGAAAAACGTATGCACATACATGATATGAATGTGATGATATCATAAGGTAAGTTATTGCATTCTCTACACTACTAGATTATAGAAGTTTTATTTGCTTGGCATCACTTTCCTCAAACTAGCTGCAATTGCACCATGGGATCATCCTCATAGGGTACAAAGTCTACCTCGATAAGAAAAGTAATAAAAAATATAAGCACAAATACCTCCCATTGATTAATTAAATAATCCTTCTGACGTCCGCTATAGGCTTAGGTAGGTCCATTTAAGAATTCTCATATTCATTAGCTAAGTAGAACTATACAGTTGTACGAAGGCCTAACATGTTATTAAATGTAATTGAAATAATTTACCTCAAATTATTGTTCATACCATTACTATCAATTTACATCAATTCATATAGTCAACATTTAATTAATCAGCTTCGTTAATAGTGAAATTTCTTTATAAACTGACTCTACATTGATCTATATCAATTCTCTATTAGGAGCAATTAATACGGATACATCCTGATTGTCGACTCTTTTGTTACAATTAATTTAACGAATATCATAATCGACCATGCTAAACTCTACTTAGAGCTAATTCCTATTTAGGAGCAATTAGCAATGGCACTTAAAGGCGAGGTCTAATTCATTAAAATTGATTTACAACCATTATTATAATTAGTAAGCTATCCTTAAAAATAGATTAATTAAGACTTGAGTTGGTAATGATCATTAATTAAAAAGGATAAAAAATAGATTACCATAATTTAAAAACAATTAAAAACACATGAGTCATAAACCTAATTCAAAAAGAAAGCCACCCCAGGGCCATAGCCCAACCGACAACAACATAGGCTAGGTCGTAGCTCAACCCACAACTACATGGACTGAGCTGCACCCAACCCAAACCCAACATGGGCTAGGCTGACAGCAGTCCAACCCAACACACTACCAATTTGGGTTGGGCTACAACCCAACCAAAAAACCACATGGGCTAGGCCGCACTAAGCCCAAACCTGACATGGACTGGTGATGAGCTCTAATACCAAATTGATGGGTTCTCATACCAAATATAGGCTACGCAACAATTCCTTTAAAATTTGGATGTATTACAGGAATCAGTCTGCGCAATCGTAGGACAATATTCGCCAAATATTCTCTGATAGTGAGAAAATTACTAAACTAATTGGATTAGATTCATAACTTCCTGATCTACAACTTTTGTATTTACACCCTTCACAGATTCAAAGTGAAATTGGGATGAAAACATGGAAGAACATGGGTGATGGTGGCGGTGACGGGTGGAGTGGATGTTAAGGTTTTGGATGGATATGAAGGTGAAGGTGGATGTGGATGTGGTTAAGAGAAATAGACGAAGGGAACGAAGTGGTCGAGATCCCAAAGAAGTGGGGTGACTCGATAGACGAGGGAGATTAGAAGTTAGGAGAAACCTTGCCAATGGTAGACGTGGAAGGATGGTGAAGAGGGTGAAGGGAGAGAGCCTAGAGAGAAAAAAGGAGGCAAGAAATCAATAATCCAATAGCATAATCAAATTGGCTGCTATCCATATATTTATAGAGAATGCATATTGTGCGTTCGAACATATATAGCGACGAATCCTCAAAAGGTTGCATGTATAACCGCTTGGCCTATTCCTACTACTACCACCGGATTGAGAGGATTTTTGGGGTTAACTGGTTATTATTGTCGATTCATCGCCGGATATGGCAAGATCGGTACTCCTCTCACTTCTTTGTTGAAGGACTCTTTTAGATGGATGGATAAAACTACTTTAGCCTTTGAAAAATTGAAAACAGGAATGATGACGGCACCCGTTCTAGCGCTATCGGTCTTCACCAAAGAATTCATTGTTGAATGTGATGGGTTGGGTGTTGGCATAGGAGTTATACTAATGCAAGAAGGACGTCCCATTTCTTATCTTAGTAAGGCTTTATCGCAAAAATCTCAGCAATTATCAACTTATGAGAGAGAGATGCTAGCAATTCTACATGCTATGACAAGGTGGAGGACTTATTTAATCGGTAGACAATTCATTATCCGAACCGATCAGAGGAGCCTTCCATACTTTATGGGACAGCGCATACAAACTCCGACACAGCAGCGATGGGTTACAAAATTGCTGGGGTATGATTATGAAATTCAATACAAGAAGGGAACGGAAAATAGAGCGGTGAATGCGCTATCGCGCGAACCCAATACCGCCGAGCTTGCAGCCTATTCATCTCCTACCTTTCCCTTCCTTGATGAGCTGAGGTATGTATGTATATCTGACCCAAATATTTTGAGATTGTTGTAGGAGGTGATGGATGATCTAGAGCACCATCTAGAGTTGGAAAATCGAGGCAATTTGCTGCTAGACCGCGGATGCATTCGGGTATTGGAGTGTATTGGTCCGGTTGCATATCGTTTGGAGTTGCTAGAGGGGTCGAGAGTGCACCCTGTCTTTCATGTTTCATTATTGAGACATTGGAGGGGATAGAGATCGTAGAGCCAGTTCAAGTACTTGCTAGACGACGACGACATGCTACCAGATTGGAGATGGAGATTCTAGTTGAGTGGCTTGGCAAGCCATCTGATAAGATGACATGGGAGTTAGAGACTGATATCTTGGAGCGTTTCCCCCACTTTTCACTTTGAGGGCAAGGTGAGGGAAGCGTAGTGGGCGGCTAATACACTTAGTTAGAATTTTATCTAATTAGCTAAATCCAACTCTGTGCCATTTTAAAAAAATATTTGTAGAATATTCGACACATATCCAAATAATATCAAACCAGTTGGATAACATCGACAACCTCTAGATCTACAACTTTGATATTCATCACTTCACCAAATTCGGAATATATTAGATTTTTATTTGTTGACAATTGTGTACAAAATATTCTAAGTGGATTTTTACATGTATATGAGCTTTACACAAGTCTAGAATATCTCTGGTTTGAAGAATTACAAGTTTATTGGAGAAAAGTCGTTGAGTTCACACCGCGTTCACAAACGCGTTTGAACTTGGAATCTGCGTTCACACAGACAGAGAGCCGCATTCACAAACGTATTCGAACGCGGGTACTGCGTTCACACAGACCGAGAACTGCGTTCACAAATGTGTTCGAACGCGAGTACTGCGTTCACACAGACCGAGAGCTGCATTCACAAACGCGTTCGAACGCAATCTGAAGAATTCAAGCTGTCGCGTTCGAACGCACTTGGGTCCGTTCGAATACACCTGAGATTAAGTTAGGCCGTTTGAATGCACCTGGGCCGCGTTCGAACGCGCCTATGAAGTTTGCAATTTATTGGATTTTCGTGAGTATGGATAAGACTCGGATTTGGCTCTATCTTAACGATCATATATAAGGATTGTGAAACCCTATCTCTAGGGTAGTTGAAGAAGATTATTGAAGGAGACTTCTTGAGGCTACATCGGTTCTTCAACAAATAAGATTCTACTCATCTACAAGAATTTAATCTTTCGTCTTAAGGGCTATCTAGACGAAAGATCAATCTCGAGGGCTACTGAGATTGGACTTCAATCACAAGAAGTAGTGAATCGTGGGTTCTAGTGATCAAGACTGAGAGGAACAAAGTCGTTTGGATCGACGAGTTGTTTTGTGAGTCAGTCTTGTAACTACTACTATCATAGTGATTGGTTTTGATCCGAGTTTGGATCCTTGGTTTTCTTTCCTGTTTTGGGTTTTTCCACGTTAAAATCTTGGCGTTCATCTCTGCGTTTGTTTCTAATATTTCTTCCGACTTTTACTTAAGCGAACAAACGATATCATTGCCTAAAGGTTAGATACATATGTGTGTCTAGGAGTTTTTTTAGAATATATCTATGACAAAACAAAAACTTAATCCAAAAGGTATTCGGAGAAGATAAGGAATATTGGTTTAGTTGGTTTGTTAGGGTTTTATATTGTTTTAGGACTTGTTGGCTAGTCTCTATAAATATGTGGATGGCACCAACTTTATATTACTATTAGATTATTAATTTCTTGCCTCCTATCTTTTCTTTAGACTCCTCCCTCCTCCCTCTTCACCATCCTTCCACCTCTACCGTTGGCAAGGTTTCTCCTCGCTCCTAATCTCCCTCGACTGTTGAGCCACCCCTCTTCTTTGGGATCTCGACCATTTCGTTCCCTTCATCTAATTCCCTTAATCACTTCCACAATCCACCCTCATCTCCATACCCATCCATAACCCTAACATCCACTCTACCCGTTACCACCACCATCACCCACGTTATTCCATATTTTCGTCCCTGCTACAATTCAAATTTGCGAAGGGCATAAATACAAAATTTGTAGATTAGGAAGATACAGATCCAACCCAATTATTTTAATACTTTTCTAACTACCAAAGAATATCTGAAGAATATTTTCCCACAATTGCGCGGACTGCTTCCTACAATAAATTCAGATCTTAAGAAATTATTTTGTAGATGATCTTTTGGTTCTAGATTCTATCAATTTGGTATCAGAACCATAACAAATTGGTATCAGAGCCTATCATGAGTCTACATGGGCGCTAGAGTCAGATATCATGGATCGCTTTTCAAATTTCAAACCTTGAAGACAAGGTTGCTGAAGCATGGTGGATTGATACGATTTGGACTTCACCGACGTCGTCTCGAGTATGGATTCACTTTAGGAGTGTCTTTGTTTCTTACTTTAGTGTTTAATTTCCAATAAAAATAAGTTTTCTATAAGTCGCGTTCGAACGCGAGTAGAGTGAGTTCGAACATGGTTGTGAACAGGGTTGTGAATGTGGATGAAGAGTGTGTATTAGCGTTCGAACGCACTATGAACGCCTGTATCGCGTTCGTAAATCTCGAGAAGTGGGAAACAGGCGCGTTTGATCGTGTGTTCGAACACCTGCATTGCGTTCGCAAATCCAGAGAAGAGTGAACTCGGTGCGTTCGAACACGATCGAGCGCGTTTGAACGCGGTCGGCGAAATTGTATTATTTAAGGTTAATTTTGAGTTGTTGGTTAGCCTCTAAAAGGATGTGGGTGACAACCAGAGGTCATTATTGATTATTGAGAATTGACCTCCATACCCATCCGTAACCCTAACATCCACTCCACCCGTCACCACCACCATCACCCACGTTATTCCATGTTTTCATCCCTATTACAATTCGAACTTGCAAAGAGAGTATATATGAAAGTTGTAGATTAGGAAGTTACGGATGCAACCCAATCAGTTTCGTAATTTTCTGACTACCGAATAATATCTGACCAATATTTTACCATAATTGCACGGACTACTTCCTACAATAAATTCAGATCTCAAGGAATTATTCCGTAGCCGATCATTTGGTTCTAGATCCTATCAATTTGGTATCAGAGCTTTAACAAATTGGTATCAAAGCCTATCAATTGGCTCAAAGCCTATCACTTTGGTATCAGAGCCTAACAATTGGTATCAGAGCAGGTGAGCCTCAGACCTTCATTAATGGTTGAAACAAGGAAGATGACATCAACAAGGAGACCTATGGAGAGCACACTGACAAGGGAGGACTCAATGCACGATGATCCTAACCCTGAGGCCGATTCCTATGGAGCGACTACGACAGGACCAAGTCAACCAATATCTATGGGTTCGAATATGGATAAACTAAGGGACATGTTCTAAACATTGTTGCATTGAATTGACAACATACAAAAAATCACAATGAATTCAAGGAATATGTTGTGAATCGATTGGGTTCATCATCTCCTCAATGACGAACGGAGTTTCAAGAAGGACCAGTAGTGGGACCCCATTGAATTGATACCCCACAGGTCCAGGTGCGTCATATGAGTGTCAATGATCCCCTCCTACCTATGCCTTCACATCATCCCCCACCTCCGTTACAAAACTGATACGATTCGGACTTCACTGATGTCGTCTTAAGCTTGGATTCACTTTAGGAGTGTTTTTGTTTCATGTTTTAGTGTTTAATTTCTATTAAAATAAGTTTTCTGTAAGTCGCGTTCGAACGCGGGTGGAGTGAGTTCAAACGCGTTTGTGAACGGGGTTGTGAACGTGGGTGAAGAGAGTGCACTGTGCGTTCGAACGCCCCGTTCGAACGCACTGTGAACGCCTGCATTGCATTTCGCAAATACCGACAGGTGCGTTTGATCGCACGTTCGAACGCCCGCATCGCGTTCGCAAATCCAGAGGAGCGAACTCGATGCGTTCGAACGCGATCGGTAAAAATTGTATTGTTAGGGTTAACTTTGAGTTGTTGGTTAGCCTCTAAAAAGATGTGGATCGCAACCAAAGTCATTATTGATTATTGAGAATTGAGTTTTGCCTTGCCTCCTTCATCTTCTTCGCTCCTGTTCTCTCAATCCCCGGCGACGCTGCTTCTATCCTCCCTCGACCGGCCAATGAGCCTAGACCCTTAGGGGTGGCCCTCTCCTCCCCCTTCTTCCAATCTATCCGACACTTGCCCTAACCCTTCCATCAACCATAACCCTTCCTCCACCACTTTTCACTGGTGCCACCCCATTAACGCCAGTCCTCCTCCAACCACCATCACCTAGGATCACGTGCCTCCATCCACGGATCTTAAACAGACCACCCTGACCTTCGTCCACTAATAGGACGATGTCTTGAGATCTCCACATCCGATTCACCTAAAACTAGATTTGTGAGAAAGCTCTTTTCTGGGGCTACAATATATCCATATTTTACATCGATCTGACGGCAGAATCTTTTGAGATATTATTTCAAAGTTCTGTGCCCAATCTAGTCCAGATCAGAGAATTGGAAGAGATCGAACCTTAGCCTAAGGGGAGATCGTATCAAGCTTGGTATCAGAGCCTTAGCCCAAAAGGGGAGAACGTAACAAAAACCCAAGACCGGCGGTGGTGGAACCCGAGAGGCGTGAGGCATCGGTGCGCTTCGTCGATGAGGAGTTTTGACACTATGAGGATGAGCTTGATCCCTATAGAGATGGTGATGGACGTGTTTGAGGATTTAGAAAAGGTGATCAACATGCACAAAGGTTTAGACCTGAACAAGGATCTTTCGCGAACCTGGCAATGCTATTCGGGGGAGAACCGCACGTTTGGACTTTCCAAAATTCCAAGGTGGTGATCCAACGGATTGGGTATTTCAAGTTGAAAAATTTTTGATTATCAAGGTACAACGGAAGATGCAAAAGTCCAGATGGCAATCTTTCACCCCCAAGGAACAGCATTGCATTGGTATAGATCGATTATTCGTGGTGGATTTATCGGATGGGCTAATTTTTGTAGGAGGATTACACACAGATTTGGGATAGCGGCATATAAAGATTTTGTTGCCACATTAAGCAAGATGGTTCAAAGGACTACCGTATTGGAGTACTAAGTTGAGTTTAAAAGAGTTAGTAGTCGTTGTAAGCCACCGTGGCCCGAACGTATATTGATGAATCCATTTATTTTAAGGGAAGTAGATGAACGGAACGAAGTGGTCGAGATCCCAAAGAAGAGGGGTGGCTCAATAGTCGAGGGAGATTAGGAGCGAGGAGAAACCTTGCCAACGGTAGAGGTGGAAGGATGGTGAAGAGGGAGGAGGGAGGAGTCTAGAGAGAAGATAGGAGGCAAGAAATCAAGAATCCAAATAGCAATATGAAGTTGGTTGCCATCCACATATTTATAGAGGCTAGCCAACAAGTCATAAAACAATATGAAACCCTAACAAACCAACTAAACCAGTGATGTGCTAACTGCTGGTTTCGCATTGGATGCAAGGTCACCTAATGATATGGTTGCACCCTTACGAACACTCAACTACCGATGTTGAACTCTTACTCCCTATGGCTGCGATCATTAACATGCTTCATGCGATTTTGAGCAAGTTTAAGATAGGCACGCAACCTCCTCAATGTGGCACCTCTATCCATTAAAGCTAAGTTCACCTTCCTCCGATCAGTAGATGCCACTGGGTCATATGCGCGTAATGTCGGAGCCGTGTGCTTATACACCACCTCGAACAGAGTCATGCCAATGCTACTGTGGTAGGCGGTGTTGTAAGACAACTCCGCCCACGGTAAGAACTCTAACCATCATCTCGGCATCTCTCTAACAAAGCACCGAAAATATTACTCAATATTTCGATTGACCACCTCGTTTTGGTCATTCGTTTGTGAATGGTAGGCCGAACTGAAGTTCAATCGAGTCCTTTGTAATTTGAAAAACTCTATCCGAAAGTCGCTTATAAATGTTTGCAAATGCATTCGAATGCGCCCCCAACCGCGATCGAACGCAACCTACAAAAAATTTATTTTCATAAAAATAAATAACTAATATAATAAAAAAAGACTCTAACTAGGTGTATCAGCACCTCAGATGTAAGGCCATAGGATCGCGACTATGTCGAGCGATCAATCATCCACCAAGCGCATCCTAACCCTCGTGCCCAGTAAGGTATCCTCATGCTTTCTATTAACTATTCTATCGATCGGATTTCATGCTTTCTTTCTAAATGACAAATCATGTGCATATTTCTAGTACGATAACATGTCAATGCATATTAGAAATTTAGGTGAAAGAGGAGTCAAGAAAAAAATGATGTAATGTAGTCTCCAACCATGTATTCAACAGATACATACCCTTCCATCACATGTATACTCATGCTATAGATTAACTTGACATAAAGTATAGATAATCTATTCATCTTCAAATATCTCTATATATCATTAGTATATTGATATCTAAAATCAGTCTAATCAAATGTATGATAAAATATGTTCAATTATAATCATCTTTATATAGGATCATATAATCATGCTTGAGGCCAAAATATGCATGCACATAATATATAATATAATCTAATTTGATAAAGGTGTCTAGGGCATAAGACTACTCACCACAACTGTAATTACCAAGCAACCACCCATTCATGTTTGCGAGAACAATGATCAGTCCTTAATAGAAAGGTCCACAGGGTCTTGAACAGGGGGGTCAAAATATAAAATTATTTATAACATGTATGTCAGTGTTTCCACTAATTAAAATTAACCCGACTAAAAGATGATTTCTCGTTGTAATCTGATACAGATAGTTAGGATCTTTTCTTATTGTATTAGTTGTTTATATTCATTAAAAAAAAATTCCTGTAGGTTGCATTCGAACATAGGAGGGGACGCGTTCGAAAGCCCTTGAGAACATATTGTGTGTTCGAACGTGGTTGGCCAAGTTCGAACGCGGCCAATCACGTTCGAATGCCTGCATCACGTTCACAGATACAAAGATGGAGCTTTTGGTGCGTTCGAACGCGATCGGCCGCGTTCAAACGCGATCGACGAGAATCCTCTAGAATTAGGGTTACATATTATTTTAGAACTTGTTGTCTAGCCTCTATAAATATGTGAATGGCAGCCAAATTTATGATGCTATTGGATTATTGATTTTTTGCCTACTATCTTCTCTCTAGAATCTCTCTCCTCTTTTTTCACCATCCTTTCACCTCTACCGTTGGCAAGGTTTCTCCTAACTTCTAATCTCCCTCGTCTATCAAGCCACTCCTCTTCTTTGGGATCTCGACCACTTCGTTCCCTTCATCTATATCCCTTAATCACATCCACCATCCACCTTCATCTCCATACCCATCCATAACCCTAACATCTACTCCACTCGTCACCACCACCATCACCATCACCCACGTTATTTCATATTTTCGTCCTAGTTTAATTCGAATCTATGAAGGGCATAAATACGGAGTTATAGATCAGAAAGTTACAGATCTAACCTAGTTGGTTTCATAATTTTCTGACTAGGGAAAAATATCTGACGAATATTTTTCCACTGTTGCGCGGACTAATTCCTATAATACATCTAGATCATGAAGGAATCGTTGCGTAACCTATCTTTGGTACGAGAACCTAACAATTTAGTATCAGAGCTCATCAATTTAGTATCAGAGCTAGGCAAACCTCAGACCTTTATTAATGGTTGAAACAAGGAAGATGACATCAATAAGGAGACCTATGGAGAGCACACCGATAAGGGAAGACTCAATCCACGATAACCCTAACTGTGAGGCCAATTCCTTTGGAGCGACCACGGTAGGACTAAGTCAACCAATGTCCATTAGTGCGAATATATGGATGAACTTAGGGGCATGTTCCAAACATTGCTATATAAAGTTGACACAATTCAAAAGGATCACAATAAATTCAAGGGATATGTCGTGAATCGATTGGATTCGTCATCTCTTCGACGATGATTAGAGTTTCAAGAAGGACCAGCGGTGGAACCTCATAGAACCAATACCCCACAGGTCTAGGTGCATCATGTGAGTGTCAATGATCTGCTCTTACCTATGCCTACACATTATCCCCCACCTCCGTTACAAAACCCAAGATCGGCGGCGGTAGAACCCAAAAGGCGTGCAGCACCGATGCTCTTCGTTGTGAGGAGGATTGGCACTTTGAGGATGAGGTTGATCCCTTTGGAGATAGTGATGGACGTGCTCAAGGATTTAGAGAAGGTGATCAACATGCACAAAGGTTTAGACTTGAACCAAGGATCTTTTGCAAATCTGACAATGCTATTCGCGGGAGAATCGCACGCTTGGACTTTCCAAAATTTCAAGGTGGTGGTCCAATGGATTAGGTTTTTTAAGTTGAACAATATTTTGATTGTTAAGGTACAGCGGAAGATGCAAAGGTCTAGATGGCAAGCTTTCACTACCAAGGAACGGCATTGCATTGGTATAAGTCAGTTATTTGTGGTGGTGGATTTGCCGAATAGGCTGATCTTTGTAGGAGGATTACATGTTGATTTAGGACAGCGGCATATAAAGATTTTGCTACCACATTAAGCAAGATGGTTCAAAAGACGACCGTATTGGAGTACCAAGCTGAATTTGAAAGAGTTAGTAGTCGTTGTGAGCCACCTTGGCCCGAATAAACATTGATGAGCACATTTATTTTAGGGCTACGGGATGAGATACAAGCGGATGTATGTGTTCTTTATCCTACTACTCTTGAGGAGGCCTTTGAGAAGGCCGTGAGAATGGAACAAAAGCATAGGGCTTTAAAGATGGCAACGAAAACCAATTAGGGCAACCGAGATGGGCGGTTTGCACCTAGAACGTTGGTTGGAAATTTTGCGGGTTCAAAAATAGCGGTTGCGAGCACTAGACCATCACCACCTTTGAAACCTTCTTCCGATGTTAGAGGAGGCACAAGACCCCCTGTTCGAACTCTCACACTTGCCCAGGTGGAGGAGCGAAGAGCGAAGGGCCTTTGCTTTTAATGTGATGAGCGTTTCACTCCCAATCATCGGTGTTCTAAACCGATCAGGAGTGTGATGCTTATCAACAGTCTTGAGGAGGATGATGAGGTTGTTAATGATGAGGGTGTCCAGAGGAAGTCCATGAGAAGGCTATTGAGGTGGGTGCGGAGGAAGATATCCAAGCTTAAATATTGATGCATGCATATTCGGGTATTTTCGCATTGAGGACGTTATGGGTAGACGAACTTATTACAAAGCATTGTGTACACATCCTCATCGATTCGGAGAGTACACACAAGTTTCTAGACGAGAGGTTAGTGAGGAGATTGGATTTGAATGCCGAACTGATCACAGGATTTGACATTGCTATTGGAGATGGCACAAAGCTCTTGTGTCGCCGAGTCGGTATACAGGTGCAAGGACACGACATCATTGTGGACTTGTATCCGTTAGCGCTATGAGGAGTGGACATTGTCCTTGGTACTCAGTGGTTATAGAGTTTGGGACCCATCACATTTAATTTTCAAAGCATGTTGATGAAATTTAAACAGGGAAACAAATATGTTTGGCTTGGTGGTGTTTGGTCTTCACCGATTCCTGCAATTCAGCCTATGGTGGGGCTGCCTTGTGCGTATGATTTGGCCTGTCTTCTTCAGTTAGGACCAGTAGGAGATGAGCCTCAAATGAGTTCAGGTACTACCATTGAATTGTCTAATTTATTAGATAACTTTTCTGGACTGTTTGAGGAGCCATAGGAGTTGCCACCGAGGAAAGCGGCGGACCATCGCATAGAGATTGTACCCGGGGTTGAACTGGTGAACGTGAGGCCATATCGGTATCCACATGTGTAAAAGGAAGTTATCTCAAAGATGGTAGCCGAGATGTTGGAGCAAAGCCTCATACAATCAAGTCATAACTCATACTCATCCCCCGTGTTATTGGTACAAAAAAAGATAGGACATGGCATTTTTGTGTCCACTATCGGGCACTAAACGCTATTACTGTCAAGGAACAGTATCCCATTTCAGTTATAGAGGAGTTGTTGGACGAGCTAGCTAGGGCGACCATATTTAGTAAGCTTGACTTGTGGGCCGGGTATCATCAAATTAGAGTTCTCCCGACGGATGTGCACAACACTGCATTTCAGACTCCGAACGGGTATTACGAGTTCCGGGTGATGCCTTTTGGTCTCACCAATGCTCAAACTACCTTTCAAGGCCTCATGAATGATATATTTCGGCCTCTCTTGCGAAGGTATGTCTTGGTATTTTTTGACGATATTTTGATGTATAGCAAAAATAAATTGGAGCATTAGCGGCATTTGGAGGACGTGCTGAATTTATTGAAGCAAAACCAATTGAAGATCAAGAAGTTCGAGTGCCTATAGGAAGTACCAAAAGTGGAGTATTTAGGCCACATCATTTCAGCGGATGGTGTAGTGGCAGATCCTTAAAAGGTTGTATGCATGACCGCTTAGCCTATTCCTACTACTACCACCGGATTGAGAGAATTTTTGGGGCTGACCGGATATTATCGCCGATTTATCACCGGATATGGCAAGATCGCTGGTCCTCTCACTTCTTTGTTGAAAAAGGACTCTTTTAGATGGACGGATGAAGCCACTACAGCCTTTGAAAAACTAAAAACAGCAATGACGATGGGACCCGTTTTAGTGCTACCGAACTTCACCAAAGAATTCATTTTGAAATGTGATGCATCGGAGTTAGCATAGGAGCTATACTAATACAGGAAGGACGTCCCATTTCCTATCTTAGCAAGGCTTTATCACAAAAAATTTAGCAATTATTGACTTACAAGAGAGAGATGTTAGCAATTCTATATGCAGTGACAAAGTGGAGGCCTTATTTAATCGATAGATGATTCATTATCCGAACCGATCAAAGGAGCCTTCCATACTTTATAGGATAGCGTATACACACTCCGGCACAGCAGAGATGGGTCACAAAATTGCTGGGATATGATTATGAAATCCAATACAACAAGGGAATAGAAAATAGAGCGGCGGATGCACTATCGCGCCAACCCGATACCACCAAGCTTGCAGCCTATTCTTCTCCTACCTTTTCCTTCCTTGATGAGCTGAGGTATGCATGTACATTTGACCGAGATATTTTGAGATTGTTGCTAGAGGTGATGAATGATCCGAAGCGCAATCCATAGTTAGAGAATTGAGGTGGTCTACTGCTAGATCGCGGATGCATTCAGGTGCCCACAAATGATGAATTACGGCAGA
Source organism: Typha angustifolia (assembly GCF_048772165.1). Taxonomy (NCBI): domain Eukaryota; kingdom Viridiplantae; phylum Streptophyta; class Magnoliopsida; order Poales; family Typhaceae; genus Typha; species Typha angustifolia. The sequence goes on along the minus strand of NC_133252.1, from coordinate 5,172,779 downwards.
AATTTTTAGAGTACTTTCACCAAACTCCAGAGGCTGGTCATGAGGGTGTCTTGAGAACTCTCTCCCTCCTCCTTTATGCTATTAGATTATTGATTTCTTGTCTCCTATCTTCTCTCTAGACTCTCTCCTTCCTCCTTCACCATCCTTCTACATCTACTGTTGGCAAGGTTTTTCCTAACTTCTAATCTCACTTGTCTATTGAGCCACCTCTCTTCGTCTATATCTCTTAATCACATCCACCATCCACCTTTATCTCCAAACCCATCCATGGCCCTAACATCCATTCCACCCATCACCACCACCATCACCCACATTATTTCATATTTTCATCCTAATTTTAGTTCGAATTTGCGAAGGGCATAAATACGAAAGTTATAGATCAGAAAGTTACGGATCTAACCCACTTGATTTCGTAATTTTCTAACTACTGGAGAATATCTAACGAATATTTTCCCACGATTGTGTGGACTGATTCCTATAATACATCCATAGCCTATCTTTAGTACAAGAACCCATCAATTTGGTATCAAAGCTCATCATAATTATATACTATTAATTCCTATATTTTATTTGTTATTTGTTAACCATAATTATATTTATTTAAGACATAATTATCTGCCTATTATTCTCTTTCATAATTAAGAAAATAAGAATTAAATTAATGTAAGTAATTACATATGAATATATGTACATAAAACAATTGCTTTACCTAGCTAGGATTAATATAGTAAATTATATTGCATGTATTTTGCTAATCCTGCTATTATTAGATTAATTTACTAATCATGATATAATTAGATTTAATCATAGAAATTAAATATTTTAGATTAACTATAATAATTAAATAACTAATAACATAATTTAACATAATTTAATAGTAATAAAAAATTTAAATATATATATTATACACAATGCTGGGCTCAGCCCAGCACCTCAACATTGTAGGTGCTGGGCTCAGCCCAGCACCATGCAGCCAAGGGCAGTTTTCCCGAGAGGAGAAAAAGAAAGGGAGGAGAAGAAGAGGAAGAAGAAGAAGAAGAAGAAGAAGAGGAAGGAAGAAGTAAAAAGAAAAAGGGAAGGGGGGCTAGGCCACATAGGAGGGGAACGGTTGTTGGTGGCTAGTTAGTGGCCGACCTCTCGCTTGTGGCTCAGTCCTCTTGTAGCCTTGAGAGGAAACCATGAGAGAGAGTGAGGGAACTAAAGAGAGAGCTAGAGAGAATTAGAGAAGGAAGGAGAGAGAGAGAGAGAGGCTAGAAGGGCCGATGGTAGCACACTCGGTGGTCGATGGTTGCTAGGGAATAGAGGGAGAGTGAGCTAGCGAGAGAGAGAGAATAAGAGGAGGAGAAAGAAAAAATTAGTGAGAGAGGGAGGGAGAGGGAGAGAGGCCAGGGTGCTCGGTCCCACCTCCACGCATCGTTGTAACGCTAAGAAAGAATGGCTCGGTGGAGGTTGCTCTGATACCAATCTGATGGGTTACGGCACCAAAGGATAGGCTCTGATATCAAAATTGAAGTGCTCTGATACCATTTTGATGGTTTCTCTATGCAACAATTCCTTTAAAATCTAGATGTATTATAGAAATCAGTCCGCGCAAAAGTGGGAAAATATTCGTCAAATATTTTTCGATAGTTAGAAAATTACGAAACTAATCGGGTTAGATCTGTAACTTCCTGATCTACAACTTTCGCATTTATGCCCTTTGTAGATTTGAACAACAAGGACAAAAATACAAAGAAATGTGGGTGATGGTGGTGGTGATGAGTGGAGTGGATATTAGGGTTATGGATGGGTATGGAGATGAATGTGGATTGTCGATGTGTAAAAGGAAAGAAATTAAAATAGAATGAGATAATTGTATGTTTCATTAAGATGAATCAAGTACATAAATAGGAGGAGATTACAACAATCTCTCATATAATTAAGCTTGTCTATCCAATAGATTAGGATAGAGCTACTATATATAAGGAAAGTAAACAACAAAAAGATTAACCAAATCAATAATAATAGTAATAAAATTTGATTTTGATATTTCTTTCCAATACTACCCCTCAAGTTGGAATTAAATCTGATTTCAATATTTCTTTCCAACACTCCCCCTTAAGTTGGAGAGTGGATATCTTACACGCCCAACTTGCGTACCATAGGTATAAATATTTCTTTTCCGAAAGGTTTAGTTAACAAATTTGCCAATTGATTTGTTGAGCCAATATGGTTGGTAATTACTGAACCATCTTGAATCTTGTGTCGAATATAGTGACAGTCCATTTCTATGTGCTTTATGCGTTCATGAAAGACTGGGTTTGCTGCTATATGCAGAGCAGCCTTGTTGTCACAATATAAGGAAGCAGGTCCATGGTGAATAAGGCCTAAGTCTCCTAATAGGTACCGAAGCCATGTTAACTCGCAGCAAGCTCCAGTCATTGCGCGGTATACCGCTTTGGCTGAAGACAAATGATATAGTTTTCTGCCGTTTTGATTGCCAAAAAATTAGTGAGGACCCAAAGAACACATAATACCCTGTAGTGGATCGTCTAGTGAGAGGACAACCTCCCCAGTTTAAATCACAGTAGGCCCGCAATTTCAAATCATTTTTTGAAGAAAAGAATAAACCTTGACCTGGGGCACTCTTTAGATATCGAACAACATATAAGGCTGCCTCCATATGATGTCTTCTAGGTTGATGCATGAATCTACTCAAGACATGAACAGAATAGGTAATATTAGGTCTTGAAACTGTCAAATATATCAAGCGGCCCACCAATCTTCTGTATCTGCTTGGAATTTTAAGCAATTCATCTTTATCTGATAGTTTTAAGCCTCTTTCCATAGGAGTGTCCACTGGAGCAGCATTTAATAGACCTGCATCTTTGATTATTTCTAATGCGTATTTTCTCTGTGACATAAAAATCCCATTCCTAGATGCAGAGATTTCTATTCCTAGAAAATATTTTAACTCGCCAAGGTCTTTAAGATTGAAATTTTTATGCAAATGCTTCTTGATGGCAGCAATATTGTTTGGATCATTTCCAGTGATCAAAATGTCGTCGACGTAAATTAGGAGATTGGTAAAGGACTTGCCTTTCTTTTCGGTGAAGAGGGAGTAGTTGGCTCTTGATTGTGCAAAGCCAGCGGAAGTGATGACAGAAGTAAACTTTGAAAACCACTAGCGGGAGGCTTGCTTCATCCATAGAGCGATTTGTGTAGGCGACAGATGAGATGTTCCTCCCCCTATCTCTGAAGCCCTAGTGGTGGAGACATGTAAATTTCTTTAGTCAAGTCACCATAGAGGAATGCATTGTGGACATCAAGCTGATGAAGTGGCAGCCTCTGGCAGCAGCTAAGGCAAGAAGACAACAAACAAAAATAATTTTTGCTGTGGGAGAGAAAGTCTCATGGTAGTCGATGCCCTCCATTTGGTTGAATTCTTGGGCAACCAGATGCGCCTTATGTCACTCTATTATGCCATCAGAGCGACGTTTGATCTTATAAACCCACCGACATCCTATGGGTTTCTTGCCAACCAGAAGAGAGGTCATACTCCATGTGCCATTGGCAGCAAGGGCATCTAACTCAAGCTTCATTGCATCACGCCATTGAGGGTTGGTGATAGCTTCATTGTAAGAGGTTAGCTCTCGCTCTTGACTGATAGAAGCAATAAACGATTTGTGTGTAGGTGTATAGCGATGAAAAGAAAGGTAATTGGTCAATCGGTACCTTGTCCCTTTGTGCGAATCTGGAGAGGTGGATGCGTGACGGCGGAGCAGAGGTAATCGTTGAACCTCACAGGTGGATTAGATTGTCTAGTGGAGCGGCGAAGAGGAATATTGGTTGGTGGTGGTGGATCGGGTGTTCCGGTAGAGGGAATGGTGGTAGTATGGCAAGGTGGTGATGGCGGGGAGGAAGTAGAGGGGAGAAGGTTCATGGATGAACAAATTCCAGGCGGTTGTATGTGTGGTGGTGGTGGAGTTGCAGTGGAGGGTGGTGAGGTGGGTGGGTTAGGTTCAAATGATGGTGATGTGGTTGAGTTGGGTTCAAAAGAATAGTCATATGGGCTTATGGGACCTGTATGATCTCCCCTTGATGGGCTTGTTGTTTCGATCAAAGGAAAGGGTAGAGAATAGGTATTATTTGGAGAATAAGGAAAAATATCTTCTTTAAAATGGACGCATCTGCTTGTGAAAATTTTTTTTGTTAATAAATCAAAAAGTTTGTAACTTTTTTGACCTATCGGGTATGCAATGAAAATGGAAGGTGTAGCTCGGTAGTCAAATTTATGAGAGGTATGGATGTTTCTAGCATAAGCCAAGCAACCAAAAACTTGTAGATGGGAAAATGTAGGAGGTTTTGAGTAAAGAAGCTCAAATGGTGTCTTGTTAGCTAAAATTGGGGAAGGTAGCCGATTAATGATGTGAAAAGCAGTAAGAGCACATTCTCCCCAAAATTGGGAAGGAAGATTAACTTGAAATTTTAATGCTCTTGCTACTTGAAGAATGTGACGGTGTTTGCGTTCAACAACCTCATTTTGTTGAGGTGTGTATACGCAAGAATATTGAAAAATAACACCGTTATCTTGGAAAAAAGAACGAAGAGAGATAAATTCGCCACTATTATCACTTCGAACAGTTTTGATGCGAGTTTCAAATTGAGTATAAAACATAACTGAAAAAATGTTTTAAAAGCAGTTGTGTTTCATCTTTATGTCGCATCAAAAATATCCAAGTAAAATGTGAAAAATCGTCGACAATGGTGAGAAAATAATGAGAATTAGAAAGGGAAGGATGTCGATAGCGACCCCAAATATAACAATGAATAACATCAAATGGTTTAATAGAGAAAGTATTACTGACATTAAAAGGTAAAAGACTTTGTTAGGCAAGTGGACAAATAGAGCAAGATTTATTGGAATTATGAGAAAAATTTAAGAAATTTTGGGCAATAAATTCAAGTGGGAAGATGATACAACTGGTTTGATATTATTTGGATATGTGTAGAATATTCTAGAAGTTGTAGATCTAGAGGTTGGTGACCTTATCCAACTGGTTTGATATTATTTCGATATGTGTAGAATATTCTACAAATATTTTCCCAAAACTGCGTAGAGTTGAATTTAGCTAATTAAATAAAATCCTAACCTACTAAGACTCTAACTAAACCAAATAACCAAATAAGATAATTAGACTCAATCCATTGAGCCTAATCTCCCTTTGATGTGATCCGATCTGATCCAGTTTGTATCAGAGGTGCGTGGCACCTCCATTGCTGCCACAACATGGAAAGAATGCCGGTCGCATCGTGCTTTCCTAACTATTTTTTTTTTATTTTTATTTTTACTATTTGGGTTATTACATATCAAGTCTAGATGGGATATCCTTAGCACATGACATAGTTTAATTACGATTAAGACATCTTTAGCTAATGGTAGGATGCTTTGAGCATTGGGGTGGGATGATGAGATCAAATACTAGGTGTCGTTATGCACGGTGGGCTAGTATGATGATGTTATTTAGAGTTAATATTAATGATTAAAATATTGAGAAATATATTAATTTTTTTATATGATGGGCTGTACATATTTATCTTCGTGTGATAGGCTCGCTCATTTTGTCATGTGTTCATACTATGTGAGCACTTAGCATGCATGTAGTCGTACAACTGAGGTGATGGAAAGAAATATTGAAATAATATTTTGTTACTATTGTAATTGATTTGGTTAATTTGCTATTATCTTTTTGTTATTTACTTTCCTTGTAGATAGCAGCTCTATCCTAATCTATTGGATAGATAAGCTTAATTGTAGGAGAGGTTGCTATAATCTCCTATTTATGTACTCGATTCATCTTAATGAAATATACAATCACCTCATTTTATTAATTTCTTCCTTTTACATGGTATCAAAGCTAGAATCCTAGCAACTAAGTTCTATTGCAGCCATACTCTAATCCACTGAAACGTTCATTACCTTCAATGGCTGAAGATGATCATTTTTCTTACCAAGGTGTTGTTCTACCAAATCCATCAAAAGTAGGGAAAGAAAAATCCCTTGCCGACCCCTCTAATCCTTACTTCATCCATTATTCTGATCATTCCAGATTAGTTCTCATTTCCAAACCCCTCAATGGAGATAACTACTCCAGTTGGAAAAGATCCATGATTCAAGCCTTGAATACAAGAAACAAGCTCGGATTCATTAATAGGTCTACCTCAGTTCTTTCAGAAGCAAATGATCCTAAAGGTCACGCCATTTGGTCAAGATGCAATGACATTATTCATTCTTGGATAGTCAACACCTGTGATCTAGAAATTGCTAGCCCACATCTTAGAGATCAAACAGGACATCGCCCTCCACAACCAAGAAACCACCTCTATCTCCACCTATTACACTCAATTGAAAACCCTATGGGATGAGCTAGGGATGCATTGTGAAACACTACAACTAGAGCAACAAAAGGTAATGCAATTTCTAATGGGTTTGAATGAATCTTACAGTGCAATCTGCAAGCAGACCCTCATAATGAAACCTTCCCCTTTGGTGTCCAAAGCATACTCCTTCGTTGCTCAAGAGGAGAAACAACGCCATCTAGGAGTTGCTTCCTCCTCCACCGAGCCGACCTCGATTGTTGCCATGGCCATCCACCGGCACCAGCAACGAATGAGAGGAGTGATTGCCTTGATTCTAATCACCGATGTATACACGTAGTTAGAATCTTTTCTTATTACATTAGGTGTTTATTTTCATTAAAATAAAATTTCTGTAGGTCGCATTCGAACGCAGGTGGAGTCGTGTTCGAACGCCCTTGTGAATGCCCACATTCGAACGCCTTGTGAACGCCCATGTTTGAACGCCTGTGTCGCGTTCGCAAATCCAGAGAAAGGGTTTTTTTGAGTGCATTCTAACATGATCGGGCACGTTCGAACACGATCGACGGGAATCCTCTAGAATTAGGGTTTCATATTGTTTTAGGACTTGTTTGCTAGCCTCTATAAATATGTGGATGGCAACCAACTTCATTATGTTATTGAATTTTTAATTTCTTTTCTCCTATCTTCTCCCTAGACTCCTCCCTCCACGATCACGATCCAAGACAATCGTGCATGGCATGTTATCTAACCAAACAACATCTTTAACAATAATTCCAGCCACTGACTTGGCTATAAATTGATGTGACAATGTAGAAAAGTGTGCATATTTGCTCAATCTGTCAACCACTATAAAAATAACTAAATAACCATGTACCAGCGGAAGACCCTCTATAAAATCCATAGAAGTGTCTTCCTAAACACGGTCCGATATCGGTAGAGGTTGTAGTATTCCGACCGGTTTTAATTTGGTTGCCTTAGCCTTTGATAGACTTCGCAAGCATGGACAAAACTCCTCACATCTTTCCTCAATCCTGGTCATGTGCAACTCTATGATATCCTCCTTTAAGTCCTCAAGACACCTTTATGACCAGCCTCTGGAGTTTTGTGGAAGTGCCCCAACAATTTCTGCCGCAATCTATCATTTGTAGGAACCTGAATGCATCCGCGGTCCAATAGCAAATCGCCTTGATTCTCCAACTTTGGATGGCGCTTCGGATCATCCAACACCTCTTGAGGATAACTCGCCACATATGCCCTGGCGAACGGCATGTATCTGATTGTTTGTGCGCACAGACTCAACTGACCTCGGACATGGGCCACGAGATATCGCATATCAGCGACCATAATCATCACTCCAGGCACCCCTAACCCTAGCGCCTACTTGGGTATCCCCACGCTTTCTATCAACTATCCTATCAATCACATTTCATGCTTTTCTTCTAAATGCCAGATCACATGTATATATCCAGTACGATAACAAGTCAATGCATAACAGGAATGTAGGTGGAATAGGAATCAAGAGAAAAATAATGCAATACAGTCTCCAACTATATAGTCAACACATGCATACTCTTGCTAGTCTATCACATGCACACTCATGCTAGAGATCATCTCGGTATAAAATCAGAACAGTATAATCATCTCCAATCATCTCTATATATCACCAATGTATTCATATCCCAAATCAGCCTAATCAAATGCATGATAAAGTATGCTCGACTGAAATCATCTCTAAATAAAGTCATATAATCATGCTGGAGGCCAAAACATGCATGTACATAATATATAATATAACCTAATTTGAGAAAGGGATCTAGGGGATAAGACTACTCACACTGATCAGAAAATACAAACCACGTATCCTTTACATCCATCCGCCCATCAACCGTGTGACACTTCTCGCTAGCAAGGTCCACGGGGTCTCAAATAAGAGGTTCGGGATCTGAAAATGTTTAAGTAACATAAAGTTAGTTGTTTATCCCATTATAATCCGTTCGAGTAAAATATGATGATTTATTAGATTTTAGAATTTCTACTTAATTTTATAATTGGCTAGATTTTTATTATAAATAAAATATAAATATAGATAAAAAAACTAATTATAATTAAATTATATTTTGATTAATTAGGGACTATGTAGTCATTATTTTATTTGTTACAAAATAATAATGTATACTAAATTAATAAAATTACTTAAAATGTATATCATAAGAATATTAGAATATAAATCTAATAATTATAATTTACAAATTTATCTATTAATCTAATATACATATAAGTAAATAAATAAATAAATAAATATAAGTATCACCTATATTTATGTGTAATAGTTTATAACTTAATTAATTATAATAATCATAATGATGAATATGTATTATTATTAAAATAAATAATGTCTAAATCTATTTGTATTAATTAAGACAGAAATACCTAAATAAATAAATAATAAAATTAAAAGGATAAAGGATCTCTGCTACAGTGCTGGGCTCGAGCCCAGCACTAGCCTGCTACAGTGCTGGGCCTAGCCCAGCACTATTGCAGAAAATAAGAAGAGGAGAAGCAGCTGAGGAAGAAGAAGAAGAAAGGAAGAAGAAAGAAGGAACTGCGGAACCGGGTCGGCGGGGAGGGCACCGACCGCTGCTGGCTAACCAGCGGCTGGCCTCTCACCGGCGGCTCGGTTCCGACGTGCCCGAGCTCGGGTGTGAGCGAGAGAGAGAGAGAAAGAGAGGGATGTTAGGTTTTTATTTGTTGGCAATTGTGTACAAAATATTCTAAGTGTATTTTTTACATGTATATGAGCTTTACACAAGTCTAGAATATCTCTGGTCTGAAGAATTGCAAGGTTATTGGAGAAAAGCTGTTGAGTTCACACCGCGTTCACAAACGCGTTCGAACGCGAAATCTGCGTTCACACAGATAGACAGCCGCGTTCACAAACGCGTTCGAACGCGAGCACTGCGTTCACACAGACAGAGAGCCGTGTTCACAAACGCGTTCGAACGCAACCTGAAGAATTCAAGCTGTCGCGTTCGAACGCACTCGAGCCCGTTCGAACGCACCAACAAAGTTTAAAAATATTGGAGTTTCATGAGTACGGATAAGATTCAGATTTGGCTCTATCTTGAAGATCATGAGTACGGATAAGACTCGGATTTGGCTCTATCTTGAAGATCATGAGTACGGATAAGACTCGGAGTAAGCTCTATCTTGAAGTTCATGAGTACGGATAAGACTCAGATTTGTCTCTATCTTGGAGATCATATATAAGGATTGTGAAACCCTATCACAAGGGGGTTGAAGAAATATTATTGAAGGAGACTTCTTGAGGCTACATCGATTCTTCAACTAACAATGTTCCACTCATCTACAAGAATTTAATCTTTCGTCTTAAGGGTGATCTAGACGAAAGATCAATCTCGAGGGCTACTGAGATTGGACTTCAATCACAAGAAGCAGTGAATCGTGGGTTCTAGCGATCAAGACTGAGAGAAACAAAGTCGTTTGGATCGACGGGGTGTTTTGTGAGTCAGTCTTGTAACTGCTACTATTATAGTGATTGGTTTTTATCCGAGTTTGGATCCGTGGTTTTTTCCCGATTGGGTTTTTCCACGTTAAAATCTTGGCGTTCATCTCTACTTTCGTTTTTAATATTTCTTCCGACTTTTACTTAAGCCAACGAGAAATATCATTGCCTAGAAGTTAGATACATACGTGTGTCTAGGGATTTATTTTTTCAATTGGTATCAGAGCAGGTTCTCTCACCCTTTGAGAGAGATCAAATAGGCATGGATTTTCATAGAGATGGACCCTCATCTATTAGACCTCCTATTTTAGATGGATCAAATTATGGATATTGGAAAGCTAGGATGAGAGCTTATTTGAAGTCTATAGATGAGAGAGTATGGATGGCCATTGTGAACGGTTGGAGTCCACCAATGTACATGGTGAATGAAAAACTTATTGAGAAACCGATTGACTCATGGGATAGGTCAGACTATGACAAAGTCGGCTGGAATAGCAAAGCAATAAATGCTATTTTTAGTTGTGTTTCCTCAGAAGAATTTAGAAGAATTTCTACGTGTGAGATAGCAAAAGAAGCCTGGATGATCTTAGAAACTACTCACGAAGGAACCATGGTTGTAAAACCTTCGAAACTTCAGAGGTTGACTACTAGTTTTGAAACCGTACGTATGGAGGAGAATGAGACATTTGATGAGTTCTATGCAAAGCTGAGTGATATAGTCAACTCTAGTTTCAACCTAGGAGAGAAACTTCCTGAAAACAGAATTGTCCGTAAGATCCTTAGGTCCCTTCCAGAAAGGTTTCAGGCAAAAGTTACAGCTATTGAGGAAAGTAAGGATATCGATTCAATGAAAGTTGAACAATTGATAGGAAATCTACAAACATTTGAGTCCAGTCTTTCAAAACCAAGGAAGTCCAAAGGGATGGCCCTATCTACAGTTGAACAAAATTTAGAGGAGTCGGATGATGAAGGTGATTTAGATGTTGAGATGTTGATCATGTTTGTCAAAAAGTTCAATAATTTCTTTCGGAAGCCAAACAAGTTAAATGCTGAAAAACTTGAGAAAAGCAAAGCCTTTGTAAAAAGGAAGAAATACTGTGAGTTCAAATATAGGTGGTACCAACAACAATGTCAAACAGAAAAATAAGAATTTTGAGAATAAAGTTCAATGTTTTGAATATTCTGGTTTTGGACACATCGCACAAGAATGCCCTAATCGTCTTAAGAGGAAGGGCAAAGCTATGAAAGTTACTTGGGATGACTCAGATGAATCTATTGATGATTCTGAAAAGGACGAAGAAAACTTTGTAGCTTTTACCTCTTCTCTACTTTATACTGACTCTATTGTTGATACTGATAGTACAGATGATCAGGATATGTTACCTGCTGAGGAAGATGAATCTGAAATCCAAAAGGCATATAATGACTTATACTTAGAGTCGTTTAAACTCAAGAAAAGCAATCTTAGACTACTTCAACGACTCAAGGTAATCGAACCAGAAAGAATTCAATTTGAAGAGATGTACAAATTGGAGCTTGAACGTGTCAAAAACCTTTCTGAACAACTTGACAATGCAAAAAATAAAATGAAGGCTGATGAAATTGAACTAGAGCGATTGCATAAGGAAGTTACATTTCTGAAAGGGAAGAACAAACTTGACGAAATTCTAAAAGCTCAGATCTCTAGAAAAGACAGGTATGGTGTTGGATACACTGGTAATTCAAATAATAATAAAACTGTATTTGTTTCTGCAGGTATACAAAAGAAATAATACCTGAAGCCATCAACCATATTTACAAAGCAATTGTGGATGAACCCTTCTAAACAGAACTTGAATATACAAACTGGTGAATATTCGACGGTACCAAAGGTAAACTCTAATCACTCTCCTCGACATAAGGTGAGTAGAAAAAGGTTTGTTCCGAGTAGAAAAAGGTTTGAAGTTCATGAGTACGGATAAGACTCGGATTTGTCTCTATCTTGGAGATCATATATAAGGATTGTGAAACCCTATCACAAGGGGGTTGAAGAAATATTATTGAAGGAGACTTCTTGAGGCTACATCGATTCTTCAACTAACAATGTTCCACTCATCTACAAGAATTTAATCTTTCATCTTAAGGGTGATCTAGATGAAAAATCAATCTCGAGGGCTACTAAGATTGGACTTCAATCACAAGAAGCAGTGAATCGTGGGTTCTAGCGATCAAGACTGAGAGAAACAAAGTCGTTTGGATCGACGGGGTGTTTTGTGAGTCAGTCTTGTAACTGCTACTATTATAGTGATTAGTTTTGATCCGAGTTTGGATCCGTGGTTTTTTCCCGATTGGGTTTTTCCACGTTAAAATCTTGGCGTTCATCTCTACTTTCGTTTTTAATATTTCTTCCGACTTTTACTTAAGCGAACGAGAAATATCCTTGCCTAGAAGTTAGATACATACGTGTGTCTAGGGATTTATTTTTTCAAGGGAGAGAAAGGAACTCGCCGAAGCTCGCGGAGGTGGCAGCGGCGATAGGCCGGCCTTGATGTGTGAGAGAGAGAGAAAGAGAGAGAGAGAGGTTTAAAGAGAGAGAGACCAAACGAGAGAGAGAGAGAGATTTAAAGAGAGAGAGGGAGGGCGGTGGGAGGTTGGCGGTGGCTGCGGCGGCGCTGGGGCCCGCCGCTGCCAGATGGCCGCAGCCGGTTGGCTGTGGTGACGCGAGGGCGGGTGCGTGGCACCTCCCCCACGCAGCCCCACTGCATGGGCACGAGGCCGGTCACACTATGGCCGGCCACGTCGTGCCCATGCAAAGATTTTTTTTTTTTTTTTTTTTTTTGGGATTGGGTTGTTACTTGTCGTCTCCAATAGCAACGTCAAATCCCGTAGTCGTTTTAGCATCTAAGCCCAACTTCCTCACTAAACTCTCATCTCGGCGCCAAAGTATCCGAATATGCATGCATCAATATTTCAGCTTGGATAGTAGTAGTTGTCTTTAAACCCGCAGAATTTGTAGTCGACGTTGTAGGCGCAAACTACACATCTTGGTTACCGCAACTTATTTTCGCTGCCATCTTGAGTGTCCTGTGTTGTTGCTCCAACCTCACGACCTTCTCAAAGACCTCCTCAAGAGTGGTAGTACAAAGAGTATGAACACCCGCCTGTATCTCATCCCTTAGCCCTAAAATGAATATGCTCATCAATGTCGATTCGGGCCAAAGTGGCTCACAACGACTACTAACTCTTTCACATTTAACTTGATACTCCAAAACGGTCGTCCTATGAACCATCTTGCTTAATGTGGCAGTAAAATCTTTATATATCGCTGTTCCAAATCTGCATGTAATCCTCCTACAAAAGTCAGCCCAACTAGTAAATCATCCACCACGAATAGCCGATCGATACCAATGCAATGCCGTTCCTTGGAGGTGAAAGCTTGCCATCTGGACCTTTGCGTCCTCCGCTATCCCTTGATAATCAAAGTATGATTCAACTTGAAACACCCAATTTGTCGGATCACCACCTTGGAATTTTGGAAAGTCCAACCGTGCGGTTCTCCCTCGAATAGCACTATCGGGTTCGCGAAAGATCCTTGGTTCATGTCTAAACCTTTGTGCTTATTGATCTCCTTTTCTATATCCTCAAGCATGTCCATTACCATCTCATAAGGGATCAACATTATTCTCTGAGTGCCAATCATCTTCATTAACGAAGCGTACCGGTGCCGCACGCCTCTTGGGTTCTACCACAACTAATCTTGGGTTGTGTATCGGAGGTGGGGGATGATGTGAAGGAATAGGTAAAAGAGGATCGTTGACATTAACATGTCGCACCTAGACCTATGGGGTATCGGTTCAGTGTGATCCTACCATTGGTCCTTCTTGAGGCACCGATCTTCATCGAGGAGATGACGAAGCTGACTGGTTCATCACATATTCCTTTAAAGCATTATGATTGTTCTGTATTGCGTCAACCCTATATAGCAATGTTAAGAATATGCCCCTTAAAGCATTATGATCGTTCTGTATTGCGTCATCATACTCATGAACGTTGGTTGACTCGGTCCTGCGATGATTGCTCCAAAGGAATCGGCCTCATGGATAGGGTTATCGTGAATTGAGTCTTCCCTTGTCGGTGTGTTCTCCATTAATCTCCTTGTTATGCCATCTTCCTTGTTTCAACCATTAATTGAGGTTTGAGGTTTGCCTGGCTCTAATACCAATGATAGGGTCTATGGTACCAAATTGATAGTCTCTGATACTAATGAAAGGCTACGGAATAATTCCCTTCAAGATCTGGATTTATTGTAGGAAGTAGTCCACACAACCGAGAGAAAATATTTACTAAATATTCTCCTATAGTCAAAAAATTATGAAACTAAGTGGAATTGATCTATAACTCCCTAATCTACGTTTATCATATTTATGCTTTTTTCAGATTTGAATTGCAACTAGGACAAAAATATGATATATTGCGGATGATGGTGGTGGTGACGGGTGGAGTGAATTTTAGGGTTATGAATAATAATGGAGATGGGGATGGATTGTTGATGTAGTTTAAGGGATAAAGATGAAGAGAAAGAAGTGGTCAAGATTCCAAAGAAGAGGGAGGACTCGACAGATGAGGGAGATTAGAAGTTAGGAGAGACCTTGCCAACGGTAAAGGTGGTAGGTTGGTAAAGAGGGAGGAGAGAGATTAGGGTAGAGAAGATAGAGAGAAGATAGGAAGTAAGAAACCAACAATCAATTAGCATTATGATTTTGGCTGCCATCCACACCTTTATTAACCCTAATTCTACTGGACTCCCGCCGATCACGTTTGAACATCGAATACCCTCGAACGCATTCGAATGCAGAAAAGATGTTCTCTGTCGATGCGAACGCAATACAGGTGTTCGAACGCATTTGAACATGCATTTTGCGTTCTCTGTTTTTGCGAACCTGGTGTGGTCACCATCCTTCCACCTCTACCGTTGGCAAGGTTTCTCCTCGCTTCTAGTCTCCCTCAACTGTCGAGCCACCCCTCTTCTTTGGGATCTTGACCACTTTGTTCCCTTCGTCTACTTCCCTTAATCACTTCCACAATCCACCCTCATCTCCATACCCATCTATAACCCTAACATCCACTCCACCCATCACCACCACCATCACCCACGTTATTCCGTATTTTCGTCCCTGCTATAGTTCGAATTTGCAAAGGGCGTAAATATGAAAGTTGTAGATTAGAAAGTTACGGATCCAATCCAATTGATTTCGTAACTTTTTTACTACTGGAGAATATCTGACGAATATTTTCCCACGATTACACAGACTGCTTACTACAATAAATTCAGATCTTAAGGAATTGTTCCATAGTCGATCTTTTGGCTCCAGATCCTATCAATTTGGTATCAGAGTCTATCAAGTGGTATCATAGCCTATCAATTGGTATCAGAGCATATTACAATGCAATGGACCCAGTTTTGGAAAGGTGCGACCCCACTGCACCTAGTGTGATGCCGATAGACATTGGGTCCAAAAGTGTTGCAAATTACATGCCTACCCCCCTGGCCATCCAAAAGCCAAGTCCAATTTAGGCTCAGGCTTTGCTCAGCCCAATTACTCTATAGTCAACCAAGCGAACTATGAAGAAGGTGGACCTAACACCACATTTATAGAGGCCTTATTAAAATAGATTATAGAACTTCTCAATAATCAAGCAAAAGGTACCCCTAATCCTAACACAAATGCGGTCACAAAACTAGGTTTGTCTCAATTAGCTCATTGAAATTGGATTATCGATAGTGGTGCAACAAATCATATCACCTCATCATCAAAAATACTGCATAAAGACAAAAGTTTCTTGTCGTCACCTATATTATTACCTAGTGGAGAGAAGGCCAAAACTATTACTAAAAGATCCATGCCCTTGAATTCTGTCTATAAATTGCATGATGTGTTATCTATTCCTACATTCAAAGTTGATTTGTTGTCAATAGGGCTATTAGCAAAAGGCTTAAATTGTTTAGTGACATTTTTCACTTATTGGTGTATTTTGCAGAATCTGGATACGAGGAAAATGATTGGTTTGGGTGAAATGTGTAATGGACTCTATTATCTGGTAGCATTAGGAGCAGGAAAGTCTACCACTAAACAAGCCATGTCCTCAAGCCAACTGACAAGCAATCTCACCATCTCACCTACCGACCTTTGGCACAACCGCTTAAGGCATGTATTATCTTCCCATTTGAATTTTATTATCCAAAATTTCTTAAATTTTTCTACTAATGGACTCTATTATCTGGTAGCATTAGGAGCAAGAAAGTCTACCACTAAACAAGCCATGTCCTCAAGCCAACTGACAAGCAATCTCACCATCTCACCTACCGACCTTTGGCACAACCGCTTAAGGCATGTATTATCTTCCCATTTGAATTTTATTATCCAAAATTTCTTAAATTTTTCTACTAATTCCAATAAAGCTTGCTCCATTTGTCCACTTGCCAAACAAAATCGTTTACATTTCAACATCAATAATACTTTCTCTATTAAACCATTTGATGTTATTCATTGCGATATTTGGGGTCGCTATCGACATCCTTCTCTTTCTAGTTCTCATTATTTTCTCACCATTGTCAATGACTTTTCACATTTTACTTGGATATTTTTAATGCGACATAAAGATGAATCGCAATAGCTTTTAATACGTATTTTTAGTTATGTTTCTACTCAATTTGAAACTCGCATCAAAACTGTTCGAAATGATAATGGTGATGAATTTATCTCTCTTCACTCTTTTTTTCAAGATAATGGTGTTCTTTTTCAACATTCTTACATCTACACATCTCAAAAAAATGGGGTTGTGGAACACAAACACCGTCACATTCTCAAAGCAGCAAGAGCATTAAAATTTCAAGCTAATCTTCCTTCCCAATTTTGGGGAGAATGTGCTCTTACTGCTATACACATCATTAATCAGCTACCTTCTCCAATTTTAGCCGACAAGACACCATTTGAGCTTCTTTACTCAAAACCTCCTACTTTTTCCCATCTACAAGTTTTTGGTTGCTTGACTTATGCCACAAACGTCCATACCTCTCATTAATTTGACTACCGAGCTACACCTTCCATTTTCATTGGATACTTGATAGGTCAAAAAGGTTACAAACATTTTGATTTATTAATAAAAAATTTTGACAAGCAGAGACAGAGATGTTCATTTTAAAGAAGATATTTTTACTTATTCTCCAAATAATACCTATTCTCTATCCTTTCCATTGATCCAAACAGCAAGCCTATTAAGGGGAGATGATACAGGTCGCATAAGCCCATATGACCATTCCTTTGAACCTAACACCAACTCTGAACCCAACTCAACCACATCACCATCAATTGAACCTAACCCACCCTCCTCACCATCACCTAGCCCACCTTCACATTATTTTCCACGATCCGTAAATGTTGCCCCTTCTAAACCCACATCGGCAACATCACAACCACCTTCCACCGCAACTCCACCACCACCACACCTGCAACCACCTAAAATTTCTTCACCCAACAACCTTCTCCCCTCTATTTCCTCCTCACCACCACCACCTTGCCATACTACCACCATTCTCTCTATCGGAACACCTAATCCACCACAACCAGCCGATATTCCTCTATGCCGCTCCACTCGGCAATCTAATCCACCTGTGAGGTTCAACGATTACCTTTGCTCTACCATCACGCATCCACCCTCCGATCTAGTCACCTCCTCCTCTCTAGATTCGCACAAAGGGACAAGGTACTCACTGACCAATTACATTTCTTATCATCAATATACACCTACACCCAAATCATTTCTTGCTTCTATTAGTCAAGAGCAAGAGCCGGCCTCTTATAATGAAGCTATCACCAACCCTCAATGGCATGCTACAATGATTGAGTTATATGCCCTTACCGCCAATGACACATGGAGTCTGACCTCTTTTTTGGTTGGCAAGAAACCCATAAGATGTCAGTGGGTTTACAAGATTAAGCATCGCTCTGATGGCACAATATAGCGACAAAAGGCGCATCTGATTGCCCAAGGATTCACCCAAATGAGAGCATCGACTACCACAAGATTTTCTCTCACATAGCAAAAATTACTTCTATTCGTTGTCTTCTTACCTTAGCTGCTACCAGAGGCTGGCCACTTCATCAGCTTGATGTCCACAATGCCTTCCTCCATTGTGACCTGATTGAATATTTACATGTCTCACACCGCTAAGGCTTCGGAGATAAGGGGAGGAACATCTCGTCTGCCACCTACACAAATTGCTCTATGGATTGAAGCAAGTCTCCTACCAGTGGTTTTCAAAGTTTTATTCTATCATCACTTCCGTTGGCTTTGTACAATCACGAGCCGACTACTCTCTATTCACCAAAAAGAAAGGCAAGTGCTTTATCATTCTCCTAATTTATGTTTACTACATTTTAATCACTGGAAATAATCCAAATTGTATTGCTACCATCAAGAAGCATTTGCATAAAATTTCAATCTTAAAGACCTTGGCAAGTTGAAATATTTTCTAGGAATAGAAATCTCTACATCTAGGAATGGGATTTTTATGTTACAAAGAAAATATGCATTCGAAATAATCAAAGATGCAAGTCTGTTAAATGCGAATCCAGTAGACACTTCTATGGAAAGAGGCTTGAAATTGCTCGATAAAGATGAATTGCTTAAAGATTCAGGCTGATACAGAAGATTAGTTGGGCACCTGATATATTTGACAATTTCAAGACCTGATATCACCTATTCTGTTCATGTCTTGAGTAGGTTCATGCATCAACTTGGAAGATATCATATGGAGGCAGCCTTACACATTGTTTGATATCTAAAAGGTGACCTAGGTTAAGGTCTATTCTTTTCTTCAAATAATGATTTCAATTGTGAGCTTAGTGTGATTCAGACTAGGGAGGTTGTCCTCCCACTAGAAGATCCACTACAGGATACTGTGTGTTCCTTCAGTCCTTATTAATTTCATAGAAATCAAAATGGCAGAAAACTATATCATTGCCTTCAGCCTAAGCAGAATATCGTGCAATGACTAGAGTCTATTGCGTGTTAATATGGCTTCGATGCCTATTAGGAGACTTAGGCCTTATTCATCATGGACATGCTTCCTTATATTATGACAACAAGGACGCTCTGCGTATAGCAACAAACCCAGCCTTTCATGAATGCACGAGGCACATAGAAATAGATTGTCACTATATTTGAGACAAGATTCAAGATAGTTCAATAATTACTAAGTATATTGGCTCAACACATCAATTGGCAAATTAATTAACTAAACTGATAGGGTATATGAAACGATTCCTTTAAGACCTAGATTTATTGCACAAAGTAGTCCGGGCAACCAAGGGAAAATATTCATCAAATATTTTCTCGTAGTAAAAAAATTACAAAATCAAGTGGTATCGATTTGAAACTCCTTGACGTATGATTTTTGTATTTACACTCTTCACATATTCAAATTGCAATTGGGATGAAATTATAATATAGTACGGATGATGGTGGTGGTGACACGTGAAGTGGATGATAGCGTTATGGATGATAATGGAGATGAGGGTGGATGGTTGATGTTATTTAAGGGATAAAAACAAAGAGGAAAAAGTGGTCAAGATCCCAAGGAAGAGGTAGGACTCGACAGATGAGGAAGATTA
This sequence comes from Typha angustifolia, assembly GCF_048772165.1. Taxonomy (NCBI): domain Eukaryota; kingdom Viridiplantae; phylum Streptophyta; class Magnoliopsida; order Poales; family Typhaceae; genus Typha; species Typha angustifolia. Next base: position 5,153,243 of record NC_133252.1, on the reverse strand, counting down.
GAAGTTAGGAGAGACCTTGCCAACGGTAGAGGTGGCTAGTTAGTGAAGAGAGAGGAGGGAGATTAGGATAGAGAGATTAGAGAGAGGATAGAGGAGGTAAGAAACTAATATTCATTAAACATTATGATTTTGGCTGTCATCCACACATTTATAGAGGCTAGCCAACAAGTCAAAATAATAATCATTAACCCTAATTCTAGTGGACTCCTATTGATCACGTTTGAATGCACTCGACCACGTTCGAATGCACAAAAGGTGTTCTCTATCGATATGAACCTGATGCAGGCATTCAAACGACATTTTGCGTTCTCTATTTTTGCAAACCTGTTGTAGGCGTTCGCAAAAGCGTTTGAACTTCTGTGTTCGAATGTGACCTAGAAAAAATTTATTTTAATAAGAATATATAACTAATGAAATAAGAAAAGACTCTAACAAGGTGTATCAGCCCACCATGCTTCCCCAACTTGTCCTCCAAGTGTAAAGTCGAGGAAATGCTCCAAAATGTCTGTCTCCAACTCTCACATCGCCTCATTGAATGGCTTGCCAAGCTACTTGACTAGAATCTACATGTCTAATCTGGTACCATGCCATCGTCAACGCCTAGCAAGTACACGAATTGGCTCTATGGTCTTTGTCTCCTCCAATGGCTCCGGTAGAACTGATCCAACGACCTCATGATCAATAATCCACTCTATCAGTAGTGAAACATGGAGATAGGATGTACTCTCGACCCCTCCAACAGCTCCAAACGATATGCAACCGAATCAATATGCTCTAACACTCGAAATAGACCAAAATAACGATGTGTTAACTTCTAGTTTCGCATCAGATGCAAGGTCATCTGCCGATACGGTTGTACCCTCACGAACACCCAACTGCCGATGTTGAACTCCTACTCTCGATGACTGTAATTGCAAACTTCCTTCATACAGTTTTGAGCAAGTTTAAGATGGGCACACAACGACCTCAATGTGGCATCTCTATCCATCAAAGTTAAGTCCACCTTCGTCCGATTTGCAGATGCCACTAAGTCATAAACACGTAATATCAGAGCCGTGCGCCCATACATCACCTCGAATGGAGTTATGCCAATACTGCTGTGGTGGGCAGTGTTTTAAGACCACTCCACCCTCGGTAAGAACTCCAACCATTGTCTCGGCATCTCTTAAACAAAGCACCGCAAGTACTACTCAATGTTTTGATTGACCACCTTTGTTTGGCCGTCCATTTATGAATGGTAGGCTGAACTGAACTTTAATTGAGTCCCCTATAATCTAAAAAACTCCAAAGTCACTCATCAATACATGATCATGATTTGAGACCATCATGCGTGGCATGCCATGCAACCGAGCAACATCTCTAACAAAAATTTTAGTTACTAACTTGGCTGAAAACGGATGTGATAATGCAGAAAAATGTGCATACTTGCTCAACCTATCAACCACCACAAAAATAATGGAATAACCACGTACCAATGGAAGACCATCTATGAAATCCATAGAAATGTCTTCCCAAATACAATCCAGTATTGGTAGAGGCTGTAGTAATCCGGCCAGTTTCAATATAGTTTCCTTAGCCCTTTGACAAACTTTGCAAGCATGGACAAAACTCCTCACATCTCGCCTCAATCCTAGCCATGTACAACTGTATGATATCCTCATATAAGTCCTCAAGACACCCTCATAACTAGTCTCTGGAGTTTGGTGGAAGTGTTCCAATAATTTCTACTACAATCCATCATTTACGAGCACCCGAATGCACCTACAGTCCAGCAGTAAACTGCTTGGATTCTCTAACTCTAGATAGCTCTTCAGATCATCCAATACCTCCTATAACAATCTCAAAACATCTAGGTCAGATGTACATATATACCTTAGCTTGTCAAGAAAATAAAAAGCTACGAGCTCGACAGTATTGGGTTGGTGCGATAGTGCATCCCCCGCTTTATTTTATGTTTCTTTCTTGTATTGAATTTTATAATCATACCCCAGTAATTTTGCGACCTATCTCTGTTGTGTCAGAGTGTGAATATGTTGCCTCATAAAGTATGAAATGTTCATTTGATTGGCTCGGATAATGAATCATTTACCAATCAAATAAGGCCTCCACTTTGTCACCGTATAAAGAATTGCCAATATGTCTCTCTCGTAGGTCAATAATTGCTGGGATTTTTGTGATAAAGCCTTGCTAAGAAAAGCTACGGGATGCCCTCCTTGCATTAGTACAGCTCCTATGCCAACTCCTAACGCATCACATTCCACAACGAACTCTTTGGTGAAGTTTGATAGAGCTAGAATGGGCACCGTTGTCATTGCTGTTTTTAATTTTTCAAAGGCTGTAGTGGCTTCATCCGTCAATCTAAAAGAATCCTTCCTCAACAAAGAATGAGAGAAGAAGCAATCTTGCCATACCTGGCAATGAAGCGACGATAATATCCGGTCAGCACCAACAATCCTGACAATCCTATGGTGGAAGTAGGGATCAGACAAGTGGTCATGCACGCCACCTTTTGAGGATCCATCGCCACTGCTTCCACTGTGATGATATCCCTAAATACTCCACTTGTGGTACTCCCCATAGGCACTTAGACTTCCTACTCTTCAGTTGGTTTTGCTTTAACAAGTTCAGCACATCCTCCAAATACCGCCAAAGTTCTATTTTAGTCCCCACTGTATACCAAAATATCGTCAAAGAATACCAAGACATACCTTCACAGTAGAGGCTAAAAAATATCATTCATGAGGTCTTGAAAAGTAGTTGGAGCATTGGTAAGAGCAAAAGGCATCACCCGAAACTCATAGTGCCTGTTCGGAGTCTGAAATGCAGTTTTATATATATCTAATGGGTGAACTCTAATTTGATGATACTTAACCCTCAAGTCAAGCTTGCTGAATATGATCACCCCTATAAGTTCATCTAGTAGCTCCTCTATGACCTAAATGGAATACTGGTCCTTAACGATGATAGCGTTTAGTGCCTATAGTTGACACAAAAATGTCATGTCCAATCATTCTTTCGCACGAATAGCATGAGCAATGAGTAAGAGCTATGACTTGGTTGTATGAGATCTTACTCCAATATATTGGCTATCATCTTAGAGATAACTTCCTTTTGCATATGTGGATACTGATACGGCATCACGTTCGCCGGTGTAGCCCCAGACACAATTTCTATGCGATGGTCCGTCGTTCTCCTTGGTGGCAACTCTTTTGACTTCTCAAACAGTATAGCCAATTTATCTAATAAATTAGACAAATCAATTGTAGTACCTGGACTCATTATAAGCTCATCTCCTACTAATCCTAACTGAAGAAGATTGACCAAATCACTCATACAAAGCAGCCCCACCATCGGCTGCATTACTGGAATCGATGGATATCAAACACCATCAAGCCTCACATCTTTGTTTCCTTGCTTAAATTTCATGCACATGCTCCAAAAATTAAAAGTGATGGGTCCGAAGCTCTGCAACCACTGAGTGTTAAGGACAATGTCTACTCCTCGTAGTGCCAACGGATACAAGTCCGCCCGAAGCTTCATACCATCTCTAATAGTAACGTGAAACCCCACGGTCGGTTCAACATTCAAGCCCAACTTCCTCACTAACCACTCATCTAGAAAGTTATGTGTACTCCTGGAATCGATGAGGATGTGCACAATGCTTTCTAATGACTCTGTCCACCTGTAATGTCCTCGACATGGAAGTGCCCGAATATGCATGCATCGATATTTCAGCTTAGATATCTTCCTTCGTGCCCTACTCTACGACCTCCTCATAGACCTCTTCTGAACACTCCATCACCAACAACCTCATCGTCCTCCTCAAGACCGTCGATGAGCATTACACTCCTGATCTTTTTGGAACACCGATAACCACAGGTGAAACGTTCATCGTATCGAAAGCAAAGGCCTTTCACTCTTCGCTCCTCCCCCTAAGCAGGTGTGAGAGTTCGAAGCGGAGGGTCTTGTGCCTCCTCTAATATTAGAAGAAAGTCTCAAATATGGTCATACTCTAATATTAGTAGCCGCTGTCTTTGAACTCGCAGAATTTTCAATCGACGTTCTAGGTTGCCCCAACTTGCTTTTGCGCCATCTTGAGAGCCTTATGCTTTTGCTCCATTCTCACGACCTTCTCAAAGGCCTCCTTAAGAGTGGTAGGACAGAGAGCACGAACATCCGCTTATATCTCCTCCCGCAGCTCTGAAATGAATATGCTCATCAATGTCGGTTAGCCAAGGTGGCTCGCAACAACTACTAACTCTTTCAAATTCTGCTTGGTACTTCAATACGGTTGTCCTCTAAACTATCTTACTTAATATGGCCGCAAAATCTTTATATATCGCTGTCCCAAATCTACGTGTAATCCTCCTACAAAAGTCAGCCCAATCGGTAAATCCTCCACCATGAATAGCCCATCGATACTAATGCAATGCCGTTCCTTGGAGGTAAAAACTTGCCATCTAGACCTTTGCATCCTCTGTTGTCCCTTGACAATCAAAGTATGAAAAAAAATAAATCCCTAGACACACGTATGTATCTAACCTCTAGGCAATGATATTTCTCGTTCGCTTAAGTAAAAGTCGGAAGAAATATTAAAAACGAAAGTAGAGATGAACGCCAAGATTTTAACGTGGAAAAACCCAAAACGGGAAAAAACCACGGATCCAAACTCGGATCAAAACCAATCACTATAATAGTAGCAGTTACAAGACTGACTCACAAAACACCCCGTCGATCCAAACGACTTTGTTTCTCTCAGTCTTGATCGCTAGAACCCACGATTCACTGCTTCTTGTGATTGAAGTCCAATCTCAGTAGCCCTCGAGATTGATCTTTCGTCTAGATCACCCTTAAGACGAAAGATTAAATTCTTGTAGATGAGTGGAACCTTGTTGGTAGAAGAACCGATGTAGCTTCAAGAAGTCACCCTCAATAATGTTTCTTCCACCACCCTAGAGTTAGGGTTTCATAATCCTTATATATGATATTCAAGATAGAGCCAAATCCGAGTCTTATCCGTACTCATGATCTTCAAGATAGAGCCAACTCCGAGTCTTATCCGTACTCATGAAAGTCCAATATTTTTAAACTTTGTTGGTGCGTTCGAACGGGCTCGAGTGCGTTTGAACGCGACAGCTTGAATTCTTCAGGTTGCGTTCGAACGCGTTTGTGAACACGGCTCTCTGTCTGTGTGAACGCAGTGCCCGCGTTCGAACGTGTTTGTGAACGCGGCTCTCTGTCTGTGTGAACGCAGATTTCACGTTCAAACTCGTTTGTGAACGCACCGCGTTCGAACTCGTTTGTGAACGCAGCTCTCTGTCTGTGTGAACGCAGTGCCCGCGTTCAAACGCGTTTGTGAACGCGGCTGTCTGTCTGTGTGAACGCAGATTTCGCGTTCGAACTCTTTTGTGAACGCACCGTGTTCGAACGCGTTTGTGAACGCGGTGTGAACTCAACAGCTTTTCTCCAATAACCTTGCAATTCTTTAGACCATAGATATTCTAGACTTGTGTAAAGCTCATATACATGTAAAAAATACACTTAGAATATTTTGTACACAATTGCCAACAAATAAAAACCTAACAAAGTATTATTTCACTTGAAACACCCAATCCATCGGATCACTACCTTGGAATTTTAGAAAGTCCAAACGTGCGGTTCTCCCCTGAATAGCATGTCGGGTTCGCGAAAAATCTTTGGTTCCGGTTTGAACCTTTGTACTTATTGATCTTCTTCTCTGAATCCTCGAGCATGCCCATCACCATCTTCGAAGGGATTAACATCATCTTCTAAGTGCAAATCCTCTTCATCGACAAAGTGCATTGGTGTGGCACGCCTCTTGAGTTCCACCATCGCCAGTCTTGGGTTGTGTATCATAGATGGGAGATGATGTGTAGGAATAGGTAAAAGAGGATCATTGATATTAACATATCGTACCTGGACCTGTAGGGTATCGATTCAGTGTAGTCCTACCACTGGTCCTTCTTGAGGCACCGATCTTCGTCGAGGAGATAACGAAGCCAATCAATTTATGGCATATTCCTTTAAAGCATTATGATCATTCTATATTACGCCAACCCTATGCGGCAATATTTGGAACATGCCCCTAAAATCATCCGCCAAGCCCATGTTCACACCCATGGACGTTAGTTGACTCGGTCCTACCATGGCCGCCCCAAAGGAATCAGCCTCACGGTTAGGGTTATCATGGCTTGAGTCTTTCCTTGTCGGTGTGTTCTCCATTGATCTTTTTGTTGATGTCATCTTCCTCATTTCCACCATTAATGAAGGTTTAAGATTTGCCTAGCTCTAATACCAATGATAGGGTATACGGAACAATTCTTTTAAGATCTGGATTTATTGTAGGAAGCAATTCGCGAAATCAAGAAAAAATATTCACCACATATTTTGCCATAGTCCAAAAATTGCCAAACCAAGTGGAATCGATCCGTAACTCCTTGATCTATATTTTTTGTATTTACGCCCTTTATAGATTTAAACTACAACTGGGACGAAATCATGACATAGTGTGGATGATGGTGGTGGTGACTGGTGGAGTAGATGATAGGATTATGGATAATAATGGAGATGACGGTGAATGGTTAATATTGTTTAAGGGATAAAGATGAAGAGAAAGAAGTGATCGAGATCCCAAGAAAGAGAGGATTCAACAAACGAGAGAGATTAGAAATTAGCAGAGACCTTACCAACGGTAGAGATGGCTAGTTGGTGAAGAGGGAGGAGGAAGATTAGGGTAGAGAGACTAGAGAGAGGATAGAGGAGGCAAGAAATTAATATTCATTAAGCATTATGATTTTAATTGCCATCCACACTTTTATAGAGGCTAACTAATAAGCCAAAATAATAATTATTAACCCTAATTCTAGTGGACTCCTACTAATCGCGTTCGAACGCACAAAAGTCATTCTTTATCGATGTGAATCTAATGCAGGCGTTTGAACGCGCTCAACCACATTCGAATGCACAAAAGGCGTTTTCTATCGATATGAACCTGATGCAAGCATTCGAATGTGGCGTTCGAACGCGCCTGAACACATATTTTGCTTTCTCTATTTTTGCAAACCTGATGTAGGCATTCGCAAAACCATTCTAACACGCCCCTTTCTACGTTTGAACCCGACCTACAAAAAAAATTATTTTAATAAAAATAAATAACTAATATAATAAGAAAAAGCTCTAACAAGGTGTATCATAAACCTTTGGAAAAGGAAACATTTATACATATGGTTCGTAAGTTGGGGGTGAAAGATATCCACTCTCCAACTTAAGGGGGAGTGTTGGAAAGAAATATTGAAATTAGATTTTTTACTATTGTCATTGATTTGGTTAATCTGTTATTATCTTTTTGTTATTTACTTTCCTTGTAGATAGCACCTCTATTCTAATTTGTTGGATAAATAAGATTAATTGTAGGAGAGTTGTAATCTCCTCCTATTTATATGCTCGATTCATCTTAATGAAATATACAATGACCTCGTTCTATTTAATTTCTCCCTTTTACATGAGGCATTTCTTTTTATTTTGAAGAATAAGAATAGTCCGTAGACTAGATAGTTTCATTCAAACCCAAGTTGCCGCTTACATCCATGGGCGGTTTGGCCCAAATTTTACAAGGTGTGCTAGGGTCAGTCAAACTGCCTAACAAGTGAGCAAGCTTATTATTGCTCCTACTAGTATAGTAGACTTTAACATGGGGTAAATTGGATACCCAACTCATGCATTCTTGGATGATCCGAAAGATTGTCCAATGCGTACTAGATAAATCATCTTTGCCACCGTTAACTGCCTTAACCACCAGTTGTGAATCGTTGAACAGCCAGCACTAGCCTCGTGTGTCCAGCTTAGATATCTCCTTCACTCCTTCCAAGACAGCTCTCGCTTCACCTACCAGCGCACTCTCACAATGCTCCAGATGGAGGGACTTGCCTATTAGAAACTCCTTTGGGAAGTTCCAGAGAGCAATGCCAACACCTCCTGTATGACCTCCCTTCCATGCAGCGTCCACCCAGCATAGCATGTCGCCGTCCTTTGGTCTAGGGAGGTTATCCGCCTCCTTCCCAGCAGCCCTGGTATCTTTTACATGAGGCGTTACACTTTCTAAACCTCGTCCATTTTATTTTGTTAGCTGGAAGCCCCTTATTGGGGTTCGAGTTACATAATGAGGAATCCTAATGGTATTCTATTATGTGCTGGAGGAAAGGAGCTGGGATTGGTCCACTTTGGTCAGAGGCAAAGGGAGCACTAGAGGCATTGACGGCAGCGACAGCTTTGGAAGTGAAGAATTTAGAGCTAGAGCTAGATGCTGAAGAGCCGGTGATGCTTCTAAAAATTGGGCTAAATTACCCCTGTGCTATTTACAGTATTTTTCAGGAATGAACATTTCTTTTACAATATTTTGTAAATGTCTTCTACACACATATAGGCAAGAAAATCTGACTGATTCGGCCAACATAACTAGATCAGTGGGGATTAGTTTTGGATTTATGGCTCTAAGAATATGCCTCATCCATCCACTTAGGGCTTTTGTCCGTTTTTGACCACTACAATAGGCCGACTGCTGTAAGCAGCTTGCAGCTCCATTTTCATTGAAAACAAGAAATTCTAGCAAGGGGATTGGTATGCAAAAGATGTCCAAGTAATCTTAATTAATTTGAAAACAACTAAAAAAGTATAGCGCGGCAGCCATATATCAGTTTAGTGGCGGTGGAATTGATCAGGAGTCGACATGTAACCCATTTCTCATGCAACTCGTCGACGTGCCCGAGCTACTTTGATCCACGTACGCTTTCCGCAGTTCGATTCGGTGCTCATCACATAAAATACAAGGACTTCATCACGTCTCCTTCGATGTCGGAATTAGAGCCGAAAATGGGAGACGTAGCAACGAAGCAGAAGTCCAACGAGTACGACGACGTCTCTCCCATGCCTCTCATGGCTCTCAACCACGTCTCCAGGCTTTGCAAGTCCGTCGACGCCTCAATCGACTTCTACGTCAAGGTTCTCGGCTTCGTCCTCATCAACCGGCCCACTTCCCTCGACTTCAAGGGAGCTTGGTATATAGATATAGATAAAGTATATAGTATCGATCTCTGTACTACTCTTCTAGTGTTCTTATGCGTACGTTATATACTCCCTCCATATGTAGGCTGTTTAACTATGGAATTGGAATCCATTTGGTCCAAAACGAGGACGGCGGAAACTCACCGGATGCCGTACCCGATCGCCTGGATCCCATGGACAACCACATCTCCTTCCAGGTGACCACTAAATTAATCCTACTTAGTTTCTACAACTTGAACATGTCGTTCTTGCATTAAAAATTCTATGTTATACGGTAGTGCGAGGACATGGGAGCAATGGAGAGAAGATTGAAGAAGATGAAGATAGATTACTTGAAGAGGACAATTAACGAGGAGGAGGGGGCGCCCATCGATCAGCTCTTCTTCAACGATCCAGACGGGTTCATGATAGAGATATGCAATTGCGAGAACTTGGAGCTCGTGCCGGCTGGGTCGATGTGCCGGATCAAGCTGCCTCCTGATCGCCATAACCCGCCGTTGCAGATGAATGGCTCCGGTGCGTAGAAGAAATTACGCACCGGATGTCTTTGGGTTTCAATCATTAGCTAGTTAAATTTCTTCAGTATCTATGATGTTCTTTTAGGTTGGATTTCGTTTGAAACACCCCAAGAAGCCAAGATGTATTGGAAGTTACATGTGTAACAGCAACAAATGTTGAATGATGATTCCTCTTGTTGTGATCGGAAGAATTATCTGCTGCTTTCTTGTTTGTATGTGCGAAAACTCACTATTATAGAGGAAACCAAATCATATACATATGCACGTGTGAGATCAAGTTCAGGGGTGTAAAACTAGCCTTGCTTATTGAGCCTGGGTCCGATCAAGTTAATTCCGATTACTCAATATGGTGATCACCTGAGCCAATATGCAAATTGGTCGACACCCATGAATTCTGTTCCCAGATCAAGACGTGCGGATCAAGAGGTGACTAAACAACTGAGCGGGAAGAGACACGGTACGGGAACTGGCATAAGAGTTATTATTTTCAATATCATTAAAATATAGGGTGTTAATTGTAATTATATCGCATTACTCTCTCTCTCTAGCACTACTCTCTCTCTCTCTATTTATATATTCTCTCTCTGTATATATATATATATATATATATATATATATATATAATATATAAATTCATATATATGTATAAGATATTCTGATTCTGAAATGCAACACTAACTAATTAGTTAATAAGTGGAGGTTTTCTGCGTATAATTAGATTTTGTTGATACGATTCGGAATCGTCTTGAGTTTGGATTCACTTTAGGAGTGTTTTTGTTTCATGTTTTAATGTTTAATTTTTATTAAAATAAGTTTTCTGTAAGTCGCGTTCGAACGTGGGTGTAGTGAGTTCGAACGCGGTTTGTGAACGGGGTTGTGAACGTGGGTGAAGAGAGTGCACTGTGCGTTCGAACGCACTGTGAACGCCGCATCGGATTCGCAAATACCGACAAGCGTGTTCGATCGTGCATTCGAACGCCTGCATCGCGTTCGCAAATCTAGAGGAACGAACTCGGTGGGTTCGAACGCCGTCGGCGAAAATTGTATTGTTAGGGTTAATTTTGAGTTGTGGTTAGCCTCTAAAAGGATGTAGATGGCAACCAAAGTCATTATTGATTATTTGAGAATTGAGTTTTATCTTGCCTCCTTCGTCTTCTTCATTCCCGTTCTCTCAATTCCCGGCGACGCCGCTTCTAACCTTCCTCGACCGGCCAATCACCCTAGTCCCTTAGGGGTGGCCCCCTCCTTCCCCTTCTTCCAATCTATCCGACACTTGTCCTAACCCTTCCATCAACCATAACCCTTCATCCACCACTTTTCACCGGTGCCACCCCATTAACGTCAGTCCTCTACCAACCACCATTACCTAAGATCACGTGCCTCCATCCACGGATTCAAAACAGACTACCCTGACCATCATCCATTAATCGGACGATATCTCGAGATCCCCACATCCGATTCGCCTGAAACTAGATTCGTTGGAAAGCCCTTTTCTAGGGCTACAACATATCAAAGTTCCGTGCTAGATCTAGTCCAGATTAGGAAATTAGAAAAGATCGAATATTAGCCTAAAGGAGAGATCATATCAAGCTTGGTATTAGGGCCTTAGCCCAAAACGGGGAGATCGTATCAATTTGGTATCAGAGCCACCGTTCCTCGGGCAAGCGCTTCCAATGACGACCACCAGATCCATGGCTGTACAGCGAGATGATGAAGAAGAGATTCTCCTAATAGAGGAGGGGGAAACGATTGCGGGGACCTCCACTCGTGGAACCGCCCGATCTAATCGGAATACAGAAGTACCTAGCGTTCAAGCCATGTTGGGGTCTCTTTCTGAGCAAATGGCCATCAACAACCAGATGATGATGGAGATGATGCGGGAACTAAGGGCAATAAGGGAAGCAATGGCGAACGGGAACGCACCATCAACCCCATGACGCGAGTCCACCCCCTTGAATCCACCACCTGTATTTATCTCCGTCACAGATTCGAATTGAAAGTGAGACGAAAAACATGAAATAACGCAGGTAATGGTGGTGGTGACGGGTGGAGTGGATGTTAGGATTATGGAGGGTAATGAAGATGAAGGTGGATAGTGGATGTGGTTAAGGGATATAGATGAAGGGAAAGAAATGGTCGAGATCCCAAAGAAGAGGGAGGACTCGACAAACGAGGGAGATTAGAAGTTAGGAGAGTCATTGCCAACGGTAAAAGTGGTAGGTTGGTGAAGAGGGAGAAGGGAGAGATAATAGAGAGATGATAGGAGGCAAGAAATCAATAATCCAATAACTTAATAAATTTGGCTGCCATCCACACCTTTATAGAGGCTAGCTAACAAGCCCTAATAATAATAATTAACTCTAATCCTAGTGGAATCCCGCCAATCGTATTCGAACGCACCCGATTGCATTCGAACGCACAAAAAATATTCTTTGTATGTGTGAACGCGATGCAGTCGTTCGAATGCGCCCGACCGTATTCGAACACGCTTCTTGCATAAACCTAATGCATGCGTTTGCAAAGGCGTTCGAATGCGACCTATAGGAATTTTATTTTAATAAAAATAAATAACGAATGCAATAAAAAAAGACTAACAAAGTGTATCATACCCTCTATGAAATCCATAGAAATGTCTTCCCAAACATGATCCAGTATTGGTAAAGGCTATAGTAATCCGGTCGGTTTCAATATGATTGCTTTAGCCCTTTGACAGACTTCGCAAGCACGGATATAACTCTTCACATCTCGCCTCAATCCTAGCCACGTGCAACTCTGAGATATCCTCCTATAAATCCTCAAGACACCCTCATGACCAGCCTCTGGAGTTTGGTGGAAGTGCTCCAACAATTTCTGCCACAATCCAACATTTACGGGTACCCGAATGCATCTGCGGTCCAACAACAAATTGCCTCGATTCTCCAACTCTTAATGGCGCTTCGGATCATCCATCACCTCCTGCAACAATCTCAAAATATTTGGGTCAAATGTACATGCATACCTCAGCTTATCAAGAAAAGAAAAAGTGGGAGAAGAATAGGCTACAAGCTCAACGGTATCGGGTTGGCATGATAGTGCATCCGCTGCTCTATTTTCCGTTCCTTTCTTGTATTAAATTTCATAATCGTACCCCAGCAATTTTGTGACCCATCTTGGCTATGTCAGAGTGTATATACATTGTCCCATAAACTATGGAAGGCTCCTTCGATCGGTTTGGATAATGAATCGCCTACCGATCAAATAAGGCCTCCACTTTGTCACCGCATACAGAATTACCAACATCTCTCTCTCGTAAGTCGATAATTACTAAGATTTTTGTGATAAAGCTTTACTAAGAAAAGCTATGGAATGTCCTCCTTGCATTAGTACAGCTCCTATGCCAACTCCCGACGCATCAAATTTCAAAATGAACTCTTTAAGGAACTCCGGTAGCGTTAGAAAGGGAGCCGTCGACATTGCTGTTTTTAATTTTTCAAAAGCTGTAGTGGCTTCATCCATCTATCTAAAAGAGTCATTTTTTAATAAAAAAGTGAGAGGAGCAGCGAACTTCTTGAGGATCCATCGGACATGCATGCTACCCGGCGATGAAACGATGATAATATCCGGTCAACCCCAAAAATCCTCGCAATCCTGTGGTGGTAGTAAGGATCGGCCAAGCGGTCATGCATGCTACCTTTTAAGGATCCGCCGCTATATCTCCCCATAGGCACTTGGACTTCTTGATTTTAAGCTGGTTTTGCTTTAACAAAATGTCGTCAAAGAATACCAAGACATACCTTCGCAATAAAGGCCGAAAAATATCATTCATGAGGCCTTGAAAAGTAGCTAGAGCATTGGTGAGTCCAAAAGGCATCACCCGGAACTCATAGTGCCCCCCGTTTGGAATTCGAAATATAGTTTTGTACACATTCGCCGGGTGAACTCTAATTTGATGATACCCGGCCCTCAAGTTAAGCTTGCTGAATATAGTTGCCTCTGCAAGCTCATCCAGCAGCTCCTCTATGATCGAAATGGGATACCGACCCTTGACGGTGATAGCGTTTAGTCCCCGATAGTCGACACAAAACGCCATACCCTATCCTTCTTTCGCACCAATAGCACGAGCGATGAGTAAGAGCTATAACTTGGTTGTATAAGGCCTTACTCCTAACATATTGACTACCATCTATGAAATAACTTCCTTTTGCACAGATACTGAATGGCCTCACATTTGCCGATGTAGCCCCGGGCACAATCTCTATGCGATGGTTCGTCATTCGCCTTGGTGGCAACTCCTTTGGTTCCTCAAACAGTCCAATAAATTTGTCTAATAAATTAGACAACTCGATGGTAGTATCTAGACTCATTTGACGCTCGTCTCCTACTAGTCCTAACTGAAGAAGATAGGCCAAATCACACGCATATGGCAGCCCTACCATCGACTACATCGCAGGAATCGGTGGAGATCGAACGCCATCAAGCTGCACAACTTTATTTTCTTGCTTAAATTTCATCCACATGCTCCGAAAATCAAAAGTGACGGGTCCCAAGCTTTGTAACTATTGTGTGCCAAGGACAATATCCGCTCCTCGCAATGCCAATGGATACAAGTCCATCAACGATGTCATGTTATTACACCCTTATACCGACCCGACAACACAAGCTCTCCGCCTTAAGCTTTGTGCCATCTCCAATAGCAACGTCAAACCCTATGGTTGGTTCATCATCCAAGTCCAATTTCCTCACAAACCTCTTGTCTAGAAAGTTGTGTATACTCCCAGAATAGATGAGGATGTGCACACAATGCTTTCTAACGAGTCCATCTACTCGAAATGTCCTCGGCGCGGAAGTACCCGAATATGCATGTATCTATATTCCATCTTGGATATCTTCCTCCACGCCCACCTCAACAGCCTCCTCATGGACCTCCTCTAAACACTCTTTGTCACCAACAACGTCATCGTCCTCCTCAATATCGTCAATGAGCATCACACTCCTGATCAGTTTGGAACACCGATGACCGGGGGTGAAACATTCATCGCATCGAAAGCAAAGGCCCTTCGCTCTTCGCTCCTCCACCTGGGCGGGTTTTAGAGTTCAAACAAGGGGTCTTGTGCCTCCTCTAACATCGGAATAAGGTCTCAAAGATGATCGTGATCTAGTACTCATAACCGTTATCTTTGAACCCATAGAATTTCCAACCGGCATTCTAGGCTCAAACCGTCTATCACAATTGCCCCAACTTGTTTTTGCTGCCATCTTGAGAGCCTTATGCTTTTGCTCCATCCTCACGGCCTTCTCAAAGGCCTCCTCAAGAGTGGTAGGATAAAGAGCATGAACATCCGCTTGAACCTCCTCCCGCTTGAACATCCGCTTGAACCTCCTCCGTCGGATTACCGTCTTAGAATTTTGGGAAGTCCAAGCATGCGGTTCTCTCTCGGATAGTATTGTCGGATTCGCGGAAGATCCTTAGTTCCGGTCTGAACCAATGTGCTTATTGATCTCATTCTCTAAATCCTCAAGCATGTCCATCACCATCTCCAAAGGGATCAATCTCATCCTCAAAGTGCCAATCCTCCTCATTGATGAAGCGCACTGGTGCCGCTCGCCTCTCGGGTTCCACCATTGCCGGTCTAGGGTTTTGTAATGGACGTGGGGAATGTTGTGTAGACATAGGTAAAAGAGGATTATTGACACTAACATGTCCTACCACTGGTCCTTCTTAAGGCACTGATCTTCGTCGAGGAGATGATAAAGTCGATCGGTTCATGACATATTTCTTTAAAATATTATGATCATTCTACATTACGTCAACTCTATGCAGCAATATTTAGAACATGCCCCTAAGTTCATCCGCTAAGCCAATATTTACACCCATGGGTATTGGTTGACTCGGTCCTACCGTGATCGCTCCAAAGTAATCAGCCTCACGATTAAGGTTATCGTGGATTGAGTCTTCTCTTGTCGGTGTGCTCTCTATTGGTTTTCTTGTCGACGTCATCTTCCTTGTTTCAACCATTAATGGAGGTCTGAGGTTTGCCTGGCTCTAATACGAATGATAGGCTAAAGAATGATTACTTCAAGATCTAGATTTATTATAGGAAGCAGTCCGCGCAACTGTGAAAAAATATTGTTCAAATATTCTTCCACAGTGAGAAAATTACGAAACCAACTGGAATCAATCTATATCTCCATGATCTACGATTTTTGTATTTACATCCTTCATATATTAGAACAAAAACTGGGACGAAAATTGATATGATTCGGACTTCATCGACGTCGTCTCGAGCAAGGATTCACTTTAGGAGTGTTTTTACTTCATGTTTTAGTGTTTAATTTCTATTAAAATAAGTTTTCTGTAAATCACGTTCGAATGCGGTCAGGCGAGTTTGAACGCAGTCGGCAAAAATTGTGTTTTTAGGGTTAATTTGAGTTGCTAGTTAGCCTATAAAAGGATGTGGAAGGCAACCAAAGTCATTATTGATTATTGAATATTGAGATTGAGTTTTGCCTTGCCTCCTTCGTCTTCTTCGCTCCCGTTCTCTCAATCCCCGGCGACGCCGCTTCTCACCTCCCTCGACCGGCCAATCACCCTAGTCCCATAGGGGTGGCCCTCTTCCCCCTCTTCTTCCAATCTATCCAACACTTGCCCTAACCCTTCCATCAACCATAACCCTTCCACCACCACTTTTTACCGGTGCCACCCCATTAACGCCGGTCCACCTTCAACTACCATTACCTAGGATCACGTGCCTCCATTTACGGATCCAAAACATACCATCCTGACGTTTGTCCACTAAACGGACAATATCTCGAGATCCCTAACTCCGATTCACCTGAAACTTGATTTGTTGGAAAGCTCTTTTCTGGGGTTACAACATATCAAACTTTCACGTCAATCCTACGGCGATATATTTCGGGATCTTATTTCAAAGTTCCGTGCCAGATCTAGTCCAGATCTGAGAATTGGAAGAGATCGAATCTTAGCCTAAGGGGAGATCGTATCAATTTGGTATCAGAGCTCCATAGCCCGAAGCGTGAACGTATCAAGCTTGGTATCAGAGCCACCGTTCCTCGGACAAGCGCTTCCTATGACGACCACCAAATCCATGGCTGCATGGCGAGATGATGAAGAAGAGATTCTCCCAATAGAGGAGAGAGAAACGGTTGCAGGGACTTCCACCCACGAAACCGCCCGATCTAATCGGAATACGGAAGAACCTAGTGTTCAAGATGTGTTGGGGTCTCTTTCCGAGCAAATGGCCATCAATAATCAAATGGTAATGGAGATGATGCGGGAACTACGGGCGACAAGGGAAGCAATGACGAACGGGAACGCACCCTCGACCCCACAATGCGAGTCCACCCCCATGAACCCACTGCCACTAGTTCAGCCTTTGCAACCACAAGAGCCGCTTCCACCACCACCCTATTAACGCCGGTCCACCTTCAACCACCATTACCTAGGATCACGTGCCTCCATCCACGGATCCAAAACAGACCATCCTGATGTTCCTCCACTAAACGGATGATATCTTGAGATCCCCAACTCAGATTCACCTGAAACTTGATTTGTTGGAAAGCTCTTTTTTGGGGCTACAAGATAACAAAATTTCACATCAATCCTACGACGACATATTTTGGGATCTTATTTCAAAGTTCCGTGCCAGATCTAGTCTAGATTTGAGAATTGGAAGAGATCGAACCTTAGCCTAAGGACAGATCGTATCAATTTGGTATCAGAGCTCCATAGCCCGAGGCGTGATCGTATCAAGCTTGGTATCAGAGCCACCGTTCCTCGGACAAGCACTTCCTATGACGACCACCAGATCCATGGCGACACGGCGAGATGATGAAGAAAAGATTCTCCCAATAGAGGAGAGAGAAACGGTTGCAGGGACTTCCACCCACGGAACCGCCCGATCTAATCGGAATATGGAAGAACCTAGCATTCAAGCCGTGTTGGGGTCGCTTTCCGAGCAAATGGCCATCAATAATCAAATGATGATGGAGATGATGCGGGAACTACGGGTGACAAGGGAAGCAATGGCGAACGGGAACGCACCCTCGACCCCACGATGCGAGTCCACCCCCATGAACCCACTGCCACTGGTTCAGCCTTTGCAACCACAAGAGCCGCTGCTACCACCACCCTATGGGCAGAGACAAGCAAGGATGGTTACACCAGGTCCAGTTGCGGGTGAACCCATCCGACGAGCAAACCACTATGGAGACCACCTTGGAGATCAAGATCCGTGGGCGGGTCAACACGATCCGGAACCACGGCGAGTTAATCAAAACCGAAGGAGGGATCATCAACCCTTCATGGTGCATCCTCCCTCGGTTAGACAAGGACATGGACATGATCCGGAATGAGACAATGGCATCCGTGGACAAGTCGTGCGTCTCGAATTCCCCAAGTTCAAAGGTGGCGATCCGATCAATTGGTTGTATAGGGCAGAGCAATTCTTTGCATACCAAGGTATGGCGGAAGACTACAAGGTGACGCTTGCGAGCTTCCACCTTGATGATACGGCGCTTCATTGGTTTCGAGCAGCCAATGCCATAGAGGCCATCGAAACTTGAGCTGAATTTTGCGCCGATATCACACGACAATTTGGAGCATCGGGGTATGAAGACTTTGATGCTCTCCTCTCAAAGACGGTGCAAAAGACCACGGTTGGGCCATACCAAGAAGAATTTGAGAGGATTAGTAGCTGATGTCATCCACCATGGACAGATCAGCAACTTCACAGCACCTTCATCTCCGGGCTGCGGGGTGACATACAAGCCGATGTGAGGGCTTTAAGGCCTAGAACCTTAAAGGCGGCCTTCGAAGATGCGGTGCTTATGGAAGACAAACATAGGGCCGTGAAGATACACCTAAAATAGAGTTGGACGAGCCAAGGAAGCCGCAATCAATCTTAACCAACCATAGCGGCAGGACACATCACCGGAGTACCAAGAGTTGCTGCTGCAAGGGTACCTCCTCGAGTACCCTTGAAGCCATCCCAAGATGTGAAGTACGCACCTAGAGGTCCGGGAAGAGCACTCACACCTGCCCAAGTGGAGGAACGAAGGGCCAAGGGCCTATGCTTCCGTTGTGATGAGAAGTTTGTACCCGGGCATCGCTGTGCTAAACCGATGGGATCGGTGATGCTAATCGATGGATTGGAGGAAACTGAAAATGAAGGTGTGGCTGGACATCAAGGAGAAGAAGCTGAGGAGCAACCCGTGGAGAACATGATAGCCGAAATCTCCCTCCACGCCTACTTGGGAACAGCTACACCTAAGACATTGCGGGTGAACGGTGTAGTCAAGAAGACCACAGTGAGAATCTTGATTGACACCGAGTCCACCCACAACTTTATTGATAAGAGGCTCCTTAAGAAGATTGGGCTTGAGTTAGAACCCACGGAAGGGTTCGATGTGACGATCGGAGATGGCACCACATTGCGAGCAGATTTTATTTGTGGAGGTGTGGAATTGAAGGTGCAAGGCTAGACTTTCACATTGGATCTTTATCCGTTGGCCTTGCAAGGTGCCGATATTGTTTTGGGGACCCAATGGCTTCGAAGCTTGGTGCCCGTGACATTTGATTTTACAAGCCTCACATTGACATTTTGGAGGAATGACCAAAGAGTGCTGCTGGATGGAAGTAAACCGCTGCTTGAACTACCAAAAGAAAGGGACGCAAGACGCAAGGGAGCTCGCTTCTTTCTCGGCACCCACCATTCCTTTCTTCTCAGATCTGCGGAGAGCCAGTGCAGAGGATAGTGATTTGGTCCGACTCATGGAGGAGTTGAGAGAGAACCCCTCAAGCAATCCCGAGCACGAGGAGCGCGATGGGTTAGTACTAGAGCACGGGCGAATCAAGGTATCCCGGAACGAAGAGCTACGGAGATTATTGATGGCACACTTCCATGATACTCCTATAGCAGGTCATGAAGGGGTATTACGTACCTACAAACAGCTGGCCCAAAATTGTACATGGACAGCGATGAAGACGGACGTGAAGAAGTATGTGCGTGAATGTCCAATCTACCAACGAGTCAAATCGGAGGCACTCAAGCCTAGCGGGCTGCTGCAACCACTACCTATACCGGAGCGTATTTGGGAGGATATCTCCATGGACTTCATCGAGGGGCTGCCGGAGGTTCGGGGACAATCGATGGTGTTTGTTATGGTGGATAGACTGAGCAAATATGCTCATTTCATAGCATTGTCTCACCCGTTTTCAACGAAAAGGGTTGCTGAAATTTTTGTTCGGGAAGTGGCACGCTTGCATGGGATGCCTAGGATGATCGTGTCAGACTGGGATCGCATCTTCATCAGTGAGTTTTGGTCCGAGTTCTTCAGATTGCAAGGGACTCAAATCAACCTTAGTTCAGCTTATTACCTCGAGACGGATGGCCAAATTGAGGTGGTGAATCGCGGACTGGAGCAATACTTGCGATGCTTTGTGGCGGACCGACCAAAGGATTGGGTCAAATTCCTTCCATGGGCTGAGTGGTCATACAATACTGCTCATCACTCTAGCATCAGCATGACCCCCTTTGAGGCTGTTTATGGGCGCACTCCCCCTGTCTTTCGTGCGTACAATAGACTCGTGGCGGCGGATAGGACTGAGCTTGACTTGGAGCTTGCTGATCGAGATGAAACATTGAGACGGCTCAAGACTCACCTAGCCACAGCCCAAAACCGCATGAAGCAAACTCATGACAAAGGCCGACGTGAGCGAGAATTTGAGGTGGATCAATTGGTGTTCGTTCGAGCTCAACCATATCGACAATCCACATTAAGGCCAATTTTGAACCAAAAGTTGGGTTACAAGTACTATGGTCTGTATCGAGTGCTACAATGAATCGGTCCAGTAGCTTACCGGTTGGACCTACCTAAAGGAACCAGGTTACATCCGGTCTTCCAAGTATCAGCATTGAAGGCTCAGATCGGGCCTAACCATGTGGTGGGTTCGGCCTTACCCGAACCAATGGAGGAAGATGGCCCCACTGAACCGGTCCGAGTCTTAGGCCGTTGGAGAAGACGCCATGGATCCAGATTAGAGACTGAAGTGCTGATTGAGTGGCTGGGCAAACCTACTGACGAGTCTACATGGGAGCTGGAGTCAGATATCATGGATCGCTTCCCAAATTTCAAACCTTGAGGACAAGGTTGCGGAAGCATGGTGGATTGATACGATTAGGACTTCATCGACGTCGTCTCAAGCATGGATTCACTTTAGGAGTGTTTTTATTTCATGCTTTAGTGTTTAATTTCCATTAAAATAACTTTTCTGTAAGTCGCGTTCGAACGTGGTCGGGCGAGTTCGAACGCGGTCGACAAAAATTGTGTTTTGAGGGTTAATTTGAGTTGTTGGTTAGCCTATAAAAGGATGTGGAAGGCAACCAAAGTCATTATTGATTATTGAATATGAGATTGAGTTTTGCCTTGCCTCCTTCATCTTCTTCGCGCCCGTTCTCTCAATCCCCGACGACGCCGCTTCTAACCTCCCTCGACCGGCCAATCACCCTAGTCCCTTAGGGGTGGCCCTCTTCTCCCCCTTCTTCCAATCTATCCAACACTTGCCCTAACCCTTCCATCAACCATAACCCTTCCACCACCACTTTTTACTAGTGCCACCCCATTAACGCCGGTCTACCTTCAACCACCATTACCTAGGATCGGACGATATCTCGAGATCCCCAACTCCGATTCACCTGAAACTTGATTTGTTGGAAAGCTCTTTTCTGGGGCTACAACATATCAAAATTTCACGTCAATCCTACGACGACATATTTCGGGATCTTATTTCAAAGTTCCGTGCCAGATCTAGTCTAGATTTGAGAATTGGAAGAGATCGAACCTTAGCCTAAGGGGAGATCGTATCAATTTGGTATCAGAGCTCCATAGCCCGAGGCGTGATCGTATCAAGCTTGGTATCAGAGCCACCATTCCTCGGACAAGCGCTTCCTATGACGACCACCAGATCCATGGCTACACGACGAGATGATGAAGAAAAGATTCTCCCAATAGAGGAGAGAGAAACGGTTGCAGGGACTTCCACCCACGAAACCGCCTGATCTAATGGAATACGGAAGAACCTAGCGTTCAAGCCGTGTTGGGGTCTCTTTCCGAGCAAATGCCCATCAATAATCAAATGATGATGGAGATGATGCGGGAACTACGGGCGACAAGGGAAGCAATGGCGAACGGGAACGCACCCTCGACCCCACGATGCGAGTCCACCCCCTTGAACCCACTGCCACTGGTTCAGCCTTTGCAACCACAAGAGCCGCTGCTACCATCACCCTATTAACGCCGGTCCACCTTCAACCACCATTACCTAGGATCACGTGCCTCCATCCACGGATCCAAAACAGACCATCCTGACGTTCGTCCACTAAATGGTTGATATCTCGAGATCCCTAACTCCGATTCATCTCAAACTTAATTTGTTTGAAAGCTCTTTTCTGGGGCTACAACATATCAAAATTTCACATCAATCTGATGGCAACATATTTCGGGATCTTATTTCAAAGTTTCATGCCAGATCTAGTCCAGATCTGAGAATTCGAAGAGATCGAATCTTAGCCTAAGGGAAAATCGTATCAATTTAGTATCAGAGCTCCATAGCCTGAGGTGTGATCGTATCAAAAATACAATATAGTGCGGATGATGGTGGTGGTGACGAGTGACGTGGATGTTAGGGTTATGGATGATAATGAAGATGAGGGCGGATGGTTGATTTTATTTAAGGGATAAAGACGAAGGGGAATAAATGGTTGAGATCCCAAGAAAGATAGAGGACTCGATAGATGAGTGATACGGTCTCCCCTTAGGCTAAGGTTCGATCTCTTCCAATTCTCTGATCTAGACTAAATCTGGCACAGAACTTTATAATAAGATCCTAAAAGATGCTGCTGCCGGATTGACTTGAAATTTGGATATATTGTATCTCCAGAAAGGAGCTTTCCAAAAAATTAAGTTTCAGGCGAATCGGATGTAGGGATCTCGAGATATCATCTGATTAGTGGACAAACGTTAGAGTGGTCTGTTTAGGATCCATGGATGGAGGCATGAGATCCTAGGTGATAGTGGTTGGAGGTGAACCAGCGTTTGTGGGGTGGCACTGGTGAAAAGTGGTAATGGAAAGGTTATGGTTAATAAAAGGGTTAGGGCAAGTATTGGATAGATTGGAAGAAAGGTGAGGAGAAGGCCGCCCCTAAGGGTCTAGGGTGATTGGACGGTCGAGGGAGGTTAGAAGCGGCGTCACCGGGGATTGAGAGAACAAGAGTGAAGAAGATGAAGGAGGCAAGGGAAAACTCAATTCTTCAATAATAATCTCTGGTTGCCATCCACATCTCTTTTAGAGGCTAACCAAACAACTCAAAATTAACCCTAAACAATACAATTTCGCTGACCGTGTTCGAACGCACCGAGTTCACTCTTCTCTGGATTTGCGAACGGATGCAGGCATTTGAACGCGCGATCGAATGCACCTGTTTCTCACTTCTTTGGATTTGCGAACGCGATGCAGGCGTTCACAATTCGTTCGAACGCACAATGCACACTCTCACAACTGTGTTCCCAACCGCATTCAAACGCACTCCACTCATGTTCGAACGTGACTTATAAAAAACTTATTTTCTTGGAAATTAAATAATAAAATAAGAAACAAGACACTCCTAAAGTTTATCCATGCTCGAGACGACATCGGTGAAGTCTAAATCGTATCAATCCACCACGCTTCCGCAACCTTGTTCTCAAGGTTTGAAATTTAGGAAGGGATCCATGATATCTGACTCTAGCTCCCATGTAGACTCGTTAGTAGGTTTTCCCAACCACTTAATCAGCACTTTAGTCTCTAATCTAGACCCATGGCGTCTTCTCTTGCAGCCTAAGACTCGGACCGGTTCAGTGGGGCCATCTTCCTCTATTGGTTCTCGTAAGGCCGAACCCACCACATGGTTAGGCCCGATCTGGGCCTTCAATGCCAATATATGGAAGACCAGATGTATCCTGGTTCCTTCAGGTAGGTCCAACTGGTAAGCTACTGGACCGATTCGTTGTAGCACTCGGTACGGACCATAGAACTTGTAACCCAAATTTTGGTTCAAAATTGGCCTCAATGTGAATTGTCAGTATGGTTGAGCTCGAACGAACACCCATTGATCCACCTCAAATTCTTGCTCACGCCGGTCTTTGTCATGAGTTTGCTTCATGCGGTTTTGGGCTGTTGCTAGGTGAATCTTGAGCCGTCTCAATGTTTCATCTCGATCAGCAAGTTCCAAGTCATGCTCAGTTCTATCTCCCGCCGCGAGTCTATTGTAGGTACGCAAGACTGGGGGAGTGCACCCATAAACCACCTCAAAGGGGGTCATACTGATGCTAGAGTGATAAGGGGTATTGTATGACCACTCAGCCCAAGGAAGGAATTTGACCCAATCCTTTGGTCGGTCCGCCATAAATCATCATAAATATTGTTCCAGTCCATGATTCACCACCTCAGTTTGTCCATCCATCTCGGGGTGATAAGCTAAACTAAGGTTAATTTGAGTCCCTTGTAATCTTTCATTTGGAAGTTCAAGTAGCGGTTGACTTCCATCCAGTAGCACTCTCTGGTCATTCCTCCAAAATATCAATGTGAGGCTTGTAAAATCAAATGTCATAAGTCCCAAGCTTCGAAGCCATTGAGTCCCCAAAACAATGTCGGCACCTCGCAAGGCCAACAGATAAAGGTCCAATGTGAAGAATTGGCCTTGCACCTTCAACTCCACACCTCCACAATATGTGATGTGATGGTTGTAACGGTATCTAGTTCGGATTGGTACTAGACGTACCCTTAACATATGGCAGAGTATGATAGTGGATGATGGTGTATGACAGGGTATAACTATCATTGATATACTCTTAGCGTATGATAGTGTATAATTATTACAAAGGTACCCTTGGTATATAACAGGGTATGATTATCTTTAGAGATACTCTTAGCATATGATAGGGTATGTTTTGAACTTGTGATATGATGGTAGAATAAGTATCGAGTTTAGGGCTGAGTATTATGGTCTAATATGGTGGATGATATTCAGAGTTGAGACTAATAGCTGTGATAATGAGAAATATGTAGATTGTATCTAACTGTGATATATATGATTATCGAGTTGTTGGCGAGCATCATGAATTATTACTAATGAGACTATTCTCACTTGACCATAATTATTGTAATTATATGTTGTTATATTGGGTGATATTATGGTATAATTTTATCATGAGATATATTTTTAGTTGATAATATAATATGCTCATTCATGAAATGATATTTGTTGCATTTATATATTTATCATTGAGGATATATATATATATATGCTCATACATGACATTGTGCTCCTTTCTGATTCATATTATTCAATACATATATTTTTTACTTTCTATTTGACATCATTGATTCAAAGTAAGGTTTATTCACCGAGCCTTTAGCTCATGACCTCTTTGTTTTTCATTCTCAAAAACCTAGGTGAACAAATTGAGCCGAATACTCATTAGAGACTTTGCCAACGATTGAAGAGTAGAGTGTGGTTAGTGTTGTATGTTAGATATTTTTATGTTATATGATGTATCAGATTTTTCATAGTGATGTCTTCATCCTTATTTCTATTATAGGTGATTTTGTACTTAATTTATTATATATATACAATTATTATTTATATGTAATAGTGAGATGTATTTGATAATATATTATGAGCTGTCTAGGCCCAATTAGAGTTATTTGTACTTTGTTGATGCCCTCACATGAGTTATTTATGGTTTAGATGTTAGTGGATGAGTTATTCGTACTTTGTTAATACTCTAACATGAGTTATTCATGGTTTAGATGTTAGTGGATATAGGATTTACTTGATTGTCAGCAAGGTTGTCACACGTGCCACATGTGAACTTGTGGCATGCACATGATTGGAATTGGTTGTTAAATTTAGAGTGGTATTAGAGCCTAGATTTGAAAAATATCTGGCATATCATTAAGAGCAAATGTACACTATCACCTTGAGTCTAAGGAAATATTGTGATTTTAGGATTACATGAGGGATAATTTATAAAGTTTTGACTGAACACTAATCAGTCTATGGATTTGATTGTTCCACAGAAAGATGCCGCCTCATTGTAAAGGTGCAAATCTAGAGTAACCTCCATAGCTGTGGCTCCTATTGAGACATTGAAAGTTCCTCCACCAGTAGAGGAGCGAGATCTTATTTCACGACTCATTGACAGTCAGGAAAGACTTATCGAGAAAATCTATGAGGCAAAGGAGCTGCATATCAACAAATAGTTCTAAGCCAACTTCTATAGGGGGTATCACCTTGAACAAGCATATGCAGCTGAATCCCCAACTTATAGTGGAGGTGTTGATCCATTAGAGGCTAGTAGATGGTTATCCAACATACAAAAAATCTTGGATAGTACATTGGGGTGTAATAATCAACAGAAGATAGCCTTTGCTACCTCTATACTTAGGGGTAAAGCTGAGAAATTGTGAAAAGCCATAGAAAGATTAATAAAGTTATGGACAGTGGACACCATTATCACTTGGGAGTTATTTTTGGATGCTTTTGATATAAAAAGAAAATTGAAGAATAATTTTTACATTTACGTCAAGGTCCTATGATAGTGGCTAAGACCAAGTTTAATGCATTAGCCCATTTTGTGCCCATCAAGTTCCAAATGAAGCAGCCAGAGATTGGCATTTCAAACATAAGCTGAATTATGTTATACATCAGAGCTTGGAGGTAGCAGGTCTCATCCCCTATGCTAACACAATAGGGTGGATTATTGTTACACCCCATACCCAAAAAAAAAAAATTCTGGTGTGCGCACGTGACTAGCACGTGCCCCTCCCCCCACTCCCATGTTCTCCCCATCCCTCTCTCTTTGTCTTTTCTCTCTTCTCTTCCATCTCTCTCCCATGACCCCGATTACCCCCTTCTTTCTCTGGCCACGCCAAAGGACCGTCGAAGAACGCTAACCTTGGGGATCGAGGCGCCAAAATGTCCTCTTCCACTAAGTATGAACAATTTAGGTGTAATTAAGTATTTGATGTGTCTCCTAATTCTTTTATTTTCTCTCGATTTCACTAAAAATTCGGCTTCATGCCTCCCGCCACCGATCCCAAATGTTTCCCTCATCGTCCTTGTGCTAGTGATACCCTTTGTGGGCCGTCTTGTCCCCTAGTGGAGGCTACATGTGGTAGCCTTCCCTTGTCGGCTTCGAGCCATTTTCTCGACCATCATTGCCGACATCTCATCCCTTAGTCCATTTAGGAAAATTCCAACTCCACAAAGGGAAGCTAATGGCACCTTGTCTATTAGACCATCGTTGGCATCTCATCCCTTTGTCCGTTCAGCCATGGAGGAGCCCTTCTCCTTTGTTGTCGGCCACTATGGCCAGCCACCCATGTGCTATGCACACTCCCCCAACCAGAGCGAGGGGGCTAAGCATGTGTTAGTCGGTTATCGGTGATGTTGTTCACTAGTAGAGACTCCCCTCCTCGGCTTAGTTTGGGAGAGGACAGAGGGGAGTGATGTGTGGAGCTGGGTTAGGTGTGGCCGAGCCTAATTCTTTAGTGGGTTGGCCTAATTCTATTGTGGGTTGAGATGCGACCCAACCCATGTCTATTGTGGGTTGGGCTGCTGCCCAACCCAATTCTTTTGGTGGGTTGGGCTGCTTGCGGGCGGCCCAACCCAATTCTATTGTAGGTTGGGCTACGGCCTAGTCCAATTCTTTAGTGGGCTGGGCTATAAGCAACCTAGCCCGAGTAGCAATTTTAGTTAGTTTGGGCTTCGAGCCTAACCTTTCGGTTAGTTACTATCCAATCCATTGCTTTGTCTTTGATCTTTAATTTATTTTAATATGATTTACTCATTTTATTTAATTATCTTTGTCAACTTGAGTCTCAATAATAATCATCTTTGGAAGGTAATTTGGTTAGTTATAATAATTGTTATAAATCAATATTAATTAATTGCGGTCTATTTTAATTTACTTTCAATCAACAATTATTAGGGGAAAAGTGATCATGAAAATAATTATATTTAATAGCCCGTAATAGTGTTTCATACCGTCAAAATTAATAAACCAACTCTACTTAATTAATAAATGTAAGTTTTCTTTGGTGGACATACCCCAAACCTATAATAGCTTTTTGTGGATTAATTAATTAATTAATTAATTTAGATAGGCTTGCTTATGAATATTATTGTCATCATCAAGCTAGATTCATTATCATGAGGATTATCTGTGACGCAACTGGAGTTAATTAACTTGGAATGACAAGCAATTCAATTCTCAAGTAGTGATGTGATTCGGATTTATGAGAAGTAATTCAACTGGAGTTAATTAACTGCATGCAATTGAATTGCTTGTCATTCCAAGTTAATTAACTAGAAATAGTGTAATATTAAAGTGATGTTTATGAGTTTATCGCATTCATATCATACATATGTAGATGTTTATTCACTATTTAGCATAATTATATTTAATTTATTACTTCATAGTTATTCATGGATTATTGGAACAATTCTAATCATGATATCTTCGACGTGCATATCTTATGATTGATGATGTCATCGCTACACCACTTACAAGTATCACCATATAGTTAAGTGTTGTCTTGGCAGAGTGTATATTTATTACTTATAATTATATTGGCCAATGCCTAAGGTCATGAGATCATGATAGGCTATTAGGCACCGCATGCGTAAGTTTGAACAAGCATAACACTATCGAGTATGGAGACTAAACAATAGGTGATCAATAATTATGATTAAAAGGTAGGAATTATTGACCTAGTTGTACCCGATGATTCAAGGTCAAGGCGTCTAAGAGTAGTGCACTCTTATTTTTGCTATAAGAGATGATCTCGCTGTATGTGATGATTTTGCTTTGTGCAATAATTTTACTACAAGTAATAATTCTGTTGTGTGATGATTTACTAGAGCAGTGATGATGGAGTTAAGATATGGACTTACATATGATCGATCGGTTATCATATGTAGCATCAATAAACATGTATAGATAGTATTATCTCTAGATATCTATCTCTCCTTAATATTTAAGATGATGTGTGAGCCTATGCTTATTATGTGGTGAATAGCTCTTTGAGCATGTTATGTGGCTCAATATAAGCTTGATATAAATAATTTGATAGTTTAAATAAGGCATATTATATGTTCTTTTATTAATACATGTGAGCTATTGATATGAATATTTTGCATAGATGCATTACTATGATTCTGTTGGCAGACATATATATTAGGGGTGGCAATTGGGTCGGGTTAGCCGGGTTCGGGTCGGGTCAGATTCGGGTCAGGTTAAGATAGTGCTAACACAAATACGACCCGTTTATTAAACGGGTCAATTTTTCTAAACACGAACATGACCCGTTTATTAAACGGGTAACACGACACGACCCGTAGAACCCATTTAATAAATAAATTATATTTTTTATATAACCCGTTTAACCCATTTAATAAATATATTATATTTTTTATTCAACTCATTTAACCACCCGTTTAACCCGTAAATACAACCCATTTAAATTTACATCCATTTAACCCGTTTAGAGTTAATCGGCGTAATACAACACCCACAGAGATAAAATATCACAAATTTACACAAATCCAGCATAATTTACAATATTGTAGGAAAATTTAGTAAAAATAAATTCAGATTGTCTCAAGCATCAACGTTGGTGTTGACAAAGCAATAGTGGTGGAGGCAAGGCTCTAGGAGCTGGCTCCCATGGTGCAAGCTCTGGATCTGCCAAGGAAGACGAGGTGGTCGGTGCGGCTAGGGACGGAGAGGCGGTTGGAGGAGAGTGACCGCAGCAAAGAGAGGAGAGGAGGGCAGGCGGAGATGGGGACGGGGATGGAGGCACTGTGGCAAGCAGATACAAGGACGGAGGCACCGCGGCAGACGGTTGCGGCAAGCGGAGAAAGGGAGCAGGGGCGGCAGGTGGAGATTGCAGCACGGCGGCAGGCGAAGACTGCAGCACCGCGAAAAGCGAAGAGATGGAGAGGAGACTCGGCGGTAGGCGGAGACAGAGAGAGGAGACGGCAGGCGGAGATGCAGGAGATGGGGAGTGCAGATGGCAGGCGGAGACGCGGGAGACACGGAGTGTAGACGGCAGGAGGCAGGCGGAGATGCGGGAGGCGGCAGGCGGAGACGCGGTGGCAGACGATCGCCGCTGGAGAGAGAGATTAGAGATGGGGGCAAAAAATTTGGAAAGGCAGAGGCGGCTGGAGGAGTGGAGAGTGGAGAGGGTTAGCCGGTTAGATTACTTTATAATATATATATATATATATATATATATATATATATATAAACGGGTTAGCGGGTTGACCCGACCCAACTCGACCCAACCCGTATAATTAAACGGGTCAAACAGGTCAAAACGGGTCAGCTGTATAAACCCGAACACGACCCGTTTATTAAACGGGTTAGGCGGGTTGACCCGTTTATGACCCAAACCCGATTAGACCAAACCCAAACCCGATTAAATGCCGGGTTATCGTGTCGGGTTATCGGGTTGGGTCAAATTTTGCCACCCCTAATATATATCATGCGACATCATCTTTTATTCTATTTTTATATTGTAGAGATGTATACTTGCTGGGTTTTATGCTCACTATTTTTTGATAGAAATATTTTTCAAATCAATAGATGACCCTGAGTTTGTAGAGGAGCTGGTGAAGATCTGATTATATTTTCTTTATTTGTTTTAGTATTGTAAAATAAGTTATATGAATTATAGTCCCTACAGGGGCATTTAGCTTCATTAGGTGTATGGATATATATTTTAGGGCTTATTGCTGCTCATGGTAATTTGGATTCCATTTAGCTTATTTTATTTTGACTCCATTTAGCTTATTGCTGCCCATGGTAATTTTGGCTTCATTATTATATACAAATATTGGTCAATAAGTCACGTGGAAAGGTTCTACCTACAGGAGGGGCATGTATATTTGGAGGTGGGTGTTATAGTTATGGCATGTGAGGGGGTGATTCAGGAGAAGAGAGCTGTGGACGCTCACGCTTTAGAGCACAGTTGGAACAAATTGGAGGTTCAACAGTTTCTTTTGGTAGTTAGAGTTTTTTGCCTCTGTAGTTACACCATCACCCTTCCTATCATCCTTATTAGGGAAGCAATAGTGTTGGTGCAATTGCTAGCCGATCTGATTCACGTGGATTTAGGGGACTTAGCCAAGTAATGTCCCAGGTCAGTGTGAGTAGGCAATCCTCATGTGATAGAGGAAGTGTATTTGCTAGGGAATCCCCAAGTCAGGGTTGTCCTTGCTTTGGATGTGGCAAATATGGATATCATCTTTGTATGTTATGAGTGTGGACAACCTGGGCTCTACTCATATTTTTAACTAGAGTTTTTGGCTATACTCTAGTTATTTTTGTGGATCCGACGGGTTGACTATACTCTAGTTAGTTTTATGGATTTAATGAACCAAGTTTTCCAACCCTACTTGGACCAGTTTGTAATAGTTTTAGTTAATGATATACTAATATATTCAGCTAGTGAGGAAGAACACGAGTATCACTTAAGGTTAATTCTTCAAATCTTAAGAGAAAAGAAGTTATGTGTCAAATTCTCAAAATGTGAGTTTTGGCTAGATCAAATGGTCTTTCTAGAACATGTGGTGTCATAGGAAGGAATCAATACTATGGATCAATCCAAAACAGAGGTGGTGCTAAAATTGAATCAACCAACTAATATTAGTTTTCTTAATTTGGCTAGATATTATAGAAGGTTTGTAGAACGATATGCGAAGATAGTTATGCCTCTTACCCGATTAACTAGAAAGAATCAAAAATTTGAGTGGAATGAAGAGTGTCAAAATAGTTTTCAGGAATTAAAAAGAAGATTGACTTGTGCACCAATTCTGATTAGTCCTTATAATGGAACATGATTTCAAGTGTATTATGATGCTTCACGTAAAGGATTGGGTTGTGTTTTGATGCAAAATGGTTAAGTAGTAATATAAGCATTTAGATAGTTGAAAGATTATGAACAAGATTTTCTTACTCATAATTTGGAGTTGGCTACTATAGTGTTTGCTTCAAAAAATTAACGACATTATCTTTTTGGGGAGAAATGTAAAATTTTTACAGATCATAAAAGTCTCAAAATACTTGTTTACTCAGAAAGTGCTTAATTTGAGGCAAAGAAGATAGTTAGAATTACTGAAAGATTATGATTGTACAATAAATCATCATCTAGAAAAAAACAAATGTTGTTGCATATGCCTTAAATAGAAAGTCAACCAAGAGTCTAGTATATTTAATTACAACAACCCATGATACTTGAAGATCTACAAATGCTAGAAGTTCTAATTGTAACCAAAGATAGTTGGAGTTGGTTTACTAGCACAATTTACTATCAAAACCCCATTTGATAGATAAAATTAGTGCGTCTCAGAAGATTGACATTAATGCTATTCAAATTGTGAAACAAGTATAAGAGTTCTAGTAAACCAGATTTCTCTGTAGACTATAGGATACTGCAATTTAGAGGCAAATTGTATGTTCCTAATTATTAAGAACATAGAAATGAAACTTTAAATGAAGCTCATACTTTTGCTTGTGTTATGCACCTCGGGGGAACAAAAATATTGAGTTGAAGAAGAAATTCCCGTGGGAAGGAATGAAAATAAATATTGGAGAATTTGTGGCTAAATGTTTAATTTGTCAGCAAGTCAAGATTGAGCAATAGAAGTCTGTAGGTACATTGCAACCGTTACAAATTCCTGAATGATAATGAGAGCTTATTAATATGGATTTTGTAACAGGCTTATCAAAGATGCAAAAAGGAAAGAATGCAATTTGGGTTATTAATTTTTTACCAATTAGTAGTACTAATTCAATTGGAAAAGTTATCTATCATGTTTAAAGATGAAATTTTTGCTCGCCATGGAATTTCTGTTAGTATCACTTTAGATAGAGATTCTGGTTTTGTGTATAAATTTTGGAAATAATTTCATCAGTCTTTTAAAACAAAATTATAGTGTTTAGTGCAGCTTATCATCCACATACATCCAATTTGAGTGTACTATCCTATAAATAAAGGATATTGAGAGCATGTGTAATTAATTTTGGATTAGGTTGGGACGAATATTTGCCATTGATAAAGTTTTCTTATAATAACTGCTATCATGCTAGTATTAGTATGCCTCCTTATGAAGCATTATACATACTCATACATAACATCATTCTCATTATATATATATAACATCATGCTCATTTATTATTTATTATTTATATTATCTAGTACATGATTTACTTTTTTTTTGACATCACTAATTTAAGGTAAAATCTATTCACTGAGCTTTTAACTTATGACCTCTTTATTTTTCATTTCTAAAAGCTCAAGTGAATAGATTGAGTTAGATACTCCATTAGAGACTTTACCAACGATTAAGGAATATAGTATGGTTAGTATTGTACAATAGATGAGTTTATGTTATATGATGTATCTGATATTTTAGAGTGATGTCTTTACCCTTATCATTTCTATAATAGGTGACTTTATACTTGATGTATTATATATATACACTTATTCTATATATGTAATAGTGAGATACTCTTGATGATATATTATGGCCTCTGTGGGGCCCTATTATAGTTATTCATACCCTGAGTTATTCATGGTTTAGATGTTAGAGGGTAAATTATAACGTTGATACATGATTTATTTGATTGTCGACAATTAACCAAGTTGTCGCATGTGCCATGTGGGCTCGTGGCGTGCACAAGATTAGGACTGGGTGTTACATTACTATACTAGCAAAGACTAAATGGAAAAGAAATAAGGATTTAATGATAATAATTGAGACTAGGATATCATCTAACCCATCTCCTTAATTGCCACACATGATGACTGCCTGCTTCATATGAACATGACCACCATCATCTATCCTCCATCAATCATATACTATCTAAGAGATCAAATCAAGATCGCCGATCTAGTGATCGAAGCCATGAATTGAGATTGAAAGGAGAAAGGGAGACCGAGATCTCAAATGACTTGATTTAGGAGAGAAGTCATTTGATGTGAAAAGTACTGTGCATAATTTGGGGAGAAATCCTAAAATAGAGTGCTAGAAAATAACCATTGTTTCAACCTCTATAAACACCAAAATAACATCACAAACATGAAAAAGTGCTAGAAAAACTATTTAATACATAAAAAAAACATGAAAAAGTGCTAGAAAATTGAATCCTAGCTTATCTCGATTGCGTACCAAAATAGCATCACAAACATGAAAAAGTGCCAGAAAAACTACTTAATACATAAAACAAAATGGAGTAACTTCGATATCATCCATTTCATCTATCACTTTCCCTAATTCTACTAATCGACCAACTCTGAATAAGCAATTATTCCCACATCGTCTTCCAATAAAAGGTGATTAATCTACAAAAGGATGGAATCATATGAAATCAGCAAGCTATACCTAATGACTCAGGATGTCAAGTCTAGTAATTAGTGCACTAGAGGCCTATATTGGTTAACCACTCTCAATGCATACTTCTATTTTGTTCTCCAGAATTAAAGATTCTCTTAATAAGTAGGAATTTTTGAAGGAAAAGAAAGGTGATAAGTCAGATCAATCCAAAAACTAACATAGACTTTTCCAGTCACATTGGATCTGGTTCTGATCCAAATAACTCAAATATTTGGTCCACAATTGTTTATGTTTATTCCTACCTATAAGAAAGTTTTAGTAACATAATTCCTCCTTGCATAAGTTCAACAGTGTTATCTAAAAATATTTGAAAATACTAAGCAATTGCAACACAAAATACATAGGCTTCTAAAATAGGGAAATTTAGGCAACTAGTAATATTTAAATTTATAATGACTAATAAGTAGAAAAAGCTCAATAATAATAGGCAACATGAAGTAGGAATGAAATGTGTACAGAGATAAAAAAAGAAAAGAAAATCTAGATGTAACAATTCACTCCATTAAATTCCCTTTTCCAATCTAATCATCCAACTACGCATTCAAATCCAATATTTATACAGAATAGCACCAAAATTTTCCACTCCAAATGGAGGATAAATTGCCAAATACGAAGAACATAACTTCCTCGCAAATCTCATCATAAAATAAATATCTAAAGCACAATATCATAAATATAATTTCTTATTTTCAAAAATCTAAAATCTAAATAGAAATGAAGCAAAAACCAACTAGAAGCCTGTAGACAGATTCGACGAGTGATTCGATCTTGCCCTCCTGTCGGAACACAAGCGGTAGTGGCGGCGCTCTTTGTCAAAATCAAAATATAATAGGATAGAGAAAATGGTGTGAAAATGATGAGATCGTTGGATTTTGAAAGTGTAAGGAGAGAAAACAAAAAGAAAAGAAAAAGTGAAAAAATCCCTTCAATAAAAAAAATCATTCCAAAAAAAAAAGATAAATATTAAAATTATATTTAAAAAAAATTATCTAAAGAACTAGTAATATTATTTAATTTTTGGCATTCATATTATAGCTTCCAAAATCTTAACAATTAGATCCACATCAAACCGATGGACAACTAATTAATCCTTGGGCACCAAAGATGCCTCCTATAATAAATCTAAATTTCCAGAATAAAATGATTCTCATTGGATACAAGGAAAACAGATTTGGCATTCCAACTAAATCCTCCATTTTACGCCCAAAGCTAACAAGAAGCAATAAGACTACTCGCGTACTCGGATCTTATTCTATTTCTCGGACAGTCGACAGATCTCTGCATTCCTCTGCTTCTTGAAATACTGAGAAACACCACTAAACCGCTGCATAGAAAGCAAGGAAGGATGATGATTCCCCAGATGTCTCTCCACCAGAGGCAGCAGCAGCAGCAGAAGCCTCTCGTCGACCCCTTACCCCTCTCCCCTCGCGCCTCCTCCTCCTCCTATGGCTTCCCTTCCAGACCCGTCTCCCTCCTCGGCCGCACACCCCTCCTCGTCCTCCTCGCCCTCCTCGTCTTCCTCGGCATCCTTCTCCCTTATTCCGGCATCCCAATGCGAACCCTCTTTTCCTTCTCCTCCGCCAGTGGCTCCCTCTCGCGGTGGAGGGACTACACCCTATCCGACGCCGCCGCCTTCGTCGCTAAGAACGGCACCGTCATCGTCTGCGCCGTCAGCCAACCCTACCTCTCCTTCCTCAACAACTGGCTCATCAGCATCGCCCGCCATGGCCACCATCACGAAGTCCTCGTCGTCGCCGAGGACTACGCCACTCTCTACAAGGTCAACGAGCGGTGGCCCGGCCACGCCGTCCTCGTCCCGCCCGCTCCCGATGCCCAATCCGCGCACAAGTTCGGCTCTCAGGTGATTCTTTCTTGAGATGCTGGATTTATTACTTGATTTTGTCTTCCTCACTTCTTGATTCTTCAGGGATTCTTTAATTTCACTTCGCGAAGGCCTCGGCATCTCCTCCAGATTTTGGAGCTGGGGTACAATGTAATGTACAATGATGTGGATATGGTTTGGCTCGCGGATCCGTTTGTTTATCTCGAAGGCAACCACGACGTCTACTTCACCGACGACATGGCTGCTGTGAGTGTGAGATTAGTCCAGATATATTGGAGTACAAGATGTTGTTGATTTTGAAAGTGTGCGTGATTTGCAGGTAAAACCTTTGAATCATCCTCATGACTTGCCGCCCCCCGGGAAGAAGGGGAGGACGTACATCTGCAGCTGCATGATCTTTCTTCGTCCGACAAAGGGAGCAAAGGAGGTGATGAAGAAGTGGATCGACGAACTCCAGGAGCAGCCATGGTCGAAGAAGAAGAAATCGAACGACCAGCCTGCGTTCAACTGGGCTCTGAACAAGACTGCAGGAGAGGTGAGTTGATTTAATGCTTATTTCTTGTTCCATTCTAATCAGATTTCCTTTTGTTGACATTGTACCTTTTTAATCTACCTTTCATGTCCTCGAGATACTCCCTTGTTACTACTTTTGCCATGATAAATTTTGTTACTTAATTTTGACTTGTTAGATTATCTGGAAGAAACATCATAAGACTGCATACTCTAAGAAAAGAACACTTTAGTATTCTATCTGTAATGCCAGAAAATTTTATCTCGCATAGCTAGAGTATGCTGTTCTCTATTGCTATTGTCATTCAAACACTTCACTAATAGTTTCAACCTCAAAAATAGAAATTCACATTGTGGTCCATGTTTAGTTGAGCTACTAAGAAAGGAGTATGGAGCATTGTTCTTGAAGAAGCAAGTAATGGAATTCCTTGGAGAAGGCTTTGATTGATTGTTTAGTGAGAAAAATCTCAGGCAACCAACTGTGAAAATTGAAAAGTCATTAGCTACCAAGTGACTACCTTTCATGTCCCTTGGGTATATGAAGATCTCCAGCATTTAATTTTGCAGATGGAGGTATTTATAGTTACTTCTAGGTGATGGATGTTAGGCCTTGGATAGAGGGGCATTAATTTGTTAAAAAATTTAGGAGGTGCTTATGGATTATGATGTTATTGATAGAGTTTTCTTGTAAAAATGTCGGGGTTCTTCATGTTGTAGGTTTATAAGAAACTAGCTAAATGATTGAAAAGGCTAAACCATTGCATTAATGGAATTGATTTAGTCATCCTTGTCGTTTTGGTTCTTATCATTTTGGTTTCCTTTTCCCTAAGATTATGCACTCTTTATAGAGAGATAGTTCATATCCACCTTTTCCTGCAGGACTTTTTGTCTATCTCAAGGTTAGCAAATTGAACTTGAGTTTAGACAACTTTTACTCTAAAGCAGCTGCTTCTAATTTTTGCCAATCTCGCAATTATGCGAAAGAGGGGCAGTTATGCTGCAAGGCTTACATGTCAATGTTTAAGCATATGAACAGGTCTCTACTATTTAAAGGATAAGTACCTCTCTAGTGATGGAGAAACTGTGGTAGTGGAAAGGCTAGAAACTTCTTTCTGAAATCCTGTTTTTCTATTAAGAACTATAATATCTTTAACAATTTGGATCTCAAATCTTGTAGAGATTTCATTAATTATGGAACTGTTTCTCCATATGGGGTTAGGGTTGCATATATCATACCTTTCTGGTTTGCTCCTCTATAATCGACTCCTCTCTAGTCGCCTTATCAGAAGAGAATTCCTATGAATACTACATGCATTGACTGGATAAACATAATTCAAGTTGTTGATATGCAGATAATTCAAGGATGATGAAATATCATAGCCAATGAATAAAAATCATATCTAGTTAATGAGATGACTAGCTAGCATCAAAGACTGATCAACAAGACTAGGTCTATAAAAATTAAGGGGAAAACATGTCTTTAAATCTCAAACTTGATATCCTGAAAGATGAGGATAACTCTTGAATTTTTGGAAGGCTTTGAAAGATGTTGATGAAGGAAGGCAGCCCAGCTGTAACATCATAAGGTCTGTGTTAAACTGCAAAAATAACAGCAACTTCAAATTCGCTATACTTTATTAATTTATTTAAAGAAAAACTAACCATATCAACTAGTAGGAATATTAAAAGAAGACTAGTAGGAATATTAAAAGTACAAGGGTAAAAGTTCATCTGCAGAACCTATAATTTGTAATTCAGACCCAACTTGATACATATGCAGTTTATATTTGATTGTTCAAATCTAATAGAGACAAGGATAAGATTGACAAAATATTCAAAATGGGCATATGGTTTACATGATCCTTTTTGCTATGCCTTTGTTGCTTCCTTGACTCAACTTGCTCTTGCTAGTAGATTCACAATCACCACATCATATGATAATATAGGATATCATGGTTCCCAAAATCGTCTAATCCCGACTATCGGTTTGGGATCAGCCAGTTTTGGCTGAATCAACCAAAACCCAGCCAAAACTAAATTATGTTAAGATTCAGGTCAAATTTATAATAGATCTGACTTAAAACATATTAGTAATTGATATACCCAGCTACTTCTTTTTAAGGTTTTAATTTTTACTCTTTATCTCTCAAACACATTCTTCTTTCAACCCTCACACTTCACTGAGCGCATCTAGTGGCTGATCCAATGAGCCTCTCGGGCTACTCCGCACTCTGGTAAACTTGGGTGAATATTTTTTTCTTCCCTTGTATTTTTTTTTTATTTCTCTTCTTTCTCTTTTTTGCCCACTCTTTAAACCCCTATTTTCTTACTGCTGTAGAACAATAGTGAAGAGAGATCTTTCTCTTCATCTCATTTTTGCAACAATAATTTATGAGCATAGGAATTTACCAATTCAAGTTGGAATTCATGGTTTTGAGTTAATTTTTCTTTACTTTATATGCTTCATATATGACTAATTTTTATTTTCTTATTTTCATATTATCTTTTCTAAATCAATAGAAATTTTCTTATATTTTTAAATAATAATTTGAAGTTTACATAATTAAAAAATAGTTTGATTCGACGCGAACTATACAACCGAGTTTGATCCAATAGGAGCCTATACGATCAATACATATCATTTTTTTAGCGGCCAATTTTGATCCCGATACCAAGTTTTAGAATCTTATGGAATGTGAGATACTACATGTGTTAGTCAACATATGCAATACTTGCCTTTTTCTATTATAAAGAAGTTTGGTATTCTTAGATGTTTCTAAGAATGATATACATCTCAGCTATGCTCTCAGACTACCAAAAAAGCATATTGATGAGTTGAAGAAACAGCCAGATCATTCTCTCCATCCATAATCAAGTTATGTGATTAGTTTTCTGCTAACTTTTGGGGAATATGAAACCGCTCATTTCCAAGTTATCTGGAATCGTGTAGATGTTTCCTACCTTATTCTTTATACTGCATCATTGTGGCCTTTAATTTCCTTAGCTCGAACTTCTTAATTCCTTTACCGTCTTTATTTTCATTATTGATGATTCTAATGAAATTCTATCTGGGCCCCCTTGTCTTTTTGTTTTTTCTTAAAAAGAACAAGGAAAAAAACAAAACATGTAAGTTGTTAGGCATTATAGAAGTTGCACATATTACAAATTTTCTATATTTTTGGTTACACATTAATACGCATCCTTTTCTTTCATATAATCACCTTCATGAAATTTCATTGAATTGGACAAAATAATGGTTCATGCATCTCCAAATAACATGTGCCTAAACATTGAAAGGGCAGCAAATTTTATTTATTAGAACATTTTTCTAGCGTTGGTCTTCAGCATGTAGTAATTTTTTGCTGGTTTATTGGTTGAAACTTTCTTCATCTTTGTATTGTATTTAATCTGTTTATGTGCATAAATTCATTTTGTACTTCAGATTTTGTGCAAATTTTTACTGCTAAACTAGCAAGCCCTTATTTAATCTGAACAATGTTTTCAGGTTGATCTGTATCTTCTACCCCAGGTTGCATTTCCATCAGGAGGCCTGTATTTCAAAAATGAAACATGGGTTAAGGAAACCAAGGAAATGCACGTTATCATTCATAATAACTACATTACTGGTTTTGACAAGAAGATAAAACGCTTCCGTGAATACGGGCTTTGGTTGGTTGATGATCACAGTGATGAATCACCACTTGGTAGATTATAATTAAGCTGCAAAGAACTTGCTGGTTGATGACCTAGCACACGTTTTTGTAGCTAACGTGAGTACGTGACTTTCCAGAAAATAGCTGGTGGAAAGCAAATACCTATGCATTACAGCCCACATGAGGATGCAATCGAATGCTTGAAGCTAATCAACAATGTCAACCTCGATCTGTCTTTTTCTCTTTTTGGTTGTGAAATGTAATTGATATTCACCTTTCGTTTCTGACTTAAGCTTGATTTTTTTATTTTCCATTTATTCTTCTCATATTTAGCTGAAATCATTTTGAAGAATGTAATACCTTTTTCACCATCCTTTCTTTTAATCTGATCTTTCTTCTTACTTTGAATCCAGCAGACAGCGCATTCAGATATTATGTTAGCTCAACCATAAATACATCCAAGATAGATCATAATTTTGTATTAGTTACTTCTTTTATTCTTTTTATCATTTATTTATTTTGAGAGAGAGAGAGAGAGAGAGAGAGAGAAGTGGGGGAAGATCCTTTGTATATTTAGACGTATAGTAAAAGAGAATGTTGTATAGTTATGTTCAATTGCACAAACAGAGGGTGTCAGTATTTGACCTGTAAATGGTTCTCTTCTTCGGTGTTGCAACTGTTCATGATCTTCTAGCCCATATCTGTTTTGAGTTTACTTGGGCTAACGTTAGGAACCCTAGCCAAATTCAGTAATTAGATATTTTTTTATTTTTTCATAACTAAGTTCACTTTCTATTAAAAATTTTATTTAATATAATTTACTGATAGTTTTGATATAAGTTTTAAACTTAGAGAAAGAGACTGACTAACTGATGAAGCAAAATTAGAGATATTAAATGAAAATATTAGAGATGAAGGAGTTGGAGGAAGAAGCTAGATCCCAATTCAAAACATGACTAAACCTGAGTTGCTGTCCACATTTTTATATTAGAGGCTAATCCGACTCAACTTGACTCCTCTAGCCAACTCAACTAGCAACTAAATTAAAAGATGACTTCATTTAGAGGAGACAGACTAACTCATGCTAGAAGCAAAATTACATAAAACCAAAATGCAACTAATAAAGGACTCGCCCACTAGCTCAAACTAATTCTAATTAAAACTAGGATTAGATTCGAACTTTAACAATCTATCATGCTTCCTTCCATCTTGATCTTAAGGTGAGAATTCAAGATCCTTCAGATCAACCTTAGGTAGTGCAGCCTTTTCCAACTTTGACACTTGATGAGCTACAATGATAATGCATCCGCTATCTAATTCTTTATTCCCTTTGTACATTGATATGACAAATTAAATAATATTAATAAGTGCATGAATTTAAATAGCATATTAGCAAAGAAGGTATAAATAACAGGAGGGCTTATTCGAATACTTGAAGTGTTTGAAAATATTAAAATAATTTTATTTGAATTGAAAAAGAATTTAGAAGATTGATAAAAAAAATGAAAGTTTTTAGAAGAGTTCATCAAAAGAGTGTAAGAGTATTGATTTTGAGCTCTACTTTATAAATAACACATCTTTGTAAACTAATTTAAATATTTTTCTTTTTCTCTACGAGCTGCCACAAAATCATTAAATTTGTTCCTCTTAGAAAAACAATTAATATCCAATACCTAGGCAACTAATTTATAATAGAGAAAGAAAAATCTATTTAGCAATTAAGTGCAAATTAAGAAGACATTTAGATTAATAGAAATATATTAAATTCAAAGATTCAACTTCAACCTTAACGAAATTAGCCATCCATCATCATAGTTAATATTACAAATCTAATCTATCTAAACATGAGATTTAATCAATTAGCAGTAAGTCAAAAAATGTATGGTAGATCAACAAAATGGCGATCTAACAATTTTTAAAAAGAACCAAACAAAATATAATCTAAGCTCAAATGATCAAAGCCCTTGGTGATCTAGAAACCCTTGTTAGCATTGAGCTGTAAAAACATCAATACCCTAGATCCAAATATATATTTCGGAATTGAAGAGATGCAGATAAAAAATAACTCCTACACCTACAGACCAAATACAAGTTAAAACCACAAGAAGACACTACTCCTACTTCTGTCACTTACAACGACTAAATTCAACACAAATAATACATGATTACTCTTTTTTCAAGTAGAGCAGATATTGTAGTCTAGGAAAATTACTTTCAAAATCCAGATCCAAAAACAAGACATAACACTAAAAATCAAAATCTGAACAATGTTGAATACAAACTTGGAAAGTTGCTAAAAATCAAAATCTTAACAATGAGGAACATTAAATCTAGACATTACAAACATCAAAATCTAAACTTTACTGACTTGGGATGCTTGAATATATCTTCAAAAGAGCTTTATTATTGTCAATTGAGTTGAAACAATGACAAATCTGAAAGCTAGAATTGGAAGGTTGCTACTGTTGAAATCTATTAGTTGCGATCGATCAGCGGAATTTATCTTACTTTTTAGGACAGTGGATACATACTCTGGCACAAAGCATCTGGTATCCAAACTATTTGAGTACAATTATGAGAATGAGTATATGAGTTCATAATGATTATATATATTATACCTGAATTATATAACTGTTAATA
Organism: Typha angustifolia; assembly: GCF_048772165.1. Classification (NCBI taxonomy): domain Eukaryota; kingdom Viridiplantae; phylum Streptophyta; class Magnoliopsida; order Poales; family Typhaceae; genus Typha; species Typha angustifolia. Next base: position 5,110,498 of record NC_133252.1, on the reverse strand, counting down.
TTTTATTCCAATTAATTAATGTGTTTTCAGTTGTATGGATAGCTTGATCAATTAAAGCCAATTTAATCACCAAAGAAATCAAGTTTGGGCTCAAATTGGACTTAGCTTAGCCACATGCTTAGTTGGTCAGTACAAACCAAATTAACCCACCCATATTCACATAAGTCAAACCAAGAGTCATTATTCATCTTCTTCCTCACCCAAACCAGAATGGGTTTAGGTAAGAAACTTCTTCCTTCTCTACCAAGGCCAAGCTCCTAATCTAAAGTAAGAATGAAGCAGTATCTAATAAGATAATGACTCTATTTTATGATGGCATGGATAATTATCAACATCTCTTACTCATAAGTAGATAGGTATTAAGATTTAAGTGAGAGAGTTTTGCTAATATAGGCCACATACCAACCTTCTTGCATAATCTAAGTCTATTTCGACCTCCAAAGCATCACACTCCACCACAAGTCTTCTCCGGCAGCACCAAAATGGAAACAAATGTCATAGTTGCCTTTAAGCATGTGCCTTATTTGTCCACCAAACTCGCCTTTTTTTCAAGGCCATTAATAGGATAGCAATCCTTCCATAGCCTTTGATGAATTGGCAATAATAACCCTAATATTGAGAAAGCTGCGTAACTCTTTCGACTTTATGGCCATCTCATGTTAGCTATTTTTTCAGAGTCTTCCTCAACCACTATTGTTGAAATAATATGGCCCAAGTAATCCACTCTTCACTAACCTTGGAAGAACTTTGACATCTTCACATGTATGTGGTTTTGGCGGAGTAGAGATAGCACCTCCATAGTATACTTCAAATAGTCCTCCCACATTAGAATACACCAAAATGTCATAAAAAAAGATAAGCATATACCAACAAGCAGAGGCCTAAAGATGTCATTTATTAGTCCTTAGAAGGTCGCAAGTCTATTGGTGAGGCTGAACAATATTATCAAAAACTTATAGTGCTCGTCATGAGTGTGGAAGCCACCCTATACATATTAAGTGGGTGCACTCGAAAAGGCATCTTATAATTGTTCGAATGAATTTTGAATAGAATTAGTACAACACTATTTTTTTTCAAATAAATACAGCTTTCTGTAGAGTTTTTGACCAAAATAGCACTGTTTAAAATTTAATTTACCCAAATGAACTGCCTCCCAGACTTATTACCAAAAGGGGTCAGAAATATTATAGCCCCACTTCAAATGCTAAATTGTTTGGTGTTTTACCTTTTAAAGAAAAACGCTTATCTGATGAGTGTTTTATCTAGAAAGTGAAACACTAAACATTTTAGCGTTTATCCTTAGGCACTTTAGCTAACGATCATTATTCATAGTAACCTAATTAACACGATGGGGTAAACCATTAAAGAAATGCTGTTTAGTTTGGCAACTTAGTTAAATGTTAATAATTTAAGCATTTTTATTAAGGTTTTCTACAACTTGACAGGTTGATTTCTTGTGAAGGTAGGGTTTTCTGAAAGCCGAGAGGGTGAAGACTCTCAAAATGTTGGAGAGTTTAGCGTTTCATTCAAAAGTAAAATGCTAATTACTTAAGCATTTTTATTAGGGTTTTCTAAAACCTGACAGGTTGATTTCACATGAAGGTAGGGTTTTCTAAAAGCCGAGAGGGTGAAGGCACTCAAAATGCTAAAAAGTTCAGTATTTTATTTAAAAGTAAAATGCTAATTACTTAAGCATTTTTATCAGGGTTTTCCAAAACCCGACAAGTTGATTTCTTGTGAAGGCAGCTCAAAACGCTAAAGTGTTTCATTAAAACGCTAAAAAGTTCAACGTTTAATTGAAATTGAAATGCCGAATAGTTTAGCCTTTCATTGAAATTGAAATGCTGAACAGTTTAGCATTTTACTATCCCATAACCTAATCACAGCCGTAAAACCTAACTTGACCCGTTAACATAAATAAAACCCTTACTCTTCATCTCCTCCTCAACTCCTCATATATTCACCACCAAGTCGTCGAACTCCATTTTCTCTCCCTTACTCTCTCCTGCAATCCATTGATGCCCGCGGCCCCTCCTCACTCTCTCCAACAAATAAGATTGGGGACCGTCACAGTGTCACCCCTCTTCTCCTTCCTTTCTCGAGTCTGCAGATCACCACCATTGTTGCTGGGTAACTCTGTCTAGACCAACACCAACAGACAGCATTGCTCTTCAGCCAAACCCAACTCCAATGACTTCGACAACTCCAACCTTCCGACGCCATCCTCATCTCTCTTTCTTGGACTTAGTAGTAGTTCTAATTCAATCTCACGAGTAGTTCTAATTTGATTTGTACATAGGTTGGACTTAGTAGTTCTAATATTTAGGAGATGAGTAGTTCTAATTTCTAGTGGTAGTTTTATTTCTAAGTCTTCGAGATTAGTATGAACAAACAATGAATTGTAAATTTTCTATTATATATTTACATTATTGGAGATTACATTATAATTTTATGTTATCTATTTACATTCTATTATCCTTTTTTTCTGACAAATTTTACATTATATTATCTACTCAATGTTCTATTGGCATTTACACTATACTTGAACATTACAATTAAATTTTATCTAAGCAATAGAATTGTATCTAAGCATGAACATGATGATCTTATTTTTTTTGCAATTGCTGCTAGTTTGTTAGTTTTTTAGAATTGGTGGTCTTATTGTAGCGAATTGTAGTTTTATATTCTTTTTGTCATATCTAAGCATGAACATAGTGATTTTATTTTCTTTTTGTCAATTTTGTGTTTGTATCCGATTATGATTCAAAGTTTTTATCCAGCTTGTATTCATATCCAATTAAGATTTAATTTGTATCTAATTCGTATTCGTATCCATTTAATATTCAATCGATATCTGAAAAATATTCATATCCATTTAATTAGGATATGGTTTTATATCAAGCTCATCACTATTTGTATTTGCCAAATGCTCACTCTGTCCTTAGAACATAGTTGACAATGTTAATAAATTAGATGTATGAAAGAAAGCTTAATTGCATTGGATATTGCTAGATTGTATCAGACTTCTAATTCACTACTTTATATTGCTTGAAGGGCCAAATATAGCTTGTCAAAACAGATGCCGTTTTTATTTTTTTGGGTAATTAAACCCTTCAAAATATTTCATATCTAAAGTTCTTGCACTAAGTAGGCAAATAGAAAAAATGCTAATAAGCTCTTATATGTTATTTTTTTCAAAATTTACCTCAGATGTTTATAACAATTATATGTATTTGGGGTGGTAATATTATACAGTTGTAAGATGGTACAGTTAACTACGAAGGTGGGTCAAAAATATTTGTTAAAGTGGATAGAAATTGTAGTTATAATCAATTAATCGAAAAAGTATCAAAAGCGAGTAAAATGAGTACAGTGCATTGGAGTATAAAATTAGTATGCAATAGAGTTTTTCAAAGAAGAAAACTTCAGTTCATTAGAATTGATGATGATGAGGATGTTAATGCTATGATTAATATTACAGAACAACACAAAGGTATGTTGGAAGTTTATATTGAGGGTACACTAATTGTTGATAAAGAAAATAACCATACTGATACACTAATTGTTAACAAAGAAACTAACCATACTAATACACTAAGTGAAGCTCTATTATACAACTATACTAATACACCAGTTAATGTTACATGGATATCTAACTGAAGGACCTGGTCAACCAATTAATGAAGGCTCTATTCAACCAAGCTATAAAAGCCCTAGTGAATCACTTGGAGTCGCTAAAATTAATAAAATTATTGATAAGTAAAGAAGGTTATAGTGAACCACCACATATAGGTTTGGATGATCAATCTACTGATACAACTATTGCGCACATTATTGAAGGTGAATAAAATATTTATATATTATACAATATACTATGGGATAGTGAACCATTTGAAATATCTAATAAAGAGGATATTGATGCATTATCAGATGGTGATTCAATTGATGATGAATCTAATGGAATTTCAGTCAATCTAATAAGTTGTTTTGACCCAATGATGCAATTCTACAATGTAGACTTGACATAAAGTGTTGATGTTATGATACGATCTCCCCTTAGGCTAAGGTTCGACTTATTCCGTTTTTAGATTTAGACAGAATCTGGAGCAGAACTTTGGAAATAGATCCCGGAAGATGCAGCCATTGGATCAACATGAAATTTTGATATGTTGTAGCCCTAGAAAAGAGCTTTCTAAAAAAAATCTAATTTTAGAAAAATCGGATAATGGAATCTTGAGATATCATCCGAGAAGTAGACGAACATTAGGGAGTCCATCTATGGATCCGTGGATGGAGGGTGAGTGGCCGGTCGAGGGAGGCTAGAAGCGGCGACACCGGGGAATGAAAGAACGACAGAGAAGAAGAAGAAGAAGAAGAAGAAGACTAAGGCAAAACTCAATTCATTCAATCATAATTTCATAGTTGCTATCCACACTTTTAGAAGCTAACCAAACAATTCAAAAATAACAATTATTAACCCTCGAAATAGTGGATTTTCGTCGACCACGTTCAAACGCACTTTCTGCGTTATCTGTATTTGCAAACCTGATGCAGGTGTTCGCAAGTGCATTCGAACGCACTCCAACTACGTTTGTATGCGACATACAAAAAACTTATTTTTCTGTGAAATAAACACTAAAACAAGAATAAAAAATACCCCTAAAGTGTATTCATTCTCGAGACGACATCGGTGAAGTCTAAATCATATCAATCCACCACACTTCCACAACATTGTCCTAAGGTATGAAATATGGGGAAGTGATCCATGATATGTGACTCTAACTCCCAAGTAGACTCGTCAATGGGCTTACCTAGCCACTCGATCAACACTTCTGTCTCCAATCTAGATCCATGGTGTCTTCTTCTATGGCCTAGGACTCAAATCTATTCAGTTGAGCTATCTTCCTTCATTAATTCGGGTAAGACCAATCCCACGACATGAGTAGGCCCGATCTGGGCCTTTAATGTCAACACATGGAAAACCGGATGGATTCGGGTTCCTTCAAGTAGATCCAATCGGTAAACTACTGGACCGATTCATTTAGCACTCGATATGGGCCATAATACTTGTGACCCACCTTCTGGTTCAAAATCAGCCTCAATGTGGATTGCCAATACGGTTGGACTCAAAAGAACACCAATTGATCCACCTCAAACTCTCACTCGCACCGGCCTTTGTCATGAGTTTGCTTCATACAATTTTGGGCTGATCCTAGGTGAATCTTGAGCCATCTTAAGGTTTCATCTCGATTCACAAGTTCCAAGTCAAGCTCGGTCCGATCCACTACCGTGAATCTATCGTAGGCACGCAAGACACATGGAGTGCGCCCATAAACCGCCTCAAAGGGGGTCATGCCGATGCTAGAGTGATGAGCTGTATTATATGACCACTCGGCCCATGGAAAGAATTTGACCCAATCCTTTGGTCGGTCCGCCACAAAGCATCACAGGTATTGCTCTAGTCCGTAATTCACCATCTCGATTTGGCCATCCGTCTCTGGGTGATAAACTGAACTAAGGTTGAATCGAGTCCCTTGCAATCTGAAGAACTCAGACCAAAACTCACTGATGAAGATGCGATCTCGGTCTGACACGATCATCCTAGGCATCTCATGCAAGCGTGCCACTTCCCGAACAAAAATTTCAGCAACCTTTTTCACTGAAAATGGGTGCGTTAATGCTATGAAATTAGCATATTTGCTCAACCTATCCACCACAACAAACACCACCAATTGTCCTCGAACCTCCGACAGCCCTTCGATGAAGTCCATGGAGATGTCCTCCCAAATATGCTCTAGTATAGGTAGTGGTTGCAACAGCCCACTGGGTTTGAGCGTCTTCAATTTGACTCGTTGGCAGATTTGGCATTCATGCGCATATTTCTTCATGTCCGACTTCATCGCTGTCCATGTACAATTTTGAGCCCGCCGCTTATAGGTACATAAGACCCCTTCATGGCCTGCTATAGGAGTATTATAGAAGTGTACCATCAATAGTCTCCGTAGCTCTTCGTCCGCGAGTACCTTGATCTGCCCGCGCTCGAGTACCAACCCGTCGCACTCCTCGTGCTCGGGGTGGTCGATGAGTTCTCTCTCAGCTCCTCTATGAGTCGGACCAGATCACTATCCTCTATGCTGGCTCTCCGTAGATCTGAGAAAAAGGGGAAAGTGGGTGCTGAAAAAGAAGCGAGCTCACTTGCATCCCCTACGCTTGGAAGTTCAAACAGTGGTTGCAACGCTGGTTCTTGCCACGGTTGATTTCCATCCAACAGCACTCTTCGGTCATTCCTCCAAAATGTCAGTGTGAGGTTTGTAAAGTCAAATGTCACGGGTCCCAAGTTTCTAAGCCATTGAGTCCCCAAGACAATGTCGGTACCTCGTAAGGCCAAGGAATAAAAATCCAATGTGAAAATTTGGCCTTGCACCTTCAACTCCACACCTCCACAAATAAAATCTGCCTACAATATGGTGCCATCTCCAATCGTCACATCGAACCCGTCCGTGGGTTTTGACTCTAGCCCAATCTTCCTAAGAAGCCTCTTGTCAATAAAGTTATGGGTGGACCCGGTGCGATCAAGATTCTCACTATGGTTTTCTTAACTACACCATTCATCTGCAAAGTCTTTGGTGCGATTGTCCCAAAATAGGCGTGAAGGGAGATTTCATCCATTATGTCCTCCACGGGTTGCTCCTCAGCTACTCCTCCTTGCTGTCTAGCCACACCCTCATCTTCAGCTGCAATCTCATTCTCAACCTCCTCCAATCCATCTATTAGTATCATCGATCCCATCGATTTAGCACAGCGATGTCCGGGTACAAACTTCTCATCATAACAAAAGCATAGCTCTTTGGCTCTTCGTTCCTCTACTTGAGCAAGTGTGAGTGCTCGACCTGGATCTCTAAGTACATATTTCACATCTTGGGAGGGATTCAAGGGTGCTCAAGGAGGCACTATTGCAGCAGCGGCTCTTGGTAAGCCAGTAACATTTCCTGCTACTATGGTAGGCTGAACCGGATTGTGGCTTTCTTAGCTTGTCCAGTTCTGTTTGAGGTGTATCTTCATGGCTCGATATTTGTCTTCCATGAGTACTGCATCTTCAAAGGTCTCCTTTAAGGTTCTAGGTCTTAAAGCCCTCACGTCAGCTTGTATGTCTCCCTGTAGCTTGAAGATGAAGGTGCTACGAAGTTATTGATCCATCCATGGAGGTTGGCATCGGCCACTTATCCTCTCAAATTATTCTTGGTATGTCTCGACCATGGTCCTTTGCACTGTCTTTGAGAAGAGAGCATCGAAGTCTTCATACCCCGACGCTCCAAATCGTCGAGTGATATCGGTGCAGAAATCGACCTAAGTTTCAATCGTCTCATAGGCATTGGCTGCTTGAAACCAATGAAGTGCCACATCTTCAAGGTGAAAACTCACAAACATCACTTTATATTCTTCCGTTGTACCCTGGTATGCAAAAAGTTTCGCTATATAACCAATCGATCGAATCACCACCTTTGAACTTGGGAAATTCGAGACGCATGATTTGCCCGCAGATACCATTATCTCGATCCGGATCATATCCAAGTCCATGTCTAATCGGAGGAGGATGCACCATGAATGGTTGATGTTAGGTTTTTTATTTGTTGGCAATTTTGTACAAAATATTCTAAGTGTATTTTTTCATGTATATGAGCTTTACACAAGTCTAGAATATCACTGGTGTGAAGAATTGCAAGATCATTGGAGAAAAACCGTCGCGTTCTCACCGTGTTCACAAACGCGTTCGAACGCGGGCACTGCATTCACACAGACAGAGAGCCGCGTTCACAAGCGCGTTCGAACGCGGGCACTGCGTTCACACAAACAGAGAGCCGCGTTCACAAAGCGTTCGAACGCGGGTACTGCGTTCACACAGACCGAGAGTAGCGTTCACAAACGCATTCGAATGCAATATGAAGAATTCAAGCTGTCGCGTTCGAACGCACTTGGGCCCGTTCGAACGCACCTGAGATTAAGTTAGGCCGTTCGAACGCACTCGGGCCGCGTTCGAACGCACCTATGAAGATTGCAATTTATTGGATTTTCGTGAGTACGATTATGACTTGGATTTGGCTCTATCTTAGAGATCATATATAAGGATAGTGTTGCCCTGACCTAGGGCAGTTGAAGAAGATTATTCAAGGAGACTTTTTGGAGGCTACATCGGTTCTTCAATAAACAAGGCCCTTCGCATCTACAAATCTTAATCTTTCGTCTTAAGGGCTATCTAGACGAAAGATCAATCTCGAGGGCTACTGAGATTGGGCTTCAATCACAAGAAGTAGTGAATTATGGGTTCTAGCGATCAAGACTGAGAGGAACAAAGTCGTTTGGATCGACGGGTTATTTTGTGAGTCAGTCTTGTAACTGCTACTATCATAGTGATTGGTTTTGATCCGAGTTTGGATCCGTGGTTTTTTTCCCGTTTGGGTTTTCCACGTTAAAATCTTGGCGTTCATCTCTACTTTCGTTTTTAGTATTTCTTCCGACTTTTACTTAAGCGAACGAGAAATATCATTGCATAGAGGTTAGATACATACGTGTGTCTAGGGGTTTTTCAATTGGTATCAGAGCGGGTTCTCTCACTCTTTGAGAGAGATCAGATAGGTATGGATTTTCATAGAGATGGACCCTCATCTATTAGACCTCCTATTCTAGATGGATCAAATTATGGATATTGGAAAGCTAGGATGGGAGCTTATTTGAAGTCTATAGATGAGCGAGTATGGATAGCCATTATGAACGGTTGGAGTCCACCAATGTACTTGGTGAATGATGAGTTAGTTGAGAAACCGATTAAGTCATGGGATAAAATAGATTATGAAAAAGTTGGCTGGAATAGCAAAGCAATAAATGCAATTTTTAGTTGTGTTTCCTCGAAAGAGTTTAGAAGAATATCTACTTGTGAAATAGCAAAACAAGCCTGGATGATCTTAGAAACAACTCATGAAGGTACTATGGTTATAAAACTTTCGAAACTTCAGAGGTTGACTACTAATTTTGAAACCCTATGTATGGAGGAGAATGAAATATTTGATGAGTTCTATGCAAAGTTAAGTGATATAGTCAACTCCAGTTTCAACCTAGGAGAGAAAATTCCTGAAAATAGAATTGTCCGTAAGATCCTTAGGTCTATTCCAGAAAGGTTTCAGGCGAAAGTTACAGCTATTGAGGAAAGTAAGGACATTGACTCTATGAAAGTTGAACAATTGGTAGGAAATCTACAAACATTTGAGTTCAGTCTTTCAAAACCGAGGAAGTCCAAAGGGATAGCTCTATCCACTGTTAAACAAAATTTAGAGGAGTCTGAAGATGAAGGTGATTTAGATGTTGAGATGTTGGCTATGTTTGTCAAAAAGTTCAATAAGTTCAATAAAGTTCAAAAAGTTTAATACTGAAAAGTTTGAAAAAAATAAAACTTTTGTGAAAAAGAAGAATACTGTGACTTTGAATATAGGTGGTAGCAACAACAATGTCTAATAGAAAAATGAGAATTCTGAGAATAAAGTTCAATGTTTTGAATGTTCTGGTTTTGGACACATCGCACAAGAATGCCCTAATCGTCTTAAGAGAAAAGGCAAAGCTATGAAAGTTACTTGGGATGATTCAGATGAATCTAATGATGATTCTGAAAAAGACGAAGAAAACTTTGTAGCCTTTGCCTCTTCTCTGCTTAATACTGACTATGTTGATGATACTGATAATATAGATGATCTTGATATGCTACCAGCTGAGGAAGATGAATCTGAAATTCAAAAGGCATATAATGACTTGTACCTGGAGTCGTTTAAACTCAAGAAAAGCAATCTTAGACTACTTCAACGACTCAAGGAAATTGAACCAAAAAGAATTCAATTTGAGGAGAAGTACAAACTGGAGCTTGAACGTGTCAAAGACCTTTCTGAACAACTTGACAATGCGAAAAATAAAATGAAGGCTGATGAAATTGAACTAGAGCGATTACATAAGGAAGTTACATTTCTAAAAGGGAAGAACAAACTAGACGAGATTCTAAAAGCTCAGATCTCTGGAAAAGATAGGTATGGTGTTGGATATACTGGTAATTCAAATAATAATAAAACTGTTTTGGTTTCTGCAGGTATACAAAAGGAAGAATACCTGAAGCCATCAATCGTATTTTCAAAGCAATCCTGGATGAATCCTTCAAAATTGAAATTGAATCTACAAACTGGTGAATCTTTGACGGCACCAAAGGTAAACTTTAGTCACACTCCTCAACAAAAGGTGAGTAGAAAAGGGTTTATTCCGACATGCTATCATTGCGGCATTATAGGGCATATTCGACCTCATTGTAAATTTTTGCAAAATCCTAGAACTGCTTTCATTTATGGGATGAAAACAAAAACCATATGGGTCAAGAAAAGTGATTTGAAATGTTATGTTGTGCATACAACCTTAAAAGCTTTAAATTCTGATTTATGGTATTTAGACAGTGGCTGTTCAAGACATATGTCGGGTGATAAGTCGTTATTTTCTAATCTTGAAAAACATGAAGGGGGAGTTGTGACATTCGGAGATGGTAATTCATCAAAGGTAATAGCTAAAGGAAAGGTAAGTACTCTAGGGATTCCTAGTCTCGAAAATGTTCTTTATGTTAAGGGCTTGAAAGCAAATCTACTAAGCATCAGTCAATTTTGTGATGAAGATTATGAGATAAAATTCTCCAAAAATGATTGTACTATTCTAGATCATGATGGTAATGTTATATGTTATGGATCTAGAACATCTGATAATTGCTATGTCGTTGGAACTTCACATAAACTGAAATGTAACAGTGCGTCTTTCGACATTGCAGATCTTTGGCATCAACGTCTTAGACATGTGAATCACAAGGAATTATTTACTCTGTCCAAACATGAAGTGGTAAGAGGAATACCTAAGATAAAAGAAATGTCAAAAAGAGTGTGCGGTTCGTGTCAAATTGGAAAACAAATTCGTATCTCACACAAGAAGGTAAATACAGCTACCACTGACCGTGTACTACAATTAGTTCACATGGACTTGACGGGTCCAACAAAAACCGAAAGTCTTGGAGGTAAACGCTATATATTCTTAATGGTCGATGATTACTCCAGATATACCTGGGTTGCCTTTCTACGTGAGAAGTCTGAAACCTTTGAAGTTTTTAAATCACTATGCTTAAAATTGCAGAATGAAAATGAAAAACCCCTAGACACACGTATGTATCTAACCTCTAGGCAATGATACTTCTCATTCACTTAAGTAAAAGTCGGAAGAAATATTAAAAACGAAAGTAGAGATGAACGCCAAGATTTTAACGTGGAAAACCCAAACGGGAAAAAAACCACAGATCCAAACTCGGATCAAAACCAATCACTATGATAGTAGCAGTTACAAGACTGACTCACAAAACAACCCGTCGATCCAAACGACTTTGTTCCTCTCAGTCTTGATCGCTAGAACCCACGATTCACTGCTTCTTGTGATTGAAGTCCAATCTCAGTAACCCTCGAGATTGATCTTTCGTCTAGATAGCCCTTAAGACGAAAGATTAAGATTTGTAGATGCGAAGGGCCTTGTTTATTGAAGAACCGATGTAGCCTCCAAAAAGTCTCCTTGAATAATCTTCTTCCACCACCCTAGGTTAGGGCAACACTATCCTTATATATGATCTCCAAGATAGAGCCAAATCCAAGTCATATTCGTACTCACGAAAATCCAATAAATTGCAAACTTCATATGTGTGTTCGAACGCGACCCGAGTGCGTTCGAACGGCCTAACTTAATCTCAGGTGCGTTCGAACGGGCCCAAGTGCGTTCGAACGCGACAGCTTGAATTATTCAGGTTGCGTTCAAACGCGTTTGTGAACGCTGCTCTCGGTCTGTGTGAACGCAGTACCCGCGTTCGAACGCGTTTGTGAACGCGGCTCTCTGTCTGTGTGAACGCAGTGCCCGCGTTCGAACGCGTTTGTGAACGTGGCTCTCTGTCTATGTGAACGCAGTGCCCGCGTTCGAACGCGTTTGTGAACGCGGCTCTCTGTCTGTCTGAACGCAGTGCCCGCGTTCGAACGCGTTTGTGAACGCGGCTCTCTATCTGTGTGAACGCAGTGCCCGCGTTCGAACGTGTTTGTGAACGCGGTGAGAACGCGAGGCTTTTCTCCAATGATCTTGCAATTCTTCACACCAGTGATATTCTAGACTTGTGTAAAGCTCAAATACATGAAAGAATACACTTAGAATATTTTGTACAAAATTGCCAATAAATAAAAAACCTAACAGAAAAATCTCAATTGGAGAGAGGAATTTTTATCGCTGAAATTTTCTTTGGTTTTAGTTTCAGATTTATCGAGAGTTTTTATCATAAAAAAAAAATTGATGCACTCCTAGATTCAATAATATACTCTTGACATAAAAATATGATTTTTCTCTTGATTATGAGTTATTATAGTCAATTTTGTCATCTTGTAGTATATTGTTTCAATTTTGATTTTGTCACTCCCTCGACTTCAATAATAATAAATTTTTAATGCCTCATAACGTATGTGTATTCTTGAGTGAGCATGATATCATGAATATTTTTTTTAAATAGCTCTCTATTAATTTTGATTTGCACAGTTTGACCTCATGCTTAGTTATCAAATATATTTTTATAAAAGATCAATGAAATGGGCTACAATGAGTTAGTGTGAAAGCCGTCTTGTTTCGAGTCCAGTTTGACTCAGTACATTATTTACAAATTTAAAAAAAATGATATATGTGAATTTCTTCTTGCACATCGTTTGATTTGTACTACAAGAAAAGGGCTACCTACTCATGTGTGAAAGCCATCATTGCACATATATGTTTCAATAAAAAAAATACAAGAAAAATTCCTGTTGTGTTATGGAGAATAAGTCAAAAAGTACAAAATTTCTATACTAAGTCGGTTTGACTACTGTGTTGCATCATTATTTATATAGTAAAGTTTGTTTAAGAAGATTGGTTCATGTTTTCTATGCTCATCTTGCATATGCATATCGTTATGATCAATCAAGATTAATGTAATTTTGAGTGATGCATTAGAATTGATTATAATATGTTTTTGATGATTTGATTGATCTTGTATGACTTATTTCATTTGATTGTCATATTCTATGTCTTGAATATATTTTGGAATTCTAGAAGTGCCTCTCCAAAAAGATTTTTAACTTGTTTTTAGTTTAAATTTAAAAAAAAAAATCCAAATCCTCAAGATCTTCATCTTTTTCATCAAAATTTTCACTTCAAATCTTTTTAAAGTCTTTTGGTCGAAACTTCAAGATTTTCTTCACTTTTTGTGAGGTATGATCATTCATCAATTTTTCTTATTTTCTATAAAATTAAGTCTCTTGATCTTGATTGATTTCGTGCGGTTTCGAGTTTTGATCACGTTAAAGTTAATATCTTGATGTTTCTCGTGCGATTGAATGTGATATCTTAGCGTTTTCAAGTGAAAGATGGGTTTCATTTAGGGCCTTCATGGTTTCTAAAAACCATACTTGACTCTGTGTTGACGATTCTTCAACTTCAGTTCCCTCCGAGTTCGTAGTCTTTGGCATTTGTGTCAAAAAGGGGGAGAGTGTCTTAGTGTCTAGGTTAGTGTCTAGGAGTCTAGGTGTGTAGGGGGAGTATGAACATAGGGGGAGTTTATGAGAGTCTTAAGTAATTTTGAACTTTGCTTGAAGTAACTATGAACTTTGTCTGCTTAAGTACTTTTAAATTTATGCTCCATTGATAACTTGTGTTTGAATTGTTTATTCATTTCAAGTTATTTTCACTTGATCTTGGATTGGTATATGTTTCTTTGTAGGGATTGATGTGCAAAATATTCTAGACTTGTTGATTGCTCAGTTTGAAGTCATTGTAATATCTTGTAACCTAGGTGTTTTGTCACAAATTGCCAAAGGGGGAGATTGTTAGGTTTTTTATTTGTTGACAATTTTGTACAAAATATTCTAAGTGTATTTTTTCATGTATATGAGCTTTACACAAGTCTAGAATATCATTGGTGTAAAGAATTGCAAGATCACTAGAGAAAAGCCGTCGCGTTCTCACCGCGTTCACAAACGCGTTCGAACGCGAAATCCGCGTTCACACAGACAGAGAGCCACGTTCACAAGCGCGTTCGAACGCGGGCACTGCGTTCACACAGACAGAGAGCCGCGTTCACAAGCGCGTTCGAACGCGGGCACTGCGTTCACACAGACAGAGAGCCGCGTTCACAAGCGCATTCGAACGCGGGCACTGCGTTCACACAGACAGAGAGCCGCGTTCACAAACGCGTTCGAACGCGGGCACTGCATTCACACAGACAGAGAGCCGCGTTCACAAAGCGTTCGAACGCGGGTACTGCGTTCACACAGACCGAGAGCAGCGTTCACAAACGCGTTCGAACGCAACCTGAAGAATTCAAACTGTCGCGTTCGAACGCACTTGGGCCCGTTCGAACGCACCTGAGATTAAGTTAGGCCGTTCGAACGCACTCGGGCCGCGTTCGAACACACCTATGAAGTTTGCAATTTATTAGATTTTCGTGAGTACGATTATGACTTGGATTTGGCTCTATCTTGGAGATCATATATAAGGATAGTGTTGCCCTAACCTAGGGCAGTTGAAGAAGATTATTCAAAGAGACTTTTTGGAGGCTACATCGGTTCTTCAATCACAAGAAGTAGTGAATCGTGGGTTCTAGCGATCAAGACTGAGAGGAACAAAGTTGTTTGGATCAACGGGTTGTTTTGTGAGTCAGTCTTGTAACTGCTACTATCATAGTGATTGGTTTTGATCCGAGTTTGGATCCGTAGTTTTTTTCCCGTCTGGGTTTTCCACGTTAAAATCTTGGCGTTCATCTGTACTTTCGTTTTCAATATTTCTTCCGATTTTTACTTAAGCGAACGAGAAATATCATTGCCTAAAGGTTAGATACATACGTGTGTCTAGGGGTTTTTCAGTTGATGATCCCACCTCCAATTTTGGTTAACTCGACGTGGTTCCGATTCGTATTGCCTCGCCCAAGGATCTAGATCTCCAAGACGATCTCCATTTTGGTTCGCTCGTCGGATGGGCTCTCCCGCAATTGAGCCTGGTGGAATCATCCTTGCTTGTCTCTGCCCATAGGGTGGTGGCCACAAAGGCTCTTGTTGGTGCAAATTCTGAATCGGTGGCAGCAAGTTCATTGGGGTGGACTTGCGTCCTGGGGTCGTTGGTGCATTTCGTTTGAAATAGCATCTCTTGTCGACAAGGAGACCTATGGAGAGCACACCAACAAGGGAGGACTCAATCCACGATGACCCTAACCGTGAGGCCGATTCCTTTAGAGCGACCACGGCAGAACCAAGTCAACCAACGTCCATTGGTGCAAATATGGATGAACTTAGGGGCATATTCCAAACATTGTTACATAGAGTTGACAATATGCAAAAGGATCACAATGAATTCAAGGAATATGTCGTTAACCGATTGGGTTCGTCATTTCCTCGATGACTATCGGAGTTTCAAGAAAGACCAGCGGTGGGACCTCATCAAACCGATACCCCACAGGTCCAGATGCGTCATATGAGTGTCAATAATTTCCTCTTACCTATACCTACACATCATCCCCCACCTCCGTTACAAAACCTAAGACCGGCGGTGGTGAAACCCGAGAGGCGTGCGGCACCGGTGCACTTCGTTGATGAGGAGGATTGGCACTATGAGGATGAGGTTGATCCCTATGGAGATGGTGATGAACGTACTCAAGGATTTAGATAAGGTGGTCAACATGCACAAGGGTTTAGACCTGAACTAAGGATCTTTCGCAAACCCGACAATGCGATTCGGGGGAGAACCGCATGGTTGGACTTTCCAAAATTTTAAGGCGGTGATCCAACGGATTGGGTGTTTTAAGTTGAACAATATTTTGATTATCAAGGTACAATAGAAGATGCAAAAATCCAAATGGCAAGTTTTTAACTCCAAGGAACAGCATTGCATTGATATAGATCGGTTATTCGTGGTGGTGGATTTATCGGATGGGCTGTTTTTTGTAGGAGGATTACATGTAAACTTGGAACAGCAGTATATGAAGATTTTGCTACCACATTAAGCAAGATGGTTCTGAAGACAACTGTATTGGAGTACCAAGCTGAGTTTGAAAGAGTTAGTAGTCGTTGTGAGCCATCGTGGCTCGAACGGACATTGATGAGTATATTTATTTCAGGGCTGTGAGATGAGATACAAGCGGATGTTTGTGCTCTATGTCCTACTACTCTTGAGGAGGCCTTTGAGAAGGCCATGAGGATGGAACAAAAGCATAGAGCTCTAAAGATGGCAGTGAAAACCAATTGAGGCAACCGAGATGGGCGGTTTGCACCTAGAACGCCGGTTGAAAATTCTAAGGTTTTAAAAACAACGGTTGCGAGTACTAGACCACGACCACCTTTGAGATCTTCTTCAGATGTTAGAGGAGGCACTAGACACCCGTTCAAACTCTCACACCTGCCCAGGTGGAGAAGCGAAGAGCGAAAGACCTTTGCTTTCGATGTGATGAGCATTTTACCCCCGATCATCGGTGTTATAAACCGATCGGGAGTGTGATGCTTATTGACGATCTTGAAGAGGATGATGAGATTGTTGATGATGGAGAGTGTCCAGAGGAGGTCCATGAGGAGGTCATTAAGGAGGGCGTAGAGAAAGATATCTAAGCTAAAATATCGATGCATGCATATTTGGATACCTCTGTGCCGAGGACGTTACGGGTAAACGGACTCGTTACAAAGCATTGTGTATACATCCTCATCGATTCGGGGAGTACACACAACTTTCTAGATAAGAGATTAGTGAGGAGATTGGGTTTAGATGCCGAACTGACCACAGGATTTGACATTGCTATTGGAGATGGCACAAAGCTTAGAGCGGAGAGCTTGTATCACCGGGTCGGTATATAGGTATAAGGACACGGCATCATTGTGGACTTGTATCCGTTGGCGCTGCGAAGAGTGGACATTGTCCTTAGGCTCAGTGGTTACAGACTTTGGAACCCATCACATTTGATTTCCGAAACATGTGGATGAAATATAAATAATGAAACAAAGATGTGCGGCTTGATAGTGTTCAGTCTTCGTCGATTCCTACGATACAGCCTATGGTGGGGCTGCCTTGTGCGTATGATTTGGCGTATCTTCTTCAGTTAGGACCAACAGGAAAAGCCTCAAACGAGTTGAGGTACTACTATTGAATTATCTAATTTATTAGATAACTTTTATGGACTATTTGAGGAGCCACAGGAGTTGCTACTAAGGAGAACAGTGGACCATCGCATAGAAATTATACCCGGGACTGCACCGACGAACGTGAGGCCATATCGGTATCCACATGTGCAAAAAGAAGTTATTTCAAAGATGGTAGCCGAGATGTTGGAGCAAGACCTTATTCAACCAATTTATAGCTCATACTCATCCCCCGTGCTACTAGTGTGAAAAAAAGATGGAACATGGCATATTTGTGTCGACTATCAGGTACTAAATGCTATTACCATCAAAGACCGGTATCCCATACCGGTTATCGAGAAGTTGCTCGACGAGCTTGCAAGGGCGACTATATTTAGTAATTTTGACTTGAGAGCCGGATATCATCAAATTAGAATTCACTCGGCAGATGTGCATAAAACTACATTTCAAACTTTGGACGGGCATTACGAGTTCCAAGTGATGCCGTTTGGTCTTACCAATGCTTCAACTATCTTTCAAGGCCTCATGAATGATATATTGCAAAGATATGTCTTAGTATTTTTTAACAATATTTTGGTGCATAACAAGACTGAATTGGAGCATTGGCGATATTTGGAGAACATGCTGAATTTGTTGAAGCAAAATCAATTGAAGATCAAGAAGTTCAAGTGCCTATTGGGAGTACCAAAAGTGGAGTATTTAGGCCACATTATTTCAGCAGATGGTGTAGCGGCGGATCCACAAAAGGTTGTATGCATGACCGCTTGGCCTATTCCTACTACTGCCATCGGATTGATAGGATTTTTTAGGCTGACCGGATATTATCACCGATTTATCGCCGGATATGGTAAAATCGTTGCTCCTCTCACTTCTTTGTTGAAAAATGACTCTTTTAGATCGACGGATGAAGCCACTACAGTATTTGAAAAATTGAAAACAGTAATGACGACGGCATCTATTTTAGTGCTACCGGACTTCACCAAAGAATTCATTGTGAAATGTGATGCGTCGGGTGTTAGCATAAGAGCTGTATTAATGCAAGAAGGACATCCCATTGCCTATCTTAGCAAGGCTTTATCATAAAAATCTGAGCAATTATCGGTTTATGAGAGAGAAATGTTGGTAGTTCTACATGCGATGATAAAGTGGAGGCCTCATTTGATTGGTAGACGATTTATTATCCGAACCAATCAAAGTAGCATTTCATAATTTATGGGATAGCGTATACACACTCCGGCACAGTAGAGATGGGTCACAAAATTGCTGGGATATGATTATAAAATCTAATACAAAAAGGAAACGGAAAATAGAGCAGCAGATGCACTATCACGCCAACCCGATACCGCCGAGCTTATAGCCTATTCTTTTCCTACCTTTCCCTTTCTTAATGAGCTGAGGTATGCATGTACATCTGACCCAGATATTTTGAGATTGTTGTATTTGGTGATGGATGATCCAGAGCGCCATCCAGAGTTAGAGAATCGAGGCGGTTTGCTGCTGGACCGCAGATGCATTCGGGTGCCCGCAAATGATGGATTGCGATAGAAATTGTTGGAGCACTTCCACCAAACTTCAAAGGCTGGTCTTGAGGGTATCTTGAGGATTTATAGGAGGATATCTCAGAGTTGCACGTGACCAGGATTGAAGCGGGATGTGAGGAGTTTTGTCCGTGCTTGTGAAGTCTGTCAAAGGGCTAAAGCAACCACATTGAAACCAGAGGGATTACTATAGCCTTTACCTATACCAAACCGTGTTTGGGAGAACATTTCTATGGATTTCATAGAGGATCTTTCGCTAGTACGTGGTTATTCTGTTATCTTTGTAGTGGTTGATAGATTGAGCAAATATGCATATTTTTTAGTATTGTCACATCCGTTTTTAGCCAAGTCGATGGCTGAAATTTTTGTTAGAGATGTTACTCGGTTACGTGGCATGCCATGCACGATTATCTCGGATCGTGATTGTGTATTTATGAGTGACTTTTGGACTAAGTCTCTCAGATTGCAAGAGACTCGATTGAACTTCAGTTCGGCCTACCATCCACAAACAGACGGCCAAACCGTGGTGGTCAATCGAGACATTAAGCAGTATTTGAGGTGCTTTATTGGAGAGATACCGAGACGAAGGTTAGAGTTCTTATCGTGGGCGGAGTGGTCTTATAACACCGCCTACCATAGCGGCATTGGCATGACTCCATTTGAAGTGGTGTATGGACGCATGGCTCCAGTTACACACTTATGATCCAGTGGTATTTGTAGACCGGATGAAGGTGGACTTAGCGTTGATGGATAGAGACGCCACACTAAGGAGGTTGCGTGCTCATCTTAAACTTACTCAAAACCACATGAAGCAAGTTTATGATCATAGCTATAGGTAGTAGGAGTTCGATATCGACAGTTGGATATTTATGAGGGTGCAATTGTATCGATAGGTGACCTTGCGTCCGATGCGTGACCAAAAGTTAACACATCGCTACTTTGGTCCGTTTCGGGTGTTGGAGCGTATTGGTCCGGTTGCATATCGTTTCGAGCTGCTGGAGGGGTTGAGAGTGCATCCTGTCTTCCATGTTTCATTGCTGAGGGAGCGCATTGGAGATCATGAGATTGTTGGATCATGATAAGCTCTGATACCACTTTGATAAGTTCTGGAACTAAAAGATCGGCTATAGAACAATTCCTTAAGTTCTGAATTTATTGCAGAAAGTAGTCCAACAATCGTGGAAAAATATTCATCATATATTCAGAAAATTATGAAACTAATTGGGTTGGATCAGTAACTTTCTGATCTACAACTTTTGTATTTTTGCCCTTCACAGATTCAAACTGTAGTAGGGACAAAAACACGGAATAACGTGGGTAATGATGGTGGCGACGGGTGAAGTGGATGTTAGGGTTATATATGGGTATAGAGATGAGGGTGGATTGTGGAAGTGATTAAGAAAAGTAGACGAGGGGAACGAAGTGGTCAATATCCCAAAGAAGAGGGGTTACTCAACAGACAAGGGAGATTAGAAGCGAGGAGAAACCTTGCTAATGGAAGATATGGAAGGATGGTGAAGAGGGAGGAGGGAGGAGTCTAGAGAGAAGATAGGAGATAAGAAATCAAGAATCTAATAGCATAATAAAATTGGCTGCCTTTCACATATTTATAAAGGTTAGCCAATAAGTCCTAAAACAATATGAAACCCTAATTCTAGAGGATTCTCGTCGATCACGTTTGAACACACTCAAAAAGCCCCTTCTTTGGATTTGCGAACGCGACATAGGTGTTCGAACGCGGGAGTTCGAACTCGCCCGACCGCATTCGAACGCACAATATGTGTTTTCTGTATTTGCGAACCTGATGCAGGCATTCACAAGGACGTTCGAATATGACTCTACCTTCGTTCGAACGTGACCTACATGAATTTTATTTGAATAAAAATAAACACTTAATGCAATAAGAAAAGATCCTAACTAAATGTATTAGATCAGTTCTACCGAAGCCATTGGAGGAGATAGAGATCGTTGAGCCAGTTTGTGAACTTGCTTGATGTCGACGACGATATGGTACCAAATTGGAGATGGAGATTTTAGTTGAGTGGCTTGGCAAGCCATCTGATGAGGCGACATGGGAGTTGGAGACTGATATCTTGGAGCGCTTTCCTGACTTATCACCTTGAGGGCAAGATGGGGGAAGCGTGGTGGGTCGATACACTTAGTTAGGATATTTTCTTATTGCATTAGTTGTTTATTTTTATTAAAATAAAATTTCTATAAGTCGCGTTCGAACGCAAGAAGGGTCACGTTCGAACGCAAGAAGGGTCACGTTCGAACGCCCTTGTGAACGCTTGCATCAGGTTCACAAATAAAGAGAACGCATATTGTGAATTCGAATGCGGTCGGGCAAGTTCGAACGCCCACATTCGAACGCCTGTATCGTGTTCGCACATCCAAAGATGGAGTTTTTTAAGTGCGTTCGAACGCGATCGAGCGCATTCGAACGCGGTCGACGGGAATCCTCTAGAATTAGGGTTTCATATTGTTTCAGGACTTATTGGCTAGCCTCTATAAATATGTGGATGGCAGCCAACTTCATTATACTATTGGATTATTGGTTTTTTGCCTCCTATCTTCTCTCTAGACTCTCTCCCTCCTTTCTCTTCATCATCATTCCACCTTTACAGTTGGCAAGGTTTCTTCTAACTTCTAATCTCCCTCAACTGTTGAGCCACCCCTCTTCTTTGGGATCTCGATCACTTCATTTCCTTCGTCTACTTTTCTTAATCACATCCACAATCCACCTTCATCTCTATACCCATTCATAACCCTAACATCCACTTCACCCGTCACCACCACCATCACCTACGTTCTTTCATGTTTTCATCCTAGTTGTAGTTTGAATTTGCAAATGACATAAATAAGAAAGTTGTAGATCAAGAGTTATGGATCTAACTTAATTGGTTTTGTAATTTTTTGATTACCGGAAAATATTTGACAAATATTTTTTTACGGTTGCACGGACTGATTCTTATAATACATCTAGATCTTAAAGGAATCGTTGCATAGCCTATCTTTTGGTACAAGAACCCATCACTCAGCTAGGGAAACCTTAGCTAGCTCAGCCTTAGCCGGGTGATGCACTTGGTGCCAGGTGGAAGTGGAAGTGAAGTTATGACTAAAATCCAGCACAGCATATGTTGTGTTTTTATCGAGATCAACTAGACTAGCAACGTAATGATCAGGTAATATTTAAAACTATGTAAAATTACTTCTAGCATGATATATTTAACTTATTTTACTAACATGTAGATTATATGAGAGCCACATATAGAAGAAGTATTAGCTAAGTTATTAACTTAGTTACCAGCAATATGTGCAATAGATAGCAATATATGGACGAGGGCACAACTTATTTGTTTTGATATTGTTGAGTGGCATTTTCCGTATCAAGTCATGCGTTAGTTTGGTCGAACAAGCTTCATGTTCTCGATAAGTGTGGTAAGAGTAACTTATAACTGGCACGCTCACCATGCAAAGTATATTGCCATTTGGAAGCAACGTGGAGCTAGCATAGTGGATTCATCGCCGGTAATTGCAACGATGAGTTATGGTGATCCATACATGTTATGGTATAGGAGGATTACACGACGATCGACTTGTCCATTATCAGATAAGTCACACATGCAATTTTCACCCTTTAGCATGACTATTGAAGTTGTGGTATATAAATTATAATATTCTAAAAGGTTTGAGATTTACCAAAAAATAGTGAACTACTTAATATTTAGTCTAGGTTCATACTTTATTCGATATTCACTATCGAGGCTCAAATGCACTTGTCCCATGGAGTAGCAATGGTGGTCAAGCATCGATGAGCATGATTTGTTGACATGTGTGCTAGTGCATTGTAGATGGTTGATAAGTCACGACATTTATATGCTCCTCTTATAGTGCATCAGCTTGTGTCAGCTCATACAGAGCATCAACCATTACCACCTCCTACAGTTAGAGGTAGAGGTAGAAATAGAGCAAGAGGTAGAGGGAGGGAGAGAGGGATAGCTACTGCAGAGCAAGCCATAGAGGAGGCGACTATACATGAGCTAACTATAGAGGAGCCAATTAGAGAGCAGACTATAGTCGAGCAGCCAACAAATGTAGACATGCCTTCTTCACAACTTACACAGGAGCTATCTACATCTGATGACTCAATGTAGCTTCAGAAAAAAAAAAAGAAATTATAATATTTGCAATTTTATATACTAGGAGAATAGATACTTGTTTTAGGAATTTAAAATATTTTAATGTAAATACATGTAAATTTACTGATTTTGCATGTGTTTTGTGGATCCTCAAATATATGTAAATGTTATGCTTGACTCACATTCTTGACAGTTTCATTATCCTAATTTTGATAATAGTTTGCTGAACATCATATTTTTTCTAATCTACTTGTGAATTCATCTTAGTTTATGCAACACATTGTACTATGAATTTGTGATAACATCTGTTTTTGTCAATTTTATTCTCTCTAGCATATTGTCGAGCAACATGACGGCTCACTTCTACATAGGCAATTATAAAAGACCAGAATGTATTAAAAACATATTACTTTTATCATTCACTTATAAAGATTGGCATTGAAATGATGATATTGCTTAACTAGTTGGGCTTTCTTGTCTCTTTCAGTTTGTCTCTTGCTTCTAATGTATTACTGAAGTTCAATTGAATTTTTTCTTTTTCACATGTAGAAAGAAGAATTAGAGTAAAGTCATAATTAACTACTTGAGAACTATAAGATATATGCTTCTACAATTACTCACCTTAATCACAAAAGAGTACCATATATTGCAAGCAATTGTAAAAGTGTAGTAATTTTTGTAACAGAGTAGTGCATCATAGTATCAAGAAGTTACAGAAACAATAAAATGTATCTAGAAAATAGTAAAAAGAATTAAATAGGGAAGGGGTTTCAATTTCAATTTATCTAGATGAAGATGAAATCACTTGCCGCAAATAATTTACGGTCACTTGTTTCTGCTGATATTCTGCATACGAAACATCACAACAATGCAAGGTTGCAAGAATAAAATTGAATGATGCTTGGAGTCTTTGTTTTTGTAAGTCAGGATTTCAGAATGGTGCTATGTCATAATAAAATGTTGTTATAAAATGCTGAAAAGTTTAGTGTTTTATTTTGTGAAATGTTGAGCTCTGAATTCTTTAAACACTAATAAGATCATTAACTAAAGTGCCTAAGAATAAATACTAAAATGTTTAGTGTTTCACTTTCTAAAACGCTCATTAGATAAGCATTTTTTTAAAGGTAAAACACTAAATATTTTAGCATTTTTAAGTAGGGCTACAGTATTTTTTGACCCTTCTGGTAATAAGTTTAGGCGATAGTCTATTTAGATAAATTAAATTTTAAACAGTGCTATTTTGGTCAAAACTAGCTTTCTTTAATACATGTTTTGTTTTATATTGTTTAAGAAATTACTCTACTGTGGGTAATTGGTCGTCTATCATGGAATCTCTCAACCAAGGTCAATAGAAATAGATTTTTTATTTACAATTCTTTGTTGTTCTCAAGGTGACATGTGGCACTAAGGGGCCATTTGGCTCCATATATATATATGACAAACTGCATCTACATATATAAGATGTAATACAAAAATCAGATTTAAATTTATAAATCCAATGAAATTTCTTTTCTAAGTGCTAAAATAGGTCCATATACAGCATCCTGACATTCACTCTATTTAAGTGAACAACATCCATACTTCTCAATTGCTAACAAAATGGCATAGTTACCTAGGATAATAAGAATATATCTTTTCTAATCTTTCAAAATGGCATAATTATGTAAGAAACTAAGAGCATATAATTTCCAATTTTTCGTATCATTGATGGTCAGCATTTTATTGTTGACCACTGACCAATAAAGTATCGTCACTTTTGAAGGGGCACCATTGAGCAGTTCTAAGCATGTTAGCATGGGCATTCAAAGCTATTATGGTTGGACTTGTTCCAGTCTTCAAGCTTCACATTTGTAAGACAAATTAATTTGTTATACTCCTCTAATATTTGACTGCTAAAATTCAAAGATTGTATACTGCATTAATTGTTGTCGCCTTGTTGAACGCTGTGAAGTCGCAAGGGA
Organism: Typha angustifolia; assembly: GCF_048772165.1. Classification (NCBI taxonomy): domain Eukaryota; kingdom Viridiplantae; phylum Streptophyta; class Magnoliopsida; order Poales; family Typhaceae; genus Typha; species Typha angustifolia. The sequence goes on along the minus strand of NC_133252.1, from coordinate 5,085,623 downwards.
TTCTTATTAAGTTAAACTTCATAAAGTTGAAGGGAAAGAGTTGTCAAACAGCAGAGTCATGGTTATTGTTATAGCTGATTTGATTTCATCTATAAACATTATAGTTAATTTTTGATAAAACTTTATAAAAGTATTACTTTATAAAAATATTACTTGGTCTGGCTTATGCTCATAGTGGCTTATTTCTTAGGAAGATTAGTTTAATTATATAATCTATATATTGGTGAAAGCTAGCATCTTTGTCTAAGATGCGAGCTCGTGATTCATTAAAAAAGTTAAAGAAAAATATTTACGAAAGAACAATTTACAGTCCACCTATTTGTTGAAAATTAAAATGAATAATTTTTTTCACCCCTTAAGCTATTAATATTTTTCATAATGACTCGTTAACTATTTATTAGTATATAATAATCCGACAAACTATTAAAAAATATTTCACTCCACCCTTTTCATTAGGTTTCTATTAAATAATTTTATACCTAAATTGTCATGTAATAATTATATAATAAAAATATAACATATTTATCGTTCATATTGACGGCACATGTAAGTTATGTGCAACTCAAGCCATTTAATTGATTCCATCTCTATATTTTTAATAGATGGGGATCTATACCAGAAAATAATTATGAAAAATGATTAATAGTTGAAAGAAATATTATCCCTTAAACAATTTAGCATTACATCCATGTTTCAGTTTGGCTGCTACACCGCATACAAAAGCATTCATGAACAACTCTCGAAAAGAGATACTATACAGCGGCAGAGTTTCCAGGATATGCTATTTTGATCAATAATTTCCATTATACTTAATTTCTTTACAACGAAAGAATCTTCTAATATTTTATTAACCCGTATATAAAAGTTTTGATTGAATTGTGCAGTTCGTGGAAAACAGTTTCAGGATCACCTAAAATAATATTTCTTTTGAGATCCACCAGATAGCTGGATATCTAATAATACACGTTAGTTTGATCGATATAGTACAGAGTTAGCTCAAAAGCATCTCATTAATTTCCTTTTATCCTGATATAGAATCACATGGCTTTACTTAAATTTATATATGACAACTAGAGTAACTCGAATGACAGCTCTTCTCGTAGACAACTACAAACTCTACCCTGTTAATAAAGATATCTAGTGGCTATATCCTATAATTTCTAAAAGCAGAAGATCACGGCCTCACATACTTACTGTAATACAAAAGGCTAATAATTAACTATAGTAAAAGTTTAGCAAGAGGATTACAGGCATGCATTTGAACAGTACACTATATTAACTAGTTGGCTTCTTTTCCCACTATGTCTATCCTTTACTTTTAATATTGGTGACGTTCAGTAGGACCACTGTGACCACCTAGAGAGAGTTAACGTCGATGCTTAACAGATTCATTGCATCCGTAATGAAGAACGGAAATATATAGAAATTAATAAACAATGACTAGCTATTACAACAAGAACGCAATACCAGCTTCGTCTACTTAATCTGACACTGGAGCACACGTACGTAGGCCCTACCTTTACCTTTAGCCTGGCCTCTGTTACTCAGAACTCTTTAAGAATATGCCATTTTTCAGTTTAAGTAAAGTTGGATGCGAGACAGCGTTATCTTGTTAGTTTAAGTAAAGTTGAAAGGGATCCATCTGTATAACATCTATATACAGTCTTAAGATCATCTCTGTGCTTTAATGTTAAGCATCATTCACCACGGAGGAAGTCGCTAGTTTGACAAGTTGGTGGCATATATATATATATATATATATATATAGTACGCATTACAAGTTGCAGCAGTGGAAGAAGACAAGGGGGGTGTCTTAGGTGCATTGAATCTTCATGTACGGGGAACAGCGTGTGGGTGGTTCATTTCAAGTTAAAATATATATGGTGCCTCAGATGGGAGATGTGTTCTGTGGCTAGGTCTTCATTGTTATTGTACCATGTCATAAAGCGATAGACGTGGTAAACAACGTTACCTCATACAGCTTCCACATGTTCCTTCACGTGACTCGCTGAGAAAGGATAATATAGATTTTTGCAAAATCCGACACGTAAATAGTGTTCGGGGGGCTGATTCTCTACACAATTTGGTTGCAGGAATTGGTGCACCCTCGTTGCTTGGCATCGTTCCAACAGCTGATGGCTTTTAGTTGAATTTGGCAACCAGTCAGAAGACGAAAAGTAGACTATTGTGGGAGTTTCTTACAAGCCGGATGGAGGCGTACGATTTGCTTTGTATACGTCGAGGCAGATCTAAAGCCGACATCCTTTTACAGAGCGATATGATTTCCTGAACATAAAGTGACGTGGACATCATGATGTATGAAACGAGCGATTTTATTGAAATCTTTATACGGAGATGGTCTCATTCTCCTCTTCTGAACTTTTGATACAGAGGTCAGTGAGAGGTATATATCTTGAATGAGAGGTTTATGTTGCTACGTACAGGTTGGATCTACTTTTCGTCGTCCTCCCAACGAATATATTAAATAATATGAATAATATATATGCATGATACTGGCCATGTCAGCCCCGTTGCGATCGACTGAAAACTTTGCTTAAGTAGGAGTTTGTGATTAGAAAGGAATGCATTTCTTATACCAACTCTGCTGTATACGAAAGATTCCCTCTTCCTTGCGTCTCGATCTAAGACTTCAATTACCTTTTGTTAGAAATAAAACCCTTTCAAGGATGGATCAAGATGCTGTCTGTAGAGAGGGACATCATGACTAATATTATTATTCTTTCTGAGAAAGTCATACAGTGGACTTCCCAAAGAGAGACATCATTCATAAGTAAACTGCAATTAGAGGATGACTTCCCAACTCCCACAAGAGCTTTACTTCTAGATCTCTCTCCCAATATGCGTTGAGCATAAGGCTCAATTTTAAACTAGATTTATTTTTTATTTTTATTTTAGAAATAGTTATTTTTATATTCATTTGTAATTCTAAAATAGTGGTAAATAGAAGAAAAAAAAGTATTTGGTCTCTTATAAAATTATAAAAGAACTTTTTGATATGATATAAAATAGATTAGTGGAAGAGATGAATTACTGAAGCATAGTATGGGATGCATGTATTAATATATGCATTATTATTTATGTATATAATGCCTAATCGCTGTGCTACGTGTACAATGCTTGAGAGGTTATTTATCACTATGCCTACAATACTTCATGACGATGTTATATAAAAATTAGCTATATATTACCATTCACTATGCGTGCAATAGATACATATTAAAACATCTTGTATGTATATGCAATAAATGTATATTAATACTCTCTATTTGTATACAATGGCTACACATTTGCTTAATGACTATGCATGCAATACATATTATCATTCTCTATGAATGAAAGTACAACATTTTTTATTTTTAGAATTATTACATACTCATTTCTTCGGAAAACATTAAGAAAAATATTAACAGTACCCATGTTGACCATTAAAATTAATTACTATATTTGTTCTTTAAACTTAGTTTTTAAATGTTATACTCACATTTTTTAAAACATGGTTAAAAAATATTGAATAGGAACTTTTTTTAAATAACTTTTGATTTAGGGAAGGAATGAAATAGGTATACAGCGGTAAAACACAAAGCTACATTCTAATTTCCAACGGCATTGATGTCCTTGTATGTCCTTGTCGTTTATTATTTTTGTGCTTATTCGGAGGAATCGTGTATTTTGGCTGGCTATGTTTCATAAATTTGTGTTGATTTCTCTTCAGGCTCTTTGATTGATTATTTGGGATGTTGGTGGAAAGAACATATTTTGGTGAACCAACACCTCTTCTGTCTTCACCCTTAATTATGATTAAAGATTTTTGGTGGAAGTGGAGTTGTTTTTTCCTTTCCAAGTGTAAAATTGACTTTCACTCCTCTTCTGTTATGAATCACTAATTTCTTATTCGTCTATTTTATTATTTCTTAATGAAGTTATAATTAAGGTTTAATCCCTTACTTTCTTCTATATATATATATATATGGATATATATATATATATACAAGCAATTAAAAGGAAGGAGAGGAAGAAAGAGAAAACTGAGGGTTTCTTGATGGTGCGTTATTTCGGCGCTGGTGCTGTTCTGGTGCTGGTTGTGCTGACGGCTATTCTTCTATTGCTTCCACTAGTTTTGCCTCCTTTGACGCCGCCGCCGCCGTCGCTCCTCCTGATTCCTGTGGGGATGATTCTCTTGCTCGCCTTCCTTGCTCTCATCCCAGCCCACGAAGCTTACGGATCTGCTCACTTCCCCCAGTGAATTTAATTTCAAGAACTCGACGATCACTAGTCCTCATGCAACTCTTTCAGGACTAGATGGTAAGCTATATTAGTGCTACTCTTTAGCTTATATGTCTGTATAATTATCTCCTCTTACCACTGATCAAAGGAACATACGTGCTTCCCAGGGAAAAAGAGACAATTGGGATCTGCGGTGTTCTACAAAATCAATTTTGTGATGCTGCCCGGCCAAGCTGCAGCGAAGTTGTTACTTACCAAGTTTGAAACAATATATGGTTGCTGTAATTCTCCAGCTTGCAATGTATCCAGTCCATTTCCAACGATGGGCATCTAAAAAGAGCACTGTAGAAGAAAAGGAAATTTAAAAAGAGAGGTGGCGCTTTTGATTATAGAGTGTTTACTTTGAAATATTCTCCTCCTCGAAAGAGTATTTATTCCATTAATTGCGCGAGTAATTCCGAGAAAGGTAGCAACCTAATTTTAAGATGGTGGCCTGAGATGGCTAATGATGCAATGCATCACTCGTTGATATTCTTATGGTGAAAGCTAAGTCTCAAAGATAGGGGAGCCACAGATTCCGAATACTACTAATAAGCCAAAATATTAACAGGATCAAACTCCTGCTGATTGGAAAGGAAGGAAAGTGGACCATTTGCCTAGAAGAGTTTGCATTTGAATGGGACATGTGACCAGCCTTGAGCTAAGCGGCAGGGGACCAGACTAGGGGAGGGTTCATTTTATAAGGGTAAGAAATTAATACCAAAAAATATGTTCTTTGGAACGGAAGTCTTTATAAGATGGTCTGTTAGAGCATGGTAAAAGTTTTTAAAATTCTAAACGCTAATTCATACTAGCATTTATGTAAATAAATATGTGAAAAGACTATTTTGGCATAGTGAATGTTAAATTTATGTCTTTTGAAAGCTTGGAAGATCATTTGACGCTAGCGGACATCATATTATTATCTATAGATAATATAGAAAAAGAAGCATCTTCATTGATCTAACTAAATACACAGTTCTTGTGTCAGAAAATTTATGGCATTCTTCAAAATATATTAATTTCTATTGCTGCACTCCCTTTTCTAAAGCTAGCTAAGCATAGTTTAAACTTAACAAAAATGGCGAAAAGATTAATTTACCACTTCATAAATTTGTCAAAACTAGTCAAAAACTATTTAGTGCTTCCTGATATAGCAGTACAAAAGGATCTATATCAGCATTATCTTTTCTAAAATAAATGATATAAATTTAATATTCTAAACTTTTAGAGAAAAATAGTGTTTCGATCATTTAATAACTGCTTATTAGGGACATACCATGGATATTCATTTTTGAAAGAGTCGAAATAACTTTACAGGTATATAGTTATAATTATGAAATTCGGAAACTTTTGATGGCACTTGCATAAAGTAGTATTATAAAATACAGGAGAGTTTTATTTCCTAGAATTCTTTTTTTGTTTAAAAAAAACATAAACTAGGTATTAGATAGAGCAGGAGGGGAGGAGGAGAAGTACTGTAAAGTGATAAGCAAGGAAAATGAATCAAACAACACCCCGAGAAAGAAGAGAATAAGGACCTCCACTACGCTCAGATATCTAAGAAGGGGATACAGAGACCAATAATAATCCAAACCTCGCTTTTTAAAATTGTTCAGTTGTGTTATTTCCAAAGAAGCTACAAAAGAAGGCGGAATAGGTGGTCGACAGCCAACTAACCAATCTACATAAAGACCCTTCTACCAGAAGACCAGTAGGTAGCAAATGACATAGACGAGGATGACAAACCCAATTCCGATAGGAATGAATCCCAGAAAGGGTCGATGAACTCACACTGAAGAAGAAGATGATCAAGACAACTTACAAACTCGTGAACAAAAGCACTTGTATTAGAGTTGTATCATGTATATAGTCTAATCACTTATCTTATGGAAGATTAAATCATGCAAAAAATGAAAAACTCAAGTTCAGGTGAGAAGAAAGTAATTCAATCCAACAAAGCAGTTTCATAACCCCGTCCAGAGATGGGACTCGGTGACGTTTATACACCAGAAAGGATCGCCAAAGAAAATCTAACTTCAATTTCAGTATAAGAATTTTGAGCATTAGTGTCATTTATTACTCCGATAGTTAAGAAAATATCACCAATACAAAGTTTTACTAGATTTTCTTTTCGAGTGCCAGAATAAATTATGTTTCAATGACATTTTTGTAAATGCCTCATATTCAGTATCTTTGTTTTACTGGTACTTACAAATGCCGGAATATCTGTTTAACTCATATATTTTGTATACTTATATATGGAGTTTCATGCTAAATTTATACAATGTTCATCTAACTTTTAACTTTTTATAAAATTTGGGTCACATAGACAAATCTGTGAAAAGTAATAAAATCACGATTTAATTATAATAATTGTTTTAATGGGCTTTTCATTCAGTTTTGTAGAATAAAGGAGCCTATATAAAACCTTCCCCCAGAATATCTGTGGTGGGTGAAGAAAATGGAATAAAATTATGATCATTACTAATATGGAAAGAGATTGATGTTTTGGTTGTCACCCAATCCGTTACTAAAACCTGTTTAGAATTTTTATCGTAACTTTCTTATCATGTCTCTGATTGATTTAATTCAAATGGCATTGAAAAGGTATTTAAGAATATGATCAATTCTAGAATATGTATGTATTTTTTATTTTTAAATTTAGATTTTTATTTTAGGAATATTATTTTTGTGTTCATTTATATTCTAGAAGAAGAGTATAATAATTATCTTTGATGTGAAATAAAAAGAAGAAAAAAGATAGAAAAATATGTTTTGCTTTTTTCGAAATTACCATTAATATCATTTGATTTAATATAAAGTTAATTGATGAGATAAATATCAAAAGTAAATTAATAATTGGTTTAGTGTGTGGTATAAAATTTAATTTTGATGAATAATATTTGTACTTTATAATAGAGTTATTATAGTATTTAACTGTTATTCTGAAAAAATAGTTATATTATAGAATAAGAAAAAAAATTATTTCTAAAGTAAATAGGGGTTAAAGGATCACAAAATCATATATAATAGCTATTTCCATATTCAAACTTTTACAAGGCCAAAAATAAGCGTAAAAATATAAAAGATAAAGATGGCTGATTTTAAAAGCCTTTGATTGTTGCTATTACAGAAGGAGAGATGACGAATCAAAGTTTATATAAGAGATCAATATTCCACTGAGTCTTCGGCTAGTTTCCTCCTCGAATTTTAGTTTTATTTTTGTTGTTGTTGTTTTGTTTTCTCTTTTTCAAACACCATTATTGAATCTCTTTAATTAATTTTAATGAGAATCATGTTATTGTTATTGTGTTATACTGTTATATTACTTATGACATGCTTGTGATATAGATGAGTGGCTAATTCTCTTTCGTGGGAGAAGATGAAGCCTAAGTTGAATGGTTGTATTAATGTGTAATTTTTTGATGAATGATTTCATACTTTTTTCTCACAATATAATGTCATGCTTGATTTAATCCGGAAAAGGTTATAATCTCATAATAGATCTTCGTACGTTAATTTATTTTTATTTTATTATTATCAAGATATTCTGACACCTATTGATGCATCGTGCTACATTTTAGTAGATAGATTATACCTAAGTAAGTAAAGTAGTTTACATGATTCCATGATACCAACGAAGCCAGACCTTCTAATCTCCTCCTGGGAGACTGGCTTACTCTCCTTCCTCATCTTTAGCCTCTTATTTCTCTACTTTCCAAACCTTCCCTCCCTAATGTTCTCTGGTGAGGCAAAGGCCTCGTACTAGCTTCTCCTAATCCTCCTCTTTGCCTCCCTTCTTTTCATGATTGAATGCAGGTCCCCTTTGAGCCCGAGTCCCTCCTATGTGAGCCATTAGTGTGATATCTCTGGACAAAAGAATGTATATTAGCATAATCTCTAATAATATTAACTCAGTTTTGAGGTTAAAACTTACTTCTATGTTAGTAGGAATGTAGTGGATCTTAACTCAAAAAAGATCCCTATTTTGTTCCTAATGAGAAATACTTTATTTCAATAATGAAATATATTTTAGAATGTGGAGACCCATAATCTTTGATAAATTATAATTTTATGTCTAGTGGTATCCACTATAAGTTACTCATTTCATTTAGATTTTAAATAAAAGAATGTCTCGTTATACTTATTCAAATCTCATTATTAGGCCCCACGCGAGCTAGCTAAACTTGGAAAGAGTCTAAGGAAATTGTAGTGGTCGTAATAGTTTTATATACACATTCACTTGGTTTGCTTCTTTCACTGAGAGAAAGAAAGTAAATTCCTTTAAATTTAAAATCATGTTATTAGATCTAAAAGAATTAGTTAAGCACGGCAAGGATCAAAGGAATGGTTTTGTTTCTCCAAGGAGATCATGTTGTGAAGAAACTAGATTTTGGAGTTAATAACTAGATTAGTGACAATAATTAAAAGTGAGCTACTCAATTTCATGTTTCATAGTTAAGAATAATTATCTAAGTGAGTACTTCATTAATTTAGAACTCTATTCTTATTAGGTTTGTTATAATTCTACAAACTAAGTTGCTTAATTTCTTATAATTCTAGGTGACACTTGGTATGTGAAATAACGAATACCTCATGCTATTTTGCTTGGATGTAGATAATAACACTTAGGCAATCATCTATTTTTAAAATTTGTCCACATAATAGAGAGGAGAAGATGAGAAAAAGGAGAAAAGCGAATTGAGAAGAGAATGAAAAAAACAAATTCTATTTGGAGGCATTTAATAGCTAATTCAAAGACATTTCACTACTAAATGTATGGGTTTTCATATTCTCTTAATTTTTATATATTGATTTTAGTGACTAGGCATAGAGAAAGAGAACTTGAACTAGAATTTGGAGCTTTTACGTTAAAGTTATATATATAGACTTAGGGTATTGTTTCATAGATGAAAGATAGAGAAAAAAAAAAAACTCTAACAAGAATTATTTTTAGGACTATATATCTTCTATACTATTTTAAGCAGATTTTGGTATCCTAATCCTTTAGGAGAAGAAGCATTCATTTACATACTATTGTTTAAACAGTTTATTTATAATTAGATTTGTCAGTGGCTCGTTATGAGTGTACCATCTATCGATGTCTTATTTGAATACAAGAATTAATAATAATATAGGTATATTATTTGAATAGAAGAATTAATAGCAATAATGGTCTTGTTAGTGGCACATGTCGGTCCAATCAACATGGACCAACATGCTCCTGTCGTGCGGCATACATTTAATATATTTTTAATAAAAATATTTGGAATATTTTAAAATAAAATTTAGGTATTAGACATGTCAAAATGACACGTTTCACCACGAGGTTATGCTAACCGGCATACACCCGTGCTAGTCGGCGCGAGGTGTGCTAACCGACGACCATCCTTGATTAATAGTACTCTTATCTAACTTAGATAGAGGTAACTGATATAATCTTTAATTTTGTTCTTCTAAATCTCCTTAGTGGTATATTTAATACTAGATATAAAGAATGAAGAATTTAAGGACAATCAAGGTTGTTATGTTAGAGGATTTTATTAGATTTTGTTCTCAATCTGTTGCTAAGGAAATGAAAGTGGATCTTTGTTTAGGCAAGTCTATTATTGAACAAATAGGAAGAAAGCTTTAAACAAAAATTGAGGTTTATATGTTGAATTTTATTTTTAGATTTTAGGTCTATTTATATATGGTTAGAAAAGGCTTTTTCAGATTTGATGTTGTTTAAAAAAAATGACTAGTTTTGTGTTTTGTGTCAAATTTGATATTGTCTAAAGAAGATGGCTAATTTGGTGTTATGAGGAGCTAAGTAAGAAGTAAGAGTAAGAAAAGAAGAAACAAGACAAACACCAATGACTTACTTACAAGCCTCACAAAGGGAGAAAAAGCTTCTTTCACCTATATAGAGAGAAAAAAAATCATGGACCTAGAGAGTGTGAGACTGTATGTAGGGAGTTTAATTTTGGAAGTTAAGATCACCTTTAGATCTTGTATTGTTAACTTACAATCCAAGATATGCATATGCAAAATTTGAAACATCTTTGGGAAATTATGTTATTATGCAGTTGCTGTAATATTTGCTGACCAAAGACAACCAATAGATTTTGTTACTGATTATTTCCTTACCAAAATTTTTGTCAAGACTTACAACCATATGTTTTATCCTATCCCTAATCAGTCAAAATTGGTTTATCCTATCATGCCACGACATTATAGAAAAGCCGTTGGTAGACCTAAGAAGAGCTAAAAAAAAAGCTGAAGATAAACCTAGAAATCCTTATCTTGTAAGGAGACATGCCTCTTTAAGGTGTAGATATCATAAACAATGTGTCCACAATGGTAAGACTTGTAGAACAATAGAATCAGCTAAAAGTTCCAAAACAGTTGCAAGTTCTAGACTAGCAAAATCAACTAAAACATCTAAAGGCAGGAGTAGTTTTAAGGTGACTATTGTCTAACCATCAATATTTACATGACTGACTATTTTCTAACCGTTTGCATTGTCTTTTAGCAGCAATCTTTTCAAAGGGCAAAAGTGTGCAAAAGTGTGCAAAGAAGTGGAAGAAGTGAAAGTGGAAGAGGTGAAGGTACTCGAAGAGGGGAAAGAAGTGGAAAAGGTCAAGGAAAAGGAAGAGGAAGAGGAAGGAAAAGAGGAAAAGGAAGAGGAAGAGGAAGAAGCTACATCATCTTAGGAACTCAAGAATCAATAGCCAACTGATATGTTCCAATCAGTACTCACTATGGAAAATGTTAACTTAAAAATGTTTGTGGTTTGGTGATATCAAACTTGTTGCTATTTTTGATGATGTCAAACTATTGATATTTTATCGATATTAAACTTGTTGGTTTCTTGGTTTTGTTAATAGTTATTGTAATATTGCAGACATGTTTTGGTGATGCTAGGATTTAAATTATTTTCTAAAAATTTTTTTGGATATGGTGCTGATATTTAGTAATGTTAACTATGATAATGTGAAACAATATTTTTAGTTCTGTGTTTATTTCAAATGTATTAATAGGATGGTATGTTTTCAAAATCAACCATTCCTTTATTATCAACTAGTAATATGTTTAGAACAAATATATATTTGATGGATTTCCTAATTTATTGTAATGTTGTAGACATGTTTTCGTGATATTAACATTTAGATTATTTTGTGAAATAGCTTTCGGGTATGGTGCTAATATTTTAGTGATGTTACTTATGGTAATATGAAATAATATTTTCAGCTCTATTTTTGGTTCAAATGTATTAATGGTATAGTATATTTTAGAATCAAGCCATCCTTCCTTATCAACTAATAATAAGTTCAGAGCAAATACATATTCGATGGATTTCCTGGTTCATTACTAATACAAACCAATAAACTAGATTTGCTACTAGAAGATAACAAACAACAAAAATCTTTTTTTCCTTTTTTTAGAGAATGTAATCTACTTTTGCAATTCTTCACATCTCTTTAGCAACTTTTATTAACTTTTTGTAATTTTTAGTTAGCTTCTTCTAATTGTTCATTCTCAAAGTATAGACTTTCAATTTGTTCCGTCACGCCATCAATCTTCTCCTTACCAAAAGTTTTGCCTCGTAGACATAATGGATGATCCACTAATAAAAGAAATCACAAGAGTTGGGATTCTAAAATGATGAATGAAATAGAATGATTTAAAAAATTATTTAATTACATCAATAAGATTATCTAGAAATTTTGAATCTAATCTTAAAACTTATACAACCTAGAATGGAGAAATGAAGCTTCAAGTGAAAAATAGAAGAGGAGGGGTAGCTAAGTTTTTTATGAGAAGGGAAGAGGGGAGAGCTAGAAAATGGAAGCGAGCTAAGAAAATGGGAGAGAAGGGAGGGATTGAAGTTAGAGGAGAGAAGTTTATTTGGGTTAAAGATGCATGGGAAAAAGAAGAAAAAGATACATTTTAGTCAATTAGTTTTTATTAAAGTAAGGGATGAGGATAGTTTTGTCATAAAATACAATATACATGACCATGTTTTAAGAATGTGACTAGTTTCTATCAAAATGCCTCATGACGTACTAACAGGTCTTTTTATTATTATTATTTTTATTATTTAGGGGATGTTAGTGTCAAGGTTTTTAGTTTAGGGTGTCATTGTGTTACTAGGCTATTAATTAGGGGGTGTAACTATAATTTAAACTTAAAATTATTATCTCTTAATTATGATTATTATGTATAATATATTGTTATATTTGATAATGCTATATTATGATTTCATCACAAGAGATATAGATGTTAGAGATTTATTTACAACCCTATTTATAAAACAGTATTTATAGATATATATATTTATATATTATTAAGGATACATTTACATATTCATTCATAATGTTATGTTCTTTTTATATTTATATTATATAGTACATAATTTATTCTCTATTTAGCATTACTGATTCATAATAAGATTTATTCACTTAACTTTTAGTTCATGAGTTTATTTATTTCTTTTATAACTCTTGGATATGATATTTTATAGTGACTTAAGATATCATGATGAAACATTTTAGAGTAAATATGAGATGAAAAAGAAGTGAGATAGTATAAAAGATAAATTATGTAAGAATTAAGTTGTGCAGACATGTGCATTTGTATCCCACTATGTTATAGTGTGATTTGTATAATAAAAGATATTGTACATGTTAATTTTTTTAATTTTTTTATTAGTTGTAAATTTGATGGTTTGTCATGACTTATATAGGGTCTTACAAAATTATATAGTGGTCTAGTATGGTTATTCTAGATGCATTTATCTCTATTTGATGGACGCGTCCGTTCTGTCACGTACATCACGTGTGCCGTGTAGGCTCGTGGGTGTGCACGTCATCGTCGAGAAAAAACATTACATGCGAGAAGCCTACTTAATTAGAGGATCCAAAGATGGTCGAGCTCATTTTCTAAGTTGGAGAAGGAACCAGCTAACCACCTAGGACTCGAGTTGCAAGACAGCTAGTGTTAAAGGGTAGACAAGTCCAAGTACCAACTAAGCCCGAGTTGCGAGTTGCTTTAATTTACCACTTCTTTGGCACACCAATGGCAGGCCATTAGGTGATATTTCATATCTATAAGCGACTAATCCAAAATTACAAATGGGTTAGCATGAATGAGCCATTTTATTAAGTATGTCCACTTTTTAGTAGAGCTGAGTATCCTTTTAACTATGGACAGCCCCTCGATGAAGACTAAGGTCATATTTTCCTAGATTTGAGCTAGAATGGGAAGGGGTTGCAGCATCTCTACCGATTTGGTCGAGTCAATCTTGGCTCATTGACACACCTCATATACGATGCACTCAATTATCATGGTTTTGGTCAACCAATTCATTAAGTACGTCCACTTCTTGGCTCTGTCACACCAGTACACCACACGGAAAGTGGCTAACATTTTTTGATAGATGTGGCACAACTACATTACATTCCTAAGTCCATTGTGTCAGATTGAGATCTAGTATTTATGAGTTGCTTCCAACAAAATGTTTTTTGACAGTAAAGAACACATTCAACATGAGTTCAATTTATCATCTCTAGATAAATGAGCAAACTGAGATACTTAATTGGTGCCTTAAGAAGTACTTGTAGTGCTTCATAGAGGATCGACTAAAATAATGGCTGATGTACCTTCTATAGACAGAATGATCCTATAATATCACACATTACACGACTACTACTGGTATGACTCCATTTGAGATAATCTATAAGCATGCATCACCGGCCTTGAGGGCCTATGATCAACCAAGTTCAATGAATTGAATCGAGGTGGTCATGGTACTAGCGGACTAAGACACATTACTTAGGTAGCTCAAATACCATCTAGTGATGGCCCATAATTGAATTAAGCAAATTTATAATTATAAGCACCAAGTATACAACTATGAGGTGGGGAATAAAGTCTATGCTCTACAACTATATCGATAAGCCACAATGTAGCCATCCTAACCAGAAGTTGGCATACCGTTTTTTCAATCCATACTAAGTCATGGAATGAATTGGATTAATGACATACCATTTAGACTTAACTAAAGAGTCGAAGACACACTCGATTTTCCACGTTTTGAGCTTGAGGGCTAAACTTGGAATGAATGGGCTAGTTGAACCCAAACTAGTAATGATCTTAGCTAATAAGCAAACTCAGCAAAATGATATCTGGGTGACAACAGTTTTGGTGGAGTGGTTGAACAAACCTATAAATGAAGCATCTTGGGAACCTCAAGACTGACTTTAAGAATTATTTTCCCAAATTCTTACTTTAAAGACAAAGTGAGCGAAAGCGTAGTGGAATGATATAATTTAAGACTTCATTGAATCACTTCACTACGGGAACATTAGGCTTATTAGGTTGAACCTAGTTATCATAGGCCTTAAGAAAAGGTGTTTGAAAGCTCGGAGGGCCATTCAAACACCCCCACTCGAATGGCGTCATGGCGCCACATTCCGAGAGCATCGATTTTTTATCAATTTCCATCTCGTTTGAATGACTTGGCGCAGCATTAGAATGCCTTAGCCCAAGAGCAAGCCCTGAGGGTACATTTGAACGACTCTCTAAGCTATTCTAATGCACAACAACGAAGTTATTCTGATTAGAGATAATTTTGAATTGTTTTTGAGTTAGGCTAGCCTCTAAGTATGTGGTGGGTAGCAACTTTTAGATCATTGAAGTATATTGATCATTTTATACCTTCTTCTACCTATTTTTTTGATTTTATCCCTCTCGTTCTTTCAACCTAAGCTGCAATCTTCTCCAAGGTCATCTTTTGTCATACCTCCCTGGACTCTTGAGCTTGCCATTTCTCCCTCCTCTTTTCTTTAAACTTTCAAATCTCTTATTTCCAGTATCATCATCACTATCTAGATATTTAATTCATTGCGTTCAAAAATGTATTATTTTCTCTGGAAAAAATACTATTTACTTTTGATAACTGAGAAACTAGCGTTAAATAAGAATCAAAGCTTTTTTTTCCACCCAAAAAGCAAAGGTAAGTGAGAAAATGGTTATATCAAAACTATCTCAATTTATCAAGCAAAATTCTCATTCCGAGTTTGATACATTTAATTGAAATCTATTCTTATAATTGAAAATTCCAAGGTTTAGTTAATTATTTTAATAATTTTTTAGTTGTTAAACACATCCTTGCTTATACATATCATTAGAATATGTTCGGTAAGTTTTTTATTATTATTATTATTTTAATGCAAAGTGAGAAAATAATATATCAATTAAATCAATGCTACAAGGATTGAAACCCAATACACTCATCAATACTAGTCAATCCAACCATTGAGTGGACCCAATAATTTCAAAATTTAGGTTGAAAGATTTAGTTATGCGTTTAAGGAAATCTAACAGATAGACAATTTTGCAGCATAGCTGTTCTATTAATAATTCTGCTTTCAGAAGGCTAAAGTCCAGACTACTTATATGGATTTCTCAGATATGCCAAGTCGCATACTTTCTTTTCTTTTCTTTTCTTTTCTTTTTTCAATGGAAATGTCCGTAGACTGTTCACTGATCGAATAGTTACAAATTACAAAGGAGAGGTGAATCAGTCTCAATTTCACTAGATCCATTCGAGATTGCAAGAGCTCATGAGCAGCAGTGGTGTTATTCACCATGCTCTTATACACGATCCTAATACAAGTAAACAATGACATTCACCTTAGTTACCCTTCGAATGATTGAAAATACTTTCCAATCCATAGCATGCAGCACATTCCTTCTTGTTATACGTGCTGAAACCTGAACTGCATTAAATAATCTCCACAGAAATTTTTATTGTTCGAAATAATGAACAAACTAAAGTTGACCATTTGATTTTTGTTAGCAAATTTATGAGATTTTTAGTTGCAATATTGAGCTTTTTTCTGGGTGGTTTAAGCTGCAACCCAAGAACCCTTATTATGTTGTGCCTTATCAAAAACAAAACAGTCACAAAACTTAGGGTTCTTTTTTTAGTTAATTAATTAGAGCATCATGTCATTATTGATCATGTGCATCTTACAATCTCCTATAATTTGTGTATAAACACTTACTACAAGGAAGAATTAAAACTAGAGCAACGATCCGTAGCATCCGTGACTTGCTACTCGAGTACCACCTTAATAGATAGAAAGTTACGATTACTCTCATTCTATATCGACAATAAAGAACTCCTCTTAATAACTAAACTGAACAAGAAATATTATAGAGAATGAAACAAATTCAGCCATGACCATGAATTGGCATATCAACAGAGAAATTATAAATATTAAACTGCGAAGATGTTTTCATCTTATACCTTTGTCTGTTAGCAGTACTACTATTGATTCAAGTGTCAGCCCATCTTCTACCTTTTGCACGTTAAAGCATGGATGGCAGTGTCTATCTTGATCTGGCTGGATCAACAGAAACTACCGATCCCATTATTCTCTCTCCTCTCTCACCTTACTGGTCCCTCCCACTCTCCTTCGCCGCAACAGCTCGACGTCCGACAATCTTTACTAATAGCTTTCTCGAAGACTGATGAGTCCTCTTCTCTCTTGTTTTTCTTATGGTTCTCAACCTCTCTCTCCTCTACTGCAGCAGCAGCCGATTGTTTCAGCAGGAGAGAGACAATAGAGGATAGAGGAGTGAAAGATGAGATAGACAGACATGAGAGAAGGGATTGCTGCTGCAGCAGCCCTAAAACTAAAGAAGTAGCAAAACAATGAGGGGGAGACCAAAAAGGCAGACACTAGAGAGAAGATGCAAATGGTCTTAGATTTATTGTGTCTTACTTTCTGACATTGGGTTACAATATTCTAGCTTGGTTGGTCTAGTAAAAGACTAGTAAGATATAACTGGCATGAAAAGCAGACAAGTGACAGTGTCAACAGCATGAAGCAACATTTGGTTAGAAAATGAAAAAATGTAGCATCTTGCACTAAAGTGAGCATGGATGTTATCAAAACAAAGGATAATTTATTTAATAGTCAAAGAAAGAGAAAAAAACAATACTCAAAATGAAAAAAATCAATCATCTAGAAGAAATTGATGCATAGTCCTAAAGTATAAAAGGTTGATAATGATAACAGCTAATATAATGATAAGGATGATGGGTAGAGGCAAATAAGAAAGAGCAATGAGGGAGCACAAATAATGTACAGGGAGGAGATGAGAAGTGGTGGTGAATTTGACATATCTAGATTAGTCCACATATAGGAGAGAGAATATGGAAACATAAGTTCTAGATAAAGCCTAGCAAGGATTGAGTCTTCTAATATCAAGACTAATAGGGGATATATATATATATATATCTGAATAAAAATAGAATGCCATGCCTAGTCAACTATTAGGACAGCTCTTAAAGAGATGAAAATGCAAAAAAGTATTTTGATAGAGCTATAGAGCTATCACCAGAGTTTTCTTCTACTATAACCATGCTCTCTTAATATATCAGATAGTCCCTATTATCACATTATAATAGATGTAAGACAACCGGCAGCGATAGGTGTTCAGCCTCCTTATGGATACGATATTGCGAACAAGTCTTATAATTTGCCCTATTATTAGTGGCCAATTAGACAACCATTTTCTCACCAACCTCTTCTGCTACATCATGAATTAGTCCCATGTGGTCCACTCATTACACATCAAAGTACAATCAAATTTACCTCACTATTATAAATGTCCCAGAAAAGTTTGGATATCATATCCTAAAATTAAAATATTTCTTCGCAATATCTTATATACTAAAAGGCTCAAAACTAGTCCCTCTTGATTGTTTTTATTTCTATCACTGTGTGATAATAAGAACTATATCATACATTATGCTAATATAGAAAAATTCAGCAATAGCCTTAACATACGTGTAATAGGTCTGGATTCCCATGTATCATTAGGAATCTTCACACTAGAAGATAATTTCTGATAGGCTTGCCCTAGAACTACAACACTCATATTCATTTTTCTCCTAATACATGGATCGATCTAGATTTGCCAAAGTCATCACCACTTGTTTGCTCTCTTTTGTTCTATCCTGCTCTTAGTTCTCATCGATGTTCCATTGCTATCATCATCAACCTTTTCCACTTTGGTTTTGAGAATTATTTTCCTTCTCGTTGCCTACTAAAATAATCATAAATTACTTCCTAATTTCCTTGCTCACTTAAGGGCATGTTGCCGCACTTTCTTATTTTTGAACTAGTTGTCACTTCAAAAGACCAACGCTGCCACACACTAGTTACATTTTGCACGTCTTTTATCGTACCCTATCAAGCCACAATTTTGCCACTAAATGTTATTTAACGGTTTCTTATCTTTAGTCATCATAGACTACAAAATAAACCTTAAAAGAGAGTAAATATTTCATCCTCCTCTGTCTGCAGCAGCCCACCTCTCCGTTCTAGTCACTCTTTCTCTCCTTTTTTCTGTTTTTGCTGATGCATCCCTCCCTCTTTCATGTTTCAGCAGCAAAGAAAAAGAGCTTCCAAGAGCTCTGTATTTTTGTAATAATACTATATAATCCCTAAAAGAGTTTGCAACTAACCAACCAAAACTCTCTACACCTAAAGGCTTAATAGCTCTAGTTTATCAATTATTCAATTTCACTACCTAAAATAACTCCAGATTAACCCAAAACAATAGTAACTTTTAAATTATTTTAATATAACATATAAACTATATGTATAGAAGATGCTAGAAACATCCAAAGAATAAATCCTAGTGACTTAAGAGTTTCAAACAGTAGTATACATAAATTAGGGTTTGCAAAGCTATTCCTAGCAAAATGAACACAAAAAAACTACCTAAAATGTCAGAATACTAGGATCCAACCATCAGAATAATGTTGCAATATCATATTAGATACAATAACAAAAGTGACACTAGCCCATGCTAAGTAGTAGAACAATAATGTGATGAAAGAATAGAAGTGAATAAAAAGAACATTCTTAAGTTTTAGATATCTACCTTTCATGGCAAAACAAAGCACACTACAACTCTTCACAGTAATGAATGTGACATAGATTACTCATGCATGTGTCCTGCATGTTTTTTACTCTGGTTTAATGCTAAAAATTATAGCATGATAATCTCATCTAAATGCATTATGTTTTTTAAACCAGCGCCCTAGTAATGCATTCATGACAATTCAAGAGTCTCCTTTTTCTATTATATAGAAGTGAACAAATGATAAGATATGAAACAAGCACTGCAGCAAGATATGCAAATACAGTAATCTGAAACAATATGTGCAAACTGAAAACTGATCATCTATAGCCCTCATCAGGAGGTATATACTAAATGAACTACAAAGAGAAAAAGAAAGACAGTAACTTAAGACGATGACAAAAGTAAATAGAAAGTAATCTTGTGCTAAAGTACCAAGAGGTAAACATGGTCTCTTTACATGTAAATTAGGAAACTTGTACTATGAACATGTTAGGTCCCATACAGGATAATCCACCATTAACGAAAAGGGCAAAGAAAATACTATGTGCAATCTGTTGAGATGCCAACCTCAATTAAAGCTTCAACAAGTCCTTCCTGATAAGAATGCTAAATTGCATGAAAGTTCCCACAAATAATCCTGAGAAACGTCTTATGTTTCACAATCTCTGCTTCTGGCTGTCAGTCCTCATCCTGCCTGAAGATGCAAGCTTGCTAATAACATTACCAAACATAACAGCGAATGATGGCCCAGATTGTAGTTTCACCAGCTGTGTCCTGTAAGGTATGAGTATACTCCTCAATCCTGCAGTTAGCCACAAGGACTTACAACATCAGACCAGTAGTGCTAAGCGTTCTCCCAAACACATTGGTAAGCACCTTCACGAGTAAGAAAAAAAAAAGGAGCAGCAAGCTAACAACTTTACCTGCAATACACATAGCTCTATACAAAAGAGCAGCCTGGGCACCCCCTTTGGTGGCTATCCTCGGCTTCTCCAAGCACTCGAGTAAGGCCAGGTCCGCCTTGAGGAGCTTGGCCTGGTCGTGGGTGTCATATCCAATGTCATGGCAATAGCAACAGAAGTCCAACCAATCGATCGGCCGCTGGTCCCACAGCATCGATCCCTGGTCCTTGCCGCTCGACCAGTTCGGGCCGCAGTAATGGCCGTAGCGGGGGAACAACTGCGAGAGGAACGCCCGGGGCCCACCGTGCCATGGGACCTTGGCAACATAAGGGCGGAAAAGGGGGAGAGAGCAACCGGCATCGGATCGACGGTTAAGTGGCGAAACGGGCAATTGAGTCTGAGTCCCAGGCCTCCATGGGATGATGGATTGGAGAGATCTCGTCAACCCACTAAAGAAATCCTCGAAATATGCATTCTTGGACGCGGGAGGGGGTGAAATAAAGGGATCAGAATCGGGATTGGAAACGACGATCTGGGTACTGGAGAGAATTTTGAGAGGAGAGGGGAGGAGTTGGAGGAAGTGGAAATTTAAGATGGGGGGAACCCACAAGGTTTTGCCCCTCATCATTACCATAAAATACCACCCGAAAGCAAGGGTAGTGACAATGGAACTTTGACGGGGAATAATTGGGGAAGGCAGTGTTAGAGGTGGGAGCGAGGAGATTTGAAGGAAGGCTCAGAAAAGAAAAGAGGGATGTATCGTGTATCATGTATGTGGCGGTGATCCACCGCTCCTTTGGCCATCAAATATGGCGTTAAGAGCTCTTTCTCTCAGGAAGACGCACGCACGTGTGACGACGGGTGTGCGTGCGATGAAGGTCGAACCACAAGCCAAAGATAAACGTGACGTCAGCAGCACTCCATCCCCATGTGGTCCGAAGCATTCGGTTTATGTGATTCTTCGGATATTCCTCGCATCGCACTCAGAGTCTCATTCCAAACACCAATTTCCAAAAATTTTGTTTCCCCTACGCTCAACCAACTGGTAGGCCCGTTTATTGGATTAGACCTCCTAACGAGAAGTTCTAATCAGGCTACGATTACTTACTAGTCCAGCTATGTCTTTACGCGCTAATACTTCTCTATCTAAATCATAAAATTATGAGAGCAAGTCTTTAGAACGTTTTGCACACTATGAAAGTGTCGAGCTGTGGAGGCCGAGTTTGAGATAGAATAAAATTCAATGTTTGCCAAAATGCATCCAAGCTATAGAAGATAATCTATCTTGTAGTAGCTCTTTTTCTATTCGTAGAATTTGATATAGAGGAACATCAATAAGGGAGGCCTTTTAGAAAATTAGAAATATATTGATCAAAAGGCAAGTCACCCAAAATAATTACTCATTGCTGCCTCGCTATGCAAGGTGCTAGTGACATCAAAATATAAAATAAATGTGACCTCAGACATACCTAAGTCATCCTATAAAAATGATAAAGATGTTAACCTAGAGGGAGTTGGCGCACTGCTTCTCTAAAGATGTGAATAATTATTATCCTATTGAAAGTATGAGTAAGGTCGAGAATCTTAAGTATCTTATTGTCATTTTCCTTTCGTTTTCCCTTGGCAAGAAAATAGATCAGTTGTTTGGAATCTATCTTAATATAACTAGGAGGACCTTCCACTAATTTGGCTAGGTCATGAGTGATCATAAACAGATTTTGGCAGGATATTATCTCTAATGTATTGTCTTTTCACGAATGTTGATTGCTTAGGGTGATGATCTACCCCAATTGAAGCTTCAGTCGATTGGCTAGAAGTTTTGTAAGTAGATGATAAGTCGAATTGCAAAGCAAAATGGGCTGAAATTCTGAAACCCTAGCAGGTTATACTTAGGAATTTTGATGCTTGCAGAGCCACCATAAAAGCCACGCTAAATCAATGGAGCTTAAAAAAATTTATTCATCACACAACATTCTTCTATATAAATGGGAGTTGCATAAATACCTGTGACTATCTAACAAGAGAAATTTAAGATCTTAGAGATTACTATGCCATGGATAGCTTGATGAGAAGCTCTGATTATTGACACAAGGACCTCAACAGAGTTCTAGAGCATGATGATGTTGCCTGATAGCCCACGGTTGGAGACTACAAAAAAATCTTAGCTTTTGCCAAGCTTGCAAGCAATCATGTTAACCCTAGTTTCCAATAGGAAAAAAAATTGACTCATAAAAAGTATGAGCAAGATCAAAACGTCTATTACGAGTGGCCCTTTTGAGAGCCCCTTGATAGTTTTAGAAATTTGTATTAATTAATTAAATAATATGGGTACTTCCCTCTACTAGCACTAAGGGTGATTTGGACACGCATCAAAGTTTGCATTTCTTCGAATTGGTCCTAGCTTCGAGGATTGTATCCTTATTTCTTTGAATGTTCTCTTTCGATGCTTACGGAGCCATCTAGGAAGTTCATATGTTTTCAGAACTTCTAAGCTTCCTCCAAAATTTTGTCCCTCCATTGCTCTCTTGATTCATCTTAGGAACAAGTTAAGGTAGGATAGTCATTAGACGAAGAAGGCATAGACACTATCCTAAAATATTATTTTCTAACTCAAATTTGCATCAATTGATTTAATTGAGTTGTACCAATCAAATTTGCATCAATTGATTCCACACATTTGGATATTTCATAAGCTATGACTTGACCATATACATGAATCTAATTGGTACAACTCAATTAAATGTAATTTTGTCCATAAATTTTCTATTATAAAAATTACAAATTTGCATCAATAGACTTAAAATTTCCACACATTTGGATATTTCATAAGCTATGACTTGACCATATACATGAATCTAATTTGTATAACTCAATTAAATATGATTTTGCCCATAAATTTTCTATTATAAAAAGTATTGCTCTTACAATTTCCCCTTGGCAATTTCATGATGAAACACAATTCCTACACAATTCTCTAAGCCCTTGTTAGCTTTGAGTTTGTTAGGGACCTAACTAAGTTCAACAACTAAATATCTTTTTACCTTTTTTTTAATCTCTAACCAAGTTCGCTAAAATATAAATTCTAATATAAACTCAAATTGATTCCAATTTTATCATTGGCGTGATTTAGATCTATTACTTTCACGTGATTTTAAACTGCAGTAAACGATAAAATTAAAATAGTGGAGAAGGTCAAAATTAGACAAATTAGTAATTATCCGACGTTGAGGTGGTCATCAAAGAGTGGCGGACAGCCAAATGTGGTGGTGGATGACCGTAAGGTAGAGTGGCTAGGGGTGAAAACGGGTCGGATTAACTCCGCTATCCGACCCGATTCGGATCGGATTCGGATAAAAAATTTCTATTCGATTCGAATACGGATTCGGATATGAATAGAAGTTTTGAAAAAAATTCGGATACGGATTCGGATACGGGTCGGATATATTTTTCGGATTCGGATACGGATATCGAATATCCGTTTACCCGCATATTTTTTAAATGATTTACAGTTTTTAGTTTACTTATTTAAATAGTAAATATTAATATTGTTACTAATAATACTTATATATTATTTATAGAGATTAATTTCTCTAATTTTATATATTTGACATACAAAAAAATTATTTGTTGTAAAACTCTTAATAATTTTATGTTAATTATATCTAAATAAAATATTATAATTATTTTAAATTTAATTAATATCCGTTTAAGATCCGATACTTTATCCGAAAATTATCCGTATCCGTTTAGTTAGAATATGGTTTTAAATTTTACTATCCGTCCAATATCCGTATTCGAATCCGTATCCAGAATAAAAATATGAATCTGGATATGGGTTGAGCACTATCCGATCCATATCCGATCCGTTTTCACCCCTAAGAGTGGCTCATAGCAATGATGGTGGCTAAAGTTTGGAGGTAAAATTAGAGTTCTAAGCTAGATATACTCTTAAGAAAATAAATTACTATAATTAATTTATTTCTATTTCTAGATTATCTTGCTCTTACTCTCTAAAGCTAAAATAATTTCTCATTACTTAGATAATTTAACAAAGCAGTCTAGCCCCTCTATATATAGAGGTTAGGTACAATGAGTCATATTAGGATTAGTCATATGGGCTTACATAACTTGAACTAGGATTTGTCTTCATGGCTTAAATAACTTAATTAGACTTATCTTAAAGCTTGTCTTCATGCAATGTGTTCTTTGGAGGTAAAAACTTGCCATTTGGATCTTTGCATTCTCCGCTGTCCCTTGACATCAAAGTACTGCTCAACTTAAAACACCCAATCCGTCGGATCACCACCTTAGTATTTTGGGAAGTCCAAACGTGCGGTTCTCCCTCGGATAGCATTGTCGGGTTCGCGAAAGATCCTTGGTTCAAGTTTGAACCTTTATGCTTGTTGATCTCCTTCTCTAAATCCTTAAGCATATCTATCACCATCTCCGAAAGAATTAACCTCATCCTCAAAGTGCCAATCCTCCTCATCGACGAAGGGCACCAGTGCCGCACGCCTCTCGGGTTCCACCACCACCGGTCTTAGGTTTTGTGTCAAAGGTGGGGGATGATGTATAGACATAAGTAAAAGAAGATTATTGACATTGACATATCACACCTGGACTTATAGGGTGTCAGTTCGGTGTGGTCCCACCACTGGTCCTTTTTGAGTCATCAATCTTCATCGAGGAGATGACGAATGGAACATGCCTCTAAGTTCATCCGCCAAGCCCATGTTCACACTTATGGATGTTGGTTGACTCGGTTCTACTGTGATCACTCCAAAGGAATCGGCCTCACGATTAGGGTTATCGTGGATTGAGTCTTCCCTTGTTAGTGTGCTCTTCATTGGTCTCTTTGTCGATGTTATCTTCCTTGTTTCAATCATTAATGGAGGGCTGAGGTTCGCCTGGCTCTGATACCAATGATAGACTACAGAACGATTCCTTTAAGATTTGGATTTATTATAGGAAGCAATCCGTGTAACCGAGGGAAAATATTTACCAAATATTTTCTTATAGTCAGAAAATTACGAAACCAAGTGGAATCGATCTATAACTCCTTGATCTATGTTTTTCGTGTTTACGCCCTTTGCAGATTCAAACTACAATTGGAATAAAAACATGATATAGTGCATATAATGGTGGTGGTGACGGGTGGAGTGAATGTTAAGGTTATGGATGATAATGCCAATGAAAGTGGATAGTTGATGTTGTTTAAGTGATAAAGATGAAGAGAAAGAAGTGGTCGTAGATTCCAAGGAAGAGGAAGGACTTGACAAACGAGGGAGATTAGAAGTTAGGAGAGATGTTTTTCTTCTCCTTTTCAATTATCTTCTCATTTAAGTAAACCAGCCCCTAAAGCAAGGACATGTAGATAACATTTGTGGGTGGTTGTTGCTACTAGAGAACGAACAAAAGGTCAATTAATTGGCATCGATTAAATGCTTGCTTGTTTTAGATTTTATGCCATGTAATTTAATTATGTATATTAGATATATATATGTATATATATATTTAATAAAAGATAGTCTCCAACTTTTCTCCTTTTTAGCCCTTGGGGTAGAAGTGGTAGGTTGGTGAAGATGGAGGAGGGAGATTAGGGTAAAGAAGATAGAGAAAAAATAGGAGGCAAGAAATCAATAATCCAATAGCATAATAATTTTAGCTTCCATCCACACTTTTATAGAGGGTAATCAATAAGCCAAAATAATAATTATTAACCATAATTCTAGTGAACTCCCGTCGATCGCGTTCAAATGTGTCCGATCGCATTCGAACGCACAAAATGCATACTCTGTTGATGCGAACGTGATGCAGACGCTTGAACGCGCATTTCACGTTCTCTAGTTTTACGAACCTAATGTAGGTGTTCGCAAAGGCGTTCGAACGCGCCCCCAACCACGTTCAAACGCGACCTACAGAAAATTTATTTTAATGAAAATAAATAATTACTGTAATAAGAAAAGACTCTAACTAAATGTATCATATAACCCTACATTACACCGCTAGTGCAAGCTTATAATCTTATATTAATCCACAGTGTCTATTCATTTATTCTAATGTATGATTATTATATATAGAGTGCGGGCTTATAGTCTCGCATTACACTACAGTGCGGGCTTGTAATAACCATCTATTAACCCGTAGTGCCTACTTATTTCTTTTAGTACATAATTATTTTATATAAAGTGTGAGCTTATAACCTTATAATACATTGCAATATGAGCTTATAACTCTGCATTACATCACAGTGCGGGCTTATAACCCCGCATTACCTTATAGTATCTCCTTATTTTCTCTAGTTCATAGTTAATTTACATAAAGTGTGGCCTTATAACCCTACATTACCCTATAGTGTCTTATTATTCTCTTTAGTGCATAGTTATTTTAGATAGAGTGTGAGCTTATAACCCTACATTACCTCATAATTTCGAGCTTATAACCCTATAGTGCCTCTTTATTTAGTGCATGGTTATTTTATATAAAGAGTGCGAGATTACTTTTACAATGTAAACTTATAACCCTACATTACTTCACAGTACATAATTATTTATTCATAATGTGGGTATATAAAATATTTTAAATCAATAGTTTTAATAAAAAAAGATATTATTTCAAAAAAATAACATATAGTTAAGGGTATTTTCATCATTGAATTTAAAACATCACTAATTTTCAATACAATTACCTTATTTTAATATCAACTTTATATCACATCAAATATAATTATTACACCTTATACTAATATTGAACTAAATATTACAATAACTTATACTAGTATTAGCCCTCTTCTTTTGGTATTAAAAATTGAAATACTTCTGCTGAGCCATATTTGATAACAGTTTTCCTAAATATAACTTCAAATATAGTATCACATATTTGCAAATGACATTATTTTTCAACTCAATTCTTCTCCATCTTGGTTTTGCCAAAATTATGAGATAAAAACTTAATTTTACTTTCAATCTGATCTAGGGCCAGCCAAAAAAATAGTCTACAAGTTCAAATTACGACTCTTCAGTGCTCAATCAACAGTAGAATTAGCTCTATGTAACTGAAACTCATACTTGATAATCCAGCTTTTTCTACTGAAAACCCAGGAGTCACTGCCGCAAATTAACAACTTCCAGATGAATAAGAAAACAATGAAACAAAAGTTGCAGTCTTGTATTCAAATGTGAAGGTAATTACAAGAGACGAAATCACTATACAGGATTGGAGAGTGCCACCACCTTCTGACTGGCAGCAGCTAAAATTTACAAGTAAAATTAGGATGCAAGCACTCCTAAGACCAGCAATGGATGATCTGCAATGATTAATCTCAAGAAGAGGAGTCTTCTCTGATAGATTACCAAGGTCGTAATCCCCTTCTTTATACCTGACTGTAGTCAATCTGGCTGCCCATCAATGAAAAGAGTTTCATTTGACAGCAACTATAAGAGTTCAATATACTCCTGAGGATAATTCAGCTGGCTAGCTACATATCCCAGAGTAATTTCATAAGCTTATGCAGATTGCAGTGTCACTCCTTGTTTAGCTACTACTCTTTCAAACTCTGCACAAGCTTCGGGTGTGTCTTCTTCACTAGGTGGCACTAATTGCCAAAATAGTGGCAGATAAGCCTCCCACTCCCCTAAGACAGCAGCGCCTTTCTTGCTCCCAGTTTTTTCCTTCCAAAAGAAATTAGAAGAATAAGTATTGGGCACATATATGAAGGAGTTATGAATTTCTTCTAGGATGCTTTACTCACCACATAGGCTTCTATCAAACTTTTCAGTTGCATCTGTCCAGCTGGAGCATTTACTCTCTGAATCTTAACAATCTCCTTATTAACCTGTTCCAACAATTCCAATTATGTGAAAAGAAAAGGAGATGTCTCATTATAGTTCATAAAATTATTGGAAGAAAATATAACTTGTACAAAAATCAAATTCTATTATTATGAGACTTGCCATCTTAAACTTAGGAGCTGATGACCAGACAAAGACAATGAATATGCTTTATCTATTTACGTCATATAATGCTTAATCACAAATCCTTTACAAAGACCAGCCAACTTATCTTTTCCGGTAAAGAAAAGAATCAATAATTCTCTGTTCTCATTCATCCACCAAAAGAAATGAATAATATGTGAGGTAAACCGACAGCTGTCTTAGGTAAAGATCATCTAAATCATGAATGATCATGTATTATGAACAGAGAAAAAACTAAAACTGACCATATTTTTGTCATGTTCTGGATTATGGCCCTGTCAATAAATTCCACAAATGTTTTGAAGAAATTGCACTTGCCAGATTTGAGTGGTCTTATTAATTCAAAAGAGTCATCAAAACCTAATACCTCATAAGATGCCACTTAGGTAAGAAAAGTATTAGAGATGCTGAACAATAATAGCAGCTGAAGCAAATAAATTGCAAATATTGCCCTAGGGATTCCAAGTACCTAACATGGGCTTCCTGCTTCATATTTTGCTTGTAGATAACTTGCTATTATTTTATGTTAGCTATGGTGCATAAACCTTGCTTCTTGATGGAAGATAGTGTAAGTAGATAATATTATCCAAGAACAACCTATTTCCTAAAAGGTTTGTCAATCAAATACATACTTGTCAGGTTGACAATTGCGTATCATGCAAGTGCCTTACCAAGAACCACAGAAGGGTTTGACAGGGCATATGTGCTACATTAGTATATCAAAGTAAACTAGTTCTTAATAGTACGATAAGAGTCTGTTTTGATCCATTATTATAGGTAATGTGGAATATGGATTCCCTCTGTATCCTTTCCTACATAATAATAATCTTAATTTTAGTGTGCTTAGACCGATTTGTCTTTGTGGCATGTACTTACGTTATGCTTCACTGCCATGCATGTGGAAATAAATGAACATGAACGATGTAGCATGCACATTTTACTAAAAAATCACATAATGAATTGAAAAACCACATGGTATGCCAATAGAGGTGCAAAAACACTCATAACTACTATTCTATTCTATTTGGTGACATGGCGACACATCTTGTTTATACTCTGAGCTGCAAGATCATTACTGCACAAGATGACAACAACAACATGAAATGAATTTTAGAACCAAAGAGAAGAAACTTGAACCTAAAAGGCACAGGATTCTCATTAAAAGTGAGTTCATTTTGGATCAATAAGGTTCAAAAGTAATGAGAAAAAATTGAATGCTATAACGCATGAAGAAAAAGTAAAAGCAAGAGAATATTAATCAATAAGAGCTACAGAAGAGAAAATTAGTCAGTGAAATACTGTCTGCAGTTATCTATATCACAAAGTATATGCTAAATATATGAGAGAAAAATTTGTTAAGGCAAGAGAAAGGAACAATGGGAAATCAATTTCAAATGTATAAAAGATGAGGATCAAAGCGCATTTGGTAAATGAAAACTAGAGCAACGAGAAAGGAGAACCTATTTCATGAGTTGATTTACTGAAAAGATACTAGAAATTAACATCTTGGAATGGTTAATATAGGTCAAGTAGGGAGGCATGCCTTAGAAAAGATGTAAACAAGAAAAGATTGTTAAGATATGATAGCACATCTACTAAGGTTTAGAGTTGTATATGAACAAACAAGATATGCAAAGTTGCACATCCTGTGAGATGAAGCTCATGGAATTCTATGAAACTCAACAAGAGGGTGATCAAAGTTTACTGCACAGATATACTAGTCACAACCTGCTAAATGTTAAACTCATTATCAAGAAAAAAAGAGACATTTTTTTTAGAACTAAAATTATGTTCATAAAGTAACATATAAGAACACATAATAATTAAAATAAATTAGAGAAGGGAGATTGAAAGTTCTGAGTCTTTTGACACTAACCTTTGGAATGAGAGTATCGTCTTCATCGAGAATATATGCTAAACCACCAGTCATGCCAGCAGCAACATTCCTGCCCACTCTGTTGGAGAAGAGAACAAAATGCAATAATTTGGTAATTAGTCTAACTAATTTCCCTAATAGGAGTGTAGAGAAGAGATATACTAACTTTCCAAGTACCACCACACAGCCACCAGTCATGTACTCGCAACAATGATCTCCAGTGCCCTCAACCACTGCTTGGGCAAGAGAATTTCTAACGGCAAATCGTTCTCCTGCCCTTCCCCGCACAAAGACTTGACCGCCAGTAGCCCCATACAGACAGGTATTTCCAACTATTGTAGCATCCTCTGGGCAAAATCCAGTATTCTCAACAGGAACTACTACCAGCTCTCCACCAGCCATGCCCTGAAAGAAAAAGCTCCCATAAGGCACAGCCTCCAAGAACACGATATATCCACAGGGAAGAATTTCACTACCTTCCCCACATAATCATTAGCTTCTCCCACCAACCGAATGTGCATTCCAGGAGTTAAGAAACAAGCAAAAGATTGTCCAGCACTCCCAGTAAATCTGGGAAACAGATAATCAAATTGTCATTCCTTATATTTTTTTATGATAAATACCACAGATTTTATTTAACGTCACACATAAGACAGATCACATACATCAGATTAAGCTGACCCGCAAACCCTGTATCTCCATATTTCTTGGCAATGACACCAGCTATACGGCCACAAACAGAACGGTCAACATTGTAAATCTTTATTGATTTAGTGATCTCCTTCTCATGCTCAATAGCCCCCAATATCTGGATAAAAGAAGATAATTAAAATGACAGTTGCAATATGGTCTGGAATTATGCAGTGTGATCTTAAAGCTAAATCTTTATAATTGGCAAGCAAAATGAAGAAATTCAGCATGCCATGATGCAGGACGAATTGAGATCTATAAAGTGATTTAAGGACTGGATCTTCAATGACTGGCATAGTGACATGACATTGTACTAGAAAAATATCAGGGAATTAGAGAGCTAAGAGATATATCCTGTAAGGACATAAATAACCTAAAATCCCTAGTGACCATTGGCAAAACAAAATACAAAAGGCATCACCAGCGAGTAAGAAGAGACTATTTGGTAATAGTAGGCTCAAAGAATGCATGTTGACTTGTAGAGAAACAAAGACAAATTCTTTCAAGGCCATGCTACTACAGTTTTCTTAATATGCTTGGTATACAGTCACATTAAAGAAGTTATGGTGAAAAACTGTAATCAACCTACTAGGATCAAAGCTAGGAAATTTAGCAGATCTCTTGCTTTAGATTATTGAAGGAGAGTTATTGAAAAGTGAATATGGACAATACATATAAAAAAACATTTATATGCATGAAAATCAGGCTAAAGAATCATAAAATATCTGTTACCGCTCTGAGGGAAATGACAAACTCTTCATTAGATAGAGAAATTGTTGCTGAACATGAGCTTCGCATGACAGATTTAAGCTTTTTCCTTGATATAAGCTTGTATTTGGTCAATAGGCAATTAGATCAAGGAGACCTTTAACCGCTTCATTTTTCCTCACTTGATATGGATATACATCATCATGCAAGTAGAATAGTATACATGGAAATGAAGAAAGAAACTAAAGGGACAAGGAATGACCTATCATAACTGGTTCTCTCAACTGCAAAAAGAGATAATATAGAAAAAGGAGAGCTGATCACGTATATGTTATAATTACAGTTTCATACATGGAGAAATTCTTCTAGGATATAATTGAACTGGCAGATATCATACAACCAAGCATATTTTTTCTGTAATAACCAAGGTCCCAAATATTGTGATCAATAAATTACTCAGATAAAATACAAAACTAAAAAATATATACTAATTTATCAATCTCTATTTCTCTCTTCCTCTTTCTTTCTCACACAAATAAAAAGATACTATTTTTCCCTCTCCCACTCTCTCCCATTCATTCTCCTTCATACTCTCTCCCACTCTCTGCCATCTCCCATTCTCACTTTAAAAGCACTCTCTGACTCCCTCTCTAATCATGTGCCTCCCCTCTCTGTCCCCTATACCCCCACTCCCTCCCTCTCTCATTCTCTGCTGCTGCTGCAGCAGAGAGGGGGTGAAAGGGGGAGGAGAGATGAGGAGAGAGACAGAGAGATGTGTTGCTGGACATCTATGTCGCAGACTTCACCAAGGTAGAAGAAGGCATGTAGTTGACTCATTTCAAGAACTCATATCGGGTGTTTCAGCCAATCTGGTCGAGACAGGTCCAACATAGGACGGAATCGTCTAATCTGGACAATCCAACCCTGAATCCAACGAATATGCTGGGATCAGGGTGGTATCGAGATCAACAGATACTGGCATCCTAGGTTATTACCATACATGAGATGATTATGTCTTGATACAAACAGAAAACAAAGTTCTTTATATCTTGTGGCAAAATTAGAACATAAAAATAATAATGAGTATTGAGCAAGATTATATGTAAATGGAGTAAAAAATTATACTAATTGTAAACCAATTTTGTACACCAGATGTACTTATTCAGGAAGTACCTAAAGAGAACTGCTTAAGAGAACTATCTGAGATTGTAGTTGAGGGTGTAGAGTAAGTGGGTGGAAATATAAGAAAATAAGATAGGACTTATCGAAGGAAAACAAGATATAGTTGTAAACAAGAATCACAAAATAGAACTTATCCTTAGGAATCAATAACAACCTGGGATGATGACTACCATGCTTGATGATTACAGTGCAAATAGAGCGAATATACTTCTTGTCATGTTCTATTAGTGAATTGCCTTTATAGAAAGTAAGAAAAAGTACAATCACATAATCCAGCAAAGCAAGTTCAGAAATGTTTTCTACCTCAGGATCTGAAAGTATGATGTCATCTAGAACAGGGCCATTAGTGTGAGCATCCTGATTCCTTATTTCAGAGCTGCTCCATTTTGGTTGGCCAACACTCTGAATCAAACATAATGAAATATGAGACAACGAGAATCTTACATCCAGAAGGGAAAACTTAAATCTAATAGCTCAACACTCAATTGTCATACCGCTAATATGTAACTGAGATCAAGGTGTTGAGTCTTTGTCATTGAAATATGTTTTGGTTTTAGTAGATCTGTTCGCCCAATTATGTCATCCAGCTTCTCATAACCCAGTTGAGACAAAACAGCTCTCACCTGAACAAACATTGAATTTCATTGATTAAATTAATATTGAGACATCTATGATATGTTCCTAATTGTAAAGAAAAATAGAGAGCATGTGATATAAAGGTCTTAACTCCTAACATTGCAGAAAGAGAGAACCGTAACTAAAAAAAATTTAAGTACAATAGACCAGAGGATTTAAGAAGCACTACTATTTTAACTAAAAAGTAATGGGCAACTTCGTTACCTCCTCAGCAACATATAAAAAGAAGTTAACCAGATCTCCAGGAACACCAGGAAAACGGGCTCGGAGTTCTTCTCTCTATAGAGGTATCAACAAACTGATTAGCAAGATAATTATAAAGAAAAAAAAAATACAACAAGAACTGTCTTGTTACCACCTGACTGGCAACACCAACTGGGCAATTATTTGTGTGGCAGATCCGTGCCATAACACATCCTGTAGCTATCATAGCTACGGAACCAAAACCATACTCATCAGCACCCATGGCTGCAGCCATAAGGACGTCAATGCCGCTCTTAAATCCACCATCCACTCGAAGGATCACCCTCTCCCTCAAACTATTTTGAATGAGCATCTGACAGAAGTATATCATGCTCATTACATGGGAAATTAACTGCTTAGGGAACAAATCCTACATAATCATTAATAATAAAAATAGAACAAACCTGATGTGTTTCAGTTAAACCAAGTTCCCACGGGCCACCAGCATGTTTAATGGAGCTTATGGGGCTTGCTCCAGTTCCCCCGTCGTGCCCTGATATCTAAAAGATAGAAAAAATTACTTGGAACAATTAGCATATTCATAATCCCATTCAAGAGAAACTTGGACTATTCATAGTCCCATATAAGAACCTCTAAATGGAGGATAAGAAATGAGAAAAATAATGGATGAGAACGCAAGTGAAATTTATCCCCTATTCTTCAAGCAATTGGCATATTAACATGTTCTGCAACTACTGCAGTGCTTGTTACCACATTTCTATCGGGGTTCACATTGTATCAAATAATTACTGACACTACCAGATTGATCCTGGCTAGACACTGAAAAAATGATGTTAAATCTGACAGTTTGTTAGATGGAATCACAACTATAAATGACAGAAAATCTACTTCAACTGCAAGGTGTCCTATAGTATGAATTATATCTGAGCAGATATATTTACATGTTACTATGTTAGTGATTTCACCAATTCAATGTCTTAACATTTTTACTCTAATAAACAATAATTTAGCGCTAATAAGAAGTCCATATAGCGCAATGTTCCATAAAAAGGCTAGGACTGCTATGCATTTTACTGTAGTGGCCCTAAATGGCATTCTTGCTTATAGAGGCCAATGTGGCAGACCGAAATTGTGATAGACTTACTCAATTACATAATTCTATGTCTTTTCTGTTAAGACCATACAGAAGTTAGATAGCTTAGGGAAAGTAATTTTATATCATATTCTTGAGACCCTGCCTTGGGCACATGTCACCCACTATCCACCATGAAACCACTTGGCCATTATGTACCAGCTGATTGCTTTTTAGAACATTGATATAGCCCAGTGTAAAACTATAAGCATATTGTGTACGAGCTCAATTATGTCTTCCAAAGTGGACAGATTGCATCAATTTGATCATGATATGCTTCCTCATCACAATCATCAGATCTTTTCAGAGAAAGAAAGGGACTGTCTTGACAAGATATACTTACCTGTTCTTTTTGCTAGGAAGGGACTATATCAAATTACTTCTCTAGGTACATAACATTGCATATATTTCTCTATTGTGAGGTATGAGCACTTGACGTTTGCCTAGAATCAATATCCAGAAAAATCCCTTCTTTGTGCTAGGAAGGTACTATATCAAATTACTTCTCTAGGGATATAATATTGCATATATTTCTCTAGTATGAGCACTTGAAAATCACCTAGAATCAGTATCCAGAAAAATTGTTTCTTTCACTTAAGGGTATTAGGTAATAATTGCTGATACACCCTAGGAGGAGTTAGCTAAAAGTATATCTAATATTAGGATCTAATATTAAAAACCAAATGTTATAACAGTGAGCAAGGAAACAAGAGCACATAAATAGATGAACGAGATAACTAGTCAAGAATTCAAGTTAAACTAAGAACATAAAAAGGAATCAGTTAAGAGTAGCAATTAGCAATCTGCTAATTGCAAGAGGTTTATCTTTTACCTGTATAATATCTGCATTTCCTTTAGCTACTCCAGAGGCTACTGTTCCTATTCCTGCCTCAGCTACAAGCTTTACAGACACCTTAGCTTTCGGATTAATCTGCTTCATCATCAGGTATATTACATGTCTATGTTAGTAGGAGAGGAATAAAGCTCATGAACTAAGAAAATCTTGATGATTTGTGCCTTCCTTCTCCAAGAAACACAGCAAAGAGGAAACTGTATGCAAAAGAATAGCTACAGGAAATGCTAACTGTACCTGATGAAGGTCAAAAATTAACTGTGCAAGATCCTCAATAGAATAGATATCATGGTGTGGTGGTGGAGATATAAGTGGAACTCCAGGCTTGGAGTTTCTTAGACGTGCTATATAGGCACTAACTTTTTTCCCAGGCAATTGACCCCCTTCTCCAGGTTTGGCACCTTGTGCAATTTTAATTTCCAGTTGTTCCGCATTAACCAAAAAAGTTGGTGTGACACCAAAACGTCCAGAAGCAACCTGAAATTATTGTATCCCAGGAAAATTCAATTCCTTGAAAACATAATCTCCAAATTTCTTGACAACCATTTATTTGCATTGCAGCAATTGCACATCAACTCTCTGGAAAAGAGAGCACAAATTTCCTTATATACAAAGAGAAGAAATGTATCCACGTATGCTCCACCATATAAAAGACAAACAAGAGTATATATTATACAAAGTACACATGATATGTATGTCCCTAACCCCCCTATACTCCCATAAAATACAAAAATCTACACACACACACACACACAGAGAGAGCTAACTAGCATACATTATATCAATGTCTCTAAAAGGAGTTCTGAGGCAGCCGTTATGGCAGAATCCACCCTCAGACTAACACTTTTCTTGCAGAAGGTGTAAAAGGTGTTTTGGCCTGTATTGGAAATTATGATTAATAAAGGCAAACATATTTCTTTAAAATAATTAATCTATTAAAAACCAATTCAAACCTATTTCTTACCCGTTCCTCAATTGGGTTCAATTAACTTATATGAAACTGGTTCAAACACATTCCTAAAAGGTTAAACTTTCTATCGATGCCCTAAATCCCAAACCTAGAGCAAGAAAGAAAAGAAGAGACTAACTTATTTGCATGAAATTTATGTTAGCTCTTTTTATGGGTGATATTGTGATATACATACTTAATTACCTAATTTTATGCCTTTTGGATTATATAGAGGTTTAATAGCTAGGGGAAAGTAATTTTATGTCATATTTTTCAAACCTTGCCTCAGGATCATGTCACCCGCCATAGTGATACAAACCAAATCAGCCTAGAATCACTACACTCGGGCGTTTGAACACCCCAGCCTAAGAGCAGAAGGGCTCCTTAGGCATTGGAATGCCCTTAACCTCGTTGGAACGCCCGATGAGGAATTTGAATGGAACTTGATTTTTTTACATGTTTTTCTTGCATAAGTACTCATTAATTATTTTAGGACATGGTTTAGCCTATAACTAGGTATCAAGGCAACCTATTTTGGTTATGCATTAATTATTTTATTGATATCTATCTTCATCTCTCTCGCTCTCTTTCTCACTCCAAGTTTTGGCCAGTTTAGCTTTGATCTAGAGATGTCATTACTTTTTTTCTCCTCAACTGATCGCCCCCTTGTCTCTAAGGAATAATCCAACTTCTCCTTCCACCCTTATTCTGTTTTATCAAGTTATCAGCACCTACAAGTTATCATTACAATCTGCCCCAGTCTACTATGTAACCTTTACCTAAGGTTATTATCTACTAAAGACCAAACCACCAACATCAACGTGTTCCTCTCGTTCGTCTAATTAATTTAGACTATTCACAAGCCCAATTCCACCACCGGAATCATGTTCTACGCTTTGCCCAAGCCCATCCACTATAATATTCCAGAATTGAAGTCAAGATCATTCATACTCCAATACATTCTTAACCAATATGTACCACATCGCATCTGCCATCCGCTGCATGCCGTGAAACTCCTTGGCTGCTGCTACGTATATGCCACAAGCTTTTTAAAACATTTCTCTATATAACAATTCATTTACATGCAAATAAATAGAGCCTTTTCATGACAATATAAGTACAATGGTGCAAATGATAACTGATAAATTTTTTCCTGATAATATAAGTATAATTCTTTAAGAGATAACTAGCTGGTAACCTGGTCACAAATAACTGACTCCAATCTGAATCCACAATTGGATAGAAATCCAATGACAGCCTTACTTGTAGCTACGTTGATATGTATTATCAATCATGTTAGTAGATACTTATAATAAGCATCCAAAGATTCTACTTGCATTTCATATATCACCACATGTTATAGAAAATAAAAATTTTTATAAATCACACTCTACATTTGACATATTTTGTGATTCACACATCCTTGAGAATTTTATAACCCGATCCCTCATTTTTTTTTATAATTCTCATTTAATATCATAGGTTAACTATTCCATTACAATATACAGAATAATTTATAAATATTTAAATTACCATGTCTTCTTTAATACAGGGGTAAAGAAAAGGGAGAGAGTGGTGGGAGTATTTAGTAATTTGGATAATATCAATTAGTCAAAATAACGTCAGAATATTAAATGAGAATTATAGAGAAAAATGAGGAATCAGAGTTACAAAATTCTCAAAAATAAGGTGTGAATCACAAAATAGATAAAATGTAGGGTGTGATTTATAAAATTCCTTAGAAAATATTCTCCATGCAAGTTAATATTAATCTGATTACTTAGAGGATCATAGCTACTGAACTGCAAATGGTGACATTCTTAAGAATTATAACCTACGGAAGTACTCAAATAAGACCACCACATTCAAATTGCATCTCTGCCATTTTGTTATTATAATAAATTGGTAGTAAACATAAAAAGAATAGCTAATAGTTATTTTCTAAGCCTAGCTAAATCTATTAAATATCTAATATGATTCGCTTAACAAAAATTTGATAGTGTGTCCAAACTTAAAGTACATCCAGAACTTTCTTGAGATAATTTATTTCCGTGGGAGAATGCCTTATAATGGTGTACAACTGCACAAATTATTTACGGCTTGAATAGAAGATTTTTCAGCTAAGTATAACTCTCTAGCATATAATTGCTGTGCACCAGCCTGCTTATAACATAAAATATACCAAAATTAATGCTTGCTATCTCCTAATTTATGTGCAAGAAATAATGAGATTCTCGAAAAGTCATAATGACAGAGAACAAATTTTCCTAATGAGCAATATTACCTACTCTTTTGGGAAATCAAAATTCATGTATTAGTATTATTAAAGATTGTTGTGCTGAAGGCATGGTTCTACCTACCTTGGCTCGCATGGCACATATTGCTAGCACGTATCTCACCAGGAATTGTTCCATTGGCACACTAAATAGTTTTGATATATCAAAAAAGCAATCTTATCATTTTTAGGAATTTAAATGTAACACATGCAATTAGATTCTAATCTTCTCATTTTTCAATTTTTCTAGGACCTTCTAAGACAAATTAACTTCAGAAAAATTTGAAGTATAAACTATATAGAATTATAGATCAAGCACCACAATGCAAAGACTCCAAATTAAGATATGTTTAATTCTTAGTGGCATATGTTGGCATGGGTGGCCATGAGGAGCATCGAGATACTCCCCCTGTACTAATGCCAATAACACGATAGATATTTGACCCATGCCGATTATGTCAATGGGTACCACAATCCATGAATAGTAGTTTATAAATTATAAATTATACCTACCTCAAACAGTTGGCGCTAAAGTCTCAGTTGTTGTTTTGTCAATGGCTATATCATACTTCCTCCTATGGTAGTTAAATGTTAGGCTCACTAGGAAAGAGGTACTGATACTTTTAAAAGTTATGGTTCATACCTCTTTAAGGAAAACGAAACTCTAAGAAAACCTGAATATAAGATATAGGTATGTAATATATATATATATATATATATATATATATATATATATATATGTCAATAAATATATAAAATTATAAATAAGTGTACACATTAATGACTACAAGTACTTTCTAGTAACTATTTATCGTAATTCACTTCAGACAGTAATTCCACAGAAACTTCACAACCTGAAGGCATGATCATTTTAATACAAATTAACTGCAACTTGGACAATAGAGATTCTCGGTGTCTGATAAATTCTGACCTGCTTGATTGCACTTGTAGCAGTATCTCCATTTTGAAGACCCTTCAGGTGAGGAAGTGTTGGTGAATACCCATCAACAACATCTGTAAGCGGGCTCCACCGAATTGGATCCTAGATAATCCAAATATACATAATATAGCAAGGTATATTACATCTAATAAAGTGAAGATATTAATTACTGTTCTACATTAAAATTGTAGCTCAAATGCAGAGTATATTCGACTAACCTCACCACCTTCACCAGAGTTGGATTTTCCTCCTATTCTGTTCATTGCTATAGCAATTGCTTCATGTGTTTCTCTTGAAATAGCTCCAAGAGACATCCCACCAGTACAGAAGCGTTCAACAATGGAAGATGCCGGTTCAACTTTGCCAATAGGGATTGGCGGACGGTCACTTACAAATTCAAGAAGATCACGGAGGACCTAAATATAGAATCAATTTGAATACAACCACAATAATTAATAAAATCTCTAGCATAGTAGAAGGAAAACGAAAATCCAGAATATAATCATTTGGTGGGTGGAAGCTGAAGCTTGCACTCACATTGACAGGTCGATTTGCAAGGTGCTGTTGGTAGATGGAATATGCATTCTCACTTTTTTGGCGAACAGCTTTATGAAGCAGTTTTGACATCTCTGGGTTATTTCCATGATATTCACCTAATTAAACAAATAAGCATGGTAAGAAAAAGACTTGATTTTCTCTCTTATGTTAATTATGAAAAAAATTTACTATGTCATAAGTAAACAAAGAGAGGAGAGAGGATGCAGATGTGTATAATACATCTACGCTTCATTACGAGATAGATTTTGCAATAAATAATTGAAAGCAATATTTTTTTTCTCTGTTCTTATGATATCCTCTATAGTCTAGATCCTCTAGAGTCTAGACATGATTACTTCAAACATATTGCAATATCTCGTCAGTCTAGATTATGCATTTATCAGCCAAAGCTTCCAAAGCGTGTTACAAGAAAAGTTTACTATAATGAAGATTTTATCTACTGTATGCTTCTCCTTGCTAAACACATAAAACTCTAAATGCCAGCAGTTATTTAATAAACAAAATCATTCCAGATCAGACATTAAAGAACAGACCAAGAATAATAGTGCATGCCAGTGCCAAATAAGTCCAGAGGTTCATTAATGCAACTTTCTTGCTAAATGACTATTCAGATTAACCTGATTCTACTCCATTTCTTTATCTGATTACAATTTTATAGGAACAAAATGTAGGGTGAATTACCAAAAGTCAACATTCATAATTCTGCACATAACTACCACTAAACTCATTTTAATCTCCAAAAAATACATTGTTTAATAATATGTACTATCATCAATGTTACCTCCAGGTCTAAATTGAATAAACCCAAAGTTTTCTAGTCTCTTGGCTGTATCTTCTGAGAATGCCTTCACCCAGAATGACAATGTTTCCCTTGCCAACTTCACAAGAAAAGGAGAGAAGAAAATCCGTGAGAAGCAGAATGTGTAAGAAACATAGTAAAATAGATTATGATCGCCTTGACAAGAATGGGAAATAAATGTATTCCAATATAGACAATGCCACTTTGTTCACACAACACCTCACTAATGTTTTGCATGTAATAAGTTAATAAATGGCCGTTTAACTTTAAATAAAATTAAATCAAGCAATGTTATGTTGCATAGTGGGATGCTGTTAGACAATTTTATGACATTCTAGGTAAAGATGCAACCTAAAAAAGTTATTTGTAATAAAGTTAAAGTGGACCAACATGATACCAGAACTTTTCCATTTAATGCATTTATTACCTCATCAAGAGTCAGCCCACCTATTTTTGACACGCTTCCACAAAAAGCAAGATCAACAACTTCTTGTCCAAGGCCATAGATTTCAAATATTTGTGCTCCACAATAGCTAAACAAAAGAAAAAGAGCAGTTAGCAAATAATATAAAAGAATACATGATTTCATAGTTTTGGCATCCAATTT
This sequence comes from Typha angustifolia, assembly GCF_048772165.1. NCBI lineage: Eukaryota > Viridiplantae > Streptophyta > Magnoliopsida > Poales > Typhaceae > Typha > Typha angustifolia. The sequence goes on along the minus strand of NC_133252.1, from coordinate 5,044,121 downwards.
ATATTTTCCTTACAAACCTTGAGAGCAGCGAGATGCCCATTTTTGAAAGAATCTTAAGAAGACCAGATTTGACAGCCTGAGATATCAATAATAGACGATTAAGTAAAGTAAAATAATCAATGACAGATTCCTAAGACTTTTACATGAGATGGATAGGACATACATACAAGAGGGATGAAGAACAAATTAAAGATAACCACATAATGATTTAATAATTGCTCTTAGATATCTGCAGCAGGCTAGATATTCATTGAAGAATAGAGTATCAAAAGATAAAAGCTAGATACACCATAAAATAAATTTAGTAGTACACTAATGAGACCAAAAATCTAACCTTCGACGAGATATTTTCAGATGTTCTGTACCATTAGAAAAAGATCTACACCAGACGTATTACAACTACCAAAATAGAGTTTTCAAATAGTGTTTTTGAAAGGAATTGGCAACATTCTATGTAAAGCAATCATTAAGTTGCTGACAGATCTAAAAACCCACACAGAAAATGTTGAAGGAGGTCAAAAGGATTCCATTAAAAAAAAAAGAAAGAAGTAAAATATAGGAACTGAATTATAAAAGCCTGTTGCTCAGAATAACCTATGCTGAGACAGTATACTAAGGCCTAAAGCATTACATCAAGAAATGGCTCATGCCTCTTCTTATGGTAATTTCCAACATTGAAGTACAGGTGGGAACATGGGAGTTTCCAATGTACTTAAAAAGTTAAGACACTGCACAGGTCAATCTTAATTGTAATTATGATTTAACTTTTTTTATTTTTTTTATTTTGATATTTATAAAAGTACCCCAGGATAGATCTCTTTAGGATCAAAAATTCATACACATCAGTATGGAGAGCAGTTTCAATGCGGGTTGGTCCAACCGCCAGTTGGATGCGAGATTGGTGCAGATCTAACAAGCTGATCACACCCAAAAGAAGATACATGGGGACCTTGGGAAAGCATGATTAGAGCCATCAAATGTATGCCATTAATATTTTGATGCTAAGCATGTAACCAACCCAAGCTTTGTTCAAGTTGGTTTAATATTAATTTTGAGCCTAAGCAAAAAGATCAAGCCTAACTTGATTAATTTCAATTCAAGCCTATTTTGAGCTCGAGTAGCTTGATAAGCAAATCTGCAAATGCAAGATTATTGAGTTAAGCTTGAATTGATTTTTGGGTGGTCTATACTTCATAAAATAAATCGATAGGTAATCATATTGAATCTTATTTACTATACACACACACACGCACGCACGTGCACGCACACACATAGGTTGTGCTCAAGCTCAGCTTCAAATTTAATTTAAGCTTGATCCAATTATTCAAGCTTGGCTTGTTTCAAATTTGACCAAGTTTTAATTGAGCCTTATCGAGTCAAGTTCAATCTAAGCTCGAGCCAAGCTTGATTATTTTGACAGCCCTAGTTGGCATGCTTCCAATGACACAAACACACCAACGCACATGAGGTAGGCCCACACTAAATTGCAATCTAGTAGTATCTAGATTTGGAAAAAAATAAGCAAAGAAAGAAGAAAGGGACAAAAGGATATGAACGAGAGTGACCAGAGATTATAGAAGGAAAAGAAGTAAAGATTGTCAAACATTTTGAAGGGTACTAAAGCCTCCAATTTCTCTAGGTAAAACAAATTTAGGTGCAAGCATTCTTCTTCAAGGTTTTATTACTCCGTTCTACTCCAAAACTCTCAACCAAGTTATGGCAATCCAAATAGGATCTAACTTTGTGCAAATATGAGTTGTTCCTCTTCACTATCGCTCATGACTAGCAATTGTCTTTATGTAGTGGTCCAACTTTGTTAACAACGTTAAGCAAAGCCAGATGCAAGATGTCACTTCGCGAATGCCTCTTTCTTGTGCTAAGTAATGCGTATGGTCTAGTCAAGGGCTCCAAAATTCTTTCACCACGTGTAAAATGTTGTTGATACTAGGTGGTTTATAAATATTTAAACAATGGCAAGTAATAAAAAGAAAAAGGAAAGCATAACAATACACTAGGAAGAAATGTCCAGACCTTGCAAAAGTTTCTCTGAGCCTGCTCAATCGTCACTGTTGGCATCTTTCCATTCCGCATCATATTGACAGTTTTAGTGCTCAGCCTCCATTGCCGACAAGTCTCTAATGCTAGATATGGGCATACAGCACTGAAACAAATTTAAAGGAAATGACATTATTTCAGGAACACTACAGTTTTGTGTTAGTTTTGTGTCAAACTCAGGGATTAACATCTTTCAACCATGAATTTAAGAAAAAAAATGCAGCACTGCATTAACAACAGAACATTTTACCAACTAAATTTAAGCTAGTAAAGTCAGAAATATGCTAGTCAGTAATTATAACTATGAAAAGGAAGGTAATACATTGTGAATATTATTACAGGTGTCACTAGGATGGTACTTATGGGAACAATGATATGCACAAGCAGTTAAGCACTAAAAAAGCTTCAGTTGTGGTCCCAATGCACTCTATCTAATGTCAACTAAACACTGGACTTGAAATCCTACAACCCACTATTTGGATTAAGATGATGGGTAGCATCCAATTAGTTTTTTGTCTGTATTAACCTACTTATCCTTATCTGCATTCAAGATTTGGTCAAATTTTATAATCTGATCTAGATAAGATATAATGTTAGTTTACCCTTTTATATCTTTATAAGAATTTTAAGTTTTTAACATAGTAAATCTATGAAGCGAATTTTACTATGATATGTTTAAGAGTAAGCATCTCCATGTAACTGATAATAATATACTATGTAAGACAAAAAAACAAGAGAAATTTCATCACAGCGAACCTCTAGACGAACCGACACAATCTGCATGATTTATAAATAGTAATGAACAAAGAAGAGAATAATAATTAGGAATGTATTTTAAGCATTATTAAGAACAGAAATAAGACCTGGCTCCATATCCAATCAAACACGCAAATTGATGGGTGCTGAAACACTGAGCAGTTTCAGCAACAATGGAAGCTGACATCCGCAAGCCATTTTGAATTAAATGCTGATGGACAGCACCAACAGCTAAAAGTATTGGGATGGCAGGACGAGTTGGTTCCTGATGAAAATAATATTCATTAGTTTATTGGACTTATATCAAAAAAACAAGGTGTATAAAAGGTATGGACTAAAAAAATCACAAAATTGACGAGCATGAAAAATAGACAACTCTTCAGATATCTCAATAGAAATTCTCATTTAAATATGTATGTATATATACATATACATATATATATGTGCATATATGTGTGGATGCGTATATGTATGGACTACAAACCCACAAAAATGACAAGCATGAAACATCGACGACTCTTCAGATATGTCAACAGAAGCATACACAAATATACACACAATGACAGAGTGAAAGTTGCTCACAAGTTCGTCTGATCTGTCAGAAAGAACGAGCAATTGAGAACCATTTCGAACAGCTGCATCAGCTTTTTCACAGAGACTTTTTATTGTTCTTTCAAGTGACCCATCTAAACCCCTTCGAATATCAAAGTACGTTGACAGTACTGTAGGTTTCAGATTTGAGTCTTTCAACAGTGAATCTAGTTCACCTTCATTTAGCACAGGACTTGACAGAATTACCTGACAAGATTCCAAAAGATAAAGCATATTGATAAAATTAGCATTAGCAAATAAAGCTCATGATTGACTGAAGGAAATTTAAATGATAAAAAATTAAAAGAAAGGTTACAAACCTGAGCAGCATTCTCAGGCCCAACCTCCAAAATATTACCACGTTTTCCAATATTAACTTCAAGAGACATTACTAAACCTTCTCTGAGAGGATCAATTGCAGGATTTGTAACCTATAAACAATAACCACGACTAACATCATCGCACTACGAAATAAATCAAAAGTTGTAAAGACAATTCTACAAGTGTTGAACAGTAAACAGTATCCAAGCAAACCAAAGCAATAGCAGAAACCCCTCCACAATTAATCTCGATATTCAATAAACAGGAAAGAGATCTGAATCTATATTAGCATAGCCACAGCCATTTCAACATGAAAAAGGAGCCTTCCTGCTAAGTACTAACAAGACCTATCATAAGTTAATAAGAAAAAGAGAAAAAGACAGTATCCAATCAAAATGAAGAACCAATTTGGATAATAGAGGCAACTTGCAGGAAACTCAACAGTAGGCATTCCATACAGTTCAGTGAGCACAAAAAGTTGAATCGTGCTTTCTGAGTAACTTCAAGTATACCTGAGCAAATCGCTGCTTGAAATAGTCATAGATCATGTGTGACTTCCGTGATAACAATGCCAATGGAATATCATCACCCATGCAAAACGTTGGCTCCTTCCCTTGTGAGGCCATCGTTTCGATTACCATCTGCACATCTTCACTTGAATAGCCAAATGCCCTAAAAAACCAACACAATCAAGAGGATAACTCGCATTTATTCCAAAGGTTAAGCCAATGAAAAAAAAAAAAACAACCTAACCTGAAATGACTACACACTATCAGAAGAAAAACATCCTACAGAAAATGTAGTAGTGAAAAAATGAAAATAAAGTATACACATCTACGCATACAAGGATACGCCTAACCATCATGTATATAGTATATGCATGAATATGTGGAAAGATATTTTTTAAAGATACATAAACCACGAATGACAGATTTGAGTAGTATGCCAGCAAAAGATGAAATAATTTCCTTTATATATATATATATATATATATATGCATGCATCCGTGCACACATATACGTATAGGCACTAATATTGCACAGATATTTTCTTTTTATATGTATATATGTGTACACCTATATATAAAGAACAATTTATGAACAAATGCTTAATAGTATAAATGCTCAATAACAACTTGCTAGGCCAACCACAAGTTCTGACAGCATCATTAGCCAAAATATACTAGCTCAGATGAATATAACTTACCTGCACACTCTACACATAAAGTACATATGTGTTTATAAACAATACTTACTAAAGTTTGTTTCAATTATTTTCTTTTTAAGTCTAAAAATTTTATTTCATTTAGTTGGTATAAGTTTATAAACTCATATATCCATAAGAAATGAACACACATGGTGCTCATCAAATATTATGCAAACCATCCAACCAGGTATAAGAAATAATATATTATTTGTTACCCAGTGAACCCTCATGCAACTAACACATTTCAATTCTGATGACAGGATGATTCATGACGAAATGGATGATAACAAAATAGCAAGTCTGGGTTATCAATGGAGGAGTATTTTTCAAATTTTAGTACCAAAATGCTACCAAAATGAAGTTAATATACAAGCACAGCAGAAAGGTACAGTTTAAGATTAATTACTAATGAATTAGAGATGACAGCTTCATTCACTTCTTCTATCTAAGGAATCCATAGTTCGGCAAAGAGAGAAATTCACGGCATTGGTCAGGTGTGGCACTATCATTCACAGATGGTCAAGTGGCAATATTACAAATGGTGGGACACATTCTATGATTTTCTTCTTTTTCTGGAACATTTCTTTAATTTATCACAATGGACTTGCTCAGCCTCATCAGGAAAAGAACTCGATATAAAATTCCAGCTTGAGTTCTAGTGGTTCAGTTACATAACACTCTGAAAATGCCTTCATATAACAACTAGCTAAAAGTTGGATACTGAAATTGAATGAAGGATAATATGAAACTGATTCTTACTGCTGGTGTCTCAAAGCCATCTCATTATCCATACCAACAGATGAAAGAAAGTTCACAGGTTTTATAGAACGCATATTTTCTTTCAACCAACTCCCATATGGATTTTCTGAAGCCACTCTCTTCTTGACATCTGTATTTTCATAAACCTAAAATAAGAAGATTGGACAAGAGGTTCAGAGTCTGCAAATCTTTAAAAGAAAAGAATTATAAAGGACAGACAAAATGACATGTGTCCAGCCAGCAACTCAGTACAATTTTTTGGTGCACCGTAGAGGAGTGTTCTAGATGTCCTTACAAAGTAGCAACATTAGCATAATATTTAAATTTTATCTGGTTTATTATAAAAAGATGCAGACATCAACAGGGTACCAGACTGTAACATGGGAGAAATCCACAAAGAATATATGTAATACATTTAAGAATAAAGTTGAAAATCTGTGTGATGAGTTCAACTATTCATTTCTAGTAATATGCAGAACCAAACTGGTAAAGAGGCCAGAATAACCAAAGTACCAGAAGAATAGTTCACCACAAGACAGAGAACCTAAGATTTTGGAGGTGACAAAAATGAAATACTACTATGCATTTGTGTAAAATAGTTTAGGTCCGTGCATGCCATCATTTGGAGTGCACCCACAGTAAGGCACTACTGCCTGTTATAGGATTGTCAATCTGATGGCTGAAATTGATATTTAAAAACGAATTTTGAATGTCATTACAGTTGACTAGCTAGACAATGTCTAGATTTAACAATAAGTAGCCCAAGCTTGGATTGCATTCAAAGTTCAAACTTCTTCCTTAATAACAAGATTCTACTGAATGATGGCTAAATAGAAAGGTTCATTGAAGCTGGTAATTCTAGACAAAGATTACTATATTAATTGCCAACATGGCAAATATTTACCAACACAATGTACGGCCTACCATGGTGTTGGCAACTTGGCTTGATCAAAGCCATGAAACTCAATTGAAGGCAGCAACTCCAATGCAGAAGAATGTAAGAGGAACTATTGAAATGTGTCCCTCTGGTTGATGCACTAAGAGGGTCAAACCGATTCTTATTTCATCTTAAAGTTTTGATAACATCTAAGGAGAACCTGTGACAAGAAAATGGGGACGTATTCCCTCCACCAAATTCTCCTCTTTTCCCACCAAGGGCGGTACTGGTATTTGACCCAAAAAGCAACTTAATCCAAGCTGTCAAATGCATATGATAGAGGATAGGGAATAAGAACCATTCTAATGTGAATGAATGTGCTTACCACATTTTTTATTATCACAAAACCAAACAAGTGTACTGTGAACCAGTCGGTAGATAATATGATTCACTATTTTCTTGAATTCTTGATAGACAGCAAAGATATGTAAAATTATTTGCTTTATCTGTCATAGATTGGCCAGGAACAAGAGTTCATAAATATCAGTTGTAGTATTCTTGCAGTTTAGCTAAAAACACAGTAAGTTTCTGACACCTTCTTATCATATGTTAAGCACCTAATCAGAATAAGAACCCAGTATCAGTTTATTTCAGAGATAAAACTAATAAATAACTATACATACTTGAAAGCAACTTGAGCTCATGTGTCATCAATTAAATGGGCATATCATAAATAACAAACCACTAATATCATATGTGAAATGTAACTCTCATGACAAGAAAAATCTATAGCATTAACTACTAATCAAATCTATTATCACCGAAGGTATATAGCAAATAAGTAGACACTTCATGCCTAAAATGAACTTCAATTATGACATAAAATGAAGCAACAAGAAGTAATGGAAGAAGCTGGAAATAAAAGCATCAACAGAGTCACAAACCTGGCCACTCTGTAAATCAACTGTTATCATCATTCCAGGACCTAATCGTCCTTTCATTATGACCTTTGACTCATCCATTGGTAGAACACCAACCTGCAGATTACCACTATTTCCTGAGTCTTGAAACAAATAACTTCACAAATTAACAATTTCTTAGAAAACCAACAAGGACCTGTATAATGTAAGGAGACTATTGAACAATGTTAACAAAACTTAAAATTCAAACAATCTCAAATAACTTGGCATGATTGGTAGAGCCTCTGTTGTGCAACTGGCTGGATGCATTACACTGCTCTGCCCATCAGCTTACCTAGTGTATCACACACAATAAGGGATTGCATATTACACCATGGTTTTGAAAAGTGAAACCTGAGAAACGGCTTGCCCTGCCCTTTCTTTGAGATTATGTAATGTTTAAATATTTATGAGATTAATAATGATGACATAAAAAGAAGAAAAAAATTGGTTCCCTGCTGCACAACTCTCCCACGTACATGCTATGAAGTATAAATATGTATCATTTGAGAAATTTACTAAAGAAGTTTTAGCTAAAAAGGACATAGAACTACACTTTCACTGGCAGATATTCGACACAAAGGATAATAAACTTTCTCCTTAGCCTATGTAGAAATTTGACGAAGAAAAAAAAAAAGATCTCAAATAAGTACGTATCTAGTAATTACTAAATAGATAGTATACCTCAGATGCAACATAGACAATATCATCAGTTGTTCGCCAATATCGAGCTGGACGAAGCCCATTTCGATCAAGGCAGGCCCCTACTGTTTTTCCATCACTGGATACATTGGAAAATCATAATTAGTCAAACATCATAGATATATATGACGCAGTTCACAGGTCACAAGAGGTTTGAAGTTGCATCATCTGTGATACTTTTTTCAGTAGACAATTCACTGCAACTCTTTCGAGTTTACTGAAGAAACATTGTTTGGATCATGAAAGCAATAAAGAACAAACATGATCCTACCCATACAACCCAATGGTTTTCTCAACCTGATGAATGAAATTTCTGTGATAACAAAACACTGAGACCATCTGCATCTAACAAAGTAGACATATGAGCCCTTCTTGTTGGCAGTCATAATGCAGGTGTGAAAGAACAAAGTTCTCATAGCAATGTACTTTGTTTGTATGCATACTCTTAAAGGTATGTGTAACTTGTTGGCCCATTACTTAATAACTTCAGTTTTTAGATAACTAGTTATCCTTACATGATCTCAGAGCCAAATTTTCTAAAAGGTATGAGTTCAAATCTTGTCTAGTATCATTTCATTCTTAAGGGCCACAAACACTATTATGTTTCATCTATCCACATGTTGTGTATAGGAGCCGAGAAGGGCTCTTAAAAGATATTATATACATTATTGGTCTAATACATAGCAACTAAAGCTTTTGGTCAATAGGTTATTAGCATGTAACACTCTTGAATATCAAATATTAATAAAAGGAGAAAAATGTATTCCAAGTGCAATTCTACTAGTGAATTACAGCCTTTCATCACATGTTTCTACTCTATAAACATAATGGACCACATAAGAACCAATAGATCCACTGTTTTCTTAAGGCAAAGTGTTGTATCCACACATTTGATGTAATATTATGACTACTACAAGAAAGTAGTTCTTTGTAAAAAGAAAAACAAAATGAAAAATAATCTATTTCAATCTCAATTTTCTAGCTTTCTTCCCTCAAGCAAGAATGGTTTTGTAAATAAAACCTTAACCACCCTTTCGCCACCTAACCCCCAATCATTGAAGTTTCAGAATACTCTTCATCAGTTCAAATGTCCAACATCTTCAAACCTTGAATTCTTGATTAAAACTAAATGCATGAATTGTCGTGCCGATAAACAGAATCAGCACAGGCCAATATATATCATGCCAACGAATTATTGACACCAATACGGAGGGAGGATCTCGATACTCCCTTCTGGCCACATACGGCGATGCTTGTCATTAGGAATTGAGAATATCTTATTTTAAATAAATATAATTTTGAATCTCTTTCATCTCTTTTGATACCTGTTTGCATTTTAGTGTTTTATTACCTCAAAATTTTAGAAATCAAAATAAAATTTAAATTTTTCCTAAGTTATTTTCCCCAACTTAGAACATCTGAGAAAAATCATGATATTAGTATCTAATTGCATAAGTTACACTAATATCTAATATGGAAGGACTTGACTTCAATTTTGCCCTTAGAAACCCATTGTAAGGCACTAGAAATGTGTTTAAAGATTATCTTTTCAGCATGACAAGACTAATCAGTGCATTGTTGGCACAACATATGCCAACGATATATATCGTGCTGAGCCAAGGCTGGTACACCCTGTGCCTCTGGCAGACTGGCACAGCATTCATGGTCTAAATGTACTACAACAAATTTACTATCTATATCTAACACTCTGTTATGTCACTAATGCATTTGTGCATCTCCAACACATGCTTCCACTACTGTAAAGCGAAAAGAATGTTTTATATTTCTGCCGGCCTTGTGCCTTTAATTTCAGTATCCTTTATACAAATAAATTAACAAAAATACACACACACAGGCTTGCACTAAAGGGTGATATCTTACTTCTCTCTTATGTACTCAAAAGGGCAGTATAGTGCTAGAATTTATTAGAAGTATACAGTGTTCAAAGGGCTATTAGGAGAGGCTGCTTTTATGGCTCAAATCATAACCGCTTTGGTGCAAGTTAGTTGTCTCCTATGTACTTATATAGTACAAACTACAAAGTGAACCACAATTTGTATATTCCTACATAGTCTTCAGCTAAACATCATCTTGAAGACATGACTACGAGACTTTACATTTTCCCACAGGGGTCTGCAACTTAGCATATTAAAAGTAAATGTCTTACTAAGTGAAGTATCGAGGGCATCCCTAGAGAATCACATCAAATATCATTCCAAATTATATCATGTATAATTTTTTGTACATAGATTACATCAGATATATTCTATCTAAATGTTCTTCTAGATTGCATCTAAACCATGAAATGGAGGTAGTCAATCAATTTAGTACAAAGACACCGGGGCATTTTTTTTAAAATCCTTGTAGGTGAAGTTGTACAATGCCGGTTGTACATATTTTAGTTGTTCTTACAATCAACATAAACAGTTATCACGATTGATGATATCAGCCCAAGTAGCATGACCTTGACTGTCAACTACAGATTGGTTGAAGTTCAAACCATTTAGGTTGAAAGCCATAGTACTACTACCTATACCAACTACAGACCAAGGAAGAAATGTAAGAATGAGAATCGTTGAAACTAGCATATTGGAAGATTAATCAGCCAAAATAACCATGAGCAGCTACGATATTATAAGTTTCTTCCTCTTGACCGAATCTGTAACCTTCATAAGCAGACTCATTTTCAGAAATTTCTCTGATCAAACTAGAGGTTGTCAAAGAACCATTTATAGCACTGAATTAAGTATCAGTCTACAACTACAATTACAATGAAGCATTTTGGAATATCCTTCAGCCCTGGGAGAATGGTAAAATGCTAGCTCTAAACTTCTACTCTCTTATCTGTTTTTCACTTCAAGAATTCAACTCTTTTATCTGTTTTTCACTTCAACTCTTCTTTGGAGCAAGCTCAGCAGCAATAGTCATCATGTGGTGTCATGCCGTCAAACTCCAAATAATTCTTCACTGCACGCAATCTGTGCATGCATATCTGTGGCCACATGAGTGATGAATCACACTGAACTATGAATGACCAAAATTTCCATGCAATGTGCATGAACCGGTACAGTACCCTCTAGTTCCAGCTTGGAGCAAGATTTGTCATGCTTCCATCAGGGAGATGGCTACAGAAATAACTCCCAGAATCTCGGGTGAAACAACGTTCGGCCCAGCCTTCACCACTCAAAGTCCTCCTCACAACACTCGAAAGCCCTTCCCTTTTTGATAAGTGATAATCATACTTTTTCCTTCTAAACATTATCCTCCTATTTCTCTGTTGTTGTATCTTCTTTTAATTATCATCTTTAGGCCAATATGGACATGATTAACAAGAAAAGAATTCTCTTTGGATCAACCACATAGAGTCCAATATCTCCTACCAAAATCTCTTGATCTCTCTTCTTTATTTTCCTTTTGATGCCGACAAATCCCACAACAATAAAAGTCCTACAACAGAAAAATTCCAGATATAGGCACCTGTCTTGAAATATTGTTTTCTTTTACCTATTTTGTTTCCTATTGATGTTAGAAAGCCACGTAATAATTCCTTGTGATCTTTTTAACTTTGCTTTCAATTTCTATTATAGATTGCAGTCTAGGTAGCTCCACTGAGTTTTATAAGAAGCATTTATTGAAGATGGCATTTCTCTAACCTGACATCCAAAACATTTACCAGCAGTATATGGTCATGTAGACCATAGCTTAAAGATGAGAAGGCTCCATAAGAAGTGGAAATGTAGTAATGTACCTTCCTTTGGCTCACCATTTTATAAAATCTTGCAATCATAAATATAAGTACCCAACATGCAGCTTGAATATTGGTTCATATATATGGTTGTATAGTATTCCTGCCTATGAACCATAATACTACATGGGGGCAAGCACAAACTGCAGATCAAAAAAAGAGAGAAGGAATAAGATGTAATAAACATGGATGGCCATGCTGGCGGTGTACCGGCACGTGGCACAAGAGGTGCCACATAGCACCCCTCTTAGTAGCTTCGCTACTTGCCATCTACCTCGTCGTCGAGCTTGCCATCGCCGATTGCCGCTAGCTGCCGCTAGCACTTTCATCGGATCCGTAATTTAAGCTTTTAATCGACCGACTCTGTGTGTGTATGTGTGTGTGTGTGGCTAGGGCACCCGATGGGGGTGCGAGCGGCAACGGCAACTCAACGAGCAATACACGGTGAAGAGTGAAGGTGAGTATTCTCTTACCTTTTCTCTTTCCCTCTTATGGCACGTGCTTTGCCGTGTCAGTGGTCGGCAAAGTCCGTGTCAGTGGTCGGGAAGGTCCATGCCTATGGCAAGGCCATCATTGGTAATAAATATGCCAACATGAATTCCTGTTGAGATACAGTATGGCCAATGTAACACCTATGTCTATTATCAACTTTGCATATATAAGCGAATTACAATAACATATGTATATCAATAAACAATAGAAACGCATGATGCGCATAAGGTAAGAAATGTGCCAAAACAGAAAAGATAAGGAGATATGTGGATCGATGCCCAAGAAGAGGAAAGGTAGGAGATTAAATAAACCCCTTTACTGCCTAAAAAACCTTTCCCGTATTAAGCATGAAAAGAAATAAGAAGAGAGAGGGAAGATAACCACCAAGCCGTGAGGGAAATAAAATCAACCCACAAGGTGTCCAACAGAAAAGAAGAGAAAACATGAAATCCACCACAAAAGGGAGAAGGGAAAGGAGGGGAGAAGAGATACTTGTGGAATCCTCCAAAAGAACAAATTTTGTTCTATTTTTTCATGATAAAACTTACATTATTTCTTAACTTATCACAACCCTACATAACGAGAGCATTAAATCACAATGTCTAAACTAAAAAAGAATCTTTTCATAATCCTATTCAAGCCATACAAGAATGTTTTTAAATTCAACATCAGCCAAATCATAAGTTTCTATCAAAAGTTACCAACAAACAAACTAGCATCCAAACCTCCGAAATTTGAGGAGTTTAGACCAAATAAGAAATAAATACAATTTTCACCTAAAGAAATTAGGTCCAAATATAGAAAATTGAATAGCCAATTCCCATCAATACATCATTTACATAAAATCAAGAGTAATAAAAGGAAAAAAGATAAAAAGTCGAACTAATGTAAATAAGCTGCAGAATCAATAAACCTACCAGGTTAAAAAAAAAAAAAAAGAATCCAACTTTGACATATAAACTTTTGATTAAACTTTTCAGAGAACATCAAGTACCTAAATAGAAGCAATGCAGGTCCATCCCAAGCCTCCATTTGACCTTTGTAATAGTCATAAAAATCAATAACCTAATACATAAGAGATTGCTGCTATAAATATTTGCAAAATTTCATATCCAAGAAAGAAAGCTCAGAAATAATAATTAAGTAAAATTAGCATTTGAGTGAGTTCAACAGGAACCAGGATTTCAGCAATATTACCTCAGGATATTTTATTGTTAGAGTTGGATGATTCTTGTATGCCTCGGGAACAAGAATCATAAGAGCTTCTGCTGGACTTCGACCACTTCTTAGTAATATCTAATCAGATGGAACATATGTAACCAATCAAATACAAGAATTAAAGAACTCAAAGAATAGAGTTAGAGTTTCAATGAGTTATAAGTAGAAAGATTTAAGTCCAGCATCATTGACTACGTGCGTTTGTAAAACAAGAATGCATTTGCAGCTATATATATGGCCCAAAGGAAATTGCAATAAAACCAGCAATCATAACGAATACATTGCTGAAGCAAATAGGTATTTTTTAATCATATACTGCAAGTACTCCAACTTACAGAACATAGCAAATAAGAGTATGCTAACCTAACATGATTTCTTGTGCAGTTAGTATTTAATGTTCAGTTTTGTACTAATATTTGTATCACGACATGATATCATATCTTATTGAAGATCATAATTAGAAAGCTAAGATAACCCTCCTCAACCTCGCTCTTGATACAGTCCTTTCTCATGTTTCCCATTTCTAGGCAACCAAAGCTCAGATAACCACCTAATTATGTCTATCAACCATTGTCCAAACCTACAACCAGCAAAGTGCATACAAACTATAAACTTCCATCATTTTGTAAACCACAACCTTCACCGGATGCAAAGAATTCAAAAGACAACATGAAAGCTCTTCCATGCATCCAATTTGCATTGTATCACTTAAGGACTCTTTCATCAAAGGATCATATGACAGCGAGAAGATGAGGAGTGGCTTGAAATTTCTTCAACAGCATTCTTCTTCCTTGATCCAAGTATCCTTGTGATGGATTAGTTATTCTAGGATCTCAACATGCTTAATACCTTCCACATTTTCCTAAGCCCAAAATCAGCCCTTGGTTTTCTCATATTTCTTATAGAACCACTAACCCCTATTAGTTGCCCTACACTACTTCCCACTAATTTTCAATAACTCCACTACCCTAATAAACTTATAATCCTCCACCCTCCCCATTAAACCTCACTCACCATATCCCACATTGCTGCAACCAATTCTAGGTACCCCTTTCATTACCACAATGAAATTTAACAGGGCATAACTAATTACCTCTCGGAAAATATAACAAAAGAAGTTAGCAACATAGTATTATAACATCCTAGAATATAAGCAAGTAAGTATATCATCACATTATGTTACAACTATTATTGTACTATCAGTTTACATGATTAGCTAGATGCATGATCATACTCAACATAGAAAAGAAAATCGCAAGAGATCCTTGTAAACCAAAAATTGAAGTAATCTAAACTCTGACTCTTACTTCTGCAGCACTATCAAGGTTTGCCGAGTCAGATGCCTTGGGGTCACCAAACGGGCGTATTTCATTTTCACGGCCACGCCAAACAGGGGACTGAATTGTAGCTTCTCGTGATTGCATCCAATTCAGGTTTCCCTAGTAGAAAATTTCTTGTGTAAGTAAGTACCCCACAAACAGTTGAGATTAAATGCTACAAGATAATATATCAAAACTACAATCTCTGCAAAATGAGAAGTAAGAACTCCAAATATAAGAAACATCTGGAACCTGTATTGTATTGATCTCGCCATTGTGTCCAAGTAGCCTCATTGGTTGTGCAAGAGGCCATCTAGGACTAGTATTGGTACTGTATCTTCGATGATAGATGGCAAAAGAGGATTTGTAGAGCTCATTTTGCAAGTCCAAGTAAAATTGTCCCAAAACTTCAGAGCGAAGCATGCCCTTGTAAACAATTGTTTGATTTGAGAAAGAACAAAAATAGAGCTCATCCTTCCATTCTGCAGATTTTGCAGCTCGTTCAATCAACTTTCTGCAAATGTATAGTTCTCTTTCTATGTCATCACTGTTCTCCTCCAGAATGTTGACAAAGACTTGTTGAATATTAGGCATGGTTTCTTTGGCATAGTAACCAACTACTGATGTATTTACAGGAACAGGTCTCCACCCAAGAACCTCCAAACCCTCTTCTGAAAGAATCTTTGTAATAACTGTAAAAGGACATATTGCCTACTTGAATATTTCGAAAGATCGGTGAATGTAATCAAAGATGGACAAGGTTTTTTCCCAAAAAAAGCAGATACTACAATAACATATGAACACAGCAATAAGTTTGAACATCAAACTTCAAAAGAAGAAAAAAAGGAACAAGATTACCTTTTGAAGCAACAGATATAAGCAGTAATCATGCAGCAAATCATGTTAAGACACTATTATAACATAAAAATACAAAAATTCAGGTTTTAACTTTTAACAGTTATCTCAGCTCAGAAATAAACAAATATAATAGTAGAAAAGTGACAGATGAAGGGAGCTCCAAGCATGTACTACTGGCGGATAAATATGATATGAATAACTTCCCAAAGAATATATACAAATCTATCGAGAAACAATGTTAGATGCATTACCTGATTTTGCATCTTCCATGAACTTTTCATCTCTGGGAAGAAAAATCATGCCAACACCAGTCTTTGACTTCGACAGTGAAGGAAGTCCCTGCTCACTGGCCCAGGTATTATACAGATCCCATGGTATGGAGCTCATCAAGCCAGCCCCATCACCAGAGTCGTTATCTGCTCCACAACCTCCACGGTGTTCCATGCATCCAAGAGCTGTAAGAGCATCCCTAATAATCTTGAAAGAAGGTTCATTTTTCAAGTTTGCAATGAACCCAACACCACAAGCTCCTCGTTCAGATAGGATATCATTCAAATTTGCAACCTGATAGATAGTCATTAAGGATCAAGGTATAATAAGGCTTTAATTTATTCCATAAAATAAAAAAGGAACTAAAATAGGACAAATCACAAAGTTAGTTGGGTTTAATAAGGAAGGGCATTTGGTAAAACTTAAGGGATAAATAGATGTACTTATAATGTGAACTGAGTACTTAAGATTTTGGAATGCATATCTCAATATAGCATCTGAACCTTCAAAGATTGGAGCTATATATGTAGAAACACAAAAACACTCTAGGAGTGTATGTTACATACAGCCAACTGAACACATATTTTATCCACCTTTAGAACATTGATGTTATCCCAGAAATTTATTATAAAAAAATAAAAATAAAAAACTAGATTTTGCATGATGGTTGTTGTGGCAACAACTAGTTTCTTTGCAGTCACTTCTAGAATAGAAGAACCTATTAGTGCCTTCAGGTAAGCATTATCAAGCCAGTCAACACGAATAGTGTCGATGGAGTGCCAGCACGTGGCACGCGACCATGCCAAGATACTCCTGCCACTTCACGTTGAGCTTAATTAAGCAAAATTAAGAAAACATCAGAAATGAAATCATCAAATTTGTGCTTAATAGTTGTAAGCTTGAAGTAGAGTGAATGTACTGCATATGGATTAATTTTAACCCAATTGCATTTATTGGATGAAATTTCCTAATAAATAGAAATTTTGGACTTTCCCCAAATTTTCTACCCTAATTTTGAAATTGATAATGTAGAAAAATAATAAAGTTGGAGTCAAATTGACATAGAATCAGTGTAAATCTACTCCATATAGGTCATTTGCAATCATATATAGTAATACAAAAATAGTATCTTTCCAACCTTTGGCCCAAAATTTTGAAAGAAAAAATCTGAAGAAAGAAACCGGAGAAAATCATCAAATTGAATTTTAATTGCTATATGATTTAAGTAGATCTACCTTTGTCGTCAAATGTGATTTGAATGTATAAGCAACTTCTAGCTTCAGGACACTTTTCTACTTTGACAGTGATTCATATTCCTATTTCTACACAAAATTGGATGTATAACACTAATATCAAGTGCTGAGGGACCTTCATTAAGAGTATACCAAGGTCATATTTGTGTGTGCTTGCGGCGCTGGGGCATGCCAAGCCAATATCAGAATACCTCATGCCACTGCACTGCAATCTTTGCCTACAGGACTCTTTAGCTTATTTATTTCGGTGCAGGGTTATTGAATAAGTGAATGGAAATAAGAACTAAGAACTATAAAAGGTAGCCCATGTTGTGCATTCTAGTTTTGCATCTCTCACCAAATGCATCAATATGAACTAACATCCAGCAATAGAAACTAAACCACAAGAAAGATGAGAGGATGCTCGCATATAACAAGTTAAACTCTATACGTCACTGCAACACTTGTTTCACTACAAAATTCTAGATAACTAGGAAAAGGTAAAGTTTCAGAAAAAAAAATAAGACTAGAACCTAGTAATTGAAGGGAAGGAAGTAGCAAGAAACCAAGGATCAAAAGGGATATACAAGCTAAGTTCCATTATTGATATATAGTTGGCAACCTGGAATAGGAAAAAATCAGGCTAATGCTGAACTTTTAGCAATAACTTATAGGCCTAGAGTCTAAACCTAGCCTTGGTACCACTTATGTGCAATATAGATGTATACAACTAATAACAGAATCCAATAGAGAACTTGAAAATTTTACTGCATTTTTATTTCAGCTGTTAAAAATCAACAATTCATCAAAATGACATAAGCATGAAATTCTTAGATTTTCTCCAAGTCAGAAATTCTTATAAACCTTATATCAAATAAATTTATAACAATTCCAACACTGTACCCCAAGAACATATTAGGTATCAAGAAGAATTTGACATGAGAAACATAAGATCTATCATTGGATACTCCTCTAATTCATTCATGTATACACGTGTACACCAACATTTAAGTATTATGGATAATGATGGAGATCAATTCTCCTTAATTTGATGTAATTTACAGATCATTAGTTCAATGTCACATTAGAAACATAGTTTCTTGTTGAAGCACCAATGTCTTCTCAATGATACTAACATAAGATTAGATGATTTTCCATATAGCATTGCTTGATATTTCTTAAAGTTTTGAAGTGTGAATATAAAATATCAAAATTTGGCCTCTCCTGGTAATATTGTTGACACATGTTATAAAGCTAAGCATATGGGAGCAGGGATACTAATTAACAGATTGAGGAAACAAAGATTTGATGCTGTATTTATGAAGAAGTTCGCAACAAGGAAAATTTGGCACTGAACATTTATTTGGATGTACCTAGAAGATATTTTGGAAAAGATTATGATAGAGGAATTTGGGTTACTAAGGGGGGGTTTAAAGGAAAGACACAGGTGAACTTACAGAGCTTGTGGAGAAGCAAAGACAAGCAGCCTTGTAACTTCTAACACAATCAAAGCATGCTCTCAATATATATAAATATATATATAGCAAGGACAAAACACAATCAGCCAAAAGGGCCTCAAATCAACCATTGTTGTAGAGCCTCCCAAAAATCTTCTCATTTGTTGGTTATATATCCCAAGTATATCCCAATAAGAAAGAGAAAGGAAGAAACATCAGGCCAATCAACATCCATATAGTAAGGGTGAATAAGAAAGGTGGCCTTAGTTCTCATACCAATAACATCCAAATTGCATCCATTTATTAGGAATTAATCAACTCTTTCTCTTTATGGTTCTTTATGCAATTATGTTTCTGGATTCAGCTTTTCTATGCTCAATTGATGTTCCAAAAATGACATTAGTATTTCACAAATTCCATGTCCTCTAGAGTATAGACCATTGACAATCAAAACGAAAAATAATGTTGAACCAATCTAAATAAATAGCAAACTTATTGAATAAATAGAAAGAAACAAAGTACAAAATAATGTTCACAGTACACAAAGAGCAACTTTTGTATCTCTATTTCTTTTCAATCAACTTCAAGGAACTTAACCATGATATTCTTAGTTTGATACTTAGATCCATGTGAAAACACTACAAGTAAGATCGTCAGTGTGAAAACTCACTTAATGCTTATTGCAACTAATATATGCTTAGTGGAAAATATAATTATTTTCAGAAAGACTAGAACTATTTAGATAAGCATAACAAAGAATTCATTATGGGTTCATGAAACTTTTGCAAGCTAAACTCAAGAAAAGAAAGACGAATCAAGAGAGGACGTCAGAACAAGGGATTTAGCTCTATGGTTTTCTACTGAAAATAATGAATTTCAACATCAAAAGAATTATACTTTTGTTGAGTGAAACTCTAACCTTCAAAAGGAAATCCAAAATCATGATATTTTTTTGCATTTATGATATCCTATGCATCTTGGGCACCCTAGTAAACATGTTTACATGTTGGAAATAATCAGTAAAAATATCAACATATATGTTGGCAATCTGAATACCATTCAGGACATAGTATAATAATGTACTTAAAAGGAGCCTCTTTTTATGTATTAAATCGATGAGCCCAAAATGCTATGTCAACGTCAAAAGCAACTTCAAAAAAGAATTTAATGTATCAATGTGACGACTCAAAGTGGCCAACAGTATGGTAATTTATCGACTAGATTGAGGTTAAAATGCTTCCCCGCAGTGAACCAATAGTTCCCAACCACCTAGCCGGTGAGACTCTAAATCCACCAAGCGCCTTGAATGAAATAGATTTGCTCTGATTACATAGCAGTTCCTTTCAAACGAATCAACGACGCCAAAGGTCTATCACTATAAGAGATCAAAATGGAACTGTTGTTGCCAAAAACAGAGCGTTCAACTTACGTAGGTCTACTTTAAACTCGTGAGCACTTGATCGAAAAAACTCAAACTGACCCTTTGCATCAAAACAGAGAAAAAGAAGATACCTTAATAGGCAGATCATCTTTCTTCCTCATCTGAGACACCCCAACTGCCTTAAGAGAAGCACCGGATCCGCCATCCAAATCAAGCGCAGCTTTTACCGACGACAAGTACCAGCTCCGCCTACGAGCACTCACTTGCCTCAGCCGCCTTGGGTTGCGCGAGAGAGCGCCAATATCCCCCAAGAGGAGGCTTCGATTCGAGGACAAAAACACGGGGTTGGAAGAGCGGAGCAGGATCTTGCTCGCCGCCGGATTAGGCTGCGGAAGGCTCGCCATTACCCCTTCCTCTTTTGAAGTCGGACACAAACCCCAAGGGCAACGCTATACGATTACTAATACTACTACTAAGTGAAACGAAACAAAAAATAATCGTGTGGAGGAAACGCGAGAGATGAGGATAAATGAGAGAGAGAAGAAGAAGAGGATGCGACTCTTTGTTGAGAGCAAAGAGAGAGAGAATGGAAACCAACCACCCGCTTCCCCTGACGTCTACCTCCAGAAATCCAGAGAGAGAAAGAAACTAGAGAAGAGAGAGAAAGAAAGAGAGAGAGAGAGAGAGAGAGAGAGGAACAAATAAATAAAATTAATAACGTGTGTTGTTTGGGGACTCGTTTTAAAATTTCGTACAAAAGATTGGAATGGACTTGACTAATTTTATCTATTCGCTAGTGGTATATAATTTATGAGATTCGTTTTTCTTTGCCAATCCGAAAGACCGACTTTTGGGGGGACCACGGTAGCAGTTACTTATACTTCTTTTGTTATATATATGCTATTTCGAGGGAAATCCCGGATTTATAGCTTATAAGCGGCTTAGTTCTGGTCGAGCTTTTTATTCGTAAATGTGACATTTGATAACTCTTATCAATATCACTTGAGATATTAAGTTAATTGGGATAAGCCTATCTATATAGTTGAGTTTTATTAAAAATAAATAAAAGGATTTTTGCCGAGGGGCGTTCGAACGCCTACACGCGTTCATAAAAACAAAGAACGCAAATTATGTATTCGAATGAAATCGGGCTATTCGAACACGATCATTCGAACGCCTGCACACATTTGCAACGACATAGAATTGTAATTCCGTGTTCAAACGCGACCAATCGTGTTTGAACGTACCGCGACTAAAGTTGTTAGTTTGTTAGGATTTTTTAACTTAGTTGATGGGTTTAGGATGAACCTCTATAAATATGTAAAGAAAACTCTAATTAAAGTTTATCTGATCATTAAAATTAACATTGTGCCTTTATCTTCTTCTCAACTTTCTCTGGCCATTGGCACCCTCTTCCACCTAAGTCTTTGGTCGGCTTCCTCTAACTCTTAATCCCCCTCTTCTATAACAACTTCTCTCCCTTCACACTAAGGAATTAACATAGCATATATCTAGCAAGCTAGAGTTTAATTGACCTTTAACCACTGTTCGATCGATATTTCAAGATCTAATCATCTAAACCCTATGATCTTAAATTCATTAGAAAGTTAAGGAAAATCCATTAGTTAGATTTTTTGCAAATCCCCCTGAAAGTTACGAACCTGACCAAAAACTGTTTCGGATCGGATCACGCAGTTAAGAATGCGTTAATTAATCAACACTAAAATGAAATTTACACTTAACAGCCTTCGATTTTTTTTTTTTTTCCTTCATCTTATCCTGCCCTCATTTATTATAATTTTAAGAGTAAGGGAACCATCTGATTATAACGAAGTATTCTGTTTTTTGTTTAATTGTGCTATTGTTTTGGACAAAATTAAGATATTTTGGCAGTACGAGTGCGGTCCAATAATACAATTCGTTAGATTTGAAGTCTAAGTTAGATACTTCTAAGTGACTCTAAAATCAATTTGAATTTTGAAGTACATATTCTATTCCGATAATCACAGTGTATTTATTAATATTTTTTAAAAATAATGATTTTCTGAAGATATATGATCTCTTACTATTATTCTATTAAGTTAAACTATTGCTTGGGACGTAATTTAAATACCTAATGTGTTGCACTTAAATATATGCAGCAAAATAACACTGCCAAATTATAATTAATTTTAACTAAATTATATATTTCGGATTTTAAGGATGAAAATTTGTTAAAATTGGAAATATGTACATTAGTTAAATTACAACGAACTTCATAACTAAATTATGTAGATTAAATTAATTGTTGAACATATATACATTAGTTATACTACAACAAAATACATAAGTAAATTACATATTCCGTATATTAAGCAATTGTTTGCATTAATTGTGATTATTTTTCTATATTAGATCAATCCAGGGACAAAATTCCATGCATGAGCAGTCTAATCCTAGTAATATTAATTTGAATCATTTAGAGGCACGAGGGTTATGACATCTCAATCATCCTACTAATCAATCATTTGCATTTAATGGACAATATATACAACATCTCAATCATCCTACTAATCAATCATTTGCATTTAATGGACAATATATACATGATAGTAAAGTTAATTTTTCTATATGTAATTCTCATAATATTGTTACAATAAATATTATTGATCCACAGGATAGTAATGGCAAACCCAACAAGAATTTTAGTCAAGATTTATCTATTATTGATTCGATCAATTTATTTTTAAATGATAAAGCATGTCCGAATCTTCATGAAGAGTTTTTTTTTTCTTGTTTTTTGGATTCTATTGAACTATCACTAACCAATAAAAATGATATGTTGATAAACTTATGCATCCAACTTTATGATGAACGTAGAATCATTCGCTTGTAAATATACTCATATCAACTGATGGTGACTATTAGCTTAGTTTAGATATATCCATATCAAGTAAAGGTATTGATGAATATGTAGAATCTCATACATAATATTTAGAAACTCATAAAGCTAAGATGTTATAATTTATCTCAGATAATATTTTTTTATTGGGAAGATTTTTCAAAACTTATTAGAGTTTGTAAAAGCACTAATATTGTTTGCTATCAAATATATATTTAAATTTAAATTGGTTAGAACTAATTTACGTAAGATTGTTGCTCGATGCAATTCAGAAGAATGTCCATAAGAGAGAAACACTATAAAGTTGTTAAGTGTAAATACATTTAGGATCATTATCGAATAATACGCATGTAGTAGAGGTATATCTAAGAGGGATCATATATAATGTACAAATTTGTTCATATGGAAAGAAGTGCATAAGCAAATGTTAAAAAATACTAAAACATACACAATTAAGATGATTCAAGTGGACATATAAAAAAATAAATTTAGAGTTTCAATAGGTTACTATAAGACATATTGCACTAAACGTAAAGCAGTGCAATAGATTCATGATAGCTATAAAGAATCTTATAAGTGGTTGTAGAGCTACCTCTATGAGCTTGAGAAGAGGGATTCTAGTATTATACAAAGTTGTAATAAGTTAGCTGATTGTGAATGTTTTAAATATGTATTTTAGGCTTTCAGTACATATTTGTATTCATTCAGGTCACAATTTTCTCTACTAAATCAATAAGTTAGATAATAAATAGTGGATCCAACTTTATAACACATTTTAGTTTTCTCATTATGACATCTAATTATAAGTTTACCAAAGAAATATTGATATGTAACACCTCTAGATCAACATTCTCTTTCTTCCTTTTCTCTACTTTTTTTTTCCTCCCCTCTTCCTCATCCTCATCGTTCTCTTTCCTCTCTTCTTCTCTTCCTCTCCTTTCTCATTCATTTTATCTTCTTGTTTTCTTTCTCTTCCTATTGCTCTTCATTAGCCTTCTCTTTCTCCTCTTCCACAACCTTTGTTCATCTTTCTTCTCTTCCATTTTCTCCTGTTGCTCCCCTTTCTCTTCCCTCAACATCAAAGCTGCACAAAAACCCGAACAATGCTAGATTTGCTACGAAGAATGTGAGGGTTTTTTTTGGCATCTAAACATCTCATTTAGATCTACTATAATGGACTCAATAGTTGAACCAATCTCATTTAGATCTATCTCTATATCAATATTCTTTATCAAATATCTCATAACTTGTCACAACTCTTGCATATGCTCGTACATAGAATTTAGACACATTACATGAACAAAAATTATGTTTTAAAATATAATTTACCAATTATATAACTTAATAAAACCTAACAATCTCTCAATTTGACAATTTATGATAAAACTAAGATTTAAAAAATCAGGATCGAGATCGACCTTTCGCAAAAATGATACATATCGGCCGAATCGACCATATAGTCGCCTAGATAGGATTAGATTTTTTTAATTACAAGAAATTCTAAATATTATTTGAAAATACAGAAATATTTTAAAAATTTAGAAAACATGACAAAAGACAAAGAAAATAATAATTATTGACATATGAGCCCTAAAAATCAAAGAAAAGTACTAATTTACTCAAAAATTAAAACTTTGATGAATACTGAGTTGGCTCTCGTAAATCCCTATGGTTGTTTTCATCATAATCACCATAAGTTTATAAATAATGATGTTTAGGGCCTAGTGCTCCAAAGAGTAATTGTATCATATCATTCATAATAAATAGATCTTGTTGTCTTTGAGGTGAATAATAATTAATATATGGATCTTATGTCTAAGAACACTAAGGATGATAATAACCAACATATGAATCATGTGATGGTTCCAAACAATTAATACTTAATGAACTATAGTCATAGGAAGCAACATCTTGATAACGATGTCGTTGATATATATATATATATATATATATATATATATATATATATACATTCTTAGTTTCTCTATCTTCAATATATATGTCTTCTTAACTTGTATCATCAGGATCATCAAGATTATTACTAGCACTAGTAGCTATACTATCTCTCGTCGTCGAATGACTTTGTACCAGCTTCTGCTCTCGTCATGATCTCCTCTAATGCCTCATCTAACCTTGAGTTATCTTTATTATCTAATAATCTATCTTCCACTTCTTCGATCCATGGAGTCAAGGTAAAATATGATTTAAATCAATCAATTGATCATTTTTTATCTTTCGTTTTAAATTTCTCTCTCTTAATTTTATATAATAATGGCAAAATACTAATTTCTCTAAACTCAACATTGTCAATTGATTACGTGTTTTATTATAACTAAATAAAAGGTAGTCCAATTTCTTTCACACTATGATGAAAACACAATTTGACTTAAAATCTTCTTTGCTATTGGTATCAAATTTGGTGCCTCCTCCCATTCATTAATTGACCATCATTCAGTTAACTATTATAAGATATAACTGCAGCAACTTTAGTAGTACTAAATTGACCAACTCTCAATTTATATTTTTTCATCTGATTTATATTATTGAATACATTTTATAAAAAATTGAATATATTAAAACTTTAAATAATTAATAATAAAATTATTCAATTAAATAATAACTCACTTCTCTATCTCAAATGATTTGCTTATAAATAACAAACTCTAATATACTAATTACTTTTCTAACCCATAGCAATACTATAGTATCATTAATGACATTTGTAAAGAGTTAAAATTTGAGACTTGGAAAATATCCTATAGAAATTTGTAATTTAAAATTTGTAAGAATTCAAATCTCAAAGTATTTTTAAAAAATAAATTAATAAACTAATGCTTACCAATAGCGTGTATATTTTTATGTAGTTGTTTATTTCATCTGGAGTCAATCAACTTCTACCACTTTTTATAACTTTTGCTCACAATATTTAATAACAATATCTTTTGAACTAAGAGGCGGAAGATCAGGCTCTACTGATTGTATAATATTTACCATTGTGTGATAATAAAGGCTATCAGTTATATTGAAACAAATATGATTGTAAAAAAAGAATTTAAAGAAAGATAGCCCTACCAATATATTTCTTTGCATCTTTCTATTACTTTAAGAGCTATCTTGATAATAGTCTGTGTATGACTTATTTTTCTCTGAATATATGTATCTATTGATCAAATATTTTTAGACTTTATTGTAAAACTCGTAATATCAGGAGTCTTAGAACTACTGCCTTCATATTCTCCTTCTTCCTATAGATGAACTGATCTAAATTTTTAAAAGCTACCACCAAGTCGACCACTATTTCTTTTTATCTCTTCATATTTTTATGTATTTCTGTTTTCTTTCATTGTCATTCTTATCTGTTTCTTCTCATCATCCTCCCCACTCTACTCATTGCTATCATTATTAATATTTTCATGGTCATATATCAATTCTTGATTCAACATTTGTTTATCCTTATTTTTGTTTATTAGATGAGTCAATATTTCTCTTTTGACTTTCAAACTAACTTGAATGCAAGCTGCTAATTTTTTTTTGTCTTCCAATCAAATATTCTTTCATATGGCTGACACGGTCACTCATTTTCTTTCCACACCAGTTGTATTTGACACACTTTTTATCTTGGCTAAGAGCAACATAATGTTGCCAACCAATGTCTTTATCTTGTGAATTTTTTTTTTTGGAGCCATTTTAATTTTAATGTAAACACCTAACTAGAGATCAAATTAAAAATATGAATTATAGTTTAAAAATTAAAAAAAACAATTTCAACAAATTAAATAATTCAAAAATAAAATAAAAATATAATTTATTAAATATTTAATCTTAATTTCAGTAAATTAAATGATTCACTAAATATTTAATCTCAATTTTAGGTTCAGTAAATATTTATTTGGATTTCATGTAGATATTATTTCATGTGATAATATATGAATTAAATACTATAATTTTAGCAAATTAAAATAAATTAGTAGATATTTAATTTAAATTTCAGCAAATATTTAATTTTAATTTCAGAAAAATATTTAATCTTAATTTCAGCAAATTAAATAATTCAGCAAATATTTAATTATAATTTTGGTAAATTCAGCAAAGAACAATTTAGATTATAGAGAGTTATTATTTGGAAAAAAAATCAATAAGAGAAGAAAAAGAAGAAGAGATCAAAGAGAAGAATATCAAAAGAGAAAAAAAATTTCTTCTTGACTTTCACTAAATAGAATAGATTAGAAAGAGAGAAAGAAAACCAAAAGAAAAGTGAAAAATTATGGTGCAGTGAAGGAGAAGAAGAAAGAAAAAAGAAGAGAGAGAGAGAAAGAAAGGGTAAAAAAAATTAAAAAATTGAGAAAAAATTATATACTAGAGTTTGTCAGAGCTAGATCTGCATTAGTAGAGTTCGCCAAAGTTCGTTGGAGCTAGATCTCTCTGTTAGAAAGACTAAGAGAGTGAGAAGAAAATGAGAAATGAGTGAAAGAGAGAAAGAAAGAGAGAGTGAGAAGAAAATAGTAAAAAAGTGGTTTGGCTTAAGGACATCAATAATTGATGCCCTCTGAGTCAGATCCATCTGACCTTGTTTAACTAATATTGGTCAATCCTGATCTGAATCGGTTGATCCAAATTAGGCATGGATCAGGATCGGGTTTTGATGTGGTTCGGACTTCACCGAGTCGTCTCGAGCATGGATACACCCTATGGAAGTCTTTTCTTATTGTGTTTAGTTATTTATTCTAGAAAAATAAGGATTTTGAATGTCGCGTTCGAATGTGGGAGGGGGTGCATTCGAACGCCCTTGCGAACTCCCTTGCGAACGCCTGCAGGCATTCACATCGACAGAGAATGCAATTTGTGTGTTTGAACGCGCACACCCCGTTCGAATGCCCTAGTGCGAACGCCTGCATATGTTTGCATCGACAAGAGAATGCAAAATACGCGTTCGAAAGCGCTCAACCCCATTCGTACGCAGTCGGCAAGAATTAACTATTTCTAGGGCTAATAATTGTCAAATTTAGCTTGTTTGGTTAGCCTCTTAAGATGTGGATGGCAACTAAAAAGATTATGATGAATAAATATTGAGTTCTATCTCTTTTCTATCCTCTCTACCCTAATCTCCCTCCCCCTTCTTTCACACCCTAGTTGTGCGCCATCTCGACGACGGTGAACTCCTAATCTCCCTCGTCTATTAAGTCCTCCCTCCTCTTTAGGATCTCAGCCCCTTCTCCCTCTTCATCCTTATCCCCTAAACATCTCAAACCATCCACCCTTATCATCATTATTATCCTTAACCTTACCTTCACCACCACCCGTCACTTCCACCATCACTCCACTTTTATGTATTTTCATCTTAGTTGCAGTCTGGATATGCAAAGGGTGTAATTATAAAAAACGTAGATCAGGAAGTTACAGATCAACCACCCTTGGTTTAATAATATTCTGACTACTGTAGAATATCTGGACTGCACGGGCTGCTTTCCTGCATTCTATCCAGATTGGAAAGCGAACGTTTGGACAATAACAAGTGGTATCAGAGCCACCGTTCTTTAGCCACCATGCCCACCACGAGATCCATGGTATCAAGACCCAATGAAGGCACCTCCGTGGAGGGAGAAGCCATGAAGATTATCAGATCAAATGCTAACCCTAACTCACTGATTGAAACATCTCCAACGACTTCTATAGTAAACTCAGATCTAATCAAGATGTTTGCGGATATGATAGAGACACAACGAGCTATGTAAACATCAATGGAAGTCATGACTCAAGCCCTTTTAGGTGCACTAAGGGGTATGGCGACGACTGAGTTCCCTAATCGAGCCCAGGCTACACCGCCAAGGGCACCACATTTTTGCTAAAGGACATCGCCTCCACCACTCCATACCAGGTGGGAGGAAGACCATGAAGATCCCATGGGTGGACATGCCAAAACACCCTTGCTGCCCACACCAGCCGAGAGGTGCAACGTACCACTGCCAGTCTTTCCCAGTGATATACCACTGCCGGTTCATCACCATAATCGAGCACCGGATTTATCACTCTACAGTGATGATGACGAGTGAGCGAATTATGATGAACCAGCAACCCTACGACACCATCCTAGGGATGCTGGATTTAACCCAAGAGAATAGAGGCCCAACCGATATGAAGAAGAAGAACGAGGTGTCTGTGCAGAGATGGTTCGCCTCAACTTCCCACCCTTAAATGGAGGAGACTCACTCGATTGGGTTTACCGAGAGGAGTAGTTCTTCAAATACCAAAGAACACCTATGCCCAAAAGGTATTGTTGGCATCTTTCCATCTCAAAGACACCGCCATTCGATGGTACCAGGCAACAAATCGAGCTCAACCCTATCGATCGTGGGAGGAGTTTGTGGACGCGATTTGCGTCCGATTTGGACCCTCCAGCTATGAGGATTTCCAAGCTGCTCTTACCAAGTTAACTGAAAGGACTACGGTGAGAGCATATCAAGAGGAGTTTGAGCAAATTAGCAATCGAGTGTAGGGCTGATCGGATTCTCAACTCAAGAGCACCTTCATTAGTGGCCTTTGATAGGCCATTCAAGTTGAAGTGAAGGTCGCTCGACCAATTATGTTGTTGGAGGCTTTTGCAATAGCTCAATTGATGGAAGAGAAGCTTTGAGAGCTACGAATAGTGGCAAAAGGGGGCTAGAGCACCACGGAATCTAGAGGAGTGCCTCGGCAAATAGCAGCCACACATCATGTGTCGGCGCCTCCACCGAGAGCAACGGGTGCAAGAATACCTCCACGGCCACAACCAGAAGTGAGGGGACCTTCTTGAACTACTATGAGGACTTACTCCAGCCTAAGTTGAAGAGGGAAGAGCTAAAGGGCTATGTTTTTATTGTGATGGGCGATTCACTCCCAAGCACAAATGTGTTTGGCCGGCGGCTACTGTGATGGTGTTGGATGAAGTAGAGAATGTGGAGGAAGAGGAGATAATGGAAGCTGAACTAGAGGATGTGGCGGAAGACCAAGAAGCATTGGAGGGTAGTGAGGAGATCCACGCCGAGATATCCATGCATGCCTACATTGGCGCCAATGCACCTCGGACGTTGCAGGTCGATGGCATAGTGAATAATCAAATGGTAAGGATTCTCATCGACATCAAGAGCATGCACAACTTCACAGACGAGCGAGTGCTCAAGGAGATAGGGATGGCTATAGACGCTACTTCAAGATTTGATGTAGCATTGGGAGATGGCACGACTCTCCAAGCAAATAGCATATGTCGAGGGGTTCTTTTAAAGATTCAAGGCAATTCCTTCACCTTGGATCTTCACCCACTGGCTTTACGAGGGGCTGACATTGTATTGGGGATGCAATGGATGCAAAGCTTGGGCCCAATGACCTTTGACTTCTTGAAGATGTGGATGGACTTCAAATGAAGTGACAAACGAGTGCAGTTAGACGAAATTTGACCATGTCTTGGAGCGCAACTTCAACTAATGGTGGGACTGCCAAAGGCCGGATGCTATTGGCTTTTAGTGGAATTGATCTAGAGTCAAGTAGGCTATGTAAAGGAAGAAGAAGTATCCACTAATTTGTCCACCTTACTGAAAGAATTCAGCAAGGTGTTTGAGGAGCCACGCGGCATGCCGTTGGCTCGACCCGAAGACCACTGCATTGAGATTACTCCCAGAGCAGAACTAGCTAATGTGCGGGTCTATAGGTACCCATTTATGCCAAAGGAGATCATAAGACTTGTCAAGGAGATGCTGAACAACGAAATCATCTAATCGAGCCGAAGCTCTTACTCCCTATTAGTGCTCCTAGTATAGAAGAAGGATGAGACATGACATTTTCATGGATTACCATGCACTCAATGACATCACGGTGAAGGATAGGTATCCTATACTAGTCATTGAAGAACTCTTGGATGAGCTTTTGATGGCCTTTTACTTCAGCAAGTTAGAATTACAAGCCGGCTACCATCAAATTCGTGTAAGGCCCAAGAATGTGCACAAGACTGCATTCTGCACCCATGATAGGCATTATGCATTCAAGGTCATGCCTTTCGAACTCACTGATGCCCCCTCCACCTTCTAAGGTTTAATGAATGATGTCTTTAGGGTGTTATTGAGGCGGTTTGTGCTAGTCTTCTTCAACGACATCCTTGTGTACAACCGCTCATGGAAAAAACATCTCACTCACCTTCGTAAAGTGTTACAGATTTTAAAGAACAATAAGTTGAAGGTGAAGGAGTCCAAATGTTTATGAGGCCAGCTGAGAGTGGAGTATTTTGGCTACATTATTTCAATGGCGGGAGTGGAAACTGATCCTGCCAAGGTGCAAAACATGGTGCAGTGGCAAATTTTAGAGACATTGTAAGATTGCAGGGCTTCCTTGGATTGGGCTACTACTGTTGATTTGTTGCCAACTACGACAAGATTGCTGATCCCTTGATATCATTACTAAAGAAGAGAGTTTCATTGGACTAAGGTGGCAACGAAGACCTTTGAAGCGTTGAAGAAGGTAATGACCACTGCTCCAGTTTTAGCCTTACCCAATTTCACCAAGCCTTTTGTGGTGGAATGCGTTATGTCAAGAACTGGAATTGGAGCTGTACTCATATAAGAAGGAAGCCGGTGGCATACATAAGCAAGGTATTATCAATGAAGAACTAGATGATGTCTACCTATGAGTGCGAGATGCTAGCCATTATCCATGCTATCACCAAATGGAGACCATATCTCATCGGTCGGCGATTTGTAGTGCATACAGACCAGCGAATTCTTCCTTACTTTCTTGGGCAATAGATCCACACTCCGGCACAACAACGGTGAGTGACAAAGTTTTTGAGGGTACAACTACAACTTGGTGTACAAGAAGGAAACTAAAAATTGGGCATCGATACAGTATCGTGGCTACTCGAACCGGCTGATTAGCCATGATTTCTATTTCGATATTTACCTACCTTTCGGAGATTAGAGTTGCATTGTGTGGAAGATCCATAGATGAGGGAGCTCATGAAGAAAGTCAAGGAAGAACCATCTAGCTATCCCTGGCTAGAAGTGAAGGACGGTTTACTACTAGACCGAGGGCGAGTACAAGTCCCAGCCAAACCCAAACTACAGGTGGCTTTAATTCACTACTTTCATGATACTCCTATGGTGGGGCATGAAGGAACCTTTAGAACCTACAAGTGGTTGACATAAAATTGTGTATGGGCAGGGGTGAAAAAGGAGGTGCTGTCTTATATCCGAGCATGTGAAGTTTGTCAATGTGCTAAGGTGAACTTGACCAAATCAACGGGACTACTGCAACCCCTACCCATTTCGAAGAAAATTTGGGGAGATACAACCCCTACCCATTTCGGAGAAAATTTGGGAAGATGTGATGATTGAATTCATTGAAGTACTACCCCAAGTCAGAGGACATATGGTGGTAATGGTGGTGGTCGATTAGTTGACGAAAAGTGCGCACTTTTCAGCTCTAATGCACCTGTACACTACGAGGAATGTAGCAAAAATTTTTGTGAAAGAAGTAGCCTAGTTGCATGGAATGCCAAGGTCAATAATTTCAGACCGTGACCTAATCTTCATGAGTCACTTTTCGCAAGAGTACTTCAAGCAACAAGGTACTGAATTGAAAATGAGCTCGGTATATCATTTTCAAACCGATGGACAATCCGAGGTCGTTAATCACTGTCTCGAGCAATATTTGTGATGCTTTGCCTAGGAGCAACTGAAGAGATGGCTAGCTTACCTACCTTGGGTGGAGTACTCATACAGCACGGTTTATCACACCGCTATTAGTATTTATACAACACGTCATCGGGTACCGATAGGTCTACATCATCTACCCTTCTCTCTCTTTATCTTAAATAGTAGGTCTACATCATCTCACCCTTCTATCTCTCTATCTTAAATACCCTAAAGAGTATGACTCATTGATCAATAGTAAATCACCCATTGCCCTACGAAACGGTTGCCTGATTATATAGGATCAATGGACTAAGACCTCAAGCGTGGGGCCCTAATATATATAAGTATAAGAATATCTCTCGCCCCTAACCTTAGCTAGGGAGGTGTTAAGTACTGTCGAGGCGTAGCAGTTACCCCTTTTATGGTCATGCACGTGTGCAAGTGGCATGATATTTTTCAATATAGCAAGCATAATGTAACACCCACCATTATCATGTTTTGCATGCTAAACAAGTGATCATGCCCAATAAATATGCGAAGACATTATAATATATGAAATTTTATCGAATCGCAAAATATAATTACTATGCATAATGTGCAATAATAACGGTAAGAAAAACGTATGCACATGCATGATATGGATGTGATGATTTTATAAGTACAATATTTTATTCTCTACACTACTCCTAGATTATGTAAGTTTCACTCGTCTGAACCGCTTTCCTAATACTAGTTGTAATAACGCCACGAGATCATTCTCATAGAGTACGGAGTCCATCTCAATAAAAAAAGTAAATAGAAAAATGAGCACAAAATTCTTACTACTAATTAGTTAAATAATCTTACTAATGTTCACTATAGGTTTGGGTAGGTCCATCTGCGAATTTCCATATTTATTAATTAGGTTGAGCTAGTATAGTTGTACTAGCACCTAACACGTTATTAAAAATAATTTAAAATAATTTACCTTGAATTTTTATTCCACTGATTATTATCATTTAAGTAAATCACATAGGCACACTAGATTAATCCGCTTCGTTAATTAAGATGATATGCTTAATATACTTTTCCTACAATAATCTGTATTAATTCACCGGTAGGAGCAATTAATATAAATAAACCCAGATCACCCACTCAATTCACTAAAATTAATTTAACCAAGTATACACGACCTCGCTAAATCCCAAATTAGAGTTAGCTTCTTTTATATGTTATTTATAACACCACTCTCAGGCCATAGTCTAATTCATTAAAATTAATTTATAGGACAATTAATAAAGCAAACACTTCTATCTACAAAGAAATGATTAATGATTAGGGTTTAAGTGGACAAGAATAAAAGAGTACTATGACTAGCATAAATTAAAAGTATTATTAAGCAACTAATCAGCTTGGCCGACTAAAGGCCAAGCACAAACTCACAAGAAAAATTGGGCTCAAAGCCCTAGGGGAAATAGGCCTAAAGGCCTCATGGACTTGGCCCCACCCAGTGAAACCCGACGCTTAGGCTAGGCTGCACCTAGTCCGATTGCCCTCTTCTTCCTCACCTCGACCGAAAGGAGGGAGGAAGGCTGGTTGCCAGCTAACCCAACCGCTGGCTAACCTAGTCGAATGCACCAACACGCTCCCTTTGGCAAGTAGAAGCTAGTCGAGGGGAAGCCGAACTCCCACCTTGCCTTGGCTGCCGGCTAAGGCGAGGAGCCACCCGAGGGCACAGGCCATGAGGGCCTCGAAGGAAGTGACTGGGGGGATCATTGCGAAGAAGGGAATCTTATCAAACCGGCGTGGCAAGGCACGAAGCCATCGGCCGATCGAATCACAGCAAGATCGAGAGAAGGGCACACCGAAGGAAAGAACTCAACATAAATTAATTAACTACAGATCTGACTTACCTAGAGGATGAGGTAGCTCCGATGCTTCGATCCATGGGGTTGGTGGTTTCGGTGGCACTCTGACGTGGTGGGAAGGAGATGGGGGGGCAAAGGTTTACTGGCGGGGAGAAGAAAGAAAGAAAAGAAGAGGGAAAGAAGAGAAGAAAGAAAAGAAAGAGGAAGGAAAAAGGGAAAGAGGTGCACGTGACACCCTTAAGTCAGGGCACGTGCGAGCCTAAATAAATTTTTTTTAAGGTTGTTACATGGGTGGCTCGTCATCGATGGTAGCTGTTAGTGGTGGTGGCGACACCAGAGAAATTCCTACAAGAACAAAGATGAGTTTTTAGTCCTCCTTTGTTGCTCCTTCCTTGTTCGTCTTGGATCACGTGTTAATCATTGTCTGAGGAACGTTGGCTATGAAACTAATGGTACGAACCAGATCTGAACCAATATGGATGTAATAAAACTATTAGAACTTTTGTAGTGGTAGCCTCACAAGGTATAAATCTACTGGCTTTAGTTTTACATAAATCGAAGGTTGGGATGAAAAGTTAAAAATAAAACAATGGAAGAAGGTTAGAACGAGATAAAAGTAGAAATATCTGATGTTGAAGCGGTTGTTGGAGGGTGGTGGATGGTCAAGGGTTGTGATGGATGGTTGTATAGTGGGGTGGCTCGCGGTGGAGGATGATGGTTAGGGTTTGGAAGCTTGGATGTGTTTTATGGTTATGATCTACTTTTAGAAAAATACAAAATGATCTAACATCTATAGTAAAAGATAAAAACGAGATAATAAAATAACAAAACTCAACGATCAATTCTATGATGAAATCAACTCTTGACCCTTTTTTATAAGAGTAAAGTCCTAGCGGATTGGATCCACATATGAATTACTTTATTTAAATTTAATATAATAAATAAATATAATTAACTAAGTTGACTCAACTCGAATTGACTCGACTGACTTAAACCATATAGTCGGATTGTAACACCCTCATACCACTGACATTCATACACATTAATTCACTTAAAGAAGATCTTCATTCTTGCTTTTCAATAAGGATAGTTAGAACTTAGAACTATCTCGAAGAGGACGTATAATAGTAGAGACATTCTCTAAGTAAGTCTATATCTCAAAAATTTCTCTTAGAGAAGAGGAACCCGCTCTAATACCAATTGAAAGTTTGTGGGGGAGATAGCTGGGAACTAACTAGGTTAGGAGATATGGAAAGTAAAAATGAATCAAAGTAAAAGTCAATAAAATAAAATAAATTTGAATTAGTTTTCAAAAACTGAGTGAGAATCATATTTATAAAACAAAACCAATTAGAAAATCTCAAACTCTTATTATAAAATGTTATTATTAGAAAATCTCAAACTTAGAAAATCTGTCAACCACCACAAAGATAACGGAATAACCACATACTAGCGGAAGACCCTCGATGAAATTCATAGAAATGTTTTCCCAAACACGATCTGGTATAGGTAAAGGCTGAAGTAATCTGGCCTGTTTTAGTGTAGTTGCCTTAGCCCTTTGACAGACTTCGCAAACACGAACAAAACTCCTCACATCGTGCCTCAAACCTGGCTATGTACAACTCTGAGATATCCTCATATAAGTCCTCAAGACACCCTCATGACCAGCCTCTAAAGTTTGGGGGAAGTGCTCTAATAATTTCTGCCGCAATCCATCATTTGCAGGTACTCGAATGCATCCGCGATTTAGTAGCAAACTACCTCGATTCTTCTACTTTAGATGGTGATCCGAATCATTCAACACCTCCTATAACAATCTCAAAATATCTGGGTTAGATGTACATACATACCTTAGCTCATCAAGAAAAAGAAAAGTGGGAGAAGAATAGGTTGCAAGCTCAGCGGTGTTGGGTTGGCATGATAGTGCATCTACCACTCTATTTTCTATTCCTTTCTTGTATTAAATTTCATAATCATATCTCAACAATTTTGTGACCTATCTCTGCTATGCCGAAGTGTGTATACGCTGTCCCCATAATGTATGGAAGGTTTCTTTGATTGGTTCGGATAATGAATCACCTACCAATCAAATAAGGCCTCTACCTTATCACCACATGCAGAATTGCCAACATCTCTCTCTTATAAGTCGATAATTGCTAAGATTTTTGTGATAAAGCTTTGCTAAGAAAGGCAATAGGATGTCCTCCTTACATTAGTACAGCTCCTATGCCAATTCCCACCGTATTACATTTCACAATGAACTCTTTGGTGAAATCCGGTAGCGCTAAAACAGGCGCCGTCGTCATTGCTGTTTTTAGTTTTTCAAAGATTGTAGTGGCTTCATCCGTCTATCTAAAAGAGTCCTTTTTCAACAAAGAAGTGAGAGGAGCAGTATCTTACCATACTCGGCGATGAATCAATGATAATATTCTGTCCGCCCCAAAAATCCTCGCAATCCTGTGGTGGTAGTAGAAATAGGCAAAACGGTCATGCATGCTACTTTTTGAGGATCTACCGCTACACCTTCCGTTGAGATGATGTGGCATAAATACTCCACTTGTGGTACTCCCCATAGGCACTTAGACTTCTTGATCTTAAGCTGGTTTTGCTTTAATAAATTCAGCACATCCTCTAAATACCGCCAATGCTCCAATCCAGTCCTGCTATACACCAAAATATCGTCAAAGAATACCAAAACATACTTTCGCAATAGAGGCCGAAATATATCTTTCATGAGGCCTTGAAAAGTAGCTGGAGCATTGATGAGGCCAAAAGGCATCATCCGAAATACAGTTTTGTGCACATCCGTTGGGTGAACTCAAATTTGGTGATATCCAACCCTCAAGTCAAGCTTGCTGAATATAGTTTCTCCTACAAGCTTGTTCAACAGTTCCTCTATAACTAGAATGGGGTACCGGTCCTTGACAGTAATAGCATTTAGTGCTCGATAGTTGACACAAAAATACCATGTCTCATCCTTTTTTCACACCAATAGCATGGCTGGTAAATATGAGCTATGACCTTGCTCCAACATCTTAGCTACCAAACTGGAGATAATTTTCTTTTGCACATGTGGATACCGATATAGCCTGACATTCACCGGTGCAACCTCGGGAACAATCTCTATGCGGTGGTCCGCCATTATCCTTGGTGGCAACTCCTTTGGTTCCTCAAATAGTCCAGCAAGTTTGGCTAATAAATTAGACAACTCAATGGTAGTATTTGGACTCATTTGAGGCTCGTCTCCTGCTGGTCCTAACTGAAGAAGATACGCCAAATCACTCGCACATGGCAACCCTGTCATCGGTTGCATCGCAGGAATCAACGAAGAGCGAACACCATCAAGCCGCATATCTTTATTTTTTTGCTTAAATTTCATCCATATGCTCCAAAAATCAAAAGTGACGGGTTCCAAGCTTTGTAACCATTGTGTGCCTAGGACAATATCCACTCCTTGCAGCGCCAACAGATATAAGTCCACGATAATATCGTGTCCTTGCACCCGTATACCAACCCGACGACACAAGCTCTCCGCCTTAAGCTTCCTGCTGTCTCCAATAGCAACGGCAAACCCCGTGGTCGGTTCAACATCCAAATATAATCTCCTCACTAACCTCTCGTTTAGAAGTTGTGTGTACTTCCCAAATCAATGAGGATGTGCACACAATGCTTTCTAACAAGTCTGTCTACCTATAATATCCTCGGCGTGAAAGTACCCGAATATGCATGCCTTGATATTTCAGCTTGGATATCTTCCTCTGTGCCCTCCTCAATGGCCTCCTCATGGACCTCCTTTGAACCCTCTCCATCATCAATAATCTCATCATCCTCTTCGCAATCGTCGATGAGCATCACACTCCCGATCAGTTTGGAACATCGATGACTGGTGGCGAAATGTTCATTGCATTGAAAGCAAAGGTCCTTCACTCTTCGCTCCTCCACTTGGGCAGGCATGAGAGTTCGAACGAAGGATCTTGTGCCTCCACAGAATTTTCAACCGGCATTCTAAGCGCAAACTGCCCATCTCGGTTGCCTCAACTTATTTTTGCTACCATCTTGAGAGCCTTATGTTTTTGCTCCATCCTCACACTTCCCAAAGGCCTCTTCAAAAGTGTTAGGACAAAAAGCACGAACATCCGCCTATATCTCATCCCACAGCCCTGAAATGAATATACTCATCAATGTCGGTTTGGGCCAAGGTGGCTCACAACGACTACTAACTTTTTCAAATTCAGCTTGGTACTCTAATATGGTCGTCCTTTGAACCATCTTGCATTAATATAGCTCCTATCACATTCAAACTACAACTGGGACAAAAACATAATATAGTATGGATGATGGTGGTGGTGATGGTTGGAGTGGATGTTAAGATTATGGATGATAATGGAGATGAGGGTGGAAGGTTGATATTGTTTAAGTGATAAAGACGAAGGGGAAGAAGTGGTTGAGATCCTAAGGAAGAGGGAGGACTCGTGTAACACCCTCGCCTATCACGGGCACATGCCCGCTCACGCGCCCACGCGCCCACACGGCACGCAGCGCGCACGTGATAGGCCGGGCGGGGCTTGTTACGCACAGATACACTCCCGTACACATATAATCATGACATAATCAAATAATACATGCTAACATATTTATGCTCACATAATCTAATACCAAATAAATTATATTATAACCAAATAAATCTATTAACATATGAATATCCAAGTCCATAATAATATACACTAGACGACTACCTATTCTGGCAGGACCTATACAGGCCACAACAAACCATCAAGATACAACTAAATAACTGATACACGAGTATACTATAATCTAATATGTATTATACAAATCACCGTCTAATACAATAAAGTATAAATATCAAATAATGGTACAACTCAATATCTGGTTAAACTATCTTCTATACACCATCTCACGCCTATAGCTCATCTCATCTTTGCTCTAAACTATCTCCTCAGGGTACCTCAAGTCGCTATCACGTATCTTAATATGTGGGGAGTTAGAAAAGAAATAAAAAGAGTCATAAGCAAAAGGCTCAGTGAATAGATCTTACCCTGAATCAGTGATGCCAAATAAAGAGTTAATCATGTACTGGATAATATGATACAGAAAGCAACATGATGCCATGTATGAGCTTGTATATATGTATCCTCAATGACATATATATATATATAAATAGAATCAATCCTCATGAATGAGCATATTATATCCCCAACCAAAAATATATCTCATGATGAAATTTTGATATAACATCACCAAATATAACAACATATAATGTATAACAATTATAATCCAATGATACTAGTCACATCAATGATGATGCATGATGCATGCCAACACTAGATAATCGTACATGTCAGAGCTAGATATAATCTACATATCTCTCACTATCATAATTATCCATCTCAACTCTGAATATCATCCATCATGCTGGACTACGATACCCCGCTCCAAACTCGATACTCATTATACCATAAGCTCAGAGCATACCCTATCATATGCTAAAAGTATCTCTGAAGATAAATCATACCTTGCCATACGCTAAGGGTATCTCTATAGATAAATTATACCCTGCCATATGCTAAGGGTATTTTAGAAAAAAGTACTCATACCTTACCATACGCTAAGGGTATATCAATGATAGTTGTACCCTGTCATATACTAAGAGTATAACCATCAGCCATCACCATACTCTGCCATACGCTAAGAGTATTTCCAGTACCAATCCGGACCAGATACTATTCCAGCCATCACATCACATACACAAGTGTTTTTATGATTTCCTATACATGATAGATCATATACATATCCAGTACTACAACAAATCATGCAACTCAGAAATTTAAGCTGTAAAGAAGCCAAGAGAAACATGATGCAATATAGACTCCAACCATGTATCTAACACATGCATACTCCTGCTAGTCTATCACATGCACACTTATGCTAGAGATCATCTCAGTATAAAATTATAACAGTATAATCATCCCCAATCATCTCTATATATCACTAATATATTCATATCCTATATCAGCCAAATCAAATGCATGATAAAATATGCTTGACTGAAATCATCTCTAGATAAAGTCATATAATCATGCTGGAGGCCAAAACATGCATGTACATAATATATAATATATCCTAATTTGAGAAAGACGTTTAGGGGAAAAGACTACTTAAATTGATCAGAAGACCCAATACACGTATCCCTCATGTCCACCAATCAACCGTCACACATCACTAGCAAAGTCCACGAGGTCTCAAATAAAGGGTCCAGGATTTAAAAATGTTTAAGTAACACAAAGTTAGTTGTTTATCCGATTATAATTCGATTATAATCCGTTTGAGTAAAATATGATATTTTATTATGTTTAAAATTGATTAGATTCATAGGATAAGTTTAATTGTGATAATATTAATATGCTATTACCATAATTTATATTTATTTACTAAAAATCTTAGTTTGCTAATTATAGAATAAGTAATAAGTAAATAGTAATTTATCTCCTTTTTTGTAAATAACTAAGACGACTATATATATATAATTTAATAAAAATAATATTATTAATACTTATTTTGTAATACATACTTTTATTTAATTAATCATAAATTATACGCAAAATAGTCATTATCCTATTATACTAAAATAATATGCAAGTCTATTATTCCATTTTATACAAACTATTAGACAATAATAATATACTAAAAATAGTTATAGAATATAAATTTAAATGTAAGATTATTATGAATGAGACTACATATATTAATCTAATAAATAATAGCTAAACTATAAATAAATTTATTGGTCATGTTTATAATTAAAATTAATAAATTATTATACTAAAAATACTTATAAAATTATATTAGTGAGTGTAAATTTACCTAACATTAGAAATAATTATATATATATATATATATATATATATAATAATATAATCCTCTTTGCTGCACTGTTGTAGCAAGAGAAGGGGGAAGGATCGAGAATGGAGAAAATGAAGAAAGGAAGAAGAAAAGAAAGAAAGAAAGAAAGAAAAGAAGGAAGAAGAAGAAGAGAAGAGAAAGAGGAGGGGAGGGAAGTGCGGACCCGGGCCGGCGGGGAAGGCATCGGCCGCTACTGGCTTGTCACTGGCGGCTCAGCTTCGACGAGCCTGAGCTCGGGTGTGAGCAAGGGAGAGAGAGAAAGAGAGAGGCGCGCGGGGGGGGGGGGGGGGGGGGGGGGGGGGAGGAAGAGAAAGGAGCTCACCGACGCTTGCGAAGGTGGCAGCGGTGATTTCCAAGGACGGCGGCGATGACAGTAATAGTGGGAGAGAGAGGGAAAGAGAGTTTGAGAGAGAGAGAGAGAGAGAGGAGTGAGAGAGAAATATAAAGGGGGAGAGAGGCGATAAGGACATCAGCGCTGCAGCTGCAGGCTCACCGGAGCTAGCTGGCCCGGCCTAGTTGGCTGGGCCAACGACTAGGAGTGCGTTGCACCCCCATCCCGTGCCAGTAGCAT
This sequence comes from Typha angustifolia, assembly GCF_048772165.1. Lineage (NCBI taxonomy): Eukaryota > Viridiplantae > Streptophyta > Magnoliopsida > Poales > Typhaceae > Typha > Typha angustifolia. The sequence continues at coordinate 5,002,047 of NC_133252.1, read as the reverse complement.
GGCACGAGGCTGGCCACAATCTCTCTCTCTCTCTCTCTCTCTTTAAGGTTGAGTTGTTATAACTTGACAGAGAAAGGAGATTAAAAATTAGAAGAGACCTTGCCTACGTTAGAGTAGTAAGTTGATGAAGAGGGAAGAGGGAGATTAGGGTAGAGAGAAAATAAAGAGGTAAGAAACAAATAATCCAATAGCACAATGATTTTAACTGCCATCCACATCTTTATAGAAGCTAACCAACAAGCCAACATAATACTTATTAACCCTAATTTTAGTAGACTTCCACCGATCGTGTTCGAACATGTTCGATCACGTTCGAACGAAGAAAATGTGTTTTTTGTCGATGCGAATGTGATGCAGGCATTCGAACATGAATGCGCATTTCACGTTCTCTGTTTTTGCAAACTTGATGCAGATGTTTGCAAAGGGGTTCGAACGTGTCCCCAACCGCATTCAAACGTGAATTACAGAAAATTTATTTTAATAAAAACAAATAATTAATATAATAAAAAAAAACTCTAACTAAGTGTATCACTCGTATTCAGACTTGATACCATAATGACATGTCTCTCTTGCATGGGTCATGGACATGTACTCCTCATTCTCTACTAAACACTATGCTTACGGTTTCAACCTTAGGTGGTCTATTTGGAATGATAATGTTGAGCACTTGACTGTCCAGTTTAGTCTATCAGAGGCATTGTAGCAAGCCTTGTTGGGTTGATGCTACTTGAAAGGGTGACTATTTCGGAGGGATGGGTCTCTACGTGTGTGATTATTCCCTCTGGCCCACTGTTGAAGCATTGGCTCTCGCCCTTATGCAGGACTTGAAGACTTCACATGGCTGGGACGGGACATAATGACCCATGCAGAATTTTTAATAACTGTTGTTTTGGACCCTTCCTCCAGTGAGAGTGAGTTAATATCTCCTATTATCTATGAATGCTCTAGGTGTATATCCTCGTTCTTTTGCATCATGGTCTCCTTCACGAGTATGGCTAATAATACCCTAGCTCATGACTTACCTAGTGTATCTATCGTGAAAAGATTTGCAAGGGATGACTGATCACCATCAAAAAATTAATGATAGCATCTAAGAGCTTTCACTAAATTGTGAATCCAAATACTGTTTTTTTTAAGGAAATGCCATTCGTCTTCTCCTATTTGAAAACTCACATAATTAACCTCTGCATGGGTCATCAATTCATTCTGGTACACCCGAACTTCTTTAATTACTAATACTACATAGATGATAACGTATAAATTGGGCTGTTTGCATGATTAAAAAACTGATAGCATGTTTTCACTGAGGTTCGAAAAGATGTTCTTTTCAATAATACGTAAACTTGTAGAAAAATTAGAAAGCTATTAAGCCATGTGTAACAACTTTGGCAGTAGCACTAAACCTATAACGGGTACAGGAGTCCACCAAATATCTATACCTTGAACTTTATAGAATTCTTATGCTAAGCTAGTGAAAAATAAAATGGGAAAACGGAGAAAGAAAGAGGGTTATGTCCATAGATTGGTACTTTCGTGTCAGTGAGATTACAACCACAGTACTGGTTAATGTAGTCCTAAATTGAGCCAAGATTGTCCTCTCCAGTGTAACTATATAGTTCCAAATATTAAACTACTTCATGTTCCCCTTTCCCACATATACTTTTAGCTTCAACTGCACTTTGCATGTGCCCTCTCCTAGCACTAGAAGGTCATCTACGAATATGACGGACAAAAATATCCAACAGAAACCTCTTTATGAAAGTCCACGGACAGTTGCCCCTTTGGCTTTTGATGGGTCACATTGCAAAAAGACATACCCTCTGCTGCTCGTGAAGGGCCATGTTGCTCACCGTAGGTAAGATCAAAGTTGTTCATGTAATTAAATTAAACCTAGTCTATAGTTCGGGCACAGGAGGCATATAGTTTTGGAAAGGGCCCAGCTATTGGACATTCATGCTCCTAGACAAGAAATTTGAGAACCATATATGATCAAATGGAGCACAGATATAACGTGGATAATGATACCCACTGTGTTATATACATGTAACCTGTCCTACCATTAATACCTTTCTACTTTGGTAGTCTATAGTTCGGGCACAGGTGGCATATAGTTTTGGAAAGGGCCCAGCTATTGGACATTCATGCTCCTAGACAAGAAATTTGAGAACCATATATGACCAAATGGAGCACAGTTATAACGTGGATAATGATACCCACTGTGTTATATACATGTAACCTGTCCAACCATTAATACCTTTCTACTTTGGTAGTCTTGGTGGGAGGGTGGGAGATTTTCTTTTCTTTACCAAACCTAGCACTGTTTGAGATTTTATTTATCAAGATAGATCATCTCCCAAACTTAATACTAAAATGACTACCTTAATGTAGCCTTACATGAAAAGTGCTCAAATTAAGCATTTTACTTTAAAACACAAACGCTAAACTAGTGCAAATTAAATCTGTAAACCCATTAGTATTTTCTCTTTATTTTTGGCTTAAGCAGATTAAATTATAAGTCAAACCATGAGTTAAAATGTTGACAAGTTAAGTATTTATTTTTAAAGCCAAAATGCCGAAAAGTTAAGCGTTTAAGTAAAACACTAAATTGTTAAGCATTTTAACACAACAGAATGTGCTAGGCTGAATAAGTACAACACTGAATAATTAACATTTCATTTGAATGTAAAATACTTTAACTTGTTAGTGTTTCAATAAAATGCTTGAAAGATAAGCATTTTCTTCTGAAACACAAACACTATACTGACAGATTAACATGTAACAAAAATATTAAGAATATATTAATATCAGTTACAAAAAAGAAAAGAAAATGAAGAAGCAAACAATAATACTAGAATTAATATGAGATATAATATATAAACATTAAAACATATCCAAACAAAAACACTAAATTTACATTAAAACAAGTTATGTAGCATGTTGCGGAGTAGATGTAGCCTACTCCGCAATAAATGCAACATACTTCGCTATGGATATAGGCTGTTCCACAGTACATATAGTCTAATCTGTTTTAGAAGTTGTCATTGTCTTTCTCTCACCCCCTCTTCCTCTCTCTCTCTCTGTCCTTCTTCCTTTACCTGTATATCTACTTGTAACGGCTAGTATTACAGGAACTAATGCTGGCTGATATCTATAGGAGCTCATACAAACTAATGCACTATATGACCTAGGAATAGCCGATGGTCAATAGGAGCAACATGTAAACATCGCGACTCATCAACCATCTATAATGTGCTAATGCATATGTCAACAATCATGCTCATTAAAGGCTTGACCAATATTACTGTTCTATGCGGCAAGTGTTTTTGAACCTTGATGGTGAGTATATGATAAAGTATAAATCTACATACAAACCTTTGAGAATATAAAAAAATATGAACATAAAGTATTTTAATTTATATTAAACATACCACAATCTCAAATAGTCATGTTAAAGAGCAAAAACCACATGTCTGGTCTATCTGATAATAAAGAAATTAATCGTCATATGATCCTCTTATGCCAAACCATGCATGGATCACTGTAGCTCATGACTGACGCCACTAGTGGTAGTGGTGAATCCACTAGCTTGGTTCCACACTGCTCCCACATTACAATATGGGTTAATAATATCAACACTTTGTCAAATTTAGATTGTAAAATTGAAGAATCAGCTCAAAACTACCAATTAGATTGACTATAATTTCATCATATTCATCATTAGTTGAATCACTCTAGAGACAATACATCAATATCCTCTTCATTGGATGGTTTCAAACATGATATGAACTAGGTCGGATCGAATAACATCATAGAGACATTAGATTTTATGGATCGTGTCTATTTATCTTTTAATTAATTCATGATGTAAGCCTTTAAGATAATTAAGTTAAGTCATGTAAGCTCAAATAGCAAGTCAAATTAAGTTATGTAAGCCCTTAAGGTAAGTCTAGTTAAGTCAAGTAAGCTTTTAAGACAAGTTTAATTAAGTCATGTAAGCTTTTAAGACATTCTAAATTGAGTCATGTCAGCCTATAGAACTAGTCTTAGTAGGAGTCATTAACCAGACCTCTATATATATGAGTAGTTGGGCTCTTTTGTTTAATCATCCAAGTATTGAGAAATTAGTTTACTATTGAGTTTATCTTTATCTTAAGAGTAAGAGTAAAATAACATAGGAGTATAAGTAAATTAATATTCCTACATATCACCAACGTCGCCCAACTTCTCTCTCCTATTGTGCTCCATCGCTTTCCACCTTTATCACCACCATCATCCACCTCCATCCGACACCTAGACCCCCTTATTGCAGATCAACTCTAATCGGTCCGTAATAAAACGATTCATTATCTTACAGAATGTTGTATATTATATAACTATTTTGTCCATAAATAATAATGTTTGCAACAACTATATCGGCAGATTGATCATAAAATCTTATATGTGACGGTTGACTAGGGTATTCATTAATTGGTTCATTACTACAAGGGCATTTAAGTGGTTCACTAGGGCCTTCATAACTTAGTTGACTAGAGCCATTAAATGGTTGACTGGGTCATTTATTAAATATCCCTGTAACATTATTAACATTTTACAATAGAGCTTCAATTGGTAAATCAGTATGGTGACTTTCTTTGTTAACAGTTGGTATACTTTCAATATACACTTTCAACATACCTTGAGGTTGTTCTATAATATTGAGTATAACACCAATATCATCATCATCAATTCTAATGAATTATACTTTTCTTTCTAGAAAAACTCTACAATATAGTAATTTATACTATATCATCATCATCATCACCTTGGACTTATTTTACTAGCTTTCGACACTTTTTTAACTAATCCATAGTAAGAACAATTTCAATCATTTAATAAATTTTTTTATCCATCCTCATAATTAACTGTGTTATCTTGCAACCGTACAATAGTAACCTCAAAGCCATATTCTGAAAAAAAGAATTTGCATGCTACCACATGATATTACACAATATGGCGTCAATCATGAGCTATCAGATAGACAAAATAGTTTACTAAAATTTTAATTTTAATTTTCCAAGACTGCTATGAAATGACATGATATATACTATGCTACAACATGGTATCGCATAGTAAATTTATTGATTATCCAATAACTTAAAGACTTGTTTAAACATATAATATATAACTTATAACTTTCACTAACCATACTAATTAATACTTTATTTCACAACTCTATTATTATGAACCAGATCTGGATCGATATATTAGCAAGAAAATTCTTATATTTTAAGAGATGGTAGCCTTATGAGTTAGGATTTAATGGCTCTGTTTTAATATAATTCTGATGTTAGAATGAGAAGATATAATTAAAATAGTTGATAAATATCGAAATTGGATAAATTAGTAATTATCTGACGTTATGGCGGTCATTAGAGGACTGAACCAACGGTGGTGATGGATGGCTAGCTATAAGGTAGGTGGCTGGTGGAGGATGACAGTGGCTAGGGTTTGGAAGCTTGGAAGGGTTCTAGGGTTAAGATATACTCCTACAAAAATAAATACGATCTAATGACTATAATAAAATAACAAATACGAGATAACAAAATAACTTAACTAAATGGTCATTCTACACATAAAAATTAACCTATGACTATCTTACATCCACTTTAATTTAAAATTAAAAGTAATAAACTAAAATAACTAATTAGACTCGACTCGACCTAATTGACTCGACCCTCATGGTCAGATTATACAATCCACAACGCTTTCGACATCTTGTCCTCAAGGTGACTAGTAATAATCAACCCATTGGCTTGGCTTGCATCATGCTCGGGCTTTACGCAAGTCCGACTCAATCAACTAACGCTAGCCTACCGAGAAATTCCACCAGACATCCTCGTGCCTCAAGTTGGGCTCATGGGTTCCCAACTAGTTTACATGAGGTGGTTGAGCCGGAACGCAAAAAATTCAACACGCCACGAGATATGTGCACTTCATCTCTTTCACCCAATAGCTTAAACCCTAATCCTAGAGCTAAAATTAATTTTTGTCGAAAGGGCATTGCTATAGGTTGCGTGGGCACCGATGGTGGCTAGGCAATTGCTAGTCGATGGCAGTCAATGTCAGATGGGTCCTCTTGGTGGCAGAATAGTGGTGAGTGATGGTGGAAGCTAAAAATCAAGCTTGAGATCAGCTTACTTAATGTGTTACAAATCAACTTGATCCGATTTGCAGCAATTGGCATTAGAGCCAACGATCCTCAGACTGTCATGGCTAAAACAAGATCGAAGGCAGCAAAGCAAACGAGCGAGCAAGGCATGGAGACGAGCCACACAGCTCCGTCAAGATTGCCATCTCCATAGAGCTCACGAGATCGGACGGAAGGCCCTTCTGATCTCTCACAAACCCTGGCGCTCATGGCACAAACGATGTTAGAGATCAAGGTGACCCTTGTGGACATGAACCAAAGGCTTCTAGCGTGTACACTTGAGCATACCAAGTATGGGGAAGGTAATCAAGGCGGCACCTCGCCTAGAAACGGCAAGGAAGAACCAGCAAGGGCTATGGCTTTTGTGGCTCCACCACCGGTTGTTGCCCAACTAGATTGTCGACCTCCACCTCATGACCAGCATCGTAGGCTAGAGAAGAGTCCTCCACTGCTAGAATAGGACCAGCAAGGGTCAACTCTGCAAGTACCATGGCCTCGGTGCGACAAACCACAACATCAACACCAGAATTTCCACCATTGCGTCCTAGACCATCTATGGTAGCAAACCATGAAAAAGACCCATGGGATGAGTGGGGAGAATCCCCCATCAACTAAGGGCAAAGGTGAAGGTGAAGAACCAGTAAGAGGCCACAACCAAGGAAAAGTTAGGTTCATTTACTTAGGAGTATGAGACGGACTCAAGCCAAGTTGATCTGATTAACTTAATTATAAATTTGTGTCCAAACTTTCTTTGTGTTTCAGACCTAAAGAGTGGCCACTTGCAAGGATTAGATGTGATCAAGCCTGAGCTAGAGAAGATGAACTCGGACTTGGGTCAAATATTGGAAGCAAGAATTTGACAACCACAAATGGTTTGGAAACCACCATGGACACCTTGAAGGCAAGATGGATAGAAGCGTGGTGGATTGGTGCGATTTGGGTCAGATCGGATCACATCATGGAGATATTGGGCTCAATGGATTAAGTCTAGTTATCTTATTTACTTATTTGATTTAGTTAGAGCCTCGTTAGGTTAGGATTTTTTTTAATTAGCTAAATCCAACTCTGTGCAGTTTTAGGAAAATATTTACAGAATATTCTATAAGTGTCCGAATAATATCAAACTAGTTGGATATGATCGCCAACCTCGAGATCTATAACTTTGGAACTTCTCTAGATTCGTAATATATCTGCGGGAAAATGAAGAATTAATCTAAGAAGATAAGAAAGACTGATTTAATTAAATTTGTTTAAGACATTTTGATTTAATCTCTACAAATAGGGCCTTATGGCTTTGATACACCTTATTACAGTCTTTCCTTATTGTATTAGTTGTTTATTTTCATTAAAATAAAATTTCTACAGGTCGCGTTCGAATGCCAGAAGGGTTGCATTCGAACGTCCTTGCGAACGTCTGCATCAGGTTCGCAAATACAGAGGATGCAAAAAGTGTGTTCAAACGTGGTTGGGCGTGTTCAAACATCTGCGTCGCGTTTGCACATATAGAGAATGTCTTTTATGCGTTCGAACACGATCGATGGGATTGCACTAGGATTAGGGTTAGTTATTGTTATTAGGGCTTATTGCTAGCCTCTATAAAGGTGCGGATGACAGCTAAATTTATTATGCTATTAGATTATTGATTTTTTGCCGCCTATCTTCTCTCTATTCTCTCTCCCTCCTCCCTCTTCACCATCCTTCCACCTCTACCGTTGGCAAGGCCTCTCCTAACTTATAATCTCCCTCGTCTATTGAGTTCGCCCTCTTCTTTGGGATCTCGACCACTTCCTTTCCTTTGTCTATATCCCTTAATCACATCCGCCATCCACCTTCATCTCTATAATCATCTATAACCCTAACATCCACTCCACCCGTCACCACCACCATCACCCGCGTTCTTTCATATTTTTGTCCCAATTGCAGTTTGAATCTGTAAAGAGTATAAATATAAACTTTGTAGATCATTGAGTTACAGATCTAATCCACTTAGTTTTGTATTTTTTTGACTACTAGAGAATATTTAGTGAATATTTGTCCACGGTTGCATGGATTGATTCCCGTAATAAATCTAGATCTTGAAAGAATCGTTTGTAGCCTATCTTTTGGTACTGTAACCCATCAATTTATTATCAGAGCCCGGTTAACCTGAGACCTCCATTAATGATGGAAAGAAGAAAGATGATATCAACAAAAAGACCAATGGAGAACACACCAACAAGGGAAGACTCAACCCACGATAATCATAATTGTGAGGCCGATTCCTTTGGAGTGACCTTGACAGGACCGAGTCAACCAACGTTCATGGGTGTGAATATGGGCTTGGCAGATGAACTTAGGGACATGTTCTAAATATTGTTGCATAGAGTTGACGCAATGTAGAAGGATCACAATGATTTAAAGGAATATGTCATGAACCAATCAGCTTCGTCATCTCTTCGACGACGATCAGTGCCTCAAGAAGGACCAACAGTGGACCATACCGAATCGACACCCCATAGGTCTAGGTGCGACATGTTAGTGTCGATGATCCTTTTTTACCTATGCTTACACATCATCCCCCACCTCCGTTACAAAATCCGAGATCAGCGGTGGTGGAACCCAAGAGGCGTGTGGCACTAGTGTGCTTCGTCGATGAGGAGGATTGGCACTTTGAGGATAAGGTTGATCCCTTTGGAGATGGTGATAGACGTGCTCAAGGATTTAGAGAAGAAGATCAACATGCACAAAGGTTCAGACCTAAACCAAGGGTCTTTTATGAACCGGACAATGCTATTCGGGGCAGAACCACACGCTTGGACTTTCTAAAATTTTAAGGCAGTGATCTAACATATCGGGTGTTTCAAGTTGAACAATATTTTGATTGTCAAAGGACATCGAAGGATGCAAAGGTCTAGATGGCAAGCTTTCACCTCTAAGGAATGGCATTGCATTGGTATAGATTGGTTATTTGTGGTGGAGGATTTATCGGTTGGACTGATTTTTATAGGAGGATTACACGTAGATTTGGGACAACGGTATATGAAGATTTTATTGCCACATTAAGCAAGATGGTTCAGTGGACGATCATATTGGAGTACCAAGTTGAATTTGAAAGAGTTAGTAGTTATTGTGTGCCACTTTGGCCCGAACCGACATTGATGAGCACATTTATTTCAGGGCTACGAGAGGAGATACAAGTGGATGTTCGTGCTCTTTGTCCTACTAGTCTTGAGGAGGCCTTTGAGAATGCCAGGAGAATGGAGGAAAAGCATAAGACTCTCAAGATGACAGTGAAATCAAGTTGGGGCAACCGAGATGGGCGGTTTGTGCCTAGAATGCTGGTTGGAAATTCTACGGGCTCAAAGATAGCGGCTGTTAGTATTAAACCACGACCACCTTTGAGACATTCTTCCGATGTTAGAAGAGGCACAAGACCCCGCGTTCGAAACCTCACACTTGCCTAGGTGGAGGAGCGAAGAGTGAAGGGTCTTTGCTTTTGATGCGATGAAAGTTTCACCTCTGGTCATCGGTGTTCCAAACGAATGGGAGTGTGATGCTCATCAACGGTCTCAAGGAGGATGATGAGGTTGTTGATGATAGAGAGTGTCCAGAGGAGGTCCATGAGGAGGTTGTTGAGAAGGGCGCGGAGGAAGATATCCAAGCTGAAATATCGATGCATGTATATTTGGGTACTTCCGCGCTGAGGACGCTACAGGTAGACAGACTCATTAGAAAGCATTGTGTGCACATCCTCATCGATTCCAGAGTATACACAACTTTTTAGATGAGAGGTTAGTGAGGAGATTGGGTTTGGATGCTGATCCGACCATATGGTTTGACGTTGCTATTGGAGACGGACAGCACGAAGCTTAAGGCGAAGAGGTTGTGTCGCCGGGTCGGTATTCGGGTGCAAGGACATGACATCATTGTGGACTTATATCCATTGGCGCTGCGAGGAGCAAATATTGTCCTAGGTACATAATGGTTACAAAGCTTGGATCCCATCACTTTTAATTTCTGAAGCATATGGATGAAATTTAAGCAAGGAAACAAAGAGGTGCGGCTTGATAACGTTCGATCTCCACCGATTCCTACGATGCAGCCGATGCCATGTGTGAGTGATTTGGCCTATCTTCTTCAGTTAAGACCGGCAGGAGATGAGGCTCAAATGAGTCTAGACACTACCATTGAGTTGTCTAATTTATTAGACAAATTTGCTGGATTATTTGAGGAACCAAAGGAGTTGTCACCAAGGAGAATGGCGGACCACCGCAATGAGATTTTGAGCCACCTTGGTCCGAACTGACATTGATGAGCACATTTATTTCAGGGCTGCGGGATGAAATATCAGAGGATGTTCGTGCTCTATGTCCAACCACTCTTGAGGAGGCCGTGAGGATGGAGCAAAAACATAAGGCTCTCAAGATGACAGCAAAAACAAGTTGGGGCAACCAAGATGGGCGGTTTGCGTTTATAACGCCGGTTAGAAATTTCTACGGGTTCAAAGACAACGACGACTAATACTAGACCACAACCACCTTTGAGACCTTCTTCCGATGTTAGATGTGGCACTAGACCCCCCATTCGAACTCTCACACCTGCCCAGGTGGAGGAGCGAAGAGCGAAGGGCCTTTGCTTTTGATGCGATGAACGTTTCACCCTTGGTCATCGGTGTTCCAAACCGATCGGGAGTGTGATGCTCATCGATGGTCTTGAGGAGGATGATGAGGTTGTTGATGATGGAGAGTTTCTAGAGGAGGTCCATGAGGAGGCCGTTGAGGAAGGTGCAGAGGAAGATATTCAAGCTAAATTATCGATGCATGCATATTCGGGTACTTCCGTGGCGAGAACATTACAGGTAGACAGACTCGTTAGAAAGGACACGACATATGTGTACATCATCATTGATTTCGTGAGTACACACAACTTTCTAGATGAGATGTTAATGAGTAGATTGGGTTTGGATGCTAAACCGACCACGGGATTTGACGTTGCTATTGGAGATGGCATGAAGCTTAAGGCGGAGAGCTTGTGTCACCGGGTCGGTATACGGGTGCAAGGACACGACATCATTATGGACTTATATCTATTGTGGCTGTGAGGAGTGGACATTGTCCTTGGCAGTCAAAGGTTACAAAGCTTGGGATCCGTCACTTTTGATTTTTAGTGCATGTGGATGAAATTTAAGCAAGGAAACAAAGATGTGAGGCTTGATAGCGTTCGATCTTCGTCGATTCTTGCGATGTAGCCTATGGTAGGGCTGCCATGTGTGAGTGATTTGGCCTATCTTTATCAGTTAGGACTAGTAAAAGATAAGCCTCAAATGAGTCTAGATACTACCATTGATTTGTCTAATTTATTAGACAAATTTGCTGGACTGTTTGAGGAACCAAAGGAGTTGCCACCAAGGAAAAGGGCGAACCACCGCATAGAGATTGTGCCTGGGGCTGCACCGGCAAACGTGAGGCCATATCGGTATCCACATGTGCAAAAGGAAGTTATCTCCAAAATGGTAGCTAAGATGTTGGAGCAAGGCTTCTATTACGAACCAACCTAATCCGATCCGCAATGGTTCTGGACTTAATGAAGCACGTAATTCCAGAGAAATTTGTGAACAATCTAACTAATGGATCCTCCTAAATTTTGGATATGTTGTTTCTTTTGGAGAGAGCTTTCCAACGAATCCACGATCATGGAATTCGGACAGTTAGATCTCAAGAGATCGACCAAACAGTGGTTGAAAGTTAATTAGATCCCAGCTTGATAGCTCTCCAATGTCTAGATAGATGCTAGGTTTAGTTCTTGGTGTGAAGGGGGAGAAGTTGTAAAAGAGGGAGGTTAGAAGCTGGAAGAGGCCGGCCAAAAACTTGGGCGGTGGAAGAAGGGAGGTGGGAGAGGACGCCAATGGCTAGAAACAAGTAGAGGAGGAGATAAATGCCAAAGCCAACTCCAATATCATCATCATCATACTCCAATTAGGGTTTTCTCCACATATATATAGAGGATCACCTTAGAAACTCATCAACTAAATTAAACAACTCTAATAAATCCTAACAAATCAACAGCTAAGTTAAAACCCTAATAAACCAACTAAACTAGTCTTCTTTATCTTTCCGGATTAACTCATATTTTTTTATCGATAGATTTCGAATCTGGAGAAGTCATAAATATTAAAATTGTAGATCTGGAGGTTGGCGACCTTATCCAACTAGTTTGATATTATTTGGATATGTGTAGAATATTTTGCAAATATTTTTCTAAAATTGTACAGAGCTGAATTTAGCTAATTAAATCAAATCCTAACATACTAAGACTCTAACTAAATCAAATAACCAAATAAGATAATTAGATTCAATCTATTGAGCCTAATCTCTTTTTGATGTGATCCGATCTGACCCGGTTCGTATCAATCCACCATGCTTTCGACCAACTTGTCCTCAAGGTGTCTATGATGTTTCCCAAACCTTTCGTATTTGCCGAATCATTTCCACCAACATCTGAGCCGAGTCTAAGAGCACAGGACTTGTGGAGGAGGCCATGGCTCGGCCAAGTGTAACACAATGTAGCGCGTTGATTTGTGCTCGACCAATTAGTCCAAGGCTAAGATTTAACTCACCCACAATCCAATGTACACTCGAGTCTAGTCTAGGTCTCGCGCAAGGGCTGAGCTGTTTAGGCTTTGGCACATTGCTTATGGGCTGAGAAGGTTGTCCTTTAGATTAGTAAGAAACTTGATGGGTAGCCATGACCATAGGATCGGGCCGTCGAGGTATGGGATCCTCGATATTTTTCAAAATTCAATGCCCTCAATTAATGGCTCGTGTGGCGATTAGTGATGGTTGATGACCGCTTTGGGATTCCTAGCTGTCGGTGTGGGCAACAAGGTCTCCTTTGATGGTGATGTATACCTTGGTGGTCCTTGGTTAGGCACCGATCATCATCGATGATTCCTTTAAGATCGGTTATGGAACGATTCTTTCAAGATCTGGATGTAGTACAGGAATCAGTCCACGTAACCGTGGAAAAATATTTGTCAAATAATCTCTGATAGTTAGACAATTACAAAACAAAGTGGATTAGATTCTTAACCTCCTTCTCTACAACTTTTGTATTTATGCCCTTCACAGATTCGAACTTCAACTGGGAAAAAAATACGAAATAACATGGGTGATGGTGGTGGTGACGGGTGGAGTGGATGTTAGGGTTATGGATGGGTATGGAGATGAAGGTGGATGATGGATGTTATTAAGGGATATAGACGAATGGAACGAAGTGGTCGAGATCCCAAAGAAGAGGTGTGGCTCGACTGTCGAGGGAGGTTAGAAGTTAGGAGAAACCTTGCCAATGATAGAGGTGGAAAGATGGTGAAGAGGGAGGAGGGAGAGAGTATAGAGAGAATATAGGAGGAATCAATAATCCAATAGCATTATAAATTTGGCGGCCATCCACATATTTATAGAGGCTAGCCAACAAGTCCTAAAATAATATGTAACCCTAATTCTAGAGGATTCCCACTGATTGCGTTCGAACGCACAAAAGATGTTCTCTGTATGTGTGAAAGCGATGCAAGCATTCAAACGCGAGTGTTCGAACTTGCCAGACCACGTTAGAACGGTCTTTTTGCGTTCTCTCTATTTGCAAACTTGATACAGGCGTTCGCAAGGGCGTTCGAACGCGACCACTCCTGCATTTGAATGCGACCACTTCTACGTTCGAACGCGACCTACAGGAATTTATTTTAATGAAAATAAACAACTAATGTAATAAGAAAAGATTCTAATTAAGTGTATCAGCCCACCACGCTTCCCCTACCTTGCCCTCAAGGTGAAAAGTCGAGGAAATGCTCCAATATATCAGTCTCCAACTCCCATGTCACCACATCAGATGGCTTGCTAAGCTACTTAAATAGAATCTCAATCTTCAATCTGGAAACATGTCGTTGTCGGCGTCTAGCAAGTACATAAACTGGCTCTGCAATCTCTATCTCCTCCAATGGATTCGATAGGACTGATCCAACGATCTCATGATCTCCAATGCGCTCACTCAGTAATGAAACATGGAAGACAGGATGCACTCTTGACCCCTTCGGTAGCTCTAAACGATATGCAACCGGACCAATACGCTCTAACACCCAAAACATACCAAAGTAGCAATGTGCTAACTTTTGGTTACGCATCCGACGCAAGGTCACCCGTCGATACGGTTGCATTCTCATAAACACCCAACTGCTGATGTCGAACTCGTGCTCTCTATGGCTATGATCATAAACTTGTTTTATACGGTTTTGAGTAAGTTTAAGATGAGCACGCAACCTCCTCAATGTGGTGTCTCTATCCATCAAAGCTAAGTCCACCTCCGTCCTGTCTGTAAATGCCACTGGATCATAAGCACGTAATGTCAGAGCTGTGCGCCCATACACCACCTAAAATGGAGTCATGCCAATGCTGCTATGGTAGACGGTGTTATAAGACCACTCCGCCCACAGTAAGAACTCCAACCATCATCTCGGCATCTCTCTAATAAAGCACCTCAAATTTTGCTCAATGTCTCAATTAACTACGTCGATTTGGCCGTCCGTTTGTGGATGGTAGGCCGAACTAGAGTTCAATCGAATCCCCTGCAATCTGAAAAACTCAGTCCAAAAGTCGCTCATAAATACATGATCACAATCTGAGACAATCGTGCATGGCATGCCATGTAATCGAGCAACATCTCTAACAAAAATTTCAACCCCGACTTGGCTGAAAACGGATGTGATAATCCTAAAAAGTGAGCATAATTGTTCAATCTGTCAACCACCATAAAGATAATAGAATAATCACGTACCAGCAGAAGACCCTCTATAAAGTCCATAGAAATGTCTTCTCAAATACGGTTCGGTATAGGTAAAGGCTGTAGTAATCCGGCCAGTTTCAATGTGGTTGCCTTAGCCCTTTGACAGACTTCGCAAGCACGAATAAAACTCCTCATATCCCGCCTTAATCCTAGCCACGTGCAACTCTGAGATATTCTCCTATAAGTCCTCAAGTCACCCTCATGACCAGCCTATAGAGTTTGGTGGAAGTGCTCCAATAATTTCTACCGTAATCCATCATTGCGGGCACCCGAATGCATTCGTGGTCAAGCAGCAAACCGCTTCGATTCTCCAACTTTGGATGGTGCTCCGAATCGTCCAACACCTCCTGCAACAATCTCAAAACATCTGGGTCAGATGTACATGCATAGCTCAGCTTGTTAATGAAGGGAAAGGTAGGAGAAGTATAGGTTGCAAGCTCGGCGGTATCGGGTTGGCGCGATAGTACATCCGCCGCTTTATTTACCGTTCTCTTCTTGTATTAGATTTCATAATCATACCCCAATAATTTTGTGACCCTTCTCTGCTGTGCCGAAGTGTGTATGTGCTGTCCCATAAAGTATGGAAGGCTCCGTTGATCGGTTCGGATAATGAATTGCCTATTGATCAAATAAGACCTCCACTTTGTCACCGCATGAAAAATGACAAACATCTCTCTCTCATAAGTTGATAATTGCTTAGATTTTTATGAAAAAGCCTTACTAAGATAGGCAATGGGATGTCCTCCTTGCATTAGTATAGCTTCTATGCCAACACCCGACGCATCACATTCCACAATGAACTCTTTAGTGAAGTCTGATAGCTATAGAACGGGTGCCATCGTAATTGTTGGTTTAAGTTTTTTAAAGGCTATCGTGGCTACATCTGTCCATCTAAAAGAGTTTTTCTTCAACAATGAAGTGAGAGGAGCAGTGATCTTGCCATATCCGGCGATAAATCAACGATAATATCTGGTCAGCCCCAAAAATTCTCTCAATCCGGTGGTAGTATTAGGAATAGGCCAAACGGTCATGCATGCAACCTTTTGAGGATCCGTCGCTACACCATTTGCTGAAATGATGTGGCCTAAATACTCCACTTGTGGTACTCCCCATAGGCACTTGGACTTTTTGATCTTTAATTAGTTTTGCTTCAACAATTTCAGCACGTTCTCCAAATGTCGCCAATGCTCCAATTCAGTCCTGCTATACACCAAAGTGTCATAAAAAAATATCAAGACATACCTTCGCAAGAGAGGCCAAAATATATCATTCATGAGGCCTTGAAAGGTAGTTGGAGCATTGGTGTGACCAAAACGCATCACCTGGAACTCGCAATGCTCGTCCGGAGTTCGAAATATAGTTTTGTGCACATTCGCCGAGTGAACTCTAATTTGATGATACTCGGCCCTCAAGTCAAGCTTGCTAAATATAGTCGCCCTATAAGCTCGTCCAGCATCTCCTCTATAACCGGAATAGGATACCGGTCCTTGACGGTAATAGCATTTAGTGGCCGATAGTTGACACAAAAACGTCATGTCCCGTCCTCTTTTCGCACCAATAGCATGGGAGATGAGTATGAGCTATGACTTGGTTGTATGAGACCTTGCTCCAACATCTCGGCTACCATCTCGGAAATAACTTCTTTTTACACATGTAGATACCGATATGGCCTCACATTTGCTGGTGCAGCCTCGGGTACAAATTCTATGCGATGGTCCATTGTTCGCCTCGGTGGCAACTCCTGTTGCTCCTCAAACAGTCCAGAACTCGTTTTAGGCTCATCTCCTACTGGTCTTAACTGAAGAAAATAGGCCAAATCATATGCACAAGGCAGCCCCACCATAGGGCGCATCACAAGAATCAGCGAAGACCGAATGCTATCAAGCTGCACATCTTTGTTTTCCTATTTAAATTTCATTCACATACTCTGAAAATTAAATGTGATGGGTCCCAAACTCTACAACCACTGAGTACCAAGGACAATGTTCACTCCTCGCAGCGCCAACGGATACAAGTCCACAATGATGTCGTATCCTTATACTCATATATTGACCTGGCGACACAAGCTCTTCGCCTGAAGCTTCGTGCCGTCTCCAATAGCATTGTCAAATCCCGTAGTCGGTTAGGCATCCAAACCCAATCTCCTCACTAACCTCTCGTCTAGAAAGTTGTGTGTATTCCCTGAATTGATAAGGATGTGCACACAGTGCTTTCTAACGAGTCCGTCTACTCATAACGTCCTCGGTACGGAAGTACCCGAATATGCATGCATCGATATTTCAGCTTGGATATCTTCCTCTGCACCCACCTCAGCAGCCTCCTCATGGATCTTCTTGATACGATTCGGACTTCACCGACATCGTCTCAAGCTTGGATTTACCTTAGGATAAGATTGAGTTTTAGGATAAGATTGAGTTTTAGGATAAGATTGAGTTTTAGGATAAGATTGTGTTTTAGGATAAGATTGAGTTGTTGGTTAGCCTATAAAAGTATGTGTAGGGCAACCAAAATTATTATTGATTATTGAGAATTGAGTTTGCCTTGCCTCCTTCATCTTCTTCGCTCTCGTTCCCTCAATCTCCCCGGCAACGCCGCTTCTAATCTCCCTCGACAGGCCAATCACCCTAGTCCCTTAGGAGTGGCCCTCTTCTCCCCCTTCTTCCAATTTATCCATCGCTATCTCTAACCTTTCCATCATCCATAACCCTTCCACCATCACTTTTACACCGGTGCCACCCCATCAACACCGGCCCTCCACAATCCACCATTACCTAGGATTTCGTGCCTTCATCCACGGAATCCAAAACAGAGTATCCTGACGTTCGTCCATTAAACGAACGATATTTCGAGATCCCCATCTCCGATTCGCCTGAAACTAGATCCGTTGGAAAGCTCTTTTCCGGGCCTACAACATATCAAAATTTCACAGCGATCCAACGGCGGGATATTTCGGGATCTGATCTCAAAGTTCCGTGCAAGTTCGTATCAATCTGGTATCAGAGCCTATAGCCGAGGAAGGATCGTAACAAGCTGGTATCAGAGCCATAGCCAAAAGGGAGGTTCGTAACAAGCTGGTATCAGAGCCTATAGCCGAGGAAGGATCGTAACAATCTGGTATCAGAGCCACCGTTCCTCGGACAAGCGCTTCCAATGACGATCACTCGATCTAATAGGAATACGGAAGAACCTAGCGTTCTATCCATGTTGGGGTCTATTTCCAAACAGATTGCCATCAACAAGCAAATAATGATGGAGATGATGCAGGAAATACGGGCATGGACGAAACCTTTTTCAACAAGCAAGGCAATCACAAGACAGCATTGGGAACCCTCCACAACATACCCAACATCCTCCACGGCCTCCCCGTTCATCACAAAAATAGGGGAAAGTTCGGCTATCCAGCAAGAGCGAGATTCTACACCTCGACCTATGGTCAGCCGCAACGAACTGCCACCAACTACAATGAGATCTGCAACCATTGTAGCAGCCCTCGGAACCTCCACATCTTCCCATGCACCGGAGACCTTGTCGACAAATCGCGAAGTGCTGGCTACGCCACACCTGGTCGCTGGATATCCCTCATCAGG
This sequence comes from Typha angustifolia, assembly GCF_048772165.1. Classification (NCBI taxonomy): domain Eukaryota; kingdom Viridiplantae; phylum Streptophyta; class Magnoliopsida; order Poales; family Typhaceae; genus Typha; species Typha angustifolia. The sequence continues at coordinate 4,983,459 of NC_133252.1, read as the reverse complement.
AATCCTCATCGGTGGTGAAGGAGATGATCCGAAACCGCGAATTTCGACACTTGGGCGGCCTTTCACTAGCTCCCTTTGCAACCATAGTGAGTCGGCAACTAAGAAGAAATCGCATATGGCCTCCAGCGATCTTCTACCATTCTCCTCGGTCAATCGACAGTCGACCACGACAGCTTCATCACCAGCGATGACGTTGCAGCTCCCTGCCAAGCTACCACTCAAAGGAGAAGGCCACGATCTTCCACCCATGGCAGCTGAAAGTGCAGATGTGGCTGGACATCGAGGAGAAGAAGTTGAGGAGCAACATCACGCGGAGGACACGATGGCCAAAATCTCCCTCCACGCCTATTCGGGGACAGCTGCGCCAAAGACCTTGCGGGTGAACGGTGTAATCAAGAAAACCACAGTGAGAATCTTGATTGACACTGGGTCCACCCACAACTTCATTGACATGAGGCTCCTTAGGAAGATTGGGCTCGAGTCGGAACCCACGGAAGGGTTCGATGTGACGATTGGAGATGGCACCACCTTGCGAGCAGATTCTATTTGTGGAGGTGCAGAATTGAAGGTGCAAGGCCAAACTTTCACATTGGATCTTTATCCATTGGCCTTGCAAGGTGCCGATATTGTTTTAGGGACCCAATGGCTTCGGAGCTTGGGGCCCGTGACCTTTGATTTTATAAGCCTCACATTGACCTTTTGGAGAGATGATCAGAGAGTGTTGTTGGATGGAAGTAAACCGCTGCTTGAACTTTCAAAAGAAAGGGAGCTCGCTTCTTTCTCGGCACCCACTTTTCCTTTCTTTTCAGATCTACGGAGAGCCAGTGCAGAGGATAGTGATCTGGTCCGACTCATGGAGGAGTTGAGAGAGAACCCCTCAAGCAACCCCGAGCACGAGGAGCGCAATGGGTTAGTACTAGAGCACGGGCGAATCAAGGTACCCCGAAACGAAGAGCTACGGAGGCTATTGATGGCACACTTCCATGATACTCCTATAGCAGGTCATGAAGGGGTATTACGTACTTACAAGCGGCTGGCCCAAAACTGTACTTGGACTGGGATGAAGACGGACGTGAAGAAGTATGTGCGTGAATGTCAAATCTGCCAACGAACCAAATCAGAGGCACTCAAGCCTAGCGGGCTACTGCAACCACTACCGATACCAGAGCGTATTTGGGAGGATATCTCCATGGACTTCATCGAGGGGCTGCCGGAAGTTCGAGGACAATCGGTGGTGTTTGTTGTGGTGGATAGATTGAGCAAGTATGCACATTTCATAACATTGTCTCACCCGTTTTCAGCAAAAAGGGTTGCTGAAATTTTTGTTCGGGAAGTGGCACGCTTGCATGGGATGCCTAGGACTATCGTGTCAGACCGGGATCGCATCTTCATAAGTGAGTTTTGGTCCGAGTTCTTCAGATTGCAAGGGACTCAAATCAATCTTAGTTCAGCTTATCACCCCGAGACGGATGGCCAAACCGAGGTGGTGAATCGTGGACTAGAGCAATACTTGCGATGCTTTGTGGCGGATCGACCAAAGGATTGGGTCAAATTTCTTCCCTGGGCTGAGTGGTCATACAATACCGCTCATCACTCAAGCATTGGCATGACCCCATTTGAGGCGGTTTATGGGCGCACTCCCCCTGTCTTGCGTGCCTACGATAGACTCGCGGCGACGGATAGGACTGAGCTTGACTTGGAGCTTGCTGATCGAGATGAAACATTGAGACGGCTCAAGACTCACCTAGCCACAGCACAAAACCGCATGAAGCAAACGCATGACAAAGGCAGACGTGAGCGAGAATTTGAGGTTGATCAATTGGTGTTCGTTCGAGCTCAACCGTATCGACAATCCACATTGAGGCCAATTTTGAACCAAAAGTTGGGATACAAGTACTATGGTCCGTACCGAGTGCTACAACGAATCGGTCCAGTAGCTTACCGATTGGACCTACCTGAAGGAACCAGGATACATCCCGTCTTCCATGTCTCGGCATTGAAGGCCCAGATCGGGCCTAACCATGTAGTGGGTTCGACCTTACCCGAACCAATGGAGGAAGATGGCTCCACTGAGCCGGTTCGAGTCCTAAGTCGTAGGAGAAGACGCCAAGGATCCAGATTAGAGACTGAAGTGCTGATTGAGTGGTTGGGCAAACCTACTGACGAGTCTACATGGGAGCTAGAGGCAGACATCATGGATCGCTTCCCAAATTTCAAACCTTGAGGACAAGGTTGCGGAAGCGTGGTGGATTGATACGATTCGGACTTCACCGACATCGTCTCAAGCTTGGATTTACCTTAGGATAAGATTGAGTTTTAGGATAAGATTGAGTTTTAGGATAAGATTGAGTTTTAGGATAAGATTGTGTTTTAGGATAAGATTGAGTTGTTGGTTAGCCTATAAAAGTATGTGTAGGGCAACCAAAATTATTATTGATTATTGAGAATTGAGTTTGCCTTGCCTCCTTCATCTTCTTCGCTCTCGTTCCCTCAATCTCCCCGGCAACGCCGCTTCTAATCTCCCTCGACAGGCCAATCACCCTAGTCCCTTAGGAGTGGCCCTCTTCTCCCCCTTCTTCCAATTTATCCATCGCTATCTCTAACCTTTCCATCATCCATAACCCTTCCACCATCACTTTTACACCGGTGCCACCCCATCAACACCGGCCCTCCACAATCCACCATTACCTAGGATTTCGTGCCTTCATCCACGGAATCCAAAACAGAGTATCCTGACGTTCGTCCATTAAACGAACGATATTTCGAGATCCCCATCTCCGATTCGCCTGAAACTAGATCCGTTGGAAAGCTCTTTTCCGGGCCTACAACATATCAAAATTTCACAGCGATCCAACGGCGGGATATTTCGGGATCTGATCTCAAAGTTCCGTGCAAGTTCGTATCAATCTGGTATCAGAGCCTATAGCCGAGGAAGGATCGTAACAAGCTGGTATCAGAGCCATAGCCAAAAGGGAGGTTCGTAACAAGCTGGTATCAGAGCCTATAGCCGAGGAAGGATCGTAACACTTCTCTAGACAATATTCATCATTAACAACCTCATCATCATCCTCAAGACCGTCGATAAGCATTACACTCCCGATCGCTTTAGAACACCGATGATCGGGGGTGAAATGCTCATCACATCGAAAGCAAAGGCTCTTCGCTCCACCTGGGTAGGTGTGAGAGTTCGAACGGGGGGTCTTGTGCCTCCTCTAATATCGCAAGAAGGTCTCAAAGGTGGTCGTAGTCTAGTACTCATAGCCATTGTTTTTTAACTCGCAGAATTTCTAGTCGGGGTTTTAGGTGGAAACTGCTCATCTCGGTTGCCCCAATTGATTTTCGCTGCCATCTTTAGAGCCTTATGCTTTTTCTCCATCCTCATGGCCTTCTCAAAGACCTCCTCAAGAGTAGTAGGATAAAGAGCACGAACATCTACCTGCATCTCATCCCGCAGCCCTAAAATAAATGTGCTCATCAATGTCGGTTCGGGCCAAGGTGCTCAGCTTGGTAATCCAATACGGTCATCCTCTGAACCATCTTGCTTAATGTGGGAGCAAAATCTTCATATGCTACTGTCCCAAAGCTTGGTAATCCAATACTGTCGTCCTCTGAATCATCTTGCTTAATGTGGTAGCAAAATCTTCATATGCCACTGTCATAAATCTACGTGTAATTCTCCTATAAAAATCAGAAAAATCAGCAATTATCAACTTATGAGAGAGAGATATTGGCAATTCTGCATCCGGTAACAAAGTGGAAGCCTTTTTTGATTGGGACAGCGTATACACACTCCGGCACAATAGAGATGGGTCACAAAATTGCTAGGGTATGATTTTGAAATTCAATATAAGAAGGGAACCAAAAATAAAGTGGCAGATGCACTATCGCGCCAACTCGATACTACTGAGCTTGTAGCCTATTCTTCTCATACCTTTCCATTCCTTGATGAGCTGAGGTATGTATGTACATCTGACCTAGATGTTTTGAGATTGTTGTAGGAGGTGATGGATGATCCGGAGCGCCATCAAAAGTTAGAGAATTAAGGAGGTTTGCTACTGGACCGCGGATGCATTTACTGCCCGTAAATGATGGTTTGTGGTAGAAATTATTGGAGCACTTCCACCTAACTCTAAAGGCTGGTCATGAGGGTGTCTTGAGGATTTATAAGATAATATCTCAGAGTTGCACGTGGCCAGGATTAAGGTGGGATGTGAGGAGTTTTATTTGTGCTTGCGAAGTCTGTCAATGGGCTAAATTCTGGTTGCATATCATTTAGAGCTGCCAGAGGGGTCGAGAGTGCATCCTATCTTCCATGTTGCATTGCTATGTGAGCGGATTGGAGATCATGAGGTCATTGGATCAGTTCTACCAGAGCCATTGGAGGAGATACAGATCGTAGAGCCAGTTCGTGTACTTGCTATGCCGATGACAACATAGTACCATATTAGAGATGGAGATTCTAGTTGAGTGATTTGGTAAGCCATCTGATGAGGGGATATGGGAGTTGGCAACTAATATCGTGGAGCGTTTCCCCGACTTTACACCTTTAGGGCAAAGTGAGGGAAGCATGGTGGGCTGATATACCTTGTTAGAGTCTTTTCTTATTGTATTACTTATTTATTTTTATTAAAATAAAATTTCTGTAGGTCACGTTCGAATGCAGGAGGGGTCGAGTTCGAATGCCCTTGTGAACGCCTACATCAGGTTCACAAATATAGAGGACGCGAAAAGTGCGTTCGAATGCGGTCGGGAGTATTCAAACGCTTGTATCACGTTCGCTCATACAAAGAATGTCTTTTGTGCGATCGAACTCAATAGGGCGCGTTTGAACGCGATCTACGAGATTGCACTAGGATTAGAGTTAGTTATTGCATTAGGGATTGTTGGCTAGTCTCTATAAAGGTGTGAATGGCAACCAAATTCAGAATGCTATTGGATTATTAATTTCTTGCCTCTTATCTTCTCTCTATTCTCTCTCCCTCCTCTCTTTTCACCATCCTTCCACCTCTACCGTTGGCAAGGTCTCTCCTAACTTTTAATCTCCCTCGTCTGTCGAGTCCTCCCTCTTCTTTGGGATCTCGACCACTTCTTTCCCTTCGTCTATATCTCTTAACCACATCTACCATCCACCTTCATCTCCATTATCTTCCATAACCCTAACATCCACTCCACCCGTCACTACCACCATCATCCGCGTTCTTTCATATTTCATCCCAGTTGTAGTTCGAATCTGTGAAGGGTGTAAATACAATAATTGTATATCAGTGAGTTACGAATCTAATCCACTTCGTTTCGTGATTTTCTGACTATCGAAGAATATTTGGCGAATATTTGCTTACTATTACGCGGATTGATTGCTGTAATAAATCTAGATCTTGGAGGAATAGTTTCGTAGCCTATTTTTTGGTACCGTAACACATTATAATCCCATGCGTATTCATGCTAGTCTATCTCATGCATACTCTTACTAAAAATTATTTTGACATAAAATAAGACTAGTATAATCATCTCTAATTATCTATAGTGAATGATAAAACATACTTGACTATAATCATCTTTATATAAAATTATATTATCATGTTAGAAGTCAAAGCAGAATATGTATACGTAATATATAATATATTATAATATGGGAAAGCTCTCTATAAGGGAAGACTACTAACAGTCTGATCAGAAGACACAAGCTATGTATCCCTCACATCCATCAACTGAGTGTCAACTCATCGCTAGCAAGGTCCATAGGGTCTCAATAAAGAGGTTGGAAATGTTTAAGTGTAATATAGAGTTAGTCATTTACCCAATTAAACTCTTTTTGTGTAAAATATAATTATTTATTAAGTTTAGAATTACTTATTTATTTTTCCTAAATAACTAGACATATATTGTAGATATAATTCTAATACTATAAATATAATATTATCCTAAAACTGCTAGTTACAAAATAGGAATAAAGAGAGTTATTCTCTTCTATATAAAAAGATAAAGAATATATATGTATATATATACATATAAATATATTAAAAAAAGTATATACAAGAATTTAATTATAACTAATTGTGATTCTTACTCTATCTTGATTAATCAAGAACTACATAGTCTTTACTTAATTATACATAATAATTAATTAATGAATTACTAAGACCAGTATCTCATTTTGTACACATTAGTATATGATAAATTGTTAAAATTACTAATATGTATATATTATCAATATTAGTGTATCTCTATAAATCTCTTGATTATATTTAATGAAGCTATCTATTAATCTAATAAAACATATATATGGTGCTGGGTTGAGACCAACACTCTTGCAACAAGGAGGAAAAGAAGACTGAAAAGGAAGAAGAGAACGAGAAGAAGAGAGAGAAGGGAAAGGACGAGAGCTAGGATGGAGAGGAGGGGTCTGGCTGCTACTAGCTGCTCGAGTTTGGCAAACCCAAGACAACTAGAGAGAAACTGAGAGAAAGAGAAAGAGGATAGAAAAGAGAGAGGAATAGAAGAGAGAAGAAATGGGAAGGGCTTAGCTCGGCGGCAGCGAAAGTAGTCGGATGACATCGGCAAGAAGAGGAGAGAAAGAGAAAAAGGAGAGAGAGGAGAGTAAGAGAGAGAGAGAGGGGGGTGGGAGAGTTTGTGAAAGAGATATAGAGATGGAAAGAGAGGCGGTGGGGAGGGAGGCTGGCAGTGGCTATGGTGGTGCTGGGGCTCATTGCAGCCGATTGGTTGTGGTGGCGGTGGGGCCTATCGTAGCTGGTTGGCTGTTATAATGACGATAAGGGGTTTGTTACATCTAAACATTTGCCACTCTTTACATATACGAGCCACCCACTTATACGGCCAACTTCCATGACCTCACGACCAACTTCCATGACCTCACAACCATCCACTATCCTCCAACAACCGTTGTAATGTCGAATTACCAGTTTTTGTCTTGTTCAACCCTTCTCCACAAAGTTCTTCATATATTTTTACCTAAATCTTGAAATTACTCTATTTCAAAGCCATTAGATTTGTGCTCCACCTAGACAATTGCTCACATACACTTTATTCAGAATCTCATCACTATCTTATGAATCAAGAGGTTACCCCTAATAAAATTCTTAGATTTTCCCTATGAATAGATTGGCCCAAATCTTGTTTGATCAAGTAGTATCATAGCCACCGTTCCTCGACAAATAGTAAACATGTGATCTAATGCAAATTAAAGGGAGATCATTGCCATGAAAGACCAAGAACTCATCTCCATTCTTGTGAAAGCTTCCTCGGTGCCACCACCACCGACAACCATCATTGTTGAAGAACCACCCTTGTGGGCAAAGATGCTAATTGAATCCATAGGGACTTCGAAAGATCTAAAGAAGGAAGCCACAAAATCGGCCATGGAGAACACCAAACAACTTGACAAGTTGCTGTAAGTCTTGATAGAGGCCCTCCTAACTCAACACCACCATCCACCACTTCCACCTTTGGCAGAATAGCGTCCCTCACGGCAAGGAATTCCAAATCATGAAGGAGATTAAAAGAACCACCAAAGCACAGCTAAGGCACCTTCTCCAACTGCAATGGAGCCCCTGCCATATCTCTGCAAGCCCACCCTGATGTTGTAGCAACATTAGAGAAAGCCCTAATGGTAGCCCCCACTCTATCTTCCCGGCCAAAGTGGAAAATAGGGCTTGATACCCTAGTTTCTCCGCCAGCGTCGTTACATGAATTTTTGACCCAAACCACCAACATCAATCTTTTCCTTGGGTCCTTTGCACTCGAGCCATGGCCATGATTGGCACCAGTGCCTGTCAAAAGATCATCATCGATGGCCTTCCATGCTATAGCTAGCCGACGGCTAGTGACCTTAGGTCTGGCCCTTTTGCAACCCCTCATCAAGGATGCTTCCTTAGGCCTCTTTGCCATGGCAGCTCCAATGTAGTGGGGCTCTAGGTACCAACTATAGTCACTAGGGGCCGGCGGGACCATCGGAGATGCTCCGTGGCCGTCTATGCAGCAACTCAAGCTTGAGCTCAAAAATTTTCTTTTAGCATCGCTTGCCACCATTACGTCGAACACCAAGGGTTGCTAGCTAGAAACCCTACCAAGCCACCACTAAGGCTACAGTGCCATGTGGTGGTGCCCTTAGGCCAAAATAGTAATTCAGCCTTAAGGTTAAGGTTAGGGTAAAGGGACTATGTCTAAGTAGGCTAATTTTTTGCAAACTTACTCGACAACCTCGCATGACTCAGTTTGAGACTCATAAGCATGACTTTGGGCTTGAGTACAAGCCTGAGGATGGCAGAATGATCTAGTGGTGCCACATTAGTTGATTGAGTCAAACCTACATGTAGCCCAAGCTCACGATGATGGGCTATATTTGGGAGTTTAAGTTCGGACCATCAAGCTGAATTTCCCAAAATTCTTAGTAGGATATTAGCTAGGTTGGACCTACCTAGCAGAGTAGTTTCACATACTATGGCTGATACGTTTAGTTAGGGTCTTTTCTTATTGCATTAGTTATTTATTTTCATTAAATCAAATTTTTTATAGGTCACGTTCAAACGCGATTGTGGGCACGTTCGAACTCCTTTGTGAACGCCTACATCAAGTTCACAAATACAGATAACGCGAAATGCGCGTTCAAACTTGGTCAGGCACATTCGAACGTCTCGTTCGAATGCCTGCATCACGTTCACACATATAGAGAACGCCTTTTGTACGTTCGAATACGATCAGGCGCATTCGAACGCGATTGGCGGGATTTCACTAGGATTAGGTTATTATTATTAGGGCTTGTTGGCTAGCCTCTATAACGATGTGGATGGCAGCCAAAATTATTATGCTATTGGATTATTGATTTGTTGCCTCCTATCTTGTCTCTATTATTTCTACTCTAATCTCCCTCCTCCCTCTTCACCAACCTACCATCTCTACCATTGGCAAGGTCTCTCCTAACTTCTAATCTTCGTCTGTCGAGTCCTCCCTCTTCTTTGGGATTTCGACCACTTCTTCCCCTTCGTCTTCATCCCTTAAACAACATCACCCATCCACCTTCATCTTCGTTACCATCCATAACCCTAACAACCACTCCACCCGTCATCACCACCATCACCCGTACTAAATCATAATTTCGTCCCTGTTTCAATTCGAATATACAAATCACATAAATATAAAAAATGTAGATTAGGAAGTTACAGATCGATTCCATTTGGTTTCATAATTTTATGAATATAGGAGAATATTTGATGAATATTTTCTCTTAGTTATGCGGACTGCATCTTACAATAAATTTAGATCTTAAAGAAATTATTTCGTAATCTATCAATTGGTATCAGAGCCTATCTTTTCATACCGTAGAACTCATCAAATTGGTATCAGAGGCAGGCGAACCTCAGACCTCCTTTAATGGTTGAAACAAGGAAGATGACGTCAATAAGGAGACCAATGGAGACCACACCGACAAGGGAAGACTCAACCCATGATAAACCTAACCGTGAGGCTGATTCCTTTGGAGCGACCACAGCAGGACCGAGTCAACTAACGTCCATGGGTGTGAATATGGGCTTGGTGGATGAACTTAGGGGCATGTTCCAAACATTACTGCATAGAGTTGATGCAATGCAGAATTATAATACTTTAAAAGAATATGTCATGAATCGATTGATTTCGTCATCTCCTTGACGAAGATCGGTGCCTCAAAAAGGACCAGCGATGGGACCACATCAAACCGATACCCCATAGGTCCAGGTGTGATATGTTAATGTCAATGATCATCTTTTACTTATTCCTACACGTCATCCCCTACCTCCGATCCACAACCCAAGACCGGCGGTGGTGGAACCTGAGAGGCGTGCAGCACCGGTACGCTTCGTCGAAGAAGAGGATTGGCACTTAGAGGATGATGTTGATCTCTTCGGAGATGGTGATGGGCGTGCTCGAAGATTTAGAGAAGAAGATCAACAAGCACAAAGGTTCAGACCTAAACCAAGAATCATTTGCGAACCCGATAATGCTATCTAAGGGAGAACCACACGCTTGGACTTACCAAAATTTCAAGGCAGTGATCTGACAGATTAGGTGTTTCAAGTTGAACAGTACTTTGATTGTCAAGGGACAATGGAAGATGCAAAGGTCCAGATGGCAAGCTTTCACCTTCAAGAAACGGCATTGCATTATTATAAATCAGTTATTCATGGTGGAGGATTTGCCGGTTGGGCTGACTTTTGTAGGAGGATTATACGCAGATTTGGGACAACAGCATATGAAGATTTTGCTACCACTTTAATCAAGATGATTCAGAAGATGATCGTTCTGGAGTATCAAGCTAAAATTTGAAAGAGTTAGTATTCATTGTGAGCAACCTTGGCCTGAATCGACATTAATGAGCACATTCATTTTTAGGCTACGGGATGAGATACTAGTAGATGTTCATGCTCTTTGTCCTACCACCCTTGAAAAGGCATTTGAGAAGGCCGTGAGGATGGAGCAAAAATATAAGGCTCTCAAGATGGCAGCACAAACAAGTTAGGGTAACCGTGATGGGCAGTTTGTGCCTAGAACACCCGTTGAAAATTTTGTGGGTTCAAAGACAGTGGCTGTGAGTACTAGACCACGACCACCTTTGAGACCTTCTCCCAATGTTAGAGGAGGCATAAGACCCCCCGTTCAAACTCTCACACCTGCCCAGGTGGAGGAGCGAAGAGCGAAAGGTCCTTGCTTGCGATGCGATGAATGTTTCACTCCCGATCATCGGTGTTCCAAACTGATCATGAGTGTGATGCTCATCGACGGTCTCAAGGAGGACGAGGAGGTTGTTGGTGATAGAGAGTGTTCAGAGGAGCTCCATGAGGAGGCTGTTGAGGAGGACGCGGAGGAAGATATACAAGTTGAAATATCGATGCATACATATTCGGGTACTTCCGTGTCGAAGACATTATGAGTAGATGGACACGTTAGAAAGCATTGTCTTCATATCTTTATCGATTCCGAGAGTACACACAACTTTCTTGACAAGAGGTTAGTGAGAAGATTTGGCTTGGATGCTGAATCGACTACGGGGTTTGATGTTGCTATTGGAGATAACACGAAGCTTAAGGCGGAGAGCTTGTGTCGTCAAGTCGGTATATGGGTGCAAGGACACGACATCATTATGGACTTATATCCATTGGCGCTACGAGGAGCAGACATTATCCTAGGCACTCAGTGGTTATAGAGTTTTGGACCCGTCACATTTGATTTCCGGAGCATGTTGATGAAATTTAAACAAGGAAACAAATATGTGCGGCTTGATAGCGTTTGATCTCCGCCGATTCCTACGATGGAGCCGATGGTGGGGCTGCCATGTGCGAGTGATTTGGCCTATCTTTTTTAGTTATGACCAGCAGGAGACGAGTCTTAAATGAGTCCAGATACTACCATCAAGTTGTCTAATTTATTAGACAATTTGCTGGACTGTTTGAGAAACCAAAGGAGTTGCCACCAAGGAGAACGGTGGACTATCGTTTAGAGATTGTGCCCGGGGCTGCACTGGCGAATGTGAGGCCATATTGGTATCTGTTAGGTTTTTATTTGTTGGCAATTGTGTACAAAATATTCTAAGTGTATTTTTTCATGTATATGAGCTTTACACAAGTCTAGAATATCTCTGGTTTGAAGAATTGCAAGATTATTGGAGAAAAGCCGTTGAGTTCACACCGCGTTCGAACGCGGAATCTGCGTTCACATAGATAGAGAGCCGCGTTCACAAACGCGTTCGAATGTGGGTACTGCATTCACACAGACAGAGAGCCACGTTCACAAACGCATTCGAACGCGGGTACTGCGTTCACACAGACAAAGAGCCGTGTTCACAAACGCGTTCGAACGCAGGTACTGCGTTCACACAAACCGAGAGCAGCGTTCACAAACGCGTTCAAACGCAACCTGAAGAATTCAAGCTGTTGCGTTCGAACGCACTTGGGCCCATTCGAACGCACTTGAGATTAAGTCAGGCCGTTCGAACACACCCGGGTCGCGTTCGAACGCACCTATGAAGTTTGAAATTTATTGGATTTTCGTGAGTACGGATAAGACTTGGATTTGGCTCTATCTTGGAGATCATATATAAGGATTGTGTTGCCCTAACTCTAGAGAGGTGGGAAGAAGATTATTGAAGGAGACTTCTTGAGGCTATATCAGTTCTTCAACTAATAAGGTCCTTCTCATCTACAAATTTGAATCTTTTGTCTTAAGGGCTATTTAGACGAAAGATCAATCTCGAGGGCTACTGAGGTTGGACTTCAATTACGAGAAGCAGTGAATCGTGGGTTCTAGAGAGCAAGACTGAGAGGAACAAAGTCGTTTGGATCGATGGGTTGTTTTGTGAGTCAGTCTTGTAACTGCTAATATTCTAGTGATTGGTTTTGATCCGAGTTTGGATCCGTGGTTTTTTTCCTGTTTGAGTTTTCCACATTAAAATCTTGGCGTTCATCTTTACTTTCGTTTTTAATATTTCTTCCGACTTTTACTTAAGCGAACGAACAATATCATTGCCTAAAGGTTAGGTACATACGTGTGTCTAGGGGTTTTTTCAGTATCTACATGTGCAAATGAAAGTTATCTCAAAGATAGTTGGCAATTCTGCATGTGGTGACAAAGTGATGACCTCATTTGATCGGTAGGCGATTTATTATCCGAATCGATCAAATGAGCCTTCCATACTTTATGGGACAGCGTATACACACTTCGGTACAGTAGAGATGTGTCACAAAAGTGCTGGGGTATGATTATGAAATTAAATACAAGAAAGAATGAAAAATAGAGCGGCAGATGCATTATTATGCCAACCTGATACCGCCGAGCTTGCAACCTATTCTTCTCTCACTTTTTCTTTTCTCTATGAGCTGAGATATGCATGTACATCTAGCCTAGATGTTTTGATCTATAGTCGGGTGCTCGCAAATAAAGAATTGCAACAGAAATTGTTGGAGCACTTCCACTAAACTCTAGAGGCTGGTTATGAGGGTGTCTTGAGGACTTATAGAAGGATATCATAGAGTTGTACGTGGCCAGGGTTGAGACGGGATGTGAGGAGTTTTGTCCGTGCTTGCGAAGTCTGTCAAATGGTTAAGATAACCACATTAAAACCGGCCGGATTACTACAGTCTTTACTTATACCAGACGGTGTTTGGGAAGATATTTTTATGGATTTCGTAGGTCTTCCACTGGTATGTGGCTATTCAGTTATTTTTGTGGTCATTGACAGATTGAGCAAGTATGCACACTTTTCGGTATTGTCACATCCTTTTTCAGCTAAGTCAGTGGTTGAAATTTTTGTTAGAGATATTGCTCTGTTACATGACATGCCATGCATGATTATCTTGAATCATGATCGTGTATTTATAAGCGACTTTTGAGTAGAGTTTTTCAGATTGCAGGGGACTCGATTGAACTTCAGTTCAGCCTACTATCCATAGAAAAACAGTCAAACCAAGGTGGTTAATCGAGGTATTGAGTAGTACTTGAGGTACTTTGTTGGACAGATGCCGAGACGATGGTTAGAGTTTTTATCATGGGCGAAGTGGTCTTACAACACCGTCTACCATAACAGCATTGGCATGACTCCATTTGAGGTGGTGTATGGACGCATGGCTCCGACATTGCGTGATTATGATTCAGTGCATCTGCAGATCAGACGGAGGTAGACTTAGTTTTGATGGATAGAGACGTCACATTGAGGAGGTTGCATGCCCATCTTAAACTTGCTCGAAACTGCATGAAGCAAGTTTATGATCGTAGGCATAGGGAGTAGGAGTTCGATATCGGTAGTTGGGTGTTTGTGAGGGTGCAACTGTATCGACAGGTGACCTTATGTCCGATGTGTAACCAAAAGTTAGCACATCGCTACTTTGGTCTATTTCGGGTGTTAGAGCGTATTAGTCCGGTTACATATCGTTTGGAGCTACCGGAGGGGTCGAGAGTGCATCTTGTCTTCCATATTTTCATTACTGAGGGAGCGGATTGGAGATTATGAGGTCGTTGGATACGTTCTACCGGAGCCACTAGTGGAGAGAGAGATCGTAGAGCTAGTTCGTGTACTTGCTAGGCACCGACGACGTGGTACCAGATTAGAGATAGAGATTCTAGTTGAGTGGTTTAGTAAGCCATCCGATGAGACGACATGGGAGTTGGAGACTGATATCGTGGAGCATTTTCCCGACTTTACACCTTGAGGGCAAGGTGGGGGAAGCGTGGTGGGCTGATACACCTTATTAAAGTCTTTTCTTATTGCATCAGTTGTTTATTTTCATTAAAGTGAAATTCCTGTAGCTCGCCTTTGAACGCAAAAGCGGTCACGTTCGGACGCCTTTACGAATGCCTGCATCAGATTCGCAAATATAGAGAATGCGAAATGTGCGTTCGAACTCGGTCGGGCACGTTCGAACGCGGTGTTCAAACGGCTATATCGCATTCACACATATAGAGAACGCCTTTTGTGTGTTCGAACGCGATCAGCGGGATTCCACTAGGATTAGGTTTAATTATTATTATTAGGGCTTGTTGGCTAGCCTCTATAAAGGTATGGATGGCAGCCAAAATTATTATACTATTGGATTATTAATTTCTTGCCTCTTCTCTTCTCTCTATTCTCTCTACCCTAATCTTCGTCCTCCCTCTTCACCAACCTACCACCTCTACTGGTGGCAAGGTCTCTCCTAACTTTTAATCTCCCTCATCTGTTGAGTCCTCCCTCTTCTTTGGGATATCGACCACTTCTTCCCCTTCGTTTTCATTCCTTAAACAACATCACCTCTACCGTTGGCAAGATCTCTATATTTTGCTATAGTCTTTTCTTATTGTACTAGTTATTTATTTTAAGAAAATTAAACTTTCTATATGTCGCATTTGAATGTGGAACGGGGCACATTCGAATGACTTTGCGATGCCTGCATCAGTTCGAAAAACTGAGAACACAAAATGTGTGTTTAAACGCAGTCGGGCACGTTCGAACGCTCCTATGCGAACGCTTACATCAGTTCGCATCCACAAAGAACGTCTTTTGTGCGTTCGAACGATGTCAATCCTGTTCGAACGCGATCGGTGAGAGTCTACTATTATTAGGGTTAATAATTATTATTTTGGCTTGTTGGCTAGCTTCTATAAAGATGTGGATGGCAGCCAAAATCATTATGATGAATGAATATTAGTTTTTATCCTCTATCTTCTCTCTGGTCTCTCTACGCTAATCTCCCTCCTCCTTCACCAATTAGCCACTTCTACCATTAGCAAGATCTCATCTATCTTCTAATCCCCCTCGTCTGTCGAGTCCTCCCTTCTCCTTAGGATCTCGACCACTTCTTGCCCTTTATCCTTATCTCTTAAACTACATCTACCATCACCCACACTCTAGCGTATTTTCGTCGCATTTTCAATCCGAATCTGCAAAAAACATAAATACAAAAAACGTAGATTAGAAAGTTGCGAATTGACCTCCCTTATTTCATAATTTTCTAACTACGAGAGAATA
The DNA here is from genome assembly GCF_048772165.1 of Typha angustifolia. Lineage (NCBI taxonomy): Eukaryota > Viridiplantae > Streptophyta > Magnoliopsida > Poales > Typhaceae > Typha > Typha angustifolia. The sequence goes on along the minus strand of NC_133252.1, from coordinate 4,967,972 downwards.
TTTGATGAATAATTTTTCTCGATTGTGTGGACTGCTTCCTGCAATGGAACTAAATATTAAAGAGGACGTTCCTTACCTTATCAGATGCTTAAATTTTAAGTCTTTAAAAAGCATTTTTATTTTACACCAATCTAGATTGCTGTTATGTTGTACATTCTCTGCTACGTTGAAAGAGAAACCTAAAACTATAAATAGATAGATATTATTTTATTAAACAAATAATTTATACTATTTTTTTAAACACTGCCACCGACAAGGACTTTCCCCTCGTCTCTCCGAGTTGACTGACTAGGGGAAGGGAGTAGCCTTCTCCTTCCCTTCTCCCTTCCTCTTCTCCCTCTCTCTAAAGTCTTACAAAGTGTCTTTTTCTCCCCCGCAGACGCTTATTCACCCATGTGTTCCACTATTGTCTTACTCCTCACTATCGCCACACTACTCACCCCTTGGCATTGTCGTCCTCTACCACCATTGTTAGTATCCTAGTGCAACCGCCTTCAGCTTCTTACCCTCTCTATTTCACTTCATTTTCCCCTCATTCAATTTAGCTCCCACTGGGGCCATCAGAGCAACTTCCTCCTCTCTATGCCAACCCCTTACCCTGTGAGGACTCCCATCTTTGGTAGTGATTGTTGAGGCGATGCTTTGGCTGCTCTAGCACCATCTCCCCTCCTTGAACACCGCCTTAGCCCTACTGTAGTCGATTCCCTTTCTACACTAACAATCGCCCCTATTGGTGGAATGGCTCCATTGTCACTTGTTCACTTGGGTGCCTCTATTTTGGTCAAGCTAGGTTTTATTTAGTGTGGATTTGCTATTTTTTGTGAGATTTTTGACATAGATGTACTTGTTGTGGGGTTTTCTATTTCTATGAGAGGTTATATCTATTCTGTGGAGTTGCTTTAGCTCAGCCTGCATCTCTCTCTCTCTTTGTTTTTTTTCTTTTTTTTAGGATTTGTAGTTTTTATTGAAGGTCTACTCTTTCAGATCTATTATAGTGCCGATCATGCTATAAGATGCTAATTTGCTCTTTCAGATTTATTATAGTGTCTCTCAAGCTTCTTGTTGCTTCTACTTGTGGTGTTGCCAATGTTAGCCAAGTGAAAAGCTTTTTTTTGAAGCGGTAGTCCTATTTTCTCTACTTCCTTCAAAGAATGCTTATGTTATTTTCAATACTTAATACTGTGCTTCTCAGCTGGTCAATTGGTATGTCAACCAAGTGTAGGGCTTGTTTAAGTGCCGATGCCCTAGTTCCCGTTTTTCAGTGTGTCAAGTTGTAATAGATCACTAAGCTAAATGATCATTAATCTACAGACTTTTTCTCTCTCAAAAAAATAAAGTTAAAATAAGACTATAGTGATAATATAGAGATATTTGATGGCCCATAACTTGAGACTATTTAGATATGTCTCAAGACTCATGAGTAGGTTAGACATATTCTGAATTTTAGTATGCTTGACTTTAGCTAGTTTATTTTTAAAATGTATGTCACTAAATACTAGTGCCCCTTTTATAACCCACATAGTTCTCATGTGATCTATTACTCAATATTTTAATATTATATCTAAGATATAAGTCAAAATTTCTATAAATAATTCAAGCAAAGTAAGTCCAAAATACCCTGACTTGTAATAAGCATCTAGGATATATATATATACCAATTGGTAAAAGTAACTGCCTAGAGAGTACAATGCAACTATTTCAATATATATAATGAAACAAGAGCCAACTGAAATCTAATTAAATCTTGCGAGCTCCTCTATTATCTCCAAGTCACCTACTAATATGAAAAATATTCACCAATAAATATGAGCATATAGTCTACCAAATATACGCTCCCTGCACGTACACCTTCTTTTCTCTGTTTTGCTCATAACATAAGCCCTGCTCTTCATACAACTAAATCCCCCTTCTCGGATTGTGCATTGTTGGATTCCAGCTGTCGGGTAATCACTAAAATGATTGAACTTCATGTTACTATCGAATAAATCAGAAAGTTTTTATAGGAAATCCCATGCTCTAGGCTTCTAGGGAGCTACACCATGCAGCCTCACATTGACGGGCTTCGCTCTCGTATCTACCCATTGACGAGGGACTCTCCTGTTCTTCCAGTCAAGTTACTCTACTCATGAGGAGTCTTTTGTCATCCTTTATTGTTTTCCTAGTAATCGAGATTATTCATCTCTTATCTCTTTCAAATATTTTATTAAAATTTATTACTTATCTCACATCTCTCTCAAACATCATATCATAATTTATTATTCTTTTCTACTCTCTCTCCTTTTTTTATCATATTTTTCATTTTATACTAAATAATAAAATTTAATTTAAACAACATAAATGTCAATAATTAATATTTCATAAAAGTAAGCACATTTTAAAAGGTTTTATTATTATTGAATATTATTTTAATTTTATATACTTAAATACAAATATAAATATTATAAGATTCTTAATAATATAGTATTTAGTTGATATAATAGTTATTTTATAAATTATCTTAATAATCTCATGTTTTCAGCTAATTTAAAACGTACAAAATTGTAAATATTTTAATATTATTAATAATCTCATTTTGAAAATATTATTAAAAAATACATTTTCCATGTGAATAAAATATTATTATTTTTTATTATTAAATATATTAATATTTAAAATATTATAGAATATAATAAAAATTAAAATTAAAAATAATAAAAGATTATTTTCTACATCTATCTAGGGCTGTCAAGCTCGACGAACGGCTCGGGCTTGGCTCAAGCTCAGCTCAGCTCGGTCAGAGCTAAGTCGAGCTTGAGCTGCTAAAATCAGCTCGAAATTAATATCGAGCCGAGCCTGAGATAGAGCTGGCTCACTCAAGCTTGGCTCAATAGGCTCGATATAAAATGGGTAAGATAAACCCCAAATCCTCACCTCCTCCTTCGGCAGTGTAAAGTCACCACGGTGCTGCCTCCTCCTCCTTCTTCTTCTTCTTCTTTTTCTATAGCCGCGGTGCCCTGCCTCCTCTTCCTTTTCATTCTTCTTCTTCTTCTTCTTCTTCTTCTTCTTCTTCTACAATCGTGGTGTCGCCACATCCTCCTTCGGTAGCGGCAAGTCGCTGCGGTACCGCCTCCTCCTCCTTTGGCAGCAACAAGCCGTTGCAGTGCCACATCCTCCTCCTTCGGCAACGGCAAGCCATTGTGGTTCTCCTCCTCCTCCTCCTTTTTCTTCTTCTTCTTCTTCTTCTTCTTCTTCTTCTTCTTTGGTAGCAACAAGCCTCCACGATGCCGCCTCCTCCTCCTCCTTCTTCTTCTTCTTCTTTGGCTTGACTTGGGCTCAATCTAGCTTGGTCCAGCTCAGCTTGATGGTAGGCTCATTTCAGGCTCGAGCTAGACTCGAGCTCGGTCTAGCCTAGCTTGGGCTTAGCTCAAGTTGTACTGAGCCGAGCTTGAGCGCAATTCTAAGGCTCAAAATTAATTTTGAGCCGAGGATGAACGGAGCCGGCTCGCTCAGGATCAGCTCGCTTACGCCTCTACATCTATCCCATCAATCTATTTTAATCAACTCGAAGGGTATTATAGTAATTTTTTTTATTATTTCATTTATTTTATATCACATCAAAAATAATTATTACACCTTTATTCTAGAACACAAGTAAACATAGAAATAGCTATTCCTAGAATATAACCATCATTTTAGTAATAAAAAATTATTTTTGCTATTCCTAAACCTCCTTATTCCTCCCATATTCTCAATGTGAATGATGCTGCAAAGAATAATTTTAGCTTGCTTGAATATGCCAAATGCTGGATTTCAAAGGAATTCATGTTCTAGTTTCTTTTTTTTAATAAAAAAGGAAAATAATTTTTATAAATCAAGTACTGCAATTACAAAAGGCATCATTGAGGTCGAACCGCAAAAATCAAAGCAAGGGGCTAGGGACTGTCCCAACCCAAGTACAACCATATCCAAAAGTTCTCCCTGTATTAGCAAGCCAATCAGCACTCCTATTGGCTTCTCTATACACATATGTGACTTTTAAATTTTGATAAGCATTAAGAAGTAAAAAGGTGCCTGCAAAACGGATTTTAGCGCCCATGGAGGTTGGTGTAGTCTGCACACCATATTTTTGAGAACTATAGAATCAGTCTCAATCCAAATATTTGTAAAGTAATAGCATTTTAGTGCCTTCAAGCCTTCCCAGACCGCTTGCTTCTGTAGCAAGGGTTGAGTGCACCACGATGTTTCTGGTACCTACAAGGATAGCAGACTACAGAGCCTATACTCGTGCATTCAAGGGGCCCTGTAAAGGACCCGTCCATGTTGAGCTTCACCCAACCAGGAGGAGGGGGCTTCCAACAGATTGTTGGGCTAGCTTATATAGGGTGGTTAGAGGTTGGCTTTTGTTTAGAAAATTCAAGAGCTAAGGTAATGGATGAGTTCCATACCTTTTGGGCGGGGATCAATGTATTATTAAACACGACCTCATTTCTCCTTTTCCAGATTTGTTAGTGAAGGATTGCCAGAGTTGCATAGGCGCTAACCCCCTTCCCCTGCCCTTAACCAGTCCCCAACAGCCCAGTTACAACGATTGAAGCAAGTACCAGCAAGTTCTAGTTTCTCAAATCCAATGGTTAGCACTAAGATCTCAGATAACTTTTGTGAATTTGAATATATCTCGAATTAATTCAAGTCGGAAATGAAATCAACTGAATTCTATTCCTGTTAGATTCCAAAGAAAGTGTCTAAAGCTTCTAAGGCCCATCTCCTTCAGAAGCACCAACTTCAGTTCAAAATGGATTTGGAAAAGTTTTTGACTTATCTATTATTTCTGGTTAAAATGTTAATATATTACTATAATTTTAAATTATTTATCAAGATACTATAATTATTGTTATATAAGTTCGACATCAATATTTTAAATCACTTTCTTAGAAAGTAAGTTAATTAACAAATTAGTTTTTTAGACAACGATTTAAGGAGTAATGTATCTTATTTAGAAGAGTTCATTTTAAATGAAAGCATTTTATAATTATCCGAACGAAGTTGTCCTAATTTAATAAAAGCCACTAATAGAGTGAGCGACTTCGTGCATCGCATTCTCCGAAAGTGATCACTTAAATAAATCCATATAATTACGAACTTGGTAAAAACTATTATATTTTAGTAAATAGTTTGACGTTAGATCGATAATAAATATTTTCAGGAGTAATAATATATTGGTCAAATACTTGATTTTGAAGTCGTGCATGTTGGCGATAAATTATGACCATTTATATCAATAAAAATTGAAGTAATTAATCTTTGAGAGCAAGTGGCCTTCAAAGAAGACAAAGCCTCCAATACGTCCAAATAATGACTAACCTTTCAGATCCTATACACTTGCAAGGGGTACTATGGATCACCCAACTGTTCCTTTTCTTATCCAAACTTCAACCTACCCCTCCCAAAAAGTCTGAAAAACCTGTCATTGTCTTTGCTCTCGTTTGTCTGGCATGTGATAGCTAAATTTTCCGATCAGATTCCTTCTCTATCGAACTATAGATATATATAGATATTGAGAGAGAGAGAGAGAGAGAGAGAGAGAGAGAGAGAGAGAGAGAGAGAGAGAGAGAGGTGGCAAATGCACGATGAGCTGTGAATTTATCTTGAACATATATTGGCTCAATAATAGAACGTGGACATTCATCATGGTTTTAGACCACACATGCACAATGAAACACCCACTTCCAAAAATTCACGTGTTCCTCACGTGGAGCATGTCTACGTGATTCCCACGTGATCGGTTAGTGAAATAATCTCACCAAGTATCTGAATAAGTCAAGAAATACCATAATAATCCAACAAATAATCCTGAATTATAATATCACAGGCCTCAACAAGCCTCTAGGAATACAAGTTCATCACAAATTTGCTAAAACATAAATACCCTTGCAGGGGCTAGGTCCAACTAAAATAATAGAATAAACAAATGCTAAAAATAAGGAATGAATTTGCTACTTCTCGATGTCCGCATCCTCTATAATCATCTCTAAAATATTTCTACCAAAAATGGCGGTGAACACGGGGCCCAGCAAGTAAAATCTAATAATAATCTAAGAATATTACATGATAAGTAAAAATGCAACTCATAACATGTCAGGAAAAAATGTACATTATGACTTTTAATAGCTTTCATCATTATAGCTTATTTTACATAAAAATCCACACAGGAGTCGAGTCACAATAACATATCTCACAAAGCATCATAAAAATCGAGGGGGACTAGTCAACTAGCGGTATTATCGCCCATACATGCCTGGCGACACTGCATATGACCGGTTGTCTATGGCCATCAAAATAAGGACCCCAGTCGTAGGCCCATCAACACTGTTCTAGTAATCATTGCACAGAGTGAAATCATCACATACGGCTGATAAGAGCACACAGCTCAATAGACGCCCTGACCCTGCGTCCTCGGGTACCGCTAGAACTACAATCCCTACCTCTCAATCATCTTTTCTAATATCATACTAGTCAAGTCTCCAACTAGGACAGTGTAATCACCTGAATGCTGCACCTGCTACCGACCTCAGGTGTAGGCCGCTAATATAATACTATATAATATACACTCTACCCCTAACCCTGGGTTGAGTAGGTAAAAGGGCACTGCCTAACTGGGACTTGACTAATAGTGATACGTGTACGTGGTGCCATGACCTCTATTATTTATTTAACATAATTATCACAATAATAGATATTATAAACAAGCATAGAGTCTATCATACATGTGCATTAAGTGATAAATAATACAAGTAAGAATTGACATGTAATTAAATGCAAATATGAGATGTCATATAAGTTTCATAAGTAAGAAAACGACATTTAATTATCACAGGTAAGATATGACATAAGCATGCATTTTTAGAGACTATTATAGAATTCTACTCGCCTGGGGTATTTTTGGAATCCGTCCCACTCTCCTAATCAGTCGGCTCTACTTAAATTTCAAGATCCTTCCTGCACAATGCTGAATCTAATAATTTATAAATAAAATAAACATAAAATTAATGGACTTATAAACTAACCATCTTGTTGTGTATATTTAAGTTTGATTCTCTAGGTCCGAGATATTATTTATCTTAATTAAAATAATAATGGTCATTAGAGCCATTCACATTGTAAATGTGAAGATAATTGAGAAGACTAATAAATTCAAATACCTTTTTAGATTTTGTATAGTTCCTAATTTTATTAATAACATGGTTGAGAAAATTATAATAATTACAATTTAGATAGCTAACAGAATTTAAGAAAAATAACAAACTCAAAATTAATTAGTTTAGGGTTAAAATGTTAAAGGTTGGGTTGGGCTCAAGGCCTAGCAAATTAAGTGAGTGTGAGAGAGGGAGAGTGGGTTGCAGACGTACCTACAGCCCATTGGACCAGAGGTAATGGACTGGGCTCAAGAGCCCAGTCTAGCAGGGTGAGATGGTGGACTGGGCTTGAGAGCCCAGTCCGACAACAAATAAGGAGGTGGGCTGCGGGGCCCGCAGCCCACCAGAAACTAAGGGGGTGGACTGGGCTCCAGAGCCCAGTCCACCGAGACCTTAGAGAAGAGGGGACTGTGGACTTGGGCTGCAACACAGCCCACGCCACAGCCCACAGAGAGAGAGAGAGAGAGAGCGGTGGGGGGCCCAACCTCCACCCTCTCCTCATCTCCTTGACAAAGAAGGAGAAACAGAGGAGAGGGGTGTTGCTGTCGGTGATCCTCGTCACTGGCAGCCCCCCCGGCTCCAGCAACTTCTCCCCAAGTTGACTAGGTCAACTTGGGCGCAGGAGTGGATAGAACCTCCGGCTAGTGCGGCCGGAGGGTGAGAGTTAAGGAACTCCATGGCCGGCGGCCATGGAGTTTTCAACTCAGTGCTAGGTGGGCTCGAAGCCCTCTTCTCGGGTACCCACCTCTTCCAAGTGAAGAGGTGGGTCAGCCGAGGTTGATGAGTGAGGCCACCACCGTCGGTGGTGGCCACTGGTGCCAAAGAAACCCGGAGGTGGGAGGCGACATGGCATCGCCTCCCTCGCGCCCCGTGGGTACCCAATTTGGGTACCTACAGCAAGGGGCTGAAGTAGGGAAACTTCCCGAACCGGTGGGTGGTCGACCCGAGGTCGTCGGTCGGCGAATTTCTCCGGTGAAAGTAGACGAAAATAAAATCCTAATTATGCAAGATTAACTAGGCTATTTTCAAATTGAACTAAAGAGGGGATGAAGGCTAACCTGACGATCGAGGTGAGGGGTTTTGGTTGGCTGCCGGTGCTTCGGTGACTCGTTGCCCATGACAAAAACTTCAGCGGCTCAGGAGAGAAAAGAGAGTAGGGAAAAGCGAAGAAGGGGAGATTCCGAAAAGAAGGAAACTCGAGGGGGATGAGTGGAGATTAAATAGAGAAGAGGTGGAGAGGGCAACGGAGTGGAGTTAACTCCACTCCGGCGCACTTCTCTCTCACCTCTCGCAACTAACTGTGAGAGGTGGGGGAGGGGGAAGAAGGAGTCAGTGCACGCGCCAAGCGCGTGCGCTGCGGTTAGGGTGCACGCGCATGGCGCGTGCGCTATATATATATATATTTTTTAACTGGTGTTACACACAAAGAGATGAGCAAATATACTAGTGCAGATTTGGTATTAAAATCACTCATGGCTGTGTACAGTATAATGCTAGGTAACTTCTTTCGTCTTGTTAAGTATTTCATTGGATTCAACATGTGCGAATTGATGACAAGGGACTCTACATGCAACCATAACTCTTCAGCAGAAAATGTATTTTACTTATCAAAGCTTCACTCGCGGAGCAGAAAGAAGTGCTTCTTCGGAGCAAAATAGATATCCGTCAACTCCTCATTTTCTAGTAGATCTACCATGTAAAAACTTGAAAAAGATAATCCATGAAGGCTCACTCTCTTCTTCTTTCCTAAGCTAAGGGTCTAAACATGGCAATTAATTTGATGTGACCTGATTTTGGGTTGGGTAAATCGATTAGGTTGTGGCAGACCCAGCCTAAGGGTGTTCTCAGAAGTGATGTTGTAGATGATAAAACATGGCTAGGGCTGAGGATATAGTGTGATAAGTGATGGAGGCTGACTATAGGGTGGAGCTGATGATAGAGTGGAAGCCGAGTAGTTGATAGAGTTGGCTTAACAATAGATGGCGGTGGCGACTTGCAGATGTGGATGTGATAAATTGCTCAAGGCTATAATTCGTTTACAACTGTGTTAGCGGGCAAAGATAAAAATTATATAGGATGTAGAGATGGCTAAGGAAAAGAGAAACAAAGTGGCAGAAATTAGAGATGAAAGATTAACATACGGTGAGATAGAATACCACGATAGTGAAGGTGAAAGCCACTAAGAGGAGTGGGCGGAAAGAGAGAAAAAGATTTACTAGATGATATGGAGAAGCTAAGGAGAGAGAAAGAGACAAAGTGATTAAGAGAGATAAATTCATTCTATTAACATACAATACATAATGCCCTATCTACGAAGAATAAAACAAAAGAGTCCTAGACAGAATAATAAACAAACTAATAAATTTAGCTAAATTAATCTCCTTATCTTCCTAAGATTGGTTCTCCATTTTGCCATAGATAGATTCGGATCAGAGAAATTTTGAATACAAAATGGAAGTTCTAAACCATAATGTCACCGCTCTTATCCATCTAATTTCATATTATTTGGACATTTGATGAATATCTTCTAAATTTTTTTTCAAAACTGTGAAGAAGTTAAGTTAACTAGACTTAGCTCAAATTCTAGCATATTAGGACTTTGACTAAATCACATAATCTAATAAAATAAACAAGATAAATATACTCAATCTATCGAAAGGTGATTCGATCATATTTGAATCACATCATAATTCCACCTATAGATTTTCTATTACTTTCAGCTTGATTTAGCCACATCAATAGATAAGATCTCTAATAATAGCAAGTGTTAGAATTTTTTCTATCACACTGCCTCTTCTCTTCCCTTCTCTCGCAGTCAATTGCGATAGAGGAGAAAATCTTGCCTCGCTAGAGTAAAGTTCAGACTCCACTCCATCCACATCATCTCCATTATAAAACACTAGCCCTTTCTCATATAGGGACTTTTCAATTCCAGTTACCTCCTCCCCATCACCTCTTCTCTATTTTGTGCCGCCGAAGAGCACTGTTGGGCCAATCCAACCATAGGTTAGTTCCTTGCACCCCCTAGTGTAATTAATTTAATTCTTAGCTAGAAATCATAGCTAATTCTTGAGTTCCCTTTTGTTAGCTTCATTGGAAGAATTCATTGACCGGCGATTTGGGTCAATAGCCCACCGATCCGAGAAGTTCCATCGCATCACCCTCTTCGTGTGAGTACCATATTTAGGTACCCAAGCGGTGCGTGGGAGGTGACGCCATATTGCCTCCCACTGCCAGTCTCTTGGGCTACTTGCAGCCATCAGCATAAGAGGGTCTACAGTACCAAAAGATAGGCTCTGATACCAATGATAAGGCTACGGAACGATTCCCGCAAGATCTAGATTTATTGCATGAAGTGGTTCGCACAACCGAGGGAAAATATTCATCAAATATTCTCCCAAGTCAAAAAATTATAAAACCAAGTAGAATCGATCTGTAACTTTCTGATCTACATTTTTTGTATTTACAGCCTTTGTAGATTCGCATTGAAATAGGGACAAAGATACACTTTAGTGTGGATGATGGTGATACACATAGTTAAGATCTATTTTTATTGCATTAAGTGTTTATTTTCATTAAAACAAAATTCCTGTAGGTCGCATTTGAACGTAGGTGGGGTCACGTTCGAATGCTCTTGTGAACGCCTACATCAGGTTCGCAAATATAGAGAATACATATTGTGCGTTCGAACGCCTGTATCGCGTTCGCACATCCAGATATGGGGCTTTTTAAGTGCGTTCGAATGCGATCGTGCACGTTCGAACGCGATCGACGGGATTCCTCTAGAATTAGGATTTCATATTGTTTTAGGACTTGTTGGCTAGCCTTTATAAATATGTGGAAGGCAGCCAGCTTCATTATGCTATTGGATTATTGATTTCTTGCCTCCTATCTTCTCTCTAGACTTCTCCCTTCTCCTTCTTCACCATCCTTCCACATCTACCATTGGCAAGGTTTCTCCTCGTTTCTAATCTCCCTCGACTATCGAGCCACCCCTCTTCTTTGGGATCTCAACCACTTCATTCTCCTCTCCTACTTCCTTTAATCACTTCCACAATCCACCCTCATCTCCATACCCATCCATAACCCTAACATCCACTTCACCCGTCACCACCACCATTACCCACGTAATTCTGTGTTTTCATCCCTGATATAGTTCAAATTTACGAAAGGCGTAAATAGGAAAGTTGTAGATCAGGAAGTTATAGATCGAACCCAATTGATTTTGTAATTTTCTGACTACCAAGAATATCTGACAAATATTTTCCCACAGTTGCACAAACTAATTCCTATAATACATTCGGATCTTGAAGGAATCTTAGCGTAGCCTATCTTTGGTTCCAGATCACATCAAATTGGTATCAGAGCTTATCAAATTTAGTATTAGAGACCATCAATTGGTATTAGAGTAGGCAAACCTCAGACCTCCATTAATGGTTGAAACAAGAAAGATGACATCAACAATGAGATCTATGGAGAGCACATCGACAAGGGAGGACTCAATGCATGATGATCCTAACCGTGAGATTGATTCCTTTGGAGTGACCATGGCAGGACCGAGTCAATCAACGTCTATGGGTTCGAATATGGATGAATTTGATACGATTCGGACTTCACCGACATCGTCTCGAGTTTGGATTTACCTTAGGATAAGATTGAGTTTTAGGATAAGATTGAGTTTTAGGATAAGATTGAGTTTTAGGATAAGATTGTGTTTTAGGATAAGATTGTGTTTTAGGATAAGATTGAGTTGTTGGTTAGCCTATAAAAGTATGTGTAGGGCAACCAAAATTATTATTGATTATTGAGAATTGAGTTTGCCTTGCCTCCTTCATCTTCTTCGCTCCCGTTCCCTCAATCTCCCCGGCGACGCCGCTTCTAATCTCCCTCGACAGGCCAATCACCCTAGTCTCTTAGGAGTGGCCCTCTTCTCCCCCTTCTTCCAATTTATCCATCGCTATCCCTAACCTTTCCATCATCCATAACCCTTCCACCATCACTTTTACACCGGTGCCACCCCATCAACACCGGCCCTCCACAATCTACCATTACCCAGGATTTCGTGCCTTCATCCACGGAATCCAAAAACAGAGTATCCTGACGTTCGTCCACGAAACGAACGATATCTCGAGATCCCCAACTCCGATTCGCCTCAAACTAGATCCGTTGGAAAGCTCTTTTCCGGGCCTACAACATATCAAAATTTCACAGCGATCCAACGGCGGGATATTTCGGGATCTTATCTCAAAGTTCCGTGCAAGATCGTAACAATCTGGTATCAGAGCCATAGCACCAAAAGAGGGTTCGTATCAATCTGGTATCAGAGCCTATAGCCGAGGAAGGATCGTAACAAGTTGGTATCAGAGCCTATAGCCGAGGAAGGATCGTAACAAGCTGGTATCAGAGCCACCGTTCCTCGGACAAGTGCTTCCAATGACGATCACTCGATCTAATAGGAATATGGAAGAACCTAGCGTTCAAGCCGCGTTGGGGTCTCTTTCCAAACAGATTGCCATCAACAAGCAAATAATGATGGAGATGATGCAGGAAATACGGGCATGGACGAAACCTTTTTCAACAAGAAAGGCAATCACAAGACAGTATGGGGAACCCTCCACAACATACCCAACATCCTCCACGGCCTTCCCGCTCATCACAAAAATAGGGGAGAGTTCGGCTATCCGGCAAGATCGAGATTCTACACCTCGACCCATGGTCAGCCGCAACGAACTGCCACCGGCTACAATGAGATCCTCAACCATTGTAGCAGCCCTCGGAACCTCCACATCTTCCCATGCACCGGAGACCTCGTCGACAAACCGCGAAGTGCTGGCTACCCCTTCAGTGGTGAAGGAGATGATCCGAAATCGCGAATTTCGACACTTGGGCCGCCTTTCACTAGCTCCCTTTGCAACCATAGTGAGTCGGCAACTAAGAAGAAATCGCATATGGCCTCCAGCGATCTTCTACCATTCTCCTCGGTCAATCGACAGTCGACCACGACAGCTTCATCACCAGCGATGACGTTGCAGCTCCCTGCCAAGCTACCACTCAAAGGAGAAGGCCACGATCTTCCACCCATGGCAGCTGAAAGCGCAGATGTTGCTGGACATCGAGGAGAAGAAGTTGAGGAGCAAAACGTGGAGGACGTGATAGCTGAAATCTCCCTCCACGCCTATTCGGGGACGGCGGCACCAAAGACATTGCGGGTGAACGGAGTAGTCAAGAAGACCACAGTGAGAATCTTGATTGACACTGGGTCCACCCACAACTTCATTGACAAGAGGCTCCCTAGGAAGATTGGGCTCGAGTCGGAACCCACGGAAGGGTTCGATGTGACTATTGGAGATGGCACCACTTTGCGAGCAGATTCTATTTGTGGAGGTGCAGAATTGAAGGTGCAAGGCCAAACTTTCACATTGGATCTTTATCCGTTGGCCTTGCAAGGTGCCGATATTGTTTTGGGGACCCAATGGCTTCGGAGCTTGGGGCCCGTGACCTTTGATTTTATAAGCCTCACATTGACCTTTTGGAGAGATGGTCAGAGAGTGTTGTTGGATGGAAGTAAACCGCTGCTTGAACTTTCAAAAGAAAGGGAGCTCGCTTCTTTCTCGGCACCCACTTTTCCTTTCTTTTCAGATCTACGAAGAGCCAGTGCAGAGGATAGTGATCTGGTCCGACTCATGGAGGAGTTGAGAGAGAACCCCTCAAGCAACCCCGAGCACGAGGAGCGCAATGGGTTAGTACTAGAGCATGGACGAATTAAGGTACCCCGAAACGAAGAGCTACGGAGGCTATTGATGGCACACTTCCATGATACTCCTATAGCAGGTCATGAAGGGGTATTACGTACTTACAAGCGGCTGGCCCAAAACTGTACTTGGACTGGGATGAAGACGGACGTGAAGAAGTATGTGCGTGAATGTCAAATCTGCCAACGAGCCAAATCGGAGGCACTCAAGCCTAGCGGGCTACTGCAACCACTACCGATACCAGAGCGTATTTGGGAGGATATCTCCATGGACTTCATCGAGGGGCTGCCGGAAGTTCGAGGACAATCGGTGGTGTTTGTTGTGGTGGATAGACTGAGCAAGTATGCACATTTCATAACATTGTCTCACCCGTTTTCAGCAAAAAGGGTTGCTGAAATTTTTGTTCGGGAAGTGGCACGCTTGCATGGGATGCCTAGGACGATCGTGTCAGACCGGGATCGCATCTTCATAAGTGAGTTTTGGTCCGAGTTCTTCAGATTGCAAGGGACTCAAATCAATCTTAGTTCAGCATATCACCCCGAGACGGATGGCCAAACCGAGGTGGTGAATCGTGGACTAGAGCAATACTTGCGATGCTTTGTGGCGGATCGACCAAAGGATTGGGTCAAATTTCTTCCCTGGGCTGAGTGGTCATACAATACCGCTCATCACTCAAGCATTGGCATGACCCCATTTGAGGCGGTTTATGGGCGCACTCCCCCTGTCTTGCGTGCCTACGATAGACTCGCGGCGACGGATAGGACTGAGCTTGACTTGGAGCTTGCAGATCGAGATGAAACATTGAGACGGCTCAAGACTCACCTAGCCACAGCACAAAACCGCATGAAGCAAACGCATGACAAAGGCAGACGTGAGCGAGAATTTGAGGTGGATCAATTGGTGTTCGTTCGAGCTCAACCGTATCGACAATCCACATTGAGGCCAATTTTGAACCAAAAGTTGGGATACAAGTACTATGGTCCGTACCGAGTGCTACAACGAATCGGTCCAGTAGCTTACCGATTGGACCTACCTGAAGGAACCAGGATACATCCCGTCTTCCATGTCTCGGCATTGAAGGCCCAGATCGGGCCTAACCATGTAGTGGGTTCGACCTTACCCGAACCAATGGAGGAAGATGGCTCCAATGAGCCGGTTCGAGTCCTAAGTCGTAGGAGAAGACGCCAAGGATCCAGATTAGAGACTGAAGTGCTGATTGAGTGGCTGGGCAAACCTACTGACGAGTCTACATGGGAGCTAGAGACAGACATCATGGATCGCTTCCCAAATTTCAAACCTTGAGGACAAGGTTGCGGAAGCGTGGTGGATTGATACGATTCGGACTTCACCGACATCGTCTCGAGTTTGGATTTACCTTAGGATAAGATTGAGTTTTAGGATAAGATTGAGTTTTAGGATAAGATTGAGTTTTAGGATAAGATTGTGTTTTAGGATAAGATTGTGTTTTAGGATAAGATTGAGTTGTTGGTTAGCCTATAAAAGTATGTGTAGGGCAACCAAAATTATTATTGATTATTGAGAATTGAGTTTGCCTTGCCTCCTTCATCTTCTTCGCTCCCGTTCCCTCAATCTCCCCGGCGACGCCGCTTCTAATCTCCCTCGACAGGCCAATCACCCTAGTCCCTTAGGAGTGGCCCTCTTCTCCCCCTTCTTCCAATTTATCCATCGCTATCCCTAACCTTTCCATCATCCATAACCCTTCCACCATCACTTTTACACCGGTGCCACCCCATCAACACCGGCCCTCCACAATCCACCATTACCCAGGATTTCGTGCCTTCATCCACGGAATCCAAAAACAGAGTATCCTGACGTTTGTCCACGAAACGAACGATATCTCGAGATCCCCAACTCCGATTCGCCTCAAACTAGATCCGTTGGAAAGCTCTTTTCTGGGCCTACAACATATCAAAATTTCACAGCGATCCAACGGCGGGATATTTCGGGATCTTATCTCAAAGTTCCGTGCAAGATCGTAACAATCTGGTATCAGAGCCATAGCACCAAAAGAGGGTTCGTATCAATCTGGTATCAGAGCCTATAGCCGAGGAAGGATCGTAACAAGCTGGTATCAGAGCCTATAGCCGAGGAAGGATCGTAACAGAATTTAGGGGAATGTTCTAAGCATTGTTGTATAGAGTTGATAACATGCAAAAGGATCACAATGAATTCAAGGAATATGTCGAGAATCAGTTGGGTTCGTCATCTCTTTGACGATGAATGAAGTTTCAAGAAGGACCAGCGGTGGGACTCCATCAAACCGATACCCCATAGGTCTAGGTGCGTCATATGAGTGTCAATGATCCCCTTCTACCTATGCCTTCACATCATCCCCCACCTCCGTTACAAAACACAAGACCGACGGTGGTGGAACCTGAGAGACGTACGGCATCGGTGTGCTTTGTCAATGAGGAGGATTGACACTATGAGAATGAGGTTGATTCCTATGGAGATGGTGATGGACGTACTCGAGGATTTAGAAAAGGTGATCAACATGCACAAAGGTTTAGACCTGAACCAAGGATCTTTCGTGAACCTGACAACGCTATTTAGGGGAGAACCGCACGTTTGGACTTTCCAAAATTCTAAGGCGGTGATCCAACGGATTGGGTGTTTCATGTTGAACAATATTTTGATTGTCAAGGTACAGCGAAAGATGCAAAAGTCCAAATGGCAAGCTTTCACCTCCAAGGAATAGGCATTGCATTGGTATAGATCGGTTATTCATGGTGGTGGATTTACCGGATGATACGATATTCCCTTAGTCTAAGATTCGATCTCTTCCAATTCTCTGATCTGGACTAGATCTAGCACGGAACTTTGAAATAAGATCCCGAAAGATGCTGCCGTCAGATCGACGTGAAACTTTGATATGTTGTAGCCCCAAAAAATCTACTTTCAGGTGAATCGGATATGGGGATCTCGAGATATCGTTTGATTTGTGGATAAAGATTAGGTTGGTCTGTTTAGGATCCATGGATGGAGGCACATGATCCTAGGTGATGGTGGTTGGTGGAGGACCGGCGTTAATGGGGTGGCACCGATGAAAAGTGGTGGAGGAAGGGTTATGGTCGATGGAAGGGTTACGACAAGTGTTGGATAGATTGGAAGAAGGGGGAGGAGAGGGCCGCCCCTAAAGGTCTAGGGTGATTGGTCGGTCGAGGGGTTAGAAGCGGCGTCGCCGGGGTTTGAGAGAACGAGAGCGAAGAAGACAAAGGAGGCAAGACAAAACTCAATTCTTCAATAATCAATCATGACCTCTGGTTGCCATCCACATCCTTTTAGAGGCTAACCAACTCAAAATTAACCCTAAATAATACAATTTCGCCGACCGCGTTCGAACGCACCGAGTTCGCCCTTATCTGGAATTGTGAACGCGATGCAGGCGTTCGAACGTGCGAACGAGTGCGCCTGTTTCCCACTTCTTTGGATTTGCGAACGCGATGCAGGCATTCACAATGCGTTCGAACGGGGCTTTCGAACGCACAATGCATACTCTTCACCCACGTTCATAGCGACGTTCACAACCGCGTTCGAACTCACTTCACCCACGTTCGAACGCGACTTACAGAAAATTTATTTTTATGGAAATTAAATACTGAAATAAGAAACAAAGACACTCCTAAAGTGAATCCATGCTCGAGACGACATCGGTGAAGTCCGAATTGTATCACCAGATGGGCTGATTTTTGTAGAAGGATTACACGCAGATTTCGGATAGCGGCATATGAAGATTTTGCTGCCACACTAAGCAAGATAGTTCGGAGGACTACCGTATTGGAGTACCAACCTGAGTTTGAAAGAGTTAGTAGTCGTTGTGAGCCACCATGGCCCGAACGTACATTGATGAGTACATTTATTTTAGAGCTGTGAGTGGAGATACAAGTAGTGCTCTATGTCCTACTACTCTTGAGGAGGCCTTTGAGAAGACCATGAGGATGGAACAAAAGCATAAGGCTTTAAGGATGGCAACGAAAAACAATTGGGGCAACCGAGATGGGCGGTTAGCACATAGAACGCCGGTTGGAAATTCTGCGATTTCAAAAACAGCGGCTGCGAGTACTAGACCACGACCACCTTCGAGACCTTCTTCCAATGTTAGAGGAGGCACAAGACCCCTCATTTGAACTCTCACACCTGCCTAGGTGGAGGATCGAAGAGCGAAGGGCCTTTGCTTTCGACATAATGAGCGTTTCACCCCCGGTTATCGGTGTTCTAAACTGATCGGGAGTGTGATGCTTACCGATGGTCCTGAGGAGGACAATGAGATTGATGATGATGATGGACAGTGCCCAGGGGAGACCCATGAGGAGACCGTTGAGGAGGGCGTGGAAGAAGATATCCAAGCTGAAATATCGATGCATGCATATTTGGGTACTTTCGTATCGAGGACGTTATGAGTAGACGGACTCGTTAGAAAGCATTGTGTGCACATCCTTATTGATTTGGGGAGTACACACAACTTTCTAGACAAGAGGCTAGTGAGGAGATTGGGTTTGGATGCCGAATCGACTATGGGGTTTGACGTTGCTATTGGAGACGGCATGAAGCTTAAGGCGGAGAGCTTGTGTGGTCGAGTCGGTATACGGGTGCACGGGCATGACATTATTGTGGACTTGTATACGACATGAAGCTTAGGGCAGAGAGCTTGTGTCGCTGAGTCGGTATATGGGTGCAAGGACACGACATCATTGTGGACTTGTATCTGTTGGCGCTGCGAGGAGCGGACATTGTCCTTGGTGATCAGTGGCTATAGAGTTTGAGATGTGTCATATTTGATTTTCGGAGCATGTGGTTGAAATATAAACAAGGAAACAAATATGTGCGGCTTGATGGTGTTTGGACGAGCTTGCAGAGACGATTATATTTAGTAAGCTTGACTTGAGGGCTGGGTATCATCAAATTAGTGTTCACCTAGCGGATGTGCATAAAACTACATTTCGGACTTCGGACGGGCATTACGAGTTTCGAGTGATGCCTTTTGGTCTCACCAATGCTCCAACTACCTTTCAAGGCTTCATCAATGATATATTTCGGCCTCCCTTGCGAAGGTATGTCTTAATATTTTTTAATGATATTTTGGTGTATAGCAGGACTGAATTGGAGTATTGGCGGTATTTGGAGGACATGCTAAATTTGTTAGAGCAAAACCAATTGAAGATCAAAAAGTCCAAATTCCTTTGGAGAGTACCAAAGGTGGAGTATTTAGGCCACATCATTTCAGCGGATGGTGTAGCAGCAGATTCTCAAAAGGTTGCATGTATGACCGCTTGGCTTATTCTTACTACTACCATCGGATTGAGAAGATTTTTGGGGCTAACCGGATATTATCGACGCTTCATCGCCGGATATAATAAGATCGCTGCTCCTCTTACTTCTTTGTTGAAGAAGGACTATTTTAGATGGATGGATGAAGCCACTTTAGCCTTTCAAAAATTAAAAACAGCAATGACGATGACACCCGTTCTGGCACTACCAGACTTCACCAAAGAATTCATTGTTGAATGTGATGCATCGGGTGTTGGAATAGGAGTTATACTAATATAAGAAGGATGCCCCATTGTTTATCTTAGAAAGGCTTTATCACAAAAATCTCAGCAATTATCGACTTATGAGAGAGAGATGTTGGCAATTCTACATGCAGTGACAAAGTGGAGGCCTTATTTGATCGGTAGATGATTTATTATCCAAACCGATCAAAGGAGCCTTCCATACTTTATGGGACAGCGCATAAACACTCTGGCACAGCAGCGATGGGTCACAAAATTATTAGGGTATGATTATGAAATTTAATACAAGAAAAGAATAAAAAAATAGAGCGGCGGATGCATTATCGCGCCAACTCGATACTACCGAGCTTGCAGCCTATTCATCTTTTAGAGCTGAGGTATGCATGTACATCTGACCCAAATATTTTGAGATTATTGTAGGAGGTGATGGATGATCCGTAGCATCATCCCGAGGTAGTTAATCAAGGCATTGAGCAGTATTTGAGGCACTTTGTTGGAGAGATGCCGAGACGATGGTTGGAGTTCTTACTGTAGGTGGAGTAGTCTTATAACACCGCCTACCAAAGCAGCATTGGTATGACTCCATTTGAGGTGGTGTATGGATGCACGGCTCCGACATTACGCGCTTATGATCCAGTGACATCTGCAGATTGGACGGAGGTGAACTTAGCACTCATGGATAGAGATGCCACATTGAGAAGGTTGCATACTCATCTTAAATTTGCTCAAAATTGCATAAAGCAAGTTTATGATCATAGCCATAGGGAGCAGGAGTTCGATATCGATAGTTGGGTGTTTATGAGGGTGCAACCGTATCGACAGGTGATCTTACGTCTGATGCGAAATCAAAAGTTAGCACATTGCTACTTTGATTTGTTTCGGGTGTTGAAGCATATTGGTCCGGTTGAAAATTGTTTGGAGTTATCGGAGGGGTCAAGAGTGCACCCTGTCTTTCATGTTTTATTGTTGAGAAAGCGCATTGGAGATCATGAGATTGTTGGATCGGTTCTACCGGAGCTATTGAAGGAGATAGAGATTGTAGAGCTAGTTCGAATACTTACTAGACGCCGACGACGACATGGTACCAGATTGGAGATGGAGATTCTAGTTGAGTGGCTTGGCAAGCCATCTGATGAGGCGACATGGGATTTAGAGGCTAATATCTTATAGCGTTTCCCAGACTTTTCACCTTGAGGGCAAGGTGGGGGACGCGTGGTGGGCTGATATACTTAGTTAGGATCTTTTATTATTGTGTTAGGTATTTATTTTTATTAAAATAAAATTCCTGTAGGTTACGTTCAAATGCCCTTGTGAAAGCTTGCATCAAGTTCGCAAATACAGAGAACGGCAAATACAGAGAACGCATATTGTGCGTTCGAATGCGGTCGAGCGAGTTCGAACACCTGTATCACATTCGCACATCTAGAGATGGGGCTTTTTAAGTGCGTTCGAATGCGATCGGGCGCGTTCGAACGCGATCAACGGGAATCCTCTAGAATTAGGATTTCATATTGTTTTAGGACTTATTGGCTAGCCTCTATAAATATGTGGAAGGCAGCCAACTTCATTATGCTATTGGATTATTGATTTCTTGCCTCTTATCTTCTCTCTAGATTTCTCCTTCCTCCCTTTTCACCATCCTTCCACATCTACCGTTGGAAAGGTTTCTCCTCGCTTTTAATCTCCCTCGATTATTAAGCCACCCCTCTTCTTTGGGATCTCGACCACTTTGTTCTCCTCGTCTACTTTCCTTAATCACTTCCACAATCCACCCTCATCTCCATACCCATCCATAACCCTAACATCCACTTCACCCATCACCACAACCATCACCCACGTAATTCTGTGTTTTCGTCTCTGATATAGTTCGAATCTGTGAAGAGCGTAATACAAAAGGGTTAGATCAGGAAGTTACGGATCCAACCTAATTGGTTTCGTAATTTTCTGAATACCGGAGAATATCTGATGAATAATTTCTCACGATTGCCCGGACTGATTTCTGTAATACATTCAGATCTTAAAGGAATCTTATTGTAGCCTATCTTTGGTTCTAGATCCCACCAAATTGGTATCAAAGCTTATCAATTGGTATTAGAGCTTATCAAATTTGGTATCAGAGACCATCAGATGGTGGTGGTGACGAATGGAGTAGATGTTAGGGTTATGGATGATAATGGAGATGAGGGTGGATGAGTGATGTTGATGGGTTATAGTACCAAAAGATAGGCTACAGAACAATTCTTCCAAGATTTGGATTTATTATAGAAATCAGTCTGCACAATCGTGGAAAAATATTCACCAAATATTTACCGGTAGTCAGATACGAAACAGAGTGGATTAGATTCGTAACGCTCTGATCTATAATTTTTGTATTTACGCCCTTTGCAGATTCGAACTACAACTGGGATAAAAATAGGAAAAAATGCGGGTGATGATGGTGGTGATGGGTGGAGTAGATATTAGGGTTATAAATGAGTATGGAGATGAAGGTGGATAGTGGATGTGGTTAAGAGATATAGATGAAGGGGAAGAAGTGGTCGAGATCCCAAAGAAGAGGGAGGAATCAACAGACAAGGGAGATTAGAAGTTAGGAGAGACCTTGCCAAAGGTAAATGTGAAAGGTTGGTGAAGAGAGAGGAGGGAGAGAGTCTAGAGAGAAGATAAGAGGTAAGAAATGAATAATCCAATTCCATAATAAATTTGGTTGCCATGCACATACTTATAGATGCTAGCCAACAAGTCCTAATAACAATAAGTAACCCTAATTTTAGAGCATTCTCGTCGATCGCGTTCAAATGCGCCTGATTGCGTTCGAACGCATAAAAAACGTTCTCTGTATGTGCGAACGCGATACGGGCGTTTGAACGTGGCGTTTGAACTCACCCGACCGCGTTCAAACGCACTTTTCGCATCCTCTGTATTTGCGAACCTGATGCATGCATTCACAAGGGCGTTCAAACGCGACCCCACCTGCATTCGAATGCAACCTATAAGAATTTTATTTTAATAAAAATAATCAACTAATGTAATAAGAAAAGATCCTAACTAATAAATTAGACAACTCAATGATAATATCTAAACTCATTTGAGGCTCATCTCATGTTGGTCTTAACTGTAGAAGATAGGCCAAATCACTCTCACGTGGTAGCCCTACCATAATCTACATTGTAGGAATCAGTGGAAATCGAACGCCATCAAGTCGCACATCTTTGTTTCCTTGCTTAAATTTCATCCACATGCTCTAGAAATCAAATGTGACGAGTCCCAAGCTTTGTAACCATTGAGTGCCAAGGACAATGTCCGCTCCTTGCAGTGCCAACGAATACAAGTCCACAATGATGTCGTGTCCTTGCACCTATATACCGACCCAATGACCCAAGCTCTCCACCTTAAGCTTCGTGCCGTCTCCAATAGCAACGTCAAATCCTATGGTCGGTTCAGCATCCAAACCCAATCTCCTCACTAACCTCTCAACTAAAAAGTTGTGTATACTCCCAGAATCGATAAGGATGTACACACAATGCTTCTAACGAGTCCGTATACCTATAACTTCCTTAGCGTGAAAGTATCCGAATATGCATGCATCGATATTTCAACTTGGATATCTTCCTCTGCACCGTCCACAATGGCCTCCTTATGGACCTGCTCTGTACACTCTCCATCATCAACAATCTCATCCTCCTCCTCAAATCCGTCGATGAGCATCACACTCACGATTGGTTTGGAATACTGATGATCGGAGATGAAACGCTCATCATATCGAAGGCAAAGGCTCTGCGCTAATCGCTCCACCTAGATAGGTGTGAGAGTTCGAATGGGGGGTCTTGTTCCTCCTCTAACATCAGAAGAAGGTCTCAAAGGTGGTCGTAGTCTAGTACTCGTAGCCGCTGTCTTTAAACCCGTAGAATTTTCAGTCGGTATTCTAGGTGCAAACCACCAATCTCGGTTGCCCCAACTTGTTTTTGCTGCCATCTTGAGAGCCTTATGTTTTTGCTTCATCCTCATGGCCTTCTCAAAGGCCTCCTCAAGAGTGGTAGGACATAAAGCATGAAAATCTGCTTGTATCTACTCTCGCAGCCCTGAAATAGATGTGCTCATCAATATCGGTTCGAGCTAAGGTGGCTCACAACGACTACTAACTCTTTTAAATTCAGCTTGGTACTCCAATATGATCATCCTCTAAACCATCTTACTTAATGTGGCAGCAAAATCTTCATATGTCGCTGCCCTAATTTGCATATAATCCTCCTACAAAAGTCAGCCCAACCGGTAAATTCACGATCATGAATAACCGATTTATACCAATGAATATCGTTCCTTAGAGGTGAAAGCTTGCCATCTGGACCTTTGCATCCTTCACTGTCCCTTGACAATCAAAATATTGTTCAACTTGAAAAACCTAATCCGTTGGATCACCGCCTTGAAATTTTGGAAAGTCTAAGCGTGCGATTCTCCCCCAAATTGTATTGTCTGTTCACGAAAGATCCTCGGTTCAGATCTAAACCTTTGTGTATGTTGATCACCTTCTTTAAATCCTCGAGCATGTCCATCACCATCTCCAAGGGGATCAACCTCATCCTCAAAGTGCCAATCCTCCTCATCGACAAAGTGCACTGGTGCCGCATGTCTTTCGGGTTCCACTACCACCGATCTTGGGTTTTGTAATAGAGGTGGAGGATGATGTGTAGGCATAGGTAGAAAAGGATCATTGACACTCAAATATTGCACGTGGATCTGTGGGGTATCGGTTCAATGAGGTTCCACCGCTGGTCTTTCTTGAGGCATCGATCGTCGTCGAGGAGATGACGAACCCGATCGGTTCATAACATATTCCTTTAAATCATTGTGATCCTTTTGAATTACTTCAACTTTATGCAGCAATGTTTGGAACATGCCCCTAAGTTTGTCCACCAAGCCCATATTCACACCTATAGACGTTGGTTGATAAGGTCCTGCCGTGGTCGCTCCAAAAAAATCGATCTCACGGTTAGGGTTATCATGGGTTAAGTCTTCCTTTATCGGTGTACTCTTCATTGGTCTCCTTTTTGATGCCATATTCCTTGTTTCAACCATTAATGAAGGTTTGAGGTTCGCCTGGCTCTGATACCAAATTGATGGGTTACAGTACCAAAAGATTGGTTACGGAACATTTCCTTTAAGATCTGAACTTATTGTAGGAAGCAGCTCGCACAACCATGGAAAAATATTCATTAAATATTCTTCTATAGTTAGAAAATTAAGAAACTAAGTGGATTAGATTCATACTTTCCTGATCTATAACTTTCATATTCATGCCCTTCATAAATTCGAACTACAACTTGGACGAAAATATGAAATAGCGTGGATAGTGGTGGTAGTGATGGGTGGAATGGATGTTAGGGTTATGGATGGGTATGGAGATGAAGGTGGATGGTGGATATGGTTAAGGGATATAGACAAAGGGAACGAAGTGGTCGAGACCCAAAGAAGAGGAGTGACTTTGACAGATGAGGGAGGTTAGAAGTTAGAAGAAACCTTGCCAACGATAGAGGTGAAAGGTTGGTGAAGAGGGAGGAGGGAGAGAGTCTAGAGAGAAGATAGGAGGCAAGAAATTAATAATCCAATTCCATAATGAATTTGGCTACCATCCACATACTTATAGATACTAGCTAGCAATCAGTAACCCTAATTCTAGAGGATTCATGTCGATCATGTTCAAATGCATAAAAGACGTTCTCTATATGTGCGAATGCAATGCAAGCGTTCGAACGTGACGTTCGAACTCGCCCAACCGCGTTCGAACGCACATTATGAATTCTCTATATTTGCGAACCTGATGCAGGCATTCATAAGAGCGTTCAAACGCAACCCCATCTACGTTCGAATGCGACCTACAGGAATTTTATTTTAATAAAAATAAACAACTAATGCAATAAGAAAAGATACTAAGTGTATCAGCAACGGTTCTGGACTCAATCAAGCACGTAACTTCCAAGGGAATCTGCAAACAATCTAACCAATGGATCCTCTTGAATTTTGGATAAGTTGTTTCTCTTGGAGAGGCTTTCCAACAAATCCAAGATCACGGAATTCGGATAGTTAAATCTTAAGATATCGACCAAATAGTGGCCGAAGGTCAATTAGATCCTAGCTTGATAGCCCTCCAATGGCTAGATGGATGCTAGGTTTAGTTCTTGGTATGAAGGAGAAGAAGTTGTTGTAGAAGAGGGAGGTTAGAAGCTGAAAGAGGCCGACCAAAGACTTGGACGATGGAAGAAGAGAGGTGGGAGAGGGCGTCAATGGCTAGAGACAAGTAGAGAAGGAGATAAAGGCCAAAGCCAATTCAAATATCATCATCATCATACTCCAATTAGTATTTCCTCTACATATATATAGAAGCTCACCATAGGGACTCATCAACTAAATTAAACAACTCTAATAAGTCATAACAAATCAACAACTAAGTTAAAACCCTAACAAACCAAAGAATTCAATAGTAATGACGACGGCACCCGTTCTAGCGCTACTAGACTTCACGAAAGAATTCATTATTGAATGTGCTGCATCGGGTGTTGGCATAGAAGTTGTACTAATGCAAGAAGGATATCCCATTGCCTATCTTAGTAAGGTTTTATCTCAAAAATCTCAACAATTATCAACTTATGAGAGGGAGATGTTAGCAATTCTGCATATAGTGACAAAGTGGAGGCCTTATTTGATTAGTAGGCGATTTATTATCCGAACCGATCAAAGGAGCTTTCCATACTTTATGGGACGGTGCATACACACTCCGGCACAACAGCAATGGGTCACAAAATTGCTGAGGTATGATTAAAAAATTCAATATTAGAAGGGAACGAAAAATAGAGCGGCGGATGCACTATCGCGCCAACTTGATACCGTCGAGCTTGTAGCCTATTCATCTCCTACCTTTTCCTTTCTTGACGAGCTGATGTATGCATATACATCTGACCCAGATATTTTGAGATTATTGCAGGAGGTGATGGATGATCCGGAGTGCCATCATGAGTTGGAGAATCGAGGCAGTTTGCTATTGGACCGCGGATGCATTCGAGTGCCCGTAAATGACTGATTGCGGCAGAAATTATTGGAGCACTTCCACCAAACTCCAGAGGCTGGTCATGAGGGTGTCTTGAGGACTTATAGGAGGATATCTCAGAGTTGCACGTGCCTAAGATTAAGGCAGGATGTGAGGGTGCAATCGTATCGACAGGTGACCTTGCGTCCGATGCGTAACCAAAAGTTAGCACATCACTACTTTGGTCTGTTTCGGGTGCTGGAGTATATTGGTCTGGTTCCATATTGTTTGGAGCTGCCGAAGGGGTAGAGAGTGCATCCTGTCTTTCATGTTTCATTGTTGAGAGCATTGGAGATCATGAGATTGTTGGATCGGTTCTATCGGAGACATTGGAAGAGATAGAGATCGTAGAGCCAATTCGAGTACTTGCTAGACGTCGACGATGACATGGTACCAGATTGAAGATGGAGATTCTAGTTGAGTGGCTTGGCAAGCCATCTGATGAGATGACATGGGAGTTGGAGACTGATATCTTAGAGCGTTTCCCTGACTTTTCACCCTAAGGGCAAGGTGGGAGAAGTGTGGTGGGCTGATATACTTACTTAGAATCTTTTATTATTGCATTATGTGTTTATTTTTATTAAAATAAAATTCCTGTAGGTCGCGTTCGAACGTAGGTGGAGTTGCGTTCAAATGCCCTTATGAACGCCTATATCAGGTTAGCAAATACAGAGTACGCATATAGCGCGTTCGAACGCCTGTGTCATGTTCGCAAATCTAGAGAAGGGGCTTTTTTGAGTGCATTCTAATGCGATCGGGCGCGTTTAAACATGATCGACAAGAATCCTCTAGAATTAGGGTTTCATATTGTTTTACGACTTATTGGCTAGCCTTTATAAATATGTAGAAGGAAGCCAACTTCATTATGCTATTGGATTTTTGATTTCTTGCCTCCTATCTTCTCTCTATACTTCTCTTTCTTCCCTCTTCACCATCCTTCCACCTCTACCGTTGGCAAGGTTTCTCTTTGCTTTTTATCTCCCTCGTCTATCGAGTCATCCCACTTCTTTGGGATCTCGACCACTTCGTTCCTTTCATCTACTTCCCTTAATCACTTCCACAATCCGCCCTCATCTTCATACCCATCCATAACCCTAACATCTGCTTCACCCGTTACCACCACTATCACCCATGTTATTCCATGTTTTCATCCCATCTATAGTTTGAATCTGCAAAGGGCAGAAATGCAAAAGTTTTAGATCAGGAAGCTACGGATCCAACCTAATTAGTTTCCTAATTTTCTGACTAACGGAGAATATCCGACGAATATTTTTCCACAGTTGCGCGAACTAATTCTTAGAATAAATTTAGATCTTGAAGGAATTTTAGCATAGCCTATCTTTGGTTCCAGATCTTATCATTTGGTATCAGAGCTAATCAATTGGTATTAGAGCCCATCAATTTGGTATCAGAGCCTATTAAATTGGTATCAGAGCTTATCAAATTGGTATTAGAGCCTATCATAAGATAATTAGACTCAATCCATTGAACTTAATCTTCCTTTGATGTGATCCAATCTGACCCGGGTCATATCAATCCACCACACTTTCGACCACCTTGTCCTCAAGGTGTCCATGGTGGTTTTCGAACCTTCTGTATTTGCCGAATCGTTCCCACCAACATCTGAACCAAGTCTAAGAGCGCAAAACTTATGAAGGAGGTCATGGCTCAACCAAGTGTAACACAATGTAGCGTGTTGATTTGTGCTCGACCAATTAGTCCAAGGCTAAGATTTAACTCACCCACGATCCAATATACGCTCGAGTCTAGTCTCGACCTCGTACAAGGGCTAATCTGTATAGGCTTTGGCATATTGTTTATGAGCTGAAGAGGTTGTCCTTTAGATCGACAAGAAACTTGATGGACAGTCATGACCATAGGATCGGGGCATCGAGGTATCAGATTCTCGATATTTTTCAAAGCTTCAATGCCCTCATCAATGGCTCGGGTGGCAATTGGTGATGGCTGATGACCGCTTTGGGATTCCTAGTTGTTGGTGTGGGTAGCAAGATCTCCTTTGATGGTGATGTATACCTTGGTGGTCCTTGGTCAAGTGCCAATCGTCGTCCAGGAGATGACGAACTAGATCGGTTCATGACATATTCCTTTAAATCATTGTGATCCTTTTGCATTACATCAACTCTATGCAACAATATTTGGAACATGCCCCTAAGTTCATCCACCAAGCTCATATTCACTCCCATGCATATTGGTTGACTCGGACCTGCCGTGGTCACTCCAAAAGAATTGGCCTCATGGTTAGGGTTATCGTGGGTTGAGTCTTCTCTTATCGATGTGCTCTCTATTGGTCTCCTTGTTGATGTCATTTTTCTTATTTCCACCATTAATAGAGGTCTAAGGTTTGCCTAGCTCTGATATCCTAACTGAAGAAGATAGGCCAAATCACTCGCACAATTTGTTTTCTTGCTTAAATTTCATCCACATACTCCGAAAATAAAAAATGACGAGTCCCTAACTAAATGTATCACCGCAATGGTGGTGGCCTCGCTCGCTAGCCTTGGTCGACTCCCTACTTCACGTAGAAGTGACGGTGATCATCGGTAGCATCTTCATCTCCCTCCCTCTATCTCCTTCTCTAAGAAGAAAGTAGAGCTGGGTGAGGGATAGATCCACCTAATCTCTATGGTCTACGGGGTAGCACAAGCTTGTAGCCAATGCTAGAATAGACTCAGCCTAGTGCACCCAATCTTTGTAGGCTAGGGGTGGGCTGCAAACTACACTTGTAACGAGTGGTTGACTGGGCTCAGCCCAGTCCACCCAATCTCTATGAGCTACGAGGTGGGCCCGTAGCCAGCCCAATCCCTTTCTTTTGTTTAGTGGGATGTGGGTAGGCCTACAGCCTATTTCCTTGGCCAAGCAATGCAGGCTCGGCCTTGAGCCTAGCCTAACCCATGAACCAAAGGCTAGCCCAATATTACTGTTTTATGTTCTTTTATTAGCTATCCTTCTAGAATTTTTCCTAATCATTTTAGTCATATAAATTTAGGATAATATAGAACGAAAGTTTGATAGTTTTAATTTATTAATCCTTGCATTTTTATTATTAATGCCTTTGACATTTATAACTAGGGATAATTCTAATTTTACCAATGGCTAATTTTAATTAATACAAAATAATATTATTAATGGGGAAGAATAAATGCAAGACTAAGTTAAACTTATTTAGACCTAGAGAGTCAAACTAAATTTATGCAATATGGTAAATAGTTCTATAAGTTTGTCTTTCTTATGTATTATTTTATTTTATAAATTATTAGACTCATTACTGTTCGAGGAGGATCCTAAGACTCAGGAGGAGCCTAATTAGTGAGGAGAATAGTCAGATTCTAGAGATATTTCAAGCGAGTTAGATCCTATGTTACTATACGAGTAATGTAACTATTGTGATGATAATTATTTTATGTCATTGTTTTTACATGCATAAACAATTGCTACTTAATAATCAATTATTTACTACTTATCGCTTTATTCATGATATACTCTGTGCTTATTTATGACATATGTTAACTTAGTGATCATGATATAAATAATGTAATAGAAGACATGGCACCACATGCACGTATTATTATTAGTCTAGTCTCGACTATGTTGTGAAGGCTGTGCCCTTCACTTGCTTAACCTGGGGTTAAGGGTAGAATGTTATATAGTATTAATACATTAGTTGTCTACACTTGAGGATATTAGCTTATGGAGCATTTAGGTGATTACACTGCCTTGTTTGGAGATGAGACTAGGATGACAGTAGAAAGATATTTGTGAGGTAAGGTTATAGCTCTACCGATATTTGATGATGCAAGCTCAAGATGTCCATTGAACTATAGGCTCTTTCCTGTTGTATGCGATAATTTTGTTGTGTGCAATGATTCAACTATAAGTAATAATTATGTTGTGTGCGATGATTCAATTACAAGTAATGATTATGTTGTGTGGTTTGATTTACTAGAGTAGTAATGATGATGTTGGGATATGGGCCTACTACTGGATCTTTAGTCTGATAGTCACTAATAACCGAGCATATATAGTGTTGTAAGGCATATATGGGTGATATTACCACTAGATAATTATTCCTCTTTGTTGTTATGTATGGAATTATGACTTCGTTGATATGTTTGTTATTCCGATGGTATGAGAAGTTGTTCCAAGTTATGATGATATTATGCTCTTATGTGTCTTATAATTAAATGAAAGCTCATAGTAAATTATATTATACATATTTACCTCGATTATGTTGATAATTATAGGTATGCATTAATATTTGTTATGCATTACATTGTTCATAGACTATTATTAGATCATACTTGCTAGGCTTTGTGCGCACTGTTTTCTAGGTGAAAATATTTCAGAGTTAAATTTGGAGGATGCGGATATCAAGGAGTAGCAGATTTTTTTCTTCTTAGAGATGCTTGTTCTTTTTCCTAGTTGGACTTAGCTTTTGCAAGGATTTTTGTGTTTTAAGTTTGTATATGTACTTGTATTTCTAGAGGCTTGTTGAGGTCTATGTTACTAGTATATTTAGATTATTTTGCTTGGATTGTTATAGTATTTTATACCTGTTTTAGATATTTTGTGAGAATATTATATTAAGAGGTTATATAAGAGTTACATAGATTTTTCCACGTTGAAAAACGTGTGATTTTTGGAGGTAGGTGTTTCAACTTGGTATTGGAACTAGGTTCAGCATAATCTAACAAGTTCTCCACGATATAACCCATATATTTATATAGAAAGTTTAGAAACTATAATAGATTGGTCATAAGAGATATTAATTACATGTAGGTATTAATTTGAATTATAAATTAAGTTAACAAGTTCTCCAGGATACAACCCATATATTTATATAGAAAGTTTAGAAACTATAATAGATTGGTCATAAGAGATATTAATTACATGTAGGTATTAATTTGAATTATAAATTAAGTTATTCTGAACTTAATAGGAATGTCACCTAGACGCGCTAGATGGATTCGTGTGACTACTTCTAAGGGAGCCTCTGCTCTAGTTGATAAGTCAACTGCGGATGGTCATGATACACTTAGTTAGAGTCTTTTCTTATTACATTAGTTATTTATTTTCATTAAAATAAATTTTTTATAGGTTGCGTTTGAACGCGGTTGGGGTATGTTCCAACGCCTTTGTGAACGCCTGCATTAGGTTCGCAAAAATAGAGAACGATCGACGAGAGTCCACTAGAATTAGGGTTAATAATTGTTATTTTGGCTTGTTAGCTAGCCTCTATAAAGGAGCGGATGGTAGCTAAAATCTTTATGCTATTAGATTATTAGTTTCTTGCCTCTCTATCTCCCCTCTATCTTCTCTTTATCCTAATCTCTACCGTTGGTAGGATTTCTCTTAAACTAGATCGATAATCCACCCTCATCTCCATTATCATCCATAATTCTAACATCCACTCCACCCGTTATCACCACTATCATTCACACTATATCGTATTTTAGTCCCAGTTATAGTTCGAATCTATAAAGGGCATAAATACAAAAATCGTAGATCAAGGAGTTATAAATCGATTCCACTTAGTTTCATAATTTTCTAATTATATGAAAATATTTGACAAATATTTTTCCTCAATTGTGCGGACTGCTTCCTATAATAAATCTAAATCTTGAAGGAATCATTTCGTACGCTATCATTGGTATCAGAACCAGACGAACCTCAGACCTCCATTAATGGTTGACACAAGGAAGATGGCATCAACAAGAAGATCAATGGAGAACACACTGACAAGGAAAGACTCAATCCATGATAACCCTAATTGTGAGGCCGATTCCTTTAGGGCGATCATGGTAGGACCGCGTCAACCAACGTCCATGGGTGTGAACATAGACTTTGTGAACGAACTTAGGGGCATCTTCCAGATATTGCTACACAGTATTAATGTAATACAGAATGATCATAATGCTTTAAAAGAATATGTCATGAATCGATCGACTTCGTCATCTCCTCGACAAAGATCGGTGCCTCAAGGACCAGTAGTGGGAACACGTTGAACCGATACCCCATAAGTCCAGGTGCGATATGTTAATGTCAATGATCCTCTTTTACCTATTCCTACACATTATCCCCCACCTTCGAACCACAACTCAAGACCGGCGATGGTGGAACTTGAGAGGCGTGCGGCACCGATGCGCTTCATCAAAGAAGAGGATTGGCACTTAGAGGATGATGTTGATCCCTTCGGAGATGGTGATGGGCGTGCTCGAGGATTTAGAGAAGGAGATCAACAAGCACAAAGGTTCAGACCTAAACCAAGGATCTTTCGCGAACCCGACAATGCTATCTAAGGGAGAACCACACGCTTGGACTTACTAAAATTCCAAGGCGGTAATCCGACGGATTGGGTGTTTCAAGTTGAATAATACTTTGATTGTCAAGGGACAGTGGAGGACGCAAAGGTCTAGATAGTAAGCTTTCACCTCCAAGGAACGGCATTGCATTGGTATAGATTGACTATTCGTAGTGGAGGATTTACCAATTGGGCTGACTTTTGTAAGAGAATTACAAACAAATTTGAGACCACGACATATGAAGATTTTGCTGCCACATTAAGTAAGATAGTTCAGAAGATGACAGTATTGGAGTACCAAGAAGAATTTGAAAGAGTTAGTAGTCGTTGTGAGCCACCTTAGCCCGAACCGACATTGATGAGCATATTCATTTTAGGGCTGTGGGATGAGATAGAAGTGGATGTTCGTGCTCTTTGTCCTATCACTCTTGAAGAGGCCTTTGAGAAGGCCGTGAGGATGGAGCAAAAACATAAGGCTCTCAAGATGGCAGCGAAAACAAGTTGGGGCAACCGAGATGGGTGATTTGTGCCTAGAATGCCGATTAGAAATTCTGTGGGTTCAAAGATAGCGGCTGCTAGTATTAGACCATGACCATCTTTGAGACCTTCTTCCGATGTTAAAGGAGGCATAAGGCCCCCCGATCATCAGGGTTCCAAACCGATCGAGAGTGTGATTCTCATCAATGGTCTCGAGGAGGACGATGAGGTTGTTGGTGATGGAGAGTGTTCAGAGCAAGTCCATAAGGAAGTCATAGAGGAGGGCGCGAAGAAAGAGTTCTAAGCTAAAATATCGATGCATGTATATTCGGGTACTCTCGCGCCGAGGACATTGCGCATAGACAGACTCGTTAGAAAGAATTGTGTGCACATCCTCATCAATTCTAGGAGTACACATAACTTTCTAGACAAGAGGTTAGTGAGGAAGTTGGGCTTGGATGCTGAACCAACCACGGGATTTGACGTTGCTATTTTTAGACGGCATGAAGCTTAGGACGGAGAGCTTGTGTCGTTGGGTCGGTATACGGGTGCAAGGACACGACATCATTATGGACTGTATCTGTTGGCGCTGCAAGGAGCAGACATTATCCTAGACACTCAGTGGTTATGAAGCTTGGAATTTTTGATTTCCTGAGCATAAGGATGAAATTTAAGTAAGGAAACAAGGATGTGTGGCTAGATGGTGTTCGATCTCTGCCTATTCCTACGATGTAGCCGATGGTGGGGCTGCATTGTGCGAGTGGTTTGGCCTATCTTCTTCAGTTAGGACCAGCAGGAGAGATGGACTCTGATACCAATTGATAGGCTCTGATACCAAATTGATAGGTTCTGGAACCAAAAGATCGGCTACGGAATAATTCCTTAAGACTTGAATTATTGTAGGAATCAGTCCATGCAACCGTGGGAAAATATTCGAAGATATTCTCTAGTAGTTAGAAAATTACGAAGCCAATTGGGTTGGATCCGTAACTTTCTAATCTATATCCTTCGCATATTCAAACTGTAGCAGGGATAAAACTACGGAATAACATGGGTGATGGTGGTGGTGACCGGTGGAGTGGATGTTAGAGTTATGGATGGGTATGAAGATGAGGGTGGATTGTGGAAGTGATTAAGGGAAGTAGACGAAGGAAACGAAGTGGTCGAGATCCCAAAGAAGAGGGGTGACTCGACAGTCAAATGAGATTAGAAGTGAGGAGAAACCTTGCCAACGATAGAGGTGGAAGGATGGTGAAGAGAGAGGAGGGAAGAGTTTAGAGAGATGATAGGAGGAAAGAAATCAAGAATCCAATAGCATTATAAAGTTGGTTACCATCCACATATTTATAGAGGCTAGCCAACAAGTCCTAAAACAATATAAAATCCCAATTCTAGACGATTCCCGTCGATCGCGTTCGAACGCGCCCGATCGCATTCGAACGCACTCAAAAGCCCCTTCTCTGGATTTGCAAATGTGGCACAGGCGTTCATAAGGCGTTCGAACGCGGACGTTCACAAGGCATTCACAAACGCGGGCATTCATAAGGCGTTCACAAGCGTTCACAAGGGCGTTTGAACGTGACTCCACCTGCATTCGAACGTGACCTCTAGAAATTTTATTTTAATGAAAATAAACACCTAATGCAATAAGAAAAGA
Organism: Typha angustifolia; assembly: GCF_048772165.1. NCBI lineage: Eukaryota > Viridiplantae > Streptophyta > Magnoliopsida > Poales > Typhaceae > Typha > Typha angustifolia. The sequence goes on along the minus strand of NC_133252.1, from coordinate 4,932,986 downwards.
TTCTAACTAAGTGTATCAGCCCACCACGCTTTCCCCACCTTGCCCTCAAGATGAAAAGTTAGGGAAACGCTCCAAGATATCAGTCTCCAACTCCTATGTCGCCTCATCAGATGGCTTGCCAAGCCACTCAACTAGAATCTCCATCTCCAATCTGATACCATGTCGTCGTCGGCGTCTAGCAAGTACTCGAACTGACTCTATGATCTCTATCTCCTCCAATGGCTCCGGTAGAACCGATCCAACAATCTCGTGATCTCTAATATGCTCTCTCAACAATGAAACATGAAAGACAAGGTGCACTCTCGACCCCTCCGGCAGCTCCAAACGATATGCAACTAAACAAATACGCTCCAACACTCGAATGCATTCACGGTCCAGCAGCAAACTGCCTCGATTCTCAAACTCTAGATGGTGCTCCGGATCATTCATCACCTCCTACATCAATCTCAAAATATCAGGGTCAGATGTACATGCATACCTCAGCTCATCAAGGAGGGAAAGATAGGAGATGAATAGGCTACAAGCTCGACGATATTAGGTTGGTGCGATAGTACATCCGCCGCTCTATTTTCCGTTCCCTTCTTGTATTGAATTTCATAGTTATACCTCAGCAATTTTGTGACCCATCGCTGCTGTGCTGGAGTGTGTATGCGCTGTCCCATAAAGTATGGAAGGCTCTTTTGATCGGTTCGGATAATGAATCGTCTACCGATCAAATAAAGCCTCCACTTTGTCACCGCATGTAGAATTGCCAACATCTCTCTCTCATAAGTGGACAATTGCTGAGATTTTTGCGATAAAGCCTTACTAAAATAGGCAATGGGACGTCCTTCTTGCATTAAGTACAGCTACTATGCCAATACTTAATGCATCATATTTAACAATGAATTCTTTGGTAAAGTCCGATAACGCTAAAACGGGCGTCGTCGTCATTACTGTTTTCAAATTTTCAAAGGCTAAAGTGGCTTCATCCGTCCATCTAAAAGAGTCCTTCTTCAACAAAAAAGTGAGAGGAGCAGCGATCTTGCCATATCCGGCGATGAATCGACGATAATAACTAATCAGCCCTAAAAATCCTCTCAATCCGGTGGTAGTAGTAGGAATAGGCCAAGCGGTCATACATGCAACCTTTTGAGGATCCGCCACTACACCATCCGCTGAAATGATGTGGCCTAAATACTCCACCTTTGGGACTCCCCATAGGCACTTGTACTTCTTGATCTTCAATTGGTTTTGCTCCCAGCACGTCCTCCAAATGCCGCCAATGCTCCAATTCAGTCCTACTATACACTAAAATATCATCAAAAAATACCAAGACACCTTCGCAAGAAAGGCCAAAATATATCATATATGAGGCCTTGGAAGGTAGCTGGAGCATTGGTGAGACCAAAAGGCATCACTAAGAACTTGTAATGCCCGTTCGGAGTTCGAAATGTAGTTTTGTGCACATCTGTCGGGTGAACTCTAATTTGATGATACCCGGCCCTCAAGTCAAGCTTACTAAATATAGTCGCCCCTGCAAGCTCGTCCAGCAACTCCTCGATAACCGGAATAGGATACCGGTCATTTACGGTAATAGCGTTTAATGCTCGATAGTCGACACAAAAATGTCATGTTCCATCTTTTTTTCGCACCAAAAGCACAGAGGATGAGTATGAGCTATGACTTGATTGTATAAGGCCTTGCTCTAACATCTCGGCTACCATCTTTGAGATAACTTCTTTTTGCATATGTGGATACCGATATGGCCTCACGTTAGCCAGTGCAGCCCAGGGTATAATCTCTATAAGATGGTCCGCCGCTTTCTTCAGTGGCAACTCCTGCGACTCCTCAAACAGTCCAGAAAAGTTATCTAATAAATTAGACAATTCAATTGTAGTACCTGAACTCGTTTGAGGCTCATCTCCTACTGGTCCTAACCGAAGAAGATAGGCCAAATTATACGCACCAAGCAGCCCCACCATAGGCTGCATCACAGGAATCGGCGAAGTCTGAACACCATCAAGCCGCACATCTTTGTTTCCTTGTTTATATTTCATCCTCATGTTCTGAAAATTAAATTTGATGGGTCCCAAACTTTGTAACCACTGAGCACCAAAGACAATGTCCGCTCCTCGTAACGCCAACAGATACAACTCCACAATGATGTCGTGTCCTTGCACCCATATACCAACTCGGCGACACAAGCTCTATGTCCTAAGCTTCGTGCCGTCTCCAATAGCGACGTCAAACCCCATAGTCGGTTTGGCATCCAAACCTAATCTCCTCACTAGCCTTTCATCTAGAAAGTTGTGTGTACTCCCCAAATCGATGAGAATGTGCACACAATACTTTCTAACGAGTCTGTCAACCCGTAATGTCCTCGACGAGGAAGTACCCGAATATGCATGCATCGATATTTCAGCTTGGATATCTTCCTCAACGCCCTCCTCAACGGTCTCCTCATGGGTCTCCTCTGGACACTCTCTATCATCAACTATCTCATCATTCTCGTCAAGACCATCGGTAAGCATCACACTCCCGATCGGTTTAGAACATCGATGACTGGGGGTGAAACACTCATCACATCGAAAGCAAAAGCCTTTCGCTCTTTGCTCCTCCACCTAGTGGGCAGGTGTGAGAGTTTGAACGAGGGATCTAGTGCCTTCTATAATGTTGAAAGAAGGTCTTAAAGGTCGTCATTTTCTAGTAGACGCAGCCGCTATTTTTGAAACCACAGAATTTTCAGCCGGCATTCTAGGTGCTAACCGCCCATCTCGATTATCCTAATTAGTTTTCGCTACCATCTTTAGAGCCCTATGCTTTTATTCTATCCTCATGGCCTTCTCAAAGGCCTCCTTAAGAGTAGTAGGACATAAAGCACGAACATCTGCTTGTATCTCCTCTCACAGCCCTAAAATAAATGTACTCATCAATGTACATTCGGGCCACGGTGGCTCACAACGACAACTAACTCTTTCAAACTCAGCTTAGTACTCCAATAAGGTAGTCCTTTAAACTATCTTGCTTAATGTGGCGGTAAAATCTTTATAGGTCGCTGTCCCAAATCTGCGTGTAATCTTCCTATAAAAATCAACCCATCCAGTAAATCCACCACCACGAATAACCAATCTATACCAATGCAATGCCGTTCCTTGGAGGTGAAAGCTTGCCATCTGGACTTTTGCATCTTCCGTTGTACCTTGACAATCAAAATATTGTTCAACTTGAAACACCCAATCTGTTGGATCACCGCCTTGGAATTTTGAAAAGTCCAAACGTACGGTTCTCTCCCGAATAGCATTGTCAGGTTCGCAAAGATCCTTGGTTCAAGTCTAAACTTTTGTGCATGTTGATCACCTTCTCTAAATCCTCGAGCACGTCCATCACCAACTCCATAGGGATCAACCTCATCCTCATAGTGCCAATCCTCCTCATCGATGAAGCACATTGGTGCCGCACGCCTCTCGAGTTCCACCACCGTCGGTCTTGGATTTTATAACGGAAGTGGGAGATGATGTGAAGGCATAGGTAGGAGGGGATCATTGACACTCATATGACGCACCTAAACCTGTGGAGTATCAGTTCAATGAGGTCCCAACACCGGTCCTTCTTGAAACTCCATTCGTCGTCGAGGAGATGATGAACCCAATCAATTCACAACGTATTCCTTGAATTCATTGTGATTCTTTCGTATGTTATCAACTCTATGCAACAATATTTGGAACATGCCCTTAGTTCATCCATATTCGAACCCATAGACATTGGTTGACTCGGTCCTGCTGTGGTCACTCCAAAGGAATCGGCCTCACGGTTAGGATCATCGTGCATTGAGTCCTCCTTTGTTGGTGTGCTCTCCATAGGTCTCCTTGTTGATGTCATCTTCCTTATTTCAACCATTAATAGAGGTCTGAGGTTAACCTGGCTCTGATACCAAATTGATAGACTCTGATACCACTTAATAGGCTCTGATACCAAATTGATAGGATTTGGAATCAAAAGATCGGGAAGTGATTAAGGAAAGTAAACAAAGGGAACGAAGTGGTCGAGATCCCAAAGAAAAGGGGTGACTCGAAAGACGAGGGAGATTAGAAGCGATGAGAAACCTTGCCAACGATTGAGGTGGAAGGATGTAGAAGAGGGAGGGTAGAGTCTAGAGAGAAGATAGGAGGCAAGAAATCAAGAATCCAATTGCATTATGAAGTTGGTTGCCATCCACATATTTATAGAGGCTTGCCAACAAGTCCTAAAACAATATGAAATCCTAATTCTAGAGGATTCCCGTCGATCGCGTTCGAACGTACTCAAAAAGCCCCTTCTCTAGATTTGCGAACGCGACACAGGCATTCACAAGTCGTTCGAACGCGGGCGTTCACAAGGCATTCACAAGCATTCACAAGGTGTTCACAAGGGTTCACAAGCGTTCAAACGTGACTCCACCTGCATTCGAATGCGACCAACATGAATTTTATTTTAATAAAAATAAACACCTAATGCAATAAGAAAAGATCCTAACTAAGTGTATCACTGATGTCGGCCTACTACCGCCGAGGTGAGCTCTTCTCCTTCTCCTTGTCCTCACTCTTTCTATTCTCTCTCTCTCCTCTCTTTCTCGCCCCTCTCTCTTTCTTGCCCGTGGGCTCAGGCTCGCCGGAGCCGAGCCGTCGGTGAGAGACCGGCTGCTGGCTAGCCACCAGCGACCGGTGCCCTTCCCGGCGGCGCCGGTCCTCCTCTCCCTACCTTTCTTCCTCTCTTCTTCTTCTTCTTTTTTTGTCTTTCTTCTTTTTCTTTCTTCTGTTTATTTCTTCCTTCTTCTTCCTTTCTTAGCTTCTTCTTCTGTTTCTGCAACAGTGTTGGGCTCAGCCCAGCACTGTAGCAAGCAATGCTGGGCCGAGCCTAGCACTAGTGACATTGCTTTTATTATTTATTTTATTTTATGTTTATTTATTTATTTATTAGGTATTGCTTTCTTAATTAATACAGATAAATTATTTAGACATTAATTATGTTCATAATAATATATATTCTTCAACATGATGATTATTAATTATAATTAGTATAATTAATGATTAATAAGGTTTTAACTATTAGACATAAATATAGGTAATACTTATATTTATTTATTTATTTATTTATTTATATTAGATTTATGTACTAATAGTCATAGTATATGCATTTTAAGTAATTTTAACAATTTATTGTATATTATTATGTGTAGAATAAGATACTAGTCTTATTAATTTATTTATTTATTATTTTGCACAATTAAGTAAATAATATATAATTTCTGATTAATCAAGATAGAGTAAGAATTATAAATTTATTATAAAATAGATCTTATACTTATATCTTATTTATAATTATTTAGCTTTTACTTTATAATTATTTATTTAGAATAGTTTAAATAAAAAGAAACCAACCTTTCTTCTTATGTTATAACTAGCATTTTATGATAATAGTATACTTATAGTATTTGAATCGTATCTATAATATAGATCTAGTAATGTAATCCAAAAAAAAAGTGATTCTAAACCTAATAAACATTTATATTTTACTTGAATTAATTCTAATTAGATAAACGACTAACTTCATGGTACTTAAATATTTTTAGATCTTGAACTCCCTTATGTGAGACCCCGTGGACCATGTCGATGAGTTAACGTTTGATTGATAAATGTGGGAGATACGTGGTTTGTGTCTTATGATCAAACTGTGAGTAGTCTTATCCCCTAGACGTCTTTCTCAAATTATGATATATTATATAATTATATATATGCATGTTTTGGCCTCCAACATGATTATATGACTTTATCTAAAGATGATTTCAGTCAAGCATATTTTATTATTTATTTGATTAGACTAATCTGGGATATCAGTATGCTGGTGTTATATAGAGATGGTTGAAAACGATTATATTATTATGATATTATGTGGAGATGATCTTTAGCATGAGTACACATCTGATAGACTAGCATGAGTGTGCATATGATAGATGTATGATTTGAGATTACATTGTATTATTTTCTTCTTGACTTCCTCACCACCTAAATTCTAGATATGCATGACTATTATAGTACTGGATATATGCATGTGATCTATCATATAGAAGAAAATGCATAAATCTCATTGATAGGAAAATTAATAGAAAATGCATGTGGATACCCAAGTAGGCGCTAGGGTTAAGGCTGCCTGGATTGATGATTATGATCATTGATATGTGATATCTCGTGGCCCACATCCAAGGTTAGTTGAGTTTGTGCGCATAGACAATTGGACACCTACCGTTCACCAAGGTATGTGTGTGGCGAGTTATCCTCGTGTGATTTCTATTACCTAGTGGGGTACTCGATCTGGATGGATTTTAATATACCCTTAGCGTATGGCAGGGTATGATTATAACTATACTTAGCATATGACAAGGTATGATTATGATTGAGATACCCTTAGCGTATGATAAGGTATGCTTTGAGCCTACGGGTAGGATGTTAAGACCGAGTACCGAGTGTTGACTTTGTATAGTGGTCTAGTATAATGATAACATGCAAAGATGACATTGATGACTGAGATGTTGAAAAATCCATATGATTCCATTATCATCTTATTACTTAATTATCGAATGATCAATATACATCATACATTGTTGCATTTGATATCATAGCATAGTCATGGTCGGCATGCATCATGTGTCATATTTAAGAGAAAGTTATAATGATAGTATGACATATAGATGTGTTTATTCATTGTCGAGGATTATATATTTTTATCAATTATGACATGTTATCTATTTTTCATTTATGTATTATTAAGGAACATTCATATACTCATTCATAACATAATGCTCTTTCTGATTCATATTATTCAGTACATGATTTACTCTCTATTTAGCATCACTAATTTAGGGTAAGGTCTATTCATTAAGTCTTTTGCTCATGACTCTCTCTTTATTTCTTTTCAAACCCCCTAGATATTATAGTACATGATAGCGACTTAAGATATCCTGAGGAGATATTTTAGAGGAAAGATGATGTGAGCTATAGACATAAGATGATATAAAAGATAGTTTAACCAGATATTGAGTTGTACTATTATTTGATATTTGTACTTCATTGAATAGACGATGATTTGTATAATACAGTTCAGATTATAGTGTACTCATGTATTAGTGATTCTAGTTGTATCTTGATAGTTTGTTGTGGCCTGTGTGGGCCCTACCAGATTATATAACTGTCTAGTATGGTTGTTGTGGACTTGGACATTCATATGTTAATATGCTTATTTGGTTGATAGTATGATTGATCTTTGAGATGGATTATATTGAGTACAGTTGTATTTATGCGTGACGAGCCCTGCCCGTCCTATTATGTGTACCGCGCATACCGTGTAGGGGCGTGGGCGTGCACGTGCTCATGTCGAGCGGGGGCGTTACATAATTGCTCTTTAATTAATAAAATTTTAGTAGTGAAGTAAATTAATAATAATAAGAAGAAAATATATTAACAACTTTCACAAATATAATAACAATTTTTGTTGTTTTTTCTATATACTATAGAATTTATAAAATTCACCATTATAGAGTCATATTTTTTGTTATTTAACAAACAGAAAGGTAAAAGATAATTATGATTAGCTAAATAGCTAAACTCATGACTCTACATGATTATTGTTTAGTTTTATGTAATTATAATTATAAAGTATGTAAATTCTGCAATGTATAGTAAGAAAAATAAAATTGCTAAAAATCAATGAAAGTATTATTATATTTACAAAAATTGTTAATATATTTTATTCTTTTTCTATACTTATTTTTTTGTTATTGCTTCTTCATCTTCCATTCCTTAATCATTTATTTATACAAGTCTTTATAATTATTTTTTAATTAATAAAATAAGAGATTTTTTAAGATAGTGGTGTAATAATTAGGATTAGTTAAATAACAAAAAGCATGATTCTACATGATTATTATTTATTTCTATATAAATTTTAACATAGAATTTCATACTTAAACATAGAATTTTTATAATTAAATTAAGAATTATTCATTTCGAAACAAATAGATTTATAATCTAAAAAAACTTTGAATACAAAAATTGTACATCATGATGTCATCGTTCTTTTCATCATGATGTCACCGTACAAAAATTGTACATCATGAGTTTTATAATTTTTGGATGTTAGATAATTATCTTTTGGATATTTTTTTTAACTGTGTAGAATTGAAATTTTGTCTTTAAGTATGAAATTTTGCTTTTAAGTACAAAATTTTGACTATAATTAATAATTTCATATTTAAACTAGGAATTATTCATTTCGCCATAGATAGATTCATAAAAAAAAACTCTAAATACAAAAGTTGTAGATCATGATGTCTCCGATTTTATCCAATTGATTTTATAATATTTGGATGTCAAATGTTTATCTTTTAAATACTTTTTCAAAACTATGCAGAATTAAAATTCTATGTTTAAGTACGAAATTCTAACTGTAATTCATAATTTTATATTTAAACTAGAAATTATTTGCTTCACCATAGATTCATAATCTGAAGAAACTCCAAATATAAAAGTTGTAGATCATGATGTCACTACTTTTATCCAATTGATTTCATAATATTTGAACATCAAATGATTAACTTCTAAATATTTTCCTAAAACTGTGCTAAATTAGAATTTTATAGTTTAAGTACAAAAATAAGAAGAAGAAGAAGATAGTGATGATGAAGATGAATATGGAGCCATTTCTATCTCATATACCGTCCTATTAATATTTAATAATATATTAAAAGACAGAAAAGACAAAATTAGAAGAAAAGAAAATTTCTCAAGTGCAAAGAATACTGAAAAAGATCTTAGCTTGCTAATTCGAGAACCAAGTGAGTTTTAGGTGCAAATAACCTTTGAAAAAATTCTAAAAACTATCAAAAGTTTTATTCTTACCGAGCGTCCACCTCTATTTTTACCTTTGTTTTAAATTTTCCTCTTCTCCTCTCTTACCTAAACAATCTCTTCCTTCGCTTCGATCGTTTTTTTTTTCCTTATTTTTCTTCCAACTTTGCTCTTTCTATCATTTAGTGCCTCATTAAATATTGACGAGATATTATAAGAGAGGGAGAAATGACTTCATATGCTGTTGATAATTATTATTATTCTTCTTCCTCTTTTTCTTCTTCTTCTTCACAATCATCATCATCTTCTTCTACTGCTTCTTTTTTTATACGATTCGGACTTCACTGATATCGTCTCCAGCATGAATACACTTTAGGGGTGTCTTTTATTCTTATTTTAGTGTTTAATTTATAGAAAAATAAATTTTCTGTATGTCACGTTCAAACGCGGGTGGAGTGCGTTCGAACGCAGGTAGAGTGCGTTCGAACGCAGGTAGAGTGCGTTCAAACGTGCTTGCGAACGCCTATATTAGGTTTGCAAATACAGATAGTGCAAAATATGTGCTCGAACGCTGCGTTCACACATACAGGGAACACAAAATGTGCGTTTAAACACAATCGAGCGCATTCAAATATGGTCAGTGAAAATCTACTATTTTAGGGTTAATAATTGTTAATTTTGAGTCGTTTGGTTAGCCTCTAAATATGTGGATGGCAACCATGGAATCATTATTAAATGAATGGAGTTTTGCCCTAGTCTCCTTCATCTTCTTTTCTCTCATTCTCTCGTTCCCCAGCGTCGCCACTTCTAACCTTCCTCGACCGGCCACTCACTCTTGTCCCTTAGGGGCGGCGACCCACTCCTCCCCCTTCTTTCAATCTATCTATCACCTTACCCTAACCCCTTCCATCACCCACCCATAACCCTTCCACCACTATTTATCCACCGGTGCTGTAACGCCCCCGCCCGGCAAGGGCACGTGCACACACACGCGCCCACACGGCACGCGTGGCGCACGCGACAGGTCGGGCGGGGCCCGTCACGCACAGATACACTCCTGTGCACATACGTTCATGACATCATCAAATAACACCTGCTAACATATCCATGATTACATAATCCATCACCAAATAAATCATACTCTTAACCAAATAAACCTGTTAACATATGAATATCAAAGTCCACAATAATATACACTAGACCGCTACATAATCTGGCAGGACCCACACAGGCCACAACAAACCATCAAGATACAACTAAAATAACTAATACAAGGGTACACTATGATTCGACCTGTATTATACAAATCATTGTCTAATACAAAAGAGTACAAATATCAAATATTGGTACAACTCGATTTCTATATAAACTATCATCTATACCATCTCGTATCTACAGCTCACCTCATCATCGCTCTAAAATATCTTATCAAGTCGCTATCACGTACCACATATCTGAGGGGGTTAGAAAATAAATAAAGAGAGTCATGAGCAAAAGGCTCAGTGAATAGACCTTACCCCGAATAAGTGATGCCAAACAGAGAGTAAATCATGTACTGGATAATATGAATCAGAAAGAGTATCATGTCATGAATGAGTATATGAATGTATCCTCAATAATATATAAATGAAAAGTAGATAACACGTCATAACTGATAAAAGTATATAATCCTCGACCATGAGTAAACAAATCTCCATGTCATCTATCATCATAACTCTCTCTCAAATATGACACATGATGCATGCCGATCATGACTATGCTATGATATCAAATGCAACCATATATGATGCATATTGACCACTCGATAATCAGGTAACCGAATGGTAATGAAATCATATGCATTTCTCAACATCACGATCATCACCGACATCTCGGTATAATATCATCATACTAGACCACTGTGCACAGTCAACACCCGGTACCCGATCTCAACATCATGCTCGAAGGCTCAGAGCATACTCTGCCATCCGCAAGGAGTATCTCAAATATAATCATACCCTGCCATTCGCTAAGGGTATCAACATCCATCCAGACCGGGCACCCTTCTAGCTGATAGAAATCTCGTGAGGATAACTCGCCACATATGCCCTAGCGAACGGCATGTGTCCGAATGTCTGCTGCGCACACAGACTAACGACCTCGGACGTAAGGCCAACAGGATCGCGACCATGTCGAGCAATCAATCATCCACCAAGCGCGTCCTAACCCTCGTGCCCACTCGGGTATCCTCACGCTTTCTATCAACTATCCTATCAATCACATTTCATGCTTTCCTTTTTAAATGACAAATCATATGCATATATCCAGTACAATAACAAGTCAATGCATAACCGGAATTTAGGTGGAATAGGAATCAAGAGCAAAATGATGTAATGTAAACTCCAACCATGTATCTAACACATGCATACTCATGCTAATCTACCACATGCATACTCATGATAGAAATCATCCCGACATAAAATCATAACAGCATAATCATCTCCAATCATCTCTATATATCACCAATGTACTCATATCCCAGATCAGTCTAATCAAATGCATGATAAAATATGCTTGACTGAAATCATCTCTATATAAAGTCATATAATCATGCTGGAAGCCAAAATTATGCATGTACATAATATGTAATATATCCTAATTTGAGAAAGGGATCTAGGGGATAAGACTACTCACCGTCTGATCAGAAGATACAAACCACGCATCTCTCACGTCCGTCAGGTAACCGAGTGACACTCATCGCTAGCAAGGTCCACGGGGTCTCAAATAAGGGGGTTCGGGATCTGAAAATGTTTAAGTAACATAAAGTTAGTTGTTTATCCCATTATAATCCGTTCGAGTAAAATATGATGATTTATTAGATTTTAGAATTTCTACTTATTTTTATGATTGGCTAGATTTTAATTATAAATAAAATATAGATAAAAATCTAATTATAGTTAAATTATATCTTGATTAATTAGGGACTATGTAGTTATTATCTTATTTGCTACAAAATAATAATGTATAATAAATTAATAGAGTTACTTAAAAATGTATATCATAAGAATATTAGAATATAAATCTAATAATTATAATTTACAAATTTATCTATTAATCCAATATACATATAAGTAAGTAAATAAATAAATATAAGTATTACCTATATTTATGCCTAATTAATCATTAATTATAAAAATTATCATTAATAAAAATACATTGAAGGATATATATAATATTATTAAAATAGTTAATGTCTAAATAATCTATTTGCATTAATTAAGAAGCAACATACTTAAATAAATAACATAAATAAACTAATTAATTAATAAATTAATTACAACTGCCATCAGTGCTGGGCTCGGCCCAGCACTGTCTGCTACAGTGCTGGGCCGAGCCCAACACTGTGCAGAAAGAGAAAAGAGGAGCTGAGGAAGAAGGAGAAAAAGAAAGAAAGAAAGAAGGAAAGAAAGAAGAAGAAGAAGAAGAAGAGGAAGAAGAAGAAGAAGAAGAAGAGGAAGAAGAAGAAGAAGAAGAAGAAGAACAGAAGAGAAAGAGAAGAAAGGAGGTGAGGGAGGTGTGGACCCGGGCCGGCGGGGAGGGCACCGGCAGCTGGTGGCCAGCCAGCTGTCGGCCTCTCGCCAGCGGCTCGGCTGCGACGGGCCCGAGCCCAAGGTAAGAAAAAGAGAAAGAGAGAGAGAGATAGAGAGAGAGAGAGAGAGAGAGAGAGAAGAAGAGAGAAGAAGAGAGAGGAGGAGAAAGAGCTCACCGGCGCACGTGGAGGTGGCGGCGGTGGCGATAGTCCGGCCTCGGCGAGAGAGAGAGAGAGAGAGGTTTAGAGAGAAACCAACCGGGAGAGAGAGAGAGAGATTTAAAGAGAGAGAGGGAAGGCGGTGAGGGGGGGCGGTTTGCGGCGGCGCCGGGGCCCGCCGCGGCCAGCTGGTCGCAGCCCATTGGCTGCGGCAGCGGCAGCGGGCACGTGGCGCCCCCACCACGCAAGCTGCATGCGCAGCTTGCATGGGCACGAGGCCGGCCACAGTGTGGCCGGTCGCGTCGTGCCCAGAATTTTTTTTTTTTTTTTTTAATAGATTGGGTTGTTACAGGTGCCACCCTATTACCGTCAGTCAACCACCACCTACCATCACCTAGGATCTCATGCCTCCATCCACGGATCCTTAGACGGACTCCTTGATGTTTGTCTACTTTTCGCACAATATCTCAAGATCTCACCATCTGATTTCTCTGAAACTGGATTTGTTGAAAGCTCTTTCCTAGGGCTACAACATATAAAAATTTCGATTCAATGGCTACATCTTTCGGGATCTATTTTTAAAGTTCTGTGTCAGATCCTGTCCAAATTTAAAAAATAGGATAGATCGAGCCTTGGCCTAATATGAGATCGTATCATTTTTTTATCTCTTAATCCTTTTTTATACAATTTTCTAATTACTCGCTAATCTCTGATCTTCTTCTTATACAAGTCTCTAATCGCTCTTTCTACTTTACAATTAAAGTTGTTAAAAGACAACAAAATATATATGGAAAAAAATAAAAGTGATACGATCTCCCCTTAGGCTAAGGTTCGATTTCTTCCAATTCTCTAATCTGGACTAGATTTGGCACAGAACTTTGTAATAAGATCCCGAAAGATGCTCAATTCTTCAATATTGACTCTCTAGTTGCCATCCACATCCCTTTAGAGGCTAACTAAACAATTCAAAATTAACCCTAAACAATATAATTTCGCCAATCGCGTTCGAACGCGCCCGATCGCGTTCGAACACACCGAGTTCACTCTTCTCTGGATTTGTGAACGCGATGCAGGCGTTCACAGTGTGTTCAAATGTGGCGTTCGAACACACAATGCACACTCTCACAACCGCGTTCGAATGCACTTCACCCGTGTTCAAACGCGACTTACAAAAAACTTATTTTCTTGGAATTAAACATTAAAACAAGAAATAAAGACACTTCTAAAGTGTATCCATGCTCGAGATGACATCGATGAAGTTCGAATCGTATCAATCAATCATGCTTCGTAACCTTGTCCTCAAGGTTTAAAATTTGAGAAGCGATCCATGATATTTGACTCTAGCTCCAATGTAGACTCGTCAGTAGGTTTGCCCAGCCACTCAATCAGCACTTCAGTCCCCAATCTGGATCCATGGCGTCTTCTCCTGCCACCTAAGACTTGGACCAGTTTAGTGGGGCCATCTTCCTCCATTAGTTTGGATAAGGCCGAACCCACCACATGGTTAGGCCCGATCTGTGCCTTCAATGTCGATACATGGAAGGTCGGATGTATCTTGGTTCCTTCAAGTAAGTCCAATAGGTAAGCTACTGAACCGATTCGTTGTAGCACTCGGTACGGACAATAGTACTTGTAACCCAACTTTTGGTTCAAAATTGACCTCAATGTGGATTGCCGGTATAGTTGAGCTCGAACGAACACCCATTGATCCACCTCAAATTCTCACTCATATCGGCTTTTGTCATGAGTTTGCTTCATGCGGTTTTGGGCTGTTGCTAGGTGAATCTTGAGCTATCTCAATATTTCATCTCGATCGGTAAGTTCCAAGTCGAGCTCAATTCTATCTCCTACCACAAGTCTATCGTAGGTACGTAAGACCGAGGAAGTGCGCCCATAAACCGCCTCAAAGGGGGTCATGCCGATGCTAGAGTGATGAGCGGTATTGTATGATCACTCGACCTATGGAAAGAATTTGACCCAATCCTTTGGTCAGTTCGCCACAAAGCATCGCAATTATTGTTTCAGTCTGCGATTCACCACCTCAATTTGTCCATCTGTCTCGGGGTGATAAGCTGAACTAAGGTTGATTCGAGTCCCTTGCAATCTGAAGAACTCGAACCAAAACTCGCTAATGAAGATGCGATCCCGGTCTGACACGATCGTCCTAGGCATCCTATGCAAGCACACCACTTCCAGAACAAAAATTCAACAACCTTTTTTACTGAAAGCGGGTGAGACAATACTATGAAATGAGCATATTTGCTCAGCCTATCCACCACAACAAACACCACCAATTGTCCTCGGACCTCCGGCAACCCTTCAATGAAGTCCATAGAGATGTCCTCCCAAATATGCTCCGGTATAGACAGTGGTTGCAATAGCCCATTGGGTTTGAGCGTCTCCGATTTGACTCGTTGGTAGGTTTGACATTCACACATATATTTCTTCATGTCTGACTTCATCATTGTTCATATACAGTTTTGGGCCAGCCGCTTGTAGGTACGTAAGACCCCTTCATGGCCTACTATAGGAGTATCATGGAAGTGGGCCATCAATAATCTTCATAGCTCCTCGTCTGCGGGTACCTTGATCCGCCCGTGCTGGAGTACTAACTCGCTGCGCTCCTCGTGCTCGGGGTGGCTTGATGGGTTCTCTTTTAGCTCCTCCATAAGTCAGACCAGTTCACTATCCCCTGCACTAGCTCTCTGCAGATCTGAAAAAAAGAAAAGAAAAGTGGGTGCTGAGAAAGAGACGAGCTCACTTGCATCCCCTATGCTTAGAAGTTCCTTCAGCTGTTGATTTCCATCCAGCAGCACTCTCTAGTCATTCCTCCAAAATGTTATGGAGAGGTTTGTAAAGTCAAATGTCACGGGCCCCAAATTTCAAAGCCATTGAGTCCCCAAAACAATGTCAGCACCTCGCAAGGCCAACGGATAAAGATCCAATGTGAAAGTTTGGCCTTGCACCTTCAATTCAACACCTCCATATATAAAATCCGCTCACAATGTGGTGCCATCTCCAATCGTCACATCGGACCCTTCCGTGGGTTTCAACTCGAGCCAAATCTTCCTAAGGAGCCTCTTGTCAATGAAGTTGTGGGTGGACCCAATGTCGATCAAGATTCTCACTATGATTTTCTTGACTACTCTATTCACCTATAAAGTCTTTGGCACAACTGTCCCCGAATAGGCATGGAGGGATATTTCGGCTATCATGTCCTCCACGGGTTGCTCCTCAGCTTCTTCTTGATGTCCAGCCACACCTTCATTTTTAGCAGCAAACTCATCCTCAACCTCCTCCAATCCGTCGATTAGCATCATCGATCCCATCGGTTTAGCGCAGCGATGCCCGGGCACAAACTTCTCATCACAACTAAAGCATAGGCCTTTGGCTCTTCGTTCCTCCACTTGAGCAGGTGTGAGTGCTCGTCCCGGGCCTCTAAGTGCATACTTCACATCTTGGGATGGCTTCAAGGGTGCTCGAGGAGGCACCATCGCAGCAGCGGTTCTCGATACTCCAGTAATATTTCCCACCGCTATGGTTGGTTGAGCTTGATTGTGGCTCCCTTGGCTCGTCCAACTCTATTTCAGGTGTAACTTTATGGCCCTATGTTTGTCTTCCATAAGCACCGCATCTTCGAAGGCCTTCTTTAAGGTTCAAGGCCTTAAAGCCCTCACATCGGCTTGTATGCCCCCCCGCAGCCCGGAGATGAAGGTGCTGCGAAGTTGCTGATCCATCCATGGTGGATGACATCAGCTACTTATCCTCTCAAATTCTTCTTGGTATACCCCAACCGTGGTCTTTTGCACCGTCTTTGAGAGGAGAGCATCAAAGTCTTCATACCCCGACGCTCCAAATCGTCGTGAGATATCGACACAAAAGTCAGCCCAAGTTTCGATAGCCTCAATGGCATTGGCTACTCGAAACTAATGAAGCGCCACATCCTCAAGGTGGAAGCTCGCAAGCGTCACCTTGTATTCTTCCACCATACCTTGGTATGCGAAAAATTGCTCTGCCCTATACAACCAATCAATCAGATCGCCACCTTTGAACTTGGGAAATTCGAGACGCACGATTTGTCCACGGATGTCGTTGTCTCGTTCCGAATCATGTCCAAGTCCTTGTCTAACCGGAGGAGGATGCACCATGAAGGGTTGATGATCCCTCCTTCGGTTTTGATTAACTCGCCGTGGTTTCAGATCGTATTGACCTGCCCACAGATCTTAATCTCCAAGGTGATCTTCATAGTAGTTCACTCGTCGGATGAGTTCACCTATAACTGGGCCTGGTGGAACCATCCTTGCTTGCCTCTGTCCATAGGGTGATGGCAGCAGCGGCTCTTGTGGTTGCAAATTCTGAACTGACGGCGGTGGGTTTATGGAAGTGGACTCGCGTCGTGGAGTAGATGGTGCGTTCCCGTTCGCCATGGCTTCTCTCGTCGCCCATAATTCCCATATCATATCCATCATCATCTGGTTATTGATGGCCATTTGTTCAGAAAGAGACCCCAACACAGCTTGAACACTAGGTTCTTCCGTATTCCGATTAGATCGAGCGGTTCCACGGGTAGAAGTCCCCACAACCGTTTCCCCTTCCTCTATTGGGAGAATCTCTTCTTCATCATCTCGCCGTACAGCCATGGCTCTGGTTGTCATCATAGGAAGCGTGAGTCTGAGTAATGGTGGCTCTGATACCAAGCTTGATACGATCTCCTCTTAGGTTAAGGTTCGATCTCTTTCAATTCTCTGATCTAGACTAGATTTGGCATAAAACTTTATAATAATATCCCAAAATATTACACCATTAGATCGATGTGAAATTTAGATATGTTGTAGCCCCAGGAAAGAGATTTCCAACAAATCAAGTTTTAGGTGAATCGGATGTGGGAATGTCAAGATATTGTCCGATTAGTGGACAAACGTCAGGATGGTCTAATCAAGATCCGTGGATGGAGGCACGAGATCCTAGATGATGGTGGTTGGAGGCGGACCGGCGTTAATGGGTGGCACTGGTGAAAAGTGGTGGTAGAAGGGTTATGATTGTTGGAAGGGTTAGGGCAAGTGTTGGATAGATTGGAAGAAGGGGGAGGAGAGGGCCGCCTCTAAGGGTCTAGGGTGATTCCTCAGTCGAAGGAGGTTAGAAGTGGCGTTACCGGGAATTGAGAGAACGAGAGCGAAGAAGATGAAGGAGGCAAAGAAAAACTCAATTCTTCAATAATGACTCTCTAGTTGCCATCCACATCCCTTTAGAGGCTAACCAAATAATTCAAAATTAACCATAAATAATACAATTTCGTCGATCGCGTTCGAACGCGCCCGATCAGGTTCAAACGCACCGAGTTTGCTCTTCTCTAGATTTGCAAATATGATGCAGGCATTCGAACGCACGATCGAACGCGTTTGTTTCCCATTTCCTTGGATTTGCGAATGCGATGCAGGCGTTCACAATGTGTTTGAACGCAGCATTTGAACGCACAATACACACTCTCACAACAACGTTCACAACCGCGTTCACAACCGCGTTTGAACGCACTGCACCCGCTTTCGAACGCGACTTACAGAAAACTTATTTTCTTAAAAATTAAACATTAAAACAAAAAACAAAGACACTCCTAAAGTGTATCCATGCTCGAGACGACATCGGTGAAATCCGAATCGTATCAGAAAGTTGTATAAGACAACGAAATGTAAATTCACACCACTATCTCTAATTAATATCTTATTTTATTAATTAAAGAGTAATTATAGAGACTTGTATAGAAAAAAATAACGATTAATAGAGACTTGTATAGAAAGTGTATAGAAAAATAACGAAAGTTGTTATTATATTTACGAAAATTATTATTACATTTATGAAATTTGTTAATATGTTTCATTTTTTCTTATTTTCTGTTGTTGCTCCTTCTTCTTCTATGCCTTAATTATTCTTTTCTATACAAGTCTCTCTAATCGCTCTTTAATTAATAAAGTAAGAGATTAATCAGAGATAGTTGTGAAAATTTATATTTTATTATCTTTAACAACTTTTTTTTCTTCTATATACATTTCGTCGTCTTTTAACAGTTTTAGCGATAAAGTAGATTAAGAATAATAAGCAACAATAGAAAATAATAATAATAAGAAGAAACATATTAACAACTTTTGTAAATATAATAATAACTTTTGCAAATATAATAACTTTCAGAAATATAATAACTTTCGCAAATATAATCACTTTTGCAAATATAATAACAACTTTCATTCTTTTCTCTATACAAGTCTCTATTAATCATTCTTTTTTTATACAAATCTCTATAATCGCTTTTTAATTAAGAAAGTAAGAAATTAATTAGAGGTAGTGGTGAGAATTTATATTTCACTATCTTTTAACAACTTTAATTTTTCTATACACATTTTGTTAGCTTTTAACAACTTTAGTGGTAAAGTAGATTAAGAAGAATGAGCAACAACAGAAAATAAGAAGAAGAAAAATCATATTAATAATTTTGAAAATATAATAATAACTTTTGCAAATATAATAATAACTTTTGTTGTTTTTTCTATACGCTTTCTATATAACTCTTTATTGATCATTATTTTTTTTCTATACAAGTCTCTATAATCACTCTTTAATTAATAAAATAAAAATTAATTAGAGATAGTGGTGTGAATTTATATTTTGTCTTTTAACAACTTTTATTTTTTTAATACACATTTTATTATTTTTTAACAACTTCAATGGTGAAGTAGAAAAGGCGAATAGAGACTTGTATAAGAAAAAGATTAGATATTAGAGAGCAATTAGAAACTTGTATAAAAAAATGATTAAGAGATAAAAAAAAAAGTAGTAGAAGAAGAATAATAATAATTACCAGCAGCATATGAAGTAGAAGATAAAGAAGGTGAGTACGGGTCATTTCTCTCTCTCTTATAGTGTCCCGTTAATATTTAATAAGGTATTAAATGATAAAAATAGTAAAGTTGGAAGAAAAGTAAGATAAAAGCCTCAAGTGTAAGAAAAACTCAAATTAACCCTGGTCTATCAAATCGAAAATCAAATGAATTTTCAGTGCAAATAACCCTCTCTTCTTTCCTTCTCTTTTTAAATTTAAATACTAGAGAAATATATCATACTCTTTCCTCTGTTCGGTAACCTCACGGTGCTTGAAAACTATGTCTAATTTGTGCCATGTCTAATTTGTGCCAAACCTAAATATGTATTATCTTCTTTATTCTTAGTAAAATCTTTCAAGCCCAGTGTGAGGGATGTAATAGATAGTCTCACTTTTTCATTATCTTTTCTGTCAACTTATCAACTGATTTTATTACTTTCTTTATTTAACTATGATTTATATTATTATGTTTTGATGTGTATAGAATTATATAAGTTTTTGTTAATTTATCTATATATTCTATTTTTTTATCTATACATATATATATATATATATGATACTATTAGTTTTTGTTAGTTCGTCTATATAGATTTTATTAATTTATTTATGTAATTGTGATATGAAAAACAATGTAAGTTTTTATTAGTTTATCTATAGATTCATGTATTGGTATTCTTGGGATTCAGTGTTAGTATTTATAGATTCCATTGTTACTATTTATGGAATTAGTAGATTACATCTTAATTTGATCATTTATTGTATAGATATTTTTTGTCTTACTGGTTCCGTTCATAAAAAAGTTGACTTGACTTAAATAGAAAGAAGAAGAATACAAATGACAATTACAAGTAAGGAAGGATAAGATGAAAAGATTGAAGTTTCTCAAAGAAGATCTATTGTAGCTCGAAGCAATGAAAGTTCATTTTGTAATATTCTATAATTCGGAATAATAAAATTTTGACATACACCTGTGTAATTCTATCTGCATTTTGATATAATATGTATTTTCACATACAACTATATACATATTATTTCTGAATAATCAATAGATGTATTTATAGAATCCATAAATAATATTATTATATTCGTAAGTAATATTCTCCTAATTCAGAGATGTCTTTACAAAATCGATAAATTGTATCGCAGAATTTAAAAATAATTTTCAGAATTCTAGAGTTAATATCAAATCCATAGGATATGACTTGGTTAAATCAATTGAAATAATATTTTCGTAAATATATGTGGAATTTATAGTTTTAATTATGGACTCCACGAATACTGCTACAAAATCTATTAGATAATATTGAGGAATTGAGATGATCTGAGTTTAATCGGATTAAATCATAGGAATATTGGGATCGATAAATTGAGCATATTTATCTTTTAGTTGATTCATACTTATATAAGCTCTCAAGATAAGTTTAGTTAAATCATATGTTAAGGCTAGTCTAATTAAGTCATATAAACTTCTAAGATAAATCATAATTCGAGTCGTATAATTCTTCAA
Organism: Typha angustifolia; assembly: GCF_048772165.1. Taxonomy (NCBI): domain Eukaryota; kingdom Viridiplantae; phylum Streptophyta; class Magnoliopsida; order Poales; family Typhaceae; genus Typha; species Typha angustifolia. The sequence goes on along the minus strand of NC_133252.1, from coordinate 4,912,020 downwards.
GATTAGTCCGAGTATGATTCATTATACCTAACCTCTATATTAGATTGATTGGGCTTCTTTGTTAAACAATCTATGCATTTAAAAATAATTGAGTTTAATTATTTTATTATTAATGTATTTATCGTTTTATCATAGTCATTAGATCGTATTTATCTTTATAGGAATAGATCATAACAGTAAAACATTTCTAAGCATCCAAACCTTAGCCACCATCCTCCACCATGATCCATCATACTTTACGGTCATTCACCACTACCTTTGGTCATCCATCACCCTCTGGCGACTGCCATAACGTTGAATATTTACCAATCTTTTCATCTAGATCTTCGATTTATGTGAAAATGAAAACCATTAGTTACCTAACTTCCAACGCTACCATCTGATGTGATCTAGGTCAAATCAGGTCACATCATAGGAACATTGGGTTCAATAGATTGAGTCTAATTATCTTATTTGGTTATTTGGTTTAATTAGAACCTTAGTAGATTAGGATTTTATTTAATTAGCTAAATCTAACTCTATGTAGTTTCGGAAAAATATTTGAGAATATTCTCCAAAAATCTGAATAATATCAAACTAGTTGGATAAGATCACCAACCTCAAGATCTATAATTTTGGTATTCATAACTTCTCCTAAAGATAAAAAGACTAGTTTAATTGGTTTGTTAGGGTTTTAGCTTAGTTGTCTGGGTCCTTACGGTAAACCTCTATAAATATGTAAAGGAAACCCTAATTGGAGTGAGAATCTGATAATTGAAGTCGGCATTGTGTCTTTATCTCTTTTTCTTCTTGCTCTAGCCATTAGCGGGAGCCATTGGCGTTCTCTCCCACCTCCTTCCACCGCCCAAGTCTTTAGTCGGCTTGCTCAAACTCCTAATCCCCTTCACACCAAGGAATTAACCTAGCACCTATCTAGCCATTGAAGGGCTATCAAGCTAGGGTTTATCTAACCTTCGACCACTATTAGGCTGATATCTCAAGATCTAGTTATCCAAACCATACGATCTTAGATTCGTTGAAAGCAACTTTCAAGGGCGATAACATATCCAAAATTTGGAAAGATTAACGTTTAGATTATCTACAGCTCTCTTTGAAAGTCATGCCCCCAATTTAGTCCAGAACCATTTCGGATCGAATCAAGTTGGTTCGTAACACCATTATATAAATTTTCATTTTCTTACATCCAGATCATTTCAGATCTGGTTTGTAACATTGACATTAGAGCCGACACTCCTCGGATAATGGTTATCATGCGATCCAAGATGAATGAGGAAGGAGCGACCAAGGAGGACCAAAAACTCATCCTTGTTTCTGTGGGAGTTTCTCCAACCCCCCATTCATCACTAGAAACCACCAATGACGAGTCACCGGCGTGGGCGAAGACTTTATTCAAAGATTTTTTGGTCGAATTGAAAGAGAACTTGAAGGAGATCCAAATTACCATCAAAGACTAGATCTAGGCCCTAATAGCAGTTCTCCTAGCCTAGCAAGGCTAACTCACGCTGCCAGCACCACCGGAACCAGGCACCCAACTGGCGGCCAAAACCTCTCCTATTCCGATTACGGTGGAAACCCCTCCAACCCTGCAAGTTGAAGAATCAGAAAGTGTAATTCTTACATATTACTAGAGAAAAAAAAAAGAATAAAGAAGTCCATGTCATCTTTTCACAATAAATGACAAAAACAAAGGACATTCAATAATTAATGTCACAAATCGGTGGGAATAGTTTTATATCCTCAGTAAAATAAAAATATGAAGTTATTATAGTCATCTTAGAGATAGAATGAGTAAATTGAAATATGTAGGATACAAAAAGAAAATCGTAGTGGTTTTTTATGCAAATCGCCCAAATTAAATAAGAATATATAAAAGTTTAAGTAAAATAAAGAAAAGATTAAACAGACGCTTTCAATAATAGCCAAATGACATGGTGTAAATTATAATTTTCTCATCCCTCGTATCAAACCACGCAAAAACCAAATACGCCGTTGACACGTGTACCACTAGCAACAACCTCAGCGCATGCACTGATAATGCGAATCTAAAAAGAACAAAAGCAGCTCACTGTACTCAGTCACGGGACATCTCCTCGGTAATCGAGAAAATCTTGTACGCTTGCTTCCTCCATTCTTCTCCCTCTCTCTCTCCCACTACCGAGAAAACTAAGTAAAGAAAATGATCTAAGAAAAAGAACGAGAGGAGACATTAATTCAACACAATGGAGAATCCCACCAAGCGTCCACCTGCGCGCTTCTTTCACCTTCTATTGCTCGTCGCCTTCTCCTGGCCGTCGGCCCAAGCCGTCGGCCCGATTAAAACGGTGGTCGTCCTCGTCATGGAGAACCGCTCCTTCGACCACATGCTCGGCTGGATGAAACGCCTCAACCCAGAGATCAACGGCGTCACCGGCACCGAGTCCAACCCGGTCTCCACCACCGACCCAGACTCCGACCGGGTCTACTTCCGCGACGGGGCACACTTTGTGGACCCGGATCCGGGCCACTCGTTCCAGGAGATCCGAGAACAGATCTTTGGGTCCAATGACACGTCGGCGTCGACGGCCCCCATGAACGGGTTCGTGCAGCAGGCAAGATCCATCTCGCCCAATATGACGGAGGCCGTTATGAACGGGTTTAGACCGGAGATGGTGCCGGTCTACCAGGAATTGGTTCGGGAGTTCGCGGTTTTCGACCGTTGGTTCGCGTCAGTGCCGACGTCGACGCAGCCCAACCGGATGTTCGTCCACTCCGCTACCTCACACGGCGCTACCAGCAACAACCCCAGGCACGTGAACGAGCACTAACTCTAATATTTCTTTTATTTATTAATTAGAGAATGGATAATAATATATATAGACGTCCACTATGGCTGATGTCGGTGGACGGAGATTTAGAAATTAAAAAAAAAATTAATACGACATATAAGATGAGAAAATAAACATTAAAAGAAAGTTGTTACTCTAAGGTTTGGGCGTATTTAACACGAGATAAAAGAGCGTTAAGTGTGCAAAAGTATAATGTCAACATCTGACACCAACTCAGACCCTGGCGTGGGAACAATTCAAACCTTGAGTGTCTTTTTAGATTTTTTTTCCAACCCACATTTTGTCTGTTAATATTTGCAGATCAACTTTTACTTTTCGTTTGCATGCATTTTTACATAAAGCCATTACATTTCCTTTAGGTGGGAATTTTGCAAAGGTGGAATGATTGAGAAAGTGAACGGTATTTTAGTACATAAATATATAGAATTTTGTAAGGTTAGTTGCTACGAAGTAGCCTGAAGGTGTCTTTTTTTGCACTAAAAGGACAGAGGAGTCATAAAAAAACATCGGGAGGTTCTTGGTAATCTAGTTGATTCGTAGGAGATCTTCGTGTGCTTAATTCAAATGGTTTATTTTCTTGTGCCAATGGAAATATTGGTCATGCCAACATAAATCCACTTCAATTATTTTACTCTCTTTTACCTCATTTTGTTTTCTATCCGAATTAACTGCCAATGCCTGGTACTTCTGAAAATGACAGGTAATGCTTTATTAATTTTTATGGATTAAATTACCCTTCTATTATTCTAATTAAGGAATCAACTGATACCCACCTCTAAGTAAGTGTTGAAGAAGGGTATTCTTCTCAACTTTCCTTTGGCTTGAAGTATCTTTCTTTGTTAGTGAGAGCTTTGCTAGAGGCAGGGTACAGGAAAACAGAAGTGGGGGAATGATATCAAACTAAACGATTGATTGCTAACCTAACACGCAACTTAGAATAAGTGGGTGAAAAAGAAGTAGGTAGAGAGTAGATGCAAAGAGCATGTGATGTATTTTTCATGTTAAGAATTCATTGGTGATTAAACTACGAACTCAGTAATTGAGTTCTACCACGGCAAATTCTCTCTAGAAGAGGCTGTATTAAGCCTTGAGAGAGAGAGGTCAAACCATTCAATAAGTTTCTTTTTTTTTTTAAAATTCTAAGGCACTCTGTGATATACCTCTCAAAGGAAGAAGTTTCACATGGAGCAATAAGCAGTCTACACCTAACTTCTCTAGATCTGAATATTGGGTAGATACCTCCTGATGTCTCTTAACTGATAATGATATTTTCTTGATGCAATCTTTCAACCTCTACCTTCTTTACATTCTGACCATGCTCCTTTATTCTTTGATTTCTGCACAATAAATAAGCCAGTTAAGATGTTCGGATTTGAGAATGTATGGACACTCGAACAGATAGTTTTTGATAAACTATAGAAGATTGGTGGAAGAAAACTATTTGTATGAAATAACAGGAATAAGTGGAATATTATTACAATGATCAAAGGGGACGATAAAATCATAACGTATCAACAGGGAACTAAAATTTGTTTTACAATATATTTCAAGCATCCATATCTTCAAGTTCATTATCTCTGGACGATAAATTGTTGCACAGACTTAAGTGGAAATAGAAAACTTATCTATAGGAGGGCACTGCGCACCACATTGGCAGATTCAGTCTCATCTGTCATTTATCAGTATTTTTTTTTAGCTTTTTTGGATACTAGAGAAAACACTCAAGCTGATTGACACATTAAGAAGATTTTTCCTATGGAAGGGGAAGAGCAAAAATTTTAGGATTTTATTGTTTAGCTTACTGTTGGCTAATATGCAAATAGAAAACGCATGGAGAATTAGGTGTTCAGAATGTATGAGATCATAATTGTGCTCTCTTAGGAAAATGGTATCTTCTTCTTTCACTGCTTTACGGAAATCTTCTTATGCACTACTCCTTATACTACAGAACTCAGGATCCACAGAGAGTACTCACAAAAATTTAAATGTTCTTATTTTTGGCAAAGTGATAATGCGAAGCGACTTCCATAAATGTCTCGTTTAATAAAGTAGTTCACTATTTTTGCATCCTTAGCAATGGTTTGAGCTTGAGCGACAGAAAATATGTGCAATGCTAATAACTTCTTCATACTTTCTAGTTTGAGTTACATCTACTTTCATATTACTCACATCTTTTTCATTTGTACATAAAGCTCATCTTCTAATGATGATATGAATGCTTTCAAAAAAAGTAAAAAGAAAAATGATAATATGAACGTTGCAACAACAATAAAGCAGGATGCTAGCGAAGGGCTATCCCCAGAGGACGATATTTGAGAACATTCATGATGCAGGGCTCTCTTTTGGCATCTATTACCAGGACGTACCGGCGGTACTATTCTATCGCAACCTTCGCAAGCTCAAATTCGTCTCCAAGTTTCACTCCTACGCCCATAAGTTCAAGGATCACGCAAATAATGGCGGTCTTCCCAACTATGCTGTCATCGAGCAGCATTACATGGATGCCAAGGATCACCCTGCCAATGATGATCATCCATCCCATGATGTCTATCAAGGACAATTATTTGTCAAGGAGGTTTACGAGACCCTCCGATCCAGTCCTCAATGGAATGAGACTTTATTAATTATCACATATGATGAACATGGTGGGTTCTATGATCATGTTCCTACCCCAGTTAGTGGTGTTCCCAGCCCAGATGGGATTGTTGGCCCAGATCCTTACTTCTTTGCATTTAACCGCCTGGGAGTGAGAGTTCCTGCGATCATGGTTTCTCCCTGGATTGAAAAGGGTACTGGTGAGTATGCTGGATCTAATGTTCTAACTACAAGTTTTACAGAAAACATGTGGTTGAATAATGTTCTTGTCATATAATTGGTTGCAGTTGTTCACGGTCCAAATGGTGTTCCATTTCCAACCTCCGAATACGAGCATTCATCTATTCCTGCAACTGTTAGGAAACTTTTTGATCTACAGTCATCATACCTGACTAAGAGAGATGAATGGGCAGGAACGTTTGAAGGCATTTTGCAAACTCGAACTGAACCGAGGACTGATTGCCCAGGTGAAGACTTCTGTGCATATTAACTTTTTCCAGATAGCTAAATATATTAGAGATTATATCACAAAGTACATACTAGACTACATATCAAACAACTTCTTATATAGTAGGATGTAACTATATGTTTATGGCTATACGGTCTCAGGATTCATATTCCCTAAGCCTTATGTGTTTCCTCGTCAGTTCTAGAATTGATTAGCATAATTCCTTAAGTGGCAAACTAGTGTTAAAATTTAAATGGTTATGGCTATATGGTCTCAATATATAATTCCCATAGAAACCTGCCGATACTTTCATACACTAGCCTTATATATCTAGTATAGTCTATTTCATTGCACAGGCATAATAGCATAAGCTCCATCTGTAAATTTCAAAATAAGTTGTATTAAGTACCTTAACTCACAGACTTGGATTAATTTCCCTCCATCTGTAATCAACCTATGGTCATCCACCAATTCACAAAACAATGCCGATAAGATCAACTTCAACATATCAATGCCATCTTAATTAGATTAACTCTCTTATGTTTGTCCTTGTCATTAACAGTGCAACTTCCTACACCTACAAAGATCAGGAATGGAGAAGCCAATGAGGAAGCCAAGTTGAGTGAGTTTCAACAGGAGCTCATGCAGCTGTCCTCTGTACTGAATGGAGATCATCTCCTCACCCACTTTCAAGATAAAATCTTGAAGCAGATGAATGTCAGAGAAGGCATAACATACATGGAGAGTGCAGTCAAGCGCTTCTTCGAAGCTGGAAGGTCTGCAAAGAGAATGGGTGTCTACGAAGAGCAGATCGTGAAGATGAGACCATCTCTCACAACACGAACCTCAGCGCCTGATGCACATCCTTAGTAATGTATGCAGATCCTTAGCAATGTATAAAGGGGCTAAAACGATATCCAATGACAACCTCCAGTCATGCATAAAGGGGATAATCTAAAGATTTATACTATATTAGAGAATTACACACTAGATCCATGGAGTGTCTAAACCAAAGATTATCCGCTCTGTATTTCTCACCTATATTATGCTGTCATAGTGTCAGTTGTATGTGATTAAAGTAAGTTTTCTTTCTAATTCTGTAGTCTAACTCAACTCTTTCCATTTTTTACGACTTATATGGCATTCTGTAGTCAATGGCAGTTATAAAAAGCGTCACCGTGGAATAAGAACTATTATGCGACGCAAAATTTGGACAGTTTTCAACTCCGGCAAGTTAGAAATTATGCGAGAGAGATAAGAATTGAAAATAGAAATTCCAAGTCAAAGCTAAAAGTCATTAAAACAAATCTAAATTAGTTTAGAGAAATGAAATCCTCCTATATGTCTAAAAAATTGAATAAGAATTGAGTTTTGAAAATTGAAACTAATTAGCAAATCCAAATCCTACTATAATAATGAAAGCCCAACATAAGTTGATACATGGAAATCCAAGTAAGAATAGAAAATGAAAAGTTGAATACATATAAGAAAAATAAAGATGACTAATACACGTGCAAGAAAGGAAAAAATGATAGATCCACCGAAACCCAATTAATCTTATTTTCATTAAATAATAGAAACAAAATTTTCTTACAATCTAATTCTATGGTTTTTAATTAACCTTTTGAACAGAAATTATCTGGTTAACTACTCTTGTAAAAAATATCACCTCTCTTTAATAAGCAACCGAGCGACAAACATTTCAGTACCTTCCGATAATATTAAATTATTCTCAGTTGTAGCTCAAGTAATTATACATATATAGATGAAATTTCTCATAATAGATAAAAAATATACTCTATGAGGAATTATAGAACTCGTAAATGATTTGTACGAAGTTTCCTCTCTCTAGATATCTTCTTCTAAATTTCTAAATCAAAATTTCTAAATCACCTACGTAAACGTGTAAAAGACATCAATTTTTTGTACTAAGAGAAACTACCAAAGAAAACTCCAATTTTAATAGGTATATGAAGTTTCTATTTTTATTGTTTGTGTATTATTCAAACGCCATAAATTTCATCCAAATATTATTTATGTTTTCTTCTATGAAATGTTTGAACCATTTGAAACCTGAAATCTAAAACTTAATTCTTTACGCAATTTGAACTTTTAAAAGCTACGTGACATAATTATGCACGTGAATCTAATTTATACATTTCAATGAATGTAATTTTATCCATGAATTTACTATTATAGAAATATTGCTCTTACAATCTCCTACATTGAACATTTTATAATAAAACATAATTCTTAAATAATCCATTAGGATTTATAAATTTTTTAAGGTCAAGATGCATGAGCTTACTTTAGATTTTAACAATAAAGCCTTACGAAAATCATGAACACTAAAATAGTCTCATGAAACACGTGTGTTATAAAGAAATTGACTCGATACAAAACTTTTAAATATAATTCTAAATTAATTTTGACATGTCAATCAACAAAAGTAACATATGATAAGTCAAAAATATAGAATAACATCCTAACACAAGTCTAAACTTGATCAAACATAACACTCATAGCACTAAGATCATATTCATAGTCATAAGATCAATAGGATTGTTTTGCCCCCTCAAACAATTTTAAAAATTCATAGGGGATTGAAACTCAATTATTTTTCAGATTAAAGTAGTTTCGCCATGGGCTATGATTGAAGATGCTAATTTACTTGTTAACGTGGACACTGCCTTTTCTAAAAAGTTTTCATGAAGCGCCTGATAAGAGCCGCTACATGGCTGCCAAGTGGAAAGATGGGAGGGCTCTTGTTAGAGTCTGAATCATAAAAATCAAATTATATGGGTCGATGCAAGTTGGGCCAGTGAAGAGTCTAGTAGGTTGCGATTATCAATAGTACTCTCGCTAATGAAATTACTAAATAATTTATAATTTATATGGAATACTACATAGTTGCTCTTTATGATGAAGCTCTAGCTTATGCTAGAAGGCTTAAAGAATTTGAGTAGTAATTGATAAATTGTGAACTCTTGGCATTTTAGTGACTCCATCACTTCAGTAAAATTTGTTAATAGTTTCAATGTTTGTATAATCTATATGATTTATCTAATTATTCAATAACGTATTAGGTGGCTAACCTATACTCTTATATACAGATCTATTTTACAAGTAGAAGTATTAATATAGTTGCTTATAAACCTGCTAAATAGGTTCAGTATTTCTTGAGTGTCTATAAAACCTTGTCTAGTTTACCGTTAAAAACCTATGTGACTCTAATTATGAATAACATTTTTTATGGACCTTCTATACAAAAAATAATAATCTAAACTTTACAAAATTTTTGAAGGTTAAGATACATGAGCTTACTTCAGATTTTTTTTTTTTTTTTGCAATAAATAATTGTGAAGATCACAGACACTATAAAATCTTTGTAAATGCATGTACATTTTAAACATTGATTTACTATAATATTCAAAATTAATTTTGACAAGTCAATTTTCAACGAATAGATTCTAGCACTTCAAAATGTATTAAATACATACTCAAGTAAATATTAATTCATAAACATAAAACCCACACCCCCTATATCAGAAATCGTAAATCTACTCACTATTCTTGTCACAAATTGATAAAAAAGAATACTAATTAGGCAAATAACACTACCCTAACTCACAGGAGGGAAGAAAACTAGTGAACTCTCGAGAAGTATCTAATTGAGTCTAACAATATCATTTGCATGGGTCGGATCCTATTTGGATATTGTGTATAGTCTAGAAAATTCAAAAAAGTGTTCTATCATGCCAAAATTCAGAATTTTAAAAAACCAACTTTCAAAAGTCTTAAACATAAATTTTCAAATAAATCTAAGACTAATAACTCACACATCAAATCATGAAAGATAAAATATATCAAGCAAAATCCCATATGTGAAACAAAATTTTCCAATTTTTATCAATTTCAAATTTACAAACTTAATCAAAGATAGTTAAAGTTAAATAGAAACATATTATACTCCAATTATAGATGTTAAAATTAAGCACAACATCTATAGATCAAGTCTTATATCTTACTATGGATGATATTAAGTATTACATTTAAGAACGACTTTTTTCATGCACTAATATATTTACGTAGGTTAATGAGTGAACAATCTAAAAGTTCAACCGATCTATAACAATATGCATAAAGATTATATAGATTTGTAATAACAACTTAAAAATAGTAAGGTAGCTCTTTTCTTAAATCTTATCAAAGATATTCTTCATGCAAAAATTTCTCAATAAGATTTTTCTTTTTTTGTACATTTTTTAATAAATTCTTCACTTTTGTGAAGCCATAATAAATCAAGATTTTCTTAAGTACTCGTGTTAAAAGACTCATCATCAAACAGATATACATTTTATGTGGATAGAGTATATATAGTTCTCATGTGACCTATTGTTCAATATTTCTATAGTGAATCCAAAGAAAATTTCTATATACCATAAATTATTCATATAGATGAATCCAAATATATAGTATCATATGCCATAACAAGCCTCTACATATGCATCTACATAAAAATAATAAAATTCACGTAGGAACTATAATTCAATTAGTTCGAAAAAAAATAACTATTCCTCGATGTCAGCATCGTCCTCTTATAAATCTATAAATGTATCATTGAAATAGTGGTGAGCACATAACCTAGTAAATATAGTCAAAGATAGTATAAAAGTAAATATAAATATATGATGAATATCATATATAATATATATGTGCTCACAAGTGTTACAATATTAAAATAACACATAACTAATAAAATTATAAAATAATAAGTAAAATTAAATTAAACAAGTAAAGAAAGATATGGATAGAGAAACTGATTCTTGCAACTAAATAGTGCTTGGCTCAATGGAGTATGAAGATGGTTTGTGGCTTCTTGTTACTATGAGAAAGAGCGTAAGATAGAGGGGCACCTGCACTTTTTGCTTCCAAACGAATAAAAAAAATATATTTATTTTCAAAGATCAAAATATAGTGATTCCATAACTATTATGCAAATAATCACTAAAATAGAAAAGTTTTAAATTATTTTTGTAAAGAAAAAATCATGAAAAACTCTTCTTAACAACTATAACAAAATTTTGATTCATTGATAAAAAGAGTATTATTAAAATTGCAACATGAGTCCAATATAATATCAGATCTAAGATTATAAACAAAATTATAATAATAATATAAAGTTGAATCGACAAGGAGAAAATGATAAATATTTTCACTTAATTAAAAGTGACCAAATCTAATTATTGGTTAAACTTGAATATTTAAGAGAAAATAATTTAAGAAAATCTTGATTTTAAAATACACCTAAGTCCATGGTTAAAAATTATAGAATTATGAAAAATATTTTCGTCGCTTAGGCCCATAATATATCTACTGTAATGTAACACAATGTATTAATAATCATATAAATTTCAGTGAAAATAAAACAAAAATAAATTAATGTACGAAGATATATTTCCTAAGTATTGATTATCTCCAATAATAGTAAAATCTTCTACAGTCATATCCCATCTTACATCTAATCAAGCATAACATCACATTATAGAGGAAAATAATATAATATTAATATAGCCATTCAACTCAGTTTTTATCTTCTCATAAGAAAGAGAAATAACCACTTGTTCTCACAATAAAATATAATATTATAGTCATTCAACTCAATTTTTATCTTCTTGAAATAACCACTGATTCTCATCACAATCATAATACAAATAATATAATACAATGCCAAATATTATGATTGCCATTAAAATAATTCAAGAATTTCTAGCTTGAAGAAGAGAGAAGAAGAAAACAACAAAAAATAAAAATAAAATTATTTAATGAGAAAACCAGCCAAAAGTTTTTGTCCCCTGTCTCGGCTTACAAGCTCCAGAATCTTATTTTATAAGATTTTATTCATCCTCTCTCCTTTGATAGTATCACCAATAAAGGGCATTTAAGAAAAAACTTACAAAATCTACTAAATCCGTTATCTATATTTAATCTATCTTCACACCTACTTTTACTTCATAAATATTAGAATTTCGAAATAGCTAATATTGTTGCCCATTAAGATATCAATAGGAGATGTGATGAGAAAGTTACAATCAAAATACTAGACATATATTAGTAAGATTCAAATTGGATATTAATGAATCATCAGTCTATTTTCATATTAGCTATGATCATGATTTCGTTCCATTTTCCTTCACCCATTATAAATATTTTTGGAGAAATGTTTAAAGCAAGCTCCTTATTTTGCAAAATTGAATAAAAGCTCATTAAACTATTTATCACAATTAAACTTTGACTTGTTTTTATAGATTTGTCCATATAATCTCTAAATTTTATAACAATTGAATTGACAAAATATGTGAATAATTTATGAGTTTGATACCAAACTCCATATAGATGTATACAACATTTATGAGATCATATTTGATGATTCTAATAATATATAAAGTTTTAGAATATTTTGATGTTTCCAAAATAATATTGATTAAAGTTTATATTCAAAATATATAACCAAATACAAAATAAATATATGCTTTTTCTAAAATTGTCATCTTCTGATGAACTTTTAGCTCTCGATAAGATTGAATTTAAAAACAGATTTACGAGAGATAGAGTTCAGGAGAATTGAAGCTTTCCATTGCATTTAGGATAACACCAATCAAGATTGATATGGTAAATGTAAAAAAAGAAATTAAAATGATGTAATGTGTTGTTATTAAAAAGATGTACAACTTGTTTCATACTTTTATTATATCTTTAAGTAAATATTTGATTATCAAATATTATCAAATAATGATGAGAGGGTGGATTATTTAGTTTTTGAGGTGATTGGGGAAAGGCTGCTGATGCAAATGAAAACAAACTACCGGAATTAATAATCACATTAAACATGTGAAAGTCTAGAATGAATACTTTGAAGATCGGAAAAGAAAAGAGAACGTGGCGGCTTATTTAGCTCAGTGCAATTTTATGGAACCTTTGGTTAGAGAGGAATAATAAAATTTTTAATAACTGTGCTAAATTTAATGAAGCATTATCACATAAGTTTTTATTTTTTTATTGAAGAGGGATCCAAGGAGAAGATGCAGTGAAGTGGGTATGTCAACTGACGTAGGGGTGGTCGATGAAGAATATATTGAACTTGGAGGAGTAATAATGCCGCTGGGTGAACTGAATTGTCTTCTTATACTCTTGTCTATTCTTATTGTCCTTTTAATTTGTGTTATAAGGGTGATATATAATTGTAAACCGGTGCTGAGTGGTAATATTTGTTGGCTATTTTAGTTTTGGATGTTGTAATGGTTTAACTAGATTGCTTATGATAGTGATTGGAATACTTTGGATAGGTGATGCTTTGTGGGACCTTTGGTTTTGTAGTTCATATACGGTGCTAGGTATTTTTGGTTGTTTTGTATCTGTGATTAATCTTAGTGGAATGTTAGAACTAATTAATTTTCAATAAAATAAGGGTTGCTGCCTGTTTGTAAAATGTATATATATATTATTAAATAAAAAATCTAATTAATAGGCATATGAGTTCATATGCAGTACACAAAAATGATGATGAAAAATTAGATTAAATAGAATGCCTATAAAAAGGGAGATGAAAAAAAGAAATAAGAATATTTAGTTCTTCAGATTTAAAAAGTATTATTTTATTTAAAATGTACTATTTATTTTAGAAATATATAAACTGATATTTTCCATTCAAAACAAAAGTAAGGATAATAAAATTAAATGATTCTATAATAGAAATATAAGTATAAAGCAAAAAAATAATTGCTATGTCAACAATATCTCCGATTTTGTCGTGCAAAACGGTCGTATTTTTTATCTGTTCGATGGATCTGAAATATTTAATTCTTCTCGATTGCTTAGCTCATGCACTAAATTTCGCTTTTCTCTTAATATATTTTTTTTTTGTCTCGTTGAATTTCTCTTGTTCCCTTGGCCCATGCAGGCACTGTCTTATAACCTTTAGTGATTTAATACCATCAAAACGCTCTCTTTTATTCGTTTGTGGACTTTCATCTGAAAAAGAAACATCTCTTTTCATTATTATATTATAGGTTTGATTAAATTATCTTTTATGTGACAGGGTTGCATAAAGAGCAAAAGGTTTTTGTAAATTTAAATATTGGCGTATAATATCTTACTTGGACTCTAACAAAAGTAAAGGTTTTAGTATATTTTGTCATGGTATTAACAAAATTAGAATATGAAATCGTTCAACAAGGATAACAAATTTTAAGTAAAACTAGACCATTGATGGTACTTTTTTAAATAAATAAATAAATCAGAGTATATAAAAGTTGATTTTAATGGTTGGGGTTTATGAATGAATATTTTAACTCAATACATTTTGTTAAGTATTTAAAATTTCCGGACAAATGATAAATCCAAATTTTGGCTCCAGCACTGGCTGGTAGAAAACCAAATACTAAAAAATTACTAAGTGTAAATTACAAATATATCAAAGTTTAGGATGTTAATTAAAGAAATATTCTCATATTTCTTTCATACGGATGCGCCATTTGAGAGCACCCTGAGTTTATTTTGATTGATTGTGTTCATAATCAGTGGCTGATAGAAAGCAACGATGAAATTGTGGCACTAAACGGTAACTAACAGTTGAGTGAATTTCCAGCAATGAAAATACTCGATTAAGAAAGACGTACATCAGACAAAGGCAAAACATAGATGGGTAGGATCTCTTCGGACAAGTTTGACCATGACCGACTACAGTACAAAGCAAGGACAAACAATAGCGAAGTACCGCGTACTTTTCACGCAGACTCTCGAATCCGTCTTGGCTAATCTCATTTGGTGCAACGCTCACTGGCGATTCCAATCCTCGAATTTGGCACGTCGAAAAGCACCCTAAAGTTCTGCTGCTGCATGTTGGCGATCACGTTAAGCACCGCGTTCACTCCCGCCGGCGCTGCCGCCATAGCAAGGCACGTCATGCTCCCCGACGAGCTATGGATCACAACGTTATCCTCTGGCAGCGTCACAGTCAACCCGGCAAACATAAGCCTGATCTTGGGCACTACGATGCTGACGTTGTAGCACGTGTCGAACCCCCCGAGCGACGTCACTGGTGCCTTCACACTACGACGGAACTCGTCCCTTACCGCTGCGTATGCCGGCGCCACCAGCCGCGTGAACATGGTGCCGGAGTCGACAATGGTGCCGGCGCCGGTGGCTGGGTCGAAGGCCAAAGCGGAGGGCGGGATCGGCACGACGCGGTTGCCGACGCGGACTCCAATCATGTTGACATAGTAAAGAGAGGAGCGACGCGGGTTGGCTAGGAGGGGAGTCGTCTTGATGCGGCGAGGCTGGCCCTTGAGGCCGAGCCGAAGAGTTCCGGAGAAGTTTAAGGATTTATAGCTGGGGAGGCAATACGAGAACGTTGCGTTGTAGAGATTCTTACTCTGCGACAAGAAAGACAAAGGACCACGGCCGAGGCCGAGGAGCCCCTGCGGGGGCATCGAACCACCGGTCACCTTCGTTACGCACCCGAAGGTATAGGAATTTACGATCTCGGAAGCTAGAGAGAGGGAATCCTGGCCGATCGCAGCATCCATGGAGGAGGATCCATACGTCATGCTAAACCCGCAAGAAGTGCTCCCTGAAGCGCAAGAAGGGTTGGGCACCTGCGAGCACTGGGGAGAGCCGCAGGGGATGGGTTGATAGGTGGAGGAAACGGCGGGAGAAAAGGAGGGAGATGAAGTGGCACAGCCAACACAGGAGGAGCAGGGGAACCAGGCGGCGTCGTTGCTGGTGTCGACGGCGACCAGGAGTTGCTGCGGTGGGGTGCCGAGGCGGGCGCGTACTACGTAACTCGGGATCTGGAGGAGTTGGCGGCCGGAGGCGATGGGGACGAAGGATGAGCGAGACGAGGTGGTGGCGAGGGAGGTCAGGTAGAGGAAGCGGGACTCGTCGCGGGCGGACTGCTCGACGAGGAAGTCCAACCAAGAGAAGGAGGGCTGCGTGGGGTGGAGAGGGGAGCACGGCCCGAACGCGTGCATGACGCGCAGCGTCGTGCCCTCATCCGGTGGGTTAGAGCAAGGGGTGGCGATGCGTAAAGAGGAGGAAGCTAATAGGACTAGCAGTAGCAAAGGAAGTGGAGAACAAGCCATTGCCATATTGTAGAGCTCTGGGCTGGATATTGGATAGTGGGTACCTAACCATCCATAGCCTCTCTCTATATATACACACACACAATGCGTGAATATGGTTGGGTATTTGGTGACTCACAGACTGTATTCCATCATCGCGACAAAGCCGTGTGAGTGTGTATGGGAGACGGGAGGGGCAAGGAGTAGTGGCGTAAACGAGCGGGGATCATCTGCATGCATTCCTGCACGCAATAATAGATTCGGAGCAACGTAAACAAAACGCGTCATCACTTATCGATCAGGCATTGGTGCCGCTGGCTGTTGGCTGTTGAAGAAGATGTTGTTATTTCGACGGAACGAATCGGTGCGCATGCTCAGTGAAACCGTGAAGAAAGGCAATAGACTGAGATCGTACCAACGCAAGAGCCAAAAGGAATTGCGCTTTCGAGATATTCTATTTCGAATATAAAAAAAGAAAGAGCGGATTAGTGCAAAGTGCAAATTGAGATGAATAGGAGAGTACAAGTATGTGAGGCTTGTGAATAATAATATGTTATTTTAATGAAGGAAGAGATCATGGTCGATTTTGCCCGTTAAATTAAGCACATAAGAGAGGAATCTTTTGCTTATAAGTCGCCTCACTGTACTGGATGATGTCTTTAGAGCTTGTTTTGGAGTTTGGGGAGTATCTCTCGGCCAGATTAATATACATCTCTCATTTCCGTACCTGACAGGTCATTTTCTTGATGTAATCTTAGCTAACCTGTACTTAATTACTTCTCCCTATTAGTTTTTTGTTTGAAAGAAGATTTTTTTCTTTTCTCTTGTGACAAGTACTCTTACATATCACTACCAGTTCCTTTTCCAACGCTGGCCATTTAGGTTCATAATAGCCAAATAACTAGTTATGATGTTTGTTATTCAGGAGCCAACAATGGCGTGCCCAGTAATTGATGACCATTGTCGCAACCGCTGTATGAGTAGATGAGTAGTTCCTTCAAGTGTATGCTCCCCGGGCATCCATTAATTTAGTGGTTTCGCGTTCTGTCACGCTGAATACTTTTGATAGATCTTGCATCAATCCTTCACTGCGTCCAAATTAAAGAGTTCGGCATCACATGCTCTGTATTATCGACAAATAAGCTTTTGACTTAGCAACTTTCACATGTCAGTTTCAAGTACTTATTGTGACAAATTCTCAGCGGAGGTACCATCAGGTGGATTCTGAGCTCTCTCACTTGTCACGACTTCTTCGTCATTTATGCCATCGAATAATAGAATACTAACACATTTATTAGGCCTTAAAAAAAATTAATAAGGGAAAGGAGAGATCAAGCCTCTCTAGTTCGGCTTAAATTTAAATGAGCCAAGCTTGAACATTTGTAGTACTCCTTTATGTTAAGATCATCAAAGCTTTATCTATAATACTATTTAATTGTTGTGCCCAATCTAATAACAATTGTCTAAAACATGCTTGCACTATTAGATTTCAGCGAACCACACAAAAGAAAATTTAAAATTAATAATAGAAATGAGGGATATAAAGTGAAAACTCTCTAACCAAGAATAAACTACAACGATAAATCCATTATGCAATGTATTGTAGACATACTCTAAATCAATTAGGTCAATTATCATATGATATTATTACCTACTTGTACAACATTGTGGTGGACCACGAGCTGACTCCCTCTTACCAACTTTCATCTCTATCATGTATCACCTCTTATGGGCCATTTTATAAATATTTTATTAAATCTAATATTTTCAAATAAAAATATTATAAAACTAATAGTGGTATTTATATCTAGTTTTTTATTTGCTATGTCATATACCACCCCATAATAACCTTCCACCTCTCTGCGTCTCTCCTCTCCTCTTCTCAACCCATCACACTGACATCATTCTTGTCACTCTCTCCCACCCAATGAACCGAGTGAATACAAATAAATAATTCTCCTCTCATTCTCTATATTTGCGTTTTTTTTTCTTCTCCCTCCAATGCATCCCTCTTCAGAAAAAGCGAAACCACTTCCTCCCCTTTATCAAAAATCGTGTCACCAAAACATCTTTCTCGTTGATAAGATTTTCAATCAAACATCATTCTTGATACGATTAGATCATGAGAGTCGAGTTAGTTACATTGAGTTGATTAGAGTCTAATTGGTTGCTTTTAAATTTTGAATTAATACAGATAATCTACGTATGTAAACCTAATAGTCCGAGTTTAGATTTAACTCGTTATGTCTCTACTCCAACAAATAGTAGTGGTCATTATTAAATTATGAGATCATAGCATGAACCTTGGTTTAGTTAATTTCTTATCTTGCTTTTACTATTTAATCATAGCTATTTATTTTTCTAAAAGTAGATCTAATTTAGAACTCTAATTCTACTTCTAAACCCTAGTCATCGCTAATCTCCATGGGCAACCTACTTATACGACCAACCCTCCCCCTCCACTTCACAGTCATCCGCCACCCTTCGACGATCGCCCTAACATCGATATTCTCATTTCTATCTAGTTTAGATCTTTTCTCACTGTTTCCTTCATACTCTTCAACCCAACCTTGGAATCACTTCATTCTAAAATCGTTAGATTAGAGACTCACAAGTTTACCACTTATAAAAATCTTAGAATTTCCTTACAAATGGATCAGTCCAAAACTAGTTTGTTATAGTGATATCGGAGCCCTTTTGCTCGGGGATGGTGAGTAAATGATCCAAAGAAAATCCGAGGGAGATCATCGCCATGGAGGACTAAGAACTCATCTCTATCCCTTTAGAAGCCTCCCAGTGCCACCACCACAATTTGCCACCATCGTTGATGAAGCACCTTTGTGTGTGATGATGCTACTTAATCCATGGAGGCTTCGAAGGATTTAATGAAGGAAGCCACAAACTTTGGCATGGACAACACCGAATGGCTCGACAAGGTGTTGCAAACCTTGACAGAGGCTATCCTGACATAGCACCACCGCTTGCTGCCACTGGCCACAACAAAACCACCACCTTCATGACTAATATCTTTAACTCGTGAAGGAGGTGGAGTGGACCACCAAACCGTGGCCAAGGCACTTCCTTTAACTGCGGTACGTGGAGCCCCTGCTAATTTGTAGACCCTTTCCACTACTATAGCAACACTAGAGCAGGCTCCAGCTATGACTTGATGCCGTCTTCCCCAACTACGATGGACAACGACACCCAAAACTCTAGCTCTTCACTAGTGCCGTTTCACAAGCTTCCGGTCCAAACCATACCGCCAACCTTTTCCTTAAATCCTTTGCACCTGAGCCATGATCACTATTTGCACCCATAATGACCGAAAGACTATCGTTGACAACCTTCCATGCTATACAAACCTGTAATGAGTGGCCTCGAGTATGACACTTTCATGACCACTTGAGCCATAGCCACAACAATCTTTCTTTTCTCAATTGCCAACCAATGATGGCTACTGTAGTCACTGGGGACTATCAAGGTGGCTTTCATGGGCTTCTCCATCTCTGCAGCTTCGTTGCGATAGGGGCCTATGTACCATCGACAACCACCAAGGGCTGGTAGGACTGTTGGTAATGCCTAATGGTAGCCCAAGCAGCAAATTGAGCCTAAGCTTGTTAATTTCCTCCCACCGTTGCTTGCTACTATTCCGCAGCTGTGAGGACTTACTAAAAATCAATTGCCGCCTACTTAGGACACTACCTAGTTGCCATTGAGGCTACATCAGCCTATGGAAGCAACCGCAGGCCAAAATAATAACTCAATTGTAGGCTTAGGGTTATTTCCAATTGGGTGGAAGAGATGAAGTACATGCTTCTTCAGGTATGCTGAAATTTTGCAAATTGGCTCGACCAGCTCGTCTGACTCAATTTGAGACTCATAAGCATGACATTGGGCCTGAGTACGTGTCACGACCCAAAATAGAAATCATGACCGGCCATGCATCTCAATATGCTTGAGATGCACGAATCCTTATTAATACTCTCTACGTGTACGATGACAAAATAAATAAATAAAATGAGAATGTGCTTTATTAAATTTTATAACTAATTGCAATAAAGATAAAATAATGTTAATGTTTTTGAGTCTCTAAACTAAATAAATAAAACTTCTAATCTAAAGCATAAAATCTAAAAGAGCGGAAAGGTAAATAGGTGAATCCTAAGTGGAGGTAGAGTCCGGGTACATCTCACTCAGTCGCCCCGCTGACTATTACCTGAAATAAATAAATAAATAAATACAAAAATAATAGAACCCATGAGCCAACAACTATAGCTCAGTGAGTGGAATACACTCGAAAATCAAATAAATTTTAAATCATATTAATGCTGAATAAATTAAACTAAAAGCAACAATATCCATCACAATATGCAATAGGCATGCTCTCTAAATAATAACAATGATAACAATAGAGAGATGTCACAACTTGTAACCTTGCACGTTTTCAACATATTAATATTTTTTTTTGATATTTATACTGTCATATGTCTCAATGGGTCTAAATTCTGTGGATCCACATCAACTAGAAGTCACCTCAAGATGACACTCGGGACTTTTCTTCAAAGTTGATCCGGTTAGGGTCATTAGAGAGTATCACCCTATGATTAACACACTCTGTCTTTTCCTCTAACCGTTGAGAGAAGTTAGAGTCACCTAGGAAATTTTCTCATTCATCTTAGGACTGTTCCCTAACCTCGCCAGAGTTACCTAAGAAAGTCACCGCAGTGATCTAATTTAGGACTTTCCCCTAGACTTCCAGATAGACTTGAGTCACCATAGAAAATCGTAAACGATTTATACCGGGACTATTCTCTAAGTCGTATCAATACTAGTCTCATTTTTTTTTACAAATTTCAATATTTGCACGAAGTATGTGATGCACTAAATATAATAATTAAATCCACATAGAAAATAAAATAATTAAATTTTCACACGTATGGATGAAATAAATAGATTTGCACACAAAAATTGCAATAATTTAATTTTTACACATAAGGGTGAAATAAATAAATTACACACAGAAAATTTACATGGTCTAACAAAGATACGAAATACAATAAAATAAACATGTGAGTGAACCCACTCATCTGAGTCTAGGCAAGACAACCCGAGCCCAACCAACCCCTTCTCTCCTTTCTCGCAACCGATGCAAGAAGAGGACTAAGGGAGAGGGTGACCGCCGGTGACCCCTTCACGACCACCTTCAACTCTCCTCAACCTCTCTCTCTCACTCTCTCTCTATCGTCCTCACGAGGTGGAGGAGGACCCACCACTGACGACCGATGCCGGGGCCGACGTCGATTGGAGCCACGAGGGCTCTTCCAAAAGACATCCATGACACAAGGCTAACGACTCGGAGCTCTCGAGCATGAGTAGCAGCAGCCCGAAGCTGCCGGCTCGCGAGAGTTGTCGGCGAAGTCGAAATCCCCAATTTAGGTATTTTCGCTAAACCCTATTAAACTTTAATTAAAATTTATGGGTGGGAGAGGGCTTACCAACGAGTCACGTGGTGGTCTCCGATGGCTCCGACGGCGCTTCGGCGGGTCGATCCCATAGCGACGACTCCGACGGTGAGGAAGAAGAAAGCGAAAGAGGGGAGGAAGGAGAGAGAGAAGAGGGCTGAGATGGTTAAGCAGAGAGAGAGAAGAGATTAGGTTTTTAATTTATAGATTAGAAGAGAAATATAGACCTAATCCGATCCGGATTAGGCGTGATTTCTCTCTACGCCTCGTTGCGTACTGGAGAGGGAGAGGGGAGAGGTCAACCCCAATTTTTTTTTTCAATTCTGACAACTAGGGAACAGTTCTAGGATGAATGAGAAAATTTCTTAGGTGACTCTAACTTCTCTCAACGGTTAGAGGAAAAGACAGAGTGTGTTAATCACAGGGTGATACCCTCTGATGACTCTAACCGGATCAACTATGAAGAAAAGTCCCGAACGTCATCTCAAGGTGACTTCTAGTTGATGTGGATCCACAAGGTTTAGACCCATTGAGACATATGACAATATAAATATCAAAAACAAAATGTTAATATGTTGAAAACGTGCAAGGTTACAAGTTGTGACATCTCTCTATTGTTATCATTGTTATTATTTAGAGAGCATGTCTATTGCATATTGTGATGGATATTGTTACTTTTAGTTTAATTTATTCAGCATTAATATGATTTAAAATTTATTTGGTTTTCGAGTAGATTCCACTCATTGAGCTATAGTTGTTGGCTCATGGGTTCTATTGTTTTTGTATTTGTTTATTTATTTCAGTTAATAGTCAGCGGAGTGACTGAGCGAGATGTACTCGGACTCCACCTCCACTTAGGATTCACCTATTTACCTTTCCGCTCTTTTAGATTTTATGCTTTAGATTAGAAGTTTTATTTATTTAGTTTAGAGACTCAAAAACATTAACATTGTTTTATCTTTATTGCAATTAGTTATAAAATTTAATAAGGCACATTCTCATTTTATTTATTTATTTTGCCATCGTACACATAGAGAGTATTAATAAAGATTTGTGTATCTCAAGCATATTGAGATGCATGGCTGGTCATGATTCCCATTTTGGGTCGTGACAGTACGAGCCTGAAGATGACTGGTGGAATGACTTGGTGGGCCCATGTCAGCTGGTTAAGCTAAACCTATATGCAGCCTAAGAATGACGTGAGCTAGAATATCTAACTCGCACACTAATAACCTTGAGGATAAGATGTTAGAAATGTGGTAGATTGATATGATCTGACTATGAGAATTGAGTCTATTATGTTGAGTCGATTTGGGTTTAGTTGGTTACTTTTACTTATTGCTTTTAAAATTTGAATTCAAGTGGATAAATCCCATATATAAGCCTAGTAGGGTGAGTTTTGGTTGGACCCACTATATCTCTACTCATAACTAGGAATGATCATTGTTTAATTATGAGATCATGGACTTGGTTTAGTTTATTTTTTATCTTTCTTTTATCATTTAATCATAACTATTTATTTTTCTAGGAGTATATCAAACTTAGAACCTTAATTTTATCTTCAAATGGTGGTCACCATTTACCTTCATGAGCCATCCACTCAAATGACTGACCACACCATCTCATGGCTATCCATCACCTTCTGATGACCACCACAACGTCGGTATTCCTATTTCTATCTAATTTTGATCTTTCTCCATTGTTTTTTTCATATCTTTTCACCCCGATCTTTGAATTACTTCATTCCAAAGTAATTAGATCCAAGACTCAAGAGGCTCGTATCCATAAAAATCTTAAGATTTCTTACGAACGGATTGATGCAGATCTAGTTCGTAATAATTCTAATATTTAGCAAGATGAATTTGTGTCATAAATGTCCGTGGGAATGGGTTTACTTTATAGTCATAAATAATCTCTACCTAATTTGTGTCATCCTCACGTCACTCTTCTTGCTCAACCCTTCGTTGCCTTTAGTAGGGAATGAAATGGTTAATTAATTGAAAGGTTAACTTTACAAAGCTCTCAATCTCTCCACTTTAGGCATGCATTATACTTCACACAGAAAACTAATAATTATAGAGTAAATCACAGAGCAAATAGAAGTAAAGACTCAACCAGAAATTTTCCAGCCTACTTGAAGATTGAAGTACATATTTCAAAGACAAAGATTGTAACCACTAAAATAGTGAACTAACTCATGACCTTAACCCACTAACTTCATAGCTAACATGAACTCAGTAACACTTAGTAACTACCCATTAAGAGAGAAACATGACTGACATAGACAACATGAGTAAATAACTAACTCCACTAACAGAATATGGTTAATTTGCATTACTAACTAACATCTCATCTTCATGCAAATTCACTCACACCAAGACGATTTCCAAAATGGTGTGAAGATTTCCAAAATAAGTGAATTTTGAGATGTCATTTGCTGGGGGGGGGGGGGGGGGGGGGGACTTTGTACAAAATAGAGATAACTTTATGTAAAAGTAGAGGAAATATATGGTTATTAACGCCTACATCCACTTCTCCATATTCCTTACTTGAGAATCCACTACGCACTAAAAGATATATACCACTAGCTCACCAAGATGCTACCAATATTTACATAAGAGATTTATCCATCAAAATTTTTTCTCTGAAAACAACTTTTGCTTTGAGTCTCCACAGACTTCTTCTAAGAGATCTATCCAATCTCTCATCACAAACTATGAAGGTTTTTTCACTTTCTTCACAAATCAAATAAAAAAAAATATGGTGTCTAACAATTTCCAAAGAATTTGATTTACAAGAAAAAGAAAGAAGAGAAAAAGAAAACTTAACAAGTAAGAACTTTTTTTCTTCTCCAATATGAGCTAAATTAGATTACTCTTTTTTTGTATCATTTGATTTGTCAAACTCTTTCTTCAACATGTGTGTGAACCTTCTTTTATAGGTTTGAGAAGGCTTTTTGCTATTTGAAATAATTTAAAATAATGGAAACCATTTTGCAAAACACTTATTATGTGTAGATATTTTGCTCTACTTTGCAGCACATTGTTAAGAACTAAAATAGTTGAATTGGACTTTGTAACTAAAAATATGTTAAAGATTTTAAGTTGTCTTTTCAACCTGGCAAGAATTATATCAAAAGAACATTTGGTTGAAAGGTTATGGCTAAAAGAGTAAACCATGTCCACAAGATGTTAGTCTGAAAATAATTATAAATACTAAATTTGTAGGCCCTGTTGCCCATAGATAATATCCGAATTTAAATATATTTATATATGAAAGTTATAGAATGTCAAGTTTACTTTTCATATATAAAATATCATATTTATCATATCGCTATAAATAAAGCTCTAAATAGAAAAAATCAGACAAGTGTCAAGAATCTATTTGCTAGAAATATAGTTTTATAATTTTTAAATTGTTACATAAGTTTGAAAACTAAAATCTGAGAAGTAAAACATTATAATAATAATAGAAGAAATTTTATGATACTATAAATACCAATAGTTTTTCCGGTCTCCAAATATGGCACGTAAATATTTACATTGTTAATCTTAAAGATATTTTTTCTTTTAATATTAAATATTTTTTGGCTATAAATGATAATGATTTCTAATGGCATAGAAAACTTGTTCAAGTTAGTATGGATTTGATTTTAAAACTTCCAAAAAGATAGCTAGTTTTTTGTCTTCTGAGAATTAAATTTGAAAAGAATAACATGTCAAAAATAAAACAAACAAGATCATCTTTCAAAGCTAAAATCTTATTTCTACTTCAAGATCTTTATAATTATTGTATATGAATTTATTTGGTTCCACAAAGACTCTTAGCCTTGGTGGGAAACGATATAGGTTTATTATTGTTGATAATTGTTTTAGATTTGCTTGGGTTTTTTTTCTTACATATAAAGATAAAGTTTTTAATGCTTTTACAAAACTTTGTAGAAAAATTCAAAACTAAAAGGACTTTCAAAATTTCTAGTTTAATAATGACCATGGTAGAAAATTTGAAACCAAAGAATTTTAAATTTTTTTTGCAATGAACATGGAATAGACCATAACTTCTTGGTTCCTAGAACTTCTCAATAAAATGATGTAGTTGAGAGAAACAATACGATTCTTGAAGAAATGGCTACACTCATGCTTTGTGAAAGTTATTTACCAAAATATTTTAGGGTGAAGCGGTTAGCATAGCTTGTTATATCATAAATTGAGTTATGATAAGACATATTCTTAAGAAAACTCCTTATGAGATTCGAAAATGAAGAAACTAATACGAACTGATTTGGGTTGGTCTGAATAAGAAGCTATTCGCACAGTCAGAATAGTTGCTAAATATTCTTCTTATATTAGAAAATTACGAAACTAATTGGATAGCTTCGTAACTTCTAGATCTACGTCTTTGATATTTCGATTAAGATAAGATCTAGGTTTAACCTGGATGGCAAGCCAACAATGGTGTTGGTGAGTGTAGTTAATCTTGTAGATGTTGATAGAGTGGATGGCTGTTGATGGTGGTTATTTGATAGATTAATACTTTAGAGGAGAAGTAGGGGAAGAAGTAGATTGGCCCCTACAAGACTAGGGTAGTAGATAAGATGAAACTATTTTTCTTTGATATTCCACATCTAGTAAGTTATATAGAGCTTTCAATAAAAGAACACTTGTAGTAGAAGAATCTATACATATTGTATTTGATGAATTTAATAATATTTCTAAATATATTATAATTGATGATGATGTTACATATATTGAGCAATGTTTAAAAAATGAGGAGCTATAAGTAAAAATCCACAAAAAAAGCTCAAATATTAATTAAAGAGATGAATATACTAAAGATGATACTCAAATCTTACCAAATCTTACCAAAAGAATGGAGGTATGCTCGTAACCTTACCAAGATCTAATCACTAGCAATCCATCGGATTGTATAAAACGAACTCTTCATTTTTATAATAATTGTAGTAATCTTACTTTCCTCTCTCAAATAGAGCCAAAAAACTTTAAAGAAACAAAAATTGATGAAAATTAGATTTTATCTATACAAGAAGAGCTTAATCAATTTGAGAGAAATCAAGTTTTGACCTTAGTACCTAGACCAAATGATCATTCCGTAGTTGGTACTAAATAGATTTTTTGAAATAAAGTAAATGGATTTGTTGTTGTAATTAGAAATAAAGCTAGATTTAAAGCCCAAGGTTTCAATCAAGAGTAAGACATTGATTTTGATATATATTTGCACTAATAGCTAGACATGAAGTAATTAGAATATTACTTGTATTTTGTATATCTTAAATATTTTAAATTATATCAAATGAATGTTATAGTATTTATCTAAATATTTTGGAGGAAATTTATGTAGAACAAGCTCCCTGTTTTTAAAGTCATAAATTTTAAAATCACGTTTTTAGACTTACAAAAGCTTTGTATGGTTTAA
Organism: Typha angustifolia; assembly: GCF_048772165.1. Classification (NCBI taxonomy): domain Eukaryota; kingdom Viridiplantae; phylum Streptophyta; class Magnoliopsida; order Poales; family Typhaceae; genus Typha; species Typha angustifolia. The sequence continues at coordinate 4,885,136 of NC_133252.1, read as the reverse complement.
AACAAGCACCTAGAGCATAATATAAAATATTAAATAAATTTCTTATTAATAATGATTTCACAAGTGGAAAATTAGATACTACCCTCTTTATACAATTAAAAGATTATGACATGCTTATTATTCAAATTTATGTTGATGATATTATATTTGGTGCTAGTAATAAAAAATTGTGCAAAGAATTTGCTAAGTGAATTTAAGATTAACAGGGGAGGGCTAAATTATTTTCTTAGACTCCAAATCAAATAATTAAATGATGCTACTTTTATTAATCAGTCCAAATATACAAAGGATTTCCTTAAAAGGTTTGGGATGGAAAATGCAAAATTAATTGGAACTCCAATGAGTCCATCAATGAAACTAGACAAAGATAGAAAACGGTACGTCGGTAGATGAAAAAAACTATCAAGGTATAATTAACCCATTACTATACTTAACAATTAGTAGACTAGATATCATGTTTAGTGTTTGTATATGTGTTACATTTCAATCATGTCCAAAAGAATCTCATAAAAAAGTCGTTAAAACATATTTCTTGATATTTATTGAGCACTTAAAACTTAAGATTATGGATTCTAAGAATGTTCATTTTGATCTTATTAGTTTTTCCTATGCGAAATTTGCTAGTTGTAAAATTAAACGAAAAAGTATTAGTGGCTATTGTCAAATTTTTTTAGCATTCTCTTATATCTTAGATTAGTAAAAAAAAAAAAATTTTGGTAGTTATTTATAGTCAAACCCAAATATATTGCGGCCGGTAGGTGCTCAATTTATGGATAAAAACAATAATTAGAAGATTTTAGATTTTATTTTTAAAACCTATTCAATATTCTAGAAGTAAGCATATTGAGATTAGACATCATATTATAAGTGATCATGTTCATAAATGTGACATTAAACTTGAATTTGTTAGTACCAATTATCAATTAGTGGATATTTTTACAAAATCTTTTAATGATGATAGATTTTTCTATATTAGAAGAGAACTTGGTATGTCTAATCCTCTTAAAAAATCATTTTCAAAATATTTTACTTATAAAAATATGTAATCAATTGATTTTTGCAAATAGATAGGGGAAGATATTGTATATGATTTAAATCTTATGGATATCTCAATATATTTTGATGAATTTAAATATATGTTCTCTTTTGTGCTTAAATATTATCACATATCATGACCATTTATTTAATTTTTTTTGGTGTCATATCAATACTTTTTTAACTTGTTATTTCTTTATATTTATTTCGAAAGGGGAAGTTATATTTGATTCATGCAAAATGATGATATTTAAAATAATACATAATTTTGCATTTATTGTTTGCCATCATCAAAAATGAGAAATTATTAGCCCTATAATTTCAATTGTTTACCATTTAATTTTTATAATAAAAATACAAATGAATTAGTCACATTCTTTTAATTAACCAAACAAGTTAAAATAGTTATTATCAATTGAAAAGCCTTTTTCTTTAATGTAAAAGCTAAATTAACTCTAATATGTGTTAGTATTTCAGGCATAACTTTTATGTTATATAATATCAAGGTGATTCTTTTATAATTTAAAAGAAAGCCTATTTATTTACTTCTTTGTTATAATATATAATATATAATTATTTATTTATTATCATCAAAATCAAATAGTAAACTATTAAATTCATAGGGATAAGAAATAAGAATTTCTAAACCTTTTACTTTTACATAAAGGGTAGGTACTCTTTCACTTTTTTTAAAAACACTATGAGATAAGAGTCAACACGGCTATACCATGCTCTCGAAGCTTATTTAGGCCTATAAAATGGCTTCTTTAATTTATAAAATTTGTCTTTCATTCATGTGATTTCAAATCCTTCTAATTATTCAACAAACACATCTTCTAATGCTCCATTTAAAAAGGTTGATTAAATATCAAATTAATAAATTAGTTGCTAACACAAGTCTATTAGTTTCTATTCTTGCAACTGGGAAGAATATTTCAAAGAAAATAATACCTTCTTGTTGTGCATACCTTTTAGCTACAAGTCTTACTTTGTACTTGTGAATGCTCACATTTGGATTATATTTGACTTTGAAAATCTAGTTTAGTCCGACGGCTCTTTGGTTTGATGTAGACTTATTTGCTCCCACGTGTGGTTCCTTTCAATAGCTGCAATTTCTTCTACTATAGCTTTGTTCCATTCTTCACTTTGAATTACTTCTTCAAACTTCACCGGTTCAGAAACTGAAAGAGCAAAATTGCATAAATCATAAATTTCTCTTATAGATTTCATTTTTCTAATAGTGAGGTGATTCAAGGTTAAATATTTGGAGAGATGATCTTAAATTAGAACACTACTAGATGTTTCAGGAGATAATTGTTCAATTGGAGCACTGCTACTTGGTGTTGTAGGGTACCTTCTTGTGTTTCCAGATGGAGTAGATAACTCCGAGTCTTGCCTTCTGTTTTGAGGTTCTTCTATTTTTGAAAATTGCAGCGGAACATACTCTTTTTTAATCAATTCTAATACACCCTTTTGTTTCTTCACTATAACTAATAAATATCTATTTGACACTTTTCTCATCAAACTGTTGGTGAAATTGAGAATTGATACGAGCATATGCAAGAGAATAATATTTTTTGAGATAACTTACATTTGGTTTCTTGCCATACCAAGCTTCATATGGTGTTTGATATTTAACCGCTTTCTTTGGAGATCAATTAAGTAGAAAGATCGATGTTGCTACTACCTCTACCCAAAACATATTCGGAAGATTCTTTTAACATACTTCTAGCCATCTCAACGACCGTTTGGTTCTTTTTTTTGTTACCCCATTTTATACAGGTGTACAACTTACTGTTAATTGCCTATGTATACCATGAGCTTGACAAAAGGAAACTGAATTTATTAGATAGAAACTCTTCACCTAGATTTGTACACAATGTTTTAATGAAACATCCAGTTTACTGTTTAGCATGTGCTTTGGGCATAATAAATTTTGAAAATGCCTCAAACATGTTCTTTAAGATTTCCCCAACTCATTATGCTGTAATAATAAGTGAACAATAGAAAATACTTACTACCATTCAAAGATAATGTTTGTCTAGGACCACAAATATTCGCATGGATCAATTCAAGAGGCATCTTTACTCCAAGAAGATTTTACTAGAAATGATTTTCTATGTTACTTTCCATAAATGCATGCATTCTTCCCATACTTCGTCAACATTGGCAGTGGGTGGCAAGCCTATTACCATATTCTTTTGCTACAATAATATAAAATCAGTTAAATGCAAAATGGCCATAATGCATATGCCATAATCTTGACTTATTTTTAACACTAACAAGCAAGGCATGATCATCAAGACATGAGAATTCTAAAGGAAACATTTTGTTACTTGTCATTTAAACTTTCATAACAAGTACCCTAGTTTACGTCTCTAATTTCACAAGATTCTTTAAAAAAAAAAAGATAAAACTCTCTTAACCAGCTGTCTTAATGCTCAATAAATTGTGTTCTAAATTAGGAATATATAAAATATTATGAATTTATTTCTAATTACCTGATTTTGTCTTGATTATAATAACTCCTTCCCCAACTGCTTGTAGTTATTTCCCATCACCAATTTGAACACGAGGTCTTATTGCCTCATCAATACTTTTGAAAATGCTTTTTTCACCTGTCATATATGATTGCTACATCCATTATTTGACAATGATGTATCATTCTTTGAATAATTAGCATCAAAGAAAATGTAAAATAAATTATTTTCAGGTTCTACACCTTCTGTGGCATTAGCTTGTTCGGCTTTCTTCGTTCAATGTGACCATACTGATTACGTTGGCCATTACTTCCATTATCAGTTGAGGATGATCTTTCGCTACCTCTTCCCCTTCCTCTTCCACAGCCTTTTCCTACACAACTTGAATTTGACTAATTTATAGAATCCTTAGCTTTGTCATTTGATATAGTTACATTTGAAGTAAATGCTGCTCAATGCCATTTCCAGATGTCCTATCCAGTCACTAATCATGAGCTTGCCAAGATCACATTAGTTCATGTACAAAATATGAGGATAAATCTTTTGATTCCCCTATAGTTGCCATTACATGATCAAATTTGGAAGGTAAACTTTGCAAGACTTTTTGAGCAACTTTTTGATCTAATAAACTTTCTCCTAATGATCTCTAGACATTAATTCTTGTATGGATTCTTAATCTTTCATACTAAGATTCTCAAAATCACAACGAAGTGTTTTGAAGTTTCATAGAAACTACCTTATCAAATCCATGGCACTCCTCGGCACTCCTTTTAAGATTATCTCAAGCTTTCTTGGCTTTTGTTCTTGCTCCTCTTGTTGGGAAGATGACTTCTGTGATTGCTTGTGGTAGAGCTACAAATGGCTTTGCATTTTTCTTGTGATTTTCCTTAAATTTGCTTTCGTGCAATTGTTCATCTTGCCTCTCCATTTGTAAGTTCTACGTAACTATTCTCAACCAAATCTCATAGTTCTGATGACACAATTTTTTTTTCATTATAATACACCAAAATTTATAAGATTCACCAAATAGGTATCAAACTCTATAACATACTGAGAAAATTACGTCTTGCCATAACCAATATGATTTTTCTAAGAAGACTTCCAACAAACAACTAGTAGGCAAGATGAAACCTAATTTGTTTCTCTTGTACTCGACAGCAATGAATAGCTTACACCAACACCGAAGATAGTTGTTCCTTAACTTGGCTCCATTACCGAATTGAAAGTTGTAACTAATAGAAACAACTATCTTCGGATCACATCATGAGGATATTGGATTCAATGGATTGAGTTTAGTTATCTTATTTATTCTGTTTATATAGTTTAGTTAGAATCTAAGATCATAGTTTATTTAATTAGCTAAGTTTATTTACTTCTGCGTAGTTTCAAAAAAATATTATATATATATTTATCAGTTGATCGAATATTATGAGACCACTTGGAGTGATCGAAGATGTTCTGATCTACAACTTTTATATTTAAGATTTCTCTAGAGTTGGACTCTATCTGTGGTATAATAAAGAAACATTTTGAGAAGGATAAAAATGCTAATTTAGAAGTCATGTTTGTCTCTAGGTTATATTATTTTATAATGTAAACCCTTAAGGTAAGTTCAATTAAGTCTTGTAAGCCTCTAAGGCAAGTCCTAGTTCAAGTCATATAAGCCTTTAGGGCTAAGTCTGAGTAGGACTCATTATACTCGACGTCTATATATAGAGGGGCTGGACTTTATTTATCCAAACATCCGAGCATGGAGAATTAATTAAGTTTAGTTATTTTTTTATTCTCGCATTTATCAATTTTATCGTAGCCATTAGATCGTATTTATTTTCCTAGGAGTAGATCTAAGTTAGAAACCCAAATTTACCTCCAACCCATAGCCACTATCACCTTTATCACCATCACCTTCAACTACCGCCGCAACGTCTGATCTTACTCCACTATTTTAATTATATCTTTATTATCCAGACGCCCAATTGATATGAGACTAGAGCTATTAGAATCCTATCTCATGAGGCTACCACTACTTAAATTTTTATAATTTTCTTACTTCTGGATCTATCCAAATCTGGTTCGTAACAACTTACAAAATAACCTATTGATCCTCATGATTTTGTATAACTTAGTCTTGCTTGCTAGAGCCCATGATCCACTGTTTTCTATGATTGATCTTCAATCTCAGTAGCCCTTGAGATTGATCATTTATCTAGATTATTCTTAAGATGGAAGCTTGGTGCATTAAAGATAAGACGGACTTTATTAGTGAAAGAATGTTATAACTCTAAGAACTCCCTTTCAAAAGTAATAACCAACATCCCTAGGGTTAGGGTATTATATAGGTTAACAAAATAAGACCAAATCTAAGACAAAGCAAGTCTCATGAAAGTTTAGAAATATTATGTTATGTAGAGGCATTTGAATGCAGCTCGAGTGCGTTCGAATGCACTCACTTAATTTCCCAAACACATTCGAACGCATAAATACACCCTTCTATATGTGTGAATGCGCTATGAATGCCTATATGGTGTGTACGAATGGCCAAATCACTATATTTGTATGTGTAAATGCCTGAGTCCGTATTTGAACGGCTGAAACACTTTCTCTACATGTGCGAATGCCTAAGACCGCATTCAAATGCAGTCCAAGTGTGTTCAAACGCTATGTGAACGCAATGACTTGTCTGTTATTTATCTTGAAAATCGTTAGTCTGAATATTTTCAAAATTTATAGAAATACTCATATATATGTATAAAAGCAATTCGATTATCTTGTACATATTTGTCAGCAATAGGCAAAAACACATAGAATCTAAACTTTAGTAAGCATCACTTCGTAGTTAACATAGTTAACATATCTAGTAAGCAAATAAAACTAGTTAGATGCAAAGTAAACCGACTCCATCACTCCCTCGAAACTCCTAAATCCTCTAGATAACTTCTTAGACTCGACTCTCTCTATTTTTGGCTCAAATTGACAAAGGCTATTTGCACGGAGGACTAAAGTTGCGATGGAGAATAAATAGGACATTGCCAAGCATTGAACTTAGATGAGCTTGCTCAACTTGTATCCATTCTTGGTCAACCTGTAACTCCGCTACAATCCTAGAAATCCCAACCACTTCTAATTTCAAATCACTAATTTGATTGCTGAGTTGATCAAATCGCTTGGGCATAAACTGAAACTCTCCCTCTCACTTATAAGAGTTATCATTTGAACTCGCCTTAGAAGAAACCTCCTCATGCAATACACTTGGTTCAGCGACCGACGAGGAACTCAGTTTAATTGGAGATAGAGTCATGTGCCTAACTCTTCTTCATAGTAATATGATCCGATAGTTTCTAAGACTTGACACAAGCTTCATTTGGGTCAACCCTGACTCTACTCTGCATGCACAACTTAGTTATCAATTTCCAAACGACAAGCCTCACAAGGTGCCTATTTCAATGCAGTAAGTAGTCTTTATACTATTATACATAATTGATGTAAGATCATGAAAGATGTCTGTGAGCATAACATGCAGAAGAAAAGCTCAATCATGATTTATAATTGTATGGTGTGACATTATGTAGACAGAATAGATACAACATCCATGCCATTGGTGTCAACTTTACATGCAGCATCATGTTCCCTTGCCACTCTTCTCTTGCCACTCTTCTCCTTATACTAAAAGGTCACAAGCAATAGATATAATAGGAGGAAGAGGGCAGAAATATGGATATGCAAAGTTACCCTTTGGTAAGTGAGACTCTTGTCGAATAATATTGGCATCCAAATACACTAATACTTCTCGGACAATTGACCTTATACATTTATGAGGAACACCTACATTTATGAGGAACATCAATTTAATTCAAAATTAAATATAATCGATTAGACTTGACTAGACTCGACTCAATCTAGCTGACTGAACTCTCGTGGTTGGATTATAACACACACTCATCAAGTTCAAGCACCCGCAAACCTTGCCATCAGCGTTACCTAACTGAGTTCAGTTACTTTCATCACCTAGGGTGTAAGTGTGAGCCTAACCATTATTGCTTCGATCCCCATAACTCCAAAACTTATTCCATTTTTCCTGACGAGATCATCCATAGTAAGCAATGCAATCTTGACCCCTATCAAACCTATCAAACCTTAACACTCTTCCTCTTTAAAGCATAACCTCCCTTCCCTCCCATACGGCCTTCATCTTTTTCCTCATTGCTCCAATCTACCTGTTTTTCCTTGGCAGAAGTGTTCGATTATAACTGTGCATTGTTGGAGCGTCTTATGACCAGCCGAGACCAGCATAAGAGCCAATAACAAGTTCTCTTCATATTGCTAAATTAATTTCCTTTTTATTAATTATCACATAATTTTTGTATTTACCTTTGTTGGCGAAATTAGTAGACCGATTACCTGAGGAAGTTCACATCATCTTCCTCGTCGTGTCAGTATCACCTGCTTCCGAGAAGGTTCTCGACTTCATCATTGGCCACCGTCGTCAACCCCGCCCACATCCCTCTACACTATCACCATCCTCTCCCCTAGATGATGCCATAGACATCCTTGCTAAGGGCCATCATGGCACAGTTAGATGTGGTTCAAATCTCCACGGCCGCCAGTCGTGGAATATGTTTCCAATCACCGTCGGCTGCTCCGATTGAAACAAATTCCAAATCGATTCCACCATAGATTTGTTGTTTAGCTATCTCCCAAAGTCATCTCCTCACTCTTCTTCTTTTCCATTGTTTCTATTTTTCTTTCGCAGTTTGATGCGTGGTTCTGGTCCTAACTGAAGTTCTTATATTCCGTTGTGGGTTAGAGCTGGACTGCAAGCTTGATGGTAGCCCAAGCCAACCCTTGTTTTACATCTTTTCCTTTTATTTATCTTATACTATTTTACTATTGATATTAAATATGTTAGCGGTAACAATCTGATTCCAAAGAGTCACAATAAATTCAATCAAAATAATATAAATAACTTACAGATTACATAATATAAAATTTAGAATAGTCGAGTCTAGTGTTGGACACTATCTCCTTAAGACCAATTCGCCCTTCACCGATTGCTTCTGGAACAGTGGACATCGGTCTCCTAGGATACAACGACTACCTTGCACTGGAAAGGAAGCAGCTTTCTAATGCCTTGATTGAACCTGAACTGTGCTGTACTCTCTTTCGGATGCAGACTCGACTCTAGAAGGAATCAACCAAGTTTTCTTCTCTGATGTTGTTTTTAATTATGCAGACTAACATCCTATAAATAGGCTTGACGAAAAGATGCAAAATGTCACCGAATGGATGCACCATTTCGGGTTAGAAACTAATTTATAGTTACACTATGAAGGGATGCACCATTTGGGTCGGGTTCAACCAACTAACTGATTGATTAACTGTTTATCGAAGGGACACACCACTTCGACCCCGAACCAAACCAGATTTGAACCCGTATCAGGCAAAAAATTAAAATTGGACTTGACCCGTGTGTGGCGGTGCGCATGTGAGTTAAGTTGCATAGTAACCTTTACCCACAAAATAGGTACCCCTTTTGGGGCCCAAAGCCCATAAGAAGTTTGTTACTTATATACCATACTAACATTTCTCAAATATCCAATATGGTACTAAACTTTCTTTTCTTTATTTTCCATTGCCATGATACCCACTTTAGAGCCAATTTTCATTCACTTCTCTTCATGGATTTGACTAAGTGAATATTTGATAATAAAGTACACTTTGAGCTAAATTAATTCCACCATTAAATCATCATTAATAATATGTGGGCCCCACTTAAAACTTAGCTCAAAGTTAATAAAAATTCATGTCAAAAAACATGAAATTACCAACAATCCCCCACATGAATAAATTGGTTGAAAATGCATATGAAATACAGACTTGATTGAGAGTACAACGAAAAGTTACCGCATCAGGATAGGTAGCTTTTGGCTTTGAACCTTCCATACTGAAGTATTATCGGATTTATTCGCTAACCAGTGAATATGATGTCTTGAACTGTTCAGCTTTTGTATAAACCAAGACAATAATACTCACACAGCTCTTTTCAACACAGTCAGTTCTATATGTTGTGTCCATTTCGGCCCTGGACGCGCCTGGTAATTCTTTGAGTGCTCTAGAGATTTAGCCTAGTCATCTCATAGAAGCGGCCCACTTCACACTTACATAGGTGACCTCTTATTAAGAGTATCCTGCCATACTCCACTTAGATTTCCAAAGTATAAGAGTCATTAAAAGCATTGCTTACCCTAACACTTAGTACATGTTTATCACTATGTCATCATAGGAAAGGTATAGGAAATTTAATTCCTTAGTGATTTCAGAGAACGCCCCCACAACTCGGTTGTCCCTTTGAACCTAGATCTTGGGATCTCCAGTCAACTAGGTTGGGTTGCCGTTGTGTCGTTACTCTAGGTGGTAGGCTTCAAACCCATTCCCCTCGATGAACAATATACTTGATCTCTTGTTAAACCCTTAGTTAATGGATCCGCGATGTTATCCTTTGATTTTACATAATCAATAGATATTATACCATTTGAGATCAATTGTCGCACTGTATTATGCCTACGACGTATATGTCGTGACTTACCGTTATACATTTGACTCTGTGCCCTTCCTATAGCTGATTGACTATCGCAATGTATGCAAATTGCGGACACAAGTTTTGCCCACATAGGAATATCTTCTAAAAAATTTTGAATTTGAAGCCATTCTACTTCTTCTCCAGCCTTATCTAATGCTATGAATTCAGATTCCATAGTAGATCTAGTTATACATGTTTGTTTAGAAGATTTCCATGAAATAGATGCACCTCCAAGTGTAAAGACATATCCGCTCGTGGATTTGGTATCTTTTGTATCAGAAATCCAGTTTGTATCACTATACCCTTCAAGTACTGCTGGATATTTTGAATAGTACAATCCATAGTTAGTGGTGTATCTCAAATATCTAAGTACCCTAACTATCGCTTTCCAGTGATCACTGTCTGGATTACTTGTATATCTACTCAGTTTACTCACGGAGTACGCAATATCCGGACGAGTGCAATTCATGACGTACATCAAACTGCCTATTATCCGAGAATATTCTAACTAAGATATACATACACCTGTATTCTTTGTGAGATGAACATTCACATCTATAGGTGTTCTGGCTATATTGCTACTATCTTTATCAAATTTGTTGAGTATTTTCTCAATATAATGTGATTGAGATATAACATACCCTTCAGTTGCCTTAGTGATCTTTATGCCAAGAATCACATCTGCAACTCCCATATCTTTCATATCGAACTTGTTAGCCAACATGTTCTTTGTAGCTTTAATGACATTAATATTGCTACCAGTTATTATCATGTCATCCACATATAGACATATAATGACATAATTATCTGAAGTGCATTTCACATAAACGCATTTATCACATTCATTAATGTGAAAACCATTTGACATCATAACTAAGTCAAATTTTTCATGCCATTGTTTAGGTGCTTGTTTAAGCCCATAAAGAGACTTAACTAATTTGCACACTTTTCTCTCTTGTCCTGGAGCCACAAACCCTTCGGGTTGTTCCATATAGATTTCTTCATTTAATTCATCATTTAAGAATGCAGTTTTCACATCCATCTGATGTATTTTCAGATTATATAATACCGCAAGAGTAATTATTAATCGGATAGATGTTATTCTTGTTACAGGTGAATATGTATCAAAGTAATTTATTCCCTCTGTCTGTCTATATCCTTTGACTACAAGTCTCGCCTTGTATTTGTCAATTGAACCATCTGCTTTCATCTTTCTTTTGAATATCCATTTGTAACCCAAAGGTTTACACCCTAGTGGAAGATCCACCAATTCCCAGGTATGACTTTGCAAAATGGATTCAACTTCACTATCAATGGCTTCTTTCCATAAAGGAGCTTCAGGAGTAGACATTGCTTCCTTATAACTCTGAGGTTCTTTTTCTAACAAATATGTTAGAAAATCAGGACCAAAAGACGTAGAAGTCCTTGCCCTCTTACTTCGTCTAGGTTCATTATCATTTCCTTCTTGCAAGAACTCTTGATCCTGCTTATTTTCATAAGTTCTTTTGAGAGAACTTATTTCTGATGTAGATTTATATGGAAATATATTCTCAAAGAATGATGCATTCCTAGACTCAATAATTGTATTCTCATGTACCTCAGAATTATCTGATTTGTGAACCAGGAATCGATAAGCACTACTGTTATGAGCATAACCAATGAATATACAATCAATAGTTTTAGGTCCAATTTTTGTTCTTTTAGGAACTGGAATTGCAACCTTTGCTAGGCACCTCCATACTCTTAAGAATTTATAGCTAGGTTCTCGACCTTTCCATAACTCATAAGGTGTTTTATCCAATTTCTTATGGGGTAACCGGTTGAGAATGTGATTTACAGAAAGCAAAGCTTCCCCCCACAAATTCTGGGGTAAACCAGAACTTATTAACATGGCATTCATCATCTCTTTCAGAGTTCTATTTTTACGTTCAGCAATACCATTTTGCTGTGGAGCGTAAGGAGCTGTTGTTTGATGAATAATTCCATTTTCTGCATATATTTGTGCAAATGGTGACTCATATTCACCACCTCTATCACTTCTTAGCATTTTAATCTTTCTGCTAAGTTGGTTCTCAACCTCTAATTTGAAATGTATAAACATTTCTAATGCCTCATCTTTGCTTCTTAGCAAATACACATAACAGTATCTTGTGCAATCGTCAATAAAAGTAATAAAATACTTTTTTCCACCTCTAGTTTGAACAAATTTCAAATCACATACATCGGTATGTATAAGTTCTAGAGGTTCTGTACTTCGTTCGATAGAATGAAACGAAGTCTTAGCTAATTTGGCTTCAACACATATTTCACATTTTTTATTTAAATCAATTTGGAAATTAGGCAACATGTTAAGATTAATTAATCTACGTAATGTATCATAATTAACATGTCCTAATCTACCATGCCAAATTTTACAAGACTCAAGCAAGTAAGAAGAAGATTCCCCTTTATTTATTTTTGGAGTTACAGTTATTACATTCATCTTAAAGAGGCCATTTGACAAGTAGCCCCTTCCAACATACATGCCATTTTTGATAAGTACAAACTTATCAGACTCAAACACCAACTTAAAACCTTTCTTACTCAATAATGATCCCGAAACTAGATTCTTTTGAATGTCGGGCACATGCATTACATCATTAAGAGTAAGTTCTTTCCCTGAAGTCAATTTTAACACAACCTTTCCTATTCCTTCCACCTTGGAAGTTGCTGAATTGCCCATGTAAAGTTTTTCATCTGTTGCAGTTTGATAAGACGAAAACATCCACCTATTGGCACAAATGTGTCGAGTAGCTCCAGTGTCTACCCACCATTCTTTAGGATTACCACCAATCAGGTTTACTTTCGAGACAATAGCGGAGAGGTGCATATCATCGACATCAGAACGAAGCTGTTCCACTTCAGTTACATTGGCTTGTGGCTTCTTCTTTTCAGAGTTCTTCTTTTTTCTCAAGCGGTAGTCTTGAGCACGATGCCCTTGTTTGTCACAGACGTAACATTTGCCCTTGAACTTCTTTGTATTGCCATTTTTAGAGCCTTCGCTAATATGCTTCATTTTCTTGTCCTTCATGGACTCCACAACATTTGCCTTTGACACGTACTGGCTTCCAATTTTCTTTTCAGCAGTACGATTGTCTTCTTCAATCCTCAATCTGACAATAAGTTCTTCAAGTGTCATTTCCTTGTGCTTGTGTATTAAGTAATTTTTGAAATCCCTACAAGATGGTGACAATTTTTCTATAATAGCCGCCACTTGGAATGATTCATTAATCACCATCATTCAGCATGAATCTCATGAATTATTACTTGAAGATCTTGCACTTGGTTAATCACTGGTTTAGTGTCAACCATCTTGTACTCAAGAAATTTACCGACTACAAATTTCTTTGCACCGGCATCTTCTGTCTTGTACTTTTTGTCTAAAGATTTCCATAATTCCTTAGACGTTTTTACTGAACTATACACGTTATACAACGAGTTGTCCAATCCATTGAGGATATAGTTTCGGCAAAGGAAGTCGGCATGCTTCCACGCATCCACTGCAGTAACTACTTGCCTATTAGTTTCCTCCTTTCGGAGTTCAGGCACATCTTCATGTAAGAATTTAGCCAAATTCAAGGTGGTCAGATAAAAGAGCATTTTCTGTTGCCATCTCTTAAATTCTGCACCATAGAATTTCTCAGGCTTTTCTCCATAAACTGTAGGTACTAGAGGAGCAGTGATAGGGGAAATAGTACTCTTTACTATTTCAGCCATCTAAAAGAAGAAAGTAAAATAAAATCTGATCAGAAGAAAAGAATACTGATTGGAATCAGAGCAACAACCAAACAGAATTGGTCTTAAGATTGTTAGCGGTAACAATCTGATTCCAAAGAGTCACAATAAATTCGATCAAAATAATATAAATAACTTATAGATTACAGAATATAAAATTCTGAATAGTCGAGTCTAGTGTTGGACACTATCTTCTTAAGACCAATTCGCCCTCCACCGATTGCTTCTAGAACAGTGGACATCGGTCTCCTAGGATACAACGACTACCTTGCACTGGAAAGGAAGCAGCTTTCTAATGCCTTGATTGAACCTGAACTGTGCTGTTACACTGTGAAAGGATATACCATTTGGGTCGGGTTCACCCAACTAACTGATTGATTAACTGTTTATCGAAGGGACACACCACTTCGACCCCGAACCAAACCAGATTTGAACCCGTATCAGACAAAAAATTAAAATTGGACTTGATCCGTGCGTGTGAACCGAACCGAGCCGGGCCGAGCGGCACGCGTGTGTGAGTTAAGTTGCATAGTAATCTTTACCCACAAAATAGGTACCCCTTTTTGGGCCCAAAGCCCATAAGAAGTTTGTTACTTATATACCATACTAACATTTCTCAAATATCCAATACGGTACCAAACTTTCTTTTCTTTATTTTCCATTGCTATGATACCCACTTTAGAGCCAATTTTCATTCACTTCTCTTCATGGATTTGACTAAGTGAATATTTGACAATAAAGTACACTTTGAACTAAATTAATTCCACCATTAAACCATCATTAATAATGTGTGGGCCCCACTTAAAACTTAGCTCAAAATTAATAAAAATTCATGTCAAAAAACATGAAATTACCAACAAAATATAGTTAGTATTAAATATTAAGGGAGGTAAATAGAACTAGAGACAAAATCATGTTCTAACTATATATATATATATATATTTGTGTGTTAGATAATTAGTGCAATTATAGTAACCTAATTATTGGTATTGAATATAGTTTCTATTAATTTATCTTGTAAATATATCTAATTCTGTTTATGGTATTTTTAATCCTAATTTTATTATCATTGTAATAGTTAATAATAGTAAGTGCTAAGTTTCAATTTTTAGTAGTTATTCTATTTTTTAACTATAGGGTTATAATGGAAGTTATCATCATAAATATAAATTATTTGGTTATTTCGTTTATTACTTATAATTGTGTGTAATGATTCTGCTATAAACCTCTCTCTCTCTCTATATATTCACCATGAGGTAAATAATACTACCTCATCATTGGTATCAAATTAAGTTTCTATTAATTAATATGAGTAAATATATGTAAATCTGTTTATTGTACTTTTAATCTTAACTAAATTATAATTGTACTAACTAATAATAAGTGTTAAAGTTCAATTTTTATTTTTAGTAGTTATTCTGTTTTTATTATTATAAATATAAATAATTATCTCATTATTAATTTTATTACTTATAACTGGTTTATACCTTGGATTTTATTTTCATTTCACTGTAATAATGCTTTGCTTATTTCCCAACCTTTCATAATTTGTCCATCTTTTCTAGATCTCCTCCATTAGAATTTCGTATTTCCAGTTTATGCCTCCATAGCATTGTGTTGAACCTTCGTAACCAACCCAATTACTATAAACTCGACACATCATCTAATTACTTATTTTTCTAATTATAATTTATTTAGGCACCAAATATGTTAGGTGTTACGAATTAGATTTGGAATAATCTAGATGTAAGAAAATTATAATATTTTAATAAGTAGAAGCTAGACCTAATGGCTTTCATTTCACATAATTTTGAGGCTGTAGTAAAATAATAAAATTAAAAAACTTGCTGAAGGTCAGACTTGGATAGATTGGTAGGTATCCAATGTTGTGGTAGTTGTCAAAGGGTGGCGGATGGCTAAGGATAGTGGTGGAGGGTCATAAGATAAGGTGGCTCTTGGAGGTGATGATGACTATGAGTTGAAGGTAGAATTAGGATTTTGAGTTAGATATACTCCTACGAAAAAATAAATAACTATGATTAATTTACTTCTATTCATATATTATCCTACTCTTACTCTTAAGATAGTCTAAGACTAAAACATAATTCTTAATTCTTCATTGGATGTTTGGATAACTAATAAAGAAGCCCAATCCCTCTATATATAGAGGTTGGATATAATGAGTCCTACTCGGACTAGCCCTAAAAGCTTATACAACTCAAACTAAGATTTGCCTTAAATTAGCCCTAAAGGCTTATATGACTTTAACTAAGATTTGCCTTAGAAGCTTACATAACTTAACTAGACTTGCCTTAGCAGTTTACATAAGCATAAATCAATCAAAAGATAAATAGATTCCACTCAACTGACTCGACTAATTTAACCCACATGGTCGAATCATCACAATCTACTATACTTCTAACACCTTGTCCTCAAGTTGACTAAAGTTTGAGTTGGACCTTCTAACTTATGTTGTGCTCATAGGCCACGAGTCTGCATGTAGGCTTGCCTTAGTCAATTGATGCGGGTCCACCAGGTCATTGCACCAGTCATCCTCAGGCTCGGGGTCATGTACATAAGTCTCAAATTGGTTCATGAGAGGTGGTTGAGCAGCATCGCAAATATTCTAACAAATTTAGCATGTCTTAAGATACGTGCACTTTATCTCTTCTACCCAATAGCTAAAAACCTAACTCTAGGACAAGGTCATTGGCCGGTGGTAGTCGGCGTCCGATGGGTTCTCGTGGTGGCGAGCAACGATTGAAGTTGAAAATTAAGCTCGAGCTCGAGTTGCGGTAGAGGCGACTACCGCGCATAACAGATGAGTCCCCCAGCCCCCGACGGCTGCAGGTGGTGGAGGTAGTCCCATTATAGTGGAGCCCCGACGACGGCAACCCACAGCAAAGTCATCACAACATGGCTTCTCTCAGGCGTTATCGCCTCGAGCATGATCGTCAGGTTCAGCAATTAGGAGGTCTCCGATAGTTGCGGTGCCCACCATTGGGTTGTACTTGGCCAGTGGGAGCTGACTATGGCTGCTAGTAGTCGCTGGAACATTGGACCCTCAACCACGAGTTGCGATTTTGCTACAGCTTGAAGGGTTGTTGACAATGACTATTCGATCGATTCCAATAGTTGTCGTTAGCATGGATTGGATGCAAAGGTTGTAACACCCTCGCCCGGCACGGGCACGTGCACGCACACGCGCCCACACGGCACGTGCGACACACGCGACAGGTCGGGCGGGGCTCGTCACGCACGGATACTCTCCTGTGCACATACAATCATGACATCATCAAATAACACCTGCTAACATATCCATGATTACGTAATCCATCACCAAATAAATCATACTCTTAACCAAATAAACCTGTTAGTATATGAATATCAAAGTCCACAATAATACACTAGACCGCCACATAATCTGGCAGGACCCACACAGGCCACAACAAACCATCAAGATACAACTAAAATAACTAATACAAGGTTACTCTATGATTCGACTTGTATTATACAAATCATTGTCTAATACAAAAGAGTACAAATATCAAATATTGGTACAACTCGATTTCTATATAAACTATCATCTATACCATCTCGCATCTATAGCTCACCTCATCATCGCTCTAAAATATCTTCTCAAGTCGCTATCACGTACCACATATCTGAGGGGGTTAGAAAAGAAATAAAGAGAGTCATGAGCATGTTACGATCCTTCCTCGGCTATAGGCTCTGATACCAGATTGATACGAACCCTCTTTTGGTGCTATGGCTCTGATTCAAGATTAATACGATCTTGCACGGAACCTTGAGATCAGATCCCGAAATATCCCGCCGTTGGATCACTGTGAAATTTTGATATGTTGTAGGCCCGGAAAAGAGCTTTCCAACGGATCTAGTTTCAGGCGAATCGGAGATGGGGATCTCGAAATATCGTTCGTTTAGTGGACGAACGTCAGGATACTCTGTTTTGGATTCCGTGGATGAAGGCACGAAATCCTAGGTAATGGTGGATTGTGGAGGGCCGGTGTTGATGGGGTGGCACCGGTGTAAAAGTGATGGTGGAAGGGTTATGGATGATGGAAAGGTTAGGGATAGCGATGGATAAATTGGAAGAAGGGGGAGAAGAGGGCCACTCCTAAGGGACTAGGGTGATTGGCCTGTCGAGGGAGATTAGAAGCGGCGTTGCCGGGGAGATTGAGGGAACGAGAGCGAAGAAGATGAAGGAGGCAAGGCAAACTCAATTCTCAATAATCAATAATAATTTTGGTTGCCCTACACATACTTTTATAGGCTAACCAACAACTCAATCTTATCCTAAAACACAATCTTATCCTAAAACTCAATCTTATCCTAAAACTCAATCTTATCCTAAGGTAAATCCAAGCTTGAGACGATGTCGGTGAAGTCCGAATCGTATCAGAGCAAAAGGCTCAGTGAATAGACCTTACCCCGAATCAGTGATGCCAAACAGAGAGTAAATCATGTACTGGATAATATGAATCAGAAAGAGTATCATGTCATGAATGAGTATATGAATGTATCCTCAATAATATATAAATGAAAAGTAGATAACATGTCATAACTGATAAAAGTATATAATCCTCGACCATGAGTAAACAAATCTCCATGTCATCTATCATCATAACTCTCTCTCAAATATGACACATGATGCATGCCGATCATGACTATGCTATGATATCAAATGTAACCATATATGATGCATATTGACCACTCGATAATCAGGTAACCGAATGATAATGAAATCATAAGCATTTCTCAACATCACGATCATCACCGACATCTCGGTATAATATCATCATACTAGACCACTGTGCACAGTCAACACCCGGTACCCAGTCTCAACATCATGCCCGAAGGCTCAGAGCATACTCTGCCATCCGCAAGGAGTATCTCAAATATAACCATACCCTGCCATCCGTTAGGGTATCAACATCCATCCAGACCGGGCACCCTTCTAGCTGATAGAAATCTCGTGAGGATAACTCGCCACATATGCCCTGGCGAACGGCATGTGTCCGAATGTCTGCTGCGCACACAGACTAACGACCTCGGACGTAAGGCCAATAAGATCGCGACCATGTCGAGCGATCAATCATCCACCAAGCGCGTCCTAACCCTCGCGCCCACTCGGGTATCCTCACGCTTTCTATCAACTATTCTATCAATCACATTTCATGCTTTCCTTTTTAAATGACAAATCATATGCATATATCCAGTACAATAACAAGTCAATGCATAACAGAAATTTAGGTGTAATAGGAATCAAGAGCAAAATGATGTAATGCAAACTCCAACCATGTATCTAACACATGCATACTCATGCTAATCTACCACATGCATACTCATGATAGAAATCATCCCGACATAAAACCATAATAGCATAATCATCTCCAATCATCTCTATATATCACCAATGTACTCATATCCCAGATCAGTCTAATCCAGTGCATGATAAAATATGCTCGACTGAAATCATCTCTATATAAAGTCATATAATCATGCTGGAGGCCAAAACATGCATGTACATAATATATAATAAATCCTAATTTGAGAAAGGGATCTAGGGGATAAGACTACTCACCGTCTGATCAGAAGATACAAACCACGCATCTCTCACGTCCGTCAGGTAATCGAGTGACACTCATCGCTAGCAAGATCCACGGGGTCTCAAATAAGGGGGTTCGGGATCTGAAAATGTTTAAGTAACATAAAGTTAGTTGTTTATCCCATTATAATCCGTTCGAGTAAAATATGATGATTTATTAGATTTTAGAATTTCTACTTGTTTTTATGATTGGCTAGATTTTAATTATAAATAAAATATAGATAAAAATCTAATTATAATTAAATTATATCTTGATTAATTAGGGACTATGTAGTCATTATCTTATTTGCTACAAAATAATAATGTATAATAAATTAATAGAGTTACTTAAAAATGTATATCATAAGAATATTAGAATATAAATCTAATAATTATAATTTACAAATTTATCTATTAATCTAATATACATATAAGTAAGTAAATAAATAAATATAAGTATTACCTATATTTATGCCTAATTAATCATTAATTATAAAAATTATCATTAATAAAAATACATTGAAGGATATATAATATTATTAAAATAGTTAATGTCTAAATAATCTATTTGCATTAATTAAGAAGCAAAATACTTAAATAAATAACATAAATAAACTAATTAATTAATAAATTAATTACAACTGCCATCAGTGCTGGGCTCGGCCCAGCACTATAGCAGACAGTGCTGGGCCGAGCCCAACACTGTGCAGAAAGAGAAAAGAGGAGCTGAGGAAGAAGGAGAAAAAGAAAGAAAGAAAGAAAGAAAGAAAGAAGAAAGAAGAAGAAGAAGAAGAAGAAGAGAAGAGGAAGAGAAGAAAGAGAGGAGGTGAGGGAGGAGGTTGCGGACCCGGGCCGGTGGGGAGGGCACCGACCGCTGCTGGCCAGCCAGCGGCCGGCCTCTCGCCGGTGGCTCGGCTCCGACGAGCCCACCCTCGGGCAAGAAAGAGAGAGAGAGAGAGAGAGAGAGAGAGAGAGAGAGAGAGAGAGAGAGAGAGAGAGAGAGAGAGAGAGAGAGGAGCTCACCGGCGCTCGAGGAGGTGGCGACGGCGACGACCGGCCTCGGCGAGAGAGAGAAAGAGATAGAGAGAGAGCATCCAGAGAGAGAGAGAGAGAGAGAGATTTAAAGAGAGAGAGGGAAGGCGGTGGGAGGTTGGCGGTGGCTGCGGCGGCGCTGGGGCCCGCCGCTGCCAGATGGCCGCAGCCGGTTGGCTGCGGCGACGCGAGGGGGGGGTGCGTGGCACCTCCCCCACGCAGCCCCACTGCTCGTCGTGCCCAAGCATTTTTTTTTTTTTTTGTGGGGGGGGGGGGGGATTGGGTTGTTACAAAGGTCCTGTGGAAGGGATCGAATGTCGAGTTTGGCACTGATGAAGGTTGGTTCACCGCTAGTAAGAAGCTCAAGTTTTCGGCCCTAGCTCCCACTATGAATAGGGAAGACGACTCAAGGGCTATCTCTATCGGCTGCGCCGGTATCACTATGGCAAAGGGCTCGGCCTGTAGGGATGAAAGGCGCACCTCGTCAACCAAAGGAGGGATTTTAGCAACTGGTTGGGTCTCCTTTCTGCCTCTCTCATGATTTTAGCAACTTGAGGGGTCGCTGATGAAACTCTCACAAGAACAGAGATGAGTTCCTAGTCCTCCATGGTCGCTCTTTCCTCGATTGTCTTGGATCGTGTGATAACTATTGTCTGAGAAACGTCGACTCTGATACCATAATACGAACAAAATCTAGACTAATCTGAATGTAAGAAAAATAGTTATAGCCTCGGGAGTTAAGGTTCTAATGGTTTTAGTTTCATATAAATTAAAAGTTGAGATTAAAAGATATAATTAAAATAGTGGAGGAAGGTTATAGTATGATAGATCGATAAATATCCAACATTTCGACGATCGTCAGAGAGTGACGAATGGCTAAGAGTGTTGTTGAACGGTCATATAGTAGCATGGCTCGTGGTGGAGGATGGTAACCAAATCAGATCGCATTATGAAGACATTGAGCTCGATGGATTGAGTCTATTTACCTTTTAATTAATTTATGCTTATATAAGCCCTTAAGGTAGGTTTAGTTAAGTTATGTAAGTTACTAATGTAACAACCACCACCAAACACATGCCCTCACTTGGATAGAACCTATGTGATTACCATGTGTCTTGTTGGTCAATATTTCAACATAATATATAAATGTAAAAGCCCACATTTTCACAAATAAAACAGATAAAAAAAGCCCATAATATCACAGGCCACAAGAAGCCCCAAAATATATATCCATAGACGGATGAATTTGCCCACGCAGGGGCTACAAGCCATTTGGCTTAATTTATAAGAATAAATAAATAAGAGAAAAGTAATGATATTTCTTCACTAGCTCAGCCATGAACTCCGGCTCATCTACTAATTTGGAAATATTTCCACCAGATTGTGGTAAGCATAAAGCCCAGCAAATTTCTACTTCTACAGTCTAAAAAGTGATGAATAATGCAACAATAAGTAAATATGAATATGCACATCATGATCATTGTATTAGTATCTCATACTTATCCTGCCCTTCTCTCTCTATATATATCTTAAATACCCTAAAGGTTATGACTCTCATCGATCAACAATAAATCTCTCATCGCTCGACGAAACGGCTACCTAATCGTCTGTGATCAATAGACTAAGACTTCAAGTGTGGGCTCTAATATATATAAGTATAAGAATATCCCCTGCCCCTAACCCTGGCTAGGGATGTGTCGGATACTATTAAGACGTAACAATCACCCTCTTTATTGTCGTGCACGTGTGCAAATAACATAATATTATCTAACACAGTAAGCATAATGTAACACCCATCATTATCATATTTTGCATGCTAAATACATGATCATGCCTAATAAATATGTATAGACATTATGATATGTGAAATCTTACTAATCCGTAAAATATAATTATCAAACATGACGTGCATTAACAATGGTAAGAAAAACATATGTATAAGCATGATATGAATGTGATGATTTCATAAGGTATGATATTTTATTCTCTACATAACTCCTAGATCATAGAACATTCACTTGCCTAAGCCGCTTTCCTAATACTAGCTGCCACTGCACCATAGGATCATCCTCATAGGGTACGGAGTCCACCTCGATAAACAAAGTAATAAAAATGCATAAGCACAATAATCTTATCACTAGTTAGTTAAATAATCTTATTGATGTTCATTGCAGGCTTGGGTAGGTCCATCTACAGATTCCTATATTTATTAATTAGGTTAATAGTTGTACTGGCACCTATCACGTTATTAAAAGAAATTTAAAATAATTTACCTCAAATTCTTGTTCTACTAATTATGATCACTTAGGTAGATCATATGGGCAACACTAAACTAATCCGCTTCGCTACTTAAGATAATCTATTTAAAATACTTACCCTATAGTAATTTGTATTAATTCTCCGGTAGGAGTAATTAATACAGATATACTCAGATCACCGACTCAATTGATAAAATTGAATTAATCCTAAATTATAATCAGTAAATGCTAATATCCAATTGGAGCTAGTTTCTATTATGAGTTATTTGTAACGGCACTCTCAAGCCATGGTCTAGCTTATTAAGATTAATTTGTAAAACAATTAATGTAGCGAACATTATCATTAGCTAAAAACATTGATTAATTAAGGCACATGGTTGCTAGCATTAAAAAAGTACTTAAATAATGAATTAAATAATTTAAAGAGATAACCAACGGGTAATTACTTTATTTAGCTAGCACAAAGCCAAAATAAACCTACCAAAAATTGGCCCAAAGCTCACCTTAACCAGAAAAAGACATGGGTTAGGCTACAACCCAATCTACCCCCAATTTGGGCTGGACTGCCTACAACCCCACCCACCCCAAACTTGGCTGGGTTGTTTGCAGCCCAGCCACACCCTAGAGCACGGGTTGGGCTGCACCCAACCCAGCCTGGCACATGAGCCCCTAGGTTGGGCCATACCTAACCTGACTCGAAACGCAAGCCTAGGCTGGGTCGCCCCTAGCCCGACCTGGAATGCGGGCCTGGGCTAGGCCTACCCTATGCTCGACAAATGGGCTCCAAGCTAGGCTGCACCCAGCCCAAACTCGAGGTGCCAGCCCCCCTCCCTTTTCCTTACCTTGATTGAGAAAAGGGAAGAAAGAAGACAACCACCACCCACCGATGGTAAGAACCCTATTGGTGAGGGGAGGGGGGGTTGTCGACAAGCTAGCCGAACCCACTAGCATGCTTCCCTTGGCAAGTAGAGGCTAGCCGAGGGGATGCCCAATTGCCAAAGATGGCCGACGGTGAGAATCCACCTTGCCTCGACCATTAGCCAAGATGAGGGGCTGTCTGGTGGCTCTGACCATGAGGGCCCAAATGCGGGCACCCAACGGAGACCCCTTGCGAAGAGGAAGCTAACCCACATGTCGAGTAGGGAAGCCGGTGACGACGGTGGTCGAAAAATAGCTCACAAGGCTGCTAAAATAAGCCTTGATGTGTAGTCTTGCACAGGGGTGAGGAGAACCCAATAAGGGCAACAACTCTCGTACCGGCATGACGACAACTAAGGTCATCGGCCGGCCAAAACACCAACGAGGCTAAAAGGGGAAGAAAATGAAAGAAAATGCGATCAAGCCCAACTTAATTGAAATCAACTATAAGAGGGGATAGAGAACTTACCAGTGGATTGGTTAGCGTTGACGGCAAGCTTCAATGGCAATCCGATGTGGCGAAAACCACAAGGGGCTAATGACAACTACGGGCATGAGAAGGAAGGAGAGAAGAGAGAGAGAAAGGAGGGAGAAAAAGAAAGGGGTGCACATGCCCTGCACCATCCCATGGCCATCAGCCAACTTTCGAAGATCACCGCAACGTGGAATATTTACCAATGTGTCATGTTCTAACATTTCTCCACTATTTTATTTATATTTTTTATTTAGACCTCTGATTTACATGAAATTTAAAACCATTAGAATCCTAACTTATATGACTACCACCACCTAAATTTTTATAATTTTTTACGTCTAGATTAGTCCAAATCTAGTTCACAACATATTTCAACTTGGTGTTTCAACTTGGAGTTTATATGTTAAATCAATATTCATTACATGATTTTCAAATCCCCCAATAAACATTAACTACTCTTATTATATGAGTAGAGATATAGTGGGTCATATATAACTCGACCTACTAGGTATATGTACGTGAATTATCCATTTTAATTCAAATTTAAAAGCAATATGCAAAATCAACTAACTAGACTAAACTAGATTCAACTTGATTGACTCGACTCTCCTAATCGGATCTTATCAAATATTACTAGAGGTTTGTCTATCTCTCCTTAATATTGTGATGTTATAATTTACGTCTGTATATGAGCATATTATGATATATGATCTCGTGACTCTATATAAGCATATCATGTGAATTAAGTTTTTTATTAAAGTTAAAATTTAAGTCATTAATAAAAAGAGTTTATCAAAAACCATATTATTATTTATTTATTTTACTATTGTGATACGTATGAGCATGCATTATAACATATATTTATATTTATTTTTAGACTATTTTGAATTAATAGTTTATATGAGAACTACGTGGAGGTTAAGTATACTTTGTGGCGGGTGCTTCAACTTGGTCTTAGGAATGAGGTGTACCAAATATTCTAGCTAATCTTATAGAATACTGTCAAATATGGGTTAGTAGTGGAGAACTTAGAGACTTAGGTAGCAAGTCATAATGAATTCTACTAATATCTACGTGATAATTTGATTTTATAAGTTAACTACAATTTAGTCTGTGGAAATTGTAAATGAGCTTATCAAAGTAATTTGCCATAGATAATAAGCATGATCGTAGAGCAGAAGGTATGGTATTTTATCAAAATTAAATTTGCACCTTGATTGTCTTGGAAATTGGGGGATAAATAGGATGTGTTTGCTTGTTAATAATCATCTGATTCAAGGATATAACACTTATAAAGACATGTAAATCAGCCTAATAAGAGGATTAATCGTGAGTTTTTCTAGTGTGAGTTGACAGATGTCTGATTGTTTGATGAAATCAAACCAATGCAAAGTGTTTATAAAGTATTCAGACCAGGAAATATTTATTTATTTTTATTTTTAGATCGTCCGATACTTATTAGCATAAATAGGGACATATACTATGATTGGATCAGAAGACACAGGAGTGAAACTCGTAACAGAAATTAGTATTAGATGCTGAGGTGAATGTTAGTATTTTGTATATATTGAAGTATATATTTGTGAGATCCCAAGGCGAGCATTCACATAGTTTGTAATATTTCAAATAAACTGATTGGGTATCATCACATCTTTGATAATGGCAGATGGATCAGAAGCACCTGTAGCAAATGTTAACATTAATATAAATTTCAGAAATGTTGTATTTTATAGACTATATGGAAATTACCAATGAATTATATATTGTTTAACAGATAATGAATATGTTAGAGATTTTGTGTGAATTAGGGGTACGTAGGCATTATATACTTATGTTGCAGATCTTTTTGTTGTTAGGAGATAATCTGTGGATTAAATGCAGGAAGGTGATCAAATTGTTTTGAGAATACTTGAAGTTTGACCTAATCTAGAATAAGTGATTAGTAGACCGGCATTTTCTTTTTAAGATACAATATTACCTAAGACTTCGCTAAATACTTGTAGTTCAGCTATTGAGCTAGATTTGTTGTGCTAATCTAATAATCTATAAGTATATTAACCAGCTTTTGATCTAATTCCGACTGATGTGACATAAGCTACAATTCCTTAAATGATATGACTACGTTGTATTAATTTAGACATGAATTTATAATAGCTATATTGAGTTTACCAATATATTAAAAAAATAAAGGGAAAGAAATTTGAAGAGAGATATTGTATGTTGTAGATAGTTTTAGACTGCTTGAATATTAAGTTATTTTCTGCATGCTTATGATCCCAATAGATACTATGTATGTCGGATGTATGAAACGACTTGGTCAGATTTGATCCACTCATGATATTGGGATGAGTCAATTTATCTAATTTTCTTTTTATTTAAGAAAATAAAGCTTTTTGTCGGGGGGCGTTTGAACGCTGGGGACCCGCATTTGAATGGACCATGCAAACGACTACACGTGTTCACAAAAACAGAGAACGGGATTTGCACATTTGAACGGCCACAGGCCAGTTCGAATGCAACCGTTCAAACGTCTACACGCGTTCGCAACGACAGAGAATGGTATTTGCGTATTCGAATGTGATCAAACACATTTGAACAAACTGCGGCGAGAATTGTTAGTTTATTAGGGTTATAATTTGGTTGTTTGAGTCAAAAAGATGAGCCTCTATAAATATGGGGAGGAAACCCTAATTGGAGTATCTAATAATTGGATCAGCATTGTTGCCTTTATCTCCCTCCTTGTTCTAGCCATTGGCGCATAATACATTTAGTTAGGATCTTTTCTTACTGCATTAGTTGTTTATTTTCATTAAAATAAAATTTCTATAGGTCGCGTTCGAACGCAGGATGAGTCACGTTCGAACACCCTTGCGAACGCCTACACCAGGTTTGCAAATACAGAGGACGCAAAAAAGCGCGTTTGAACGCCGCATTCGAACGCCTACATCGCGTTCACGCATACAGAGAACGTCTTTTGTACGTTCAAACGCGATCGACGGGATTGCACTAGGATTAAGATTAATTTATGTTATTAGGGTTTGTTGGCTAGCCTCTATAAAGGTATGGATGGTAGCCAAATTTATTATGCTATTAGATTATTGAATTCTTGCCTCCTATCTTCCTCTCTATTCTCTCAACCTCCTCTCTCTTCACCATCCGTCCACCTTTACCGTTGGCAAGGTCTCTTCTAACTCCTAATCTTCCTCGTTTGTCGAGTCCTCCCTCTTCTCTGGGATCTCGACCACTTCTTCCTCTTCGTCTATATCCCTTAACCACATCCACCACCCACCTTCATCTCCATACCAATCCATAACCCTAGCATCCACTCCACCCGTCACCACTACCATTACTCGTTGCAGTTTGAATCCACTCCACTCGTCATTCCAGTTGCAGTTCGAGTTTGCGAAGGGCGTAAATACAAAAATTATAGATTAAAGAGTTACGAATCTAATCTACTTGGTTTCGTAATTTTTTAATTCCTATAATAAATCTAGATCTTGAAGGAATCATTCCGTAGCCGATCTTTTGGTACTGTAACCCATTAGCACCCTCTCCCACCTCCTTTCTTCCACCAGCAAAGTCCTTGGTTGGCCTCTACCTCCTAATTCCCCTCACTCCAAAAGAATTTTTCTAGCACCTGCCTAGCCATTGAAGGGCTAACAAGCTAGTGTTTATCAGACTTTCGATCTCTATTTGGTCGATATCTCAAGATCTAGCCAACCAGATTATCGACCTCCACCTCGTGAACATTATCAAAGACCAAAGGATCATCTAGTACCACAAGATCTGGTCTAGCAAGGACCGATCTTGGCTGCACCAAGGCAGCAATGCGCCGAACCGTAAGGGCACTGCACTGATTTGCCGCCCTTGCATCCGAGGCCCGCATAGGCTCATACCTAGAGGAGGAACCTTGGGAGGAGTGGGAGGAGCCCCCATATCAACAAAGGGTCCAGCAACATGAGCCACTTCACAGAGGACGCGAGAACGGACGCGATCAAATGCTACAACCCTAAATCATTCGAGTTGATTTTCCTAAATTCAGCAGGGTGTTACGATCTCCCCTTTAGGCTAAGGTTCGATCTCTTCCAATTTTCTGATCTAGACTAGATTTGGCACGGAACTTTGAAATAAGATCTCAAAATATTCTGCTGTCAGATAAATGTGAAATTTTGATATGTTGCAGCCCTAGAAAAGATCTTTCCAACAAATCTAGTTTCAGGCAAATCGGAAGTGGGAATCTCAAGATATCGTCCGATTAGTGGACGATGGTCAATGTGCTAACCACAACTCAAAATTAACCCTAACAATACAATTTTCGCCGACCGCGTTCGAATGCACCCGACCGTGTTCGAACGCACTGAGTTCGCTCCTCGATGCAGGCGTTCGAACGCGCGATCGAATTTGCCTATTTCCCACTTCTCTGGATTTGCGAACGCGATGTAGACGTTCATAGTGCGTTCGAACGCACAGTGTACTCTCTTCACCCACGTTCACAACCCCGTTCACAAACCGCATTCAAACTCACTCCATCCGCGTTTGAACGCGACTTACAGAAAACTTATTTTAATGGAAATTAAACACTAAAACATAAAACAAAAACACTCCTAAAGTTAATCTAAGCTCAAGACGACATCGGTGAAGTCCGAATCGTATCAATCCACCACGATCTTTGAACTCTGACTCAAGTTCCTCCATGGTATGATCTTCTGCATTGGTTCCCCACATATTTGAAGATATAGGAAATGCTGGTGCTGAAAAAGAGGCAAGCTCACTTGTGTCCGGTTGGCGCGAAAGAGCATCGGCGGCTTGTTTCTCAATCCCCTTTTTGTAGACTAATTCGTAGTCATACCCAAGGAGTTTCGTGACCCACCATTGTTGGGTTGGGGTGTGCACACATTGCTCCATGAAGTAGGGTAAGTTACGCTGGTCCGTGTGGATAGTAAACCGTTGGCCACTCAAGTAGGGTCGTCATTTGGTGACGGCATGTAGAATTGCTAGCATTTCGCGCTCGTAGGTGGATAGTTATCGCGATTGATTTGATAATGCTTTGCTCATATATGCCACGGGTCTGCCCTCTTGCATCAAAATTGCTCCAATGCCCTCACCCGAAGCGTCGCACTCCACCACAAAGGGCTTGCCGAAATCCGGAGAGGTAGACATAGCTGTCTTCAAGGCTTCGAAGGCCTTCGTTGCTTTGCCCATCCATTGAAACCACCTTTTCTGAGTAAGGAGGTCAATGGAGCAGCAATTTTGCCGTAGTTGGTAATGAATCGCCGGTAGTACCTCGTCAACCCAAGGAATCCCCTCAATTCCCGCTGATTAGTAGGAATCGGCCAATCCACCATATTCTTGATCTTGCTTGGGTCGGTTTCCACTCCTTTTGCAGAGATTATATGCCCCAAGTACTCCACTCGTGGCTCTCCCCAAAGACACTTTCTCATCTTGACTTTTTACTGGTTTTGTCGCAAGATATTTAATACCTCCCGCACGTGCCGCAAATGCTCACTCCAATTCCTGCTATATACTAGAATATCGTCAAAGAAGACGAGCACGTACCGACGCAAGAGTGGGCGGAAGAGATCATTCATCAGCCCTTGGAAGGTGGCCGGTGCATTGGTGAGCCCAAACGACATGACTCGGAACTCATAGTGGCCAGCGTGAGTTCGGAACACCATTTTGTGCACATCTTCAGGGTCGACTCGAATTTGATGGTACCCCGCTCTTAAGTCAAGTTTGCTGAAATAGGCGACCCTGTGAGCTCATCTAGCAACTCCTCGATCATCAGTATTGGATATCGGTCCTTGACAGTAATTGTATTCAAGGCTCGGTAGTCAATGCAAAACCGCCAACTCCCGTCTTTCTTCCGAACCAGTAGCACCGGCGACGAGTAGGCACTTCTACTTGGTTGAATAATCCCTTGCTCGAGCATTTCCACCACCAATTTACTGATCTCTTCCTTCTGGACATGCGGGTACCGATAGGGCCGGACATTTGCTGGTTCAACCCCTGGAATGATCTAGATCGATGGTCGTGCTGACGAGTTGGCGGCAGTCCTCGGGGTTCCTCGAAGAGATCCTAGAACTCCTGTAGCAGTTCTTGCATGTCAGCAGCTATTTTCCTTGGTGGTGGATGTTCTGGTTCAGCGACAACCATTTGCAATAGTAGAGCTCGGTCCCTTGCACAAGGAAAGCCCACAAGTGGTTGCAATTTCGGCCCTTGTCGCGTTTGATTACCATCCAGCAGCACCCTTCGTCCATTCCTCTGAAATGTCAGTGTGAGGTTTGAGAAATTAAATGTTACGGGCCCTAAGATTTGAAGCCATTGAGTCCCCAAAATAATGTCGGCACCTCGCAAGGCCAACGGATAAAGGTCCAATGTGAAAGTTTGGCTTTGCACCTTCAATTCCACACCTCCACAAATAAAATCCGCTCACAATGTGGTGCCATCTCCAATCGTCACATCGAACCCTTCCGTGGGTTCCGACTCAAGCCCAATCTTCCTAAGGAGCCTTTTGTCAATGAAGTTGTGGGTGGACCAGGTGTCAATCAAGATTCTCACTGTGGTTTTCTTGACTACACCGTTCGCCCGCAAGGTCTTAGGCGCAGCTGTTCCCGAGTAGGCGTGGAGGGAGATTTCGGCTATCATGTCCTCCACGGGTTGCTCCTCAGCTTCTTCTCCTTGATGTCCAGCCACACCTTTATTTTCAGCTACAAACTCATCCTCAGCCTCCTCCAATCCATCGATTAGCATCACCGATCCTATCGATTTAGCACAGCGATGACTGGGTACAAACTTCTCATCACAACGGAAGCATAGGCCCTTGGCCCTTCATTCCTCCACTTGGGCAGGTGTGAGTGCTCGTCCCGAACCTCTAGGTGCATACTTCACATCTTGGGATGGCTTCAAGGGTGCTCGAGGAGATACCATTGCAGTAGCAACTCTTGGTACTCCGGTGATGTTTCCTACCGCTATGGTTGGTTGAGATTGATTGTGACTTCCTTGGCTCGTCCAACTCTGTTTCAGGTGTATCTTCATGGCCCTATGTTTATCTTCCATAAGCACCGCACATCAGCTTGTATGTCACCCCACAGCCCGGAGATGAAAGTGTTGTGAAGTTGCTGATCCGTCCATGGTGGATGACATCGGCTACTAATCCTCTCAAATTCTTCTTGGTATGCCACAACCATAGTCTTTTGCATTGTCTTTGAGAGGAGAGTATTAAAGTCTTCATACCCCAATGCTCCAAATCGTCGTGTGATATCAGCACAAAATTCAGCCCAAGTTTCGATAGCCTCAATGGCATTGGCTGCTCGAAACCAATGAAGCGCCGCATCCTCAAGGTGGAAGCTCGCAAGCGTCACCTTGTATTCTTCCGCCGTACCTTGGTATGTAAAGAATTGCTCCGCCCTATACAACCAATCGATCGGATCACCACCTTTGAACTTGAGGAATTCGAGACGCACGACTTGTCCACGGATGCCGTTGTCTCATTCCGAATCATATCCAAGTCCTTGTCTAACCGGGGGAGCATGCACCATGAAGGGTTGATGATCCCTCCTTCGGTTTTGATTAACTCGTCGTGGTTCCAGATCGTATTGACCCGCCCACGGATCTTGATCTCCAAGGTGGACTCCATAGTGGTTCTCTCGTCGGATGGGTTCACCTGCAACTGGACCTGGTGTAACCATCCTTACTTGCCTTTGCCCATAGGGTGGTGGTAGTAGCGGCTCTTGTGGTTGCAAAGGCTAAACCAGTGGCGGTGGGTTCAAGGGGGTGGACTCACGTCGTGGGGTCGATGGTGTGTTCCCGTTCGCCATTGCTTTCCTTGTCGCCCGTAGTTCTCGCATCATCTCCATCACTATTTGGTTGTTGATGGCCATTTGCTCGGAAAGAGACCCCAACACGGCTTGAACGCTAGGTTCTTCCGTATTTCGATTAGATCGAGTGGTTCCGCGGGTGGAAGTCCCAGCAATCGTTTCCCCCTCCTCTATTAGGACAATCTCTTCTTCATCATCTTGCCGTGCAGCCACGGCTTTGGTGGTCGTCATAGGAAGTGCTTGTTCGAGGAATGGTGGCTCTGATACCAAGCTTGTTACGATCTCCCCTTTAGGCTAAGGTTCGATCTCTTCCAATTTTCTGATCTGGACTAGATCTGGCATGAAACTTTAAAATAAGATCCCAAAATATTCCGGTGTCGGATCGATGTAAAATTTTGATATGTTGTATCCCTAGAAAAGAGCTTTCCAACGAATCTAGTTTTAGGCAAATCGGATATGGGGATCTCGAGATATCATCCTATTAGTGGACGATGGTCAGGGTGGTCTGTTTTGGATCCGTGGATGGAGGCACATGATCCTAAGTAATGGTGGTTAGTGGATGACTGGCGTTAATGGGGTGGCACCGGTGAAAAGTGGTGGTGGAAGGGTTATGGTTTATGGAAGGGTTAGGGCAAGTGATGGATAGATTGGAAGAAGGGGGAGGAGAGTGCCGCCCCTAAGCGACTAGAGTGATTGGTCGGTCGAAGGAGGTTAGAAGCGACGTCACCGGGGATTGGGAGAACGGGAACGAAGAAGACGAAGGAGGCAATGAAAACTCAATTCTCGATAATCAATAACGACTTTGGTTGCCATCCACATCCTTTTAGAGGCTAACCACAACTCAAAATTAACCCTAACAATACAATTTTCGCTGATCGCGTTCGAACGCATCCGACCGCGTTCGAACGCATCGAGTTCGCTCTTCTCTGGATTTGCGAACGCAATGCAGGCATTCGAACGCTCGATCGAACGCGCGCCTATTTCCCACTTCTCTGGATTTGCGAACGCAATGCAGGTGTTCACAATGCGTTCGAACGGGGCGTTCGAACGCACAGTGCACTCTCTTTACCCACGTTCACAACCCCGTTCACAAACCGCGTTCGAACTCACTCCACCCACATTCGAACGTGACTTACAGAAAACTTATTTTATGGAAATTAAACACTAAAACATGAAACAAAAATACTCCTAAAGTGAATCCAAGCTCAAGACGACATCGGTGAAGTCCGAATCGTATCACAAGAGTAACCCGTGGGATTGGATCTATAGGGCGGAGCAATTCTTCACCTATCAAGGGACACTTGATTACCAAAAAGTGCTTCTAGCCTCATTCCACCTTGAAGATGTAGAGATGAGGTGGTTTCAAGCAGCACATCGCGTGCGCGCCTTCACTACTTAGGAGGAGTTCTTCGATGTGTTTTGTGTGCATTTCGGACCCTTCGACTATGAAGACTTCCAAGCCATCTTGAGGAAGCTAACCCAAAAGACCTTTCTAAGAGCCTACAAAGAGGAGTTTAAAAGAATTAGCAATCGAGTCCATGGGTGGTTGGACTCTGCTCTTAAAAGCACCTTCATCTCCGGGCTTCGTCGTGATAGCCAAGCAGAAGTCAAAGCGACTTGTCCTACTACTTTATTGGAAGCCTTCTCGGCAGCTCAAATGATGGAAGAGAAGATACGGGAGTTAAAGGCAATACACCATCCAACGTGAAGCACTAGCGACTCGCGCTCCAACCCTAGACTGTCAGTCTTGGGTGTGGTGCATTCGAGGTGGGCTTGCTGAAAAGGAAGCGAGCTCACTCGTGTCCAGTTGACGCAAAAGAGCATCGGCCACTCGGTTCTCAATCCCCTTTTTGTAGACTAGCTCGTAGTCATACCCAAGGAGTTTCATGACCAACCGTTGTTGTGCTGGGGTGTGCACACATTACTCCATGAAGTAGGGTAAGCTACGATGGTCCATGCAGATAGTAAACCATTGGCCAATCAAGTAGGGTCACCATTTGGTGACAGCATGTAGAATTGCTAGCATTTCACACTCATAGGTGGATAGCTGTCACGACCGGTTCGACAATGCCTTGCTCATATATGTCATGGGCTTGCCCTCTTGTATCAAAACAACTCTAATGCCCTCACCCGAAGCGTCGCATTCCACCACGAAGGGCTTGCTGAAATTCGGTAGAGCCAAAACTGGTGCGGTATACATTGCTGTTTTCAATGCTTTGAAAGCCTCTGTTGCCTTGCTCATCCATTGAAACCCTCCTTTTCTGAGTAAGGAAGTCAGCGGGGCAGCGATCTTGCCGTAGTTGGCAAAGAATCACCGATAGTACCCCGTCAACTAAAGGAATCCCCTCAATTCTCGCTGATTGGTGGGAAGCAGCCAACCCACCATGTTTTTTATCTTGCTTAGGTCGGCTTCCACTCCTCTTGCTAAGATTATGTGACCCAAGTACTCCACTTGTGGTTCACCCCAAAGGCACTTGCTCATCTTGACTTTTAACTGGTCTAGTCGCAAGATATTCAACACCTTACACACATGCTGTAAGTATTCGCTCCAATTCCTATTATACATTGGGATATCATCAAAGAAGATGAGCACATACTGACGCAAGAGCAGGCGAAAAAGGTCATTCATCAGCCCTTGGAATGTCGCTGGTGCGTTGGTAAGTCCAAACGGCATGACTCGGAACTCGTAGTGGCCATCGTGAGTCTGAAAAGCTGTTTTGTGCACATCTTCTAGGTCGACTCGGATTTGATGGTACCCTACTCTTAAGTCAAGCTTGCTGAAGTAGGCTGACCTTGTAAGTTCATCCAGCAACTCCTCAATCACTAGTATTGGGTACTAGTCTTGGATAGTGATCGCATTCAAGTCTTGGTAGTCGACGCAAAACCGCCAACTCCCATCTTTCTTTCGAACCAGCAACACCAACGATGAATATGCACTCCTATTCAGTTGAATAATCCCTTGATCTAGCATCTCCACCACTAATTTGCTGATCTCCTCCTTCTGAACATATGGGTACCGATATAATACGAATCAGATCAAATCGAATCATATCAAAGGGAGATTAGGTTATTTGGATTGAGTCTAATTATCTTATTTCGTTATTTGGTTTAATTAGCTAAATTCAGCTCTATGCAGTATTGGGAAAATATTCATAGAATATTCTACACATATCCAAATAATATAAAACTAGTTGGATAAGGTCTCCAACCTCCAGATCTACAACTTTTATATTCATGACTTCTCCATATTCAGAATTTATCTGTGACAAAATGAAAGCTCAATCCGAGAGGTAATCGGAGAAGATAAGGAATACTGGTTTAGTTGGTTTGTTAGGGTTTCATAATGTTTAAGGACTTGTTGGCTAGCCTCTATAAATATGTGGATGGCAGCCAACTTTATTATGGAATTGGATTATTGATTTTCTGCCTTCTATCTTCTCTCTAGACTTCTCTCTCCTCCCTCTTCACCATCCTTCCACCTCTATAGTTGGCAATATTTCTCCTAACTTTTAATCTCTCTCGACTGTCGAGCCACCCCTTTTCTTTGGGATCTCGACCACTTTGTTCCCTTCGTCTACTTCTCTTAATCACATTCACAATCCACCTTCATCTCTATAACCATCTATAACCCTAACATCCACTTCACCTGTCACCACCACTATCACCCACGTTATTCCGTATTTTCGTTCCTGTTACAGTTCAAATCTGCGAAGAGCGTAAATACAAAAGTTGTAGATCAGAAAGTTACAGATCTAATCCAATTTGTTTTGTAATTTTCTGACTACTAGAGAATATCTGATGAATAGTTTTCTATGATTGTGTGGACTACTTCCTACAATAAAATCAGATCTTAAAGATTTTTTTTTTCGTAGCCAATCTTTTGGTACAAGAACCTATTAATTTGGTATCAAAACACATCAATTTGGTATCAGAGCTCATCAAATTAGTATTGAAGCTTATCAAATTGGTATCAGAGCTAAGCGAACCTTAGATCTCCATTAATGGTTGAAACAAGGAAGATGACATCAACAAGAAGACCTACAGAGCGCACTCCGACAAGGGAAGACTAAATCCATGATGACCCTAACTGTAAGGCCGATTCCTTTGGAGCGACCACGGTAGGACCGAGTCAACCAACGTCTATGGGGTCGAATATGGATGAACTTAGGGGCATGTTCCAAATATTGTTGCATAGAGTAGTCAACATTTAAAAGGATCACAATGAATTCAAGGAATATGTTGTGAATCGATTGGGTTCGTCATCTCCTCAACGACGAACGAAGTTTCAAGAATGACCAGCAGTGGGACCTCATTGAACCGAAACTCCACAGGTCCAGGAGCATCATATGAGTGTCAATGATCCCCTCCTTCCTATACCTTCACATCATCCCCCACCTTCGTTACAAAACCCAACATCGACGGTGGTGGAACCCGAGAGGCGTGCAGCATTGGTGTACTTCGTCGATGAGGAGGATTGGCACTATGAGGATGAGGTTGATCCTTATGGAGATGGTGATGGACGTGCTCGAGGATTTAGAGAAGGTGATCAACATGCACAAAAGTTTAGATCTGAATAAAGGATCTTTCACGAACCCGACAACGCTATTTAGGGGAGAACCGCACTCTTGGATTTTCCAAAATTCCAAGGCGGTGATTCAACGGATTGGGTGTTTCAAGTTGAATAATATTTTGATTGTCAAGGTACAGTTGAAGATGCAAAGGTCCAAATGGCAAGCTTTCACCTCTAAGGAACGGCATTGCATTGGTATAGATCAATTATTCATTGTGGTGGATTTACCGGATTGGCTAATTTTTGTAGAAAGATTACACGTAGATTTGGGACAGCAACATAAGAAGATTTCGCTGCCACATTAAGCAAAATAGTCAGAGGACAACCATATTGGAGTATCAAGCTAAGTTTAAAAGAGTTAGTACTCTATGTCCTACTTTTATTGTGGAATGAGATATTGATGAGTACTTTTATTTTAGGGTTGCGGAATGAGATACAAAAGGATGTTCGTACTCTATGTCCTACTACTCTTAAAGAGTCCTTTGAGAAGGCCGTCAGGATGGAACAAAAGCATAGGGCTCTAAAGAAGGTGGCGAAAACCAATAGGGACAATCGAGATTGGCGGTTTGCACCTAGGATGCCGGCTGAAAATTCTACGGTTTCAAAATCAGTGGCTGTGAGCACTAGACCACGGCCACATTTGAGACCTTCTTCAAATGTTAGAGGAGGCACTAGACCCTCATTTCCAACTCTCACACCTGCCTAGGTGGAGGAGCGAACAGAGAAGGACCTTTGCTTTCGATGTGATGAGTGTTTCACCCCCGGTCATCAGTGTTCTAAAGTGATCGGGAGTGTGATGCTTATCGATGGTCTTGAAGAGGATGATGAGGAGTGTCTAGAGGAGGTCCATGAGGAAGCCATTGTGGAGGACGTTGAGGAAGATATCCATGCTGAAATATTGATGCATGCATATTCGGATACTTCCGCGTCGAGGACGTTATGGGTAGACGGATTCATTAGAAAGCATTGTGTGCACATCCTCATCGATTCAGGGAGTACATTAGAAAGCATTGTGTGCATAACTTTCTAGATGAGAGGTTAGTGAGGAGATTGGTTTGGATGCCGAACCGACTACTAGGTTTGACGTTGCTATTGGAGATGGCACGAAGCTTAAGGCGGAGAGCTTGTGTCACCGAGTCGGTATATGAGTGCAAGGACACGACATCATTGTGGACTTGTATCTGTTGGCACTGCGAGTAGCAGACATTGTCCTTGGTGCTCAGTGGTTACAGAGTTTGGGACCCGTCACATTTGATTTTGGGAGCATGTGGATGAAATATAAATAAGGAAACAAAGATGTGCGACTTGATGGTGTTCGGACTTCGTCGATTCCTGCGATGCAGCCTTTGGTGGGGTTCTTGGTGCATATCCAAGACGAGCTTGCAGAGGAGACTATATTTAGTAAGCTTGACTTGAGGGCCGGGTATTATCAAATTAGATTTCACCCGACGGATGTGCACAAAACTATATTTCGGACTCCGGATGGGCATTACGAGTTCCGAGTGATTCCGTTTGGTCTCACCAATGTTCCAGCTACCTTTCAAGGCCTTATGAATGATATATTTCGGCCTCTATTACGAAGGTATGTCTTGGTATTTTTTGATGATATTTTGGTGTATAGCAGGACTGAATTGGAGCATTGGCGGTATTTGGAGGACGTGCTGAATTTATTAGAGCAAAACTAATTGAAGATCAAGAAGTCCAAATGCCTATGGGGAGTACCAAAGGTGGAGTATTTAGGCCACATCATTTCAGCGGATGGTGTAGCGACGGATCCTCAAAAAGTTGCGTGTATGACCGCTTGGTCTATTCCTACTAGTACCACCGGATTGAGAGAATTTTTGGGGATGACTGGTTATTATTATCGATTTATCGCCAGATATGGCAAGATCGCTGCTCCTCTCACTTCTTTTTTGAAGAAAAACTCTTTTAGATGGACGAATAAAGCCACTTCAAGTTAGACAAGGGCTTGGATATGATCATGATCGAGACAATGGTATCCATGGGTGAACCGAGCGTCTCGAATTTCCAAAGTTCAAAGGTGGTGACCCGATCGATTAGTTGTATATGGCGAAACAATTCTTCGCATACCAAGGTACAGCAAAAGAATATAAGGTGATGCTTGCGAGCTTCCACCTTGAAAATGTGGCACTTCATTGGTTTCGGGCAGCCAATGCGCGTGATACGATTGAAAGTTAGGCCGATTTCTGCACCGATATATCACGTAGTGATTTAGAGCGTCGAGGTATGAAGACTTTGATGCTCTCCTCTCAAAGACTATAGAAAGGACCATGGTTAGAGCATACCAAGAAGAATTTGAGAGGATAAGTAGTCGTTGCTAACCTTCTTAGACTGACCAACAACTTCGCAGCACTTTCATCTTAGGGTTGCGAGGAGACATATAAGTTGATGTGAGGGATTTACGGCCTAGAACCTTAAAGGAGGCCTTCAAGGATAAAGTACTAATGGAAGACAAGCATCAAGCAATGAAGATGCACATCAAACACAACTAGGCAAGCCAAGATAGTCGCAACCCGGTTCGGCCTACCATAGCGGCAGGAAATGCAACCGGCATACCAAGAGCTGCTGCTGCAATAGTGCCTCCTCAAACACCCCTGAGGCCCGCTCATGATGTGAAGTATGCACCTAGAGGTCCGGGTCGAGCACTCACACCTGCTCAAGTGGAGGAGCAAAGAGCCAAAAGCCTATGCTTTCACTGTGATGAGAAGTTCAAACCTGAACATCGCTGCGCTAAACCAATGGGATCAATGATGCTAATAGATGGATTGGAGGAAGCTGAGGATCTGGTTGTAAATGAAGATGAGGATATGGCTGAACATCAAGAAGTAGTAGCGGAGGATCAGCCCGTGGAAGACATTATAGCCAAAATCTCCCTCCACGCCTATTCCGGACAACCACACCAAAATCCTTGCGAGTAAATCCACCACCACGAATAACCGATCTATACCAATGCAATGCCATTCCATGAAGGTGAAAGCTTGCCATTTGGACTTTTGCTTCTTCCGCTGTACCTTGACAATCAAAATATAATTCAACTTGAAATACCCAATCCGTTGGATCACCGCCTTAGAATTTTGGAAAGTCCAAATGTGCGGTTCTCCCTCGAATAGCATTGTCTGTTTCGCGAAAGATCCTTGGTTCAAATCTAAACCTATCTGCATGTTGATCACCTTCTCTAAATCCTTAAGCATGTCCATCACCAACTCCATAGGGATCAACCTCATTCTCATAGTGCCAATCCTCCTCATCAACGAAGCACACCGATGCCACATGCCTCTCGGGTTTCACCACCGTCGGTCTTGGGTTTTGTAACGGAGGTGGGGGATGATGTGAAGGCATAGGTAGGAGGGGATCATTGAT
The DNA here is from genome assembly GCF_048772165.1 of Typha angustifolia. NCBI lineage: Eukaryota > Viridiplantae > Streptophyta > Magnoliopsida > Poales > Typhaceae > Typha > Typha angustifolia. The sequence continues at coordinate 4,845,211 of NC_133252.1, read as the reverse complement.
ACTCATATGATGCACTTGGACCTGTGGGGTATCGGTTCTATGGGGTTCCAACGCTGGTCCTTCTTGAAACTCCGTTTGTCGTCGAGGAGATGACGAACCCAATCGATTCACAACATATTCCTTAAATTCATTGTGATCCTTTTACATGTTGTCAACTCTATACAACAATGTTTGGAACATACGCCTAAATTCATCCATATTCAAACTCATGAATGTTGGTTGACTCGATCCTAATGTAGTCTCTCCATAGGAATTAGCCTCATGGTTAGGATCATCGTGCATTGAGTCCTCCCTTGTTGGTGTGCTCTCCATAGGTCTCCTTGTTGATGTCATCTTCCTTGTTTCAACCATTAATAGAGATCTGAGGTTCGCTTGCTCTGATACCAATTGATGGACTCTGATACCACTTTGATACGCTCTGATACCAAATGTTAAGCTCTCATACCAAATTGATAAGATCTGGAACCAAAGATAGGCTACGTTAAAATTCCTTCAAGATCTGAATTTATTACAAGAATCAGTCTGCGCAACTGTGAAAAAATATTCGTCAGATATTCTCCGATAATCAGAAAATTATGAAACCAATTGGGTTGGATCCGTACTTCTTGATCTACAACTTTTGTATTTACATCCTTCATAGATTCTAATTGTAGTAGGGATGAAAACATGGAATAACGTCGGTGATAATGGTGGTGATGGGTGGAGTGGATGTTAGGGTTATGAATGGGTATGGAGATGAGAGTGGATTGTGGAAGTGATTAAGAGAAGTAGACGAAGGGAACAAAGTGGTCGAGATCCCAAAGAAGAGGGGTGACTTGACAGACAAGGAAGATTAGAAGCGAGGAAAAACCTTACCAATGGTAGAGGTGGAAGGATAGTGATGAGGAAGGAGGGAGGAGTCTAAAGAGACGATAGAAAGCAAGAAATCAAGAATCCAATAGCGTAATGAAGTTAGCTGTCATCCACATATTTATAGAGGCTAACCAATAAGTCCTAAAATAATATGAAACCCTAATTCTAGAGGATTGTCGTCAAACGCGCCTAATCACGTTCGAACGCACTCAAAAAGCTCGTTCTCTGGATTTGCGAATGCAACACAGGTGTTCGAACGCATAATACGCATTCTCTGTATTTGCGAACCTAATGTAGGCATTCATAAAGGCGTTCGAACGCAACCCCATCTGCGTTCAAACGCGACCTACAGAAATTTTATTTTAATGAAAATAAACACCTAATGTAATAAAAAAAGATCCTAACTAAGTGTATCAGCTTGTTGCTCTCCCTCTCTGAATCCTCGAGCATGCCCATTACCATCTCCGAAGGGATCAACATCATCATCTAAGTGTCAATCTTCTTCATTGACGAAGCGTACCGATGCCGCATGCCTCTTGTGTTCCACCTCCGTCGGCCTCGAGTTGTCTATCGGATGTGAGGGATGATGTGTAGAAGTAGATAAAAGATGATCATTGACATTAACATGTCGTACCCGGACCTATGGGTTATTGGTTCAGTGTGGTCCCACCGTTGGTCCTTCTTGAGGTACCGATCTTCGTCGAGGAGATAACGAAGCCAATCGGTTCATGACATATTTCTTCAAGGCATTATGATCATTCTGCATTACGTCCACCCAATGCAGCAATGTTTGAAACATACTCCTAAGTTTATCCACCAAGCCCATGTTCACACCCATGGATGTTAGTTGACTTGGTCCTACCGTTGCCGCCCCAAGGGAATTGACCTCTCGGTTAAGGTTTTCGTGGATTGAGTCTTCCCTTGTTGGTGTGCTCTCCATTGATCTCCTTGTTGATGCCATCTTCATTGTCTCTACCATTTATGGAGGTCCGAGGTTTGCCTGGCTCTGATACCAATGATAGATTACGGAACGATCCCTTTAAGATTTGGATTTATTGTAAGAAGAAATCTGTGCAACCGAAGAAAAATATTCACCAAATATTCTCTCGTAGCTAGAAAATTATAAAACCAAGGTTGATCGATCCATAACTTCCTAATCTACGTTTTTTGTATTTACTCCCTTCATAGATTTGAATAGAAACTGTGACAAAAATATGCTATAGTGAGGGTGAGGGTGGTGGTGACAGGTGGAGTGGATGATAGGGTTATGGATGATTATAGAGATGAGGGTGGATGGTTGATATAGTTTAAGAGATAAAGACGAAAGAAGAGAAGTGGTTGAGATTGCAAAAAGGAGGAAGGACTTGATAGACGAGGAAGGTTAGAAGATAGATGAGATCTTGCCAATGGTAGAGGTAGCTGGTTAGTAAAGAGGGAGGAGGGAGATTAGGGTAAAGAGACTAAAGATAGGATAAAGGAGGGTAGGAACCAATATTCATTCATTATAATGATTTTGGTTGCCATCCACATCTTTATAGAGGCTAGCCAACAAGTCAAAATAACAATTATTAACCATAATACTAGTGGACTCTCGCCGATCGCATTCGAACGAGGTCGACCATATTCGAACTGATGCAGACATTCGCACGCGGGCGTTTGAACGCGCCTAACTACGTTTGAATGCATATTTTGTGTTCTCTGTTTTTGCGAACTGATGCAAGCATTCGCAAAGGCATTCAAACGCGCCCCCTTTCTGCGTTCAAACGTGACCTACAGAAAGTTTATTTTTCTGAAATTAAATAACTAATGCAATAAAAGAAGACTCTAGCAAAGTGTATCAATAACCCACCACAAATCAGCTGTAGTATTCTGTCAAACTCAAAACTCAATGCAGATCCTTAGGGTTCTTTGGCATCGGTCACTCCATCATGCAGGCTATCTTCCCTGGGTCGGCTGCAATGCCTTGGGCTAAGATGATATGCCTAAGGAACTCCACTTGTTGCTCCCTCCCATAGACATTTGGACAGCTTGACCTTCAACTTATGTTGCCACAATAAATTCAAGACCTCTTTCAAGTGATGTAGATGATCTAGCCAAGTTTGGCTATAAACTAATATGTCATCAAAAAAGACAAGCACGTACCGACGAAGGAGTGGTCGAAACACATCATTCATCAAGCCTTGGAACGTCGTTGAAGCATTCATTAGGCCGGAGGGCATAACCCGGAACTAATAGTGGTCATATGAGTTCGAAAGCCAATCTTGTGCATGTCTGCCGGGTGCACTCAAATCTGATAGTAGCCCACGCATAGGCTGAGCTTGCTAAAATATGTAGCCCCTGCTAGCTCATCAAGAAGCTCCTCAATAACCGGAATAGGATACCGGTCCTTGATAGTGATGGAGTTCAAGGCTCTATAATCGACATAAAATCTCCAACTACCGTCCTTCTTCCATACCAATAGAATGGGGAAAGAATATGCACTACGGCTAGGCTGTATAATCCCTTGTGTAAGCATCTGATACGATCTTCCCTTGATTGAGTTTGATCTATCTCGTTATCAAATCTGTGTAGGAACTTGCACGAAAATTTTGAAGAAGATTCCTGATGATATAACCGTTGGATCAATGTGAAATTTTGATAGGTCGTAGCCCGGGAAAAGAGCTTTCCAACAAATCTAATTTTGGTGATTCGGACGGCAGGATCTGGAGATATCTTCGGATGAGTGGGCAAACATCAAAAAGTCCGATCTACTAGATTCAGATCAGAACATGATTTTGGATCCGTGGGTGGAGGGCACGTGATCCTAGGTGGAATATGGAGATGGTAGGTCGGCGGTGAAGGGTGGCATCGGTAAGGAGGGTGGTGGGGAAAGATTATGGATGATGGAAAGGGGTAGGGTGAAGGTAATGATAGATTTGAAGAAGAGGGAGGAGTGGGCTGCCCCTAAGAGACTAAGGTGAGTGGCTGGTCAAGGGAGGCTAGAGTCGGCGACACCATGGTGGTGGCTGCTACCATGGGAAGGAGGGAACGAGAGGGAAGGAAAGGAAGAAGATTAGGGCAAGAAACTTAATTCATTAATCACCCTCTTTTTGGTTGCCATCTACACCTTAAGAGGCTAACTAAACAAGCCAAAAATGATAATTATTAACCCTAAAAATAATGAATTTGCACCGATCGTGTTTGAATGGGGTCTAACGTGTTCGAACGCACAAATTGCATTCTGTCGATGCAAACATATGCAGGTGTTCGCATGCGGGCGTTCGAACAGGGTCGAGCATGTTTGAACGCACAATTTGCGTTCTCTGTTGATGTGAACGCTTGCAGGCATTTGCAAAGGCATTCGAATGTACCCCCTCCCGCATTCAAATGCAACCTACAGAAACATTATTTTTCTCTAAATAAAACAACTAACACAATAAGAAAAGACTCCCGTAAGGTATATCCATATTCGAGACGACTCGATGAAGTCCGAATCACAGCATCGTATCAATCCACCATGCTTCCACCACCTTGTCCTCAAGGTGTGAAATTGGGGAAGCGGTCCATGATATCTGACTCTAGTTCCTAGGTAGATTCGCCAATGAGCTTGCCTAACCACTCGATCAACACTTCTATCTCCAATCTAGATCCATGGTGCCGTCTCCTACAGCCTAAGACTCAGATCAGTTCAGCTAGGCTATCTTCCTCCATTGGTTCGAGTAAGGCCGAACCCATCACTTGATTAGACCCGATATGGGCCTTCAATGTTGACATGTGGAAGACTGAATGGACCCGGGTTCTTTTGGGTAGGTCCAATCGGTAAGCTACTAGACTGATTCATTGTAGCACTCAATACGGCCCGTAGTACTTGTGACCTAGCTTTTGGTTCAAAATTGGCCTTAATGTGGATTGCCAATACGGTTGGGCTCGAACGAACACCAATTGACCCGCCCTTGTCATGAGTCTGCTTCATGCAGTTTTGAGCTAATGCTAGGTGAATCTTAAGCCATCTCAAGGTTTCATCTCGGTCCGCAAGTTCCAAGTCGAGCTCGATCTGATCCGACGTCAAGAGTCTATCGTAGGCACGCAAGACAAGGGGAGTGCGCTCATAAACCACCTCAAAAGGGGGTCATGCCGTTGCTAGAGTGATGAGCCGTATTGTAAGACCACTCTACCGATGGGAGGAATTTGACCCAATCTCTTGGACGGTCTGCCACAAAGCAACGCAAGTATTGCTCGAGTCTACGGTTCACCACCTCGGTTTGGCCACCCATCTTGGGGTGATAAGCTGAACTAAGGTTGACTCGAGTCCCTTGCAATATGAAAATCTTAGACCAAAACCCACTGATGAAGATACGATTCCAGTCTGACACGATCATCCTAGGCTCCCATGCAAGTGTGCCACTTCTCAAAAAAAAATTTCAACAACCTTCTTCACTGAAAACGGGTGCGTCAATGCTATAAAATGAGCGTATTTGCTCAGCCTATCCACCACCAACTAGTCTCGAATCTCTGGCAACCCCTCGATGAAGTCCATGGAGATGTCCTCCCAAATATGCTCGGGTATAGGCAGCAGTTGCAATAGCCCACTTGGTTTGAGCATCTCCGTCTTGACTCATTGGCAGATTTGGCATTCTCGCACATATTTTTTCACGTCCGACTTCATCACTGTCCATGTACAGCTTTGGGCCAGCCACTTGAAGGTGCGTAAGACCTCTTCATGGCCTGCTATAGGGGTATCATGGAAGTGTGCCACCAATAGTCTCTACAACCCCTCGTCTACAAGTACCTTGATCCGCCCGCGCTCGAGCACCAACCCATCGCACTCCTCGTGCTCGGGGTGGCTCAATGGGTTCTCTCTCAGCTCCTCCTCGAGTCGGACCAAATCTCGATCCTCTGTACTGGCTCTTCGCAGATCTAAAAAGAAAAGGAAGGTTGGGCTGAAAAGAAAAAAGCAAGCTCGCTTGCGTTTAGTTGGCGCAAAAGGGCATCGATAGCCTAGTTCTCAATCTCCTTTTTGTAGACTAGCTCATAGTCATACCCAAGGAGCTTCGTGACCCATCGGTAGACATGGCTGCCTTCAATGCTTCAAAAGCCTTTGTCACCTTGCTTGTCCATTAAAACCCTCCTTTTCTGAGTAAGGAGGTCAGCGGGACAGCGATCTTACCGTAATTGGCAACGAATCACTAATAGTACCCCGTCAATCTAAGGAATCCACTCAATTCCTACGGATTAGTAGGAATCGGCCAGCCCACCATGTGTTTGATCTTGCTTGGATCGGCCTCCACTCCTCTCGCTAAAATTATGTGCCTCAAGTACTTCACTCTTGGCTCACCCTAAAGGCACTTGCTCATCTTGACTTTTATCTAGCTTAGTCATAAGATATTCAACACCTCTCACAAATGCCACAAGTGTTCGCTCCAACTCTTGTTATACACAAGAATATTGTCAAAGAAGACAAGCACATACTGACGCAATGAAAAATGTCATTCATCAGCCCTTGGAAGGTCATCGGTGCGTTGGTGAGCCCAAATGGCATGACTCTGAACTCATAGTGGCCATCGTGAGTCTGGAACGTCATTTTGTGTACATCTTCCAAGTCAACGCAGATTTGATGGTACCCCACTCTTAAGTCAAGTTTGCTAAAGTAAGCCGACCCTGTGAGTTCGTCCAGCAGCTCCTCGATCACTAGTATTGGGTACCCGTCTTTGATGGTGATCGTATTCAAGGCTTGATAGTCGACACAAAACCGCCAACTTTCATCTTTCTTTTGAACCATCAGCACCGACAATGAGTAGACACTCCTACTTGACTAGATAATCCCTTGCTCTAGCATCTCGACCACCAATTTGCTAATCTTCTCCTTCTAGACATATGGGTACTGATATGATCGAACATTTGCTAGTTCAGCCCATGGGATTATCTGAATTCGATGGTCATGGTGACAGGTCGGCGGTAGTCCTCGAGGCTCCTCGAAGAGGTCGCTAAATTCCCATAATAGCTCCTTCATGTCAGCGGATATTCCACTGGGTAGTGGATGTTTAGGTTCAGCAATAGCCATTTGCATGAGAAGAGCTCGGTTCTCTATACATGGAAGTCCAAACAGTAGTTGCAACATTGGTTCTTATCGCGGCTGATTTTCATCTAGCAGCACTCTCCGACCATTCCTCCGAAATGTAAGTGTGAGGTTTATAAAATCGAATGTCACGGGCCCCAAGCTTTGAAGCCATTGAGTCCCCAAGACAATGTCGGTACCTCAGAAAGCGAACGGATAAAGATCTAATGTGAAGATTTGGCCTTGCACCTTCAACTCCACGTCTCTACAAATAAAATCAGCCCGCAATGTAGTGCCATCTCTGATCGTCACATCGAACTCGTCTGTGGGTTCTGACTCGAGCCAAATCTTTCGAAGGAGCCTCTCATCGATGAAGTTGTGAGTGGACCCGGTATCAATTAGGATTCTCACTGTGGTCTTCTTGACTACACCATTCACCCGCAGGGTCTTTGGTGCGGCTGTCCCAGAATAGGCGTGGAGGGAGATCTCGGCCATAATTTCTTCCACGGGCTGCTCCTCCACTACTCCTTGCCTACAATCTATCTATTAGCATCACCGATCCCATCGGTTTGGCACAGCAATGTCCTGGTATGAACTTCTCATAGCAACGAAAGCAAAGGCTTTTGACTCTTCGCTCCTCCACTTAAGCAAGTATGAGTGCTCGACCTGGACTTCTCGATGCGTGCTTCGCATCGTGGGAGGGCCTCAGGGGTGCCCGAGGAGGCACCATTGCAGCAGCAGCTCTTGGTACACCGACTGCATTTCCTAACACTATGGTAGGCTGAACCGGGTTGCAGCTATCTCAGCTTGTCCAGTTCTGTTTGATGTACATCATCATTGCTCGATGCTTGTCTTCCATTAGCACTACATCCTCAAAGGCCTCATTTAAGGTTCTAGGCCTTAAAGCCCTCACGTCGGCTTGTATGTCTCCCCATAGTCCCGAAATAAGTGCTGCAAAGTTGTTGATCGGTCCAAGGAGGTTGGCAGCGACTACTTATTCTCTCAAATTCTTCTTGGTATACTCCAATCGTGATCTTTTGTACGGTCTTTGAGAGGAGCGCAACGAAGTCTTCATACCTCGACACTCCAAATCGACGAGTGATATCAGTGCAAAAATTGGCCCACCTTTCAATCGTATCACGTGCATTAGCTACCCCCAAACCAATGAAGTGCCGCATCTTCAAGGTGGAAAATCGCAAGTGTCACCATATGCTCTTCCATTGTACCTTGGTATGTAAAAAATTGTTCTGTCCTATACCGCCAATCGGCTGCATTGCCACCTTTGAAGTTCGGAAAGTCGAGACGCACGGTTCGCCCACGGATACCGTTGCCTCAGTTTGGATCATATCCGAGCCCTTGTCTAACCTGAATGATACGATTCGGACTTCACCGACGTCGTCTCGAGTTTGGATTTACTTTAGGATAAGATTGAGTTTTAGGATAAGATTGAGTTTTAGGATAAGATTGTGTTGTTGGTTAGCCTATAAAAGTATGTGTAGGGCAACCAAAATTATTATTGAATATTGAGAATTGAGTTTGCCTTGCCTCCTTCATCTTCTTCGCTCCCGTTCCCTCAATCTCCCCGGCGACGCCGCTTCTAATCTCCCTCGACAGGCCAATCACCCTAGTCCCTTAGGAGTGGCCCTCTTCTCCCCCTTCTTCCAATTTTATCCATCGCTATCCCTAACCTTTCCATCATCCATAACCCTTCCACCATCACTTTTACACCGGTGCCACCCCATCAACACCGGCCCTCCACAATCCACCATTACCTAGGATTTCGTGCCTTCATCCACGGAATCCAAAACAGAGTATCCTGACGTTCGTCCACTAAACGAACGATATTTCGAGATCCCCATCTCCGATTCGCCTGAAACTAGATCCGTTGGAAAGCTCTTTTCCGGCCCTACAACATATCAAAATTTCACAGCGATCCAACGGCGGGATATTTCGGGATCTGATCTCAAAGTTCCGTGTAAGATCGTATTAATCTTGAATTAGAGCCATAGCACCAAAAGAGGGTTCGTATCAATCTGGTATCAGAGCCTATAGCCGAGGAAGGATCGTAACAAGCTGGTATCAGAGCCACCGTTCCTCAGACAAGCGCTTCCAATGACGATCACTCGATCTAATAGGAATACGGAAGAACCTAGCGTTCTATCCATGTTGGGGTCTATTTCCAAACAGATTGCCATCAACAAGCAAATAATGATGGAGATGATGCAGGAAATACGGGCATGGACGAAACCTTTTTCAACAAGCAAGGCAATCACAAGACAGCATTGGGAACCCTCCACAACATACCCAACATCCTCCACGGCCTCCCCGTTCATCACAAAAATAGGGGAAAGTTCGGCTATCCAGCAAGAGCGAGATTCTACACCTCGACCTATGGTCAGCCGCAACGAACTGCCACCAACTACAATGAGATCTGCAACCATTGTAGCAGCCCTCGGAACCTCCACATCTTCCCATGCACCGGAGACCTTGTCGACAAATCGCGAAGTGCTGGCTACGCCACACCTGGTCGCTGGATATCCCTCATCAGGAATCCTCATCAGTGGTGAAGGAGATGATCCGAAATCGCGAATTTCGACACTTGGGCCGCCTTTCACTAGCTCCCTTTGCAACCATAGTGAGTCGGCAACTAAGAAGAAATTGCATATGGCCTCCAGCGATCTTCTACCATTCTCCTCGGTCAATCGACAGTCGACCACGACAGCTTCATCACCAGCGATGACGTTGCAGCTCCCTGCCAAGCTACCACTCAAAGGAGAAGGCCATGATCTTCCACCCATGGCAGCTGAAGGTGCAGATGTGGCTGGACATCGAGGAGAAGAAGTTGAGGAGCAACAACACGTGGAGGACACGAAGGCCGAAATCTCCCTCGACGCCTATTCGGGGACAGCCGCGCCAAAGACCTTGCGGGTGAACGGTGTAATCAAGAAAACCACAGTGAGAATCTTGATTGACACCGGGTCCACCCACAACTTCATTGACATGAGGCTCCTTAGGAAGATTGGGCTCGAGTCGGAACCCACGGAAGGGTTCGATGTGACGATTGGAGATGGCACCACCTTGCGAGCAGATTCTATTTGTGGAGGTGCAGAATTGAAGGTGCAAGGCCAAACTTTCACATTGGATCTTTATCCATTGGCCTTGCAAGGTGCCGATATTGTTTTAGGGACCCAATGGCTTCGGAGCTTGGGGCCCGTGACCTTTGATTTTACAAGCCTCACATTGACTTTTTGGAGAGATGATCAGAGAGTGTTGTTGGATGGAAGTAAACCGCTGCTTGAACTTCCAAAAGAAAGGGGGCTCGCTTCTTTCTCGGCACCCACTTTTCCTTTCTTTTCAGATCTACGAAGAGCCAGTGCAGAAGATAGTGATCTGGTCCGACTCATGGAGGAGTTGAGAGAGAACCCCTCAAGCAACCCCGAGCACGAGGAGCGCAATGGGTTAGTACTAGAGCACGGGCGAATCAAGGTACCCCGAAACGAAGAGCTACGGAGGCTATTGATGTCACACTTCCATGATACTCCTATAGCAGGTCATGAAGGGGTATTACGTACTTACAAGCGGCTGGCCCAAAACTGTACTTGGACTGGGATGAAGACGGACGTGAAGAAGTATGTGCGTGAATGTCAAATCTGCCAACGAACCAAATCAGAGGCACTCAAGCCTAGCGGGCTGCTGCAACCACTACCTATACCAGAGCGTATTTGGGAGGATATCTCCATGGACTTCATTGAGGGGCTACCGGAGGTTCGAGGACAATCGGTGGTGTTTGTTGTGGTGGATAGATTGAGCAAGTATGCACATTTCATAACATTGTCTCACCCGTTTTCAGCAAAAAGGGTTGCTGAAATTTTTGTTCGGGAAGTGGCACGCTTGCATGGGATGCCTAGGACTATCGTGTCAGACCGGGATCGCATCTTCATAAGTGAGTTTTGGTCCGAGTTCTTCAGATTGCAAGGGACTCAAATCAATCTTAGTTCAGCATATCACCCCGAGACGGATGGCCAAACCGAGGTGGTGAATCGTGGACTAGAGCAATATTTGCGATGCTTTGTGGCGGATCGACCAAAGGATTGGGTCAAATTTCTTCCCTGGGCTGAGTGGTCATACAATACCGCTCATCACTCAAGCATTGGCATGACCCCATTTGAGGCGGTTTATGGGCGCACTCCCCCTGTCTTGCGTGCCTACGATAGACTCGCGACGACGGATAGGACTGAGCTTGACTTGGAGCTTGCTGATCGAGATGAAACATTGAGACGGCTCAAGACTCACCTAGCCACAGCACAAAACCGCATGAAGCAAACGCATGACAAAGGCCGACGTGAGCGAGAATTTGAGGTGGATCAATTGGTGTTCGTTCGAGCTCAACCGTATCGACAATCCACATTGAGACCCATTTTGAACCAAAAGTTGGGATACAAGTACTATGGTCCGTACCGAGTGCTACAACGAATCGGTCCAGTAGCTTACCGATTGGACCTACCTGAAGGAACCAGGATACATCCCGTCTTCCATGTCTCGGCATTGAAGGCCCAGATCGGGCCTAACCATGTAGTGGGTTCGACCTTACCCGAACCAATGGAGGAAGATGGCTCCAATGAGCCAGTTCGAGTCCTAAGTCGTAGGAGAAGACGCCAAGGATCCAGATTAGAGACTGAAGTGCTGATTGAGTGGCTGGGCAAACCTACTGACGAGTCTACATGGGAGCTAGAGACAGACATCATGGATCGCTTCCCAAATTTCAAACCTTGAGGACAAGGTTGCGGAAGCGTGGTGGATTGATACGATTCGGACTTCACCGACGTCGTCTCGAGTTTGGATTTACTTTAGGATAAGATTGAGTTTTAGGATAAGATTGAGTTTTAGGATAAGATTGTGTTGTTGGTTAGCCTATAAAAGTATGTGTAGGGCAACCAAAATTATTATTGAATATTGAGAATTGAGTTTGCCTTGCCTCCTTCATCTTCTTCGCTCCCGTTCCCTCAATCTCCCCGGCGACGCCGCTTCTAATCTCCCTCGACAGGCCAATCACCCTAGTCCCTTAGGAGTGGCCCTCTTCTCCCCCTTCTTCCAATTTTATCCATCGCTATCCCTAACCTTTCCATCATCCATAACCCTTCCACCATCACTTTTACACCGGTGCCACCCCATCAACACCGGCCCTCCACAATCCACCATTACCTAGGATTTCGTGCCTTCATCCACGGAATCCAAAACAGAGTATCCTGACGTTCGTCCACTAAACGAACGATATTTCGAGATCCCCATCTCCGATTCGCCTGAAACTAGATCCGTTGGAAAGCTCTTTTCCGGCCCTACAACATATCAAAATTTCACAGCGATCCAACGGCGGGATATTTCGGGATCTGATCTCAAAGTTCCGTGCAAGATCGTATTAATCTTGAATTAGAGCCATAGCACCAAAAGAGGGTTCGTATCAATCTGGTATCAGAGCCTATAGCCGAGGAAGGATCGTAACACTGAAGAGGATGCATCGTGAATGGTTGATGATCCCTTCTTTGGTTTATGTTAACCCGACGTGATTCTAGTTCGTCTTGCTCCGCCCAAGGGTCTAGAACTCCAAGATGATTACCGTTTAGGTTTGCCCGACAAATGGGCTTACTAGCAAATTGGCCTGGCAAAACTGCCCTTGTTGGTCTCTGTCCAAAGGGTTGTGGCAGCAAGGGTTCTTGCTGGTGAAGGTTTTGAACCGGTGGCGGCGGGTTCATGGTGGTAGACTTGCGTCGGGGGGTCGTCGGTGCGTTTTAGATATCCATGGCTTCTCTCGTCGCCCATATTTCCTGCATCATCTCCATTATCATCTCATTATTGATGGCCATCTGTTTGGAAAGTGATCCGATCATAGCTTGAATGCTAGGCTCTTCCATATTTAGATTCAATCGGGCGTTTCTACGAGTGGAGGTTCCCGTAATCGTTTCCCTCTCCTCCATTAGGGAGATCTCATCCTCCTCGTTTTCCCGTGTGGCCATGGCTCTGGTTGTCATCATAGGAAGCGTGTATCCAAGGAACCACTTTGATACGATCTTCCCTGGATTGGGTTTGATCTATCTCATTATCAAATCTTAGCAAGACCTTGTATAAAACTTTCAAAGGAGATTCCTAATGATATAACTGTCGGATCAATGTCAAGTTTTGATAGGTCGTAGTCCTGGCAAATATTTTTCCAATGAATCTAATTTTGGGTGATTCGGACGACGGGATTTGGAGATATCTTTAGATAAGTGGAAAAACATCAAAAAGTCTGATCTACTAGATTCAGATCAAAATGATTTTGGATCTGTGGGTAGAGACACGTGATCCTAGGTGGAATATAGAGGTGGTAGGCCAGCAGTGAAGGGTGGCACTAGTAAGGAGGGTGGTGGGAAAAGATTATGGATGGTGGAAAGGGGTAGGGCAAAGGTAGTGATAGATTTGAAGAAGAGGGAGGAGTAGGCCGCCCCTAAAGGACCAAGGTGAGTGGCCGATCAAGGGAGGCTAGAGGCGGTGGCGCTATAGTGGTGGCTGCTACCGTGGGAAGGAGGGAACGAGAGGGAAGGAGAGGAAAAAGATTAGGGCAAGAAACTTAATTCATTAATCATCCTCTTTTTGGTTGCTAGCCACACCTTAAGAGGCTAATCAAACAAGCCAAAAATGACAATTATTAACCAAAGAAATAGTATATTTTTATCGACCGCATTCGAACGGAGTCGAACGCGTTCGAACGCACAAATTTCATTCTCTGTTGATGCTAATGTATGCAGGCGTTCGAACAGAGTCGAGCACGTTCGAACACATAATTTTCGTTCTCTATCAATTTAAACGCCTACAGGCGTTTGCAAGGGCGTTCGAACGCACCCCCACCCACGTTTGAATGCAACTTACAGAAACATTATTTTTCTTTGAATAAAATAACTAACACAATAAAAAAAGACTCTTGTAAGGTGTATCCATGCTCGATACGACTCGGTGAAGTCCGAATCACATCATCGTATCAGCATCTCCTTCACCATTCGTGTAATCTCCTCCTTTTGTACGTGAGGGTACCTGTAAGGCCTCACATTAGCTAGCCCTGATCCTAGCACGATCTCAATGCAGTGATCTACATCTTGTACCGACGGCAATCCTTTTAGCTCTTCAAAAAGAGCCGCAAACTCCTACAACAAACTCCACAAATCAACTGGAGTGCTCGATATCTACACCTCAGATGGTTCAGTAGAGCCCAGCTGCATCATAAAAGCATCATCATTATGGCTAGGCAACCCCAAGAGAGGTTGCAAGGTGGCGCCCTACTATAGACGCGCTCCATCCAATCAAACCCATCTACCATTGTGCTTAAAGGTGAGGCACATCTTGCTGAAATCAAGGTCACAAGCACAAGGCTCTACAACCACTGTGTCCCCAATATGACGTCCGCGTCATGGAGTGCAATCGAATACAAGTCTATGACAAAGGTATGACCCTGAACTTGAACGTAAATCGCACTATATATGTTGTCGACTTTGAGCGTCATACCATCACCAATGGTGACGTCGAACCCCACCGTCGGCTTAGAAATAAGTCCAATCTTCCTAACTAGCCATTCATCAAGTTGTGCATGCTCCTCGTGTCAATTGAGGATATGCACTGTATGCTTCGTTATCAAACCATCCATGTGAAAGGTCTTCAAAGGTGTTGTAGATCCGGAGTAGGCGTGGAGAGAAATGCCCACACTATCTATCATGTCCTCCGCAACACCCTTATCATCAATTAGATCGTCCTCCTTAGCCTCTCCATCTATAAGCATCACTGAACCGATTTATTGAACATAGCAATGTTTCGGCGTGAACTTCTCATCGCATCTAAAACACAACCCCTTGGCTCTTCGCTCCTTTACCTGGGCAGGTGCGAAAGTACATACAGGGGCCTTATGAGCTGTCTTTGCATTTGAAGAAGTGCGAAAAGAAGGTTATGGTCCAATTGTACCCAAGAGAATTCTTGGTAGGTAAACCGAGCCGCTAGGGTTGCCCGATTTCATATACTACTTGTTAACCCATGGGTGCTTCACATGACCTCTAAGTGCGCGATGTTTGTCTTCCATAAACAAGGCGTCCTCCACTGCTTGCCCATGCAAGGAGCACCTTTTCATCTTCTTTTGTGCCATGGAAGTCAAAAAATTTCTCAACGCGATAAAGCCAATCCAGCAAGTCACCTTCTTTTAATTTGGGAAATTTCAACCACACCGTATGCCCGTGGATACCGGTATCATGGTTTGGATTGAAGCAAGCTCTAGCCCTAATCAGGGGAGGATGCTCCTCGGGCCATGCCATCTCTCTATGGCGTCCTCTTACTACAGCCATGTTGTTATCTTCTTCTTCCCTCTCAATCCAGAGATCATCATCTTCTTCGTCGACAAATCCCGCTCGCTAGTGAGAGTTACCTTTCCTCAGTTCGGTCGTGGTTTCCCTTTGTGGTACTTGGTCAACTGGTGGAACCATCATACATGTTTTGGAGGTGAAAGACTTTCGTATTTCTGGTCCTTAACTTGACCATTTTTAGGTCACTCGCAACAACCCAGCTTTTTGTTGCACCATCGTTTGACCCAACGTTTTGATAGTTTAGGCAAGGATGGTGGAGAAGGTTTGTCCCAATATTTTGATGGACCTTGATAGCATCTCTATGTTCAGATCGATGATAGGAGATGGAGGAGGTAACGCTGTGTGCGCGTGCTCCTCTTACCCTTTGTTGCTTGATGATGGCGTTGTAGAATTCTACTCTCTCATGCGAGTAGATGTCTCCCCTTTTTCTTCTCTTCTTCGAGTTGCCATGGATCTAGTGGTTGACGTCATTGTGGATGTGTGCCAAGGAAGGCTAGCTCTAATACCAATTTGTTACGGTCGTCTTTGGTGAAGATAATTTTCTATCCGATTTGATAATCTGAATAGAACTCAGCACAGAACTTGTGAAGCTAACTAGGATCGATTCAATCGTTGAAATGATCTAAGATTCAGATATGTTGTTCCTCTTTGAGTTAGGAATCCGATGCAATTAGAATCTTATTGATCGGGTGAGTATATCGAAAGTAATGTAAGAAAAAATGACTGAAAGTTGGGAGGTGGCTGGATGGACATGGGTTGTTTGGTTAGGGTTATGGGAGATAATGATGGGTATGATTGATGGTTTAGTACTTTGGAGAATACGAGATAAGAGAAGGAAGCTTCCAAGTTTGGCTAGTCGCTAGAGGGAGGAGGGAGAAGCAATAGATGATTAACCTTGGCCATAGACAAAAACTCGGGTTGGATTCTGAAGGGGGAGGAAAGAGGAGGGAGGAGGGAGGAGATGGCTCAAGCCTAGATGAAAATAAGTTACAATGTTCAATAATCCAAAAAGGTTTTTCCCACATATTTGGAGGCTAGCCAATCATCCAAAAAACCTTAAACAAATTCTATTACAACTCAACTTACCCATTGTGCGTTCGAACACACCCCGATCGTGTTCGAACAGCCAAAATGCTTTCTCTATATGTGCGAACACGAAACATGATTTCAAACACTGTGTTCGAAAGCCATCTATTTGTGTTCGAACGCACCTACTCGAAACTATCTTATTTTGTTAAACCATAAACAGAAATTGATACAAATTAAAACCACTTAATCATATTCACTATGCACCTAAATCAAGAACTGCTACACTGTAAAACCCATAGCTACCATCTTCCCCCACGAGCCATTGTATCTTACTATCGTCCACCATCACCTTTGATCGTCTGCCACCTCCCACGACTACCGCAATATCAGATATTTTCACTTTTGTCTCGTTTTAACCTTCTCTCACTATTTTATTTTTATCTTTTCACTCCAACCTTGGAATTATGTAAAACGAAAGCCATTAAATCCAAAACTTTTACGTAATAATTTTCTTACGTCAAAATTGATCCAAATCTAGCTCGTAACAACTTTGCCCTCCTATAGTTTTGTTTTTGTATCATTTTATCTCGTACAGCCTAGATTAAAGTAGAATTTAGTATTATTTCTATCAAATTTAATCAAACTAAATGTTGAATTTACAAATATTTATCAAAGACAAAATATGCAAAGGTATGAATAAGCTTTCTAATAAATCTAAAATAATAATGATTATATTTTATATTTTATATTTATATATATATATTTGTCATATCTTTATTATCTAAAATTTGATTAGTATAATTATAGATAAATGAAAAGATTTATCTAATTCTATACAACTAAATTTCTAAGGATACTTTTAAATTTAAACTATAATTAATACTAATATAATATAAGAAAAAGTAATGGTTAAAACTTTAATTTTTCGATAAACTCAACTATGTGATTTTTTTTCTTTAAAAAAAATTACTTTTTGCACTGAGCAATTAAAAATAAGGAAAAAAAAAAAAAAGAGGTTGGAGGACCACAAATTCATAGCTAGCCCGGTGCTCGAGAACCCATCTGCTCAGAAGCAATTCATGCTGAACTTACGGAAGTGGTGGGCGCGCAGATTCGAGGGCCGTACGTGACGGGCCCACATAGAGGGCCCACTCCTCCCCCAACAACCATTTATTTATATTACCCCATCAAACACGTCGCCGACTACCTTTCACATCCATCCCATCAAACCTTTTTATCCTCCCCTCCTCCCACCAATCGCACCGCACAGAGGCCATCGGGAAACAGATCCCCTGCTGCCAGGATGCAGGAAAGGGGTAATTTGCCGCTAATAATTGGCTGCCAAATTATACTTGACCTCCTTGTCTGCACCTAATATTCTCCGTATGACCTTCTAATTTATATGTAATCCTAGGACATACCTTAATTATTTCTATTTTGCTAATAACTAGTTGGAAACAAAAAACAAAAAAACAAAAAACAAAAAAACAAAAAAAGGTTTATTCCTCTCTGTCCTCTTACATCTTCTCTATCCGTTGAAGAAGATACCTCGAAAAGAACGAGGTTGAGACCAGAATTCCAAATGCCCTAATTGAGAGAAGACAACAAGGTGGAGGATGGGTTACACGCCAAAGAATTTCCCAGATTCGAAATTGAAAACGAGGTTCGTTCTATACAATAAAATAAAGCTGCTTTAGTTAAATTTTGTTTATATTTTATGAGTATGGCACGCCATTTTTATTTTAGAATAAATCGGATGGGTTGTCTCAAACCATCTTTAAATGATGTTCTTAGAATGTAGATATAATTTATGGATAATATTATTCATCTTTTTATCTATGGTTTAGAGGAAATTTAAATATAAAAAATATCTCTAACAGTGTTCTTCATTTCATGAACGTGATTAATTTCTTCTCTTTTATTTTTAACTGTAAATGAGAATGCAAAAATATATATATCGGACAACATGAACAGGACACAGCATCTATTCAAAAATCATATAAAACAAACAAAACAGGTCATGAAAATTTGATTAGTCCAAACCATTTAGGAATCCTCTTTAGTTTGTTCAAATCAAACACTTTATATCTTCTTAATTATATATAATATAATATAATACAATAGTGCGGATAAAAGTTATCAGAGGAGGAGTACATGCAATCTATAGAATATATATAGTTATATTCGCCACGTCGGTAGATTTCAGTCCATGACGTGCACAAAGGGAGCGAGGGGAGGAATGCTTCTTCGTTAATATATGAAGGATATATAGGGGACAGTCGAGGGGCATAATTCAGTGGAACGCAGCATGCCTATGATTGCCACTGAAAAGCCTAAGAAGCAGCCTGCAAATGGGGTTCAGTAGACACACAGGAGAAGAAGAGAGAGAGAGAGAGAGAGAGAGAGAGATGCATGTTACCTTTGGGTGGGTTTTCCCTACAAAGATAATTAAGCCGATCGTATTATATATACACCGCACGATATTCGATATGTGAATGCATGCCACGACAAAAACTATTTGAAGGTGAGAAAAGTAAATTAACTTCATTTTTTTTAAAAAAATCTGTTCTCTATTTTAATATGATATCTTTGTCTTATTTATTTTATTGTATGATGTCTGTTTTCAGTTTATCTAATTGCAATATAATATTGCTCTTTATTTTATTGTACTGTAATATGTTACTCTGTTCGCCCTCACGTAAGTATTTATTTTTCAAGTCCTACTCCAATTTATTTTTCAAGTCTATTTATATTTATTTTTCAAATTTTGTTTTTGAAGAAGACCTTTATTTTTTTTTCTAAGTTTGTTTTGAATTGTAGTATTATTGAAAGCTTATAAATATGTATTGGCAATGTTGTTCTTATTTAGTATAAATCTTCTCTTTTTCTCCTCGCATTGTAAGAGATTTGAGATGAGATATATTATATTAGAGTGATTCTAAGTGGAAGTTTTAATAACATGTCAAACTCTTGGATAAGCGAGAACATATTATCTATATGTGCCCTTATAATATGCGCCAATTTGATATAAAAATCTGATTGAATGATTCAGATTGTTCTTAAATAAAAAATAAGGAACAACAATATTGTAATATAACCATTTTTTAGTTTCATACCTTAAGTTCTCAGTTATCTGAAAAATAACATCTCATATATCTATATAAAGATTATATCACAACAAATTCACTGGAGTCAATTTTTTGTTAAATGATAGGAAATTGGCTCAGGACCTTTCCAAGTTCAGTTTGCATTTACTTTTGGGAGTCAAGAGTCAAGGTTCATTTTATGTCCTAGTCAAATTTATTTTTCAAGCCCTACTATAATTTATTTTCAAAGTTTATTGTTAATTGATAGCATAGTGGAGAGCTTATAAATATGCATAGAGTCATGTCTTAGAGGCAATACTATGCATATTCAATAAAGATTTATTTTTTTAGATTTGAGATGGGACACTAAACTCTTAGATTGGCAAGATTTCAGCTATTTTTCCTATTTGTGAAGAGACTTGTTTCATGATCCTTTATCATCTATATAAATAAGAGGTCTAGTTGGCCAAATACTAAAAATTAGTCTATCTTACATACATCTATTGCGGCCAGTAAAAATATGTTAAACTATTTAGTATTTTATATTAAAATAAAAAGGACTAAAAAAATTAGCAATTTATTCTATAAATTATTATTTTAAATTAAGACCTGATTTGTTTACTATCACAGTAAACAATAACTTTGCACAAATTAAACATTTGACAAAGCCTTTTCTATACTAAGTGTTAAATTCAATGGTTTAGTTGTACAATAAAACAATAATAAATTCAATATTTTTCTACCGAGTCTATGAGGTGGCAGTTGATGTATATAACATAGACTTTTTTATGCATCAAGTTTCAGAGTAAAATGTTGAGTTTTTGACCAAACCTGTTCCAATTTATTTTTACGGAACTAAACTATTCCTCAAACTTATTATCGAATGGGGTTTAATTTGATATAGTGTTAATAAAAATGCTGAACTAATCAGCATTTTATCTCTAAGCAAAAACGATAATTAGTTCAGTATTTTTGTCTTGTCCTAAAATACTAATTAGTTTAGCGTTATATATATATATAACTTAATTTTTTAGTAGTTAAAGAAAAAAATTACCTAAGAATAAAAACGTTGAACTGATTAGCGTTTTTAAAAAATGCTAATTAGTTTAGTGTTTTTATTATGGCTATAGTAAATTAGACTTTGTTTAGTAATAAGTTTGAGAGATAGTCTATTTCGGTAAAAAAAATAAAAGAGGGGGCTAGTTTGGTCAAAAACTCTAGAATGTTGGGTAAATAAGTTTTTGATGATGCCTAGTTTTGTTAGAAAATCTTCTATCACAATGATTTTCTAAATCCCTATCTATATATCAATTTATTAAGATAATATTTAAAATTAATAGGCATTCGAATAGTGAAAGTAGAAGTTTTTGTAGTCTCAATACTAAGTTTGAATCAATTAACGATCTTAAGTGTGCTTGAGAACACAAAAGTTACAAAAGCATAGTAGAACTGCTCAACTAGCCATTGACCCAAAGCTTGGTTAGATCAAACTCGGATTTCTAATTGGACTCGAATTCTATTCAGTTGAGATCGGATTTACCCTCTTTTATGTGTCTCATAGAGATTCAAAGCTTGTAACTAATATACCTCTAAGTGAAAGGAGTGTCTTGATCCTTGAGTCAGGTTGAAGGGGCAGAGGAGAGGAACACTATAAGGTTTGCCTAGGAGTTGTTGAAGCTACTAGGTTAAGAGAGAGAGATGAGAAAAAAAATATTACTCAATATTCGATCATCCCATCTGCTCTCTACTATGTTTATATAAAGAGAGACTAAAGATAGAATAGTTACAATCAACTATAACTCAAGCAAAGAGTTATAATTAATTAGGACACAAACATTTAACTAAATCAACTGACCCAACTAGGCTACACCAATAATAAGGCAATAATAAGCTAAGATAGACCGAAATACATAATAATTGCATATATTCATCACGCTTTTATTCACTTTGTCGTTAAGGTGAGAAATCTGAAAATTACGATATAAAATTAGATTCAGCCATTTAATTACCTAATTATTTGAAACTTCAGCCCACGCTATTAGAAATTTTATAATCACGAGCTGTTATGACGAACATGTTGCTTTGACAAGATGTGTAAGGATACCTTTTTAGCTGAATCGACAAGTAATGAATATATAATTGAAGGACATGCTTTCTCGTAACTAGGGGTGGCAAAAGTAACCCAACTTGATAACTCGACCTTTAAATGAGTTTGAATTTAATCTAATTGGTTAAGACCATAGACAAATCAATCAGTCTAACCTAATTATTAAACTAGTTGTATTCGTGTTTATTATTTCAACTCAATTAATCCATATATAACCCGTCAACTAGCTTATGACACGATAACCCATTTATGATGTAATTAACCTATTTATGACCTCATTAACCTATATAAAATAAAAATCTATTTATAACTTAAATAAATCCATTTGGTCTAGTTCAAAGAAAATATGAGATAGTTTATGGTTAAGGATATGTTAGATTGAACTCTAGCAACCTATTTATGATCTCATTAACCTATTTATAAAATAAAAATCTATTTATAACTTAAATAAATCCATTTGGTCTAGTTCAAAGAAAATATGAGATAGTTTATGGTTGAGGATAGGTTAGATTGAACTCTAGTAATAAGGTTGAAACCAGACATAAACGCAATCACTTACCACAAATGATTGATCATAGTGTCATTTATTATTTAGCAATAGTAAGATGTCTTTCATTTGTCATAGTAGATCACTATGATCCCATGAGATAGCATCAATCTCTAAAGAAGAAGTGGTTGATAATGATGAATAAGAAAGCAAGATCAAAGAGGGTTTACCATATACTGCATGAAAGGAAATCATGACATTATGGAGCGGTGTGCTTCATTCAGTCCATGGTAAGGAATGCCATTGGCAATCTTATAAAAACAACAAAGATACTATTCTAAACACTAGTTTAAAATTTTGGTTTGTCTATTTATTTTAAGATAGTACGCTAAGCTCATGTAAAAAATGGTGCCATAAAAGAAAAATAATATTCTTACCAAAATCAACTAATAAATATTAATTTTATATCCAATTAAATGCAGCAGACCATGAAGTTTGGCTACGTCACATTATATAAATTTTAGCAACCTTGCGAGTAGTGTAAGCATGAAATAAAACAGAAAAGTGGTCATACTTCGAGAGTCGAGACACCATCAAACTAAGATAACTAAATAACTACGAATCACTAGTAACAAATGCAATGAGATGCACGTCACTTCCATTATGTTGAAAGTCTACTATTAGTTTGCTGAAATTAAACCTGATATGTTCTAAACTTTAAGGCCATTAAACATTAAGTACGAAGTTTGCACCTTTGAGAGAAAGGCCATTAAATAACCTAATTGACCATAATGGAGTACTATCTTTGATCACCATATCAAACTCATGGACTACTGACCGTACGGGAGTACTATCTTTAATTACCATATCAAACTCATGGACTGCTCTACGAGGAATCCATATTTACTAATTTCGTATTAATAAATATGTGTACTTTTGCAATAAAGGAGAATGTGGACCGGTTGGCCCTTAACGAGACCATTAACACGCATAATGCATGGATCTATACCCGTTGAGTATGTATGAAGGGATATCTTAGCTTGAAGTTCTTGCTTTGTATTAGTTGGATTATCATTCACATTCTGAATAATTTTTGGATTCTCTATCAATATGATAATAATTAGTTTTGTGATTTTGCTCCTTATGACAAACTTTTTATCATAATAGAACCAAAGGCTTTTTGAGTGATGGTCTTCAACTTCACTGGTCATCAAGTGGAGAATGGGTGAGCCGAGCATACATCACTTACGATGAGATGTTGTGAATAAAGGATAATTGGGTGGTCATGGAGGTTCCCATCAGTTTAAGAGTTGCCATGGTACTCATCCATAAGATTACAACTCTCAGATCTTTTCTCCATTATTCAAGTCGTGACAAAATTAGCGGCTGATGATTACTGCTGGCAACATTGACTTTAAGTTGGATGTCGTGCAATTCGTTAATAAAGGGGCTATGTAAGGTAGATTATGGCCATCCTCAAATACGGTTAGTGATGTGTTTGAACTCTTCTTAATATGAACACATGTGTAAGATTGAAAAAGCTTCAAAAGCATTGTTTCGAAGTCCACATATCTTGAAGGTCCAAATTATTTGCAAATGAAGTTGATGAAGACATCCTAAGCTTGAAAGGGTCATGTTCATTGAGTTGACTGGAACATTGGATGACCATATCCTTAATATGGAATAAGGCTAATAAAATCTTGTATTCATTTAGAGTGTCGTAATTAGTAAATGATTAGTCAACATAACAGATCTCAACTCAATTGTTCCCCATGACCAAATTTTAAAAAATATCCAACCATGTCATTCACCTCTAAGGTGCATATCCGAATAGTATTTGAGTGACCACATGGATCAATCGAGAAGCTCATATAGGGATTGCTTGGTTGCCAAAGTTCCAAAGTGGTGTTGTGATCTAATAGTCTTTGGGTTAGGTGTAGGTAATTTTTATCGAATAGAGGAACAAGGGATTGACATAAGGTATAGGAATATGGAGTCAAGAAAATTATGGCTGCACTGGAGGTAGTGGTTATATAAGTAAGCTTTCTTAGTGTGGTGCATCTCAAGTAGGACTCGGGCATTTTCAATCACGATTGAATATGACTCGCTGAAAGTCAATTGCATCAATAAGACTGATACCATCATGTCAATACATTATGGCTATTGGAGCTACATGTTATTCATAGTATTTCTCGATGGAGGAGAGGCATATGTAACAACTATGGTGTTTTTGGTGTCAAGATTGGTGTGGAAGTCATCGTGAAACTGTTATCAACTTTATATGTTATCATAGATTAGGTTACCATAGGAATTGGTCAAATGGCTAAATCCGACCAAAGCTACTACACACACAGACACACACACATAGAAAGAGAGAGAGAGAGAGAGAGAGAGAGAGAGAGAGAGAGAGAGAGAGAGAGAGATGAGGAAAAAAATAATACTTCATATTCAATAAGTTCACTATTTTACTTTCTACTATATCTATATATAAAGAGAGCTAAATATAGAAGAGTTATAATTAACTAGGACTCAAGTAAAGAATTATAATCAATTAGGACTCAAGTAAATAGTTACAATCAATCAGGACATAACTATTCGACAAGGTAAGTCAACCTAACTAAGCTGCACTGATTAACAAAGTAGTAAGCTAGGATAAATCGAAATGAATATCAGTTGCATCACTAACTTGAAGAATTATCTACCTTTGGACCTATTTAAACAAGAAAACTTTAATAACGCAACGCCATCTTTTATTTTAGTTATCACCTTGATTCTTTCTATGGCACCTCTCTCATTGCCTTCTCCCCATGTTTCTAGCCTTCATCAAAAATCTCATCCTCCTTCGTGGTATCTCCTTTCCTTTGCATTGTCTCTTACACCACCAATCCTCTAGTGTTGTGTCACTTATTCCGCCTCCCCTCTGCCTTTGCGGCTTCTCTTCCTCCATGGTTATCACTCTTTCTCCTCTACTTGCTCTTCATTTTATTTTATTTTCTTTCATTCTTTCCCAATTTAAAGTTGACTCCAAAATTGTCTTCAATTTTGACATGAGCTAAGCCTAAGCTCAAAGTCGGCTCAAGCATGGAATGCATTGTTTATAATATTAATGAGTAAAAATAATTAAATAGATAATGATGGAATTTAATGGCATGAAAGAACTAGTAGCAATTGGTATTTCTCATGATTGATAAATTAAAATTGTTCGAGTCTTTTCATTTTCCAAAGCGGGTTTGTACAATTTGTCTGGATTGGATGGCAGAAAGACCTTTTTTTTTTAAAAAAAAAGAAAAGAAAAAAAAGCCGTCAAGCATAGGCTTTTAAATTGGAACTTATTTCTACTTCATTTTTCTTACTCTTCTCTCATTTCGTCTGCGAACTCACCTTAGAAAGAAAAGGATCGTTCAACATCTGCACTGTATAACTGTTCTCTTTCTTCCACAATCCAATAGATCTTTGTAGTTAGGTTAGCCATACGTGTTGAATTCAAGTCGACTTTCTTGCCAAAGTCTTGTCAATGTATTTTTTATATATATTTGATTGATTGGAGTAATTGACTACCTTCCCTTTCATCTTTTTTACCGAACCATATGCAAATAAAAATTGCTAGATGATTATTTTACTCTTTTTTCTTCAAAAATAAGAGTACAGCTGTGATACTTATGTAATATTATCTTTACAATTAAAGGAATAACTAATGAAAGAATTATTTAGAAAGTTTCACCTAGTTAAGATTGTCAAATGTGACAAAAAATAGATTAAGATTTATATGTAAAAAAACAATAATTCATGAAGTCTATTGTAATTATCCCAATAAATTACTCTAATATCCACGACTTTGTTGCCTTTCCAAAATCACATCTTACACTTATTACATTTTTTGTATAATAGTCCCTAGAAGAAGAATTATTAGAATGAGAAATCTAGGGTGACGTAGACCTTTGCGGCTTTGCCTTATTTATTTTCTGGATCGAGGATGCGGTTTATTTTTAGTGGTTAATTTTTTCAACCGGTCACGTGACGTGAGGACGAAGCGGGTAATAATAGAATCAGAAGAAGAGGCAGTGCCAGAGAGAGGGAGAGAGAGAGAACAAGAGGGAAGGATAGATCGGACATTATGAAGTGAGAGCCATGGCCTTTGTCAAAGCAGCAGAGTAGCAGACAGCAGTAGCAGCAGCAGCAGACAGAGCAGGAGACTGCAAACATAGAAGCCCGCGCAGTAAGAAAGCAATAGAAAGAGTTTAGGAGGCCATCCAGAAAGATCTCGATCTGAAGGAATTTCAGACTTCCTACAAATTATTCTTACCTTTCTTTTCTTTCATTTCCTTAGATTTTTCACACTCGCAACAATCTCAGAGAGAGAGAGAGAGAGAGAGAGAGAGAGAGAGACAGACGGATAAATCTCATCTAGAGAGAGAGAGACCTATAAATTTCTTTTATTTCTCTGTCTACGAGAGTGGCTTCTGGGCGGCGGTTCCCATCCGACACCGGCGCTTTCGCGGACTGGGTCGCGTCCTCGGCCGCCGGCGGAGCCGGCGACCTCTGCCTCGGATTCAGTGGCGACGGCCCCGCGGGCGGAGGCGGTAACCCAACCGCCTCCGGCATCGTGCCCTTCTGGGGCTCGACCTCGTCCTCCTCTTCCCTACCGAGGCAACCACTCAATTACGGGTTCGCCGACATGGGCATGCTCCTCGTGGCCCCTCCCCCGCCGCCGTCGCCGCTCCGAAACCCTAACCCTAGCCCTAACACGACCATCAAGCCGATCCCTTTGCTCGACACGTCAACGATCCTCGTCGGCGGCGGGGTCGGCTTCTCCACGTGCGAGGACTGCGGCAACCAAGCCAAGAAGGACTGTCGCCACCGCCGCTGCCGCACGTGCTGCAATGGCCGCGGCTTCGCTTGCTCCACCCACGTGAACAGCACGTGGGTTCCCGCCGCCCGCCGCCGCGAGCGCCAGCTCACCTCCTCATCCACCAAGAGGCCCCGCCTCCTCTCCTCCCAAGCCACCACAACTACCACCAACTCTCACACCTCTACTTCCACCGGTTAATTCCTCTTCTCCTTAACCAAACCCTTCCCTTTTCTACTCAACTGATCTCGACCTTCCTTTCTTGATCAGATTCGAGCTTGAGGAAGGGTCTCCCCGGCCAGGTGACGGCGCCAGCTATCTTCAAGTGCGTGCAGGTGACGTCGGTGGACGACGGCGGGGACGAGTACGCGTACCAGGCGGCTGTCACCATCGGCGGCCACGTGTTCAAGGGTTTGCTCTACGATCATGGCGTCGACGACAACGCCGACGCCGTTAACAACAACAACGCCACCACCACCACCAGCAACAACAACAACAACAATCTCGACGTCTCCGAGCTCAGTGGAAGTGGATTCCTTGGTGGTATACAATTTGGTAACCTAATAAACTGAGCTATTATTCATTGCGGGCAACTCGAGCTATTAATTGTTTGTAAACATATATATGTGTATCTATTATGTGATTGTTTAGGTGCTGTATTCTTCTCGAAGAAGATAATTAACCATGGACATAGCGTAACACAGCATAATAATTATTCTTTCTCGACTTCTGCGCTCGCTTTAGCTTGTTTCTACCGTGAACGTCAAGATCGGATCTTTGACTGTTACTTACTGCATGTGATCTTCTTGTTCATGAGCTCAAAAGTTTGACAAAATTTGACTTCCATTGCGTGTCGTGGTTCCCCGTCCAATCGGGTTCTTTTTGAGGGGGAGGCGTAGATAGATAGTTGCTGTCGAGCATCGCGTTGGAACTTGTGTCCGATTGACACTTTCCCAACCAAAGAGTTATAATGCATGTGGGAGAGGATTCTTTTCCTTTATTTTTCTTCTTTTAATTTTTTTTTTAAATTTTTTGCAAGAGGATTCTTTTCGACCCTGGCTATCAATGCGGCTGCTTTCTATCCCTTCATGCTTTACCTAGCGAGCGAAGCATGGTGATGATGCCTTTGGTATTAATACCTCTTCTTTCTTTTCTTTTCTTTTTCTTTTTTCCTTATAATCTCTCTTTTGAGAAATCACTTTTTATACAATGAATTTTGGACTGTGTGAATGGTTTAGCTGAAATTTGATGTGTACATTAAAACAAATGGTTTTAAGAAATATATACTGAATGTTACATTGTTGTTTTTTTAACAACGTAACATTTAATGCAGGGTAATTATATATGTGACATTAATGTGATCTGTATAGGATGGAATTATTGCAAGCACTGAAACTTAATTCTAGGAGAGTATCATCCTTCTCTCTCATCTATTTTGTGTGTGTGTGTGTGTGTGTGTCTGTGTGTTTATGCAAAGAAAATGCTCCAGAAGTTTCTTGGCTTACTATGTGGCACTATTTGTTACAGTAGACACGGTACACGTCATGGATGCACAGCTAATTTATTCATATTGGGTTCTATTTCTGATGTAGTAAGTTATCACATGCAAAACATGTCATTCAAAAGGTCTACCTTCTGTGGCCATCTTTGGTGCCGACTTTTACAGTACTATTCTGCTATGTTTTGGTTGCTTTCATGGTGTGCCACAACGTTCATATACTGTATCTCTGTGTACAATGATTTTGATTAGCACATTCATATTGAACATAAAAGCCATTCCAATAATGTTGCTTGTAGCTGCTCCATATGTTATTATTGTCAGGTTTCCCCAATGAGCTGCAATTCTTACCTTGGTAGTAGTGTCGTTACTTAATGCTGTTCTCCAAGAAATATTGACCCCTTAAGTAGTCATACATTTTTAGCCCACGTTGCAATATCCTATCCTCATAGTGGTAGTTTTCTTATAAATTTTTGACTGGTTAAATTCCATGTTTTAGTGATATTCGTTTAACTATACAGAGCACAGATGAAGCTTATGCCTTTCAATTTCTAGTTACTTGATTTTTATGATTTAGACATACACTCGAGTTATATAGCAGATGCTGCAACCAAAGTACTTTTTATTTATATTGTTCTATTTGAGATTATAGCATAGTGATGAGTAAACGTAGGCTCTTCTTTTTGGGACATCTATAGAGTTATCAGATTGAGTTTAATCAACCAGATGTTTGAAAGGAAATGCAACATTAAACTAATGATAATAGTTTACTTTGCCATCATCTCATTCTATGTTCTCCAATTTCCTTTCTTATGGGTGTCTTTGTGCACTCTTTTCACTTTCAAGCCTGATTACTCCGTGTCCGGAAAGATTAAGGCAAGTCCTTTTTGATCAAAATATTCAGTCATGAAAAAAGATATGGTGCTTTATATCAAGTGTCCTTTTCTTGTAATTCTGCAGATTTGGTTCAATTGAGAACTCCCTTTTCCTGTCCTGATAAGTTCCTGTGTAGATACGTCTATTAACTGAGATGCAGATTTGTGCACTCCTTGTCAATTGACAAAACCAGCACCAGGAACTACTAGTTGCAGAATTACTATTACTACTGTAATAGCATATTATTGAAGTAAGATAATTCTGGAGGAATTCAGAAGTACTATTACTAGTGTTTTTTATGAGATCACTTGTACTCTAGGCAAATTAATTAATTCTAGCTTTTTGAGTTTGCTAAGTTTATCATTGGTTGTGTTTGGTTGTTGAACATATTAGATTCTTCCGTATAGGATTGTTCGTATCAAACTATGAGTCACCTACTTATACATTTTTTATGTGATAAATGAACACATGATGTAGGTTGTAAAATTGCATCGGTAAATTTGGCAGGCCTTGCTCATATCTTTCTGTAATTACTAGGCTCAGCTTGCAAGAAAATATTGATGGCAACTTTACAAGTATAGGCTCATTATATAGAAGATCTTTACATGGTCATGCGAGTATCATATGCAGCTATTTGCTGCTTCACTAGTACTCTTTGTATTTCACTCTTTTATTTTGTTACTCATATATAACATACTTTAAGTGATTTCCTCCGATGTTTAAGCTCCATTTTGGAGAAGCTTGATTTATTAAGTTTTCTTGAAGTTTCAAATATATAGATATCTTGGTTATGCTCTCAGTCTCTCTTTTATTTTGTCATTCTACCGTAAACATGCAATGAAATTGGGTCAGATTTGTCATTAAAGATCACTATGCAAGTGTCTTGCAGTAACCTTAGTATAAAAGTATAATTTGAGTTAGGGGTGTTATTGGAGTGGTAGTGTTTATTACATTCTGTTATGTTTCTTGTTTAAGTTATATCATGAAAAGAGAAATAATTATATGAACCTCACTTTAAATGCTTGTTTTGTGTCAAATTGTTAGTTAGAAGAAGTTTTAGCTATGGAGTCATATTGGACACATGAGAAATTAAGTTTTTTATTTTTTAAGATGCAAGTTGTGATTCTTAGAAGTACATTAGTCTGAAGAATATTTTCCGTTGCATTCACATGCATCTGTGTTCAAATTTTCTGATAACAAAATAGTATTTGATGGTTGTTGTTTCTTCTTCTAAACTGTAGTGTAGTCTTATAAAGCTGCTTGAAAGCTGAGTAGTCCCCTTAGTTGATGCAAATTGCTATACTCTTCTAAGTTGAGACAACTCTTTAACTTCTTGTGATTCACGTTTATTGAATGTGTCCATAACTAGTTAACCTCGAGATGCTTATTGTCGAGTATTAAAGGAGGCCATCATGTAATATAATGTTTTAGTCTGATGCAACTGGGAATGGCACACTTCCTTAAGTTAGGTCTTGGATGGAGATATATCCTGAATAGCATTGTGGTATTTATATAGCCTAATAATTGTTTCCGAGTATATAATAGGTTCTTGACATAAAATAAAAGGAGTATGTATCATCTGTTTGATTAGATTCTATTTGTTTTCTTACTAGTTTTTGAAACATTGTTGTAAATCTGCTTCTTAATCGATAATTATGTTTCTTTAATATGGATAAGGATCAGATGAGATATGTTCATGTTTGGTGTAAGTTATGAGACGTGTGAAAATTACTCAATGTATAGCACTTAATTTATATCTTATAATTTAGAGGCGAGAAACGACAGACGAGAGGAGTTAGTATAAATGTAGTTGAAAAAGTACCCACTTCTCTATATTTCAGAGGTGTTCACACACTCATATTTGGATCTACCAAGAGAATATATATATATATATAATAACTTAAAATTAGTTAATATTTATTAGATAATTTGTTGGGTATATATACATACATATATAAACCCTTTGACGTAAAAAGAAAGAACATGCTTCGGTTAATAGATATTAGGGGCTTTTTTAAATAATACTTTACATTTTCATCATTTACACACCTAGTTTTAAGATTCATATGAAATATTTTTGAAATATTTAAATTATCTTTTTGGCATGGAAGGATAGGGTGATTAGATCTAGGAAGAAGTTTATAATTCGGTAGGTAAACAACATGCAAATGTGTGATATAGCCTAAAAAGTGTGGGTTAAGGTTAGAAATTTTTTTAAGAGTATTTTAGTAATTTAATTAGTAGAGTTACTTAAATTATAGTTTATGACTAATGGTTGTTAATCAAAATAATAGTCGGGTGATATATGAAAATTATTAGAGAAAAGGAGGGATTTGGCTAAAGAATTCCTCAAAGAGGGATGTTAATTAAGAAATGATAAAAATGTAGGTCAGATGTTATTTGAAATTCTTTCTAGATAATAATTGTACTAGCGCCACTGTTGTAAAATTTTGAAGATGTAGATCTCTTCAAATAATAAATGTAGTAGATCTCTTAATAGTAAGTAGAAGAGTTAAATCCCTTGTACTATTTCGTATTTTCACATAGATCTTTTTATTATTTATTATTTTTGTGATTAAAGAAAATACATTAAACAATTGGTAAGTCTACTCCTAACAAAATATTACAATTCTACTAAAGCTTGGAAAGGCATGAGCAGTGACATTGGTACGCAAAAAAAAGGGAACCGACCAAGGGGTTTTTATTCATTCCAAACTATCGAATATCTCTTACTCCTTGACCGAATTAACAAAAGATATCAAATAGTTGAATTGAGTCAAATTGAGGTAAGTTAGTTATATTTATCTTATTACTATAAATTTAAAATAAAACGGATCATCCGTATATAGATTCTATTCGTTAGAATTTTATCCTTATAAATAGAAATGGACATA
Organism: Typha angustifolia; assembly: GCF_048772165.1. Taxonomy (NCBI): domain Eukaryota; kingdom Viridiplantae; phylum Streptophyta; class Magnoliopsida; order Poales; family Typhaceae; genus Typha; species Typha angustifolia. Next base: position 4,813,127 of record NC_133252.1, on the reverse strand, counting down.
TGTCGATAATTATCGTTAAATATATATGAGTTTAGTCAAATAATTCTTCTTGTCGTTATCTTTTAATATAGCCGTTGGATTGCCTTTATTTTGTAGGAGTAGAATATAGTTGTAAAACCTCTAAAATTTTTAAAACCTAGCCACTATCTTCCTCCATTAGTCACCCTACTTTACAGTCATCTGCCACCCTCCGATGGTCGCAACATCGATATATTCTGCTCTGTTTTAACATTCCTTCATTATTTTATTTATAACTTTTTTTTTTATCTCAACCCCAGATTCACGCAAAATTAGAACTATTAAAATTCTAACTTGTGAGGCTGTCAATATATAAGTTTCATAATTTTCTTACGTCCAAATTATGTGATTCTTAACACCTTACTCTTAGTTTTTATTTTATCTTTCAATTTTTAAATAAGTTAAAATAGTATCCCGTGGAGCACAAGATAGTAGCATTATAATTTTTAGTGGACATGCGTACAAGAGATTTTACATAGTTAAAGGGTTGAAATGTAAAATAAGTAAGGCCGGCGTGTGAAAATGAGCAGTAGTCTAGGAGGTTTCAGTATAACTTTCCCTTAAGTAAAATTTCACTAGATAATATGAAAAAATAATTCTTAATTTAGGACACAAAGGAGCAAAGTGATACTAAAATTTATATTTCCATGTATGTTTTTTATTTCAAAGAATCAAGTTTTAATTTTTATTCTTTTTTTCTGAATGATTCAAAATATGCAGCAATGAAAAGTTCTCCATTAAATATCACTTCTCTTTTTTCTTTTTCTTGTACTTTGATGGAGTAGATCCATAACATGATCCTACTTTTAACTTTATTAGTTGATTTTCTATGTGGACAAATTAAATTTATGAATCCTATTTAGCTCATTTTACAACTCTGACTAGTTGATTCTCTAAGTGGAGTAGAACTTCAATGTGAAGTGGAAGAGCACACTTGTGAAAGTTTTGTTCGGCTATAATTCCAACAATAAGTACATTAGGCTACCGTTTACTTCTGAAATAAGTTTTTTTATTCTGAAATAAATCTTCTTATTTTAGATTAATAAGTTAAACATCGTTATTAATTATATTTTATAATATAAATATTATTCGTTATAATTACATCTTATACCACACACCAATATAATTACTAGCTTATCCTTAATTTTTATTTTATCAACATATTTTATATCAAATCAAAAGGCATTAATAGTAATTTTATAAAATATAAAGCATATTTTTTCTATTTTTTCACTTTATATCAATAATAAATAATTATTATATCTTTATTCTCGAATATAGTTAAGTATAAAAATAATTATTTTTGAAATAAAGACTTTATTTTAAAATACAAAAAAGAATATCTATAAACAATGCCTAAGATTGTCATGTCTGGATCTATAGACAGTCGTTATAGATGTAATAATACTGACACACTATGTATAACAGCTTACACAATTTAGAAGAGCGAATTCCGCTGAACTAAAAGAAAAAATTGATCACATAAGAAGATGACCAAGCATACATAACAAAAGCTCATGCAAGACATACATTGAATTATAGACGACAACAATTCAAGAAAACATAGTGTTGAAATAGTAACCTCCCTTTGCTCCAAGGCACAGAGACTTCTAGATCTTATAATGTCGCCAATCTGACATCCTTATTGTGATATTAGATTGTATATACTTGACTTTTATCTTTATTTTTAGTTTTAAACGCAATGGATAAATTAAAATTTTATGTAAATTTAAAATGAAAGTGATAAACTTTATGCTTATGAAATGAGTATGATATAAAAATAAAAAAAAAATAATTAAGAAAAATAGAGAGAAAATAAGATTTCTAGCTAGATTTATAGTGATTCTAAAAAATTAGAAAAAAGGTTTATAGTTATTCAACTAGTGATTACATTTACTCCCGAAAGATTCTCCCTCGAGAATTTACTATCAGGTAGCTTTCTAAGGTGCTAGCTATCTTTCTAAGTGATTTATCCATTAAAATTTCTCCTCGCAAAATAACTACTGTCTTAAGTCACGAACTCTATTAGATTCTTTTAAAAGATCTACCCAATCTCTCATTTGTTGGATCATAGTATCTAATGTTGATTAGATATGTACTATAATTATGAATTACATATTGTTATGTATGATTATTAATTACATACTGTTATGTATGATTATCTTACTAAAATGATTAATTTGGATTAAGAATTATTTCGCAATCTATGTTTCATTAGGGTGTGGTTTATAAATGTGTATACCTATTTAGGCAAAACTATAATGATTGATGGACTGATTATGAGATTTACAAATAAGGGTAATCAACTTAGTCGACTTTTAGAATCTCAAGAAATTATTATTCAAGTGGATAGATCCCTTAGACACAAGATTGTAAAGATATAGAATCTAAAAAGTTAATTTACAGATATATAGATTTGTTGCCTTTTTTTTGACACCATCTAAAAGAGAGAGGAGAGACCCATAAGAAAATTGAAGAGGATTTCTTAAAGGAAAAAATTTGAAGATTTAGAAGATCTATTCTGGTTTGAAAAGAATGACTTTTTGCCACTAGCGATGAGTCTGTACTCATGAGGACGTTTGGTGGTTTCTTAAGAGATTGGATTGATCCATGGAAACTTCCATGGATTCATGTATAAAATTTTGTACTCTAGTAATTTAAGATTTGTGTATATTTTGTCATAGATTGGTTCTTAGGTTTAGGTGGGGAACTATTTATTCTTTCCCGGAGTGTAAGTGTTTGACCTTAACAAGTGGTATTAGAGCCTACTATGCTAAAGGATAGGTCTTCCTTGATCTTGAAAGAATTAGGATTGTCTTGATTTTATCAAATTATTTGGTTAAAGTTTTTTGATGATTCTTAATTGAAGTTTGTCTTAAATTTAAAGCCTTGAAAAGCACAAATTAAAGATTTGATTTTGTTCTTGAATTGCATGTTTCATGGGCATGTTCCCACGCGGCCTGAGTAAGTTTGATCGCAGTCACTTATCTTGCCAGTTGCATTCGAACGCACAAAAACACTCATCTACATGTGCGAATGCGTCTTAGGGTGCTTTTGAATGCCTACCTGTCGTGGTGCGAATGCAGTAATTTTTGTGTGTAAATTATATTTATTATGAAATAATTTTATGTATGTTTTAAAGTTAAATGAAAAGCTATGATTCTTATAAAGGCACTTAGGTTTTATATATATCTTAAATTGAATTAATTGAGACATAATGTCACCAAAGTGACATCTTCTAACAAGGTTAATTTGTGTTTAATGTACAAAAGGTATTAGGTGTAAATTCAATAAATGCAAATATTGATCGGCCAAAGGAAGATTAATATTTGTTAAAGTTGTATGTGCAAAATAGTAATAATAAAGTATAGTGATGATCATTATATTTAACAATGTCAATAATGTTGGCCCAAAGGAAGGGATATTGATCAATATTTATTGAATCATCAATACTCAATTATTACGCCAAAGTATCATAAGAAATAAAGTCATTGCCCAAATGTTATCAATTAATAGAAACTAATACCCTAATGAAGATAGTCTGGTTTAGCCTTTATTTGAATTTAATTTATAAAATTATTAAAATTTTCAACTAAATCGTGTTGTTTTGTGTCTTTATTCTTTATTTGCTATTCAGCTGGTATTGCTATAGGCCTAAATAACATATTTATGTTGAATGAGACCAACTTCAAATCATAGAAAGAGAACTTGATGTTAGGCTTTTTGGTATAAGGGATCTAGACCTTGTATAAGCATTGTCTCTTCCACTATTATAGAATTGAATAGTCTTGAAGAAAAGAAGAAGGAAAAGTGGGAGAGGTCAAATCGCATGCATCTCCTAATAATGAAGCGGTTTATACTAGAGGCATTTTGGAGTGCAATTTCAGATTTGATTGCTATCACTAAGAAATTTTTGGAGGACATTGAAAAGAGATTTGATAGGAATGAAAAGTCTGAGATTAGTACACTCCTAACAAAACTCGACTCAATGAAGTATAAAGGAAAAGGAAACATTAGGAGTACATCATGGAAATGTCTAATATTGATTCAAAATTAAGGACACTCAAGCTTGAGATCTCTAATGATTTTTTAGTGTACTTAGTCTTGATATCCCTTCCATATAGTTTAGTTAGTCAAAGTGAGCTACAATTGTCAGAAAGATACTTGATCTTTGGATAAGCTCATCTCATATTATGTGCAGGAAGATGAAAGATTGAAGCAAGATCAAACAAAAAATGCCTATGTTACTGCAACTTCCAAAAATAAGGATTCAAGAAAGCAATAATAGTCAAAAATGCCAAAGGATAATAAGGAAGCTATAGTGATCACTTAAAAGAAACCAAAAAAGGGCAAGCAAGTTGCCAATTTAGATGGTACTGATTGTTTCTTTTTTGGTAGAGTTAAAACAAAGATTAAACATTGTCAAAATTATTACACTTGGCGTGCTAGAAAGGGTATGTCTCTTGTCTTGGTTTCTACGAATGCTAACTTAACTTATGTATCTAGATACACTTGTTAGATAAATTCAGCTGTAACTACTTACATAACTGTATCATTGCAGGACTACCTAAATTACCGAAAATCAAGTGATGATAAAAGATTCATTTTTCTGGGTGATAGTAATAAAATTGAGGTGGAGGCTATTGAGATATTTGTAGTATTGTATTTTAGATGGAACTTAATTTCTTTTTCTGCATTGAATAAGTACGGATTTATTTGTACTTTTGGAAATGGAAAATTTGGTTTGTTTCATGATTCAAAATAGGTTGGTTTTGATTTTCTTTTAGTTTATAATAATTTATATTCTTTAGATGTTAATAGTTCTTATTTAGAAGTCTTGCATATAGATACAATAAGCCTTCTTAAGAGAAAATTTTCCAATGAGAATTTGGCCACATTATGACACAAACGATTAGGTTATATTTCTAAACAAAGAATTGAACGTCTTGTGTCTAATGATAACCTTGAACCCTTAAACTTTTCAGATTTCAATGATTGTGTAAACTGCATAAAAGGGAAACAAACCAATTTAAGAAACTATGTAGCCAAAAGGTGTGAAGAAGTCTTAGAATTAATACATGTCGATATTTGTAGATAGTTTCCAATGATTGCAAGAAATGGATAGCGATATTTTATTACATTCATAGACAAGTATTCTAAATATGGCTACATATATTTGATCAAGGAAAAGGCAAAAGCTTTAGACGTGTTCAAAAGTTTTTAGGCGAAAGGTGAGTTATAATTTGACAAACGCATTAATGCCATTAGATCTGATCGTGGTGGTGAATACTATGGCAGATATGATGGATTAGATGAACAATATCTATAACCTTTTGCACAATTCATAGATGAATGTGACATTATGCCTCAATAGAACGCTTAAGGATATGGTAAAGAGTATAATGAGTCATACTAGTTTACCAGAAAATCTATGGGGTGAAGCCTTAAAGACTGCAACATATATCATAAATAGCGTACACACTAAAGTAACTAACAAAACCCTATTTGAGGTTTGGATTGGGCAAAAACCTAGTTTAAAACATTTACGTGTTTGGGGATGTCTAGCTGAGACATGGCCTTATAGGCCTAATGAAAAAAAACTATGATAGGACTGTTAGTTGCTATTTTATTATGTATGCCGAGCATTTAAGAGGTTATAAATTTTACAATCCTACGACGAGAAATGCAAATTTTTTTGAGGATGTTGAGTTTGTGTGGGGAAATACAATAATAGATTTTAAATTTGAAGAAGAGTATGTAAATATTCTCCAATGTGTCATAAGCAGTGTGAATATAAGTCCTAATCTAGCTCAAGATACAATTATCAAAGACAAAACTATTATGAAGACCAAACTCAACAAAATCAAACAGCAAAAAGTTAGACTTCAGATCAAATTGGAGGTTGCAATCCACCCTTTTGCGATCTGCAATTGCTCTTTAGAAATTTGGAAGATGCTATTGTAGGCAAGATAGGAGCGAGCCTTTCTACAACCTACAAGGGACAATAATGTGGCTCGCAAATAGTGCTGAAAGTACTCAAGAAAATTCGGATATAATGCCAATAAGGAGATCCACTAGAGAGAAAAGGTTCGCAATATCTTTGGATTATGTAGTTTACCTTTAGGAACATGAGTTTGACGTTGGCATATTGGAAAATGACCTAATCAATTTCAAACAAAACATGGAAGGCTCTAACCCTCAAAAGTGGATCTATGCCATGAATGAGAAGATGAAATCAATGGTTGACAATGCCGTTTGGGATATTGTCTCATTACCTAAAGGTGCGAAACCTATTGGTTGCAAAAGGATATTTAAAACTAAAAAGAATTCGAAAGATAATAGGGAGAAGTTTAAGGCTCTATCTTGTCACTAAGAGTTTCACACAGAAATAATACATCAGTTATAAAGACTCTTTGAATATTATATTGGCACTAGTTGCGCATTTAATTTGGAGCTTTATCAGATGGATGTTAAGATAACGTTTCTGAATGGTGACATTGATGAAACGATCTATATGGTGCAACCAGAAAACTATGTGTCGGGACACGCAAAGATTATGATGTGCGAACTTAAGAAATTCATCTATGAGTTGAAGCAAGCGTCTCGACAATAATATTATAAATTCTATGCAGTGATTATCTTGTTTGACTTTGAGACAAATCTAGTGGATGAATGTGGTATATACCTTAAGTTCTTTGGGAGTAAGTTTGTAATTTTGGTTTTATATGTGGATGATATATTGTTTGCCAGGAATGATATAAATATGTTGTAAGAAACTAAGAACTTTCTAATGAAGAATTTTGAGATGAAAAGTCTTGATGATGCATCATTTGTCCTAGGAATTGAAATATTGATAAATAGAACTTGAGGTGTTCTAGGTTTATCCCAAAAGAGTTATATAAAAAAAGTTATGATTAGATATGACATACAAAATAGTAAATCAGGGGATACCCTAGTGGCAAAAGGAGACACGTTTATTCTCAATCAGTGCCATAAGAATTCCTTTAAAAAAAGGAAACAATGCTAAAGTATCCATATGCATCAGTTGTTGGGTGCATCCTGTATGCCCAAGTGTGTATGTGTCTGAATATTGCATTCATCACTGGCATGGTAGGACAATACTTGAGTAATCTAGGTCCAGATTATTGAAAAGCAGCCAAAAGGGTCTTGAGGTATAGTGAACAAAAGATCACAAACTCACTTATCAGAAGTAAAAAAAGGCTGGAGGAGCCATTTCGTGGAAGAGTGCTAAACAGTCTCTTATAGCATCTTTCACAATGGCTATAGAGTTCATTGCATGTTATGAAGCATCAAATCATGTTGTGTGACTTCGCAATTTTGTCACCAAGCTGCGTATAGTGGATTCAATTGAAAGACCACTAAAATTATATTTTGACAAGAAGTTTATTGTCTTATATGACAGAAGTTCGTCAAAATCTAAGTACATTGACATTATGTTAGTTGTAAAGGAAATGGTAAAGAATGGTCAGTTAGCTATAGAGCTTATAGGAACAGACTCCATGCTAGTAGATCTGCTTACTAAGGGTTTAACACTCAAACAATTTCACAAGCATGTTGCTCATATAGGTATTATTTCAGTTAGGGATGCTCAGTTTTAGTGGTAGTATGTTATTTTATATTAGTCATGTAATTTGCAACATCTTTGTATGGATATGCATTTTTACAAAATGACTATGTTTACAATTGGTTGTTTGGATATATAATATACAATTGGTTGTTTGGAGATGCATTTTATAATAAGATTATGGAATTTCAGTATTTCAAGTTTTAAGTATGAAAACCAAGTTAGAAATAGGCATGATAAGATCACAATTTGCATGAAATTTTTATGTTACACATCCGCATCATGATTCATGTTATTCATTTATATTAGTAATGTGATTATTGTTGGTTGAGTTATGAATAAATATAATAAAAGCTCTTTAGTTTTTGCTAATATGATTAATTGATGGAATTGGTCTGGGAATACATAAAGTTTATAGAAAAGTTTGCGTGAACATAAAATTTAAGCAATGCATAATTAAAGGGTTTAACATATTGGCAAGAGGGAGATTCTTGGATCATAATATCCAACGTTGGTCAAATATGTAATATAATTATGAATTACATATTGTCATTTATGATTGTTTTACTAAAGTGATCAATTTGAATTAAGCATTATTTAGCAATCTATATATTCATTAAGGTGTGGACCATAAATATGTAAACCTATTTAGAAAAAACTATAATCATTGTTGGACTGATTATGAGATTTGCAAATAAGAGGAGCAAACTTAGTGAACTTTTAGAATCTCAAGAGATTATTATTTAGGTGGATTGGTCTCCAAAACACAAGATAGTGAAGAGACAGAATCTAAAAGGTTATTTTAGAGATATACAAATCTATTGCCTTCTTTTTCTTGACACCTAAGAGAGAGAGAGAGAGAGGAAAGATCTCTAAGAAAATTGGAGAGAATTTCTCAAGGGCAAAATCTTGAAGTCTTGGAAGATCTATTTTCATAGTTTGAGAAGAATGGTTTCTTGCGATTAGAAACGAGTCTTGTACTGTTACAATGACGATTGGTGATTTCTCAAAAGATTGGATTGATCAATGAGAACTTTTATAGATTCAGGTATAAAGTTTCACACTTAAGTAATTTAAGATTCGAGTATACTTTAGCATAAGATTAGTCCTTAGGTTTAGGTGGAGAACTGTTTCTTCTTCCTGGGGTGCAAGTGTTTGACCCCAAGTTTAAAGCAAATATACATGAGCTGTGTAATTACTTCTATAAAGTTAGGTTTACAAATAAAGCTTACAAAGAAAAAGAAATGAGAAAGAGGAAGTATGTCAAGTCTAGATATTTTCTTCAATTTTTTGGGGAAATAATGCTCTTTTTTATCTCTTGATATTTGGTTAAAAAGTTATATTTAAAATAGTAAACCAGTATTTAGATATTGTCAGCCTAAAATACAACCATTAATAGTCTATTTGCATGTCATATTTCATAGAGGTAACATTCGAAATTAAAATATATTTGTATATGAATGTTATCGAATATAGCTTACTATTCATATACAAAATATTATATTAAAAATGTCATTCTATAGAAAGTTATGACTAAAACAACAAAGAGATGTCAAAAATCTGTCATCCAGATATGTAGTTTTGTAATCTCTCATTTTTGGCATAATTGTGACAAATAAAACATGTGAATTGAAAACTATATATTATAGCAAAGATGCAGATAAGTAAGTTTTCTTTCCAGATAAAAAACACATCATATTTATATCTAATATGATTCGACTACGAGAATCGAGTTAGTTGGATTAAGCCAAGTTGAGTCTAGTTGATTGCATTTGTTTATTGTTTTTAGATTTGAATTAAACGTGAATAATCTGTGTATATAAGCCTAGTACAGTGAGTGGGATCCGACCTGCTATATCTCTACTCCTATAAATAGGAATAGTTATTGTTTATTTGAGGGCATGAGATCATGGAATGAATATCGGTTTAGTTATTTCCCTATCTTTGCATTTACTCTTATAATCATAGCTATTTATTTTCTTAGAAGTAGATCTGAAACACCCACCATCAAATACACGTGCCTCTCATGTGGGTAGAACCCATGTGGTTTCCACGTGACCTGTTAGTCAAAGCTTCTACACAATAACAAGATAAAGACCTCACATTTTCACAAATAATACAATAAAAGAAACCTAAAATACCACAAGCCACAATAAGTCTCAAAATACATATCCATACACCTTAATAGAGTAAATGCCCGCGCAGGGGCTACAATCTATCAGACTTATTTACAACAACAAAATATACAAAAGAGACTGTAAGCAACTTTTCACCAGCTCCTCTATGGACTTAGGGTCATCTACCAATTTGAAAATATTTCCATTAAAGGTGGTGAGCATAAAGCCCAGTAAGTATACACCTCTACAGTTTAAAAGTAGTGTAAGGAAAGATGCCACACAATATACATATATGCCAACATGATCATAATAATGCATCCATGCAACATGTATATATGTCCATATCTACAACTCACATATAATAATAAAGGAATACATAATGTATTGTTTAAACTATCAAATCTTTTCTCTCATGCTCCCACAGCCATAGCTATAAATTATCATTATATGCTCATCGAGTTATCCACCGTATCATAAGCACATGCTCACAAATCATCTTATACATTGAGGAGGGATAGACATCTAGTGGTAATATCGGTCGTACATGCCTGGTAACGCTACATATGACTGGTTGTTTGTAGCCAACAGATTAAGGACCCTAGTTGTAAGCCCATATCTCCCTCTCTAAAATCATCACTGCTCACAACGGAATAAATCAAGAGCCCTCAACTTATTAGTGGACGCCATGACCCTACGTCATCGAGTACTACTAGGTCTAAGACCTCTACCTCTCAATCATAGTATCATATCACTCATGTCTAGTCTCCAACAAGGCAGTGTGATCGCTTGAATACCACTCAGGCTAACGACCTCAGGAGTAGACCATTTGTTTCAGAGAAACCATACAAGGAACTCTACCCTTAATCCTAGGTTGAGTTAGTAAAGAGTACTACCTAGTCAGGACTTAACTACATGGTAATACATGCAAGTAGTCCAATGATCAACATCATCAGTGATATGACATGCACATCAAAGTTATTGTAACACCCCAAATTAAAATAAAAAAAATAATAAAACAAAAAATTTCCCTCTGATTGACGCACACGCCGAGCATGTGCGTCAGCCCTGCCACTCTGCCCCCCATCCTTTCTTCTCCTTCTTCTTCCCTTTCCCTTGCCGTGCATGCCACCTTCCCCACCTCCTCTATCTCCTTCTTCCCCTCACCGCAGCCATCCCCACCCCCCTCATCTTCTCCTCCACCTCACCTCTCTCCCTCTCTCGCGGGTTGACGGCGCCGGAGTCGACAAAGTGCCGAAGCCGACGGAGCTCCAGAACCGATGAAGCCGAGCGCGCGGATCGTGGTAAGCCTCAACCCCCGTTAAATTTGGTAGTTAGTTCCCTCTCATGCTCAACCTCGGCGGCCGACGGCCCCGTGTCCGGCTGCCAATCTGAGGGCTCCGGTGGGCGGAGAGAAACCCCCCTTCCCTAGGACGGCTTCGGGCCCTTGATGAAGGAAGGGAGGATGGACTCCCCATGGCCGCCGGCGATGGAGCGCGGTCGTCGCCGTCGGGTCCACCTCCTCCCCCTTTTTTCCCTTTTTCCCTTTCACTTACCCATCGGTCTCGTGGCTGTGCCACCGGCCTAGTGCTGCGCCGCCGACCTCGTGCTGCGCCACCGGCCATGTGGACCTCCCCTCCCTCTGTCTTCTTCCCTTGGAAGGGAAAGGCGTGCGAGGGTGGGGGTGGTTTAACCCCCACCCATGCCCCTGCTGGGCTGCGGCTTAGACCGCAGCCCACGAGACCGTAGCCCATGTGCCCATAAGGCCTATGGGCTGCGGTTCAAACCGCAGCCCATGGAGCCCGTGGGCTGTAGTTTGGATTGCAACCCACGAGCTGTTTCTCCATTACCTGCTGATTTGGGCTTGGGCCCAACCCAATACCCCCCAGCCTAGCTATTTGGGGCCATTTGGACCCTATAATCCCGTTACTTATTTTCCACCTGATTTAATTAACCTAAACCCCTGTAATGACAATTTAGTATCATGTAAATTTTAGGATAACATAGGACTCGCCCTAGGAGACCTTGACTCATATATTTGCCAAACATAAATGCTCTAATAAGATAATTAATTCTATTAGTTCACTAATCTTACGTATGGCGTTACTTGCGTGAATTAATAGGATTGACACCGCGTGAGGAGGATTTTGGGATTCCGGAGGAGCCGGCTAGCTGACGAGATTTACCATACTATGGAGACCCCCCCAGGCGAGTAGAGTTATACAAATCTAGAATAATATAATTACAGTCATTATACCTGTCATGACACTATAGGAAATGTCGTTATTAATGCATGCATTAGTGTGATAATGCTCTACATGTATCCTGTATGGTATACCCTTGTATAGATATATATTTGTTATGAATATAGAATGTAACGATTATAATGACTATGACATGCTTTATATACTTATAGACACTGCATCACTTCCACCTATCATTAGTAGTTAGATTCTGACTAGGCAGTACACTTACTCACTCAGCCAAGGGTTAAGGGTAGAGTGTATTTTATATGACTACTATTAGCAGCCTACACCTGAGGTCGGGAGCCTGTGTGGCATTCAAGTAGTTATACTGCATAGTCAGGATTAGATTATGATGATAGAAGAACATGATTGTGAGGCGGGGATATAACTCTAGCGGTACCGGACGACGCAGGGTTAGGGCGTTTGTTGATGAGCCGAGGGCTCCCGATTCTCCTGCTGAGGGCGGTGATGATTTAGAGAGAGTGAGATATGGGCTTACGACCGGGGTCCTTAATCTGATGGCCACAAACAACCGGTCACTTGTAGTGTCGCCATACATGTGTAGGTGGCATTACCGCTAGATGTGTATATATCTCCCTCGATGTGTGAGATGATGGATGATTATGTGATGGATGATTATTTCTTGAGAGTATTTACCCTGTGTGGTGAATAGCTCGGTGAGCGATGATAAGTATAATTAATGCTTTAGTAGGCATAAGATGACTAAACTGTTATTTTATTGCTATACATGACATGCAAACACTATGATTGAGATGTGTACGAATAAGATATTGCATCAAGCTTTATATCTGTGTGGACTTATCTTGATACGTTAAGAACTAGCATGTTCCAAAATAGTGACTGATAATCTTTATCGATTATATTGATTTAGTAACTCATGTTAATCCATCTCAACAAGTATATTGTTATTGCTAGCAAATATAGGCATACCATGCATATACACATGCGATGTCATTATTTTAGATGGTATGGGTCCTACTCACTGGGCTATAAACTCACCATCTTTTGGTGGCATTATTTTAGAGCTAGGGGACGCAGGTGCGGGTAGCGAGGAGTAGCTACATTTCTTTTTGTATGTCTTTTAGTTGTATTAAGCCTCTGCGAGGGCATTATGATTGATGTTGTATTTTGGACTTTAACATTATATTTTGGATGTATATTTGGAAGGCATGTTGTGGCCTGTGGAATTTGTTTCCGGACTCTTATAGTTGAATTTAATTATGGTGAATTTGTGATATTGTGTGCCTTGTGAAATCTTTGTACTGACAAGTCATGTGTTGCATCGCGTGGGGGGATTTACCCACGCGGTTTACACGTGTATTTGAAGGTTTGGGTGTTTCAACTTGGTATTAGAGCCAGGTTCACCATAAATCCGGCAAGTCCTCCTAGATATCATCCAAATACGTAGGAAATGAATAATAATAATGAATAACTAGGAGTAATGAATAATAAAGTCACTCACTACTTTTGATATACTTATGAATTAAGAATTAAACTGCATTGAACTTACCAGGAATGTCGCCTAGACGTGCTCGGTCTGTTCGTGTGACTGGTCGTGGACGGGCTTCAGCTCCCGTTGACGAACCAGCTGCCGGTGCTTCAGCTAGCATTGAGGCCCTGGGACAGCTCGTCAGACAGCAAGAGAGGCTCATCGAGGAGTTAGTTCGGGAGTGCACGGCGGCCATGTCTAGGATGCACATACCGAGGGAGCCGTCAGGGCATTTTACTCGAGTCGAGCAGAATGGAGGTGGGTCTGCCTGGTCGCTGAACCGGTTCATGCAGCTTAACCCACCTTTGTTCAGCGGCACGACGGACCCCATGGAGGCTAATAGGTGGATGGTGGATGTGCAGAAGATCCTGACCGCTTTTGAGTGCTTGGAGAGTCGTCAGGTGACCTTTGCCACTTTCCTTCTTCGTGGGGAGGCGAAAGAGTAGTGGAGAGCCATTGAGCGCATGATGTCGGGTCGCCTTGCTGGGGAGTACATCACTTGGAGGGCATTTTCCGACTCCTTCGACCAGAAATATTTTCCTGCATCCCTACGTTTCGAGCTGACGAGGGAGTTTACCCAGTTGAGGCAGGGGGGTATGACAGTGGTACAGTACGAGGACAGATTTCAATGTCTTATCCCGCTTCTACCCTAGAGTTATACCTGACGATACTGCTAGGGCTGACCAGTTCAAGATGGGCCTCCGGATTGAGATCCGCAAGCAGGTGAACATGGTGAAGAACCTGACCTATGTAGAGCTGGTAGAGAGTGCGGGGATAGTGGAGAGGGACTTACTTGAGGAGCGCTCACAGCATCAGGAGCCGACAGCGGGTCGTACCGGCCGCTTTGATGGGCGTCCGTGTGGAGGCCATTCTGGTGGGGCCTTCCTACGACCGAGGTGTCACCCCTATGCTGGTGGCGCAGGATCTAGTGCTACCCCGAGTAGACCCAGCCCTCAGGGTTCAGGTGGGCCGAGTAGGGCTCGGCCTTCTATTGGTGGTGGGAGGCCAGCCGCACTGTCAAGCGGTTCGGGCAGTGGTGGTTTTGCACGGTCGCCTACCCTTGAGGGTTGGACTTGTTTTGCTTGCGGCAAGAGGGGTCACATATCTCGTGACTGCCTCAGTGCTCACGTCACCTGCTTCCAGTGTGGGGAGTCTGGGCATGTCCGCACGCAGTGTCCCTTGTTGGTCAGGGCGCCAGCCACTTCTACCACGCCTGCTATATCTGGAGCATCGGGAGCCTGTACTGCCGCGAGTAGGGGTCGTGGGGCGCACGATCGGGACCTCCTGGCAGAGGGCGAGGCGGACGTACCGGTCGGGTTTTTGCTATGACCCTACAGGATGCTGCAGCATCCAATGAGGTGGCCACAGGTAACCGAGTAAATTAATCATGTTTTAAGTTTTACGTATGTCCTATTCATGCATAATATTAGATCCTCCTTCCTAACTCGGTGCAAATTTACATATTGTAAAAAACTGTGTTTCCTATTTTAGTCAAAACTTATATCCGCAATGACAGGTACTAGACCTTATTTGCACACACCGTTAGGATTTTATTTGACCCCGGAGCCACCCATTCCTTTATTTCTACATCCTTCTTGGAGAATACGGATGTGGTGCCGGGACCTATTGCGGAGCCTTTAGTCATAGCCACCCCCACTTGGTGACTTTCTGGAAGTCCGCCATGTTTATCGTTCTTGCACCTTGACTTTTGGCGAGTGAGACTTTAAGGCGAACCTCCTACCCCTCGAGATGCAGGACTTTGACCTAATCTTGGGGATGGATTGGTTAGCCGCCTACCCGGCCAGTATTAACTGCTATAGCAAGGAGGTCATCTTGCAGCTTAATGATGGCATTAAGTGTCGATTGTGTAAGGATCGACAGGTAGACCATTCACAGTTGGTGGCGATCATGTCTATCGAGTCAGTTTGGACCCAAACCCTAACTGACTTACCAGTGGTGCAGGAGTTCCCAGATGTTTCTCCTAAGGACATTCTAGGGCTTCCCCCAGATAGGGGAGTTGAGTTTATCATTGACCTGATTCCGGGGGCGGGACCAGTCTCTAAGGCACCTACCATATGGCTCCAAAGGAGATGGAAGAACTGAGAGAGCAAATTGATGACCTGCTAAGTAGGGGACTCATCCGGCCTAGCTCATCCCCTTGGGGTGCTCCAGTCTTGTTTGTCAAGAAGAAGGATGGTACCCTCCGCCTTTGCATTGATTATCGGCAATTGAACCAACTGACTGTGAAGAACAAGTACCCATTGCCTCGCATTGAGGACCTGTTTGATCAATTGCGTGGAGCATGCGTCTTCTCAAAGATTGATCTGAGATCTGGGTATCATCAATTGAGGATTAGGGAAGCAGATGTCCCAAAAACCGCTTTTCGTACCCGATACGGATTGTATGAGTTTCTAGTTATGCCTTTCGGCTTGACCAATGCACCAGCTATCTCATGGACTTGATGAACTGAGTCTTCCGCCCTTTCTTGGATCGGTTCGTGGTGGTCTTCATTGATGATATCTTGATTTACTCTGCCTCAGAACAGGAGCATGAAGAGCATCTTCGGTTGGTACTGCAGGTGCTAAGGAGAGAAAAGTTATTTGCTAAGTTCTCCAAGTGTGAATTTTGGCTGGAGGAAGTGGTGTTCCTTGGGCATGTGGTCTTAGGAGAGGGCATCCGGGTTGATCAATCCAAGATCACCGCTGTTCTCAATTGGAGGTAACCGAGTACCGTCTCGGAAGTCCGTAGTTTCTTAGGTTTGGCCAGGTATTACCGACATTTTGTGGGAGGATTTTCAAAAATTGCTAGTCCCCTCACTAAGCTAACCCGGAAGGATCAGTGTTTTGATTGGACAGCGGATTGTGAGGAGAGCTTCCAAGAGCTGAAGAGGAGACTTACATCCGCACCTGTCCTTATTGTTCCTCGTAGTGGAATGGGCTACCAGGTCTACTGTGAAGCTTCATACTCAGGCTTGGGCTGTGTCCTCATGCAGGAGGGCGGAGTTGTCGCTTATGCATCCTGGCAGCTCAAGAACCATGAGCGAAACTACCCTACCCATGACTTGGAGCTAGCAGCGGTAGTGTTCGCTCTGAAGATTTGGAGGCATTATCTCTACGGGGAGAAGTGCGAGATCTTCACTGACCACAAGAGTCGTTTGGATCGATGGGTTGTTTTGTGAGTCAGTCTTGTAACTGCTACTATCATAGTGATTGGTTTTGATCCGAGTTTGGATCCGTGGTTTTTTTCCCGTTTTGGGTTTTTCCACGTTAAAATCTTGGCGTTCATCTCTGCTTTCGTTCTTAATATTTCTTCGGACTTTTACTTAAGCGAACGAGCGATATCATTGCCTAGTGTTTAGATACATGCGTGTGTCTAGGGGTTTTTTCAATTGGTATCAGAGCGGGTTCTCTCACTCTTAAGAGAGATCAGATAGGCATGGATTTTCATAGAGATGGACCCTCATCTATTAGACCTCCTATCCTAGATGGATCAAATTATGGATATTGGAAAGCTAGGATGAGAGCTTATTTGAAGTCTATAGATAAGCGAGTATGGATGGCCATTGTGAACGGTTGGAGTCCACCAATGTACATGGTGAATGATGAGTTTATTGAGAAACCGATTGAGTCATGGGATAAGACAGATTATGAAAAAGTTGGTTGGAATAGCAAAGCAATAAATGCAATTTTTAGTTGTGTTTCTTCAGAAGAATTTAGAAGAATTTCTACTTGTGAAATAGCAAAAGAAGCCTGGACGATCTTAGAAACAACTCATGAAGGAATTGTGGCTGTAAAACTTTTGAAACTTCAGAGGTTGGCTACTAGTTTTGAAACCCGACGTATGGAGGAGAATGAGACATTTGATGAGTTCTATGCAAAGCTGAGTGATATAGTCAACTCCAGTTTCAATCTTGGAGAGAAAATACCTGAAAACAGAATTGTTCGTAAGATCCTTAGGTCTCTTCCAGAAAGGTTTCAGACGAAAGTTACAGCTATTGAGGAAAGTAAGGACATCAACTCTATGAAGGTTGAACAATTGGTAGGAAATCTACAAACATTTGAGTCCAGTCTTTCAAAACCAAGGAAGTCCAAAGGGATGGCTTTATCCACTGTTGAACAAAATTTAGAGGAGTCTGAAGATGAAGGTGATTTAGATGTTGAGATGTTGGTTATGTTTGTCAAAAAGTTCAATAAATTCTTTCGGAAGCCAAACAAGTTGAATGCTGAAAAATTTAAAAAAAGCAAAGCTTTTGAAAAAGAAGAATACTGTGAGTTCGAATACAGGTGGTAGCAACAACAATGTCAAACAGAAAAATAAGAATTCTGAGAATAAAGCTCAATGTTATGAATGTTCTGGTTTTGGACACATCGCACAAGAATGCCCTAATCGTCTTAAGAGAAAAGGTAAAGTTATGAAAGTTACTTGGGATGATTCAGATGAATCTAAAGATGATTCTAAAAAAGATGAAGAAAACTTTGTAGCCTCTGCCTCTTCTCTGCTTAATACTGACTCTGTTGATGATATTAATAGTACAAATGATCTTGATATGCTACCAGCTGAGGAAGATGAATCTGAAATTCAAAAGGCATATAATGACTTGTACCTGGAGTCGTTTAAACTCAAGAAAAGCAATCTTATACTACTTCAACGACTCAAGGAAATTGAACCAGAAAGAATTCAATTTGAGGAGAAGTACAAATTGGAGCTTGAACGTGTCAAAGACTTTTCTGAACAACTTGACAATGCGAAAAATAAAATAAAGGCTGATGAAATTGAACTAGAGCGATTGCATAAGGAAGTTATATTTCTAAAAGGGAAGAACAAACTGGACGAGATTCTACAAGCTCAGATCTCTGGAAAAGACAGGTATGGTGTTGGATATACTAGTAATTCAAATAATAATAAAACTGTTTTTGTTTCTGCAGGTATACAAAAGGAAGAATACCTGAAGCCATCAATCGCATTTTCAAAGCAATCCTGGATGAATCCTTAAAAATTGAAGTTGAATCTACAAACTGGTGAATCTTTAACGGCACCAAAGGTAAACTTTAGTCACACTTCTCGACAAAAGGTGAGTAGAAAAGGGTTTGTTCCGACATGCTATCATTGCGGCATTCTAGGGCATATTCGACCTCATTGCAAATTTTTGCAAAAACCTAGAACTGCTTTCATTTATGGGATGAAAACAAAGGCCATATGGGTTAAGAAAAGTGACTCGAAATGTTATGTTGTACATACTGCCTTGAAAGCTTTAAATTCTGACTTGTGGTATTTAGACAGTGGCTGTTCAAGACATATGTCAGGCGACAAATCCTTATTTTCTAATCTCCAAGAACATGAAGGGGGAGTTGTGACATTTGGAGATGGTAACTCATCCAAGGTAATAGGTAAAGGAAAGGTAAGTACTCTAGGTGTTCCTATTCTTGAAAATGTTTTTTATGTTAAGGGCTTAAAAGCAAATCTACTAAGCATCAATCAATTTTGTGATGAAGGTTATAAGATAAAATTCTCCAAAAATGATTGTACTATTCTAGATCATGATGGTAATGTTATATGTTTTGGATCTAGAACATCTGATAATTGCTATGTTGTTAGAACTTCACATAATCTGAAATGTAACAATGCAAAACATGCTAGAACTCCTATGAGTACAACTACCAAACTAGGAAAAGACACTTCAGGAAAAAGTGTTGATCAGACACTATATATGAGCATGATTGATAGTCTTTTATAGTTAACTACTAGTAGACCTAACATTGCATTTAGTGTTCGTGTGTGTGCTAGGTTTCAGTCTGAACCTAAGGAGACATATTTGTTTGCTGTGAAATGTATCATAAAATATGTCAGTGGCACAGTTGATTTAGGTATCTAGTTTACTTATGACTCGGGTGCTATCATATCAGGATACACGGATTCTGATTGGACAGGTTTATATGATGATAAAAAAAGTACTTCAGGTGGATGTTTTTATATTGGAAACAATCTTGTTGCTTGGCACAGTAAGAAACAAAACTCGATATCTTTATCTACTGCGGAGGACGAGTATATTGCAGCAGGGAGTTGTTGTTCTCAGTTACTATGGATGAAACAGATGGTCAAAGATTACGACATTGAATAAGATACCATGGTGCTTTATTGTGACAACATGAGTGCTATTAATATATCAAAAAATCCTATTCAACACTCGCGTACAAAGCATATTGATATCCGACATCATTTTATACGCGAGTTAGTTGAAGACAAAACAATAGCACTAGAACATGTTGAGATGGAGAAACAGTTGGGTGATTAGTTTACAAAACCTTTGGATTTATAGAGATTTGAGTATCTTCGTACTTCTTTAGGGATTTGTGCTTTGGACTGATTTTATTGGGATTTGTGTTATTTTTAGTTTGCGAGTTTCTTTCGTTTCGTTTTTTTAGGTTTTCTTTTACTCTGAAATTTTCTTTGGTTTTAGTTTCAGATTTGTCGAGAGTTTTTGTCATAAAAAAAATTGATGCACTCCTAGATTCAATAATATACTCTTGACATAAAAATATAATTTTTCTCTTGATTATGAGTTATTATAGTCAATTTTGTCATCTTGTAGTATACTGTATCAATTTTGAGTTTGTCACTCCCTCGACTTCTGCACTCATAACATATGTGTATTCTTGAGTGAACATGATATCATGAATTATTATTTTTAAATAGCTTACTATTAACCTTGATTTGCCTAGTTTGATCTCATGCTTAGTCATAAAAAATTTGTTCATAAAAGATCAATGAAAAGGGCTACAATGAGTTAGTGTGAAAGCCGTCTTGTTTAGAGTCCAGTTTGACTCAGTACATTATTTGCAAATTTTTTTTAAAAAAAATGACATATGTGAATTTCTTTTTGCACATTGTTTGATTTGTACTACAAAAAAAGGACTACCTACTCATGTGTGAAAGCCATCAGTGCACATATATGTTTCACTAAAAAAAAAATTACAGGAAAAATTCCTGTTATGTTATGGAGAATAAGTCGAAAAGTTTAAAATTTTAATACTAAGTTGGTTTGACTACTGTGTTGCATCATTCTTTATATAGGAAAGTTTGTTTAAGAAGATTGGTTCATGTTATCTATGCTCATCTTGCATATGCGTATCGTTATGATCAATCAAGATTAATTTAATTTTGAGTGATGCATTAGAAGTGCATCTCCAAAGTGCATATCCAAAGTGCATCTCCAAAGTGCATCTCCAAGATTAATTTAATATTCTATGTCTTGAATATATTTTGAATTTCTAGAAGTGCATCTCCAAAGTCTATTGATCTTGATTGATTTCGTACAGTTTCAAGTTTTGATCACGTTAAAGTTAATATCTTGATGTTTTTTGTGCGATTGAACGTGATAACTTAGCATTTTTAAGTGGAAGATGGATTTCACTTAGGGTCTTCATGGTTTCTAGAATTTTGGATTTCTAGGATCTATTATTTTTTTTGTATGCTTTGTGCATATGTTGAATCATGCGATTTTTTTTCCTTCTTTAGATTGCCTAAAAGAAAGCTACAGTTACCAAGAAACCAAACCCGCCTTCGTCACCTACCTCGACTTCGTGTTGACGATTCTTCATCGTCAGTTTCCTCCGAGTTCCTAGTCTTTGGCATTTGTGTCAAAAAGGGGGAGAGTGTCTTAGTGTCTAGGTGTCTAGGTGTGTAGGGGGAGTATGGCATAGGGGGAGTTTACTTGACATTTGAACTTTGCTTGAAGTAACTGTGAACTTTGTCTGCTTAAGTATTTTTGAATTTATGCTCCATTAATAACTTGTGTTTGGATTGTTTATTCATTTCAAGTTATTTTCACTTGATCTTGGATTGGTATATGTTTATTTAAAGGCTTGATGTGCAAAATATTCTAGACTTGTTGATTGCTCAATTTGAAGTCTTTGTAATATCTTGTAACCTAATTGTTTTGTCACAAATTGCCGAAGGGGGAGATTGTTAGGTTTTTATTTGTTGGCAATTGTGTACAAAATATTCTAAGTGTATTTTTTATATGTATATGAACTTTACACAAGTCTAGAATATCTCTGGTTTGAAGAATTGCAAGGTTATTAGAGAAAAGCTGTTGAGTTCACACCGCGTTCACAAACGCGTTTGAACGCGGTGCGTTCACAAACGAGTTCGTACGCGAAATCTGCGTTCACATAGACAGAGAGCCGCGTTCACAAACGAGTTCGAACGCAGTGCGTTCACAAACGAGTTCGAACGCGAAATCTGCGTTCACACAAACAGAGAGCCGCGTTCACAAACGCGTTCGAACGCGGGCACTGCGTTCACACAGACAGAGAGCCTCGTTCACAAACGCGTTCGATCGCAATCTGAAGAATAGGCTGTCGCGTTCGAACGCACTCGAGCCCGTTCGAATGCACCAACAAAGTTTAAAAATATTGGACTTTCATGAGTACGGATAAGATTCGGATTTGGCTCTATCTTGAAGATCATGAGTACGGATAAGACTCGGATTTGGCTCTATCTTGAAGATCATGAGTACGGATAAGACTCGGATTTGGCTCTATCTTGAAGATCATATATAAGGATTGTGAAACCCTATCTCAAGGGGGGTTGAAGAAACATTATTGAAGGAGACTTCTTGAGGCTACATCGATTCTTCAACTAACAAGGTTCCACTCATCTACAAAAATTTAATCTTTCGTCTTAAGGGTGATCTAGACGAAAGATCAATCTCGAGGGTTACTGAGATTGGAGTTCAATCACGAGAAGCAGTGAATCGTGGGTTCTAGCGATCAAGACTGAGAGAAACAAAGTCGTTTGGATCGACGGGTTGTTTTGTGAGTCAGTCTTGTAACTGCTACTATCATAGTGATTGGTTTTGATCCGAGTTTGGATCTGTGGTTTTTTTCCCGTTTTGGGTTTTTCCACGTTAAAATCTTGGCGTTCATCTCTGCTTTCGTTCTTAATATTTCTTCGGACTTTTACTTAAGCGAATGAGCGATATCATTGCCTAGTGTTTAGATACATGCGTGTGTCTAGGGGTTTTTTCAATTGGTATCAGAGCGGGTTCTCTCACTCTTGAGAGAGATCAGATAGGCATGGATTTTCATAGAGATGGACCCTCATCTATTAGACCTCCTATCCTAGATGGATCAAATTATGGATATTGGAAAGCTAGGATGAGAGCTTATTTGAAGTCTATAGATAAGCTAGTATGGATGGCCATTGTGAACGGTTGGAGTTATGCTGACCGTCGACGTCGAGATCTAGAGTTTCTGGTCGGGGACAAAGTCTTCATCAAGGTCTCGTCGTGGAAAGGGGTATTTCGATTTGGGAAGAAGGGCAAGCTGAGCCCTCGATATATAGGCCCTTATGAGATCTTGGCACGGATAGGACCGGTTGCTTACCGGGTGGATTTGCCATTAGAGCTATTCCAAATTCATAATGTGTTCCATGTGTCGGTGTTGAGGAAGTACCTATATGACCCGTCACATATTTTGAGGGAAGAACCTATCCAACTGAAAAAGGACTTGTCCTATGTGGATCATTGACAGATGTGTGAAGACGCTCCGAAGAAGAGTCGTGCCTTTAGTCAAGGTCCTTTGGCGGCACCATGGAGTAGAGGAAGCTACATGGGAGCCTAAGGAAGATATTCAGTCTACCTACCCTCATTTATTTATCGACTCACGTGTGTAATTTTGAGGGCGAAATTTCTTGTTGTTGGGGATAGTTATAACACCCTAAATTAAAATAAAAAATAAAATAAAATAAAAAAAATTTCCCTCTAACTAACACACGTGCCGAGCACGTGCGTCAGCCCTGCCACTCTGCCCCCCCGTCCTCTCTTCTCCTTCTTCTTCCCGTTCCCTTGCTATGCACGCCACCTTCCCCACCTCCTCTATCTCCTTCTTCCCCTCACTGCAGCCATCCCAACCCCCCCTCATCTTCTCCACCTCACCTTTCTCCCTCTCTCACGGGTTGCCGACGAAGTGCCGGAGCTGATGGAGCTCCAGAACCGACGAAGCCGAGCGCGCGGATCGTGGTAAGCCTCAACCCTCGTTAAATTCGATAGTTAGTTCCCTCTCGTGCTCAACCTTGGCGGCCGACGGCCCCGCGTCCGGTCGCCAATCCGAGGGCTCCGGTGGGCGGAGAGAAACCCCCCCTTCCCTAGGACGGCTTCGGGCCCTTGATGAAGGGAGGGAGGATGGACTCCCTATGGCCGCCGGCCATGGAGCGCAGTCGTCGCTGTCGGGTCCACCTCCTCCCCCCTTTTTCCCTTTCACTTACCCGTCGGTCTCATGGCCATGCTGCCGACCTTGTGCTGCGCCGCCGGCCTCGTAGCTACACCGTCGGCCATGTGGACCTCCCCTTCCTCTATCTCCTTCCCTTGGAAGGGAAGGGCGTGCGAGGGTGGGGGTGGTTTAACCCCCACCCACGCCTCTGCTGGGCTACGGCTTAGACCGCAGCCCATGTGCCCATAAGGCCTGTGGGCTGCGGTTCAGACCGCAGCCTATGGAGCTCGCAAGGCCTGTGGGTTACAGTTCAGACCGCAACCCATGGAGCCCGTGGGCTACAGTTTGGACTGCAACCCACGAGCTGTTTCCCCCTTACCTGCTGATTTGGGCCTGGGCCCAACCCAATACCCCTTAGCTTAGCTATTTGGGGCCATTTGGACCCTATAATCTCGTTACCTATTTTCCACCTGATTTAATTAGCCTAACCCCCCGTAATGACAATTTAGTATCATGTGAATTTTAGGATAACATAGGACTTGCCCTAGGAGACCTTGACTCATGTATTTGCCAAATATAAATGCTCGAATAAGATAATTAATTCTATTAGTTCTAAAAAAAATAAATCCCTAGACACACGTATGTATCTAACCTTTAGGCAATGATATTTCTCGTTCGCTTAAGTAAAAGTCGGAAGAAATATTAAAAAACGAAAGTAGAGATGAACGCCAAGATTTTAACGTGGAAAACCCAAACGGGAAAAAAACCACGGATCCAAACTCGGATCAAAACCAATCACTATGATAGTAGCAGTTACAAGACTGACTCACAAAACAACCCGTCGATCCAAACGACTTTGTTCCTCTTAGTCTTGATCGCTAGAACCCACAATTCACTGCTTCTTGTGATTGAAGTCCAATCTCAGTAGCCCTCGAGATTGATCTTTCGTCTAGATCACCCTTAAGACGAAAGATTAAATTCTTGTAGATGAGTGGAACATTGTTAGTTGAAGAATCGATGTAGCCTCAAGAAGTCTCCTTCAATAATATTTCTTCAACTCCCCTTGAGATAGGGTTTCACAATCCTTATATATGATCTTCAAGATAGAGACAAATCTTAATCTTATCCATACTCATGAAAGTCCAATATTTTTAAATTTTGTTGGTGCGTTCGAACGGGCTCGAGTGCGTTCGAACGCGACAGCTTGAATTTTTCAGGTTGCGTTCGAACGCGTTTGTGAACGCGGCTCTTTGTCTGTGTGAACGCAGTGCCCGCGTTCGAACGCGTTTGTGAACGCGGCTCTCTGTCTGTGTGAACGCAGATTTCGCGTTCGAACTCGTTTGTGAACGCACCGCGTTCGAACGCGTTTGTGAACGCGGTGTGAACTCAACAGCTTTTCTCCAATAACCTTGCAATTCTTCAGACCAAAGATATTCTAGACTTGTGTAAAGCTCATATACATGTAAAAAATACACTTAGAATATTTTGTACACAATTGCCAACAAATAAAAACCTAACAAGTTCGTTAATCTTACGTATGGTGTTACTTGCGTGAATTAATAAGATTGACACCGCGTGAGGAGGATTTTGGGATTCCGGAGGAGCCAGCTAGCTGATGAGATTTACCATACTATGGAGACCCCCAAGGCGAGTAGAGTTATACAAATCTAGAATAATATAATTACAGTCATTATACCTGTCATGACACTATAGGAAATGTTAGTATTAATGCATGCATTTAGTACACCATGTTATATCTTTACATATGCAGTTATTGATAACTTGCTCATCATAATATTATGAGAATGTTAGTGTAGCATAAGCATTAGTGTGATAATGCTCTACATATATCCTGTATGGTATACCCTTGCATAGATGTATATTTGTTGTGAATATAGAATGTAACGATTATAATGACTATGACATGCTTTATACACTTATAGACACTGCACCACTTCCACTTATCATTAGTAGTCAGATTCTAAGTAGGCAGTACCCTTACTCACTCAGCCTAGGGTTAAGGGTAGAGTGTATTTTATATGACTACTATTAGCGGCCTACACCTGAGTTCGGGAGCCTATGTGGCATTCAGGTAGTTATACTGCATAGTCAGGACTAGATTATGATGATAGAAAAATATCATTGTGAGGTGGGAATATAACTCTAGCGGTACCCGACGATTGTATTGATTTAGTAACTCATGTTAAGCCATCTCAACAAGTATATTGTTATTGCTAGCAAATATAGGCATACCATGCATATACACATGCGATGTCATTATTTTAGATGGTATGGATCCTACTCGCTGGGCTGTAAGCTCAGCACTTCTTGGTGGCATTATTTCAGAGCTAGGGGACACAGGTGCGGGTAGCGAGGAGTAGCTACCTTTCTTTTCTGTATGTCTTTTAGTTGTATTAACCCCCTACGAGGGCGTTATGATTGATGTTGTATTTTGGACTTTAGCATTGTATTTTGGATGTATATTTGGAAGGCTTGTTTTGGCCTGTGGAACTTGTATCCGGACTCTTATAGTTGAGTTTAATTATGGTGAATTTGTACTGTTGTGTGCCTTGTGAAATCCTTGTACTGACAGGTCATGTGTTGCACCGCATGGAGAGATTTACCCACGCGGTTTACACGTGTATTTGGAGGTTTGGGTGTTTCAGTTATCATACTCAAGTATGCACCAATAGTCCATGAATAATGATGAAGCAGTAAAGCAAATATAATTATGCTGACAATAAATAAATATCTACACACATCGTTTCCAAGTTAATCAACTCCAACCATGCCATGAGTCATCCTTGCATAGCACGGAGTCCACCTTAATATTGAAATTAATGAAACATGAGCATAACATTCCTAACACAAAGTAATTAAATAATCTTCCTAACATCTGCTATAGACTTGGGTAAGTCCATCCAAGAATTTTTACATTTATTAATCAGGCAGAGTTGGTCTATTAATTACGATGGTCTAATGCACCATAGAGGGTTATAATAAGCTCTGATACCACTTGATAGGTTCTTGTACCAAAGATAGGCTACGCAACGATTCCTTCAAGATCTGAATGTATTACAAGAATCAGTCCATATAACCATGGGAAAATATTTATAAAATATTCTTTAGTAGTTATAAAATTACGAAACCAATTGGGTTAGATCCTTAACTTCCTGATCTACAACTTTTGTATTTACGCCTTTCACAGATTCGAACTACAACTGGGACGAAAATATGGAATAACATGGGTAATGGTGATGGTGACGGGTGGAGTGGATGTTAGGGTTATGAATGGGTATGGAGATGAAGGTGGATGGTGGATGTGGGAAAGGATGTAGACGAAGGGAACGAAGTGGTCGAGATCCCAAATAAGAGGGGTGACTCGACAGTCGAGGAAGATTAGAAGTTAGAAGAAACCTTGCCAATGGTAGAGGTGGAAGGATAGTGAAGAGGGAGGAGGGAGAGAGTCTAGAGAGAATATAGGATGAAAAAAATTAATAATCCAATTGCATAATGACGTTGGCTCCCATCCACATATTTATAGAGGCTAGCTAATAAGTCCTAAAATAATATGTAACCCTAATTCTAAAGGATTCTCACCGATTGCATTCGAAAGCGCCCGATCGCATTCAAACGCACCAAAACCTCCATCTCTGTATGTGCGAACGCGATGCAGGCGTTCGAACACGGGCGTTCGAACTTGCTCGACCACATTCGAATGCATAATATATGTTCTCTATATTTGCGAACCTGATGCAAGTGTTCGCAAAGGTGTTCGAACGCGACCCCTCCTATGTTCGAACGCGACCTACAAGAATTTTATTTTAAGAAAAATAAATAACTAATGTAATAAGAAAAGATCCTAACTAAGTGTATTAGACCACCATGCTTCCCCCACCTTGCCCTCAAGGTGAAAAGTCGGGGAAATGCTCTAAGATATCAGTCTCCAACTCTCATGTCGCCCCATCAAATGGCTTGCCAAGCCACTCAATTAGAATCTCCATCTCTAATCTGGTACCATGTCATCGTCGATGCCTAGCAAGTACACGAACTGGCTCTACGATCTCTATCTCCTCTAATGGCTCCGGTAGAACTAATCCAATGATCTCATGATCTCCAATGCGCTCCCTCAGTAATGAAACATGGAAGATAGGATACACTCTCGACCCCTCCGGCAGCTCCAAATAATATGCATGTGGACCAATACGTTCCAACACTCGAAACGGACCAAAGTAGCGATGTTCTAACTTTTGGTTACGCATCGGACGCAAAGTCACCTGTCGATACGGTTGCACTCTCACAAACACCCAACTACCGATGTCGAACTCCTACTCCCTATGGCTACGATCATAAACTTTCTTCATACTATTTTGAGCAAGTTTAAGATGAGCACGCAACTTCCTCAATATGGCGTCTCTATCCATCAACGCTAAGTCCACCACCGTTTGGTCTGCAAATGTCATTGGATCATAAGCACGTAGCATCAGAACTGTGCGTCCATACACCACCTCAAATGGAGTCATACCAATGCTGCTATGGTAGGCGGTGTTATAAGAATACTCCACCCACGGTAAGAATTTCAACCATCGTCTCGACATCTCTCCAACAAAGCACCTCAAATACTACTCAATGCCTCGATTGACCACCTCGGTTTGGCCGTCCGTCTGTGGATGATAGGCTGAACTGAAGTTCAATCGAGTCCCTTACAATCTGAAAAACTCTGTCCAAAAGTCGCTCATAAATACACGATCACGATCCGAGACAATCGTGCGTGGCATGCCATGTAACCGAGCAACATCTCTAATAAAAATTTTAGCCACCTACTTGGCTGAAAACGGACGTGATAATGCTGAAAAGTATACATACTTGTTCAATCTATCAACCACCACAAAGATAACGGAATAATCACGTACCAACAAAAGACCCTATATGAAGTCCATATAAATGTCTTCCCAAACACGATCTAATATAGGTAAAGGTTGAAGTAATCTGGACAGTTTCAATGTGGTTGGCTTAACCCTTTGACATATTTCGCAACCATGGATAAAACTCCTCACATCCCGCCTCAATCCTAGCCACGTGCAACTTTGAGATATCCTCCTATAAGTCCTCAATACGCCCTCATGACCAGCCTCTGGAGTTTGGTAGAAGGCTCCAACAATTTCTGCCACAATCCATCATTTGCGGGCACTCGAATGCATCCGCGGTCCAATAGCAAACTGCCTTGATTTTCCAACTCTGGATGGCGCTCCGGATCATCTATCACCTCCTGCAACAATCTCAAAATATTTGGGTCAGATGTACATACATATCTCAGCTCGTCAAGGAAAGGAAAGGTAGGAGAAGAATAGGTTGCAAGCTCGGCGGTATTGGGTTGGCGCGATAGTGCATCCACTGCTCTATTTTTCGTTCCCTTCTTATATTGAATTTCATAATCATATCCCAGCAATTTTGTGACCCATCTTTGCTGTGCCGGAGTGTGTATACGCTGTCCTATAAAGTATGGAAGGCTTATTTGATTTGTTTGGATAATGAATCGCCTACCAATCAAATAAGGCATCCACTTTGTCACCGCATGCAGAATTGCCAACATCTCTCTCTCATAAGTCGATAATTGGTAAGACTTTTGTGATAAAGCCACGCTAAGACAGGCAATAAGACGTCCTCCTTGCATTGGTACAGCTCCTAGGCCAACACCCGATGCATCACATTCCACAATGAACTCTTTGGTAAAATCCGGTAACGCTAAAACGGGTGCCATCGTCATTGCTGTTTTAGTTTTTCAAAGGCTATAGTAGCTTCATCTGTTCATCTAAAAGAGTCATTCTTCAAAGTAAGAGGAGCAGCAATCTTGCCATATCCAACGATGAAGCGTCGAAAATATCCCGTCAGCCCCCAAAATCCTATCAATCTGGTGGTAGTAGTTGGAATAGGCCAAGCGGTCATACATGCAACCTTTTGAGGATCCGCCGCTACACTATCCGCTGAAATGATGTGGCCTAAATACTCTACTTGTGGTACTCCCCATAGGCACTTGGAATTCTTGATCTTCAATTAGTTTTGCTTCAATAAATTCAGCACGTCCTCCAAATGCCGCCAATGCTCTAATTCAGTCCTACTATACACCAAAATGTCGTCAAAAAATATCAAGACATACCTTCGCAAGAGAGGCCAAAATATATCATTCATGAGACTTTGAAAGGTAGCTAGAGCATTGGTGAGACCAAAAGGCATCACCTGGAACTCGTAATGCCTATTCGGAGTCTGAAATATAGTTTTGTGCACATCCGCTGGGTGAACTTTAATTTGATGATATCCGGCTCTCAAGTCAAGCTTACTAAATATAGTCTCGCCCCTGCAAGCTCGTTTAGCAACTCCTCGAATATGACGGGTCCTAAACTTCATCCACATGCTCTGGAAATCCCCTATTTAAATTTCATCCACATGCTCTGGAAATCAAATATGACGGGTCCTAAACTCTGTAATCACTAACTGCTAAGGACAATGTCCACTCCTCACAGCGCCAACGGATACAAGTCCACAATGATGTTATGTCATTGCACCCGTATACCAACCCGACGACACAAGCTCACCGCCTTAAGCTTCATGCCGTCTCCAATAGCAACGTCAAATCCCCTGGTCGGTTCGACATCCAAACCTAATCTCCTCACTAACCTTTCGTCTAGAAAGTTGTGTTTACTCCCCAAATCGATGAAAATGTGCACACAATGCTTTCTAACGAGTTCATCTACTCGTAATGTCCTCGGCGTGGAAGTACCTGAGTATGCATGCATCGATATTTCAGCTTGAATATCTTCCTACACGCCCTCCTCAACGGTCTCCTCATGGACCTCCTTTGGACACTCTCCATCATCAACAACCTCATCATTCTCCTCGAGACCATTGATGATCATCACACTCCCAATCGGTTGGGAACACCGATGATCGAGGGTGAAGCGCTCATCACATCGAAAGCAAGCACATCGAAAGCAAAGGACCTTCGCTCTTCGCTCCTCCACTTGGGCAGGTGTGAGAATTTGAACGAGGGGGTTTTGTGCCACTTCTAACATCAGAAGAAGGTCTCAAGGGTGGTCATGGTCTGGTGCTAGCAGCTGCTGTTTTTAAAACCGCAGAATTTTCAGCCGGCATTCTAGGTGCAAACTGCCTATCTCGGTTGCCCTAATTAGTTTTAGTTGCCATCTTTAGAGGCCTATGCTTTACCATTCTCACATCCTTTTCAAAGGCCTCCTTAAGAGTAGTAGGACATAAAGCACGAACATTCGCTTGTATCTCCTCTCGCAGCCCCGAAATAAAAGTGCTCATCAATGTTTGGTCGGGCCAAGGTGGCTCACAAGAACTACTAACTTTTTCAAACTTAGCTTGGTACTCCGATACGATCGTCCTCTAAACTATTTTGCTTAATATGGCAGCAAAATCTTTATATGCCGCTGTCCCAAATCTGTGTATAATCCTCCTACGAAAATCAGCCCATCTGATAAATCTACCATCACGAATAAATGATCTATACCAATGTAATGTCGTTCCTTGGAGGTGAAAGCTTACTATCTGGACCTTTGCATCTTCCACTGTACCTTGACAATCAAAATATTATTTAACTTGAAACACTCAATCCGTTGGATCACCGCCTTGGAATTTTGGAAAGTCCAACCATGCGGTTCTCCCTCGAATAGCATTGTCGGGTTTGCAAAAGATCCTTGGTTCAGGTCTAAACCTTTGGGCCTGTTGATCACCTTTTCTAAATCCTTGAGCACGTCCATCACCATCTCCAAAGGGATCAACCTCATCCTCAAAGTGCAAATCCTCCTCATTGACGAAGCATACCGATGACGTACCCCTCTCCGGTTCCACCACCGCCGGTCTTGGGTTTTGTAACGGAGATAGGGGATGACATGTCAGCATAGGTAAGAGGAGATCATTGATACTCATATGACGCACCTGAACTTGTGGGGTGTAGGTTCGATGAGGTCCCTCTGCTGGTCCTTCTTGAAACTCCGATCGTCGTCGAGGAGATGACGAACCCAATCGGTTCACAACATATTTCTTGAATTTATTGTGATCTTTTTGCATTGTATCAACTCTGTGCAACAATGTTTGGAACATGCCCCTAAGTTCATCCATATTCGCACCTATGGACGTTGGCTGACTAGGTCTTACTGTGGTTGCTCCAAAGGAATCGGCCTCACGGTTAGGGTCATCGTGAATTGAGTTTTTCCTTGTCGGTGTGCTCTCCATAGTTCTCCTTATTGATGTCATCTTCTTTATTTCAATCATTAATGGAGGTCTGAGGTTCACCCACTTGATAAGCTTTGAATGTATTACAGGAATCAGTTTGCGCAATTATGGAAAAATATTTGTCAGCTATTATCTGGTAGTCAAAAAATTACCAAACTAATTGAGTTAGATCCGTAAGTTTCTGATCTATAACTTTCGTATTTATGCACTTCACAGATTCGAATTGAAACTAGGATGAAAACACGGAATAACATGAGTGATGGTGGTGGTGACGGGTGGAGTGGATGTTAGGGTTATGGATGGGTATGGAGATGAAGGTAGATGGTGGATGTGGGAAAGGATGTAGACGAAGGGAACGAAGTGGTCGAGATCCCAAATAAGAGTGGTGATTCGATAGTTGAGGGAGATTAGAAGTTAGAAGAAACCTTGCCAACAGTAGAGGTGGAAGGATAGTGAAGAGGGAGGAAGGAGAGAGTCTAGAGAGAAGATAGGAGGCAAAAAATCAATAATCCAATTGCATAATGAAGTTGGCTGCCATCCACATATTTATAGAGGCTAGCCAACAAGTCTTAAAACAATATGTAACCCTAATTCTATAGGATTCCCACCGATTGCGTTCGAACGCACCAAAAGCTCCATCTTTGTATGTGCGAACGCGATGCAGGCGTTCGAACGCGAGCGTTCGAACTCGCTTGACTGCGTTCGAACGCACAATATGCGTTCTATGTATTTGCGAACCTAATGCAGGCGTTCGAAAGCGACCTCTCCTGCATTTGAACACGACCTACATAAATTTTATTTTAATAAAAATAAATTACTAATGTAATAAGAAAATATCCTAACTAAGTGTATTAGGTTATTAATACAATTCTCATCAAATTTACCATTTCACTAATTATCATCGAATTAAAGAAAATAATATAGATCATGCTCAATTAACTTACTTATTGCATATAAGTGCATGTCTAATAGAATTACCAAACTCCAATTATAAATAAATTTCCATTAAAAGTAATCAGTAGTGGTAATCCTATACCAATGCCTCATTTATCATTATTAATTTATAGCAATTATTATGGCTAACTCGGTAAATTAAAATAATTAGAGAGTAGTTGCTCTACTTGGGCTTAATCAAAGCCCCAGCCCCCAGCCACATTGTCGCATTATTTCTTTTATTTTTTGCTTGGGAATGAAAGATAGGGAAACTCCTTTTTATTGTGACATTATTTCGCCATTGCGAGGACTCCTTGGACACCGACTACGATCAGATAGGGACGTTGTCTAGCCGCCACCAAGGCTACAGTTGGTTTGGGTTGGATCAACTTGAGTCTAGTTGGTTGTTGATAGGTTACAGAATGATTCTTTCAAGATCTGAATTTATTGCAAGAAGCAGTCTGCATAACCAAGGAAAAATATTCACCAAATATTATCTCATAGTTAGAAAATTACAAAACTAAGTGGAATCGATCAGTTAATTTAGTTAAGTAAGAGTTCTAGTTAAGTTAGAAAAGCCCTTAAGACAAAACTCTTAGTTGCCTTAAGGCAAAAGTACTCCCAATTGCCCAAAAGTAAGAGTCCTAGTTGAATTAAAAAAGCTAATAATGCAAATTCTAGTGAAAGTCAGTTTAGGATTAGCATCTATAAATATGTGGAGTGCAACTCTGATTGTTTATGCCTAGAATGGATGTTGAGTTAAGTTAAGTTTATTTACCTTGCATTACTTTCAATCGTAGCTGTCTATTTTTTTCTAGGAGTATATTGAAGTTAGAAACCCTATCTCTACTTATCACCATCTTCCTCTAGCAACCACCCTACCTTTCCACAACCCTTGGCTGCCTACCACCTTAACGACTACCACAACATTGTATATTTACCGTTTGCCCTTGCTCAACTCTTTTATTTATATCTTTTCATCTTAACTTCAGATTTAGGTGAAACTAAAGCCATTAGAACCCTACTATCACCACTTGAAATTTCATAATTTTCATATGTCTGAATCGGTCCAAATCTAGTTCATAACAAAAGAAAAATTATAGCTCATCTGAATATCTGTTTGAAACAATCACACAAGATATATCAATTGATAATAAGGAATTAAAGACAATATGTTTGTCTTGATCTGAATCAAATTCTTCTTCATTAGGGTCATCCAAGTCATCCCAAGTTGCTTTCATAACCTTGCATTATTTTTCTGAATTGGACATTCACAAACAAAGTGTCCATAACTTGGACACTCTAGTACTTTACTCCACCACTTTGAGATTTGGAGCCAGAGTAGGAGTAGAAGTTGGAGTTGAAGTACGACTAAAATTTTTTGTATTTGTACACTTCCCTTTATTAGAGTGATTTGTACACTTTTATTTTCAGAGTGACTTCCTTTTCATTCCCTACATATTATTAGTGTTCCTAAAAGCTTCTTAAATTGTTCACAAATAAAGCAACAATTTCAAGATTTTGGTCCTGGTCACAATCAACGTATTCTATTTTAAGCGATGAGAGCAATATTCTCTACCTTTTCCAGAAGACAAATTGAAGATACATGTTTGTAAGTTACCTACTAAATCTTCTACTCTAAAAGAATCTATGCTTTGCTTTCTTCTATGACTGCTAGCTAGCTACCTTTGCTCGGAATCATTTAGGCAATGACCAAAAGTTTCTCTCATGATCTTGTGTTACAATCGGGCTTGATGAAGTTGCAAATAAAACTAGAGATCAGCCCTGTGGATGATCTAGCCGTCCAATAGATCTGAGACTTTAACAGGTTGTTCTTCTTGAAATAAGGGATCCCATGCAACTAAAATCATGTCAATCGTAGGTGTAGATCAGAAGTTATAAGGGAAATACTAGTTGTTGGTCAAATGGTGGCGAAATGGACGTGATTAATGAAAGATGGAATAATGGTTAGGTATTGGGAGTGACAATGCAGCAATGATGGGGTAGAGTTCTTCTTGAAATAAGGGATCCCATGCAACCAAAATCACATCGATCATAGGTGTAGATCAAAAGTTATAAGGGAAAAACTAGCTGTTAGTCAGATGGTAGCGAAATGGATGTGATTAATGAAAGATGGAATAATGGTTAAGAAATGGGAGTGACAATGGCAGCGATGATGGGGTAGAGCATTAAGCTAGATGAAGGAGTAGAGGGTGGACAGGTCCTTGAGAGGCAAGGGGGCATGGTCAAATTGAAGAAGAAAGAAGATGACGTCCAATGATAGATGTCGTTGGAGGAAGGAGATAAAGGTATAGGAAGGTAAAACTTCAATAATTCATCAATAATTCAATCAGATTGCTTTCTACATATTTTGAGGCTAACTTAACAAGTAAAATAATCAAAAGATAGCCCTAGAACAATGCAGTTCGCCGATCGCATTCGAACATGGGTCTAACACATTCGAACGAGCTAAATACGTTCTCTATATTTACAAACATATGCAAGCATTTGAAATCACATTAAAACATGAGAACCTGGCATTCGAACGTGACTACCAAGTCCAAGCCTTATATAGTTGAATCATAACACCTTGCTTTCCAAAATTCTATCGCCAAAGGTGAAGCTTAAGTTAACAATATTGCCCAGCTTGACATAGAATTCGTTTAAAATCTCTCGCTCATCCATCTTATGAGTTTGAAAATGTAGTAAGCCTTTGAAGTTTAGATTTTTTACTTGATGTGTACCCTCATGAGTAGTCTCATGTATGTCCCAAGCTTCTTTTGCTATCTTATGGGTACTGATGCATCTAAACTCATCTTGAGAGATGCCTTATTAAGATTAGAAAAACCAAAAAGAAACTTTTTTGTAATGAAACCAAAAATTCAACACTCCACTTTTGTCATATATAGATATCAATTCATGGAATACAATTCACTTTCAAGTGAAATGGTAGACATGCGAGAGAGAGCAGTGAGACTCAAAATCTCATGGAGGTTCGAGTCCAAATCTGAAATCCTACTCTAACTAAGAAAGTCAAATTCAAGTCATTGAATGAAAAATCTGATCAAGAGTAAAAAATGTAAAGTCAAATACGAGTTGGAAAAATAAACACAACTAGCATACCAAGACATATTCTTTTAACATGGAAAACCTCTCTCGCATAAAGAGGAAGAAACCACAGACCCTCCTAAAGTTGATTGATCTTATTTTACTAAGCAAAGAAAAACTTACAACCTCTCCCTACACTCTAACGTCGTGGTGTTCAAGTAACCTCTTAAACATAGACCATGAGATTAAGTATCCTTATGAAGGTTGTCTCCTTTTAACATGCACTCGAGCGACGAATTAACCTCAAAATTAATGTGTCGATAGTGTTTGATGTCGACGAATGATTCAGCTCTTTCCAATGCTACTAGATTATCTTCAGTAGTGGCTCAAGTAATCAGACATTGATGCAATTCTCCTCACACTAAATATTTATATAAATTCTTGAGGGAGATAAGAGAGCTCTTCTAAGATAAGGATAAGGAATATCTAAGTTTCGTACTAGGATAAGCCATCAAAGAAATTTTTTTAATTGTTCTAAATTTGAGCTTCTTTTATTGTCCTATGTACACTGCCCAGGCTCCATTTATCCGGTTTGAATGCCATTTAAGTTTTATTAAATAATGTGTTTTGACTGTCTGGATGCCCTCAATCCCATCTGGATGAGGTCTTGAAACTTTATTTTCTAAATTCAATTCTGCATCAATTAACTTGTTCCTTGTTCCGAGTTTCCATAAGCTAGACTTGATTGTACAATTTGAATATAATTTGTACAACTCAATTAAATATCCAACATGAATCTTAGATATTTCTAATCTCTATATAAGTAATACAAAAGTTTAGAGAAAGGCATCCAACTCAGGGAAATAATAATAAATCATCTATGTGTTCTAAGATCCTTCACAAAGCAAAATTCTTGTAAATTATGAGGAGAGCCATCATCATATGTCGAGGAGCTGGAGCTATAGTTAATGATCATCTACGGTACAAGAGGAACTAAAATAACATCATCTTCATCGATATCTTCCACTATCACCACACTAACACTTGTTTGAGGTTGTGGTTACCAAATGGGTATAGTGTTTTTCTCAAGAGTAGTTAATCAAGTAGTTTATGTTTAAAATGTAACTTAAACACTCAGACATTCAAGTATATAAAGAGGTTGTAAGTAAGTCTTATTTTTATTGCTTAGTAAAATAAAATTAATTGATTTGACCATATTTGTGATTTTTTCTCTATACACGAGAGTTGCTTTCCATGATAAAAAGATTCGTTTTTTGTGTGTTAGTCGTGTTTACTTCTTATCATATTCAGACCTTTTAGTTTCTACTTGTACTAGGATTTCCACTCACTAACTCAAGTTTGATTTTCATTCTAAGAGAAGGATACAGATGTCATAATTAAAATGTTTAAAATGTAACTTAAACAATCAGACGATATTCGAGTATATAAAGAGATCGTAAGTAAGTCTTATTTTTATTGCTTAGTAAAATAAGATTAATCGATTTGAATTTATTTGCGATTTTTTTTTCTATACACGAGAGTTGTTTTTCACGTTAAAAAGATTCGTCTTTGTGTGTTAGTCGTGTTTACTTCTTACTCATATTTAGACCTTTTAGTTTCTACTCGTACTAGGATTTCCACTCACTAACTCAAGTTTGATTTTCATTATGAGAGAATGATACAGATGTTCTAATTAATTTTGGTTTCCAAAGTTTAATTTTTTATTAGGTTTTGTAAGATTTAATTTTCCTAAACCAATTGGGATTTAGTTTTTGACTTTAATTTGAGATTTCTATTTGTATCTCTAAACTTAGTCTAGAAACCTTTTCTCTCCCACAAATTTTCACTCCAGGACTAGACTAGGCTTTATGCTGGCTTGAGCCCGATTTCTTTTTTGGGTCGGGTCAAGCCCGATTCAGTCCATGATAGACCAAAGATGGTTGAGATAACTACGCGTAACTCTAAACACAGAACTCTGATTGATCCAATTTGATATTGACCAAATGCAAGGCGATAAAGTCTTAGATATATAGGGTGTAATTGAGCTGGATTGAGTTGAGAGCTATTCAAGATCGGCTAGCCTGAGCTAAAAGATCAAGCTTAATTAGTTAATTTCAACCAGTTTGAGCCTATTTTGAGCCGATTGATAAGTAAATAGAAGTTTATTTTAAATCAAGCCGAATCAAGCACCAACCAAGTTTAAATTGCACCTTGGGTGCTCTACATTTTGTAAAATGAAATCAAATATGTAACCAAATTGAATCTTATTTCTATATGTGCATACATAGTTATTTATATATATATTTAACTGGTCAAGCTTAGCTCATTCTCGAGCTTGATCGAGCCTTATCGTCTCTTGACACGTCCAATTAATTATTTACTTAGATATCATCATTGACCACGGTCTAGCCAATTTGGCTTACTATGATGAAGTCCAAAATATTTCTTAAAACTGTGAGAGAGAGAGAGAGAGAGAGAGAGAGAGAGAGAGAGAGAGCTATCTACCTTCCTATAGAAAAAGTAGACCAGGTATAGCTTTCATGCAAGCGTTACAAATTGGGTCCACTAATCACCCCTCACCGAGTTGTGATTATTCATCCAATTGACATTCTTATCAGTTTAATTGTCTTCTTCGCTTAGTGGTATCTCTTGTTCTTGTTTTCTTTAATTAACTCTTCCTCATTGTTTAATGGAAGAGAGTTTTGAATGCTATGAAGAAAGTCGACAAGCACAACCCCCAACCCTTGAACTTTTGCATTTAAGGCTTGCATGTTCAGGGAAGACCATACTCAGAGATATTATGTTTGGCAAAAATATCAAGGATAAGGTCAGAATAATGAAACAGAAATTAGAAAACAATAACATACTCAATTAGAAAACAATAATATACTCAAAAGTTGGTTTCACGTAGAGACGAAGACTCTGATCACTTAGGTGAGTTGAATACTCCAAGTTGCTCCTCATGTCTTCATTGCATAAAAATTCTTTCCAAAACACTAATTGCAATAAAGAAACACTATCATTGATGCCAATACTCAATAGTCAATTAAATGACAATCTTAGACTGGGTCCGAAATAATCCTGTACATTGTATCATTTGGATAGTTACTCAAATATCACCAAATTTTCCTCCTCATCTTCTCAGAAGAACAAAACTGGTCACAAAAAGAATGGTACCTCTACATGTCACACTCAGCTATGTCATTTACAACTCCAAATTAGCTTGGGCACTCTTCGTTACAAAGTTGTATCTGTACCTTGATATAACGAAAAAACTTGCGTGAGAAATAAACATCTAGTGAGCTCTATATAATACACTTACTATATCTACCGATGGACAGAGCCAGGTCGAGCCAAGCACTCCCGGGGGCTGACCATGAACAGACCTTGTGTGGCTTTGACCATTAAGTGGCTTTAGTAACAGCTCCAGTTTATCCTTTCGATGCATACAATAAACTTGATATGCACATTGCAGAGAAGCCAGGCAGCCTGATGCAGTCTGAATAGCTTTAATTGGAGCACTTTGATGTTCACTCCACTTAGAATCTGTTTTGACATTTGCTTGTTAGTGTATGTTCATGCATCTTCTGCAAAAGCTTTGTATATAAAATCACGGAAGCGCTTTGAGTACTGTTTTGGATCAACAGCTGATATTGATGTTGAGTCATACTGGAAAGACTTGTATACATGCTCAACCTTTTTGGTAATATCATAATCTTGGAGTATGTCTATAATTCCAAAATATAATATCACATCATAAAATTCTTTTGTTGGTTCCCTAATTAGAACAGAATCAGAATCACTCCTTACGGTCAGCTGAGCCCTAGCTGGCATGTTTGCACCAAGTCTGATCGCAGCCCACCTGCAGAACAAGCATAACTGGAAGTTAGTGACAGAAATTCTTTATTTCCTTGTTTGGATATGATAAAGATGCTATAGCAGGGAGGCAATCTTGATAAAAACTATCAGATCACAATGTTCAACAAAAGAGTTCAGCATAGTTTCACTGATACTGGTTTTGTAAAAGATAGATATTATCACATAAAATCCTAGTCAGTTCAGTCATATAAAATATTTATAATAACTCTAATGAAGCTTATCAAGTAGTATGTACAAGAGTTAATTGCACAAGCTCTTGTAATCTGATTATTTAGAATCAGCATCTGCCTATTTTAACACAAAACCCTAAATGAGCCTACGTGTCTCACGCTAACCTCCAACTCAGATAGGTTGCGAATTCTAAGACTAGTTTTCTACCATATAAATGTCGAAACAAAAATTATGAGAACAACAAAGTGGAAGAGAATATGTAAAGCAGAAAGTCATGTCCATAAGTACCTATTTGGATCACAAATAAACTGATCCATGTTTGCTCTTGAAAGGCGAGGTGTTGCTTGTCTCATGCTATCAAAGTCGGCAGTACCTTATGACCAAATGAAGAAATTTGTCAACAAATGTAAAGTAACCTATATGGGAATCTATTTAAAGAAAATTAGACTTTGAGATCAACCTTCAAACACTCGCGTATCTCTGTTCTCTCTGAAATGAACACCCACCAAAATGCTGTAATCCATAATCCTCTCCTGCTCAAGAAAGTCACAGTCCCTCTCCACTTGTCTAAATACAATAGAACTCTATATCAACATCAAAAGAA
The DNA here is from genome assembly GCF_048772165.1 of Typha angustifolia. Lineage (NCBI taxonomy): Eukaryota > Viridiplantae > Streptophyta > Magnoliopsida > Poales > Typhaceae > Typha > Typha angustifolia. The sequence goes on along the minus strand of NC_133252.1, from coordinate 4,772,555 downwards.
AGTAGTATAATCTCGGATTGTGAATAAGCTCACTAGAGCAGTGAGATGAAGGCAAAACAATCATCAATTACCTTTGAAAATCTTGGAACCAAGATCTCTCTAATCGAAATATAAAATTAAGATCAAGGTCCTTCAAAGTTGTGTACTCATCAATATCTTTCTCCGGCTTATCAGTTGTACGACCAAGGGAAGATCCTTTCAGATCGAAACGTCTATGAATAGCATACTTTGAGCAGAATAGGTTTCCCATTATAACAAATCGGACCTGGTTACATAACAGCACATAACAGGTTACTATAAAACCAAAAGGGAAATCTAGTCACCTGAAGTAAAAGGATCCAAATGAATAATAGTATCACACCCATTTCTAACCTTCTTCTGGTTAGCACCAGTTTGTTTGACACAGTGGAGACCAAAAAACTTGGTCACCAAAGTATTTTCAAAAGCTCGGACATGATTATAATAGGCTGGAAGCATTCTTAAAAGAACCTAGACAATATCGAGTGATATTTAAAGTCAGAGGAGCTCATGGTATCCTTAATTACAGAAAGTTAAGAAGATAGTGAGCTTACCTTTACTTCAGACTTCTTCATCGTCTTTATCATGTACCTATCATCATTGGTGAGATAGAAGAAGCTTCCGCTCTTACCAGGTGATGAGAGTTCCCGAAGGGCATCATTTCCACAAAGTGACATCATATAATCAGCTGCGTCAACCTTGAACAGCTTACGGAGAGTCCTGTGCATGCAGTTCAGAAAATGCATTTACAATGTGGTCACTGGTACAAAGACAAAGTAATGCATTTGATGACCCACCGAAAAACCATCGGGCAGTAATCCTTCCATCTGAAATCACAAGATTGGTGTGGAGGTGTATGTTTTGTTCCTTCAGGAGGAAATTTTGTCCATACTTTTTCCTTAGGATCGAAGGCTGATGCTTTCAGATCAAATGTACTTGGACCTTGTTTACCCACAGCATGTCTGTCTCACCAAACCAAGCAACAAAGTGGTGTTAACTTTGCTCTAAGTAAGCTACTAATTGCCAAAACACATTCCAAAAACTAAGCATGGTTAATTCCTTTAATAGAGAATACAACTAAATGTAACAACAAAAACCGTTACTTCTGCTATTTTCTAAAATCATCTGGATTCAAGAAAATGCAGATAAATCATTCAAGCAATTTCTGATAGAATATTATCCTATTCATTAAAGTTAAAAGGACCCACAATGAATTTGACCGTTCACCAAGTAAGAAGGGGCACAAAAAAATTTCTATTATAGAGAGTAGTGGTTTTTTTTTGTTTTTGTTTTTTCTGATTCCTCACGTCTAAGACAAATGAGGTATGGCATATCCATGAATCCTCTTTTACGACTGTCACCATTAACGAACTGTGGGCTAGGAATGACTTAATACTATGCTGTAAAAAAGGTATAGAAAGATCTGTGTCATGTCTAGAAGTTCTCAGAATCAAACCAAGAGAAAAAAGAATAGCAGGAACAGAATCCCAAAACTCAAATAAAACTAAATTCAGTAGAATTATCTTAACGTTAATTCAAGCCGTTTAATTGTTAACAACCAAATTCTTCTTCACCAAAAACCATCTGCAATGCACTTCAAGGAAATGTACATGAGAATTCCTTTAAACAACACGGAAATTTGAGAAGGGGACTATTGTTCGAATCTAGAGAGACTTTGATAACAGAAAACAAATGCAACAGAGAACTGATAATTGATTCTTTACCTGATCCCTAGTTGCAGATTGAGCATTAGCTCATAATTTTTGTGCCCCTTGGAGATCGTCTCTCCCTGCTTCTTCGGCTCTCTTGGCGGCGCCCATCTCGTGGGAGGCAGCTTCGCTGCCAACGCCGGTTCATCAAACCGGAGACGAGCCATCAATTCCTCCGGCGCCTTCTTCCCACCCCCCGCCGCCACCGAGCTCCCATCCACAATGTCACATGTGATGTCCCCATCGGACTCCCAAATACAAATCCTATCAAACCCCTTCTCCCCACCACCACCCGGTGGATGAACTGACGCCGAATCTGCAGTGCACACCTGACAATCCGGCAGGTCCATCTCGAACACCTCTCGCGGGTCACGAGCCATCGCCCCCGACGCCGACGGGGACGGGTAATACACGCCCTTCTGCTGCACATTCCCCGTCTCATTGCTCCAAACCCCTACGTAGAGGCTCCCGTCGGCCCACCGGAAACTCCCGCTACCCCTTGGGGCCCCGTCCTCCCATCCGCCCTCATACCTATTCCCATTCGCCCAAACGAGCGATCCCTTCCCATGTATTAACCCAGCACGCCATTGCCCGGCGTACTCGGTGCCGTTTCGCCAGACGTAGCGGCCGCTGCCGTCCTGGAGGCCGTTACGCCACTCGCCGTCGTAGAAGTCGCCGTTGGCGTAGTACTTGGTGCCGGCGCCGTGCTTGAGGTTCATGGACCAGTGGCCGCGGTAGGTGTCACCGGCGGCGCCGGTGTGGGTGCCGAAGCCGTCCATGAAACCAGACTTGAACTCACCCTCGTAGGTGGCGCCGGAAGGCCAGGAGAACTTGCCCTTGCCGGTGGCCTTGCCGTGCCGCCACTCGCCCTCGTACATGCAGCCATCAGTCCACAGATACTTGCCGGCACCGTGCGGGACACCGGCGAGCCAGTCCCCGTTGTAGAAGTCGCCGTTTGGGAGGAGGCGCTCGGCATGGGAGGGGATGAGGTCGCCGGAGAGGTCACCGGAGGAGTCGGAATCGTCAGTGGGGGCGACGGACATGGGGGAGAAGATGGAGACGCGGCGGCTTTTGGGGGGCAGGTTTGGGTGGTGCTGGGCCTTGCGGACGGTAGATTCCCACGCCATGTACATTTCTTAATGTTGTCGTCCAGATGTTCGACGTAATGCCTCTGTCGCTCCTCTTCCTTCTCAGCCGTAGGACGAGAATGAGGAGGAGGAGGAGGAGGAGGAGGAGAAGGAGGAGGAGGAGTAGGAGGAGGAGGAGGAGGAAGAAGAAGAAGATACCATTTGGGTATCTTAGTTTTGGGTCAGAGACAACAACAGCAACGCATTTCGTCCATGGTGAGCAGCAGGCTACAATGGCAATGGAGAGAAAGAAGAAGAGAGGGAGACAACAATGGGGAAGGTCAGAGTAAGAGGAAGAGGAAAGGAAAGCGAATTGGAAGAAGGTGGTGGTGGAGGTGTTGGGTGTTTTGTCTCTGTTATTAATTTTTGATATTTTAATAAAATAATTTTATTCATGGGAGAAGGGGAAAAAAATAAAGCTCAAAAAGTATATCGGAATAAGGGCTGGCTTTAGTTTTTTTCCTTTATCTTTTTAGTCCTTTTCTTTGCTCTTTTTACCGTGAGGACTGTAGGATTCGGAGGTCGAGGATGTTGTCTTTATTATAATTATTATTATTATTATTATTATTATTATTATTATTATTATTATTATTTTAATTATTTAATTTTTGGATAATCACCTCACTTGCAAAAAGATTTACTATAATAAATCTACTTGGACATTTTGCAAATCGTCTTTTCTTTAGAAATATTTCAGGAGGATAAAATTTCATTTTTTCTTTTATGAAGAAAAGAAAACTTTCATTAGGTTCATAAGAAATGCCCAAAATATCCCTTAGATAGTTAAAACAATATATATATATATATATATATATAGTATATGGAAAATTGGAGGTTCTCTATAATCAGAAGAAAATCTATGCTGGTAAAATGCAAAGAAAGCAACTTCTTGTCCACTTTGCTTTTGTTTCGGGTTTTTATACAAAGTTTGATAACATCACCATATCTTTCAACAATTTAGAGGGGGGAAACAGGAAGCCACAGTCAAATAATTATCAAATAATTATCTTAACATCAACATAAATAAAATAGTCTTTAAAATATATATATAAATAAGGTTAATAAATTTAGGAGTTCAAAGAAAGGTTTAGAGTCTAATTATCCCAAAACTATATTAGAGAATCATTACCCCTGTTTTTAAATCTTTTATTTTTCTCCTTAATCTTTCGGGTGGTTAACTTATTTACATTTGCTTCTCAAAGACAGGCCAATGTAGTACAGCTTAAATACAGGCCCTTGAACCTAAGGAAGTGGGTCCTTTATATTTCCTTTCTTTTTTTCTTTTCTTTTCTTTTTTTTTCTTCTTTACACTTTGGTGGTGCTTTGACCGGATCTAATCTAACATCCTCTGTTGCCATTTTTTTACAAACCCACCGTAACGATGGAGAAGGCAACATGTGGATGCTCCACAACTGAAAGTAGACACGTTTAAGACGATCGCGGTGAATAGCGTCGTCCATTGTGAGCCTGGATACAACTGGAGGACGTTGAGTTGTGCCAAGAACTCTCTGAGCTACGACAAACTAGTCGTCTTTAAACACGTCATCCTCATGTTTAAATTAAACACACATTTGCTTCTATATCCTGATTAAATATAGTTTCAATCATTAACATAGTTTTAGTTATTAAATTAAAGACAAAAAAAATATTTTATTTTCCCAGGCTATTCATTATAAAATGTTAGTACTAGAAGAAAAATCAGAACAAGGCTTTGATTATAACAATGATTAAAATAGATAATGGGTACCTAATTATTTCATTTTATTTTGATAAATTATATATATATATATATTACATAAATAACTTTATAAATTTAGCCCTCCTCAGACTAAGTAAAACTCTCTAGGGTAGGGGTGAAAACGGGTCGGATTAACTCAAACCCGACCTGCTATCCAACCCGACTCGGATCGGATTCGGATAAAAAATTTCTATCCGACTCGGATTCGGATTTGGATACGGATAGAATTTTTGAAAAAAATTCGGATACGGATTCGGATACGGGTCGGATAAATTTTTCGGATTCGGATACGGATATCGGATATCCCTTTATCCGCATATTTTTAAATGATTTACAGTTTTTAGTTTGCTTATTTAAATAGTAAGTATTAATATTATTACTAATAATACATTATATATTATTTATAGAGATTAATTTCTCTAATTTTATATATTTGACATACAAAAAAAATTATTTGTTGTAAAACTTTTAATAATTTTATATTAATTATATTTAAATAAAATATTATAATTATTTTAAATTTAATCAATATCTGTTTAAGATCCGATCATTTATCCGAAAATTATCCGTATCCGTTTAGTTAGGATATGGTTTTAAATTTTGCTATCCGTCCAATATCCGTATCCGAACTAAAAATACAGATCCGAATATGGATTGAATACTATCCGATCCGTATCCGATCCGTTTTATGACGATCTAAAAATAATAACGGAGTTCTTGAAGTTATCGTGAGGGTTGACTGGATGGCTGTTCGGGAAAACACATGAAATATCTTAAGAAGAGTCCAATTTTACTATTTTAGTGCCAAAGAACTACATTTAGAGGTACATATGGCTGTACGTACTTTATGACTGAGAAGTTTTGAAGCTCTTCAAGTTATTGAAAGCAAGCTTGGAAGGAATATTTGTACTTCTCGAAGTACTTACTGTAGTGCTACAAAGAAACAGGAAAAGACTACTTACAACTCCTCTGAAGCTTAAGCTGCACCGTAGTACGTAGTGTTTAATTAATCTCTTTGAATAAGAGCCCTCTGATTACCTATTATTGTAAGGTAGAAAGCCTCTCTTCGGTAAGGAATCAATAAATGTTTCAACTCCTCTAACATTTCTGTATTATCCTTAGATACAAACTTAGGTGATCAAATTTATGATGAAGCTCTCCGGACACTAGATAGAAATTTTATTCCATATTGAAATTAGAGAACTTTTCTCAAATAAGACTAAAAATTTATATTTCTTTTGTTGTCCTATGTGTGTAGTCCTAACGCCGCTTAAGTATCTTAAGTAATGACCCCTTCAGATAAGATTTTAATGATTGCATGTTAAAAGCTTTTCTTAACACATTTATTTAAATTTCTTTACACAATCTAACCGTCTAGAAACTATATGACTTGACCATTGCACAACATTAACACATGATTTTAATCGCTAATTTGTCATTATAAAAATTGCACTCGCGTGAGAACAAAAAGTAGAAAAACAAGTCCATATCCTAGCAGAGTGTATCACAACATATAAGATGACAAAAATTACGACAAAGAAAATGAAGTAGATATTAGGCCACAATAACAACTAAGAAGATTAGGTAAACAAAGGAAAGCAAATACAAGGTAAGCTTCTAAATAATGTAATATTAATAAGCTCGATACATATGAAGAAGTATGTAAAAGCATAAAGCGGAGAAAGCTCTATAGCCTATTATTATAATATTATAGACTTAAATATATTTTACCTCCTGTACTTATACCCAAAATTATTTTACTCCTCTTTAATTCAAAAATTCTCAAACTAGTCCCTCTACTTATGACTAAGGTGAAACTGTAAGTTTTTCTATTAAATTTAATTGGGCATCATGACTATTTTGGTCATTTAGATGCATTATCTCAAAATTTGAACGTCTTCTCTAACAAACACGATTAAGGTATTTTAGTCATTTTGGCATCATTTAGTTAAGTTTAATCAAAAAAACTAATGGTCTTACTTTAGTCATAAGTATAGGGACTAGTTTGAGACTTTTTAAAGTATAACGGGATAAAATAATTTTGGGCATAAGTATAAAGAAAAAATGTATTTAACCCAATACTATATATTATAATATATATTCATATATTATAATGCACAATATAGTATTTTTATATTATAATAATAACCACCTTCATGACATAAAAAATGTATTTTCATTCATCAAATTATATATTATTTATTTTCCTCCAAAACTAACACTTTTTCGCTTTTTCATATCACATGACAGATAATATATATATTTTTAGCATAGTTCAAAATCAAATACCATACCATAGTCTAGTTCAAGGTACTTAAATTAAGACTAAGAATGAGCCAATTAATTTAGTTCAGAACTTAGCCTCAAATTAAACAAAGCCTAGAAGAATAAATGTATGAATAGTTCATGTTCTATTAGTACCGACAACAAGCAAGTCATTGAAGTAGTGGCAAATAAATCTAATAAACACATTTTTTTCACAAGAGTTGGATCAAGATATATACGTAAGTAATCATATAGATTTGAAGACCAAAACCAACCTAGATATATTTTCAAGTTAAGGAAAACTCTCTTAAGGATTAAATAAGATCCTCAAGCATGATACTGAAAAATAGCAAAGCTTCTAGTCCAAAGTGGATATATAATTGCTCCATTTGATCTAAGCTTGTTTATGAGGATTAAAGCTGGCAAGTTGCTAATAATCTATTGTCTACCTTTTCTATTCAAGTTGTTGCCTCTTACTCGTCATATCTCTTTGCTACTTCTTTCCTCATTTTCTTCTCTTCTATCACTGTCTTCACTACTAAATTCCTCTATTGACTCTCGCTTTATCACCTCTTCCTCCATGGCTTCTTCTTCACTTTTAGTTCACCTCCTTCACCCCTTCTACACCACCTTCCATATCTTCCACTTCCCCTATCTTCATCTATATAATGCCTCTCACTTTGCCATGCCTCCTTCTCCTCCTCTACCTCTAGTTCCACCCCTCTTTCTTAATTAACCTACCCCTCCGCAACCTTTGTTGCTTTGTCTCCAACGCTCTTCCTCTTCCTCCTCGATTTTCTAATCTTCGGTTGGCTAGAAATTTAGTACGGGTTCTCCATTGTGCAACTTGATCCAAAGAGCCTTCGGTTTTAGCGCCGGCAAAGATTAACCTGAAGTGGCTTGAACTAACCTAGTCTTTTATGTGACCACCTTTATTTCTTACATACTTCATGATATTAGTGTAATATTTTATAATGGCAAATTCATAGATGCAAAATACTAGTAATTATAATGTATAATCTAGGGTAGGTACTAATATTGTGGATTGATGCACTTCAGTTAAAAGAACCGACGTGGCAAAATCTTTAGTAAAAATAGTACTACTTGGTGTAGTTATTATGCTTAAATTACTTTTATAGTTCCGTATTTCTAATTCTTTATTTCAAATAGAAAGATGCCTTGCCTCCATTTTCAACCACATACATTCAACTTTCGCCGTATAATTTGAGGATTCTAGAAGAAGCCCCCAAACAAACCCATTGGAAGCGAGAAGAACCACCAGAAAAATGTGCTAGTGAAAATAGACCAATTCAATTGAAGGGTTTCTTTAAACAACAAGGAGCTTAGGCAACTATTTAATCAAATGATATTAAATATATATAATCAAGTCAGACTACTTATGAAAGATTTGTAGGTATAAACAAATTGAAGATCAAAATAAAAATAAGCAAAAGTTAGGAATATTATATAAAAGTCTTTTTTTCAATTCAAATTCAACACAATTCTAACAATGAATCATATATTTGACACAAATTAAGCTCAAATCTATTCGAATTAGTCGCACAAAACAAAGTTTAGAAACATAGTTAAACTTAGATCATTTTTTTCTTTGGTGATCCTCTTAGTACGAACCAAAAATATTCTTCCACACTTATAAAAGGATCCCAATAGCTAGATAAGGGATAATCCAACTCAATGGAACTTCAAGTAAATTATGCATGACTTCCAAGATCTTTTACAAAACATATCTTCTATAAAAGAGTGAGAAATTCAATATATTATATCTAAGTTCTTGTTTTACTAAACCAACGTCATGTATGTTGAGACCTATATTGATACGCAGAGTTTGAGAAGTGACCTATAGTTCAGTCTAGTTTCATGGAGTAGTATTCAAGAGAGACTTCGAGCAAGAGAAGGACTTCAATCATCACCCTCGGGTGATAGAAATGATTGAATATGATTTAAGGAAAATAGATTGATCAAGTTCGGGGAATCCATAGTTTTCTTTTTCGGCAAAAAAGGCTTTCTACATTAAAATAATCATGTCATTGTGTTTGTCATATTTTATTTCTTTCATTCATACCCAACTCTCCATTTCTTACTTGATTTTGATTTTCAAAGTACAATACTTAGTTAATTTTCTAAACCTAGTAAGATTTTAGTTTCATAGTCCGAGTAAGATTTAGTTTTGACTTACGATTTTCAACTCAGTCCCAAATTTGAGTTTAACTTTTAACTTTCCATATCTATCTTATCCTGGTGGGACTAGGATTCATATTATTCTCTTAAAATCTCACTTAGTATTCGAACATACCTAGAGATTCATATTTTTTCAATTAGTATCAAAGTGAGTTTCTCTTTCTAGGAGTAGTTAATTTTTTTAGATATCGATTCATTTAAATATTATTTTACATCATATATAAATTATAGAGATGATGAATATTCTAACTGAGATAACTATTTCGTTTTAGGTTCTTACTTGCTATTTACTAATAATTTTTATTAAAATTTTTTATACATATAGACAAACTGAAAGCGAGGATAACAAGGATGATAACACAGACCTTCAAGTCACCTACAATGCATTATTTAATGGGTCTTATAAATCGTAAAAGACAAATCTAACTTTGTAGAAAAGATAAAAAAAACTTGACAATTTAACCAATAAAGTGAAACAACATAAAGAAGAAAAAAGAAAACTTCAATGAAATTTGAATAATTCTTTCTCTCCCGGGATTTAGCTTCCGAAAATGTTTCCTTGATAAAATTAAACTTATGGAAGCGCATGTGCATAAACATGTAGAATGTAAGAAAAGTCTTAATGAGAGAATAAATAAATTAAAATTTGATTTACTAAACGCTAATCAATCTATTCAAAAATTCTCTTTGTACTCTTTGAAAACCAACCATAAGGAGGAAAATGAATGAAAAAAGTTTGAAATATTAAAGTGATACATCATCTTCAACGAGAAAACAACATTCCAAGCAGAGATAAGATCATCAAGAGTTCAAAATGAATGGAGGAAAAATGAATGACTTGGCAACATTGGAAGCACCTCGGTGAGGATACTACCTATTTTAAAGAAGCAAGGTGGTATTTATCATACTCTCATGTTTGTGAGACTTTTGTACAATAATGTAAAGAATGATACAAGTTGGAAGGATTTAAATAGAAAATTTCTTATTCTCATTTGTCATGAGGGTCGTATCAAATCTAAATGTTTACCTCATAAGATCTTAAATCACAATATGTTTGATGCACTTATACACTTCAATTATACTATGCAAAATAGATTTTATACTTTGAACAATTTGTTTGGTTTCTACAATAATATGTTTACTACTTCGCATATATATTTCTCAAACTATAGGTGCTAGAAAAAGTAAAGATCATCAATGATAGTTTTGTTGAACAAATTTATATATAATTGAGTTATACAAACTAGATTTACATGTATGGCCAAGTCACATAGTTTATGGAAGATCAGATCATGCAAAGAAATCAAGATTTTAGAATGTAAATTTTATGACTACGTTTGAACTAGGATATTGGTATTTAGATGACTCAATTTTGTTTTCCTAAAACTAGTAGTATTTGGTTTTCCTAAACAAATTTGATTATAATTTTTTATTTTGACTTATATTTTTTTCTTTCCATATCTCTAAACCTAGTTGGTCTAATAATCCTATTACCCTTAAAATTTTCTAAGATAAATCTTATGTGAGAGTGGTGCATTTGAGTGATCCAATCTTAGATTATTAAGAACGGAGAGTTTTCTGAAAATCTTGTAACTCTAGAATGAGATTTTTGATTGATTTATACTATCGTATTCTTTTGGCCTTATTAGTTTTTACAAAGCATCTTATGATTTGGATATATTGTTGTCTTATATTTTTTGGTGGATTTTATTGATCTTATCTTATGGTTTTGATGTTTTTATGATTATATTACAAAATAATTGTTATATCATGTGTTTAACCGATTCCTTCATTTGGATTTTAGATTTTGCATTATCCATAAATTTTTGCATGAGTTTTCCATTGTTGGATTTCTACGTTTGTTTTCATCGGGTTAGGTTGTCCAATTCTTTATTGTTGGTATTTAATGATCATCAAATTCTAAATTTTATCAAATCTAAAATTGGTATTTGCTAAATTTCTAAAAATATAAAAATTGTTGAAATACAAAAATCTATTTGTTGAAATTGTTTAGTTTTTTACTTTAAAGTCTATAGACATCACATTAAATAAAGTATAAAATAGTATAAGAGGTGAGTTCAACACATCATATCACGATATTCAGGTAAAACAAAACCAATGAGAAATAGAGTTGTTACTTTTACTAGTATGCAAAACCCTAATTGTAAGGATAACACCAAAATAATTTGAGTAGATGATAATACTAAAGATAGACCACTTAATATGTCCTACATAATAGAGAGCATTAATGACTTGAAGATAATTGCTGAAATTCCACAAACTTGAGTTGCTAGGCAACGAGATGAGCTCCTGCATACTCAAAAGAGAGCATAAAATTCTCGAGTCAAGGTGTTGTCACAATGCTAGAGGTAAAATTAAGAGGAATACTTGATCAAGTGGTTTCTTACTTCACCCACATATAAGCCTTTCCAAGAGTCACGATCCTAGGAAATGCAGTCATTAATAGAGAATTGGGGACAAGGAGAGTGCGAAGTTATGGAGAAGGGATGACTACAGTGGATGAGGTTGTGATCAATAGGGTATGACCTTCAACAAGTGAGTAGCCATCTTAGTTACTGTATGGTAAAGAATGATTATTATTTAAATATCTAATTCTTCCTTACCTTCTAGATTGTCTAGAGGGTGAAGAAAGTATAAATGAGTTGATTAGTAAAAAGGCGAGAGTGCACGTTATTGCCCAATCTATGACTGAGGCAACCAACAAATTAGATAGCTCTAGCAAAGCTAAAACCTATGCAAGTGGTCCACTAACATTATGACACTATTGCACGAGGAGAAAGTGTCATCGATGGTCAGGAGGCGCCGATGAAGAAGAGCAGAACAGGAAGAGCCCCTGCAAAGCACCTCCATAAAAATGTTCAAACACGATAATCTCTTACGCCACTAAATGATCTTCTACAAATTGTTGTTGACCTGACTTGAGAATGAGCTCTCTCAATCTCCATTAGGGATAATGTTGGGAGTAGACTTCGTAGAAATGAGCGCTTTTATTCAGCTTCCGAATAAGGTTGCTATCTTGGAGAATCAAAGGGCTAAAAAAAAAATGTTAAAGATAAATGCTCAACTTTTGGTAGGAAACTAGAGTGGATGAAATTTCTATTCCACTTATTCTTTTGCAACAAGTTGCTCACAAGATTGATGCCTAAGGAGAGCCATATCCTCTCCGTCATGGCTAGGAATTTAAAAGACATGACCAACTGAAGCAGACTGATCGTAACCAATGAGCCAACGGATAACCTTTTATAGACCTTTCCTCACTTGCAAAATAGAAGCCGATGTCCACGAGGGAGTAAAGCAGTTAGGAGTGAACCAAAAGGAAGTATTATAATAGTATTTGGACTACATGATCCTAGTCTAAAGACTCCTTCAGTGATGAGTATCCTTGTCAGTTTAGTAACTAGAGCCAAATTGGCTAGCTTTAGAGTTTGAATGTCTTTGTTGAAATTGTTATTTGTTAAATTTCTATAAATTTTAAATTTTTTTTAAAATTAGAAATTGAAAAATAGAAAATAGAAAATATAAAAAGGACGTGTATATGATGGATTTTATTGATCAAATTTCTTATATTATTTTATGATTCTATTGAATTCATTAACAATCTTATAACTAGTTTCTTGTTATTGTTTTACTACTTTCTTTTATACTTTTTTGAGTTTGACAATTTTTTGTGTTTTCCATTGTTCTCTTTTAAATAGAAAATAAAATTGATAAAAAAAATTTGCTGATAATTTGGGACGAAACTTTGAGTCATATTGCATATACACTTCTTTGATCTTTATACTTGTCTCAAATATGTAATATACTGATCTACATCTTTGATAGGTCTTTATATGTAGAATTAGAAATTTCTATCCTAGATTGCATGCATAATAAGTCATTATTCACTCAAATATCTTCTATATTTAGTCAGTTACGTAAATTATTTTTTTAATCATACTAGATTGATCTATAGCCTTAATGCAATTTTATGTTAAGAAAATATTAAGGAATTGTTTGATTGCAGAAAACTGAAAAGGTAACGTAGTCTTGTTGCGATTTAGGATATGACTTGTGTGACTATCTTAGATTTTGGATAATTTGCCTTCTTAACTTTCCACTCTAAATTCGAGTCAAAATAACTAAATTTTATTTTATTTCAAGTCTTTCCCTATATATATTCCTTTATAAATATATTTACATGTATATCCCTTTAAAATTTAATATTTATGTTAATCTCTTCTAGACCTTCATTTTTTTTTAAGTGGATACCTTTTAAAACCTTTTTCTTGAACATCCTCAAAACCAAACTCATCATTAAAATTTTGTCAATTTGAAATAAAGACAAATATACTATTATTTTTAATTTTTACACTCTCTTCTATTAATTATATTTATGTCGTTTTATGCTTTTAAGTATTAAAGATTTTAACTTATAATTGTTAAAAGTTAACATGAAGGATAAATATGCCAATATGGCTTTAAAGGACATAACCATATATATGAAATTTCAAAAAAAAGATAAAAAAAAGAAAAAGAGTGCTATGGATGTAAACAAAACCTTCTATTTTTCTTTTAAAATTCTAACTTCTATTTTTTTTTTCAACCAAATAACTAAAAGTAAAATACTCATAGTTTTAAGCTCAGGGTTATTATCAATTTATTATTCTACATATATTATATAGTTAATCCATAGGACAAAAAAAAAAGGTATAGTAGATAATCAATTGAATTTAGGAATGCGATTTTGGTTACATATCTTTATTTTATTCATATATTTTTTATTATGAAAAAAGATAATGTAGTATCTCAAAAGATGGGCATCAAAGCCTTAAAGGTACTAAGAAGAAGAATAATACCTGGGTCATCTTCATAGTACAAGATATTACATGGAAGAGAAGAAAAAGGTCACAAAAAGCTTTAGGTATTGTTACATATCTTTTTTCAAATCAATGCCATAAGATTCACAAGGGAATGGACGTTGAAAAGAGTAATGAATTATTGCAATTAACCAGCAATGGAGTAGCATTAATGTTTTGATGTGAAAAACAAGTACAACAAAAATGAGGTGGCGATGTGATTGGAAGATGGTCGGCAAGGTGCATGGAAAGCGACGCAATTCCACAGTCTGTGGCTGGCTGGGTGTTACTTGTGATCATTATTAGTTAGGCCAACAATATCTTACTTGAAATCTCTGCGATTAGGAAAACAAAACTATACTATGATATTATACCATAATTATCAATGATTCAATAATCCAGCCGTTGAAATTAAGTAATACTCTATAACTGATTAAAAGTACTGGTGACCCTTTTACTTGGTAAAGATAAATTAGTCAATTTTTCTTTTTTATTTCTCTCTTTTAAGTGACCTATTTAATTTTGATTCGATAATAAAATTGGCTCTGGCTAGTTTCATTTAACACACCTTCTCATCTTTTATTTTTTATTTTTAGTTTACACCTTATTCAAGCCTTACATTTTGTTCTTCATGCTGCAGTAACATATTACTGACATTAGTTTTCTAAACAAGAAATGATTTGGATAAAACTATATAACTATAGATATAAAATGATCTTAGTAACCTTGAGTAAACAATTTTAAGGTTAAGATAAAAATAAAAGAGGAGCCAATCAAATGATGAGGAATACTTTAGGTATTTTAGTTTATTATTAGCTACTACTAGGTTACAGCTAACCCAAGATGTTTTTGGGACATTAAAAATAAAATAAAATATACAGTAGAATATGAATGAGATATAATAAAGAGAAACTATGTAGATTGCTTTAGATAAATTTTCCTAAGAGTTTAGTCTGATTTCAAATGTAAAGACTATCGTGATGAGAAAAACTCCCAGTATCTGACAAAGTCGAATGCAATCTAATAATATATGGCAGTAGAAAATCAAAGCAAAATATCTGTACATAGTACAGATGAATATCTAAATCTTGATGTATTATAGAGAGTTCTTAGCTAACGAACTCATTTAAACACCCCCACCTAAATGTTCACCTACACCAAGTCCTGCATCATCATAAAATGGGGAGGGGCCCCATTCCAACACTCAACACTATCAAGCAGTGCCTCTTTGCTAATGCCATAACCAACATAAGTTGGAATCGAGGGTTCCACACCTACGTGACTGTCTGATCCTTGTTCTCTCTTTGGGTCACACTCTTCTCTATCCATCCATCCATCTATCCATCCATCCATCCATCCATCAGCAAAACTTTCTTTATAGCTATAGCTATATATATATATGTAGTTGGAGAATCATCTCAAAGGTGGAGGAGGAGTTAGTAGGAGTACGGATCCTCTGTTGTGGTTGTCGGATACTACGTGTAGCGTCCGACACAGCACACTTAGAGTCCAGTTGGGTTTACGTTCTTTGTCACCACTCGTATGTCCTGGTGTGCATGGTCCCTCGCCACTGGGGTTCCTTCTTTCTCTTGTGCTCCTTTCTTGGTGCTGAGGACACGAACAGAAGCTATTGTTTACGTACCTGTTTCTTTGTTGAGTGATCCAAACTTCGACTCTATCTATCTGTTGGCATTTCAATTCTAAACTAGTCATTGGCATATGTAATGAAATTTTGACTATTTATGCCTCCTAAATGTTGAGCAAACCCTGCTACCAATACCAAGCTGCTACCAACTGCATTTGCTTAGCCACGAAGAAGAGGAAAAGAGTAGAAGAGAGTAATTAAGAGGAGTTTATGATCCTGGGTCCATTTTTTTTTTTTTTTTGGTTATGAATTTCCTATAGCGTAAACGTGTTAATGGGCAGGAATAATCCTGGGTCCTTTTTATGGTGGTCCTTAGCCTATAAATATGTCTTCACCTGCTCAATATGAATAGATGTGAGGATTATTATTTTTTATATCTTTTCTTTTAAGGATAAATTGCTCCGAGTGTTGTCCGGTCAAGTTCAAGCCAATATGCATAGAACCCAACCAGTAAGAATACGAACCATATCTTAAATGGGTTACATGGGTCATTCAGTTTAACCTATTTAATTAACGGATTAAATGAGTTTTCCAGGTTCATCTGTGGATTTTATGGGTTATGCGGGTTATCAAGTTATAAATAGGTTCAGGCTGAAATATTAAACATGAACATAAACTATTTAATAATTAGGTTAAATGGGTCAATTTGTTTATGATTTGAACCCAATTATATTAAATTTAAACTCATTAGAAGCAGTAGTTTGTGTCGACTTAACATATTGGGTAAACACTTAGGTATTAGCCTCATTATCCTGCCTATAAATTATCAAATAAAAACGCAAGTGGGCATGTTACTTTACCCTTGCTTAATTAATTAAAGAGTTGTTGAACTTTTCACGAAGTTGGATGTCTTTCTTAAGGGTAATTATTTTGTAATGATAAATTCATAAACAAAATCATATATATTAGAGTTATATAATTTAAATTTAAGTTTGTACTTCAGTAGCATAGCTTATGAAAGATCAAATTGTGCAATGAAATCAAACAAAAGTTTGAAGAAAGAAAATTCAGCAAATCAGTTTTCGAACCTTGTCGGAACAAGATTGAGGGTATTCAAACGCTCATGGAACATTAGAGAAACTTAATTTGCGTCCTGATGACACTTAAGGGCATCTCGCAGAGAAGAAAGGTTCAAATTCAATTTTAGAATTGGAGCCTATTTTGCTAGACTCTCCCAATACAAATCATAAATATTCTGCACATTTATTTAAAGGATATCTCTTACTTGAAGCTTTTAATTTTCTATCAATTGTGATGAATTTTTTTGAGTCTGGGTGCTAGCCAAACACCTATTACATTTTATAGCGGATTAGCATAGCTAAACTAGAGATTACATGGAGGATCCAATTGAAGAAGAATGTCAAGAATTTCTATCGTATTCTTTAAGAGTTCTTGGCTTTCTTCACAAAGCAAAATTTTCATCAAGAGTGAGAAGAGTCATCTACACATCGAGTGCTAGGCTACATCAAAAATTGATCATCAACCATAAGAGGAATTGAATTGAGTTGTAGTTATTTATATCGACTACCACCATCGGTCATTGAGGAGTTTGATGAGCGATAGTTGCAACATACTGTGAACCAGATGGGGAGGCAATTAAATCATAGAATAGTTAATCGAGATAGATTTCGAGCAGTAAATATGGACTTCAATATTTGGACGATGGACTATCTTATGGTTTATAAATATTTCTTATTTCTATGAACATTACAATATAGGTTGTTTTGATTTGGGCATATTCATAATTTTTTTCTCTCAATAGGCTAAGAGATTTTCCACGTTAAACATACTAACATATTCCTATTCAAACAAGGAATCACTTTCTCCCCTAAATTTTCACCATTGAATGAATCACTTGATATAAAGTAGTTTTGCAAAAGCCATTCACTATAGGGCAACCAATTTGTTAGTACAATGTTTCTCGTTAGAAGGGTGTTTACTTTTAGGGAGAAACTTAAAAAATGTTAAAAGATCCAAAGGAAGAGCTTGAAGTTATAAAAGAGCTACTCAATGAACCGTTTAGCTACTAAGAATGATATTGCTAGTACAATATTTTGTAATGGCAAATTTGTGGACACTAAATATGATCTACAATCTAGGATTCTAATGTATATCAAGTCACACTAATTTAGAAAAACTTGTACGTGCAAATAAATCAAAGAACAAAATGAAGAATATCACGGTTCAAGCCAAGTCCGAGTTAGCAAATTAGTTAAGTCGATTGAGTTGAGTCTTGCTTATTTCCTTCCAGATTAGTTATTTAGTTTATTGTATTTGTTTGAGTCTAAGATTTAATTTGAACCTATTTCTTAATTGCCTCTATATATATTGTGGAGTGTAGTCTAGTTATGTATGACCTAAGTTAGTCTTGTCACCTTTTATTCTCTTTCTTCCCCTCTTTCTTCCCCTCTTCTTCTTGCTCCCTCTCAACCTAATACTAACCCCAATACCTAGCCAACGACCCCCTTCCTAGTTGTCGATTGTTCCCCTCCTTCTCTCTCTCTCTCTATCTCTCACCTTCAACCAAGTCCCTCCCCAAAGCCTAGAGTCACTAGCCAATCATCATTGGCTCTAGCCACCACCTGCCCCGACTTTTCTCCTTCCTCCTCCCTCTCGACCTAACCCTAAGCCCAATCCCTAGTCGACAGCCTCGTTGCAAGTCGTCGGTCGCTCCCCTCCCAATCTGACCTTTATCTCTCCATCTCTCCTTCCCTTCATCTATCACCTTTGACCAAGACCAGCCCCCTCCTCTAGGCCAAGAGCCATTATCCAATCATCCTCAACCCTAGTCATCACCTATCTGTGGCAACCACCTAGTCACACCACCACCAATAGTCGAGACCTTTTCGTTGTTCTCCACCTTCCTTTCCTACTAGGCCAATTGTTCCTACCCTTACCGCCACACCGAAGCTCTAACTAGCTTTGACCATTAGCCCCTAGGCCCATGCTCACCATCTATCCTAGTTAGTTCCACCCACAAGTCGAGTGCACCAAGCCTTATTCAGTTCACTTACCCATGTCTATGTCCCGTGTACCCTCATCTCTAAGCCGACCCTGGTCCTAACCATACCTAGGGTCATTCCACTATCAACCAGTCACTGCCCATTAAAGGACTCATCCCTTTGGGCCTTGACGTAGCTTAGATCTAATTTATCCTAACCACCGGGTTGCATTAAAGAATATGACAAATCTAGCATATGTGAAAAAAGGGTGTGAATTAATCTTGGTAGGTTCAAACCGTGGAATAAATTTCACACTAAAACAACAAATAAAGTTTAGAAATATAATAAAAATTGGTGTTCCTTTTATGAGTCTCCTAATACGAATTGAAAAGGTTCCTTATATTCTATGAAAGGGATCTAGAGGCAAAACAAAACCATCCATTTCTTATGCTTCACTGACAACCAAAGACCTAAGAGATGCTTTCTATACCAGACATCCAAAGACTTAAGCCCTCGTTGCATGGAATTGGTTTCGTCGACCAGAGTGATGGCCTGATCAATGCCTATTCATTTGTCGAATCACATCCAAAGATCCCTTTTTTGAAGAACCTTCACTTTTTATTATTTTGTCAGGAGTTATTACTCTGAGAAGGGGTTGGACCAAATGTTAGAGGGAGTACAAGGTCGATATTTTTGTAATGGGAAATTTGTGGACAAAATCATATTTATTTGACTTGTATAAATTAAATTTAAATGTATAGTCAAGTTACATAGCTTATGAAAGAGTAGAACATGTGAAGATTTCATGTCAATTAATGTAAAAATTAATTCATAAAGTAATATATCAAAACCTCATCTAGACGAGACTAGGGGCGTCTGGAGTGTCGGAATGCAATCACTTAAGAGAATTTAAGTGGTGTCCAGATAACGTGCATAGGATAGTGAAGATAATTTTAGATTTAAAAATAGTTTTGAAGATTTTTTTGGCAGGTTGTCCTATTACAAAATTTAGATGTTTCTAACATTTATTTAAGGAGCCCAAAGCTAGAGATCTATTCACCAATCCAAATGAGAATTCTATAAATTTTTAGTCTCAATTTAGAAGAGTTCTCTAATTTCCTCGGCGAGTTAAATTTCTACATATTGTGAGGAGAGCTTCTATACATGTTTGAGCGTTGAGATTTATTAGAAGATGTCATAATACATCGGAGAACTAAACTGAGTCTACATCAACTATCACCACTGACATAAAGAAAGTAATGTACTACGAACTATATGTGGAGGTAATATAATCATTGAGTATTTAACCGGAATGGACTCAAACAAGAGATAAGAACTTCAACGCTTAGATGATGGATTATCTAGCAGGTTATAAATACTTTTTATTTCTACAAACGATATGATATAGATTAATCAAATTAGAGAGGATTCGTGATTTTTTTCCTCTAGACGCACTATGAGGTTTTTCAATTTTAAGTCGTGATTCGACCATGAGAGTTGAGTTTATTAAGTTGAATTGAGTTGAGTCTAATTAGCTGAGTTTGTTTATTACTTTTAATTTTAAATTTGAGCGGATATTCTACAATGTAAGCCTAATATGGTGAATTGGATTTGACCCGCTATGAATCTACTCCTGTAAATAGGAGAGATCATAAGTTAATTATTATTGTGGAATGAATATCGAGTTTAGTTAATCTATTTATCTTACTTTGATCTTTTAATCATAGTCATCTATTTTTCTAAGAGTAAATCTTAACCTTAGAAATACTACAAAGCTACAAAACTGTAATCCATACCTCCCCCTCACGAGCCACCCTTGATCCAAGCCTTAACAAAGATAATCCTAGCCTTGATAGAGGCTCTTTTAACCCAACACACACCCCCCCCCCCCCCCCCCCCCCCCCCCCCTCACCCGACAAGAAAGCTGGAACCATGAGGGAGGGGAAGAGACGGTCCAAACTACACCCACAATCCCTCATTCGGCTGCAATGGACGTCCCCTAGCAAACCCTCCCAGTTACAACAGCGATGCTAAAGCAACCCCTAGCGATGGGGCCAACGTTGTCTTTCCTAACCGCGGTGAAAGCTAAAGTCCGAAAGACTAGTTTTCCACTAATGACATTCTAGGATTCCCTGGCCCAAACCACCATGGCTGATCTCCTTCCTACAACCTCCATACTCGAGCCAAATGCGTGAGAGAGATGCATGAGACGATCAATAGGCTACTTGATGACTCTCTTTGGAGTAGCAAATCCAAGGATGGCACCCTCGGGGCCCGCATTCCAACTACTATTGGCGGCGATTGTTGGCTTCCACTGGCTGACTACAAGCCCATGGTGAACTTCGCAGTCGCCAGATCATCGGATGGCCAAGCTCAACACCCTTCTTCCTTGCAACCTCCACCAAGCCCTATCTCGTCGGAGAGTGTGCCCACTATCTGTTCCACCACCGTAGCTCCACTATAGTAGGGCCTTGGGTACCAACTGTAGCCACCAGGTGTTATGGGGACCGCTAGAGGCATGTCATAGTAGCTCGTGTACCAAGCATAGCCCAAGGAAAGTAATTTCCTCCAACCATTGTGAGGACCAGCCGAAGGACAACCATCGGTGACCCGCAAGCTAACCCAACCACCACCAAGGCCCATACAAACTATGGTGCTGCCCCTAGACCAAAACATAATTTTGGGCCTAAGGTTAGGGTTAGGTCAAGTAGGCAAAGGAGTTGAAGTGCACATATCTCGATGTGGCTAAATGATGCGAACAGATCGGATTGTATCATGAGGACATTGGGCTCGATGGATTGAGCATATTTATTGTTTAATTAATTTATACTTATCTAAACCCTTAAAATAAGTCTAGTTACGTCATGTAAACTATTAAGACAAGTTCAATTAAATCATGTAAGCAACTAAGACAAGTTCAATTAAGTCATATAAGCCTCCAATGCAAGTCCTAGTTCAAGTTGTATAAGTCTTTAGGGCTAAGTCTGAGTAGAACTCATTGTACACAATCTCTATATATAGAGGAGCCGAGCTTTTTTATTTATTCATCCAAGTATCCAATGAAAAATTAAGAATTATGCTTTAGCCTTAGAATATCTTAGGAGTAAGAGTAAGATAATCTACGAGTAGAAATAAATTAATTATAGTCGTTTATTTCCTAGAAGTAAATCTAAGTTAGAAACCATAATTCTATCTCCAACCCATAATTGCCATCACCTCCAATAGTCACCCTACCATACGGCCATCCACCACCACTCTTGGCCGTCCACCACCCTTCAACGACCGCCACAACATCAGATATTTATCGTTCTGCCTCGTTTTGACCTTGCTCCACTATTTAATTATACATTTTTATCTAAACATCCGATTGATGTGAAACTAGAGCCACTAGAACTCTATCTCATGAGGCTACCATTATCTAAATTTTTATAATTTTTTTATATCTAGATTAGTTCATATCTAGTCCGTAACACTATTTTTTTGCAAGTTGGCTTAACCGTCTCACGTGAACGAGTTGGGGCTCAGGTACGAGCCCAAGGATGACTAGTGGAATGACCTAATGAACCCACAATAGCTAATTGAGCCAGACCCACATACAGTCCCAGGTCGACACGAGCCAGACCCTTGAGCTCATGACCAACATGACCAGCATCTACTGCAATGTTGCTTAGCTTGCTATGATAGACCAACCACATTGGGAAATTCAAGCTTGGACTGTTAAGCTTGATTTACCAAAATTCTCAAGAGGAGATCTATCATAGTATACCTACCTATTGGAACAAATTTTCACCTACCATGGCACATCTGACCACCAGACGATCCAACTTGCATAATTTCAGTTAGAGGACATGTCGATCAAGTGGTAGCAATCAGTAGAGCGAAATCGACCATTCAAGTCTTGGTAGGCTTTTGCTGATAAGATCTATGCTCGGTTCGATTTGACCTAGTACAAGGACTTCCACTGCCATGTTAACTAAACTGACTCACTCAATAATAGTTCAAGCTTATTAGGGGGAGTTCGAATGGATCTACAACTGAGTAATTTACTAGTCAAACTTGGCCATGAAGAGTGCTTTAATCAGTGAGCTCAGGCATGAAATACAGGCTAAGTCAAGACTCTACGGCCCACTACTTCTGATGAGACCTTCTCCCTAGCTGTATGCTAGTAGATTACAGGCCGCTTTATACCTAGTGACTTTGAGGAGCATAAAAGAAAGGGCTTGTGTTTTTAATATAACCGTTTTACCCCGGTCATAAATGCAAATGCTAGCCAACTCACATCATGTTCCTAGGTGGTCTCGAAGAGCATGAACCTGAGTCTTCTGATTAGCACGATCAACTCTATGAGTACAAGAACGTTAGGGATTAGTCACCTTGAGAACAAGGTGTAGGAAGCATGGTGAATTGTTACAATTCAACCATAAGAAATAAGCCAATTAGGTTGAGTTAAATTAAGTCTAGTTAGTTGATTTTGTTTATTGCTTTTAGTTTTAAATTAAAGCAAATATTCCGTGGATGAAGCAACCTCCTTCGATAAATATTTTAATTTGTCCACGAACTCGAGTATCGCTTTCGCCCACACGGGTGGTTCATTTGGCTATGATAACTAGTGGTGGTGGTGGTGCCAAAGAAGCTTTCACAAGGATGAAGATGAGTTCTTGATCCTTTATGACAATAACTTCCTCGGGTTTGCCTTGGAGTGTGTGTTCACCATCGACCAAGGAAATGTGGTGCTGATATCATTATTGCGAACTAGGTCTAGAACAATCAATTCATAAAAACAAATTGGATCCCACTCATTATGACTGTACTCCTATAAATAGGAGAGGTCATGAGTTAATTATCGTCGTGGACTAAATATTGAGTTTAGTTAATTTATTTATCTTACTTTATCTTTTAATCATAGGTGTTTATTTTTTTAGGAGTTGATCTTAACCTTAGAAACCTTATCAAGCTTCCAAACACTAATCCATACCTCCCCTCATGAGCCACTCTACCTTTCTGCCGACCTCTACTATCTTTTGGCTATCTTCTACCCTCTAATGACCGTCGTAATATCAAATAATCTATTTCAGCCCTGATCCTGATCTTCCCTTACCATTTTAGCCATAACTTCTTGCTCTAATCTACAAATCTACTAAAACGAGAACCAAAATAACCCTAACACGTGAGGGTACCACTTATAAAAATTTTGTAGTTTTTCTATGAATAAATCATTCCAAATTTGGTTCGTAATAATCATTGTGTTTATCATGCATTTTCTTTTCTCTATTGTTACTCGACTTTCTATCTTCATACTCTTACTCGACAATCATAAAAAAAAATTAAAATTATTTTATATTAGCTAAGCTACTTAATTATCCCACCATTATAAGTAGAGGGGCAATTTGGTTAATTCTCTAATTTTGTCTATGGCGATAAAGAGTTGTAGTATTTCTGATAGTTCGGAGGATTATTGTGTACTAAAAAATAGTTCATGAGATCATTGTGAAAAAGGATAATAATTTAGGGGGTAAAAAGATAATTATTTCTTTATTAGCTATATTCAATGTACCTAATCAGATGATTGGATATACATGTACTTAATATTATTTTGGAAAATTAAAAGAGATAAACTATAATATGTAAAATAACTATGGAATAGGAACGAACTAAAAGAGAAAAACTATATAGTACGAAAATAACTAAAGAATAGAAAAGAACTAAAAGAGAAAAACTACATAATATGCAGAACATTAAAAAATTAAAATAACTAGGTTTGAAAGAACTAAAAGAGAAACTATGAAATACTGAAGTATCTGTAGAACAAAAAGATATAACTATGGAACTATACAAAAGAAACAATGTGAAACATGAAATAGCGATGAAATACCTTCTAATAACAAAGTAATATGTTCTAACAACTATAAAATATCTTCTAATAAAAGTGAAATAGCTTCTAACAATAACATAATATATTTTATTTTGGTGGATTAGATAGCATGATCCATAAAAAACAAATTGTAATAAGCTAAGTTATTTCCTAGTGACTGTTTATCTAATCCATAATTGATCATGCTATCAGTTGTCTTTAAACAATTGAATTAACAAATTGATCATGCTATGAATTGTTTTCTAGACAGTAATACACAATATATCACACAATTTTCTTTTATTGATCAGACTATTTACGGTCTCATATGACGCATTCAAAAGTGAATAAATCTGGTCAACATTTATTATAAGATAACTTTTATCTTTTCCACAATGTATTTACATTATATTTTTTAACGGATCATGATATCCAATAAATTTATTTTGATAAATACTCATTAGAAGATTAATTTATCTCTTCCGCATCGCATTACAATTTTTTTTTCATGAATCATGCTATCTAATTCATCCAAATAGAAGCTATTGTTAGAAGGTATTTTAATTTTATTATAAAGTATTTCATAGTTACTAGAATGTATTAGGTTGTTATTAGAATATATTCCGCAGTTATTTCATGTATTACATTATTTCTCTCTTTTAATTTTATAGTTATATCTTCCTATTATTTTACATATTAGGATATTTCACTTATCTAATTTCATAGTTATATTTTCTTGTTCCACAATTATTTTATGTATCAAGTTGTTTCTCTCTTTTAGTTAGAGAGCTATACTTTCTTATTTGGTAGTTATTTCATTTATTACATAATTTCTCTCTTTTATTTCATAGTTATACCTTTATTTTTCATAGTTATTTCACGTATTACTACGTTATTAGTTGCTCTCTAAAATCTCTTGCACTCATGATTTCCACGGATGAGTTGAATTAATAAATTGATCATGCTATTAGTTGTCTCCCAAACCCCTATCACATAATTATTCTACGGATCATGTTATCTATATTCACATATTACATGATTTAAATATATAACAAATTAGATAAGCATTTATCATAAGATGATTTTATCCTTTCTACAACATACTACAGAATGTTTTTAAGAATCAAACTACCCACATTTTACATTGATTTGACTATGAATATATCTAATAAATACTCAAAAATGACTTTATCTTTTCTACATTGTATTACATATTCATTTTCATGGATGATGCTATCTACTTTGCCCAAATAGAAAGGTAATATGCTATTGTTATAGAAGACCTTTTACCTTTATTGAAGGTATTCTATAGTTATTATAAAGTATTATGTTTGTTATTAGAAGGTATTCGTCAGTCATATGAACTAATACATTGAACCAGTATTTCTTTATATTTTTTGTTCCCTAGTTATTTCACATATTACATTATATATATATATATATATATATATATATATATATATCTCTTTTAGTTTTTTTTTCCTATTTTTAAGTTATTTTACATATTACTTAGTTTCTTTCTTATTGTTCCATAGTTATTTAATGTATTATGTAACTTCACCCTTTTAGTTCTTCCTTGTTCTATAAATATTTTATGTATTACGTAATTTCTTTTATTTTAGTTATTTCGTGATCCACAATTATTATACATATTATATAATTTCTCTCTTTTAGTTTTACAAGAGAAAGTAATGAATAATTAATATAGTACTTGTATATCTAATCAATATAAAATGTATTTAATATAGTAAATAAATGAATTATACAACTCTCTCTTCTTTGGAGAATTTCCAACCAAAACATGATGCATTTTTTATTTTGCGGGTTAAGCCCAGTTTGCGTTCTTTTCTTTCAACTTTGTCCTTATTAAATTGTGAAAAAAGAAAATCTTATTATACATTTAGTATAGTCTAACTTTTTTTTCATAAATTGCATTACTCTATCACCTTTGTCTTGAAAAGATATGCCAAAAATATGTTTGTTTTTTATTTTACATATATTTATGTAATATGTAAAATAAATAGTATGAATTTTTTAAAATGTACTAGTATGTTACTTTTGCCTCGAAAAGAGGAGGGTAGTAATAAATATTTATTAATTAATATAGGTAAAACTAAGAATTACATAAATTATCTATGATCCACACCAATATAAATCACTAACTGTGGAATTTATAAAAATTCAAGTTAACTGTAAATTATAATATAAAATTAAGAAATAAAAATTCATGTGTTCAATAACTACTAATTGTATAGTAAAACTAGGAAATTAAAAAATACTAGTGCTCAATAATAATTATGTTATAAAACTATTCTCGTAAAACAAACATTATAAAACTACTATGAAACTCATAAAAATACAAGTGTACATAAATGTAATCGGAAAAACAAATGTTGAATCACGTAATAAAACTTTGTAAATACGAGTATTAAATTAACATATATTAAATAGTAACTACGAATTATACTCAATGATCACGAAAACATTAATAATTTATGAAAATTGTTAATTAAAGGCCAACTTTTGGAATTGCAAATTAGAAAACTAATAAACTATTTGCTAGTTAAAATAGTACAAAAAATAAATTCCCTAAATAAATTTTGCATTTAGAATAATATCTGCAAACTACAAGTGCTAAAATAAAAATCTAATATGTCTAATTGAGTGCAAAATGCATTTAACATAGCTAATAAATAACTCGTTCAACTCTCTCTCTCTCTCGGCATGAAGTCCAAAAAGTTATACACTGCTTTCATGCCTCTATACATAATTTCTGAGGCATCTTTACACAAAATTAAAGTAGATCTAAAAAATCTGAGCCTCTATAAATAGTCAAAGTAAATCTAGTACAATTGGCTAGCCAATTGGCTATCGTATTAACTTCTCTATAATTATGTTTGATACCATATTGTTGTACATAGCAAGCAAATTCTTCATATCTACTATCAAGTTACTCAAGGCTTAAGTATCTTCGCCATTTTTGATCATGTTTAGAAGGACTTGTGAGTTATTTTTAATATAAAAATTTCAATTTCCAAGCTCCTCGCCTAGTTGAGAGCCTCTTTTATGACCCATGCCTCCACAACAATAGTACTTTTGCATCCAATTGGCGCCCCACTTGCTAAGAAAATATTAGAATTAGTGTCTTCGGAGATCAAGCCTCCAACCCTATTAGATGGTTGATCCAGCAAACTGTCACAGTTTAATTTAATTAAACCATCATCTAATGGTGTCTATCCAATATAAGGTGGAGGTTGATTTATAGATTAATACTTTTAAGAGTTGGCTGTAATAATCCGTCGTCATTGTGACCATCTTCCTCTCGTAGCTGTAAATAGATATATGCGAGGAATTAAATTTACAATGATTTCTAAATTTCCATAATTACCAAAACGAATTAGCTATAATAGCCATAATCAAATTACGTTTTTCTTTAGGAAGGTTTATCCCTTCATTAAGCCAATCATCTTTGATTCAATTACCATTCATGGAGATTCAAAAACCAAAAACCAAAAAACTAACATATTTAAATCCCAAATTTGTTTGGCAATTTTGCTGAGGGAACACCGATCAAGTCCTTGGCAATAATACCCATGTCAAACTTACCCATCATCTAATCTTTTTGAAGTGATGGCGCACAGTTTGAGACTTGATAGATTGCTTGCGATCTCATCATGATTCATAATAGCCACATTCTTCTCAACATGGTCCATCGAGTCAAGTTCCTACTGACATGGCCTGGTCCTACCAAGACGAGAGTTAGTGACCAATCTCTAGTAATCGTCCACCAATTTGCTGCTTGGCCAAAGCACTCCTCAGCCACCTCGACCACCTGTAGCCGAGTGCCTGTTGACTAGTATCCATAGCCCATAGGCCTAGTCCTCATCAATGGCACTGATGGTCAGAAGGGCTCGATTGAAAGGTACAAACGGGGGCAAAGGGTTGCCCTTAGTGCCCTGTCTTTGAGCCGCCACTTGAGGTAGGGCATTCTAAATCTTCATAAGAGAAGACTCTTCCCTATTGTTAAGAGAAACAACCAGCTTAAGGTAATCAACGGTTGTCATCTTGAAAAGAGGATATACATCACTCTATGACCAACTATGCCATACATAAAACAAACTGAAAGGATATTTCGTAACCATCAGCTTGATAAACTTGATTAGCCCCAAGGAGAAACCCCATCTTAATGGGCTTGGTGAGATTTAGCTCTATACATACCCTAACATAATTGCCTATGCACAAAGGTCTTCCGGCCAAGGGAATAACACTAGTAAAAATATTCGATTTCCGGTAATCATCTTGGAGATCCATGAATTTAGCCACCAGTGCCTTAGTAATCATCTCTTCATGGGGACAGAAGTCAAACTTTCACTTAATGAGGTTAAGGAACGGTACTCTAACCAGCCAAAGATCTTCTTGGTTTTTGTATGAATATCAAAAACTAAGAAAAATAACTATGATAATTAACAATTTGGTGTCCCTTATTTTGGTACAAACAACCATAACATTATAGTGGAGCAAATAGGTCAAAGGTAGGCCAAAGATAGCAGCATGTATGAAGAAATGGTTTGAAGGGGGACAGATTGTAAGTTCAGGAAGGAATATCGCAAGCATGAGTCCTTATCCTAGGCCAGCAGGCTTTAATGATTGGAATTAAGCCTGTCGAGGATCCCACGTCGTGGACCATTTTCAATTACCACTTGCTCCGAGGACAGTCCACGTGCCAGTGTCCCCGTGGACGCAATCACGGGTCCACACATCCTACCAACGATAGCGGTTCCTTTAATGTGGCAAGTATTAATTATTAACATAGAATTTACTGCAATCGATCAGTTTAACTGCAAATCTAAGTTTACGCTGGAGAAATTGGACGAGTATTTTTCACGTACTTTTCCTAAACTTTTCTTTTTTTTAATAAATTAAATTTTCTTTCTTTTTTCTTCTTCAATATAAAAACAAACATATAATATGGTTGCTCACCTAACTTGCACAATGAAAACCTAACAGAAGTCACAAGGAGAAATTCAAGAGAAGTATATAAAAAAAGGGTGAAGTCTATAGAGTCTAAATGTAATTAACCTTATAAAGTTTTCAAACTAACCTATTCTAATATTTATAAAAAAGAAAAGAAAGAACCTATCCCAATATTAAAGCTTTACAATTACGTACGTCAATAGATCAAACGTAATAGTGCCAGGAAATTAAAACAATTAACATGAAAAATATATCGATAGGCTCACTCAATTTAACTATAGGTAACCGACTATACAGCCTCCTTTGTCTACTACGGAACAGCAAACCAGAATTTGGATAGTTCTGCAAAGTGAAACCAAAAGTAGGTACAACCTACCAAAAAGACAACATTTTTAGTTCAGTACAAATGACCCAAACAAGCTATACAATCAGTTTTTAAACTAAAAATAACCCTAAACACTTGGAATATATTTATATATAGCTTGTAATACACATACATATTATTAGTTGATTACGATCTACAACAGCGCAGCAGAAGAGGTTTTTATGAGATCCAGGAAGTCAGACTAACACCATTCAGGTAAAATTATCAGTATATCTCACTATCTTTTCACCATCCTGAACTAGTCTAGCACATAATCATAACTAATCTGATACTTTTCCATCTACTGTCGCGGATGACATTGGAGGAAAATGATCAAACTTCGTTTCATGTAAGGAACTCGTGTAACCAAAGAAAATTCACCAACCTTGAGCAGCAGAGAGATTACTTCCAAGAAATAGAGGCTTCATATGTTACGAAACACTAACGTTGTCAAGTTCAACTTGAGCGACTGCAGCACTGATTGCATCAACTACCTCCATCTTTCCCTTGTTTACTGCTTCATCCATTGGAGTTCGCTCGTAGCTATAAAATCACAAATATTAGAAGAATCAATCAAAAGTAAACAGAGTTCAAAAGAAGAAAACTCAGTAAACATCCCAAATGCTTCTATTAACAATATAAGTACCTGTTAAGCGCACTTACACTAGCTCCAGCACAGATCAAAGACTTGATTACCTGAATTAAGTTCTCATTTAATAGAAAGCTTCATAGTCTTATTTTAGAAGATCATTCAATGTAAAAGCATCTGCTTTACCTCTATATGGCCATTAAGGCAAGCCCAATGAAGCGGAGTATTATTTTCCAAGTTCGTAACATTAACATCCTGCATCACAGAATTGTAGCACAAAGAAAGCCATCCTAAATATATAAGGCTAGAAAACAAATTAATCATCAAATGGTATAGAAATAATAGTGGATCTTATAAATGTGCAAGAAAGACATGATCACCGAAGAACATTTTCAACTGGAGAACTGAAATACTCTATTCAGGAGCAACAAAATGAACAGAACGAAATGGCGCAACAAAGTCATTCTTCTACATAAAGATTCAGTGAAGTACCACCGCTCAACTGTAAGGACCTCTAGGAGTGGTAATGGGGTATTTGAGAACAAGCTCTACAAGCATAAAGAGAATATAGCAATGTAATAAACAAATATTCAGAACCTACTGTGAATAAACATAACAGGACTTTTAACCTAAAGTATGTCCTTTAACCACCTTCGCACAATCCTATTGGCTTCCTATTATCACATTGTTACTGTAAAAAAACTCAAAAGAATTTATTAGCAGCTTCTTGTTGTTATCGGTGGCTAAATTTCAATCTACTTGTACCATATTTATGAGATTTACCGATTTGGCATATTTTGATCTGACACTGCCTTATCAAACAGTGGCAAAAAAATGAGTTTTAATCAAGGTTCCTAGTATCGGGATCGGAATAGATATCGGTCATCCAGAAAAGCGATACGTATTGACCGTATCAACTACTTGTATTGGATCGGACTATTTTTTAATTATATAAAATTCTAAATATTATTTAAAAATACAGCAAATTTCTAAAGATTTAGAAAAAATGAGGAAAATAAGAAAATAAAAATTATTCACATATGAAGCCTAAAAACTTAAAAAATATATTAACTTACTTAAAATTTAAAATTTTGACGAATATCGAGCTCTCTATTCCCTCCCCTCTCTCAAAATTAAACTTACTTAAAAATTATTCACATAAACAAGGTTCGTATTTTTTCTGCACTTCTTCCCCCCTCTCCCTTTCCCCTCTCTCTCTTAGGCTCTCAACAACTGGTGCTACTACTTCACTACCGCAGCAACAATAGAGGTCATCAGATCTACTCAATGCAAGAAAGAGAAAGAGAGAGGGAATGAGAGGAATTAAAAACTGAAAAAATAAATAAAAAAAACTCATTCGAGGTTGCCGAAGGTTGAGGTCGTCGGATCTTCATCAAAGAATACTGCCAAAGGCCGAGGTTGCTGGAGATCTACTCAGTCGCTGGTGGAAGAAGTGAGAAAAAGAAAAAAAAAAAAAAGAGAGAAGAGAGAGAGATAGGTAGGGGGAGAGGGTGGGGTCTAGGTTGGATCCCACCCGTTCCCACCAGTTTCGAGTGGGATCGACCATATTAGCCATCCCGTCTGAAACAGATCAAGTAAAACGGCCGATACCCCAACCGAAACCAACCAACCAAGATCGGGATCATCCCGTCTAAAACGAATTGAGTAAAACGATCGATACCCCAACCGAAACCGACCAACCAAGATTGAGATCGGCCGAAACTGGGAACCTTGATTTTAATAGACATTTAGGATATTTAGTGCACAAAGTAAAAAGAAGGCATATATGGAAATTGTCTAGTGCCTTTGGGTTACGTCATGTTGTCAAGGGAGTAACACAATCATTGTTCCATTTTTAAGATTCAATTGAAGGGAACGAAAAAGAAAAAAGACATAACAAAGCAAAACCAAATAACTTTCCTTTGTTAAAAGCATAATAACATGTTAAATTATGAAATGATCACATCTAGTAAACTCCATGAATACTCAGTGTCAATATTTGAAAACCAAAAAATAAACATTACAAATCCACTCAATGCTCAATGCTCATAAATCAATGTGTCCTTTTTTTGATATCTATTTCATACAAATCCATGAGGACATTTTTATGCAATTGCTTCCTTACCGCTCCATTATGTATTAGGTAGTCCACAATAGCGAGATGCCCATTAGCAGCAGCCATATGAAGTGCTGGTAATGCAAAAGATGAAAAATAATTACTTTACAAACTGATCTCTTCTAAAGATCTTGTGACAACAACATGAATAAACATTGTACACAAATCATCCAATGCAAACCAAACATAGATTTACTACAAGTAATACTCAATATCCCTCTCAAAAGTTGTGAATCATTATATAAACTATATCACCTAGAACATACCGTGGCAAATAAGATAAAATATAAAAATATCTTCATAGTAAAACAACAACAAAAAATCCCTCAAGTCATACTGTTAAAGTAAAAATTGACATAAGGACAACAGCAAAAAGAGAACAAGCAGTACATCTTTAGACCAAAACAATTATTACTTGGGTCAATACAATACATGCAAAATATTGATTCAAATTGCTTTTGAATTTAAATTTGATTCATGAAGATAGAACTACATTTTCTATATTCTATCAAGTGGAAACCACCGGAAAAAAGCAAACCAGATTCCTTATGTTCAGCATAAAAAATGATATTAGCTGACACCTTCTAGATTGATATGGATAAAGAAACCACACACACACACACACAAAAAAAAAAAAACTCATCATAATACATTGAAAATGTGCATAAGAAGTAATGAAGAAGAAATAAGTCAAAATATACATTACCTTATCAACATAGAAAATACTCATATAAGTCTAGTTGTCCACATGGAAAAAATTATTAGACATTCAAAATGAGACTTTTAAATGTGCACCATGCAATAGTTGCTTCAGTGCAACATTTTGTTATGGGAAGAGATAAAATAACAAGAGGAGGTTGAAGAGCATCTAAACAGTAAGAGCAGTTGATAAGGACAATACATACAGAACGGGGAGCATTTACAGTAGATTTTAAAGTAGGAGGAAAAGAAACATTCTCAGATTCTCCATAATGTAACGATAGGAAGTCCATAGCACAAATATTTACCCTTTCATATTGAATCAATATATTATGAACAAGAACGATCATTTCGGACAAGAGACAATTTTGTGCAACTTAATGAACAAATAACAAAGTGGACAAAAAATGAAGAACATGTCACAGGAAAGGAAATTCTTGAGGCTTCTGCAAGGAAGCCGTGTCAATGAAAGAAGAGGTTTTAGGAATGGATAAGACTAACAATAGGATGGAAAAATAAAATCAAAAATCTATTCAAGAAGAAAGTAACATCTGATGGACTGTAATAATATCTATCATAGTTGGCCGGAATTGAGACTAAAATTGATAGATACATTAATTTCTTTCTGTCATAGTT
Source organism: Typha angustifolia (assembly GCF_048772165.1). Classification (NCBI taxonomy): domain Eukaryota; kingdom Viridiplantae; phylum Streptophyta; class Magnoliopsida; order Poales; family Typhaceae; genus Typha; species Typha angustifolia. Next base: position 4,738,827 of record NC_133252.1, on the reverse strand, counting down.
ATTTGAATTAGAATTGACGAATACAATTCTGTTTTAGCATAAATACTATTTCTCTCTCATGATATATTAGTCAACTACTGAAATAAAGTTTAAGAATAGAGCGATCTCTTTAATTGATGTGAAGCCCGACTATTCAGGTTAATTGATGTAGGAATGGAAAATCTCTAAAGAAGGAAGAGTAGATGTCAACAGGCCAGGCTGTTCAAGTTAACCTGACAACTGAACACACACATCCATTAAATAAATTTGACATTTCTCACTTTTGTTTGTCCTTCTCAAAGCACTAAGCCTCAAATTATAGAGTTAGGCCAACATTCAAATGAGACCACATAATGCACCAATAATATAGCTAGTTTTATTGAAGTAGAAAGTGCCATGAGATGAAGGGAAAACTAAAACTGGTATCAGTAGTAATAAGAAAAGACACGACAGAATTTATCTAAGAAAGAACCCTAGATTGAATAGAGATGAATGGAAGAAAAGAATCTATAGATGAACCCAAGGCTACTTGATTAAAGGATATTTATGTGTTCAAGTATACAAAGATAAAATCACCATTTGCGATCAGCTTAAGCTTTTATTGTAGTTAGGAAATTATAGCAGGAGGTCCTGAGTTCAAATCCCGACAACTAAATAAAATAACCCTACCTATTTAAGTCAGTTAGAATATAAAAGATAAAAAAAAAATCATTGTTTTCTAACCACCTAAGCTTTTAAAGTAATTGATAAGTTAATAAGATATTAAACTAAGAAGTCCTAAGTTCGAATCCTGTTAGACTTACATTGTTAAAATCCACTTATTTAAGTCAAGCCTACTTCTTAGATTTATTAAAAATGTCTCAAGTTCAAAAGTAAAGGGAAGTGTTGAATATAAAAGATTAACAACTATACTTCTCTAACAGCTTAATCTTTTAAATTAATTGGTGAATTAACAAAATCAAGCCCACTTCTATAATAATAGGTTGAATATGTCTTGGATACGTAATATGTACAAATACAAGGTGGATGCCGAAAAGATATAGGTCATGGTTGGGTCTATAGAGTGCTCGGTGTTAATTGAATAAACAAAATCCACTTAAGTCAAGTCTACATCTTAGGTCTATAAAAAAATGTTTCAAGCTCAAAAGTGAAGAGAAGCGTTGAATATAAAAGATAAAAAACCATAGTTCTCTAACAGGCTAATAGCTTGATCTTTTAGATTAATTGGTGAAATAACAAAGTCAAGCCCATTTCTTAGGTATATTAAAAATGTCCCAAGGCCAAAAGTGAGAGTGTTAGATCATAGAAGAATCAAATCACTACTATTTATCAACTTAATCTTTTAGAATAGTTAGTGACTTAACATTATGAAACATGAGTACTCCAAATTGGATATTGTATGCGTATGTGATATGTATTGGATATGGATATGCACCCAGTATTAGGGGTGTAAATGAGCCAACCCAGCTCGGCTTGGCTCATTTTGAGTATGTAATATGTACATATACAAGGTGGATACCGAAAAGATATGGGCAGAATATAGGTCATGAGTCAGATCTATAGAGTGCTCAGTGTAATGAACCATATTGTTTGATTATGTCCAAATGCTTCCTATCCTTCTACCATATTCATATTTCATTGTCCAACTTATCAATGATCTCTCTCTGTCCCTCTCTTTTCTCTATTGGGGTTATTAGTCTTCTATGATGAAGCTACCCTATGGTGGTGCATTGGTCTCTTTCTCTCACTCTCTCATTCCCTCTCTTCTTGTTCTTCTTTTTTGCAAGTCCAATTATTTTTTATGGTTAACCTCACTCTCTTTCGTTATGGCATCCAATGCCCATTTTGTTGTTGTTTCTTACAATTTTTTCTCTACATTATCACTAACTTTTTTAGTATTTTATCTATTACAGAGAGCTTGACTGAGTGATTGCATGGATTAATGCTACTGCTATTTGGGAGTTTGACCAGATGATTCTAACAACCTTTGAAACATGGATATTCTCATACTCTCTTGTATTTGTATCAGATAAAACACCCATCAAATACTTCAAGATACAAATCAAATACTTAAGTATCTTATTTTTTACAAATAAAAATGTTGTGGATACTTCTTGAATACTCATTGAGTACTTATTGGATACTTCCAAGGTTCCAATCTATGGGTCAAATTGGAGACTATTATTCTTATAAGATCTGTAAGGTTTATCTTTCACTTTGAGGTCACTTGTTTATTTAATAATCTATATTAGGAAATCACATTATAATGATCAATTTCTTCAAATTTATAGATTGAATTCGCTTGTTTATCTTACATCTTAGTAATATACTATGTAATATACCAAACCTTTGTTATGAATGGTTCTTTTAATGGATAAATTGGAGGTTTCCTTATATAAAAACTATCATATGCAACAATACTATATAGTTCCTCAATTAAAAAAATGCAAGTACACAAATTCACTAAAATGTGAAGATATATATGTAGACATATATGAGCTACATGTCCTAAGCATATCTCATCCTTATATTGTATATGACACCGATGGTCCCCAAAGCCAAATACCATGAGAGCACATTCCCTAGGCATCAATATTCATATCTGTGCTTAATTGAAACCTTGTGTTAGTTTTTAGCTAGAGAGTATATATATGCATTCATTCAAATTGGAACGTTAAAATATTTTTGAAGTTATTAGAAAGAAAAACAACTGAGATTATAAGTTCCACTAGAAGTAGTAGTAATTTCTGTTCAGAAGATAATGCCCCTCCCAATGTAACCAATTAGAGGATGAGAGAAGGTGGAGAAAAGCACTAATGTAATCAATATCAACAAATTTCAAGGTATCTTATTATAGTGTGAAAAGACATGTAGCGAGGTTATATGGATGTAGAATCAAATGTTGTCTGAGGTAAATAGTCGTCATCTCTTGGATATGAAAACAGCTGTAGAGGATGCTGCTTTGAGGATAAAGAACTCCATATCTAGGCAAGTCCCATTACCGAATCAACTCACTGTACATCTAGTATGCCTTTAAAAACTTCAGGATTAGAGAGTGGAAAACAAAGAATGGCAACTATTAAACCTCTTTATTATAATATATTAAGAACCACCTTGCTCCTATGTAAAAGCAAATGAAGGGCAAAAGGTGCAATAATTGTTTAAACGGCTGGACACATAGAAGAGCTCTTTTACAGAAAGTGATCCTATGCTATTGAAGGTTGACAATTAAAAAGGAAAATACAAAGATATAATATATTTTTATCTCTAGCTAGATTAGCGAAGTGGAGGAGATTGGGCTTGAAAATGTAGTACAAGTAAAAAAAACTGATAATCACCTAGTTAGCAAGTCATCCATCAGGGGCGCTTATTGAGATATTTGAGTAAATATAAGTGCAGCAAGGAACATAGAGGCAATGCAATAGCTTTTGATGAATGCAATTGGATATCAGTTGAGGTAGATATCAATTGAGGTAGGCTGAGTAGCACGAACACACCATTTGACCTTCCGTGTTTGTTTATGACATGAGAATTGCACATCTAAAATTTTTAATAATTTAAAAAATACAAGAATACGAGAAGGATATCGTAGTGACATTGGGCTGGACACGATGACTTGGTTAAAAATTCATTCATGGATTATCGAGTGTGGGCTTTTGATAGGATAGCAGGTTACCAATCCAAAAACCTATCAATAAAAATTTTCTGATAACCACTCACAATTCAAAACACCTAAACCAAAATTACTGCCATGTTCTTTATCTCGGGATGAAACAGTAGAAGCATTTGCGGCGACGCCACAACAAAAAAGGTAACTGCCTCCCTCCCTCCCTCTCTCATCCCTTTGCCAAAATCAGTCAACCTATATCTTCACGTAGCTCATTCAGAGGTACAGGTTTTAATATTGGAGCATCAAGAAGAAAAAAAAAAGAGAAATTGAGATTGGTGGCTACTTGAGGGCAATTTTAAAAGAAGATTATGGATTTTCGGTTAAGGAAGGGGGTCCATAAAACCTTTTAGGCAAGAGAAGAGAAAGAGGAAGAGGAAGAGAGCCCACAAAATAGGGAAAGAAACATATGGAAAAGCCTCATCTCCCTGCAACTAAACTCATTATTAGAGTTTAGCAGAAGGGAGAGACAGTATAGATAAAGAAGAGATGATGTGGCGGTTGCTCCTCAAACCCTAGCAGATGAGATAAGGTGAGCTGCAGTGGTATGCATTAGAAATTAATAGCCTAAATGTTAAATTGGTCGATTGAGTGCCTAAATGTTAAATTGGCCGATTAAGTGCCTTAATGTTAAATCGGCCAATTAAGTGCCTAAATGTTAAATCAATCGACTAAAGGCTTAATGTGAAATCAGCATAATAAAGAAGAAACTTTATACAATCCTTAACTTTGATTGAATCTTTAATTTTGACCAAGTTAGAAAGACAGCTCTCAAATTGGCTGAACCACTTTAGCGATAAAGAGAGAGATGTGGGAGGTAGGGTTTCAAATGCCATCTCCCTCTCTTCTCTAAGAGCCATGCCGCTGCTATTCCCTTCTCTACAGTAGCCTTCTTCACTAAGTGGAGAGGAGAGGTTGATCTCTTATTTCTTATCTTCTTTTCCTCTCTTCTCTTTTCCCCAATGTCATCTCCCTCATTTCCAAATATTATTACCGTCTCTTCCCTCTTCCTCCCCCCAGAGTGAACAAGAGAGACCAATCTCCCTCTCTCACCTTTTCACTCCTTTCATTGCCTATATCTCCACCGGAGCTATCAGACAAGGAGTCGGTCAAGGAGGGCTCCCTTACTTGCCTGCCCCCAACCCTGGTCATGGCAATCAAGCAGCTGCAGTGGTGTGGGTCGACAAGTGTGTGAACGCTCAACAAAATGGCGACAGATTGTGGAAGTTGGTTGGGACTTTTGTCGACAATTTCACTTTAGGCTGGTGTACCACCAAATCTTGCTACCAAAGCCACCACCATCGACTACTATACATGTCAACTAACTGTGACTTAGAAAAGAAGAGAGGAAGAGGAAGAGACAGAGGGAAAGGGGAATAAAAGAGATCCCACTATCGACCCGATCAATCATTAGCATGCCACCCTTTCAAGCCAATCATGAGGACATGTGTGTGTCTATATGTATACATACAAGGAAACTGAGAGATAAGAGGATAGAGTGACAAAAAGACAGACTTGTCGGTCACACCACTAGTCACCATCTTGTCACACAAATGTCAGATAACGTCGATCCCACCCTCATCATATCCAATCCCATATCCAATATTGGATCTCATCATATCCAATCCCATATCCAGCAGTATCCCCCGAGTATCAGACCAATTATCTTCATTTTTGTAATTCAGAAACTTCCATGGAGTATCAGAATATATCCGGGTGAATCAGCCACATATTTGCATCCTATACATAATCAATTCTACTATGGGAGGCTAAAAGGAGTATCAGTGTTTCATAGCGAGTTTGTCTATTGAAAAAACCCTTCCAGTTCAGCATTATACCATCTTTATAAGCAACATTTTTAAATGAGGAAAGAGCACATTTTGGTAATTGGTGCATTGTTTATGTTAAGAAGGCTATGAATGTCATAGTTTCAGCTTTTGGATAACCCACCCAATTGCATGGCTGGATTTAGAACATTGCAGCAAACAAAATGTTAGCAAAGAAGAAAACATAATAAGGATAATCCTAAATTGCTATTAACAAAATTGAGGTCATGAAATTATTGAAATTTGTCGAAAGTGGAATTCTAACAGTCTAGTACTATTCAAAGTAAAACTTTGTGCTGTTTCACTTATATATGGCATCAAAAAACATACATAAGAAGAGATGCTAGGTTCTTTCTATAAAGTTATCAGATAAATATAAGGTTAATAAATTTATGTTTAAAAATCAAACGATATAGAACTAAGAATTGAAATTATAGAAGAAACCTGTTCGTCCTTGAGAGTCTCGACAATTTAGAGACACACCCATAGAAAATAAGCTTACAACATCCTCTATGTCATCATACCTAGCAGCCTGTTCAAAGCCAATAGTACTAAAGTCAATTATAGAAATGATTAAGAGATACCTCTAGTATAGTATAATTGATAACAACATAAAGCATTTGACCCAAAGAAAGTATGTATATGTTTTTCTCAACAATGGCCATGCCCAATGTTTTTAATGGCAGATGCGGCGACCACCATGGCAGCCGCCCCGCTAAGCAGATTGGTGCCAACGAAAGGCGGGCCGGAGCTTTTGGCCCGCGGCAGTATGCTAATGCAAGTCAAAGTGAAACGGATTGGATTTAACAACTAACCTATATTAAAAAAAAAAACCCCTAGCACAGCTGCTCTCTCGCTCAATAGCATATTGGTAGACCCTAAAAAAGATGGGACGGGAACAACAGCGTGGAGGAATGGAAAATCAAACCTGATGGGTCTGCAAAGCAACAATATCGCTCTCCCTAAACACATCGTATAGGTCGGAAACCATAAACACATCAAACCTAATGGGTCTTTCTCACAAATCGAAATCAGTAGCGCAGCAGAAACAAGAGGTGGCAGGGAGGAAGTGGAGAACATGGTGGAGTTTTAGGGGAGAAATGGGAGAAAGAAGAAGAATGGAGAGAACCCTGACTGACCAATTATCGCCTACTAGTGTGCTTATCACTTGATCAAAAAGATGGCATGACCAAATTGGGGTTAGTATTGAGATGGGATGGTGGGAAGATGGAAGGGGAAACAAGGGGTAAATTGGCATGCACGTCGACATGCCCCATGCCTTCGACACGGCCATCATTGATTTTAATAGTGCCCTATAGAATACTGGCAACTTGCTATGAAGTCGCTGACCACTGGAAATGCAGACTTAATATAATAAAGCATGGACCGAAAAAACTAGTAACATTAATAAATTCTTTTTGTTTATGATAAGAACTATGGCGAAGCATATCATCATCAACACCCACAAGCTTTCACATGTAACTGCAATCTAGAGGAGACTTCATAGAATGAATATGACTAAATAAAACTATGAAGCAGAACGGCAAGGACTGAAAATAAAACATAAAGTAATACTTGAAATTAGCATATATCACTTAATATATCTCACCATCCAACATGAGATACAGTTCTTCAAAAGATTTAATGGTTTATCACACGGAGGAATAACCCCCTCTCACTAAGCTATCTAACTAATATCTTAACAATATCAAACCAAAAACATAGATTCATATGACGGAAACAAAAACAAACAATAGTGCCAACTAATTGAACCTGGCCTAATCATGCCCTCATTTGTATAATAAATAGTCATATAATTAGTAGTACCAAAATTGGTGAACTATCCAACTAGTATTTCTAATGCTTTCCATACAGCTAAAGCCATGCTACTGTATATTGGAATTTCTTTCCAGTGGTAAAAATTGACCTTTCCTATCTAAAGTAACATTAGTGGAAAGGAAGCTGCAAGCTAGGTCAACTCTAACTGGTTGAGCAACAAGGACAATTAGTTAAAATGTAAGAGTAGAAGCTTATCCAGAGCAACTATTGGGAATTCTAAACAATCAATATTAAGAAAATTTTAGATGCTCCAAAAATTAATATATCGACAACAAAGATCTCTCTATGTGTAGAGATTTTTATGTTTTAGATAATTCTCACTATAAATTATACTATTAAAAATGAAAAAAAAAACTAATCAATCTAGAGATGCAATTGTCATTTGTTATGCTTCTGGTGTATAAATATAGATCATTGGTGGCATCAATAACTTTTCTTAATAGGTATGATTCTTGCCGGTGTTGAAGAATACTACATGCCAATCTTGAGGTTGTCAATAACATCATTATTACTTGGTTTCCCTTTCTTATTAATAGGACTTTCTGCGTTCTTGTGTTTCCAGGAAATTCCTTCTAGTTTTGAATATCAACACAATAGATGCTGCCATGTTTTCAAGTTCTAACAGCACAAAGCAGCACAGCACATACTGTTCTATCACAGCCTCATTGAAATAGTACAATACAAGGTCATGCCCTAGGCAACCCTTTGTATCACCCCTGCACTAGGCAATGTTGCTTGATGCAAGTCTGGATGAAACCTGGCATCCAGAGCAACCGCTAAATTTGGGGCAAGAGAGGGACTTTGAGCATTGGTGTTCCTTCCCTCCCTTCCTCCCTGCCTAAACTAGCAATGATCTCTCTTCTTGCCATTATCCTCTCTTCCTCTTTCTTGCGGCAAGTAAACACCATGTATTTTGTCAAGGCTATCAAGTCATGCCAACACACGTCAATTGTTGACTTAATCCCTAAATCCTATTTACCATGATCATGTAAAACAAAACTAGATAGACAAAGCCAACATATCATCATGGTTGTACTAGAAAATGATGATACCTAATGCATAATATCGGTTTCGCAGCAATAAACAGCTATCTGACAATGATGTACTGGTAGTTCTATAAGTTACATTTTACACAGGCAGCAACAAAAATAATGGAGACCACAACTATGATTTACCAAGTTGTTTTTTCTATCCTTTTCCCCGAGGGGAGAGAAGAGACAGAGGTAATGTCAATCAGGGAAACAATGCCTAGAGATTTAGAATACAGTAAAACCAATTTAATGAACTGCTCCAAGCAGCAATGCGTGCACTTGCATATGTTTATGCATATCAAGACATGTCCCCTGGATTGCCCTGTATAAACCACATCTATAAAATTGCTATACACAGTCAAGCCATAGTCTCATTTGTTTTTCCTTTTCTCTTCACGACTAATTAGCTTTTCTTTCTAATTATTGTCTCATTTCATCAACTTATCAATATTTGGTACTTGGTTAAATAATAAACTGTATGTTTCATCCAATTCTTGGATAGAATTTTCATTAACTCACCATGTATCATTTAACTACTTGTAATTTATCAAAAGTATAAACGCTCAATTATACTACGTATTATATGTACTATTTTATTAATTACTACTTCTTAAATCACATATGTTGCAGCATACCGGATATGCACTATGCGGTGGCTTGACCGCCTGCATACTGTGGGCAATTTTCCCACCATCGATTTCATAAAATATTGTTTATCTGATTTTATAGCAGCAAATAAACTAATGTCTTACCATAAGAACTACCCCTCACTTGTCCTAACCATGATGATATATCAAGATCCTCAACAATATTAGTTCCTAACTGAACTGAAAAGGAGTATATAACATCTGTCGTGACATTGATAGCTATCACTGCTTAAATTAAATCCTGTGAATTCTTAGGCACTAAAATAGACGGCAAGAACCTTCCACTCCATACAACTTGCTCAAGAAAATACTTTTACCTCAAGAAGTGCTTGGACTTGGTCGGGCGCGGCCTCGCCAGCAGCCGGCGGTGGCGTGGCAGCCGATGCGGTGCCCATAAGGTGCGAGGGAGAAATATTTGAAATCAGAGCGATGCCCCCAAGGAGTCGTTGCGATCGATCAAAAGTAGAAAAAGTGAATGCGAACTGCTGGCCTACCTAATCCCGACCAATACCTTCGCGTGCTAGGGTTTCTCGACTCTTTTCTTTTCTGAGAACCTTGTCTGTCCTATGAGATAGTGAGATGTCTCTTATTAGTAATTTATTTGTAATTGTACAGCAATAATGGGTCAATCATTTAACCGGGACTTTTATTTGAACAGGTATTGGATATGTCAAGCTACAAGACTGCAACCTCATGGTTCCAACAGACTGACGCCAAACTCAAATAGAATTTTAGCCAAATTTAAAAAACTTTGAAGAGTTCAGTGTTTTAGAAGTGTTTTATTCTAAACATAATTCTTATTAAGAATGCTGGTAGAGAATGAGAATATTACACATTAATTCATATTTATTAATTAATTATATTTCTGAAAGGCTTATTACACGGTCTTTTGCATGAAAAATTCACATGGTTTTATTTTGTCAGTCATGTCTATTTTCGATTTCCTTTGCGTCTATAAAACTCTTTCCCACTTTTCCTCTTTAACTTTGCTCTTCTGTTATTTAATGCCTTATTAAATATTAGCAAGACATTACAAGATAGATAAATGGCCCCCGTACTCTTTTTCTTCATCTTCATCGTCTTCTTCTTTCTCTACATTTTCTATCTCTCAATTCTTCTCTTTTTTTATATGTAAGTCTTTTCAATTGCTCTTTCATTAATAAAATAAGATATTAATAAAAAATAATGGTAAGATAATTAAGATTATAATGATGAAATATATAAATTTTGTAGTATATAGAAAAAGCAACAATAGTTGTTATTATAAACTAGATTTAGAAAATTATGAAAATTATGAAATTTAGGTGGAGATAGCCTCGTGAGTTAGAGTACTAATGACTCAAGTTTCACCTAAATTGAAGGTCGGGGTGAAAAGTTAAAAATAAAATAGTGAAGATAAGTTAGAGAGGGTAGAACGGTAAATTTTGATATTGTGGCGGTCATCGGATGGTGGTGGACAGTCAAGGGTGGCGGTGGACGGTTGTGTAGTAGGGTGGCTGTTAAAGGTAGGAAGTGGCTAGAGTTTGGATGCTTGAAATGGATCTACGATTATGATCTACTTCTATGAAGATAAAGATAATTTAACGGCTAGGATAAAAAGATAATGACGAAAATAAGAACCAGCTAAACTTAGATTTCTCTCAATATTTGGATGCTTGGATTATTGGATGCTTAACAAAGGAGCCTAACCCCTCTCTATATAGAGGTCGATTACAACGAGTCCCACTAAGACTAACCCTAAAAGCTGACACGACTTGAATAAGTACTTGTCTTAAAGGCTTATATGACTTAATTGGACTCATCTTAAAGGCTTATTTGACTTAACTAGATTTGTCTTAAGGGCTGTAATCTGACATGTACTATATAAATCATCGTCTGATACAATAAAGTACAAATATAACAAACAACGATACAACTTAATTTCTATACAAACTATTATCTATACCGTCTCGCACCTATAGCTCACCTCATCAATCTAAAATATCTTCTCGGGATATCTCAAGTCGCTATCACGTACCACATATCTAAGAGGGTTAGAAAAGAAATAAAGAGAGTCATGAGCAAAAGGCTCAGTGAATAGATTTTACCGCGAATCAATGATGCCAAATAGAGAATAAATCATGTACTGGATAATATAAATCAGAAAGAGCATCATGTCATGAATGAGTATATAAATGTATTCTCAATAATATATAAATAAAAAGTAGATAATATGTCATGACTGATAAAAAAAATATATATAATCCTCGACAATGAATAAATAAATTTTCATGTCATACTATCATCATAACTCTCTCTCAAATATGGCACATAATGCATGCCGACCATCACTATGCTATGATATCAAATGCAACTATATATGATGTATATTGACCACTCGATAATTAGATAATCAGATGATAATGAAATCATATGCATTTCTCAGCATCTCAGTCATCAATATCAGCTTTATATGTCATCATCATATTAGACCACTGTGCACAGTCAACACTCGGTACCCAGTCTCAACATTATGTCTGAAGGCTTAGCGTATCTCAAATATAACCATACTCGCCACCTGCTAGGGTATCAACATCCATCCAGACTAGGCATAGAAACCTCGTGAGGATAACTCGCCATATATGCCCTAGCAAACGTCATGTGTCCGAATGTCTACTGCGCACACAGATTAACGACCTCGTACGTAAGGCTAACAGGATCGCGACTATATCAAGCAACACAACATGCATACTCATACTACAGAGCAACTAGACATAAAATTATAACAGTATAGTCATCTCTAATCATCTCTATATATCATCATCATACTCATATCCAATATCAGCCTAATTGCATATATAATAAAATGTGCTCGACTATAATCATCCTTAGATAAAGTCATATAATCATATTAGAAGTCAAAGCATGCATATACATAATACATAATATAACCTAATTTAAGAGAGGCATCCAGGGGATAAGATTACTTATATTCGATCAGAAGACACAACTCACGTATCCCTCACATCCAGCAACCAAGCGACAACTCATCCTAACAGAGTCCACAGGGCCTCACATAAGAGGTTCGGGATCTGAAAATATTTAAGTAGTATGAAGTTAGCAATTCATCTAATTAAAATCCGTTCATGTAATATATAATGATTTATTAGGTTTTAGAATTTCTACTTATCTTTATAACTAGCTAGATTTTTAATTATAAAAAAATATAAATATAGATAAAAAAACCTAATTATAATTAAATTATATCTTGATTAATTAGGGACTATGTGGTCATTACTTTATAAAATAATAAATAAATACATAAGCCTAGTATTTTATTTGTTACAAAATAATAATGTATAATAAATTATTAGAATTACTTAAAATGTATCTCATAAGAATATTAGTATATAAATTTGATAATTATAATTTACAAATCTATATATTAAGCTAATAGAGATATAAATAAATAAATATAAGTATTACCTATATTTATACCTAATCAATCATTAATTATACAAATTATAATTAATAATAATCATATTGAAAAATATATATTATTATTAAAATAATTAATGTCTAAATAATCTATTTGCATTAATTAAGAAGGAAATACCTGAATAAATAACATAAATAAAATAAATAAATAAAACACTACCATCAGTGTTGGGCTTAGCCTAGCACTGCCTGCTACAGTGCTGGGCTCGGCACTGTGTAGAAAGAGAAAGAGAAGTTGAGGAAGAAGAAGAAGAAAGGAAGAAGAAAAAGAAAGAAGGAAGAAGAAGAAGAAGAAGAAGAAGAAGAAGAAGAAGAAGAAGAAGAAGAAGAAGAAGAAGAAGAAGAAGAAGAAGAAGAAGAGGAGGAGGAGAAGAAGAAAGGAGAGGAGGGAAGGGGTTGCGAACCTGGGTCGGCGGGGAGGGCACCGGTCGCTAGAGAGAGAGATAGAGATAGAGAGAGAGAGAGAGAGAGAGAGAGAGGGAAAGAGATAGGCTTACCCTAGTGGCGATAGGCTGACGGCGGCACGAGGGAAAAGAGAGAAAGTTTGAGAGAGAGAGAGAGAGGAGAGTAAGAGAGACCGAAAGAGAGAGAGAGAGAGAGAGAGAGAGAGAGAGAGAGAGAGAGAGATAGGTAGTGGGGAAGGAGGCCACGGCGACGACAGTAGGGCCCGCCGAGCCGGCGGCTGGGGCACGTGGCGCCCTCCCTTCCTACGACTGCATGGCAATATGGCCGGCCACGTTGTGCCATGAATTTCAAGGTTGGGTTATTACAGTTCGGGCAGATTAGTCCAATTCGACATCGCTAGTTTAACTTGAGTCATTTGTGTCCCCGTGGAGTTGAGCTTAATCACCCTTGATCCATCATAGAAAGCTCCCTTAAGCTTTGATTTATTGGGAGGATCTAGATTCAGAAGAAGGGCTAAGTTGGCCAACCCGATTTGACATGAATTCGACTTGACCCACCATAATATCGTGCTCACCATAGTCTCGAGTAGACCTACCAATGATCGGGGCAAGTCCAAAGTGTCTTCCTCAGCCCAAGGAGGTTTTGATAGCCCAAACATTTATAATAAGTCTTCATGACACCTGATTTGAGGCAGCCCAATTATCAATTATAAATTGGTGCTTTTACCTTACCGAATCCCATTCCACTGCACATGTTGCCCTTTAAACTTGAATTCAAGCCGCATATCCTTGAAGTCAAATGTAACGGGACCCAAGCCATAGAGCCATTGAGTACCTAACACGACATCCGCTCCGCAAAGATCCAATTCTAAGGTATGTTATTGGACTTTCAAAGTTACTTGTCGACACACGTTATTTGCTCGAAAGGCTGTGCTGTCTCCAATCATCACGTCGAAGCCTAAGATTGGCTCTGGTATCAAGCCCATCCTCTAGACAAGCCTCTCATCCACAAAGTTGGGGTTTTTAAGAAAGCGTTTTCTCTCCTCTTCTCATGTGTTGAGAAATAGCCTTAATAAAATTTTGGAAAATTTAGAAAAAAGTTTAAACTAGGATTAAGGCTCTACTTGTTAATCTCTCACTAGCCTTAGAGATACAAGTACTTTAATCTTTAGGAGGATACCTAAGGAGGCTTGTCACTTGAAGGCTAAAGCACAACAATTGTTGAAAGAGATGGAAATAAGAATTTGCTAAGCGAGAAAACTATTCTTGATTTAATTTGGAGATCGAATCTAAGGTATTATGTTATTCCTTTTGTTATTATGCTAATTAAGATTGTTTCTTGCACTTATGATAACTAGATTGTTTATTTAGAATCAAATACAATTTTTGTTTAATTCCTTGATTTCTTAGCATTAAAACCTTCAAAACAACCCCGCGACCACTACTATAGGATGTTCTAACATGGCAACAACATCTGAGAGGGTCATATGGCAAGAGGGGTCTCCATCGTAGCTAGAGGAGGGGCTGAGACCATAGTTTGGGCCATCTCATCCTCTCCCTCATGATTGGGTATTGATGGCGGCGGCTCGATGGTTTCAGCCATAGTAGATGGTGCTAGCGGCATAGGGTGGCCATGCTAAGTAAGAAGGGTTGCTGTTAAGGCTTAAATAGTATTTTCAATCATCTCGATGCTCTCTATGGTAGATCTATCGAGCTTGTTAGAAAATTCTTTAAAAATTACCTTTGCCTAAGTTGGTCGCTTATCATCGATGATGATTGCTAGGATGGAGGTGCTGAAGAAACTCTTATAGAAAAGGAAATGAGTTCCTAGTTCTCCATGAAGCCATTGAGTACTTAACACGGCATCCGCTCCTCAAAGATCCAATTCAAAGGCATGTTCTTGGACTTTCAAGGTTACCCATAGACACACGCTATTTGCTTGAAGGGCCGTGTTGTCTCCAATCATCACGTCGAAGCCTAAGATTGGCTCCAGTGTCAAGCCCATCCTCTAAACGAGCCTCTCATCCACAAAGTTGGGATTTTTAAGAAAACGTTTTCTCTCCTCCTCTCATGTGTTGAGAAATAGCCTTTAATAAAATTTTGGAAAATTCATAAAAAGGTTTAAACTAGGATTAAGGCTCTACTTTTTTGTCTCTCACTAGCTTTAGAGATACAGGTATTTCTTTAATCTTTCAGAAGATACCTAAAGAGGCTTATCATTTGAAGGGCTAAAGCACAACAATTGTTGAAAGAGAAGGAAATAAGAAGTTAATTAGTGAGACAACTATTCTTGATTTGATTTGGAGATCAAATCTAAGGTATTATGTTATTCCTTTTGTTATTATGCTAATTAAGATTGTTTTTTGCACTTACGATAACTACATCATTTATTTAGAGTCAAATACAATTTTAGTTTAATTCCTTGCTTTCTTAGCATTAAAAACCTTCAAAGCAACTCCATGGTCACTACTGTAGGATGTTCTGACATGGCAGCAGCATCTGAGAGGGTCTATAAGGCTAGAGGGGTCTCCATTGTAGCTAGAGAAGAGGCTGAGACTGCAGTTTGGGCCATCTCATCCCCTCCCTCATGATTGGGTATTGATGGCAGCGGCTCGCTAGTTTCGGTCATAGTAGATGGTGCTGGTAGCACGAGGTGGCCATGCTCAGTTAGGATGGTTGCCGTTAAGGCTTAAATAGTCTTTTTAATCATCTTGGCACTCTCTGCAGTAGATCTATCGAGATTGTTAGAAAATTCTTTAAAAATTACCTTCACCCAAGTTGGTGTCTTATCGTCGATGATGATTGCTAGGTTGGAGGTGCCGAAGAAACTTCTATAGGAAAGTAGATGAGTTCCTGATCCTCCATAATTGCTCTTTTTTTGTTGTCTTGGATTATGTGTTAATCATTATCTAAGGAACGTCAACTATGATACAAATATTATGAACTAGATCAACATATGGATTATCTATTTTATTTAAAATATTAAAGTAATAAGATAAATCTAATTAACTAACTCAATTTGACTTGATTGACTTAACCTATGTGGTCAGATCGTATCAAAATATTTATTTACTTGTCAGCATAACTATGTTTGTTTTTACTATTTCATAATTATGCGTGGCTTATTTATGCATTCGTAGTGCATGATAACTTTGATGTACATATTGTATGATTGATGATATTAATCACGTAATCACTTGCACATACCACCATATAGTTAAGTCTTATCTCGACAGTGCCTGTTTACTCGCTCAGCCCAAGGTCAAAGAGTACACTGTATATATATTACTTATATTTTATCGACCAAAGAAAGGTCGTGAGATCAAGAAGGACCAACAGACACTGCATGCATTATTAGAGCAGGCATAACACTGTCGAGTATGAAGGCTAGATACTAAATGATATTAAACTATGATTGGGAGGTAAAGGTCGTAGACCTAGCGGTATCCATGATGTATTGGTCAAGCGTCGTTTAGCTATGACTCACTTATACCATACATATCGTGCCATAACTTAGAATCAAGAGCTCGGGTGGGCAACACCGATGTGCGATGTTGACCATGTGATGGCATACAATTTTTTTTGCTTTCAACGGGAAAGGGGTGGGCAAAATTACTGTTAGTTATCTTCCTTCCTCAATAAATGCTATCTAATATTGTTTATTGTTGTAGCTCTATGCTAGTCTGAAATAGAGGAAATGGTTGACTGATGTATATCATGTGTTCTATTATTAATAAATGTAAGCTATAGATATGGGCATGTTGTCAGATGCATCATTGTTACCATGTTTAGTATATATATCGTGTTGCATCATTTTTTACACTACTTTTAACTTATAGAGGTGTATACTTGATGGGTTTTATACTAACCAACTTTTTGTGAAAATATTTTTAAATTAGTAGATGATCGTGACTTTGTTGTAGAGTTGGTGTGGATTACTTTAATTCAATTATTATTTATTTTATTATTATGAAATAAGTTAGATGGCTTGTAACCCTGATGGGGGGGATATATATTTTAGCTTTGTTGTGGCTTATGGTGTCGTGGGCTACTTTTGCTTGTATTATTTAAAAAAAATATTGGCATTTTTTCTTGTATATTGTTTAAAAATATTAGCTAAAAGGTTATGTAAAAACCACGTGACTTCTTTCTACGTGAAGGGCACATGTATTTAGAAATGAATATTTCATCAAATATTTAAAATTAGCAAAATCAATTTCTACAAACAACACAGAATACTTCACTAACAATAAAAAAAAATTAACACATTCTACATAATATAATATTATTAATAAAATAAAAAGTACTGTGTGAAAAAATCCCAAAGACTAAAACTATTTTAAGATGGATCAATAGTTCGATCTTAGTAAATGATGAACAAAATTAAGATAAATCAATAGTTTCATTTTATTAAATACTGAACAAAATTAAGAAAATTATTTTAACCTCAAGATTCCATCAAAGCTTAGAGTCAATTAGCTAGATAAAACAAAATTTTGGCATACTTGTTATTTCTAGTTCTCGCAAGAAAGATCAAAAGAATAGGATATTATAAGAGGACATGCACATATGATCTATCAAATTACCTATATATATATAATTTAACTTAAATTAAGAGACATGTTGATACACACATCTAAGCAGAACTGCTAATCTATAACCTAAATTATTGCTTTATTGATAAGATCTACTTACAAGTTAATTCATGTACCAAATATTAAAATTGAGGAGCCTAATTTCGCGATAGCGATGGAGTTTGGTGAAGCGGGACAATAGAGCTTGGTAAAAGCAAGCTTGAGGAGGGAGGAGATGGAGCTTGGTGAAGCGATGATGTAGTTATGGCGATGGAGCTTGGTGATGGCAGAGAAGCAATGGCGATGTAGAACCAGAGAGGTGATGGCGATATAGGAGTTGAAGATGGCAATAATAGGGTGGTGATTTTGAGATTTCGATGAAGGAGTTAAACACTACAACTTTCACCGATGAAGATCGAGTAACCGTGCAAGGGCCGTCGGTTAAAAGATAGATGTGACATGTAGGATTTGAGGTTTCTTTTGTTGGAGATAGGGGGTGTCAAAATAACCAAGCGGCTCGAGCTCAACTCAATTGAACCTCGGGTTTGACTTTTCTCAACTTGAGCTGAGCCTGATTTAAATTTTAAGCAGAGTTTGAGTTAAAGCTAGTTCGCTAAGGCTAGACTTGATGGGCTTGTTTACACCCTGCTCTAAATTTTGGAGGTGCTTCTATAATTAGTCTCTTAATCACTAGTACTATATTAGAAGCTTCTGGAGAGGAGGAACCAGCAAATGAGCATGCCCCTATTGAAGGACGTGATGGCGAGCATTGCCATGTATGCGAGGCCCATCCAGATGCCATTGATGACGGTGAGAGCACCATAGGAGATGCCCCTCCGGCTGCCATAGATGGCGGAGAAGGCTTCGATTATAGTGGCAATGAAGACAAGGGAGACGAAGAACATGCCGAGGCTGCGGTCGCCGGGCCAGCCGTCGAACAGGACCTGCGTATGCTTCCCCGAGAAGGTCATGTGCATCATGGTGCCATCACCATGGCCATCGCTTGTGTCGTGCCCCATGTTGGTGCCGATGGGGCGCATCATCATGCCCACGCCTTCGTTGCCTTGTCCAACTCCCATTGCCATTTTAATTAATATTGGTAGGTAAGGGTGTGGCAGTAATAGAATAGCTATGAAGAGTAGGTTTTAATGAGTTTTGAGAGAGAGAGAGAGAGAGAGAGAAGCTGTGTGGCAGTAGTAGACCATCTACATCTAAGTAAGACTAGGTTTTAATGAGTTTTGAGAGAGAAGAGAGAGTTTTGAGGATTTGTGATGATGATAGGAGAAACAGTCTAAGATTAAACAAACCACGGCCAAAATCTATCACATCAATCCTCTCAATATTTATCAAAAGCAACTGCTTTTGTCAAAGAGGAGGAACAAAATCTCCAAATAATGGCTTAGTCGGGATTTGAAGAACTTGCAAGGTGCAAATGGGTTGCACAGACGTGCCTAACAAAATCTCTTTCCCTGGCCTCCTACTCTGTTGGCCTATTCATCCGGTCTCCTCCTTCTCCTTCTTCAACCTACTCCTCGATTGTCTCCTCCTCCTCCTTTGGCAAGCCATCATCACCGCCTTCATCTCCAATCAAGCTCGGGCTTGATAGTAAACAAAATACTGTTATACCTACCGTTGCCCTTAGGCTTGAGTATGGAGGCTAGAAACTAGATAATCTTAAACTATGATTGGGAAGTAGGAATCGTAAACCTAGTGATACCCGCAATGCAAGTCAAGCATTGTTTAGCTATGACTCACTTGTTATGTACATGTGATGCGATGACTTAGAACTAGGGGGTGTAAATGAGCCAAGTTTGAGCAAGTTAGCTCTAGCTCAGGCTTGGCTTGAAATTACTTTTGAACCTTATAATTCTGCTCAGGCTCAGCTCAGCTTAACTCGACCCAAGCCAAACCAAGTCCGAGCTCGAAATAAGCCTATTATCAAGTCTCATTCAAGCCGAGCTGGACCAAGCTAGATCGAGTCCAAGTCAAAAGAGAAGGACGACGACGAGGCGGCAGCTTGGCGAAAGAAGAGGATGACGATGAGGCGACAGCTTGAGGAGGAGGATAAGGAGGAGCCGGCTTGTCAAAAGAGGAGGCGGGCCGCGGTGGACGAGGAATTTGGGAATTTGGGAGCAATGGTAGGAAGGTTGGGATTTGGGAATTAGGGATTTATTAGGGTTTTGACTTATCCCTTTTATACCAAGCCTAACGAGCATAGCTTGAGAGAGCCAGCTCTAGTCGAGACGAGCTCGAGCTTTAGTTGAGTCGAGCCCAAGCTGCCCATTTATTTTGATAGCCTTATTTATAACCTAGTATGTTACACCTACCTTTTTGCCCTTAGGCTCAAAATTAATTCCGAACTGAGCCTAAGCTAGAGGAGAGCCGACTTGTTCAGGCTCGGCTCATTTACACCCCTAGTTGGAGGTGGGGTGATTAAGAGATGCAGAAAAGAGTAGGATTAGTGTTGATGTTAGTATATCGGTTTGGGGTAGATTAGATATTGCAATTCGGGCTACTAACTTAGTTATTTATATTCTGCAATTAAATGGATATCCGACATCTGATATCCTAATCCAAATCAAACAAAATTACCTTTGCTCTATCCATGTTCGGATCCAAACTTAATTTTTTTTTTCTAAAAGATTGGATAGGATTTTATTATTCTTATCTGATACAATCTGAGTCGGGTAGCAAGTCGCATCAAACTTAATTTGACCCGTTTTCACCCCTATGTATACCCCTAAATCGACCAGAAGTTTGATTCAATTTGGTTATAGGACTAAAAAAGAGATTACTTCATTAAAACTGACAAACTTACTGAAGCGACCATGTAAGTTGGACAGTTTCTACAAATTGTCTAGATTGTTCATGTTTCTAAAGTTATCTAGTTGTTCTCGATGTTCACTTATTCTATTCTTTATCATAAGGATAGTATAGCTCTAAAGTTAAGGTAATTAAATCTTTAATAAAAGTGTAATTAAGATATGGTTTTGTATAAGTCATTATGTAACTAAACACAAAGATTAGTTAAAATAAAGGCTAAAATACAAGAGATACAATTAGATTACTTTTTTAAGATTATTTTTTTGTTTTGAAAATTATTTAGAACTACAAATATAGATTTTTAAATATTTAAATATTCTTAGATAAATATTGGTCCAGCCCATTGACCCAATAGTTGAACCAATAACCCAGCGACCTAATCTTCAACTTGGCCAACATTTAGTCCAGTTCAAATACTTGGGTACAAAACAAATCCTAATACAAAATATCATTTTCATGTCAGTTGGAGAGAATTTTAAGTTTGGGATAATTATTTAGCAGTGGTATTGTTTTGTGCCCTTGTTGGGTACAAAACAAATCCTAATATAAAATATCATTTTCATGCTAGTTGGAGAGAATTTTAGATTTGTGATAGTTATTTAGCAGTTGTATTGTTTTGTGCCCTTGTTGTTTTCAAATACCTGGGTACAAAACAAATCCTAATACAAAATATCATTTTCATGTCAGTTGGAGAGAATTTTAGATTTGGGATAGTTATTTAGCGGTGGTATTGTTTTGTGCCCTTGTTGTTTTCATATTCAACTAACTAACCTTAAGGCTTTTCTGTTACACACACGCCTCTAAAAGTAAGAAATTTTTTTAAAAAAAAAACACTTTATATTTTTTATTATAATTATTCACATTCTATGATTTAGAAATTTGTTGCTTAAACCATATATTTTGCTTTTAATGCCTCAAAAATATTATGCCGCTAGTTTCTTATCATCGTATATGGATAAGTTAACTATAGATGCAGACCTTAAGACAAATCAAATTGAAAAGTAAATTAATGACAGATATTTTAGGTATTTAAATATTTTCTATTGTGTTTGTTGCTGTTTGAATAAAGTTAACTCGTTGTCATTTTATAATTAATCGAAGGATAAACATCCATTAAAATAGGATGTAAATAATACTAGAAGTAAAACATAGAGTATTTTTTTATACAACTCCCAAATAAAAAACCAACCCCTTGGCTTCTACTTGGGGCTTCTACCTACCTAACTACTTCGGTGAATATGTAGTCAAACAAGCGAAACATTTGACTTGGTTGCTTGGTTGTGGATTGATTCCAATCGAAATGGAACCCAACTAATAATTCTAGAGTGGATCATCAGAATATAATTTTTGGAAAATAGAGTGCGAATTACATCGGAATTTTCGGCTTCAGTGCTCCAACAAACATGAAAACGATGCCCCCCATATATGTCCCCACATAGAGAAATTATGCAACAGACTAGATGATACTTTTCAATGTTTGAATGACCGTAAGAAACATCCACTAATAATTGCAAGAATCTTTCCATAGAGAGGCTCCAATAATTCTCCAACAAAATGAAACAAAGCTTAGCTGTATACCAAAGTCAAGCAAAAAGACTTTCATAACCAACAAAATAAGAGCAGCAAATTAGCCAAATAGAGTTGAATATTCATGCTCAAGTTCCTTTCTTACAAGATGCATTGACTTGTCCCAGCTAAGGCTCAAATCAAGCTGAGACTGGAAGGTTTAAATCAAGTCTATAAAAGCTACGTAGTTCGTGAACAGTATTTTGTCAAAGTATAGATCTATTGAGTATCAAGTGCGAGCGAGGGTTTAGTCCTACATATCAGAAAACGAGCAAAGAGTAGAAAATATTTATATAGACTTTTCGGCCATCACCTAGTAGCTTAAGCTTTCGAGTTTAGTTGATTTTTAAATTTCTTTTATCAAACTTTATTTCACTTGGACTCTTCTGCCTGCCCAATAAGATCCATTTAAATTCTTAAGTTCCAGACATGAGAACTGGTTTTCTAATGTATAACAAAGGTTCTTTCTCAAACCAAGTATTCTCATATCTTCCTATCCTACTTCTTCCTTGCTGCTAAGGCACCCAAAGTAACTATAATCTATAATTGAGGAGGGCTAGAAAAGAAGTTTTATTAAAGTCACTTGGAGTCATTTGGTAATATATATTTCAAGATGTGGCATGAGGTGCCAATGTATATAAAAGTCTTATATTTTTCCTCTTTTCTTCACACTAAAGATTGAGAGAATGTGTTTTAACATCCAATTAATTAAAAAGGATATCAAGATGTTGCAGGTGATCTCATCTTAGCTCTTGGAAAAGGATATTTAATTAGATCCATTATCTAAAAACTGATTTTTCTATCACTTTATGTATACATAGATGCACTTTTTTCAATTTATTTGACATAATCATAGCCTACAAACTAATTCAATGACAAGCTTCAGAGGATAACAAAGTGCTGAAGTAATAAGGTTGGTCATCAAGGAAGGTAGCACTTTATTTTACAGAATGAATGACATAGATTTCAGAATTCACACAGAATATCATGTCATGATCATCATGAAGACGACCTCTACAAGAAGCAAAACTCGAAAAGTTGATCAATTAGTAAGACGCCGCAGCTTAGAATACTGGCAATTAGAATAGTCTAAATCATGTTTGCAGCTAAAGCACCATCATCGAATACATAGGAAGCATTAAATATAGATAAGTAAAATTGCAGGATAACAGGATGATCTCTCTCTCTCTCTCTCTCTCTCTCTCTCTCTCTCTCTCTCTCTCTCTCTCTCTTCAACTCCAAGTATGAAAAACTTATTATGGGACAAGTGACAAGGAAGCTGATCATGTTATGCCTGATCTGTGTCACATAAATATGAAAGTTAAGGACATCTAAATAGGTACTAATTGACAGTAACAGTAGGAAACATTCACCTTAATTGAGTAACCTTCACCTATCCTCCATCATGCAGCATTCAATCCTTCAAACTGAAGTAGATAACTAAATTTGGTCAGAAAAAGGCCCTGCTGCCATAGAATACCTTGGAGCAATCCTTCTTCTTCTTTTCCACATCCAAATTGTTATTAACCTGGCCCTGGATGACATCCCCACCATCTTCGGATCTCGGTTTGTCGAGATTCATAGGGAGCTTCATATTCGCCAGCGATTCCGTAAACTGTTGCATGCTCTTCATGTACATATCAACAATTTGCTGCTGCATCGCAATCTGCTCAGCCTCGACATTAATGTTCCCCAATGGGGAGTTGAACACCGAAGTGGAATCCACATTACCGCCCATATCCTTCTTTTTGACACCACCTTGCGTCTCCTTTACTTCGCCAACAGCGGGAGTGCGGTTCGAAGTCGAAGTGTCCGGCGAGGTCTGATTGCTCTGACTTATAAACTCAGCAGTTGAGCTGATAGAATCCACCACAATCTTCTTATCCATGGAATCAATAGAAGTCCTATCATCAGTCAAGCTGGTAGTGGTAGAAGCCGTGAAAGGCCCCGAATTGTGCATACTATCATCAGGTGAACCAGACCCACCATCATTGTTATCATCTTCTCTAGAGTTATCCATGATCATGTCATAATCCTCAGTTGATTGATGAGAAGAAGCCCCAAGATAGAGGAAATGCGCAGCAGATGGGCGAACCGAACTGTTCGACGCCATATCGAAGTACTCCAAAACCATCTGCTGGTTTTCCTTCACAACATTGATGTCAGGGAGCTCAATCCTACCGTAATCCACCGGATCGAGCAGGACGACTTCCGAGCTAATCGACGAGCCGGTGTTGGAAGAATCCAGGGGGAGGGTCGACGTATCGAGAGAGAGCGTCATCTGAACCGTCCCGGCCGGGGAATGGCAGAGGTCAGTGGACGAGAGGGTGAATTCCTGCATCAGCCTCCCCTTCGCCGCCGCGACGAGAGACAGCGGCACGAGCGCGAACCCGAGAAGCTGGTCCTCCAACAAGTGCTTGACTCTGCTCAGCATCCAGATCTCGCACTTGAGGACGGACTCCGGCTGGGGGATTTTGACCGAGAGGTGCTCGTCGAATTGCGGGTTCTTGCCACCGCCGGCGACCACCCGGGTGGAGACCGCGTCGTCGGGGCTGCAAGTGAGAGAGAACTTGGCGTAGACGTCTTGGTTTGCGTAGATGCATATGTTATGGATGTTGCGAGCATGGTGGACGTGTATATCTAGCAGGCCGGAGAAGTTGCCGGGATTGTAGGAATCCATCTAAAGAGAAGAAGAACATGCAAGTAGGAGAATGGAGAGTGTGTCGGTTTGCATACAAAGTCTTCTCCTCCTCCTTCTACTCCTAGAACTTCTGGGGAAGGAGAGGATGGGTTGAGTGGAGTCTTGGAGGATGGGTTTCCTTTCGTGTTGCTATAGTAGGGATTGGGGAACGCTTGAAATTTGTTGTTGGGAGGAAAGAGAAGGGAGGGCAAGGGTCAGCTTCTCCACTGAGAGGGACAAAGTAACCACTATAAAGGACCCAATTACTGTGCGTCAGCATGTCAACCTCTCACTCCCACCACCAGCCCACTTTGTTTTGCCTTTCTTTTTGTTGGACACGCGCCCGCTGCGCGCCATCATTCAATCACAACAACTCGAATAGAGGGGGGGCAGCAGGGGGATTGGATTGCTGCCTCTTGAAGCAATGTCGGGATTTTTTTTTTTTCCTACTCTACTTGGAGTTTTTGACAAAACTAGGCTCCTTCAAATTTAATTTATCAAAATGAATTAAAATATTTGATATTTTACCTTTAAAGAAATCATTTATTTTATTATTAGCATTTTACCTAAAATTTTTTTGAAACTATCGATATTTGAACGATTCTCATTTTGCGCTTTCGTAAGAGATAGTTTTACCTACCATAGTTGAATTTATGTAAAATGCTTTAACACTTTGGTGTTTTACCATTTTGGTATACCAGAGCATTCTAGAAGATGATATTTTTCTAGCGATTTACTTGATTCGAACAATATCTACAGCACATTTACACATTTACAAACACATCAATAATTATCAAAACATACAAGACACATTTACAAATAAAAATTTACCGCAAAACAGCCGTAAGAAAGAAAGCTTCCAAACTCATGACCACTAAACAATTTTCAATCAACTCTAAAGAAAAATATATTCAAACACATTTACAATAATAAAGACATTTTGGTTAGAGCATAACATCTATATATTTTTGAGGATCCACAAAACACATGAAAAACTAGTAAATTCATATTAAATCATATCAAAAGTAAAACCACTAAATTAGATATATTTATATTAAAATATTTCAAGTTCGTAAAATAAGTATCTATCCTCCTAGTACATAAAATGGTAAATGTCATGGTTTCTTTCTTTTCTTTTCTTAAGCAACCCTAGGTCATCAGATGTAGACAACTCCTTCATAAGTTGTGAAGTAAGCATGTCTTTATCTATTGATTGCTCTACTATAGTTTACTCTCTAATTTGCTCCTTTATAGTCGACTCATATATAGTTGCCTTGTTTTGCTCTGTAATACCTCTCCATCTACCTCTCCATCTACCTCTCCATCTACCTCTACTTCTAACTACAAGAGGTGATAATAGCTAATGATCTGCAGCAGTTGACATTGACTAATGAACTATAGGAGGAGCATATAAACGTCAACAATCTTACTCGTTGATGCTCGACCACCATTGCTACTCCATGCAATAAGTGCATCTAAATTTTGACAGTAAATCATGATGCGATCAGGGTTAGATTAGATCACACTATGGAGATTTAGGTTTGATGGATCGAGTCTAGTTATCTTAATTATTCTACTTATATAGTTTAGTTAGAGTTTAATAAGATTAGAGTTTATTTAATTAGCTAGGTGTAGTACTGTTAACTTCTATGCAGTTTCGATTAAAATATTCAGAAGATATGTTATTAATTTTAAAATTCTAATTAAATTTGAAATTAGTAATTAAAGAAATTTAAAACTCAAACGTCATAAGAATTTTAAAAGTTCTATAACGCCATAGCGGTATTTCAAAATAATTAATGGGCTAAATTTATTTAAGAGTTACAAGTTTTAAAAAAATTCAAAAAGTCATAAATATCTATAAATACCTTATTTGTTCATGAGAAATACAACAACATAAAATTCTAAGTCAAATAGAAAGCTTTGGCTACTTTTATCTTTCACTTTTCTCTTATATATTATTTTATTCAAATTGGGGGAGTGCGGTTCTCACATAAAAAAGTCGAAGGACTATACTATCCAGCAACGTAGGAACGAGGTTTTTAGTTATATCCTAGAGGAAAGAGATGTGGGCAATCTTGCATAGAGGGCCCCCCTCTTTCTTTAGAGCAGCCATGCTTTAGTGTGTGTCTCACAGGATAAATTTTTTAGCTTTTTATTTTTATCTATATTAAATAATATTTATTTTTTTAAAACACAAAACAAAATTTATTCTGAGCATAATATTTTATGTTAAAGCTTTTAGAAATAAAAAAACTAACAATTAAAGGAAAGTGGTATTTAATCATTTATATGACTCCCGTGGCCATTCTCACTTCTCAAACATTTTTCTATTCTATTAAAATTCTTAAATATTTTTGACTTGTTTAAAATATTATTCCTCAAATAATAAATTTTTTAAATGATGTAAATTCGGAATTAAAAACAGAACGACAGAATTTTCAGTTTTGAAAATCAATTTAAATTGTTTCTGTTTTAATGCTGTAAATTTTGCTTTTAATTGTTTTTCAATTCTGCAACTGAAGAGTTTTTCATTTTAGTCCTTACAATTTCAGCAAATTATAAAATAAACTTTTGCCAGGTAGAAATTTATAATTTTCTCTTTGTGCATGTACACATGACCGAAATTGTTGTTGTTTAAATAATATGATTCTGATCAGGAAGTTAGATAATTAGAGAATATCAATTGTTTATTATAAAATAGTTTGAGAAAATTCATTCATGCTTTAATTAAAGCATGTTGGATAAATGATCACATATACCTAACATAAATTTTCTCTTAGGTTTGTTTAAAGGTTATAGTTAATGGATCAAAAACAGATTTGAATTTAGATTTGGCAATTACAGGATTATTAAATCTTGTCAGAATTCAAATAAATTTGAATCCAATCCAAATAAACCAATAATTTAGTAAAAGAGATATTTGTGAATTTGTTTCAATAAAGAGATTTGATTATTTCATTGATGTACTCAATTTAGATTTGTGTACGTACTATTATCATGCTAAATTTTTATTTCACACCTTACTTTCTGAAAATTATTTTATCTATCTTGGATGGAAAAAAAAATTGTTTTGAGATTAAAACCAGTATTTACTGAAATTACTTTTAAATTTGAAATAGTAATTAAAGAAATTTAAAACTCAAACATTACAAGAATTTTAAAAGTTTTATAACACCCATAACGGTCATTATGAAATGATTAATAGGCTCAATTCATTTGGGGGTTATAAGTTTTGAAGAAATTCAAAAAGCCACAAATACTTATAAATACATCATTTGTTCTTGAGAAATACAACAACAACAATATAAAATTCTAAGTCAAATAGAAAATTTTGGCTACTTTTATCTTTTAATTTTCTCTTATATATTATTTCATTCGAGTTGGAAGAATACAATTCTCACAGAGAAGTGTCGAAGGATTATATTATCCAACGACGCAGGAACAAGATCTTGGATTGTATCTTAGAGGAAAGAGAGACAGGTAACCCTACATAGAGGGCACCATTTTCTTTTATGGCAGCTACGCTTTGATGTGCCTCACACACCTGAGTTCCTAATTTATTATTATTATATATATTAAATAATATTTATTTTATATTTTTAAAACACAAAACTAGATTTATTCTATGCATAAATATTTGATGTAATTTTTAGAAATAGAAAACTAACAATCTAAAGAAAAATAATATTCTACTATTTATATGACTCTTGTGGGGGTTCTTACATCTCAAACAATTTTTTATTCCATTAAAAATTATTAAATATTTCTAACTTGTTTTACAAAATATAAGTTTAAAATATATTGCTATACATATTGCTGATAATCTAGCCAATACTTTTTCTATATATGGCTCTCATACTCTGTACATTAGTAAAATAAATTAAATATATCATGTTAGATATAGTTATACATATTTCAAATATTATACTAATCATCGTGTTGTTAGTCTAGTTGATCTCTATAAAAATGTAACATATGTGGTATCGAATTTGATCATAACTTTACTTTTACTTCCATTTGGCCCCAAGTACATCACCCAACTTAGGCTAATCTAGTTGGGGTTTTCATGGGGTTAGCTGTTTGTTAGGCTCAGCATCAACAATCTCAGTAGGAATTAGCTGTTTGTTAGGCCTGTCTACATGTAGTTGCTCATATAATTATTTTAATAACATAACTGAAAAATAAAATTATATGTAAATGCTTACCAAAAGAGATCAACTTATAAATACTTGTAGTAAAGTAAGTGGTCTAGCTATCTCTCCTGCATCTTGTCGACTAGAACAACATAGCTCTCGATAAAGTACTACTAATGCGTCACTCCCTCAACTAAGTCTAATTGTCTAATCTAAATCCTATAATAGTAAAAGATACATCATCTACATTGCATTTCCAGACTTGTTTGCAAAAATTAAGTCTCCAATAATTGCTAAAATATAAACCCTAGAGTGTTGTCTAATCATCTGAATATCAGCATATGTAGGAAGGACGCCAAATATCTCTCTCAATTAGTGCATGCATAGCGATGAACCATGTCTTACTGTTTGAAGTAGGATAACTCCTAGGAACTCCTGACATACACTATCCCACTGAATAGTTGTGGTCTCTATCACGACAGGTCTACGGATGTATAAACTTAATAGTATAGCAACATCCTGTAACGTAACAATGATCTCTCCAACCATCATATGAAATGTATCTTTGGTTACCAACGCTCTACTAATGTGGTTCAATGTCCAATCAATTTATATTGTGGAAAGTTGATATACATAATAAAATATAATATGATCTAGAATGTAGATTAAGCTCATACTATTTCATAGTATACGTAAAATAATCCTAAAAATAAATATGTGAACTATAAATTAAAAAGTAGACATAATCAACGATAAAATTCTCGCCTATCCATATTGCCTCAGATCTACAGTGTCTCTACAATCTCAACACAGATGTATTAATAGGCTTTGTGTCCTCGCTTGCAGTCATCAAAAGTCTACATAACATAAATAATATATATAAAATAAGTGTTTTATTCAATGTAAAAGGTAAAATAATTATAAGTGTTTTTACCAATATACGTAAGTAGTGTACATAACATATGAACATAAAAGTAACATAATCTAATATTTTACCGATGATCTAGGAAGGCCCATCAATAGTACTTTTACTTTTACAGCTACGTTGATTATACCCTTCTTGCCTACAAATGCTGCATAATTTTTTTTGGCAGGCTCTCGTTTGTCTATCTCATTATAAAACCTTGGTATTTTTTTATCTTTCTTTGTATACACACTTTGTAAATATATCAAATAATAATATTTGACCTTCATAAGGTGACCAATAATCTTTATTATAAACAGAATAAAGCTCCCATGTACTCACATACGTCTGCACTGTATATATATGATCAATAAATAATCTTCAATCTAAGGTCATAGTTTTGTATATAGGAAGTATATAGGTGCATGAGAATTTATGTTGTTATATTTTGTCACATATGCAAGTTTGACTATTTAGATCAATAATTTGACTTCGTTCACCTCTCAAGTTGCTTAAATTAAACAGTGCAATAGTAATCTCAAAAGTATCACGACGATGATTGAATTCGTAAACTATATGCATTCTAGTATTCTCATTAGAACTTGCCATTATTATAGTGATAAAAGGAGTAAAATCTTGGGTTGGTCATTGTTTTATCTCCTAATTTCTATCTAATATATAAGAAACTTACTACACGATAAAAATATATTTTCACTAATGCTTTGTTAAATATCTCTAAAAGGTTTATAATACTGACGCCATATTGATGACCATCACCATGTGCTAAAGACTATTTCTCCTGCGGTATATTATCAGCCCATTTTTGTATCTAGATTACACTAAGTTATCCAACCCATGTAAAAGTTAAATTTATGAATTTGAT
This sequence comes from Typha angustifolia, assembly GCF_048772165.1. Lineage (NCBI taxonomy): Eukaryota > Viridiplantae > Streptophyta > Magnoliopsida > Poales > Typhaceae > Typha > Typha angustifolia. Next base: position 4,708,391 of record NC_133252.1, on the reverse strand, counting down.
TTTGCAAAGCAGTCATATGAATATAGTTCTTTAAGCTTCTATCCTAGAATTTTTTATTAAAATTGCTAATCATATGTCGAAAACAAAAATGGTGATAGCCTAACGGCTCTATCCATTCGTTTCTTTCTTCATTGATTGTTGTTATGATTTTGACGCGACGATCTAAAACTAAACATATTTTTTCTCTCTGAAGTTCAACCCTGGAGTGCAAGTAATAAGAAACTAACTCTAATTATTAGCATTCTCACTCTTAATAATAGTATATGCGAGAGAAAATACACCATCATTTGTGGTAGTTGGCGACTATAATAAGCAAAATCCTTTTATACTTGGAGGTATAGGACTTCAATACTTGAAGGACCAAATGATAAAAACATATGTTTAAATAATTCTTTATTTGGTTCATCTGAATGGATTTTTTTATAACACAACTATTCATATATTATTATGTTACAATTCATGCATGAATAATGACAATTGGCTATAAGAATCAATCCAACTATCAAATATATCTTCAATGGCCTTTTGTTTTGCTTTCCAAATTTTTCGATATGAAATTTAATAACAAAATACTTTTTAAGAATGTGAGTTTGCAACTAAATAGCATTAATGGTTGTGTTGTTACTGACAAACCTTTTAATCTTATATGTGATAAACTTTATATCCAATAGACAATAGTCTTTATTTAAAAAAAATTGAGGCAAATATGTGGACAATTATATTTAGTAATTTCATATATTCCATGACTCTTACGTAACACTGCTCGTAAGTTCCATTGGCATACATTCTCGTGTTTACACTTAACATACAAAATAATATATTTAGAAGTCTTAACTTTGAATGTATGATGTATGCTAATTCTATTTCTCTATAGATATATTTGTACTTTTTCTTTACTCATAAATAGCATCCCAACATGCAAATTGCCGCCAGTATATCTTGAAGGAGTAGGTAAGTCGGCAAGTAGATTAATAATATCAATATTTTGTGTCAAATTTATATTGTACTATAGCAGTATCGAGTCAAAACTACCGATCAACCGCAATACTCATCATTAGACTCATGAGAATATATTTCCATTTGCAAATGTTACACATGATTGTAGTGAAGTATCCTTACCTATTTCTTTTTATGATTTTTTTATCTTCGACTCAAATCATTTGCCATCCACTTCTTTTAACCACATTGTTGATAATATTTATCATTATCTAAATGTCCCTCCTTTGACTGATATTGCTTCTGTACCTATTGATATTAATTCAAATCTTATACACTTTTTAAATTCCATTCAATCTTCACCTGAACAACCAAATTTGACTTTAACTTTAATATTTTGATTCCTATTTTAAGACACAACACTAGACAAAAAGTTAAACCAACATGGGTGAACAATTTCATGTCTAATGTGGTTGTTCCAACTAATTTACCAACTCTTGGTATTACTTCAAATATAGCTTTCTCATTGGGTTCTTCAACATATATCTCGCCAACATTTCCCTACCATAAATCACCTATTTTCACTAATACTTACATATCTTTTCTTGCCAATGTGTCCTCTATTTTTTAATCTAGTTCATATTATCAAGCAAAAAAAAAAAATGAAACGTGGGTTGAGGTAATGGACAAAGAGTCGTAGGCTTTAGAGTCTAATAAGACATGGGAGTTGGTTCCTCAACCAAATGGAAAAAAGACCATCGGATAGATACAAGGCAAGGTTGATAGCAAAAGGCTACCAATCAAATTGAATGAGTTGACTACAATGATAGTTTTTTTCTAGTAGCTAAGCTTGTTACACTGCGAATATTTTTGACTATTGTTTCTGCAAAAAATTAGCCCTTATATTAATTAGATATTAATAACGTCTTTTTACATGGTTATCTTGATTAAGAAGTTTTTATGTAGTCTCCATAAGGTTATATCAAAGCAAAATCTAATGAAATCTATTTGTTAAAAATGTCTTTGTATAGTTTGAACCAAGCTTCTCACAAATAGAATGTTAAGCTCTGTGCAAAACTTTAAGCATATAGATTTATAGAGTGCACATGGCCATTGTTTGTTTACTAAGAACATATAAGATTCTTTCTTAGCTTTGCTATTGTACATTGATGATGTTCTTATCACTAACATGCCAATAATTTACATTAACAAATAAAGCTTTATGTTTACAATAATTTCCTTATGTATGCGCGATAACTAAAGCTAGATGATTTCTTTAATATTATACTTGAAAATTTTAACACAATGGTTAAATCTTATATCTTATGGTAAACCATAACAACATTTTAGTGCAGATAGAATAGGTGACATATTTTAAAAACATCGCCTTATTAATATGTAAAATAATTCATTTACACACGCATTAATTTAAGGGCAATTTACACCATAAACTATTATAATTTATGATTTTGTACTCTTACTCACTTTACATTTACTTTGCAATTTTATCCAATATTTTTCAAGATACCAAAAGTACCTTTATACCAAATTTGAAAATGTCTCTTAGCACTAAATGCACAGAGATATCAAACCCTTTGTAAAGTATAAAAAAATAATTTTTCTTTCTACTTTTCTCTCTTCGTTCGTATTAAATATTAAACAATCTTGATATATTTTTTTATCAACTATCTTCTATACCTTTCTAAAACTTCTAATTTCTTCTCCATAATCCTGATTTCTTCCTTTTCGATGACAAAAAGCTCAAGCACGATTCATCAGGGTCTTATTAGGGCTCGATCTTCTCTTTTATTGGTCTCCTCCCTTTTCATTTGTCGTGATATAAAAATAGTTTTGCTAAAAAATTTCTTTTTATATCTTGTTGTATTGAATGAGCCTCCAAATGAAATATTAGAACAAAAAGATCAAAGTTGTCAAATTTAATATTTATTGATATTCGAACATATTAGTTTATAATTTTGTAATCACTATACTATATTTTTTTTAGCTTCGAGGTATAATTTGTGTGGATGACTTATCCCTCTTAAAATATTAGTTTTTTAGAAACTATTCATTGCAATCGATAATGGTGATGGTCAAAATAATCTTTTAATGTTTCCATGTATTTGTACTCTATCAATTTTATACGCTAGTGTTATGTGATAATATTTATTTTTGTACATCAATCAATTATAAATTTTTTAAGTATATGATTATTTGTATTTCTTTTAGTTTATAACAAGATTTATGATGTGGGTGTAAAACTATCTTTTATTGTAATGCTTAATAGTATTATAACTACTAATTTTATTGGGTATGAATATACCACAACTCATTAAATTGTGACAAATAAAGAAAATGTGCGAATTTTATGGTACGTAGATATGTTGAAAGAATTTATAGATAATATTTCTATAATCAATAGATATATTGATGGAATTCTTAGATACATATTCATGATTCATAATTACTTATAAATATTTGTCTACATAATAAATAAATAACTAGATATGGACCATTCGTATTATTATGGTACTAGTTGTTTATTGCATTTTCGAAAAATCTTTAATTGGTAAGGATGATTGGCTTCATGACTAGGCATTTGAAAAACTTTCATCTATTTCAAAGCAATATAAGTCCTAAGAATAAACTATTAGAATATTTGTTTGCTTATCATATATTATGTTTTTAATGGAATCTTTCTCTATATTATGGATTGCAATATTTTCTTTATGGAGTATGAGAATCAGCTGCAAAATAGCACACCAATGACATTCTTATAAGAGATATGACTATATTTCATACAAAAATTATAGTTAACAGAGTCAAAAGAAGAAAGGATCATTAAAAGAAATCAAGAAAATAAGTGAATCCAAGCTAAACAACAATTACCCTAACTAAAATTATTATGCCAAGGAAACCAATGCCTTACCTGACCGTTCTTCCATGAAGAAATAGTACTAAAAGAATCAAACTCACATATCTAATTTATTGTAATAAAATTATAATTATACAATTTAGATTTTGGAGTATATGGAATAATGAAATTTTGTTTTGACATACAATATTTGAATATTTGAATTGTAGTTCAAATATGTATTTCTTTGTGTACAACAATGACGTATTTTGACATATTACCTATATAATTTATAAATGTTAATTCTAAAATGTTTGTGTACAACAACAAAATATTTTGACATACAATCAACATATTTTTAAAAATAAATATATTCAAATTCCATATATATTAACTCTAAATCCTATAAAAACCAACTTCAGATTCCACATTACTAATTATGAATTCTATGCTAGATAAGTTAGGTGCACATCTTTATACAAGTTTAGCATACAAACTCATATATTAGCATGTCAAATACATACCAGAGTGGTATAATAATAAAATAAAATTATGAAACAATTTTATACTTACAATTTTCTTTAGTAGATTCTCCTAATATAAAGTAAAGATATTTCTTACTTTTATTTCAATTAGTTTCAGAGCATACATTGGATTTGCATATTTTCAATTAATATATTAGGAATACTAACTCTGGATTGTGTAGATACTAACTCCAAATTCCATAATTACAAACTTTAGATTCCATTATAAGAGTTATGGATTCCTAAGATACTAAGTATGAATTCTAAATATAATAACTCTAAACACACTCTGTTATAAATAAAATAACTTATTTTATTGAACTCAATTCTATATATAGTAACCAATATTATATTCCATAGATATTAACACTAGGTTCAAGAGTTCTTATATTTATATTTTATATATACTAAATTCTGAAGAACTAATTATATATTTTGTAATTACTAACTATGGATTCCTAAAATATATCTATAGAAATCCATGAATATATGTAATATATCTATAGAAATCCATGAATATATACATATGGAATCCAAAGATCGCATTTTTATATAAACTAAAGATAAATATATTCGGAATATTTAATTATATCGATGGAATTTACAAATTTTATCTTAGTCCATCTCTATAATTATATATTTTATTATCAAATAAATATATAATTTTTTGGTATATTGGGCATATTTTAAATGTTAACAAGAGATCTTTATTTTTAAAAATGTCGATAAAAATATGAACTTACTTTGATGGAAAAATATACTTAATAGCAGTATCATATTTATTTGGATGCTGTTTTATTAATTTATAAAATTTCACCACTTTTAGCATGATAAAATTATTTTTAATATGTAAAAAATGAGTACTTCCACTTTTATAATAAAAAAATAATTTATACTCATCCATTCTTATAGCACTGTCTATATAGGAAAATCTTTTTGTAGAATATAGATGTAAACATGTTTAGCTAAGGTTTTTATTAGAAAGGTAAAAGAAAGAGTGTATTTGGTGAAGAACTCTTTGTTGTAACTAAAGGAATGAACTACAATTATGTTATTACAAGAGAAGAATAGATAAATAATATATATTCACTTTCTCTATACTTAACATGTTCTCTTTTCTGATGATTAGAAAATTAGAAAATGCAAACAACATTTGAAACTATTTTGTCCACTAAAATATGTTCATGGGTTTTATAAAGATAATTAATAGGCAAAATCATATTTAAAAAAATAGTATGATATTATTATGATTATGTGCATGGAAGAAAATTTTGGTTTTATCAAGACAACATGCCTTAAGAATGAGTTAATGCAATAACTTATGCCAAATATAATTGTGCATCTACCATTTAGAAAAAATATTCATGGTAGAGACTTCTAGGTTTGAATCTTTTTCATAAATATATTACTTAGATCTCCTTGGAATAACAATCCAAACATTATAAAGCATATAAAGAGATATGCATGATAAGATAAACGAGAACCCATAATAAATAAATTCAATCTAAACGAAATATATTGAAATAAAATTAAGAATCTCTATATGTGATAAATCTACAAGATGAAGAAAATCTCAAAATATATCATAAGAAAATCCAAAATTTTCTATGGATCAAAGACTTACATATCGACATGATAGATATGATGTTGATCTATACTAATTTTTTAGGCAAAAGTGGTTGTCTCCATGTCTTAGATCTCTACCCACTATAAATTATTAAGCTTCCTTTACCCATTTCATCGGGTGTAATTACCATTGATGTGATATATAAATATCTCCAATAGATTAAGAATTTATGGGTGATTCAAATCAATCAGGTTCAATGAACATGAGACAATGGACCAATAAAAGGATAAATGGATTACTATATACTATATGAGAATCATATAACTAACAAAATATGTGTACGAGTTCTTAAATAAATCTCACTCAATGTGAGACCCAAGCTAAAATCAATATTCACATCCAACATTGAATATTAAGCCATCCTTCACTTGTAGAATAAGAATAAGCCTCTTTATTCTAGTATTATAACTAAACAACATCTTACCTCATTCTAGTATAGTTTTCCACTATTCTCTCTTATCTTATTCCATACAATTTTTAAAAAATAATTTAATAATAACATACAATTACTATTTTGTGTGTAGATTAGATAATATTTAATTACATATCATCTCAGCTATAGTTGAGATTCTCTCTCCACTATCTCTTCTATTAAATATCAGTCATCTCAACTACAGTTTATATTTTCTCTTTCATTTATCTTTCTTTTAAATATTAGTCATCTCATTTATAGTTGAGATTTTATTTTTTTTGAACTAGTAAATTCTGCAAAAATAAAAAAAATATTAAGCCCGCACACTTTTTCTACAATGCGGGCTTATAACCTCGCAATACACCGCAGTGCGGGTTATAATCTTGCCATTACACCGCAGTACAGGCTTATAACCCTGTATTAACCCGTAATGCCTATTTTCTTATTTTATATTAAGTGCGGACTTATAATCTCGCATTACACGTATTGCAGGCTTGTAACCTTGCGTTACAACGTAGTGCAGTCTTATTACATCGTATTAACATATGGTGCCTTTTTATCTAGTGCATAGTTATTTCATATAAAGAGTGCGAAGTTATTTTTCTATAATGTGGACGTATAACTCTACGTTATCCCGCAGTGCATAGTTATTAGGTATATAAAGTATTTTAAATCCGCAATTTTAATAAAAATATTATTATTTTAAAAAATAACTATTTACTACTACTACTTTAACATATACTTAAGGGTATTCTCATTATCCGGTATAAAATATCACTAACTTCTAATACAAATTCATTATTCTTGAGTACTTTAATATTAACTTTATGTTATATCAAATATAATTATCACTCCTTATACTAGTATTGAACTAAACATTATAATAACTTATACTAATATTAGCCCTTTTTCTTGATATTAAAAATTAGAATCGTTATGCCTATTTCACCCTTATTCTTATTCTATAAGTGATCGGGGTCATAAAACAGATCCGTATCCAATTTCTGCTCGGTCTGGTTTTGATACTGGCTTTCGATGCCTCTAGGATTTGTTCCATGTTGATTTAGATATTTAGAAGTGACAACATCAAAATAGTTTATTTCGTAAATTACTATGTCCAACTCTCATTTGATGCAGCTTAATGGATCCGCAGGAGCCTTGTCATGCTATATAAAATGATATATAAGCAAAGGTTTATTTATTGGCCTTGGTTTTCAAGAAAAATTCATTGAGTTAAAAGAAAAAGTATTCCTTAAAAGAACATTAATATTATTATATTAAATACTAGTTAGATCAATCATATTCATATGATGAGCTTTGAAAGGCCCTCAGCATCTACTGAGGTGGTTAAATAGTATGAATAATTTCACTTAAAATTTCAGAATGGTCACTATTTTGTACATATATTTTTTAAATATTTTTAATCACATACACTTTTCGAACTAATTTATTTTTTATTTAGAGGTCTTTATAATTACTCATTTATTTAGTGTAAAGTAGTATATATAGATATTTTATTAATTCAGAAGGGTGAATATGAGTAATAAAAGAGTTCAGAAAGTACACGTAAAAAATAATAATAGTTTAAAAAAATCCAAGGAAATTATTGTTAAATAGTAATAATACTTACTTTAAGTTTGGTAGCATCTATTTGTTCAAAACACATGATTTTCATATATATATATTTTAAAACCCTTATCTTTTGCATAAATATCCCTTATAATAATCAACTATCAAAATTTACACAATTTAAATATAAAAAATAAAAAATATACTTATTCTAATTTTTATATATTTCTCTTAGTTAAGTGGAGTTTGTGTTTTGTCTATTAAATAATTAAGACTTAACTTTATAATTATGAAAAGTCAACTGTGAGGGTGTATAATATACACTGTATATCTATACATATATTTTAGAATTAAGGGATTTTTAAAGGATAGACACGCAAAAATTTCTATAAATTATCATAAGCATATTAAGTCTGTCTGTATAAATAACTTTAGAAAAATTTGTATATAACACCCTGCTTTATAACGTAATTATGGTTTACATCCTATATTTTCACTATTTACAACTTGAGTGCTATAATTTAATAAATATGTGTAGAAAATACTCTGTGTTAGATTTAAACTAATACCTTAAGAATATTCCATTAAATAGAGGTATTTTATTTTTAAACTAACTAAAATGTCCTTATTTTTGAAATGACTAAAATGCCCTTAGTATGATTTGGTTGAGAGTATTTTCGTAATATTTTAGTATAGTTAATTTAACTCAGAAATTTAATTAAGTTGAACTAACTAATTTAACGGCAGGATATTTTATGCATATATTTACTAAATCACAAAATTTAATTTATAAATAATAAAAATATAGGACGTAAACTATAATTTTATTAAAAGACATAATATTATATGCAAATTTTCTATATAACTTTTATTAAAAGAGAGAGCGGCCAATCTGATTTATATCCTAAGGCCACCGCAATAAATAAAAGATCTGGGATTGAATAACACCGGTAGAGATTAATATACATGTTCGCCTGCATCCAAATTAGGTACCTCACGTAACATATTCTTTAATTTGCACCATCTTAAGTCCTTTATTTCTCTTCTCTAAAATATTTAAGTACATTGATAGAGAAGTTGATTTTAATCTTTTCTTAATGCTTTAAGTTTTCACCATGTCTTAATCACATTATTCCGGTTTAATAAATATCTTTCTTTGTGTGCATATATTCCTTTATAAAATCCTTTGTTTATGTATATCTTCAGTACAGTGGAAGTAATTTCTTTAACCTTTTTCTTCAATTGACTTGAGTATTTTGTTCTATGGAAAAGTATGACTCTCTAAAGCCTTGGTGACTAAATAACGTGCTTCAAAATATTAAGTTGAAATTGGGCCCAGCCACATAGTGATGAACTAAACTCCAATTTGTCTTCATGCAATTAATTAAGTCAATATATATAGATATAATCTGGAAGTAATCCCTTTGACAAATTATTTTTTCCTACATCATCTGGAAGCATTTTAGTCGGTATTTCAATTTTTTCAACTTCTGAGAATTTGGGAATAATTTAATTAATCCAACTTTTATCTTTTGTCCGAAGAAGATAGAGGAATAAGGTCAAGTAAAAGTATCCATTATTCCTTGGTTTTGACCAATAAAGTAGCTCACCCACGGTTTCTTGATGAAATTAAATGAAATAGAGGTAATTATATTTAGACCTTTTTAATAATTGCTAAATATATTTTATAAGTCCCTGGTTTAATTTTTCCTTAAACTCTGATCCCTTTTATTATATAAAACCTTCCAATAGGTGATGTTTTATTCTTATTTCGCCAAAAGAAAGAGCCGAGAATAAATTATTTTTTTAATATTTTTTGTATACATGGTAAAAGGAGTCTAAGATATTAGACAGTTTGCTAAGATAGCAATCTACTTCAAATATTTATTTAACGAATTCTCGATTTAAAAATATCGGTAGAAGTCTTTTAAATGAAGTTATTTGAAATTTTTTAGTGCAAAATGTTTAAGAAATTTATTTAAAAGCACCATAGGTTTTATCTTTATTATCATCGCTTATATTATACCATATTTTTAATATTTAAAATTAAAAATATTCATATTATAATAATATGAGCTTCTTTAACTATGTGAGCTCTCACAGGGTTGATAATTCCACGTAGGTCATTTAAAATTAATTTGGTCGCGTCTTGGCTAATTAATTGTGCTTATTATATTCTTGACAGTTTGTTATTTAGTTTTGTTTAGGGGGTTTTCTAGAATTTAGACCCCTTAAAACTTATGTGTACGATTTTTCTAGTCGCAGTTAGTAGTTTCCATGGCCGACTTGCCATCCACATCATGTATGACCAAAACCCACAAGAATATTCGAAATTCCGTTTTAAACACCACAGCAACCACTTCTCTCTCTATCTCTCTAAATTTAAAATCAAATCAAATCAAATCAAATGATTAATAGTGCTCGCATTCTTTTTTTTTTTTTTCTCTTTTCTTTTCCATCACGGCGAGAACTAATTTTTTATTATTAATTATGTTTTTTTACCTCGTGAGTCTAAAGATTAGATATGGATTGAACTTTTATCCCTCCATAGATACAGAGATACTTAAGTTCCATAAGCTTTCGCATATATAATAAGTTGTCTAGTTTAGACTTTGAGTTTATGTGCGTTGTCAAATAATTGTTCCGAACTATATACTATCGAGATCTGTATCAACCCATTATACTGTCGAGCTGTTCCTTCAATCTAATCGCACCGTCAAGCTATCAACTAAGGAACTGTTGAGCCAAGCCACCAAATTACTAAATAATTTTTTTTAATAATTATTTAAAATTGGAATTGATCTCATGACCTAAGAAATAGAATTAATCAAATGATGAATAGTGCTTGCATTCCCGGCATCGTAGCTTGTAGTCGAGGACCCGATAGTGTCGTGCGATGTAACAGATGAGAGTTAAACCTTACAAACTGGGATATCATTTTTAATAAACAGATAATAGTATAAATAGTACCCTACATTTTGACCTATTAATAAAACCTCACAGTTGCTAATAAAAAGAATACCGAGCAACACTTGAGTTAAGTTTTATTTACCTAACGCATGACGAAATGGAATAGAAACAGTCTTTTATTTGTTTCAAATAATATTTTTATATGTTGATGTTTTCTGTATTATAATTATCTCATCATTCTATATGACTTTTAAAATTTATTTTACAAACAATTATTGTAAATAATTAAAATAATATTAAATATATTTCACTCTTTATACGTACGTGTACTTCGAACTAATTTTTATACTTACGACTAAAATGATACCTTAAGCTTTTTCATTTAAATTAACGGAGCGTGCTTAAAAAATTTCAAAAACTAAATGGAGGGTTAAATTCCCTGCATCTTTCATTTTTTTATGGATAAAAATGGTCTTGTATTCATATAAAAGTATATCTTTCTCTTTCAAAGATATTCACATATTTTGTTATTTTATTTTTTAGATTATGCTAAATATATAGTAAATTTTATTAAATTTGGAGTTTTTTTTAATAAAGTTTAAGAGTTATATAAATAAATTAAATAAAAAATTTATCTATTTTACTTAATAAATATGAAGACGTATTTTGGTTATTTAGGTGCGTTCTATTAATTTTGACAGAAATACCGACGATTTCACTTTGGTAGTAATAATAAGAACTTGTTTGAGACTTTTGAACTCAAGGGAATAAAATATATTTAATCATAACAAAATTATAGGTAAATAAAATTATAAGAAAAAAAATAAAGGGGCAAATTACAAAATCTTCGAAACAATTGCTAAAATATAGAATCTTATTCGTAGAATTTCACAATTTACGAAGCACCATACCATCTGTTATAGGCATATAAAATAATACCCTACATTTTGACTATATTGCCCTTCTTCCTATTACTCATTAATAAAACCTCCTATAGCTACTAATAGAAAAATACCGAGCAATTAAGTTTTATTTACCATGACGAAATGAAATGATAATAGTCTTTCATCTGTTTCAAATAATATTTTTATAGTTCATATTTCCTATATTACCCTTATCTCATCCTTCTAATATGACTTTTGAAATTTATTTTATAAATAATCGTTGTAAATAATAAAAGGAAACATTTTATGAAGAAAGTCAACACTTATAAGATTTCCGATTGTTAAATTTCGGCTGTCTTATTATATTTTTTAAATTAATGATCACGGTTTAGTTGTATAAAACCTACGATGAATACAGAAAAATTAAAAAAAAGGAGTAAGATTGCAGATGGTGAAATCGTAAGGTTAGGACCATAAATAAGCTTAAATGTAGGGTGTTACGTGCAAATCTCCAATAATCAAAATTATAGCCAGCGAACGTGATTCCCTTTAAGTCCAGTCCAGGCCAGTTGGATATTGCATAATAACGGATAAGCGTTGACCAACATTTATGCAGCCAATCCTCGTATAATACTCGAGTATGTTTTGCCTTAGACTTTTCAAGACGGTTGACCAGCTCCGCACCAACGACCAACGAGCTCTGACCACCGACGGCACCCACCCAAATATCCCTGATTCGTCGAAGTCAAACCCCTCCTCCTCTTCTCTATTTATACAACCCAGTTGATTGAAATAAACCCATCTCAACTATTTCTTCTCCTCCTCCTCCTCCTCCTCCTCCTTCTTCTAATCAATTCGATATAGCCATGGGAAATACCATCGGTCTCCCTCCAATTCCATGCCTCGGCGCAACGGCGCACGGCACGGCGATCAAGCTGGTCTTCTGGGGCGGCCCCACCGAGCTCCTCCCTGCGCCGCGGCTCGCCGGCGAGGTCATGTTCGAGTACCCGGACCGAGTCGTGTGCCGCGCCGACTCGTTCTACATCGGACTCCCCGTCCCGGTCATGTCTATGGACGACCCGCTCCTCAAGGGCCACACCTACTTCCTCCTCCCGGTCGACCGGTTCCCCTGCCACCTGGCGCTCACTGTCGCCTCCCTCGCGTTGCTGTCTCCTGCGACGACCAAGAAGACGCCCCCGGCGCCGTCGCTTGTCGGATCCGAGCGGAGCCCGTTCGAGTACGTGAAGTGGGAGGACGGCCGGACGCGGATTAGGGTTTTGCCCGAATTCATAGCGGAGGTGATGAGAGGAGGAGAAGAGGAAGGTGGAAGGGGGAGTTATGGGGGTAGTAATGATAATAAAAATAATAATCTTTGTAGTACGCCGGAGTTGAGGAAGCAATACGAGCAGTTGGTGGTGTCGAGAGAGAGAGCGTGGTCGCCGAGGTTGGAGACGATCGAGGAGAGTAAGAGAAGGAAACATACGAGTATCCATGGAAGGTTATCGCCTGTGAGATTATTAGGGTTAGAGAGGAGAACGAGGTAGCCATATATATTGTTATATGGCAAATTAAGAGATTGTTTTGTTTTGTTTTTTTCCTTCTAAAGATATCGATTTGTATAGATAATATTGATCATTAAAACTCTCTTCGTTTATATATCTTGCAAGCAATGTGCAGCAGCACGTACATAAAAAAGGAAGAAAGAAAAATAATTGGCGTTTTGCTAGTCATGTTTATATTTTTAGCATCTTCTAAAAGAAAACTAAGGTCTTATTAGTCTTAAGTTTAGGAATTCTTCTTCAGGAACATTTAAACTAGTTTGATAACCAAATTTTTATTTTTTATTTTTTAATATCTAATTAAATTTATTTTAAAAAAAAAAATTAAAACTAAAAAATAAGACCGACTAATTTAGTCTTAAATCAAACAAGACCTAAAAGAACCTCTTTTTCAGTTAGAAAACAAAATTATACAGATATGACAAGTTCATACGCTATATTAATTGCTACATTGAAAGATCATTAATTAAGTCTATTCTACCAGATTTTGTAGAATATTTCAAGTGGACTGAGCAGGTCACTCTTGACCATTTCCTGGAAATTAATAAGTATTAGATCTCCTAAATAACATTATATCATTCAGGGGATGGGAAAACAAATATAGATTACATTTCAACTGATATAATCAAACATATAATAAATTCCCAAAATAGTTTCAGGAGCAAAAGGGTTCATGAGGAGGAGCGACATATATATGAGATCATATGCAATATCAGGTTGCAAAGATCTGGCCATATACGATTCCATGGATTTGGCCTCCAATTCATATCTGTATAATTTTAATCCAAGCCACAGGAATGGCTAAATATGCCTTCAGAGGCAGAAACGACTCTAAGGAAGCAATTTCGGTAGCAAAATGACTGTACATGTGAAGGAAGATGCAAAAAGCAAATGAAACTAAGTAATAATAAGGAAGTTGATTGAGAGAAGAGGACCAAACTTACGGGCTGTTTGGGCAAGAGCTTTTTTAGATGCTATATTAATATATAGATGCTGTTGAAGTTTGGTTCAAATTTAGAGTTAAGCATTTTGCAGGCTTGCTATGCCAGTGCATTCGAACGGGCCCTAGGGGCGTTTGAACGCAGGTTCCAGACAGAGACTATTGATGCAGGTGTTCGAACGGCTCAGCCACATTCGAACGTAAATCTAAACTCGAGAACAAACTTGATGCAGGCATTCGAACAGCTTAGTCGCGTTCAAACACGAATCTGATCCCGAAAGAGAATTTGATGCAGGTGTTCAATCAGGGTCTTAGCGTTCGAATGCTAGTCTGTATTTTGCAGTAGAATTCTGGGCGCTTTCGAACGCACCCCGCGGGCATTCGAACGCCTCATGGAAATTCCCAACTTGAATCAGCCCTATAAATAGAAATGCTGGATTTTAGGGCTTAGAGTTAGCATTTTGCAAAAGAGAAAACCTTGTAGGGGAGAGCCACCATTGTTTAGAGTGAGATTAGAGTTGTAAACTTTTTGTATTTGGATATTTGCATAGCGGATTGAAGATTGCTTCACCCGTGGACGTAAACACATTGCCGAACTACATAAATCTTGTCTCTCCCGTTTTTCTCTTTTGGTTCGCATTTATTTGATGTTTATATTTGTAATTAGCTTGGGTATTAGAAGTTCTCTACAATTAGCATCTTGGATTTAGAGTTCTCATATTGATATCGATATTAGCTTTGCTAATATCGAGTTTGCCCCAAATTATTGCTATTCCATTTGGATTTGTTTGAGGGTGAAATTTTTTTGCTTTCGCTTCCCTCACCCATTGGGTTATTTGCACAATAAATTGGTATCAGAGCATTAAGATTTCAAATCGAGGCTTTGAATTTGGGGATAGCATTAATTTACAGATATGTCGGGATCATCCAAATTAGGGAAAATTGTTTCAAATACAAAGTTTGAACATAGAGAAATTTGATGGCACCAATAATTTTGGAATTTGGCAATGTGAAATAATGGACGTCTTCTTCCAACAAGAATTGGACATCAGCTAGGAGGAGAAGCCCAAAGATGTATCCGAGAAGGATTAAGAGAAATGAACCGACAAGCTTGCAGCTCCATTCAGCTTTGTCTAGCAAAGGATTAAAAGTACTTTGTGATGAAGGGAATCTCGGGCGAAGAGCTTGTGGAAAAAATTGGAGGACAAGTTTATGACTAAGAGCATTGAGAATAGGCTCTATTTGAAGAAGTTTTCTGATTTCAATACAAGGTTGAACGCTTATAGCCGAGCATTTGAATGCCTTCAACAAGTTACTTGCGGATTTGCAAAATTTGGATGTGGAAATTTTGGACGAAGACAAAGCTTTAGTGTTATTAAATTCGTTGCACGATGTATATGATCATTTGACTACTATCTTATTCTATGGAAAAGAATCTATTTGTTATGATGATATTGCAAATGCATTGATCAATAGTGAATATCGTAAGATGGATAAGCAAGTTCATACGGACTCTCCATCTGAAGCTTTGACAGTGGGTAGTAGATCGAAAATTGGAAAGTTTAGGAAGCGGGGTGGATCGTCTAGTAGAGACATTCCTGCTAGAGATGAATGTTTATATTCTCGCAACAAATGGCATTGGAAAAAGGATTGTCCAGCTTTAAATGACAAGGATCAGCAGAAGGGAAAGGCAAATGTGGCCGATCTTGAAGATGAGTTTGATAATTTGGATTTGGATATTGTACTTAGCAGTTTATCTATACCATGTCATACAGATGAGTGGATTTTAGATTTGGATTGCACTTATCATATATGTCCTCATCGAGATTGGTTTTACACTTTTGAAGAACTGAGCAATGGCATGGTTTTTAGGGTAATGATAATACTTATAAAATTGAAGGAATTAGCACAGTTCGTTTTTAGTTGCATGATGGATTAGTGAGAGAGTTGATAATGGTACGATATGTCCCTCATTTGAAGAAGAATCTCATCTCATTAAGTGCATTAGAATCCAAAAGCTTCACAATCATAATGAAAGATGAAATTTTAAAAGTTGCATTGGGAGTTCGAGTTGTGATAAAAGGCCTTTGGAAAATGAATTTGTATTTTTTGTAGGGCAAGACTGTGATAGGCAGACATGGTCATTCATGAATCACAAAGCCTAAATTTGAAGAATGAGGTCTCTAAAAGAGTTGTAACTTTTGGAGAGTCTTCTATTTTGAATTAGAAGCATCTGCAGAATGGCATAAGCAAAGACTTTTTGCACCAGGTGGAGAATGAAATCCTTGGTGCTCTGCCAAAGTCTACCAAAGTAAGGATTTGAATGTAGAAGACTCAAGTTTGCATAAGATGGAGACCTTAACTCAGAAACTTTGCAAAAAGAAAAATCAATTGTAGTTAGTAGACCGAGAAGAAAGACCTAGGAGTTTGCACGGTGTACTAACTGAATGGCATATGCACATTTAGTTATTCATGATGACAGTGCAGTTGCGACTAGGGTCAAGGTCCAACATTGCTTGGACTTGACGAATTATTTGCATATTTGACTACTTGAGATTAGCATGGTGCACTCACTCGCTTTGCATTGGTGGAGACAGTTGTTTGACATCTTTGAAGTCTCATCATAGTTGGTTGCCTTTAGGTTTTGGAGTGGTGCACACATTTTGCAATGGTAAAGACCATTTGGGGTTTTATTTTAGAATTATTTACAGAAATTGTTTGGATTTGGTGTTTTTTGACGCAAATTTGTAGGCGGTGCAATTTTGGGTTTTGTAGTCACTTTGTAGTGGTGAAGAGTTTGGTGAAGTTGGGAATTTTTCGCCAAGGTAGAGAATTGTTGAAGTTTGGCTTAAATTCATAGTTCAGCATTTTGCAGGCTTATTATGCTAATGCGTTCGAATGGGCCCTAGGGGCGTTTGAACATAGTTTCTAGACAGAGGCTATTAATGCAGGCGTTCGAACGGCCCAATTGTGTTCAAACACGAATCTGAACCGGAGAGCAAACTTGATGCAGGCGTTCGAACGGCCCAACAGTGTTCTAATGCGAATCTGAGCTCGAGAGTGAACTTGATGCAAGCGTCCGAACGCTAGTTTGTATTTTGTAGTAGAATTTCTGGGTGTGTTCGAACACACCCCACGGGCGTTCGAACGCCCCATGGAAATCCCTAACTTGAACTAGCCCCATAAATAGAAATGTTAGGTTTTAGGGCTTCGAGTGGGCATTTTGCAAGAGAGAAAACCTTGTACGGGAGAGCCAAAAATCTTGTACGGGAGAGCCATCATTGTTTAGAGTGAGATAGAGTTATAAACTCTTTGTATTTAGATATTTGCACAGTGGATTGAAGATTATTTATGTTTGTAGGCACATCGCTAAACCACATAAATGTTGTCTCTCCCTCTTTTCTCTTTGTGGTTTACATCTATTTGGTGTTCATATTTATGATTAACTTGGGTATTAGAAGTTCTCTACAACTAGTATCTTGGATTTGGAGTTCTCATATTGATAGCGATATTAGCTTTTCTAATATTTGGTTTGTCTCAAATTATTGCTATTCCATTTGAATTTGTTTGAGGGTGAAGGGTTTTTGCTTCCGCTTTCCTCACCCATTGGGTTATTTTGCACAACAGATGTGATATCTAATCTAAAAACTATTATTTTATTTGGTGCACTAAATCTAAAAAGAAAATTTTAAAAAATAATTAGACTTTGATGCGGTCTTTCTTTTGCCATCCACTGGGATGAAATGGATGCCAATAAAGCTGCATCGAGCAATCCCAACCTAACCCATCTTTTCTCTCTCATTTTGACCCCAAATTAACAAAAACCCATCTCTCTCCTCTAATTTCAATCTTAATCCAACCCCAATCCATCTCTCTCCTCTCCTCCATCATCAACTCTAACTCATCTTTCCTCTCTTCTATTATTCTTTAATTAAACACTTACTACTAAATATATTATTATGAAATATAAATAACTAAACATGTGTTTAACAAATACAACATCATAAAATATAACCAATCAAATAAGTCATTTATTTATCTAGATACAACATCTAGAGAAACATGTATTTTTTAATACACAATCATTTCTAAATAGAAAAAACCGAACGACCCCTTAATGCATTATTTAAATAATGCAAATTAACAAAATTATTCCATTTGAAACTAGATAAAAATTTCAATAATCATCTTTAGGTTAGTAATACTAGTACATATTTGTTGGGAATAAAATGCCATATGCAAGAAAAAAAGAAGAAAAAACAAAAGCAACAAGATAGATTATCTGCTTTATCCAACTAGGGCTACACCTACGGAGATTTCACTAGTTTCACTATGTAGAACAAAAGATATTACAAATGAATAATCCTCTCAACACAAAGATTAGAACTTCACATTCTTCCTCTTCTTCCTTTTTTATTACAAAGCCCTCAAAATAATCACCAATTACCTATTAGGGCTAGGACATCCTAATCCTTATATACTTTTTCAAGATAAGTCTATATAATAGTCAAATCAGATCTTACAGACTTCTAGATTTTGTGAAAAATCATGACCATATCTGAATACAAAAGAGCCTAGTTCAAACGACCTGACTTATGATCTTTGTATCTTCAAACGTTTTTCAAGGTGCATTTGAATGGCTAAATATAACAACCCAACCCTAATAAAATAAATAAATAAATATTTGTGTTGCCATGGTCGACCACACTATGGCCAGCCTCGTGCCCATGCATAGGTAACTCGCATGGGGGTGGTGCCACGTGCCCCACCATCGTTGGTAGTAGCGGGCCCCACCACCACATTCCTCCACCGCCTCTTTCTCTCTCCCTCTAAATCTCTCTCGATCTCTCTCTTCACCCTTTGGTCTCTCTCTTCTCTCTCAAACTCTCTTCCCCCTATGTCAGTGTTGGCTTGCCACCATTATCGTCGTCGGTGCCACCAAGGTGAGCCTTTTCTCTCTTCTCTCATATCTTCTCTTTATTTCTCTCTTTCTCTCTCCTTTTCTCTCTCTTTCCTTAGGCTTGAGCTCGTCGGAGCCGAGCCACTAGGTGGCCAACAATAGTTCATACCCTTCCTGCCAGCTTGGATTCGCCCTCTAATATAACGCTCTTGCCCAGCTCGAGTACGTGCACACCCATGTGCCAACAAGGCACGCGCAGCACATGCATAGATATACCCGTGTGCTCACATAATTCATCACAAAATAAATTATGACACCATCAAGTTAAACATGTTAACATATTCATATCTAAATCCACAATAATTATACTGGATAGCTACATAATTTAGCAGAGCCTATACAGGCCACGACAAACCATCAAGATATAACTAAAATAATTAATACATATGTACACTATAATTTAATGTGTATTATACAAATTATTATCTAATACAATGGACTACAAATATTAAATAATGGTACAACTCAATGTCTATATAATCTATCATCTATACCATTTCGTATTTATAGCTCATCTCATCATCTCTAAATATCTTTTTAGGATATCTTATGTTGCTATCACGTACCATATATCTTAGTGAGTTAGAAAAGAAATAAAAAAAGTCATGAGCTAAAGACTATAATATGAATGGATCTTCAATAATATATTAATGTATGATGGATATCATGTCATAACTAATCAAAATATATAATCATCGATAATGTATAAATAAATCTCCATGTCATACCATCATCATAACTTTCTCTCAAATATAACACATATGATGCATGCCGACTATGACCATACTATGATATTAAATACAATCTCATATAATGCATATTGACCACTTGATAATTAGGTATATTAGATGATAGTGAATTGCAATATGAGTATACTGATATATAGAAATGATTGGAGATGACTATATTATTATGATTTTATATCAAGATGATTTTAGTATGAGTATACATATGATAAACTAGTATAAGTGTGCATGTGATAAACTAGCATGAGTATGCATATAATAGATACATTAATGATTCGAGATTGCATCACATTATATCTCTTTGACTCTTCTTTTACCTAAATTCCTAATATGCATAACTTGTTAGAATACTGGATAAAATACTAATGATCTTTTATTTAGAAGGATAGTTGATAGAAAGCATGATGATATCTGAGTGGGCGAAAGAATTAGAACGCGCTTAGTTGATGATTGATCGCTTGACATAGTCATGACCTATGGCCTTATGTCCAAGGTCGTTAGTCTGTGTATGCAGCAGACATTTGGATGCATGTTGTTCGCTAGGACATATGTAGTGAGTTATCCTCATATATTTCTATCAATTAGAAGGGTGCCTAGTCTGAATGGATGTTGATACCATTAGCAGACGATAGGATATGGCTATGATTGAGATACTCTTTGTAGATGACAGAGTATGCTCTAAGCCTTCGGACATGAAGTTAAGACCAGATACTGGGTGTTGACTGTGTATAGTGGTCTAGCATGATGATGATGATCAGAGATGATCTTACCATGAATTAGTGATGCCAAATAGAGAGTAAATCATGTACTCGATAATATGAATCATATAGGAGCATCATCATCTCCAGATAAGATCATATAATTATACTAGAGGCCAAAACATGTATATAATAATTATATAATATATCCTAATTTGATAAAGATGTCTAGGGGATAAGACTACTCACCACAACAGTAATTACCAAGCAACCACTCTTTTAAGTTTGTTATAACAATGATCAGTCCTCAATAGAGAGGTCCACGGGGTGTTGAATAAGGGGTTCGGGATCTGAAAATGTTTAAGTAATATGAAGTTAGTCATTTATCATATTAAAATTCGTTCGAGTAAAATAATAGTTTATTAAGTTTAAAATTAATTAGATTCGTAGGATAAATCTAATTGTGATAATATTAATATGCTATTACCATAATTTATATCTATTTACTAAGAATCCTAATTTCCTAATTATAGAGTAAGTAATAAGTATATAGTAATTTATCTCTTTTTGTATATAACCAACAACGACCATATATATATATATGATTTAATAAAAAATATAATTATAAATATAATATTAATAATAATTATTTTGTGATACTTACTCTCATTTAATTAATCATAAATTATACGTAAAATAATCCTATTATACAAAAACAATATGCAAGCTTAGTAATCCATTTTATACAAAGTAGTAGACAATAAACTAGTTATATAAAATATAAATATAAACACAAGATTATTATCAATAAGACTATATGTATTAATCTAATAAATAATGACTAAACTATAGATAAATTTATAGGCAATATATATAATTATAATTAATAACTTTTTATACTAAAAATACTATATATATACATTCTTAAACTAATTAACTTTTTACTTACATTTAACGTAAATAAAATAAATAAATAACAAAACTTAAAAGAAAAATGAGGGAAACTCTCTCTAATACAATGTTGGGCTGAGCCCAACACTATAGCAGAGGAAGTGCTAGGCTCATCCTAGCACCGTAGATAGAAGCAGCAGAGAGAGAGAGAGGAGATCAAAGAGAAAAGGGAGGAAAGAAGAAGAGAAGAAGAACGAAGGAGAGGAGAAAAAGAAGGAGAAGAAGAAGGAGGATGCAAACTTAGGCCGGCGGGGAGGACACCGGCCACTGCTGGCCAGCTAGCGGTCGGCAACTCTGCTCCGACGAGCCCAAGTTTGTGAGTGAGAGAGAGAATAAGTGAGAGTGAGAGAGGGAGAGGAGCTCACCAACACTTGGTGAAGGTGGCGGCGGTGGGTTCCAAGGACAGCGGTGGCAAATCCATGAGAGATAGAGAGTAAGAGAGAAAGAATGAGAGAGAGAAGGCGGTGTGTTGGGGGGGAGGGGGGGGGGGGTATTTGTAGTGGCCAACGAGGCCCACCGTGCCAGCTGGCCCGGCTAGGTTGGCTGGGTGGCGGCTAGGGATGTGTGGCGCCCTCTAAGGATAGGTTGTTACATCTCCTTTCTCCCTCCGTATCTTCTCATCCTCCTCTTCTTCTTTCTTCTTCTTCTTCTTCTTCTTTTTTCTTCCTCTTCTTCTTTCCTTCATTCTCTCTTTGTTTGCCTCTCTCTTTCTATGCTGCTATCTACAGTGCTGGGCCAAGCCTAGCATATAGCAAAGATAGTGCTGGGCTTGGCCAAGCATTGTGACAAAAAGAGTGTCTTTCCTTTTCCTTTTAAATTATTATATAATTAGTAAAGTCTTTATTAAATGAATATAATTGATAGTGACAACATGTTAATGTTATAATATAAACCCAGATAATTAATAAAGTCTAATAAACTATCATATTTTACATGAACAAATTCTAATTGAATAAACGAGTAACTTCATGCTACTTAAACATTTTAGATCTCGAACCCTTTATTTGAGACCTCGTGGACTTTGCTAATAATGAGTTAACGCTTAGTCGATGGATGTGAAGGATACATGTGTTGTGATTATATGATATATTATACTTATATGTATACACATGCTACTTTGGCTTCTAGCATAATTATATGATCTTATATAAAGATAATTTCAGTCAAGCATATTTTGTCATTCATTTGATTAGACTGATCTTGGATATGAATATACTATTGATATATAGAGATGATTGGAGATGACTATACTATTATGATTTTATGTCAAGTTAATATTTAGCATGAGTATACATGTGATTAATATATAATTGGAGATTACACCGCATCTTATATTTCTTTTGATTTCCTTACCACTTAAATTCTGGATATGCATGAGTTATTATAGTACTTGATAAAATACATACGATCTACAATTTAAAATAAAAGCATGACTTCTCATGGATATGATAGTTGGTAGAAAGCATAAGGATACTTGAGTTGGCGTGAGAGTTAGGACATGCTTGGAGTTGATTGATTACTTGATATATTCACCATTCTATGACCTTACATCCAAGGTCAGTAGTCTATGTGCGCAATAAACATTCAAACACATATCGTTCGCCAGAGTATATATGGCGTATTATTCTCATGTGATTTCTATTAGCTAGTTGGGTACCCGAGTCTAGATGATGATGATACTCTTAACGGTTGGTGGGATATGATTATATAATTGAGATACCCTTAATGGTTTATAGGGTATGCTCTAAGTCTTTGAGCTAGATTATGAGACTGTGTACTGGATATTGATTATGTATAAGTGTCTAATATGATAATGTTATTCAGAGTCGATAGTAATGATTAAGATATTGAGAAATGAATATAATTTTATTATCATTTGATATATTTGATTATCAAGCAGGCATTATACATTATATGTGGTTAATATGTGATATTATAGCATGACCATAGTTAGCATGCATTATACGTATCATATTTGAGAGAGGTATAATGATGGTATGACTAAAGATTTATTTATATATTAACAAGAATTATATATCTAATCAGTTATGATATGAATCTACCATACATTTATATATTAGTGAGGATACATTTATATACTCATTCATGGCATGATACTTATTTCTGATTCATATTATTTAGTACATGATTTACTCTTTGTTTGGCATCACTAATTCGGGATAAGATCCATTCCAAAGCTTTTATCTCATGGCTCTTTATTTTTTTTCTAACTCCCTTAGATATGTGGTACGTGATAACAATTTGAGTTATCTTGAAAAGATATTTTAGAGCAAATGTGAGGTGAGTTATAGTGCTAGATTATATAGAAGATGTTTATATAGATATTGAGTTATACCAATATTGTATATTTTGTATTTCTTTATATTACTGTGTCTTGTATAATAGTAAATGTTGTACAGGTTGGATAGTATTATAGTAGTTGTATCTTGATGGTTTGTTGTAGTTGTGGGCCCTGTCATATTATGTAAGTAGTCTAGTGTATATTATTGTGGACTTGAATATTTATATATTAACATGTTTATTTAGTCGATAATATGATTTATCTCTAGGATGGATTATATTAAGTATATGTATATTTGTGTATGGTAGTCTCACCTATCTTATCGCATGTGTTGCGCGTGTCGTGTGGGCGTGTAGGCGAGCACGTGCCCATATCGGGCGGGGCGTAACACCGAAAGTATTGTTTTGTAAATTTGAACTTCTAGAGTGTGAATGAGCAACATAGAGATTTTGGGAAAACTTGCCAAGGCATTCGAATGCCCCTTTGTTTGCGTTTGAATGCCTAGGCCTTTTTTCTGATTTGTCTCCACTCCTAACAATCTCCCACTTGGAGACTAATTTGACTCCCATATGACTTGTGAACCTTGAGCTCTCAACATGTACCTAGGCTCAACCATTGGTGGGATCTCAATAACGTCCTCAACTAAAAAGACCAATAAAAGTTGAGTTCATCTTCAGCTTCTCTATGGTAATAATCTTTATTAAGTGTCAGCTGAATTATGATATATATGAATTATGATACATATCATCTCTTTGTTGGTTTCTGTAGCTGCAAAATATTATGCTTTTGTTGCTGGCAAAGCAACTAACTCCTATAATCTTGAAACCCAAAATATTATTGCACTATCTTGGGTAAACACATACCCACTGGTACTCTTCCTTTTGTCATGATATCCCGTAAAGTCCAAATTGACAAAACCTTCTAGCTTAATCTTGGATCCTCCAAAGCATAAAGAGACATATTTTGTGCCATTGAGATATCTAAGTACCCATTATACCACTTTCCAATGCTCTTTACCTAGATTTCCCATGTACTTGTAGATAACTCCCACTACGTGCGCAATGTCTCATCTTATACATACCATAGAATACATCAAGCTCTCAACCACTGAGACGTATGGAACATGCATAATTTTTGTCTTCTCTTCTTGTGTCTTTGTAGATTATTGATTTGAAAGTTTGAATGATCTGCAAGAGGTGTGCTAACTAATTTTGTGTTCTCCATATTGAACATTTTCAACACTTTTACAATGTACTCTTTCTAGGATAGCTTAGTAGTTGTCTTTTTCTATGGATTTCAATTCGCATTCTAAGGATTTCCTTAGGTGCACCCAAATCCTTCATAGAGAGAACTTGAGGCAATTGGTCCTTAAAATTCTTGATCTCATACATATTAGAACCTGCAATTAATATGTCAAAAAAGTTGCCCAACTTCTTGTACCTATGTTATATCACTAACATGATCTGAGTTGCAATGATCATACCAATGTTGTACCATGAAGTTGTCAAACTTCTTGAACCATTGCTTTGGAGCCTATTTCAGTCCAGATAAACTCTTCTTGAGTTTGTATGCAAGCCCCTCATATTCTGCTTTCATATTCTTCTAGTTGCTTTATGTAGATGTTCTCTTTTAAATCTCGAGAAATGAGATCTTCACATCATTGCTACAATGCCAAGCACAATCCTAATACTAGATAATTTTATAACAAATGAGATTTTTTTTTGTATAATCGATACGGGCCTTTCATGGGAATCCTTTCATCACCGGTCTAGCTTTGTATCTCTTAAAGTCATTAGGTTCATCTTTTAGTTTGTACACCCACTTATTCTATAGAGCCCTTTTTTCTTTTGGTAGTTGAACTAGATTTCATATTTGATTTGCCTTCAAAGAGTTCATCTCTTTGTCCATACTCCCACTCAACCTTGTGTCTACCTACAGTGCTTCATCAACACATTTTGGTTCCCCATTATCAGTCAATAACAAAATAAAAAAGAGATAGAGAAGAACGAGCTGGTGCTCTTGTAACCCCTGCTCGATCTTCTAATTAAAGAAGTGATGTTTCTGGTTTTATCATATTTTCGCTCCACTATCCTATAACATCTTTGACAGGTATTTCTTTAAGCTCAGCAAAATCTATCTTAGTGGATGTTTCCTCATGCTTCTTCCTTTCCTTATACATAACATTTTCATTCAATATTACATTCCTGCTCTTATTAACCTTATGACTGATGATCCCAAAGCAGGTATTCAAAGTCATTAGCACCATATTCAGTGAAAGTACGAATTTTTGACTTAGCATCAAGTTTGGATTTATTTCTAACATCAATACAAGCATAGGAAGTACAACCAAGAACTCTTAAGTTCGACAAGGTTACCTCCTTTTCCATTCAAACTTTTTCAGGTTGTTTGCATCTCAATGCAATTAATAGTCCTCTATTAATAAGGTAAGTCGATGTGCTTATTACATCTGTCGAGAACTATTTTGGTAACTCAGCATTCATCCTTGTGTGTCTAGCATGATCTGTAAGTATTCCGTTCATACGCTCTACAATACTATTTCGTACTCTATAGGACAATTATACTCGACTCAGCTTATGTTGAGCCAAGTGAAGTTTGAGCCGCTCCTTTATTTTAACAATCCTATCCTGTAGTATCAAAAAAGAAAGCTTTCCATATAATTTTATTTTAAAAAATTACATCCTAGTATTAAAAATTAGAATTCTTTTAGATACATTTTATCATTTTTACGTACATAGGATATTTTTACTATATATATATGTATATACACACACAAAGTAATTTTAGGTGTTTACAACGCCACTAACCAAAATTCCTGCCTCTGCCCCTTTTTATAGAGAAATAGTAATTAGTCGAGCTGCTTTACAACATTTAAAGGAGACACAAGTTTGCTGAGGATTAGGCTAGCTGATCAGCAATGCTTGGGCCTAAGTTTAATGATCCACTTGTCCAGTCGTAGCTGATCAGCAATGCATGGAGAGTGCTACGAATGATTCCTTTGAGTTAAGGCCAGAGTAATTGGAAGAACTCAGCATTCAACCTATTCGGGCCTGGTATTTTATCAAGGCGAAGGCTCTTGGGAGCATATCCAGCAGTATCCTCATATGCAGGAACCTCACAAAAAGAGTTGGTAAACTCCGTTAAGATTGTAGGCAGAGATGATTGGTTTAGCAGGCAATCTTTAATAAAAAAAAAATATGGCATGCTAAAAGAGAAAAACGAATAGATTAATTTAAAACAGGAGACAAAAGTTTCCCTGATCCTTTGAGGTTGCTGGGTCCATTTCTTCCACTCTTGCTCAAGCAAATTATGGTGTTGCGCCTTCTTCGTGTGGTAACAGTGAGGAATGGAAGAATTGATTGGTGCAATCTCTCCCAGCATGCCATTTCACCTTAGAGCGTTGGTGCCAATAGATCTCTTCTTCTAGCATTAGGTAACCATAGCAGCTTCTCAAAACTTTCTCTTGAATCCAGTCATGGTTGCCTTTAGGGATTGGTTTGGGTAGCAATAATATATTTCTCAAGAAGTCGATTCGCATGCCCAAGTTGCATGCTAGGAAAGGGAGCCAGGATATTAGCAGATGGGGAGTTGGGAGGGATGATATATAGCAGTCCTTCCATGCATATTTATAAAGGGGAAGATCGAAAAATCATTCTTGTATACCCTAATTCTCCCCTGAGAGAGGACTTCGGACGAGAGCAAAATTGAAGCTAGAGTTAGCGTCCAAAATCTCCAAACTAGTTTGGTTGCCCTAAAGTAGCCGTAGTCCACTGGCGAGGCTCAAAGAGTCCACAAAATGACAATATTGTATGTGATATTTCTCATCATGTTTTAATTTCCTATTGCTTATATATGATTTTGTAATCATGTTCTAGGTTGCAAGATATTTAGTAGTTTGCTTGACAGGCATTTGTTGTATTTCTGCATAGAGATCTACCATAGCAAATTGCATAACATTAGGGTTAAAATTTTGAATTGATATCAGAGCATGACACCCTACAATTGATTATTTAATTTGATTATAAATGGTGAGATATTTACTTTCGTTCTATTTGCAACTTGCTGGCATGCTATCTCATTTTCCTTGAGTTATTGTTTACCTTGTTGCTTGATTTTGATTACTAGATTCTTCTTTTACTAGCAAGCATCGGACGTGATGATATTTCTATTCATGTCTTGTGATGATTATGTAGCTACATTAGGTTGTATAAGTATGCATTCTTCTAGTTCTGTAGCTTTATCTTTGGTAGGTCTTATTTTTTATTGTTTTCTGACTAAATTTAGATATAAGTGGTGATGAACTAGATGATTCCTTGAAACCTCGTGGTTTTGTTACGATCTAACTACGTCGGTTAAGTTAGTTGAATTAGTTTAGTCAAATTGAGTCAAATTGAGTTAGTTAGATAGATTTATTTTATTGATATAAATTTTAAATAAAGCAGATAATTCGTATATGGATCCGCTATGACTTTACTCCCATAAATAAGAGTGGTCATGTGTTAATTATTACTGTTGAATGAATGTAAGTTTAGCTAAATTATTATTATTATCATCTTAATCTATTATTATAGGCGTTAGATTGCCTTTATCTTTGTAGGAGTAAATCTTAATCACAGAACTCTTTTGAACGTCCAACCCCTAGCCATTATAATTATAAGAAAAATTTGTATATAACACCCTACCTTTTAGCCAAATTTGCATTTACACCCTATATTTTCATTATTTGCAAATCGAGCCCTATGATTTAGGAATTATATACAAAAAACACCCTAAGTTAGATTTAGATTAACACCATGAGAATATTCCATTCATTAAAGATATTTTATTTCTAAAATACCTTAAATACCTAAAATGCCCATAGGTTGACATCAAGGTTGACCCGCGAAGAACGCGGCCACGACCCTCGCCCCTCGTCGGTGTCCTCGAGCCTCGCCGGCGTCCCCAAGGTTGACCCCGATCTCGACGGAGCTACCGCTAAGGGAGAGTGGTTGGTGGAGCCCTCGATCTTGGCGGCGTAGTTGAGGAGACCTTGCGCTCGATGGGGCATCCGGCGTCCTCGGTCCTCACCTCTCATCGGCGTCCTTGAGCCTCACTAGTGTATTCGAGTCTCGTCTGAGTTCTCAAGGTTGACCCCCGATCCCGACGGAGGGCTGCTCCCAACCATCATGGCGTAGACACGGGGTCCCGACAAGAGAGGTTGGGAGGAGGGAGATGGGAGGAGTGTTAGGTGGGGATGATGAGGGAGAAGGGTTGGGTTTAGTTGGTTTGGGTTGGGTTCGGTTGGGTTTAGTTGGTTAGTGGGTTGGGTTCGGTGTTAGTTGGTTAGTTGGTTTGGGTTGAGTTTAGTTGGTTAATGGGTTGGGTTGGGTTTAGTTGGTTAAGTTGGGTTGGGTTGAGAGTATTTTTTGTAATCTTCTTAGTATAGTTAACTTAACCCAAAGGTTGGGTTAAATTTAATTAACAGATTTAACGATAGGGTGTTTTCTGCACATATTATCCAAATTATAGGGCTCGATTTGCAAATAGTAAAAATGTAGGGTGTAAATGCAAATTTAGCTAAAAGGTAGGATGTTATATACAAATTTCCCTAATTATAATTCTCCCCATTTCGACCATCCTCCACTATATTATTATTAACTTTTCATCTTGATCTCCAATCCATGTGAAACTAGAGTTATTAGAATCCTAACTTATGAGGCCATCCTTATAAAAATATTATAATTTTGATACGTCTAGATCAATACATGTCTAGTTCACAATAGTGGTATCAGAGCCACCATTCCACAACTATTGATGAACACGCAATCCAAGACAAATTTGAGGGAGATTGCTGCCATGGAAGGCCAATAACTCATCGTCATACTAACACGGTCTTCTCTGATGCCATCACCACCAGCAGCCACCGCTAACGACGAACCACCGGTGTGGGCGGAGGCAATATTTAAAATTTATGGTCGAATTGAAGGAGAACTCGAAGGAGATCCAAACTATCCTCAATAACTTGATCAAGACCTTGATAGATGTCCTACTACCCACCCTCCACCGCCGGCCATGCTGGAACCAACCCCCACGGTGAGGCAAACCCAAGCCAATAAGGAGAGGATGAGCCAGCCCAACCCATAGCGTCTACCCCTCTTCCGACCTCGATGGAGCCGCCACCCCCCCTTCCAACAACTATAGACTATCCTAGCTGCTGCTGCCACATTGGAGTAGCTGCCGGCACAAGGGCCGATATCATCTTCTCCACTAGCGATGGAAGCTAGGGTTGAAAACTCTAGCTTTCTACTAGCGATGATCCAGCCTCCACTGGCCTCAACCTTGATGTCTAATCCCTTCCACGGGATCCCCTCACTTGAGCTAGGATGATAACAATCGATCAAAAAGTTATTGTCAATAGGCCTTCAAACTGTAGTGAAATCATGGGTCATGGCTACGAGTCTCTAGCCCTTCTATTACCATTGGTGGCCATTGCTGGACTCTCTAGCCCGACTTCCATTCGGTAGTGACCACTGAAGTCGCTGGAGATCACGGCATGGCTGAACCTAATGGCCACACTCGCGGTGATATCACTCGAGCCAAGCCACGTTGAATGGCTTTGTCAGGGGTCTTCGCCACCTTTGCTCGATTGCAATAGGGCCATGGCTACTAATCACAACCACTAGGGGTTGGGGGACTCGTCGACAATGCGGCATAGTTACCGCTATAGCAACCCGAGCTCGAGCTCAATTTTTAGCTTCGACCGCCACTTATCGCAAGGACTACCTAAAGATCAACTTCTGGCGGTCCACTACCTAACCCAGCCTCTGTCAGCATCCATACAACCCATAGCGGTGCCTTTAGGCTGAAAAGTATTTTTAGCCCTAGGGCTAGGGTTTTGGCTTTTTAGTAAGAGAGATAAAGTGTACATATCTTGAAGCATGCTAAATTTTTGCAATTCGGTTCGACCACCTCACGTGACTAGTTTGGGATTTATGTTCATGACCCCCGAGGGTGACTAATGGAACAACCCTGTGTACCTACGTTAGTTGATTAAGCCAGACCTACATATAGACCCATAGGCCCATGAGCACGACGTGAGTTAGAAGATCCAGCTCATGTATTAGTTATCTTGAGGACAAGGTGTTGGAAGCATAGCGGATTGTTATGATTCAATCACATGGTTGAGTTAGTCGAGTTAGTTAAGTCAAATCGAGTTAAATTGATTAGTTGGTTATTTATCTTATTGCTTTACATTCTAAATAAAGCAGATAATTTGCATACGTATCCGATCTGCTAGGACTTTACTTTTATAAGTATGAGTCGTCTCGTGTTGATTATTATTATTGATTGAATGAGTTTAGCAAATCACCTTTATTTTTAAAAGAGTAGATTTTAGCTTTGGAATCCTTTCGAGCATCCAAAATTTAGTTACTACCCTCAACCATGAGTCACCCTTGGCCGTCTACCACCCTTCGACCACCGTCACAATATCGAATAATTACAATTCTACCCCATTTCGACTATCCTCCACTATTTTATTCTTAACCTTTCATTGCAACCTCCGATTTATGTGAAACCAGAGGCATTAGAACTCTAGCTCATGAGGTTACTATTTATAAAAGTATAATAATTTTCTTACAGCCAGATCAATCCAGATCTAGTTTGTAACAGGTTTGGTCGGATTATCTTCCTTTTGGTTGTTGTGAAGAATGTTTAATTAGAAGTTTCCGTTATTCTAGAGAATGTTTGATTTGAAGAATAGCAGCTCACAACTTAATTTCTACACGATCTTTTAGTTGTTTTCTTCCACATGCTCTAGTATCCTCTATTTTTCTGCATTATCCTTTTTATATATATTCTTGTTAGGAAGCTATCGACAAGATTGGAGAAGATAATCTCTTATTTTAGAGGATGAGATTGGAGAGGATAATCCCTTATATTTAGAGGATGAGATCACAGAAGACAATCTCCTTGACTTAGAGGAAGAGATTTGAAAGCAATAATTGAAATTTGAAGACTCTACACGAAGAGCAATTATGTTTGCCATTTTTGTTTCCAAAAAAACTCATGGAATAACCTATACCCTCAAGACTATGGATAAGCACAACAATCAAGTGAGTGCAAAGCTTTCAACTTCAAGAGTGGAAAAGCCACAACATGTACTCTTGGTGTCCACTGGTCTAGAGGAGCACCATGAAGGAGTTTCACAAGAAGGTAAAAAGGTATATCTTCTCATTATTTAGCTTCCAAATTCTTAACATCTCTCTCTAATTGTAGGGAAATTAAGATGCTGACATTTGTAGAACGGCTGAGTGTTATTTTGCACTTAAACTTAGCTGCTAATGATACATCTCTCGGATGAGATTGATTCTTCATTGTAACCTTTTTCTAATTCCATATGTTAATGCAATTGCTACTCTTTCAAACTATTTGATTGTTGATAAGCATGGTTTCCTTAAGCTATCAAAAGAAAGGCTGTTAAAAAATTTAGGTTCCACTTAAAGACTTGAATGACAGTTTTGTTGGTCAAGTTCCTATAGCTACATAAAGGAGCTCATCCTCCCTTTTATCAATAAATTCTTACTTTGTGATAACCCGATAAGCTCACACATAGCTATAAGATTATACACTCACAATGCCATAAATCATATATCATCCTACTCACGTAGAGTTATAACAATACAGGCTGTACAGAACCAAATGCATATCGAAAAGGCAGCATACACATCTAGTAGTAATATTGCTCGTATATACCTGATGCCGCGGCCGCCACCGCATATTACTAATTATTTATGACTATTATTTTAAGAACCCTAGTTGTAAAACTCAAGCCGAGAGTAACCTTCTTAAGTTGCGCGGAGAAGTTGATAGGGATAGACAATGATTTGGCGACTCGCAGACTCAGTTGAACAATTTGAGAGATGGGAGTAGGAGCAAAGAAGAAAAGAAGGATGGTGAAAAATAGAATATAAGAGAGTGAGTGCAGGATGTCATGTTTTAAGAAAGAGAGGTGAAGACTAGCAATCAATCTGGGTGTGCCGATGATCTTGCCGAAATGATGCATGTTGTATCGAAGTCCTTAGGGTCGAAATGAAAAGGAGATGGACATGGGGTTAGGCTGGCGCATGCTCTGGGTGTTACACTATCCATCAAAGTTGAGAAGAGCCCGTAATCATACAAGCTTTCATGGCTCAAAAATGGAAATGAAGTAAAAATTACTATAAATATTTGGTTCGATTTTCTATTGATAAATACTACCAAGATGAAGTACAGTGTGATGTCATCTGGTCAAGAAAGAGTTTAAAAGTATATGTTCCTTTCGTAAAGATGGAGTTATGAATCTCAAGAGATGATACTCGTTTGCTCTCAAAATCTTATTTCTGAAAGAACTTCGAATTCGAAGAAGAGTTATCCTTTAGTTATGTTGGAAGCTAATGATAGAAAATATGAAGTTCCTATTAAAGTTACTTTGTAATTAATTTTTATTCGTATAAGTTTAAGAGTCAAATAAACAAAAGGTCTTGTAAACCCAAAGGTCATGTATGAAGTCAAAAGGAGAAAACTGAAAGAGTTATGAATCTCAAGAGTCACTAAGAACAATAAGAGTCATCTATATATCTATAAATAGGGTGGATAATAAGATATGTGAGATCAAGTCTTTGGTAGCATTTTCTACTTTTCTTAAACATCTTCTAAATAATTTCCTTCTTTTATCCCTTGTCTCTAACAAATATGGTATGAAAGCAAAAGCAATGTTTTTCTCAAATATTATGCATACTCAGATTCTATTTGTGAAGGGGAATATTATGACTATTGGAGTAGTCAAATGAAGACCATCTTTATTTTCCAAGATCTTGGGAGGTGGTTGAGAACACCTATCCTGAGCCACCTTAGGAAAGGGCTTCATCAAATTGGACAGATACATAACAACTTCAATATAAGGTTTCTATCAAAAGAGATGCAAGTGCACTTCGTTTCATCCTGCAAGGGGTAAGTAAATCTACCTACCTTTGGATATTTAGTGCCAATAAAGCAAAACAACCTTGGGATATCTTAAAAAATGAGTTTCAAGGAGATGAAATGGTGATATCCATATAACGTCAATCTTTTGGAGAGATTTTGATAATATCTCTATGAAGGATAATGAAAGTATTCAAGAGTTCTTAACAAAGGTAGCAAAACTTATAAATCAAATTTATTGCAGACAAAAATATAGTGCGAAAGGTACTTCGTAGTCTTCCTCCTAAATTTGATCATGTTGTTGCTGCTATTGAAGAATCAAAAGATCTTTCATTTTATACAATGCATGAACTAATGAGTTCTCTCTAAGCACATGAGCAAAGAATTAACAGGTCATCTGTTCAGCTAATTGAGCAAGCTTTTCAATCATATGCTTCTATATTAGATAAAGGGGCAACAAAATCGGAGCAAGGAAAAAAAGAAGGAAGATCTCAAAAGAAGGGAAAATTACAGCGTAATCAAACTGTTGGATCTTTAGAGCAAAAACCTGGCAAAAACTTGGTAACTCTAACTCTACATGTCATATATGCAGAAAGTCTAATCATGAAATAAAAGATTGGTACTTCAGATGCAAAAATAAAAAAATGAAAAAGAAAAATCTAAATCGTTCTTAAAGAGATTGATATTAATAAGATAAAAAGAAGGCTGAAGTAAACTTTACTAAGGGCAAACTTTACTAAAGAAGAAACTAACCAATTATATTCATGCATGAATGCTCAAGATGAATATGAAAATATATGGTATTTGGATAGTGGATGCACTAACCATATGATAGAAAATTGTGATATATTTGTGGAGCTAAACCCTAACATCACATTATAAGTGAAGCTTGGAGATAGAAAGGTGTAAAAAGCAACATGGAAGGGAATGATTGCTATCCAAACAAAGAGAGGTAAAATAAAGTTTATTAGTGATGTTCTTTATATTTCAAATTTGACATAAAATCTCTTAAATGTTAGGCAATTCTTGCACAAAGGTTATTCCGTAATTTTTATTTTTGAAGATGAAAAATGTAGAATTAATTATAAGAAAAATAATCAAACTACAGTAAATGAAATGAGCAGAAACAAGGTATTTCCTCTTACAATGCTATTAATTGAAAATGTTATATTCAGTATTGAAAATTTTAATAGAACAAATTTATGGCATTTAAGATATGGTCATTTAAATTACAAAGGACTACTTTTGCTAAAGCAAAAGAATATGGTGATTAAACTTCCTTCACTTAAAAGGAAAAATCAAGTATGCCAAGGTTGCATATATGGAAAGATGCATGGGCTTCTATTTTCTAAAACCTCTTGGAGAGCTAAATCCTCACTAGAGCTAGTATATGATGATGTTTGTGGTCCAACAAAGACTCTCTCTCTTAATCACAAAAGATATTTTATTATTCTTGTTGATGATTATACTAGGATGATATGGGCATATTTTCTTGAACAAAAGTCTAAAGCATTTTCAGCTTTTCTCCAATTCAAAGCTCTTGTAGGAAATCGAAGTGGCCATAAAATCAAGGCTTTATAGATTGATCGTGGAGGAGAGTTAATCTACACTTTCTTCATGGAGTATACCAAGGAAAATGGAATTGAAAGACAACTTACCGGAAGAAGTCTTCAACAAAATAGTGTGGTAGAACGAAAAAATTACGCTATTGTCGAGATGGCTCAAAGCATATTAAAAGGTAAAAGCTTGCCTAATAAATTTTGGGTAGAAGCTGTTAACATAGCAATATATATACTTAATCATTCTTCTACCAAAGTAGTACTAAATATAACACCATTTGAAGTATGGAAGCAAAAAAAGCTCGTAGTTGATCACTTAAAAAATTTTGGATGTATTGCTTATGCTTTAAATTCTTTACCAAGCAAAAATAAATTTGATGAAAAAAGTGAAAAGAATATCTTTCTTAGCTATAGTAATGAGTCAAAATGATATCGATTATACGATTTTAAAATTAACTAGTTGCTTATGAGTTCTTGAACCGAGCTAGTCAAGAAGAACATCAAGAAATTGCAACTACAAGTCCAAGCTCTACTACAACAAGATTACAAACATCAAGTTTTTTAAACCAAGAAGATTATGAAATACTACCAAGAAAGGTGCGTTCTTTAATAGATAATTATGAATCTTGTGATGTTGCTTTCTTTTCTAGTGAACTAGAGAATTTCAATAAAATAGCAAAAGAAGAATTATGGACAAATGCAATGAATAAAGAAATATTCTACAATAGAAAAGAACAAGACATGAGAACTTGTAGACTTGCCAAAAGGAAAAAAAGTGATCAGGTTAAAGTGGATATACAAGACAAAGTTTACAGAAGATGGATCTATTTAAAAATATAAAGCAAGAATGGTAGCAAAGGGTTATTCTCAACAATCTAGAGTAGACTTCACTGAAACTTTTGCCCCAGTTGCCCTAATGGAGACAATTTAAATAATTCTTGCCTTAGTAGCTCAATAGGAGTTGAATGCTTATCAATTTGATGTAAAATCCGTATTTTTCAATGGAGAACTATTACTAACCAGATTTGGAATGTTCTAGATAGATTTGAAATGTTCTAGATGTAAAAAAATTGTGAAAATTTATATGGAGGTAGCCTCGGAAGTTAGAGTTCTAATGGATCTAGTTTCACAATAATTCAACATCTGGATGAATAGTAATAAATGAAACAGTGAAGAAAGGTTGAAATAGGGTGGTGGTGGACAGCCGTAAGGTAGGGTGGCTACTGGTGGAGGCAGATGGCTAGGGTTTGAAAGATCGAAATGTTTCTATGGCTATGATATACTCTTAGAAAAATAAGGACAATCTAACGACTATGGTAAAGATAAAAACGAGATAATGAAATAACTTAACTTAATCTTCATTCCACGACTCGCCTAATCAATAGATGACTACTATTTATAGGAGTAGAGTCCTAGCAGATCGAATCCATATGCGGATTATATGATTTATTTGAAATTCAAAATAATAAGATAACACTAGCTAACTTGACTTGACTCAATTTGACTCGACTTAATTCATGTGGTCGGATCATAATAAGAACTTGATGAAGTATACATTGAGCAACCATGAGATTACAAGGTGAAAGATCAAGAAGATAAAGTATACCAACTTTGAAAGGCTCTTTATGGCTTGAAACAAGCACCAAGAGAATGGAATAGCAAAATTGATAGATACTTCTATCAAAATGGATTCCAAAGAAGCCCAAGTGAACCATCACTATTGTGAAGAAGATAGGTATGAAAGATCTTCTCATAATATGTTTACATGTTGATTTGATATATTTGGGCACTAATATGAAATTGATTGAAGATTTAAAAATGAAAATGATGATGAAATTTGAGATGACTGACTTAGGTCTTATGAAATATTTTCTTGGAATCCAAGTGAAACAAACAAAAGGAGAGATTTTTATCTCTCAAGAAAAATATATTGAAGATTTATTGCAGAAATTTTAGATGTACAAATGCAAACCAATGGCAACTCCGATGGCCTTAAATAAAAAGTTGCAACAAAATGATAGTGCAAAAAAGATAGATTTAAAGGTTTTTAGGAGCTTTGTTGGTTTATTAATATATCTTAGTAGCACTCGACCTAATATTATGCAATCTCTTAGTCTTATTTCTAGATTTATGAATGGGCCAAGTAAGCTTCATTATGCAGCAGCTAAATGAGTGTTAAAATATTTTCAAGGAACGAAGAAGCATGGAATCTTATACTTGAAATAAAATAATAAGCTAGTTGGATTTGCAGATAGTGATTAGATTTATAGAAAATGATAACAAGCTATTTGGAATTACAGAAAATGATAACAAGCTACCTTACTAACACTCGATCTGATATTATGCAATGTGTTAGTCTTATTTCCAGATTTATGAACGAGCCAAGAAAGCTTTATTATGCAGCAACTAAACGAGTGTTGAAATATCTTCAAGAAATAAAGAAGCATGGAATCTTATACTTAAAAGAAAATGATAACAAGCTATTTGGATTTATAGATAGTGACTGGGCTGGTTCATTAGATGATTGAAAAAGCACATCAGGCTATTTATTTTGTCTTGGCACAAAAGTAATATCTCAGAGCTCAAAGAAGCAGAAGACTGTTGCGTTATCTTTAGCAGAAGCAAAGTATATTTTTGCAATAGAAGCAGCATGTGAAGCTAATCTGGCTAAGAAGAATACTTTCATATTAAAAGGAACTACAACAGCAGCCACCTACAATTCATTGTGACAATACGTCTGCGATTGATATGACAAAAAATCCAGTATATCATACTAGAACAAAGCATATAGAACTTCAACATAATTTTATTAGAGATTTGGTGAATGAAGGAGA
Organism: Typha angustifolia; assembly: GCF_048772165.1. Classification (NCBI taxonomy): domain Eukaryota; kingdom Viridiplantae; phylum Streptophyta; class Magnoliopsida; order Poales; family Typhaceae; genus Typha; species Typha angustifolia. Next base: position 4,670,169 of record NC_133252.1, on the reverse strand, counting down.
AATTGTATTGAAGTTTATCAATACAAATGACCAACCAATAGATTTTCTCACAAAGGCCGTAATCATAGAGAAATTTGAGAAGTTCACGAAGTTGCTGAAAATTAGAAATTTGGAGAGGGTGTTGAAGTTAATTTGTAATTACTTTCTATTTATATAAGTCGAAGGGGCAAGTAAACAAAAGGTTTTGTAAGCCCAAAGGTCAGGCATAAAGTCATGAAAAAAATTTGAAAAAGTTACGAATCTTAAGAGTCACTAGGAACTTTAAATGTTATCTATATATCTAGAAATAGCATTTTCTACTTTTCCTAAAGATCTCCTGAATATTTTTCTTCTTTTATCCCTTGTCTCTTAACAGTTGCTTCTATTGTATTTTTCTTTTCTTTTAGAATCTTATCATTATCTCTACCAATGTATACCTCTCGAATTCTCTAATGCTCCTAATACTTTTATACAACTTAAGAATCAAAATTTTCAAACCTTACATTGGTCACTTTTTCCTTATCCATTTTCTATTTTGATATATGGCACTAATATTAAAGTTCATATGGAGAATCTAGATCATCTACTAGAGTGTGTTTCCCAACTCTTATGCCCCATGCACGAAGCTATAAATGTATCACTCTCTCATGAATGAAAAGCATCATAGCTTCAGTAAGTAGACAATTATCCTTGAGAAGAATGAGTTCTTATTTTACTCGATCCTATTTCCTTGGTGGATTCTAAGTGAAGAATAGGTGCTCGTTTTATTTATCTGATCTCATATCTATTCTCTTTCTCTAGTCTCTAAGGAGTACATAGCATATTCTGGTGAAAAGGAGAACTCTTCAGATTTTATTTTGTTGAGCCATGATGAGCTTTTCCCTGTATACTAAAATGCAGTAAGGATTATATCATAAATGAAATTCCTCTTTGATGATTCATATAAATGTAGATGCCAAAGATGACACATATCATTTAAAAAAGAAAACCAAAAAGACCCTAATTTTCTCACTGTCAAAAAAGATGCACGTATTCGAAATTCACTGAATGCTGCGTTACTTGTGCGAGATTTAAGAAGAATACAAATTCTTTAAAGAAACAATATACATAATATTTCTTTCCTTCGATATTGTGGGAGACTCCAATGTTCTCTGTACATGCCTGCAATTGTATATAGTTTCTCATAAAAGTTATACGAGCAACTAATGATGCTGAAGTAACCATGAGGATCGTAATTATGATCCAAGAATACATCATCTGTAACAAATTAATTTGTGAACAATTACTATGAAGTTAGTAACCCATAATTTCCTTTCTGCCACTCTTACGTCCTCTCCAACCCTAACAACCTCACAGGCGACAACCTTCCATGGATGCTCGTATAGTTCCTTCTCTTACTCTCCTCGATCGTCTCCAACCTCGGCGACCACGCTCTCTCTCGATACCCCACCAACTGCTCATACTGCTTCCTCAACTCCGGCGTACTACAAAGATTATTATTATTATTATTATTATTACTACTACTACTACTACTACTACTCCCCCGACCTCCTCCTGTTATCACCTCGGCTATGAACTGGGGCGAAACCCGAATCCGCATCCGGCCGTCCTCTCCCTTCAGGTACTCGAACGGGCTCTGCCCGAACCCGACAAGCGACGGGGGTGACTTCGCGGGGGACAGCAACGCGAGGGAGGCGGCCGTGAGGGCCACGTGGCAGGGGAACCGGTCGACCGGGAGGAGGAAGTAGGTGGCGCCCTTGAGGAGCGGCTCGTCCATGGACATGACCGGGACAGGGAGGCCGATGTAGAAGGCGTCGGCGCGGCACAGGACTCGGTCCGGGTGCTCGAACATGACCTCGCCGGCGAGTCGCGGCTCGTGGAGGAGCTCGGTGGCGCCGCCCCAGAAGACCAGCTTGATCGCTCTGCCGTGCGGCGTCGTGCGGAGGCACGGAATTGGAGGGAGACCAACAGTATTGCCCATGGATCGAATTGCTTATTGCTTAGTGCTTAGAAGAGGAAGAAGGAGAAGAATACTATCTCAGAAGTAAAAGATAAAAAATTGAAAAAAAAAAACAAAGAAGGGGTTGTTGATCCGGGCTTCTTTCGATCAATTGGGTTATATAGATAGATAGAAGGAGGGTGTTTGACTTTGATGTGATTGGATCAGGTCGGTGGTCAGAACCGTCGGCGTTGGTTGGGAGCTCGTCAGCTTTCTTGAAAAGTCTACGACAATACTATATGTACGTATATATGTATATATAAAACGTGACGGTGGAGTGTATAGGATACGTCGAAAATTAAAATTGGAAACTTTCTAAAGCGTAACGTATCATTTAGAAATCAATTTCCCTAGAAAGGGGTTTGCCGCACAAATGAAATCTTGGTCAACTTGTATTTTAAAATCCAAGTGGGCCTGAACTTGAGGGAGCCACGTCGATCTGTGAGACTAAGTAGTACATGGAGTACGTATAATGGAATATTTATGGAACATTTCTAGCAGATTAAATTAATAAATATATTTAGATCACTAAAATACTTTTTATTTGAAGTTTAGATTGTAAAATATTTAAAACCAAATTTCTTTCTTACAAAAGTTATATTTTTTTTCTTTTCTTGTGTGATGTTATAACGTAATATTTGGTAGTTTTAGAATCATTTTAAGCAATTTATATAAGATTAAAATTACCATTTTTTTTTCCTAATTTAAGTCCAGTTTTAATATTACTACTAGATATACTTCTGACAGGTACTACTAGATGATACAAAAGGCCTTTTTTGCAAGGTTTAGATGATAGCGAGAGCAAGTCGGCCATTTTAGATGGTCTAAGAAGACAAGGTCAGATGTGAAAAGATGCAAACAATCCCTTGAATAAGAACACCATAAGTTAAGTAAATAAAAGGTCAATAATTTGCCACCAAGCTATGAACTTTGAGTGGCCATGGTGGAATTTCCATTCCAAAGGTGGCGGCATATATGGCCATATATGAGATTAATTTTAGCATTCTTGACATGTAGAGTCGTTACCGACACCAACAATTTATACATCCATTTTACTTCCAGACATATATAGCTTAATTGTTACCGACACTAACAAGTACATAAATATTCAGTAAGAAAGAACTGTGACATGATGACCATCTTTAAAATGATAAGAAACATCATATTAAATAGAGAAGTTTATATTTATAAGATGTAATCTTAATCGTATAGATGATATGCAATAATTTGATATATATATATATATATATATATACCAATTAATCGTTAAAATCAGATTGTACCCCTATCTAAATCTATTAACGGATAAATTTGATATTTTAAATATAGACCGGTTAATTTAACCTTAATCGGCTATTTTATTCAATATCCCTTAAAAAAATCTCCAAACATGTTGAGTGATAGGAAGAGGATGATTAATATCGATTGAGAAATTCATATGAGATTTCCATCCGTTTGCTTGCTTAAGAGCACGTGCTTGATAACTTTTGACTGTTTCCTCGTACGATAGTAAGGGTTTTTTTCTTATAATAAAAACAAATTAGTGGTTGTAAGGCGGCAGCCGTCCAATGCATTAGAATAAAATAAAACAAAAAGAAAACTACAATTTTGTAATGTAAAATTATTTTAATGATACAAAATTAAAGTTTTGCATCTAGTGATGATAAAAATAATAATAATTTGAATAATCACTTGGTAAGATTTTATTTTCTGAAATATTGTGTAGCAGTTTGGTACCGATTCAGGCTGTTGTTGTGCCAGAGGAAGGATAGTTATACTGATTCGGTATACTTGAAATACACCTTTGGTACAAAATTAAATTGCTGCATTATTACCTCATTTTTTTTTCTCTAAATATCTTTCTCAATATATTTTACTTTTTAAGTGTAATAAATTATAATGGTATATTCTTTTACTAACTAAGTGTAAATTATAATGGTAAATTCGTTGACACAAAATTAACGTTCCGGTGGAATTGGTTTGAACTGATAAGGACCGAACCGTGACACTAATTCTACGGAGGAAACAAAATGAAAGTTTGATGCGAACCAGCATCAATTCGATTTGAACCAATAACGTAGAATAGCTTGTAGGAAAAGTTAGAAACCTATTCAAATTTGGTGTTTTCTTTGGTGATTCTCTTAGTATGAATTGCAGATATTATAAAAGACATATAGAGGTAGAACAAAGGCATCCATCCTTTCCAAAGATCCATCACTTAAAACTTTCTTCTTCCTATCATTGTGAGAAATATTTGAGTTTGGATGCTAGTCAATTATTATCTATAACTTGTAGCATATCTGAGAGGCTTAACTAAATATTAGAGGGAGGATTTATAGATGGAGAACACGAGGAACTTCAAGTTCATCATTTGTGTTTCTAATTCCTTCATGGAGATACTACACATATCCATGTGCTAGACTACATCACAAATTCATCATCAAGCACCGGAGGAGTTGAATCGAGTCATCTACATAAACAACCTATCACCTATCAACGACATGAAGAGTTTGAGAGTTTGATCTAAGAACAACCAAATGACGATTCAATCTATGTCCACTTAGTTCATTAAAGCGAGAAGGCTTCTAATAGTGACAATAGCTACAGTTGAAAGAGCATTCTCTGTTATGAAAGTCGTAAAAAATTCAATTGCGTAATCAGATGGAAGATTAATAGATGCATGATAATTTAGTTTAAAATTTTGGAGGAGATAATAAAATCTTAACCAATTAGATGAAAGAGATTACAAAATCTAACCCCAATCAAAGTTAAAGTAAACCTATCAAATTTGAATCAAACTAGAAAGCCTAATCTTACTAGGTTAAGATAACTAATTATGAATCGTATTTAGAAAATTGAAACCAAGTAGGAAAGAAAACTCAAAATCCTAGCAAAAAAAATTAAGTAATCTATTACGAACCAAATTTGGACCGATATGAAAGTAAGAAAATTATGATATTTTTATGGGTGATAGTCTCACGAGTTAGAGTTCTAATGGCTTTCGTTTCACTTGAATCCGAGTCGGGATGAAAAGGTAAAAATAAAATAGTGGAGAAAGGTCAAAATTGGATAGATTGGTAATTATCCAATATTGCGGCGATCATTAGAGAGTGGTGGATGGCCAAAGGTGGTGAAAGATGGTAGCTAGGATTTGGATACTTTGGATGGATCTAGAGCTACTACAATAAACGATAAAGCGATAATAAATTTCTCAATGCTTGAAATGCTTTCACAAAGAAGGCCAACCCCTCATATATATAGAGGTCGGGTACAATGAGTCCTGCTAAAATTAGTCCTAAAGGCTTGCACAATTCAAACTAAGATTTATCTTAATGGTTTACATGACATAATTAGACTTACTTGACTTAACTACACTTGTTTTAACAGCTTATATAATATAATTAGACTTGTCCTAAGGGCTTACATAATATAACTAGACTTTTCTTAAGGGCTTATATAAAAGATAAGCATAAATCAATTAAAAGATAAATAGAATCGATCCATCGAGCCTAATATCCTTACGATGTGATCCGACTTGACCTCATTTTACATCAATCTACCACGCTTCCGATCAGCTTATTCTCAAGGTGTACATGGTGGTTTCCATACTTTATGTCGCTCTTGAGCTGTATGTCCTTGATCTCCATGTGGGTCTCGTCTGCCATATGGAGGAGGTCTCACTTGTTCAAGCCATAGTCTACCCTAATAGCCGGTGGCTCGTGTCAAATTCTAGCCATGGGTTATTCAAGCTAGGGTCTTAATGTATGCGATTTAGGTTATGGCTCAGGTGCGAATAATCCAAGGAAGGTATTGGCGGTGGTGGCTTGCACCGAGGAGGCCTAGATCACCGCCGGTGGAAAACTAGTGTTTTAGCCATTGTTTCCACCATGGCTAAGGAAGATGGCTTGGGAACCATTCTCTTCTAGTTGCTCTAGCATCGCTACGGTGACAGCCTAGGTCTGTAGTGATATGGGGTTCTCCTCTATGGCCGAAGGAGGGTTTTCGGTGTGAGTTGGGTCTCCTCCCCACCTCCCTCACGATTTGAAGATAGTGAGTTTGTGGATAGCGGATCTATCATGCTGATGGCACTAGCAGCGCGAGATGGTCATGCTAGGCTAGGAGAACTGCAGTTAAGGCTTAGATCACCTTCTCGATCCTCTCGGAGCTCTCTATTGATGACTCTATTAATGCCTTCACTAACATTGGTAGTTTGTCGCCAGTAGTTGCTGGTAGTGGTAGTGGTAGTGGTAGTGGTGGCATCGGAGAAACTCCCATAAGAATAAAGATGAGTTTCTGATCTTTATTGTTTGTCTTCCTCAATCTCGTGTAAACGATTGGTCAAGGAACGTGGCTTTGATACCATTGTTATGAGCCAAATTTATACCGATATACACATAAGAAATTATGTTATTTTTATAGGTGGCAAAGTCATGAGTTAGAGTTCTAATGGATTTTATTTTATATAAATTCGAGGTCGAGATGAAAAGTTAAAATTAAAATAGTGGAAGAATGTTAAAACATGATAAATTTGTAAATATCCGACGTTGTGGCTATTGTCGGAGGGTGGTAGACAACCAAAGGTGATGGTGTTGATGCGAACTAAGTCAGATTGGATCATATCATAAGAACATTAGTCTCAATGGATCGAACTTATTTATCTTTTAGTTGATTCATGCTTATGTAAATCCTTAAAGCAAATCTAGTTAATTTATGCAAGCCACTAAGGCAAATTCAATTAAGTTATGTAAGTCTCTAAGGCAAGTCCTAGTTCGAGTCGTATAAGCCTTTAGGACTAAGTCCGAGTATAACTCATTATATTCAAGCTTTATATATTATTACGATCCAACCACATAGGTTAAGTCAAGTCACGTTGAGTTGGGTCAAGTTAGTTATTTAGCTTTATTTTATTGTTTTGAATTCCAAATAAATCAAATAATCCGCATATAGATTCGATCCGCTAGGGGTTTTACTCCTAGAAATAGGGGTGGACATGTGTTGATTATGGATCATTGGAAGAAATCTAAATTTATTTAGTTATTATTTTTACCTTATCTTTTATCTTAGTCGTTAGATTGTATTTATCTTCATAGGAGTAGATCATAATTGTAGATCTCTTTTAAACATCCAAACTCTAGCCATCTCCTACCTCCAGTAGCCACCCTACAATACGGTCGTCCACCACTACCTTTGGCCATCCGCCACCCTCCGACGACCGCCACAATATTGGATATTTATATTTTACCCTCTTTGATCTATCTCCACCATTTTATTTTAACATTTCATCCTGATCTCCGATTTAGATGAAACCAGAGCCATTAAACCCTAACTCATGAGGCTACCTCCACCTAATTATAATTTTCTTACATCCGGATCGGTCCAAATTTGGTTCGTAACATATATAGAGGGGGTGAGCTTCTTAGTTTAATTATCCAAGCATTGAGAATTAATTGAGTTTAATTATTTTCTTATCATCATATTTATCAATTTTTTCATAGCCAATAGATTATCTTTATCTTCATAGAAGTAGATTGTAATCGTAACCCTTCCAAGCACCCAAACACTAGCCACCACTTTCCTCCAGCAACCACCGTACTATTTAGTCGTCCACCACCAACCATGGCCGTCCATCACCCTCTAACGACTACTGCAACGTCGGATATTTACTATTTTACCTCATTCTGACATTTCTCTACTTTTTTAATTATATCTTTTCATCTAAACTTTCGAGATATGTGAAACTAGAGCTATTAGAATCCTATCTCGTGAGGCTATCACCATCTAAATATTCATAATTTTCTTACATCTGGATCGTTCCAGATTTGGTTCGTAATAGGTGGACGGCTGTATAATAGGGTGGCTCATGGTAGAGAATGGTGGCTATAGTTTGAATGCTTGAAAGGATCTATGGATATGATCTACTCCTATGAAGATAAGGACAATCTAATAGTTTGAATACTCGAAAGGATCTAGGGATATGATCCACTCCTATGAAGATAAGGACAATCTAATGGCTATAGTAAAAGATAAAGATAAGAAAATAAAATAACTAAACAACTCCATGATGAAAAGTTTACCAATGACCACTCCTATTTATAGGAGTAAAGTCCTAGCAAATCGAATTCACATGCAGATTATCAATTTTATTTAAAATTCAAAATAATAAATAAATTTAACTAACATGATTTGACTGACTTAACTGACTTAACCCACATGGTCAGATCATAACAATCCGTTACACTTCCGACACCTTATCCTCAATTTTTGGCTTAGTTAGTTGAATTGGGTCCACGGGGTTGTTCCACTGGTCGTTCTTGATCTCATACTCGAAGCCTATGTCACGCTCATGGGCTCTTAACTAGTTCACGCAAGGTGATCAAGTTGAATTGTGGAAATTTAGCATGCCTCAAGATACATGCACTTCATCTCTTCCACTCAATTGCCAAAACCTAACCCTAGGGCTGAAAATATTTTTTTGACTTAGGGGCACCACTATGGGTGGCATGGTGGTCGTGGCTGGGCAAGGTTGCTAGCCAATGGCAATCCTCGTTTGGTGGGTCCTCATGACGGCAGAGCTATGGTGAAAGCTAAAAATTGAGCTCAAGCTCGAGTTGCTGTAGTGGTGGCCATGACGCGTCATTGGTAGGTCCACTAGCCCTCAATGGCTATGGTTGGTGGCTATGGCCCCACTAAGTGAAGCGATGGTGGTGAAAGGCGAAGCCACCCCAACGTATTGCAGCCACCACTAGCTGGCAATTGTTGGGTTATAGAAGCGTTGGACATGCGACCACCAATCGCTGGTTTGCTACAGCCATAATTGAGATCGCTAGCAATCTTTCGACCAATGCTGGCATGAACGACGATCGTGTTTTGGGTGCGAGTGGTCTGAGGAAGTGAGTGGACATACCAATTTGGGCCAAGATTGCTTGGAATGCCATTGGTGGAAAGCTAGGGTTTTCGGCCCTAGCTACCACTGCGGGTTGGGAAGATGACTTAAGCCACTACTACAAGTGGCTCTGGCATGGTTGCGGTGGCTGGGAGGGTCTATAGGGGTGGAGGGGTCTCCACTACAGCTAGAGGAGGGATTGTGGTGACGATTTGGGCTAGCTCATCCCTTCCCTCATGGTTTTGATTGTCCTCACTATGAGCGGCCATTTCGGCCATGGCTGGAGGTGCTGGCAATGCTGGGTAGTGATGGCGGCTAGTAGGACCTCTACCAAGGTCTAGATCAAGTGCTTGAGGGAGGTTTATATCTCCTTCAAGTTTCTTTCAAGTTCTCCTTCAATTCAGTCAAACTTTCTTAAATGTCGCCATTGCCCATGCAAGTGGCGACTCATCAATGGTGGCTGCTGATGGTGCTAGAGAAAGTCCCACAGGAACATATATGAGTTCTTGATCCTCTATGGTTGCTTTTTCCTCATTCGTCTTCCTCGATCTCGTATTAATCATCATCCGAAGAACGTCGGCTCCGATACTAATGTTACGAACTATATTTGAACTGATCTAGACATACGAAAATTATGAGAATTTTTATGCTGGTAGCATCACGAGTTACAAGTTAACAATCTATTTCACGTAAATCGAATATTGAGATAAAGTGTTAAAATTAAAATAATGAAACAAGATTTGAACGAGATAGATCTATAAATATCTAATGTTGTAGCAGTTGTTAGAGGGTGACGAACGACTGTATAGTAGGGTGGCTCGTGGTGGAGGATGGTGGCTAGGATTTGGATGCTTGAAGGAATCTAGGGCTACGATCTACTCCTATAAAGATTAGGACGATTTAATGGCTACGGTAAAAGACAAAGACAAGATAATAAAATAACTAAACTAAATGATTAATGCCATGATAGTAAATTTACTAATGACAATTACTATTTATAGGAGTAAAGTCCTAGAGGATCAAATCCATATGCGGATTATCCACTTTATTTGAATAATAAAAAAAATCTAGCTAACTTAACTCAACTCAACTTGACTCGACTAACTTAACCCATGTGATCGGCACATAACAGAATCCCTACTATCTCCGAAATGTGGATAAAGTTTGCTCTCAAGGTAAATCCATTCAAATGAATTTCGATAGATTTATCTTGTTCCACGACATCAAATCTCATTCGAATGAATTTCAAATAGAATTCCTGCAACGCTATTCTTCAAATTGAAATAGCTCAATTTTGATTGCCAAATTAGAAAATGTTGTGCCACTGATCTATATAATAATTCTAAAAAAATTATATTATAAAATACTTTGCTTTGTCACAAATTTACCGATTAGAAAAACTAACAATTATAGAAATTTCAAGTCTTGAAAAGTCAGATTCTAATGGAGGAAAATGTTGTGCTATTGATCTTTATAATAAATCTATAAAATTTATATCATGAAAGACTTGACTTTCACAGTTTTTAGATATCAAAATATCATATTTTACATAAAATGATGTAATATCCTTTACAAGATTATCCAACCATTATCTCTCTTTTCTTGCAATCGTTGCTTTGGTACATCTATTAGTTTTATTGTATCTTTCTCTTTATACTCTAGTGCTTGAAATACTTAATAGCAATTCTTAAAATTGATTTCAGTTAATGAAAACTAAACAAAAAATAAAAGAATTTGCATTCATTCTAGTAGATGAAATTGATTTCATTTCTCTCTGTTTTGGATTTGAGTTATCTTCCATTACTGTTTTGAGAACATGAATCACAAAAAAAAATGCCAATCAAGTTGATTTGAAGTATAATCCCCTGCAAGTATCGTCTAATCGCTTTAGATTAACTTCCTAATTTAATCTCTTTACCACTTGAATGCTTTGACAATTTCAAATGCTTATTTTTCATAAAGAAGATTACGAGGTCTACATGATGCTCCTACAACATTAAATATATTGTTGACTAAATTGAAGAAAATAACAACTTGTAGATGGTTTTTATACAATTGGAGTCAATTGCAATTGATATGTGAAACGTTGAACATAATATGCTGATTTATTATTTGACAAAATATGTGCTTCTACCCATATTGATTATACTATTCTTTTTAAGTGTTAAAAGTTGAGGTATTATAATTATGCAATTACCTCAAGTTCACTTCTTGAGCCCATAAATATATCTTAGTCACAAAGTAATCATGTTGTTATGCCTAAAATTAAATAACCCTCCTAAATTTGTATCACTTTGCTCTCCTATGGTTTATACTAATATAAAACTATTAAATTTTATATATAAATTATATAGAGAAAGTACAAATTATCAAAATATCACTATAATATTAATAATCACATTGTTTAAAGAAAATGACTAAAATACCCATAGTATATGTTGGGTAAGTATAATTTAGTTAAGGGTATTTTCGTAATTTTCTCAGTATAGTTAACTCACATTTTACGGTATATATATTCGCTAAATCATAAGGCTCAATTTGCAAATAGTGAAAATATATGGTGTAAATTACAATTTCGTTAAAATATAGGATGTCTCATGCAAATTTCCCAAAATATTTATACGTGGGTCCTTGAATTAAGAAAAAAATAATAATCATACAGTGTATGTGGTAAAAATAAATAATTCACAAAGTACGTATAAATAATAATAATAATTTAGGAGGTCTAAGTAAAATTATGGCTTAATTTATTGCATAACATCCAACTGCTAACCCTAGTTGAGAAAATTCAGCTAATAAACATCTCTTTATCCAACTGCTACATCTTAACCTCAGCTTTGTGTGGCTCAACTAACATTGACTTAGTAAAACGTTTGAGCCAAAAGGGAAGAGGATGAAAGCAATCTTTGTGCGGCTGAGTGTAATGCATGACGTTAATGTTTACTTTAGGAAGTGGTTGTGGGCTTCCACGTTTTGATCATGATACACATCGTTTGAGGATCAGAACAGTAGACCATTCAAACGTTTGAGAAAGAGTTGGTTTACTACCAGTGCACCACTAACTTATTTGCATGCTGTTATTATTTTATTCAATTCAACGATCAAAATGAATTGTTTTTGTGACTAAATAATCGATAGTATAGCGACGATAAAATATTTAAATTTACTTCATCTCTGCATCTTTCTCCACTGTGATGTGAAACATTGGAATAAATAGAGTTTTTATGCATGTTGAATGAGGAGGTGAAAGTCTATCTGTGTCACTTCAATCTCTATCTCTCTACTGCGTAAGAAGAGAAGAGCTCTTCTTCCTTACTTTGTCCAACCTATTTAATATTTATCGCTTGTTTGGCCATTACTTAATGCATAAGGATATAATGGGAACATCTTAGGCCTAGAACCAGTTGACCCTTACTTCTTTCCTATCTTATAATTCAAATTTCAAGTAAATGAATATCCTGCATCGATCTTGTCAAGTTGAATGGAGCATTAGGTTTGATTTTTTTTTTCTATTTTCTTTTAATGAAAGGTCTCATTAGGCAAATATTACGATATAGTAAATAAATAAATGAGAGGAGAAATTGGATGATGATGATTTTTTCACATAAGCACCGCACCGCGAAGAAAAGTAAAGTATCAAAGTCTAAGAACATTTAAGTCTTTCTACGGCTCTTATCGTGACCGAATAGTTAAAGATACACAACCCCTTTATAGGTGGGAGAAGGAAAAACACAAATTAGAGCGGATAAAAACTTTCTTCTTTTAATCAACAACCTACAACGGTACAAGAAAAATTGGAAAACTAATCTAAAATAGCATTCGGATTAGACTTTATCTAGTTTAACAAACTAACCTCCATCCTCACATTGCTTGCAAAAACAATAACTGCTGTGGCGACGATGGTGACACATCGATCTTGTCAATCTATTATCTTTATTGTTTAGTTGAAGAATAAGAGACCCTATTCATGAATTAGGGATCATTTATTCATGATTTTATATTTTATAACTAAATGCCTAAATCTAAGAGATGTTACATAAAAGGAATAAAAGGAAGGAATACTTAACCGTATTTAAAATTAACATAAATATTTATCAAAATAGCTCAAAAATAAAAGAAGACCACTCTTCTAAAAGCATCATGGATAAATATTTTATATTTTAACAACCAAATACTTCCTCAGCTATTACACCATCTATCCTAGTTATTCAACTAAACACAAAAATTATGAATAGAAAAATAAGTATAACACAATTTCTTCTTCCCGTTAGAAATTTCAATGGTAACTTAGAAAAGCCGGAAAAGGGGAATTGTGGTAATTGTAATCACTCATCAAATTGAATATAAAGCTTTTAATTGGTCCTATGTCCCTATTGAAATCAATAGCAAAAATAGGTGCTGGATATCTGATATTGAAGAGAAATTGGGTATTGTTATAGTCAATTATGATTTAAATCTTGAAGACAGCATTGACATATTTGGGATATAAGAGATGTTACATAACCCCATGGAGGCTGGTCGAGATAAAATAAAATTAGAATCGGGCTTGGATGAGGTCAATCCCATTCATTCCCGAACTAGTATTGTAACTAATTCGGGTTTAAGCCGGGTTCAAGTTTTCTGACCTAGTACAGTCCATGCCAATATTAGTGGGTGGGCCAATTGCGAGCGGACAGAGGGAATCTAAATGTTTGGAAGAAAAACCTATTTTTATATAATTAGTTTTTTTTAAATGCTTGGAAAGAATATTCTTATATGATTATAAATTTTCTAAATATTATCACTTCCTAATTATTTCAATTTAGACTAAGTCACAAATCAAAATTTTCGACCGGTTGCTAATGTTGTAATTAATAATAGAAACAAAGATTTAATTGTTTAAGTAACATAAGTGATTTAAGTAATTAAATGAGATTTAAGAAATTTAAATTTAATAGACATGGGTTGGACTAATTATAGACCGACTGGATAGAGCTCAATGAGCGGATCCAAATTGAGCTTTGCCCTAATTTTATTAGGTTGATGGGCTTCATGCCCATGGGGTTTTTGAACATCCCTAATTTAGGCACATGAAGAAACTCCTTGATTTATTCATATGTCATATACAATTAAGGGTCAAAACGGGATGGATTAACACCAACCCAATCTACTACTCGACCCGAACCAAATCCGGGTAAAAAAAATTCATACTTTTAGACACAATTTGGATATGACTAGGAATTTTGAAAGAAAAAGATTTTCTAATAAAACCTGAATACAAATAGAGATACGAGTCGAATATAATTTTTCGAATACGAATACAAATATTAGATTTCTATTATGGACATATTTTTTAAAATAATTTATAATTTTTAGTTTGCTTATTTGATAGTAAATAATAAAATTGCTACTAATACCAGATTACCTCAGAATGTATTGAATAATGACATTGGTACACACAAGAAGGTAGTGAATGTAAGTAAAATATAATGGATGCTAGTGTGAGTTAGTTATACGACATTGGTAGGTATAGTTCGTATGAAGTCCTACCGCATTATCCAACATTCCCAAGTACTCATTGTAATTTAGCTTAAAAGTGCTGCAAATTAGTTAAGATCACAATGTCTTGATACACCTCTCTTCTTCCCTATTAATACTGCAACTTTTGCACCAGATATCTACACAAGTAACTCAGACATGATACTTGAGAAGAAGATGGACCTCTATATACACACCCAAAACGCCTCCAGTTAGCTCGTTGGTGACAGCAGCAAGACCATTAAACCTGGACACCAATCCTTTCAGCAACCTGAATAAGTAATACAACAAATAGTCAGATAACGAGGCAGTCAAGACTATAAGAAACACTAACACCCCCAGACTAATGCAGTAAGCCAAATCTGTATATCTGTTCTCCACCATTATCAGTCTTATTTTACTTATTCAACCCAACCATAAGCTACTATGTAATTTTCAAAGAACATTTGCGCGCGCGAGCAAGTTGCTAAACTGCATAAATCTGCAACCAGCTTTCGTTAAAAGACAAATGGATTAGGGCTAGTACTTCTCTTTTAGAACAACCCTCAACTGAATATGTGGTTTTGTATGCAGGTCTCAGTCCCTTCTATTTTAGTTAATAAGTTAGCAAATAGTAAGTTGGAACACTTTATGTTTGCTTAAAATTAATGTGTGGTACCTCCTTGAAAGAGTATACATCACTGCCCCAAAGCCATGCATCACAACCTGCATCTCTAGCTCCCCACAAATCATTCCTTCGATCATCACCTACATGCACGGCTTCTTCAGGTTTAACACCCAAAAGTTCACATGCCTTGAGAAATATCGTTGGGTTTGGTTTTTCTGCTGCCACCTGCCAAAACGTAACTCCTATTTAGCAAGATCATTGCATCAAAAGTCTAATGATGAAATCTAACCGGGTCGATCATGATTGAAATTTATAACAAAGAACAGAAAAAAATATTCAAACACCAGTAATATAGACCATTTATGTTCACTTCCATCTGTAGATCTCATCTCTTCGTTGTAATAGTAATCCACTGCATATTGAACTAGTATACTTTGGACAAAAATTAACAGAAAGAAAAAGAAGAAAATATAGAATGCGTTATTGTAAGTCACACACCTCAGCTGACACTGCAACTGCATCAAACCAGTGGTTACATTTTAGGGCCTGTAGAACAGGCCGTAAGCGGGTATCAAAGTTAGAGACTACAGCTGTTTTGACACCAGACTTTCTCAAAGCTCTGAAAACATTTTCAGCATCAGGATCACAGAGGAGCCAAGCCTAGCAAATATAAATATTACCATCAGGTCTCAACTGACAAGATACAGGGTCCCAAGTAATAACTTTCACCTCACCTTCTCAGTCATATAGTATTGATATAGCTCTTCAAAGTATTGTGAATCCGAGCAGCCTGTAGATGAACTAACTATATATTGCCAAAAGGGTCTTCCATCTGCTACATACCTGGAGACAGTCACATACATATGAAGAAAGATAAATTAATGCCAAAGTAAGGTTAAAAGTACACCCCAAGGAATACAAATTGTGATATGGACAAACTTGTAACCAGAAAATGTTCGCAATAATTTTTGTTTGGATTTCTTAACATAATTGTGTTCTATTATTTTCTTGATAAATCTGTTATTGCATAGGCATACTGTAGAAGTTTTCATATTTTGATTCTCATCCTTCATATTTAGTTCCTTTTTAGGAGATCATCAATAGAGAATAGGTCCTATTGATAAGTTTTTTAAAGTGTATTCAGATTCCGAGCTGTCCAATGTTAACCTCATTGATTGCATGCTATTGTATCTTTTATACTCATCCAAAAAAAAGAGAAAGAAGACTATTTATCAAAATCAATCTGAAACCCACATAGGAAACTAATATCAAAAACCAACTGAAATGTTTTGTTTTTTAACAGTAGCCGAAACTGAAACCAACTTCGAATCATGGTTTTAGCTCTACTACAACAAGGCACCATAAAGGTTATCTTCCAATCTCATATAACTATGCCTTTTGTTATTTAAACAAAGGCACCAAATAACAGACCCAACAAAGAGATTCCACTAAAATCCACACTGCTCATGCCATTGAGTTCTACACATCCTTTTATAATTTGTCCACAACTTTTCAAAATAACACAATATGAACTCTTGAAAATAAGATCCCCAAAGTTAAAAAAAAATCGTTGGAGCTCTCAAATGCAGAGTAAAACCACTCATCTAAAATAAGGAAAAAAGGAGTGGAAGAACAGACCTCAGGCGCGATCTTCCCCAGGGCTGCTCGTAGGCCCAGCGATACCGATTCAAAATCTCATCTTCCGAGTACTCCACCCCGTACTTCTCCCCAATCTGCCTATAGATCTGAACCAAAAAAGAAAGAAAGAAAGAAAGAAATAGCAGCAAACACAACAAATCAATACCAGATCGAGAAACGTCACAACAAATGTAATTAATAGTTACAGAAACCAAGAAAGGAAACCTGAGCCATCGGCTGCGCCGGCACGAGCAGCGTTCCAACGGCATCAACGAGGAGAGCCTTGTGGGTGATATCTCCGTAAATGGACCTCCGGTACTCCTCGTACTCCCTCGCCGCCGTCAATTCCCACCGGGCTCCGCCGCCGGGCCCACTGGTCGGGATCCGCCGTAGACCACCCCCAACGTCCGCCGTCGCCGCTGACGTGGACGACCACCGCCGGGAGCACCTAGAAGGAGAAGAGAGAAGCGGCGCGGTGAGCGGACCCTCCCGGAGGAGCGTGTTTGCCACCGCAAGAGCGCCCCGTGGGATTCTCGACATCGCGCTTCTCACCGCCACCGCTGCCACGTGTCCCGATCGCCGTGTAACGCCGCTTCTGTCTCATGAGAGATCGGTCTCCGCTCCAAGCTTTGTGTGTCGCACAGCAGAGAGTGTGTGCATTCTCTGCCCTCTGGGTGTTTATATATAGTATTATATATTAATATATATAATATGAGATGATATGTTCTTTTCTTTATAAATCGGTGAATATATATAAATAAATAAATAAATAAAACCGTGCTAGATGATCCCAAGATCGACCGATCCCGAGTCAGATTGAGCATAATCAATCCCGATCAGAACAATTTCAGTTTAGTTTTGACCAGTTTTGGCTAGTATTAAGTCGATCTATCTCAATCTTATCGGTTGAAAACAACAATATCGATTGAAATTAAATTTTCTTAAGATTTAGGTTTAATATGAAATTTATCTAACCTAGAAGGCATTAATAATTGATGTCATCCTCTGCTTTTTTTTACTCTCTATCTCTCACACATACTCTATTCTTACCCTCACGTTTCACCGTGTTTATTTGGCGGTCATTCTGATGAGCTCCCTTTAGTTAGTCCATACATTGGTTAACTCTGATAAATTTCTTTTCACATTTTTTTTCCCTTCTTTATAACTTTTTAACTTCTCTTTTCGTACTGCTATAGAACTATAATGATGTCTCTTTATATTATTTTACAGTAATAAATTTGACTAATTCAAGCTAAAATTCATTAGAGTTTTAAGTAATAATTTTCTTTTAAGTTTTAAAGTTTATATGTAACTATTTTTTATTTCATCTTTTTTAGTTATTTTTTTATATAAATTTTTAGAAATTTTTTATATTTTAAATAATATTTAAATTTTGATAAAATTAAAAATAGTTTGATCTGATATAAGCAATTAATACAATCGATACGTATCATTTATTCTAACGGCCGATCTCAATTCCCTTACAGAATTTTATAACTTGGATTGGTTGTTAACTTACCCAGATTTAACCACCAATTAATTTCACTCTCTATATCCCCAAATTCAAAGGAGTCTCTCGTCACACTCAATTTAAATAATATTTAAATTTTGATAAAATTAAAAATAATTTGATCTGATAAAAGTAATCGATATAATTGCTTCATAACAACGACCGATCTCAATTCCAATACCGAATTTTATAACCTTAGACTGGTTGTTAACTTACCGGGATTTAACCACCAATTAATTTCACTCTCCATATCCCCAAATTCAAAGTAGTCTCTCGCTACACTCAATTTATTATAGTGAGAAATTGGGAGTTTGACTTAATTTCCTCTGTGGAAGTCTAAGACTACATAAATTCCCAATAAATCCCTACTATCTGTGGAGGTGTTACCACTTTGATCTGTATGTCACCAGTTAGGCACTGCTCTTTTGTGGTAGTTGAGAGTCTTATTACTTTTGACTACTCTGTTGCATAAACAAATTAGCACATAATGTACTAAAACTTTATTTTGTATTCTTAATTCTATAAATAAAAAATCCATTCATATAGTTGTCTAATCTACTTGATACATAAGTTGAATAAATGAGCAAATTCTCCTAAGAGATGAGCCACAACAATTCTCACATATAATAAATCACTCCTATGCCTAGGGTGAGATTTGAACTCTTTCGTAGTGAGATAAAAGGCATTAATTAGTTATTCATAATGACTCTTTGAATCGTAAAAAATACCTCGTTTGATTCTTTCGATTAAAGAGTCATTATGTATCAAAAAAAAAATTGAAGTGTTATTTTGTATCCAAAAAAAGGTTCAGGGGTTTATTATAGAAAATGATGATAGTTCAGCATCAAACATTTGGATTAAATTGGTCTTATCATATTCATTTTCTATGTTCACACATCTTGTATTAATAGAAAGTTAGGAGAATGAATTAGAAAAGTTATGTTCTAAAAAGTATTATGACTTTCTAGTGTTTGGTATAATTGGAATATTGTGATAAGATGAGTTATGGAGTGTTATCATTGTCATAATGTGTGACTTTATCCACTTAAGGGAATGAATAGAAGAATATATATATTATTCTATTAGCTTAAGGGCATGCACATTCTAAAATGTTCTCTACATAAATAGATCATAACAAAATACCTTGGCATTAAGCCCTACATGGGTTTTGGATTTGGTCCATTGCAGTTGGAAAGGTAATCTCCTACAAGTATTTATATACATAATTCACTTATTTGTTTAAAGTTGAACTTGTTTTTCTCTATAAAGAGAGGAGATATATATCTAAATTAGTTCAAAGATGGTGTTAGAGTAAGCAATGTAGTAGTTTTAGCAAATTAAATTGCATCATAAATCACTATAATTTATGAAAAAAATGAAAAAAATATCATGATTAATAAAAATAAACAACGTGCCGATTAGATAAATAGTGAATATATATATATACAAAGCGAAAGATTGAATTCTTTGGAGAGGTGTAACCTTCAACTACACTGCAGCTATATCCATAACGTTACTATCCGATTCAAATGGAGAATATATATAATTGAACTTGTGTTAAATAGCTCAGCCACGTAAGAGGCAATTTAGAAGCACAAAAATTCCACTAATAAGCCGAACTCGTGGAGCAGTGGGGCCTAAGTTCATTGATATCCACTCATATACAAGGCCAAAAACAAACTAGTAGCAAAGGAGGAGAGATTAAACTAGTGGCCTCAAAGCATAGTAGAAGAAGAAAGAGAGAAGAAAGAAAGAAGAAGATGTGCATGGGGTTCCATGAGCTCCTTCGTTTTCTCCTTTGTGGATTATTCTATGGCTATGGATGTGTCTTGAATTGGGCCCAGTACTTATCCCTTGGATACCTTGTGATATACTACAACTCAAGCGTCACAATACTGCAAAGAATCAAAGGACTTGAGATGGTGATGTTGGATAGTGAGCCATATGCTGTTGGACGTTTGGGATATATATATGCATATATATGCAAAGCATCAACTTTATTCATGTGTGAATCTTGTGGTGGTTGAGATCTCTGTTGGTGTCTGTCCTTTTAACAAAGTTTCTCCTATCCATGTAGTGTTGTGCTTTAATTGGATGCTGGAGTGAAGTTTTCTCACTATCATTTAGGGTGACTGTTTTAACCTTTGAATGGCTAGCTGATTAATTAGGGTGGCAATTATTGACATGTAAAGGTTTGGATTTAGGATATATAATCGGATTCGGGTGATAACTAACCCGATATATCTAACCCGATTATTAAACAGATTTACTTACAACTTTAATAACTTATTGTTGACTTGAATAATTTGTTTATGATCGAAATACCTCGTGCACATATTTCTGATTAAACAGTTTATTAGATAATAAGTGATTTATGTTCATATTTAATATTCCCGCTATTTATATCTGATAAATAGGTCGTAATCATTTTGGCAATTTAGTATGAGTGATGAATTATTAGTTCGCAGATTTTCTACCGGAACACTATCGTATGATTTGAGCTAATTATTTCTTGAAATGGTTCGCGGGCAAGGTCATCTATAATGTTTATCTAGTCTATAATTAGCCATCGGACATGTAATTTAGTAAAAACTAGATAAAAATTTACTTAAAGAACTAAATTTAATAACTAATCTTAAAATTTTTATACAAAAAAAAAATCATCTTAGGGTTTCTGATCTGGAAAAGAAAAAAGAAAAAAAAGACTATAAGAGAGGTACTAAGACCAAATATAATCAGGCCCAAGGCCCAGATATAATATCCAAGGGCTGCTACCTAAGAATGAGAAATGGGGAGAAAGAAAAACTGAAATTAAAGGAAATTCTCAAAGAACAGCCTTCATTTTCTAACATTCCCTCCTGAGGATTTTATAAGTCAATCTTTATATATATATATATATATATATATGATTTTCATATGATATCTTGAATTAGCTAACTCCAATCATTTTTAAATGAAAAGATATCAACCAAGTAATATTCTATTAAAATATTAAAAAATAAATTTTAATATTTTTAAAAGAACTTTCGCGGGATCAAATAGGGTCGAGGAGATTTTTAATTTTTAATTTGGTAAGCTAAGCTAATGTTGGATATGGCTAAAGAAAAAAGGGGCGAGTCAGATTATAAAATTTGTAAGCATATTTTAGTAATTTAATCAATAAAATTAAATAAAATACTAAGGTGAATAGCAGTTAGCCAAAATAATGCAATACACATACTATAGGGAAGAACAAAATTTCTAAAATCATACTGAATTGAAAAAGGCCGTCGAAAAAATCTAGCTGGCGCAGCTCTCGATCAAGCTCGACACAAAAATAAGTCGAGCTAAGCTTGATTTTGAAGTTTAGGCTTAAAATTAAATTCGAGCCGTGTTGGATCTCGAGCCAGATCAAGAGATATATATATATATATATATAAAGTTTGATTTTAACCTAATTTAATTTAAATTTGTTTAGCTTGAAAATAACTTAAATTAATAAGATTTGAAATTGCTATTTGAGTAGGTTTTTTAAGCTCAAGCTCAGTTTGAATTCAAAATAGACTCAAATTAAAATAATTTAAATTTAAATTTGATTATAAATCTAAGCTCAAAATTAATTTTAATTCAAACTTGATTAGACCCACTCGATCAAACTCGGTCCTTTACATCCCTAGAATTGAATTGGTCCCATTATTATGTTTAGACTGATGTTGGATTCGCTTTCATTTAGAACTTTTTATTGATGTATTCAAAAGTAGGGACATCCTGGAGGTCAAAGTAGTCTTCTTGACTTAGCCTACAGGTCCCCTTTAATTTTGTGTCAGCTTTTGCAAGGGCAAAGGTGCCAAAGGGCCTTGAACTGAAATCAATTTGCGTTAGTAAAAGAGGACGTCGCAGCAATGGGGAGTCCTACGGAGGGCCATGAACAAAATATATTGGAGATGATGTCTTCTGCAATTAAGGTCTCGCAGCATTGGTGGATGGATTTGGGACAAACTTAACATGGATAAACTTATCCACCAAAATTATCTTGTTGAATAAACCTGGATTTTTTTTGTTCGTTTTTAAATGAGAAGTCCCTACATTGATAGTTCAGTAAAAATAGTAATATGGTACAATTTGATATGCGGAATGTAAATGGGAATAGTGTGTCAGTCCTTAAACAAATCCTACTGTTGGTGTATAGACCAACCAATAGATAACCAAGAAGGTATTAAGAGCAGTACAAATCTCAAACATTTGAGCACCGGAATAAAGGAAGTGGGACAATAGCTCTGGTGACAAACCTCTTGCTTGGCCAACTATGGCCGCTACAAATGGAAGCATCAAGGAGCCGGAGGAACATAGACAAAGACAAATTAGCGTCCTATGGCTCGGTCAACACCACAGTAGAACTGATGAATACAAACCTGCAACACATAAACTACAAAACCTAAAGGAAATAAAAGTTAAGAGAGTAGGATAGGATATAGCCAAGATCAAAGCAACTCAACTTACAACATCTCAAAGAATCACAAAATCCTAACCAACAAACTAAGGAAGGTTTTGAAAAAAAAATAAAGGCATCCACAATACCCTAAAGCAACGCCAAGTAATTGGTTGGGTGGCTACGAGGGAAACTAGGTTGCTATAGGGTCATGGCAAAGGTGGCGGAACCAAAACTGAGGAGAAGGGAGGGGGCTTGTGTATTAAAAGTCAGGCAACTACTGCGTTGGAATGAGGGAGCCTCATAGGGCAGGGACAAGGAACAGAGAGGAGAGATTAGTGCTATGGTCGACAGCCAAGCGACGAGAGGGAAGAGATAGTAGTGGGAGACCATGACAAAGATCGATGGAGGAGAAATAGGAATGCAATTAGGGAGAGTGAGATAGAATAGGCAGTGGGGAAGGCATAATAGGAGAGGGGATGGCAACGTCTGTGATGATTGAGAATAGCTCCATTGGAAAGAAGAAAAGAAAGGGAAGGAGTGAAACGAAGGGAGGGAGAAGACCTCTTGATATACTTAGTTAAGATCTTTTCTTATTGCGTTAGTTGTTTATTTTTATTAAAATAAAATTTCTGTAGGTCGCGTTAGAATGCAGGAGGAGTCGCGTTCGAATGCCTGCATCGTGTTCGCACATACAGAGATGGAGCTTTTGGTGCGTTCGAACGCGATTAGCGAGAATCCTTTAGAATTAGGGTTACATATTGTTATAAGACTTATTGACTAGCCTTTATAAATATGTGGATAGTAGCCAACTTCATAATGCTATTGGATTATTAATTTCTTTCCTTTTATCTTCTCTCTAGACTCTCTCCCTCCTCCCTCTTCACCATCCTTTCACCTCTATCGTTGGCAAGGTTTCTTCTAACTTTTAATCTCCCTTGACTATTGAGCCACCCCTCTTCTTTGGAATCTCGACCACTTCGTTCCCTTCATCTATATTCCTTAATCACATCCACCATCCACCTTCATCTCCATACCTATCCATAACCCTAACATCCACTCCACCCATCACCACCACCATCACCCACGTTATTCCATATTTTTATACCTACTACAGTGTGAATCTATGAAGGGCGTAAATACAAAAGTTGTAGATCAAGAAGTTACAAATCTAACCCAATTAATTTCATAATTTTCTAACTACCGGAGAATATCTAACAAATATTTTTCTACTATTGTGCAGACTGATTCCTATAATACATTCAGATCTTGAAAGAATTATTGCGTAATCTATCTTTGGTACAAGAACCCATCAATTTGGTATCAGAGCAAGCGAACCTCAGACCTCAATTAATAGTTAAAACAAGAAAGATGATATCAACGAGGAGACCTATGGAGAGCACACCGATAAGGGAAGACTCAATCCACGATGACCCTAACCGTGAGACCGATTCCTTTAGAGTGACCACAGTAAGACTGAGTCAACCAACGTCCATGAGTGCGAATATGGATGAACTTAAGGGCATGTTCCAAATATTGTTGCATAGAGTTGATACAATGCAAAAGAATCACAATGAATTCAAGGAATATGTCGTGAACCGATTGAGTTTGTCATCTCCTCAACGACAATCGGAGTTTCAAGGACTTGCGGTGGGACCTCATCGAACCAATACCCCACAAATCCAGGTGCGTCATATGAGTGTCAACGATCCCCTCTTACTTATGCCTACACATCATCCCCCACCACTGTTATAAAACTCAAGACCGGCGGTTGTGGAACCCGAGAAGCATGCGGCACCGGTGCGCTTCATCGATGAGGAGGATTGGCACTTTGAGATAAGGTTGATCTCTATAGAGATGGTGATGGACGTGCTCGAGGATTTAGAGAAGGTGATCAACATGCCCAAAGGTTTAGACCTGCACCACAGATCTTTTGCAAACCCGACAATGCTATTCAGGAGAGAACCGCATGCTTGAACTTTTCTAAATTCCAAGGCGGTGATCCAATGGATTGGGTGTTTCAAGTTGAATAATATTTTGATTGTCAAGGTACATCGAAAGATGCAAATGTCCAGATGGCAATCTTTCACCTCCAAGGAATGACAATGCATTAGTATAGATCGGTTATTCGTGGTGGTGGATTTACCGGATGGGCTGATTTTTGTAGGAGGATTATACGCAGATTTGGGACAATGACATATAAAAATTTTTCTACCACATTAAGCAAGATGGTTCAGAGGATGACCGTATTGGAGTACCAAGTTGAGTTTGAACGAGTTAATAGTCATTGTGAGCCACCTTGGCCCAAACAGATATTGATGAGCATATTTATTTCAAGGCTGCGGGATGAGATACAGGCGAATGTGATATAGTTAGTTAGGATCTTTTCTTATTGCATGAGATGTTTATTTTTATTAAAATAAAATTCCTGTAGGTCGCATTCGATCGCAGAAGGGGTCACGTTCGAACGCCCTTACGAACGCCTGCATCAAGTTCGCAAATACAGAGAACGCATATTATGTGTTTGAACGCGGTCGGGCGAGTTCGAACGCTCGTGTTTGAACGCTTGCATCACATTCGCACATACAAAGATGGAGTTTTTGGGTGCGTCCAAACGCGATCGACGAGAATCCTCTAGAATTAGGGTTTCATATTATTTTAGGACTTGTTGGCTAGCCTCTATAAATATGTGGATGGCAGCCAACTTCATTATGCAATTGGATTATTGATTTCTTGCCTTCTATCTTCTCTCTAGACTCTCTTCCTTCTCCCTCCTCCCTCTTCACCATCGTTCCACCTCTACCATTGGCAAGGTTTCTTCTAACTTCTAATCTCCCTCGACTATCGAGTCACCCCTCTTCTTTAGGATCTCGACCACTTCGTTCCCTTCGTCTATATCCCTTAATCATATCCACCATCCACCTTCACTTCCATACCCATCCATAACCCCAACATCCACTCCATCCGTCAGCACCACCATCACCCATGTTATTCCATATTTTTGTCCCTGCTACAGTTCGAATCTGTGAAGGGCATAAATACAAAAGTTGTAGATCAAGAAGTTGTAGATCAAAACCAATTAGTTTCATAATTTTCTAAGTACCGACGAATATTTTCCCACGGTTGCGTGGACTGATTTATATAATATATTCAGATCTTGAAGAAATCATTGTGTATCCTATCTTTGGTACAAAAACTTATCAAGTGATATTAGAGCTTATCATTGGTATCAGAGCTTATCAGGATATTCGTGCTCTTTGTCCTACTACTCTTAAGGAGGCTTTTGAGAAGGCCATAAGGATGGAGCAAAAATATAAGGCTCTAAAGATGGCAGCGAAAACCAATTAGGGCAATCGAGATGGACAGTTTGCACCTAGAACGCCGACTAAAAATTCTACGGTTTGAAAAACAGCGGTTGCGAGCACTAGACCACGACCACCTTTGAGACCTTCTTCCGATGTCAAATGAAGCACAAGACCCCCCGTTCGAACTCTCACACCTGCCCAAGTGGAGGAGC
Organism: Typha angustifolia; assembly: GCF_048772165.1. Classification (NCBI taxonomy): domain Eukaryota; kingdom Viridiplantae; phylum Streptophyta; class Magnoliopsida; order Poales; family Typhaceae; genus Typha; species Typha angustifolia. The sequence goes on along the minus strand of NC_133252.1, from coordinate 4,644,111 downwards.
GAAGAGCAAAGGGTCTTTGCTTTCAATGTGATGAGTGTTTTCACCCCTAGTCATCGGTGTTCTAAACCGATCGGGAGTGTGATGCTTATCGACGGTTTTGAGGAGGATGATGAGGTTGTTGATGATGGAGAGTGTCCAGAGGAGGTCCATGAGAAGGTCGTTGTGGAGGATGTAGAGGAAGATATCCAAGCTGAAATATCGATACATGCATATTCGGGTACTTCTGCGTTGAGGACATTACGAGTAGATAGACTCGTTAGAAAGCATTGTGTGCACATCTTCATCAATTCGGGGACTACACACAACTTTCTAGACAAAAGGTTAGTGAAAATATTGGGTTTGGATGCCGAACCGACCACGAGATTTGACGTTGCTATTGGAGACGACACGAAGCTTAAGGTGGAGAGCTTGTGTCGCCAGGTCAGTATACGGGTGCAAAGACACGACATCATTGTGGACTTGTATTAGTTGACACTGCGAGGAGCCAATATTGTCCTTGGTGCTCAGTGATTACAGAGTTTGGGACATGTCACGTTTGATTTCCGGAGCATATGGATGAAATTTAAACAAGGAAACAAAGATGTGCGACTTGATGGCGTTCGGTCTTCGCTGATTCCTGCGATACAGCCTATGGTGGGGCTGCCTTGTACGTATGATTTGGCCTATTTTTTGGACTGTTTGAGGAACCGCAAGAGTTGCCACCAACGAGAGCGGTAGACTATTGCATAGAGATTGTACTAGGGGTTGCACTGGTGAATGTGAGACCATATTGGTATCCACATGTGCAAAAAGAAGTTATCTCAAAGATGGTAGCTGAGATGTTGGAGCAATGTCTCATTCAACTAAGTCATAGCTCATACTCATCTCCTATGCTATTGGTGCGAAAAAAGGACGGGACATGATGTTTTTGTGTCGACTATCTGGCATTAAACGTTATTATCGTCAAGGACCGATATCCTATTCCGGTTATCGACAAGTTTGCAGGGGTGACTATATTTAGTAAACTTGACTTGAGAGCCGAGTTTCATCAAATTAGAGTTCACCCGGCGGATGTGCACAAAACTGCATTTCGGACTCCAGACGGGCATTACGAGTTTCGGGTGATGCCTTTTGGTCTCACTAATGCTCCAGCTACCTTTCAAGGCCTCATGAATGATATATTTCGGCCTCTCTTGCGAAGGTATGTCGTGATATTTTTAGACGACATTTTGGTGTATAACAGGACTGAATTGGAGCATTGGCGGCATTTGGAGGATGTGCTGAATTTATTAAAACAAAACCAATTGAAGATTAAGAAGTCCAAGTGCCTATGGGGAGTATCACAAGTGGAGTATTTAGGCCACATCATTTTAACGGATGATGTAGCGGCGGATCCTCAAAAGGTTGCATGTATGACCACTTGGCCTATTCCTACTACTACCATCGGATTGAGAGGATTTTTGGGGCTGACCGGATATTATTGCCGATTCATCACCAGATATGGCAAGATCGCTACTCCTCTCACTTCTTTGTTGAAGAAAGACTCTTTTAGATGGACGGATGGAGCCACTTCAGCCTTTGAAAAACTGAAAACAGCAATAACGACGACACCTATTCTATCTCTACCGGACTTCACCAAAGAGTTTATTATAGAATGTGATGCGTCGGGTGTTGGTATAGGAGCTGTACTAATGCAAAGAGGACGTCCCATAGCCTTTCTTAGTAAGGCTTTGTCATAAAAATCTCAGCAATTATTGATTTAGGAGAGAGAGATGTTGACAATTTTGTATGCGGTGATAAAGTGGATGCCTTATTTGATTGGCAGACGATTCATTATCCGAATCGATCAAAGGAGCTTTCCATATTTTATGGGATAGAGTATACACACTCCGGCATACCAGAGATGGGTCACAAAATTGCTGGGATATAATTATGAAATCTAATACAAGAAGAGAACTAAAATAGAGCAGCGGATGCACTATCGCACCAACCCGATACCGAGCTTGCAACCTATTCTTCTCTTACCTTTCCCTTCCTTGATGAGCTAAAGTATGCATGTACATTTGACCCAGATATTTTGAGATTGTTGTAGAAGGTGGTGGATGATCCGGAGCGCCATATAGAGTTGGAGAATCGAGGTGGTTTGCTGCTGGACCGCGGATGCATTCGTGTGCCCGCAAATGAAGAATTACAGCAGAAATTGTTGGAGCACTTCCACTAAACTTCAGAAACTGGTCATGAGGGTGTCTTGAGGACTTATAGGAGGATATCTCAGTGTTGCACGTGGCCAGGATTGAGACGGGATGTGAGGAGTTTTGTCTGTGCTTGCGAAGTTTGTCAAAGGGCTAAGGCAACCATATTGAAACCAGTCGGATTACTACAGCCTTTACATATATCGAACTTTGTTTGGGAAGACATTTCTATGGACTTCATAGAGGGTCTTCCACTGGTACATGGTTATTCCGTTATCTTTGTGGAGGTTGACAGATTGAGTAAGTATACGTACTTTTCGGTATTGTCACATTCGTTTTTAGCCAAGTTGGTGGCGGAAATTTTTGTTAGAGATGTTGTTCAATTACATGGCATGCCACGCACGATTGTCTCGGATTGTGATCGTGTATTTATGAGCGACTTTTGGACAAAATTTTTCAGATTGTAGGGAACTCGATTGAACTTCAGTTCGGCCTACCATCCACAGACGGACGGCCAAACCGAGGTGGTCAATCGAGGCACTGAGCAGTACTTAAGGTGCTTTATTAGAGATATGCCGAGACGATGGTTGGAGGTTCTTACTGTGGGTGGAGTGGTCTTATAATACTACCTACTATAGCAGCATTGGCATGACCCCATTTAAGGTGGTGTATGGACACACGGCTCCGACGTTATGCGCTTATGATCTAGTGGCATCTGTAAATCGGACGGAGGTGAACTTAGCGTTAATGGATAGAGACGCCATATTGAGGAGATTGCGTGCTCATCTTAAACTTGCTCAAAACCGCATGAAGTAAGTTTATGATCGTAGCCATAGGGAGCAGGAGTTTGACATCGGCAATTTGGTGTTTATGAGGGTGTAACCGTATCGATAGGTGACCTTACATCCGATGCGAAATCGAAAGTTAGTATATCGCTACTTTGGTCTGTTTCGGGTGTTGGAGCGTATTAGTCCGGTTGCATATCATTTGGAGCTGCCGGAGAGGTCAAGAGTGCATCCTGTCTTCCATGTTTCACTGTTGAGAGAGCACATTTGAGATAATGAGATTGTTGGATTAGTTCTATCGGAGCCATTGGAGGAGATAGAGATCATAGAGCCAGTTCGTGTACTTGCTAGGCACCGACAATAACATGGTACCAGATTATATATGGAGATTCTAGTTGAGTGGCTTGGCAAGCCATCTGATAAGGCGACATGGGAGTTAGAGACCGATATTTTGGAGCGTTTCCCCGACTTTTCACCTTGAGGGCAAGGTGGGGGAAGGGTGGTAGGCTAATATACTTAGTTAGGATCTTTTCTTATTGCATTAGTTATTTATTTTCATTAAAATAAAATTCTTGAAGATCGCATTCGAATGTAGGAGGGATCGTGTTCGAACGCCCTTGCGAACGCTTGCATTAGGTTCGCAAATATAGAGAACGCATATTGTGCGTTCAAACGCGGTTGGGCGAGTTCGAATGCCCGCATTCAAATACCTGCATCACGTTCGCACAAATAGAGATGGAGCTTTTGGTGAGTTCGAACGCGATCGGTGGAAATCCTCTAGAATTAAGGTTACATATTGTTATAGGACTTGTTGGCTAGCCTCTATAAATATGTGGATGGCAGCCAACTTCATAATGCTATTGGATTGTTGATTTTGTCTCTTATCTTCTCTCTAGACTCTCTCTCTCCTCCCTCTTCACCATCCTTTCACCTTTATCATTGGCAAGGTTTCTTCTAACTTCTAATCTCCCTCGACTATCGAGCCACCCCTCTTCTTTGGAATCTCGACCATTTCAATCTCTTCGTCTATATCCCTTAATCACATCCACCATCCACCTTCATCTCCATACCCATCCATAACCCTAACATTCACTCCACCCGTCACCACCACCATCACCCACGTTATTTCATATTTTTGTCTCTTCTATAGTGTGAATCTGTGAAGGGTATAAATACAAAAGTTGTAGATCAGGAAGTTACAGATCTAACCCAATTAGTTTCATAATTTTCTGATTACCGAAGAATATATGACGAATATTTTCCCACAGTTATGCAGACTGATTCCTATAATATATTCAGATCTTGAAGGAATCGTTGCGTAGCCTATCTTCTATGTGTGAGTTTATTGATAAAATTATGCATTCCTTCCTTGTATCTTGCAATTGCATGAAAACTTGTTACAAATTATTTTATATACGCTTAATTTATTCCTCGGTAAGTATAAGTATGCATTGAAATGTTCATTATACATTTACATTGTTTATAGACTATTTATATAATACTCGTAGGATGTTTGCTGACCACCTCTCACTGGAAACCTATAGAGTTAGAGGAGCCAAATGTGGGTGGTGAAGAGTAGCTAATTTTACTTCCTGTCAGAGTTTATCTACTTTATTGTCTTGTTAGACTTATCACTTACAAGAATTTTTTGTTTTGAGTTTTATATTTTGGACATATATTTTTGTGGAAATATTTTACTAACATGTCATATGAAGAATCATATGAAGAACCACGTTGGATGTTTACCACGTGTATTTGGAGGTGAGTGTTTCATAGAACTTGTGTTCCGACTTTTGAACACCATCTAAAAACATTTGTATGCTCATCAAACACTCTCCTAATAGTGGTTGCATCCTTGAAGAGTTTGCAAGATTTTGTTCCTTCTTTCACAAGTCATTTAAACATTAATATAGACTGTTTGAATGCTGATACAGGTTGAACCCATTTAAAAACTACCTCAAAAATGACAAATTCTAATTTGTTGACTTAATTTTCTTCACTCCAACATCTAAATTATTGCATTTCTTTATCATATAGAAATGTATTGAATGTGTTTTGTATCAACGGATTTATCATCTAGTACAAAATCACCAATAAAAAGCGTAAATGAGTGTCTATTGTGTAGACCTAATTACCTAAAGCCTGATTGTTTTAGATGTCAAATAAGCCCAACTTTATTATAGTATAGTGAGGTCTATACTAGTTTATTATCTAAACAATAGTTTGTCTCAATATTTATATTTAGCAATAAAAATTTAAGTATTATTTATACCCTTAAAAAAAAGACAATACTTCAATTAACTATTCGTTTAATTCTTTTCTCCCACTCTTTTTTTTCTCTCCTTTTATTATCCATCCGCCGTAAAGGATATATACTTTGGTTATTATCAATATATATTCTAAGTTTATTACTTCTTTATGTCTCATCAAATATAATTGTTATTACTATGCTATGCTGGCTTATAATCAAACACTATAGTAGCCTAAACCTATTTAAAATTTCCTATTCAAATATACGAAATGAGCATAGCTATACTAGTTTAGGAGTTATTCCATGTCCAAATGCTACCTTAGAATTTGACCATTTGTTTCTGCCAAAACATGGAAGGCAAATTATAAATTTAAGTGCAATGGTTTGCAAATAGAAAGATTCTGATCATCCCTGGAATATTGAGGACAAGATAAGATTGTACATAGATTCTTGGAGCAATTCTGATAGGATATCTATCAGAAATGTTTATAAGGAATATTATATAGCAGTCAGATGCAATGGATTTTTCCATATCTTTGAATTTTGACATATCAAGCACATAGTCACTTTCAATTTCATAGGAAAAGAAGAAGATATTTTTACATAATTACCAGTAAAAATATTTAAAGTGTCAATATTGCCAATATTTTCTTTAGTCATTTAATGTCACATGTTTGGAATATTCTATAAATATTCCTCAAAAAATTAACCAAATATTTGGATGACAATTACAATATTTTAAATATTGTTAGCAGCAATTGTGTAAGCATCCCCCCCTCCAGAAATTAATAAAAAGAAGAAGAAGAAGAAGAAGTCCAAATCTATTGTATTTAATATCTCAAAATCATCCCACTAATATAAACTTCTCTTTCCCTTCTCCATTATATTCCCACAATATTGATGTATATCTCCTGCCATCAGATAACAAAATCCAATACCCTAAATTAAATGCCAAAAATGTTTATAAGGTAAAAGAAAAGAAAAGAAAAGAAAAGAAAGAACGAAAAGAGAAGTGTGAATTTCTCATTTCCCTTCTCTCTTTCTCTCTCTCTCTCTCTCTCTCTCTCAAACACAGGACAAACAACACTCTGTTTTCTTTCTGTCATGCTACTGTCAAGCTGCTGCTGCTGCTACTGGAGAGTCTTGGTCTTGTCCTCTCAGGTGAAGGCCTCTCATCCATGGCTTTCCTTTTATTGCTGCCTCCACTGTTTTTCCTATCATTGTTCTTCTCCTGCTCCTGCTCCTGCTCCTGCTCCTCCTCCTCCTCCTCCTTCTCCTCTGGCTTTTGCTCCTCATCCTCATCCGCATCCTCATCCTCATCCTCCTCTTTGCTTTTACCTTTAAGCAGGTGGTGTCTGAGCCTCTTCATGTCTGCGAGCTGCACTGGTTTGTGAAAGAACTCCTCTGCTCCTCCCTCCAAGCATCTGTCATCATCAGTACACATCATGATCTGCTCCTTGTTTATAAGGAAGAGGAATAAAGGAGATCTACTAATGTGCACAAGTGGGAAAGATTTTGAGATGTTTGACCAACATATACAGAAAGGACTAGTCCTTTTCTTATTTTCTTTTTTCCTTCTCTTCCCCCAGATTCCTTTCCAGGTTTGACTACTGAAAGATATTACCTACAAGAATATTTTTCATTGCAAGAGTTTGTGCAAGATGTGAATTATCCATGCAAACATAACAACAAAATCCTAAAGTTGGTAGCCGCCAACATTCTCACTTATTCTTAGGCTCTAGATATTTTTAATATGCCTAAGAAGTGGACTTCACCTAACTAGAAGGACAAATTATTTTTTTCTCCTTTTTCCCAAGGTAGATCCAAGGACTTTTAAACAAAAGATTTGCACCAATTACTCTAGAAGCTTAAACTAGTAGAGAACTGTAATATTATTCTAATAGACTCAGACACCACTACTTTGTGAATTTATATTAGGTGTTATGGTTTTCTAGAATTATTCCCTACTTTGTGGTTTGGCATTATTGAATTTCTTTTGCATGTCACTTTAGGCATTATGTTGCAAATATCATAGCATTATGGAGATAATTGGAGTAATTAAAGGGTATAGTGTGAGGGTCCATATAAAGTAGAAGAACAAATAAACTATACACAGAATTTTCAAAAGGTTTTGGAAGGAAGTTATTCTCAGGGTTAATCACATTTGGAATCCAAAACTATTCTAATTTATCTCTCACATTCTTAATAGTAGAAATATTAGATGTCTGTTTTAGCCCTCAACAGTTTCTCTCATTTTCTCTAAAATAGGGGTAAATGATCCTAACATTATAACAAATATAGAGGAACATTTAGGAGTTTTATATATATAACTTTTAAGCGTTGTTAAGCTAACAGGAAAAGTAAAGAAATTTGAAATAATATATAATATAGCATTCGTCCTATCTTCTTTTCTTCTCTATGAATCACAACAAAGTAAATTCTATTTCAGTATCTCAGATGCAATCTCTCACCTGTTGATCATAGAGGGAGCATTCTCAGAAGACATGACCACAACTGGGATATCCTTCAGAGATGATGATTCCTGAAAGCAATAAGAAAAGATTAATCCTATTAAGTAACCACCATGATCCTAAGATCTTTACGACAGAAAGTAGAATTAGTTAATTAATCAATGCAAACATACATTAAATTTTTATTTTTATTTTTAAAGAAAAAACCCACCTTGATCTTCTTCAGCAGATCATATCCTGTCATCCCTGGCATGTAATAGTCTGTGATGATCAAATTCACCTCAATCTCCTGAGACCAGACAAAATCCATCATCTCGCAAAGCTTCCAACAGATACAAAGCTTAAAGAAAAAGAAAAGAATATATGTCTAAAATTTCGTCAAATCACCTGGTGATCAGTGGATGCAGAAGAAGGTGGGTCAGTTTGCACATCCATCAAGCCCAGCAACTCCAAAGCCTTGCTCCCAGAATCCACTGTGGTTACTGAAACAAACAAATATAAGCTGAAAGGAAATCAAACAAATGAGTTGAGTTGAGTTGAGTTGTTCTTGCAGCAGTACACCAAGGAGACTGGCTACCTTGGTAGGAGGAGGTCTTGAGGAGCCTCTCAATGAGCTTTCTATCAATGAGGCTATCATCCACAGCCAGGACGTGGAATTGGGTCTCTGCATCAACTGCCATTCTTATCTTTCTTTCAAGAGGTTGAATGAAGAGAGAGGATCAAACACTTGGTGGGTTTGATTGTATGTCTTCTTCTTTCTTTCTTTTTTTTTCTTTTCTTTTCTTTTTTTTGGGTTTTGGTTTTTCTCTTCCCTTTGCAATTGGATATAAAAACCAATCGGAAACCCAAATCCCAACTCCTCTTGGAAAGCAAGATCCGACCGGATTTTGTACCAAATCTCCTAAAAAAGATCACGATTTTTGAATTGGAGACCAAGCAAGTCCCCACAAACAAACTCGATCTCCCTCTCCCTCTCTCTCCCTCTCTCTCTCTTTCTCTTGGTGGGGTTATGAATTATATTCCTCAGACCACCCACTTACCATGATCCAATGCCAGGCGGGTCTTTGAGATTGGGGGAGGGACACGATCAAGGGTGTCTGATGGTGGTGGCCCACCCAATCCATCCCCCTAGATCCGCTGACGTCACCCGTGCTTCTACGGTATCTTTCCTCTACAGCAACTGAGGTGTGGGTAGGGGGGAGCAATTCCATGTGATCATCTTCAGATTTGCCTCCCATTCTTATCACCACTCTATCTCTCTCTAACATCTCTATCCCTTCTAGATATACCCATCAATGTCTTTCTTTTCTTTTCTTTTCTTTCTTTTTTTCCCCTTTCTTGATTTGGAGGCTATTAGGGGCCAAAAGAATCCGGAATAGATCGTATGGGCAGCAACTTGCTGTAACTTCCATGCTTAACACTTGGGGAGGCCCAAAAGGTGCAATGTACCGCGTGCTGCCATGGGGGAGAGAAAGACACGACCTTACTGGATGTTCTTAAACTTGGTCAAAGTTTAGTTTATGAAGGAAGATTTGGGCTGAAAGGAAGAGGAGTTTTAAGAGCCTTTTTTTTCTTAAATTTTTTTTACCAAAAAAAAAAAAAAAAGTAAGATCTTATAGATTAATGGTTAATTTGCGGACCAATATTTGTACAAGTTCACAACGGTAACATAAGTCGCTTCAATATTTGCCGAACAATCAGCAGTCTTATTAGTTTCGCTATAAATATGGTTAACTTTGTGATTTTAATAATTGCTAATTAAGTGTTCAATGTCTTCAATAACTGATTCAATAGCCCACAGAGGACTTTATTCAACCCTACGAATTTTAATCAATCGGAGTGAGTAAGATTCTAGCCAAATACTAGAAAAGCCACGATCCTGATTACTTAAAAGAGCCTCCTCCCTACTGCTTTTGCCAATAAAGCACATTTGTAGGGGGCCACACTCGTATGAGTGTAATCGAGCTGGCTTAAATTGAAAATAATTTCAAATAAATTTGTGATTAAGTTTGAATTGAAATTATTTTAATTCGAGCATATTTTAAGCTAATTTTAAGCTCGAGTTAAATGAGCAGATCAATAATTAATTTCAAGTCTTAATCAATTCAAAAAAATTTCGAGCTTGATCAAGCTTAAAATAAGACCTAGTTCAAAATATATACTAATAGAAATATCCATGTATTTTAAAAAGAAATGATATTGGCAGAATTTAGAAATTAACTCTACAAGATTGGAGTACACAATAATCCACTTAAATAAATTTTAGAATATAAGTATAGTATAGTATAGAAAGTATTACTCATATTATATATATATATATATATATATATATATATATATATATATATATATATATATAATTATTTCGAGCATTATCGAGCCTACTTAATTGAGGCTCAGCTCATTCTCAAGCTGAGCTTTGTCTAGCCTTATTGAGCCAAGCTCAAGCTGACTTGATTATTTTGACAGCCCTCATGCCTGGTACCTATAAGGAAGTATTAGCATTAGACTATCACACAATAAAGCCCACTCCCCCTTCTTATGACTATCCATAAAGGATCCATCGATATTTGTCTTGATCTAACCAAATAGTAGAGGTTGGAGGTTCCCAGCAGATTGTCACAGAGGTGGGTGTGGGCTTAAGATGGCCGACAGAAGTTGTTCAAGATATTCATTTGCTAATGCTAAATTTGGAGTCCAAACCTTATCATCTTCTCGAAAGTTGTCAAAATGTATCTGATTCCTAAATTTCCAAATATGCCAAAGTAAGCCAAACAAGTCCTCAGCCAGGCTTTGTCTTTTGCTATCAGCTCCTCACCCTCCACTAGCCACAGACCATACAACCATCTATCACCAAAACTAAGGTTGATCGCCAAGAGGTCCCTTAAAAAAATTCAAAAGATTGGTAGCAACTCTACGATGGGCAAATAAATGGTAAATGGCTTTTCGCTCAAAAGAGTAGACTGGGCGATGAACGTTAGAAGAAAGATCCATAGACAAAAGGTGAGCTTTGGTAGGAAGCCTACCTCAACATAGTTTCCAAATGAAAGTTTTAGTTTTAGATAAGACTTCAAGGGACCATACCCTCCTCCACTCTTCTCAGATGACTTGAGAACCATTAGGATTATAGACAAAATAATAAGTGAATTTAGATGAGATGATACCAGAAGGGTGAAGCTCCAAAATCTAGTCATCCTTTTGATGCTTAATGGGAAGGATGATAGAAAGGATGGAGTAACCCAAGCTAGGCCAGAAAATTTTTATTCTCTCGTGATAATATCATAATCCCATTGACCATAAGATTCGAGACTTTAGCAAAATCATTCTTATAGGCCATATTGACATAAATCGGCCAACGGTCCAACTAAGTAGTGACCGAGGGGTTATTCCAAATATTAGTAGTTTTACCATTTTTAATATGCTTGGTCAACCCTCCCCCGACTCCTAAATTGCAGATAGAATGAGCCTTCAATAACAATATGACTTCTTCTTTTTTTCTAAAAACCAAGAATGTGGGATCCCATACCAAGCAATCATGATTCTAGTCTACATATTATTACTTCCATTGAGGATAGGCTGGAATTTTTTTTTTTTTTTTTTTGCAATTAGGGAGATACACGCAGTACGCAAGTCTTTATAGCTAAGCCATCTTCTATCTTCAGTTTATAAATTTGGTCCCATCCCACTAAATGCGAACATTTCCTAGTGGAATTCTTCTCTCAAAGAAAATTGCAAGAACTTTAGCAATATGATCAATGGTTGCCAAGTGGGTCATGGAGGACTTTAAGCATACTCGTATAGAATTAAGGACCAAATTAATAAGAATAATTCTTCTTGCCTATGTAAGAGAGGCTTTTTTCCATCTTACTATTTTAGTTAAGTTTTGCTAAAAAATCTTCATGATCGTTAATAAGCAGACAAGATGGGGAAATTTTAGATCCTAAATATTTAAATAAAAATAAATATGCAATGAGCCAATAACTGAATTGTGTAGACTATTAGAAACTTTGTCCAATAAATACATATCAAATTTTGACTTGTTAATTTTAAGATTTGTGATCTGCTCACACTTTTGAAAAACAAAGAATTCAACGTTTTGCAAGAATTAGGACAAACACTGATAACCAAGAGAAAGTCATCAGCGCACATCAGGTGATTAATGACCTCCTCAATCCCAAAATATAAGGGGGTAATCTTCTTTTCATCATAGCCTTACACATAAATTGAGTGAAAATTCCAGCAACAAAATAAATAAATATGGAAATAGTGGGTACCCTGCTCTAACCTAAACCAATTAGTCAAAAAGCCATTTATAAAAGCTACAAAAATAGGGGATGAAATACAAGAAACTATGCAACTAACAAAATTAGTTGGAAAATTCATACCAGTCATGATATTAGAGCAACCTCTCCATTTAAGCGATCAAAGGCCTTCTCTAGATCAATTTTAATCATCATATAATTATCACTACAGGCAAAAGAATTTATAAAATGAGCAATCTCATGAGTGAAATTAATGTTATCACTAATTTATAATCATCACTATAGGCTTAAAGTCCACAACTCTAGACGAGTGATCTATCTTGGGACAATAGTAAGGTAAGTATGGGTCCATTGCAAGGGTAGAAGAGTTTTAAAAGTCAACAAACGTCTTAAGAAAATTATTAGAAATAATGTTCTAATAAGTTTAATAGAATTTTACTTGAAAACCATTAGGACTCGGACTTCCTAGCCAACATGGATGAAAGAACCTTTCTAACCTCCACATAAATGAACTGCCTTAGTAGTTCATCATTACAAGAAGAGTTAATATGAGGGAGCTTTGTCTAAGATAGAGTTTGCCTCAACATCCATACGCCAAAGCTTCTTATAGAAACCAACAAAGATATCCTAAATCTCAGAAAAAGACGAAACCGCATTATCATCATTCACATAGATTTTATCAATAAAAATTTTATACCTCCTAATTTTGGTAAACAATTGAAAATTATTATATTTCCATCACCATGGGTGACCCACTTAGTTCTAGATTTACCTTGCCATTTTATGTTAATTTTCTTAGAAAGTAGTAGATTTGTGATTAAGGATAGCTAGATTAATATTGTCGATCGTAGAAAGTCTCAAGTCCTCCACTTCAAGCTTCTTAATCTTTTGTCTGACATTATCAAGGTTCACCTCTAGGCGGCCTAAATTTTATTTATTCTTCATAGATACAGCTCGCTTATAGAGTTCAGTTTAGAGATTAGGAGTTGAGAAGAGTGAATACTTTGGTTTCTCTCTCGACCCAAAATGTTAGCCTTAAAATCTCCAACTTCATTATATTTAAACCAGAATTATTCAAATCGAAAATGTTACTTTCCAATTTTTTTAAGCTGGCCCAAAGTAAGTAAAACAAGTGCATAATCAGCAACAATCCTTATGTTCAACAAAAATGCAAGAAAACCGAGTAATAAGAATAGAGTTAACAGGCACCTAATCTAATCTAACTAAGATCCTCATAAATGTGTCTATTATTACACCATGTATGAGGAGACCCAGTAAAGCTAGTGTTGATCAAATTTGAACTGTTAACCATATTTCTAAAAATCGCTGAATAAGTCATCCAAAAGGGTCTCCCCTCAAGTTTATCCTCAGGATTCAAGAAATAGTTAAAATCCCAATCATAACTCTCGAGATGTTGATAGAGATTAAGCTAATTAAGTTCATGCCAAAGCCAATTAAGGGGATTGGTACGAGCATAAATTACTAAAATATGGTAGGTGGGTGTACCTTGACCAAATACAAGTCCATGTATTAGTTGAGTCGAAGATTGAATGATCGAGATCTTGTACAAGAAAGTTTGTTGGCAAAGAAGAATACCTCCCGCCACACTTGTTCCTAGAATAAAAGCTTCTGTCCACTCTAGACTAATTCTTCACAAATTTTTTTTTTGTATTGTTAGTATATGAATATGTCTCTAAAAGAGCAAAATGTTAGGAGAATACAAGTTCAATTGTTTAAATAAGTAAATTTTTTTACCCCTAATATTCTTTGATAGCAAACACATTAGGAAACCATAAGGGAAGCTTCATCCAAGTTTGATGAATCTAGAGAAGCAAGAACAATGGATTTGGGGCCCTAAGTTTCCTTATTATTCTTCTTTGTCTTATCATTTTTAGTTTTCAACAAAGATGCTTTTTTCACCATAAAGGACTTACACTACAGTTTTCTTTGCCAAAAAGACTTCAACGCCAAAATAGTCTTTCCTAAGTCATCTCTATAGCTTTGGTAGCTAGAGCAACCATCTCATCATGATCCAACCCCCCATTAGAGTCTAGGTGACCTGTGAGGAGGACATAGGAATGAGGGGGAAAGTTAAACCCCATCAACAATACTTCCCTAATGAGCATCAAAAGAGCTTGCTAGGAACTGACATCACCTTTAAGATTGAGCTCAGAAGGAAGATGATGTAGTAATTGGGATAGAGTACAGGGTTGAGGTCTCCAATGAATGAAAAATGAGAGATGGAGAGGTGTGGAGGCATTCATTCTAGGTTTAGTGTGATAGAATGGGAGAAGAAGAAACATGGGAGGAATCAAGTTGCGGTTAATAGGATGGGGGGTCGATATTATTAATTGCAATAAATTTCATATTACATTGAGATTGAGAGGTATTATCACCCCTTAGACCAATGGAATAACTACTACTGGGGCAATTAACTTGACAATCCATAGCCATGTCAACATTAAGGACGATTGAGATGTCTCAAGACATACCTATCATTTCACCTATTTCAGCGATCATCTTACCTTTGCTAGAGTGATTTACACTATTAGAATTTTTTTAGTGTTAGATTTCATCAAGCCTTTTAGATTAATTGCACTGTTGGCAGAGATGTAGTGCTCAAGACAATGGATGTAGTGGTTAGGTTATGCAGATTGCCCAAGGCAGTTGAAGCAACATTTTGGGGGTCCAACTACCGAGGCAATTGAATTAAAGCTTTTGGCAAGCGGTAGGGAGGGGTTCACTGCTCTTGATGGTGTAATCCCCTTACCTTTAGCTCCATGTCAATTTTTTTATGTGACTAGGTATCACATGCCTTGTTGGGTGTGGTATGTTTTTTCGTACTCGGTGAGATTACCTGCATAATCTAAACATTTAGAAGAAACCTTACCTACCTCTATGGTAAGCTTACCACATCTATCAACTATTGAGTCAACATGTTGATCAGCCAATCATCTCCAACTACATTGGCTCCAACACCTCTTGGAAGACAACCTCGTAGGCCCTTCTCTTGCACACATCCACAAATTGAAGGCTCAAAGGATTAGATAAGTCCATTAGGGCATGTTGCTTCGCTTGACCTTAGACTAGGTCCTTGGCTATTGCCATGATTGAGTTTTGCTGAGATCCATCACTGATAACCCTAAAATTAGTGGAATCAGGATAACCAATTAGTCGACGATCAATTCGTTCATGTTTGAAATAGATTGTCACTAAATTTTCATAAGCCGTTGTTTGAGGCACTTGTTCACTCAGTGGGCCAACAATGGTAGACTGCTTTAGGGGTTTAAGTAAGTCAATCTCAACACACACCTAGGCATATCTGCTCCTTGTCTATGATAAAGTATAGCCATCAATCTTTAGAGGTATCCCAAAGTCAAAGGCAATCTCGACAAGAAGGTCTTGTCTCTAGTATTCCTCCGGGATATCAATAAGTTGCGCCTAGACAGGGGCAGAAACAATTTCCTCCATAATGAGGCAAAATTTTGGTATTAGGTTTAAGACCAAACCTCGAAAAGTCTAAAGCCCTCTTTTGAGAAAATTCACCATGGCTCCTTTAAAGAAAACTTAAAGGTAAAGAAATCACCAATTATATCTTAACTCAAAGGTTACTTGTAGGCTTCCATCGTCTTGTCATCTCTTTTGAGAGGTAAGATAATGGGGGTGGACAACCTAAGAATTTACCTATTAAACTAAGCCTCCACTACGCCCTACTTTCTTTGATCATCTCTGAGGGCCATCTTAGAAGAAATGGCACGTACCTTAAAGTGGGAGGCTCTTGCAGAGCACCCCCAAGATTAATCTCCTTTACACTGGGAGGAGCATTAACTTAACTTTAGGGAATGGAAGGATCTAGGGGGTTAGGAGGTTTTAGTGTTGGGGTCGAGTTCGAAGGAACCAAAGTGGGAGAGGGTTTGTCGCTCATATTATCTCTCGTTTATTATATGAACTTTACCTCCTCTTGACAGTAGGTGGAGGATAGCCTTTTTGAGATTCAGAGTTTTAAGAGTCATGATCAACATCAGTATATTACTCTTATATATATTTTGATGAAAGGCCTCTTTATATATATATATATATATATATATATATATATATATATATATATATATTGAAGCCTACCTCTTTAGTACATTTATTTTGATCGTTCAAAAACTCAAGGGCTAGATACGGGCTAAACAAAATACTAACCTTTCCTAAATATAAATGCATTTAGGACCCATCAACCTTTAGCTAATATATTAAGCTGCCTAGTCTAGACTTTAAGTAATATGCGTATCAAATTATTGCTCTAAACTAAATGTTATTAGGACATTGCTTCAAGCTGTCGCACTACTGAGTTGCTTTTCCAAGCTAACTGTACTGCTGAGCTATCAGTCAGGCCGATTCATTAAGCCAAGTCACCAAACAACCAAATAATTTTTCTCCATAATAATTATTTATGGTTGGAGTCGATCCTAGACCTCCTTGGTTGTAGAAAATGGTATTTACCAATTCTACAAGAGTTGATTGGTACTTCTTTAGTATATTTTTTTTATCATTCAAGAGCCCGAAAGTTAGATATAGGCTAGACAAAAATCCTTCTTAGATACAAAGGCACTCGAGTCTAATAGTTTTAGGTAATATACTAAGCCGCATAGTCTAAGTTCCAAGCCGTGCTGAAACATTGCTCTGACCTATCGCACTATCGAGTTGCTCCTTCAAGTCAACCACATCGTGGAGCCATCAACTGAGTCATTGAACCAAGCCACCAAGATATAAACCACCAAACAATTTTTTTATAATAATTATTTGGGGTTGGATTTGATCTTGCAACTTTCTTAGTCATAAAAAATAGTACCTACCAACTTTAGATAGTATATTATTGTTGAGTGTAGGGAGCTACACTATGGCTGGAAAGTTGGATGTTTATAAGGTCAATTGAGCCAAAATGGTGGATTTGAATGATTGCAACGGTTTGCTTGAAAGATGCTTCTCTATCTTGGCTGACATATTAGAAAAAATAAAAGACTTTTCCATGTCTACCACTCAAAAGTCCCTTTCTTTTATAAAAGTAAATTCATTAAACAAAGACAAGAAGTTCAAAAAATTACAATTTGATTCTATGCCTATGCAAGGTGCCACTGGCATCTTTACACAGAATTGAAGTGAACTCAAAGTGATCTGAGCCCCTCCATAAAAAATTAGTCTCGTTCACCCTCGTATTGCTGGGAATCCAGTCAGCTACCAAATTAGTTTTTCTCTAGTTGTGTTTGATGATTAAATTAGCAAAGCTCGAAAGTAAGATTCAGATGTCAGTAATCAAGTTCCGCAAGGTCTAAGAGTTTGTGTTGTTCTTTATAGAGCTGATGAGGGATTGAGAATCTATTTCAATATACAGATTTTGAATGCTTAAATTCTTAGCTTGGGTCAATGCCTCTCTCAAAGCCCATACTTCAGCCATGATCGCAATGTTGCACTTTATCAATGCTCCACCTGCTAATAAAATATCACTGTCAGAATCTCTGAATATCCACCCACCTCCTTCTTTGTTGGTTAGATGGTCCACAAAACCATCACAGTTGAACAAGATCCAACCATGATTAGGTGTCCATCTAATGATAGGAGGAGAAAGGTGGTTTACTTGGTCTATACTATTGCTGTTAGCCTTTAAATAATCCATAGTCATTATGATCATTTTTCTCCAAAGACTATAGGTGTTGGTATGAGTAGGATTGAACTTGTAGTCATTCCTATACTTTCAGATCTGCCAAAAGGAGTTAGCAATGATAGCCAATAGGAGGTTATGGTTATCTCTAGAAAGATTATTACCTTCCTTCATCCAGTCACCCCTGGTCCAGTCTCTGTTAAAGGAGATGTGAAAGCTGAAGGTGGACATAGTAAGATCCCACATGTGTTTAGCCATTTCACATTTCATAAAGAGTTGCTAAGTGGTTTCTATGTCCTTTTTGCAAATGTCACATAAAGGGCTATTAGTTATGCCACATTTGAGCAGCCTATCTTTGGTAGGCAATCGATTCCAAGTCAGTTTCCATATGAAGGTTTGAATTCTTGGTGCCACTAGCAATGACCAGATGGTTTCCTATTTGTTCTTGTGGTTGATAGGGTCACCTTTAGGTTTGGCTAGGAAATAATAAGCTGATTTCACTAAAGCTTTGCCTTTAGGGCAAGCCAAATCCACGAATCATTTTGCGGCAATCCGGGAAGCAAAATTTCCTTGATGGACATGCTCAGATTTGGGCCAAGCTAAAGCATTAGCCTCTCCGCATTCCAATTACCTTTGTGTATTAATCTAGCCACGGTCTTTTTGCCAAAACTTACATTCATGTTAAGGTAAGTTGGCTTTAAAGCCATAGAGGTATCTTTGCCACTACTAATGTTTTTGGTATACCCTTCTCTTAGTATATTGCTGGCTTCAATCAAATGTCTTAGATGCCCTTCTTTTTGTGTTTCTTAGCCCATGAGTTTAGATAACCATATTTGTGCCTCATTAAATTGACCCATAGATGGTTACTGTCACTTAACAAATTGTTAATTTTATGGTCCATTAACGCATGACAAGCAACCCTGAGGTCTCTAATATTAAGACCACTATAACTTTTTGGGAGTTTGACAGTGCTCCAATTGATAAGGTGCATGCCATTTCTCTACCCCGTTCCCCATATAAAGGAATTAGCCTTTTTTGAAATATGATCAAGAATGTCATCAGGAACCACTGAATTACTAATCATGTAATTAGGAAGAGCATTTATGGTTGAATTAATCAACGAGATTCTGCCCGCTTGGGAAAAGGAGTTCTTTCTCCAACCAATTAGCTTGGTGGAGACTTTGTCATTGACAGTTTGACAATTCTTGGGTCTAATTTTATAAGGTGAAAGCTCAACGCTAAGATAGCAGAAGGGGTAGGTACCATGATTGATACCTAAACCATTTTTAATGTCTCTATTTATCATAGGGTCAATCCAGCTAGGAACATAAAAAGCAGCTTTATCAAAGTTAACTTTCTAATTAGTGATCTTACTATATTCTTCGAGAACCTCTTTGATTACCTTACAATTGCTGGTCGAGGAAGCTTTTGTGACCAGGAGCAGATCATTCGCATATATAAGGTGTTTACGTGTCACTAATGGGGAATCCCACCAATCTACCACTATTCATATAATTATTGAGTGTAATGGATAAAATCTGAGAAACTATTATAAACGAATAAGGGGATAAGGGATCTCCTTGTCTTATTCCACAGTGACCTTTCATCCATTTGGTATTAGTGCAATTAACTAAGGAGTAATTAACAATAGTAATGCAAGCTTTAATCCACATAATCCATTTTGCTGAAAAATTCATTGTAGTGAAAGTAACAATAATAGCATTCCAATTCAAACGATCATACACTTTTTCCATATCAAGTTTGATAGACATGAAAGGTTTAGACTTTTTGTTATGTTCAATGGAATGAGCAATATCATTGGTAAGCATTTTATTGTCTCCTATATGCCTTCCTGCTACAAAGGCAGGCTGTTCAGGGTTGATAATCTCCGTAAGCAAGGGTTTCATTATGTTTACAAGCAATTTGGACAATATTTTGTAAGCCACATTGCAGAAAGCAAGGGGTCTGAAGTCAATCACTCTAGTGGGGTTGGTTCTTTCAGGGATAAATGCAATAAAGTATGGTTCCATGTGGGAGACAATTTGCCATTGGATAGAGGGTACACGGGTGCACTATTCTACTATCCACGGCAAAATAGTTCCTAACAATTTCAGCTACCTCAGGGTATTCAAACCAAAAGTGCCCGAACGGAAATGTTTTTTTAATAAACTTAGGAGCTGGGTTAGGCTTGATAAGAACAGAAGCATGGTTAGAGCTAGTTCTAGAGAGAGGGGACACAATAGGCGATCGAAAAAGACTCAACTATCTAGGATTAGCAAAAGCTCTATCCAATCTGCACCAAATCCTACCCTCCTTAGGATGGTTATTGGACCAGGTGAAAGGGGGACCTGAAAAATCCAAATCTACAAGTGTAGAATAGTTAATATAGCTGGCGAACTCCTTAGTTCCTATACCCAAGCTAAAAGGTTTCCTCCTTTTTTATCATTAGCGTTAAGTATAATGTTAAAATCACCAGCACATAGCCATGGAAGATAAATGGAACCAAACAATTTCAAGTCTTCCCAAAGACTTTTTCTAACAATGTAAGAGGTGTTGGTGTAGATACCTAAGTTGAGGCAAGATTGGTTAGAGGATTTTGAGGTTATTACTCCATGCAGAGCTTGCATGGAGGCCTTGATCATCGATACCATCACCTCCTCAGCATTCCAAAACATCATGATTCCACCAGATAATCTCCTGCTAGAAACGGCATGGAAGTTCTAGTGGTGACCTAGCCGGCGAGAAATGATGCTCGCTTGAGAGCTACTTACCCTAGTTTCCAACAAAAAAATGGCATTAGACTTGTTAATATGGACAAACTCCAAATATCTACTACTGGTAACTCTTTTTAGAACCCCTCTACAGTTCTAGAATATTAGATTCATGAGAAAACAAGATCAAGGTAGGAAACTTCCCTCATGCAGTTGCAGGGCATGTACTTCCGTGCGCCTTAGCTACAGCTTCTTAGGGTTTGCCTTTGACTTTGATGGTAGACCCTTCGTCTTTTGTAAGAACTCCTTAGAAGCTTGTAGCGCCCTTTGAAAATTCATCTGCTTTCAAAACTTCCAAGCTTTCTTTGGGATGTGGTTGGCCCAGTATCTTCTATTATCCTCTTCTTCATGAGAGGAGGTATTCCCCTCGAATGATGTTGGCATGTTGGCAATGGTGTTGGTAGCCCTCCTTACGGCTTTATTATGACACCAGGATAGGAGGTCCTTTCGCCCCAAAGGGGCCTTGTCAAGATCCATTCCTCCTTCCTACCCATCCAGATCCTCCATGATTGGTTGCAGGGAGGGGGTTGACATTAAGTTGCAGTAGGCGACCTAAAACCCACCCATCGAAAGAAATTTCATGGGTTTCTTCTTCGCATTCTGGACTCCCAACTGAGGTAGAGGAGCCTTGGGAAGGGACCCATCCTTAGGAACCAAACAAATCCCTCTCCCATCACGAGATCTCTCCCTTTTAGTCGTTGGACTCGAGAAAGACTTGGCAGTATTAGGGTAGATATTAATCTTTGTCCTTTTGGACAGAAGGCGTGTGGCTCAAGAAAACCCTTATGATGTTAGGGTTTTCCACCGCCAGATATGCCTCGTTGTGATCTTTCGAGTCCTGGGCCTGTTGACATGGTTTGGTCCTGACCACTTCAGCAATGACCTGTTGACCAGAATCCTAATCACAACCGTTGGTTCTCCTCCCCGCCGAATCGAGACCACGGTCGTGTCAGCCACCTCTACCACCTTTGGCCAAGCGTTTATTGACCAGTATCCATGGCCCGTAGGCCCGGTCCTTGTCAGAGACACTCGTGACCGGTAGTAGAGGTGCATCCGTTATGATCATGGAAAAGGGATTTCCCTCAACATCTGTTTCCTTCTCCATCGCGAGATTTGGAGAGGCTGAGGTCTCCATGGAAGTATCTTGCGAAGGGGACTATCCATAATTCTATGGTCAACAATGCCACACATGAAGCACATAGAAGGGATGTTCTCATAAACTACAGGTTGATACACCTGCTTGGGACCTAAGAGAAATCCTCTCTTACCTCTCTTACTAGGTTTAGTGAGGTGTAATCTCTAGTGTAAATTATAGTATTCTATAATAATATATCTTACACCATATTAGATATGATAGTATTCTATAATAATATAAAATATTATTTTTTCTTTCTTCCCGTTTTGAGGAAACAACTGATTGGACAATGTAAATACTATATATCAAATTTAAATTATTTTTTCTTTCGCTAGCCAAAGAAGAAAATACAGTAACTATATAATACATTAGACATTATTGCAATTATAGTTCGCAAATATTAATCATTTTAGTTCGCAGTTATGACTCTTTATAATTCATGTTTTTTACTCTTTTATAGTTCAAAGTTAAATGAATTATATTTGCTTTATGTATTATATAAATATATGTGAGAGAGAACATTTATTAGAGCTTATATCTTCTAGGGTAAAAGTGACATAATATAATTTACAAAAAGTTAAACCATATTAAATCCATATCAGTATTCTCTCTTTTTATCTCAATAGAGGACAATACAGTTAGCTTTTCAATCAGCACTCAATAAAAAATTAAATTTAAGCGTATTTTTAGTGCAAATCATATATATATTCAAATTGTGTTTATTCAAACAGGTAATCATTTGGCCGAGCATTTTAGATCGAACAGGCTGAGCCTCTATTTGCCACCTAGCCCACAAATCACTCGAGTTAGGTCGAGTTCAGACTAAGCTAAAATATTCCAACAAGTTATATAAAATATTTTAGCAATATTACTATGCCATGGAAATTTTTGATTTCTTTCGATAGGGAAATACTAACATATACTAACACAATAATATTAATGTGAGACTAAATAAGCGTACAAAATAGATAGACGGGCTATGAACAAACTTGATCAATCGAGCTATGAGTAAGCTAGTCAAGTTACGCTGAGTGGCTAAAGTCTCAGCCATTACTAAGCTGGGCCAAGGCTCAAGTCAAGCTCAGGCTTAGCTCAATTCATTTTGAGGGCAGGTGGTGGCTCGGTGGATCCTCTACTTATTTGATATATATCTTTTAGGTTACATTTTGACAATTAAATGCTAAAATCTAAATCATTTAATCAATAAAAAAAATCTAAATGATGGTACTAAGATGAAAGTATGCTTGGCAATTATAGGCCCCTTTCAAAATTTACATTAAAATAAGATCCTAATTTATCTCCCTAATAGTTATTTTCCTTATATTGACCTAATAGCAAAAGAGGAATACAAGTACATAAAGAAGTAGTGGTTCTATCAATGGAGAAAAAAATTGGCCCTATCTAAATTATATATCTATGTATAAAAGTTGACACCTATGTATATGATAATAAGATATACATATGCAAAATATGAGACGTACTTGGTTCAATTGGTGGACAAACAAATGCAAGCTATTTGTTCTCAACGAGGTCTCTAAAACTAAAGCACTTGTCGACTTAGGCTGAGTCCTTAGGCGACCGCATAAGTCGACTAGGTTTTGAGCCTCATCTTCAGTTGAGCCTTTCAAAATGTTAAAAATAAAAACTATAAAAGACATCCATGAAAAAGAAAAGATTTTAAAAGTATCCATGCAAAAGAAATAGCAAATGTTCAATATTGTTATTTTTGAAAGAAAAAAAAATTATAATTTTGGTTTGTAAATTTAAGCTAAGATAAATAGTTCCAAGGAAAAAAAAAAGAAAGAGTTGAGACCGAGCTACTTATTATTACTTACACATGCAGAAGGACTTAGCCTCTATAGAGTCAAAATGAAGTATATAAGCCAATTCAGGGGGTATAATAGAGAGAGTTATTCCACCCTAAATACAAACTATGCTTACTCCTAACCAATCAGGTGACCCAGTCAGTCAGCAGTGCCGATTACATTCTCGATAACAACAGCTAACTAAAACGATGGAAGATGACAAGCTCAAGAGTCAACTTCAAGAATGAGTTTCATAAATACTTTGATAAAGAGTTACTATTGCGTAGTTGTACCGATCTCCATGAGAAGATGGGTCACCTAGCTATCATGTGATTGATTGAGATATTCTTGGATATGGGATCACGAGAAAGGCATCCAACTCCCAATTAATTGTATCTAATCTTGATGTGTCTCTCAAGATTCGAATGGAGTAGTAGATCAAGAATAAGATAAAGAATATATATATGTATACAGAAAGATATAGAAAGAGTACGACGGGATTGCAATCTTCTCTTTTGACTTCTTCTTCTGCCTGCACGAGTGCAATTTAATTGGGACTTCATCGTTAATGGTGCTTATCTACATATTAAAGAATTAACTATCTGTTACTTACTTTTATTCATTTTCTTTTCTCAGAGAAGTGCCGAGTTGTCCAACTCTCTCTCTCTCTCTCTCTCTCTCTCTCTCTCTCTCTCTCTCTCTCTATATATATATATATATATAAATTACTTTTACTACCAACGAATGCATCAAGTATTTTTCCAACATTAATAATATTGATAAAAAAATTAACTTATTTCAAGGGAAAAAATATTTAATAGCAATATCATGTTTATTTGGATAATATTCTATTAGTTTATAAATTTTAACCTTCAGTTTTAGCAGGGAAGAATTATTTTGATACGTAAAAGATGAGTACTCCACCTTTGTAACATAAGAATACTTATTTTCATCTAATCTTATAGCACTTTCTATGTGAAAATGACTATAACGTTTTTTCTGTGTGGTATAGAAATAAAGCTTTTTGGTGAAGTTTTCATTGAGAGGTAAAAGAGAAAGCGAGAGTTTTATGAATAACTTTTTATTACAATTGAAATAAATAAAAGTATGGTTATATTGTTGTAGGAGAAGAATATATAAGTAATATACATTCTCTTTTTCCACACTTGTCATCGTCTTTTCTAAATTAAATATTTTGTTTTCTGACTAATAGAAAATTAGGAAAGACAAAAGCAATATTTATTGGGTAAGGTGATGGTAACTTTCTCAGCTAAATTATTTCAAAAGTATTTTAGTCATTTTATAATAAAATAAGTGACGGTAAAATAAAGTAGAATGGATAAGGGTGCGAAAACCTAAACTATATTAGTTTACGGTGCAAATTGCTTTCTCTCTCTCTATATATATATATAATTTCCTTATCATTCTTATTCACTTGTTTTATACTTCAATAAAGTCTCTGCTCTATACCTTTACGTGGATATATTGTATCTATTTTTTTTACTACTTCAAGAGCATCTCCTCAACTTTGTATTCCTTCAACCCCTTCTCGTACCTCTACCAGCCTGTTTATCAACCTAGAGCTGCCACTACTAAACTGGATAAAGTTCAACATTGATGGATCTTTTACTAGGTTAATCGAGCGGGTGAGCCTAGGATTTGCAACCTGACACCTTATCTTTGTAAATCTAAATCTATCAAAACCTACTTCGTGATAGTTGTGGAGACAACCGCAATCAGGAAGGACTCTCAAAATTGAGGGATTACTACTACTAAAATATATGGGTGGAGATAGATTCTATGGTGCTCATGGAGTACACCGTCTACCCTGGTCGCTCGACATTTTTGTTTTTTTCTATAAATTATTAAAACTATATAGTTTCTCATGTATATAAGGAAGGCTTGCTAACATAAGTAGGACTTCTAGGTACAAGTGTACATGAGTTTGGCTTGATCCAATCCCACTTCTAGGGCTAAAATTATTTTTCAACCCTAGGATTAGAGTTTTAGCTATTTAGAGAAGAGATGAAGTGCACGTATTTTAAGGCCTATTGAATTTTCATGATTTAGCTCGATCACCTTGCAAGAACCAGTTGAAAACTAATGAGTGTGACTTGGGGCCCGAATACAAGCTCAAGGACGACCGGTGGAACGACTCAATGGGCCTGCATCAATTGATTGAGCCAAACCTGCATATAGACTCGTGAACCTACAAGCATGATATAAGCCAAAAGATTCAGGTCGTGTACTAGTCATCATGAGGATAAGGTGCTGGAAGTGTGGTAGATTGTTAAAATCCAGCTCGCGTACTAATCAAGCACCTAAATCCTAGCCACCCTATTTAACCACAAACCACCTTACTATACGATCGTCTACCACCACCCTTGGCAGTTCGCCACCCTTCAATGATCGTTGTAATGTCAGATATTTATAGATCTGTCCCATTCTGACCTACTTTCATTATTTACTTTTTAACTTTTCATCTCGATCTCTGATTCACATGAAATCAAAACCCTAACTCATGATGCTATTATTAAAAAAAATTTAATTTTTATGTTTAAATCAATCCAGATCTAGTTCAGCACATAGAATCCAAATGTATCAAAGCCCACTTTATGATAGTTGCGGAGACTATTGCAATACTAACAAAATATGTGGGTGGAGACATATTGTATGGTGCACATGGAGTACACCATCCGCAATGGTCACTTGACATATTTAATTTTCTTCTAAAAATTATTAAAACTACATAGTTTCTCATGTATATAAGGAAGGCTTGCTTACATGGGTTGGACTTCTGGGTACAAGTGTACATGAGTTGAGACTAATCAGCTTCTATGATTTTTGTGCTCCGATCTTAATGATGTTTTTTGTAATCCCGTCATTAATCAATAATATTATTCCTTTTCATAAAGAAAACACGTCGTATGGTAGCTCATACGATAAGATAATATTGCATCACTGAATGGAGGAACGAGGACTAGCTCGTGGGCACCTTAAGTTTACGCTTATTATTTACATATATTTCATTAAAGCTACAGGTGAAAATATACTCAACTTACATCCGTATCTAAAATTTTAGTTTGGATACGAATTTGGATATGGATATTAGACGGATAGCAAAATCTAAAATTATATCCTAACTAAATGGATACGAATAATTTTGGATACAGATCGGATAATTTTTAGATAGAAGATCATATCTTAAACGGTTGTGGATCATCTTTTAGACAAATTATTAAGAGTTTCAAGAAAAGAATTTATATCTCAAATATATATAGCAAAATCAATCTCTGCAAAATATATTGAACACATCATTAGTAACAATATTAATATTCACCATTTAATAAGCAAACTAAAAATTGTAAAATCTTTAAAAAAAATGCAAGTAAATGGATATCAGCACTCGAATCTTAAAAATTATATCCGACCTATATTCGTATCCATATTTGTTTCTGAATGTTTTATCTGTATCCGAATTCATATTCAAGTCAGATAAAATTTTTTTTTATCTCAATCAGAGGGAACAGTGGATCGGGTGAAAGTTAGTCCAACCCATTTTCACCCCTAACAGAAGCACATGCCCTCAGGTAGCATTAAGGGAGCAACGTCACGGTCCAAGTTATAGAGAGGGTCCCCTAAGAGCTCAATGCATGATTGCTTCACTGTCCAAAGGAATATTTCCATTGTTTTGCTGTTGCACCAGTGATTCATATATGATCTGCTAGCTATTGGTGAACAAAACGGGAAGATGTGGCTTGTTTTTGGATGATAGCACAGTGAGATAGAATGATACTGCTGATGCGTCATCAGATGGGTACAAGAGGATCATGGGTTTGTCTGCTCTTTCTACATAAATTCTTTTCATTAATTCGTAGAGATGCTCTTTTTGTTGGTTGTTTGAAATTGATCGACCATGGAAATGAGATGTAGTATTGACAGTTAGTTTATATGTCTAGGAGTAGGCATAAGATATCTAAGTTTTTGACCGTGTAAGTTAAAAATACTGAACTAATCAACGATTTACTCTTTCGACAAACCCTTGAAATATTTTCGACCACCTTTCTTCATCTTTATCTTCATCTACCTCAGCTTCATCACTTCCACTAAGTTTGATACCACTGGGTAGCTTGACCCAGCGTAGCTCTGATTTTCGGAGAAGAGATAGGAATCTGAATTTGACTAGGTTTAGAAGATTCGAAATAAAAGTTAAAAATTGAATCCGGTTTAAATCTCACTCCTAATATTTTGTAGGATTATATATTCAATTTTAATTCTATCCAATTGATGTGATAAAAAAAGACAATGAATAGGTGAAATCTATAGTCTATTGATGCCTGTGACAAAACATGCGCATCTAGGAGTTTGACGTGATTGTCATTATTGGCATCAAACCTTTAGAAAAGGATGATGAATTATATGTGATATCAATAGTCAAGCATTGTTATGCCAGTGGCACTAACTGTGCTAATCCTTGTTAGCTCCTTTGGATTTTAATGGTCTTTATACATATTTTAAATTTTAATATATGTATTAAAATTTATATTAGAGTTGTTTATCGCTACATAGTATTGTAAAAAATCTACATATAACAATAGTCGAATAGAAATAACATAAAAATATGATTCGATACATAATATCAAATAATTTCCCTTGTTCTTTTAGTTCCTATGTTTTGTGCTAGATCTACATAGGATGACTCTTATAAGTGATAGGTTTAGCTTCATAAATCTTCGATGATTAATTTTATATTTATTTTCTAAATAAAAATAAATAGAAAAATATATATATTTTTTGATGTCATCCGAAGTTCCATATTTGTATCACTTATTCTTCTCTTGTTCTTCTCTTTTAGTTTGGAAAATAAGTCTACATGCAAAGAAACCTCAAAATGTTGTCTCTATAAGTAAGCTAAATAGGTATCAGAGGGCACTCAGTACTTGACGCTTAATACTTAAATTTACACGTATATACTTATCTCCACTAGCTTCATTGTTGCATTGTACTAGGTGATTTGTTGGGTTATATCTCACTAGATTAGTGTTATATTTTTAGCTGGTCGAGGTGGATTATAACTGATTTGGAATTATTACTTGCCTATACCTAAACCTGGCCCATTAGTTCCCCAGAATCAATTGTGTCTCTCAGGATAATACCTATTACCAATCTTACCTACCATGCAGTGCTTCTTTCTTGGTTGTGTTCCTAACAAACTATCGTTAACAAAGGATCCAGGAATTTCAACTAGTTGTGGACTCTCACTCTTTTCTCAGGGAAACAAAACACCCTTTAACTTCTACAAGTTAACATTTAAGAAGAAAGTCGAAAGATACAAGTAAACCTTAAGCAATTTTGTCCAGTCTCCCAGCTAGTGCTTGTAATAGGGGGTGGTTTTTCCATATCCTGGAGGTCAGTCATCCTGCAGATCTGTGACAACTATGAGTCAAAACACTCTTCATGTAAACATAATAACAACATAATATTGCTTATTTGTTTGCTTTTCTGAATAAGAATAACATAGCTTTTGTCTCAGAGAACTTTACATAATAAGTCCACTCATAATATAAAAGCAGATAGAATTCCCGAACTTAAAGGTAAATGCTAAAAAGAAAGATACAATAAGGGCATCCATAAATGATTTCTTTGCATGTCATGGTGTGGTAGTCAATAAAATGAATTAGGTTGTGCAAGCCTTTAGAATCTTATTGTTATATTCTACTGCCAAGTGCTTGGCCCGTGAATCACGATTGTCTGTGTAGTGAGACTGTTTTTGTCAGTCGTGCATTTTCCCTGCAAACAAAGGCACTGACTTAGCTTTTACTAGAAAATATATTGGCCAAAAAGCTTGGAAGACACTAAATGGTGGATCTAGCTATGCCAATTTGCCCCCCATTAGTAGCACAGTATACCATTGTTGAACTGATCAAATAATGATTTTCTTGTTCGTTCATATGCTGGTAGGCTTTCAAATGCTGCCCATTTCAACTCGTACTTATCGCTATCCTCACTTGTAGAAGTGCTAAAAAAATTTCTGCATAGATTTGAAGCAGCAAGTTGCGTTGAAGACCTTGTACGCAGCTGCATTTCTGCCTACTATCTTAGCCATTCTTCTCAGGAATCTTTTATTCTTTATTGTAGATATATATAGATATACACCCTTCCTTCTTACTCCTCCAATAGCAAGATGATGAGAGGCGTTAAGTTAGCAGTCACGAAAGATTACTATGGCTTCATATCTGATTGGCTCATTGTGAAATGAGTTGTGGAAGTGATAAGAGAGTTGTTTAAAGTAACAGAAGATATTCTCTTTCAAGCTTCTGTTCTCTTTTGAACAGTGGAAACTGAAATGATGTATTACTAAGCATACTATCGAAAATTAGTGATAAACATGCTGTTCCAAAAGTGATCCCAACGTCGGTTGAATGCTAGGGCTTTCCATGTTTGGATATAGCCAGCCGGCCTTGCGAGTGGAGGTTTCTGTAGCGGATTCCTCCTCTGTGGGTTGGATCTCCTTCATGGGTCATCGCAAGACTAGAGACTTGACCGTCGTTATAGGAAGCGTGTGTCCAAGGAACGATGACTCTGATACTATTTTGATACGATCTCCCATCGTGGAGACTTGATCCAACTTGCAACCGATTCAAAACAGAATTTTAGGCAGAACTTTGGAGAGATATTTTGAGAGTTTAACTTGATGGATGCTCGTGAAATTTGGATATGTTGTAGCTCTAGAAGAGAACATTTTAACAAATTAAATATATAAATATTTGATCGGTTGAATCTGGAGATATTGTCGCATCTATGGACAAAGGTCGGATAGGACATCCCTACGAGTTAGAAGATTGAACTAGTCTTGGGGATCCATGGGTGGAGGCATAGACTCCTAGGTGTGGGATGGGGGTGGTAGGCCGGTGGTGATGAGGTGGCGTAGTAGGGAAGGTGATGGTGGTGGGGTGTTAGGAAAAGTGGAGTTGGTTAGGGTGACCGTAGAGAGAATAGAAGATGGAGAAGTGGGACACTTAGGGTGGTCGGTCGGTCAATGAGGGTTAGAGGCCATAGAGTCAAGGTGGTGGCGGTTATTGTGGGAGGAAAGAACAAGAGAGGAGAAGAGGAGGAGAACTAAGGTAAATAAGTTTATTCAATATTTTATTATGAAGCTCACCACAAAGTTATATAAGCGGCTACCCAAACTATCTTGACCCTTTGGCTAACCAATGGGTGGAATACAAAGCAGCAAATAATGAGGGACTGACTATTAGGTTGAATATAAGCAATAATGAGAGCAAAATCTCAAGATATGTAAGCAATAAAGAGGAGACTCTTTGGCTAACTCAAAGTGAGTCTTCTAACTAATCCAAAAGGAGACTCTAGCTATCCAAAAATAACCAGAATTTTAAGAGCTAGAAGCAATATTTAAAGTGCAAAGTGGGTTGGATCATCCATTCGCATCATGAACACAATGTGGTTGGGCTTGCCCTCATGGCTGAACCATATCAAAATCCTCATCTAGATGCTACTAAGAAAATTCTTAAGTTTGCTAATTTTTCTCTTGCTATTGATTTACTTTACAAAAAGAACATAAGTTGCCAATTTGTTGGTTTTACCGATGTTGACTGGGACAGTGAAAATGAGAGAAAGTTAACATTAGGTTATGTTTATAGTTTGAGTTCATCTTTGTACCATAGTGTAGAAAAAAAAAAAAAGAACACTGCGACACTCTAGCATAGAGGCAGAGTATAAAGTGGCAACCCTTGCCGCACAATCATGTGTATGGTTGTAGATTTTGGTTAGTGATATTCAAATAGAGATTGACTATTCGGTGAAGGTTAGTTGAGATAACCAAAGTGCAACTAAATTCGTAGCAAACTTAATTTTTTTAATGCAAGAACAAAATATATTGAAATGAAGCACCACTTCATTTGAGAGAGAGAGTGTTTAAGGAAAGAATTCAATTTTGTAGATGTGCACTCTCAAGACAACTTAGTGAATATCCTTACAAAGCCTTTCTAAAGTCCAAGTTTCAAAAATTTTGAAGAAAGCTTAGTTCGATTACTCGCAAGTTTACATTAAGTGGGAGTGTTATAATTAATGATAAACTTACTTATTATTTTATCATACTATGTTATCTAGCTAATTAGTGTATCACTACCAAGGTCATTTTGGTAGTCCTCATACTTATTAGCAGCATTTTGAAAATAATTTTTTTCTTATTTTTTAAGGGTTTTGTTTAGTCATATATAACTAAGTTATAGTATGTCAAAAAAACTCAAACATGTGAGAGCCTCTAGGTTATTATTTTAGGTTTAGTTACAATTATCCCCTAAATTATAGGGTAATATCATAGTCATCCGTGATATTTTAAAACGCTACAATCAGACCCCATAAACTAATCAGACATTATAGTGTTGTCCTTCTGTTATACCAGCATCCTACTTTTTGAATGAAAATAGTTACGTATATTTCACATGTAAAATTTGTGACAAATATGCACTTAGCATTTTTCTACCTTCCTTTCTTCGCATGTGCACTTTGAATGGCACTCTTTCCTTGATGTCAGACAGGTCTCCAATGTACCCTTCTCTGTTAATCTCTAAATCCTTTTTTCTGAAAAATAAATTGCCAAGACTTTATCGTCACTATTGCCATAGAGTAGAGCTCCACCCATGAATCCACCTTAACCCTAACATCTTCGCCTTCGATTCTGCCCACCTAATCTATGCCATGGCCTTCTCCATCTCTCCGTCCTCTTCTTGCCCCCACCTCACCCTGGGCTCCTTCCTTAAGGAATATGCCAACTGCATTGACATCGTCTCATTTGACGACGAGTCCCTCTCCTTCCAGCCCGAGCCCTCCTTCTCCTTTGACCACCCCTACCCCTCAACCAAGTTGATGTTCCACCACGCCCCCTTCCCAACTCCAACTCCCTCTTTGCCTATTCATTCAATGTACTTTACTAAATGTATGCTTGTGTTATGAATCAGACCGATGAGGGTTGGGTTGGTTATTTGGATTGAAGGAAGGGGAGGAGAAGATGATATGTGGATGGGGATAGTTGCAATTAGATATGGGAATAGGATAAAGGGGAAGAAGAGGTCGCTCATAGAAGAAGTAAGGCTACGGCAAACGAGGAGAAGGATCTAACCAATGAAGGTTAGGGGACGATAAGAAGTTAGGACAAGAAGGAAGAAGAAGAGGAGGGAGAGATAGAGAGAGAGATAGGAGAATAAAATATGATTTCATAACATAACCCAACTAGGGTGCACTCCATAATACTTAGAGGCTACCCTTTGGACTCAAACAACAGAAATAAAACCCTAAAAATAAAGTGTTCTCAACGCGGTGCATTCGAACGCGCTCGTGGCTGTTCGAACGTGAATTTCCCATTCTCTATCTTTGTGGATGCATGCAGGCATTCTAAAGGGCGTGTTCGAACGGGCTCAAGACCGTTCGAATGCACTAATCTTATTCTCTGTATTTGTGAACGTCTGTAGGCGTTCGCATAGTGTGTTTGAACGCGGCCCCTTGTGTTTAAATGCCCCCGATAAAAAGCTTTATTTTCTTCCAAAACAAATTTATTCCTCTTGATACAACTTGATCCAGCTCTAGTTGTATCAATCCACCACACTTTCGTCACCTTGACCTCAAGGAGAGAAGTCCAGAAAGCATTTCATGATGTCCTCCTCAGACTCCCATGTCGCCTCGTCAGAATGTCGTCCAAGCCACTCCATCAAGATCTTAGTCTCTAATCGACCTTCTCGACGTCACCTCTGTCTCGCCAACACACGCATTGACTCATATGCTTATATCTCCTCCACTGGATTGGGTATCTATGCACGCTGCCTGATCCACCCCTACTCTTACATGCAGTAACGATACATGAAATATGGGATGAACTTGAGATCCTTTCGGAAACTCCAATCTGCACGCAACAGGTCCCACTCGCTCCAATATGAGGAACAGTCCAAAGTACCGATGCACTAACTTGGGATTGCATATAGAACACGTAGGGTAACTTGCCGATATGGCTGGGCTCGCACAAATACAAGGTCCCCGACCTCAAACTCCATCTCCCGATGTCAGCGATCATACACTTGCTTCATGCGGCTCTAGGCCATCGTCATGTGCTCTCATAACCTCCGTAGAACCACATCCCGATCTGCTAGCTCCATCTTTGTCTTCGTCCTCACTGCTGATGCCTCAGGGTAATATGTCCTCAAGGTAGGTGGTGGCCTACCATACACTTCCTTGAATAGTGTCATTTCAATGGTGCTATGAGATATAGTATTATAGGACTACTCTACCCATGGTAAGTAGTCGAGCCATCTCCTTAGTCTCTCGCCCACAAAGCACCACAAATACTGCTCTATGCCCCTATTCACCACCTCAGTTTGGACATCTGTTTGTGGGTGATAGGCTGAACTAAGATTCAACCAAGTACCTTGGAGTGCGAAGTACTCGGTCCAAAAGTCACTAATGAAGATTTGGTCTCGATCGGATACAATTGAACACGGCATGCCATGAAGCTTAACAATGTCATGCACGAACACCTCCACAATCATCCTTGCTGAATATAGGTGCGCCAGGGCTGAGATGTGAGTACATTTACTCAACCTATCTACCACCATGAATATGACCGAGTACCCCTTCATAGAAGGTAAGCCCTCAATAAAGTCCATGAAAATGTCCTCCCAAATCCTCTTTAGTACGGGCAATGACCAGAGTAGTCCAACTGGGCTTAGTGAGTCGGACTTTGCCCGTTGTCATATCTCTCAAGCACGTACGAACGCCCTTAGCTCCTGTTGTACTCCAGGCGCCGTACAACTTTGTAATAGTCTCTTGTGAGTTCGTAGGAGTCCCTCGTTTCCTGCCTCAGGGATGAAATGAAAATGTTCCATCACTCTTCGTCGCCGACCTATGTCTGCAGATATCCAAATGTGTCCATGGTCCAATAGCAATCTACCTTGGTTCACCATCCGAGGACGACTAGTGGGGTCGTCCTCCTTCTCTTGCAAGATTCTCAAGATATTTGGATCAATAGCTCCTGCTGCTCATATGTCATCTATAAAAGGAAAGATAGGCATGGATAGGGCTGCCGATTCGGCCAGTTCAGGTTGTCAGGATAGCGTGTCCGCCGCATTGTTCTCCGCTCCTTTCTTGTATTGCAACTAGTAGTCATACTCTAATAGTTTGGTGACCCACATTTGTTGTGCGGGCATGTGAATCCGCTGCCCCATAAAATAAGGTAAGCTCCCATGATATGTCTGGATCATGAATCACCTCCTAATCAAATAGGGTCTCCACCTCGTCACAACATGCAAGATAGCCAGCATCTCCCACTCGTAAATGGATAACTGATGTGACCTCCCGGTCAAGGCCTTGCTAAGGTAAGCAATGGGCCTCTCTGTCTGCATCAATACAGCTCCTATACCTGTGCCCGACACATCGCACTCAGTCACGAATTGCTTGGTGAAGTCAGGTAGTGCCAATACCGGTGCGAATGCCATTGCTATCTTCAGCTCTTCGAATGTCTTTGTGGCTGCATCAGTCCACTCAAAGGCATCCTTTTTCAGTAAGGCTGTCAATGGTGCTGCAATCTTCCCATAGTTGACCGTAAACCTGCAATAGTAGCCTTATAAACCAAGGAAACCGCATAGCTCCCATACCGTCCTCGGTTGTGTCCAACTGAGCATGCACTCCACTTTGCTTGGGTTGGCCACGACTCCCTCGGCTTAAATGATGTGCCCCAAGTACTCCACTCGTCGTTCGCTCTAAAGGCATTTACATCACTTCACCTTGAGGGAATGGTCCCTCAAGAGTGCCAACACGGACCGTAGATGATCCAAGTGCTCCTTTCAAGTCTTATTGTACACCAAAATGTCATTGAAGAATACTAACACATATCGTTGTAAGAGTGGACGGAATATGCCATTCATCGGCCCTTCAAAGAGCCCCGGAGCATTCGTCAACCTAAACGGCATCACCCGAAACTCATAGTGTCCGTCATGAGTTCGAAACGCCATTTTGTGCATGTCCTCTACACGCACTCAGATCTGGTGGTACCCTACATGAAGGTCCATTTTGCTGAAGTATGATGCTCCAATCAGCTCGTCCAGCAACTCTTCGATTACTGGTATGAGTATCTATCCTTGACGATTATGGCATTCAGCACGCGGTAATCCACAAAGAAATGCCAGCTGTCATCCTTCTTTAACCAACAGAACTGGTGATGAATAGAAACTTCGGCCTAGTTGAATAATGCCCTGCTCCAGCATCTCCTCAACTAGCCTCTATATTTCTTCCTTCTGGATGTGTGGATAGTAGTAGGACCTTACATTTATAAGTTCGACCCTCGGTACAATCTCAATCCTATGATTAGCATGCTTAGCAGGTGGCAGCCCTCGTGGAGCCTCAAAGAGTTCAAAAAAGTCAGCTAATAAGCAATCCAAATCATGATGAGTACCTAAGTCAGAGATGACTCCAGGTTCTGTGGGTGCCAGCTGCAAGAAGTAGGTAACCTTGCCTATCTGTGGAGCACCAACCAATGGCCGCAAAGAGAGGCTCGTTTGTATGCGAACTCCCTCGAGTTGTACCACACATCCATCTCTCCAAAATGTGAGCCTCATTTGTGAAAAATTAAATGTGACAAGATCGAGACTTTGTAGCCACTGGGTACCTAGCACAATGTCAGCTCCTCGAAGGGCTAGTGAGTACAAGTCCAAGGTGAAACTATGTCCTTACACTCATATCACTACTCCTCGACAGATGCTGTCGGCTCTAAGACGGGTACCATCCCCAATGGTCACATCAAATCCAATATTAGGCTCGGCCTCCAGTCCTATACTCCGTACCAATCTCTCGTCCAAGAAATTATGTGTGCTCCCTGTGTCAATGAAGATGTGTACACAGTGCTTTCGGATGAGCCCATCCACCCGTAGGGTCTTTGAGGCGCTAGTACCAGAGTACGCATGCATATACCAGAGTACACATGCATGTACCAGAGTACGCATGAATCATGATACGCATATTCATATTTACTTACTGTTACATCATTCATCGCACTACTTTTAGACTGTAGAAGTAGAAACTTGTTGGGCTTTATGCTCACTACCTTCTCGTGAAAATATTTTCAGATTGGTGGATGAGCTGGAGTTCATGACTGATCTAGCGAAGATTGACTTGAGTCTACTTATTCTTATTCTTACTTTACTTTTGTAAATTAAGCTAAATGGCTTGTAGCTCCTACGTGGGCTTTGTTTTATTTTGTTATGGATATGTATTTGTTGTTGTGTAATTTTGGTCGTGTAGGAAACCTTGAGTTTTTATACTCGAAGGAAATGAGGTTTTTTCCATTTAGGGTTTATACTTGGAGAAATTAAGATTACGGATTAAAGGGCGTTGCTTTCCTAATCACATACGTCCATCTACTTTATTTATTTTCTAATTTTAAGACTTTGGAAATCCTAACATGTCGTGGGGTTGGAATGCGTAGCTCACTTAACATCATATATCTGTTGATTAGAGTTCCATGAAGTTTTCAGTTATTGTTTATGACATATTGTTGTCTAAATATCTATAGCATGTTTGAAGTGGTTTTAGTTGGCATTCTTTGTTTTTTTTTAAATAGAAACTTCTATAAATTAACCGAGTACAAAATGCTCTATTAGAGTCGAAAACCAAAATTTGATAAGTTTAGAAGGAAACATCCCATCCTAGACATAGCCGTAGCCTAAAGAGTCGAAAACCAAAACTTATTATCTATATGTGCATAACTTTATAAGTTTTGAAATTGTGAGTTAGGTTAATAATATCATTTGTAATTGACTCCAACGCTTAAGAAGGTTGATAGCACTCATTCACCATATCGACAAAGAGTTGCGAATCAGATTCAACCCATAGATTCATGACCTCTCTATTAGGGCTGTCAAAATAAACAAGCGGCTCGGGCTTGGCTCGATTGAAGTTCTGGTTCGACTCGGCTCGATTAGAGATGAGCTAAGCCTAAACTTGAGCTAGAGCTGACTCACTCAGACTCGACTCGATAGGCTCACCCTAATTCCCGAATCCCACTCCCTCTCATTCATTCCCCCATGGAAATGACAACATCCACCCTGTCGTCCAAGACGCCTAAGCTCGACGTGCCCCTCCACACCCTCAGCTTCGAGATTGACGAGGTCTCTCACGATTAGCTCATCGGTCACCTGAAGGTCACTACCCTCGGCTTCGAGATCGACAAGGTCTCCCTCGATCAGCTCATCGATCACCTGAAGGTCACCACCCTCGACTTCGAGATTGACAAGGTCTCCCCCAATTAGCTCACCGGTTACTTGAAGGTCACCGACCTCGGCTATCAAATCATTTCAAGCCATTTATTGGTACCCTATCTCTTAAAGGAACGTGCCACTTGCCTTGAGATGGTCTGCCACATCCTCCACGATTTGGGGTGGGATAGGGGTCGAAATTGCTAAGGCTGATCCGCGTAAGGAGGAAAGGAGCTAATTTGATGGGAGAGATGAAGACGACGGCCTTAATGCTCATCAAATAGTGGATTTGGAACGGGAGAAGTCGGGAGAAGGAATTCAAGGAGGAAAAGAGCTAATGTGAGGAGAGAAAGAGAAGTTCTATAGAAGAAGAGGGAGAGAGAGATAGAGAGAGATTGGTGGGTGGTAATAGCTATAAAGATGGCATAAGAGTGATTGAAGAGAGATAGAGAGAGAGATGGCATAAGAGTTATTCAATTTCAACATAGGTTATGGCTTGGCTTGGCTCAATCTAGCTCGGTCCAACTCGATCCGGCTCGACTTAAATGAGGCTTGATAATAGGCTCATTTTAGGCTCGGACTTGACTTGGGCTCAGCTCGAGCTCGATCTAGCCCGGCTTGGGCTCAGCTCGAGCTCGATCTAGCCCGGCTTGGGCTTAGTTCGAGTTGAGCTGAGTCGAGCCTGAGCCGGAGCTAGCTCGCTTAAGCTCGGCTTATTTACAACCCTACCCTCTATTGTAGAGGCTAAGCAAAGCCTCCTTGACAGCGATTGCTTTTGCATATAAAATCAAGTCATATGACCCACATCTCAGACCAGCTAGAAAAGAAGCATAATTAAGATGTCGAGCCATAAAGCCAACCTCTCTAATTTCGATTGGTTCGACAAAAGAGTCTTACGCCACCCAAGCGGTGGTAGTTCCCACCGAATCAAAAGGTTAGGGGTTGTGGGTTTTGTACGACAGTCGAAAATATTGTCGACATAATCATTAGTTATGGTGAGAAAACGGTTACAAACATTTTCTAAATACTCTCTTTGATCGTTATACACGTGTTCTAATACTTTCATATTTGTCAAAAAAAATAACAGCGATCAAGGCAAGAACGCCGAACCCAATTGTCCTAGAAACTGAAGGACACTGATAAGTGGGTCCTTCACAAAATTTCATAAGGTAGTAGCCACCCTGCAGTGAAAGAACAAATGGAGGATGGCCTCATCGATGAGAGAGCCGACCGAACAAATAGTGTCCAAAAAGAGCCTAATTCAATTAAGCTAATCCTTGGTTGGAAGCTTCTCCCAGCAAAATTTTTAGATAAAAACTTTAATTTTGGGAGGGACCAAATGGCTTTTCAACCTTCCCAGCATTTAGTATGATTACCAGGGTTATGGAGGTAATTATAAACAGATTTGGAAGTCGCAATTCCTGAGGGGTGTATCCAAATATCATCTCTCTCTCCCTTATTAGGATATAAATATTATAGATGTTGTTAGCTAAAGAAGGCTCAAAGTATTGGTTAATAAGCTCGAAATGTGCAACTTTAACGAGAAACTTTTAAAGTCTATATTAAAAGAGGAGTTTAAATACTGTAGCAGTATTCTTAAGTTGGTTCCGTATATATATGGTTCTATTGTGTATAAAAAAGAAATAATTATATTTAGACCTTCAAAACTATCACAGTTTTTATATATACTTTTTAAACTTTTTATTACCCACATGGCTACATTCACCCTCTAAACTAATAAAAATAACCGTAGATATTCTCTTGAGCAAAAAATAAGTAACTATAGAAATCTCTAAATCAAAAATCTTTTTGGATTAGTAAGTGCATACAGTCAAAAAAAAACAAAGTTCAAGAAGTATACGTAGAAAATAGTGATAGTATAAAAATTCTAAATTTTTCTAGTTAGAAGAACATCATTCTTATTACCTTACTAATCTCCAATTTATTGAGGCATTATTAACTTAAATTTGGTCAAACTTATGTTAATAATTTGATTAGTTGGCTCATATGTTTAATAAAATGTACATGGGTCTGTTATTTATGTTAACCCACTTAAGTGATCTATAAGTTTAAATTTATTTTGGATTTTAGAAATATAATTAAGTTGATATAGTTCTAAATGTGTAAAATCCCATGTCACAATTAATGGGCTTATGACGATAAAGCTTATTGGGTTGTAATCCCTGAAAGAGATTTTAATAAATATCGATTCAGTTCCTATTTCCCATTACGTGTGAAACTAGAAGGTGTGAAAACCCATCGTTTAGAATTTATCAACCATCTCCTTCGTCTTTCTTCTTCCGTCTGGTATCAATAGCAATAACTATCGATTTAGATTAGTTTTTATATTATTTTAATATCTCTAGAATTATATCTATATGATTCAACTGATCCGATTTATTGGATTTGTGAAAGGCTTTCAACTCAACCTTTTTTGACATTTCTAAACATTTCTCTTATTATATATATATATATTAATCTCCGAGCGCTTCAATAAGAACCTTTAATTTAGCTTGCAGAAGTAATGTTCTATGATTTCTATCTTATCCTATCATTTAGTAATGGTACTTTGTTCTATATCTATTTTAGTTGATAAACTGATGGCTATTTGACTATCTTTCTTTTGGCCATGCTCTTACTACCTTATAGATTTCCGATTGCTTATAATAATCTTCAATTTGAATAAGAAAATCAGTAATGTCTGTGGGTGTAAATTATCCGAGCTTGAGTGAGTAGGCTCTAGCTCAGACTCAATTCAAAATTAAGCTAGGCTTAATTTTAAATCGAGCCGAGCCTCAACTTAAATCGAGTCTATTTTCGAGTCTTATACAAACTTAAAACTAGGTTATTTTTTAGTCAGGTTTATCCAAGCCTATTATTCAAACCAAGCTGGATCAAACCTAAGCTGCTAAGTTATAAAATGAGCTAAGAACTATATAAACCGATCAAACTGATCATAGAACTAATATATATAATATTAATAAATATTATATTTGAGCTAAGTCTGACCAAGTTGTCTCTACCTCCAGCTAGGCTTAAAATTCAAATCAAGCTCAGAAACAATGCCTAAACTCAGAGCCGAGATTGAGCTTAGCCCAACACACTCATTCATTTTAACACCCATAGTAATGACTTATAGAAAAGGAAATGGTTTAAAGGAGCATTTGGATGGAAAGAAAGATAACTAGATGTACATTCTTTGTGTTCCCCTTCTTTTTATAGTGCAAATTTACGATTGGAACAATCTGCACTAAATTTCCTACATGACTCGTATGAGATTTTCAACGATTAGGAATCAAGATACTCCTAACTAGGCATGTTAAAAAAGGCTGTGGGCGCTCGTGGGCTCGGCTCGATTAGTTAGAGTCGAGCTCAGCTCGAGCTGGAAATGAGCTAAGGTGAGCCCGAATATCAGACTTAAAAGAATTATCGAGCCGAGCTGATCCATCACTAGCTCGCTTAGGCTCGGCTTGATTAGGCTCGGTTATATATATATATATATATATATATATATATATATAAAATATTTTAGAACCGTTGGATCTTGATATATAGAAATAAGGAGAAACCCTAGCTTTCTCCCCAAATCCATTGCCCATCCCAATCGGCACCGCCCAAAGGCCCAAACCCTCCACCGAAACCCCACCAGCTTCTCCAATCACCAAAGACGACCATCTTCTTCTTCACCACCAAGGCACCGACGGCAATCATCTCTATCTTCACCACCGAGGCATCAATAACCAATCCTCTCTAGTCTCCACCACCGTCGAAACGCCATCTTCACCGCTAAGGCAATACTAACGACGAAGTCGATGACCATCTCCTTCTTCACCACCAACAACGACTATGATGAATATACCCCAGCCCATTCAGCCCATGAGTTGACGAGCCGAGCTCAAGGCTCGTCGAGCTAGGCTCAAGTTGAGCTGAGCTAAGCTTCTCTAACTCGAATCAAACTCGAGCCAAAATAAAAAATTGTATCAAGTCAAGTCAACTTGGATCCAGCTTGCTCAAGATCGGCTAGTTTACACTCGTATTGTTAACTAGTGGATAAAGTATCTTGTCATAGATTTGTTAGTCTCACTTCAATTTTTTTTTTTCTTACTTTGGATATCATGTAACCAACATTTACTTTGGAGCATGATTTTCGGAATACATTTTATTCTTCCTACTTTGGCAGAACACACTTTGCTTTTTGAATGATATTTATTGTGCAAACATTGTATGCCATGTAAATTGTAGTACTTGTCATGCTTAAAATTTTATCGTACTTTGTAGCATATGAACTGAGGCCATTAAAATAATCGAGTTGGCTCGAGGTCGGCTCATTGATCTTCATAAATAAGCT
Organism: Typha angustifolia; assembly: GCF_048772165.1. Lineage (NCBI taxonomy): Eukaryota > Viridiplantae > Streptophyta > Magnoliopsida > Poales > Typhaceae > Typha > Typha angustifolia. Next base: position 4,602,207 of record NC_133252.1, on the reverse strand, counting down.
GAAAATAGGTCTGCTCAAGATAATTACATTTAGTCATTTAAACTATCACTGTTTTATATATACATATCCTAAATTTTCTTTACAGATAAATTAAGAAAATTATCCTCAAATTTTTTTTAATCGATAGTATTTATGATACACCTACTTCCAAAAATCACGTGGAGAGATTCACGTGACACTCACATAACCTATCAGTGTAATAATCTCACAAAGTATCTAAGCTAAGTCTACAAATACCATAATAATCCAAGCAAATAATCTAAAGTTACAATTATTATAGGCCTCAACAAGCTTTTAAAAATACAAATCTATACACAAATTTAAACCATAATAACTCTCACAGGGGCTAAAGTCCAACTAGGAATAACTAAATAAACAATGTTAATAGGAAAATAAATCTGCTACTCCTCGATATCCGCGTCCTTCATAATTAGCTCTGAAATATTTTCGCTAAAATGGCAGTGAACACACGACCCGATAAGTACAATCAATAGTAATCTATGAATAATGTATTGTGCGATAAATAGATATGCATGCCCATAATTATCAACATTTTAAGGTAAAAGTGTACGATGTAATTTTCAATAAACTTTCATTTACTCATAACACACATGAGTGTATATTAACATCATAACTCAATGTATAAAAATTCACAAAGCAACCAAGTTCATAATGTCATATTCCACAAGGCAAACATAATAACGATGGGGACTAGTCATCTAGCAGTATTATCGTCCGAATGTGCCTAGCGACGCTGCATATGACCTGTTATCTATGGCCATCAAATGAAGGACCCTAGTTGTAGGCTCATCATCACCGCTATAGTAAACCATCGCATGGAGCAGAACCATTACTTGTAACTGAATCATCGCACAAAGCAAAATCATCACTTACAATGGAAAAGAGCTCACAGCTCATTAGACTCCCTAACACTGTGTTCTCGGGTACCGCTAGAGCTATAATCCCTACCTCTCAAACATCTTACTAATATCATCTTAGACTAGTCTCTAAATAGGGCAGTGTAATCACCTGAATGCTCCATCCGCTAACGACTTCAAATGTAGACCGCTAATATAATACTTATATAATACACTCTACCCTTAACCCTAGGTTAAGTAGGTGAGAGGCACTGCCTAGTTGGAACTAGGCTAAAAAATGATACGTGCATATGGTGTCATAACTTCTATCATTTATTATATCATGATCATCAAGGTAACATGTATCATAACTAAGCATAGAATCTATCATACCTAAGCGATAAATAATAATTAATGCAAGTAAAAAATTAATAATGACTATGTAATTATCATCATAATAATATCATTTTTAAAAGACTAACATAGGATCTAACTCACCTGAGATATCCCTAGAATCGGCACTCTCCTAAATAGTCGGCTCCTCCTAAATCTCGAAATCCTTCTCACACAGTAATAGATCTAATAATTTATAAAATAAAATAAAACATAAGAATGATAAACTTATAGAGCTAACTACCTTGTTGCATAAATTAAGTTTGATTTTCTAGGTCCAGGATAGGTGACTTGGTCTTGCATTTATTCTTCCCTATTAATATATTATTTTGTATTAATTAAAAAAATAGTCATTTATGGTAAAATTAGAATTATCCTTATTTGCAAATGTCAAATGCATTAATAAAAGATAATTGAAATGATTACTAAATTCACCTACCTAATTTAATTATGTATTATCTCAAATTATGTTAATATAATGATTGAGAAAAATTTTAGAAAGGTAACTACATTTATAAAAGAAAATAAACACTATTTATTATTGGCCAGTCTATGGTCCAAAAGCTGGGCTGGGCTCAAGGCCAGCATTGCATCCATAACAAGGAAGTGGGCTGCGGGGCCTACCCATAGCCCACTAGGCCAAAACAAATGAGCTAGCCACAGGTGTGAGTCACGGCCCACCCTGTAGCTCACCTAAAAATTAGCTGGGCTAGGCTTAAGAGCCCAACCCACCACTGGCTATAGGTGTGGGTCGCAACCCACACCCACAGCCCACAAAGATCGGGTGGACTAGGCTCACAAGCCCAATCCACCGCTGGCTACAGGTGTGGGTTGCAGCCCCACCCATAGCCCAAAGAGATTGGGCAAAAGCCCAATCCACCACTAGCTATGGGCGTGGGCTGCGGCCCACCCTGTAGCCCACATGACTTGGTCGGGGTTTGATCAACTCAGCCATCCTTAAGAGAAGAAGACCGAGGGAAGGAGATAGAGTTGCTATCGACGATCACCAACGCCGACAGTCGAGATCACCGACTCCCAAAGTCGACAAGGTCGACTTGGGTTGAGGCCGCGATTAAATCCTTGGTCGAGGTGGCCGACAGTAAGGAGTAAGGAACTCCCTAGCCGCGGCCATGGAGGTTCCTACTTCAGTGCAAAAAGGGCTCGTAGCCCTCAACCTGAGTACCCTCCTCTTCCACGTGAAGAGATGAGTCGATCAAGGTTGACGAGCGAGGCCACCACCGTCGGTGGTGGCCGCCCATGACTAAGGAACTCGGCGATGGGAGGCGACATGGCATTGCCTCCCATGCACCCCGTGGGTACCCAAATTGGGAACCCACGGCAAGGGGTTGACGCAAGGAAACTTCCCGAACCGGTGGTTGATTGACCCGAATTCGTAGACCAGTGAATTTCTCCAGTGAAGATAGAAAAGAATAAGCTATAATTAAACTATGATTTACTAAGCAATATTCAAATTAATTTAAAGGGGAGAAGGAGGCTGACTCGAGAATATAAGTGAGGGGGTTTTGATTGGTCGTTGGCACTCCGGTGATCCACTGTCCACGGCGAGACCTTCGGCAGCTCGGAAAGAGAAAATAGAGGAAGAGGTGGAAGAGTGAGAAAGAGAGAGACTGTTAAAGAAGAAGGTACGAGGGGGCTGTGCGAAAGAAGACTCCACTTCAAGCTCCCAAATAGTTTCCTCTACACCATGATTCCGCCAAAGTACTTTGACCAGTGATACATTCCTCCTTCGAAGCATCTTCACGCATCTATCAATAATCCAAACTGGCTAATCCTCATAGGACAAGTCTTTCTTTAACTGAATAGGTTCCTCCTTTAACATATTGGAGGGATCATGCAAATATTTTCTCAATACTAACACATGGAAAATATTGTGAATTTGGGACAACTCTGAAGGCAAATCCACACGATATGCAACTAACCCTATCCGCTCTAGTATCTCATAAGGTCCAATATATCGAGAACTCAATTTGCCCTTCCTCCCAAATAGGACTACTCCTTTCTAGGGCGAGACCTTGAGAAAAACTCTATCCCTAACCTGAAATTCTAGGTCTCGACGTCGACGATCAGCATAGCTCTTTTATCGATTTTGGGCAGCCTGCAAATGCTTACAAACCTTTCTGAACTTATCAATGGCCTATTGGATCAACTCTAAGTTTTCTATCTTTTGTTCTCCCACTTCATCCCAACTAATAGGTGTCCGACATCTCCGACCATATAAAGCTGATAGGACCTACGGAACGATCACTTTAAGATCTGAATTGATTGTAGGAAGTAGTCCACACAATCGAGGGAAAATATTCACCAAATATTCTCCCGTAGTCATAAAATTATGAAACTAAGTGAAATCGATCCGTAACTCTCTAATTTATGATTTTTATATTTACCCCCTTCATAGATTCGAACTACAACTAGGACAAAAACTCAATATAGTGGGGATGATGGTGGTGATAATGGGTGGAGTGGATGTTAGGATTATGGAAGATAATGGAGATGAGGGTGGATGAATGATGTTGTTTAAAGGATAAAGACGAAGGGAAAGAAGTGGTCGAGATCCCAAGGAAGAGGGAGGACTCGACAGACAAGGGAGATTAGAAGTTAGGAGAGACCTTGCCAATGGTAGAGATGATTGGTTGGTGAATAGGGAAGAGGGAGATTAGGGTAGAGAGATTAGAGAGAGGATAGAGGAGGAAAAGAAACTGATATTCATTAAGTATTATGATTTTGGCTATCATCCACACCTTTATAAAGACTAGCCAAAATAACAATTATTAACCCTAATTCTAGTGGACTCCCGTTGATCACGTTCGAACATGTCTGACCGCGTTCGAATGCATAAAAGGCGTTCTCTGTCAATGCGAACCTGATGCAAACATTCGAACGCACATTTCACATTCTCTGTTTTTGCAAACCTGATGTAGGCGTTTGCAAAGGCGTTTTGCGTTCAAACGTGACTTGTAGAAAATTTATTTTAATAAAAATAAATAACTAATACAATAAAAAAAGAATCTAACTAGGTGTATCAAAAGCCTCATAAGGGGTCATCCCAATGCTAGAGTGATGACTATTATTATAGGCAAATTCAATCAAAGGAAGGTGTCGATCCCAACTAAGTCCAAAATTAGCAACTGAAGCACACAGCATGTCCTCCAATGTCTAGATCGTCCGCTCTGACTGGTCGCCGGTTTGAGGATGATAAGTAGTGATGAACTGCAATTTGGTACTCAAAGAGATCTAGCAAATTGCTGCCACAATCTAGATGTAAATCTAGGGTAGCCTGCTGCTCCATGAAATCTGTGGTGATAATTGGAAGAAAATGAGTAGATTTGGTCAACCAATCCACGACTACCCATATGGAATCTTTCTTCTTCATAATCTTTGGCAACCCAACCACAAAATCCATAGTGATATGCTTCCACTTCCACTCAGGAATGGGTAGAGGTCTGAGGGTCTCTGTTGGCCTTTGGTGCTCAATTTTTACCCGCTGACAAGTCAGGCACCTGGATACAAACTCTGCTATGTTCCTCTTTAATCCTGGCCACCAGAAAGACCTACGAACATCATGATACATCTTCGTCTCCCCAAGGTGGATGCTGTTAGAGGTTTGATGGGCTTCCTCCAAAATTTTTTTTTGGAGTTCGCCCACATCTGGCACACAAAATATATCTCCAAACCTCAATGTTCCCGTATCATCAATACAAAAATCCTCTTTGCCTGAACTTTAGACTTGCTGAAGTATCTGTAGAAAGTGAGGATCCTCCGCCTACGCAATTCTGATCCTCTTAGCTAGAGTCAGTCTCACCACCAAATGAGCAAAACGTCCTAAGCTCGCTCTGCTAGAAATAATAGGAATATTAATACTCTGCAGATCCTTTAAGATGCCTTCCTGTTGAATGATCAAACAAGCCAAGTTGCCCGTAAACTTCCGGCTCAAGGTGTCAACTACCACATTTACCTTTCCTAGGTGATAGCTAATAGTGCAGCCATAATCATTTACTAGTTCAAGCCATCTGCACTGCCTCAAGTTTAGCTCCTTTTGGGTGAAAAGGTACTTCAGGCTTTTGTGATCAGTGAAAATCTTACACTTCTCCCCATAAAGGTAGTTTCTTAAGATTTTCAATGCAAAGACTACTACTGCTAGCTCCAAGTCATGAGTGGGATAATTATGCTCATAATCCTTGAGTTGCACGCTCATAATCCTTGAGTTGTCATGAAGCATAAGCGACAACTCTGCCCTCCTGCATCAAAACAACCCAGGCCCATCTGTAAGACATCACAATAGACCTAGTATCCCACTCCACTACGAGGCACTATAAGAATAGGTGTAGAAGTAAGTCTCTTCTTCAACTCTTGGAAGCTTTCCTCACAATCATCCATCCACACGAAACGCTGATCCTTCTGAGTCAGCTTGGTAAGAGGGTTTGAGATTTTTGAAAATTCCTCCACAAAGTGCCGATAATATCCACCTAGCCTAAGAAAACTGTGCACCTCTGCTACGGTGCTCGGCTGCTTCCAACCCAAGACTGCTGTGATCTTGGATGGTCAATTTGGATGCCCTCTCCTAATACCACATGCCCTAGGAACATCACCTCGTTCAACCAAAACTCACACTTTGAAAACTTGGCAAATAGCTTTTCTCTTCTCAAGGTTTCTAGTACCAACTGGAAATGCTCCTCATGCTCCTGCTCTGAGGCTGAATATATAAAAATATCATCAATGAAGACCACAACAAACCGATCCAAGAATGGACGAAAGACTTTCATTAGGTCCATGAAAATAGCTGAAGCATTAATTAGCCCAAAAGGCATAACCAAGAACTCGTACAAACCATAACGAGTGCGGAAAGCGGTTTTGGAGACATCTGCTTCCCTAATCCTCAACTGATGATATCTAGACCTCAGATCGATCTTCGAAAAGACTCGAGCTCCACGCAACTGATCAAAAAGATCCTCAATATGAGATAGAGGATATTTATTCTTCACAGTCAGCTAGTTCAGTTGCCGATAATCAATGCAAAGATGAAGAGTGCCATCTTTCTTTTTAACAAAGAGATTGGAGCTCCCCAAGGTGATGAGCTAGGCCTGATGAATTCTCGATCCAGCAAGTCATCAATCTATCCTCTAAGTTTCTCCATTTTCTTTGGAGCCATGTGATAAAGAGCCTTGAAAACTAGTCCTACTCTTGGAATCAGATCAATGGTGAACTCGACTCCCCTATTTGGTGGAAGCCCTCGGAGGTCCTCAGGAAAAACATCCGAAAATTCTTGAACCACCAACAAGTCAATTAAGGCTTGGGCCCCACTAGACTGATCAGACATGATTGCCACCAACTATGGGTGGTCCACATATCGATCCTTAAACAATCGACACTTTATGCCATCATTAAGCTACAAAATAACTTCCTTGCTGTAGCAGTTAATGTTGGCATGATAAGCGGCTAACCAATCCATACCCAAAATCAAGTCAAAATCATGCATCTCAAGAGGTAAAAGTTCCGCCCTAAAATCTAATTCACCAAAAATTAGAGTGCAAGGACTATAAATTTGGAGAATCTCTAAAGAATCACCCATTAGGGTAGCTATGAATAGAGATTCATCAAGAGGATTTAGGGTCATATCAGTATGCCTTAAAAATAAGGAGAAATAAAAGAATGTGTAGCCCCAGGATTAGATAGAATCCTAGTGGTATGAGAAAATAAGATCATAGTACCTGTCATTGCATAAATAGATTTATAATAAAAATTCTTTTATTAATCAAATTTTTCTCTAGAAAGAAAGAAGGGATAATTTGACTTCTATTTAAGCAAGATTATTAAATTCTAAAGAAGCATATTTAATTGTTACCTATCGCCACATCATTAGATGCCTCTACATCCTACTCCGTCATGGCAAATACTCGACCAGTATGTCCCCCACTTCCTCTGCTAGACGTCTCCGATCGCGCATCACCACGTCCTCTACTCGTAGCAATACTAGCTCTTGAGGCCCTAGAAATAGTTGGCGTAGTCATAGTGACTGACCCACTAGTTAATAAAGGACAACAAGGTCAAATATGACCAGCCTGCCCATATTGATGACAAGTCACCTCCTGAGTACCAGGACAATCTCAAGATAAATGTCCCCTCCGACCATAAGTATAGCAAGTCCTCTCCTCCAATGCAGACCGTCGTGTAAATCCTCCGCTACTAGTCCTGCTTGTAATTGCTGCTGGCCTCCCACTATTAAGAGAAGGTGATGCCTTACTTGTAATAACCCAAGTAGGGTAAAAAAAAAACTTTCTGGGCACGACGCGACCGGCCACGCTGTGGCCGGCCTCATGCCCAACATGCCATGCATGCCATGGCAATAGTGGAAGTGCCACGCACCTCCACTGAGCCACTCTTCTCCATGCCACAACATGTGTATGCATGTGTTGACTACATAGTTGGAGACTCTATTGCATCATATTTCTCTTGATTTCTGTTCCACCTAAATTCTTGGTATGCATTAACTGATTATCGTACTGAATATATGCATATGATCTGTCATTTAAAAGGACAGCATAAAATATGATTGATAGGATAGTTGATAGAAAGCGTGAGGATACCTGAGTGGGCGCGAGGGTTAGGACGCGCTTGGTGGATGATTGATCGCTCGACATAGTCGCGATTTTGTGGCCTTATGTCCGAGGTCGTTAGTCTATATTCGCAGCAGACATTCGGACACATATCGTTCGTCAGGACATATGTGGCGAGTTATCCTCACGAGATTTCTATCAGCTAGAAGGGTGCCCGATGTGGATGGATGTTAATACCCTTAGCAGATGACAGTTAGACTTGGGTCATTTTAGTTTAGATATTGTTGATAAAATTATGATCTTGATACAGGATTATTTGATTGTTAGTAATCAACCAAATGGTCAGATGCCACGCACGTGCCGTGTGGGCTCATGCCATGCACGTGTTTAGGGTCTGGGTGTTACATTACTAGGTCAGCCCGAACTCTGTGAGCCGGATCTGCTCGAAACTGCACTAGAACTAGCACCACCAGCATAGGGGTGAAACCTCGGTCGATAAGAACTAGAGGGCTCGCTCCAACTTGAACCACCTCCTCGCGAATGCCTATCAAAGCGACCTAGACGTCTGGCCACTCGCTCCTACTACTAAGAACACTCCTCTAGTAAATCTCTCTCGGCTATCCCTACGTTCTCCACTAGCTCCACATAAGTCGGGTTCCTTGCCATATTCACATGTTTACGGATCTCAATCCATAGTCCCATCTTGAATTGCTCAGCTCTGGCAGCATTATCTAGCACAACTCTAGGGCAGAAATGGGATAAGGTATTAAACCTTTCCTTGTGCTGAGCTACAGTCATATTCCCCTGTTTTAACTGGGTAAATTCTCATGTCAGTTCAACTCGAAGGAATGCTGGGAAGTACTTCTGATCAAAGGCGTCTATGAACGCCTTCCATGTGATGTACTCTCCTATAATTTGATCTGACATCAAACGCTCAATGGCCTTCCACCACTTTTTTGCCTCCCCACGGAGAAGAAAAGTGACAAAAGTCACCTGCTGATCCTCTGGGCACCTGAAAGCAGTTAGGATCTTCTTCACATCCACAAGCCACCGGTTCGTCTCCATAGGATCGATCGTGCACACTAGAGGATTAAGCTGCATAAATCGGTTTAGTGGCCACGAAGATCCACCTCCAGCTTACTCGGTTGGGGTAAGATGTTCAGACGATCCACCCAGCGTGTTCGTTCTAACCGTGTCGTGTGCTCACAAACTAGCTCCTCAATGAACCTCTCCTACTATTTGACCAAATGCCCGAGGGTCTCCACGCTACTGGCTGAAGCATCCACAACTGGCTCATCAACTAGAGCAGAATCTCCCTCAGAAGCAGTCACACGAATCGATCTAGCGCGTTTAGGCAGCATATCTATTAAGTTCAAAGTAATTTATTTATAATTCAGAAATTATACCTACATGTGACTAATATCCCTTATGTCCAATCTATCATGGTCTCTAAACTTCCTAAATCAATATATGGACTGTACCCTAGAGAACTTGCTGGATTATGATGAATCTATGCTCTCATACCAAATCGATACACCCACTTCCAAAAATCACGTGTTTCTCACGTGGAGATATCCACATGACTCTCACATGACCTATCAGTGTAATAATCTCACGAAGTATTTAAGTTAAGTCTATAAATACCATAATAATCTAAGCAAATAATTCAAAGTTATAATTATCATAGGCCTCAACAAGCGTCTCTAGAAATACAACTCCATACACAAATTTAAAGCATAATAACCCTCGCAGGGGTTAAAGTCCAACTAGGAATAACTGAATAAACAATGCTAATAGAAAAATAAATCTATTACTCCTCGATATTCGAGTCCTCCATAATTAGCTCTGAAATATTTCCACCAAAATGGTGGTGAGCACATAGCCCAGCAAGTATAATCCAATAGTAATCTATGAATAATGTATTGTGTAATAAATAGATATGTATGCCAATAATTATCAACATTTTAAGGTAAAAGTGTATAGTGTAATTCTTAATAAATTTTCATTTACTCGTAACACATATGAGTGTATAGATATCATAACTCAATGTATAAAAGTCCACATAGCAACCAAGTCCATAATGTCATATTCCACAAGAAAAATATAATAACGAGGGAGACTAGTCATCTAGCGGTATTATCACCCGCATATGCCTGGCGACGCTGCATATGACCTGTTATCTGTGGCCATCAGATTCAGGACCACAGTCATAAGTCCATCCTCAACATCATCACCACTATAGTAAATCATCGCAGAGAGCAAAATCATTACTTGTAGCTAAACCATCGCATAGAGTAGAATCATCGCATACAGTGAGAAAGAGCTCACAGCTCATTAGTCATCCTAACCCTGCGTCCTCAGGTACCACTAGAGTTATAATCCCTACCTCTCAAACATCTTACTAATATCATCCTAGACTAGTCTCTAAACAGGACAGTGTAATCACCTGAATGCTCCATCAGCTAATGACCTCAGATGTAGACCGCTAATATAATACTTATATAATATACTCTACCATTAACCCCGAGTTGAGTAGGTGAAGGGCGCTACCTAGTTGGAACTAGACTAAAAATGATACGTGTATATGGTGCCATAACTTCTATTATTTATTATATCATGATCATATCACAACTAAGCATGGAATATCTCATACATAAGCGATAATTAATAATTAATGCAAGTAAGAAATTAATAATGACTATGTAAGTATCATTATAACAATATCATTTTTCATAGACTAACTAGGATCTAACTCGTCTGAAATATTTCTAGAATCGGTCCCACTCTCCTAAATAATCGGCTCCTCCTGAATCTCAAAATCCTTCTTGCATAGTAATAGATCTAATAATTTATAAAATAAAATAAAACATAAGAATGATAAACTTATAGAGCTAACTACCTTGTTGCATAAATTAAGTTTGATTTTCTAGGTCCACATAGGTGACTTGATCTTGCATTTATTCTTCCCTATTAATATATTATTTTATATTAATTAAAAAAATGGTCATTTATGGTAAAATTAGAATTATCCTTATCTGCAAATGTCAAATGCATTAATAAAAGACAATTGAAATGATTATTAAATTCACCTACCTAATTTAATTATGTATTATCTTAAATTATGTTAATATAATGATTGAGAAAAATTTTAGAAAGGTAACTACATTTATAAAAGAAAATAAACACTATTACTAGCTAGCCTATGGTCCAAAAGTTGGGTTGGGCTCAAGGCCCAGCATTGCATCCATAAAAAGGAAGTGGGTTGCGGGTCTACCCACAACTCACTAGGCCAAAACAAATGGGCTGGCTATAGGTGTGGGTCGCGGCCCACCCTATAGCTCACCTAGAGATTGGCTGGGCTGGGCACTAGCTACAGGCATGGGATACGGCCCACCCCATAGCCCACAGAGATCAGGTGCGCTGGCTACGGGTGTGGGCTAAAGCCCACCCTGTAGCCCGTAGAGCTTCGGTGGACTACTATTAGCTACGGGTATGGGCTGCGGCCCACCCCGTAGCCCATATGACCTGGTGGGGGTTTAATCAAACCCCCACCAGCTCAACCATCCTTAAGAGAAAGAGACCAAGGGAAGGAGATGGAGTTGCTGTCGACGATCACCATTGTCGGTAGTCGAGATCACCAGCTCCCAAAGTCAACAAGATTGACTTGGGTTGAGGCCACGATTGAACCGTCGGTCGGAGTAGCCGACGATGAGGAGTAAGGAACTCTATGGCTGGCAGCCATGGAGGTTCCTACTTCGGTGCAAAAAGCACTCGTAGCCTTAACCTAAGTACCCACCTTTTCCACGCGACGAGGTGAGTCGATCGAGGTTGACGAGCGAGGCCACCACTGTCGGTGGTGGCCACCCGTGACTAAGGAACTCGGCGGTGGGAGGCAACATGGCATCGCATCCCACGCACCCCGTGGGTACCCAAATTAGGTACCCAAAGCAAGGGGTTGACATAGGGAAACTTCTTAGACCGATGGTTGATTGACCCCAAGTCGTCGGCTAGTGAGTTTCTTCAGCAAAGATAGAAACGAATAAACTACAATTTAACTATGATTTACTGAGCAATATTCAAATCAATTTAAAGGGGAGAAGGAGGCTGACCCGAGGATGGAAGTGAGGGGGTTTTAATTGGCCGTTGATGCTCCGGTGATCCACTATCCATGACGAGATCTTTGATGACTCGAAAAGAGAAAAGAAAGGAAGAGGTGGAAGAGTGAGAGAGAGAGAGTGTAAAAGAAGAAGGTACGAGGGGGTGTGTGGAATTATATATAGAGATGAGGGGGGACAGAGAGCGGAGTGGAGTCCGACTACAAGAGATGAGGGAGAAGAGGACTGGGTCAGTGCATGCGCTTGCACACGCATGGCGCATGTGCTAAATTTTTTTTTTAGTCATGGGTGTAACAATTTATATGGGGTTTATATGATAAAAAAAAATTTAGGTGTATACGAAAATATGTAATAGTACCCATTTGAAAAATTTTGTCCCAGTTTTGAGAAACTTAGAACATCTCCCAGACCAGCCTATTTTAGAGTTTTTGTCCAAAATAGATCTATTTTTTTAACTTACTCTACCGAAATAGAGTACTTTCAAACTTATTTGTCAAATAGGGTCTAATTCAATATAACCCTAAAAAAATGCTAAACTATTACCATTAGAGAATTTTTTTCTCTAAACTACCGAAAGACTAAGTTTAAGAGATTTACATACATTATACGCTGAACTGATTAGCATTTTAGGACTAGATAAAAATATTCGGACTACAGTAAATTAAACCCTATTTGTTAAATAAATTTGAGGGTAGTCCATTCCCGTAAAATAGTTTTGGAACAGGGCTAATTTGGTAAAAAACTCGCTTATTCTAATCATTTCTGCATCTTTTCTTCACGACCCCACGAGGCCGCTCCACCTCGAGATCCTCGACGTCTCCTTCCTCGACAAACCAGGCTACCGCTTTCGCCGTCGGTCCATTGGCTCCCTCGACACCGACCGCTGTCCTCGTGGATCTCCTTCGATAGTGGACATCGGCCGCCGTGCTCGTGGATCTCTCTCGACAGTCGACACCGGCTGCAGTGCTCGTGGATCCCTTGCTGGTTTCTACTAGATCTGCTCGCTTCTTGATAGATCTAACCGATAAATATGTAAGCATGCCATGATCTCCTTTTCTGTCATTTGTCGGGAATCTTGAGTTATTGGTGCGAGGTCGGAAAATCTGAAGCTCTGTAATAGGTTTTTGATCGATCGATTTGTTTATGGTGTTAATCTCTTGTCTTTGTTAAGGTTTGGTTCTGATCCATGTTTTAGGGCATCTTTTGATTTAATTTTCAGTGATGTAACTAGTGTTAGTTACCCAATTAATCAAAAGCTTAAAGTGGTTGTTGGTAATTGGCCGACAATAAATCATGCCTTAACAACTAGTTTGGTACTCTGATCTGAAATAGGAGTTTAGTCTTGGATCAGGACTCTATTTTAATGTGCAAGTACTGTCTTGAAGTTTCATCTTTGAAAGAACATGATGATTGAATAAATTGTGAGTGATCAATAAATTGATGTTTTCAAGAATAAATTATCTTCTCTGATGTATAAAATGTTGCTATTCAAATAAATCAATCAATAAAGTGTTTAATTGTCAGTTTGTTCAAATTTTGGCTGTGTATCAGAATAGAAGAGATTTGAAAACGATGTTCCTTAAGTTGAAAGTGATGATGTATTTTCTGCTTTTGATGATACTGAGAATGCTTCGTTAGTTCAATTTAACAACTATGGTCTCAACTTAGTGGAATTATATTTGTTCTATATAATTTTCTGAAACAACTGGAATGTTAGATTTCCCACACTATAAGGGCAATTTCTCTGCAAGGATGTTGCTTCTAATTTTCTGAAACAACTAGAAAGTTATATTTTCTATACTTCTCTTATGTACTTTTGTTCTAAGATTTGCTTAAGTAGAATGTTGAGTTTGCATAATATGATCTTGTAGAGTTTAATTCTGAATTATGATCATATCATCTCTTCTCCAAATGCGTAGAGATTTTTATTAGTTTATGCTTTTATAATGTTTATGTCTTTATAGTTGAATTAGGTTTTGTCTCAAGCATGAATCAAGCCTAAATCAAGCTTGGTTCAATTTAAGTTTGATCAGGCTCAAAATTATACTTGAATTGGTTTGGACTTGAAATTGCTTATTGATCAGCTCGCTTGGGCTCAAGCTAGGCTCGAATTGAAATTATTATAGTTCAAGCTTGATCCAATATCTAAGATGAAAATTAATATCATTTCAAGCTTGATGAGAGTTCCGCTAAGTTAATCTCCTAATATGAACTTCTATGTTGTTTATAATTTATACTTGTACATAGCATCTTGCTGGGGCAATTGTGGCTAGGGTGACAAAAGTTGCACTCTTTGACACAAGAAGATGCATTACCTTTAAACTTGATGGTGAAGCTTCTTGAGGTCATTGCTTTGACTTTCATTGGTAATTTGCCTAAAGACTTTGAGGGAGAAAATTGAATAAAAAAACAAGTTTATCCTAGTGAATAATACATCTAATTGACTTTCACCAATAGTTTACCCGTATGTTGCTTTAATACATCTTATTGACTTATGTTTAGAGTTGGTTGAATAATTGATCCATAATCACATCGATTTGAGTCCAAAATGATTAAAAATATAAAATGGGCTGGAAATGGATAACCAAGTTACGTTTGCAATTCGCAATTCACCATTTTTGCTACAAATTGTTTTATATGCTGAAACATATGATAGCTTTTTACTAACTAATTCTTTTTCTCTAACACGTAATCTGAGAGATTTGGCAAGAGGATGGTAAAAATAAATTAACTGAATCGCAATATGATGTTGATTCTTTTTCTCTATTTTGCAGTTCACGATCGACTAGTTTAGGCTCGATTAGACCCTTAACCATCCGAGGTCATCTCGTATCAAATTGATGCAGTTCTTTGGTGGCTCCTCGGTTGTGGAGGCAAGCCCCTCCCCGGCAGCACCGCCGGGAACGGCAACTGGCTTGGCCGGTAACAACGCAAACATGATCTATGTGTTCAACCGTGCGGGAGTTTGCCTCCTCAACCGCGAGTGGCACCGGCCCCTTCGAACCCTCGATGCCAACCAAGACCACAAGCTCATGTTTGGCCTCCTCTTCTCACTCCGATCTTTCACGGCCAAGATGGATCCCACCAGGTATTGCTATTTCTCTTTCTTCTTTCTCTTACTAGATTTCAGGACTCAAGAATCAATCAATTGGGCTTTCTTGGTCTTTTGGAGCAGTGCGGAGAAAGGCAATCTTGGGGTGCCACTACTTCCAGGGCAAGGGTGCTCGTTTTATAGTTTTCGGACAAATACTTACAAGTTAAGCTTCATGGAGAGCCCCTCTGGTGTGAAGGTATTAGATTGTGATCCTTTCGTTCTGCATTGAAGAATTTTTTATTTTATTTCTATGAAATTGGTACTGCTTATGCATGTGAGCTAATATATAGAGTTGCAAAACAGAAGGCAATTTAAGAGAAAGTTTTGGATATGGTTGGTTGATTCATCCTATTGTATTTGGTAAATAGTGCTGAATTGCAATCAAATTTGCATGTTTGTCTCTCTCATCTATTTAGTGTGGAAAATTGAGGAGGGAGTCCTGTTTTTCTTTCCTTCCTTTTAAAGGTCTTCTTTCTGGATCCTTTTCTTCTTTTATTGGGATTGAGAAGGTGAGAGGAGTGCATAAGAAGTTTAGGCTTGTATTTGATGCTAATGAATTTTATATAAGAAATAAACTAGGAGCAATCTAAAGGAAGAACACATTTTATTTTAAAACTCTAAGGGCCATCTGGCTTCATGCATTTAGAAAAACTGCTTCTACACATATAAAGTGTAACATAAAAACTAGTTTTAAACTAGGAGCAATCTAAAGGAAGAACACATTTTATTTTAAAACTCTAAGGGCCATTTGGCTTCATGCATTTAGAAAAACTGCTTCTACACATATAAAGTGTTATATAAAAACTAGTTTCTATTTTATGGAATATCCTTTCTAAGTTCTAAGTTGGGCTTATATGCACCATATTGATATTCACTTCAATTAAGCGAATGTCAAAATACATTCTTTCAACCTTTAATAGGAAGAAAGAGTGAAGATATAAGACTTCTATTCACATTGGTTTTTTATTTAACAGTCAGATGTTGCATCTTCAAACACATGAAACCAAACAACCTATAAATCCTGCTTCAAAGTCTGAAAATGCTAGAAAAACAAATTTTCAAATTTATCAACTGTTAATGAATTGCCCACTAGATGTTGGATCAACTAAAGATGAATAAAAAACAGAGAGTGGTTGAAGGAAGTGATGACTTCTGTAAGAGTTTCAGAACAATGAAAAGGTATTGAAAACAGCTTGAAACATTGGAATCATAAGTTAGATCTCTGCTGATTGAAAGTGTAGTGCAAAGGCTATAAGATCTTGCCCTTGGATTCAACTACAGGCTTCAAAAGAGGATAATTTCTTATAGAAAACTATCAGGACAACAGCTATTGAGTTAACAAATAATATAAGAGATAAGATGAGCAGGGCGGAAGTTGTAGTTGATAAGATTCAGGATAAAGGATAGCCTAATGAACCTCTTTTCTATCTCTATTGAAAGGGGAAGGAAAGAATCGACATAGAGCCACAACCTTAAAGAATGGCACGGGTAGCAACCTCATCAGCAGCTTCAGACCTAGCAATCAGAAGTAGCTTTTCTCATGTAACCTTGACATCCTTGTATAAGAGAATATCTAATGGAAGCAACACAGGCTTTGTACAAATTTTGTGCTTTCTTTAATGGTAAAATTATGTCGAGCTCTTTATTTGATAACTTATGACTCTTGCTATCATGATTTTTGAATTTCTAGCAGAATATTCTAGGCTAAGTTATAAATTTACAAGCTAGGGTCAATTATTCTTCAAATTCCAAGTGTTTTGAATGTTGCACGTTGATGGTGATGATACCAATGCCATCTTATTTTAGATTATACAGGATTGAACCATGACATTTATTTAAGGTTTATTTCTTAACATGATATTGGATGCATAATCATCTTTTATATGGCCAAGTTGTTCAATTCTTTGCAGACAGTACATCATGCTGCATTATTGTGAACTTGATGCAGATTATTTTAGTTACTCATCCTAAGACGAGTGACCAGCGGGAGTCATTGAAGTATATATACAAGCTTTACGTCGACTATGTTGTAAAGAATCCCCTCTATGTTCCAGGGACCCCTATTAAGTATGTTTCTCACACTTACTAGATGAGTTTTGCAGTTTGTTTTTTCCTTCTACTATGAAAATATGCAATCATCACAGCTGTGGCACACTTATTCAATGGATTAACCATGCACTTCTTAGTTCATAGCCAATATATGAAGTCAAGTTTGTGCCAATTTCCATATCACTTTATAGTGTCATTCTTCTCATTCTGGTCATTGTTCAATGCTTCAATTTTCTGAATCATATTGTGGTTTTGATATCATTTTAACCATGTCTTTCCATTTCAAGGATAAATTTATTGCTAAATGTGAATTATTGATTTTTATCTTCTTATATTGTAGGTGTGAGCTCTTCAATAAGAACCTCGATCAATATGTGAAAACTTTAATTTAGCTTGTAGAGGTAATGTTTTGTGATTCCATCTTATCTTATCCTATCATTTAGTAATGGTACTTTGTTTGATATCTTTAACATGCCAGCTGGTGCTATTTTGGTTGATCGAGATATGGCTGTGACTATGCTTTCAGTGACCATACTCTACTACTTTAGTGATTTCTGATTTCATGTTTTTGTTGGATTTAGAATATCTTCAAATTGATTAAGAAAATCAGTAATGACTTATTGAGAAGGAAATAGAATAAAGAGAGCATTTGATTGGAAATAAGATAGGATTCTGTGTTCCTCTTCATTTTGTTGTGCAATTTAACAATTGGTACAATCTGCATTAAATTCCCTCCTGACCTTTATGATTTTCAACAATTAGGAATCAGAATTCTCCTAACTAATGGAGAAAGAATCTTGTCACAAATTCACCATTCTCACTTCATTTTACTTTGGATAGCCTACTATTTTGTCTCCATGCTAAAGGTTTCAGTCAGTAAGTCGCTGCATCTTAACATATCTTTTTGCTACTAATTGCTTGTTAACTTCTGTTGAGTTGCATTATTAAACTTCTGCTCATAGTATGCACGACTTTATTTGGTTGTTTATCAAATTATTATGATATGTTTGAAAAGCAAGAGAGTTATCTGGCATTTATCACCAATGCTATAGCTTGCATAAGTTAGTGCTAGTGGCTCTAAAACATTGCTGTTTTTCTTCAGGTTTTCTTTTGCAAAGTTGCTATCTTCAGCCATCTTTCAGCATTTTCTAACAACTCTGGCCTCGAGGAAGGTTATATTAGCTGTAGGTTGTGTTAATCATTTATATATGAATTGTTTGTTTATTTCCAAACTAGCTATCCCAAGAGTGTGCAATTGCATTATGAGAGCATAGTTCGGCCTGAAGTGTACTCTATCTTGAGAATCCCGAAGGTTGCGGGGAGAAGTAAAGCAACTTTAGAAGCTTCTCATTTGCTTAAATTGTATTAACATATAGTGGTCAAATTACGTGACAATTTTATGAAGATTTTAAGGAGTGCCATTTATGATAAATATACTATTTTGGCAGTTTTCCCTTTGAATATATTGTTGTTAAGATGAATAGTTAACTGCTGGTACGATGACACCATTTATTGGTACTGTTGTCACTGCATGTTTTGGTTTCTGATGAAATGAATAGTTAATGCTGGTACAAATACACCATTAATTTAATACTGTTCGCCCTCAGTTTGGTTCACAAGGTGTGACAGTGCCACTACATCATAACAATGGCATATAAGCTGTTGCATTATTTAATGATTTAGTTAATGTGGAAGCAGAACTTCTCAATATTTTTTTTGTTTTAAGTTTGCGGACTTAGTGAATCCTTATTTCAGCAACTTATTTTCTAGTCTCAAAGAGAGCAATAAATTGACAATATCATTTGCCAAGTTATTTTTTAATCTATAATCTGAAGTTGTACTTCTCTAGTTCCCTTTTACTGTACAGTAACTCTCATGTTTGATATCTGTATGTATGTATTCATAAATTAGTCAAGAACTTTATTTACTAACTTACACGTTCCCTTGGCCTTTTGCTCAGCCAACTTCCTAGTCTCTGATTATTACCTGCCACCTGTTTATTATCTATAATCTCTCCAGACATCATTTATGTGGTTTAATTTGAAGAATTGGTCAAGGAGGCAGTTAACATTTATCACAAATAGGGAACACTACAAAGTAAATGGTTCTTCCTGTGTAGACATTATACACAAACAAACTTTCCCTTTCAACCACAGGTATGAAAACTGATACTTTCTTCACCTCTTAGGATTCTCTGGTTAACAACACATAACTTCCATTGATTCTACTCATAGACTTACTCAAATATTTCTAAAGCAAATACAGATATCCAGTTTCGGAATTCTACCAAAATTAGTTTTCTTTTTTAAATTAATATATCTTTGCATGTATACATACTGTAATATGATTTTCCTCTTTTACGTGTTTCATTTTTTTTCATAATTCTGAACTCTTTGAAGACGAATAAGATTGGAATCACCAACTGGCGCAAAATTTGAACAAGTATAAGGGCTTGTGGAGTCTAGATTGTAGATGATTTTCATAGCTCTTGTTTATCTCCTTTGAAAGCTAACTTTCCCCAAGGAAAAGGCAAAAGGAGAAGGGAAGGGAATGCAAGAAGGGCAGCAGCAACCACTCCTAAATGGTTGTGGTGAAACCCAAAGTAAACTTCTAAGAATGAAGCAACTGATTAGTTTTCTCCCAGCACCCTAATCTCCATTTTGTAAATCTCCATATTGTGAAGTAAAGAGGCCATTCATTATCCAAGAGAAAGGAGCAGATATAAAAGAACCAAACCCACCACTTCGGAATGTGATGCAAGGAAGAAAATTATAGTGAGTTTTATGTATCATATATATGCTACCATCATGAGTTTATATTAGGACGCCATAGTAGAATAGATGCGCAGTTTCTGAATGCAACATCCAGGAGAGGACTCAAATGGCAGCATACATAAAGAAATTCTGTGAAAGAAGAGATGATTGGCATACTTGCCAATTTGTACTCACTCTCGTTGTTAGCCACAGGCCGGGGCTTTCTTTTTGCAATAATTTAGTTATATTTAATTTTTTTAATTTAGTATATAAAACTGAGTGCACATATTTTTCATAGTTGATATATTTTTGTTACAATGGAGTACATACAATATACATATACGTTGCACACTATAGTCTATTATTATAAATTAAAAATAATATACTATTAAATTATAAAAGCCCCGCTACATCCCACATTGTTTGTTGTCAGAAATTTACTTTGGGTTTTCAATTTTGTGATGACTTTCTATCTTTAATTCCAAACCCTAAAAGCATTTCCAATCAGGCTGGTTTCAAGAAATATTTAACTTTTAAAAATTTCAATTTTGCCCTATAAATATTTAATCCAATAATTTTAATTTCATCGATATTATTTATTAAATAATCTATTTAGTTAAACTGAATATATAATTAGATTTACTAATTAATTTTCTAACAAAAAAAATATATTGTTGGAAAAGTCTCGTTGAGATATTTAATGAAACATCCACCTCTAAAAATTACGTGTTCTTCACGTGAAAAAATCTACATGACTCTCATATGACCTATCAGAATTTGACATAAGAACAATTTAAAATATTACAAAATTTAGAAAGGATCAAGATTCCATTTCTCTCTCCTCTCGGTAATGACTAATTAACACTAATTGACATTAACCACCCCTCATGCATAAGCCATGTGGTGATTTAAAAGACCCTAGAGCAACAAAATAATTAGTAAATGATGAAAATATAAAAATTTAACCTAAGCCATTAATATGGTATTAAAGTGTAAAAACCCATCCGCTAACCCAATAGCTTTACCATGATATGCTCCTCCCCTTAAGATCCTTGTCCTCAAGGATTTAAATCTGGAAATTAGTTAACCAATGAATGATAGTCCTCCTTGTAAGCTTCTTCAAGAGGGGAGTTATACCATTGTACAAGAATCTGGGAGATTGGTTGGTTTCCTCACTTCACCATGCAGTGGGCAAAAGTTCTTTTAAGATATAATGGGATTTACATCTTAATCAACTTAGGGCAATAATTGGCCGAGAATTTGAGGATCTAAATAGCTCTTGAGTTGAGACACATGAAACACTAAATTTTAGACTCTAAAAGATAGATTCAAGTGGTAAGCAACTCGTCCCACTTTATCTTCAATGTGGTTAGATTCATTGAATTTGGCAGGTAATTTAAAGTTTTAGCTAATCTCTACCATAGACTGCCATTTAAGTTGCAACCTCAATCATACCCAATCTCCAATCTTACAATGCCTCTCACTTCTCATTTTACCATCAACATATTTTATTTTTGCTTAAGCTTTAGATAAATCTAATTGTAGGAAAGGGACCTTTTGATTCCTTTCCTGTAAATAATCTTCCATAGCTATAATACGTGAAATGGGTTCAATCAAGATAGCCAATTGCTGTGGAGTACACCCTTACAAGATTTGGAAACTTGTTACTTAGAAGTTGTTGTGGTAATTTGTGTTGAACAACCATTCTACTAGAAAAGTCATTTAGCCAATTTCTAGGATTTAGAGCTTGTCCTGAATCAAAAATATTGATGGTGCTAAGTCATACTCGCGTAAAGAAATACCCAATTGACCAAATAATTCCTGCCAAAATGAGCTAATGAAAACTAAGCCTCTATCACTAATAATATATCAGGCAGTTCATACAACTTATAAATATGACCCAAAAAGAGAGTAGCTACCTAGGGTGTAGTTTAAAGATGACCAAGTGGTAAGCAATGGGAGTATTTACTCACATGTCTACTAACACCAAAAAATCCACTTCTTTTCCATTTGTTTAGAGAATCCACCTATAAAGTCCACATGAATAAGTAGTTGCTGTAGTAGGCCAACATGGTGAGAATTATCATGTTTATGCCTCTCATAAACATCACAAATTTATATGAATATGCATAATTGTTATTCCCAACCAGGCTATGAAAGAATTACTTGATTCTGTGGTATGTAGCTTGTAATCCTAAATGACCTCCAAATGGAGAAGCATAAAATGAGTGAATGATTTTGGATATGAGATATGTCACCTTTCCCACATAAATTCTGTTGTGGAATATAATGATGTATGTGATAGTGTATAATTATAATAGGAGCTGTTGATAGCAAGCTTAGGTAATAGCTCAGAGGTTAATCGATCAGCATCATCATACTAGATTTCAACATTTTTTACACTACATTTTCAAATATAGATCTCTAAACAAATGATTTTAGATTAGGAGGACTTGCATTAGGTCTTAGATGGTTGTGGTGGTTTTGAGACCTGAAGGGAGGTAATTTCTTTGGCTCTTCAAATTTATTTGAGAAGCTAGCCAAAGTTGGATATATTTCGATTCTGACTAGCTATTGAACATAAACTAAACTGGGTATGAGTTTAAAAAAAAATCCTATCTGACCTAGATATGAATCAAATTTTTGCCAAAATTCTCGGTATAGATTTCGATACGAGTCAGATAGATTTTTTCGAATACGAATACGAGTATTAAATCTTGGACTTGGAGTGGATTTTTCTTCCATAGCCCATGTACCATTATGATTATTTTCTTAAAGATTAAGGGCCCAACTCGGGAAAACAAGGGGAACTTATAGCCAACTTTAATGATTATTTTCTAGTAAGTAATTAATTTATTAGCCAATCTTAAACCTTGGTGGTACGATCAGATTATTAGTTGGCTTTTCAGTATAACATGTTGATCGTGTGAAGTTATAGTGCATATTCTATATAATTAAGTAGATAGCTTAATTAGCTACATTAATCTATGGAACTTCTTTAGGCAATTAACATACACGTTAAAGAAAATGACTAGTGTTCATAATAAAAAAGAGAAAGGAATCAACACAAGACAATAGCATAAGTAAACACAATCAAAACTGCTTATTATAATTAAACTTAATCTACATACTAAATTTCATTTTGGACTAGTCGAAGTAGATAGATGGATTGATCTTTCTTCGCTCATAGATCTTCATTCGGAATTGATACTAATTGTTGCCTCCACGACGAGTAGTCTCAAAAGTTTTTTATGTATAGGTGCTATTGCAAAAACTTATTTCGTGCTCGTATTCGATTGATTGAGATTTATTCGTATCTAGTTCGTATTTGTATACGGTTAAAATATGATTCATATTCGGTGTATATTTGTTTAATATTCTGTCCATATCCGTTTATAGGATTTTATCCGCAACATCATTACTTGATGTATTATCTAATGTAATAGTAGCCAATTTATCTTGAATTCCCAAACTAGCTAATTTTCAATCAAAAATAGGATCAGCAATAACTATGCAGTGTGCGGATTTTGCTTTCATATCTTCTAATCTTAGTCTATATAATGAGCGGTCAAACACATATATCTAATAATTTGTTTAGAGGTCCAATAGTTGCACATTAAAAAAAATTTGTCAACCGTGATTTAAGGCAATCATTTGTGGTAGTATTTCTTGTAATTTTTTGAAAATAGAGAATTTTATAAATCACACTCTATATTTTATCTATTTTGTTATTTATATCGTATCTTTCAAAATTTTATAACTCGACTCTTCATTTTTTTTCTATAATTTTTATTTAACACACTGATTAATATGAACAGTACTAGCAAATTAGTATTTCGTTATAATATACTTAAATATTTTATAAAATATCCAAATTACCTCTATCTCATTCATCTTCTCATTTTCTCTCATCTTTTTCCAAGGGATTGGTAGAAGAGGAGGAGGGGGAAGAGGAAAAATAAGAAGAGAAAGAGAAGATGGAAGAGGGAAGGTGGTGGCGGCGGCGGCAATACGGCAAGAAGTGGTCCGGGAAAGGGGGCAAGTGGATTAAGAGGTGAGAATATCTTAATAATTTGATCAATATCAGTTAGTTAAAATTTAAATAAAAATTATATAGAAAAATGAGGGGTCAAGTTACGAAATCCTTGAAGACGACATGTGAATTATAAAATTAATAAAATATAGGGTGTGGTTTATAAAATTCCCTTGAAAATATGGATCTAATACCTTCAATAATATATATGTTGAACCATGTATTCTCCACTGTGATAAATGAATATTCGTGAACTATAATTATTTTGGCTATAACTTCTCAAATTTTTACAGCATCATAAGAGCAAGGCAAAAGATCCGCTGAAATGCTAAGAAAATTTGGCAAAGCTTGCCAATGCTAGATGCATGGGAAACTACTCTATGATGCATGCATTATATGTCACATGCCCAAGAAATTAGAATAATTGAAGCTCTAAAATGCGTGGTAAAGAATTACCTCTTGGCAAGAACTATGGGGTATGGCTAGACATGATCATTAGGCATAATTTGTCCAAACTTGGTCTCAACCCGTCTGGTTTTAATTGGGCTAAGTTTAGCCCATACTTGAGCCCAAAATGGTAGTGAGCGGTATGGGCTAAGCCTTTGCCCACCTGGCTCAGCCCGAAAATCCAATCCACTACTCTCATTTTTTAGTCTCCCATTGAATATTTAGTAAACTATATATAAAATAATTAAGATATCTTTTTATAAGCCTATTAAACTCGACCCAGTAAGATATAATATTTTTTATATTTAACCTATTACCTTAGATACATTATACCCAACTCAAGTTGAATATTTAATAGGCTAGTAGATAGTAACATACTAAAATATTTTAGCCTAGCTTGAATCCTACCTGACCCGAATGACTTTGGGTCAAGCCGTGAATAAATATTTAAGTCCAGTTGGCCCGAAAAACCTGGCTCATGATGTTCTAAATAAAATTTTAGAAGCAAATTCGGGTTAAATCATAACCTTGTGAGATTAAAGATCTAATGTTAGATTAGAATCTAACGGCTATAGTACTAATTAATTAGTTATCAAATTTTAATAGTCAAATAAATAAGTAAATAGACAAATACGGAGTTATATTGAGCGGAATATAAGCAAGCTATGAAGTTGATCTCAAACAAACTTTTAAGACCGAACTCGAGTTGTTTATAAACAATTAGCAAGATTTGCCACCCCTAATTGTGGCCCGTTTTATAGAACAATCTCTTGTCTCTTCTAGCTTTTATTTTAGTATAAGTCAATTTATAAATAGTTCTTTATCGGTTGTAAAAAAAGTTTACGAAAGGTATATAAAGAAAAAGAATAATTTTACTTAGACATCTTAAATTAATACTAATTTATATATATACTTCCTAAATTTTTTATTATCTACGTATATCCTTTAAACTAAGAAAAATATACACAAAACTAAAATTAAAAAAATAATAATAATTGGATGAAGAGGAAAAATAAATAAATTAGATGGTCTTAGTGTAATTATACATATTTTTTAGCGGTACTTCGGTCCAAATTTCCTCCTACGTGTGACGTGTCTCCCTCGTTCGTTTCACTTTCTCCTAGTTCATTCCTGTTACCATTTCCCTCCTCCGAGTCCGAGCTTCTTCTCGCAACCCAACCTAACCCAAAACCCTAGCCCTAACCCTAAGAATTACCGTATCCAAATGGACGCTAAGATCGCCGAATTCTTCGACTCGGTCGGATCATTCTTCAGCGGCGGCGACAACCTCCCGTGGTGCGATCGCGACATCATCGCTGTGAGCAACTTTCTCCCGCCATAAACCCCAATTTCTTGTATTCTTGTAATGCGTACCGCTCCATTTCAATGGTTCTTGGGCTTAGCTTTTCATAAGATGCAACGTTGAAGTTTTTGGCCAAGAAGATAAGAATTAAGTAGTTGAATGAATTTATTTGCATTTTAGCAAAAAATTATGTAAAATTGCATAAGTGTGGGTCAAATTAGCATTGCTATGTTCGTGATATTAAGTAATAGATATACCAGAATGGAAGGGATTGGTGAGAACCTGGCTGGATGGTTTGGGTTATTTGGATTTAGACGCCCAAAAGAGAAGTCCAGATAAAGAAATCCATTCATGGGAGCATCGAATGAGCTGAAATATTCAGGTTTCGTTCATGTGGATTAAAGACATTTCTCGTTCTTTTATTTATTGTGATAGTTGGATTTATTATAGTAGTTATGGTTGCAAGAAGGAAAGAAATTGATTCCAAATCTTTATTCGATGTAAGACCTGATTTTTCATTGTGTCAGACAGGGATAAATAGGTTCACTACTTGAGTGTTGGCTGCATATTTTGAGAACAACTGATGCTATCCTAACTGTGAAACCTAGTTCAAATAATCTCATCTTATTAGATAGCATCATATTGAGCTCAATTATCTGAATTCCTCATAATCCATTCTTTTTGAAGATTTACTATAGATTTATCTGAATCCCTCATAACATCATATTGAGCTCAATTATTTGACTCCCTCATAATCTTATTAAAGAGAAGTTCTTTTAACTATAGATTTGATATTCTACTATCTGTATCAGTCATAACTCCTATTTATTTGTATTTATTTGTTAAGCTGCTTTGATTAGTGGCTCTCCAACTCAACTGTCATCATTCTCAGCCCTATTCTAGGTTTATAAGCTAGAGATAGTTCATTATGATGATTTATCTTTAATTGATAGATTCTTTTAAATATTTCTTGGGGAAAAACTTGATTTGGCATGAACTTCTTTGGATGCACAATTATTTTATTCTCTCGAGCTAGTTCTATTGCTTTTCAGGATTTAACTATCTCACTCCTTTTGATCCCAGTTAAACCAAAGAAATATGATGCTGATACAATATAGTCTATCTATACCTTACCACATATCCAGCATAAGAAAAACACTGAGTTGATTATACTACACTATAGAGCAAGATCTACACTTCTTGATACTGTTCACAAATAAATTCAGATCAAACACTGTATGTTCTCTTTGAAATCAAATAGTAGTTTGGACTTTAACATAAGTTTGTTCAAAAGCTTAAATGATAGAGGGGCCCATTGCCCCATGCTACATCTGGATGCCTACTATTCTTGGATAATTATAGCTAGGGTTGTAAATGAGCCATGCTCGAGTGAGCTAACATTAGCTCAGCTTGGCTCAGCCTAAAGTAGATAAAACCAGGGGTTAGCTCCATCTCGACTCTTAAGACAGCTAAGGATCGACCTAAGTTTGGCTCACTCTATTACTGAGCTAGCTTCAGCTCAGCTCATTCTTCAAAGAACTATTACAATAAATAGACGAAATACAATCTAGCATTCCACCTTCAATAGATGTCAACACCTTAATTTGAAGGAAGATATAAATAGGCTTTTAATTTGTTAGCATTTCCAATGTGGGACTAACTGGTGCAAATGGACAAGACTGAGTCATGAAAATCCAAATGCACATTATAGGACTCTTTACCATATAATTAAGCTAAGACATTTTGCATATGTTGTCACGACCTGAACTCAAAATTATGACCAGCCATATTCTCCAATAGACTTAAGATACATGAAGTCTTAATATTAATTTTTCAATCCGCATTATAAAGAAATTCAATTTACTTTTATTACACCGAGTCAATAACTAAAAATCTGAAGGAAAAGAGAAAGATGATCCAATTAGACAACCAATGTCTACAAAACAACTAATACAACAATAAAGAAGAGACAAATTAAGTGGAAGTAAATAAGTCCCAGTGCACCGCATTCATTTGCCATGCCTATCAGTATTTGAAATATTAAAGCAATTTAATGAGCTAACACCTTTAGTTTAGTGGGTGTATTTATCCGAGTCAGTAAAATTCATAATCCATAAGCATGATTTAAAAATCAAAGCTCAACAACGAATAACAATAACCAACATGCTCAAATCGTGAACAATAAAACACAAGTAATAATATTGCAATTAAGCTGATAACATGCTCAAGATATTTATTATGTGAAACTTCTCAATCTCAATAAATGTCATATTTCTCATTTTGGATCTATGTCTATGGATCCACTAGAAATCACCTCGAGATTGCGGTCATGTCTTTTCCTCATAGTTGGTTTGATTAGAATTACTATGAGGTTTCACTATATGATAAATACGCTATATCTTTTTTACTAGTTGTTTAGAGATATTAGGGTCATCTTAGAGAGATATTTGGTCAAATTTGGAATTGTTCCCTGACTCTGCCAAAGTCATCTAATTGGATCACTGTATGATCAGGAATATTCTCTAGATTTTAAGGTAGACTTGAGTCACCATAAGGAGATGTACAAAGAAGTTCTAACCTAGGACTATTCTTAAAGTCATATCTACTCGTAACCAATGTTTTACTATATGCACAAAGAATAGTAATGTATGAAGTGGAACATAGCACAAAATATAATATAGCATGAAGAAAAATACAATGGCATAATAGCATGAAATACAAGGCAAATAAATACGTGAGTGAATATGCTCACCTAAGGTCCATGTAGCTCAAGTTATTAATCTAGTATGAGGAAAAATTGACAAATTTAATGATAAAAAAATTATATTTAATTTAACAATAAATAGAATTTATGCAATTGAAACTAATTTAATTGGGCTGAAATAAATTCTAAGTAGTTGGGCTGGGTTATAGGCCCACAGCCTACACAACTAAGCAAATTAGGGTAGCTCACTTGGTCCAACTGATCTAAACTTATCCCTCTCACTTCAGCTGGGTTGTTGCCAAAGCTCGAACCTAACCAAATCGAGTTGGGCCTTCACCCATCCCAATCGAAGAGCTCACCTAATCCGAAAACCATGGTTCCCAAAAATCGAACCTAACCAAATCGAGTTGGGCCTTCACTCCTCCCATGCCTCACACTTCACTGAGCTCATCCGACAGTCGATTCAGTGAATTCGAATGAGTGTTTTTTCTCTTTTTTGTTTTTTCTATAGTTATCATTTATCATTTCTTATTTCTCTTTTTTGCCCACTTTTTAATTCTCATTTTCTAATTGCTACAGAATAGCAGTAGAGAGTGATCTTTCTCTTCATCTTACTTTTACAGTAATAATTTACGAGCATAAAATTTATCAAATTCAGCTCGAAACTCATCATGGTTTTGAATGAGTTTTTTTGTTAGTTTTTATATTTCATTTGTGAGGTAATTTTTAGTTTCTTATTTTTCTATTATTTGTTATAATTTTTTTATAAATTTTCCTACATGTTTAAGTACTATTTTAGAATTTTATGTAATTAGAAAATAGTCCGATCTAATATGATAGCTGATACAACTGAAATAGCCGATACGATCGATACATATTATTTTTCTAGTTTCGATCTTGAAAGCGATTTTTTGAACCTTGCCGAAACAACTCGGGTTAGGATCGATCTCACACCGTGTCCCTTAGAAGGAGCTCCATTGAGAAGAAAGAGAGGAAGATGGCTGTTGACGATCATTGTTGCCAGTAGCCCCACCAGAAAGGCCAACTCGTTCGCCATGATTAGGGCAAGACACACGAGGTGAAAGGAAGTTGATTGAGGTGACCAGCGGCGAAAATATCACCATGGCTGGTGGCCATAGCAGTAGCCAATCCTTCAAACAAAACCATGAGGACTCAACCAAAGGGCACCTACACCTTCCTCTCGCGAAGGGAAACTTGTTTGAAAGGGTGGATACAAACAAAACCGTCGACATCGACATTGAGGTCGTTGGCCTAGAGGCTTTGCCAATGAAGCCAAAGAGGCTACACTATTATATAGTTTACTAAACTGAAATTGATCTTTAGGGGTGGAAGAAGACTCATCGACAAATCTAGGGGTGGTCTCTACTTGTTTCGGCGACGCTCCAACAATTGATGATGACAACTACACCTTCGGCAAGGTAAGGAGGAAGGAGGAGAAGAAGAGAGAGAAAGAGGGTGAGCGCGATGTGGGGGAGAGAAGGATTTGTGAGGGTTTTATAGGGCAGGGTTACTTAGGTTAGCATGATTTCTCTTCGACAAATTCACTACGGAAATCACGATTTCCCCTCCCCTATTGTTATAGGAAGAGGAATAATGGCACATGTGCCTAGTGCACCCACAATTTATTTTTTATTAAATTCTTGTTGTTATTACATATGCTTTGTTTACTCTTCCATGTGTTGCTCCATGGTTTTAGTTTATGACCATTATCTTTCGTCATTTGGTGCCAATTTGGTATATCATCGGCTGGATAGTGGTTTTATGAAATATTGATGCAAAAGTAGGCCTGATTCATTCTCATTCTTTAGGATCATGGATTAGTGAGACAGAGTTCTAATACATTTAAAGCAGGTTGAAATAAGACAAATTGGGGTTAAAAGGGAAGGAGGCAAGGAAAGAAAAAACAAAACAGAGATATATAAAGTTAAGGAAGAATCATATTTTGCTTGTCATGAAGTCAATCACCTTTATTTTTAAATTTTAACTCAAAACCATTCCTGAAAGGGATTCTACTAGATGCGTATTTGCCTATCCATAAAAGAGAGTTCTTTGTAAATTTGATGGCAACAGATAAGATTCAAGTGATTGAGTGTCAATCAGATGGATTGAGATGTGAGACATGTACAGTTTTGCTTAATCTTTTTTTCCATGCTTACTACATATCTTCAGGTTAATAGCATAAGTAGACGTGTGTAATGTAGTGTGTCTAGTGACTAGACATTGTTTTCCTGCCTCTCCTTTCCCTTGTTTACTTTTTACCTTCTGCATTCTTGTGGAACGCTTCTTAAATTGCAAATAATGTGCACATAGAATACCTTCCTGCATTGTTACAGAACACAAGGTTTTCTGGTTCTAGTTTTCTTGAGGCAAATTGAACATTCATCATCTTATTGCTTCCAGTATATATGTAGCTTACAGTGCACATAGATGCAACTTAAGACCTTTTTACTTGCCTCCTGTGCAGGGTTGTGAGAGAGAGGTTGCTGAGGTTGGGAGTGAAGAACACAAGAATGAAAGCATCATGAGATTATCTTGGGCTCTTGTCCATTCCAGACAATCAGATGATCTAAATCGTGGAATAGGAATGCTTGAAGGTAGTATATGGTATATTTTTTGTAGTATTTTATACCTTTCTCTCTCTCTTAATTAGTATCTGAATGTGTTTTTAATACAAGAGAGTTTACTTTTGCTACAATTCTGATCATTTTTCTTGACTTCAATGCTTTTGAATTCATATGAGTAATTAATTGTAGCAGTCAATGTTTTTCATATTTGCAGCTTCTCTGGAGAGTTCTAGCAGCCCACTGCAAACACGAGAAAAGCTTTATTTATTGGCTGTTGGGCATTATAGAAGCGGGAACTATTCAAGAAGTCGGCAGTTGTTGGAGCAGTGCCTAGAGGTTTGTAGTCATATTATTACCGCCAGTGAAATTTGTTTTTTCAAATCATCCTTTTCTGAGGTTTATTGCCAGTAAGATTTTTGCCATATTCTGCATGCTGGTAGTCTAGGTTTTCGTAATCAAAGACATCCTGCATTCCTTATCATGTATAACTTTTCTATATCTTAGTAAATAATTTTTAGGATAGCTCCTTACGTGCACTAGATCAGATTGCAAGTATTTGATATTCACCATTGCTATGATGCCTTTACCTTCAGAACTTTAGTATTTGATTTTCAGAACTTTAGTATTTATGATGCCTTTACCTTCCTCAACCTTGGTCAAGAGTAAGAGCCAAATATTTAGGGCTGGACATTCAGTAGATCTTCCTTGTTCATACGAGCTTGAACTGCAATCTGTTTGATATTGTCATGCCTACTGAGAAGAATTTTAGAGTGTATAATCTCTTTCCCTTCAATAGCATTTTTCAGGAGAAAATGCTAATATTTTACAGTAGATGTCCAGTTAAAGGAAAATTATGTTCAGTTCAAACCTTTGTAATATCAAGTTGTGGTCGATAGCTGACCTCATTTTCATTGTTGTGGTACATTTTTTCTCAAAATCTTTTGGTTTCTTGCAGTTATCAACATTGTGTTATCAATTCAGTTGGCATGAATATCCTTAATCTTCACACGCAATCTTATGTCTTATCAAGCTTAAACAATCAAGAGATTCAAATGTTGAGTTTTCTTATTCTGTTTTACTAATTCTGTGCTTCTGATTCTCTTTTTTTCTTCTTGAAATTTCCCACTTTGTATTATTGTTTTCCAGACATTATAGAAGTTTTCATTTATTGGCTTTCTGCATTTTCCTTTTCTGGTTCATTCTTTGCCGTTAACAAAAGGAGTTTGCTTTAAAGGGAATCAGAAACCAAAGTTTGAAATTTAATTATACGATCAAATTTTCCTAGCCATCACTATTTGTGGACATATCCTCTTTTGGTTTAAGCACTTCTAGGTAATTGTAGGCCCATGAGCCAATGTATGCAGTTTATTAGATCCCTTAAATGCAGTTAATCTGGTGGCCCAAGAATCCTAATCAAGTGTTTTAGTTCTGAGAATTCTGTCTGTCTCTTTGTATTTATTTATTTTAGTTTTAGTTTTGGATCTTGTAGATTAAAAAATATGATAAATTGGCAAATCTTCTTTAGATCTTGAACTATAATTTGGTTATATTTAGTGCTTAGCTGCACATGATATAGCATGTTTCTTTACTCGCTTCAGATTTATTGAACCCTATGAGTCGTTTTGTAGATTGCACCTGATTGGAGGCAGGCTCTAACTTTACAAAAAGTGGTGGAAGATAAAATTGCTAGAGGTGAGAATTTTTCTGAGGATGTAGCCAAGGATCATTTTACCTATCTCTTAATATTATAACTGCATGTGAGGTCACTATAGACATACTTGATATGATATGTCACTTTCCATTGAATTTTCCTTGTATTCTATTTAAATATTTTTTTCCCTATTAGATAACCAATTGGCCAAAAAGCGTAAGACTGTGTTTGGTTTGATACTAAGCCTTGAACTTGATTAGTTAGTCTTATTTTTTGTCTTGATTTAAGTATTTTAAACTGAGCTAAGAAAATATGATGTTTAGTTGTGAACTACGCGAAATAATTATTACTTTTGATGTGATGTGAAAAAGTGAAAAAAGATATTACTTTTAGAGGAAAATAAATTATATATAAAATTAATGGACCAAAATACCTTTCAATTTTAATGATGAAAGTAATAGACTTAATCATATTAAGTGTAAAATTAGAATCAATTTGAATTTAAATTATTATTTTTATTTTATTTATTACGAGTGAGCTTGGTTAGGAATAGAAAAAATAAAAATATGTTGGTTACTAAACTTGGTTAGAGGTCGCTGTCCAAGTTCAAGGAGACCCCCTGAACTCAAAGTAAACGAGGGCTAAGCTATTAGGCAATAGATCAATAATACATATTATATCTTTAACACACTCCTTCATGTGTGGCCCCTATATACTGTGCATAGACGAATAATATACAATAATGTGTGTGGCCTTCCACACTACACAATAATAGATAATAGGATAAGAGATTTAGGGCTAAATGAGGTTGTACTCAATACTTTAAGAAAACTAGTCTCTGATATAATGTTAATTCACCAGCTACTCTAAAATCTTAAGTTGTAAGGTAATAGACTAATAATACATATAGGCATATAACGCTAGGTGCCATAACTATAATGGATGCTGATATTCTAGCTGTTATAACTCAGGTATCTAGGATATCCAACAAAAGCCATCTTTATGGCATAATTAAAAATAGAAGATGTCTGTCCAACTTATGGTGTATATGTGTTTATTGGATTCCATTTGGTCTACATGACTAGCCTTATGTGGGAAAGCCAGAAAAGATGCTGTTTTATTGGATAGGTGAAATGGCCAGATCAACCTCTTTGAATCGACTCCTCAAATCTAGGCTCCACGTATGAAAATTGGAAATATATACTCATCATATCTTGCAATTTGGCAGATGCCCCTGCTTTATGTATATACCTCTGCTCTTTGTGACTAACCATGGTGAGGTACTTAGTTGCTTACAATAAATGTGCATAATGCAGGGGGCTGAACATAAATATGCAATGACACAAGGGGGTGTTCTCAATATGATCTTATTGCAGGGTTTAAATACAAAAACACTATTTATATTCGTATATTTCAGATATTAAATGCTATGAAAATGATATGCTTTCACCAAACTTGTTTCCCTTCCAATTGCACCTTAATAGCTTACAACCTGCATCACTAGATTCCATATGCCTTACTTCCAGAACTAACATTGTTTGTGTTTGGAAGCAGATGGTTTAATTGGCATGGGAATTGCTTTTACTGCCTTTGGAGTAGCAGGGCTTCTGGTTGGGGGGATTGCTGCTGCTGTGTCTCGGAAGAAATGAAGAGTTTTCTTATAGAATGACCACAGTTATCAGATGCAACTTTTCTAGTAGTTTCACCTTCCTGGAGTGTCATCACTTAATTACCAAAAATTGTTTGTTACTAAAATGTTCATAATCAATATGCGCTGATAAAATGTAAAATTTTGCTTTGGTAATTTCAGTTCGTCCATGTTGAAATTAGCAGCTTATGAGGTATAAGATCTT
The DNA here is from genome assembly GCF_048772165.1 of Typha angustifolia. Taxonomy (NCBI): domain Eukaryota; kingdom Viridiplantae; phylum Streptophyta; class Magnoliopsida; order Poales; family Typhaceae; genus Typha; species Typha angustifolia. The sequence continues at coordinate 4,567,798 of NC_133252.1, read as the reverse complement.
TGTTTTCATGTCCTGCATTAAGATGCAATCTGCCTTGTTTCTCTTGTGTGAATTCGTAATTCCAGTGTTCCACAGTATGGTTGTAAATTCCTGGGAGAGTATAGGTGGACATATGACGTTTATGGGGTCTTCAAATGCTCCCTGAGTTGAAGTTTCTTAATTATTTTTCTGCAACTCTTTCCTAGTTCTTAAATCCACAGTTGCAGAATAAATTAGATGGTAGCTTGCTACTTCACTTGAATAACTATTGGATTGCACAATCCAAAAGTTATGCAACATGGCCAGGATGAAGTTGCAATTCTTTGTAAGTTGGTATTATTCGGGCAAAATTTTATCTTTTAGGAGCCCAAGTTATAAACTGCAACATACAAATGCACTTTATAGGCTATCAGAAGCTTCCAAGATTCTGTAAACCTGATCAAAGGCAAAAAGAGAACCACGCCGGCTTCTAATAGTAAGCGTGGATAGGAAAACAACTGGAGAAAAAAGAAGAAAAAAATTATGTTACCTAAAGTAGTGAGAAAGATCACAGCTAGCCTACCTGCACCTAATTGGATTTAACAATAATGAGTATGGGAAACAACCACTGAAGCTTTGTTATTCTTTCGAGATAAAAAGTGAGTGATGGCATCAAATTTATGTGGGAAAAAAAAAACATGTTCATACTTCTAAAGTCCATAAATAAACAGTTTGATATCTACATTAAAATAGGTGATGAAATGTTTACATTGGAGCAACCAAGATCCTTGAAAGATGACAAGATAATCACAATGAATTTTGTCTTATTTAAATGATAATTCAAGTTACAGATCATGCGGATGGCTTGCTAGATGTGTCATGGATCTTCAATACCTACCAATGTTAGCAAGATATCCTTGTAATAACCGGAGGTGTCGCCGGTAACATCACGAGTTACAGTTGTCTTGTATCTGATCTTGTATTCCTCTTTGATCTTCTTCATATCAATCTCAGCTCGGCACACAATCGCTCTAGTTAGGGAAGCCTCATCTGTTCCAAGTCCTAGTATTGAAGACCTTATTACCTGGATAGAAGACATATTTCAACAGAATAATTATCTCTTACATGCTACTGGATGATATGGATATGCTGATATTTACCTCTGCAAAATGCTTTTCAGGTGATGCTAAGCATAAAACAGCAACCTTCAGCATTGCTGAAAATTGACTGCTACCATGATGCTCAATGTCCTGTAACAGTCAGAGCATTAGGGAATTAGATTAGTATCAATATTGATTGCCCTTCTTTTTGTACTGCGACCAAGGAATTATCATATAAAGTATAAACATGATGAAACCCTTCATTCGAACTGGATGATGAAAAGATTGGAGGAAGAGAGATATTGCTACCGAATATGGAACTTCTATACACCAATGAAGGAATCAAGCTTTGGCTATTTCAATCTAGAACTTTTTCTTTCCTCTGATTTATTTTGAAATATGGGTTGACGTACAAAGCTATGCATGAAAAATTAAAGCTTTTCCGTAAAGAAAAGTCAATATACTAATATTAAGGAATAATTTTTAGTTTCTTATTGTACTTTCTATGAATAAAAGCCAACTATCATCCAAAATGATATATATACTAGTTTACTACATGTCCCTACGGGCCAATATGTACAACTATCTAACCTCTTAAATACTTCATTGAAGGTGCTTAAAGAAAATAATATAATCAAAATTATCCTTGCTAATGCATGCCATTGGAGCTACCCCTTTGCCAATACCTTACCAATTTTGTCTGACTGTTTGACACAACATCTGCACATATTGTGCTAACAAGGTGTTGAGGCAGGGGCAAGCTGCAGCAAGTAAAATCTCTCAGGAGTCCTAAACTATTATTAGAACTCTTTGCTGCTTAAATAACCCCTATAAATGATACCTACTTGTTTCCAAAACGATTTGTCATCCAAAGGAAGCGAATCAGACAAGAGTTTTCATTTGCACCTTAGTTATACTTGGACTTGCTGATTCATGACTCAAATATTAGATAACTTGCTCAACGAGGTACCTCATCGATGGCTTTCCCATGATCTTGCTTATAATGCTGGAATGTTGCTTTAAGTTGAGACTTGTTCCTTGTGCTAATTATACGGATAACATCCTCATGGTGCGGTTGCTTCTTTTTTATGGCACTGTATAGCTCAACTGACTCAAATTTTGCCAAAACCTGATCCACATACTCACCCGTGTACCTATAGGAGGTAACAAGGCGCACCAAAAGCTGCAGAAATGAAGCCATTTTCCTCAACCTCTTGAAACTCCAAAATTAAGCTAGAATTTTGCACAAGAGCGAAAGCATGATATCTTTACCTCCTTGAGAGGCTCTTTGAATGCAGAGGAGAATGCAATATCTTCTTCAAGAGAGGAGTAGAAAAGGGAGCAGTAAGCCTCTCTCACAGCCATCAGATGATCTGGAGTTGAAGCACATGCAACTTCAATGAGCACCCAGATGTACCGGTCTCCCTTCTTCTTCAGAGCCTTGTTAGCTAACTTTGCATCCCTTTCTGCTGGGTTGGTTGCCCATAAGATCATTGCATTCTGAGGCACAACAAATGCATTTAGGTTCTAATAACAAAACATAATCAAAGAAAGCTTTATGAAATTTCTTAATAATAAATTACATATGAAGTATCTTCTTTTGTTAATTGACTAGTAAATTTGACTCGAATTTGCAGCATTCTTATGGCTTAGAGATCACTTGCTCAAATTTGGAACATAATGATACCCGAAAGTGTAGAAGTTGGTGATTGCCAAACTATCATGCTTTTATTTATGGTGTTCTTAGACTGCCTAATAACTAATGACAGTACAAGAACTGAATCAACTTTGTCATTAAATGGTTGTAAAATTTTTAACTTTATTCTTTCCACTAATAAGTTCTGACACTTTCCTACATCTAATAGACGATTCATATCATTTTTGCAGCTTACATATGATATTTCAGTAATTGATAGAGCATTTCTTGGGTCCAGCTCTAGCTTACCAACTAAACTTGTTGTGTATGCGAGGAGTAGTGTTAAGGGAACATGGCCGGACTAGTGATAACTTAGACATTGTCAGTTCTCATATCTTTCTCAGTATAGGTGCATATATAAGAAAGCAGCATCTCTGCAAAGTACTCCAATAGCATAACTTAAGTCATTTGAAGATAAATTTTCTTCTACAAGGACAATTTCATTCGAATGGAGAATTAAAAACGTTTCTACAATAGCTTGTAGCACTTCAGCCTGCAGCCTCTTTATAGACCAAAGAATTCGACAACTAAAATTGCCCAAGAATCTGAAAGGACCAAAAACCATAAAGGCAATCCAAATTAAATTCAGAGAGTGTGAGCCCTTAACAAGGCACCATCTTTTTACTTGAGAATCCTCTCAATATATGGTATCTCAGCTCATAGAGATCCAGTTACTTCTTGAAAAGCTCAGCTGCCTCCTCAAAACATGTCAACTCCATTGTTCATAATCAACTATTTTAAGATAGTTAGTTCAAAGGAATCATGAACTGTATGATGAAAATTGTGTGTCAGAACTAGTGGTTCCCAATTTATCAGATTTGTAGAGGCTTATAAAATGCAAAACAGAAGATAATGTATCAAGATCAAATACAATATGTCAATATCTTTCAAAGAAAACAAAACAAGATCATAGATGGTACCAGAGATTGCCGTTAATCTTAAATGGGCCTAAATCCTAGTTCAAAGTTTGGGTTAGTTTCACTAAAAACAATGCATTTCAGTCTATTTTGATCAGTTCTAGTTTCAATGTGTCAGTTTTGGACTTTCAATGAATAAAGTTCAAATATTCTAAACAATACAAGGAACAAGAGAAAATTAATAATGATAGAAATTAGGTACAAGTTAGATCAAATAGAAATCTATGTTGGAATCCGAAACATACTTAAAATAATTGTTATAAGGGATATCTTGATTAAATGATAGTCTTAGGGACGTTTCAGATTGGTTAGAACTAAACAACAAAATATTTTAGCACAACATCTTGATTTCAGAAGAAATTTTGTACATTTGGTCAGAATTGTATGAATCACAAATACTCGAATTAGTTGATTCATATATCAGTGATGCACTAAGTAGCCCAATCACAGATGACTCGAGATGCAAAAAGTGACCCAATCACGAGTGAATTAGCAATGCACAGAGTAGCCCAATCACAAGGTGTCACTATTTCACACTAAACTGAGTTCAGACCGCAGCATGAATCATATAGATAAGTTATAATAAGTTGAGTCATGTATCGATGATGCACTAAGCAGCCCAATCACAGAGTATTACAGTTTCTAATTCCTTTGACAAACAAAATACGAAAAATTCTAGACAATACTAGAAAATAATAAAATATGAGAAAATTAATAATAATATAAAATATAGGTACATGCTGGATTGAATAAAAATCTACCTTGGACTCTATTCTTAAAAAGAATTGCTATTAGGGTCGTTTTGGTTCAATGGTATTCTTGTGAGCAATTTCATATTCGTTGGCATTGAAATGCCAAATGTTTTAGCAAAATATCTCAGTTTTCAATGAAACTTTAAATCATGACTAGGATCATATGAATCATCTAATACTTAAATCATTTCATTCACGTACCGATAATGTACCAAGCAGCCTAATCACAAGCTGCTACAATTTGGACTTCTTTTAATAAAGACCCTACATTTAACTTATTTGTGGTTCACAACCTCTATTAATATTTGCAAATTGAACTTATATTTTATTAAGTATATGTAGAAAATACCATGTTGTTATATCTATGAAAAATTTGCATACGACACCCTATCTTTTAATGAAATTACAGTTGATACCCTATATTTTCACCATTTGCAAATCAACCCTAATGATTTAACGAATATATGCAGAAAACACTTGTTAGATTTTTTAAGTAAACTTAACTGAACTCTTAGATTAAATTAACTATACTAGAAAAATTACGACCCTCAGCTAAATTATACTTACCTAACTTATATTCAACATAACAAAATTTAATCTAATCCAATCTATAACAACCCAACCTAGTCCAACACCAACCTAACCTATACCCTACTGGAATTAAAGTACCAAATCCATCCCAACTCAAAACACAGAAAGCCCTAGAATTTGCTCGTTTTAATTTTTATGTGGAGGAGAAAGAGGTTCTCTTTATAAGAACAAAAAAACCCAAGCTATGCGTAAATAAAAATCTAAACTATATCTAAATGAAAATGCTAAACCCAAGCTATACCTAATATATGGAAAAGAACTTTCTTTTTTCTTATCAGATATTGTTCATCTCTAATCACATTATGCCCTAAAACAGAGAGAAGAAAAAGGAATAGAGGAGATGAAGGAGCTAAGGGTATTTTAGTCATTTTGAATAAATATATTTAATTTTGATAGAATATTCTTATCTGCCCAAACGGTGTTAGTTTAAATCTAATCTAGGGTGTTTTCTACACATATTCAATAAATCATAGGGCTCGATTTATAAATAGTTGAAATGTAAGGTGTAAACTATAATTTTATTAAAAAGGTAGGGTGTCATAAATAAATCTCCCTATATCTGTTAACTAAACTTAACCAAACTCTTACGTTAAGTTAACTATACTAAAAAGATTATAAATACCCTCACTCAAGCTATACACAACCTTACCTAACCAAACTTTACCCAAGTTATACCAAACCTTACGAAACCTTATCAAAGCAATTTTCTCTCTTGCTTCACTTTGGGATCTCTTACCTAAGGAAGAATAAGCAATCTTGTGCCCGAAAATAAAGAAGGAAGTGAGGGCATTTTAGTCTAATTCTCTCTTTTTCTCTTTCCTCTTCCTAAGAAAGAAAAAGGAATCTAGTGCCCTAAAAGAAAGAAGGAAGTAAGCATTTTAATTATTTTAGGGAAAAAATTGTAATTGACAGGATATTCTCTTTTTATGCCATCTGTCCAAACATTATAAGTGTAAACTAAGCTAGGGTATTTTTTACACATACTTAATAAAGCTTTGCGCTTGATTTGTAAATTGAAAATGGAGGGCGTAAACTACAAATAAGTTAAAAGACAAGGTGTTAAATGCAAATTTCTCTTTAATAAATCAGTTTCAAAAAATTATATACCAAATACAGAATACATGATAAAATTAATGAAAATATCAAACAATGGGTACAAGATGAATTCAAAAAAAAAAATCTACATTGGAATTTGACATATACTTAAAAAGAACTATTATTGTTATTGTAATTATCTATAGTTGATAATTCATGAAAAAAACACATTTAGCAGAGATTGGGAGGAGAGAGAGAGAGAGAGAGAGAGAGAGAGAGATAATCTCTATATGGGTTACAATGTTGAGGAAAACGTTAATTTTATTATGTTGTCTTCAGTGTGCACCTTGAACTACAAGGGAGAGAGAGATTGGCAGAGATTGGGAGGAGAGAGAGAGATTGAGAAGGAGGTAAGAGAGAAATAGAAATCATACCACAGTGGAGTTGCTACTGGGAGGGAGAAGTGTGTGGGGAAAGGGGAGGAAGAGGATCAATAGATATTGAGAGAGATTTATATCGAGGAAAATGTCTGATATAAGAGTGGCAAGGAAGATGTGAGCCAATTCAATATAAATGAGATCCAAAATGCTCACATGATATTCACATGCCAATTTCGGATGAAAAAGCCAACAATAAGCTAACATTGGGGTCAAATTGAAACATCTGGATAGTTCAGAAGGTCCTAGCATTAACTTTTTCTCTAGGTGATCAAGTGTAATTGAGCCAAGAAAAAACTACCACATATTAGAATATTCTGAATATATTCTATTATTTTCCTAAAGACAAATATTTTAATACCCCTCTAAAATTTACAATCCATCTCGATACCAATTTTTTTGTACCAGTTTCAACACCACATTAATTAAAAAAAAGGCATCTTGGTCCTTGGCACTAACTCTCAAGTTACACGTTCTTTTTTTCATTAAAATTTCTCTCTCCTAAGCTTTAAATATAAGAGATATGATTAGCCTTTGATTATACGAGACGCCACGTCGACACTTAACTTATGACAATTTAAATTTAATCTTTTATCTCTATAGGAGAAAAACTTCAATTTAAATTTGATTCTTTATCTCTATTTATTATCAACTTTTAGTTTAAATCAAGATTAATTGCACTTTACTCCATTATGGTTTGGCTCAATTTCACAAAACTCTTATGTATTTTCAATTTAAGTACTTAACATCATACAGTATTGACTAAAATGTAATTATTATTTTTTTCATCGTATTTGACTATACTAGTGGTAGAATTTGAAGATTATCATTAGAGACAAAGTTGTAAATGATTAGTTAGGCTTTCTAATGCATTTAAAATAATACTGATAAAATTTTATATAACAAAAATATAATAAAAAATATACATATATTCAATATAGTTATTATATATTTATTATGTATAATATGATCGGTATTACTTTAGATGAATTGCAAAACCTATCTAATTCTCTACAAATTTACCTCTAATAAAGATTTTTCAAATTTGACCTCTAACGTAGTAAAATATAATGGAAAAAATAACAATTTGTAATTTAGTTAAGACCATAGAGGGTTAAATAGTTAAGTTGAAAATGCACTAAGGCTTTATGAAAATTTGAGCCAAACCATAAGCAGGTAAAACATAATTTCCTCTTAAATCAATCTTAAACTAATAAGAGATATATGTAAGTAATTAAAAAATAATACAAGATATAATATAATTAAACCTCTATCACGATAACTATAAAAAGTCATCAATAACCTTATTCAAATATATATATATACATTAGTCTTAGTTAAGGTATATATATCTTTTACCTAATAAATCACTAAGATAATAATTGTCAATAAATTAAGTGAACGGCATACATATAAATATGAAATTAAAGGATTAGATAAATAAAAAAAATGTTGAGGGTTTAGATGTAAAAGAACTCATAAAATAAGATATTTTTAGGAGGTTATATAGTCAAATATCAACTTTTGAAGAGTCTATAGGCAAATAAGATATCTATAAGGGTATATATGTAAATATAAACTTTAAAGTATATATGCTAATAAGATATTTTTAGAAGGATGTAGATGCAAAAGTATACTAAGTTTTAAACTCAAATTATAATTTAAGTTTTTAGTATTCCTATTATACCTTTAAGTATATCAAGGGTGCTAGATTTCTCCTCATCCTAGATAGATAGATATATACGAAGAGTAAGTAAAGAAGAGCTCTTTCCTTCTTTTTCTCTCATAACATTTCTCACCTTGAAAAACAAACACCAAGGGCAATTTTGCAAAACCCAGAATATTCTTAGAATACTCTATAGAGCTGTTCTTTTTTATTTCTTAGGCAAGTACACCAATAGAATTTTAATCAAAAAAACAAAAAGTATCCCCAATAGAATTATAGGAGTTGATCTGTGGGCATGTAAAAAGGACAAAAGGAGGAGGTATTTTGCAATGAGTTTTTACCTAGGAGGAGGTTATCTGAATGAAAGAAAACCCCAAAAAAGAGGGGAACTTTTAAGATTGAAAACATACCCTGAAATCACCCGAGAGCTCGGCATGGAGGCGATCGACGAGTGATTCGTTGTAGAGTTTAGCATAGGCACCCGCAATCTCGGAGCGCTGAGACGCGGTTCTTCTACACAAAATCTCTATGAGGGCCTTCTCGCTCGTCCCCCACCCTGCAATCGCCCATCAAACCAAGAACAGAGAGAGACCCACATAGCAAAATGTTAGGACTTCAAGCTCAGACATTCCAACACAAACACACAGATCGAGAAGAAGAGTTTTTCTTCTCAAAAATGGGTAATGCATGGGAACTTGATGGTGATCGCTTCTCACCTTGGACTGCCTTCTTCAGATTCTCGGCGTCCTCGGTTGGGGATGGAAGGGGATTTGGAACGGCAATCGTTGCCATTGCTTCTCTCCTCCTCTGAGCTCGAGCGTAAACTAATGGCCAAACTAGAGGGACGTTTGGAAAACTAAAAGCTCTCGCTCTCTTTCACCTGTTGGCTTATTAGTTTAATGGAATTAATTAGTGCAGTTTAGGCCACTAAAGGGAACGTAGTGATTTCGTAACTGCAATTGCAAATAAATTTCGCTTTATAATCAAACTAGCTCGGTTTTTTGTCCAAAGCTTTTGCAATTTAATCACATTTAGTTTTTTATATATTGAGTATAATAAAAAGAATACAAGTTATGTATTGCAAATTAAAAAAGTCAAATACTAGTAAATTGTAAAAAAAGCCTCATTTTTTTAATCAATCTGCTATTCCTGGCAGAAATTTTTCTACCATCTTGTTGTAATTTTTAAAATAGTCAACGGAATGATTTAATATAAAAATTACTTTTGAGACAATAATTTATATAGAAATATATCTTAGAAGATAGTTTATTTATTTTTTTTGTGAAGGCATTTTTATGAAATAATAGTAAGTTGCTATTGAAAAGCTACTTTATAAACATCTTTCTGTTGCTTACTTGACAAAAATAATAATAATTTTAATTTTAATAATTTGTTAAATAATTTTAAAATTATAGTAATATATATAATAATAAGTTTTTGCAAATTGGTTAAAAACTGCTTATTTTTGTAAGCAACCTGATTTTTGGACCATGTTTGCTAATATAAATATAAACTGTAATTATCTAAGACATCATTTCCAAATACTCGCCTAGTATTTGTTATTATCCATTATACCATATCTATTTGAAGATTACAAACTTAATCACAAAAGAATTTATTCTTAATAAGAATAGGTGAGAACTAATGGATTTATATTTAAATCATAATCCACCACTAGAATGCAAAGCAAGTCTTTATATCATTCAAATACAAAATCACAGCTGCTTAACTTAATCATATGCTAATATAATTCTCAACATGATACTAGGCGTGCACTGAACTCATCTCCATGATACTAGACTACTAGACCCTTAACCACCATGATTTGATTCACATAATTAATTAGGATCTTCCAATGAGATGCACACTTAACCTACCTATAAATTATATGAAAATAATACTAATATATTAATAAAAAAATCCTTTTTTTTTAATGTTTTGGTATCCACTTCACAAGTCACAAGGCCTTGTATTAAAACCCAGTAAATTAAAACACGTGAAACACCATTTGCCAGCAATGCATTGATTCAAGTAATGTATCAAAATCATATATATATATTTAAATGGTGAGCCTAATAAAATCATCCAATATGAGGATGTGAACATGTCAATTTGTATTATATGTTCAGAATTATTTAGACCTCCAACAATATATAGCTGTACTCATTAATGTTGAGCAGGATAGCTACAGATCAGTTGATCCATTATTGATGGATGTTTTGTTACATATATATTTTTATTCCATTTTTTAACTACTTCTTCTGGATAACCTTCGTTGAGAGATCTTTATATATATATATATATATATATATATATATAATATTTTTTCTTGCATGTGGACATCCTATTAATTAATTAATGATGCATTATTTTATTTACTCTTAATTTGTATATAGAAGTGACCCCAAGGACATATAATTAAAGAGAGTTAACCTTTCCCTTTAAGTAATTGAAAGGATATCACCCTCATCCATCGCTTATAGAGGTTAAAACCTCAACAAACTCTCTCAGTATAAATTTATAGTTCCATGGAATATATTCATATGACAAAGTTAAAATAAAACATACCTATCTTCTCATATATTTTAAGTTCTCATTCATATATATATATTATAAATTAACATTTCGTTTTCATACTTATTTTTTTTTATTTAATTTATTTTCTCTGATCCTGGCAATCGAACAATAATATTTATTATGAAGACATAGCAACGTGAAACACGATGACGCAAATCTAATTCGGTTGGAACTTTATATATATATATATATTGCACAAAATCCATTTATGCATGTGTTGCACATTTTGATGGCATGCAGCTGATCCTCTGGAGCCTTGGCTGTAGGAATTTTCTTCAACCGGGATGCTCAGCCCAACCAATTAATAGGATGCTGGCCTTGTAGATTTTATTTTTAGTTACAGGAAAAAGAAAAAAAAAACTAGAATGTTCATTAGATATGTGATTATTAGTACCCTTAAAAATATTAATAATTAATTTGTTGGATATAGACAGTAAATTAGACACCTTATCCTATTTTATGAGTCTCCTAACAAATTGACATTATAACTTATTTTTGGAAGGTAGAAGGGAATATATCAAATAATTAGGTAGTTAGGTCTTTTTCTTCCTTTCTTTATATTTCCTTTTGTTAAATGTATGACCATCGATCTTAATTACTCATCTTCTCTTTTCTCTGAGGAGTAGCTGGAAAGAGGGACTGCATTAATTATTGGGTGAATAATCCAATGCTGGTGTTATAGACATATATATATATATTATATAAATGGCCATTTATCTATAATTTACATGCATAGGATTATGGAGTCCATGTCAAAAATTCAACCATTTAATATGTATATATATATATACCTGTCTATTAGATGGCAAGTTATATCAGTCACCATTCATCAAACACAAGTAAAGAATTAAGATGCTTGGTAATTAACTATAGAAAACAATAAGCATCAAATGAATAATATTTTAACTTTTAAACCACTAATTCAGGGGTATTCATGTTATTTTACATTATATCTTTGCTTTAACTCATCAACTGACCACTATGAAAATTAATGGCATGATATTCTTTAGGCATTGAATGATAACAAAGGCAAAACACATGGTGTTTTTGATTAACTTTCCCCTAGTATAAATCTTAAGAGAGGGTATTTTTCTATTAGACTAAACCATAGGTTGTGATGTGCAAAAGAACCCATAGTTTATTTCTTTCCAAATGACCAAGAGGCAAGAGGCAAGTGGGTATAAATCTCGTTTATTCCAGCACATCAAATGGCCCACTAAATTAGTGGGAGTTAATTAGATGCAACATCCCTCTTCACCTGTCCAAATTTAAATGTTATAATTTATTTGTATGCATTAATTAAACAACGTTACTACCAGCAAGCAAAGAGGAAATCCCTCTCCTGCCCATATTGACTTCCAGAAACACCACAAATCTCCTTTACTTGATCCACAGAGTGCATTATAAAGCACCAACAACAGTGCATCAGTTTCTTCCATCTTTCAGCTCACAAACATATCAATTACCTTCTTCAATTCACACATCTCCTTCCAGTATCTAGAGAGAGAGATAGCAACCATGGCTGATGAGCATCATGCACTCACAAGGGCCTTCTCAGGTTAATTTTCATATTATATATAGATAGATAGATTGGTATTTTGCAAGTTTGTGCTTATGATGAGCTACTTATACTAACATGGAATGGTGTAATGTGATGAAGGGCTTGGTGGACTTGGAGTGGATGAGCCTATGCTGGTGTCAATGGTTGCAAAATGGCGAAAACAGCCCGAGAAGCGATCGGAGTTCAGGAGGAACTTCCCGGGGTTCTTCACGAAGAACGGTAGCATTGAGAAATGCGAGGATGAATTCGTTCGCCGCCTCAAGACTGAATTCTCTAGATTCAAGGCAATTCTTACCATCATGCATCCATTTGAATATAAATATGAGAGATTGAGAGGCATCCAAATCCAGTTAGTCCCCATTTGAGTTTCTTGTTGAAATTTTGCATGTTATTTTGCAGAACACCATGGTGCTATGGGCAATGCATCCATGGGAGAGGGATGCACGTTGGGCTCACCATGTGCTCCACAAGTCTCATCCCTTCACCATCATATTGGAAGTAGCATGCACTCGATCGTCAGAGGATCTTCTGGGGGCGAGGAAAGCATACCAGACTCTCTTCCACCATTCTCTAGAGGAAGATGTTGCCTACCATGTCAAGGAGAACTACTCTAAAGTGAGTAGATTGATAAACTTCCCTCATCTTGATCAATCATGAGAAATTTAAAGGTCTAATTAACTTCATATATTCTGTTCTTTCAAATTGTGATGGAAGAGCAGCTGTTGGTGGGGCTCGTAAGTGCTTACCGATACGAAGGTCCTATCGTAAACGAGGAAATTGCGAAGGCGGAGGCAAAGGTGCTCGGTGAGGCGATAAAGAGTGCAGGCTCAGGGAAGCTTGTTGAGAATGATGAGGTTATCAGGATACTGAGCACAAGGAGCAAGCTGCATCTGAGAGCAACTTTCAAATACTACAAAGGAATTTATGGCAAGTCAATTGAAGAGGTATGCCACATTTGCCTATTTGAATTCTAATATAAATTCTCGAGAACAAATTTTGTTCCTAAATTACATTCTGATGCACTACTTTTTTTTGCTGATAATTAGGATTTAGGTAATGAATTGTGCTTGCTAGAGACAGCTAAATGCTTGGACTCTCCTCCTAAATATTTCAGCCAGGTGAAGTACCATTAATACTCTTGTTATTCTGCTGTTTCTATGATCCTAAATATAATAAACTTCTGTGTACCAGGTAATTGATGAGGCTTTCAATGTGCGGGCAGAGAAGGCTACAAAACTAGCTCTTACGCGAGTGATTGTGTCTCGTGCCGATGCCGATATGGATGAGATCAAGGAAGTGTATGAGAAGCAATATGGAGCTAAACTTGAGGACATGATAGCGAAGAACACTCATGGATATTACAAGGATGCATTGCTTTCCTTGCTTGGGCAGTGAGGACTGAGAATTTGTGCTTCATTTTACACATTCACAATCTGGTTCAGCATCTCAGACCATCTTAATGGTCTCCTTTTATGTCATCATATGTTATGTTTGATTTAAATTTCTCTCTATCTCTCTCTATGAGGTACAAATAAGAACTTGTTCTTTTAAAATGGAGCAGAAAAGCAGAATTTTGCTTTGCTCATGATTTCTTTTGCTTTCTGGGCCTCTGGTCTGTGTCTTCAGATGCTTTCTGACTTGAGAGCTTTATCAGCTAAACATCCATTAGAGGACATACCAATCTCAAAGTTAAATGATCAACTAAGTTATCATTAATTATTCATTACAATTATCAAAAAGCAAGAGATTATGCTATGCCTATACTTGATATCAAGTTATTTTATTCAATATCTGATAAATATTGGATCATTGAACAAATAAACAGATGGCCAGAAATTAAATGAATCCAATGTTTCTTTTCATGCTTCTCCTTTATGGCTGCATCTCTTTCGAATTTCAAAGGGAAACCATAACCTACTCGTACATCGTTTGTTAATCGTGTTGTGCGAAAAGTGAAAATTCCCTAATTCTCTGGTTAACAAGAGGAAATATAAGACTCTTCAGGCAAGCAAATCTGAGGAACAGTAAAGTTAATTTTGAGGAAAACATATAATACTGACTATGTAGGAACTTTTAGATGATTTTAGATGTGCAGTCTTCTAATGCAAGAGTACTTTCTAGTAAAGAAATAATGCTCCTACTGACATCCATGGAATCCTATGCTATTTTCCATTGCCTTGTTCCAAAGCTTTGGTACAATAAGACCTTCCATTTAACTACTTGTTAATATACAGCTCCAAATAAATGAGCTGACAGAAGCAAATGAAATAAATATTTGAAGCTCCATTAAAAGAATAATTAAGTGTTGAACATATATATAACTTTAGAAATTGTAGTGCTTGCCTAATGGAGAAGTAAATACAACAAGAAAAAAGATAGAATTAGTCTTCTAACAACCAGTTGATTCTAACAACTTAAAATATATCAAGGGAACTTATCATTGAATAATTTTCTCCATCTTTAAGTCTTCTCACCAATTTTACATATCTTAGAATTAGTTACATAATACCTGTTATGATCCGACCACGAGGGTCGAGTCAATTAGGTTGAGTCGAGTAAAGTTTAGTTGATTGTTTTTATTTATTACTTTTAAATTTTAATTAAGCAGATAATCCGCGTAGGTATGCCCGATAAGTCTATTTGGATTCGACCCGCTATGTCTCTACTTACATAAATAGGAGTAGTCATTGCTTATTTGAGATTACAAAATAAAATCATGGAATGAATATTGATTTAAGTAAATTTCTTATCTTGTTTGTACCGTTTAATCGTAGTTGTTTATTTTCTTAGGAGTAGATCTAACATAGTAATCCTAATTCTACCTTCAAACCTTAGCTACCATCTACCTCCACTATTTACCCTTTCATATGGTCGACCTCTTCCATCTCATAGCCGTCCACCACCCGCCAACAATTGTCGCAACATTAGTTTTTCTTTTCCTATCCTGTGCCAACCATTTCCCACTATTTCGGTTATATCTTTGCACTCCAATCTCGGGATTCCTTTAGTAAAAATCTTAAAATTTTCCTACAAACAGATTAGTCTAAATTTGGCTCATATTAGTGCCAAAAGGTTATTGCTCAAATTAAATCTACAACTTTTACTTCTTTTTTTATTACTCTTGAACACATATGGAAAAGGATTTTGAAAGATTTAAAAAAAGTATGATACGGTTCCTGAGGCAAATACAAGTCAAATTATAATGAAAAGCAATATACATGTCTCAAACTGTGTCGCATGTGAAGCGTTAGTGCAACCTGCACATCATTATCATTTTTTGTTGTATGAATAAAGGAGCTCTAACTAAAGCTTGGAGTCCAGAAGGGTTTGCTGACTTCATCAAAGCTACAGAGTGTGTTTTCCTTCTTGTTTTTGAGAAGGATGGTGACAAATGGTGGGCTAGGGTCAGTTCCCTAAGGTACTTCGAACACTACCTCTTTATTCTCAATCAATTCAAACCTAACTCTTCTATTGAGAATTGGAGCTTCACCTACTGCAATTTTTAAGTCCAGTTCCATGGGTTGCCGTTGGAATACCTATCTCTTAAGATTGCTAAGATCCTGGTACCCTAACATCATTAGAAGCTATCGACTCCTCTCACTAGATGAGATTCATCTGTGCTCGTGTATCGGTCGATATCCCCAAACCGCTGGTGTGGTCCCTCACGATCTCTTACTCAACAAGGCAAACCACAACATCCAAATTAAATATGAGAGATTTCCATGCTACTAATCATTCTACGACCGTTGTGTCCTTGAGTACAACGTTAAGTTAGACTATCTCAATCATGACATTACCAATTTAATCCATCTGATTTAATATTTTTTAAACATCGTATAAATATATGCTTATAATTTTTTTGGGACTGCACAAACTATAAATTTCTAGAATTCAAGGACTCAGACTAATTTCTGACTTAGACTCAAATTAAATTTGGATCATATTTGAGACCTTATTTCAACCAACTAGGAGTTATTGTTGTTGTAATCATCCAACCTGGTTGAGATCTACTTTGCCGTGTGGGTGGTTCACGATTTTGATCTAATCAACTAATAACTCACACCTACTTTAAAAAAAAAATGGGGTTGATCACAAAATTTCTAAAATATACTATGTTGAAAGTGTATTTAACGAAAGAAAAGTAAAAGTAAAAATGAACAACTAGAGGTAGGGAAGATGATAACATGATGAAGATTAGTTAGGTGGCAAATAACAAAAAGAGAGAAAATCTAGATATGTAAATAGTTTAGAAGTACTATCATTTTTAAAAGTTTATATTAAAATGTAGTTTAAATGTAAAAAGTAGTCCCAAGTTATACCATTTTTTTTTTTTGTTTTGAGAAAAGTTCATGGACAGAAGTTTTCATTTAGGGCTAGTGTTACAAGAAGGTGGATCAGTCCATTCTTTATGAGTACATTCTTGAAGACCTAAATTGGCCAAATCATTAGTAGATGCCCACACCTCCGCAACTTTCACAACACCTCCATAGCTTTCACCATGCCAAGCCATGTCAACCGGTACAACCACATCCCTATGTGAATAGGAAATAGTGGAAAGAGACTCATGCACAGCCAAAGGCATTGGGGAGGAAATAGGCATGTAATTGCTTGAGAGTAGAGGTGGCAATCAGGTTAGGTTAGACGAGTTCAGGTCAGGTTATGATGATGCAAACACAAACATGACCCATTTATTAAATGTGTTAGAATTTCTAAATACAAACATATCCCATTTAAACGGGTTACATGGGTCATAGACAAATCATCGAGTGACACAAAAAATTAAAATTTTTATAAGTTATTTGAATTATAAATGTGTTTATTTAGGTTTTGAATAAGTTTATTCAGATTATAAACAAATTTTTTTCGTGTTATAAATGGGTTAATCAGGTCATAAACATATTAATCGGGGTCAGAACTAAATTATCATGTCATAAATGGATTGACAAGTCATAAATGGATTAGCAAGTCGGGTCATAAACCAGTTAATCAGGTTGAGGTAATAAACATGAACACAACCCATTAAATAATTGGGTTAGACGGGTTAACCCATCTATGACCCAAACTCGATTAAATTGAACTCAAACTCATTTAAAAACCGAGTTATCATGTTGGATTATTGAGTCAGCTCAAGTTTTATTCACCATCCATACTTGAGAATATGGCTTAAGCCATGTCTACCACGTCCATTGCAGATAGAGTTGCTTATTGGAATAATATTGCATTGTGGCACTTCTAGATAGTCCAAAGAAGGAAAAATGCAAATACTAGCTGATCCTTGGAAAGGGTGACTCTCAGCGATAAAAGCCATGAGGCCAAATCTTGCCTGCCATTGATGGTTCAAAGGGAGAGCGTGTTGGCAAACAAGGCACCCTTGAAAAGTTGCAGTAGAAAAAGAGATCCATGGTTTCAAGCTCATGACTCCAAAGCGAGCAACATCTCTCAATCGTTGATATCCTAGACATTAGTTTGGTCTGAATAGGAATAGCTCCCACTATACAGCTCCACACAAAAAGCTTAACTATGACACCAAGTTGCTTCCAACTGGACTTCCAGATCAATCAATTGTTTTAGAGGAGGACACACACCACTAGTCATCTGCTAGAACTTTAAGAAAAAACTTTGAAGTAAATTCTCTAGAAGTAAAGGGAGAAGGATAGATTTGGTGATGAAAGGAAACGAGAGTAATAAGTATGTTGTAAATAGCAATTGAGACTTCAAGAGTGAATATTGAGTGGATGAGCTACTCATTCCAATCATTAGAGCAACTCCAACCAAATTTGGAGCCCCACCAAAAAATCGGAGCCCAGCTCCATTTGTCTTTTTAGCTTTTTAAAAATATCAAATTTGTCCAATAATTATTGCATTCAATAATTTAATTCCATCTATATCCTTTATTAAATAATCTAGTTAGTTAAATTGAGTATATAATTAGTTTTACTAATCAGTTTTTAACAAAAATAATACCATTGAAAAGGTCTTATCGAGACCTTTAAAATGAGTCTAATATTAAACTATTTTGAGTTAATTTAAATTTAAAATTTTATTATTATTTATAAAAATGAGTCTAATAAATTATTTGTCCTAAAATATAATTATTCAAAAGTATTTTCCAATGTAAATATTAAATATTAAAATACATTAGATATGAAATACATCAAATAAAAATTACATTAAAATTTATATTCCTTTATTCCCGTGCCTCTACTATAAGTGTTCAATTAGTACATTTTGAAGTTCAAAATGACTTACCAGACTATTAAACATCTATTATTTTTACTATAAAATGTTAATTTCTGCTTAGTTTATGTAATGTAATTTTAATATTTTTAGTTAATGACATGTAATGCTTATTTTAATATTTATTTCGTGTAATATAATTTTGATGTATTTAATTAAAAAATTAGTATTTTAAAATTACTTCTGAAACTATTAAATATTAGTCTTATTTTAAAGATCTCGATGAGAGTTTTCTAACTATATATTTTTTATAAAATAATAATAACACTAAGAGGACCTATTAAGTAATTTAAAATAGCTAATATAAATATATATATTATATTATTATTTTATAAATATGGAGCTCGGTGCGTTGGAGTGCACCGGGCTCCTGCTCCATTTTTAGCTCCATATATGGAGCAACCATTGGAGATGCTCTTAGAGGAGTTGAGGTGGAGGTCACACACTTTGCTAATACAATCAGGGAAGGGCCAAATCCTCAAATTGAATCTAGTATCCTATGAGTCAAGCGAGATCGAGATACTTCTATTACTACCTACCACTTTCCTAAAGGTTTTCCTAACACTAAGAATGGAGGACCACATCCACAAATGGCAATAGTGTTTCTTTGTGTTCTAGAAAGAAGTAGAATAGTACTTTATTTTCATAGCTTGGTCTAAGAGCTACTCTGGTGCTTGAGTAGTCTCGAACCGTTCTTGGGTAAGAAGCATGTTGGTGCTCATGTTTCACCCTCAAACTCTTCACCAAGCTGCCTTTATAGCTAAAATGTAAAAATAAGTCACTGAATCCACCAATAGAAGCCGCAGTGTTAGACCTCCCTCTTTTCCCAAAATTTACACACCTACTCATACTCCACCTTTTGTTAATACTAGTCCTAGTCCTCCACCAATTGCCAAGAGGGTTACTATTATCTTATTCTTATAATTTTCTGTAGCAAGCTTCACAATAGTAAAATTCAGCAACCCTCCAATTCCCACAAAACGAATGTCATTGGTCTTCGTCCCATCCACAAACTCACTCTAGTTGATAATGGACTATGTTACAATTGCAATAAAGTCTACCAAAAATAACACCAGTGCATTCGACAATGGTAGTTCATGATTAATTTAGATGTCAAAGAGACTAAAGAAGAAGATATGGCAGCTAGTAATGAACATACAATTGAACCAATAGATTCAATAGACTCTATCATGGAGATATATTTATATACTTCTCCTAAAACTATTAGGTTTGAGGGTCTTTTGAACAAGAGAAAATTCTGTATATTGGTGGACATTGGCAGCACCCACAGCTCTATCGATCTAGTGACGGCACATGGAAACAATTGCACCCTTGAATATTTAGTTCCACTATATGTTACGGTGGCAAAATGGTCAAAATTATTAAGCTAATCTAAGTGTTCTAACTTGTCTTAGTCTATGTATGGGCAAGAGTTCTCTATAGATGCCTGAGTGCTATCTCTAGGTGGTTGTGATATGATTTTGGGAGTTGACTGAATGAAAAAAAATATATAATTCCATATTGTTTGATTTTGTTAAACTCACACTTGCCTTTCAGAAGGATAGCCATGAGATCACATTTAAGGGTAATCGTCCTAATTATACTTGCAATCTCATATCTAGATCTTCTTCTTAGAAATCGGTCCAAAAAGGTTATTTTGCCTATGTTGGTCAGCTTTTTACAATTGAAGCAGCACAACCACAGCAGCTTGTTACTCTCTCAAGTGAATTTAAGACTTTGATAGCTCAATCCATATGTATTTTTTGAAATTCAGCATCTCCTACCCCGAAAGCTATTTTGCCTATGTTGGTCAGCTTTTCACAATTGAAGCAGCGCAACCACAGCAGCTTGTTACTCTCTCAAGTGAATTTAAGACTTTGATAGCTCAATCCATATGTATTTTTTGAAATTCAGCATCTCCTACCCCGAAAGCTCATAATCACCATATTTACTTAAAGACTTAAAGATGGGGCTACTGCACCAAATCTGAGGCCATATCGAGTCTCTTTTGCTCAAAAAGCTATTGTGGAGATCATAATTTAGAAAATGCTAAGCTCCGATATTATCCAACCTAGTCATATAATTAAAGAGCTAATAGATAAGTTATATTGAGGTTAAGGTATTTACCAAGTTGAATTTACGATCAGGTTACCACCAAATCAGGATTTATCCTGCTGACATTGAAAAAACTACATTCCGAACTCATTTTGGCCATTATGAGTTCAAGATTATGCCATTCAAATTATGTAATGCATCAACCACATTTCAATCACTCATGAATATCTTATTTCAGCCTTCCCTTTGAAGGTTGTCTTGGTCTTCTTAAATCACATTCTCATTTATAGTTATACACTCTCATTTATAGTCCTACACTTTAGGGTCATATTAGTCATTTAGATCAAGTCTTGAAGACTCTTGAGGACAATTCACTCTTTGCCAAATTTTCCTAATGTGTTATTACGGTAGACTGAGTGAAATATCTTAATCATATTATCTTTTGTGGATTTTTAGGTCTCACTGGTTATTACCACAGATTTGTTATTAATTATAGCTTATTAGCACGCCCATTTACTAAATAGCTGAAAAAGGATGCCTTGTCCACTGAAGTAGAGCTTGCCTTCCAATGACTTAAAGCGGCAATGATATTCCTCTTACTCATGCCTTTTGAACTTGAGACTGATGTAGGTGCAATAGAAGTGGGTGCAGTCTTATTGCAATTCGGACATTCAATTGCTTATTAAGCTCTTAGTGCTAATTTTACTTCTTATTCTACCTACAAAAAAGAGCTTCTTGCTATAGCAATGGCTTTCTCTAAGTGGGAGTCCTATTTGGAGGGTACTTATTTCATCATCTATACGGATTATCAGAATACCAAGTACTTTTAGGAGCAACATTCATACACTTTCTTGCAACAAAAATAGCTCTCAAAATTGCTAGGCTTTGATTATGAACTAAAATACAAGCCTAGTCAGGCCAATCGAGTCGTCGATATTCTCTTTTGGCTTTCGGAATTAAGGGGTTCATTAGCATCAATCACTAGTGTTACCCCAACATAGTTAATCAATGTTCTAGCTTCTTATTCAAAAGATGAGCTTGTGACCGCATTGCTACCACCTTTAGTTATTAGCAACTCTTATAGTGATTTCACTCTATCATAGGGGCTAATCAAATGACACACTTGAATCTATATTGGTGGTGTCAATGACAATAGCTCATGCGTCCTCTCAGCATTGCATACCTCTCCTCTTGGCGACCATTTTAGGATACAAGCAAGTTATCAAAGAGTGAAGTAATTTTTTATTGGCCTAAGCTCAAGTAACACATACTCCAATATATATAACAATGCGACACTTGCCAACGCCATAAGCATGATCATACACCTCCATCAGGCCTTCTTACTCTTCTTCCCATTTCTACTCAACTATTGACCGACATCTCTATGGATTTCATTAAAGATCTTCTGAAATTTGCCGGTAAAGACGTCATCTTGGTTGTGGTGAATAGGCTTAGCAAGTATGCTTATTTTATTACATTAGCCCACCCATTCACAACACCACAAGTAGCCAATTAATGTCTTCCTATATCACATATTCAAATTGCATGGCCTTCCTTCCACCATTATCAACGATCGTGGGTCGTGGGTCTATTTTTCTCAGTACATTTTGGAAAGAGTTATTATCTAAATTGGGTACTTCACTACATTTCAACACAATAGATCATTCGCAATTGGATGGTTAGACGGAATGAGTTAATAGCTATCTTGAATGTTATCTGTGTTGTATGTCAAGTGGTAAACCTACCAAATTGGCTAATTGACTTCCCTTGGTCGAATGGTGGTTTAACACCAACTTTCTCAAGAGTCATCTTACTCCATATTAGGTTTTATATGGATATCTACCACCACAACTTGTCATATCCTTATAACCAACTCTCAAATTACTTTTATAGAATCTTATTTGACTAATAGAAACAAAATGGTGACTGTGTTGTAGGCTGAACTATTTAAGGCCTAAGCGAAGATGAAGTATTTTGTGGATAAGTTCCGAACCGAGAAGCACTTTCAAAAGGGAGATTGGGTTTACCTCAAACTCTAACTATATTTCCAATTTTTAGTCCAAATCAAATCAAACCTCGAGTAAGCTGCTAAACATTATGGACCTTACCTTATCCTCGAGAAGGTGGGAGTAGTAGCTTATTGCCTCTAACTACCTATTGACACTAAGATTCATCCAATCTTCCACATCTCTCAGCTTAAACGTCTCTCAACTTAAACGCTACCTTAGGCCTGGGATCCCTTCTAACCCATCCTTACCACCGGTCAATAATTATGGCAAGTTGCTTCTTGACTTGTTCAGATTTTGGTTTGACGTATGATCAAATGAAGCAACCATGCTATCCCTCAAATCCTAGTGCAATGGAGCAATTCTAGCCTGGAAGAAGCCTCGTGAGAGGACTACCATACTCTCGCCAACCAATTTTCTGCTCTTGATCCTTGAGTGTAAGGATCTTAAGGAGGGGCCATTGTCATGGCTCAACATATTCAAGCTCTAAGCTCACAACTCAGATCTGAAGAAGAAGATGATTTTAGTAGAGAAGTCATGTATCAGTGAGAGAGGGATTGGGTTTTTACATATTAGCCCTGTATTAGTTTACCTTTCATTAGCTAATTCTTAAGTTACCACGTGATAGATCAAGTGGAATTTAGTTAGGACAAATGGTGTCTCAATCGAGTTTGTTGGGGGAGGGAAATCTCAGTGGGGATTTATTCAAGCTTACATCCTGAAGCGGATTGATCCAAACCTACTCGTGCTTACAAGTATCTCAAACCTTATCTCAGTCTCCTATCAGTCCTCACATCAATGCCATCTCTTTTTGATTTACTATGATCGGTTTAGATCGAAGAATTGGGGTCTGAATCTAAAGATTTCAGACCATTACACCAACCTATTTGTAATAAGATAATGGTATACGAAAGGACCTATATTCGAACTTAAATCCTGAATCGAATAGATCCGTGCTGACTCGTGCTAAGTGTCTCAAATCTTATCTCGGTCTCCTAAGTCGGTCCTCACATCAACCTGTGCTAAGAATATGATATAAGATACATAAAATAGTGATGTAGAAGAGTTGGAGACGAAAGACGAAGCGTGCGAGCTGGAGAAGCAGGCAATGGTGAAGAGGAAATGGGTGGGCGAGAACGCGACTGCGGCGTCTTCCGCGGCGATCTCGCCCATAAATAGCTTGGACGATGGCTGCCTCATGCACATCTTTAGCTTCCTCAGCCCCATCCCAGGTTCGTTTGGCGAAGCTTGAACCCCCTTTTGCCATTTCCCCTTCTTGGATTTGATTGGAGAACAGGCGATTTGGGTATCTTGGTGGTGTTAGTTTTGGCTGATTCTTATAGATAGTTAGGGTGGTTATGTATGGCCGGATTCTTATGTTTTGGATGAATTTTGAAGCTATGATTGGGAGGAGACTATCACGATGGGATTTTGATTGATGGGTTGTCTCGTGATGGAGTGAATTTGGTTTTGTTATCAGGAAAGGTGATATTTTTTTCTTATCAATTTCTCGACATTTACTCTTCCCGTTCTTGGATTTTGATGGGATGGCGCCGCAATTCGTTTTCCTGGGTGTTGCTTCTTATGTTTGATTCTTGTAGAGGTGAATCCCAGGGTCTTAGCACAGTAAAGGAATTAGGATGGTTAAATTCGAATTTGATATTTGCGTCTTGAATGTTCATTTGAAGCTCTGTTGCGGAAGAAATGGGTCATTATTGGATTTTGATCGGTGGGTTACTTCGTGTTTGAGTTTGTTTTTCTTTTGTTACTATTTTTTTTTCTTCTTCTTCTTTATTCTTTTTTTTTTCTTTCCACTTTCTCCATAATACATTCCGACCCCCTTGCTTTTGATTTATTTTGGATCATCACAAAACTTTTTTTTTTTTTGGCGAAACCGCAAAACTTTTGTTAAAAAGGTTATTATCCTTTTGCCGTTGAAGATGCTAAAATCATGGTCTTGAAGGAATTATCTTTTGGAATTCGGATGGTTAGATCATGCAATCAATGCTGGTATTACCAGCAACGATGGAATGATATTACTTAGATGAATGATGGATTTCATTGTATCGGATCTTTTGTTAGTAAGGAAGACAGAATAAAGATGGAATTTTGAGTAGTGTGCGATGTCGAATTGGAGTAGATTTGATTATTTTTTGGGGGGAGAAAATATAGTGTTGCTTCCATAAGGAAAAATGGAGCCTCTAATTCTAGCTTTTCAGTGGAACAAACCAAATTTTAACAGGATTTGGTTTTGCTTATTGCTCATGTGGGGAGATTTGTTATCTGAGTCGTACATATTTTGGAACTAGGATGGTTAGGTTCCTTCTGATTAATTGTTTGGATGTCGTAGTGGACGAAACAGATTTTAATTCAGGTTTGATAGGTGGGCTATCTTGGGGTGTGTTAAAGCCATGAACTTGTTGAGGAAAATTAAACTTTAATCTTTCCTTTGATTATGGTCTGTCCCTCTATCTGCAAATGTTGCAGATTTAGTGTCTTTCTTTGATAACTTTAGGATGGAACTCTTCCACTGTTGACCTTTAAGGGGCCAGGTTTAGTTAAGATTTTCATGAAATTCTAATATTTCTTCATTTCAAAGTCATAGATCATGCACAATAAAATAGCGCATGGCGTCAACTTTTTTAGCAAATAGAAATTTCTTGGCCTAATAGAAAACCTTTAATCTGTCTTGTTTTTGAACTCTCAAAAATATATAAGAAGTTTCTGGAAAGAATCCAAGAGTATCAATTTTATTTGTTTTAAAAAGACTGGGTACATGAAAAAAGTATCAGATAAGTATCATATCCAACAGAATATAATTAAAGTTTTGAAGTATCCACATCATTTTCCTATATTCTGCACATGCTTGAAAATTTACATTTACAATTTTATGTGTACATATTAGGGATGAAAACGGGTCAAATTAATTCTGACCCAATTCGGATTGGATTCGGACAAAAAATTCCTACCCGACCCAAATAAGGGTAATATTTTTGAAAAAAAAAATACGGATGCAGATTCTGATACGGTAAAAAACTCGGATACTAATCGGATATAATTTTTTGGATACGGATGTTGGATATCTATTTCACTATATATATTTTGAATATTTACAATTTTTACTTTGTTTATTTAAATAATGAATATTGATATTGTTACTAAAAATGTGATCTATATTATTTCTAGAGATTGAGTTTACTAAATTTATATGTATTTCATATGATTTTTTTTTTTTGAAACTCTTAATATTTTGTGTTAATTGTCTCCAAAAAAAAAATGTTTTTTTCAAGCCAGTTTAAGAAAGAGATGTCATAATGCATTTAAAATTCGATCCACAACCGAAGTGGCTGTCTCTCCAATTCTACTATCATAGAAATGTTGACCCTTTGAGGCTCTTCACAGCAACAATGTATATGTATAATGAGCTTGAATATAACTGACTTTTTCTGCCTAGTAGGTCTAGACTGTCCAGTACCGCTTTATTCTGAGGCAGTGGCACTTAAACATTGATGCCTTGAGACTTTGGTTTATACATAATTCAGAAGAAGATCATCTTGAATAGACTGCGCATCAATGTTTTTATGTACATTCTCAACCATCATATTTCCATATTTTAGAGTAGATTATCATGTACATCATGTATGATTATGGTAAAGTTTGGTCCTGATATGTTTCTGATAGTTTCTTTTAGCACCTTGTTTAATTTTGCAGATAGATATAACACCGCCCTCGTTTGCCACAGATGGCGTTTCTTAGCATGTCACCCTCGGTTATGGTTGCGTGTGGACAGATCCATCAAAGACGTCACTGAACCTGGAGTTTTTCCCAATCTTGAAGCTGCAATTTCTGCTGCAAGGTAAGGGAGTAATCTTTTTTCCCATATTGTTTTTGCTTATATAAGGAGGGGCAGGATAAACAATTATTTCTATTGTTTTTTCTGCTGAAGGCCTGGTGACACCATTCTGATTGCTACCGGTGGTAACCATGTTGCGTGTAACGTCCAGATTAAAAAGCCCTTGTGCCTTGTAAGTTGAGCAATTTATTTTGTCAGTTGGTCATTACTACCAAAATCCTTTCAACAAACATATGAGGATGCCTACCTCCATTTAAATGGGGAATAATATGTGCAAACCCTCCACAAGGCACATGGAATAAAAAGGGGGCTCCAGGAGTACGAGGATTGAACTCGTAACTTCTTGAGAACTAGATTTGATACTGTGATGTCATAATGATCATAAATATATCATATGTCCTGAAGGAGCATCTTGAATTTTCTAAGAGCATAGAGTCTTAAAAGACTGTAGAGCAGCCAGGTGACTAGTCAGATGCCCAGGCCAATTCCCACATAAAAAGAGTGAAAGATAACACTAATATATGAAATCAATTTAAAAAAAAAAGGCTAAATTACATCTAGACCCTTAGAACTATAATGCAATATCACTTATCTCCTCTAAAGAGAAGAAAAAAATTATGATCCCCTGAACTATCATAGTTCAAGGGAATTTTGTTGACAAAAGAGTTGAAGTTTACAAAATAACCCTGTAGGGCAGGAGAGTTTGATAAACATTGAGAGGGAGAAGAGGGAAGTTAAAGATGAGCTTGTGGCTGGTAGGGAGAAATGTAGGGAAAGGTGAGGGTGAGTTTGACAGAGATAAGTGGGAGAGAGGTTGAGATAGTGAGATAGAAACGAAAGTAATGAAAATCATATCATAGTGGAGCTTATTATTAGGATAAGGAAGTGTAAGGAAAAGAGGAGGTAGAGAATTAAGAGCTTGAGAGAGTACAAATGTCCTGGTATGAATTTGGGGAGAAAGATGATGGCAATTTTGGCACAAATTAGAGCAAAAAAAATTGGTCAAATGGCATGCACGTACCAGTTTTAGACGAATGAGCAAAAGGTAGACTAGAAGGCAATTTTGAAACATTTGGATACTTTGGGGGATCTTCGTGTAAATGTTTTTTTTTTCTTCATTGGATAATCATATAAGTGATTCATGGTCATAGTTTAGGGGTCTAAGTGTAATTTAGCCTAAAAAATATTGCAATTTTCAGTAAGGACATAGTAAACCATTATATTCCAAAATTCTGGCAACATGTACATTTCAAAATTGACCTAAGTTTCTAGAAAAACGATGTAGATATTAATTCAGAGACCTAGGCCGACCTAAGAAGCTTTAGAATAATTAGCCTAGGGGAGGTGCCTAGGCGGTGAGACAACCTTCTTTAAACAATGTAAAAGCTCGTGTTCCATACCAATGTTGATTGGTCTTTATTGGGAGATTAGTTTCCTTTCCGCAGTTAGCATTTAGTTAATTTGTTACTGCTTGCTTATGTTGGTATCTGTATTGTGCTTGGTATACACTAGGGGAACCTAGAATAGTACGGATTCTAATCATTTTTAAAGGAGTGTGGGTCATCGTATCATACTACAAATATAACAGGCTGGACCTACTGTCAGTCGGGCTTGTAAAGGGCGTGTAACTTGTTGGTTTAGTTTTTGTCTAAAAATAGAATAAAGATGAAAATCCCAATGGAAAGTATTCTTTTAATAGCTATTGGTAGGATATTGAACTCTAAAAGTTGGTGCCTAACTTCCCGGCAGATATTCATTTGAAAGAGATAACATCATTCTGTTTAAATGAGTTAGCTTTAGCGCCTTTCATTGGATTCAGTTGTTATAAATAACTGCCAGTCTGGCTGAACTTGGATACCAAATTTGCGCCCAAGTGATGGCATAAAAATATTGGCGTGTGCCATGGGCTTACATCTAGTGAGATTTTTGAAGGATGGGCTTGATTTAATAGTTACATTAGTTTTGTCAAATGGATAGTGAGTTCTTAAACACACTTTTTAAAAGAATGAAAACATTTTCTTCATCAATCCTGGAAATGGTAGTTACTAAGGTTGCGTTTGGATAAGGGTATAAGCATAAATTTATTTTAGTACAGTGAGGTTATACTGGTTTATAAAATTTATGGGGAGATAGAATTCCTAATTCGACTAGATTTAGAGATATAAAAAGAAGAAACCGAAGTCAAAATCAAAAGTTAGTTACTAAAATCCACTTGGTTTAGGAAAACTGAATCTTACTAGGTTAAAAAAATTGATTTAGAATTGTGTTTTGAAAACCTAAACTGAGTAGTAAAAGGAAAATCCAATCCTAGTCAGATTAGGAAAACAAATCCTACTAAAATTGGGAAAATCGAATATTAGTCGAACTATGAAAAATCGAACTACAACCTTGAGTGCCGTCTAGATGCCCACTTAAATTTACTTAAGTGTTTTGTTCCAGCCGTCCAGATGTCTATTACCTCGTTTTGACAGCTGTAGCAGTGTACTGTAGCAAAACACTGTTTGCAAACACTATAGGAAATACTAAATTTTTGAAATTTTTTGCTTCTTTTTGTTTGAATCTTCAATTTCTTTACACATAACACTCTTTTATGAGTCATGTGTCTTGATCAAACATAATTCATAGATTATATATTATAAAAGCTTAATTACACTTTGCCACTCTATACTTTGACTCGGTATCACTTTGCTCCCTTGCACTATAAAAATGTATAAATACTTTTCTAGACTTTTGAAAAACTACAACCTCTTAGACGTCGTTAATAGATGATCTAAAATTACCTTTCTATCCCTCCATTAATAGAGAAAAATATTAAAGTTTACTAACTGATTATATAAAAATTACCTATCTACCCTTACCTGCTACCAATTGAGAGAAACCCATTCTTTTTTCCATCTTCTTTCTTTCTCATCCCATCTTCTTCGCTTCTTCCTTTCTCATCCCATCTTCTTATCCTATCTTTCTTCCCTTCTTATCCTATCTTTCTTTCCTTCTCATCCCATATTCTTCCCTTTTGTATTTTTGAAAAAACACTTGTCATGATAATATTGATATTTTAACTTTCTTCTAAAATCATAATAGATTAATTCTGTTTTGACTTTAATGATCGCACATCCCTATCTCATATGAAAATGATAAGATGTGGTTCTCTTTTGCCTCACGGTAGCAACTTCTTTTCTCATTGCTTACCTAGCTGCTATAATATCCAATGATAATTTTGAGAGTTATTTATAGATCTTAGGTGTCATATTTGTGTATTTCTGTTTTGTTTTTTAGTTGCAAGAAGCCTAATTTGATAAAGTCATTTCTATTTATATATAAAATTATATAACAAGAGATAAATTTAGAGGTGCAGATTTAACTAAAAAAATATTTGGGACAGAGATGGCTTGGGAAAGAAGAGGGGCAGGGCAGCATAAGGAAGAAGATGAGGACAAAATTATCCAATAGTTAATTTTTTGACCTTCATGAGAGTAATTTAATCTATCTGAAAAAAACATATTGTTCACGTGCTTGGGATGTGAGTTTTAACTCAGAGAAGGCTAACAAATGAGTTTAGTTTTCAAAAGCCTAAAGAGATATTTGTACGCTTTTATAGTATAGGAAGCCAAAGTGATACCGGGTCAAAAATATAAAAAGGTAAAGTGTAATTAAGCCTATCATAAATACAACTTAGTCTTTTGTAACCATGAATTTGTCGTTATAATAATTTACAGTAACAGTTTAGTATCCAAACAACAGTTAATCTTTAAAATAATTTACTATTATTTTCTCTTCTCTCTTTAATCCAATATTTTATATTTACCAATAAAATCCAATTATAATTTCGCCCTTAAAAGATATCACCTCAATCAACGACATTTCAGTCCTGTCCCTCTCCTCTCTTCTCTCTCCTCTCTTCTCTTCATCCATCTACAATGAAAATTAATTTGGTCATTTGCCAAAATACCTTCGAAATTTATTTTTTTTATGTCACAGTAAGTGTAGTTATTATACATATTACATCCAAGTACAATATTAGCCTAAAACCGGTTTAGGCTATCTTTTTTAAGATTAAGATATGAGCATAGCTAAAATAATTTAGGACTTGTACTACATCCAAATGCCACCTAATAATTGAACATATTAAGGGATTTTTCAATCTTTATGACACTTTTTTTCCTCATTGACTAAGATTTTGTGCCTCATGACGCCCTAATTGCAGAATGACTGTAAGGGTTTATTCGTTCCTTCTGGCTTTGCATTATTTTCTGCTGCTGCTTACCAACATGGAGCTGTTTTCAGTCATGTGATGACTAATTCTCAGATTCTGTAGGAAAGTGTGAACTTAGTGTTGGAGCTTCTTTTATTATGAAAAAAATGTTGTACCATTAGCAACATATGGCCATGTTCATTGGTTTCTGTTATTCATCAGATTGGTGGTGGTGAGCTTCCTGATGACACCATTTTGACCTGTTCTCGTGGCTCGGAGAGGTTTGATTCTTTCTTTTGTTAAAGCTGTCTGTAGTTATTTTCTAAATCAAACAACATCTCTCATGAGATCAATCTACCCTTTCAGAATAAGCTAAGCACCAAAATTTGAGTTACCCTTCCAAAATGGATACTGCTTTGAACCAGTTTCTTGTTTTGTTTCAATTTATTTTAGCTGAAATTGAGTTTTGACTTTTGACCCCCTTGTGAAATTTCAAACCAGTGCTTTAGAGTTCCTTTCCACCTGCAAGATTGCTAATCTGACAATCAGAGCAGAGCTAGGGTGCTGCTTGCTTCACCGCAGTGGTAGACTTACCATCGAAGGGTGCGTACTGCAATGCGAGGAGAACCCATTGGATTACCTCTCCTTTCCCATAGTGAGCACCGCGGATGCATGCGAATCTTTCCATTCTAGGGAAGGGCAAGGTCATGGCGTCACAGTTGCTCGCACAAGGATTGAAGGTGGTGCTAAGGCCGTGCGGACCAGCGGGACCATGGAGTTGCAGCGAGTGCGAGCCATCTATTCTCGCACTTCCATCTTTTTCTGGTTTGAGGTTGGGGAGCAGTAAGAATTGTGCTCCAATGTATGCAAGTAGCTTAGTTTGTTGGTGTTTGTAACTATATTCAACCTGTTTAGGGTCTGTGATAGATTTTAATTTATTTGTACCTCTTTACGGACTGCCATTGATTCAGAAAGAACTATGAGGCTCTTGTTATTTATCTTCTGGATCAATTTGTAAAGTATTTGGGTAGTTCTTAACTGGAAGCTGGAGTATAGTGAATTAGTGATGATAATGGAATCAAAATATTGAAGGAAATTCCAGTGCAACTAAATTTGCTAGTTCAACTTAATATGAAACGTAGCCTTCTATATGTCACTCCAATTCAATTTAAAACCTAATAATATCATATTAACTTCTCTGTCTTCCTCTGTATTGCAGTTTATGGACGGATGAACTCGATATCTCTTGCTGTGATATCATATTGGCTTATTGATTATTTGTTACGAACTGGTCTAATTCGATCCGTAATGATTCTGTACTCGATTAGGCTTATAACTTTTAAAGAGTTCTATGAACAGTTTAACCGATGAATCTTTCTGAATTTTAGATATGTTGTCGCTTTGGAAAAAAGTTTCCAACAAATCCAAGATTACCGGATTTGAATGATTAGATCTCAAAATATCGGTTTAACAGTGGCCGAAGGTCAATCAAAAATTAGCTTGATAGCTCTCTAATGGTTAAATAGATACTAAGTTTATTTCTTAGTATAAAGAGGAAGAAGTTGTATAAGAGAGGGGGTTAGAAGCTCGAGGAGGGTGACCAAATACTTAGGCGATAGAAAAAGAGAGGTGGGAGAGAGCGCCAATGGCTAGAGACAAGTTAAGAAGAAAATAAAAACCAAAGCCAATTTCAATTATCCAAGATAAACTCCAATTAATATTTCCTCCACGTATTTATAGAGGCTCACCTTAGGAATTCATCAACTAAGTTAAACAACCCTAATAAACCCTAACAAACCAATAACTTTCGCCGCAATGATTCGAACGTGAAATTTCAATTCTCTGTCAATGCAAATATATCCGGGCGTTCGAACAACCATGTTTGAACGGCCTGATTTCGTTCGAACGCATAATTTATGTTCTTTGTTTTTGCGAACTTGTGCAGGTGTTTGCATTCCCGTCGGAATGCGGTCCTTACATTCAAACGCGCTTTGGCAAAAATCTTTTTTTTGCTTCTAACAAAATTCAACTAGATAAATAGGCTTATCCAATGAACTCAACACCGCGAGTGGAGCCAATATGGATCGAGTAGTATCATTATTTTAAAAGCTTAATAGAATGATAATATTAATCTTCTACGCCTCTATACATTAACATATAACAATAAAAGAAAAGGAAAACAAAAATCATAATTAAAAAAGAATAAACATAGGGTCTAAACTTAGCAAATGACACCCAATTTGGTTGGTGCGATAAATGGGTGGCTTTTTGAATAAACCCCCTATTTATTTCAGAAAACTAAGATTGTTAAATGACTGGAATAAAGAAAAGCGTGATAAATAGGATTTATCACATTTTTCTCTACCTCAAACTCATAAGGAAAATGAGATAAGGGTTTAGTTATCTTGTTTCTTTTTGCAAATAAAATTCTATCCGCTCCCTTTATCATGTTATTCGTCGAAATTTTATTTATACACTGTTATTTATGGTATGTATTGTTCATTTTAGTTTGGATGTTGTAATACTATAAAACTATAATATAATTAGTAATATCTGTATTGTATAAATTATGGTGAATTAAATTAAATTATTTTTTTAGGCAGAATTTATAAAACTAACTGAGTAGATGTACAGTATAATAATTCTCTCTGTATAAAATAAAATTACAAATATATATTTATATCAAATTAAGGAAAAGATAATAAACTTAATTTGATCATTTTTGTCTCTTGTTCTTTAACTATAACAAACAAACATCATTTTTATCCCTTATTTTTATTTAATACATTATTATATTTATCTTTTTTTTTTTCAACCAAATAAAAAGAAAGGAAAAATAAATAGGATAGCATTATCTCTTATCCGGTGATAAATTCATCTTTTATCTCAATCCTAGTTTTTATAATATATATCTCAAATAAATCATTATATTTTCTTTTCTCATTGAGCCAAAGAAAGTAGTGACTTTAAATAAGAATTAAAACCTTTAGCCTTTAGCCTGTCAAATAATTAGTTCCCCCAAATGTTTTCTCTCTTAGCTGGTCAAATTATTTTATTATTTATACCCTATTGTAACATTCAATGATCAGAAAAAAATCCACTGTCCCCTCCCCCAATTTGAGTGGAGTTGTATCTTTGAATCTAACAATCAATTTTAGAATATCAAATCCCATCAGAACTTTGAACAAAGACTAAATTCTAATGCTACCATGATAAATAATGTTAATTTAGTTCTATCTTGTGGGCCAAAGACTAGTTGTAATTGAAAATATGAGAACATGCTCTAATGGATGAAACAAGGGCTGAAAAGGATATTTTTGTTGCTACTTTATGGAGAAATTAGTAAATAAGTAACACAGACATTCTTTTCATTTGTTATGGTATAATTTTTGTTGCTACTTTATGTATACCAAATTCCATTGGAACTTTAAACAAAGACTATATTCTAATGCTACCAATATAGATAATGTTAATTTAGTTCTATCTTGTGGGCTAAAAATGGGCTAGAATTGAAAAGATGAGAAGTTGTCTTAATTACACTTCTTTTATTTATTTACAACTTTTGGGTCTAAATTTATTGGATTGGTAACAATGAGATCCTTTTACAATTTTACCCCTATTAAATATTGGAATAGTATGTTTATCTTTTCTCTCACCCATATCACCTTGCTGAAACAACCTTTCTCTCCATCCCTATTCCATCTCATCAACTCTAACCCTCATCCTAAGCAAGTAGAATCTCAATCATCTAAAATTTACTCCATCTAACCTCTTCTAATGTTGCAAATCAGAACTAAACTAATCCATTTATTAGAATAGTTTGAGATTTTTACTAGAGGTAGCCTCTTGAATCTTGGATCTAATGGATTTATAATGAAATAATTTTAAGATCGGATTAAAAATATGTGAAGGAAATAGTAGAGAAGGATTAAAATAGGACAAAAACTAATAAACCAACATCGTGGTGGTTGTTAGAGGGTGGTGAACGGTCTTGAGGTGGTGGAGGTTGGTCGTATGAATGGACGGCTTGTGAAAGTAGAGGGTGGCTAGGGTTTGGAGGTAGAATTAGGGTTTCTAAGTTATATTTGCTCCTAGAAAATAAACGGCTATAATTAAAAAGGTAAAAGAGAGATAAGAGATCGGTTAAACCAATATTTATTTTATTGAAGTAAATGGATAATGATCACTCTTATTTATAGCAGTAGAGGCACAACGGATCATGGCCCAACTCGCCCTATTGGGCTTATATATGCAAATTTCTTGCTTTAATATAAGTCGATCCTCATGGTCAAATTATAACAATCAACCATGCTTCCAACACTTTGTTTTCAAGATAACTAGTTCTTCACATCCTTAAATTCATATAGTTTCTTGTGCCAATTGAAGGACTTAGGTTCTTCTTCTTCAAATTGTCTAAGAACATAACGTGAGTCGGCTCACACTTGTACTTATGAGTAGAGGTAAAATGCTCATCATAGTAAAAGCACAAGATCATCTTCCTATGATCTTCCACGTTATTGGGCACAAAACAGTGCGTGATCTACTATCGGTTTAATTGGGCCTTTTGTGCACGCTAAGTCCGGATAGGTGCAGCCTCTAGTGGGCCCTGAACTTAGGTCATCTTCCTCCTCTCTTCTTTGTGAACCTAATTCAACTGATAGTGATATGTAATATATCATTTGTGCTGCACTAAAGTCGACGAAAAGTATGTGCTAATATAAGTCTATATTAAGGGGGATTATCTAATAGTTATCATAATGAATATGCATGACAAAATATTTAAGTAGGATATCATTGTGCATCTTCATGGCTCTCTACAAGAATATAAAAATAAATTGTAAAGTAATAAGACATAACAAGATAAAATATATTGTAGATTAAAATAAATTAAATAATACAATCAGACTGCTATATAAAATTATTAATAAATCTTGCATAAATATTAATATTCAAGAATACGCATGCAGTATAACAAAATGGGCATGTCAAACATCGATTGTGAAGCATCTATTGATAAACCAATATAACATCTCCTTCGATCATACTTCGAGTAATAAGACCCAACTGACGTTGTTATATAGATCGTGCCATATTATTGTACCACTAAAAAGAAAATTTGTATAATAGTTTTTAATTTCAAATTGTATGCAAATAGTAAATGATTAGTTATACACTCGTATCCTACTTATAGTATTCAATTAAGTAAATTTTGCTCATCCTCACTAACAAATTTATGACTAAGCTAATCAACAATATTAGTGAACATTTCCTTCACCGGAGATATTTCTATAAAGCTTATAGAAACAAATGCTAGTGATTTATTGTTGTCTTTGGCACTGTCTAGTGGATTAAAATATCATAAAAATCTATGACATTGTCGACACATATAGTAGCAGAGTATGAGGTATATTAATTGATTGATAATCCATGGACAAGTTAATTACAAACTAATTCATAAAATTTAAAAAGTGCAACAAATTCAACAAGTAAAAGACAATCAAACGTACAAATTAGATCAAAGCATATATTTTGCTTGTGTTCAAATTAAATTAACAAATAAAGGGTAGCGCAAAAAAATTAATTGCTAAAATAGTGAGGAGAGAAGAGAATAAAACTATATTCTTTGCCGAAAAAATTAGTATTTGTTTGGATTAAACAAAGCATATTAAAATATCTTATTTAAGAAGTGAATAGAAGGATAAGTAAAACCACTTGACCTAAATATTCGCAATCTATCAACTTTAACTATAAATTTGAAAAAAAAATACAAGTAGGGCTGTCAGGCTTGACGAGCGGCTCGGGCTTGGCTCGGGTGAAGCTCGAGTCTGGCTCAGCTCGGTTAGAGCTGAACCGAGCTCGAGCCATCATATTAGGCTCGAAATTAATATCAAGCCTAGCCTGAGCTGAAGCCGGCTCGCTCAGGCTCGGCTCGATAGGCTCGATAGCCTAACTAGCTATAATTAAAGACACCTGGCATAAAAAAAATATTACCACGTGTCCCTCACTAACCCATCCTCACCCATAACTCATTCAATATTTATCACCCTCACCTACCCCACTCTCACCCATCACTTCACCCTACCTCACTCTCACCCATCACTTAACCATGCCCATAACTCATTCAATATTTATCACCCTCACCTACCCCACCCTCACCCATCACTTCACCCTGCCCATCACATCATCTTCCCTATCCTCAAATCCCTCACCCACCCCATCCTTACTCTCACCCTCACCTCATCCTCGTTCACCCGATCACCACTCATAACCTCACCCCATGCGCCACCATCTCCTCATCCACTCCGTCGGCTTCCTCCTCCTCCTTCATTCACCATCTCCTCGTCATCGCCTCCTCCTCCATTCGTCTCCGACTCCTTCGACAAGCCGCCACCGCCTCACCCTCTAATCAAGCTCGAGCTTTGCTCGGGCTGGGCTCGGGCTCGGTTAGGCTCAGCATGAGCTCGACTCGAGTTGAGCTGAGCTGAGCCTGAGCAAAATTATGAGGCTCGAAAGTAATTTCGAGCCGAGCCTGAGCCTGAGCCAGCTCACTCAGGCTCAGCTGGTTTACACCCCTAAATACAAGTAGATAAGCATCACATAATCCATTAGAAATCTGTTACTAATTGTAATTCTAGTTTAATTCATAAAGAAATCAATATCAAATACAATTAATACAGTAAATTTAATGGTAGAGCTTCAAATTTCATATCATAAGATATCTATTTGATATCAGTGAAAGAAATAGGAATGTTAATAGTCTCCATGAATTGACTCAACAAATAAATTTATTTCATGAACTTTAACTTTAGAGCATCATTGCATTAAGCTTTAATTTGCGCACCCGTAAATAAAAAAATATGCACTAAGTAATAACTATTCCATTACTTTGAGCTACAATAAATTTCTCCTTCCAACGAGATGCCATGATTGTAGAGGATAATTCGTGAGAGAGACCGAGAAGAAGAGGGAAGAGAAGGAAAATTGAATTGTCGGGCTTTGGGGGCTTTTTGGTCACTTAGAGCTCAACGTCTATTGTGGCCAAAGTCAACGAATTTGTGGAGATGACCGGAGAAGAAGAGAGGAGAAAGGGAGGAGAATAAAAGGAGAAGATGAAAGGCAACAATGTTTTGTGGGATTTGGGTTAAAAAGGATAGTTTTGGTATTATAAAACTTTACTAATCAGTTTTGCCAATGCCATAACTTTCAACCCAAAGTTGCAAATAGATAAAAGAAATGCAATTAAGTTGCAATAGCAACAAGGAATGAAAATGATATTTTTGTAAACTTTTGACCAAATTAGCCATTTTCAAACTTTATTTACAGAAATAAACGTCATTCCAAACTTAATATTAGAAAGGGTCTCTTTTATTATAGCCCTAAGTAAATACTGAATTATTAAGTGTTTCACCCATATAAAAGTTAAACCTCGATTATATCAACACTTTTCTGAGTAAAATGTTAATATTATTTACGTTTTTATTAAAAACGCTTTACTAGGGGAAGAAAATTTATATAAAATGTTGAATAATTAAGCATCTTATTGTTAAAAATACCAAACTATTTAGCATCTTATTAAGACCCTGAACTTCTCAGTTTTGCAAATTATAACTTTCTAATTAATAATTTATTTAGGACGTATGATATGTCATTACAAAGATAAAAATAAATAAAAGTTTGCAGTGCGGTAATTTTTCACTTAGTTATCTATTTTAGTTATAAAATGTTATTACGAAGAAATAGAAAAAATCTATAAATTGGAACTATATAATTACTCCTCACAAGTAAACTACGCTCAGAATTGCACACAAAAAAATCAACAACAATTCCAACTATTTTATTTTAAAATCACTTTTTAGTTTTTTTTTAATATTAAAAGCTCAATTGTTCGGTATTTACTAAAACATAAGACACTGAACAGTTGAGTGTTTTATAAAACAAACTCTTTTTAGTATTTTCATCTAAAAATAAAATGCTGATCTATAGTAAAATAAAATTATTTTGGTATTAAGTTTAAAGTATGATCTATTTAGATAAATATAATTTAAAAGAGAGCTAGCTCGGTCAAAACTCTTTTTTTTTTTGCTACTTTATGGAGAAAAATAGTAAATAACTAATAGGGCATGTTCTTTTTATTTAATAGAGTTTATTTTAGAATACGATCCTAGCCTGATTTGAGTCCGAGCTGAAAATTAATCTGAGTCACTGAATTACGAAATTTAGTTTATACAATCTTGAGAAAATAATTAGATGATATATAAAAAATATGAAACTAGATAAATTAGATTGGTGATATCATGACCTATTATTTGAATTCATTTTTTTTATATTTAGGTTCTATCTAAGGCATAACAGGGAACAATTCGAGAGATACGAAGATTGTTTGAAAATCTTAAATAGTTTGATTCTTATTCATTTTAGGACTATTTTATATTGTCTCTATAAATAGGGTCTTATGACTTATATGTTAGGTATGCTTATGAATTAAAAACTTAGGGCTAATTATATGTAGACCTCTCGAACTATTACTATTCTCTATATACTTCTCTTGAACTTTTTTGTGACACATATACTCTTTGAACTATTGAAAATATTTCAAACACTCTTTTTGTAGGGTTTTCGTTACTTTTTGTCATCCATAAATTATTATATGAGTAGCTATATGACATGTTTATCCTTCTTCTTATGGGGTGATATATTTTTAGTAGTTTTGGGATCTATATGATACAATAGAAATATGAAGAAAATAATAATAATTTAGAAAGTCAAGTATAATTACTTGTATGTATCCCCTAATAATCGGTGCACATTCCATAAATCCATCAACAACCCCAGCGCTAGCCCAAGCTAAATGTGCATCACATCTTAATAGAAGTAAGGGCCCTTACAATGCATCAACAAATGCCCTAGTTGGTCTAGCTACGAACATATTTGGATTGATCCATTAACCTTAATGCAATGAAACATTAGAATTATATGCCTAAGAGCACATTGACTTGAAAAAAGACAATAAAAACAAAAAGTGTAATATTTTCAACAAAAAAATATATAATAGACAAATAAAAATAGTGAAAAAGGTCTTCTAGTAAGTAGAAATAAGCCCTCCATTATCAAATTATAATTTTAGGCAGTTTTATTTACTAATTTAGACTAATTATCTTTTCTCTAACCCAACTTAACCGTTTAATCTCGATGTTTATATTATTAAAAATTAGAGCGTACATTTTACATAAGTAATGTGTATAAATTACATAGGTGATGTGTGATGTTTATTTTGAAATCTCGATGCTTACATCGTTAAAAATTGTAGCGTACATTTTACATAGACGATGCGTATGTATTACATAGGCGATGCGTATAAATTACGTAGGTGCAAGACATTTTGTTTTAAATCTCAATATATATATTGTTGAAAATTAGAGTGTACATTTTATATAGGAGATGCGTAAAAATTATATAAGTAATGTGTGACGTTCTTTTTAAAATCTCAATATACATATTGTTAAAATTAGAGCGTACATTTTGGATATGCAATAAGTATAAATCACATAGGTGATGCGTGATAAATTTTTTAGAACACGACAATCTTTCTGGAAATTATTAGAGTTAAATCAGTAAAAAGGGATTGAAATTGTAATTTGATAATTGATGTCGTATTTCTGCTAATTAAAAAATTGAAAGACTTTTTTTTGCCGTAAATCATCGGTGAGAAAAGTAGAAATTTCTTAACTAGTTATTTCAAAATAAAAAAAGTGGGGGACGGTTAGTTGCATCTGCCAGTAAGTGGAGACCCACCTCTATGTTATCCATCCTAAGCGTTGACTTTTTTCCGATTCTTGCCAACATTTCCCCCCTGTTCACAAATAAATCAAATAAAGTTTCATTATCTTTAGAAGAATATTATCGAACTAGTTAAACGCGGCGAGGTGCGGTGCATTAATGTTATCGTATGGATGCTCAACATTCTCCTCCGATAGCTGATAGCGATCTCAGCTGCGAAACTCTTTTATCCAATCTCTTTGTTCTTGATTTGGTATCTTCGTTGTAGATTCGTTAGTATGTCTTCATCTTTTTTTATCTAATTGGAAACATAGAGTTGTAGTAAATGGAAGCGTTTGTCAAAATTCTTTTGCTTTGATGTTTGGGAAGAGCTTGTAAATGACTAGCAAACTC
Source organism: Typha angustifolia (assembly GCF_048772165.1). Taxonomy (NCBI): domain Eukaryota; kingdom Viridiplantae; phylum Streptophyta; class Magnoliopsida; order Poales; family Typhaceae; genus Typha; species Typha angustifolia. Next base: position 4,526,995 of record NC_133252.1, on the reverse strand, counting down.
GAGAATCACCACCACTCCAGGAACTCCTCAGGTTCGTTTCTCAAATTTGGGCATCTCAAAATTTCGCATAAACCTTTCTTCTGTTTTGGAAATTTTGATGTAGTTGTTGTTTAAGTCTTGCTGTAATCATTTGTTGATGAGCTAAAGGAGTAAAGATGTTCAAATCGCACACATTTGATGAGCTAATTTTTTTCCTTTCACGTTTGGTGTTAGAGATTCTTCTTTCCATGAATTGGGTACCGTTGGAATTGGAAGCATTTAGCTATAATTTACCTATGAAATGTAAACTGCAGAATAAAGTAAATGAATTCGGAGGATACAACTAGAATCTACCTGTTGTTAGTGCGTTAATTTTTATTACATTTGCATCAAATACTGAGGAGTTCTACCCACAACAATAAGGAAAGTTTTCCTTATATGTCTGATCTTCTATATAGTCGATGAGAAGAGGCTAATAGGTGCAGTACAATATGATAGCCTCCCACATGATGGAAATGCTAACCATCAGTCCAAAGAATCATGATAACTAGAGATAGATCGACATATAGTGCCTATTATTGCCACTTACACTTGGTAATCTTCATCTTATTGTGGGTAGAGGTTCTTTCAGTTTCCATCATCACATCATGTTGAATTTAGTTTCATGTCTTATGTGCTGGAAGTCTCAAATTTTCAAAACCAGCAACACAGGTACATGCTACAAGAAGATTGTCTTTAGTGCTTATTTAGTTCTTATGAAGTATATGGCTACAATCTGCAGGTTCTGATCCATTGCAAAGGTTAGAAAATCTTTTGAGTCAACCAGGTAATAGATTATGCGCTGATTGTGGCTCTCAAGATCCAAAATGGGTGTAAGTATCTGGGATCTCAAGTTGATCTTTTAGTCTTGTCCTGTTTTTTTAATTGCGCACTTGAATGCAACTTGTCATTGTAAGCACTCATGAAATTCTAAATATGGCACAACTTGAAAATATTGTAGACTAATATTAGCAATAACATCACACTCATCTAGTAATAAATCTATATCTTGAGTTTATTTTCAGATCATTGAATCTGACATTAAATGAGATATTAGTGTGAAGAGTTTATTAATTTTAAATCCCCATAGGAAGTATCCCTATGCTAATATTAAACATCTAAATAAGAACACTCCAGTTTTTATGTGCAAAATATTTTGCAATATAGATGATCCTACAAATAAAGGTATACATAGAATGAAGAAAGGTATTCAGACTATGATATAGTTCTTTCAAGAAAGATCATGGTAGTACCCAATTCTTGTTTCATGCTCACTTTTAATGTTCTCTAATGCTCTATGAATGACTTGTTGGGGGAAAATTGTGAAGTAGAAAGGAATCAAATCAAAATTTTGTTGAGAAAGCAAGATGCTTATAGCTTTCATTGAGATAGTAATTTTTCCACCAAGGTACAGATGGACTCTTGAAAATTCTATTTTCAGGATATAACACCTTCATTATCAGGTTTTCAAGGATTGTACTTTTAAGCAACTTGGATACTAATCACCAAACCCAAAGATCAAGTATAAAGATTAAAATCAATAATCTTATTTGAATGCCCTCTGCTGCGTTCGTTGCAACATCGATCGGACAAATTTTCTCAGCAAAGGATGTTTGAATGTCCAAAGCATGGATGGTCGTATCGGCGGCGTACCGTCACGTGGCACGAGGGGTGCCGCATGGCACCCCTCCTAATAGCTTCGCCATCGACCTCGTCGCCGCTGGCTTTCGCCATCGCCGCTTGTCGTCGCCGTCGCCCGAGCTCGTGTCGGGTGCCCTAGCTCGAGGGAGGGGAAGAAAGAGAGAGAAAGAGAGAGAGAGAGAGAGAGAGAGAGAGTTTATCGGTTTAAACTTAAGTTGCGGATCCAAATCTCTCTCTCTCTCTCTCGATCTCTTTCTTCCCCTCCCTCGGGCTAGGGGACGGCGATGGTGAGCGGCGATAGCAACAGCGATAGCGAAGGTGTTACCTTTTTCTCTGCTTTTCTTACAGCACGGCCGGCACATGCCGTGTCGGTCGGTGATCGGCGCGGGCCGTGCCTATGGCATGGCCATCATTGGTCCAAAGGACCATTCAAATGCCTTGTTAAGGCTGATTTATCTCCACTCCTAATGATTATTACATTTAAGGTGCACTCTTCCTTTTTATTTAAAGAGCTTACAACTGTATTCATTAGGAATAAACATCTTTTCATAATGGGGCACATCCCATATGAAAGAGCACTTTTTGGATCAATTAAAACTATTCTTTTTAATAGGAAAAAACTATTTTTATGATGGGATTTCAAACACTAGAAACACTATTCAAACACTTTCTTAAGATTGTTCAAATTCTCTTCGAACGCCTAACCAAACATTATTATTGGTCCAAACCGTTCGAATGCCTAGAAAAGTATACGAATGCTTATCTAGTCTCTCCTCTCTCTCTCTCTCTCCTCTTCATCTTTCCTTCCTTTCTTTCTTTCTCTCTCTCTCTCTCTATACATATATATATTTAATTAAGTTTATTTATGAAGGCTTTCCAAAGAGCTTTGGCAGAGTAGCAAGAGTTCATTGTGGGACTAAACCAAGGAATTCATAATTTCCCTTCCAGAGAGCTTACCAAATTTCTAGAGCAACTTGAATTTCACCAATAGGCACTTAAACACTTACTTTTAAGGCATGCTTTGTTTTATATTACGAAAATACCCTACATGAATAGATCAGATTGATTGTTGCCACTTCAACTCACTTCTAGAAGATGTGGAAACAATAGTACGTGTAATGCTTTGTATTAGCAAATTCATGGAGAATATCACATGTAGTAGAGTTGCAGAAAATATATTCAAATGTATGGTCAAGTTACATAGTTTGTAGAAAATCAAATCATGCGAAGAAATCGAGCAAAATTTTGAAGAAAAATAATTTCAGCAGGCTATTTTAGAATCCTATCTATACTGGACTAGGGGCATCCGAACACCAACATAGGATCACTTAAGGTAACTTACGTGGCATCCTAACAAACTTAAGGACTCTCGGACGACATGCGCAAAACTAAGAAAGGAACTTTCAGTTTTATATTTAAACAGGAGATTTTCTTCGGCCACTTTTCTATTCCAAAGCATAGATATTTCTTGTCCATATTTAATGACCCTAGAGGCTAGAGAGATTATCCATCCATCCAAGGATTTCTCACCAAAAAAAATCTCAACTTTTTATCGTTCTGTAGGAGTTATTTGCAAAATTCCAAAATTCGGTATTGGGATCGAGATCAACCTTCGAAAAACGATACATATTGGCTGTATCGGCCGCTTGTATCGAATTGGACGATTTTTAATTACATAAAATTCTAAGTATCATTTAAAAATGTAGAAAATATTTAAAAATGTAGAAAAAATGATAAGAAAATAAAAATTACTCACGTATGAAACCTAAAAACTTAAAAAATATATTAACTTACTCAAAAGTTAAAACTTTAATAGATATGGTGCTGGCTTTTATAAATTCTTGTCGTCTTCATCATCGTAATGACCGTAAGTTTGTAAATGATGATATTAAGGGTTTAGTGCTTCAAAAAGTTATTGCATCATATTAATCAAATTATATGGATTTTGTTGTGTCTGAATAAAATAATACTCACTATATGGATCTTGTATCTGAGAGTATTAAGGATATAAACCAGCATATGAATCTTATGACGACTTTAAATAGTAAATTCTTAAAGTACTATAATTATAAGGAGCAACATCTATATGACGACGTCACTGATATGTATATACATCCTCGGTTTCTGTCTTTAATCCCTATGCCTTCTTAACTTTTTTTAACAAATATATAACGAATGATCTCATCACCAAGTGTATCATCAAGATCATCAGGGTTATCGTTGGTACTAGTAGATGTACATCTCTCACTGCCGAACGACTCATGCTAATCTCTACCCTCGTTGTAGTCTTTCGTAATACTTCATCTAACCATAGATTATCTCTATCATCTAAAATATGTTCTCCACTTCTCTGATATATGGAGTCAAAAGGTCTTCTTATCAAAAACATAATTTAACCATGATTTGAACTATTTAAAGAGACACTTGGAAAAGGGTATATGACTCTGTTACTCTTCTATCTCTTTCTCCTAACTAACTTGATATAGTCTAGTGCATGCCTGCATGGATATGTTGTCTACCACATGAGCTTCGTGTAACTTCATGTGATAGCTGCACGTCTTTATGATAAAATTAAAATGCAATAGTGTTGATGGTTACCTGCAAAACTGAGAAATTGAAAGTGGAATAGGAGAGAATGATATAGAAGACAATGCTAGCCCAGAAGTTCAACAGAGGTTCATAACTGAGGCAATGGGATTTTAGTATTCAGTGTTAGTGAGAGATTATATCCTATGTAGCTTATGGATCATTTTGTTATCAAAGCTTAACTCTGTATATTGAAACTTCCGCTATTTGGGAGTTGAATGCTTATTGTATTCACCTATTGTTTATTTCTTTTATTCTTATTTAAAATAGTGGAAATTGTTCATTGCTTTTCCAGCATGTCATTTATTTCTTTATTGCTCTAGAAATTATCCAATATGGGATCATCTAATTGGGACAAATAATGATACTCAGGTCACTAAATCTTGGTGTATTTATCTGTATAAAGTGTTCTGGTGTTCATAGAAGCCTTGGAGTACATATTTCTAAGGTACTGAATCTACAACAGTTTTTGTGATTCATCCACAAAATCATTACAGGTTTCTCCTTGTAAAGTTATTAATCATCCTTCATTCCTGTTTACACATTAATTTGATAGAATGGAAGACTGTTGCAATATCTCTCTCGAGGTGTGTATTCATACTGTTATTTGCTTAGCTACGCAGTGGAAGGTCTTCCCTTATATATAATTGCATTAGCCATGTAAAGTGCTTACATGCTAGATAAGAACCATTTAAATTAGAGAAGACTGATCTGATTGGCATGAGAATCCAGAAATAGCATGTGAGAAATAAATCTCTTGTGTCTTATATAGCAACTACTTGGGGAAAACTACGTGAAATATAAACTCAATATTTTGGCTGTTGTTTCCATCATAAGTCTTGTCAAATTCTTATCCCAATGTTTCTTACCAAGTCTTTCAGGGTCCTTCTATCCTTCTTAGTTTGCTTTTAACCTAATCAAACTACTACTTCTATGATGTACTTGGGCATGTTTGAACCATCTTAATTCTCCTAAATCTTGTCATTTTGTTCTACTCCTAACTCTCACAGATATTCTTGTGAATATTGTCTCTTATTCTATCTTTTTTTAGTGAGACTGCTCATGTAAGTCAACATTCTCACCTCAGCTGCCCAGACACAAGTATTATGAATTTTTTATTTTTCTCTCGTTATATGGTTCACGACTTCACGTAACTCAATATTGTCATCTCAGCTAACCAATACACAAATCTTTGAGTATTTTGCTTCCCGACTGCTTAGCATTCAATGACGTAATTCTTGTCCTAAGTTTCGTTTTATATTATTCTCCTTAATATGAAGTGTTTCTTATGGTCACAAAGGACTCCTATAGAGCTTTACCACTTCAACAGTCATCTTGTTCTATTAGTAATTTCCTCTTCAATTGCTCTTTCTGTTGGACCATCTATCCAAGGTAAACATGAAAAATACTTTTTTCACTTTTCAGTATTTCTTGAGTACCAAGTTTGACTTTCTTTTTCATTTGATACTAAGTCTTACAGAAAATTATTTATATTATTCAGTAGTGATTACATATTTTCAAAACCTTTAGATTCTGATGTTCTCCACTATTCAAACTTAGAATTGTCGAGACACATGGCAAATAGAAGCCTTCTAGATCATAGCATCATTACATAAAACTGCATGCAATATTTAAGTAGGACAAAATATGGCAATCTAAGATAGTACAATATCACTTCTCAATCAATACACTTTAAACAAAAAAAAATCAGAACATTGTAGTTAGAGGATTTATTAATGTAACTTCTTTATCCCCAGTATCTCAGTCCAACAGACATTTGAATTTAGAAGTAGAGGAACTGCTGAATAGTGATTAACTTAAAAATTATCCTTTGTTGTAGCTTCTGATTAAGATATGGATGATTTATTTTGATGATAATCAAGCATTATAAGTTATAACATAGAAAACAAGACAATCAGATTTTCCATAACATAGAGTGAGGTATCACATTGTCAAATACGTAATGGGTCCAGTCCTTAAGTCAGCATAAAGGCAAATGTGGCTACCATTTTGGTCATTCCTCAGAAATTGTGTAAACATGCAATGCTGGCTAGAAGGCTTTTGCCACACATGTATCATCATTAGTAATTTTTTTGGGTTTTGGCCTCAGGTTCTATCAGTGAAGTTAGATGAGTGGACAGATGAACAGGTTGATTCTTTTGCTGATCTGGGTGGTAACGCTGCTGTGAACATGAGATACGAGGCATTTCTGCCCGAAGAATACGAAAAGCCAAAACCAGATTCTTCCATAGAGGAACGCTCTGATTTTATCAGGTCTATTTGAGTGATTTAATTGCCAATTCTTTTATAGAAACTCTTTGTCTTTAAAATGTTTAACTTCCTTTATATTCAGGAGAAAGTATGAGCAGCAAGAATTTTTAAGCTCTACACAAGATATGTGTATAGTACCTTCGCATTTCAGCAGACAAACGAATTGTTCACGCAATAAACACTCTGACAAGCAGCTGTCTGGAGTCCGTCACAGTCTAGGTCATGCCTTTAGGAGCAGCTGGAGGAAAAAGGAGTCAGAACATAAGGCAGTAAAGAAGATGGTTTGATTTACCTACCCTCTTTTCTTTTTGTGATTTACTTTTCTGAAAGTTAAAGTTTGCCCTTTTGGTGCCTTGTCTCTACTTAATTTGTTTTAAGTTTTAACATACCATTGCTTTATATTTTGTATCATCATTCTGAATAAAATAATCATTATTTCTTTCTTAGATGGGTATGGTAGAATTTATTGGATTGATAAAGGTCAATGTTATAAGGGGGACCAACCTAGCTGTTCGGGATGTGATGACTAGTGATCCTTATGTTATTCTAAATTTGGGACACCAAGTAAGCAATTTTTATGTGGTTGAATCTTAATGACCCTGAGTTATATTTTCTTCTTGTGAAATGCTTTAAGCTTTTCCCTTCCTCTCTTTGCAGTCAATGAAAACACGTGTGATAAAGAGAAATTTGAATCCTGTATGGAACGAAAGGTTAATATTATCAATTCCAGATCCCATCCCACCACTGAAGCTGGTAAGTTTTGTGCTTAGTAGAAGAGATAGGAATATGTTAAGTACTACAATGCACTTAATTTTTCTTAACACATCCACAGCAAATTACCTTTGAAACATTTGATCTTTGACTGATTCATTCTTACTAATGTTTCTCTGCCATATATGATGTGAATCTAAGACGCAAATAAGTTAATGAGCAATTATTTTCATGAAGGATATTATGGTGCTTTAGGCATCATGGCCGTTCCAACATAATCCAATGGCTATGGTCACTGACACTTTAATTTGTTAGCTAGATTTAAAGTTTTAAACTCCATAACTATAGACCTTCATTAAAATGCATCCTTCTCATGTGAAGCATACATCTCATAAGTGTGTGTGCTTTACTACCCTAATCATGTCACTTATGAATCTATGGACAAATAGGCAGCAAGAAATGTTTAACTATAACTTAAGGTTAGGCTAGTATATATATATATATATTTATTTAGTTAGTCCATTGCATTTTACTTAGAGAAAAAGTTCTAGGAGTAAAGACATCCATTATTATGAATTTATGATACTATCTGCTACTGCAGGGAGGAGATATGTACTGTAAACACTCGATTTCTACATAGACCCCTTTACAGGCCTTTCTTTTCTTTTCTTTTCTTTTTTCACTTGGAACTTTCAAAATACATATAATGAAATTTTCTTCAGCATTTATCCTTCTTGATTTGTATGCCGATAGACTCTATATGTCATAAAAAAAAGTTCATGTAAAGTGCTGAAAGTCCATTAATTACAGAAAAACGTTTAATGACCCTCTCTTTGTTCCCTTTTCTCTTGAGCTATTTTTCTTACCTGGAGCAATTTTGGTCATGAACCCAGAGGTACTCTATGTTCCTTGATATGCTTATACAAAGCCAACTGACCTGATGCTTCCACCCATACATTTGTCACAATCCAAGGGTTGTAAAAGTTGTTTGCTGGCTCCAACCCTGACGTACTCAGGATTGATGAAGGCCATCAGATGGGATCGTAGGTTGAATTTTATGATTGAGAGGTGGCTTGCAGTGCTCTTAAATTATCATTATATAGTTGTTAGTGTTGAGGACTGACCAATTTTCTTAGTCTGATAATAACCTTCTACTCAAATCAAGCATGACTAATCTATCAAAGCCCTCAAAAGACATTTCTAGATCATCTGATCATGCCGGTCATCAGACTTTGCTTCTCAGAATCTGTTCTTTTTCTTCTTGATTCTACTTCTTTTTTCTGTTAAACAGCCCCCTCTAGCCATTATATCATCTATCTGTAGGGTGGTCACAATCAGGGCTTGAACATGATTGCATGTCCCTTATGGATCATGCAATGCCCTTCACTCAGGGTGTGCGATCACACACAAGCTGTGATCCTGATCAACCAATTGTTGGTGCCACTATCTGCTAGCAAAGATTTTAACTTCTCCCAATTTCCCGAATAGTAGAAGACAATTGTTTTTCTACCTCAGAGTTCTATATGCTGTTTTACTTTTGCCATCTCTATGGGAACAGAGATATTTGCCACTTTTTAGGAGATTCAGAAGATTAGCAGATGCAAATACAAATTGTGAAAGCAGAGAAAAGAAATGTAGTTGATTATCTACTTGTTTACCGGTTAATTTCACATTAACTACCTTTTGTTAACTCACTAACTCTAAAGCTTAATGTCCATTACCATCATAAAATGGTTTTGAAAAGCCTATGAAAGAAGATGCTAGTTTCAATGGTTAAGATTTCGTTTGCCATTCAGTCTTTTAGTTTTAATGGAGTCTATAATTGCTCTCTAAAAATTTAATGTCTCAAAGGTCTATAACTGCTCTCTAAAGCAAATTTAATATTCTTGGGATCTTCTATTCAGAAATCCTCAAGCATGCAAACTGAGTGACCTGCCAATTTCACAACTATCATGCATATCATATTCAAGATGCTTCTAGCAAAATATTATATAACTTTTTGGTAAAAATATATTTACTCATCATTCTGAAGTATAATACTTCTGCGTCACATCAGTAACTAGTACACATCTGCCTATTTACATAAATTGTTATCACTATTCCAAGTTTCATGGCCTTGTAAATTGTAATAAGCAATGAAATTTTAAATTCTGTCCACCTTTAATTTAATTACATGGTTGATTTCCACCTAAAAGTCATGTGTCAACTGTCAAGTACATCTCTGCATAATGATGAACCCAGTGCCAGTATTTAAGTAGAGCTTAAATGTTTTTGACAGTAGAGATTTGAGGTTATCTTTAGTTTGGCTTGGTTTGTTTTATTTATGATGTAAAACTTGCATTCTTTATTTTACAATATATGTTAGAGATCATCATTTTGTTTGTAATTATTCCATCAGTAAAAGAAGAAATTTTATGCTTCATATATCGGAATTTAGTCATATATAAACCAAACCAAAAGCGGGGATCAAGTTTTTTGTGTTTCTTTCGACAGCAAGTTTTCGACAAGGATATGTTCTCAACGGATGATCATATGGGGGAGGCTGAAGTAGACATCCAGCCACTGGTCTCAACAGCCAAAGCTTACGAAAATTCTTCCATCTCAGACTCCATGCAGATCGGGAGATGGCTCGCTAGCAATGACAACCCCCTGGTGAAAGACAGCATCATTTTACTTTCCGATGGCAAGGTAAAACAGGAGATGACCCTGAAGCTCCAGAACGTTGAGCGTGGTGAGTTGGAGATCGAACTGGAATGTGTGCCTCTTAGCCAATAATAACCAAAAATCGGAACATATCTGTGTAATACGAACAACAGTGTAAGCATTTATTTGCAAGCTCTTTGTTTTGTTTTTTTATTGTAATGAAATATAACCACCTTTCTTGCTTTCTTGTATAGTGATGTTAGAAGGTAGCAGTATACTTAAAGTGAAAAAAGTGAAAACCTTCTGAAGAACTAAGCTAATGCATTTTGCAACTTATAATCCAAATGTGATAGTAACCTTTTCATACCAAACTAATGAGATAGTTAAGTAGGGGCCTTTGTGTTAATTTGTTACACAGCTATTTCTGAGGGCTACCTACAACCCACCTTGTTGTATTTGTGGTGACATTGCAGCATCTACAACTGTGGTGCTGTTGCAGCACCTTTAGTGGTTGTTAGGGCACTGACTTGAGGTAGACAGAAACTATGATGAGCTTAAGATGCTAGTAAATGGAAGAAGTGGAGAGAAAGGGATTATAATGATTTCAGATGCTACCACATAGTATGATAGAATACAAAATGAGGCATGGTTCAAAGTTATGTCTTTCGGTTTCGGCTCCGTTAAAAAAACGAAATATTTCGGTCAGTTTCAGTTCTAGTACCGTTGTGGCGGTTTCAAGTTTGTTTTGATAAATAGTCTTCTTTTATCTTATTTTCCAATGCATTACACAATTTCTAAGAGCATGTAAGCAATGTAGTTGATATTAGGATTCAATCCATTCCAGAATCCAAAACATAATTTAAAAAAAAAATAACTGTTATTAGGGATGTTTTAGTTGAATGTTATAGTCTTAGGCGAAGTTTTAAATCGGATAAGACCAATACCTAAAACTTCAAACCATGGTGTTGAGTATCATATCTAATTATTTAGTCTGACATTAGAAAGATGATTAAAACTTAATTATTAATCAGTCAATAAAAAATAAAAAATAAAAAGAATAAATATTCAAAGTGTGATTCTTAACACGTAATATAAAAATTCTGATTTTTAAATTCAAAACATTAAAGGCTATTGGCGTTGTCATAAAAAGAATGAGTGATACCCTGTCCAGCAACCAAGTAGCAAAACTTTTTCTAAAGCCAATTTCATCGTTCAAAATGGAAAAGAAGAAAGCAATGGCATGAGCATTTCCCCAAAGATGATATGATGATGCATCACTAGACCATCAAGTCCTCCCCACACACACACCTCTATCTCAACAAATATTTTTGCACTAGTTATCGTACTGAACAAGCCACCGCTATAATTTGTAATCTTATGATTTGCAAATTCATACCAATATCCTGGCAGAAATAGACTGGAGATCCTTGACTTATATAGTTCCTTATCTATATATCACTGTCTAAAAGCATCAGGTCCGGGGGAATCTTTACATTCTCCGGAGAGTAAGAGCCGTAAGAGTATCAAGAACCAAAGGTAATCAGAAGTTTGAAATTGCGAGAATTATAATGGCACAAATGGCCAGAAAATAGAATACAAAGAACACTGGTACTAGGCCATGAAGCATCTCCTGAAACTTCACAGGCAACACAGCTCTATATGTGTATAAATTAAATGCAAATATTACGTAACCATGCCAATTCAACAGGAGGTTCATAAAAAGGTAAGAAATTCAATCCCTACTACCTGCAGAATCATCAAATTCATACTCATTTGTCAATAAATAACTCGAAAATGAAAATGTTTAACTTCTGCTTGTTCCCTTAATAGATGAAAAGATTAATCTATATACCTAGAACAATTTCTCAAGTGAATCAAAGAACATTAATCTATACCAGAATGATGGCTGTCTATCATGTAAAAATGCAAAATGTGCTTCAACAGCAGAGCCAGTGAAAAATTCCAAATACAAGTCCGTTAGAACTTGGGCACATTGTTGTATTAAAGATGTGTTCGTGAACATAATGACCTTTCAAAACCCCAGCTACCTTCTTGCATCAATAGTCTAGTTTTTACATTTAACCTTGGAGAATAGTGAAGTCAAAGAAAACCAGAATTTTCAGAATACAAGTTTCGGAGCTGCAATATCCTACTGACCCACTGTAAGCAACAGCAAAATTTTAATAAGATCCTTCAGAGATGGGGTTCAAAGTTTCTGTTATGGGTTGTCTCATCATGTTCTGAGCCCTAGAGAAAAACAAAAAAAGAGAAACAAAACAAAACATTTGTCCTGTTTCATGCAGACTCACGAGTGGAGAAGCAATCGAGGTAGAACATTTTGAAGGGCATTTAGATTGGAATTTATACATTAAAGATATTGGTAATGACTAAGTATGTCAAGACCAAATCTGAACTTATTGTGTTAAGAAAGACATTAATTAAAGAAAAACCACATCCAAAAAGCCCGACACTTGATAAAACAATTGCAAGAAGAAATAAGAATAATTCTGCAATGCTATAGAAATTACAGGAGAGAATTATGACTTTGCCCCAGCTATAAGCAGAGAAATATCAACAATTGTTAATAGAAGGTCAATGATAAAATAAGCTAAAAGAGCTGTTTTTTTTCTAAGAAGAAGAATGATCAATGTCCTTATTTGTCCTTGCAGAAAAGAATAATAATTTCTGAATTTTTTATTTTAGATAATTCTTTTTTCACGTCCAGTTCTCTACGGTGATCCTCTAAATCTAAAGGGATCAAGTATGATATTTCTGATAGTTCATAGGAGTCATTATATACTAAAAAAATAATTCAGAAGATCATTATGAAAAAGAATGATGGTTCAATGAGTAAAAAAAAATTATCCCTTTTTTTCACAACTATAAGCAAAAACAATAGCAACAATTGTAAATGCAACGTCAACTATGAAACAAACTAGAAGTAAATTCGATGAAGAATGGATATTCTCAAAGTTATAGAAAATCCACAATCCATTGCAAAATGAGAAAACATGATTAAAGTTAACTGAAACAGTCATTAAAACACCAAAAGAACATAGGAGAAAAATCAAAAGATCTTCTGACAGTTCAGCCAAGCTCAAATAAAAAAAACATTGACAACACATGCTGCAGCAGTATAATGAAATCTCATGACAAAAGAGGTAAATTATGAGGAAGAATAGAAAGATCAGATGTCTATTGACTTATACCAAATCATTAAACAAACTCAACCTACAAAAAGTTCAGAAACATTTTTCAAGACAAACTACTCATTATAGATACAAGTTATCCAAAAGTGTAGAACAAAGGATGCAACACTTTTCTTCTTGGGAAAAACAGGGTAATATGTATACATGTGTTTGTATCTAAATATATATATATATATCCAAAGAAAACTTCATCTTAAAATGACCAGATTGATAATTCTATGTACCCACCTATAGGCATCCTTCATCATTCAGGTATTTTTGTTGCATTTAATCTCCATCTATGCCACTCATCTATCCCTGACTATATTCAAATCAATCTCCTTTCTTGATGAGTTGGTAATAGATAAGTTTTCCAAACCACATACTGGAGTCATATAAGTAGAGGAGTTCATGCAGACAAGAAGAATGAATAACCAAAACAAACAATCAGCAAACCAATGCATATCTATTTACATTCTCATTCTTTTAAATAGAAGATAAGTTTAGCAAGCAGGGAGGAAAATTGAAAAATGCTGCTAAGATAACAGAGAAGGAGCACAAATAAATCTCCAAAGAGTATTAGTCAATTTTATGGCAAACTTTCAATCATAGAAACCAAGGAAACTCATTTCATACTTCATCAAATGCATCACTATACCCTCAGTAGATGATACGATAAACCAAATCAAAGAAAGGAAAAGGAGAAGTAACACAATAAAAATTAGGCTAAACTCAATATTTACATTGATATATATTTTGTTTTATTGTATCTTTTATACAATCAACTTTATTCTCCATCCTGATCACAGCATACACTTTACTTTCAAAGGAGAAAGAACCCTAAGTTCTTCTCTCCCACTCAATCACCAGAAACTATTTGCCCATTCACCAATCAATCACACAACAGCCAACTCAAATCTCACCCAAATCAAGAATCAACCCCTGTTCAGTAAGAGCAGCAGTTAGGGCATCGTACCAATCCGTTCTCGTTGCATTCCTCACACCGCCGCATCCTCCCTTCCTCCTCGACAAACACCTTGCGGCTGCCGCCGCAGCCGCTGCAGGGAACGAAGCGGACGCCTCCGCAGCCGCCGCAGACGAAAGCTGGGTCCTGCCCCGCGGCCCCCTCGAGCAGAACCCTAAGCTCGCCGGCCTCGTGGAGACGGCGGACCTCGTCGGCGCCACCGACCAAGCGACAGCCGACGAAGAGCTGGGGGAGGGAGAAGGGCTTCCCCATGCTCCCCAGAAGCGATTGGAGCTCGCGTCGGAAGGAAGCGTCCATGGAGACGTCCCGCTCGTCGACGGCGACACGGAAGCCGCGGAGGATCGCGCGGACAGTGGAGCAGTCGGCGTGGGTGCGGCGAACGCCGCGGAGGGAGGTGAAGTAGAGGACGACGCGATCGCCGGAGAAGGAGCTGCGTGTGGGTTTCGGGGAAGGGCGATGGTGGTGGTGGTAAGTGAACGAACGGGGAAGGAGGTAAGGTTTCTTGGCGGTGGTGCCGGCGGCGGCAGTGGTGGTGCCGCCGTCGTCAGCCATTAGGTGGAAGGAGGCCGGATTTGGGGGATTAGGGTTTGGAGGACGAGGAGGACGAGGAGGACGAGGAGACGGAACTCAGAAAGGAATTGTAGCTCTGCTTTATCGTGTATGCAAGAGAAAGAGTAATATATTTATTAATGTAAAGAGAAGAGAATGGCTTACCTAGTTATGTATTAATTGCCTTTATCGGAAAAATTAAAAATTAACTGGGGAGTTTTGTTTTCCATATTGCACCTTTGGTTTTCTATTTATTATGAAAATCCTCCTAATTTATTTCCCACAAATCTACTAAAAGAGAGGTATCTATTTGTAAAATATTGCAAGAAAAAAGTAGTAAGGTCAAAGACTCAAAGTGCAGGTGGTCTTAAAAGTCTACTATAAGATAGGGAAATCGTTTTTTATCTCTAAAAGAAGGTACATACGTCATACATATATTATATATATATAAAGAACTAAGATAGTATTATAATAATTATTTTGACGTAATATAAAGTTGTGAACATGATACAAATTAATTTTAATTTGATATGTAAATTTAAATTAAATTATTTCTTATTTTAATTTGAGAAGTAGAAATTGAAGATATCTCATATCAATTGACTAAAATACTTATTAGAGTTGATGAATGTAGTACACTAAAATAATAGTATTAACTCAATTATCACCGTATTTTACAATGACTCACAGTCAAAAATTATTATAGAAAAAAATAATAGTTTAAAAAATAAAAATAGAATTATTCTTCTTATCAAAATTAATTTTCTTTTGCTATTTTAATTATACATACCCAATGCTTGCTTATAGATATATATTATATAATTAATTAATACAAGTTTTTAGGTACGAAATAATTAATACAACCATGCTAGAGATTTTTTTTAAAAAAAATCTGATATAGGAATAATTCTATGACATAATAACATGATAAGCTAAATAATAGGATTTTTATAATTAGGATTATTCTTATTGCTACCTCAAAATGATAGCCTTTTTTGTTAAACAAAAAAGTTAATTACATCTAAATCCAATTTTATTGTCTATTTTTAAATAAATTTATCTTATCCAATATACTCATGTGATATTTTCTTAATATAAAACAATTAGACAGACAAAGTAAGATGTTTTAAATAGTCAAGAGAGTCAACATGTCATTAAAAAAAATTATATATAAATATATAATAATTTAGGGGGTATATGTGTAATTATTTCCTGACAAAATAAGCTGATGATTAACACTTGTTGTCTATCCAAGATTAAGACTACAATTATATTTTAAATAATACTTAATACTTTTTTGATGCATTATAGTCTTGTCCCCAAAAAATAGGAAACCTATAATTATCAATGACAATTTTGGTACCTTATAAGGTACCCAAAACATCACTTTCTTCATAAATAATTTTTTTATTAAATTTCATAAATATTAAAAGAAGGGTTGATGGGGAAGTTAGAAATTGAGTAATTTTATGCAATAATTATATTTAAATATTTTTTAATTTTTTCTTCGAGAAAGGTGGGAGAGTGAGATACTGCACATATAATAATCTATTGATATGAAAAATAATGAAAGGAGTGTTTGAAATGTTTTGAATAGTCTATTGATCTTAACATCATTAAAAAAAAGGTCTAAGTGTAATTTATTTCTTTAATTAGAGGATTATTTTGTACTAAAAAAAAATTAAGGAGGCCAAGAGAATTATCTCTCTAAGTTAAACCTGTTGTGATTTAAACATATTATACGCGACATTTGGGGGGTCAAATTATAAATAGCTCAAAAAGAAGAGATGTTAATCACAAAATCAGCATAGTACAGGGTTTCATTTGAAGAATATGGCAATATATTTGAATTTCGTATTTGAATAAAGGTAAGGGAGTGTGTCCGTGAAGCAAAGAAAGAGACGCGGTCGCTTTGAATTGAAGCTTACGATTAGTTTAAAGGAAAAAATTTTGGCTTTGGGGCCAAGTTAATGTTAATGGTAAAAAGAGACGTATCCAAACTTCTTAAGCTAAACAATTTTCGGACCAAATTAGTTGATTTTTGGTTTAGCATACATACCCTTCAAAAATCTCGTATTTATTTATATGCCTTTTAAATATATATATATATATATATATATATATATATATTAAAATACATAGTTTTTGTATGTATAGTTTGGTTGATGTTAAACATAGTTTGCAAAGAATATCAATTGGGAGACTACGATGATGTCTCCTTCGTTGGTTGTGGAGACATGGAAAACTTAGGATAGGAATAAAATATTAACTTATCGCCGGATTAGATGTGGTAATATAATAAAAAAAAATTAGTGTTTGATTGGAAACACAAGAACAAATGTAATAATTTTTGAAGTCTTCATTTGATAGCATCTCGATCTTTCCAATATAAACTCCAATAGACATTATTTTATATATATTACATATTATATTTAATTATCTAAAACTTCATATATCTTCAAATTCAATTTATTTAAATAATAAAATAAAATTTATTTTACTTTTTTATCCATATGTTTCTTATATGACCTTCGAATTAGTGGTGACAATTGGGTCAGGTTAAACGGGTTTGGGTCGAGTCAATATCATCGTAACACGAACACAATCCGATTATTAAATGAGTTGTATTTGGTAGACACGAACACGATCCATTTATTAAACGGGTAATATGACACGTGTAACCCATTTAATAAATGGGTCGAGTTAATATAACACGACCCGTGTAACCCGTTTAATAAAAAGGTCATATTAACACGACCCGAATAATATAGTAATATTTAATTACTTACTATTTTACCCCATATAAAACTAATATTTACTAATTTACCCTATATAAATAATACATTATCCAATAATCTCTTTTCAACTCAAAATTTATACAATATAAAAATAATAATTATAAGCATTAAGCTGTTAGCCATTCATTCAATCCTAACACAAATACAATTTATTATACAATAAACTCTCAGTTATAGAAATCATTAACCCACAAATCCTAACACAAATCCATTCTTTTAATTACAATAGTAACAAATCTATTCGAACTCCTCTACGACGGAGATCTGAGATAGACAGAGACGGAGACGGCGAGATCGGAGACGACGAGATCGAAAACAGGTAAGAGAGTAGGAGAGTAGGAAAGGTAGATCGATCGACGGCGATGACCTGGCATGCAAGAAGGATGGTGATCCGTCGAAGATTTGAGAAGAGAAGGGCGACAGTGGAGGCAAGGCCGCGAAAGGGAGGACCAAAGGAGCCTTGGGACTTTGAAGAAAGTGGAAAGCCTATCAGAATTCTAAGGAGAGAAGGGCGGTGGTGGAGGCGAGATGCCCACCGGAGGAGATTAGGAGTTTGGGATTTCAAAGAGGGTGAGAAAGTGGAGACGAGAGGGAGGACAAGAAGAGATAACGGGCTTTGGGATTTCGAAGGTGGGAGGCGACTGGTGAGAGAGAAGGATTTCAAGTAAATCTCCCCTCCTATCCTCACCTCCTACGATGAGACCTCTATCTCCGCCGCCACCGCCATTGCTGTCCTCTCGATCGCCGAGCTGATGGCCTACATCAACTACCACGAATCTCCTCCTGAGTTCATATTCTGCACCATTAATACTTGACTCAAAGAGAAGAGCTTTAACGAGATGGCCAATGTAATTGAAGAAGATGACAAGGAGGGTTGGTGGGAGGCGGCTGGTGAGAGAGAAGGTGTGAGGCAGTGAGGGTTAGGATGTGAGTTAAGGTTATAAAAGTTTAATATTTATATAGTGGGGTTAGCAAGTTGGTAGGTTGGCGGGTTGACCCGATTCGACCCGTATATTTAAACTGGTCAAATATGTCAAAATGGGTCAATTTCATAATCTCAAACAAGATGTTGTGGGTTGAGCCCTAATTTGGTTGGTTGAAAATTACCATTTGTTTGCAAGTAGATTTAATAGCTACTCTCTTAATATAAAAACACTTTAGGTTTCACTAGACTTGTAGCCAACATATAAAACCATTCAGTCTATGATCTAAGTCATTGTGTCATCGAGTCATTGATTCTAGCTAATTGTTACCAAGTCATCACTCCAAATCGAGGCGCTATCGAACTGCTCCTTCATGCCAACACGCCACTAAGCCATTAAATTAAGTTGAGACATCTTGCCCCTTCAAGGGGGAGAATAAGACATTTATAGATAGAATACTATCTAAACTTGAGGGAATGGGGTCATCTAGGCCCCATAAAATAAATCGAGATTTAATCTTACCCTACTTAGCCGTCAATCGATCATCTAGTTTCTATCACATAAGACATGAACGACATAAACAATTTAGAAAGAGCTGAGTAAGGAATAACACTTAGCAACTCCCTTACTTAGCCACCAAGGGCTAACAACTATTTTTAGCATCTTAAATAGCTCCAGGGATTTAACTCAACTACTAGCTGACTATGATCTTTGGCTAACCTCAGCCTTAGTTTGACGGCCCACCTTCAGCATGACTCATCTTGCATTGGCTCCCATGTTGTTGTAAAAAGCGACCCATTAGATGCCCTTAGGACCACGTCGATGCCATCTTGGTATTCTCTTTTAAGTAATCCCCATCCACATTCAACTTAACCCATGCGAGGTTATGTGGCTTCCATTTGATCACTACAGCCTTTGACGAATTGGGTGACCTTCCTTCCGGCTTGGTATAGCCTTGTGCAAGTTGGACATCTCTACGAACCATAGCCTTTGGGTATTCTACATCCTCATGAAAGACTTTTGTATTTCTTTGGTTCTATATCATGTAGAGGGTGGAAGCTATTAATGCTGCTTTGTAAGCCACATTTTCATGTTAGTCCAAATTAGAATCTATGCATCGCCAAAGCGAGCTGATATGGTCTACCAATTCACTCACCTCTCTTCATTAGCCTCTAGTTATTCTAACAGTCACATTCCTACATGCAAAAATAAGTGCTCCACATTTCCCTATGGATCTCACAAATGACACAGTTTCATCTGGCCCTATGCGCAATTCATGCAACTGAGCCTTTTTAGGCAATCTTTCGTAAGAAGTTTCCAATAGATGATGATGTAATTCGGGCCAGATCATATCACCTCAAAAAATATTGGGCTCGATGGATTGAGTCTAGTTATCTTATTTATTATACTTATGTGGTCAAAGTCTTAGTAAGTTAGGATTTTATTTAATTAGCTAAATCTAGCTTTATACAGTTTCAAGAAAATATTTGCAAGATATTCTACAGACGTACAAATAATATCAAACTAGTAGAGAAAATCAGTGACTTTCTTATCTATAACTTTTATATTCAGCATTTCCTTAATCCAACAAGATAAGAAAGACTAGTTTAGTTAAATTTGTTTAAGACTTTTTAATTTAATCTCTATAAATAGGGCCTTATGGCTTGTATCTTAGAAAAAAATATTAATAAATGATTATTCATTTGTAGCTCCCTATCTCTCCTATCTAACCCTAGACATCGGTGCCTATCTCCCACCTCTTTCCTTCCACCGCACCAGCTCTTTGCTCGGCTTCCTCTAACTCCTAAACCATCTCTTCTACAACTTCTCCCCGTTCCCTCTAAAAATAAGAGTTTACTTAGCACCTATCGACCATTGAAGGGTTAAAAAAGTGTGACGCAGTCTAGGTTATGATCTAATAAATTGGGTAATAATAGTTGAAGTAGGATGGAATCATAGATAGACTTTGTTTTTGGTTTTCCTTTAGGATGCAGACTCAAGATCCAACAGTCTTGGCAGTTGGCATCCCCTAACAATATTGAGTCGATACCAAAGGCCAAATCCAAGCCACCCTCGTCAATAAGTTGATCCAACAACCAACGATTGCCGACAGCTAGATCACCTACCATCAGGTTGACATCAAGCAGGTGAGGGTGAATGATGCGCAATTGGCGGCTCCAAGGAATCCTATGTCACAAGTATTTTTTGACCATTTAAGAGCTCGAAGACTACATATCGACTAAACAAAGGGCCAACTCTCTATTAATACAAAAGCATTTAGGTCTCACTAAGTTTTTAGGTAATATACAAAGCCATCCAATCTAAGCTCTAAATTGTTAAGCCGGTTGCCAAGCCATTGCTTTTAGCTAAATGTTGTCGAGCTGCTTACTAAGCTCACACACCGCTGAATCATTAAATTGAACCGAGTCGCCAAGCTAAGCTAAACCACTAATAAAAAAATAATTTGCTTATAATAAATTTGTTTTGAATTGAACTTGAAGTAGTGATCTCCTCGGTCACAAGTGGGTACCCTCCCAATTTCAAAGTTGGGTGGTCCTAGGTCACAATTTTTTTTTTATCATTCAAGAGCTTGAATGCTAGATGTGAGTTTGACAAAAAGCTAACTATCTTTATGTATAGAGGATTTAGGTCACACCAAGCTTTTGGTCAACATATTAAGTTGCTTAGACTAGGCTTCAAGTTGTGTGCATTGTCGAACTATTACTTCGAACGTTGTCAAGCTACTTCTCTAAGCCATCGCACCCCCGAGTCATCAACCGTGCCAAGCCAAGCTATTAAGCCAAGCCACCAAACCATCAGGCAATTTCCTCCATAATAATTACTTGAGGTTAGAGTTGACTCTGTGGCATCATTGGTCGTAAGAGACGTACATATAAACTTTACTTAAATTGGTTGGTCCCACTCACAAGTGTTTTTTTTTGTTATTCGAGAGTCCAAACGCTAGATATGAGCTAAATAAAGAGCTAAATATACTTAAATACATAGATACCTAGGTCTCACTAAGTTTCAACTAATATACTAAATCGCCTAGTATAAATTTCAAGCCATGTGCATCACCGAATTATTGCTCTAAACTAAATATCACTAAGATATTAACTAAGCTAAGCCGAGTCGTTAGACCAAAACTAAGCCACTAAACTACCAAACAATTTTTTTTTCATTATAATTATTTAGAGTTGAAGTTAGACCCTCGACTAAAAAGTCATAGAGAAGTACCTACTAATTATACAAGAGTGGTTAGTCCCAAAGTCACAAGTGGAAACAATGCCCTGATGTGTTTGCACACCGAAGAGTGGAACAAATCATTAGCATGCCCAATTGCAAGAATTCTCCAGCTCATGGGACGCTACCATGAGTTCCAACTGTAGAACATTCTTGCAATCTACGATCGGAATTCAATGCGGAGTTCATAGCAGGGATGTCAAAACAATCTCGTGGGCATATGAGGCTCGCGGGCTCTGACTTGTTAAGAGGATTAGCTTCACTCAATTCTTAGCCCTGGACCTTCTTTTAAAAAAAGGGCCCAAATAACTCAAGCTCGGCTGGTTTACACCCTTAGTTCATACTTCTTAGTCACTCTTCGTTCTATTTCCTCCTCCCTCCAAAACCCTAAACATCTCTCTTCAATTTTTTTGCGTTCCCTCTTTCTTCCTGCTTCAATCCGTATAATTTCCCGTTAAACACCGCAGAACTCGGTCTCCTCTCCAGCTCGCGAGCTAGGGTTAGGGCTTCGGAGGCTCCGGTTGCCGGAGTCGAGATGATGTACGGGGACCCGCCGCCGCCACCGCCTGCTCAGGGCGGCGGGGATTTCCACCGAGGACCGCCTCCCATGCGGCAGCCATCGGCTTCTTCCACCAATCTCCCGCCGGATTACCACCATCCGTCTCAGTACGAAGGTATGATCCATTCAGAAAGAAGAAAAGGGTTCGTGGAGCGCAAAAAGTGATTCTTTTCCTTGTATTATTTGATTTACTGCAATTGCGTTGTGGGTTGTCTGTGATTGAGTAATGTTGATTACATTTGTGTCTATTCGTTCATCTTGCTGCACTTCCTTTAGGCAGTTTACAGAAATAACTTGCTTTTATTTTCTTGTTTGACTGCTTGATTTGACATGTCAAAATTTACATAAAAAGAAGATGAGTGGATGGGGTGAAACGGCTGCCAGTGCCACGAGCTTGTATATACAAGTTAATGAAGATCGAGGTTGAGTGTTTTGTGGTCTCATAACCACCAGCATGTGATTGTGGTGAAAGCATAGAAAGATTGGTTGAAAAAGTTGTACTTGGCGAACTTTCTTACATCTATAATTGTTTTGCCCACTGTCCTACTTCTTTGGGATGGGTCCAACTTGTTTTCATTAGCATATTCGAGCATACTACCGAGGCTCTTTTTCGGCACTGAATGGAAAAATTTGTGCTGATTGTTTGATAGGCTTTATGAATTGTTTGTAGCAATGCCCCCTCCATTCTTTTTCTTTTGTGACCATGCCCCATAAGTTAGATGCTTTGTGTTTTGTTGCAAAAGATGGCCAGGATATGCTGTCCTTGTCCATCAGCATATTTACCATTAATTAGGGACTTTAATTTCAGAAGTGTAGACAATATACATTGATTTGGGAGAATTATATGGCACAAAGTGGTGCACAAATACAATTGGTCATTGAT
Organism: Typha angustifolia; assembly: GCF_048772165.1. Classification (NCBI taxonomy): domain Eukaryota; kingdom Viridiplantae; phylum Streptophyta; class Magnoliopsida; order Poales; family Typhaceae; genus Typha; species Typha angustifolia. The sequence goes on along the minus strand of NC_133252.1, from coordinate 4,503,997 downwards.
GCATCTATTAGAAAAGCGACCAAGCCTATTTTTCACTATTACAGCATTTATACATCATTATTATATTAGGACGTGCTTTCCTTAATTATTCATGGAGAGAGAACTTGTCAGTTAGCACAAAATTTCACAACCTAAAGAATCTTTAAGAAATCATTGTAAAATTGTAAATCACAATTTAGAATAGTAGTATTCACTCCTACAATTTTATGTCCTTCCAATTTGTAAACTTGTCCCCTATAAGAACATGCAAAGTTCCTGAAACTCAACAAAGCAAAATCTCTGTCTTGTCTTACAGTTTCTTACCCATGTTGAAGACTATTTTTGCTTGCCATGCTTTAGCTCTCTTCTTTTGGATGTGTTTTAGATCCATCTGAGAAGCTATTGAATTTTAAAGGATGAATATTCAAGAAGCATCTGACATGTAATTTATGTTGTATCTAGTATGCTTATTGAGCTTGGGCACAATGGTTTCATCTCCTGTCCGAATATGAAAAATTCACTTTCCTTCTCAGCTCTGTGCACATTGTCCAATTGTTGTTTGAGTACTGTTCAAATGCTTCTTAAGTATCCTTTTGGGATACTATTCTTTTTCTGTGCTGGCATCCGAATGCCACTTACTATTTGTCTAATATTTTTCACTCAACATTGTAGCAAATTCTGAATTTTTCTTCTTTTCACTTGAATAACCGATTTCTTTGCACGTAACACTCTTCTATAAGTAATATATTTTTGATCATACATAGTTTCTAGATTGTACATTATAAATACTTAGTGTTTTGTGGCCATAGGTTTGCCATTACAATGTTTTGCACTAATAAAAGTTATAACTTATAACTTACTATAGCTTCTTGATGAGTTTAAGAATACTTGAGTTTTGATCTTTTCCTAACATGTCAACATAGCTTGATTTTAAGAATAGTTGAGTTTAATTTATGAACTATTGCTTCTTTGTTTCTTTTCTCTTGTCCTAACATGTTAATATATGAGCTCTTTTTGTGAACCTAGTTTATACCATAGAAAAAAAAAGAGATAGGTTAGCTCTTTCTGTTTTCAAGGTTCACCAAAATGACAACCTTGTATAGACTAGGTGTCATTATCAGATAATATATGTTCTTAGGATCGGCATTAAACAAGCTAAATGTGATCAAAGTTAATTTCAAGCCAAACTAATGTAAACTCTATGAAAGCTCCACTTGATTAAAACTTCAATAATAACATGAGTTCACTTTTCCATGTTTCCATTTGTTTAGTGCCTTAAATTAGGTAGTTTTGGGTATAACTTTAAAACGTTAAGTTGAACCTGATTCTAAGAGAACTTAGCCTGTAATCCTTTTAGTTACTTCTTTCTGGAGTCAACTTTAGTTTCAAGATGGTCATTTTCTTGTTCTACAAATAGAAGTAGAAATTTACCTTTTCCTATAGCTTTGTAGGTTTGGTTCCTTTAAGTTGCAACAACTCGTCTTCTCTATATAAGATAAATTACTTTGTTCTCCAGCAGATTCATGTCTTCAGTATGTTTGGAACCTACAGTATGCTTTGGGATCTTATCATCTTTATTGTATCAACATAACACAATCTGATTCTTGTTGACAGCTCATGGAGATAGTTTTGCTGCCAAAAGAATGAGGAAACTTGTCCAACGTCGAGCTGTAGACTATACCAGCACTGTTGTTCGATATGCTCAAGTAATATTCCTTACTAGAATTTTACGTCTTCTGTATTAAAACATAGTATACAGATTAAGTTGTAGATACTAAGTCTTTGGACCTGGTTTTTGTGGGTTTACAGTATGTACTAGATTTGCTTTGCATTCTTCACATGATATTTTATATGAATTTCAACTAATTTTTTAGAACAGTGTCTTTTTAGGGAAGTTGAGAGTTAAACACATGGTTTAACACTAGCAAAGTTTAAAGTTAAATGCATGATTTAACGAGCAAAGGGGGCATCAAGTACCTTGGCACTACTCTTAGCTTTTGATTTCTTCATACCCAATGTAGATCTTGTTTCGCTTAATAATTACTTTAATGCTGTGAACTGTTGAATATGGCTCTGCAATTGTCATCTCATAAGGTGGTTTTGAGTTGTTCCATTAATTGTTCCTTTGCATCTAATGTCATATCTTATGCAATGTTTTGAAAGGTGCCATCAGTATGCGAGCAGTCATCCTACCGCATAACTCCTAGATGGTATGTGGGCACGTACGTGGACGCTTATTCGGTTTAGCATTTTTAATATATAAAAAATTTAAAATAATTATTTATGATATAATACTAATATAGCAGTAAATCAATAATCTATGACCCAACAATAACTAGCAATAAGCTAATGATGGCAATTGCCATAACTAATAGCAATAATCTAATGGTGGCAAATAGTAAAAACTAAAAAGCCCAAGGACTACAGGTGGTGGTATGTGTGTGTGTGTATATATATATATATGGATGGAGAGAGAGATAGGAGAGTGGTAGTGGCTCTGGGACATGGTGGCTGCTGGTATGGGTGGCGCGAGGGGGTGAGAGTGAAAGGGGATGTGACTGAGTGAGAGAGAGGGTGAAAGAGTGAGATTGAGAGAATGCACCTCCATTGTCCCCTCGAAACTGCCACTGTGCGCTGCTTGTCACTATGTCCTCTCACCATCAGAGAGAGGAGAGGGCTTGAGAGTGATTAGGGCTCAATTGGTAAAGGGGAGTTTTTTTATTTTTAAAACTTACTGGTGGCTAATCTTGTACAGCTAACCGACCCGACCCACTATCCCACAATGGTGGTCTGACCTGCTATAGTTTGCTATGACAAAAGTGGCCTGCCAAGCTCTGCCAAGGAGGTTGAACTACAAAGCTGGTGCTGCTTACCCAGTTTGCGGAGCGGCTGGCTAGGTGGCTGCCAAAATCGATTTTCAATACATTGATCTTATGTCAACAATGCTGTTTTCGTCCAGCACTCCAAAACCATATTTATCTTGAGCCTAGGATATCCTAGAAGCCAGAGGTTCATGGAATCATTTTCTTTTCATTTTCAGACAAGAAGGGTGAGTTTAAGTGTGCAAGATATCCATTAAGGCTAGGGAACATGATCCTGTTGTCTGGTTTTGGGTTATCTTCTATTATAATATCTTTTCATAGATTTTGGTGTCTTCTATCTAATTTGGCATCATTTCATGAATTTGATCCTGTGATGATCCCTTGGGTTGTGTGACTCGTGTCTATGTTAATCTCACAGTAACAAAAACCATAAATTTCTGTAAGGAATTTTACGGATTAGGATCTTATTATTGCACGATCACGTTGTGTCTTCCTGGCAAATAAACAATGATATCTAAAATGGACTCTTTACTTTTGGTTTCTAGTTTTCACCTATTACCTTCTTTTAGACTGAGTATAGAAGGCTTAATGAAGGTAGCCCCTTTGTTTTTCACTGTAGATCATGTCTTGCACATGTAGAGAAAATTTCATGTGCCAATACTTTTGATATCATAATAGCTACTTTTCTCATTGTAATTTCTGTTTATGTATCTCTGCATAGGGTAAAGGCTAATAAATAACACTGCATGACTTAGATATACAGATTAATAGCAATGGTAATTTTCAATCACTATTCTACTAACAAATTTACCATTGGTTGTCCTACTATTATCTATAGTATTGTACCTTCATTGGTGTTGCTAAATGTGCTTTTCTGGTGGTAATTCTCATGCAGCTTATTTGATTTCAGTGTTGAAAATATTTTGTAGGTTCGCATGTGGCAGCGGGATGTCAGGGACCGAACTATACTGCAACCTACAAATGCAGCTGTTATAGATGTTAGTAATCAAGTTCTCCTTTGAAGTGCCATTTTAGGGTTTGGGTTACTATCCAAATATGTAGATCTAGTTATTTATTTTTCAGATGTTCTCATCCATTATGATGTAAATGTTAGGTGCGTCTTTGCAAGCATTTCTTTTTACTAATCTCATGCTCTTATTTATTTATCTATTTAAGGAGGGACTACTTCTGAATCACATCTGTCACTTTCTTTTATAGTCTTGGAGAACTTCGACTATGGCTTGGCTAGGTTTAATAATCCAAATATTCGTGCCTCAATTTGGGTGCTAGGTAGGCAGGTTTTAGAGCTGGTTTTCAGATATTAGCCTTCTGTGATAGTGTGTAATTTGTCTTTCTGTGAAGCACTAACACATTTATCCTCTAGCCTTGTCTGTATTGGATATGTAGTGGGCATGATAGTCAGCATGTATTTTATTTTAATATTTTTACATGTTGGATACTCGTTGCAAGTATCTGATTTTTTTGAATGTCAAATTAAAATGGTGAAGATTGCTTGAGTTTCATATTATTTGCTGAGGAATTTTGTGATTATCACCAACGGTATTGATTGTCATAAAGATCCGATAAATAGCAGAGACTGCTGTCCTTTTGGTTAAACAAGAATTGTTCTTTTCCTAATAATTGTTTTCTTTAGATGCAATTTTATGAGTTATAGTTTTATACTGTCTTCATTTTTGGTAATATTTCACAGTGATGACTTTACAATCTGGAGATGAAATTTTTGTATTTACTGTTGCAACCTAGTAATTTAATATTTTAATACCTTGTATAACTTAAGGAATAAAAGATGATTAAAGCTGCTGCTTATCAAAATTAAGAGCTTGACCTTTGTAAAGCACCAGTAAATGAATAGATAGATATCTAGCTCTAAATTCAATTTCAAGAGATCTGAATTCTGAAGTTATATTATTGTGTATATGCTGCAAGTGTTTTCTAAATTTTCCATGGATGCAGATGTTACCAGCGGTTGCCTATGCTGACAATCCTTCGACTAGCTTTGCTGCAAAATTTGTCCATGTTTCAACAAATAAAAATAAATGCTCAATTAATCGTGTACTGGTAAGTTTGTATTATAACTATGTTTATTCTTTATTATGGATGAGCTGACTTCTGCTAAAATTTTCCTAGTATATTTTTAAGGATTTTTACATAATTGCCACTAAATTTGTTTAAAATATCATTTACTAGTATGTTTTTTGAAATATCATAATTGCCACCGAAATCTTTGTACTTTTTCAAAAATACTATTCTATTAGTTAAATTTAATTTATCAAGAAAAACCAAATTTATATTTGAAAAAACTATTTTTTCCTTGTACAAATTATTTAAAATGGTTCAAAAGCTATCCTATACTTTACCCAATATCATAGTATATGGAAAAATATCTTCTTTTATGCAAGACAAAAATCATCGATAAATATCTCATGCCCTGAACTTCAAGAAAGAAGAATATTTTAGTCATTTATTTGTATTTGTTAACTTTAAAAACATTATGTTAGGAATATTCTGTAAAAACTAACCATAGTGACAATTCTGAATAGTCAAAAGATTTTATTGGCAATTATGATGTTTCGAAAGTTTACGGTGGCACTTATGTAAAAAACCTTATTTTAAAATATGAGCTTACTGAGCTACTTTTGTCATCCTTATTACAATGAGCATCTTCTAAAATTTCTTTTTTCAAACCGTTTTCTATTAGAGAAAAACAACATTGTTATATGGTTCGTGATTAGAATAATAAATAGTTGATTATGATGGAGCTTAAACCAAGGTTTCGAAACTTGGTATCAGGATTGGCTGTTAAAGAAAACAATATGTATCAGTCATATTGATCGCTTGTATTGAATCAGACTATTTTTAATTATGTAAAATTCTATATATTATTTAAAATGTAAGAAATTATTTTATAATTTTATAAAAAATAGAAAAATAAGAAAATAAAAATTTGTCACTTATGAAATCTAAAAACTAAAGAAAAAACTTACTCAAAATTATAATAAATTTTGACTTGAATTTGACAAATTTATACTCGTAAATTACTACTGTAGAACAATAGTGAAGAGATTACAACTATAAAAAAAGAGGAGTTACAAAGTGAGTGAGAAAGACGCAAATGAGAAATGAAAGAAAAAAAACTCATCCGAGTTTATCAAAGCATGGACTAGCTGGAAGGGTTTACTGGGTCAGACAGTATGAGAGTGGAATAAGAGTATGTGCGAGAGATAGAGGGTAAAAATTGAAAATTTAAAAAGAAGTCAGTTGATGACATTAATTACCAATGTCTTCTACATTAGATACATTTTAGATAGAATCTTAAAAAGTTTAGTTTCGGTCAATACGGCCGATCCTAGACCGAAACCAGTCACTAGACTTGTTTTGAGTTTGGATTGGGATCGGCCGATTTTGGGATCATAGCCCAAACAATTACCTAGTTCCTACATGTCAGATAATTCATCTAGGCGTTATGAGATATAGTAGCACAGCTCATGGCCTTATTTTTTCATTTACATCAATTTTTTGAAATATCTTGTGTTGGATTGTTGATATAGGCTTGGTTCTTGGTTCTTTATCGTGTTGGATCTTGTTAGAACTAATTATTGTTGATATTAAACATCCATATTCTCTTCTATAATTTAGATATTATCATATCCAACCTTCAGCTAACTCTTCTACTTTATTTGAATATCCAGTAAATTATGTGCCCATTTAAGTTTCCAAAACCCTCTTGCACATAATGTATATTTTATTTACTGTAATCTAATCTCCACTGTTAATCTTGTGAATCTATGAACCATTATGATAATGTTCATGTAGAACATTTTGGAGAAAAGTAATTTAAAGGGATGGACATTGATTAGTATGAGAGGCTTGAAATTTTTAATATTTTGTTGGCTATTTAAAGTGTGATTTTGAATTTTGCATTAATTTCTGATTTTGATATGGAACTCATTCTATTAGTTTTATTCTGGTTAAGAAAAAGCTAGTACTGTAGTGAGATGGGTTTTGATGATGGGGCTAGAGGAATCTGTACAAATGGAATCACTTCAAAATTTTTGGAAAGTGAATCTTTTTCGTCATTTATAACTATAAATATCTGAATCAAAATTTCATATTGAGAGAAACAAAAATTGTCCATTTAGCAGGATATACTTCTGCTTCGAATTGAGCAGTTCTGATTCTAGAAAGAAACACTTCCAAATTTATTCTCCCTACTTTTGATAGATTATTTTTTCTCCCTAGACATAATATCATTTCATATAGATTCATGAGTTACTTGCAATGACTTTTCTCCTTTTGTTTTGTAAGGCTATTTCTTATTCACACATTTCTTGGTTAACAGGTAGTAATGCATAAGATATTTTTTCTCTGGATAATGCAAATTACCAATGCGACTTTTATGTAAATATGCATTTGGGATTTGGGTTATGTTTGTAGTATGTCTAACCTTACATCTTCTAGTTAAGCTATTCAACAATGTTAGTTATTAACTTCCTTGTCTTTTGTTTTGATCTAATACTACCTTTTCTTTTATGATGTAGTGGACCCCTACAGGGCGTCGTCTTATAACTGGGTCTCAGAGTGGTGAATTCACCCTCTGGAATGGACAGTCTTTTAATTTTGAAATGATTCTTCAGGTATTCAATAACAGATCCCTTTCAATGAACTTATTGTGGCTCATGAGTATTGGTGAATACAGTCTATCCTATCTTCCTATTTATTCTCCAGGCTCATGATCAAGCAATTAGGTCAATGGTTTGGAGTCACAATGAGAATTGGATGGTCACTGGTGATGATGGTGGTTCAATCAAGTAGGCTGCTTATCTTATTTAGCAAATCTTCACCATCTGCATCCATTCTTTGGATTCAAGAAATATCTTATGCGTCAGAACTGTTTGCTACTAATTATTTGCAGGTATTGGCAAAATAACATGAACAATGTGAAGGCAAACAAAACTGCCCATAAGGAGTCTATCCGCGACTTGAGGTGCATTTCAGCACTGTTGTGTCTTAAGTTGTGTGCATTTGGATTCCTTAATCATAAAATTTGCTTTTCTCAACAGCTTTTCTAGGACAGATCTGAAATTTTGTTCGTGCTCTGATGACACAACTGTTAAAGTTTGGGATTTTGCAAGGTGCCAAGAAGAGAGATCATTAACTGGTAATGTTGCTATAAAATCAATTTAAATCCTAAGCTTGGTTTGTTTATGAACTTTGTATACATGTATATAAATTTAGGGTAAAATACAGTTTACGCCTTATGGTTTAGCTTGATTTTAACTAGTCTCTATATATTTTAAACTTAAGCACTTAGTCCCCACATGGTCTAGATCAAGTTGCAATTGTTAATCAATCGTAAATGGGGATATGAAAAGATTTAATTATCCCCACAGGTATACAATTTGATTTGATGATAATAGGGGTAGTTTGGTCAATTATAACTTGCTTATGGTGAAAATTTTGGTGCCGTGATAGTAGGGGTAATTTGGTCATTGGCTCCATTAGTTTTGGATGAAATTTTTTATAGTTGCAACTTGGTTTGAACTATAAGGGGATTAAATGCTTAGGTTTAAAGTATACAAGGGTAAATTATAATCGGGCCAAACCCCATAAATTTAGTATGTATTGCATTCTTTTGCAAATGAAGATAATTTGTGATTTTGAACTCGCATGAAATAACCTGAATCTCTTGAATGTGCCTTGAACTCAGACAGGTCATGGTTGGGATGTTAAAAGTGTTGATTGGCACCCAACAAAGTCCTTATTGGTTTCAGGTTTGCTGTCATTAACAATTCTCCACTTGTGTTGGTTCCACTTTTCTTCTACAGCTTTAGACACTAGACAGTGATTCTCTTTCTCTTGCCACCTGCTTGATGTTACAACAGGTGGAAAAGACAACCTTGTGAAGCTCTGGGATGCAAAGAGCGGTCGAGAGTTATGTTCTTTGTAAGTAAAATCTCATCATTATGATGTATATAGTTTAAGCATTACATTTGATGTCATTTATATTCTTTCTGCAGTCATGGTCACAAAAACACCGTTCTTTGTGTCAAATGGAACCAGAATGGTAATTGGGTACTCACAGCTTCAAAGGATCAGATCATTAAGGTACTTGGTAGTATTCTCTTGAAATTGCTAATTGTGTGCTGTCACATGATACCAGCTAAGCATTGCGTGTGACTCATTACCAGGTCATTCTTTCAGTATTTCTGAATGTGTTACTTAGTTACAACTTACAATGTTATCATCTTTTGATTCAGCTTTATGATATTAGATCCATGAAAGAGCTTGAATCATTTCGTGGACATTCCAAGGATGTCACTGGTAAGTAAAAGTTGAATATATTTCATCATTATTCCTGTGGATTGCCTTTTATAGTTCTAATTTTTATTGTGCCAGTTTTTTTGGCTTATGCTCAAGTATTAACCATATTTACTTGGTAGTAAATCAATTGAACTCATGCCTTTTCTTTCACTATCTTTTGTGTCCCGAATTTAATGATAAGCATGCCATTTCTTTCACCATCTTTTGTCCTTGAACTCAACGACAAGCATTTCAATTTTACTCATAAAAGATATTCAAATAGTAATTGTAGGATATAACCATCTCTATGTTTAAGCTTGCCGATAGTAACTAACATAAATGGAAGTCTACAGATATGAATCGTAGGAAGTTAATGAAATCCATGTGTAGGAGTTAAAGATCCTACTATTCTAGTATATCGCATCTATGAGTTGGAGTAGAGAAATTAGTGAAACATAGCTATAACAAGTATCTACAAGAATGTTTTACCTATCATTCTTGTGCAAATATGTTCTAACTTCTAAGTTTGTCATTTATTACCATACACCAAATTAAAGATACAAATTGAGATAAACACACTTGATGGAGGACCGACGAGCGGTAAGGTGGCGACCTCCTCTGTACTCTCTCTCTCTCTCTCTCTCTCACACACACACACACACACACACACACACACACACACACACACACTAACTAGAGATCGGGCTTGTGAGGCGGCGTGGAGGTTGGCCTTATGTGGTGGTGGTAGCATCGTTGAAATCGGGCTCGTGTGGTGGCAGCGACATGGAGTTGGGCTTGTGCAGTAGCATGGAGCAAGGATCCCCTTCATTATTTCCATCATGTTTGCTCTCCTATTGTTTTAATGGAAGTGATGTTTTAATGTAAGTGATGGAGTTGGAAGGGGTAGATTTGGTGTTCGACATGTGCTGACCAATCTTCAATTATCTCCACCGAAAAAAAAAAAAAACTCACATGGTGATGAGATTGAAGAGGAGTGCATCTAACCAACAAAAATCTCCCACTTTATTTTTCTTTTTGTGAACATATCAGCCCCTATGTTTTAATTGTTTTGGTGTGGTAAACTATTTAAAATTTTATATACAATTATACATTATATTGATTTAGTGCATTATTAATTTTTTTTGTATATACTACACTGATTACAACTTACATATTATATATGTTTATTTATTATATATATATATATATATTTATATTAAAAATGCTAGACCGCCTTATTACACACCTTGTTGCCTGCCTTCTGCTCACCACCTGCGGCCGCATTTTAAAACATTGCTTTCAAAAACTAGAAAAAAGTTTTGATATAAATTTTTTGATCTAAAGAACAAGGTAGTTGAAGATGATAAATCATGGCATCATTGTCATGTCAGTTTCTAGTCAATGACCTATCTTTCAACTAGCAGAAAAGTTTGACATAATTTTCTGATCCAAAGGAAGAACTAGGTAGTAGAAGATGATCATTTAGTGTGCTTTCATTGGTAATGTGCAACCATGCATAGAATAATTGGATTATATATATATGGAGAGCTTGTATCTGTATGGTCGAGAGAACTTAATCCTATCCTTGCTGATGCTGAAATTTGTATATCAATGTCATGTTTTAACAAGTTTTAGTGTTAGAATAGCATAATATATATTTTTTGAAGGCTAGTACCAATTAAGCACAAATACGGACATAGACAAGGACACGACGATATGACAAATCTTAAAAAAACAGGATATGGACACGGCTAGGATACGACAATAAATAAATTGATAAATAATATATATATGTAAAATTATAAATTATCAACCTATATATATATATGTCAATCACTAACTCATAGTGTTTAAATCACTAAATAAAATTATTTATAATTTAAATTTTGTTCACTGCTGTGCTGTAGTGTTGTATAAAAATAAAAAAAAAAAAAAAAAAACCACACCCACCCACTAATCAAAATAAAAACCCACCTACCCCCACCTACCCCTCACCAACCCACTCCATCTACTCACTCAACTCAGCCACACACAGAGAGAGAGAGAGAGAGAGAGATACCTCAGCGGGAGGGGAGCTCGTTGGGAGCGTCGTCGAGGGAGGAGGACATTGTCAGGAGCATCGTTGAGGGAGAAGGAGCTTGTTGGCATTGAGGTAGGTTGCGATTTCAGTTTTTAGGGTTTGAGTTTTGAGGGTTCTGGTTTTGTGGGTTTGAGTTGAGAGCTTGTTCACGGTGTGTCCATTTTTTTTAATTATCGGATACTTGGCGACATATCCGACACGTGTCGACGGGGTGTCTGTGTCCCCAGTGTGTCGGACATGGCCACAACATCCATTTTGCCGTGTCCATGATTTGGAGCTGAGTACTCTATTATTAGATTTTATTAAGATTATATGCCCATACAATAGAACATGAGAGCAAATTATTTGGTGTTGAGTTTAAACAAGGATTACTATGCCTGTTGCATGACGACACATGCTGTGGCATTTGCCAATCGTGCCGCATTGAAAGAGGCTCTATTGTTGACTCAAAGGGGGAGAAAAAGAGAGAGAGGGAGAGGAGGCTATTTACCATGCTACGCTTAGCTAGAGGACGGGTGCCATGCAACACCTGTCATGCCATGTGCCTAGTATTTCACCGGCATAGCAAGTGATCAATATTGTCTAGATGTTACATAATTATTGCTAATACTTGCTTTTGATCATTACTTTTAGGTGGAAAACCCTGATTTCACCTTAAAAGTTACTCTTATTGTCTTACATGATAGTGTACTTTACATTCATTTTTTTCTATTGAGGTAATTGTCATGGCATTAAATGTCTCTATTGAGATTTACCAACAATTTTTTTTTGCATTGTAGATAAAAGTAGATTATAGTTGTGAAGATTATAGCTTGGATTTTTAATATCGATGAAGCTTGAGAGCATGATCTGTTTCGACTTGTTTTGATGATTTATTATGTGACTTTTAACATCTGCCTGCTTTGGGAATCTTTATTTTTTCTAGCTTTGGCATGGCATCCATTTCATGAAGAATACTTTGTCAGCGGGAGTTTTGACGGATCGATCTTTCATTGGCTTGTTGGGTGAGCTTTTGCCTACATTTGTTATTTTCACTAATTTAATTCTTCATTTAATTCTAGCTTTTCTTACAATTGTCTATAATTTAGATAATTCAAAAATCAAGATCACAGGGCCCTTTCATATTAAATATGCATATGTTAGTTGCATTTTGTATTTTATTAGCTTTAGAAAATTTACTATATTGTGCATTCTCTTTCTCTCTTTATTTTGCTAAGTCAATGCCTATTCGCGACTTAATGTAGATTTTTCATAAGGAGGCAATATATCAGATGATTAGATCTAAGGGTTTGAAGCTCAGATTTGGAATTGGCTGCTAAAAAAAATGATACGTCTCGATTGCCCGTATTGGATTAGACTATTTTTCAATTATAAAATTTTAAGTATTATCTAAAAATGCAAGAACATTTCTAAAAATTAGAAAAAATGATAAAAAGTAAAAAATAGTAATTAGTTAATTACTCACATATCAAGCTTAACAGCTAAAAAGATTTTAATTCAAAATTTTGATGAATATTATGTTGGCTCGTAAATTCTTGTGGTCATCGTCATCATAATTATCATAAGTTTGTAATTTTAATGAGTGATTGCATTATATAGTCATATCAAATGGATCTTTTTATATCTGAAGATAATGGGGATAATAATCAACATATGAATTTTGTGATGGCTTTAAACAATGAATACTCGATGTACTAGTCATGGAGAGCGACATCCTTATGATGATGTCGCTGATATGTATGTATATCCTCAACTTCTTTGTATTCATTTTTTATGTCTCATTGACATCTCTTATCAAATATGAAAGGAATGATCTCACCACCAATTATATCATTGGATTAATTAGGGTTACTGTTGATAGTTATACTATATCTCACTGTCAAACAAATTCCAAGCTTTGCTCTATCACAGTATTCGTTAATACCTCATTTAACCAAGGGTTATCTTTATCTTTTAATAATTTGTCCACTTCTCTGAGCCATAAATTCAATAGGTCTTCATAAAAAATGTCTTAAATTAATCAGCTCATCATTTTCTATCTTTTTTTTTAAATTTCTCGTCCTTAATATCATATTATAATGATTGAAAACTAACTTCTCCAATTTATTCTTATTAATTTATTGTGTTTTAGTATATATCAAGGAAAAATTAGTCCAAATTTTTCACGCTGTGATGAAAACATATTTTGATTTAAAATCTTTTTTTGCTATTAGTGTTAAATTTAATGTCTTCTCTCATCCATAAATGAATCACCATTTAGTTAAACTGTTATGAGATATAGTTACAATAAGTTTAGCAGTATTGAATTGCCTAAGATATTGATAAACTTAAAACGAAGAGCAATAGAATTATTTAATTAAATCATAACTCACTTCTCTGACACAAATGTGTCATAGCCCATTTTCGGAATCATAATCGGCCATATATCCTAATAGGCTTATACACGAAGCCTTAACAATAATCATCCAATTCCACAATATAAACAAACCTCAAAATTTATATAACAACTCTAACTCAAAAACTTCCAAAGACATAGAAGTAATACAATCAATGTCTTCCAAATAACACTAAGGCTAAATATAACTTTTCAAATTGAAATTAAAACTAGTACTATATAAAAGGTAGAAAGGCTAAAATCTTAAGTGGAGATAGATCTCATCGCCCCCATGTTCATTCGCTACACTGACTAGTATCTGAAATCTTAAAAGTGTTTAATGAGTTAACAACTTTAACCCAGTAGGTGAACCCATCCAAAAACCCGTCTTTATTCGACATAATATAAAAAAATCAAAGCTCAACAATAATAACAATGGCCAATATGAATAATAAGCACATGTAACAAATTGATAACCAACTCAATTTCATTATGTAGAACGTTTTAATATCAATAATCTCAAATATCTTATTTTGGGACTGTCCCCGTAGATCCATATCAACTCAAAGTCACCTCAAGATGACGTTTTGGTCTCTTCCTTCTAACTGATCCAGTTAGGGTCACCAGGAGATGTCATTATGTGATAAACACACTTTGTTTTTTCTATTAATTATTGGGAGAGATTAGGGCCACTTTGGGGAGATTGCTGGTTTAGCCTGAGGTTATTTCTAATTCTGCTAGAGTCACTAAACGGATCATAAGTTGATTAGGAATGTCTGTTTTTTTTTTTAAATTTATTTACTAGTAGACGTGAGTCATCACAGGGAGATGCATGAAAAAAATATCTGACTTGAGACTATTGTCAAATTCTACCTACTAATAACTATTGTTTCGCTAGCTATTCATGATCAAAATATTTGCCACTTGCACGAAGAATAACATTTCATGAACTATAATATTTCACGAAGTAGTGTATGGCATGAAGTATAATACTGCACGAAGATAATAGAATGACATAATAACATAATATATGTGACGAATTACGAGACAAATAAAAACTTAGTGAATCCACTCACTTGAGGTCCAAGTGGAATAGCTCAAATCATGGATCCCAAAATCGACCGATCCCGTTTAGACCAGTTTTGGTCTGGTTTTGGCCAATATCGATCGGTTTCGGCCAGTATCGACTGGCATAGTTCGGTTTCAGCCAGTATCAGCTATATTGGCTAAAAATAATAATATTGGCTGAAATTAATTTTTTTTTAAAGATTCGGGTCGAATCTAAAATGTATCTAACTTAGAAGACATTAATAATTGATGTTATTAACTTTTTTCTTTTTAAATTTTCAGTTTTTATTATATATCTCTCACACACACTCTCTTCTCATGCTTCACCGAGTTCATTTGGTAGCCGTTCCAGTGAGCTCTGGCTAGTCCACACTTTGGCGAGCTCGGATGAGTTTTTTTCTTATTTTTTTTTCTTTTTCACCCACTTTTTAATTCATCTTTTCTTACTACTATAGAACAACAGTGAAGAGAGCTCTCTCTCTCTCTTCATGTTGTTTAGTATTAATAATTTACGAGTATAAAAATTATCTAATTCAAGTTGAAATTCATTATAGTTTTGAGTAAGTTTTTTCTTTAGTTTTTAAAGTTCATATGACTAATTTTTATTTATTATTTTTATGTTATTTTTTTATAAATTGTTAGAAATTTTTTGTATTTTATATAATATTTAGAATTTTATGAAATTAAAAATAGTTCAATCTGATACAAGTGGCTGATATGATCAATACGTATCATTTTTTCTAACGGTTGATCCTGATCTCGATACCGAGTTTCGGAACCTTGGCTCAAATTAATAATTGAAGTAAAACTCTTCATTTTTTATTCATAATAAAATTATACTTAAATAACAATAAACATCAAATCTAGAATTAACAATAAATTCTTTATCCTTTAATTATAAACAAATACAAATTTAGTCTTTCCATAATAAAAATTCTAAATTTAGGACTAAATAAACTTAGGCCAAAAGAAGCCCAAGGGCTCAGGCTAGGTTGCAAGCTTGTAGCCCAAATAAATTGGCTAGGCATAAGGCCTAACCCACAGACCAACACAGAGTGGGTTCTAACTCGCAGCCCACACCACTAATAATTCGGGTTGGGTCTTCTTTGACCCAATCGAACCCAATCCAAATTTTGAAAACCAACTCAAAAAGCCACTCGGGTTAAAGCCCCGTGCTCATCTTCTCCCATGAAGGGATTAGTAGCGAGGGAAGGAAGGTGATCATTAGCGATCACCTCCACTGATAGTCCAACATGCCAGCAAGAACTTAGTGGCCACCACGACCTACACATGGTGGAGGGATCGGGCCCTACTCTATGCCATGGAGTTCGCTTCCATGGTGATCTGAGTCATGAGAACTATAATGAAAAGCACCAAAGGCATGAGGCCAATGATGCAAAACTTCTAGAAATCAATGTACTACACTATTTACCCTATTAAATCCAAATTGAAAATGTGGGATAGACGAGGACTTGCAAGCAGATCTCGAGATGTTCTTCGATAGCTCCAATGATGCTCAGACGACCAACTCTGATAGCTCACACTCCGACAAGTGGGAAGGAACAGAGGAAGATGAAAATTGCGATTCTCCAGCAAGGAAGAAGGCTAGGATTTTTATAAGGGAGGTTTAATAGATAAACACCATTTCTCCACAATGAATTTGTCAGAGAATTCGCTCTCAAGACTTCTCCGAAAGGGAGAAGGAAGAGCTATTGTTAGGCATGTGCAACCAATTTTTTTCTTGAATATTATAAAAGGATATTTTTATGAATGTTAGGCTCTAATCTGCTTGTTACATTCCTAACTCTTGTTAAGATTTCAGCATCATTAATGACATTTGCAGAGAATTAGAATTCTGGATTAAGAAAATACTGTGTAGAATTGTAATTTGAAATTTATAAGTATGCAAACTTCAAAATGTTTATAAATTAAAAGTTAATTAGTAAATTAAAAGCATACCTACCAACAAAGTATATGTCTTGATGGAGTTGTTTGTTCTACCTAGAGTCAACCAATTTCTGTCATTTCCTGTGATGTTTGCCCATATTTTTTTATTGACTCCTTTGTCACATCCATAGCCTTTTATAAGAAACTCATTTCAAACTTAAGACCAAAGAGATATTGCCTTCTTGAAGAATAGAATATCAATGTTGCTTAATCTGTACCTTGTAATTCGAGTGAGATTGTTATGGCATATATATATATAAACCCAATCAAATGAATCCAAATATTAAGAGTTGCTTGCAATATTTGGGATTCTTTCCTGAAAGTTGGTCAAATCTGGATTTGGTTGGTGATTAAATATGATAATTTGGTAATTACGCTTGATGACAAGTACTCAAGTTACAGTGTTATACTACTTCCACTGCCTAGAAAAGGGTTCGGGCACTCTATAATTTGAAAAGAGTGGATGCTTTTGGCATCCTAATTGAAAGGAAATACAGCCTCCTGACAACCACTACCTTCACCATGCTGAACTAGACCTGACAATATGCTAAAATTCTGCTTTATAAGGCATTCAGAAGAAGCCTCAATATAAAAAAGAATTGTTTTGTCACTTTAAATCCAGGATGTCATCTTTACCCACAAAGGTCGACGTGCATAGAAATAATGTTCATGCATCTCTTCTTGGCATCATGTAGGCAATTCTGGAACACAATGAAGAGTTACTAGTATTGTAACTTTATTACCGAGAAGAAGAGTAGGCTGCAATCCATCTGAACCAATTGAATTCTGGGTAAGTGCGTTGTTTACATGCCAAAAAATATTAAAACAACCACTTCCCCTATATGCTCTCTCCAGAAAGTTTAGGAGGAAATTTTCATCATACTTGTTGTTTTGCTCTTGCTACAAGAACGCGATAGCCTTTTGTGGATATGACAATCCACTTGGCTTACTGATAGGGAGAATGCAATACCTAGTGGACTTTCTGGTTGAATCACATGCTTTAGGCAGATTGGAGGAGGGGGGGTGTTTATGTCCTTTATTCTGAGGCTGGTTGTAGGTGGGTGCTCAAGCTTCTCCACTACTGCTTTCTTTCAAGAATGCATGGTTCACATGTCTGTATGTGTATCTACAGGCACATATTGGCTTGAGGGTGTGGTTGTGCATATTTTTGCACATGTTCAAGGGTATTCTTTGGTGAGTTGAGGTTCATGGGGCCTTGCTCTTGGATGGGAAGAATTTTCTTGTCAGGGACATTGGTTCAGGCAAACTACTACTTCACTAGACATTGGTTGATACGGATAAGTCTGTTAAAGAATGTGTCAATGGGCAAGTGGGTTCATTAGGATAGGGTGTTTGCTTTGGCAAGGCAAACTCTTGTTGTACTGGTCGTTGTGTTCAAGGACTACTAAAGTACTTTAATCTCGATTCCGCTGCATCTTTATCATATGAAAATTATTGAGAGATTTAAATTTGTTATTTTGTTGCTTCATAAAACTTAACTGATTGTGCTGTCCCTTTTTGGGATTGTTTTCTTTCCTTTTTGGGGCAAATCTCAATCAAAGAATGTTGTGCTGCAGGCATGAATCCCCTCAGATTGAAATACCTGGTGCACATGATAATAGTGTTTGGGATCTTGCTTGGCATCCTATTGGCTATCTACTATGCAGGTAATACTATTAGTTTTTGTTTTGTTATATTTTTTTGCTTTATAAGTTCTTAGTCCATCTTATCTCCTTTGTTCGTTATCATTATTGCTATGTTGTTTCATTTTTCTTGTTCTTTTTCTAGTCGACTCCAGATAGCAATTATTTGCGTCAGGTCAGTTTGGACAAATACTCCTAAACATGTACCTAGCTGATTGATTTTCATAGATTTGGTAGAGCCAGATCAAACCTGTTTTATTTCGATGGAGTATAAATTATTACCTGAATCAATCCAATTATAGAAAAGAACTCTTTAAAGTGGATGAGTTTTACTGGAGGAAAAGCAGAAAAATAAAATAAAAGGGAGTCCATGAGGTTCGCGTCTATTTGCGGTATAGATAAAGATGATGAGCTCGAGCTGGCTTAGTGATGGCCCAAGCTCATCTTGGCCTGTTAATGAGCTAGCTTCAGCTTGACTCAGCTAAGCTAGATTTCTGAAAATGAGTTAATAGTATATCTACATAATGCTAGCAGTAAAAAACAGAGAAAGAGGTGGAATTCGAAATTGGTTATTCTATGAAACAGCATGATGCTCTAAGTCTCTGGCCAACTAAATTGTGAATAGATAAAACATAACTCGATTATATATATATATATATATATATTTACAAGCTAATTCAAGCTGAGCTCAACCCAAGACACAAATTTGCCAGGATCAAGCGACTCATGAGCTCTTCAATTTGCAACTTTATGTAATCACTCCTTATGGTTTCATTTTATAAAATATCCTCATGGTTTCCAACCATTTTTTTTATAGGTATTCCTTATGGTTTACTTTATTTTAATGATTGCTACCTATAACTTAGATTTAGCAGGAGTAATTTTGGAAGGTACCAAACTGCAAGGATAACATTTATAAAACACTAAACAATAGGAATTTTTTTTATAGATATTAAACCACAGGGGTCGAATCCATATAGTCCAGAACCACAGAGATATTTTTTGTAATTTGAAAACCACAATGGGTGATTTAGTAATTCTCCTGTCAATGTATACTGACTCCATGGCATATGAGTAGCATGCTCTTAGTTTGCCTTTTCCTTGGATAAGTTGGCAAAGTGTTCAGTTATAATTAAGTAATAAGAGATGTGGATGCTGCTAGTCAGACCAATCTATTTTACATATGTTCTTAAGTGTTCTCTTTGTAATGTCTATGTAAAGTGAATTGGTACATATTCATTCGATACATAGTTTCACTATTGCCATCCTCAAATCTGGTATTTTTCCTTTATCAGTGGTAGCAATGATCAAACGACAAAGTTCTGGTGTAGAAACAGGCCTGGTGATGTCTGTCGTGATAAATACAACGTCGGTCAAAATCAAGGTTACTTCTTTTTGAAGCAATCTTCAGTCATTTATCTTTCTAGCTTAAATTGGCTTGGTCTCGTTTTTCTTTTACTCTCCTTGTGAGATATGATCATTTTATTTCTCTGAGGAGGAAAAGAGAATGATGTACTCACTATTAATTCTTTTCCTTCTCCCAAGGTTATGGTGATCAGAACCCAAATCTTGCTGGTCGTACTATGGGTGGGTTTGCATTCCCTGAGCCACCGCCAACTCCAGGGCCATTTGCTGCTGGATTATCACGAAATGAAGGAACTATTCCTGGCATTGGAGTTGCAATGCCTCTGTCTGTCCAGCCTCTAGATGGATCTGACCAAGGGGAACAACGTCAGACAATTCCTGGTATTTTGCCTCCTGGGCAACCTCCCCTTCCACCTGGGCCCCATCCATCTCTTTTGGCATCTGTGCAGCAGCAATCCTATCAGCAGATTCCTCAGCAATTTTCAACTCCACAGCAGCATCCGTCGTTTTCACAGCAAATGTTGTCCTTACCACTTCCTCCAAATTTAACTCAACTACAGCCTCCATCACACATGGCACTTCTTCCACATCCACCTGGACCTCGCCCTCCACCACCACAGCTGCCAAACCTGGGCCTTTCTTCATCCATTCCCTCAATGCCAGGATCTATGCCAATGCCATCATCAATGGCTCCTACGCTGCCACCTTTACCTAATCCAATGGTAATTATCCTGAGCCTTGTTAACATTATCATTAAATTTCTCAATTTTGCAAATCATCATGAGTATTTTATGGTTATTTAGTATCATGTGGCAGTGGTACAACTATTTGAGGTGTTACTGGTATAATAAATACTGGCTGAAGTTTCCAATTTTTCGTTATCTATCTTACTTGTTAGAGCTCTTCTCCTCTGTGGACAGGTTTCGCTAATGTATTTCCAGTTATCCTTAAATACTCAACATTTTGCTTACTTTTCAATACTGTTTACCTACTATTTAATTTCAACGTCATGTCCTAAATATACTGGAGAAATGTTGTGAATCTATTTAAAATGGAACACTCTATTATGTTATCTCACCAATCTCTCTTCTTTCTTTTTATTTTCTTTTGTTTTTTGATAAACCGGAGGTATGTAGTCTCAAAATTGTCATATCAGACTTCTAATTCACAGGCCTGAACTCAATCTGTCCAGGGCAATACACTCCATTGTATCTTTTATATGTAGAAGGTTAATTCTATCAGAGTTAAAGAGAGTCTATATATTGATGACATAATAGTAGAGAACATGGATTGAAGTTTTGGCCGGTCCCAATCCTGATCAACCAAAATGGATTGGCCAATATGGCCGATTCCATTGATCCTCAATTTGAATCATCTGAGATGGATCGGCCAAATCAACCGATACGACTGATATATATCGTTTTTCCGGGAAGCCGATTCCTATACTGAAACTGAAACTTAGAACCTTGATAGAAAACATCAATTACATTTTCTAAAAAGCCTTAAGTTGGAAGTTTTATGTCATTTCTATACATGTCAAAGAATTATTGGATTCATGTGTTAATATGTATGCTAAACCAGTCGCACCTTGAGTGGAACATTCCTATTTACAAAGAATAGTGTTTTTCTTGAGCATTGTCCAGCTACATTAACTCATTATTGAAAAGTGCCTTTTGTGCTAGGTAAAACCAACTTTTTGGGCAATTTAGTGTACTTCTGTAGAGATGAAAATGTCACATTAAGTTATCCTGCCAATTTCTCTAAAAATTCAAATTGTTAGAGAATAGTGGTTTTTATATTCTTACACTCTCCCTTTTTAGGCTTGTGGCATTCGACAAGATAGGCCTAGTGAATTTGAACTCATGATCTCTTACTCCTTAATTCACCAACTACTCTAAAAGGTGAACATGTTAGAATGGTGTTTCTTTTAATCTTTTTATATGAAAAATGCTTTGCCCACAAACACTTTACGAACTACAAAGAGTGATCATGTGGCATCATTCTATGCATGGGATATAATGGTTGTGAGGTGGAGAGAGAAAAATTAAGGGTTGATAAGATGCCGGATCATCACCTTATGTAGAATGTAAGCATAGTAGTGTTCCTTATATATTTTAACAAGTTGATTTAACAAGATTATATAAAAAAATTCTTATAAGCATACAAATAGAATTTGTTGCATCTTCCTTTTGATGGGAAAAATAATCATTATTTTGATTAAAAAAAATAAAAAATAAGTGATCTTTCAAGAAGATGATGATGGAAGGGGAAGCAAAAGACTTTAAAAGAAAATCAAGTTCTCTGTTTTTCTGGTATAGATTGAATTCAACTTCAAGTTGTCATATAGGTCAATCTTATCAGCCATATTTAATAAAAAGAATCAATTGAAGCAAGAGCATTTATAAAAAGTTGATCGATGAGAAGCAAATCTAGTGTAGTAAGGGAAGAAAATTATGACAATACCCAGTTCTGACTTGAAAAAGGTAATGAAGTCTCAAAAATTTTAGTTAATGCAAAGGACCTACTTGCCTTTGCTGGAGAATTTCTGAATCTCTTTCAAGTAACTAAACCACACGGCATATATTTTGATGGGATTTTCTACTGATCCAATTTTCAAGTTGCAGCTAATGTAGTAATCAATGGTTCAATTCCCATGTGGTTAGAAAGCTCCATCCGTTTGATGATCAAGATTGGAAGTTGTGAAATCCTCTTGATAGAAAACAAGAACTCTTCTAGACTCTTGCATTATTGGATGTATTTCTAGTTAGTAGGTAAGTTTCCTTTAGTCCATAATAGTGATCCATACTCTAAAGTCTTACTCTATTTAGGAAATTTAAATTTATGTTCAAGTATTTAGGTTAGCAAAGAAGTCCAACTATTTGAGTGTTGAAGAAAAAGGACATTGGATTATGGCACAAGAAATTTTCTTTCTCTACTTTTTTAATGTCCACAACTGCATGATCTTACTAGGTAATGACAACTGTTATGGTTTGGCTCACTGTTGAGTGTGATATCCTTTTGTGGTACTGTTAATTTGATTGCTTTCCCTACTTCTTAAATCATTCCTTTCTTCATTTAGCTGTTGTAATCCAGTTCAACATGAAGTATGCCATCTTTTTGGCCTATAGATCAGTCTCAAACTGATCTAGAACCCACTGAGTTTAATTGAAGATTCAACTCATATGTTACATTATCAAGTCTTAATAAATACTTACTGATTTTGATCCTCACGTTATGGTATCTAGAATTGTTCACCTCAAAGGAACCATAGTTACTGGTCTCAGTTGTTTCTTGTAGTATGTCCATAGTATGAACATTACAGTTGACAGGTGACAAAATGCTATTACTTTTTTTAGGTGATGCAAGGTTCAGGGAATCAGATGATCTCTCCACTGCCGCAACATATGATGAACCTTAATCAGATGCACCAAGTGCCTCTTACCAGCAACAATATTCCCCCTATGGGAGGCTTTCCTAGTGGGATGACAAATATGCTGGGTGCTTCTGCTCCTACTGGGCTACAGAACTTTCCTCTTGGCGGAGTGTTTAATCGTCCACAAGGAGGCCAAATGGCACCAATTCCAGGATTGGGTGCCTACCAGGTAGGATATGAACTACATAAAAGTTTTCACATGGCTTCAACTAGTATATCTTCGCAACTCATACTTGACTATTGCTACTGATTTGGTTATTGCAGCACGGAATGATGGATGGTCGAGTCCCAGGCATGAATCAGGGAGGAAATATGGGACTTCAACAAACCCCACCACCGCCACCACCACTTCCTCGCGGGTCAGCACCTCAATAGTTAACCAACTGCAAATTATTTTAGGACGAGTAGTGATTCTATGATTCATTGTGCTCCTTTGAAGGTTTGTCATGTTTTGTAGAGTTATCATTCGCCTAAACTAAGATTTTGCAACTTTGCTGCTAGGTTTTTTTATGTGTTGCCTTATGTCAACGTTTCAAAAATATTCCCAGTCATATTCTGGGCTCTCTTTATCCTCTGTAAAGAACTTCAATCTTTTCCAATTTATATTGTTGTGGATTCATAGAGTTTCCGATTGCATGTAAAAGAGTAACTTATGCTCAAGTTAGTTTGTGAGAAATCCTATTCAACTTTACATCCAATTTGCTATTATGATAGTAGGGAAGATGCTGACCCAGTTACCCATGAGTACAGGGACTATATAAGCTAATATTAATTTGTTTGACTGCATTCAGGTTATGATGGTAAGCAGAATTTTTTGAAATATGGCTCCTCTTTTGTGCTACACGAGAAGTCTAGTCTCGTATATGACCGCAGATAGTTGGGATTAAAGGCTTATGCGAGTTAAGATAGTAATATCTGTAATCGTTCAAGCGTACTCACGATGACATTATGATCAGTCTCGCAAGCAATTTGAGTAATTCTGGGTGATACTTGAAGCTAAAAATAAAGATACTTCGATTGTTTGAAGCATTGCTTTGACCAATTTGTAAATGCGACAGAGATATCGTTGACAAACAATCTTTTTCGCCAAAATAAGCCATGAAAGTACTGCACTGGAGGTAACGATAGGTATAATACCACTGAAAATACTGAACTATATATACTCAGCAAAACACTATTATACATTTTCTTTCAATACTAAAGAAAAGGAAAACCTTGTACTAGAGTGAAATTTCTTTGGGCGATTATCAGCAAATCATATGATGAGTTCTCTAGAAACTACAGATTCAAAGCATACGATTCGCATTACTGAGTGTCATTCCTTTTTACCACAAAATAGCTAATGTTGTATGACGTACCCAACTTGACAAGGGATGTAAGGAACTTCATTCGGCCAGTTGGGTACTAGCAACGCCCAAAGGATATTTAGCAAGTTAGAACAATGAACTGCATATATTGTTTGCCCATTAAAAGGCTAGAATTAGCACGAAGTGACTCCAGAGTTTACAAGTAATGCAGTTATAAAGAGAGATGTGTTAGAGATAATATGCTTGGTTGTCGCTGCAAACCGGATATAGCTCAGGCGGCTAACTGGATTCATATTATATAAGGGCATCTAAGTTTGAATCATGGTGGTATCGATATTTAGTGGAATACTATTAAATTTTTATTTTTCTAAAAAAAAACATATTAAAACATAAGTGTTAATATTTTATGAGGTAACTCTAATCCACAGGTGAATAAAGGGTGACAACATGGTTAGAAGTGTTGTGGCTAAAAGTTACCATTTTTTTCTAAGGTTAGGTTGTTACGGTCCAAAATTATACTTAGTTCTACCATGGTTTGGAGAGAAGATGATACGATACGATTAGTAGGATGATATTTGATATATTAAATTGTACTTACTCTTAGAGATGTGTTTATGTATCATAAAATATTCCTTTTTCTACAATGTTTAATATGGAATGATGTAAATATGATCTTTTATGGAGGTCATGTTAAACACCGTAATTATAAAAAGGCACTGTCTCAGTAGACAATCTGCAATGGTTATGTAAAGATTTAGCATAGAACATGTACAACAAGATAAACCTCCAACGATATAGTTTTATCTAATAATGTCGACGTACTTGTACTCTTGTATCGCAATATGACGTCCTCGCTAACATGATAGAATGTTACATCTCCGGTGCTTCTCTAGAGATCTCATTTGGACGCCATCGAGGTGAGACGTAATTCAGGTGTGAGTGGAAGGATTGTTATGAAATAATCTCTCGGATAGTTGCTGTGAAATAAGTTACGTAAAAATTTTATAATTTTTCGAGTAATATTAGAGTACCATGTTACTTTGTTTTGGTATCCAGACAGGCACTTGAAACTTAAATGTCTGAACTTTAAAATTTTAAATTATTATTTAGTTACTCTACTCGCCAAACAAATGAACAATGAAGATATTTCATGATGTCTATCTCCACTGCTGGACAAAATATTTACAAGGAAATGTTTTGACAACTTTGAAAAATAAATATTAACCAATAAATTTATCGTAAAATAGCTTACTTGTTTTATGCATGGATGGCTATGCCGACGGCGTACCGGCACATGGCATGAAGGGTGCCGCACGGATCCCCTCCTAATAGTTCCGCCGCTCACCGTCGACCTTGTTGTCAAGCTACCCGTTGCCTGAGTGTTTCGGGTGCCCTAGCCCGATTGAGAAGGGGAGAGAGAGAAGTTATCAGTTAAAACTTAAGTTGTAGATCCGGATCCGATTTCTCTCTTTCTCTCTCTCTCTCTCTCTCTCTCTCTCTCTCTCTCTCTCTCTCTCTTGGTCTTCCCTTCTCCCTCGGGGTAGGGCACTCGAAGCGCTCAGGCAATGGCGACCGCAATGGCGAAAGTTTATGAGTAATGTTAGGCGTTAACGTGTAGAAGTAGTAAACGATATATGAGTTGGATCTGAAAGAGTTATATTAGTCAATATCAATTTGGTGAGAAGGTATTGCGTTGCAATCATCCATGAGGAAGTAGATCTCAATCTACATCGCAATACTAGACGAAACTTAACACGAAACTTTCAAAGTCAATAAGGATCGATCTAACAGTTGAAATGATCTGAGATGTGGATATGATATTCCTCTAAAAGTTAGGAATCCAACACAATAGGAATCTCATCGATTAGGCAAATAGATAAAAAGAGTTGAGGAAAACAATGACCAAAGGTCAAGAGATGGTGAGATGGACGTGGATAATGGAAGTTGATGATATGGTTAGGGTTATAAGAGATGATGATGGCTATGGTGGGTGGAATAGTATCTTGAATAAGATGAGAGAAAGGAACTTCTAAGTTAGCTGGTCATTGGAGTGAATAGGGAGAAGTGGATGAGGATTATCTCGGCCCTAAAAGGAAGCTCGGGGTGGATATTGAGGGGGAGGAAGGAGGAGGGAGAAGGTTGACTCAAGCCTAGATACAAAATAAAAGCTCTAATAATTAATAATCCCAAGGTGGCTGCTTTTCCACGTATATAGAGGCTAGTAAATCGTCCAGAAACCCTAATCAAAACCTAATATGAAACAACTTATCTAAGGGGTGTTCCAATGCCGCTCGGCTGCATTTGAACGGCCAAAAATAGTGTTCTGTATGTGCAAACATTGTGCAAGCATTTAAACAGCCTTTTTTGACATTCAAACTCACCAACTATAATTTTTTATTTTGATCAAAAATAAAACAAAAATGATCTAGATCAAGGCGGATTGGTCATGCCCAATTCATATCATAATCAAGAACCGTAACATATTGAAACTATGAATTTTAATCCCAAAGTACCAGTATGATCTAAATTCTGGGGTCAAAATTTGTATAAGGGAAAAAATGTAATAATCTAGACTCAAAAATTAATTAATTAATTAAGTGCATGGCACGACATGATTGGCCATAGTGCGACCACCCTAATACCATGCAGACAAGGGAACGTGCGGGAGGCACCACGAGCCACCAGCTGTTAACTGAGCCAACTAGTCCAAGCCAAGTTGCCATAGTGGGCCCCTGCCATGTTATGGATCGTGCGTCCGTTTTCGATCAAGCTCGGATGTAGGAAAGCAGCTCGCACAGTAGAGAAAAGTATTCTTAAAATATTCTCCCATAGTTAAAAAATTATGAAACCAATGGTGATCATTCTATATCTTCCTGATCTATGTTTTTGATATTCATGACCTTTGTAGATTCTAACTGAACCTGGGGAGAAAATACGCAACATTGTAGTGAAGATGGAGATGAAGGGTGATGGTGATGATGGTGATAAAGGTGGTGATAATGGTGATGGATTTAGTGGCACGTGGTGTTGAAGGGATAAGGATGAGGGAGGAGAAGTTGGTTGAGATCCCAAGGAGGGAAGACTCAATAGTCAAGGGGGATTAGAGAGAACTGGCATTGAGATGACACACAACTAGAGCTTGAACGAGGAGGAAGAAGAGCTAGGGTAGAGGAGGAAGGGAAGAAAATTCAATATTCATTCATAATCCTCCCTTAAATTGCCATTCACATCTTAAGAGGCTAACCAAACTAGCCAAACTAACAAGTAGTAACCCTAGAAATATTGCATTCTCACCGATCGCATTCGAACGGGGTCAAACGCGTTCAAATGCACAATTCGCATTCTTTGTCGATGTGAACGTATTCAAGCATTCACACGCGTGTGTTCAAACAGAGACGAGCATATCCGAACGCACAATTTGTGTTCTCTATTGATGTGAACGTATGTAAGCATTCGCAAGGGGCATTCAAATGCGATCTCTTCGCGTTCGAACGCAATATCCAGAATCCTTATTTATTTTTTGAAGAAAACAACTAAAACAAAATAAGAAATATGGCCAATAGGTTGTATCCATGCACGAGATGACTCAGTGTAATCCGAATTACATCATTCCATCATGCTTCCACTCACTTTGTCCTCAAAGTGCAAATCCAGGATAACGATCAATCAATGTTGCTTCGAATTCCCATGTGGCTTGCTCCTATGTCCAATCGACCCAGCTCACCAACACCTCTGTGACTATTCATCCTTCGTGTCTAACCCTCCTTTGTGCTAGGACCTTCTTTGGAATGAGCTCAACTGCCTCCGATTCGGGCTCAGGTAGTTCTATTGCAACCTGCTCAACTGAACCAACTCGAGCTCTCAAGCTAAATACATGGAAGACCGGGTGAACTCGAGACGACTCAGGTAAATCTAGCTTATATGCAACTGCTCTCACCTTCCCTAGAATCTAAAATGGACCAAAGAAGCGATGTGCTAGCCTTTGGTTCTGAATGGTTTGTAGCGAGATTTGCCAATACGGTTGAAGTCGAACATAGACCCAATCGTCAATTCATAGCTTCTTTCCTAGTGTTTGCGATCATACACTTGATTCATTCTGTTCTATGCCGCTATTAGGTGAAGCTTGAGCTGCTTGAGTACTTCATTCTATTCCACTAGCGCCTCATCTATGTCGGTATGGTCAAAGGCACTCGGTCAGTCATAAGATCGCAATGTTGGGGGCACGCGTCCATAGACAGCCTCAAAGGGGGTCATTTCAATAGTGGTGTGGTGAGCCGTGTTGTATGAGTATTCTACCTAGGGTAGGTAGGCTAACCATCTCTTTGGTTGCTCCCCGGCGAAGTATCACAAATATTACTCAAGGCCACGATTAGCAACTTTTGATTGCCGTTGGTTTGCACGCCGAGCTCATTTTCAGTTCAGTAGTTTACTGCTTGAAGTACTCTTGCCAAAAATGACTCATAAAAATCAAATCACAGTTTGAAATTATTGACCTTGGTGTTCCATGCAACCGAGCTATTTCCTTTACAAAAGTTTTTGCTACCTTTTTGCGGTGTACCGACGCATTGGAGCTGAAAAGTGCACACTCTTCATCAACTGGTCAACTACCACCATTATCACTATATGTCCTCTGACCTAGGGAAGTCCTTTAATAAAGTCTATCGCCACATCTTCTCAAATTTGCTCCGGAATGAGTAGGGGTTGCAGTAGTTCCGTTGGTTTCGTCAAGTTCACCTTGGCGCATTGACAAATTTCACATAATCGAACACAAAACAAAACTTATTTTCTCACTCTTGCCTATACACAATTTTGTGTTAACCTCTTATAGGTTCTGAAGGTTTCCTCATGCCCCACCATAGGAGTGTTGTGGAAGTGGCAAATCAAAGTCACTCATAATTCAGGTTTGGTCGGTACCTATACTCACCCTCGGTCTAATAGTAGACCATCCTTCACTTCTAACTTGAGATAGCTCACTGGTTCTTCCTCTACTTTCTTTATGAGTTTCATTATCTTTGGATCTTCCACACATGCAACTCTAATCTCTGAAAGAAAAGGAAAGACTGGGATATAAATCATGGCTAGGTCGATAGGTTCGCGTTACTGCAATAGTGCATCGACGACCCTATTCTCAATTCCCTTCTTGTACACCAATTCGTAGTTATAGCACAATAACTTTATCACACACAGTTGTTATGTCGGAGTATGAATCTGTTGTTCAAGGAAGTAGGGAAGACTTTGCTGGTTAATACGCACCACGAATCGCCGCCTGATAAGATATGGTCTCCATTTGGTGATGGCATGGATAATGGCTAGCATCTATTGCTCATATATAGACATCATCTGATTCTTCATCGACAATGCCTTGCTCATGTATGCCATTGGCCTCCCTTCTTGCATTAGGACAGCCCTAATTCCAGTCTGTAACGTGGTGCATTCCACCATAAAAGGTTTGGTGAAATCAAGTAACGCCAAGATCGACGCTGTGGTCATTGCCTTCTTCAAATGCCTTTGTTGCTACCTCACTCCACTAAAACTCCCCTTTCTTTAGTAGTGATGTCAAGGGGTGGCGATCTTGCCATACTTGGCAATAAATTGACGACAATAACTCGTCAATCCAAGGAAGCCTCGTAGTTCTTTCGGTGTCTTTGAAATTTGTCATTGCACCATGTTTAACACCTTGGAGGGATCAACTTTCACTCCCGCCGCTAATATGATATGACCGAGCCCCATATATATTTAGACTCCTTCACCTTCAACTCATTGTCTTTTAAATTTGCAATACTTCGTGAAGGTAAATAAGATGCTCCTTTTATGAACGGCTTATACACAAAAATGCCGTCGAAGATGACAAGCACAACTGCCTCAATAGCTCCCTAAAGACGTCGTTTATCAACCCTTGGAAGGTGGAGGTGGCATTAGTGAGTCCAAAAGGTATGACCTTGAACTAATAATGCTCGTCATGTGTGTAAAATGTGGTCTTGTGCACATCCTCGGGTCTCACTCAAATTTGGTGGTAGCCGGCTCGCAAGTCTAACTTACTGAAGTGAGAGATCCCGAGAGCTCATCCAAGAGTTCTTCAATAACAGGAATAGGATATCTATCCTTCACCATGATGACATTGAGTGCACGCTAGTCCACGCAAAATTGCTATATTTTGTCCTCCTTTTGCACTAGGAGCATCGACGATGAGTACGAGCTTCGACTCGATTAGATGATTCCGTTGCCTAGCATCTCCGTTGCTCAACTTTGGGAGTAATCTCATGCGATGGTCTTGGGGTCAAGCCGGCAACATGTTGCGTGGTTCTTCAAACACCTTGTTGAATTCCTGCAGTAAGACAGACGAATTAGCGGGTACTTCTTCTTTCTTTATATAGTCTACTTAACTCTGGATTAATTGCATTAAAAGTCTATGGCACCTAGCCCTTGGCAGTCCCACCATCGGCTAAACTTAGGCTCCAAGTCACGGTCGAATTCTGTCAAACCGCACTAGTTTGCCACTTCGTTTGAAATCCATCCATATTTCTAAAAGTCAAAGGTTATCAGGCCCAAACTTTGCATCCATTAGGTCCCCAATACAATGTCTGTCTCTTGTAAGACTAAGGGGTGAAGATCCAACATGAAGGAATTGCCTTGAATCTTCAAAAGAACCCCTTGGCATACGCCGTTTGCCCGGGGCGTCGTACTGTCTCCTAAATCTACATCGAATCCAGAGGTAGCTTCTATAGCAATTCCTTTCTTCTTGACCACACATCCATCCATGAAGTTGTGGGTGCTCTTAGTGTTGATGAGGATCCTCACAGTTTCATTCTTCACGGTGCCGTCGACTCGAAGCTTCCTTGGTGTATTAGCGCCGATGTAGGCATGCTTGGAGATCACGGCGTGGACCTCCTCACTGCACTCCAAGGCTTCCTGGTCTTCCACCAAGTCCTCTAGTTCATCTTCCACCACTTTCTCTTCCTCCACATCCTCTGCTTCGTCCAACACCATCATTGTGGTTGCCAATTGGGTACATTTGTGCTTGGGAGTGAATCGTTCATCACAATAAAAGAACAGCCCTTTAATTCTTCTTTCTTCAACTTGGGCTGGGGTAAGTCTTCTCGTGGTAGCTCAAGGAGGTCCCCTCACCTCTGGTTGTGGTCGTGGAAGCAATCTTGCACTTGTTGTCCTCGATGGAGCCGCCGACACATGATGTGTGGTTACGGTTTGTTGAGGCATTCCTTTAAACGCCTTGGTGCTCTAGCCCCCTTTTGCTACCAATCAAAGCTCCTGAAGCTTCTCTTCCATCAATTAAGCTGTTGCAAAAGCCTCAAGAGTGTAGTTCGTCGAGTAACCTTCACTACGGCTTGAATGTCCTACCTAAGGTCACTAATGAATGTGCTTTTGAGTTAGGAATCCGATCAGTCCCGCACTCAATTGCTAACACGCTCGAACTCCTCTTGATATGCTCTCACCGTAGTCCTTTAAGTTAGCTTGGGGTGAGCATCATGGAAATCTTCATAACTGGAGAGTCCAAATTGGACGCAGATAGCATCAACAAACTTCTCCCATGTTCGATAGGGCTGAGCTCAATACGTGGCCTAGTACCGTCGGTTGGCGGTGTTTTCTAGATAAAAAGATCCTAACAATACATTTTGTGCACTAGGTGTTTGCTGTTACTCGAGGAATTGCTCCACTCGATAAACCCAATTGAGCAGATCTCCCTTGTTGAAGGGTGGAAAGTTGGGCCGAACAATCCTTACACAGATATTGCGTTCTTCTTCTTCATGTTGGTTGGGCCTTCTTTCCCTTAGGTTTAATCCAACATCCCTAGGATGATATCGAAGGGTCGATGGTTTTTAATAATTTGCCCACTCATCATCGTCATCGTGATGAGGTGGATTTGGTGCTTAGTTGCGGTGAAAAATCGACGATGATACCTTGCGCCTTTCGGGTAGCGTAGGTTGCAAGAGCCCCTTGGCTTGACCACCCATGAGGTCTTCATAATCTTTCTCTGGCTTGGCACGGAATGGTAGAGATGGTGTCCCTTGGCGTAAAGGTGGTTCCATTAGTAATGTAGCCCGGGCTCGAGTAGGGAACTCGGTTGCTGCCGTACCCCTTGGTGTGCCCAAGGGGACTTAAGTCATTGCTTCCATCGACGCTTGCTTGGCTCGTTGCATCTCCATCATGTCCACAAATATCTTGATTAGATCTGAGTTGATTATAGAAGTCGTTGGAGAAGTCTCGACCAATGAGTTTGGGTTTGCCTCCAATCTAAAAATATCCATGGCCTCTTCTTCAATGGAGGTGCCCTTATTGGGTCTCGACGCCATAGATCTGGTTGTTGGCATGGTGTCCAAGGAACAGTGGCTCTGATACCACTTGTTATTGATCATGCGTCCATTCCCAATCAATCTCGAATGTGAGAAAGCAGTCCACCCAGCCGGAGGAGACTATTCTCAAAATATTCTCCCATAATCAGCAAATTAAGAAATTAGTGGTGATCATTCTGTATCTTCCTTATCTATATTTTTTATATTCATGCCCTTCGTAGATTTTGACTACACATGGGGCAAAAATTCAATATTACAGTGAAGGTGGAGATGATGGGTGATGGTGATAAAGGTGGTAATAATGGTGATGGATTTGGTGGCACGTGGTGTTGAAGGGATAAGGATGAGGGGGGAAAAGTTGGTCAAGATACCAAAGAGAATAGAGGACTCGATAGTTGAGAGGGATTAGAGGTAATTGGTGTTGAGATGACACACGGCTAGGGCTTGAACGAGGAGGGAGAAGAGTTAGGGTAGAGAAGGAAGGGAAAAAAAATTCAATATTCATTCATAATTCTCCCTTAGGTTGCCATCGACATCTTAAGAGGCTAACCTAATAAGCCAAACTAATAAGTAGTAATCTTAGAAATATTGCATTCTCGTTGATCGCGTTCGAACGGGGTCAAGTACATTCGAACGCACTTTCTGCATTCTCTACCGGTGCGAACGTATGCAGGCGTTCGCACGTGTGCGTTCGAACGGGGATGAGCGAACATATGCAAGCGTTCACAAGGGTAGTTTGAACGTGACATCCAGAATCCTTATTTATTTTCTAAAGAAAACAACTAAAAAAAATAAGAAATAGGGCCCATAGGTTGTATCTATGTACGAGAGACTCAGTGTGGTCTGAATCACATCACGCCACTGCAGTGCTAACGCTCTCCTCCCAATAATGTACACACTCTCTCTTGGTCTTGTTCTCCTCTCTCCAACTCTCACTAAATTCTCTCATCGGCCACCTCGAACTGTTGTTGCCGTTGCCGTCGAGCTTCCATCACCATGGAGGCTTCTTCCCGTCCTCTCTTTTCTTCTCTCTCTCTCCCCTTTGGGCTCGGGTTCATGGAAATCAAGCTGCCAGTGAGAGGCCGGTTACTCGTTGGCCAGTAGCGACCGATCCCCTCTTCTTCTTCTTCTTCTTCTTCTTCTTCTTCTTCTTCTTCTTCTTCTTCTTCTTCGTCTTTGCATCTGTTTCTTCTTCTTTTTCTTCTTCTTCTTCTTCGTCTTTGCATCAGTGCTGGGCTTGAGCCCAAAGTAGAGGGATTTTGTTCCTTTTTCTTCTACTTATTTATTTTGTTAATATAGATTAGATTTAATTGGGCAATTTATTACATTTTGTAATATATACTCTCCTAACACAACAATTAGCTAAGTATAATCAGTACAGTTAATAATTAATTATAATTATAAATATTTACATATAGATATATCTATAGCTTATTTATTACTATGAGATTAATACTTATAAATTTTAATAATTATTCATATACATTTATAACCTTGTTCATATATATAATATTTTTAACATTTTTTATAAAATAAAATATTAAGCTTATGTATTTATTTTTGGATAATGACTATTTTACATGTAAATAAATGATTAGTTAAATAAGTGTAAGAAAATTAACTATAATTAGATCTTGTCAATACTTATATTTTATTTATAACTTTATATATAGTTAGCCTTTTATTCTTATTTTATGATTATATATTTAGACTATTTTTTAGAAAAGGAGCAAACCTTTTATTCTTATTTCATAATTAGTATTTTATAATAATAGTATATTTATAGTATTAGAAGTATATTTATAATATAGATGTAGTTATCTAATAAAAATAAAATAAGAGATTCTAAACCTAATAAATCATCATATTTTCTACGAATTAGTTCTAATTAGATAAATGATAAACTTTATATTACTAAAAATATTTTCAATTTTTGAACCCCTTATTTGAGACCCTATAGTCTCTATTAGCAATGAGTTGACATTTGATTAATAAATGGGAGGAATATGTGGTTTGTGTCTTTAAATTAGATAGTGAGTGTTGATCATTCACAGTGGTCTAGTATGATGATATTATTTAGAGTTAATATTAATGATTAAGATATTAATAAATATATATAATTTTATTATCATATAATATACATAATTATCGAGTGGTCATCATGCATCATTGTGGTTGTATTTGTATCATAGGATGGTCATAGTTGGCTTACATTATATATGTTATATTTGAGAGAGATAATGATAGCATGACTAGAGATTTATGTACACATTGACGAAAATTATATATTTGATCAATCATAACAAAATATCAATTATGCATTTATATATTATTGATGATACATTAATATACTAATTCATGATATGATGCTCATTTCTAATTCATTATTATCTAATGCATAATTTATTCTCTATTTGATATCACTGATTAGATGTAAGATTTATTTATTGAGCATTTAGCTCATGACTCTTTTTATTTTATTTTTCTAATCATCTTAGATATGTGGTACTTGATATTGACTTGAGATATCCTAAAGAGACATTTTAGACTAAAAATAAAGTGAGCTAGATATGAGATAATATAGAAGATAGTTTATATAATTTTTTTTTAAGATTTTCAAATATTTTGAATTTTGAACTTATGAGATTAATACCTTGATTGCTTATTTACTTAATAGTTTCATGCAATTACAAGTGTTACTAAATTTGTCATAGCAGAAGTGCTTGAGGGTATTAGATTTATGCATTATGTGAGGCAAAGAAAATGGGAAAGTGGTTACTTGTTTTTAAAGAAAAACAAGGTCTACAGTAAATAGATCTAAACATAAGAAATCAATGGTCAAATAACGTCTTAAGAACTACAATTTAGAACATATAAGACTTCTTTATCGATGAGTTGCTACCTCCAAAGACTTCGCTATCAATTAGAAAGTTTCTTCATATATATATATATATATATATATATATAATATATATATATATATATATATATATATATATAGAATATAGTTGTAGCAGGTAGTGGACAAAGGAGGGGGAGGAAGACGATCTGCAAGAAGGGTGTGAAAACCCAAATAGGCCCAATAGGCACAAAGGAGCTGACAAGTAGGAATCCCCTCGAGGAGTTGCACCATTAGCATGACCCTAATGTTCTATGAAGGGTTTGAGCTGGAGCACACCTATCAAGACTTGAAAGATGGTGAACTATGCTTGAATAAGGTGAAGCCAAATGAAACTTTGGTGGAGGCCCAAAGTGATATTGATGTGCAAATCGTTTATCTAACTTGGGTATTGGGGTGAAAGACTAATTAAACAATCTAATAGTTGGTTCCCTCCAAAATTTTCCTCAAGATAGCTGGAGTCCGCATATGAGTTTTATTGGGTAAAGCTAGTGATTAGAGGCTTCAGGGCCGCAACTCTCACAACCAATTATCAAACTTTAAATAAAAGAACTATCGAGAACATTAAGTGAGCCAATTTCACAACTAAAGTGCCACTGATTCAATATTTGTCAATTTCCCCCTCGATGGCTATCCTACCTACCACTTTAAATTTCTTGTCATGTGATAAGGGAGGGAGACATAGGCCACAGATGAAGAGGGAAAGAGATGGAGGTCATCAATGAAGGGATTTCATTTCTCCATTGTTTGGTGTGTGTCCGCTCAATGAGGTATTTAGGTTGGGGTTGGATACTTAATTATTTATACATAAGCATGTCAATACATATTCGATTTATATACATACATACATACATACAGACATACATACATACATATCTATAACTATAATAAGATTTGGATCTGAGATTTTTTAAAAAAAATATCTAATCCATATCCTAGTCTTAATCCAAAACAAATATAGGCTGCGTTTAAGAATAAGGTAAATTCTAGAATATGTATTTCTTTTTGTTTATTTCTAATATAATATTTTTATTCCAGGAATAACTATTTTTATGTTCAATTATATTCTAGAACAATGATATAATAATTACTTTTAATGTAATATAAAATGAAGACAAATATCAGAAAAATGTTTTTTTTTTAATTACTATGAATACACTTTAGGTTGATACAAAGTAGGCTAATGAGATAGATATCAATGACAAATAAATAATTAAATTAGTGTGTGGTAAAAGATGTAATTTTAATAAGTAGTATTTATATTCTAAAATAGATTATTATAATATTTAGCTATTATTCTAAATATTAAGAATTTGTATTCCAAAAAATAAGAGTCATTCCTAAAGGCCAAGCCAATTTGCACCCCGAAGTGGATTGCGATCTCATTTAATCCAACCCATTTTCACTGCCATCAAGCCTTACCACAAAAGTAATCACTTAGAGAATTTCTAACGCTGACCCGGTGCACTCCAATGCACAGGGCTCCATATATATTAAAATAATAATATAATATATATTATTATATTAGTTATTTTAAATTACTTAATAGGTCATCTTAGTCTTATTATTTTTTAATAAAAAATATATGGTTACAAAACTCTCATCGAGATCTTTAAAATAAAACTAATATTTAATAGTTTCAGAAATAATTTTAAATTAATAATTTTTTAATTAAACACATCGAAATTATATTACATGAAATAAACATCAAAATAAGCATTACATATCATTAACTAAAAATATCAAAATTATATTACATAAAATAAGCTGAAATTAACCAAACATAATAAAGAATATATGTTTAATATTTTGGTAGGTCATCTCCATAGCCACCGGTTCTGGTTCTGTAGCCACCGGTTTTGGTTATGTAGCCACCAGTTCCAGTTTCGTAGTTACCTTCTCTTTCTTGACTGTATCCACCTTCTTGTGATGAACCTCCGACTTGAAAATGAATATTGCTTCTTCTATAAATTTTTTATCTTTTTCTTTAAAAGAAAGCACATTCATCCGGATCTTCAATTTTATTTAAATCAATTGACAAGATCTTTTAATCCTCATGATCACGATTAATATTCAATTGCATAGCTCGTAGCTATAACATTTTTTATCATTTTCTAATTTAGCTATCATCATTTGTTGCATATTATCTCTACAAAAAGCACGTTTGTTCTATTGTTCTTTCATACTAGTAAACATTTCTCTTATTTCTTCAAATTTACATTCAGAACTAAGCTCTTGATTTCTTCTCTTTGCATTTTCCTTCTTTCTTCCAATAGGTCGACTTGATGAGTTGAGACTAGGAGACTGGTCATCACCGATGAAATACAAATTTTTACTCTAGATCAACAGAATTTATAGTATTCGACTGCGATCCTTCAGAGAAATCTAGCTTTGAAGGGATAGGCATTGGGTCAACCCACTTCTCAGCATCCTTGAGAATCAACCAAACATGATAAAGTTGAAACCCCTTCTCTCATTGGTTTATTCTCCATAAAGAGTTTTAGCTTTGATAATCTAATAAAAAAAATTAAAAATTAAATATATTCAAAATGATAGGGTAATGTAAATATAGAAGTGAATACTTACAATATCTAATTCAAAAGCTCCGTTTGGGTTAAGACACTCGATCTGTCGAATACATCCACGAAATTTGCTTATGATCTTCTTAATTGTATCCATATGATATTTTAACGATTTTAGAGTCCTTTGTTCCCTATGCGAGTTTTTTATTTTCTCATGATAAACTAATGTGATCCTCTCCCACAATTTATCTTTTGTCTGATTAGTACCTAAAATTGGATCTTGGGAGACTTTAAGCCATGACAAACATAAGACTTGATCTTCTTGGTGGTTGAATACCTTTCCTCGACTAGTCGACATATGATAGAATAAAAAACTTCTAAATGAAAACTAAGAGTTTGAAAGATGATTTACA
The DNA here is from genome assembly GCF_048772165.1 of Typha angustifolia. Taxonomy (NCBI): domain Eukaryota; kingdom Viridiplantae; phylum Streptophyta; class Magnoliopsida; order Poales; family Typhaceae; genus Typha; species Typha angustifolia. The sequence continues at coordinate 4,465,515 of NC_133252.1, read as the reverse complement.
AATCAGAATGGTTGAATGACACTATTTATAAGAAAAAAAATTTAGATGAAGTTCCTAAAGATTGGATTCCTATCTTATCATAAAGATATAGATATGATAAGATAGATTTCGATATGATAAGATATAAATCTTGTCAATTGAAGATAAGATAAGAATTCAATAAGATTAGATATGATAGGAATCTAATGCTCATAAGATAACAAATATCTTAAAGATATGATAAGATATAAATCTTGTCATAAGATAAAAATCCAATAAAGATCAGATTGATACACTTAGTTAGGATCTTTTCTTATTGCATTAGGTGTTTATTTTCATTAAAATTAAATTCCTGTAGGTGACGTCCAGGTGCATCATATGAGTGTTAGTGATCCCCTCTTACCTATGCCTACACATCATCCTCCACCTCTGTTAGAAAACTCAAGACCGACGGTGGTGGAACCCGAGAGGCGTGCGGCACTGGTGTGATTTGTCGATGAGGAGGATTGATACTATGAGGATGAGGTTGATCCCTATGGAGTTGGTGATGGATGTACTCAAGGATTTAGAGAAGGTGATCAACATGTACAAAGGTTTAGACCTAAACCAAGGATCTTTCGTGAACTTGATAACACTATTCGGAGGAGAACCGCACGCTTAGACTTTCCAAAATCTAAGTTGGTGATCCAACGGATTGGTGTTTCAAGTTGAACAATATGTTGATTGTCAAGGTATAGAAAAAGATGCAAAAGTCCAGATGGCAAGCTTCCACCTCCAAGGAACGGCATTGCATTGGTATAGATCGATTATTCGTGGTGGTGGATTTATTGGATGGTCTGATTTTTGTAGGAGGATTACACGCAGATTTGGGACAGTGGCATATGAAGATTTTACTACCACATTAAGCAAGATGGTTTAAAGAACTACTGTATTGGAGTACCAAGCTGAGTTTGAAAGAGTTAGTAGTCGTTGTGAGCCACCGTGGCCTGAACGTACATTGATGAGTACATTTATTTCAGGGCTGCGAGAGGAGATATAAGCGAATGTTCATGCTCTATTTCCTATTACTCTTGAGGAAGCCTTTGAGAAGGCCGTGAAGATGGAACAAAAGCATAGGGCTCTAAAGATGGCAGCGAAAACCAATTGGGGCAACCGAGATGGGCGATTTGCTCCTAGAACGCTGGTTGAAAATTCTACGGTTTTAAAAATAGCGGCTGTGACTACTAGACCGCGACCATCTTTGAGACCTTCTTTCGACATTAGATGAGGCACTAGACCGTTTGAACTCTTACACCTGCCTAGGTGGAGAAGTGAAGAGCGAAGGGCCTTTACTTTCAATGTGATGAGCGTTTCACCCCCAGTCATCAGTGTTCTAAATCGATTGGGAGTGTGATACTTATCGATGGTCCTGAGGAGGATGATGAGGTAGTTGATGATGGAGAGTGTCCAGAGGAGACCCATGAAGAGACTGTTGAGGAGGGCATGGAGGAAGATATCCAAGCTAAAATATCGATGCATGCATATTCGGGTACTTCCGCGCCGAGGACGTTACTTATAAATGGACTCATTAGAAAGCATTGTGTGCACATCCTCATCAATTCGGGGAGTACACACAACTTTCTAGACGAGAGGCTAGTGAGGAGATTGGGTTTGGATGCCGAACCGACTACGAAGTTTGACGTTGCTATTGGAGATGGCACGAAGCTTAGGACGGAGAGCTTGTGTCGCCGAGTCGGTATACGGGTACAAGGACACGACATCATTGTGGATTTGTATCTGTTAGCATTGTGAGTGGACATTGTTCTTGGTACTCAGTGGTTACAAAGTTTGGGATCCATCACATTTGATTTTCGGAGCATGTAGATGAAATAAAACAAGGAAACAAAGATGTGCGGCTTGATGGTGTTTGGACTTTGCCGATTCCTACGATGCAGCCTATGGTGGGGCTGCTTGGTGCATATGATTTGGCCTATCTTCTTCATTTAGGGCTAATAGGAGATGAGCCTCAAACGAGTTCAGATACTATAATTGAATTGTCTAATTTATTAGATAACTTTTCTGGACTGTTTGAAGAGCCGCAGGAGTCGCACCGAGGAGAGCGGCGGACCATCGTATAGATATTATACCAGGGGCTGCACCGGCGAACGTGAGGCCATATCGGTATCTACATGTGCAAAAAGAAGTTATCTTAAATATGGTAGCCGAGATGTTGGAGTAAAGCCTCATACAACCAAGTCATAGCTCATACTCATCCCCCGTACTTTTGGTGCGAAAAAAGGATGGGACATGACGTTTTTGTGTCAACTATCGAGCATTAAACGCTATTACCGTCAAGGACCGGTATCCCATTCCGGTTATCGAGGAGTTGCTAGACGAGTTTGCAGGGACGACTATATTTAGTAAGCTTGACTTGAGAGCCGGGTATCATCAAATTAGAGTTCACCCGGCGGATGTGTACAAAACTGCATTTCGGACTCCGGACGGGCATTACGAGTTTCGGGTGATGCCTTTTGGTCTCACTAATGCTCCAGCTACCTTTCAAGGCCTCATGAATGATATATTTCGACCTCTCTTGTGAAGGTATGTTTTGGTATTTTTTGACGATATTTTGGTGTATAATAGGATTGAATTGGAGCATTGGCGACATTTAGAGGACGTGTTGAATTTATTGGAACAAAATCAATTGAAGATCAAGAAGTCCAAGTGCCTATGAGGAGTACCAAAGGTGGAGTATTTAGACTACATTATTTCAGTGGATGATGTAGCAGCGGATCCTCAAAAGGTTGCATGTATGATCGCTTGGCCTATTCTTACTACTACCATCGGATTGAAAGGATTTTTGGGGGTGAGTAGTTATTATCGTCGATTCATCACAGGATATGGGCAGATCGCTGCTCCTCTCACTTCTTTGTTGAAGAAGAATTCTTTTAGATTGATGGATGAAGCCTCTTTACCCTTTGAAAAATTGAAAACAACAATGACGATGGTACCCGTTCTAGCGCTACCGGACTTCACCAAAGAATTTATTATAGAATGTGATGCATCGGGTGTTGGCATAGGAGTTATACTAATGTAAGAAGAACGTCCCATTGCTTATCTTAGCAATGCTTTATCGCAAAAATCTCAACAATTATCGACTTAGGAGCGAGAGAGATGTTGGCAATTCTGCATGCGGTCACAAAGTGGAGGCCTTATTTGATCGGTAGACGATTTATTATCCGAACCGATCAAAGGAGCCTTCCATACTTTATGAGACAACGCATACACACTCTGGCACAGTAGCGATAGGTCACAAAATTGCTGAGGTATGATTATGAAATTCAATACAATAAGGGAATATAAAATAAAGCGACGGATGCACTATCATGCCAACCCGATACCGCCGAGCTTGCAGCCTATTCATCTCCTACATTTTTCTTCCTTGACGAGCTGAGGTATGCATGTATATCTGACCTAGATATTTTGAGATTATTGTAGGAGGTGATGGATGATCCGGAGCGCCATCCAAAGTTAGAGAATCAATGCGGTTTGCTATGGGACCGTGGATGCGTTTGGGTGTTGAAGTGTATTGGTCCAGTTGCATATCGTTTGGAGCTGCTAGAGAGGTCGAGAGTGCACCCTGTCTTTCATGTTTCATTGTTGAGAGAGCGCATTGGAAATCATGGGATTGTTGGATCAGTTCTATCAAAGCCATTGGAGGAGATAGAGATCATAGAGCCTCGAGTACTTGCTAGACGCCGACGACGACATGGTACCAGATTGGAGATGGAGATTCTAGTTGAATAGCTTGGCAAGCCATCTGATGAGGCGACACGGGAGTTAGAGACTGATATCTTGGAATGTTTCCCTGACTTTTCACCTTAAGGGCAAGATGGGGAAGTGTGGTGGGCTGATACACTTAGTTATGATCTTTTCTTATTACATTAGGTGCTTATTTTTATTAAAATAAAATTCCTGTATGTCGCATTCGAATGCAGGTGGAGTCGCGTTCGAACGCCCTTGTGAACGCCCGCGTTGGAATGCTTATGTCGCGTTCGCAAATCAAGAGAAGGGGCTTTTTGAGTGCGTTCGAACGCGATCGGGCACGTTCAAACACGATCGACGAGAATTCTCTAGAATTAGGATTTCATATTATTTTAGGACTTGATGGCTAGCCTCTATAAATATGTGGATGGCAATCAATATCATTATGCTATTGGATTCTTGATTTTTTGCCTCCTATTTTCTCTCTAGACTCCTTCCTTCTCCTTCACCATCCTTCCACCTCTACCGTTGGCAAGGTTTCTCCTCGCTTCTAATCTCCCTCGACTGTCAAGCCACCCCTTTTCTTTGTGATCTCTACCACTTCGTTCCCTTTGTCTACTTCCCTTAATCACTTTCCCAATCCACCATCATCTCCATACATATCCATAACCCTAACATCCACTACACCCGTCACCACCGCTATCACTCAAGTTATTCCATGTTTTCGTCCCTACTATAGTTCGAATCTACGAAGGGAGTAAATACGAAAGTTGTAGATCAGGAAGTTACGGATCCGTTTCGTAATTTTCTTACTACCGGAGAATATCTGACGAATATTTTACCATGGTTGTGCGGACTAATTCCTATATTACATTCAGATCTTGAAGGAATCTTAGCGTAGCCTATCTTTGGTACGAGAACTTATCAATTTGATATCAGAGCTTATCACAGATATGATAAGAATCCAATGCTCATGAGATGACGAAACTTTTAAAGATATGATAAGATATAAATCTTGTCATAAGATAAGAATCCAATAAAGATCAGATATGATAAGAATCTAATGCTCATAAGATGACAAATATCTTAAAGATATGATAAGATATAAATCTCTTCAATTGAAGATAAGATAAGAATCCAATAAAGATCAGATATGATAAGAATCAAATAAAGATCAGATATGATAAGAATCAAATGCTCATAAAATAATAAATATCTTAAAGATATGATAAGATATAGATCTTGTCATAAGATAAGAATCTAATAAAGATTAGATATGATAAGAATCTAATGCTCATAAGATGATAAAACTCTTAAAGATAGGATAAAATATAAATTTTGTTATAAAATAAGAATCTAATAAAGATCAAATATGATAAGAATCTAATGATACAATATTGCCTTCTTTATAAATATCTCCTCAAATTCTTCTCTCATAATTCAAAACTCTTATCTTATTCAAATATATATTTTGGAAAACAACCATCTCGATCCTCATCTTCTTCCGACGGTGAAACCTTTGATATGTACATGCAAGATTGGGAGCATGAACTAGAAGAGATGGAAGAGGAGGAGGAAATATTAAAACAGTTTATGTGGAACAAGAGAGGAAGGTGCCGAGGCTCGATTCCTGGCCATATAGTAATCAATCGAGGGAGAGAAGAAGGTAACTCTCGTCTTTGGAATGATTATTTTTTTGAAAACCTCATATACGAGGAAAAAATTTTTGTAGAAGGTTTCGATGTCGCAGAAGTCTTTTTCTTTGCATTGTTAATGGAGTAAAAGAGCATGATGACTTCTTTGTACAAAAAAAGATGGAGTTGGTAAATTAGGATTATCTACTTTGCAGAAAGTAACAGCTGCACATCGTATGTTAGCATATGGAACATCAGCAGATATTACTAACGAATATATTAGGATTGGTGAGTCTACTTCAATCCTATGTTTAAAGAAATTTTGTAGAGCAATTATAGAGGTTTTTGGAGAAGAATATTTGAGGTATCCAAATACAAATGACATTGCACGATTGCTACAGAAAGGCGAAGAGCGAGGGGGAATGGAAAAATTGTCCAACAGGTTAGGCGGGAAAATACTCAGGGCGCCATGGAGGCCCGACGATTATTCTCGAGGCAGTAACATCATATGACTTATAAATATGACATGCATATTTTGGGTTATCGGGCTCCAACAATGATGTTAATGTATTATAGTTATCTAATTTATTTGATAAATTAGCACAAGGTGTTGCTCCTCCAGCTTTTTATACTATTTTAGAAAAAAATTAGTTATTATTTGGTTGATGGGATATATCCCAAATGGTCCACCCTTGTACAAACTATATCCCAACCCTAAGGTAAAAAAAAAATAGTACTTTGCTGCCAAACAAGAAGGATATCGAAAAGATGTGGAGCGAGCATTTAGAGTTCTTCAAACACGATTTGCCATTATTAAAGGACCAGCACGATTTTGGGATAAGCAAGTATTACACGACATCATGATTGCTTGTGTGATACTATACAATATGACTGTGGAAGATGAACGGGACGAGAAACCCGATATTGTTGATTCTACTCAATCTCTAGTCGTTGAAGAGCTTGAAGCCAATGATGATGAATGATTTCAACGATTCCTTGCTCAACATAGGAAGATTCAAGATAGAGAGGCTCATTTCGAGCTTTGAAATGCACTGATTATGATAGAGGCATGAGAATGAAGGAATATAAATTTTAATATAATTTTTATTTTGATGTATTTCATTTTTAATGTATTTCATATCTAATGTATTTTAATTTTTAATATTTACATTGGGAATAATTTTGAGTATTTTTTAGGACACATAATTTATTAGACTTATTTTTATAAATAATAAAAAATTTAAAATTTAAATTAACTCAAAAATAATTTAACATTAGACTCATTTGAAATGTCTCGATGAGACGTTTTCAATGGTATTATTTTTGTTAAAAATCGATTAGTAAAACTAATTATATACTTAATTAACTAAATTATTTATTAAAGAATATAAATAAAATTAAAATTATTAAATACAGTAATTATTAAACAATTTTAGTTATTTGAAAAGTTGAAATAACAAATCGAGCTACATTTTTATTTTTATTGTGGGGCTCTAAATTTGGAGTCCCGCTATAACAACTCAAAGCCCTTCGGCTCTGATCCGCCTCCAAGCTGTCGTTCGTCTCGGCGTCGCCGCCAGTCACAGCGTCGCTCCATGCCATCCCGAGCTGCGGGCGTTTCACATTGAGGGCGTGGCGTTGCCCCTTCTCACCTATCCCTCCGCCTCCGCTCTGCCCACCGAGAGAATCCCCAAACTGTAACATCCCACGGCTGCAACGCCAAAGCAGAGACCTGGCTGAGCAAAATGGACCAAACGCCGGCGAAGTCAAACTCCAAACCCTCCCAGAAGAAGTCTCCTATGTCGGAACCTGCTACTCCTCGCCGATCCCTCCGTCTCCGCTCTCCCCACCCAAAATACACCCAGAGCTCTCAGTCCCCCACGAAACCGAAGCGACCGCTTCCAGTCTCCACTAGATCGCCCTCATTCTCTCCAATAACCCCAAATCCTCCTGAGTCGAAAAGGAGGAAGCGGTCTAATTCATCAGATCCAAAGCCGAGTGCTTCAACTTCAAGAACTCTGAAGAGGCGAGTGTACTATAAGAAGGTTGTATTTGATGGTGGGGAATTCGAAGTTGGTGATGATGTTTACGTGAAGAGGAGGGAGGGGGCGGAGTCCGACGCTGAGGACCCGGAGGTGGAGGAGTGTCGGATCTGCTTCCGAACTGGAGGAACAGTGATGATAGAGTGTGATGATTGCTTAGGTGGGTTTCACCTCAAGTGCTTGAAGCCACCGCTGAGGAAAGTGCCTGAGGGGGATTGGGTTTGTGCATTCTGTGAGGCAGAGAAGATGGGGAAATTGGTGGAACGACCGAAGCCTCCCGAAGGGAAGAAGTTGAGAAGGACGGCGAAGGAGAAGCTTCTGTCGAGCGACTTGTGGGCTGCTCGGATTGAAAGGTAAGAAGACTTATCTTCGATAAAGTCTTCCTTGCTCTTTAGTTTGGCATTTATTGAATTTTTTGTGTTGTAAATTATGCAGTTTGTTCAGAGAACCGGATGGGTCTTACTGGTTGAGGTGTAAATGGTATATTATCCCTGAAGAGACTGCAGTGGGGAGGCAGCCTCATAATTTGCGAAGGGAGCTTTACCTGACAAATGATTTTAGTGACATAGAGGTGAGTTTCTGAATATTATATTGTTTTGGTCTGGTCATGTTTTTTTTATTATACTATATTTGCTAAAGATATCCGCTTTAGTGTGTAATGTAGACCACTTGCCATTTAATGTGGAGGTTAGTGAAGATGTTTTTATGTTATTCTCTGTAGTTTGATAAATTTTGTTACTTTATATAACTATTATAAAAAACTAGTCATCTTCTGAAGGTCAAATGCCACTTAGTGAATAGTTATAATCAGTGTCATGAATCACAATGGTTTGTTTGGGACATATAGTTTAGAAACCTCTTTTAGGCTAGACACCTGCCATGGAGCCTGCTAATCATTCTTCATAATTAATATAGTTGCAATATTCTTTCCTCCTGTGTGATTTCTCATAATCAGAAAGCTGTTGTGGATAGCTACTTTTTGTCTTCTGTCAGAACTTTGATTTACTCCTTAGGTGTCTACTGGTGCTTATGTTGTGCAGTGCTTTGACTTTTGAATATGCGCAGATGGAATCTGTCCTTAGGCATTGCTATGTTCTGAGGCCTAAGGATTTCAAAGAAGCCAGCAATGATGGGGATGATGTCTTTTATTGTGAATATGAGTATGATATTCATTGGCACAATTTCAAGCGTCTGACAGATAATGATGATGGTCCTGAGGTCAGAAAATTAAGAAATTGAATCATGTTTTGTGAGAGATTTTCCTGCATATACACAATGGCTGAACTTCTTCTTGTTTTCTCATGTCAGAATAATGAAGCTGGAAATGATGAGACTTATAAATTTGCGAATGATTTGAGCAGTGACACAGACCAGGATTCAGAATATGAAGAAGAAACAACCATGGATTATTCCTCTTTCAAGAATCGATCTCATGAATTAGCCGCGGTATTCTTTTTCTTCTTTTGTACACTACCTAGGCCTTTTGTTTTTCATTTCTATTAACATGTTTCAACATCAGAATTCTCGTAAGGGGAGGATATTTGGCTTACAAAAAGTTGGGATAACAAAAATTCCTGAACATGTGAGGTGCCATAAGCAGACTGATTTGGAAAAGGCCAAAGCAACATTGCTTTTAGCAACTTTGCCTAAGTCATTGCCTTGCAGAACTAAGTATGTGCATGCGGTCTTTGCATATTTTTGACACTTCATTAGGAGTTTTACTTAGTTTAAGCTTATATACAGAGAGATGGAGGAGATTACTTCATTTGTCAAGGGTGCCATTTCTAATGACCAATGTTTAGGGCGCTGCCTCTATATTCATGGTGTGCCTGGGACAGGAAAGGTCAGCATACTTATTCAATATTGACCTTCATGTTGTCTTTTTTTTCTTTTCCAGTTTATAACGTACTTAAGTGTAATCTACATGTTCTATCACTCTTCAGACTATGAGTGTGCTTGCAGTTATGAGGAAGCTGAGATGTGAAGTTGGCACAGGAGCATTGAAGCCCTTCCGCTTTGTTGAAATTAATGGTCTTAAATTGGCTTCTCCTGAGAATATTTATAAGGTATACAGTTGTTGTAACTTTGCTTGTCTTTTTTATTGTGCATGAATCCTCTTTTACTATGTCATAGTGGTTCATAATACTGTAAAGTATGCAGATTATTTATGAAGAGTTAAGCGGAAATAGGGTTGGATGGAAGAAGGCTCTTCATTATTTGAATGAGCGCTTTTCAGATGGCCCTGAAGTTCGGGAGGAAGAAAATCAGCCAATCATTTTGCTTATAGATGAGCTTGATCTTCTTTTAACCAGAAACCAGTCGGTAGTATTTTGACTATTTTCTGGTTCTAGTGTATTGACTTTTTACCCAAATATATGCTTTTGACATATGTTTCAAAATCTATTTTGCAGTTTTATTATTTGTCTTTTTCGTTGGTGTCTATGTTGATTGATATATGAACTTTCATCAGGTGCTATACAATATTCTTAACTGGCCAACTAAACCAAACTCAAAGCTAGTTGTGATAGGTATATTTTATTATTTTAATTTCTATATATATATATATATATTTATATTTATATTCTCGTATTTGGGAATCCTTTTATTTCTATTTTATTGCATATATGCAGGAATAGCAAATACCATGGATCTTCCAGAAAAATTATTACCTCGCATTTCCAGCAGAATGGGGATTCAACGGCTATGTTTTGGTCCTTATAATTATCCACAACTGCAAGAAATCATATCAAGCCGGCTTAAAGGCATTGATGCATTTGAAGAGCAAGCTATTGAGTTTGCTTCTAGAAAGGTTAAATGTGTTAGCACTTAATCTTCTGTTTGTTTTTCAGAGATCATTCATAACTTTTTAGCTTGTAATGCGCCTTTTGTTGTGTATGATGGTTGTTATAGAAATGAGTTTTTGCACTTACTGGCAACTTTCTATATATCTTTACCTAGAGTTCAAGCGAGGTGATTTTTTCTGCTTTTGTTCTGGAAATAAGACATAGTGCCTATTTACATTATTGTTTCTTCTAAATGACCTAAACTTGAAATGAGCATTATTAAGGTGGTCATCATCGTGATGTCATCATTTTTATTTTTATGTTTTGTTGGTTGCCTTCCACATTAGGTTATCCTGTATTTTCCTTCATCTATCATTCTGTAGTAACATGGTAGGCTTAGACAGCATTTAGATGTCAACTTAAAATGTGTATGGATTCAGTTGTTTCCTTTTCCCTGTTGACACGTTTCATAATACCTTGAATTTTTGCACTTACTGGCAACTTTCTATATATCTTTACCTAGAGTTCAAATGAGGTGATTTTTTTTGTTTTGCTTTTGTTCTAGAAATAAGCCATAGGGCCTGTTTACATTATTGTTTCTTCTGAATGACCTAAACTCGAAATGAGCATTATTAAGGTTGCCCATTATCATGATGTCATCATTTTTATTTTTATTTTTTGTTGGTTGGCTTCCACCATTAGGTTATCCTATATTTTCCTTTGTCTCATTCTATAGTAACATGGTAGGCTTTGATAGGATTTAGATGTCAACTTAAAATGCATATGGGTTCAGTTTTCTTTTCCCTTTTGACACTTTTCATAATACCAACACTTTCTGGGGCTTCTATGTAGATTCTTTACTTCAAGTTTGCATCGGTAGTTGCACTATATTATTATTATATTGGAAACATCTTAATCTACTTGCTTTATATCGTTTAGTACAGTCATAGCTTCAATACCTATAATTTTTTGCATGCAAGTCAATACTTTCTAAAATGTTGTTTGACACTTCTAAGTGTTGTTGTTGGAATGATCTAACACCACCAACACCATCACCACCACCACCATCGCCATCGCCATCGCCAACACCAACACCAACACCAACACCAACACCAACACCAACACCAACACCAACACCAACACCAACACCAACACCAACACCAACACCAACACCAACACCAACACCAACACCAACACCAACACCAACACCAACAATAACGAACCTTTTAATCCCTAATTCCTATGTATTCGTATTTGGTTGTTCCATAGGTTCTATTTCTCTATTAAACTCTAGCATAAAGCTTGCATTTCAGTAGAGTTGTTAACTAGGCTAGGCTTTTTGCTTAAGTTAAATAGCTTAGTAAGTACTAAGTAGGTGCCTCTTGAAAACAAATATACAAATAGGCAAGTTTGTGCTACTTAGGAGATATTTGGTTGCTAGAAAATGAGGGAAGAAAGTACTCATTTTCTAGAACTTTTCTATTTTTGATATTTGGTTGCAAAACATAAATTATAGAAGTGACTTCCTTGTCTACAAGAAATAGCTTCATTTCCTCCTGGTAATTTCCTTTATTGAAAGAAAATATTTACTTCATTGAATTTTATTTTTTTAGCAGCCAAATACACCCTTAGGATAAGTGGGGGATTTATGCCCAAAAAGTGATTTATTTATAAATTGCGAATAAAGAGAGATTTATGTGTCGGATGTGATTTACTGATTTCTCTATAAATCGTAAATCGTTGACTTAGACAAAGATTACATGCTACTTGTTAATTGTCAGAGTTCAAAAATAAATAACTCAAACAAGATATTATATCCCTAAATTCTGATCAAGTGGGTCTTAACTAGAGTTGTCAAAAAGGCTTGCCGGCTCGCAAGGCTCGCGAGCTTGGCTCAAACTCTAAATGAGCCGACTCGAGTTGAGTTTTTGGGCTCGAAATTTTGATCGAGGTGAGTTGAGCTAGAGTTGGCTCACTTGAGCTCAGCTTGAGTAAGCTTGATACATAATATGTGAGATGATATATATATACAAAAATACATATGAGTTATATGTAGCATAGCTAGTTAAGGTAGTTTGTTTTAAGCTAGCTAATCTGGGTTTGATTCCTGGCCTATTTCATTAATTTGCCATTTTTCTAATAAGGAATTTTTAGTTGTTCAGTCTCATTGATGCAAACTGGGTCAGATTGAATCACATCAAAGGGAGACTAGGCTCAATGGATTGAGTCTAATTATCTTATTTTGTTATTTGGTTTAGTTAGAGTCTTAGTAGGTTAGGATTTTATTTAATTAGCTAAATTCAGCTCTGCGTAATTTTAGAAAAATATTCACAGAATATTCTACACATATCCAAATAATATCAAACCAGTTGGATAGGGTCGCCAACCTCCAGATCTACAATTTTGATATTTATGACTTCTTCAGATTCGGAATTTATCTACGACAAAACGAAAGCTTAATTCGAGAGTTAATCAGAGAAGATAAGAAAGATTGGTTTAGTTGGTTTGTTAGGGTTTTAACTTAGTTGTTGTTTGTTTGGATTTGTTAGAGTTGTTTAATTTAGTTGGTGAGTCCCTAAGGTGAGCCTCTATATATATGTGGAGGAAGCCCTAATTGGAGTATGATGATGATAATACTATTGGATTATTGATTTCTTACCTCCTATTTTCTCTTTAGACTCTCTCTCATCCTTCTTCACTATCCTTCCACCTCTACCATTAGTAAGGTTTCTAATCTCCCTCGATTGTCGAGCCATCCTTTTTCTTTGGGATCTCAACCACTTCGTTCCCTTCGTCTACATCCTTAATCACATCTACCATTCACCTTCACCTCCATATCCATTCATAACCCTAACATCCACTCCACCCGTCACTACCACCATCACCCACGTTCTTTCGTATTTTTGTCCCAGTTGCAGTTCGAATCTGCAAAGGCCGTAAATACGAAAGTTGTAGATCAGGAAGTTACGAATCTAATCCACTTGGTTTCGTAATTTTCTAACTGCCGGAGAATATTTGACGAATATTTTTTCACGGTTGCGCGGACTGATTCCTGTAATACATCCAAATCTTGAAGGAATCGTTGCGTAGCCTATCTTTAGTACGAGAACCCATCAATTTGGTATCAGAGCTCATCAATTTAGTAAATTGATGGGTTCTCGTACCAAAGATAGGCTGCGCAACAATTCCTTCAAGATCTGGATGTATTACAGGAATCAGTCTGCGCAACCGTGGGGAATATTCGTCAGATATTCTCTGGTAGTCAGAAAATTACGAAACTAAGTGGATTAGATTCGTAACTTCTTGATATACAACTTTCGTATTTACGCCCTTAGCAGATTCAAACTGCAACTGGGACGAAAACACGAAAGAACGTGGGTGATGGTGGTGGTAACAGGTGGAGTGGATGTTAGGGTTATGGATGGATATGAAAGTGAAGATGGATGGTGGATGTGATTAAGGGATGTAGACGAAGGGAACGAAGTGATCGAGATCCTAAAGAAGTGAGGTGGCTCGATAGTCGAGGGAGATTAAAAGTTAAGAGAAACTTTGTCAACGGTAAGGGTGGAAGGATGGTGAAGAGAAAGGTGGGAGAGAGTCTAGAGAGAAGATAGGAGGTAAGAAATCAATAATCCAATAGCATTATCATCATCATACTCTAATTAGGGCTTTCTCCATATATATATAGATGCTCATCTTAGGGACTCATCAACTAAATTAAACAACTCTAATAAATCCTAATAAATCATCAACTAAATTAAAACCCTAATAAACCAACTAAACTAATCTTCCTTATCTTTTTCGATTAACTCTCGGATTAAGCTTTCGTTTTGTCGCAGATAGATTCCGAATCTAAAGAAGTCATGAATATCAAAGTTGTAGATCTAGAGGTTGGCAACCTTATCCAATTGGTTTGATATTATTTGGATATGTGTAGAATATTCTACGAATATTTTTCTGAAATTGCGCAGAGCTGGATTTAGCTAATTAAATAAAATCCTAATCTATTAAGACTCTAACTAAACCAAATAACTAAATAAAATAATTAGACTCAATATATTGAGTCTAATCTCTCTTTGATGTGATCCGATCTGATCCGGTTCGTATCAAACCACCACGCTTCCGATCACCTTGTTTTTAAGGTGTCCATGGTGGTTTTCTAATCTTCCAAATTTGTCGAATCGTTCCCACCAACATCCGAGTCGAGTCCAAGAGCGCAAGACTTGTGGAGGAGGCCATGGCTCGGCCAAGTGTAACACAATGTAGCGCGTTGATTTGTGCTCGACCAATTAGTCCAAGGCTAAGATTTAACTCACCCACAATCCAATGTACACTCGAGTCTAGTCTAGGCCTTGCGCAAGGGCTGATCTATTTAGGCTTTGGCACATTGCTTATGGGCTGAGGAGGTTGTCATTTAAATTGGTAAGAAACTTGATAGGCAGCTATGACCATAGGATTGGGCCGTCGAGGTATTGGATCCTCGATATTTTTCAAAGCTTCAATGCCTTCAATTAATGGCTCGGGTGGCGATTGGTGATGGCTGACGATCGCTTTAGAGTTCCTAGCTGTCGGTGTGGGCAGCAAGGTCTCCTTTGATGGTGATGTATACCTCGGTGGTCCTTGGTCAAGCACCGATCGTCGTCGAGGAGATGACGAACCCAATCGGTTCATGACATATTTCTTGAAATCATTGTGATCCTTTTGAATTGCGTCAACTCTATGCAGCAATGTTTGAAACATTCCCCTTAGTTCATCCACTAAGCCCATATTCACACCCATGGACGTTGGTTGACTCAGTCCTACCGTGGTCGCTTCAAAGAAATCGACCTCACGGTTAGGGTCATCGTGGATTGAATCTTCTCTTGTCGGTGTGCTCTTCATAGGTCTTTTTGTTGATGTCATTTTCTTTGTTTCAACCATTAATAGAGGTCTAAGGTTCGCCTACTTTGATACCAAATTGATGGGTTCTTGTACCAAAGAAAGGCTACGCAACGATTCTTTCAAGATCTGGATGTATTACAAGAATCAGTCCGTGCAACGGTGGGAAAATATTCGTTAGATTTTCTCCGGTAGTTAGAAAATTATGAATCTAATCCACTTGGTTTCGTAATTTTCTGACTATCGGAGAATATCTAACGAATATTTTTCCACGGTTGCGCGGACTGATTCTTGTAATACATTGAGATTTTGAAGGAATCGTTGCGTAGCTTATCTTTGGTACGAGAACTCGTCACTCATATCGAAAAATTTATAGCCTAATAGGATGCATATGCGCTTATAAGTTATAACCATCCTTCCCTCTAATGCATCAAATTAGCTTTAGTGTATTAGACTAATGGAGTTATTAGGTTTTTTGGATCAAGATGGTCGAGCCGAGCTGAACCACTATTAATTTTGAGCTGATCCGAGCCAAGCCCAGCTCGCTCAAGCTCGGCTCGTTTACACTTCTAGTCTCAACCTTCAATATGTTGCTTCCATTTGGTCCAGCATTCTAGTCTCAACCTTCAATATGTTGCTTCCATTTGGTCCAGCATTCTGATCCATAAAATAATTCTTGGTCTTACTGTCGTCCTATAAAACTTTCTTGGTCTTACTATTGTCCTATAAAATTTTCTTGGCCTTACTGTCATCCTATAAAACTTTCTTTCAGCTTAAAGTGGTGTATGATAATCAAGCATCATGCTAGTGACATTTCTTTTCAGTTTTATTTCAATTTCTGCTGTCCTTATCAATCTTCTCCTTGTTGAACTATTTGAGGTAATAGAAATACTCCCTCTTAGCTACTTCATACCCTAATAGTCAATAGTAATTCTCTCACTATTTTGATGGTTTGGTTCACCAAATTTATATTCCATATACTCAGGTTTTAGTCTGATTAAAACCTTTAGATTATAAACTTCTCCATATTTTAACTATAAATATTGCTATCTTAGATTCATCAATTCGCACAATATGCTCCATATGTATGTCTCTCTTCTTCTTGGATTGTTGGGAGTAATATAGTTACTGTTCATTCTTGAAGCTTATATGATCAGTAAATATGCTTTCGGAGTTTCGGTACTTGCATGTTTCACATAGTTCATGTCTTCGCAAATCTTCTGTTCGCATGGACTACATACTCAATTTGTATTAGGTTGGATACACTATCAGGTTGCGGCTATGTCTGGTGATGCTAGGCGCGCATTGGAAATTTGTAGACGTGCAGCAGAACTAGCAGACTATCGACTTAAGCAGCCATTGGAATCCACAAGAACGTCCTCTTCAGTCAACAGCAATTCTAAAGGTCGGCATTGTAAATTGGATAATATCAAGGCTCCATTGACATATAGAATTCATTTTTTATCTAAATCAGATGCACAGTAAATGGTATATAGTTTAGATCCGATATTTGTACTTGGTCAATTTTTCATTGTTTAAATTTCTATTATACCTTTATTTTGTTTTCTATTGTTACTAATTTTTGGCTTTGGTTTAAATATACTCATTAGGAAAGTACCTTGTTTCTATGGCTGATATAGAAGCTGCCATACATGAAGTGTTTCAAGCACCACATATTCAAGTAAGTTAATTACATCAGTTCTGGATTATGAAGCTTATCTAGACTTCTGCTGCTGTGCTGCTCTGCTCTTGAAGTATCCTGTGAAAACTATGTGACGAGTGGCAAACAAAAATATCCTAAAAGAAGTGCCAAACTATTAGATGTTATATATTATCTTTAGAAATTATTTGACTAATTGCTAGATTGAAACCCCATTCCATCTTGTATCTAACGAAATATTCTTTTGTTTTCTTTTGACAGATTATGAAGAACTGTTCAAAATTGGGAAAAATTATTTTGGTTTCTATGGTGCATGAACTCCACAGAGGTGGATTGGCTGAAATGACCTTTGAAAAGGTTGGCTCCTTACCTTCATACTCATTATTTTGTGGTGAGTAATTTTCTTTTTTCTGCTATCTATTTTTAAAAAGTATGGGAGATGACCATATGCTGCACACATCCAGTAAGTATATTACTATATTTTTTTCTAGATACAATCAGTAATGGTTTTGCTGATATTTTGTTGTATTCATACTTTGCGTTTATCTTGGCTTCTTGTAGCATGTACAATCATGTGTTATTTGTGTATTTTATGAACCTAAAATGTACTGATAAGTAGGCTACCGTGCCTACTGACTAAGTAGTTCCTCAACAAGCTCTAGCAGGACTTCTTCACCAATATGCAAAGCATCATATATTAGGCAAACAAGAAGTTGAAATTTTTTGGTGGAACCTGACATCTTCGTTCAAGCTGAATCTTTGATGTCCTCTTATATAGCTGATTAACATTGTGACAGATATGCTTGGTCAGTGTTTCTAGTTATGTTGGTTTGCCATTACATAACTATATACATTGTTTGAAGTTTCAGTATTGGCCCCTGAAAGAAATGAAACATTTGGAGTTTTAGTTGGTTCTGGTGTTTTGGATCAGAGTTTCAATTTGTTTCAGTGCATCGTATCAGAGTTTATCTGATGCAGGAGCATAAAGACTAAAAACATATTAGAGAGTTGATTGCTAGTCTTTTGATCAAGGTTCCAAAAATCGGTATCGAGATCGGGATTGGCCGTTCGAAAAACGATACGTATCAGCTGTATCGGCCATATTGGCCGTATCGGCCACCTGTATCGGATCGGACTATTTTAATTAAATAAAATTCTAAATATTATTAAAAATGTTGAGAAATTTCTAAAAATTTAGAAAAAATTATAAGAAAATAAGAAATAATAATTACTCACATATAAAACCTAAAAAGTAAAAATCTTTTTTCCTCCCTCTCTTTTTTCCTATCCCTCTAACTGTTAATCTAAAGTATCCATTCTCTCCCATACTCTTTTTTTTCTATCTTTTTCTCTCTTTCTCACTCCTTTTTTTTATGTTTCCCTCTCTCTCTCTCTTCCTTTTTCCTCTCTCTCTCTCTTCCTTTTTCTCTCTCTCTCTCTCTCTCTCTCTCTCTTTCTCACCCTCTTTTTTTTTATCTTTCCCTCTCCCTCACTCTCTCTTCCTTTTTCCCTCTCTCTCTCTAGCTGTTGCTGACAGCAGCAGCTGTCTACTACTACTGCAGGTGGCTGTTGCAGGTGTACAGGCCTGATCGGCTATAGCCGATCCCGATCCGTTGGGATCGGCCGAAACTGGAATCCTTGCTTTTGATGTCTTTATTGAGTCAAATCTAGTTAAGTTTAAATTAATTTGGGTTATTCTATTTTCGTCATTTATTTGACTTACTTTTATGTATTTTCGTAACTTTTGTATTTGGATATGTTTTGGGCTCAATTTGAGGTCTTTTAGGTCAATAAGTCATTGTTTGGTTAGGTTTTATTGGTACCTATTTGGGTAAGGATAAAACTAGTAAGTTCGCTGGTTTCAACCCAATTTTGAGATTGAGTCCAGCCAAATCTGATCCATTTCGCCCAAAATTTCCAAACTGTGTATACATGATGACATGCATTTTCAAACCAATTTATCTGCCCAAGATGCAGAACTCAATCACATCATTGTAATGAGGAGTCATATCCACAATTAGACTTCTTTGTTGTCCCACTGAAATTTCTTCATGACTTGAGTTTTTCAATTTATCTTGTTAGCTACCTTTTCTCTTCTAGTTATTTAGATCAATCTTTTAAGACTTGGCAATGCAGTATTATCTTACTGGGATGTTAATAATTTTTGAATTATGTGTTAGTTCTTTTCTTAGCTTTTACTGTTCCTCATGTTGTACTGGATATTGTGATTTTTGTAGTTTTAAGTCAAGCGAATGGAGGCAGAGATTGATCACAAATACCCCAAGATATGGACAAAGTGATATGACAAATCTTGGAAAAGTAGACATGACACTTTGGAGACTACCAAATCAGTAAATAAATAACATATATTTTATTGATACATCTAAAGCAATAGTTTGCTAAATTACATAACTTACACATAACAATTCAATAGAACGTAATAGTGCTTTGCAGCCAAAATGAGACTAAATGACTAACATGGACTATAGAGCATTTCTGTCTTTACAAATTACAGATGTATTCATATGGTACCAATACATTAGAGAAGCAAATAATGTTGTAGATGCACTAGTGGTCCATCTTGACTAGAGGAGAAAAAGCAAGTGACAACAATTAAAAGAAAATAATTGCTATGGCACCATTGCAATTGTGGGGGAGAGACCATTTTATTTAACTTTACGTGAAGTCTAATGCTAGTTAGATGACCGTCTTATTTATTCTAAATTGGTAAAATACATAATAAAATAAGAGTAGAATAGATGCATCTAATTCTCATGTCTACATTGTCCTAGACCATAAACTTTAAACTCTAAAACATAAAATGAAGCCCTTGGGACGCTATAATTGACCTCTGTGATGATCTATTCTGTATCTGGCTTGTATTAAAAATTCAATATTTTGTGTCTTCCATATGGGATCCTATACAACTGACACACCGATATTAGGCTGAAACCAAGTAAAAACTAACCTTGTTTTATGCTGCTGTTTCAGATCAGTTATGGTAGATAGTAGATACATATCTGCATTGTCTGATTTTCAAACTATGATTTTGACATATCCCTTGCATAACTAAATTTTATTTTAATTTTTGAAATACTAGATACTTCTAAGTTGTAAAACACGTGCCTAACTTGTGTCAATGTCAGACAAGCATGGTAATTGAGGTGTCCATGGGTCCATGTATTATCTAATTTTGTTGTCCATTCATCCCATATATTATTCATTAAATTTATTCTCTTATTTTGGGGGTTTATCTACAGGTAGAAGAAAAATGTCGAATGCCAAACCCATTTGATGAGTTTATTTTATTTTAATTACTTACCAAGCCTTAGCCTTTATTCATTCACATTTATTTGATTTCAAATGATGTCTTTTCTTGTAGTTGGCAACGACAATTCTCTCTTTATGCACAAGCAATAGGGAGGTACCACCTGGGTATGACACCCTCTTGAAAGTCGGGTAAGTCCCTGAGTATTAGGTATATTGCAAATCTTATATTGGTATGATTTGCTGATGCTTCTTTTTATCTTTTATTTTCGATGTTTATTCTTCCATGAAGAGATGACTAAAATTACATAAAAGATATCAAGAATGTTGTGTAAATATTGATAAACTATAGCAGGTCAGTTGATTTTGGTGGATTTGGCTGAAGTTCAGTAAATATAACAAAATATGATGATTTGATGTCAGATTTGGGTACTTGGTTTCTACTTAAGTTTACTTTTCTAAATCTCATACGAAACATATTTGGTTAAATAGTGCAACATAATGAAATAGACTCCTATTTTCCTTCCAAACAACACTATATGGAACTCATTTCAGTTCCACTATTTCCCTAAAAGTGGAATTAATTTCCAAATAAAATCAACTGAATTGTACTAAAACGAAATCCATGTAAAATTTGTTCCAGACAGAGTTGGGTGAATCTTAATATGTAAATTATTAGGGTCAAGATGAGGGCTGTGACTTGGGTGAATCTTTCCCTTTTCTTTAGGCCGTGAGCTGATCTCCTTCATTTTTTTAATATATTATGTGATTATGTGTCGAATGTAAAGGGATAACTTTGGTGATACAATTCCATTGTCTTGGGTTTCATGTATTAATGTAGACATCTTGTTCACGCACTATTTTCTTGGTTATTAATGGGTATACATATTGTTTATACTAAGGTTTCAAGTATCTAAGTATCAGCAGTATTGCTAATATTCGTAGTATCGGCCATCCGTATCGGTTTGTATTTTATAATAATTTTTAAAATACAGGAAAATTCTGATTTTTTATAAAAAAAATAATAAGATATAAATTATTTATATATAAAGTCTAAAAACTAAAAAATAAATATTATTTTCTTAATCCCTATCTCTTCCTCTTTTTACCACTCACTCCTCTCACATAAATAAAAAAAATTCTTACCTTCTCTCCCACTAATTCTCTCTTGTATGAGTGGAGAGGGAAACTGGACTTGACCCAAGCAAGTCAAGTTGTATGAGTGGAGGTAGATCGAGACTAGAGTGCTATATGGAAACATAATCCGTCTTGGAAAAGAGGGTACTTTCGACTACTACTACTAAGGGAAGGACTTCGTCAATTTTGTTTATGGGAATAGGGATATAAAACCCCGACCTAAGGGAGGGCAAGCTGTTTGAGCGAGAGGAACACTGGACTTGTCCAATTAATCGTTGTATGCCAAAGCAAAGGAAGCTCTTGTCATTGAATGTAAGAGCGAGGCTACTACAGGGACGATGGTGATTCTCTAATAGAGTAAAGGGGTGTATGCCTCGTCAAGTCTCACATCAACTACCACATCTCTCCCTCTCCAATCATAGTTTTTTAGTTTTTTATTTTTTCTCCACATCTCTCTCTCTCTTCTCTTCCCCTCTCTCTTTTCTTCCCTCTCCCTCTTATACCTACAAACTCTCTCTTCTTCCCTGTCATTCCCTCTCTCTTGCTCCCTTTCTTACTCCCTCTCTTTCTCTCTTACTCGTACCTGTCTCGATTGCCTCTAAAAACACTAATTGTTGCCTCTTAAAATTCTCATGTGTTTTTGAATAAAGTAGTTGACATGAAATAACAATGGGATTGTTAGGATTTTAGGAACGATGATAAATAGAAAGAGAAAAGGAATGCGTTTGACATCTCCATTCTCAACTAGGGTTTCATCCTAAAACTCACATTGGAGATAAATCTCAATTATTTTTTTTAATTTCTTCATTAACTTTGATTGAATAAAAAGTTAATCTATATATAGACCTTATAAATGACAATAAGCAAATAATACCCTACACAATTGCAAAAAAATAAAAATAATTTTAAACACCATAAATAGTAAATGTATAATAAAAGTAATTCACTTAAGACTAATTTCTGATATATGTTCTCGTGTTTTATATCACTGATGTTTGCATCATTCTCCTCGGTTGAAAAGATTTTAACTCTGTTGAGTGTCTCTTGCAACATTCATTTTGCTCTAGTCTCACAATTTTTTGTCACTCCAAGTCACGTTGATCATGTCAAATATCATCATATTCATGAATAGGTTTTCACACCTTTATCCACAAGCTAAGGTTTCACACCTAAATCTTCTTGATGATAAGACTTGTCCTTAATGATTTCTAGTAGGTGATTGAGACTTTCCTCATACTGCTCTAGCCTATCAAGTTCTTATCGTTCCAAGTCACTTCAGTCAAGCACAAGTATCGTCATGCTTAGGGATTTGTTTTACACCTTTATCGTCAAGGTAGGGTTTCACACCCAAATCTTTCTGACGTCAAAACTTGTTCTTAGTTTCAGAATCAATTGTTGGGATGAAAGAAGAAGATGGGGGTGCAACGGTGGTGGATGGGGTTGGCAGCTACAAGTAGGCGACGACAAGTGGTCAAGTTCAAAAAAGATGGCGTTGGTGATAGTGGAGAGCGATGCGAGCAATGTTAGTGTTGGTGGAGAGTGATGCTGGCAATGCTAGTGTCTGTGGAGCGCTATGCTGGCAATGTTAGTGTCGATGGAGCGCTATGCTAGCAAAGTTAGTGTCGGTGGAGCGCTATGCTGGCAATGATGTTGTGGGTGGAGACCACTATTGGCGGCGATGACATCGGTGGAGAAGTTGCTAGCTATGAGGAGTTTGGTGAAGTAAGGAATCAAGTTAAGGTTAGAGTGGGTTTAAAAATATGTTTGAGGTTGCATCGGGTGGGAATAAGGTTGGTGTTAAGGCTAACGGGTGCTAATAGATTTGGATTTGGTTGAGTTGGTGAGTTGAGTTGATTTGGGTTTAGGTTGGTTTGAGTTCAGGTGAGTTTGGGTTTAATGGGTTGGAGAAGGTGAGAGAATTTTGGTATTTTGGGGAAAAAATTAAAATTCGTTTAGAGGATTAAGGTAAAAAAAGATTAGTTGAAATATGAAGGAAAGGAAAAGTCACTAGAATTTAAAATTTAATTTCGAAATTCATAAAATTCAAAAATTTAAAATTTCGAAATTCTTGAAATTTTTTTTTTTATTTTTTTGCTCACCTATGACAGAGAAGAATATTGATTTAGGTGATAATGGACTATTGGATGATGCACTAGCACTCCATGTTTGGTGACCGTCGGATCTTGCTTTGTGGTTTGAGAGTGATAACAAGTTCTTCTTATTCCTCCATAATGGTGATCTCATGCGACTCGAAACTTATCGTATTCAACATATTGTGTAGTTTGCGATGATCCGACATTTGTGATGCAAGTGGCCAGACGAAGGATAAGCATAGAGCAGCATAAAACTTAGAAGACAGCCCTGTCTATACCTAGTAGAAATGGTGATGAGGTTGGGGAAGTTGGGTAGCACAAGTGGATTAATGGGCAACGGAGGTAGAAAAGATGGTTTGGAGAAGATTTGAATTTAAAAAGAATTATTGCTCTGATACTAAAATGATGTGAAACAATAGAATCGTTAAGATTCTAAGAATGATGATGGGTAGAAAGAGAAATAATTAGGAATAGAAATTTTTTGAATAAAATAAAAAATAGATGTGAATCAAACAAAACAAGAAATACCTTTATCTTGTTAAAACAAGATATTAATCCATCTTTGCCAATAATTAATCGCTACATGAATATGATATGACCAATTTGTCTTCGATAAACGGAAATGCTTGGTTCGCAGAAATAAAGAGACAGAGTCTATGTTTTCTCTATCCATATTTTTCTATGTCCTTATGTTCTTATCTTTCTAACGATCTAGATTCATAACCAAAACTCACATTGGAGATAAATCTTAAATTTTTTAATTTCCTCATTAACCTTGACTGAGTA
Source organism: Typha angustifolia (assembly GCF_048772165.1). Lineage (NCBI taxonomy): Eukaryota > Viridiplantae > Streptophyta > Magnoliopsida > Poales > Typhaceae > Typha > Typha angustifolia. The sequence goes on along the minus strand of NC_133252.1, from coordinate 4,441,512 downwards.
AAAAGTTAGTCTATATATATACCTTACAAATGATAATAAACAAATAACACCTTAAACAATTGTAAAAAAGTAAATATAACCTTAAATACCATAAAGAGTAAATGTATAATTAAAATAATTGACTTAAGATTAATTTCCTGAATAAAGAACTGCACCGATACATGTGCTTGTGTTATATGTCTATTGATGACCGCATTAGTAGTATAGTTCTAAAAGTTATTTTTCTTTTTTCTTTGTCTTTTTTTTTTATGCATCTTATATTCTCACAATACAAAAGAACTTTATCTATTTGTTGTGGTCTTTTTGCAACTTTTGCAGTTGCAAGCTTGGTGAGAGCCGTATAATTCTGTGTGAGGAAGGCACAAAGCATAGGTTGCAAAAATTGCAGCTCAACTACCCAAGGTTAGCTACTTAGCTCTATCAGCAATGTCGTACTTTGAATTGATTGAGGACATTTACTAATTAGTTGATCATTTCTCTTGCTAAACTGAAGCATCAACTCTCAAGAGACTGGACCAAACTCCAAAGCTATACTTTATGTTACTTAACGAGTTGCAGTTAACTGTTGGTGCATAGTCCTACCAGTTTAGATGCACGAACCTCTTAAAAGTTAAAAGTGTTGTAATTAGGCAACAAATATCTCAACAGTACAGAAACTTCAGATGCATCTTAAGGTTCCATTGTCAAGAAGTGTTATTGATCTATACAGCTATGCTTTTAAATCTGGAATTTAACATTTAAAGAAATTCATACGTAATTTTTGCAACAATAAGCATTCCTCTATGATACTTTACCCTTTTATTATAACAATACATCTCATCCTGATTTTGCCTTATCTGAATTTTTGAATGGCAGTGAAGATGTTGCTTTTGCTTTAAAGGATTGTTCAGATCTTCCTTGGTTATCCAAATATCTCTGATTGCTTATTTGGTGAAAAACGCAATATTCTGGCTTCCATTTCTCAGCTCTATCTTGGGCTTGTCAAGGAGCAAATGCTGGTAAGTTGACATGGTTCTTTCAATCATCCTCTTATGTCATTTATGAACTTCAATTCTGAAACAGTGATTAGATAGAAGTCATAGAAAATGTTGAGGTTGAAAGTTAGCTCTATGCTCACTTGTGGCAATAACTAGCAATTTTATTAAGAACAGATCATGATTAGTTGAATTAAGATTTAGAAAGTTCACCATTAATATTTACTTGTAAAGTAGTGAGGATGTAGTACTGAATTTCCCTACTGATTCTGTTGATGTTTGTGATTCCCTGAGCATGTTGCGAAAGTCATGCAATACTTGTTTTCTGTGGCTAAAGTATATAGGTGTTGAATGCTCATTTTTCTTTATCTTGTTGATTTCATTTGTCAGGTTTAGTGGGGTTGTCTCATAATTAGTGATTTGGTATTAGCTTTATTTATTTGGTTTGCTTGAATGTATCTTTGAAGCTGCAAGCTTGGCATATAGGGGGCCGTTTGATTCATATATTTGAAGAAACTGCAATTATCCACCTCAAGTGTGGTATGAAAATCAGTTTTTTGTTTTATAGATATCATAATATAGTCTTTTCCACGTGCCAAGTTAGGCCTATATGCAGAATCCTGACATCCACTCAAATTAAATGGGTGTAAAACATGGATTCTCAACCTTTGGTGAGAAAGAGGGAATGATCAAAGGTTTTTGTTCACGCTGGTTTCGCATTTAGAGCTGCAGATGCAGCGTTTAGAAATACATGAAGCCAAACTGCCCCTAATGGTTTCTTAAATGCAGTGTTTAGCTTCAGAACTTAGCATAAATCTGATTCTATTTTTTTGCATGATACCCTCTTCTTTCAGATTTTACATCACTTGCTAGTTGTCAATGATCTTGGGGATCCTTCAAATTTATCAAACAAGTAAACTTCTACAAAGATGTACTGCATTTGTGCGAGTGAAAAATTGCTATTGATCCACAGCACGGTATCGAAATTAGTCATGTTCTCATTTGTAGTTCTGTAAAAGCTGCATGATATTTATTATCTACGCAAGGAAATCACACATGCTGGAGCTGTTGCAAATATTTAGCTCCGTCGCACTCGGCTCATAAACCAGTCAACCAACAACTCATGGTGTGCAGCATCTGAGGAACATTTGAAGTGGATCAGATGGAAAGTTGCACCTCTTTGTCTAGTGAAACACCATGTGCTTCTAAACTTAAAAATAGTTCCAAAAAATGTTCCTCAAGAACAGTAATGCCTCTTAATGTTGCACTCTATTAATGCGATTGTTTCCGCATGAGGAAAGCTCTCGCTGTATACGATGTACCATTTGATCAAATATTAAAGCTTGCACATTTTTCTTTTCTGTGGTTCAGTAAGTTTGCCATTAAGGCGATCAGCTGTCATTGTCAATGTAAGTTGCAACCACAAAACCACAATTCGGAATCCATATATTGATTCCACCAGGATGTCTTGAAGGAAATTCTACTAAGATTATCAATTCTTTATAGGGTTGTATCGTTTCTTGTATTAAAAAATGTGTGGATCAAGAGATATGTGTTTCTCTAGATGTTATATCTAGAAAAATAAATGGCTTGTTTGGTTAATTATATTCTATAATGCTGAACATATGTTTAGTTAGTTATATTTTTTTAATGATGTATTTAGTAAACACGTGTTTAATTAGAGGAGAATAGAAGAGAAGGGAAAGATGAGTTAGGATCGAGAATAGAAATATGAGAAGATGAGAGAGATGGGTTGGGTTGAGATCGAAATGAGAGGAGAGAAACAGGTTGGGGTTAGGTTAGGTTTGGGATTAAAATAAGAGAAAAATAAATTAATTAAATTGGGATGGCTAGATGTAGTCTTCTGATATCTAATTTAATTCAAGTGGATGTTAAAAGAGTGCATATGAGTCTAATTAACTTTTTTTTTTAAAATTCTAATTTAATACAGCAAATTAAATAATAATTTTTAAATTAGATAGACCTAAATATCCTAATCCATCTCATTATTTTTGAAGGGAAGCCTGTCATTTTTGCGTTGATACCATTTCATATTGCGTCGCTTGCGTCAAGCAACGGTATTTATGCCTGCGAAGCTAACTTCGTACGCCTTTATCTCCAACTTCTGAGGGGTTCAGAACTTTTATCAGTTCTCCCATTAAATGTTTGCAGAGTTTTTGACCAAACTAGCACTCTTTCAAAACTTAATTTTCCATATAAAACGTTAAAAAGTTTAATATTTTATTCAGCGTTTTATATTAGAAAATACTAAATATTTAAGCGTTTTATTAGAAACAACTGAAGAAAATTTAGAAGTAAAATATGGAAAAGCTTTTTTTTTTTTTTTTTTTTAAATACCAAAATTGTACTTGCACCAACTTTGATGATATTTTGCTTATATTAAATGGAGGGAGATGTCATTTGTAAAATATAGAAAATATAGGTTTTTTTTTCTTTAGTTCTCTCTCTTCTTTGGAGGGAAAAATTAAATATCTTAACTATTATTTTATAACTGATCCTCTCAAACTACCAAAATTCCTAATCTCTTCCTTGCCACCTAGAGATTTCCTTTTCTTGAACTCATCTTGCACTAATATGTAACAAGTAAACAACCACTTATTATTATAATAATACCTAATTCTCTCTTTTCTCCTTTTTTTTCATTCAATATTTTTATATATTATAGGTTACTAATTCATCTCTAAAAGGACATCATTTTAATCAAATATCATCTCAATCACTATTTTCCTTTTTCTCTTTTCCTTTTGTCTCTTCATCCATCCATTACAATAAAAAAAAAATATTCTAATCATTTGTCAAACTATCGTTTCAATTTTATATCGCATCAAATACAAAAATTATACACTATACTAGTTTTAAAAAAAAATAGAAAAATAGCTTATACTACAATAAGCTCTCTTATCCTAGAATAAAAAATTAGTAGAACTTAATTCATTTGATGAATGGAGCCATTTAGTGAGTTTGGTCCTCAGCTTATGGTATCTAGAAGTGTTCACCTAAAAGGAACCACAGTTTAAAACAAAAATTTTAAAAATATAAAAGAGATTATATAAGAAGTTAGCGGAGTATAAAAGTCTCCACTAGAATTGGGGACAAAAAATTAAACAAGTTAAGAAGGAAATTCCCTCATCCCAAATATACTCAAAACCGAGGCTTCTTCCCTTTTTTTACAAGCCAGTCAACAGTGAGATTAACTTGATGAGATGTATAACTTTACAAGTATTAAAACTGCTAGTTAGGTTCTTGATATCGTCAATAATAGAAATAATAGACCATGGAGACTTAACCATCTTTTAAAATACCAACCAAGATGATTGTGTCAGACTCAGCCAAACATTTGGTTAACTTTTTTTGGACCAAACAGAGCAAAGCTTCTTTTAAAGCTATAGTTTCAGCGATGAGTGCCGACTTATAACCCTTATCATCAATCTGCCCAATAATCTCTACTGCTATTATAAGTTATTGGTCTCAGTTGTTTCTTGTAGTATATATGAAATGTACATGTTGACATGTGACAAAATGCTATCATTACCTTGTTTTTTGGTGATGCAAGGTTCTGCAAATAGGATATGAACCACAATAAAAAATTTACATGGCCTCAAGTGGGTATTATATATCCTTCACGACTCATACTTTTCTAATGCTCTACTGATTTGGTTATCTTGAGTAGCCACATCGTGTAGCAGAACTCGTTTGTGCTACTCTGACATATGATCACAGATAGTAGGGAATAAAGTCTCTGGCGAGTTAAGATTGTTTATATCTGTAATCAATCGTTCAGGCGTATTCACATGGACATTTGGGTACCTGAGGTGAAAAATAAAGATACCAACATATCCAGCATTTGTTAGTGCGAAATTAAGGAAGTACTCTCTTTTCTTGATCTCAAGTCTTTCCAGCATTGCTTTAACCGATTTGTAATTGCGACAGAAATATCGTCGGCAAACAATCTTCAAATAATATCTCCAAATCACCTCATGATACACCGACAAATAGAAAAAAACTAAAACTGGGTAATTGTAGCCTCATAGAACTTGATGTTTCTTGTCAATCCAAAAGGAGTCGTGACGCAATGTCTCGCTCTTTTTTATTGCAATGGGGACCATGAGAAGATTCTGGCTGAGCTTGGATGCACCAAAGGATCTTTGACTATGTACATTTGTTAAAAAGTGAGTACGTCTCCAGAGCCTGCAACACAGATCATTGGCTTATTGTAAACTCTTGTTTTGGTGAAAGCTGGGTTGCAGTAAGTTTGCTCAATGAAAATAAGACAAAGTGGAGCTGAATAATCAAAATGGTTATCAAGAGTCAACATTACACAGGTCAAAACCAAAATTTATTTCAATCACCTAGTTATGTTTGGTAATAACAATCTTAAACTCAAAACTAGTGCACTGACCAAAAAAAGAAAAAAATGATATACATGCCCACTAAATGTTGTAATCAACAAAAATACTACTTTTTTCCTTCAATAGAGTTTAGCTAACAACTGAAAAGCATTGCAGTGGTAAATAGATGCATTGGTCATTTAGTAAGTTCTAATCTTGAAGGTTTGAGTAAATGCAAGGTTGACTTCAGAGCACAGAAGATATGTAATGGTAATCAAGAGAGGGTACATGTTGAAAATAACCAAACTATAAACTACACATTTATGACATTACTAAGCATTTTATTTTTAGCTTAAGAGAGCTATGCTGTATAAGGTACCTATAATCTACAACGGATGTTATAAGAAACTAAGTATATTAGGGAACTAAGTTGCTAACAATAGAGTTACCAAGTTCAAGATTTTAATGATTTAACAGGAAGTGCTCTCAGAACATACAAGATATGCGGTAATCAACAGAGTTCTTGAGATTACATCACTGGCAATAACAATATGTACAATACCACTGAAATAGTGAATTATATACTCAGCGAAACACTAAACCTATTCTTTCAATAGTAAGGAAAAGGAAAACCTTGTGCAAGAGTGAAATTTCTTTGAGCTTATCAGCAATCATATGACTTAGTAGTTAGGTGCACTGAATGGGTGTTTAGAAACTACAGATTCAAAGAATAAGTTAGCATTTTCTGGGTGTCATTCATTTTTAGCAAAAGATAGCTAAATTTTTGTGGCATACCTATAATTGACAAGGGAAATTAAGAAACTCAGTCAGTCAATTCAGTTACTAGCAATGCCCAAGGGATATTAGATTGGACAAACCTCAGGATGTGCAAGATGGTAACTCAGTCTAATTTTAGAACATATGTGAATTGCAAAAAATGTAAGCAACCCAAAGCCTTCAAGAAAAATGCGAAAACGAAGTAATGGAACATTGAAGTTGATTCATATAGATATACGTGACCTATTTCCTCCTCGTAAAAGTGGGGAACAATATTTCATCACATTTATTTACTCTAGATATGGTTAAATTTATTTACTCTCTGAGAAATCAAAAGCTCTTAGAGCCTTTAAAATTTTCAAAAAAAGTGCTAAAAATCAATTGATAAAAGAATCAAAGTAGCCAGATTAGATTGGGGTTTTTAAAAGAAAGTGCCGACAATTTTCAAAGAGTGTGAAATTTTTTAAAGAGAATGTTGAAAACTATGTATAAGATGACTACTTCTACCTAGGGTGCATCGACATTCTATTTACCATATCAACAAGTAAGTTTCCAATCATGATAAAGTATTTTATTTAATAGTAACTCTCCAACAAGATATGTACTTCAGCATTTTAACTTGCTCATAGATTCGAGACAACCTCTAAAGTAATGAGACTATGGCCGCATACATATTGCACACCGTAGACCCTGCATTAGCAAGAGTCTCTTCTTGTTGCTGGAAGTTTAAACAATAAAAATGTTGTTTATGAATGATTTTCCATATCATAGAACCAAATATCACTAATAGATATTCCATAACATCGACATAGAAATTTAGACTTTCTCTATTTTCATCATCATAAGATCGTTATCCTGACATTTGGAATGGAAAGTTGCTCTCTATCCTAAAGCACACACTACAGTGTAATGACCGTTCTTAATGTGAATATTATAATAAACTTCTACGCATAGCTGCTGGCACAGTATATAGGTACATCATCTAGGATAGAAGAAATATAATAGTCAAAGAAAGTTTCAAAAGTTTAACTCAGAATAGACATTAGAAACCATGAAGGTAAATTCAGCTTTAGAATAAAGTCGAACCTGATCAGTTTAGCTCTTCAATTACTAAGTATATCGTTCCTCAATATGCAAGTCATAACTTCAGTTGGGCTATCAGTTTTAAGGTGGCATGAGTTGTTGAACTGAAGCTTTGTGCTGAATTTTGATTTGAACAATCTCAAAGAGACTTGTAAAATGCTAGCTAACCAAGTTAGCTCTCATTGACCAGATAATGCAGCAGACAAAAAATATCCAGCAGAACTAAGCCCTGAAAGGGCACTCATTAGTCATTTCTCCTTAGTAACACGTTCCCTAGTGATTTCATTCAAAGCATTTCCAAGTTAGAGGGTACTCAGGTAACATTTCCAAATTCTAAATTATTATGCTTTAATTTTTTTTTAACAGGAAAATTAAGACGTCATTTTATACTTAAATTTAGTATTCTGAGGAAGAAACAGTTAATGTTTATTGCTTCCCCAAACTTAAACAGAACATCCATGAAAATGGTAACTAACCACATTCTCTTAAAATGTTTAGCACCATTGTGTATACCAAGACAGAATGAATATCTGTGTCATTCCAAAACTTCAAAGAAGATGAATTGAATTTTGAAAATATAATTAACTTGTGAGATAACAGGATATGCTAATCTATATTAAGTTATTAACCTTCCAAACCATGCAAGATAGGTGAGGGAAAGAATTATGCTAATCGCCCATTGCAACAACTAGTTAACAATTTGAAGATAATCCACTTTATTCACTAAGAGGATAAAAATTAAAAGTGTAAATCTAAGATCTTCAGGTAATAGAATTGTAAATAAGAGCTTAGAAGAACCTAAATGAAATTATTTTCAGAAAGGAGAAAACATGGATACCTAAAAGAAACTCACGAAATTATCCTACAGGTAGTGGGCCAATGTCACCATTTCTGATAGCGCGGGCAATCTCCCTGGCGACAATTAAGCATGATGAGATCCATCCACTCAGGACAATCCACACCCCGTTCATCAGCCAAATCATCGACGTACACTGCATCGTTGTTGAAGCTATTAATCTTTCTTTCTTTCTTTCTCCTACTTTTGCCCTCTCAAGAACTCTTCTGCGAAATTGATATCGAGTATGAAATCAACAGCCAACATCCATACCAAAAATGAAAGTCTCATATTCACATTGCCAACTTTTAAAAGACCCTCTATTGTTCCAAAAAAGATGAACATTTGACACGAAAAGAATATTGACGAAGGTATCAAAACAAAACCAAGAAGAGAAATAAGAGGAATTGAAATCCTATCTTAGTTGTTTCATCTATCGTTCTCCCTCCAATGATGAACTCATACCCAAATCACACAAAAGAATGGCAAGGACATTCACATCGAAATAATTTGAAAAGAAACAACCAAACTAATATATGACATTAGGGATTGAACTTTACCCTCGAAAGCAATAACTTATGCCATCAAAAGGACTCTTTCCGTGGAAATTGATCAGTATCAGATGAATCCAAGTATCCAACCAAACCCAATTCAGGAAGAAGCAAAGCAAGAGATGAAGGCAAGAGTGGACAAAGTCTAGCGGAAGAGCAATGATTTTTGTTCTTTATAGTTGGCCCACCGCAACAGTCTACGCCATCAAAAGGACTCTTTCCCTAGAAATTGATCAATATCATATGAATCCAAGTTTCCAACCAAACCCAATTCAGGAGAAAAAAGTCTAGCAATGATTATCGTACTTTATAGTTGGCCCCCGGTTTTGGTGTCGCTGACTGCAGGAAATTCCTGCATGCGGTGTTACTTGGCAGGTTTTCATTGCCCAATAAGTAAGATAGCCAATCAGTTTCCAATGTAGTAAATTCGTGCATTAGACTTGCAGGTGGTCACATTTAGATGCCCTTTAATTATTAGAGGAGAGGAGAGATCTAGGGTTTTGAAAATGAAAGAGAGCACCGTTGAAGTAGAAGGTGACGCGAAGAAGCCCCCAGCGCCAACTAGTTTCTTTGTCCTCAACGCCTCCTATTTCTAGGAATTAGTCACTTCAACGATCTTTGATGGTTATACGGGTATCCAAAGTACGATTGGGGGGGGGGGGGGGGGGGGGGGGGGAAGGAAGATATCCTCCTCAGGAGAGCAACAACCCAGGTTCTGGGCGTCTGTAGCTGCCAACAACAAGCGGCTATAGGAAACTAAAGGGAGGATTCCGGCTGAAATACTTGCTAAACTCAAGCAACAAACGACCAATTGTGTCATTGTCGACCTAGAGATGCTGGCAAGGTGCAGAGAAAAGTGGAAACAAACCTTTTTTGGGAAGTTCTTGGGTAAATGACTCCCTCTAAAAAGACTCAAAAGCATTTTGGCGAGACTATGGCAAGGCATATCAGGTTTCTCCGTCTTTGATATAGACAACTACTTCTATGCATTCAGGTTCGACAAAGACGAGGACATGGATTATGCACTGAGAAACGGCCCATGGATGATCACTGGAAAGGTCTTGAAAATGATTCCATGGCAGAACAATTTCAGACCATCCTTAGCAGCTTTTGCCATAGCTCCCGTCGTCTGGGTCCAATTCCATAACCTCCCTAAGGAATATTGGGAGTTAGAAGCCCTCATCCGGGTTGCAGCTTACTTTGAAAAACCCCCTTAAAGTGAATGACAACTATGGATCACATGAGAAGCCACTTCGCTTGTGTATGCATAGAGATTGACCTTTTATAGCCACTAAAAATAGCCGTATGGCTTGGCCCAAAAGAGGACGAGCTGGAACAAACAATCATCTATGAGAGCATCCCAGCTATCTGTTACCAGTGTGGTAGGATAGGCCACAAAGAGGAGCTATTCAAGGAGCTAAGCAAGGAAGAGGATGCATCCAAGGAGAAAGACCAAGAACAAGCAGCCAATGAAGAGGTCAAGAAGGATGGTGGAGATAGACCAGTAAAAACAGAAGCAGCAAAGGCCAACTCGGTATATGGTTCATGGCTAACAGTCCAAAGGAAGGCCAACAGGAGGCCACGGGGCAAGCCCAACGAAAGCCATGGTGGAGGCAACGCATCCCGCTGCGGCTGAACCCAAACAGCAAAGCCAACCAAGACCCAAGAGCGATCATGGCAAAGGCAAAAGGCTGTACGGTTGAACACCCAACCAGCAGACTCCGTTAGCCAATCTAAAACATCAACAAGAGGTCAGGAGGAGAGCACTTAACGGTAGCCTGCGAACTAATGGGAAGAGGGATGCTGTGCCGCTAACCTGCGAGCAAAGCAGCCCGCACTCCAAAGAAGGAGCGCTACACCAAGGAGTGGACAAAGGCAAGGCCAAGGTAGGGGAGAACTATACTACCTCACGCCATGGAAGCTCACAAAAAGTGGCACCCAAGCAAATAGTCAAAGGCAGGAACAAGAGAGATAATACACCAAGCACAGAAGCAACTGCCGCGGTGGAGCCTACACCCGACACGTGGAATGACCAATTGATAAGAAGTGACAGCACATGGGGAGAAGTAGCTAACATACACACGAACGAGGTGACTACCCAAACCAAGGGAGTGGCTACCATAAATGGGATTGACATACGCCTTGGCTCAGGCCATGCAGGGTCCTCTCGCACTACGTATATCAAAACCATTAGGAGGCCGGAGCCAACGTCGAAGTTTACGCCCACATATCCGCCAAAGATCTCCCAAGATGGGATGGCAACCTTCAGGACCAAGCCAAAAGCGTACAAGGACCCTAGTTCTCAGGCGCACCACGACGGATTGGTACTAACTGTCCGGCAAGCGCTCCTACCAACCCTACAACAGGATGGTGAATGCAGCATGGACGTTGATGAGACCAACATGCAACTGGCCCTGGTGGTCCCATCCGCAGCCATACATACTAAAGCTGTGTCCATGGAGACGGACGGCAACACTAGCGAGCCTGCATATGGCATGGAAAGATCACCTTTCTCCAAGAGAGGCAAGTTGCACTAGGACCTCCCCCCACCCTTAATAGTTTACTTATGAATAAAGCTTTGATATGGAACTGTAGGGACGCAATGAAAAGAGAAGTTTTGGATAGATGCCGTGACCTCAACCGGGAGCACAAGATGGAAATCCTGATATTGCTCGAAACCTATGTGGACTGGGCCAAGGCTGCAACGGTGGCTAAAGCGGTGGGAGATGCTGGTCTTGGTTCTCGTGCCGGAGGTCGAAAGCTCCAATGGGATCATCATAATGTGAAAGATCAAGCTGGGGTGAGTAGATGTCCTAGTGATCTCGTGCTACGCAGTCCATCTAGTCTTCACATCCCAAACTAGCAATACCACGAACATGTCGGTGGTGTATGCAAGCAACAACCTAAGAGAACAACGAAACCTATGGGACGAGCTCCTCCAACTTGCCGCCATTGACGTCCCTTGGGTGGTGGCAGGCAACTTCAATGCCTACCGCAGCACCAACGAGAAGAAGAGCTGCGGAACGATCGAGCTCGGGTCGAAGAGGAAAGCTTTTGCGGACTTCACCGAAGCTGCTGGGTTATGCAACCTTGGCTTCGAAGGGCTGCCTTACACCTGGTGTAATAACCAGGTAGGGAGCCGGCAAATCTGGGTGAGGCATGATCGGGTGCTGGCAAACACCAAGTGGCTAGGCCTGCACCCCATGGCCAAAAGCACCTAGACCGCTCAGCCTCCGACCATGCCCCGCTGTTGCTGTCGACCCCGACGACAAACTCTCTCAAAGCGCGACCGTTCGCTATGAATTGCTCTGGCTCGAATACAAGAAGAGTGAGCAAATAGCAAGTGAAGTTTGGGTCGGGTGAAATCGAGGCAACCCCATGCACACCTTCACACACAAGATCTAACAACTCCAAGCAAGATGAAACGATGGAGCTAGGTAGCAGTGGGTGACCTCGAAGCCAAACTAGCCGACGTCTGCCAGGAGTTAGATGAGTCCGAGTGCTTGGATGCAGTCGGGAATCTCCCCGCAGAAGGGCTCGCAAGGCTCCGCAGTCTCTATAACCACAAGTCTGCCCTTAGTAGGTAGATCAATATTAAATGGCTACAAAGATTGTGGCTCAAATGGGTGCAAGAAGGTGATCGAAACTCCAAATTCTTCCACCTCACGGCGTTGATTCGCAGACACCGAAATATGATCTCGGGCATCTTCCAGGAAGACGGAAGATGGGTCCAAAGCAAAGAAGTGGAGAGGACCTTCCAAGCATTCTACAACAAGCTCTGGGGCCCGGTTAGCAACAACGAAACTCAGCACACCAGATGGCCACCCCTGCAAATGATATCGACAGAAGAAGCCGAGAAGCTCATCAGCACCGTCTCAGTGGAAGAAATAAAAAAAGCACTGTGGAGCCTCCCGCGGGGCAAAGCACCAGGTCCACACGGTCTACAAGCAGAAGTTTACATCAAATTTTGGGATGCCATGAGCAGCGGCCTTTGCGAAGCCATAAGTCATTTCTTCAACCATGCCTCCATGCCCCACCACCAGGGAAGAACCCTAGTGACCTTAATATCGAAGAAGGATAGACCTACAATGGTAAAGGACTTTCGTCCAATCTCGCTGTGAAATTTCAGCTATAAGATTATCTTTACAATCTTAATAGACCGCATGAAAGCCCTTCTCCCTCGGCTCGTTGAGCCGGAGCAAGTGGCCTTCATTGCCGATAGAAGTATTTCGGACAACACTCTCATGGCCCAGGAAATCGCACACTCGATGCACAACACCAGAAGCGAGCCGTAGTTGCTGATGCTCAAGCTCGATATGGGGAAAGCCTTCAACCGCATTAGCTGGGCTGTGGTTTTACAAATGCTGTCTAGCATGGGATTCCCGGAGTGGTGGTGCAACTAGATCAAGGCATGTGTTAGCTCACCGAGGTTCGCCTTTCTGATCAACGATACGTAGTCGGAGTGGCTACTGCCCCCACCGCGGCCTTCGATAGGGCGACCCACTATCCCCATACCTCTTCATTTTGGTTTCTCAGAATCTGATGAGCCTACTAAACGAGAAGACAGAGTCAGGCCAGCTCTTCAGGTTCAGAGCAGGTGACGTCCAGCTAACACATATGCTATATGCGGACGACCTGTTGGTCACCGCCCAAGCTATGCCTACCACCGCAACGTGTGTCCTCTACTGCTTGGAGGAGTATTCTTGGTTGACAAATCAGAAGGTCAACCTAGAAAAATCAGAGCTTTTCCTACTGTAGTGGATCAAGCCAGAGGAGAAGGAAGCAATATGCAACTCGCTTGGATTAAGGCCAGCATGCATGCCCTTCAACTACCTTGGTGTCCAAATTTTGGGCCAGCGAATCAAGGTGAGGGAGCACAACCGCTTAGTTGATCGCGTTGCGAAGAAGTTGGCAGGTTGGAAAAGAGGAGTCCTCTCAATGGCCGACAAGCTCATGCTCATCAACGCCACCATGCTGGCTATACCCACGTACTGGATGGGTAGCACATGGCTATCGGATTCGGTCCTGGAATCCATTACCAAGAAAGCACGAGCTTTCCTATGGGACAATAGTGGCGGATGCGGTATGCACCTCATCGACTGGGATACAGCTACGTGCCCAAAGGAAGAAGGTGGCCTAAGCCATAAGAAAGCTTATGTTGGCACGTACGGCGCTCGTCGGGAAGTTGCTCTTCCAAGTGCCGAATCAGGAAGATAAGCCATGGGTCCGCATCCTTAAGGCAAAATATGGAGTGCTAAACCCTTGGGATCCGCACATACCACCTAAGGCCTCCTAGGTATGGCAGGCCCTAATCGCGACTGCCATCACCATGCAAGAGGGTTGCTGCAAGTTGGTGGGTGACGGTCGCTCAACGCGAGCTACAGTCAACCCGTGGGTCTCGCTGATATCATGGTCCCGGCAATCGCGTTGCATGCATCCCTGTTGGACGAGAAGCTGATGGTGAGCGACTTGACCTCGAAAAAAAGTTGGCCAAATGCCAAGCTAGTGGCCAATGCAGGTTCTGATCTCGCCTTCAAAATCACAATGACCGTGAATATACCGAGCATTGAGTTGGACAGATGGATTTGGTGGCCGCACCAGGGAGGCGAGCCATAGGCCAAAGCCATCTACACCTACCTTTAACCCTGCCGCTAGCCTAGATGGGAAAGATGGCAAGTGTTGTGGCAGTTCCCGTTGGCGTCGAGAGTTCACATGTTTGCGTGGAAGCTCTGTTGGGGCAGATTGCCCATCCGGGCCTATCTGCATGTGCTCCGAATCAGGCCGAACGAGAATTGCGCCTTATGTGGCATCCATCCAGAAACCATAGACCACCTATTTTTCTCATGCAGATACGTGCTGGAGGTGTGGGCTCAACTGGCTAGTGAACAGGGCTGGACTCCCAATGAAAGGCGTCATGTAGGACCAAACTGGCTTTGCAAAGAATAGGATAGGGACCGAGCAAAGGACACTGCATGCAAGGCCCTCATCACGGCAACCCTTTGGACGGTTTGGAAGCAACGGAATGCTCAGGTCTTCCGGGGTGACAACGATCAACCGAGAACGGTAGTGCATAAAGCGGTGCAACTCGCACGGGACTATGCCAAGCCAACCCGGTCAAAGATCAAGATGGCTAGGCCAAGGAAGGAATGTAGATTGTTGGCCCCGCCCCCAGGCTGGATCAAGGTGAACGTGGACGGCGCCTACTCACCGAGCGACTACCAAGAGGGAGCTGGAGCCGTGCTCAGATCAACGGAAGGCGCTTTCCTGAAAGTCGCCTAGGAGCCCACACTAGGGGACTCGATGCTACTAGCCGAAAGCAGTGCCCTACGACTCGGGCTGGCCTTGGCAAGGGGGCAAGGCTTGATGGAGGTAGAGACAGACTCACTAGAGCTGGTGCAAATCATGAAGGCGGAGCTCGGCTGCCCGTGGAAACTTTGAAATCTAGTTGCTGAGTGCAAATCCTTACTCAACTCTTTTCCAAACTATTGTCTCATCCATGTATTTAGAGAAGGCAACCATGCGGCTGATTGGGTGGCCAAACAGGGTAAACTGCATCTCAAATCGTCTTGTTGGGTCTGAACGAACCCATTCCCCCTGATCTTTGTAATTGATGCCTTAACCCCACCTAGGTGTTAAGCTAGCTAAATCCAGCTCATATTTCAAAAAATAATATAGCTTTTTTTAAAGAAATTAGGCAAGCTTAGATTAAAACCCTCCTCTCAACTGAGTTAGGAGAGGTGTCAAAATGCAAGAGGTTATATAGCTCTTGGGGAGCTCCTCAAGCCCCAAGTAAAAGCCCAACGTGGCATTTTTACCCTAGGTCACAGCCTAGTCTACTACTCTATTTCCTTCCCTAAAAATATGAGAGACTTTGGCTTTCTTAAACACCTTCAAAAGGTCAGCACACTCCTCCATCACTTGTCTTACATGCCGAAGATATCTCCCCTCATTACCTAAGACTTGGACAAGCACCTTGGAGTCCAGTTCAACATCCAACTCCATATAGCCCTAGTCCCTAGCTAAACGCAATCCAAGGTGGATTGCCTAAGCTTCTACAACCAACGGCGATTTTCCCGGTGGTGACTCCCATGCTATTGCCTCGAGTTGACCCATTCCATCCCTCAGTACTGGCTTGCCTCGCCTTAGTACCCACCAATGTCCTATGTGCCATCCATATTGAGTTTGATACAACCTTGCCTTGGAGGGATCTAGTTAACATGGATGGTAGTTTTTTTGTGGTGCAACTATATTTATTCTTTTGGCATATTCCTTCACCAACATAAGTGCAACCTTTGCTACTCCCATTGGTGCCCTCGCCTTGCCTCCAAAAGCCACCTTGTTGTGCTGCTTTCAAATACCCCAAACAATAGCTACAATCACCTCCTTCACGTGTAGGTCTTGTTGCCTTTCCTGGTGCCATTTAACCCCCAACCAGTCCATGCTGACTTTAGAAGTTATCAGTGCCAAATTTTATGTTGTCAACTCCACCTGCGTCCACACCTTGCCGCTGTATCGACATGCAAACAACAAGTGATCCACCGTTTCCTTGAAGACCCCACAAAGCTTACAACGGTCATCTAAACCCAGGTAAAGGCTGTATAGATAGGTCATGGATGGGATCCTATTCTAGGCTAGCTTCCAGCAAAAGGTCTTCAAGCATGGTGCAGCCTTCAATCTCCACAGCTCCTTACATCCATGCCAACTCCCAATGTTCTAGGGGAGAAGGAACTTGTATATGTCCTTCGTCCAAAGCTCTCCCTTTGGGTATGGCCACCATATCAAACAATCAGATGTGGTGGCAGCCCTCAAAGGGAGACATGCGATCTTGAAGGCTAACTCAAATCTAGTCGCACTAATCAGTCTCTCCATAAGGCCAAGGTTGGCCTCAAAGAGCTCAACCATCATCAGCTCCTCATCCAACAGACTGGGGTGTATGACCCGCGGTTGTCCATTCCAAGGGATAGGGGAGGTCCAAGGCTCCCCTACAGCCCACGTGGTCTGACCAGTTCTAACCCACTTGAGACACCACAGCTTCAAGTTGTTAGCAACTCTACAGAGGGTCCTCCACACCCACGAAACGTTCCCTTTAACCTTAGTAGACTAGGGATTCAAGTCACGGTACTTGTTACTGATGATGTCCACCCATGGGAGCCTCTCTTTATTCAACACCTTGAAAACCATCTTTCTCCACAGTGCAAAGCAAGCCACTTTGTCCAACTCTAGTAGAGTTAGTAGGTATGACCCTACAACCAAATCGAGCCAAACCATTGACCAAACTACCACACTACCAGATACTTTTGTCTACAATAATTGTTTAAGGCTCCAATTGATCCAACAACCAACTTGTATAGCTAGATATGAGCTAAAAAAGAGCCAACTCTCCCTAGATACAAAGGCACTAAAACCTTATCAAGCTTTAGTCAATATACTAAGCCACCTAGTTTAGACTTCAAACCATGTGCGTCGCCTAACTATTGTTCCAAACTAAATGTCGCTGAGATAAATTGCTCCAAGCCAACTGCATCACTGAGCCATCAACGAGCCAAGTCATTGAGCCAAGCTACCACCAAATAATTTTCTTCTTAATAATTATTTAGAGTTGGAGTCAATCCCATGACCTTCTTCTTGGTTATAGAAAAGGTACCTACCAACTTTACTTTTTTTTGTTAGTAGGTATTAAATCAAATGGTGGTCGCTGCGGTTCCACCATTGGATGGCAATTGGCCCAAGGAGGTCGACTATGGCCGTCAGTGGTCGTTGGAATGCCGAACTCACTACCACGAGCCACGACTTGCTAAAGCAATGAAGGTCATTGATGATGCTCTTTTGGCTTTCTACTACGACTATCGGTGGCCTAGCTTAGGTGCAGGGGTCTCGTGGAAGGGACTAGTCATGGCAGTGAGAGCCGAGAGTGACTAGATAGCCGACGGTGGAAAGCTAGGGTTTTTGGCCCTAGCTTCCACTATGAGTGGGAAGATGACCTCGACCCCACCTCGGTTGGCCATTTCGGCATTGCTGCGGCAGTGGTTTGGGTTTTTGGTGGTGGGAGGGTCTCCATCGTGGTTGGAGGAGGAGTGTTGGCCATAGTTTAGGACTCTCCAACTCCCTTGTGGGTGGAATCCTCTAGTTGTGGCTGATCGGATTTTACCATGGTCGACGGTGCTAGAGGTGCAGGGTGACCATGTAGGCTAGAAGAATGACAGTCAAGGCTTGGATCGAGTCTTTGAGGGAGGTTTGCATCTTTTTCAAATCGACCGAAAGTTCTTTGAATAACGCATTTGCCCATGGCATCAGAGAAAACCTATTATGTCTGGAGATGTGTTCTTGGCCTTCCATGGTATTAATCTCCTTCGAATTTGTCTTGGATTGCATGTTTACCAATGGCCGAGGAATGGTGGCTCTAATATCAATGTTACTAACAAGATTTGGACTGATCCAAAGGTAAGACAATTATAAAAACTTAAGTGGTTGTAGTCTCATAAGTTCGGGTTCTAATGGCTCTAATTTCACCTAAATCGAAGGTCAGGATGAAAAGATATAAGTAAAAAAGTGGAGCAAGATTAGAATAGGTAAAACGATAAATATTTGATGTTATGACGGTCGTTAGAGAGTGGTAGATGGCCAAAGGTGATAGTGGACGGCTATAAGGTAGGGTGGCTGCTGAAGATGATAGTGACTGTGGATTGTAGGTAGAATTATGGTTCTAAGTTAGATCTACTAATAAGAAAATAAACGACTATGATTAATTTACTTTTACTCCTAGATTATTTTACTTTTACTCCTAAAATAAACTCAAAGCTAAAATAATTTCTTAATGCTTGGATGCTTAAATGAATAAATAAAGAAGCCTATCCCTTATATATATAAAGGTTGAGTACATTGAGTCATACTCGGATTTAGCCCTAAATACTTATACGAGTCGAACTAGGACTTGTCTTCGAGACTTACATGACTTAATTGAACTTACTTTAGTGGCTTACGTGAGTTAATTGAACTTGTCTTAGTGACTTGCATGACATAAATAAATTTGCCTTAAGTGCTTACATAAGAAATAAATATAAATCAATTGAAAGATAAATAGACTCAATATAACCGATTAAACTAACTTAACCGATGCCGACGGATCGTGACAAATAGTAATAGAAAGTAATTCAAAAACAAAAAAAAATAGTAAGAATTCAAGGGCATAACAAAGAGCAAAATAATAAACTCAGAAAGTAACACAAATATTTAGAGCATTATATTGCCCAAAATTGAACAAATTACTTTGGTGCAAAGAAGATAGATTTATGAGCTATATGTATAAAATTTAAAATAATGATTAACAGGATTGACATTAAGAATAGAAATTATGGAAGTACATATAGTATAAGATAAATGTTTCAGCAAAAGACTATTTTTAAGTATCAACATGAAATAGTTATGGACAAAATTTGAATATGTGAGATTGAGTGTCCCTAATTGGAATATTTTATGCTTTTAATATTTAAAGAGAAGGAGAGATCAACTGCAAAAGAGGAGATGGTGGCGAAAGAAAGAGTGAGTCAAGCGAGAGAAAATTAATACCACAGTGATTGAGAGGAGAAAGAGCGTGAGAGTTTACACTAAGAGGGAGGGAGTTGTCGTTGCCAAGAAGGTAATGCTGTAGTGATTGCCGGCAAGCCATAAAAGTGAGAGCATAAGAGAGCTCGAATGTGATCACCGTTGGGAATATAATGCTGCACTGATCATTGGCAAGAGGCCGACAGGTCGTGCAAAATGTGAGAAAGAGTTGTTAACTTCGATTTAGCTCGAGTATGAGAGGAAGAAAATGGAAAAGGTGAGGGATTAAACCAGCTAAATATTGTTGTGATGGGCTTAGCCCAGGGTTTATTTATAAGTGAAAATGCTTTTCGAAAATGTAATTATTTATAAATCGCTTTTCGATTGAGCAATTTAGTAGTTGCTTTTCCAGAGCGTGATTAATTTAATGCTTTTTGTGAAAGCATTTTATGTGCAATATAAGCTGCATATCAATAGGCAATCAGTCGCTTTCAAGGAAAGCGGTCCGTGAATCGATATCAAGTAGAGTGCTTCGTTCATCGTTTTACCTAACAGTGCTTTGTTAATCGCATTCCCTAATAACTGAGGAATGTGGTACTAATTAATCGAATATGAGTCTTTGTCTACGAAAAAGTGATTTCCCTGGTGCACTAGTTTTGAAAAAATATTTTAAACAGTGTTGTGCTTTGGGAAATAAAATTTTCCGTGCCAGTACTTTTGTCAAAAACTCTAATTTATACCTTATCACCAACATTGATTTCCCCACTCAATGCATATTAAAGAAGAAACAGAAGAGGAGCTCGAATGACTGACTCCATTAACAATAAAGGAGAGAGTTCTAGCCCTCTCCCATGCCTAGAAATCCAAGATCCTTTTTATTTTATTTTTTGTAATCTTTCTTTTCAAAGATGTAAAAGGTTTTAAATACTAAATCCTTAATGAGTGATTTTTCTTTTGGATGCATAATGAGCTGCCAATCTTATTATTGATTTAAGAAGTCTTGTATCTTGTGATATTATTGAAAACACAGGATTGTATGCTCTTATTTATATATACTGTATATTTTAATTTTGATAATAATAAAATTGGTTAGATCTTATTTTTGTTGGATCACAATTTTGTTGGTGAGAAACTACTTATGCGAACATAAGTTTGGTTGGCAGTATTAATAGGATATCAGATCTGATCCTTGCTAGTTTTTGGGTGGAGATGGTGATCCAGATTTTTGGGGCTATTCTTTGTGATTTCTTTTTTTCGATTCATCTGCTTATTAATGACAAGCCTGATTATTGGGTCTTGTCTCCTCAGCCAAGGGGGTTGGCCATCATAAAAACTAGTCTACTTGTTCTTTCAGTATTCCTCTTTGCTTA
Source organism: Typha angustifolia (assembly GCF_048772165.1). Lineage (NCBI taxonomy): Eukaryota > Viridiplantae > Streptophyta > Magnoliopsida > Poales > Typhaceae > Typha > Typha angustifolia. The sequence goes on along the minus strand of NC_133252.1, from coordinate 4,421,031 downwards.
CAGACCTTCCATGGGATAGATGAAATTTACTTTGGTCGCTTCATATCCCCCCTAAGATCAAGTTATTTCTCTGAAAGATTTGTTAGGGTAAAATACCTGCTGGGGACTTGTTACATCATCTTCATCTTCGCCTTGATTCCCTCTGTCTGAATTATGGACTTGCCATTAAAACCAATTAACCATCTTTTCTATGACTGCAGTTTCTGCCATTTGTACGTGTTTTTGTCGAGAGTAGGTTTGGTGTCACCTTATCTAGTTTGCACCTGCGAAAAATGGGCAATTGATTCTGACGATAGGAGGCTCTCTGGGCCTGCCTGCTGCAGGTCATTGTTGTCGCTTTGCATTAGAAAATTTGGAAGCGTTAATTTTCAACAATACTAAAGACTCATGTTCTTGGAGTGCTCCCTCATGGCTGTCACACTTGCAGCGTTGAGGGTGATTCAATTGTATACACCTGCTTTAGTTATAAAAATGTAAAATCCAGTTATCATGTAAAGTTTCAGTACAGTACATATAGATAGATATATTTAGATCACGAGCCTCCCTCCAAAGAGTGCAGAATATAAGATTATATATACAGAAAGTGTGCAAAAGCAACTGAAGTAAAACTCATATCCTAGACGGGATCATTGGAATGGTGTTCTGAAAATACGCCGCGGCGGCAGCTACTCCACTTCCCAGCTTTACTGGATATCCTAAATCCTTGAGGATCATCTCCACTCCACTTAAACAACCAAGCAATTGGAGCTGCATAATAAATAGTTAGTCATATATACATTGCAAAACATATAAATACTATGTATCTGCTGTTATCTTCTTGGTTTTCTCATGGCAAAGAAGAAAAAGTTCAAGAGAAAAGGTTATAAATTAGTCTTTATTGTTTAAAGATCTTTAGCGAAATCCTAGCAACAGTTTATTTTCGTTGTATAAGAAGCTTTTACGTCGGTATAGCTCATCAAAAGTAATTAATAGTTGCAGGAAATAAGTTACACAATGAAACCAATGTCTTCAGATTGATACGGCAACTGAGTTAGTACAGAAAAAATCAACTTATGATATCTAGATAGTATCATAGTACTAAATGTCTGCAGGATATCCAGCCAAACCACCTGGAGTTTTTTAACATCAGACATCAACTTTACATGCATATATATATATATATATACTACTGAAAGACTTGCCAAGGAACTTAAAAGTTAAAATTTTTAATAGGAATAAAGTTATATTAGTTATTTTTAAGGACTGATGCTAGCAAAAAAGAAATACAAACAAAACCAAAAAGAGTCGTCAATTTACTATTTGCAAGCTAAGTAGCAGATTCTAGAGAGAGCCTTACTGTAGCTGACATCCTCTAAAATCAATCTACCGAGAGGGAAAAGAAACATTCTCAGATTCTGAAACCCAGAACGTAATACAAGCAAGTCATGAGAATGAAATATATACCTCATTAAGGTTTCCAAGATGTCCTATTCTGAACACCTTCCCGGCCACCTTATTCAAGCCCAGACCCAAGCTCAAATTGTATCTCTTCCATGCCCTCCTAACAACTTCAGCACTATCAATATATGGTGGCACAACCACTGCAGTCACTGTGTCACTGAACCATTCCTCCTTCTGTGTGCAGTTCTTCAAACCCCATGCCTCAACAGCAAGTCTGCAAATATTGAAGTCGAAGTCAAAAACAAAAGCAATTGTCTCCTCAAATTCTGAGAGCATACGTGATTTATACCTTGTTGCTTTCCCGAGACGGCTGTGCCTAGCAATGACATTATCCAGCCCTTCCTCAAATATGAGGTCCAGGGCAGCTTTAAGGCCATACAGTAGTTGGATAGAAGGGGTGTATGGCCAGTATGTACCCATCTTGTAGAACTTCAAGTAATCATTCCAGTCGAAGAAAACCCGAACTGATTTAGCTGTCTTTGATGCTTCTAAAGCTTTAGGGCTAGCACAGACAATTCCCATTCCAGTAGGCAAGGAAAGAGCTTTCTGTGAGCCTGTCAAAGCTACATCTACTCCCCATTCATCCATACGGAAGTCAAGAGCACATATCGATGACACACCATCGACAAGCAGTAATGCAGGATGCCTGTAGTCATCTGCAATCCAATAGCGCCATTATATATATGATATATTTGTGAAGAAGTTCCAGGACACAAATATTTTTCCACATCTTTGATGAAAGTCATGTAGGTACTAATAAAACAATTATAGTGAGCATGATCTACCACAAATGGACTGTTAACACTTATTAGATCAATAGTGTTCCTTCTTATTCAATGTTTTGTGAATCAAATAATGAGAATCAGTGTATGCCATGTAAAAGCCATTTCAACGGATTACTGCTAATCCGACAAAGCACCATATTTTAGATTATATTCATGACTTATGGTATATTACTCGCACAATCTTACCATGGGGTCATGGAAGACTTAACTTTCAAGAACTACCAATCGTTTGCACAATAAATGGAACATCGTACTTACCCAGTATGTTTCTTACAGTAGACAAATTGTTGGTCACTCCAGTTGCAGTCTCATTGTGAACAATGCAAATAGCCTTGATAGTATGAGCCCTGTCTTCTGCTAGCTTTTGTGCCAACATGTCAAGATTAGCTCCGTATCCCCAGTCACTTTCTATGACATCGACATCAAATTTCAGGCGTTGCTGTTGATCAATCCAGAGAAGGCTGAATTGCCCGATAAGAAAAGTAACAATCCTATCACCAGGTGATAGTGTGTTTGTTAGTGCACTTTCCCAAGCTCCAGTACCTAAACAGAAACAACAAAACGGTTCAGCTGAATGCCGTATCATCAAAGATGAAATCCTACTAAAAACACTAACAACTGGAATTAACTGAAGGTAGTACCAGACAGTGAGGCAAAATAAATGAACATTGACAGCATTTTATTTTTTTCCTTCTTTGTCTGTAGACTATCCTTAACATATTATATGCTCTGGTAATTCAAAAATTAGGAGATATTTAGTAGTCCCCACGCACATAAATTTCAGTTTAGTTGATCTACATAAAGTTGAGTTTGTAATGGCAAGGCCATTGATGAAAATTGTATAACCCTTTGGGTCTTCTTGGTGACCAAAAAATTGACTTGTGACAGACTGCAGGTGCATAACTGATATGTGCATCTGAAATAGGATGGCGTAAATCTCCAAGAGTATAAATAGGTAGACATTACTCGATGGTTCTTTAACTAAGAAGGCATCATGATAAATTTGGTATGAATCTGAAGTACTGACTGGGATTAGAACAGAGTGATTTACTACTAAATGGATATGGTGTCTTTCATAAAAATCTTGGAATCAACAGATATCAAACTCGACCAAATTATGTGATGCACATATTAGACCATTATGAGTGTAATATCATATGCATCTTCGCTAAGCTACACAGGGGCCTTTCTAGTGGCTATATATAGAACAGATTGATTAGGTTGCATAACTGGAATGGAGGAAATTTTGGCATTCTGATACTCCCCTGTTAGCTTTTTTATTTGTTGGCAATTTTGTACAAAATATTCTAAGTGTATTTTTTTTATGTATATGAGCTTTACACAAATCTAGAATATCACTGGTGTGAAGAATTGCAAGATCATTGGAGAAAAGCCGTCGCGTTCTCACCGCGTTCACAAACGCGTTCGAACGCGAAATTTGCGTTCACACAGATAGAGAGCCGCGTTCACAAGCGCGTTCGAACGCGGGTACTGCGTTCACACAGACAGAGAGCCGCGTTCACAAACGCGTTCGAAAGCGGGCACTGCGTTCATACAGACAGAGAGCCGCGTTCACAAACGCGTTCGAAAGCGGGCACTGCGTTCACACAGACAGAGAGCCGCGTTCACAAGCGCGTTCGAACGCGGGCACTGCGTTCACACAGACAGAGAGCCGTGTTCACAAACGCGTTCGAACGCGGGTACTGCGTTCACACAAACCGAGAGCTGCGTTCACAAATGCGTTCGAACGCAACCTGAAGAATTCAAGTTGTCGCGTTCGAACGCACTTGGGCCCGTTCGAACGCACCTGAGATTAAGTTAGACCGTTCGAACGCACTCGGGCCGCGTTCGAACGCACCTATGAAGTTTGCAATTTATTGGATTTTCGTGAGTACGATTATGACTTGGATTTGGTTCTATCTTGGAGATCATATATAAAGATAGTGTTGCCCTAACCTAGGGTAGTTGAAGAAAATTATTCAAGGAGACTTTTTGGAGGCTACATCGGTTCTTCAATAAACAAGGCCCTTCGCATCTACAAATCTTAATCTTTGGTCTTAAGGGCTATCTAGACGAAAGATCAATGTCGAGGGCTACTGAGATTGGACTTCAATCACAAGAAGCAGTGAATCGTGGGTTCTAGCGATCAAGACTGAGAGGAACAAAGTCGTTTGGATCGACGGGTTGTTTTGTGAGTCAGTCTTGTAACTGCTACTATCATAGTGATTGGTTTTGATCCGAGTTTGGATCCGTGGTTTTTTCCCGTTTGAGTTTTCCACGTTAAAATCTTGGCGTTCATCTCTACTTTCGTTTTTAATATTTCTTCCGACTTTTACTTAAGCGAACGAGAAATATCATTGCCTGGAGGTTAGATACATACGTGTGTCTAGGGGTTTTTCACCCGCAATTCCTCAGCCACTATGCAAAACCCATCTTAAAAACTATAATTTGCAATAACAATTCCCGAAATTCATGAAATACTTTTTGTTACAACTTTGTGTCTTCCAAATCTTACAAATTTTTACCCTGACATTTTATCTAGACTCGTTAAGGAACTTGAATTATATAGGTGAAGGATTTAATAATAAAAGCTAGTTTGATAGATTTCAACCTCAGACCTACTGATCTCACTAATGTGACAACAAACAGTTCATTACCCTGCTTGTTCTGACCATTGTATGGGAGGAAAATGTGAAAAACAAGGAAGACAGAACTTCAAATTTGGTGTAAGCGCTCTAAAAATCAAGAAAACAAAGAGTTTCAGTAGATAGAGTTTATTTACAACAAACATAGCTAGCACAGATAGATAACGGAAACATAGAAGCATTTCATATGCACACAAGCATATACAGCTAATTAGATAAATATGTCAAAGAGGCACCTGTTGTTGGGATTATAAACGGGGTCCCAGTTGTTGTTTTGAAAATCTTCTTAACATCCTCGAGAAGAATCTTTGTTAATGCAGGCACGGCAGGGGAGCGGTAGTCCTCGTTGTTCCTGTTCATGGCTCTTAATACAGGTTCCGGGATGTTCACAGGCCCTGGAACAAAGAGATGGTTCCGCCCAGGTCCATATACGTAGTCCATCTTTCTCTTTGATCTTAAAGTTGCTAAAAAGACCTTTTCTATTATTTGAATTCAACAAGTCTGTCATACAAAAGATTAACTTATATCAGCTCTATAATGCTACCTTTCACTGAACACATGAATCATATATGATTTGCGGTAAAAGAATCATTAATGGGCCATAAAGTATTGTTAGGCTAAATGGCATCATACTTTCGAAGGTCTCAGTAGGTGCTTTAATGTCAAGATTTAGATGCAATTCAGGGGACATTTTTTACTACTCACTAAACAATTAAATTCATGATACTGAACTGATGGATCAAACTTAACAACAAATTGACAATCGAGTATTGCAACAGGAAATAATCATGAGAAAACATAGAGAACTTCAAGATTATTTGTTGAAGTGCTGCAGAGTGACACATCTGAGATGATACAAGAGCATGGAATTGTCATCATAGGCTAAAGTATCAAAGAAACAAACCAAAACTGCATCTTATATTTTGAGAAAACATCATGAGATTAGTTATATGAAAACAAGGTCCAACAAGCAGGGATTCTTATCACTCTTTGATGAGTTGCAACAATACCATCTTTACAAGTCACAAAAATCAACTCAACACAACAGAGACATGAAGAGAAGAGAGAAAGAAAGAGAGAGAGAGAAAGAGAGAGGGATGCATACTTGGAAGTTGGTTTTTTTTTTAATCTTTCTTCCACCCTGAAGAGGTGGAGCTTCTTGTGGGTGAAATGGAGAGTGGAAGAGCGGAAGTTTATTTAAAGAGTGTGAAGAATAGGATAGGGCGGGAGGGATTCGTAGGAGAGGGGATGGCCAACGGTCGGCATCAAAGATCCGACGTGGAAGATAAGAGAGAGAGAGAGAGGCTCAGGACCGTTGAGAGAGGAGAGCCCCAAACATTTCTTCCTCTCTTTTGTCTTTTGTTTTGGGTTTTGGCTTTACCTTTTTTTCCTTTTTTTTTTTCTTTTTTTCTTTGGTTTGAGATAGTTAATATTGCTGTGTGATAAGGATAAAGCAGGAGAGGATGAGAAGGTGAGAGGTCTGCAAGGGAGGTTGTAATGCTCAACTGGGCTCCAAAACTTTTGGAGCTAGGTGGATCTCTAAGTGGGCTCCAAATTTGGTCCCCATTTGGAGCCGCTATAGTAGAGCTCTAAATTTAAAGTCCCATTTATAAATTTGGAGTTCGACTCCAGTATTATTTAACTTTTCAAAATGCTAATTTTACTTTACAAAAGTCTAATCCAAAAATTTAAATTCCATATGTATATTTTATTAAATAATTTAATTAATTAAATTGAATATATAATTAGTTTTGTTAATCAATTTCTAACAAAAATAGTACCATTATAATGCTCTAATCGAAATCTTTAAAATAAGTATAATATTATATTATTTAATTTATTTTAAATATTTTATTTTTATTTCATGTAATATAATTTTGATGTTTTTAATTAAAAGAATAGTAATTTAAAATTATTTCTAAAACTATTGAATATTAGTCTTATTATAAAGATATCAATAAAAGTTTTCTAACTATATATTTTTTATTAAAAAATAATAATATTAAAAGAACTTATTAAATAATTTAAAATATAATATATAAATAGATATATATTATATTAATTAAATAATAAATATTGAGCCTTTATCCTCCCATGGAGATTGTCCCGGATTGGAATTCGGCGCAGCCTACATGAAATTTTGATAGTCCTAATAGTATTTATTTTCAAAGGCAATCAGAGTCATTTGATAAGAGATCTTTGTAATACCCGATCAAACGCTTGATCTGCCAAGGGGTTGGATCATCTTTCTGGAAAATTTGGACAAGGTGCAAGTAGCCAGTGCTTTTGGATATTGAGCTAATAAACCTTCCATCAATGGTAAGAGGTGATTTGCAGGCCGGGCTAAGTTTAGACCGGACTTTTCAAGCCGACCATGCTACTTACTAATCCGTGAGATATTGGACTCGAGCTGGATCATGAGTTAGGTGTATCATAAATATTTTAGTAATATTATTATAATATTTTTTAATACACCAAACTTTTAACATGAGACTAAATAAGAGTACAAAATAGATGGGTGAGATTGCCGGCGAGCTTAATGCTCCAACTGTGGGCAAGCATAGTAAGTTGGGCTTTCGGCTCTGGCCGGGTGGGCAAAGCCCTAGCCCGTATTGCTCATTAACATTTCAATAGGGTTTGAGCTAGGCTTGGCTGAAGTAGGCCTGTTGATCACCTCTACTCAAGCTTTCAGTGTAGATGACTAACTTGCTGTTTTTCAACTTGGTTTCCCCCAGCATATGCACAAATGTCTTCTGATGTATTATGGCAAGGGCCCAAATCCAGAATTGTCTGAATGCAAGCTCTACAGCTTATTAGCTCTCCCATAAGGTACTTCAAGCTGAAGACAAAAGGGCAAAATGAAAAAAATATCTCCATGTAATAGTGAATCAACTTATACCACACAATGAGACACTTATAAGCGGAGCAGTGAAGTATCTCGTTATGCATTTCTAGGAGTTCATTTAACACAACCATTGGTTGGCATTGTTGTATCAGACAAGAATTCCACACTGAACTAGAATTTTTGTCTTTCTTATTTCCTTAGTTGCATTTATTTTTATGTCCTTTTTCTTTTGACAAAAGTCAGAACACTGCCAAACAACAATTTCCACAAGATTACAGCAGAACAGATCATAAAGTATCACCCTCAAAAACAAACATAACCAGGGAGGGAAACATCACCTCAACCAACACAAAGTTAAACACAACTAAGGACATGCTTCCTATCAATAAGATGAAACTTTTTAGAAATTAAAAATATTCTAAAGGTGTGCAAACTCCAATTGCTTTGCTGAGGTACCCCCATGGTGGATTCCTACAACTAGTCCAGTGCAATTCTAGAAAGCGAGTTTGTGATTTTTGCGACATAGACATTGTGCCTATATTACCCATCTTTGGACAACTACATGCATATAACTAAGGTCCCAAAAATCGGTATCGAGATTAGGATCGGCCGTCTGTATCTAATCGAACTATTTTAATTAAATAAAATTCTAAATATTATTTAAAAATATTAAGAAATTTTTTAAATTTAGAAAAAATAAGAAAATAATAATTACTCATATATAAAGTCTGTTACTTTTTCTCTCTCTCTGCAGCAGGTCTGCTGTAGCCGCTGAAACTGGGATCTATGCATTTAACTAATATACCAGAATATAAATAAACAACAAGTATGTGACATGAATAGTTAATATAACAACCTTTTCTACACCTTTGCCTACTTCATTAAAATAGGGCTCAAAATAAGCATCATTTGAATTCTACAACATGGTACAGAGCAAGTGCTCACTTATTCATTATCGGATCAAATATTTTATCTCTGATTCTTGATAACAAAATGAAGCTCAATAGGATAAGGGGTATCAAGATTGCATGAACAGCACCTCCCATAGCTCACCTGATGTTTGTAGATGATCTACTCTTGTTTAAAAGCCAATGTGAATTATAAAGACAAGTATACATTTTAGCTGATCAGGGCAAACTATACATTTTGAAAAGACTACCATACAATTTAGCTCAAAGGTTGCTCCTGGTAGGAGGAATCTCATTCTTGCTTTGGACAAAGTCATGAGCCTTGATAAGAAAGACAAGTATTTTAGGTAATCTTTTGCTGCTTCCTAGTTGATGCATTGAGATTTGTTGTTGGAAAGTTTAAATAGAAGCTGGATGGAAGGCTAAGCAGCTATCACATGCGAGCTGCCCTGTCCTCATTAAGATGGTCCCCAGTTCAATCTCCACTATTATATGTCATCGATTATTTCCTCTAAGAGCCTCATCTCAGAGCTTACTACTATTGTAAAGAGGTTTCTGGTGGGGTTTTGATGACAGTAAGAGGAACATCTTTGTTAAAGGTTGGGATCAAATTTGCAAGTCTATCAAGTAGGGTGGGCTAGGAATAAGGAAGTTGCTTCTTTTATGAATCAGATTTGCATGTAAGAAAATTATAATATTTTAATAGATGCTAGCCTCGAAAGTTAGAATTCTAATGGCTTTTATTTCAAGTAAATTTAAGATTGGGATAAAAAGTTAAAACTAAAAGAGTGATAGAAGGTTAGAATGGGGTAGTGGTCGTTGGAGGATGGCGGACAATCGTAGAGTAAGGTGGCTCATGGAGGAAGATGGTGACTAAGGTTTGAAAGCTCAAAAGAGTTCTACAGTTAAGATCTACTATTACAAAAATAAATGCGATCTAATGGTTATAATAAAAGATAAAGACGATAAGAATAATTTAGCTAAACTCAGATTCATTCCACCTCTTAATCAACATATATCAATTTCTATTTATAGGAGTACAAATTCTAGCAAATCCAATCCACAGACGGATTATCTGCTTTATTTAAAATTTAAAGCAATTCAATTTGACTCGACTTGACTTAAATGATCAACTAACCTAACTTATGTGGTCAAATTATATCAATCAACCACGCTTCTAACACCATGTCCTCAATATGACTATTCCCTTATATCCTTGTATGCGTACAGCTTATCATGCTAATTAGTGGACTCAAGTTTATTCTCTTTGAGTCCGCTTAGGAACATGACATGGGCTGATTGATGCTTACATTTATTACAGGGGGTAAATCAGTCATCAGAGTAAAAATACAAGCTTTTCCTTCTACTCTCCTCCAAGTCATTGGGTACAAAGTGACATGATATCTATGATGTGATTCGAACCACACTTAGTCATCTCGTGCATAGATATAACTTATGGACCCTATTTCTTGTTTTGATTTATTAATTTTTTTTCAAAAAAATAAGAATTTTGGTTGTCATGTTCGAACGTGGGGAGGTCGCGTTTGAACGCCTACAACGTTTGCACATACAGAAAACGTAAATTGCACGTTCGAACGCATGGAGGTCATAGTCGAACGCCCTCATTTGAACGCCTGTATACTCTTACACATATAGAGAATGCTAATTGTGCGTTCAAAGGCGATCGATGAAAATTGAGTTTTTTTTTTCTAGGTTTACCATTTGTTAGTTCGGCTTATTAGGTTGGTCTCTTAATATATGGATGGTAACCTATTTGGGATTAGGAATGAATATTGAGTTTTTTTTCCTTCTTCCTCTACTCTTACTCTTCTCCCTCATCGCTCAAACCTTAGTTATGTGTCATCTCGACATCGGTTACCCCTAATCCCTCTCGACTGTCGGGTCCTCCCTCCTTCTTGGGATCTCGACCATCTTCTCCCCCCTCATCCTTCTCTCTTCAGCACCTCGTGCCACCAAATCCATCACCATTATCACCACCCTCATCACTATCATCACTATCACTTGTCATCTCCACCTCTATCGTAATATTACCTATCTTTTCTCAAAGTGCAATCAGAATCTACGAAAGGTATGAATATAAAAAACGTAAGTTAGGAAGATACGGAACGATCTCAACTAGTTTTGTAAATTTTTGACTAATATTTAGAGAATATTCTCCTTCGATTGTGCGGGTTGCTTCCCTACATCCAAGCTTGATCGGGTAAGGGATGCTTAGTTCATATGAAGTGGTATTAGCCACCGTTCCTCGGATACCATGCCAACAACTAGATCTTTAGCGTCGAGAACCAATGAGGGCAGCTCTATTGAGGGAGAGGCCATAAAAATTATCAGATATGAGGGAAACCCAAACTCATCAGTCGGAACTTCGCCAACGACTTCTTTAATCAACTTAGATATGATCAAGATGTTCACAGACATGATGGAGATGCATTGAGCCATGCAAGAATCGACGGAAGAGATGACTTAAGTCCTCTTGGGCACGCCAAGAAGTATGGTGGCAACCGAGTTTCCCACTCACAATCGGACTACACCACTGATGGAACCACCTTTTCGTCAAGGGACACTGCCTCCACCATTCCATGCTAGACTAGAGGAATACCTCATGAGTGGCCATGCTAGGGGGCCCTTGCTTCCTATGCCCTCAAAAGGCGCAACGTACCACTTTTGGCTTTTTACTGCAGTTGAGCACTGATTTGCCTCACCACGATGACGATGATGAGTAGGCGGATTATGAAGAACCAGCGACCCTTGATATCATTCTAGCGATACTAGATTAAACCCAAGAGAAAGAAGACTTAACCGACATAAAAAAGAAGGGCATTGGGCTCGGCCATTTGATGCTCTCCAGTGGCTACGGAGTCCACCACAGGCTAGTAGTCATATAGTAGAAGGCGACCATGGCAACTAGTGGTAGGAATGTTGGTCTTGAGGCTGCGTAACTTGGGTTCTCTATAGTGGAGAGAACCGCCAGGAGGGGTCTATCAATCGTCACCTAGGACTACCGTCGATCTAGATCGGGTGCGGGAGTCTCATGGAAGGGATTGAACATCAAGGTTAGGGCTAGTGGTGGCTAGATTGCTGCTAGTGGAAAGCTAGGGTTTTCGGCCCTACCTTCCACTATGGGCGGGGAAGATGACATCGTGGTCACTGGTGCAGGTGACTTTAGCGTGGCAATGGCATTTTGAGAGGGTCTGTAGGGCCGGAGGGGTCTCCACTACGGTCAGAAGAGGGGTCGAGACTACTATTTGGGCCGACTCATCCCCTCCTTCATGGCTTGGTACTAATGGCTGTGGATGGCCAATTTTCATCTTCGTCGGTAGTGCTGGTGGCACAGGGTGGCCATGATGATTTAGGAGCTTTTCCACCAAAGCTTGAATAGCCTTTTCCATTCTCTCGGCGCTCTTCGATACGAATCTAGTGACCACGTTAGAAACTTATTCAAAAAATGCCTTTGCTCATGCAGTTGGCTCATCGTCAATGGTTGCTGGTGGCGGCGAGGACACAAAATAAACTCCTAGAGAAATGGAGATGAGTTTCTAGTTCTCCATGATAGCTCCTTCCTCGTTCATCTTTGATCATATGATAATCATTGTCCGAGGAATGTCGGTTTTGATACCAAATTTGACCAATCTAGAGTTAAAAACATTATAAATTTTTATGGTGGTAGCCTTGGAAGTTAGGGTTCTAATGGCTTTAGTTTTAGATAAATCCAACATCAGAGTGAAAAATTAAAAATAAAAAGGTGAAGAAAGGTCAGAATGGGCAGACTTATAATTATCCGACTTTGTAGCAGTTGTTAGAGGGTGGCAGATAGCCAAAGGTGGTGGCGGACGGCCCCCTAAGGTGTTTGAAGGCCGCTCACAAAAGTACTCTTCAATTGTGAGTCTATCCAGCCTCAGACTAAGTTGAGTGAGCTTGGTGACGGCAGCTTGGAAGCCTTATAATTGGAGGGCCCGAATCGAATGCATATCTCCTCTATGAACTCGTCCCATATTCAAAACGGTTGAGCTCAATTGGAGTGTAACACCCCAAATTTTACAAAAAAAATCCCTCTGACTGACACACGCGCCGAGCACGTGCGTCAGCCCTGCCACTCTGCTCGCGTCCTCTCTTCTCCTTCTTCTTCCCTTTCCCCTGCCATGTATGCTACCCTCCCCCCACCTCCATTAACCTCCACCTTCCCCTCCCCGACCGCGCCATTTCCTCCACCTCGCTATCTCTCTCCCTTTCTCGTGGTTGCCGACGCCGGAGCCGACAGCCTCGGAGTCGCCGAAGCCCTGGATCGAGAGCCTTCGAACTTGCCGACCAACCCCCTCTTTTGGTAAGCCCTCCTACCCCCTGCCATTAAATTCTATAGTGTAACCCCTCTCCCTCACCGTCGTCGGAGTCCACGGCGACCAATGACCTCGTGTCTAGCTGCCGATCCGAGAAGCTCCGGTGGAGGGAGAGAAGCCCTCTCTGGGCTTCGAGCCCTCTTTGAGGAGAGGAGGCACCTCCATGGCCGCCAGCCATGGAGCACTGTCCGCTGGCCATGGAGCACTGCCCACCGTCGTCGGCCCTCCTCTTCCCCTCTTTCTTTTCCTTTCCCCTCTTTCCTCCTTTTCTTTTCCCCCCTACTTACCCGATGACCTTGTGCCGCGCCACCGGCCTCGTGCTGCGCCGCCAGCCCCATGCTGTGCCGTCGGCATCGTCGACCTTGTGCTGCGTCGCCGGGCTTTCCGCTCTCCCTACTGTCTCCCTCCCTCGAAAGAGATGGGGGTGGGAGATGGGTGTTGGTGGGCTGCAGGCCGCAGCCCACCGACCTAGTCTCTGGTGGGCTGTAGGACGTAGCCCACTTGGACTTGGTTTTGGGTGGGCTGCAGGCCATAGCCCACCTGGACTGGTTTCGGGTGGGCTGTAGGCCACAGCCCACCTAGCCTTAGACCTGGGTGGGCTGCAGGCTGCAGCCCACTAACCTAAATGTTGGGTGGGCTGTAGTCTGCAGCTCACTAATCCAACCTTAGTGGGCTGTGGTTGGGCCCCCATCCCACCAAGGCCCTCTTGCTTATTAGGTGAGGTTTGAGCCTACCCTTTACCTTTAGCCTAGCCCATTTGGACCCTATAACTCTGTTTATCTTTTTCACCTAATTTAATTAGCACGATCCCTCGTAATGACAATTTAGTATCATGTGAATTTTTAGGATAACATAAAACTCACCCTAAGAGACCCTTGACTCATGTATTTGCTAAACATAAATGCGCTAATAAGATAATTAATTCTATTAGTTCGCTAATCTTACGGCTTACTGCATGAATTAATAGGATTGACATCACGTGAGGGGGATTTTGGGATTCCGGAGGAGCCGGCTAGCTGACGAGATCGGGAGCCTATATGGCATTCAGGTAGTTATACTGCATAGTCAGAACTCAATTATGATGATAGAAGAACATGATTGTGAGGCGGGGATATAACTCTAGCGGTACTCGACGACGCAAGGTTAGGGCATCTGTTGATGAGCCGAGGGCTCCCGATTCTTCCGTTGAGGGCGGTGATGATTTAGAGAGAGTGAGATATGGGCTTATGACCGGGGTCCTTAGTCTGATGGCCACAGACAACCGGTCACTTGTAGTGTCACCATACACGTGTAGGTGGTATTACCGCTAGATGTGTATATATCCCCCCTCGATATATGAGATGATGGATGATTATTTCTTGAGAGTATTTACCCTGTGTGGTGAATAGCTCGGTGAGCGATGATAAGTATGATTAATGCTTTGGTAGGCATGAGATGACTAAACTGCTATTTTATTACTATACATAACATGTAAACACTATGATTGAGATGCGTACGAATAAGAGAATGTATCAAGCTTTATATTTGTGTGGACTTATCATGATACGTTTAGGAACTAGCATGTTTCAGGAATAGTGACTGGTAATCTTTATCACTTGCATTTATTTAGTAACTCATGGTAAATCATTTCAACAAGCATATTGTTATTGTTAGCAAATATAGGCATACATTGGATATACACATGTGATTTCATTATTTTAGATTGTATGGATCCTACTCGCTGGGCTGTAAGCTCACCACCTCGTGGTAGCATTATTTCATAGCTAGGGGACGCAGGCGCGGGTAGCGAGGGGTAGTTGCCTTTCTTTTTCAGTATGTCTTTTAGTTGTATTAAGCCTCTGCGAGGGCATTATGATTGATGATGTATTTTGGACTTTAGTATTGTATTTTGGATGTATATTTGAAAGGCTTGTTATGGCCTGTGGAACTTATATCCGGACTCTTATGGTTGAGTTTAATTATGGTGAATTTGTGTTGTTGTGTGTTTTGTGAAATCCTTGTACTGACAGGTCATGTGATACACCGCGTGGGAGGGATTTACCTACGCGGTTTACACGTGTATTTGAAGGTTTGGGTGTTTCATGGAGGCTTGGTACCATCGTATAGCGATCACCCTCAAGATAAAGGGATGCCAATAACACTTTTTGAGCATGTGGTGTTTGCTGGTACTCGAAGAATTTTCTGGTTGATAGACCCAATTGAGTGGATCACCCTCGTTAAATTAAGGGAAGTTTAGGTAAACGATTTCATCTTAGATGCTCGGTTCCTGTTTGTCCTCTAGTTAGAATGCCCTTCTCCCTCTATGGTTCACCCTAGCATTTCTAGGATGAGGTCTTTGAGGCTCTAGTTCATCAAGTTTAGCCTACATGGCATCTCTCTTGGCGAGAAAGTATCGATGCTCGGTTGCGGTTAAATGCTGACAGCGGTTTGGTTTGCCTTTCATGTGGCGTGGACAGCAAGGGACTTCTACTTTTGGCCACCCATGAAGCCCCCATAGTCTTCCTTAGGTCTAGTATGGAGTGGTGGTGGAGGCAGAGTCCTTTGACAAGGGGGTGGGTCCATTGATGGTGCAACTATGGGAGTGGGAAGCTTGGTTGCCGCCGTATTCCTTGGTGCACCCATGAAGACTTCAGTCTTCACTTCCGCTTGTATTGCTTGCTACGTCCCCATCATGTCCACAAACACCTTAATCAAATCTAAGTTTATGGAAGAAGACAAGAGAGAAGCCCTTGCCAATATGCTAGGGTTCAACTCAGATCATGCTGACTCGGTTCGATTCGGTCCTAACCACATCCATGGCCTCTCCTTCAACCGAGATACCTTCTTGGGGTCTCGATGCCATCAATCTAGTTGTTGGAATGGTATTTGAGGAACGATGACTTTGATACCACTTATTATAACTCAATCTTGGCTACTGATTGAAGTTTGGGTGCAAGAAGACAGTCTGCAGTTGGAGAAAAATATTTGCTAGATATTTGTTCATCAGGGAAAAATTATGAAGCTAGATGGGTTCATTACATTACCTCTTAATCTACGATTTTGTAATCACACTCTTCTCAGATTCAAGCCGTAGTTAGGGCTAAGATTGGCAAAGTTCCATTGGATGTGTTAGTCAATCAGGTGTGGTGCGGTTTGGTGGATCGGCTTGAGGTTCTAGTGGGGCCCAAGAGTTTGGAGATGGGTAATGACGTTAGGGAAGATCTAGAATGTGGTATGGTGGTCTAGGAAAGGGGTGATAGTGGGTTTTGGTGAAGAAGTTAGGGTTAAGGTTTAGGGACCGTTGATACCATTATAACGGTGCTTAAGGGTAGATCTGGATTAATGATGAAATCTAGATTTCGATAAAGTTTGGGATGTGGTGGGTTATAGAGGAAGGTTTACAGGGTGTCTAAGGTGTTCTAAGGTAAGTGAGGGGTAGTGGAATGAAGATGAGATATTAGGAATAAAGGTGAAGGTAATTATGGGATGGGGTGACTCGGTGGTGGTGCTCGGTGTGGTGATGATGGTGGAGATGGAGGCTTGCACACGAATGCTTCCTAGTAGGATTTGCACGTGATAAAAGTTGAAGGAAGAGAGAGGAGAAGGTGGTTGGTGACCAAGGAAGATGGGAGGTCTGATAGAGGAAGGGAGGGAGGAATTGGCAATGGCTTGTGGCTAAGGTTGAAGGAGGTGGAAGGGAATGCCTAGGTCAAGAGAGGAGAAGAGAGATAAGGGAACTTGATCAATTCATCAGAAACATGTCAAATCTAAGTTGCCTTCCACAATTTATATTGAAAGTTAACTAGTTAATTCAAATCATAATTATTAACCAAACCACATTAAGTCCAACGTTAAACCAACTCGACTAATATAAGTTAAAAAATAACTTAAACCATGTACTAAAATTTACCCGCTAACAAGATAAGTGACTCAAGTCATGAGCATAATGTCTCATGATGCCATGAGACTAGAGGTGAAAATGGATCGAATACGGATCGGATAGTGTTCAACCCATATCTGAATCCATATTTTTAGTTCGAATACGAATTCGGATACGGATATTTGATGGATAGCAAAATTTAAAACCATATCCTAACTAAACAGATACAGATAATTTTCGGATAGAGGATCGGATCTTAAACGGATATTGATTGAATTTAAAAGAATTATAATATTTTATTTAGATATAATTAACACAAAAATATTAAGAGTTTTACAACAAATAAATTTTTTGTATGTCAAATATGTAAAATTAGAGAAATTAATCTCTATAAATAATATATAATGTATTAATAGTAATAATATTAATATTTATTATTTAAATAAGCAAACTAAAAACTGTAAATCATTCAAAATAATATGCGGGTAAACAGATATCCAATATCTGTATTCGAATCCGAAAAATATATCTGACCCGTATTTAAATCCGTATCCGAATTTTTTTCAAAAACTCTATCCGTAAAAACAGTCAAGAGCGGCATCCGAATCCCACTCCAATCCCTCCAGCGCAGGTTCCCGCTGATCCGGCATCCCACGAACAAGATCCTGTTGGTCGAGCAGCCCTCATTTCTCCAGAAGGAGAGGAGCTCGGCGAATCAGACTATCGCACCATGCTCGATTTCATGTTGGCACGACTGAAGAACGACGTCAGTCCCAAGACCCTCTGGACTTTCCTAAACCGGCTCCAGAGGAATGGGCCACAATAAAAAGTATATAAACAAGCAAGGAAAGACCTGGACGAGGACTAGTGGGGCTATCTGACTATGCATAGGACTACAGAAAAGACAGGATGTATTCAATCTCGAATCCGTATCCGAATCGGATAGAAATTTTCTATCCGAATCCGATTCGAATGGGGTCGGATAGCAGGTCGAATCGGAGTTAATCCGACCCGTTTTCACCCCTACATTTTTCACCCCTACATGAGACTAATATCCAGACAAGTAAACTTCATGGATTATAGATTCACGTGCCATAATCAAGTGGTGAGAAAGTCAAACTTTCTTCCTTGACATCTCAAGTGGTGAGAAAAACTCTCAAGTGGCTCTTGTACTCATGTTTTTGGAATAGGATCCATATATATTTCTTTTTCTCTAATCTTATCTTCCGTTTTGCATGTTTCTGGTTTTCCATATAATCTTATAGCTGTTAGTAATTTGACTAATTAGATCATCAATTGTAGCATGACATTCTTCCCTTCTCACTGTATATTCTAGGACTTAATGACTGGGAGGATGATTGGAGGGGATCGTGAAGCTCAAGGAGTACCATACCTTCTCTCTTCCAAGTCAAACACATCCTCTCTTTAAGTACTTAAAATCACGTTCTCTTTCTTAATTCTACTTTCATATGTGAGACTTGTCATCTTGCAAAACAATGTCGTACTAAGTTAATTTCCTTCAAGTTAAAGTTTTCCTGGAGTGTCTTGATCTTGTCCGTACTGATGTTTGGTACATGCTCCTGTCGTTTCTAGATCTTGTTATGTTTACTTCGTTTCATTTATTGATGATCACTATCGAATTAGTCGGATATATCTTTTGAAGTCTAGGTCTGAAGTACCTAGGATCTTTCAAGTTTTTCACTACATGATTAAGATCCAATTTGGTAAGACAATGAACTCTTAAGACTGATAATGCTAGTGAGACCACATACTTGCAGGATAATGATATTGAACTCAACTCTTTTTTCCTTACACTTGCCAACAAAATAGCGTTGCTAAGAAATGAAATAACCTCTTGGAAGTTGGTCGTTCTCTTCATTTAGGTATGCATGTTCCTAAACAGTTCTGGTCGGATGCCATTCTAACGGCTTGCTATTTGATAAATCGGATGCCTTCTCGAGTTTTTCAGGGAGAATCTCCTTTCTCAAAATTTGTTTACAAATGAATATGTAGTGTTTGTTCATACCTCCTGTATATGGATGTATAGTGTTTGTTCATAATTCCAATTCTAATAAAGATAAACTTGATCTTCGCTCAATAAAATGTGCTCTCGAGATATTCTGTAAGACAAAAGGGATATAATTAAATGTCATGACCCCAGTAATGGGAGAACATTTATATCCATAAATGTTACATTTCATATAGAATGTCCCTTATCTTTCTAAAGGTCAGAAGACTTGTGATCCAGTCTTTCCTCAGAGGGAGTATACCTATGAAGCAACTAGGCCACAACTTAGTATACCTTCCATAGATCATGTTGATTCTCTTGACGGAAGAAATGGAATTGAAAATGAGATTGACTGAAACTTTAATGTTGATTCTCTTGATGGTAGATATAAAACCCATTTGGTTCAAAGCCTTTACTGAAACCCATGAGTTGACTATACTGGGACTTTTGAACTGGGTGAAAAAATGAAATCTATTCGTGTTGTGCTTTCTATCGCAGCAAATGAAAGATGACCACTTCATCAATAGATGTAATGAATGTAGTTTTGAATGAAGAACTCCAATAAAAGGTATACATGTCTCATCCTCCTGGATTTATTAGTCAGGGAGAAAAAAGTATGACATGCAAATTGAAGAAAGCAATATATGGGTTAAAACAATCACCAAGGACATGGTTTGAGAATTTTAGCAAAGCATTAACATCATTTGGTTTTAAGAAATGCATAACTATTCTGTGTTTGTGAAGAGAAGAAATGAAGGTGTCACTACTTTGCTAGTTTATGCTAATGATATTATTATTACAGGAAATGATATTGAATCTATTTCACAAATGAAAAGACATCGTGGAGAATTTTTTTGATGTCAAATACTTGGGAGAGTCGAAGTATTTTCTTGGTATAGAAGTTATTGGCTCAAGAGTTGAAGCATTTTCTTGGTATAGAAGTTATTGGCTCAAAAATTGAAGTATTTTCTTGGTATAGAAGTTATTGGCTAAAAGAAAGGTATTTTCATCTGTCAAATAAAGTATGTTCTAGACTTTTTAAAAGAGACAAGCAAGTTGGTGCTCGTCCAATAAAATTATTATCTACGGATGACAATCACAATTTGTGACGTGAGATCCTTGATGATCCTTGGCATTATTGAAGATTAATTGACAAGTTGATATATCTATTTACTCGTTTATGCACTCTCCTAGAGTTCCGCATATGGATGCTGTTTACATGATACTTCACTTTTGAAGGAAACTCCAGAGAAAGGTTGTTGTTTGCGTCTAACAATCATGTAGATGTTCATGCCTTTTCTGATGCTGATTAGGCTGGTTGTCCTAGTGATCGTTGATTAATCACAGAATATTGTTCCTTTCTAGGTGTCTAGTCACATTGAAGAGTAAAAAGCAAAATATTGTTGCTCGATCATTAAATGCAGAAGCTAAGTATAGAGCTATGGCTCAGGTTGCATGTGGATTAATATGGTCGAAAAAAATTATGATTGAACACGGATTCTCTATAACAAGACTAATAAAGATGTTTTGTGATAATCAAGTTGCTATTCACACGCAAATAATTCAGTATTTCATGAGAAGACTAAGCATATTGAAATTGATTGTCATTTTGTTCGAGAAAAAGTAATCAACAAAAATATTTGTACTCCTCATTCGAAAAGCGAAGATCAACTTGCAGAAATATTCACCAAGTCTATATGTTAAAAAGAAAATCAAAGGTATAACTGACCAGCTTGGCATGATCAATATCTATGCTCAAGCTTGAGGGGGAGAGTTGTAAAACATTAATGTAAAGGCATTCTGTGAATAGGGGTTCGTATTTTATTCATATTTTTGTGTATATGGAGAAGAGAATGATAAATAGAAGGTGAATATTTTCTTTCCCAAACCTAATCTCTTCCCTTTCATCTTCTTCCTCTTTCAAATCCTAGTTAAGTTAGTAGATGGATTCTGCAACAAGAAGAAATGAATGAGTTGAAGAGAAAATAAATGCAGTCAAAGTTCCTAAGTGAGAGCCGGCCGGTGATGATCTCTAATAAATAGAACGAGTTTCTTCATCCAATATTTCAAGTCTCAGTTGGAAATTTTCGCAACTAGAACGAGGAATATCAATCTCAGTTGAATGAGTTCTGCAACTCTCTTGACATCATTCTACTGTGGAAGGATAACTAGCCCAGTTCTAAATCAATGAGAAGATAAAAATGAAGAAATTGAGACTGGTACACATATAAGTGAACACATTTCTTTTGCAGAATAATGTCCATATGTTGACACCATAAGCATTACGTGCATCTCCAAACATGGAATTTTGTTGCATCATTCATTAGCACGCAGATCAAGAATATGATTGTCGATTTTAAAAATAGAGGATATAAGAGAATATTCATGCAGATAGTGCTTTCCTGGTTCCATGATGATTATTTCATCGAATACATCCTTAATCAGTTCCTAAGCAATTAGTGAAAACAAAATACTGCAATGACGCCTCACTGGATAACTCATTATTATATCACCTTGCACTGTGTACATGATAATTAAATTAGCCATTGCGTGCTGCTATAATAATTGGAAGGCTACTACTATTCTCTAATATGCATATGTCTTAGACTTCTTTCTTATTGCCATTAATATGTTCTATTAGGAAGAATTTAGAGCTAATGGTTTCAGAAAGAAAACAAGTCAATCAGTTAACGTAGGCAGTACTCAGAACTGTCCATTTTCAATGAGTCGTGATTTGAGTGGAATTAAGTAATGTGGTATTCACATAAAACAATGTACAAGACCTGTTATATTGCATCTTTTTATTTCATGTGGCTATTGTCAACAAATTATAATCCAGTGTAATTCATGGATTATAGATATGTCGTAACATACTTCATAATCTCCCCAATAAACTGTATCACAGTTAACTAGTTCTATCTTTATCAACAGCAGGTTTCTCTGATTAGCCTGAACTAGATAATACACTCCTTCTTGTCCTAGGTTATGAAATGTGCTCTTCCTAAGTTATCAAATAACTATTAAATTACCAAATAACTGTCATACATATTTGCATAAGTAACAGAAACACACACAAATTAATATATGTTATATATATGTATATTATATGTGTATGATTCTCTAAGAAAAAGTTTCATATATATGTTTATCCAAATATATACTTATCTTTAAGATGAACGTCAAGCTCAAAGAAAGGAGGACCCAAAAATATTGGTAAATTGACTTTGTCATGAAATCTAGCATTAACCAATTAAAGATTAATAGATGACTGTTTAAATTTTTCTGACCTTTTCTCTAATGGAAATTGGAAAGAAGAGAAAATTAACAAAAGAAGAACATGGGTAAAGACTCAGGTCGTAAATTGGTAGATAAGTATATTAAAACCAACTTACTAAACTGTAAATTTCCCTAAATGCCCATACATACCATTACACTAACAAGAAAAATAGAAAGTTTAGCTATAATATTAGATGACTAATAAAGTGTTCTCATATATATCTTATTGTCTTAGCTAATTTGATTTCTTATAATATCATAGAAGATTTTGAAGGAGGCCATAAGGAAGTGGAGATGATGCAATTCATCAAAGAGATAGCTATATTATCTTTGATCATTCACTGTCCTCTCTCATTGAGATGATTTACTGCATATTCTTGTATTAGTTAAATGGCAAAACTTTCCCTCTTAGTCTACATGATAATAAGTACTATCTAAAATTTTCTCTTGCCTAATATGAGTATGTAGTGCACCTTCATAAGCATCATCATTGATGAATTCAAATTTAAGAACAAATAGGAAATATATAACCTAGGGTTTTAACACTACAGATATGTAGACTAAAGCCATTTGACTTTTAGTTCCATCAGCAATTCCTTCAGAGAGATAAATGCAAAGTTTCTGATTGACTAATGAATACAACTACTTATCATGGTCAAACATTTCACAAGATGAATAATAGAGAATCTATCTAGTCATGCAGTTGCCAACCATAAGCATGTGAGAAATAGTGCTTGCTAGCTAGCTACCTAACAAAGCATCGCATATCCTGAAATCTCATGGATGTACAATATAAGCATTACAAATGACCATGCAGTGCAATCAAATCCTATTTGAAGCATGTACAAGTAGTGTAGAATAATCCATCGACATGATATAAGTTGCACATTGGTAATTAATTATACAAATTATGATCCATCAAAATGAACTAAGTTGCTCATCGCATGTACTTTTCTAATAGTCTAGCCCAGTGTACTTGATCCTATTACAAAAGTTTGTCACTTTTCTCTTATATTAGTCTTGACTTCCTAGGCACATTGGGTTAGTTATCCTACTTCAC
Organism: Typha angustifolia; assembly: GCF_048772165.1. NCBI lineage: Eukaryota > Viridiplantae > Streptophyta > Magnoliopsida > Poales > Typhaceae > Typha > Typha angustifolia. The sequence goes on along the minus strand of NC_133252.1, from coordinate 4,397,850 downwards.
TAGGATAACTACATTTCTTCTCAAATTCCTCTCACCAGTCTTTTATAGGGAGTCGAAAAGAGAGAGAATGTGCAAAAAATAGAATAAAATGTAGGAATTAATAATTTTGTCACCAAGAATGCTAATTAACTCCACAGTATCAAACATAATTTCTATCGCTGAGTCACACATGCTCGAATGAAGAGACAAGGAGGAAACAAGTGAAAGAAAAGAAAAAGAAAAAGAAGGAAACACTACAGAGAAAGAAGACTAGCAGACGAGCAAACTGTTAGTCCAAGCGTTTGCAAACAGTGGACACAAAGGCTTCTCCAGAAGAGGAGACTTGATGAGCCTGAGGAGAAGATATTAAAAGAGGAAACTAAAGGAAACTAAAGGAAGACAAAGGAAATCCCATCACAAGGAAAAGGGAGACATTTAGGCCAATATTTTGCAATCCACAAAGTGCGTCGAGTAGTCACACTCAGTGTTGCATTCGTGCAAGACAAGGGATTTATTTATCTACAGCTGAGTAATCACTTTGGCTTTTATTATACGTACATATACAATAGTAACCAATAAAAACTATGGGGCCAAGTAGATTGATGCATATCTAATGCATCGATCTTCCATGAATGTTTATAAAGTGATCATGCATGCATGCTAAGGAAAAAAAAAGATATATTAAAAAGGAAGTGTTCATGCACCATGTATGGCAGAATCCATACCCAAATAATTAAACCCCCTCCATTGGGAGAAGTCTTATGATGCCCAAGTAGGGAACCCACCTTTCTCCTTAAATGGATATGGCCTGAGTTACCATTAGTAGTAGCAATAGTTGCTAACTGTTACAGCCAGCAAGCGGCACTATATGGAGAGAGAGAGAGAGAGAGAGAGAGAGAGAGAGAGAGAGAGAGAGAGAGAGAGAGAGAGAGAGAGAGTCACAAGATAAATTTTGTCCATCATATAGCCAAGATAATAGCAAGAAAAACAAAAGAGGTGACAAGCCAAGAGAGGTGAAAAGATTGACCTGCATCTCCTCCATCACTTAAAGCTTAGCTAGATTCTTCTTGTCTCCCGCTTCATATCCCCCACGTGCTTGCTTATGCCACCCCTTGACTCAGTTCTCCCCAGAAGTACCGTAAACCCCACCCAAAATGATCAAGAAAAAAGGAAAGAAGAAAGGAAAAAAGAAGAAGAAGGACAATTAATTAAGCCATCATCATGCATCTCCATATATTTCTATTCATTAGCTCATTAGAGCTTGCTTCCATGCCTCTTTGCCTTGTCTTTGCCCTTCGTTTTCGCTAGCGTCCCTATATAAATAATCACAAGTGGTACTACTATATTAGCTAGACAAAAAAAGTTATAATAATGTGAATTAGATATATAGAAGCTAGAGACAAGTATATAAGGAAGACATTCTTATAGCTTACAGTGCTGTTATGGGAAGTCATGAGAAGAGTACATGGATGAAAGACCAATGCCACCTCCACCTGGGGACCTACTGCTACTCCCATCTAACTGCGCAGCCATTCCAAGGTTCAAATACACCATTCTCGAATCCAAGCTAAGGTTCACCATGCTACTGCTTGTGTTATTGCTATTACAATTGCTCGATTCTGGCGGGTAGATCATCTGTGTGTTGTTTGCGCCGCCTACTGCGACGCTGTTAGCCTCCTCGCGCGACATGACCATGGCAGCCGACTGGACGAGCTCGAGGCAGAGTCGGAGCTTGTTCGGCTCGATGTGAGATAACCCCGGGACGGCGCCTTTGAAGAGGAAATCGGAGGTGAGGGTGCGGAGGATGTCGAGTGGGGTGACGCCGTCCACGGTCTGGACGTTGGGGTCGGCGTGGTGGTCGAGGAGGACGGCCACCATGTCGGGACAGACCATCTCCGCCGCCACGTGGAGTGGGGTCTTCCCTGCGGGGCCCGCGGGGTAATTGACGTCGGCTGCGCCGAGCTCGAGGAGCGCCTTGACGACCTCCCGGCTGCAGTTCTCGACGGCGTAGTGGAGGGCGAGGGCGTCGTCGAGGTTGAGCCCCTCGCCCATCACCATCAGCTTGACGAGCTCCACGTCGGAGGAGTCCAGGGCGCGCCGCATCCGCCGGATTTTGTGGTGGTCGTCTAGGTCCGCGGAGGAGGGGCCGACGTCGATCTGGTGGTTGTGGTGGTGGTGATGGTGGTGGCCGAGGAAGGAAGAGGAGCGGCGGGAGAAGGAGGATTTGAGCCGGAGCTCCTCGATCTTGGCGACTACGTCGATCGGCAGATGCTTCGCTAGGACCTCCGGCGGGAGCCCCGACTTGGCGACGAGGTGGGAGCAGGTGGTCCAGAGCTGGTGCATGTCTTGCTTCCTCGACGCCATCAGAACCTTCATCACATCCTCTATCGATGCCTTCTCCACCATGCTCACCAGTTGCTTCTGCACAGCAAAATTAAGAATATTCGACTTGATTCCTCGCATAAAATATTGACATAGTAGACCGAAAGAAAAAGGTATGCACCCAATTCAAGAAATTGGGAATGCTGCATGAAATAGACATGGATCCTTCTTCTCCTTATTAATTTAGGGGAAAGCAAAGCCCTAACTTAGCATTAGAAAAGAAAAAAAGAAAAAAATAATCCAAGCTCGTAAGTACTGTGATCGAGTTTCTTGAAAGGGACTAGCTCCATCTCCAAGTCCAAAACTGTAGCTCTTTGCTGTTCGCAACAGTAGGGAGGAAGGAAGACGAGATCAAAGAAGCGAAAGAGGAATCTCTGACCAGCCCCCAAAAAGAGACAGCTAGCTAGATCTGAGCTACAAGGATAAGAAGGGCATGCACCTGTGTGAGAACGGCGAGCTGCTCGACGCCGAAGGACCGGGCGGCGGCCAGGGTATCGAGCGCGAGGTCGACGGCGGCGGAGCAGTGCGAATGCCAGCAGCCACGCTCGCCGCAGTTGGGCCTGGGCTCGTGCTTCTGCGGCACGACGGATACCTGGCCGCTGTAAAGAAACTGGAGCAGGAGCAAAAACACCTCGTAGCTAACAGAGTTCACTGGGATTACCACCGACGACGACGTCGAAGAGCTCGCCGATCGGGGGGACGACGAGGGGGAATGCAGCCCAGCGTGGAGCAGAACTAGCCCCGGCGGCGGCTGGTCGGGCCCGCAGAAGAACTTGCGGAAGAAGAGGCTGCGTGCCGCGAGGATGCAGCGGTGTGCGTGAACCAGACGCCCCTCGACGCTGAACGCCACGTCGCTGAACGCCTGGCCGTTAATCAGGAGGTTGAGGTAGTCCAGAGACAGAGACTTGAGAGACTCCTCCATCCTTCCTTTACCTCCCTTCAAAATTCCTCTTTCCCTTTTGCTCCAAGAAGCAGTACACTTAGTTGGCTGTTGGGAAAAAAAAAATAAAAAAATAAAACAAAGAGAAAGAGAGTGGAGTTTGAGTCAGGGAGATGGCAGGCTTCTCATGATCTTTTTCCTCTCCCTTTCCCCTCACTGCTGTGCTTCTCTTCTCCTGTGGTTGGGGTTGGGGTTGGGGTTGGGGTTGTGGTTGTGGTTGTGGTTGTGTTGGTAAGTAATAGGGGAAGAGGAAGAGCAAAATGGGTGGATGACAGGATGAGGCATTTATATAACTTAAAAACACTTTAAAATAGGGCAAATGAGTGAGATGGTAAGTCAAATAACAAGAGTGACACTCTTCCCAATTTTAATATATATAATTGTGATACTTACTTTCCACCTTCCAAGATGATGGAAGTGACTCTTCAATTAACCCCAAAGTAGTTAGTTGAACATTCCAAATAAAGTAAGAAGAGAAAATAAGCTTAGAGATCATTTTTGTTAGGGAAAATTATGCCAATGCTATCATCTTTTTTTATGGAAAACAGCTGGGGGCCGGGCATCGACCTTCCATTGTTACTATTTTTGCACAAGTTACTACGAGTTGCTTTTCTTACTTTGTCTCCTCCAATGCTTATGCATTGCTGTCAGGTAAAGCTAAACACTACTCATGGGAAGCTTCTAGTGATTTTACCAACCTCGAATAGTAGTGAAATTTCTATATTATGGATATTAATAAAAAATAAAATAAAAAAGAGAGTTAAACAACCCCCTTATTTAAAAAGATCTTGGTTGCGTTTATAATCGGGGAATAGAATCAAGTATTAATTAGGGTAATAAAAATCTTTTGTGCAATTTACGACTGTTTAGATGATAGTTATGGCTAATTGCCTCAATCACTCTCACGGTGTGAACTCGAGCCAAGAAGATAAACTCCCAAATAATACGATGTGTAAGTTGGTGTTTATCTTTATTTAATTTCCCTGGATGCGTACGTAACATAGAAAAATTGAAATGAGAGGTCAATTTAAAGTTTCCAATTTGTGTGTATATCCTTCTAAATTTTCTTTTGATAATTGTATATTAGAGTGTTAGTAATTTAATAGGTAAAAGGAGTTACATAGAGGATGTACGCAAACAAAAGAAGTAATTAGTAAAATTATAAAAGATTTAGACCTATTATTATATAACACAGTACACGCATTCTCTAAAGGTCAAACTTATGAAGTACTAATAAAGTTGATAACTTGCTTATGTTTCCTTCCTGATTGTCAAGTCGCTTTGCATAACAAAGAAGTTTGTTTATTAGTCTTTGACACCCACATCCTCAGATGTGGATGGCAAATGGTGCACATCAGAGTCGGCCCCACACGAAACCTACCGAGTTAGAAATATTCTAAGCCTTTTAAATTGGTGATTGGTGGACGGTTGGGCCCCAGTCGTGAGGTGGATCCATTTAATTGCTCATTTTTGTCATGTAATCCCAGATCCGTACACGCTACTAAGCTGGTGATTGCAACTGATGTCTCCTATTCCCGTCCTAGTCTTTTACTGCAAATTATGACGAGATGCATCTCAAGTTGGTCTATTTATGAAACTACTAGGTTCTCACGCATTTTCTGGGGTTGCCTGTCATTTATGCTAATCTAGTTTAGAAAAAATGAAAGGGAAAAAAATAACCATAAACTAATTGGAGAGTCGTTCATGTCGGTTTCGGATTGGATCATGTTCATGTTGAGTTTCAAACCAAAACAAACACACCATTTTTTTTTTATCAGTTGAGTTTGAATATTTAAACACGAATACAATCCGTTTAGTACTGATTATTCAGATTATAAATGAATTAGCGAGTTATATCTAAGGGTTAAGCTTAAACAGATTAAATCATTAGGCAGGTCAACTCATACCCATTTAAAGCTTTCAGTTTATACCGGTTACTGTGATTATTGTGCCTGAATGAAACTGGCCACCTCTAAGAACTATGAGACTGATTAATCAGAGATAATACTTTTCAAACTATTGATTCATTTTGTAAGTAGATCAATGTAAAGTGGGTTTCTGAAATAAACTAGTAACCCTTAAGATTGGGCCTTAGTCCAAGCTTCATGAGAAATATGGAAGCCTTTTAACTAGGCTGGAGAGCAGGAACTACCGTATCTTTCTCACTGAGAAGTGGGCCTGGGTATGAATCTTAGATGTGGAGATTCAATTCTTGGTGAGCTGTCCGATTGTGCGCCCGCACATCGATCACGAATCAAAACTTGAGAATTTAGCACCACTTAGTAAAAGTACGCTCAATTGATTGTATTCTCATTATCATTGTCGGATGCGCGCAATTGATACACTAGCATGCTTCAATTGGCTCCTTTAGATAAGATGATATGATGTGGAGTGTCCCGTTCCAGTGTCCGAATCCTTTGGAACAAGTTCTCATGTGCCTTTTGATCTTTTTCTTATTGTGGCTTTCGTCTAGTGGTGAAGGAGCAGTTATTGTTATATATTTGGGTTCATCGGGAGTAGTTGTCATTTCGTCGTTCATTCCATCAACAACTACCGTTCTTCGTCTCAATTTGTTTGGGTCGTAAGACAGCATTGAGTTGCCTTAACCGAAATCAAGCTCTCTAATGAAAACTAAATAATAATAAAAGTCAGCAGCTCTTCGGCTAGTAATCCCTCTCCTCTCTTCCTCTCTCACTATATCTGTCTCTCTATCCATCATTTTAATTTCTTTATATAATGCCTCCTTTTCTTGAGAAGAACAGCTTTAATTTTCCCACACATGCACGCCCTGCAGCAGACTGCACCGGCTGTCGTTTTCCTCAGAAGGAGTCGCAGTTAAGACTGGGAGAAGCGACGGAAGAAAGAAGAAGCTACAATATATTTTTATATAGACAGATAGTTGGTTAAGAGAGGAGAGAGGAGAGGAGAGCAGAATTAGTATATATAAAAAAGACTTTATTCAGGGCGGAAAGGAAAAGACTGGGGCTTACGGGAGGAGTTAGGCATCGTGCTCCGCGCTCGGGCCGATGTGTTTTATTTAGTATCTCTCCGTCTATTCTATACCACTTTAACTGGGAGTTACGGGGATTCGCACCCCCGAGGGAAAGTGAGCCATGCACGCCCCTATTTAACCCATGAGTACTACGTGAGGTCGTTTCCGTGGGGGCATATGGCGACCAAAGCCCCAGGAAGTCACAGACACCCCCCCAAAACACCCCCCCCAGTTGCTTGCCTTCTCAAAGAGTCTCTCTGTCTCTTTCTCCTTCTTCTCTTTCTTCTCTTTCTCTTTCTCTTTCTCTTTCTCCTTTTTCTTCTCTTTCTCTTTCTCTCTATTGTGATTGACGCATCACAGACTGTCTTATGATTTGAGGCGTTCGACGTGACGTTTGACTGGTCATTCTTCAGAAACTGACTGCTTTTTCTTTCTCTTTTTTTTTTTAGCTCCCTCGCTTATTAATGGCTCTCTCTCTCTCTCTCTCTCTCTCTCTCTCTCTCCCTCCCTACATAACATATTTTTATACTGAAAATAAAACTCTACGTCAACATGGGGTCAACTCTAGAAGTGATCTAATCTGATACTATTATGCATGTAGTTGTCCAATCAATGCTTGGGATAATATTATTTCTCTCTCAAATATCTCACATATCTCACGTACGACGTATACTGATTAAGAGTTCAACTCCTTGTTATAGTTTTTCTCTTAAGATCATGGTTAGCTCAGTGGTTTGTTTTCTGTGTGGGGTACGGAGATGTGAGCAAAATTAACCATTCCATCCTTTTGCTTTTACTCTTAAACTGCACGTGGAAGACTTGCTTTCTTCTAGGTTATCTCTTTCTGGCCTTGATGGTTACCATTCGATTGGCATGTCCTTTGCTCGGTTTATTATAATCTAGACTGGCAATCGATGTTGTCCTTTGTACACCAATTTGTAGTAAAACACTTTTTCGACTTCAAAAAAGAAATGAAAAAAGCTTTTTCGACAGTTGATGGACAACGATATGGAAAGGTAGGATACGGAAATAGCGTCAGTTTCTCCAAGATAAGAGGAAAGTTGCATTTTTTCTCGGGTGGACTTCGGATCCCTGATACGGCTGTTATATAAATTTTATAATTAAGCATCTCATAACTCGAGTAAAATCTGAACAAACCAAATTAAGCTTCATTGTTCTCCTAAGCTCGTAACTAATTTAAAGAAACTATGGACATAGAGAGAAGGCTTGGGAAAAGAAAAAGCTTAACATATTTGTTCTAATTCACAAAAGATGTGATCAATGGGATAAAAATGTTTAACTTCTAAAAAAAAATTTTAACATAAAGTTCCAGGTTTAGTCCTATATATACATAAATCTGCCAATGATGGTAAAGGCATGCTCTTGTGAAATGGGGAAATGTCTATAAGAAAGATGGAATTGAGAGGTCTGGATATTAATGTTTGCCCTGCTGGCGAAGTGGGTGGTGAAGATTAATGCGGTCAAGCTATCAGTATGTGGGAGAGTAATAAAAAAGTGATATTACAACAAAATTAATTTTATAAATATAGATGCAGCCAGAGAAAGTACCAATCTCTGATGAAAGAATGCAGCAATCATGATCAAAGGTTTCGATAAAACTCGCTTCTTGATGATTCTTTGACCACATAAAATTCACTAAGAAATTCTTCTAGATCTCCAAAAAGGAAATTCTTCTAGATTTCCAAAAAGGATTTCTCCATATATATTAGCCTTGGTCGGGTTAGATTCACTCTAATACGAACATGTCTTGATTACTAAACGGGTCAAAATTTAATAGACATGAACATGACCTAATTATTAAATAGGTAACATAATATAAACATACAATTGGTTTAATAAATAGGTCGTTTACATGTGACACCTTAACACAACATAATAATAAAATAACACGACTTGATTAACCTGATTAACAATTTATATGACACAAAAATATTATGTTAGGTACCGATCTTCTTATTTTAAAATACAAAATAATTTGACATACAAAATAACCTATGATGAACGCAAAACAAAATAGTTCTTGTACAAATAACAAAAAAAATTTAAAATCCAGATCGGCGTCGTTCACTACCGTTGGATCCATCACCACCATTTACCACTAACGCCATTCACCATCATAGACCCTTGGACTTTCAACAATCTCAACCTTGTTCACCACCCACCACTAGCATGGGATCCATCACAAGTGCCTCGGTGAATAAAGCGTTGTAAGCGCAGGGAGAAGGGCCCTACCACAGGGCAAGATTGGGCAAGATCAAGTAATTGACCCTATGCGTGTGAGCCAACGTTTGAGGCAGAGACAGACCCTGTTGGCATCGACATCGTCAATGTTTAGGATCAGCTCCTTGAGGACGGTGGTGCCCTCAGGGTAGTTTACCAAGAGCTTGTGAATCTGTTGTGTGAGGCCAACATAATTTTTCTGAAATTCTCCAAAAGGGAGAGATCAGGAGAGCTAGAGGGATCCATCTCCCTGACTCAATGAGGGAAAGATGGTTTGGTTTGATAGATCAAGTCTATTTATCTTATTAATTTATATGATTTAGTGAGAGTTCTAGTATGTTAGAATTTATTTAATTAGTTAAGTCCACCTAAGTAAAATTTTGTGTAGTTTCGAGGAAATTTTCAGGAGATATTCATGTAATATCTAAATATTATGAAACCATTGGATAAGATCGTCGATGTCTTGATTTAGAACCTTTATATTCAAATTTTTTTTCAGAATCAGACTTTATTTGTGGAGGAACGAAGAAATAATCCCAGAATGATGAGGAAGATTGGTTTAGATAAGTTATTTAGTTTGTTTAAGGTTAGCATCTATATATATTTAGAGTGCGACCCTAATTTTATAAATTAATGAATTAAGGAAGAATTATTTGGCTCAAGCATTATAGCCCCTACTTTCTCCCCTCTCAACTTGGTCGCCACCCTCAACTTCCCCCTCATCTCTTTTCTCAACGACCGCTGCCTCTTGTCTAGAATCGGTCTCATCCCCTTCTAGGCCGTCGAGATACCCTTCATCTGCCCGTACTACCATTGTTCCTAAGGGACAGACTCCTCTCCCTCATCCTCTCTACCTCTCGGTTATCCTCTAATTTGCATTAGGGGGCAGAATATATTCTGACCTTCAAGAACCATATGATCGATATCTCAAGATCTAATCGATCAAACTCTAAGATCTTGAATTTGACAAAAATCTCTCTTTAATAGAAATAACAAAACTCTGAGACTTTGAAAGTTTTATCCTTGAATTTGTTTAGAAATCGTTACGAATTAGATTAAGCCGGTTGATGTCACTTGGTGGGAGGAGAGAAGCTCATTGAAACCCTACCAGTGGGTCAGCAATGATGACGCAAGACTAAGGGAGGGAGTGGTAGATTAAACGAGGAGTTAAAGGGAGGGGTAGATAGAGTTTGAGTTGACCTAACCTGACCTAATCCGACCATACCCATATACTTAAATTGGATCAAATGGATCAACACAGGTCAATGGTATGAATCCAAATACAACCCGATTCTTAACTTGCCATGAATATTCTAGAACCGTTAAAGCACTTGTAGAATGCTTTGCTTACGGTTAGAAACATCATGGAACTGTTCAAACACCCTTCTAGAGGTCCAAATGCATCTCCAGACATATATAAAGCTTTTTTAAGTCTTGTATAATGTATGTTAAATGTAAATTCAAGTCTTTTATAGTCATGCTCATATTAAATATTTTGAATACATCCAAATTTTTTTTTACATGAATTGTCAATACAAAAAAATTTAACAAATCTCCCCGTTTGACAATTTCATAATAAAAACCTACAACCTATTACAAGTTTCTAAATTACAATATTGCCTATTAAGCATGACATAGAATTCAATAATTTTACAAATAAATCTACAATAAATACAAATACTATATACCACGTGAAATGTAAACTATGTGGATTGAAAAATAATCGGTGCATATAACCAGGTATATAAACATGTCAAAGCACACTATCAAGTACTACTCAATTATTTCAAAAAACAAAAAGTAGTATTCAATTATTTTAAAGCACATTATCAAGTATTGTATAATTAGACATATGAATTTAACAAGTTGCATATTGAAGTCAACCAAGTCTATCTAATGCAACAGTCAAGTCAAGTGTCGAACAATTTAAATCCAAACTTTTCTCCCCATTTTTCATTTGACAATGAACGCCACCAAGAAAGTGGAAAATATTGTATTAGATCCATGTGGTTAATCGTCCACCTCAATATCGTAATCCTCATCAACAGTATTTTTTAAAATCTTAACTAAAAATTCCACCATTCAATTGATTTTTTTTAAGAAAAATCACAAGTGTCCAATATTTTAGATTGATGCATCCATTGATTTCACAATAATAGAGAGATACATTAACGCTTTCACTGAGAGAAGATACAAGATTACAAGCATAAGCATATTGAGCACCTAGACATCAATTGTAGGTTCTCAAATAATACTACAGTAAGGCACTAGACACATGGGATCAGCTTTAAGATAGAGTTAAACACAAAAGAAAACTCTCCACTAAAGTGAAACCAAACTCAGTTCATTATTACTTTATTTTTATAGTCAATTTTTTTGAAACAATATTATAATAAGAACTTTCACGCACAGTGTATATAAAGGTAGCTATTGCCTGAAATGCACAAAATATTATTTTTCTTTATCTTGATGAAGATCAATATATTTTAAAATAGTGAAGTATGCCAAAATGGACACAATCAAGATGACCTTCACACTAAAAACCTTGGTGACCTTAACTATCGATATTTTCAATTTTTAGGGACAAACCAAGTGTCGTATTAAGTTGAAAGGTTATTTAGAGTCAGTCTAACTAATGTTTTAGTTGTAAAAAAAAATCACTCATAAGTCAGTGCGCACACCAAGAGACAAACATGATAGCTACAATGATAAAAACATGAAGAGATAGTATTTTTTAAGTGTGCTCATAACCGTCAGAGACAATATATAAATCACTCATGCAAATAATTAAATCATCCAAATGAAGATCATAATGAAATAACTTTCTTTCAAGTTAGATATAATCATCCAAAAGAGCATCAATTTATTTTTTCTATTTTTTTTTATGAAAAGCACACTTAAAAAGAAACTAATAAATGAAAGTCAACAATAAAAGAACCAACCAATACAAAAAAGAAAAAAAACAATCTTCTTTTCTTAAAAGAATAAATAATTGATGACTAAAAAGCATATACAATAACATTATCTAGTACATATAAATAAATAGGTAATTCCCCTAGCTAGGTAATCCAACTCAGTGATCACTTAATGGTATCATCCCAAAAGAGTGCTAAAAGATATGTCCTAATCCATATATGTCTAGTTTTCATACCAAAATTACTGACACGCCTAGCTTTTACCAGTATATAATAATTTGGTCTAATATGCCCACGGACACCAAGGATGACAAACTAGTATACAACTAGATATTCTTATACGAATAGTTTTTCTGAAGTAAGAATATACATGTTCCTTGTGTGCTTGTGGTGCAGGATTAATCTTTGACCTCTAATAACAGTCCACAAGGATCGGAAACTTGATCTTTGACCACACGCTCTTGTGTACCTAGATAGATAAAAAAAAAAGTAGTTTTAGAATTACGAATAATTCCTACATAACTAAGACCATACCTGTCTTTTCCGATAATTTATGCATTCAGTATTTCCGCCAACTTGGTCTTTCATTTCAAGAAGGTGACTTCTTTTGACAGTCTCTCAATTTCTTGTTTTGACTCCTTAAGTAGATGCTTAAGTTCCTCTCTTTTTTTCTTCAAGTTGTTTAGTTCCTCAAGGACCTCATTGAACTTAATGTGAAAGCTTGTCTGTTCCAACCTCGGCAATTTTTGAACTTACCAAAAAAATTTATATTCCATCTTCTTAAATTTGTAAGACTCCTGGTGCAGTCCATCTCTCTATCATTGTAAACTTCATCATTATCCTACTGATCATCTATGCTCAAGTCATCAGAACAAGCATGTACTTAAATAAACACAAATCCGAATATTATGAAAATACAGGATAAGATTGGCAACCTCAAGATCTATAACTTTTATATTCAAGATTTCTCCAGATTTATAATCTACTTATGATGAAACAAAGGAATAGTCCAAAAAGATAAGAAAGACTGGTTTAATTAAGTTTGTTTAGAGCCTTTTGATTTAATCTCTATAAATAGAGTCTTATGGCTTGTGACAAATGATTAATGAAGAATTATTTGTTTGTTGCCCTCTATCTATCTATATCTCTAGGCCGCCGGCCACCATCTTCCTCCTTTCTCTTTGCCAATTGCGCCACTATCTTTCGTTGGATCAGTCTCTATTAGCCTCTAATCTCCCTCCCTCTTCTTATCCTCTACATTTTCTTCAATCTATATTCCCTAATATCCATTAAAGAGCGAGTTAATCTTTGCACTTATCCAGCCATTAAGGGCAATCAAGGTGCAATAAATCCAAGTAGATATGATCTTGACTAAATGGGTTGTATCACTCTCTAACCTTCATCACTATTTTCAAAGATATCTTCCAATCTAGCTATTCAATTCATGTGAAATTAGATTCATTGGAAAGCCCTCTTTGAGGGCTACAATATATGTATCAAAATTTCACTTTGATCTAATGGCTACATTTGAAGTACTCTCTCAAAACTTCCATGTAAGAATCTATTCAGAACTTGATTCTAATCAGATCAAGCCAGTTCGTATCAATTTGGTACCAAAGCAAACCTTTATTGCAAATTGACTGTAGTCGACTCTATCAATTTGGATTAGAGTGATCAAACCTCGAACCATCTCGACCAGCCTTAGTAGGTCGAAGCCTCCCATGGCTGGGTTGTATCGGTGGGAAGATAGGCAAGTCTCCACAGACTTGCTACTTCTTTGCTTGATTAAAGAGAAGTGGGATGATTGGGAAAAGAGGTAGGTAAATCGAGAAAAGAGGTGGGTAGAACGAGAAGCTGCTAATGCATCACAAGAACGGATGGTGGCGCTCCTAGCTAGTGCTATTGGTGTCAAGGCCACAACACTGTCTTGCACCTACAGCCACCATGGTGGAAATATCGACCCATTTGAGTGAACCATTGAACTGGATCAAGCTGCAGCAATGGTGGCTGAAATCGCAGCAGTATCGACCACTTGGAGGGTGATCCATGGGGAAGAGCCAAATCTTGAATCACCAATGATAGAAGATTTGAAAGATATTGAGGATCCGATGCCTCGACGACTTAATCCTATGGTTGTGGCTACCTATCAAGGTCTTCTCTAATCCAAAGGACCAACTCCTTAGCCCATACGTGATGTGCCAAAGACCAAACTGATTAGCTTGTGTGCGAAGCTTGGACTTGAGTCCACATGGGATTGCAGGTAAGTCTAGTCCTAGCACTGAACTAATCGGTCATGAGCCTACTAGTTGCCACCTTGGGCTATAGTTGATTGAGTCATAGCCTCCTCTTAACTCTTGCACTCGTAGACTTGACTCAAGATTTGGAAAAAAGGATCCAACAACTATGAAAGATTTAGAAACTACCACGGACACCTTGAAGACAAGGTAGACAAAAGCGTAGTGAATTGATGCAGATAGAGTCAAATCAAATCACATCAAAGGGATATTGGGCTCAATAGATTGAGTCTATTTATCTTATCTGCTTAAATAATTTAGTTAGAATCTTAGTAGGTTAGAATTTTATTTAATTAGCTAAATCAAGCTTTGTGTAGTTTTTAAAAAATATTTAAAAGATATTTATCAAATATTTGAATATTATAAAACTATCCGGTTAAGATTGGAACCTCAAGATCTATAACTTTTGTATTCAAGCTTTCTCCAAATTCAGACTAACTTTTATACTCAAGATTCAGATTTGAGAATAATTTGAGAAGATAAGAAAGACTAACTCAGTAAAGTTTTTTAGGATGTTTTAATTTAATCTCTATAAATAGGGTCTTATGGCTTATGAAAAATAATTAATGAAGGATTATTTGTTTGCTGCCCCCTATCTAGCTCTATCTCTAGGCCGCTAGCCACTATCTTCCTCCTCCTTCCTTGCAAACTGCACCACTATCTTTCATTGAACCGGTCTCTACTAGCCTATAGTCTCCCACTTCTTATCCTCTACTTCTCCATCAATTTATATTCTCTAATATCCATTAATCTCTACACTAATTCAGCCATTAAGGGCAACCAAGGTGCAATAGATCCAAGTAGATACAATCTCGATTAATCAAGTAGTATCACCTCCGACTTCATCCATATCTCTAAAGATATCTTACAATTTAGCTATCTGATTTATACAAAATCAGATTCATTGGAAAGCTTTCTCTAACAACTACAACATACAAAACTTTCGCGACAATCATGAAATTAGAGTAAATCCTTGTTGTGAATCTCTAGTTGATTCGTATCACTCTAATCTATGAGATGAATTCCTACTGCCAAAATATAAATACATAAAAAAACTAAAAATAAAAGAAATGCAAATATGTAAGATTTTTATGTAGAAAACCCTATAAAAGCCATGGGTGAGAAAAAACCACAAATCTTGTCTCAGTAATCTCCAATGAATAAAAATGTAGCAAAGGCAATTATTATTATTATTTTTTGATAAAACCTATCTTTTGATGGTTCTTTGACTGCACAGAACTCTCCAAGAAATTCTTGGAGGACTCCAAATACAATTCTCTGTATCAGCCCCATGACCTAGCGTTTTTTTTACTTTATATAGATATAGTCAGAGAAAGTCAAAGTTCCGATAAAAATTAGATTTCATGTTTAATAAAACGTCTGGTGCGTTTGAACGCTTCTCACAGGTGTTCAAACACCTTCTATATTTCAGCTGATCTAGCTGTCCATTCTCAAAGCACTCAAATATGTTCAAAACAATTTAAAATTGTTTAAATACTTTAAGAATACTTTCTTTATTGCCAAGGACATTTTAGAACCGGTCAAATGCTTGTAGAACACTTTCCTTACTGTTGGAAGCATCATGGAACTGTTGGAAAACTCTAGTGGTTCAAATGCATTTGAAGACAATCTTTAAAGCATTCCAGGTCTTGTACAAAATATAAATTCAAGACTTTTATAGCTATGCTCGTACAAAATTCTTAATATATCCAAATAGGTTTTTTGCACATAAATTGACAATCTAGCAAAAATCATAGTGAAAACCTTTAAACTGAAGAATTCTAGCAAGATTTTCCTTTCGAGGAATGGTGGTCTAGAAACTCTTCACATGTTTCATGGTGCTGTTCAAATAATCCTTGGTATCATTCTAATGACATCTAAAAATATACTGAAATTGATGTTGAATAAAAGTCTGCTAGAATTTAATCTTAGGCCATTTATTCTTTGTAATTCGTACATGAATACTAAGATTGGTCTGACTCTAATACATGGGTTTTGTTCACAAATTTGTCACTTGTACAATGCTAACACTAACATACTGCACACCTAAAGAGAGACCCTTGAGAGCATGCTGCAGTCTAGTATTGTGGACTTTGGTATAGGTTGGGACCTACATTTATCTATGATTGAGTTTAATTACAATAATAGTTACCGTTCTAGCGTTAGAATGCCATCCAAGGTGTTGTATAGGACGAAAGTGACCCACATCGATTAGTGAGGATGAAGTCAGAGAACAGAAACTAGAGAATGCAGTGTTCATTCATAGCACTTACATAGATCATGTAGATGAACTGTGAGGACCAATATCGATGAAATTTAGTTCTCTAAGTTGGGTGTTGTGTTTAATTATCTTGTTTGTTACCTTTTCCTTGGAAGGAGTGTCTGTTTCTGGTAGGAAGAGCCAGTTGAGTCCTTGCTATGTGGGACTCTACAAAACTCTTGAGCACATGGGACCATTGGTGTAGCGAGTGACTAAACTATAGAAGCACTTGTCTTATATCCATGCAATCGAGGAGGCGTCATGGGAGCAAGACAACGATATGAAGGAGATGGACCTATTTTTATACTATATATGAATCAGGAGTGAAAATTTATTGGGTAAAAGTTTTTAATATTTATCGTAGAACTATAACATTCACAAAGAAGAATCTAATATCACACAGGCCATTGATGTAAGTGTGACCGGACTAGCTAGGTGATGCACAAAGGGGCGTGATTGAGATTTCTATGTGCACCACATGGTTGCCAGGTACTATAGAATAAGTCAAGATTTTCTTGAATGCTTAGTTGAGTTCGAGTTCCTTATTTGTAGGAATTCATAATCTGCGTACAGTTCTAAAACTAATAATTAAAATGTTTGAAAAATATGAAACTAAAGCAATTGACTTGGTATTAGTGTGATCTATATTTTCGGTATTTAGACATTGTTCTGATTTAGATTCTAGAGTTTGTTCAAATTAGGATTCTATCTCGGGAACCATGATTTAATCTCAGAGAGATACAAAAGACTAGTTAGATAAGCTTATCAGTTTGTTTCTTTTTCTATTTTAGGTAGATAAAGCTTCTTATCTTATTTTTTCTATAATAGAAGCTTTTGGCTTCTATCTTAGGCATTGAATTATTAAGGAAAATTTATATATAACACTCTATCTTTAAATGAAATTGTGTTTTACATCTTATATTTTTACTATTTATAAATCGAGCCCTATAATTTAATAAATATGTACAAAAAATATCTTGATGTTAGATCTATTAGTTAAACTTAATCAAACCTTTGGGTTAAGTTAACCAAATTAAGAAAATTATGAAAATGCCATCAACCAAATCATACTAAGGGCATCTTAGAAATAAGGGTATTTTAGTTATTTTAGAAATAAAATATCTCTACTTAATAGAATATTATCACAGTATTAGTTTAATCTAACCCAGGATATTTTCTACACATATTCACTACCTTGATTTACGGATAGTAAAAATATAGAGTGTAAACTATAATTTTATTAAAAAGTAGGGTGTTATATATAAATTTCTTAATTATTAAATTATTGATTGAATAAATCTTCCTCTCTATCTCTCACTATCTCTCTCTATTTCTCTTATCAAGTCTTCTCTTGAACCTTGTTGCCCTCGCCTCTTTATATCTTACCCCCTCACTATGTCGACATTCTTTCTAGTTGTCTTCAACTCTAAAAGAGTCATTAGTGTCTATCCCTATTATTCGCATTAGCCCTAGCCATCTATATAAAGTATCCAACCTCTAGATCATTATATCATTTAGCTATGCCTTTCACAACCCTAGTTTAGGTCCAACGAGCACAAATTGACCTCCCTTACTCCCTAGATACACAACAAAAGTCCTCGTATGCACTACCACTCCAAATCAGTCGATCTAGACTCTCAACCTACTGATAAGCTTTGATACCAATTGATGAAATCTAGAACCAAAGATAGGCAACGCTAAAATTCTTTCAAGATCTGAATATATTATAGGAATCAGCCCGGGCAACCAAGGGAAAATATTCGTCAGATATTCTCCGATAGTTAGAAAATTATGAAACTAATTGGGTTGGATCCATAAATTCCTGATCTACAACTTTTATATTTACGCCCTTCCCAGATTCGAACTGTAGCAGCAGGGACAAAAATACGGAATAACGTGGGTGATGGTGGTGGTGACGGTTGAAGTGGATGTTAGGGTTATGGATGAGTATGGAGATGAGGGTGGATTATGGAAGTGATTAAAGGAAGTAGACGAAGGGAACGAAGTGGTCGAGATCCCAAAGAAGAGGGGTGACTCGGCAGACGAGGGAGATTAGAAGCGAGGAGAAACCTTACCAACGATAGATATGGAAGGATGGTGAAGAGGGAGGAGGGAGAGGTCTAGAGAGAAGATAAGAGGCAAGAAATCAATAATCCAATAGCATAATAAAGTTGGCTGCCATTCACATATTTATAGAGGCTAGCCAACAAGTCTTAAAACCTAATTCTAGATGATTCCCATCGATCGCGTTCGAATGTGCCCGATCACGTTCAAACGCACTCAAAAAGACCCATCTCTAAATGTGCAAATGCGATACAAGCGTTCGAACGCGGGTGTTCGAACTCGCTCGATCTGCATTCGAACGCACAATATGCGTTCTCTGTATTTGCGAACCTAATATAGGCATTCACAAGGGCGTTCGAACGTGACCTACATGAATTTTATTTTAATAAAAATATGCACCTAATGCAATAAGAAAAAATTCTAACTAAGTATATCAGCCCACCACGCTTTCCCCACCTTGCCCTCAAGGTGAAAAGTCGGGAAAACACTCCAAGATATTAGTCTCCAACTCCTATGTCACCTCATTAGATGGCTTGCCAAGCCACTCAACTAGAATTTCCATCTCCAATCTGGTATCATGTCGTTGTCAGCGGTGGCGTCTAGCAAGTACTCGAACTCGCTCTACGATCTCTATCTCCTCCAATGGCTTCGGTAGAACCGATCCAACAATCTCATGGTCTCCAATGCTCTCTTTCAATAATAAAACATGAAAGACAAGATGCACTATCGACCCCTCCAATAGCTCTAAATGATATGCAACCGGACCAATACGCTCCAACACCAGAAACGGACCAAAGTAGCGATGTGCTAACTTTTGGTTACGCATCGGATGCAAGGTCACCTATCGATATGGTTGCACCCTCACATATACCCAACTGCCAATGTCGAACTTCTGCTTCCTATGGTTACGATCATAAACTTGCTTCATGCAGTTTTGAGCAAGTTTAAGATGAGTACACAACCTCCTCAATGTGGCGTCTCTATCTATCAATACTAAGTCCACCTCCATCCTATCTGCCGATGCCACTAGATCATAAGCGCATAACGTCGGAGCCAAGCATCCATACACCACCTCAAATGGAGTCATGCCAATGCTACTATGGTAGGCGGTGTTATAAGACCACTCCGCCCACGATAAGAACTCCAACCATCATCTCGATATCTCTTCAACAAAGCACCTCAAATACTACTCAATGCCTCGATTAACCATCTCGGTTTGACCGTCTACCTGTGGATGGTAGGACGAACTGAAGTTTAATCGAGTCCCCTGTAATCTGAAAAACTTAGTCCAAAGGTCACTCATAAATACACGATCACGATCTGAAACAATCGTGCGTGGCATGCCATGTAATTGAGCAATATTTCTAACAAAAATTTCAGCCACCGACTTGGCTAAAAATGGATATGACAATGCCGAAAAGTGCGCATACTTGCTCAATCTATCAACCACCACAAAGATAACAAAATAACCACACACTAGTGAAAGACCCTCTATGAAATCCATAGAAATGTCCTCTCAAACACGGTCTAGTATAGATAAAGGCTGTAGTAATCCGGTTAGTTTCAATGTGGTTGCTTTAGCCCTTTGACAGACTTCGCAAGCACGGATAAAACTCCTCACATCCCGTTTCAATCCTAGCCACGTGCAACTCTGAGATATCCTCCTAAGATACCCTCATGACCAGCCTCTGGACTGTGGTGAAAATGCTCCAACAATTTCTGCCGCAATCTATCATTTGTGGGCATCCGAATGCATCCGTGGTCCAACAGCAACCCGCCTCGATTCTCCAACTTGGGATAGCACTTTGAATCATCCATCACCTCCTGCAACAATCTCAAAATATTCGGGTCAGATGTACA
Organism: Typha angustifolia; assembly: GCF_048772165.1. NCBI lineage: Eukaryota > Viridiplantae > Streptophyta > Magnoliopsida > Poales > Typhaceae > Typha > Typha angustifolia. The sequence continues at coordinate 4,377,923 of NC_133252.1, read as the reverse complement.
TGCATACCTCAAGTCGTCAAGGAAGGGAAAGGTATGAGATGAATAAGGTGCAAGCTCGACGGTAACGGGTTGGCGCGATAGTGCATCCGCCACTCTATTTTTCATTTCTTTCTTATATTGAATTTCATAATCATATCCCAGTAATTTTGTGACCCATCGCTGCTGTGCCAGAGTGTGTATGCGGTGTCTCATAAAATATGGAAGGCTCCTTTGATCGGTTCGGATAATGAATCGTCTATCGATTAAATAAGGTCTCCACTTTGTCATCGCATGCAGAATTGCCAACATCTCTCTCTCATAAATCGATAATTGCTGAGATTTTTTAGATAAAGCCTTAGTAAGATAGGTAATGGGACGTCCTCCTTGCATTAGTACAGCTTCTATGCCAACACCCGACGCATCACATTCCACAATGAACTCTTTGGTGAAGTCCGGTAGCGCTAAAACGGGTGACGTCGTCATTGCTGTTTTTAATTTTTCAAAAGCTAAAATGGCTTTATCCGTCCATCTAAAAGAGTTCTTCTTCAACAAAGAAGTGAGGAGCAGCAATCTTGCCATATTTGGCGATGAATCGACGATAATAACCAGTCAGCCCTAAAAATCTTCTTAATCTGGTGATAGTAGTAGGAATAGGCCAAGTAGTCATACATGCAACCGTTTGAGGATCCGCCGCTACACCATCCGCTGAAATGATGTGGCCTAAATACTCCACCTTTGGTTCTCCCTATAGGCACTTGGTCTTCTTGATCTTCAATTGGTTTTGCTCTAACAAATTTAGCACGTCCTCCAAATGCCGCCAATGCTCCAATTCAGTCCTACTATACGCCAAAATATTGTCAAAAAATACCAAGACATATTTTCGCAAGAAAGGCTGAAATATATCATTCATGAGGCCTTGAAGGGTAGCTGGAGCATTGGTGAGACCAAAAGGCATCACTCAGAACTCGTAATGCCCGTCTAGAGTCCGAAATATAGTTTTGTGCACATTCGCCGGGTGAACTCTAATTTGATGATACTTGGCCTTCAAGTCAAGCTTACTAAATATAATCAACCCTGCAAGTTTGTCCAAAAACTCCTCGATAACCAGAAATGGATACCAGTCCTTGACGGTAATAGCATTTAGTGCTCGATAGTCGACATGAAAATGCCATGTTCCGTCCTTTTCTCGCACCAATAGCACGGGGAATGAGTATGAACTATGACTTGGTTGTATGAGGCCTTGCTCCAACATCTCGGCTACCATCTTTGAGATAACTTCTTTTTGCACATGTGGATATCGATATGGCCTCACGTTCGTCGGTGCAGCCCTGGGTACAATCTCTATGCGATGGTGCGCCGCTCTCCTCGGTGGCAACTCTTGCGGCTCCTCAAATAGTCCAGAAAAGTTATCTAATAAATTAGACAATTCAATGGTAGTACCTGAAGTCATTTGAGACTCATCTCCTACTGATCCTAACTGAAGAAGATAGGCCAAATCATACGCACCAAGTAGCCCCACCATAGGCTGCATCGTAGGAATCGGCGAAGTCCGAATACCATCAAGCTACACATCTTTATTTTCTTATTTATATTTCATCCACATGCTTCAGAAATCAAATGTGACGGGTCTCAAACTCTGTAACCACTGAGCACCAAGGACAATATCCACTCCTCGTAGTGCCAAGGGATACAAGTCCACCCCTATTTTTGAAACCGTAGAATTTCCAACCGGCGTTCTAGGTGCAACTCGCCCATCTCGGTTGCCCCAATTGGTTTTTGCTGCCATCTTTAGAGCCCTATGCTTTTGTTCTATCCTCACGGCCTTCTCAAAGGCCTCCTCAAGAGTAGTAGGATATAGAACACGAATATCTGCTTGTATCTCTTCTCGCAGCCCTAAAATAAATGTACTTATCAATGTACATTCGGGTCATGTTAGCTCACAACGACTACTAACTCTTTTAAACTCAGCTTGGTACTCTAATACGGTAATCCTTTGAACCATCTTGCTTAATGTGGCAGCAAAATCTTCATATGCCACTGTCCCAAATCTGCGTATAATCCTCCTACAAAATCAGTCCATCCGATAAATTCACCATCACGAATAACCGATCTATACTAATGCAATGCCGTTCCTTAGAGGTGGAAGCTTGCCATCTGGACTTTTACATCTTTTGCTGTACCTTGACAATCAAAATATTGTTCAACTTGAAACTTCCAATCCGTTGGATCACCGCCTTGAAATTTTGGAAAGTTCAAGCGTGCGGTTTTCCTCCGAATAGCATTGTTAGGTTCGTGAAAGATCTTTGGTTCAGGTCTAAACCTTTGTGCAGGTTGATCACTTTCTCTAAATCCTCAAGCACGTCCATCGCCATCTCCATAGGGATCAATCTTATTTTCAAAGTGTCAATCTTCCTCATCGACGAAGCGCAGTAGTGCCGCACGCCTTTCGGGTTCCACCACCGCCAGTCTTGGGTTTTGTAACGGAGGTGGGGAATGATGTGAAGGCATAGATAGGAGGGGATCATTGACACTCATATGACGCACCTGGACCTGTGGAGTATCGGTTCTATGGGGTCCCACAGCTAATCCTTCTTGAAACTCCGTTCATCGTCGAGGAGATGATGAACCCAATCGATTCACGACATATTCTTTGAATTCATTGTGATCCTTTTATATGTTGTCAACTAAATGCAATAATGTTTGGAACATGCCCCTAAGTTCATCCATATTCGAACCCATGGACGTTGGTTGGCTCGGTCCTATCATGGTCGCCCCAAAGGAATCAACCTCATGATTAGGATCATCGTGCATTGAGTCCTCGCTTGTCGGTGTGCTCTCCATAGGTTTCCTTGTTGATGTCATCTTTCTTGTTTCAACCATTAATGGAGGTCTGAGGTTCGCCTACTCTGATACTAATTTGGTACGCTCTGATACTAATTGATGGGATCTGGAATCCAAAGATCAGCTACGGAACAATTTCTTAATATCTGAATTTATTGCAGAAAGTAGTCTGCGCAACTGTAGGAAAATATTTGTCAGATATTCTACTTTATATAGAAAATTACGAAACCAATTGGATTGGATCTGTAACTTCGTGATCTGAAACTTTTGTATTTACTCTCTTTATAGATTCAAACTGTATCAGAGACAAAAATATAGAATAACATGGGTGAGGATGGTGGTGACAGGTGAAGTGGATGTTAGGATTATGGATGGGTATGGAGATGAGGGTGGATTGTGGAAGTAATTAAGGGAAGTAGACGAGGGGAACAAAGTGGTCGAAATCCCAAAGAAGAGGGGTGGCTCAATAATCGAGGGAGATTAAAAATAAAGAGAAACCTTGCCAACGGTAGATGTGGAAGGATGGTGAAGATGGAGGAGGGAGAAGTCTAGAGAGAAGATAGGAGGCAAGAAATCAATAATCCAATAGCATAATGAAGTTGGATGCCTTCCACATATTTATAGAGGGTAGCCAACAAGTTCTAAAATAATATGAAACCCTAATTCTAGAGGATTCCCGTCGATCGTGTTCGAATGTGCCCGATCGCATTCGAACGCACTCAAAAAGCCCCTTCTCTAGATGTGCGAACGCAATACAGGCATTCGAACGCGGGCGTTCGAACTCGTTCGACCGCGTTCGAATGCACAATATGCGTTCTTTGTATTTTCGAATCTGATGCAGGCGTTCATAAGGTGCTCATAACGGCGTTCGAATGTGACTCCAGCTGCGTTCGGACGCGACCTACAAAAATTTTATTTTAATAAAAATAAACACCTAATGCAATAAGAAAAAAGATCCTAACTAAGTGTTTCAAAATTCTAGACCGCTAGAAGTGGAAGAAGTGGGCTCAAGCTAGTAGTTTCATATTAATTCATCATGATCCTTAAGTGAAGATCAACCCTCCTATTTATAAGAGGGAGATACAAGTGGGCTTAGCCCATTACCCAATGTAGGACTAAACTAAAGCAAATGCAATAAGTAAATAAGCAAATAGAGTGGATGACTGTATTGAGCCCAGCCCAATACCCTTTGAGTGGACTAACTTTGTCTAAAGCCCATCTTCTAGACTGACCCAGCTCACTCGGATCATATCAATCCACCACGCTTACATACACCTCGTCGTCAAGGTGACTCGAGTCAAACTTGCTGCGTTTGGCGGATCATCCTCAGTTGAGCTTGGATACTTGTACTCCTATTGGCCTAAGGTGGGATTCGGGTCCGTCTACATTGAGTTCACTTGGTCTCAGGTGGTCGAACCAATTGACTCAATGTCAGTTCAGTTATAGAAATTTAGTGCATCCGATTGCACTCCAGAGGTTGAGTTAGGTGTAGTTGGTGGATCCTGATTAGGTCCACCTAGTGACTTGAGTTAGGTTCAACTAGCCGAACTGACTGTTGGTTGTGCTCATAAACGCACTGCCCACTCCATGGATTAGGATCCACGTCAAATCTGTCTTGGTATAAGCAAACTCGACTTAAGTCAAGTAAGGGGTTTCTGATTAGATCCCTTATTTGACTTAATTGAGTCCTCAAGTCCGGAGATGACTCACGCTTGACTTGACCCCTTTGGCTCTTAGGTCCGACCCACCTCATGTTCTGAGATTTTGGACTCATCGTGGAAGGGCAACTCCAGCGTGGCCAATCTATGTGATTTCTTCTTGCTTGTTTACTCGCCATGGTTGCATATGGAGGTGTGTGTAAGGTGGCCCAAGTGCCGAAACTCGCGGTTCCGGATCATCTCCCGCACCAATGATGAGGATTCCTAATGAGGGATTTCTAGTGGCCATGTGTGGTCTTGCTCCATTCAATAGTGGTTTGCACGATTGTTGACTCATCGAAGAACTCCGTTCTAACGTCCAAAGAACCTTTCCAACCATCGGGCTCGCCGGAGGAAACTGCTGCCTTGAAGCCGAACTCTTCGCTGTTTTTGCAGGGATCGAGAATGGTGCAGACAGCCTTTCGCGGTTTGTCAGTGAGGTCTCTAGTGCATAGGAAGATGTGGAGGTTCGGAGGGCTGCTACAATGGTTGAGGATCCCATTGTAGCCGACGGTGGTTCGTTGTGGCCGACCATGGGTTGGGGTGTAGAAGCTCGATCTTGCTGGATAGCCGAACTCTCCCCTAATTTTGTGGGGCACGGGGAGGTTGTGGAGAATGTTGGGTATGCTGCGGAGGGCTCCCCATGCTGCCTTGCTTGTTGAAGAAGGTTTTGGCCACGCCACTGTAGCGTTGATCAATCTCCAGCTAAGGTCGCGAGTTGTGACCTTGTTTGATGTTAGCGTCTATCTGTATGGTGAAGGGTCATATTCGTATGCTGGTGTCCGTCGTCGCAATGCCTTCTTCTGGGTGGTGTGCCGGGGATTGAACACAACCCGTCCCGCCTTGTCGGTATACGCATACGCGGTGGTGGCCTTGCTGTAAGGCACCTGCATCCAGGGAGACCACCATGACATTCGCACAGAGACTTTGGGCTCCTCTCATTGTATAACTTAAGTCTTGGTGTTCCAAAAGAAGAGGTATCCCGTCTCATCGTCGATCATGGCCTTCCAAGGCTTCGGCAAGTCCGGATCGATTGGTGCATATCTCGATCTTTTTGGATAAGCCGACGTCCTTGACCTTGAGGTAGCCATTGATAGTTGCTAAGGCTCAACTTGCTCTGATACCAATTGATATGATCACGGATTGGGGCGTCCGTAGAATGTATCGAATCCAACCGTAGGTTCTTGGATATGGTGAATGATTGGTTAGATGGAGGATGATTACAGAGGATTAAGGATGAATGGTGGAGATGGAATGGCTATGGATGCTAGATGAAATTTGATGAAAGGGGTTAGGGAAGATATGGAAGGATATTTAAGAACATCTAGGAAAGAATTCGAAATAGATGATGATTGAGGTCTAATTTGGATCTAAATATAGTTGTATATTTTGGGCTGATTTATCAATGATCCGATCGTTGGATACTTATCAAATTTGGATAGAAGATAGATATTTGAGTCAGCTTTTCGGAATGGGTTGTGGGATCTGGGGCGATATGTGGATTTCTAGATATCAAGGTTTTAGCAAATACTGCGCTGCGATTAGAATACATCTAGAGGTGAATTTTTTGAGATAAATTTTGATCGATCTAACTATCCAAAAGATCTGATATTCTAGTAGGTTGTTTCCCTGGAAGTCAGGGATCCAACAAAATCAAAATCAGGTCTATCGGATGAGTAGATCAAGAGTTATGGTGCAAATATTGACCGAAGGTTAAATAGTTGCGAGATGGACGTGAAAGGTGGAACCTACGGATCGACGGGATGGAGGTCACCGACAGATGGTGGAAAGCCTATGGGCATGGGGAAGACCTTAGGACGTGGAGGAGGTGAATGAGATGGTGTGGGCTAGATCGGGGTGCTGCGAAGGTAGAGAAGATGAGAGAGAAGGGAGTCGGCTCTCATGGTCGAGAGGGAACGACTAGTTGAATACGGGGGAGAGGGACATAACCATGATGAGTCAAGTCCTAGACTGATAGAAGGAGGAGAAGTGGGCTTAAGCTAGTAGTTTCATAATAATTCATCACGATCCTCAAGTGAGGATCAGCCCTACTATTTATAAGAGAGAGATACAAGTGGGCTTAGCCGATTACCCAATGTGGGACTAAACTAAAGCAAATACAATAAGTAAATAAGCAAATAGAGTGGATAACTGTATTGAGCCAGCCCAATACCTTTTGAGTGGGCCAACTTGAACTAAAGCCCATCTTCTAGACTGACCCAGCTCACCCGGATCATATTAGATGGAGACAAAATGAGCCATGTAAGCATCAATGTAAGCCATGACTCAAGTCTTCTTAGGCGCACCAAGGGGTACGGCGGCGACTGAGTTCCCTAGTTGAGCCTGGGCTGCACCACCAATGAAACCACATTTTCACCAAGGGACGCCACCTCCATCATTCCGTACCAGGTAGGAGGAAGATCATGAAGACCCCACGAGTGGCCACGCTAGGAGGCCCCTGCTGCTCACGTCGTTCAAAAGGCTCAATGTACCACCGTTGGTCTTTCATCGCGACATACCACCGCCGGTTATTCACCGTGACTGAGCACCGGGTCTATTGTTCCATGATAACGATGACGAGTGGGTGGATTACAAAGAACCAGCAACCCCACGATACCATCCTAGGGATGCTGGATTCAACCAAAGTGAAAGAAGGCCCAACCGATATGAAGAAGAAGAACGAAGCATCCATGCAGGGACTGTATGCCTCAACTTCCCACCCTTCAATGGAGGAGACCAATTTGATTGGGTTTATCAAGCAGAGCAATTCTTCAAGTACTAAAGAACACATAATGCAAAAAGGGGTTGTTGGCATCTTTCCATCTTGAAGACATCGCCATCCGATAGTACCAGACCAAGAATCTAGCTCAGCCCTATCAAACATGGGAGGAGTTCGCGGATGTTATTTGTGTTCGATTTGGACCCTCCAGTTATGAAGATTTCTAGGCTGCTCTTACCAAGTTAACCCAAAGGACACAGTGAGAGCATATCAAGAGGAGTTCGAGTGTGTTAGCAATCGAGTACGGGGCTAGTCCGATTCCCCCAACTCAAGAGCATATTCATTAGTGGCCTTAGGCGGGACATTCAAGCCGAAGTGAAGGCTGCTCGACCAACAACATTGCTGGAGGCTTTTGCAATAGCTCACTTAATGAAAGAGAAACTTTGAGAGCTTTGGATAGAGACAAAAGGGGGTTAGAGCACCACAGAATTTAGAGATGTGCCTCGGTAAATTGTAGCTACACATCATGTGTTAACACCTCCACCGAGGACAATAGATGCAAGAATGCCTCCAAGGCCACAACCAGAGGTGAGGGGACCTCTCCAAACTACCGTGAGGAGACTTACCGTAGCCCAAGTTGAAGAAAGAAGAGCTAAAGGGCTATGTTTTTATTGTGATGAGCGATTCACCCCCGGGCACAAATGTGCTTGACCAACAATCACGGTGATGGTGTTGGACGAAACTGAGGATATGGAGGAAGATGAAATGGTGGAAGGTGAACTAGAGGATTTGGCAGAAGACCAAGAAGCATTAGAGAGCAGTGAGGAGGTCCATGCCGAGATATCCATGCATGCCTACACCGGCGCTAATGCATCTAGGCCGTTACGGGTCGATGGCACCATGAAAAATCTTATAGTGAGGATCCTTATCGACACTGGGAGTACCCACAACTCCATGGATGAGCGTGTGGTCTAGAAGATAGGGATGGCTATAGATGTTACCTCAGGATTCGATGTAGCATTGGGAGACGGCACGACGCTCCGGGCGAACAGCGTACATCGAGAGGTTCTTTTCAAGATTTAGGGCAATTCCTTCACCTTGAATCTTTACCCATTGGCCTTATGGCCTTATGAGGGGCTGACATTGTATTGGAGACTTAATGAATGCAAAGTTTGGGCCCGGTGACCTTTGACTTCTCAGAAATGTGGATAGACTTCAAACAAAGTGGCATGCAAGTGTGGTTAAATGAAATTCGATCGCGGCTTGGAGCCCAACTTCAACCGATGGTGGGATTGCCAAAGGTTGGATGCCATGGACTTCTAATGCAATTAATCCAGAGTTAGGTAGACCACACAAAGGAAGAAGAACCCGCTGATTTGTCCGCCTTATAGAAGGAATTCAATGAGGTGTTTGAGGAGCCATACGACATGCCGCCGGCTCGACCCCAGCACCATCGCATTGATATTACTCCCAGTGCAGAACTAGCTAATGCGCGACCCTATTGGTATCCATTTGTGCAAAAGGAGGAGATCACAAGACTTGTCAAGGAGATGCTAGACAACGAAATCATTCAACTAAATCAGAGCTTATACTCATCACCGGTGTTCCTAGTGTGGAAGAAGGACGGGACATGACGATTTTGCATAGATTACCGTGCACTTAGTGCCATCACGGTGAAGGATAGGTATCCCATACCTGTCATTGAAAAATTCTTGGATGAGCTCTCAAGGGCCTCTCATTTCAGCAAGTTAGACTTGTGAGCCAGCTACCACCAAATCTGCATGAGACCGAGGATGTGCACAAGACAGGCATTTTGTATGATGGGTATTATGGGTTCAAGGTCATACCTTTTGGACTCACTAATGCCCCCTCCACCTTTCAAAGGTTGATGACTGACGTCTTTAGGGTGCTACTAAGGTGGTTTGTGCTTGTCTTCTTCGACGACATCCTTGTGTACAGTCGCTCATGGAGGGAGCATTTTGTTCACTTTCGCGAATGGTACGATTCAGACTTCACCGATATCGTCTCGAGCATAGATACACTTTAGGGGTGTTTTTTATTTTTATTTTAGTGTTTATTTCAGAAAAAAGATTTTCTGTATGTTGCGTTCGAACGTGGGTGAGGTGCGGTCAAACGTGTTTGTGAACGCTTGCATTAGGTTCATAAATACAGAGAACGCAAAATGTGCGTTCTAACGCGATCGAGTGTGTTCGAACGCGATCGACGAAAATTCACTATTTCTAGGGTTAATAATTACCATTTTTGAATTATTTGGTTAGCCTCTAAATGTGTGGATAGCAACCAAGGAGTCATTATTGAATGAATTGAGGTTTGCTCTAGTCTTCATCTTCTTCTTCTCTCTCGTTCTCTCGTTCTCCGGTGCCGCCACTTCTAGCCACCCTCGATTGGCTACTCATCCTAGTCTCTTAGGGTGGCCTGATAGGTTCTAGTACAAAAAGTAGGCTACAGTACGATTCCTTCAAGATCTGAATGTATTGTAGGAATCAGTCCGTATAATAGTGGGAAAATATTTATCAGATATTCGCTATTAGTTAAAAAATTACAAAACAAATTGGGTTAGGTCCGTAACTTCCTGATCTACAACTTTCATATTTATGCCCTTTGTAGATTCGAATTGTAGTAGGCACAAAAATATGGAATAACATGGGTGATAGTGGTGGTGACGCGTGGAGTGGATGTTAGAGTTATGAATGGATATGGAGATGAGGTGGATTGCAGAAGTGATTAAGAGAAGTAGATGAAGAAAATGAAGTGGTCGAGATCCTAGAGAAGAGGGGTGGCTCGATAGTCAAGGGAGATTAGAAGCTAGGAGAAATCTTACAAATGGTAGATGTGGAACTATGGTGAAAAGGGAGAAAAGAGAAGTCTAGAGAGAAGATAGGAGGTAAGAAATTAATAATCCAATATCATAATGTTGGCTGCCATCCACATATTTATAAAGGCTAGCCAACAAGTCCTAAAACAATATGGAATCCTAATTCTAGAGGATTCCCGTCGATCGTGTTCGAACGCACCCAAAAAGCACTGTCTCTGTTTGTGCGAACGCGATACAGGTGTTCGAACTCGCCCGACCTCGTTCGAATGCATAATATGCATTCTCTGTATTTGCGAACTTGATGTAGGCGTTTGCAAGGGCATTCGAACGCGACCACTCCTACGTTCAAACACGACCTACTTGAATTTTATTTTAATAAAAATAAATACCTAATGCAATAAGAAAAAAATCCTAACTAAGTGTATTAGCTCACCACGCTTCCCCCACCTTGCCCTCAAGGTGAAAAGTCGGGAAAACGCTCCAAGATATCAATCTCCAACTCCCATGTCGCCTCATCAGATAGCTTACCAAGCCACTCAACTAGAATCTCTATCTCCAATCTTGTACCATGTCGTCATCGGTGCCTAACAAGTTCACGAACTGGCTCTACCATCTTTATCTCCTCCAATGGCTCCGGTAGAACCGATCCAATGACCTCGTGATCTCCAATCCGTTCTCTCAGCAATGAAACATAGAAGACAGGATGCACACTCGACCCCTCCAGCAGCTCCAAATGATATGCAACCGGACCAATATGCTCCAACACTCGAAATGGACCAAAGTAGCGATGTGCTAACTTTTGGTTACGCATCAGACACAAGGTCACCTGTCGATACGGCTGCACTCTCACAAACACCCAACTACCGATGTCGAACTCTTGCTCTCTATGGCTATGATCACAAACTTGCTTCATGCGGTTTTGAGCAAGTTTAAGATGAGCACGCGACCTCCTCAATGTGGCATCTCTATCCATCAACGCTAAGTCCACCTCCATCCGATCCGCAGATGCTACTAGATCATAAGCGCGTAATATTGGAGCCGTGCGTCCATATACCACCTCAAATGGAGTCATGCCAATGCTTCTATGGTAGGCAGTATTATAAGACCACTCCGCCCACGATAAGAACTCCAACCATCGTCTCAACATCTCTTCAACAAAGCATCTTAAATACTGCTCAATGCCTCGATTGACCACCTCGGTTTAACCATCCATCTGTGGATGGTAGGCCGAACTGAAGTTCAATCGAGTCCCCTGCAATCTGAAAAACTTAGTCTAAAAGTCGCTCATAAATACACAATAACGATCCGAGACAATCGTGCGTGGCATGCCATGTAACCGAGCAACATCTCTAATAAAAAATCCAGCCACCGACTTGATTGAAAACGGATGACAGTGCTGAAAAGTATGCATACTTGCTCAATCTGTCAACCACCACAAAGATAACGGAATAACCACATACCAGCGGAAGACCCTTTATGAAATCCATAGAAATTTCCTCCCAAACACGGTCCGATATAGGTAAAGACTGTAGTAATCTGGCTGGTTTGAAGGTGGTTGCTTTAGCCCTTTAACAGACTTCGCAAGCACGGACAAAACTCCTAACATCCCGCCTCAATCCTGGCCATATGCAACTTTGAGATATTCTCCTATAAGTCCTCAAGACACTCTCATGACCAGCCTCTGGAGTTTGGTGGAAGTGCTCAAATAATTTTTGCCGCAATCCATCATTTGCGAGCACCCGAATACATCCGTAGTCCAGTAGCAAATTGCCTCGATTTTCCAACTCGGGATGGCGCTCCGGATCATCCATCACCTCCTGCAACAATCTCAAAATATCTGGGCCAGATGTACATGCATACCTCAGTTCGTCAAGGAAGGAAAAGGTAGGAGAAGAATAGGCTGCAAGCTCGACGATATCGGGTTAGCGCGATAGTGCATCCGCCGCTCTATTTTTTGTTCCCTTCTTGTATTGGATTTCATAATCATACCCCAGCAATGTGACCCATCGTTGCTGTGCCGGAGTGTGTATACGCTGTCCCATAAAGTATGGAAGGCTCCTTTGATCGGTTCTTATAATGAATCGTTTACCGATCAAATAAGGCCTCTACTTTGTCACCGTATGCAGAATTGCCAACATCTCTCTTTCATAAGTCGATAATTGCTGAGATTTTTCTGACAAAGTCTTACTAAGAAAAGATACGGGACGTGTCCTCCTTACATTACTACAGCTCCTATGCCGACACCCAACGCATCACATTCCACAATAAACTCTTTGGTGAAGTTCGATAGCGCTAAAACAGGTGCCATATTCATTGCTATTTTCAATTTTTCAAACGCTAAAAATCCTCTCAATTCGGTAGTAGTAGTAGAAATAGGCCAAACGGTCATACATGCAACCTTTTGAGGATCCGCTGCTATACCATTCGTTGAAATGATGTGGCCTAAATACTCCACCTTTGGTACTCCCCATAGGCACTTGGACTTCTTAATCTTCAATTAGTTTTGCTTCAACAAATTCAGCACATCCTCCAAATGCCGCCAATGATCCAATTCAGTCATGCTATACACCAAAATAAAAAATATCAAAACATATCTTCTTAAGATAGGCTGAAATATATTTTTTATGAGGCCTTGAAAGGTAGCTTGAGCATTGGTGAGACCAAAAGGCATCACTCAGAACTCGTAATGCCCGTTCGGAGTCTGAAATACAGTTTTATATATATTCGGCGGGTGAACTCTAATTTGATGATACCCGGCCCTTAAGTCTAGCTTACTAAATATAGTCGTCCCTGCAAGCTCGCCCAACAACTCCTCGATTACTGGAATGGGATACTGGTCCTTGACGGTAATAGCGTTTAGTGCTCGATAGTCGACACAAAAATGTCATGTTCCATCATTTTTTCATATCAAAAGCATGGGAGATGAGTATGAGCTATGACTTGGTTGTATGAGGCCTTGCTCCAATATCTTGGCTACCATCTTGAGAGATAACTTCATTTTGCACATGTCGATATCGATATGGCATCACGTTCGCCAGTGCAGCCTCGAAAACAATCTCGAAAACAATCTCCTCGGCAGCAACTCCTGCGGCTCCTCATACAGTCCAAAATAGTTATCTAATAAATTAGACAATTCAATGGTAATACCTGAACTTGTTTGAGGCTTATCTTCAGCTGGTCCTAACTGAAAAAGATAGGCCAAATTGTACGCACAAGACAGCCCCATCATAGGATGCATTGTAGGAATCGGTGAAGATCGAACACCATCAAGCCACACATCTTTGTTTCCTTGTTTAAATTTCATCCACATGCTCCGGAAATCAAATGTGACGGGTCCCAAACTCTGTAACCACTAAGCACCAAGAACAATGTCCACTCCTCGTAGCGCCAACAGATACAAGTCCATAATGATATCGTGTCCTTGCGCCCGTACCGTCTCCAATAGCAACGTCAAATCCCGTGGTCGGTTCGGCATCCAAACCCAATCTCCTCACTAACCTCTCATCTAGAAAGTTGTGTATACTCCCCAAATCGATAAGGATGTGCACACAATGCTTTCTTACGAGTCCGTCTACTCGTAACGTCCTCGGCGCGGAAGTACCCAAATATGCATACTTTGATATTTCAGCTTGGATATCTTCCTCCACGCCCTCCTCAATGGTCTCCTCATGGACCTCCTCTAGACACTCTCTATCATCAACAACCTCATCATCCTCCTCAAGACCGTCGATAAGCATCACACTCCCGATCGATTTAGAACACTGATGATTGGGGGTGAAACGCTCATCATATCGAAAGCAAAGGCCCTTCGCTCTTTGCTTTTCCACCTGGACATGTGTGAGAGTTCGAGGGGGGGTTCTTGTGCCTCCTCTAACATTGGAAGAAGGTCTCAACGGTGGTCGCGGTCTAGTACTCGCAGCCACTGTTTTTGAAACCGTAGAATTTCTAGCCGGCGTTTTAGGGTGATTGGCCAGACAAGGGAGGTCAGAAGTGACGTCGCCGGGGATCGAGAGAACGGGAGAGAAGAACACAAAGGAGACAAGGCAAAATATTCAATTCATCAATAATGACTCTACGGTTGCCATCCACATCCTTTAGAGGTTAACCAAACAATTAAAAAATAATCCAAAATAGTATATTTTTGCCGACCACGTTTGAACGCACCTGATCACGTTCGAACGCACCTATTTCTCTCTTCTCTGGATTTGCGAACGCGATGCAGACGTTCGAACACACCTATTTTCCACTTCTCTAGATTTGAGAATGCGATGTAGGCATTCGTAGCGCATTCGAACGCACAATTCGCACTCTCTGGATATGCGAAAGTGATGCAAGACGTTCTCAACCGTGTTTGAATGCACTCCACCCGCGTTCGAATGCAACATACAGAAATTTTATTTTTTTAAGAATGAAACATTAAAATAAGAAACAAAGACACCCTAAAGTGAATCCATGCTCGAGAAGACATCGGTGAAGTCCAAATTGTATCATGTTCCATCCTCATGACCTTCTCAAAGGACTCCTCAAGAGTAGTAGGACATAGAGCACGAACATCCGCTTGTATCTCCTCTTACAGCCCCAAAATAAATGTGCTCATTAATGTCTGATCAGGCCAAGGTGGCTCACAACGACTATTAAGTCTTTCAAACTCAGCTTCGTACTCTGATACGGTCGTCCTCTGAACCATCTTGCTTAATGTGGCAGCAAAATCTTCATATGCTGCTGTCCCAAATCTGCGTGTAATCCTCCTACAAAAATCAGCCCATCCGGTAAATTCACCACCACGATTAATCGATCTATACCAATGCAATGTCATTCCTTAGAGGTGAAAGCTTGCCATTTGGACTTTTGCATCTTTCGCTATACCTTGACAATCAAAATATTGTTCAACTTGAAACACCTAATCCGTTGGATCACCGTCTTGGAATTTTGGAAAGTCCAAGTGTGCGGTTCTCCCCCGAATAGCGTTGTTAGGTTCACGAACGATCATTGGTTTAGGTCTAAACGTTTATGCATGTTGATCACCTTCTCTAAATCCTCAAGCACATCCATCACTATCTCTATAGGGATCAACCTCATCGTCATAGTGCCAATCCTCCTCATCGACGAAGCGCACCGGTACTGCACACCTCTCGGGTTCAACCACAGTCGGTCTTGGGTTTTTTAACGGAGGTGGGGGATAATGTGAAGGCATAGGTAGAAGGGGATCATTGACACTCATATGACGCACCTCGACCTGTGGGCTATCAGTTCTATGGGGTCCCACCGCTGGTCCTTCTTTAAACTATGTTCGTTGTCAAGGAGATGACAAACCCAATCAATTCACGACATATTTCTTGAATTCATTGTGATCCTTTTGCATGTTGTCAACTCTATGCAATAATGTTTAGAACATTCCTCTAAGTTCATCCATATTCGAATCCACGGACGTTGGTTGACTTCGTTCTATTGTGGTCGCTCCAAAGCAAACGGCCTCATGGTTAGGGTTATCGTGCATTGAGTCCTCCCTTGTTGGTGTGCTCTCCATAGGTCTCCTTGTTGATGTTATCTTTCTTATTTCAACCATTAATGGAGGTCTGAGGTTCACCTACTCTGATACCACTTGATAGGTTCTTGTACCAAAGATAGGCTATACTACGATTCCTTCAAGATCTAAATGTATTACAAAAATTAGTCTGTGCAATCGTGGGAAAGTATTTGTCAGATACATTCTGGTAGTTAGAAAATTACGACACTAATTGAGCTAGGTCCATAAGTTTCTGATCTACAACTTTCTTATTAACACCCTTTGTAGATTCAAACTGTAGCAAGGACGAAAAACATGGAATAACGTGGGTTATGTTGGTGGTGACGGGTGGAGTGGATGTTAGAGTTATGGATGGATATGGAGATGAGGGTAGATTGTGGAAGTGATTAAGGGAAGTAGACGAAGAGAACGAAGTGGTTGAGATCCCAAAGAATAGGGATGGCACGATAGTCGAGGAAGATTAGAAGATAGGATCTCGTGCAACCCCATTATCACCTAGGATCTCGTGCCTCCATCCACGGATCTATAGATGGATTCCCTAATATTCGTCTACTTTTCAGACAATATCTTGAGATCCCACTGTCCGATTTACCCGAAATTAGATATTTTTTGAAATCTCTTTTCTAGGGCTACAACCTATCAAAATTTCACATTGATCTGACGGTTGCATCTTTCGAGATCAATTGCCAAAGTTCCGTGCTAGATTCTGTCTAAATCTGAAAACGGAATAGGTCGAACCTTAGCCTAAGGGGAGATCGTATCAAGAGCTTCCTATGAAGACAACCATAGCCATGGTTCACAGCGAAATGAGGAAGATGAGATTTCCCAAATAGAGGAGGGGGAAATGGCTGCGGGAACTTCCACCCGCAGAACCTCTTGATCAAATCTTCTGAATATGGAAGAGCCTAGCATTTAAGCCATGATCGGATCACTTTCCGAATAGATGGGCATCAATAATCAGATGATGAGGGAGATGATACGCGAAATACGGGTAACAAGAGAAGCCATAGTGATCGGAAACGTATCGACGACTCCCCGACGTGAGTCTGCCATCATGAACCTGCTGCCACCGGTTCAAAACCTTTACTAGCAAGATTGAGCTTCTACACCCAGATCTATGGTTAGCCAAAATGAACCATCGTCGGTTACAATTGATACTCAACCATTATAGCAGTCTCAGAACCTCCATATCTTCCCATGCATTGGAGACTTCACAGACAAACCGTGAAAGGCTAGCCACATCCTTCCCGATCCCTACAGAAACGACGAAGAGTCTGGCTTCAAGGCAGCAATTTCCTCCGGTGAGCTCGGTGGTTGGAAAGGTTCTTTCGACGTCAGAACAGAGTTCTTTGACGAGTCGACAACCGTGCGAACCACTGTTGAATGGAGGAAGACCACGCATGGTCACTAGATATCCCTCATGAGGAATCCTCATCAGTGGTGAGGGAGATGATCCGGAACCACGAGTTCTGACACTTGGGCCTCCTTACACCACCTCCCTTTGCAACCACGGCGAGTCGGCAACCAGGAAGAAATCGCGTATGGCCTCCAGCGACCTTCCACCATTCTCCTCGGTCAATCGACTGTCGATCACGACAGCGTCATCACTGGTGATGATGTTGCAGCTCCCCACAGAGCTACAACTCAAAGGAGAAGGCCGCAATCTTCCACCCACGGCAGCACCAATTGCTAACAGCCCTATGAAGACCTCATGGGCTATTGCTTTTCTCACCCAGATGACTGAAAGCTTCCTGCCATGGCTACGACTAAATGAAGAAGAAGGAGATGAAGATTTTGTTTTTATCAACCTTAGCCTTCCACAACAGCCAATCGCCGCCACCCCAAGAGGGACCTCACCGGCAGCTATTTTGATATTCCAAACGGTAGAAGGCTCCTTGCTATGGCTGTGATGAGACAGAGAAGAAGGAGATGAAGATTTTATTTTTTGAGCCAACTTTGGCCTTCGATCGCCGCCGACTACCACCACACCGCCGAGAACCTTGCCGAAGTAACTATCGGAGGTGGTCACTGCTCAGCCATGGTTGCCACGTGCCAAGGCAACTCCTGTGGCAATGGCTAATGGAGAGGGAATTATGGGAGAAATATTAGGGATTTCAAATTTTTTTTGAAAATCCTAAGTGGTTAGAATTTCAAGATGGCTACATGGTCAGGCTTGACCAAGTTGAATTGCTAGACATGAGCTAGGTTGGACTAAGAGCCAAAGGGGTCAAGTCAAATGTGAGTCATCTCTGGACTTGGGGACTTAGTTGATTTAAGTCAAATAAGGGACCTAATCAGAAACCCTCTACTTGATTTAATTCGAGTTTGCTTATACCAGGATACATTTGACTTGGATCCTAATCCATGGAGTGGGCAAAACGATTATGAGCACAACAAATAGTCAGTTCGGCTGGTTGAACCTAACTTGAGTCACTAGGTGGACCTAATCAGGATCCACCAACTACATCTAACTCGACCTCCCGAGCACGATCGAATGCACCAGATTTCTATAGCTGAATTGACATTGAGACAATTGGTTTGACTAGCTAAGACCAAGAGGACTCAATATAGACGGACCTAAATCCCACCTTGGGTCAATAGGAGTACAAGTATCCAAGCTCAACTGAGGATCACCCACTGAACATAGCAAGTTTGACTCGAGTCACCTTGAAGACAAGGTTGTGGAAGTGTGGGGGATTGATACGATTTGGACTTCACCGATATCGTCTCGAGCATGGATATACTTTATGGGTGTCTTTAATTATTGTTTTAGTATTTATTTCAGGAAAAAAAGTTTTCTGTATGTCGCGTTCAAACGCAGGTAGGGTGTGTTAGTACGCGTTTATGAACGCCTACATTAGGTTCACAAATACAGAGAACATAAAATGTGTGATCGAACGCGATCGGCAAAAATCTACTATTTCTAGGGTTAATAATTGTCATTTTTGAATTGTTTGGTTATCATCTAAAGATGTGGATGGCAAACAAGGAGTCATTATTGATTGAATTGAGGTTTGCCCTGGTCTTCTTCTTCTTCTTCTCCTCTCTCGTTCTCCCGTTCCATGATGGCGCTGCTTCTAGCCTCCCTCGACTGGCCACTCACCGTAGTCCCTTAGGAGCGGCCCACTCCTCCCCCTTCTTCCAATTTGTCTATCACCTTACCCTAACCCTTTCCATCATTGATAATCCTTCCATCTCCACTTACTCATGGTGCCACCCCATTATCGTCAGTCTACCACCGTCCATCAACATCTAGGATCTCGTGCCTCCATCCACGGATCCATAGAAACTCATTGACGTTCATCTACTTCTTGGGACGATACCTCGAGATTCCACAGTCCGATTTCCCTGAAATTAGATTTGTTTGAAAGCTATTTTTTAGGGCTACAACCTAGCAAAATTTCACGTTGATCTGACGGCTACATCTTCTGAGATCCATTGACAAAGTTCTATGCTAGATTCTATCCAAATCTGAAAACGGAATAGGTTGAACCTTAGCCTAAGGGGAGATTGTATTAGCGAAGTATTGTAGATTTTGAAAGACAATGAGCTAAAGTGAAGGAGTCGAAATGTTTATGAGGCTAGCCGAGAGTGGAGTATCTCGGCCACATCATTTTAGCTACACGAGTGGAAGCCGATCCCGCCAAGGTGCAAAACATGGTGCAATGGCAGATCCCAAAGACACCAAGAGAATTGCGGGGCTTCCTTAGATTGATGGGCTATTGATGTGATTCAGACTAGATTAAATCACCTCGAAAGATATTGGGCTTGATAGATCAAGTCTAGTTATCTTATTTATTATTTTTATGAGGTTTATTCAAAGTTTTAGTATGTTAGAATTTTATTTAAAAAGCTAAATCCAGCCCTGTGCAGTTTTGGAAAAATATTCGCAGAATATTCTACGGATATTAAAAGTGACTGAAATTTTGGTGAGAGATGTTGCTCGGTTTTATGGCATGCCACGCATGATCATCTCGGATCGTGATCGTGTATTTATGAGCGACTTTTGGATGGAGTTTTTCAGATTGTAGGAGACTCGATTGAACTTCAGTCGACCTACCATCCATAGTTGGATAGCCAAACTGAGGTGGTTAATTGAGGCATTGAGTAGTATTTGAGGTGCTTTGTTGGAGAGATGCCGAGACGATGGTTGGAGTTCTTATCATGGGCGGAGTGGTCTTACAACACTGCCTATCACAGCAGCATTGGCATGACCCCGTTCGAGGTGGTGTATGGGCACATGACTTTGACATTACGCACTTATGATCCAGTGGCATCTGCAGATCGGACGAAGGTGGACTTAGCTTTGATGGATAGAGACGCCACATTAAGGAGATTGCGTGCCCATCTTAAACTTGCTCAAAATTGCATGAAGCAAGTTTATGATCGCAGCCATAGGTAATAAGAGTTCGACATCGATAGTTGGCTGTTTGTAAGGGTACAACCATATCGATAGGTGACCTTACGTCCGATGCGAAATCAGATGTTAACACATCGCTACTTTGGTCCGTTTCGGGTGTTAGAGCATATTGGTTCGGTTGCATATCATTTGTAGTTGCCGAAGGGATCGAGAGTACATCATGTCTTACATATTTCATTGCTGAGAGAGCAGATTGGAGATCATGAGGTCGTTGGATCTATTCTACCGTAGCCATTGGAAGAGATAGAGATCGTAGAGCCAGTTCGTGTACTTACTAGGTATCAAATTAGAGATGGAGATTCTAGTCGAGTGGCTTAGCAAGCCATCCGATGAGGCGACATGGGAGTTGGATACGGATATTTTGGAGCGTCTCTTCGACTTTTCACCTTGACGACAAGGTGGGGGAAGCGTGGTGGGCTGATACACTTAGTTAGGGTCTTTTCTTACTGTATTAGTTATTTATTTTTATTAAAATAAATTTACTGTAGGTCACGTTTGAGCGTAGTTAGGGGCGCGTTCGAACGCATTTGTGAATGTCTACATTAGGTTCTCAAATACAAAGAATGCAAAATGCACATTCAAACGCGGTCGGGCATGTTCGAACATGGCGTTCGAACGTCTGCATCGCGTCCACATTGATAGAGAACGCCTTTTGTGCGTTTGAACATGATCGACAAAAACAAAATCATTATGCTTTTGGATTATTAGTTTCTTGCCTTCTATCTTCTCTTTATTCTCTCTACCCTAATCTCCCTCCTCCCTGATAGGCTCTGATACTAAATTGATATGCTTTGATACCAAATTGATAGGTTCTTGTACCAAAATATCGGCTACGGAATAATTCCTTAAAATATGAATTTATTACAAAAAGTAATCTGTGCAATTGTGGGAAAATATTTGTCAGATATTATCTAGTAGTGGGAAAATTGCAAAACCAATTGGATAAAGTTCACAACTTCTTGAGGTACAACTTTAATATTTATGCCCTTCACAGATTCGAACTATAGTAGGGACAAAATACAAAATAATGCGGGTGATGTGGTGGTGACGGGTGGAGTGGATGTTAGGGCTATAGATGGGTATAGAGATGCGAGTGGATTGTGGAAGTGATTAGGGAAAGTAGACGAAGGGAACAAAGTGGTCGAGATCGCAAAGAAGAGGGTGACTCGACAGACGAGGGAGATTAGAAACGAGGAGAAACTTTGCCAATAGTAGAGGTGAAAGGATGGTAAAGAGAGAGGAGAGAGAAGTCTAGAGAGAAGATAGGAGGCAAAAAATCAATAATCCAATAGCATTATCATCATCATCATACAATTATGGTTTTCTCCACATATATAGCGTCTCACCCTATGAACTCATCAACTAAATTAAACAACTCTAACAAACCAACTAAACCAGTCTTCCTTCTCTGATAAACTCTTGGATTAAACTTTTATTTTGTTATAGACAGATTCCGAATTTGGAGAAGTCATGAATATCAAAGTTGTAGATCCAGAGGTTGGCGACCTTGTCTAACTAGTTTGATATTATTTGAATATGTATAGAATATTCTACAAATATTTTTCCAAATCTATACAGAGTTGGATTTAATTAAGTGTATCAGCCCACTACGCTTCCCCAACCTTGCTGTCAAAGTGAAAAGTCAAGAAAATACTCTAAGATATCTGTCTCCAACACCTATGTCGCCTCATCGGATAGCTTGCCAAGCCACTCAACTAGAATCTCCTTTTTCAATCTCGTACCATGTCGGCGTTGGCGTCTAGTAACTACTCGAACTAGCTCTACGATCTCTATCTCCTCCAATGGCTCCGATAGAACCGATCCAATAATCTCATAATCTCCAATATACTCCTTCAACAATGAAACATGAAAGACAAGATGCACTATCGACCCCTCCGGCAGCTCCAAACGATATGCAACCGGACCAATACACTCCAACACCCAAAACGAACCAAAGTAGCGATGTGCTAACTTTTGGTTACGCATTGGACGCAAGGTCACCTGTCGATACGGTTCCACCCTCACATCCCGCCTCAATCCTGGCCATGTGCAACTCTGATATATCCTCCTATAAGTCCTCAAGAGCCTCTGGAGTTTGGTGGAAGTGCTCCAACGATTTCTGTCGCAATCCCTTATTTGCGGGCACCCGAATGCATCCGCGGTCCAGCAGCAAACCGCCTCGATTCTCCAACTCTAGAAGGCGCTTTGGATCATCCAACACCTCATGCAACAATCTCAAAACATTTAGGTAAGAAGTACAAGAATACCTCAGCTCATCAAGGAAGGGAAAGGTAGGAGAAGAATAAGCTATAAGCTCGGCAGTATCGGGTTGGCGCGATAGTGCATCCGCTGCTCTATTTTTCGTTCCCTTCTTATATTAGATTTCATAATCATAACCCAGCAATTTTATGACCCATCTCTGCTGTGCCGGAGTGTGTATAGGCTGTCCCATAAAGAATGGAAGGCTTTTTTGATCGGTTCGGATAATGAATCGTCTACCGATCAAATAAGGTCTCCACTTTATCACCGCATGCAGAATTGCCAACATCTCTCTCTTATAAGTCAATAATTGTTGAGATTTTTGAGATAAAGCCTTACTAAGAGAGGCAATAAGACATCCTTCTTGCATTAGTACAACTTCTATGCCAACACCCGACGCATCACATTCCACAATGAATTCTTTGGTGAAGTTGGATAGCGCTAAAATAGGTGCCGTTGTCATTATTGTTTTTAATTTTCAAAGGCTAAAGTGGCTTCATCCGTCCATCTAAAAGAGTCCTTTTTCAGTAAAGAAGTGAGAGGAGCAGCGATCTTGCTATATCTGGCGATGAATTGACGATAATATCCGGTCAACCCCAAAAATTCTCTCAATCCGATGGTAGTAGTACGAATAGGCCAAGCGCTCATGCATGCAACCTTTTGAGGATCCGCCGCTATACCATCCGCTGAAATGATGTGGCCTAAATACTCCAGTTTTGGTACTCCCCAAAGGCACTTGGACTTCTTGATGTTTAATTGGTTTTGCTTTAACAAATTCAACATGTTCTCCAAATGCCGCTAATGCTCCAATTCAGTCCTACTATACACCAAAATATCATCAAAAAATACCAAGACATGCATTCACACTAGAGGCTGAAATATATTATTTATAAGGCCTTGAAAGGTAGTTGGAGCATTGGTGAGACCAAAAGGCATCATTCGGAACTCGTAATGCCCGTTTAGAGTCCGAAATGTAGTTTTATGCACATCCACCGGGTGAACTCTAATTTGATGATACCCGGCTCTCAAATCGAGCTTACTAAATATAGTCGCCCCTACAAGCTCGTCCAGCAACTCCTTGATAACCGGAATGGGATACCGGTCCTTGACGGTAATAGCATTTAGTGCCTGATAATCGACACAAAAATGCCATGTCCCATCCTTTTTTCGTATCAAAAATACGGGGGATGAGTATGAGCTATGACTTGGTTGAATGAGACATTGCTCCAACATCTCGGTTACCATCTTTGAGATAACTTCTTTTTGCACATGTGAATACCGATATGGCCTCACATTCGCTAGTGCAGCCTCGGGTACAATCTCTATGCGATGGTCCACCGCTCTCCTCGATGGTAACTCCTGTGGCTCCTCAAACAGTCCAGAAAAGTTATCTAATAAATTAGACAATTCAATGAAAGTACCTGAACTCGTTTGAGGCTCATCTCCTGCTGGTCCTAACTGAAGAAGGTAAGCCAAATCATACGCACAAGGCAGCCCACCATAGGCTGCATTGTAGGAATTGGCGAAGACCGAACACCATCAACCTTCACATTTTTGTTTCCTTGTTTAAATTTCATCCACATGCTCTGGAAATCAAATCTGACAGGTCCCAAAATCTGTAACCACTGAGCACCAAGGACAATGTCCAATTCTCTCAGCACCAACAAATACAAGTCCAAAATGATGTCGTGTCCTTGCACTCGTATACCGACCCGGCGACACAAGCTCTCCGCCCTAAGCTTTGTGCCGTCTCTAATAGCAACGTCAAATTCCGTGGTCAGTTCGGTATCCAAACCCAATCTCCTCACTAACCTCTCATCTAGAAAGTTGTGTGTACTCCTCGAATCAATGAGGATGTGCACACAATGCTTTCTAACTAGTCTGTCTACTCGTAACATCCTCGGCACGAAAATACCCAAATATGCATGCATTGATATTTCAGCTTAGATATCTTCCTCGACGCCCTCCACAACGGCCTCCTCATGGACCTCCTTTGGACACTCTTCATCATCAACAACCTCGTCATCCTCCTTAAGACCATTGATAAGCATGACACTCCCGATCGGTTTAGAACACTAATGACCGGGGGTGAAACGATCATCACATCAAAAGCAAAGACCCTTCGCTCTTTGCTCCTCCACCTGGTTATTCGAAAGGGGGGTCTAGTGCCTCCTCTAACATATAAAGAAAGTCTCAAAGGTGGTTGTGATCTAGTGCTCGCAGTCGCCGTTTTTGAAACCGTAGAATTTCCAACTGGCGTTCTAGGTGCAAACTGCCCATCTCGATTGCCCTAATTGGTTTTCGCTGCCATCTTTAGAGCCCTATGCTTTTGTTCCATCCTCACGACTTTCTCAAAGGCCTCCTCAAGTGTAGTAGGACATAGAGCACAAACATTCGCTTCTATCTCCTCTCGCAGCCCCGAAATAAATGTGCTCATCAATGTCCGTTCGGGCGACGGTGGCTCACAACGACTACTAACTCTTTCAAACTTAGGTTGATACTCCGATACAGTCGTCCTCTGAACCATCTTGCTTAATGTGGCAGCAAAATCTTCATATGCCACTGTCCCAAATCTGTATGTGATCCTCCTACAAAAATTATCCCATTCGGTAAATCTACCACCACGAATAATCGATCTATACCAATGCAATGTTGTTCCTTGGAGGTGAAAGCTTACCATCTGGACTTTTGCATCTTTCGCT
This sequence comes from Typha angustifolia, assembly GCF_048772165.1. NCBI lineage: Eukaryota > Viridiplantae > Streptophyta > Magnoliopsida > Poales > Typhaceae > Typha > Typha angustifolia. The sequence goes on along the minus strand of NC_133252.1, from coordinate 4,352,943 downwards.
GTACCTTGATAATAAAAATATTGTTCAATTTCAAACACCCAATCCGTTGGATCACCGCCTTGGAATTTTGGAAAGTCCAAGTGTGCAGTTCTCCCCCAAATAGTCTTGTCGGGTTCGTGAAAGATCTTTGGTTCAGGTCTAAACCTTTGTACAGGTTGATCACCCTCTCTATATCTTCGAGCACGTTCATCACCATCTCCATTGGGATCAACCTCATCCTCATAATGCCAATCCTCCTCATCGACGAAGCGCACTGGTGCCGCACGCCTCTCGGGTTCCATCACTGCTGGTCTTGGGTTTTGTAATGGAGGTGGGGGATGATGTAAAGGCATAGGTAAGAGAGAATCATTGACACTCATATAACGCACCTGGTCCTATAGGGTATCGGTTCGATAAGGTCCCACCGCTGGTCCTCCTTGAAACTCTGACCGTCGTCGAGAAGATGACGAACCCAATCAATTCACAACATATTCCTTGAATTCATTGTGATCCTTTTGCATGTTGTCAACTCTATACAATAATGTTTGGAACATGCCCCTAAGTTTATCCATATTCGAACCCATGGACGTTAGTTGACTCGGTCCTGTTGTGGTCACTCTAAAAGAATCGACCTCATGATTAGGATCATCGAGCATTGAGTCCTCCCTTGTCGATGTGCTCTCCATAGGTCTCCTTGTAGAGGTGGAAGGATGGTGAAGAGGGAGGAGGGAGTAGTCTAGAGAGAAGATAGGAGGCAAGAAATCAAAAATTCAATAGCATTATCATCATCATCATCGAATTAGGGTTTCCTCAACATATATATAGAGTCTCACCCTATGGACTCATCAACTAAATTAAACTAACTCTAACAAACCAACTAAACTAGTTTTATTTATCTTCTCCGATTAACTCTCGAATTAAGCTTTCGTCTTGTTGCAAATAGATTCTGAATCTAGAGAAGTCAAGAATATCAAAGTTGTAGATCTGTAGGCTAGCAACCTTATCCAACTAGTTTGATATTATTTAGATATGTATAGAATATTTTACGAATTTTTTCTTGAAACTGTAAAGAGTTAGATTTAGCTAATTAAATAAAATCTTAACTAAGTGTATCAGCCCCTCTTCACTAACCTACCACCTCTACCGTTGGCAACGTCTCTTTTAACTTCTAATCTCTCACATCTGTCGAGTCCTCCCTCCTCCTTGGGATCTCAACCACTTTGTCCTTCATTTTATCTGTTAAACAACATCAACCATCCACCCCCATTTCCATTATCATCTATAACCCTAACATTCGCTCCATCCGTCATCACCACCGTCATAACCACTTTCGTCCTAGTTATAGTTCGAATCTGCGAAGGGCGTAAATACAAAAATTGTAGACAGGAAAGTACGGATCGATTCCACTTAGTTTTATAATTTTTTTTACTACGGGAGAATATTTGGTAAATATTTTTCCTTGGTTGCATAGATAGCTTCCTACAATAAATCTAGATCTTGAAGAAATTATTCCATAGCCTATCATGCGTTTGAACGTAATCGGGCGCGTTCGAATGCCTGCATCAGGTTGGCATTGACAGAGAATGTTTTTTGTGCTTTCGAACACAGTCGGCAAAAATCCACTATTTTTAGAGTTAATAATTATCATTTTTGAATTGTTTGGTTAGCCTCTTAAAGTGTGGATGGCAACCAAGGAGGCATTATTGAATAAATTGAGTTCTTGCTCTAATCTTCTTCTTCTCCTTCTCTCTCATTCCCTCATTCCCTAGCACCACCATTTCTAGCCTCCCTCGACTGGCCACTCACCCTAGTCCCTTAGGGGTGGCCCACTCCTCCCCCTTCTTCAAATCTCTCTACCCTTGCTCTAACCCTTTCATCATCCATAATCCTTCCACCACCATCTTACTCACCGGCGCCATCCCATTATAGTCGGATTACCACCTCTATAATCCACTTAGGATCTCGTGCCTCTATCCACGGATCCATAGACTAACTCCCTAATGTTCGTCTACTTATCTATCGATATCTTTAGATCCCATCGTTCGATTTATCGAAAATTAGATTTGTTGGAAACCTCTTTTCTATGGTTACAACATATCAAAATTTCATATTGATTCGACAACTATAACTTCCGAAATCCTCTGCCAAAGTTCCATACCAGATTTGAAAACAGGATAGATCAAACTTTAACCCAATGGGAGATCGTATCTGGATAGCAGCCTCATTAGGGATTATGAATGAAATTATCAAGTTATCTATTAAATTCATAATTATCATATTTGTTATGCCCAAATTATTAAATGTTAATATTTTATTTTAACTAATTAATGTATTTTAGTTATATATCGACATTTAATCAATTGAATCTCATTTAATCACTAAAAATGGTCAAATTGGGGCTCAAACTAGATTTAGGCTTAGCCACTACTAACCAAATCAATCTACCTCTCATTTTTAAATCATGCTTAAATCAAACCATGATTCACTAATTACTTTCTTCCTTATCCAAATTAGAATGAGTCAAATTTCCTTCTTTTTTTTCATCGAGCAACAAATTTTCAGTAATCAAATCTCTATAAAGTTGCAAAATTTTAGCAAAGAATCTTTACCTAATGCAGCAAATTTTCAACTCTAATTCAGTAAAAAATTTAGCAATAATTGCAACAGTAAACAAATTTCAAATTCCTATTTGAGTGGTAATTCCAACTAAGCAAATTATTCACCTAATGCAACAGATTTCTAGCATATTTTATGAAGATTTTTACTAGATTTCATGCACAATTTTACAGATTTCAAGTATAATCAGAGCAGATTTCTAACAGATTTGGAGCAAATTTTCATGCTCCAAGAAGTCTATAAATAGAGGGGTTGAAATTAGATAAATATGTCTTTCTTAGTATACTTTCTATTAAGTTTTTTCTTTTGAGAAGTTGTAGTTTAAATTTAAGCATTTAAGCTTGCAATTCTTTCAATTCAATTGGCAACAATATAGCACATTCGAAAATTTTCAATCTTTGTAAGTCAGCAAAGTTCATATTTTGATTTTTCTTTTAGCGTAATCTATTGTTTTTTTATTTGAATTTTGTTTTTGAAAGAAGTATTCTACAACCTCTAGTGCTATATCTCATGTTTATTTTTATTCAAGTTGTGTTATTAACTCTAAAATGAATTTCTAATTTTCTAAGGTTGAGGATGAAGCTTGCTGAGAACATATTTCTTTTATTCTAAATCTCTTATGTGTTCATAATTGCTAAATAGCTTCTTTTTTCTTTTACTCTTACTTTAAATTTTTTTTAGAATTTAGATATTAATTGTTTCTCTTAGAAAGGATACATCTAATGATTTTAAATTCTTACTCCATATTTTCTAAAAATAAAAGAAGACAATTTTTATGAAAATTGAATTGTTTATTCAAAGATATTCTTCCGATCCATCAATGATTGATTTCTTGGTGAATCATAGAAAAAGAAGAGATTTATGTTATTAAATAGAAATGTGTTATCTACAAGTGGATTCCAAGACCTTACTTTTCTCGCACTTAATTTCAAAAAATATGCAAAGAGTTTTTCTCTGTCTGTAAATCTCCTAAACCCATTTTCCAACTAAGTTAAAATTATTTTTAAGATTTTCAAACACTTCAAGTTTTCAAACAAGTCATCGTGGGATTAATACCTTACTTGTCGATCTACTCCATAGATTCATGTACTTGTGAGTATTACTTAATTTGTCACAATATTATCTTTTCTTCTCCCTTTTAGATTGAAAACTTCTCCATCCTCCCTCAAGTCCTAGCCGTGCACCATCAACACCGATTACCCCTAGCCTCCCGCGTTCATCGGAACCTCTCTTCTTCTTGAGACACGAAATAACTCCTTTGTCCTCTTCCTTCACCCTATAGCCCTCGGACAACCCCTATCCTAACCCATATCCATTTCATCTCCACCATTACCATCACTTTCCGTCACTAACACTTCCATCAAGATTCCACCGTATGTTACCCCTAGCAGTGATTCCAATCTACGTAGGGCATAAATACCAAAAATATATGTCAAGAAGTTACGGATCGAATCCAACTAATTTTGTAATTTTCTGAGAATGTTACATGATCTAGCAAATATTTTCCTCAGACTACTTAGTCTGTCTTCCTACACCCGAGGTTGATTCGGGCTTAGTTCGGTTCATATTATTTTTGGTATCAGAGTAGGTCAAACATTGGCCATCCATGTCTACAATAAGATCCATGGCCAGAAGAAGGGAAGAAGAAGACCACGCGGAAGAAATTCCTCAAAGAATCCGAGCGGACACACCTCCACCCGAGGTTGGAGCACAATGTGAGGAAATGACTCCATCACCATCTACCAGAGTGCCAACAGCCCAAATACCTGATCTCAACCATCTCATCCTCAACCTTATCATAAGAACTACTAAGAATACTATGTACTTAAGGTGGATGAGTGAGAGGCAAGACCGGTTGTTGTTGAAAGGTTTAAACCCGGAGAGCTCTACCAAATGAACGATGACAAATCCTCAACGAGACACTACCGATATACCTCCATGACATGAGGGGTTGCTACCCAACCCTAGAGAGCATCGTCGAGAGGCCAGGAGGAAACAAGAATATCACAGTCCAAAGGTGGTAGGGCTGAATCATCAACCAGCACTCGATGGATTGGACGGACTCCGATCACGATGACTTCCTACATGACATTCCTGACTGGAGGAGGCCTTCCAGAGACATGAGAAACACCCTTGACCCATTAGAAGGGGTTTGGGCTTGGCCCCAAACTGAGAGAACACCATTCAAGGCCGAACTGCTTGAGTGGAATTCCCAAAATTCAAAAGCAGTGACCTGACCGAGTGGATATATATGGCGGAGAGGTACTTCACTTGGCAAGATACCCCTGATGACCAGAAGGTTCTACTGGTCTTGATTCATCTGGAGGAGTCAGCCCTTTGCTGGTTTAGATTAGCGGATAAAAAAAATAAGGTGAACACATGGGAAAATTTCAGCACTAAAATTTATTAATGTTTTGGTACCTCTGGATATGAGGATTACCATGCCTTGCTAACCAAGACCATTCAGAAGATGACGGTGGATGCTTTCAAAGATGAGTTTGAGAGGACCGAGCGTCAGCTACCCGATCAACCTCAGATGCAGGGAAGCAATCCACACAATCAGAGAAAAATATTATTTAAATATTATCCCTTAGTCATAAAATTAAAAAACTAGATGGGATCATTCTGTATCTTACTGACCTACGGTTTTGATATTCACACCTTTTATTGAATTCTAACTGCAACTAGGGCGAAAATAGGCAATGTTGCGATAGAGGTGGAGATGACGAGTGATGGTGATGATAGTGGTGATGGCGGTGATGGATTTGGTGGAATAAGGTGCTATTGGGTGAAGGAAGAGGGGAGAGAAGGTGCTCTAGATGCCAAAGATGAGAGAGGACCGACAATCGAGGGGGATTAGGAGTAACTAGTGTCGAGGAGGCACACGGATGGGGTTTCAGTGAGAATGGAGAAGAGTTAGAGTAGAGGAAAAGAGAAGGAAAACACTATAGTCATTAATTATCCCAAATAGGTTTCCTTCCACATATTAAGAGGCTAACCTAACAAGAAGAACTAACAAATGGTAAACCTCAAAACAATGCATTCTCGCTGAGCACATTCGAATAGGGTTGAGCACGTTCAAACGCGTAATTCACATTCTCTATATGTGCGAACATATGTAGGCGTTCAAACAAGGGGCATTCGAGTGTGACCTCTGCATGTTCGAATGCGTAATTCGTATTCTCTTTATGTGCAAATGTATGTAGACATTCAAACCGAGTGTGATCCTCCTTGGTCAGACCTACAGCTGAGATCTATCTTTATTGTTGGACTACGACATGACATCCGAGCATATTTGAGGGCATTACGTCCAACCACACTAAAGCAAGCTATCGAGGATGCTCTCTTGATGAAAGAGTAATATACGAAGTTGCGGTCAATAGCAAGGAGTTCATGGGCCAGAAGAGATGGACGGACAGCAGCATGTCCACCGCAAGCCGTGGCATACTCGATGGTGGGCAACCAGACTGTAGTTGGTTCATTGGGTTCAAGGGCACCTCTTCGGGTGTCCAATGATGTGAAGGATGCTGTCAAGACCCTTGGGAGAGCCTTAACACTTGCCAAGATCGAGGAAAGAAGGGTGAAAGGACTGTGTTTCAAGTGAGATGAGAAATTCATCCCTGGCCATTGATGTGATTGATGGACTCGAAGGTGCCGAAGAGGATCTATACCTAGATGGACCAGAGCATGATGCCACTATTGAAGAGGGTCCAGAGGATGTCGAGGAGGAGCCAAAGGTCGAGGACATGAAGACAAAGATCTCATTCCATGCCTATTCCGACGCCACTACACCAAAGACCCTACGGGTGGACAAAATCATCAAGAAGGCCACCGTGCACATCCAAATTTACACCAGGAGCACGCACAACTTCAAGGATGAGCATCTGGTCTGAAAGCTAGGCTTGGTGACCGATCCTATTATGGGATTCAAGGTGGCCATTGGAGATAAAATGAAGCTCAAGGTAGAAGGTGTGTGCAGCGAAGTCCAATTGATGGTGATGGGCGTGCTCGAGAATTCAGAGAAGGAGAGCAACAAGCACCAATGTTCAGATTGGAGCCAAGGATCTTTCGCAAACTCGACAATGCTATCCGGGGGAAAACCGCATGCTTGGACTTCCTAAAATTTCAAAGCAGTGATCCAATGGATTGGATGTTTCAAGTGGAACAATACTTTGATTGTCAAGGGACAGCAAAGAACGCAAAGGTTCAGATGGCAAGCTTTCACCTCTAAAGACCGGCATTGCATTGGTATTGATCGGCTATTTGTGGTGGAGTTACTAGTTGGGCTGACTTTTGTAGGAGGATTACATGCAGATTTAGAACATCGACATATGAAGATTTTGTGGCCACATTAAGCAAGATGGTCCAGATGATAACCGTATTGGAGTACCAAGTAGAATTTGAAAGAGTTAGTAGTCGTTGCGAGCCACCTTAGCCCGAACCGACATTGATGAGCACATTCATTTCAGGGCCATAAGAGGAGATTCAGGCGGATGTTCGTGCTCTCTGTCCTACCACACTTGAGGAGGCCTTTGAGAAGGCTGTGAGGATGGAGCAAAAGCACAAAGCTCTCAAGATGCAAATGAAAGCAAATTAGGGCAATTGAGATGGGCAATTTGCGTCTAGAACGCCGGCTAGAAATTCTGCAAGTTGAAAGGCAGCCGCTACTAGTATTGGAGCACGACAACCTTTGAAACCCTCTTCTAATGTTAGAGGAGGCATAAGACCCCTGTTAGGTTTTTATTTGTTGGCAATTGTGTACAAAATATTCTAAGTGAATTTTTTCATGTATATGAGCTTTACACAAGTTTAGAATATCTCTGGTTTGAAGAATTGCAAGATTATTGGAGAAAAGCCGTTGAGTTCACACCGCGTTCACAAACGCGTTCGAACGCAGAATCCGCGTTCACACAGACAGAGAGCCGCGTTCACAAACGCATTCGAACGCGGGTACTACGTTCACACAGATCGAGAGCAGCGTTCACAAACGCGTTCGAACGCAGGTACTGCGTTCACACAGACCGAGAGCAGCGTTTACAAACGCGTTCGAACGCAACCTGAAGAATTCAAGCTGTCGCGTTCGAATGCACTTGGGCCCGTTCGAACGCAGCTGAGATTAAGTCAGGCCATTTGAACGCACCCGGGCCGCGTTCGAACGCACCCGGGCCGCGTTCGAACGCACCTATGAAATTTGCAATTTATTGGATTTTCGTGAGTGCGAATAAGACTCGGATTTAGCTCTATCTTGGAGATCATATATAAGGATTGTGATACCCTATCTCTAGGGTAGTTGAAGAAGATTATTGAAAGAGACTTCTTGAGGCTACATCGGTTCTTCAACTAACAAGGTTCTTCTCATCTATAAATCTTAATCTTTCGTCTTAAGGGTTATCTAGATGAAAGATCAATCTCGAGGGCTACTGAGATTGGACTTCAATCACGAGAAGTAGTGAATCATGGGTTCTAGCGAGCAAGACTGAGAGAAACAAAGTCGTTTGGATCGACGGGTTGTTTTATGAGTGAGTCTTGTAACTGCTACTATTCTAGTGATTGGTTTTGATCCAAGTTTGGATCCGTGGTTTTTTCCCGTTTGGGCTTTCCACATTAAAATCTTGGTGTTCATCTTTACTTTCATTTTTAATATTTCTTACGACTTTTACTTAAGCAAACGAGCGAGATCATTGCCTAGTGTTTAGATACATACGTATGTCTAGGGGTTTTTTCAATTGGTATCAGAGCAGGTTCTCTCACCCTTTAAGAGAGATCAGATATGTATGGATTTTCATAGAGATGGACCATCATCTATTAGACCTCCTATTCTAGATGGATCAAATTATAGATCTTGGAAAGCTAGGATGAGAGCTTATTTGAAGTCTATAGATGAGCGAGAATGGATGGCCATTGTGAACGGTTGTGAAAAAAATCCAAGACACACGTATGTATCTAAACACTAGGCAATAATATCGCTCGTTCGCTTAAGTAAAAGATCAAAGAAATATTAAGAACAAAAGCAGAGATGAACGCCAAGATTTTAACATGGAAAAACCCAAAACGGGAAAAAAACCACGGATCCAAACTCGGATCAAAACCAATCACTATGATAGTAGCAGTTACAAGACTGACTCACAAAACAACCCGTCGATCCAAACGACTTTGTTCTCTCAGTCTTGATCGCTAGAACCCATGATTCACTACTTCTCATGATTGAAGTCTAATCTCAGTAGCCCTCAAGATTGATCTTTCGTCTAGATAGCCCTTAAGACGAAAGATTAAATTCTTGTAGATGAGTAGAACCTTGTTCGTTGAAGAACCGATGTAGCCTTAAGAAGTCTCCTTCAATAATGCTTCTTCAACTACCCTAGAGTTAGGGTTTCACAATCCTTATATATGATCTTCAAGATAGAGTCAAATCTGAGTCTTATCCGTACTCACGATCTTCAAGATAGAGCCAAATCCGAGTCTTATCCGTACTCACGAAAGTCCAATAAATTTCAAACTTCATAGGTGCGTTCGAACACGGCCCGGGTGTGTTCGAACGGCCTGACTTAATCTTAGGTGCGTTTGAACGGGCCCAAGTGCGTTTGAACGCGATAGCTTAAATTCTTCAGGTTGCATTCGAACTTGTTTGTGAACGCTGCTCTCGGTCTGTGTGAACGCAGTACCTGCGTTCGAATGCATTTGTGAATGCGGCTCTCTGTCTGTGTGAACGCAGATTCCGCGTTCGAACGCGTTTGTGAACGCACCGCGTTCGAACGCGTTTGTGAACACGGTGTGAACTCAACAGCTTTTCTCCACTAATCTTGCAATTCTTCAAACCAGAGATATTCTAGACTTGTGTAAAGCTCATATACATGAAAAAATACACTTAGAATATTTTGTACACAATTGCCAACAAATAAAAACCTAACAGGTTGGAGTCCACCAATATACATGGTAAATGATGAGTTTGTTGAGAAACAGATTGAGTCATACGATAAGACAGATTATGAAAAAGTTGGCTGGAATAGCAAAGCAATAAATGCAATTTTTAGTTGTGTTTCCTCGGAAGAATTTAGAAGAATTTCTACTTGTGAAATAGCAAGAGAAGCCTAGACGATTTTAGAAACAACTCATGAAGGAACTATGGCTGTAAAACTTTCAAAACTTCAGAGGTTGACTACTAGTTTTGAAACCCTACGTATGGAGGAGAATGAAACATTTGATGAGTTCTATGCAAAGCTGAGTGATATAGTCAACTCCAGTTTCAACCTAGGAGAAAAAATTCCTGAAAACATAATTGTCCGTAAGATCCTTAGGTCTCTTCTAGAAAGGTTTCAGGCGAAAGTTACAGCTATTGAGGAAAGTAAGGACATCGACTCTATGAAGGTTGAACAATTGGTAGGAAATCTACAAACATTTGAGTCTAGTCTTTCAAAACCGAGGAAGTCCAAAGGGATGGCTCTATCTACTATTGAATAAAATTTAGAGGAATCTGATGATGAAGGTGATTTAGATGTTGAGATGTTGGCTATGTTTGTTAAAAAGTTCAATAAATTCTTTCGGAAGCCAAACAAGTTGAATGCTGAAAAATTTGAAAAAAGCAAAGCTTTTGTGAAAAAGAAGAATACTGTGAGTTCGAATACAGGTGGTAGTAACAACAATGTCAAACAGAAAAATAAGAATTCTGAGAATAAAGTTCAATGTTTTGAATGTTCTGGTTTTGGACACATCGCACAAGAATGCCCTAATTGTCTTAAGAGAAAGGGTAAAGCTATGAAAGTTACTTGGGATGATTCAGATGAATCTAATGATGATTTTGAAAAAGACGAAGAAAACTTTGTAGCCTTTACCTCTTCTCTGCTTAATACTGACTCTGTTGTTGATACTGATAGTACATATGATTTTGATATGCTACCAGTTGAGGAAGATGAATCTGAAATTCAAAAGGCATATAATGACTTGTACTTGGAGTTGTCTAAACTCAAGAAAAGCAATCTTAGACTACTTTAACGACTCAAGGTAATTGAACCAGAAAGAATTCAATTTGAGGAGAAGTACAAATTGGAGCTTGAACGTGTCAAAGACCTTTCTGAACAACTTGACAATATGAAAAATAAAATAAAGGCTGATGAAATTGAACTAGAGCGATTGCATAAGGAAGTTACATTTCTAAAGGGGAAGAACAAACTGGACGAGATTCTAAAAGCTCAGATCTCTGGAAAAGACAGGTATGGTGTTGGATACACTGGTAATTCAAATAATAATAAAACTATTTTTTTTCTGCAGGTATACAAAAAGAAGAATACCTGAAGCCATCAATCGCATTTTCAAAGCAATCCTGGATGAATCCTTCTAAACTGAAGTTGAATCTACAAACCGGTGAATCTTCGACGGTACCAAAGGTAAACTCTATTCACACTCCTCGACAAAAGATGAGTAGAAAAGGGTTTGTTCCGACATGCTATCATTGCGGCATTCTAGGGCATATTTGACCTCATTGCAAATTTTTGCAAAAACCTAGAAATGCTTTCATTTATAGGATGAAAACAAAGGCCATATGGGTCAAGAAAAGTGATTTGAAATGTTATATTGTGCATACTGCCTTGAAAGCCTTAAATTCTGATTTGTGGTATTTAGATAGTGGCTGTTCAAGACATATGTCGGGTGATAAGTCTTTATTTTCTAATCTCGAAAAACATGCAGTTGTGACATTCGAAGATGGTAATTCATCCAAGGTAATAGGTAAAGGAAAGATCTTTGGCATCAACGTCTTGGACATGTGAATCACAAGGAATTATTTATTCTGTCCAAACATGAAGTGGTAAGAGGAATACCTAAGATGAAAGAAATGTCAAAAAGAGTGTGCAGTTCGTGTCAAATTGGAAAACAAATTCGTATCTCACAAAAGAAGGTAAATTCAGCTACCACCGACCGTGTGCTTCAATTAGTTCACATGGACTTGATGGGTCCAACAAAAACGGAAAGTCTTGGAGGTAAACGCTATATATTCTTAATGGTCGATGATTACTCCAGATATACCTGGGTTGCCTTTCTACGTGAGAAGTCTGAAACCTTTGAAGTTTTTAAATCACTATGCTTAAAATTGCAGAATGAAAAATCTACAACCCTAGTTAGGATTCGTTTTGATCATGGTAGAGAATTTGAAAATAAAAATTTTTCTATATTTTGCGATTCTTAGTATTCAACATGAGTTTTCAACTCCTATAACTCTACAACAGAACGGGATTGTTGAAAGAAAAAATCGAGTTGTGTAGGAAATGGCTAGGGTTATGCTTCACGCTAAAAAGGTTACTCAAAGGTTTTGGGCAGAGGCGGTCAATACAGCGGTACATATGATAAATTGTGTTTATCTAAGACCAGGTACAAAAATGACTGCTTATGAAATCTGAAAAGGTAAGAAACCTAGTGTTAAATATTTTCGAGTTTTTGGTAGTAAATGTTATATCTTGCGTGATCGAGAATATTTGACTAAATTTGACACTAGAAGTAGCGAAGGCATCTTCTTGGGGTATTCGAATAATAGTAGAGCCTACAGAGTATTTAATCTTGACACTTCTACTATTATGGAATCTGCTAATGTTATGATAGATGAATCCACGACTGACTTAACTGAAGCTACTCCTATTTCTGTTTCTACAGATACATATTACGAAGAAATAGGAAAGGAGCTTGATCTGGAAATTGAGAATCAGGACGAGGACAAAGTTGAAATGAACAAAAATGATTGCAACGTACCGGAACCATCTGCCAGAGTGAAATCAAATCATCCACTGTCACAAGTGATCGGAGACGTGAATGAACCAATTAAGACAAGACGACAAATCCAAAGTGAGGTATCATTTACTTGTTATACATCTTCTTTTGAACTAAAAATATGAAGGAAGCATTGTTAGACGATTCTTGGGTTAATGCTATGCATAAGGAATTAGAGCAATTTTCTAGGAATGATGTTTGGTATTTAGTTCCTAGACCTAAGAATGTGAATGTCATTGGAACAAAATGGATTTACAAGAATAAAAGTGATGAACATGGCAATATAGTTCGAAATAAAGCCAGACTAGTAGCACAGAAATACACTCAGGTTGAGGGTATAGATTTTGATGAGACATTTGCTCTTGTTGCTAGATTAGAGTCTATTCGTATACTACTTGCCATTGCTTGTCATTTAAAATTTAAATTGTTTCAAATGGATGTTAAAAGTGCTTTCTTGAATGGTATCCTGAATGAAGATGTTTATGTGGAACAACCTAAGGGTTTCGAAGATCAAAAATTTCCTTCTCATGTTTTTAAATTGAAAAAGGCTCTTTAGGGGCTAAATTTCCTTCTCATGCGTCTTGATGGCGTTCAGTCTCCGCCGATTCTAGCCATACAGCCGATCGTGGGGCTGCCTTGTGCGAGTGATTTGGCTTATCTTCTTCAGTTAGGACCAGTAGGAGATGAGCCTCAAATAAGTTCAAGTACTAAAATTAAATTGTTTAATTTATTAGATAAATTTTTTAGGCTGTTTGAGGAGCCACAGGAGTTGCCACCGAGATAAACGGCGGACCCTCACATAGAGATTGTGCCCGGGGCTGCACCAGCGAACGTGAGGCCATATAAGTATCCACATGTGTAAAAGAAAGTTATCTCCAAGATGATAGCCTAGATGTTGGAGCAAGGCCTCATACAACCAAGTCATAGCTCGTACTCATCACCCGTGCTATTGGTGCGAAAGAAGGATGAGTTACGGCGTTTTTGTGTCAACTAAGGGGTACTAAACGCTATTATCGTTAAGGATCGATATCCTATTCTAGTCAACAAGCTTGATTTGAGGGCTAGGTATCATCAAATTAGAGTTCACCTGGTGAATGTGCACAAAACTGTATTTCGGACTCCGGACGTGTATTACGAGATCCGAGTGATGCCTTTTGGTCTCACCAATGCTCCAGCTACTTTTCAAGACCTCATGAATGATATTTTTTGGCTTCTACTGTGAAGGTATATCTTAGTATTCTTTGACGACATTTTGGTGTATAGCAAAACTAAAATGGAGCATTGGCGGCATTTGGAGGATGTGTTGAAATTATTGAAGTAAAACCAGCTAAAGATTAAGAAGTCCAAATGCCTATGGGGAGTACCACAAGTGGAGTATTTAGGCCACATCATCATAGCGGATGAAGTGGCGGCGGATCCTCAAAAGGTGGCATAAATGACCGCTTGGCCGATCCCTACTTTCACTATAGGATTGCGAGGATTCTTAGGGTTGACCGGATATTATCGTCACTTCATTGCTGGGTATTGCAAGATGACTGCTCCTCTCACTTCCATGCTGAGGAAGGACTCTTTTAGATAGACGGATAAAGCCACTACAACCTTTAAAAAACTGAAAACAACAATGACAACGGCGCCCGTTTTAGCTCTATCGGACTTCACCAAAGAGTTCGTTGTGGAATATGATGCATCGGGAGTTGGCATAGGAACTGTACTAATACAAGGAGGATGTCCCATAGCCTTTCTTAGCAAGGCTTTATCACAAAATTCCTGCAATTATCGACCTACGAGAGAGAGATGTTGGCAATTCTAGATATGGTGACAAAGTAGAGCTATTATTTGATTTGTAGGCGATTCATTATCCGAACCAATCAAAGGAGCCTTCCATACTTTATGGGACAACATATTCACACTCTGGCACAACAGAGATGGTCACAAAATTATTAGGGTATAATTATAAAATTCAATACAAGAAGGAAATGAAAAATAGAGCGGCGGATGCACTATCGCGCCAACTCGATACCGCCGAGCTCATAGCTTATTCTTCTCTCACTTTTCCTTTTCTTGACAAGCTGAGGTATGCATGTACATCTGACCCAGATGTTTTGAGATTGTTACAGGAGGTATTGGATGATCCGAAGCGCCATCTAGAGTTAGAGAATCGAAGCGGTTTGCTGCTGGACTACAGGTGCATTCGGGTGCCCGCAAATGATGAATTACAGCAAAAATTATTGGAGCACTTTCACCAAACTCCAGAAGCTAGTCATGAGGGTATCATGAGGACTTATAAGAGGATATCACAGAGTTACACATGGCCAAGATTAAGGTGAGATGTGAGGAGTTTTGTCCGTGTTTGCAAAGTCTGTCAAAGGGCTAAAGCAGCCACATTGAAACCGATCAGATTACTACAACCTCTACCGATACTAGACTATGTTTGGAAAGATATTTCCATGGATTTCATAGAAGGTCTTCCACTGGTACGTGGTTATTCTGTTATATTTGTGGTGGTTGATAAATTGAGTATGCATACATTTCTACATTGTCACATGCATTTTCAGCCAAGTCAGTGGCTGAAATTTTTGTTAGAGATGTTGCTTAGCTACATAGCAAGTCATGCACGATTGTCTCCGATTGTGATCGTGTATTTGTGAGCGACTTTTGGATGGAGTTTTTTAGATCATAGGGGACTCGATTGAACTTCAATTTGGCCTACCATCCATAGATGGACGGTCAAACTGAATTGGTCGATCGACGCATTGAGCAGTACATGTGATGCTTTATTGGGGAGATACCGAGATAATGGTTGGAGTTCTTACCGTGGGCGAATTGGTCTTATAACACCGCCCACTACAGCAGCATTAGCATGACTCCGTTCGAGATAGTGTATTGGCGCACAGCTTTGACATTACGTGCCTATGATCGAGTGGCATCTACAGATCGGATAGAGGTGGGCTTAGGTTTGATGGATAGAGACATCATATTGTAGAGGTTGTGTGCCCATCTTAAACTTGCTCAAAATCGCATGAAGCAAATTTATGATCGTTGCCTAGCAAGTACATGAACTGGCTCCACAATCTCTATCTCCTCCAATGGCTCCAATAAAACTGATCCAATAACCTGATGATCATCTATCCACTCCCTCAACAATAAAACATGGAAGACCGGATGTACTCTTGACCCCTCAAGCAGCTCCAAGCGATATGCAACTAGACCGATACACTCTAACACCCGAAACGGCTCGAAGTAACGATGTGCTAACTTCTGGTTTCACATCGGACGCAAGGTCACCTGTCGATACAGTTGCACCCTCACGAACACCCAACTACCGATGTCAAACTCCAGATCCTGATGGCTGCGATCACAAACTTGTTTCATACAATTTTGAGTAAGTTTCAGATGGGCACGCAACCTCCTCAATGTGGCGTCTCTATCCATCAATGCTAAAGCTACCTCCGTCCGATCTGCAGATGCCACTAGGTCATAAGCACGTAATATTAGAGCTGTGCGCCTATATACCACCTCGAATGGAGTCATGCCAATACTACTGTGGTGGGCGGTGTTATAAGACCACTCAACCTACGGTAAGAACTCCAACCATCGTCTCAGCATCTCTCCAATAAAACACCGCAAATACTACTCAATGCCTCGATTGACCACCTCAATTTGGCCGTCCGTCTGTGACTCGTAGGCCGAACTGAAGTTCAATCGAGTCCCCTGTAATTTGAAAAAATCCATCCAAAAGTCACTCACAAAAATATGATCATGATCGGAGACAATCGTGCATGGCATGCCATGCAACCAAGCAACATCTCTAACAAAAATTTCAACCACTGACTTGGCTGAAAATGGATATGACAATGCAGAAAAGTGTACATGCTTGTTCAATCTATCAACCACCACAAAATAACAGAGTAGCCACATACCAGCAAAAGACCTTCTATGAAATTCATAGAAATGTCTTCCTAAACATGGTCCGATATTGGTACAGGTTAAAGTAATCCGACCAGTTTTAATGTGGTTGTTTTTGCCCTTTGATAGACTTCACAAGTATGAACAACTCCTCACATCTCACCTCAGTCCTATCTACGTGCAGCTCTGTGATATCCTCCTATAAGTCCTGAAGACACCCTCATGACCAGCCTCTAGAGTTTGGTGGACGTGCTCCAATAATTTCTTCCACAATCCGTCATTTGTGGGCACCCGAATGCACCCGTAGTACAGCAGCAAACCGTCTCGGTTCTCCAACTTTGGATGGCACTCCGGATCATCCAATACCTCCTGTAACAACCTCATAACATCCGAGTCAAATCTACATGCATACCTCAACTGATCAAGGAAGGAAAAAGTGGGAGAAGAATAGGCTACAAGCTCGGCAGTATCGGATTGGCGCGATAGTGCATCCACCACTTTAGTTTCCGTCTCTTTTTTATACTGAATTTCATAATCATACCTTAGTAATTTTGTGACCCATCTCTGCTGTGCCGAAGTGTGAATACATTATCCCATAAAGTATGGAAGGCTCTTTTGATCGGTTCAAATAATGAATTGCCTACCGATCAAATAAAGCCTCCACTTTGTCACTGCATGCAGAATTGCCAACATCTCTCTCTCGTAGGTCAATAATTGTTGGGATTTTTGTGATAAAGCCTTGCTAAGAAAGGCTATCAGATGTCCTCCTTGCATTAGTATAGCTCCTATACCAACTCTCGACGCATCACATTCCATAATGAACTCTTTAGTGAGACCCAGCACATCCTCCAAATACCGTCAATGCTCCATTTCAGTCCTATTACACACCAAAATATTGTCAAAGAATACCAAGACATACCGTCGTAGTAGAGGCAGAAAATATCATTCATGAGGCCTTGAAAAGCAGCTGAAGCATTGGTGAGAGGGCGTCACCCGGAACTCGTAGTGCCCATCCGGAGTCTAAAATACAGTTTTGTGCACATCCGCAGGATGAACTCTAATTTGATGATACCCGGCCCTCAAGTCAAGCTTGCTGAATATGGTTGCCCCTGCAAGCTCGTCCAGCAGCTCCTCTATGATTGAAATAGGATACTGACCCTTGACGGTGATAGCGTTTACTGCCCGATAGTCGACACAAAATACCGCGTCCCGTCCTTTCGCACCAATAGCATGGGCGATGAGTATGAGCTATGACTTGGTTGTATGAGGCATTGATCCAACATCTCAACCACCATCTTGTAGATAACTTCCTTTTGCACATGTAGATATCTATACGGTTTCATGTTCGCCGGTGCAGCCCCGGGCATAATCTCTATGCGATAGTCCTCCATTCGCCTCGGTGGTAACTCCTTTGGTTCTTCAAACAGTTCAGCAAATTTATCTAATAAATTAGACTCATTTGAGGCTCATCTCCTACTGGTCCAAACTGAAGAAGATAGGCCCAATCACTCCCACAAGGCAACCCCACCATGGGCTGTTGATAGGCTATAGAACGATTCCTTCAAGATCTAGATTTATTCTATAAAGCAGTCCGCGCAACTGAGAAAAAATATTCACCAAATATTCTCCCTTTAGTCAAAAAATTATAGAACCAAGTGGAATCGATTTGTAACTCCCTAATATATATTTTTTGTATTTACTCCCTTCATAGATTCGAGCTACAACTAGGACGAAATTATGATTTAGCGCAGATGGTGGTGGTGGTGACGAGTGGAGTGGATGTTAGGGTTATGGATGGTAATGGGGATGAGGGTGGATTGTCGTTATGGTTTAAGGGATAAAGACGAAAGAAAAGAAGTGGTCGAGATCCCAAAGAAGAGGGATGACTCAACAGACGAGAGAGATTTAAAGTTAGGAGAGATCTTGCCAACGGTAGAGGTGGTAGGTTGGTGAAGAGGGAGGAGGGAGATTAGGGTAGAGAGAAGATAGAGAGGCAAGAAACCAATATTCCAATAGCATAATAATTTTGGCTGCTATCCACACCTTTATAGAGGCTAGCCCAAAAGCCAAAATAATAATTATTAACCCTAATTCTAGAAGATTCCCGCCAATCTCGTTCGAAGGCACCCAATTGCGATCGAACACACAAAAGGCGTTCTCTGTCGATACAAATGCGATGCAGGCGTTCGAACGTGCCCGACTGCGTTTGAACACACATTTCACGTTCTCTATTTTTGCGATCTAATGCAGGCGTTCACAAATGCGTTCGAACACGCCCCCAACTGCGTTTAAACGCAACCTATAGAATATTTATTTTAATAAAAATAAATAACTAATGCAATAAGAAAAGACTCTAACTAAGTGTATTAGCTGCATCGCTGGAATCGACGGGGACCAAACGCCATTAAGCTGCACCTCTTTGTTTCCTTGTTTAAATTTCATCCACATGCTTAGAAAATTAGATGTGACAAATCTGAAGCTCTGCAACCACTAAGTACCAAGGACAATGTTTGCTTCTCGCAGCGCCAACGGATACAAGTCCACAATGATGTCGTGTCATTTCACTCGTATACTAACCCGACGACACAAGCTCTCTGTCTGAAGCTTTGTGCCATCTCCAATAGCAACCTCAAATGCCGCGGTAGGTTTACCTTCCAAGCCTAACTTTCTCACTAACCTCTCATCTAGAAAGTTGTGTGTACTCCCGAAATTGATGAGAATATGCACACAATGCTTTCTAACGAATCCGTCCACCTACAATATCCTCAGCATAAAAGTACCCGAATATGCATGTATCGACGTTTCAGCTTGGATATCTTCCTCCGCACCTTCGTCCACATCCTCCTCATGGACCTCCTTATGCTCTCTATCACCAACAACCTCATCGTCCCCTTTGAGACCATTGATGAGCATCACAGTTCCGATCAGTTTGGAGCACTGATAACCAGGGGTGAAACCCTCATCGCATCGAAAGCAAAGGCCCTTCGCTCTTCGCTTCTCCACTTAGGCAGATGCGAGAGTTTGAACAATGGGTCTTGTGATTCCTCTAACATCAAAAGAGGGTCTCAAGGGTGGTCGTACTCCAGTACTAGCAGTTGCTGCCTTTTAACCGCAGAATTTTCAGCTTACATTCTCGGTGCAAGCTGCTCATCTCGGTTGCTCCAACTTGCTTTCGCTGCCATCTTAAGAGCCTTGTGCTTTTGATCCATCCGCACGACCTTCTCAAAGGCCTCTTCTAGAATGGTAGGACAAAGAGTATGAACATCCACCTGAATCTCCTACCCCAACCCTGAAATAAAAGTGCTCATCAATGTTAGTTTGGGCCATGGTAGCTTGCAACGACTACTAATTCTTTTAAATTCTGCTTGATACTCTAATACAGTTGTCCTTTAAACCATCTTGCTTAATGTGGTAGCAAAATCTTTATATACCGCTGTCCCAAATCTTTGTATAATCCTCCTACAAAAGTTTACCCAACCGATAAATCCTCCGCCACGAATAGCCGATCGATACCGATACAATGTCGTTCCTTGGAGGTGAGAGCTTGCCATCAATACCTTTGTATCCTCTGCTGTTCCTTAACAATCAAAGTATTGCTCCACTTAAAACATTCAATCTATCGGATCACTGTCTTAAAATTTTGGAAAATTTAAGCGTGCGGTTCTCCCCCGGATAGCATTGTCAAGCTTGCGAAAGATCCTTGGTTCAGATCTGAACCACTATGCTTGTTGCTTTCCTTCTCTGAATCCTCGAGACCATCTCCAAAGGGATCAACATCATCAACTAAGTGTCAATCTTCTTCATCGACGAAGAGCGCCGGTGCCGCACACCCCTTAGGTTCCACCATCATCAGCCTCGGGTTGTATATCGGAGGTGGGAGATGATGTGTAGAAATAGGTAAAAAATGATCATTGACATTAACATATCGTACTTGGACCTGTGGGGTATCGGTTCGGTGTAATCCCACTGCTCGTCCTTCTTGAGACACCGATCTTTATCGAGGAGATGACGAAGCTGATTGATTCATGATATATTACTTCAAGACATTATGATCATTCTGCATTGCGTCTATCCGATGTAGCAATATTTAGAACATGCCTCTAAGCTCATCCGCTAAGCCCATGTTCACACCCATGGATGTTGGTTGACTCGGTCCTACTATAGCCGCCCCAAGGGAATCGGCATCTTGGTTAGGGTTTTAATGGATTAAGTCTTCCCTTATTGGTGTGCTCTTCATTGATCTCCTTGTTGATGCCATCTTTCTTCTCCCTACAATTAATGAAGGTCCGAGGTTCACCGAGCTCTAATACCAGTGATAGGTTACGAAACAATCCCTTCAAGATCTGGATTGATTGTAGGAAGTAGTTCGTACAACTGAAGGAAAAAATTTACCAAATATTCTCCCGTAGTCATAAAATTACGAAACTAAGGTTGAAGGTTGATCAATCCATAACTTTCTGATCTACGTTTTTTGTATTACGTCCTTCACAAATTAGAACTACAATTGAGACGAAAACACAATAGAATAGGGATGATGGTGGTGGTGACGGGTGGAGTGGATGATAAGATTATGGATGACAATAGAGATGAGAGTGGATAGTTGATGTAGTTCAAGGGATAAAGATAAAAGGGAAGAAGTAGTCGAGATCCTAAGGAGGAGGGAGGACTCGACAAATAAGGGAGGTTAGAAGATAGATGTGACCTTGACAACAGTAGAGGTGGCTGGTTGGTGAAGAGAAAGGAGGGAGATTAGGGTAGAGAGACTAGAGAGAGGATAGAGGAGGATAGAAACTAATATTTATTCCTCATAATGATTTTCGCTGCCATCCACACCTTTATAGAGGCTAGTAAACAAGCTAAAATAATAATAATTAACCCTAATTCTAGTGGACTCCCGTCGATCATGTTCAAACGGGGTCAATCATATTCGTACGCACAAAAGACGTTCTCTATGGATGCAAACTGATGCAAGCTTTCACACGCCCGACCGCTTTCGAACGTACTTTTCGCGTTTTCTATTTTTGCAAACTAATGTAGGCATTCGCAAAGGCGTTCGAACTCACCTCTTTTCACATTCGAACGCGACCTACAGAAAGTTTATTTTATTAAAAATAAATAACTAATACAATAAGAAAAGACTCTAGCAAGGTGTAGCAAACTACACCTTATTACAATCTCATCTTCCTCGAGGGTGATCGTAACAACTCCTTGCCTTCCATCTCTATCAATACCTCCAACCCGCAACCCTAAACCTAGCTACAAGCCACCATCATTGGTTCCCCCTTTCATTTCTTGCCTCACCAACATCAACCACCACTCCCACACCCTCCTAAGGCTTCCTACTTCATCCTAGATCAATCCTAACCATCTTCCTCACGTTTCATTACAAACCTACAACTCCACCTTTAGCCCTCTAACTTGAGATCATCTCCACCCACCTCTAAGCCACAAGTCAGGCCACGGGCAAGCTTAGTGGGTCAGGGTTTGGGACAGGACAGGCAGGCAAAGGCTTAGCTTGAGCTTGACTTAGGCCAGGCTCAAATCGGACTAGAACTGGGCTTAGCTCGGTTAAAACCGAGTGGATTTGGGCTAGGCTTGGGTAGGTTGAGCCCAATGATCACCTCTAACAAAGACATCTACGACCACATTAGACCTCCTTTGGTTAGTGCTTTAGATTTTTCGAGGATGACTTTAGGTATATTTTTAAAAATATAAATTAGATTCATTCGTAATTTTATTTATATTTTATTATTTAATTATAAATTTATATTGATTATTTTTAATAAGTAAATATATATTGATTATTTTAAATAATTTATATAAGAATTTATGTTTGATTACTAGATTATAATAGCTAGAAATCTTAGAAAACGTACATAACTCTATTGCACTGCTTTACTTGTGATAATTTTTTATTCATAACTTTAACTTGTCACGTGAATTTTCTTATACAAAGCTTGATTAAAACATAAATAATTGAGTGTTTTGTTGTAAAATATCTTTAAGGGAGACTTGATTCATGAATAAGTACTCTTATCCATGAACCGAACGCATTAAAGTATGCAAAATAATAGTGAAGAAAGAAAAAACAAGAACATATTTACTATATATTTTTATGCTATTTGTATCAATAAATTCAATATATATTATGTTTATCACCCAACAATAGCTGATCAAGGGAGGTGCCTACATGTCTAACCCATTATGATATGGAGTTTCAATACGTTTGTATTCGGGGAGAGTTAGTTATTTGTGCAGCTCATGTCTGACCTATGTATGAGCTCCTAAATATATATATATATATATATATATATATATATATATATATATATATATATATTATGTTTTAAATAAATAGACCTCTCTGATCAATTGGGTTAATATATAATTTGTATTAGGTAGGCTTGTATTATGTGTTCATCCCCTGCGAGATTTATGTTACAATCTACTCTTATAAAAGAGCTCAAAGTGTTACATTTTAAATATATAATTAGGCTAAATTATACTTACAACCGATGAACTATGATACAATATCACTTACACCTCCTAAGAAACGTGACACTAAGACCCCTGAGCTACTTCAATTGATTGAAAATAACCCTTCCATCAGTTTACCGTCTGCTCTTCTGTCCGAAATCATTCTATGAATGTCACTTGACCATTTATTGCTATTATTTATGCCAAAATTAATTGCTCCTCTTTTCCTCTATATTTAGCATACTATTAAACCTTCCCTCCTTCCAATCTTTCTCAGTCTTAGCCTTAATTTAATCTATATAGTATAAGTGGTAAATCGTACACTACTTAGGAGTATAATATATTACATTAGGCCATAGTATAGTACAGAAAGTGAAAAATATAACTAAATTAAACCTTCATATAACGGACCAGTACATATACACATAAGCCAAGAAAATTAATGCATTTAAACAAGGGGCTTTTGGATTTAAGCCATGACCATCATTTACATACATTTGTCAACTGTTGCAAGTACCACCACAATTTCTTCCTGTAGTTTTGGTTGCATGTTATGTTCCCCTAAGTTCGAATGATACAAAAGTACAGCTAATGCGTAGTACGTAGGTATGGGTCCAAGAGGGAGGGGGGCAAATGAGTACTATGCATATCGATATTTCCTCCACTACGGCTTTGGCTGGACTTGGATTGATAGCCAGAGTTGTACTATTCTATCGTTTATTCACCTACTTATCCAAAGAAACATATCAAAGATATATTTAGAACAAATTAATAACTGTGAGTGTTTAATCGATCTGTTACCCCCTGCCAAACGTAATAATACTGACTGCTTTATTCCAAGTTTTCAAACATTTTAAGAAACAACGATACATCTTGTTTAGTAATTAGTTTCTTGCCTCTTAAACTATATAATATGATCCAAAGAGATATCCTCAAGCTTCCACGTTGGGCTCATTAGTTTTCAAGAACTTTTTGGAAGCTATAGCTATCCCAGCAAAACACTCGTCTAATACGCTCCTTCTAAATTAGTTATCCACTAAATGAGAGAGATGAAAAAGTCTATTACTTTCAATAGATCAACCTACATATGATTAGCAAATTAGAATAGATTTGTTATCCTAGGGCAATTCTTCCACACCTACCCCAGTTGTTTGAATAAACAATGGCTTGGTGATGTGTCTCGGCCAATTTTTTTGTTGGAATTTAAGTTTATACCTCAGAAGGTGTGTGTACTTGGCATTCATAACCTCCCTTCTGAAATATCCAAAACAAGCTGCAATTAATGATCATCAATGTCGTCGTAAATGAGCAGATCTCTTTCTGGCCGAAGCTTCGTCCATAATTGCCATCGGGAATTAACCTTCTTTCAAATATTATAATTAATTGTCATTTTGCGTAAGTTAAGTTAGCTTACTCTAGCTGCAATTCGTATCATTTTGAAATGGAGTGAGATCTATTTAATGCTACCTGATAGCATAGTACGAGAGGAATAGGAGCAAGATCCAAGTGTATCCTGGGATGTTTTTATTTCTCGTGACACGTGTTTAACATTTTTAATTTTTTTAAAGAAAGAAGATAGTTTGGTAGTAAGTTTAACCATTCCAATGATAGATAATGATATTTTCCAAAGGTACAATTTCCCATTATGATCCATAACAATTAGTATATATTTTTAACTCTCTAGCTAGCGTTTCATCTAATCCCTATCTCAGAGGTACTCTGCGTATCAGCGTAAGAAAGGAGAGAGAGAGATTAGGTAGTGATGTATGGCCCATGCATGCATGTGCATGGGGTAAAAGAATAGCCCATGCATGCATGCATTACCGACCTCATGTCCTTGCCTGACACTAGGAAATTTATTCATGTCGTGGAAATGGTTAAATTCTTTGGGATTGAGGAGATCTGATGGGACGTGACAGCACAGATTATGGCCGTATGGGATGATCATCATTCCTCATTTAAACGATAGGGACCTTTGACTCTTCCCTAACCATCCATCACACATATATCATATATTACATCCAAACCCTACCCACTATTCTCCATTTCCACAACATATGTATATTATATATATATATATATATATACAACCTTAACCATATAACTTCTCTCATTAGTTACCTTATTATATTTTACAGTCGACAAATATCACTTGACTGTCACATCATAGGGGACCATTTTGTTTTTATTGTAGAAGGAAAAAGAAAGAAAAGTTTAAAAGAAAGATGATCATTTAATACTTAAGGTAGGATATATTAGATAGTTGAATAAATTAAAGTCTCACACACAAAAATAAGGAGGTCTATAGTTCAGATAAACACCCTAGCTTTGCAAGATGAGGACCAAGACAAAAGGACTTGTTATAAAATAATATCAAAGCCTTAATGAGACAAGAACGACATGGAGAGGAAAATTCTAAGCAAAAATTGTCTGACAGCGTGAGAGTAAAACTATTTTATGTGATCTCTCATTATAAATAATGATGATAATAATTTTAAAAAAAGGGATATTTCAAATAATACAGTATAAGTTATTTATTTTTAATTAATATATATTCTGTCGTTGAGAATTTTGTAACCGATTTTTTCTTTTATATATATTTTTTTCATTTAACACCCTATGTCATTAAATCTAATCTTTAATTTATTACCGATAAAATTACTAAATTGCAGTTGGAAAAAAAGAAAATTTGACATATACCCACACTACCCAAACTCAATCTTAGGCATATCTCATTCTAGTACATCCCACAATCTAATCTCGTTTTCCAAAATCAAACCATACCCCACTAAGATGGGAAAGAAGGCATAACATAATTATTGATTACTATTAGTCCTTACATAAAATAGAGAAGAAAGGATAATTTAGATATTTAAAAAATTACCATTAGTATTTCAACAGAGTATTTCTTTGAGTTAACTAAGTTTTAGATTAGAAATATCACCTTGTATAAGATAGTATATATATATTTTTTATTTATAAATTAATCATAGACTGAGACTAATTATTCTCTATAGAAAGAGAGAGAGAGAGAGAGAGAGAGGAGGGGGGGGAGAAATTAATATCTGGAAGACATCTTTGCAAATATTACATCCGCACGTGAAGGTTGCAGTCATCCGCGGTTCGTGCAAGTAGGACGTAAACAGGAACTGAAGGGTGTCAGGGTTATGAATCTCACGTGCCAGAGTTACTACTACGACTTTTCTCTCTCACCCTCTCTCTCTCTCTGTGCCTCACTCTTAGATCTCTATGGATCTCTCTCTATGTGCTTTGTCGAGTTGTTACTGCTAAGTAGGATGGTGTTCAGAAGTAGCATTCAGTGACTGTTAGTTTCCTAAATGCTTGTACGTGACTTCCCATGGCTATCTATATTAGCTCCAAAGAGGAAGTGTTGTGAAAGTTTGATGATTTAGAGCAAGGTAGAAAAATCACTTCTCAATTTACTTTCTGTGCAATAGAATTAATTTAATTTTTGATGACCTTAATGCTACCATTAAAATTGGTGAAGGATGAAGTTTCAAAGGGAATGTAGGTACATTTAAATTTTTTTTACTTTTGAAAAAAGATGAAATATTCTCTCTTTTTTTTCTTTTTTTTTTTGGATCTTAGGTGCATTCAATCATGCTGAGGTGTTATATAAAAATTCTACTCTTTGTGCTAGAGAGTTTATATATATATATAGTTATATATGTAACAACAAAAGTAAAAAGTTATTGTCCATCTCTCCTAGTGAAATGGATTTATTCTAAATCTAAGTAAAGAAAGGACAATAACTGTAAGAGAAAGTGACGAAACCATTGACCAAATAAAATATAAGATAACCCTATATCCGTAGTGGTAGGTGATTAAGACGAAAGCGAGGTATCAGAAAAGTAGGCAAAAGTAGACATCCAGAGAATATGTGGATAGGGTTGGATTCAATCAAGAAAACCAAAAAAAAAAAAAGAGAGAAGAAAAAGTTAGACAGCCTTTACAACCTCTTATCTATCATGGACAGAGAAGGTAAAAGTAATGTTGGCTATGCACTCACATTGGAGGGATTTCATGGCAATTTCGGTCACTAAAGATTAGGTCAATGGCTGCACTAAGGGAACATTACCCATTTGTGGAGTTCGTCTGTGGGACCAAAACCTCCAAAAGCAATGGGCGTGGGGTTTAGTCTAGTCTTTTCAATATCCTGAGTGCCACTTTGCTTACAGCTTGAATCATTTCTGGTTATCTCCAAGTGATATCAAAGTAGGGACAGCTTCAGCAGTTCTGGGCCAAGATCCTGCTTTTGGGCTCAAGATAATAAACCCCACCCGTAAGCCCGGCCCATTTTTTTCAAAACCTAGTGCACTTCATGAGAGCATTGAAATGAATCCGAAATTTGTGAAATAAGAAGCTTGAAGTAGACCTTACATGATCTGAATGTGACAAGTAAGGTGAATCAGTAACAAAATTCAAGACATCAAGCAAAACTTCATTTACAGTCTTCTTATAGATACAGATCATTACAAGGATAAAGTACAGCCCTTGCCTATTCATGTCCAAACTGAACCAGACTGAAACCTAAATAATGTAGTATACATGTCAAATATTGTGAGCTCCACCCAATATTACTAGTTTCGTCGTAGTGCACTTAACTTCTCTGTCTGCTTGCGGATAACTCTTGTCGATGGAAGTCGCTTTTGAGTGTTTGAACTTAATGATGATGGCATTTAGACCCTCATGGAAGGAGTTGCTTGTACTATCTCATATATCATGGATCAAAATTATGCTACTTCCTGTCGCCACCATGGAACCCCAGCCTCATAAGAGCATTTACCGTCATGCCATGAGATATGAGATGCTTGTAGACCAATTGCAGTATTTGGCTCCTTACCATGCTGAGAAATCCATGCTTCAGTAGCTGAGATCCTTTCATCATCACTTGTAAAGTTCTTTCGCTCTCTACCAAATGGATTGATGCCCAGATTATTCATTTCTGCCAAAGCAGCAGGCATGTACATGGAGTCTCCTACTATGGGCGAACCTATAGCAGCCAATTGTGCTCTCACCTGCATTAGATGTAATCACCTATGTGAAGTACTTCCTTTTTCACAAACAACATGACAGGAACACAGCAGACATCATCTAATTGACCATATTCAATCTAGGGAGAAAGAGGAACTTGTGTTAGAAGAGGATACATGGTTTTAGTGCAAGAGTATGGTCAATCCTTAAATCCTGATTGTTACACAGCAACAGCACCAAGCCTTCAATCCTGAGTATTTGGGCTAGCCATATGGATATCTTTATTTAGTGCAAGTCTCTGTCAAAGTCAAGTGTTATCATATCCTCTATTACTATGTCCTGCTACGTCAGGTATGGTCATCCCCTCTCAAAGGGACCTTTTACTTGGATTTCAATCCTGAAGTATTTGGGCTAGCCATATGGATATCTTTATTTAGTGCAAGAGTCTCTGTCAAAATCAAGTGTTATCATATCCTCTATTACTATGTCCTGCTACGTCAGGTATGGTCATCCCCTCTCAAAGGGACCTTTTACTTGGATGGAAACATCACCATACTAGTGCACTATGTATTCTCATTGAACACATCCAAAGCATCTTCAGATTAAAGTATCTTATTACTATAGTTGGTACCGCTAACTTTTGCCTGACACAATTGTTTCTTACTTCACCTTTTTCCAGTAACCCCCTAATCTACCACAACATACTTTCTTGGAGATGCTCATCTTTTTCATACCTTCTACCTTTTTGATACCTCCATTTACTATACTTGCATCCCACATATGCAGTCTTAATGTGCCTATTATAGAACATTTATCTCTATAATTCTTAAGTCTCCAACAGAACTTAGAATTTCAAAAGTAGTTATGATATATTATAGTAAGATGTTTCTCGGAATTATGATTCATATAGTTCTCTACAAAATTTCCAGAAAAGAAACTCACCCCGGGAGAGACAAGAACCCTTCCAGTCATCTCACAATATCATTATTTTCCCCCATGGTTTGTCTAGTCCATTTTCTTCCCCTTGTCTCCTATTTACAGAAGTAGAGAAATTTGGAAAGTCCATTTAACCCATACACCAAACTAGAATTAAAAAAATTGTGCAGAGATCCTTACATAACAGAAGCAGATTTTAATCCTCTTAAGTGAGAATGGTTAGTTTAGAATATAAATAAGCTCAGTATTCAGAAGTGAATATTAGTAGAGCCCATAAAGACAGAAACTTTTGGTTCTCGATCAAACATAAGGAAAACAAATCTTTTATCAATGTACCTGATGAGTTTTTCCCGTCAAGAGGTTAATTTTACATTCATAGGCAGCTTTTTGTGAGGGCCATCCACAATTGTCAATGTCGTAGACTTTCCCGATGTCCAAATTTGGCCATGGCACCTCCTTGCACTCCAACACCTCTAGTTGACAGAGATGCCATCCACCAATAGAATCTATTGTAACATGATATATATAAATATCATATGCTACGACACCAAAAAGTAATAAATATATGATGCATCGGTGTGTAATGGTGTCAGAGTAACTTTCCCTCCCACTCGACCTATTCAGATCTCAGGGGAATGCATCTTTACCACTCAAACCATGAAACAAAGCACAGAAGTATTTGGCAGTGCATGTTTGATGTTACACTAAACTTACTATTCTCAGATTTATTGTCATCAGGAAGTTTAGTTTATTATCCACTAAAGGAGGAGCTTCACTTTCCATTGGATAGTAGCGATGGAGTATGCAAATGGCATATTTTTATATTTTATTGATCATTATCTGCATTCAGTATATGACTGATATATTGTAAGCATTTAGCTATAACTCTATAGAAACTCTAAAGAGACTATGCATGATAATCTCAATAGAAGAAAACTGCAATGCTTCTTATTTACCTGGCTAATATATTCTGAAAGAAAATTATAACATCATACAAAAGTAGTATCTTATTGCTCTAAAATATTAATGCAAACCGAGTTAGATTGGATCACATCGAGGAGAGATTAAGCTCAATGAATTGAGTTTAGTTATCTTATCTGCTTATTTGCTTTAATTAAAGTCTTATTAGGTTAGAATTTGTTAGTTAATTAATTTAGCTATGCGTAGTTTCAAGAAAATATTCAAAAGATATTCCACAGATGACCAAATATTATGAAACCACTTAAAGAAGACGAAAAAGTTCTGATCTACAACTTCCGTATTTAAGGTCTCTTCAGATTTGAACTCTATCTGTGGTAGAATGAAGAATAAATTCGAGAAGGATAAGGAAAGCTGATTTAGCTAAGTTATGTTTATCTTTAAGTCATATCTATTTCTTATGTAAGCACTTAAGACAAGTCTAGTTAAGTCATGTAAGCCACTAAAACAAGTTCAATTAAGTCATGTAAGCCTCTAACGCAAGTCCTAGTTCGAGTCGTATAAATCTTTAAGATTAATCTAAGGCAAATCCTAGTTTGAGTTGTATAAACCTTTAAGGCTAGTCAAAATAGAACTCATTGTACCCCACCTCTATATATAAAGGGTTGTGCTTCTTTGTTTATGAATCCAAATATTGAGAATTAATTGAGTTTAGTTATTTTCTTATTATCGTATTTATCATTTTATCGTAGCCGTTAGATCGTCTTTATTTTTCTAGGAGTAGATCTAAGTTAGAAATCCTAATTCTACCTTCAACCCATAACCACTATCACCTCCAGTAGCCACCTTATCCTATGGCCGTCCACCACCATCCTTGGCGGTCTGCCACCCTCTGACGACCAATGCAATGTCGGATATTTACTATTATGCTCTGTTCTAACCTTGCTCTACTATTTTAATTATATCTTTCCATCAAGACATTTAATTGACGTGAAACCAAAGTCATTAGAATCCTATCTTGTGAGGCTACTACCACCTAAATTTCATAATCATCCTACGGACGGATGGTTCCAGATCTGGTCCGTAACAGATATCTTGCATAATGTAAGTTCAGTAGTCAAGATTCCTTGAAAAAAAATGTTAATAATAAATTCATTCGTCTTTTCTATTTCTGATGAACTATTTAATAACCGATAAGATTCCTTATATTTAAAGGTTTAAATAAAAGCCAAGATGCTAACCGATAACTTTAATTTACACAATAATTGCCATTGACCTTATACAGCACGACCCGTAAGTCTTAAGGCATTTTTAGTGAGCCTCATTTCAACGCATGAAGACAAAACAAGCTCCACTGAATTTTTTTTATAAACACTAATTAATTCAGGCCAGCTATATAAATCATTTTATGTTATTTAGCTCTATCTTGCAAAATATGCTTCAATAAAAAGGTTCTTATATCTTTTCTCGTTGTTTACATATAAGTCATTTTATGGTCCTTGACTCTCGCTTGTACACCTTCCACTTAAATGGAATTTCTGCCTTACAGTGAACTATATCGTATGAGGCGGCCATGTTTGAAATATCTCAATTGATATTCTTGCATCATTTATTGGCTCAATTTCCAAATTATTCTTAAATAATCTGTCTAGTGGCAATCATCCATCTAAAAATACTCTAATCAGATCTACAATAGTTTTTGAACATTCTTCCTAACTGAAAGATCCAAAACCATAAACCACCACACTTGTAGATGCATAACAGAGTTTATGTATCTAACAAATACTCAACAATCATGAAAGATATGCTAACACAGCACAGCACAAGCAGTCCATGATAGCCCTTTAAACAACCTGAAGAAAACAAAGGCATACTTCTTCCACTAATTTCTCCAATGCATACACCTTCCTTCCATGTACCATGATTCAACAAAATATTTGTTTAGCAAGAACCACATCTATTTTTAACAAGAAATTACCTAGTTACATCCATATATGATCATGCTTGCAAATTGGTGGTCATGCATGCCAACCACCATAGTATGACATGTTGTTCTTGACAAATTTTCTTGGAGGTAGGCACACTAGGCATAGGAGCACAGCATATTGATAATCTCAATATGTGGAGTACAACCACAGGCCTCTATATTCAGAATGGCGCTCTATGCTTCTGAACAAGGAAGCAATTATATCTCTCTTCTTACTCTTGTTTTATTTCTTCACAGTTAGTAGCATTCGTCTAATTGACTTTTAATATGAACTTCCTTTTGCTTAAAAAGAACTATGAATAAAGTATACCTAACATCTTTATCAATATCTGGAAGATATGAACAACACAATTGTTAGGATTTGATTAATTTGACTTGGCGATAAGTAGAATATTCTGGGAAATTACCAACAGGTACAGTTCAGTATGGCACAAGATGCAATATGATGCAGATTACAGCTTCTTAAGATAACAAATCAAACTTCTGAGCATACCTTTTGAGACTAATCTTGGAGCCATATTCACTGGACGCATGTAATGTGAAATTACTCCAAGTGGTACAGGTTCTGCAGCAAGAGCCAGATAAAGTTTCTTAACTTGTTTTTCCTGGTTATAGAAATCAATCATCAGTCCCTACTAGCAACTTGCATTGCAGATTTGTCTAACTAGAAATTATATCTTAGTGAGATAATGTAACTGAAGAATGTTTAAAACTTATTTATTAATTGACTACACAATATATGTAAACTTACCCTTATAAATCCATGGAAGACGGAGCAAAAATCCTTTGTTCTAGCCAAAACAACACTGCAGAGACAGAAGTCACATACCATTATTTGTTCCATGACCATTGTTCATATAAAGAAGAAAGTGAAACACACCAGCCTTCAGTACAGTTGTCTATCTGGTGGGTGGTTCTTAAAGTAGTTTCCAATCCTAAGGCACGAGAAGCAAATGTCGCACAGCATTCTTCAATGTTATCTGTTGTTCCTCCTACCTAAAACACCAGTTTACTTTGAATAGATTATGTTCAAAGTTCTGAAAAAAAAGTATTAAGAATTTGAACATAAGAAAAACTAACAGATTTGTCAGATAATAATATAATATTCCTTTGATAATGTAGTATTCCTTCCTACCTCCTACACCTTAGCAACAAATATAAAACAAAGTAATTCTAAATCTTCAATTGACAAGACTTCTCCCATATATTTATGTGAATACATATGCGATGTACATAAGCTTGACATATGCAATACGCATAGGTTTGGTGACCAGATATAAACTATCTGCAAGCAGGGCATTAAAAATTTATGGGAAGTCTAGGTAGATGAGGTAGTTATATGTTAAAAACATGCCTTTCTGTCAACAGGTTCCTTTTAAATTAACTTGGTTAGTTTGGTTAGTTTGGTTAGCAAACTAACAATTTCAGGTAACCTGACCATGGTTGGTGGTTAGTCATTGTCAATTTGGGTTTTCCAATATGTGAGGGTTCTCCACATTAATAAAATCATCAATTAGATTAACCATTAGAGTGCAAAATCAATACAAGTTAGTCAAAGGTGTCATATTTCCTAATCAATATTCTAAAAAGTGAGCAGCAAGTACATAGTGGCCAAGGGGTTTCATGGCTCATGGCACGCAATGATACAAGTGACATGAGCCATTGTAAGTCTTAGAAATATATGTTTAATGAATTTTCCTATGAAATTATCTTATATATAAGGGATAATTCTACTTAGAAATATATGTTTAATGAGTTTTCCATATACATTTCTTGAACTTATTTTTTACCACATACATCCTCTGAACTAAAAAAATTTTGATTTAGAGATCCATAAAGTTACTATTCTATTAGTGAAAAGGAGCATGAGTGGATATTTTTTTAAATTCAAGTGGTGTATGTAGGTAGTAGAAAAATTCAGAGAGTGTACGTAAAAAAAACAATAATAGTTTGGAGGGTCTAAATAAAATTATTCTTATATATAATCAAATAAAAAAACAAAAATATGCAATTAAGCAACTTTATCACAACCTCAAAAGAAAAGGTAACATCATAACTCTATTCAACCAAGATGGTCTATTGCAACAACTAAAAGAGTACCATCACAAAAGAAATTGAAAACGATCAAAATGTGATTACTGGATAGTCCAATCTTAAAATAAGGCCTTATTTTCCTTCAGGTAAATCTGCTCAAGGTCGTCGCTTCAAGTTTCTATGTTTCTTCATAACCGAGATAGGATTTAGCATCAGGGAAAGCAGCAATACCCATTATATCGCATGTTTCTATGTTACTTTGTGATTGACTTGGTCATTTATGTAACCTGATATGGGCTCATTAACAACTAAAGCGGGCCATTATTTAAACTCGCCATGGCGGCCTCCACGACCTTCTTTTAGAAGTTTGTTCCTTATATATTCTTAAGAAGATTCTAACTTGAGTCCTTGCCACTTTCAATCAAGCCCACTCATTTCCGATTATGACTCCTGAAATTCTAAAGGGTACAAAAAAGGAGCTATAATCATCCTTAAAGAAGCCCTAGAGGTAACAAATTTGGATTAACTTGATCTAGCAAACTCTCTTCACTTTCACCATTTTGACTCCATAGCAAGATCCCTTGCCCTCTTTTTCTCTGCAAACCCAGACACTCAGACATCAATAGCTGAAACATAAAAATTTCATCCATTGAGTATTGAACAAATAAGGTAGTGGTTAGAATAAAGTAAAATGCAGTTTTAGTCACCACAGTTCATGTATAGGTAGAAATATAGAGAATGATAGTTCAAATGCATAGCTCGAATGTGTCCATCCAACAAATGATTGAAAAGGTTGAAATACATACGGAAGTTGCAGCTGGTTTGTCAATGACCACATACGAATCAGTCACTGCTATTATTCTGGACTTCCAGTCAACTTCATAGCACCTGGTTAAAATCAAAGATTAGTAGGAAAAATAAGCATGCTTTAAATCTCAAAGTCATGCAAACTATTTTTTTTTTTCAGACATAGCATCCAAACCTTCTTGATTTCCTAAAGATGGACTATCTAAATTCTATGAACAAGTAGGATACTGTAGTTTGACATCACATGCCAGAAAAGTGTAAGGACAATATACTGACAACGAGAAACTGAGCTTCGTTACCATAGGGAAAAACTGGTCAAATTTACCTTGGGAAGCGCTTAGGGTGTACATGGACACGTAGGTAAGTGCCAGATTCAACAAATTGATTAGCATCTGTTATTCGAAATGTCTTTTGTGCTTCTCTCACAGTCTTCCCTTTAAGGGATGACCTCTTCTTCAGGACTGAAGGTTCTGTTACTTCTTTGAAGATCCGAAATTGTTCTGGAGTTGCACTTGGAGGAGGATTTGGGCACACTAAGGCATAATGCACAGCCCCAAAGTGAATAAGATCTGCAACAAACCTTCAAATGTAGAATGCTCCATTTATTATATTTAAAAGTACATATCCCTTACATCACTCAAAATTTACATTAACATAGAAAGGGATGCATGGTGACATCACGCTATTAGTTGCTTGTCTGTCCAACTACATTATGTGAAACTGTTTTGGCATTTATAATCTGGCCACCCATGGCTTGTATGAATATGACAATGAACTTGACAGAAATCTAAACACCTAAAACTTGTTGCAGCACATCATCAAATCCACTCTACAAGGCCCACTTACATTATCATTTGAAATTTGTTAGTGCCATTATTTGTTATGACAAATCATGGACAAAAACACTTGTCTTCATAATCCACAATCAATAGTGCAAAGAAATCAGAGTTTCAAGTGAAAAAGAAGCAAATTCAATAGGCTATATCGGAAGCCGTTCAAATGGTACTTGGTCTTGTTCGAACAACACTCAGTCTTGTTCGAACAACGCCGGGTCTTGTTCGAATTTCAGAACAAAGAAAGGCATAGTTCGTATAAGACAACTTAAGCGACGTTTGAACGATATTTATGGGGTTTATAGAATTGAGAAAGGAACGTGTTGTTTCATATTCAAACTTTTCCTTTGATTCACCTAGTCCGAACTAGAGATATTACTTCTCACTTATATAAGGATCTCAAAGGTATTCACAAACATCAAACCCACTCAAGGAGTTCTAGGATCCCTTAAGTAAAAGAGTTTTCTTTTCCATCAAGTGTGAGGAGTTGAAAATTTGTTCCAGTACTTGCTTACTTCTGCATGTCTTAAAGTATTTCAGAGGAGCTACATTGATTACCAACGACGTCTGAGTTTCAACGTCTCAACAACGTGGATGATCCAAGTCAAGACAACGTCAGCTGAAGGCAATCTATTTGCACATGAAGCAGTTAATAGCGACGGACTACAAGGAAGAAACACTTCAATTAATAGTTGTGCGTGTTTTACGAACAAGTGTAAGTGAATCTGGTATCCATGATTTTAATGGAATAGATTGATCCGTGTGTAATTAGATCCGTAGTATTTTCCTCTCTTTGGTGAGGGAGATTTTTCCACATTAAAAAAAAAAAACTGGCCTTGGTTTTTGCCATGGTTTCAAGTTTCTGTCGATCCCGATCCAAGACCAAAACAAATCCAATAACTAGTTTTGACCGGATCAGCCAATACCCAATTCATTTCAAGTTGGGATCGGCAGAAATTAGGAGAGGAAAAAGGAGAAAGAGTGGGTGGAGAGTTAGAACGAAAAATAGAGAGAGTGAGAGAGATTAAGATAGCTCGTTGGAGGGAGAGAGAAAAAAAGAAAGTACCTCGTTGGAGCTCATTGAAGAAGCATTGCCAAAGAAGAATCAAAGAGGGAGAGACCAAGAGAGAAGGGAGTCGGTAAGGGAAAGGGAGAGTTAGTGGGAGAGAGAGGAGAGGGAGAGATCAAGAAAAGGGAGTCGGTGCGAGAGATGGAGTAGTAGTAGGAGAGAGAGAGTTAATAAGAGAGAGGAGAGTCAGTGAGGGAAAAGGAGTGGTAGTAGGAGAGAGGAGAGTCGGTGAGGGAAAAGGAGTGGTAGTAGGAGAGTTAATAAGAGAGAGAGTTAGCGGGAGGGAGGGAGAGTTAGTGGGAGAGAAAATTAATGAGAGAATTTGATAAGAGAGTTAGTGCGGGAGAGTTAAAATCGTTTTATTTGTATGAAAGGGAGAGAGAGTGTAAGTAGTAGAAAGAGAGATAAAAATTAAGAAAATAATATTTCTATTTTAAAATTTTAGATTTATATATGCACAAATTTATATTTAAATCTTATTATTTTTTAAAAATTTTAGAATTTTTTTGTATTTTAAAAATTATTTAAATGCATAAACCAATACGAACGGTCGATACCGCTGATGCCGCCGATACGTATCGTTGTTTTAGATGGCTGATCCCGATTCCGATACTTGAAACCTTGGTTTTTATGCGTTTTTCATATCTTTCGAACCTACTAATTTCGGTTCTCTCCCACCCTTGGAATTTCAATTGGTACCAAAGCTTAATACCTTGGATTCACAATTTTTTAAATTCTTATTGAAGAAAGATATTAGAAGAAAAGAATAAATACCAAGGTTCGAAATATCATGATCAAGATCGATAGCTCAAAAAAATGATACATATCAGCCGTATCAACTGGTAGTATCGGATTTCGATATCAAACTATTCTTTAATTATGAAAATATAAAAAAATCTTTTTTTTTTTAAACAATGATAGAAAAATTAAAAAAAAAACAGATTATAAATCTAAAAAAACTCACTCTCTATCTCTATCTCTCTCCACTCACTCTCTTACTCAACTCTCTCTACCACTCTTCCCCTATTCTGTCACTCTCAGTCAGAAGCTCCTACTCTTCAGTCACTCCCTCTCTAACTCTAGCTCTCCCCCTCCCCCCACTCGGTCACACTGTTGCTACACAATAGAGAGAAAGACAAAAGAGGGAGAATGAGAAAGAGAAGAGAAATGGAAAAAAAAAAAAAACAGTGGTAATGGTGGAGCCATATTAATCCTAAAAGGGGCTATGTCCTCCCATAAACTTTAAAATTTTAATTCTAATTTTCATCTTGCCCATTCTTTTCTAAAAACTAGTATGTTAATATACTAATTGGCCCCTCCTTAAATTAGAAGCCAGCTCCACCCTTAGAAAAGGAGGGCGTTGGAGTGTGGTGTCAAAAGAGGAGCTCGTCAAAAATCTATTTTGATGGATCGACGTCGGTGGACTTCACTAGAGAAGGAGCTCGCAGAGAAATGAGATGTGTCGTGTACTCTTTGATCCATCTTGGGTTGTTTCATTTGATCCGACCAAAATGGACTTGGTTTCGGCTAACCTTGCCGAAATCGATCCGGTTACGACTTATCCCGATCAATTTCGACTTATCCGGATCAAGATTAGTCAAGACTAGGAACCTTGATAAAGACCTTAAATTTTTATCTTATTACCACATCAATTCCATATATGAGTTATAGCTATTAATAGATAAATATAATTCTCTCAGGAAACTAAAAACAGTAAACAAGCAGTATCAATCTACGTGTCTTCCCTCATGTCTTTATTTGTGAGTGCAATATTTTTGTTTATTAAAATTTTTCAATGCACAAAATCATGCTAAAGTTAAGGGCAAAATGCTTACATCTCAATATTCTCAGCAAGAATTTTTAAGTATGTAAGAGTTGACAAAATCAATTCAGAAGGACAAAAGGTGGATTAGGTATTATGTAGAAAACTAAAATACTTACAAACATCAAGGAAAAAGAAAAGTTTCATTTTCATTTTGCTCTTCTCTTCTTTCAAGTAATTCTAGGAAAATTAGTATCCTTGTACAAATTCTGCTCCTTTCCTGGTGGTTTTTTTTAATTGCTTTCTTGTTTTATGCCTAACGGAAAAAATAGTTATTCAACAATTCATTCTTTCTTCCTTCATTAGAGCAATGATCTGGCACATTCCATTACTAGGACTTATATCAGCAATAAAGGATATATACTTACAGAGGAGGAAGATGCAAAGCTTTACAAATATAATCACCAACAATCCCTCCTTCTGGTACTACAAGATGTTCAACCCTTGGTGACCCACTCTGCAATGGGCATGGTAGCAGACGATCTGGATACCTGCACAAAATCGGGATAACAACAAGACTGACAAGATTAATGGAAAACAGACATGAATGCTACTCAAATACAGTGCAGCCATTCAAAGCTAATTAAACAGCTTCATACATGTTATATACTCAATATAAAATAGAATAAACTTCAAGAAAGTTCCACATGATGTTACTCTAAAATAGGAGGAGAAGAACTCACTAAAAACAAAAACTTGAAGCTTAGATATTGGCATGAAGCTGGGGCAAGGTGAAACTTACAGAAACAAGGATTTCATCAGTTGCTCCACCAAAATTAATAAGGCTATCCTTAAAACATCGCTTCAATTCTTTGTTGCAGATTAGAGCTATGATGGATGTCTTAGGACAAAGTATTTTAGAAGCTCCGTTTCATTTTCTCCTTTCCAAAAAATAGAAATCATGACACTTTTAATTACCAATTTTTTAAAATAACTGTAGTTCATAGGCGGGTGGCTAGGAGGTCACCTAGTCTCTAGGCACTGGGCGGGCACCTAAAAATAAGTCTATAACCCAAAGGCTGTGTAACCTCAAAATAGTCATAGACATCTGCAAGGGTTGTTCTTTGCATAGATGCAATTGTTGTTGTTGCTACTGCATGCAGTCTTAGAGTAATAGCAAAAACCTTCTAGTTGTTGCTCCTCTCAATGGTGGTTGTCATTGTTAATCTATACAAGAGACCCTTTCTATAGAAATTAGGAACCCCTTGAATATTAAATAATAAGTACCTTTAGGACCCCAGTAGAAATAGTATTTATACTAAATACCCACTCTAAAACTTCAAAAACCACCTAACTACCAGTGCTTAGTGCCTAATTAACTGCCTAGGCTCAAACTGCCTTCAGGACCTGCCTAGCTTCTAGATTGCATGCCTTGATGGTCGCCCCACCTAAGGCAGCCACCTTGACATTTTCTTAGAACACCGTTACTTAATCCTCTCTTCCCCCTCTATCCCTCTTTCCTCTGAGAGAGAGAGAGAGAGATGGAAACATTGCACTACACACTCATCACAGCAGGTTATTCAAATTTCAAAGGAATTACATAGACCTAAGGTTTTTTCCTCATTTTTCATCCATCCCTAAAACCACAACCTCACGGCTTCACCAACTTTGAACTTCCGATACATCCTAGGGTAAGAACTTTCAGTTGCATCAACCACTGAGAGCGCATATAAAAGCATTTCAAGATAAATTAAAAAAAGAAAACCTCTACCTCATAAAAGGGAAGGCAATTTTTAAAAAAGCTGGTTATTTGACTGATATAATCAAGTTGATTTGAAAGAATATTATGCAGCAAAACAGAAGGCATCCAATTGCACAAGACCTTCATGAATATGGAGTCTGGAAAGGGAAGATATACACCGCCTTACCCTCATTATCAAGGAGGTTGTTTCCATGACTTGAATACATAACCTCTTGAATGCAAGGGAAAGCATCAAAGAAAAATATACAAGTGAAAAAGACTATATGCTAGGCCTCTGAATGCCAAATGCAGTTGACTTTTTGTATATCAAATATGGGAATTCGTCGAGAAAAACAAGCCAGGATATGCATGGCACATCTGATTGCAAATTTCCGAGGACACAGCTTTTTTTTATTAAAAATAACTGCCAAGACAGTCTAGCTGCCTATTATTGGAGAAGTCATATAAGCATCCTTCTAGGCTTTTACAATGCTATTAAGATCATTCATATTAAAATTGCCACAAATAATGTTCCATTTGGTCCTTAACACTACTTCAACTTTGAAGTCTCATCCTGACAAAGCTTTCTGTTTAATATGGGTTAGTACTTATGATTCCATGCTCCCAATGCTTCTTAATAATATCCGTAGTAGACAAAGAAAAGAGCAACTCAAAATTGTCTTGTCTGCAGGAACAATAGATGCACATTTGCCAAGCCTGTGCAGCTTACATTTTTATTTTAGAGGCCCTATACAAATTTACTATGTATAACTTACTTCCAGACAACATCATGTGATGTTACCCACAAACATTGCACAACAACATAATGGGGCAGTAGCATATCACATGTCTTTGGTAAACACAAACATCTATAGCCAGTCATTCATAACTTTCAGAGTTTCAGTCTTTCAAAACTCCACTTCCTTCAAAATGTTAATCTAAGAGAATCCATATAGACATCATATGCTTGGGTTTAGCAGTATTTCCTCTTCAGATTGACATAACTTGTATACTTCTACACTCCTCAAGTCCAAAGTCTCATCTTTACCACATGCTAACCCTGGCAGCTTAGTTTCTGACTGAAAAGCCGTACATAAATTTACTTCCAAGTATTAATTAGGCATCTTGTTGTGTAAAAACCTCATTCTGCACTTTCTAGCAAGATACCATGCCATACGATCTAGTATACTTATTCTTTTATCACCTCAATCTTCCAACATTATACGCAACAATGTCAACTGTGCTACTTTCCATACTCTACCTCCCCATAGGATAAAACAAACAACTTACTCAAGCCAAAGAACTAAAGTGCAGCAAATAACTCACAGAAGCAAATTAACAAACATAAGACCGACTACCCAAATCCAAAGGAAAAAACCTAGCCCAATTATCAAAAACACAGGAACACCCAGAAAAGACGACGTCAAACTTTACCCATCAGATGAAGCAGCAGACTCAGCGGCAACAGTCTCCACGGCGGAAGAGCGGGGAAGAGAGGAAGCCTTCTTCCTCAAAACCCAAGAGGGATTCTTTGCGTGGCCACGATTCTTGAGATGATGAGAGGTAGCGAAACCGCGGGAAATGGGAGGGAGAGCAATTAGATTCCGACGGCTCGACGCCCATAGCGGAGGAAGCAAAGCGTTGGATAGGAGGGAAGCGAGAGCAGCCGCAGACTTGGGCATCGCTGTTTGCTTCCGTTCAAGCTTCGGCTATGTTTGGGTTTTGCCGCTTTGATATATTTCGCGTTCGATGGTTCGTTCGGCCCGCAAAGCCTATTGGATCAGGTCCTGGCTCATCTCTTCCTGTCAGTCTACCTAACACAATATGATTAGAATCAAATTCTAAATGAACTTCATTTGAGTATAATTCTTTTGTTTTCATTGTACGTTAGAAAACAAAATGAGAAGTCTTTATATAATTTTCTTAATATGCTAATTCACTTTACAGTTCAACTCCTTCGTCAAAGCAATAGCACTAAGTAATATAGTTACATGGAGATTGCGATAGCGATCGAGAGGTGATGGCATCTACAATGGTCTTGCTTGTCGCGATGATAGTGTGGATTAAGAAGTCTAACGATGACTTTTTCTTCTCTCCCTAGAGTCTTTCTATATATCCTTCCAGTCATCTCCCTCTTGCCCCAGCTCTTCCTCTAGCTTACCCCCCTTCAATCTCTATGCTCAGCTCAACTCGTTCTCTTTCTACTCACTATAGACTCCTCACACGAGGAACTAGTGAGAAAGTTTTCTGACCTCCTCAAGGAGGAAAGTATGGATGAAACCATTCCTCTTGAAGAGGAAAACGTTCTGCGCAGCAAAAACCTCAAACTGCGCTTAGTGGGGAAGCTTATCTTGGACAGGGCTTGTAATGCCCTCGGCCTGAGAAATGCTCTCTCTTGAGCATGGAACCTGGAAGGTCTTGTGGAATTCATTGATGCAGGCATGAACTCTTTCTTGATATCTTTCAACAAAGAAAAAGATAGGTGGACGGTATAGATCGGAACTCCCTGGACCTTCAGCCAAGACCTCTTTGCTTTGGCTCCCTTTGTACTAATATTTTGCCCATTGCACCTTCTAGGTGCAATTCCACCGTCTACCTTTGGAGTACTTATCAACATCCACAACTCAAAATGAAACACCCACACCTCCAAATACACGTGTAAACTGCGTGGGTAAATCCTCCCACGCGATGCATCACATGACCTATCAATACAAGGATTTCACAAGGCACACAACAACACAAATTCACCATAATTGAACTCAACCATAAGAGTCCAGATACAAGTTCCACAGGGCACAACAAGCCTTCCAATTATACATCCAAAATACAATACTAAAATCCAAAATACATCATCAGTCATAACGCCCTTGCAGGGGCTTAATACAACTAAAAGACAT
This sequence comes from Typha angustifolia, assembly GCF_048772165.1. Lineage (NCBI taxonomy): Eukaryota > Viridiplantae > Streptophyta > Magnoliopsida > Poales > Typhaceae > Typha > Typha angustifolia. Next base: position 4,310,233 of record NC_133252.1, on the reverse strand, counting down.
ACTGAAAAAGAAAGGCAGCTACTCCTCGCTACCCGCACCTGCGTCCCTAGCTCTGAAATAATACCACCAAGAGGAGGTGAGTTTACAGCCCAGCGAGTAAGATCCATACCATCTAAAATAATGAAATCACATGTGTATATACATTGTATGCCTATATTTGCTAGCAATAACAATATGCTTGTTGAGATGGCTTAACATGAGTTACTAAATCAATACAATCAATAAAAATTATGTCCACACAGATATAAAGCTTGATACAATCTCTTATTCGTACACATCGCAATCATAGTGTTTACATGTTATGTATAGCAATAAATGAGCAGTTTAGTTATCTTATGCCTATCAAAGCATTAATCATATTCATCATCGCTCATTGAGCTATTCACCACACAGGGTAAATACTCTTAAGAAACAATCATCCATCACATAATCATCTATCATCTCATACATCGAGGGGGATGTATATATATCTAGCGGTAATGCCACCTACACGTGTATAGCGACACTACATATGACAGGTTGTCTGTAGCTATCAGACTATGGACCCCGGTCGTAAGCCCATATTTCACTCTCTCTAAATCATCACCGCCCTCAGCGGGAGAATCGGGAGCCCTCGGCTCATCAACAGACGCCCTAACCCTGTGTCGTCGGGTACCACTAGAGTTATATCCCTGTCTCACAATCATGTTCTTCTATCGTCATAATCTAGTCCTGACTATGCAGTATAACTACCTGAATGCCACACAGACTCTCGACCTCAGGTGTAGGCCGCCAATAGTATAGTCATATAAAATACATTCTACCCTTAACCCTAGAAGTGGTGCACTGTCTATGAGTGTATAAAGCATGTCATAGTCATCATGATCGTGGCATTCTATATTAACAACAGATATACATATATACAAGGGTATATAATACAGGATACATGTAGAGCATCATCACACTATTGTTTATGGTACATTAACATTCTCATAATATCATAATGAGCAAATTATCAATAATTGCATATGTAAAGATATAACATGGTATACTAAATGCATGTATTAATACCGACACTTTCTACAGTGTAATGACAGGTATAATAACTGTAACTATATTATTCTATATTTATATAACTCTACTCGCTTGGGGGGTCTCCATAGTATACTAAATCTCGTCAGCTAGCCTGGTCTTCCGGAATCCCAAATCCTCCTCACGCAGTGTCAATCCTATTAATTCACACAAGTAACGCCATACGTAAGATTAACGAACTAATAGAATTAATTATCTTTATTAGAGAATTTATATTTAGTCATATACATGAGTCGGGGTCTCTTAGGGTGAGTCCTATGTTATCCTAACATTCACATGATACTAAATTATCATTACGGGGGGTCAGACTAATTAAATCAGGTGGAAAAAGATAAACATAGTTATAGAGTCCAAATGGCCCTAAATGGGCTAGGCTAGAGGTAATGGGTTAGGCTCAAACCCAACCCAATAGGCAAGAAGGCCTTGGTGCAAGGTTGCAAGAGGTGGGCTGGGGGTCCAACCACAGCCCACCAAGGCTTGCTATAGGAACCAAGCTGGTGGGTTGCGGTCTGCAACCCACCAAAACTAGCTTAGTGGGCTGCAGACCACTACAGCCCACTAAGGGGGGATGGGTGGGGGTTTGTTTAACCCCCACCCTCCCACACCATCTCCTCCCGAGGGAAGGAGATCGAGGCGGAGAGAAGAGGTCCACGGGGTTGCGGGGCTGCGGGCGACACAGCATGAGGCCGGCGGCGTAGCACGAGGCCGGCAACACAACCATGAGGCCGGCGGCGTAGCACGAGGCCGGCAACACGACCATGAGGCCGGCGGCGCAGCACAAGGCCATCGGGTCAGTAGGGGGGAAAGAAAAGGAAAGAGGGGAAAGAAAAGAAAGATGGGAGGAGGAGGGCCGGCGGCCATGGAGGTACCTCCTCTCCTCAATGAGGGCCCGAAGCCTAGAGAGGGCTTCTCTCCCTCCACCGGGATTTCTTGGATCGGCGACTAGACACGAGGTCATTGGCTGTCGAGGACTCCGACGACATTGAGGGAGGGGGAGGTTACACTACTGAAAATAATGGCAGGGGGTAGGAGGGCTTACTGGGGGGTTAGTCGGTAGGCTCGACCGCTCTGGGTCCGGCTTCGTTGGCTCCGGCGCTTCGTCGGCAACCCGCGAGAGAGGGAAAGAGGTAATGCGGTGGAGGAGGAAACTAGGGGAGGATCGGGATGGCTGCGGTGATGGGAAGGAGATAAGGGAGATGGGGAAGGTGGCGTGCACGGCAAGGGAGGGGAAGAAGAAGGAGAAGAGAGGATGGGGGGAGGTGGCAGGTGCTTGTGATGCTCGGTGTGTGCGTCACGGGATTTTTGTTTTTTTTTAATCTAAATTAGGGTGTTACACAAAAGCCCATTCTAAGGGTGGGGATGGAGAAAATCGGCAAAACTCAGGATGTATCTCAGTGGTCTAAGTTCATCCAGGTGAGAGTCAGTGTGGATATATCAAAGCTGCTGGTGGACTCAATGGATCTCTAAGCTCCCTTGATGTCAGACCAAGAAGTGGTGAGCCTTCACCGACGATCAGACAATGGGGGTTTCGCTCCCCTAAAGCAAATCAAATCAACAGGATGGCTAACCTTGATGAGGTGTCACTTATCTCGGATAGCCCTGGTATGAAGGAAGATACCATGCCAATGGAGCGCAAGAGTCTCCCTCTTGCTAACATGACTTTGCAGGACAAGGCAAATGCAAACTAGTTCCATGCGGGTAAGACTGTGACTCGGACTGTGACTAGTGCCTTAACGAATAGCGAGGGAAACCTCCACCCCGGTAAGGCCCCAAGTGGAGAACCTGACAAACCATCCCTTGTCAATGTCCACATTAAGGATGTTGTCACACTGGCCAATCCCCACTCAATAGCTCCCAACCTATCACAAATCAACCATAAACCCACCTCGATCTCCAATCCAAAACCACCAATACCTCTGAACAATACCACCAAAACCCATGCAACCCACATACCACCCTTTTCCAGCCATGCAAATAGTATCCTAGAACACTTGGGGCTAGCTGCGGCCTCTCTCCCTCCTCACACTACAACAACGGCTATCTCAAAAAAGAGGACAACTCTACCGAAAGATGACAAGCCTCGTGCCCATAGAGGCATAGAATCGGAACCCCAAGCCTCTAAAAACACCGTCTACTCACTAGGTAAAAGAAAGGCCCCTACCACCCTCACCTCTCAATCCTAGCGACCTCTCCTTCAATATCTACTAGCCCTAGATGACAATGGCACAACACAAATCACTCCGACGGACATGCTGTCAACTCCCTTGGATGCAGCGAGGCAGGCCCACTACAGGGGGCCTGATGAACGTCTTGGCCTAGAACTGTCAAGGGTGTGGAGGCCCATCGACAATTTGCAATCTGAAGAGTATCCTCCACAGCACCAGGACCAAGATCGCCTTCCTATTATAAACTAAGTGCAGTCAAAGAAAAGCTAGAAGAATCATCTCTAACCTCCCCCTCAAACTCTCCTTTGTGGTTGAACCTAATGGCCATGCTGGTGGTCTTTGGCTTCTTTGGGAAGAGGCATTTGAGTTGAGATTTTGGAAGCTGACTATAACTCTAATTTTGCCCACATCCATGGTCCCTTGCAGGAGTTAGACTAGATTTTTGTGGGAGTTTATGGTAACCCGCACAACTCAAATCATACTTCTCTCTGGAACAAGATCAACCAGTTAATGGCCAACTCCAACCTCCCTTACTACTACATGAGAGACTTTAATAACATCTCGAAGGCAACGAAGAAAGATGGAGGCCTTCAATCGGTGGGCAGAAGACTAGAGAACTTTGCTAATTGGATCAACAGATCTGGCCTTATGGACTTGGGATTCTCTGGTTCGGCTTATACGTGGTCCAATAGAAGGGAGGTTAACTACCTTATCAGAGAAAGATTGGACAAAGCTCTAGTGTCCCTAGCTTGGTGCACTCTCTTCTACTCGGTTAGATGGCTCCTATGAGGGGACAAAAACACAAACTTCTTTCATACATAGAATGGACCTATTGCCTAAATAAAATTAGAGAAGCTTTTGTGGTGCATTTTAGATCATTATTCACTTCAAGTAACCCTCCCTCTGTTTGGAACCATCATCTTCTTAACAGCATGGTTTGGCCAAAATCGACCCAAGAGCAGCGGGTGATCTCCACCGGAGGCCTATAAAATTTGCTCAGCCCTAAAGAGCCTCGCTCCGGATAAGGCCCTTGGACCCGATGGGTTGAACACAAGGTTCTTCCAAATGCACTGGTAATACTTAGGCGCAGCCATTGAAGACAAAGTCAAAAGATTTTTCTAAACCAAAATAATGGACAAGACAATGAATAGGACTAATATTGTTCTCATCCCAAAGAAGGAGGCTTTGATTACGATGAGCAACTATCGACCAATTAGTTTGTGCAACACCACCTACAAAGTCATCTCAAAATTGCTAGCCACTAGAATCAAGTCGCTACACAGCTCCATCTCACCGGCACAAAATCCTTTCATTCCTGACCGTCAGATTATTGACAACCAAGTTCTAGCTCAAGAAGTAATGCACTTTCTCAAAAGATCCAAAAGCAAAGTATAGAATTTTATGATTAAGGCTGATCTCTTCAAAGCCTTTGATCTAATGGAGTGGAATTTCATTGGGGATTCCCTCAAGCTCTTCGATTTCCTGGAGGAATTCATTCGTCTAATTATGGCTTGCATTTCAACCACTACCTTGGCAATTGAGGTTAATGGCAAAGCTGAAGGATATTTCAACCCCTCTAGAGGCATCAGACAAAAGTGTCATTTATCCCCATACCCATTCATTATTGGCTCTAATGTTCGTTCTCTTCTTGAAAATGACATGAAGCTAAATAGAATCAGAGGCATTAGGATTACTAGAATAGCTCCACCAATCTCCCACCTCATGTTCACAAATGACTTGCTTCTCTTTGGAGTGGCAAATGAGAAGGAGACGACAAACATCAAGGCTAGCCTCAACCTCTACTGCACTTGGTCAGGGCAGGCTATCAACTTCGAGAAGTTGGCAATCCAATTCAGCTCAAAAACTAGAGCAGATCTAAAAAATATAGTGCTACATAAGCTGATGGTGAAAACTTTGGACAAACATGACAGATACCTAGGCAATCCACTACTGCTACCAAAATCTACAGCTGAGGCTTTCAGGTTCATTGTAGAAAAGTTTAAAAATAGGATGGCGGGGTGGAAAGCAAAATAGTTGTCGCATGCTAGTCGATTAACTCTAATCAAGTTGGTGTTAAGTGCTATCCCTATATATTTCATGGCATCAAACATCCTACCCAAAAGCCTACTGGACAAGATGAAAGGAATCATGAGAGATTTTTTGTGGGGTTTTGAAAATGGAAGGAAGAACATTTATCTCAGAAGTTGGGATCAGATTTGCAAACCAACAAACTTTGGTCAACTCGGCATCAAGAGACTGGATGCAGTCAACCAAGCTCTCATTGCTAAGCTAGCTTGGAGAAAGCTGGTGAAGCCAAATATCCTATGGGCTAACACCTTAAAGGCTAAGTATTTTAGGAACTCATCCTTTTGGAATGCCGCTAGAAAGCAAAGCAAATCAGGGTTTGGAGCTCCATCATGCAAGTCAGGAACTGGGTACAACAAGAAGCCTGTTGGATAGTGGGTGATGAGAACACGATTGAGATTGCAGAGGATCTCTATGTGCCTCAATTCTAGTTGGAATCCATTCAGTTACCTTAGGGTGTGACCCACGTCAACCATTTGATGGAGGCCAGAATCTGGAAGGAAGAACTAGTTCGCACTATTTTCCTGGAGAACATCGCGTCTACTTTCCTTAACATCAAAGTGGGGCCAGCTACAACCGCAAGCCCGGATAAGCTAATATGGAAGTTCACTACCTCAGGAACCTTTTCAACAAAATCCTTCTACATGCATCGCCATGAAGCCAACTTGGCGAGTTCATCAAACCAAAGCCACATGAAGAAACTTTGGGAGATTATCTGGCACAAAAGCAACTCCATCCCTCGAATTAGAAAATTCATCTGGCAATGTGTTGTGGGAGCGCTACCTGTACTATTGGTGTTGCATAAATGCATTACTTCCATCACTGCCATTTGCACTATCTGCAAATCCTAGACCGAGACTATTGAGCATCTTTTTCTAGGATGCAACTTGGCTAGGGCGGTGTGGTTTGCCTCAAGCCTTGGCTACAAGGTCAACAGCTGCCCTTTGAGGTTGGACCAGTGGATCATGAAGCTTAGTGGCACTTGCTCAACCGACCAACCACTTTTGCCTACTCCATTATGTGGCTATCTAGAAAGCCAGGATAGCTAGGTATTTCAATGTGAGGAGATAAGCCCGATAGAGATACTAGCGAATGTTAATAGACTTGTCAACTGACGGCTTGGTTGCACGGACCAATTATCCCCCTCAACTATGGAGGGGGTGGCAGAGGAGGAAGTCGACTATCCATCTTTGGACGATACTATCTACTGGGTCGACGCTTCATGGAAAGGAGGATGCACGGGAGGTATCAGAATCGTTATATGTGAGTATTCAGATACCATTTGCGGTGGAAAATTGTTAATTCTCAACTACTGTGCTGACGCTAGGATGGGGGAAGCTTTGGCACTACTGGAAGGGCTAAAAGAGATCTCCAAAACGTGTGCGACTTCAAATTATTGGCTCTTTAGTGATTCCCAAGTTGTGGTCAAGGCGGTCAAGGTTGTGGACAATTTAAATACTAGTTGGAAAATCCTAAATTTGGTCAAAGAGTGCAGACGTTGGCTGTATAAGCTCCCTCACATCAAGATCTATTACACGAGTAGGAAAAACAACACCATAGCCCACTTGTTAGCTAGATTAGCTGACCAAAATGAACCTTGTAAAATCTAGTCCCACCCACCCATGGGTAGGGATTGTTCTGTCGAGATTTAAATGAATACAATGAGTTTATGGAAATTATCTCAAAAAAAAAAAAGATATGATCGCATCTTCTTCCGAAACATCTTCCTCTAGGCGATTCTCTTCTCCCAAGGTTGTTGAAAGATCACATAACGAATTTGATTCGGGTTGTAGTGGTTTCAAATCTGGTTTCTTAGCCCTTGCCATTTAGATAAGAGGAAAGGATGTTGGAGGCTCATATCCCTAGATCCACTGATGGCGGACGAGCAAAAAGGATGCAATCGAACGATCCAAGTGTGAGCTTGGGAGATCTAGGATATTTGGATTTTGGCAAAGTGCACGGTTCTAAAATTGTAGCATTAAATGTGACAAGAAAATATGTAATGGACGATAGATATCCTCTATCGTATTGGATATTCTCCTGGGCTCCTTAGAGAAGAAGAATACTTTATATGTGGAGGTACTATGCTCTAGTTCTTCTCTAACGAGTGATCATTATTTTTATTATAAGGAAAAAGGCCACTAGGCGATGAGTTGTCACAATTCGGTGCCTATTTTTAGTGTAGGTAATTACGGCATCAATTTTTTGCTTTCCTTGAGGTTAGAGGAGAGAGATGGAATTGAGTAAGGATAACTCTAAATATGTGATGGTGAGAGCTTTGGAGGAGGTAATGATCAAATGAGACTAATTTTGGAAGGTGTATGGTGGTTACTATATCCAATGGTTGGATATCTGTAAAAAGGTTATAGATTATTATAAAAAATCTTTTGAATTGGAAGCTTGATTGGAGAGTCTGAAGCATTTGATTTAAATCTTTCTAAGTGGAGTTTCCTAATAACCATCGGATAAAAGAGGTCCAGTGAAAACGAGAGGTAAACATTAGTAATGCTTCTCTTACCTTTGTTCCTTAGAAAAAAATATATTAGAGTAACAGGGGCAAAAGAAATCCATTGGGTTAGGGTGTTGGGTTTTCCTTAACAAAGATGGTGTTTACATACTTTTGGCGTTCTAGATATTGTGGATAATATAATGTTATGTATCGTGCGTCCATTCTTGACCAAGCTCAAATGTAAGAAAGCAATCCGAGCAATTAGAGGAGGAGAATAATCTCAAAATATTCTTCCATAGTCAGAAAATTATAAAACCAGTGATCGTCGTTTCGTATCTTTTCTGATCTATGTTTTTGATATCCATGCCCTTCGTAGATTCTAACTACACCTATTGCAAAAATATGCAATATTGTAGTGAAGGTGGAGATAATTAGTGATAGTGATGATGGTGATAAAAGCGGTGATAATGGTGATGGATTTGGTGGCACGTGATGTTGAAGGAATAAGGATGAGGGGGAAGAAGTTGATTGAGATCCAAAAAAGGAGGAAGGACTCAGTAGTCGAGATAGATTAGAGCATAGTTTCTAGTTTCTATCAATCCCGAGTGGGATCAACTGAAACGGATCAGGATTGGCTATAGCCGATCCCGATGCGAGCTAAAACCAACCAGTTGGCTGGCTTTGGCCATATAGCAACAGCTATGCTGCTAGCTATAGGCAGCTGCAACTGTCAGCTGCAGTTGTCAGTTACTGTTGACAGTAGCAACCAACAGCTAGAGAGAGAGGGAAAGAGGAAGAGAGAGTGAGGGAGAGAGAGAGGGAAAAAGGAAGAGAGAGTGAGGGAGAGAGAGGGAAAGATAAAAAATAAGAGAGGCTGAGGGAGAGAGAGAGAGAGGGAAAGATAGAAAGAAAGAGAAAGTGTGGGAGAGAATTGATACTTTAAACTAACAGTTAAAGGGATAGGAAAGAATAGAGGGAGGGAGAGAGATTTTTTTTTTTAGGCTTTATATGTGAGTAATTATTATTTCTTATAATTTTTCTAAATTTTTAGAAATTTCTTAATATTTTTAAATAATATTTAGAATTTTATTTAATTAAAATAGTCCAATCTGATACAGGTGGCCGATACGGCCGATATGTATCGTTTTTTTCGAACGGCTGATCCCGATCCCGATATCGATTTTCGGAACCTTGGATTAGAGGTAACGGGCAATGAGATGACACACGGCTAGGGTTTGAATGAGAGGGGAGAAGAGTTAGGGTAGAAAAGAAAGCGAAGAAAATTCAATATTCATTCATAATCCCCAATTAGGTTGCCATCCATATATTAAGAGGCTAATCTAATAGCCAAACTAAAAAATAATGTATTCTCACCGATCGCATTCGGCTAGGATCGAGCGCGTTCGAATGTACAATTCGTGTTTTCTGTATGTGTGAATGTATGTAAGCATTTAAACGAGGGCGTTCAAACGCGACCTTCACGCATTCGAACGGGACAACCGAAATTCTTATTTTCTGAAAAAAAAACTAATAAATCGAAACAAGAAAATAGGGTCCCTAGGTTGTATCGATGCATAAGATAACTTAGTGTGGTCCGAATCACATCATATAACTTTATTATGCATCAATCTAAAGATTGTAAGGTGGTTGTAAATAATATTTATGATATACCTCAATCTACCAAGGTGATGGCTAGTGGGCTTGTTAATGAGGCGAAGATGGAGGTGAAAAAATATATCATTAAAAAGCTTATAAATGGATGCATCCAGATGAAAGCAATGATCATTTACGGGTGATAAAGGATGGGAGAAATGAAAGACACCTTTTAAAGGAGTTTCATCTATGAGAACTTGTTTACAAAAGTATAACTTATCTTATAAGGGGGGAAATGTCTTATGCAAATTGAGAAGGAGATAAAAATTAATGAGAATGAAGTTAAAGGCCCTGGAGAGGAAGAAAATATAACAGTAGTGGAGGAAAAGTGGAAGGGGAAAACAATTTCAGTGGAGAAAAAAATTTGGGACAAGATTAATATAAATAAGAAATTATTAAATTCCAAGGGTGTGAGCAAGTAAATTAAGAAGAGGAGTCTGAGAAACAAGAGTGGCAGTCGGCTAATATAGATGAGAATGATATCATTAATGCTTAGCCTAATCAAATTCATTTTCCTGAGATTAAAAAAAAGGGGTCATGTTTAACACACAAGGAGCATCAATTTTCTGAAAAAGGGAGAACAATATACTCATACCAAAATAATAATGAAACATGCTGGACAAGTGGGAGTTCTAGAGATCCCCCCAAGAAGAGGCCTTCATCCTTAGGTCCTAAAGCCAACCTTTTAAGACGTCTTAATTTTTCAAATATTTTTACTATTGAATTATTATATATTGCTAAGATCTTTGGGATTGATTTAGGGAAGACTGATGTAGAGTGAATATTTTGATAGCTAAGAGAAGGTTATGGCTTTCTTGCAATTCTTAAAAATTAGTAATGAGGATATGAGACCTGCCATACCATTATGATTAGGCAATTCTGAAGTACCAAATGTTTGGGTAAGGCTGAGAAGAGAGGTCTGCTGAGGGATATTGTGTTACAAGCACCTAAATTTTATTTATCTTCAGAAAACTAAGCAAGAAAAAGAATTTCAACGATGCTGCATATTTTAGGGAGGGGTTGTTATATTAACAATAGAGTCATGTTGCCAACCAAACCCAAGGTCTACCTAGTAGTATTTTGGTGGGATTAATTACTTTCTTGCTGGAGCAATGGACTGCAAGTGTGAATAAATACTCAATTTTTGTGTTATTAAAAGGTACAAGTGCTTATGTCATGTGGATATTTAGCACTATCTATGAGTATGGTGGTTTGGGAAGAGAAAAATATATGTTGAGATAAAATAAAGAGCCTATGAAATATTTGGACCGGTTCTTGGTTAATTGATGAGGATTTTAATTCCACTAGATCAATCATGGATAGGCGTGGCAAAATGGGCAATAATAAAAAAAGACTTTTTAATAAGTTGTTGGTGAGTTGGAGCTTCTTGAGATTAGAATAGTGTTGAAAAGGAGGTCTCTTTTCCACCCAAGAGATTTATGACAATGGAAGCTAAAAATCATGCCCTTTAAGAAAGATATACAATTAACAACATCAAGCACCAAAGAAAGCTAGAATACCGAATTTATGTGTAAAACCCTTCTTAAAGGAAAAAATTCACGGAGCATGAAATTGAATCCACTATCAAGAGAATTTATACAAAGAAGATCACCACAATAAGTCTCTCAAGATCACAAGAATGGCATCCACAATAAACTAGTAACCCTAGCTTCAAATTTTAAAGTTTAGAAAACACTTCCAATGGAGAAACCCAAACCTTCTTCAAGCAAGAACACCCTTATAGATATGAAAAAGAAAATCTGTGACTTAATCCCAATCAAGAAATTCTCTAGTTACAAACTTTTATTTTATGTAGAGAAAATCTCATTTTTTCTTGTCTTCTTTTTCTTCTTTTTCACTAAGTGACATGACTAAAAGTATCCACTTAATAAAAGTCTAACTCAACTACTTATTAGCCAAGTAAGTCACCTCATAGAGTTAATCCAAACCAATCTAGTTAAGTAAAACCCAACAAATAGTGAGAAAGAAATTCACAATGTAATATGAGAGAACTTGCTATGTTAGCCCTTACGGAATTATGTCATCCATTGATTAGGAGGATTTATTAATATTATCAAATGCCAAAACTTTGGTTTAATATGGGTTAGACCATATACCATTGGTTATTGATTTTTGCAATATGATGGAGATAGTAAAACATATGTTTAGATTTAAAAACTTCTAGATTAAGAAGAAATGGTTCACTGAAATGGTTATGAAGCGATGATGTGTGACAATAGTTTTGCTTCTAAGGGATGGATAAATAAAATTAAAGTGTCAGGAAGAAGCCAAGGGGTTGGTGCAAAATTTTGAAAAGAATAGATGTGGAGGAGATGAAAAGATTTTAGATATTATTAAGTAGGGTTAAGTTCATTTTATTTTCGTATATTTATATTTAAAATTATTTTACTATTTTATACTTTAAAAAGTTTTAATCCAGTCCTTATACTTATAACTAAAGTAAAACTGCTAGATTTTTTATTAAATTTAATCGAGTAAGATTAAAAATCAACAGCCTTATTTTGAATAATAGAAGTACGGTGATTGATAAAATTATTGGTCGAGCTCAAAGTGTTTTCTTAAAAAAATAGGTATGTTTTGGGCTATATGAACAGTGCACATGAGGTCTTGTTTCATGCAATAAAATAGAACGAGTAAGGTCTAATGCTAAGATTATTAGTTCAGCTCAAAATATTTTCATATAAAACATAACGAGGAAGGTATTTAATTTATAACACATAATTAATGATATTATGCTCTTCCTCGGTAATATACATGCGACTAAGATATAATCAATAATATTAGTGATCACTCAGTTCATATTTTATACCGTGTGCTTTCCCTAGTCAGCTTTTTTATTTTTTTCCTGTTGGTTGATAAGAATGAAATGTTTCTTCAATATCTAGTTCGAATCAGTTGCAGAAAAATAGCTCATGCAATTAAGAGAAAATATTCATCAGATATTCTCTCATAGTTAGAAAATTACAAAATCAGAGGTAATAGATCCGTAACTTCCTAATCTGTATTTTTGGTATTTACACCCTTCTCAAATTCAGACAAAAATTGGGACGAAAATATGCAAGAGTGGGGGTGATGATAGTAGTGACGGGTGGAGGTAATAATAAGGTTAGGGATGACGGTGGAGATGAGGTGGATGGTTTATGAAGTTTAAGAAATAAGGATGAAGGGGAAAGTGGCCGAGATTTCAAGAAGGAGAGAGGACTCGACATACAAGGGAGGTTAGAAGAACATCGACGTCGAGATGGCACACGACTAAGGCTTGAAGGAAGGGGAAGGGAGATTAGGGTAGAGAGGATAGAAGGAGATAAAAATCAAGATTCATTCATCATAATATTTTTGGTTGCCATCCACACCTTAAGAAGCTAACTAAACAAGCCAAAAATAATAATTATTAACCCTAGAAACAGTGAATTCTCGCTACTCGTGTTCGAACACACAAATTGTGTTCTCTGTCGATGCAAATATATGTAGGCGTTCGCATGTGGATGTTTGGCCAAGCACGTTTTGAATGCATAATTTGTGTTCTCTGTCGTTGTGAAAGCCTACAAGCATTCGAATACGTCCTCTCCCGCGTTCGAACGCGACACACATAAATCTTATCTTTTTTAAATAAATAACTAGTACAGTAAAAAAAGACTCCAGTAAGTTGTATCAGTAACATCGCCCACCACAGCAATATTGGCATGACTTTGTTCGAGATGGTGTATGGGTGCATGACTCCGATATTACGCCCCTATGACCCTGTTGCATCTTGCGATCAAACGGATGTGGACTTGGCATTGATGGATAGAGATGCCACATTGAGAAGGTTGTGTACCCATCTTAAACTTGCTCAAAACTGTATAAAGCAAGTTTATAATCGCAGCCATCGGGAGTAGGAGTTCGACATCGGCAGTTGAATGTTTGTGAGGGTGCAATCGTACTGACAAGTGACCTTGCATCTGATACGAAACCAGAAATTAGCACATTGCTACTTCGGTCTGTTTTGGATGTTAGAGCGTATTGGTCTAGTTGCATATTGTTTAGAGCTACCCGAGGGGTCGAGAGTACACCCGGTCTTTTATGTTTCATTGCTGAGGGAATGGATTGGAGATCACCAGGTCGTGGGATCAGTTCTACCCAAGCCATTGAAGGAGACAACGGTTGTGGAGCTGGTTCATCTACTTGCGAGGCGCCGACGACATCATAGTACCAGATTGGAGATAGATGTCCTAGTCGAGTAGCTTTGCAAGCCATCTAGCGAGGCGACATGAGAGCTAGAGACAAACATCTTGGAGTGTTTCCCCGACTTTGCACCTTGAGGACAAGATGGGGGAAGCGTGGTGGGCTAATGCACCCTATTGGAGTCTTTTCTTATTGTATAAGTTATTTATTTCAGAAAAAATAAGATTTTTGTATGTCGTGTTCGAATGCGGGAAGGGGCGTGTTCGAACGCCCTTGCAAACGCATGTAGGTATTCACATCGATAGATAATACAAATTGTGTGTTCAGCCACATTCAAATGCCTACGTGCGAACACCTGCATATGTTCGCATCGACAAATAACGCAATTTGTACATTCGAAAGCGGTTGACTCGTTCAAATGCGAGCAGCGAGAATCCACTATTTCTAGGGTTAATTATTATCATTTTTAACTTGTTTGGTTAGCCTCTTAAGGTGTGGGTGGCAACCAAAAATATTGTGATGAATGAATCTTGATTTCTATCTCCTTCTATCCTCTTTACCTAATCTCCCTTCCCTTTCCTTCAAGCCCTAGCCATGCACAATCTCAATATCGGTGTTCTTCTAACCTCCCTCGCCTGTCGAGTCCTCCCTCCTTCTTTGGATCTCGGCCACTTCTCCCTCTTCACCCTTATCCCCTAAACTCCATAAACTATCCATCATCATCTCCACTATCATCCCTAACCTTATCATCACCTCCACTCGTCACCACCACTATCACTCCCACTCTTGCGTATTTTCGTCCCAGTTGCAGTCCAAATCTACGAAGAGCATAAATACCAAAAACGTAGATCAGAAAGTTACAGAATGACTACCTCTGCTTTCAAAATTTTACGAGAGAATATCTGGTGAATATTTTCCCTTGATTGCGCGGACTGCTTTCCTACAACTGATCTAGATATTGAAAAGGATGTTCGTTCTTATCATGGGTCTTCTATATATGGTTATTGGCTTCTCTAAAAATAGTCTCTCTTGAAACATATATAAACCTCAGCTTCAACTGACCATTATTTTAAATATTAGATAGTTTTCAATCAATTTTGATAACTGAACATGTTTACCATTATTGTCCATCTTGTTGATAGATCAAGCAGCATAACACTAGCCATTACATTTACATCTAACTCTGTTGACTTCTTAGATGATTTAGCCGATGATGGTCCAGCATAATGGATGATTAAGGTATGATTGCTGGTGTGCACCTATAGATGTAGATTTAGCCTTGAGAGATCTACAATATTCTCGGTAAGGATTTTCCTTTCAATTTGGAGCTTAATAATTTTATTCATTAAGTCCTCATGTCCTATGAGGATATACTTAATTTTTTTTTTATACAATTGTTGAGCAACAATTGAGTCCACTTTCTTTCTTTATCTCTCCCTGTATGTGCAGCATAGACAAATAAGTTAAAGGAAGATTATACTAACACTATATTTATTTATACATACATATTACCTTCTTAATTGCTTTTTATTTTACCCTTCCATGCCATTCTTCAGGTGTGCACTTTTATTGTCTTGTAATGTCTCTTGTTTTTCTTTCAGCAAGCTAGCAAGAAAAATAAACATAGTGTAATAGTTATATATAAAATGAAAGTAAGAAAATAACTAATAATTCTAATACTATGTTTAGATTGATCTTCTTAAAAGCCCTCCACAATGTGATGCGACTAATAACTATGCTGCCCTCCTATCAAAATAGTCTTAGAAATATATATGCTTTGATGGCTTTATCATATCCACATGACTAGAACTAAATAATTCATATAAATACTTTCACAATTGGGAATTCAGTGATTATTATCATATGTGAGCAAAAGAATGAGATGCTCAACTCTAAAATGGTTATTTGGCAGCCAACAAGCTATTAATTCCTCAATTATAGCATATTAGCATTCATGATAATTCAAGTTACTGGTGTTCGTAACAGAATTTCCATATGAGGCTACTGTGTTGCTCCATAAAAACTCTAGTATTGCATCGTGATATAAGCTTAACAATGTAAAGAGCATTCCGCAATTAAGTGAACAAAACCCTATTTTATTTATGTTGATTTTTGTAAAGAGCATGATACAATAAATTAGTTTAAAGTCACTGATACAGTGTTAGAGTGTTCAGGCATTTGAACGCCTTTTGGAGATGTTCGAACACAAAATCTCGAGAGGAGCAACACTTAATTGGCATTTAGACAACCCTAGATGTGTTCGAATGAGCATTTTCCTAAGAGCAGTGGGCTTTAACAAGCGTTCGAACGGCCTAGATACATTTGTACTCATTTGCTCAAGATAGAAGAAAATAATAGGCGTTCGAATAGCCTTGATTGTTTAGATTATTTCTGCTATGTGTGTTCGAACGACTTTTCATGTGTTCGAACGACTCTTTATGCGTTTGAATGCCGTAACGAAGTTAATCAATTCTGAACTGACTTAAACTAGATTTCTCATCTATCTTTAGAAATCTATATAAGTCTTTAAAGTTTAGAAGATTGGAGGTGATTGAAGAATGGGAATTGAAGCTTTGGCAAAGATTTAAGTGGAAGTTCTTTTTTGATCAAGAAGCTACATGTTTTGAGCGTTCAAAGATTGTTCGTGACTGTTGCAACATTGTGCATCTTGTCTCGAGGTTACTAAGACAAGATTTGCTTGATCTCAAGGATTAAAGAGATCGGTGTAATCATCCACTAGAAGCAACTCATCGTGGAGACTAGTGAACAAGAGATCTTCAGATATAGCTGTGAGTTTCAGCGGGTAATTTATAAGTGGTTCTTGTACTTAATTTTGATTAGTTGTTGATTTGATTCTAATAAAAATGATTCGTAGTTTTTACCCTAGTTTGGGGTTTTACACATAAATCGTGCGTCTTTGCGTTGCTTACTTTTTAGCTTTTATTATTTTTATTAAGTTTATTCGTTAAAGATTATATAGTTGAGATTAGGGTTGCCCTAGAATTTTTCAGAAAGTTTATTTGAGAAACTTATGAATATACATATCTAAAAAATGAGATAAGTAGAGTAATTATCACATGCAAGCAAAAATGTTGGGGTTCAGACTGTATGTATATCTCTGAAACAATTAATATATGAGTCATCTTTACTTGTGTTTTGAGTTATTGTAAAGAGTAACAATAACTAATAGTGTTGCCGAAGAGGTTAAAGATAATACATTTTTATAACAATAATTAAATTGATTATATAGGATATTGAAAAGATTAAGCATGGAGAGAAAAGAACCTTCAACTAAGAATCTTAAAACAAGTCATAAATGAAAAAAATAGGCTACATAAAAGAAATAATGAATTAAACTGTACTGCAAATATGCGCAGCATAAGAAGATTTTAGGTATAAATATCTAAAGAATGAGACAAATAAAGTAACGATCATATGGAAACAATGATGTAGGATCAAACAACATGCATTACCATGAAGATACAAAATCATTTCAAATTAGGAACTTAACATGATTTATTTCTAGTTGTAGTGTTATATAGATTATTATTGTTACTTGGGTCAAATAAATAGGTAGATAAGCTAAACGATAATCTTGAATAGGATGTTAAGTCAATGCAAAAATAAATTTACGAAAAAAACAACCTAACTAACTTATATATAATGGGTACTAAATGTTTTAAGACTTCAAGTCTATAGTGGTTAAAGTAAATATACTTGAGATTATAGAATGGAACATAGGAAATCAAATTATAGTCTTAAGACTATTGTAAGATAGTTGAAAAATAAAAATCATTGAACTATTAAAAGTTGAGAGATCTTGCCAGAGAGATAGTATTATTGTAACATTCCAAAAAAAAAAAAATATCAAGCTCGCGTGATTTTTTCTTCCCCTCCATTTCTTTTTTTTCTTTTTCTCTCTTCTTCCTTCTTTCCCTCCCTCCCCGCAACAGTTTCCCTCTTTAGCATCTCGTTGGCCTAGCTCGACGCCGAACTTGTTGCTGCCACTACGGCAAAACAACTCCCGATGAGTCCTCCTTAACCGATACTAGTTAGTTTATCTTAGTTGCATTTTTCCCCCATCTTAATTCTCATCGGTTGATTGGCCAGTCGACAACCTTGGGTCGCTGCCGCGCCGGTCCTAGGAGCTTCACCTCGTGAAGCCCTCATGGTTGGTGCCCTTCATGGGCTCTTCTTGCCTTGGGGAGAGGCCACACCAAGTGGTCTCTTCTCGCCAGCTACCTTTGGTGGATCCGGCCTCTACCGATGCCATCTCCTTCCCCTAGCTAGTTGGAAGTCTCTCTTTTCGTGAGACGAAGCTTTCGACATTGTTCTTTGATGTTGGCATGGTCAGGATCGTCGAGTGACTCTTCCCCGTAGTCGCCGCCCTTAGCGTGGGCTGCCTCAGCTAGTCATGTGCCACCTCATGTGAGCTGGGTGCGTTGCCTGTTGGTTGGGGGTCACTGGCCGGGACCATCGATGACACCCCCCCTCCCCCATTGTAGAGCCCACAACCTGCCAAGGGCTCCTTGCTTAGCCTCCGATCGAGTAGCACCTCGGGTGTTGTACCCATCGTGGGTGTCAGCTGGTGCACCGGCCTTAGCCATCGGCGGTGGGGCATGCTGGCAACCACCTCCTTCCTCTTGGTGGGTTTGTTGTGGGTGAGAGGAAGGAGATAGTGTGATATGGGTGTTGAGCTAGGCTGGCTAGCTTAACTCGGGCTTAGGTTGGGCTATGACCCAACCTTATGGTTTCATTGGGTTGAACTATAACGCAACTTAAGTTGGTGGTGGGTTCGGGCTGGGTGTAGCCCAACCCATGGTGTGGTTGTGGGTTGGGTTGCCATGCTCATGTTCTTGTCAGTTGGGCTGTGGCCCAACCCAAAGGGCTTTTTCTATGGATTGGGGGCTTTGGTGGGTTGACTTGTGGTTTTTGGGTAATTGCAACTTAGCCCGTTGCCTTAGGCCTTATGCTGCCTCAAATAGATTTAAAACTTTTTATTTTTAATTTAAGTTACTCTAATCTTTCCACTTATTTATCCATGTCAACTTAAGCCGTAAACATTACTCATTCTTTTAGCAAACAATAGCTTCAATATTTTAATTAGCTAATAAATAAATTTTAATGGATTAGATAATGGCCTGAGAGTGCCATTGCAAATAACGCTTAATAGGAACTAGCTTTAGTTGGAGTTTAGCATTGTAATTATAGTTTTGATTTAAATCAATTTTATCAAATTAGTCGGTGGTTTGGGTGTATTTATATTACTTGCTCCTATCGGAGAATTAGTATAGATCGATATAGGAAGATGATATTAAGCATGTTGTATTATTTGACGAAGCTTATTAATTGAATATTGTCTATGCGATCTTCCGTAAATTTAATAATAGTGATTTGGACGATAATTTGATGAGAATTTCATTATTACATTTAATAGCGCGGTAGGCCTTGGTACAGCCATGACAGCTCTACCTGATTAATAAAGGTAGGAATTACGAGATGGACCTATCCAAGCTTGTAGTGAGCGTTAGTAAGATTATTTAACTAATTAGTGATAGGAATTTTGTGCTCATATTTTTTATTTACTTTTCTTATTGAGGTGGACTCTATACCCTATGAGGATGATCTTGTAGCGTAGTTGCAGCTAGTATTAGGAAAGCAGTTTAGGCAAGTGAAACTTCTATAGTCTAGGAGTAGTATAGAAATATCTTACCTTATAACATCATCACATTCATAGCATGCATATGTATGTGTTTTCCTTATTTTTATTATTGCACGTCATGTATGGTAATTTATTTTGCTGTTCAGTAAGATTTTTCATATCATGATTTCTACGCATATTTATTGAGCATGAACGTATGTGTTGGCACGTAAATCATGATAATGATGTGTTTCATTATTCTAATTCTTCTTATTCTAATTCTTATTCTTATTCTTATCTTATTCATGTAAATTAAGCTAAATGGCTTATAGTTCTTACGTGGGCTTTATCTTATTTTGTTATGGATATATACTTTGGACTTTTTGTATGTATTATTTACGAAAATGTAGGCTTTTTGCTTGTATATTATGTTGAAATATTGACCAGCATAAGGGGCACATATTTAGTGACGAGTGTTACAATTATGCTGAAATTTATTTATTATGAACGATGCGCAAATTAAAGACTTCCTAGATAGATATGGACCATAACTGGTTTAAATATGGGTCACCTAATATGTCCTTAAGATAGTTGGGTGATGCACACTATAAACATAGATGGTAATAACTAAATGTATTCAATAACTATTAATAACGAACTTATTTCTTATCATATGTTAAAAATGTGATAGAAGATGATAAAAATGAGTTGTTATAGTTCTTTATCTCGACCATATTACCCTATATTTAGTTACAATTTCTGAAATAGAAAAACATATCACTTATCAACTGCCTTTAATCATATAGCCAAATGAGATGTAATTTACTTTCTTGTGCATATTTTAATAGGGGTGGTTTTAAGTTTTTAAAGCTTTGATGCATAATGTTGAGCATATGTTTTGCATACGGCTGAATGGCTTACATATGCTATATTTTAAGGAAAATGAATAAAAAGATTCAATTCAAAGAATTAGTTTTGCCAACATTATTCAGGAATTTGAAACCAAGACAAATGAAGTAAGAATTATCATTCCTCTTTGTGAAGCTAGGTACAAACTTTTGCCCTAGATTGGAGGCGGCTAAAGGTATTGGCCGAAATAGCGACAATCCTATCCTATTGTAAGCTCTGTAAACTGGACTAGAATCTTGGGAGAGATTCAACTCCTCTAATAGCTAATGATATGTGAACTCTTTGAAACAAGAGAATCGAATTTTCTTTTAGGGAACCAAAATGTTGATGATATGATCCGACTGGTCCAAAGTCCGAGCTTGAGTTAGCCTGAGCCGGTGGGCAGATTAAGATAGTTGAGTTGAGTCCTTTGCTTATTATGTTTAATTTGATTATTTACTTATTTAATTAGTTTGAATCTATGCATGATTCAGTATAAATTAATTTATGATTTGTTTTAGTTGGTTTCTAATCGAGTCAACTAGTCAAGTCAAGTTAGTTAATCGGGTTGGCCTCTATAAATATAAATATATAGATGGCAACTCTAGTTCAATTATGCTTATAATAATTTGGGATCATATTGATCAACTGCTACAGTTTAGAATGGATCAAAACAATTTCTTTTAGCTATTTTTCTAGGAATTATGCCCTTTATAGGCTATGTAGACGACTTATAATATATATTAGGGCTTCAATATATATCATTATGTGTTAGGCGGCAAATGTGCATCGCCATCACTAATTCAGGCTGGGCTAAGCCTGGTTCAGTTCGGGCCGGGCTTGGCCAGGCTGAGCCATTTGATCATATTCATAGCTAACGTTCGGCTCCATTACAGCACTACGATACCGGCTATACCCAGTTACCCACAATTGAACCGGTCCGGACCGGAGTGATTTCGGCCCCACCCAAGCTATCTAATCCGGACCGGTCATGGCAATGCTGAGGATAAAATGGAGGATAAGAGCAGCGGAAGAAAGGAGAAGAGGCTTTTGCTTTCTTGGGCACTGCGAGCTGCGCGAGCGCGATGGCGTTGCTTTCTCCTTCACTCCACTACCCCTGGTGCGTCTCCTTCTCCTTGGGTCTTCGTCCTTCCTTAGAGCCGTTCAGTAATTTTTAGCGGGCATGAGAAGGTAGAAGATAGTTCTGGGAGACTGTTGGCTCGCCTTCTTGGAGCCTTGTAGAATCTAGAAATAGTGCTACGAAGAAATGGGTTTGGGGATGAAACGATTTCTATTTGTTGGATGTGTGTAAAAAAAGTTTGCTTTTTCAAACTTTTTTTAGGCTCAGACAATTCGACGGTGAGAAATTATGTCCTGGTTTCTGCGAAGTTACACAATTTATGACTTTGGGTGCATACTCCTTCTCTTATGTGTTCCTTTTTTTTTTTTCAATTTGTACTTCTTTCTTTATTGGGGAACGGTGTGATTTCTGAGCTCAGTATTTCATAAAATTATCGTCAATTTTTTAGTTTTGATGCTTCAAGTTATTATTAACAATGCAAGTTCTTCTGTTGGAGTAATTCGAAATTGTTGCATACATTAAATAGGACAACTTTTCTGAAGTCGTTTTGGTTATCTCGTCCTATTTTGGTATCAGTTTCTGTAACAGGATGTTGGAAATTTGTTGTGAATCATATTGAAGTCGTCTGTGGTCTTAAAACTTAAGTTTCAAATGCATTGTGTATTTGAAAATTAAGTTGCTCTATATTATTTTAGAGGCCTGTTACCAAATCAGGTCTTCTCGTTAACCGTGCATCTTAATCTTGATGGGCATGCTCAATTATTTTGTGAACCATTGACACTGTATCACTACAGTTGAAACTATAACAGCATTCAGTTTTGTACTTCTTCCTGTTGTGGCATGAACTTCTTCCATAATGAATAGGAAAGCTGATTCTGTATTCCATCGTCTAGCTGTACATGTACCAAATGTAATAACTTTGAAATGGCCTTCTCAATAGATCTGAAGAAACATTAATTTTCTTCAGCTAGATAAGACAACTATTTGAGATGTCAGACTTGCATCTCAAGTATTTCCTAACAAAGTTTCCCATATATTGTAGTATTTCGACTGTGGTTTTCCAAATTGATGAGTCATATTATACAAAGTAACTTCATATCTTTTCAGACCAAGGGACAGATAAAGATTTAATGAGATGCATGATCCCTATCAATCACCATGGTTATTATATGTTTTTTGCTTTTTTATTCTAATGACTTATAGAAAACAATCTAATGAGGAAAGCATGACAGTGGTTCTTTTGAAGAGAAATTGGAAACTTACAATCATCATATAGTGATAATAGTTCAGCATGGAGTCCTGTTTTTCTATTTTCACCATTTCACTGGTCTAGGATATTTCAATTCACCAATTATGCCCTGTATGCTGAAGTATCTGTAATCTTCTTGATCTTGTGCAAGAAAATGCTTCATCAACTGGTATTCATATAAGAAAGATTTGGGTATTCTGTTGTCTAAGTTGGTCAACTTGAAATTTGATAATTGGTTTTTCTGATGATCAGCAACTTGAAATCTGCCTTTCTTGGTGAGAGAAGTGCAATTCGTTCGTATGTTATCCCACCCAGTAGAACTGGGGTATTGAGGAAGCCAGTAGAGTGCAAGGAATCTAGAATTGGTAAGATGCCAATCAATGTTCCTTCGAATGTGAGCATTACGTTGGATGGCCAGGATTTGAAGGTTAAGGGTCCACTAGGAGAACTCTCACAGACTTACCCACGTGAAGTGAAAATTGAGCGAGAAGAATCTGGTATTCTGAGAGTTTCTAAGTGTGTGGATAGCAGGAAAGCAAATCAAATGCACGGGCTTTTCAGGTATGACTTCTGGTAATGAGACTTACTAACTTTACTTCTTTTTTCTTAAGCACTTCTTCATTTCTTTTTTTCCATTAGGTCCTGTCTTTATGCAACATGAAGTATAGTTATGTTTGTTGTTTGATGTTTCTCTAGCATTATTCATTGTTATGATCTTTTCCTTGTATTAAGTTTTTTAATATTTGTTGTGTCATTGCTGACAGATTTCTACAGTTACACATGATCCACAGAGTTTTATTTTCCTAGTGGTGTTTATTTCTCTCTCTGGTTAGATATATGTTTTGGCGTAAGTTTGCGCGAGGAATATATTAAATGCATTCCACTTTCAAGAAACACCTTTAACAACACCTCATTGACCTATTGTTCATTAAATCAAGAAATAATCAGTTACCTAATGTTCATTAAGATTCAAGGATTGTTGTCAAAAGGGCTCGCACAGGAATTTCGCGGTCACATGGAGATGTCGGAGGAGATGTAGAGCAGACAGGAACTCCGGTAGCCATCTAGAGAAGTTGGATAAGATGAAAGGGCCATGGCTAGGGATTTTTTGTGTGTTTCCTTCATTGGATGAAGAAGAAGAGGGGAGGAAGATGATCTGGATCACTTAAAAATGGATTCAGATCATAGAGGAAGATAAGTTAGGATTTATTATCACTTAAAGGATCCACATCCCCTAAAATATGACCCTTTATGATAAAGCAGAGTCCTTTTTTACTTATAATAGGATCCGCATCTGCAATACTAAAAATAGGATCTAATTAGCTAACCCATCACCTGTCAACTTCCTCTCTTCTCATCAGTCCGCATCTTGTGTTTCACCCTACCTCTAAGCTGGTGCAGATGGATAGATTCCAAAACAAGTATCTCTCTCTCTCTCTCTCTCTCTCTCTCTCTCTCTCTCTCTCTCTCTCTCTCTCTCACGCGCACACGCACACATGCACTCACTTAGCCATGCCAGCAGTGCAATGTGTCGGCATGGCAGTCCTTAAATTTATATCAAGGTATAATCATAGTCCCCCTACTTCTTATCATAGAGATGATAAAGGAGGGCATGAAGGGAAAGTAAATCCTGCAAGCAGCTTAACCCATTACAAGGAAAGATCAATGGATTGTGAAGGCCTAATTAGACCCTTCCGAAGAGACACAACATTGTTACCAGAAAGAACTAGTAGTTTAGGTTTGGGTAGCATGATGACAGTATTGTCTTTAGTTTTGGCATGAATCTAGGATTTTTATTTTCAGCACTTAATGCTTTTCTGCTGTTTCTGTAGATTCAGATAATCAAGAAATTTCTTAGTTAGATTTACAAACACTAAAAATTAAGAAACTCATTATCAGAGATTTCATAAGATTTTGATGTATGTATGTGGTTTTATTTTATTTTATTTGTATTTTATAGCATATGGTTTACTTGTTCTAGCTGTTATACAGTGTAAAATATTATAATTCAAAGAATACTGAGAAGAAAGGTTCTCTATGACATCCAATCCAGTACTTAAGAAACCATAACTGAAGATATGTTTTAGGAATCTCAGGCAAAATTCAAAGCATAATTCTACCCAGTAGACATTGAGATTCTCCTTTCTTAGAGCTTGAGCTGGCTGTGCATCTTCTTTTATTAACATAAATTTATAATATAATTATATTAAAACAAGTCACAATCTTGTGGGCAATTTTCCTCCCAGTTATAGCTTTATATACAAGAAACCACAGTAAGGAATTCTATTTTTCTGTGTAAGAAAGATCCCATTGTGAATATTAGTTTCAACTCTCAACAAATCCACATTTGATAAGATTCAACTGCCTTTATTGTCATGCCTTGTATGCTGAATTTTCAGTAATGTCTTCCGCAGATTGTCTATCAAGGGTTGTTGTTAGGGAACAGTGCATACTGTTACTCCTCATGCTTGAATATTTTGGTCTTTTCTTGGTTAATTTTGTTGAGCCAAGGTGCCTATGGGTGATACTTAAGTTAAGGAAATCTTTGCAGAGGAAAAGACTCAGTTTTCCTATGAAATTTTACTGCTCAAATGCCCTTTTCTTGGCAAAAAAAGAGTTAAATCTCTGGGATTTACACCATAAATAGCTACATATTCTACTATAATGCTGAGAAGAATAGGTTTGGCTAGTCAATAGATTAAGTGAAGCATTTCATGTATTTGGCTGATTGTGCGGAGCAACTCATCTTTCTTTCTAGCATCTTGAAAATGATATATGTCTAAGTTAATTCTGGGATTCTTATGAGTAGTTGAGAGGAGAGAAGGCTTTGCAGCTGGTCCCATTTGTTTCTGGGAGTAGCTTTTTAGTCATCTGGCCTCCCTGCATTTTAACTGGGTTCGCCGTAAAGTATATAACACTCTTGTATGGAAAGTTCATCTCTTTGACTGTTGTGATCAAAGTTACACATATCCCTGTAATAGGAAAGCATCGAACTTCATTTTAATTTTGTATAAGAATAGGTCTTGGAATTACTGAAAATAATCTTGGCACTTTCACTAGAATTGCTAATCAGTCAAGCTTGCTAGTGGAATTTTGTGTACCCTCTCTGCTCTTCACCAGCACCTGCGATGTAGTTGGATATTAGTACTTGGTATTTCTCAACTGGCGGCAATATTTGAGCATATTACATGACACTGCCCAATAGAACATCTCTTGGCAGTTGGCACATGATTTTGAAGGATCAGGCTTATGTAACAACAGTATCCAACACTTTTCCTCTTTGTATAGTGCCATGTAAATGAATCTTATAAGAAACTTTTGAAAAGGCTTTATTCTATGTGTTTTTATTAGTGATTAAGATATGTTGAATAGGTAATCTTTACGAATTGATGGACAGGAATTTGACACATTTTTTCTTATTTGCTTTTCCTTGCTTTCTCATCTCTACTTGCTTTTAACGTAGATTCCTTACGGATGACTTGGTAGTTGGCATCTCCAAAGGATTTAAGAAGTTTCAAGTCATGTCAACCTTTAGGATTAATCCTAATAGAACTCATTGTACTCAGCCTCTATATAATAGAGGGGTTAGGCTTCTTTATTTATTAATCTAAGTATTGAGAAATTATTTTAACT
This sequence comes from Typha angustifolia, assembly GCF_048772165.1. NCBI lineage: Eukaryota > Viridiplantae > Streptophyta > Magnoliopsida > Poales > Typhaceae > Typha > Typha angustifolia. The sequence continues at coordinate 4,284,133 of NC_133252.1, read as the reverse complement.
TTGAGTTTATCTTAGCAATATGAGTAAGATAACTTGGGAGCTAAAGTAAATTAATCTTCCTTCATCACCACCATCATTGCCATTCATCTTCCTCACCATCACCACCACCACCACCACCACCACATCCCTCCTTCCAACATCTCCATCTACACCATTCATCCTAATCAAAATCTACACTCCCAGATTGATTCTAGTCGGTCTATAACAATTTTACGTTCAAATTTGGAACGATTTAGAGGTAAGAAAATTATAATATTTTTATGAGAGAAAGCCTAAAAAATTACAAATCTAATGGCTTTGATTTCACGTAATTTCGAGGTCGAAATAAAAAGATAAAATTAAAAAAATGAAAAAAGTCAGAACTAGACATATTGGTAATTATTCAATGCTGCCGAGGTCATCGAAAGGTGACTGCCAAGGGTAGTGGTGGACGACCCTAAGGTAGAGTGTCTCATATAGGAAGATGGTGGCTAGGGTTTGAAAAGACAAAATATGCGGTAATTAAGGTGATGATGGTATATTAATTTACTTTTACTCCTAGTTTACTCTTATGACTACTCCTATGCTACTCTTCTTTCTCCTCAGATGGACTAAGGCTAAAATATAATTTTTAATTTTTCAATGAATGATCAAACAAAAAAGTCCAACCTTTCTATGGGTACAATGAGTCCTAGGACTAGCCCTAAAAGTTTATATAACTCAAACTAGGATTTGTCTTAAATACTTGTATGATTTAATTAGACTTGCATTAGAGGTTTATAAGACTTAATTAGACTTGCCTTAAAGGCTTACATAACTTAATTGGACTTACATTTGAAGCTTACATGACTTAACTAGTCCTTAAGAGCTTACATAACAAATAAACATGAATTAACTAAAAAATAAATAGACTCGATCCATCAAATCAATGTCCTCATAATATGATCCAACATGATCTAGTTCATATCAAGCTACCGTGCTTCATACCATCTTGTTCTCAAGGAATCCATAGTTATTTTCATACCTTCTGTCGCTCTCAAATGGCATATCCTCGACCTCTGTATGACTCTTGTCTACCACGTAGAGAAAGCTCCATGGTGGGTTCTGCTCTAGAGCCTATTTGTTTGAGCCATGGTTTGCCCTAGCCACGAGTGGCTCGAGTCAAATCCTAACCATCGGTGGTTTGAGCAAAGGTTTTAGTGCATGCGATTTAGGCCATAGCTCGGGTGTAGAAGGTCCAAGAAAGTGATCAGTCATGATGGTTTGGGCTAGTGAGTTCTGGATCGTCGCAGATAGAAAGCTAGAGTTTTTGGCCCACGCTTCCATCGTAGGTAGGGAAGGCGGTGTCGCGACCGTTGTTAGGGGCTGCTTTGTCATTGCGACGGCAAAGGGCTCAGTCTGTAGGGATGGAAGGGGCTCCGCTGTGATTGGAGGAGGGTGCTTATTGCGGTTGGGATGATCTCCATGGTTTCACCATTGTCATTGCTTGAAGGTGGAAGTGGTGGCTGTTCCGCGGTGGCCAACGGTAATGGCGGTGTAAGGTGGTGGTGGTGGGTCAAGATATTTGTCATCAAGGCTTCGACCGAGTCCTTGAAGGAAGTTTGTATCTCCTTCAAGCTCTCCTTCAAATTGATCCAAAGTTCTTTGAATAACGCCTTTGCTTATATTGGTGGCTTGTCGTCAGCAGTGGTTGCTAGTAGTGGTGGCACCGAAGAAGACCTAATCGATATAGAGATGAGTTCTTGGTCCTTCATGGTAGTGATCTCCCTCGGATTTGTCTTGGATTGCATGTTCACCAACGACGGAGGAATAGTGGCTTTGATACTATTGTTACAAATCAGATTTGGGACGATCTAGATGTACGAAAATTATAATATTTTTATAACAGAAAGACTCAGAAATCACAGATCTAATAGCTTTGGTTTCACAGATCCAATCTGATCCGGTTCGCATCACAAGCTTACTAGTGGATTTTGTGTACGCTTCCTACTCTTCCCTAGCACATGCATAGTTGGATATTGGTACTTGGTACTTCTTAAGTGCCGGCAATATTTGTACATATTACATGATACTGCCCAAGAGGACATCTCTTGGCAGTTGGGATGTGATTTTGAAGTATCAAGCTTATCTGACAACAGTATGTCAGCATCCAACACTTTACTCTTTGTATAGTGTCATGTAAAATGAATTTTATGAGAAACTTTTGAAATGACGGATGAAGGCTTTATTCTATCTGTTTTTAGTAGTGATTAAGATATTTGCTTTTAACGCAGAACTCTTACGGATAACATGGTAGTTGGCGTCTCCAAAGGATTTGAGAAGCGGCTTCAACTAGTCGGGGTCGGATATCGTGCGACGTTGGAAGGCAGAGATCTCGTATTGAACCTTGGGTTTTCACATCCAGTTAGAATGCCTATCCCAGATGGTTTGCAAGTTAAGGTGGAGGACAACACCAGGATTGCTGTGAGTGGCTATGACAAATGTTCCATTGGTGAGTTTGCTGCTGCGATAAGGAAGTGGAGACCTCCTGAACCTTACAAGGGAAAGGGTGTTAAATATGCAGATGAAATAGTGAGAAGGAAGGAAGGAAAAGCTGGGAAGAAGAAGTAGAGAGAGAGTTGTTTCTATTTTCTGATAACATGTTTTTTTTTTCTTTGTATCTTCATCATTATATGCCTGACATCTTAACCTCAGAAATTTTATTGTTCTCTGTTTTTCTTTTTTCGAGAAGATCTAGTGGTCTCTGTTTACTTCATTGGTTTGAGATGCTAAAGGATGTAGAGCTGCATTCCTGAATTCCAATTATTAATCTCATAAAACTTCAAGTAATTTGCAATTCGGGAGGACTGGAAACTTGATTACAGGATTGAATGATGATGCTGTACTTATGGACCATTGTGATATGTTTGTTCCAGTTTTCTATCTCCTATCTTCCCATCTTCTTACAGGTGCCAAATGATTTGGATCTTCTTTTCCCTTTCTTTCTACCTATTCTTTTGTTAAGATTCAATCTAAACAAGATAAAACTTTCTTTTTCTTTTTCTTTTTCTTTTTCCTTTTCCTTCTCATCCAAAACAGTTGTGTGCAGCCTACCGTGGATATTGGAAAGTGTGTTTGTATCCTATATATAATGAGATCTTTCAGAACTATAAAAAAGAATAAATAAAAAGTATTAATTATATTTTGACCTCTTCAACTGTCACTTAATATTACCTTCATCCCAAGAGATATGGACAAATGCACCCGATAAATTACTTAAAAAATAATTTAACAATGAAAAATGAAAGAGAAGTCAACTAAAGTTTTAAAAAGTTAAACTACACTTCTCTCATTCCTTCTTCTCATCTCCCTTATTTTTTCTTGTCTTCCACCTGATGACAATGTCAATCACCTCTTCCTCCAATTTTCTTCCATGGTAACTTCTCCAAATCTAAACCAATCTTCTTTCGATCTCTAAAATTTACTTTCAATGTCGGCCCTATATTTCATTCAATTTTCAACAGAAAATCTAATAATTATAATTTAGCCTGGACGCAGCAGGACTTATGGACTTTAATTTGAAGTATATAAAAATAGTAAGTTAAAATTAAGCAAAATTACTTATGAATCAACTATAATTTGCCCTATAATTAACTCTAATAATTATGGTAAATGAGGCAAAATGGATTCCATTATCCACTACAAGGATAACTGACGAATCCCTCGCATTATCTACAACTAATTTTTTTTTAATCATTCATAAGCCCACATGTTAGATATAAGCTAGGCAAAGAGTCAATCCTCCCTACATATATAGATATTTAGACTCTACCGAGCTTTTAACTACCTAATCTAGGCTTCAAGTCATATGCATTATCGAACAATTACTCTGAACCAAATATCGTCGAGACCTACTTCAAGCCACTACGCTATCGAGCTGTTTTTCTAAGCTAACCACACTGTCGAGCTATCAATCAAGTCGAGCTAAACCACCCAACCACCAAACAATTTCTTTATAATATTATTTCGGATTGGAGTTGAACCTATAACCTCCTTGGTCATGAAGAAGGTAACTACTAACTCTACTAGAGTTACAGTTAATTTTCTCATCGAAAGTTTTACACTACCGAGCCATTAATCGAGTTAAATTAAGCCACCCAACCCCTTAATCATTTTTGTACTGTATTATTCGTGGTTGGAAGTTTCACAGTGGAGCAAATGCAAAATTCCAAAGTATCCCCACCAACGGTCGAGTTTCTGATCAGAATTAACATCGACATGCACCGTGGTCCATCCAAATGGGACATCAACATCCTTTAAACCATGATTGAGGCGTCCTTGTAACACTTCAAGTGGGTTTTTGACCAAATTAGCCCTCCCTAAATTTTAATTTTTCATTTTGCAAATTTGGCACACTTTAAAATTTATATACAAAAATTAGGTGCATTTTTAAATTGCTATCTTGAGAGCATTTCAACTGAACTACAAGACATCAAATTTGAAATCCTCCAATTGGATTTTCAAATAGGTTCCAAATTTAGAGCTAGTTAAATTTGGAGTCTAGCTTCAGTACTATTTAATTTTTTAAATTTTAATTTTATCAACAAAAGTTTAATCTAAAAATTTAAATTCTAACTTTATTTATTTGTTAAATAAATTAATTAGTTAAATTAAATATATAATTAGTTTTACTAATCAATTTTTAATAAAAATAATACTGATGATAGGTCTCGTCAAGATTTTTAAAATGAGTCTAATATTATATTATTTTAAAACTTTTATTTTTGTTTCGTGTAACATAATTTCGATATATTTAATTAAAAAATAGTAATTTAAAATTATTTATGAAATTGTTTAGTCTTATTATAAATATGTCGACGAAAGTTTTCTAACAATATATTTTTATTAAGAAATATTAATAATTTTAAATATAATTATTCACTGACTTATATTAAAATTTTAAAATTTTAAAAAATTTGCAACCTATGCTGGAAAAAAATTTCAATAGCAATTATTTGACTAATTTTAAAATTTTCACATAGGAAGTTGACCTAGTTAATAACATATATTTAAAAATTATTAACTGAGATGATAGTTTTAAAAATCACATAATTTCGTATATAAATTTTAAAGTAAATTAGACGTGTACAAAAATTTAGAGGTAGACTTAAAATAGTCAAGAACTCCACTAGTTTCGTATAAAATTTTAAAGTGAATTAGATGTGTATTAAAATCTTAGGAGCAGACTTAAAAGTTAAATAAAATAAAAAAACTCCACTTCAAGTTGGATATTTTAATAATACAACAAATGAGCTCTTATTAATCAACTATTTTATGTATATAATCCTCCCCTTTGCTCTGGTTTCTGGTTTTAGAGCTTCCTTTCAGCAGTAGCTCCTGGACAGAGATTTGTAGGTTAAGGTGGTGTCTCAGATTGGTAAGTTGTTTTCTTCTTCTTTGTTTTTTATTTAATGAAAAGGAGCAGATGAACTGCTTACATTATTTGGGCCACAACGCACACCAAATTAACTAGGTAAGCTGGTTGATAGTCAATGTAAGCAGTTCATGTGCTACAGTGGGTACATGAACTAGAGCTATTGCATGAGATGAACCTATTTATATTTATTACTTCAACTCATTTATGTCTCAATAATCTAATTTATGGCACCAGAGAACTTATTTCTTAATAAACATGTCATGTTTGTGTTTAATATTCTAACCTATTTTGTACCATTTTATAGTCAAATGCATAGTTTGTTATCATGAAGTGCATATAGTTTACATATATATTAGCCACTAAAATCTATTATTAGCAAAAAGTCTCAGTAGGTGTACTAAAAAACAGTGATTATGTCAGCTACTACTATCAAATTAAATAACTAAGTCCCAGATAAAAGTGTAATAAACTCTTTTACAGCCTTGTAAAAGAAAGTTTATTATGGACTTAACAAAAGTGAAAAATAAAAAGACAAGATTCTGGGTTTCTCCTACTGTCCTACACCATGGATTACCATGTGTTCTGAAACAAATACCAGGTGTATTCACATCAAGAGTGTGACTTTCCTGTAAGTGTTTGTCATACATAATGACATGAACATCCACTTCAATCGGTACCAGTGAAGTCCTATAGGTAACCCTATCATTACAGTCAGACATTGCTTGACAATCCCCAGTATTGATAAAGCAAAACCAGTGGGCCGGAGCAAAGAGTCTCTGTCTTCAAGTTGTAGGAATTCTTTTTATTGTTTTGGTGATGAAAAAAATCGCAGGAATAAGTGAGACTAGAATTTCAAGTTTATCCGGTTACGAGAATTAAAAAAATATTCCAAATAGAATATTAAAGATAGATGAAACTAGTGGAATAAAATATAAATAAAAAAAAGGTTTACCTCCAACATGGAATTATAATTTATAGGGAAAATATATTATGTGGAGATTTAGTACTCCTTTTGTAGAGAAAAATTTATTTTATGCCCTTATAGTTTGGTTAAGGTTCAAAGTATTTCTTGGACTTTTACTTTTTGACACTTGACACACTTGCAATTTTGATTTGTATGCAATCATTGTGTCTTTCATTTGTTAATCATGTTGAGGGTGATCACCTATGAAGCTAGTCAATATTTTGACAATTTTGTCCTTCATCTTTTGTCTTTTAAAAGATATTTGCATTCTCCAGATTAAGAAATGAGTGAGATTTACAGAGAGACAGAAGCGTAAAACTCTATTTTCCTAAATTTTTCTTTTTCTTTTCCAACTGATTATTGTAAAGTAAAAAAAGACATCTTGGAATTGCTCCAAAGTTGTAAAAAAAGCTTATCTTGGAATTGCTCCAAAGTTGTAAAAAAGTTATCCCTCCCTGTCTAAACTTTCCTACAGTATTGCCTAGTGTTGACGGTAACAATTTGATTCTAAAGAGTTACAAAAATTCGATCAAAAATAAATAAATTTATATATTAGAATATAAAATTTTGAATAGTCGAGTCTAGTGTTGAACACTATTTTATTAAGATCAATTCGTCCTCCACCGATTGCTTCTGGAACAGTGAACATCGATCTCCCAAGATACAACTGCCTTGCACTCGAAAGGAAGCGGCTATTCAAATATCTTGTTGAACTTGAACCGTATTGTACTCTCTTTCAAATGCAGACTCAGACTTAAGACTCGACCCAGACTTAAAAAAAATTAACCAAAATTCTATATATCTAATTTTGCAGACTGATAGCCTATTTATAGAATTAAACAAGCTTGACGAAAGGATGCAAATAGTCACGAAGGGATGCACCATTTCGAGTCGGGTTCAACCAACTAACTGACTGATTAACTGTTCATCGAAGGGACACACTACTTCGACACAGGTTCATCCAACTAACCCGAACCAGACCAGATTTGAACCTGTATCAGGCAAAAAAATTAAAATTGGACTTGACCCATGCAATTGAACCGAACCGAGTCAGGTTGGGCGACACACGTGTCAGTTAAGTTGTATAGTAACCTTTACCCACAAAATAGGTACCAATTTTGGGGCCCAAAGCCCATAAGAAGTTTATTACTTATATATCATACTAACATTTCTCAAACATCTAATATGATACTAAACTCATTTTTTTTCTTTATTTTCCATTGCCATGATACCTATTTTAAAGCCAATTTTCATTCACTTCTCTTCATAGATTTGACTAAGTGAATATATGACAATAAAATACTCTTTGAGCTAAATTAATTTCACCATTAAACTATCATTAATAATGTGTGGGCCCCATTTAAAACTTAGCTCAAAGTTAATAAAAAATTCATGTCAAATACATGAAATTACCAACACCTAATTGGAGCTATCCCTGTTAGAGTGACACTATGTTGTTGCATTCCTGCCTTAAATGTGATATGCCTTACTAACAACATTGAACTTGAAACTATGGAGCACCTTCTCCTTAGGTGCCATTTTGCCCGAATAACCTAGTTTGCTAGCAAGGTCAGTCTAAGTCTCAGGCTTAGCACTACCTCTGGTCATCTAGACAAGTGAATTGTGTTGCTAAAGAACCAACTATTACTTAACAAATTGCTTTATGCCTTCGCAATCATGTAGGGGAATCTAGAAGGTCAAGAATGACACTTTCCAAAAACATTGAAGCCTCGTATTAACGATTATCCCAGAAGTAGCTCATATCCGACATCCAGTGAGTCATGGAGCTCCCAACCTACAACCCTAACGAGGACCCCACTAAGCCACCTAAAGGCAACCTAACATATTTGGTTGATACATCTTGGAAGGGAGAGTCCTTAAAAGGCATTAGTCTCTTCATGTGTGTTTTTCTGAATCATTTTTGTGTTACTAAAGTCGTCTTCCTTAACCATTGCGATAACGCACTCGCTAGTGAAGCTGTGATATTGATTAAAAGCATAACTACTTTGTCATTGCAAAGTGTCTCGTGACTCTCAAATAGTTGTCAAGATCATCAATGAGCGGTATGACTAGGGGTGTCAAAATAAACGAGCAACTTGGGATTGGCTCGATTAAAGCTCAAGCTTGGCTCGGCTCGGCTAAAGCTAAGTTGAACTTGAGTCTTAAGTTTAGGCCGATTTACATTTTGAGCCAAGCCCGAGCTAGAGTTTTATATATATATTTCAAACCCTAAATCCCTATCTTAACATTCACAAATCCCTTAGTCTGCCGTGCCCTCCTCCAACTCATTCTCCATTATCGGCAAGACTGCTTCTTGGCAAGCTTCCTCCTCCTCCAAGCCGATAAAATCATCATCACAGTGCACCCATGTTGTTGAGCTTCTTCGAATGGTCGTGGTGGGGCGATGTGATGGAGCCGATCGATCCATGGCGATGGCACTGTAAAGCTTTCATTCTCCGGTGCTCACCTAAGAACCTAACATTGGCCATGTGGCACCTCCAATAGCTATTGCTTGACCTTACATGGCAAACCCCGACATCACTCCATCGCCATGGCGGTGCTGGTGGAGATCGTGGCCAAATCGCCACGTCGGCATCAGCGTTGAGTGCCATGGAGAAGACTCCATTAAGTAGCCATTGTCGATCCAAGCCAACACAAAGTCCTCAATCCCTTCATTCTCCTTTTTGCCATCAATCTAAGGCGTTGTTGAAAAGAAGAGACCATATCAACCAAAGGTGTAGGGGGAAATGGATTGGGGAAACGTCGACGTCAACGACAATAGTGGAAGAGATTGGCAAGACACCGTTCTAAGACGCAATAAGGGTGAAGAGGCAATCTCTAAGTCAAAGGCAGCTTGAATTTTTAGTTTTATGTAATTTAGCTTTGTTCAACTTAACTAGCAGGCTTGACAGCTTAAATAGTGCTCTATTAACATTTCAAATTGGTGTGAGACATTTTTATTTGATAATTTAATATTACTTTTAGTATTAGAATTGTATTATTGTTATATTTACTAGTTAAATTTTAATTTCTAGCTTTAGTATAATTTAATTTAATTTAATTATTAAATTTTAATTCAGCTTGAATAGTTCTTAGCTCGGCTCGGCTCAAACCAGCTCGGTTTGAGTATGGTTTGATAATAGGCTCGATTCAGACTTAAGTTCGGCTTAGGATTGATCTCGCTCGGCTCGAGTTGAGTCAAGCCGAGTTTGAAACTCAAAAACAAGCTCGAAATAAATTTTGAGTTGAGCTTGAGCTGGAGTCGACTTGCTAAGGCTCGGCTCATTTACACCCCTAAGTATGACTACCTACTCTACAAGAATATATTAGGTGGATTTCAACTCTCCCTTCCATAAGGGTGCCATTCATGAATGTATCTCCAAAAATTGGATTATTCCATCTTTATATTTAGATAGTGTATATAAGCTACCCTTTCCTTTCTGAATGAACCACATAATAAAGAAGGCCTTGTGGGAGTGTGAGGAAGAGATGAGGATCGCCTAGTCTTTCCTTTTCGAAACGATGGGTGAGTAATCAAATTTTGATCCTCAAAATAAAATTTGATAGGGTGGGGTGGGGGTGGCGATGCCTAACCCCCATATGCACGCCACCGACAACGTATTGAGGCCTTGGGTAGTGGGTCGTTGTCCCTTCCCTCCCATTTTCTCTCTATTTCTCCCCATCATCTCTTGGTTCACTCTCCCCACCTCTCTTCTCCTCATTACACCACTCTACTCACTCTCCTACCATTTGACTATCATTGTAGTTGCTGTTGACGTGGTCGGAGCTAGTGAACTCGTTATCGTCACTAAATCTTCCTTCCTCTTTTTAATAACCAGTGGTTTTGGTGTGGCGCTTCAAGGGCGTTACTTCCTCCTCTTTCCCTTTCCACCTATGGTGGTTAGGCGTCAGTTTGCCACCGGCGAGGGGCCTGCTCTTGTGGGAGGCTTGATTCAGACTTAATAACTAGTGGTTTTGGTGTGGCGCTTCAAAGGCGTTACTTCCTCCTCCTTCCCTTTCCACCTATGGTGGTTATGCGTCAGTTCGCCACCAGCGAGGGGCCTGCTCTTATGGTGGTTAGGCTCGATTTAGACTTAAGCTCGGATCAGGATTGATCTGGCTCGGCTCGAGTTGAGCCGAGCCGAGTCTATAGCTAAAAAACATGCTCGAAATTAATTTTGAGCTGAGCCTGAGCTAGAGTCGATTTGCTCATGCTCGACTCATTTACACCCCTAAGTATGACTACCTACTCTACAAGAATATATTATGTGGATTTTAACTCTCCCGTCCATAAGGGTGCCATTCATGAATGTATCTCCAAAAAATGGATTATTCCATCTTTATATTTATATAGTGTATATAAGCTACCCTTTCCTTTCTGAATGAACCACACAATGGAGAAGGCCTTGTGGGAGCGTGAGGAAGAGATGAGGATGGCCGACTCTTTCCTTTTCGAATTGATGGGTGAGTAATCAAATTTCAGATCAAAATTTTATTAAGGGTGGTAGAGTTGTAATAACCCCCATACACACGCCACCGACAGCGTATTGAGGCCTTGGGCAGTAGGTCGTCGCCCCTTTCCTCCCATTTTTTCTCTATTTCTCCCCCTCATCTCTTGGTTCACTCTCCCCACATCTCTTCTCCTCATTACACCACTCCACTCACTCCCCTACCATTTGACTATCATCGTAGTTGCTGTTGACGTGGCTGGAGCTAGTGAACTCGTCGTCGTCACTAAGTCTTCCTCCCTCTTTTTTGTGGATCCTAGAAAATCAAGCAATCATTTTGCCGAACGATGAGTAATTTACTGTAATTGACGAGAGTATTTAATTTAGAGAGAAAATGGTAGGATAACGTAGACCTAGTGAAATTCGATAATGGAGAGTGAAGGCGTCCTTGAACAATGATTCATGAGTTCTTACATGGTTGTGCGATGATGTGGAGCCGAGGGCTTAAATAATCGTATCGATATGCAATACTATCTTATGTGATAGGTTTACGACTGAGATCTATAGTCTGCAATGATAGACAACCGGTCATATTGTTCGTTAAGTGATGGGGAGACGATTCTACCGCTAGAACCTATCCTCCCTTATAGGTCGTTATGGTTGTCAAGCATGGTAGGGTCGTTATGGTTGTCAAGCATGGTGTTGGTGGTCAAGGGCATGCATGGAAGGTGTGCCATGTGTAAACGGTGGATAGGGCTAGCTACAGTCTAGTTGGACCATGCTAGTCAAATACATGACATGCATATTTCATTTTACATTATGATGATCAGTTGCATAGTACATTTTCTATGCTAAATGTATTGTTATCTAGGAAACTTGATTAGTGATAGTGCCACTTGCTAAACATTAGACTTATCCCATATTGATATATGATGCAAATTAATTAACACCCTAGTGAGATGCATAACAGTAGTTTACCTTGTAGGGTGATAGGCCTTTTTCCTTTTATGTTCTTTTTGTACTATTTATATAAGGGGTTTATATTGTTCCTTTGTTATATTTTAATTTTAGCATGTCATCTTGTAAGGGTTTTCACCCTTTTTAATGTATTTGAATGGATTTGTAGTGACATGTATGCCTTTTTTTTATTGCTATTTTATTTTTGAGTCTTTTTGTTCTCGATGGTATGTTGTTAGGCGCCTAAGTAAAGCGATAAAAGTGATATCATAGAAGGTGAAATGAATTGTAAAATATAATTTCCCTTTTCTTTTGCAAATAATCAAATATAGGGTGTAGACGAGCTAAGCTTAAGCGAGTTGGGCTTGACTCAACTCAAAATTAATATAAGTTCAACTCAACTTTAGCATAAGACGAGCTCAATTATACAGGCTCGGCTTGTCGAAATATTGAGCCAACTCGAATCAGCTGACCAGCTCGATCCAGAAAGCTTAACAACTCTATTAATCTAATCTACTAAATCTAATTTGACATTTTCTTATATGGGACTAAGCATCTAAAGATTCCTTGTATAAAAAATAGCACGAAGTATATATATATATATACTTACTTGAGCTCGAGTGAGCTGATCCTAGTGAATCAATTAAAATTTTGAGCCATAAACTTTGCTCGATTGATTACGCTTATTTAGAGTTGGAGCCGAGCTCATAAGCGTCGACAGCCTGTCAGAAAAGACTTTTTTGACCTCCCTGAAGACATTTTTGAAGGCCTGATATATTATGGCGACTTTCATTAAATAAAAAGGAAAAAAAATTCAAATATAAGAATAGAACATTCCGGATAAATTGTAGGGTGGGTAAGGAAAAAGCGCACTGGTGCGCCCCACCTCAACCGTACCCCCAAAACAATGGGTGATCCTGGAATATGACGTGGCAAAGCAAGGGAAGGCCGCAATATACACCCAAACCGTTGGCAATGGAAGATGTGTTTCTACATATAATAAAATATAACATTACGGATCACAATAACGGCTAACATGCAAACAAGAAAAGAAAAAATGACTAGTACTATCCACCAACTATTTATATATATATATAATATAATGAGTGAATGAAAAGCAAAGAAACCATCCCACATACCTTTCCATATCAATCGGCATCGATGAGTACAAATGCGTGCCCATGTCCTCGCACGAAGCTTCCGCGAAGCTCACTTCCCTTTTCTCACTTCTTTAAAATCCTCTCACTTCCTCACTTCCAAAGCCAATTACTTCTCCCCTGCTCTCCAACAATGAAGCTTTCTCTATCCTCTTTCTTCCCCAACTCTTCCAAGAAGCACAAAACCCGCTCCATCTCCCGATCCGACGCCCCCTCCTTTGGATCCGCCACCACCGCTTCCTCAGAATCCGGTTCCACCCCCAAATCCGTCCTCCCGCCGTGCGACATCAAGATCTCTAGGCGGGACGCGGAGGCCGTGCTCCGTCGCTTCTGCCCGGACCCGCCGACCGAGGAGGAGGTCGCGGCGTTGGAGGCCGCAGTCGAGGAGCTCGCTGCCGGCGAGGCGTCGGCGGCCCTGGAGGAGATCCGGGAGGCGTTCGACGTCTTTGACGTCGACGGCGACGGGAGGATCTCGCCCGAGGAGCTGCTCGGTGTCTTCGCAGCGATCGGGGACGAGGAGTGCACGATCAAGGACTGCCGCCGGATGATCGCGGGGGTCGACACGAACGGCGACGGGTTCGTCGGGTTCGATGACTTCGTACGGATGATGAGGGGTAATGCAAGGAATGGGTGGTCGTGATGCGGAAGAGATGGAAGGCGGCAAGAAGAATAAAAGTGCTCGTCCAATGTGTAATCTATATGTGTATATATTTGAAGTCGGTTTGTGTATAGAATTGTTTTTAGTGGAAGGTGGATAACTAAAATTTTGGAGATGAAGCGTTAATTTTACCAATATCTACTTGAGTCTTTGCAAATATTTATGTATGATGATTAGATACAGTTCCGCATAATACATGGTTTTTGTGTTTATCTTCAATAATGTACGAAGAAAAATTAAGAGAGGATAACGATTGGTGGGATATATATATATATAATATGAGTTAAATTAAACAATGTATGTGTGAGAGTGTTAGAGCATCTCCAACTGAGCTTTATTTGGAGCCAATACGAAGCCAAGAGAATGCATGGTCACCGAACTCTATATTTATTAATTTAATAATATAATATATATATATATATATATATTATTTATTTTAAATTATTTAATAAGTTTTTTAGTTTTATTTTTTAATAAAATATATATGGTTCAAAAACTTTAAAATAAAACTAATATTTAATAATTCTAGAAGTTTAAACGCATGAAAATTATATTATATAAAGTATACAGAAATTAATATTTAATAATAAAAATAATAGATATTTAATATAATTTTATTTGATGTATTTAAGTAATTATATTTTAGCGCACATTAATTTTAAATAATAAAAAAATATTTATTTTATAAATAATAAAATATTATACTTATTTTTATAAATAATAAAAATTTAAAATTTAAATTAACTTAAAAATAATTTAATATTAAACCCATTTTAAAGGTATCAATGGGATATTTTTAACGATATTATTTTTATTAAAATCTGATCAGTAAAACTAATTATATACTCGGTTTAGCTGACTAGATTATCTAATAAAAGATAAAAATAAAATTAAACTTATTAAATATAATACTTATTTAGTAAATTTGAAATTTTAAAAAAATTTAAAAAATTAGAGCTGGGATCTATTTCTACAGTGAGACTCCAAATTTAGAGTTATATTGCAATAGAGCTCTTAATTATTTAATTAGTTTTTGATTCCTCAGCGCTGGAGTGAAATTTTTGTATGATAAGAAAAAGAGGCTAGAGTGATATTGTTGTGAAGTTAAGGCATTGTAATGTTACCGTGTCAACTCCGCGTTTCCAAAGCCGTGTTGGAAGCTCGGCTCAATTTTCTAATCTATATTGTTGAATATTTAAGATTTGAAAATGACACCTCTTCTTTCTTAATTATAAAATAAGTTTTACTTATAATCATTCTAATAGCACCAAATACTTTGACTGAAGTTTATCATTTGCTTGAACTCCAGATGGAGTAGAACGAGAGTTTTTGACTAGAATGAACTGATTAGCATTAAGTATAAATATTAATTAGTTCAATATTTTATTAAGACTATAATAAATTAGATTCTATTTAATAATAAGTTTGAGGAGTAATCTATTTTGATAAAAATAAATTAAAATAATACTAGTTTAGTAAATAAACTCATAGAAAGCTTCTAATTTATTTCACTACCAAGTCATATGAGGTACCCTTAAATTGATGCTAAAAGCTGAGAATGATTAGAAAAAGTAAACCATGGTAAAAAAACTATGGTATAATCTTTTAATGTGAAAAATCTCTCAAACCAAAGAGAGGAAAATAAACTATGGATCTATTCGAATCGAATCAATCTATTTATTTAAATCATAGAAAAAGTTTCAGTTATAATTACTGTAACCACACCAACGAGAACAAGAAAGCAGACAAGCACACTAAAAGACTTGCAAGAGTAAGGTAAGACTTGACTGATTGAAATTCCTCATTTGCTTGAACTCCTTCTTGATAAACTATTCCATAAGAAGAAAAGTTCTAATTTATTTTACTACTAAGTCATAGGTATAACTGATGTGATTCGAGTCAGATTGAGCTCATGGTTTGAGTCACTTATCTAGATAGAAAGTTATTTTCAGCACTTAGTTTAAATTATTTTCAGCTTATGTTAGTTGAGTTGGTTTAACATTTTAATGTGGTTTGGTTAATAATTTTGGTTTAGGTTAACTAATGAGCCTCCAATATATAATGTGGAGTACAACATGAATTAAATACGTTTTGATGAGTAAGGTTTTTTTGACTACACTGTTTGAACACAAAGAATGGGCATTTGAACATCACGTACAAACACAAATCGTGTTCGCACATATAAAGAAACTATATTTAGTTGCTAGAATGTGTCGCAAGGCTGTTCGAACGTCCTCAACAAGAATGATTGTATTAAAATTATTTTTCTTAGTTGTTTGGTTGCGAGTCAACTTCTAAATATCTGCAAGACAACTTCATTAGGATTTTATTAAAGAAATTATCATTTTGAATCTATCTTCTCTCCTCTAATCTAAAGCTTCTCCCTCCTCATTCAATCCTAGCCACATGTTATTTTGCCATTGGTTACCTCTAACCTCTCTCATCCATTGGACCCCACTCTCCACCATAAGTTACCAACACCGTTCCCCTTCTCTTTCTTCATCCAGCAGCACCTCGTGCAAACCATACCTATAATCCACAGCCACTTCATCTCCACCTTCACCACCAACACAATCATAAACACAACCACTAGATCTTTGCTGCCTTTTGACCTAGCTACAGTTCAAACCTACAAAGAGCATAAATATAAAAATTGTATTTCAAAAAGTTATAGAGCGAACCTTACTAGTTTCTTAATTTTCTGGCTATGAAAAAATGTCTGGTTAATATTTTCCTTCGAATGCACTAATTGTATTCCTAGAGCTTAAACCAATACCGAGATCGGGTCATAACAAAAATACGTGTCATAATAGATGGTAGATAAATGTTTCAATGCCTTTGATGCTCTAGCTGATCGTTAGTTGAATTACCAACATTAGAACATATGATGAAGTTCTCCTCACTTAATTAATGAAATATATATACTCTGCAAGGGAGCTAGATCTTTAGGTTGAAACTCTAATTGCCATAAGTTCTTACTTTGATGGATCACTTCCTTCATCACTTTTGACTCTAAGTCCTTTAAGTTGACGTTGGAAGCACATATGTGATTTGTGCTAGGACAAATACCTTAAATGCTATTTGGACATAATTGAAGTTTTATAAGTGTCATTCCAAACATCTCAATGTTATTGATCTCTACTACTCAAATTTAATTTCTGCTTCAAATAACCTTATTTTTTCGCACGATAAAACTATATGTGTTGTTGGAGTACCTTTTTGAATATAACTATTATTTTATTAAATTTAAATATTATTAAGAATTATCTTGACATCCTCAAATATCATATCTTACATTGTTATATCCCATTTCGGACTCTTACTTTTTATAATGAAACATTCCATTTTGTAGTTTTACGCTAAAAACCTAGTGACAATACATAACCTAATTAATAATGTATATTCTAGTTAAGTCATCTTAATTGTATTTCAAGTTTATTCATTGTTAATAGTTATGTTACACTACGAGAATGATCCTAAGATATAAAAGTGGCCAAATAACTAAGAAGCAATTTTAGGCAAATGAATCATATGTAGTCTATTGGTAGTGTAGACAGTGTGATGATGATGCTAGCTAGCATTATGATGTTTTTGATATACTGTGACATGTATATGTGCTCATACATCCTTTATTATCATCATTGTACTTTATTAAACTATTATGATTAAATATGTACTTTATAATTTGTTGCACTTTAAATATGATCATGCCATGTATGATATTAACACTATAGCACTTTCATATACCGTCAACCGTACTCTTTTACTCACTCAACTGAGATTAGAGACATATTATATATATAGATATATATTTATTTATTTTGTTAGTTTTGGGAGGACAACCAGGTAACTAGATGCGAGGTTTGAGCATGTGTAATTGTTACCTAGTATAGAGATCAGAAACTTGATGATCTTGAAAATTAATGATAACTATAAAGAAAAATTGACATATTTTATAAGCCAAATGCTCGTAATCCTACACGAAGTACGGTGATAGTGAGATGAGTATGGGTTTACTATCAAAGTCCTTAATCTAACGATCATAAATAATTAATTATATATAGTAGCCTTAGGCATGTACAAATAATATTATAATAAAATATCTATCCATTCTTATTGTGTGATGCTCTAGAAGAAAATATGATGTTAGTACTTTGTGTGGTTGCTTTGAGAGAGCATGCAATGTAATGATCTTGAGGCTCTAAAGAGTATATGATGTGATGCATGATTTACTTTCTATTGTTAAATGATGAACTATTGTTGTTGTATATATGAGCTTATTATATTATCTCTTGAGCATGATATTTACGGTTGTATTATCTATTATATTGTTTTTAAATTATAAGGATATATATTTGCTAAGTTTTATGCTCATGTTTTTTGGAAAACATATTTTCAAATCAATAAATGACATCAAGGTCATGAAGGAGCAAAGGAGGAGATTTAGTTGAATTTTAGTTTAGTTACTTTTTGCATTAGTTATGTTGCCTCACGAGAGTATATTTTTTCACTTTTAATTAAGTTATGGATATATATTTTTGGAAGCTTATTAAGTTTTGTGGTAATTTAAACTTATTATTGGGAGTTTTGTCTTATAAACTCGAGATATTTTTTAAATTGTAGTTTCTCCCAATTTTATGTTTTCATTATAAATTCTTCATATTTCACTAATTTTTTTATTGATTTGCCCTCGCCTTATATTTTGTGTCTAACAACTCTAGTTTTCTTTTAATGAAGCACAATGAAATGATATAATTATTTTAGACAAAAGATTGCGTGTGAAGAAATATAAATTATTTTAGAAGGAACTCTTCCTTATTTGATGAGATTGAATGTGAGGAAAGACTTATAATGAATTTTTTAAGTTTTTTTTTTTCGTACCCATCCTCCCCTATTATTTTTTTGTAGCTCAATTGTTGAAGTCTTCGTTCATCTCCCTACTATGATGGGGTTAAAATATTTTCAATATGAAATCTGCTCGACATTATTTTATATGCGTTGGAAAGCTTATTTAATTATCTAAAGCTTCATCCCTAATGAATATATATAAATTCGACAATTTTGGTAACTTCAAATTAATTTAAATATTATAATTAAGAAAAAAGTCTACCTACTGACTTGCATTGGCGACCAACGTACGATAACATATACTCTTTTTCTTATAGATTTTTTTAATTTTAAGTCATCAAATTAATTGAATTTGAAAATACTCATTAGAGATGAAATTGTAGAGGATTGAATAAGCTTTCCAATACAAATAAAATATCATCAAAGTTTATATGAAAAAGATACAAAGGAGTGAAAAAAACTATTTTGCTCACGTCATTCTCGTACAAACACCTATTTAGAATATTTTATACACATTGGAAATGATCAAATTTGACTATAGTGATTAGAGATGAAATTGTAAAGAGTCGAATAAGTTTTCCAACGCATATAAATATCATCATCGGAGTTTATATAAAAAATATATGAGCAAAAGAGTGAATAGAGCTATTTCATTCATATCTTTCTCGTATGAACTCTAATCGACGATATTTTATAAGCGTTGGAAAGCTTATTTAATCCTCTCATATGCAAATATATATAAGCAAAAGAGTGAATTAAACTATTTTGCTTATATTTTTTATTATATAAACTCCGACCGATAATATTTTATATGTGTTAGTAAACTTATCTAGTCCTCTACAACTTCAAATGTAATGAGCATCTTTAATTCGTTCATTTTCGATAACTTAAAATTAATTTAAAAAGTTCATAAAAAAGGGAAATGTAAGGTAGATTTTTTTTTATTTTTTATAAGTTATAATGTTTAACTTAATTTTAATTTTTAAAAATAATCGAATTTAAAAATACTCATTAGATATGAAATTGTAGAGGATTGAATATTCTTTCCAATGCCTAAAAAATTATTATCGATCGGAGTTAATATGAAAAATTTATGACAAAAAGAGTAAATGAAAGATAGTTTTATTATTTAAATTAATATTAAATTTTAAACCTATAAACTAGTTGAATTTTTAAATATTAATTAGATAGAAATTTGTAGATGACTAAATAAGCTTCCAAACGCATATAAAATAACATTAGTCAGAGTTTATATAAAAAGTATGAGTAAAATAGTGAAATAAGAGTTATCGTAGTAGAGAGATAAACAATGACTTCGTTGCAATTTTTGTAGAGCCTTTTATGAAAAATATGCACTGCAATTTTTTTTTCAAATAATAGGGAGGAAGATAGAGATGAGGACAAAGAGCTTAAAAAGTGGTCACACATATTCTCTCAGACCTAGTCTCACCTAATAAGAAAGAGTTCTCTATATTTTGCGTATGAATGGAGAATATGTCTTATCATTTTATTATACTTTATTACATAAAATGTAAAGTTGTTAAAAACTTTTAAAAGGTAAGGCAATGACAAATCGGTCAAAAATAGTGAAATAGAGAGAATTTGTAATACAAATATAAAATACATAGAAAGTACAATATGAAATATATCGAGAATTTAAACCAAGAGTCTCCTTATTATCTTCTTGTATTATTTTAGTGATTTTGACTTTTTATCCTAGATATTATTTAGAAATATCAACTAATATAACTTAGTCTAAGTTATACCAAGGACTCCATATAACTTAGTCTAAGCTATACCAAGGACTCCTCAAACATGTACTTAGTGTCAGATGACATTTAATTAGAAAAAAAAATATACTAATAAGCATATTTTGTCATATATTTATCTGTGGATTTATAGTATTTACATATTGATTTTATGTAGATTACAATATTTATCAATAGATTATATTGATTATCTATGGGATAGTGTTTTGAGTTTTTTTTTCCTTTTCTTTTGAAAGAGAAGAAGTTTTTAGAGGATGCACTCAACCTCGTACTAATTACTCTTCATATAAGTATTGAAGATTTACAATATTTTTCAGTGGACTAAGCGGATTAGATTATTTTTCTAAGGCTTATATTTTTTTTTAAATCCATGTTGGGAATTGTAGACAATATTTTTTTTTTCATTCAAGAGCTTAGAAGACTAAATATGAGCTGGACAAAAGGTCAACCATCTCTAGATACAAAAATACTTAGATCCCACAAAACTTTAGCTAGTATATTAAGTTGTTCCGAATCATCAACCTAGCTAAATCATTGAGCCAAACAACTGAACCATCTAAATCTAGCATTCTTTTAACTCATTCAAACACTCATAAAAAACACATAAATTGTTTGAATAGTGCTTACCATTTGGTATGAGGCTAAATGATTAGACTTATTCTCTCTAAAAATATTATTTCACTAATATTTAGCATAACCTATAAAAAAATTTAATACAATCCTTTAATAAATACTACAAATTAGCACATAAGTATATGAGTACATATGCTCACAGATATGGTATTCTTTATTTTTTAAAATGATGACATATGGTGTTCAAATAATTGCTTGAGGAGTGTTTGATATGAGTTAAATTAAGTTAGATTTGGTTTTACACATTAATACTATGCAATTAATCGTTAGAAAAATAAATTTTCAAATACTTATGTGAAGAGCGTTCCGTAGGTCAAGTGACTCGTTTCATATTTCTTCTCTCTTAAATAAAATAAAATAAAATAAAATGACAAAAATAAAATAGAACATACTATTTTGTTGATAATCAACTTTGCTAATCAATATGATCAACAATTTTTTTTAATTTGATGTCATCCGACACTTAATTACATGCTTGAGTGTGTGAAATGAGTAAGAATACACTAATATCTTGCAATTCACTTATTGTATAGTTAAATCATTAGAAAAATTTCTAAAAAAAATCATTAGAAAATTAAATCCTTAAGTACTTGCGTGAAGAGTGCTTATATAAGGTCAAGTATGTTTCTTCTCTTTAAAAGAATACTATTCTGCTGATCAACAAAATCTACCATAAAATCAATCCAATTAGCTGATAAATATTGTAAATTACAAATAAATATATAAGTATATATGCTCATTAATATCGTTTTTTATATTTAAATTCAAAATCTCAAAATTTTATAATACACAGATTGTATTAATATTGTTACGAAGGAGCAAGTGACGTTAATGCAGATAAAAACAGACTATATGCTTAATATTGTATTACGTAGAACTTCTCAATATCAAATAAATATCATATTTCTCATTTGGGTCTATACCCGTAAATTCATATCAAGTAGAAATCACCGAGATAATTCTTAAGCCTTTTCCTCATAACTAATCTGGTTAGAATTATTTGGAAGTGTCACTGCGTAAAAAAATGCCCAATATCTTTTTTTCAAACTTCTTAGAGAAATTAAAGTTACCGAATGTTGACTTTCAATCTAGGCTAGATTGAAATTTGATCCGGCTAGAATTACCTAATAAAGACACTACAATGATCTAAAATAGATTTGTTTCTTAGACTTCTAGATAGATTCGAGTCATCAGAAAATGAAACAACTCGAATTAACCATACGCCTCCCACGTGGGGTTCATGTGAAGGCTAGGGATCTGGCAACACATGATCAATACTGAATAAGACCAAAATAACATAAATAAAAAGAGGGTCCACACGTCGTAACAAATTCATCCAAAATACATCATTAAAGGTCCACAAATACAAAAATACATACTGAAAAGAAGATACGACAAGAGAAAAACAAAAATCCCTCGTAAATACTACAACAAGGAAAATGAAAGAAATTGGGCCTAATGACCTACTAGGTAAAATATTGAGCTCCACCACGATGGCAATCAATCTGTATCATATGTCAATTATAAATAAGTCTAACACTCAGCAAGTGCAGATCAACAACAAAATAACATAGATATAAATATACCTAACATAGAGAATGCATTAACATTTAAATAGTTGATTACCATGATACAAAATGAGCCATACACATAAAATATCTGGTTAGCATAGTCCGACCCGACACATACTAATTTTATCTACAAAATCCACTTAACACTCCTTATATTTGGCCTATTGACCATCATTCATGCTCATTTGATATACATGCCTCCAAGATTTGATATACATGCCTCCAAGAAAGGGTAGAGGAGATTCATAATACACCTTATTTGGTGAATAGCATGATTGATTGTCTATTGTTGTAGACTAAGTATCTCAATAGTGAGCCTATTAGCAACTATCATCACTACTCAAGCAACATCATTGCACACAGCAAAATTGTTGCTTAAGACTGAATCATCGCACAAAGTGAGATCAAAAGCACATAGCTTAGAATGGATTCCCGAACTCTATGTCATCAAGTATCTCTAATCTACATCATCCTACTCTTCAATATCCAACTTAAATATCTTAAGTGGTTTGACTCTCATCAATCAATAGTATATCTCCACTACCCAACGAATAACATGCTTAATTACTTGGGACTTACTGACTAAGACCTCAAGCGTGGACTCTATTATATAATAATATAGTTCTCCCACCCTTTATCCTAGCTAAGAAGGTGTTTGGTACTTATCGATAAATAGATGTTATCCATTCATAATAGTATATGTGTGCTAGTAGTATGATAATATATAATACAAATAAGTATACTGAAAAGTATCATTATCATGGAGTAGCATATATGTGCTATTATACATAAGCATGCTAATAAATATACATATCAATTATGATAAAACTAATCAAATCAACTACTAGGTTATATTAACATGTACAACTACAATATTTAGGCTATGATGCCATCGATAATTATTTTACAATACAACTTAACACATCACATCAAGTAATAGTAGCAAAGGTTGATAGTCTGAACACGTTAAATTTCCCTAGTGACAAATTGGCCTACACTATTCCTAGTTCGCTCTCGGGTGGGCACTAGTTCTGAAGATATCTGTGACAAAAGGTTGAGTTAGAAATCAATTCATAACACCCTTAACTAATTTAAAGTCTAAAACTATCAACTATAGATTAGGGCTAAGGTTTAGCCCATAATAGGCCTAGGCTATGGTTCAACCCACTCAAGGGTTAGCTTGGCTAGTTGCCCTTATGGGCTTGGGCTTGCCAGCCCATAGTCCAAATGTGCTCAAGCTAGATAGCTCGGCACAATTCGAAAGGGATCAGGCCAAGTTGGCCCGACTAAGCCCACAAAGGAGGGAGTTAAACTCCCTCCTTCGCTCGCACCTCGTAATGGAAATGGGAAGAGAATCCGATGACCACTTGTCGCCGGTAGACTAGAAGAAGCAAAAGAGGAGTGAGGGTCACCAAGGAAGGCGATCCTATCTCAAAAGTGCCTAACCATCACCGGGTGGCCGCCGGGGAGGAGGAGAAAGGGGAGATAAAAGGTCGAGATGGGTTTGGCATTGGGGAGGGAAGAAGTAATATGACAAGGCGCCAAAAAAGTGCGATGGGGGTTGGGTAAAGTGGTGAGAGGATCGTTATGGCCCGCGAAGGATGTCGTTGAAAAGCCTAAACGCCAACACCAACGTGAAACAATGCGGCATGAGTGGGATAACCCGGGTCTCACCGACGATTAATGATGGCCCTAAGCCTTACTAAGTGGCTCCCAAACTCCCTTGACCTCGAAGATTGCCAGTTGGAGCTCGTCGACCATCAAAACTCATCACTGTCCAACCATGCCGACGAGCGCTAGATTATGAACACTTAGGGAAGAGAAAGGTCAAAGGGCTCATCAATGATGGAGGCGAGGAGTGATTGTCGGACTCCGATCGCAACAATGAAAATGCTAACCGATGAAACCGAGAGGGCCCTCAATTGGAGAACGCTAAGAAAAAGAGAGAAGGATGGGAGAAGATAAAGTGGGGACGGGATTGTCGGCCCTCTACTTGAGGCCGGCCTCCCTGCACACGTATCTAGTGGTGTGTGCAGGACCACCTGCCAATCCGCCTTGTAGAAGACAAGGATCCTCCGTCGGGCAAGTAAGGAGGGGAAAAGAGGTGAAGAGTCCCTCCGGGTGTTACACAAAAAGTTGTGGAGATTCATTTATCTTGGACTATACTCGAAGTCATATCTACTATAATTTCAGTTTCCATGGTTACCCATCAATATATTTACTAATTGCATTAAGGGCAACAAATTCTGAGAGTAATATTGTACAAATATAATATAACATATGTACTGCGTGAAGAAACTATATATTTACTAATTGCACCAAGTGTGAGTGAATCCACTCATGTCTAAGTATTATACTTAAATCTCTAATCTTGGTAAGAAAAAAAAAATCACCACCTTTAAATTATACATTTTAATTAAACTATAAATAGAATTTCTATATTTAATACTAATTTAATTATTAAATTGAGTCAAATCAAGCTCAGGGAGTCCAAAATCCAAACAGGAAGCCTAATTATAAAATAAAGAAATTCACTTTTAGTTGCATCTTCTTTCTCGAGGGATCAACGACGATGGAAGGATGGTTGTCGGCGATCGATGCTACTGACGAGCCAATTGGACACCAAAACAACCCTCACCACCAATGACACCCACACAAGGTGGGGCAAGGTTGCCGGAGCCGGTTGACGATGTGAAGCGCACCGTCCATGTTTGACGACCATGTTGGTGCTTGGTTCTTCCAACTACGCTACGAAAGCCATTACCAAAGATGTCATCAAAGTACTCACGAGGAGAAAAACTTGTCTAGAAGGTGGGACACGATTGACATCGACAATGGTGACTAGATGTGACAAGCAGAAACAACAATGGCTAAGTTACATGGTGTAATCTCTCATGGAAGCATAGAGTACGTACCCGTGAAGGGTACCTCGTAACCTATGGCATTGGGATGGCCATTCTAACCTTTTCGAGTTGTCCAAAGGCGATCGGAACTCACCAGCTAGCAAAATGCCCAAACAAAGCCAAAATTCAAAATGAGGATAAACTACATTATAGTTAATTAAATTAGATTTAATAGCTTAGATTTTTATATAGGAAATTTTTTAGGGTTAACTGTTGTGAAAATAAATGACTCCACGAAAAAAATTGTGGCCGAAAGAGGTGCACGTGCACTAATAGTGCACGACCTTATTGGATATATGATATATCATTACGAAGATGAAAGAAAAATGAACATAATAATTATGATCGAAGCATAATCAACATCAAATAAAAGAATAGATAAAAATATAAAGAAAAAAAATTTGTAGCATTCTATTTTATGTTCGCTTATCTGGTTTAGTCATAAAATATATTTTTTGCAAAAAAAAACACAATAGAAAGACGGTATCTTCTCTATTTTTTAATGTTTTTATAATAAAATGTTCAACTATTTAAAATTTTCTAAAATGCTGAACAATTTAATGCTTTTTAAAATTAATCTTTTGACATTTCTATCTGAAAATAAAATGGTAAATTTATGGGCGTTTAGAAAAGGGCTAGTATGGTCAAAAACTTTATTTTGATACCCCTACAGTTCACCACCACTCCACAAACTGCGTATATATCTTTCTCGTCTCAAATACTCCACAAACTGCGTATATATCTTTCTCGTCTCAAATACTCCACAAAGGCACAAAATATCGAGTATGGCATCCTTCCTCCCCTCCACATTCGCCTTCTCTCCAAATCCCTCGAACATCCGCTCGAAGCCTCTTCGCTTCTTCTCTCCTCGGAGGTTTCAGTCGGTGAATCCAATCCACGCCTCGTCTACCGAGGGGGAACCCGAGGAAGAAGACCCACCTGGTGCTCGCGATCCCCACAAGCTTGCTTTCGCCAAAGCCGAGACTTACAAGAAGGCGAAGAGGTCGACTCCGACCCAGGATCAAAACCCAGCTCCAGATTCTAGCAATGGAGCCGATGGCGGCGGCGAGCGGGCCCCTGAAATCTCGGCGTCAGTTAAGCTCGCGATGGAGCGAGCCAAGGAGTATAAGAAAAACAAAGGAGCCGTGGGCGGGGGCGAGCAGGTTTCTGTCGGAAGTCCGACCAGTTCTGGTAATTTCTGATGATAATTCCTTTTCTCCAATTGAAGTTAAATAGAACGATAAAATCTTTTGAATTTTCACGTAGATTTTAGCTTTTTCCAATCTTTTCGATGTCAGTTGCAATATTGGTACTGGATTTGATTGCTTTACATATCCATCTGCGGACTGTATATCAAAAGTAAGAAATTTGGAATGAGAATCCTAAAAATTTCGGAACACTTTTGCCTTTGTGCTTGCATTTCCTCTGTCTTATATCCGAATATTATATGCCAGGAAATTGCTGCGGAAAATGTAAGGAGAGGTAGAAATAGATATGTAGGAATTAATGTATTCGATGATGTCTTTGATGATAAAGAGTACGAAAAATATTTGGGATGTGTAGAAGTGGTTAATTTAGTTGGGTTTCATGTATATCTCTGGAGTTAAAACTTACGGAGTCATCCAGAAAAGAGCTGCCAAGAAAAAAGGCAAGCAAATATGCAAGATAATTATGTCTTTTAGCAACCAATGCACTGGTTAATGAGTATATCTAAGGACCATTGATGAGATTTTGATATGAAAACGCAACTTCTCTATGTTCATAGCTTAACTGTATATGCATATACCTTGATATGATATTATTGGTAATTATTCAAAGGGTGGTTGGGGACCTATTGTTTTCCCCTCTTCTCATTACGGCATATCCTCCTCCATAAAATTTTACGCAAGCATCTAGGACTTTGAAGAAAGAAGTTGTGGTTACTCATTAGAACTTTTCTTTTGTCTTTTTTGATGTTGATGATGGATAATCCTCATTTCAACCTTTCAAGGTTGGCAAATTTTCTCTAGACTTATTTATCTTATGCAACCTGTCCTGAAGGAAAGTGGGCCGAGATATTAGTGTAACATATGGAATTTATAGAAAGTGATAGATCTACTCGAATCATATGCAAATTAGATTCTAATTAATAAATTGCCTCAATTCTTCTCAAGTTATTTCAAAGTGGCACAAATAATAACTTGGGAAACCAAGATTCTAAAACTCGATATTGGGATCGGGGATAAACTGTTAGAAAAATTGATACATATCATCTGTAGCCTGTATCAGATTTGATCGGTAGCCTGTATTGATCGTATTGGTCATATCGGTAGCCTGTATCAGATTTGATTGTTTTTAATTATACAAAACTCTAAATATTACTTAAAATACAAAAAAATTGTAAAAAATAATAGAAAAATAAGAAAATAAAAATTAGTCACACATGAAACCTAAAAACTGAAAAAAAAAGTCTTACTCAAAACTATAATAAATTTTGACTTAAATTTGACAAATTTTTATATTCGTAAATTACTATCGCAAAACAATAGTGAAGAAAAAGATTTCTCTTTATTGTTGTTCCATAATAGTCATTGAGGAATATAAAAACTTGTCAAATTCAAGTTGAAATTTAAAAAACAGTTAAAATTGGATGAGAAAGAAGGAAAAGAGAAATGAGTAAAGAAAAAAATCACCTGAGTTTACTAAAGTGTGGAGTAGCCGAAGGAGCTCATCAATTGCAGTTGAGGACATTAATTACTAATGTCTTTTAAGTTAGATAAATTTTATATTTGACCTAAACCTTAAAAAAGTTTAGTTTCGATCGGTATGGTCGAGTTTTAGCAGATACAATTGATACAACTAAAACTGGTTGATCCCAGACCAAATTCAGTCACTAGGTTTGTTTTCGATCTGAATTGGCCGATTTTAAGATCCAAGGGAAAAACTGAAATTTCTTTTTGATTTCTAAAATTTGAAGTGTAATTTATATAGATAAAGCATCAAAAGGAAACAAGCATCAAAATGGGTTAAAGAGATTCAAAATCAAGTAACTTTGGGTAGGATATGCTCAATACTTAGAAGCATTGATCTCCATGGATGGCCATGAGAGTGTATTGAGATACTCCCTTTTTATTGTTGTTGATAATTCACTAGCAAAATATGCATCAACCTATGCTAACCGGCAAGGCAACTCATGGTCATAATTACTACTTCTTAGAGAACATGAGTTATTTGAAAGACTTTAGGGCATTGAGATAGTAATGTATTTTATATAGAAGCAAGGTGTAGAATGCACCAAATCTGAAGGCAATTGATATAACCCGATCCCAGATACTGGTTAGGTTTAACGGGTGCGGTCACAGAATATCTGGATCTACTCAGTCAGAAAAAAAATATTTGCTAAATATTCTTCCAATGTCAAAAATTTACAAAACCAGTTAGAATGACTTCGTGACTTTTCGATCTATAACTTTTGTATTTGGCCCCTCGTCAGATTCGAACTCGACATAGGTTAAATCTGGACGAGTTTTTGACAGTGGTGTTAGTGGCAGGTGGATATAATCTTGGTTTAGAGAGCTAGAGGTGGAGTTGCAAGTCTGTAATGGAGGGTGGACAATGGGAGATAGTTGGGTATCTAGGATGAAGGAGGAAGGCTTAAGGAGGTGGTGATTGATGGCGGTGAGACAGGAGATGAAGGAGGGAACTAACGATGGTGGCTTGCGGCTGAATGAAGGTAGCAGCTGGTGGTGACAAGATGGTGGACAAGGGCAAGGTGTGGCCTATCTAGGTGGTGGCTGGATGTGGCAGGGTGAGAGAGAAGAGAAGGGTGGAGGAAATTAGTGCCCAAAGTAGATGGGATGCTGATGAATGAAGTGGGGAGGTAGCTAGTGGCCTTTGTGGCTTGCTCGGCTAGGTTTTAATGACATGGGAGGGAGAGTCTAGGTCGGAGGGGGAGAGAGAGGAGAGAATAGAGACTAGGGAGAATGATTCAATTACTCAAAAGTTGCCCTAACCTGATTGCACTTCACAATATGTATTGAAGGCTAACTGGTTTAATTCAACTAAATACTTAAACCAAGTATGAACAACCAATTAAACCATCTAAGTCATATGCTAAAATAGAAACCAATTGATGCTCAAATAAAAATAGACTAACTAAGATAAGTGACTCGACTCAACAAGTCCAATGTCCCACAAGGTGGTCCGACCTGACCTGGATCACATCAGTAATGCTTTGGGGACCATAAGGACTATGCCAAAATATATATTTAAGTAGGCATCAATTTTTTAGTAAATTCTGAAAGCTATTATTGCTGCTAGATCTCATTACCCAAGAGCCAAATTTAATTGCAACATTAGGTTTAAATTTTAAGAAAATTCTACAACTGACTAAACCAATGATATAGTTCCCATGGAAGAAGCATATATAAACAATAGTGAAAGGTGAATCCATTAGCTACTGTCTTTTATCAAACATGCTTCTATTGTTTAATTAAGGATTTTTGTTATTTTTTCGTAAGCAGAGCTAAGAACATTTATGTATTGCATTACTCTGGAAAGATTTGACATTCATTTTTATGTTTGTTCTTGCTCATACATTGGTCATGATCACTGTCCTTGGTAATTTCATATTGTAGGTAAAGGGAATATAACAACTTCAGCAGATGACATCTTAGACAGCAAACTAAGTAAGAAGGAAGCCTCAAGAATTTCCAGCATTGACTTTTTGGGCCTTGAATTCTCTGAGAAGAAAAGTTATAGAGGTGCACCACCTGGTTTGGTTCCAGTTGTGGAACCTTTTCTGGATGGTGATGTGCCTGAGGTGGAGATTATTGTTGGTGATTCTAGCAAGTTTGATGACTCTGCAGCATCAACCAAGATGAAATCAGAGAAAGATGATAATGCAGTCCTATACAAGCCTAAAGTATCTACTTGGGGAGTGTTTCCAAGGCCGAACAACATTTCAAGGACGGTATGGTGTTACTTGTACGTACCTCCACTAGATCTATGATCTGTCCCTTCTCTTTCTGTTAACATCTATAGCACACAGATGTAGATTCTTTTGCATTTTATAGTCTTTATTTGTTAATTGCCTTAGAGATCCTTCTTAGTTCTCTTTCTTCTTTTATTTGGTTGGTTGTGTGAGATATCATCCATAAATGCCATATGTAGTCGCAAATCTAGGTTTATGGTAATTAGACCAATGATTGCCTTCTGTTGGCATGTGGTGGCACGACTGGCATGGCTAAGAAAAAGATGAGAAGAAAGAGAAAGGAGAGAGGATATGAAAGAGAAAGAAGAGAGGAGAAGAGAGAAAGGAAAGAGGGAGATTACTTACCATGCTATCATCGCCCTACCATTGCTCGCCTTCATTCTACCATGCTGTAGCGGGAGGAATAAGACAGATAGAGAAGATGACCCAAATGGGTCGAAATTAAAAAGATTTACTTTATGATCTAACTTAAGTAGAATGAAGGCTACAAAGATGCATTGTTTTCTATTGATCCCTACTTATCTTCCTTTCAGTTAATTTCATCTCATATCAGCTCTTCCTATGCAAGAACTAGTAAACTGTTGAAGGTTATCTCATAATACAATGAATATCTCTCACCCCAATAACTTGCAAGTAACAATTAACATTTTGCAAAAACGTCCTTTTTTTTAGTATTACGAGGAAAGTAATCTCTTATCTACTATAGTTTGGTGTTACATCAAATTAGAGAAAAATGATAACAAAATTGTAGAGTTCAAAGATCTTTATATGCATAGATAATATCCAATCTTCTCTCTCTTCACCCTCCATAGCTTGTGGTATAATATCTTTTTCATCCAAGTCTAATTCAAGGATGGTTGTGCCGACCAGAATAGGGGGTGCCAGTGACGTACCAGTACGTGGCACGAGGGATGCTGCATGACACACCCTCTTGGCTTGTAGCAGTGACTCGCTCACCATCTTTGTCATCGTCAGGTGCCCGATGTCCTTATCACCATTGTCGTCACCCTTCGCATGCCCTAGCTCGACGAAGAAGACTACACAGAAGCGGATTGAATAAAAATGATCGGCTTTGTAGATCTGACTTAAATTGCGGATCTTTTTAAGTTATAAAAATGATCGACTTTTATTCAATCTGCTTTTGTGTAGTCTTCTTCGTCGAGCTAGGGCATGCGAAGTGTGACGACAATGGTGATAGGAACATTGAGCAGTGACGATGACGAAGATGGTGAGCAAGTCACTACTACAAGCTGAGAGGGTGTGCTATGCAGCATCTCTCGTGCCACATGCTGGTACGTCATTGGCACCCCCCATTCTGGTCGGCACAACCATCCTTGAATTAGATTTGGATGAAAAAGATATTATACCACAAGCTATGGGGGGTGAATAGAGAGAAGATTGGACATTATCTATGCATATAAAGATCTTTGACCTCTACAGTCTTGTTATCATTTTTCTCTAATTTGATGTAACACCAGACTATAGTAGATAAGAGATTACTTTCCCAAAAATACTAAAAAAAAGGACGTTTTTGCAAAATGTTTATTGTTACTTGCAAGTTATTGGGGTGAGAGATATTCATTGTATTATGAAATAACCTTCAACAGTTTACTAGTTCTTGCACAAGAAGAGCTGATATGAGATGAACTTCACCGAAAGGAAGATAAGTAGGGATCAATAGAAAACAATGCATCTTTTATCTCTTATTCACCTATGAAAGCTAATGCAAATCTGAATAAATCTGGAACGAATTTATTTTGATCACAAAGTACCTAGAACAGCATTTTGGGCCAAAAATTAAGTTTACTTAATCCTATGAAGGAATCATTTTAATCTGAAGGTGAATACGTGAGGACTGCAAATCTTTGCTCTCACCCTAGTCACCCAGGTGATCCTGGCAACAGTAATTATGGTCAAAATTTGGTTGAGTTTCAGCAATGTTAAAGGTGAGGAAAGAAGATACAGTAGCAGCTTGGGAGAACAGGATTCAGCAGAAGCAGCAGCAATGAGCAGAGGGAATGCTAGCAGAAAAACTAGTCTGCAATATTTCATATATTCAACAGTAGAAACAGAGGAAATTTGGAGAGGAATAGAGAGGGAAATCAGAAAGGCAGCAGCAATAGGTGGAGCAGAAGAAGAGGGATTCTGTGGGCAGAAAGATATGGAAGATAGTGTGTGAGCAGCTTGACCGCAAGGGACAAGAAGGCCTATATGACAGAAGGAAAAGAGGAGTGGAGATTCTGCAGGGGCTTTTCACATTATATCATCTGTCCTTCAATTGGTTGCCACATAAAACTAAGTTTAGTTTAATTTTCGCTCTGTTTACATTAGAATAAGGCTAGGACTCCTTCCTTTTAGAATTCTAATATTCAAGACCTCCAGAGATGGTCTCTTTTTCTTAAACAGTGTCCCACCTAATTATATCAGGAATGCAAGTTGCCTATCAACATAGGGACTCCAAAATATGGTTGACTTGCCTATTTTAACAAGGAAATCTATCTCTAACTTAGGTAATTCCATATTTCAAGACCCAACTGAACTTAGGTTATGTCAACTTGATGTATGCAACAGTAATGATACATCTGTACGGCATGGATACCGTGAATCTGCACGTGCCCACCTTGCTTATTGACAAGGTAATTAATGTTTTCAAGGAGAAAATTTTCCGAACTGAGTTATTAAAGTTTTAGACTCGCCTGGTGCAAAACAACATGATACTATGTCATTGAAATCAAGAAGTTGCATACTTTAATTCCTGCCATGTTATCAGATTGATGTTTCAATTCAATCTCTCCAACCATTATGCTAAGCTTTGTGTCAAGGCCCTCTTCAGTTTTCACCGAAATGGGATATCCCTTCTTGCCAACAAACATTTTGTCAAATATCTATAAGGTTGTGATTTCTGCCTCTCTATAATTCTTAGAGTAAGAAAAGTGGCTCTATCCAGTTTATATCATATTTGTGAAAAATTCTTTTGTCAATGATCCTGTAGGAAAGGAGAAAGTTCATAGTTGATTTGTACTCTTCCATTTTTAAGTGTGACCATTTTCAAGTTCATGAGTGATAAGCTAAATCTTGACGTTCTTAAAATATTATACTAGTAAGTACTGGTGCACGAGTGCATCCGAGCGGAGAAACATCTGCCACCTATCTATACCACCACCAACAACCATGAGCTTAAATGGTATCATGTTTCCTTACTACTTCCTTTCACGTCAATTTTGTTTTCTCCTTCTCAATGAACCTTCTACTTCAGTAAATTAACTCTTTCATATTGGTGAGGAAAGCTCTTTTTATTTGAACTTGAAACAAGGAAAATTTTGGCCATGTGCTAGAGAAGAAGATTCTTGATTGAAAAGATTTACAATGAATTTCAGATTCTTGAAACAAGGAAAGTTCTTTAGAGATGACCCCATGTGTGGCTCAGCAAGAGACTTAAACTTAGAAATTGTGTTTTGGAAATTGAAAATGTTGAATATTGATAAGAAAAGAAATGCTTAATATTCTTGGTACTCCGTGTATATCTCAAGAAAGAGCTAGAGTGTAAGTGAAGATAGTTCTCCAATTTCTTGCATAATATAAGTTGTCTTAGTGAGCAGAGAGAAAGATATTAGCATAGATATTTGCTATGGAGTTGCATGAAATAACTTATGTTGTGCTACAAACCTTCTCAATGGTGTCAACATATAGAGTACATAATAAGATCTATAACACTAGAGCAATAATAGCATTTTCTAGATGAGAATTCTCCTGTGTCCCTGAGAGTTTGCTGAAAATTCTTCTGTGTTTTACCTATTTGTTTTCCAATATCGAATGTCGAAATTTCTTTCTATGGTGTAACCAGAAGAATCTAATAGATTTTTTTATCTATAGGATTGTCGTGCTGCTGGTGTGCCGGCACCTAGCACAGGCCATGTAAATGTCACTCTCCCATGTAGAGGTGTGTCACCTCGTGCCAATGTGTGTCATTGTCTATCACTCGATGCAAGTAGGGTATCGAGTAGCATGTCCTGAGTGATGCCTGATACCTATTTAGCATGCTCACAAAGATCCCTTTTTTGAGGTCTCTTAAGTAGTATGCTTATTTTCCAAAACCAAAAGAAAGAAAAGGAGGAGAAAGAGAGATTTAAGAGAGGAGGTCAATCCCAGGTTGGGAACTTCAAATCCCATTTAAAGATATTCTTTTCTTATTTTTCTCTTCCTAATTTTTTTGTTTAGAAACCAAATCCGAGATTAATCATCCTTAATGTAGCAAAATGATGTGGCAAAATGAAGCTAGATCTATTATTTATAAAAGTTATTCTACATTAATCTAGCAATTTGTATTGGATCTATATAAAATACTCTTCAAAATATAGAAATCAAAGGGAAAGAGAAATTATTTGATAACTATTTGATATTATGTGTTGAATCATATTTCTATTTGACTATTGTTATATCAAATTCTTTACAACATTATTTAGGGATAGAAAACATAAAGACTTTAATACATATATTAGAACTTAAAATATGTATAAATGCCTAAAAAATCTATTTAAAGGCATGGTAGTAGCACATTGGGGTGTGCTAGTGGCACACTAGGGCATGCCAACTGGGTATTAACATGACACGTGCTACTGATACGGCAATCCTTGAATATATATATCCATGTCCCTTGCTTATATTATGTCTAAGGGCCAACATATTATATATGATGTATATATACTTCTCCTGATGATAAAATACTATAAAATTGTTCTTCTCCTCAAATGGTATCAGAGCATAGGCTTTGAGCTCAAATCTTGTCAAGTCTATCTGTTATTTAAAAATATAAAAACCTCCACTCATTTGAGTCAAATCTACTTCTTAGTTCCATCAAAATATTTGAAGGCCAAAAGTGAGAAAGAGTATTAGAATATAAAATATATTCATACATCCTTATATTATGTCTAAGGTGATGTGTATATGATCTCTTAATGAGAATATACCATAGAGTTATTCTTCTCACAACAACCATCATTATGCATCTATAATTGTCACTAGGTGCTTGGAGATTGGATGATGTTAGTTGCTAATACTTAGCCTTTTCTCATAATATAATCTCAAACCAATTATCAAATGGAAAGGAAATAGGTATTCTATGGGTAAATATATTTTACCCTCCATGCTTTGGACCAAAATCACTTTACTCTCTAAACTTTGTTTTGCATCACTATGCCGCCTTTGCATTTTTAATTAAGTTACAACTGTTAGGCTTTTCGTCTGAATGTAACAGTGTTTATATTTTTTCAATTTAAAAATATTTAATAGTTTGAACAAAAATTATTTCACCTCCCTATATTTTTATTTTATATCAGTAAGCTGCTCTAAACTTTCTCTTTGAATACATATTTTATTTAATAGAAACAGGGTCATTTAAGTCTTTTTCTTGCTCTGCTAATGGCGTTTGTATTTACAGTTTAGTAAAAGTATAGGAGACATAGTAATACAAAACAAAGTTTGGAGGGTAAAATGATTTGGTCCAAAGTACAAGAAGGTAAAATGTATTTGACCTTTGCTTTGTGATGTCATTTCTGTTGCTTTACTCGGGTTAGTCCTTTCACACTTACTGGATCTGGTTATTTACTCTTGTTTTGTAAGATAGTGGTTTATGCTCAACCATAATGAACTCTAAGGGTGTTTTACAACCAAGTAATGTCCTTGGAAATAAGTTGAAAATGCATTGATGATTATGATGATCTGATCTTCATATCCACATTTTCTCCCATTTAGGATTTCATTGCATCAGCTTTTATTGTTTGAAGTTAAAAAATATCTCCTTCTTTCTTTCTTTCTTTCTTTTTTCTTAGTTTGGTGGTGGGCGAAATATACAACCTGGGGAAGTGCTTGAAACTGCTGAAGATAAAGCAGAAAAAGAAAAACGCAGTAAGGAGTTAGTTGCTGCCTATAAAAGTAAAATGGGCTTAACAATTGATGCAAAAGTAAAAGCTGAGTGCGAGAAGGTATATGTGAAACATAACTTATTTGCTTCTGCATGTTTATGGATTACCATATGATGCATTGCCTTGGTCATTTATTCATCTATATTTATTTCATGATTGTTTCTTTTCTATTGTATACCTTTTATGTCTTCTGGCTTTATTTTTTTATTTTGTAGGAGATCTTTGTTTTAGAGTAACACTGGATCAGAGAGTTATTATGGTATAATGTTTCACTTTGGTTTGATTTGTGAACAACTTTTTGATGATGTAGACATACCTAGAATAAGAGTAAGCACAGATTGGAAGGAATGTTATAAGGCCAAAGGCATGAAAGTATAGAAATTAATGGTGAACCTTCTACTAGTCAAATTAGTGAAGCAGATGAGCAAGCTGTTCACTAA
This sequence comes from Typha angustifolia, assembly GCF_048772165.1. Classification (NCBI taxonomy): domain Eukaryota; kingdom Viridiplantae; phylum Streptophyta; class Magnoliopsida; order Poales; family Typhaceae; genus Typha; species Typha angustifolia. The sequence goes on along the minus strand of NC_133252.1, from coordinate 4,247,497 downwards.
ATCATGCCAGACTATGTATTTATATTCAAAATTTTCATGGAAATTACTTTTATGTTGAATTTAGTTCCCCTTATACACGTATCTTATTTGTATTTGTATGACTTGTTGAAACTAGTTACTATGAAATTAGCTCTAAACGTTGCCTAAACCTTAGTGAAACACCCAAACCTCCAAATACACGTGTATACCGCGTGGGTAAATCCCCCCACGCTGTGCATCACGTGACCTGTCAGTAAAAGGTTTCCACAAGGCACATAGCAATATAGGTTCATACCATAAATAATCTCAATAATATGAGTCCAGATACAAGTTCCACAGGCCACAACAAGCTTCCAAGATGCATATCCAAAATATAACTCTAAGGTCCAAAATACAACGCCAATCATAACGCTCTCGCAGGAGCTCAATACAACTAATAGACATAGACATAACTGAAATAAAGGCAGCTACTTCTCGCTACCCGCACCTACTTCCCTTAGCTCTGAAATGATGCCACCAAGAGGTGGTGAGCACACAGTCCAGCGAGTAGAATCTATACAATCTATAATAATAAAATCACAGGTGCATATCCAATGCACGCCTATAATTGTTAGCAATAACAATACGCTTGTTTAAATGACTTATCATGAGTTAATAAATCAATACAATTAATAAAGACTACACGTCACTATCCCGGAACATGCCAACTCTTAATCATATCAGGATAAGTCCACACAGATATAAAACTTGATACAATCTTTTATTCATACAAATCTCAATCATAGTGTTTACATGTTATGCTTAGTAATAAAAGAGTAGTTTAGTCATTTCATGCTCACGAAGACATTAATCATGTTTTATTATAGCTTACCGAGCCATTCACCACACAGTATAGATATTCTCAAGAAAATCATCTATCATCTCATATATCGAGGAGGGATATATATACATCTAGCGGTAATGTCACCCACAGATGCATGACGATACTGTATGTGACCGATTGTCTGTGGTCATCAGACTAATGACCCCGGTCGTGGGCCCATATCTCACTCTCTCTAAATCATCACCGCCCTCAGCGGGAGAATCGGGAGCCCTCGGCTTATCAATGAACGCCTTAACCCTACGTTGTCGGGTACCGCTAGAGATATATCTCCACTTCACAATTATGTTCTTCTATCATCATAATCTAGTTCTGACTATACAGTATAATTACTTGAACGCCACATAGACTCTCGACCTCAGGTGTAGGCCGCTAATAGTATAGTCATATATAATACACTCTACCCTTAACCCCGAGCTGAGTGAGTAGAGGCACTGCCTAGTCAGAACCCGACTACTAATGATAGGTGGAAGTGTTACAGTGTCTGTGAGTGTATAAGTCATATCATAATCATCATGATCGTTACATTCTATATTCACAATAGATATTTATGTAAGAGTTTATCACATAGGATACATGTAGAGTATCGTTACACTAATGCATATGCTAACATTAACATTCTCATAATATCATAATGAGTAAACTATCAATAACTGCACATATCAAGATATATTATGGTATACTAGATACATGCATTAATACTAACATTTCCTATAGTGTCATGGAAGGTATAATAGCTGTAACTACATTATTCTAGATTTGTATAAACTCTACTCGCCTGGGGGGTCTCCATAGTACTCTAGTTTTTCTCAACTAGCCAACTCCTCTGAAATCCTAAAATCCTTCTCACGCAGTGTCGATCCTATTAATTCACGCAAGTAAAGCCATACGTAAGGTTAGTGAATTAATAAAATTAATTACCTTATTAGAGAATTTAGGTTTAGGCATATACATGAGTCAATGGTCCCCTAAGGTGAGTTCTATGTCATCCTAAAATTCACACTATTTAAATGATAATAAATTGTCTTTAAGGGAGTGGTTAGGCTAATTAATCAAGTGGAATAAAGAAATGAGGCTATAGAGTCTAAATAACCCCAAATAGGCCTAAGCTAGGGTGTTGGGTTGGGCTCAAGCCTAACCCAATAGGCAAGCAAGGTCTTGGTGGGCTACTGCAGCCCACAAGGTTAGCTGTAGGCTGTAGTCCAACCGCAGCCCACCAAAGGGTTGGATTGGTGGGTTGCGGTCTGTAGCCCACCAAAGCAGCCTACTAAGGGGATGGGTGGGGGTTAAACAAACCCCCACCCTCCCACACCATCTCCTTCCGAGGGACGAAGATAGAAGGGGGAGAGAGAAGGGCCCGGCGCTACCGGTGGCCCACGCCGCCGGTAGCCCGCCCTCACGGTCGACGATCTGCGACCCTCGCCGGAGGGGGAAGGATGGCTAGTCGGAGGGAAAGGAAGGGAAAGAGAAGGAAATCGAGGAGAGATAGAGACGCCGCGACCATTGAGGTCGACGACGCTGGTGATGCAACCACGCGGTCGAGAAGGGTAAGGCACGGCGAAAGAAAGAAAGAAAAACAACAAAAAAAAAGAAGATTTACCGAGGGGTCGCGCGGTTGGTTTCGCCGGCCGTCGGCTCCGGGGCTTCGTCTTTGGCGTTGGCAACTCGAGAGAGAGGAGAGGGAGAGAGAGATGGTGCAGTGGGGGAGAAATACGGGAGGGCGTTGGTGGTGTGCACGGCAGGGGAAGAAGAAGAAGAAGAAAAGGAGAAGAAAAGGACGGGGGTGGTAGGGGCGCTAGGATGCACACACGCGCTTGGCGCATGCACGGGTTCCCCCCCCCCCCCCCCCCCCCCCGGCATTTTTTTCTAAAATTTTTGGGGTGTTACATTTAGCAACAAAGATAGTAATGGCTGATTGTACATGTACAATTGATAGGAATGGAGGTGTAATCGCTCCATTCCGGTCTACTTATTAAAGGAGACAACGTTTGGCCACAAGAGAAGATTCGTCTGAATGGACAAATCCTGAGCTGGACATTCGAATGGCCTTCCTAACATTGGAACCCTAGCGTTTGAGAGCAAAAAGGGCCTTTGGTAGTGCTTGAATAGCCTACCTAGCATTTGAATGCCAATATGATTCGCTTCGAGAAATTCCTAATGCATTCGAATGCGACGCTAAGTTGATTTATTTCAAAGTTTGATTAGGTTTAGCTTATTTTCTTTCCTTAAGTGATTAGTCTGATTGAGAGAATATATATAAGTTGTTTTATGTGAGTTAAGGCAAGCAATAAAAGTATTTTCTTATCTTATCCCTTCTCTCTCTAAGTCTAGCCAGAGGGCTAGGGTTTGTGATCTCTTTTCACCATTATTTTTGCTGTCATATTGCTTTATAAGGCTCCGTCGGATCTGAACCTATCAATTTGTATCAGAGCATTTGTGGTGAATTGACGGAACCTTGCACTTCAACTTATCGCAAGGGTTAGAAGGATTTTGAAGACACGGGCAACATTGGTTGAGGACCATTTCGATGTGCCAGAGTTAAATCCTTATCAACAAACAAGAAAATAATTGGAACATGAGAAAGCCATACAGACAATCAATAACAACATAGAAGAGATGAAAGAGCAGATGCTTCACATTGAGAAGATGCTGGTTAGGATGGAGGGAAGATCAGCGGCTGCTCATGCTAGAGGGGTTGAGGGGGCTAGATTGGGAGAGTTCAACCTCGAGTTACCCGTTTGGACTTTCTGAGTTCTCAGAGGAAGATTTTATAGGCTAAATATTTAAGGCGGAGCAAGCTGTAGCAAACAAGAACTGTTAGTGATTATTAGAACGATTTTGAAAAACTGGCTTTGAGAGTCTATTGATGGTTGGAGTTGGCATTGTTGGGTTGTTTTATTGGAGGGCTATAAGAGGAGATATAATTGGAAGTGAAACCTTTTAAGCCTCAAACGAAAGCTCATGCCATAGGCCTAGCATGGGTGCACAAGGATCGACTTGTAAGAGGGAGGCAGATATAGGCCGACCGGGGTTTTTACCTATGGTAACCGCAAGGCTAAGTTCGATGCTACTTATAGACGTCAATGAGGGCTTGGCTGGTAGGCATTGTACAACCTACAGCTCTACTGAGTAATAATTTTCAACAATTGACTTATGAGAAGATGTTGGAGCAACAAAAAAAGGCTTGTGCTTTGATTATGATGAGAAGTTCATCCACGAACACCAATGCAAAGGAGAACACTATTCATTCTCATAGTTAATTTAGGCTTTGATAAGATGATAGATATGGAGGCTACCGAAGTCACTCTTAAAGAGATGGTAGAACCATTAGAGATTACCTTGCATGCCTTATCAAGATGTCTGGTGCCATGAACCTTATGGATTACAGGATTTTTTGAAGGAAGACTGGTGTTAGTGTTGATTGATAATGGGAGTTAATTTTGTAAGCAACTCGATCATTCAAGAGCTTTGGGCAAGATAGAGCTTGGTACCCATTTTTTCGTATTGGTGGCTGACAGAAATAGGTTGGAGTGCAAAGAGATTTGTCATGGTGCAGAGGTTATATTGCAAGAATATGTATCCTTTAGGATTATAAGGCTTCGATATTATTTTGGGGATGCAATGGCTGCAAAGTTTGGGACTAATTATCTTTAACTAAAAAAGTTCAGTTGTGGAATTCAATGGGGGTGGGAAGAAGTACTGGTTGCAGAGGGATTTAGGGGCGGGCCTTCGAATAAGGAAATGGACTCAATGTAGCGGATGGTGTGTCATAAAATGAGGGTATTCTTGATAATGAAGATGGAGACAACTTCAATCGAGCCGTCAATAACCTAGAGAAACCTATGAGATCTAGGTCAGATGGTCTGGACATTACGTAGTGCCATTAATAGAGGGGAAGAATTGCCATTGAAGGATGTTATATGGGAAGATTTTGAGGAGCTAAAGCTTCGGGGTCTACATCTGAAACTTGAAGACAAGGTTCATCTTCAAGGGGAGCGGAGTGATAGAAATAGAGGTCCAATCACTCCATTCCAGTCTACGTATCAAAGGAGACGATGTCTAGTCACGGGAGGAGAAGATTTGTCAGAATGGGCGAATCTTGAGCCGTACGTTCGAATGACCATCCTGGCGTTCAAGTGTTGCTCTTGAGAGCAAAAAAGGCCTCTGGTGCATTTGAACGGCTTTCCTAGTGTTTGAACGCCAATCCTGTTCGCTTGAGAAAATTCCTAATGCATTCGAGTGCCCTTCAAGCCGTTCGAACGCCTGATAAACGCTAAATTGATTTATTTCAGAGTTTGATTAGAGTTTGGCTTTTTTTTTTCTCAAGTGACTAATCCAATTGAGAGACTATATATAATTGTTTTATGTAAGTTAGGACAAGCAATGAAAGTATTTTCTTCTCTTATCTCTTCTCTCTCAAGTCTAGCCAGGGGGCTAGGATTTGTGATTGCTTTTCACTGTTATTCTTGCTGTGATATTGCTTGATAAGGCTCCATAGGGCCGGAATCTATAACAAATGCGTTGAGATATTTGTGTTATGGGTTAAAGCCTAAAGTTTAGTGGCCTCTGAGTGCATTTTATTCAGTTTGTAGTAGTACTGAGACAAGGGGATAATGATAATATATATGTACTTATGTTAAATAATTTCATTCACTGATGTATGTAAGAGCTGATATACTTGATCACCAATACCACATTCTGATATGACGTGCTACTTTAGGAATTGTCCTACATGTTTTCAACTATCACCAAGCAGGGGAGTGAATTCATATCACTATTTTAGTAGTCTAATTTAGTAGTCTTTTTTTTTTGGTCTGTTATATACCAGAAATAGTCCTATTCATGCATTTCTTCTCAGATAGCATCTTCTTCTGTTTAAATATCAAACAATATGATGGAAATCCTATGATTATTAATTCTTCATTTTAAGGCTTTGAAAGAAGGTGATAACTTGATGGAGCGTGGAAAGCTTAGAGAAGCATTGCCATATTATGAAAAAGTAATGAAAGATGTGATCTTTCAGGTACTTACAAATTGCAACTATAATTGTTCTATTCTTCCATGGAATTGCATTTGTTCGATGAACTTGGATAAGTATGAAAAGAAATGCTTAATTTTCAGGTTCTCTAGATTTTACTTTGTTGCTATCCAGTTTCTTGCCTGATTTTCAGTAAAAATATACTATTTGTTGGATATGAATTACATACAAGTTTGCAGAGAAAAGGAAAAAAGAGTACTTACTTTATGGACATAGAAGTAAATTTAGGTTATTACTAGAAAATAGAAGTATAAGCATAGTTTGCTATTAATTGATTAGGATTTGTGATGGTAGTAGATGTGTTAGTAAACAACAAACGTTAAAAAATTTATACATGCTTGATGCTTTTTGTAATATATCTGTACATAGCATTACCTAAGTGGCCTTCATTCAATGTCTGTCTGTCTATCATGCCTACTATGTGAACCAAGGATAGACATTCCTAGCAGCAAGACCATGCCAATTGGTGTCTTTTGTCACCAGCTTGGTGGCATGGATGGTGGGTGCCATGTGTCCCTTATTGCACCCTTCTATTGAGTTTATATGGGTTGGGTTCCTGCTGGTGCCATGGGTGCAATGGGGAGTAGGTCTGGGAAAGAATGAAGAGGATTTTATATTTATACTTCTTCTTTGCTTGAAAACTCTTTTGGAGCTCAATATGAGGTAGAGAAGGAAGAGGTGATTTTGCATCAAATCACTGATGTTATACCCAGTTTCTCTCCAAAGGTTTTTCTTATCTCACCTAATTTTCTCTGTTTTCCATTTGAAATTTCGGTTAAGTTAGGGGAAGATGGATTCTTTCCCTAATTTTTGTTCAGATTCAAATGTATGAAAATAATTATGGAAAGTGGGAAAATTGCAGTCATTCATTTTCCTGTTCATCGTATTGGCTCAACTCGTCAAACTTGTCTCTGTACCTATCAACTTGTCAAATTTATTGGGAAGGTAGATAGCTAATCCATATGGCATATTTGCTATAGCATTAGGAGATATTCTCTTCCAAGTTCTCTATCTTGTTCGACTAAGGTGAAGCTGCCAAAAGTCCTTCAGTGCTGATCCAATGCTATTATGCTCATCCCAATTAAATTCATTTAAGTCCTACACACCTGCTACCTGCAATATTATGTCTGTCAAATGCTGGTCTATGTCAAAACCATTGTACAATATCGGGTTCAATTATTCACGAAATCTGCTGCTTGTTTTTCACTTTTCAGTATTTTTATAATGATCAACAATAATTTCTCTGGGGATTTGGGATAATTTGAATCATGATGGTTGATGGCTAAAGTAAATCATATAGAGCAAAATATCAACTTTGAAAATTCCATCCTACTCAATGGATCATCACATGGTGAGAGTAAAATCTATCAAAACAGTAACACAACAAACATCTGTGTGAGATACTGTAGAATCAAGACTACAATATGACTGATGAAAAATACCTTGTCCATGTGCAACTTTGTAATTTGTATTAGTTTCTATATCTTTTCTGTTCCAAATTCCATTTCTCTTGCCTTAAGATTTTGTTTTTTCTTTTTATTCATTGTGATACCTTTTATGCAGAGTGAACTTCATGGCAGGGCTGCTTTGCAGTGGTCTATTTGTCAAGATTCACTTAGCAGGTATTGCCCTTTTTCTCAGCCCTTTTTCATCAGTGCATGACTATCCTCTTTCTGCATCAAAGATTTTGGTAATTGTGGTCATTGTTAGATAAAGATCACTGATGATCAATTGAACTGTTCTCAACTATTGGCTCAAGATCGGGCGTGGTGCGGTTTAGGTGGGTGGATCGGCTTGTAGATCTGGTGGGGCCCAAGTGCTTGGACGTGGTTAATAATGTTAGGGAAGATCTAGGATGTGATAAGGAGGTCTAGGAAGATGGTGTTGGCAGGGTGTGGTGGATGAGATTTAGCCTCTGGTGATACCGTTATAAAAGTAGGAGGATTTCTGGATCTGTGGTAATGATTGGTCTCTAATGGTGTCCAAGATGTGGTGGACGTGTGGTTAATGGTTCAAAGGGTAGGGAGGAGGGTTGAGAGAGAGAGAGAGAGAGAGAGAGGAGTGGTGGAAGAGTGCGATGAGGACAAGGGAAGAGATAGTGGCAACGGTGGAGCCGTGGAGGTGTGTGGTTGTTTGGTAGCAGATTCTTAGGCGGAATTTCGAGAGTAATTCTAGAAGATCTACCAATTAGACTTTCTTGGAACATTGGTTTGCTGTTTCTTTGGAAGAGAGGAATCCAATGCATCCAAGATATCAATATTTAACTAGATAGATTGAGAGTTATGGTCAAAATAGTGACCAAAAATCGGTAGCACGTGATGGATGGGCTGACGGGAAGATTGTGATCAAGAGCGAGGTAGGCCTATCCAAGTGGCACTTGGATGTGGCAGGGAGATGGGGAAGAAGTTGGAGGAGGTGATTGGTGCCCAAAGGGAAAGGGAGGTCCGACAAAGGAAGGAGGGTTGCTGGTGGCCAAGGATGAGGCTTGCAGCTATGGTTGAGTCAAAGGAGGAGAGAGGAGATTAGGGAAATGATCAATCTTTAATTCATGCTTAATTTAGGTTGCACTCCATATTATATATTAGAGGCTAATCGGTTAATTCAAACTACTTGGTTAAACCAAGTTTATGATTAATCTAACATTTAATCAAATCGGTGCATAATATGACCTGTCAATAATAGGTATTCACAAGGCATATAGCAATATAGATTCATACCATAAATAAACTCAACCATAAGAGTCCGGATACAAGTTCTATAGGCTACAACAAGCCTTTAAGATACACATCCAAAATACAACTCTAAAGTCCAAAAATATAACGTCAATCATAATGCCCTCGTAGGGACTCAATACAACTAATAGACATAAGCATAACTAAAATAAAGAGGCAACTACTCCTCGCTACCCGCACCTGCGTCCCCTAGCTTTGAAATAATGCTAGAAATAACAATACGCTTGTTTAAATTTAAATGATTTATCATGAGTTACTAAATCAATGCAATCAATAAAGACTACACATCACTATCCTGGAACATGCCAATTCCTAAACTTATCAGGATAAGTCCACACAAATATAAAGCTTGATACAATCTTTTATTTATACAAATCTCAATCATAGTGTTTACATATTATGCATAGCAATAAAAGAGTAATTTAGTCATCTCATGCTCACCAAGGCATTAATCATGTTTTATCATAGCTCACCAAGCTATTCACCACACAGGATAGATATTCTCAAGAAAATCACCCATCACATAATCATCCATCATCTCATATATCGATAAGGGATATATACACATCTAGCGGTAATGCCACCCACGCATACATAACGACACTGCATGTGACCGGTTGTCTGTAGCCATCAGACTAAGGACCCCAGTCGTGAGTCCATATCTTACTCTTTCTAAATTATCACCGCCCTCAGCGGGAGAATCAGAAGCCATCGGCTCATCAACGGATGTTCTAACCCTGCGTCATCGGGTACCGGTAGAGATATATCCCCGCCTCATAGTCATGTTCTTCTATCATCATAATCTAATTCTGACTATGCAATATAATTACCTGAATGCTATACAGGCTCCCGACCTCAAGTGTAGGCCGCTAATAATATAGTCATATAAGATACACTCTACCCTTAACTTTGGGCTGAGTGAATAGGGGTACTGCCTAGTCAGAATTTGACTATTAATGATAGGTGGAAGTGGTGCAGTGTCTGGGAGTGTATAAGGCATGTCATAGTCATCATAATCGTTACATTTTATATTCACAATAGATATTTATGTAAGAGTTTATCATACATGATACATATAGAGCGTCGTTACATTAATGTATATGCTAACATTCTCATAATATAATGATGAGTAAACTATCAATAACTGCACATGTCAAACATAGTACACTAGATGTATGTACTAATACTAGCATTCCTATAGTGTCATGGAAAGTATAATAACTATAACTACATTATTCTAAAGATTAGCAAATTAATAGAATTAATTATCTTATTAGAGAATTTAGGTTTAGGTATATACATGGGTCAAGAGTCTCCTAGGGTGAGCTCTATGTTATCCTAAAATTCACACTATTTAGATGATAATAAATTGTCTTTAGGAGAGTGGTTAGACTAAAATAAAGAAATAAGGTTATAGGGTCCAAATGACCCCCAATAGGTTAGGCTGGGGTGTTGGGTTGGGCCCAAGCCCAACTCAATAGGCAAGGGAGGAAATAGCTCGTGAGCTGTAGTCCAAACTATTGGTGACTTCTCTCTTGAAAATATTTTAATTTTAGTATTAACTCTTAAACAGAGATCAAATTAAAAATATAGAATATAAAAAGATAAAATAATTTTCTATTGTGCAGAGAGAGAATCGAAGAAATAAAAAGAAAAAGCCGTTGTGCAGTGAAGAAGAATAAAAGAGTGTGTAGAAGAAAAAGAAAAGAAAAAAAAAACTTGTGCAATAAATAAGAAAAGAGAGGTGGTTGAACCATGGAAGAGAACGAAAAGAAAATAATTGTTGTGCAACGAAGAAGAGAGAGAGTCAAAGAAAACAAAAATAATAAAAGCTATTGTGTGGTGAAAAAGGAGGAGAGAGAGATTGGAAGAAAAGATAAAAAAGTTGATGTGTAGTGAAGAAGAAAAGAGAGTGTGGAAGACAACTAAAAGAAAAAAAAAGGTTGTTGTGCAGTAAAGAAGAAGAAGAGAGAGTGGAAGAAAATGTAAAGAAAACTAAAAGAGCTAGTACAATTAGTGAAGATAAAAGAGAGAGAGAGGGTGAAAGAAACAAAAAAAACTGAGAGAGAAAGAAAGATTTAAATTTTAAAAACATGTATCCAAGGTTGTGGAAGTTGAATCTGCATTGCCAAAGTTCGTCGGAGCTGAATCTCTCTATTAGAGAAACAACTGGTATGGTAGGGAGAAAAAGAGTGAAAGAGAGAAAGGGAGTAAGAGAGAAGGAAATTCATAGTGGATTAGGGACGTCAATTATTAATGTCCAGATTCATTATGGATCTGGCTAGTTGACTCGAACTGGCCGATTCTGATTCAGATCGGCTGATCCCACCTGATCGCAGTCAACTGATTAGGATATGTTCTAGATCGTAGTCAACTAATCCTTGTATTTCATAGACGATGCCATGTTGTGGTGGCGTCGACGATCGACGGAGATCGAGAAGGGTCTTTGCCATATCGACTTTTGGGTGGACTTGAAGCGCGAGCTAAAGGCGCAATTTTATCGCGAAAATGTTGAGTTCTTGGTCTGAAAGGACTTGCCAAAACTGAAGCATAGCGGGATTCTTGCCAACGATGTCAAAGAGTCACTCGTTTGATATTGTCCATCTCAAACATGTCGGAAGACAATCATGTGTTTTTTTTCCTTGATGAATTGCAGCCATGGGCATACAAAGAGTTGGTGGCCATAGGAGTTAATAACCTCAACACCGCCATTTCTATTGTAGAAAAACTTTCTAAATATGAGCAGAGAAGCGATCATGTTGCCAAGCCAAAACCGTTGACATTTAGCGATGGCAATAGCAATGGCAATGACAATAGCAGCCAAGAAGTCTGCAAGGAAGGTGTCAAGAAGATCTAAGGATAGAACGAAGAGTCGACATATTAGCCCCAAAATGCAAAGATTTTATGCTATATTTGTGGGGATAACTATTGGGCACATAACTGCCCAAATCGAAATAAATTGTATGCTATCCAACTCGCAGAGAAAGAGGATAGCGGCAATGACAAGATGATTGTAGCCATTTAACTCATCAATACCATCCAAGGACAGACTTAGGATGGCAAATCCCTTTAAGAGAAGGGTCTAATGTACATTAACATGAAGGTAAATGATGAAGCCACTCGAGCGATGATCGATACTGACGTAACCCACAACTTCATGCCACTCGCGGAGGCCAAACAGCTTGCCTCAAGCTAGAGAAGGAAAATAGCCAAGTGAAGGCTATAAACTTTAAGTCTTGCTCAGTTTTAGCCATGGCCAAAGACTTAGAAATTCAGCTTGGCGCATGGACAAACTGACATATCAGTGACAAATCTTGAAGACTTCCAACTCATCGTCAGTTTGGAACTCCTTATTGCTGCCAAAGTCATGCCAATGCCATATCTTGGAGCGGTGAGGATCTTGGACAAAGTTATGCTATATGTTGTACGAAATAATAAATGCCAAAATGCGCAAGACATTAATGACAAGAAGTAACGAGAACGCAGTTGAAGAACTGCGAGTGTGCAACTGTGGCGGCCGCACATTAGGTGGGGGAGAATATGATGCCCCATAGAAATTTTAGTTAAAACTAAAGTGTCATGACAGTCTAAGTGCATCAGCGATGCAGTAGCAAAGCTAACTCAAATGATACTGCGATATTTCGCCCAGGCTTGATCGTATTCACTACTGAATAGGCCTTAAGTTTATCCACTGTTGAATCGATAAGGGCAAAGGATAACACCTCTTTGATCTTTTTAAATATCTAGAAAAGATATTTGTTAAGGTAACTTAGTAGCTAAGTTTTCTTTTCTATATAAAAGGCTTGAACTCGCTAGCTTTTCTCTAAGTGTTAGTGAAGGCTCTCTCCTCTTTTTTACTTCTATACTGACTTTAGTTTGAGGCTTATTTCATCTTGCGAAGTTGAAGCATTGAACGGACTTGCCAAAACGCTCGGAAACGTTAAGTCCGTAACAACTTGCTCATCTCAAGTCCATTTGGCCGTACACGCATGAATAGCCATATCCATATTCATATGCTTGATCGCCTTGGCATGCATTGATATAGATTTCGATTACCCTTTTGATTCAATTGTAAAAGCTATATAGTAGAACAACAGTACCATCTATATTATTATTGTTTTTTTCATTCATATATGCTTATTGTACTACCAATTGAGTAAATCCATTTTACCCATTTATATCAAACTATCAGACTATTTGGGATACACCACTTAAGGGTGAATCGACAAGTTGTTCCATCAAAGGGTTCATTTACATGATATATCCTTAGGGATGCTCATACGAGTTGTGCCATTAAAGAGTTCACCTACATGATCAGCAAATCCACTCATTTGATCCTATCTTTTGGAAGGAAAGACTCTTCTTGACAGATTGTCTTTCATTTGGTTCATTGGTTAACTATGAACATCTTCGCATCTTCATTTTCATCCTAGCTCTTCCCATGTACGAATGATGAGTTGAAGTGTTTCTGTTTCATTCCTCGCCAACCTCAGTTTATGTCATGGGTTTCATCTTGGTTGAGATCTCAGTTTATGATGCTATTGATCACTCGTCAGTAGTCAATACTATATGTGCAGAATATATGTCACTAACATGGACTGATTTACAGACTTATTGTCCAAGAAAATGTCGTCTCACCTCATGTTCAGAATTTATTTGTTTGCCCTCGAGTCCTTTGATTACTAAAATATAAAGAGATGCATAAAGTGATTTTCAGCAATATGTCTACTATATTGCTGATACTCAATAACCTTAAGACTAAATCTTATATTATTCTGGGCGAGAACTTGGTCAATAATTCGGGAACCATCCTGTCTGAATGTCAGGATTCTCAATTTACATTAAAATCATATACATTGATAACTCCTGGTAAGGGCAGCTCGCTAAATCTTTATCTACTGTCTCGTTTTGCACTTATGAGGAGTTCATACTAAGTCACATCATCAAGTCTATGAATTATTATTTACCAGGTTTAATTTCACATCTTTAAACAGATTAAGCTGAGGCTCTAAACCTTTTCCACAAACTTTAGTGCAAAGGGGTCATTCGATTCACCCATCTAGGGCCTCCGGAATTCTGCTTGCATATTGCCGTACCAATTCGCAAAAATCTATATCTCCATCTTGGCATCTTTATGCATTCATTGCAGCAAAGACCTATAATGTAATGGTGTTTTATTCAGTTATGCGGACAGGTCATTTATATATTATAATGTGAAATAAAGGTTGCAATTTTTATGTTTCAGTCAAAATGTTCATGTTTATATTATCTACTCAAGTACTAAACAAAGTTAATACTTTTTATATCGAATACTCAAGTTTGACCATCTTACAAACAAGTGACAAGTTGTGGTGCGCTGCATTATAATGATGATGATACTGAAATTGAAGTGCAGTTTGTATTATTTTAGTTCATTTTTCCTTGAACTTTGTACATTGACAGGCCAAATGAAGCTAAAGTAATGTATGAGAAACTCCAGTCTCATTCAAATGTCCAAGTGAGAAAAAAGGCAAGGCAGTTCATGTACAGTTTTCAGGTAAAAGATTATATTATGGGATAAAATAAATTATCCTAATTAGTTTCTTGATATAATTGAAGCTCAAGGAGTGAGGAGTACTTTCAACTATAAAATCAAGTAAGCGAATTTTCATGGTTTCATATGGTTATTCTTTTTCTGTTCTTCCCCAAAACAGGCTATGGCAATGATGAAAGTTACTAGTTCATCACGATCAAAAACAACTGGATATGAAACATATTTTGATGCATTTGTTGACAATAAAAACAACTACACTGCTAAAGAAGAGGAGCAAAATGAAGATGGAATAGAACAGGTTATCCCGTATATTATGTTTCTAATTTCCCCGATATTTATTTTGCTTCTGATTGCTGTAAGAAAATCCTTTCCTTTATAACCTATTGACAGAAATACAATTATATACAGCATCATAATTCTTTTACATTTGCTCCAATCCTTTCCTTCATGATCTAATGACCTAAAGATCTTATACACAGCACTGTAATCTTTTGCACTGCTTTTTTCATGTTAATACTCGTGTGTATGTGTGTGTGTATCACTATATAATTGTCTTAGTTTTCTAGATGAAAAGACATACAAATGTTTGAAATATCTACTGAAAGTCAAATATGATATATTTAATATATAGTTCTTGCTCCACCATGCCGTGGTGGATTACCTTGAATAATGGATAATTCTTTATGTAAAATGTGAAAGCTGAGCTTATTGACCATATATTGGAGAGATTGCAGCACAGAGGGCATTTCTGGTATAGGTTTCCATTGGAGGGACTTACCAGCTATCAGAGAGGAGAGGTTAGATAATGAAATACTGATGAACTCCCTTTGACCATGTCTTATCAATGTTTTAGGAAGAGAGTTCAAAGTATTGACTCCTTTTCACTCATGAGAAGTTTGTTTATGAATAAATGCCCTTATCTCTATCTCCGCCGTCCAACTTTAAGTTGTTCTGGAAGCGCAAATGACTGCTTAAGGTAGAAGGTTATTGAGAATTTGCTTTTATGTTGTTTATATAGTTATATCTTGTATTGATTCCTAGTATGTGAACTCAAACTTTTAATTGCATTGCCTGTATGTTTTTCTTGATTTGGACTAGGTTACCTCAATAATCCACGGTTTTCCTCTACATATTTTGGGATATATGCTGAAAGTTCATCCAGCTCCATGTTAGATCAGCTATTTGCTTATCAGATCAAAAAAAAAAAAAAGAAAAAATAACCCAGATATCTTTGATCTGCACCCATGCTTCAGTATCAATCTCAGATGGCAAACTGCAGGTAAGATTGAGGTGTGTCACAAGTTCATAATTTGATTAAATCCTTTGCTATCTGTGAATCGGCAGCAAAAGTATAGTGATTTGTTTTATTCTTGCTTCTTATGATTCCATTGGGTTTTATTTGCTTAATATTTTTACTGTTTATAAATCGAGCTCTATGAGTTAACGAATATGTATATAAAATATCTTACGGTTAGATTTGTTAATTAAACTTAATTAAACTCATAAATTAAATATACTAGAAAGATTACGAAAATAAACCTAATCTATACTAAACTTAATTAAATCTAGCCTAAACTCATTCAATCCAACCTAACATAATCTAATAGTATTTTATAATTTGAAAAAATAATTAAATTTGACACAATATTTTTATTTGTTTAAACGGTTTAACTCAAGTTATTTTCTGTATATATTTTAAAAATATAGAATGTTATACGCAAATTTCCGTTCAACTTATGATACGAAGATCGCTTTTGTGGCCTTGTCGTTTACAACTCAATCAAATGTTACTCAACAAAAAAGAAAAAGAGAAACTCTTTTCAATGTACTTTTATTCGTTAGTTGTGAACTGTCAGGTCCGTTGTAGCGTTCATTATGGACCGAACAATTCACCAACCAACCAATAGCAATGGCAGATATGGATTTTCCAAGATGATCAAGAACAATCACGAGAAACAGTAGGTAGATCTTTGATTCCCCACTTCTTTCAAAGCCTCTTTTTTCTTTTTCTAATCCTTTGTAGGAAAATTTATATAAAACACACTACTATATGAGTACTCGAAAGCTCTTATGCAGATGACTTAATTATTAAATTAACTATATGTATAATTATTATACTACCCTCCTCTAGTAAACAACCTTATTAATGGGTATTTTTACTATTTTTCTCATTTTTTTTCTTATATTCGACCGGAGAGTTATTTAGACGAGAAATTATTTTTTCACTAGTAGTCTCAAAATTTATTATCCGAAGAATAATATGAAAAAAAGGGCGGTGAGCAGAGATGGGTGGTAGGAAAAGGAAACATTTTCATGGTAATTACATAGCCCACAAGAATATTAAGACCTCCTCATCCGAACAGGAGAAGATTCAACTTTCAAAGAAAGGGAGAGTTTCGGAATAGATACTTAAGGTATTTACATCTACTATTAATAATAGATTTACATAGGGAACTGGTGGAAAAGATCCCATTAGTGTTCAATGTCCAACAAAACATGTCCTGCAGATCAGAGGAATGTAAGGATTGTTTGATTACATCAACAGCAATAATTTCATGTCCCATGTAAGTAACTCTGAATCCTCCCTAAATATGCTCCTCTATTGCTGCTAATTTTTTTGAACTTGTATTTATTTTATATGTCACATTATATTATCAGCTCATTTAATATTAAAATATGGAGTTGAGGTTGATTACTATGTAGGCCAATCTAGAAACTAACTTGCAGTAATTAATAATTAATGCAAGTCTAAAGTAGTTTAACCATATTCGAACCATACGACTACTTACAATCAAGTAAGTACTTGGCGTTGTATGTAAGCAGGTTATGCTGGCACTTGGCTAATAGATGGAATAATTTAGTAGAATGGTACATATTTTCAAAAGAAAAGTATTTCATATCCCCTGAAAATTACTCTCCATTCCCATTGATAAGTAAACTTAATTGCCTCGGTTACGTTAGATCAATTCTATAGTAGATATTTTTTTTATTATTCTCAAAATATGAGATATATATTCTATAAATAATTATTGTATGTTTATGTTTGTTGTAGAATAAGAGTGTAATAATTATGTTTAATGTGATATAAAGTGAAAAAAAAATATACAAAAAATGTGTTTTATTTTTTATGAAATTATTATAGATATATTTTGATTTGATACAAAGTAGGTTGATATGATAGATGTCAAAAGTAAATTAGTAATTTGGTTAATATATGGTATAAGATGTAATTTTGATAAATGGTATTTATATTCTAGAATGGAGTTATTGTGATGTTTAATTATTATTCTAGAATAAAGAGTTATATTTTAGAATAAGAGAAAAGTTATTCCTAAAGTGAACAGAAGGTAAGTCTATTTCAAATCAAGTTTGAATCAAGCCCGAACCAAGGTAAAATAGAATCTTGAGTTGTCTTCGTCTTTGTAAATTTAAATTAAGTATATAATCATAATAAATTTTATTTACTATATATATTGAGCCAAACTTAATGAAACCTTATCGAGCTAAGTTCAACTCGGCCTTATTATTTTTGATAGCCCCGTTAGTATTAGCATTGGATTTCAGAATGCCATCATCTAATCTAACTTTAGTAGAGATAAAAGTATATTTTACTCTTCCATTGCCGTTCAATCTTACCGCAACATATTTTTATCTGTGTCATATCATATGTCAGTAATTTAATATTATATTATAAAGCTAGTTTATAAATTGCAAAAAAACTCTTAAAAGAGAAGATGAGCCTGCAAGTAGGCTTGAAAATAAAAAAAATCAATTAGTGAAGCATATTAAAAGAGTTTTATTTCTTATATTCGTTTTGTCATCTAACCTTCAGGAGCTATTATGCTTGCAAAGCATAACAGTTGGTTTGAATTTACAATCAGAAGGTTAGGTGTCGCACAGACCTTATCTACCAAAAGAAAAGATTTAGCCAATGATAAATGATATAACACGAGTTATTCAATTAGCCCTCATTCTGTCTGCATTATTCACAAGTAGAATAAGAATAGTATTATTCTGATATTCGCTTTTTATATTAGTATAAGGAGTAAAAGAATTACTTATCTCAATATTAGTATAGTAATATCTTTGTAAATTTTTGCCTTAAAAATCTGAGATACGTTCCCGGTTGCACTTTCCCCCGTTTTATGTTTCTATTGCAAATTCTTTCTATTTTACTATTTTTGACTGATTTGCTTTTGTTGTATTTTAAAAAGTTTATGACAACTTTACTTTTTCATTTAATAAAGTATCGAGAAATGATAAAATATGTTTTCTACTTATACTCAAAACTTAGAGTATTTTGAAGGAAACTATTTCTTATTAGGTGAGATTAAGTACAAGGAAATAGCTATAACTGTTTTTTGAGCTCTTCGTCCTTATCACCATCTTCTTCCCTATCATTGAAAAAATACAATGCGATGTTTTCTTTATGAACATCTCTCTACTACAATAACTTTTATTTATTGCTTTGCTCTTATTTTTGACATATGAATCTCAATTGATATTACTTTATATAAGTTGAAAAGCTTATTCAGTTCTCTACAGCTTCTCTAATAAGAATATTTAAATTAGACTATTTTAGAGGCTTAAAATTCACTTACGCTTGGTCTATACAAGTGAACAGTCTATGTAAGTGAGTAGATAATTACATAAGTGAATAGTTTTATTTACTATTTTTCTCATATAAACTTAGTAAAATTATCTTTCATTCACTCTTTTGTCGTATATTTCTTATATGAACTTTATGTTATTTTATATGTATTATAAAACTCATATTCCACTGCAAAAAAAGCTCATATTTCATTGGAAAGCTCATGTTTTACACTGTGATTAGAGTTTATAATGAAAAGATTGTACTGCTATCATAGTAGGGAGATGAATAAAGATTTTAAAAATTGCACTACAAATTATTTTTTAAAATGATAGTGAGGATGATCGGACCCACCGACCCGGTCAATCTTAATAAAGAAGAGTTTTTCCTCTAAAATACTATATATTTTGCGTATGAATTAGGATCATGTCTTATCATTTCTCTATACTTTATTAAATAAAGAATGTAGTTATTAAAAACTTTTAAAAGATAAGGCGAGGACAAATCAATCAAATGATAATAAAATAAGAAAAATTTACAATGAAAACATAAAATGGGAGAGAAAACGCAACCTAAAATATATCTCAGGTTTCTAAAGCAAAAGTCTCAATATCTTTTTTTGTTTACTCTCATCTCCCGTATAATATTTTTATATTTATTAACTACTATTTACCTTAAAAAAGATATCACTTTAATTAACTATCATCTCAATCACTCCCTCTGTTTTCCACCTCTATATCTTTTCTCATCTACCTATTACAAAAAGTGCTCTAGTAATCTATCAATTCTATTGTTTTTAACTTTATACCACATCAAATATAATTAATGCTAATATAATCTCTTTCATGCAAGTATAAAAGATGAGCATAGCTTACACGAGGATAAAACTTAGTGCATAATTGGACTCTCTATAAGCTCATAATCTATATAAAAAATATAGTGGGCAAAAAGAAATCCTTAGAGAAAGGCATCGAAAAGAGGTGGGCATAAACTTTATGATCTTTTCTTTGCAGGTAGGGGGCGGCGACCCGTGGGGCCCGGAGAACCTCATATCTCCGGAGCTCCGCCACTACTTTCTGCCGACCACCTTCAGGTGGGACACCACCACTAGTAGTTGTAGATTTTCTTTTGTCCTTCTTGTATCCAAAGCCGCACGTGACGGCAACCGCCCCCACTCCCCCTTCTCTCTCTCTCTCTCTCTCTCTTCTTCGCCGGTGGCTGCGCGTATCGTCTCTTTCGTCTTCTGAACGCTTAGAAGTAGACACGTGGATTTGAGGAAGCGTTCGAGGGTGCCAATGTTTGACCCAGCGGTGAAGATTTCAAACGGAATACTTTCGTCGTATTCTCTAATAACCTTATTATCAAGGAAATTTACATATAGCACCTTATCTTTTAATAGAATTATAATGTATATTTTATATTTTTATTATTTACAAATTGAGCCTTATAATTTAATAAATTTATATAAAAAATATCTTGATATTAGATCAGTTAGTTAAACTTAACTAAATCTCTTAATTAAGTTAACTATACTAAAAAGATTATACAAATATTCTCAATCAAGTCATACTGAAAGTATTTTAATTATTTTAGAAATAAAATATCTCTACTTAACATAATATTCTTATGATATTAGTTAAAATCTAACCCCCAAGATGTTTTCTGTATATATTCATTAAATTATATAGTTCAGTTTATAGAGTGAAAAATATAATTTTATTAAAAAAGTGGGGTGTTATATGCAAATTTAAATTTCTTCGTTATTAAATGACACCTGTCGGCATATGGAATTTCAACTTTGAATAATATAATTATATATAGTTATTAGGAACGAAACGAATTTGACCTGATTGAAATTAGGTGACGAGCTTAGCCAATTGAGTCACCAAGTTGGACCCGCAGTTTAATTTTTGCTTTTAACTAATCTTTATATTTAAGTACATAGAAGCAATTAAGTTATACAAACTTAATACTTTAAATTTAGAACTAAATTATCATTAGTATAAATAATACCTATCCGAGTAACGGTCCCAGTTCTGATTACTTTTATAATGACATAGCATCCCCTATAGGTATATGTTTATGGGTGAGACGAAAGAGAAATGTTTGAGTATAATTGTCATTTTATTTGTGATTTATCGATTTCTCTTCTTAAACTCGCATGAAGTTAACTCGATCCGATTCAGACCCTAACAGGATTAGCTATTCCAGGAGGAATAATCAAAGCAAATTATAAGATTAAAACCTTTCTTTCAATTATTGTCTCTCAACCTCACTGTTATTTCACTGATTAAGACGCTTGGTTTCTCTTGAGAGTGCCAAAATTGTGTGAGTTAAAAGTGTAATTATCTCAAGTTATTACAAGGAGGAGAGTGAATCCTTGGAAGATCATCACCCTGAATATACTACCAGAACCAATGATTTATGATCAATATGGTACTGAGACAGGAATTGTTAAAAAGCTCCAGTTGTGTGCATTGCATACAGGGTACTAGAAGGTTTACATTACAATGTGAAAAATGACCACAAGAAGCCAATTGTAGGGTTTCCAATGTGTCATACCTACTTAGGAAAAAAAAAAAGAAGAATCCAAGAAGCAGATAAAGGTGGTTGATGATGAATACAAGAGACCCCATTTACAATCCATCACCCTTAAAGTGTGTGTCAGCATCAATCTTCTCCATTCTCATCAACTTTGGCTTTGCCCTCTGACTCACCTTAAGCAAAGATAAACCCTCTAACAAAACATCAAACTCCAGAAGAATCTCTTTCTTCTTGGGTCTCCTTGGAGGCTTGGAGTTTCCTTTCACCAACTTCATCCCCCCAGTACAAGACTTCCTTTCTTCCTTGTACTCCTTCCCTTCCAAGGAAGTACCAAAAGCTTAATTAATCCAGATCTCAACTTGGGTGTCTTCTTCATTCCACCATGGTTCAAAGAAAAGCATCCAACAAGCCTTTTAAGCCTGACAGCCCTCAAGATAAAAGTAGCAAAGGAGGAGCTGATACCAAGAAGAAGGTGAAGCATCTCAGCTCCATCAAGACCATGGACATGGAGAGTGGATGTGATCATCTCAACCACCAGGCCTCATCCTCATCCAAGAGGAAGAAGACTAAGAAGCTTTCTGCAAGCAAAAAGTTGGATGGATTGCCTAACTATATGAAGCCCACAAATAGTTCAGTTGCAAGAAAGGAGCAGCTGCAGGTAACTCATCACTCCCCAGCTGCTACTTGTAGAAATAGAAGCCCAAGGAACTTGAACAACTTGACTTGTTCTACTACTAACCCTGCAAGAATCATAAAGAGAAAACCCAGTTTGAAGCCAATTAGGCCTTCAAAGTTGCACATGAACAGGGCAACTTGCTCCTCAACCATAAAGGATTCCAAGTTCCCCAAGTTCTTGGACCTTAATCCCGGCGCCACCGAGGCCGAAGGGACTTCGGTGTTTAAGGTTTGTCCTTACAAATATTGTTCTCTTAATGGCCATTGGCATGAGCCTTTGCCTCCTCTCAAGTGTTTCTTGCGATCAAGGAGGAATTTGATGAAAACCCAACAGAGCATGAAGCTGAAAGGCTTTTCTCCATTCAGAAAGAAAGGGCTAAGGACGGGGCAGAAGGACATAGACACTGGGCAAGGGAGTGTTAGTAGAACACATTCTGGTTTAAAGATTACCCCCTTGATGGAAGAAGTAGTTAATGATTTCTTTATTGAGATCTATGCTAATCCTAAAGATGGCAAAACGGAAGAAGAGGACGTAAAAAGTGCTGTAAATGAGAGAACTGAGGCCATTTCTGATATTAGCTTTGAGGACGATGGAGATTCGCATAATGATATTTCAATTCCAGAAATGGATTCAATGATGAAATCTCTTGAATGTGTGAGTTGCGACCAGCAATATGTAGCTGAGGACATCTCCCTGAAGCTACAAACAGAAGATGATGAAGAGCAGCATTTGGAATGCTGCAGACTGGAAGAATCCGGCAAAACTTGTCATATGGGTCTTGTAGAGGATCTAAATCCTTATCCTGGTAATGATACTGATAGCTTTGATTGCACTGTTGATGAATTGGGTCCTACACCAGGATATTCACCTGAGAATGATGATCCTAATGATCTATTGTCATTTGAGTTATTCTTTGCTTTAGACACATATGAGACTGCTGAATGCGATGAAGAGATATCTTGCGACATTCTTGGGAATCAAGTTGATGAATTGTCACAGGGAAAAGATCCAAATTATTCATCAACAATAGAGGGGAGCATTGCAGATGCCATATACAAGGAGATCCTGGAGGAAGATGAAGAAAGTGAAATAAGAGATTCTTTTCCCGAACAAGACGTCTGTGTCATAGTTATCTCAGAAGATGAAGCAAATGACAGCTCAGAGAATGATATCACAAATGAAGAAGATAGTAATGAGGGAGAAGACACAAAGACTAGCTCCTTGGTAGGTCAGCTTTCCATCACTAGTCAAGGATTTGATACAATCAGTAAATCTCCAGTAGAAGGTGTTGCCATGCAGGAGGAAGTAGAGATCACAATAAGCAAAGAGGAAGTTACAATTAAAGAGCCAAGTATTCAGCTGGAGAGCGAGAATTTCTCTTTCTGCAACCAATCCAATACAGGGGAGCAGGATGAAGCCAGTGAAGAACATGAATGCACTGGCGCACATGATGCATTCGATGTTCAGGATGAAGATGCATCTGAAATTGATGACATATGTATTGCTTTCAGTGCAATGAGCCTAAAAGAAGATAAATCTAGTGATGTCCTCACAGTGAATAATCTGCAAAAGAGAAGGTTTGACATTACGAGGAGGAGAAGAAATGAAGAACCAGAAGAAATGAAGGATTTCAATCCACGGGGACCGCGGTTCCTTCCAGTGGAACCGGATCCTGAAGCAGAAAGAATTGATCTCAGGCATCAAATGATGGATGATAGAAAGAATGCAGAGGAATGGATGCTAGATTATGCTCTTCAGAAGGCAGTGACAAAGCTGGCTCCAGCTCGAAAAAGGAAGGTAGCACTGATGGTTGAGGCTTTCGAGACTGTTCTACCTCTACCTATGTATCAGGAACCGATGCAGCATGTCACAACAAGCTTCACGCAAGTGAGACCAATCCAAGCTTGCAGCTAATGGTGTTAGAGGTAAGAATAGTGAGAAAACTAACTTTAGATGGTTATCTTGATGTTAAGAATCTTGGGTGTACTTTATTATATCTCCTTATTTGTTTCAAGAAAGACTTTCTTGTAGATATATGCTGAAATCTAATCTCAATTCCAAGCGAATAAATCTGGATCACTGCAATATTAGAGCCAGGGACCAGCACTAGAGAAGAGATTGTCTATAGCAACAAGTTCTTTGGCGTTTGAACTCCTTACAAGATGGAAGGGTATCATCTGCAGAGAGTATACTGAAATGTAAATGTCGCATAATATGTGATCATATGGTTAGTCACATTGATGGATGTGTGCTTTTTAATTTTTAACAAAGGTGTCTGATTCTGGAATTCTCCTGTAGATAATATCTTTACATATACTTAACGTTAAGAGATCAGAACGTGTGAATGAATGGAGATAGTTGTGCTTAAGCTATTATGTCTCTGAATATCTCCAGTTGCATTTATAGCAAATCCAGAAAGATGATCATTAAAAGAAACTTTGTCTATGTTCTATCCTTATAGAATATAACTAAGATCTGGAGCATGACCCTTTTAATTTTGGAAAGCTTTATTTATGGGCATGGAGCTTAATAAGCTATATGTGCTCAAAGATTGCACTATCCTTTAATCTATTATCAGCATATGAAGAAATGAACAGAAGATCCTATGCTGCAGAATAAGAAGACAAACATTCAAACAGTATAGTCCATGCTATTCAACATTCCCAATAGATCAACACTTATCCAAGGCCCGAGGCTAACACGCACTTATCCAACTCATATATAGACATATATAAGAAATAAGAATAAAAATAGATGTTGTATTTGTAATCCTATGTTAATCCTTAACTTGTTTCTCTTATAAATCTGCTAATTGCGTAACAGTTTGATTAATATCACATTCAACATCTAATCTATATGTGCATCCGAATTAGGTGAACATGGTGGCCAACTTTACTATCAGTTAAGGATTCATGTCGTATTCGAAAACGAAACGTAAACTATCTGATATATGTGATCTGCTTTCAACTCTAGTAATTTTTGTAGAGAAAGAAATCTCTCTAAAAAATACGAGTGAGTAATTCTAAACTTTTAAAACTGGAGGGATATGACGAGTGATTCTAAAAATTAAAAATAAGATGCAAACATCAAGAGTTCAATCTATTCTTACTTTGAAAGGGCAGTCATCTTGGCTGAAAGGATACTGCCATAATATCCATTGTGAGGTTCGGCATCGGCCATACCACCTCCACTGCTCAGCCATACCATACCCAATCTGACCTCCAATCTTAAACCCAGACCTATTGATTAAGCTTAGCCTAGCCCAGCTCAGCCAACACACTCTCTCACGAGCCGATGGGTGGTAACGGGCTAAATTATTCTAGCCCGGCTCAAACCCAACTTGGCCCGATACACTAGCGAGCAAGCTAGCAAATACAGTGTCTAGCCCGGTTGGCTCGGCCTAACCAATCCAATAATCACCTGTGTCTGTACCCTCTTATACCTTAACACCACACCCATTTAACGGAGTGTGGTGATATTTTAGCTTAATACAGCTCAATTTCTTTAAAAAAAAAAAAAGTGTGGTACACCGTACACCTCAAAATTTTATAAAAAAGAAAGCAAACAAAGTGTGGAATGTATAGTGCATTGGAACTACCAACCACCAATTCCGTCTTCTCTCTTTTATCCTGATTAGTTATCTCCTCGTTCCCTTTCTTCTCTCTCCGCATTGCCATGGCTCTCAATCTCTTCTCTCGCTCGCTTCATCACCTCCCTCTCCCCCTTGACAAAACCCAGAAGGGCTTTTCAATTCGACCATCCAACCGCAAGCCCCTTTCGAGCTCTCTGCTCCCCAAAACTGCCTCATTTCGGAGCTATGACAGCCATGGAAGACTTGTTACTCATGCAGTGCAGGAGGAGCAGTCCCAGTCTGCGAAATTGGACGAGACCCAAAAGCCCAAATCTCCTGAATCCTCCTCCAAGCTGGTTCTTGTCGTCGGAGGAACCGGCGGCGTTGGTGCGAAATTTAATCTCCTTCTGTTTTCCTTGTCTCGTTGATCATATTATCCTACAGATGTTCTTATCATGTAGAAGTAGAACTAGCAATTGTTGAATATGAACTGTTCTGCTTTAATTCAATATGCTCTTGACGATTAATTTGAATTTTGATGTATTATAATAGTTGATTTTTTAAACCAATTACTGATGAAATGTTATTCATCCTCGCACGAGTATATCTTTATTAACATTTGGTATAGGACTTTGGTTCTAGTGATGATTTAAGTAAGTAATCAGGATTGGATTGACAATTTGATAGGAGTCACTTTTCTTGTTGTTGGATTCGGTCGCTCAAACTGTTGCTTCCATTGACAGGGAAGTCTTTCCTGCCAGTTATCTGTCAATGAGTCAAAAAATAAGTGAAATAGCCGTGATATTTAGCCCTACATAAAGGTTAGATGCTAAAAAATGGGTTCACAATTTATAGGTTTAAGCTTTTGGGTGGATAGATTCCATTATGTGTACAAGTATCTAATCCTAGTTAGGTTAGGATTGTGGTGACTCCTACATCCTAAGTGTTTGGGTTTCGCTTCCCTTGTTGTTGCTGATACCTAATAATTGAAACAGGGAATATGGATGAGCTATACAGCATGACTATTTATGTTTATGGATTTTAGATATGTTTGCAGCTTAGGTTGTGCTTTCTTCTTGTGAGGTAAAGGGTGGTGGATCCACCATTTCATTTCACCAGTAGTAAACTTAAAACAGAAGGGCAAGAAGACCGATAAGGAGATAACAGTGATAGTTAATGACAGAGAGTGGCAAAATCCACACCTTAGAAATCCAAAAGTCAATGACAGCACTTAATATATTTACCAACTACAGATAAAGGTATCAGTTTATTTTATTTTTTCCCTTCATTTTGTTGTTCCATATTCACTTCATCAGGTTCTGTGATGGAAATAATTGTTGTAGTTCCCTTCCTCCTAATTGATGTTGAACTGACTTAACACATGCCATCAATGGGATAAAATAAGTTTTTTCTCTCCTAAACATCTATAGAGCGTTATTTGCTTTTTGTCAAGTTATATGCTGCATTCACCAGATGAACTTTCAGCATGCCTAATGAATTCATATTGTAATGAAAAGTGGAAACGCTTCTTTCCAGGGCAGTTGGTAGTTGCATCATTGCTAAGCAGAAACATTAAATCACGCTTGCTGCTGAGAGATCCCTTAAAAGCATCTTACCTGTTTGGTGAACAAGATGACAGCATTCTAGAGGTATGCACATATCAACCAAATTACGTCTCTGTAGTTATCCAGTTGTACCTTTTCCTTTTTAATTTTTTTCTTCCTGGTGCATTGGTTTGTGATAGATATGTGAAGGAGATACAAGGAATCCTAATGATTTGGATCCAGCTTTCTTTGAGGTTTTTCTTCTTGATTCCTATAATAGTTTCCAACCTAAATACATAAGAATTTTGTACATGATTGAGTATTAAATCAGATTATAGGGCTCTTGTTTCATAGGGAGTCACACATGTGATTTGCTGCACTGGAACTACAGCATTTCCTTCAAAGCGCTGGGATGGAGACAATACCCCTGAACGAGTAGGTAGGACTAGTGCTCTTGCCCTAGGACATCATTTTTCTTTTCTGGTTAATTTTTTGTTTCTCGGTGTATTTTACTATTATTTCGTTTATGTGGCATTCGAGAATACACTTACAAGAAAAGAAAAGGAGGGGGGAGAGAATACTGTGCCTAGAAAATGTTTTTCAGTTTCTTAGGCTTAATTATTGGAAATTTGGAAATACAGTTCCTATGCTTAATTTCTGGCAATTTTGTTAGCGAGCTATATTATGGTATACTCCTTGTAAATGCTAATGAAATTCTTCTCCTTTTCCATAAATGTCAGAAATAACTGCAAACCTTTCTTGACTTTTTATGTAGCCAGTTGATTATCTTTCAAAGAAATTTGCTCCAAGATTAATTGCAGAATATTTCAATTATTAATATTATATTTTTACTTAAGAGTTGTTTAAACAACTTTGTTTAACCTTAAAGGATGATTCTTTTTTTGAAGATTGGGAGGGCATCCGGAATCTTGTAGCAGCAATTCCTTCGACATTGAGCAGATTTATTCTTGTCTCATCTGTTGGTGTCACAAAATATAATGAATTACCATGGAGGTTTGTTTCCTATTTTTTCAGAATTCAGAGTATTGAAGAAGTTATGATATTTAAGATTCTAAATTTGAATTCTTTATGAATAATTATTTGCAGTCAAAGCAGCTTTTTATCAATGACTTTATAGTGGAGTATTGAGAATGTTTAAATAGTTCATGCTAATCAGTTTTTCCTCATAAAATATGTTTGTTGTTTCTACTGAAAGCAATATGTTTAGCTCAGAAGATATTGGTTTCGGTTGCATCTTAGTGGAAATCACTCTCAAAACTAGCAAGATTGGTTTCAGGGGTAAACAATGAGCTAGAGCTGAGTTTTGTCCAAAATGGTCTCAATGACAACTCTTTTAAGTACAGTTCATATTGGTGACTAGATTTTGCCCTAATCCAACTGTACCAACCCAATAGAACTTCTTCTGACAAGCTATTAAGCCTAATGTAATGCATTGGAAATCTAAGAGAGAATAAATGCACACAGGTTTTCGTGGGATTTGGCTTGAATATGATATCTTTCACTTTGCTCCTTTCCGTCCCTTTGGGCAAATTTCCCTTTGAGGCTAGAGTATGATTTACTATGGCACTGTAGTAGTCAAGGCAAAATTATTCAATAATGCAAAGCATCTGTTTATATCTATGTCTTACGCTCAAATCTGCTCTTCTTATCTCTGCAAGTGACAGTGACCATTTTCATCATGTCATATGAGTCTTTCTTTTCTTTTCTTTTTCTTTTTTTGTGCTAGTTTATCTATATTAGTACATATGTTGTGTTGTATACAAATATTTTGTTTTTTTAATATATTTAATAAGACCAAAACCCCATCAATACTAGAGAAATGCAGACAAAACCTATGGGAACTCGAAAAGTTTCTTTTTTTTTTTTCTCAAGAGACCGAAACCATAAATTTGAACCATGGTTTTCCTAGACTTCAATCTTTGATACCAGAAAAGGAGCGTCCGAGCATGAGGTTCCCACAATGCATGTTTTGGGGAGGTGCAAGATTATTCAGCCCCACTTCCATAACTAGAGCGACTATGTGCAGAACTTGAACTCCCCCACCGCTCGGGACACATTAAGTATGCCTAAACTACCATATGAAGTGATGGCATCAAAAAGATAAATATATGTCTTTCTAATCAAAATAGAAGCGTTGAAAAAAATTTTTAATGGATTCTTTCTAAGCAATTGGGCATGAGATGATTTCTTATTAGTAAAGAATTGCTGATTTTTCTAGATTACTAGTATGTTGTACCTTTGAGAAATAATAATATGTTGTAGTTTTTAGGACTTCTAGAACTACCAAGTAAATATATACTATTATAAGGTGTTAGAATCTAAAAGATAAAAAAAAACACTGTTCTCTTGATGCTTATGCTTTTAGAGTATTTAGTGAGCAAAAATGTGGTATCACCTTCTGAGTTCAAATCCTACTAGGCTTGCCTTATCAATTAAATATAAAAAATCTCTACCCAATTAAGTTGAGTCCCATGTTAGAAGTAAATTAAGCTTTTAGAATAGTTAGTAAATTAACATAAGGAATTGTAGCTTTTATGTACGAAACTTTCATCTTGGCATACTAAGTAACCTATCATTAATACATGTCATCAATGTAATGATTTTAATTTACTAAACTGGTACTTAATGTCCTTTTTTGGAGGATATTATGTATAGATTATGTAATTCTGTAAAGGTATGCATCACCTTTGTCCTACTATATGTGCAAAAGCATCAAGTGTATCATATGCCCATCCTCTCTAATATGCTTGTTTGCTTTTTTATTTATAGATGAAGTCTTCCTAAGAGCTTTTGACTTTGGCTTATCATTTGTAGCGTTATGAACCTCTTTGGTGTTCTTAAATTTAAGAAGATGGGGGAGGATTTTGTTCGCAACTCAGGCACTCCCTTCACCATTATAAGGTGCACTATACTTTATCTCAACATAAATCTTGCTTCCGTATCTACTCAAAATAGGTGTTTCTAATTGACAGTGCCAAACTACCCTCAAATTTGTCTTTCTTAGTTAAGATGGTTATCTCTGTTTGTCAGGCCGGGAAGATTGACTGATGGACCCTACACTTCATATGATCTCAATACACTACTTAAAGCAACTGCTGGAGAACGAAGAGCAGTTGTCATAAGTCAAGGTATTGTTTTGATTGTTCTTCCCAGATGGAGATCTCAAACATATTAAGAATTTTGTTTCTTTTAATTACAAGTATGTACAAATTCATCCAGTTTTCTGCATGTTCTGTTATTTGTCTGTCATATGAATATCTTGTAAACTTGTGCTACATGAAAAACTCTTACCATCCTTCATTCATCTAGAATTTTATTCACATCTTCCAGAAATTTTCATGGTGAGAAAGCACTATAAAACTTTTTGAACATATTGTAGCTTTGACATACATAGGATCAATGTTGGTAATCGCCATTTTTATGTGACTTCTTAAATTTTAAATTTTCACCATCTATATGAAAACGCTAACTGTGGTCGAGATGGATGTTATGTGGTAGATCCTTTAGGAGGATAATTCCCACTTAACGCATTTTGGATCTTCCTGTGCATGCGTGCTAAAAGATCCTACAGCTTATCCATCTGACCTGTCCCTCTTTCCCTGTAATGAAGAATATTTCATCAATACTAGGAAAGGGAAAATAAGAAATAAAAAAAGATTGACATGATATTAGAGATAGGTTAAGTCTACATTGATCACTGCTGACATGTCCATAGAAGCAAAGACATAGATGCTAATTTAAACAGAACAAATTACAAAAGCATCAGGTTTATATGAGACAAACCTTTTATAAACTCAAACTTTTCTATATTACTTGGCATCGAAGGCCATTGAAATCGAGAAAATGGTTCTTATGATAAATAGATACGCAGTAATGTTATTCGAAGAAGGATATGATCTTATATTAAGCACAACATAGACTATTGAGAACATGGATGAGTGAAGTACTTCGTTGAATGCTTTTGGTTCGGTCCGCATAAAAAGGGCTCCTTCGAGCTTTGCTTCTGATATGGAAGGCATCTGTGGGTTCTTGCTATAAATGAGTATAGCATGAACTGTTTTGAACTGCTAAATATAAGATATTGCTTTTGCCAAGTTCTAAGACAGATTTTGAAGTTGATCCAGTTGTTTTTGGTTGCCTATTGTCACGACCCAAAATAGGAATCATGACCGGCCATGCATCTCAATATGCTTGAGATGCACGAAGCCTTATTAATACTCTCTAATATATAAATAAAATGAGAACATGCTTTATTAAATTTTATAAATAATTGTAATAAAAATAAAATTAAATAAAACACAATGTTAATGTTTTTGAGTCTCTAAACTAAATAAATAAAACATCTAATCTAAAGCATAAAATCAAAGGAGCGGAAAGGTAAATAGGTGAATCCTAAGTGGAGGTGGAGTCCGGGTACATCTCGCTCAGTCTCCCCGCTGACTATTACCTGAAATAAATAAACAAATACAAAAACAATAGAACCCATAAGCCAACAACTATAGCTCAGTGAGTGGAATCCACTCGAAAACTAAATAAATTTTAATTCATATTAAAGCTGAATAAATTAAACTAAAAGCAACAATATCCATCACAATATGCAATAGGCATGCTCTCTAAATAATAACAATGATAACAATAGAGAGATGTCACATCTTGTACCTTGCATGTTTTCAACACATTAACATCTTTTTGATATTTATACTGTCATATGTCTCAATGGGTCTAAACCCTGTGGATCCACATCAATTAGAAGTCACTTCGAGATGACGCTCGGGACTTTTCTTTATAGCTGATCCGGTTAGGGTCATCAGAGGGTATCACCCTGTGATCAACACACTCTGTCTTTTCCTCTAACCGTTGAGAGAAGTTAGAGTCACTTAGGAAATTTTCTCATTTTTCCTAGGGACTGTTCCCTAACCCCGTCAGAATCACTTAAGAAAGTCACCGCAGTGATCTAGTTTAGGACTTTCTCCTGGACTTCCAGATAGACTTGAGTCACCACGGAAAATCGTAAACGATTTATACCGGGACTGTTCTCTAAGTCATATCAATACTAGTCTCATTTTTCTTTTCACAAATTTCAATATTAGCACAAAGTATGGTGATGCACTGAATATAATAATTAAATGCACATAGAAAATAAAACAATTAAATTTTCGCACGTACGGATGAAATAAATAGACTTGCACACAGAAATTGCAACAATTTAATTTTTACACATGAGGGTGAAATAAATAATTTTCACACAGAAAATTTATATGGTCTGATAAAAATACGAAATACAATAAAATAAACACGTGAGTGAACCCACTCACCTGAGTCTAGGCAAGACAACCGAAACCTCAAATCTCTAGCTCACGTACTAGAATTTCACCACCGGGAATGAGTGTGGTGGTTCCAATTTCCTCCGGCGACGCTCCGGCTGGCCGATTCCACGGCGACGACTCCGACGGTGAGGAAGAAGCGAAAGAAGGGAGGAAGGAAAGAGAAGAGGGCTAATTTATAGATTAGAAGAGGATTAAATCTAATCCGATTTGGATTAGATGAAATCCCCCCTTATCAGCCTTGACGCGTGCTGGAGAGGGAGAGGGGAGGGGCACCCTCCTCTCTCAACCCCCATATTTTTATTTATTTATTTATTATTATTCTGGTTCAGACACCAATTGTATACTCCGCAGCAATAGTTTTTCTCATCTACGCTCAGTTGCACCTAGTGTGAGTTTGCTTCTTACAAAATATGGCGATTTCCCTGTTATGCTAACAGTGATGTATGAGAACTAGCAAAACAGTCTAGTATAGTGATCCTACAGACTAAATCCTAGCATGATGCAACATTACCGCTCAAGTACTTTCCAAAATTGGCATGCTTTTAATGGAATCAATGTTCATTTATGGTATCCTGCAGTTCTAACTTGTAGTCAGTAGTAATGTCTACTTCTTATCCAAAACTAAGTAAATAAAGAGGTAGATACCTATATATTCATATTCTTAGACAAACCAGGTCTGTTTTTCTATCATTTCCACGACACACTTGTAAAGTTTTCATGTGATAATTATCATGGCTGGATGCTATTATGCTAATTTTGCTTCTATTTAATTTATATATATATATATATATATATTTGTTCTAATAGTTACACTTTCTTGTCCTATTAGGAGACAAACTTATGGGAGAGGTAAGCAGACTAGTGGTGGCAGAAGCCTGCATACAAGCTCTGGATATAGAAGAGACTCAAGGACAAATATATGAAATCAATTCTGTTAAGGTAGTTTTCTTACACTTGATTAATGTCTTTATGAAGCTTTATGAAGCTTTTTTCTTTCAAGTTAAAAAATATGGGCATTCTCTTTTGACCCTCAGAAGAAAGCAAATAATTCAAAGTGCATGATAATCAAAAGGGAAAATTATATTTAGAACCACATATTCAGGCTACCTGCTTTGTTCCCTAATTTTTTTCCTTTTTATTCACCCAAAAACACCCTGGGTTAATTTAGTGGAATCAAATAGAGAAATATGCCTTGAGATTCAAAGTGGAATATTGTAATTCCCTAAAATATTCTCCTTATCAGGGCTTCAGAATTAGTTATGGTGAATTTAAATTTAGAAATTTATGTAATGTTCATGAATGTTCCTGTTACCCAAGGTGAGTGGCTCCATGAGGAAGGATGAAAATGTATTTTGCAAAAAATAGTTAAACTCAAAACCTACACTGCTAAAATATACTGTGTTTGGTTCGAGGCAAAGCTTCGAACTTAATTAGCTGATCGACCCTATTTCTTAGTCTTAATTTAGATATTTTAAACGAGACTAAGAAAATATAGTGTTTGGTTATGAACTACGTTAAAACATAATTATTACTCATGATATGATTGTAAAAAAAAAGTGAAAAAGGAGGAAAATAAATAATGTATAAAATTAATGGACCAAAATATCCTTTGACTTTAATGATAAAAGTGATGGATTTAAATTATGTCAAGAATAAAATTGAAATCAATTCGAATTTATACTAAAAATTTTATTGTATTTAATAGGAGTGAACTTGGTTAAAAATAAATAAAAATATATTTAATTACTGAACTTAGCTAGAAGTTACCCTCCGAACTTAAAGCAAGCAACGGCTAATATTTCTAGTAACTGAATGCATTCATATTTTTTTTGACTGTGATGGTTAGTTAAGATTAACATTTTGATACCCACTGTAGATGAAATAACTTGAACAGTTTGACCTCTCTGTATAACTGAGACAACTGAAATGGACTACTGCAGGGAGAAGGACCTGGAAGTGACCCTGAGAAATGGAGGGAACTTTTCCAAGCTGCTCAAACAAATTAGTTGGGCAATGCGCAGCTTATCAGGAAGAGTACTAAAAATATTCCATGATCTTAATCTTGTCCATAGCAAGGTCATCATCCTCTCTGTAAAAAATTTAATGCCGTAAAATTCTTTGTAAATCCATCATTTGGGATGTAACATTTGTATCTAAATTATACTGATCATCTCCAAGGTTCATTTATAATTTGCATTCTTATTCATTTTTGGCAGATATTATTGTGAGCAGGGAAATTGAATCAACCTCATCAAAAGCCATAGTTTGACTCATGTATCAACAGTTACTTCCTCTTTAGAAGTGAACATGAAGTCTAGTGCTGGATTATTAATAGTTCGATGTTAGATTATTACTCAATTAGAGTCAGCAATTGCCTCTCCTCATCCTTCTATCGCTCAGTGGTTATTAGCGATTTATTAATAATAGTGGCTTAGTTAAAATCCTTATGTTACTGTGGGATAGTAAACACATTAAAATTTAATATAAAATTTTAATGTAGTTTGGTCAAATACTCAAATATCGAGTACGGATTCAGATCCAAATTGAAGCCCAATACTCCTGACAATCCTATAAATCTTTCGACAACTGGTCAACGGACAACCCAACCCTGTAGGCTTTCTCCGACCCAACTCGATTCTACGTCTAGATCTGTCCGAAATCCGAATTCAGAGCCGGGGACAAACATTTTGAGAAATTTTCCAGATTCGGATTTGGATTTGGGTACCGTTAAATATAAATCGGTCGGATCTGGATTCAGATTATCTGATATCTATTTACCCGCAAATACAACTAATTCTAATTAGCCAACCCTATCCTATCCTACCCGACCCGACCCACTAGCCCAATTTAACCCTAACTCATATATAACCAACCACCCCTCCATCCGACTCTCATTTCCCCACCTCCATCGCACGCTGCCTCCGTTGCCCGTCGCCGCCTCCCTCTCGCTCATACCTACTTCAAGGAGATTCACTCCGTCGATTTCCGAAGAAAGGTGAGATTTTTCTGCACCTTGGTTTGCTAATACCTTAGTTGGGTCTTTCGGTTTGGTGGTTAATTTGCGAGAACTACATTTAACTTGTAGTAAATGTGATTAGAAAGCTCAGTTCTTTATTATTTCTTAATAAGCAAGCTCAAAGTTTGGTAATTGGTGCGGGTGCAATGACGAATTACTTGTTCTATTCTGTTTTTTTTCTTTCCTGGTTACTATGCGTTCTTGGTTTTCAAATCAGATAACCATATAATGTAGGGATTCAAGCTACTCGTCCACTTTGTCCCTGTCAGGCCAACTCCAAACACTTCACCTACAATGCTCTACATCGTTGGTTTAGGCCTAGGAGATGAGAGAGACATCACTCTCCGAGGGCTTGATGCCGTTCGAAGCTGCCACAAAGTGTATGTCGAGGCTTACACTTCTCTCCTCTCCTTTGGCCTTGCCTCCGATGGCCTCTCCAAGTTGGTACGTACAACTTCAATGGGTTTCTCTTCTTTCTCGCTTTTCCCCATTAGATGTTCGTCGAAATGCTTACATGGGGATGGATACCGATTAATTGAACCAGGAGAAGCTTTACGGGAAAGAGATTGAGGTGGCAGATCGAGAAATGGTGGAGGAGCGAGCTGATGTCATGTTGCAAGAAGCTCTCGAATCTGATGTGGCTTTCCTGGTTGTTGGGGATCCTTTTGGGTATGGATGCTTCTTTTATGTGGTAATATGAATTATAGATGCAAAGTATAGCAAATTTTTCTTGATGATATTGTTTTGATTTTGCCTTTTTGGTAATTCAATCTAAATTAAATAGTCAATTGGGGAAAAGGCATTTTCTTTTCTACATCATCTTTGCCTGCCTATTTTGAGACCCAATCTGACCTTCTTAGCTAGCCAGAGAAATTATTATCTTGCCTAGTATAAGGTAGTGTTTGTTTCATCATCTTACTATCCATGATTTCATCATCTTTTTGGTGTTTTTAATTGACTGCCTAACATTTGATGCAGTGCAACAACACATACCGATTTGGTTGTCCGTGCAAAGAAATTGGGGCTGGAAGTCAAGGTGATACACAATGCATCAGTTATGAATGCAATTGGAGTTTGTGGATTGCAACTCTACCGTTATGGTGAGACAGTTTCTATACCTTTCTTTACCGAGACTTGGAGACCAGACAGTTTTTATGAGAAGATTCAAAATAATCGACAACTTGGTCTGCACACTCTTTGCTTACTAGGTGTGTAAAGCTTTCCTTATTTTTAAATTATACTCAGAAGCCTTTAATATGTGAAGCATGAAGTCATAGTAATTTGAGAAAATGAGCACAATTAGTCATGTAGTGGCTTGGTTTCTTTGAATGTGATATTGCATGTTGATTTTGGTTCTAGTATGAGTTGTTGATGAACAGAACTCTGGAAAGTACTTAACTTGGTCAAGGAACTTCTATGCTTTATATACTGTCAATGTAACCCGAGCTAAGGTTGAGGACTGATCCATCAACTTGTTATGCAAGATAGGAGTAGAAGCTGCAAAGAAGAGAACTCTGATTTACCGCTGATGTAAATATTAATCTGATACGTAATTTATGAGAAAGCAGTAGAATATAGAAAAAGCACACTTGAAATTTCATCATTCTTTGTGGAAAAGAACTTTGTCAATATATTTTTAGCCTTCAAAAGATATTTCTCTAGAATTTTCTTTGAGTTGCTCACTTCAGCTATATTTGATGATTAATGGAGATGCTAAAGTTCTTTATTCTCTTATTAAATTAAATTTATGAACATTGGTTCATCAAGTAAATCACTCAGTTTGATGGTTAGGGTTTGTTGGTGTCTGGATCAAGGAACCAACCTCTTGCCTAACAGGGGTAAGACTGATATCATTTTCCTTTCCAAGACTTTGCTTTGATAGGAGCCTCATGAACTAGGATGCGCTTATCAATTATCTAAAACAGAAACTAAAATGTTTATGTACTCAAGAAATGGTGCACATCTATGTGAAAAACTAGCCATCAACTTTTTCCTTTTTTAAACCTAGCTGTAAGATCTGAGCAGTGCTGAATGTCAGAAATGGGTTCAAATTCTCACGATGCTTATCTTGTCATGTCGAGGTCTGCTTGTGCTGAAGTTACACACATCAAGATTTTACATGATGATCTTATGTCTTATTCTTTTTTAAATTGCAGATATACGGGTAAAGGAACCGTCATTTGAATCGTTGTGCAGGTAACCCTCAAATCCTCAAGGTTTAGTTTAGAGTTTCCTTGGCTGTGTGGAACTACACTTTTGGAATAGGTTTTCTTCTAATCTTTAAATGTGTCATAAAGTACTACATGTGCATGCCCGTCCATGAAACATTATGCAGTTAGATATATGTTTGTGTTGTTGAAGTACAACTGTCCTCTCAATACCAATTTGGTTCTTGTATTTACAGAGGAAAGAAAGTTTATGAACCACCAAAATTCATGACAATAAACACTGCTATAAACCAGCTCTTGGAAGTGCAGGAAATGCATGGAGAATCAGGTACTTTTTTTTACTTGACTCAACCATATAAAGCCTATGAGCTTATTACCATAAATTGCATTTACTTTGGAGCACAGCTTCTATAGAAACCTTTCTGGTTTCGGCCATTGTTTCAGATCACATTATCCGGTATCAACTGATACTTCAAAGCATGAGTCCACAGTATTTGTATTAAGTTAAACCCACAAAATTATAGAAATAATTCATCTTTGTTTCAACTATCATATCTCTTAAATGGTTACAATAAAACTGATCATTCAATTTCAAAATTATCTGAGAGCATGAAATAAAGCATGATTCCACGAGTGTATATATTTATAGGTAAGAGTAGCTTCATCTGTTGCTAGCTTACATATACACATTGTATCACATGGAAGTTGGATGTACAACATTGTCCAAGATAGAAACCAGCACCTTTAAGTAGAGAAAAATTTCAGTTTGGAAAAAGAATCTGAAACAATTAGGGAAAAAACTTAAAATAGGTACTGGGCCAGCTCAGTTGTGCTCCATCAACTGAATTGATAGCACAACAAATTAACCATTTGAATTAACCTTCAATGTGATACAACAAAGATAAAGTGTAAAAATATACTGTCGCAATGCATGGGGTTCATGCAAAGATGAAGTGTCATTTGCTAATTATGTGAGTTACATGGATCCCTTTT
Source organism: Typha angustifolia (assembly GCF_048772165.1). NCBI lineage: Eukaryota > Viridiplantae > Streptophyta > Magnoliopsida > Poales > Typhaceae > Typha > Typha angustifolia. Next base: position 4,208,884 of record NC_133252.1, on the reverse strand, counting down.
TACAGTTTAGATCTAGAGTATTTCCATGAGAAACGGCATTATAACCAATGAAATGCTCTGGGATATTGAAGACAATTAGGCGAGCATAGATCAGATATTAATTATCTTAATAAAGCAACAAGAAACTTGATTTGTACCATGAAAATCAAGAGGATTTGTAATGTAGCTTCATGATACATGCATCTATGTCATGAGTGACTAATATTGGTTGATTTTCAAGGTTAAGATGACAAAAGCATATTTAAAATTATTAATTCTTTTTAATTTTGAAGTTTCTCAAAGTATGAAAAAAGATGCTCATCTGTTTCATTAGTTATGTTTAGAGACTTTGAAGATGTAACTTGATCTATGACACCAGAACTTGCAAGTCTTGCATATAGAAGGGGAAGGAATTATTGTAGTTGTCCCATAATGCACTGATGTCTAATCGTTGTGAATAAAAAATTACAACACATATCTCAAGGAAAGTTGCTTATGTCTATAAATGCAAGTCCAACGTAGTACATCATGGTAATTTCTGGTATTGGTAATTGTAATTGGGGATTTCCCCCTTCTCTCAAAATTTACTTTGTTCAATCTATAGCTTGTAATGAAAGAAATTATTCTGCTGGCCTGCTTACCACAACCTAAGACCATTTGGATGTTGCACTTAATGTTTTCTCTTGCTTCATCGAAGACTTTATAGCAATTACTATGTTCTTACTAAGTTTTGTTCAAGAAATGAAAGAAAATATAGTAGAATACTTATGTTTCTTCTTTTTGGTTGTCTACCAGTGTACAATGCAGATTCATTATGTGTAGGAATAGCTCGCCTTGGAAGTCAAGATCAGATGCTTGTTGCTGGTTCAATGAAGAAATTGCTCGATGTTGATTTTGGTGCACCTCTTCATTGCCTCATTATAGTAGGAGAACTTCATCCTGTGGAAGAAGAGATGATGCAATTTTACTTAATTAAGTAATCAAGTGGAAAAGACTAATCTCTAGCACTGGTGCTGATTAACAGCTGCCTTGCAAAATTAAGGTCCGTTTTTTTTAATAATAACTTTTGACAGATGCCATGTTTCCTATGTTTTTACATTTTCTTTATTCCTGCAAGTCATTTATTTCTTTAAAAATTATGGACATTGGCCTTTTGTTTTATCTGTTAAGCTTTTCATGGCAGTTATTCAGCGCCAGAGAGAGCTCCACATGCACCATTATGTTGTTTCTCTTGACAACCTTTGCTAATGAGAACTTTTTGCATGAGAAAATGATCTGTATGTATTATTATAGCATCAAAAATTGAAGCATGACTAGGAAATACATTTGCTCTATAATGATAGATCATATAAGTAACAACAACAGCTACAACAATAGCAGTTCAGGAAGATCCTTACATCACAATCAGTTAGCTCCACAGTGAGGTCCTTGTGCATGCGACATTCAAGAGATTTTTTTTTTCCATGGCATGCTGCATGCAACTAGTCTTTGGTGCTTGTTCTTGCCTTTTGCACTTTCAGCTATTGATTAGAATTCCTGCTTATGCCCATGTTATAAGTAGTATTCATGGGGCATTTCCAAACCATCTCAAGTGATTTTAGCTCATTCATTTCCTGCTACCTTAACTTTCTAGATTCAACCTTTTGTTGTTTATAGTGACATTAGTTGTCCATCTTAGCAGCTTCATCTTTGTTATGAACCTATCTTTTAGCTACCCTTTATCTTTAGATAATCACTGATCTCATAGTTGGTCTTAATTTCTCTAAGATGGTCTTAAGTGATTATGTAGCAGTTTTCTACCTCGAACTATTATGCTATGACCAAATGGCCCAGCAACCTATTACTACCACCGAGCTTTTAATCTTTTAGTTTATGATTGTAGATTTATTTTAGTGCAAAATTCTCTACAAAATCAGGTCCTATTATGGTATTTTTTTTTCCATTCCTGTACTCTCAAACACCTATTCAGAGTGAAATTACTCCATACTAGTCTCTAGTGTACTATGAGCTCTTTGTTGGGCATTGTTAAAACTCGTAAATTTGTTTCTGAGTAGTGTAGTGTAGTCTGTTCTTTGACCAACAGTATCAGCAGAAACTTTATGTGCAAGCAAATGATTAGTGTAGAATATGTCAGTGTTTTGATTCAAGAACTCATTAACAATTTGACATGCAAATCAAACATTTCCTTTTTCTTCCACTACTGAGACATATTAACGTCCTGCTTTTTTTTCTTATTTGCAGCCATCATTGGAAGAAATGTTCTTTTGTTGTAAGATGATCTATATCCTCCAAACTGAAATGTTATCTGTATCCCCCTATTTACAGAAGAGGTGAAGGAAAGAAAAACGTATCCTTGTTTGGGTGTGAGAAGAAGGGTGATGTGGAATTCTTTTTCCGTGGATCAAAAATTGGTTCAACACCACACAGTGTCCAGTTATTTATTCATGTAGAATTAGGGACTTGATTGCTCCCTCTTTCACACTAAAGAGGGTGATTTGGAATTTTACTTTGTTGAAATTGATACCAGATTAACAGGTAGCTATGTATTTATGTACAACTCAGTGACATGATTTGCAAAATTTAAATCTTCACACCTCGTGATGTTTCAGCATAGTTAAATTGTTGAGTGTATAATCTCTGTAGCTGCAGTTTACATTTGTGCTCTCAAAATACATTCACATGAATTTGAACATATTATTTTTCTAATCTTCTGTAGAAAGTTGAATATAGCTCTTCTTTATTTTAATGAAACTGAATGAGGAGGGGGGATCCTATTGGATCTACTTCGTTCGACCTTTTAGATTGTGCAGCTAAACCTTGGCCTTAAGCTCATAACCTCTTAGTATGGCGGTTGCAGGCCGCAGCTAGGCAATTCTACATGTTTAAATATCTGCACTCTTCTCTTGGAGTTGTTAAGTATGGTCCATCGATTCCTACTGGGGATGATGATTACTCCACCGTTCTTGGTAATTCGTGGATTTTCTTTGACTTTCCTGAATGTTTGTTTACATTAATTTTTGAGACAACGCATATTGTATGAGAATTTCTGATTTTGAATCTCAACAGCACAAATAAACTTAGTGACTTTTCTCAAAAAACCCAAAAAAAGAACAAAAAAATAAAATAAAAAAGAGAAAGAAAATGGGACCGATATGCACTTAGGAATAAAATAAAAGGTGAAGTCTAAGAAAAAAATATGCAAGCTATGTGCATATCCACTGGAACATTGAACCAATAAAAAGTTAGAATTTTCACTTTTCATTCAGGTAGCTTAATATATGTTGCTCATAAATCCTGTTTATATCAATCGTAAGTGGAGCCTGCTTAGGCAAATTCCAGCCTAGTCTCGAGTCGGGGCTTAATATACCAGTTAGAGAGGCCCAGGTAGTGGCCAACCATTGGAGGTCCATTCATCTGTCTCTGCAGTGCTGCATCAACCTGATAGTATCACAGGAACACGAAACTTGGGAATGAAGATATGATCATAGTTGACTCAAATTTCAATCGCGGACGACCTTCTTGCATGAATATTGATACAACAAATCGTACATACAAGGCCAACTTCATACAGATCTCTCACAGCAACTAGAACAAAAGCAAACTGGAGAGCTTACTGAAGAGAGCTGTTCAATATTTATGACACGAGAACAAGGGAAGACCAAAATGATTTCAGATTTATTTCCACAGCATCGCCAGAACCAAAGAAACAAAAATATATCTGAAAGATGAACAAATTTTTCTTAGGAATATACTTTTTGGGCTCTAACTGAGCTTTTAGGAAATAACAGCAGCCTAAAGAAGGTCAAAAGAGTAAGAGAGAAAGCAACAAATTCACGAACAAGTCCGTTCTCTCATTTTGCTTGTGGATGTGAAGCAATGAAATCGACAGCAACCTTGATGGTGTCAATCTTGTCAGCCTCGTTGTCAGGTATCTCAAACCCAAATTCCTCTTCCAGGGCCATAAGAACCTCCACAGTGTCCAAGCTGTCAAGGCCAAGGTCCTTCTGGAAATGAGAATCTGGTGTCACCTGCACAAGACCAGTCCAAAAGACACTTCCTATCAGATTTGAGCAAGCAGCGTTCTGACATACATTGCCATTTAGATTAATTTATCTGCCACCAACTTCTCAACATTATGCAACAGTCTACCAGAAAGGCAGGAATTTCAACTTTCAGAAATGATTATGTCCAATATTTAACTTATATAAGAATTTTATGAATCCTACACATTTGTGCAACTAAAGTTGAAAAGAAAAATTACCATTGGGTGCAAAATTACATGGAATCTAAAGGTTTGTGCAATTAAATGTGAAACACAGATCTAATAGAGAATGATGGTAGGGTCTAGAGACCTAAGAATCAGTTGGTATTGATGCATGCGGTAGGCTATAGTAAATTGCTTACATCCTACAGTATATCAGGATGCCCTTGCCTATTTCTACAAATGATGATGAACTAATTTTGCCAAGAGGCTTGCAGGAATTGCTTCTTATTAGAATAAATGGAAGACAATAGACAAGAATCTGAGAAAAGAAAGGCAATGATGCAACAACTGGAGACTTGATCTGAGGATTGGTCTTCAAGCCTAGATTGTGATACAATTTTATTTTTCGACAACCGCTGGATATGACATATCACTGATCAAAGTACTGAAAATGAGTTGCTTGGCAAAGACATATGGCCCATAAATTAGCAAACTGAAGATTTCTAATAATATTGTGGAACAAGTGGATAGGATGAAACTAATAAGTTCGAACTACAATATGAATATCTTGGCCAGCTTAAATTGAATATTAATTGATCAAAGAACACCAAACATTTGGTTTCAACTGAAAATTGATGGATTGAGGAGCACGAGAGATGAGGACAGGTATATGACCTTTTCTATAGATAACCAATGAAGTAAGGTGGTGTATTATTCAAGTGTATCTATGTAGAGGGCTCAAAGCTGCAGAAAATAGCTAGTATCTCTACTAGCATATGCTGCTAACAGGGGAACATAAGCCAAATTGGGAACATTTGAGGAAACTAAGAAAAATAACTTATATTTCTCTTAACACAGTCAAGCAGGCAAAACTAAAATTAGTCCTCATATATGTGTGCCAGGTTCTCTGTAAATAAGAACAAGTCATCGTTAATCCAAACTCTGGAGAAAAATACAAAGTGATATATATTTTTTTCACAAATCATTATGGCACACTTGGAGCAATGTAGGTAACAATGAGTACCAAATGGAATTTGTGGAGTTTGCCCTTAGAGACCTGAAAGAAAAGCACACCAAAGGACAAAAGAATGTCAACAGTGAGATGATTTCAACTTTTAGCTCCCAGCAATCTTTGTACAAGATTTACTTCTCTTCACTAACACATGATTCTGTTACTCCTCGTCATGTACAAACCTACTGAATTTCATAAGTTAATCCATAGCACAAGAAGCACCATTCAGAAAGGTCAATGATATCTCTTATCTGATGATGACTGTTCTGAGAAGCGGTCAAATGCAACTGCCTCATAGTACAGGATTTGCTTCTCTATTCACCAAAACATGATTTGGATACTCAATGTAATGCGTCAATCTACTTAATCATAGAAATTAATCCATAGCAAAGGAAGTACCATTTCAGAATGCTTAGTTACACCCCTTATCTGAGGAGCACTCTTCTAAAAAGCAGACAATGTGAATGCCTCTGCAATTACTTATGCAATTTTAATACAATAATACTTATAATTTATACTTCCCCTCTTAGGGATAGCCACCTTAGGCTCTAATATGAATAACTAAAGTTTTGTTATTTAACTTCTTTAATAATACCTATTATTAGTTTATTACAGATACGCAATGTGTCCTTGAATAGAGAAAAGAGCCTATCTTCCACATTCCTATTCAAGATCTTTCATTTCTTGGTTTCCAACTTTGCTTTACATATATTTAAAAATTTAAGGACTATTAAAAAGTCAACTTTTATAACACTGCTAAAGGTAATCAAGCAAAAGTATCACTTTTGCATGCTATGGTGGGTATCATTCTCGAGTTATAAGACATTAACCTTTAATGTAAGTTATATGTATGTATGCAAAAAAAAAAAAAAAAAAAAAAAAAAACCTCAATGTGCATGACTACACAACAAATTCCAAAATACATGATTTCCTAGAATCTCATAAAACTAGGAAAGATAAACAATGCCAATGAAGAAAGAGACTAATTGCTCTGACCCGATAGGTGAAAAATCCACTTAGTTTCTGTTCTCTAGATCTGCTTGCTATGCAACCACCAGAAGAATGCAGGAAGACTTTTCTCAACTAATTTGAGTCTTAAATTCAGCATATAAAATGTAGAAGCTCCAAAATATTTGTTTGCTAGAATCCTTATAAGAAGTTAAGAAGTTGCCTGCTATCTTTTTAAAAGGGAAAAAGTAACCTCTGAACAACCAGTTGACCCAAATGTGGCCTCACTCAATTAAAAAAAAAAAAGACTATAATACCAACCCAGCATCACTCCCAATTCTTGACTAGACCACCTCTCTCTATAGAGTTTTTTTACATGTATTTAAGTAAATCCTCCAAGATAGTTATGACCACATATTACATGGAATCTCCTGTGATTCTCCAACAACATCTAAGTTAGAATTTAAAACCAACTCAGAGAACTTACTTATCAAGAAATTCCAAAAGAACTTCAAATTGATCGTTCATTTTTGTAGGAAGATAGGCCTCTAAGGTAACTTATTTGTATAGTGCCATGTCTATATGACATCACCGGGTATCTTATGCTGCTCAAGCATGCACTCACAAGAGATGTCACTGTCTTACAGAGTTTTCACTTCTGAACAGCCATGTAAGCTTACTTAAATCAATCATCATAAAATAATTGACATGGCATTATACTATTATCCATAAAAGATATTATTTAACCTATTAGGCTTTTAGGTCTTCCATTTCCTAGTGAATCTGTTTTATCTACTGTCTAGATAAAGGACATTAAGAGTCAAAAAGAGAATAACAAGGGTTCACAATATCCTACTAGTGGTAATTCCTTCAATTACGGTTTGTCATGCCGATCAGCACCTAGCATGTGTCACACAATGAGTGCAACCTGAAATCTATTAAGGCAAGTAAAATTGGTCTCTTTGGCAGCAATAGCAATACTTTCCCAATAAAAAGTAAAAGTTGGAGAAGAAGAAAAAGATATGAGAAATATAGGAGATCTATAAGGGATATAAAATATTCTTCTTCAAAACATATCAAAAGGTAAAATTTTATTTCATTCTCTTGACACTTTAATACATATATTCAAACCAAAAATATGTATAAAATTCTAAAATATATATTAGAGGTATATTAGTGGCACACTCGCATATTGGGGTGCCCTGTAGTGATCGACATGTGTCATGTCATGCTGTGCCAATAGAGTATCGGCATGGCACATGCCACTAGCTTGACTACATCACAATCTTTGCCTTCAATGTCCCAAACCAAGGTGACATCTAAAATATTCATGTATGAGTTGGCATAAACAACAGAGTAAACAATTCAAAATAATGGCATGATAGGCCTATATAAGAAGGGACAATAAGTTCTCAATCAATTTATTTTGTCTGAAACAAGCTAGATTTATGCCAACACTAGTTTCTTATTGCACTTGCATTTTTTTTAATATATTAAGATTCCTTAGCCCCTAGATAATCAAGTGTTGGATCATTAATCCTTCTTTGTGCATGTCGCTATCATGATCTCTAATAGTTAATTGAAGGAAATTCTATTCTAATAAAGAAAAAACAACGTAATTTTAGAAGGTATGCAAGAAGTGTATCAATTTGTAGGGGTAAATTAAGACATGACATGAACATATTGTTCCCAAAAGAGAAAAAGACAAGCACATTATGATCTTGGTAATCACTTCCTAAGAACACAAACCCCTTAAATTGAAGGTGGAAGGCTGAATTTAAAAGAGGCTTGATAATAAAAACACCCCATGAATTATAGAGCGGTATCACTTACTACTTTTCTTTGTGTGTGTTACAAAACACAACCCAGCTGTTATGACGTTGTTGACGAAATTTGACCAATTACCCTTTTACCCTTGTAATAAAGGTCACTAAGGCACCAGTAGAGGAGTTTAGTAACCCTATACCCTTGGAAGGGAAGGTTTTTCCTTCCATCAAAGGGATAAATCGCATGGCAACCCTGTTGCCCTCTGCTCTTCTTTGATCTTGGTTAAGCTTTCTTCCAATTTTGATTTCCCTTTCTCATTTAATGATATCATCCCACATTTCACTTTGAAAGGGAAGGAAGATCAAAATCAAAGTGTTTCTATTGGAAAGGTTAAACTAACTACAAAATATCAATATAATAAAGCTAGAAGGTAGAGAGGGAGGAGACAAATTGGGACCCCATGGTAAGAATTCTGATATAGGAACTTGAGAAAGATAATAAAGCTAAAAGTTTGGGGAGAGGTGTCAAACTTACTTTGGCTTGTTGCACTAGAGAATGTGGAGAGAGAGAGAGGACACTAGATAAGGTGGAGAGGAATGAGCAGAGGGAAGAAAGACGGGTTTCCTTTTAATTCAGAAAAAGGTGCTTCGGCATATGACATGCTTAAAAAGAGGATCCTATAACCTTCTATATCCAAAATTTAAAAGTCCGAACAGATTACGTATAGGAGAAATTGGTGGGCATTGAATTATTGATAGTTCTGATCTACCTCCTATTAGGTCATCTCATGGAAGTTTCTCAAAATTTGTCAAGAAATTTGGGGTCCATAGGCCATATACAAGAATCTTAATGAGGGCAATGCCACATATATCTTCCCTATTAAGATCTCATAAATGGCTGGAGCCTCTGTAATGAGGCAATCCTTTTCTGCACATGAAATTCACAAAGTCTGAATAAGAATTAGGCCAGCCTTAAATAAGTAAATTGGTTATTATGGAGTGGTATTTATGTAGGTATATCTTATCATAGGTCACCTCCTACAAATCCCTCTAAACTCTGGGATAAAGTTTCATGCCAAATCAGGGAAAAATGAATTCCTCAAACATTTACCTAAAACTAAAGAAACTCAATAAAAATCATATGCAATGCGTATGATTGAAATTCTATTACACTTGACAGAAAATATGGAGCAAAACAGTCTTAAATTTCCTCATCTTTCTTTCATTTATCATATTCAAATTTAAAATGCAGCTTAGGAATTCAAATTTACAAAGGAACATAACAGCATGTATATTCATTGATCAAGTCTTGTAACCATTCACTGACATATACAAACAGCCTTCTAGTTCATAGTCCTTGAAAAAATTTAATGATCCAAGTGCACAGAAAATTCAAGCAAATGAAGGAGATAATGACTAATAAGGTCGCAAAGGAGAGAAGAAGAATAAATCTATGGTACTAAGTGGGCTTCAGTCCTTTTTCATACTTTGAAGAGTCTATAACCGAATATATAGAAAGGATTCACCATCATCATAAATCCTAACATCTGGCATCACCTCTTATAAAATGGTCACTCCATCCTTATCCTACCTTCAAACAAACGCCTCTACTATTACAGTCCCAAAACAAGTTCAGCAATGAGCAAAGATTAACTTAAATCATTATAATTTCAACAGTTAAAATACTCAATATGCAAGTACCAATATTGTGTGGTACATATGCAAGTACTAATTTGAGAGGTTTAACGCAAATAAGAGACCACAGATAGTATAAACAACTACTAACTAAAAAGCATCCCTCCATAGACGGCATTCATGGAATCAAACATCTCACATGCATAAAACTGAAATGATCCAGTAACCGAAATCTACCTATTATTCAACCAGCACGGGATAAAAACGAAAATTACGAATTAGAAACTAAGGGAAAAAATAGATCCCGATGTAAGTGAAGCGATCTGTTGTATAATACCTTGGCGGGTTCGACCTTGTGGAAATTCTTCACGACGGTGATGATGCGATCTCTGACCTCGTCCTTGTCGAGGAACGTCCCCTTTACCTCCTCCGAGAATCCCCGCTGGAAGAGGAGGAGCTTCCCGCCGGAGAACAGAGCCGGCGCAGACGCCGGAGATCCGACCGGGATGCGGATGTGCTTGAGGAGAGCGCTTCTCGCCGCCGCCGCGAAAGCCATTCGATAAAATTCCGCAGAGAACACTCGAAGGTTCGAAGAAGTGGGGAAGGAGAGAGGGGCGAGTCTAGCGGAGCGAAGGGAAATATGAGGAACGCACGTGAGGCTGGCACGTGAGGATGCAACGTAGTGGTCTAGTTTGGACTTCGGATACGGGCTAATTCAAACCCGACCCGTCTTTTTATTTGTTAAACTATGATTCATGCGACTAAGAAAAGAAAATGTAAAAATTCAGCATAATAAGGTGAAAATTTTGATACTTATTTATCCTGTCTATTAATTAGTTTTATTACTCGTTAATAAGAGAGCTTTATAAATGGAAACATTACATTATGTTAGTTAGTATATCAATAATTTTTGGGTGATTTGCAAAAAAAAAATAATAATAAAATACTTGGTTTTTATTTTTATAACTTATGTTGTTCTGTTTTCCCTTGCAAAAATAGTTTTTTTTTTTTTATAAGTTTGTCATTCTACTACGAGCAGATGCATCCAACAGTCAAATCATTTATAATCTATGAGTTCGAATCAGTGTATGGAAAGACGATCGCGAATTATGGGCGATCACTATATCGTGCAGCTTATTTATGGGATAGAGTGCCTGTGGTTTTAGTACGATTAAAATTTTAGTCTGTTTGTATGTTATGTTTGCAAAGTCAAGACCGACCAATATGATTATTTACTTTTTTTACATGGGAATGTGTCTTTTATCATAGATGGATGATTTTTCTCAATACAATAATATTTTATCACAAATGAAAGCTTGTTCATAGACCTAAATCTGCCTATGTAAATGGACAAGTTATAAAATAGACAATTGATCCAGACTATATATCATATATAAATGTTGTAAACTTTCTTAAGGAATTAGAATATATTCTAAATTTCAAGTTGTATTAAAACCATTCTAGATATGACCTAATTATCGGATTGAAAGAGATCAATAATGACAGAGATATTTTGAAAATGTTAGTTATGTATGTTGGTATTGAAAGAATGGATGTCTACATTAATGTGCCACATTTGGATAGTAATAAAATGCTTTACGAGCCAATACTAAGAGCCCATTATATCTCAACTAATGCTAAGGCTACTTCTGAGGTTGAGGATGAACATATGAGAACTAATGAAGAGATCTTGCTAAAGGTTTTAGAAATAAGTTAGGACAAAAGCAATATTAGTAATGATCAACATATGAATGTGAGGAGGTATCAATTGAGATTACTCAAGCTATATATATTGAAGATCTAAATAAGCAGGCTACTAATAAAGATAATGAGGCTGCTAAAAATGTGTTGAAGAGGAAACTAATCTATGAGAAAATAAGCTAATTTAAGAGAAGATGAAGCAAGTATGAGAGAACATGAATATGAAACTGATATAGAAGAATACCAAACTAGATTGGTGATTACTCAAGTAGTTCTAATAGGGAATGGGATAGTTATAATCTAAGTTGATTCTTGAAATAGTTTTACCAAATGTGCAATCTTTTAGGTCATTGCTTAAATAATTTTACATTAGAGAAAGCTATCAACACAAGTTTATAAAGAATAAACCGTCTAGAGTTATAAATTGTTTCTCCAAATGAAAATTATCAATTTAGATGTCATGCATCTCCAAATAGGAATGACTAAATCTTATTAGATTAAGAATCTAAAAGGGTCTCACTCATGTGAAAGATTTTAAATCAATTCAAGAACCAACTATAAATTATTGTCAGAGAAATATGTGGAGCAATTAATGGACAACCCTGATTGGAAAGTAAAGGTTATAAAGAGGGCAATAAGAAGAGCTTGGATGTTGAATATTTCAAGTATGCAAGTTTATAGAACAAAGAGGAATGTTATAGAAGCAATTTAGGGCAATCATAGAGAGTAATATTAGAAGTTGTGAGATTATTGTAAAACAGTGACAAGCAAAATTCTGTAAGCACAACTGCAAGTAGAAAGACCTACTACTAATGAACCATCAATTTTTCAAAAAGTATCTATTATATATGTTGCATAGGCCAAAAAATTTCTTGATGGTTGTGGACCTTTCATTGGCTTAGAAGCTTGTCACCTAAAAGAGTCATATGGTGGACGATTACTTATAATCAAATATATCCATTTGCCATTGTAGTTGTAGAGGCTAAGTATAAGGATAGCTAGAGTTGGTTATAGATAACTTTATTTTAATAATTAGAAGACCAAATAAGAAGAGACAGATATTTATTTCAGATAAGTAAAAGTATATATATTTGAATTATTTCATTAACAATAATTAGTTTTTGAGTTATTTCAAAATCAATTAACTATGAATCATTTCTTACAAATATATAGTAACTAGTACAAATATTTAAGTAACTAATACCTTAGGGGAAGCATAGGTATTGTATTAGGCCCATGTATGCCAATTTTTCTAAACTATTCAAAGGCAAAGAATACAAAGATCTTATACGGGCAGTTGTAGGAACTTATAAAATCCATAAACTTTAAGCATATTTAGATGCATACAAGGTAGTAAATTAAGATGCTTATGCTTGGTTGATGAAGGATAATCTTTCTTGTTGGGCTAAGAGTAGATAAAATCTTAAAAGTAAGTATGATAGGATTGTGAACAATATAAGTGAAGCATTTAATATATACTTGAAGAATAATAGGAATAAACTAATCATTTTAATAGCAGAGATGATAAGAAGGGAGTTGATAACTAGATACAATGAGAAGATGCAACTTAGTGCTACTTTCAAACATAAAGTTTTTTCAAAAGATTTAGAAGAAGCTGAAAGAGAGGAAGACAAAGACTAGAGAATATGAGACTATATATGCCAAAAGTTTTTTTTAAGTCAAAACCACATTCAAGTCTTGTATATTGACCCAAAAGCCAAAATATGGGCATTTACAAAATTTGGGACATCTCTGGGATACTATGTTGTCATGCAGTTGCTGCATTATTTATTAACCAAAGATAGCTAGAAGATTTTTATTGTTGATCTTGTCCTTGAAAATTTTGAACCATATGATTTATCCTATTCCTAATCAATCAAAACGGCTACATACAACTTTTGATATGTCATTTATCCACATTATAGAAAAGCCCTTTATAAACCTAAGAAGAGTAGAGAGAAAGCTGAAGATAAATATAGAATTCCTTATCTTGGAAGGAGACATACATCTTCAAGGCATAGATATTGTAAATAATATGACCACAATATAAAGACTTGCAGAATAATAGGATCAGTTGAAAATATTAAAATAACAACAAGTTTCAGAACAAAAAGATCAACACAAACATTTAGAGGTAAGAGCAAATTCAAGATGAAGATGTCCAAATCCTAAACTAAAGTTTAAGTTATATGTTACAATTTTTTAGCAAACTATTTTTTAATCATCAATATTTATCTTTCAACAACAATCGTCTTCAAAGGGCCAAGGTGTGCAAGATAGTGGAAAAGGTCAAGAAAATGGAAGAGGCCAAAAAAGATGAAGAAATAAGGAAGTGGAAAAGGTCAAGAAAGAGGACAGAGGCCACAACATCTTAGGTACTCAAGAATTAGTAGCCAAATGATTTGTTCAAATTAGTACTTATTATGGACGATGCTAACTTAAAAGTGTTGTTAGACATGCCGGTGGTTTAATGATATCAAACGTGTTGATGCTTTGGTGATGTTAAATTTTTGGTATGTGGTTAATGATAAACTTAGTGTCATAATATGTTATTATTTATCATAACATATTGTAGACATGTTTTAGTAATGTTAACATTTATGGTGATATGAAACAATATTTACATGATGTAAACATGTTTTAGTGATGTTAACTATGGTAATGTGAAAAAAAAAAATTAATTTTGTAGTTCTATGCGTTTGTTTCAAATGTGTTAATGGTACGATGATATTAAATAATATTTGCAACTAATTTTATTGTTTAGCTGTGAATCTGAATGCATAGTAATTTTAGAATTTTTGTACTCTTCATTTATTTTCAACTAGTAATAAGTTCAAAGCAAATTTATGTTTGACAGATTTCTTAATCCATTGCCAATATAAACCAATAAAACTAGACTTACTACTAGAAGATAAAAAAAATAACAAATAGACTCCTTTCTCTTTATTTTAGAGGATACAATCAACATTTGCAATTTCACACCTCTTTAGCAATTTTTATTAACTTCTTCTAATTTTTAATTAGCTTCTTCTCAAATTGTAGACTTATAATCTTTTCTTGATGCCATCAATCTTTTCCTTAACCAAACCTTTGCTTCATAGATATACTGGAGGATTCCACCTAACAAAAAAAAACTACCAACTGTTTGGATTCTACAATGATGAATGGAAAAAAAGTGGTTTGATTAGTAAGATTATCTAGAAATCTTGAATCTAACCTAGTAAATTTATACTATGTAGGAACTTTTTCCAAGATTATTATCTATGAAAGAAGTTATCAACACAACCTTTATTCCACGATGGCAATACACCTTCCCCTCCCCAATTGGCTATGATTGATAGCTATTGATGGTGCTATAAGTAGAGGCCATCAATCCACAAGTGTTGGAAGAGAATGGAAGAGAAATGAAGCTTTGGAGGAGGCAAGAAGGGGAGCAGCTAAGCTTTTGATGAGCAGGGAAGAGGAGAGAGAGCTAAGCTAAGCTTTCAATGAGAAGGAAGAGAGGAGCAGCAAAGCTTTTGGATGAGAACGGATGCAGTCCTGCTGAGTTAAAGATGTAAGGAAAGAAGAATAAAATTAAGCACTTTAGTTAATTAGATTTTATTAAAATAAGGAATGAGGGCAGCAGTGTTATGAAATGCAAAAAAAAAAAAAAATAGTCATGAGCTAAGCACGTGACAAGTTTTTGTCAAAATACCTCACGGTAGAAGGTCATTTTTTATAATCTTCATTAATTTAGGGGTGTTAGTGTCAAGTTTTTTTAGTTCAAGGAGTCATTGTGTTATTATGTAATTATTCATGTCGTATTAGTGTTATTTAATCTATTTTTATGCATCATTAGATGAATAGTGTCATTCTTGGCTGATACAAAAAAAAAATATGATCACATTGAAGATATTTTGCTTTACAATTAGTGATAATATCTTGAGCATCTTTTGTTTTAATTTATTTGAAATATTTTTAAGCTTCAGATTTTAACCTCTTAGAAGTTCTTCAGAATTGGATAAATGTTGTGGAGCGGGTGTATTGGGTGTATGAGTTAGATCTTCAGGTTCCAATTTTATTTGAGCATGAAAGAAATTCATATTAACAAAATTAAGAAAAAATTTGCCATAATAATAAGCAGAAAAAAAAATGAGCAAAATAAGAAAAGAATTCATTTGCTTGCTTCTTGTTGACCCTTGATTAATCTCAATTTGTTAATCTTGCCTCAAAACTTTCAAGCCTTCAATGTTAGAGTGAGTCTTAAGATATTTAGAGAATTATTATCTATTTATAAGCATGAGAGGGAACTTAAGATTATCAAAGTACACCTATAAATTATTTTTTTATTATTGTTGAAAAGAGTAAAATAGTAAAAATCATAATATTTATTGTTTTACTCCAAACTAGCCTACTTTTAGATTTTCCTTTTATTTACCAGACCTAGACTACATGCCTATTAACTAAATATTATATTTCCATTGTTCACGTGTCGTGGACTTTGCGTTGATAAGCCTATGCATGGGCATAATGGGCCAAGTTATAGGCAAATATAATCGGTCGGGTTGTGGGCGAGCATAATGAGCTGGACTGCAATAGCAAAATGGGTTGGGCCAAGCGAGTAAAGGCATGGCCTCTACCGCCCATTACCATTTTGAGCTAGGATCAGGCTTAGCCTGGTTAAAGTCAGATAGTTTTGAGTTGAGCATGAATGGGGTGGGACGAATGTTCTCACCTAGGCAATGATTATGGTGATAGGCCCATAATTGAGGTTGTTAGTCTGCTTTGACGGATGACTAATCAACTTCGATGGGTGATAGACAAACAATTCTATCTTTAAAGTCTATCCTCCATCTTAAGGTGTTAATTTTGCACGAGTACGAGTGTTGGCCGGTGGGTCTAGTGTCTGGTGTAGTACGGGTAATGATCAGTAGACCTTGTGTCATATGAATAGATGGACTTGTTATTACAAACCAAATCTACACTGATTTGGATGTAAGAAATTTGTAGTACTTTTGTGGGTGGTAGCCTCATGAGTTACGGTTTCAATGGTTCTAGTTTCACATGAATCAAATATCGTGATATAAAAAGTTATAAATAAAATTGTAAAGGAATGTCAGAATGGGATAAATAAATAAATTTTCAATGTTGCCTGATCATCGAAGGGTGGCAGATGGTCAAGGGTAGTGGTGAACGACTACATAGTAGAGTAGCTCATGGTTGAAGATGGTGGCTAGGGTTTGGATGCTCGAAATGGTTTTATAGTTAAGACAATCTGACGGCTATAATAAAAGATAAAGACGATAAAAATAATTTGGCTAGACTCAAATTTATTCAATGATAATAATCAATACATGTTCACTTCTATTATAAAAGTAAATATCATAGCAAATTGGATCCACATATGAATTATCTATTTTATTTAAAATTTAAAGTAATAAAATAAAACTAACTAACTCAATTTGATTCGACTTGACTCAACCAACTCGATTAACTTAACCTACGAGGTCGAATAGTAACACTTGTAAATGTAAAGAAAGTTAGCATATATGGAGCCAAACCTTGCTAGTTAATATAACTCATTAACATGTCTTATGTTGTATAAGAGATGATAGAATATGAGTTCATTATTCATACATTATTTGTCGAGTTAATTTTTAGTATGAGATGCATACTACATGAATATGAGTTGAGATTGCACGGGATCATTTTTTTGGCTATTTGTGTACTTTGAATGTTGGGTAAAAATTTATGAATCTTATCACGCCATGTATTTTCTTATAAATTACCATGCTAAAGATAGTATCACTTAATAAACATTAAACTTTTCCACATTTGACACATGATACAGATTGATCGCAATCGTAACGAAAGCTTTTATGACGATTCACCTTATAAGGTGCGAAGCCTCTTTTATTATTATTTTATAATAGCATTGTAAAGGGACATTTTTTTTTCCTTCATTGTATTTTCTCTTCAGCATGTACTCTTTATTCAGAATTTGTTTTTATACTATTAATAAACATGTTGTGGCTTGCGGATTTTTACGTGTTTTTATTTTTTATTTTATGCGGTGATAATTGTATATCGCTAGCTCTTCCAACCTTCACATGGTCTATGTTACACGTGAAAGACAAACAGCAGGATTGGGGCATTTTCTTGAAGCCCATTGTGAGTGATGTAAATGAAATGATCTCATTTTTAGATTTTCTTATTCTTTTTTTTTTTGGTCTGCTTATCAATAGATTTTATTAGTTTCTCTATATAATTGTGATCTATGAGATTCAATAGTTCTCATTTGTTTGATATAGTAATTTTTTTAGTTTATCTATAAAGATTTTATTAGTTTATTTATGTAGTTGTGATACGAGGAGTTTTGTAGATTTTAATGAGAGTTAAATATATTTTAACCTCGTGTACTTATGTCTAAAATCACTTCATTCATATACTTTAAAAAGTCTCAAATTAATCCATATACGACTAAAATGAGATCATTAGCTTTTCCATCAAAATTAATTTAGTGCACCCAAAAAAAATTTAAAATTAGATGGTAGGCTGAATTTCTTCTTTTTTTATTTTTTTATGAACAAAAATACCCTTCCCATTTTATAAAAGCATTTATATCTTTAAAAATACTCACATGTTTTCTTCTCTTACTTTCTAGATAGTTCTTATTATATGTTAAGTTTTATCAAACCTAGTTTTTATAAAGTTTAATAGTTATATCATATCTAAGAACAAGACAAATATAAGGTTTAAATAAATTCAGATCAAAAACTCATCTATGTTGCCTAATAAACATGATGAGGTATTTTGGTCATTTGAGCATGCTCCATTAACATTGATAGAAAAGCTGACGATTTTAGTTTAGTCGTAAGTACATAGGAGTAAAATAATTTTGGGCACAGATACAGAAAGGTAAAATATATTTAGCCCTTTTTATTTGTTTATTTATGGAATCATGTGTTATTATTCCTAGAATTTGGTGTTAGTATTTGCATATTCTATTGTTAATATTTATGGATAGTCATGCCGGTCAAAACCAACGTCTCCGAATCGACTAGAGTTCAAGTCTTCTTTGATAGGGCTAAATCCTCCTTCGGCCGGTCGATGCACATCCTGGTGACCTGCGTCGGGTTCTCTACCCCACAATCGCCGGCACAGATCTCAAGGACTGAGACTCCACCTTTGCGATCAATACTCGAGAGGGGCTTCCTCTATTGCCAAGAGGGAAAGCGACGGCAAGTGGATGGTGGTAGTGTCATCACTAGTGATGGCTCTGTCCCCCGGTACGAGGCATACATGGCTTCAAAGGCTGCGATGGAAATAATGGAGGCGATGGTGTGGATACCTGTCGAAGGGGCTGAAGGGGACGACGATCACGACAAACTGCGTGGCACCGAGGCAGTGGGGACTGATGGGGAGGCTCAAGAGACATCATGCTAGACGGTGAATGATGAGGGTGCCCGGCCCGAGGCTCAGGACCCGACATCATGCGGCACGGGCCAGCTAGGCTTGACCCCGCCCGTCTGCTACTCTTTGCCCTTCTGCTATGGCTACAGTAAAAATATTTTGGTATTATACTGCACGAGGAATAAGCCTAAAAATAGCTACTCGATTAGCTCAATAGACCCCCGGCCCGTCTGATTATCACCTCTAAGCAGCGGCAGCTACCTATGCTCAGCCCAACATGCTGGCACGTCAAGATGGCACCAAATATATACACATCCCCTATCGCTTGTCTCTATGCTCGTCAAAAGTTGATCAATGGTTGATGTATAGTCCGTGGTCGCAGACTCGTCGCTGCTGAGTAGAAAAAGAGCACGGAAAGCTTAATAATTTCTCCGAAGGACGAAAAAGAAATCCTTCATCTTGGAAACAAAGCATCCTGCTGCGAGGCCCCCAGCCCTGCAATTCTTCCCATTGAACCACCTGGAAGTCTTAGTTCCAATTTCCAAAGCCCCACCCCAAAAAAAGAAAAACTCTTGCAAGAATTGTACGGTCCTCTATTTGGGGATTGATTTGTCATCTAGCTTCACGAGGGTGCCAAGGGAAGTGGAAAAAGATCCAAGAAAACAACAATCCAACCTCCAGGATGAGACATAACTCTGTCTAATTTTAGTAGGATTTGATAGTTTTTATATAAATTTGTTAATGAAAACTTTTTAACATATTATAAATTATCGTTATGTTCTTTTAACATCACTCTTTTAGTTTTGGTAGAAACGGGAATCAATCCCAGAATTCATTTAGAAAATGAAATAGAGTTCAGTAAGAAAAAAAGGAAAAAAAATTAAAGATTAAGAGAAAAACTAAAAGAGATTGAATCAATCTTGCACTTAGCGAAGATAAAATAACTCCAATTATCTCAAAAGGTCTTCAAAGTTACTTCAAGGTCTGTTCTTGTGCATGCCTCTGAAAGAATCGATCCATATTAATTTCACTCGTGGCATTGGGTTTATTGGGTTGAGTCTATTTATCTAGTTGAGTATATTAAAAGTAATAAAAGTATTTTTGTTGGGGCGCATTCGAACATAAGGATCGCGTTTAAACGGGGATGCGAACGCCTGCACACGTTCGTAAAAATAAAGAACGCAAATTGTGCATTTGAATGAAATCTAGCCGTTCAAACGCGGTCGTTCGAACACCCTTATACGTTTGCATCGATAGAAAACGAAAATTCCGTATTCGAACGCGATCGATTCCTTAGGGTGAGTCTCTATAACTATATGGAAGAAATCCTAATTGGAGTTTATCTTAGATAATTGAATTGGCTTTGATATTTATTTCCTTCTCAACTTGTCTCTAGCCATTGCGCCCTCTCCCACTTTCCTTCTTCTACCGCCTAAGTTTTTATCAACTTCTAGCTTCCTCTTCTACAACAACTTCTCCCTCTTTACACCAAGGAGTAAACCTAGCATCTATCTAGTTATTAGAGAGTTAAGATAAGATCTAATTGACCTTTGGCCACTATTTAGTCGATTTAAGATCTAACCATCCAAATCCTGTGATCTTGGATTCGTTGGAAAACTCTCTCTAAGAGCAACAACATATCCAAAATTCAGGAGAATCTTTCTGTTAGATTATTCGCAGATTCCTTCAAAAATTACGAGCTTTATCGAGTCTAGAATCGTTGCGGATCAGATTAAGCCGGTTCATAAAAACCTCCTAACTAAAACTTGTTTTAAAATGAGTTACCACAAGATCAAAATTAAACATGTCCCAAGTTTGTCGGACATTTGCTCTAAAATATCGTGGTTAAATTCAGAACGAATGTTTATAACATATTCCCGACAACTAAAACTTTTTCTCTTGAAGTTTAAGATACAAAATATTTATAATAATTATATGGAAAAGGATTCCCCTTGCCACTATTAAGTTATTTCAAAAAATTTATATAAAGGCAAGACAATCATTTCTTAATCTAACGTTATTTCCAATGGTAATTAGGTAGATTGTAGAATATTATTTTTGAAAGAGCTCAACAATTTTAGTGCATTTATGTTATTTTGAGGATAATAATATCATTTCTTGATAATGTGAAAATTAAGTTTTCATTGCTAACTATATAAAAATTCATTTATTATATATATATATATATATATATATATATATTCTATGTATTTCTTCCTATATTGGATATGCAAAATAATATTTGATTCATTTAAAATATAGAATTTTAAAATCTGTGCCCATTTAATATACATGACTACAATCCTACCACTAACCATGTTGTTATTCTTTAATATTTCTAAATTATTCTACTAATTATGATGATTTATTTAGGAATAAAATGTTTACAAGTGGGCATTTAGCAAATTTATAAAGTAAAGACTACTTCTGGTGACCTAGTACTAGTGTGTGTGTATATATATATATATATATATATATATATATATAATAGTTGGTGAACAAATATATTTTCTAAAGATTGTGTATTTCTTTTATATGATTGTTAGATCTGTAAAACCAATATGTAACTAGAAAAGTGATTCAAGCTCAAGCTCAAGTAGTGTGATACTTGAATATGTTCCCGGCCTTAATTATAACTCCAAACCTAGCAAATAAAATACCTTTGGTTTCCATTATTCTCATAGTTCATTTTTTATATTTTAGGCAACTTTCTAATCAAAATATCACTTTTATGTCATTCTGTCAACTGACACAAAAAGCGTTTTTCTACAAACTAAGTCGGTAATCTTGATAATATCTTATATTAGATTAAATATTAAATTTGACAACTACAATTCTTATTATTATATCAGAGTTTCTGAGTTCGATTCTTTTTATAGTTAAACTGTATCTGTCAATATTCTTATTATAATTCTAAACCCTACAATTATAGTCTATTCTCATGTAGAACATCCTATTAGTTTTATTTATTTTTTATATTTTACCCCCTATTAATAAAAAAAATATCAAATGATCATTTTATGTCAGCATTCTCTTTTTTTTTTTTTTTGCTTTAAAAATAAAAGTAAAATTATCTGAAATAGTCTAAAGTTAATCATACGATGTTCCTGTGATATTTTTTGACAAAAATCTAATTGATAAGCAACACAAGGGCAATTCAGATACTTTCACATAGTTAAAAAAGTTAATATGTTATGAAAAAATAAATAAGATGATCTATGTAAAAATGAACAATAGTTCAAACATTTAGATATCCTAAGAAAAATTACTCTTTTACTATGGTTTCTAAACTATCTACTAAAGTCACTAAGTGATTTATTAAGAAAATTTCAGGTATAGGCTCTTTACATGTATACCCTTAAAATAAATTTATTTAGTTTTATACCCTTCTAAATTTACTCCTCAAATCTTATGTTTTCTGCACAAATACTCTCGATTACTCTCAATAATTAAATAGAAAAAGACAAAAACACTCTTAACTAAGAGAAATGTTTAAATTAGAATAAAAAAACATTTTTATCTTTTACCTAAATTGTCCGAATTTTAGGAGGTAGATAATATAAAAAAAATGAGGATTTTAAAGGATAAATATGCACACATCAAAAAATGTGATTTGAGAGATATATATGTAATTATGAACTTTAGATAAGTCTGTAAGCAAATAAGAAATTTTTTCTAAGAGTCTATATGCAGAAAAAAAAAATGCTAAACAATTTAAATACTTTAGTATAACGAGGGGAATAGAAAATTGGTTAACAACTTTATAAAATCATCATTTTTGCTAATAAGTTTTCATATATTATACTTTTATTTCTACCAATATCTTCTACCTTTTTCATGTGTTTCACTAATAATAGGTGTGATCCGAGCTTGATCAAATCTAATTTTAATCAAGCTTGAATTGAAAATAGTATTTAGCCTAGATTTGTGATCAAACTTAAATTAAAATTATTTTAATTCAAGTCAATTTTGAGCTTGATCAAACTTAATTTAGGCTTAAATTAAATTAAAAAAAAGGCTAATTCAATTATAAAATTATAAACTAATACAAATCTTTGCAAAAAAATATATGATAAGATTAAGTTCAGAACTAATTTCTATAAAGTACTGCTTATATTATTTATATATATAGATATATAGATATTATAATTATATCAAGCCAACTCATAATCAAGCTTAGCTTAAAATTATTTTCAAACATATTTCAAAAATCAAGCTGGTCAAACTAAGATACTTATTTTATAAATAATTATTCTTACATTTACTTGTATTCTAAAATAGACATATAATAATTATTTATGATATAATATAAAGCGAAAGAAAATATATTTTATTTTTATAAAATTAAGATAAATAATATTTAATTTGATATAAAGTAGATTGATGGTATAGATATGAATGATAAATTAGTAACTGTGGTATAATAATTTTGATAAATAGATATAGAATAAAATTATTTAGAATAATATCTAACATCGGATAAATAAATAAATAACATCGGATAAATAAATCCGAGATTTAGAATTCCCAAGTCGACAAGGAAGGCGCTTTCGGGTTCTACCGCGCCTGAAATAGTAGACCACGCGTATAGTGTAAAATGTTGACCAAAGCTGCAGCTTCGGATAAATCCGAACCTCGAGGCTCGGTAACGCATCTAATCCACTATAAATACCAACCTCCACCACTACCAATCATGTAACCTTTCTTCAGATATTTTCTCATCGACCATTTCGATCTCCAAGAGGTAAAATCTAACTCCATAAGATCTCTAATTCGTATCAATATGAATCCAATGGTCGGATCTCTGAAGGCTCGGTTCGATTCTTCCTTGATCTGTTGAGAACGATTTGGTCGATGATCTCTGGCCTGGATTTTGGAGATATTGGGAAATTTTTGAGTCAAATTGGGTTTGATCCGAGGGCAATCGTATAGATCGGCGGTTTTCCTGCTTTGTTGTTTGTCTTGATATGTCTTGATCTTGTGAGATTATAGCGTTGACTTCGAAATCTATGCGCACTTTGATATTTTGGATGATCTGGAGGTTTGACCTGAGTTCTTTTGGTCAGATCTTGAAAAGTCGAAAACTAGTTGGTTTGGATCTGCTTATTTTATTCTTAATTGCGTAATTCGATCGGTTTCTCCGAAGCCCATCGTTCTCGGAATTCAAGTTGTCTTCTTGTTTAGCGTACTTCCGGCATCGAGTACCGTTGATTTCAGTTCTTCATCAAGCCCTTTCCATCTTTGTTCTTTTAAATTTGGTGATCGTCGCCTAGAAGCAAAGAATATATCTGAACCAACTTCTGAAGTAGCGATTGATCGGGAGAGACCTTTAGCAACTTGGTCTATTTGTTAGTTTGATCATTGAACTGGTATCCTTAAACAAAGAAAAACTATGTTGTTGACTGTTATTACACTTGAAATGGAGAAGTTATTATCTATGATCTCCTTTTGTTAGTCATGGATCATAGGTGCCTTTGAAGATATCGTTGTACTTTATTTTGATGTAACTAGTGGTCTTGGGACTTGCCCATTTTATATTTGGGATCTGATTCACCAATATCTTTCATCTTTAGAGCGACTGCATAAAGTTTCACTAATATTTGTTATCAGCAACTGTAGTTATTTTATCTCTCCTTGCATTCTGTTTTACTGGTATTTTATTTAATTTACAGCTTAATCACTTACGGATCATAGAACATTAATGTCTCCTTCTTGTCATCATTGTTAAAAATGGATAAGAGAAAGGTAGTGCAATTGTGATGATTGAACATCATAATTTAGATAAGAGTAAGGAAATTTTGCTAGGTGTACAACACGAGTTATTCATCATACTTGTTCCGGTGAATTCTTAAGTGGAATCTATCTTTGGCTAGTTAGGTTCTTACTGACTTGGTAAATTTCCATGATTATTTTTTTCTGATGAGGAAATGAATTTAATCTAAGATTGTCTTTTTCTTTTCACAGAGACTGTTTTATTGCTTGAAGAATCAATGATTATCATGGCAGTACCATCAGGAGCAGCTGGAAGGTCAACACTGAATCCAAATGCACCTCTCTTCATCCCGGCAGCACTTCAGCAGGTGGAGGATTTCTCCCCACAATGGTGGAAGCTTGTAGAAACAACAGCATGGTTCCGCGATCACTGGTTTCATCAGCACCAGGAGCAAGAAACTTTCGATGGTAATCACAATGATGAGGATCTCGTGGACCTGCTGCCAGACTCTTTTGATCTTGGCATCACGGACGAGTTGTCCATTATGGAGGCAGAGTTTGATGCGGCAGAGTACTCCTATGGCATTGACACTAGGCAAGAAGCAACGGGTGATGCTTTTACAAAGGAGAACTTGAGGCCTGGTATGTCTCAATGTAACAGTTGCTACACCTGAAACTCTTCCTCTATCTAATGCTTGAGTATTAGCTGACTTCATTACTTTCTTACAGGTTTAGGGAGTAATGCAGAGGCAGTTATCAGGAGTCTCAATTTGAAATCTCCTAAGAATGGAGTAACCAGAGCTCCTGTAGAATCACCTGTGTATCGTGAGAAACCAATGCAGTACCTGAGCCCCAAGAGCAGCGTTCGTCGCATCATTCAACAGCCTCGCTGAATACCATCTTTCAACAGCCTCGATGAAGACAGTCAGAGTTTGATGGTGTCGCTGCGGCTGGAAATGTAGATCTCCTGTCTTGCTATGTGAATGTAGTTGTACTTTCTTTGTGTACAGAACTAATGCAGTTCTAGTGTTCAAGTTGTCATGGTGGTTGTTTCAAGCTGTTCCTCAGAACTATGAGAAAAGAACGAAGTAATGTAGAAAATGCTGTACTACGGTCCAAGAAAAAGCAAAATATGCAATGTTAGAAATATTTTACCTTCATCCGAAGTTCTTTCGAGCTGCTTAATGAGAGGATGATGTGTTTCCTAAGAGTTTCTGGACCAATCTAATTAAATATAATTTATGATGTTGCAAAGCTACAAAAAGTTTCAACAACCTCCTATTACTAAGTTTCACTTATTCTAAATATATAATTTGCTCTCCAAACATTGCTCTGGTAGAAATGTCTATGGGGACTGGGTAAGGAAGTTGAATGAATTCAGTAAAAAGAATATGAAACCATACTTGATTAGTCATCTATCCAAACCTGATTCGGATGCTAGAGTAAGGAGTATTCCAAAATAAGTTATATTAAAAGATATATACATGTAAGTGTTCGATTAAAAGGCAGGAAGGACGTAAACCATAATAAGTGCGTAATATGGGGTAAGAAACCGAAACATCCCTTTTCTTTTTTCTTTTCTTTTTCTTTTTCTTTGGCCAAATATTGTAATATTCATCCACTTTTAAGCCCTGTTTTAGATTGAAAGCAAGATTTTACTTCTGCATACAAGACATGCTTATTTGGAGCTACTCTCTTACTTATTTGCCTGCACATAAAAGAGTACGTGTTCATTTGTTCTTGTCGTTTTAGGAAGATATTTACGGAATAACCCCATCTTTTGGCCAAAACATTCCTCTAGTCCCAAAACTTTATGATCGCCTTTTAAGATCCTAAAATATTATGGGAGGGAGATTGGACTATACTCAAATTGATAAGCAGTTTGGGTTGCACTCGACATATCATATTATATTGGAGGTGTACTCAATTTGACCCAATTCAACTAACGGCTATGACCCAACTAAAACAAATAATAACTAGTTTGACTTAACCTTACATGGACACACTCATACAATAAGCAATTAAATCTGGAATGCAAATAAGAAAAGACTTAGACTCATCCTACTCAATTGGACCACTAGCTCAGGCTAACTTGGAGGAGTCAAATTCAAACTCCATTCGGACCTAACAATCAACCATGACTCTATCCACCTTGACCTCAAGGTGAGAACTCGGGAAACATTTTCATATCTGACTTGACTATTGAAATCGACTAACCCATTAATCATCCATACCACTCAATTAACACCTCAGTCACCAACTACCCGTCTTGTGAGACTCGACATCTAGATTGGACTTGAATTGGTACGAGCTCACTAATGCCCATCATCAGAACAAGTAATGTTATCTCCACATGCTCGGTCTGTGATACTTGTGCTCCGAGCCTCGGTACATGGAACACTAGATTAGAGATGATCATTAGGCTCGCCCAAATTTGGCTCGAACTTGCCTAGTTTAATCCAGCTAAGCCCGACCCGAGCCCGAGATAGTAGTCGGCCGTATGGGCTAAGCCTTTGCTCGCTTGCCTCAGCCTGAAAGCCCGACCCACTACTGTTATCTATAACCCAACCCATAGTGCATGCATATTTTTATAATTTTTTTAGTCCCACATTGGATATTTAATAAACTATATATATATATATTCTAATGAAAGATAACTAAAATGTCTTTATATAAGCCCATTAAATTTGGCCCAATAAGATATAATATTTTTTATATTTAACTTATTATGTTAGACTCATTATATTCAACCCAAGCTCAATATCTAATGGACTAGTGGGCAATAACGGACTAGAATAGAATATTCTAGTCCAATTAGCCCGAAAAGTTTAGCTCGACCCACCTAATGATCACCTCTACACCAAATACACTCTCGACTCCACTACTAGATGAGTTGTTACATCACAAATCCGATGTGCTCCTCCACCAAATAGGGAAAAAGGTAGTCATAGGCTAGCTTCTAATTCAAGATCAGTCAGAGCGACCTAGAGTGATAAGGTTAGAGTTGGACATAGACCTAATCTCCAATTTCAAAAGTTCGCATCTAGTGTTGCCGATCAATACTTAATTCATCCGATTCTTGATTGCCATCAGATTAAGCCAAACCTGTCAAAATAAGTCATCCCAATCTGGTAATACTAAGTCTATCATGGTCTCCTCCTCCTTTGGCGATATCATATAAGGGGCTAGATGCTCGTACAATGCCTATAGCGGTGTAGTCGATGATGTTGTAAGACGGACCTGGACCACCCCCCCCCCCCCCGAACAGATATAAAGGCTACTACTGAGGACAATCACCCATGATGCAACAAAGGTACTGCTCCAAATAGTGATCAATACCTCTAATTGTTCATATATCTGGGTGGTAGGCTGAGCTTATCTTGAATGTGCTCCCCTAAAGAGCGAAGAACTCCTACCATAATTGAGTCATGAAGATCGAATCTCGATCTAAAGGCATACCATGCAACTTGGCCACATCTCGTATATATGTCATAGCCACTTTTCACACGATGCACATTTCCAAAAGTACCAAAAATGGGCATACTTGGACAGTCAGTCCACCACCACTAAGATGACTATATTATGGGGGCAATTTATCAATGAATTTATGGCTATGTTCTCCTAAACATGTTCCAAAATCTATAATTTAGGTATTTATAAATTATTTCATATATTATAATAGAATATTTATTTGCTGGTACCGTTTAAATTAACGGAGGGTGTAAAATAAGAATTACAAGAAAAAAAGTAGGGGTAAGTTACAAAAATGTTGAGAACCGGACCAAGATGGGAATGGGTTGGTTATTTGGATTGAAGAGAGATCTTGATGATGGTTGGAAAGAAGGGAAAGATGATATGTGGATGAGAATATTGGCGAATACGGATGGAGATAGGATGAAGGAAACGAATGAGTCGCTCTTAGAAGAAGTAGGACCCCGACAAACAAAGAGGAAGGTCTAACCAATGGAGGTTAGAAGACGATGTGAAGTTAGGAAAAGAAGGAAGGAGAGAAAGGAGAGAGAGATAGGGAAGAAAATATGATTTCATAACATAACCCCACTAGGGTGCACTCCATAATACTTAGAGGCTACCATTTGGACTCAAACAATAGAAATAAAACCCTAGAAACAAAGTGTTCTCACCATGGTGCGTTCGAACGCGCTCAAGGCCGTTCGAATGCGAATTTTTCGTTCTCTGTAATTGCGAACGTGTGTAAGCGTTCAAACGGGAGTGTTCGAATGGACTCGAGGCCGTTCGAATGCACAATTCTTGTTCTCTATATTTGTGAACGCTTACAGGTCGCGTTCGAACGCCCCCTAGCAAAAAACTTTAATTTTCTTCCAAAATAAATTTATTTCAATTAATACAACCTGATCCAACTCTAGTTGTATCAAAAAATCTCAAAGTCGGGGTGTGAATCATAAAATAAAAATATAAAGTGTGATTTATAAAATTTCATATATTTTAAAACTTAATTTTTATTTATATAATGTGTCTAGATTTTGTGTAAGAGCATATGCATGAAATATGAGATATTTAATGAAGAATATTGAAATGGAAGATTGACTTTAAAGTCAAAAATATTTAAAATGATCTTAAGATCATCATTTAAGTGCTCAAACGGTGTCATGACAGTCAAAGTAGTATGAAAATATACCCAAGAACACTAGAAAGACAATTCTAGATTCAATTTTCTACTCAACCGTTTGAATTGACTATAGGGCGTTCTAACATGTTTACATAAGAGCGAAATAGACCTTTAGGCATTCGAATAGCTAAGCCTATTGAGTCCAATTTATTATGGGCATTCGAACGGAATTTCGTACGTTCGAACAACCCTACAAAAAAACACAAGTCTGGACTGACCTAGATTAGTTTTCTCGTCTATTTTGCAAACATATATAAGTCATTGAATCCTAGAAAAGGTTAAGAAGACTAAAGAACATGAATTGAAGCTCTAGCGAAGATTTTGTTGGGAGTTCTTCATTGATAAAAATAAAAGATAGGATTTAAATGCTTAATGATACAACTCGTTTGTCTCAAGGGTTTTGAGACAAGTTCATACGATCTCAATGGTCAAAGAGATCGGTGCAATCAACCACGTGAAATAATTCAGCGTGGGATCTAGCAAACAAAAGATCTTCAGATATAGCTGAGCAATTCAGTAGGTAATCTATAAGTGGTTCTTGTACTTGCTTTTTAGTAGTGGTTGATTTAATGCTAGTGACAATGATCCATGGTTTTTACCCTAGTTTGGATTTTTCACATAAATCTCGTGTATTTGCGTTGCTTACTATTATCATTTATTATTTTATGTTAAGTCTTCTCATAAGAGGTCATATAGTCCATATTAGGGTTTGCCCCAGATTTTTCAATTAGTATCAGAGCAATCTTTCTTGTCTTAGAGAGATCCTTTTATAAGTTGGACTTTTTGAGAGAATGTATTGATAAACCTCCAATATTAGATAGATCTAATGATTCATATTTGAAAGAGAATGTATGATTTTTTAGAGTCTCATGAGGATAATGATATTAATCTAAAGTTGATGAGATTTTTATGAAAATGATTAAGACATTTTTGAAAAAAATTCTAAACGTGGCTCAAACAAAAAAAGCCTAAGAGCAAAAAATCAAAGGGGAGTAATTCATTGTTACAAGTGTCAAGGTTTCGAATATATTGTATAAGAATGTCTAAGCTGATTTAAAAGAAAAGGCAA
Organism: Typha angustifolia; assembly: GCF_048772165.1. Classification (NCBI taxonomy): domain Eukaryota; kingdom Viridiplantae; phylum Streptophyta; class Magnoliopsida; order Poales; family Typhaceae; genus Typha; species Typha angustifolia. Next base: position 4,178,815 of record NC_133252.1, on the reverse strand, counting down.
AACAATGAAAGCCACTTAGGATGATGACAATGAGTCGGGTGGAAATGATTTTGAAACATTTGTAAGAATGTGAACACAAATAAAAAAGAAGACGACAGAAGATATGAACATCTGAACGGCGTATTATGAACTATACTAGGAGTCATATAAATTAAAGAAGAACTAAATTAATACTTTTGATAAATTAAAGCTCTTAGAAACTTAAAAAGAAAAATTACAGGTTCAACTTAATAAAACTTTAGAAAAATTGAAGAAGTTAGAAAAAGATAATGAGGAGCTTAATGATCTTCTTGCTAAGTCTAAACTAAAAATAGAAAGACTTACTAAAGAAATTACCTTCTTAAAAGGAAAAACTAAGCTAGACGAGATCTTGAATGCACGAACTACTAGAAAAGAGAAGTATAGTTTTAGAAATATAGGAAACTCTAGTAATTATATGACAATTTTTATTTCTACAGGCACTCATGAGCATTCAAACAAAATATACGTACTCGTGACTCACAGTGTTCCATCAAAACCAAAGAAAATGAAAGGTACACCTCAAGAAAATAAGAATAAAGTGTCTTCAAATTTCAGAAACAATACTCACATAAGAAAATCTAAATTAATACTTATTTGTCATCATTGTGGAGTTAAAGACATATTAGGCCACATTGTAAATTTTTGTAAAACTCTAAACATAATTTTTATTATAAGTTGAAAACTAAACAAATTTGAATTAGAAAAAAAGACCTTTTAGCATCCCTCTAGGATGATGCTATTGAGTGATCCATTAAGGAGATATGTTAGCTATGAGGAATTTGGTTGCTTATTTATATTCTTTAGCTATATGCTTTATGTATATATCTTGTTTATTAGTTTTAGATTATTTTTTAGATTGTTTGACAATTTGTGAGTTTCAGGATTTCTTTTTTAGGTTTAATTATTTTAGGTTTCTCATTTTTGTTTTTGTTTTGGATTATAGTTAGTTTTTAAAAAATAAAGAAAATGGGAAAATTAAAATTTTTGATACACTTAGTGAATTAGAGTGACTCTTACGACAAGAAGTCCTACTATAGAATCATTACTGGAGTCAGTCACTTGTGTTAACACTCGATATATTATTTCTAAGTGTCTTTACTTACTCTTTAGGGATTTTTATAAATCACACCCTACATTTTGCCTATTTTGTGATTCGCACCCCGTCTTTGGGGATTTTATAACGCGACCCTTCCTTTTTATAGTAATGTTCATTTAACACCCTGAGTTAACTTAACCTAACTATTATCAAACAGAACGATACCAGAAAGAGAATATTCTGTTATAATCTATTATATAATTTATAATATTCCTAAATTACCCTTGTACTCATCTCTAATTTTATTCATAACTTAAACCTTTATAATTTATTATCTCATAGCTCCCCAAACTATGAAGAATATCCCTAAATGCCAAGCTGACCTCAAAGCTTCCAAACCCCAAGCAGTAGCTCCCCAAACACCAAGCCATTGGAGTTGAAGGAGCTTATAGCCGGAAGGTTGCAGCTTGGAATTAGAGCTTCCCAAAGCCTACATCACCAAAACATCAAGCAGTCGAAGGTTGAAGGAGGTTGCCTTCCGAAGTTGCCCAAACGACAAGAGCTTCTCCAAGCCTACATCACTCCTCCTAAGTTGGGATTTTGAGGTTAGTTTCTGTAATCATTTTTGGTTGAATGCCATTTTGGGGTTTTAGGGTTTAAAGACAACTCAACCCCATTTTGGGATTTTAGGGTTTAAAGATGATTCCTTAAGGGTATTTTAGTAATTTTTGAACTAGAGTCACATAAACCATATAACATGGTTAATGTTAGTTAGCTAAGTAACGTTAGGGTGTTAAATGAATATTATAGGAAAAATGAGGGGTCGCGTTATAAAATCCCCAAAGACGGGGTGCGAATCATAAAATAGGTAAAATGTAGGGTGTGATTTGTAAAAATCCCTACTCTTTATTACCTTCTATACATATTCATTGTAGTTATTGTGATTAAATCTTTGTGTAAGCATTTTTTAAAAGGTTTTTCTTTAGATATCTCACTCATTATGTTGATATTTACTGTTTGACATTTTTATGTGGTTCACCCTTCTAATATATTTTTTTCTTGTTAAAAAATTAATAAAAAGGGCTACCACATGATTAATGTAAAATCGTCTTAAAAATGTTTAATTTGACACTGTGCACCTCTACATAATTCATGAGTTATCTATATTTTTAATATGGTGCATTGCAAGAAAATGGCTACCTAACTCATATGTAAAAGTTATCATTGTACTAATATAGTTATTTGATATATAAAAAAGATGTGGGGAAAAATAGGGAAAAATGAAAATTATTTTTGAATTGAAATTTGAGATTGTAAACTAAATTCAGATTGACTTCAGTTTAGTGTCTCTTTTTTATATTTGATATCTTAGAATTATCTTATATTTTCATCATTTACTATGACGAATTATCAAGACACTACAATTTAATTTTTTTTAACAGTTTCGAGTAATCAAACCGTTTAGTCTATAATATGCTGATATAAATATTTGTGCATCTATTTACTCTTGACTTTATAATAAATCTAACTTTTTAATAAGTCAATTTGAAATTCTTTAGTGCATCAACCAAAAATACTTAAATATGAAATGTGAACTAAATATTAAATCTTTTAATTTGTGAATTATTTTTTACTTTGAAACTTAGAAATTACATTAAACTTAGAATATTTTGTATGTTTTTTGAATTTATTGGGTGAAAATGATGTGAAATAGACTATGATTATGAGGATGAGTATAAGTGTCAGAATGATTACATGAATCAAATATAATTTTGAGTGATATATTTTCTTTCATACTTTCATATTTTCTCATTTTATTAATTGCATTCTTCGTCAATTTATGACGGAAAAAAAGGATAATAGTGGAGTGGATTTGTTAGTAATTTGGGATTAGTTTGCTATATATATATATATATGCATTTCACTTAATATATATATATTGAAATTATGTAGGATATTTGACGGCAAACAAAACTTATGTTATGCTTTATAGGATGTATATATTATTATGTAGACACTTTGTATCGTAGAAAATTATGTTTTGTCACAAATTGTCGAAAGGAAGATTGTTAGGTTTTATTAATACTTATGTAATTGGTAAATTGTATTTCAAAACATAATTTTAATTTATATAATGTGTTTATATTTTATGTAAAAGAATATGCACAAATTATGAGAATTTGAGCAAAAATATTGAAATAGAAGATTGATTTTAAAGTCAAATTATTTAAAGATCGTCATTGAAGGGCTCAAATAGTATCATAATGATTAATGATTAAAGTAATATGAAAAAATATTCAAGGGCATAAGAACAACGGTTCAGTATTAAACTGTCTACTTAGCCATTTGAGCGGACCATCAGGCTTTTGAACGCAATTGCCTAAGAGTAAAAACGATCTATAGGCGTTCGAACAGCCTTTGCAGGTGTTCAAACAACTAGGCCTATTGAGTCCAACTTATTATGAGCGTTCGAACAGAATTTCGTACGTTCAAACAGCCTTAGAAAAACACAAGTCCTGGACCGACTTAAAATATTTTTCTTCTCTATTTTGCAAATATATGTAAGTACTTAAACCTTAGAAGAGGTTGAGAAGATCGAAAAATGTGAATTGAAGCTTTAGCGAAGGTTTTATTAGTTCTTCACTGATAAAAAAAGAAAAAATATTTGAATGCCTAAAATGTTTTTCATGATCATTTCATCATTATTCTGTAATATGCAAAATCACTATGAATTACGTTCTACAAATTAGTCTAAGCTTTCTTTAATAAATTAAACTATTCTATCACTTTTGCCGAAAGAAAAAAAAAACATGGACAGTATAAGTGTTTACTCTCTTTTATCTCACACATATACTTACATAGTAAATTCAATAAACTCTTTGCATTTATTACTAATGACTGTGTGAGCTAAAGAGCCTGTCAATGTAGTAAATTGACAGCAAAAATGTTTGCTGTACTTGCGCTTTCTGGTGCACAGCAAAACTGTCAATGTTAGCTCAAGCCATTATCAATTCTGTGTTACAGTAAACAGCCTTGCTCATCACAGACTTCATCCAGAAATTGCTTAACGGGATTAGGCTACCTGCACAACTAAAGGCCTTCTTTATGTAACAACTGAAGAATCAATAACTGTCAGATTAATCTCAAGCATCTTATCTTCCTTTTTTTTAAAAAAAATCAAGCCTCTACTTGTTCCTGTAAACATTCATTCCTCTAAACACGGAAGAGTGTGAACCAATGAGAAAGATGATAACTCTTTATGTATTAAGTTCTTAATCTCTTTGGCAAAGTCAAATCAAAGAGCCAAATGGAACACAACCCAAATATACTTACAATATCTAATTATGATTAATCATACAACGCAACAGTACAAAGAGGTAGTAAATTAAATGCAAATGTTAGTAGAAGGGACCATTTACAAAACATTTTCTTGAAGAAATACTACTACAACTTCTGTGCAAGCAGTTCAATTCAGAATGGGCAGCTCTCTCTGTCTAGGAGGTCCAGACAAATGTTTTTCAAGCTCTACTGTTGCACATATAAAAGGTCATGCTTTCAAATTTCCCTGTGCTTGTTTAGAAGTGATGAAAAGGCATCATCATCAACCACGACCTAAGACTCGGGATATCCTGTCAAAGAATATGCGGCACATGGTCATGCTGAATATCATGTCCTCCTTCATCCAATCTACAGCTATCCTCTCCAATGTTCCCAATGAAGATACACGATACATCAAATCACCTCCTCCACTTTCATGTGCCACCCAGGTAAGGCTGAAAGTGTAACCTGCAGTTATTTCAAACAATTTACATGAACAGATTATCTACTTAGATCACTGCAAATAGAAGATGATCAAATAAAAAACTTAGAACTAAAATCAGTCTTTGGAATACTTGTTATAGCCATTTAGGTCAAAAAAGTATGATTATCAAACCATGAATCCCTCTTTGTAATGCCAGAGGCTTTTCACAGGTTTCTGTCATTAGGTAGAGAAGTAGGATTTTCCAAAGTTCTGATCAAGAATGTTAAATGTACCAACCCTGAATAGCAAAGCAAACTTTGAACTTTGCTAGCAACTTTAATGCCTAGTATGTTGTATTCATTTTCTTTTTGATATTGTAATCGCCTACGAAATGAAAGTAGAGGAATAGAACTATGTCGGGGATGATCGTGGAGTTGAGTGATTGAAACTAGGGTTCTATGAGAGTCAGTTTCAGAGCATAGCTGAACTAATTTCAAATCTAAAAGATTCAGGTTTACAGAATGCACATGAATTCTCTTCAGGTCAAGTGGCGGCAGCCGAAGGCAGGATGGACTAAGATCAACACTCACAGGGCTTGGTTGGTGGGTAAAAAGGGAATAGGATGAGGATTCTGCAGTCCAGACAGGCTGACGGAAAATTCATGCGGTCCTCAAATCCTCAACCACAGTCTTGCATAAAGGAGTAGAAGCAAGAAGGTTTGATGGTCAATAGAAACAAAAAATATTGGGGGGTAAAAATTTGATACGGATCTATAGAGGTTCTCCATCCCATTTTCTTGATAATAGATCTTTAACAAGCTCAAATTCCTAGTTTAGATAGATAAAAAGAAGAGTTCACTGACATTGTTCTGGAAAGCAGTCATGACAGCCACCTTGGCAGAATATAGCTTCCACTAACACACTGAGCTTCATGGCCTATCATGCCAGATTGGATTCATGGTGGCCACTATGGCACACATTGACGGTAAATATGGCAGGTATGGTGGCGATATATCGCACATGGTGGGATATGGAAGGCAAGAAATGAATACATGCTTACTAGGATCTAACATCAATTAAAACATGGTAGGACACAGGGAGAAAATAACTAAATAAAAAAAGAAACAACAAATAAATAGTCACCAACAATCAGTAGGGTTAGTATCCATTCATGTTCACTGAAATGTAATGGTAATAGAGACTAGATAATTAGTAAAAAAAAATTTCTTCCTTTTCTCAACCTTTTCTTATTAATTCTCTATTATTCTACCCCCCTTCCCCCTTTTCTTTCTCAACCTAATTTCATGTCTTCTTTTCTCTCTTTACAGATGATTTTCTATCAACATATTTATAGTATAGCCATCTAACAAATATAAATTAGTACAAAAACTTCGAGGTCTGCCCTGGGTTTGTAGCACCTGCCACACGTCCGCTACTTTGTGCACCATTAATCATCTTGGCCCCTTTGTTCATGCGCCAGACTTTTGGAACATTTATTTCATAAGAGCCTAACTAAATACTATTTACTGACTTAGAGCAACTTAAATCAATTCTAAATCTGGGATAGGGCGGAGGAAATAGAGACTTTGTTTATCTGTTCGCCAATGCAGCAGTGAGATAAACAAATCATGAGAAGCATAAGCAGACTGAGTGAGCATGGTTGGCAGCTTAGAGAGTTCTATATTTCTATTCACTACAAAAGATAAATGGAGACATGCATATATAAAAACATGTGCAATAGTTATTATGCAACTAAAGACGTGAAACATGTATATCAATTCTCAAGTTATCATCTCTAGAGCAATATTGCACTGTAAAAAAAGAAATAAAGACTTACTGCAAGTGAAATAAATTCTATAAACCTAAATATGAATACGTGTACAAAGATGTACTTTTAAGTTTTCTAGATAAAGGACATACGAGTATCAGTAGGTTTTGAAGGAATCCGAGCTAACAAACAGATTAATACTTGAGCAGTGAAGCTAATTGGATAGTTATAGAATCGAATACATAATGTGTTACAAAAAGTTGAAAGGAATGCCAGCTATTAAGTACAAAATGAACAATATGTGCTGCAGGAATGAAAGACTGACAAGAGAAGTTGGTTTTACAGTTACCACTCATATCATGACTGACTGAAAGGCATAGCTCTTCTTCTTGAATGCCAACAGAAAATTTCATGCCGACTAAGACTTCAATAAGTGTATGAAACACACAACGAACGGAACCTTTTCCTGTTTGGTCTTCTGAAAACAGCAGTTTTTAAAAGTCCAGACACTTCAAAAAACAGTATGAATACTGTAAATTAAGCAAAGACATACCTAAGCAATTCAAGTTTCTTCTGCAGCAGTCTGGCTAAAATCATCAAGAAAATAGAAGGGGCAAAAAGACATTTATTATACTGACAGTCCTTCATAGTTACACATGCAAATCAAGAGCAAGTTGTTGGATGTTTATCACTGACCTTATTTTGCTCCATTTGGCAGACATCATGAGGAAAAATAGCTGCTTCCTTGTGTTGAAGTGCACCTTGATTGGTTAATGAGTTCGGTATCATCTTCTCTCCTGGACTTCTTGAGTTCTCTCTTGATCTCATTGTAGATGAGTTTGGTGTCCTCTTTTCTGCTGAACTTTTAACTGACTCTTTTGACCCTACTTCATTTGTTCTGTTAGGAGATCCCATCTGTGCAATATCATTGTTCCTGCTCCTCTGTGATAACAAAAGCTGAAGCCTCCCAACTTCACTAGAGAGCTCTTTTGCTGCAAGGAGATTTTATCTATAACAAATGGCGACAAGAAATATATGCGCAAGGCCTCACATTAAGCTATAATTGTATTAAGTATTATTTATTTAAGGAAAATAAATGTCTAGGAAAGCAACAATGCTATGTCTGAATCATCAAGTGAAGAGCTGCAGTGGTTAACATTTAAAAAAATATTGAATGTTACATCAGTACTGGGGGAATGTCCCATGGCTACACTGTAAAATGTTGGAAAATAAATAAATGGAGTTAGTCACTGGAAACTGAATATCCATTGTATAAAACATCATTTCCATTCATTCATTACGAGCATGTTATAAAGTTCAGCAAACACAAACTGGTTTAGTCCTAGATTGATCTCAATAGACTATTTAATTTTCATGTTTCAGATAGGCTAACAGACTAACTACTTCCACTCAGTTTTCATTTTAAGTTTTAAATTTCACTGGAATTGGATGAAACTATATATTAGGTCATACTTGTCTGAAACCAACCAAAACCAATTATTTTCAATCAAGTTTACATTTCAAGGGCATGAACAATGTGGATGTTAGTCACTCAATATAAGGTAGTAGCAATTGTAGAACTTACAGCACACCAAATCTTCTAACCTTCATTTAAGCTCAAATATACAAATATCAAAAGTTGGATAAGGTCAACTGCATAAGCTCTCCATATCAGTCTCTTTATTTCTTCAAAAATCAACTAGTCTAAGGAAATGTCAATGAAAAGCTAAATAGAGTGCAAATTATTGGCTTATGCATACCAATAAGTATCAAAAGAATAGATTACAAGAGGACGGAAAAAATGGAATGATGAATTTTATTACCATGGTTCCAAGTTTCGTCCGTCCCCGAGTGAGATCGTAACCGATCCCGATCCATGGCCGATACGAGCTCTCCCTCTCTCTTCTCTCACTCCATCTCTCTTCTCTTTCTAATTTTTTTTCATTTCTTCTCTCACCAGTACCCCATCTCTCTCATTTCTCTCTACTCTCTCCCTCTAGCGTCTCCCTCTCTCTTCTTCTTCCTCTCTTTTTTTCCAATCTCTTTCTCTGTCTGTCTCTCTCTATGCTTCAATCTCTGTTACTGCAGCGAAAAATTTGCTGCAGCAACAGAAAGTGAGATGGAGAGACAAGAGAAAGAGGGAGGAAGAGATTGAGAGGGAGTAACAAAGAGAGAGAGGAAGAGATCGAGAGGGAAAGAGAAGGGAGAGAGAGAGAAGAAATAAAAAAAAATCAGACAAAAAAAATTACCTTGCGGCAGTAAGAGAGGGAGGAAGAGAGATATTGAGAGAGAGATTGAGAGAGAAATAAAAAACTAAAATTTGCCTTTTGGCAATAAGAGAGAGAAGGTAGAGAGAAGAAAGAAAAGAAAATTAGAAACAAATAAATATACCTCGGCAGTAATAGAGAAAGGAAGAAAAAGAGAGAAGGAGAAAGAGAAAGGAGAGCCAACTCGATATTCATCAAAGTTTTCAACAATGTATTGAAAAGCGGAAAAGGCGGCCGCCATGGCGAGGCGGCGCACCGGCCGCCCCGCCACTCCGCCTGGCGCTCGTAGAAGGCGGTTTGCCGCATTGGCGGGCCGCCTGAGCGCCAAAAGGCGCTAGCAGGCCTCGCGGCCCGATAAGGCAGGTTGGCGCTTCGGCCCGCCAAACCCGCCTTATCGGGTTTTTCTATAGTGGATCGGATTATCCAATATCCACTAAAAAAACTTAACCAATACCATTAACCATTAATATTTCTTCTCTCTCTCGCTGCTCGCTGCGCCCTCTCTCTCGCTGCGCCCTCTCTCTCTCTCGCTGTGCCCTCTCTCTCTCGTTGCGCCCCCTCTCTCTCTCGCTGTGCCCTCTCTCTCTCGCTGCGCCCTCTCTCTCTCTCGCTGCGCCCTCTCTCTCACTGCGCCCACTCTCGCTGCGTCCGCTCTCGCTGCAGAGGTATGGGCCCCTCTCTCTCTCTCTCACACAATCTCACTCTCTCTCACTCTCTCCTTCTCTCTCTCTCTCTCACTCCTCTCTCACAGTTTCACTGTCTCACACCGAAGTAGTTAATTTTTTTTTTAATTTTCAATTCTGTCTAAAGTAGGTAAATCTTAATCTATTAGTTACTTAGTGATTATCTGATAATAATGATAATATGTTCGTTAATTAGTTAATCACTTCATCTGTTAATGATGGTTAATTACTTAATTCAAAAATTAATTTAGTAATTATCTGATAATATATTTTTTAGTTTTTCTTCTAATCTTCTTCACAATTATCTTCTAATCTTCTTCACAATTAGAAGAAGATTAGAAGATGGCCTTTATGTTATAATTGTGAACTTGTTATGAACTTGATAATTTTGAATTTTTGATTATATGTTATTTGTTATGGACCTTATAATTTTGATATGTTTTATCATATTATTTTGTTATGATTGTGAACTTGTTGCTAGGAACTTATGGTTGTGATAATTTTGAATTTTGAATCTTTGATTATGTATTTATAGTTGTGAATTGTGGTAATGTTATTGTGGTTGTGAATTGTGATTATGTTATTATGGTTTAGAACTTGTTGCTATTTATGTATTTATGTTATTATGGTTGTGAATTTGTGATTATGTATATTATATATGTTTATTTATTTATTTATAATTTTTTATATTAAAAATGCTAGACCGCCTTGTCACCCGCCTTGTCGCCCGCCTTCCGCCTAGGCGCTAGGCGGTGGGGTGACCGCCCGCCATCCGCGGCCGCCTTTCAAAACATTGGTTTTCAATAAGTTAATATAATTTTTAGTTTTTAAACTTCATATGTAAATAATTATTATTTTCTTATCATTTTTCTAAATTTTTAGAAATTTTACCGTATTTTTAAATAATATCTAGAATTCATATAATTAAAAAATAATTTGATCCAATATGGACGGCCGATATAGCCGATACGATCGATAAGACCGATACGTATCGGTTTTTTGAATGACCGATCCCAATCCAGATACTGAGTTTTGGAACCTTGATTATTACGTTACAATAAATATGATTGGGAATTCAAATGGCAAAAAAAAAAAGAGATTCATTAGCTTGTTACCTAATAAGCATGGACATGGGCACAAAACACAAATACAACACGATACAAACATATGGAAACAAAAAAATCTTAAAAAAAATAGGATAACACATTTAGTACATAACAAAATAAACAAAAGCATTATATATATATATATATTATTGATACATTTGAAGAAATATTTTTCTAATTTTTTAATATAAATACATAGGGCATGCAAAAACTACTCATGAGAGAAATATAAAATGTACAAAATACCACAAAGATATCACAAGTCAAAAAATTATAATGCTAACATGTGACAATAAAATTCAATATTATGAGAATAAATAACTAACTACAAGTAGTTAAACACAGTGGATAAAATAGGTGAACCTGTGATTTTTGCACTAATTTTCTTTAATAATAATTTTCTTGAATGCACGAATGTAGGAAATTCCTGCAATAGATAATTTTAATTATAAAATTTTGTACAATATGATAAATTTTATGCTAACGCATGTCTCAAGAATGTCCAAAAGTGTCTAAGGAGTGTCCAAAATCATTTTATATTTTTCAAATATCGGATATTTCTTAGAATTGTTCAACACGTGTTCAACAAGTGTCCTACAAGTGTCGGACGTGGATACGACATGTTATTTGAAGTGTCCGTGCTTTTCTAGCTCATTACTTCGTACAAATAAGTTTAATAAGATAATAGATAAAAATTAGTTGACATGCTTGTCTATTGTCGTTCTCTCATATATTTTGGGGATTCCATATATATCCCATTTCAAAGGACAAAAGTTCACAAAATTGGGATTATTTCGAAGATTGGATGTGGTCACTAAGTCATGATCTTGCACAAACTTCATTCTCAATTTTATGGGACCAACTTGGTAGTTTCCACCAACTGTCCTGGACTGGAACTTAGTATTTGACAGTGGACTTGATTCTGAGATTGGGACTTCTCTGGCTTGAGTTACTTCTCACCCACACAACTCATTCGCTGATTTTGCAATATCAGTAATTCCATACCCTCAATTGGTTTAACCTAAGCTTATACCCCCAAGCTTGTCTCGAAGATCTGATCTAATTGTATCAGTTGATATAATTGATTTCAAGAAGTTCACAAACAACATTACTAATTGCATTGGCTAGATCCTCATTTCCATTGAATGCTCTAAAAGGCGGTTGAACAATGCATGTCAGTCAAAGGAATACTAGTGCAAATGTGTTACATAGTTAGAAACGAATAGTATACCAAGATCCAATAAGTCACATGTGTATTCTATGTTGCTTAACAACTTAACCTTCTGCGGGGGGCATAGGAATTGCAAATGCATACATACGCCTGTGTATGGGCCACTCTTTAGAATAGTGTCTCTAATGAAAACAAAATGATGTATGAATTAATCAGAAGATCCCTATGATTGGCTAGAATCCGTCACCTGAACAAAGGTAGATGTTGTAGATCATATCTTACATTTACTGATACATTATGTAATTTGCTAACTATCAATCTTGCTTCCTAAACACACATTGTCTGACCAAAATCAAATTTTCTTTTGATACATTCCTTAAAAAAAACTGATCTCTGTATCATTTGTCTGATTTAAAATGGAAAGAACCATATTCAAACTTCTTTATCAAAGCATAAAATAGCACCACTTTACTCATCATCATAATCAATAATAACTATTTCCCTCCATCGACTTGTGCACTCTAGGGAAGGCAAGATGGTTGGAGTCTTACCTTCAGTACTGAAGAGGACTTTTCCATTAATTTAAACCTATTACTACATAGATGCAAGGGGTAGAACTGGCTGTCACACTACGTGATGATGATTTAATTAATATCAAACTCAACAGGAGATATAGTTCCACATTTGTATGAAGTAAGAACAGACCATCCTTTCTAGTATAGAATATCGTATCCTATCTTCATATTCCATTGATGGTTCTTTTTTCTTCTACTTCCTACTTTAGATCATGATCAGTTAAAATAGAAAAGAAATATTCTTGATACATGATAGGGACATAAGACATGCGCATAAAGGTTTCTACTATGGTTTAGAGTTTAGACTTCGGAGATAGAGCATCTGACAACTCCAGGATTTGTACTACTCTAATGACAAGTGAAGCAATATATAGTCACTGGACAACTGAAATATGCACCACTATGGTGGTTTGGAACATCTATTTCTAGTCACAGAGTAATCACAACCTCTTACTAATATGTAAAAAATTATCCTTCAATGAAACAAAAGAATAGGCAACTGGCTCCACGAGTTCCTATATCTTACTCTTTTGGGTCTCTTCAAGAAAAAGCTTTTCACTTTCTGCATAACGCTCCTGCAGTGAAGACCTGCAGTCCAATATATAATGCTTAGTTATTAATTAACCTTCTCGGTTCTTAAAAACAAAGCCACGTTCTTTATAGCATGTAATCCAATAAGTCTTACAGCTCAGTGTACAGCCGCTCATTTTCATTCTTCAATTCTTCAATCAAGTCCTCTGTAGCTGCACAAGGTTCACTGGTTAAACCGTAAGCTGCTAAATGATCCCCTCAAGTTGCTATTGGCAGATGGCTTATATATCAACACACCCAATCATAGAAAAAATTACTTAATTTATCAAAGATTCAACTGTGTCTTCATAGAAGCCAGAAAAAGATCAATAAATGCACAGGTGGTGCAGGGGCAAAAATACGCAGTTGATTTTTTTGAAGGCTATAGGCAATCATGGAAACCAAGAAAACCCCATAATCTTTATTAAAAATTCCAGATAGGTCCCCTTCGAAATGAACAAAAGATAGCAGGAAAAATAAACAGATGCAGAGAAAATACTAGAGTGTTTAACTACCTGATCGATGAATTTGAAGGGTAATAATATACCAACACCGCAAAAATCATGGAAGAGCACAATGCTTATTAAAGATTTCAATATTGTCTTCATCAAACGAGCAAGAAAGCAGAAAATTCAACAGATTTTCAGAGAATTTGTAGAGGAGAACAAGTACCCAATTGGTAATTTCTTATCTCGGCATCCCTTTTATGGTCCCACTCCTCTTCAAACAACTTCCTTTTCTGAACAAATCAAGGTTAAAATCATAAGGAAACAAGAAAAAGGTTACAAACTAACGAGCTGTAAACCTAGGTCGAGGTCAAACTACCTTCAAATTCTTGTACTTCTCATATAACGTCGCATTGAGCTGCTCCATCTTCACCAGAAATCAAGGTAAGAACAACAAAAGTACACTAATCACACAGACGAGAAAAAGAAAACAAAGAGCAGCAGGAGGATGGAAACCCTAAATCTCAGAGCGAATTCTTGCGGCGAAATAAGTAAAGAAGGAGATCAGAGAGTAGAAACAACAGAGATCTGAGTTGAGACAGAAGGGAGAGGAGAAATGCGATACGCCAATCGCGGGAAGAAAGAATTTTGAAATGGGGGTAGAAGGGTTTTTATTTTGAAAAACGAGAGTTGGAGACTCTCTCTCTCCCCTCTCTCTCTCTCTCTCTCTCTCTCTCCCGACAGACGGAAACGGAAGGAGAGTAAATATCGTTATTAGGTAAAAGGGATGTAACCAAGCCGAGCTCCGATCGAGCCGAGCTCCAATTGAGCCGAGCTCCGATCGAGCCGAGAAATAGGAGAATTTGAAGGCAGTTTGACCTCGTTCTAGGTTTAGAGGTCGTTAGTTTATAACCTTTTCTTGTTTCCTTCTTATTTAACCTTGGTTTGTTCAGAAAAGGAAGTAATTTGAGGAGTCGGACCCTAAGACAGCCTTTTGAGGAAATTAGGACAGTTCAAACCAGAGTAGACTTGGAGTTGGGACTAATTATATAGTATATTAGTAATATAACCTTACGAGCCAAGCCCAATTGAGCTGGCTTAAAATTAAATTTGAGCCAAGCTTGATCAGACCATATCGAACCGAACTTGAGTCGGCTTAATTATTTTAACAGTCGTACTCATAAACAAGGCCATATCAAATCATGTTCGGGCCAATTTCATGTGTGGATCTAACCCCCGCTAAACCTAAAGGATCTTCGGGTCAGACTCTAGAATAATAAACTTGAGCTTGAAGTTTGGGCTTGCCTAGATCTTGTGATTGATGATAGTTGTGACGAGGATGATGAAGGCAAGATGATTCATTGTTGAATTTATATTTATGCTCCATAGGTTTTATGATAAGAAGAAAGTAATATAAGATTAAACCCAATGTTTGGCACTTTTTATACTTCGTGGGTGCAATATTAACAAATTCGCTCATGATCAAGTTACGACCTAAGAAAAAAATAATAAGATTAATTTAATTATTTATCCCTTTTCTAATTATTACAATTAAACATCATTCTTGTCTTTTTTTGATTCAATATAATTACATCTTATGCTTCATTTTTTTTAGTAAAAGGTAAAAAAATATTACCCTTAAAAAAGGGCACAAAAAACATTGGTATCTTATAGGAGATCCAACACATCTCTATAGAGAAGAGCTAACAAATTCAAGTTTACCTAAAAGGGAAAAAATTCTAAGATCTACCAAGCAGTGCACAGATATCCGGTTAGCCTCCTTGAAGCAATAAGAGATAGAGAGGATTGGTAGAAAATTCAAATGCCCCAAGGGAGCCCTTTTGCACTGAAGAATATGAATCAATACTTTAGAGACGATTCAACAAAGATGTTAGTCATTGGTTAAGTTTAAAGCTTTCGAAGGCCCAAAAGAGCATCTCAGTCGCTTCAGTATGGAGCGGATTCCAAACTGAAGCACTTAAGGTTCTCGCATAAATGGGATTGCCAGACTCATTTCAACAAATAAAATCGAGCCCACCGTGAGCAAAATTTTGAGTGAAAAGAACCGTTCATGTTGATCTTTAAGACTCTTTGGGACAGAGTCTAAAAGGCAACTCGACATTGGACATACAACCGATCAATAGGTTGATGTTAACAAACTAAGGTTTTAACATCAAAAGGCGAGAAAAAGAAATCCAAAGATTGTGGAAGATATCAATGGATCTACTATCACAGGTGAATTTGAGCAAGCTATCATGTAGACTGATCAAAGAATCATGGAAGTGCTTATGAATTACTTAACTCTTTTTTTTTTGTCTTTGTCCTAAGCTTACACCATGGTAGACAAGTCCCATACTTAGCAAGCAAGAGCTTAACCTTTATTTTTCAACCAAATACTAAACAAAAAAGAAAATTAAGATAGCATCATCCTTTATTCGATGATAAGTCTCTAGTTTATTATATCCTTAATTTTTCTAATCCAGTAACGAAATAAGGTAAGACAAATGCAATAGAACTTGGTTTACTTGTAAGTTAATCACTATTCTCATATCTTCTATTTTAAGAGCAATTTAGTATTTGATTATTTATACTAAAGTAACCATTGCACCTCTTCTTCTTAACTAGTAGTGATAAATCATAAATTCTGGTCTCTTAATCAATTTTGATGGTGCCCTATGAGGCTTTGATAGGATGGCCACTAAGTTTCTTATCAGAAGAACAACCAACCCCTTAGCATCTTATTTTAAGACCTTATATTCTTCTCTATCATACTTTGATTCAATGACTACAATAAACTCATCCCAACATTTCCTTTTTAAATATTGAAAAGAGTTATCAGTTGTGACTAAATGTCATTTTTACATAATAATCAAGATCAGTCAAATTGATATAGGCAAAAGAAAAAGATATCAAAATAATCTCTTTCAATTAATATTTGATTTATCACACTCTATTTACTTTATTCATCATATAAAGTAGCACTTTGAACTAACAAATTATACACATGACAATAACAAATAGAGAGGTTAGTATATGGATCCATTACATTAAAACATATATCCTTTGAGAGAGTTATGATGTGTTTAGAAGAGGGATAACATAGTTTAATCCCTATCTTATTCCTAGAGTTATTCTAGATAAATTACTTTTCAGAAAAGATAGATTATGGACACATTTGGGATTTTAAGAATAAAAAAAACAGTACTTTTATCCCTTTATCCAATGATAAATAGTTTTACTAAAAAGATGGAACCACTGTTATACTTAAATTTATCCCCATTTATGTTTAAGATTTTACTGGTCAAATGAAATAAACAATCCATAGTCCTTCCACTTTCAACTTGTGTTTGAAAAGGGATATATTAGCTTTGTCCTATTTACTTTATACCTAGAATTATTTCAAACACTTTACACTTTGATGTAAATAAGTAACTTTAAAAAGCAGAAAATGTACCTTTATTTCTTTATCATAGAATAAATAATTCTACAAAAATGGTAGAGCTACTTCTTCCCACCAATTTATCTCTATTTATCCTTAAAATTTTACCGATGCCGTGGAGAAATTGTTTACAACTATTCCACGTTCAAACACAATTTGAACAATAAGTAAATAATAATACAGTTTAATACTATGATACGCTGAAAAATTCTATGGTTGCCGTTGGTTGTAGGATTAGATAAGAGGAGATAAGTTATCTCCTAAGATTATTAATCTCATATTACAATTATAATCTATTGTTTGGTTTATACAAAACTATATATGGGATAAGTAAATAAAATTATATTATTATCATCAATGAAAAAAATTAGTAACATCAATTATTATTTAAAACTATTATTGATTATCTCAAACTTAAATTATATTATGTTAATTATAAAAATTAAGCACATTATTGAAACATTTAGAATTAAAACCAAAAGTAATACAAATAATGAGTAAGTTATATAAAAATGTAATATAGCAATCCTTTAAGAATATGGAATATAAAACTAAACAAATAAAAATAAAATTTGAGTAATTATTTATATATCTAAATATATTATTTCTTATTCAGACTCATAATTTAATCTCGTACCAAATATTATAGACCTTCTACGAAAGTTAGACTATATTTTAGTTATTTGCATTAAACATCAAGTCTTTGTGGAATTGAGATTAGCATTGGTTGCATGGATGGCGTGTGCACAGTAGAGTTGGCTCATGCACTGGAGATGAACTGATCCTTGTTTTAGTGAGTTGGTTATGTGACAGATTTGTGTAAGTGCATGAATTTAATACTCCTGAAGTTTGGAATTTTATTTAGATCTGGTGATTAGTCTCGTAGTTTCTCTCTTAGGGTTTTCCATATAAATCTCTGTGTCTTCTTTTTATTCTTTTATCTCTTTTATGAATTTTGTTTTGTTCATTTAACTTGACGTCGGATTATGCCAACACATAGTATTAGAACTTTGTTTTTACGAATACATAATATATATAAAAAAAAGAGGTTTATTTAAAGATTTGAAAAGTCTTACAGCCTTTTTGTGAAGATTGAATGACTACTTTTGGGAAGCTTTTGAGGACTACTTTTGAGGACTACTTTTGAGAAGGTCTGAAGGACCATCCTTAGAAAGCTCTGTAGAGAGTTTTTTTTTTTTTGTTTGTTTGTGTAATTGTTAGAATGGTTATTCACTTATACATATAAAAATGATAAACAGAAATTTCATTACAATATATCGATTACAACTTAATAGAAAAAGTAATAAGGGTAAATAGGATAAGAATCCTAGAAGCAAGCCCCACACTTGGATGCAGTACAAACTAAACAACAGTTAAGGCAGATATCATAGTAAGTGCTCAAGCATAGTGAAAACAAAGGAGGTAAAGCAATGCTCTAATAGCAAGCCTCTCACTTGGCAAGTTAGTCAACACTACAGATGGAACAGCATGAGCCTTGAGAAGCTAAGCACCCAACTAAGGAGCTGACTTCAACAGAGATACAAGCATGCTAGTGACGAGGTTCGGTGAATTTAACAAAACACCTAAGAACCCCATTTGAGTAAACCTATGAATCCAACAACACCACTAGCAAACAAGGAGGAGCGAAAGGAAACAAACAGTGAGGGAAGAGGAAGGACCTGTTGCCTATTGAGTCCTATTACATCATACATATTTAATTTGAAAAATTAGATGGCCTAATATAGGGAGAAACAGGGCATATACTAGCTTTGACGGTGATGAGAGCTAGATGAGATGAGTTCGAACGTAGCAATGGAGGCCGAGGTGAGTCAAGGCAAGGCAAGGCAAGGCTTGGTAACAAAGGTTGAGGCGAGGCGAGGCCCAGTAACGGAGGTTGAGGCGAGGCAAGGCGATGGTGCAGCAATGGAGACCGAGGCAATACATGGTGAGGCGATGGCATGGTGACGGAGGCTACGAGCCTATGACAAATGGCGAGGCACAACTACGGAGGCCGAGGTGAGGCGAGGCGTGGCAACAGAGATAGCAAGGAACAGATGGGTAGAGAGCGGAGCCGATTAGATTCGCAATCTTCAGATCCGATTGTCGTGACACAAAGGTTGAGAATGGGATCGGGTGGGTACCATGGTGCTTAGACAGTAGCGATGACCGGCGGCAGCACGGATGAGGCATGGGTGGTAGCAGGGGAGAAAAGAGAACTAAAGAGGAAGGGGAAGGAGTTGAGGGAGGAAGCGAGAGGGCAAAGAAGAGAGAAAAGGAGGAGAGGACCCACTATGGGGAGAGGAGGAAGCAAGCCGTCGGAGGCGGGGGGAAAACCCTCTTAGCGAGAGGAGAAAAAGCTGAACCCTAGCAGAGCACTCTGTTAGGGCAGCAACAATGTAATTGGGCCAAAGATAATTAAAAATGATAAAGTTATTGTATGAATTTTGTATTCGAGTTGGATACACTGATTGGTCCTATAGTTATTTTTTTTAGAAAAATTTTCCCTCGGAGAAGAGGTGTGAGCTCAATCTATGTTGCACTAAAGTAGAGTTAAAATAAATTCATGCACTGACACATCCATTTAACAACCCTATATCACATACATAACCAATCATTCTTCTATTTTAATAGTAGGAATATACATAACACATCTATACATTATCCTATAAAGAGCCACACAATCTGCAAAAGATAATACTTTAGAAATCCTTATAAAAGATTTTACATATGAATATTAGAAATTAGCATCTCTTTCTCTGCTAAAAGATTGCTCATGAGCACATAATGTCTACTAATCAAATGACATTACAAGGAGTAGTTTGTCTTCTAATCTGATAATAATGTATGCTATTAACCCTAAAATGATAAAAAAAAATATCCTACATTTTATTTTTATTATCGCTTGCACCCCATTTTATAGTATTTATTATTTAATCGTTGCATTTTCGATTTAATGCCTCAGAAATATTTTGAGTTAAATTTAACTTGACCATGGAAAAGATCTTAAATATCTAAATAATCCCTCCTCCAACCTAGATAATTATCGCTTCCTTCCTCGGCCGACCATCACCTTCGTCTCCTTCCAACGATGCTTCGTCTCCTTCCTCGATGCTGGACCAACAATCTAGTACCGGTCACCATCTCTACCTTCTTTTTATCTCCCTAGAATATATCCTTGCACCTTATAAAGGAACCAAATTTGCCATAAAACTCATCACCAGGAGCAACTCCTTGTCCTATTCCTTCACCACCAGTGCTCACGCCAACCCCGTCGTTCTCTCCCTCTCCTCCTCCTCCACCATTAAAGGTAGAGCAAGCTTCTCGACCACATTCGCTCCCCGAACAAGGCCTTGTCCGCCGTCGCCCGGTATTTCGCGTCCCACTCAGATTTCAGTTGTAAATCTTGATGTAACTAAATCACGGGGAAGGAAAAACTGGGAGCTATGAACGTCGGAGGACGTGAGAGTGGGGTCGATGTCATGAGATCGGTTTGGGAACCTACAGAGACGGGGAGGTGAGAAGGGAGGAGGAGGAGGGAGTTGGCACGAGGAGTAGAGAGAGAGAGGGAGGGATGAGGTGAGTTTGAAAGCTCAAAGAGCTCTCACGGTGGAAGAGAGAAGGGTTTTAGAGTAGAGAAATGGAGAGAAGTTGAGAAAGACATATAGTTATGCTAATTAATGTATATAATTACATTTAGTTAAGCAAATTAATCTTGGCATATATTTATGCTGTCTTAACTGCTCAATTTCCCTAGTCAATAGCAAAACACCCTAGTTGCTAAGTAATGTGTTTTACCAAGCTAAAAGGACGGAATGAGGTTCACTCTAAATGAGAGAAATGATATGTTTATTTGAAATACTTGATCAAATAAATAAATGAGAAACTTCTTACAAGCATCTAATGTTTTGCTTCTATTATCACCAACACCTATTGTATAAATCATTCGACTCTTATATTTTGCTTTTAATACCTAAAATATATTCTATAACTAGTGTTCTTAATGGTCATTGCTATATTAATAAGTCACCTATAGATACAAAATGACCTTAAGACCCTTAAATAAATTTTTTTACCTTTTGTTCTTAATTATCATTCGAGCACTATATATATATATATGATTCGGCTTTTTTATTTTGCTTTTAATGCGTAAAAAATAAGGAGGGTTAATTTTATCCTAACATTAACTAACAAAATAGAATACGTTACTTTTGTAACTAAAAAACTAAAATACCTAAGATGCCCCTATTTAAATTTAGAATCTATTTTTTTGTTTATTTATACCTTTAACTAAAATATTTATTTAAGGCATCCAAGGGTATAAATGTTATTTTATATCTATAGTTACTTTTAACTTATCAGTATGGTAACTGACTGTTAAGAAAATTAATAAGAGAATATTTTTAAGGCATTTTAAGTGAAATGCAGGAATAGATATCCATAATGGTAGAGTGTGATCCACAATATAAGTGAAATATCAGGTGTGTTTGATAAAGTTTTCCAAATTTTAAAATAAAATGAGGGGCACTTTAGGTATTTTAAATTTTTATTTTTATTTTTAAAACTAATGGAATATATATTTCATTCTATTAACTTATGCTACATTAAACTTAAGGGATAATTCCCTTTTTACCCTCTAAACTATCACTCATTTTCATAATAACTCTTTGAACTATTTTTTTGATACACACTAATCTCTTAAACTATCAGAAATATCTTACTTGACCCATTCCGTTAAGATTTACTTACCTATTTCAATCCATAAAATATCACGTGATAGTCGCATGACAAATATATGATAATTTTATCCCTCATGTGCATGTGCAAGTCACATGTAGATTAAAGAAAATTTTAGGTTGACAAAAATACCTCTCCTTCTCCTCTCCTTCCATAGCTGTAGGGCTCTCGGGTGGGCATCATCCTTTCCACCTCACGTCGGAAGAAGTCATCGTCCAACAACTAGCTTCTCCTCCCCGTTGGAATCGATTTGGCTCCGCTTTGCCTCCTACCTCAACCACATCTTCTCCCGCCTCGATAACCACGTAACTCGGCCTTCCGCTGTCACCAACGAAGAGGTAAGGTCTCCTTCCTCGTCATCGTCAACCTTAAGGTCTCAGCTAGGTCGAAGCCTTACAGTGCCGTGTTCTACCTCCCCTCTAACTCCCTTCTCACCTGATTTATCCACTGCAACAATGCGTTCTGAAATACCTGATTCAATATTGCACCTCCCTGTCTCCTATTGAGGGCTTAAAGGCCTCCTCGAGGGCTCGAATGTTGGTGGCCCACGCCAGCCCATCGACGAAGCAACGGTAATTAACCTCAGACGCCATCAAAGAGGGAAAGAAATGAAACCCATCTCCGCTAACCTCGTTGACTCCCATATTGGCGCAATGTTGGGGAAATCATCACTGTCACCAACACAAATGAAGAGGTAGAGAAGAGAGAAGGATGAGCGCCGGATATCCTTCCGTCGATCCATCTCAGGTGGTGGACCTTTACTTCCATCGCCTTAGTGTTGAGAATCTTAACATTGTCAACATGTAGTGCCTCAAGTGGGATGCCATTGGCCGCCAAATCACCTCCTCCACTTATGTCGACCCCAAGGCCGCCGACCGCGGCTTCTCTGTCAGCCTCAGTCGTCTTTGCTTTGACTTTATGCACGGCGAGACCAGCACCGAGCTTGACAAGCTCAGGCATGACCTTGAAACCCTAAGTCAACCAACCTTCGTCAACCTCATCTGCTGCGAAACCACGGCTGACCACCCTAGGTCATACCGTCGGGATGGGATGTGCTCAAAGAGGAGATGGACGAAGGATTTTTGTTTGGAAGGGGATTAGAGCAGAGGGCAATGAAGGAATTTAAAAAAATTAAATATTTTATTTTAGTTAAGCCACTTAATTATCCCATCATTATAAGTGGAGGGGTAATTTGGTCAATTTATCAATTCCATTAACGACGCTAGGGGTGTGAGGTATTTCTTATAGTTCAGGGGTTAGTGTGTACCAAAAAAAAAGTTCAGAAATTTAAGAAAAATATAGAGATGGAATGATAAATATATATAGTAGGATGTCGACCATAATAAAACCAAAATATAGGGTGTTTCGATAAAATCTGGTCGGATTGGTGGGGGCTTAAGTTGACCCTGACGATCACAAGCCGATCCATTATATGCACGGACACGACTCGGGCCCAAACCCAGCCGAGTCAACCACCGAGTCGGCGAGTCCGCAAGTTGCAAGCCCTCCTAATTTGAATTCATTTGGAGCGGGGAGAAGCCAAAAACAATCATATGATGTTGACATCCAAAGGATTCAAAATAAAGGGAGAAATACGCCCTAAACTGAAACCCTCGTGACTACCAACCTCAAATTCGAATTCCTGCCCTAATTTTCCGCATCTATACTTCTTTCCATCTCTCATCTCCCCCGGCGATCTCGGAGATCCGGCTGCCGGATAGTGGGGTCCTTGGTGGCTGATCCGGCGAACCCCTGAAGGTAGTGTCTTTCTCTATCTACACTCTCTCTTCTCTCTCTCTACTCTTTTATTCCTTATCTCGTCCCTCCTTCTCTCTCCTCCCCTTTGCTTTAGAAACCCCACTTGGAGTTAACTTGTAGTTGTAGTTGCTCCCGTAGAATGCAGCAAAAATGACATTTTTGTGTTGTTAATCTAGCACAGGGCGTTAATGTTGGAAGAATTTTCTATTCTGATGAAAAGCTTCTGTTTTTGGAAGTGCCCTGGGTCTTCTTTTATTTGTGATTGGTGGTTCTCTTGTCGGTTTAAGGATTCGCTGGTTGTTTACTTGTTTCTTGTAAGATTTATGGTTCATTAGTAGTGTGCGTGACAGGCGTCTGAGCTGCTTGATGACGTTTGAAGAGTAAAAGAGTACTTTTTCTGTACTAAGGCAAGAAAAGGAGACTGTTTCCTAGGTTTGGAAGCCATCCAGTTAATAAGTCTGCCTTTTGAGGGATGGAGAATTGAAGAATTTGACAATTCAAGATTGTATTCAAATTCTATTTTATCATCAATTCGTCATGCAAGCTTTTCACCAACGACATAGGATCAAGTAGGGTCGGCAAATCTTTATAATCACATGCAGATATTTTCTATTCATATGTGGCGATATCCATATAATGGAGAATAGGGTTCAGGAATGGTTATAGAACGGATCTTATAACTCCATCTTCTTCTGTCTTCATGGATGCAATTACGATGCTGCCTCCCACAAAGATGTGAGGATCTCCCAAGTTGGCACCTTGTCTGCACATGCCCCTTAGCATGTGCCACTGATTAGGTTGTAGTATATGGGTAACCCTAAACTCTAAACACTAGGTGGGAGGTTGGAGGTCAGTCAAGAAACGTTCCCAGTTAGGTGCTCTTCCATTGTGACATTATAAGAGAAAGCTAAGATAAAAAAAAGAAGACTTAGCAAGTATTCACTAGAAATACTGCTCCTTTATGCTTGAAAATTTATGGAGGATTAGAAATTTAGAATGACCTAAGTATATTATTGAATCTCATAATGCCTTTTCACAGGTTTGAAATGCTGTTTTACAATTATAGCCTCTTGCATCTGGATTTGATGATACTGGGCCTAAGATCATCCTTTTTATCTTAAAAGAGCAATATTTTGTTCGTTAGGATTTCAACAAATAATGATCAATAATGTTATCTATTGAGGGATTGTTGAATCATGAATGTGACAGTAAGTCTTGCCATAATGTTCTGGTGGCATGAGACTGTGCCCAGCAATTTATTCTCTAAAAATTGGGATAAGGTTGCATTCATCTTGCTCTCCAACCACGTACCCACAATAGCAACATGCTGCAGAATGCTCTTTTTTATGCAAGTGGCTTATTTACAATCAGAGTGGCAAGGTAGGGTAAATGAAAAGAAATCAACGGCATGGTGTTTTATTTTGCACTTATAAAACTGGAGAAGAATAGGGCCTGAAACCTTTTGGCGTTGCTCTAACCATTCAAATAAATGTGTGTGTAAACAACCGAACCGTGAGGACATTTTCATATTCTTAATAATCTCCACTATTTTAAGTGTAACTATTTGTTTCTTTGTTCAGATCTTCTAGAATTCTTAGATGGATGCATACTCCAAACTGGTTTCTTCTTGCTCTTCTTTACGTCTAAATTGTTATTATTTCAACCATTGCTCCTGTTCAATGTACGATAAGCATACCCTTGTGAGAAGAGTTACACTCATAGGACTGAAAAGTGAAAAGTTGCAATATATCTCCCCTCCCTGATTGTTTGGTCAAACTAACTCACACCCGCCATGTGGTAAATGCTGTAAGTATTCCTCTTAATAGGGGATTCTTCTTTTCTTCTTCTAATAGGGGTGCCTTGTAGCTTATCTGGAAACTTTCACTTTACTACTAAATATGCACGTGCTAATATGTTTAAGGTTTGGGGTCTTTAGTTATATTCTTTGTTCATATTCCTATTCTGTTCCTATACTTAGTAGCTTCATTCTCCAGGAAGTGGCACCTGGAAAGTTAAAATCCTTGAGCATGAAAGAAAGTGAGGTGCTTGGGTATGATCTTAGTGAGAAAGGATCTTCTCAAGTTACAGCTGCAACTGCCTCTCTGACTTCAAATCGCCTTGAACCAGTGACAAAAGGCCATAGTCCTCTTGAACAGGATGTTGCCTATTTGAACAAGAGTCATGCTGGCAGTGTGAAGTCTTCTACAGTCCATGGCTATGGTGCTCCTTCAGAATGTGATAAAGAGAATAATAAACTGTGTTTTCCAAAGAAAGTTGATGAAGAACGTGCAGTGCATAAGATGAATTCAGGGATCCTAGGACTCGACCTTAATGCTGTAGATACTTCGAGTATAGTTGATTACAATCCCTTCTGTCCTTTCAAAAAATTGGGGCAGTTGAAGTCTGCAGATAGCTTGGAGTGTGGTAGCACTACTGGCCCTGTGGAAGAGAGTGAACCTCTGAAAATGTGGAAAGAAATGAAACAGAACGGCTTCCTTTCATCTTTGCATGGAGGCGTACAAGAGTCCAAGCAGCGTGGCCGCCAGCCTAGAAAGAAAAAGGATGACGGATGCAAGAAGAAAACTGAATTTGCAAGGAAAGAGCAGGTTAACAGGTTCATGAAAGTTGCTGCACCTAGTGGGCTTCTTTCTGGACTAAACCCTGGTATCATAAACCATGTCAGAAATAGCAAGCAAGTTCGCTCTATAATAGAGGCTATAGTGCGGTCAGAGAAGCATGATACTCTAGAACAAAGTAGGTTAGACCAAACAGGACCAGGAAGTAAAGAACATATTGGAAGAGGGAAAGAGCATAACATTGCGCATACTTCATTAAATACTCCATGCAGTCTACCATTAAATAAACCATTTGTTCCTCCAGAGCGCAGAATGGAGATCAATCAACTGAGTATGGCTGAACAGAGGTTCTACCATGGAAAACCTACTCCCCCACAGTTAATTGAAGAGGACGAAAATGAGCGGCTGAAGCTGAAACTCGCATCAACTGTAACTACATGCACATCTGCTGACAATTTCTCGGCTAGTACAGACAACATTACCTCTTTATCTTTAAAAGGTATATCTTAAATCTTAGGTCTTAAGTTCTTCTCTTTGATTTTCTTATAAATTATAGTGCAAAACAAAAAATTATATTATGGTGAGTACAAAGACTTTTAGAAGCCCGTGGACTTTGCAATGCATGTTCTGTTGACAGCCAACAATGAGCTAATGTGACAGTACATTACATTGACAGCTGCTACTGTTGCATCTCAATGGTTGGAGCTACTTCAACATGACATTAAAGGGCGTCTTGATGGTAACTATTTGTTTAACATTTTCTTGGGGTTTGCTGAAGCATCTTCTTATCACATTATCTTTTATTTGTTATGTGTAAAGCACTGAAGCGTAGTAAGAAGAGAGTAAGGAACGTTATACACACAGAACTGCCTTACCTACTATCAACTGAGCTCTCATCAAGCCAAGAAAATGTGCCCTCGATGACTCATTCTTTGGAGGCTGGATGTTCAGAAGAAGCAATCTCAGAGACTCATGCGGCACAATGGAGGTCTCTTTTCATTGAGATGGATAAAACATTGCACGAGGAGGCAAGAGGCCTTGTGAGTACTGAGACCAGATTTTGTGGTTTTGTCCTCTGCACACACTATCATGTGAAAGAATCATTATAATTTGTCTTTTATTAGTCATCACCTACTTTTTAAATTTATACCACTGTTACTTTTAGAATTGTAGATCCTTTTCTGTAAACTTTGGCTGTTATTTCTTTCATGATCTTGGTAGAAAGAGAGAGCTTTTTCTGGATTGTGCTTTGATCATATTTTTAAATCTAGATAGTACATGCTTTGGATTGATCTCCTGGTTCTTTTAAACATTTAGCTATCAAAAGATTCCTCTCTGTAGTATGTTCAAGTGATTCTTATACTTGATAGCTGCATACTAAGAATCCTTGTAAAACACTTTCTCCTATGATGCAGTGTTTACGTAACTTATGTTAAAGTGATGGACGAGTAATCATGCTTCCTTCTGTCTCAGGAGAGCTGGTTGAGACAAGTTCAAGAAATGCGAGTGCATTGTGAGAAGGGTCTGAAATATGCTGGTGTGGAGGTTCTCCCCCAATTGGAATCGATAGATGATTTAAGGTTGTTAGATTTTGGCTCCCTTTTACAGCTTGTTCTTCTGTTCTTAGCTTTCTGCTTCTAGTGGTGATATGATTTACTCTACACCAGCATACCCGCACAATTGTAAATGAAATGTCTAAAATCAAGTAGAATGTGAGCAGGATGTTACAGCTTCTTTATGCATTTTTGGTTTTTTTTTTTTGAAGTAATAGAACTTAGTGTAGACCTGCATAGCTGTACAATCTATAAATGTTTGGGTCACTTCTAAATCAAGTAGAATTTTATCAGGATGTTAATATCTGGCTGCCTAATGGGCCAAAAGTCCAAAAAGTGGCTTCAACTTATTTATTCTGCTTCTTCTAGTTATTTTCGACAACAACATTTAGCCATGTCCTCAGTACTCATCAAATTAGCTGATCAAGCTGCTTCCTTTTTTTACAGTAAGCTGAAGAAATCAGAAGCATTTGAGCATGATTGTGCAGTAAAGGCAGCTGCTGCATCTATCTACTCTACTTGCAACTTGATCATGACAACTGAGAATATCCCATGATGCTGATCATGTCTGACCATTCTTTCATGTACTCTATTTATGATGTGCATTGTTCAGTTGTTTGTGTTCTTGGTCAATTATCATGTTGGTCTGATAGGATTAAAGTTCTTTTCAGTTTCCTGATGTATTACAAGATGTAACAATTGTTTACTGCTTGGATCAGTAACTTCATAATTTTATCTGGAAAGAGTTAAAATTTTGCTCTTCTTACAAATTTCAATCCTTCAGTGTGAAATTGTACCTACATATTCATCTGAGTAGACTTAAAACGAGTTCCAGTAAACTTGGTTTTCTGGTCAAAAATTGCCAATGGAATAGTGCCCAAAATAATGGCATTTTGGCGGAACTGGAATCTCTGTTGCTTGTATACATAATTATATAGCTTTTCAATTCCAGCTCTTTGTTTTTTAATAAACTAAAATTAATTCATGTTCCTCGTAGGATCGAAATGTAGATGCAATTATTTCATACCCTTAATCATGGGTGCTGCTAAGTGGAGTTTTTGACCAAAAATTTCATTTTGGTATACATGCATAGAGCTCATAAATCATAATTTAGACAAGACACCAAAAAACAAAATTTGAAACTTTGATGACATAACACAAATAATTTTGTAGAAACATATGAATACCTAACTACAAGTAATGTTCCAACAAAAAAAAAAAAAAAAACTATAACATATAACGCATACATACTTTAATAACTATTACATTCACAGTAAACAATTATAGTTGAATATATATGAACATCTATGATTTCATTTGCACAAAGATCAAATACAAATAAATATATATGCAGAAACCTACACAATAAAGAATTAAGAATAACATAGTTTTTCGCTCTAAAACATAGTATATAACATTCCCTTTTCTTCGGTTTTTCGAAACCTACAAAAATAGTTGTTTGTTTTCAGATAATCCAATTTATAGTGAGATTACTTTTATTTTCACTTAATCATTTTACCATACAAATCATTCAACACGTATTTATAGCATTTAAGAATTTATATTATAACAATACCATCAACCAATATGTATGATAGTTGTCTAAATAACTTTATTTTGATCAACTCTCTGAACTTGTTCTATCACTGAAACATTTGGCCATTCTTTTTACAAACTTCCATTAAATATATAGCTAGTACTTAGAAGTCCAAATTCCATATAAAATGTTTTATCCCTCAAAACATGGATATAAGGTCTTTGATCAAACACACATAATAGGGAATTCAAATTGAGGAACACAATCAATACCCACAATATTCTAGACATTGTAGGAACCACAAATATCTAGATTGTTTAATCATGTATGATATTCTTAAAGCTAAAATAGATAAACAAGAAAATCTTATCCCAAAATCCTAAAAGATAGTTATTTATACTATTGAACTTATGTTGCTAGCCTTTTAACATAAAATATACTTATAAAGATGGAGTGTGGACAACGATAAACATTGTAGATATATCCCTACTATTTTTGCCTTGGCCATTGGATCAATTATTAGTCTAAGTTATTAATTCGGGCTAGGTCAGGTTAATAGGCTGCCTAAATCTTTTGAATCCTCAATAAAATTATTAGGCTTCTTCTTAATCTTTAAACATCTTAAAAAAATCTTTGCACCTCCCAACATGGCTCCTTTTACTCCCCTTAGCTTATTAGTCTTTGGCTTATTAGTCTTTGATACGATCTCACCACAAGTGTCGAGTAAGTTAGGAGTGGATCTAATATAGAAACCCTAATTCTATCTTTAAGCATCGGCTACTATTTATCTCCACGAGCCACCCACTCGTACAGCCGCACTCTCCTACCTCACAGCTGTCCGCCACCCTCTGATGATTGTCGCAAAGTTGATATTTCTATTTTTGTCCAATTTCGGTCTTTCTCTATTATTTCATCATATTTTTTCACCTTGACATCAAAACCATTTCGTTCAAAAGCCATTAGATTCGAGACTCCAGAGGCTATCACCTATAAGTTTTTTAGAATCTTCATACAAACGGATTAGTCCAAATCTTGTCTGTAATAGTAGTATTAGAGCTACCATTCTTTAACCGATGGTGACCTAGCACCACTGGCCACCACAGTCGGCCACCATGGAATCACTACCCTCATGGCAAATATTGCCAAACCGTGAGAGAGCTAGAGAGGACCATCAAACCATGGCCACGACACCTCTTCCGGTCACAGTGGAGCCCCTGCCATCACTATAGACCTGTCCTGCAGCTGTAGTGATGTTGAAGTCTGCCCCAGCAACGATCCTAATGTTATCTTTCCCACCCACAGCCACCGTTCAATATATTTGTTATATTTTTATTATCTAAAATCCAATTAGTATTATTTTACATATGTTTGAAAGCTTATTTAATCATCTACACTTTTGTTTCTAAAGAAGATATTCAAATTCGAATTTTATGCTGGTCAAATATGATAATTATCACATTTTAGTCTAGACATTAAATGAGAGTAATACATCTTGATATCACAATAAGGTTATTGATATCTTTTTACGGTTAACTCAGATGAAAATTTAATTAAATTCTATCTTATTGATTATTTTTTAAATATCTCTTCTTAGTTTAAGATTATTTAAACTAAAATTTAATAACATACAAAAATAGAGAACTAAATTTAGATTAAAATCTACTTCTATAGGGTTAAGAATTGAAGTTAATTTGTCTGGTTAACTGATAGGTTATATAAATTAAGGTCTAATTATATTATTATAAAGTCTAAGTGTGAAATCTTAGCTGAAGAAAAAAAGGTTTAACCGCACAAACTCTAATATATATATATATATATTTTTAATGTATTTGGTGTCGAAATCGGTATCGGATGCTACTGGCCGTTAGATTAGGTTTGTAAATCGACATAAATATTCGAATTTCCTCGAATTAAAATTGGTTTGCTGTGGAGACTGCAGCCCTCCGCAAAGGAAAAGAGGAGAGAGAGAGGGGAGTGGCGGCGGCGGCGGCGGCGGCGAGAGATGGAGGAAGACGAGATGGAGATGGAAGGAGAAGTGGTGGTTGGGCAGATGCCCACCGTGATGGTTCCCCGCCACATCAACAAGAGGGCTCTCAAGAACAAGGCCCTCTCCGTTGGATTCAACGACAAGGAGCTTAGGCACGGATCCCTTTCTCGTTTTTATCCTTCTCTTCCAGTCGAAAAATTAGATTTTTTTTTTCCTCATGTGGGGTACGTTGGAAATCGAGTTTATTTGCTGCGGTTCTTTTTCTCTGATCATTCGTTTCCTTGTGGTTTAAGCACCAACTCTCTGTTCTTCTCTCTTGGTTTAAAAAAAAAGATCAGTTTTTTTGAAGTTATTTGGATGCTATATTCATTTTAGGGGTCTGCTTCACGAGAGTTGGAAATTAAATTAGGAAGAAACTATTTGTAGTGAAAAGTTTTGTTTGGGACCTTAATGCAGGTTAAAGTCCAGAAAGTGAATACTTTTCTTGCTCTTAATATATTTGCTTCCAGTTCCATAGCTTGTAGAAGATTAAAAAGTGAAAAAAAAGCTATCCTGGAGTTCTTTTTAACCATATGGTTAACTGTGCTTGGGGATCACATATTGGCAAAACATGTGCTTGTTTCCGAAATCATAGATGGAAGTTTAGTACTCAAATTGGACTTCTGAGTAAACTTCTCTTGTGAAGATTGAGGTGGTATGCTAATGTTGAAACGACATTGGATTTTCAGAGACTTGAGTTGCCTTCCAGGATCAACTCTCCAAATGTTAATTCATGTGGATTGCGTACAGTACATGGAGATCTTTCCTTTTCTCTCTTATAGCTAACTAGAACTTGTTTCAACAGGGACTTTGTTACTGGCTTCCACAAGAGAAAGAAGAAAAGAAGAAAAGAAGCTGAGAAGCAGCTGCAAGAGAAGGAGAGACTGAGGCGTATTGAGGCCCGTAAGAAGGTAGGCTCTCTCATCTGCATTTGTTTCAGTAATGTATCATGTCTCTCTAATCTCTATATTCTTCTGATGTATCACATAATTAACTTGTTCTAGGTCACGATATTGTCGATCATGCCTAATCTTTGATTGAAATATTGTTGAGTGAAATCTCATTGTAGACTCTGGTTTTCTTCTGATTGAACTGCTATAAAATCCAGGATGTAGTAATGTACCATGATCATCTTTTCTCATCAATATATTGGTAAACAACCATAAATTAGAAGGCCCCACAACTGAATCAGAAAACCTTCAGTACTGTTGACAAATGGAACCTACCCATCATACTAGTCAAATTTAAGCAAGACAGGCTCTCGCCACAAGTCATATAGTACTGGTTGTATGGTTATCAACTTCGTTGGTTGCATTAGGTCCATAAAAACAAGGATTACCACTTTCACATTTTAGGCTTGAAGATAGACTAGATAAATGGATAAATTTAACTTAGGAGATGGAAAATATGTTCATAAATAAGCCAAAGAATCAAGGGAAATTGGCACACACAAAAAATCCCCTATCATTTAAAGGAAAAATACATATTTGACACCTTAGGCTAATTTTAACTCACCTCACCTTAAAATATGAGAATCTAGAAAGAAATATTTGATCTTATTCAATGTGATATTTTTAAATTTCTAAGCTATGAAGCATGGATATTGATATGTTCATACAATAAATCTTCAAAAATAAGGACACGATACACTTAAGATATTTAGATCTTATATGTATATTTTTATCTCTCTCTCTCTCTCTCTCTCTCTCTCTCTCTCTCTCTCTATATATATATATATATATATGATATATATCAGTGAATTTTGTACTTAAATTTTCTTAATTGAGGAATTATATGTAATTGTTGCATATGAGAGTTTATATAATAAGACCTCCAATTTATCCACTAAAAAGAACTATCATTTATAACAAAGTCTAATATATTATGTAGTATATTACTAACTAAGATGTAAGATAAGTGAGCGAATTTTAATCTATTAATAAGAAGAAAATGACCGTTGTAAACTGATCTCCTAATGTAGATCATAAAATAATTAAGTGAACTCGATCTTGTCACGAAGAGAAACCTTTTAGATCTGATAAGAAATGAAATGTAATATTCTCTTTCAATTTGATTCATTGATAGGAATCTCAATAGCATCCGAATGGATATTGTAAGGAAGTATCTGATATGTATCCGAAAGTATTCGGCGAGTATTGTATCCAGACGGATAGATTACTCATCAATGTTGATAAGACCTCATATGTAATGGTTTTACCCTCAAAATTATATACTTTTCATTTTAATTATTCCTACAAAGTATTATGTTTTCAATTTTAAATTATATTAATGGTTATTCAAGCTATTATCTCGGCAAGAGTATTTTGATAGTTTGAGAAGTATAGTTACTTAATTTATGATATGGTAACATTAGCATGCTGTAATAGTAATACTAGGGTGTTAATTGGAAATCTTTTGTAAAAGGAGGGGGCTTTTTTAATGAAAAGAGATAAGGTAGGTTTCGAACCATAAAAACTACATAATGTAGGATTTGCTCGAAAATTTCTGACAAATCAAATGCACCAAAATGACAAGTAGAAACTGTAGTATATTACAATTACATACTAGTGCTCTAGCCTTATTGGAGATGAAATTCTCTACTTACGATTGATATAAAATTTGAACCTGAGAGGAAGTATTTGGATGGCCTGCAACATTACATAGTTGCTATGCAGTATTGGGAAGATATCCTCTAAATTGTGTTGAGCAAGTTTTCAGTAGCGGAAGATTTCTAGTTCGAGATAGTAAATTAAAAAAATGCTCTTTCTAGAATATGCTAACTTCCTACCATGTCACAGCTTACATGATGTAATTCTTGTGCAACTTTAACTTCATTGCTTCTATGAATATCATGCAAATATATCTTGTTTGGATGATTGATAAATCTGGTGAGAATGAGTTTTGGCTTTAAAAGAGATGTCATTGGTAAGATATGGAAACATTGGATCAATTAAGTAGAACATGTAAGAATAGAATTGCAGGAAGGATGCTAAAGAAAACTAGAAGGGACAATAACAGTTTAGGACAATCTGATATTGTTTTTAGGTGAACGAAGAAACACAAATACTTCTATATTCTTATTGTATCCGTATTGGATATTACTCATCAAATACTTTTGGATACATTGGATACTTCCTTAAAAGGCTTAATGTATCTGAATCTTTAAAAATGAATTTAACATTGTGGATACTTCTTAAGGGCTTTTTGGATATTTCTTAGATACTTATTAGGTTCCTATCAATAGAAGTCAAATCGAAGGAGACCATCACTTTTCATTTCTTATTGGATCTAGAAGGTTTCTTTTGTGAAAAGATTGAGTTTACTTGTCTATTTTATGATCTATATTAGGAAATCATGTTACAATGGCCAATTTCATTTGATTTATAAATTAAATTGCTTATTTATCTTACATCTTAGTTAGTAATATATTATGCAATACTAGTTCTTTGTTATGAATGGTAGTTTTTTTAATAATTTAATTGAATATCTCCTTTTATAACTATCATACACAAATAATATAGGATTCCTTAATTAAGAAAATGAAAATACAAAAAGTTCACTAATTCATATATATATGAGCTGCGTATCCTAGGCGTATTGTATCCCTATTTTTAGGATTTGCCGTATCGTTTCTATATTTGTATCCCATATCCATATCCATGTTTTAAGTAGGTGACAGATTAAATCCAAGCTCTAACTGTTCATATTATAATGTGTTGTAGAACTTGTGAATGAGAATCTTTGATGATGTGAAAGATATTTTGATGCATATGCCTTGATCCTTTTTCTTAATAGTTACATTTCAATCAATGATGTTTCAAACATTCGCTGATACTATTTTTTTTGCTAAATTTTGAATAAAGCTATTTCTTGACCTATATCTCGTATTAACCTTTTGCTATTCTATGCGAAGTCTGTTGAATTACAAAGGAAGGATGAATTTGTTGTTTGCTTCTTA
Organism: Typha angustifolia; assembly: GCF_048772165.1. NCBI lineage: Eukaryota > Viridiplantae > Streptophyta > Magnoliopsida > Poales > Typhaceae > Typha > Typha angustifolia. Next base: position 4,143,850 of record NC_133252.1, on the reverse strand, counting down.
TCAATTGAAGCTAATTCTTTCCTCCATGGGAGGTGATAAAATAAAATGTAACTCATCGAAAAGCAGTTTTGTTTTGGATACTTCCTAAAAACTGCTGTAGATTATTATATCATCCATGTTCAGCTATGAAGCATGACACCAACAGGACATTGGCAAACCTATACTGGAGACAATTAAATCCTTAGAGTCCAATTTATACAACTCAGTAGAAATATGCTGGAGACGTTGAAATATCAAATTGTTTCTCAGTATAAATATACTGCCACAACATTTGTTTAACTTCAGGCCGCAAACATTTATAAAACTTGTCAAATCTGGCCATTTAGGCTATGAAAAAATGTACATATACTTTCAGACTAACCCTGCCTATCAGCTTCGATCCTGTCCAGATCAGCTTAGATCAACATGAATGCCCACTGCATTGCATGCAGCCTCCAGACTATATTGTACTGTGTAGCACAAGTGATTTGCACACGACGACTGCATATGAGATTCATACATGACTTCTAACTGCCTCTTAGAGCATCATTAGACAAACTTTTGTACCAACATTCTTTTATTTTCTTTTCTTTTCCTAGAGTTGGGGTATTTTGCTTGTTTTACCGTTCATTCATGGTAGTTTGTATAGGGTTCATGCTAAACTACCAGGCAGATATATTGTTGCTCATTATATTGGCTTTATTAACATTGCTGCTCTTTTTTTCCTTCACCGCAGAGGAAGCAAGAGAAAGAATTGGCTTTATATGGTAGAGTTTTATCATCTGAAAATCCGGCATTCACTGGGTCAGAACATGATGATGCTGATGATGCTGACAACGACTATGAAAAAGATGAACTTGATTTACCTGCATCAGTTTCTGGTAACTTTTGCTTGTCTAGTTTTTTTTTATTAATTAAAAAAAAGATAATATGGTCTATGATGTTTTTTGTTTCTTATTTTATTGTTTTATAGTTTTGACAAAATTTTACTGGCCTACTCTAAGGTATCTTTTCCTTTTTCTTGTTTTTTAATGAAGAAACAAAGACCTATGAAGATGGCCCTACTAAAATTACTGTCACTACCCGTGAAATCTCACATGAATATGATGATCTGAGACCTAATCCCGTCGTCATCGTCCCTAAGCCTACCATTACAGCTGAAAAGAATAATTGCCTGGCTCCTAAGAAGAAGCCGCTGAAGAAAGTTTCCAAGCAGAAATCAAGCAAGAACAAGAAGAAGAAGTCTGGATTACGAAAGAAGGATAAAAGGGTTAGAGGAAAGACCATGTGATTGTTGTATTGCTGGTGTTTTAATTTTAGGAGTATGACTAGTGAGAAGCTTAGCTACTTAAATTTTCTTCCTGTGTAAACATAATAGAAGTACGCTTTTCATTGCCCCTATTGCTTGTTGAGTCCCTCTAATTAACTTGCTGCTGTAATCAATACATGGTTTTTACTAATCCTTATGAAAATGCTCCAAAAAATTATGCCCAGAAGCTGCTGGTGTAACCATTCTGTAGTGGTTGATGGATTGAAGTTCATAGCATTTACAGTAGAGAATCGGTACTACTTGTTCCGCATGGTGATTATAGTTTGAATTATGTTATCCTCTAGTACTTTTGCTTAAAATTATTATTATTTTCTTATATATTAAAAAGTTCTAAATTAGTTCTTGTACTTATAACTACAGTGAATCCATTAAAATTTTTATCTAATTTAACTGAACCTGTCCAAATAATTTTTAAATTAGTATTTTCCTTGATTTTTTAATTTTTGTGGACCCAAATATTCTCAGTAATTTCTAATGAGGGTGGTGTGGAGGTAGCAGTGAGGTGAAGAGTTAGGGATATTTTAATAATTTATATATTTCTAAAAAGTTGGATGAGAAAATTAACTGGTTGATTTCAATTATAAGAATTAGTTTGAGACTTTAAGTACAAAAGTAAAGTGATATTAAGTATAAGTATATGAATTTAGAATTTATGTAAATAAGAAAAATTAAATGGGCAAAAATGAACTGGATATAGTTTTAAGTTTCAAAAAATTAGGCAAGAACGGAAGGTAATGAGTTTGGATAAATTAGAGGCTGTGGCCTGAGAACAAAATAGATAATCTGCAAGGATAAAAAAATCACCTCATCAGACTGCATTGGAAGACCAGCATACCCAATTTAACTGAGTTCATGGATCCCATCATCATCTCCAGTTCAGTTTCGTTAAGAAGGGATTGGCCGGAAGCAGGGAACAAATATCATAAATGAAAAGAAAATGTTAACTATACAAGAAGCTGGGAGATTCTGCACAACCCCAGCTTTCTATATGATATGAGATTTTTGTTCTTTACATTTTGCAAAGAGAGATGCCTTATTTCTGTATGAACTGTTGTCATCTATACGACGAATTTGCTGCAGCAAGAAGAGCGGCACCTGTGCCCGAGCCATCCTCGATGGCCCTGATAACAACATTTGGCGCAACCTCCTCGCCTAAGATTTCCATCACAGATTCATTAAGATACTCTCTGAAGATGGAGTAACCAGAATAGAGCCCTCCCTCAATTGCAACAACACTCCTCCTTGGTTTGCTTTTTGTTTTTCCACTTGCAATGCCACCAGTCCCATCCCTTCCAATTTTCTTCAATATTCCCACAATACCTGCTGCAGCTAAACGAGCGGCTCTTTGTGTTACTATGTCACATATTCTTACTACGAGCCTTCGTGTCTTAATCGGAGCATCTGACATCTGAACAAGCAGCCATCAAAGTATATAGAAAACACGACGTTCAGTAGACCAATAATGCAGAACATAATTATGATTTAAGAAGCCAGTTGCTACCTGTAGATTATCTTCCAGTATCCTTTTGACCTCTCTCAAGTCAGGAGAAGCATCCTCATGCATGTCAGCCATCAAGGGTGTTCTGAATTATAAAAGGAGATGTAAGAAGGGGAGATGCTGAATTAAGCAATAAATTTACTTGTTGATCATATTCATCTAAATGACTAGAGGCCAAGTTTTCAGAAAGGTATGAAAATTCATATATAATACACAAACTCAATTTTTGTTTGTAGAAATCATTGAAAATCTGTGCATGGGTTTACCTTTCCCATAATCACTTTATCAGCGTGGCTATATGATACACAAACACAAAGCTCCACAAGCTTATAAAAAGAAAAGAACAAGAACAGGATCTGCAGGAAATCTATGGTCCTCCATAGAAGGACTTAAAAAATAGCAAACCAAAACTAGGAGACATGAAGTTCTGCAAAGCAGACATAAAAAATTGCTCACAATAGTTAAGAGTTAAATAAAAGACATAACATGCTTCATGTCATTCAATGAACACTAATTTACTAGTACCTACAACTGTTTGTGTTTCAAGTCCAATTAGATAGTCAGTAATTTCACAATGCATCGGGGTAAAAGCAGCAGATCATTTTACAGCATCACAAGCATTAATTCATATCACTAAGCAATCAATTACATTGCTTCTCATTTTTGAAATTATACACCATTGACAGTTAAACGACAACTCGATCGTGTGTGTGTGTGTGTGTGTGTGTGTGTGTGTGTGTGTGTACCACCTCTACCATTCTAAAATTTGATAAGTCTCAAATGGACAAAATCACATCTTTTATCACATTGAACACATTCAATGTTCCAACTATCAGTAAGCAGACAATGGCATATAGAGGAGAAAAGGATGCCAAATAGAAGAACCATTGTAGAAGGGACATTGCACAATTTTTTTTTTTTAAATTCAAGAACTTGTAGTATTAGTCATCTACCTTAAGCTGAAAGGTACAGACAAGCAATGAGCAGCATCTCCAAAAATATCCGACTCTTGTGCCATCCTATAAAGCACTCTTCTAGCAATCTCACCCAAATACATTCCTGATATCATTTTCTCAAAACCCTACAGCAAAGATGATAAGTTAGAACATTTTCTAAGAGTTCAAAACCAAAAACTATACAAAAAGTTGATTAAGGACATTCTTGCCTGATCATTCCGATTTGGACTCTCATCGTCTAGAGCAATATCATACGAAGTTCTTGGTAAGTGAGATGACCAGAAATTGCCCCATTCCATGTTGACGACCTACTTACCACAAGAACATGAATGGCACATATAAGAAGAATAGATTAGCATATTTTGCAGTCCAAAATGGGTTACATGAAATGCATAGCTCAATTAACTGAAGCTTGGTATATGAAGGAAAGATACCATGCCTCCAGAATTTTTAAGAAGGCCTTGACACTTGATAATCGCATCACTCCGTTCTACATAACAAGCATTTGTGCCAGTTCCGATAACCACAGCAGCCACTGTATCTTCATCATAAAAATGACACAGAGCTAATGTCCCCACCGTATCATTCACCTGCCAAAAGAGCATAAATCACTCATATTTAATTGCTCTGAGCATATGCATCACCATCTTATTTACTTGCTGTCAGAAATCATCATTGCAACAAGTTTAGTAGGAAAAAATGTACAGCTTAAAATGCAACAAAAAGTGAATACTGGTATTATAATAAATTAGTAATAACCTACTAATAAGTTTAGGAAGTATGGATGAGGTCGAACAACCAAAAGTAGTTACGCTAGTTTCTGCATTGTGTTGACATCAGAAGTTATACTTCTAATAACTTTTTTTCCCATAATGAATGCTTTTAAAGAGCAAATCTTGCAAAGATATTTCCAATCACTAAATTTGTTCCTTTCGGAATTTGGAGATAACATCTCACCAAAATTAAGGTTGCCTGTCCCTTTTTTATCAAGCATTTAATGTTCTCAATATCTTCAATCCGTACAAACCATTATCATGTTTCACACAAGCTCACATGTGTTCGTATAGAAATCTTCTATTTATCGCCTTTGCATATACAGCATTATCTCATACTAAACAGTACTAGGAATTGGGAAATAACCATTCAAAGATTTGACGAGTAATTAAAGTCAATTTATTAATCGGCTAACCATTCCCTCCTGTCATGCACTACATACCCTACTTTTTTAGCAAAAGCTATCTCCAGTAGGCAATGCAATGATCTGCCTAGCTGCTTAGAATTAGATCATGAGCTATGAGAGAAATAGTTTATTGATCAGCTATGAACTGCATTTCTGTTAACAAGGAAACTGAGTAACGAGAAAACTCTAATATTCGTTCTTTATTTTTCCAAAAGTCCACTTTACTCACCTAGGACCTACCTTAGGTGGAAACTCCCCAGGAGCTGCTTAGGTATCCGAGTAAAACTTAAAACATTTCTAAAAATATTATCTATGTAGAATGTCCTCAAGAATTCTTGAATTAATCGTCCATGTCCCAAATGGCCAAATTAGTGGATTCTAGTTTCTAAAAGGATATTCTTGGTAAAAGAATATCCTATTTACTATTTTAGGTTCATGCACTAGTTTTAGATTCTAGTTGCATAAATGATTTTCTAATCTTGATTGCTCAATGCCCGTCCATCTCTTGGTCTTTTAAAGCCATGAATATCTTCATATCAAAAAATAATTATACAAATCAATCCAATAGATCATACATAACATGTCATTAGTAATTAAAAAGGGGACGAAGCACTGCATTAAGAGATGAACAATAGCAGCTATCCAAAAGGAAGCACACACACTTACATGCAACATTCGCCTCCAAGGTTCAGCCAATTAGAGTTTTCAGTAACACAGTTGATAGCACAACTCCCAGATCAAGTAATACGGAAAAGAAGAGAGGAATGAGATGGATAATAAGGAAAGACCATACAGAAGAGAGAGAGAGAGAGAGAGAGAGAGAGAGAGAGAGAGAGATCTATTTCTCTTTGGATGCATGTCTTTACGAAAGGCACTCCTTATTAGGGTTGAAAAGAGAGAGGGAAAGCAATGGAGAGAGGTATCTTTCTCTTCATGTGCATAAGAAGGCAATAGTCCTAAATAGGACACTAGAATCCAATTCATCCAACAAAAACAGATCACGGAATAAATAGTTGCGGCTCCTCTTAGAGAAAAAGTCTAATGCAATGATGTCTACCACATTTGAAACCCATATTGCACCTTTGGCATATCTTATGTACGAATATGCATTTACTCATATGTCTCGCATGTCCAAGCATGCATTTGGGACATGCATGTATATGCAGAAAATAACAGATAGATGTATTAGAGCATTTCTTGACATTTGCATCTTATGCAAGAAAAAGAGATCAAAGAAATTACTTTATAAAATTGAAGATAATTCGCCACAAATTTCGCGTTACTTTAAACAAGAACGACCAGAGGACTCTCAAATCATACCAAGGCTGCCACTCGCATATTCAGTCCCCTCTTGGTCATTGCTTCCTCCAAACACTGGGAAACATCTTTTCCAACCTAAATTACAAAGTCAATATAAGTTACTTTTGACATATACCAAAATCCAAGTACCTCACATTGAGGAACCTACCTTAGTTGATATTTTCTTAATGCTAAGACAAATAACAAACAGGAGCAACAAATGATACTTGAGAAAAGAAAATTTAAATATTTTTCTATGTTCCGTAAGTTATATCAGAATTTTCCATATAAGAGCATATGAATTAATGAAGGAGAACGAAATAACACAATTTTAACAAACTACATACTTCAGAATCATATAATAGAGTGAAAAGCAATTCTCAGATGTCTCCATTAGGTTGCACAATCGCATATCAAAACAATATGCTCTATACACGTCCCGCAAATTTTACCACATCTAAATATATAGTAACATGACATAGCAGATCAGCAAATAAGACAAAAAAGTTAAAAATACATAAGACGATGTTAGATGATACATCAAGTGATTTGCAACAAAAAGCATTTTAGTTTTCTAATTTAGCCCTAAATTTTTTTTACTAATTTAACTCTAATAAAATCCAAAAAAACTATTATGTCCTTAAAAAAATATCATGCATCACTTATATAATTTATACGCATTGCCTATGAAAAATATAGACATTAATTTTTAATAATATGCGTATTGAGAATTTAAAAAAAAGTCACGCATTATCTATATAATATACATGTATTGCTCATGCAAAAAGTACAATCTAATATAAAAAAAATAACCCAACGCATCACCTATATAATTTATACGTATTGCCTATGCAAAGTGTAGGTTACAATTTTCAACGATGTGCGCATAGATATTTTAAAAAAAATACCACGTATTACATATGTAAATTATGTGCATCGCTTATAAAAGATATACACTTTAATTTTCAACGATGTGCGCAAAGATATTTAAAAAAAACACCACGTATTACCTATATAATTTATGCATATCGCTTTTAGAAAATGTGTGCATCAAGATTAAATAGTTGGATTGAGTTAGAAAAAGGATAAATTTTATTAAATCAATAAAAAAAATGCTTGAATTTGGAGTGAAGGGCTTTTTTCTGCAAAATCGCCATGATACATCTAATAGCATCTTACAACATATTATCACATGTAATCCACTAATTCTACAACTAAAAAATTTGTTTTATTTATTAGAGATTCAATAATCAAGATGCCAAAAGTGTAACATGAGAATTGCTATAGTTATATGCAAGCAAAACGCAGATCCTTAGATAAATGTTCAAGCAAAATCATGCCTTCAAAATTATCATTTAACTTTTGGTGACACTTTTATCTAGGTTGGTTCATAAATGATTAGGTGAATAACATGAAACTGATGGAATATAGAAGATATAGAAAGTTCAAATTTAGTGATTTGCAGCAGTACACAGACTAGAGTATGCCTAAAATAGGTGGAAATGTAGAAAACATAACAGCTTTAGCCGAAGAATAATAAGCTGCAGCTTTAGAAATTAATTCTCATTTATGCATCTCCAAACCAAGATTTGGTAGACTGGCGTTATTTTGGTAACTCATAGTTTCGATTCCTAAATTAGTTTCAAGCTTGCACACACCAACATATAGCTAAAGTTTTCTGGTCAGTCTTAATTATCTAGTTTAAAATTGCAAAAAGATCTGGCTGTTAAGAATGGCTAGATGACCAGCAGATGACTCGATGAGGCCTCCATAATAGAGAGAATCCAGGTTGCAAAAGTAGGAATTTTGGTTACACCCTATCAATCAGGTTGCCTATATTCTTGGACATGAGAGCTACCAACAGGAAGTTAGCCTCAAACACCTAGTATCAAGATGAAAAACACGACAAATGTGTTTGTGAAGGCTTATCAGCCAATACAGCTGAAAAATCAGCAAAAGTGGAATCAACCACTAAAAAGGACAGATAACTTACAGCATCTTCGATTGAGAATCCTTTCGTCCACTTGATAAGAGCACCAGAAGAAACAGAAATTTGTCTAACAGGAAAAGAGAAAGTAAAGCCAAGCTCCCTTTTATCATCTGAAGTTTGACCATCCTCTCTTTCAATGAAATGCTTCAGTGTCAAGGCAATATAGTCGAAGAGATTCTGCAAGCAAGAGAATAATTCTAAACTTACACATTCAAAACTCATCACAAAGAGAATAAATTTTGGGAGATGATTGCATACCTGACTTGTACTAGTCATCAATTCTTGGGGAATTGGTTCTCGTTCAAATTGGCGACTCAAGATCTTAGACCCTTCTCCCCCAAGCTGAACCCGCAAAACTCTGAAATAAGTACCTCCCAGATGCAAAGCATAAAAGGTGCCTTCTTCAGTCCTGTTGGGAAGAAGGATATTTTGCATCAATATGATCCATGGTCCAATAACTACCAGAAACAAACAACCAGTAAATAGAACAAAAGTAGCAACATAATGTTACAACTCAATCACCAACACCTTCATTCACATGTATAATGGTAACTCGTAATTCACCAGAAACTCAGATGAATAATCCTAACCTTCCAACGACAAGGAAGTCTAATTGAATATAAAATATAGTGCAATATTCCTCAAAGGGCCTAATTCTATATTAAATATTGCATCGATCATTCCTAAATATTTTAAATATGCGAAAGAACCTTGTACTAGAAACATTAGATCAGCAATCAAAACAATATCAGTAACTTAAGAGATTAAGCACATGTCCCAATACTAGTAGCTGTTCTCTAATTAGATTTGAAATCACTCTAAGTTTGCAAAGATGTAGTAAGACAACAGAGTAAATCTACAGGAATGCTTACGCAAGCAGAGGCTAGCTTGCCAACAAATGAATATTACTTCTAATGGTTCAAGCTAATAAGGAAAAGAGTGAAGCAGAAGTACTACCTCAAAAGCAGCTGCATGTTTTCCTTACTTGAGGTTCAACAAAAGAAATACTAGGATAAAGGAAGTCAAATAAAAGGGTTGATGCTATTTAAAGCCCAATCATAGTGTTCTACATAGTACATATTGACCAGAGTTTGAGAGAGAGTTGATACATCGCAAAAAACAAAAAAAATGAAATAAAGAAAAGAGAAAGAAAGAAAGAAAGAAAGAACGAAAGAAATTCTGGACCACTTAAGAATATAAATGATAATAAACAAGCATTTAGAAAGAAAAGGTTCCATTCATATCAGAGTACTAAAGAAGATTGAATGATTTCAAAGGATTAGGAATCAGCAATGGTAAAACTATTCAGGAATCAAGAAGGAAGGTAGTCCTTTTCTGTTTCAGTGATGAAGCAGGGCGACAGATCACCTTTTACCCAAGAGACAAAAAAGAAAAGAAGTTAGTCCAGACAAATCTGAACCACCGGTCATCTAAAGTACCCAACTTTCTTCTTCTGGTATAAAGAACAACCTTTAATCAACTGATCGTTATTTGCAACACCACCATTGTGAGCAATGAAGGTACCAAACAATGATTGATATCGCCCAGATGCCAACGAAAAGGGTTGACAACCCAACTTCATATAAATGTAGAAATCCAGTGACACCCAAACATAGCAAAATTTCACAAAATAGTGAATTTACCAAACAATGCAATAAATGCAACTATCATAACAAACCCCGAGAAGCAACCAACTTAGAAATTTCTAATACAGATCTACAGATCTTCTGATGATCCAGAATATGCTAGAAAAGATGCCATCCAGATTTTACCAGAACAGGGGACTTCATTTAACAGTTGAATCCACCTAAGACGCCCAATAAAACAACACAAAGAAAATAGAAACTAAAAATCTTCCTTTATCCATACAACAAATGCCATCATCATCAGGAACCAAGAACAAAAGAAACCAAGTTCAAAATCCCAGTACAAAACCATATCCCAATTAAAAGATGGCAACCAGATACTTAACAGCATTAATCAACCAAATCATCAAGAAACCGAAAACATATGCAACTACGTCCAAAAAAATTCCATAACATCTCATGTCTAATAGAAAGCTCCCACCCGTGTCCTTAGAATAGGATTAACCAACCCAACTCATAAAACAGTAAATAAGTCACTGAAACACCAACAATAGCAGAACGCACAATATCAAAAGAAACAGAAACCTTTCTTATCCTCAGAGAGATGCCACTGCATCGAGAACGAAAAAGTTTCAAAAAAGTCCCAACATGAAATCACCAACCAAACTTCGTATAACGTGGAGAAATATAGTGAGACCCAAGAATAGCAAAAGGTCAGAAATCATAGAAATCAAATAAAAAACTCTCTTTTATCCATGCAACTTATGTAACCATGTCAGAAAATACTGTCACAATACCACAACGGCCAACAGAAAGAACTACTCATGTACTATTGGAACAGGGCTAACATAATAGATTAACAGTAGAGATTGAAACACCGAATAATAGCAAAAGATCACCCAACATAAAAAAAAATCAAAATAAAAATTCCTCCTTTGACCATGCATCAACTGCCATTATCATCGAGAAACCAAAATCCAAATACAAAACCAACCGTCATCACGCGACCAATGATCCGACGCTAGCAGAACGGAACATGAAAAAAAAATGGTCCGAAAACAACGGAAGTAAGAGCAACAGATGGCAATACCCATCAGGGAGCTTGTCGATGTAGCTGAGCAACATCTTGAGCTTGCTCCCGCCATCAGAAGCCAAACCCGCGTGCATCTCCACCGCCATCGCGTCCACCACCTGCCTCAGCCTCGCCACCGAGGTCTCACATCCCTCCTCGAACTCCCTCACCAACTCCACCGCGCGCTGCCACTTTCGGCGACTCCTCGCCCTTCTCTCCACCAGCACCGCCGCGACTGCGCACGTGACCACCGCGCACCCCAAGGCCACTCCAAGTCCCACCCTTCCCATCACCCTGAGATCCTCCTTCCTCTCCCAACGATCAAACCATTAGTTCTCCCAAGAAGTTGACGAGGAAACCCTAGGTTTCCCGGCAATAGGCACGAGTAGTAAGCTAGATATACGGACGGGGCTTCGCCCTTGAAGACAAGATGTTCGACGAAGTGCGCCTAAAGAATGGAACAGAGAGAGCGAAACGCTATGAATGGAAGAGAGAGAAAGAGAGGAGAAGGGAAGAGAAGGGAGGAGAAGGGAAGCGAAGGGAAGATAAAATAAAAGGGGAGAGTGTGGAGGTTCATTTTGTTAATTGTTTGCTAAATAATTTAGGAAATTTTGCATATCATATCCTAAATTTTAGCAATTGATGATTTATTTCCCTTAAATTGAAAAATCCACAAAAACCTGCTATAATTTTGGCTAGCAAATCCTATTTACCTCATATTACACCTTTAAAGAATAAAAATAATCTTAAATATATTTTATAATACTTTAATATCCTAGAAACTTTATTTTGTATTACTATAATTTTGGGCATTAAATTTTTCATCCAAGAGTTAACAAAAAAATGATCATTAAAGTCAATTTGTTATTCTTATTAATTATATTTTAATTTATAATGTAATTGAAAGTATAAGAAGGTAAAATATATTTAATCTAAAAAAATATATAACCACCGAAATTCGAAGTCATAAATACTCATTAAACATGTGTCTCTTTTTTTAAAAAAAATAATATGTCTCTTTAACTATTTTCTTTTTTAAAAAACACTAATCCAAATATATTTTTGTTGCATTTTTTAAAAATCTTTATAAAGAATAGTCCACATGGTACGTATGCAACTTGATATAATTTATTTCCAAACAATTTGCACTATCAAATTACTTCACTTTTTAGTTTTCTTTTTTTAACCCTCCAGGGGGCAAATTACACACTTTCTCTCACTAATTAATTTTAAATTACATAAGAGAAGGTTTGCTCAAATTAAGAGGCGGGGACGCAAATGACGAAAGTACAGGGTGGTATGTGAATATTTGCCAGTAATTTAATTTAATTTAATTTAATTCCACAGCGCAATAAATAACGCTTTTGAGTGGCGTGGAGAGTGAGTGCGAGTCAGCCGGGGGCGGTGCCTACTTTCGAAAGGTACCCGCAATGACTAGATTGCCCCCGAATAAATTGGCAAATTACGGATACCGACAACTGCGCGTTTGACTTGGGTCGGTTAGTACGATACGGTGATAGCGACGCCTCGGCTCCTTTTTAACCTCGCAAAAATGGCTTAACTATTAGGCGTTGGAATGGGTCTGATTTACGACATTACCACTTAAGTAATTGCGCTTTTGACCGTCCCAGTCAGCGCTTTGACCGGATTCGTACAAGGGCAAAATAGGAAGAGAGCGCTATATCTTTTTATCTGTTGACCTAATTTAAAAAATAATAATATTTGATTATTTGGACTTCTTATTTGCGAAGGAAAAATTGCCAATCTAATTTCAAGATTATTCACTAAATTTATTGGACTCTTTAAGAATTATAATTACCAAAATTTCCTTTTAAAGGAAGTTTATGGTATATTCCTACCCAATAGGTCGCTAGGATCAAAGTATTATGATTCTTTATATATTTGGATCCTAATATATCCTCTTATAATCTATATGAGGTAAGTGTTTTTTTTCATTATTTAGAGATATTAAATTGATAAAGTATTATACATTTTCTTTTCAATAATAATTATAATATCTTAAAAGATTTAATGGGCAATGATAATTATTATATTTGAAAAGTTGTTTATTGGCAATTATGTGAAAAGGACCCTTCATCTTTGAGAATAAGAAGGTGATACATAATGTTAGCTCTCTGGTACATTGACGTCAGTGATTACTTCCATCTTTTATGGATATGATATTAGGGAGTCATCTACGTTGGAAAACTAGCTTAACGTTGTCATCACAGTGACATAATTGCTTAAGTAAGTGATACAATTGCTTAAAAAAGGACAAATAGTGAAAATATAATATTATACAAGGTTATATTTGAAAAAGAAGAAGAGAAATTACAGGTAACACCCTATATTTTAACTATATTACAAATAAAGCCATTGTTTTTCATTAATTATTTATTAAGAACCTTCTATTTGTTAAAAATGTCAAGATATACGGCAATAACCAAATTTCATTAATTATTTATTAAGAACCTTCTATTTATTAAGAACCTTCTATTTGATAGATAATATAATTTAATCCGATCATCATCAGGTTAATTTAAATTTTAGAACCAATTAAGCCTTCAAAATAACTGGAGACAAATTAAATTCCAATTTTTAACAAATTATGATCAAATGAAGCCATAAAATATTAAATTGCATCAGAACGCGTAATCTCACCGGATTATGATACGACGATTCATATTGGCTCCACGTGTGATATTGGGGTTGATAGGAATGAGTCTATTTATCTAATTGAGTATGTGGAAGCAATAAAATTATTTTTTGCGAGGATGCGTTCGAATGCAAGGACCACATTCGAATAAGGTCGTTCGAACGCTTACATCCGTTGGCATCGACAGAAAACGAAAATTCCGCGTTCGAATGCAATCAGGCGCGTTTGAACACACCGCAGCGAAAGTGTAAGTTAAGATAGGGATTGTTAAGATTGTTTGTGGTGTTTTTATGTTAATTAAAGAGTTCTTAAGGTGAACATCTCTATATATGTGGAGGAAACCATAATTGAGATTATTTGGATTGAAATTGGCTTTAGCCTCATCTCATTCTCTCTTGATTCTAGCTATTGGCGCTCTCTCCCACCTCTTTGTTTTCACCGCCTGAGTATTGAGTCGGCTTCTTCTAACTTTTAACTTTTTTCTTCCACAACAACTTCTTCCCTTTCACACCACGAACAAACCTTAGTATCCATATAGCCATTGGAGAGCTATCAAGCTAGGATCTAAGTTTCGTAACCGTTGCGGATCGGATCAGAGTGGTTCGTAACAGATTAAGAATTGAAAACTACTATTACTTAATCTCAAATATCATTCTAAAAAAGTGAGATAAGAGTAATTTAAAAAAATAAAAAAATATTATTTAAAATAGATGAAATATTATAATTTTTAATTATGTTCTATTAGGTGTATTTGAATTAAACTGAACTGAGATTGTTGCTCAATATTAATTTGAGCCTTTATTTATAAAGAATAAGAGGATATTGCTTTTTTTTTATATAATTTAGATAGAATATAGGATGCTATTTTGTAATTCTTTCTTAATTTTTAAAAGATTATTTTATATGTATAGTTAAATTGATTTATCTCAATCCTCCAGTACTTATACTTAAAATTACTTTATTTTTTATATTTTAAAAAAAGTAAAAATATTAAAAAATAAAATTTAGAAGAGTTATTGTTTGTTTTTATAATTCTAAGAGTAGTTTATTATGGCAAATTGCCCTGTCAATTTAACAATAAATTATTTTTATATATTCACACTGACATATTTTATGACCATATCTTTCTCTCTCGAGGTCCTATTAAATTTTGATTAAAATTATAACATTAAATTCTCATTCATATTTATTACATTATATTATGTTTCAAAAAAAAAAACTATTGCTTAGAAAGTTATTATGTTTAAAATAGAGTAATAAGTCGGGGTGAAAACGGATCATATACAAATCGGATAGTACTCAACCCACATATTCGGATCCATATTTTTAGTTCGGATACGGACGGATAGCAAAATTTAAAACCATATCCTAACTAAACAGATACGGATAATTTTTGGATAAAGGATCAGATCTTAAACGGATATTGATTGAATTTAAAATAATTATAATATTTTATTTAAATATAATTAACACAAAATTATTAAAAGTTTTACAACAAATAATTTTTTTGTATATCAAATATATAAAAATTAGAGAAATTAATCTCTATAAATAATATATAACGTATTATTAGTAATAATATTAATATTTACTATTTAAATAAGCAAACTAAAAACTGTAAATTATTTAAAAAAATATGCAGGTAAACAGATATTCGATATCCGTATCCGAATCCGAAAAATATATCCGACCCGTATCCGAATCAGTATCCGAATTTTTTCAAAAATTCTATCCGTATCCGAATCGGATAGAAATTTTTTATCCGAATCCGATCCAAGTCGGGTCGGATAGCGGGTCGGGTCGAAGTTAATCCAACCAGTTTTCACCCCTAGTAATAAGGCACTAAATAATTTAGCACATTTAATAATAAAATATTTAATTTGCTGTGATTTATATGAAAAGAATAAAAAAAAATTTCCTAGAATTTACTTAATTTTGAATTTAATATAGTCGGATCATTTTCGATTTCTCGTTAATATCTTGTTCTTATTATTTTTTCTCAACTTTACCCTTTTTCACTCGGCGTCTAAAGGATAAAAGTCAAACTTATCAGTATTTTAGTGACATTTTCAGTAAAACAAATGCACGTCTTTTTGGGGTACGGTAATTAGAGTTTGGGAGAGGGCTAGTTTGGTCAACAACTCTCTGGAACGTACGGCTCAGATCGACGGCTAGATAATTGGCACAGGATGGGTCCCACTCCCGAGTTTTGTTCTGGCAGTGCCACGTCATGGGTATGACAAGTACAAGCTAGCACTTTGTCCCCTGGCCAGTGAGGGGCCCTTTGTCCGGATAAAATTACCCAAAATGTTAGACAGGTAGAGACTAGAGACGATAATAGTTGCAGTCTCATTTATAAATACATTGTAATTAACTCTTTGGTTTTTCTAACAACGACCATCATTTTTATTTCATACATTATATTTTAATATTATTAATAATCTCATTTTGTAGAGATATATTGAAAAATATATGTTCAATTATTTTCGACTATAAAATATAATTATATTTAAAGTATTCTTTTGATATAATCACTATATGTACTGATCAAACATAAAATAATAATAATAATAATAATAAATTTGTATAAGCATTACATACCTACATTTTAAATATTACACACCTATCTTTCAAGCATTGCATATCTATCTCCCTAGCATTGCATTATATATTTATCTTTCTAGCATTACATATTTATCTCGCTAGTATTGTATATCTATCTCTTAATATTGTATACATAATGCCTCAGGCTAGCAATGCATATATAATGCCTAGCATAATATTGTTGGTACCTCTCAAGCATTATATATATAAAATGTATTAGTTTATTTACTATTTATTTCATCAATCTACTTTAAATTAAATTAAATAATATTTTCAAAGCAATTTTTTATTTTTTTACCTTCACTTATATTACATCAAATATAATCATTATGCTTCAATTATAAAATATAATTAAACATAGGATAGTTATTCCTAAAACAAATCTCTCAGTTAGATAATAATAATTCCTATTTCCTTTCTATTCCTAATGTGAACAATGAAATTTGTGAACAAAATTGCTAGTATTTGTCTTGTACAATCTAGGGTTTTACGTATGATTATGACATATTATTTATATGAAAGAGTGATATATGTAAATGAAAATATCAAAGACACAATTAAGAAGAAGTCCAAATTCAGCATTCCTACATAAATTATTCAAACCATTCTTGATCAATTTGAACCGTGAAGATTTGGCGAAGATCACTTATGACATATAAGTTCAGTGAGAAATGAGTTCAACTGGCTAGCGCAGAACTAAAATAGACATGTTTTTAATCTATTTCAAAATTTTGTTTCTCTTTCCTAGTTCACTTAATCCAAATGAGAGATGATCTTCCACACTTATAAAATGATCATGAAGTGTAAGTGTAGGGTAAAGAATTTAGAGAGAATCTAGCGAATGTAATTGGATTGTTCTAGGTTCCTGATTGATTGTTACTAATTTAATTTTTGGAGCAAGTTGTTGTCTCAAGGGTCACTAAGACAAGTCACCCGATCTTGATGGTCACTGAAATCGGTGGATATTACTTTAAAGCAATTCATAGCAAGTTATATTTCATATATTTTTATTATTTTATTATTTTATTATTTTATTATAATATATTTATTGTAATTTTTTTATTATCATTATTATTTATTTTTATTTTTATTATATTTTACTTTTAGGTTTGGGTTATTATAAAAGCAATTGGTAGCAAGTTCTAATAAGAGTTTCATATTATAGCCATCGGATTCAACGAAAGGTCGTTCTTATATTTGTACATTATTGGTAGTTGATTTGAAAAGGATCATTATTTTCACCCAATTTTAGTGTTTTTTATGTAAAAATTATTTGTATTTGTTTTTTTTTATCTCTATTTTCGATGATTTGTCTATATTTGTGCTATTGTAGGTTGTTATCTCCTAGATTAGGGCTAGGTCAAAAAATTTCAACCGGTATCATATCAAAGCATACTTTGGATTAAGCATACCTTAAATTCATATATTTTCACATAAGATAGAATAAATCAATATCTTCAAAGCCATTGACACGATTGCTCTCTCTCTCCAGAAAGTAGCTAGGTATATCGTCAAACCATATAAATAATCTACGGACACTTCTAATTTTAATTTTCAACTGCACATCTAACCAAAAAGTCAAAAAAGAAAAAAAAAAAAAAAGAAAACTTATTCTATACTATTGGCCTATTTAATTCCACATTGGAAGGATTTGAACAGATTGGAAAGTTAATTTGAGTGGTGTCAAAAAGAAATGGTTAATCTACCAACCTCTCTCCTCCATTGTGTTGGTTCTTAGCTTTTAGTCCAGACCCACAAAGAATACAACACATTTGTGTTGATGATTGGGGGGAGAGGTCCCATATATGCCTCATTGATAGCAATGGTATGCCATCAACCCTGTGAAACATGTGAATGGTGGCCAGTCAGTATTGCTTCTCATTCTCTTTGTCCATTGGTGCTCAGCATCACCACATCTTTGTCACTCCACTGGACAAGTTGCAACAACAACTAATCCAAGCAGATAGATGGTGGTGGAGGTTTTCTCTATCAATACCTTCTTTTTTTCTTTTTCCTTTTTTCCTTCAAGGCTTCAAGTAGATAGATCCTTAGTATACCATCTTTTTTCTTTTTCTTTTTCTTTTTCTTTTTCTTTTTCCCTGTTTAAAGATGCAATATCCTATTTATGCATATTTTGTACACAAATTTTCATCTGTGTTAGGGTTAATAATACACCAATATAGTCATTAACTTCCAACCCACATAGATATCTCTATATATGCATGTCACCATGGAGACACTATCTAGTGAATGAGTAATCCAAAACATCTTACCCCATGAATTAGATTACTACTTTGTTTATCAACAAAAAACAAAAACAAAACAAAATATGTCCTGATCCATGCATTAAGGTGAAGTAGACACAATGTTAGTTATTCTTTAGCATAAAATTTACTGATAACTTATAGATAGATATCTTGATTGTGCTTTTCTGTGGTATCTAACCTTTTTACACTAGTTTTCTATCCTAGCTTGCTTATTGTCAAGAGATTAGGTGTTAGTGGATGGTGAATAAACTGATATTTTTTCTAAGAGCTTACATATATGCAAAACTATATGTAAACTATAGAAAAACAAACATTGGTCATACATGGGTAAAGTCCAAAGTTGATAGTGTTTATTGTGGCATATTAACAATTATAATAAGAAAGATAATGTTATTTATAGTAGTTGTTGTTACTGTTGTTGATTTTATTAATACTAGGGCAAATTATAATTTACTTCTTGTGGCTTGATTCGATTTTAACTTACACTTTTGTACTTCAAATTTAAATGTTTAAACCTTGCTTTGGTCTAGATTAAGTTACGATTATTATATTTTCTATTCAAAACTAATAGTGCAAATGACCAAACTACTTCTACTAGCATTAGCGTCAATACTTTTCACTATAAGAAAATTACTAAACGATCAAACTGTCCTTACTATTATCAAATCAAACTATATCTCTACGAGTGTAGTTCATTCTTATCGGTTAAAGATTGACTAATTAGTGCAACATAATCTAGACCTTATTATCAATATATGGGGGTAAGATAAAATTAGGCCGAATATAGGTGGTAAACAGCAATTCCCCATTTATTATCAATATTATAAACAACTACACCAAGAGAGAGAGAGAGAGAGAGAGAGAGAGAGAGAGAGAGAGAGAGAGAGAGAGAGAGAGAGAGAGAGAGAGAGAGAGAGAGAGAGAGATGGATAGATATAAGTCTAGAAGTAATATTAAGATCTTAATATTATCACTTCAAAATATGAAGAAGCCAATTACCAATAAATTTTAACCTAACTAGGAATTGCTAAAGATGCAGTAGATAGGGGACCAACATGGTAGGGTAGACAACCCAAGTAACCTCATTTGCCAATTCAACAACAAGATCTAATTGTACTGTAGACCAAATCTAAGTCCCTATCTAGAGTTAAGAGTTAGTCGTACTATATATGAATAGCTCAAAGGGGGAAATTATATGATTGAACTATAGGAATATAATATAATATTTGGTCATGATAAAAATCTAAGAAGAAGATTATTACCGCTGGATTAACTTAACTCTAGATGTAAATTTACCCATCTTTTGGTGTTCTTAAACATAATATCTAGGTACTAGTTGGGTAATTTATTAATAAAAAGGGAGATTAAAAAAATGAGAGGGCAATTGGGAGATTATTGAAATCCAATTTTGGAGATGATGGAATATTCTGGCTTTTATGCTATTCCATTAGTCAATGTTGCTTTAGTATTAACTCAAGCTATTAATGTGGCCATTTTGGGGTCCATTTGAAAACTATGAAAAAAGAAAAGAAGATTGCAGTTTGTAGAATGGTTACCAATCATGCCCTAGTTGCCATTACTGTTACTCAGACATGATAATTTCTTGGGTATACTTTAGTTTACTCCCTGTAGTTTGGCTTGATTTTAACTTACTTTATATCCATGCCAAGTTGCAATTGTTACTAATATAATGTGAAAAGACTTAATTATCCTATGAAAAATATAGTAGTAGATTGATTATTTAGCAAAATACTGAGGCTAATGAATTACATTAATTTCAGTATTTGCACCGTTATTTTTGAATGAAAAATCTAATAATTATAATTAGTACGAATCACGGGAGATTAAGTGCTTAAATTTTAAGTGTGTTGGAGTAAATTGAAATCCGACCAAACTATAAGAGGGAAAATTGTAAGCGTATGCTATAGCTGGAATATAATTGTATGACTTGAGTTGAATGAATAGAAATCCATGTTGATGACTATTATCAATGGGCCACAATCCTTCTCTTTATTTTATGTAAATATTATCCTAGCTAATACCACAATGATTTGTTTAAACATGTGCAAAAATATAATGTGATATTTGGTCATAATAGAAGTATAATTTTGTTCAATCTAAGAAAAATAGATTATATATAAGAAGACAAAAAAAGATTTCTCTCTTTTTAGTATTTAGTACCATTGGATTTACTTAACTCTAGATGTAAAATTACCACATCTTTTGGTGTTCTTAAAACTAATACCTAGGTACTAGATGGACAATTTATTGACCAAAATGGGAGATTAAAAGAAACAATGATAGGGCAATTGGGAGATTATGGAAATCCAATTTTGGACATGGATGGAATATTCTGGCTCTTATGCTATTCAATTAGAAAATGTTGCTTTAGTATTAAATCAAAGTGTTAATGTTGCTATTTAGTGTCCATTTGTAAATAAAAAATACAAAAGCTTGATTTGTAGAATAATTACTAACCCTAGTTGACATTATTGTTATTCACACATAATAATTTCTTGGGTATGCTATAGTTTACTCTTTGTAGTTTGGCTCGATTTCAACTTATTTATATCCATGCCAAATTGCAATTATTGATAATGGGATGTGAAAATAATTAATTATCCAAAGAAAAATATATTGAACTTAAGAATGATAGGAATAGTTTGATCATTTAGCAACCTGTTTATGGTAGAAAATATTGAGCCTAGTGAACTACATTTATTTCAGCATTTGTACCATTAGATTTAAACAAAAAAAATCTTATAATTATAATTTAGTATGAGAGATAGAAGATTAAATGCTTAAATTTAAAGTGCAATAGAATAACCTAAAATCAGGCCAAACTATAGGAGAGCAAATTGTAAGCATATGCTATAGTTGAAATATAGTTGTACAACTTGAAGTAGAATGAATAGAAATCCATGTTGATGACCATTATTAATTGGGCCATAAGCCTTCTCTTTAACTTTATGTTATCCTAGCTAATATTATATTATGTCATGGTACTTAATTTAAAACAACAATGATTTGTCTTAACATGTGCAATTAGGGCTAGAATCTAGTCAATGAGTACTCCAAAGAACCTTCTTTACTATATGCAATATTAAACCAAGTTATGTCCTCTTCTAGATAATATGAAAATAGAAAATGTTAGGTGTACTTTGGTACGTAGTATCTAGTTAATACATAAGACAAATGTTTGGTCTTTGTATCAAGATTGTCAAGTAATTTAGTAGTTAAAGAGCTTAGAATATATAGGAACTTACAAGTGATATAAGAAAAATATATTTTTAGAGAGAGAGAGAGAGAGAGAGAGAGAGAGAGTTGGATTAGGTGCTATCAATAGTATTTAGAGCTTGAAATTATCAAGTCAAAATCAATTATGTAACATCTAATAGTATATTGTGATCTAGAACGTCTAACACTAAGCAAGTGTAAATTATCTTTACATCTGTGATGCTTGAAAACTAGCTTAGTGTTCAAAAGTTAGTATTGATTAAGGAATGTTATCAAACCAAGCCAATTGTTATATGCATTGATTTTCCAAACACAAGCTTAGATGAAATTAAGAAAGGACAAATTATAGGTCCATTTTAACTTACGGGTCCATGTACTTCAAGCTTAAAGTATTTAACACCTATGTGGTATACACTAAGTTGCAATTATTATTTTTTTTCTATCCAAAAGTAATGCTTAAAATTTTTGAACCAATAAGATTCATTGCGTTGATATTTTATGCCATAAGCAAATTACTAAATAACTAAACTATTTCATTATGACTATAAATTGTAGACAATCGAACGCTCTATTCATCAAGCTTAGATGGGCGATTATATTGTCGTTATGCAAGGGTCAAATCCTGTGGATAATAAAATTATAGCTATAATGGTAGAATGATGTAGACCCAGTGGTATTTAATTGGCATACAGTGAGGACGTGTCTTTACATAACCTAGTGGCTCAATGGTGTGGATGCTCTAGCCGATGCGTAGTATAGGTGGTGACTATAGTGATAGGCCCATGACTAAGGTTCTTAGTCTACGATCGCAGACGATCAATTAGATATTTATTGGATAATGCATAAAATATTCTATTACTAAGGATCGGATTTGATAGGTGGACATATGGATATTACGAGAGTTAATTTATGCGGAAGTTGAACTGCTAGCTACTATAATTATGTGTATACTTATGTCATATGGGTGATGAGATATTTATGTGTTCATGCACTTTTACTGTTGGGCAAAATTGTATATATCATGTCGTGTTATGTAATTCCTTAAATATTATCATGCTAGATATAGTTACTTTAAAATTGTCTATATTATGTCATGTTATGTAATTTCTTATACATTATCATGCTAAAATAATTACTACTTATTGAGCATTAGGCTTATCCATGTATGATACAAATTGACTATTATTGTAGCAGTTTACTTAGTGATGCTTTAGGCCCTTTGTTACTACTTATTTTGCATAAACAATTAAAGGGGAAATCTGTTATATCTTATTTTGGGGATGTAGCCTTGTTTTCGGAGATTTTACTCGCTTTTATATTATTGATAGACTTGTCGTAACCCATGGGCTCTATTATTGTTTTTACTATTTTGATCATATCTAGTTATGATTCTTATGTTCCTAGCTCTTCTAGCTTCCATGTGAGTCTCACATGGCGGATTTAAGGTGTTTCAACATAGCATCAAAACGTAAGTTATCAAAACCTGGCGAGTCCTAAGTTAATAACTTAGGATTTTGTCTTGTGATAATCCAAGATGTTGCCTTGTTATCGTAATACTGCCTTGGAGGGAGTGTTAGCTCCTATAGGGGATCCTATAGTGACATGCTTGCAAATAGCATAGAGGAAGTTACGCAGCTAGTCTAACAATAAGAGTGACTCACTGAGGAGGTTCTTCATGCTTGCATTGCTTTAACGCACATTGAGGCACCCAACATAGCAATCCCTGTGGGGAGTGTTGTAGGGATACCACTGAATAGGTTTTGGGTTTTGACTTTTAAACTTTTTGAATTTGACTTTTACTTTTCAATCTAGAAATCCTATCTATCTCCAAATTCAGCTATTATGAAGGGATTTTTGGAATTGAATAGATGACATAAAGTATAATAATGTGAAAGAAAAAATGATTTGATGAGTACTCGTATGGAAGAGTAGATTTGAGTTCCATCTAGAAAGTTTGCTTTTGAACTTGTCCACCTCAATCTGTGAATAAGGATAAGGTTCCCAATAGTGTTGCACAAGCTAACAGGTGGTTTGTTTGGTTTCCCGATATTGATTAGTTAGTCATATTTTTTTAGTCTTGATTTTTTAAAAAGTAGACTTAGTTAGGTATAGAAAAGATAAAAATATGTTTGGTTACTGAACCAGTTCAGGGATCCTTCCTGAACTAAAATCAAACAGGCCAACAATCTCGAGATCTGTCTTCTTGGGGATCAAAATAATTGTCATGTTCAGGCCAATATTGAACTCACCTAGAATGAAGGACATTATCGAGGAGCAAATGTTTATTCTCAACCTCGATGCAGAAGGTTTTGAAGAACCTAACATTTAAACCGTCAAGCCCAAGTGCTTTGTCAAGGCTGAGGCAGAGGTCTGTAACATCGTCAAGTGGAGGGAGCATCAGAGAGCTTTGCTTGTTAGAAATGCTAGCAGTGAAAGCTTTGAGATCTGAGGAGGAAGAGGTTTACATATTAGAGAAAAGCATATACTCTATTAAATGGATATTTGATATAAAGATAATATAACTTTTTGAAGGTTTTTCCTTGATGGTTCTTATCCTGCCTTAATTTTAGGCTTAGAGAAGAACCTTCTGGATCAATTTGGAGGCCTAAAATTCCTTCAAAAGCAACGATTTTCCTAGACCTTGCTAGTGCTTACAAGCTAAAGGTGTCTTATTAGCATCAATGAATACAATTGCAAACCAAGATAGATTTTGAATTGAAAACTGGCTAGCTCAAACTAGATAATTCTCAGATGATTGTATAATAAAAAGGTATGAGTTAAATATAATTTACCATTGTGCATTTTAGATGAAAATTATTTTTTTTTCTCCCTTTATTTGTTTTGTTTCACTATACTTTCTTCCAATTTTGACAAAATTGTTCTATTAGGTTTGCGTCTAAGGTTAATGATGCCCTTAAGTTATTTTGTATCGATAAGCCATCTTAAATTTTCTCTTCAAATATATATTTATTTAACAAAAGCAACATCATTTAAATTATTTACTCATCTCTGTCAAGGATATTTGATATAATTTAGTTGAGAATGCAAAAAGGTGTAATAGTACAAAACAAAATTCTCGAGGGTAAAATAATTCACCCAAAATACAATGGTAAAATATATTTAGTTCAAAAGTATTTATAGACATCAAAGATGGATAGATTGTACTAGGGCTGATCATTGGGCCTGACTGGAGCTTGAAATGGTAATGGGCGGCAAGGGCTAGGTCTGTGCTCATCAACAGCCTGGTTCGTTAAGCTTGCCTATTCCTTTGGTTTTTGATATGGTCCGACCATGTGCGTCGGATCAATTGAGTTAGTCTAATTTGCTTCTTGTTTGTAATTATGAATTAAAGCAAATAATTCGCACATAAATTTAATCCACTAGGATTTTACTCCTATAAGTAGGAGTGATCATGGTTAATTATTATCGTGGAATAAATATTAAATTTAGCTTCATTTTATTTGAGCATTTAATGTTTTATCATAGTAGATTGTCTTTACCTTCATAGGAATAGTTATTAATCCTAGATGTTTTCCAAGCTACTAAACTCTAGCCATAATCTTTCGTCACAAGCCACCCTACCTTATAGCACTACCACCCTTGGCTGTCCGCCACCTTCCGACAACCCTCGCAACGTTAGATATTTACTGATATATCCATATTCGACCTTCCACTGTTTTATTTTTAACTTTTCATCAAGACCTTAGATTCACATGAAAACTAAAGTCATTAGATTTGTAACTTACGAGGTTGCCATATATAAAAATATCATAATTTTATTATGTCCATATCATTCTAGATCTGGTTCGTAATAGTGGTATCAGAGCCAATATTCCTCGTCCAATGATTAACATGAGATCAAAAAAGATGAACAAGGAAAGAGAGCCCATGGAGGATTAGAAACTCGTCTCTATTCCTATGTGAGTTTCTCCAGCACCACCACCACCAACTGTTGGTGATGAACCACCCGTGTGGGTGAAGGCATTGATAGAGTCTGTTAACTCGTTAAGAGAATCATCAAAGGAGAACTTGAAGGAGATGTAAACCTCCCTCAAGGACTCAATCCAGGCCTTAACAGAGGCGCACTAGTCGCATACAGCCGCATTGTATTGTCAGCACTGCCAGCTATGGCTGAAATGTTCCCAACGACGAGAATAATCTAAACTGTCAAGGAGGGGACGAGCTAGCATAAATGGACGTCACAACCTCTCCTCTAACGGAGACCCTTCCACCTTTACGGACTCTCGCAGCCGACGCAACAACGCTAGAGCCATCCATAGTAGTGGCTTTGGGGTCGTCTTCCCCACCCACAGCGAAAACTAATGTCTAAAATCCTAATTTCCACCGGCGGCAATCCAAGCCACCTTGATTCCAACCACCATGTCTGGTCTCTTCCATAGAAACCTTGCACCAAAGCTAGGCCGATGGCAACTGCAAGAGACAGTAGGGAAATCGCCCGTAATGGTTCTCTCCACTATAGTGAACCCAAGTTATGCAACCTCAAGGCCAACGTTTCAACTATCATTAACGGCCACAACCGTCTTCCTCTAGCCAACTACAAGCCTGTGGTAGGCTCCACAATCGCCAACGAGCATTAGATGACTAGGCACGTCGCCCTTCTACACTACAGCCATCACTAGGCCTCACCATGTTGGAATGCCACCAACCGTTTGTCAACCACCATAGCACCACTACAGTGGGGCTAAATGTACCAGCCACAACCACTAAGACTTGTCGAGATCGCCAAAGGCATGTTGTGGTGGCCCATGCAGCCAGCCCAACCCATGTAGAATAATCTTCAAGCACTACTACATGTCGGGGTTCCACTGTCACGAAGACTAGCTAGAGGAGATTGTTGTCGACCCACAATCGAACCCACCGTCGTCGCCCCTTATGAAACCTATGGCGAACCCCTAGGCGGAAGTCTAAATTCAGCCCTTGGGTTAGGGTTAGGTTATTCGCATGGAGAGGATGAAGTGGATGAATTTTAAGGCATGCCAAAGTTTCATGAACTAGTTTGACCACCTCATGCGAACCAGTCTAGGACCTATGAGCATGACCCTGAGACCTAATACGAGCTTGAGAATGACTATAGGAACAACCAAATGAGCATGCATCAGCTGACTAAGCCAAACCCACATGCAACCCAGGTATGACATGAGTCAAACCCATGGGCCTATGACCCACGTGACCAACATCGACCACGAGGTCACTTGGCTTGTGATGATAGGTCATATTTTGGGATCCAAGCTTGGACCGTCAAGCTTGATTTCCCAAAGTTTTTAGAAGGAAACTAGGTAGACTAGACCTACCTAGCGGAACAATTTTTCATATACTATGATACGCCCAACCACTAGGAGGTCCAGCTCGCATCATTTCACCTAGAGAGTATGGCGATTAGGTGGTACCAGTTGGTAGAGCGGACTTGACTATTTGAGTCTTAGTAGGATTTCGCTAGTGCAATCTGTGCTTGACTTGGTTCGACCCAGTATGAGGACTTTCAATCTATGTTAACTAAGCTGACTCAGTCAATAATATTTTGAGCTTATCGGGAGGAGTTCGAATAGATCTGTAATCAAGTCACTAGCTAGTCGGACTCAGCCCTAAAGACTACCTTCATTAGTGGATTCAGACATAACCTTTAAGTGGAAATCAAGGCCTTGAGGCCCACTACTTCATAAGAGGCCTTCTCATTGACTATTTTAATGGAATCCAAGTTGATCAACTAAGCCAGATCTGCAATGAGGAGAGATGGAAGACGACCTAGCTTACAGCCCACTAGAGACTACACCTACCCCGGCCTAGCCTGCATAGACGGCTCAACTCAATCGCCATCAATTTCGCGCCACTTTGTACCCAATGACTTGGACGAGAGCAGAAAGAAAGGCTTGTGTTTTTACTATGATGATCGTCCCCCGATCATAAATGCAAGCACCAACCAATCCATATTCTTAGGCGGTCTTAAAGAATAAGAGCTCAATTCTTTAGACTAGTATGACAAGTTATACTAGTACAAAAACGTAAGGGACTAATCACCTTGAGGACAAAGTGTTTGAAGTATGTTGGATTGATATGATCTAAACACGTAGGACAAGTTAGTCAAGTCTAGTTAGTTTAATTTGCTTATTGTCTTTAATTTTAAATTAAAGCAGATAATTCATATGTGCTTCCGATCCGCTAAAACTTCACTCATATAAATATGAGTGGCTATGAGTTGATTATTATCGTAAAATGAATATTGAGTTAGCTACTTTTTATTTGAGCTTGTACTTCATAGCAGTTAGATATTAATCCTATATCCCTTCCAAGCTACCAAATCGTAACCATCATCTTCCCCTACGAGCCAGCCACCTACCTTACAGTCGTCCATCACCACCCTCCAATGATCACCTCAACATCAGATATTTTTACTAATCTGTCTAGATTTGACCTTCATCTAATGTTTTATTTTTTAATTTTTCACCTAACCTCAAATTCACATGAAACAAAGCCATTAGATCCATAAATTATGAGGCTACCATCTATAAAAAATATTATAATTTTCTTACATTCAAATCGTTGTAGATCTAGTTCATAATAATATTTTAATCCTACAACAGATATCTTATAAAATAGATACCACTACATAAATATGTTTCTGTGAAAGCCAACTAAAATAGATTTGTTGAGACCCATTAGCCTTATAAGATATAATATTTTGCAAAATTGATAAAAAAAAACACCTTGTTTTTATTTTCATTATCATTTACATCCTACCTTATCAATATTTATGTATTCTACTCCTATATTATTGATTTAATCCTCAAAAACACTCAGTTAAACTTAACCTGACAATAACTAATAGGATTGAGAATATTCTATTATTCTAAAAAAAAAAACGTAAATACCTAAATCACCCTTCTTCCCCAATCCTACTTCTTTACTTAGCCTTTTGGAATTAGGCTTTGCCAGTGTAGAGAAACAATGAGAAGAGCGATCAATGAACCCTTAGTCTTTTGGAGAAGTACTTAGAGAAGTACTATCAACGATTACCACCAGAAAAAAGATCACCGGAGAAGATCAACGATTGTCGTCAGATTTTGACGAGGACGAGGGGTTTCGGAAGTAAGATTTTGATATTTTGGGGGAGAAAATGTTTTCTAAGAGACAGTTTGACAGGGCGAGCAGATCCATACAAATTAGTATGACAAGGCCCAAACTGATTACATTAGGAAGTACCTTTAACTTCATACATCACCCGCAATTTACAGCATCTCCAAAATGGTTTGACAAAAGTTAGCTTCCACCATGACATAGAACAAGGAGCCCAAAATTTAAAGAAAAAGTACCAAAATTGAATAACTTTATACATGCTCTTAGCAGCACCATAACGTGTCGATCAGCAAATAATACATGTAAGAAGATAGGAGCAGCTACAAATAATTATGACGGAATGTCTCACACCTATACTTGTTTATAAAATAAAACATATGCCTGGTCATGCAAGACTTTGGTTGTACTCACGACCGTGACAGATGAGTCATCATACCGAAGCCATTGACCACCAGAATACCTAGCATCAGCAGTATAGTGTCCCTTGGAGGGCTCTCTACCGTGGTGAGTGATGGTGGCGACAAGCTCATATCTCCTACTCTGCACAAAAATAGACGAAAACATCCACGATATGCCAGAAATTGAGGTTCTACAATAGCACATAAAACAAATCCTTTGTATCTACAACTTACTGTCCGGTCAGATTCATTATCCAAAACTGATCCATGAGCCGAGATAAAATTTGGAAAATTACATAGAATTATAAAAGGCTGAACTAGAAGCAAAGAATTTTCAACATTCCTTCCAGACTTTGAATTGCAGTGACAAAAAATTAACAAGATATCTGCAGTGAAAATCTCACCTCTGACGATGGAGAGACAAGCAACTCCCGGCCGAGAACCAGTTCAAGAGGGAAGTGAACAGGCTTATGCAGTTTAGTGCTTCCTTTACTGCCATAACTAAACCGCATCAAGTGCAGTATCATTATCTTCGATAGTGTCTGTATCTTGACTGATTTGCTAGCGCTTACCACCCCAGCCTGCAAAATAGATGTGTTTCCATTTATTAGAACCAAACAGAAAGCAACTTACCACGACTCTTTCACCATTTCCATTCCCAGATCATCATTCATTAAGGAAATATGGAAAAAAAAAACAATGCTGAATAGGTATTTTAATGAAAATATGTATGTGGCACAAGCCTCAGGTTGTTCATTAAGAGGAAAATTTTGACGATGTCTAGGAAGGGATTGTCATTTTCTTACACATTTATGCAAGCAACTAAGATAACTACCAATATCCGATGTTATCAATATTCCCTTTCTCTGGAATCCTTTGTATACATAAAGAACCTCAAGATGGTTGTTCCCTGGTTGCATATAAGACAAAAACAATCACCAAGGTAAATATCTTTTTCCGCCAGTTTGCCTCATAGATTATATGACAAGCTCTTCTTTTGATTGATTTTGCCTTCTTCAGGAGGTGATGCTTTACCACGGGATTTTCAAAATCCTAGGCAGATGTTAGGAAAAAAAGAAAGGAATTCTATGAGCCTTTCTTGTTCACTTAAAATTTTTGAAAAATGCCCTAACCAACCCCACTGTGAGAAGAATTTAAATTATGGACAGCAAAAGAAATGTCTTCACTTCAACTCAAGCTCAAATTGTAGTTCATTCTCTGACAAGTAAACAATTTAAATTATAGACAGCAAAAGAAATGTCTTCATTTCAACTCAAGCTCAAATTGTAGTTCATTCTCTGATAAGTTCACTGCTAATTCATCACTCATAGTTTCCATTCAGTTAATGCAGGCTCAAATGGGAGAAAGGAAGTAAATAAAGAAAACAAAGAGAGTTGATTGATTTCATTGTTTAGGAGATTCAGAATAAGTTATTTGATAAAGTATCTTATCTGGTAAGTAAACTATATTAATTTGTTCAACTTATAATATAATACCTATTTAACCTGATTTCTCTACTGCAGATTAACAAATATCAACAGAAATATTAAAAGAATATCAAATATATTAGCTATGAAGCATGGACACAGATACAATACACCGATATGGCAAATCTTGAAAAATAAAGATACAATATGCTTAGCATACGTAGCTCATATATGTATATATTTATGTCTACACATATATCTATTAGTGAACTCGTGGTAATTTTATTTTCTTAGTAGAGGAATTATATATTATTGTTGTGTATAGTAGTTTATATAAGGGAGAACCAATTTATCCATTAACAAGAACTGCCATTCATAATAAGTCATGTATATTTCATAGTATGGTATCAATTAAGATGCAAATAAGCAAGCGAATTCCTCTCATAAATAAGTGAACACAACCCTTTTCTAAAAAGAAACCTTCTACCAGATCTAATAAGAAATGAAAGATGAAAGTTAATAGTCTCCTCAAATTTGACTCATAAAGATAGTAATCTCGAAAGGATAGTTCTCAATTTCAGCCGATACCGATTGGGATCTGCCAAAATGAATCGGGATCGGCCCATAAAGATAGTAAGCTCAAAAGCATAGTTCTCAATTTCGGCCGAGCCCGAGTGGGATCTGCCAAAATGGATCAGGATCAGCCGTATCAGCCAATCTCGCCTGAAACTGGCCAGGACGGGTGGGATCCGACCCAGACCCCACCCCTCCACCTGCCTCTCTTTTCTCTCTTTCTTTTTCTCTTTTTCTCTTCTTTCTCCCTTCTTCCACGAGCGACCGAATAAGTCTCCGACGACCTCAACCTCCGACGACCTCGAATGAGTTTTTTTTTTTTAGGTTTTTAATTCCTCTCATTCCCATTCCCTTTGTCTTCCTGCACCGAGTAGATCCGATGACTTCTACTGTTACTGCTGCAGTAAAGCAGCATATCCAACACCAGTTGCTGGGAGCATAGAGAGAGGGAGAAGGGAGAGAGGAGGGGTGAGGGAGGGGGGGGGAATAATGAAAAAATACGAACCTTGTCTATGTGAGTAATTTTTAAGTAAGTCTTAAATTTTGAGAGGAAGAGGGCCTTGGAACAACTACAGGCCCGAATTCATCAAAATTTTAAATTTTAAGTAGGTTAATACATTTTTTAAGTTTTCAAGCTTCATATGCGAGTAATTTTTATTTTCTTATTTTCCTCTCATTTTTTCTAAATTCTTAAAAAAATTTCTACATTTTTAAATAATATTTAAAATTTTACACAATTAAAAAAATAGTCCGATCTGATACGAGCGGCTGATACGGATCATTTTTCCGGATAACCGATATCGATATCGATCCCAATCCGATATTGAGAACCTTGCTCAAAAGTATCCAAGAAGTATATTAGAAGTATCTAATGCAAATACAATGAGAGCATGGAAGTATGTCTTTCTTTGTATGTTAGTATTTGCAAATAAGGCATACATGTTCCTTCATGTATGATGGCAATCTAGTTTCTTCATTAATTTCTACATATTACTAATTGATAGCAAAATTATTTAAACATTCAAATTCTCTTAACATTTGTCATGTGTAATTATTAAGTAGATATTAGAGGCCCACATGCCCAAAGATTGTTTGATAAGAGGAGGATCGCAATTTCTCTAGCGTGATGGTAAACAAAACCTAACTAGACAACCTAAATAATGTCAGGCTTTTTCACAAAGAAGGTCCAACAACTTGTAAGAATTTATTGTCATACAATTCTCACACTTGGCCATTTTTAGGGTGAAAATATTGGTGGACCAGTGAGCAACTTGGTATAATGGACAATAATACAACTACTTGCTCAATATCTCTGGCTACCTAACCAAACATGAATTATTAAAAGGGAAAAAAATACGAAGTGATATCGCAAGATAATTGACAAGGGAAGAATCAAAAGTCCTTGCCATTTATGTTCTGCAACCCTAAAGTAACCAGCCAAATATATTCCAATATATTAGCTTAAGAAAGATCATTACCAATGTACGTAATACTATAAACCACGGATATTCATACCGGTATCCAATACCTATCGGATACAGCCAAAGGAGTATCCGAATTAAAAAAATTAATTTAATTTTCCGATACGGCTCCGATACATTTCTTGATCATCCAATCCTTTTTCTTTTTTCTTTGTGTGCTAAAAGATGATATAAAACATATACTTTATATATATATACGATTGTCGAATCCTTCATAACACTTTAAGACTTTGTTTATTTGATAATGAATTAAACATATAACTTGAAATCTATTTAAAGATCTGAATTAGTTGTACACTAATAGTTGAATTAGGTTTCAATGTTTCACTAACATTTTAACTTTCATTTCAATTTCTATTATAATATTATTCTAAAGTTTTAGGATTATAGATATTAAATATGTAGCTTTCTTTCCTTTTATATTATCATTTATGAGATAATCATTTTTTACCATATGTTATATGGTTGACAACAAATTAAAAATATATTATTTATTTATTTATTAGCGTATTCATGCCGTATCCATATCCTACTTTTAAGAATTTATTGTACCCCTGTATTCGTATCTTCGTATCCCTTATCCATATCCATGTTTCACAGACGTAATATGTTGAACATTTTATATTAAGACCATATCATTCTAAAAATCATGTAATTCAAGGAACCTTCTCTAAAGAGTATATTTCTAATTTATTTCATTGAAATGCCATATTTGAATCTACGTATTCTACAAATGATACTAGAAGT
Source organism: Typha angustifolia (assembly GCF_048772165.1). Lineage (NCBI taxonomy): Eukaryota > Viridiplantae > Streptophyta > Magnoliopsida > Poales > Typhaceae > Typha > Typha angustifolia. The sequence continues at coordinate 4,110,478 of NC_133252.1, read as the reverse complement.
TCAACATTGGTGTAGAATAAAGGAGAATCCTAGAGAAAATTATACTGTCATAATAACAACCAATTTGGACTTTGGAAAATGAATAATTGATGGTTCTCTAGAGGTCCAAAATCTTATTGTTGGAACATTTTAGAAATAAATTGGGTTACTTGATAAGCAAGATAATTTTCAAGTTGAATTGAAATATAATGAAATGGAAGTATTGCCAAGGATTTCAAGGAGAGAGAAGAGAGATTGATTAGGTACAAAACTGAGAAAGAGATGCCATCTAATAGATCAGTTATTGAGGGACTTCATATCTTTCTGGGGTTTAACATACCTAAATTACTTGGTGGCCCCACAGGACCCATCTAAACTTTGGTTCCTTGTACCCAGGTTAGAAGGGTTTTTATTACAGTTAGTTCTTCTTGGGAGGCCCATGAATAGAGGGTTTAGTAAGAATTGGTTCTCTCAGAGTACCCCACGAAAGTAACAATTTAACCTTCCAAGGTCTTGTGTGAGGCCTTGGAACAACTGCAGGCCCGAATTGACTGCCTAGGTTGCCTGGCATTTTGGAAACAAATAGGATGGCACAGAACAACTGCCCATAATTTCAGAGTACTAAGAAACGTCCATGTAACTTCAAACATCAGTGATTGTTTTCGGAGTTGGCCATTTTTTATTAACTTCTTAGCAGGATCAACCTTGATACCTTCTGCTGACACAATGTATCCAAGGAAGATGAGACTATCAGTCAGAAAAATATATTTTTTTAGCTTGATATGTAATTGATTTGTTCTTAAGGTGTGGAGTATTTCTCTCAAGTGATTTAGGTGGTCTTGAGAACGAGTGTTGTACATCAAGATGTGGTCTAAATATACGACAACAAACTTTCCAATGAGAAGTCAAGAGGATTTGATTCGTTATGTGCATTAAGGTACAAGAGGCATTTGACAGGCCAAAGGGCATAATAAGTCATTCATATAATCCTTCCCTAGTCTTGAAAGATGTTCACCATTCATCCCCGAGTCTGATTTGAAGATATCTGCTTCTGAGATCTAGTTTGAAAAAGATTTTTGCGCCATTCAACATATCTCACATGTCATCAGACCTAGGTATAAGAAACTATACTTGATAGTAATCTTATTAATAGCATGACTATCAATACACATTCTCTAAAAACCTATGTTTCTTTGGTGTCAATAGAGTGGGTACCACAACTAGACTTAGACTTCCCTAATTTACCCATTTGCCAACAAATCAATAACATGTGGCTGTAGTTCTTCATGCTCAAATGCACTTATCTGATAATGAGGCAAATATGGCAAGCTCGATCCTAGGAAGTTCTTCACTTGTAAGGGGAAAAACTGTGGGTGATTCTATCATATGTTCTTGGAAAGATATTTTCTCAAGAATCATCAGTTCAGAATTATTTCTTGTTTAAGGATTCAAAATCTGGTAATCAAGGATTCGGTGTAATTCTTTGAGGATGTAAAATGATTATCACATTGTCCTTAGTAAATGTGTAAGCGTTCTTTTCACCATCATGACATCTTTTTGTTATATTACCATAGGCGACCCAATGGGATATGAGACACCTCCATAAAGACGACAACAACACACTAAACTTCATCCTTATATGACTTTCCAACAGAGTCGCTGTTCTCACAAAGTCTTCGCAACGGCTGGGAAACCAGTCTACGAAGCGAAGCTATTGCCACGCCGACCATCAAATACAAGATTGGGCCCCTTCTAAAATCTTTGATGGAATGGCCCAGCCCAATAAAGGAAGGTTAACGTACACGATGCCTTCCATTTGTACGAATCACAAACATACCACACACAACCGGACATAGAGCCAAAATTGACCGAGTAGATTGGAACTAAACTTTTGGATCTTAAAGAAATCAACTAGTCACCTGGATCTCACCCCCAACCTTAAAATCGTTCTATTTTAGAGATTGTTCACTTTCTCAGATTATAGTTTAAGCTTGTCCACCATTTCTTGTGACATAAAGTTCTCAGGTCTTTTGTTGTCAATGACGATGGAACATAGTTTCCCATTTGAGGTGCATGTGGTGCGGGAAAGACTACGCCTAAGCCATAAGTCCTCAGATGATGCTTTCAAGTTTAATATGATCTGATGCATGACCAGAAATTGGTCTCCTACATGCCCAACAGCATCTTCTACGAGGATATTAATTTTCTCATCATCCTCATCATCGCTCTCCTCTCCTCATTCATCTGCATTTTCATCTTGTTAATTTTAAGTTAGCTTGAGGTATAAATTTTCTCAAATGACAGTCTGAAGATCGGTGCTCAGGCTATCTAATTATAAAACAAATGAAAGATGGGAGAGGCCCTAAAAACACCTCTTTTTTTAGCATTTGTATCAGAATTTTGTTTACGAGGCAAAGTGGTGTTGGTTTGATTTGATGCTCTCCCAAGAACTTGAATTCTTCACGCAGAACTCGTGGAACTCTTCTCCTATTCAAGTTTGTGCACTCCTAGACTTCTAAGTTTTGCCTCAGCATTGAGGGCTTTGCTATAGGCTGTCTTTAGACGCAATGAGTCACACATGGTCAACTCACCTCAGATTGATTGACAAAGTCCGGCAACATAAGAGTGGTCTTTTGATCCTTATCTTCTTGAAGATTGTTTAATGCAAGAAGAGTATAAAATTCCTCAGCATATTCCTGGATAGTTCTAGACCCTTGGCGCAGATGAAGTTTTTGAAATAAAGTTTCTTCGTAATCACTAGGAAGAAATTTCCCTCGAAGTTTTGTCTTTCATCCTAAGCCAAGAGTTTATTTCTTTTTTACCATTCTAACCCTATCTATTTGGACTTCTTTCCACCATATAATGATATTTCAGTTTTAGGCTAACAAATTTTACTCTTTTATCATCTGGAATTTCTTTCCATTCAAAAAATTGGTCAATTTTATCAACTGAATCAAAACGTTCATCAAGTAGAAGTTTACACTCAAACTCTCCTGTGTCAATTTTGATGCCATGATCCTACCTATGTGTAGATCTAGGATTCCTATCATTGTCTCGTCCATTGTCTCTTATCCTTAGAGTCATCCTCTAGTTTACTATTGTTACTCTCATTTGGATTACCTACCCTTTCCGGTCTGAGCCCTAGGATGGTTTTGTCATGGTGGTTGAACTTGGATTTCCCCAAATGTCACAGAATTTGATCCACTCCATTTCGTAGTTGTGCCACTTGTTATTGTAGCAAAGTAACATCTTCTCTAACATTATCTATGTTGGAGTTTGTACCACACATTTTCTCACATGATCTTGAACTGTCCTATATACCTACTGAATGATATCATTCAGGCAATGAAAAAGGTTCTAGGTATATGAATATGCATGCTTTCGTTTTGTCGCAGATAGATTCTGAATCTGGAGAAGTCATGAATATCAAAATTGTAAATCTAGAGGTTGGCGACTTTATCCAACTGGTTTGATATTATTTGGATATGTATAGAATATTCTACGAATATTTTCTCGAAATTGCGCAGAGCTAGATTTAACTAATTAAATAAAATCTTAACCTACTAAGACTCTAACTAAAACAAATAACCAAATAAGACAATTAGACTCAATCCATCGAGCCTAATCTCCCTTTGATATGATTCGATCTGATCCGGTTCGTATCAATCCACCACGCTTCCGATCACCTTGTCCCTCAAGGTGTCCATGGTGGTTTCCAAATCTTTCAAATTTGTTGAATCATTCCCATCAACATCCGAGCTGAGTCCAAGAGCACAAGACTTGTGGAGGAGGCCATGGCTCGACCAAGTGTAACACAATGTAGCACGTTGATTTGTGCTCGACCAATTAGTCTAAGGCTAAGATTTAACTCACCCACAATCCAATGTATGCTTGAGTCTAGTCTAGGCCTCACGCAAGAGCTGATCTGCTTTAACACATTGTTTATGGGCTAAGAAAATTGTCCTTTAGATCGGTAAGAAACTTAGATGTAGGACCGATGACTGTTATACAATTTAATTGGAAACAAGTACTATCGCATGCAACCTATGTCTACAAGAAGCAAGCCCAAGGATAGAATTTGCTTCGATTACTAAATAAGGCTAATTACATTTTAGCTAGCCCTCTCAACTATCACTTTGTATCACTTTCACCCCCTCAAGAAAAATAGTAAAAACATAAACCCCTAATTAAGCACCCTCTATTAGAAATTCTGTTAGAAAAAAATATGAAAAAATTGGCTGGCTAATTAGATAGACAAAAATGCACTTGCTTTTTTCTCCTCTTAATACTCCCCTAATATAAATAGATTGTGAAGTAATTATAGAAGATCGATTTAGAGATTAATATTTGAAGAAGTTGTTATAGAGACCACTAAAGGAGAAGAATATTTGCATCAAATTTATAGAAAAGCAAGGGTTTTTTGTCCATTTATTTAGTTAAATCTTTAAGATTATTTGCATCAAATTTTTAATAAAATATTGACAGAGGTGATTTATACAATTAGATAATTCAGGGGTGTATGTGTCCATTTCTTTTAAAGGGGACGAAAGGGGACGATAGTTGAGAGAGTCAAAATATAAGTAACCCTACCAATTAAATGCAACCCAATTTTGTCAAATATTAGAGAACATGTGGTCAAATATAGGCCACATAAATTCAGCAACATAAATAATAAAAACAGTAGATGATCATAAGATTTTCTATTAAGAATAAGCAAGATTAGATTCAGTTCAGCTCAAACTTAACAAACTAGCAAGTCTGAAATTCATGACAAAAGATATGGTCAAAGGGAACAATAGATCAATTACTAGACTTTAGCTGATCGAAGTGGGCAAAAGATAGGTTGGGTCTCACCCGATATGATGGAAAGTGTGTAACCTTAAGCCTTACCTCTGACTTCACCTCGGGCACCAATAGTCCTCATTATAGTGCTGGAAATCTCTCAAGACAACAACAAATACATGGAACAGAAGCAGAATAATAAGTTAGATTAACAAGAACCCCACAAGAGTTATAAGAGGATTTTGTAGAGAGGAGGGTAAAGGGTGGAAACTCATAGAGGATTGTGGGAGGGAGTAAAGTAGATGAGAGGTTTATATGAACTTGTGAAGAAGACAAATATTAGATACCTTTTAAAGATGATCCTCCACTAGGGCTGCATGGGGTTTATCAAAAGAAAGGGGAGGCCAAAGGTCTGTTTTTGAGAGGTTCGAAAGTTGAGAAAGTAAGGAATTAGGTTGGGAGGTTCAAAGGTTTTTTTGGGAAGTTCAAAGAGAGAAGTTAAAGAAGAAAAGTCCAAAAGTTGAGAAAAGACCAGAGTTTTCTAGAGGATTCCCAAATAGTTTAGGCAGCCCACTAACCTAACTTAACCTAGCCCAAATTGACTACCTAGTCTATTAACCAATCCAATGGCCAAACAAAATGGTGCGTTCATTCTCACGCATATTAGGCGAATATTATGATTGTTCAAATAAAACAAGTAACTAATCTAATTAGAAGTTGATGTCACATCATCAATATCTCTAGGGCCGTCATGTCAGCTTAAATCAGTCAGTAAATGCTTGTTTGCGAGAAGATCATTGAAGCAGTGTACTACAAAGAACTTCAAATGCAGATGAAGAGAGAAACTAGTTAAGACAATGTATAGACAACTAAACCTAGCGTTCATAAACCTTTACACCATCAGTGCTTGAATTTAGATCTAAGAGGAAGAAACATGAGAATAAAGTTTCTTAGTTATGTAAACTTTCACACAGTTTGTGTCTCTAGACCTTAAGAGAAACCAATTGCAGTCAAATATCTAAGTATAACTCGAAACTGTGCAAAAGCGATCTAACTTTATAAATTATGTTCCAGTAATCAAGAATGTCGCCATTACATCATTTAAGAGAAGTGAATTCACATTACAACCAATTTCCAGAAATAGCAGATCATTGATCAAGTTAACTAATAATAGATCAAGATTTGAAACTAGTATTTATTTATGGCTCATTAAGATGAATGTAAATCAAAATCAAATGATACCTTCCCAGCTGATGTTTTGTATCCTTCAAGAGTTTCTGGGGCAGAGAATATATGGAGTGCATCTTCAATAGTTTGGACAGTTTCAGGCAAGATGTCAAGATGTAGCAAAAGGAAAGGCTGAACTGTGGCCGAAGCCTTGTTGCCTGCACCAAAAAACATTTCAGTGATTGAGATATTTGTCGTCAGGAACTACTCTCACAAAATGTTTTGCATAAAAATATGCCTTTTATTATATCCTACTTATCTGACTTCTACCACATCAATAGACATAAGACTTCTAGATAAAAAGATATTTCCCCTTCCCTCAGACTCTACAGTTCCAGAGAGCTCTAAAGGTTACTAATTGGTGTTGTAAGCTGGCGAATGAACTTGTGTGGTGAAGATCCCTTCTTAACAACTATCTTGTAAGTTACAAGGCAGATCCATATATTGCCAAAATTTGACTAGGCTAGGAAATAAATTTGTTGAATCTCTTTATGAACCTTCTTAATTTTAAAGGCAGTTTTATCATCACTCAGGTATTCAATGTGTACTATTAGATGATGGTGGTAATAGAAATATCTATCATGAACCCGTTCATGGATATTGACACCATTATAAGTTATGAGGTAGTCTTGAGGATAAATAGATATAAAGTTAGGAAGTATCATTTTTTTTTCAAGATAATGTTGTTGTGAAGCAGAACCAACTGAATCATAAAAATGTATCATCATGGTCAAAAAGGACAGGAGCATGAATTTTGAGCATCACATGTTAAAACAATTGACCTTAACCAAGCAAGTTCCTCTCAGAGGAAGAAAATTCAAGTGTTGACATGTTCAGAAATATTAGGGAAATCAATTATTCATGGTGCATCTTCTAGTTAAGTAACCAAAGTTTGTCATAGTATATTCATGGTTCAAACTTCAAAGTATCGGCCCATTCATATAACTAATATAACTCATGATTCAAAGTATTGGTCAATATTGAAATGCATCGGTATCGGCCCTTACCGATCTAAAACTGAGGTCAAGACCACTTTTTCCTTGGTTTTGATTCAGTATGGACTGTATTGATCTAGTATCGAATACATTGTCCTGATATCCATCGTAAAACAAAATTTAATAATGAATTTATACAGATTATACATGAATCGCATCATAAGTTTCATCTAACATGAATATAACTTGAGACATCAATTGTTGGTCTTTTGAAGTCTCCAGCGCCATATGTTATGTTTCTTTCCTATTTTCTCTCTTTTCCCTTTCTTGTTGCTCTTTTCTTCCTTCACTCCATATGCTACCTTTATTACAAAGGCAGTTGTTAGCCTGAACTGCAGGAGGCTTCCTACCACCTCCATTGTAGAGGTAATGATGGTGATGAGCACAAGAATTTATTTAATCTATCCAAATTCAATATTGCTCTTAGTATTGTCACTCTTTGTATTTTGTTGTTACTATCCTACGTGAGTAATCTTAAATTTTTTTTCTATTGACCCCACAACTTTTAAAAAAATTCTATGTTTTGTATCATTTTGTTGAATTAAAGTAATTAAAATATAGTCTAAAATTGAATGATCGATACAGTAGCCAAAATAATCAATAATTCGATATAGCCAATACATTGTTCTCTCCAACAACAGTACCAATACTGATACTTAGAACATTGCTAATATTCTATCTGTGAAGTTGAGGCAAGGGAAATAGAGGCTATAAGTCTAGGCATACAAGCCCAAGTATGGTAACCAGGTTGCTCTAAAACTTTATTTACCATCAAAGAGTAAAGATATTCCATAGCTAGACCATATAGTGTTAAATTAACACAAAGATACGGTTGTCCGAGAAAGTGGCAGAAGCTCAACCCGAGGTGCAATAATCAGAGAAAACAAGAGCGCTTAATGAGCGCGCTTAATATGACAGAAGTCATAAAGGATAAACTTCAAGGTAGTATTTGATTGATATATAAGCCTTAAATGCGAATAAGTGGCACATTTTGATAATGAAAGGGGTTTGATAACTTTATCACAATTCACAACCCCTCACCTGATATAGAAAAACATGCATAATTTAAAGTTTTGCACATTGACCACATTTAAGAACATTTCCATAGAGTGATATTAAGGTGTTATTTACAAATAAGGAAGAGTTAATTTGCAAATAAGAGAGGCTTATGCACAAACCAAACACCCCTTGCAAGAACAAGCGATCATTTAACTGGATCAAAAGTACCAACTAATAAATTCATTATCATAATAACTGCAGTAAATAAGGCAATTATGTTTCATAATTGCATTAAATACCAAGTCAACTGGACACGAGATTTGAACTAACAACTACATAGTCAATTGAAGTTATCAGAAATCAATTTGATAAAAGTGCTCATTACACAAAATAAATGGTCTTGGAACTAGGGTTACAAACGAGCCTGAGGGAGCCAGCATCTACATAAGCTCGACTCAAAATTAATTTCGAGATGAAATTTTGTTTAGGCTCAGCTCAGCCCTATTCAAACTGAGCCCAAGCCTAACCATAGCTGAGCTCAAATAAGCTTCAAGCCCAAGCTTTAAACAAGCCAGTTTTCAAGAGAAGTGATCATTTTCTCTACCTGGCGCACAACCTAATGGCCCATGTCCATGATTGGCAGCATGCTGTGGTTCTAGAAGTTAATCACAAGAAACAAATTAATGGTACTGAGAGAGGTTTAACATGTAAAGGTAGAGTCGGAATTCAATGACTAATAGAGGTGGGTGCTTTGTATTTATGAGGGTGGGTCCCACAAACTGGCTAGAGAATAACACAAAAATTGCTGAAAAATAAAAACTGGTTTTGTCTCTATCTCTAAAAACTAGAGCAAATAAACCTACCTTTAGCTTTCACAACACTTCTTAGTTGGCCTCCAAAAATTTCACTAAGCTCAGAAGGCAAAAAACTCTGAGTTCTGGTGACTGCAGACTTATTCTTTGGCCCAACAGTTTCCCATCCATCATCTTCAGAAGATGATATAAGAGGTAACTTCCCTTTTGGTAAATCTGACAAATTGCCATTAAGCTTCAACAACTCATCGTGCATTCGATCCATGACGAAACTTAAAAATTCCTGGGCATCCTCTTGTCTGCAAAAAAGCCGATGTCAGAGTGTAGCTACAAGAGTCCAAGACAACAAAAACTCCATATTAGCTAGCAATTGCAATGTATTATGGAAGCCAGCATTCAAACTTTTGGATGCAGTGGATCAGTTTTCATCAGAACTGCCCCCAGAATAAACTCAACATATTCAGACCCCATGAACAAAACAAAAGGAAAGAAAATAAAAGGAAAGAACTTAATCTGAAGGTTTGTCCCCTCAAGTCCTTTACTACAGCCAATTTCTGAAAGTAAGATCATTTTGCAAAGCCAACCAGTCCATGAGAATCATAGTCAAGGTCAAAAAATATCAAAAACTTTATATCTAAGTCTCTGATAATTTAAGGATTCCACAGCAAGTTCTACAATAACTTATACAGGTATTCCCCTCATCTGAAACAATTTGGTAATCTCACTGAGCATTAGCAAAGTTTTCCACATATCAACAAGAGACCTCACAACATCAAATCACAAATTTCCTCAACCTTCTCAACAATTCTGAGAAAGCATTTGTTTAAAGTATCCATTTTATCATATTCATCCTTCCAAAGTCTTAACTATATATTTGCAGTGTCTCATCAGAATGATAATCAAATAACCAAGATATTACATAGTAGTAAGGTCCAAAGACAAAGGAGTACAGTGGCACGTCAAGTTTGCCACTAGCTGCATTGCATCTGTAAACATCAAAGAGGAAACTTCTCAAGAAAAAAATTCTTTTAGGATTTCACTTTACCCTATAGAATCCATTGGTTGTATCCATAACTACTAAACCTACAAATTCACTAATTAAAAATAGACTGCCATTTCAGCAGACAGAATGGCAATGTGAGGTATCAAACCTCTTGTACATGAATCATGACAAAATAATGCTGGGTAGTGTAATTGAATAGCAGACACCTTGGCCGTGCAGATATCCCAGAAGGCAAGTCTGGAGTAAAGTTTCTCAAGACAAGATCAAACATGACAGGATTCAAAGATTTTCCAGACTCAAGAACTCCCTTCTCCTTATTCTTTGAGCTTGAGTCTTCAGGCACGTCAAAATTGGAGACAAATTCAACAAATGCACTCAGTGTTGGATAGCCAATCTAATCAGAAACAAGTGGTCAGAACAATAATCAAGAAGAGGGAAGTAGTTGAAATATGCTAAATGATTAATACCTTTGGAATAGTTCGTTTCCTCAGATTTTGCAAAAGTTGGACAAAAGGCGAGCATGAAAGTAATGCCTGCAGTGTAGCATTTAGGAAGCATATATTTCCTGTATTTATTAAGCCATGTGGAAGTATGCTCCTTGTAGAAGGTGCTTTATCATTTGATGTCATTGCCATGTCAACTGTAGGAGGTGCGTTGTCATTTGATGTCTTTGGCATGTCAACTGTAGGAGGTGCTTTGTCATTTGATGTCTTTGGCATGTCAACTGTAGGAGGTGCTTTGTCATTTGATGTCTTTGGCATGTCAACTGTAGGAGGTGCAACAGATGGTGAATCAACAGCCACATTCCTGTTTTTTGTACTTTGGACCACACGACTGTGTACCTTTGAGCTCCGTGCCAATTCTGTGCTGCCATTTTTGCTCTCAGATATGTGATGAACTATATCTGCTTTGTCTTGTTTAGGCTCAGGAATATAACCATTAGGGGAGATGCAACTGTTGGGGCTTCCATTACTCCAACCATTTTGTAAATCATCACTTGTTTTTTCTTTTTCATCTTTGCATTTATTTTCTTTCTTAACAATTTTAGCTTGGGTATTTTTTGGTCTTAAAGATGAATCAGTGTGCTTGGTGTCTGAACTGGAGCCTTTATGTAAACTTAGAGATCTGAAGTCCAATGACCCAAACTGCAACCCTGCATATTCCAGAGGGTGGGCAGCAGTTTTACTAGACTTCATTTGAAATAACCTAGTCTCATCTTCATTGGAGGACCCAAATAAAAAGACCTGCAAGTACAGTCAAGAAGATCAAGAGCACAAATGAGCATGTGAGAACTTGAAATCTGACGGTGATATGCTTTTCTGAAGACAGCACACAGCTGACAAATGTACAAATGTATAGGATGCATAGGATGCAAGTCATATTATTAGACTGACATGGCAACAAAAGCTGAACTGCAATAACAATGATGTAAACAATATCAGATTTAAGTATGAAGATCATATCAATAATTGCATTAAATAATGAATTGCCAAAGCGTATTTAGTGGCGCATTCAAAGCTGACTACCATAGGAGGCAAGACAAGCACAAAAGCTATTTGCTATGAACATCCACCAGTTAGGCTCAACAGTTTTTATATGCCATGGAGCATCCACTTTGTTAAGACACGTAATAGACTAATAGTCCATCGATGTCATTCAGCATTTGTATAGTCAATACAGTTAATTGTGTATCCAAAAGCTTAGCTGTCTTAAAATTATGGTTGTTCCTACCATGAATACCAAGAGTTCAAATATCTCATTATACGATCTATTTCCTGATCTTGGCATGGCAATTTAAAAAGCAATGCTCCCAGAAATAGTCATCAAAAATATAGCCAGGAATATCATTCTATTCACCAAAGTAACTAAAGGAAAGTATAATGCAGATTTGGCAAACCTCTCACATTAACTCAATGAGGCTAGTGAGGGGACTGTATTATGTATATATAGAATACAATAATGAATGAGATCCTATAAACATGGTCTGTTCTACAATTAACGAAGCCAAAGAGAAATGTTAGCTTTGGTCTATTTCTATAATCAACGGATACCAAAGAGGATGGTTATTTGTGCACAGGAGGGAATTGGTTTGAATTCGGTGATTTAGAATAATTCGGAAGTTGTCATCTCAGGTTGGTTCAATATTGGCAAGCGAATGGTATCCGACCGAACCATGAGCTTGGACATGAGATAAGCAAAATGAATAGAAGACAACCCTTTTGTGAAGATATTTGCAATTTGATCAACTGTAGAAATGAACCACACTTGAAGTTGATTGCGGCTGACACATTCATGAACAAAATAGTAATCAATCTCGATGTGCTTAGTGCAAGCATGAAAGATGGGATTGGCTGCAAAGTAAACTATCAATAGGTTGTCACACCATAGAAAAGGTGGCGAAAGAGGAAGCATACATGATTCCTTTAGTAGACTTTGGATTCACATGTGTTCACAAGTGGCATTGGGAAGGCCTTTGTAGGTGGCAATTTGCCTTCACTTGAGTGAGTACCCGACCCTTCGCTCGAGCATTCACCATCTCCATCGCTCAAGTGCACTAGTGGTAGATTACTTCCCTCTTCTACAACAAGAAGTACACAAGTACGAGGGTTTATCGAAAGAGGCATAGGTGCATCCACGGGAGGGAGTGGCACCGATGGAGCTCAATGATTGGAGCTTATAGTCGGCAGCATAATACCTACCGTAGAGGGAGAAAACTTGGTGATATAAGGGTTAGACTTAGATCTCTAGGGCAGAAAGGATGAAGAAGTTGTAGTTTTGAGAGGAAGTGTTATTTATCAAAGAAGACATGGCATGATATGTAGATACAGCCAATGACTAGATCAAGGTAGCAATAGCCAGAGTAACCAAATGGGTAGCTAAGGAAGACACAAGGAGTAGAACGTGATTCTAATTTGTGCTTGGTGTAGGGCCAAAGATAAGGGAAACAAAGGGAGCCGAAGACATGAAGGGAGATATAGTTTGGTGGTTCATGAAGAAGAAATTCCCAAGGAGACATCCATTGTAGTGCTTTGGCCGGTAGATGGTTAATGAGATAAACTATTGTCTCAAAAGCAAAGTTCCAATACATCATGAGAACACCAAATTGGACAAGAAGAGAAAAACTAGTTTCCACTATATGGCGATGTTTTCTTTCCTCTGAACCATTTTCCTGGGATGTATGTGGACAAGAAATGCGATGTCCAATGCCGTGATTTAAAACAATGGATTGAAAAAGTTTGGACACAGATTCGCTGGCACTATTTGTTTGAAGAAACTTGACTTTAGCATTCAGTGTGTTCTAAGTTTGTGCAAGGAAAGTAAAAAAATATATCACATATATCGAAATGTAATTTAAGAGGATAAAACCAAGAAGACTTTGAATAATCATCTAAAAAGATAGATATAGTAACGAAAATCATTCTTAGATGCAATAGGCCATGGTCCCCAAGGCCTTGTTTGATTTGAAGCTAAGCTCTAAACTTGATTAGTTGGTCTCATTTTTTAGTCTTAATTTTTTTTTAAGAATGAACTTGAGTAGATATAAAAAAGATAAAAAGAAATTTCATTACTAAACTAAGTTAGGGATCTATGAACAATTCACCAGAGGACCTTGAACTCAAAGCAAACAAGGTCCAAAGGTTTTGAGGAAATGAAACTTGAAATATTAAAAGGAAGTTGATGACATTTGCTCATGGCACAAGGAGCTCAGAGGTCATCTTTATTCTTACAAGCAGAAATAAAGTACTCAGCAAGAACACAACAGCGTCCATGGTAGCATGACCAATACGACTATGCCATGTTGAGAGAGTTGGGGCATGAGATGATGATGCTAAAAACGTAGGTGGAGATATGGTAGAAGCAGTGGGCGATAGACAGTTAAGTCTAACCCGAAGTTCTCCAGGAAGAGTAGTTCCAAAAGGCGATCCTTTTCAAGACAAAAGAAAGGTAAATTTCAAAATTAAGAATTATTATCTTGAGTAAAATGAGCCACCAAGAGAAGGTTTGCAGAGAAAGAGGGAACATGTAGAATATTGCGAAGATGAAAGTTACCCATATGAGAAATAACCAAACCTGACCCTTCACCAATTTTGAGTTGTTCTGATCCCTCGTAGTTGGACCAAAGGGACATATTAGCAAGATCCGATGTCACACAATGTGTTACTCTAACCAAACCTAACCCTTCACCAATTTTGAGTTGTCTTGATTCCTCGTAGTTGGACCGAAGGAACATATTAGCAAGATCCGATGTCACATAATGTGTTGCTCCAGAGTCTAGATGCCAAATGGTTGTTCACCATGGCATTGGGTGTTGGAAGAAAAGTGGGATATGCTTGAGGTTGTTGTTGCATGTTTGAGTTCATCTTGGGCTAGTAGGACTAATTGAAATGATTGTAGCAGGTGAGTATTGAATGATCAATGTAGTTGCAGACTTGACATTGAACACCTCGATTATTTTTGCTACCATGTGGTTTGTTGTTGAAGTGTGTCAATGAAGACGAGATCTACTACCCATTATGGTTCCCATTGGTGAACTTAGAACATGAGAAGGGATAATTAACAACAAAATTGTTCTTAGATGAATCGCAATAGAAGCGATGTGCAAGATTGGCCAATAGAGAGGCAACAACAATAATGGCTTCAGTGGTGGTAACTTGATCCAAGAGAATAGAAACCTCTTGTGTGAGTAGTATACCATGAAGAGACTTAAGAGAATGAGAAATACTAGTGGCATTAAGAGCAATACAGAATGGAGAATATTCTGGAACAAGGCCAATGTTACGGACCAGATCTGGAACGATCTAGATGTAAAAAATTATAATATTTTAATGGGAGAAAACCTCGAAAGCCACGAATCTAATGACTTTATTTTCACGTGATTCTGAGGTTGAGGTGAAAAAATAAAATTAAAATATTAGAATAAAGTCAGAATTGGACATATTAGTATTATCCAACGTTGCGACGGTTGTCAGAGGGTGGCAGACAGCCAAGAGTGATGGTGGGCGACCGTAAAGTAGGGTGATTTGTGGAGGTGATCGTGGCTATGAGTTAGAAATAGAATTAGAGTTATAAGTTAGATTTACTCTTACGAAAATAAACGACTACGATTAATTTACTTCTACTCCTAAAATATCTTACTCTTACCCCTAAGATAATTTCTAAATGCTTGATAATTGGATAATTAAACAAATCAACCCAACCCCTTTATATATAGAGATCGAGTACAATGAGTTATACTAAAATTAACTCTAAAGGTTTACATTAATCAAACTAGAATTGTCTAATTAGCTTACATGACTTAATTAAACTTGCCTTAGTGGTTTACATGACTTAATTAGACTTGTCTTAGTGGCTTATACGACTTAACTAGACTTGCCTTAAGGGCTTACATAACATAACTAGACTTATCTTAAAAGGTTATATAAAAGATAAATAAGAATCAATTAGAAAATAAATAAACACGATCCATCAAACCCAATGTCCGCGTGATGCGATTCGATCTGACCCAGTTCGTATCGGCTAAGAAGAAGTCAAGATAATACTTTATCATCAAAAATCGATCGACCAATAGCAGCAAGGTTGTCTACGATCATCTTGGCTTGATTGAGGTAGTCCCCATGGAAAAGGAGCCTTTCTGCAGCTAGTGTAGTTGAGTCTGAAGTTGCATTACACAAGCTTGGTTTTGTTGAGAGTGGTGACGCTCAAGAGTGTCCCAAGCATTAATGAGAGATGTCTATGCCGATGAGCTGTGGGATAGTGGAGTCATCAACATAGCTAAGGATCCAACCAAGAGCGAGCTAGTCTGAAGAAGCCATAGGTCATATGCAGGGTTAGTCTCCATTGTGGTAGCATCATCTTTTTCGGAGATGATTGTTGCTGGTGGACGAATAGAGGTGCCCCCATATAGTTGAGCATTTGGTAGGCTCGTAGGAAAGGTTTGAATCTTGTCTTCCATAGCAAAAATTTGATATTATCCAACCGAATGCCTATTGTTGGTAGGGAGGAGGGAATAAGGGAAGAGGACATAGAGGTAGCAAAAGCCATTAGGATCGAGTCGTTTTGTCTTGCTCCGATCAGAAAGGAGAGTATAATGCAGATTTGGTAAAGCTCTCATGTTAACTCAGTGAGGCTAGTGAGAGGATTGCATTATGTATATAAAAAAAGTACAATAATGAATGAGATCCTATAAACATGGTATGTTCTGCAATTAAGGAAGACCAAAGAGGAATGTTAGATGTGGTCTGTTTCTAAAATTAAGGGAGACCAAAGAGGAAGATTATCTGTGCATAGGAGGGAATTAGTTTGCGGTGATTCAAAATAATTTGAAAGTTCTATTCTCAGGTTGGTTCAATAGTAATTTTTAATTGAGCAGTTTTTATAAAGTCCTTTTTCTGTATTTTACAAGATACCCTTGATTTTTCAACAGTATCTCAGTTCCTCTGCTACTTTACAAGTGCTTCCTGCAGTTTAAGCAGAAAATTCGTATGTTATTGGTTTCTAAACTTCATAATGTTATTATACTGAACAATGTTCTCACAGATATAGAAAATCTGAGAGCGCAATAACTCACTTTATGGTATGTAAATGCTGCAATCATCAAAAAGATAGCCAGGAATATCATTCTCTTCACCAAAGTAACTTTCAAATGAGCAGCCTTTACACTCTTTTTTCTGAATTTTACAAGATCACCTTGATTTTTCAATAGTACCTCAGTTCCTCTCTGTAATTACTTTACTAATGCTTCCTGCAGTACCTCAACCTTTTACTTTCTCTCTTCTTTCTCTTCTTTATCGAGTCTAAGAACTAATTTTTCTACTATCCTCCATTCATTCCTATTTCTTCACAACTACAATTTGGTCTCATACAAAATATAGATGTGATATGGACATGGAATATGGCAAATCCTAAATTAGATAAAAATATATATTTATAATATAAGACAATATATACATGTATAATTGCAAGAAGTAAGAGATAACAAATCACTTAGGATAAAAAACACATAACATTGCATTCAACATATCTATTATCTACATAAGTAATTAGTAGCATAAAAATTTCATAACTAAGTATCAAATAGTACATCAACATTCAACAAATAGCTTTCTAAATTTTTAACTACATTTCCACGATTCTATCTAAGTAACTGACAGATTAACATTTCCACAATCTAATAAATCTCCACAATCTAACAGAATATAACAAAATCTAACAAAGCAACAGTAAAACAGAGAGATTTATGGGAAAAGGGAAAACTGGAAACGAGAGAGATGAGAGAGAGAGAGAGAGAGAGAGAGAGAGAGATGACAACCACGTATATTCAGAGAGGAGAGGGAAAAGGAAAAAAATTAAAGAAACCAGGGTTTAGGGTTTAGATAGATGAAAGGGAGGGAGGGAGGGAGGGAAGGAGGGAGAGAGAGATGAGATGGAGGAGGGAAAGAACAGAGAGAGGGAGAGAAGCTTACCTGCACGCGAGAGAGAGAGAGAGAGAGTAGATGGAGGAGAACGCTCTTGTCGCACGAAAATTCCGTCGAACACCGTCGAACCAATCAATCCGTCGAAGCCCGCCGAGAGAGGAAGAAGGCAGCTAGGGCACGCGCAGGAAGAAAGAGGAAGTGAGTCGATGCCCTGTTACATCACCTAATAAACTTAACGAGTTAAATAAAAAGGGTAAATTTCAAATTACCTCCCAATAACTTATAGTTATGACTAAAATCAAATTATACTACATTTGAGAAATTATTACAGTTTACCCTCTTATAATTATACCTAAATTTTCTTTACCAAAGTTTCATTGTATCATTTCACCTCACATACGGCTACTATTACTTTTTTTCATCGTATTTGATTAAACCACAAGATCATCATTAAAAATAAAATTATAAATAATTAAATAAAATTTACAATGCATCTAAAATAATATCAATTAAATTTAAGATAATAAAAATATATATATGTTTGATATATTTATCATAATTTTTATCTAACATTTTATAGATATTATTTTACATGCGTCCAAAAGCTTATTCAATGTTTTACAACTTTATCTCAGCGTGATTAAATATATTTAAAACATAATAATTATTACACTATAAGCTAAATTATAATTAAATAAATTGACACAAATAAAACTATAGAGGTACATTTAGGCCTATGTTGACAGGTTAAAATAATGTCCCCCCTCTAAATTTTTATTTAAAGTTTATAAAATTATTAATTTTCTATCCAAAATAATCGAGAAAGTGTAGATTACTGTAATGCCCTTATGGTATTAATTATCACATTGTTCAAATAAAAACGAATCTTCTACCCATATTGTTAAGACGATTGAAATATTTTTTTTCTTCTACAGTTATATATTTAAAGGGAGGTAAATTGTTATAGTTAAATAATAACTACAATATTTGAGACTTGTATTTTTATAGGAGAATATGGGAAAGGATGAAAATGATTATTTTAAATTTGAAGTAAATGATACGGTAAGTAAATTTAATGGACTGAGAAGAGCAATTTTGATATTTTAAAATCAATTATTGAAGGAAATTTTCATTTAATAATTTGTATAATTTGTTTATACTTTTACGAATCGGTTTGATCCGATTCGAAACAGTTTTGGACTCGATTAGTCTCGTAACTTTTGAAAGGATTTGCAAACAATCCAACCGATGGATTTTTTTGAATTTGAATATGTTGTCGTCTTGGGAAAGAGCTTTCCAACGAATCCAAGATCATAGGGTTTAGATAGTTAAATCTTCAGATATTGATCAAACAGTGACCGAAAGTCAAATAAATTTTAGCTTGTTAGCCTTTTAATGGCTAGATAAGTGCTAAGTTAACTCATTAGTATGAAGGGAGAGAAGTTATAGAAAAGGAAAATTAGGAATTAGAGGAGGCCGACCAAAGACTTGGGCGGTAGAACGAAGGAGATGGGACAGGGCGCCAATAGCTAGAGACAGATGAGAAGAAGATATGGCATAATACCGTTTTCAAATATCAGATTCTTCTCCAATTAGGGTTTCCTCCACATATTTATAAAGGCCCACTCTAGGACTCATCAACTAAGTTAAACAACCCTAAAAACCAATAATTTTTGTCGTAGTGCGTTCGAACGCACCCAATCGCATTTGAACTCACAAATACTGTTCTCTGTCATTGTGAACGCGTGCAGGCGTTGGAACGATTGTATTCGAACGCGAGTCTTTGGTATTCAAACGACCCATTGGCAAAAGATCTTATTCTCTCAAGTAAATATAAAGTAGATAAATAAGCTCATCCTAGTAAACCCAATGCTACAAATGGATCCAATCTGACCGAGTCATATCAGATAACTTAAGTGGCAGATAAATTTTATCCTAATCTGACCTCAACTTATCAAATTTCATTACATACACTCAAATCCATCCAAATCAACTAAAATCAATTGAAACAAAGTCACTTAATGGTTCTAAATAGCAAATTTGGTGAAAATAGAATTTTAAATTAGTTAAATATCATCAATTTGATGATTCCAAATATTGTGTTAAGATATATCTTCAGTCCATTTTGATATAGAAAATCTTAGATATCTTAAAAGATAACCTAACTTAAGTATATTTTGAAAAAGTCTAAATTTTTTTAACTCAATGCATTAATTATTAGAGTTTCATATTCATATAAAAAGTGATGTGGTTTGAAACTTTTGGTTATATATATATGCCTATTATCACAATTGTTCGCAGTGTATACGATTTAGAAGTATAAACACCTTTTATCAACAAACTTTGATTATTTAAGTATCATGTTGTTGGCCTGAATTTCAATTTTAATATTTTGGATTACTTTAATTTTTTTTATACGGGAAACTAAAATAATGTGTGTCAATATTATCCTACTTTTAGCCTATACAAATGTTGCAAAAGAAATTGTACAATACATTTAGTGCAACTAATAAATATGTCAAGCCAACAAAATTATTGTAAATTTAAGTCCTACTAAAAATTAGATATTTTAAGTTCTTATCATTATTAAAAATCTCACTTGTTCTCTATGTTAGTGACTTCATATTTTTAATTTTAAAATATTTATCACTAATTCTTGGTATGAACTCATGCTCATAAAATGACAAATATCTTAAAGATATGATAAGATATAAATCTTGTCATAAGATAAGAATCTAATAAATATCAGATATGATAAGAATGCTTATAAGATGACAAATATCTTAAAACTAAGATATAAATCTTGTCATAAGATAAGAATCCAATAAATATCAGATATGATAAGAATGCTTATAAGATGACAAATATCTTAAAACTAAGATATAAATCTTGTCATAAAATAAGAATCCAATAAAGATTAGATATGATAAGAATCCAATGCTGCTTATAAGATGACAAATATATTAAAGATATGATAAGATATAAATCTTGTTAAGATAAGAATCCAATAAAGATTATGATAAGAATCCAATACTCCTGACTTCTTTATAAATATCTCGTCAAATTTTTCTCTCATAATTCAAAACTCTTATCTTATTCAAATATGGATTTTGGAAAACAGCCATCTCAATCCTCATCTTCTTCTGACGGTGAAACCTTTGATCTCTACATGCAAGATTGGGAGCATGAACTAGAAGAGATGGAAAAAGAGGAGGAAATATTAAAACAGTTGATCTTGTGCCACCAGAACAAGAGAGGAAAGCGCCGAGGGTCGATTCCTGGCCATGTAGTTATCAATCGAGGGAGAGAAGGTAACTCTCGTATTTGGAATGATTATTTTTCTGAAAACCCCACATATGAGGAAAATATTTTTCGTAGAAGGTTTCGATGTCGAAGAAGTCTTTTTCTTCGCATTGTTAATGGAGTAAAAGAGCATGATGACTTTTTTGTGCAAAAAAAAGATGGTGTTGGTAAATTAAGATTATCTACTTTGTAGAAAGTAACAACTGCACATCGTATGTTAGCATATGGAACATCAGCAGATATTGCTGATGAATATATTAGGATTGGCGAGTCTACTTCAATCCTATGTTTAAAGAAATTTTGTAGAGCAATTATAGAAGTTTTTGGAGAAGAATATTTGAGGTATCTAAATACAAATGACTTTGCACGATTACTACAGAAAGGCGAAGGAATGTTGGGTAGTTTAGACTGTATGCACTGGGAATGGAAAAATTGTCCAACAGGTTGGGCGGGACAATACTCAGGGCGCCATGGAGGCCCGACGATTATTCTCGAGGCAGTATCATCATATGACTTATGGATATGGCATGCTTATTTTGGGTTACCGGGCTCCAACAATGATGTTAATGTATTACAGTCATCTAATTTATTTGATAAATTAGCACAAGGTGTTGCTCCTCCTGCTTTTTATACTATTTTAAGAAAAAATTATGACACCGGTTATTACTTGGCTGATGGGATATATCCCAAATGGTCCACCCTTGTACAAACTATATCCTAACCCCAGGGTCCAAAAAAACAGTACTTTGCTGCCAAACAAGAAGGATATCGAAAAAAAATGTGGAGAGAGCATTTGGAGTTCTTCAGGCACGATTTGCCATTATTAAAGGACCAGCACGATTTTGGGATAAACGAGTATTACACGACATCATGATTGCTTGTGTGATACTATATGACTGTAGAGGATGAACGGGACGAGGAACCCGATATTGTTGATTCTACTCAATTTCCAGTCATTGAAGAGCTTGAAGCCAATGATGATGAACGATTCCTTGCGCGACATAGAAAGATCCAAGATAGAGAGGCTCATTTTGAGCTTCGAAATGCACTAATTGAACACTTATGGAAGAGACACGGGAATGAAGGAATATAAATTTTAATGTAATTTTTATTTGATGTATTTTATTTTTAATGTATTTCATGTTTGATGTATTTCATATCTAATGTATTTTAATTTTTAATATTCACATTGGGGATAATTTTGAGTAATTATATTTTAGGATACATAATTTATTAGACTCATTTTTATAAATAATAAAAAAAATTAAATTTAAATTAACTCAAAAATAATTTAATATTTGACTCATTTTTATAAATAATAAAAAAATTAAAATTAAAATTAACTCAAAAGTAATTTAATATTAGACTCATTTTAAAGGTCTCGATGAGACCTTTCCAATGGTATTATTTTTGTTAAAAACCGATTAGTAAAACTAATTATATACTTAGCTTAACTAACTAAATTATTTAACAAATGATACAAATGGAATTAAAATTATTGAATATAACACTATTGGGCAATTTTGGCATTTTTAAAAAGTTGATATGACAAATGGAGCCCGGCTCCATTTTCATGGTGGGGCTCCAAAATTTGGAGCCCCACTATTCATGGCTCCAAATTTGGAGCCCCATATAGAGCCTGGTTGGAGCTCCACCGGGCTCCAAAGTTAGAGTTTTGGAGCGCGGTTGGAGATGCTCTTATCCCTTATTACGTTAGAACTATTTTTTTTCGTTTTAAATTTGGGTACATAGTTTCAAATTAACAAGTAAACTTAAATTTTCTTTACTTTAGATTAGAAATATTATTCATCCAAATTATTTTTTTTACTATGCAAAAATTTAATTATAATTTTATTCTTAATTTTGTTAAAGTTATTTTAAAAATCCTCTCCTACCACTTACATCTCATTTCACAAATTAAAAGTTTTTCCTTTATTTGTCCACTCAATTTTATCACAAATATTATTTTTCTTACCGCCCAACATATCTCTTAATTATATTTTTGAAAAGCGAGTATAATATATGAAAATAGGTTTAAAAGGTAAAATAGTAATTTTATCAAATAAAATGAGTGTTAATATTTAGTAATTATTTAAAAAATAGTACAAATAGTGCTTAATAGTGTGATATCAGGTCTACCACTAACTATTTGGTTATAAATTTTCAAATGATTGGTTATATACGTAGTGTACTTATTGGGCTGAACGTAAATATTTGATATATATATATGAACCTCTATGCATGTAATGACTACATATAACATAGGCTAGATATATAATTTTTTAGGTATGTAATGTTTCAGTGACATGCTATGTAAGCATGCAATCAATGTATACATCTAACTAAATAAATATAAAATTAATATATAATCTAACCAAATAAGTATGCAGTTGGTGTATACGCATATAGTTATTGCATATGTAAACAATAGTAGTATATAGATACTGATGGAAGAGAGTTAAGTGGTGTGAGAATTTGTGATTAATAGAAAAAAAAGAATAATAAAGTAGGTAGATCAGTCATATCAAAAGGAGTAATGGTGGCTTCTCTATGTCTGCATTTAAGAAGGTCCATGCAAAGTAAATGTCAAACGAGCTAAAATATTAATATATTATGACAATAATTTTCTTAAAAGCTTGATCTATAAAAAAGGATCATATAATATATAAAAGTTTAAATAGAATAAGTTGTTAGCATACTTTCAGCCAATAGTTTGTGCATTTAAGTCTTTTAAGAATAAATTTCTCTAACGAATAAATGTTTGATGTTAAGAATTGTTGTGCGTGGCATGACACCTAGCACTAGTTGTGCCACTAGTACACCACTATGCCAAGCCATGCTGATATGTGTTGATATGAAGCCAAATTGTTTTTAATATTTTCTTATTTTCATTGGTCACCATTAAACATCTTTAGTGTTATTTTTGTGTTAGCAATATGCAATATAACAATTCTTGTAGTGAAATGAAGTTTTAGTAGATACAGCTAATTTTGATATTTATAAATATCACAAAATATAATATATGATCCAACAAATAACTTGCATTTAAAAAATATATGTAGAAATTTAAAATGATGGATCTAGGTCCATGTCCAGTAAATTTAAGTCAAACCAAGTGAGATCTAAATTCAAAATCAAGATCCCTCCAAAAATCTAAAATATTTTTATTGCATAATTTTCAATCTTTTTCAAAATTTTACCTATTCCTATGAATTTCAACAATTAAGTAGAAAGTAATCATAGTAGAAATCTACGGCAAAATTAAATTAAGTTGAAAATAAGATGAGAGGAGATAGTAAAAAAGAAAGAAGAAAATTATGAGTTAAGGAAATTTAATGATGAGATAGAGCAACACCTGATGGATGATTCTTTATCTTTTATCGAGTAAGTCATAACAGTATGAGATGTGTCAATACACGGGAGATAGAAAGAGAAATAGAGATAGCAATAAGTAAGAAAATTAATATAATAAAATAAAGTTGAGATGCTAGTCTATAAAAAATTAAAAATTGAGGCATTCAACTAGCCATTTAATTTGTAAAATTTTTTAGGCACGCTCTGTTAATTTGGATGAAAAAGCTAATAGTCTCACTTTGGTAGTAAGTATACGAACTAATTTGAGACTTTTTGCAATATAGAAGGTAAAGTGATTTTGAACATAAATACAATGAGGTAAAATATATTTAACCCTAAATGAAAAGATAAAAATATTTGATAAGGGCACTTTTTATAAATAAATTAGGGTGTGAAAAGAAGAGAAAAAAGTTAATAAATAAAATATAGAAACTTATAATGTAGGTAAAATTAAAATAATATTTATGAATTGATATTAACAATATAATGTATATCTGTATTATTCCTAATAAATTATTTATTACTGCCCTTATTTTTTTTTCTTTTGGATAATAATTAGATTACTATCGATAATTATCAAAACAATTTTTATTTACAAATACTATTTATAAATTACTATATATGTATGTTATTGCTATTATACCACTAGTATTATTAGTATTACATTATATATCAATT
This sequence comes from Typha angustifolia, assembly GCF_048772165.1. Lineage (NCBI taxonomy): Eukaryota > Viridiplantae > Streptophyta > Magnoliopsida > Poales > Typhaceae > Typha > Typha angustifolia. Next base: position 4,085,931 of record NC_133252.1, on the reverse strand, counting down.
TCTTCTTATTTATTAATTTATTATTATGAATCTTGATTATTATTATTTTGTTCTTATATATTCTGGGTTGCTATATTTTAAGTTTAGGTCACTTCCTTTTTAATATATAGGGACCAAAATCTTTTCCAGCAATATACACGAGATTATCTTAGGAGCTAAACGGAAGAAAGCATTTGAAGAGAATCATATATTGAAAGAAAAGTTAGATGTTATGACTCAAGAGCAAATTATAATGAATAATGAATTTATTGAGTTGAAGATAATGATGATTATCTTTTAAAAAAGGTTCATGAAAGACTACCAACGAATGAAAGCCAAGGATACACTTAGCTAATGAATATGTAATATATACATTAAAAGTTATGTTTCTTTTAGAATAATACTAATTATGTGTTTTCATATTAATAGGTCTTTATAATTTTAATATTGTGCATAATACTACGCCTGCAGAAAAATACTAATAATTAGAATCTAACTATTGTATTTAATCTTACCAGGTCACAAAAATAATGAATTATCTATTTTTTATTGAATTAAGTTATTTTGTGTAACTAGACATCTTTCAATAACGTATTACTTCATTGCCCTTTTCCAAGTTAAATGTTGTTATTTCTTTTTCTTTTTAGAGAAATATATGAAATAGATTAAAAATTAAATATAATTCGTAATTCCATTTTATAACAATTATATTATCTTCTCATGGTTATTTTCATCTTTTTTGGCCAAAAAAATAAGTTAACTAATTTATCAAAATTTACAAAATAGAAATATGATCGCAAATACCGTCAAAAATATTCATCCAATTTTAAAATATTATTTCACTATAAAAATATTATAATATATTACTAAGTATATTGCAGTTGTATTTTAATAATTAAAAATTAAATATAAGTTATAATATTCTATAATGAAGTAGTCTCTATGTCATTGCTAGGTAGTATTTTATATAGTTTTTTAATTTTTGTAAAGAATATATATGTAGTAAAAAAAAGTTAATCCATCTTGACAGATAAGCCTAACAAAATATCAGACATTTTGCTAAGTTGTATCAAAAGTTCTATATAATGATTCAAAAATCATAATTATGAGATCACTAGAGCTAGGTCTTTGGTAAATAATTATCTTATACTAAAAAAATATTAATATTATATTTTTATGTGAGGTTGTTTATATAATTGACTTAGGCATGCAACAAGCATGTAAATTAACCTAGTCTTTCAAGAAATTGTAAACACTCACAAATTTATTGGCCTTGTGGTGCTTAATGAAAAAATAACATAATATTATAATGAATATGTTTAAAGTTTTAAAAAATTTTAAGTTTCAAATCCTTAATTAGGGGCTTTCTATTTGGATGTAATAATGAGTTACAAATCTTATCATCGGTTTATATGTCTTTGTATAAAAAAAAAACTTGTATCTTGTGGAGATATTGGGAACTCAAGAGTGTGTGCCCTTATTTATATTGTATTCTATTTTAATTTTAATCACAATAAAATTTGTTAGAATTCTTTTCTTTTTTGAATTGCAAATTTGTTGTTGAACACTTAAGAAGAGTGTGTTTAACGAGATATACATTTGACATGGTTGAGTTTGTGTATTGTTTTATATTTATTGGGAAATAAATTTTAACAAGACATTTTTTTTGTAAAGCCAATATGTGTTGCCTCAAAATTTTGTACAGTTAATGACATTCATATCTACACTTTACATGTGCCTGTATAAAAATAGAACCATATCCTAAAAGACAAAAGTCCTTATAAATAAATAAAAATGCATCAATGTCACCCTAGTTAGCTAGCCAATCTATAATAATATTAATGGACCGATCCTAGTAGCAAAATAAGATTCTAAAGAATTTAGTATAAAGCAACAAAATATCCATCATAGTCAATAACCTTGAGAGTGCTAAAGAAACAAACTAACCGTTTGGAGTGGGGCGACAATGTTAGTATTGAGTGTTTAACATGATATTTAATAGATAATATCTAACTCTATAAATAATTCCTGAATATCTCATGTTTAAATGTTGTCTTATTTAACTAATTTAATTCCACCAAATTAATTTAAGATGTTGTGTTTTTGATAAATTTTCCCACAAAAAAAATAAAAAATAAAAAAAATATTGCGTTTTGGATAAATTTTTCCACAAAAAAATTAACCTGTGTCCTTAGCCTGCAAGACAGCTCATCGCGCTCTTCTCTAATCTTTTCCACTCTTCAACCTCAAATCTCACGTCTTTCTCGTTCCTTAAAGCCATTGACAACTTGTAAGAAACTCTCATCAAACCTTTAGAACACATCCCAAATTTTCGATCAAGTCCAATCCCATGTCAAGAAACTCTCATTGAACCCTCCAATAGCTCCGTCGAAGCTTGTGTTTATCTTCACTGTCTCCGTCTTTTTCTTCCTCTTCTTCTTTTAACTACTTAATTTCACTACGATATCGATGCTCATTTGTGGTAATTTATCACCATCAGCGTCACCATTAGCTTCGCCAGCTTCCTCGTCGCCGTTCAGATAATCTCTGTTGCCGCCCAGTACGTGCTGCGGTGAAATCTCTTCGATTATGACATCAATAAGAAAGTGACATCTCAAGACACGGTTAAAGTGTGAGTTTGTTAGCTTAATACATATTAGAGTATTCTTTTAGTCGTACATAGTTGCATTTAAAATAGCATCCATTTGATATTTTTGTTATAATATTGTGTAAAAATTGTTACTTTAGATGTATCGAAATCGTTTCTCTTCTATTTAATAAATTTAGTAGGTTTGAAATATAATTTTATTTAAATGTGTAATTCTAAATTAAGATTTTTGTTTGTAGCTATAGTCCCTTTATTTTCATTTCTTTATAGTAATATAGGGCAACATGCTGCTAATTCAAACATTCACAACTCAATTTTGATAAATTTTGCAATCTTGAAATTTCTTGTACAGACGCATCCATGAGACATCTCATGCTTGTTATTCCTAATAACTAACATCATGTATCTGTTCAATTATCATTGAAACATGAATTGAAATTTAAGGTATCAATTATTTCTTAACATAATTTTTGCTGGTCAATTATTAACTAATACGTAAAATAGCAATGCCTCTTATATCTGTTAAGCTCAAGAAAGTCAATTGTTGGCAAAAGAAACCTGATTTTGTGTATTTAATGCCTTCATTTATTTAAGAAAGCTCAGTCATAATGGTATGAAATATTTGATTATCTTGTCAATGCTACCGTAGACAAATGCCATCTTCTTGTAAGTGAAAGAGAGGGTGAGCGGGAGATAAAAACACTTTTTGCTTAAATCTTGATAGTGATCTCAATGTAATTTTCAACTTCTATGAATGTTAAAAAAGTTTTTGGGTTGTACTATTTCCTTATAGATCCCTATAAATATTTAGAAATAAGTTTGTAATCTCTAAGAATTTCATATTTATATGGTCAAAATTGGTTCGAAAATTTACCAACTCATATTGTTAAACTTGATCTCTAGTTTTTCCTTTCCGATGTAGTTAAGTTAGTATTTTAAGTTGAATCGGGATAAATAATAGAATCTTACCCAAATTAATCTCTCTCTTTTTCATTGCATTTCCTCTTTTTATTCCCTTTTCTTTAACAATCTCTTTGCTTTAACATTTTTATTAGTTTCTATCATCATAGTTATTTATGTTATATAACATGTGCAGTAATCATTATAGGACCATGCTAATAGAATTAATTCTTGCATTAGAGTTGATTTAGGTACTAAACATTATGATTACCTATGAAGTATGGATATTAATACGCAATACACACATGATATGATACGGATATGGATATGGAGATATAACAAAATCTCAAAAAATAAAATACGATACGTCTAGGATACGATGATTAAAAATTATATAAAAATATTATATTTTAATAACAATCTATACATGTGTATGTGCAAAAAAAATTATATTCTAATGACAACCTATATATAATATTGCATCCAATATTTCAATATATCTATTATCTACATAAATATTTAATGGCAAAAGCGGGAATAGTAAATATCAAAAATAATTAGACAAAAAAAACATCACCATTCATAAAATAATTCACCAAAATAAGAATAGTAAATATCATTGCATTCAATATGAGCAACTCATAGGCTCATAGGTTAGTAGTGTAATTAGCAATGATATAATTATTCATTTCCAACTAAGTCATTATTCTCATTGCCTTAATTAGTGAATACAATGGCCTCCAAATCAGATTTATCAAGTGAAAGGTCAGCAATTTCAAAAATAACTGCTATTGAATCAAATGAATCTCTTTCAACATCTCACATTTTGGTCTTCCCTTTCAAATACTTAATCAATATTTAAAAAAAACAAATATTATTATGGACAGAAACTAAATAATTACTGAATGATATTTTTTCTCTTTATTAAGTGAATAAATAAATATGTGCTCCAATTCCTCTCACAACTATTGATATAATTTAAGTTAACAAAACCATAAACCAAAAGAAATAAATAAATATGTAATAAATTTTTAAGCATCGACTTTACCTTGGATTAAATGAGTGTGCTAAACAATAAAGATAAATATTAATTTTATCTTATCTATCGACAAAATTATTATGCACAACTGAGTATAAAGATTTTTTTTTTTGCCTCATGTCTTCAATCATATCATCCATTTAATAAATCAAATAGAGATAAGGTTTGCTGGTGTTAGTAAATCTCGGCATTCAATTTTGTCTCACCATATATTATCAAAAATCTTTTCTTTCACAAATTGTTTTTTTCTACATCGTCCTTACTATAAAAATTCTTTTTATCACTAATAACCATTATTTGTAGCCTATGTTTAATTGTTTAGAATTTTCTTAACATCACAATAATTGACATAAAATGTGTATCTGGAACATCAAGTAACTTCAAATTTTATAAATTCATTAAAAAATTTACATAGAGTGTTGCATTATAAAATTTTATTTAACATATATCTAAACATAAGAAGGCCAATAGGGTAATATTACACGTATTGCTTGATTAAGCTAGATAACATTGCCGCTGAAGACATAAAAATCTATGAACGTTTTTTATGAGTGAGAATAGAAAGCAGTGCGGCTAATATAATACTATTAGTGGAGGGCAAATAAATGTCACCATCTCACTACCCCCACCTTATATGATTGAAAGTGACGATAAACGAGACGAGATAATAGATAAACATTTATTATACCTATCATAATATCTATTTTATAAATCAAATTGGAGGCAAAGTTTGCCAATGTCAGCAAATCTTCGTATTTAATTTTGTCGTACCATATATTGTCAAAAACATTCTCTTTCATAAATTGTGTTTTTCCTATATCGTTATGTAAGAATTTTATTTATCACTAATAAACATCATTTGTAGCCCACGTTTGATAGTTTATAATTTTCTCAACATCACAATAATTGACGCAAAATGTGTATTCACAATAACAAATAACTTCAAATTTTATAAATTCATTAAAAATAATAAGTCTCATATAGTGTTGTATGATAAAATTTTATTCAACCCATATCCTAATATAAGAAGGCAAATAGATGCAATATTACTCTTAAATCGAAAGTCTACGTATTGTTTGATTAAGCTAGAGAACGTTACCGCTGAAGCCATAAAATTTCATTAACGCTTCTCAAGAGTGGAAATAGAAAGCAGCGCAGCTAATAATACCACTAGTAGATGACGAATAAATGTCACTACCTTACTATCCTCATCTTATATCTTATATGATTAGAATGGACGAGGAGTGGGACGAGATAATAAATAAACATTTATTAGATTTATCATATCATCCATTTCATAAATTAAATTATACGCAATGTTTGTTAGTGTTAGCAAATCTCAGCATTTAATTTTGTCACACCATATATTGTCAAAAACATTTTTTTCACAAATTATGTCTTTCTTACATCGTTCTCTTTATAAGAATTCCATTTATTACTAATAACCATAATTTGTAGTTTAAGTTTGATAGTTTAGAATCTTCCCAACATTACAATAATTGACATGAAATGTGTATTTGCAACTAAGTTTAAATTTTATAAGTTCAATGAAAATAATAAGTCTCATAGAGTGTTGCATGATAAAATTTTTATTCAACCGATATCTTGACATAAGGTTAATAGGGGTAATATTACTGTTATATCGAGAGATAATTCATGTATTACTTAATTGGGGCCATGCTAGCTAAAATACTTACAAAAAAGAGAAGCTTATTGATGAACATTGCATTTCCTATCATAATAGATATTTAATTACATTCATAAAAAATAAATTCATTTCCTTTAGTGCTTTTAAGGCACATATATTTTTTAATGCAAGGTTAAATGTATGGACAATACATGTTGTCCAAAAAATATTTAAATATTAAACCTCTGTAAGCATCATAACTGATTTATAAATAAAAACATTATTAGTAATGATTTGTACTATATTTTGTGTCTTAACCTCTTTAATTATTTTGATAAACAAGCTAGATGTAAAAAAATTTCATAATAGGTTTTCTTTATGCATCTGTCCAACCATCATACACAATACACAATGCTAACCTATTTTTCCATCTATGTGTCCTTAATAGGTTTCAATAACCTTTCAATATTTATCATTTTTTGTTGAAGTGTGATTTTCAATATATTATATCGAAAATGCAAATAACCTGCCATTTGACAATTAATTGTAAAAGTATAAGACTTAATATAATAGGGCATACTAAAAGTTTTATTTTAAGCTGACATTAACAATGATACTGATTTTGGCATAGAGTTTTTATTTAAATTAGCTCGTTTCGTAATCCTTTTCATCTTCATAATATAATAACTATTTACTTTAAGGCATGGTTTGATTCCACATCCACTATTTCTCATCACATAACCTTTACTCTATAATAAGATTATTTGTATATTTGTCGACAATAATTGCACTTAAATCTATATTTTCTCATCTTTCTTTTATTTTTTCCAATTTCGTTAAATATTTTCAAAGTGGAGCATTGTCATCTACGGTCACATTATTAGTACTAGAACTCATACTCTCAACAACTATTTATTTGTGATAAAATTAATAAGCTTAACGGATTTATAAAATTAAACCCTCTCAATTACTTAAATAAACCTAAAATGTATCTAAAGCGTATCCAAAATGTATCCCCAATGTATTCTCAATGTATCTAGTCGTATCCATCGGTATCCAGAAATAAAAATTATTTATTTTAATTTAGGATACTCTAAAAATATATTAGATACGTATCTGACCCGTATCCTTATCATACATATCGAATACAGAGGGTATTCGTGCTTTCAAGCTAATTGCAAATAAGTAGGGTTTGTAATAATTAGTGGTCAGTAGAGGAAATATGATTAATTATATTGTAACATTGTTTTAGCCTTTTCTTAATTTCTCAATTTGTACTTCGTAATTTATTTTTTAGAAATTTTATTAGTTTATTATTATTGTTGCTATTAAATAAAAATTCTAGTATATAATGTTTTATGTTGTATTTCTTATTGTCATTTTTGGTGGTTTATTACAATAAATGGTGAGAGGATGAGATGTTAAAAGCCTAAATGAGTTTATGCCAATACTTATATATTTGATACACATAAAAAATTAAATGAATTTTTCTGGGCAAATTGAAGGTTTGATATAAATAAGAAAATTGATTTGGGACTTTGATAGGCACTGTATGTATAATATGTCAAAATAGGTGACTAATCCTATTTCTTTTTTTATTCATACCTGAGTCGTATGTATTATAATTGGGAGGATTGTCTACTTGATTATTGCTATATTGTTCAAGCATTTCAACCTTGCATCAGACTTCAGCGTATGTTTTCATTTCCTTACTATTATGATCTATAAGTAATACTTTTTGACTAATTACCATTTGTTAGTTATTGCTTTATATATTTAATGAAACATAATGATACCAAATATTATTTGTGTATATTTAGTATGATTATATGCATATCATTTAGAGATATAATAGTTTTTTACTAAACAAAGTTTACAGATAGTATATATTATATCATATATAATATTTTAATATATAAAAGTGTTAGAATATATATTTAATTGCAAATAGCTTTTGTACTATTAGGGGTGGCAATTGGACTTAGTTGACTTCATCTTAACACAAACACTAACCATTTATTAAATAGATTAAGTTTGCTAAAATAAACATCACTTGATTATTAAACGGCTAACATGACACAGCTTATCTAATCTATTTAATAAGTAGGTTGTGTTATTGTAATATATTTAACACGATAAAACTATTTTCTTCCTACACGAGAATACAATTATTTGACTAACATAACTAATATTATAAAATTATCTATACAACACAAAAATGATATAATTTAATTTATTCTACTAGCATCAAATATCTCGGTCACTTCAAATGACAAAGAAAATTTGATAATATCATATGTTTTTATTCTCATTCTCTATTTATATCAGTACAAAATTATTAGTTTATTAGTTTTAACAATACAGAAGTGTGTTTGAGTTTTTATGAGGCAAAATTTTTTATTCCCATTAATCATGGATTTTTAGTTGTTTTTCTTTTTGTTGTTAAAAACATTCTACTTATCATAATAGTTGGTTGAATATAATACAAATTTAGCATCTATCTACTCATGATTTCACTTGGCTTTGTGGATGATGTTCGTGATGTTCTGTGGAGAGTATATGTATATCTTTGTCCTCATGATTGATAAATTAATAGTATTTATTTTGTGTAGTCTATCTATCACACATCAACATACTATTAAATTCATCTCAATAGTTTTTAAATTCTCAATATAAACGTGAAACTGATCTACCTTCAACTTAAGATATTAGTATATCATTTGATCTAGGAGTCATCAAATCGCTCTTTATTTATTCTATAGTTTCAATCACAGTGTGATAATAAAGACTATCATTTACATTGAAAGGAATATGGTTGTAAAAGAAAATTCATAGAAAAATCTACATATGCGGCCACTTTTTTATCTTTTTGGAAACTGTTTTAATAGTGTTACATATGCGACCACTTTTTTATAAAGATGTGTATTTATTGGTCTAATATTTTTATACTACTATAACACCAAAAGTTTTAAACTACTGTGCTCATAATATCTTTTTCTTTGATGTGAACTGATCCATATTTATCAAAGCTACAATTAGTACTTCTCATCTCTTTAATTTTCTTAACATATGCATTCTTTCTTTTATTGCCTCGTTATTTGGCTTTGATTATCATCCTCTTCACACTGCCTACTACTATTATCATTCGCATTTATTATTTTAGAGTCATGCATCAATTTTTGACAGATCATTAACTCTTTTCGTTTTGCAGTATATATCTTTTTGTTTGCCTATTACAAGTACTAACATTTATCTTGTGATATTCAAACTCATTTGAGTCTAAATTGTTATATTTTTTTATATTCTAGTCCAATGTTGTTTCATACGGTTAATATTACCACTAATTTTTCTTTCCCACTAGTTATGTTCGGCATACAATTTATCTTTCCTAATAATGATGCTATATTGCTATCTAATGTAGGTATTTTGTGGTTTCTTTCTCAGAGCAATTTTAATTTTCAGCATGAATACACAAACAGGTCACATTTAAAAAAAAAGTTAAAATAATTCTAAGTTTTAAATTAATCTCTCTCTCCCTTAGTCCCTCTAATCTCTCTAATAACCTCCCCACTTATTTGCTTCCAATATCTCTCTAATCACTCCCTTAACTCTGCCCCCCCCCCCTCTCTCTCTCTCTCTCTCCGTCAGTCACCGCAGAGAAAAGGGGTACAAACCAACGATGGCCGTGGCGCACGACACCCCTCCTAGCGCTTCGCCGCTGGCCGCTCGCTACTCACCGTCGACCAGCCGACGCCGCTCTCCGCCGACCTCATCTTTCCACAACTTGAGTTTTTATTTCACCCAACCCGACCCGCCACTCTTTCTTCCTCCTTAGGCTAGGGCACCCTACATGCGTGCGATTGATGGCTCGAGCTGGGGGGGGTGGCGAACGGCGACGAGGTCGGCGGGGAGCAGCGACGGTTGGTCGACGACGAGCATCCTTGGTACGAACAATGGAAAAAAAACCCAATACTGCTGCTGCTGAGAGAGAGAGAGAGAGAGAGAGAGAGATGGGAAAAACAAAAAAAACACTACCATGCAGCTGTTGCAGAATAGAGAGATGAAGAGAGAAAGAGGGAGTTAGAGAGTAGGAGAGAGAGAGGGAGAAGAAATGAACAAAAAAGAGTTCACCGAAGTGCGGAGTCGCCGGATCTATCATCGGAGGAGCTCACCGAAGTGTGAAGTCACCGGATCGAACAATAATATTGGAATACTTTGAACTTTTGGAAACTATATACTTGCAAGGCCCCTCTCTCTATTTTTGCGTATGGTAAGATTAAGGATTAAGACTTAATGACAAGCTTTTTGGTTTTTCCTCCTCATTTATAGAGATGTTGTGTGGAATCTGCCTGATTGAGTCACTTATCATAATTTCCTTAGCTTGGTCCCTGGAGCACTCTGAAGATCATCAAAACACTTGAGTATCTTTTGGGAACTTTTGGAGGTAGGGCATTTGCATTATTTTGGTGTTAAATGCAAATAGGAGAAGCTATTGCAAGCTTATGATATGAAATGTAATCAGGGTAACAATGACCGTAGCACTCATTCAAATGTAGTGCTGTAAAGGATTTTGTACTCTGTTCTGTCATGATGTTAGATATCTTACTCCAGTAAACACAAAACAATGTATGTGTTGTTGTCTTTCTACCAGTACTATGTTCTATACCGCATAACGGCTAATTTTGGTGTGACACTCATACTCCTTGCTTTTATATGATGCTTTCTAATAGCTTTCCCTTTCCACTATTTGCATTTTCTGAAAGACAGATTGGATATACAAGGTATACATGGGCATGTTGGCAGTGTTCTTTACAAATTCTATTGACATATAAATACATGCCTGAATGGCCTTGAAGTAGGGCAAACAGTTGTTATTTCAGCTGCAGTGAGAATAAGAGCTCTTACAGTAGAGATTTTCTACATTATTTAGTTTCAGTAAATCAGTAATAACATATTAGTTAGGATGGTCAGAAATGCTGATGTATCTGATACTAACTTCTTCTTTTTTCAGATATTGATAGATAACATAATGCAAATTGGAGCATCTATGACCCTGAATACAAGCAAGCTCATGCATTTTCTATATACCTTGTCTTGCCTCTTTTGCCTACTTAGTTGGCATTACTTTCATATAACTGGTAATGATCTTTATGGTATTTCAAGTTAAACTGAAGCAATTTTGTTCCTTAGGAAGGTTTCTTTTGGGAAATCCATAGTTCAATGGATTGTGCAAATGTCAGGTATCCTTCATCAGATTTTGCTGGTGATACCTACACCTACTTTGCTGGAATGTCTATGGCAGTGGTTGGGATACTTGGTCATTTCAGGTGAATTTTGCTTCCATTATGTTTGTCGCTTTTATGTTACTAGGTTTATCCTATACTTGTTAGTCTTCAGAAACATTTTAAGTTGCAATTACTTAAATATTCTGAAATACTAACGGTACTTTTTGGTATTAAAACTTTGGAAATAATGGAATTAGAAATCATTCATGAATCTCTTTGTTGGGAGAATCAAGCATAAGTATTTAGCATGTGCTTATCAACTGGTTTCCTTGTTCTTCTGGACAAATGAATTGATTCACATCTTTGAATTGATGATTGGAAGTTACAGTGGTTTTGTACAGCGTAAGTTATCAGTAATTAAACTTCCCAACTAATTGTTCCACTAACTTGCACATATGAGGTAATCTCTACATGCTTTACGAGCATAGTTTCCCAAGTGATGTCTGTAAGAGCTAAATATGCATCCATGGGAAGCTTTTCCGAAGTCTACAGTTCAATGGTTCTTCTATACTCTTTTTCCTTGCTTGCATATGGATCATCAATTAAGCTGTATATTCTGTGGCAAATCCATCTTATCAATGATTTTGGAGCATTTTCTTTAAAGATGGATCTGTATTGCTTCTCTTAATGTATACATTTTACTCTTTTCCTTCAAAGTTCATTTTTCTCTATGCTAATTCATGTCTTCAACCCAATGTTTTATCCACTTCAGTTTTAGGGTTTATGGTGAGAAGAGTAACAGTTGTGCAATCTTATGGCAAGGATTTAAAGTCGAGTATCTATCAGAAAATTACGCAGTTCCATTCAGATTGAGAATCCTAATTACAAGTAATCATCTAAGATTTTTAAATTGCAGATATGACTAACAATTATATGAAGTTGTGGTTGCTCATTTAGCAGTGATAAAAATAACTTCTTCACATAGTAACATAGTTAATCCTTTGTACTTGCTCCATTTCATCAGTAAGTTGGAGGCCATTTATATCCTTCCTAATGTCTAAGCGAGCAACATGGAACAAGAGAAGCACTTAAATTGGGTTGTTTAGTTTTTTTATAAATCATGATCTGTTATCCCCAACATAAAATACAGTAAAGCAACAATAAGATGGTGTTCTAATTTCGTGTTATCATGTCGACAAGATTAGTTCTTTATGCATGGTTAGAAGTTGCAATTGAGAAGAACTAGATCACCTAATATGGAGTACTTGGATGTCTTAAGTGATGGGTAACTAATTAAGCTCTATTTTATTGACTTCTGTTTCTCAACAACTTGCTTGTTCCTAAACTGCAATCTGTGTGCTCATAAGATTATATCATCGTATTGTATTGTGCATTGGCACCTTGTCTTCTTATTGTATGTCCATGTGCATCCATATACTAGAAATAGTATCTGTTATGCCATATACAATAACGGCATGTCATTTAGTTTGTATTAATTGGCATATCTTGTATATGCAGCGAAACTCTTCTGCTCTTCTTTCTACCGCAAGTTCTGAATTCTCTTTACTCATGTCCACAAGTCAACACAAACCTAAACATATTCTACTTTGATGTTTCATCCAGATTCAAGCCATCTAATTTTATTTGTCCTCTTCTCTTTTGCTATTCCTGCAGCTCTTTAGATTATTCCTTGTCCAAGATTTCGGTTGCCAAAATATGTTCATTCTTTCACAATATACCTATTCTGAAACTATTGAAGAGATTTATCCAGCATACTCTGCATTAACACACAGAATTCTTTTGTTCCTGTAGGTTTAATCCTCAGACAGGACTCTTGACTGAGACAAAATATGGAAACTTCGTGAACCTATTCCTTAGGTTGTTTGGCCGGTGCTCAGAGAAGTCTCTTTGCATCAGGCTTCTTATATTTCAGGCAAGTTTCGGGTCCATAGAGAAACCCTTTGAGCATGGCGTTTGGACATTGGCACTTTAAAGCATTTGTTTTTTTAAAACTCGCTGTGTGGATTGCTCGCAGATCTGAAACAGCTAAATTATTGCTTTCGAGGAGCAATTTGGTTTCTGGCTTTAGCCACAAGTAGTGCTACTCATCCAGCTCCTGCATTGTTTAAAGGAGCATAATTTCCAACTCTGATTTGATAATAGGAACTGGAGTCTGTTGTCTCTTACTAACATCTCCATCTCCTCACCCTTATGAACATACACCACTTGCATACTGCACCTGTATAAGAAGAGATCGTGTGAAGTTTTGTACTTAACGAATTGTTCTAACCCAATGTTACCACTTTTTCCTTAGGTTTGAGGATACAATTGTTTGAATTAGAGAGCATGATAATATGATAGCATGAGTACACTTGGGAGGATGTCTACAAAACCCAATCTTTTATTCTTTATTTAGTAAATGAGCATACACCTCCTTTCCTAAGCTTCATACACTCTCTTCCGATATATCCATGCCAGATTGAAGTTCTAATTCTTCTCATATTCCACATAAAAGGATGGCAACATGGATTGCTCCAGGAGAGTATTTCAATGTGTCTCTTCCATTCCTTTTGATATATTTTTTTATAAACTTTGATATTTAATCTATATAAATTATATTTAAATTTTAAAAATTAACAAAGTCATTTGCCTCCCACAAAAGAGGATTTGCGAAAAAAAATTAGGGAAAAGCATGACATATTTCACTTGTATATAATATTAAACTTACTTTTAAGGCTCTAGAAACATGTAGACATTTCTTGACATTGATATTTTGAGAATGAGATCGTTCTCCTCAAGCCTTTTGGGCCGTTAAAAGGGTACTAATATTTATGTGGGGGAGTCAGAATGTTAATGTCATTTTCAAATACGTTTCATTTGATAAATACCGATAATTCTCAGATAGAGCATTACAAGGGAACAAAATCACTATGACTTCCAATTATTCGAATCTCAAACCACCACAAAAAGTCCAAACTAAGCATTGCTTTCCCTCAATCTCTCGCACACACATGATGTGATACATGAAACCAAATGACCCCTAGAAATTTCTCCAAACAAATCTTTTGGAATATTTGGTTAAAATCTACATAGAAAGGGATGCTTTTAGCAATGAGATCAAATTGATGTGCCGTTTCGATGAGAGTGAGTGGCAATTCCTAATAGGCTCCCATTGGATAGGGAATAATACATTCAAAAAAGCAAGCAAAGGGATTGGGCATCAGAATCCACCGAAGCTAGTGGAAGTAATTAAACACGTGAGGTGTCATAAAAGAGCCTATGGGAGCTGGACAAGTAGTCATCACCATTTAGCAGAGATATAAGCATGTCATATATATATAGTCATAGACAAGCACAAGTACAAGTACACAGAAGAGCTGATAGACTTATAACAATCTATCTTAAGATATTAAAGACAGTCTAAAATAATAAAGATACGTGTCGAAAAGAAAGAAGAATCTATTATACGAACCTCTCTCATGCCTTCCATATATATATATGGATGCCTACTTTGGTGGCACTATCTTAAATCTAAGTGAGGGCATCCAATAAAGCAACGATGACTATGCCCGAGCAATATAAGCATATCATGTAAAAGGAATTCTAAATTAGTGACTGCCACAAAGCAAGCAAAGCATATCATGTTCTTTTTTTTAAATCTTTTTTAAGTTTATTGCATACCATGACTTTCATATGCAATTGAGGGTACGTATCGATTCCCGGAGGGGAGATCAAGTGAGATCTACTTGTCTCCGCCGTCGAGATCATATTTTTAGATGTTTTAAGTTATTTTTAAAAAAAATTTATAGGTGCCTAAGTCACTTTGAATCTTAAATTTGAGATTATGTGAGTTGGAAACAAGGGAAGCAAATGACAATTTATGTAGAAATTTGAAATTCGTCGACAAAACTCACTGACTAGATCAATGACTTTTAAATTTCTATAAAAATTATTGAATCAGATAATAATTTTAAATTATTATATACGTAAAAATAGACTGGGAGAAATAATTTAGTCTAAGAATTCAAAATTTCACTCACTACGAGAGCCTCTCAAGTATCTTATTGTCTAGAGAATGCTGAGCCTAAGACAACACAGGTGGTAAAAGCACCTAAGTTATATTTCATCTGGCAAATTCTCCTAATTTTATATTTACATTGTAGAATTACCCAATTTGACTCCCGATTTCAATTATCCAATTTAACTGTTTTCAAAATTTGAGTTTTTCTACCAAAGTTGGGAAAAATATTTTTGGCAGTATGAAGCATTTCAAACTATTTTCAAGACTACTATAATTTTTGCTAGCTCAGCAAATCCAGTAATTCTTGATCATCTAATTACTAGACCAACATGCTGAAAAACTACACTTTCTCTAGCAGCAACTTATAAGTCGTTTTGATGAGAGCGAAATGGTGTGAGGGAGAGGGAGAAGGATACTGAAAGAAAATGCTATGCCGTTAGATTGGTATATTATATAGGAGTAGCTTTTTAGGAGAGCAATTTATGAATCGCTTTCTAACATTCTGGAAGAGGGAGAAAGATACTGAGACAGAATGCTATGCCGGTAGATTGGTATATTATATATGAGTAGCTTTTTAGGAGAGCAATTTATGAGTTGCTTTCTGGCATTCTAGGAGAGAGGTATAGTGACTTGCTAAGCTACTCAACCAATCATTGAATACGATTTATAGTTGATTTAGTAAATAGTTTGAACGTTTTTATTTTTATCATTTATGAGCTCGAAGGTTAGATATAAGTCGGATAAAAGGTTAACCCTCCATAGATATATAGACACTTAGATCTCACTAAGCTTTTAGCCAATATAGTAAGCTGCATAGTTTAGACTTCAAACTATGTATATCGTCGAACAATTATTCTAAACTAAACACTGCCGAGACCTGTTCTAAGGTTGTCGAGCTGTTCTTCTAAGCCAACTGCACTACCAAGTCATTAATCTAGTCGAATCGTTAAGTCAAGCCACCAAGTTACTAAACCATCAAGTAATTTCTCCACAATATTGTTTAGAGTTGAAGTTAAACTTATGACCCCATTAATCATAGGAAAGGAACCTACCAACTTTACTAGAGTTGGTTGGTAGTTATAACATTCCCATAGCTTGTCGTTTGATGACAAACTCAAAAAGTTTTGTGTTTTCATTTGATGACAATTTATATCCTTTTACAAAGAGAAAGAGATAAGAGTATCTTTCTCAATAAATTAAATATTATTCTTCTTCTTCATCTTTCTCCTACCAACATTATATAAACAAGCAAGTCATTATCGTCTTCACAAACCATACACGAGTTCATATGCTTGCTAATATGATATTTTCTATTTGATGTCAATCAACGCTATTTAGGTGAAATGTTTGAGTGTCAAATGACATCGGCAGATTTAGAATATCATATATAATGTATCAAAACAATAATGACAAGTTTGTTCAGAAAGAATACTAATAAGAGAAAGATGAAGAAACAGAATATTTAATTCATTAGGTTTAAAAATATATTATTTTTCTCTCTATAATGTGAGGAGAAAAGAAAAGGAAAAGAGAAAAAGAAAAAGGAAAACGTGTCTACTGAACTACAAGTCTATTATTTTATTTGTACCACCAATTATCATATCAAGAAGGTCAGCATCATATAGCGTATCCCTTGGCCATTCAACCAAACCCTACCCTTTTATCATCCAACAACTGGCCATTCTAAGAAACCTATAAAGGCAAACATATCATGATTCTATGGCAAGTATTTTCTCTTCTTCTATGATTCATTATTCTACTTAAAAAAAAAGATACTTTTAATAGCGAGTTAAAAGGTATCAAACATAAGGTCTCTCTGTCTCTCTTCACTAGAAAGATGCATACCAACCAACCCTAATATTTGTCCAGGATTTTGTTCATCTTTTAGGGAGATTTATTCCCAACAAGTAGAATAAGAACCTTTCAATGCTCAAAACATATTGTGAACTTTCAAGCCAACTGCTACAACTTTTACACAAAAACACTTGCAACATAGTGCCCACTATTCTTGATATTCTCTTCTGGGTGATAACAATAATCAATCAATCAGTTAGTTGATAAATAAACTAATGCAAAAGTAGTAGACAAGGAGCACTGATGACTTGGCATATGACACAAAGGTGTGTTCATGGAAAAGCCATGGGGAAAGACAAGGGGACATGATAGGAGTGCAATGTACTGAGATAGAGGAGACATAGTCAAGAACTAAGATTATAGCTTGTTTTGTAGCATCAATTCACCACCACCACCCTCCCTTATCCCCTAGGTGGCCCTAAATGTTGAATCTATTATCCAATCCACAATCTGAATGTGTGTGTATAATTAGGTTTTAGATGGCATAGAATATAATGCTATTGATTGTGGTGTAGTTGATGATAAAGATAGGAAGATGGTGTGGCAAATGGGGTAACACTAGTACAGTTCAATCCTATCTATAATCCATGTGTTGAGTTGCCATTGATGGCTCCATATTAGTTTACGATATCTATATCTGCTCGTGATTCTGAGATCGGATTTATAGAAAAGTTTTTAATTAGAATTGTCAGTATATTATTTTTAAAATATAGCTAGAATTATTGTGCTCTATCAAAAATGTCATTTTAGTCGGTTAACTCTAACAGATTGTAGATAGAATTGAGTCAGGTTTATAGAAGTTTTTTAATATCAGAATTGTCACTATATATTTCAAAATATCGTTGAAATTATTGTGTTCTATCAAAAATGTCATTTTAGTCGGTTAACTCTAACTAACTTAGATAGACTGAGGTCGGGTTTATAGAAAAGTTTTTATTATGTACCAGACCTGAACTGATTCAAACGTAAGAAAATTATGATAATTTAGCTAGTGGTAATCTCACGATCTATGGTTCTAATCGTTCTATTTCACCTAAATTAGAGGTCGAGATAAAAAGATATTAATAAAATAGTGAAGCAGGGTTAGAGCGGGGCAGAACGGTAAGTATTTGGCTTTACGATAATCATTGGAGGGTGGCAGACAACCATGAGTGGTAAGATATGGTGGTTACTGGTGGAGGAAGATGACTAAGGTTTGAAAGATCGAAATTTTTCTACAGTTCTTATCTATTCCTAGAATCTAACGGCTATGGTAAAAGATAAAAACAAAAAGAATAATATGGCTAAACTCATATTCATTCAATGATCGATGATAATCAACACACATCCACTCCTATTTATAGAGTAAAAATCCTAGCGGATAGGATTTATATGTGAATTATTTAATTTATTTAAAATTTAAAACAATAAGATAAAGCTAACTAACTAGCTCAAGTTGATTCGACTTGACTAACCTAACCCACGGGATCTGATCATAACAGTTTTTAAATATTATAATTGTCGCTATATTTTCTAAAATATTATTGAAATTATTGAGCTTTATCAAATGTCGTTTTAGTCTGTTAACTCTAACTAACTATAGATAGAACTGAGTCGGATTTATAGAAAAGTTTTTAAATATTAAAATTGTCGCTATATTTTTCAAAATATTATTGAAATTATTCAGCTTTGTCAAAAATGTCATTTTAGTCGTTTAACTCTAGCTAACTCTAAATAGAACTGAATCTCAATTGTAGAAAGGCCTTTATACAGATGGTTCCGAATAGTTGGACAATTATCTAATATTACTCGATATCATAATATAATATTATATATATATATATATATATATATATATATATATATATATATATATATATATATATATATATATATATTTCAATGTAAGAAATAAATCAATGACAAATATGTCTACATTCTAAACTTTGAGGAGAAAAAGTAATTTGGTCATTTGGATGCATATGTAAACCTGTTCAAATATTAATTATAATGACTATTCACAATGTTAATTATAATATTTTAAACAATGTAATGGCATATATGATATCTGAAAAGTTTTCAGTGGCAGTTATGTGGAAAAAAATAAAATAAACCTAGAATTTATTTTGTTTGAGGCTTAAATCTTTACTACTCTAAACTATTTGTTCCTTGCAAATATAGGTTGAAAGCCTCATTTAGTACAAAGGGATACTAATACCCTACTTTCAAAATATTTTAAGGTAAATTAGAACTTAATTGTATTCTTATTAAACTAATTTTGTTGCAATTTAATGTTTTTGTTTGTGGAGATACTTTAACGCTGTATCTCTATTTTCCTTCTTTCCGATCTATAATATCAAAAGAGATTTATTTTATTATAACTATTTATTCTTAGATGAAAACACCAACTAGTTACATCTGTAAGTTGGCGAACTAAAATACTGATTTCATATGAAACACTGATAAATTTAGCTAAGTCTTTATCTTAATTTCTTTCTATCACCGCATATAAAATATTAATCAAATCAACGACTTTATATCCAAACTTGTTAGCGCTTCTTCTTCCTCCTCCGGATAAAATATTGTAAAATATTTCACGTTTCACTGACGGCTATAATAAAACATATCCTATTTAGTATTAAATTTATCTGTAATTTATTTTGATAAATAAGGTTCAAGAGAGAGCTACTTTGGTGTGGCCTCCCTCTCCGACCAACAGGCTTTAGCCTTTTGAATTTTCTCCTCCTTTTCTTCTTTTCTCACTCCTTGGCTGAGGCTTTACCCCCTCTGTGGGAGTAGCCGTTCTAGGGTGGTGAAACCTAAAGCTTTGGAGAATGATTACAAAAGAATAAGTAGGAGTTGAAAACTAAAACAGAGGCACTATTTGATTCAATGGCAACTTGCACATTGATTCTAATATTTTGCACTGTTAATCTTCACTTTAAAAAAGAAAAACTCTAATGTTTAACATTCATCTGGAAGTGGATATGCACATCCAAAGGAAGTACCCAAGTATGGATTAAAGAGTTCACAATCCAAACAACAAACAAACTGCAATAAGAAAAAGAAAAAGAAGAAAAGTTAGCACTAATACAATCCTGTTGGTTTGATTAAAAGATCATCAAGACATCTGAGGTCCCACATGTCTATTGAGGTGGCCAAACACTAATCCACTTTGCAGCCTTAGAGCTGACCTTAACTTCATTAATTTTACTAATGCTAATGCTAATGCCAGTAAAACAAACGCGCTTTGCCTTCAAACAAATGATGGAGAATCTCACTTTTTGACCACTTAGACTCCCATCCTGTGGGCAAACAATAGACCAAGAAACCAGACTACATTTGGCAAACCTTCAAACTGTAATAAGCTTACAGTTCTACTTGCAACTAGTGTTAGGCTAAAGATAGTCTGGAAGCATCAGCTATCCCTTCATGTAGAAGTGAAAAGGGAGGGGGTGAAAAAAAAGAGCACTCTTTTCATTCATTAAAGTAGAGTTAGAGTCAAATGGATTTGAGGGCCCCAATCAGATACAGAATCCTACCAAGATTGGACCTAAGCCAACTAAAAAGTAGACTTAGCTCCATCTTCTGTGGCTCTAACACTAGGTTTGGTAAGTCAAAGAAGCATGTGGATGATTAGATTCAAAATCAAAACCTGATCAACTGAAAAAAAGGTAAAGTATGTTTCCAGAAAGCGAATACAAGATCACAAGATCCGACCCGGAAAACCCTAAATAAGGATCTTTAGATGGTGTGCTTAGTGGCATGATAGTCCTCTTGTGGATGGTGATCACTTGCCCAACCTTAGGACTTAGTTGCTATTATCTAGACTTTTGACTATAAACCGCGTCGTAAACCGTCATTAGACTCAAGTCTTCTACTCAATAATTAACCCTTAAAAAACACAGGAAAATCCTACTGGAATGCAGGACTATAGGAAAAAAAAAACATTAATCTCACTTTTTAAATGAGCATGAACTAGAATAATTCATGTACCCCACTTCCACCTTCTTATCAATAGAACAAGGAAAAGAACTTCAACTAAAAAAAAGAAAAAAAAAAAAAAAATTGTGAGAGGGGGAGGTGGTTGGATTAGGCCCACCATTCCACAAGGCCACGTGACCACGGGCTCACCGGACCGCCATCCGCTGGAGTCTAAGCCCGGGCCGGCCCGGGGATCGCTCCCGGGGAAGAACTGTTGCCTCCTCTGACTTCCTAAAAGGCATCACTGGAAAGAGGTTTTGAGTGCCCCTCTATTCCAAAGTGGTGGGCCTTCCTCAGACTCAGTCCGATCGGAACTCAGGACCATGGTCAACAAGTTTCTAGAGTGCAGCAAAAGAGGGCGAGAAACTCTTTTGAACTTAGGAGTTGTGTGTGGGGGGTGAGGGGGGAGGGGGGAATCTTAAGCATGTGAAACTCTTTGTTTCCTTTGAACACTTGGATCCATCTCTCACCTCAATCTACTTTGCTTTAACTAACACATCTATTCTAAACACACACACAAAACATAAGCCAAAAGGAAGAAACCTTTCTTTCAGACTCTGCATCCATTGTATTCAGTCTTCTTACGTATTCCATTAAGCACTATAAAAGATTTGGTTGACCATGGCACTAAACTAAAACATAAGACCACTTCTCTCTTTAAATCTCCCTCTCCCTCTCCCTTCCCCCTCCATATCTGCAGTTCATCCTCTTCCTACCTTGTTTCCTTCTCTTCAGTTGTCACCATGAGGCCATCACCCATGCATTTCCTTAGAACACATACTGCCAACTACCTCAAGCTCTTCATTGCCTTGCTCATCAGTGGTATCACCATGCATATCTCCGACCCTGACGTACCTTCTTCCCTTAAAATGCTCATCCTCGACGGCCATCTTAGATTCGATGATGTCTCCCTTGCCGCCAAAGACTTTGGAAACCGCTACCAGCTCTTACCATCAGCAGTTCTGTATCCTGGGTCAGTCTCTGATATCTCCACAACCATAAAGCATATCTTCCAATTGGGTGGGAATTCAATGCTCACCGTAGCGGCCAGGGGACATGGGCATTCACTCCAAGGTCAGGCGCAAGCCCCTGGGGGCATCGTAATCCAGATGGAGTCCCTCCAAGGGATCAAACCTCAGGTGCATGCAGGTGAATTCCCATATATCGATGTCTCTGGAGGTGACTTATGGATCAATGTCCTGCATGAGAGCCTTAAACATGGCTTGGCACCCAAGTCCTGGACTGACTACCTTCATCTCACCGTCGGCGGTACCCTGTCAAATGCCGGGATCAGTGGGCAGGCATTCCATCACGGCCCGCAGATTAGCAACATCTACCAGCTTGAGATCATCACAGGTTTCTATTTGTGCATAGTAAGTCAACGGGTTTATCAAATCAGTTACCTAATGATAGCAAATGGTGTTAACTGCAGGAAAGGGTGATGTGCACAATTGCTCAGCTGAACAGAATTCTGATCTATTCTATGCTGTTCTTGGCGGACTGGGTCAGTTTGGAATCATCACCAGGGCCAGGATAGCACTTGAACCTGCTCCAAAGATGGTAACATAAAACATATCACTGATTTCATAAGTACTAAAGTCAATGGTAATGAGATACACGTTTCTCACAAGTAGACTTTTTCTTTTCACAGGTGAAGTGGATCAGAGTTCTATACTCGGACTTCGCTAGCTTCAGCGAGGACCAGGAGATGCTGATATCAGCACAGAATACTTTTGACTACATTGAAGGCTTTGTGATCATAAACAGGACAGGGCTCTTGAATAACTGGAGATCATCCTTCAAGCCGCAGGACCCTGTTCAAGCCAGCCAGTTTGAGTCTGATGGGAGAATTCTGTTCTGCCTTGAGATGACAAAAAACTTCAATCCAGATGAGACTGAGATCATGAACAAGGTGAGCTTGTCATTAATTTCCACTCACAAGGCGCGTAAGAATGTATGAACAACTTCAGAAGTGTCTTATGTCCAACTCCAACTCTCTGATTACAGGAAGTTGATATGCTCTTGTCCAGACTTCGGTACACGCCATCCACGCTGTTCCAATCAGAGGTCACCTACCTCGAATTCTTGGATAGGGTGCATGTCTCCGAAGTGAAGCTGAGATCAAAGGGCTTGTGGGAAGTTCCACATCCATGGCTAAATCTCCTCATTCCAAGAAGCAGAATTCATGAGTTCGCAAGAGAAGTATTCGGCATAATCCTCCAAGACAGCAACAATGGGCCCATACTTCTGTACCCAGTGAACAAATCCAAGTAACGAATAATTTTTTCCTTCTATATTACATCACTGTATTGTTTTTCTTACTTGATTCCACCAGCTACCAAAGAAGTGATATTTCGTGCTTACAACTGCACTTTTTGGCTGCAGGTGGGATAACAGAACATCAGCAGTCATTCCAGATGAGGAGGTCTTCTACTTGGTGGCTTTCCTTTCGTCTGCACCATGTACGTCAGATCATGACATTTTAGAACATGTTCTGAAACAGAACAACAAAATACTAGAGTTCTGTAATCACGCAAAGATAGGGATGAAGCAATATCTGCCACACTACACCACAAAGGAAGAGTGGAAAGCTCACTTCGGTGCCAGATGGGAGATATTTGCACAGAGAAAAAATAAATATGATCCCTTGTCTATCTTAGCACCAGGACAAAGAATTTTCCATAAGGCACTGCCTTCCTCATAACAACTTCCATAAAGCTTGTAGAATACCTTGTACAAACTTATCCCTGAAATAGTTGTTCATACAGTAAGGTTTCAGATCATAAAGGGAAACCAGAAGGCCCACCAGTAGGAAAGGATATCAGATCAGCTATCCAGTTCAAGTTGGATTTCTTACAATGTCACCAGCATAAGCATGATAACTGTTTGAACTGTTAAAGGATAAACATACGGCTTAAATTGGATTTCAAATAATGACATCGGAAGCATCAAAGTAGATGAGGGATGTGCAATTCAGCATGCATAGAATAATAATTTTGCTTTTATGATGATAATGATATATATATATACCAGAACCAGATGGAAATCATTCTTCTTCTTCAAGTTGAGAACAAGAAGAATGGGAAGTGCAACAAGATAGCAAAACTGTCAATATGAAATAAGAGAAAGGAAATTCTGACCTACCAGCAAAGCATAGTAGTCAAGAAAACAGGACTGCATCATCTAGTTCTATGTCCAATGAGAATTACTAAAAGGAATTATTGACAATTAGATGGTCAGAAGTTAGATAATGCTCCAGGATAATAGACTCGATTAAGTATATAAAAGATATATCCGTATTCAGCCACTAAGCAAATAACAGCAATACTCAAACCTTCAGAGAACAGCTGATTATCTCCATTTTTTGTCCTTCAGGATTACTTGAATCAGAAATGCGATATGAAAACCATCAATTAGAATGTGAAAGAGTTTCCTTATGTCATATACTACTCTAACAAGCCTGGTGTGGCTATAGCAATATCAGTTGTGGAAAATTCACTTTTTCTCTGCTGTAGCATCTTCATTTAACATTGAGTGCAGATACTTATTTGGCAACTCCAAGTCAACCTCTTTAATAATTAGAGTTATCTTGTCTTGGGGATTTATTCCAATTTTCTTTTATTTCTAGTGCTTCCTCTGTTAGACCACATTCCATAGCGCATTAAGGATGCAAAACCTTCCAGGACAAAGCAGGTCTATTAGACCATTAGAAAACAACCTGGAATTTCTATATTCAGAAATAAAGATGTAAGAAACGCTCTAGGGAATAAGACCTATTACATACTATCAATGATAATATGCAAAAATTAAAGCGTGAAAAAAACAAGCGCAAACACAACTTTTTATGTGAAAAACTCCAAACGGATAAAAAACTATGGATCCAAACTCGGATTGAAACCATTCACTAAAATCTATAGCAGATAACAAAAAATTTACAGATAACCTGTCGATTTTCACAACTCAATCTATACCGACCTTACTTGCTAGACCCTACGATACACTGCTTCTTGTGATAGGTTTTCAGACCTTAGTTACCCTCGAAGTTAATCATTTCGTCTCAGTGACACTCAAGATGTAATTCTTTTAAATCTGATATAGATGTATTGAGATGAGAACAATTCAGCACATTCCGTCTAAATATGAGAATAGGTCTCTAATAGCTAAGAAAAGATGATTTCAAAAGATAATGATCGATTTCTAAGATTAAATTAAACATTTTTATATACTTTTTAGAGATAAGATAAATATCTCTTCAAAAATTCTCCTCGAATTCTCTTAGAGATAAAATAAGTACCTGTTGGAGATAAAGCCAAATCTAAGTCAAATTTGATCTCATGGGATCTTAGATTTTGCAAAATCTTTGTGGTGCGTCCGAACACAATCATACCCGTTCGAATGATCTCGACATTTTCAAAGGCGTTTCGAATGGCTCTAGGGTGTGTTTGAACACCCAAAAACTTATATTTATATTTTTGAACGCACATCGAATGCCCCGTTCGAACAATAGACTAGATAATTGTAACGAGCCAAGTCAAAAGCAATAGTGTGGAGTCTTTTTTTTCTAATCAACGATACTATTTATATTGTTCTCTAAGTACGCTTTCTTTTCTTCTTTCAAAAACTCTTAGTAAACTTATATACCCAACCTCTTGAACATTTTATATAAGCCATCTTTAACTTGTAAGATACAAAAAAAATCTCATTTTAGTATAAATCTCATTCTATTAATATAGTAAATAAATAACCACTTATCTTATTATGGGCATAGTAATATCTACTTTCTTTTTTCTCGTTTTTTATCTAATATTTTTGTATTAGAAAAAAAATCAAATTTTACCTATGGTGTTAAACCTAAATCACTCTATCGTTATAGTTCTATTTGTGTCAATTTTATCTCTTTGTGGTATAAATTAAAATGGAACTGTAATTCTTTATATTAGTATAGCTATGTTAATTTATGCTAAATTTTAATACTAATATAAGTTATATCATATTAAACTTAATGTGATATAAAGTAAAAAATAAATAGTTAGATTAATAACTAAAATACTCTTTATAATGGAGAATAATAAGATGAGAGAGGAGAGAAATAGAAAAGAGAGTGATTGAAATGATAGTTAAGTAAAATAATATCTTTTTAAGGATAAAATAGTATGGATAAATATAAAAGACAAAATTATATTTTACCAACTTATGGTTAGGTTTAAATTAATTTCATCCCCTATAATTTTATTTGTATCACTTTAGTCATTTAAGGTTATACCTAAATTGAAATAATTAATTTTTCTATCATATTTGACCATAAAAAATTGGATACATTTTTTAACACATTTAAAATAATACCGATTAGATTTTAGATGATAAAAATATGATATATATATATATATGTGTGTGTGTGTGTTCAAAGTATATACATATACTGTTGAAAAACTTACCAAATCATCTACATTTTTTTTTGTCTC
Organism: Typha angustifolia; assembly: GCF_048772165.1. Taxonomy (NCBI): domain Eukaryota; kingdom Viridiplantae; phylum Streptophyta; class Magnoliopsida; order Poales; family Typhaceae; genus Typha; species Typha angustifolia. The sequence goes on along the minus strand of NC_133252.1, from coordinate 4,059,253 downwards.
TAAGAAGATCTTCAAATTTGACCTTCAGTTTGGTCAAAATATAGATCTGAATATATTCTTTTTCTTTAGTTTATTTGATTGTTACTTGATAAACATCCGTAATTTATATCTAAGTTATCTAATAATAAATATAAATAAAAGAATAATCTTCTCAATTTTTATACTTGTATTTAATATGATTAAAGTGAGAGATTAACATTTTACATTTAGAATAAAGCGTTGAACTTTTACTTTTTTATACTTACAACTTATAGAAAACACTAATAAATACAATGTTTTCTGTTAGGACTATGATGTGGTAGCTGACGTATTTAAAATAGACTAGCTTTAGTATTAAGTTTGAAGAGTGGACTATTTAAATAAATTATTTTTTAAGGAAGCCTATTTTAGTTAAAAGCTCCTCTATGTATTGCTAGACTCGATGATAACAATCTCAATGACATTTATTAAGCGGTTGTAATCAAGCTTGATAGAATTCAACCCAAGCACATTTAAGCATATTTCAAGCTTGAGTATTAAACGGTTATATATATGTAAAAACAAATTCAAGCATAATTTAAGTCTAATTCAAATTTTAATCAAGCAGTTGGCTCATACTTAACCTTCAAAAGAAGCCCTAATCTAATAGTTTCAAACTATGCAAATTACATCATTTTTATATTTATATAAAATTAAATTGAGTTTTATAGAGCTAAACTTGAGTGAGCGGTCATCTTGATATTAACTTGGAGCCCAAATAGGTATAGATTTTTTTCATTTCTATTTTTTTATTCTTTTTCCTACACTATCTTCTTCCTTTTTTATATAATTTTTTTAGGAGGAGACATAAACAGATATATCATTTTAGCTTAGAAAAAAAAATTTGACATCATTCAATAAAGAGAAAATAGGATAGATCTCCGACACTAATATTACAGAACTATTAAAATAAAGATGCTCAACCCACAAAGGTTATAAAGATACATAAAATAATAACTTAATCTAAACATTATCGATCATCTAAAGATCTAATTTGGAGAGGCTAGTCTAAGCTGGATCCAAATGTCAAAGACTTTCATTGCTCATTGTGAGAAGTCTAAGAATATATAATAAAAATCTAAAGTTGAGAAAAATTCCAACCTAAAGTTGAGAAAAATTTAATCAAATAATTCTTTCTAGTAGGCTCTACTTTTTTTTGGGTACCACCTTAAACTAATTACTCTAATGGAGGAAACTAAGAGAAAAAGATGATCTTCTAAAGAAAATGAAGGTGAACAAAATAATAATAAATAGTAAAAGAAGAAAAACCTTATTATGGAAGATATATGTCATCTTTCTTTCTCAAACTTCAATCCACATAAAGTGGAAAAGTGAGGTCATGCACTTAAAAAAAAGAATAGTAATTCTTTGGTCATACACTTTTTAAACATTCTACAAATAAGATGATGTGACATCATTTTATCTATTGATAGTTTCTCTCATTATTCAATAGTCATTATTATCAACGGGTAAAATTATTCTATAAAAGTGTTTAAAGAGTGTTTGTGGACATATCATTTCTTAGAAAAAAGGAGAAAAAATCATAAAAAGGGAAGAGGAAGAAAAAAAAAAAGAGAAAGGCGAAACGGTAACGACCCAGGGCATGAAAATAAATTGAATAACGACAAATCATTATCCATATCTTTTTCTTTGAAAAAAATAATGAATACAAATATGATAGTAAATAGAAAGTGAAATTAATTATAATATCTATAAGTGCAAACAATAGATCTAAGCTGAAATTATCTCTAGCCTTAAAGTCAACTATTTAAAATTTTATTCAATGTATATAGTTTGTCTTATTCAAAAAATAATTATTGGTCATTTAGGTTAGAATGACTTAATAAATTAAAGTAAAAGTATATAAGACACAAAAAAATTTATCACATTTGTACTTTATGATATTCATGTCAATCACACCACTATCTTTCTAAATCTTTCTACGCTTTTTTATTAGTATGGTAATTTTTTTAAATGTTTTACTCTAAACTTATATTCTCAATTTCTAAAATTTAGTTTTAATCTCGCCTTATTTATTATTCCAAAACATCTTCTCAAGAAAGAGAAAACATATAATAAAGAAGAAAAAGGGAGGAAAAAATGAGAGGAAAATGAATGAAAAGTAGTGAGTAAGAGTATTTTTGTCCATGAGCTTGTACACTTAAACTATATGCATATAACACTCTAATAGAAAATCCACTAAATATCAACCCTAATATCTATAAGGCTAGTCAAACCGATGAACTCTTTCATCAATTAGTAACATATAACCACTAAGTTACAATGGTGGTATATACTAAGTGATTAAGGTTGCCATTAGATTTGAATTATTCATTGAATAATCAAATTTGAATTCATTTAGTTCGGAACTAATTACAAAATCTTAGATCCATTTGTAGTCATATTTGGTTTTATGATTACGAGATCTATTGGGTTTAGATTAGGTCAGTGTTAATCTATGAAAGCTCCAATATATATAGTATAATACATAATAATATAAAAAATAATTTATGCCATCCTCCTACGTATCATCATGATCATTTGATTAAAGAGGAAAAGCGAGAGAAATTAAAGGGACTTTTATGGTATTCCCTTGACACGACTAATAATATTTTAAACATTTATCCACTATTTAATGCATTATTAAAAATTCAGTGCTAATAAGGTATAATTAATTGACACAAAAAAAAAAGAAAAGAGATTTTATTTAATAATATCTTTAATAAAAAGATTATATTTTAATAGTTGGCTTGAACTTACTTTTAGATTCTAATTTTGTTGAAATTACTAACCAAATGTCTCAAGCAATACCGATATAAACTTGTTAGTTCTTTCCACCCATTATATTTATTATTGACAATTGTAAGTATAAATATGTAATGATCTAAAATCAAGCACACTCTTTTCCTATTATTTAAAACTCTATATTGTAGACATGAAAGAAACTATATTTACTTGTCTACATTCTCATCTTTAATGATGAGAAATGTAAGTACTTATGACTATTAATAAGGTATATTTATATTTATTATACAAGTGTGCCCATCCATATTTATAATAAATCGGCAATATGTCTATTTTTTAATAGCGGTGCCAAATGACCAAAACACATGTTGAACAATCTAAAAGTTTGAGCGAAATAACCTAATCTTCTACCAATTAACTACAGTCCTTAAATTTTTAGTTTGCAATTTAACCATAAAAGTTGGTAATTTATTGTAGACTCACTCCACACACCATGCAAGTTTGTAATTGGTTTTTGTTTAATCCTTCATACATTTTGATAGGAAGCTTCATTATGATACTTTTCTATATTGCTATGCAAATCTCAATAATGACTACTTTCCATCGCTTTAACCTTAAATGTAATAAGTTTGCTATTCAACTATTTGTTATTATTGTTTAGTAATGCATTTAGATATGTATATTATTTAGTAAATATAATAATCTCTAAATTTCATGTTCTTAGTAATATCGTGTTTGAAGTCTTTATAGACATATAGTATCTTGTTGACATTTCACATAGTAATTAGTTTAAGTTAGAATATATTATTTTATAAGTACAGTAGGATAAAAGTATATATTTCTCTTTATGTAAAACTATAAAATTATACATTTTTTTCTTAATCAAATCTTGAATCAATTGAGAAATCAGTAATCTCATTACACATAATTATTGTAATTTTATAGTCTTTAGTTATCTATTTCGGAACAAACTGAAGGATCATCTCTTATTAGATACTATCATTATCGTCATCTTCAACCTCAAGGTGAGTACCAATATTGTCCGTATTTGATTTATCTAACTCGTCAATAAAATTATTTATTCATCATTACTTCATTTATAACATATTCATTTTCTTCAGCTTCTACTAATCTAGCAATTTCAATCATACCTTCTCACTCGAACCTAGTTGTCGATAATGACATCTATATACTTAATATCCAAAGGATGATTAGACCCAGCTACAAATTGATATTGTGATTAATTAATATTTAAAGAAGGATAATGCGCGATGATTTCATTGGGTCCAAATTATTGTGTTATCTTTATATTTATTTTAATTATAGAATCTTTTCTTTTCTATGGATTGAGCATTGCCTCAACTGTCTCATCATTATTTATAAGCATGGCAAAAAACTTTTCATGATTAATAAATATCTTACACTTAATCTCTAAGTCCCACTTTTTCTTACTTAGATTAATAACAATGTATAACTTATCTAACAATTATTCATAGGCATAATTATTATTTATTATTATCAATTTTGTTATACTTCCTTTGTATTTCAATTCTTGCGAATTACCATCAGAAATATTATTGAGAACATCACTCTAATAGCATCACCATGCCATTATTGCCATTGTTTTAAACCCTAAAATATTCAAGATGATAAGTATAAGATATATAAAATTTAAAATCAAAATTTGATAAGAATATATCTAGACTAGAAATTAGAATATAAAATTAGGATAGATCTATAAATGCAAATTACCATGCAAATTTAAGTGGTAAATCTAAGTTAGAAATTTGTACTTATATATTGCAAAATTTGGACCATAACTATCAAAATTTTAAGTACTAAAAAATCTTATAAAAATTAAAGTAATATTGAGTTGATGGAAAGGAAAAAAATAACAAATCTATCATAATTTATCATAACAATCAAATCTATGTTAAATATAACCTTTTCTGCTTATGTAACCATGATTTTATCATAATTTATTTTAAAATGATAAAGAGAGATAGGTATAACCTATTTTATTCATGAAACCATAATTTATTATAATTTATTCTAAAATTATAAAGTGAGATGAAAGTAAATATAGGAGGGAGAAAAAGAGAGAGGGAGGGATCTTCGTAATGCATTTTGTAGTATGGAATGAAGAAGAGCTTGTAGAGAGTTTCTTTTCTATGTGGTAAATTTAATTTTTAAATGAAAAATAGCTTATGGGAGAATTAGATTCTCTAAGAAGACTTGTGCTAAGAAAAAAGAGGGAGTGAAAAGAAAACAATTAAAGAGAGCGAAAGGGGGAAAGTGGGAAATATGATTAATAGTGTAGGACTATATATGGCCGAGACTAACTTAAAATAGTGTTGGGTATTGTAGTTGTTATGTAAATATTTATCAGCGTCTTTATGGCATATTTAGATATTTATAATATCATGGTATTTAACTGATTTTATGATATTTTAAACTCTATGTATATGTTTGGCAGCACCTCTTATAAATAACATTTATTATGGTATTATGTCAAAATATACTAATACCGAAGTAAAAAAAAAAAAAATCTAGTTTAAGCTCCATATTTTTTCTAAAACTAAGATCATCCCATACTTCTTTTTTCTTCTCTTGTGTACATTCTTTTCCTTCCCTTACTCTCCATATCTCTTGTCAGATTTTGTGGTTCCAATAGTGCTTGGCATTGAGGCAGCAGAGATAGCGAGAAACGACAATAGTTGCGATGACAACGATGATGTTGGCCTTGACGACGATAGAGTTAGAGAAGATGTAAAATGGTCAGGAGGAGAAGTCGACGGAGGTGACCATCTTGGAATAGATGTGGGTATTAAAACAGAGGGATTAGGTGCGACACTGATCCATAAAACTGAAAAAGTTTTTGATGTTTGTGGTGGTGGTGAGCTAGCCACCAGCGACAATATTGTTGGGCAGGAAATTGGTTTTTAAGGGATCAAACAAACAAAGAGAGTTTGAATTGGAAATGAATTATGTAGGATAAAGTAGTCGATTTGGATTGAAAGGGGAAGGAAGAGGTGATTGGAGATATGGAGTTGAGAGTGAGAGAGGCGATGTTGATTTGGGAAACTGTTTTTGTAATTCTTTACCAATTTTTAGATATTTAATTTTGATTCTTTTTTCCTAATGTAACACATGGTGGGAAATTTTATTGAATTGATATATTATATTTGTTGTGAATCGCTAGAGATGGTTGTCCAGGGTATTGTTTTATCTACATTTTACATCCTTTTTATTCGGGCTATTTAATTCTATCTCTAAAATTTTTCTTATATTTCTTTCTTTTTCTCCAACTAATTTTAAAATTTTCTCTTGCAATTTTTTTCCATCTTCTTGGTCCATTCTTCATTGTAAGGATTGGATGAGAGCTCAAATGTAAGTATGCTTGGAGTTTTAGCAAAGGTAAAAGGGGCATTCACTCCATCTCGATAGATGGAGCTGGAGCATCAAATCTTTATCTACAAATAAATTGTTGCAAACATGCTCATTGCTCATATCAACCGAAATCATTTAATAAAATAATTTTGTAAACATGGTTTAAGATAAATATAGTGAATGTGTTACGAACTAGATTTGGAACGATCCGTTCGTAGGATGATAATAAAAATTTAGGTGGAGGTAACCTCATGAGTTAGGGTTCTAATGGATTTAGTTTTATCTAAATCGGGTGTCAGGATGAAAAGATAAAAATAAAATAGTGGAGTTAGATCAGAGAGGGCCAAACGATAATTTTCGATGTTGTGATGATTGTCGGAGGGTGGTGGACAGCCAAGGGTGGTGGTGGATGGCCGTATTATAGGGTAGTTAGTGAAGGTAGGAGGTGGGTAGGGTTTGGAGGGTTGGAATGTTTCTACAACTATAATTTACTCCTAAAAAAATAAAGCGATCTAACGGCTAGATAAGGATAAAAATAATAATTGGCTAAATTTAGATTTCTTCCAATGATAATTATCAACACATGTCCACCTCTATTTATAGGAGTAAAATCCCTAGTGGATCGGATCTATATGCGAATTATCCGATTTATTTGAAATTTAAAACAGAAAGATAAAGCTAAATAACTAATTTGACTCGACTTGATTTGACTTAACCCATATGGTCGAATCGTAACAGAATAGGAAAGAATTAATTTTATAAACTAACTTAATATTTTTATCTAAGTAGTTGGATAAAAATTGAATACAATTTCTAAAGTCCATCCAAAGAGTATATAATTTGACAACATTATGGTATTATGTCTCCATAGTAATAACATATGCATCATCTTATTACTATAATGTTAAAATTTGAAGAAAAAAATTTACATTGTATCCAAACATGACCTTTAGAGGTGTCGAACATTTTAGCATCACTAGTGAGTGAATCCTCTGGCACACATTAACATTTTTAAATCTTAGCTGGTTGTGAACCGAGCACTCTCAATCCTACGTGGAGAGAGAAAAACTTAAATCTATAAATAATTTGAACCAACTATTAAAATAGTAATTTTTCATTAAAATAATATCAAATTAAAAAAAGTCAAAACAAGAAAAAGAAAAGAGGAATTTGAACCAAAATTTCTTTGTCGGATTCGGGCCAACCTAATCTAATTTCAACCCAACCTGTCTACAGGCCGATTTTATAAGCAATACAGCCAAACCGCACTTGCCATCCATTTAGGGGTGAAAATGGGTTGGATTAACTCTGACTCGACTTGTTATCCGACCTGGTTCATATCGAATTCGAATAAAAATTTCCTATTCGATTCAGATACGAATACAAAATTCCTATCCGATTCAGATACGGATAGAACTTTTGACAAAAACTCAATTACGAATTTGGATACGTACGTGTCAGATATAATTCTCAAATTTGGATACAGATATCGGATATCCGTTTACCCACATATATATTTTTGAATGATTTACGATTTTTAGTTTGCTTATTTAATAGTGAATATTGATATTGTTACTAATGATGCGTTATATATTATTTCTAGAGTTTAATTTTTCTAAATTTATATGCATTTGATATACAAAAATTTATTTTTTGTGAAACTCTTAATATTTTTATATTAATTATGTTTAAAGAAAATATCATAATTTGTTTAAAATTTGACTAAAATACGTTTAAAATTCGATTCTATATCCAAAAAATATCTATACTTATTTAGTTAAAATATGATTTTAAATTTTGCTATCCGTCTAATATCCATATCTGAATTTGTATTCACTAAAAATATTGATAGAGACGTCGGTTGAGCCGGTCCTTATCGGATCCGTTTTCAACCCTACATCCATTCCAGTCGCTCCGTTTCCGAAACTAGACGAGGAGCACGAGCGCAGAGGCCAAATCGAAGACCCTAAACCCTTTCTCCTACAACCCTTCCCTCCCTCCCTCTCTCCCTCCCTCCCTCTCGCCATGAGAGCCCTGTCCTTCTCTATCACCTCCTCTCTTCTCCGAGCGGTTCGGCTCTCTAGATTCGGAGGTCAGACCTCTCCTCTCCCCTCCATTCGTCAGGTGAGTACTGCCTTTTCCCTTCTTCTGCTTGGTTCTCTCGTTTCAACAGTTTTTTACTTGCTTCGTGTACTTCCCGTTTGATCTTTCTATGATTAAAGAATTTTATTTCCTCTTAATGGCATCATTTTGACATCTTCAAATTTATTAGAGGTTAAAAAAAAAAAAATCTAATTCTGTTTAGGGATCCCAGTGCAAGTACAGAAGATTTAGAACTTGCAGATTACTGCTAAACCTGGCATGATCGACCAATTGTACATAAGATCAAGCCGGTAACATTTTTTACTACTTATTAGAGATGCGGTATCTTGATTCCTGAAACTACATCTTTGGTAAATATCAAAATCTACTCCAAATTTTAGAAATGGTTCAAACACTCTAATGTGTAAACTGACCCAAGAACTTAACTACTATGAAATATGCAAACTTCTATAACATCCTTAATTGAATCCTATCTTAAATCCTAACTACATCATAAAAGGCATATTTTGATGTGCAGAGAGGACCGTGCTGTCATGATTGATCTTACAGCTTTTGCAGACTTGAATCCTAATACCATTTGATCTGAAGAGAATTTTTGCTTTATAACCATTACATCGAACAAGAAGCAGATGTGGCTTTCCTATATGTCTTAGTGCTACCAATTTCTTAAGTGGTCTTATTATTTAAACTTCACTCTTCCTTGATACCAGTCCCCTTCTCTCCCTCCCCCATTTGGTTTGCAACCTCTATTGGAGGGGCTGCCCACCCACCGCAGAGAGATGCGGACCCCTGCATACCCCTTTTTCTCTATCACCAACCTCTGCCGTCACCACTCTGTATCACCGTGAATGCCATCTACCATCATAGCCTTTGTTTTTAGGAAAGAAGGAAATAGCTTTTTGGTTTAGATTTAGGGTTCCTGAATGTTGAGAGAAGATAGTGTGGGTCAATATATATATATATATATATGTCGACAGGTTGATCCATAACTAAATGGGTTAGTGGTATAAATCTAAACACGACTTGATTATTAATTGAGTTAGGTCGGTTGATCTGTGTATAACCCAAACCGGATTAAACTAAACAAAACCCATTTAAAAGCTGAGTAATAATGTCAAGTTATCTAGTCGGGTCAATTGTTGTCACCAAGGATTCGAGTTTCGGCCGATCCCAATCCAGGCCGAAACCATGCCTGCTGCAGCCGCTAGAGAGAGAGAGGAAGGGAGAGTGAGGGAGAGAAAAGGAGAGAGAGAGAGAGAGGGAAAAAGCAAGAGAAAGTGAGAGAGAGAGGAAAGATTAAAAAAAAAGAGGGTATGAGAGAGAGAGAGAGAAAATGGAAGAGAGAGTGAGGGAGAGGGAAAGATTAAAAAAATGGTATGAGAGAGAGGAAAAAAGGAAGAAAGAGTGAGGGAGAGGGAAAGATTAAAAAAAAAGGTGAGAAAGAGAGAGAGAAAAAGATAAAAAAAAGAATGTGGGAGAGAATAAATACTTTAGACTAACAATTAGAGGGATAGAAAAGAAGAGAGGGAGAAAAAAAGATTTTTACTTTTTAGGCTTTATATGTGAGTAATTATTATTTCTTATTTTCTTATAATTTTTTCTAAATTTTTAGAAATTTCTCTAACATTTTTAATAATATTTAGAATTTTATTTAATTAAAATAGTTCGATCCGATACAGGCGGCCGATACGGCCGATACAGCCGATACGTATCGTTTTTTCGGACGGCCGATCCCGATCCCGATACCGATTTTTGGAACCTTGGTTGTCACCACTAGGTTTAAAGCACCATGATAACAAAGCTCATCTGTAATAAGTTTATGATATAACAGAAGGATAACGATAATAACCATATTAACAACAAAGCCTTTACTTTGTAAGATTTAGTAAAATTTTCTTTTTAAAAATGTTTTGCGTGTTTTCTATATGGGGAAGTTGACTCCATAGTGCTCTATTAGTGTAGATCATCTGACCATGGCTTTTATTACTCAACTGAGCTGAAGAACAGTCTCTCATCAGCCATTATAACTTGGCTTTTAGGGTGAGTTGTACAATCTTATAGATATCCTCCTTGTGACCATCTCATGTTTTGAGAGTAACCTGACTTGGTCCACTAATGAAATTTTAATGTCAACTAGTAACCCTCAGATTAGATATCTACGCATAACTTAAAAATGAAACACTATTAAGCAATTCGAGTTAATATGTGCAAATGGTACAAGTTCAAACCCTTCGGCTATGACACGAACTCTTGTATGTGGTTGTGTTGCATTTTTAAAACAATAGTATGTTTACATTCTCTTTGTACTTCTTTGATGTTCTACTATATATACTTATATAGCATGCTATGAATTTATGCCCATCATCTTTATGGCTTATTTTTTTTTATGAGAATAAAAATAGCTTGTTTCGTTTGTGAGAAATGAGAATGCCCCGCCTATTGTGTTTGACAATGTATCTTATTTTTCATCAATAGAAAGTTTAGAATTTCCTTGTTCTTTTTTGCTCCGTTGCATATATTAACTGCGTACATTTGCATTTCTAAAATTATATATATTTTTTGGTTTTTTAGGTTTTAAGAAGAGATATAATTTATTTGTTTGAGTCAAAAAGCCGCTGTCTATCTTCAACAGGTAGAATTTTTACCTCATTTTTCATTCTTTATTTGCTTTGAAGATCCCTAAAACTATGCCTTTCTATTCATGTTGTTAATAATCATGATATTAACAAGCCTACGTGGATCATTTTTAGGTTTAAGCCTGTATTGGTTATATGAGTTTGACTAGCCTAATTTCAATTAATGTTATTGACCTAGTTACGCAATTCCCAACAGAAAATTGTCATCTATCAAATATGTTGGGTTTCGTTCTTACTATTTATTATAATCGAAGATTAACTTACCATGGTATGCTTCTATTTTATTATACATTTGCATGATGTGCTCCAATTATCTTAGATTAGATTTATGTTGAGCCAAATCTACATGTACTTGAACATTGAGTACTAGAATACTTGGAAAGCTTCTCTCATAGGCACACACCATTTGTCTAGACCAATAGAACTTTAAGAACTCTATCATGTCCGTTGATAACTTTCTCAGGATCCTACCTCTTTAAAGAGCCAAGGTACTTTGTTTTAAAAAAAATACTTGTGTGATGAAACCTAATTTTGTAACTAATTAAGAAAACCATAAAAATAAGGTACTTTCACAATAATATCATTGAAATATATTGTGTGAAAGAAAAGTTATGATAGGAATGGGGGTCTAGTCGCTCCATTCTAATTTACTTATCAAAGGAGATTACATCAGACGACTATTGGAGGAGGAGATTTGTTGGAACAGACGAAATTTGGGCCGGCATTTGAATGCCTAGCCAATCGTTTGAGTGCCGATTGGGTTCACCGTGCCATTCAAATGAGTTCATAATGTTTTAGGTTGAGAGGAAATTTTGTTGATGTGTCCTTTCCAGCTATTTGAATGCTTGATGACCATATTGTTGATTAAATTTATTTTTTTCTAAAGAGTTTGATTGGTTTAGGGTTTGTTTTCTTTCTTTAAGTGCTTAGTTTGATTTGGGGAATACTTGCAAGTTGTTTGAGTTTTGCAAGCAATAAGGTATTTCTTTTTTTTCTCTTCTCTCTTAAGTCAGCTGAATTAGCTAGACGGCTAGGTTTTGTGGATTTCTTCTCTTTTTGTCCATTAAATTGCTATGATATTGCTTGATAGGATCTATTAGGTCAGAATTTATCAATTGGTATTATAACTTTTGTGGCTGGTTGTCTTAAATCCATTATTCAACTTGTCACAAAGTCGTGGAGGATGTTACAGACTGACAGACATGGGCAACGTTAGTGGATGCCGATCTTGATACGTTTACAGCAAGGTTCGAAAAATCAGGATCGGAATTAGGATTGGCTTTCCGAAAAAACGATACGTATCGGCTGTATTGGCTGTATTGGTCGCTTGGATCGGATCGGACTTTTTAATTATGTAAAATTCTAAATATTATTTCAAAATGTAGGAAAACTTCTAAAAATTTAGAAAAAAGTTTACCAAAAATAAGAAAATAAAAAAAGAAAAACTATGGTGCAATAAAAATTTAAAAAAAAGAAGAGATTAGAAAGAGAGTGAGTGGAAGAAAATCAAACAAAAGAAAGAAAACCATCGTGCGAAGAAGAAGAAGAAAAGAGAAGAAAAAGGGAGAGAGTGGAAGAAATGAAAAAAACCGAGAGAAAAATAAAGAAATAAATTAAAAATATATATATCGGAGTTCGTCAAAGTTCATTGAAGTTCGTCGGAGTTTGCCGAAATTAGATCTCTTCGTAAGAAAAATAATGGTTATATGGTAAGGAGAGAAAAAGAAGAAAAAAAGAGTGAAAGAAAGAGAATAAGAGAGTGAGAAGGAGTGAAAAAGAGAAAGAGAGAAAGAGAGAAAGAGAGGGAGAGTCTGGATTGGGCTTGGATCTGGATCGGGTTCGGTCGATCCCAATCCGGATCGGTCGATTCGGCAAACCATGGTTTAAAGTAACTCTTCATCGACAAGCAAGGAAGCAATTGGAATACGGGGAAACCATACTAGTAATGAATAATAACGTTGATGAGATGAAGGAGTAGATGTTGCGCATCGTAGAGACGTTGCCCTAACTGACACACCAACTAGGGTAGTTGAGGGCGCCCAAATTGGGGAAATTCAGCCTTGAATCATAAGTTCTCGGGGATGATCCTCTAGGTTGAATATTCACAACAAAGCAATTTTTGCCTAACTAAGAACACAACTAGCGGAGCGGGTTAAGACTTGTTGCATTCCATCTACAAGATGAGGTTTTATAGTGGTTCCAATAGTTAAAAAAATGAACATGTTAGTAGATTGGTTGGAATTTACTCGAGGGTTTGGCCCATCTGAATATGATAATTTTGATGAAGTCTCCTTAAAGAAGTTGTAGTAGACAAAGATTGTGAGTGAGTATTAGAATGACTTCGAGACACTAGTCTTAAGTGTTTACAAATAGCTGGAGTCCGCGTCGTTGGGCTGCTTCATTGCTAGGGTTTAGAAGGAAACACTATTGGAGGTGAAATATTTTAAGCCTAAGACTATAGCTCATGCCATGTACTTAGCATGCATGCATTAGGATCAGCTAGAAAAAGTGAGGTAGATGCAAGGATGGGTAGGGATTTTACCCTCGTCGACCGCAAGAATGAACCGGGCATTGGTCTCGGTTAGCGAAAACACAGGGTTGATGTCAATGGAGGATTCAGTCAAAGTAACCCTAGAAGATGAGATGAAACCAATGGAGATTACCTTAAATGCCTTATCTAGGGGTATGACACTCTGAACTTTGTAGGTTGCAGGATCTTTGGAAGAAAGACATATGTCATTGCTAGTTGACAATTGTGAGCAAGTTTATCATTCAAAAGCTTTAAGGTAAGATAGTGTCTGGTACACCATTTTATGTATTGGTAGTTGACAAAAATAGGCTAAAGTGTAGGGAGATTTTCCATGATCTTGTGACACGGAGGTCTGATTGCAGGACTATTGTTTCCTCATCAATATAACAAGACTCTGATATCATTTTAGGTGTGCAGTGGTTGCAAATTTTGGGATCAGCCATATTTGACTACAAAAGTTTAATGATAGAATTCAAGATGGTAGAAGAGAAGTATCGGTTGCAAGGGGATGTTGGGACGAGCCTTCGAATTGGGAGAGTGGATTTGGTGCAATGAAAGATGAGCCACAAAGTGCCGGTGTTCTTGATGATGATGATGGAGATGAATCCAATTAAGTCGCCAATGGCCATGTGGAACCTATGAGATCTGGGTTGAGCTGCGATACGGATGCCTCAGAATGCAGCCGATAGATGGAGAGGTTATTGGATAATTGGACAAATGGCATATCGTTTGTGTATTCCAGATGGGTCACACTTTCATCTAGTGTTTCATGTGTCTCAACTTAAGAAGTAATAAACATTGGTCCATTGGGAAGGATTCGATTGGGAGATGCTATACAGGTGGACTATGAGGAGCTAAAGCTGTGGTTTCTATATTTGAACCCGATAGAGGTCTAGTCGCTCCATTCCAATTTATTTATCAGGGGAGGCGACATCAAGCAGCTAATGGTGGAGGAGATTCGTCGAAACTGAAGAAATTTGGGGTAGAATTGTGAACGCTTGATCAGCGTCGGCCAAACACCCGATTGGGTTCACCGTGTAGTTCAATGAGTTTAGAATGTTTCAAACAAATAGGAAAGTTTGTCGATGCGTTCAAATGGCCGATAACCAGATTGTTGATTAAATTAATTCATTTTTAGAAAGTTTGATTGGTTTAGGGTTTATTTTCTTTCCTTAAATTATTAGTTTGATTATGAGACTATTTATAGGCTGTTTTACTTGAGTTTGACAAGCAACAAAATATTTTCTTTTCTTTCTCTTCTTCGTCAATTTGCCCAAACTAGCCAGGGAGTTAGGGCTTTTTGATTTCTTCTCTTTTTGTTCATTAAACTGATGTTGTATTGCTTGATATAATCTGTTGTGTCAGAGCCTATTAAGTTAAGATATAAAAATAATAAAAAAACTAGAATAATAAAGTGTTTTCGCAATTATATCATTAAAATATTTAGAATAGGAGAAAAGGAAACATATGGCTGTCATTCTCTATCATTAAAAGTTCACTCCCGAGCTAATATCTAATCCATGGTTCCACTTGCAGGTCTGTAAAAAGAACTTAGGGTGGTAAATATTGGCTCTTACTTCCTATGACCTATTCATGCCTTTTGTCAGTGCTTTTTTGGTTTTCCTTGGTTGTTTTCCTTCTTTAGTAATTTTGGACACATTGATTTAGTTAGTTACTATTCTTTACTTCGGGGCACAGTGCTTCATTCAAGTTATGAGATAATTAGCACACATATTTAGTTGCTATTTCAGTTTGATTTTTCTAACTTGCTATTCACACTGACCTAGCTAGATGATGAAATAGAAAAGAGGATTGGTGAAAAGTAGTCTTCCGATTGGAATTCGAGGGGATAGGGGAAAAAATACATGGTTCTTTTTCTTTTCTCATCCTCACAATCTTGAGGTTGTTGTTTTCAACCAGTTGGGTGAATTATGGTACTTATTCTTGAATCGAACAATGACTTCCTATTATGACAAAGAGATCAAGAGGCAAGACACTATCTCGAGATGATTTATAATTTAATATTAATAAGACTTGGAGATGACATACTATACTTTGATGATTGGGACTAAAGAATGAAAATAGCATCGCTTTCTAGTTTCTACTGATAAGACCAAATGCTCATCAAGTACACTTTAGTTTGTCGGCTCACTTGTCCATATAGAAAAATCTTCACCTTTAGTTTGCTTTTTACTACCTACGACTTGATCCATGAGAAAGAGTCCTGCTTCTTACATCAGATTCTTGGTTCCTACTTGGTATCTTTTTTTGGTTGGTTTCCTCAATGGCAACATATACTTCCCTCCTTTTGTAGCTATCTGTCATATGAAGTCCTTGATTTTTGTTCTCAATACTTCTAAGTTGTTTAGATCTCTTTTTGTCTTCATGCTGGAATGGACAAGTGGTTAATATATCACATTTCCAGTGAAGCACCTCCTTTGGAGTACCATCATAACATCATTTGTGAAACGTCAATATTTCTCTGGCCTGGTTCAACATTCTTAAACTAACAATCATCTTTTCCGTAATGACAAAGACTGCTCTATTAATTTATTCCATTTGAATGCTTCTTTAAAGAATGTCGTGTTTAGCACCCTGCCTCTTAGATAATACTTTTGCTCCCTACCTTTTGGTTGTATTTAGAACAAGGCCGAAATTACGTCTAGACCTTGTGAACTATGACGTGATATCACTTAGACCCCCTATAGATAAAAGTTGACACTAAGACCCCTTGAAATAATATAGTGAGTTATACCATTGACAAAAATTTTGGTTTTACAAAATTTTCCTCTGTACTTAAGCACCTTAGACTGTAATGAAGAGGGAGAGAGGTTAACAGAGATTGAGAGAAAGAGAGAGATTGAGAGAAGGGAGGCAAATGGAACACATATCATGATGGAGATTGTGATTCAGAGAGGGCAGTGTGAGGGGAAGGGGAGAGGGAGAGAAGTTGATGGAGATTGGAGAGAGAGACTGAGAAGAGGAAGAGAAATAAAAGACATATTGTGATGGAGGTTACTGTTGGAAGAGGGAAATGCTGAAGAAAGATTTAGGGGATAGGATTGGGAGGAAGAGACATCGAGAGAGATTTATACCTAGTATAAATGTCATATATATGTGTGGGAAGGAAGATGAGGGCAATTTTTGATATAGTTGAGAGCCAGAAATAATCACTAGGTATTTATGTGCCAATTTCTAATGAAAAAGCAGATAGCAAATAGATGGAAAAGTTTGAAACATTTGAATAGTTCAAGGGGATGTAGTGAACTTTTCTTTTTCTTCAGGGGTTTTAATGATACTGTGCCATAAGTCAAGGGGTCTTAGTCAATGATGGCTGTGCTGCACTTACGTGTTGGCACATGGCATGTGGGGGTACTGCACGACACCCCTCCTAGCAGCAATTTGTCGTTGATCGTCTTCGTCCTTTGTCGCTTGTTGTCAAGCTTGTTTTGCTTCTCGCGGTTGGCCTCGTTGTCGAGCTTGTTGTCGCCGCTCGCTGCTGACCTCGTCGTTGCCCTTTGTTCACATGCCCGAGCTTGTTGATGAAGGCGCTGCTCGCATTCGACGCGGATGCCCTAGCTTAAGGAGGAAGAAAGGCTCTAGTGAATCAGGTTGAATAAAAACTTAAGCACGCAAAAGAGCGGCAATGATTAGGTCTGCGGTGAGCGGCGACAACGAGGTTGGCCGCGAGCGCTGATGATGAGGTCAAAGAGTGAAGGTGAATAGTCTCCCTCTTAGTGTTATTTCTCTTTTAATATCTAAATAATAGCCTAAATTAATGTCTAACTAAGTATTGAAGATGGTAGGGTTAACAAAGGGAGCATATCCAGTCCAGTTTCGAAGTGAAATATAAATACCCAAAGTGACCTTTAGTCAGTAGTCACCGACCAACTATGCTTAAGACGGCGAAAGTAAGATTAGCCTATCCTGTTGACTTATTGGGCTATTGGTCTGAAAAACCTATCAGGTTAGAGTGATTATAAAGGGTTGAGGGCATATCTGACATTACTCATCTCTGGTTTAAGTTAACCAAGTTGGTAAGTAACTTCCATTTGTTTGGTATGGTGCTATTTGGATTTTGAACATCAAAATCAAAACAGGGGTTATTTTGGATATGGTCAAGGTGTGAAACATAATAGGCCAACAATGCAGGGTGGCAAATTTTATCCTCTTTAATCTGACAAGTTTCTTACACTATTATAGATTAAATTTTGTTAAGTTTTGATTTTAATATGCTCATTTACACAGCCAAGTGCCAACTGCCAATTTAAGTTAAACTAAGAAGTGCAGGCTGTCCAAATCATATCAAATTAGGTCTGATCAGCCTTCAGATTTGCAAAGGTTGGCCCAGAGAGATAGGATCAGTGTCACACCACATCTTTTGGGGACTCTAAATTAGCTGGCAACTATGCCAGGCTGCCAGTCACTATTCCTGAGTTACCTACTGTGTGGTTACCTTTTCATCTAGTGGTTTTGCATTTATGCCAAATTTGTTTACGTAGAATGTGCAATAATGATTTATTCTTTCTATGATATATCAATAATGATGACAATATATTTTGAATTTTTGATTCATCACGTTATTACTATCTTCGTGACAAAGCAAAGGTGCTTTGATGAGAATCCAAAGTACTTGGAGTGAATACTGTTAGCACTTAGCAGGCTTGTAGGACCAACAACTGAATAATGGGTATGAATCTTGGATTTCTTGTAAGAAATCACCATAATTGATTGTTTTATTCTAATAAGGTTGATTTGTTTCTCGATTTTATATTTTACGTATTGAATTTTTTTTTCTGTTATCTCATACATTTTCAATAAAAAAAGAAAGAGAACTCATACATTACTCATACTACATCACAATTTGAGGTTCAACCATGTTTTCACTACTTAAATATAATGGAATGATGCATGAGTTTTGAGGTCTTCATTTTAGGGGGTAGTTTGATTTTGGGCATAACCACTTTAGAGTGATTCACTTATTTGTAATTTACCCTATGATTGATAACAACACCAATAGAGTTAGTCCCCACCGACCTCCCCCCTACCCATGCAAGTGTCCTTACCCATGTCCCATGCAAGTGTCTAAACTAGTGTGAAACTGTCACGTTTTCTGTCCATACTTGATGGAAAAAGTAGTAGAAATTGTCAAAAGTATTTATTGGGCAAAATGGACATCAAAATGTCAGAAATGCCCCCTTCCTTTAATGAAATCAACATTTCCATGTCACTTCTCATTCTTTAATCCTGTAACAAAAGTACTCTTTCTACCTCCTCTATCCTTCTCCTACATCATAACAAGCTTAAAATCCTATTGAGCTTCTCTTTATCTCCATATACCTCTGACATCACATACATGGTCATGGAATTATAACATCTGATTCATCTCAAAGTTCAGAACAAGCTACCTATACGAGGGCTTTCTGGATTTTTGGAATCATGGGTAGGAGATCTTATGGTTGTTCAAGCTATGGGATAATTATAATCATAGAGGTATTTATGGTAATTTGATGGCCTTGTTATCGAACGACTGTCCAGATTTTTCATATTAGTTTAGACCACAGGGGGTCGAAAAGCAATAGAAAAATCAAAGTTTACATGGATAGTTTGCTTTTGGGCATAAACCGCAAGGGGTAATTTGTAATTTACTCTCAAGAATATTGTGACTTTATAACCTTGCACTTTCCTGATTCTTGCAATCTTTTTTTAAGTCACGTAGCTTTGCTTGAGCTAGTTTTAATCTGTAACAATTCTTTATTGTCTAGTGGCATATTCAAATCTATCACAATGATACTTTAGTTATTAATGCTACTCACCAAAATAATCAATTTTCCAGTTGAGATGCTGTCAGAATATGAAAGAGATCAGCTATTTGATGATGGAAAAAGGAATGAGAAAGAGTCAGCACTTAATCTTGCTATCTCTCAACTTGCGGGTGATTTTGACAGAGAATCCAATTTATCATTGGGCCGTTTCCTTCGTCCACGACATACATCTGTTATTACAACTGGCTCTCTAAAGCTTGATTTGGCTCTTGGGATTGGAGGACTGCCGAAGGTAATTATGCTTTGGCAAATTTGTAAATATAGTAACAGCTGAGCATTTTCCTGAGGTTAAAAACTATGCAGTTTATCTTATTAGAAATGAGGCATGAGAGCATTTTATTTCTACGAACTATTTAGAAGGATATTATATTTATTTTATTAAAAATCTTCATTCTTATATCTTCTTGGTTAGTGTTTTATTCTATTCTTTTGCTACCCTAAACTTAATAAAGATTTCAATTACATCCTAACTTGTTGTGAAAACATCTAGGCCAGTAAGCCCCTATAAGCAATTAAAAGCTTTCCTAATTAAATCACAAGCATGCTCTTTTTAGCATTTCATTAAACATTTGGTGGGCAACTTATGAAGTACATA
The DNA here is from genome assembly GCF_048772165.1 of Typha angustifolia. NCBI lineage: Eukaryota > Viridiplantae > Streptophyta > Magnoliopsida > Poales > Typhaceae > Typha > Typha angustifolia. Next base: position 4,039,411 of record NC_133252.1, on the reverse strand, counting down.
ATGACTAACATCTACCATGAAGGTGAAGAAGCAAGATAACCAGAGAAGAAGCAAGATAACATGTGCACAAAATTTTATGTGGAAAACCATTAGGGAAAGAGAAAAAACCATGCATGCGCTCTTGGACCATCTCAACCAAGCACTAATATAATGTAATGGTTCACATGACTTACAACCCTTTTCTTATAGTGACTCATGGATGATTGTTGATTCAGCCGAGGTTTTGAAACTTGAGATTAGGATTGTGATTAGTCACTAGAAAAAATGTATGTATCTATTGTATCGGTTGCCTATATCAGATCAGACTATTTTTTAATTATATAAACTTCTAAATATTATTTAAAATACAGAAAAATTCTAAATATTTAGAAAAAATAATATTAAAATAAAAAAAATAAAAATTACTCATATGAAACCTAAAAACTAAAAGACGTATTCAGTCAAAATCAGAATAAATTTTAACTTGGACTTGATAAATTTCTATATTCATAAATTTCTATTTTCTGCAGTAATAAGAAAGTGGGAGTTAGAGAGAGAGAGAGGTTGAAAAAAAATTAAAGAAAAAAACTTACTTGACTTCACGATAGTGTGGAATAGCCAGAGGAGTTGAATCGGCTGCCATATAAACTCGGTGAAGTGTGAGGGTGGGAGGAGAGTGAGATGGATAATGAAAGCTGAAAACTTGAAAAAAAATGCAGCTAGACAAACATTTGGTTTCAAAATTGCCGATAATAGGAAGAAACTAAAATAAGTCCTAATATTATGGAACTGATGGAATCTTATTGATTGGTTGGTAATTTCTATGCCCTATCTTTTGCTACTTCCATCCAAATCTCTAGCTTGTGCTGTACATATTCTTTTTTTTTTCCTTAATCTACTAAAGGTTTCATTGCTTCTTAGTATGGTTTCAGCAACTGTATACACAATATTCATTAGGGTTATGAGGCTCATCTCTTATCACTTAGACATGCTGCCATAGTCATATCCAGGTTTGTTATCAATTCTGAACAAAATCTTCTACATGCCCAAATGTAGGTACTTATTTGATCTCAAACTATTATAGACTGTATATATTTTATCATATAATAGTTGCTTTAGCTTTCTTAGAACTGATAATCTTGGGAACTTCTCAATATTGAGATGTGAGAGCAACAATATTTTCTTCAGCGAATCTCTGCTTTTATTACTACTCGAGTTATCAATACTGGCTTAGACATTGTTCAATATGTAGAACTGTTACAATTTTTCATTGTTCTCTCTCTTTGTGGCATTGCCTTCTCTTTCACATGCCTCATCTTTAAATAACTACTTTCGTTTACAATTCTTGATCTGAATAATTTGAGATTTTATTTATGTTTGAACAAATCTTATATTTATGTAGTTATGTACATTGTGGATGTAAACATTGTTCTTTAGTTGGCCTCTTTTGCATTTAATACATGTATCTTTACTGTAGCCATTCCATCTTTCAACTTTACTGTTTCTTGTAGTTGTATCAAATTACATTTCCTGATGCTAGGATGTTAACTTAGAATTGTGTTGAACAGAACAACAATATTTTCTTGGTTTTACATGATGTCTTGTGTTCCATTCAGTGGCTCGATTATTTTTCATCTTATTCTATGGTATTTTTACTATTTTTTCTTTTTGAAGATACTTCTTTTCTCATTCTTATACTGTAGCAAACTGTTACATACCCTTCCTTTTCTGTAAAATAAGGTAAAAGCACCTTGCCATTAGGCTTTTCAGTAGAACTTAATTATGGTCTTGTACTAAGATAACTACACTAGTGAAGTTACAGAAAATTTCCTTTTTCATGCCATCCACTTAAGTGGCTTTAAGATTAAGCTTAAATCAGGGTTGTACTTTTCTTCCTTTTTTTTTCTAATTTTATGGAAAAAGTAGAGTGAGATTAAAATAGTAAAACGACAGGGTTCAAACCATGGTTGGTTAGCAGAATCGGCCGATCCTGATTCGGATCGGGATCAGCCAAACTCCTCTTTCTCTCTTTCACTCTTTCTTCTCACTCTCTTTTATTCTCTTTCACTCTTTCTTTCTCTTTTTTTCTTTTTACCATGTAGCCGTTGTTTCTCTTACTGAGAGATCTAACTCCGGTGAACTCCGACGACGTAGATCTAACTTCGGTATATAATTTTTCAATTTTATTTCTTTATTTCTTTCTCATTTTTTTTATTTCTTCCACTATCTTTTTCTTTTCTTTTCTTCACTGCACCAAAGTTTTCTTTTTTTTGTTTGGTTTTCTTCCACTCACTCTCTCTCTCTAATCTCTTATTCTTTTTAATTTTCACTGCATCATAGTTTTTCTTTCTTTATTTTCTTACCTTTTGTCATTTTTTTTCTAAATTTTTAGAAATTTTCTGTTCTTTAAATAATATTTAGAATTTACATAATTAAAAAAAGTTTATCCGATCTAGGTGATCTATACGTATTGTTTTTTCGGAAGGCCCATCCAGATCCTAATCTCAATTTTTTGAACCTTGGTTCAAACAAGGATCTTTTATTGTTAGATGTTTTTTGTACTTCCTTTCTTATTGATCTTGTTCAGAAAAAAATTGTATTGCAGGGAAGAATGGTAGAAATTTATGGGAAAGAGGCATCAGGGAAAACAACACTTGCCCTTCATATAGTGAAGGAAGCTCAAAAGCTTGGAGGTTTGTAGAGTGAAACTCATAATTTCTCTTGTTCTTTGTATAGGTTTTGCTTGTGGCATCTTTCTTGGGCTATGAATAGGAGGTGAAAACGGGTCGGATTTACTCCAACACAACCCGATTCCATATCTAGATTGGACCGAATAGGGGTGCAAATTTGCTACCCGTTTTGGATTTGTATCTGGATAAGGATAGAGGTTTATGAAAATATCCAGATTCAGATTCGAATACGGTCATACATTATTTGGTCAGATCTGGATTCAAATATTGGATATATGTTTACTCGCTTATATATAAATAATAATTTTACCGAAACCCTAAACTCTAAACTCCACCTCTCTCCTTATTTGACAAAAAATTGAAATGGCTGCCTCCATCTCTTAGAAACCCCTTTACCAGTGTCGGCAACCTCATCTCCTTCCCTCTTCATCTGCCACCACCATTGCCACCGCCACCACCTCCGTCTCTCTCCCTCTTTACCAACGGCCAAGCCATCCTCCCTTGCTATCTATTGTCCTTGGGAGATCTAGCATTGGCTCAAGGTGCAGCTCCTCGAAGATCCAGCCTTTGACTTCAACGATGAGTCTCATCGATGGATTGATAGGGTATGCTTGCACATGAGATCTTAGTTGGTTCTTTTGTTTTCTGAACTAATTAATATTTGTTTTGTTTGAGGTGGGAGGAGAAAATCAATAGCCCACAAGATTTGAGATGTTCTTTGCTTCTATTGAGTAATCATTGAAACTTATGCTTTTTTTTTGTTTTTCACTTTTTGCCTCTTTCTTGCATCTTTTCTTTTTTATTTGATTCTTATCTAATTGGAGATAGGTATTAGTAAGTGATTGATAGTTGATAGAGTCTAGAGGCAGTTGCATTTCCGTTGTATTCATCCTTTATCTTTTTTTTTTCTTCTTTGGAAAGACCAATTATTTCTCCAAGAGAACCAATTATATTCCAATGCTAACTTTCAAGCCTTTGATGCAAACTTAGATCGTCGATTTAAGCTTTAACAAATAGTTAACCATGCAATCTGCTACTAGCTCCTTTGTGATTATGAATCTTTATTAAACTAGTTTCAATAAAATGTAATATTGTAATTTTCTCAAAATTGTATAAGTGGAGTGAGGAATAGATATGTTTAATTTTTTTATAGACTATTAAAGGATCCATTTTCGCACTCAATTGCAATCCGATCCATATCCATTTGAGATCTGATCTGTATCTGTTTAGTTAAGAACTTAGGATATGGTTTTAAATTTTGCTATCCGTCTAATATCCGCAACCGAATTCGTATTCAGAGTAAACATATGGATCCGAATGTGGATTGAGCACTATCTGATTTTGTATCTGATCCGTTTTCACTTTTAGCTCTGAAACTTGGATTCCTCAAAACACATCACATACTGGTATTTGATACATATTGGATATAGATACACATTTGATACGGTTTGATACTTATTGGATACATATGCGACACAAACTTGATACAATAGGATACATGTGAGGCTTCAAGTTTATTGATAATGGGTCGGTCTTGGGTCAAATGTTGAACCATAAAACCCGGTCCACTACATATAATAGCTCCAAAATCTTACCTGCTGCATTTTGTGCCCTAAATGAGTAGAGAACTGGCAATAGGTGCAACTCCAGTGAACGGCACAGCTCCAGCGAGCCTTGGGACCAAATAGCCACTTTGTTGGTTCCAACTTTCTAATAATTAAAGAACTAATGTGCCAATTTTAAAGTTGGTTTGACAATTATTCTCAAACTCATTAATTTAGCCTGAAATTCACTTTTCTATGTTTGCATCCTTGAAACAGTTGATTTATTTGTTTTGAGGTTCTGTTCAGGATGACTTTTGGTTGTAACCGACCTGTTATCCATGAACTAATGGATGCCGGGTTGGGGGGTGGGCATGGCAATCCTTGCTCATAATTACATCAGTGTGTTATCAAGATCTTCACCTCTTTTCCATGTCCATAATATGTATTTTCCACCTTCTTTGGGCTTGCACTTGTACTTATTCCTTTGACTTGTTGACTTCTTATAGACTATGCTGTGGTTTTTCATTACAGGTAGGTGAGGTTTGCTGATTATAACTTTGTTCTTCCTCACAGGTTACTGTGCTTATCTCGATGTAGAGAATTCTTTGGACCCCTCATTTGTGGAAGACATAGGTGTAGACACTGGAAATCTTCTCATAGCACGTCCTGACAGTGCTGAAAATTCTCTGAGTATAGTGAATACACTGGTTAATAGTGGATCAGTGGACGTTATTATCGTAGACAGTGTATGTGATTGAACTATCCTACTGTTCTACCTACATAACTGTTCCCTGGCTCAATCGGTTATCTCATAAGTTAGTTTTCCTATTTCATGTGCTATCTTTGAGCAGGTTTTGACTAACAATAAATTGTCCTTTCAGTTAAAGCATAATTTTTAGCACAATATACTGAAGGAAGATCAGCACAATGAATAATTAGGAGTGTCTGACTTGACTATTTATGGAGAAGTGCAAATCTCAAAGAAATGATCCTTTGTTAATTGAGAGTGGTCCTATAACTCAGAAAATGTTACAAGCATTACTCTTAGAGGAGAAAGCATTGGCAAATGTAAACAATAGTGAAATTATGCAACTTTGTCATATTATGTTGTAGATGAGAAAATCACTCCAACTTATCATCTTTGTCTCCTTCCATGTTAAGAGAATTTTTGCAGTCCTGCTCCTGGTTACACAAGCCTTAGCTACAAGCGACATAGATATTTATTTGCCAGCTGGCTATATAAACTATAGCATGCTCCTCTCTTGCCTGATTTGGCTTTAGGAATTAGATACCAACTGCTGAGAGTTGGTATCTAATTCCTAAACACTCTTAAAATCTTGTCAAATCTTCCGTTGAGCCTTTGTAAACTTCTTATTGTGCACTAGGATCCCCTTTATGTTAGTTACTCTCCAATTTCATCATTAGCCTTAAATAAGAAAGTGTAATGTTCAAAAATGCACTTTCTAGTTGGATTCTGGCACTATTGCACTGCTGTATGATTTATGAAAGCCGAGATAATATGTTTCATTTATTATGAAAATGGGGCTGTCATGCTTAGACAGCTATTATGTTGGCTGCTATTATCTACATTACAAAAAATTAGCAACATTATGGCTATATTTGGAAATTTTATTTTTTTTAATAATATATTGGATTTGTTCTAAATGTACAAGACATAGTAGAAATTTTGTTCTTCCTGGTAAGATTCTACTTTTCCTTTGGCCTCTAGGATCCAGTCCCTATTGGGGGAATACCAAACAAAGTGGAATGAATTGACTGATGACTATAAGACGGCTAAGGAAAAGGTTTGAATTTCTAAATGTACAAGACATGGTAGAAATTTTGCTCTTCCTGGTAAGATTCTACTTGTCCTTTGGCCTCTAGGATCCAGTCCCTACTGGGGGAATACCAAACATAGTGGAATATAAGCTGAATAAGCTGATGATATAAGATGGCTAAGGAAAAGGTTTAACCGGAATCAGATAGTAGTAACAACATCTAATGTCATTGGTGCTCCTTTCCAAATCTCTATTTGCTACTTATTAGTTATTACTCTTTTGTCACAACTCTTTGCTATGTATAATTCTTAGTTGTCAATTGGTCCTTGTCTTAATAATTGAAACATCACAACTTGGGAGCCTACTTCGTACTTTGTATGTTGAAGCCTTTGTGAGACTTATCTCTATATGATTTTCCTATGAGCTTTCATTTCAAAGAAAAAAAAGAAGGAAAAAATCTCTACATGATTTGATTCCTATATCACAGATGAAACCTGAAACGAGAGAATAAGTTTAAAGTTGGTTATTGCCTGATTGCGTCAGTAAATGGCCATACTTGCAGGCGCACATGCTTGCAAATGTAAGCATATGCTTACAATTTGCAATTATTATTTATCATTCATAGAAAGGAAGAGTGTGCTCCTGCAAATTCACAACCTATACCTATATGTTGTAACCAACAAGGTTGGTTGAAATTATGCCATATTTCTTAGAACAGGCTGTCTCATATTTCCTGACCCTGTATTCATTCCATTTCTTATATTATGTTGCTATTGGATCCAGGTAGCAGCTCTTGTTCCAGAATGTGAACTTAATGGCATGATAGATATCAACTCTCATGATGTACAATCACACTTGATGACTCAGGCGCTTCGAAAAATTCATTACTCATTAAGCAGGTCTCATTGCCTTCTTATTTTTATTAACCAGGTACATGTTTTGTTTACTATAATTGCTTTCTTAAGGATGCCAGTGATGTAAAATACCTTTACAATCCATTACTAAGAAATTTCTGTTGGAAGGATTAAAAAGACTACTTGTTCAATACGAGGCAATTAGGTGCACTGTGACTACTAGAACTATTATCACTAAAGGAGCTTGTATCTGAAAAGGAACTCACAATAACATTAAGCCATTAAATCTGCAGCTTTCTTCAGAAAATATTGGGTAAAATCATTGTGAAAAGATTCTGGTGAATGAAATGATTGTAAGATCTTGGAAGTTAAAAATGATATAGTTCATTACTGAGGTTTTTTGGTCAACTAAATACTAGCTGATGGACACTCTTTTCCTTCTCATCATATTTTATCTGTTCGTTGTAGTGTAGTGGCCAAGCCTGCAATCCATTTCCTTCTTAGCTGAAAAGTACACAATTGTGTTCCTCTATTATGTTGTTGCAATGTCCTTTAGGTGGAAGGTTTTTGAGACCTTCATCTGAAATTATGATGCAAAATGAAGCCCCTACATAATGCTCGTCCCATCCTTCTATACAAATTTGACTATTATAAGTACTCTATTAATGTATTAACTCCCAAGATTTATTTTAGGATTTATCAAAATACTTCAAAGGAATCTATATACATGTTGATGTCTGTATTTAGTGACAGAACTCTTTTAATGAGTCTACTTAAAATTAAGTTGCTAATTTGAACCAACTTTATGGGCTAATAACCACATATGGGCTTAAATAGGTTTCTATAAAGACATTCTACTACGATATGATATTTAGTCTTTATTGGATTAAATTTCTGCAGATCCCACTTATCTTAAATCTTAATGATGTTGTCTTTTCGGTGACTATTTCTTAATCCTTTTCAATTAGACTCCATGTGACATTTCTTTAGTACTTTTTGGCTGTCCTTTAGTTTTAACTTTAAAGGTCTTCTAGGTCTCCTTCTAAACCTTGTGATGCAAAATGAAACCCTCCTACGCGATGCTTCCATCCCAATCCTTCTATACAAAACTATATTATAATTCACTCTTTTAATCTATGAAGCATAATATGGGTATGAGATATAGATTTGAGATATGAATATGAGATATGGATGTGGGATATAGGTACACCACGATATGGATACATGGATATGGCAAATCTTAAGAAAATAAAGATATGGTATGCCCATGTTATGTAGGGTATATATATATATATGTGTATGTGTATATATTGTATATCTTTAGAAACAAGTATATTTGTTTATGCTTGTATTATAATGAATTAAGATTATCATTATTACAACTTGTGATAGAATTTACAAAAGAACATCTTTAATGAAGGATTGTCGTGTTGAGAGCAAGGTTCCCAGTATCGGGATCGGGATCGGCCGTCCAGAAAAACGATACGTATTGGCTGTATCGGTTGTATCGGCCGTTCGTATCGGATCGGACTATTTTTTAATTATATAAAATTCTAAATATTATTTAAAAATGCAGAAAAATTTAGAAAAATGACAAAAAATAAGAAAACAAAAATTACTCACATATGAAGTCTAAAAACTTAAAAAAATGTATTAACTTACTCAAAATTTAAAACTTTGTTGAATACCGAGCTGGTTCTCGTAAATTTCTATAGTCTTCATCATCATAATCACCATAAGTTTGTAAATATTGATGTCTGGGACCTGATGCTCCAAAAAGTGATTCCATCATACTAGTCATATTGTATGGATCTTGTTGTGTGACTTGCGTTTGAGGAGGATAATAACCAGCATTTGGATCTTGTTGTGTGACTTACGTTTGAGGAGGATAATAACCAGCATTTGGATCTTGTTGTGTGACTTACGTTTGAGGAGGATAATAACCAGCATTTGGATCTTGTGTCTGAGAATACTGAGGATACTGAGGATAATAACTAGCATATGGATCTTGTGATGGCTCCAAACAATAAATACTCGATGTACCATAATCATAGGAACCAAAATGCATCTCATGACGACGTCGCTGATATGTATATATATCCTCAGTTTCTCTGTCTTCACTCTTTATGCCTCCTTGACTTTCCTCAACAAATTTAGATGGAACGATCTCACCACCACATGTATCATCAGGACTATGACTCGTACCAGCCTCTGCCCTCGTCGTGGTCTCTCCCAATATTTCATCTAACCATGGGTTATCTCTGTCATCTAATAACCTGTCCTCCATTTCTCTGATCCATGGAGTCAAGGGGTTTTCTTCATCAAAAACATGATTTAAATCAATCAGTTGTTCATTTTCTGCCTTTCTTCTTAAATTTCTCTCCCTCAATCTCATATTATAATGACAAAAAACTAACTTCTCCAATCTTTCCATTGTCAATTGGTTGCGTGTTTTTGTGTGGATTAAGGAAAAAGTAGTCCAATTTCTTTCACACTGTGATGAAGACACAGTTTGACTTAAAATCTTCTTTGCTATTGGCGTCAAATTTGGTGCCTCCTCCCATCCATAAATAGATTACCATTCAGCTGGAGTGTTATGAGATATAGCTGCAGCAACTTTAGCAGTACTGAATTGCCCAGCTCTCAATCTATATCTCTCCATCTGAAATCAGAAATATATTATTAGCTTATTGATTATATTGAAAGTTAAAACTTGAAACAAATAATAATAAAATTATTTAATTGAATCATAACTCACTTCTTTATCGCATAGGATTTGTTTATGAATATCGGGCTCAAGCTTGCTGATTACCTTTCTAACCCCCAACAAGACTTCACTATCATTATTGACATTTTTAGAGAATTGAAATCTTGGATTAAGAAAATACCCTGTAGAAATTTAAAATTTGTAAATTATAAGCATTCAAAATTTTAAATATTCATAAATAAAAGTAAATTAAAACTTAAAACTTAAAAGCATGCTTACCAGCAGCGTGTATATCTCTATGTAGTTGTTTGTTTCATCTAGAATCAATTATCTTCCACCACTTCCTATAACTTTAGCCCATATTTTTTTTATTGATTCTTTAGCTATGTCCATTGCCTCATATAAGAAACCCATCTCAGATTTGTCATCACTGTCTACAAGTCTTAATACTTTGACAAGATGCTCAAATACTGCGGTGGCAATTGTAATATTATCCCAAAATGTATTTCCAAGAGTCATATTTTTCAAAGTTTCACCTAAAGATTTATCTTTAGGTTTCATATTCTTAATTTTCATAGATCACTCCTGTGATGTAAACATCCGCATAATATCATCCTTGTAGCGCATGATGCTCTCTAAGGCTAAAAAGTGAGTGGCAAATCTAGTGACGCCGGGTCTGATGATCTCCCTACCACCAGTCATCTGCCTGAGTAAATTAAGAATCCAACCATGGTTATATATAAAATTTGTTAACCTCTGACTTTCACATATGACCATGTCGATTTCAGGCTCTTTTGCAATATCCTCTAACATCAGATCAATACAATGTGCAGCACATGGCGTCCAATATAAATGAGGTCTTTTAATCATCAGTAAATTTCCAGCAGCTTTATAATTTGCCCCATTATCAGTAACCACTTGGACTACTCTTTTTTCACCAATTTCTTGTACCACCTCATCCATCAACTGACAAATATAATCTGCATTTTTAAAATGAGCAGTAGCATCCACAGACTTCAAAAATATTGTCCCCATGCCAGAGTACACTAAGAAATTAATTATATTTCTTCTGTTTTGTGTACTCCACCCATCACACATCAGTGTACAACCAAATTCATCCCAATACCGTTTAAATGTCTCAATATAAGTATGAAGTTCATCTACCTCTGAGTCAAGATATTTAGTAGGAATATCATTTGAACTAGGAGGGGGAACACTAGGCCCTACTGATTGTATAGCATCCACCATAGTGTGATAGTAAGGGCTATCAGCTACATTGAAAGGAATATGGTTGTAGAAGAAAAATTTAGAGATAGTTTTACCAATGTGTTTCTTTGCATTTTTAATTCCTTTGAGAGCTGTCTTGATTGAAGTCTGTGTACGACCCCCTTTTTTTTTTGAAGATATGTATCCATTGGTCCAATATTTTCAGACTCTGCTGTAACACCAGGAGTCCTATGGGTAGAACTACTGCCCCCATATTCTCTCTCTCCTCGTATATTAACTGATCTAGATCTCTGAAAATTACCACCAGTGCTTCTCATCTCTTCCTCTTCTCTATGCATATTTTTGCTCTCTTTTATTGCCCTCCTCATCTGTCTGTCCTCCTCATCCTCCTCACTTTGCTCACTGCTATCATCATCAATGTGTACGGGATTATGCATCAATTCTTCACGAATCATTGACTCTCTTTGTTGTGCAGATTGTTTATTCTTCTTTTTGCCAATTAAATGAGCCAACATCTGCTTTCTAACTTCCAAAGACACTTGAGTGCAAGCTGCTACATTTCCTTGTCTTCCAGCTAAATGTTCTTTCAAACGGCTGACACCACCACTCATTTCCTTTCCACACCAGTTGTGCATTTAACGCGTCTTTTATCTTGCCCAATAGTGCTGCAATGTTGCCACCCAATGTCGGTATCATATGACTTCTCTTTTGGAGCCATTGATATTTTAGCTCTGCAACTAAAAAACATAAATTAAAATTAAAATAAAATATAGTCTCTACTCTCTACTGCAGCAGCAGCATGCTTGCTGCAGGAGCAGCAAGCTGCAGCTGCTGCAGCACAATGGAAAAAAAAAAAAAAAAACTGAAAAAAAAACTTACCGAAGGTTGCCGGAGATCGAGGTCGTCGGATAACGTCGCCGGAGGTCGAAATCACCGGAGAGATGGAGATCTACTCACTATTCAGTCACCGGTGAGAAAGAGAGTAAGAGATTCGTGAGAAAGAGAGAAAGAAAGAAAAGAGAGAAAGAAAGAAAAAAGAGAAAGAGAGGAAAGAGAGGAAAAGAGAGAGAGAGAGAGAAAAGGGAGAGGCAGGTGGGGGGGTGGGGACATCAATTATTGATGTCCCCCGGGTCGGATTCGGGTTGGATCCGACCCGTTCCCACCCTTTTCGGTCGGGATCGGCCGAAACAGCCGATCCCGACCGAAACGGATCGGGTTTCGGCCGAAACCGCAGCCGAAACACCGATCCCGATCCATTTCGGCCGATCCCACTCGGGATCGGCCGAACTGGGAACCTTGGTTGAGAGCATGTGCCGTGCTGATCTCTGGTCATATGTAGAGATGTTTTTGGTTTGAATATATGTATTAAAGCCTCTTATTCTTTGATTTTTTTTTGTAAATGACTTATTTTATTGAAGATATAGCAATAGTCAAATAGAAAATTATTCGACACATAATATGATTGAATATATTCATTAATTGATAATAGTTTAATAATTAAAACCAATACCTAGTTGTACGTAGAATAGTGGGGAGAATTGAAGACTTTATTTGTCGGCAGAAGAATAACATGAGAATATTTCATTAGATACTGTTGATGATCTTTAAAAGTTATCCATTGATAGTATGCTCGTTGTAATGTCTCACATAATCTTCTCATAAATATGGATTTTGTGATTATGATATGACATGATACAGATATTGAATATAAACGGAAATGATTGACATTGGCAGAAGCACACCATAGGAATATACAAGCTGTAGATATTGGGGATAATAGGAGTCTTGTGCCTCTAGTGAGTGTGATTGATATGATGCTCATGTCAATCCTCGATCGGCATGGTATGCCCCTGTGTGACATTGGCACACGTTGACACGCTTTTGACACATCTTTAATAATTAAGGTCTTTATAGATGCTTTTGATGTCTTCGACATTGCAATCCTTAGTTTTTTATTTAGATATATATATTAAATCTTATATTAGAGTTTTATTCTTAGATAGTGTTGTAAATAACCTATTTTATTAAAGATATAACAATAGTAATGTAGAAACATGATTCAACATATAATACGATTGAATATATTCATTAATGGACAATAGTTTAATAATTAAAACCAAGACTTGGTTAAACATAGTTAATTTAACATGTTTCTATATCAATTTTGATCAAATTTAAATGAATTTGAAATTTGGGAAAATTTTGGGGAAAAAAATCTAATTATGCTGAAATTTTAGCTAAAAATTATAAAATTTAGGTTCGAAATAACTTATATGGAATTAATCTAATATGTTCTTATACTAATTTTGACTCAATTTGAATAACATTAATTTTGGATTTTTTGATTTTCAGAAAACTTTTTGGGGGTAATCAAAATTTTCCTTTGATTCATAGTTTGCAGAGTAATTTTTTATAAATCTAGCACCAAAATACTAGATCTATGTAGAAAGATCCTTAAAAATAATAGATCTATCAAAATTGAGCTAGATTTATCGTTTTAAGTTTTAACACCCCAAATTAGTTTTTAAAGTGCAAAAAATAAAAAAATAAAGTAAAAAACACGTGTTGATCGGCACAAGTTGACACCAAGCCATGCCAACTGACACAACCAACCTTGTCTTTAACTTCTTCATCAATAAAGCTAATAATTTATTAACAAATTGTTGGACACTTGTAGTAAGAGCAAAAGGTATTGACCTATAAATCATGAGTTGATTGTGCATTTGTGCCATGAAATCTCAATATTGATTCCTTTAAAATACATAGGTCTTGCACAATAAAATAATACCCGGGGCCAACTTTATTGCAAATATGACCTTTTTGATATGATAGAATAATTCCAATTTGACTTGTCTTTGAATCCTCAAAAATATCTTAGAAGTATTTTGAAGGTTATCTGGGAGTATCTGTTTTTTTTTTCTAAAGATGAGACGCGTAAAGGTAGTATCCAACATGTATCAATGAAAGATTTGATAAGTATCATACCTGCTATGATAGGCTAGAATTTTGAAGTATCCGAGTTTCCTAGCTCTTAATGTGTTGACTCATGATTTATTTCCGTATTCATCATAATTTTCCACAAGAGTTTGTATATACCTGTTGATGTGTGTATAATGGTAGAATTCTATAAATGTGTCTACTCAAATTAAATTGATAAGGGAGAGCAAGTATATGTTCTTATTTCTAATTTATAGATATCTCTTTGATTACATACTCATACATATACCTGTATTTAGGGAGCTCGACTTGACCCGAAAAGGAGAATATCCCAACTCAAGAGCTCGCCCATGTATCAAGTTGTCTTAGCTCGGCTCGAATGGCTCATATCTAAAATATTATATATTAATTTATTTTGAGAGCACATCATAATAGTGTAAGAGCTTAGCCATAAAGCCATTTTAAATTTATTATCTGATGTGGGACTAAAAGTGGATCTTAATTTTAACATATGTAGTAAGCAGGATTCGAACCCATGCGTCGGGTATAGATAAAGCATTCTAACCAACCATGCTAGAATAACCTTAATTAAAATAGCTGAAGTAAATATACAGAATATATATTTCGAGCTAATTCGAGCTGGTCAGCTCGGCTCAACTAAGTTTAAATGAGCCGAGCCAAGCTCACAAGTCTTGCGACTCAGTGAGCTTTTTTGACAAGCCTACCCGAATTACATGCAAGATTTTAGGTTCGTATTGTTAGTATTTATAGAATAGGGTACAAAGTTCAAAGTTTCAGTTTAGTTTTGGTCCCTCAAACAAAGACAGGATGTTCTCTTTGTAGTTTCGGCCATTCGGCTCTGGTTTCTACTTTTTTAGTTTCATTCTTTCTCTAATATATAAAAAAGATTGAAAGAATTCTAAAAATGGGAAAATGGCAGAGAATCCCAGAAAGGCAAAAGAAATTAGGAAATTTATATTACTCACTTAGCATGAATCCATGATGAAATATCTTTTGCTTTGAAGTAATTCAGGATGACAAATGGGAAAATGGCATAGGATTTCAGAAAAATCAAAGAAAATATGAAAATTTATAGTATCCACTTAGCATGATGAAATATCTTTTGAAACCAATTAGAACTCTGGAGTGAATTATGCAAATACTAGATAGGAGTACAACTGCTGCTTGTTGTAGTGGTGCAGGCACAACAATCATTTGCTAGTAGCGAGATCTTCCAGCTCTATGCAGAAAAGGAGCAATTACACTTATTTATTGAGGAAAAAAACAATAGAATGAACTCTTAATTTAAAACGAAAAAGGTTGTTCCATATATTCTAATCATGAGAGAAAGTTATAGAGAAGGGTCACTATAATTTGATAGTACTTTGTTGAATGTGCAACTGACTATCTATTTATACATACCATCTTAAAACTACTTTTGTAGCAAACCATTTTAGTCAGTTTCTGTAGCCACTTGCTGTACTTATTTGCATTTATGGATGTTGACGACCTCTCGAGGTTGTGGATTGTTCATGTCAGAACATTTCTCCTGTATTGAATAGTGTATACTCTGTGTAGATTAGAACAAAGTTAAGATCAAGTCAAGGTTTTGGAGAAAACAGTGAGGTCACTTGCGGTGGTAATGCGTTAAAGTTCTATGCGGCAATACGAATGAGAATTTCAAGAAGAGGTTTGATACACAATGAAGACAAGGTACCCTCTCTAAAACAAAGCTACCTATGTTAACATGTTTCTTCCTTTAGTGAGAAATCTTCTTGATAATGAGTTTATTTATATTGAACTTACACATTATTATCTTAGGGTAAGATACTTATTTCTATGAAGTATGTTTTGCCTAGAAAGGGTTATTATGTTACAACCATGAATTCCAGTTTCAGCTTATACTGAGACAGATCTGCTGATCATGATCTTGACCTGAAAGGCTGAAACGAATCTGATAGATTGGTATCAGTCTGGTATAGGCCAGCTTTGACCGTATCGGCCAATTAAGATCGGTCATATCAGTCAAAACTCAGGCTGAAATGAATCTTTATAAAGATTCAGGTTAGATCTAAAATGGTTTGACCTAAGAGACAACAATAATTAATATCCTCATTGCCTTCTTTTTTAGTTTTCAACTTTTATTGTCTATCTCTCTCACAAACATTCTCCTCCCACCTTATACACTTCACTGAGCTCTAATTAGTTCATGGCTGATCTCCTAAAACCCTTCCTGTGTTCACCAATTTATTCTAATAGATGTTTAAAAACTTCTCTTTGTATCGTGCATTACTGTTGCCCCATAGTTATCTTTCATTTGGAGAAGTATGGAACTTCTTTTCATTGTGTTAGTAGTATGATTATAATATTCACCATTTCTTAAGACTTTAAATTTCCAGAGTACGCTTACACCTCTATGTAATAGAGCCTAACTCAATCAGTCTTACCATAACTGCAACCTTGGCCTAATATTTACTTTATGCCATTACAAATATAAGTTCTTACCTCGTTGCGAAGATCTCTTTTTCTAGCTTAATTTTCTGGAGCTAAAAAATGAGTATATGTCATTTCTTGGATTCCTTTAATCTATCAATATTCTTATTCTACTTGTTGCTTTTGTTCACGATGTTCAGTAAGCCTAGTAAGAGATCATTTATTCTGCCAGTGTTGCTTGGTTTTCAGGTAACTGGCCTCAGCGTATCGGTGCAAATCATGAAAAATAAACTAGCTCCTGCAATGAGGAAAGCTAATCTGGATATAAGATTTGGCAGGGGTATTTGCCATGAGGCTGAGGTTCTGGAGATGGCTTCTTCTCGTGGAATTATTGTGAGGGAAGAAAATGGATACTGGATGAAAGGAAAATTTTTCGAGGACCAGTTAGAAGCTGAACAGTTTCTAGTCGAAAATAGTGCTGTTACAGATGAGCTTGTTGGTGTCTTAAGAGAACAGCTATTTGAGATGACATCGTAAGATGCCTTGAGTTAGAATCTGAAGGTTAGATATTTTAAATGGCAGGGGCAGCCTCTTGCATTAAATGCCTTTGGGACTTTATGATGAGAATGGTAAACATTGCATGAATGTTCAATAGGGTGCAATACCACTGAAAGGAAGTGCAGTTGCAGGAAGTGAAATTTATAAGATTTGATGATTATCACTAAATGTTCAATAGGGTGCAATACCACTGAAAGGAAGTGCAGTTGCAGGAAGTGAAATTTATGAGATTTGATGATCATCACTTACTCCAAGAGCCTAACTCTGGTCTCCACAAGCTGTAGAGCTTCTGATTCTTGATATCATCAAATTGCCGATGATGGATTAAGAGGGTCATTCTAATTTGTTTGGATGAGAGCGGGCCACACAATTTGATATCCGGCTAGAAAAGTACCTTTTGTTAGTAATTTCAAGTATGTTTATTTTACTTGGTTTCAGTTTCGGTGTATCTATAAGACTAATGACATAGTCATGCTCATTGTTTCATCAGTCAAATGCTATTTCAGTTAAATGTGAGCAATGACATCAAATCCAGGATCTGTTTTTGTGCTTTATTTCCATATAAGTGAATCAAATATGAGAGGAGATGATTAAGGACATCAAAACTTCAGTACCACCATATCGTTACATGCCTTTGTGAGCTTCCTGTGTAAGATGATTCAACTTCAATCAAAGTCAACTTTATCCTTCTTAATCTGAAAGTTGACTGGTCTTCTAATTTGGATAATCTGGTGCACTGACTGGTTTTATAAATATTACACACTCTGCAGTACACAGTTGTTTGATAGTTGAGTTCCTTTGAGTAGATACTATATTGTGTAACACTCAAATAAGCAGCGGATGAGTAAGGAGTACAGACTCTGTCGTTGTGTTTATTTATCAGCTTAGCTTTCGGTAAAAATTTATGTTCACATAGTACCAGAGCAGGAGTTAATATACATTTAATTTCTTCAAAGAATCATAAAAATAGAATATCAAGAGCTCTCGTTTTACCTTTTCCTTGCCGGCCTATTTTGAAGAATTGAAGATTTGGCCAGTATTTGTTTGTGGAATGAAGTCAATTCTAGATGAAGTTATTCTAATTTTTAATACCAGTATAAATTATTCTATTTTTCAGCTGAATACTAGTATAATGAGTAACAATTATATTTGAGGTGATATAAAATTAATATTAAAATAATGAGAAATAATAAATGTGTATTGGGATTCGGTGACATTTAAAATAAATGACAAAAATACTCTTAATTGGATGTAGAGTAGTAGTAATTAGTGATGCCTAATCTAGGGGCAAAATAGTAATTTGAGTTATTATTAAAGTTGTTTCTAGAAGTTGTATGGAATAAAAGGAGAGAGTATGATAAATTAGTATACCAAAAAAAGTTTAAGTTGTTTGGTTAGTATACCAGAATAAAAAGATTTATTTAAAAAAACATATATTCCTATTTCAAAAGTGAACGAGCTAAAAGAAGAAACATAATTATGAATACTATAGCGGTGTTCTCTTCTGAGGTGTTTTTTGAGATTACCTTAGTTATTCTTATCTTGATTAGATTTTTAGGTGAAGGCATAAGCAAAAGATGGCCAATGGAACAGTGCTCAAATAATTAGATGGGTTCATGGTGTATAAGTATACTCCGGGTTCAAATTCTAATTGGTATCGATTATACTGAGATATTATTAAGTTCTCACTTCTCTCAACAAATAAAAATATACCCCTCCCTCCGCTGGATGAAGTTATTTTAAGGTCAAAGCCTAGATGATCCATATGTAAATAGTGAAATCAGGGAGAGAAGAATCCCTTTTGGGAAAAAAAAAATAGGAAAGAAAATCAGTTTTCAGATGTAAAAGAAAAATAATAACTCATACTTATTTTATATATGATTGTCACTATTAGACAATGTCATTGTTTATTAGTCATAAAATTAGCTACTAAACCACATTGCAAAACCACAACCCACACAGAAGTTGAGAAAACTTTTATGGGTTATTTACATTAACTGCTAATGACAAAGAACAGACCTGCACCTCTCACTGGAAGAAACTTGACATCATGCTTCAGGATGCATTCTCCGGAGCTACCTCAAGGTGCTGCATTCATCCAAATTCAGCAGCAAGCATTCAGAATCGAAGCTATGGTTTTTTGAAGATCTTCGCGATGTAACATGACCTCTCTGGGCTTTCAACCGTGGTGATCTCTGGTTAAGCATAGGAGGCTTGCTGGCTTTAGTGATGCATGCGTCACTGGCAATGGAAGGAATTGGCGAGAGTGGCCTATTCGTACATGGAGAACATTGCTGAGAACGAATGTCTGCCGACATCCCCAGCCGCTCTCTCGGTGTACTCATCGATCTAAATCTTGCCTTGGCTGATGCCGTTGACGCCATGTAACCTGGGAAATAAGGGGAGCTTGTCAAGGAATCATCATCCCTTAGGGAAGTTTGACTCGATCTATCAAAGGATCTTCTCGCCAAGTACTTGAATTGAACTTCTTCCTTGTGTTTGTTTGAGGAATCTAGAGGTCTAAATGAATCTGATCCATGCATCTTGGAGTCAGGGGTTCTCTTAACTGAACGAATTTCGGGAATATCCTTATCTAGTTGTTGTGAACCAACCCATTGATCCAGCCAGGTCCATCTGCCGTTTAGATCATCAAGATCTTTAGATATAAACTGCCTTCTTGCATTCAGCCCCTCCTAAAGAAACATTTGTGGAAAAAAGGAAACAAAAAAAAGGAGAGGAAGAATATTAAAATCAAATCAAGTGATTATAAGAAGCTACTTAGGAAGTAGGACTGTCAAGAAATGTAACAAAAATGATCAACCTGATGGGAAGATGCATATTGCAATGCTCGTACTCGCTTTAATGAAGCCTCTTCCCTCGTTTTCAGCATGGCTTTTATCTCTTCCTTCGACAAAGTACTGCTGTCCCAATTTCGCTCCTTGTTTCATGCGAGAAAGAAATAGTTAGCAGAACTTTGGCAAAGAGAGTAACATTTATTTAGCCAAAGTTCTAAGGGAAGACAAGTTTCTGAAACTAAAGTAAGATAGCACGACACAGTCATAAGATCACTGGTACATTATGAAAGATGAGAGGCTGCTTTCTTTCTTGGTGGCGGGTGATGTCTCTGGTAGAGTAGCTTCTTATGCTACTAGAACTGAGACGTAGATTATTGCGAGAATTCAAGGGAGGAGTTTCATATCCTTTAGGCTCAGCTGCTAAGCAGTCATTGGTATCATCATCCAAAGAACTTTATATAAGAAAACATCCTATATTGACGTGAACAGTCAATAAGAGATTGATAAGACCATAGGACGAAGTTGAAGAACCTGCCAAAGCATAGACTGCCGGAGAAACAACCCTATTCATGTTGCACAGGAAGTTTCCTTATCCAATTCCTAATAACAAGTTGCACTGTTGGGTGGGCTTATGCAGTGTCAGTTTACTTATGTGATTTCTAAGAACAAAAGGTATATTGTCATCTCAATATTGGTGTCGGAAACAAGGGGAAACAGTTTCCTCTTTCTAAAACTCTATAATATCTAATAAGTATGTCATTTATTAAGTGATATCAAGTTTATATTTCTGGCTAGGCAACAAAGATCATTTATTTTTATCTGTCTCAACAGTATGCCAACATCTTTGCAAACTTTATTATCTGTATCATTCATAAAATATGGTCCAGATCACTTGTACTTGAACTTTATTTTTTTAATTATATGTGGTCTTTACCTATCTTAGAAAGTAACAGAAGTTTTCCCTATAATCCTCTCTGTAACATGCGCTTAAACAGGGGTCATAATTTTAAAAGGTTCATCTATGTGGCATACCAATTCTTGCATTTTTGTAAGAGAAGCCAAGTAATTAATACTGCCTGCGAGAACTTATTCGTGGGTCATAGGTATATTGAATAACACGCCATAAACTAACTTTGTACAGTTTAATTAGCATGAAGAAGAAAGACCTTATATCGTGTAAACTAATGGGTTCTAATAACTTACATATGTTTTTGGTCCCCTCGCTTCTCTCATTTTCCGCTGAGCATAAAAGTCTTGAAGATTATCAGCAGTCTTAACTCTAGTGGCACGGGCATGTGACTGGATCTTCATGAGAGACTGCAAACCTTTTAATGTAATGGCTGTTTGACGTCTCACTGCTTGGCCACGGACCAAAGCTTGAAGCCTTACGAGGCCCTTTAATGCTCGCAAGGCTCTCCTTGCCTAAAGGGAAGTTGGAGTCAAATTAGTTGAGAAGATCAATCAAGAGTTGTTTATATAAGCAAAAACATAGATACAAAAGGAAAGGAAGACAGTAATAGCAAAGCACTCTAAAGCCTACCTAAAACATCCAAAACCCAGGTATACTATCGGCCAGCAATGAAGTTAACAATGCAAAGAATAAAAAATAGCAGCAGAAGTTAAACTAGGAGACTGGCTTATATGTTTGCCCAAGAAATTCACCGTTAAAACATGTATGACAATGCCTAGAGGCTAGAAGGGTTTTGGATTATCTTGAAGGATTGCTGACATCTTAGCATGTAAATGTTAAATTATGTTATCTTTCGATTTTATATGGTGTCAGTGTACTAGTAAGCACAAGTGAATTTATTATACTGGAAATTCATACTTTAAGAATATACTGTATTGCGCAAGTTTCTGTAGCACACTTTTGAACTTTCACTGATATAACCCAAATTGATGATCTTATCATAAGAGGGTATCCAAGTGAATGAGGCTCGACTAATATGTCGTATGGAAAGGGTTAGGTGTACATACCTTTAATACAAATACACAATAGTTTAGTGAATTCAATGCCAATATATTCTTTCAAATTTCAGGAGAAGTGAGAAAATGGCAGTAAAGAAGGTTCGGGTAAATCAAACAACATATTTGCTTCATCTTAAGCAATAAAACTTTCATCCTGCTTTTCGTCTCATTTAGTTCCTAGGTGCAAGCATAATGGTGAACCGCTTCAGGCACCTGTTACTGCTAGGCCGATGTTTAGCAAATTTACTATTTAACATAAGTCCAAAGCCATTGCACTTCAAATGAACCCATTGAAACCCTTCAACCATCCAATTGCATGTACTTAATATTACGTCTTTCAGCATCAGGTCTCAAGCCTTGATAAAGAACAAGGGTTTCCATAAGTAGTTTGATAGACAGTATAAACTAATATCAAGAAAACTTTTAAGATAAATCCTCTTTTTATTCCTTATTTCCTTTTTACTTTGTTCGAAAGACCCATGTAAATTAGCAATTCCATGCAACATCAACCTAAAGCGAAGGAAGCTAGTTAACTATGTATAGTTTGTACAAGTGATATATCTGGTCATATTCTGGACTGAATAACCTTTAAGTAGAACGGAAGATTTACTTGGAGAATAGAAAAGTATGGAACTCCAAAATCGTTAACAAGTTTCATAATTTGGCACATATTACTAATTAAAAAAATTCAAGAGAGGTTGCAGATAAATGCAAACTCTTGAAAGAAGCATAGAATAGAAGGAGTGAAATAAATGTTTGCATGCTGCTCACGTTTGAAGTTCAGATGTGTATGTGGCTCCCCGGATAGATATGTTTTTTGCTAACATGTTCTTCAAAAAATACATAACGATATGTTAGGGAATTTTCTAGGCATGTTAGGTTTTCCTTAATGTGTAATGATTGGGAAGAACACTGACTCCTAGAAGAAATAAATATTCATACAGTACAGAACTACAGATAGAATAACAAAGATGGAGATTATGAAGCTACTACATGAAATTCTTTACAAGGATAGAGAACTATAGTGCGAGCAGAAATTGAAATTTGAAAGGTATCTAATAAAAGGAAGAGGATAGAAGGTCTAATAGCATCATACCCGAGTTCTACAGAAATGGAACATTTTTTAACTAATGGAAGAAGTGTTGTTTAAGTCAAAAGATTTCATCCTGTTGAAAGTATTCACTCTACAACAATAAACATGACTAATGTGAATGTGGAAGTTCCTTATGATGTGCAATGTGCAAACTTTGTGGTAGGATTGCTAAGCTTTTATCTATGTGATGAAAAAATTCAGATACGTACAAGATATCCACGAAAAGCAGTCTGAATTTTAATTGCCGCCACTTCAAAATTCCGAAAATATGATGAAGGAGCCCCTGTAAGGCGGACAACCTGAGCAGCTGCCTGAGCAGCAGCAACCGCAGCCTCAGCAGCCGCTGCAGTTGCAACTGCAACAGCAACTGCATGTTTGCCCTGCTCTTCTTCTGCTTGTCTTAGTAAACTTGACGGAGCTGGTAATGTAAGAGATTTTCTGGACTTGAGCCTTCCTAGAAGCCATAGTTTCCTCCTTTCCTAGCAAATGAGCAACACGACTTGTTCAATATAAGAAGTTAATACTATAAAAACAAATGATGTTTTTTAAAAGAAATTGGCTTTACCTTTTCTGGTGCCGTTCCTGACTCGGAGATGAAAAATCTCTTCAATCGGTTGAACCAACTCTTTTTCTTTGCCATCAAAAGGTCATCACAAGATCCACTAATATTTCAACATGTATACCATCTTCCAAGTTTCAAAAGCAACTCATTGCAATAAAAGAGTGCTTATAATAGTGAAGGTAGTTGAAGGGTCATTATCTGGCAAGAAACAATTTCAGCTATTATGATTGACTGGAGACGAACCTATAGAAGAAAGATTCCTTTAATCAGGATAAGGAAGAACAAAAAAGATAGAGATAGCTAATAATGAATTTAATGACATATTGGACTTTTTATGATTAATAACCGTTCAAGTACTAAAAGTGTGGTTTTAAGAAAAGAGAAATTTCTATATATTTAAAGCAACTGAGAAATATTCAATGCATCCTCTTGGAACATTACAATTCTAAGGTCTAAGCAGTAAAAATTCCCAAGTAAAATTGTGGGTTAGCTGAGAGATAAAGAACCAATTGCAATAATTCCGATGGATGATAAAGTGATACTGGTATAGTGTGCCCATAAGAAGAATTGATACTAAGAAATCCCAAATTTTACCATCATATGCACAAGAAAAGAACTTGTATAAAATTCTTCTGCAGGCAAAAGCATGGGAAACCCAAGGCATCCATCCAACTGTGAGCTTTTACTGAATTTCCTGAATCGAATAGGAGAGTGGAAAAAACTACCCAGAATTGCAGAGAAAGTAGGAAGCACAGAAACAAGACTGCAGAAGTTATCAAGATTCTTGCATAGTGGAGAACACAAGAGTTGGATATCATCTTCCACAAAGAAAGCAATAAAACAAAAAGTATAAGAAAAGTATAACAATGGCAATGCATCACTCACAGGATTCTCTAGAAGCAATCCAATAAAGCTCAATCTAACATCAATCTTAAAATGACAATCCATTCAACTAAAGAGGAAAACACTAATAAGGGAAAACAAAAGCAGAAAAGGGAAAAAAAGAAGAACAACAACAATCCAATGTGTTTCTTCCTAAATTAGCAACTTCTATCATTCAGAACTACGAGAAGACAGAAGATTGCAGCCTGCATAACACCAAGATGACAGATTGAGACATTAGGAGACACTTCTATGATTCTCCTTTTGTCCAATTTTCTATATACCTGTAGAACAAAGAGACATCAGTGGTGCAGGCTCCTCAGCTTCCTCAGTTGCATTCTTGAAGGGGTTTCAGCTTTGGGAAAGACATCAGGAAACCAAATTGACCCCAACAACCCAGAATGACATCTAATATCCCATCTTGGGTCTCCCCCTCTCTCTCTCTCTCATGTTGTGTCTTTTTGACTTTTTGTTGGCTTTGCATCACCAAAGTGGTTGGCAAGGGTGGAAAAGGACAGGGAGTGGCCTGAGTGTTGGCAGATTAGCACTGCGTTGCATGTTGCTGGACTGTGGAGAGGGAGATCTCCCAGACTTACCCTCAGCTTTGGTGTTTCTTTTTTCTAGTATTGCTTTCACACAAGTAGGAGCTCAGACTCAGAGCCCCTCATGGAAGGATAAAACTACCCAAATGCCCATGACAATCGCCTAATTTTTAATTTTACGTAACGGTTTTTTTGGTTGGACAA
This sequence comes from Typha angustifolia, assembly GCF_048772165.1. Taxonomy (NCBI): domain Eukaryota; kingdom Viridiplantae; phylum Streptophyta; class Magnoliopsida; order Poales; family Typhaceae; genus Typha; species Typha angustifolia. The sequence continues at coordinate 4,014,658 of NC_133252.1, read as the reverse complement.
AGTTGCTCTGTGTATATATATATAGAGAGAGAGAGACGTCGCATTTGCCATAATTTAGATTCTAAATTGAACTGTTGCGGATGTACTAACATTAAACGTGATAGAGATAAAAATATAAAAGTTATTAACTTTTATTGCCGATCTTTGTCACGTCTTTGTATTCTAGCACATATAAATTATCTATGATAAATTAGAGGTTGGCCACGCTAACAACATAGTAAGTTCTTATCAGCAAGACTGGTACCGACATCAATTGGGCTATCAACTTATTTATTGATAGCTCTGGCTTACCTTATGGACTCCTGTATTATAGCCAAGAGAGAAGCAAAAATTGCCCTAAAAATTGTCGAAACTTAGATTTAGAGAGAGCAATCTTTTTAATATTTTTGGTCTCTTCGTTAAAATTGTGAGAGGTTGTATATAATTAAGAGGATCAAAATATCGTAAAAAGAATCAAAGATTTATATGAAAATAAGATCAGAAAGAAAGAGTAGATGTAATCAACCCAACTTGTTATCCCAAATGTAATTATTGATGGATATTTGCATGCTAACTACTCTACCATTAATGAAAAAAAGAAGTATATAATAATAAAAAAAGAGTTTTTTTGAGATCTACTGTAGGAAGTGGTGAATGTCTAATCTTGTATGGTTCAGGAGGTGCTTTAGAACTATCTCTCTGTCAATTTGCTAGCTAAGAAATCCACATTGAAACTCTCTTAGTTGTTTTGCCTTTCCACACCTTCCCCACTCCCCAAATCCACAGCCACTTGACACTGCCACTGCCCTTCCACACCTTCCCCACTTCCCAAATCCGCAGCCACTTGACACTGCCACTGCCCTTCCAATCAATGTAGTCTACACACATCACAGTTTCACATTTTGTTCATTTATATCACTGGTCAAAGCCATCGAATTTGAATTAGATCACATTTTATTCCACACGAGTAAGTGGGGGCATGCTAAAAATCGATTCATTAATTATAGGTAATGGGTAGTAATGTAGCATATCATCTGGCTCTAAAATCAGTGAAGTGGCATTCGGAGAACCCAGCTAGCTTCAAACTTGATTGAGATTCACCTTTTTTAAAAAAAATCTTGGTTTAGTTACTTCAAACGGGTTTAGAAAAATTAAGTGTTTGGTTGTGAATCAGAGAGAATTGATATATTTAATTTAAATTAAAGTGTTTTTCATTGATGATATTTTTTGTAAATTGACAGAGAGGCTCCTTGAGGTTGATGAATATTGCAATAACCAAAATATAAAAAAAGTTAAGTTTATATGTGTCTTTCCCTTTCTCTTCTTCCGTGATTTTCTTAACTATCTCAAACTATAATCATGACGAGTCCTGCTAATATTATCGATGATGTTGGTAACCCTATGGATTATTTCATACTCCCCACGCTGATGTTGGTAACCCTATGGATTATTTCATACTCCCCACGCTGCTATCAATCTATTCCTCTCTTCTTTTCTCCTCGTTGAAGCATTGCCATAGCCATTAGAGACTACCCTGCAAACTGTCAGTGAGTCCTCTTTCACATTTTAAAATCAATTTCATTATAATTAGGTGCATTTAGTATAACTTTGCTTTAAGTATTTTGACTTTGCCGGCAAAGTATGTTGACTGGTGACTTCAGGCTACTACTGGGCAACTGGAAGCTTTGTGTGCGCAACGTCGTGCTATGGGTACCTTCTCGAGTACTCTAGGGTTCTATGGGAGGCTACGTCAAGTAGCTTCTCACTGATAAACTTTATTCTCGTGTTGGGCCACCGACATTGATGCCAATTAGTCCCATCCTTTAGGACAAGTTTTCCTCCATGAGAGTAAAGTGTAGGTGCCCTTTATTTGAGTCTTCATAGCTCCATATGATAGATCGACTACTCTTATGGTCATTGGACATGGTGTTATTTTCACCACCAGTTGTTCCAATTGGCTTTCCTTCATCTCATATGTGTTGCCCCTATCATGGTGAACCTGTTGGCTTATCTAATTTGGGTTGTCGATGATATGATCTCCCCTTAGGCTAAGGTTTGATATCTTACAATTCTCTGATCTAGACTAGATCTGGCACATAACTTTATAATAAGATCCCAAAATATGCCGCCATCAGATCGATGTGAAATTTAGATATGTTGTAGCCCTAGAAAAGAGCTTTCTGACAAATTAAGTTTTAGGCAAATCGGATATGGGGATCTCGAGATATCATCCGATTAGTGGATGAACGTCAGGGTGGTCTGATCAGGATCTGTGGATGGAGGCACAAGATCCTAGATGATGGTGGTTGGAGGCGGACCAGCATTAATGGGGTGGCACTGGTGAAAAGTGATGGTGGAAGAGTTATGGTTGATAGAAGGGTTAGGGCAAGTGTTGAATAGATTGGAAGAAGGGGATGAGAGGGCCGCCCCTAAGGGTCTAGGGTGATTGGCCGGTCGAAGGAGATTAGAAACGGTGTCGCCGAGGATTGAGAGAACGAGAGCGAAGAAGACAAAGGAGGCAAAGAAAAACTCAATTTTTCAATAATAATTCTCTGGTTGCTATCCACATCCCTTTAGAGGCTAACTAAACAATACAATTTCGTCGACCGCGTTCAAACACGCCCGATCGAGTTCGAATGCACCGAGTTCGCTTTCTCTGGATTTGCGAACGCGATGCAGGTGTTCGAACGTGCCTGTTTTTCACTTCTCGGGATTTGCGAACGCGATGCAGGCGTTCACAGTGCGTTCGAACGCATAATGCACACTCTCACAACCACGTTCACAACCGCATTCGAACGCACTCCACCCGCGTTCGAACGCGACTTACAGAAAACTTATGTTTTTAGGAATTAAACACTAAAACAAGAAAGAAGGACACTCCTAAAGTGTATCCATGCTCGAGACGACATCGGTGAACTCAGAATCGTATCAGTCGATGACAGTAATCGTCGATAATCTTCTTCGTTTATTTCTTCTTGTCACATCTCCCTCTAAGGGACACGATGTGAGCTCAATCCCAACCCTAAGTTGTTTTTGGTAGGGTAAGCTCTTTGGTTGGGTCGGATGAAGGCCCAGCCCAACTTGGTTATGTTCGGGCTTTAGCATAGCCAGCCTCATTTTAGTGGACGAGCTATGGGCCTGCATCCTAGCCTAAGTAGCCAATTCTTGGGCTTCAATCTAACCCAATTAAGCGATTTAATTAGTTGCAATCTTTAGAAATTTTATATATTGTTAAATCAAAACTATAAATTTATTTATCGATAAATGTGATTTTTACCTGAATAATTGATTTGAGCTATTCCATAGGGACCACGGGAGAGTAGATTCACTCATTTTTTATTCATCTCACATTACATGTTATTATGCTATCATGTCATCTACTATAATATTACTCCCGTGCATTATTATTCTTCGTGTCATTTTATATTTCGAGCAATGTTATATTTCATGCATTGTGGTATTTCGTAAAGTGTTATCCTTTGTGCACCTAGAGGAATCTAGTTATGAGTAGGTAAGACTTTGAAAATAGTCACATCTATATTCTTCGTGCATCTTCTTATGGTGACTTACATCTACTTAAAAGTCCTAGGAACATACCTAATCCTGATCATATAGAATAGCCCTAAGCTAGACGAAATTTTTTTTTTGAGGTGTTTCTAGTGTCTTTTCATAATCCTAACTAGATCAATTAGGAGGAAAAGACTTAAAGTACTATTTCAAAGTGACTTCTAATTGATGTGGATCAATAGGGATAGTCCCAATGTGACATTTTAATGTGGATTTGAATTTTTTTTTTTTTAGTTGATGGTTCGTTTTAGTATTATTTCGAGAGATATTTTGTTGTCTAACTTTACTTATCTCATTTAAGAGTTTTTATTTAATTGAGTAGTAAATTATATTGAATTCTTTTTATTGTAGATTTGAAAAGTTAATGTTATGGTTTCGTGTGTCTCCAGTCTATTACATATATGATCAATCATAATTCTGATTCTGGGTCATGATAGATGTAATACACCAAAATAATATTATATAGAATTAACCTTTACAAAATTTCATATTATCATAAAAAAATGTGTTCATTTTATGAGCTTTGTTTTGCACTATGCATATAAATATCTACTTGTATATATACAATGCATACTAGGAGATCTGTAATATTTGCTAATAAGTATATAATGTAAGTTTCTAGGTACAAAATATAGTTATTTAGGTAGGAAATGACATATTCTATCATTTAGCCTTATCAAGGGTAAAATTATAAATTTAATTTAAGACTAAAATTATTTTAAATGTAGGATAAAAATAAGGTTAGCCCATATTCCCACTCAGTTTTAACCATGCTTTAAAAAAAATTATTGTTCAGTTAAGAAACTCCCTATTTTCATTCCAAATATACAATAAGGCAATACCATGCAATAACGGTGTTATAAATTTATTATCTCTACCTCTCCTAAGGAATTTACACTAAAAAATTATTAAGTTTTAATAATAGTAAAATTAGGCTCTTAAAATATATGTCTAAGATACACACCTTTCTATACTGGATCTCAATCTCAACTCTAATTACATTTCTCAAATCAAAGTGATATGTGACGGGCCTTATTATCGAAATCTATAGCCGCTCTATTTGGTTGGTGAAAAAGTCTTAAATACAAATAAAAGATTTTTACATATGGGTGAGAGAGGAATGCGATAAAATTTTCATACCTTCTCATCTGAGATAGAAAAACGTGCATAACTTAAAGTTATCCACATTGATAACACTTACGCATAATTTTATAGAGGAAGAGAGTAGTGTTTGGGTGCTATTTATAAATATCGAGGAGTTAATTTGTGCCGTTCGAACGGAAAGCCTTCTTGCCTCTAAAATGTGTTTTTGATCTTTACAATTCACTCTAACAAGTTACAACTCATATGATTTTTTATTTTGCCATAAATTTGTCAATTACAAGTGCTAAAAAACTCCTCATTTGGTAATTTCGTGACAAAAACCAAAAACTCCTATTAACAACTGATTCTAGAGTTACATCATCCTATTAGACCAAAACCAAAACACACGCTTTGACACGATAAAAGAAATCTACGGTCACTGAAAACACTATATGAAATGCACATAAGTGTGGAAGATCGGAATAATATCATAATAGATGTAATGTAATAATAACCGTATAGCATGAACTATTTAATCAACATTGAAAACTAAACATGTTGTATATAAACATCTATAGGCATTTAACACACAATACTAAGCATATCACATACCTATCAAGCACAACCAATATCACACAGTCACCAAGCACAACCAAAACATAGTCAATAAGCAAAATCAAGACATAATCATTAAGCACACAAAAGATAGTCATTAAGATACAAAAGACCCACACACCACTACCCCTTTTGTCTGAAATTGATAAGACAACTAGGCTCGAGGAAAATGCTACAGTAATATGGCCACAATGTCATTTAACACATTCCCTTGACGAGCTTGCTCCTCTACTTGCCTAGTTTACTCAACTGAAATCTACTAAAGTGAAGAGGAGAGGTCAGTCAAAGAACCCTCAATGACCAAGTCGAGAAAATATGGTTGGACTCTCAAGCTCAGTGGAGCGACCAACTAGAGCTTCCTCCTCTTCACCCTCAGACTCCACGGAGGCCTCAGACCATGGACGACGAGCCCCCAAAACATGTGGATGGCCACGGCTCAGTGTGATCATTTTTAATTGACGAGGAGAGGAGATAGATGCTTCTAAAGAATCCACAACAACACCCCGTTGGAGACACAAATCTGAGACGAACATGTCAAATGGTAAACCTTCAATCGTCAAATGAGCAAGCATCATCGAGGAATTGTACATGAAGGATCTGAGATTAATAGGAACACCAGTTGCTATTGCATGAATGAGATACGCTCTATCTTGGTCTAGTTATGTGGCTGAGCTTTGGGCTACACATTGAAAAAGCAAATTAAGTTCAAAATCCCAATGAAATTGTTAAGGGAGGCATGGGGGATCATATTGGAGCTCCAAACAACATCTGGATTGACAATCATGTGAACAAAGGAAGAAATGTTGGGAGGAGAGGCGTCAATATACGAAAACTTTGAATGTTCAACTTTGAAAAGATGGAACTAAGAGGAGATCAAGACAGAACTCACTGAGATATCCACTTTTTTAACTCTCGATAACACTCGATCTTCACTTATATCGGCATTCATATAGAATTCTCTGACCACTTTGACAAATGCAATCCATTCATGTTAACCAACCCTAACCAAGATTGTCGACAGAAATAGAATCCACTCCCAACTTCGTGAAATCAAGCAATTTGACATTTCGCTCTATCAAAACTGAACATTTAGAAAACATTTCCAAATACTTCTTCTCACCCTCTTTTGAAGCAAATCAATTCACTTAGGGTTGAGAACCACTCGCACCCACACCAACACTAGAGACCTAGCATTTAGTAACCGCAAATTTTTACCGAGACATGGTTCTTACTAAAATAATAAGGCAGAAGAGGGCAACATTCAATGAAAAGAACTCCAAGTGAAAAACACAACACAAAAGGGAGAAATACGTGAGAGATCAAGAACCCATACCTTACTTTCGGATTAAATCAAGTCATGCAAGGAATCCAAGCAATTTGCAAGCATAAGATACTGGAGAGGACGAAGGGGAGGAGAAAAGAAAGAAGGAAGAAGAAGTGAACTGTTTTGAATAGTTTTAAATAGTTCAACCTAATATCATTTGAACGAGATCCAAGATGTTCAAAAGAGATTTAAGACGTTCAAACGACATAAGTGAAACTCGAAGAGGAAAAAAAGCCCTATTCGAATGACCATGTTATGTTCGAATGAGATGTAATGGCACATAAGGATGTTCGAACGACAACCACCTGTTCAAATGGGATTGTTAGAATTAAGATAGAATACATTTTTCAGCACAATTTCTAATAACCAAAACAATCCCACAAGCCAAATCTTCTTTCAAAGATATATTCAAAACCAAAATGTGACACATTTTTACCAAGGATCTGCGACAAGAAATTCAGGAAAGCTTCCATTTAAACCGAAGATAACAAGTTTTTACTGATGTAAAACAAACTTGCGATAATAGAGGCATCAAGATCAATGAACACATGAAGATGATACATTGGAAAGATAGACTAAAGTAATGACAAATGGGAATAGCTATGATAACGTGGACTCATACACAATTTCTGACAAACTATCAAGTGATCTCGACACAAGAATTATCAAGATACGTCAAAGGAATGTCTAATTCACATTAAGTTCAAACCAGCATTCACCATGTACTAACGCATAGGGAGAATTAATTCTGCAATGATAGTTTTCACTCTCAATGATAGGTAGCCATTTTCTTAATAATAGAAAAAGAATGCAACATAAAATTCACCGTCAAATTGGACAAATGAGTAAGGTGGCTTTCATAGTATCACAAGGTAGCTCTTTTAATCGATCTTTTTCTCTCTATATATCTTATATATATGTATACAATTTTTTTCTAAAAAAAAAGCAAGTTGGTGAAATGCTTTATGGTCATCTAGTATATGAATATGGATATTCTTGGGAGTAACAAGTTATATCATTGAATCAAAGATCAACATAAGATTCATAGAAAAATTTAAGAGTAGAGCTCAAATAAAAACAGTCAAGATATATATAGATGGTAAACATTACTCAGTCATCCTACTAATATGTTAAGAACGCATAACACATCACCGCACTACCATATATCTACATTTATGTTTACAAGAGCTAAACAAGAATATCAATGTTCAATAGATGAATCTAGTTCCCATCATGGTACAAATAACAATTTATTTTTTGTTATAATTAATTTAAACAAAAACTAGCTAAGAAAAATAAAAGAAAAAAATAAAACAAACAAAGAAATTAGTTGGAAACAACACACTCCCAAAATGTTCCAAAGGTTTCATAAACAACTCACTCAATTATAACTCAGTTTATATGCATTCCAAAGTAATAATCTTGTTCTTAACTAAATCCCGGATGAAGTGATGGTGAATATCTAATAATTTATAGATATTATTTTCTAAAATATTTTTGTACGACAACCAAGTATTTTAATATACAATTTATATAGTTTTATAGTTAGTATCTTCAAATTTCATATATTCTAGATTTTATAGATATTAATTCTGAATTCTATAATTACTAATTATAGATTTTGTACCAGAATAGTGGGGTGCGCACCTCGGCATAAGTTTAATATACAAACACAATTAGCAGATCAAATGTGCACCCGAGCAGAAGTTTGTAATACTAAAAACTTTTTAAGAAAATAAAAAAAATAATATAGCCTTAGTGCTCATAAGCCCAAAAGACTCAAATTTTTTTTTAAAAAAAAATAGTAACCTTACCTTATAGTAATATTGTGGGCTTATAAGCTAGTAATGAACTTCTCACAACCTTAAAAAGAAAAATAGTAACTTTACCTTATTAATGATTCCAAGTTTGTAAAATAATAATAAACTTACCGACCTACAACTTTACTAAGAAAAAAAATATAATAAGCAATACTTATGAGCCCGCTTGTGAGCTTATAAACATGCAAGCCCCCCACAAAAATATTTTCTACTAAAAGAGATACAAATTTTTAAATATATATTAAACTTTAAATTAATTAGTTTTATATAATCATAATATTCTGATACTATATCATCAAAAGTTAAATGATATTTTGATCCATTAAATTCACATATTATTTATTTCCTTTCAAAATAAATATTTTTTTTCACCTCTTTCAAATCATATTAGATATAATGATTACACTCTTAGCTTAATTTAAAAAAACACTATATTTTTTTATAGTCTAATTCAAGTTAAATATGGCTAGAAATAAAGCAAACTAGTGCTGTTAAGACTTAAAATGCTCTAAACAAAAAGGGTCTTACATTCTTGGCGCATAAAACTATAAGAAAATACTCTACAAAATAGTCCAATTTTGTCTAGTAGGATGAATTCTCGCTTAAAATTAGTTTCTCTAAATTAATTTTATTTAAAAAAAATATAGAAATTTTTTATAGATTAACTACCACGGTTATAAAAAGCTTTATTTAAAGTCGTAGACCAAAATAGACATAAATGTAGTCTCAAATTCAAAATTGATAACTTGCAAAATTTAATAGAGTAAAAATAAAATATGTATATATAGTATGGATTATAGAACCATTATATCATTCAATTCTCAAGCTTGATTCAAGTTTGATCTAATCATCTGACGGCTGAGATCGTATTTGGACGCATTAAAACTCCTCATTCCTAAAACCCTAGCTCTCCTCTTTCCTTCCCTCTTCCACAAAATCCTACTCGCCTTCCTTTTTCTTATAAACCCTAAGGCCGGCCGGAAACTAGGGTTTAGGGTTGTGGTGATCTCTCTACATGGCGGCCCTCTACCTCGTCTTCGAGTCGGCCTCCGGCTACGCCCTGTTCCACGCCTACGGTCTTGACGAGATTGGCCAGAACACCGAGGCCGTTCGTAACTGCGTCCTTGACCTTACCCGCTTTGGGAAGGTCGTGAAGCTTGTCGCTTTCACCCCGTTCGCTTCCGCCCTTGATGCCCTTAACCAGTGCAATGCTATCTCGGAAGGCAAAAACTCGGAAACTCTAATCTTTTTTTTTTCTCATCGAAGGTCATGGCCTTATTGGTTTATGTGGTGATTTTTAGGGATAATGACCGACGAGTTGAGGAACTTCCTGGAGATTAACCTCCCCAAGGTGAAGGATGCGAAGAAAGCTAAGTTTAGCGTCGGCGTTGCTGAGCCGAAGGTTGGGTCGCAGATCTCGGAGGTGACTAAGATTCCATGCCAGTGTAATGAGTTCGTCCTGGAGCTACTTCGTGGTGTAAGATTGCATTTTGATAGGTTTATCAAGGACTTGAAGGTGCGTTTTCTTATTTTTTAATCTCTGATGCGAGTTTATGGGTTTTTTTTTGTTGTTTTAATTCTTTTGTTTCTTATTGTTTGTTGCAGCCAACAGATTTGGAGAAGGCACAGCTTGGTTTGGGTCATAGTTATAGTAGAGCGAAGGTTAAGTTTAATGTTAATCGGGTTGATAACATGGTTATCCAGGCCATTTTTTTGCTTGATACCCTGGACAAAGATATCAACACCTTCTCGATGAGGGTCAGGTAATAGATTGGGGGACTAGGACTCTCCAGGAGTCTGCTCGCATTGTTATGATTACTACATTTTATAGTAGTGGAGAGTTTTTGATGTGCCTTGACTTGCATGAAATCTAAAAGCAGTTTGAAAGTATGTTCATTAAAATTCTATTGACCATTTCTATGGTAGAAGAGTTATTTATTTAGTTTCTTTAATGTTATCGACAGTCCACAGTCCACTTATAACATTTATACAATTTAACTTACTATTATAGCTCCCTAACACTGAAACTACTTTAGTTTTGTATGGCAAAGGTTTGTTAAGCTTATCGGGCTCCTTACATAGTTCCATTTGTCTGGAATGGAATCCGAACACTACTATTTTTCTTTAAAGACTGTTATTGTTTTTCTTTAATCTCATTTCCTCCTCTTTAAGAGTCTCATTTTCATCTGACTTGCACTAAAAGAAAAAAATGTCTCTTAGTTTAATTTTATTTTAGTGTCTAATCTGAATCACAACTTAACAGAGGATCTTAATAAAATGTTGGTTTGTGAATCCAAGGTACAAAAAAGAAAAATAGCGTGTTCTTGTTGATACTTGAATTGATACTAAACCATATTTCATATAATTGTATTTTTTGCAAATGAAGTGTTGGGAATTTCTTTTCGTTGTTGAGCATGATTAACTTGCAAAGTTACAAATGCTGTTGTTTCAAATGTGTTTGGTCAAGCTTATTGTTAGGGTACAGGATTTATCATTATTTCTTTTGCATACTTATATTCTATTACCCTCTGCTGTGAGCTTCTAGTTAAGATTGTAATAAGTGATTAAAATCTTTTTCATTTTATTTGACTCCATTGTGCAGAGAGTGGTATTCCTGGCACTTTCCAGAGCTAGTGAAGATTATCAATGACAACTATCTATATGCCAAAGTTGCAAAGTTTGTTGAGAACAAATCTGAATTAACTGAGGATCATATTCCAGCCTTGGAAGACATAGTTGGAGATGAGGACAAGGCAAAAGAAATTGTTGAAGCAGCGAAAGCATCCATGGGTAAGTATGAATCCAAAATTCCTTTGTAATTGGAAAGTTTATGCTACCTTATTTATTTGCTTTCCCTCACTTTTCAGGTCAGGATCTTTCTCCAATTGATTTAATTAATGTTCAGCAATTTGCTCAGAGGGTTATGAATCTCTCCGAGTACAGGAAGAAGCTCTATGACTATCTGGTTACAAAAATGAATGATATTGCACCAAATTTGGCTTCTTTAATTGGTGAAGTTGTTGGTGCACGTTTGATTTCTCATGCTGGTAGTCTTTCAAATCTAGCCAAGTGCCCTGCTTCCACTCTTCAGATACTTGGTGCTGAGAAGGCACTTTTCAGGTTTGCTCACCACCTAACTCCCAACTTTTGTTCTCCTAAAAAAATTGACTAAATGTCTGGGTCTATGCAAGTTGTTCTACATGTGATGTGCCTGAAACTATATATTATCAATGCCTATTGTGATTTCTTAATGAAATAGTGGAAGCCTTAAAGAATATAGCATTTTGCAATTGTGCAGATATCTGTTTGATATTTCTTTTTACTCATTCATCAAGATTTTTTATCCTGAAGTTTTATCAGAAAAGCCAGCTCTTTTAAAGTGAACTTGCCAATTATTTGGTGACAATTGTGTTACTTTTTATCTTTTGGTTATAGAGCATTGAAAACCAGAGGAAACACTCCAAAGTATGGTCTCATATTCCACTCATCTTTCATAGGCCGAGCATCTGCTCGGAACAAAGGTCGATTAGCTCGCTACCTTGCGAATAAGTGCTCCATTGCATCACGTATTGACTGTTTCTCAGGTTAGTGGTCTAACTTTAGTCCTATTACATATTCTACTGGCTTTTCCAAGTTCTGACAATTTAAATACATTTTAGAGACGAATACCACTGTTTTTGGAGAAAAACTTCGTGAACAAGTGGAGGAGAGACTAGACTTTTATGATAAAGGCGTTGCTCCTCGCAAGAATCTTGATGTGATGAAAGCTGCCATAGAGAGTGTGGTGAACAATGGCTCTCTGGAGGCTGATGGTAAGGGCATCTATTGACTGCATTTTCATTACCTAGATTTGAACTCTTCTTCTCAAAGAGGAAATTGGCTTGCTAATTAAGTGACAATTTTTGCAGAAACTGCCTAATGTTTTGGTATTTGTTGTTGAGATCACTAGAACAGAGAACTAGCTAAAGAATATTTTCTGGACTCTGCAACTCATTTGTTCAAGAAATGTCCTGACTCCTGGTTCCTGTAGTTATATCGTTTTCACTACTTTAATTTCTGCTATTTTAAAGCAGTTTCTTACAGTCGTGAATTAAAATTCTTAATTATAACTGCTAACAAAACTCTAAAACTGAATCTGTTTTTCAAACCCTGCACCTTTATTAGTTTCAATACACTCCCGATTGTTGTATTTCATTGCATCCTCTTTTAAGCTTTTGAAGCTTCTGTTGATCATGGAGACTCAATTCCTTCTCTCTTGTCAAACAATTAGTCTGCTCTCTCAGTCATTTGTGCTACTGTATGGGCTCATTCTGTTCTCGTCATATAGGTCTATCAGAATCAGAATACAAAAGTTTTAGGGTTACTTATGAATGCTTTCTGGAGGGAATCTGACCAGCAATACCTGATTCTCCAAATCACGTCAGTCTAGCAGAATCTGAATACAAAAGTTTTAGGGTTCCTTATGAATGCTTTCCAGAGGGAATCTGACCAGCAATACCCGATTCTCCAATTCGCATCCATGGAAAGTAGGTCGAAGTGTAAAAAGTTGCCTTTGTTTATCATTATTGGTATTGTATCTATGGCAATCCAGAGTAGGCATAAGTAACATTCTTAACTAGAACCACCCTCTTCACAACCTGAAAAATGAAGGCAAGGTTCAGCCTGGATTGCAATCAACACATTGCTGCCAGAATGATGATTTAGGAAGATTCCTGGATATTGAGAAATGAAATGAAGGCATTAATGTGGAAGGGTTCAAGCTTTATGTTCAAGTAAAGCCCTCCACTTGAATTTTAAGGGGGTTGTAGGCAAGATTTAAGGTTAAAGATGTAAACCTAGTATGTATATTGCATTGAGTCCCACATTTGTGATAAAATACTTCTTTTGTGATCTTTATTATAAATCCATAGATACATGTAATAAAATATTTCTTTTGTGATCTTTATTCTAGATAGAGAAAATGGTTAATGATTTGGATCATGATTCTAATAATCAGGATCAATGTACTTGTTCAGTTCTCATTTTCCATGTTTGCACGCAGAGGGAGGAAAGAAAGAAGTTTCAGAAAAGAAAATTAAAAAGAAGAAATCAAAGGCCGAGGCAGTGGATGATGATGTGCAGATGGAAGATGGAATTGTTGAGCCAGAAACTGAGAAGAAGAAGAAGAAAAAGAAGAACAAGGTCGAACAACAGGAGCAAACAGTGAATGGTGTCAATGGTCATGAGACAGAACAAAATGGAACCTCCTCTAAGAAGAAGAAAAAGAATCGTGAACAGGTAGAAGATAGCGATGCTCAAGTGGGGAAGAAGAAGAAGAAAAGGACAAAAACTGAAGATGATGAGTAGTTTGAAGTAATTTTGGCAAGCGTTTATTTATGTAGACTAGTTAATCAGGTTGCTATATATACTCTACTCCTGAAGTTTGCGATTTTGGCCCTATTCTAAGCTTTTGAATCTTATGGTCCGTGATCTGAAAATTTGACATGCTTCGTTGTTTATGGGTTTTTGCATGATGCTTAGAAATATTATGGTTTATGCAAATTGCATCTTAATAGGTAAGGCGCCCTGTAATTGATTTTTGCGCTCAATCTAATAGGGATGATCATTCCACTAATTACCCATAGTCTCACAGCAAATTGTTTTTTTTTATCCTGTTTTATGTGATGCAACTTGAATCAAAATCATGCTTGTTTGGTTATCATTTTTGTTTGGCAGATGTCCCTAGTGTTATATCGTAGGGCTTTTGTAATCAATTGGTATTTTTGAAGAGCTCCTCAATCTGTCCATTACCAGTGACAAAGGGGATGAGTGCATTTTGAAATGCAATTACTATCCTGAATAGAATAAGGATCCACTTTCCACTAATTATTATTTTTAATGTTTAATACCCTTTAAAGCCCTAATGGTGTTTGGAAGGTTATGGTGCAGAGAGATCTTCATTGCTGAATCAGGTGGACTATCTGGCTCAAGTAGTTTTCCTGCCGTCTCTTCTTCATCCTCTTGTACATGATTCCAAGCTAATTATATACAATAGCTGCTGCACACACCTGTACCCTTTCCTATGGACTTCATGGATAGGAGTGAAATTGGAGCTAGGCCTTGAAGGAGCTATTGCTTGCTGTCGGTTAACACTAGAGGAATCAAAAGGTGGAGTGTTGGGTACTCGACCAGTTGAAGCAAAACTAGATTTATTGTTGGTAGTAATATTATAATGGTTCCTGACAGCAGCAGAGTGATAAGTAGGTAATGAAGATGTGTGATAGAAAGATGCTCCACCGCCTGTGTGGCCGTCGTCAATTCCTTCGAGTTTCATTCTTACTAATGTGCTACCAAGGTGGGATACTTAACGCGTCAGCTACAACACTGCATTGCATGGGTCGATATGCACAATGTTTATCTGTACCTTCTTCATTCAATTAATAGAATCCATAACATGTTCTCACATCTTAGCAATGAACACGGCTTTCATTAAATTTCTGCGGATAAAACATGTGAACCATTGGCTAAATATCATCTCTCAAGACCACTAATGAAACTCTAAATAAAGTAGTCTTCAGTAAAAATTATATTCTTAATAAGCATTAGAGACTTTAGCACCTCAAGGTAAGTCACAAGTGACAGTGGTCTCTTATTTAAATTTATTTAACTCCTCTATTACATTAGTATATCCCAAATCATCAAATCGCAGACTCAGGCCTTCCTAAAAACTATCCCAGTTCCTCTCGGTAGTCATGGAACTGAGACTCAGCTTTGCCATCCAAAAATAATGATGCATAGAGGACCTTCTGTTCCTCAAGAATAGGTGTGAACACAAAAAATCTCTTGCATCTCCTGCACCATGCTCTCGGATTGTCACCCGTGAAGTGAGGTACCTCGATCTTAGGGAATTTCAGAGCACCATCAGGTTCACCAATGACGCAGTTGAACTGATCCTCTCCCTTAGTAGTTGGTTCAGATGGCTCCTCTCTAGTGGCAAGTGGAGGTTTTGATGATTTGAGTGATGTGAATGGGTAGACTCCTGAGGTTTCACCATTATCCACTACTTTTCCTTTCGTTTGCATCTCATCAAACTCCCAAAATAAGACTTCAATCTGAAAGCAAACCTGAGATTGGAGGTGATCCATGGACAACTTCATTGATTCTGAATGCGATTGAAGCTGCTCCCTTAGATCTTGGATTCATTTCTCATTCTTCTATAACAGCTCTGCCAATGTCGCTAAATGGGTAGATTCCGCCATGGATGCTTCGATTCCTGCTTGAGCTGACCACAAAGGACCGATGACGGCTGCCTTGGTACCAGATGCAACAATCAGATACCAAAATCTTCACATCCTTGCTCTAATCCCTCAGATTCAGACTCTCTCTCTCTCTTTCTCTCTCTCTCCATAACTGACTCACGTGCTACCCACATGCTAACTTAAGGACTCGTATGAAAGACAATCAATTGATACATGATGTTTTTGTAAAACTGCAGTCCCTCGTGCAACAGATACGGGATTAAAACGTAAATCTCTACTTCTTCTCCAACGGTCTGCTACCCAATTATTAAAGTAATACATGCAAATGACTAGAACACCCCGTCTAAAATATGTATCACATATTTTCAAAGAATATCTTTCTATTTTATTTTATTATTATAAGGGTAATATTACATAGCTATTAAATCATTTTAAACAATTTGTACGAGGGCCAAATAATATTTTCTTAATCTAAATTTTATTTTAACTATGATTAATTAAATTTAATTGACAAAATGATATATTTGAAAGAGTTTAATAATTTCGGTGATGATTATGATATTTTGATGAATGTAGTAGTAATTATGATATTTGAGAAGTTCACTTTAGCATTTGTGTAGAATCCCTAAATTTTAAATCTCATAGAATTCATCTATGGTAGCATAATGCTGCTATCAAGAGCAAATCACTTTTGATTAATGTGAGACCTTAGCAGCTCCACCAGAAGACTCTTTGTAGTCCAAGTAACGGTCATGTACTATCCTTAGAAGAGAACCAGGTGGGAATCTTCCTAATTGGTAATTTATAATGCTTCCCCTTCTCCACCACTTCTGAATTCAAATGGTAGCAGCACCTGCCAACCAAATGATATAACTTTTGTTAGGAAACCTTAGATTTCACCAAGCTAAACAGTTTCTGCCATGACAGAATTTCTTTACTCTGGTTATACTTGATGATCTGCAAAAGAAGCGTTTGATGTACAAAAAGTCAGGCATTATACATTCTAGATCACTCTAATCATCCGGGAAAGTGCAGTTTCTCTCCCATTGTCAGAAAATTCTCTGAGAACTTGTTCCACTTCATCCACCACCCCGAGTCTATGGAACCACCCGGCCAGGACTTGAGATGCTTCCTGAGCGATTATGATGCCATCTTCCTCCAGCTCCAACAAAAAGGATAGAGCTCTTTTAAGGTTGTTCTCCTTCTCATAAGCACCCAACATTAACGCAATGCATTTATCGGATGGTTTCATCCTGGCACTTCTCATATTTTCTAGCACGCTACGAGCTTTTTCACTCTGTCCAGCCACACAATAAGCATTCACAAGAAGAGCACAAAACTTACCATCAGGAACTATTCCTGCAAATTGTATGGCATCAAAAATTCTTTGAGCTCCATTAGAATTGCCAATGGTAGAGTATGCTCTTAACAGTGCCTTGTAAACTTCCTTTCCTGCATATATCTCTTGGGCTTCCATTTCTTTAAGTAAACTCTCTGCATACTCTAGCATATTGGCCCTTATATAGGACATGATCATCGAGCCATACGCTCGTTTATCCAGATGTAATCCAAGCAACTTAATCTCTTCAAAAGCTTGCTTGGCCCGGTTAAGATCTCCAGACTTACTGTACATATGAATCAGGACAGTCAGGATCACCTGATCACATGGGAAACCTCTGCTCTTCATGGCCTGTAGTGCATCTTCAGCATGCTGCAAGAGATTGTGCTTCCCATAAATGTGGATAAGTTTGGTATAGTCACGGATATTAGCTTCGAAAGAATCCTCCAGCAGGGCATATTCCATTACCTGAGAAGATGACATGATGTAAGTAACTTATGTAGATATATATTTAGGTGATCATCTGGAAGATATTATGCACATAGGTGCTAAGAATCTGCTCAAATGCCTGTTCTGCCGAGACCGGTAAAAGAGCAAGTAACATTCCCATGCAGCTGTGGGTTCCCCCTGCATATGATTGCTTCTGGCTCAAAACGTACCATTTTCCGTGTTCAATGAGAGGGATCGGTTTGGTTACTTAGGAATCACAAGCAAAGCAATCTACGCCATCATCGAACGAAGGAGCAAGAATAATAATACAGTCTATAATGCAAAGATTGCAATTTTCATAACCCAAGAGGTCAGTCAGGTCAGGAAATACAGCCCGATCTCCAAATTCTTATTCAGAGGCCCTTTTAGGAGCTCTATCTTCATTTTCGATTAAAAACTCTCCATACTATTTGTTTCTATCAGGGACTTAAAAGATTTAAGCGGTGTTTTGGAAGACCACGTCAAATCCAACCAACAAGCTGAAGTGTTGCACGACTCAAACTTTCGAGAGAAGGATGTGCTCGTGAGTCAAGAGCAAGGAGTAGTTAAAATACTTAAATTGATAATTCTGATCCCAAACCCATCAAAAAGTTGAAAGCAATACATCACAACACAAACTGGTTTCTACATTAAATGTTTGCACATACAGATAATTGGTCAAATTCTTAAGAATTAAAGCTTATTTCTACATGCATTTCTCAGACCTGGATAGCTCAATAGGAACTTCTTTGAGTAGTCAAAGTTCGTCTTTGATGTGTCTTAGTCGTAGTAAGTAGCACTTCCAAAATAGCAATGTGACAATACAACTCCATCAATCGAACATCATAACTGTACAAAAAAGTAATGTAACGAATATTTTGGTCTGTTATTTTATGAAATGATGAAGAAGCACAAATTTGCAGTATGAAGATGAAACATAGCAAGTATTTCCAATTTCATAAGCACTGCAAACTAAAGGTACATAGATGGGAAATAAATAGTCACGCCACAGGATGTTACGTCAGATCTTTTAAAACAAAGAATCTAATTGCACAGATGTGAATATACACACTGATTGAATCACCGGAGGCAAAAAAATATACAGGGCAAAAAGTAACAAACTGACCTCCATAAGGAAAGGATTCTCAATCCTTGTCATCTCTTTCAGAACAGACAACCAATCAGCCCTTCTGGGCTTCATTGCCTTGACCCAAGCAGCCAAGAGGAGAGGAAAACTTTCATCCTTAGAAGAGAAACATATGATGCGCTCCATGAGAGCCTTGCAACGGTTAGACATCTTTGGAGAAAGCTTAGAAATGGCCTTTTTCTGATCCTCTGTTATTTCAAGTGCCACATTAGTCCATTTAATTTTTTCTTCTTCTTTTATATCACATTCCTTCATTTCTCCATCATGGCCAACTGTCATAGCTTGGAATAAGGAGATATGATGGACAGATTTATTATGAGGCAGTGAAGCATCGCGACTGGAGAAAGATGTATAGGAGAGTTGATGAAAGGTTCTAGTGGTGGCAGTGGTCAATATGCTGAATGGGCAGAAGTGGGACAACATGAGCGAAGAAAGGAAACTCATGGCATGAAGTAAATGATATATGAGATAATATATTATTAACTGTGAATTGAAAAAGAAAAGGACATGAAAGCAAATCAGCAAGGAGAAAGGAGAAACAAAATTTACTATCAAGAATTGGTTCCGACTTTAATCTGACTGTCTCAGTAGATAAATATTTTGTTAGTTTTATTGGAGTAAAAAGATACTCGAGTTAAGACTGTAATAGTAGTAGCATTTTGTTCCTCCATTACCACACCTGCAAAAAAAAGAAAACCAGTTGAATTCCATTTGAATTATTGCACATGGAAAGTTATGTTCAGACCATCTAGACATCTTCCAAAGATGAGGAAAATCAAAGAGGAAGAAATGAAGAATAAGCAGTACTAATAATTTATGATTTACCTTCTGAAAGCTTGTTCAGGCTATTATATCTAATGTGGAAGTAATAAGAATCAAAAGTATAAATCATCACTAGACCAACAAATATTGTTACAAGTAATTTAAGTCGGTTAAGTGCGGAAATGAGGAAGTTACAAATTCTATCATATAAGCCCAGTTGTCCATCTGTGATTCTCAAAGATTTACAAATTATCTGAAACTATATATCCAAAAAGCAGTAATTTCATATAGCATGATGTTTCCTTTCGATTAAGAGAGGAGCCTCAATTAAAGGGGAATAAGAAGAAAAACTTATATGAACTGTTTGGTTGAGAGTTTTACTAGATGTTGCATTACTAGATACAATATCTAATCTAAAAATTATTGTTTAGTTTAGTACACAGAATATAAAAGGCGGTATTTTAAAAAACTAATTAGACACATATGCAGTTTTTTGACATCCACTTGAATTAAATGGATACCAAAAGAGTACATCTAGCTATCCCAAACTGATTCATCTTTATCTTTTTATCCCAATCCTAACTCAACCCCAACCAACCTCTCTCCTCTTCTCTTATTTTCATCCTCAATTCTAACTCATCTTTCCTCCCCTAAATATGTCATTATAAAATATAACTAATCAAACATGTATTTAACAAATACATCATTACAAAATACAATCAACCAAACAAGTAATTTATTTCTTTAGATACAATATTTAGAGAAACATGTATATCTTAATACACATGTATTTCTAAATACAAAAAAACCAAACAACCCCATAATGATTTGAAAGGCACCCACCGCCACAGCATAGTGCCTAGATGATATGCAGGCGCATATGTGTATGCGCAGTCCAGTATTTTTATATAAAAACAAATTAAAAATAACTATATATGATATGTAATATATCATAATATAGTAAACATAAACTTTCTAGTAGTTCACTACACCAAAATACAAAGTAACTGATCACAATTCACAATTGACATACTACAAAACTCATTAACACTTAGCAGTGATCTACATTCATTGTGGCATATAGTAAAAACCCAATTTAATTATTGTTCTTTCCGTTAAAAGTTGGGAAATTCTCATTAGTATACTAACAAGTAACAATTAACGAACATGAAGGACTGCAGTCTGCGGTTGGTGGTATGCGCAGCACACACACACACACACACACAGAGCTGCGGGTGGCCGCCGGTGAGGTGGGGCTGTGGGATCCGGAGGGGGCTGAGAGTGAGACTGAGAGTGAAAGTGTGAGGAGCGAAAGAGAGATCATACCTTCCGCTGCCGCCGGAGAGAGGAGAGAGCTAGAGAGTGGAGACTGGAGAGGGGGAATCAAGAGAGAGGATAAGGGCTCGAAACTGTGACGGAGTTTCTTTTTCAATCTATTGCCGGTAAGTCACTAGACCCGAGCCACCTTTCTTTACCCGCTAGTCAGACCCGACCCGTTATCCCCAGCCCAATTTTATAATGGATGGACGAGGAGATGAGAGGAAAGAGCAGCGAGAAAATAATTGAAATGATAATTGATTATAGTAATACCTTAGAAAATTAATTAGTAAATATAAATGTATTGAATGGTAGAGGAGAGGAGAGAGGAGAGAAAATTATGTATTAGTAAACTAGTATTGAGATAAACTATTGTTTGTTTGATTATTATACTAGAATAAAGAGACTTATACTAGGCTGGCAAAATAGATTGCCAAAAATAATTGGATAAATATTAAATAGTATAGTTGGTTAAAATAGTTTCTATTAATCTAGCTAATCTAGGTCGAATCCTACCTACTAATGTCATTTTTTTCTTAAATGTTAGTCATATCATAATCAGCCCACATAAGCCTACAAGCCGAGCTCGAGCCTCATTGAGCTGAAGAGGAGCCGGGCTGAGCCAAACTTTTAACTCGAATCGAGCTTGAGTCGAGTTGAGATTTTCTTCCTCTCGAGCCGAGTTGAGCTAGCCTAGCTCGCTCAACTTGGCTCATTTACACCCCTAGCTTATACCATAAGTGAATAGGCATCATGGAAAGCAACTACGAAAAGATAGATACTTATTCAAGCATGGGTATTTTGAAATGTGGCCAGTCCAATCTTATGGTAAATAAAAAAAAAATGCTTTTTATGCTAATCCAATCTTATCGGTCCAAAGGTGCATAGACATTTAGCCCGTCCATATAATCATGCCCAACCAGCCATCCGTCCATAATTTGCCCACCTAATAATATAGACATGGATTGGACTAGATTAGAAAACTTGAACATATATAGAGCAATACCTTTTATATTATATTATATTTTTGTTATGTTTTAAAATTTGATTAAGTGGATTGTTATATACTTTGAACTTGTAGAGTTTAATTCTGAGTTATGATACTATTATATCTTTTTTAAAAACATAAAGATTTCTATTAGTTTATATTTTTACAATATTTATATATCTATAATTGAATTAAGCCTTCTTTTAAACTTGATTTAAGCCTAAATCAAGCTTGATTCAATTCAAATTTGCTCCGACTCGAAATAAGGCTTGACTAAGACTTAAAATTGCTTATTGATTGACTCGTTTAGGCTCGAGATTATAATTGGTTTGAATTGAAATGATTTAAATTTAATTTGACCACAAATCTATGTGCAATTTTTTTTTCAATTCAAGTTTGATTAGAGCTAGGCTCGATTAAGCTTGACTCGATTATACCCCTAAAAAATATGCTTCTATCAATTTTCTTATAGTTAGGACTCTTAAGAAAATAATTGTTGTTTTCAAATGTAAAAGTTCAATGATCTTAGTAGCAATAATGACTAGATATTTCTCAATAGATAGAAACTATTTTGAATGCACAATGTTGCTATAAACATGGACCGAAGTTTCAACCGATCTTGATCTGCATCAATTGAAACATATCGATATTGGCCAACCATAGTCGAAACCAATGTTTATACTAGTTTTTAGGTTGGGAGTTGAGACAAGCCAATTGGGTCGAAACAGACTAGTATTAACTAGTCTGATCCAACCCAAATCTAAAATATGTATGAATATTATTTCTTCTTTCTCACTCTCAACTCTTCTCCTGCGACTTTTTCTCTCTCGATGCATCCCTTTCTTCTTGATGTGACAAAGGCGAGCGATGACAAGTAATTTTCTAGTGAGATCACCTCCGGCAAGTAATTCTATGACGAGGTGAGGTGCTTTTTCCTCTAATTTTTTGTTAGCATTTTTTTCTTTTATTTTTTCATCTCTCTCCTCTCCTCTCCTCCCTCCATTTTTTCTCCCTGTCGTAGTGTTGTTGCCTTGTCTTTGTTGTTATAGTAGTAGTAGAGAGAGAACAGATTAAAGAGAGTAAGGGATAGGTGATTTATCTTTTTTTTATATATATTTTTAATATTTTTCTTGCATTTTATAATAATTTCTAAAATTTTATGTAAATAAAAAAAAAACTTATGCCGAAACAACCAATACAACTAATACAGTTGATTAATACTTGATAATGAATCGGATATCTAAAAAATCCCGGATGCCATCCCAATGGTGATTAGTAGCGCAATGTGGCTACGGGTTAAAGTACCTATGAAAGAGACAATATGACATTTTACCAGTTTAATGAGTTTCCATGATAGTACACTTTTAACAGAGATTATTATTTTTTATATTAATTTATTCAATATGAGATGTTTTGAATAATTTATAATTTAATTAGAATATATTGGATTTTGAAATTCAGTACAAGAGATAATAAAATTATTTAATTTCTAAGATGGCTTATATATTGTTACAATCTTTTTTCTTTTACTATATGTATCACATGTTATATTTATTATTAGACATATTCTTAATAGAGTGAGTTACTTACTAGGCATCTAGCTTATAATGACTTATTATTTTGAAGAAATTTAAAAGGCCAATTAAGGGGGACTCTAAAGGCTGAGTATATTTTCGATGTGTTAATATATTTTTAGGATCTAATTATTATTTGGGCTTTCATGTTTCTTCAGATTTTATCCTAGATATTCACGATCATTATGTTCCTAGATTAGGGCGTGACAGAGGGGATGAGCTCCCAAGCTACAATGAGTGAGCCTCCATTATTCTTCCTCGGGATAGCACCTGCCCCACTTTGGTAAATGTCCTTTGAGATCGATCCATTTGTATTCACTTTAATCAAGCCCAAAGGAGGTCTAGATTTATTTTATTGCTCAAAGAGGAGACATTTTCTTCTCTCCCTATAAAATCAACATTCCTTTTTTTTAATATAAAAGAGTCGAAAACTCAGCTAAGGCTTATAACCCGATCAGAAGTCCTATCAGTTGAGTCCAAAAAATGATATTAGTTAGCTCATAAGGTATTAGGATAGATCCTCCCACCATCCCCTCCCCCTACAAGATTCCCCAAGTTACCTTTCGACCTATTTTAACTACTTAGTCAATAGCTAAACTCCCCTCCTTATAGGTATGTGGTATCTTTACATTATCAAAGAAAGAGAATATCTAAAAGCATTCACAATGTTGCAAATGCGCTAGAGGATTAATTCCTCCCCCCGTAAACACCTTTACAAGTTTTAAAGTGAGTTTCAACTCTGAGCGGACTGTACTGATTAACTACCTCCTGAAGGCCTATTAGCATCATCCAGGCTTCATTTAATAGAGGAGAGTTGCAAGGAGTCGGTTCCACCCTCGCCTATCGAAATCCTTAGTGACAAACCATGCTTCCCCTCAGTAGTCTTTCTCCACATAAGACTCATTTGTGTTGATCATCATTCATCCCACTGACAGTGGCTCCCATTAGATTTTAACTGTGCATTAAGCCACTGTTACTTCATGGCCAACCCCAACTGGTAGTCGGTGATGAGATAGACTGCCTGGTCGGCCACCTATTGTGGTGGGGAGGTCTCCTATTAGAATTCCTTCACATTCCATGGTTTCCATATTTTCCACACTGTAGCAACAAAAGTACCTAAAATGAGGCCATTATGCGTTAGGTTAGGGTCCTAGACCTTAGTGATCAAGTCTAGGTAAATTAAGTCTAGAGGTTTAAATGAGCCGAGCCTAAGCGAGCCAGCTCCTACTTAAGCTCGGCTCGAAATGAATTTCGAGCCTTAGAATTGGGCTCCGGCTCAGCTCAGCTCAACTTGAGCCGAGATCGAGCCGGGCTAGACCGAGTTCGAGCTGAGCTTAAGCTTGAAATGAGCTTATTATCAAGCTCATTCAAGCCGAGTTGCCATATCGAGCCCAAGCCGAGCATCACAGTAGTTTGAGGAGTCCGCCAACCCCCACGACTTTGGTCTCTTCTATGAACTGTTGTTGCGGCATAGCAGTAGGAGCCATAGGAGCTCTTTTCTAAAGGACGTTGTCATTGCCCACATCACCGAAGAAGGTGGATTGGCTTGGCGCGAGATAGTAGAGGGTGGGCGCAGCGTAGCGCCCATGGGAGAAGGGTGGAGGTCCGACAATGAAGGCCTCAGATGACCATTGTAGCTAGTGGGTTCCATAGTGGCAGTCGGTCTCCCAGGCTCTTCTCTTCACTTGAGCACATACTTGTTCTTCTTAGAGGAAAAGGGGATCTTGTCAAATTTTGTTTTATTAGGCTACAGTAGATGTAATGAGACCTGATAGCCCAAACTAGGTTATTTAGTGCTACTATGGTCTGGGGCTAATGGAGAGGCGGCGAAGCTGGAGCACAGAGCATCTAGGGGCACACATTGTCGAGGTGGGTCGTCGCGACCTCCCCAAAAGGCAAAGCACGCTTGCAACTAGCTTGATCCCGAACTCATGGAGTTCGTCCCGACCGTTGGAAGAGGGAGGCCCGATTCTGATGATGCGGAGGAAGGGAGGCCCACCAGGGCGGAGGGCGAGGGCTTGGATCAAGGCCGACCACTAGAGGCCTTGCATCAGCATGAAGTATGACATTTAAGAATTAAAAGCCTTGATTGTAATGCCTTAGAAAAGTGATGGATAAAGGACAAAAGGAAAAGATGGCTTTCTACATGTAAGCGTACCCCACCGGTTGAGACACCTCTCATATATTAATTATTAAAAAAATATGAATTGATTAAATGTCACCATTCTACACCGGTAGACAAAAAAAAGAAGAATTACTCAGTGCGGCCTATTGAGCCGAGCCTGAGCGAGTCGGCTATAGCTTAGACTTGGCTCGAAATTAATTTTGTACCGATTTTGACGGTTCAAGCTTAGCTCATCTCTAACCGAGCTAAGCTGAGCTCCAGCCAAGCCGAGCCTAAGCCGTTCGATAGACAGCCCTAATTAAGTCCCCTAGGTCCTCAATTATTTGAAAATGCTCTACAATAAGGCTCCGCACCTGAAGGGCATATATGAAATAATGGAACAAATGTGTCAAGCTTTTAGGAAATAGGCTTATACATAGGTAACAAGAAACGAATGTCAGTCAAGCGGGTATGAAAGAGCTACAACAAAGACAAGTTAGAGAACAAACTCTAGTCTAGCTTAAAGCTAAGACCAAACAAATAGGTTCTTGTGGGGGCTCGGCCCCAAAATAGCTTTCATAGGAAGTCATGGAACAGGGGGCTATGAGAAGATGCTAGGGCAGATCGAGCCTAAGGTCCGCATAGGAAACTGTTGATGGCCTTAGATTTGGCCTCACTCTTCAGGTCTAGTTCTCAAATCCAACGATCATGTAGGACACCAGAGCCATGAGTGATGGGCTGCTACCTAGAATGTGAGCTCGCTGCTGAAGTAGTTTACTAGCTTATGCTGATCCGAAGTCCCTTCCTAGATGAACTCTGATACTTGAGATTGATCTGTTAGGGCCGAGGAGTGGAATATGCCAGATTATAGGTTAAGTGGGATGGATGTGACCCACGCATCCCCGTCACCCTAGTATCTTCACTATCATCTATTGCTTTTCAGAATCTCTCCGTAGTCGACAAACTAACAGATTGCTTGCTCTCCACAGCCACAAACACTTTGGAGCAGGCTTGGTAGTCGATGGACATAGGGGCATGTACTTGACGTGCATGATGTGTACCCATGGTACTTCCCTGTAGTTAAGAACACTAGCGACATTTTACCTGGTAAGGCCCACTTAGTTGTCTATAGGCATTTGACAACTATTCCCCCCTAGGAATAAGGAAGCATAAAAGTTTTCCGGTTGACAAGATGGAGGCCTCTGTGGTCCTTCCCTTTTTACCATATTTCCCTCTCATGTCTTATCAATGTTGTCTAGGACCGATCTGGGATCTAGGTGGAACCCAACTTGTAGTTGGGAATGGAGGTGAGGGTGGATTTGACTAGGATGATTTGGCTAACAAGGGCGAGAGTCTATTGCTTCCAACTGGTTAGTGTTCGGCGAATGCACTTGACAAGATCTTGGTGGCCAAGCAATGGGATGCGAAACCCTGATATTTCATCCCCAGGTAGACAAACAACATTGATGCCAGCTTGAGGCTCAACGTTGCACAGAGCTCCACCTTGAGTTCAACGGCCATCTAGTTAGGCAGGAAGAGTTTAAATTTCTCAAAATTGACTCATTAATTGGTGAGGGAGGAATAGAAGTCCAGTGCATGCAGGAGGGTAGAGGCATTAGCCTTGGTAGCTCTGGACACAAGGAGGAGGTCGTCGACAGTAAGACCTTTCTCACGAATTTTCATAATCGCAAACTCTTTGAGTTAAATGACTTTTAATCCTTAATAAAGAAAATTGCATGATATTAGGGAGCAGGTTTTGCTTCTCTATGATAGGAGTAATTCTAGTAAATTTTAATTTGGTCTCAAACAAGACTTTAATTAGTTTTCATTCAATTATTTTATTTTATTTGGATAAATTATAAATTACCTTCTATAGTTCTTATGTCTAAAATTGAATTACCCCTCTAAAATTTTATTTATATCACCTTGCTCCAATTTGGTCTAGACTAATATGATAAATTGAATGGGCCTAAAAGACTATATGAAGAAAAGAACTGCCGATAACGAAAGAAATCCTGTAGCTATGTGAAATTAATGGGAAGTCACCAACTTGTACATACAATTGTGCTCAGTGAACATGCCTATTTTCTTTACTGTACCCTTTGAAAGATGTTCGCTTATTAAGTTTTTATATTTGTCAAATAATAATTAGATTTGTAAAATATGTATGCTTCTTAAATGCTTCAAGATTGTAGCATAGTTGCTGGTGTAATCCCAATCCACCCATGTAAATATAACATTACACTGCAAGCTAGAGAATAGATCTCGTCTCTTATCATAAATCTCTGAAAGGGAATTCGGTGATCGATCTTATTCTAACTTTAATTTAAGCAAAAGCTTAACTTCACTAACAAGTACATGAGGTAATATAGCAGCTGAAGAGGAGTAGAAGATAAACCCAGAAGTGCAAGCTGTTAGTTGACGCCGGAATGAAGCTAGTATGGTTATATAAAAAGAAGGAATTACTAAAGCTTCTTTGGGCGAACAACAATGCCTCTAACTGCAAGTCCGATCTTCCAGTGCTCACCTTCATTTCCCCACAAAGACACGTCCATCTTGCCCTCTTGCCCGGCTTGTGTCCTAAGTTCACCAACTTTAAGTTCTATCCATGTACCTCTTGGTTTTTCTTCCAAACTCTCCATGTGTCCTCGAACACTTCCATCTGGTAGCCTGAGCCTAAGATCCACAGGAATACCCCACCCAGCTGCTGCCTCATTCATCATTACTATAAAGACAACCTCGTACATAATTCCCGGTGTAAGATAGGAAATTTCCAGTTTCCCGTGAATGTCGAGCCAACAAACACCCAGTAGTATTGCCACATCATCCTTCTCACTGTTGGCAAAAAAATGTAACAGGTGTAAGTCAACTTGTTTAAATGGCTAAAACACGCGACAATGAGAGGATATTTAAGAAACTTTTGAAGATTTCACGCCAAGCAATACGTGGAGTACTCTGCTCATTAGAATGATATGGGAAATCGTCATGCCAAAAGATGAAGACAAAAGGAAAGAGATACCTACTAAATGACTCGAGTATTAAGAGTTGATTCTTTCATAGGATTTTTTAAGTTTTAGCAACCGGTAGGATCATTTATCCTCTGTTGTTACGTTATTTTGTTAGTTTTCTTGACAGTAACTTATATAATTCTTCTAGGTTAATTTGAAAGACAGACATTTGCTACATGACATATAAACCTACTTGGATCTGTGCCCCCTTAAAATTAAGATTTACTAGGGAAAGTATCTTGATACATGAGACCCAAAAATGTGGTCATTGGAACATCAGCATAAATTTATTTGAATTAGTACTTTTTAATTGAGTCTCGTCTATTGTCAAGAAGGTCTATCACTGTAAAAATGAGTTCTTTTTCCAATGGCGTTTCTCACAAGTCAGATTGATTGCTTTGGTGTTGTCTACTAACTCTTTTACTACACATCTCTTTGTTCATCTAACAATGTCCCTTTATTCAAGTTTTCCTGGTGAAATAATGTTTAGTTGTGCTTAAATTTAGTTTTCTTCTTATATTTATGCTTAAATTATACCTTGTTTTTCTCAGAGGAAGCCAATGCCAATAACGTTCGTCGTTACTCCAAGCAATTGATAAGCCCCTCGGAAACATCATGAAACAATTGTGGCCAGTTTCCTTGTCCACCCAATATTTCTGCATCAAATCAAAGCATGAAGCATGATAATTAGCAAATAAATTATGAATTCGAAAAAGACCTGCTAGTCATGAATAATAGAACATTAATTTTGTCTAACTTTTCTGTGAAAAAAGCTTATCTTTCCATGCAAAGAAATCAAAAGTTTGAGGCTTGAGATTAGCATCACTCAAGTCGGATCAATTCAGAAAATATTGTAAGTTGTCTGTGTTGTACCATGGTTTCTATCTTTTGATAGAAGAAGACAAATCCATCTTACGAAAAGAATCGTGGTTCAAAGCGCAACCGGTATGCTTTGTACTAATCTAGGGTGTAATGTGATACTAAGTCATAGCTAAGAAGGCAAACTATATAAGTTAGCCTAGAAAAAACTTTGAACTTTTTCGAGGTGTTCCTCTTGGGATGCATGAGATAAACAAGATGGTAAAGTAAACATACAAAAAGCTTTCATGACGAATTCCTCATTAACATGACAATATTCCAACTATATTTATCTATCTGAGTAGGAAAATTAAAGCCTAAATAGTTATCCAAGAGCCAAAACCATAAGGTTAGATTTGAAGGAGTAAGTTCAAATACCAACTCACATTAATTTCAAATTAAATATGTGAACATATTTTTTGCTAATCTCAAATGGTTCTTATGTAGCTGTAATACTATTGCACATGTTTTACTGTGGTCAGATGTGGTGACAATTGAAGCTTACCAAAAAGTTGTTCGGCTCCAAGAAGATTCCATTGATGATTTTATCGTTTGACTTAACTGCTTCCTTGCGTTCTTCTCCAACCTTAGGACTCTGTTGTACAGGAGCAAGAGCGTCTTCTCTTGATGATCCAGCTCTCATTGCCTTCTGGATTTAGAACTCATCCAAGAACTACTGGGTTACTATTATAGTAGAATATGATGATATGATGTAATTAATATCTGAGAGTACACAACAAAAGAAGGTTTTGATCTTTAGGATAAAGGAATAGATGCAAATTCATTTACTCCTTTTGAAGTTTGCATAAGTTCTTTGTACTTTTAAATACTATAAAGAAAGACAGCCTGCCAAATTGTCTTTCGACCCCTACTTCAATTGTAATCCGACGACTTTTCCCCAGCTGTGGACTAAGATCCCTCACAACCAAAAAAATAAAAGAAAAAGCAAAAGAAATCGAAAGCGAACCAATCTATCACCTTTGACGAGTTGTTGACAGCCTCCTCATACCAAGCTTCCAGCTCCTGCTCTAGACATCGGCGCTTGACCGCGCCAGCCATAGATCAATTAGTAGATTTTGTCTCACGATTTAAATAATCTACTTTTCATCTGAAGAGCCAGAGAAGTGAAACAGCTATCTGCCATATTACGCTTAAATATACCACAACTAACATTTACAAGCCAAGGGTTACTCTTAATGCTCATGACCCACCTTTGAATGCATAAAGCTACTGACATGATTTGTATTAAGGTGGAGATGTGTGTGTGTGTGTGTGTGTGTGTGTGTGAGAGAGAGAGAGAGAGAGAGAGAGAGAGAGAGAGAGAGAGCCAAAAGTCTCAAATTAATAAACAAATATTCCTTAACAACTGAGATGCTCTCTCTGCAATGCACTTCAATTGCGAATCTCTTGTTAATTTACATGTCTCTTTGCTCTACACTTAATCTGCGTGAAGGAAGATTCTTGGCTACAACCTTCCTTGCATCTTTATTTTAGAGGATATGTGCAATTTTGGATAAGTACGACTTTGAGAGTTACCTGAGATCTAGAATGTAAGAAGTCTACACAACAAATAAACTGAGGTTGTGAGAACATTGATATATCGATTCTTAGGTTTACAATGGTGCTCAAAAAAAGGTTTGACAAGAAGATCTCAAGCTAAATGGTCCCTGCTTTAGGTTAATATAATTGTTTTAGCTAATATATGTGTTAATGGGATCTTCATTATATGACCTCCCTAATTGCTTTTCTATTGTACAATCTTGATAATATTCCTAAACATAGTAATTATAAATCTTTAAAGTACGGATACTCCTTTTACCCTTTTATATCGGTACCAAATATATATTGGATATCGATGCGGCTCTGATACATAGTAGATATTGGCGGTAACAATCTAATTTCAAAGAGTTACAAAAAATCTGATCAAAATAAATAAATTAAATAAACTTACAGATTACAGAATATAAAATTTTAAATAGTCAAGTCTAATGTTGGATACTATCTCGTTAAGACCAATTCGTCCTCCATTGATTGCTTTTAGAATAGTGGATGTCGGTCTCCTAGGATATAACAACTGCCTTACACTCGAAAGGAAGCAGCTATTCAAATGCCTTGTTGAACCTGAATCGTGCTGTGCTCTCTCTCAAATACAGACTCAAACTTAAGACTTGACCTAGACTTAGAAAGAATGAACTAAATTTCTATGTAAAATTATATAGATTGACAACTTATTTATAGAATTAAACAGTCTCGACGAAAGGATGCAAAATGGTCACGAATGGATACACCATTTCGGGTCGGGTTCAACCAACTAACTGACTGATTAATTGTTCATCGAAGGGACACACCACTTCGACTTCGGGTAGGTTCAACCAACCAACCAATTGGACTTGACCCGTGCGTGCGAACCGAACTGAGCCGGGCGGGGCGGCATGCACGTGTGAGTTAAATTGCATATTAACTTTTACCCACAAAATAGGTACCCCTTTTGGGGCTCAAAACCCATAAGAAGTTTGTTACTTATATACCATACTAATATTTCTCAAATATCCAATATGATACTAAACTCACTTTTTTTTTAATTTTCATTGCCATGATACCCACTTTAGAGCCAATTTTTATTCAGTTCTCTTCATGGATTTGACTAAGTGAATATATGACAATAAAGTACTCTTTGAGCTAAATTAATTCTACCATTAAACCATCATTAATAATGTGTGGGTCCCACTTAAAACCTAGCTCAAAGTTAATAAAAAATTCATATCAAATACATGAAATTACCAACAATCCTCTACATGAATGAATTGGCTAAAAATGCATATGAAATGCAGACTTGATAGAGAGTACAATAAAAAGTTACCGCATCAGGATAGGTAGCTTTTGGCTTTGAACCTTTCATAGTGAAGTATTATCAGATTTATTTACTAACCAGTGAACATGATGTCTTGAACTGTTCAACTTTTGTATAAACCAAGACAATAATACCCACACAGCTCTTTTCAACACAGTCGATTCTATATGTTGTGTCCATTTTAGTCTTGGACGCGCCTGGTAATTCTTTGAGTGCTCTAGAGATTTAGCCTAGTCATCTCATAGAAGCGGCCCACTTCACACTCACATAGATGATCTCTTATTAAGAGTATCTTACCATACTCCACTTAGATTTCCAAAGTATAAGAGTCATTAAAAGCATTGTTTACCCTAACACTTAGTATATATTTATCACTATGTCATCATAGGAAAGGTGTAGGAAAGTTAATTCTTTAGTGATTTCAGAGAACGCCCCTACAACTCGGTTGTCCCTTTGAACCTAGATCTTGAGATCTCCAGTCAACTAGGTTGGGTTGCCATTGTGTCGTTACTCTAGGTGGCAGGCTTCAAACACATTTCCCTCAATGAAATAATATACTTGATCTCTTGTTAAACCCTTTGTTAACGGATTTGCGATGTTATCCTTTGATTTCACATAATCAATGGATATTATACCATTTGAGATCAATTGTCACACTATATTATGCCTATGACGTATATGTCGTGACTTACCATTATATATTTGACTCTGTGCCCTTCCTATAGCCGATTGATTATCTCAATGTATGCAAATTGCGGACACAAGTTTTGGCAACATAGTAATATCTTCTAAGAAATTTCGAATCCATTCTGCTTTTTCTCCAGCCTTATCTAATGCTATGAATTCAGATTCCATTGTAGATTTGGCTATACATATTTGTTTAAAAGATTTCCATGAAATAGAAGCACCCCCAAGTGTAAAGACATATTCGCTCGTGGATTTGATATCTTTTGTATCAAAAATCCAGTTTGCATCACTGTACCCTTCAAGTACTGTTGGATATTTTGAATAGTGCAATCTATAGTTAGTGGTGTATCTCAAATATCTGAGTACCCTAACTATCGTCTTCCAGTGATCACTGCCTGGATTACTTTTATATCTACTAAGTTTACTCACGGAGTACGCAATATCCGAATGAGTGTAATTCATGACGTACATCAAACTGCCTATTATCTGAGAATATTCTAACTGAGATATACGTTCACCTGTATTCTTTGTGAGATGAAGATTTATATCTATAGGTGTCTTGGCTATATTGTTATTATCTTTATCAAATTTATCAAATAATTTCTCAATATAATATGATTGAGATATAACATACCCTTCAGTTGCCTTAGTGATCTTTATACCAAGAATCACATATGCAACTCCCATATCTTTCATATCGAACTTGTTAGCCAACATGTTCTTGGTAGCTTTAATGACATTAATATTGCTATCAGTTATTATCATGTCATCCACATAAAGACATACAATGACATAATTATTTGAAGTGCATTTCACATAAACACATTTATTACATTCATTAATGTGAAAACCATTTGAATCATAACTAGGTCAAAAATTTTCATGCCATTGTTTAGGTGCTTGTTTAAGCCCATAAAGAGACTAAACTAATTTGCACACCTTTCTCTCTTGTCTTGGAGCCACAAACCCTTTGGGTTGTTCCATATAGATTTCTTCATTTAATTCACTATTCAAGAATGCAATTTTCACATCCATCTGATGTATTTCCAGATTATATAATGCCACAAGAGCAATTATTAATCGGATAGATGTTATTCTTGTTATAGGTGAATATGTATCAAAGTAATCTATTCCCTCTGTCTATCTATATCCTTTGACTACAAGTCTCGTCTTGTATTTGTCAATTGAACCATTTGCTTTCATCTTCCTTTTGATAATCCATTTGTAATCCAAATGTTTACACCTTAGTGGAAGATCCACCAATTCCCAGGTATGATTTACTTCATTATCAATAGCTTCTTTCCATAAAGGAGCTTTAGGAGTAGACATTGCTTCCTTATAACTCTGAGGTTCTTTTCTAACAAATATGTTAAAAATTAAAACCAAAAGATGTAGAAGTCCTTGCCCTCTTACTTCGTCTAGGTTCATTATCATTTCCTTCTTGCATGGACTCTTGGTCCTGCTTATTTTCATAAGTTCTTTCAAGAGAACTTACTTCTGATGTAGATTTATGCGGAAATATATTCTCAAAGAATGATGCATTCCTATACTTAATAATTGTATTCTCATGTACCTCAGAATTATCTGATTTGTGAACCAAGAATCGATATGCACTACTGTTATAAGCATAACCAATGAATATACAATTAATAGTTTTAATTCCAATTTTTGTTCTTTTAAGAACTGAAATTGCAACCTTTGTTAGGCACCCCCACACTATTAAGAATTTATAGCTAGTTTCTCGACCTTTCCATAACTTATAAGGTATTTTATCCAATTTCTTATGGGGTAATCAGTTGAGAATGTGATTTGCAGAAAGCAAAGCTACCCATCACAAATTCTGAGGTAAACCAGAACTTATTAACATGGCATTCATCATCTCTTTTAGAGTTTTATTCTTACGTTCAGCAATACCATTTTGCTGTGGAGCGTAAGAAGCCGTTGTTTGATGAATAATTTCATTTTCTGCACATATTTGTGCAAATGATGACTCATATTCACCACCTCTATCACTTCTTAGTATTTTAATATTTCTGCTAAGTTGGTTCTCAACCTCAATTTTGAAATGTATAAACATTTCTAATGCCTCATCTTTGCTTCTTAACAAATACACATAACAGTATTTTGTGCGATCATCAATAAAAGTAATAAAATACTTTTTTTCACCTTTAGTTTGAACAAATTTTAAATCATATACATCGGTATGTATAAGTTCTAGAGGTTCTGTACTTCATTCAATGGAATGAAACGAAGCCTTAACCAATTTGGCTTCAACACATATTTCACATTTATTATTTAAATCAATTTGAAAATTAGGCAATATGTTAATATTAATTAATCTATGTAATGTATCATAATTAACATGTCCTAATCTACCATGCCAAATTTCACAAGACTCAAGCAAGTAAGAAGAAGATTCATCTTTATTTATTCTTGGAGTCACAGTCATTACATTCATCTTAAAGAGGCCATTTGACAAGTAGCCCCTTCCAACATACATGTTATTTTTGATAAGTACAAACTTATTAGACTCAAATACCAATTTAAAACCTTTCTTACTCAATACTAATCTTGAAACTAGATTCTTTCGAATGTCGAGTACATGCATCACATCATTAAGAGTAAGTTTTTTCCTTGAAGTCAATTTTAACACGACCTTCCCTATTCCTTCCACCTTGGAAGTCGCTGAATTGCCTATGTAAAGTTTTTCATCTGTTGTAGTTTGATAAGATGAAAACATCCACCTATTGGCACAAATGTGTCGAGTAGCTCTAGTGTCTACCCACCATTCTTTAGGATTACCACCAATTAGGTTTACTTCCGAGACAATAGCGGAGAGGTGCATGTCATCGACATCAGAATGAAGGTTTTCTACTTCAGTTACATTGGCTTGTGGCTTCTTCTTTTCAGAGTTCTTTTTCTTTGACTTCTCCTTTTTGCCTAAACGGTAGTCCTGAGCACGATGCCCTTGCTTGTCACAAACGTAACATTTGCTCTTGAACTTCTTCGTGTTGCCATTTTTAGAGCCTTTACCGGTATGCTTCCTTTTCTTGTCCTTTGTGGACTCCACAACATTTGCCTTTGACACGTATTGGCTTCCAATTTTCTTTTCAACAATATGGTTGTCTTCTTCTATCCTCAATCTGACAATAAGTTTTTCAAGTGTCATTTCCTTGCGCTTGTGTTTTAGGTAATTTTTGAAATCCCTCCAAGATGGTGGCAAATTTTCTATAATAGCTGCCACTTGAAATGATTCATTAATCACTATCCCTTTAGCGTGAATCTCATAAATTATCACTTGGAGATCTTGCACCTGATTAATCACTGATTTAGTGTCAACCATCTCGTAATCAAAAAAATTACCAACTATAAATTTCTTTGCACCGGCATCTTCTGTCTTGTACTTCTTGTCTAAAGATTTCTATAATTCCTTAGATGTTTTTACTAAACTATACACATTATACAACGAGTTGTCCAGTCCATTGAAGATATAGTTTTGGCAAAGGAAGTCGGCATGCTTCCATGCATCCACTGCAGCAAATAATTGCCTATCAGTTTCCTCCTTTCGGAGTTCAGGCACATCTTCATGTAAGAATTTAGCCAAATTCAAGGTGGTCAGATAAAAGAGCATTTTATGTTGCCATCTCTTAAATTCTGCACCATAGAACTTCTCAGGCTTTTCTCCATGAACTGTAGGTATTGAAGGAGCAGTGATAGGGGTAATAGTACTCTTTACTATTTTAGCTATCTAAAATAATGAAAGAAAAATAAAAATCCGATCAAAAGAAAAGAACACTGACAGGAATCAGATTAACAACCAGAATGTCTTAAAATATTGGCAGTAACAATCTGATTTTAAAGAGTTACAAAAATTCTGATCAAAATAAATAAATTAAATAAACTTACAGATTACAGAATATAAAATTCTGAATAGTCGAGTCTAGTGTTGGACACTATCTTCTTAAGACCAATTCGCCATTCACTGATTGCTTCTAGAACAGTGGATGTCGGTCTCCTATGATACAACGACTGCCTTGCACTCGAAAGGAAGCAGCTATTCGGATGCCTTGTTGAATCTGAACCGTGCTGTGCTCTCTCTTAAATGCAGACTCAAACTTAAGACTCGACCCAGACTTAGAAGGAATGAACCAAATTTCTATGTAAAATTATGTAGACTGACAGCCTATTTATAGAATTAAACGGCCTCGACGAAAGGATGCACCATTTCGGGTCTGAAACCAATTAACAATTACAATGTGAAGGGATGCACCATTTCGGGTCGCGTTCAACCAACTAATTGAATTAACTATTCATCGAAGGGACACACCACTTCAACTTCGGGCAAGCAAAAAAATTAAAATTGGACTTGACCTGTGCGTGCGAATCGAACCGAGTCGGGCCGGGTAGCATGCAAATGTGAGTTAAGTTGCATAGTAATCTTTACCCACAAAATAGGTACCCCTTTTGGAGCCCAAAACCCATAAGAAGTTTGTTACTTATATACCATACTAACATTTCTCAAATATCCAATATGATACTAAACTCACTTTTTTTTATTTTTTATTGCAATGATACCTACTTTAGAGCAAATTTTTATTCACTTCTCTTCATGGATTTGACTAAGTGAATATATGACAATAAAGTACTCTTTGAGCTAAATTAATTCTACCATTAAACTATCATTAATAATGTGTGAGCTTTACTTAAAACTTAGCTCAAAGTTAATAAAAAATTCATATCAAATCCATAAAATACGGTTGAAAAAGTATCTAAAATAAAAAAATAATTAAGATATGACACCAATACATTTTTTAAAGTTATCTAGGATTCAGTGGGTGAGTTTGCAAAAAAAGGGCCTCAACCCGTGAACCCGTGAACAGATAACTAAATTGGACTGCAGAAACCCTTTTGTTGTCTCCTCAATCAAATCAGCTTCCTCCTCTTCGAGAAGAAGTCTTGCTTCCTCCTAACCCAATGAAAACCCCTAGATTCCTTCCTCATGCAATGGCAGCCTACGATGATACGGACGAGAAAACTGAAGCCATTTCTTCCTCCCTCGCGTGACGGTGGCACGTCTATCTTTCTCCCTCACGCAACAATGAGGAGAAAAGCTTAGCCTCCTACCTCAGGAGACCGTCAAGGGCAAGCTTAAACTCCATTTCTCCTCTTTCTTTCTGCCTTCACGACATGATTGAGGTGAAGCTCCACTGCTCTCTCTCTCTCTCTCTCTCTCACTTCATATTGTGCTATGAGAATTCGGGATTGTTCATGTTGTCGTTTGTTGTAGTAGCTACGACATGTTCTCTCTCTTTTTCTGCTAATTTTCTTGCCGCGAATGAGATAAAGCATGTGCCTAACAAGTTAGTTTCTTAATTTTCTTGCCCTGAATGAGATAAAATTATAAAACATGAAAGCATTTTCCGGCATGTGCCCTTTCCTAATTTTCTTGCCATAACAAATTATTTTGTTAGTGCTGCCCTTTAATAAATAGTTTTAATTACTTATTATTATGACCACTTTTATATTCGCTATCGTAATATTACCCTTTGATATTTAATTTTACAAGTCTATTCATAGTTGAATTAATTGGAACTAGTGAATTACTTATTGATGTACATTAGGTTTAGACTTGTATTTTCTCTAGCCATATTAGAATCAGAGGTATTAATTTTATATTTTTTCAATTTATTTATAACCCCCAGATAATATCAATTGATAATGGTGAAATATGAACTTTAAATTACAATGAATATATTTAATGTTAACCATAACAATCAACGATAATAAGAATACATACAAAAGGAGAAAATGGTAAAAAGATAAAAGCATCTTGATTGGGCTGCAACCGAAGCCCACATCCCACCCAACCTAGTTGGGTCCAGAAGGCCCACATCCCACCCAACTAGACAGAGGAGGAAGAAGAAATATAGACGTCGGGAGAAGATGCTAGACTACGAACTCAAGGGAAACACAGATCAGTCCAGGAGCAAGAGGGAAACGAGATGGATGAATGATGGTGAGGTTTCCAACGGTCGAGGTGGTCGACAGTGAAGGAGATCAAGCTCCATGGAGTTTTACCTTCCCATTTAACCAAGCCATGGGAAACACAACAAAGGATGCTAAAAGCTTCGTTGGGTAGGGAGGACTTTATTAGGTTATAGGGTGGCAAAAGGTGGCCGGAGACGAACCCAAACGACGACAGTGGAAGGCCACATGTCTTAGCCTCAACGGAGGGGTTTGAAGGCCGAAAGAGAGTATAAACGGATCAACGATATTGAGATGAAGCTCCTCGGGCGGGAATGAGGCCAGTCAGCGAATTTCATCGACGGAAGCAAAACAAGAATACGAAGGCGAAAGACTGAATACCTAAAGAAAATCAAATTAAACGTAAGGAGGAAGAAATGGCTCACCAACGGAGTGAACGATAGGGTCGATTTGGTCCAATTTTCCCCCTCGGCGAGCCCACCACGTCGAGCACTTTGGTCCGGGTAAAATAAAGAAGAAGGGGTGGTGGCGACCAGAAGAGAGAGAGAGAGAGAGAGAGAGAGAGAGAGAGAGAGAGAGAGCGCTGACTTTTATGGGGGAGGAGACGGGTCTGCCGACGCGCAAAACGCATGCGCGTCCTGCATGCGACAATTTATTCACTTTTTCTCGTTTCTGTTTTAACTACAGGAATTATACAGAGATTTTGCTCTCATAAAAAGACAGATTTCATACTATACTTTCTTTCCTTTTGATATTTTCATTGCAGAATTTTCCTATTTTATTAATTTTGGACTGATATGTTGTAGCCTTACTTCTTTAAAAGTTTCTATTACATATATCCTGATTGAGGATGTGTTTCCTATAAAGATTATGTAAAAATAAGTTAGAAGAAAGAAAACAAAAGAAAAAGTCTAACTTTTCTCGCCCCTATATTTTTTTTCTTCTTTTCCTTTTTTTCTTTAATCAACATTCTATTAAAACAAATTTGTCATTATTGTCTTCACAAATCATATACGAGATTATAAGCCTACTAATCAACTTTTTCTAAGCTGAAGTAATTTATTATTTAATAATAATAAAATTAACTTTGGTTCATCCTTTTGCTCATATCTTTCTCATATGAACTTCGATCGATATTATTTTATTTATATTGAAAAGTTTATTTAGTCTTTTACAACTTCATATCTCACAAGTAGCTTCAAATTCCACCGTTATTTTAGGGGCCTAAAATTTAAATTCATCCATTTGAAAGATGGAATTAATTCTCATTCACTATTTTGCTTATATTTTTCTCATAAGATATGGAGTTGCCGTTCCATATTGAAATGGTCAAAATTTTGAATTTTAAGTCTTAGAAATTGTTAAATGTGAATATATTCATAAGAGATGAAATTGTTGATGACTAAATATGCTTTCCAATGCATATAAAATAATATCGGTCGAATGTCATATGAGAAAGATATGAGCAAAATAGTAAATTTTTTCAACTTAGTTTCAGTTTTTAAAGCTCGAGATTTCTAAAGTTAGCAAAATTAGTGTTTAACTTTTTTTTAATATTCTATATTGCATTCACCTAGTCGTTCTAGGTTTTTTTTTTTATCTCACCCAAAAATTTTCATAGCTTTAGATGACCACCTAATTTGCTTAGGCCCCCACTCACTCATGGGATAGGAATATGCTTATTTTAGAATAAGCCTCCTTATTCTGGTATAGTAATTAAATAATAATTTACCTTATTCTAGTATACTAATTCAACATTCTCTCTCATTTTATTTCATACAACTCTTAAAAACTAATTTATTAATAATCTAAAAGTACTATTTTGCCATTTTGAGATGACAGCACTAATCACTTATAGTTACAATTTCCCCTTCCCTCTCTCTCCTCTCTCTCTCTTCTCTCCAAAGGCAGGCATGGCTTCCTTCACAAGCCCAGCGCCGAGCTCTCTTATCGTCCGCACACACTCTCCTTGCAAGAGCACACCTCTCCCAACCGGATGTCGACAGTCTTGCCTTTTGCAACATCTACTAATATTCATATATTCTAGCAGTAGATCTGTTACCACAACTTCCCATTAGCACAAGTAAGTTTCTTTTGCAATCACCGCTTCTTTTTTTTTTTATTTCCTTTCTGTCTTTCATGTATGAGAGTAACTTTTTTCTGAGATATATTTATATCCTTTTAAGTGATATGCTTTGGTGTGAATTACTTTTCTGTGAATACAGATTTATATTATGGTGTGTGGATTTATAACTATGCTTGCATGAAATTTTGGATAGTTAGTGCGGGCTTATATATGCAGTGCATACTTCTTTTATCTAGTGCAGGTTTATAAAGTATACAAACATGAATCTTTTGGTGGTTAGTGTGGGCTTACAGTATGTAGTGTGGACTTTTATTATTACAAAAATATATGGAGTATCTCACTCTGTTAGATAGTTTATGTTCTCAATTATATTGAAAATAGGGAGAATATGTTGAGGAAACACGAGTTAGGGTTCTTTCCCAAAAGGATTGACAACTAGACTACTAAGCAAGATTCAATTTTATTATACCTAGTTCATTAACAACATGATGTAGGGAGAACATCTAGCAAAGAGCTATACCAAAAATGGTTAAAAGGAAATAACAAAAGGGTATGTCATAAGGACCAACCGTGAATTAAAGATCGAGCATTGAAAAATAGAAGGTCTGTGAAACTCACCGAAATACAAAACCCTTTTGGAGAGATGGGGTTGGGATCACATCAACCATGCCTCTATTATACCATCTGAGGAAGATTGAGATATGATGATAAAGGTATAAAATATACCGTATATTTCATCTTATTATTTACTATATGTGTGTGTGTGTGTGTGTGTGTGTGTGTGATTACAATATAAGATTGTAATTGATTATATATTTTTTCCAATAATTAGATAAAATCCAAATATATCAGATGCTGAAAGAAGGATTTTATACACTTCGAAGAAGTTGATTTCCTTGTGGGTAATGATGCCGCCACAAACTGTTATAATTTCATGTCTAACAAACCTGCTATATTAAATGAAAGTATTGGGTCTTCGGATACACCTTAATTGAAAGTTGTAAATCTAGAGGGTGACGATAGTCTCCATATTTCTTCTGGTACTAAGAGAAGAAGCTATCAAGTATGGGTAGTAAGAAGAAAAAAATTCTCATCCTCTTCTATGGGACATAGCCTTCGAAATAGCTCTAAACCAATAGATAAGCTATTTAAATATAAATTGGAGAAAGATTCAGTATGAATACGAGGAAAGTAAACAAGGGCAAGCGAAAGAATGCTTTCAACTAGCTTATGAACTCCTAGATTTAGATGACGACAAACTATGCTTTCTTGTCGATGCTATTAATAATGCTAGTAATAGGTCAATTTGGAAGGGGTTCCAACTACTCATGCACGCAACAAATGGGTACACATCAAAATGGAATGGGAACCACCAATTACCCCACAAAAATATTCCAATGTAGAGTTTATAATCGCGAGAAATCTAGCGAGAGAATTTGATGACTTCTTTGATTAAGTTCATATTAATAGTCATAGTTTAAGACATGATCAATTGAAAACAATTTTATTAATAATTTTTTTTATATAATATGTCATTCTTATGAAGAGTTGTACTTTTATATAGACATATACGGATTGTAATATGATTGATGTAACTTCAATGGAAAAGTGTTATTTTGGATTGATTAATTGGTATCTTTGTATATTTTATGTAATCTCTATATGTCTACAATAGCATGTCTACAATAGCATGTACTGGCACACAACTAACACGCTATCACACACTGGTACGCACTATTATACACAAGCATAGATAACTCTACACTAGCACATATAAGCCCACATTGACATATATCTATTACTAAGTATTAAATTATTCTTCTTACTTTGGTCAATGATCTAGTACTGACTTCTTTCTTTTCTTTTATTACAAATTTTTTTCATACAACCTCAAATTCTTCTACAAATAGGTTTACTTTCATGAACAACCCAACGATATTAAAGTCCCAGAGAAGATTCAATCTAATAGTAGATTTCTCATACTTTAGGGTTAATTTCAGTTCTATTTTGAATTTGTTATTTCATTATATATGTAGATATATATTATGAAATGACAACTTCTATTTTGTTGGCAAATATATAGAATGTTATAGGAGCAATAAATGAGACATATATTCCTGTAGTTGTCCTTGAGGAGTTTCATGCTAGTGCACGTTGTCAAAAGGGCTATGTTGCCCAAAATGTCATGGCTACCTAATTGGGAAGGAAGTGCAGCTGACCAGCACATATTGTTGGAAGTGCAGTTATGAAATTTTTGCATCTCTTTTGGTACGTTATTTAGAAATTGCATGGAAGTAATATATATATACTATTGAGTAAAGCTGATATTTATAGGAAAATATTATCTAGTTAATGTCGGTTATGCAAACACAGCCCAATGTGTGGCATCATATAGAGGAACCATATATCATCTGAGTGAGTATAGTAATTCATGAAGTGCATATTACGGGCATAGAAATATATTCAATCATCGTTGTGTCTAGCTCCACAATGTCGTGGAAGGAACATTTGATGTATGGAA
Source organism: Typha angustifolia (assembly GCF_048772165.1). Taxonomy (NCBI): domain Eukaryota; kingdom Viridiplantae; phylum Streptophyta; class Magnoliopsida; order Poales; family Typhaceae; genus Typha; species Typha angustifolia. The sequence goes on along the minus strand of NC_133252.1, from coordinate 3,971,337 downwards.
GCTACGTTTCAAGATTTTATGCACCATGCAACCATACGAGCACATAAGGCAAGTAAGAATTGTGATGATATGTGCTATCCTATATATTTTTATTTTAAAAAATCAACAAGGAGATAAATCGTATATTGCATAGGACAAATAGAGTTCAATCATTTGAAACCGGTATAGATTTACAATTACATGATTTGTTCCCAAGAGTTGAAACATTTGAATCTATAATTGATGGTACACAACTTAGAGATACTATTGCAGCTCAATTATGGGAGGATAGTCAATAAAATGTATCATGTAAAGAAGCATGTATTAGTTTTTTTATTATCAATTATATTTCATATTATTTTCCTACAACTTAATATTTTGTTTCAACATTATAATGATGACATTATTATTTTTTGTAGAATAAAATACTATGTCGTTTACATTGGCTAAACATCGACGTGTTCTATTCATGGGCGGAGTGTCATGTGCAAGTGACTCGTTTTTCCAATGCTTGCAATGCTTCTTTCAGTACCGAAGATGTCGCTATAGCTTCTTATACGAACTTCATTGCAATGAATAATAGGTCGTTATGTCCACCAAAGACTTCAACCCAACTGAATCTTACGTTTTGTTACTCATTTATTTTTTGTCGTTCTTGTAATATTGGGTGCTCGGCAATTTAAGTACAAGTTGTTGGTACGATGTGAAACTTATGTGGAACTCATTGTGTCAACTATTTCATGTCTTAAACTTCTATATTTTGTGGAACTCATTGATGCTGACTGTTTGTTTAATTTCTATGTTTTTTGTATCATATTGTCTAGCATAATATAATATTAATTGTGTGGATCGTTCGATAAAATTAACCTTCTATAATATGTCAGAGCAGTACAACTTTACTTCTTTAATTTCTCTCTATTTTAAACTATATGTTATCATGTCAATCAGAACATTTATTTTTATATATCCATTGCAGTGTAATATAATGCGTGGATATTTATCCTGTAGTATGCTATAATGCGTCGATATTTACCCCCCACTACGCTTACCCTGCACCACGTTGTAATGCGTGAATATATCCTTGTACAAATATCTGGCACACATAAACTAAAAGCAACCCACAAAATGTAACTGTAATCAGAAAGAAATTCATAAACTTTATCGCAAAAATATAAAAATAAACTATTTTATGTACTTTACAAATAGTTAGTAAATAACGTTAAAAATTATAATTGTCCTTGTATCAATGAGTTTTTAAGAACCTATCATTTGCAATTTGCATAACATATTTAATTCACAACTGCTTTATATTCTTCTATACAAATCCAGCAATGGGCATGGATATTTGAATACGATCTACATATTCAAATAAAAAGGTGCCGCAATTAACACTGAAGTATGCCGTGGAATGTGAAAGACAAAAGTTACTTCTTATCCACTTCCTTGCTACTCCATTATCATATATTTCTTTCTCCTAATTCTTTCAATAATTTATAACTCATTCTCCCTGATTAATTGAAACTTAGATTAGTTAGAGTTACTAAAATAATTTAACTGATATATACAATATGAGGATACTAACCATATGTTGTGCCTTGCTATAATATCCATCAGCCAAGATCAAAATCTAATGATGTTGCAAGCCCATCATAAGATCAACAACTAAAAGGTGCTGATGTAGAGGTGTAAAATGAAATTATCCAAAAGTTCATGTTACAAAGTGAAGTCTCCTTAATTGGCACCACACTTAATTCCATGAATGATCAAGAGCCATTCTTCATGGCTCTCTGCATGTTGACATCATTTCATATTATGTGAAATCGTAATTACACGTACTATGTGTATTAAATAAATTATTGAATGTCAGCATCAATATACCTATAGTTAAATGTCTGTGAAACGATATGGAGTATATATGAATTCGGTGTCAAATGCAGCACGTTTCACGAATATATATTGACGAACATTGATCACATCATCGACTAGCATTCCTCTATTTATTAACTCCATGATGTGTTCTTTACATACATGAACCGTGTCATCTTTCCAAATAACAAATGAACGGTAAAAATTATATAAAAAATGGTAGTGTTAGTTGGAATATATAAATAAAGCAAAATCTGTCACAGAAAAATTCGCATAAGTCTGCACTGCTATGCAATACAACAATACAGTGCAATAGGACATAAGTCCGCATTGGCACACAAGCTAGCCCACACTTAAATTACAAAAGTGTTTTGAAATCTCATTTTTCTCTGGAATCTCATATATCTCTTTTACCTGAGATGTTCTTGGCATCTCATCTTTCTCTTCAGCCTCATGAGTGTTATTCAATCTTGTCTTTCTCTTCAATCTCATCTTTCAGTTTATCAATCTTCTGCATTGGTTTAGATTTTCTATGTACTCTTGAATATGAGTGAATAAGAGGGCTTATAACCTCCTTTACCCTCACTAGTGAATATGAGTGAATAAGAGGGCTTACGACTTCCTTTACCCTCATCGGTGAATATGAGTGAATAAGAAGGTTTACAACTTCTTTTACCCTCACCGGTACTTCCTTGGTCTTAACCAACAATTTGACCATCTCATGGACTTCTTTCAACAAAACCTCATTATCCATCTACTTTCATCATATCATTTAATTGAATTACAATACATTTCCTCAATTTATTTTAACTTGACATATATGGTAAAGAAGTGCAAATAAATGGATAATAAGCAACAATGCGGATAAATGGATAATAAGTACGGACATATTCCTTTGCAGTGCAAAAGAATCCTCAGCACTGCGGATATGATTCAACATTGTAGTGCAAAGGAATCCTTAGCACTACAGATATAACTTTGCACACTCATATTTAATACCACTGATACACATACATTATTAAAAATTTTATATAGAAGTAGCACACAAAATTATATTGCATCGTCCTCCTTTTGCATAGGAGGCTCATCTCGTTGTGCTTACCTTTTCATCGGTTCCATGATACAATTTGACCACGTGGGCTAGGTTAGTCGAGTCAATTGAATCAAGTTGAATCAAATTGAATTAGATAGTTAGTTTGATCTTATTGCTTTAAATTTTGAATAAAGCAGATAATTCATATATAGATTCGATTCGCTAAGATTTTTATTCCTATAAATAGGAGTGGACATGTGTTGAGGGAGGAGATAAACCGGCCCAAACCACAGCCTCAATCCCTCCTCTAGCCTTGGTGGAGACCCCTCCGCCCTATGACCCTCCTAGATGTTGTTGCCACGCTAGAGCCACCCGCACCAATGGCCACGGGGTCATCTTCCCCACCCGCGATGAAAGCTAGGACTAAAAACCCTAGCTTTCATTCAACCGCCACCGATTCTGACCTCGATGTCTAGTCCCTTCCTTGGGACCCTCGCACTAGATCTTAGTCGGCGGTAGCTGTAGGTGACAATCGGCAGACCGCCCACGAAGGTTCTCTCCACTACATCGAACCTAATCTACGATGCCTCAGGACTAGTGTTCTTGCGACCACTAGCGGCCATGTTGCTTCCATTGGCTGATTGCAGCCCATGGTGGACTTCACAATCGCCGGTGAGCATTGGATGGCCCATCGCAATGCCCTTCTACACTACAACCTTCACCGAGCCCCACCTCGTTGGAGCGCCACCCACCATTCATCCCACCATCGTAGCTCCACTACAATGGGACCAAGGGTACCAGCTATAGCCTCCAAGATTGGCGGGGACCATTGGAGAATAGTCTTCCTCTACCGCCGCATGCTAGCATTCCACGTCGCGAGAACAGATTGAAGGTCGACTGTCGATGACCCACGATCAAACCCAACCACCGCCAGCCCCCATGCAGCCTTTGGTGGCATTGCTAGGATGAAATCCAATTTTATAGGGTTAGGGTTAGCACAATTGCATGGAGGTGATTGAGTGTATGATTTTTTAGGTAGGACAAATTTTTACAAACCGATTCAACCACCTTTGTGACCTATGTGCATGACCCTAAGCCAGAGTATGAGCCTAAGGATGATTGGTAGAACGATCTGGTGGGTCCATGCTATCAGACTAAGTTGAACTCGCATGCTAACTCAGGCATGACATGAGTTGGATCGATGGGCCTATGACCCACGTGACCAGAGGTCACTTGGCCCGCGACAACAACCCACATTTTGGGATCCAAGCTCAGACTATCAAGCTTGATTTTTCAAATTTCTCTAGAGGAGCCTTGCTAGATTGGACCTATCTAGCAAAGCAATTTTTCACCTACCATGGTACGGTCAAGCTCCAAAAGGACCAGCTAATATCATTCCACTTGTAGTGCGTGGCAATTAGGTGGTAGCTCTTGACTGAGCGGACTTGACCATTCAAATCTTGATAGGACTTCATGGATGCAATTTGTGCTCAGTTACGAGGACTTTCGGGCTATGTTGACTAAGCTAAATCAGTTAACAACAATTTGAGCTTATCGGGAGGAGGTCGAATGGATATGTAATCGATCACTAACTAGTCAGACTCAGCCATGAAGAGCATGTTCATCAATGAGCTCAAGCTTCACATTCAGGCTGAGGTCAAGGCTTTGAGGACCACTACTTCTGATGAGGTTTTCTCCCTAGCTATTTTGATGGAATCCAATTTGGATTAGCTAAACCAGATCTACAAGGAGGAGCAAAGGAAGATGGCCCAAGCCCACAATCCACTAGAGACTACATGTACCCTAACCTAGCCCGCACAGATGGCTCAGCCCAACTGTCAACAAGTCTCACGTCGCTTTGTGCCTAATGACTTGTAAGGGCGCAGAAGGAAAGGCTTATATTTTTACTATGATGATCGATTTATCCCCAATCATAAATATAAGCACTAGCCAACCTATGTTATATTTCTAGATGAACTTGAAGAGGATGAACCTAAGTCCACTGATTAGTGTGATAAGTTGTACGAGTATAAGGATGTGAGGGGCTAGCTACTTTAAGGACAAGATATCAAAAGTGTGGTGGATTGATACAATCTAACCACGTGGGTTAGGTCAGTCGGGTCAAGTGATGTCAGCCAAGCATGGCATCTCGTTCAGATTTTCAAGATACAGTGTCAGCCGAGCATGGCATCAATAATTGATGTGCCGAAAGAAAATACACGTGAACATAAACAAAATGAAAAAGCGCACAAAATCGGCTATGTCTATGCCATCATCACTTATTAATAGTGATGTAATGCATTTTTCAATAGTGGGACGGTCTATTCTTCCACCCTTCGAATGGTGTCGTACCCATGAAGTATATGTGTTGACCTCCCTTCTATCTACTAGTAGATCGAGTATTTTTGAGACATGTTGCGGGGTCAGCTCTGCTAGGCATTCACCTAACAAAAAACAACTATCTTTATCACACAAACATTTTATTAGCTCTTTCGCAAATAGTGTTCATATCAATTGATGGAAAGTCAGCAAATATTCCAAAAGGTGTTGCCGATAATAATTGATGGTGAGAAAGCCTTACGTACTTTTGGGCAAGCTCTTGGACAGCCCTAGTGTAGCATCTTGTTTGTATTCTCACTGTATATTCCCTAGTAATTTTTAGCCTTTTTCTTTGCCACTGAGAAGGTTTTGGGAAAATGTTGTAATACTAGTATTTAACAGATATCCAAAACAGAGTAAAAATTAAGCAAAGTGTGAGGTTATAACCATGCATACCTGCATAGTGCAGAGTTACAACCCCGAATAACTGCAAAGTGCAAGATTTTTATCCTGCATACCCGAATGTAGGGTTATAACCCTACATACCCCCATTGTGCAGGATTATAACCCTGCACTACAAGAACAACTCTACATCTTCCCACATGGCCTTATTTCACACAATATACCATTTACAAAAATTATAATGTACAATTTAGTTGGGTGAACTTGGCATTTTGTGGTGCATTTGTCCATCCATGTGCACACCTAATTTGAGAAGGAGAACGCTTCAAAGTAGTGCAAATCGAAAGAAGACTTCAAAGTAGTACAAATTGGCATTTTTATTGTAGTTGCAAAGAGTGGTTATGCAAAGCTCAACTTATGCAAATTGCAACGCAACAACATTCCCCTTATCATCTCGCCTGATTGTGAGCGACGTGATACATTTAGTTAGGATCTTTTCTTACTGCATTAGTTGTTAATTTTAATTAAAATAAAATTGCTGTAGGTCGCGTTCGAATGCAGGAGGGGTCACGTTCGAACGCCCTTGCGAACGCCTACATCAGGTTTGCAAATACAGAGAACGCGTAATGCGCGTTCAAACGCTTGCATCACGTTCACACATTCACAAAACGCCTTTTGTGTGTTTGAACACGATCGGCGGGAATTCTCTAGAATTAGGGTTACTTATCGTTATTAGGACTTGTTTGCTAGCATCTATAAATATGTGGATGGCAGCCAAATTCATTATGCTATTGGATTATTGATTTCTTGCCTCTCTATCATCTATGTACCCTAATCTCCCTCCTCCCTCTTCACCATTCTTCCACTTCTACCGTTGGCAAGGTTTCTTCTAACTTCTAATCTCTCTAGACTGTCGAGTCACCTCTCTTCTTTAAAAATCTCGACCACTTCGTTCCTTTCGTCTATATCCCTTAATCACATCCACCATCCATCTCCATCTCCATACCTATCCATAACCCTAACATCCACTCCACCCGTTACCACCACCATCACCCACGTTATGCCGTATTTTCGTCCCAGTTTTAATTCGAATGGGTGTAAATATGAAAGTTGTATATCAGAAAGTTAGAATCTAATCCATCTAGTTTCGTAATTTTCTGACTATAAGAGAATATTTGACGAATATTTTTTCACGATTGCGCGGACTGCTTTCTGCAAAATACTATTTATTACTACTACTTTAACATATACTCAAGAGTATTTTTTTATTTGGTTTAAAATATCACCAACTCCCAATACAAATGTATTATTCTTCAACACTTTAATATCAAGTTTATATCACATCAAATATAATTATTGTTTCTTATACTAGTATTGAACTAAATATTAGAATAACTTATATTAGTATTAGCTCTCTTTTTCTATTATTAAAAATTAAAATAATATTTATTCTAATCTTATTCTACAAGTAAACACAGACGTGAGCATCTAGCCGGTCTTGGCAGTCAAAGTCTGAAACTTGACAAAAGGAGCCCCGTAAGAATGGCCCTCAAAGTCCAAATAGTGAAGCAGAACGATATCTAGATAGAAGAATGCCAATTTTGCAACTAATAACTTCCCAGAAATATCTACAGCTCAAAAGACAAGTTGGTGAGTCAGATCAAGTAGACCCGATCAAACTACGATCCGTACCTTTTTTCCATTATTTACTTTTTATTAATTTTTTAAGGTTGTTGGCGGCATTGGCGTTATAAGAAGACAACAACCAACGAATCTGGATATCAAGCTGGCAAGCTTACAAGCTTTGGAGGACTTTGATTCCACTTCTATCAACTCACCCCACCAAAAAAAATAATTTTAAATAACTCAATAATTGATATACTCACTACACCTTCAATCATAGCACTAAACACACCTAAACATGACGAGGGTCAAATACATAAATTGACTAAAGTAATAATAACTCTATCATCAAAACTCAAGAATTTGGTTGTTAATCTAGTCAATGAACCTCAACCACTCACCACACTAGCGCAGGATAATTTAGATCCATAAAGGAACCTATAAAAGTAACACCTATGACAGATTGGCAGAAGAAATCGTTATTAACTCACAATTTTTTTTAACTAATAGCAAGATTTCAGCATATAGCCCTATATCATTTTTTACATGGATCACCACACATGAAAGACGAAAATACAAATTATTCAACTTTTATTTTTCAATCCGGTTACATATTTGATACTTTAATGCTAAAGATAATAAACACACAAATTATCTAATTTAAACGAGTAATAACATATTATTTAATGACCTACAACAATCCCCAAATTTATATTCAATCAATATATAAATTTTTAAGTAATCCTAGATGTTACTAATATCAAACACATCCAGCTATACGCAGTCTCTAAATTTTCTTATATGTCACTAGTATGGATAGTATTTTGGAAAGCTTGTCAGATTTAGTGAAACCTGGGCTCTGATACCATGTTGTAATACTCACCTCTAAATACACGTGCTCCTCACATGGGTAGAACCCACGTGGTCTCCACGTGACCTGATGGTTAATGTTTGTACATAATATATAGGATAAACCCAATACTTTTACAAATAAAAATAAGCTAAATGGAGTTTTAAATTACCACAGGCTACAGCAAGCCCCAAATCCATACACCTCATCAAGACAATGCTCGCGCAGGGGTTACAATTCATATAACTTATTTTATAATACTAAAATAAATAAAGAAAAGTATAATCAGATCTTCACCAACTCCTTCACAAACTCTGGGTCATCTACTGATCTGAAAAATGTTTCCACCAAAAGGTGGTGAGCATAAAGCTAGCAAGTATACATCTTTACAGTCTAAAAATAGGATAACGAAGGATGTCACATGATACATGTGTATGCCAACATGATTATAGTAATGCAGCCATGCAACATATTCATATCAATAGCTCACATATATTAAATAAAGAACACATGATATATATCATTTAAACTATCAAATCATTTATACCAAGCTCACACTGAACCATAGCCATAATTATTATAACATTCTCAAAGAGCTATCCACCACATAATAAACATAGGCTCACACATCATCTGAAACATCGAGGATAGGTAGACAACTAGCGATAAAGCTGCCCGTACATGCTTGGCGATGCTGCATATGACTAACAGAGCGGAATAATTACTTGTAGATAAATCATCGCACAGAGCAAAATCATAACATACAGTGGGAAAGAGCTCACATCTCAATAGACACTCCGACCTTGCGTCATCGGGTACCGCTAAGTCTACGACCCCTACCTCTCAATCATAATTTTAGATCACTTAGTGTCTAGTCTCAGTTCTCGACAGTGTTACACCTGCTCAAACCGGGGCACGCGGTACTTGATAGTCCCCTCTTGACCTCACAACTTTAAGCATTGGTCAATATAAATATAGATAATGAATATACACTCTGTCCCTTAACCCCAAGCTGAGTGGGTAAACGGGCACTACCGAGACAAAATTTAACTACTGGGTGAAACGTGCAGGTGGTGCAGTGATTAATATAATCAATTATAAGACATGCACATCGAAGATATCATAATCAGAAATTCTCTAATAATCCATGAATAATTATTCTGAATAGTAAATAAATATTTAATATGATGAACTAATAAAGTAAAACATCACTTCAATATTACACTATTCCTAGACTACAGAGAATTCACTTGCCTATCATCGCTTCCAAGTTAATCAACTCCAACTGCGTCATAGATCATCCTCGCACGATAATGAATCTACCTCGATAATGAAAATAACATACATAAGCATAAAGCTACCTAAATTAATTAATCCGGCTATTACGGGTTTGAGGTATGTTCACCTAAGAATTCTTACATTTATTAATCAGGTAGAGTTGGTATATTAATTTTGACAGCATGATTGTTCCCTAATAATTGTTGATCATGATGATCATTATTCCCTAATAATTGTTGATTGAAAGTAAATTAAAAATAGACTGCATTTAGTTAACTTACTTATTGAATATTAAAGCATAATATATGATTATCATTTATTAATATCGATTTATAACAATTATTATAACAAATCAAAACTATCCTCTAAAAAATGATCAATAATTGAGATTCAGATTGACAAAGATAATTAAATAAAATAAATAAATTATATGAAAATAAGTTAAAGATTAACTAATCTATTTGGCTAGTCAAGGCCCAAAGTGATGGGTTGAACTGTAACTAACCCAGAGGTTGGATCTGAAGCCCAAACTAGCTAAAATTGCTATTTGGGCTGGGCTACAGCCCAACTCACAACAAAATTGGGCTGGGCTGTTTGCAGTCCAACCCAACCAAGAAATTGGGCTGGGTTGCAGCCCAACCCATAACTTAGGGTGGGCTGCCTGCAGCCCAATCCTAACCAAAGAATTGGGCTCGGCCGCAACCCAACTCAACCAAACCCATGCTGGGTTGGGCCACACTTAGCCCAACCCAACCATGCAACACCCCCTTCTTCACCCAAAGTAGGTCGAGGAGGAAGGGAGTGGCTGCTGGTGAACACCACCACCGGCAGTCGACCAACACATGCCTGCCCCCTTCTCTCAGGTCAAGGGAGTGTGCATAGCCCTCAGGTAGTCGACCAGGGTGGTCGACGACGGGGGGAAGGTCCTCCATGGTTGATAGCCATAGAGTTGGCCTACACCATTCCTCGGGCAACAAGGGCCCCGAAGCAATGTGCCATCAGCTTCCCCTTGTGAAGGGGAAGCTTCCCGAATGGCCAAGGAGAGGGGAAACCAGCGGTGATGGCCGAAAAGAATCGAAACTAATGAGGGGAGGCTACCACGTGTAGCCTCCACCGGGGAATTGAACGACCAACCAAGGGCATCACCGAAAAGAGGGCGGTGAGAGGGAACAATTGGGATTGGTGGCGTGAGGCACGAGGCGATGGCCAACCGGATTTTTGGTGAAACCGAGAGGGAGAAAAATTGGGAGAAAAATTGGGAGAAAAACTTTAAAACTTTATTAAACCCAAAATTACTCATACCTGGTTGAAGAGGACATTCCGGCGCATCGTTCCATAGTGTTAGTGTCGTCCGGCGGCTCTCCGGCGTGGCGAGAGAGAATGGGAAGGTTTTGGCGGTGGTTACGAGAAAGAAAAGAGGAAAAAAGAAGAGAGGGAGGAGGAAGATGTGGGGGTGGGGCACGTGCCCCTCACGTACAAAATTTTTTTTAATAAATTTTTTTATTATTTTTATTATTATTATTATTATTATTTTAAAAAAGGTATAGGATGTTACATAGCTTCCCAATTGGAGGTCAGATCGTGAATTAGATATCATATTTAGACTCGCATCGCTCGAGGGAGTAGGAAGACATCTATGGATCGCTATTCAAAGGTGGTTCGTCTCATTGGTATCAGTGCAGGTGGACCTCGGACCTCCATTAATAGTGGCTACGAGATCAATGACAGCAAAGAGACAACCTAAGGGTACACTACCACTAGTAGAAGGCTCAGCCTCCAACACCACAAATCGTGAGACCAAGCACACTAGATTGCCTGTGGCGAGTCCTAGCCGACCAACATTGATTGGAGCGAATGCCATGGGCATGAAAGACGAGATCCGAGACATGGTCCAAGTGTTGGTGTAATGGTTGGCTAATGTACAAAATGATCACGCAACATTGAAGGTGTATGTCATGAATTGAACAACTACATCTACTCACGGGTAAAGGTCGAAACCAAGAAGGGAGACTGATGGGGATTTAACCACCAATTGATGTGCAACTGGCCCAGGTACAGTACCCTTGTGCTAATGAACCTATTTTACCCATTCGACTTCAATTTCAGCCTCCCTCAGTGGTGACCGAAAGGCCAATGGCGATAGAGCCCAAGTGGCACCCTATGCCAGTCTATTATGTCGATGGTGATGATTGGCAAAGCATCGACAACCTTGATCCATTGAGAGATGACCTTGAGTGTGTTCGAGAATACCAAATGGTAGGACAGCAACCATAAGGGTTCATACCTAAACTTAGAGCCGCCAGTGACCCCGATAACACCATCTAAGTAGAGCAGTACTTTGATTGCCAAGGAAAAGTGGAAGATGCAAAGGTGAAGATGGCAAGTTTCCACCTCCTAGGAATAGTGTTGCATTGGTACCAATCCACCATTTGTGGCCAAAGATTTGACGGTTAGGCCGAATTTTCAAGAAGCAACAAAGTTGATTATGAGTATTTTACTGCTTTCTAAGCAAAATGGTGCAGCGAAGCACATCAGTGGAGTACCAAGTGGAGTTTGAAAGAGTTAGTAGCCGATGCGAGCTGTCTTAGTCGGAATCAATATTGAAGCGCACCTTCATTTTGGGGTTGCGTTAGGAGATCAGAGCAGATGTGTGAGCCCTTTGTCCTCCCACCCTTGAAGATGCATTTGAGAAGGCTGTGAGGATGGAATAGAAGCATAAACCCCTAAAGCAAGCGTTGAGAACAAGTTGGACTAGACGAGATAGCTAATATGCACCCAGGACGCTAGTTGGACCTACTGCGAGACTAAGGGTAGCAGCTGCTACCTCTAGACTGAGAACCCCTTTGAGACCATCTCCAGATGTTAGAGGAGGCACATGACCTTCCGTTCAGACTCTCAAACCTGCCAAGGTGGAGGAGTGAAGAACGAACGGGTTATGTTTCTGATGTGATGAACATTTAATACTCGGTCATCAGTGCTCAAAACCGATTGGGAGTGTAATGCTCATCAACGGTCTCAAGGAGGACGTAGACATTGATGGAGAAGAAGAACACAGAAGAGGTAAGGGAGGATATCATGGAGGAGAGCACGGAGGAAGACATCCAAGATGAGATATCCATGCATGCATATTTGGGCACCATCGCATCGAAGACTTTACGGGTGTATAGACTCATTAGAAAGCATTGTGTGCACATCCTTATCGATTCCAGTAGTACACACAGCTTTCTAGATAAGAGGTTGGTGAGAAGGATGGGATTAAACACTTAACCAACCATGGGATTTGATGTAGGCATTGGAGATGGCACGAAGCTTAGGGCGAAGAACTTGTACTGCCGGGTCGGCATATGGATGCAAGGACACAACATCACCATGGACTTGTATCCTTTGGTGCTGCGAGGAGCGGATATTGTACTCAACACTTAGTAGTTGTAGAGTTTAGGACCTATTACGTTTGACTTTTGGAGCATCTAGATGAAGTTCAAACAAGGAGCTAAGGAGGTGTAGTTTTACGGTGTTCAATCCCTGCCAAGCCTGACGCTGAAGACGATAGTGGGGCTGCCATGTGCGAGGAACCTTGCCTATCTTCTCTAGTTGGGACTAGCAATACATGAACCTCACATGAGTCCAAGTGTTGCAATTAATTTGTTTAATTTATTAGATAAATTTGTCGGACTGTTTGAGGAACCAAATGAGTTACCGCCGAAGAGAAGTGTCAACCACCGCATTGAGATTGTTTCGGGTGTTGCTTTACCAAATGTGAGACTGTACTATTACCCACATGTGTAGAAGGAGATCATCTCGAAGATGGTGGTAGAGATGTTGGAGCAAGGGATCATACAACCAAGCCACAACTCATATTTCTCTTATGTTGTCGGTGAGAAAGAAAGACGGTACGTGGCATTTTTGTGTTGACTATCGAGCACTTAATGCTATTACTATTAAGGACCGATACCCCATTCCGGTCATCGAGGAGCTAATGGACAAACTTGCAGGGGCAACCATCTTTAGCAAATTTGATTTGAGGGCCAAGTACCACCATATTTGAGTTCACTAGGCAAATGTGCACAAAACCACATCCCAGACTCCTAATGGGCACTACAAGTTTTAGGTTATGTTGTTCGGCCTCATCAATGCTCCAACGACCTTCCAAAGCCTTATGAATGATTTATGTAGGCCTCTACTACGGTGGTATGTGTTAGTTTTTCTTGACGATATTTTGGTTTACAGTAGGAGTGAAATTGAGCATCGACGGTAACTGAAACTATTTGAGCTAAACTATTTGAAGGTCAAGATGTCGAAGTGCCTATGGAGAGTGCCTCAAGTGGAGTACTTGGGACATGTCATATCAGCGAAAGGAGTTGCTGTAGATCTAAACAAGGTAGCATGCATGACAAGCTGGCTGCAACCTACCACTACCACCGGGCTACACGGTTTCCTAGGGCTGAAAGAGTATTATTGGCATTTCATTGCTAGCTATGGGAGAATAGTTGCTCCACTCACCTCCCTACTCAAAAAAGACTCATTTAGGTGGACGGAGAAGGCGATGACGACATTCGACTAGTTAAAAATAGCCATGACATCGGCATTGGTTTTAGTTCTTCTAGACTTCACCAAAGAATTCGTAGTCAACTGCGATGCATTGGGGATCGACATAGGAGCTGTGCTCATACACGGGGCAGACCCATATCCTTTCTAAGAAAGGCATTGTCGACTAAATCTCAGCAATTGTCAACATACAAAAGGGAGATGCTTGCCATCTTACATGTGGTGACGAAATGGAGGTCATATTTGACCAGTCGATGGTTCATCATTAAATCGATCAAAAAAGTCTTCCCTACTTTATGGGACAGCGGATCCACACCCTGGCACAGCAAAGATGGGTCACCAAATTGCTGAGGTATGACTACGAAATTTAGTACAATAAGGGGACAAAAAATAGAGCAGCGAACGCCCTACCACGCCAACGTGATACTACTAAGCTCACGACATACTCTTCTTCTTCATTTCCATTCCTTGAGGAGCTGAGACATCCAGGTTCATCTGATCTAGATGTTATGAGATTATTACAATAGGTGTTGAATGATTCGGAGCACCATCCAGAGTAGGAGAATCAAGACAGTTTGCTGCTGGACCGTGGGTGCATCCGGGTGCCTACAAATGATAGTTTGCGGTAGATATTGTTGGTACAGTTTCACCAAACTCCAAAGGTGAGCCATGAGGGAGTTTTGAGGACTTATAGGAGGATGTCTGGCCATGGCTTAGGCGTTATGTGAGGGCCTTCGTCTGTGCAGGTGAAACCTATCAATAAGCAAAGTCTACAACCTTGAAGCCAGCAGGATTGTTGTAAGCTCTACCTCTACTAGAATGTGTATGGGAAGATATTTATATGTATTCATAGGTCTTCCACTAGTACGTGGTTCCTCTGTTATTTTTGTGGTGGTTGACAAGTTAAGCAAGTACTCACATCTTTTAGTGTTGTCGCGCCCATTTTCAGCCAAGTCGGTGGATAAAATTTTTGTTCGAGATGTCACTAGACTCCATGGCATGCCACGCACGATCATCTTCGATCGTGATCGTGTGCTTATCAGTGATTTTGGGACCGATTTTTTCATGTTATAGTGGACACAATTAGACCTCAGTTCGACATACCATCCATAGGCTGATAGTCGAACCGAGGTAGTTAATCGTGACATCGAGCAGTACTTTTGATGCTTTGTGGGGGAGTGACTAAAGTGCTGGTTGTAGCTCATACCATGAGCGGAGTGGTCCTACAATATTGCCTACCAAAGTAGCATAAGCATGACACCTTTCAAGGCTGTCTATGAACGAGTAGCACCGAAATTGTGCACTTATGATCTGGTAGCTTCATCAGATCTGATCGAGGTGGACTTAGCATTGATGGATATGATGCTACTTTTGATGAGGTTGTGTGCACACTTGAAGCTTGCTACGCATGAAGCAAGTCTTAGATCGCAACCACAAGAAGCAGGAGTTCGAGGACGACAGTTGGGTGTTCGTGTAGGTGCAACCATATCGTGAGGTGACATTGCACCTAGTACGAAACTAGAAGTTGTCCCATCGCTATTTTGGGCCATTTCGGGTCTTGGAGAGGATAGGTCCAATTGCATTCTGCTTGGAGCTGCCCAAGGGTTCAAGGGTTCATCCAGTATTCCATGTTTACTTGTTGAGAGAGCATATTGGAGCTGATCAGGTGGTTGGGACTGATCTGCCCGAGCCTTTGGAGGACATAAAGGTTACTGAGCCAGTGTGGGTGCTTGCTAGACGGCATCGTCAACATGGGACTAGATTGGAAATTGAGGTTTTAGTTGAATGGCTTGGCAAACCATCCGACGAGACAACATGAAAACTAAAGACCATTATGATGGAACAATTTTTCGACTTCACTCCTTGAGGACAAGGTGGAGGAAGCGTTGTGGGCTGATATAAGATAGTTCCCTAGCCACTCATTGTTTTTCTTGTTTTGGTTTTGTAATAGTTATTTGCTGAAAAATAAGAAATTCTAGCTAGCAAGTTTGAATACCAATAAGGGTCATTCGAACACGGCGTTTGAATGCCTGCATTGCGTTCGCACATACAAAGACAATGTTTTGGCCGTTCGAATGTACGGCGGAGGAGTTATTTAGTAATAGGGTTTCATTACTATTTTTAAACGTTTGGCTAGCCTCTAAATATGTGGAATAGTAGCCACGTTGGGATTATGAAACATTGTGGGAATTAATCCACTCTTCTGCTTTCTCTTTTCTCTCTTTCTCCCTCAATCTTCCTTTAATTCAACCGACCACCATCGTTGGTCGAGCTCCTCCCTTTCTATCTGGTCGCCTCTCTCTACCCTGAGAAACTGTAATAACCAAAAAAATAATAATAATAAATAATAATAATAATAATAATAATAATAATAATAATAATTAATATAATAAATAATAATAATGTATAAATTAAAAAAAAGAGACAAAGAAAGAAAGAAAAAAAATAAAAATAAATAATATATTGGTGTTGCATGGCACGAGCTTGTGCCATGCAACATGGGCGCGTGTTAGGGGTGCCACGTGCGCCCACAACCGCCAGCTCGGCCAACCGGGCCGGACTAGCTAGCTGCGGTGGGCCCCGCCGCCGCCGCCGCCGCCCTTCCCCCTCCTCCACCGCCTTCCCTCTCTCTCTTTATATATATATCTCTCTCTCTTTCTCTCTCACATATTCTCTCTCTCTCCCTCTCTCTCTCTCTTTTCTCACATATTTTCTTGCCAACGCCGGTGTACCGCCGCCGTCGCCGCCGCAGCACCACCCTCACCGCCCCTCTCTTTCTCCCTCTAAATCTCTCTCTCTCGAGCTCTCTCTTTCTCTCCTTCCCTTGCCGATGCCGGCCTATCGTCGTCGTCGCCGCCGCACCACCTTCTCTTTCTCTAACTCCCTCATTCTCTCTCTATCACCTCTCCCTTTCTCACCACCTTCTCTCTCTCTAACTCCCTCGTTCTCTCTCTACCCTCCTATCTTTCTCTCTCTCTAGCACCGCTATCTTTCTCTCCTCGTCGATGGCTTCTCATTGTCGCCGTCGTCGTCGCCGCACCACCTTCTCTCTCTCTCTTACCCTCCTCTCTCTCTCTATCACCTCTCTCTCTCTTGAGCTCTCTCCCTTCTCTTATCAACGCCAGCCGCCGTTGTTGCTGTCGTCGTCGCCGCCTCCACCGCCGCAGCCTAGGTGAGCCTCCCTTCCTTCTCCTTCTCTTCTTCTTCTTCTTTCTTCTTTCTTTCCTTCTCTTCTTCTTCCTCTCTTCTTCTTCTCCATTCTTGGCCCTCCTCCTCCTCTTGTGGTGTAGCTGTTGGAAGAGGACTATTATTATTATTTTTATATAATTACTTCCTAATGATAAGTAACATAATCTAATTATCGAGTGATCAATATGCATTATATATGGTTGCATTTGATATCATAGCATGGTCATGGTCGGCATGCATTATATGTCATATTTGAGAGAGAGTTATGATGATGGTATGACATGGAGATTTATTTATACATTATCGAGGATTATATATTCTATCAGTTATGACATGACATGTTATCTATTTTTCATTTATGTATTATTGAGGAACATTCATATACTCATTCATGACATGATGCTCTTTCTGATTCATATTATCCACTACATGATTTACTATATGTTTGATATCACTGATATGGGGTAAGGTCTATTCGCTGAGCCTTTTGATCATGACTCTCTTTATTTCTTTTCTAACCCCCTCAGATACGTGGTATGTGATAGCGACTTGAGATATCTTGAGAAGATATTTTAGAGCGATGATGAGGTGAGCTATAGATGCGAGACGATATATATGATAGTTTATATAGGAATTGAGTTGTACTAGTATTTGATATTTGTACTCTATTGTATTAGGCAATGAATTGTATAATACAGGTCGAATCATAGTGTACTATTGTATTAGTTATTTTAGTTGTATCTTGATGGTTTGTTGTAGCCTGTGTGGGTCCTGCCAGATTATGTAGTGGTCTAATGTATATTATTATGGACTGGGATATTCATATGCTAACCGGTTTATTTGGTTAATAGTATGATTTATTTGGTGATGGATTATGTGATCATAAATAGGTTAGTAGGTTTTATTTGATGATGTCATGATTATATGCATACAGGAGAGTATCTGTGTGTGACGGGCCCCTCCCGACCTGTCGCGTGCGCCATGTATGTCGTGTGGGCGCGTGGGCGTGCACATGCCCGTGCCAGGCGGGGGCGTTACAGAAACGACCCACTTCTCCCTCCTCTTCTCTACCTTACCTAGCACCCCGACCTACCTTACATCTCCATTAATCCACCTTCACCAACCCTAGCCGAGTTCCACCACCACCACCACTCGGCCACCCATTCGCTAATCGATTCTGATAGATTGGACCCTCTTAACCTTGATGGTTTGCGGTAGACATAGCTTTCAAACCGAAGGTTGGATCATGAATCAAAGATCAAATTCGGACTCGCATTGCTCGAGGGAGTAGGAAAACAACTATAGATCACTATTCTGAGGCGGTTTATATTAGAAATGCATGTGCGACATCTCTCCCTTAAAGTCTCTCTCATTGCCTACACCAACCTCCTTGGATTGCTATCGCCACTATGGAGTTGCCAGCGCTGGTGAGGCATCTCTCTCTTCTCTTTACTTTCTCATATTGTTTGGGCACGGGTTCACTAGAACAAAGCCACTTGTGAGAAGTCGGCCGCTGCTTGGCCAGTTGTTACCAAATCCCTTCCCTCCGGCTCGGTTCTCTCTCCCTCCCCTTCTCAGCATCTTCTTCTTCTTCTTTTTCCTTTTTTTTCTCTTTGTTTTCCCTCCTTTTAATAATATATATTCACTAATATAATTATTAGCTATGTTTAATGAGCATAATTATTAATTAATTTTAATTATAATTATTTGCACATAAATATATCTATGACAAATATATATATATATATATGTAGAAATTTATTTTATTACATACTATCAGGTATAGAATGAGATAGTTGTCTTATTTATTTATTATTTTATATAATTAAATAAATTTTTTTTTACATGTAGTTCCTAATTAATTAATCAAGTAAGAGTAAAAAATCATTTTAAAAAAACCAATGAATCTGAATATTAAATAGAGCAAGAGGCCGTAATAATAAGAACAAATTTTTTTAGACGACTTTGACTAAGCTTGCAAGCTGGCAAAAAGAGGAACATGCCTACCTTCCAAATAGAAAAAAAAAAAAAAAACAACTAGCAAATTTTAAACAGGGTGTTTGTTGATTTCACAAACTTATAGCGGACAAATTGGCCACTTGCATTCATTTTTTACTTTTTATTTTTTTGAGAAATTCATATAATTTATTTGATTTTTAAATAGGGTTTAGAGGAAGGTCAAAAGACTTATAATCTGGACAGCTAAACTGAGGCCCTAATTTTATGACTTGGACCCCCTTATCTTAATATTATTTAATCATTCATTGACAATGATATTATGACTTGGAGCCCCAAAACTGAGGGGCAAGTTGCCGCCGAATCCATTATGATAGACTTCCGGTTTAAGAGTCGAAGCCACCTTGACCTGCGTAGCAGCTTCAATAGCTTCTTTTGATGGAAAGAGCGAATGGACTTGTAACAACCTATCCCTTAAAAAAAAAAAAAAAAATTATTTTGCATGGCACGACGTGGCCGGTACAATGTGGCCGACCTCATGCCATGCTGGAGTGGCGCGAGCTGAGGGTGCCACGCACCCACAGCCGTCGGCTGCCGACCTATCGCCGCCCGCCGCCGTCCTTGGAAACCATCGCCGCCACCTCCTCAAGCGTCAGTGAGCTCCCCCCCCCCCCCTCTCGCGCGCTCACACCCGAGCTCGGGCTCGGCCGAGCCGCCGGAGAAAGGAGATAAATTACTTATTTATATCTTTCTGTATAATTTATGATTAATTAAATAAGAGTAGGTATTACAAAATAAGTATTAATAATATATATTTTTTATTTATATCTTTATTAAATCATATATAAAGTCGTCTTTGATTATTTACAAAAAGGAGATAAATTACTATATACTTATTTCGTATTCTATAATTAGCAAACTAGAATTTTTATTAAATAAATATAAATTATGGTAATAGCATAGTAATATTATC
Source organism: Typha angustifolia (assembly GCF_048772165.1). Classification (NCBI taxonomy): domain Eukaryota; kingdom Viridiplantae; phylum Streptophyta; class Magnoliopsida; order Poales; family Typhaceae; genus Typha; species Typha angustifolia. The sequence goes on along the minus strand of NC_133252.1, from coordinate 3,951,324 downwards.
TCAATTAAATTTATTCTATGAATCTAATCAACTTTAAACCTAATAAAATATCATATTTTACTCAAACGGATTATAATCAGATAAACAACTAACTTTATGTTACTTAAACATTTTCAAACTCTGAACCCCCTTATTTGAGACCCCGGGGATCTCACTAGCGATAAGTGGCGGTTGATTGATAAATGTGAGGGATACATGTGTTGGGTCTTCTTATAAGAAGTGAGTAGTCTTATCCCCTAGACGTCTTTGTCAAATTAGGTTATATTATTATGTACATGCATGTTTTAGCCTCCAGCAAGATTATATGACTTTATCTAGAGATTATTATAGTCGAGCATATTTTAATCATGCATATGATTAGGCTGACCTTGGATATGAGTATGATGATGATAAATAGAGATGATTAGAAATGACTATACTATTAAAATTTTATGTTCAGTCCATCTGTAGCATGAGTATGCATGTGGTAGATTAGCATATGTATGCATGCGTTGACTAAATAGTTTGAGACTATATTGCATCATTTTTCTTTTGATTCCTATTCTACCTAAATTCCTGTTATGCATTGACTTGTTATCGTACTAGATATATGCATATGATCTGTCATTTAGAAGGGTAGCATGAAATGTGATTGATAGGATAATTGATAGAAAGCGTAAGGATACCCGAGTGGGCACGAGGGTTAGGATGCGCTTGGTGGATGATTGATCGCTCAACATAGTCGCGATCTTGCGGCCTTACGTCTGAGGTCGTTAGTCTATGTGCGCAGTAGACATTCGGACGCATGCTGTTTGCTAGGGCATATGTGGCTAGTTATCCTCACAAGGTTTCTATCAGCTAGAAGGGTGCCTAGTCTGGATAAATGATGATACCCTAGGGGGTGGAAGGGTATGGTTATATTTGAGATACTTCTTGCAGGTGACAGAATATGCTCTGAGCCTTTGTGCATGATGTTGAGACCGGGCACCGGGTGTTGACTATGCATAGTGGTCTAGTATGATGATGTCATATAGAGCTGACATTGATGACTGAGATGTTGAGAAATGCATATGATTTCATTATCATCTAATTACCTGATTATCGAGTGATCAATATATATCATATATGGTTGCATTTGGTACAGTAGCTTGGTCATGGTCAGCATGCATCATGTGTCATATTTGAGAGAGAGTTATGATGATAGTATGACATGGTGATCTATTTATTAATTGTCGAGGATTATATATACTTTTATCAGTTATGACTTGTTATCTACTTTTCAATTATGTATTATTGAGGAACATTCATATTCTCATTCATGACATGATACTCTTTCTAATTCATATTATCTAGTACTTAATTTACTCTCTGTTTAGCTTCACTAATTCGAGATAAGATCTATTCACTAAGCCTTTTGCTCATGATTTCTTTATTTCTTTTCTAGCCCCTTTAGATATGTGGTACGTGATAGCGACTTGAGATATTTTAGAGCGATGATGAGGTGAGCTATAGATGCGAGACGATATAGATGATAGATTATATATAATTTGAGTTGTACTAGTATTTGATATTTATACTCCTTTGTATTAGACAATGATTTGTATAATACAGGTCGAATCATAGGGTTTTCTTGTATTAGTTATTTTAGTTGTACCTTGATGGTTTGTCGTGGCCTGTGTAGGTTCGATCAGATTATATAGTAGTCTAGTGTATATTATTGCGGACTTGGACATTCATATATTAACAGGTTTATTTGGTTAATAGTATAATTGATCTCTGAGATGGATTATATTGAGTATGGATTTATTTGGTGATGGATTATGTGAGAATGAATATGTTAGCAGGTTTTATTTGATGATGTCATGATTATATGTGCACAGGAGTGTATGTGTGCGTGACAGGCCCCGCCCGACCTGTCGTATGCACCGCACGTGCCGTGTGGGCTCGTGGGCGTGCACGTGCCCATGTCAGGTGAGGGCGTTACAATTCAGGTGGTATCAGAGCTTAGATTTAAGAAAGATCCGGCAAACTATCAAGTATAGTAGTTGTCGGTTTATTTTAGGATTACCCTGGTAATCGATCTTTACGAGTGGAATATTAATTGGTTGAGATAGAGATCTAGGTTGTTATGTCGAGATTATTAAGCTTTGATACTTGACGATATTGATAGAAATAATTTGTGATATTGGTATATTGAGAATTTATCTGAGCGACTAATGAATAGGAAGAGATTTACTAAATCATGCATTGATGTTATCGATGTCGAGGTGTTATACTCTGTGGAGCATAATATTGGAGATGTTGACATGTTCACATGATGTGATAAAGTGTAGAAATTCATAATGTTAGGTAAATTAGTCTAACATTACGATTATTGTAGCAAAGAGGATTATTGTTTTTTTAATGTTAATATATAATTATTTTCTAATGTTAGGTAAATTAGTCTATTTAGATAATTAATTATTTTGATAATTTACACTCACTAATATAATTTTACTAAGTATTTTTAGTATAATAATTTATTAATTATAATTATAAATATTGCCTATAAATTTATTTATAGTTTAGTTATTATTTATTAGATTAATATATGTAGTCTTCTTGATAATAATCGTACATTTATATTTATATTTTATATAACTATTTTAAGTATATTATTATTGTCTAATAGTTTGTATAAAATGAAATACTAGACTTGCATATTATTTTTGTATAATAGGACAATGACTATTTTGCGTATAATTTATGATTAATTAAATAAGAGTAGGTATTACAAAATAAGTATTAATAATATTTTTTTTTATATCTTTATTAAATCATATATATTGTCGTCTTTGGTTATTTACAAAAGGAGATAAATTACTATATACTTATTTTGTATTCTATAATTAACAAACTAGAATTTTTATTAAATAAATATAAATTATGGTAATAGCACATGAATATTATCACAATTAAATTTATCCTATGAATCTAATCAATTTTAAACCTAATAAAATATCATATTTTACTCGAACGGATTATAATCGGATAAACAACTAACTTTATATTATTTAAACATTTTCAGACTTCGAACCCCCTTATTTGAGACCCCGAGGATCTCATTACTGATGAGTGGCGGTTGATTGATGGACATGAGTGATACGCGTATTGAGTCTTCTGATAAGAAGTGAGTAATCTTATCCCCAAGACGCCTTTCTCAAATTAGGTTATATTAGATATTATGTACATGCATGTTTTAGCCTCCAACATGGTTATATGACTTTATCTATAGATGATTACAGTCGAGCATATTTTTATCATGCATGTGATTAGGCTGATCTTAGATATGAGTACGATGATGATAAATAGAGATGATTAGAGATGACTATACTATTAAAATTTTATGTCTAGTCGATCTGTAACATTAGTATGTATGTGGTAGATTAGCATAGGTATGCATGTGTTGACTAAATAGTTGGAGACTATATTGCATCATTTTTCTCTTGATTCATATTTCACCTAAATTCCTGTTATGCATTTGACTTATTATTGTACTGGATATATGCATATGATTTATCATTTACAAGGACAGCATGAAATGTGATTGATAGGATAATTAATAAAAAGTGTTAGGATAACCGAGTGGGCGCAAGGGTTAGGATGCGCTTGGTGGATGATTGATCGCTCAACATAGTCACGATCCTGTGGCCTTATGTCCGAGGTCGTTAGTCTATGTGCGCAGTAGACATTCGGACGCATGTCGTTTGCTAGGGCATATGTGGCGAGTTATCCTCACAAGGTTTCTATCAGCTAGAAGGGTGCTCGGTCTGGATGGATGTTGATACCCTAGTGAGTGGCAGGGTATGGCTATATTTGAGATACTCCTTGCGGGTGGCAGAGTATGCTCTGAGCCTTCGGGCATGATGTTGAGACCGGGTATCGGGTGCTGACTGTGCATAGTAGTCTAGTATGATGATGACATATTGAGCTAACATTGATGACTGAGATGTTGAGAAATGCATATGATTTCATTATCATCTGATTACCTGATTATTAAGTGGTCAATATATATCATATATGGTTTCATTTGGTACAATAGCATAGTCATAGTCGACATACATCATGTGTCATATTTGAGAGAGAGTTATGATGATAGTATGACGTGGTGATCTATTTATTCATTATCGAGGATTATATATAATTTTATCATGGTCATAGTCGGCATACATCGATGATGCTACTACTAGGTCAAAAGTCCTCACATACACTGCCTCAAATAGCATCATGTCTATGCTATGATGATGAGCGGTGTTATATGACCACTTTGCCAATGGTAGAAAGTCCAATTAGCGCCTTCTTATGTACGAATCATCGAAAGTATTGCTTGATCTCCCAATTGACCACTTCGGTTTAGTCGTTCGTCTATGGATGATAAGCCGAACTAAGGTTTAGTTGAGTCCCCTGTAATCTAAAATATTCCATACAGAATTTGCTAAGGAAGATGCAGTCCCTATCTGATACAATGGATATGGAAGGCTCCTTTGATCGGTTCGGATAATGAATCGTCTACCGATCAAATAAGGCATCTACTTTGTCTCCACATGCAGAATTGCCAATATCTCTCTCTCATAAGTCGATAATTGTTGAGATTTTTGGGACAAAGCCTTACCAAGAAAGGCTACGGGACGTCCTCCTTACATAAGTACAACTCCTATGCCAACACCCGATGCATCACATTCCACAATGAACTCTCTGGTGAAGTTCAGTAGTGCTAGAACGGGTGTCGTCGTCATTGTTGTTTTCAATTTTCAAAGGCTAAAGTGGCTTCATCCGTCCATCTAAAAGAGTCCTTCTTCAAGAAAAAGTGAGACGAGCAGCTATCTTGCCATATCTGACGATGAAGCATCAATAATATCCGATTAGCCTAAAAAATCCTCTCAATCCGGTGATAGTAGTAGAAATAGGCCAAGCGGTCATACATGCAACCTTCTGAGGATCTGTCGCTACACCATCTGCTGAAATGATGTGGCCTAAATACTCCACTTGTGGTACTCCCCATAGGCACTTGGGCTTCTTGATCTTCAATTTGTTTTTGCTTAAACAAATTCAGCACATCCTCCAAATGCCCCCAATGCTCCTATTCAGTCCTACTATACACCAAAATATCTTCAAAAAATATCAAGACATACCTTCGCAAGATAGGTCAAAATATATCATTCATGAGGCCTTGAAAGGTAGCTGGAGCATTTGTGAGACAAAAAGGCATCACCCAGAACTCGTAATACCCGTTCGGAGTCTGAAACACAGTTTTGTGTACATCCGCCGGGTGAACTCTAATTTGATGATACCTAGCCCTCAAGTCAAGCTTACTAAATGTAGTTGCCCTTGCAAGCTCATCTAGCAACTCTTCGATAACCAGAATGGGATACCGGTCCTTGACGGTAATAGCATTTAGTGCTCGATAGTCGACACAAAAATGCCATGTCCCGTCCTTTTTTCACACCAAAAGCACAGGGGATGAACATGAGCTATGACTTGGTTGTATGAGGCCTTGCTCCAACATCTCGGCTACCATCTTTGAGATAACTTCTTTTACACATGTGGATACCGATATGGCCTCACGTTCGTCGGTGCAGTCCCGGGTACAATCTCTATGCAATGGTTTGCCGCTCTCCTCGGCAACAACTCCTATGGCTCCTCAAACAGTCCAGAAAAGTTATCTAATAAATTAGACAATTCAATGGTAGTACCTGAACTCATTTGAGGCTCATCTCCTGCTGGTCCTAGCTGAAGGAGATAGGTCAAATCGCACGGACAAGGCAACCCCACCATAGGCTGCATTGCAGGAATCGGCGAAGACCGAACACCATCAAGCTGCACATCTTTGTTTCCTTGTTTATATTACCTCCACATGCTTCGAAAATCAAATGTGACGGGTCCCAAACTCTGTAACCATTGAGCACTAAGGACAACATCTACTCCTTGTAGCGCCAACGGATACAAGTCCATAATGATGTCGTGTCCTTGCACCTGTATACTGACCCGGCGACACAAGCTCTTCGCCCTAAGTTTCGTGCTGTCTCCTATAGCAACGTCAAATCCCATGGTCAGCTCAGCATCCAAACCCAATCTCCTCACTAACCTCTCGTCTAGAAAGTTGTGTGTACTCCTCGAATCGTTGAGGATGTGCACACAATGCTTTATAACGAGTCCGTCTACTCATAACGTCCTTGGTGCGGAAGTATCTGAATATGCATGCATTGATATTTCAGCTTGAATAACTTTATCCACGCCCTCCTCAATGATCTCCTCATAGACCTCCTCTGGACACTCTCTATCATCAACAACCTCATCATCCTCCTCAATACCGTCGATAAGCATCACACTCTCGATCGATTTAGAACACCGATGACCGGGGGTGAAACGCTCACCGGGGGTCTTGTGCCTCCTCTAACATTGGAAGGTCTCAAAGGTGGTCGTGGTCTAGTACTTGCAGCCGCTATTTTTGAAACCGTAGAAATTCCAACCAGCGTTCTAGGTGCAAACCCAATCCCAAAAAAAAAACTAGTTACATGGCACGATGTGGCCGGCCACAGTGTAGCCGGCCTCGTGCCATGCAGTGGCAGGAGGGGAGCGTGCCACACCCCCCTCGCATCGCCGCAACCAACCGGCTGTGGCCAGCTGGCCACGGCGGGACCCAACGCCGCCGCAACCCCCCACCGCCTCTCTTTCTCCCTCTACATCTCTCTTTCTCTCGGTCCCTCTCTCTCTCTCTCTCTCTCGCCGAGGCTAGCCTATCGCCGCCGCCAACGCCGCCACCTCCGTGAGCTTCAGTGAGCTCCTTTCTTTCCCTCTCTCTCTCTCTCTCTCTCTCTCTCTCTCTCGCTCACACCCGAGCTCGGGCCCGTCGAAACCGAGCCGCCGCTGAGAGGCCGGCCGCTGGCTGGCCAGCAGCAACCGGTGCCCTCCCCGCCGACCTAGTTCCGCAATCCCCTCCCCTTCTCTCTTTCTTCTTCTCTTCTCGTCTTCTCTTCTCTTCTCTTCTTCTTCTTCCTTTCTTCTTCCTTCTTTCTTCTTCCTTTCTTCTTCTTCTTCTTCCTCAGCTGCTTCTTCTCTTCTTGTCTTTCTGCAATAGTGCTGGGCTCGGCCCAGCACTATAGCAGGCTAGTGTTGGACCAAGCCCAGCACTAGTACTGGTAACCCTTATTTTGTTATTTTTTTTATTTATTTGTTTAGGTATTTCTGTTTTAATTAATACAAAGAAATTTAGACATTATTTATTTTAATAATAATATATATTCATCAATATGATTATTGTTCATTATAATTAATTAATGATTAATTAGGTTATAAACTATTACACATGAATATAAGTAATACTTATACTTATTTATTTATTTATTTATTTACTTATATGTATATTAGATTAATAGATAGATTTGTAAATTATAATTATTAGATTTATATTCTAATATTCTTATGATATACATTTTAAGTAATTCTATTAATGTCTTATACATTATTATTTTTTGTAACAAATAAAATACTAGGTTTATGTATTTATTTATTATTTTATAAAGTAATCTCTAATTAATCAAGATATAATTATAGTTAGGTTTTCATCTATATTTTTATTTTTATTTTTATCTGTAATTAAAAATCTAACTAGTTATAAAGATGAGTAGAAATTCTAAAACCTTCTAAATCATCATATATTATATGAACGGATTTTAATCAGATAAACCGCTAACATCATACTACTTAAATAATTTCAGATTCCGACCCCCACTTTTCAAGATCCCGTTGACTTTGCTGTCGAGGCTTGATCATTGTCGTAGCAACGTGAATGAGTGGTTGTTTGGTATTTGCAATGGTGGTGAGTAGTCTTATCCCCTAGACGCCTTTCTCAAATTAGGATATATTATATCTTATATACACGCATGTTTTGGCCTCCAGCATGATTACATGATTTTATGTAGAGATGATTTCAATCAAGCATATTTTATCATACATTTGATTAGGCTGATCTGAGATATGAGTACATTGATGATATATAGAGATGATTATACTGTTATGGTTTTTATATCGAGATGATCTCTATCATGAGTATACATGTGAAAGACTAGCAAAAGTATACATGGTTAGAGTCGGCATTACATCATTCTTCTCTCGGCTTCTTTACCATCTAAATTCCTAAGTTGCATGATCTGTCGTCGTACTGGATATATGCATATAATTTATCATATATAGGATATCATAAAAGTACATGTGTATGTGATGTGATGTGATATGATATGATGGCTGAAACGGTATTTGGTCCGGACTGGTACTGGACATACTCTTAACGTATGGCAGAGTATGGTGATGGCTGATGTTTGTACTCTTAGCGTATGTCAGGGTACAACTATCATTGATATATCCTTAGCGTATGGCAGGGTATGGTTACTTTCTTCTGAGATACCCCTAGCGTATGGCAGGGTATGATTTATCTACAGAGATACCCTTAGCATATGGTAGGGTATGATTCATCTACAGAGATACTCTTAGCGTATTACAGGGTATGCTCTGAGCTTGTGACATGATGTGTATTGAGTTTGGGGCCAGGTACCGTAGTCCAGTATGATGGATGATATTCAGAGTTGAGACAATTGATTGTGATAGTGAGAGATATGTGGATTATATATGGCTCTAACATATACAATTATCTAGTGGTTGGCATGCATCATGCATCATCATTGATGTGACCAGTTTCATTATTGTTATACATGATATGTCGTTATATTCGGTGATGTTATATGGTAATTTTATCATGTGATATATTTTTAGTTGAGGATATAATATGCTGATTCATGAGAATTGATTTCATTCATATATATGTCATTGAGGATATATATATATACATGTTCATACATGGCATCATGCTACTTTCTGATTCATATTATCTAGTACATGATTTACTCTCTGTTTAGCATCACTAATTCAGGGTAAGGTCTATTCACTGAGCCTTTTGCTCATGTCTCTCTTTATTTTTTTTCTAACCCCCTCAGATACGTGGTATGTGATAGCGACTTGAGATATCTCGAGAAGATATTTTAGAGCGATGATAAGGTGAGCTATAGATGCGAGACAGTATAGATGATAGTTTATATAGAAATTGAGTTGTACCCATATTTGATATTTGTACTCTGTTGTATTAGACAATAAATTATATAATACAGGTCGAATCATAATGTACTCTTATATTAGTCGTTTTAGTTGTATCTTGATGGTTTGTTGTGGTCTGTGTGGGTCCTACTAGATTATGTAGTGGTTTAATGTATATTATTGTGGACTGTGATATTCATATGTTAACAGGTTTATTTGGTTAATAATATGATTTAATTAGTGATGGGTTATGTGATCATGGATATGTTAGCAGGTAGTATTTGATGATGTCATGATTGTATGTATACAGGAGAGTATCGGTGTGTGACGGGCCTCGCCCGACCTATCGCATGCGCTGTGCGTGCCGTGTGGGTGCGTCGGCGTGCACGTGCCCGTGCCGGGCGGGGGCGTTACAAATATGAAACCCTAATTCTAAAGGATTTCCATCGATCACGTTCGAACGCGCATAATCGTGTTCGAACCCACAAAAGACGTTCTCTGTATGTACGAACGCGATGCAACCGTTCGAACTCACCCGACCCCGTTCGAACGTATAATATGCGTTCTCTGTATTTGCGAACCTGATGCAGGCGTTCACAATGGCGTTAAAACGCGACCCCACCTGCATTCAAATGCGACTTACAGGATTTTATTTTAATAAAAAGAAACAACTAATGCAATAAGAAAATATCCTAACTAAGTGTTTCATAGACCTTGTTTGTGCCATTAATGGAGGTCCAAGGTTTGACTGACTCTAATACCAATGATAGAACCCAGGTCCATAAGTTAAAAACTAAATATAGATTCTGACACACAAAATTATGGGGAGCCTAAATTTGATCTTAGAATTGAATTTCTAGGAATATTAGGATCCCAAAAGTATTCACGGCTATTAGGGTTAAGCGCTAAGTAGCAATCTGACTGTCGGAGTTGGATGCTATTTGGTGGGATGGTAGATTATGGATAAAGGGAATGATCTACGAGAATGGATCATAGAGGTGATGGTTGAGTGGTGGATAGTAGGGAAGATGAAGGTGGAGTAATGGTGGCGTGTGGAAGATAGGGGTGCTGTGCAAAGTAGAGAAGAGGGGGAAGAGAGTGGGTCATTTCTCCGAGATGAGAGGGGCGACTAGATGGAAGGGTAAGGTAGCTTGGCCTCCAACAATAGTCGACCTCACCTGGACTAAAAGAGAAGGGGGAGAAGCTAGGTCCAAAAAAGAGGAAGAGGACAAGTTCATTAGTCGATAGTCTAACTAGGTGCGCACCACATTTGTTTTATAGTTGGCTACCTATCTAACTTAGGTCAGCTAAGCCTCATAGGCTTAGGTCTGACTAATACAAGTCATCTCTAATCCAAATTAATCACATAAGCAAATGAGTTGACACATAGGGTCTAAAATGCAAAGCAACAACTATTAAGCAAAACAATGCAGAAAAGGGGTAGATAAATATCAAGGGCTAAACTTAAAACCCCTGACTCTCCTCTTGGGCGTCGAACCTAGTGCAATGTGGGTTTCCTAGGCTTGGTCCAACCGAGCTACAACACAGTTCCCTGATGAGGGTCCAATTGAGAAGCAAGGATGGTGGCTCCTTTTTGGACCATGATCTAAGGACTGAAGACCTCCGAAAGGGCAGAGGTGGTGACCGAAGGCTAACCTTCGTGAGGAATTCTATGGGCTGAACCACTCTCCTCAACCTCAATGCTCGCAGTCGAAGGCTAATGTTTAGGGATGCACATAGAGAGATTATGACCTATGCAGCTGCATCTGAAATAGACTGACAGCAGATTTCCGTAAGCCACTACCTAGAAGATCTTGTTACCCAGCGGGCCTACTTTCATTGACTATTTTAGAGGGGATGTAAGGTCGATTTCAATGCAGACTCTAGCAAATCTAACTCTCATGCGAGTGAGAGTAAAGGCGTCAAATTTTATGGGCCATCCAATGTCCAAGATAACTTCCAAGAGGGGGTCCTTCAGCCATACTCACTAGGGAGGCCCAAAAATTGAATCCACATTAGAGCCGACCAGATTTCCTCAGCCAACTGTTGAAAGTTTGGGCGCCACGGTATAAGTTTTAGGACCATACCTCGCAAAGTCCAGGGCCCCTCGGTGAGAACCTTTAACATATCTTCCTCTACATTAAACTTGAAGATGAAGAAGCCAACTGCCATATTGATGACTTGTAGCATACCCGTTAATTTCTACCGCAACATGGTTTCCTTTATCAGATACACTAGAGGTGGGCGTCGACCCAAGAATTTACCTATTAGGTTATGCATCCACTCCACCCAACTGCTGGCCAGGCAATTCAGATCAAGGTCTACCGACCTAGAAGATCTATTTTGGAGACGGTTAAAAATGAAACTACAGTTTGGGTTATCTACCTAGCCCACCGTTGAGGCCCTTGAACCTTTGAACAGTTGCACCCATGAGGTCAGGAGGGACACCGTTTTGTTAGGAATCACCATATTCTTCTTATCATTTGAAGGTTGAGGGCACCTCGGGTTCACCTTAGTCTCCCCACCTGGAGATGTAGCAATAGAGGCACTCCCACAAGGAGCAGTAGCAATAACTTCCTCAGGAGTTATGGCAATAACTTCATAGCGAAGGGAGGGGTTAGGTGGCTTCTTAATATCAACTTGGGGAGGAGCAGTCTGTGGAGTAGGAGGGGAGGATTCGCTCGTAATTGAATCCGGCTAAAGTATACTAAACAAAGTACAAATCCTAAAGCAGCATTTCGTTTCTTTTTTCTTTTCTCTTTGTAGTCTTAGCAAATAAATTTGGGAAGCCATGGGAGAAATCTAGTATGTTGATAAATTAATCCTTATTGGGCTCAAGTGGTATTCTCTTTTCTAGTTAAAAATGAGTCGTGTATTGTCTTATGCCAATGTCTAGCAGTTCAAGTTTTCATATCAGGTGAATCTTGACCCCTTAAGTTTGTACAGAGATAACTTTTAGTAAAATTGAGAAAAAGATGAGTATTACTTTATTATGTATTGATTATGGATAGATGTAAAATTAAGTTTATATAGCAATTATATATATTGTTAGGTTTTTATTATTGGCAATTGTGTACAAAATATTCTAAGTATTTTTATACATGTATATGAGCATTTATACAAGTCTAGAAAGTATTTGTTTTGAAGAATTGCAAGATTAAAGGAGAAAAGTTTACGAGTTCACATCGCGTTCACACCGCATTCACAGCACATTCACATCGCGTTTATAGCGCGTTCACAAGGCATTGACATAGACAGAGAGTAGCATTCACAAGCGCGTTTGAATGCGAGCGCACGCGTTCACACAAACAGAGAGTAGCGTTCACAAGCGCGTTCGAATGCGAGCGCTTGCGTTCACATCGACAAAGAGTAGCGTTCACAAGCGCATTCGAACGTGAGCACACGTGTTTGCACAAACAGTAACACCGCGTTCACAAACGCATTCAAATGCAAGCGTAGGCATTCGCACAGACAAAAAGTGTTATTTCTACGCGCGTTCGAACGTAGTCATTGCCGTTCGAACACAACCTGTGAAAATCAAGCCGCCGCGTTCGAACGCATTTGGTCCCGTTCGAACGCACTTGGGTTGCGTTCGACCGCACACGGGCCGCGTTCGAACGCACCTAGGAAGTTTGCAATTTTTGGACTTTCGTGAGTTTGGATAAAACTTTGATTTGGCTCTATCTTGGAGATCATATATAAGCATTGTGATGCCCTAACTCTATGGGGGTTGTTGAAGCTATTTTGGAGGAGAATACTAAAGGCTACATCGTTTCTTCAACTAACAAGGTCCGACTCTTCTACAAGGCTAAAACTTTCGTCTTAAAGGCTATCTAGACGAAAGATCAATCTCGAGGGCTACTAAGGTTGGATATCAATCATGAGAAGCGATGAATCGTGGGTTCTAGTAAGCAAGACTGAGAAGAACAAAGTCGTGAGGATCGATGGGTTGTTTTGTGAGTCAGTCTTGTAACTGCTACTATTCTAGTGATTAGTTTTGATCCGAGTTGGATCCATGGTTTTTTCTTGTTTGGGTTTCTCTATGTTAAAATCTTGGCGTCCATCTTTGCTTTTTTTTTTAATATTTCTTCCGATTTTATTTAAGCAAACGAGTGATATCATTGCCTAGGGTTTAGATACATACGTGTGTCTAGGTGTTTTTTAATTGGTATCAAAGCAGGTTCTCTCACCCTTAGAGAGAGATTATATAGGCATGGATTTTCATAGAGATGGGCAATTGTCCATTAGACCTCCTATTCTAGATAGATCAAATTATGGATATTGGAAAGCTAGGATGAGAGTTTACTTGAAGTCTATAGATGAGCGAGTTTGGATTGCCGTTGTGAACGGTTGGAGTGCACCGATGTACATGGTGGATGATAAGCTTGTTGAGAAACCGATTGAGTCTTGGGATAGGATAGAATAAAAAAAAGTTGGATGAAATAGTAAGGTAATAAATGCAATCTTTAGTTGTGTTTCCTCAGAAGAATTTAGAAGAATTTCTACTTGTGAGATAGCAAAAGAAGCTTGGACGATCTTAGAAACTACTCACGAAGGAACCATAGCTATAAAATTTTTGAAACTTTAGAGGTTGACTACTAGTATTGAAACTCTATGTATGAAAGAGAATGAGACATTTGATGAGTTTTATGCAAAGCTAAGTGATATAGTCAACTCCATTTTTAACCTAGGAGAGAAAATTCTTGAAAATAGAATTGTTCGTAAGATCCTTAAGTCTCTCCCAGAAAGGTTTCAAGCGAAAGTTATAGCTATTGAGGAAAGTAAGGACATCGATTCTATGAAAGTTCAACAATTGGTAGGAAATCTACAAACATTTGAGTCCAACCTTTCAAAATCTAGGAAGTCCAAAGGTATGGCCCTAACCACTATTGAACAAAATTTAGAGGAGTCTGATGATAAAGGCGATTTAGATGTTGAGATATTGGCCATGTTTGTTAAAAAGTTCAATAAATTTTTTCGGAAGCCAAATAAATTAAATGCTGAAAAACTTGAGAAAAACAAAGCCTTTGTAAAAAAGAAGAATCATGTGAGTTCAAATTCTAGGGTGAGTAACAACAATGTGAAACAGAAAAATAAGAATTCTAATAATAAAGTTCGATGTTTTGAATGTTCTAGTTTTGGACACATTGCTCAAGAATGCCCTAATCGTCTTAAAAAGAATGGTAAAGCTATGAAAGTCACTTTGGATGACTCAGATGAATCTGATGAAGAGAACTTTGTAGCTTTCGTCTTCTCTCTTTTTAATACTAACTCTGCTGTTAATTCTGATAGAACGGATGAATAAGAAGTGTTACCACCAAAAGAAGAAGAATCAAAAATACAAAAGGCATATAATGATTTGTACCTGGAGTCATTCAAACTCAAGAAGAGCAATATAAGACTACTTCATAGACTCAAAGTAATCGAACCAGAAAGAAATCAATTTGAGGAGAAGTACAAATTAAAACTTGAACGTGTCAAAAACCTTACTCAACAACTTGATGAAGCAAAAGATAAGATGAAGACTGATGAAATTGAACTAGAGAGATTGCATAAGGAAGTGATATTTTTAAAAGGGAAGAACAAACTTAACGATATTCTAAACGCTCAGATCTCTGAAAAGACAGGTATGGAGTTGGATACACTGGTAATTCAAATAATAACAAAACTGTCTTTATTTCTGCAGGTATACAAAAGGAAGAAAACCTGAGGTTATCAATCGCATTTACAAAGCAATCATAAATGAATGCCTCTAAACTGAAGTTGAATCAACAAACCGGTGAATCTTCAACGTCACCAAAGGTGAGTAAAAAAGGGTTTGTTTCGACATGCTTTCATTGTGGCATTCTAGGGCATATTCGATCTCATTGTAAATTTTTATAAAAACCTATGAGTGCCTTCATTTATGGGGTAAAAACAAAGGCCGTGTGGGTTAAGAAAAGTGACTTAAAATGTTATGTTGTGCATACTGTCTTGAAAGTTTTAAGTTCTGACTTGTGGTATTTAGATAATGGTTGTTCAAGACATATGTCAGGCGAAAATCCCTATTTTCTAATCTTGAAGAACATGAAGAGGGAGTTGTGACATTTGGAGATGGTAATTCATCTAAGGTAATATGTAAGGGAAAGGTAAGTACTCCTGGTATTCCTATTCTTGAAAATGTCCTTTATGTTAAAGGCTTGAAAGCAAATCTACTAAGTATTAGTCAATTTTGTGATGAAGATTATGAGGTAAAATTCTCTAAAAATGATTGTATTATTCTAGATCATGATGGTAATGTTATATGTTTTGGATCTAGAATATCTGATAATTGCTATGTTATTGGAACTTCATATAATCTGAAATGTAATAGTGCTTCTTTTGACATTGCAGATCTTTGGCATCAACGTCTTGGACATGTGAATCACAAAGAATTGTTTAATCTATCCAAACAAGAAGTGGTAAGAGAAATACCTAAGATGAAGGAAATGTCAAAAAGTGTGTGTGGTCCGTGTCAAATTGGAAAATAAATTAGGATCTCACACAAGAAAGTAAATGCAGCTACTACTGACTATGTGTTATAATTAATCCACATGGACTTAATGGGTCCAACAAAAATAGAAAGTCTTGGAGGTAAACGGTATATATTCTTAATGGTTGATGATTACTCCAGAAGTACCTAAGTTGCCTTTTTGCGTGAGAAATCTGAAACCTATGAAGTTTTTAAATTACTGTGCTTAAAACTGCAGAATGAAAAATCTACTACCCTAGTTAGGATTCGTTCTGATCATGGTAGAGAATTTGAAAATGAAATTTTGTAATTCTCTTGGTATTCAGCATGAATTTTCTACTCCTATAACTCCACAACAGAACGAGGTTGTGGAGAGAAAGAACCGTGTTGTGCAGGAAATGGCTAAGGTTATGCTTCACGCTAAAAAGGTTCCTCAAAGGTTTTCGGCTGAGACGGTCAATACAGTGGTACATGTGATAAATCGTGTTTATCTAAGACCAGGTATAAAAATGACTGCATATGAAATCTGGAAAGGTAAGAAACCTAGTGTTAAATATTTTCGAGTATTTGGTAGCAAATGATATATCTTGCGTGATCGAGAATATTTGACTAAATTTGACACTATGAGTAGTGAGATGAAGTTCTTTTTGGGACTTCAAATTACTCTATAATAATTAAACTAAATTCAATGCACTCATAACGTGTGTATATTTTTGAGTGAGCATGACATCATAAAATATTTTCTTAAATAGCTCACTGACTTTGATTTGCACAATTTGACCTCATGCTTGGTCATCAGTAATGTGTTCATAAAAGATCAATGAAAAGGGCTACAATGAGTTAGTGTGAAACTCATCTTGTTTAAAGTGCAGTTTGATCAATCAAGATTAATTTAAAATTTGAGTGATACATTAGAGTTCATTATAATATGCTCTTGATGATTTGATTGATCTATATATGACTTATTTTATTTGATTATCATATTTTATGTCTTGAATCTATTTTGAATATTTAGAAGTGCATCTCCAAAAATATTTTTGATTTTTTATAGATTTTGTTTACTGATTTAAAAAAAAAATTGACGTTCGAACGCAGGCTTTTGAGTTTGAATGCGGTGACTGGTGCGTTCGAACGCACTCGGGGGTTCTTTAAATATTGCGTCCGAACCCAAGGGTTTTCATCTTCCTCCTTCCAAACCCTAGAAACCCTTCATTTCCTCTCTCCCAAATCTTCAAGATCTTTACGTTTTTCACCAAATTTTTTACTCCAAACTCTTTCAAAGGTTATTTCTCCTCCGGATCTAGAGTTTTTCGGCCGAATCTTTAAGATGTTCATCACTTTTTGCGAGGTATTATCGTGCATACAATTCTTATTTTTTTATTCAAATTAGCCTCTTGATCTTGGTTGATTTCATGCGTTTTCAAGTTTTGATCATGATAGAGTTTATCTCTTGATGTTTCTCGAGCGATTGAACGTAACAACTTTGCTTTTTCTAGTGGAAGGTGGATTTCACTTAGGGCTTTCATGGTTTCTAGGATTTTTTGGCTTTCTTGTTATTTTTTGTATGCTTTGGGCATGTGTTGAATTTTGCGATTTATTTTTCTCTCTAGAATGCCTAAAAAAGCTGCAATTTCCAAGAAGCTACGACCGCCTTCCTCACCATCTTCGGCTCCCAAATTTACTTCATCAAATGCTGAAGGGAGATACAAACACAATTTTAGAACTCGTCCAATAATCTGTGAAAGGTCGGTTGTTATCTCTAATTTTGCCACCTTGGAGATAGAAAAGATGTTCATTGAGTGAGGATGGCTGTCAATGTGTCGGATGGACGGGACAGCATATGTGGAGGTTGTCCGGGAGTTTTTTAGTAATGCCACTCTTTTGGAACGATGTATACGGTCCACTATCCGTGGGGTATCCGTGTACTTTGACTCTGATGTCATCCGTGCTGAATTCTAACTTCCTGATGGCAAGTTCGAGTATCCATCTTCTGATCCTCTTCCTGTTGTTCAAGATTATACTGGTGATGTGTTAATACAAGGGGAAGAGTGGATAGGTAACATGATGCCACATGCGAAACTGACATCAATAGCTCGCATGTTACATCTCATCTATCTCTACAACATCACTCCGAAGACTCGGCATTCAAGTATCAGTCAAGACCGAGCCTTCTTCCTTCACGCGATGCTGTCAGGGATTTCTATTGATTTGGCTGCTATAATATATGATTCTATTTTGTCAGCTGCACAAAAAGAAGCTCCTCGTGAAGGATTGTCGTTTGGTATTTTCATCACCAAACTGTGCACGCAGAGTGGCGTGAGAGTGGACACCACAGAAGTTTCAATTACTACACAGAAACCATTGGATCAGATCACAATTAAGCGGAGTCAAGCTCATGATCCACCGTCTCCTTACAAGCCGACCTCCTCTTCTGTCGCTGGACGTCGATCACACCAAGACAGTTCTAATGATATCTCTGACAATGACCCATATCACCCTGAGGGGGAGCTTCCACAATTCTCTAAACGGTTTGATCAGCTTAGCACTCAGGTGCAAGATTTACAGTTGGCCATAAATGATTTATGGGCTGAGCAAGCTCATCAGGGGACAGTGCTTGACTCGGTGTTGTCGATCCTTCATCGTCTGTTTCCTCCTAGTTCTTAGTCTTTAGTAATTTGTGTCAAAAAGAGGGAAAGTTAGTTTAGATGTAATTGTGTGTTTAGGGGGAGTAAGGAGTGAGTTTAGGAGTTTAAGGGGAGTTTATTATATGATAACTTGTGTCTGCTTGATAACTTGTGTTTGCTTGATAACTTGACATGCATTATTGTGTTTGAATTGTTTAGTGAATGTATGATCTTTCACTTCAAGTTATTTTCACTTGATCTTGGATTGGTATATTTTTTATTTGCAGGGATTCACGTAGTAAAACTTTTAGACTTGTTTGAATGCTCATTTAGGATTCTTTGTAATTATTGTAAACTAGATGTTTTGTCACAAATTACCAAAGGGGGAGATTGTTAGGTTTTTATTATTGAGAATTGTGTACAAAATATTCTAAGTGTTTTTATACATGTATATGAGCATTCATACAAGTCTAGAAAGTATTTGTTTTGAAGAATTGCAAGATTAATGGAGGAAAGTTTACGAGTTCACATCGCGTTCACACCGCATTCACACCGCGTTCACACCGCGTTCACAGCTCGTTCACAAAGCGTTCACATAGACAAAGAGTAGCGTTCACAAGCGCGTTCGAATGCGAGCGCACGTGTTCACATAGACAAAGAGTAGCGTTCACAAACGCGTTCACACAGACAGAGATTAGCATTCACAAGTGCGTTTGAACGCGAGCGCGCGTGTTCGCACAGACAGTAACACCGCGTTCATAAACGCGTTCGAACGCGAGCGCAGGCGTTCGCACAAACAGAAAGTGTTGTTTCTGCGCGCATTCGAACGCAGTCATTGCCGTTCAAACGCAACCTGTGAAAATCAAGCCACCGCATTCAAACGCACTTGGTCCCATTCGAACGCACCTGAGATCAAGTCAGGCTATTCAAACGCACTACGAAGTTTGTAATTTTTAGACTTTCGTGAGTTTGGATAAGACTTGGATTTGACTCTATCTTGGAAATCATATATAAGCATTGTGATGCCCTAACTCTAGGGGGGTTATTGAAGCTATTTTGGATGACAATATTTGAGGCTACATCGTTTCTTCAACTAACAAGGTCCGACTCTTCTACAAGGCTAAAACTTTCGTCTTATGGGCTATCTAGACAAAAGATCAATCTCGATGGCTACTAAGGTTGAATATCAATCACGAGAAGCGATGAATCGTGGGTTCTAGCGAGCAAAACTAAGAAGAACAAAGTCGTGAGGATCGACGGGTTGTTTTGTGAGTCAGTCTTGTAACTGCTACTACTCTAATGATTGGTTTTGATCCGAGTTTGGATTCATGGTTTTTTTCGTTTGGGTTTTTCCACACTAAAATCTTGGTGTCCATCTTTATTTTTGTTTTTTAATATTTTTTCAATTTTTACTTAAGCAAACGAGTGATATCATTGCCTAGGATTTAGATACATACGTGTGTCTAGGTGTTTTTCATATATATATATATATATAGCAATTTGAATTCTTTTTAAAAAAAAATTCTTTTCCTTTTTAAGAGTAGTGACTCATAACTTTCTGACGTACCAAAACTTAAGCTTATATGCACTAGTTTAGTGGGTTGTTTTGTGAATTATTTTTCGGTTGTTTTGAGGACTCTATCGTAATAGTATTTGATCACTCATTGACTGGTACTAATAATTTTTTCAGAATTTTTTTTTTTATTATTTATCTATTTATTTTAATTTAGTTTTATTTTATTTTTATTTTTTTGAGAAGGTAGTTGGCGACATTGACGTTATAGTACAAGGCAATGAATCTGAATCTTAAATAAAGCAAGTGGCCGCAATAATTAGATCAAATTTGGCTGTATTTGGTTTTAGACGACTTTGACTAAGCTTGCAAGCTGGCAAAGAACTTATTGGCTGAAGAAGAACATGCCAATCTTCCAAATAGAAAATAAAAAACAACTAGCAACTATTTAAATAGGGTGTTTTCTGATTTCACAAACTTAATGCGGGCAAATTGGCCACTTGTATTCTTTTTTTTTTTCTTTTTTGTTGAGAAATTCTTATAATTTATTGCAATTTCAATAGGGTTTAGCTTACCTAGCTTATTTCTTTTATTCCTTTTATTAATAAATTCTGATAGTTCAAAGTGACAGTAAAAAATAAAATCGAAGATATATAGCATGCCGTAAATAAGTATTTATCGGAAAGGAAGAAAAGAAGAGGTAATAAATGTTTAGGATTTTTATATAATTGCCGGTGAAAAATTTTAAAATATTATAATTCTCACTTTATTTTTTAAAATATTATAATTGCCACCGAAATTATTGTGCTCTTTCAAAAATATTATTCAGTTACTTATATCTAACTAATCACAATTAAAATACAATTTAGATCAAAAAGAATACTTTGCCCTTGTATAAATTATTAAAAGTAATTTTAAAGCTATGCAATATTATAACAACATCATAGTACAATGAAATATATCTTATTTTATATGAGATAAAATTTATTAGTAAATACTTTACGCTCTAAACTTAAAAAGAGGAAGGTATTTTTTAGTTATTTATATGTATTTATTAACTTTAATGATAAACTATTATAAATTAATCGTAATGATAATTCTGAGAGAAAAAAAAGAATTTAGATATTTTAAAGAATATAGCAGCAAGTATAATATTTTGATAATTTTTATTATGTAGAAATCCTTAAATATTTTATGGAGGAAGGGGGGTAATAAGATAGCTCGATCAATTTCTAGTCGTGTCTGGCTTCGGAAGACAATCATTAAAGCTTTGATCTGGCCAACGGTTTCTACTGGGATCCACTTGTAGATGTCTTTCGTCATCAGGCAATACTAAATTCAATTAAATCTCCCCGGCAATTTAGGATGTCGTTCTCGTTGCAGCCCCAAATTTCAAAAGTCATCCTTCTCTCTCTCTTTCTCAAAAAATAAAAACAAAATTAAAAAATTTAGAAAAAAATGAAAAGAAAAACTTTAAAAGGCAACCAAAAGCTTAGCTATATTGCTCATCATTCATCTCTCTCTCTCTCTCTCTCGCATCAATTTTCCTTTCCTCGCTTTGGAATTCTGAGAGATCTAGTCGGTCTGGTGATGGCGGGAGAACAAATTGCAACTGCCGTTGTGAAAGTGCTGCTTAGCAAGTTAGGCTCCACGACATGGTCGGAGCTTGGACTGCTATGGGACTTCCAGAATGACCTCGAAGGCATGAAGACCACCCTGGAATTAATTCAAGCAGTCCTCAACGATGCCGAGAAGCAATCTTTCAACGCCGCATCAGTGCGCCTCTGGTTGAAGAAGCTGAAAGCTGCAGCCTACGACATTGAGGACATGTTGGACCAATTTCAAACCCAAAATCAGTCAAATGATCTGAACTTTGATTGTAATATGAACAATTTCTTCTCCATCTTCATGTCAATTTTTTCTCTCCTAACCATGGCTCACAGATTGAAGGTCATGAGAAAGACACTAGACAATATTGCAGCAGAAAGAAGCAAATACAATCTGAGAGAGGAGACCATCAGCAATCAACAAGAGGACCGCACGACGTCCTCTGTAGTGAACAAAAATGATGTTATAGGGAGGGGTGAAGAAGCGACAGGGATAATAAACAGATTGTTGTCTCCAAGTGACGCTATCTCTATTATTCCTATAGTCGGCATTGGGGGCCTAGGGAAGACGACGCTTGCCAAACTAATCTTTAATGATGACAGGATGAAAGTCTTTGAGCAAAGGATATGGGTTCATGCTATGGACTTCAGAGTGGAAAGATTGGTAGAAGAGATCCTATTATCATTGGGAGCTGGAAATAGGAATGATCTTGGCAATTTGGAGTCCAAAATAAAAAGAGCCAAAGAAAGTTTAGACGGTAAGAGGTACTTGGTTGTTTTGGATGATGTGTGGAATGAAAAGGACAAAAAATGGGAGGACTTCAAGCAGGTGTTACAAGATGGTAAAGGAGGTAGCAAAATATTAGTGACTGCCCGCAGTGAACGAGTTCCTCGAATCATGAAATCTGAAATCCCTCATATGTTGAAGCCTTTGTCAGATGATGTTTGCTTAAAGCTGTTCGAGCAAAAGGCATTCTTGTCACCTGGTGCGAAAGATCAGAAGCTAGCATCAATTGGAAAGGAAATAGTAAAGAAATGTCGAGGTGTACCTTTGATAGCTAAGATTCTTGGAGGCATGCTCCATTTTACTAGTGGGGAAGCCACATGGGAGGAAGTAAGAGATAGTGAACTTTGGGAACTGAGGGAATTAGAGGAAGGTGGAAGCCAACCAGAGAATGAAATCATGTCCCCTCTAAAGTTAAGTTATCCACTTCTGCCACCCTCATCTAAATTATGCTTTCTTTATTGCTCCTTGTATCCAAGAGCCTTTAGGCTAGGCAAGGACATGCTGATTCAGCACTGGACTGCTCAAAGGCTCATTCAGATGGGACATGATGGTGATAGTCATATCAAGCACCTGCTGGCAAATTCATTTCTTGAAGAAACTGGAGTAGACACTTATAAGATGCACGACTTGTTGTATGATCTTGCAAGATATATTGCTGGGGATGAAGTTTCAGTCTTAGAAGCTGGAAAGACCCCAAAAATTAATCCTGAGGAGTGTCGTTATGCATCAATTATCGGATACCATCAACCATCGGAGCTCCGGAGCGATTTACTGAAAAAGGTAAGAGCATTACATTTCCAAGAATGCAGCTCTCTTCCTCAAGAAATCTTCTCACACACTAAATTTCTTAGAGTCTTAGATTTGAATTATAATTCCGATTGTAATCTACCTACTTCAATATATGAGTTGAAACTACTAAGGTATCTCAAATTTTGGGGCTCTTATGTAGAAATAGATGAAAGGATAGGAGAACTTTTGACCTTAGAGATGTTGATAATATCATACAGTAATCGTATCCGTACTCTTCCTGTATCTATCGGCAAACTTCGTAATTTGACCCACCTTGATCTTTCCTTTAGTAGAGAACTTTCAAAACTTCCTGACTCGATTTGGAGCCTCAAAAATCTTAGTTCATTGAACTTTTGTGGCTGTTCAAATCTTGAAACTCTACCTGAATCTCTAAAAGAACTTACTTCACTGAGAACACTAGACATTCGAAAGTCTCCAATAGCCAATGAGTTACCCGCATCTATTAATGACATGAAAGATCTAGAGGTCCAAATAGGTGAGCCACTGGAATTGGGGCCTGATAGACATGTAATTGAACTTTACCTTATCGATGGTCCACATGAAGGATATGTAGTTTGGAACATCCATGATGCTGTGGCAACCAATTTAAAGAATAGAGGAGGGAGTATCAAATCGCTACACTGCATGTGTACGTATGCGAAAGGACGGGTTACAGAGGTGCATCGGAGAGGATGGGTTGTGGAGGCCATGCTAGAAGCACTCCAACCGCACCAGAATTTACAAGAACTGCGCATCTGGGAATACCAAGGTTCAAAGTTCCCTACTTGGATGAGGAGACAAATGGAGTCATTTCTCCCAAATCTGGTTAAGATTGAACTTGAGCATATCCCTAATTGTGAATACCTGCCTGTGTTGGGGCAATTGCCCAAGCTTGAGGAGATATTCATTCGGGAAATGTTACAAGTAAGGAGAATAAGTGAGGAGTTCTGTGGTGTCAGAAACACAACAGGTACATCATTCCCCTCACTAAAAAGACTAGATCTTATGGAAATGCTGGAGCTTGAAGAATGGGTAACTGCAGTGGCAGGGGATGGAGAAAGAGGAGCATCCCTGTTCCCTTGCCTTGAAGAATTGAACATCCAGAATTGTCCCAAGCTTCAAATACGCCCATGTATTCCACCATCTGTTACGGCACTAAATCTAAGCTGGCGGACGATGCCACTTATGATGATGCGAGATGTTCATGAAATATCCCTCAAGCACTTATGCCTCAATGAACATGAATTCCTGACCAGTTTGCCTGATAGCATCCGACACCTCACCTCCCTTGAGACCTTGAGAATACGATACTGTAAATTCCTGCGCACTCTTCCAGAATGGTTGGGGGATCTCTCCTCGTTGCGATGCTTGGAAATCTGTGATTGCCCACTCATCAAGCGTTTGCCTAAGAGCATTCAACGCCTCACCGCACTGGAGACATTAGATATCACGGCCTGCAGCGAAAAATTATGGAAACGCACTGAGAAAGAGATAGGTAAAGACTGGAATAATATTTCTCACATCCAGAATGTCAACATAATCGAAGGTACGTAGTATGCTGTACATTGATTTGTCGCCTAACGTAGTATTTTTTTATTTCTTCTTTGCTATCTATCTGGTAATTTCCTTTCATATTTGTTGTATTAGGTTACCCTTGGGACTAATAAGAGATTAATGCCAGCAACCAAGTGAGTATAAAATCAGATTTCGTTCTGGTTTTCTTTTTTCTTTACCTTCGAGCTGACTGTTGTAACACTGCTCGTTCTGTTTCCAGGCCTTGCCGTGGGGCTTCTTCCCTCCGAGTCCAAATTATTTTAATTCTGGTCATCAAATCCTGCAGGAAACGGAGTTCCTTAATCTAGCATTAAAATTTACTTCGACAAAATAAAGAGAAAGGAATCGAAGCACCTTTCTTATGTTATTATGTGTTTATCTAATTAGCAAAATAAATAGTAGTATATACTTATATCAGAATTATTGCTGCAGTTGTGATCTTGCTTAATTGCAGTTGTGATGTTGCTTCAGTGTGTTTGTATTCATTCTCTGCTTAAATTGTGTAAGTTTGTAATGTAATAAAGTTTGTGGAACCCTATTTGGAACAAGATTGAAGCTTGTCTACTATAATGTTATTTCTCACGTTAATTCTATTGTGAAAGTTTGCAATACGCAGAGCGTGAGCAAACATTCTAATTCTAATTTTATTCCCCATTGTTATTGTGACTACTTTATTTACCGCGTTAATATTATTGTGAAAATGAGACCCTCCTTGAAAATAGCATAAGAGATATGTTGCCATTAGATTTCATCAAGCATTTCAACCATTATTCTTTCTAATTTTGGCTTCTTTATCTTAGCTTCAAATTGAAGGTCAGAATAATTTCTGTTTTCCAAAGTGGGTCAAATAATAGGAAAAGAAATTATCAGATATCTCAAAGTTGAAAAGAAGTTACTCAGTGCGCTGGATTTTTCAGTAGTTTCTTTCTAAACAGATTTCTTCCTCGTTATTCATGAGATAGACTTACAAATTTTGAAGGGAACGAGTCACTACTGTTGGTCGTACTCTCTCTGTCAATTTTGTTGACACTAAATTTACTATAGCATCCCCCATCCTCCCTCCCTCACCCACCCCCTCCATCCCCTCTTCTCTTTTTTTTCTCTTCCGCAGCCGTCATCTTGCCCCTCTTCTCATCGAGGCACGCCGACATCGTCGGTGAGTTGATTTATTTAGTCCTTTAGTGTCTTCCCCCTTTCTCTTCCTTGCCTTCGGTCGACATCAGCAGTCTTGTGCGTCACCACACTGACTCCGATAACATCTCCTCGTCGTCTCATTATTGGTGATACCCTCAATGGGTCATTTCTCCCTCTATTGAGGCTACATATGGTAGCCTTTCCCTCACTAGCTTTGCACTTTTTCTGCCCATTCTCGCCAGCGTCTTCCCTCCCGACTAGTTGGAGCGACACGCGTATATAGTTGGGGGCAAATCAGCAAATCTTTGTCTTTTCATAATTTATTTTTAATATTTATTTTATTGATAGTATGAGGTAGATTTATCTCTTAGTGCATTCATTTTATTATTTAGATTTTCACCTTTGTTCAAAATCATCGTTCGGTCACCTTTGAGAAGTGGGAGGCCTTCAAACAGATATTTCAAGGTGGTAAAAGAGAGGAAGCAGAATAATTGTAACTACCCGGCAGTGAACGAGATTCCTTCAATAATGGGTGCAGAAACCAACCACATACATCTGTTCAAGAGTTGACATTCCAAATTTGATGCCTTCGAGGTCCTTCGACGTCTTTGAGATGGTATTGATGTGATTAATGATTCCAGGGTGGCCTTCAGGGCTTTGAGGTCCTTCTTGAAGTTCAATAAAAAACCAAGCTCTGAGCCTAACTTGCTAACTAGCTCCTTCACAATGGCAGATGCAAGAAGTTCTCCCATCATCCCACCAGGCGAAGTAGATTAGATCTCGTAGAACTCCATAGTCAAGAAAGAAAATTGGATGCAGAGAATCATGTATTACCAGTAGATTTAGAAATTTCTTTCCTTGATATTAGAAATTTTCTTATAGTAAATTTCTATAAATACTACTAATTGGCATCTCATATCGAGTTTTTGATTATTTTAAGTCTACCTTGAACTCTTTTTTTTCCCATGTTATCCAGCTCAATCCATGCCTTTTTTATCTAAATTTGGCGATAAAAATACCAATCAAACAGATAAGCTAGATATAATATTACTTGTGTTATGGTGGTGATTATAATGAGTGGCTAACTCTCTTTCTTGGAAAAAGTTGAAGTCTAAATTGAATTACTATGTTAATATTTTTTAATGAAGTTTTACTTTTTAATATAATGTTATGCTCGATTGAATTTAAGAAATATTATGACTCTAGAAACTTTTAGTGTTATGGAGATAACCTATGCCTAGTAAATAGATTGACATACATTAATTTATTTTGTGATTTATTATCACCGAGATATGTTTGTTGATGCATTGTACAGCATTTCAGTAGATGGAATATGTCTACGTGAGTAAAATACTCTGCATGATTTCATAATTCTAAGTCATAAATGTAGGCGGATTTTGAACCCAAGATTTTAAATTTTTTTTTTCTCAAGTATTCAAATTTATTCAATGATTTTTTTTAATCACTTTAAATTATTTATAAATGAAAATATTTATCTCTTTTACCAACAATCTACAATTTGAATGCAATCGTTATTTTTCTCTGTGGATTCAACTTACTCTTATTATTATACTCGTGTTTAGAAGTACATATCTAATTTTATTTTGACTTGTGTTGAGGATTCAATGATACTCATTTTTCAACCAATCAACAATTAAGAAGGGAGATATCACTAAAGTCAACCTAAGGCAAATTGGGCCATTCCTCACCATATTAAGTTTAGACTCATCAATGGTCCATAGAATTTTGTAAAAATCAAATAAATACCTCTCATATCTTAATAGGATCCTCAATCCAACATCCAACATCATCAAAATCCCATTTATTGAATCCTTCAAAGCCTAATGGTATAGAGTTAATATTCAGATCTCCATTATTAAAATATTATCTCTAGATCTTTGTTTACAACTAGTTGATTATAAAGCCTGATACATAAAAGAGGATATAGAAATAGTTTAGACAAGCCCCACAACTTAGAGAAACAACAATAATCTAACATTAAATATATTATATCAAATCAAAATAGCGAAGAAAATAAAATAATTATGATCACGCCATTGCACTAGAATAGGGGCTTCCATGGCTCCATTGCGGCCGTAGCATACCTACAATGAAGCATTCACAATAATATCCTACACTAATCAGTTAAAGCAAAGGGAAATAAATTAAAAAAATCCAAAAGACTAGCTATCTTGGTAGATGTTTAGTAAGAACAATGGCAAGAGCATGAAGAGGCGATAGCGACAAGATCGGAGAGGAGGGAAGCAATGGCTGCGATGCAACAAGATATGCAACAAGATCTAAGAGAAGGGAAGCAGTGGTCGTGATGTGATAGTGGAGGAGGAGGAAGGTTGGATCGGGTAGAGGGAGGATAAGGGTGAGCAGGGGGATCCAATGATGGAGAGGTTGGAGACTGCAAAAGTGGTGGATACCAGCGGAGCGACAATAACCACTAGTTGAATATCACTGACATGCAAACAATTGCGGAGGAAAAAGGCAAAAGAGAGAGGAGAGGTGGGAACAAATACAAATAGTGGGTTCAAGCCCTTTATATGGAGAGATTGGAGACTGCAAAGTGAGGGAAACCAACGGAGAGACAATAACCACTAGTTGAATATCACCGACATGCAAACAATTGTGGAGGGAAAAGGCAAAAGAGAGAGGTGAGGTGGGAACAAATACAAGTAGTGGGCTCAAGCTCTTTATATAGGAAAGAAAACTTAGCTAATAAGTTATTCTAGCAAATATCTTTCCTAGATACTTAGAAGACAAGGGATAAGATCGACGAGGTGTCGTCCTTTAGCCTAAATACTACGGTGTCCTTTGAGTCAGGTTTTGCTACTGCATCACTAATGCCTTTGGACTGCCATGGCACTTCAGTTTCGACTAAAATTTTGATGGGGTGTCACAGCACGTACTTAAAGCATATGCTTAGCGCAGGCGCTGAATTCATATATATGTGTGTGTGTGTGTGTGTGTGTGTGTGTGTGTGTGTGTGTGTGTGCTAGAAATATAGATACAAAATTCAAATCCACTTTAAATCCGAATTTAATAGGATCTAAAATCAATCAACCCAAATCGGGCCCACTTATTAAATGGATCGAAAAATTAAGGTCTGACTCTAAGTTAATCAAATTCCAAGCGGATTCGAGTAATGGATAATTTGGACCTAGTTACACCCCTACGTATAACTCATTTGACTCTCAAATATTTTAGTGCGTAATATAATCTTTTCCCCTGGCTCCAGCCAGCTTTCTCTGTGGTTTTCCCCAGCAACCCTTGCTCCTATCTCAGCACTCCTATGGCTGTCTACTTGCTATCTTCACCCCTCTCTCTGCCATGGCTTCGGTAGAAGTTGAAGCCCTCCTTTGGTAGTTTGCTACTCTTCTCTCCAAAACTGACATGGAGGAAATGATTCCCCTTATGGAAGAAAATACTGTCCTGAGCAAGAATCCAAATAGGTCTCAAGTCGGCCATGATCATGTCCTAGAACCTTGAAGAGCTAGTAGAGTTCATAGCAGAAGGGAAGCTTGTTTTCCTCTTGGTCTTTGCCAAAGAGAGTGATCGGTGGAAGACATGGCTCGATACTCCCTAATCCTTCAGCCATGATCTTTTTGTGCTTAACCAGTTCACACCAGACTCTCCGGTGGACAGCTGGACGTTCAACTCCAACGATTTCTGGGTCCAGTTTTATGGCTTGCTAATGGAGTACTTGCCCCCTCCACTACACTCAAGTTGGCGGCAAGACTCAAGATTCTGGTGGCCACAGAAGACCTAGACTCTTCAAAATGATCTAGGTATATCAGAGTGAGAATAAGAGTTGACATCTCCAAGCCATTGGTCAGCTCTTTATTAGTTACCCTCCTCAACGGCTCCAACCATGAGGTGCAAGTGAAATATGAAAGGTTGCCAAGGTTTTGCAACTTCTGCGGCTACATTAGCCACGAATTGCCAGAATACGCGAAGAGAGGTACCCTTGAAGCTAAGGTAAAGGCAGATTTTCCAGTCCATATGCATCAAAAGCTACTTGACATGATAAAGCTCGCAATGCCATGTCTCAATGGGTCCCTTGGCCCGCCGGAGGCGTAGTCGAGGCGGGGAGAGGCTTTTCGGTCTAGAAGCTAGCGAAGCTGGGGTTCGAGTGGTGATTGGACACCGCTTGCAAAACCAGGGAATACTGCCTACATGTCGAGCAAGCCTAATTCAAGTACCCTCCTCTTCCCTGGTATGTTGGACTCCCCACCGCTAGCTACCGCAAACATCACCTCAAGTGTGACGGGATGCTAGACATCTAAAGAGCATGCCTCCATCCAAGCACGTTATTAGCAATTCCATAGCTGATCTCAGCGGTAGCATGGGGTCACTAGTCACCATCGAGGTCAGGCAATTTGACGACATCCCCTCTAAGATCTCCTTGGGTAGAGAGCCTGGCTTAGATCCCAACTCAAAAGGCGCAAGCACCAAAAATTGCTCGAGCACCCCAAGCCTCAAATCTTGCAACCCAAAACTACCCTCACGACCACTCTCCCTATTCCATGCACCCCCATCGATACCCATGCAGTCACCACCACAAATCCCATGTTAAACTAGCTCCCTCCAAAACCACTTTCCACTCCCACTAAACCAACCAACTCAATGGCCATACCTCGAAACCATGATACTAGCCATTCATCCACCATCTCCCCAAGGAAAAGGAAGGCGCAAACAGAGCTACTCCACCTGCCAAAGAGAACCCCCCAGCTCCTCAGCACCTCTAAGGATGCTCAAGACCAAAGGCAACCATCTAGTACAACGGCCAGGGTTGATCGGCCGCTGGAACGCCAATGAAAATATTCATGTGGAATTGTCATGGGTGTGGAGGCTCGTCGACAATCCAGAATCTCAAGAAACTCCTCCATAGCTCTCAAGCAAATCTAGTGTTCCTTTCTAAGAATAAATGTAGTAAGGACAAAGCAAGCTCCATTATCCCCTCACTCTTCCGCTTCACTATGCTGAAGTTGTTCCCTCGATGGGCTTCTCCGATGGCCTCTAGCTCTTGTGGAATGACAACGTGAAGGTCAACATCTTGGAAGCTAGTAAAACTACATCTTCGCCCGAGTTCATGGCCCTTCACTTGACCTTGATTGGGATTTTTGTGGCATCTATGGTGACCCCCGCCGTATTGAAAATAGATTGCTGTGGAGCAAGATAAACACCTACATGCTCAACTCTACTTTTTCGTTGTGCTGTGGTGGGGACTTTAATAGCATCAGAATTGCGGCTGAGAAGACGGGAGGTGTCGTAATCACACCTAAGCACCACGAGGACTTTGCTAATTGGATCCACACCTCTAGGCTGGTTGATCTTGGCTTTGCAAGTCCGGCATTTACGTGGTCCAATAGAAGGACGCCATGTAGCTTGACCAAAGAACGGCTGGATCGAACTCTTGTAACATGCCAAATCCCAAATCCAAAAAAAAAAATCGAGCGCGCGTGCAAGGGATGCGCGCTGCCCTCTTTTTATTCTCTTTCCTTTCTTTTTCTCTCTCTTCTTCCTTCTTTCCTTCTCTCCCTCCTAGTAGTCGTTTCCCCTTTGAGCTTCTCGTCAGCCTGGCGCGTCACCGAAGCATGCCGCTGCAGCGGAACAACTCACCAGTGAGTCCCTTAGGACTGGTACTAGTTAATTTATTTTAGTTGCATTTTTAGCATTTTTCCCCCGTCTTCTTTCTCATTCAGTCTCGTCAGGCAATTGGCCAGTCGACGATCTCGGGTCGCCACCATGCCGATCCTAGGAGCTTTATCTCGTGAAGCTCTCATGGTTGGGGCCCTTCGTGGGCTCTTCTCACCTTAGGGAGAGGCCACACCAAGTGGCCTCTTCCCGCTAGCTGTCGTAGGTGGATTCAGCCATTGTCGACGCCATCTCTTCCCATTGGCTGCTCGAAAGTCTCCTTCTTTGTGAGACAAAGCTTTCGGCGTCGTCCTTTGGTGCCAGTGTGGTCAGGATCATCGGGCGACTCATCCCCTTAGCCGCCAGCCTTAATGTGGGGCTTGCTTGCCACCGGCTGCCTCGGCCAGTCGTGCGCCACCTCGTGTGGGCTGTGTGCGTCGCATGGGTGCATTTGGTGTGATCAATTGGGGGTGTCGATAGCGGGGACCACCGGTGACCCCCTCCTCCATCGTGGAGCCCGCAACCTACTGAGGACTCCTTGCTCGGCCTCCGACTGGGTTGCACCTCGGGTGTTGTACCCACCGTGGATGTCAGTCGGTGCATCGACTCGGCTGCCAGCGGTGGTGCACGCTGGCAACCAGCTCTTTCCTCTTAGTTGGCCTTCAATTGGGTGAGAGGAAGAAGGTGGTAGGGGGATGGGGGGTTGTTGAGTTGGGTTGCTTAGCCCAACTTGGGCTTGGTTGGGCTATGGCAGCTCAACCCATGTGGTGGTTTTGATCGCTGGCAGCCCAGCCCAAGTTATGTTAGGTTTGGGCGCAGCAGCCCAACCCATGTGGTGGGTTTGGGCTGCAGGCAACCCATCCCAAGTTTGTCGTGGGTTTGGACTGCTGGTAGCCCAGCCCAAGTTTGTTGGTGGGTGGGCTGCAGCCTAGCCCATGAGGCTTTTAGGCCTAGTTGGGCTCAAAGAATTAATGCAGATCAATGTAAGAAAATGACATAAAGCAAGTTGCATTATTTAACAAAACTTATTAATTAAATATTATCTATGCAATATTTTGTAAATTTGATAATAGAAATTTGGGCAGTAATTTGAGGAAAATATTTTTTAGTACGTTTAATAACGCGTTAGGCCTTGGTATAGCTATGTTAGTCCTACCTATCTAATTAAATAAAAGAATTCTTATATGGACATACCTAAGCTTATAGCGAACGTTAGTAAGGTATTTAATTAATCAGTGGTAGGTAATTGTGCTTATGATTTTTATTATTTTCCTTATCGAGGAAGACTCTGTACCTTATGAAGTTGACCTCGTAGCACAATTACAGCTAGTATTAGGAAAGCAATTCAGGCAAGTAAAACTTATATAATTTAGGAGTAGTGTAGAGAAAGAAATAACTTACCTTATGACATCATCACATTCATGTCATACATGTGTATATATTTTCCTTACTGTTATTATTGCACGTCGGGCATGTTAATTTTATTTTGTTGTTCAGTAAGATTTTGCATATCATGATTTTTGTGCATATTTATTAGGCATGAATATCTGTGTTAGCACACAAAATATGATAATGATGTGTGTTTCATTATACTTGTTGTGTTGTATAATATCATGCCACTTGCACACGTGCACGACTATTAGGGAGGTGACTACTACATCTCGATAGTCCCCGAAATCTTCCCAGGTAAGGTTAGGGGCAGAGGATATTATTATATTTATATATATTAGGGCCCATACCTATGATCTCAATATGTTGATGACAAACAATTAGGTAGCCGTTTCGCCAAGCGATAGGCGATTTACTACAATGGACGAGAGTCATACCCTTTAAGTATTTAAGATAGAGAGAGAAGGGTAGGATGATGTAGTACCCGATGACGTAGGGTGAGGATGTCTGCGAGCGACGACTCATGATTTCCACATGATGGTGCGATGATGTGGAGCCGAGGGTTCAAATCGTAGTATCGATGTGCGATATTGACCTATGCGATGGGCTTACAATTGAGGTCTTTAGTCTGCAGTGGCGGACAATCGATCATGCTATTTGTCGGGTGATGGGCTGGCGATTCTACCGCTAAGGTCTAACCTCCTTTGAGGGTATGTGTGTAGTCAGGTGTAAGTATTGATGTGGCCTACGAGCATAGCTTTGCATGAGCCTATGTTACAGACTTGGTGGTCTGAGGTGATGAATATTATGTGGTGTAGTGTTTACATGGCTTATGGGCGGAGCTCGATGTGAGCTCAAGTTTGAAGACTTGATAGTCCAAAATTAATGCATAGTAGGTTATTGATTGCTAATGCATGTGCGCATTAGATGAACATGTTGAGTATGGGATACTGATACATTAATTTGAACATGATGCGCATATTTATATTTACTTATTGTTGCATCATTTATTGCACTACTTTTAGACTGTAGAAATAGAAACTTACTAGGCTTTATGCTCACCACCTTTTGGTAGAAATATTTTCAGATTAGTAAATGAGCCAGAGTTTGTGGCGAAGTTGGCGAAGAGTTATCATTAATTTCTCTTATTTATTTATTCTTGTAAATTAAGCTAGATGGCTTGTAGCCCCTGTGTGGGCAATTGCATCTATCTACGGATATGTATTTTGGCACTTGTTGTGGCCTACGGTATTACATGCTTCTTTTTTATTTGTATTATTTGTGGAAATGTAGGGCTTTCTGCAGTTTATTGTGTTGAAATCTTGACCAACAAGTTATGTGGAAATCACGTGGGTTTCACCCACATGAGGGGCCTATGTTTGGTGGCGGGTGTTACAAGTCTAGCCTCTCCCACCTCGTGCTCACTCTTCCTGTATGCCAATGTTCTTCACCTGCTTGCCATGTCGAGTGATTATAATCCCCTACTTCTTAACACCTCCCCTGCAGTCAAAAAAAGGTCAGAGAAAGTTCAAGTTCGAGAACTGGTGGACCATGCTAGAATCCTTTGTGCCATATTGTAAAGAAGCTTGGTCCTCTTCCTACAAACCTGGCAGGTCTTTGGCACATCCAAGTTCATAAAGAAGATCAAGCACTGGTCCAAATCCCATGCTGGCAACCTCTGAGCCAGCATTAATACCTTGGAGAAGGAAATCTTGGATCTGCAATCTCAAACTAGCACTGAATCAAATTGGATTAGGGAGGCAGCTCTTAGATGTCAACATGAAAGGCTTCTCCTACAAGAAGATATATACTGGCACCAAAGAAGTAGGGTTAAGTGGCTTTAGTGGGGAGATAAGAACACCAAGTTCTTCCACGCCACAGCTACGGCTATGAAGAGAAGAAATGGTATTTACCAACTCAAAGTTTAAGAGGACGTCTAGACGCAAGACCCAAACTGCATTAGAGAGGCTTTTCATGAGCACTTTAAGCTTCTATTCACATCCTCAAACCCTCCCTCCATCCTGGACTGCGAGCAACTCAAACAAGTTTCCTTTCTAGTGATCCATTCTGAAACTGTCAGTGAGCTAATGAAGATTCCTTCGGATGAGGAGATTGGATCTATAATTAGGAGCCTTAATCCGGATCGTGTCCCTGGACCGGACTTGTGCTTCTACCACCTTCTCTGGCCAGACTTTAAGTCTATTGTTTGCGCTGAGGTTAGGGTTTTCTTCGCCACGGAGCAGCTGGATAAGGCTCTGAATAGATCCAGTATAGTCCTTATTCTAAAGAAAAACTCTTCCTCAAATGTTTCGGACTATCGGCTGATAAGCCTCTGCAACACGAGCTACAAAATTATCTCTAAGCTCCTAGCTAGCAAAATCAAGCCAATATTGAACGAGCTCATCAACCAAGCCCAGAATGCTTTCATCCCCGACAGGCAAATCTTGGACAATCAAATTCTTTCCCAAGAGATGATCAACCATCTAAAAACCTCCAAATCCAAACAGGGCGAATTCATGATCAAAGCATATCTTTCAAAAGTGTTCGACCGCATGGAATGGTGATTCCTTAGGGATTGCTTAAGAATATATGGTTTCTCGGATGATTTTTCAGATCAAGTGCTCACTTGCACAGCTACTACCTCTCTCACGATGGACATCAATGGACAGTCCGAAGGCTCCTTCCATCCCTCAAGAGGACTGCGTCAAGGATGCCCTCTAAGCCCATATCTTTTCATCTTAGGCTCCAACGTTCTCTCACTAATCTTGGAAGATGAGCAAAGAACCAAAAGTCTAAAGGGGATCAGATTGGCCAGAAGAGCTCTGACCCTTACCCACCTTATGTTTGCAGATGACCTCCTACTATTCAGGGCGGCAACGAAACCAGAAGCTAAGAACCAAGCAATCAACTTTGAGAAATCAACAATCCACCATTATCAAAGATCTAAATAACCTGATGTGAGACTTCTGGTGGGGCTTCAACGATGGTAGAAGGCATCTCTACCTTAAGGCATGGGACCAATTATGCAAGCTGGCGCCAAATGGTGGTTTGGGGGTATGATGGTTACAGGATGCGAATAGAGATTTAATAACTAAGATTATTTAGAGATTGTTAAAGAACCCCAACAGTATTTGGGTTGCAGTTCTTAAAGCAAGATACTTCCCCAATAGTTCTGTATGGGTTGCTAGAGCGAAAGGAAATGCCACTTGGGTCTGAAATTTCATTATCAGAGTCAAGAACCTTGTTAGAAGCAACTTCTGCTAGCTCGTCGGGAAAGGAGACACCATTTATTTAGAGACTGTTAAAGAACCTCAACAGTATTTGGGTTGCAATTCTTAAAGCAAGATACGTCCCCAACAGTTCCGTATGGGCTGCTAGAGCGAAAGGAAATACCACTTGGGTCTGAAATTCCATTATTAGAGTCAGGAACCTTGTTAGAAGTAACTTCTACTAGTTCGTCGGGAAAGGAGACACCATTTCAATTCTTGAGGACCCCTGAATACCGGGAATGGACCTGAGTGGTATGAGCTTGCTTGGTGGATTGGCTCGTGTTGAGGATCTCATGCATGGGCAGCCATGAAACGTCCAACTCATCCAAACCCTCTTTCCCTATATTATAGCTAATCGAATACTAAGAATGCATCTATGTAGCCTACCATCTCCACTGGAGGACAAGCTGGTTTGGTTAAGGGACGCTACTAGAGGTTTCATCACAAAATCTTCATATAAGGTCCTCTCAAGTGGCTAAGGCATCACCTCCTCTTCTGACGGGGATCTCAAGTCCCTATGGAAAGCCATCTAGAAAGGCAACTCTATCCCTCGAGTGAAAACCTTCATGTGGCGAAGTGTCAACAAGTGTATTTTGGTGAACTATATCTTGCACAGAAGAATACCTATGCTAGAAAGTCCCCGCCCGATCTACAAGGAAGAGGAAGAAACTATGGAGCACTTACTGCTAAGGTGTAGGCATGCTAGGACAATTTAGTTTGCGAGTAGGCTAGGGCTCACGTTGTATGGGATTACTTCTTGTCTAGATGCATGGCTGCTATTAGTGAAGAAGAACCTATCCTCGGAATAATTGGGTTCTCTATCATGTGGATCATGTGGAAAGCCCGCAACAACTGGGTTTTCAAAAGAAAAGAGATTGCACCACTTGAAATTCTGGCGAACGCACAAAGAATATCATGTCATGAGCTTAAGCTTACTTCTACGGTGCAAGCCAACTCAAGCAAGGATTGCGAGCTGGATCTAGATGGGACGAATAGCAAGGAATGGGATGTTTCCTGCTAAGTGGATGCCTCATGGCAGGGAAGTCATGTAGGAGGTGCAGGAATCTTCATCAGCGAGTATCCGAGCACCTTTATTCTGGGTAGAGCTGTGCCCTTGCAACAGTGCGAGAGCGCCTTGGTGGGTGAAGCACTTGCCCTCCTTGAAGGTTTGAAAGAGCTAAAATGCAGATACACAACAAGATGATGCTATATCTACAGTGATTCTCAGACTCTAGTCAGTACGATGAATTGAGGCAATTGCGCGCGTGGGCAGTGGAGCCCATTATTCATGATTGCAAGAATGTTCTCGCTAACCTTGACTTTGTTAAGATTTGTTTCACGAGTCGTTGCAACAACTCAATGGCCCACTCACTAGCTAGGCTTGCTGTAACTCTGGGTACAAACTATGAATGGACTGACCCAGCACTTATCCCTGAATGTTCCCATGACTATCAATGAAATTTGAGTCTACGAGCTCTTTTATAATAAAAAAAAAACATATTTTAGCACGTCTAACATATTCAAAAATATTAATTTACTAATACAACCCACCTAATAAAAGAACTATGATGGTCAGTACTTGCTCCTGTAATATATTCAATTATCATATTATGTTTGTAATTTTTAACCCGTTTAACATACGAGTTGTATTTCTATCAGCTCGACTCGGTCCAAACTCGGACACGAGCCGGGCTGATCAGGCACAATCGAGCCACAAAATGGATAGATCTCAGCCCTTCATCGAACGCACAAATCTAATCGCAATTTGGACGGTGATAATTTCTATGCCTCGGAATATTCCTCATCACTCATTCCTGTGTACATTTTTAGGGCTTTCTTATAGCATCAACTATATATAGACTCTCTCTCCGAACGGCACCTCCTCTTTCCTCTGAGTTTTAGGGTTTTAAGCACCGTTCTAATCTAATCCTCCTCCGATCCCGTTCCATCTTCTTCGGATCCAATGGCGGTCTCC
Source organism: Typha angustifolia (assembly GCF_048772165.1). Taxonomy (NCBI): domain Eukaryota; kingdom Viridiplantae; phylum Streptophyta; class Magnoliopsida; order Poales; family Typhaceae; genus Typha; species Typha angustifolia. The sequence goes on along the minus strand of NC_133252.1, from coordinate 3,913,442 downwards.
TTCTCTGATCTCCACACTGAATCCGGTCTCAAAACCCTCGACGAATTCCTCTCTGGAAAGTCCTTCATCTCCGGGTAAATTCTCAAATCTTTTGTTTGATCAATCTCTTGACTTCAAATGTGATTTTTCTTCTTTTGATTGGGTTACGAGCTGCAAAGCTTATAACTTTCAGATCCATGAGCTCGTTAAAAAGTTCTGTTCAATTGAGTTTTGGAGATTTATGATGTGTTATTAGGATTCAATATCATAATTCAATCAAATTTGTATCCTTTCTGGATTGTTACGATGTTGATGGTCTGTTTAACAGAAAAGACCTGATCTTTCTCATTGGTTTTTTTATTTATTTTCAGAGATCTGATAAGCAAGGATGACGTCAAAGTCTTCGGTGCGGTTTCCTCGAAGCCTGCAGCAGGGTTTCCGAATGCATCCTCTTGGTATGAGAGCGTGTCTGCAGCTCTTGCTCCAAGGTTTGTGGATTGATGTAGTTGGTTTTCTACTAATGTTAAACTTAGCTGGCTTTAAAGCTTTGGACTGCAGCTCACTGCTTCAGTGTATTTCGACGATTTCTCTAGTTTATGCTGAATTTGGATGCTTTTTAGATCCTAAATCATATGGTATTGGTTCTTTGCATAAAATTTAGTTATTTCGACTCTGAAGACTCAAGACATGGTTAATTTGCACAATATTCCATTGGTAAATATCTGTTTCCTAAGTTTGGGTTACCCTCTTGAGAGTTACCATGTGTTTTAGTTTTTTCGTGTTTCCTGCTTATTGAGTATTGACTTGTTATTTCTTTCACTTTATCTTCTTTTTAATTCTGTTATTACTATACAACCTATTTCTATCTGTCCGCCTGATGAAAGAAATCTTTTAAACGTTACAGCTAATGTATTTGGCACTGTCACTCAGGTTCACTCTTCTCTTTCATATCAATGTTTTGTTATCTTGCTCACTTTTTTTGTTTTGCATACTAGAAGAATGTGATCAATTTAGCAATAACTATTATTTTTATTGAAAAAGTTCGTGTAATCCAAGGTAAGATCTATAAACTTTCATAACTCCTAAGTTAAACATTTCTGTGATCAAAATTAAAAGAATAGGTATCTCAAAGACTCATGGCATACGATAAATCACACTCTTTAAGTCTTTATGATTCAGTAGTTTTCAAGTTCAATGATCAGAAATATGAACCAGCGAGATATTGTTGAGAAAGTCTTGACATATGATGAAATTTAAGATCTTGATAATGGTATATGGTACCAGTAGAAAGAAATGTTTTACTATTTAATTTCTAGTTGGAATGCATCATAATGTGTGGAAAACCAGTAGCTTCTTTCATTTAAAATTTTAGCTGATGTTAACTACATCTTCGATAGGTACCTAACCTTTGTATTTGCATGAAACTTCTCATTGGTAATAAATTGTGGTCTCCTTTTATAGTTAATATATAGGCTGATTTGATCTAAAATGCGAGAATGTTAGTCGCTCATTTCGCTAGTGATTTCAACATCCATATAGGTGTGTTGTCTTGTTTTCTTATAGTTAATTGTATTTATTTTCAGATTTCCTGGTAAAGCTCTTGGAGTCAAAATCGGAAGCCAAGCTGCAGCTGCAGCTCCTGCACCTGTTACAGAGGCTGCAAAGGTGATTTGTTTTATTCTTTATTTTTATTTATTTATTTATTATTTTTGTCAGTTTGCATTTTGGTGATGGTGAAATGGTGCATTGATCAAATACTGTTTCTTTATCCTTACTGTGATTATATGAGATTGTAGTATGTAATCTTACCATATATTGAATGCCCTTAAAAATTGTGGAGATTGTTTATCTTAGAATTTCTTGGTCTTAAGAGGGGAGAGGCCTTTGATTCAGATATCTGAATTGACGTTAGTCTAGAATGCTTCATTTTTATTAGGATGTTTGCAACAATAAATTCCTACATAGTCCAAGGTGATCATCAAAATGATAAGTTTGCCATATATAGGAACCTTTATGATAGATTACATAGCAATGTACCTATTTCACATAAGAGGAAAAGTCAGTATTGAACGTTTCCCTCCATGTATCAGGGTACCTACCTACTTAGTGAAGCTTTTTTTTAACCCTTCTAAATGCCCCATTAACAACTGTGTGAGGAGGACTCCATATGATATTTTCTCAATCATACTCTTCCATTGTAATGAAAATAATTAATCATATATAAATGCAGATGGCTATTATTATTCATCTTCTCATGATCCTTTAATATTTTATCAATGATTCTTTGGAAGATTTCCTTTTATTTTGGACATTAAAGCAATTCAAATAGGAATTGAGAATGGCTGCATATGCTTCCACCTTCATATGCACTATCAAAATTCCTTGACTGCCCACATCTATTTTGCCTGGATTTAAACACTGTTATTTATATATATTTATATATATATATATATATAATGCATCTATATATATACACATACATATAAGCACTTATATACATAAACATATAGTTCAAGTAAGTTAATGAACTTGAAATTTTGGGGCATTTAACATATTCCCTGTTTTTCATTCTTTAACTTACCAGTCATATTTCTTAATTTTCCTCCAGGAGGCTGCAGATGATGATGATGATTTGGATCTCTTTGGTGATGAGACAGAAGAGGAAAAGAAGGCAGCAGAGGTGCGAGAGGCAGCTGTTAAAGCTTCTTCAAAGAAGAAAGAAAGTAAGTTTTCATGTAATCAAAAGTTTTTAGTTTCACTCCTTCCAATGATATTGTTTCCTACTTCTAGAAATCAACTCCATATACTTTCAAGACTAATATAAGTTTTATTCTTAGGTGGAAAGTCATCTGTCCTTCTGGACGTCAAGCCTTGGGATGATGAAACTGACATGAAAAAGTTGGAGGAGGCTGTTCGTAGTATCGAGATGCCAGGCCTTTTATGGGGAGCATGTGCGGAAACTATATCTTATGCCCTGTATAATTTATGTTCCTTTTTTCTCACAATTTGTTAACCGCTCATTCCATTTTGTATTTGCTCTGTTTCTCTTTGCAGCAAAGCTTGTGGCTGTGGGTTATGGTATTAAGAAGCTGCAGATCATGATGACCATTGTAGATGACCTTGTTTCAGTTGACGACCTTATTGAGGAGCGCCTCACTGTTGAGCCTTGTAATGAGTACATTCAGAGTTGTGACATCGTGGCCTTCAACAAAATCTAAGGATCAGAAGGTTAACTTGGTATCTAGAAGCATTTCGGTGGGTCACGGTTTCGGGGAATCCTAATATATCTTTTGGTTTTTTTTAACCCAACCTAGGCATATGCTTCAAGAATAACGAGATTGAGCTTCTTGTCCCAAGGGATTTTATTAAGTATATTTTGTGTTGAGTACTAAGAATTTGTAGTGTTTGTTTAACCAGATTCTAAGTGATTACTTTCCTGTGTTTGGAAACCATGAAGGAATTTTTTTTTTAATGCAACTATTGTTCATTATCCAAAATTCACTCTTTTGGCTATATGGAAAAGTATAGTTAATCTGATACCCGTCGCAGATATTTCATGGAGAGTTTGATGATTTTGTACTTTTCTTTTTCCCCCATAGCTGGTGATAAAGAAGGATGTGTTATTCTAAGCCTTTGGGAAACAATTAGCAACATTTTTCTAATTGAATTCCATCGTGCCAAAGCACTCCTTAGTTATAATCTCTAATGAAATTTCATGGATGTAATCATTTGGCTATATGCCTGTATACTCTAATAGGAATTTTATCAGAGAATTTATTTTCATTAATAATCTGTTGCTTTGACAGTGATTTCATACTGATACTGTTTGAAAATTGCTATAACGGGAAAGAAGTCCATGTTGGTGATCTAGAGCTACGTTTGAAATCTACAAAATTCTTTGTAGATCAATTTTGTAATAACTTCAACTTAATGGTAAATCCTCTACAATTAAGATTGTCTGGGGTAACCAAATTGAGATTTTTTATCAATTTCATTTCAAAATCAAATCCAATCCTCGATCAAACTTGCTTTCCCAAGCTTCAAAAGGCTAAGACTTGACAAATTTAATTACGTTGGAAAAAATTATCACATAATAAATTTAATTACGTTGGAAAAAATTATCACATAATATGCATTTATTATCTATCGCTACATCTGCTAAAAAATAAGGTAACTTTGCTTCCTGATTCCTTTTCAATTACATATACCAGAATCTAATTCCAGAAGCACGCATCATTCGGAAAGCAACGAGGTCCTAACATTTGATAGAATATGCCACTCCATTTCGGCAATTCAAACAATTATACCCGTACAGCATAAATCGAGCTATTACAGTAAAGGTATCGTTGGATCATTTAAGATGGTTTAAAAGCTACCAATGTCGCGCAGCATCACAAAAGCAACATCAGCAGCTAACGATGACATGATGCAAAACAGCAAAGAAGACAACCTTACAGGCCTCAGTAGCACAGTAAGACCTTAAACAGCCAAAAATATTAAAATTCTCAACAAGTGGCATTAATTCAAAAATCTCAAACAGCATAATTATGAGCGAGATCAGTGATACAACATCACAGGTGGAACATAAAAGGTAGAAGAAATATATGAATTCATCTTTCACATAAAACATGAGAAAACTGATCAACAGAGAAAGACGAGCTCCAATTTCCAGAAATCAAAGAAAATTAATTTGTCAGCTCCATGATGGCAGTGACAATGTCACCTTCTGCAGCTTTAAGTGCCTTGACAGCCTTAGACCTGGAAACCCCAGCTTGAGTCATCACCAGTTCTATGTCCTTTGGCTCAACGCCTGTTTCATCAACCTCTTCATCATCCTGAGCCGCAGCAGACGTCTCAGGCTTTGAGATCACGTGGCTTGGATCAGGAGCCTTAAACTGCTCTGCAGCCTGCGTCTGCAGCTGAGAGCTAAGATCCTCAATCTTTGCCTCTCCAAAAATGACATAGGTGTCTGAATTTGGACTCTTAAAGACATCTGGTTTTGAAATGACAAACAATACCTGGAAGACAACAAAAACTAGTTATACAGGATTTCCATTGAACAAATTGGGTAATAAGGAAATAAAGAGCTCACGTTCTTGCTCTTCTTCACAGTAACACGACTGACACCAGTGATAGGTTTCATGCCAAGCTTCAGCATGGCCTTACGGCTCTTTTTCTCACTTCTACTTTGCTTTGATCTTCCACTAGCATCACCACCTTGTCCTGCAAATGTAGATTATTTGATTACTGAAACATTTGCGACTCCAAAATTTTATGATAAGAATGCACACGGCATATTATTGGCCTACGAGTCTTTATGAAAAGAAAGAGAAATCAAGTAGCAATATAGAAGAACATTATAGAAGCAGATTAATCTTGGCAAAAGGCAAAACTGCAGAAGGAGGTTTAACAATGAAAAGTGCAGCAACTAATCACAAAGCTGATTGAAGTAACATAGTTTCTCAAGCTGCACATATTGAAGATACAAGTGCACAAATAGAAAAAATGCACAGTGGTTTGTGTAGTGGTGGTAAGTGGGGTTGGTAGAGAAGTAAATTTGTCCTTTTCACTACACCCAATTGAGCAGCTCAGCTGGATATGTTTAAGACTTGTAAGAAAAAGCGCAGGATCCCTTTTGAGTGGCTAGGGAACATGCTGACTTACCCTCAACATCATCTTCTTCTTTCTCATCATCGTCGTCCTCATCGTCATCATCCTCCTCATCTTCAACAATAGGATCGTCAGGCTGCCAATATTTGAAACACAAGGTAAGTCAGCTGCTAATAGTTGCAAACTTGCAATACAAAGCTACAATTTCTCAAGTACAATATTATCCAAATATCAACACAAAAAGACAACTAGAAGATACAATTTTAAAGCTTAAGTTGACCAAATAAAAATTTAATGCAAGGAATATCCTTGTTAGTAGTACCAGTGTGCCACTATCATGCCTCTATTAAGTCAAACATAGAGGCTCACGAAGTTATGGCATAGGCGGGCTTTCGTGTTACTCCTTAATGTGATTCTAACTTCTAAGTCGTTAAGTAAAATAAAAGATCGCTGCAGATTATAAAGAAAGAAGCATAACTATTGTTTTATTGCAGAAAAAAGTGAAAACATCATTTTAGAACATTAAGGCATCAGTCGCTTTAGGAATAAAGACAATTCTAGAATTGGTAATCTTATTTATTATTCCCAAAATAAGGTATTTATTCTAGGAATAACTATTTATATGTATACTAGTATTCTAGAATAAAGATGTAATAATTAATTTTAATGTGATATAAAGTGAAGTAAAATATAGGAAAAAGATATTTTGTCTTTTATGAAATTACAATAAATACCCTATGATTTGATATAAAGTAGATTGATGAGATAAATATCAAAGGTAAATTAGTAATAGTTTATGTGGCATAGAATGTAATTTGATTAATAATATTTGTATTATAAAATAGACTTATTATGATATTTAGCTACTATTCTGGAATAAGATACTATATTCCAGAATAAGAAAAAAATTATTCTTGAAATGATTGGGGGGCTAAGAGAACTTAGAAAACTTTTGTGAGCTACATGATTAAAATACAAGCAAACAAATATTTGGTAAATGTTACTTGCTTAGAGATGACTAATTTTCCATTTTATCATCACTCACATGTTATGAAAAATGTCAAATCAAGAAGCAATAACTCAAAGATGAGCAAGTAGCTCATACAATTGAACATTACTCATATCACATTTGAACATCATATTAACTCCCAGATCGATAAAAGCCCAATGGAAGCTAGCATATACAATGATTTGTACCATGTAAATGCATATCTGCATTTTTAATTAGAATAACTGATTGGTCAAGTTATCCAAACCATTTCAATTCTAAGATGTACTTCCAATAAAAAGTTCCCTTCTAAAATGCATCCCACTAGCTAATTCTTGACCAAGTAAACTAAGATAAAAGCACACGTGCAGTCTTGCACACAAGACAAAAGAAAAAATAACCTTGCCATGCATTTGTTTATATATTTATATTATTATCATTTAAGAATTGGTTATATAAAATGCATGCAAGACCGGCTGCTTTTACTCAAACATTGACAATGTTCGTATCTACTTGGTACATATTCTTATGTCCCTATGATTAAAAAGAAGGAAACTAGAAAAACAAGGAGAACTAGTGGAAAAGGGAATATATGATGAAGAAACGATTAAAAGATAGTGAATGTAGATTAAGGGGCTAGTATTAAAATAGACGAGACATCTCAACTTTACAGATTGAGGATTTTTAACTCTCTATGCCACTTCTAAGAAATCTGGCAAATGAGATTAAATCACAGAGAATCTAAGAGATAATTCCATTAACGAACAGAATATTTATCATCAATTTACAAGGGATTCAAATCCTTAACTTGATAGTAATCAGCATTTGCAGTAATTTGATATGTTTATGGAGATGAATGCAGTCAGATATTTCAATTATTAAACAAAAAGGTAAGGCATGCCCAAGATAACGACTTCTCAGGATAAATAGACAAAACTGCCTGGTGCCTAGATTAATCTAATTCAATTTATGTAATGAATGTCCCTAACATTGACTTAACACCTTCCTCCTAGTTAAAGCCAATAAGAATCACCAAATTGTACAGAATTGAGATTTTACAATAAGTTCTGCTCGTATAACTGACTGCTGATCAAACATTGACTTCTGACAAACAGATATTCTTTTCTCATCATCTTATATGTGCCAATCAGGAGAGAGAACAAAACTATGAGAAAACAAGCAGCAATTTTGGCATGTGCTTTATTTTTCAGCTACCCATGCTAAATTTGATCCACCGTACATAAGCAAGCATGAAATCCACAGCTAATCTACAAATCACAAACACTGAGAAATAGAAAAATCAAACAAGTATTTCGCCAAAAAAATAGGTGAAAAAACCTAAAGCAACAGACCACATTATATTGGGTATTGACCTTGAGAAAAGGAGGAGATGTTTCCAAATAAGAAACTCTAGAGCAAAAACAAGAAGGCCCAATAACATTACTTCCAAATTTCCAACTGTCTAGTATAAGATCAATGCGAAGGAAACTCAGTAATCAGAGGCAAAGAGAGAACAGCAACTTTATCATTTATATTCTAAGAATTCCCCTCACATCTAGGCACAAGACATGTTTAATAGATCCAAAACGTCGATGTTGAACTAAATTGTGGAGGTTTTATTTTAGTTGACCGAGAGGTTTGGTGGGATTCAATGGTGTAGTAACATGTGGGAATTCACCATCATCTTTAAAAGCTTAAGTTTTTATCAATGACAATTGTGCCTAAACTTGATTCTAAAACAAAGTAACCAAGTTTGCCTTTTTAACTTACTTGGCATCTAGCAATCTTCTCCACAGGAACTAATTTAGTACAACTACTAGTTCCCTATAAAGTGGACTTTTCTTTTGAGAGAGAAATAAATGTGGAGTTACCAATTCATTTTTTTTCCTCATTCCCAGAAGGAAAATATTAGGTATTCAGTGCCTGGGTTTTCATTTGCATAACAGAAGGAAACTAGAGTACCCTCTTGTGCTCACTCATGCTTTAAGGTGCCATCAATCCCTCATTCAAGCACATACCACTAACTATTACAAAAAAAGAGGTCCTTTAATTTGTCCATTTCTTATAAATGTAGTACCACCTGTTCTCCCAATTCAGAAATACCAGTCTTGCAAATTAAGAACGAAAGGATTAACTAGATAAAATATCATTTTTTCTTGAAATGTAGGCACGACCCTCACAGACTTTACTTCAAGATGATAACTTTCATAAGCATACGTACTTATGGCTAAAAACTAATTCAGATGAATTCTCGAATTGTAACAGCAACCGAAGAAAAAATTGAAAGAAGCAACACAGAAAAAGGTAAATTTTCTCATGAACACTAGGAAAAGAATGTTTCTTCAAGCAATTAAAACTACAAATTTTATATACTAATAGTATCGAGGGAAAGAAACAAAAGGAATAGGATCCAGAGAGCTCACGTCGATCTTTTGCTGCTCGAGATGCGCCGCGAGGAGCTCCTCCTGGGTCTGGGCCGTCATGGTGATGGATCCAAAGGAGATGCGTCGGTAGGCAGGAGGAGGAAAAAAGAAAACCCTAGAGAAACCCCGAAAGCACGAATGATGAGGAGAGAGAAGGGTTTATACGTCAATTTCTCTTTCTAGTCCGAAGTTACGAAAATGCCACTTGTTCTCTTATGCTTGTATGAGTCTCGACATGATTATCGGGCTGGTCGGGTCGGATTTGGGCCGGATTCGGACTGAGCTTTTCAGGCCAACCGGGCTTAAGTATTTGTTCACGGCCTGACCCACCAATCACTCGGGTCGGGCCAGGCCGGGCTAAGTTCGGGCCGAGCTTTTCAAGCCAACCGAGCTTAAGTATTTATTCACGGTCCAACCCACCAATCACTCGGGTCGGGCCGGGTTCGAGCCGGGCTAGAAATCTAGCCTGTTACTGCCCGTCGGCCCGTGAGAGATTGGGCTGGCCCGACCCACCAATCACTCAACCCAACCCATATTTTAGCTATTTTTAGAATTTTTTTTACTATTAGCTTCTTCTTTTTTTAATTATTTCTATACCTCCATTTAAAAAATAATTAAAATAAATCAAAAAAATTTTAAGGTGTGCTTAAAATAATGCAAAACGGTACAATACCAAAAAAATTTACTATAGCAAAAGTAAAAATATTATAGCAAAATGGGCAAAGTACTGTAGCAGAACAGCCGGGCTACTTTAGCATAACGGATGGCTACTGTAGCAAAACGGGTGGGCCTAGTTGCGGGCCAAACGGGCGGGCTTTCGGGCCGGGGTGGGCGGGCAAAAGGCTGGCCCGTGCCACCCATGGGTAGTTCGGGCTCGGTCTATCTTCCTAGAGGACATCACCTCAACAATCCTCAATATCAAAGTAAATCCAGCAGCAACGGCTTACCCAAATAAGCTTATTTGAACGTACACCCCAATAGGAGTATTCTCAGCAAAATCCTTCTATAAGGTCCGCTGTGATGCAGACTTGGCGAGCTCATCAAACCAAAGTACCATGAAGAGATTGTGGAAGATCATCTGGCGCAAGAACAACTCAATACCACGCATTAGAACTTTCATTTAGCGTTGTGTGGCGGATGCCCTTCCAATACTATTAGTGCTGAATAAACACATCTCTACCATCTCCACAACCTGCACTACTTGCAAATCAGAGAACGAGACTATAGAGCACCTTTTGGTAGGGTGAAATATGGCTAGAGTTGTTTGGTTTGCCTCGAGTTTGAGTTGCAAGTTTGACAACTGCCCCTCGAGGTTGGACCTGTGGATCATGGAGCTAAGCGACTCCTTCTCAACCGAGCAGCTATCATTGGCTTTCTCAATTATGTGGGCCATCCGGAAAGCTAGAAATAACTAGGTATTTAGGCAAGTGAAGTCTTGCCCTACTAAGATTCTAGAGGAAGCAAATATGAATGCAAACCAAAGCTCTGGCTACATCAGCCAACTGCTATTCCCAATACTAGGAAGGGAGGATGACGAGGTGGTTAACCCTCAATGGGGGAGTACATCTGCTGGGTAGATACCTCTTGGAAGGGAAGTTGCCCTGGGGGCATTGGTATTGCAATATGCGAATTGTCGAATACCTTTCGCTTGGGCAAATCTATATTCTTGAAACACTGTGCCGACGCAAAAATGGGGGAAGCAATTGCACTCTTGGAAGGTTTGAAAGAGATCCACAACATGAGAGTGATTTCTCAGTGCTGGCTTTTTAGTGACTCTCAAACGGTGGTTTAAAGCAGTCAATGCTATAGGCGATTTGGATATTAGCTGGGAGATCCTAAATGTGGTCAAAGAATGCAGATGATGAATACACAAGCTACAGGATATCAAGATACTCTTCACGAGTAGATGCAATAACACTCTTGCTCACTCTCTTGCCAGCCTAGCTGAGCAGAGAGATCCTTGTAAGATCTAGACCCACTCCCCTAAGGGTGAGGTTTGTACGTTTGGTATTTAAGGAATATATTAGTCCATGGACTTTCATTAAAAAAAAAAGTTTAGTGATCTTCTATTGCGAAATGTGAATTTTTTGAACCAATTGAATCAGCTTCCTCCAATTCCTTCGTGATTCTTTGTTTCAACTTGCAAATAGTCCCACAGATTTTTTTTTTTAATTCTCTTATTGATTTGTTAGTTTTCTACCCAGATAGTTCACATTCTAGCATCTTTCATTTACATTGGAGAGATTTTAGAAGGATCTGCTATTATTTAGATAGAGTGAAGAGATTGAAATTGACATATTTGCTCATATTAAAAATTAAAATAGAAAATTTTAAAGTTTTAGATTCATCTATTCCCTCCCTCGTAGTAAAAAGACTGTCTTTCTGTATATCCTTAGTTCTTTCTCTATTAATTGATGATTTGAGAGGATGTACTTTTTCGAATAGTTTTATATTTTTTCTGTCTACCAATTAATTCCTTTGAATGATGTGAAAATGAATAATAGATGGTTATTTTACTCTTATAAAATTGAGGGATAAGTATTAAATTATTTGTTTTAAAAGAAAACAAAGGCGATTGCCTTGTTTGTTTCAGATTGATGTTTTCAATTACTTGTCCATCACGAGTTTAATAATTATGGATGATGAGATTTATATTTGAATTGGGGTTGGGGAGAGATACGAGGAGAATTCGAAGGTTTAATAATAATGGATGATGAGATTTATATTAGAGTTAGAATTTGAGAGGACAAAAGAAAATTGAGTAATAAGAGAGCAAGAGTTTGAAGAAGAGGGAGTTTGAAGAAGAGGGCATTTTGGTCAATAAAAAGGTCAGATGACAAACATATGGTAAATTTCTATTTGAAACTTTAATAGTAAATCGATGTAAATACCTATTTGATAATTCAAATTGTAATTAACCAAAGAAATGATAATTAAAAAGAGTATTTGATCAAAAATAGGTTTTGTTAGAAACTTAATATTCTAATTACATTTTTAAACATCTCAATTACTACTTTATCAGTCATAAACAAAATGGAAATTTTTTTGAAAGAAAGTCCGTAGGCTGATCATTTCATTCATTTCAATCAATCGATTACAACTTGATACAAATAATGAAAGGGGGAATAGGACAAAAACTCTATGAACAAGCACTGTTACATTACAGACCGAACAACAGTTAACACAAGTATCAAAATATGTACTCAAGCACTATATAAACATAGGAGATAGAGCAATGCTTTAGAAGCAAGCCTCTCATTGCCCAATCGACAGCACTATAGGTAGAACAGCATGAGCCTTGAGAAGCTAAGCACCCAATTAAGGAGCAAGCTTAGATAGGGATACAGGCACGCTAGTGACATAGTTTAGTGAATTTAACAAAACACTCGAAGACCTCATTTAAGTAGACTTATGAATCCAAATACAGAGCAAAGATTTGCCTATTACATCCACATAGATATTTGATTCTAAAAAAAAAGTTGGCCTAAAATAGGACAAGGCAGGACAGATCCTAAAGCCAATGGAGTTAAAAGCTAGGCAAGATGAGTCGAGGCGAGGTACGGCAACGAAGGCCGAGGCGAGAGGTGACAACAGAGATAGCGAGTAGCGAGCGGGCTAAGACCGAAACCGATGACTGGTGCAAGCAAGTAGAGAATGAGACCAAGGAGATCCACAACCCTAGTCTCATACACCTTGGTGACATAGAAGCCGAGGAGAGGATCGGGTGAGTACCATGGTACTTAGCCCAGATAGCGACGACAGTCAACAACAGTGTGGATGAGGGAAAAAAATATGAGATGGGTGGTAACAGAGGAGAAAAGGGGACAAAAGAGAAAAAGAAAGAGGAAAGAGGACATATTGGAAGAGAGAAACGGAGGAGAGAAACAACATCCTCTAAGGGGAGAGAAAACCCCTCTCCCCTCCACCTAGCCAGCTAGAGTGGAGAGGAGGCGGGGAAAACTGCTGGGCCAGCAAAGAACATCAAGAGTTCAAAATGCAATTTACATGAGATGTAAAGCACAATTTTAACCCAAGAATAAAAAATTAGTAATTTTGTAATTACATAAAGTAGAGAGAGAGATACAATATTATAATCCGTAAACTAGTAGAGAAATACTATAATTAAATAAATTAGAGAAATATATCCTATTAGAATCTAATTTAATCAAGAAAGGTATTGCAACCTTCTCATCCTCGTCAGCCATTATTATTCTTATTAAGAAAGAAAATTTGTGTATGTAATTATCAAGTAAAATGCTAAGTGCTTTATATTCGACTGGCTTTCTTCTTAGGTAATGAGGTGGCAAGTGAGGTGTTTCGATGAAGTCTATTTGGGCATTATTTTTTAGAGTGGCTTATTCAAATGTTTAAGTTTTCAATAAAAAAATTGTCATTTATTTTGGTGGAGTCCAATAACTATTTTCTAAATGCTTGTCTTATAATTATTTTTTTTTTAATTTGAATGGAAAACTAACTTTTTTGATTAAGGTTTTTTTTTAAAATTTTAGAGCTTTACACATAATTGCTTCTGAAAAGTTTCAAAATATCATACTTGCCACTACATTGTTTAAAATATCATCATTGCTAGTCAAATTGTTTAACTATTTTAGAATTACCACTATGATTAGTTTTTAGTAAACTATTCCTCATAATTTATTATTAAAGTTAATAAACACATACAAATAATTAAAATACCTTTCTTTTTGGAAGTTTAGAGCGCAAAAGTTTATCAACAATTTTTATCATGCATAATTTTCTTTGTATTATAATATTAGATAAATTATTGGATAACTTTAAATTATTTTAAATAATTTATTTAAAATAATCTATGCAATAGAAACTAGTCTTTTAGAATTTTATTTTAATTTTAATCATAACTAGTTAGATTTAGTCGGCGTTAGTCAATCAAAATAACATTAGCATGTTAAATTAGAATTATAAGGGAAAAAGAGAGGGTTGGGTTATAAAATCCTCAAACACGATTTGTGAATCATAAAATATATAAAATATAAAGTGTAATTGATAAATATTCATTTTTCCAAGGAGCACAATGATTTATGTGACAATTATGATATTTTAAAAGAATGCAATATCAATTATGATATTTTGAAAGCTTTCAAGGGTAATTACGTAAAATATGTTAATTTTAACTAAGAATACTATATGGTGCTAAGGTGGATGTAACCTAAATCAGATTCCTTCTGCCTCTAACCTTACTTCCAACTAATACCACTGCTCTTTAACTCAACTTTCATGAACTTAGTCTTATCCAATCAACCTACCTACCATTACTCCTTCCACCTTCTTCAAATCTCATTGGTTTTCTTCTTCTCTCTTCCTTTCTTTTGATGCAATTATTCTGATTGAGTTAAGAAACTTTGCTCATTGCTCACCAAATCTTTTAACTATTATAGGCTTCCTTGTCTCTTCAAGGAAAGACTTTTGACTTCCACCCTCACTTCCCACTCATCCTTGTTTATAGTTATTAAAAGAGGAGTTATCACATGCAATGCCTTTCTTATTGCCTTTTATTTGGGGAGTTATATTAATTGTTTGACCAAATTAAGAGTTTGAAGGCATGAATGCAAATTAATATTTGCCATCAATAATGCCTTTCCTCTTCTTCTTTTTTTAAATTTTTTTTAAATGGTATAAAGAGCAAACTATATAATGGGACCATGAGGAAAAAAACAATATTCTTGTCGAGTGGCATTGATTGGTGATCATAAAACCTCTCACTTAGGGCCAATTAATACAAATTGTAATTATTCTTGCCAAGTCTCTGTAGATATTTCTAGAAATGTCAACTGTGATAGTTTGACCTTTATATGTTCAGACTGGGATCCATCAATGATGCGTATCTGATGATCTATCTAATTGCATCTGCTCCAATTATATAGCTTAAGACTGATAGAGAAATGGTGTTTAATTCTTTTATATACTTTGACAATAATATCTGAACTCATATAAGTATTTATCTTTCTCATTTTTTTATGACCAAATTAATTTATATTTAATTCAATAACTGTACAGGGCTTGAGCTCAGCTCTAAGTTTAGCTCGTTAATACTCAATCAAGCTCGATTAACTATTTTAAGCTTGATTTGTAAAATAGGCTCAAAATTAATTTCATAAGTCAGTTCAATCGAGTTCGACTCAATAAGACTCGAAGACCCATAATATAATATTTAATATTTATGACTAGTATGACCCATAATATTACTAGGCTCCATTTAGGTTTGAATTAATTCAAATATGAAATTATTTATTGAATGACTCATTTAGGTCTTGAGATCAAAATTGGGCTCAAAATTAAATTTAATTCAAAGTTGATCCTCAATTATACCCCTATTTATAAATAGCAGACTAATTTATCTCCTTGTGCCGTTGGGAAATTTGTAAATAAGACCTAAATTTTATCAAATTGGTGATTCAACAACCATGCCCTACCACAATTTGCTCTAATTCAACTCCCCAAACATTTTTAGACAATCTCAAGAAAGCATCCAGATTGCCGTTACTTTCTCTAACAGTCCCTAACTATTTAACTAATTACTATGCCAAAAGTGCATCACAAGTCAGTAGTAAATTATTAGTAATCAGTAACCAAGGTCTCCTTTTCCAATTATCAGAAAAGATAGAGGGCCCGATGCGAAAAATGTAGGGTGCTGTTAGTAAATTTCTCCCCTTTTGTTTTGCAGCTACGAGGCCGCGAGTGTGCGGATAAACACACCCTTCAGTTTCCACAATCCACACCTCCGCGTGCTGAATCTTACTGAAATGTGGCGTGTCTCCGCCGAACCAAACGGCGTGTACTTAACACGTGCAGACCCCTCCGAGTCGTCGCCACTCCTGCGAACCGACACGGATTCTTAGCTGTCCCGTGCGGGACAGGTGTTCCGTCACGTCGGCGTACCGATCTCCAGCCGTCCATTGTTCCTCCACTCAAAACTGACTGCTGGATTTTGTCCACGTGTAATCCGAGGCGATTCCCTTTCGACCACGAGATGGATAGCGACCTCATGTCACGAGATCTCGCAGCGTGTACTCCTTCCTTCTAACTTACGCCGCCGTGGCGTTTGCCCCCCGCCCCCTATCCTACGCACCCACTCTAATAAAAGAAGATTAAAATTTTGAATTGCCGAAAAAGTTCAAACGGATAAACCACCATTTTGTCTTAAGATCCCCCGTAAAATTATTAGTTATTGTATTTTTTTACAATTTAACCCCTATAATAATAAAGAAAAATGGAGTAAAATGGAAGTCATAGTACCACCACCGCTCTCTATCCTCTGTTGTTTAACTCTCACTTTCTCTCACCTTCCTTCCCCTCTCTCTCTTCTCCTTGGCTTCTTCCCATCTCCTCTCTTCTCTTCCACAGAAACCCTAATCTTAGCCCTAGTTCTCGATCCCGTTACTATCTTTGATCTGGATCTCGGCACACGGCAATGGCGGCATTTGGGGAGGAAGGTGGGGATGGGGACTGACGAGATCTGCGGCAATGGGCAAGGTCGATGAGGAGCAGCAGGCGGGGTCCGGCACGCCGGAGTCGGCGGATATAACCGGAGGTAATGCCGACGGAGGTAGATGCTCAAGATGTGGGAGGATCGTGCGGCTGCGGTGCGTTGCGGCGCTCATCCTCGGCGCCGCCGTGCTGCTCTCAGCCGTGTTCTGGTTGCCACCGTTCGTCGGACGGCGAAGGGGTGCGGATCCCGGACATGTCCATGGAGGTGAGGATGGGGGAATGCTGGGGATTATATTGGTTTCTTGGTTGGATTTGGGGCGCTTTTAGGATCTGGTGTTTCTAGATCTGATCTTTCTTGATGTTCTGGTAGATAGTATTAATGATTCTATATTTTTTTAATGTAATTTTGTTTGTAGGTTATTTTATCTGTGGTATTATGGACTTGCATATGCTGATCTTAAGACAGGATTTTGGAGAAATTCGTGTTAATTTAATGTTCTTTTATAATAATTAAGAGCTTATCTTTGTCATTTACCTGCTTTCTTCATATTTCTATAGATTCGTTTTCTAGAGAGTAGGCGAGTCATTGCATAATACCAGTAAAACCAAGCCATTATCCGAGTTTATTGAATTCTGAGTGACACATGGTTTTTACCTGATTTGGAGGAATTTTAAGTCTGAGGATATTGATAGGCATCTGACTGCCTTTGTTTTCTAGAGAGTAGGTGGGTCATTGCATAATACCAGTAAAACTAAGCCATTATCAGAGTTTATTGAATTATGAGTGACATGTGGTTTTTACCTGATTTGGAGGAATTCTAAGTCTGAGGATATTGATAGGCATCTGACTGCCTTTGCTTATATAACTTCAGTGCAAATTGAGACTGGTGGAAAAAAATGTTTGACTTGGGAGCACTCTTTGATCTAATAGGGAAGTCAGATAAATTTTGTGATTTTGAGATCTTTTGAACTTGTTTATCTATATCGTTTAACATTGCGGTAGTAGGGTGATCACCTTAGTTGACAGTTGTCCCATCTAATGTTCTTTCAATCATTCGAGCTGGAAAATCTACTTATCCAATTTCCGGTTGAGGTAATAAGCTGATATTCTTTGATGTTCATTAGTTAGAGTTCTAGTTGCTGCCAATAAATGGTTTTTAAATATTCACTTTTTTGAAGTTGGCAAACCTAAATTTTTTTGGTTAAAGTTGAATGTTTGTCATAGGTATCTCAAATTTATATGATATGTTTTGTGATTGTAACTGCTTGAAAAGAGGAATTTAAATACTGGCAACTGAGCTCTCAAAATCTGCCAAGTTTAAATAGAGTTCTCAAGGCTTATATGGGCTCTGACAATGCCTTAATCTTGGTCAATTCCTAGCTTTCTCAAGGTTAGAAATACGTATCGGAATCTGGTGCATGAACATGCTTTGGTGCTATTGCCTGATGCATAGGGTCAAAGCAAACAAAAGCAAGAAGAACTTAAAAGAGGACAATAAAGATGTAATAAGTAACCTAAAATCAATCATCAAAAACTGGGCAGTAAGAATTTGCATTTAATTTGGACATTTCAATCCACTAGGCTTTGGGCAACAAATTTTAAAAGGGCATCCAGTGCATAGAGCCCTGGTAATGCAAGGACGTTCTTTCAGCCAGATAAATTGAAAGGTAGCTTTCATAAACCTTCAATCTAAAACAATTTGTTGAGATGAAAGGGGCTGCTTGGGCCACCTTTTGAGAATACATTTTGTGGTTCAATTTTTCAAGTGACTAACTGCTTTCATATGTATGGATTTTCCAGAAGAAATTGCTCTTTTGTTAATATAAGCATAATGAGACCAAGATAACATGATCAGCAACCATGATCTGTGTATTTGGGAGCTCTTTCCTTTATGGAAATTGGTAAAAATGCTTCTTATAAAGCATAAATGTCAACCATATGCAACACATGCAGGCTGAGTCATCTAGATATGGGGATAGAAGCACCTTAGATGATAGATTTATCTCTCTACTCATGCATGCTTGAGTTGTCAATGCAATATGTCCTTGTTGTATGATATGCATTGTTATATTAGGTACTCAGGATTTGTCAAAGATTCCAGTATCAACTTTCGATGCTTGGAATCTAGGCATACAGATAACACAGTTGCATGTGAGCATAAATTGCACTAAAAGTTCATATTATTCATGACAAGCTTACTTGCCTTTTTACTATGTTTTATTTGTGCTGTGAGTATGTTTAATAATGGCAGTATATCATTACTCAACTGTATTTTTGAAAGTCGCAAGTATGAGGCAATGTCTATAGTAAAGACTAGTAGACATCCTAAGAAAGCACACCCTTCTGCAAGATGTCTTATATCCTTTTGAAAATAAAGAATGACTATGAATGGTAGGAGGTAAGTAATGACAAAGGTGAATGATTGAAGACTGGTGTGCAAATTTGCTAGACGAGAGGGGAAAGAAAATTTAAATAGTTCTATCAAGTGAAGAACAATAGTTTATGGTGAAGTTTCAAAAGTTTGAGAGTTAGTTGGAGGATAAGCAAATAAGATGTCATCTGTAAGAATGCCACATTGACAAATGTTAGACGGAGGCTAGAGTACTTGATCTGTCATATGAAAATGTAAAAGGTTAAATTAAGAGCCTGAGATATGTATACTAGCTGGGGATACTAGCAAAGTTCAATCTGAATACGTAAAGCTTGCCAAAAGGGGTATTGGTTGCAGAAGTTTATCTGAGATAGCTGCCAAATTGCTCATATAAGAGCTACTGTTGGTGTAGAAGGCATGAAGCTGTACGCCAGAAGCCTGTGGTCAAGAGCCTAGCATACCAACACATAGGTCTTGGGTGTGTGCCGAAAAATTGTCATGTTCTTTGTGTCCTGTACTGTGGTGAAAGTTGCCCTAGTTGTCAAACCAATAGCCTACAAGACTCACCTTCAATAAAAAAGATAAACGAAAAAAATGAAGGAAAAATTGAAAAAAATAATCAAAAGAAGCTGAAGAATTTTGCTTGCTTTCTTACAGTTAATCACACTAAATAGAACAGTATGGTACACCTTATTGTATAACAACTCCTTGGTTCTTTTATAATGTGCATCTGGTCAATGTAGTATTTTAAGTCGAGATAAGAAGTCTAGTTGCTGAAGTACTTAATCTGACACGATATGCTTGGTCAACTAAAATTTATTGGATTGAAGTATTGCACTTCTTTTGGTGGTTCGTATCTCATGATGCTGATTGCATTCTTTAATAAATAATTAATACTCAAATAGTTATGCATAGAATTTGATAGGACAAAATGTCAGAATTGTTGATTTTTGTTCAAACTATCTCCAACTAGAGTAGACATGTTTTGTTAATACTTTTGTACATGATTTTATAATTATCTTTTTGGCTGGCTAGACTTTAATGTTTAGCTTACTGGTGATATAAGGTACTGAGAGTACACCAGATTTAGCTAATAAATGACTTAATTTATTTTACTGTAGATTCTAACCAGTAAACTCATTTTGCAGCTGATATAGTAGCAAGTTTCAGATTGCAGAGGTCACTTTTTGAGCTCAAGAAAAACATGTCACAACTTGAATATGATATTTTCGAAGAAATTGGTGTTCCTAATTCTTCAGTATGTATTCTGTTCTACTACTTTTTCTACCTCTATCCATTGTGCTTTCATGTCCTTACTAATGCCTATTACATGATAGGTGGTTATAAGTTCTCTGGAACCAATATCTGGATCGAACTGGACAAATGTGGTTTTTGGCATCTGGCCTTATCCGAGAAACTTGACTATATCGCCAACAGGGTTGAGCATTCTCCGGTCCTATTTTATGTCCTTGGTTGTAGGGCAATCAACTCTTCACTTGACAACGTCCTTGTTTGGAAATTCGTCCATTTTTGAGGTGCTAAAGTTCCCTGGAGGAATAACGATTATCCCTCAACAAAATGCCTTCCTTCTGCAGAAGCCTCATGCTGTATTCAATTTCTCTTTAAACTTCCCCATTGATGAAGTGAAGGACAAAGTCGATGAATTAAAGGAGCAGATGAAGTTGGGTTTACTTCTCAATGATTATGAGGTCTGTCTATCTGATTCTTGCAACTAAAGTCACGTAACTGATCTCTAATTAGTCGTATATCAACTTGCCAAAGATCCTCTAACATAATGAGTGCTCAGTCAAAATACAGAAATAAAGTTTTCTTCCAATATTTTGCACTTCTAAAGACATTGTGGTGATAGAAATTCACCATTTTAAAAGTAGTAGTGGCTTGGCAATGAAATAGAATATGTTGCTCCTTTCGTTCACATGCATAGTAGTGGCTTAAGACATAAGACACATATCTGGAATGTATTAAGTTACAACTTCTTGAGAGTCTTTTACTTGTAGTTTCGGTTAAATATACTTTAATTTCATTAACTAATTTCTCTTTCTGTGAAATGCAGAATCTCTACGTCAAATTGACAAACCTAGAGGGTTCAACAATTGTTCCTCCAACAATTGTTCAGACCTCCATCATTCTTGCAGTTAGAAATAACCAACCAAGGTTGAAACAGTTGGCGCAGACGATCACTAATTCGTCTTCAGGAAACTTGGGTTTAAATCATACTGTGTTTGGCAGAGTAAAGCAGATCCATCTCTCCTCTTATCTTCAACGTTCGTTGAGTAGTGGAGGTAGTGCTAGTTCACCAAGTCCAGCTCCCCAACCACATGTTGGTCATCATCATTACCACCATCACCGTCACCATCACCACAACCATGGAGGTGATAAGCATTTCCCCCCTGCTCCTGCTTCTTCTCCGAGACACAGTTACCGAACTCCAGCTCCATCTGGTTGCTGGTTTAGACATTCAGGAAAACCCAAGAACAATGCTTATCTTGTTCCATCTGTTGCACCTGATGTAGCTCAACATCATTTTGCTCCTCCTTTGGCTTCCCCTCTGCATTCTGTTGCACCTGCAGGGATCTCATTTGCTCCCACTGCTCATGAAGACCCGCCAGCTCCAGCTCCTCGACTTCCAGCATCTCCATTGCCTTCTGTGGTCTTCACTCATGAACAGCCTCCAAGTGGGAGTATACCAAGCAACAAGCCTTCTGGAGGAATGTTATCAATATCGCCTACACCTTTTACTTGTGAGTTTGCCCTGAAATTCTGGTTTTTGAGAGTAGTGTTATTTATCAGTTTAATCTCTAATTAATGCTAGTTTTATTTAAAAGGAAGTATATGAAACTATGAAATTTTGAAAATGGGAAAGATAAAGAATAAAGACAGGAAGGTAGCAAAATTTCAAATCAATGCCAAACCGACAATATTTCAGTAATATGAGGCTGTAGCTATGGCAACCATTCAGAGCCATTCCACAACCAAGAGTTTCTTGTGCAGAATTTCATTTTCTATATTATTTGTAATACAGCAGTAGTCATCTGTTCTACTCCTATGTAGATCAAAGTATCAAACTTCGTACCTTTCTTAGGTATCTTACATTTTAGTTCTCATTTATATTTTAGGATAGTACTTAAAGTTACATGCAGCATGATGGTTTTTTTAAGCATCGTCTCTTCTATCTCAATGTGTGTAGTTTATTTCTTGAATTCTTTGTATCGACTAGCATTGATGTTTCTACCAAAACTTATGGCCAGATATGCTGCTATTGTTCATAGTTGGCCACATGAATCCTACTGCACATCTGCATGGTTGCTTAAGTACTTAGGACCGCAATTTCCTTGTTTTTCAATGTATAAGGCTTTTTTCCTGTGCACCCTACTGGATTGATCCGTCCCTTTCTGTGACAATTTTGGATGTTCTATAATAGGCTTATAGATAAATTTCTATTTGTATCACTGACTTAACAGATATTAAGGTCTTCCTTTTATCCTTCGTTATTTAATTTTCAAAATAATCAATGTACATTTAAAACTACATGTAAGAAGGATGGCTGTGCTGAAACCCAGTTGTTACAGCACTGGGCATGCCTCTAATATACATAGGGTCTTTACACATGTTTTTGGTTTTGATATACGTATTAAAGCTTATATTAGAAGCTTTTATTCTTATGTCATGTTGTAAATAAACTATTTTATTAAAAATATAGCAATAGTAAAATAGAAACATGATTTCAGACATAATATGATTGAATATATTAATTAATTGACAATAGCTCAATAATTAAAATTAAAACCTAATTGAACGTATCTAAGCCAACATGTTTGTATATCAATTTTGACCCAATTTGAATGAATTTGAAATATTAGTTTTAGATTTTTTAAAATTTAGGAAAAAATTGTGGGAAAAATCTAAGCATGTTGAAATTTTAGCTATAATTAATAATCTCATATAAGCTTACCTGGTATGTTCGTATACAACTTTTGACCCAATTTAAATAAATTTGACATTAATCTAGATTTTTGAAATTTGGAGGAAATGTTTTTGGGAAATCAAACTTTTTGATTTCTACTTTTAAAAGAGTATTTTTTATAGATCTAATACTTAAATCTATGTAAAATTAACCTTTAAAAATAATTTATCTAGCAAAGATGAGCTAGATCTATCATTTGTACATCCCAAATTAGTTTTGAAAATGTAAAATAAAAAAACCTTTGTCGACCAACACAAGTCGACATAGGTCCATGCCGATTTGGCACACACCTATGTCGGCCAGCACAATTTGACACACCTCGGCGTGAGGCTATGCCATTGGCACAACTCTTGCTGAGTGTAGATACTCTATTGGCTTGACAAGTGCTAGTTGGCAGGGGGCATCCTTGCCATATAATACATATCATGTTAGGAAACTTCTCCTTCCGATTCTTTTCTCATTTAGGTACAATGAATATTTCCATCTATATTACTAATAATTTATCATTTTATTGCACCAACCTTGTGCGGCATTTGTGGAACCTCATGCACAATGACACAAGCTATGCCATCTTATCTTGTTATGTGAATTTTAGATGACACAATGTGATGTGCTTTTAATGCTTTCTAGAATGAAGAGATATAGTTGTAAACAAGTTATATAATGAAGCTTTTGAAGGTAAGACTGTAAAGTGAATAGATCTTCATTTAACCTGTTCAAGAAAAATTTTAAACCTTGCGTCCAGTGCTATATTTCTCATTGGTCGAAACTATTTCCATGTCTATAGAATTTCCTAGATTGAACCTAAATTGCAATTTAGAAGGTAGAGTAAAATTTGTGAGTTCTTTTAGAGCATTCTCATCTATCATCTTTGAATTATGCTCTATCTAACTATATATTGTTGGAAAAGACATGGATGAAAATCTAGAGAGGTAAATTTTTTAGTTTGTCATTTAGGAGTCTATGGTTTAATAGAAGGCTTGTAAAATGATGATTTGATTGTTAGATAAATGGTTGACCCAAAAACTTAAGTTGTTAGTTACGGACTAACAATGCATATCATGTGCCTTAAACACGATTTGTTGCGTGTGGTCTCTAATTTTGCATGTAGACATGATAGATAACAAGATCTACAGCCTGACACCATCGCACAACACCAGTATAAATATGAGAAAATAGGGAATAAAATGCAAATGATTATTCAACTTATGACCTTTGTAAAAACTACCATGTTAGATGACCAGTTAGTCTCTAAAAGCTAAACTGTTAGATGACAATGTATATAATGCTTTACATTTTTCTAAAATAATCTGAAACAAAATATTGAAATGCCATAAAATTATAACCTAATAGACTGGAGTTATAGCTTGTTTAGCTGGCTTCAAATGTACCTTTAACATCTGATTTGATTTTCCTATGGATAATCTAAACTCTATCTTAGTGTACAAGAGCAAATGTACCTTTTCTAATAGGTTCTTGATATAGGGCAGTCTATGGTGATTCTTTTGCATTTCACATGGCAGTACATCTTTGTTAACATGTTGGATGCTTAGTACTGCTATTTACACAATCTTTATGTGAAGGTATTTTGGCTATTATTGTCCTGGCCATCAACTCTTAATAGGTGAAATCACTGAAAACCATATTAAACAGAAATGATCAAGATGAAAAGAAGTGTACCCCATTGCTCCAATCAATGTAGGATTTGGAAGAGCAAGATGAATACAGGGCTTACCCCATCTACGATAGTGAGTGAATTCCATGAGTCAAAAATCTTCCATGAAGATGATTGCAATCTTTATCATCATTGCTAGTGACATCTTCAAATGATCGATCATAATAAGGCAACTGATTGCAACTTCACTATTTGGAAGTTGTTACTGTTAGGAAAACAGATGGGGGGCCTAAGGGAAACATTACTTCTTGATTTTGAGACTATGTTAGATTGGTTTTATCTCATTCTCACTTTCCATTTCTTGTGCTGCTTTCATTTCCCTTGTCAAACCTTAGGAGGACCGAGGACCAGTTGCTTTCCATTGCTTGTTCCTCTTTGTCACCAATTTCTATGCAGTCGGCTATTTAATAATTGACACAAAATCTTGACAATAATAAGAAAGACTAGGTCTTATATATCTTGGCCGAGGAAAATGCATAATCATATAAAGGCTAGCGATTAGGACCTAAATTAACCACCAAATTAAATGCATTGATTATTTTTGCTAATAACTCTATGCATCAATAGATAATTGCAGTGCATAGGTAGTGTTTTCTGAGTTTACACTGGAATCTCTGTGATGTGATTCTTCATCTCTTGATTTTGCTAGATCTCTCCATCTAGATTATCTTTCCTTATATAACATCTTTCCCATTATGTTTGCAGCTTCTGCTTCAGCACAGACTTCCTTCAGTTGGGCCATTACAACTCTCCTGTATTTGTTAACAACGAGTTTATTGTGAAGTATGGAGCATTTTGGTTTCTCTATCCAAATTACAAAGTCCGGTAGAAGCACGACACACAAGTTCTGGTGCTGTATCATAAGAGCTGAGAAAGTTTCCATGCGGGTGCAACAGATTTAAAAAGTTGGGCACCTTGTTTCTCTTAAGTACTTCTATTGCATGTAAATATGGAGACCATGCGAGCGGGAACGTGTTTGCGGTCAAAGCCACAGAGGTGGCAGGCCCCTTATTAACACATTCCCTTGTTGGATATGTACTATATTCAGCGGAAGATTGAATAAGAGAAAATTGTGTTTTGCAACATGCCATTTTTCTCACCTTGGGCCTTCTCTTCTTTTTGTTGATCTTTTTGCATAAGTTCTGCTCTATGGGATAGATAAATACTACTGCGTGGCGCAATGATGACAAAGCAATAGACAAATAAAATACAATGTTAGCAAAAAATAATTGTGCTTTATATATTAGAAAGGAAGTTATAAGGAGTTGGAATATATCTTTAAGATCCTTAAGATCGCTAGATAGACGAGTTCATAACATTGGTATCAGTGCTGGTTGAACTTTGAACACCATTAATGATAACAACAAGATCCATGGCCACGAGGAAGACAACCGAGGAGCATCCTCCCACCGGATTGGATCCAAGCATGGAAACTCTAACTCGAAGAGTGGATGTCACCATGGCTAGCCTTAGCCCTATTAAAAATCTTTCTTCGACATTGGAAAACACTATGAACTAGCTGCTAATTATGGTGCAAAGAAACACCAAAGTGTTGGAGTTAATCGCGGCCCAATTAGCAAACCTGACTATAGCCGAGTCCGCCACTACTGTTTCCTACTATTCTTGCTCTACCACTAGTGGTCCAAGCATCTCTAGTCCCTCCACACCAAAACACAAAGCCTTTACTGCCCCATCCAGGTGTGGTCAAGGCAATACCCATGGGTCCTTATAGGCTGGCCGACGGTGGACACGAGAACTAGGATAACTTCAATCATTTTGACAAAAATGGTGATTGGCTGGAGGAGTTAGACCTAGAACCACGTCAAACAAACTTGGAGAGGAGAAAGGACAATCACTAAATGGAGCCACATCAACCTCAGGTCAGACTTGGCTTTCCAAAATTTAGCAATGGAGACCTTGTTGATTAGCTCTACCATACAGAGTAATTCTTCGCCTTTTAAAGAACTCCATAGGATCAAAAAGTGTTGCTTGTGAGTTTTCATTTTGCAAGAATTAGCCCTCCATTGATATTAAGCTGCCGTTGCACACCAAAACTTAATTCAGTAAACAAATTTTAATGTTGATATCTCCGAGAGGTTTGGGACAACGACTTATGAAAACTTTGACTCTCTTCTCACTAAGTTGGTGCAATGAACCACCGTGCTCGCATACCAAGGAGAGTTTGATCGGATTGGTGCTTGCTGCCACCCTCCATGATTAGATTCTTGTTTTAACAAGCATGATTGGATTCTTGTTTTAAAAAGCATCTTCATTTCAGAGTAGCAAAGTGAGATCCAAGAGGACGTTTAAGCATTACATTTGAGAACTTATCGGAAGTTTATAAGGATGTCATACTCATGGAGAAAAAGCATAGATGCTTTAGGAACTAGAACAAGATACCTTGGCCTGAAGAAATCCCCATTACTTGACTCGGCCAAACTCAGTGGCTAGAATTACTACAGTAGAACTAAGGTCGTCTATTGAAAATTAAGGGCCGAAAGCTTCCCTAACCCTCCGCTGATGTAAAAAGGGGTAATAGACTAGTTGTCCGCACTTTCACACCTACATAAGTGGAGGAGTGAAGGGCAAAATATCTTTATTTCAGATGTGATGAGCACCTCATGCTGGGACATTGGTGTGCGAAAGAGTCAGGAAGTGTGACGTTGATCTATGGATGAAATGATATAGAGAACATTATTGCG
The DNA here is from genome assembly GCF_048772165.1 of Typha angustifolia. Classification (NCBI taxonomy): domain Eukaryota; kingdom Viridiplantae; phylum Streptophyta; class Magnoliopsida; order Poales; family Typhaceae; genus Typha; species Typha angustifolia. Next base: position 3,886,244 of record NC_133252.1, on the reverse strand, counting down.
GAAGAGGTTGTTAAGGAACCTCTAGAGGAGTCTAGGGAAGAGTACATAGAGGAGAACGTGCAAGTTGAGATATTGTTGCACGCATATTTTGAAACTGCCACCCTGAAAACTCCTTGAATGAATGGCTTGATTAAGAAGCAATGGATTCAAATCCTCATTGATTCGAGGAGTATGCATGACTTTTTGGACAAGTGGTTGGTTCATAAGATTGAGTTGGAACTGGAGCCAACAATAGAATTTGATGTGGCGATCGATACGATGACACCAAGCTATGGGCAGACAACATGTGCTTATAGGTAGGTGGTGATACGGGTGTAAGGCCATGAGCTGATGGTAGATTTGTACTCTCTTGCCTTATGAGGTGCTAATGTTGTCCTAGGCAAATAGTGGCTTTAGAGCTAGGTTTGATAATGTTTAATTTCAGCCATATGTGGATGACGTTCCAGCGAAATGGCAAGATGGTGTGGTTTGTCAGGAGTGAGATCGTAGACAAGCTTGACCTTTCATATGATAGTGGGGTTGTCTCAACCACTTTGGACAGGGGATGACAACTAGAGATGCCTTGGCAATTAGCAGCTCCACCTAAGGCCATAACAGATGCAACATCACGATGGCCCGAGTCAATCTTACGTTGAATTGAATTGGCTAACTTGTCACATTTTCAAATCGAATCTTTCCTTCTTTTCCAGAGTTGAAGGAAACCTATTTGGAGAGACCAGAGGTGGTTAAGCTCGAGTTTGAAAAGGAGGATCAAGCCAGTGGAGACCTCACCAAATCCATTTGAATTCGAGCTAGAGCTGATTAAATCTACCTTATTGTGCCAATCGAATGTGGTTGAATTTGAGTCATATTCGGCTCCCTCTTTTTGTTTCCTTGATGAACTGAAGATGCTTAACACAACTGACCTAGATTTATGAGTTCATTGCAGAAGGCTAAGAAGGTGTGGGTTGGACCCGAGTAAGCTCATTAGGTGACAAATCCATGCAGGGAATTGAAAAGAGAGTTAGCGGTTGGATTTGTGGTTGATATGTGTGCAACTCAACATAATGCTGATAAATGGAGAAAAGCAAAGGACTTGCTTACCGGGGAAGTATCTCAATGATATAAGGAGATTTTCTCCTTATGGTCGCTGAAGAACTTTTTAGTGACTTTTGCACTTTTGGTTGAATGTTTATCCTAGTTTAAATTAACCATTTTTCTCTTTTAAAAGCTGGTAACTCAAGTTGGGGCAAACATTCAGTCACTGGTGCAGAGATCGGCGGGGCAACATGAGATTTTGAGTTGGAGATTATGAACCACTTTTCTGACTTCACACCTTGAGGACAAGATGAGGAAAGCATTGTGGATTGATACGGTTTGGCTATAAGGGTGAACACAACCACATTGGGTTCAACACCTAGAGAGAAGTTAAGACATTTAACATACATCCCCCCGTCTATTTGTCTATTTGCTTTTGCTTTTTCTTTGTTTATTAGTTTGATTTCGCAATTAGATCGTATGATTGCTATATTTGCTTCTTAGTCATTCGCTTATATGTATTAGTCAGACTTGAGTTTGTTCGATCCGGCTAATCGAGACAAGACAAAGAGACACTTATAAAAAATATGGTGTACACCTAAGTTAACCATCTTTTAGAATATTGAAAATCCTGCCACCTTGTCTCTCTCTGTCTCCTCTCTTATTTGACCTCTCCAAGCTGTGGCCGATCATTATCGATTTGACCCTAGGTGACTATTCAGCTTCTCCCTCATCCCTTCTTCCCTTCAACTGAGCAATCCCTACACCTACACCTCCATTGCCACCACCAACCATCAAGGCCAACCACCACCACCATATTGGCTTCCATTCCACCATCCACTCCCATAGATTCATGCCTTCACCCTTGATTTACCAACCCTCAAAATCTCTAATTGTTTAAACTGTAGGATTATAAAAACTTCCCATCTCAAGGATCTGTGGTAAATTTCACTACGAATGTCGATCATTAGACGGACAGGTACGTAACAATAACTTTATCAAATCAAAAAGGAAAAAAAGAAAGAATAAAACAACAATTTCATCTATTAATAAGAAACCAAAGCTATCTCCAGGCAGACCAAGTCAATATTTATTTCCAGGCTACCAACAATGAATACATTTTTTTTTTCTCGGAAAACAATGGATATATATACCTGCACAGAGAGGTCACATAGAAATAACTCTACAAAAAAATGACTAAATCAACCTCTTGAATATTGATAAACTCCATGGCTGAGGTAAAAGCCATTAGCATTAAAATTTTGATGCCAACCAACATCAGGTACATTTGAACTCAGATATGGTCAATCTTCTCAGCAATGAGAAGGCTCAACCAACTTTGTTTGCTAGTTAATATGCCTCATCTCTGTCAAGAATTGCAGAATTGGAATGAAATAAAACTGAAACACAACAGAATTTTTAATGAAGATGCACGAGTGATCAATCATAAGTGAGCACTCTGTAAGTATCTTCTTTCATAGAATCCAGTCACTTGGTCGGCAACAGCCCACATTATTGCTTGCCCAGGTGGAATCCTCATAAGCCTGGGAAGCAAACCCTTCCAGAGGGCAAGCAATCCTTCTTCAGCATAAATTGTTCGTATTGCGTGGACCATGCCCTTGTATTTGGTATTATCACCTGATTTGCCTTGCGCCATCAGCCTTGTCTTTACAACATCAAAGGGCCCTGTACAGATGGGCCCAGCTGTTCCTGCTAGGAAACCTGATATCATGGATTGCCATGGCTGAAGGGCCTTCCCATCCCCTTCATGTTTCTTCCAAAGAAGGATATCAAATGCATTCTTGGCAGTGAACATGGCAGCTTGGTTCGTCCCATTGCGCATAACTGTTGGTGCCGCTCCAGCCCAGAGCCCTAAAATGCCTTCTTCATGGATGATCATCTTTGCACAATGTATCGGTCCTTTGTATCTCAAAAGCTCAGGGCTCAGTCCTTTTTGTTGTTGCAACCTGATTTTAACCACCTGCACTAATACCACAAATTAAAACTATGTAACTGAGACTACAGTCAACTAACCAAAAAGAGTGGGAAACTTGAGTCACTTGATGAATACTTGCAAGTCTGTTTACAGAAAACTTGTATACTGCAGCCAATTAACGAGAAAGAGTGGACACCTTGTAGACTACAGAATCTAGCGATTTTACTTCGAAGAACACTCATACAAAAACCATGTCATTATCTTCTTTGTTCTGAAATTTCTCCCCTTAATATAACAAAAATAGGGTCAGCTCTGTTTCTCATCATCATCAAGTATGTTTATAGTGAGATGGTTTATTTCATGAACTTTAAATGACAAAAAATATCTCCTTTAGATATGTTACAAGATTCAGCTATGTCGCTAGAGTGCTGTTAGCAACATCAATACCGAGCAGACGGCAGCTAGAATATCAACAAAAGAAGCTCAGACATAGAAGGAATGCTCCTCACTTATATTTGAGATTTAGAGCCCAAGATTCATCGAACAATACTGTTAATCAAAAGGAACAATGCAATAGAAGGAAACAGATCAAAGAAGGCTAAAAGTTAGAAACTCATGGGTAAATAAGAAAGAAAAATAGTTGATCAAAAGTTTCAGCAATATTAGTTGTCTGCCAGCATTAGATTGTTGAACAATGTGAGTGAAAAGGCGGTGAAAACTTGAACCAACTTATTCATAATTATAGATACAGTCTGGTATCACAGGTTATTGACTATATGATGCCTAAAATGCTCCAAGTCTGATATAAAGATGATCCTACCTGATGGACATGAAATTGGGTCTTATATGAAGAATTATGACAGGTGATCTTTTTGTTCGCATCCAAAAACTGATAACGTGTAACATGACAAAAACTTAATAAAAGTAAAGAAGTTTCACTCAACCAAAGCAACTGCATGATTTCGACAAACTCAAGATAAGCAATGTTTAAAAAAACACACACCATTCTGAGCAAAATAAACACTGCCATAAGAGTTGCATGCATCAAATGAATAGGAAAACAACTTAAGGAACTTGAAGTTTGGGAGAACAAACCAATCTTAAACAATAGGTGCAAAATAGTATTTAGAGGTTTAGAGGTTACATTTTAATCCCCTCAATTCTCGCTCTGTATCACTTTCCTCCCCTAAAAAAAAAGTGGACACATACACCTCATGAATTATCTAATTATATCACACAACCCTCTCTATCAATATTTTATTAAAAATTTCGATAGAAATAATCTTAAAAACTTAATTAACTTAATAAATGGACAGAAAATATCCTTGTTTTTCTTCTATATCCTTCATCTTCTCCTTTAGCTGTTTCTATAGTAACTTCTTCAAATATTAAACTATAAACCAATCTTCTCTAATTACTTCAAAATCTATTCATAACAGGAGAGAGAAAAAGAAAGGATGTTCTTGTCCATCTAATTAGTTAGCTAATTTTTTAACAATTTCTCTAACCGAATTTCTAATGAAGAGAACTTAGTGATACAATTAGATAATTTACAGGGTGTATATGTTCACTGTTCTTCTTGAGGGGATGAAAGTGATATGTCACATCTAAAGTGCTATAAAGGAGATGTACAGGTAGATTGCTGTAAGAGCTACAAATTCAGAAATACAAGCAATAACTTCACCCAAGTGTGTATTATTGAGTATTGACTATATATGAACAGCTTAATGTGCAACTTGGTCTCATTAAAACATAAAACAGGTATGTGTACTGTGTTAACCTAGAAGTTCCGTTGTTTCAAGTTGAAATATCAGCACATAAGTCAACCATATACATAGCAACATTCAAACTAAAAGTTATCTACATTAAGACTATCAAATTGGCAACGCTGGTCAGATCTGAATTATTTCTCAAAAAGCAATTGGCGTGCTGTTGTGGCACAAAGTTATGATGTAGCCAAACAATCTCTATTCCAATTTTACATATTAAAGAGGCATCTGTGTGTAAATGCCTACCAATAAAATTTCTAGAGGGAACGATCATTGACTTTGTAAACGCACATACCTAATTTTTAATTCACTAAAAGTTTTCTTAAGCAAAGTACATTATGTGTATCATTCCATTTTTTTTTTTTATTCTTTCAACTAAAAGCCACGAAATCTAATATTAAATCCGATTGCAACCTTATTTCCACAATCTCCTAATGATAACTTATGTGCCAAAAATTCATAAGCAAAAACAGGGGGGAACTTATTCTTAGGATCATTTCCTCAAACATCACGAAGGCATCAAGCAAACTAACAGAGGCATTTCCTAAATCTGGCAAAGCAATGTCACCTCGAAGGGGGTAACGATGAGCAGCGCCTCGAGCACCCCGGCCCCGAATCCCGAGACGAGCCTAGCGCGGGTGGATAGGTGCCCGGTGTCGGGGTCCTTGAACCCGGACTGGAGAAGAGCGTTGGAGCCCATGCGAAGTGTGTACTTGAGGGTCAAGTGCGTGGCGAAAGGGGTCAAACCCTTCCACAGAGCTCGGACCCCTTCGGTCCTCGTCACCGTGGCGGCGCAGTGCGCGATGCCGCGGTACGATCCACCGCGGTCGAGTTGTAACCGCGTCTTGATGACGTCAATGGGTTGGAGGCACAAAGCCTCCATGGTGCCGCCCAGGGATCCAGACACCGCCTTCATGTAAGGGGGAATCGTAGTGGAAGGAGAAGGAGGAGGAGTCGATGGGTCTGGGGTGCGAGGGGAGCCATCGCCAACTCCGGTGGAGACGGCGGCGGCTGATGGCATCTGGGAAGTGGGGGGAGAGAGAGTGGATGGGCGTTAATTTTTATTATTTTTTTACTTAATTTCATTTTCCAATTATAAAAGGAAACTTTAGTTATTCCATGTGAAATAAAATTATTTTAGTTAATAAGTACTTGTCCTTGGTTAGCATTTTTTGGGGGCCGGAAACATTGCACTCTCCCATCTTAGATTCCTTAAAGAGTACAAAAAATATATATAATTTAAATTATTTACAGAACTTAAATAAGTACTAGTGCTCGGTAAACGTTGCTAATGAAGATGCTGCTGGATTAGTTGGTTTTTCACATGTCCTTGTATTATGCAGAACTTACTTGTATTTTTTACACTTAATTATGATGTAGTATCTTTTAATATTACTTAGATTTTTTATGTCTGCTACTTTTGTTCTCTCCTCTTCTTCTCAACTTTTTAGGCTTATCAGGTGGCCTTCATATTTTTTGTAGTAATATTTAGTCACAATTAAAATGTCTCCACATAGATTGATTTGGAATAAAGGTGATTACACGACTGTAAATTATAATAAATATATCTTTGTAATAGTAAGAACTAACATAATTTTTCGGTTGACTTCTATAAAAAAAGCAAGATAGAAACCACACTGCATAAGAATAAGGAATATCAATTAAGTCCCATTCTTTATGTGCACAAGTGCCCTTGTAAGTCAACAATATAACTTATAGGACTTGAAGTATTTGTGACCTCAAATATCTTATTCCCCGCATAAATCATATGATAATGTCTTGCAAGTGCTTCTCCAATTTTTTTCTGAATTTTATTACGCAATTTCTCCTTAAACTTTTTTCCAACTTTAAAAAGTTGTTGGAATCTTTGACATAAGTTGTCTTCAAATTATCTCCATCATTGTGGCAATTGATTTATTTCTACCATTCTTAATATAAATATTGAATGATCCACTATAATTGTTCACAATTCTTGCGCACCTAACTATTATGCTAAATTTGCTCCTTGCCCAATATCATGGAGGCTCTTTCATTAGCCAATCCCATGTGTCATTGTTTTTATTTTTCATTTGACAATCAAACTCTTTAACTATGTAAACTAATGTTGCTCCCCATATTAAGTTCCTATATTCCTTCCCTTTAAAAATTTTGCATCCATATAATGCATGTAATATCTATGCTCTATTTAAGGTTCTCAAATATTTGAACCAAGCCCTATAAAGTAAATATATAAACATGTGGTTCATTAATAGTAACAATAAACATATAAATTATACATATAAATAATAATCAAAACTTCATGCCTAATGTAAACATATAAATAGTAACCTAATCAGTAACATATAAAATAAACATATAAATATATAAATAGTAATCTAATTAGTAACCGTAACCGTGGTATAAATCTTCAACTCTCAACTTACATATAAACTTATAAATAAGCAGTAAACTAAACCTTCAACTCTAAACTTTATGCCCAATATAAACATATAAATAGTAATCTAATTAGTAACATATAAAGTAAATATATAAATATATAAACAGTAACATAAACCTTCGACTCTAAACTTACATATAAACCTATAGATAAACAGTAACCTAAATCATATACATGTAAAAACTAACATAAACTTAAACAAAAAAATACAGTAAACTTGCAGATATTATACTCTTAAAGAATTATCCATTAGCAATACAAATAGTCATATATATGTAAACACTAACATAAACTTAAATAGAAAACAAAAATAGTAAACTTATAACATTAAATAGTGAATTTATACATTATCTATTACTAATGAAATTTCACCACTTCTTTTTAGGCCTTTCAATTAGTGATACCAAATTCTCCAAAAATTAAGTTCAGCTATTTTACACTCTAGCTCAACGACTGTAATTGCAATATGAAATATTTGATTATTTCTATATCTACCAACTACATGAATAAGCTGGCCACCATAAGATATTTTTAAATGATATGCATCAAAATCTAAATCTACTTATTTGTGCACCATATGATACAAACAACCTCTAGAACATAGTGAGATTTTTTTAAATAGCCCGATTAACCTTCAACCTAGCATAACTCTCTGGATTCTTTGCTATTGTCATTTCATAATAATCTCTCAATCTCATATATTACGTAAAATGATCCCCTTCAATAACCTTAATAGCCTTTCTCTTAGCCTTATATACTTATTTAGTATAAAACACCCAATCCCCCGAAACTATCTTCTTAATGGACCCAAAGCTCAATTTCGGGTTATCCACTAATTTATCCAAATATTTGTTTGAAAGCTAAATACTTGTGACATTATTATTTTTATACACTCTACCACAAGTATAATGACATCTCAAAATTTTAATTTGAAAACTACTTATTTGCCCAATAGGAGATACATGACATCAAAAAACACAACCTCTCTTACATACCACTATAATTCTACTTGTTTTATTTTTTATAAACTTAAACTTATAACTTTCTTTAATATTATACTCCCTTAGAAAAGTCCTAAAACTTGGTGGGTGTGGCAAATATTATTCCATTTTGAAGCTTGAGTTATTGTATATCTCTTTCTCCTCTAACTTTAAAAATCAGACCGCCACATTCATCATTGGAATCATACAAGCTACGCATGGCATGACTACTATCATCTTCTTCATTTACATCTAGTTCATTTAAAGCATCATCATTCAAGGCATCTTCATTTAAAGTATCTTCACTCAAAGCATCTCTATTATTCAAAGCATCTACAATGGCTTAAGTTAATAATTCTTTTTTAGTAAAAGTAGCCAATGTTGTAGTAGTTTAATTTTAAAAAGCTATTTTATGTTAACATTACTATCCACGAAGTATATATTAATACATTGTGAATCTAGAATTATACTAAACATACTAAGAACATCTTTATTATGAACTATCTCCAATAAACCGTTATTCAATGATATCCCTGCATTGTTGCATTAGATAATATATTCTACAAGTAGGTGGGCAACCAAATTGAAGTGTTATATCCATAAATTCATAACTGACATTTCATCTAAGTCTACAAAAAAAAAGATATATCATCAGTTTTTGTCTCCAATTAGCCATCTGTCATACAAAGAATAACAAAATTAACTATCTAAATCACATTACGTTACATGAGACCACAAAATAAGTGGACTAGAATATCTAGTGGGCCAAGGACTCATTTCTATAATTATAAACATATGATTCAAAATGTTTTAAGAAATTGACACTATAATTAAGAGCAAGGGGCCACAATGCTAAGGTTTGGGCAACAGATCTCTAACACCAATTTAGAATTACACACTTGCGCACAGTTGAGTGCCATGACAAAAAATTCATGCCCTAGAAAAAATATGAAATAAATTAAGGGTTTCAAGTAAGAGAACATCTTACCTGACATCCTTTGTCATCTATTCTCCGTTATATCCCATACGAATGGTTGAGAGCAACTATTTTATGTTAATGTGTACCTAAAAAAATTTAGAAGGTCATTATGGAAATAACTAATAGTTTAGGGGTCATAAGAAAATTATTTTATTGTAAAGTTGGAAAGATTCAAGCTCATACGTCGGCATTTATTTGATAAGGTATATGGATATGTATTTTAGAGTTTGTTATGACACATATATACTTTAGATTTTATTGTTATATTATTTGTGAAAATGTTAGATATTTATTATTGTATATTGTGTAGAAATTTTGACCAACAAGTCGTGCATAAACTCGATGGGTTTTACTCACGTGAGATGGATGTTTCATAAGCTATTTCATATCATAATGAGCAATACTTTTGATTATACTTAAGTTTCTAGTTAAATTGACCTCCTAACAAACTTATTTACAGAAATAGTTTGCCTTTCAAATTTATAAAAGTTAATTTGGTGTTTTATGTAAGAACATTATTATTTTATAAATATAAGAATATACGAAGACTTAGGTTTGTATTTATCTTTAACCAAATCTGAATCTAATATTTTTCTCTAGTTTTTCTGATTATAAACGTGACAAACTTCTGTAATTTATCTCCAATTGATCCAATTAATGGATAGATATAAATTATAGAATAATCTTTTTATCTCTATACTTAGATTTAATCGGAATAATTATATTATAGAATAATCTTCTTAGTTCTTTACTTAGATTTAATCCGAATAAAGCGCCAATGAGATCAGCATTTTATGTTTAGAATAGAGTGCATTTTTCAGTGTTTTACAACTTATTTAAAAGGCTTATAAATTCAGGATTTATTTTTTATTAGGACTATGAGGAGGCGGTTGATATGCTCAAAGCATACCCTATTGTGCTATTTGGATAAATAAATTTTTAAGGGGGCCCATTTGGTCAAAGACTCATTATACTTCACATGAAAGAGCAATTGAGAGGAAACAATTTTAGCACCTCGGCATTCGCAATGCGAGTACTTTTGCTTGTCCACCTCATTCCAAGCATTTAGAGCAAGAACACATCCTTCAAAAGTCTCTAATTTTTAAGCTGGAGTAACTAAAGAAAGTTTTATTTCAGTTGTGTGTTCCTTTATTATATGTACAAACTAAAGAACTGCAACAAGAAAAGGAAAATGATCAAAATTGGGTTATCAACATTTAAACCATATCTTTAGTACATATCGATTAATTAGAGAAAACGCAGGGAGAGAGATGTGGAAGCCTGTTTAGTTGGACCTGTGTTTTGCCTCTTCCATCATCTTTCAAGTTAGTTGCTGTAGGTGCATGACATCCTTGAATATTTCTGAGAAAATAACAAGCAGAGCACCTCCCATGACACAGGACAGTGTAAATCTTCCACCTGGAACCAGAGGAGGGAGCTTTGGAGACTCTGAAGCATTTGAATATCTCTCTGACCAAGACATTGCCGCAGGAAGCACTCCAAATAGTACTAAAACTGGAAAAATGGATTGCTGAAATTAATGTCTCTATAGGGGGGACTGAATTTTGTTTAAAAAGGTTAATGCTGAAGATGTCGTTATAGAGCTAATATTTAACAAAAGAAGACCATGCATTTTCCTGATCATACTCTATAGCAAACTTGAAGGATTAAGCATCATGAGCTTTGTATGTTTCAAATTCAGTAATGAAAGTTTGTTATAGAAGGCACTACCTCCATAAGTTCCTGCAAAATCCAAGGCTTTGAAAAATATCTCTGGATCAAGCAATGATAACACCAGCGGAGGAACTAAAGTTAGAAGGAATGGTTGTGGTTTGCTCTGGCCGCTTGGCAGTTTAAGCACTGCAATATTTATCAAAGAGAAAGGAAAAAAGGATAAGATATGGGAAGGCAGCAGAACAGTTCTTTCTATATTGTTATTTGAAAGTCCAATAATTTCTATTTAACCTATGTGGAGCAAGTTGATCCGTCACTTAATTGCTATATTCTATTAAAAACAAGTCCAGAAAATAGTAATAATACACAAAAATAACATGAATGGAAGAAACTACTTACAGTCAGCAACGAAGTCTGATAGTCCTAGAACAAATCCAATATATGATGTGGCTATTGCAAGAAATGAGAATGTCTCAACGATTGGCTGCAAAACATGATGTGAGGTTTACATTTATCATTCATAGTACATTCTCTGATGGAGCACGATCATGACTGTAACTTACTCCAATGGTTCCATTATTAGATCGCAATAGCTCTAATGGGTCAGTAATGTGAGAGTTGCTTGCTTCTAGATATGGAATGGTACCAAGAATTACAGCATCCCAACTAAGAAATAAAATAAGAGGAATAGCTGTACCACATACAATGGCAGTCCTGCAACATTAGATCAAGAAGATTTAATCTCTGGATATCACTGAAATAAGACTCAGGGGTACAAAATCAGGTGGTTCTCTATTCTGAACCAGGTTTCTGGAGGTAATGCAAAATGATTATTTGGTATACATATTAAAATTACATTCATCATGGTATTTCAATTCATATATCTCGTTTTAAGTGTCGCATATTTGTTTGTCAATTTAAAAAAGCAGTACGAACCAGAAATGTTGCTTCCTAGTTGTAAGATGAAATAAATTAAAGAAATAACATTTTGTTCCTTTTGACAAAGAAATCAATCCATTACATAAGTATATAATCCTCACCATATGTATTAACATGATACAAATGGAGTTCTCAAATCTCAATGGTGTTTGGGTGACCAAGACTATTTTTCTTTGTTTTCAAAAAAGAGAAAATTTAAGTCCAGAAAAGAGAGAAGTTCAATTATTAACATCTGGCTGCTGTCTTCCCTAATATAGTCAAGGGGTGCATTCTTATTTCATCAGAACAGGTTTTAAAATAATCATTAAGATATTGATAGAGCTAGTCCATGTAGAATGACAAACTCTGCATTTTATTGTAGTAAGCTGCACCATGCAATTCCAATAAACCTTTAGTGAAGTAAAACATTTTTAATCTGTTGGGTGATAGATGTGTATGAAATTGGTTACGTGCAATGTGGTTTGCTTGTTAAGGGATGAGGTAAATTAGATTCAAATATAACAGAATGTTTAATCATACATTCAGCTCTATCTTTCAGCAATAGTGGAATAGCTGATACTTTTGTGGATCTGAATATTATTTCCTGCCTTTTAATCCTTAAAATTATTAACTAACTGTCTAGGAGAATACCTAATGCAGGGGGGTTGTCATTCATAAAATTTGACATTCTTTCATGCATGAAGAAAGATATAATCATGAAGATAATTCTTACCTTACTTTTGACAGGTTTCCCTCAAGATTTGTACAAAGAACTGGTACTACATTCTGCAAGATGGGTAAAATTAATCCTAAAAGGTAAACTAGAAATACACATGCTAGGTGGGACTTACTTGGTAAACAAATGAAAGCGCAATAATTGGTATACTTTGTGGTATGGCCTCAATATTAGCTTGAAAAAGAGAATTCCATTGCAGGTTACCACTTGCCACCCCCTGTGAGAATAACCTGACCATGTTATTTCTGATCATAAACATCATCTAGGTACTCTTAGCTGCTATATTAGAAAATGGCCACACAAGAAACACATTAAGAAAAGCTAATTGAGGCACTAAATTTTGACCATATTTCCGTGATAATGGAAAGAAATGAAAGAATTGAGAGAACAGTAAATAACAAATACACATCGGAAACAAAAGGCCCATTGGTTCATTCATGTCCAACCAAATAGAATCAAAACATGGCCCGAGTTTGCTTTGGGCCAGGCCCGACCTGACTTAGAAGCGATTGGACTGGCTTGGGCAGAGGAATCTAAAGCCCAACCGGCCCGAGCCTGTAGCTCTTGGCCTGGTCCATTAGAGCCCGACTTGAGTATGTTGGTCCATCCACCCACAGCAGGGAAGCAGACAACTGTTTGAAGCTTTAAATTTCTAAAGGTTTATATAGATAGAAGATGTCAACACATGAAAATAAAGCAAGTATTAGGAAATTATATGTTCTGAAATTCTAATCTTTATTAGATAATCTGACCTCTTAATTTATATACTTTTTTGGTAAAAAGCTATTTATTGACTAAGATAGCAGAACTCCCAGAAATTACTTTGAGGCGTTGATCATAAGGCCCTAAAAGATTTTAATAAAAACATGGATATGTACTGGAACAAATCAGGTTGTTTGAACCTGGCTCGAAACTATTTCCAGACTGAACTGATCTAGGCCTTGTCCAGGCTCGGGTTTTTTTTCTTTTTTTTTTCTTTTGCCGGGTTAACCCCAGCCCAGTCCATCAGCACCACTACTTGCATATGTATCTAAAACAGTCTAACACTATCTATATATCTAATGAAATGTTTATTGTCTATTGTCAAGCAATAGTTAACATTTCCTACTCTTGACAAGCCCAGGCCCTCCTATGTTGACTTGTGCTAGTAATCCACGTAATTCTATGTCTTCCAAGCCAGCAGAGTGCAGAATATAGGTACTGATCATGAAATGCATGCCTTCCATGAACGAAAATAAGTTTAAATAAAGAGTGATGCATGTAGAACTTCACAATATATCACAAGGATGTCAAAGTTAGACGGAATATATATATATATATACGTATTCCAAGGTAACAAAGCAATTACCAAAAGAGATGTGAAAGAGACGAGGATGCTGAATACCAAAAATCCATTGACCACACCGATAAATCTCTGGCTGCAGTAATACATTGATTGGCATCTCAGTTCTTATTAGATTTAAAAGCTAAAGAATGCATAAAGAATATGTATGATTATACCAGCATACAAAAAGAATGCATTATGACAATCATTGGAGAACAAAAAACTGAATCCTTGAGAAAATTAACCAGTCTTAAACCTAAGATCATTGATGTCAATCAACTTCAAAACTTCATCTTCAAAGTAAATAATTACACCTAGCCTACCTGACTTCTTGTCCATCTTCATGTAGATCCTCTTATTTATTTTTCATCGCACGTTGATCCCCTCAACCATGTAAAAGCCCTATATTAGTTGTTTATTTGATTTCCACCAAAGAAACATTACATAGCTATCATGTGATCAAATTTAGGCAATCTGAGGACTATTTACCCTTATTTTCGAGGAAATAAAGAAAAAGATTGAGAATAAGATAGTTATTTGATTGTTTTCCATTGACACTGATAGGAGTGGGAGATATTAAATAGTTTAGGGGGTCTATATGACAATTTGCTAAAGTTTCTGAGGTTCAAAAAGTCATAGCTTGAATATTAGATATTGTATATTCATGTGAGGGTCCCATGATTGTTAGTCCATGAAGTATATTGATGTGAGATTCCCATGACTGCTTAGTCAATAAAGTGACAAGTTAGATAATAAAACTAGTTAAGGCATAGCCCACTTATTCAAAGTTTTCTTAAACAAATCAATGATGAGATACATTTGTATATCTTGCATATGTTCCTAGAAAGAAAATAACTAACCTTCCAAAGTAGCATATGCCTCCCAAAACCAATGAAAATAGGGTAGCACTCTCCCATCTGCATTAGTAATGCAATACTTCCACATTAGCTGTATAATAACCTCCAAATATTCTTGTCACAAATAAAATGCAGATGTATTACAAATGAATAGGTTAGTTCAAACATATTAAACTACAAGGGAGAAAGAACAGACTAAAGAACCCAACATGAACATCGATCACTTTCTGCCTAGTGCCTACAGATATGCAGATGGCTGCATTATGTGCACGTATTGCAAAAGTTAAGTCCTAATGTAATACAATAATAGTTAATACTTTCTTCTAGCTTGTATCTGAAGTTGAACCCTACAAAGTGTTAATAACCCTTTGCATATAGATGTGCAGATATGTAGCTGTATAATCTGCATGTAACACCTGAAAAATAATTATAAAAAAAAACCCAATGCATGCGCCGAGTGCGTGCATCACAGACCCCCTGCCATCCCCCCCGTCCGGCCTGTCCTCCTCTTCTCTTTTTCTTCTTCTTCTTCCCCTGCCATGCACGCCACCGACACCGCTCCTCTATTTCTTCCCCTCACCACAACCATCCCAGCCGCCTATTTCTCATCCACCCCGCTACCTCTCTCTCTCTCTCTCCCTCTCCTTTCTCTCGGGTTGCCGACGTCGGAGACGAAGCCTCGAAACCGACGGCCAACGAAGCCAACTGTGCAACCCCTCGGTAAATCTCCTTTCCTTTTGGTTGTTTTTCTTTCTTCCGCCATGCCTTACCCCTCTCGGCCGCATGGCTGTGCCACCGACGCCGTCGATTGCAATGGTTGCCGCATCTCTCTCCCTCTCCTCAATTTCCTCCCTCTTTTCCTTTCCCTTCCCTCCAACCAGCCGCCCGCCCCGGGTAAGGGCCACGGGCCATCGACTTTAAGGGCGGGTTGCCGGCTGCGTAGGCCACCGGCAGCGCCGGGCCCTTCTCTCTCCTCCCTCTATCTCTTTCCCTTGGAAGGGAATAGTGTGCGAGGGTGGGGGTTGTTTAACCCCACCCACGCCCTTGTTGAGCTACGGCTTAGACCGTAGCCCACGAGGCTTGTGGGCTGCGACTTAGACCGTAGCCCACGAGGCTTGTGGGCTGCGGCTTAGACCGTAGCCCACGAGGCTTATGGGCTGCGGTCTGAACCGTAGCCCATAGGACTAAATGGGTTGCGGTTCAGACCGCAGCCGATGAAGGCTCGAGCTTGTTCAGTTACGGTCTAAACCGCAGCCTATGGAGCCCGTGGGCTGCAGTCCAAACTGCAGCCCACGAGCTATTCCTTCCCTTGTCTATTGAGTTGGGCTTGAGCTCAACCCAACACCTCAGCTTAACCTATTTGGGGGCCATTTGGACTCTATAGCTCTATTTCTTTATTTTAGCTAACCACTCTCCTAAAGACAATTTATTATCATCTAAATAGTGTGAATTTTAGGATGACATAGAACTCACCCTAGGGGACCCTTGACTCATGTATATACCTAAACCTAAATTCTCTAATAAGGTAATTAATTCTATTAATTCACTAATCTTACGTATGGCTTTTTACTTGCGTGAATTAATAGGATCGACACTGCTTGAGGAGGATTTTGGGATTCTAGAGGAGCCAACTAGCTAAGAAAAACTAGAGTACTGTGGAGACCCCCCAGGCAAGTAGAGTTTATACAAGTCTAGAATAATGTAGTTACAGCTATTATATCTTCCATGACACTGTAGGAATGTCAGTATTAGTACATGCATCTAGTGTAATATGATGTATCTTGACATGTGCAGTTATTGATAGTTCACTCATCATGATATTATGAGAATGTTAGCATATGCATTAGTGTAACAATGCTCTATATGTATCCTATATGATAAACTCTTGCATAAATATCTGTTGTGAATATAGAATGTAACGATCATGATGACTATGATATGTCTTATATACTCACAGACACTGCACCACTTCCACTTATTATTAGTAGTCGGGTTCTAACAAGACAGTGTCCCTACTCATTCAGCCCAGAGTTAAAGGTAGAGTGTATCATATATAACTATATTATTAACGGCCTACACCTGAGGTCAAGAGCTCGTGTGGCATTAAGGTAATTATACTGCATAGTCAAAACTAGATTATGATGATAGAAAAATATGATTGTGAGGTGGGGATATATCTCTAGCGATACCCGACAACATAGAGTTAGGGCGTCCGTTGATGAACTGAGGGCTCCTAATTCTCCCGCTGAGGGCGGTGATGATTTAGAGAGAGTGAGATATAGGATCATGACCGGGGTCCTTAGTCTAATGGTCACAGATAACCGGACACATGTAGTGTCGCCATGCATGTGTGGGTGGCATTACCGCTAGATGTGTATATATCTCTCAGTGTATGAGATGATTGATGATTATGTAATGGATGATTTTCTTGAGAATATCCGCACTGTGTGGTGAATGGCTCGGTGAGCTATGATAAAACATGATTAATGCTTTGGTGAGCATAAAATGACTAAACTACTCTTTTATTGCTATGCATAACATGTAAACACTATGATTGAAATTTGTATGAATAAAAGATTGTATCAAGCTTTATATCTGTGTAAACTTATCCTGATATGATTAGGAATTGGCATGTTTTAGGATAGTGACGTGTAGTCTTTATTGATTGCATTGATTTAGTAACTCATGGTAAGTCATTTAAACAAGCGTATTATTATTGCTAACTTTAGGCATGTATTGGATATGCACCTGTGATTTCATTGTTATAGATTGGATGGATTATACTCACTGGGTTGTGCGCTCACCACCTCTTGGTAGCATCATTTCAGAGCTAGGGGAAGCAGGTGCGGATAGCGAGGAATAGCTGCCTTTTTATTTCAGTTATGTCTATGTTTATTAGTTGTATTGAGACCCTGCGAGGGCGTTACGATTGACATTGTATTTTGGATTTTAGAGTTGTATTTTGGATGTGTATCTTGAAGGATTGTTGTGACCTGTGGAACTTGTATCCGGACTCATATTGTTGAGATTATTTATGGTATAAACCTATATTACTATGTGCCTTGTGAAAACCTATTACTGACAGGTCATGTGATGCACCGCATGGGAGATTTACCCACGCAGTTTACACGTGTATTTGGAGGTTTGGGTGTTTCACTGCAGGTATAATTTAAGTCATAATTGAGATGGAGATAGAAGTTAATTCTAGTTTGTATCAGGAGCTGACTCAGAATGGATATTGGAGATAATCAAGTTCAAAAGAAAAGCCACAAGGTTTTGTACCAATCAAGTGAACCAAAGAACATGTTGTGGCAAAAATTGGAAGCTTATATGTTTAACAACCATTCATCTTTGGAAGCTTATATGTTTAACAACCATTCAGATGAATGGTTGCTTAATTGTTTTCTATTTGAGAACTGCCCTACTGTAAACATGTGTAAAAACTAAAAAAAAAGAGAGAAAAAAGGGCGCACGTGCAACTCCCTTCTCTCTCCCTCCCTGTCATGTGATAGGAGAAGTGCGGCGGATTTCCGGCCACTCCAAATCAAATCCAGATTCCGATTAGGATTTAAAAAACCTAACCTATAAATATAAACCCTAACCCTATTATTTCACACCCTACGTTGATATATCTCTCTTTTCTAAACCCATCGAAGCTTGCGCAGCGAGATCGGACTGTCGAAGCATCATTGGAGAAATCGGAGACCACCATGAGATTGACAAGTCAGCCTCCCCCATCCCTCAATTTTAATTTAAGTTTAATAGATTAAAATAAAAATACCTAATTTTGGTGTTTCGCTCTCGTCAGCAAATCACACTGACCAATAGCTTCGAGTCGCTCTCAATCCGTCACCGAAAGTTTCATGCTTTGAGCCTTCTGCCATTGATAGTTGATACCTTCTAGGGAAGTTCGCATGGCTTGGGTCACAGTCGACAATGGATGGAGGGTCTTCCACCGCTGGTTGGCATGGCCGATCTCCCGCCCCTCATTTAGGTAGTCGAGGTCACAAGAAAGGCGTTGGCGAGGTCAGCGGATTGCCGACGATGGTAATTGCCGTCAATTTTCCCTTTCTTTCTCTTTCCTTTCTTTCTCTTCCCTTTTATCTCTCTTTTTTTTCTCTCTAGTCGATCTCATTGAGGAAGAAAAGGTTGGGCTTAGGTTCAACCTGAGCTAATCTTTTTCTACTCTCAGGTTTGGGTCTGGGTTTCGGACGCAAGCTCGACCCTTCTTAGTTTTCAATTTTGGGCTACGGGTCCAGCCTTTTCTTTTAGTATTAGGTTGGGCCTTGGCCCAGCCCGATTATTATAAAAAGAAAAATCCTTGATACCACCTAACTAAGCACTTCCACAGCCCTACATTTCGTCCAACCACCACCAATCGACTTCCCTCAATTTCTAGACACACCACCTAAAGCTCCATCCTCACGCTAAAAAAACCCATCCATTCAAGTTAGCCCATGTTGGTGCTCACTGTCTCTAGGAATCTGAGAGGAACTGGAGTGCCCGCTAGGCTCTGTGCGCACCCGTTTGGAAACCGAGTCTAATAGCTCTTAATCAAGTCCACGAGGCCCAGTGCACACTACATCCAGACAACAACCAAGTGAAATCCTTTGTGCTGTCTAAGGCCAACTTGGTTGCATCATTAGTGGTACCAGAGCTATTTAGCTAGGGCAACTAAAGAGATAATGAAAGAATCTTAAAGAATCAAGATATCATTAAAGGTATGACAAGATATGAAGATCAAGTGGGAAGGGAATAAAATGGAACAACACAGCTCCATAAGGATTTGTTCTTTTGCATCTATTCTATGTTATTTGTTTCTCTTCTTTTATGTATGATGCAATGACGGTCGTATCGGTCAGCACTTGCCATGCCAATGGTGGCACACAACACCTGGCACGGGGTTTACCAGTAGTAAACTCTCTTGTCAACACGTGCTAACTCATGACGACTGACATGAATGCATGCCGAACCTGCACGAGTCGCATGAGGTTCAAAACTAATTTTTATTGATCCAAAATGGATACATTGGAGTGGTAACCCAAAATATTCTATAGAGCATTTTTTATCATGTGACAAACATGATATGTCGTGCGAAACCCAATTTAAACTTTTTTTTCTATTTTAATTATATTATGAAGTACTCAATCATATTATCGGGTGTCTAATCATAAATATTAGTTTTAATAAATGCATTTAATTGTATTATGTATTGAGTAATATTTCTAGTGGATTATTGCTATGTCTGTAATCAAATAGGTTATTTACAAAAATGATCTATGTAATGACTCTAATATAGGTTTTAATACATATATTCAAATAAAAAACTAATAATTGACATGCTGAAAACCCAATAACATTTTTAAATACTCTAAATATTATATTAAAAATATGTCAAAGGCATGCTAGTGGCATGCAGGTACATGCGGCTAGGGATCAGCATAGCACATGCCTTTGGTACATCCATCATTAGTATGTTGTGCTATAGAAAAAGAGAAAATTAATCAAATTCACTTCCTCAATTTCCACCTATGAGTTTGATTTAAGGTTTTCTTCCCTCCAAAGGTCAACCCGAAGAATTTTTAATCTTTTACTAAGTCTAAGTTGCTTCCCTTCTGCTCAGATCCCTCTTTCCATAATCTCCATCAACCTTTTCGACAATTCACTGTACAAACTTAAAAGATGGAAAGTTGAACGTATTGCAAAGCAAGATAAACATGATCTATCAGTGCACAAATTATCCCAGTGGCCCAACTAATAAAGATGTCAAACATGATTCCAAATTGTTCAACAAACTAATAAGATGTAAACAAATACAATAATGTCACTTATTATTAATTTTACATGGTCAAACTGCTAGAATAAATTTTCTACTCATCTATGAAACTGTGACATCCTAACCTGCGGTGTTGTTATGTGCGCAAGCAAAGCTATTTGCTGTGTGCCAGTTTTTAATTAATACCTACAGACAAGATAATAAACATCTAACCAAACTGCCAGAATATGTTGAAATTATGAAATATAGATACTGTATTGTATTGCAATTAAACATATGTTCCTCTCTTGTATGACTGATTGGGAAAAGATATAAATTAACATCATACAATGGAATGCCAAAGGAATTTGTCAAAATCTCTGAAGAGCGAGCCACGTAAGCAACAAGAAGGGCATAATGTATAAATATATATGACCAGCTGCAGAAAAATGAGTAAATAAGTCAAATCATGTGCAAATGAGGACACAAATCATAAGATTAAATATATGAAAACAAAAAGGCAATGATGATGCAGTAACTTCATTGTTTCGAATTGTAGGATAATGAAATTAGGGTACAAGTGTTCACATCAAATGATTACCATGTATCATCACTATCACCATTATCCTAGCCTCTCACCAATAATATCAGGTCGGGTATAGGACAGAAGTTGATGTTGGAGAAAGTTGCCAAGTAAGTTGGCCAATAGGGCTATCAAAATAGCTCGCTGGCTTGCAAGGCTTGTGAGCTCCGCTCAATTTAGACCAATATATATTTTTTAATATAAGATTATATAACATACGTATTCTGTTTTATAATAGAATAATGTATCCGTAGCATAGTTGGTTATGTGATTCAACTTCAGAAAAAAAAAAAGACCTGGATTCTAGTCTCATATTGTACAATGTAAAAAATCATGGATTGAAAAATCAGCCAATCCCGATCTGGATCAACCAATCCGATCGTAGCAACCGAATCATATCATTTTTTCATTGTCCGATCTTGATCTCAATCCCGAGTAACGGAACTTTGAAAAACTTTTTTTTTTTTTTTACATTAGTTGGGTCACATTTAGTCCCATACTGAAAAACTAAGAATTAAGAATCATCTTTGTATTTACTCACCTCTTAAATAATACAAAACTTGTAGCTAAGAAATCTATATTATAGAGATTTTTTTTAAAACCAGGTCAATACACAAGCTGAGCTCAAGCCTACATTAGCTGGTTTGTCTCGAGCGCGAGCTGAGCTAGACGTTTGACAATTTCAGCCGAGTCGAGCGAATCTCAGCTAGCTCAAGCTCAGCTCATTTACACCCCTACTGGCCAACTGAACAATATGTGGAATCCTCAAATCTGGAGATTAAGTTCTGTGTACAAAGGGTATCAGAGCATTAAATTTGCCTTGATAATTTCCTATTATTCCACTCTGATCAGCTCAGAATCAGTCGCAAGTTATATATGATCATCGCATTCCCATGGGAATTATAAATGCTCATGTAGTTCTTCCACACACCAGCAGAAATGGATATATGCAACATTGTTGAGCTAATAGCACCACTTATTCATAAGAGATCTTCATAATAGACGCTAGTTGCAGCATAGTCATACACAGATAGAAGCAAACAAATAGAAGAATAATGTAGGATGCAATAGTGCAAACATATTTAATTGTCTTTTGATCCAGATACTTTTATATAGGGATTTTCATATAATTGCCAATAAATTTTTTCAAAAAATGAAAAAATCATAATTGCCAATACATCTTTAAAATGTGATATTTACCCTTATTAACATTGATTCTTTCATATATGCTGATAAGTCGTGAAATGTAATGTTTACCCTAATATTCTTTAAAACATCATTTTAAATTTTTTATCATCAAATTCTTAGCTAGTGTATAGAAAATGCTGCCTTAAGGATAAACTATATCACATTTACCTTGCAAATGTCACCACCTACATCTTATCCTTATTCATACAGATGTGATTCGACGTCATTCTTTAGGTGTATCTCTTAATAGACTAAATCCAATTAATTCTTATTAATATTCTTTATAATTTTACTTTTTAATAGAATGCCCTTCTTCCTCTTTATTATCCAATCTTTACAAAAAATATCATCTGAATAACAGTTTTAAAACAAATATTTATTGGGAATATTACTTACAAAAGATTGGAATCCTTTTTGGGCAAATATACTTGAAAACAAGGAGTTCAATGTCAAACATGTCCACAAAAGAAGGTTTTTCAAGATAAGGCTAAAAAGTTGAATAAATGTGCAAAAGATATTATAATATGGTGGAAGGATAATGTAGTCTTTTCTGTCTTTATAGTTGCATTTTCTAAACCACCTAATAATTTAATGGTCAAAATGATACTTTGAAGAATAAGAAGTAATATAAATTTCATAACTTTTCATGGCACTCAGAGAGTCCCTATAATTTTTTGGGCAATATGATACTTCAAAGATTGTAGGGTAATTAATATATTTTGAAAGTTTGAAGTGGCAAGTATATAAAAAAAAAATCCAAACTAGATATCAAAGCAATAAGTTAAGCAAGACTGTAATAATCAAAATGAAAAAAAGGTCACGTACATTGCATGTGCATTCCCTTCCCCTCCCTCTCGCCTGTTATGTGACAAGGAAGCTGCTACGATTTTGTCGGCCAAGTCATTGGCTTTCTTAAAAGCAAAACCTAGAAAATTCCTAACTATAAAATTCAAACTCCACTCCTCTCCTCACCATCCCATCACTCCCTCTTCTTCTTATTCTTATTCTTCTCTTGTCGGAGTGCATGTTGTCGGATCGGATTACCGGAGCTTCATCAAAGCAAGCAAAGACCCTCTCCTAACTCACATATGAGTCATCTACCTTCCAAACAATTACTTTCAATTTAATACAGTAGAATGTTGTGTGCCTTATGCATTTTCGGCTTCGTTGGTGAAATTCGTTAGCCGACGGCTTCAAATAGGTCGCCTTTGCTCCAGTGTGGGAAGCTTCGCCTCGTTACCCTCCTGTCGACGGTACCTTCAATGGGTCCCAAAGTGCTCAAGACTATGCCATGTAACCTCCCTCTATCGGCTTCTTGGCTTGCGTCAAATTGCCACCATTGATGCTAGTCACGTCTGATCTCCCAGTCTAGTCTCTCTTCTCATGAGGAATCCTTTGGCATCCTTTGCGGTTGCCTTGGTAATCTTGTTGGTTAGATAGCTAACCACCATGGTTGACGGCCATGGATGGCGCTTATCATTGTTGGTCGACTAAGCTAACCTCCTCCTACCTCAAGTGGGTGGTGTTGGCGGCGAGGAACCTTTCTAATGCGACCGGTGTGACTACCTACAATTTTCTCCTCTACTTGTGCCTAGCTTCCTCTCCATCAAAAGAGAAGGTGAGCTACTGCTCAGATGGTTTCACCTAAGCCATCAAGTTTGGCTGAGCTTGGTATTGGGCCCTTCCCTGGCCTAACCTATTGGTCAACTTTGAGCTTTGGCCTAGCACAAGCTATTTATCAATGGGTTGTGGGCCCACGGCCTTGGGTTCATATTTTGCCAAATCTAATTAGATATTAATTCAGAAATTCTATTTATTTGTTTAGTAGATATATATTTGTTTATTATTAAAGGTGGCAATATTTCCTCACACTGGATTAGAGATTTGAGTATTAAATTTGAACCTCAATGAGTGTATCCACTTGTATTTTTATTCACCTTGTATTTTGTATTTTTACATTATTATGTTATCTTTGTGCAAATATATATATTTTATGTTATCTTCGTGCAAATATCTATGATGTTATCTTCATGCAATATCATTATATCGTTTGTGTACAATACATATCATGTTATCTTTGTGCATTGATATTCTTTGTGCAAATAACAAAAATATTAATCAAGAGTAGCAAAGAACTTAAGTTGTCACTAGTATAACTTAGAGAATAGTTTCGGTATAGGTTGCTCAAGGACTTCTCGTGGTGACTCAAGTTTATCTAGAAGTCTAGGGAATAGACATAATTTAGATTACTGCGGTGATCTTCTTAGGTGACTCTAATAGGATTAAGAAACAGCCTCAAGCTAGATCGAAAGATGTTCTGCAATGACTATAATTTCTCTGAACTATTAGTGGAAGAGACCGGATGCAATTATTACATAATGACATCTCTCAATAACCCTTTGAGAAAAAAGACAATTAATTTATCACATAATGGCACTTCCTGATAATCTTTATTGGATCAGCTACGAGAAAAAAATCTAAATGTCATCTCAAGGTGACTTCTAAATTATGTGAATACACAAGCTCAAATCCATATGAAAAATATGATGTTTATTAAAATTGAGAAGTTCCACATAATGAAATCTTAAGCACATTATCAACTTATTATTCATATTAGTGTTACTTGTGTCTTATCTTTCTGGTTATGAGCATGCTAAGTGCTATATATTCATTATAAATTGTTGAGCCTTGCATTTCTAAAATCATGATTTTGGATTATGGATTTTATTGGCTTTTTGGGTGGATTTGCTTGAATTATAATTGTTGGCATGGCTACTGAGACTGGTGTACCGGGACTCTACCTCCACTTGGGATTTGATCTTGTACTTTCAATTGTATCAATTATTTTTATTCCCATTTGAACACTATTTGTTGCCTTGGTTTTATTTGGATAAACATTGGTTATTAAATTTGGATTTTGTTATTACTCTTTTAGAGTTTTGTGGCTTGGAATTAGTAGTTCATATTAAATCCTTTTATATTGTGGATTAGGAAAGTTTATTTGCTAAGGCTTCGTGTATTGCAAGTCTATTAGGTTCCATGGCCGGTCATGATTCTGATATAGGGTCGTGACAATGACAATTTGTTGCTTTTGACGATGCCAGATGGGATGATATTATGGACCTTTTTACCCAATGAAAGTCGGATGAACAAAGACAAAAAGATAATGTGCCAGACAAGCTTAGAAATGGAAATCATCATATGGCATGAGGTTACTCCTCTACTACAATAATCAGATAAAGGCAAACCAATATAATACTCACTCTTTTTTATTTGCAATACCTCTTGGAGGGGATAGTTTTCAGCATTTATAAAGTAGCCTATGTCATGATCAGCATTAATAAATGGTCATAACTACCTAAACCCAGAATGTGTAAGTCTTCTGCAAAGGCCATGATATTGTATGCATCCCTTCTTAGATCATTCTCCTCAGACAGTATCTTTTCAACAGAAAATTAATATTATCATCTAAAGTTGGGCGATTTTCATGTATCTTACAACTGAAACAGATCTGCCAAAAAATTTGCTTTACATTTTTTGGAAATAAATTACACCCACACAATGAATACTGCATCCTGCTCAGCGAGCAAAAGCATTAAAATGTGTTGATGAATCTTCTAGGAATGACATACTTTCTTTTTCAGATTACAAGAAGTACCCTTGTTGCAATTATCATTGCATCAAACTTATGAGCTTTGAGAGAGAATAATTGTACAAATGCTAAGAATAGAGAAATGATTTTATCTGAAAACAATTATATTTCATATCAAATGGACTGCAGAAGATATCCACTAATTCGGATGATTGTTGGAGACGTATAGGAAAACAGAGAGACTGGCATGTAATTTCTATTGATTTACATTAAATTTAAACTTTACAATTGTTTCCCAGAGAATTGATGTGGTGAGTTTTAAGGAGAAAATGAGTGTTAGATAAATAATTAGATATATTGATGCAATTGAGGATTTGTAGAACAGATCTAAAACTCGTCTGCAGCAACTAGTGGAAGGATTAACAAATTTCCAGAAATAATAGGGGTTCCACAAAAGTTCAGTAATTAGTCTATACTTTTGTGCACTGGTTATAGATAAATTATTTGAGATATTCAGCATAAGATTCTATGGTATCTAATTATCTATTACCTATTGATGACATCTGTTTATTAGAGAACAATTGTTTTTATCTTTATATCCTAACACTCCCCTGTCCAAATATTTGGGCTTGAAACATTTTTGACATACCCAAGAGGTGGACTTTATTTAAATGGGCAGAAGTTTCTAATTAATTAACAAGGTAGTCCTGATGGTATTTGAGCTCTGAACTCCGAACCTCCTGCTCCGATACTATATTAACTCAACAACTAATCAAAAGGCTTACGCTTCCATTTTCTGACAGCATCATTTTCATTGATGGACCAACAACAGATTTACAACAGTAAAATAAATATAGAGAAGATTTACAGAATCTTATAGATCCAAAATAAGTAGGTGTGAGATTGAGCGGATAAAATTCAAGATTAGAAAGATATACTGTTGATGAACCACACGAGAACCAATTGAGATGGCTTGGAGTCTCAGAGATGTTCAACGGAAATCGTATAATGCACCATTATAGAAGAGCAACTTTGTTTAATTAGAAGGTGTCTTGAGGAGGAGGGGAAGAAAAGCACCAAGACGGGAGGAACCACGAGAGTGATAAGAAAGATAATGGAACTTGGTTTGGCAGAGAATCTTACCCAAAGCAAAGCTGATTGAGGAACATGATCCACACAGCCAATTCCAGATAGACTAAAGGCTTGGTTGTATTGCAACAATAAATATTTGTTCTACTTATACGGTGCATGCATTACTAGTCCAAATTTGCTGTTAGTGTCAACTGTCATGAAATAGGATCGTTTTTTAAACATTCATATTTGGAAAATAAAAATAGTTTCAATGAAATCAAATTAAAGGATAAGTTATGAGTAAGCTTATTCTTCAACCTTTAATTTAAGAACATACCAAGCAGCTTGTACTCCAACTCTTCCAATAGTTCGCATGGCCATTGATACCTGAATGCAAATTCAAAGGAGCAACATATGACTACAACAGAAAAGGCTTCTACTACAGCATTCAGCTGCTTAAAACCATAAATTAAAAAATCATAATTCTTACATGGAATTCATAAATTTCCATTAGATACCACATCCATCAATCGATTTTTTTCTCTATGGTTAATAATTTAGAAGCATCATAGACAATGACTGTCCTTCAAGCGGAAATTTGTCATTTAATAGGCAGCTTTTTTCTATATAAAGAGAAGCATGTAAAGATTCTCATTAGATTGGTTTTTAACATCAGGCAAGATATTATAAATATTTATACATAATCATGCTAGCTAAACTTATATTATAAAGAAGTAGATGAGGTAAACAAAAAATATTAAAAATTTAATTCTTCAATTCTATATTGACAGCCAAGAGAAGGATGTGTAGTCATGAAAAATAAAGTCTGATTCTATTACATGTACAATTAAAAAGTTACATTACTCACTTAAGATGGCTAAAAGACTATTGATTGGAGAGAGAGAGAGAGAGAGAGGTCAAATAGGTCAAATTCTTTTGATTCAGGTGAGAGCTGCATGATGAGGCAAAGCATAGAGAAGCTCCTGAGGACCCTATAGTCAAATGACAAGATAATCTATGTTATGGCATGCCGAAATAGTAGAGTTTAAATTTCTTTTCAGAGGTGGTTTAAAAGGCATAGTGCCACATTGTACAGTAAGGGTATACTTGGGGTTTGGAATGTACTAGAGTGGATAGTAATTCTAATGCAGGTGATATTGGTGAGTTTTTATCCATACAAATATGGAAGGATTCTTTATTAATAACTGGGAAATGGTTATGTTATTGATAGGCTTATTGAACTATCTACAAGTTGAATAGCAGCCAAAATGAGCTTGAAACATGACCATCTTAAACAAATGGCTGAATGATACTTGGACTAGACAAATTTTGAGTAATTTCAAACTGTTGCTATTGGATCAGCATTACTACATTAGACCAATAGCAGCCTGTTTAAAATCAAATAAGTCATTTCACCTGAAACAAGCTGATATGGCCCACAAGTTGAGCTGAGCTAGTTAAAAACATTTATATATTATAATTCTTCAAAAAATGGCCTTTTTCCAACTTTCACCCTAATTTTCAGCCGACCATTAATTAAAAAGGATCAACTTTGCTCAAAACGTGAAACTTTGTCGAGATCTTTAATTCAAAATGTTCACCAAAAATGCACATGCCGCAAGAGAGAGAGAGAGAAAAGAAGGAGGGAGACTACTCGCTTTTGCTGCTTGCCATCGTGCTCGCTGTCGCCGCTTGCCATCGAGCTCATTATTGCACATCGCTTATATGCTCCAGCTTGAGGAAGAAGGTGTTGCTCACGTCAGGGTGTCCTTGCTCGAGGAGGAAGAAGGAGATGGGTCGGGTCGAATAAACACTTTAGTTGCAGAGGGCACCCCAATGCGCGCGGCAAAGGGCGAAGGTGAGCAACGACAGTGAGCAAATCGTTGCTAGGAGGGGTACCCCCCCCACCCCACCCCTTATGCCATGTGCCGTTACGTCGCCGGCACAACCATTGTTGGTTTTCACACTTATGTTCATTGTTGGAAGAAATATCAAAGTCTATGGATGTGTGATGACGGACATATCATATCAAGAAATGGCTAGGATGCAACTAATTCATTTATGTTGATCAATTCACTCCTCAAATTTGAATTTGATCTTTGATGAATCAAATTAGGCCTAGAATGATGTATTAGGTTTCATTTCATTGTTGTGTCAAGTTGGTTTTCTTTTAGATTTGATTTAGGTTTAGTTTGAGTATATTAGTGTTGTATTAGATTTAATTCTGATTTATTTGTAATAAGACGTATAAGTCAAGGGTAAACTAGTCATAATGAGAATTACATTATCTATTTAAGGAAATAAACCCTACTTGTACTAAAATATTATTATTGATCTCAAAATAGAGAAGTTCTCTCCAATTTCTTCGGGTGGAAGGGTGGAAAAGGGGTTTGAAACCCTTTGGAACAAATCTGAGTTATCTCTTTTCCTATTCTTTTTTCTCTTTGCTGTTCTTTGAGGCTGGGTACTGTAGCACCGGACCATTGGGTGTAAATCTCAAGATACCTAGAACCTATCAAGTGTTTGATGTGTGGATTTGAAACAAGTCTTAAGGAATCAATCAGAAATCGATAGTGATTACACAATGGTAACTATTTTGACTTCTATGGAAAATTATTACTTACTCCACAACTATCTTATTTCTTGTTGCTGAATTTTTATTTTCCTCTATCTCTACATCATATAATTTGCATCTCATATAATTTAGGACCTTTAGGTTATTCCCTCTGCATATCACAATTTCATTGCTTATTGTGTATGCATTTGATTCATAGTCCGCAGCAAATGAGAAAACTTCCTCTGGAAGAGAGGACAGAGGGAGGGAGGCAGGGGGAGGAGGTATTCTTAGCACTTTCAAAAGAAATATATACTAGCTATTGGCTCCTTAATTTGTTATAATCATGTCCTTATTTAGTACAAAAGAACTAAAGTACATGCAGCTTTATATTTGATTAAGTGATTTTATACTAATTGTAGAAACTCACAAAAAAAGTACCAAATGACAGAAAACTATGAAAAGCAAGATAGTAATTACCAGTGAGACACCTCCAGAACCTAGCTCACACATTGTATTAACATTTACTTCTGCAATCAGCAATCCCGTCACAACCTAGAATTTAAAAGGTGTTATGAGCACTGAGTAAATTATGTCAATTAAGTATACAAGAAAATTACTGAACCTACCAATGATAAGGTGACATTAGAATAAAAAGGAACTTAGAAGCGAGATTAGGATCAATTAAGAACTATGGACTCATGTAAAAGGATACAAATTTAAAAAGGTTTTTCGATGGCAAGAGTGTTAATTTGATAATTTTGTTATATGCCATTACCATATATATCCAGCAAAGAATGCATGTGAGTGCTGAGGCCAAAAATCCAGCTTCTTGGGTGACTGCTGGAATAGCAAGGATACCTGCACCAACCTACAATATATCCAGCATTTGGATAGATATTACAAAGGAGCATCTGGATAGATATTACACAGGAAATAAACAGATGATCTATAAATTGACAGAAATAAAAGCATTAATGAGTTGTGTGCTTCTGTTCTCTGCTTTCATAAACTAGAAAAACTATAACTAGTGACACTGTAAGCACAACATTCTACAGCAACTTGGAGAGGAGAAAAGATTAACTAATAACTATTAAATCTAATCAATGGGCAACAAAAGACAAAGTTTTGGCACACACAAAAGTATAAATGGCTTTTAAGTGATTGGAGTTACAAAAAGTTCTCAAAAACATATGCAAGATAATGCATGCATAGAAAAGATTCTCCTCTTCCCCAAGTATTCTTCTTCCCATTTTAGTTTAATTGGGCAATCTTGCAAAGTTGCGACAACTCAATTTCGTCAAGAGGTTGTAATATTCAAAAGATTGTTCCGAAGCGAGTGTGCTTAATTTTATAGTACTATCAAAAATATCCATTTATTTTTTTCTTCCCTTTCTTCGCCTAACTGAACAAAGTTTCACACTCTTCCATTGAGCAGTTTGCTTCCATCAAATAGATACAATGCCCACCATTTACCAAGCATCCACAATAAAGATTCCAACTTTGAAAGTAAACTACAATAGTCAACATTCAGTACACAACGAGAATTTACCGTGGTGCCCGCAACAAGAAAGATTCCGCTGGTAACGCTACCTGAAACCCAAAAAAATCCCCAGAAAGAGAACGGAAAACATTAGGATCAAGATATCTTTTCAGTATTCAAAACTCTGGGGACGCACCGGGCTCGTGCTTCATAGTGGCCTGATTCAGATTCGAGAAGAGCTGCTCGAATTTTTCCGCGGATTGCTTCTCAGCGAAGCATCTTAGGGTTCTTGGAGCGAATCGGAGTGGGAGACGAGATGGGCATCGGAGGAGTTTTATGGGATTCG
Source organism: Typha angustifolia (assembly GCF_048772165.1). Taxonomy (NCBI): domain Eukaryota; kingdom Viridiplantae; phylum Streptophyta; class Magnoliopsida; order Poales; family Typhaceae; genus Typha; species Typha angustifolia. The sequence goes on along the minus strand of NC_133252.1, from coordinate 3,855,045 downwards.
AGGTAATGGGAGTGGTTCTAGGAGAAGTTCTTGGATTTGGAGGGAATAGAAGCAATGGAGGAGAGATTGATGCCATTTTCGTTGGCCTTCTCCCTCCCCGTTTGGTGAATAGTAGTAGACAAGTATTAGTGTGGCGCTAACGCTCAACTGTCATCTCAATTGGTAGCCTCTGTAACGCCCACGTCACCATTTGTTCCTTATTATATTTCGGACTTTTTACATAATTGCCACTGAAAACTTTCAAAATATCATAGCTGCCACTACATTTTTCAAAATATCAAAATTACCCCAGAAATTATTAAGTTAATTTTTAAACTTTCAAAATATTTTATAACTTAGATTCAAAAAAAATACTATTTTAAAAATTAACTAAAAAAAATAGCAATTCTAAAAGAGAAAAAGAATTTAGTGGCAATTCTAATTTTTAAAAGAATGTAATGGCAATTATTATATTTTAAAAGTTTTGAGTGGTAATTATGTTTTAAAAAAAAGGAACCCTTATATTTTATAGGCATTTTTAATGAGCGTGGGTGATTTGTATTAAAAACACAATATATTTTCATTTTTGCAAGTTAAAACTCATTTTGGTGTGAGGTTTCTTTTCCCTTTTTCCTTTCAAATTTGCATTTATGTCCCCCTTTGATCACCCTTAAGTGCTGGACATTGTAAGGAGATAGACATTGTTGTATTCTTCTTTTGCTTCTTCTTCTTCTTTCATCTCTTACTTTGGCTAAGAATAATTCATGTATACTTCTTTCTAATATTCATACACTAGTGTTCGCCATGAGTGAAATGAGAAGTAGGAAGTCAATATCAATATATAAGTTAGATGTTTGTATATAGCAACATTAAGTAGAAATTCAAACTTAAGAAAAAGAATGTATGCCATTCTTTTTCTTAAAAATATTTTGAGTGGAAGAAGTAAAAAGAGTAAGAGGAAAAGGATGCAAAATATTAGTACAGTAATGCTTTCCGTGAACATTTGATGATGCACCCAGGTAGTAGAAGTGCATACTTTGGAGAAAACTAGGGAAGAAGCTTGACTAGCAGGAAAATTAAAACAGGTTTGACTAATAAAAATTAAAATTTAAGATGTCTTTCACGTAAATCACCCTTTGTTTTTTCTTCTTCAGAAAAGTAGGTTCTGTCTTTCAAACAAACTTATTGGATAAATAGAAGAATTTTCAAACTTTTCAAAGAGATAGGTAGAATTGTTGTGGTTTAAATAGTAGACATAACTCTATTTATATTTTAAGTAGGCAAGAGTGAGAGGTTTACTATGAAATACTTATTCAATATGAAAAATAATTCATGCTATGCTTACAGTTCCTTCCAAGGCAAGATAAAAGTATTATGGTTGACATATATATAGAGAGAGGCAACACTCAAGTTGTTTAAACTCAATACAAGCACTCTATCCAATGCATTAATTACCCTTATCCAAATATCAATATGTCACAATATTAATATGCAGCAAGACCTAGTAGCATTTGGATGATGTGGATGATGATTTTCAGCAATAGGGTGACGGTGAGACGAGTAATGTCAAAATTGTCCAACTAGTATAAGCTAAAGACAATGATTATGTTATAAGTAAAACAATGAGGATGATTTTATTGATGAGTCAAACAAAAATAATATTGATGCCAATATTAAAGGCGAATTATATGATGATAATGATAGTAATATTATCCGGCCAGAGATGATTTTTCAATTTGCCCTAGATGAATAACTAAAGATATTGAACTAGTAATAGTTATGCGTAACGAGATCATTAGTTTGTCGATGATTCAAAATTTGCTCGCTGGGTTGTAAAGAAATATTATTTATAAATAGAAGAGTATGCATTATTACATAAAAAGGAATGTATTTTTCTCTCACTATCCTTATAAAATAATCCTGCAAGATTATATGTCTGTAGAGACTTCAAGCATAATAATAAGACAGTCGAAACAATGCCCATTCCAACATTAGAGCCATGTACTATACTGAAGTATATATATATATATATATATATATATATAAGCAACAAAAAAATATCATGACCATTATCCTTCACCAAATGTCAATATGTCACAACATTAATATGCAGTAGGATCAAGTTGCCTTTGAATTTTGACGATATAGATGATGATTATTGTACGACTCCGATCAATTACCATGCAAAGAAGCAATTAATTTTTGTTTAACCCTCTATACTTACTGATAAGAAATTTTATTATGATATTTTTTTTACAATATCGTATTAACCTCAATGCGAGTTGATTTCTTGACTATCCTTTTAACCTTAAGGGCGATAAGTTTACCATCTAACTATCGATGATCCTTATTTAGTAATGCATTTAGATATGAGTGTAGTCCAATATTAGGAACAATCTCTTACATCAAATGTTTTCTATGTTCATAGCAATATCATGCTTAAAGTCTCTATAAGCATACATCATTTTGTTAACACTTCAATAATACATATTAGAAATAGGGTGGGCATATTAATATCCCCATCTGACTCATTTGACTTATCAATAGTCATTATTTTATTATTGTTTCATTCATAACATTGTCATGAATTATAGAGGACAATTGAAAGATTATAGTGGTTTAGAAGAAGACTTAGTTATCTTACTCAAACACGAAAGTTTTCAAACATGTGTTTTGATCGTTTAACATGTTATAAATATAGATGGGACATATTTATGTGACAAATATACAATTATAACTGACGTGATATATATAGCTCATATTAAATAATCTAATTAATTAAACTGAATATATAATCAATTTTACTAATAAATTTTTAATAAAAATAGTACCATTAGAGTGCTCTCATCGAGATCTTTAAAATGAGTCTAATATTAAATTATTTAAGTTATTTTCAATATTTTATTTTTATTTTATGTAATATAATTTTGATGTTTTTAATTAAAAAATAGTAATTTAACATTATTTGTGAAACTATTGAATATTAGTCTTATTATAAAGATATCGATGAGAGTTTTATAAACATATATTTTTTATTAAAAAATAATAATATTAAGAGATCTTATTAAGTGATTTAGCATATATATATATATAATATTATATTAATTAAATAATAAATATGGAGCCCGGTGCGTTGGAGCGCACCAGGCTCTTGGCTCTATATTTGGAGCCTTTGAGCCCTCCCTTGGAGATGCTCTTACAAGAGGGGTTTCCTCCCATTGTCGTCAACGGTTTGTCTTCACTCCCCTCCACCTAGCCTATGAGGGGAGAGGTTATCTCCCATCTCCCTTTGTTGGCTTCTTACTCTCTCCCCCTCCTCTCCTTTTTCCTCTCCCCCTTTTTTTTTCCCTTCTACTGTCCCTCATTTCCTCATAGTCGTTCGCCCCTCAACTCCACTCTTGTTGGCACCTCCATCACGGCCATCTATCCCTTCTCTCTCTCTCCCCCTCCGCCCCCCCTTTCTCGGCCAGTCGTGCTTGTGTCGTCTACTGTGGACCTTGTCCCGGTCTTTGTCCTTGCTTCCATCATTTGCTCTAAGGGTGGCGGACCTCGCCTTAGTCCTTTACGCATCTTTCCACCTTGCCACTACTTGCACTACTGCCATGGACCTTGTCCACCCTGATCCTAGCCTATCGGTGCTCTCTGTCTTCCTCTGTGTCAAGAGCTAGATTGCTGGGACCTCCCACTGATTTGCTAATTTAGATTTCTAGATTCTCTAGTTATGGATGTTGTCAGCAGATCTATCCTCTTTTTGTTGTTCCCATTTATTTTCTTGTTGGTTTATTTGTTCTTGGTCTGATAGGTTACTTAAATGGAGCCTTTAAGCAATTATAGTATAATCGATGGACTCCGTTTTTGATGTGCCTGTATTCCTTTCTGGGCATATTGAATGCTTAGACTTTCAAGACTCATATTTATTTTTACTTGTTGCGTAGCCGTGGTTGGGCCAAGTGGTTCGCTCTACATTCTCTTATTGAATAAGAGCTTGTTCTTGATATGTCGTTTTAATTATTGTTCGATCTGTAATACAATCAAGTATGAAACTTGTCATTTAGATTCTTACCCTATTTCCCCTCTTCTTCAATATATCAAATTTGTAACCGGTTGATGATATTAATGACATATCAGTCTGATGATTGATTTTTCAAAAGAAAAATGATCACATCTTTTGAATAAAATCCAATTGGAAATTGAGAACTTGTTGGATAACTTCTTTTCACTCGGAGCACTTCATCATAGTAAGGAGTTTTCTTCAATTTGGAGCTACTGAATGTTTCAATATCTCAAAAGACGTTGAAGCTCTCGGTGCCTATAATACCAGATCTGTAGTTTTACTTTAACGGCCTAGCACTGGGGATGGGGATGCTGAAAATATCAGCATCACTTAGCTGAACATTCTTTCTCATATGTAGAGATAGGGAATCAACTATAAATAATTTCAATCTGCTAATAAAAACTATTTTTTATAAAAATAATATAGATAAAAAACAAGTTGATATCTTATCATCTTTAGTTGCTATTGTTATGTTATAATTAAACCTATAAAATCACTGAACTTTTTAGAGAAATAGGTAAAATATGTATCTCTAACCTATATGTCATATGATTTATGTTAGGTTTTTATTTGTTGGCAATTGTGTACAAAATATTCTAAGTGTATTTTTTACATGTATATGAGCTTTACACAAGTCTAGAATATCTCTGGTCTAAAGAATTACAAGGTTATTGGAGAAAAGCTGTTGAGTTCACACCGCGTTCACAAACGAGTTCGAACGCGGTGCGTTCACAAACGAATTCGAACGCGAAATCTGCATTCACACAGACAGAGAGCTGCGTTCACAAACGAGTTCGAACGCGAAATCTGCGTTCACACAGACAGAGAGCCGCGTTCACAAACGCGTTCGAACGCAACCTGAAGAATTCAAGCTGTCGCGTTCGAACGCACTCGAGCCCGTTCGAACGCACCAACAAAGTTTAAAAATATTGGACTTTCATGAGTACGGATAAGATTCAGATTTGGCTCTATCTTGAAGATCATGAGTACGGATAAGATTCAGATTTGGCTCTATCTTGAAGATCATGAGTACGAATAAGACTTGGATTTGGCTCTATCTTGAATATCATATATAAGGATTATGAAACCCTAACTCTAGGGGTGTGGAAGAAACATTATTGAGGGTGACTTCTTGAAGCTACATCGGTTCTTCTACCAACAAGGTTCCACTCATCTACAAGAATTTAATCTTTCGTCTTAAGGGTGATCTAGACGAAAGATCAATCTCGAGGGCTGCTGAGATTGGACTTCAATCACAAGAAGCAGTGAATCGTGGGTTCTAGCGATCAAGACTGAGAGAAACAAAGTCGTTTGGATCGACGGGGTGTTTTGTGAGTCAGTCTTGTAACTGCTACTATTATAGTGATTGGTTTTGATCCGAGTTTGGATCCGTGGTTTTTTTCCCGTTTTGGGTTTTTCCACGTTAAAATCTTGGCGTTCATCTCTACTTTTGTTTTTAATATTTCTTCCGACTGTTACTTAAGCGAACGAGAAATATCATTGCCTAGAGGTTAGATACATACGTGTGTCTAGGGATTTATTTTTTTTTCAATTGGTATCAGAGCAGGTTCTCTCACTCTTTGAGAGAGATCAAATAGGCATGGATTTTCATAGAGATGGACAATCATCTATTAGACCTCCTATTCTAGATGGATCAAATTAAGGATATTGGAAAGCTAGGATGAGAGCTTATTTGAAGTCTATAGATGAGAGAGTTTGGATGGCCATTATGAACGGTTGGAGTCCACCAATGTACATGGTGAATGATGAGTTAGTTGAGAAACCGATTGAGTCATGGGATAAAACAGATTATGAAAAAGTTGGCTGGAATAGCAAAGCAATAAATGCAATTTTTAGTTGTGTTTCCTCGGAAGAATTTAGAAGAATATCTACTTGTGAAATAGCAAAACAAGCTTGGATGATCTTAGAAATAACTCATGAAGGTACTATGGCTGTAAAACTTTCGAAACTTCAGAGGTTGACTACTAATTTTGAAACCCTACGTATGGAGGAGAATGAGACATTTGATGAGTTCTATGCAAAGCTGAGTGATATAGTCAACTCTAGTTTCAACTTAGGAGAGAAACTTCCTGAAAATAGAATTGTCCGTAAGATCCTTAGGTCCCTTCTAGAAAGGTTTCAGGCAAAAGTTACAGCTATTGAGGAAAGTAAGGATATCGATTCAATGAAAGTTGAACAATTGGTAGGAAATCTACAAACATTTGAGTCCAGTCTTTCAAAACCGAGGAAGTCCAAAGGGATGGCCCTATCTACAATTGAACAAAATTTAGAGGAGTCGGATGATGAAGGTGATTTAGATGTTGAGATGTTGACCATGTTTGTCAAAAAGTTCAATAAATTCTTTCGGAAGCCAAACAAGTTAAATGCTGAAAAACTTGAGAAAAGCAAAGCCTTTGTAAAAAGGAAGAATACTGTGAGTTCAAATACAGGTGGTACCAACAACAATGTCAAACAGAAAAATAAGAATTTTGAGAATAAAGTTCAATGTTTTGAATGTTCTGGTTTTGGACACATCGCACAAGAATGCCCTAATCGTCTTAAGAGGAAGGGCAAAGTTATGAAAGTTACTTGGGATGACTCAGATGAATATATTGATGATTCTGAAAAGGACGAAGAAAACTTTGTAGCTTTTACCTCTTCTCTACTTTATACTGACTCTATTGTTGATACTGATAGTACAGATGATCAGGATATGTTATCTGCTGAGAAAGATGAATCTGAAATCCAAAAGGCATATAATGACTTATACCTAGAGTCGTTTAAACTCAAGAAAAACAATCTTAGACTACTTCAACGACTCAAGGAAATTGAACCAGAAAGAATTCAATTTGAGGAGAAGTACAAATTGGAGCTTGAACGTGTCAAAGACCTTTCTGAACAACTTGACAATGCGAAAAATAAAATGAAGGTTGATGAAATTGAACTAGAGCGATTGCATAAGGAAGTTACATTTCTGAAAGGGAAGAACAAACTTGACGAAATTCTAAAAGCTCAGATCTCTGGAAAAGACAGGTATGGTGTTGGATACACTGGTAATTCAAATAATAATAAAACTGTATTTGTTTCTGCAGGTATACAGAAGGAAGAATACCTGAAGCCATCAACCGCATTTACAAAGCAATCGTGGATGAACCCTTCTAAACAGAACTTGAATGTACAAACTAGTGAATCTTCAATGGTACCAAAGGTAAACTCTAATCACTCTCCTCGACATAAGGTGAGTAGAAAAAGGTTTGTTCCGACATGCTATCATTGCGGCATTCTAGGGCATATTCGACCACATTGCAAATTTTTGCAAAAACCTAGAAGTGCTTTTATTTATGGGATAAAAACAAAGGCCATATGGATCAAGAAATCTGATTTGAAATGTTATGTTGTGCATACTGCCTTGAAAGCCTTAAATTCTGAATTGTGGTATTTAGATAGTGGCTGTTCAAGATATATGTCGGGTGACAAGTCTTTATTTTCTAATCTCGAAAAACATGAAGGGGGAGTTGTGACATTCGGAGATGGTAACTCATCCAAGGTAATAGGTAAAGGAAAGGTAAGTACTCCAGGGATTCCTAGTCTCGAAAATGTTCTTTATGTTAATGGCTTGAAAGCAAATTTATTAAGCATCATTCAATTTTGTGATGAAGGCTATGAGGTAGAATTCTCTAAAAATGATTGTACTATTCTAGATCATGATGGTAATGTTATATGTTTTGGATCTAGAACATCTAATAATTGCTATATTGTTAGAACTTCACATAATCTGAAATGTAACAAGACAAAACAATAGCATTAGAACATGTTGAGATGGAGAAACAGTTGGGTGATTTGTTACAAAACCTTTTGATTTACAGAGATTTCAGTATCTTCGCACTTATTTAGGGATTTGTGCTTTGGATTGATTTGTGTTTTAGTTTGCGAGTTTCTTATTATTTTGTTTCATTTTTTTTAGGTTTTATTTTACTCTGAAATTTTCTTTGGTTTCAGTTTTAGATTTGTCGAGAGTTTTTGTTATAAAAAAAAATTGATGCACTCCTAGATTCAATAATATACTCTTGACATAAAAATATGACTTTTCTCTTGATTATGAGTTATTATAGTCAATCTTGTCATCTTGTAGTATATTGTATCAATTTTGATTTTGTCACTCCCTTGACTTCTATAATAATAAATTTTTAATGCCTCATAACGTATATATATTCTTGTGTGAGCATGATATCATGAATATTTTTTTAAATAGCTTACTATTAACTTTGATTTGCACAGTTTGACCTCATACTTAGTTATCAAATATATTTTTATAAAATATCAATGAAAAGGGCTACAATGAGTTAGTGTGAAAGCCGTCTTGTTTCGAGTCCAGTTTGACTCAGTACATTATATGCAAATTCAAAAAAAAATGATAGATGTGAATTTCTTCTTGCACTTTATTTGATTTGTACTACAAGAAAAGGGCTACCTACTCATGTGTGAAAGCCATCATTGCACCTATTTTTTTTTTAAAAAAAATATAGGAAAAATTCCTGTTATGTTATGGAGAATAAGTCGAAAAGTGCAAAATTTCAATACTAAGTCGGTTTGACTACTGTGTTGCATCATTGTTTATATAGGAAAGTTTGTTTAAGAAGATTGGTTCATGTTATCTATGCTCATCTTGCATATGCGTATCGTTATGATCAATCAAGATTAATTTAATTTTAAGTGATGCATTAGAATTGATTATAATATGCTTTTGATGACTTGATTGATCTGTGTATGATTTATTTCATTTTATTGTCATATTCTATGTCTTGAATGTATTTTGAATTTCTAGAAGTGCATCTCCAAAGTCTATTGATCTTGATTGATTTCGTGTAGTTTCAAGTTTTGATCTTGTTAAAGTTAATATCTTGATGTTTTTTGTGCGATTGAACGTGATAACTTGCATTTTTAAGTGGAAGATGGATTTCACTTAGGGCCTTCATGGTTTCTAGAATTTTTGGATTTTTTTTGTATTCTTTGGGCATATGTTGAATCTTGCGACTTTTTTCCTTCTCTAAAATGCCTAAAAAAGCTACAGTTACCAAGAAACCAAGGCCGCCTTCTTCACCTACCTCGACTCTGTGTTGACGATTCTTCATCGTCAGTTTCCTCCGAGTTCCTAGTCTTTGGCATTTGTGTCAAAAAGGGGGAGAGTGTCTTAGTGTCTAGGTTAGTGTCTAGGTGTCTAGGTGTGTAGGGGGAGTATGAGCATAGGGAGAGTTTATGAGAGTCTTAAGTACTTTTGAACTTTGCTTGAAGTAATTGTGAACTTTGTCTGCTTAAGTACTTTTGAATTTATGCTACATTGATAACTTGTGTTTAGATTGTTTATTCATTTCAAGTTATTTTCACTTGATCTTGGATTTGTATATGTTTATTTGCAGGGCTTGATGTGCAAAATATTCTAGACTTGTTGATTGCTCAATTTGAAGTCTTTGTAATATCTTGTAACCTAGGTGTTTTGTCACAAATTGCCAAAGGGGGAGATTGTTAGGTTTTTATTTGTTGGCAATTGTGTACAAAATATTCTAAGTGTATTTTTTACATGTATATGAGCTTTACACAAGTCTAGAATATCTCTGGTCTAAAGAATTGTAAGGTTATTGGAGAAAAGCTGTTGAGTTCACACCGCGTTCACAAACGAGTTCGAACGCGGTGCGTTCACAAACGAATTCGAACGCGAAATCTGCATTCACACAGACAGAGAGCTGCGTTCACAAACGAGTTCGAACGCGAAATCTGCGTTCACACAGACAGAGAGCCGCGTTCACAAACGCGTTCGAACGCAACCTGAAGAATTCAAGCTGTCACGTTCGAACGCACTCGAGCCCGTTCGAACGCACCAACAAAGTTTAAAAATATTGGACTTTCATGAGTACGGATAAGATTCAGATTTGGCTCTATCTTGAAGATCATGAGTACGGATAAGATTCAGATTTGGCTCTATCTTGAAGATCATGAGTACGGATAAGACTCGGATTTGGCTCTATCTTGAATATCATATATAAGGATTATGAAACCCTAACTCTAGGGGTGTGGAAGAAACATTATTGAGGGTGACTTCTTGAAGCTACATCGGTTCTTCTACCAACAAGGTTCCACTCATCTACAAGAATTTAATCTTTCGTCTTAAGGGTGATCTAGACGAAAGATCAATCTCGAGGGCTACTGAGATTGGACTTCAATCACAAGAAGTAGTGAATCGTGGGTTCTAGCGATCAAGACTGAGAGAAACAAAGTCGTTTGGATCGACGGGGTGTTTTGTGAGTCAGTCTTGTAACTGCTACTATTATAGTGATCGGTTTTGATCCGAGTTTGGATCCGTGGTTTTTTTCCCGTTTTGGGTTTTTCCACGTTAAAATCTTGGCGTTCATCTCTACTTTTGTTTTTAATATTTCTTCCGACTGTTACTTAAGCGAACGAGAAATATCATTACCTAGAGGTTAGATACATACGTGTGTCTAGGGATTTATTTTTTTTCAATTTATCCACCACCCAATACCGACTCATGAAGATATTTTGAATTAATTATATCTAGACCAATTGAAATATGTTCTTGCGTCAATATTGCAATTATATTTCTTCCAAACGGTTGCATTATATTTTAGAATTTAATGTATAAATACGAGTGCATATATTTTATATAACTGATGTATATTTTATTATAATAGAATACACAAAATTTATATATATCAGAGTCTTTTACTATAAATAATTAAAAAAAATTAAATTGTAAAATTCCATACGTTTTGCCAAGATAATATCATAGCATCTTAAAAATGGGACTTGGAGGATTTTTGGCCAAAAAGAAAGGGATATTTCGAAAATATCTTCCTAAAACGACAAGAACAAATAAACATATCATGATGCCAACTTCCAGATGATGAGTTGCTCCAAGATAAGCTTATGTCATGACATGAAAAACGATGCACCTATAACCAAACGCCACATAAATCCTTGAGCTCTGCGGACATAATATCATACGATCTTAAAGGCGATCATAAAGTTTTGGGATTAGAGGAATTTTTTAGCCAAAAGATAGGGTTATTCCGAAAATATCTTCCTAAAACGACAAGAACAAACGAACACGTGCTCTTTTATGTGCAGGCAAAATAAGTAAGAGAGTAGCTCCAAATAAGCATGTCTTGTGTGCAGAACTAAAATCTTGCTTTCAATCTAAAACAGGGCTTAAAAGTGGATGATTAGAGAGAATATTACAATATTTGGCCAAAGAAAAAGAAAATAAAAAAGAAAAGGGATGTTTCGATTTCACACCCCATATTACGCACTTATTATGATTTACGTCCCTGCCTATATCTTTCTAAATTTCGTATTACATTTGCATTTCAAAACTCGTGCATGGATACTGTTCTAGATATTTTTCGATCGGTATAAATTAAATGCTCATCGATTTAATAGATAATAATACAATTTTGTTGTTCGTTAGTAGTAGATCTGAAGGGTTGTTTCGGGGAAAAGGAAAAAGTGGAATCCATGTGTCCCGGAGGATTCACCGTTCACGGGATTCGGCCGATCCAAAAAGATGCCGACTCTTTCCAGTCCCAAACGTCGCGCTCTCACTCCCCCACACTAATCTCTCAATCCATTTTGCGGAGAGAAATAAATAGAAGCGTACCCAACTCCCACTCTATTCGCCACTCCTATCTCAGCTCCCACCTTCTGGGTTTGCTTCTTCTTCTCGATCGAGAAAAGAAAGGTCTGATTTTTATTTTTTGTTTTTTTGTACTCCTCCTCGTGCTTGGTTTCTCGATTTGGCTCGGTTGGCTTCCTGTGATTACTACACCTTTGTCGGTTTTCGAGATGAAGAAGGAAGTGAATGGTGCCAATTTTTGCGGAAAAGTAATAGTCGTATTGGGAGAGTTGAATGCTCTTGTTGGGACGTCGGATGCATTGCAGTTTATTGTTGGTAGACTTTTAGATGGATGTGTGGATATGGGAAGTTCGTCGTAGAAATTTATAATCCCTATTTCCCAGTTTTCCATTTTCTTAGAGTTATGATGTAAAGAATGACCAAGGAGAAGTTTTCTCGAGTAGATTCTTTTTTTCTTTTTTAAATTAATTCTTCAACAAAAAGAGCACGTCTTGTTCTTATATGTAGTTTTCAAGATGTGTCGTGTGCACTAGACTGAAGCATGGAATACTACCAAGAAGATCATGCGTTCCCCTTGGAGTTTCACTATATCTTTGGCTAATTCAACTATTTTAGATAATCTTGGTGTTCCGAGAAGCATTTCGTTTCTGTATAAACTGTGATGCAAGTTATGCTATATGCCTTCAAAATACTTGCTTTAACTTTTACATTTCAAAATTTGCTATCTTTTAGGTTGTTTGGCTGAGAAAGAATGGTGAAGTTGGGTTCATTATCTGGAAAGAAGTCCTTGAGTTCAGTGACTTTGAACTTCAAATTACCATACTATACCCAATGGGGCCAAAGCCTGGTCCTCTCTGGCTCAGAACCAGTGCTCGGATCTTGGAATGTGAAGCAGGGCATAGCTTTGAGTCCAGTTCATCAAGGAGATGAGCTCATCTGGTGTGGAAGAGTTGCTGTCTCACTTGGTTTTGAATGTGAGTATAGTTACTATTTGGTGGATGATCATAGAAATATTTTGAGATGGGAAACAGTGAAGAAACGAAAGCTAGTACTACCTGAAGGAATTCAGGAAGGCGACGTAGTGGAAATACATGACTTGTGGCAGGTGTTAATTACTTGCAGATTACCTGTTTATTTACCTTTTATTCTAGCATTTAGAAGTTTTTTTTTTTTTTCAATTTTCCTGCTTCAACAATTTGCATCTAAATGTTATTAATAGAATTTGAATTTTATAATCTGATTATGTCTCCAGTGGTACTTGTCTCTACGTCTTCTCTTTTTTGACTATATGGTAACAGTGTCAAAGTATCATGTAGAACAAATGGTGCACAATATTTGTTTCAAGTACTTGGAAGTAACTTCTAATAGAAGGATGACAACAGCTGAATATCTAAGACTTTAATTCGATGTTCGATCACAAATCAATGACGTCATCCTTGCAGAATTTGGAGTGAAACAAATAAAGTAGGAGACATGCTAAAGGAATCCTAGAGCAAAATTTCATGATGGTTAAACTTTGGTTAAAATGGAACTTATATATTTAAGTATCTTAGATGTTGAAGGAGCGCACTAAATTTACATTATATTGTTATTTGAGTTTGACATTCTCTTATGATAACCAGACAAGATGTTGTATGTAGTATGTAAACATGCCCAAATACTAAGTATCTTAACTTTACAAGGAATCATATGTAACATGCCTATTACAAAATACAAAATCATAACCAGATAGGCTGTCTCTCAAGTATGTCGTCATCCATCAATCTAAGGAGAAACATTCTGTCTCAGCCTTTTAGCTTCTTCTTTTTCAAGAAAGATTTGCTAGGACCATTTACTCTTTCTGTGCAATATATAATTTAAGTCCATGCAATGCCCAAATCTAACATCATGAAGTTACATTCTTTACTCTTTATAGAGAAAGGACTTGACTGTCACGCTGCATATAACGTGCATGCAATTACAAATGGCAAACTCACCCATGGACTAGTAAAATAAAGCAGTGGAAGGTATAAAATCTGGTGCAGAATTTGTTAAGGAACTGGAGAAAGTGGAGTCATTGATAAATTTGAGCTGATTATTCGTGAATTTATTGTTCAATTACCAGACAATTGTTGGTCTGATATCTTATAATTTGTTATTTATTCTGGATCTTCTCCTATTCTTAAATTCATGTTTGATCTGAATTCAGAATGCCTCAGAAGCTCTTTTTCTTCGAAGTGCATTCCAGAATGTCATCTTTAGTGGAACTGAACAATTGGAAGGACAAAAGGGTCCTACAACCCAACTTGAAAACTTAAGTCAGCAAGGTAATTTTCATGTAATTCATTTGGCACCAGTCAAAGATTTAAGTAGTTGATAATTACCATTTTTAGTTTAACGTGACTTGAGCTCTTGAAGTTGAATTGAACAGATATCGTTGTTGTTCAGTTTATGATTAGCTGTCCAAGATCAGAAGCTGGATCAAAAGTAAGCCTAGTGTATATAATTTGTTTATTTCTTCTTCTTATCTACCTAAGGCAAAGGTTCTTAGCCATTCCTCATTTGACTGTGCTTTCTGATACACTATGAAAACTATATGAATGTGCCCAATGCATGGACATGATATAGAGATGTGTGAAATGAAATTTTTTCAGGTTTTTGTTACTGGTAGTGTTTCCCAATTAGGACAATGGAGGGTTCAAGATGGACTACCACTAAGCTATGCCGGAGAATCCATTTGGAAGGCAGATTGTCTGTTGAAGAAAGATGATTTACCAATAAAATATCCTTTTTCCCCTTGACACATCTGTGAAAGCTTAGTTTTGTTTGATGCTTCGGCACTTGTTTCTTTGAATTTCTGGTTTGTCTTTATCCTTAATGTTTGTCCCACATACAAATATGGCCAAGTTACCAAAGGGAAACAAACTACTTTGGAAGTTGGCCCTTACAGGGAGCTAGTTGTTGACATTGCATCAAACAATCGACCAAAATACGTTATCTTGTCTGATGGTGCCTTTCGGGTAAGCATGCAGTCAAAATTTCACCATCTTAAAATGTGCTCCAAAATGGATTTACTGATGCAATAGACGGATATCATAACATTTGGCCCATATAATCTTCTACCTTTGGCAGGAAATTCCATGGAGAGGTGCAGGCGTTGCTATACCAATGTTCTCTGTTAGGTCAAATGATGACCTTGGTGTTGGTGAATTCCTTGACCTAAAGCTACTTGTTGACTGGGCAGTTAATTCAGGCTTTCATCTTGTTCAGCTCCTTCCAGTTAATGATACTTCTGTTCATGGAATGTGGTGGGATTCATATCCATACAGGTTGGTTTCCTTCTTAGAACTTTTAGAATATGCGTTAATGAATGTTTTATGACTAGTGTAATTCATGAACTTCTCCACATAGATGTTATCAAAAAGTTGCACAATCTTGTTAGCCTATCAGATGTAATAAAGGAAATTTCTCTTATTTACAGCTCTCTCTCTGTATTTGCATTGCATCCCTTATACCTGAGAGTACAAGCTCTTTCAGAAAATATTCCAGAAGATATTAAGGTTCCATTATTGAACTTCACAAACTTGATTATTTCATTACTTATTTAGCACCATATTTTTTTAGACAACATCCTTAGTTAAAGTTTGTAATCATTTCACTTTGTACATAATTGCAGCAAGAAATCTTAAGGGCAAAGGAACTGCTAGATAAAAAGGTATGCTTTATAGTGTAATTATGATAATATATTTGCTTGTCTAAGTTGATTTCTTCATCTCTTTTCTTTTTAGATTCCTTGTTATCAAGAGTATTTTGATTCTGTATAGAATGATCAATTTGTGTTCCAAAATTATCATTGATTCTTTTGTTTTCTCCATAAATCCTTACTGAGTCATGCCAATAGCTAAACATAATCTAGATAAGTTAGATGGTACTGATAATCAGAGTATGACCTGTCCGAAAATTTATGTAGAATCTAGATTTTGCTTCACCAAGTATCAACCATATCTCTTGTTGCGTCTTCCCATGAAGTAGTTTATAGCCATAAGATAACAAGTTGCTCAAATCCTTATGCTGTTAAGTAATAGACTAACAATGTATGTCACAATTTTAAGACCCCCACCCCCTCCCCACCCCCCATGTACCCTTATACACCTTACATGGATAGATAAAAAGATAAATAAAAAAGAGAGAATGTGCACGATGTGCAACTCATCTACACTGCATGAAAATATATAATAGAAAACAAGGATTAAATAGGGGTTGGCGAGGCTTGGACTCATCACCTTTAGAAAAGCTAGTATTGGTACTATGTTGGATAACTAGTTGACTTAAAAGCCGAATTTATAAAGGAGCGAACCAACCTTATATTGATAACTTTAGACCTTGTTTGATTTGAGGTTAAGTTCAGAACTCGATTAGTTAGTCTCATTTCTTAGTCTTGATTTTTTTAATAATAAACTTAATTAGATATGAAAAAGATAAAAATATGTTTGGTTACTGAACTAGTTTAGGAGTCTTTGAATCAGTTCAGAGGAATCCTTAAAATCAAAGCAAACAAGGCTTTTAGATTCTACGACCAGGAAATGGTTGGTCATGTTTTTTTTATTGTTTATGTAGTTTAGGTTTATCACAGTGTGCAAGATCTACACTCACTTGACTGACCAGTTCCAATATTCTGAAACGAAAATTGGCTTATAATAACCGGTCTTTATATTCTTTCTCCAGCTGGTCACAAACTTCATGAGATATTTAGTGCTGTTGATTGGTTTATGGCTTAAAAGAAAACTCTCCAGAAGAAAAAGAGCCCGACAAGAAATATCTAGCATTCTGTAGCTGCAATTTTTTTTTTCATAAAATGTGAGTGCATCTGTTGATCTGTTTGTTGACCTGCCAAGCATGAGTGCTCTGCTTTTTATTTAACAGAATGCTCCTATATTTATTGTATCCAGGATGACAAATTTGAGTGAGAATGGTAGCTTGGTACAATGAGTTCAAACTCTTCAGCTACATATTATTGTACAAACCTTGAGTTAAAATGATACATTAATATTGTAGTAATGGGCATTATAGCTTTCTGATAAACTGTTCTCAATATCCATTATAATTTTTGTTTTTCTTATTTTATCTAAAAAGAATCGTAGTCCATTTTCAATATATTTTTCATGGTTTTATTTGCAACATTTTGTATATAGTCGTCAACCTTCATCTTGTTTAATTCAAGTTATTGTTAATGCAGGATGTCGATTATGAGGCAACAATGGCTACTAAATTGTCAATCGCAAGAAAAATATTCAATTTGGAGAAAGATGAAATACTGAATTCCAGTTCCTTCAAGGAGTTCTTCTCTGAGAATCAGGTATAGGTCTTACATAGTTTGATTTCATTTTCTCAGCACATATATTAGCAAGCTCCCAGGAGTTTGTTCATATCTGTGTCCTACTTTATGATTCATTTCTAGTAAGTAGTAACTCCCATGTTGTTGTCAAATAGGATTGGCTGAAGCCATATGCAGCATTTTGCTTTCTGAGGGACTTCTTTGAGACGTCAGATCACACCCAATGGGGTCGGTTTGGTCAGTTTAGTAAAGAGAAGGTACCCTGGTTGGCTGTTGAGTCATCATGTTTACTAATTATCAACACATATACTAGAAAAGTGGAACATATAGCTCTTTTATTCCCAATTCTTCTATTGGTTGTTTGTGGCATATGAGATGTGCACTTAGTTGCTAATAAATACCATTTTTCTTCTTTTAGCTTGAGAAACTTGTGTCCAATGACAGTTTGCACCATGATGTTATACGCTTTCACTACTATATACAGTTCCATCTACATGTACAGGTAAGTTATGAGGCAGACAATTATGTATTCATTTATTATCAACAATACAATCTCAAATTTTAATCTGCATCTTTTTTTACATAACTTTAGTTATCAGAAGCAGCAGCATATGCAAGAAAGAAAAAAGTTGTTCTGAAAGGAGATTTACCAATAGGCGTTGACAGGAGCAGTGTGGATACATGGGTTTATCCCAATTTATTCCGTATGAATACATCTACTGGAGCACCTCCTGATTATTTTGACAAAAATGGTCAAAATTGGGGCTTTCCAACATATAACTGGGAGGAAATGTCCAAGGACAATTATGCATGGTGGCGAGCTCGTTTGACACAGGTTTCCTTTTTTTTCCACATAATGATTGTTTGTTACTATGAAATAAGAACCGTTAATCACTTCATAGCTTTGTTTTGTTTCTTCTACAGATGGCAAAATATTTTACAGCCTATAGAATAGATCACATCTTGGGATTCTTTAGGATCTGGGAGCTTCCTGGTCATGCATGTACTGGTTTAGTTGGAAAATTCCGCCCATCCATTGCTCTGAGTCAGGTTATATCTCATAGTCCTTATTTAACCAGCACAGCAAACAAAAGGGGGAAGCAAACCCTAACATAATTGTCAAGGGATTATACCTTTGAGATAAAAATTTTAGCAGTTAATTGTGTGACTTAATTGGTTTGCCATTTGTATTCTCAGGAGGAACTTGAGAGGGAAGGCATATGGGATTTTAATCGCTTGAGCCGTCCATACATTCGGCAGGAAATGCTACAGGTTTCCTATCCAACTATTTTTTTTCCCAATGTCAACTTTTGAACTACATTTTACTTCTTAGTCCATAGTTAGCATGTTGTTTCAAGATAGTTTACCTTATTTCAGGATAAATTTGGCTCCTTGTGGACTACTGTAGCTTCCAATTTCTTAAATGAGTATCAGAAGCTATGCTATGAGGTAATTATGTTCATTTATGACTCCTTTTCTCTGATTCAACTGGTTAGAAGAGGTATGATTCTTTGATGATCTTTATTACAAGGGTTGCTTTTGTAGTTCAGCTTTTAGTCATGGTAAGCCTTCTGATAGCCTCAGTATATTATGCTAGAGAAATAGTGTAATAAAAGAACTAGCTTGATGGAGTTGATATCTCTCATGCTACTTGCATTGCTCTTCTACCCCCAAGAAAGATTGTGTCCTGTAAGTCAATAGTCTACTAACCTGAGGAATAAGAGTATTAATTACGGAGCATCAAATAAAGTACAGTGGAGATAGAAGACTATTTTCCAGGTTGAGCTTGAATGTAGATTTGATCTATTACAAATCATGAACACCGGATGATCCTTGAAAGGGCAAATTTTATAAAAGGGAAGGCAGGGAAAATACAGGTACATGGTCTTGCTGATGGCATTGTCAGTAAAGGCGTATAGACCTGGGGTAACCTCAATTACATCTTATATGCTGGAGCTGTAGATGTGAGGTAATTGAAATCCCTGAACTACATTATAGTCTATATTCTAGAATCGTAAGATGCTGGGGCTGTAGATGTGAGGTAATTGAAATCCCTGAACTACATTATTGTCTAGATTCTAGAATGGAAGAAATGGTAGAATGTAGCAAATGCAACAGTAAATTAAATCAACAAATAAGAATGCAGAAGCACACAAGATGTCATGTATGAGAAAGCCAAAGTAACTCAACTTTAGGAACAAGGATACCCTATTAGAGTTAAGGAGTCTGCAGGCTGATATTTATATCTGATGTCTATTAGAAAATCATGTTATCGACAAAGTCAACTCAATATTTAAGTGTCTGGATAGGCTGATATTTTTTTTCTTTTTGTTTTTTCCACTCTCTCTCCTTCATTGCAGTAGTATTAAGTAAATATTTTTTTAGTTTTTAGGCTTCATATGTAAGTAATTATTATTTTATTATTTTTCTTATTTTTTTTAAATTTTTTTGAAATTTTTCTGCATTTTAAAAAATATTTCGAATTTTATTTAATTAAAAATAACCCAATCAGATCTGAGCGGCCGATTTAGCCAATACGGCTGATATATATTGTTTTCTAGGGAGGCCGAGCTTGATCTCTATTCTGATTTTTCGAACCTTGTTTAAAAAGGATTACTTCTTGTTGACGCTAGAATTGGTCAAATAGCATGGTGAAAGGATATGGAAATTCTCAAGTAATTCATAGTAAATGACTTTGAATAGCTTTGAAACCTAACTTGCCAAATTGACCCACAAAAAATAATCTCTAAGATTATTGGAGAGAAAAGAAGCATGAAAAGGATCGATATTTCTGTGTGGGTCATTGTAATATCTACACATGTTGGACAAATGTCTCCGCTAATGCTTGCTGAAGTAAGGGGCCTTCTCCATTGGAAAATATATGATGTTTCTGCTTCTTGTTAGCTTCCTCGAGTCAAACATCTTGATATAGGACAAGTAGCTCCGATACCAAACTGATGTAGGACAGATTTAGGGAAGGGATGGTTTCAAAAAAAATATAAGTATATGGATTTTAACAGTAAAAAACAACAAATACGTTAGAACAACAAGGAAATAACACAAGGGAAAAGGTTTCAGAACTGAATCTTGTAAAAAAAAAAAAAGATGTTTGTATGGATACCTTACTGTACAAACTGCCACAGTAATGAAGCCCCAAAAGATATGTTTTCTTGATTTTATGTAGTTAAAAAAAACAGAAATAGAGAAGATATTGATAGAAAAGGAAAATAAATGAGATTAAAGTAGAGAAAGGTAACTTAAAATCACTCCAGTAGGTTTGGCATCACACCATTCTACACTTCATGTGAAGGAAGAAAATGAGAATGTCTCCTTATTCATATGCAACAAAATCATACCCATCTTTACAAAAGATCTTCGTCTCATTTTTTATTAAGGGATATAAGAAACTTTAAACAAACTCAAATTCCTATTTGGATTAGTTCAAAAGAAGTCTTACCCATGTAGATAATCTAACAAGATACTATACTCAAAATATCTTAAATAATCTTAAAATATACCCAAATACAAAAGAACAAAAATACATAAACAAATAGTCAAATAAATAATGAAAATTGAAAATAAGCCATCGAAATTTAATCCTACTAGACTTTACTTGATAAAGACATTCAAAGACAAACTCTTAACTCTTCTGGTCTGGAATACATCCTTGGTCTTTATGCTCTTGCATCACACCTTAGCATGGCCCTGTTGGAGGATGGAACATAAATCCATTTAAGATGGATAGAAATGATGTTGGACGACAAGGTGGGGAGAAAGGAGGAAGGGTTGCACGAAGGAATTGCTAGTTGAAGAAAGTGGGCAGATGATCTGAAGTGTGGAAATAATAGAAAAAAGATGTTTTGATGTTTTGTAAGGAGACAGTCATTAGGTAAAGGGAAAATCGGGACAAGAAGAGGCTTATAAATATTATTTGAAGTCATTATACTATCAAATGTAGTCTTATACAAGGATGGCCTTGTCTTCCGGCACGAGGTGTGTCGAAGCAGTATTGGCACGTAGCATGGGGGGGCACGGCACCCCTCTTGCCACCTAGCAACTATCAGCGGCTGCGAAGATCTCCCTCAGGTGGTCAAAGAGTGGCTGGAGTAGGTGTTTGTAGCTTCTGGAGGGTTGGAGGAGATGATGGTGAAAAGGATCAAGAAGGTGGTAATGATGTCGAGTGAGAGGAGGAAGATGATCTGCCTAAGCGGATTGTTTCCTAAGTTAGACCCCCCTAAGTGGATCTAACTTAAAGTAGCAGATAATCCACTAATTTATTAGATCTGCTTTGAGGATCCTAACTTAGATTCACTTGGATCGTTAATCTGCTACTGTTAATTCATCTTCTCCACCATGGCAACTATGACAGAGAAGGCTTTCAACTGAGTTAAGCCCCCAACACCTCTCTTTCTCTCCATGTCCCTTTCATTCCCACTCCCAAGCCTCTTTGCCTTCTTTTCTTCTTTTTTTTGTTAATTTTTACGTCGGCACAATGCAACGGCATGACACGTGCTCTGTTGAACAGCGATGTTCTGCACACCTAATTTAGTTTGTCACAGAGATCTGAAATTAAGACCAACCAATGTGTCTATTTACTTACCAAATGTTCTGACTGCTAAATTTGTGGTAACTATCACTTGGTACTGCTTTGGTACTTCATAGTAAATTTTTTTGAGCTCTCTAACCTTTTCTTTTTTTAATTTGAAATATATAGTTCAAGGAGGAGTGCAACACAGAGAAAAAGATTATGGCCAAACTGAAAACCAGTTCTGGGAAGTCATTGTGGTCGGAAAAAGAAAATGAGATACGTAGTGGTCTTTTTGATCTTCTGCAGGTAAGTTGCTAATATGGAAAAAGTTGAAACTTTTAATTTGCAGTCATAACGGCTATTTACTATCCAGTCATTTTCGAAGAACTTCTGCAAGTAACATGCTTGTGACAGAAATCAGTTATTTTCATATATGTGCAGAATATAGTTCTTATAAGAGATCCAGAAGACTCTAGAAAATTCTATCCTCGTTTCAATCTTGAAGATACATCAAGTTTCAGAGATTTAGATGAAAAGAGGTACTTGCAGAATGCTGCATAACTCAAATTTCCAGTCCTATACAAGAATCAATATCCAAAGCACTGTCCTTCTGATCAATATTCTCTGTTATGTTGTCTAAGTTAAATCTTTATGGAAACTTGTTTAGGTCACTTTTTATAGATTTTCCTGACTAGATATTTTCTTTGCTTGGATTGTACAATTACTAGTGATCTTTAGATCTTTTGAATATCAGTGATATCTCTATGAAATAGTAAATTTGTTTGTTCCTGATTTTTTCTTGATACAGCAAAAATGTTCTCAGAAGATTATACTATGATTACTACTTCAGCCGGCAAGAAAATCTATGGCGTCAAAATGCATTGAAAACTCTGCCAGCTTTGTTGAACTCATCAGATATGTTGGCGTGTGGAGAAGATCTTGGACTTATTCCTTCTTGTGTTCATCCTGTACATATCCTTTCTGCTGCAGGTCAATACAAGTATTTCCTGTTAACTACTTGACCACTGATTATGTTCCTACAATTTTCTATTCAGGTTATGCAGGAACTGGGGTTAATTGGATTACGTATCCAAAGAATGCCGAGTGAAGCAAACTTAGAATTTGGCATTCCATCTCTGTACAGCTATATGACGGTGAGCTCTTCACAAGATCTAACCCCAAAGTTCATTCTAATTCTACCTTAAGACTCTTGAGAATATTAATACACTTTAAGCAAAGTCAGAAGGGAAAGTAAAGATAGAAATTAGGAAGGAATATTTTTATCGGAAGAAAATAAACCTTCACTTAGAATGTTCTTTTGAAGTATACATTCAATACATGTTAAATATTCTTTGTCTGTACTATGGGAAATCTTGCTTTGTCCAGGCATTTTTCTAATGGATAATTTGATGTATGAA
The DNA here is from genome assembly GCF_048772165.1 of Typha angustifolia. Classification (NCBI taxonomy): domain Eukaryota; kingdom Viridiplantae; phylum Streptophyta; class Magnoliopsida; order Poales; family Typhaceae; genus Typha; species Typha angustifolia. The sequence continues at coordinate 3,832,107 of NC_133252.1, read as the reverse complement.
GATGATACAGTTCTGATGCCAAACAGATGTAGGATGGGTATAGGAGAACAAAGAATTTAAGGTTAAGGATCAAAGATAGGAGAAACAAATATACAGTTAAATAGAAAAACTGGAAATAGACTAGAAAAAAATAGAAAATAATAAAAGGGAAAGAACACTGTCAGGTCTCAAATCTGATCAAAGAGGTTTGTACGGTTTGCTACGGTGTCCAACAGTACAGTTGCTACATAAGTATCGCCTTATATATATATATATATTCTGGTTTTCTGCAGTGAAAGGAAAAAATAGAAACAACAATATAGGGCTTGAAATCTAGGTTTGGAGTCTAAGATGATTGCATATTTGCATGGAGGCTACTTTGAGAAAAGACGTTCGCAACAGACAGCAAAGAGAAAGAAGAAAAAGAAGAAAGAAAAAATAAAGGATACCAGACTCACTTTGGCGTATCACACCTAAGGGTTTGGTATCACACCAGTCTATGTCACTTCAAATAATTGACAACAATGAGAAAATAACCCAAATAACTTAATCCATCTATGCTTAACTCAGTAAGGACATTTGAAAACCAACTACCAACTCTCTAATTTAGAATATTTTCCTTTATGCTGCTGCATCATAATCTTTTTTTGGGCTTTACATCTCTGCATAAATTATAGAGTAACTGAAAAGGAAATAATTGATGTGTTGGAAATTCAACCATGTAATAGCGCAACATATTTGAAAATTGAGTAGGATGATCCTTCATTATGAATGGTATCTTTGTAGCTTGTTAGATAACTATCTTCTCTGTATCATATGTGGAATGTTTGTTTGGGTCTGAGACTGGTTGATACAATGCGTTTATGTGTTGTATAAATAATTAACATTTTAATAATTTAAGAACAACTAAAAGAGAGTGGTTTCCAATACAATTTCAGGTTTGCGCCCCATCATGTCATGACTGCTCCCCCCTGCGTGCTTGGTGGGAGGAAGATGAGGGTAGAAGGGACCGTTTCTTTAAAACAGTGGTTGGTTGCAACGATGTGCCCCCTTCTCATTGCACACCAGATGTGGCATACTTCATTCTTCAACAACACTTTCAAGCGCCATCAATGTGGGCAATCTTTCCACTTCAGGTATTACATCCTAAATTAGATGCTGCACTTAAGCTCAACCATTTTAGCAAATCACACTGAGAGTTTCTTCCTTTTTAGGATTTGTTGGCATTGAAAGAAGAATACACTACTCGGCCAGCAGTAGAGGAAACGATCAATGATCCCACAAACCCAAAGCATTATTGGAGATTTCGTAAGTATTTTTTCCATTTATAAATATTAGAAAATAAATTTCTTGATGGAAGATGATTCCTTAACTTACTAGAGTAAGTTATCCAAATCGTCATCATTGGCTGTCCGACCTTTCCAACAATATGGGTTAATCGGAGCACTTACATATGAACTTACAAACTGACGTATCTATCTTGTACTTTTTAGCATCATAATTCCGTAATTATAAGTCTACTACCATATTTACACCTTTATGCTCTTATGGTGCAGGTGTACATGTGTCTTTGGAGTCTTTGCTGGACGATAAGGACCTTGAAGCAACAATTAAAGATCTTGTGAGTAGTAGTGGGAGGTCATATCCAGGGTGTGACGGTGCAGACTTGTTGAAGAAGCAAGTGGTAGAGGAGCAAGAAAAGCTATCTAAGGTTCATTTAAATGGTAACTCATAGAAAGAACAACGTTTATCCTGTATACTCGTCTCGTTTACTATTCTGCATAACCTCCTACCCACACGCTGCTCAAATTTTGTTATTTATGCTCTTTATATTCAAGCTTTATATTGTATTAGTTTAAATAGCATATAATCAATAAGTAATTCGAGTAGCACACTCAAGATGTCTTCAATAAAGATGCTACTAGGTTGTAGTTTTCTGTGAATCCCTAACTTTTCTTTATATTTTTCGCATTTAAAATAGTTGGGACTAAAGGTTTGGTGTTGTTGTTGTTGTTGTTGATGACGATGGATTTGAGTAACATGACATTCATGTGTATAATTTTTGGTATCCTATCATAAGGTGTCCAGATTAAACAAACAGGTCACTAAGTGATTCCACATATGATTCTGCAACTATCTGATGTGCAAATAATCCAGTTTTTACTAGATAATTATTAGGTGATTAATGGTTTGATCTTTAGGTTATGTAAGCTCGTTTCCAAATCCTTTGTGCGATCCTTCTTGTGATCACCTCACCTTGATGAGAAAGATCAAACTATTTATCTCAGTATCAAACTACACCACTGACGTAGTGCAAGGAGTAGAGAGTTGAGGCAAGGGGAGAAAAAAGTGACCAAGCTCATTGGATCATCAAAAATGCATTTTGAAGTAGAGAGTTGATATTTTCATAATGCATAAATTACATTTTAACCCCCTAAATTATGATTCATTATCATTTAAACCCTCTGAAGGACAAAAGCATATAATTTATCTCCTATATTACTTAAGTATTACAATCTTATCCCTTTATAGGGGTGCTATTTTGTTTTCAATAGTATGATGTATCATGAAGTGTTATTTAGGCTTCCATATATGATAATTTGTCCACAAGACAAAAGAAGGTTATGGCATGCAATGCCAAAAGGAAAAAAAAAAAAAAGAGAAGAAAATCCAAAGTAGAGCTACAATTTGGGACCATGGAAGTAGCATGTGACGCCCTCATCAAAATTTTGGTTAAAATTGAAGTGTCCTGGCAGTTTAAGGGCATCAGCAATACAGTAGCAAAGCTTAACTTAAAAATTACGGCATTTAGGTTAAATTTGAGCTTATTCACTACTGGACAAGTCTCAGGCTTATCCATTGATGCATCGATAAGAGCAAATGACGACCTCTTTGATCTTAGCCATTCTAAAATCTAGAAAAGATATTTTTTTCTTATATAAGGGCTTGAATCCACTACTTGTATTTTATAGGTTTGAGTATATAAAAAAAAGTAAAACTTAATTAAGATGACTTTTCTCTAAGTGTTAACGAAAACTTTATCTATTTCTTACTTTATTTCATTTTATGAAGAAATTGTAGTACTGCACGGACTTGTTAAAACACTAAAAAATGTTAAAGTCCGTGACAAGCAGCATCCTAGTGTCAAATAAGCTCTTAAATTGTAGTTGCTCATTTATTAAGCAAATCAAAACTTGAGCTCCAATTGGAGCTCACCTGATAAACGAGCAAGTGTCCAGTCTGCCTCAAATTAGCTGGTAGAAATAAACATTCATTATATACATCTATAAGGCACAACTATTTCACATAGTTGGTAGCAGCTGGTAGATTATCTCTGAATTCTTGACCGTTGGAAGTTAGAATACTAGCCAGCTTACTTCAAGCTCAGGCAAACACAAGCTTCGCCCCAATAGTATCATGTCAAGCTTGAGCCTTCTTAGCTCCTCCGATCTAAACTCGTTATATTCTACTTAAGCAACTTAGGTAAACCGTCATCAATGTCCCCTGTATTAGTACGAGCCTCATGCACTGGGATGCCCTCTTAGCTAGGAGTAAAAGAATATGCGATGTACTGCATTATAACCTACCAAAATTCGTTGCAAGAGCATGAGCCTTGCTTAAAATGGTGGAATCTAACTCGATCACGAACCACAATTTCCCGGTTGTAGATCTTTGATATCAGCTTCGCAACATTATGGCAATCTGCACAAAACCGGAGATTCTTTACAACCCTAAGAGTAGATCCTGGAGGGGTGCTGATGAGGCCGAAACTGATAGCCAACTTCTCACTGTGATGCCCAAGTGCTTGTTCCTTCTCTTCCTCATCTATGTCATACAGAACATCCGCAGTCTCTGCATTATATCCTTCTTGATCCATCCTTTTCCTCATCTCTACCAACTTTGCAGAGATCTCCTCATAGTTTGGATGGGATTTGTCACCCGAAATGAACTCGTGAATCATATTGCCAATCTCGATTGAGCTGCAGCCAGGCGTCTTCCTTATCCCATTGTCCTTCATGATCTTCCTAATCTTCTCTACTTCCTTCCACCTCCCAACTGAGGCATAGAGATTTGATTGAAGCACGTAGTCCCCGCTTCCATGTGCTTCCATCTCTGAGACAACTCGCTCAGCCAATTCGACGTTCTTGTGAAGTCTGCAGCCACCGAGCAAAGCCCTCCAAACAACAATGTCAGGCTTGATCGGCATTGCTTTTATAAGTTCTTCAGCTTCCTTTAGATGCCCACAGCGTCCAAGCAAATCCACCATGCATGCATAATGCTCTACTATTAGTTCGACACCATACTTCTTTGCGGTGAAGTAAAAATGTCTCCTTCCTTCATCTATGAATCCACCATGGCTACAAGCCAAGAGGACACCAACAAAAGTAACTTCGTCAGGTCTAACCATGCTTTCCAGTTGCATCTCGCTAAACACGTCCAAAGCTTTTGATGAGTGGCCATTCATGGCTAAACCATTGATCATCGCATTCCAAGTACATGTGTTCTTCTCCCTTAAGGCCCCAAAAACATCCAAAGCAAACTCCACAGCTCCGCACTTGGAGTACATGTCAACAAGAGCTGAACCAAGAAATGGGTCCAATTGGAACTTCTTCTTGCTTATCAAAACATGGATCCACTTCCCCGCATCCAAAGCCCCAACACTGGCGCAAGCTGATAGGACACTAGCAATCGTCACCCGATTTGGCATTAACTTCTCCAGAAGCATCCGGCGGAATAAGTGCAAAGCAACAAGAGGATGCTGATTTCGAACATAACATGATATCACAGAATTCCAAGAAACTAAGTCCCTTTCAGGCATTTCATCAAACATATGTCTCGCTAAGGCCACATTGCCAGCACTGGAGAACATGGTAATCATCAAAGTCCATGTGACGGGACTCGGAACCGGAACCAGCTCGAACAACCGACATGCAGAGCTGACGTCCCCCGATTCGGCATAACCATGAATCATGGAATTAAACGAGACGGTATCTCTCTGCGTCATTTCATCGAACAGCTTACGGGCAGTGAACAACCTACCGCAAACGCAATAGCACCGAATGAAACCATTCTGGATCCGAGTATAGTTGGTGAATCCAATCTTAAAAGAGAGGGAATGGAGCTGGGTGACTTGGGCAATGGAGTTAGAATTGGAGGAAGCCTTGAGAAGGGATTGGAAGGTGAATTCATTGAGGGATGGGCGATGGGTTTGGGTGGCGAAGAAAGCGAAGGCGTGCGAAGGGGAGGAGGCGGCGGCGTAGGCTAAGATTATGGAATTAAAGATGGGGAAGGGGAGGGAGGAGGAGGGTAGTTGGAGGAGGAGTTGGGCATGGATTTGTTGCAGTTGTTTGATGGTTATGGTGGAAGGAGGGTGCAAGAGAGAAGCGATGCTTTTCTTCTTCTTCTTCTTCTTCTTCTTGCCTTGGAAAATTAGAGCACATGGAGAGAACTTCAACTGCATGGATGATTGTGGATGCACAGATAGATAGATAGATAGATAGATGGTTACTAAAGTTTGAAATCATTTTTGTTTGTATGCTCTCTTTTTTTTCAAAACATATTTCCCACTGATTCTTTTTTTGTTGAAATATCATAATTACCACTAAAATCTTTCTAAATATTTTAGAATTATCATTATGGTTAGTTTTTGACAAAAATTCTTAATAGTTTGTTAAAATTAATAAATATATGCATATCACTAAAATACTATTATTTGTTATAATTTAGATGGTAAAGTACTTATCACTGATTTTCTTTTTCTTTTTAATAAATGCTGAGCACATGAACCGCACTATTATGGAGCATGCATGAGGCTACATACTCGATTACTTAGTAGTTTTGGGCAGATACAGGGAACGTCGATGTATCCCTAATTAATAGATTACCCTTATTTCCATTTGATGGAGCACTACTATATATGATGTATGGATTGACAGATAGGTACAACTATTACATGTTGGAACTTTTGGTTGCATATCATATATTCATACTTATATAAGTTGGATGCCAAGTCTAAAGTAATGCATTTTCATTGGGTACGAGCAAAATGATTTTGAGTATTGCTTTTGAGATAAAGAAAATAGAATAATTATTAGATACAAAAATATAATATTCAATGAAAATATGAGTAAAAGGACAGATTTGATAAAGAAGCAAAACAACAAAGAATATGTATAGTTGAGGAGATAATTGGAAGAGATTCTCGAGGGTCAGAAATAGGGCAAAATTATAACTAGAATCTAAAACCCCGTTGCTCTTTGGGGATCTACCATAACTTTGCATGAAAAAATTTCAGCAGATGGACTTAAGTATGCCTTCTCCACTGTCTGGGTGATATGGAAAGCAAGAAACAGCTAGATCTTTAATTAGAAGCAACCTTTCCCGTTGTTATTATTGAAGAAGATGCTAGGTTAATGTAGAATGGTGCCTCCCTCCCTACAGCTTTTCAAGGGGAACATGAAGCCCATGATAAGCCAAAAACTCCAAATGTTCAAGGGGAGTGTCGTTTCATGGCAGAGATCTCATTTGCTGGGTAGATGCCTCCTGGAGAGGTTCTTTCGTTGGCAGGGTGGGTATTCATCTAATAAAATTCCCCAGCACTAAATGCTTAGATAAAGCTATTTATTTGAAGCACTGCAATAGTGCCCTATTAGGGGAGGTGCACTCTCTCCTATTGGGATTAAAAGAGCTCAGTTCTCACCCTTGCTGCTCCAACTGTTGGATTTTCAGCGATTGTCTTGAGATAATTGCTGCTATCAATGGGTGTGGCGATCTAGTTAACTAGTCAATAGCAAGTATCATCCAAGACTATAGGGATTTCATAGCAGCTAACATTGTTGTTAGGGTTTTACTTATCAGTAATATCAACGATAGTGTAGCACATCCTGTTGCTAGGCTAACAGCGAGGAATGGTCAAAGCACTATTTGCACTAGCCGATCTGATGTACCTACCTTCTACTTAAGTTTTTAAAAAGTCTACGGACCATAGTCAAAAAAAAAAAGGGCCTTCAGAAGATCCACACAAAGAAGAATTCTATAGATATATTGACCAAGGTAGTTCTATTTAAGAAGTTGATGTTATATTTGGCTTCTCTTAGTCTTTGTGAATGAAGACTAACTTGAGATCCCTATCAAAGTTGAGATTCCTGCATATTGAAGACTAACTCACACCCTCATCATATTATCAGTGGAATTAATTAGTCTCCAAGTAAGAGATTGTTATGAAGCAAAGTCCTAACTAGACTTGGCCTTATCGAAGTTATTAAGTCCTAATTAGACTTGGCCTTATCGAAGTTATTGAGTTAATTCCTAAAGGCTTTAGGAATATGTAAGAATCCTTATTTATTTAGATTCTTACTTAAAGACTTTCATATTGATTCAATATTATTTTCTTTTGTAAATTGTCCTTAGGAAAAAGAAGATTTGGCTTATGTGGTTCTAATCTTAATTAGGATTTTCACATCTCCCTTCTACGAGAGTACGAGAGGAGACTAGGGGTTCAATACAACTCATAAGACATAATTTAATACCACAAGAGTTCATGAGCAATCTAAGAGTGATGAGTCTTATAGAGAGGAGGGAAAATATGAGTTCTTAGATTGTATTGAGAGTGATATCTCCTTAATATTTCTCTTCTTATATTAATATTAGTAAAATCAGCAGAATCTCTATAGACGTAGCCCATATTAGCTGAACTATGAAAAAATACCTTTGTCTCTTATGTGATTATTTTTGTCACATTCCATTTGCCTAGACTCCGTGCTATTCCCAACATCTATTTATAAAGAATAAAACTAAACTTAATGACTTCATAAACCATAGGAACTGGTTAAGCTCATAGACTTTTTATATAAAGTTGATGACATGGCGAGATCTTAGACTTTTAATTTTATCTCTACATCAAATTGGTAGAAATTTTGTAAATGGTCACAAAGTGACCTCAATATTATTGACATCAGGTTCTTTGACAAGACAAACATTTAAAATGACGTTATTCTTTGTATTAAACAAGCTTGTTCCAAAACAATATTGCAGTCAAATGAGGTTAATATATAATATATGCAGAAAAGGTTCTGTACCTTCGTTTCAAATGGGAAGTAGCAGGTGACACTCTTACGGCCGGATGAATCTATTGCTTGACCATTTATTAGCAAGACTACGCTTTGTGGCATCCTTAGCTAGAAGCCATCAGCCAAGCAAGCCTCCCAGAATAGCTTGTTATCCTCCAACTCATACACCCTCTTCTCTTTGCTTACTTCTTCACCACCTGCCTCTACCTTAAAATTTTCATCATCATCGTCATCGACCATGGGCTCATTTGCATGGTCGATCTCCGCGAAATGCTGCTTCCAGCTAAACCACGCCTCGTCCTCGCCTCGGTCTTCCATCTCCTCGCACCGCGACTCAGCGTCGTAATGATCATCAACGAAAACAACAATCATAGCGTCGCAATCATCGGAGTCCCCGCTCGACTCAAAGACGGCCTGGAAGGGGCCGCCTGCCGAGCTCCAACTCATGATGACACAGCTCTTGGAGATGAGCTATGAACACACACACACATATATATATATATAGAGAGAGAGAGAGAGAGATGGATTGAAAAAAAAAGAGAGAAGGGAGATTTGGTATTAGTTTGAGTCGTCAATTAATGAATGTGGTTGGTCAGTTACTTTCCAATGTATGGAAATTGCTGTTACATTGACGAAAGGAGTATTTCTCTGGTTTCAATTTAGTTCGTGTGGAAATTGTAGGGTTTCAGAATGGCCGGTCATCGGCGTCTGTGAGGGGTTTTTCCAAAGTGTGACGTGGGACTACTTCTAGAAGACGAGAATCTTAAATGTGAATGAATGCCAAGTACTTCACGCACGCACCCAATATGAGGTCATCTAACTATTATTTTTTATATTTATTTATAGTTTAAAAGAAGACTGTAATAATTATTTTTCCTATGATATAAAATAAAAATATATATCTTTTATGAAGTAGATCGGTAAGGATATCTAATAAAAGTAAATTGATAATTAGATTAATGTGTAATATAAGATATAATATTAATAAATAATATTTATATTTAAATATATTTCTGAAATGAATAGGGAGTAAGTGTGTACACTATCTTTGGAAAGCGACTTGAGCCTAAAGTTGATCCATAGTCCAATTTTGAACTCTATAAATTATATCTTAAGTTAAGGATATCTTTTATTTTTTTTTTATTAAATTATTAAGTTTTAATTTAAAAGGTAAGTTTGAGAGGTATAAATATGAATATTAATTTTATTTGTATGAGATTTTTTAAAATATATAGAAAGAAAACCCTGAAAGTAAAGTAGCCGTACCTTTTTGTATCAAAGCAGCCATCCTTCTTGACGAAGAATTGAAGGTTGGACTGCACGTTAGACATTGATGAGGAAACGCTCCTTTTATCATCTGCTTCTAGATTTAGGAAAGAAGAACAATGAATTGAATAGTTCTCGTAAACTAGGTTAGAAAGAGGAGGAGGAGTCCATTGAAATATAAATACTTGGAAAAAGAAAATGGAAAGCCAGGAGGTTGTTTATAGGAACTTTTTGAATTGATTCAATAACTAAATATTTTAAAAAAAAATTAAAACTAATTAATTAAATTTAGAATTTAATCTCAAACTGAACAAAACCTAATCAATATATTTAGATTTTTGCATAGCGTAAGAAATCAAAGAATTTATTCTTGAAACAATGTGTTTGATGAAAGATGGATGTTACAAGAAGCTCAATATGTCAAAGTGTTCAAAGGGATAAATAGTGCTGAATGATAGTGGCATATTAACAATGTCAAATAAACAGTGTCAGATGAATAATACACTTAAGAATTTCTTTTCTTTTTAACAAATGGAATCCATTACTTATTGCATAACTTATTTATTCAGTACAGAATATTTTCTCTGGTAAACAAAAAAAAATTCCTCCAGAAGAAAAATCTAACAAAAAATTAAATGAAAATGCATTCAGAAGGAGAGAAGAAAACAATCACATCTAGAAGTCAATTTCTCACGTAGGGTGATGACAAACCTCTCATCAAATGAATGCTTTTATTTCCTTATATTGGTGTCCCATCAGCTTGTCGTTTTATTAAGTAATTATCAATTAATTAATGATGATCTTGGTTTGTAAGAGTATGGAATAATTTCGTCCGCATTTCTTGTCCAAGGAGTCAAGGAGTCCAATTTGGAATGACCCAATATTTGATATATTTGTAGAAAATTATGTAGCAAACTGTGAAGTACTGATTTCTCTCTTCACACCTATAATGAGTGACATCTTTTACTGCTTGACATAGAGAAACGGGATGGTATTTATTACAGTTCTCTGTCGGATGCTAGATATCTATGGGCTGTAAAAGAATTGGTGATTTTCTTATGCATCATTTAGTTAATTGTCTTAACTTTATTATGCATGTAGTTGGGATGAGTCAAACAAATGGATGTATACTTTTGCACCAAAAATATATAGTATCATGTCTGAAGAGGTGCAAGAGAAAAATTATATGGAGGACCGAAAGCTATTCAAAGCTAATTGCCCAAAGCAAAAAGACTATTAAGTGCATTAAGTTGCATCGCTAATATATATGTTTTGAAAAGAAAAATAAATATTTTTCTTTATTTTAGTGTCTTTGTGTGACTTGAGATGGGTTTATTTGGTTATTTTTTAGCTACGTGTTCATATTGATTTGTTCTTTAAAAATCTATCTCTAGTTCTTCACATTTTTTTTTTAAAGATAGATTTTATTTCAAACGGTTAGCTTCCATGGTTACAAAAGGCCCCATTGATATCAGAGGCGCAATATTGTAAAAGCAAAGAGCGAAAAGCTCCCAGTTAGGTACAGCCAAATCCTTGTGTGCGACTCAAATTTGTTAGCCAACCGAAGATATTATTGGCTTCATGAAAAACAAAATTTTTTTTTGATTTGTTGGTATTTTTGTAATAGAGTGGTAATATCAACTATGATGGTTTTAATGGACCAGGGAAGGGTGGTCTAGCTAGTTAACATGTTGACTAAAAAAAAAGAGTCCATTTCAAGCCATACACGATCTACAGAGCTTATGGAGGTAGCGTGGAGAGCATCTAACATTAACGAGGCTTCAACTACAAGTGTTGAGGTAAATTTGCCACTTCGATTACTTACAAAGATAGGCCCACTATTAGCTTGTTTGTTTACAAATCTTGTATCTCCACATTCCATAGGTCCTATGAAGGAGCCATCAGAGTTGATTTTAATCCAGCCCAAAGGTGGAGGCTCCCAAATATCAATGATAAATTTACATTTGTAGAATAAATAATTAATGGATTCACAAAAAATGCCACAATTAGGACACAAAGAGGCAGTACCAATGTTCATAAAGTAAAGCAGATTAAAAGTAGGAAGATGGCCCCAGCAAACTTTCCAAAAAAACACCTTGACTTTAGTAAGAATAGTGATAGACTAAAATTTCTTCCGGCCTTTCCAAGGGGGTTCAAAGACAAGCGGTTTGTTCAAGAAGGAGTAGACAGTTTTGGCGGTGGCATGCCTGGTCGGATGAGTAGTCCAAACCTAATAATCAATGGTTTCCATGATGGGAAGATGGATAGCAAAGATCACCTATATTAATAATTTAGTCCTCGGCCCAAATCCTACGGATAATAAGATCAAAGACAAGAGAAACCAAGCCAATCTCCCTAACATTAAAAAAGGTAGGCCAATAACTCAAAGGAATGGGAGAGAGACAGGGTCCCAGGTTATGCTCGTCAATCTGCCATTACCAATTATTTTAAGCAAATTAGTGCAAATAGCAGTCATGGTGTCCCAAACAATCCGCTAGCTCCAAGCAAGACTAGGGGTGTAAAGGTTCATATTTAGCAGTAACTAAGCTAACCCTAGGGAACTACTCAAGGTTAAGCACCGATAATACCATTTTGTCAACTAGGGACAAGTGAACAATGCGAAGGTCTCTAATGGCCAGGCCCCCATTATTCTTAAGCTGAGTAACTTTGTGACTTGATTTATCCCGCAAGAATTTTCTAGAGAGCTTGGCTTTCCCATCAATGGTCGTGAGGAAAGTCCAAGAGGAAGACATAAGATAAATCGACATAGTGTTGAGGACCAAGTTAATGAGAGTAACGCGCCTTGCTTGGGACAAGGAAGCACGTTTTCATCCTGCTAACTTGGCCTCAACTTTTTTTAAGAAAAAATCTCCTGGTCATGGATAAACAAACGTTTAGGAGAAATTCTAGCCCTTAGATACTTAAAGGGAAAACTCCCTTCTGTCATATTAAGAATATGCAAAATGTTGTTTTTCAAAGTAGGTGGTCTTGGAGGAGGAAAAATCTTCAGACTTTAAAAGGTAATCCTCAAATTAATGATAGTTTTATACTTTTCAAAGATATCCATAATTTTAGTGCAAGAGGAAGCACTAGCGTTAAAGCATAGGAAGAGGTCATCATCATACATGAGATGGCTAATAGTACAATCTTTAATGTTGAAAGGAGTAAGGTAATTTTTTAGCACAGTTCACTTATTAAGGGGGAAAAAGTTTTCAACACCAAGATAAAAAAGATAAAGGAAAATGGAGTTGTCCCGATGGATACCCCATCATTAAACTAATTAGAAGTATTACCATTTATCAACACAACATAGGTAAGGGAAGATAGACAAGCAGAAATCCAGTTAATAAATTTGATAAGAAAACCCATGTGCTCCATACAATCAGTAATAGCCTCCTAGTTTAATTAGTTATAGGCTTTTCAAGCTCAATTTATCAAAACAAAATCTTTTTTATACTAGGAGAATTTAAAACATGAACAATCTCCTAGATAAGGGCTATATTACTATAAATATGGCAACTAGTCACAAAAGTTGTCTGCTTAGGCCCTACCAAAGTATGGAGGATAGGCTTAATCCTATTAGCCAAGATTTTAGCTAAAATATGATAATTAATATTGCAGAAGGAAATAGGCCTGTAATCTATAACCTTGGCGGGGTTTTCATTCTTAAGGATAAGGGAAATAAAGGTTTGGCCCCAGGTCCAAGCCAAAGCATTAGAGTGCTAAAAATGAGTAATTGACTCAATAAAGTATTGCCCAAGGATTTCCCAAAAATATTTATAAAATTCAACATGATAACCATTAGGGCCAATGGCCTTTTTAGCCAACAAAGACCACAAGGCCTTTCATCTCTACCAGGTTAACTTCCTTAGTGAAATCATCATCGCAGATAGAAATCAAGAAAGGATTGTAAGCCAGTCTTCTGAAAGTCTGGTTCCTTCAACATCCACATGCCATAGATCCTTGTAGAAGTTTACAAATTTGGATTCAATACCAGTGGCACTAACAATCACATTCCCAACCTGATTTATTATAAAATTGATACAATTTTTTTGTCCACAGATTTTAGTGGACAGATGAAAAATGCAGTATTTGCATCCCCATCCTTAAGCCAGCTGACACAAGACTTGCTCTGCCACTTGAGACTTAACTGTCTAAGGAAAGCATAAAATTTGCGATGGAGCATTGAAATATGAGAGCTTTCAAGAGGAGTTAGAGTGCTAGTTCTCTCTTTAAGCTCTAGATTCGTAATTTAGGAATTAACCTTAGTAAGGTTAACCTCAAGATTGCTAAGAGAAAATTTATTCCAGTGCAACAACAAACTACACAACTGAGACAACTTATGATTGAAAATGGAGAAGGGGGAGAGTTGATTTTTAAGATAGTTCTTCTTCCGAAAAGAATTAACAATCTCCCTAATTGCCAGATAATCAAACCAAAACCATTCAAATCTAAAGAGGTTCCTACCAACCTTAGCTTCAAAACTAAGAGAAATCAAGAGAGGAATATGATCAGAGGCAATCCAAGGCAAATATTTAACAATAACTTTAGAGAAAAAAGAAATAAAATTTGCATCACCAAACATTCTATCCAAACAAAATAAGATACAGGAAATACCATGCCAATTATTGCACCAAGTGTATGGTAAACCATCAAAACTGAAATTGTTTATGACATTCTTTGAAATAAAATTTTTAAAAGTCATAATGGAGTAGTTAGCTCTAAAGAAGGTACCACCCAACTTGTCACTAGGATTAATAGCGCAATTTAAATCCCCGACAACCATCCATGGTATGCAGGAGAAATCAACATTACTTAATTCATGAAATAACCAAATGTGATTCATAGTTGTCGTACTAGCATAAATAACAAATGCAATCCAGGAGCACTTACCTTCTAGGGTAGCTATACCATGGATGATTTGGTTTGAAGATTGGACATCATAAAATTTTACCTTTTTTATTTTCTAGCATATTAGGATTCCTCCACTAGTTACCTTGGAGTGAAACATCCATCCCAAGTAGGTCTCATTCTGTTAATAAAAAGTTTTGAACAATGATCAAAGTGTGAGTTTCTCAAAGAATTGCCATGTCGGGCTATGATAATTTAGAAAATTTATGAGAAAGATAGGCCCTCATTTTTGGCAAGCCCGCAATAGTTCCAACAGATGAGATACATAATTAAACTTGGTGTGAGGGGGGTTATCACAGAGCGACCGCAATTGCATCAGACATGGCTCAACTCCTTGCAACAACCCTTCATCATCGTCTCGAGAGGTAGTTTTATTAACAGCCTTCCTCCCTTTTGTTTTAGCAAGGGCAGGAATTTGCAGCTCAGAAGATATGGGAACCCCATTTCTCTTTTGCTTAATGTAAGCCGCTAATGAACACGGCTCCAGGTCTTTATAGAGCAACTCCTCTTGCATTTCAATATCGGTCCCAAAAGCGAGTCAAGACCTTGATTACAACCTCTGAAGGGGTTGCCGAAGTATAGGTAGTTAAATTACGACCAATACGGCCACAATTGAAATAGACAATAGGGAGGTTTTCATAGGTCACAGCATGATAGATCTTTGTCCCCGGCAGCCCTACCTCCATAGATTGTTTAAGTGGAGTAGAGAGATTAATTTTGATGCAAATGCGGGCAAACCTCCCACACATATGAGCCTAGGTGTACCCATCAATCTTAAGTGGTCGACCAATATTTGAGGCCACGTTTAGGAGGAGATCCTCCAACTAGTATTCCACCATGAACCCCAAGAATTGGACCCAAACTGGCACAGTCTGGATATCCTCTCTAAGTAGTTGAAAGTTTAGCCACTAAGGTATAAGGTTTAGAACCATACCTAAGAAAGTCCATGGCCCCCTAGTTAGCACCTTCACCATATCATCCTCGAAATTCTACTTAAAGGTGAAGAAACTAGAGGCCATATTAATGATCTCTAGCTGGCCAACTAGTTTCCAACACTGAGTAGATTCCTTGATCAGATAGGCCAAAGGTGGCGACCTACCTAGAAATTTACCTATTAAGCTAAATCTCTATTCCACCTAGCTAGCTTTTAACCTTTCCAAGTCTAGGTCAACTGAGCTAGAAGCCATCAACTGTAGTTGTTGGAGGATGGTGCTACAGGTGGGGCCTCTGAATAATTGTGCCTAGGAGGTAGGAGTAGATTATATTTTTCATCAAGGTTCCCACTAATGTTGGAGGTTGGAGCTAAGGCAACTTCTTTGGGTTTTTCTTGACGAGTATCTTGAGCAGGAGTATCAATAACTCCCTCCGCAGGAGGTGCATTGACTATTTCAGGAGGTAAAGGAAGTGCTAGGGGATCTGGTGGAAGCTTAGGTGGGGTTGGCATAGGAGAAATCACTAGAGGGGGAACAGATAGGGAAACGATTCCATTTTTAAAGACCTTATCTTATCTATAGTTCTTCACATGTTTTGAATGCGTTTTACTAATTATCTTTATAGTTATTGACAATTTGTAATAAAAAATGGGAGGTAATATATGTTTGAAATTATTGAACTAATATTTTTTCATGACTCGAAATCTCATGACCAGCCAAATATCTCAATAATTTTGAAATACACGAAGTCTTAACAATAATTTACTATATTATTAATTAATTTGCATTATGTATCAACACAGAATGAACCTAATGCTCAACAAGTGACACTGTCACTAATTAAGCATTATGGATAATAATACACCCAGCATAGAAAATGCATGTGCAACTATGTAATTAATCATGACGTAAAATGAAATATGCATGTCATATATTTGGCTAGCATGGTCCGACCAGACTACTGCTACCCTATCCACCACTTACACATGACACACCTTCCACATAGGCCCTCGGCCACCAACACTATGCTCAACAATCATATTGTTAGAATTTTTTGCTCATCACCCGGCAAACATCATGATTGATCGTCCGCCACTATAGACTAGGAACCTAATTGTAAACTCGTCGCATAAACCAATATCGCACATTGATATGACCATCTAAGCCCACGGCTCCATATTCACAAGCCATCACTCATAGACTCTCTTACCCTACTTCATTAGGTATCACTAAATCTACGTCATTCTATCTTTTCTCTCTAACTTGAACACCCTAAAGGGTTAATTCTCGCCAATAAATAAAAGATCACCTATCGCTTGGCAAAACGGCTACTTGATTATTTAGGATTCATAGATTAAGACGTCAGGCTTGAGCCCTACTATGTAATAATATAAATATCCCCCGCCCTTAACCTTAGCTGGGAAAGTGTTAAGTAATGTTGAGGCGTAGAGGTCATTTCCTTTATGATTGTGCTTGTGTGCTAATGGCATGATAAGGTAAATATAGGTAGCAAAATGTAATTGTAAGAAATGTTTTCATATCTAAGCATGTTGACGAATGCACCTAATAATTAAAATAATAGAAGTTATAATTAGCATGTCATAGATGCTTATATTATGACACATTGCATCAAGCGATAATAACAAAGGTAGATAAACCACTTGCCTGGGTTTGCTTAAATTCCTTAGCGATAAGTAGTGCTACTTGAATCATGGTCGGCTTCGAAGTGAGTGTTAGTCTCTGGGTGTTCTATGACAAGATCACTAGGTCAGCACTTATTTCAATATTTAACGGGGATAGTAAAAGAGAGAACAAATAATAATAATAATAATAATAATAATAATAATAATGGAAGAAAATGCCCACAAAGGGCATAGATTTCGCCAACGAAAAATTAAGCTCAACCATGCCCAGACCAATATTAAAAGGGGCTTAAGCTATCAGGCTAGGCCAAGCCCAGCATAAAACCAGCTCAATCCCAAGTGCCCTCAAGCTGGCACCACCTAGCCTAACCCGATGGGCTTAGGCTGGCTCCACACAACCACCCGCCCCAACGCGCTCGAGCCGACACCAACTAGCCCAACCAAGCATTCCTAACCTGATCGACTAGGGCATTGCACTAGAGGAAAGGGGCTCTTCCCCCCTTCATGTTAAACACACATCCCCACAAGTGAGGAAAGGACCCTTACCGATGGCCAACTAACACTGGA
This sequence comes from Typha angustifolia, assembly GCF_048772165.1. Lineage (NCBI taxonomy): Eukaryota > Viridiplantae > Streptophyta > Magnoliopsida > Poales > Typhaceae > Typha > Typha angustifolia. The sequence continues at coordinate 3,814,740 of NC_133252.1, read as the reverse complement.
CCATTGCAGGCGGAAAGGGAAATAAAAGACACCATGCCCGAAGTGCCACACCAACATGTTACGGACCATATCTGGAATGTCCCGTCCGTAGGATGATTATGAAAATTTAGGTGGATGTAGCCTCATGAGTTAGGGTTCTAATGGCTCTGGTTTTACCTAAATCGAATGTCGGAATGAAAAAATAGAAATAAAATAGTGGAGGGTGGTGGACGGCCAAGGGTGATGGTGGACGGCCGTGTAGTAGGGTGGCTACTGAAGGTAGGAGGTGGCTAAGGTTTGGATGCTTGAAGGAGATCTACGGTTATGATCTACTCCTATGAAGATAAAGACAATCTAACGGCTAATGTAAAAAAGATAAGGACGAGAATAATAACTGCCTAAACTCAGATTTCTCTCGATGATTCAATTCCATCTCCCTCTTATCAATACATGTCCACTCCTATTTGTAGGAGTAAAAATTCATAGTGGATCGGATCCACATGCGGATTATCCGATTTATTTGAAATTCAAACAACAAGATAAAGCTAGCTAGCTAACTAAATTAGCCTTTTTATCTTTCACAGATTAATCCTTCGTTTCATGATAGATAGATTTCGAATCTGGAGAAGTAGTGAATACCAAAGTTGTAGATCTGGAGGTTAGCGATCTTATTCAGCTAGTTTGATATTATTTGGATTTTTGTAGAATATTCTGTGAATATTTTCCCAAAATTACACAGAGCTGGATTTATCTAGTTAAATAAAATCCTAACCTTCTAACTAAACCAATAAGCAAATAAGATAATTAGACTCAATCCATTGAGTCTAATCTCCCCTTGATGTGATCCGATTTGACCCGGTTCGCATCACAACATCGGGTACCAAAATGAGGGAGCGAGGGAGAAGACTCACCAACAATGATGAGTTCACCTGCTCCAACCACGGTAATGGTAACCGCAACGCGACGGCAGTTGAATGGTGAGAAGAGAGGGAAGTGTTGGAATAAGGAGATGAGAGGTGGGGGAATGAATTGAGAATAGAATGAGAGAAATAGGGAGAGAAAGAAAGGAAGGGGAGGCGGCCCATTACCTGAGGCCCACCCATTGCGCACGCCGTCGGTGGCATGGGCAAGGGGGGCTAGGCCTACCCCTCCCTCACCATGGCAAGAGTTCCTTTATTAGGCTGGCCTAGGGAGGGAAAGGTGGGTGAGGGAGAGCATATGCCCTCCCCTTTGCCTCAAATATTTTATTAGCGGTGTGACAACTCTACCACCCTTAATAAAATTTTGCCCCAAAATTTGATTACTCACTCGCCAATTTAAAAGGAAATTGTAGGCTGTCCTTATCTCTTCCTCACACTCCCAGGAGGCCTCCTCCACCACGTGGTTCTTCCAAAGTACCTTGACTAAAGGTATAGTTTTAGCTCTCGACGTTTTTATCCCTCTGTCAAGAATTTGCACTGACTGCTAGCTCTTCATAGCTCTAATTCTTCTATATGTGGACAGGCTTATGCTGAAGCACACGGGAAGGGTTGTGCACATAACCCCTCAGCACGAAAATGTGAAACACATTATGGATCTGTGCCAAGTCAGGTGGCAAGGCAACCCTGTATGTCGCTGGTCCAATGTGCTCAAATATCTCGTATGGGCCCACGTAGTAAGGGCTTAATTTGACCTTTCTCCTGAAACGAAAAACTTTCTTCCAACATGACACTCGAAAAAAAACTTTATTCCCAACTTGGTGCTCAAGGTTGCAACGACATTTTGCATAACTTTTCTGTCGGCTCTGAGTAGTGCACAGGCGCTCCTAGATCAATCAGGCCATGTCGAAGGTAGCTTGAACTAGGGCTACATTCTCCAACTTTTTTTCTCCCACCTCGTCCCAACCGATCGGTGTACAACACTTGCATCCATAAAGGACCTCATATGGAGGCATTCCAATCCTGGAATGGTAACTGTTATTATAAACAAACTCGATTTATGATAGATGTCGATCCTAACTAAGTCCAAAATCCACCACATTGGCCTAAAGCATGTCCTTTAATGTCTGAATGATGCGCTCTGTCTATCCATTCGTCTAAGGGTGAAATGTCATAATGTATTGCAACTTGGTCATGAACGACTTATGCAGATGACGGTAAAATAGGGACACAAATATGGGGTCTCAATTTGAGGTGATAGAGATAAGAACCCCATGCCAGCGAAAGATCTCATCCCTGAACTAGATTGCAAGCTGCTCCATCAAGTCATTGACACTGATAGGTAGGAAGTGTGCCGACTTAGTTAATCTAATTCAGGGATGAGATCAATCTCTCAAATTATTTATACTATTATAATCTACCAATAAAGCAATTGGAACTAATTAATTCATATAGATAATAGAACGTCGAAAAATATTAATTATTCAACCTCACTAGTATATCTTCCCTCTTATCTTTGATCAATTCACATCCTTAATTTTGCAATTCATTAATATATCAAGTTTTTCAAAACTATTATGAATCTACTTAGCAATAAAGGTCAAACATGTAGATCATTAAAATTATTAAGATCCACAACCTTATTCTAAAAGGGCTTGCTCAATAACTTCCGATAATAATTTAATATATAGAATAACAATTATACAATTACTAATAGGATCTCTTCTTATACATCATTATATGTCTGTCATCTAGTAGAATAATAAACATCCATCAGTATACTTACTATACATAATAGTAATTCTTCGTATTCTCTTCACTACTGTCCTATGAACCAATCAGTCTAACTTTTAAAAAATCTATTAGTCATAATAAATGATTATATCTATAGGATTTATGAATAAGTATATCTAGTTATCTCTCCAATTAGTACCCTGAAAATAATTGACATGTCAAAGCACATAATATCACAATTTAACATCTATGACTAAAAACCATTATATATCTCATTTCTGATTTATAATAATTAAATCACCTAAATAATTCTTCAAGAGTTCCAACTTAATATTCTATCATATCCTCCAAATAAAGTCCACCACATATACCAAACAATTTAATCTTATAGTATCGTCAAAATTATTCTATAATATCATTAATATCGCATAATAATTATAAGTGAAAATAAGTTTGCATATTAGTGACTAAGATCCAACATTACTCAAATCATACAATTGACATGCCCTAAAATTCTTATCCTCTAGATCAATCTCAAAACTAAACTGGTAATCAAAATACATTTTCACTCTGATATCATGATGCTATCAAAGAAGTAAACTATCATCACCCTATATGGTTCATCTCGTTATCATTCTTTTCACTTAATCATATCCACATACTTAGCAGCTTCTAAATTAAACTCACTTTCATGTCATCTAAAAGTTACATATATTAAATTTCCACTACTCAAATGACTCTTAATCTAATATCTCTAGCAATATTACCCTTACTATGCTTATTATCCTCTTTGTAATCATCAAGTTAAGAATTTAAAAGAAACGTTAATCTTTTAGCAATATTATTGGACAAACATATCCTACTAAATCACCTATTTGCTAGCACAATCAAAGCTTACGAGTATCTTGCAAATACGATCAACCATACCAATTTCTAAAAATTTCATTTGTATTTACAATCCATAATCATCTACCATATCATCTGATATCTTTTTCACCATATAAGATCATCATAAGTCATGTTCTTACCTAGAAAACATATTACTCATTATAATCAATAACTATAATCCTTATAAAGAATCAAAATAGTCTATCTACATATATACCTTTTTACGTCATCTCCTAATCCCAAGTATATACATAAAAAGATCAGAAATATAAAACATGTAATATATGTTCAGAATAACCTCAAATTTACTAACAATAGTCCTTCTGTATAAAATAAATATCTCCATATGTTTCTGAATTTCTACACTTTATCACATTATATGAATATGTATACATCTCCAATATTATGCTTCACAAACATAACACATCAAAATCAATACATGTCCTCTAAAGTACATCAATGCATAATTCAATAATATTATTTCCTATTCATTAGTAGCTTAGATAAATTCTCAATATACCAATATCTCAAATTATTTCTATCAATATTATGAAGTATATCAAAACTTAATATAATCATACCCTATCATACGCTAAGAATATCTCAGTCATTATCATACCCTATTATATGCTAATGATATATCAATAATAGTTGTACAATGTCATATACTAAGAGTACAATCATTAGTCACCACTATATTCGGTCATATGTATAAGAATATGTCCAGTACCAATCTGGATAAGATATTGTTATTGCCATCATATCACATATACATATATTATCATGATTGCTTTATATATGAGAGATCTTATGTCTATATCCAGTACTATAACAAGTCATACATATCAAGAATTTAGGTGGTAACTCTCCGACCATATATCTAACACATGTATATTTATGCTAGAGACCAACTCAACACAAAATATAGATAATCTATTCATCTTCGGTTATTGCTATATATCACTAGCATATTTATATCCAAGACCAACCAAATCAACTAAATGATAAAATATGCTCAACTGTAATCATTTTTATATAGGATCATATAATCACGCTATAGATCAAAACATGATGCATGCATATAATTATATAATATATTCTAATTTAAAAAAGACGTCTAGAAGGTAAGACTACTCATTGTAATTGTAAATACTAAACAACCACCTTTCATATTTGTTATATCGACGATCAATCCTCGTTAGCAAGGTCCACGAGGTCTTAAACACGGGGGATCAATCATATTATTATGATACGATCTCGCCTCTGGCTATGAAGCTCTGATACCAAGATTGATACGATCTCCCCTTAGGCTAAGGTTCGATCTCTTCCGATTCTCAGATCTGGACTAGATCTAGCATGGAACTTTGAAATAAGATCCCGAAATATGCTGCCATCAGATCAATGTGAATTTTGATATGTTGTATCCCCAGGAAAAAGCTTTCCAACAAATCTAGTTTCAGGCGAATCGGATATGGGGATCTCAAGATATCGTTCGATTAATAGACGAAGGTCAGGGTGGTCTGTTTTGGATCCGTGGATCGAGGCACGTGATCCTAGGTGATAGTGGTTCAAGGTGGACCGGCGTTAATGGGGTGGCACCGGTGAAAAGTGGTGGTGGAAAGGTTATGGTTGATGGAAGGGTTAGGGCAAGTGTTTGATAGATTGGAAGAAGGGGGAGGAGAGGACCACCCCTAAGGGACTAGGGTGATTGGCCGGTTGAGGGAGGTTAGAAGCGACGTCGCCGAGGATTGAGAAAACAGGAGCGAAGAAGATAAAGGAGGCAAGGCAAAAGTCAATCTCAATAATCAATAATGACTTTGGTTGCCATCCACATCCTTTTAGAGGCTAACCACAACTCAAAATTAACCCTAACAATACAATTTTCGCCGACCGCGTTCGAACGCACCGAGTTCGTTCCTCTGGATTTGTGAACGTGATACAAGCGTTCGAACGCGCGATCGAACGCGCCTGTCGATATTTGCGAACGCGATGCAAGCCACCCGTGTTCACAACCCCGTTCACAAACCGCGTTCGAACTCACTCTACCCGCGTTCGAACGCGACTTACAGAAAACTTATTTTAATGAAAATTAAACACTAAAACATGAAACAAAAACACTCCTAAAGTGAATCCAAGCTCAAGACGACATCGATGAAGTCCGAATCATATTATATTATTAATCCGACTAAAAGATAATTTCTCCTTTATAATTCATCATAAATATCCAATTTGATTTATAATTGATAATTCATCCTCATATTATCATTAATTACTATTCTTGTTTTAGTATTTACTAATTATAAATATATAATGATATCATTATTCAAAACATAAACATTTGAATATTGTTCTTTTGATAAATACTAGAATTGAATATATATATATATATATATATAGAGAGAGAGAGAGAGAGAGTGTGTGTGTCTGTGTTTTCATTTAAGTATATAAAAATCACTCTATACTATTATATAGATAATGTCCATATATATAAGTATTTAGAATCAAATTAATTTAACCTTCCTAATAATTATACTGACTATGGTTAAAATAATAATTATATTATATTTATTCCACTAATCATGGTATAAATAACTATTTTCCAGACCAACATAATTTAGATTAGCTACAATATAATTAAATAACTAATTAACCTACATTAACTAAAAGGATAAACCTCCTACTGCTAAATAGTGTTGGGCTCGACCCTGCACCATCATTGCTACAGTGCTGGGCTGAGTTCAACACTGTAGCCCACAAGTGAGGAGGAAGAAGCACAGTGAAGAAGAAGAAGAAGAAGAAGAAGAGATAGAAAGAAGAAGAAGAAGAGAAGGGGGACGGGAAGTTGGGCTGCAAGATAGGGGAAAGGCCGCTAGTGACCACTCATTGGTCAGCCTCTCACCAGCAACTTGGTCCTCCAATGACCCCAAGAGAGAAAGAGAAGGTTAGAGAGAGATATATATATAAATTAGGAGGGATGGAAGCTCACCGGCAATGGAGAGTCAGCGTTGGCTCTTCCTAGTGATCTGCAATTCACAATGATACTAGAGAGATAAAGAGAAAAAGAGTGAGAGAACAAAAGAGAGAGAGAAATAGAGAGGAATGGAGAGGCGATGGTGAGCAGTAAGTGGCGGCGGTGACGAGGCTGCCATAGCCAGTTGGCCCGACTCGATCACTTGGCCAACCGCCCGAGGTCCGTAGCACTCTGAGCAAGTGCCACGATTTGCATGGCACTGTACATGGCATGCAAAACCAACTAAACAATTTTTTGAGGTTATTATAGAAGCTTAGCCCGAATCTTGGCACACTTGAGCTAGGTCCGCCCAACCCAAGCTTGAGCGGGCGGTCCCTAGCCTAATCAACTGGGCCACTACATCAAATGGGAGGGGTTCTTCCCCTCTCCCCGCTAGATACCATCCCCACGAATGGAGGATAGAGCCCTTCGTTGGTGGCTAACTAAAGCTACACCGCCGTAGGCAATAAAGGAAAGGAAGAACACCACACTTGAAGCGCTACACCACAACACCATCTACTGAAATGAGAGAGCGAGGGAGGAAGACTCACCTACGACAACGAGTTCACTAGCTCCAACCACGACAATGGCAAACATGGTAGTAATCGGATAGTGAGAAGGGAGGAAAGTGGTGGAATGAGAAGAAAAGGGGTGGGATTAGTGAACCGAGAGTGGAGGGAGAGAAATAGGGAGAGCGAGAAAGGAAGGGGCAGTGGCCCACTACCCAAGGCCCCCCCACCTCGCAAGTCGTCAATTCCATGTGTGGAAGAGGGGGCTAAGCCTGCCTCTCTCGCCTTGGCCTGACAAAGGAATTTGTTTGTCAAGCTGACATAGGGAGAGAAATGTGGGGTGAAGGAGGGCATATGTCGCGCCCCCCTCCCCTTGCTTCTTTTTTTGGCGTTACATGAAGTATAGTAATTGCATTTAGTCATATATTTTGCATAGTGAATCATAATATTTAATTTGGACATAGAAAGATATATGATCATATAAAAAGCACGGAAGTGCAAGAATAAATAAAAATGTGAGTGAACTCATTAACGAAGCTTAGGTGAAACAACTAAAATATATAGTCCATGTCCTTAAAAAGAATCACTACCTTTAATAATAAATAAACAATATATTTTAATTTAATCAATATCATGATTTTATAGATAAAATTCTAATTTAATTATAAAATGGGCCAAATCTAGCCCAAGAACTTGGGCTAGGCTGCGGTTAGCCCACAACCCACTAGTCCAACTAATAAGTTAGGGCCCAAATCCAAGAGGATTGAACTGGGATATTCTATGCCCGTAGCATAAAAATTATTGGTTCGAGCTGGGTCTTCTCTTACCAAACCAAACCCAACTTGAAAGTTAAAACAAAAGGGGAGTGAGCTTGATTGAACTCGTCCTCCATGAGGGATGCCAACAAGAGGGGAAGGGAAGACCACCGGTGGTCTATCGACTGCATTGGATGGCTCCTCGCCATTACAGCCACCTACTCGAGGAGAAAAAAGGTTTGTCGATGATGGACAAAGCCTTCCTACATCGACGGCGAGGACTTTCTCCCTTGACAGCGATCCAAGCCATGAGAGCTCCAATGAAAGACAAGTATGATAAGAGGTTAAAGGCACAAAGCTTCCAATAATGGTGTAGCAACGATTCGAAGCCATTATCCGGCATATTTCTTCGATGAAGCCGCAAACAATGAAATTAGGTATTTATAATTTACCTTATTAAACTTTAAATTAAATATGAAGGGTGGAAGAGGACTAGCTGATGAGTTACATGAAGGACACTAATTGCTCTAGCGGTCTATCCCAGGACGCAATTTATAATGATACGGAAGGAGGAAGAAAATTAAGAATAAGACAATAGTGGCTATGTGTTGTGATTCTTGATTTAGGTGCATAGTGGATATGATTAAACTACTTCAAGTTGTATTAATTTTTGTTTATATTTTAAGAAAATAAGATAGTTTCTAGTAGGTGCATTCGAACGCAAATGGATGACATTCGAACACCTGATTCGCATTCGCACATATAGAGAATGGGTTTTACCGTTCAAACGCCTGATTTCATGTTCGCACATCTAGAGACCCGTTTTGGGGCGTTTGAACACAATTACGATGCGTTCGAACGTGCGATGGATAAGTTGAGTCGTAATAGGATTTATTTAGGGTTTTTGGATGATTAGGTAGCCTCCAAATATATGGAAAAGTAGCATCTTTGGATTTTTGAAACTTATTTTGCATCTAAGTTTGAGCCGACTTATCCCTCCTCCTTCCTTCCCCTCGGAATTTAACCCGAGTTCTCATCTACAATCGAGGTTAATCTTTTGTCGCTTCTTCCTCCTCCCTCCAACAACAAACCATACCTAGAAGCTCTCTTCTCCCACCTTATCTTGTGCAAAGTACTAAACCATCTATCATACCCATAATCATCTCCCATAACCCTAACCATATAATCTACACCCATCCCACTACCTCATGACCTTTGGTCATTATTTTCTACATAACTTTCGATATACTAACCTAATCGATAAGATTCTGATTGTATTAATGGTTGGATCGATCCTTATTATCTTGGTAAGTTTCATACTAAGTTCTGTCCAGATTATCAAATCAGATATAAAATCATCTTCACCAAAAGTAACCATAACATTGTGGTAAGAGGAAAAAAAAAAGGAATCCAGGGTTTTGTTTCATAGAAGGAATATAAATTGAATTTTAGAATAGGTCAAAAATTCTACGACCACTCATCTCATCGGACAATGGGCAAGGGGAGAAAAAGGGCGGTGTTTGATCGAACGTGCTACAATCTATAAATGATTAACTATGAAAGATACATCATGAGTAACTTTGTTTCATCATGAATTTACTAATTGCAAAACCTAACAATTCAATACTATTATGAACTAGATATGGACCGATCCGCATGTAAAAAAATTATGAGACTTTTATAAGTGGTAACCTCATGAGTTACGGATCTAATGGCTTTAGTTTCATATGAATCCGAGGTCGAGGTGAAAATTAAAAATAAAATAGTGAGGGAAAGTTAGAATATGACAGAAGCAGAAATATTCAACGTTATAGTGGTCGACGAAGAGTGGTAAATGGTTGTAAGGTAGAGTGGCTCTTAGAGGAAGGTGATGGCTAGGTTTGGAAGCTTATAAGAGTTCTACGGTTAAGATTTACTCTTACGAAGATAAAGACAATAATAATTGCTACGATAAAATTAAAAGTACAATAATAATAAATTGGTTAAATTTATTAATTCCTCAATGCTTGGATTCCTCAATAAAAGGAGCCCAACCCCTCTATATATAGAGGTTAAGTATAATAAGTCATACTAGGATTAGCTTTAAAAGCTTACACAACTCAAATTAGAATTTGTCTTACAAACATAAATAACTTAATTGGACTTGCATTAGAGGCTTATATAATTTAACTAGACTTTTCTTAAAAACTTACATAAGATATAAGCATGAATCAATTAAAAGATAACTCAATATCCTCATAATGTGATCCGAACTTATTCGATTTGCATCAAATGCACGTTCAAACAACTATAAACACGAAAGGCAGTCTTAAATTATGTTAGTTCAAACGCCCTACTGACTATTTAAATGCTTGAGTGAATTGAAAGTGCTCCAATGATTGTTCGAACAGCCATCCAGAACCACCAATATAATGCTCATGCTCGTGCTCAACGTGAATTCTCCTGACATCTTGATTCGCTGACTCGTTCCATGACGTGTAAAGAACCGTATTTGTGTAGTTCCTATCATGCTTACATTATTACTCCAGACTTGGACAACATATCCAAAGTTAGTTTGTTCATAAATTGCTAATAAACAAACTAATAAAGCAGATGATATGTTTTTATTTTTATTTAGTATCATGTGATAGTCATAGTTGATAGTGTTTAAACCTATAAAATACTAATATATCTTCCTACTTATGCTCAATATTCAAACCTTTATAGGTGTCTTTAATTTCCATGCAACTTCATATCAGCAGATTAGAAAAGTAAGACCATCCAGCCAATAAGATTACCCTAACCCTTGCATCTAAGTGGTCATTGATTCTTTCGGAGAGACAATTTTTTAGTAGTGAGAATAAAGGTGCCTACAATTTGCGCCCACCCCCCCTGATGGGAGCCTTATATGCAGCGGGACACCATTTATTAGAAAGGTAACGTCGATATCATGCATGCACTCAAGAATAATACTCTTATCCTGATCACATTGTTGAGAATATGTTCAAAATAATTAGCCAAAATAAGATCAAGATGATCACAATTCCAAGCACCATACATAATCAATAAAATGAAGATCTATTGTGTTTCAAGAGAAAACCTTTTCCTTTTCCCAACTGGATCAATGCATAGATATGGCCCAGAAGGAGAAAGAAAACAAGACAAACAAACAAATAAACAAACAAACAAACAAACTTCCCTGGCATTCTTTCCTCGAGGAGTCTACCATAAAAGATCCCACACAAGCTTCATTCTTTTTATTTTTTATTTTTTGTTTAAATGCCACACAAGTTATCCAGGTTATAGAGTTCTAAGAAAAGACTTATAGTTAAGTTTTGGATACCTAAGTATGTACATCCTTGAAATTCCAACAGATCATGCGTATGTACGAACGTAGCATCATGGGTAACCTGATGCCAAGCATGCCGCCCAAAATGCCCTGTCCTCCTCCCTCCCGTCATCTAATGGATCCTCCTTCTTCTCCCTCTCCTTCTCCTTCTCTATCTTCTTCTCCTTCTTCCTCCTCTTCTTCTTCTTCTTCTCCTCCTCCTGAGCTCCGAATGCTACAGTCATCTCTTGCACCCACGTCAGATTTCTCTTTCCTCCAGTGCAATTCCAACTCTGTTCTGTACTTCCATCAATATCATCGTCATCGGAATCTTCTACGTAGATCGGCTCGTAGAGAGAATGCTCGACGACGCTTTCATCACCGTCTTCGAACGACAAGACGTCGTCCTCGTCTATCTTGGCCGGATCAAACTCGGCGTACGATTCGTTTCCACCCTCTGGAGTTGGCGTTGGAGTTGCAGAGGGTGGGAAGTAATTAGGAGGTTCAGTGGCACCCATTGCGTTGTTGTTGTCAGGCGAAATGGTAGGGGAGAAAGGTTATTTATATATATATATATATGTGTGTGTGTGGTCACGTACGTAAGTGTGCTAGATACGTGTTCGATTTGACCATTAACATCGGGAAAGGATTTGGCTTAAGATATTGAGGTGTCTTGCTGGATTGCGTTGGAAAACGTGGTGGAGTAATGAGTGGCACTCTCTTTGTTCTAGAAGGTGGTGACGTCATGATGGCTGGCGTTCTAGAAGGAAAGGGACCACCACCTCATGGATTCCATGTTGCTTATTCTTTTGGATATATATACAAACGAATGGCACTCTCTCCTTGGTGGTGGAGTTTTGGACCAAACTATCAACTTATCTCTGACTCCACGTTAATAAGTTTAGTCTTTTACTTATCTAAAAGTAAAATGTGGAACGTATCTCTTATATTAAAAATATATTAAAGAGTTGATCATTTTTTTACAAACAAATTAAGAAATAAATTTAGCAAAATTATGATTCTTTTATATTATAAATGCAATTAGTTTCGGGGAATTACTACATTATTTTAACTTATATTTTTTTTTATGTCTTCGTAATAATATATAATATATTTTATAACTAAAATAGATAACGGACGAAGTTACGTAACAAACTTATTCTTTATATTTTTACCTATATCTTTTTTTAGTAAATTACTTAATTATTAGTATTTTTTTTTAATAAAAATTGATCTGATTAGCATTTTATTTTTAGCCCGGTAAAACGTTTAACAATTTAACGTTCTATTTAGGGCTAACTAAAATATACCATTTTAAAATGTATTTAAGTTTGAGGTACAAAGTGGTAAAACAATTTAAAACATGTCTAGTTTGGTATAAAAAAAAAAGAGCTGTTCGGTCTCTTACTCCCAATAATAGTGTCGGTGCATCTAGAATGTTTTGAATGACTAAAATTGTACTAAACGAGAGATGATGAGTCAGCATTGTTAATACTATGCTCGAATTTGTACCACTTAATAATGGAATATTAATTGGACTGGCCCCATGGCTTAATGCTAGCCGTTATAATTACCACTGGAGAGAAGCAGTAGCCATTTTGACCTCTTCATTAAAATCAGCGGTCGTGGTCACGACAGTGTACTTCGTTTCTGTGGACTACCTGTCTGGTTTTATATCTTGATTATAAGTTTCTAGATCTTTTCTTTGTCTATTTTACTCTTGATGACATGAATCTTAGTCTAATAACGTTTCTTTTTATTATTAATTACACCTTACTATATAGGTATTTACCGTTTCATCCCTACATACTTTTGAAAATTAATTATTTTTTCTTTTAAGATTTAATTCTAAGATTTAAACAATAACAATAGCCTGATACACAATAAGAAGGGGGGAGTAGGGCGACAGTCCTTTGACATAAGTCCCTCTACTTAGTTACCACAGATAACATTAGGTATCAAGCCAAGAGATTTAGAAAAAAGTACATGGTCGAAGCAAATTTGTAGAAGCAAAGACCTTAAGTCAATCTGCAGCTCCATTAAGATCCAATAATTAAAGATACATAGGCATGCGGACCCAATAGCAAAAAGAGAAATGACAAACACTAATAGTATTGATAAAATGCTCTAGCACTCACAAGTATCAAAATACTAACAAAGTAAGAGAAAAAGGTATCAAGACTGATGTGCACACAGACTGTCTCCCACCAAAGAACTAAGCAAGGAGAGGAGTACATATCACAACATGAGCAAAAGATCCAGCACATCGGCTCAGCTCGAAGATAGTGACAAGAACTTCACCCAAACCAACAGCAATATATTCACACACATCTTTAAACTCATCTCCCACTACCACCCAACTCCACCACAATCGTCGACAGCTATGGCACAAAATAGAGAAGATGGCGTTCGGAAGTATTAGTTTTCATCCTACAAAAGGAAAAAAAAATAGTACTTAGAGAATCCGTCGCACCTTCGTGAATATTTTACATGTAACTTTTTTAAATCATTAATTTAGAGAGGCTAAAATATTCGTTACTCTCTCATGAACTGTTAGAACTTTTGTATAGGGATGCCCAAAGGTATCCGGTCCTTACTTTGTGGTAATACAATTAGCTATTTTACACCCCCCCCAACACCCAAAAAAAAGTGATAATAACAATAAAATGTAAGTTGATTTTAATTAACTTTGCAAAAAAAATATAAAGTTAATAGCACCATATTATCAGAATTGAAAGGCAGCAGAGGCCAAAAAAAGAAGATGGATGGAGAGCTTGATATGAAAGAGTTTAATCATGATATATTTGATAAATAAAGTAAGAGATAATTTTTCTCTGTCACATATCCCTTAGTACTACTGCACCTGATTCCTCTACTAGTAGATAGGGATTGATGTAAAATTGTGCTTTCTTCTTTCTCATTCATTCCTATCAAGCTCAGTTTTGGTCTATTCTTTCCATTCAAATTTGAAAGTTATATTTAGGTTAATTATTGGAGTTGTATGTGGACTTATTTTCATTTCTTTGCGTAATCTATCTATCTTACCTCGGCTTTGGAATGAACTTTTCTCCCTTAATAAAAATCACTACCAACTACTAAAATCAAATTAAATGAAGTCAAAGTCGATGAGGATGAGGATGAACTAAATCACCATCTTACTTCTATTTTTTTTTATTACAAAAAAGGGAAAAAACCCCGTAACCCTAATATGTCGGCACTTTCTTTATTGCTAATCCATGCTAGGTCAACAATGAAATAGAGCATCTTACTTTCTTCACTTTCCAAACAAAGTTGGAGCTGCCGTTTTTGTTTCCAAATCTTACTGAGAGGATTTGGTATAAACTGACCCCGGGAATGAAAACATCATATAATCTTTAAAATAATATACTTATAATCGTCAGATATGTATGATCGATGGACCAGCACGACCAAACTAAGTCATTGGCTCCACATCCGCCCTTCCAATCCTCGTGTGGTTTAATTTGTAAAGAATAAAGCTCAATGCATCTATACCAGTACAATTAACTTTACTTCTATTGGTTTTCAACATATTCTTTCTTGGAATCTTTCAAATGGGCTCAAATTATTTGTGCCATGTCACTGTCGCATTCTACTGCAGCATGAATCATCCTTAGCACTTACTGCAAGGGGGGTAAAAGAGCTTAATGGTTAATTTGAAAGCAATGTAGTTTGAAGATTGAAAGCTGAGAGTTGGAAAGATGAGAATGGTGCTACTAGAAAGATAAAAAGATAAAATAAGAAATTAACCATAATTTCGGACAGGAAGTTACAAGGCTTTTTTGTATATAGACACGTCAAACATCAACAGCATAGTGTACAATTTGAAGGACAAATGGTTAAATCCATGGACTTAAAAAGAACTTTAAAGGAGAGGAAAAGAAAAAGGATTAAAACTGACGTACGTGAGAGGAATTAATTATACGCAAAGGTGACGAAATAATTAAGACTCGAAGGCTTTCACTGGTTTCAATTAAAGGAGATTTTGAGAGACCAATTCAATAGGAAATGTTCATTAAGGCTCGTTGTCCTCTTCTTTGTCACTCCACCTCTTATGGACCAAGTCAACCCACTTGTTCTTTCTTGGAATCTTTCAAGGGGGCTCAAATTATTTGTGCCATGTCACTGTTGCATCATCCTGCTTAAGATCATAGCACTTAATTGTTGCCAGGGGGTAAATGAACTTAAAGGAGCATGAGGTTAGCTTTCAAAATATTGCAATGGATATGCTCATATAGTTCCATATATCTATTAAAGGTGTAAGTTTTTTATGTAATTGAAAATATATTTTAAAATATTTTAAATGTATAATAATTTCTAGAAATTTTGTATGAAAATATGCACAAGTGTTACGAAGGTTGACGAAAAAAAAATTGAAGTGAGAAATGAAGAAATTAAAGAAAAAAAATATGTTTTCTTGAAGGTGTTTATAAGGCGTTTGAAAAGCGTTCGTAACGTATTCGAAAATAGTAAGAATAGTTCTTAAATGCAAAGATTATTTTTTGAGACGTAGGCCTTCACAATGATGTTCGAGCATGGATCAAACAGGCTTATGATTTTATATTTAAGTTATTCCATTTAAACACGAACCAAGTTTGCCAAAACGCTAGTACAAATTTTCTCAAATCATTTAAATTCGTGGAGAATTTTTGAAGAAATATTTTAACTTAGTTAGAAATATGCTAAATTACTCTTAATTCAATGTATCTGTGTCAAATCTAGAAAATCTATATCTCAAGGATTATTGAGGGTTACTAAGGTTTGAAGAATAAACCTCGAGAACCATTAAGGTTTGATAACCTATTACGAGATCCGATGTATTGCAGGATTTAGTGAGTAAGGTTGTTACAGATTGAGTCATAAAGATTAGTCATCTTTAAACTTCTTGTAACTACTACTATAGGTTTTAAGATTAGTTTCGATCAGAGTTTAGATTTATGATTCTTTTACCCTGTGTAAAATTTTCTACGTAATTTTTTTTCTATCTACGATTAATTTTTCACGCTTTATTTTTCACATTTATTTTATTGATAGTACTATTTATAATATAAAATAAAAGGCACACAACAAACACAAAATATTAATATGGAATACTTCCTCATGAAAAAAGAGTGAAAAAATTATGGATCTTCTCTTCAAGATCAAACTAGATATTTTAATAATCAACATTTTCAAAATATTTATGGACCTTCTGTTGTTACCTAGAATAAATCTGGAGTGATTTATTTGACTCCCTGTTAAGGTGCCACTTCTCGTGCTTGTTATCCAACATTAATGCCACTTAGAGATGAAAATCTATTTTTATGATTACGGAGAAAATGTCAAATATAATTTTGAATATAATAGAACTTCGATCATAATATGATATAGAGACCTCACAAATCTGCTCTACCTAGCTCCTCCTTGAATATCAACCAAGATGACTAATAGTCTCCTAGAGTAATGCCCTATTTCCCTCAAGTCCTCTCTTTAACAATTCCAAAAGGTAGGTTGTAACTTGTAAGAAGCCCTAATTTGAAGACAAATCAAATTAAAGAAAAGAAATCTTCTATGCAGCATTTGAACAAGTAAATTTCTATAAAATAAGATATAAAAAGAAATCTTTACTAGAAAATAAATATATAAGAGATCTTTATAAAATATTTTGGAGAATATCTTTAATAAAAGATTATTTATGAGTTGAGAACCTTATGAGATCAAATCTTAGATTATTATTTATTCATATTTTTTATACATAACTTATAAAGGAGAATTAATATATATATATTAAGGTGCCAACATGATAGTGAGTAAGGCTACAAATCAAAGTACCCCTTATGAGACAATATAATAATAAATTTATCAACTTTGAATGATTTTTTTGGATAGTACACCTTTAGCATATATCAATTTTGTTCTTATAGTGATTTATTCGTATCTAATTTATAATATAATTTAGCATATATTAGATTTTGAAATGATATAAGAGATAAGAAACTTATTTATTTTCTAAGACAGCTTATGTATATTATTATGATTTATTTTCTACTAATATATGTATCAGAGGATATTTTTTTATTATTAGACATAGTCATAAACGGGTGATATTATTTGTTGAGCTCTCACGAGGATTTGTCATTTTATCAAAATTTTAAAAGCTAATTAGAGACTCTAAAGATTGAATACATTTCCATTATGTTTACCTCTTTTTAGGATTTAACTATTATTTAAGCCTTCATATTTTTTTTAGTTTTATGCTAGAGATATGTGGCCATCATATTCCTAAATCAGACCAGAACAACAACCATCATGATTAATATATAGGATGATAATACATCGTCATCTTTTGTATAATATTTATAATTGTTGATATTACTATTTCTTTCAGTAGTAAATTATATATAAATAAATAATTATTAATAAATTTATTTTATATTTTTATAGTATTACCGAACATTTTTTTAGTATGATTTGCTCCATATATAAAGAAAGGTCTAATAATGAAACCTACATTTCATTTTAAAAAACCCAATGAAACATATTTTCTAAATAAGGAGATATAGTACCATATAGGAGAAGCAATCGGATTTGGTTAAACAAATTCAGGTTTAGTAAATAGGATTGTGTTAGATCAATTCACATTAATATGAACACATCTCTACTATTAAAGGAGTCAAATTTGATAGGCATATGCATGACCCAATTAATAAACAAGTAACACGACACAAGCCATATAATATGTTTAATAAATAAGTTGTGTATCAAAACATGCCAAAATTATGTTAACACGCGACAACTCACATGACATAGCTAACATAATTAAAAAATTTATACAACATGAAAATGATACAATTCAATTATTTAACAAAAAATGTCTCAAATAATCTTAATCATGGACCCAACAGTAGCAAGAGCAGACATGCTATCATCTTTGTGATGAAAATGAGTTATAGGTATAGTGGAGTTAGCCTTTATATAGCAGGTGAGAATCCGAACTAGAGATGTCTTAGTGATTGTTTTGGTTGATAGGGTTATTGTTGTTAAAAAATTTTAAACCATAGAATAGCAAATAATAATGGAAGCATTATATCAGTTCTTGCATGTTACTAATCTAGAAAGAACAATATGCAATGGAAAAGAAAAAATAATTAAAAAGAAATATAATCATAAGATGAATAACAAAAAAAAAGTATTTCTCAAGCACAATAGGCATCATTAATAAAATTAAAACAAATTTTACCTCCTTACCCTTACTAAAAGCTTTTTCTCCATCAACTTTCTTCCCATATTTATCCTTAGCTAAGAAATCAAACACCATTCACTATTCCAATAATATTAACATTATACATCAGTACAAATCCAAAAATTTTACCTAAGAAATGTAAGAGAATAAAAATATCACTGCGAGTAGAGGCATTAGGACCATATCAATAGCTTCTCGTTCAATACATACATTGTCAAACTAAACATTGTCCTCAAGAACTCTAGCCTCCAAATTACTGCATCACCAAGGATCAAATAAATCAAGAATCAAAGTAGTGCATTTAATGAGGTCTTAATTATGAAATGAGATCTAAGAACTCAGAGATCATAAAAAACAAAATTAATCGAGAACAACAAGATTTCTCGAAGTGATCCATTTAAAAAGATTCAAGAAAGTATTAAGAGAGAAGAGAAAAAAGGGAGAGAGAGATAGAGAGATGAGTGGGAGAAACATGGTTGATGACATTAAGGTTGGCTTCAAGAAGAAACTATCTCTTGGCCAATGATGTCACCATTGGAAGAGAAGAAATAGGTAATAATAGGATATAGAATTTTATGAAAATGGATGCAACATATGGCTCTTCCTCAAAATTAAATTAAAAGTGAATTAGGGTTAAAAGTTTACTAATCAGCACACACAAGAATATATATATATATATTATATATATATATATATATATATATATATATATATATATATATATATTAGCTTATTAAATTGACTATTTAAATAGGTCAAATAAGTCAAATGGGTCAGTCTTTTAAACCTAATTATTAATTGGGTTAGATATATAAGTTGGCCCATTTGTGATCCAAATTCAATTAAACTAAACTCAAACTAATTCAAAAGTTGAATAATCATATTAGGTTATCAAATTGGGTAAATTTTTGTTCTTCTATAATAAATTTCTAAGTGAAGGATAAAGGTCTTATCATTTATTTATTTATAGTATTACTATATTAAAAAGCTTTAAAATTTTGTTTTTATTTTTTATATTAACTTTATTCTATTTTCTATTACTTTGATTTGATTCTGATTATTTTGAATTGGATGATGATTAATTTTGATAACTAATATTTGTTTAACATAAATATTAATATTAACCTTTTATTTTTATTTTAAATATAAAAATAATTTATTTTAATATGATATAATTTAATTTAAGTTAACAAATATCATTTTAAAATAATAATTGGTGTAATTTGTTTTCTTTATCAAGAATAATAATATAATTTTATTTAGTTATTATATTATTGAACTATTATCAGAGTATAAGATTAATAATCTTAAGGAATATGTTATCCTTTGGGATTAGTAATGACTTGTTTCTCTCTATCAAATCTTTAAATTTTCCTTTAGCTTAGATCTCCCTTTAGCTTTCCGTTAATCTTTACATTAAACGTATAAGTATTATCCTCTTTCTTCTATTTCTTTGGCGGCATTGAGGACTCAAGCTTTTGTTTAGTATCCTCAAATATCTTATTTAAATTCTCATTAATTAAAAAAAAAAATAGTATATCTTTTCATGCCACAGAATTTTTTCACTATTTTATATGAAATTTGTGGAATCGATCTCGATTCTATTTCTTTCTTTTGTCATTGCATGCATGTGGTGTTAAAGGTTTAGATTTTATATAAAGATTGAGTGAATAAGAAGTTGAATAATCTTTGTATACGAGCGTGATGACACCAAAAAATGTATTTGAGTCATTGATGAATGATGGCATGATTGATAGTATTACAACGAAAATAATTTCTCAACTAAAGGCAAATGTAAGGGCATGGATGATAATTTTCTTCTTTCGGTATATCTTTAATTAGGCTATACAGATTTATGCAATTGTTAGATAATAGTTATTTTTTCTTGATTAATTATGCAAAATGTGCTTAAGAAATTTTGTCAATCCAAAGTTTTTTTAAAAAAGTTTCTCAAACAGTTTTACGGGTTTTAACTATTTCGCCTTGATTTACTATTACCATTTATATGTTGCTAAGATAAGATCAGGTTGTAATTATGATATACACTATTCTAAAATTATAGCCCATGTATTTGCATTGGCGGTATTAGGGCTATCAAAAAAGCCCATAGGCTCATGAGGCTCATGGGTATATATATATATATATATATATATAATCCAAGTTGGATGAATCATCTAATTTGATGCATTATTATATATTCACATGAGTAATTATAATTTTTATGTTAACTATTTATTATAATTCTATATCACTATGTAGCTAATTTTTATCTTTTAGGATTTAAATTTTTTAATTGTTTGGCTTTTAGAATTTATTTTATTATATATATCACGCTCAGCCTAGTTAGCCCATAAAGACCATCAAACTATTGAGTTGATCTCGAGTTGAGAAAATCCGACTCTCATGCCGAGTTGAGTTGGCACATCTTGGCTCATTTATATTTATAGGTGGTACTAATTTTTCTTATGCTGCCTCAACTTTAATCTACATATAATATTTTCAACTACAATTATTACTAAATATACACAAATATTATACCAATGAAATATTACGCTCGTCTACATTTTTATGTACATTGTGCTACATAAATTTTGCTAAAATTTAAAAAATTATATCCTTGGCATTTGATTGCAGCCTTGTAATTCGAAAGGAAAAACAAAATATTCTTTACTACATTATTATTTTTCTTCTTTCTAACTTTTGGATATGCGATAGCACTCATTGCCTTGTAGACATAGAATTTAATTGATTATCTTACGAATGTAGATTAAATTTGGGTCATTAGCTTGCTATTTTATTTTTTTAAAAGAAATAGGCATCACTTGTTGAGCTTCATTAGAAATTTAAATAGTAACCACCCTATATCACAAATAATAATAATAATAATAATAATAATAAAGTGCGGCACAATAAAAAAGTCATCATAGTTTCAGTCTTCCCAAAATTAAATATCACACATCACAATCACATCCACTTATAATATCACATACATCACAAACCAACAAAATATAGAAACCAACACCATCAGCTAATATATCATAAGATCATTAATTACTGAATAAACACTTATAACATCCCATACATCAAAGACCAGCAAAATATAGAAACCAACATCAGCTAATATATCACAAGATCTTTAATTACTAAATAAACACTAGAATATCCCTCAATGCAAAGAGAATTCCATACATATAATTAAAATAAAAAATAAAAAGCCTACAACATTATTTTTAACAAAAATACTCCTTCAACAACTCTGCTCAGTCTTCATCCAGTATCATCGAATCCTACTTATTACCACTGTGCATAGTATTTTAAGTTTACGATGATTCTACTCCCCTAGCATATATGTCCCCTCCATTTTCTTCTTTCCTGTTGCACTTATCCTTCCACAATATGCTTTGAGAGATATATAGCTAAACACCTTATGCAAGCACTAATGCACATGCATCATATAATCACACTCTAAAAATAAATGTCTAATAGTTTTCTAAAAAATACATATAGTGTTCATAGTCTAAAACATTTTCAGCAAATTATTTTTAGTTAAAATTTTACTATCATAAGTCAGCCAAATTAATGCTTTCATCTTTAATGGTACCTTAATCTTCCAAATAGTAAGTAGCACATTTGATAATTATCTCTCATTGTTCATAAAACTATAAAAAGATCTCTCTATATAAATTTCATCTTTAGGAAACATCCACACTATCTCATCCATTATCTCAGGTACCTATATAGTATTCTTCACATAGTTAATAAATCCTTATTTTTCTATAACAGATTGCCATGAAAATACATTCTATACTGTAGAGCCTAGTCATCATTATTCTAGATTTATGTCACTATGACCTCAATGTCCCAGGCGACCTTAAATAACTTTTAAAATTTTAATACAATGTTGCAATCTCTATTCTAGATTTCATTCTAAAATTTTACTAACTTGCTAGACCTAACTTTCCAATTCAATATTGCCTTAAAAATAGTTCGAAACTATAGAACTCCCCAAAAAAGTGATAATCTATTATAATTCTTTAACTAAAAAAATCTCACTTTAATTCTTCTATAATATCTCTGCATTATTACATTTATGATATTTGATTGTCCCTTTTTAAAAATCTCCATCATCGTCCAAATTTATCTCATACTCTCAAAATCTTTTTTCTTATATACTTTTTGCCAATTAGATATATAATACCCATTTTTATCCTTAAAAGAATCACTCCATAAAAAATAATTTATGCTCATTTTCTTCATCCATCCAAGCATAAGAAGAATGAGAAATTGTACAAATGGATGACACTTAACGTCGAGTTAACTAATATAATTCGATTGCCTAAAAACTAATTTATCCTTCCCATCAACCAATTTTTTCTTGACTTTCTTAAAAGTAGGAATCCAGTCTTTTTTCTCAATTTACTGTCAGATGTAGATCCAATTTAATGGGCAGCTTCTCCACTTCACAATTTATCGTTTCACAAAATAACCACCTTCCTCAATGCTATTATCTAAAGTGAACTCTTCTCAAAATTTATTAAAACTAGACACTACCTCAAAATAATAAACGAAGAATTTTAGCACCATGACTTTCTTTTTATTTGCCCTCAGAATGTCATCTATGTAATGTAAATTAATCAACAATTAAGTAATAAATTTTTCACTAGACTAGTCAGCCAACCTTTCTTCTTAACTCTATTAAGAATTTAATATAATCCATCTCACAAAGAAAAATATGAAGGGAGATAAAGGAATATCTTGCGTTAGCCTTTTTTTGTATCAAAAATTACTTCTAACCTCTCCATTAATCATAACTATTGAAGATCTAGTTGTAACAACTTTTATAATCTACATAATCCATTTCTCTTCAAATCCTCTCCATATTATCACATCTTTTAATAAATTCCACATGACTTTATCATTAGCCTTTTCAAAGTCAAATTTGATCAACAGGCTCTTCCCATTTTTTTCTCTCTTCATATTTGCAATTATCTAATGTGCACTAATCATGCTATTAATTGATCAATTATCTCATATAACCGATTGTTTGCTTCTTTATTCAAGTTTAAAAATGAGCAATCTAATTAGGTTTAGAAATTAAACTTGGGAACGGAAACGATCGGATGAACATCTTGCAAACTTAATCAAGTTAAAAAAAAATGAAAGTAGGTAATTAGGTTTAGGAATTCAACCTATGAACCAAAATAAGTTGAATTAATTTCAGTTCGACCATCCTCTATATTTTCATAGTGCAAAATTGCTATCTGTCCCTAAATATAATAGTTTAAAATTTGGATTCAAATATGAATACCATTATAATAAATTTATATGGATATGAATAAGGATTTGAATATGAATATAAATATAAGTAAATTTATATGGATAGGAATATGGATATGATTACGAGTAAATTTATACGTATACGAATACGAATAAGAATACGATTAACGGATACTTTAACCCATATACACGTCTACCCATCCCCACGCGCTAACAAATAACAATCTCCGTCTCTCTCTCTCGCTCGCCCCCTCTTCATCCTCGCCCCATCACGAAACCCTACCCGTCTTCATCTCTCACCCTCACTCGCTCCGACAACCTCCGTCTCTCCCTCTTCAGTATTCACCCGTAGGTCGCCGCCTCCATATCTCTCCGACGACTCTCCCTCTTCACCCGCCGGTTGCCGCCCCCATCTCTCTGACTCTCCCTCTTCACCTGCTGCCCGCTGACCCCATCTCTCTCCGACGACATCCCCTGCATTACAGGAACCGTGATCGGGTATCTTGACAGCGAGGTGATTCTTTTAGTTCAGCTTCTTGCCAAATCTTTTTTCTTTTGTGAAATCAGCAAAGTTTTGTATGGTTCCTACTTTAGCTAACAAATGGGGTTTGTTAGTTAGGTGTTGTGATCTAAGTATCTAACAAACGGTTGTTTGCGTTATATATTTCCAATTATTTGTTTAGTTTCAGCTGATATGAATATGGAGAATGGTGCACTGTGTATAGAAACAGAATTGTGGTAGTTTTTACTGGAAAATTTTCTTTCTTGGTAAGAATGAAACAAAGAATATGAGGAATAGGTTTAGACTTCTAAAAGGATAAGTGATAGAAATTTTCTTAGAGTGAGAAGCAAGTCATTAGACCTTGTTAATGTGCATATTGCTAGGACCATATTTTGTTGTTTTGTTAACTCTTTTTTCATGTCCACATTATTCTTATGAAATGGTGATACATGTGAGTGATGATAATGATAATTAGAAATTTTTGTGTGACAAGTGTTATCTCATTTAGGCATGTGTTTGTAACAACTTTTCCATGTGTCAGCAGTCAGCAATTTTTCTACCTATTCATTTACTCAGATCCATGATTCATTTATTTGAAGAAATCAAACTTTTATTCTTCTGTTTTGGTTGCCTGCATTACTTCATGTTTTAATTCTAACATCCACTCTAGCAAGTAAGTATTGAGGGGCTTAGCAACAACAAACCAGTTGATATGCTTGTAGTTACTTCTGTGTTCTCATAATCTGCAAGCTTACTATGCCAATGTTGATTCGTTTATATTAACATTTTTATGAATCAAATGGATGTGGGATTAAATTATTTGGCAAAGTGCTTCCTAGCATAACATTGAAACTTGAAACTGTAGTCATGTTATCCAAATGCAATAATCCTATTCATCATTTCCTATAACTCCAATTTATTTCTGACTTGATCAACTGATTCAACCTTGACTATATTAATAGATAAAAATTCTGTGCCCCAATAGAAGCTGAGAAATTCTACCTGGAGAGTTTATCAATAAAAATGAAAGAAGGTTCAGGATTCTGTTTCACATTCTTCAAGCCCATCAATTAAGAGTGTGGTCTTAAAAATTGGTATAATTTCATTGATCCTATTCATCTCAATCCTAATTTTAGTTTAGACGCCAACTTTGATCGGCGGGAGAAACTAATGATGTCATTGCTTCCGGAAGAGAAGCAAGCCAGAGATCTTTGGATTGATTTGAAACTAAGCTGCAGCGAACACAACAACTAAGAAAGAAGAAGAGTTCTGGAACTGAAAAAGATCAGGGGAGAGAAATGACTTCTGTCAATTGCTAGAGTAATGTTAGTCTAGAATACTTTGTACTTCCATGTTTATGTTTATATTTTACTTTTCTTACTGGAAAATGAGGACCAATTTGTTTAAACATGTTTGTAGTGGGTTGGCCATGGTGCATATTTAGATTATATGATGCAAATTTGTCATTTTGAAGTACGTGTTTGTTTGGCGATTCCTGATCTCATGAAAGATGCAATTACTCATGACTGTAGGGTGTAATTTTTAAAACCTTTTATGATCATCAACCTGTTATGTATGGTTGCTGCTTTATCCCTTTTGTGATCAGAAATTAGTTGAAAACACTAATCAATTAAGATATGGTCTGTAGTCATATTTGTTTAAGATTTGATCTATATCTAATATGTATCAATATCCATTTAAGATCCGATATGTATTCTTTTAAAACTTAATCCTTATCTAATTTATATTTGTATCCTTTTAGTTAGAATATTGTTCTAAATTTTGCTCTCTGTCTGATATTCATATCCAAATCTACATTCAGAGCAAAAATATAGATTCAGATGTGAGTTAAACACTATCTGATTTGTATCCAACCAATTTGACCCCTATGTGGGATGGTATATCTCAAGCAAAGGGATAAAGGTCTTATGGCTATATTGTATTTATATAAATAATAATAAATTTAGATATTATGTTGTATAATTAACATCTTAACAATATAATTACTTAAAATTTTATTATGTTTTTTTAATTGTTTATTTATGTTTCATTAATATTTCAAATTTTACATTATTTAATGTATTGTTATCTCAAAAGGCTTTAATTATTCCTATTTTTATTTTTTTATTAGTATGCATTTTATGTTAACTTTATTCTATCACTATTACTTTTGGTTTATCTGATTATTTTGAAAAGAAATGGTGATTAATTTTGATAATTAAGATTTTTTCAAAATAAATATATAATATTACCTTTTTACTTTTTTTATTTTAGAATACAAAATCCATTTTAATAATATTACTTAAATTTGAGATAATCAATATCAGTTTAAAATAAATAATTGGAGTTACTAGTTTTCTTTTCGAGGATAATAATGCAGTTTTATTTAGTTGTCCTATTAATAATCCTATATAAACCTAATAATGACTAAGATTGGAATATGAGATCAGTAATCTCATCGGATATGTTATCTCTTGGGATAACTGAACTTATCTCTCTTTCTCCAATCCTACAACTGAACACATCTTAGAGGTATAGATCTCCTTTTGGTTTCCTACTAATCTTTGGATTAAGCATATAAGTGTTCTCTTTCTTTCATTTCTTTCATGGCATCAAGGACTTGAGTCTTTCGATTGGTATCCCTAAGCATATTGTCTAGTTTTTCATTTAATTTGAAGATTATTTGAAGAACTCTATCCAAAAATCATATCTTCTTGCTATTTTGCTATGAAATTTGTGCAATCAATCTTGATCCATTAAGTTTTTGTTCTTTTGTCATTGGCGATGCAGGTGGCATAGTAGGGTATCGAAGTTTATAAAACGATCGAGGTGAAGGAGAAGCTTAATATTCTTCGCATGTGAATGTGATGGCTTCGCATGTGGTGACACCAGAAGATGTGCTTGAGTCGCTAATGAATGATGGCACGATTGACGGTATTAGGATGAAGATAATTGCTCAATTGAAGGCAAATGTAAGGGCATCGATGCTAAAAATTTCCTTTTTTTTATTTTGGTTATATCTCTATTTTTGATACATTGAGTTATACAATTGCTAGAGAATAGCTTTTCTTTTATCGATTAATTAATGCAGAATCTGATTCACAAATTTTTTCTATGCATCTTTTTCAGAAAAAAGTTCCTCTGACAATTTTTGGGTTTTTTAGCTGTTCTTCAATAATTTGTTATTAATTTGCATATATTGCTATGATCAGATCAAATAGTAATTGTGATGTACACTGTTCTGAAATGCAATCCATGTGCTTGTATAGGCGGTAGTAATATTCCTTATGTTGCCTTTACTTTAATCCACATATGGCTTAGTATTGTAATCCTAATATATTTTATTTACTGAGATTATTTCTAGATATGCAAATATTATACCCTACTGAAACATGACAGTCTACATTTTTATATACATTGTACTATACGAATTTTGTTGGAATTTGAAAAAATTATATTTCTTCACATTTGCATTGCAACTGTATTTACCAAAGGAACAATCTATTAAGTTATATTTTGCACACAGAATTATATTAATTAAATATGCACATAGAAATAAGATATTTAATTTGTACACCGAAAAATGTGTGATCATGTAAAAAGTATGAAATACAATACGGATAAAAATGTGAGTAAGTCCACTTACCTGAGTCTAGATCAAATGACTGAAGTCTCTAGTTCACGTGTTAGAAAATATCCCCATTATTATTAATACATAAATAATATATTTTATTTTAACAAATATTATAGTTTTTAAAATTTTAAATTAATTAAATTATTCAAATGGGCTGAGCTATGGCTCGCCAGCAGCCCATAGAACAACCAATAAATGGTTTCGACTTAAGGCCCAAACCCACTAGTATACATGGATTGTACTGCAGTGTAGCTTGCAATCCACGACTTATTAATTTGGGTCGGGTCTGTTAGATTTGAAATCTAGATCCAAACCTGAAATAAATTAGGTTGGCTCAATTCCTATCTTATCTTCTTCCTCGAGGAAATCAATGAGAAAGAGAGAAACCATCAGCGATCACCGTCATCGGTAATCTGGCGGTCGCATTGCAACCTCCCTGCCATCCTCTCAACCACGTTGACCACACAAAGAGAAGAAGCCACCGTCGACAATCGACTGCCCTGTTCCATGGCTAGCGACCATGGAATCGGCTTTACAACAAATTGAGCCACGAAGGCTCAAAAGAAGCTCACCTACGGCTCGAGGCCAACGATGTGGAGCTCCGGCACACGAGTAATAGCGACCCGAAGCCGCAAGCTTATCTAACCTATTAAACTTTAATTTACTTTGAGAGGTGAGAGAGGACTGACCAGTGAGAAGAGTGGTGGTCTTCGATTGCTCTAACACCAGGGTAGTAAGTTGGACATATGTCGCAATGCAGCGGGCACTTGTCGTGCGGACAGTGCCTGGCCTCAGCCTATGCAGGGAAAAACTAGCCCATGGGCCCATTTTTTGGGCCCTTGGCTTAGGTCCAATCATGTAAAGTGATTTCGATGGTAAATGAAAGAAGAAAAAGATGAAAGGAGAGAGGAGAGAGTGGCTGTAGTTAAGGAAGAATGTGAAATTAGGTTTTTATTTATAAGAAATTGAATTTTGGTTTAGGTTGAAGAACTCACCACCACCACGTTGCATAACGGTGGAGGGTGAAAGGTGCGGTGCGCATGTAAAATGCATGTGCGCTCCCAATTTTTTTTTTCTTTAGTTCTAAACCAACAACCAAATTTCCTAGATTTTTAGGAGTTTTAACCAATTGGGCACTCTAAAAACAAATCTATTTTTTTAGATAAATACATCTAAAAATAAAAAAATAAATGAAAATCTAATTCCCATCTCGAGGTCATGGATTAGGGAAGGACGAAGGAGGGAAAGTGAGAATCATACTTCACTTGAGTTGCACTCTACATTTTATATTGGAGGCTAACTAGAGTTAACTAGCTGACTCAACTACAATCCAACTAAAATACAAAATAACTAGGTTCAGGCTACAGCATACATGGATTTGACTCATGCAATAACTAAGTAATGAAAATCTAAAATTGCAATAATAAAGGACTCAAACCCATTCGACTCAGTTAGTCCTTTGGCTTGGGCTAATTTGGGCTGTGATTTAGTTTGGACCATAACAAGATAATCTTCCCTCCAAGCATTTTGTCTGACAATTATGAGGGAGTATTTTGGTAATTTATGACAACTTTATTAAATTGGATGGAAAATCTTATAGTCTCACTTTTAGTCACAAGTACAAGCATTATTGGTACAAAAATTTATACAGGTGAATAAAGTAATTATATGCATAAGCATATGGGTCTAAAATTTTAGTTAACCCTAATAAATATGATTGAAACTTTTAGTCAGTATATTGCTACCTTCAAATTGATAATCCTGCTCTCTTTGTTAGTTGCAAAGATCTTTTTTCCTACATCTCCATCTTAGTGTCATTTGTAATTTCGATAATAGTTCTTATAAGAGCTATCTAACCATTTGTACCACGGGCTATTAGTTAGACAGATGTGAAAAAGAATAGGAATAATTATATCTAGACCTCTTGTAGTGTTGCCCATTTCTACATGGAAATATATTGGCCCCCTTAACTACCGAAAACTTTCAAACTGCCCCTTCGATTAATTATTTGTTAGATTTTTTTTTTTTGGTTACAAAATGACATGTGAGTGTCCATAATCAGTGAAAGAGAGAAAAAAGTTGAGAGTAAAATAACTATTTGACGTTTTCCATTAACATGAGGTGAAAGGCTTATAGTTTAGGGGTTTAATATTTACCCAAAAAAAGATGAGAGAGTGCATGTGGAAATGGGCAACAGTTCAGGGGTTCCTAGTGAAATTATCACAGGAGAATATTCTCTCCAACTTCTAGATTTTTTATCCTCTCTTATAATTACAATTTTTTTCTTTTGATTGCTCCAAGGAAGTTGTGGAGAAAAAGAAAAAAGATCTTCATTGGGTCAATGTTGCATTTTTCTTAAAAGTCTTTTGGCAATTTTTTTTTTTTTTTTGCAGGAAGATATGAAGAAGAATACTATGATGATGGTGGAGCAAAGTAAAGTTCTGAACACCCCAGGAGCAGAGAAAAAGACTAAGAGGGAGTTGTTTGATGCACTTCGGCGAGAATTAGAGTGAGTCATTTTAACTTCACAGAAGTGATCTATTCAAAGACTGATAAGTGGTCATCATTCTAAAACACTATTTTTCCAACTTCATTTCTTCTTTGCTTCTTACCAGAGTTTGACTTCTCTTATATTTGTAATACAGCTCTACTGCTTGTTGTTTATCTACATAAGTATATTTGGTGCTGTGTACTTCCTAGTCCTTTTTAGGTTGAATACAATTTCATTCACATCTCTCTGTTGCTGCTGCTGCAAGAACTGTTACTAGAGTTTGACTTCTCTCATATTTGTAATACAGCTGTACTGTTTGTTGTTTATCTACATAAGTATATTTGGTGCTGTGTACTTCCTAGTCCTGTTTGCATCGGACACAATTTCATTCACATCTCTCTGTTGATGCTGCAAGAACTGTTATGGACAGTACATGCATAAACAGGTTATTGCTGAAAAAAGAGGGGGAAATGATGGTATTTTAATATTTTTAGGATGATCCTCTCATTTACTATTCTACTACAAAATATCATTTAATTTATCTTAATTTAATATAGGATGCCATCAGGGAATATTCTGTTAAATTAAATTATCTCAAAAAACTCAAAAGGATTAGTACCATCTGGAAACTAAAAGTATCTGAATACTATAGAGAAGGAGAAGGTATTATCAAGGTGAGTTTCTTTAGTACTCTACATCTTTAGTTGTCTGAATCTGGTGGTGGATTTGACCATAAGGATTTTCTCTCATCACTTTTAGTTTAACTCAATGGGCATCATTGCATTAAAGAAAAAATGGGAGGGTCATGTTGAAAACACCATCATTATATTCTTTTTTCTTATATGCTAGATAACACGTGTGTGAAGTTTACATATCCCATTTCTCTCTTGGAAAAGTGATAACACACTTGGGAACAACTCTCTCTAAGTTATATGTAGACTTTGCAGTCAGTCACCACTATAACTGCTGTACTAGTGTGACAACATATCTCTCTCTCTCTTGATTGTTGAAATTAAATAAATTATTGCAATCTATGCAGAACTCCAGTTCTTGAGAAAGCCTCAAAAGCAGTTTGGGAGCTGATACTTGATAACAACGGTTTGGGGAAAGAGATAACCGAAACTGTGGAGAGAGTCTACTGCCGGCTGAGCGGTCAAGATCTGCCGCCACCCCCACCTCCAAGCTCTGAAGGACAACAGAAAGAGAATGAGAAAGAGGAGAACAGCAGAGAGGAGGGTAAGAAGGCTAAAGAGATGGACATTTCTGAGTCTTTATCAAGGAAAAGATCATTTGGGGATATGAGAATGCAAGGAGCGGATGTAGTTGTAAATGGCTCAAGCAAGCATTTTCCAGTTGTCTCAGATGATGGTGCACAGACATCCAGCAAGCCTAAGACATGATGCCTTATCCCTGCTGTAGTTCTTCAAAGGATGAGTATCATTGGATTTCACTAGAGGTTAGCTGCGCCTTGAGGAATCTCGGTTGTAATTCTCACTGCCACCATTAATTGCAGCTGTGACTGCATTTTACAAGACTTTTAATTACCTTTGGGTAACTTATTTTTCTTCCTGCTCTGTTAGGCATGTATACCCTCGTGCCTAGTCAGATGTGCTCCAGCCATTGGAGGTTTTGCTTACTTTGCTGGTGTTCATGCTGTTCCACAATGAAGGCCCATTCAGTTTGGGAATCTTAGGTAATAGGGCTCAACACTTTGCATTTCTGTAGTCATGGTCCTCCCAATTGATCTGTGTTATTCCTGTCAAAAGTTATAGTAATGATGTTGTAGCTGAAATTTGTGGCAGACTTGGGAAAGCTAATCTTATCCAAGTGAATATTCAGAAATCTTGAGTCTTCCATTCTAAACTATAAGTTCTTTTAAGAGGTACTTATTTTTCATTTTTAAGATGAAAATTGATGAGAGAATCATTTGGTGCTCTTTTGTTTTTCCCTGTTTAATCAAACCTCAAGAGAAAGAGAGAGCTTTATCTTTTCTTGGATTGTATCCTGTCCCAGATGGTTATCATATTGACTTTTATAAAAATTAATAGGATATTGTTGGTGAGGATTTGTATACTTCTGTTCTGTATTAACAGCACTCTTCCTTGAAGTTTGGGTCAAATCTTTTCACTCTAAACTCCAAGAAGGAAAATTTAGATTTTAGACCTATTTCTCCTTATAATGTAAATTATAAAATTTTGGCCAAAATTCTTACAAGATTAAGCATGTTCTTACCTTTTTGGTTGAATCTGGATTGCCTTCACTGCTGTCAAGCACGTTCATGATAATATAGCTTTAGCTTAGGAGATTGTTCATTCCTTTGTCTCCTACGGTCATTGAGAATTTTATCATGATTAAAGTTGACTTTGAGAAAATTTATAATCGTTTACATTGGGAGGCTATCACAGGGACAATAACCTGCATGAATGTTTTGACAGTTTTAGTAGATTGGATTTATGATTGTATTTCTTCTACCTTTGCAATTTTGGTAAATGATTTTTATCTGATTGGTTTTGTAGCAAAAGAGGGATTAGGCAAGCAGACACTTTGTTCCCTAACCTCGTTATCCTGGTTTCTGAGATTTCTCTTCTCTTATTAAGGTTGCTCTTCTAAATAATCACATCCATCCTTTTAAAATTATTAATAATTGTGGTGTGAGCTACCTAATATATTCTGATGATCTTTTACTGTGTATTAATGACAGTGAGCTCTCTTGTCAAAATGTTATGGGTATCTTTTAAGTCTTAATGAGAAGCTTACAAGTTTACACATAAATTTTGGTAAATCTGAGGTCTCCTTTCCTCCTTAAGCTCCCTGCTAGGCAAATTAAAGTGTATTGACATATCTAACATGAACAGCAACTGAACGACAGCAGTGTACAGTTTGAAGGACGGGTTCTATGAACTTAAGAAAGGCTTTGACCGTTCAAATAGACTTTGGCTGGTTCTATGAAAATTATACATGATGCCAACGAAATAATTAGGACCAGAAGGATCTGGCTGCCTCCAGAGAAGATTTCAGAGACTAAATTCACCAAATTTATATAGGAAATATTCTTTTTTTTTGTCGACCTACCTGTTCTTCACAAGAGTACTACTCATTCTAGTGCAGTTCTTCCAAGGAAACAAGATGATAATGCGTTTTAGAAGATCTCCAATTTTGAAGCAGATGTTTCAGTTACCGGCCATCCTATTTGGACTCCATAGCTAGTAATCTCCAACAATTCATCTTACAGCACCATATATAACTAAAACTTTAATGACAGACATTTGTAGAATAGTGATGCATTGTTTACAAGCAAGATCCTTACAAAGCTAACATGTAAGACATTTTTACAAAGCAGATATGTGTAGCATAATCTGTACCTTATTTTATGGAAGATGGTGAGCAATAGGTAACAAATTTGTCAGCAAAGTCTGATGTCTTGGGATCAGTTTGCCTGCCATGAGGAGGTGTCAGTGTGCTGAGCAAGTTTTGGTTCGATACCCCTGCTCCGCATGTATGTCAAGAATTGCACAGGTAGCTCCTCCAGAAGAGATTGAGCAATGGAAACCTGATTACCTGCTCACAGAAACCAAACAGAATTAATACAATAACAACTGCCCTCTGAAAGTACCTCATGTGTCTGTATTTCAAGAACATCATGCTTCCGACAAAATATATAAAGCCATTTTGTAGGTGAGTTTTTTTCTTTTTTTTTCTCCACAAATGAAATGAAACTAAAGAAGTCTCACTTGGAGAACACTAGAAGATTAGGAAACATAAGATCATCCATACCCTGGAACTCTCTCATAGGAACAAATTGTACGATATCTCGTGTTGCTATCCGTCCTGTGGAGCTCTGTAGTCGTTTCCCATTATCAGCATCCAGAATCTACTTAATGGAACACCAAAATGCAAGTTAAACAGAAAATATATAATTTCACTCATCCGCAAACACCAAGTCAGTGCAGGAAGACATAAAGAAAGGACCAACCTTAAGTGCTGGGAGAGACTAACATATTGGCATTCTAAACTTAAATGGCAAAGAATAATCTTTCAAGAAATGAAGAATGGTAGGAATGTATGATCAGACATAATAACTTTACCTCCATTTCCTTAAAATCAGCAGTTCCAACACCCACTATGAGAATTGACAATGGCAAATCAGATGCTTTTATTATAGCATTTTTGGTTTCTTCAGCATCAGTAATAACACCATCCTGAAAAAGAGCACAGCAATATAGATAGAAGGACGGAACCATACTATTGGCAGGGTGTCTTCCAGACAATTTGGTAGCTTACCGTGATTATCAGTAAGACAA
This sequence comes from Typha angustifolia, assembly GCF_048772165.1. NCBI lineage: Eukaryota > Viridiplantae > Streptophyta > Magnoliopsida > Poales > Typhaceae > Typha > Typha angustifolia. The sequence goes on along the minus strand of NC_133252.1, from coordinate 3,780,196 downwards.
AATATTTACTCTGACTAAATGATAGGGATCGAGTAGCAACTTCTGCAGCTTTGTTAATCACTGGTCCAAATATGGTTGGTCCAGAAAGAGAAACACTACGCAATGCCACTGAATACGCTGACATAATGCCCTCGATTCCTGCAACCTGTGACAAAAAAAAGAAGAAAAGAAACTAAACTTTAACCAACCAAACTTCACCAAGCTCACACTATTAGTTAGTATCAGATGCTTGATCCTATCTTAGGTCTGGTTGCATGTTATGAAAAGCATTGCCACGCTGATCAAGTAAGACAGTTTAAAGCTACTGAAGTAAAGAGGATGTTCAAAAATAAAGTGTAGACTGTGACAGTATATCAAAAATGAACATGTCAAAGTTTTATCTACTCATGAACTTGCAAAATAATTTAAATTACTTGGATATCAGGTAATAGCTATAGTTCATAAATAAACAAAATACTGGCTGAACAATCACAAATGGACTACCATCACCAGCAACCATTATTTGGAGATAAATACTCACATCTCTGCCAAGGAAATGGAACACAGACCTTGTAGAAAACAAAGAGGCTGACAACAATGCAAATTCTTCAGAAGGTTTATGGTTTTCAGAATTGGAAATAGTGCATAAATGAGAGGAATTTTGATCTTACAAAGATTTGAGGCATATAATATCAGACAAAAATCAGAGAGCCCACTTAATGCTGTAAAGTAAGAAGGTTCACTTATTTGCTGCATACTTAAAAGTAAGATAGTTCAGTTATTGCTGTATTTAAAAAAAAAAAAAGCCAGTCTAGTCAAACTACCTGAACAGGGAAACCATCACATTTGGAATTCTTTTAAAAGCATATCGATGGAAGAGGGGGGTTGTTGAAATGTTGTTCAGACTTTACCTATAGGTTATACATTTACACTAAAAGATAATTTCTGTTACATTTTAGTGAAATGAAGTGGTAACACTGAGAAGGGTGTGCAACGGTATGAAGAGATTCCAAAGCAAGTGCTCGATCTAATAGGCACATCCTAATTATTGAGGTGTTCAGAAGTTAACAAATGGTTGCACGTCCTATCAGACAGCAACAGAGGGCCTCATCCCTCTCTCTTTAAACTGGCAGAAGGCTCTTGGCGGAGAATCCTGGTTTCTAAACCTATGTCCAGAAGTTTCATGTTCTGAAGCTGAATCAAGGCAGTTATAAATTGAACGAGTTCATCTTATGATGCGATTCGGACCAAATCGGATCACCTCGAAAGACATTGGACTCAATGGATTGAGTCTAGTTATCTTATTTGGTTATTTGGTTTAGTTAGAGCCTTAATAGGTTAGGATTTCATTTAATTAACTAAATTCAGCTCTGCACAATTTCAAAAAAATATTCACAGAATATTTTATAGACGTCCGAATAATATCAAACCAGTTGGATAAAATTGCCAACCTCCAGATCTACAACTTTGGTATTTACGACTTCTTCATATTTCGAATCTATCTGCCGCGAAATGAAGGATTAATCTGAGAAGATAAGGAAGACTGATTTAGTTATATTTGTTTAGGACTTTTTAATTTAATCTTTATAAATAAGGCTTTATGACTTGTATCTTAGACATGCTTGGAATAAAAGATTAATTGGTTTTTGCCCTGGCATCTCTCTCAACTAGGTCATCGATCTCTACATCTCTCTCCTCTTTTACCAACCAGCGACACCTCTTCCATTGGCACGATCTCGTCTAGCTTCTAATCTGCCTCTTCCGTCGATCCCCCTAATCCTATAGGGCAGACCTATTTCTCCCCCTTCGTCTTCTCTATCTTAACCGTCTCTATCTCCCATATGGTTTTTATCTTTATTCGATATCACAATTATATGCCAATTATAGCCTTTAACCATCTATCGCATCCGTATCCGCAAACCACCTCCATCATCACCTTCATCCGGTTTGTAACATCTTACTGAAAGAACAACATTATCCCTATTTATGAGAAGTCAATATATGCATATAACATTCCTAACCAAGTGGGCGGTATGTTTTTTTCAAGATAACATGGTGACAAGAAGAAAATAGAAGGATAGAAAACAACAAGATTTCCTACGATATTTCTATTAGTCATTCCTAAAGCCATGGATCCCTATTTCGACCAATTCTAATCCCAACTAATTTCGATCTGGTATCGTCTAGTTTCAGCCGTATGGACTATATCGATATTTGTCAAGTCAGCCAAAACTTGCCGAAATGGATTTTTAATAACTTGGGTCAAATTTTAATGAGCTGACCAAGGGGGAAAGGAGGGATATCAGTAAATGATGTCCCGAACTGTCTCATTTTCAAGTATTTAATTTTACAATCTCTTTATGATACACTCTCTCCTACTATCACACTTCACCGAGCTCATCTAACAACTCCTCTGCTACTCTGCACTTTAGTGAATTTAAATGAGTTTTTCTTTTCTTTTTCCATTTCTTTCCTTTCTTCTTTTCCCACTTTTAACTCATTTCTTACTGTTGCAGAACAAAAGTTAAGAAATATCTCTCTCTTCATCTAACTTCTACAAGAGTAATTATGAACATAGAAATTTACCATATCCATATCAAATTCATCATAGTTTTGAGTGAATACTTTATTTTTTTACTTTTTAGACTTTATATGTGAATAATTTTAATTTTCTTTTTTTTTCTCATTTTTTTTCTAAATTTTTAGAAATTTTCCTACATTTTTAAATTCTTTTTCAAATTTTATGTAATTAAATAGTTTGACATTATATCGGCCGATACAAGCAATTAATATGTATCATTTTTTTTTTGGGGCATCGCATCAAGAAGAATAACATATAACTAAGAGAGGAAAAAAAAGAAGAAATTTACAGTCTCATTATCCACCTCAGAATCAGAAGGCATTTGATTCAAGTTAAAACAATGTGATACTGAACCATCAGCTGTCCTTCCTCCAAAACCCCAAGCAGGAAAGCGACTATCAGAATCATAGAACTGCAAAATCTCCCCAACACCTACTATAGCCTGTTACAAAGAAAATGGAATAGCTGAATGCTAGCTCCAATAATACAAATATAGCATAAACTGTGTCAATAAGATCTGGTGAAACGGAGAATTTACCTGCTGATAAGAATTTAGTCTGCCCGAAGGATCAATGTAATGCAACGACTGAGGCATTCGAGGATCACCATTTGAAGCTGAGAAAGTACATATTAAAAGCAAGCATGATTTTCTACCCTAAGAATTTTAAAAGAATAAGACTGCCAAGTGCCAACAATGATGTTCACCTGTGAAATCTATAGCAACCATGAAATTAAGTTCAAAACCATTGGAGATATAGTCCAAGAAACTATACTGAATCTTTTCAGAATAGTTATCCACAAACAGCTGTCCCTTCAGCATCTGAAACAAAATGCAGTTACCAAAGTAGGTATGTAAACACTTACTCTATAAGCTGAAAAGCTTTATGGGAGAAAAGTGCAAAAATAGGCACCTTCTTGTGATCATGATGAATGGAAGATTGAACATAAAAGTTTGCCCCAGACTTATCTCTGTTGAGTTTTTCAAGTGCCATAACACTTCCCTGATATTTTCTGCTCAAAGAATTAGATCCACATGAGAAATCAAACCCAAGAAAGCATGAAGAATTATCTTATTTATTATAACTAAATACTTACCCTAAAAGTTTATGATTGCCATTTGCATTAAAATCAAAACACTCAATCATCAGAGGGTTGTCCTGTAAGCAATAAATATTCACAAACTTAGCCCCAAAAGGAACCACAGGTGTGGTGTCTGGTGTACTGTCAGTAGGAAGCTATTAAATTTAAATGGGACAAACTTGCCTTGCTAACAAATTGTTGTGCTGTTACTGTTACAGGCTTCCATAATGGGTTTAGGTTGTTGTTGATCACTTCTGTTTGGCACACAGGAATAGAAACACCAGTCTCCACTATTCTGGATATCCTTAAGAAAGGATCCTACACATTAGAGGCAGTCAGAATTGAGAAAGGACGAACCAAAATTTGAGATATCCACATATATTTTAAACTAGAAAGAAGATTATAGCTCTCTTATTCATACACTTTTTGAAAGGATGTCCTTATTTTGCAAGTTTAAACAGCGGAATGTCATCTCTACTGCTATCCTTGACGCAACTGATTCTTCTGCATGGACAGTTATGGTCCCTAAATGCATTCCTGACGGTCCACTCTGAATATTTAGCGTCAAGCTCCGGTCTTGTCTTGTCACAATCTGTACAAGGAAAAAGAGGATGAAAAAGGAGCATAATGATCTTTACATGCTAATATCAAATTGAAGGAATGTACATGGAAAAATCAAGGCACAGAAGTTGCATAACAAACAAAGAAAGAGGGATAGGGTACAATCAGAGGTCCTATCAGTTCACGTATGGTTTCAAACTACACCTAATCTGCATGTATTTTAATGAGATGAATGAATTCGAACTTTTCATAGACACTAGCCTCTAACTGCATAATTTAATGGCTACTGATTCTCCCAATATACACCTAGAATAAAGAACTCAGAAGTACTACATAAGAGGTGAATAGACCTGTGACAGAGCACAAGAAGCACCTCCAATATAATCTTGTTGATTCAGTTTCAGCATCTGCAAAGCCAGCGATTGTAAGTTTCTGAGTAAGGTTAAGCATTTACTGCAATACAGATTCTCTCTAAAAGTTGCATGCACAAAAGATGCATTAATGGAAAAACAGGAATTACAACATAAAGTATATATCAATTCAACAACAGAAACTAGCATTTTGGGATTTAGAAGCAACTCGTTAACAAGGAAAATTTGTAGCAAAGGCATGTAGAGTTGTATCCCATCGTGCATGCCCATCCATGGGTTGGATCATGCAGGGGCAAAAGGATATTAGCAGGATCCACAAAGAGGATGCATATTTAATCCTTGATCATGAACCTATATCAAAAATGAAGCACAAGACCTTAAGTATGGCATGGCAAGTGATCGATTGATAGGTCCTTAGAATCAAACACAGTACATTATTCTACCCAAGTTTGGAAAAGAAATAGGCATATCTGGTAAAAATTAAAAAAGACTACTTATAATTGACTATATTTGTTGAGGATCATATCTTTAGATCTGATTAAATTCATCTAGATATGATATATGATCTACTGAGGGTGATACTTAATATATGACAAAAGACTTCCTTGGGAAAGGGTAGATACTAGATACATCTGTCATGTAAAGTTATAAACCAAAGAAGTAGCTTTTAGTAATTTGTAATTTTCTGTTTGTCTATTATTTATGTATCAATCATGATGACCATGACTTAAAATGGGACTTCAAGCTCCCCAAAACTCCCACCATGTAAATCCTCGAAGGACACACTTGAATGAATATTCCCCCTAATAAGCTTTCTGTTTATTGAAGTTCAATTTTTGCTGTTCTACTCCTCATATCTTGCATACTCTGGTCGATGAGTAGATTCAAGTCAAACTAATTGAGATGACCCTCATTGTATCACATCGACATGAGTAGGAATGACTTGGTAGTCGATATGTTCAGTAAATAGAGTGTTAAGCATTCCCTTTATCAACTCTGATACTGGATTACTGTTCACGCTCAAGACAAAGGTTCAAACCACTCCCTTGCATAATTGTCCAAGCTGCACTAGCATATTACGTGCCCCCTTGTACAGATTCATATAACCTTACAAGAACACTCCGAATAATTTGCAGATAACTCTCAACTTTCGACCTTGCCTTGCTCTTAACATAAAAATGAGGCCTGACTTTAGTATAGTAACCTGCATGATACAGCACAGAAGTTGAAGCCCTGAACCAATGAATTATCAGCAAAAATAGTAGAGGAAAATTGTCAAAGACAATTTGATTTGATTATGATACCATAAGTGGCATGTCATGGACAAATCTCAAAAAACTCTAGAACTCTTGAGAACTACCAAGCCATCAAACCAAGTAAAATCAACACTTGAAATTTGAAGATGTTCTTAAATACTGTTAAGTTCACTGAACAGTGGAGATCAAAGCTACAGCAATGTGCAACTAAATTAGCATAGGCATGAATCAGCTACCAAAAGTAACAAAATGACCCTAGTAATCCTTTAAGAAAAATACTTACTAATATTTCAACAAACTACAATTTTCAGGCCTTCATGATGTTAAATATCACTGAGACAGATACAGAAAAAAATGTAAAATATGTCTGTCTCAATGTAGACCAGCAGAAGAAAAATGTTAGTAGGTAATGCGTCAGAATTAAACTATATGTGCAGGATAATAAAGAATGAGAAGTACAAGCAGAAATTTGCATCCACTTCAACAATCAAATGACACACAAAACAGAGGAAAAGAATCCAAAATTAGAATCCATATCTCTTGTAGCTTGTTGAGTAAGCAGTTAAGCACTTCATTCAATTACCATTATGAAGTATAACTGTGAGCAAGAGTCAATACCTTCACAGGAATGTTATGATAGCTGGTATCTATATCATAGATCTGAAATCTGCCATGCGATAAAGAAGAAAATAAGAAGCAATAATAAGCTCCAACAAGATAGACACCATCTTTAAGAAACTTACACTAATGTTTGCACAATCTCAAACTGATAATTAATGGTAAATTTTGTGATCCAAGCAGGATTCAATGTGTTCAATATCACTTCAGTACGACCAAGTTCTTCTAAACTTCCATCTTGCTTCTTTACATATAATACTGCCATTGGATCACTCTAGAGTCAAGTAACAGAAGAACCATCAGTGGAATAGACATAGTTAGCACAAGTGGAATTTGCACATCCCAACAGGTTAGGAATAAAACAAGGACAACTTCTGCAACATTAGGATAAACTATGTACTCCAGAAGAATTATATACTTAAAAAGTATCGATATCACAAAAATACAGTAACCTTGTCTCTTTAACTTCCGAACTACATTATAATGACAGTCAACTTCAAGGAAAGTGACATTTTCCAGTGACTAGGGTTCTCTTGGTAATGATACTCAAAATAGAAATAGTGAAGAAAAACATAAATTTATAATGTCAAACACTAAAATGTTTTTGAGATATAGAGACAAAACACTAAAAGGTTTTGAGATATAGTTTACAAGCTCAAACACTGAAGTTATGAGGAAAAAAGCATTTTTATCAGAATTTGAAACTTTCCCTCTATCAAATATTCAAATGCATAAGGAACCAGTCAGCAATTATATCTTGACAACAGACACTGTTATTACAAGAAATTAAAAAAATTGAGATTCACTTAGTTTACTCTGTATAGTATTTTGCAAAAATATGTGTATACTACTTATTCTCCGTGCAATAGTATTCTGTGTTATATTATTCTGTGTCATTTTATCCTTTGGACAATATTGTACCTCATGAAATGGTATTCTTTATACATCTAGTGGAACCTACATTATGAATAGGTATGACTTCAGGAACAATCCTAAGCTAGATCAAAAATCTTCTTGTGGTAACTCAAGCCTACCTTAGTTTAGGAAACAAACTTATTCCTAATCACTATGGTAATCCATTTAGGTCATGGTTCTCAAAATCGGCCGATCCTAACCTTTGGTCTGAGATTGGCTAGTTTTAGCAATCCATCTCAGTCGTATCAATTGAAACTATTTATTTTTTAAATTCAGGTCAAATTTAAAATGTATCTAGCCTAGAAGACATTAATAATTAATGTTATCAGCTACCTTCTTTTCAAGTTTTCAATTTTTACCCTCTATCTCTCACACACAGTCTCCTCCTACCCCTTATACTTCACCGAGCTCATTCGGGCGGCCGATTCAGTGAACCCTTCCGATTACTCTACACTCTGCTGAACTCAATTGAGTGTTTTTTTTTCCTCACTTCTCTTCTCTCTTTTTCACACTTTTTAACTCCTCTTTTCTTATTGTTATAGAATAACAGTAAGAGAGAGATCTCTCTCTTTACTATTGTGCTATAAAAATTTGTAAGATTCAAGTCGAAATTCATCATAATTTTGAGTGATTTTTTATTTAGTTTTTAGGCTTCATATATAACTAAATTTTATTTTCTTATTTTTTTGTTATTTTTTCTAAATATTTTTAAAAAAGTCTGCATATTTAAATGAAAATAATACGACCCATTATAGATAACTGATACAACCGATACAGCTAATATATATCGTTTTTCCTAGCGGTCGATCACGATTCAAATACCGAGTTTCAAAACCTTGGTATAAGTGACTCAAACAAAGTTAGGAAACAATCCCAAGCTAGACTAAAAATCTCTCCAAGATTACTCTAATCTCTCTGAACAATAAGGATATAAAATAATTGAGCAGGCTCGAGCTCAACTAAGTTTAGCTTACTAAAGCTCATTCAAGCTCGGCTCAAAAAGTTAGTTGATTCAAGCTTGATCTACATAATAGGTCAAAATTAATTTTGAGACAAGCTTAATCAAGAGGCAGCTCAATCAAGCTCAACTTGACAAGGTAATTTTTAATAGTATATAATGTATAATACATATAACTAATATGAACCTTTAGATCAAGATCTAAAAGCTCATAATATTATTACGTTAGTTCTTATACCTTTATCATTAAATCAAGCTTGATTGAACTCAAGCTTGATTTAGGCTTGAAATGATTCAAACTTGAAATTGCTTATTGATCGGCTCAATTAGGCTAGAGCTTAGCTCGATCACAAAATTGGCTCAATATTGACTCAAATTGAAATATTTCAAATCAAGTTTAATTCTATAATTAGACTCGAAATTAATTCAATTCAAGCTTGATCAGAGCTCGGCTCAATTACACCCATATTTAATGGTTAAAGGAAAAGACAATGTGCATTTATCACTCAGTAACACCTCTAGATAAGTCTAACCAAATCAGCTATAAGGTAAAAATATCACTGTCATTTTGAGGGTGACTTCTAGTTGATATAGATCTACGAGCACAAATCCAAAAAAATAAATATGACATTTGTTTGAGATTGAGAAGTTACACATAATAAAATTTAAGCATATTGTCATGTTATTGCTGAATTATTCATCATATGAACATGTTTGATTTTAATTGTGTTAGAAATTGTTAAACTTAGATTTTTAAAAAATGCTTTACAAATTATGGTTTTCAATTGTTATTCTATCTATAGAGAGTGGGTTCATCCATTGCGCTAAAATTGTTAGCTCATTAAACTCTCTTAATATTTTAGATGTTGATTAGGGTGGCGAGTAAACGTGGTGCATTGAGACTTTTTTTACCTCTACTTAGGATTTAGGTTTCCCTTTAGTCTCATTAGTTGTTTCAATATTATTTGAAAGGCATTGGTTTTCTAACTTTAAACCTCTTTATTACATTGAGAATTTTTAATTGACTTGGAGTTATTAATTTATATTGCGGATTTTGGAAAGTTAATGTTACGGCTTTGTGTATCTCAACTCAATGGTATATGTCCGGTGGTGATTCCGATTTTGAGTCGGGCAGACATACTTCAATACAAGTATCCTACTGTTAAAAAATCACTTTATTTATGTGATTGTGCTTCAAGCAAAGGAGAGTATGTAACAAATAAAACCAAAAACTTCGTAGGATTTCACCTAGTAATTGACACCTAGGAAAAACAGAGATATTTTAAAACTCTATCCATATCATGTTAGATATAGTGCTATCAGAAAAATTCATTAATACATGTCGCATACTTCCTTTATGTATTAAAAATAAAAACAGACACATACAATCTCAGATAGCTCCAAAGTTGATGCTAGATGTTCTTTTATAAAGATCTATGAATTTGGAGGGAACCAATATTAGGATTCACGCCACAGATGCATAACCAACTTATGATTTATAAATAGATGTTCTTCACTCTTAATATAAGTGTCTAAATTCGTTATAAATTATTAGCTTTGTTAATGAACAACTTAAAGATGTGCTTCAAATATATTATCACATGTTGTAGACTTGTAGTAATAACAATCTTAATTCAATATAATACAAGCATACACAAATATAATCTTTTGTTTGCATAGATATATTTACATATATATGTTCAAGTAAATACACAACCTAAGTACCCTTGGTGTATCGTGTCTTTGTTTAAAATTTGTTATATCCACAAATACTTAAGGGAAGTAAAACAGAAAGGTGATCTAGGGACTATGAACTATATTTTCCCTAACTTTGATCTATCACATCAGTGGTACACAAGTGGATATCATTCATAAGATCTGAAGAAGTTTGATCCAAAGGTGGGTATCAAAGACCAGTAAAAGCCATGTTATCCATGGTAGATAAGAGGATTAAGAGAAGGAAAAATAAAAAAGGTATAAGAATGAAAAACAGCAATGTATGTAAATTTCTAGAGAAATGATATGATTATACCTTCAGCATATCAAGGAAGCATACTTTCAACAAGAATATATGATGAGAGACAGATTGGTGGTAAGTACACCCAGATAAGACCAGAAAAAAAAATGTTATTGATGAAGTAAAAATTTAAGCCAAAGTCTACATAGGTGTTAGGTTTAGAGTTATTAGTACATTTTACTTTTGACTATTTATGTCTAATTTTTCAAGTCATTATACTACATGAAACTTTGGCAAACACTCTACGAGTTCCATACATATGATCAAAGACTAGACAGAGGAATTAAAGACCACCTCCGATGCAGGTATCAATTGTGACAGGTACAAATGGAATGGAAATGAATTGTAAAACATTCTTCGGAAAGAAAAAAGCCGAACTTTTTGAAAATTTTGAGGGCACTGTAGTGACACTTGGCACAGTATTGTTTACTATAACAGTTATTGTTCACGTGAACTCTCTCTCGTATCTTCATCTTCCACTTTTTTACCCTTAATCTATTTTTGAGGGTACTGTAGTGACACTTGGCACAGTATTGTTGACTATAACAGTTATTGTTCACCTGAAACTCTCTCTCTCTCTCACATCTTTTTTATCCTTAATCTCTTTTACCCAAAGGTCTAACATTGAATCATAGGACCTCCTTTTTGTCCTACATCACTTTCAAAAATAGGATTATATCCTTTTCCAGACTTGTTGATTCAAAGAACGCATTTAGCAGTCAATGACTTGACGAGGACGAAGACCCAAAAATCCATCTTGTTCCAGCTTGTCAAACAACACTAGAGTTGGTAGTATATTGTAATCATCTTCAAGTACTGTATTTCTAGTCATTAAAATGATCTAGATATTATATTAGTTCCACTCCAAGTAACACAAAAGCTACTAAGCAACCAGGGCGATTAATCTTATATTCTTACATTAGTTAGCAGCAACTACGCGCGAAACAGGCTGTAAGATAAACTGATAAAGTTAGTTAGCACCCATGTACAAGACATAACAATTTGGAACAATGAAGTATTCAATATGCAGCACTAAGATTTTCCAATAACCACTAAATAAACAAGCCTAAGGAAATCAACAAGAAAACTTGAGAACCATTTAGACTTGAGCACCAGAAAGAAAATATAGAGAAAAGTTGTTTAAGTTATTCTAATACTATCTTCAAAGAGAATGTGTTTTGAAGATTACTTCTAAAAATTCCTCATTGGGATTGGGAAGTGTACCTTTGAAAGTATGTCCATGTTCCGCAACTTCGAAGCAGACAATGACAACTAAGAAAGAAGCATTGTCAAAATATTAAGAAAATGTACATGTAAAGGCAATGAATCCATGTTGTTCAATCAACAAAATACAGTGTAATTGTTCCAAAAGAAGATGTTATTTATCAGCTGTATAGAGAAAAAATGCACTAATAAGTAGCAAGATTATTTGCATAGCGACATTGCATCAAGGAATTTAATTTGTTACTCTTATGTATCTTCGAACTTAAGATTAATTTCAGAAGTTAACATCAACTGGCTGCAGAAGTCATATTATAAATTTTCACCAACTCATGTGAACAATAGCCACGACTTATTGTATTATTATTTAGTGTTGTCAGAGTCTAACTAGGGTATGCTTGACTCAGGGTTTGTATTCTCTATATAAAGAGGTGAACTAGCTAGTCCTATGGATGTATAGATGATTGTTGATAAAAAAGAAAATGCTTGAAGCCAGGTTTGTGTCTTCTTTGTCACTTCTTATTCTTTATCTTTTATCTCTTAGTATTCTCTATTACATACCCTTTTCTCTTCTCTAGTTGCATTTATACACTCTTGTCATAATTTTCTTTCATACTGTTCTTAACATATCCCTACTAAAATATCTTTTTCTTGCCTATTTTCTGCAGTAGGACATCATAGAGTATCAGGCCCATCATCACATCGTAGAACAACCCTTATATTGTCCTACGTCACTCCAATTTACAGAGAAGTATAATTTCCTACTGATTAGTCTGCTAATTGAGGTAGAGAAACATATAATTAGGAACATTATTACATTACTACTTATTTTTAAAATTTTCATTATCCTTTCCTCCAAAAAATTTCATCTTGTGTTCTGTCTTTCTAAAATATCATGATAACTTTGAAGATAAATATGTAATGGCTCAGTAGTCATTCTTGTGTTACCAAAAAGGAAAATGACAATATTATCAACATGGTGACCAATATCTAACAACAAAAAGGAAAATGAGACAGGATAAAAGATCCCAATAAATTGTGGTCAAACTGAGATTATCAAGGTTTCTGCATAGCTGACCAGTCTTATAATGAATAACAGGGAAAAGAAATAGGATGACAAACCAGAGTTCCAAAGGCCAATACCAAATATTAGAAACAGTTTTTATATATTATTGAAAAAAAGTCATATGTCAAGTTTCAATTCTATCAGCATCTAGTCTCATTCTCCCAACCAAAAGACAACTTACAGTACCTCTTTGATTCTTAATAAACTAATGGGGATTTCCTTATCCCGCAACCACAAAATGCATTAAACAAGGACAGAAAAAACGTTGCATTTTATATACTTACCTATCTATCTGCATAAACCACAAATGCGGCCACATAGGCGCTGACGGTGGGTCAATCGCGCAACAAATGCATTATGCAGTCCTCATATGCAGTGCGACCACATATAGATCTCATATGAGGACCGCAAACACATAGGCACCCATATATTGACTGCATATACATATCTACCATAATATGCATATGAAAGCACTGTCATAATAATGGATATTTAGCACTTCATAACAATTTGTATTGATTAATTGTATATTTATTGAGTAATTATATGATTAGAAAGTAGTGTCTTTAGTGGATAGGATATTATGAAAATGATTCTCCATATGTTACTTTGCAACTTTTACCTATCTATTAGCTTGCTATGCTACTAAATTTTTAGAAAAAAAAAACGGATAGGTAAATCATATATAATTTTTTTTAATACTTTTATTGCTAGAACAGACTGCATAGGCACATACGACCGCCGGCGCTTTTCACAACATTATCTACTAACCAGACTCCTCCTTGGGCTGACGGTAAAAGGAATCAACTAAAGAATGCAGAGCAATGGAACCTTTTTTTTATAGGATTTCAAGATGCGCTCACCTCCAGCGGCATGTACAAGCCTCGAAGGCCACGAGACTGGAAGAAGTAGTCCACGGCTTGGCTGACCTCGGTCTGCGCCGCCGCCGCCGAGGGACCGGCCGACCCGCCGCGTGGGCCCACGCCGACGGCTTGCATCCCTCCTCTCACATCTGAGCAGCATCCACCCATCGATCCCGTCCTCTATCTCTACGCTTCTATCTCTCTCTATTTGTTGAGGGAGAGGAAGAAAGAGATCAATTAATAGGTTGAAAAATTCCCTATTTGTTTTGAGCAATGTGATTCCGGATTTGAAAAAAAAAAAAAATTAATCGTGCAAGGAAGTAGGTGGAATTAAAAATTTGTAAATTTGATAGAATTTCGGTAGGGCTAAAGATTGGGAAAGTCTTGAATTGGTACCAGGGAAACAGCATAGAAAGGTAGGAAGAGAGTCATGTAGCAGTTGGTCTTATTTTTATAGTTCAGAGATAAGTATAAATGATACCCTTTATTTTAAGAATTTCGGACCAAATTGGTCCCCTTATAAACTTCTTTTTAGCGTGATTGACCAAACTAGACCTATTTCAAATTTTGGTTTTTTAAATGGATTGTCCCTCAAACTAGGTAAAAGGATTTTTTACTGTAGCAATATCTAAAACATTGAATTCAAACCTCAGTCGTCTAGCAGAGCAGAAGCTTCAGTCTAGCAGAGCTCGAGCAGCTTATTTATTTTGCCAGTCCTAATTAACAAACGGGTCTCAATTGCCACATCATTATTTAACTCGGCGCTGAATTGTTGAGTAGTTTTACAGTTAGAAAACACGTTAAACAGTAAACATTTTATTAATAAAGTAATTTGGATTTTCCATCTACTAAGTGTTCTATTTAAATTGAGTATTCTATATGAAATGCTTAATTGTTCAGCGTTTCACTGATTTATGAAAATATTGAACTAATCAACCGTTTATATTTATAAATAATTCAATTATTTTTTTGATAATTTATGATATAACATCTAAGCTAGTTAAAACATATTCCTTTATATTTTAACCAATTTAGCATTCTCCTAAATTTTATTTACTAAAACTAATTATATACTCAGTTTAACTAACTACATTATTTAATAAATAATACAAATAAAATTAAAATTATTGAATGCAATAATTATTGGATAATTTTGGTATTTCAAAAGGTTGAAATGACAAATAGAGCCGGGCTCCATTTTCATAGTATGGTTCACTATTGTTAGCTCCAAATTTAGAGCTAGTTGTAGAGTCCCATTGGAGCTCAACTGAGCTCTAAATTTAGGAGTTGCTCTAATACCTCAAACCTAATAACAAACTGGGTCTACTTTATTACAGTTGTTAGTAATACATCGATAAGTTTATTATTTTTTTTTATCTTCTAGGTAAAACACTAAATGTATTAATATTTTATTTTTAGAAAAGAAAAATACTGAACAATTTAGAAAAATGTTTGATTATTCATCATTTTTCTTTGCAAAAAAAAGACAAAATTAAAAATTAAAAGTTTGGAGGACGTATAGTACTTTTTTTTCACAAGTCTTGTCGTAGAGAAATAGCCACATCATTCCAACGCTTGGCATCTTTCTTATCTTCATAACAATATTTTTTAATGACTAAAATAAATAATCGAGCACAATTTTACTATATCCTAAACTTTTTTAGACTATTAATTATAAAATTATGATCTTCTAGTTGGCCTTTTAAACAAAATTAAAGCAAAAGGCTTACTAATGAGTTTATTTATTAAATTATAAAATAATTAAATTAAATATATATTTTATGCTGAACTTCTTAGCTATACTTATTACCGGAATTTTTTTGAGTAAAATCTGAGCAAATTCAATATTTTACTAGTAGCTAATGTAAAATAAACTCTTGTATATTAAGTTTGAGGTGAAATTTAAATTGGTATATAAAGTTTAGAAGAGGTTTAGTTTAATCAAAAACTCCTTTTTATATTAACAACTATATTTTAACTACCATGAATAAAGCTCTTTCTTTTATTTTTCTAATATCTTTTTGATTTGCATTATTTTTATTAAAAATTCACTAGGTTTTTTATTTCCTAAGCTAGGGGGTTTTTTTTTCATTCCCATTGCACACTAGATTTTTTTTCTTATTTTTCTTCCAACTTTATCATTTCTATTATTTAGTATATTATTAAATATTAATGGGACACTATAAGAGAGAGAGTAAAATGACCACGTACTTTATTTGTTGATGTTAATGTTAATTTTTCTTCTTCTTCGTCTTCTTTATCTTCTACTTCATATGCTAATGTTAATTTTTCTTCTTCATCTTCTACTTTATTTGCTAGTGTTAATTCTTATTCTTCTTTTCGTTTTACTGATGCTACTCTTTTTTCTATCTTCTTCTTCTTTCGTACTTAAACTACAAAATTTTAGTTTAGCATAGTTTTTAGAAAATATTTAAAAAATAATTATTTGACATCCAAACATCTAAATATTATGAAATTAATTTGATAAAATCAGTGACATCATGAACTACAACTATTCTATTCAGAGTTACTTCAGATTATGAATTTATCAATGGCAAAATGAATAATCCATAGTTTAAATATGAAATTATGAATCACAGTCAGAATTTTCATACTTAAACACAGAATTTCAATTCTACATAATTTAAAAAAAAAATCTAAAAGATAATTATTTGACGTCCAAAAATTATAAAACTAATTAGATAATCGGTGACATCATGATCTATAACTTTTGTATTCAAAGTTTTTTCATATAATAAATTTATCTGTGTCTTAATTCTTAGTTTAAGTATAAAATTTTATATTTAAGTACGAAATTCTATATTACAATTTATATAGAAACAAATAATAATCATGTAGAGTTATATTTTTTGTTATTTAACTAGTCCTAATTATTTCACCACTATCTCAAAATAATCTCTTATTTTATTAATTAAAAAATGATTATAAAGACTTATATAGAAAAAAAAAGAGAATGATTAATGAATGAGAGAATAAGAAGCAATAACAGAAAATTAGAAATAGAATAAGAAGAATATATATTAACAACTTTCGTAAATATAGTAATAATTTTATTAATTTTTAACAAATTTTTATTGTTCTTACTATACACTGCAGAATTTATATAATTTACAATTACAATTCACATAAAAATAAACAATAATCATGTTGAGTCATGTTTTTTATTTTTTAACTAATCATAATTATCTTTTATCATTTCTATTAATTAAATAACAAAAAATATGGCTCTATAACAGTGAAATATATCAATTCTATAGTGTATAGATAGTGTATAGAAAAAGCAACGAAGATTATTATTATATTTATGAAAGTTTTTAATATGTTTCTTTTTTCTTATTTTCTGTTGTTGCTTCTTATTAATCTACTTCACTACTGAATTTGTTAAAAGATAACAAAATGTGTATAGAAAAAAAATTATTAAATAACAATGAAATATAATTTCTCATAAGTATTTGATTAATCTCATACTTTTTTAATTAAATAGTTATTAGAGAGACTTTTATAGAAAATAAAGAATAATTAAGGCAAAAGAAGAAGGAAGAAGAAGAAGCAATAGCAAAATTAGTATAAGAAGAAAAATATATATTAATAACTTTTGTTGATTTTTAATAACTTTTATTATTATTTTTATATATTACATAATTTACATACTTCACTATAATAATTTGTATAGAAACAAATAATAATTATACATAAATCATGCTTTTGATTATTTAACTAATTAAAATTATCTCACCACTATCTTCAATTAATCACTTATGATATTAACTAAAGAGCAATTAGATAAACTTGTACAGAAAAAAAAAGAAGTGGAAGAAAAAATATTAACAATTGTCACAAATATAATAATAACTTTTATTGATTTTTAACAATTTTTGTTATTTTTTCTACACATTTTAGAATTTACATACTTTACAATTACAATTTACATGTTTATTATTACTTATATATATATATTTGAAACCATATGGAATTAAAATTATGCGTTTAAGTATAAAATTCTTAGTGTAATTCATAATTTTATATTTAAACTAGAAATTATTTATTTCGCCATAAACAGATTCATAATCCGAAGAAAATAGAATGCAAAAGTTGTTAATCATGATACCACTGATTTTATTCAATTAATTTTATAATATTTAGAGGTCAAATGATTATCTTTTAAGTATTTTTTAAAAAATAATACTAAATTAGAATTTTATAGTTCAATTACGAAAAAGAATAAAGAAAAGGAAGTAGAAGATGAGTTTTAGGTGCAAATAACCATTTTTATTTACAACAGGCCCCTTATTTGCTACGGAAAAATTTATTAAAAAAACACATTTATTATCAATTACTATATACATATCTGTTTTTCTTTTAATCCGTTAAGACATTTTGTAGCCTAATATCACTCTACCTAAATTTACCCAAATAACCTCAAAAAAATTTAATTTCCATAATAGTATTCTGTGCAAGCATATTTTAGAGCATCTCCAACGCTAGCTCCAAGGCTCCAAATATGGAGCCAAAAATAGAGCAAGAGCTCGATGCACTCCAACGCACCGAGCTCCATATATATAAATTAATAATATAATATATATTATTATATTAGTTATTTTAAATTATTAATAAATCATTTTAGCGGTATTATTTTTAATAAAAAATATCTGGTTAGAAAACTCTCATCGAGATCTTTAAAATAAGACTAACATTCATTAGTTTCAGAAGTAATTTTAAATTATTAATTTTTTAATTAAACGTATCAAAATTATATTACACGAAATAAACATCGAAATAAGTATTTTAATTTTTAATATTTACATTAGGAATAATTTTGAGTAATTATATTTTAGGAGACATAATTATTAGACTCATTTTTATAAATAATAATAAAATTTAAATTTTAAATTAACTCATAAATAATTTAATATTAGACTCATTTTTATAAATAATAAAATATTTAAATTTTAAATTAACTCAAAAATAATTTAATATTAGACTCATTTTAAAGGTCTCGATGAGACCTTTCCAATGGTATTATTTTTGTTAAAAATCGATCAGTAAAACTAATTATATACTCAGTTTAACTAACAAAATTATTTAATAAAGGATACAAATAGAATTAAAATTATTGAATATAATAATTATTGGGTAATTTTGATATTTTTAAAAAGTTAAAATGACAAATGGAGCCTGGCTCCATTTTCATGGTGAGGCTCCAAATTTGAAGCCTTACTATTCCTAGCTCTAAATTTGGAGTTAGGTTTAGAGCCCCGTTGGAGTTCAACCGGGCTCCAAATTTGAAATTTGGAGGCCGGTTGGAGTTGCTATACATGTTAAAAAGTAAACTTAGTTATTCTAATAGAATCTTTCTATTAGATATCACTTCTTAGAGCATCTCAGAACAGGGCTCCAAAACAGTGGAGCTATAAATTTAGAGCTTCTTCCAAGAATTTGTAGCCTAACTAGAATATTGTTCAACTTTTTAAAATTTAATTTTGCTCTACAAAAAATTTAATCTAAAAATTTAAATTTAGTATGTATCCTTCGTTAAATAATCTAGTTAGTTAAACTGAATATATAATTAGTTTTATTAATAAATCTTTAACAGAAATGATATAGTTGGAAAGGACCCATAGTGATCTTTAAAATGAGTCTAATATTAAACTATTTTAAGTTATTTTAAATATTCTATTTTTATTTTTATAATATAATTTTAATATGTTTAAATAAAATAATAATAATATAAAATTATCTAAAAACGTTGAATATTAGTGTTATTATAAAGATGTCAATGAGAGTTTTCTAATAATATAATTTATTTTAAAAAGTTATAACATTAAGAGGACCTATTAAATAATTTAAAATACAATATATAAATATAAATATATATTATATTAATTAAATAATAAATAGCCCTTCTTTGGAGATGCTTTTTGTTACGAATCAGCCTAATCCGATTCGTAACGGTCTCGAAGTCGATGAAGCACGTAACTTTCAAGAGAATCTGTGAACAATCTAACTAACGGGTCCTCCTAAATTTTGAATATGTTGTTGCTCTTGAAGAGAGCTTTCCAACAAATCTAGGATCATAGGATTTGGACGATTAGATCTCAAGATATCGACCGAATAGTGATCGAAAGTTAATTAGATCCTAACTTGATAGCCCTCCAATGACTAAATGGATATTAGGTTTAATTCTTGGTGTGAACGGGGAGAAGTTGTTGTAGAAGAGGGTGGTTAGAGGCTAGAAGAGGCCGACCAAAAACTTGGTTGGTGGAAGAAGGGAGGTGGAAGAGGGTGCCAATGGTTAAAGTCAAGTAGAGAAAGAGATAAGGCTAAAGCCAATTCCAATAACATCATAAGACCTCAATTAGGGTTTCCTCCACATATATATAGAGGCTCACCTTAAAAACTCCTCACTAAATTAAACAACTCCAAACAATCCTAACAAATCATAACAAAACTCACACTTTCACCACAGTGCGTTCGAACACAAAATTTCGGTTCTCTGTTGATGTGAACGTGATGCAAGCGTTCGAATGGCTGCGTTCGAATGCACTCGTTTCCTTTCGAACGCATCATTTCCGTTCTCTATCGATGTGAACGTGATGCAAGTGTTCGAACCACCCCATTCGAACATAGTTTTTGCGTTCAAATGTACCATGACAAAAATTAATTTTATTGCTTCTACATACTCAACTAGATAAATATGCTCATTCTCATGAATCCAATGTCATGCGTGGAGCTAATATGGATCGAATCGTATCACTCTTAGATATTAGTTAGTTTAAATTACCACAGGGTGATATTTAAATATCATAGAAAAAAGGATTACACTATCATAATTTAAAATGGGATATTTATACAGAAAATGACTAAAATGTAAGATGTTATTTGAAACTTTGCTGATAATATAATAATATGATAATACCTTTTCATTTATTCCATGCGTAACGGTGTAATTAATTTCACAAGCGACACATTTGCATCAAGAATCCTAACGTTGCGCATTGGATGCAAAACTACAAAAAGTTGCAGCAGGTAGGTACTCAATCAACGGAATCAATCAATTTGAATTTGAATTGACCAATCACCTACACTAGTTTTAATAGTATATTTCATATTTTGGTCTAGTGGTATGATTCTCGCTTTGGGTGCCAGAGGTCCCGAGTTCGATTCTCGGAATGCTCCAAATATAATAATCTTAGTTGGTGTTATTAACTTGGCGGCCTTATTTGACACGTAGACTTTTGTGAACGTACAATAATAACACACAAAGCTTAAGCTAAATTATTAGGTCCCGGCAAGCGCTCTCTCTCTGTCTCTCTAAGTTTACTCATCTCGTTAATCCATCCATCCTCTGCAATGCTTCGAAGTGCTCTCAGGTGTGTAGATCTTTCATTAATTCCCCCATTAAACCTCAAAATTCGTGCTCCTTTCTCAAGTATAATAATCTTAGTGGTTTCTTTATCGGCTTCAGATGGAAGGGAAGTGCATGGAGGAGTGGTGGTATGGTTGCTTCTGGTATTAATCGATCACTCTCCACTGACTCCGAGCAGGGAAGGTAAGAAACTATTCTTATATATATATGTACTACTTATCAATCAGAACTTCCCAAAGGCAAGGAGATTACTTTTGCAAAAATAATTGTTTGCAAAATAATAATAATGCCCATAAATTTATCTTTGTACAGAGTAATTATTTCCCTAATCCTTCAAATTAATTCTTTGTATCTGAGGAAGATTTCAATCTATGTCTTGAGAAGCTATAGAATTATGAGTTCGATGTTTAATATTCTACATTAAGGAGTGGATTTGAATTAAAACTAGTTAAGATCTTATATTTTAAATGGTAGATACGTACGGGATTGAAAATCAAAACCTCCTACCATGATAACGTATTGTTAACTACTCTAAAATTCTAAATTATTAATTTTATAGGAAAATTTACTAAAACGTCCTATGTTTTGCCTTTATTACTATTCACACCCTACAATTTAGATACTTATTATTCAACCTCTTTATTTCACTTAAAATGGCTAAAAACCACACTGCTATTAGTTTTTCCTAAATTAATGGGTTAAATTAATTATAGATATGATATCCTTGAATAAGATTTTATTACGATTAAGATAAAATAAAAATAAATGAAGAATTAAAATTTGAAATCATATGTTTGGTAATGGTCATAGGTTTGGTTGGAATTATTCAACTAATGTGGCCAGGATAGATTTGGAATTAGTGGGCTCTCGAATCTATCTAGTGTTGCAGAAAATGGCATTAGCTA
This sequence comes from Typha angustifolia, assembly GCF_048772165.1. Classification (NCBI taxonomy): domain Eukaryota; kingdom Viridiplantae; phylum Streptophyta; class Magnoliopsida; order Poales; family Typhaceae; genus Typha; species Typha angustifolia. The sequence goes on along the minus strand of NC_133252.1, from coordinate 3,758,418 downwards.
TTTTTTTCTTTCAGAGAAGTGTCCTCTAAATACTGTTGTCAGAAATACTCTTCGTTACATATCTAGTTCGTAACAGAATTTAGGATGATTTCAATAGCTTCTACTGCACATAATGAAATTAGATGATCTTAGGTGTGATTTCGCAAATTAATTTTCCTGTGAGGAAATATTACCGTCACTATAATTGGCAGACTTATCCAAATTTTTGTAGGTTATCTGGCAAGGTAGCAGTCATAACCGGTGCAGCAAGTGGAATAGGCAAAGCCAGTGCAACTGAGTTTATCCGCCAGGGCGCCAAAGTTATCCTGGCCGATATCCAAACCCAACTTGGCGAGTCCACTGCCTCCCAACTCGGTCCGAATGCCACCTTCATCCAATGTGACGTCACCCAAGAATCACAAATCGTCGCTGCCATCCACCTTGCCGTCGCCCGGCACGGCCGGCTCGACATAGTTTTCAACAACGCTGTCATCGCTGGCCCCGTCACGTCATCCATCACCACACTCAATCTGGCCGGCTTTGATCACACCATGGCCACCAATGTTCGCTCCGCGGTCGCGGGTATCAAACACGCCGCCCGGGTGATGATACCCCGCCGCTCTGGTTCCATCTTATGCACTGCGAGTATCAGCGGTATCCTCGGCGGCCTCATGCCGCTTAGTTACGCGGTGTCGAAGGTTGCGTTGATAGGATTGGTGCAGTCAGCGGCCGCGGAGTTAGTCAAAGATGGTATCAGAGTGAACTGCATCTCCCCGCATGCGATACCGACGCCGACCGGGTTAAATGCGATGAGGGAGTTGTTTCCAGGGACCAATGACGAGCGACTGACGGAGATGATTTATGGGGCCGGAGAGCTAGAGGGGGCAAAATGCGAGATGGTCGACATTGCGAAGGCTGCCGTGTACTTGGCTTCCGACGAGGCTAAGTATGTGAGTGGGCATAACCTTGTCGTTGATGGAGCTTTCAGTACATACAAAAGGGCAGGACTTTTCGTCGACTGAACTTTGATTTCATTATTTGGACTACTGCAAGTATTGTTGTATTGGGAAGTTGTAATAACGCCTGCTTCAGATGAGAAGCTTCTGTACCTTATTTGTATTGTGAACTAAGTCTTAATATAATAAAAGGAATATATATTGTTTGCATTTCTTTGTAACAAAATGTGCATCTCTTTAAACTCAATATCTTCATTTTTATATTAGATGTACACTTTTTATACAAGAAATAAACACAAGATCTTATTTTTCTTATTTTAAAAACTATAATATTTGTGTGTGCAAATGCCATATATATATATACAATATTAGATAATTTAAAATAAAATACTTAAAAAATAAAACAACATTGTATAAATATTTTGTCGTCGAGTTAAAGATCTTGAGATGGATGAATGGAGTAAATATAATAAATACACTACAAACAAACGATTGAAACTTGACATGCAAATCAAGTACTTGGCAGCCTTTGATTGGCTGTGATATCAGCAATTGAGAGTGAAAATATTAAGCAAGTCTTCGTTTGCATCCTGACTACAAGAAGTCGATGCCGTTGGGTGCCGCAGATGATCGGGTGTTGAAAAATAATACTTTTATAGGTGGTTTTTTTTCCCCCTCAAGTAGGAAAAAAATTTGAACATATATTTAGAGTTAGGTAAAGTAAAGATACACTTCACACATCTCATTCAAAGTCAAGCACCAGCATTACCTAACAATAACATGAGAGGGGTAAACTTACCTCCTTGTCCGTTAGACTGTTGATTCTACTTATTGTTATTGAAATTATTTTATATATCACAACTATTACTATTATGTTATTTAAAATATCATAATTACTATTAAAATTATTGGAGAGACTCTCTAATGTTGTGTAGTACAAGACGATCAAGATCTAAGTATCTTAGATACTAAAAAAAACGTAGCTAAATAATTAGGTATGTTATAATATCAATTAAAAAAAATGTAATAGATGTCCTAAGAGATGAAATCTATTACACGCTATTAATAATAATATACAAAAAATAAAGCGTGAAAAAATAATCTCAAATACAAAGATTTTTTACGTTAAAAAGTCTCAAACTGGGTAGAAATCACGAATCCAAATTAAGATTAAAACTAATCATTGAAGCTCGTAATAGTTAAGTAGAAACTTACAGACCTCCTGTTGATCTCCGTGACTTAATCTGTACAATATTACTCGTCAGACTTCATGATACACTACTTTCTGTGATAAAGTTTTCAAGCATCATCAACATTTAAGGTTGATCATTTTGTCTTAATGGCCCTTGAGACATAGTTCTTCTAGATATGATATAAATGAGTCAAGTTGAGAGTGGTTCGGCACGTTCCATCTAAAGCTAAGAAATAATCTCCAATGGCTTCTAAAAGGTAATCTCCATATGATAATCGATGACCTCCTAGGGTTAGATTAAAATCTCTTTATATACATTTTAGAAATAAGTTAGAATATTAGAGATTAGACAAAAAAAGATCTCCAAACAAACTTCACTAAGTAACACATTCTATAAAGATTCATGATCTCGTTTGAATGCACTTCAAACGATTTGACTTAAATTTGCAAAATTATCTCTATAATTTCGAACTACAGTCATGTTGCATTCAAATAGCCTTTTCTATGTCTCAATAATTTTGAACGGCATCTAAGGTATACACGAACGATAGAGTGGATAGTTTAATGTAGAGTGGTCGTTACTGTGCATTTGACTATTTTTTTTCATACTACTCTAATCGTTATGATATCATTTGAGCACTTTAATAACAATTTTAAACACTTTAACTTCAAAATTAATTTTTTTACTTTAATATTCTTTATCAAATATCTCATAAATTATCTTAACTTGCCATATATTCATATATAAAATATAGACACATTATATGAATAAAAATTATGTTTTGAAATACAATTTGTCAATTATATGAGTACAAATAAAACTTTACATAAAATTTTTATATATCGTACACATTTAATATTCTAAATTTTAAGCAAATAAAGGTATTTTGATCATTAAATATATTTTAATTCTAATACTACTTGTCAAAATATTATGAGGCACTACGGGATAATGAGAAACTATAAGCTTGCACTACAAAACAAAGAGTGTTAGCTTAATTTTTTTATTTTTGCAGAATTTGCTAGTCCAAAAAAGATGGAATCTCAACTAAAGGTGAAATGATCTATATTTCTAAACTATAGTTGAGATGTCCGGTATTTAAGATAAGAGGTAGAGGAGAGAGAGGGAATCTTAACTGTAGCTGGTGGTATGTAATTAAGTGTTGTCTAATTTAGGAGCAAAATAATAATTATAAGTTATTACTAAATTATTTTTTAAAATGTGTATGGAATAAGATGAAAAAAAAATAATGAATTACTATTGTAACACCAAAAAAAAGAGGTGGGGCAAGTGCCCCTCATCCTGACAAAGGGGTGCTTTGTGAGGCCAAGGTGAAGGGAGGGCAAGCTAGCCCTTTCGCCTTGCACACGCCACCATTGGCGTGCGTGGAGGGGGAGCGGCCTCAGGAAGAGGGTCACTCCTCCTCCTCTTCCTCTCTCTCTCTTCTTCCCTATTTATTTTCCCCTCGAGGAGAGCTCGGGCGCCCTTTACTTCCCTCCTACCTTTCTCTCTCCCACTCCGACCGTCACCGGGATCATCGCTGATGTGGCCAGACCAGTGTAGTCCTCGTCCTCGTCATTTCCTATTCAATATGGTGATGACATGACACTTCAGATTGTGCATCATCGCCACCCGTCCTCTCTCGGTAAGGCGGTGACGGTTGTCCATCGGCCTGGGGTCCCCTCCCTATTTTCTCCCCTGGTGGGGGTGGTGGCATGGAGGGGGAAGGGGAGGTGATACCTCCCCTCTCGGCTCAGGCTAGGAACCGAGTGCTGCAGGCATGCCTAAGGTGTGCTTGCCTTGGGTTGGCTTCCCCCAACCCGAGAGTGCCGGGCTCGAGCTAGGTTAGGCCAAACCCGAGCATGATAGGCGTGCTCGAGCGCACCTACCTCTAGCGGGGCTCAGCCAGCTCGGGCGTGTGTCACCTCAAGATTGCTTGGCTAGACTCAGTGCTTGCGCTTGCCTCGGGCTGGGCTCGGCTAGCCCGGTCACTTGCTCGAGGCTGGGCGTGGCCAACCTAAGCCCTAGACCTATTTCAAATTTTTGTTTTTTAAATGGATTGTCCCTCAAACTTAGATAAAAGGATTTTTTACTGTAGCAATATCTAAAACATTGAATTCAAACCTCAGTCATCTAGCAGAGCTCGAGCAGCTTATTTATTTTGCCAGTCCTAATTAACAAACGGGTCTCAATTGCCACATCATTATTTAACTCGGCACTGAATTGTTGAGTAGTTTTACAATTAGAAAACACGTTAAACAGTAAACATTTTATTAATAAAGTAATTTGGATTTTCCATCAACTAAGTGTTCTATTTAAATTGAGTATTCTATATGAAATGCTTAATTTTTCAGCGTTTCACTGATTTATGAAAATATTGAACTAATCAACCGTTTATATTTATAAATAATTCAATTATTTTTTTGATAATTTATGATATAACAGCTAAGCTAGTTAAAACATATTCCTTTATATTTTAACCAATTTAGCATTCTCCTAAATTTTATTTACTAAAACTAATTATATACTCAGTTTAACTAACTACATTATTTAATAAATAATACAAATAAAATTAAAATTATTGAATGCAATAATTATTGGATAATTTTGGTATTTCAAAAGGTTGAAATGACAAATAGAGCCGGGCTCCATTTTCATAGTATGATTCACTATTGTTAGCTCCAAATTTAGAGCTAGTTGTAGAGTCCCATTGGAGCTCAACTGGGCTCTAAATTTAGGAGTTGCTCTAATACCTCAAACCTAATAACAAACTGGGTCTACTTTATTACAGTTGTTAGTAATACATCGATAAGTTTATTATTTTTTTTTATCTTCTAGGTAAAACACTAAATGTATTAATATTTTATTTTTAGAAAAGAAAAATACTGAACAATTTAGAAAAATGTTTGATTATTCATCATTTTTCTTTGCAAAAAAAAGACAAAATTAAAAATTAAAAGTTTGGAGGACGTATAGTACTTTTTTTTCACAAGTCTTGTCGTAGAGAAATAGCCACATCATTCCAACGCTTGGCATCTTTCTTATCTTCATAACAATATTTTTTAATGACTAAAATAAATAATCGAGCACAATTTTACTATATCCTAAACTTTTTTAGACTATTAATTATAAAATTATGATCTTCTAGTTGGCCTTTTAAACAAAATTAAAGCAAAAGGCTTACTAATGAGTTTATTTATTAAATTATAAAATAATTAAATTAAATATATGTTTTGTGCTGAACTTCTTAGCTATACTTATTACCGGAATTTTTTTGAGTAAAATCTGATCAAATTCAATATTTTACTAGTAGCTAATGTAAAATAAACTCTTGTATATTAAGTTTGAGGTGAAATCTAAATTGGTATATAAAGTTTAGAAGAGGTTTAGTTTAATCAAAAACTCATTTTTTTATCAACAACTATATTTTAACTACCATGAATAAAGCTCTTTCTTTTATTTATTTTTAATATCTTTTTTATTTGCACTATTTGTACTAAAATTCACCAGATTTTTTATTTGGCGATCTAAGGTTTTTTTTCATTTTCATTGCACACGATATTTTTTTTTCTTATTTTTCTTCCAACTTTATCATTTCTATTATTTAATATATTATTAAATATTGATGGGACACTATAAGAAAGAGAGAGAAATGACCGCTTACTCATCTTCATCGTCATCATCTTCTTCTTCTTTTTCTTCTTTTTCATTTTCTACTTCATATGCTAACGTTAATTCTTCTTCTTCATCTTCTACTTTATTTGCTAGTGGTAATTCTTATTCTTCCTTTTCGTTTACTAATGCTACTCTTTTTTTCTACATAATTCTTCTTCTTTCGTACTTAAACTACAAAATTTCAGTTTAGTATAATTTTTCAAAAATATTTAAAAAATAACTATTTGACATCTAAACATCCAAATATTATGAATTTAATTTGATAAAATCGGTGATATCATGAACTACAACTATTTTATTAAGAGTTGCTTTAGATTATGAATCCATCTATGGCGAAACGAATAATTCATAATTTAAATATGAAATTATGATACATAGTCCGAATTTTCATACTTAAACACAGAATTTCAATTCTGCACAGTTTCAAAAATATTTAAAAGATAATTATCTGACGTCCAAGAATTATAAAACTAATTAGATAATCAGTGACATCATGATCTACGACTTTTGTATTCAGAATTTCTTCATATTATTAATCTATCTATATCGGAATGAATAATTCTTAGTTTAAGTACAAAATTTTATATTACAATTTACATAGAAATATATAATAGTCATGTAGAGTTATATTTTTTGTTATTTAACTAGTCCTAATTATTTCACCACTATCTCAAAATAGTCTCTTATTTTATTAATTAAAAAGCAATTATAAAGGTTTATATAGAAAAAAAAGAGAATAATTAATGAATGAAAGAATAACAAAAAATAAGAAATAGAATAAGAAGAATAAAATATATTGACAACTTTCGTAAATATAATAATAATTTTTATTGATTTTTAACAGATTTTCGTTGTTCTTACTATACATTGTAGAATTTACATAATTTACAATTACAATCTACATAAAATAAATAATCATGTTGAGTCATGTTTTTTGTTTCTAATCATAATTATCTTTTGTCATTTCTATCAATTAAATAACAATAAATATGATTATATAACGGCGAAATATAGAAATTCTGTAGTGTATAGATAGTGTATAGAAAAAGTAACGAAAAGTATTATTATATTTACAAAAGTTGTTAATATGTTTTTTTCTTCTTATTTTATATTGTTGTCTCTTATTATTAATCTACTTCACCACTGAATTTGTTAAAAGATAACGAAATGTGTATAGAAAAAAAAAAGTTGTTAAATAACAACGAAATATAAATTCTCACCACTATCTCTGATTTATCTTTGATTAATCTCATACTTTTTTAATTAAATAGTTATTAGAGAGACTTGTATAGAAAATAAAAAATAACAACTTTCATTGATTTTTAAGGCATAGAAAAAGGAAAAAAAAGGAAGAAAGAAGAAGAAAAAGCAATAGTAGAAAATAAGTAGTAAAAGAAGAAAGAAAAATATATATAAACAACTTTCGTAAATATAATAACAACTTTCATTGATTTTTAATAACTTTCGTTGTTTTTTCTAGAATTTACATACTTTACCATTATAATTTACATCGATACAAATAATAATATGCAGAGTCATGCTTTTGGTTATTAACTAATCAAAATTATCTCACCACTATCTCCGATTATTCTCTTAGTGTATTAATTAAAGAGCGATCAGATAAACTTATACAGAAAAAAGAAGTGGAAGAAAAAATGTTAACAACTTTCATAAATATAATAACAACTTTTATTAATTTTTAACAATTTTTGTTATTTTTTCTGTACATTTTAGAATTTATATACTTTACAATTACAATTTATATGATTATTATTTACTTTTATATTATTTTTTCAAAAACTGTACGGAATTAAAATTATGCCTTTAATACAAAATTTTGACTATAATTCATAATTTCATATTTAAACTAGGAATTATTTATTTTGTCATAAATAGATTCATAATCTGAAAAAAAAAATAGAATGTAAAAGTTGTAGATCATGATGTCACCGATTTTATCCTATTGATTTTATAATATTTGGAGGTCAAATAATTATCTTTTAAATATTTTTAAAAATTATACTAAATTAGAATTTTATAGTTTAAGTAGAACAAAGAAAAGGAAGAAGAAGATAAGTTTTCATTGCAATGGAAAAAAAAAACCCTAGCTGGCCAAATAAAAAACAAGTGATTTTTCGATGCAAATAACTATTTTTATTTACAATAGGCCCATCATTCGCTACGGAAATATTTATTAAAAAACCACATTTATTATCAATTACTATATACATATCTGTTTTTCTTTTAATCCGTTAAGACATTTTCTAGCATAATATCACTCTACCTAAATTTACCCAAATAACCTCAAAAAAATTTAATTTCCATAATAGTATTCTGTCCAAGCATATTTTATAATGTTAAAAAGTAAACTTAGTTATCCTAATAGAATCTTTCTATTAGATGTCACTTCTTAGAGCATCTCCAATGCTTGCTCCATAAGATTCCAAATATGGAGTCAAAAATGGAGCAAGAGCCCGGTGCACTCCAATACACCGGACTCCATATATATTATAATAATAATAATATAATATATATTATTATATTAGCTATTTTAAATTGTTTAATAGATCATCTTAGCGTTATTATTTTTTATTAAAAAATATATGGTTAGAAAACTCTCATCGAGATCTTTAAAATAAGATTAATATTCAATAGTTTTAGAAGTAATTTTAAATTACTAATTTTTTAATTAAACGCATCGAAATTACGTTACACGAAATAAACATTGAAATAAGCATTACATGTCATTAACTAAAAATATCAAAATTACATTACCTAAAATAAGCAGAAATTAACCAAACATAATAAAAGCAATAGATGTTTAATATTCTGGTAAGTCATCTCCGTAGCTACCGGTTTCGGTTCTGTAACCACCGGTTCCGGTTCCGTAGCCACCGGTTCCAGTTCCGTAGCCACCTTCTCTTTCTTGACTGTGTCCACCTTCTTGCGATGAACCTCCGACTTGAAAATGAATATTGCTTCTTCTATAAATTTTTTGTCTATAAATTTTAATGTAATTTTTATTTGATGTATTTCATTTTTAATGTATTTCATGTTTGATGTATTTCATATCTAATGTATTTTAATTTTTAATATTTACATTGGGGATAATTTTGAGTAATTATATTTTAGGATACATAATTTATTAGACTCATTTTTATAAATAATAAAAAAATTTAAATTTAAATTAACTCAAAAATAATTTAATATTAGACTCATTTTTATAAATAATAAAAAAATTAAAATTAAAATTTACTCAAAAGTAATTTAATATTAGACTCATTTTAAAGGTCTCGATGAGACCTTTCCAATGGTATTATTTTTGTTAAAAACCGATTAATAAAACTAATTATATACTTAGCTTAACTAACTAAATTATTTAACAAAGGATACAAATGGAATTAAAATTATTGAATATAACATTTATTAGGCAATTTTGGTATTTTCAAAAAGTTAATGTGACAAATGGAGCCCGGCTCCATTTTCATGGTGGGGCTCCAAATTTGGAGCCCTATATGGAGCCCGATTGGAGATGCTCTTAGAGCATCTGAGAACAGGGCTCCAAAACAGTGGTGCTCTAAATTTAGAGCTTCTTCCAAGAATTTGGAGCCTAACTAGAATACTATTCAACTTTTTAAAATCTAATTTTACTCTATAAAAATTTAATCTAAAAATTTAAATTTCATACATATTTTTTATTAAATAATTTAGTTAATTAAACTGAATATATAATTAGTTTTATTAATAAGTCTTTAACATAAATAGTATCGTTGAAAAGGACTCACCGCGATCTTTAAAATAAGTCTAATATTAAACTATTTTAAGTTAATTTAAATTTTTTAATTTTATTTCGTGTAATATAATTTCAATATATTTAATCAAAATAATAATAATTTAAAATTATCTCAGAAACCGTTGGATATTAATGTTATTTTAAAGATGACAATAAGAGTTTTCTAATCATATAGTTTATTTTAAAAAATAATAACATTAAGAGGACCTATTAAATAATTTAAAATACAATATATAAATATAAATATGTATCATATTAATTAAATGATAAATAGCCCTCTTTGGAGATGCTCTTAGAGATTAGTTAGTTTAAATATAAATATCATAGAAAAAAGGATTACACTATCATAATTTAAAATGGGATATTTATTCAGGAAATGACTAAAATGTAAGATGTTATTTGAAACTTTGCTGATAATATAATGATATGACAATAATACCTTTTCATTTATTCCATGCGTAACAGTGTAATTAATTTCACATGCAACACATTTACATTAAGAATCCTAACGTTGCGCATTGGATGCAAAACTACAAAAAGTTGCAGCAGGTAGGTAGGTACTTGATGAACGGAATCAATCAATTTGAAATTTGAATTGACCGATGACCTAAGACTATTTTAATAGTATATTCCCTATTTTGGGTTAGAAATTCCAAATAGGATGCAGGGCATTTGGTCTAGTGGTATGATTCTCGCTTTGGGTGCGAGAGGTCCCGAGTTCGATTCTCGGAATGCCCCAATTTGCTCTTTTAGGTTAAATATATAAGTATTTTAATTCTTAATTCAATATTATTATATAAAAAAATAGTAAAATTATATCTGAAGTGTAGAAAAATAATTCTATATTTTATATAAAATAATAATGCACCTAGAGAAAATAATGAGATATTACGGAGTAACGATTCACTTACATGCTTCTTTTTCTTTTTACTACTCCATTGGGGAATGCTCCTTAATGTCATATACGGGATGCTCGAGGCTGCCCCAATCGATCTAGTGGTATTTTTATGGGGATTCTATCTATCGCTACAGGATCCCTATTCAAGATCATTGTAGTTCCTCTTCGGGCGATTGTAGGACGGACGACCCCCTATAGATAGTAGGGTAGGATGGGTGGTACTGCTCGTCTTGCGGCCCATCCTCCAATCGGGAATTATAAATTGCAGCTGAGATTGCCGGCATATAAGACAAGAGGTAGGGATTATAAATTTTTTATTTTTTTCGAATGTCGATAATCATGAACTAATTTGAAACAGTTTGGTGTTATTAACTTGGCGGCCTTATTTGACACGTGGACTTTTATGAACGTACAATAATAACACACAAAGCTTAAGCTATATTATTAGGTCCCGGCAAGCGCTCTCTCTCTGCCTCTCTAAGTTTACTCATCTCGTTAATCCATCCATCCTCTGCAATGCTTCGAAGTGCTCTCAGGTGTGTAGATCTTTCATTAATTCCCCCATTAAACCTCAAAATTCGTGCTCCTTTCTCAAGTATAATAATCTTAGTGGTTTCTTTATCGGCTTCAGATGGAAGGGAAGTGCATGGAGGAGTGGTGGTATGGTTGCTTCTGGTATTAATCGATCACTCTCCACTGACTCCGAGCAGGGAAGGTAAGAAACTATTCTTATATATATATGTACTACTTATCAATCAGAACTTCCCAAAGGCAAGGAGATTACTTTTGCAAAAATAATTGTTTGCAAAATAATAATAATGCCCATAAATTTATCTTTGTACAGAGTAATTATTTCCCTAATCCTTCAAATTAATTCTTTGTATCTGAGGAAGATTTCAATCTATGTCTTGAGAAGCTATAGAATTATGAGTTCGATGTTTAATATTCTACATTAAGGAGTGGATTTGAATTAAAACTAGTTAAGATCTTATATTTTAAATGGTAGATACGTACGGGATTGAAAATCAAAACCTCCTACCATGATAACGTATTGTTAACTACTCTAAAATTCTAAATTATTAATTTTATAGGAAAATTTACTAAAACATCCTATGTTTTGCCTTTATTACTATTCACACCCTACAATTTAGATATTTGTTATTCAACCTCTTTATTTCACTTAAAATGGCTAAAAACCACACTGCTATTAGTTTTTCCTAAATTAATGGGTTAAATTAATTATAGATATGATATCCTTGAATAAGATTTTATTACGATTAAGATAAAATAAAAATAAATGAAGAATTAAAATTTGAAATCACATGTTTGGTAATGGCTATATGTTTGGTTGGAATTATTCAACTAATGGGCCAGGATATATTTGGAATTAGTGGGCTCTCGAATCTATCTAGTGCTGGAGAAAATGACATTAGCTATTTTTTTTTTCAGAGAAGTGTTGTCGGAAATACTCTTCGCTCCAAAGCCATTAGATATTTGACTTTTAAATTATAAAATTTTTATAATTTTTTTTATAAATAAATCGTTCCATATCTAGTTCGTGAAAGAAAGTATTCCTATTGATTTATTTTAAGGATTGTGAAGACAAAGCTCACTAGGAAATGAGTATCTACCTTATATTAATAAGCTTAACGAAATTATTTTGGGTCCTCTCCTATAAATGTTGAATGTGTAAGATATCTTATGTTGTATATTTGTATAATTATTTGATTTCTTATAAAATCACAATTTCTTTTTTATTTACTGCACTCTTTTACTCCTACTAAAACTTACCACTTTTGCATGCATTGCACTTTAGCCTATCATATATACCAAATCTTACTCATCAATTACACCCAATTTGGAGTCCTCAAATGAAATGATTGGGGGTGAATTTGAAATTCTACTTGACGGAAATTATATATTTGCGCTCTCTCAATAAGAGAAATTCAATTGATTTAGGATGATTTCAATGGTTTTTACTACACATAATGAAATTAGATGATCTTAGGTGTGATTCCGCAAATTAATTTTCTTGTGAGTAAATATTGCCGTTACCATAATTGGCAGACTTATCCAAATTTTTGTAGGTTATCCGGCAAGGTAGCGGTCATAACCGGTGCAGCAAGCGGAATAGGCAAAGCCAGTGCAACCGAATTTATCCGCCAGGGCGCCAAAGTTATCCTGGCCGATATCCAAACCCAACTTGGTGAGTCCACTGCCTCCCAACTCGGTCCGAACGCCACCTTCATCCAATGTGACGTCACCCAAGAATCACAGATCGCTACCGCCATCGACCTCGCTGTCGCTCGGCACGGCCGACTCGACATAGTTTTCAACAACGCCGCCATCGCTGGCCCCATCACATCATCCATCACCACACTCAATCTGGCCAGCTTTGATCACACCATCGCCACCAATGTTCGCTCCGCGGTCGCGGGTATCAAACACGCCGCCCGGGTGATGATACCCCACCGCGCCGGTTGCATCTTATGCACTGCGAGTGTCGGCGGTATCCTCGGCGGCCTCACGCCGCTTAGTTACACGGTGTCGAAGGTTGCGTTGATAGGATTGGTGCGGTCGGCGGCCGCGGAGTTAGTCAAAGATGGTATCAGAGTGAACTGCATCTCCCCACACGCGATACCGACGCCGACCGGGTTAAATGCGATGAGGGAGTTGTTTCCAGGGACCAATGACGAGCGACTGACGGAGATGATTTATGGGGCCGGAGAGCTAGAGGGGGCAAAATGCGAGGCGGTCGACATTGCGAAGGCTGCCGTGTACTTGGCTTCCGACGAGGCTAAGTATGTGAGTGGGCATAACCTTGTCGTTGATGGAGCTTTCAGTACATACAAAAGGGCAGGACTTTTCGTCAAGGACTGAACTTTGATTCCATTATTTGGACTACTGCAAGTATTGTTGTATTGGGAAGTTGTAATAACGCTGCTTCAGATGAGAAACTCGTGTACCTTATTTGTATTGTGAACTAAGTCTTAATATAATAAAAGGAATATATATATATATTTCCTTGATAAAAACGTGCAAATAATAAAAAGGTATCAAATCCGTAAGCTTAGAACTACAAAGATAAGATAAAATCCCAACGCATAAATATAAGATATTTAATTTGTATTTACAATAGGGTTTCTTAACTTGTAATAATATACTCTACTGTTCATAGTAAATATATATTGTTTACATTTCTTTGTAACAAAATGTGTATCTCTTTAAACTCAATATGTTCATTTTTTATATTAGATGTACACTTTTTTATACAAGAAATATACACAAGATCTTATTTTTGTTATTTTAAAAACTAAAATATTATTGTGTGCAAATGCCATATATATATATATATATAATATTAGATAATTTAAAATAAAATATGTAAATAATAAAACAGCATTGTATAAATATTTTGTCGTCGAATTAAAGATCTTGAGATGGATGAATGGAGTTAATATAATAAATACACTACAAGCAAACGATTGAAACTTGACATGCAAATCAAGTACTTGGCAGCCTTTGATTGGCTGTGATATCTGATATTGAGAGTAAAAATATTAAGCAACTCTTCGTTTGCATCCTGACTACAAGAAGCCCATGCAGTTGGGTGCCGCAGACGATCGGGTGTTGAAAAATAATACTTTTATAGGTGGTTTTTTTTTCCCCCTCAAGTAGGAAAAAATAATTATTGGAGTTAGGTAAAGTAAAGATACACTTCACACATCTCATTCAAAGTCAAGCACCGGCATTACCTAACAATAACATGAGAGGGGTAAACTTACCTCCTTGTCCGTTAGACTGTTGATTCTACTTATTGTTATTGAAATTATTTTATATATCACAACTATTACTATTATGTTATTTAAAATATCATAATTACTATTAAAATTATTGGAGAGACTCTCTAATGTTGTGTAGTACAAGACGGTTAAGATCTAAGTATCTTGATACTAAAAAAAACGTAGCTAAATAATTAGGTATGTTATAATATCAATTAAAAAAAATATAATCGATGTCCTAAGAGATGAAATCTATCACACGCTATTAATAATAATATACAAAAAATAAAGCGTGAAAAAATAATCTCAAATACAAATATTTTTTACGTTAAAAAGTATCAAACTAGGTAGAAATCACGAATCCAAATTAAGATTAAAACTAATCATTAAAACTCGTAATAGTTAAGTAGAAACTTACAGATCTCCTGTTGATCTCCGTGACTTAATCTGTACAATATTACTCGTCAAACTTTATGATACACTACTTTCTGTGATAAAGTTTTTAAGCATCATCGGCCTTTAAGGTTGATCATTTTGTCTTAATGGCCCTTGAGACAGTTCTTCTAGATATGATATAGATGAGTCAAGTTGAGAGTTGTTCCGCACGTTCCATCTAAAGCTAAGAAATAATCTCCAATGGCTTCTAAAAGGTAATCTCAAGATGATAATCGATGACCTCCTAGGGTTAGATTAAAATCCCTTTATATACATTTTAGAAATAAGTTAGAATATCAAAGATTAGACAAAAAAAGATCTCCAAACAAACTTCACTAAGTACCACATTCTATAAATATTCATGATCTCGTTTGAATGCACTTCAAACGATTTGACTTAGATTTGCAAAATTATCTCTATAATTTCGAATGACAGTCATGTTGCATTCGAATAGCCTTTTCTATGTTTCAATAATTTTGAACGGCATTTAAGGTATGCACGAACGATAGAGTGGATAGTTTAATGTAGAGTGGTCGTTACTGTGCATTTGAATATTTTTTTTCATACTACTCTAATCGTTATGATATCATTTGAGCACTTTAATAACAATTTTAAACACTTTAACTTCAAAATTAATTTTTTACTTTAATATTCTTTATTAAATATCTCATAAATTATCTTAACTTGCCATATATTCATATATAAAATATAGACACATTATATGAATAAATATTATGTTTTGAAATACAATTTGTCAATTATATGAGTACAAATAAAACTTTACATAAAATTTTTATATATCGTACACATATTTAATATTCTAAATTTTAAGCAAATAAAGGTATTTTCATCATTAAATATATTTTAATTCTAATACTACTTGTCAAAATATTATGAGGCACTACGGGATAATGAGAAACTATAAGCCTGCACTACAAAAGAAAGAGTGTTAGCTTAATTTTTTAATTTTTGCAGAATTTGCTAGTCCAAAAAAGATGGAATCTCAGCTATAGGTGAAATGATCTATATTTCTAAACTGTAGTTGAGATGGCCGGTATTTAAGATAAGAGATAGAGGAGAGAGAGGGAATCTTAACTGTAAAAAGGTGTATGGAATAAAAGGAAAAAAAATAATGAATTACTATTGTAACACCAAAAAAAAAAGAGGTGGGGCACGTGCCCCCTCATCGTGACAAAGGGGTGCTTTGTTAGGCCAAGGTGAAGGGAGGGCAAGCCAGCCCTTCCGCCTTGCACACGCCACCATTGGCGTGCGTGGAGGGGGAGCGGCGTCAGGAAGAGGGTCACTCCTCCTCCTCCTCTCTCTCTCTCTCTTCCTCCCTATTTATTTTCCCCTCGAGGAGAGCTCGGGCGCCCTTTACTTCCCTCCTACCTTTCTCTCTCCCATTCCGACCGTCACCGGGATCATCACTGATGTGGCCAAACCAGTGTAGTCCTCATCCTCGTCATTTCCTATTCAGTATGGTGACGACATGACACTTCAGATTGTGCATCGTCGCCACCCGTCCTCTCTCGGTAAGGCTGTGACGGTTGGCCATCGGCCCGGGGTCCCCTCCCTATTTTCTCCCCTGGTGGGGGTGGTGGCATGGAAGGGGAAGGGGAGGTGATACCTCCCCTCTCGGCTCAGGCTGGGAACCGAGTGCTGCAGGCATGCCTAAGGTGTGCTTGCCTTGGGTTGGCTTCCCCTAACCCGAGAGTGCCGGGCTCGGGCTAGGTTAGGCCAAACCCGAGCATGATAGGCGTGCTCGAGCGCACCTACCTCTAGCGGGGCTTAGCCAGCTCGGGCATGTGTCACCTCGGGATGGCTTGGCTAGACTGAGTGCTTGCGCTTGCCTCGGGCTGGGCTCGGCTAGCCCGGTCACTTGCTCGAGGCTGGGCCTGGCCAACCTAAGCGCTAGCGCTGGGCTGGGCCTGGGTTTGGGCCTAGCTAGCCCAAGCTTGAGCCTTAACTACGAGCTAGGCTTGGCCCAGCCTGACATGCTACCTTGAGCCCTTTTCTTTCTTATGCTTCACCTCACACATTTTAGGACAGAGTAGGGATTGAATTGAATTTTCTTTCCCCTTTATTTTAATCTACAATATTTAATACTATTTGTCCCATTTTTCTCTCCCCTTGTAAATCTTTTTAAGAGTTTGGTGCTAACTTAGTGATCCTGTCGCAGAGCACCTTGTGACCAGCGTTTAGTCAAGGGCCGGCCGTGATTAGGTGGGGACTACTCTTCGCTATGGACTGTTTAGCGAATCAAGGCATGTGGTCTATCCACTCTTGATTTATTATTTGATGTGATAGCATGAGCATATATGACATGCTAATCCTAGTATTTTAGCAACATCTATCTAATTAGTATGTTGCTCGACATAATTTGATATTAATTTAATGTGTTGTTCGCATGCTTAGGTAACATTATTTACTATTTTATTATGCTAAACTTAATTACCTTGTCATAACAAATGTGCACGACCCGAAAGGGGATGATTTGACATCTCGACAGTACCCGATACCTTCCCAGCCACGGTTACGGGTGGGAGATATTTTATAGTATATATAGTAGAGTCTACGTTTGAGGTCTTAGTTTGTGGACCTTAAATAATTAGGCAGCCGTTTCGCCGGGCAATAGACGATTTACTATTGATCGATGTGAATCAACCCCTTAAGAATGTTTAAACTGGAAAGTAAGGTAGGATGACGTAGACTTAGTGGTACCCAATGACATAAGGTAAGAGCGTCCATGAGTGACGGCTCACAAGATTTTCTTACTATGGTGCGATGATGTGGAGCCGCGGGCCTCGCGGGTCGTATCGATGTATAATATCAACCTTAGTATGGGCTTACGATTGGGGTCTTTAGTCTGCAGGGGCAGACGACCGATCATGCTGTTGGCCGGGTTATGTAGATGATTTTATCGCTAGGGTCTACCCTCCCTTGAAAGCCTGTGTTAGGAGGCGTATGTATTATGCATAAAGAATTGATAAGTAACTATATTCCTATTAGACCATGCTTGCCAGTTATTGATATGTGTACACTATGTTACGATGCATATTGCCTTATACAGTGCATTTTCTTGTATCTTGTTTTGAGTTGGGTGTCACATTATTAATAATGAATAATTAGGGATAGTATCATTTGCTGAGTGTTAAGCCCTAGTGGGACGCCTGACAGCAGCTAGCTAGTAGGGAGATAGTCTATTTTTATTTCGTGTTTAATTCTGAACTTATATTCATGGATTCTCATTTTATAGCTATTTTGATCGTGTAACCTTTGTTAGGTTGTTTACCCTTTTTTTATTATAATATGGATGAATTTGCTATGGCATGTAAGCTCTTCTCTGTTTTCGCTTAATTTATTTAGATTCCTTGTTTTGATGGCGTATTGTCGAGCTTCTAAATCCACATGTGACGGGGGTAAGTCCGTGAGAGCTACGTGGCGGTATTGGGTATTACAACACTAGAATAGAATAAGACATGTTATTTGGTATTACAACTATACTAGAATAAGACATGTCATTGTTTTAATTATACATCAGAATAATCTATTCCTAAGACTAGGACAAAGTAAGAAGATACACGTTCTATCGTTTTAAGTATACAAAATCAGCCCCACCCTTAACAACAAAAAGAAAACAAAAAATATCCTTTCTACCTCGCTATAAAGCTCTCGTTCGCTCCACTGTACCTCTCTTCTTCATCTCAAGCATAGCCATCAACAGAAATAATAATAATAGAAAACAACAGCTCATCTATCACCCATGACATCGACCTCCACTTCCTCCCTCCATCTCTCACCCACCTCCTCACGACCCTCTTCTTCATCCCAAGCCTAAGAAAAGAAAAATACACTCATCCCTATATGAGAAAAAAAAACGACTAGAAAGTAGAAACAAGGTATTTTGATATATAAAATATAAGAAACGAAGAGAATAAAGTCTATCAACAAACTTAACTGTTTACTTATAAATAGTTAATATTAGAACCGATGGTTCGATAATCTTGAACTAATCTGAAACAGTTTGGTGTAATTATTTCGGTGGCCTTAATTGAGATGTGGACTTTTGTGAACGTATCATAATAACACACATAGGTAAGCTATATTATTAGGTTCAGGCAAGCTTACACATCTTGCTTATACTTGGGTGGAAATAGTCCCCTCTCTCTCTCTCTCTCTCTCTCTCTCTCTCTCTCTAAGTTTACTCATCTCGTCGATCCATCCATCCTCTGCAATGCTTCGAAGTGCTCTCAGGTGTGTAGATCTTTCATTAATTCCCCCATTAAACCTCAAAATTCGTGCTCCTTTCTCAAGTATAATAATCTTAGGGGTTTCTTTATCGGCTTCAGATGGAAGGGAAGTGCATGGAGGAGTGGTGGTATGGTTGCTTCTGGTATTAACCGATCACTCTCCACTGACTTCGAGCAGGGAAGGTGATAAAGTATTCTTAATTCCTTTATTTCCAATCTTTTGTTTTCCTTCTTGTCAAGAAATAGGGAATCCCCATTAGTATTATATTAAAAGATAATAGAATTATTAGATGAATTCATAATGAGAAGAATATATATGAAAAGACGGGTAGGATAATTTCCAAGATTTCTACTTATCAATCAGAACTTCCCAAAGGCAAGGAGATTACTTTTGCAAAAATAATTGTTTGCAAAATAATAATTATGCCCATAAATTTATCTTTGTACAGAGTAATTATTTCCCTAATCCTTCAAGATTTCAATCTATGTCTTGAGAAGCTATAGAATTATAAGTTTGATATTTAATATTCTACATTAAGGAGTGGACTTGAACTAAAAGTAGTTAAGATCTTATATTTTAAATGATAGAAACGTACGGGATTAAAAATTCAAAACCTCCTACCATGATAACTTCTTGTTAACTACTCTAAAATTCTATATTTTTAATTTTATAGGAAAATTTACTAAACCATCCTATGTTTTGTCTTTATTACTATTCACACCCTACAATTTAGAAATTTATTATTCAACCTCTTCATTTACCACACTGCTATTAGTTTTCTAAATTAATGGGTTAAATTAACTATTGATGTAATAACCTTGAATAAGATTTTATTACGATTAAGATAAAATAAAAATAAATGAAGAATTAAATTTTGAAATCAAATTAGTTATCACTATTTGAATTACAACATTCTACAATTATTCCAACTTTTCAGTCAGCCAGGTTGCTAATGGGCCATATGTTTTGTTGGAACTATTCAACTAATGTAGACAGAATAGATTTGGAATTAGTGGGCTCTCGAATCTAACATATCCCTGGCTACTAATTAGCTGTTGGAAAAAATGACATTAGCTAAGTTTTTTTTCAGAGAAGTGTCGCCCTAAATATAGTTGCCATTCAAATTTAAACTCGGGTGCTTTCATACAACATCAGCCGCCGCTTTAATATTAAATGTTTTCTTTATTTCAAAGTGATTAGATCTGTAACTTTTAAATTATAAAAGTATTGTATAATTTTGTTACAAATGAATTGTTTCAGATCTAGTTCACAAGAGAAACATTTTTATTGATTTTTTTTAAGGATTGTTCTAATGTGAAGTATGTACCTTATATTCATAATCTTAAGGGAATTGCCTTGGGGTCCTTGTACTGTTCTTATAAATGTTGAATGTGTAAGATATCTTATGTCGTTTGTGTGTGTGTGTATATATATATATATATATATATAATTATTTGATTTAATTAAAATCACAATCTTTTCATTTACTGCACTCTTACTCCTAAAACTTCACTTTTTCATGCATTGCACTTTACCGTATTGTATATATGATATTGAGACGACTTGATCCATATTGGCTCCACTTGCGGTATTGGGTTTATTGGGATGAGCTTATTTATCTAGTTGAGTTTTATTAGAAAAAAAAGAAAAAGGATTTTTACCAAGACTGCGTTCGAACGGAAATACGGATGTCTGCGCACGTTTGCAAAAATAGAGAATGCAAATTGTGCGTTTAAACGGAATTGGGCTGTTCGAACGCGGTTGTTCGAATGGCTGCATATGTTCGTATTGATAGAGAACTGAAATTCCGCGTTCGAACACGATCGAGCCCATTCAAACGCACTGCGGTAAAAGTTGTTGGTTTGTTAGGGTTGTTTAACTTAGTTGATGACTCCCTAGGATGAGCATCTATAAACATGTGGAGAAAACCCTAATTGAAGTTTATCTTAGATAATTAAAATTGGCTTTAGCATTTATCTCCTTCTCAACTTGTCTCTTGCCATTGACGCCCTCTCCCATCTCCCTTCTTCCACCGCACAAGTCTTTGGTCGGCCTCTTCTAGCTTGTAACCATCCTCTTCTACAACAACTTCTTCCCCTTCACACCAAGAAGCAAACCTAGCATCTATCTAGTCATTGGAGGGTTATCAAGCTAAGATTCGATTGACCTTCGGTCACTATTTTGCCGACATCTTAAAATCTAACCGTCCAAACCCGGTAATCTTAGATTTGTTGGCAAGCTCTTTTCTAAAGTGACAACATATCAAAAATTCAAAAAGATCAGTCTATTAGATTGTTCGTAAAACCCCTTGGATGTTATGAGTCTAATCGAGTCCAAAACCGTTGCGGATTGGATTAAACTAGTTCGTAACAACTAGTATCAGAGCCAACATTCCTCGGACCGTCATGGCTACCACAAGGTCGAGGGCGGCTACGCAAGCAAGCGATCAAAGCTGGAGACGAACCACATGGCTCCGTCAAGATCTCCATCCCTCAAAGCTCACGAGGACGGATAGAGGGCCCTCCTGATCACGTGCAAATCCTGGCGCTCATGGCACAAATGTTGTTGGAGATCAAGACCACCCTTGCTGACAGGAACCATTATCTTCCAAGGTGTACCCCTGAGTGTCATCGAAGATATGAAGATCACTCTTTACCTAGAGAGGGGAATTAACGAGGACTGATCCTGGAGGCACCATGGCAATAGCGCGATGAATTGCACGGGCGCTGCATTGACTTACCACCTGTAACACCCACTTCCAAAAATGATGTGTTCTCACGTGGAGAATTTCCACGTGATTCTCACGTGACCTGTCAGTGAACTAATCTCACAAAGTATCTCGATAAGTCAAGAAATACCATAATAATCCAACAAATAATCCAGAATTATAATATCGCAAGCCTCAACAAGCCTCTAGGAATACAAGTTTAACACAAATTTTAAAACATAAATACCCTCGCAGGGGCCAAGTCCAACTAAAAATAATAGAATAGATAAATATTAAAATAGAGAAATGAATCTGCTACTCCTCGATATTCGTATCCTCCATAATCAGCTCTGAAATATTTCCACCAAAATGGCGGTGAGCACGGGGCCCAATAAGTAAAATCCAATAATAATCTAAGAATATCTAAGAATATTATATGATAAATATAGATGCAAACCCATAACATGTCAGGGAAAGTGTACATTATGACTTTTAATAACTTTCATCATTATAGCTCAATTTACATAGAAATCCTCACAGAAGTCGAGTCATAATGACATATCTCACAAAGCACCATAAAATCGAGGGGGACTAGTCATCTAGCGATATTATCACCCATACATGCCTGGCGACGCTGCATATGACCGATTGTCTGTGGCCATCAGACTAAGGATCTTAGTTGTAGGCCTATCAACACCGCTCTAGTAATCATCGCATAGAGCGGAATCATCACATACGGCGGTTAAGAGCACACAGCTTGATAGACGCCCTGACCATGTGTCCTCGGGTACCACTAGAACTACAATCCCTACCACTCAATCATCTTTTCTAATATCATACTAGACTAGTCTCTAACTAGGGCAGTGTAATCACCTGAATGCTCCACCAGCTACTGAACTCAGGTGTAGACCGCTAATATAATACTATATAATACACTCTACCCTGAACCCCGGGTTGAGTGGGTAAAAGGGGCACTGCCTAGCTCGGACTTGACTAACTAATAATGATACGTGCACGTGGTGCCATGGCCTCTATTATTTATTTAACATAATCATCAAAATAATAGGTATTATAAACAAGCATAGAGTCTATCATACATGTACATTAAGTGATAAATAATACAAATAAGAATTGACATGTAATTAAATGCAAGTATGAAATGTCATGTAATTTTTACAAGTAAGGGTGTAAACGAGCTGAGCCTGAGCGAGCTGGCTGCTGCTCAGGCTCGGCTCAAAATTAATTTTGAGCTTCTTTATTGGGATCAGGCTCAGCTCGCCTCAGCTCGAGCCGAGCTTGAGCCGAGCCTGATTGAGCCCGAGCCTGATCGAGCCCGAGTATGAAACAAGCCTATTATCAAGCCTCACTTTGAGCCGAGCTGGCTCGAGCCCAAGTCGAGCCAATTCGAGCCTAGCAGCCGAGCCACAATACATTTAAAGTGAAAAAAAAGTTGAAATTGAATAACAAATTTTATTTTTGAGTAAAATAAAAGCTAACTAAATTGACTATAAAATTTAAAATTAATCAGTGATTAGCAACCACACCCATTTCAAAATTTTTACTGGTAAATATAATAAAAGCCAACCAAATGAACTTAACTTAAATTATACAAAACCTTACTAAAGCCAACCAAATTATCATATCAATTATAAAATATTAACATAGTACCATTCATCAAAATTTGGCTCAAAACAATCACACCAATTTTAAAAATTTTACTAGTAAATATAACAAAAGCCAACCAAATGAATTTAACTTAAATTATACAGAACTTTACTAAAGCCAACCAAATTATCACACAAATTGCAAAATATTAACATATGGTAATTCATCAAAATTTGGCTCAAAACAAATCCAAATTTTGACATGACATCCAAATCATAAGTCTATCACTTGCTAAATATTACAATTTAAAGTACTTAACTTATATCTTACCAAATATTACAATAAAATCTAATAACATGCCAAATATTACAACTAAATTTATTTGGCACCGATACGATTCGGACTTCACCGACGTCGTCTCAAGCATAGATTCACTTTAGGAGTGTCTTTGTTTCATGTTTTAGTATTTAATTTCAATGAAAATAAGTTTTCTGTAAGTCGCGTTCGAACGTGGATGGAGTGAGTTTGAACCCGTTCGATCGCGCGTTCGAACATCTGCATCACGTTCGCAAATCCAGAGAGGAGAGAACTCGGTGTGTTCAAATGCGGTCGGGTGCGTTCGAACGCGGTCGGTGAAAATTGTATTGTTAGGGTTAATTTTGAGTTGTTGGTTAGCCTCTAAAAGGATGTGGATGGCAACTAAATTGATTATTGAATTGAGAAATGAGTTTTGTCTTGCCTCCTTCGTCTTCTTCGCTCTCGTTCTCTCAATCTCCGGTGATGCCGCTTCTAACCTCCCTCGACCGGCCAATCACCATAGTCCCTTAGGGGTGACCCTCTCCTCTCCCTTCTTCCAATCTATATAACACTTGCCCTAACCCTTCCATCAACCATAATCCTTCTACCACCACTTTTCATCGGTGCCACCCCATTAACGCCAGTCCACCTTCAACCACCATCACCTAGGATCACGTGCCTCCATCCACGGATCCAAAACAGACCATCCTGACCTTTGTCCATTATTCGGATGATATCTCGAGATCCCTATATCCGATTCGCTTGAAACTAGATTTGTTGGAAAACTCTTTCCTGGGGCTACAACATAGCAAAATTTCACATCGATCCAACGGCAAAATATTTTGGGATCTTATTTTAAAGTTCCGTGCCAGATCTAGTCCATATCAGGAAATTGGAAGAGATTGAACCTTAGCCTAAGGGGAGATCGTATCAAGTTTTAATATCAGAGCTCCATAGCCAGAGGCGAGATCGTATCAGGCACTCTCAAGTCTCAACAGCAAAAAGAAGCTTCATCCTATAACTGCAAAAAAAAGGAAATAAGTTAATTGCAGTTTAAATATCATTGCAACCAGTATAAACAAACAATGATAGGAAAATTTAGAAAATTCAGTTGTTAATTGGTATGCCATGATCACTGAACATATAAAATGAAAAGATCTTAGTTTGGCCTAATGGTTGGCACATATACTTACAATCATTATTTCAGGCACAAGAAACTAAGAAATATGTATAACCTAAATGTTCAGTGATCATGGCATACCAATTAAGTCAAATAATACTTTTTAATATATCTTTGCCTCTTCTATCTTCTATCATTTATACACTAGACCACTACATAATTTGGTATGACCCACACAGGCCACAACAAACTATCAAGATATAACTAAAACAACTAATATAAGAGTACACTATGATTTGACCTATATTATATAAATCATTATCTAATACAAAAGAGTACAAATATCAAATACTGGTATAACTCAATTTTTATATAAACTATCATTTATATCGTCTCGCATCAATAGCTCACCTCATCATCACTCTAAAATATCTTCTCAAGATATCTCAAGTCACTATCATGTACCACATATCTGAGATGGTTAGAAAAGAAAAAAAGAGTCATGAGCAAAAGGCTTAGTGAATAGACCTTATCGTGAATCAGTGATGCCAAACAGAGAGTAAATCATGTACTGGATAATATGAATCAGAAAGAGCATTATGTCATAAATGAGTATATGAATGTATCCTCAATAATACATAAATAAAAAATAGATAATATGTCATAATTGATAAAAGTATATAATCCTCGACAATGAATAAACAAATCTCCATGTCATATGATCATCATAACTCTCTCTCAAATATAACATATGATGCATGCTGACATGACCATACTATGATATCAAATGCAACCATATATGATGTATATTGATCACTCAATAATCAGGTAATCAGATGATAATAAAATTATATGCATTTCTCAACATTTTAGTCATCAATGTTATCTATATATGTCATCATCATACTAAACCACTGTACACAGTCCACACCCGGTACCCGATCTCAACATCATGTCCGAAGGCTCAGAGCATACTCCGCCATCTGTAAGAGTATCTCAAATATAACCATACCCCGCCACCCGCTAGGGTATTAACATCCATCCAGACCACGGCACCCTTCCTAGCTGATAGAAAACTCGTGAGGATAACTCGCCACATATGCCCTAGCGAACGGTATGTGTCCGAATATTTGCTGCGCACACAGACTAACGACCTCAGACGTAAGGCTAACGGGATCGCAACTATGTTGAGCGATCAATCATTCACCAAGCACGTCCTAACCCTCGCGCCCATTCGAGTATCCTCACGCTTTTTAATCCACTATTCTATCAATCACATTTCATGCTTTCCTTCTAAATAACAGATTATATGCATATATTTAGTACAATAACAAGTCATTGCATAGCAGGAATTTAGGTGGAATTGGAATCAAGAAAAAAAATGATGCAATGTAGTCTCCAACTATGTAGTCAACACATGCATATTCATGCTACAGATCAACTGGATATAACCTTACAACTGTATAATTATCTCTCATCATCTTTATTTATCATCATCATACATATATCTAAGATCAACCTAATTATACGCATGATAAAAATATACTCGACTGTAATCATTTCTAGATAAAGTTATATAATCATGCTGGAAGCTAAAACATGCATGTACAAAATAAATAATATAACCTAATTTGAAAAAGGCGTCTAGGAGATAAGACTACTCACATCTGATCAAAAGATACGAACCACGCATCTCTCACGTCCGTCAATCAATTATCAACTCATTGTGAGGGTCCACGGGATCTCACATAAGAGGGTTCGGAGTCTAAAAATATTTAAGTAGTATGAAGTTAGTCGTTTATCTAATTAAAATTAATTCAAGTAAAATATAAATGTTTATTAGGTTTAGAATCACTTCTTTTTATTTTTTTATTACATAATTAGATCTATATTATTGATACGATTCAAACGCTATAATTATATTATTATCATAAAATGCTAATTATAACATAAGGAGAAAGGTTTGTTTCTTTTATTTAACATATTCTAGATATGTAATTATAAAATAAAAGCTGAATAATTATAAATAAGAAATACGTATAGACAAGATCTATTTTATAATAAATTTTATAATTCTTACTCTATCTTGATTAATCAGAAGTTATATAGTATTTACTTAATTATATAAAATAATTAATTAATTAATAAGACTAGTATCTTATTCTACACAAGATAGTATATAATAAATTGTTAAGATTACTTAAAATGCATATATTATGAATATCAATACATAAATCTAATAATTATAATTTACAACACTATCTATTAGTCTAATAGAAATATAAATACATAATTAAATAAATATAAGTATTACCTATATTTATGCATAATAGTTTACAACCTAGTTAATCATTAATTACACTAATTATAATTAATAATCATCATGTTGAAGAATATACATTATTATTAAAATAATTAATGTCTAAATAAGTTATCTACATAAATTAAGAAATCAATACCTAACTAAATAAATAAATAAAATTGCCACCAATGCTCTGCAACAGTGCTGGGCCGAGCCCAACACTATGCAGAAAGAGAGGAAGAGAGCTGAGGGAGAAGAAAGGAGAAAGGAAGAAGAAAGAAGAAAGAAGAAATAAGAAGGAAGAAGAAAGGAGAAGAAGAGAAGAGGAAGAGAAGAAAGAGAGAAGGTGAGGGAGGGGGGTTGTGGACCCGGGCCGACGGGGAGGGCACCGGTCGCTGGTAGCCATCCAGCAGCTCGGCTCCAACGAGCCCAAGCCCAAGGGCAAGAGAGAGAGCTAGAGAGAGAGAGAGAGAGAGAGGGAAAGTGAGAAACTTACCTCGGTGGCGGTAAGCCGGCGGCGGCACGAGGAAAAAGAGAGAAAGTTTGAGAGAGAGAGAGAGAAAGAGTTTGAAGGGAGGAGGAGAGAGAGAAAGACCGAAAGAGAGAGAGTGGGGAGAAAATATATATATATAGAGAGAGAGAGAGGCGGTGGGGAGGGAGTCTCCAGCAGCTGTGACGGGGCCCACCACGCCAGCTAGCTGCAACAGCGGTAGTGGTTGTGTGGCGCCTCACCAAGCAAGCTGCTCCAGCCATAGTGTGGCCGACTACATCATGCCCAAAACTTTTAATTTTTTATTTTTTATCTTTTATTTATTATTTATTTATTCATTTTTATTTTTTCTTTCTTTCCTTTGTCTCTTATTTATTTATTTTATACATTATTATTATTATTATTATTTATTTTTCTAGGTTATTATATTATATTATTTATTATTATTATTATTATTTATTTATTTATATTTTTTTTGGTTGTTACAAAGTGGCCCGCACCGAAGTGGACAAATTGCTTGAAGTTCAAGCCGAGCTCTCCTTTCATTCTCTTGCTGGCGAGTTGGCTCCGAAAACTCTTCGAGTTGAAGGTATGATCAAGAAGAATAAAATCCTAATTCTTATTTATTCAGGAAGCACTCATAATTTTTTTGTGGATTCTCGGATGGTGAGGCGTTTGGGATTGAAAAAAGATTGGAGTCGGAGCCTTCCAACAGCTTTGATGTAATTATCAGTGATGGCACCATGTTAAGAACGGAGGGCATATGCCGCAAGGTCCAGCTACAAATTCAGGGCCATGTCTTCTAAATTGATATTTATCCGTTGGTTTTATGAAGAGCTGACTTGGTGCTTGGGGTGCAATGGCTTTGGAATCTTGGATTGGTCACCTTTAACTTCACCACCATGGCGATGGAGTTCAGTCGTGAAGGCCAACCTATCTAGCTATTGGTTGCATCAAGCATGGAAGCCAAAGGGGCACTGTAGTCCCTATAGGAGCTGCCGAAACTCGGGTGTCGCGAGTTTCTCATGCAACTCATCGAAAGGGCCAAGGACGTGGATGATCCAGTATACTTATCTGCTGATTTAAATCCTCTTTTGCAGGAATTATAAGATGTATTCCAACAGCCACTTGGATTACCTCGACCTAGGGCACAAGACCATCACATCGAGATCATGCCCGGGGCGGGTTCAGCAAATGTGAGGCCATACCATTATTTCTTCATCTAAAAGGAAGCTATAACAAAGATGGTCCAAGAGATGTTGTCCGGCAGAGTGATAAGACCAAGTTGAAGCTCCTATTCTTCACCGGTCTTGCTCGTGCAGAAGAATGACGGGTCATGGCGATTTTGTGTGGACTATCGAGCTCTCAATTTTATCACCATCAAAGATCGGTATCCCATACCAGTGATTGAAGAGCTGCTGGATGAATTGGCGGGTGCATGTTACTTCTCAACAATAGATTTGAGGGCGGGGTACCATCAATTCAGAGTCAAACTTTCCGATTTGCACAAGATGGCGTTTAGAACTTATGATGGGCACTGCAAGTTCCTCGTTATGCCTTTTAGTCTTATCAATACTCCCGCCACCTTTCAAAGTTCAATGAATGATATCTCTAGGCCTCATTTGAGGTAATATGTGTTGATATTTTTTGATGATATATTGGTATATAGCCGTACATGGGATGAGCATTTACGACATCTTTAAATGGTACTTAGCCTAATGTGGCAACATAAGTTGAAAGCAAAGGACTCCAAGTGTTCATAGGGGCAATAAAGGGTCGACTACCTAGGCCACATCATATCTAAATATGGCGTGGAAGCTGACCCTAAGAAGATCCAAAGCATGGTGAATTGGTTGCTGCCCAAGACTACCAAGGAGCTATGTGGTTTCCTCAGTTTAACCAGCTACTTTCGTCGGTTTGTAGCAAACTATTATAAGGTTGCAGCTCCCCACGCGGCCTTGCTGCGGAAGGGTGCATTCACATGGATGGACAAAGCAAGGGAGGCATTTAAAGCCTTGAAGAAGGTGATGATCTTAGGCCCGGTCCTTGCTTTAGCTAATTTTATCAAACCGTTCACAATTGAGTGCGACGCATTCGGAGTCAACGTTGGGACTGTTTTAATATAAGAAGGCAGATCTATGGCCTACATGAGCAAAGATTTTTTCAAGCGTTCACAGTTGTTATCTACCTATGAAAGAGAGATGCTCGTCATCATCCATGCTATCACTAAGTAGAGGCCTTATCTCATCGGGTGACGCTTCACGATCCGCACCGATCAAAGGAGTTTGCCATACTTCTTTGTTATCTACCTATGAAAGAGAGATGCTCGTCATCATCCATGCTATCACTAAGTAGAGGCCTTATCTCATCGGGTGACGCTTCACGATCCGCACCGATCAAAGGAGTTTGCCATACTTCTTTGGGTAGCGCATACATACACCAACCCAACAAAGGTGGGTGTCTCAGCTACTTGAATACGACTATGAGATGGTGTATAAAAAGGGGATAAAAAATAGCACCATGGTGCCGTATCTAGGTGCCCGAATCTAGCCGAGTTGGCAGTGATTTCAGCGCCAATTTTTCCTTTTCTTCCAGCAGCTATGGGAGGCTTACAAGAACAATCCAGACACCATGAGGATGTTGGACAACCTTACTACAGATCCTAGTTGTATGCAAGGAGTGGTGGTAAAGGACGGACTCTTAGTGGACAAAGACAAGATCATTATTCCAGCTGACCATTACTTGTGTTTGGAGTTGATACTCCACTTTCATGACTCCCCCATGGGTGGACATGAAGGGGTGTTGCGCACCTATAAATGGCTGAGTCAGAGTTGCACATAGGCTGGAATGAAGAAGGATGTACAAGCCAATATCAAGGCTTGTGAAGTGTGTTAAAGAGCAAAGACAAAGTTGGCAGAGCCTATTGGATTGCTGCAACTGCTTTCAATTCCAATGAAGGTTTGGGAGGATGTCGCCATGGATTTCATTAATGGTATTTCTAAGGCCAAAGGACATTTTGTGATATTGGTGGTGGTAGATTGCCTTAACAAGTATGTATATTTTTCAGTTTTGACGCATCCTTACACGGCAAAGAAGGTCGCAGGGGTTTATGTGTGCAACATGGCCAAGATGTATGGTATGCCAAAATCGATTGTTTCAGATTGTGATCCTATATTTGTGAGTTAATTTTGGTAGGAATTATTTGCGCTCTAAGGGACTACCTTCCGTATGAGTTTAGCCTATCATCCTCAAACAGACGACCAATCGAGGTGCTGAATCATTGCTTAGAGCAGTACTTGCGGTGCTTTGTCAGCGAGCGACCGCGATAGTGGTTATCTTATTTGCCACGGGTTGAGTGATCATACAACACAACCTTTCATTCGGCCATTAGCATGATCCCATTCGAGACTGTCTATGGATAGCCACCTTCGATCTTGCATACATACTTGCCATCGGCTTGAGTCGACCAAACTAAGGTGGATGCGATTTTGCGAGATCGTGATGAGGTGTTGAGGAGACTCAAGATGCAGTTAGCAGCTGCCCAAAACTGGATGAAGTAAGTATACAACCAGCAGCACCGAGAGAGGTCCTTCTCAATTGGGGACTAGGTTTACATCAAGCTCTAACCATACCGGCAAAGCTCGGTTAGACCCATTCCTAATCAAAATTTGGCTCCAAAGTTTTATGGACCGTACCAGGTGACTGAGAGGATTAGGTCTGTGGCATACCGCCTAGACTTACCTGTGGAGGCGCGGATACACCAAGTTTTTCTTGTCTCAAGCCTTAAGGCTCGAGTTTCCTCTATTGAGCCGATTGAAGTTGTTCCACCCGAGCCAACTATGACTGAAGCCGATGAGTCAGAATCCCAACCGAGTACTCCTATTCTAGTTTGAATCTTAGCCCGATGACATACTAGAGTCCAAGATGAGTGGGTGACTGAGATTTTGGTGGAGTGGCAAGGACGTATAGTGGACGAGGCGACTTGGATGCCCGAATCCGACTTCATGGACTGATATCTTGAGCTGACACCTTGAAGGCAATGTGAACAGAAGCGTGGTGGAGTGATATGACTCGATCCATATTGGCTTTACTCATAGCATTGGGTTTATTGGGATGAGCATATTTATCTATTTGAGTTTTATTAGAAGCAAAAAAAAAAAGAATTTTTGCCAGGCCGCGTTCAAACGGGAATGCGAACGCCTGCACACGTTCGGAAAAACAAAGAAAACAAATTGTGCATTTGAACGCGATTGTTCAAATGCCTACATACGTTCGCATCGACAGAAAACTGAAATTCCCGGAAGCATACGAACACACTGCGGCGAAAATTGTTGATTTGTTATTAGGGAGGAAAGAGTAACCATAGAAAAGGAGAGAAGAGAGAGAGAGAGAGAGGAAGCATAACAAATGACTACCGTCGATCGCTCGATCGGCAAAAATTGTGAAGCTAAAGAGATGGGATTGGTCATTGTGCCTTGTTTAACTTAGTTGATAAGTCCCTAGGGTGAAATATGTGAAGGAAACCCTAATTTGAGTTTATTTTGAATAATTGAAATTGACTTTGGCCTTTATCTCCTTCTCAACTTGTCTCTAGCTATTGGCACCTTCTCCCACATCCCTTCTTTTATCGCCCAAGTCTTTGGTCGGCCTCTTCTAGCTTCTAACACCCCTCTTCTACAACAACTTCTTCCCTTTCACACTAAGAAGCAAACCTAGCATCTATCTAGCCATTAGAGGGCTATCAAGCTAGGATTCGATTGACCTTCGACCACTATTTGACCTATATCTTGAAATCTAACCGTCCAAACCCAATAATCTTAGATTTGTTGGCAAGCTCTTTCTAGAGTGACAACATATCAAAAATTCAGAAAGATCCGTCTGTTAGATTGTTCGCAGAACCCTTTGGAAGTTACGAGCCTAATCGAGTCCAGAACCATTGCGGATCGGATCAAACCGATTTATAACAGATATCTTACTCATCAGAATCAATTTGGAGTCCTCAAATGAAAGGATTGGGGGTGAATATGAAATTCTACTTGAAGGAAATTCTATAATTGGCACCGTCTCAATAAGAGAATTTCAATTGATTTAGGGTGATTTCAATAGTTTTTACTACACATAATGAAATTAGATGATTGTATTTGTGATTTCACAAGAATTAATTTCTATCTTAACCAAAAAAGTTATATTTTATAATTGCTCTTGATGTAATAATTAATGAAATTTTACTTATGCTGATTGTTTTTTCATCTATTCTTACTATTCTCATCTTCCCCAAGTCAGGTATGTTTGATTTAGTTTGTTTAATAAATAAATTATTGATAAAATTATGTGTTAATATCATAATTTTGTTCTAAATATATTGTATAGTTAATTCGTATTAATGATAGTAAAGGATATAATAGGAAAATAAAAAATATTGGAATCCATTTCCGGATAAAATCAATTTAGAAACAACTGGTGAGGAACATACGATATGTACAACTGGTGCGAGAAACAACTCGTTAGAGAGTAGAAAGCGACTGTGAAACGTTCTTATAGCTAGAGAGAGAATGTGATTATATTTTGGATTGAATTGAGAGTGATTTCTCCCTTGTCTTTCATTTAATTTAATTATGCTCCTTATTAATTTTCTTGTGAGGAAATATTACCGTTACTATAATTGGCAGACTTATCCAAATTTTTGCAGGTTATCCGGCAAGGTAGCGGTCATAACCGGTGCAGCAAGCGGAATTGGCAAAGCCAGTGCAACTGAGTTTATCCGCCAGGGCGCCAAAGTTATCCTGGCCGATATCCAAACCCAACTCGGCGAGTCCGTTGCCTCCCAACTCGGTCCGAACGCCACCTTCATCCAATGTGACGTCACCCAAGAGTCACAGCTCGCTGCCGCCATCGACCTCGCCGTCGCCCGGCACGGTCGGCTCGACATAGTTTTCAGCAACGCCGCCATCGCCGGCCCCGTCACGTCATCCATCACTGCACTCAATCTGGCCGGCTTTGATCACACCATGGCCACCAATGTTCGCTCCGCGGTCGCAGGTATCAAACACGCCGCCCGAGTGATGATACCTCGCCGCTCTGGTTGCATCTTATGCACTGCGAGTATCGGCGGTATCCTCGGCGGCATCACACCGCTTAGTTACACGGTGTCCAAGGTTGCGTTGATAGGATTGGTGCGGTCGGCGGCCGCGGAGTTAGTCAAAGATGGTATTAGAGTGAACTGCATCTCCCCGCACGCGATACCGACGCCGATTGGGTTAAATGCAATGAGGGAGTTGTTTCCAGGGGTCGATGACGAGCGACTAACGGAGATGATTTATGGAGCCGGAGAGCTAGAGGGGGCGAAATGCGAGGCGATCGACGTTGCGAAGGCTGCCGTGTACTTGGCTTCCGACGACGCTAAGTATGTGAGTGGGCATAACCTTGTCGTGGATGGAGCTTTCAGTACATACAAAAGCGCGGGGCTTTTCATCAAGGACTGAATTAACTTTGATTCCAATATTTGGACTACTGCAAGTATGTTACATTGGGAAGTAGTAATAACACTGCTTCAGATGAGAAGCTTCTGTACCTTATATTCTTAATATAATAAAAAGAATATTATATAGATAAAAGCGTGCAAATAATACAAAGGTATCAAATCCATAGTAGAACTACAAAGATAAGATAAAATCCCAACGCATAAATATAATATTTAATTTATATTTAGAATGGGGTTTCTTTACTTGTATTAATATACTCTACTGTTCATAGTAAATATATATTGTTTGCATTTCTTTGTAACAAAATGTGTATCTCTTTAAACTGAATTTGTTAATTTTTTATACTAGATGCATATTTTTTCATATAAGAAATATACACAAGATCTTAGTTTTGTTATTTTAAAAACATATATATATATATATATATATATATATAGATAATTTAAAATAAAATATTTAAAAAATACAACAACGTTGTATAAATATTTTGTCGTTGAGTTAAAAGATCGTGAGAAGGATGAATGGAGTTAATATAATTAATACACTACAAACAAACGATTGAAACTTGACATGCAAATCAGGTACTTGGCAGCCATTGATTGGCTATGATATCAGCAAATTGAGAGTAAAAATATTAAGCAACTCTTCGTTTGCATCCTGACCACAAGAAATCCATGCAGTTGGGTGCCGCAGACGATCGGGCGTTGAAAAATAATACTTTTATAGGTGGTTTTTTTATCCCCCCTCAAGGGGGAAAAAAAATTGAACATATATTTAGAGTTAGGTAAAGATTCATTTCACACCTTGATACCCTTCACACATTTCATTCAAAGTCAAGCACCAGGATTACCCAACAATGACATGAGAGGAGTAAGCTTACCTGCTTGTCAGTTAGACTATTGATTCTACTTATTGTTATTGAAATTATTTTATATATCACAACTATTACTATTATATTATTTAAAATATCATAATTACTATTAAAATTATTGGAGAGACTCTCTAATGTTGTGCAGTGCAAGACGATCAAGATCTAAGTATCTTGATACTAAAAAAAACGTAGCTAAATAATTAGGTATGTTATAATATCAATTAAAAAATATGTAATAGATGCCCTAAGAGATGAAATCTATCACACGCTATTAATAATAATATATAAAAAATAAATCATGAAAAAATAATCTCAAATACAAAGATTTTTTACATTAAAAAGTTTCAAACTGGGTAGAAATCACGAATACAAATTAAGATTAAACTAATCATTGAAACTCGTAATAGTTAAGTAGAAACTTACAGATCTCCTGTTGATCTCCGTGATTTAATCTGTACCAATATTACTCGTCAGACTTCATGATACACTACTTGCTGTGATAAAGTTTTCAAGCATCACCGACCTTTAAGGTTGATCATTTTGTCTTAATGACCCTTAAGATATAGTTCTTCTAGATATGATATAGATGAGTCAAGTTGATAGTGGTTCAGCACGTTCCATCTAAAGCTAAGAAATAATCTCCAATGGCTTCTAAAAGGTAATCTCAAGATGATAATCGATGACCTCCTAGGGTTAGATTAAAATCCCTTTATATTCATTTCAGAAATAAGTTAGAATATTAGAGATTAGACAAAAAAAGATCTCCAAACAAGCTTCACTAAGTAACACATTCTATAAAGATTCATGATATCGTTTGAATACACTTCAAACGATTTGACTTAGATTTGCAAAATTATCTCTATAATTTCGAACTATAGCCATGTTGCATTCGAATAGCCTTTTATATGTCTCAATAATTTTGAACGGCATCTAAGGTATGCACGAACGATAGAGTGGATAGTTTAATGTAGAGTGGTCCTTACTATGTATTTGAATATTTTTTTTTCATACTACTCTAATCGTTATGATATCATTTGAGCACTTTAATAACAATTTTAAACACTTTAACTTCAAAATTAATTTTTTACTTTAATATTCTTTATCAAATATCTCATAAATTATCTTAACTTGCCATATATTCATATATAAAATATAGACACATTATATGAATAAAAATTATGTTTTGAAATACAATTTGTTAATTATATGAGTACAAATAAAACTTTACATAAAATTTTTATATATCGTACACATATTTAATTTTCTAAATTTTAAGCAAATAAAGGTATTTTGATCATTAAATATATTTTAATTCTAATACCACTTGTTAAAATATTATGAGGCACTACGGGATAATGAGAAACTATAAGCCTGCACTACAAAACAAAGAGTGTTAGCTTAATTTTTTTTAATTTTTGCAGAATTTGCTAGTCCAAAAAAGATGGAATATTCAACTATAGGTGAAATGATCTATATTTCTAAATTGTAGTTGAGATTGCCAGTATTTAAGATAAGAGGTAGAGGAGAGAGAGGGAATCTTAACTGTAGCTGGGTGATATGTAATTAAGTGTTATCTAATTTAGGAGCAAAATTATAATTATAAGTTATTACTAAATTATTTTTTAAAAGGTGTATGGAATAAGATGAAAAAAAAATAATGAATTACTATTGTAACACCAAAAAAAAAGAGGTGGGACATGTGCCCCCTCATCTTGACAAAGGGGTGTTTTGTCAGGCCAAGGTGAAGGGA
The DNA here is from genome assembly GCF_048772165.1 of Typha angustifolia. Classification (NCBI taxonomy): domain Eukaryota; kingdom Viridiplantae; phylum Streptophyta; class Magnoliopsida; order Poales; family Typhaceae; genus Typha; species Typha angustifolia. Next base: position 3,721,832 of record NC_133252.1, on the reverse strand, counting down.
GGACAAGCTAGCCCTTCCGCCTTGCACACGCCACCGTTGGCGTGCATGGAGAGGGAGCGGCCTCGGGAAGAGGGTCGCTCCTCCTCCTCCTCCTCTCTCTCTCTTCCTCCCTATTTATTTTCCCCTCGAGGAGAGCTCGGGCGCCCTTTACTTCCCTCCTACCTTTCTCCTTCCCACTCCGACCGTCGTCGGGATCATTGCTAACGTGGCCAGACCAGTGTAGTTCTCGTCCTCGTCATTTCCTATTCAATTTGGTGATGACACGACGCCTCCTCTCCCGGTAAGGTGGCGACGGTTGGCCATCGGCCCGGGGTCCCCTCCCTCTTTTCTCCCCTGGTGGGGGTGGTAGCATGGAGGGGGAAGGGGAGGTGATGCCTCCCCTCTCAGCTCAGGCTGGGAACCGAGTGCTGCAGGCATGCCTAAGGTGTGCTTGCCTTGGGTTGGCTTCCCCCAACCCGAGAGTGCTGGGCTCGGGCTAGGTTAGGCCAAACCCGAGCATGATAGGTGTGCTCGAGCGCACCTACCTCTAGCGGGGCTCAGCCAGCTCGGGCATGTGTCACCTCGGGATGGCTTGGCTAGACCGAGCGCTTGCGCTTGCCTCGGGCTGGGCTCAGCCAACCCGATCACTTGCTCGAGGCTGGGCCTGGCCAACCTAAGCGCTAGCGCTGGGTTGGGCCTGGGCTTGGGCCTAGCTAGCCCAAGCTTGAGCCTCAACTACGAGCTAGGCTTGGCCCAGCCCGACATGCTACTTGGAGCCCTTTTCTTTCTTATCCTTCACCTCACACATTTTGAGGTAAGGTAGGGATTGAATTGAATTTTCTTTCCCCTTTATTTTAATCCATAGTATTTAATACTATTTGTCCTATTTTTCTGTCCCATAGTAAATCTTTTTAAGAGTTTGGTGCTAACTTAGTGATCCTGTCGCAGAGCACCTTGTGATCAGTGCTTAGTCAAGGGCCGGACGTGATTAGGTGGGGACTACTCTTTGCTAGGGATTGTTTAGCGAATCAAGGCATGTGGTCTATCCACTCTTGATTTATTATTTGATGTGATAGCATGAGACCTGCTATTCCTAGTATTTTAGCAACATCTATCTCATTAGTATGTTGCTCGACATAATTTGCTATTAATTTAATGTAATGTTCGCATGCTTAGGTAACATTATTTACTATCCTATTATGCTAACCTTAATTACCTTGTCATAAAACATGCAAATGTGCACAACCCGAAAGGGGATGATTTGACATCTCGACAGTACCCGATACCTTCCCAGCCAAGGTTAGGGGCAGGAGATATTTTATTGTATATATAGTAGGGCCTACGCTTGAGGTCTCAGTTTGTGGACCTTAGATAATTAGGCAACCGTTTCGCTGGACAATAGACAATTTAATAGTGATGGATGTGAATCAACCCCTTAAGAATGTTCAAACTGGAAAGTAAGGTAGGATAACGTAGACCTAGTGGTACCCAATGACATAAGGTAAGAGCATCAATGAGTGACGGCTCACGAGATTTTTGCACTATGGTGCGATGATGTGGAGCCGCGGGCCTCGAGGGTCGTATCGATGTATAATATCGACCTTAGTATGGGCTTACGATTTGAGTCTTTAGTCTGCAAGGGTAGATGACCGTTCATGCTGTTGGCCAGGTTATGCAGATGATTTTATCGCTAAGGTCTACCCTCCCTTGAAAGCCTATGTTAGGAGGCATATGTATCATGCATAAAAAATTGATAACTAACTATATTCCTATTAGACCATGCTTGCCAGTTATTGATATGTGTACACCATGTTACGATGCATATTACCTTATACGGCGCATTTTCCTGTATCTTGTTTTGAGTTGGGTGTCACATTATTAATAATGAATAATTAGGGATAGTATCACTTGCTGAGTGTTATGCCCTAGTGGGAGGCCTGACAGCAGCTAGCTAGTAGGGAGATAGTCTATTTTTATTTCGTGTTTAATTCTAAACTTATATTCATGGATTCTCATTTTATAGCTATTTTGATCGTGTAACCTTTGTCGGGTTGTTTACCCCCTTTTGTTATAATATGGATGAATTTGTTGTGGCCCGTAAAATTTATTTGGATTCCTTGTTTTGATGGCGTATTGTCGAGCTTCTAAATCCACATGTGACGGGGGTAAGTCCGTGAGAGCTACGTGGCGGTATTGGGTATTACAACTATACTAGAATAAGACATGTTATTGTTTAATTATACATCGGAATAATCTTATTCCTGAGACTATGACAAATTAAGAAGATACACGTTCTATCGTTTTAAGTATACAACATCTTGCTTATACTTGGGTGGAAATAGTCCCCTCTCTCTCTCCCTCTCTCTCTCTCTCTCTCTCTCTCTCTCTCTCTCTCTCTCTCTCTCTCTCTCTCTCTCTCTCTCTCTCTCTCTCTCTCTCTCTAAGTTCACTCATCTCGTCGATCCATCCATCCTCTGCAATGCTTCGAAGTGCTCTCAGGTGTGTAGATCTTTCATTAATTCCCCCATTAAACCTCAAAATTCGTGCTCCTTCCTCAAATATAATAATCTTAGGGGTTTCTTTATCGGCTTCAGATGGAAGGGAAGTGCATGGAGGAGTGGTGGTATGGTTGCTTCTGGTATTAATCGATCACTCTCCACTGACTCCGAGCAGGGAAGGTAATAAACTATTCTTATATATATATATATATATATATATATATATATATATATATATATATATATATATATATATATATATATATGTACTACTTATCAATCAGAACTTCCCAAAGGCAAGGAGATTACTTTTGCGAAAATAACTGTTTGCAAAATAATAGTTATGCCCATAAATTTATCTTTGTACACAGTAATTATTTCCCTATTCCTTCAAGATTTCAACCTATGTCTTGAGAAGCTATAGAATTATAAGTTTGATATTTAATACTCTACAGTAAGGAGTGGATTTGAACTAAAAGTAGTTAAGATCTTATATTTTAAATGATAGAAACGTACGGGATTAAAAATTCAAAACCTCCTACCATGATAACTTCTTGTTAACTACTCTAAAATTCTAAATCATTAATTTTATAGGAAAATTTACTAAACCATCCTATGTTTTGTCTTTATTACTTTTCACACCCTACAATTTAGAAATTTATTATTCAACCTCTTTATTTACCACACTGCTATTAGTTTTCTAAATTAATGGGTTAAATTAACTATTGATGTAATATCCTTGAATAAGATTTTATTACGATTAAGATAAAATAAAAATAAATACAGAATTAAATTTTGAAATCAAATTAGGTATCTCTATTTGTATTACGACATCCTACGATTATTCCAACTTTTCAGTCAGCCGATGCTTATGGGCCATATGTTTTGTTGGAATTATTCAAGGATAGATTTGGAATTAGTGGGCTCTCAAATCTAACATATCCCTGGCTACTAATTAGCTGTTGGAAAAAATGACATTAGCTATTTTTTTTTTTATAGAGAAGTGTCGCCCTAAATATAGTTGCCATTAAAATTTAAACTCGGGTGCTTTCATGCAGCATCAGTCGCTGTTTTAATACTAAATGCTTTCTTCGTTTCAAAGTCATTATATCTGTAACTTTTCTACAAAACGAATTGTTTCGAATCTAATTCTTATTAATTTATCTTAACCAAAAAAGTTATATATTTTATAATTGCTCTTGATGTAATAATTAATGAAATTTTACATATGCTGATTGTTTTTTCATCTATTCTTATTATTCTCATCTTCCCCAAGTCGGGTATGTTTGATTTAGTTTGTTTAATAAATGAATTATTGGTAAAATTATGTGTTAATATCAATCATTTTGTTCTAAATATATTGTATAGTTAATTCGTATTAATGATAGTAACGGATATAATAGGAAAATAAAAAATATTGAAATGAACTCTTACATACTTCCAAATAATAAGGTTAAATGGAATTCATTTCCGGATAAAATCAATTTAGAAACAACTGGTGAGGAACATACGATACGTACAACTGGTGCGAGAAACAACAAGTTAGAGAGTAGAAAGCGACTGTGAAACGTTCGTATAGCTAGAGAGAGAAGCAGAGAGAGAGAGTGTGACTATATTTTGGATTGAATTGAGAGTGATTTCTCCCTTGTCTTTCATTTAATTTAATTATGCTCCTTATTAATTTTCTTGTGAGGAAATATTACCGTTACTATAATTGGCAGACTTATCCAAATTTTTGCAGGTTATCCGGCAAGGTAGCGGTCATAACCGGTGCAGCAAGCGGAATTGGCAAAGCCAGTGCAACCGAGTTTATCCGCCAGGGCGCCAAAGTTATCCTGGCCGATATCCAAACCCAACTCGGCGAGTCCGTTGCCTCCCAACTCGGTCCAAACGCCACCTTCATCCAATGTGACGTCACCCAAGAGTCACAGCTCGCCGCCACCATCGACCTCGCCGTCACCCGGCACGGTCGGCTCGACATAGTTTTCAACAACGCCGCCATCGCCGGCCCCATCACTTCATCCGTCACCGCACTCAATCTGGCCGGCTTTGATCACACCATGGCCACCAATGTTCGCTCCGCGGTCATGGGTATCAAACACGCCGCCCGGGTGATGATACCCCGCCGCTCTGGTTGCATCTTATGCACTGCGAGTATCACTGGTATCCTCGGCGGCCTCGGGCCGCTTAGTTACACGGTGTCTAAGGTTGCGTTGATAGGATTGGTGCGGTCGGCGGCCGCGGAGTTAGTCAAAGATGGTATCAGAGTGAACTGCATCTCCCCGCATGTGATGCCGACGCCGTTTGCGTTAAATGCGATGAGGGAGTTTTTTCCAGGGGTCGATGACGAGCGACTGACGGAGATTATTTATGGCGCCGGAGAGCTAGAGGGGGCGAAATGCGAGGTGGTCGACATTGCGAAGGCTGCCGTGTACTTGGCTTCCGACGAGGCTAAGTATGTGAGTGGGCATAACCTTGTCGTTGATGGAGGTTTCACCACAAACAAAAGCGCGGGGCTTTTCGTCGAGGACTGAATTAACTTTGATTCCAATATTTGGATTACTGCAAGTATGTTATATTGGGAAGTAGTAATAACACTGCTTCAGATGAGAAGCTTCTGTACCTTATAGTCTTAATATAATAAAAAGAATATATATATATATATAGATAAAGGCGTGCAAATAATACAAAGGTATCAAATCCATAGTAGAACTACAAAGATAAGATAAAATCCCAACGCATAAATATAATATTTAATTTATATTTAGAATGGGATTTTTTTCAATTCAATTTTTTTTTTAATTTCTTTACTTGTATTAATATACTCTACTGTTCATAGTAAATATATATTGTTTGCATTTCTTTGTAACAAAATGTGTATCTCTTTAAACTGAATTTGTTAATTTTTTATACTAGATGCATATTTTTTCATATAAGAAATATACACAAGATCTTAGTTTTGTTATTTTAAAAACATATATATATATATATATATATAGATAATTTAAAATAAAATATTTAAAAAATACAACAACGTTGTATAAATATTTTGTCGTTGAGTTAAAAGATCGTGAGAAGGATGAATAGAGTTAATATAATTAATACACTACCAAACAAACGATTGAAGCTTGACATGCAAATCAGGTACTTGGCAGCCATTGATTGGCTATGATATCAGCAAATTGAGAGTAAAAATATTAAGCAACTCTTCGTTTGCATCCTGACCACAAGAAATCCATGCAGTTGGGTGCCGCAGACGATCGGGCGTTGAAAAATAATACTTTTATAGGTGGTTTTCTTCTCCCCCTCAGGTGGGAAAAAAAGTTGAACATATATTTAGAGTTAGGTGAAGATTCATTTCACACCTTGATACCCTTCACACATTTCAGTCAAAGTCAAGCACCAGGATTACCCAACAATGACATGAGAGGAGTAAGCTTACCACCTTGTCCGTTAGACTGTTGATTCTACTTATTGTTATTGAAGTTGAAGTTATTTTAAATATCACAATTATTATTATTATGTTATTTAAAATATCATAATTACTATTAAAATTATTAGAGAGACTCTCTACTGTTGTGTAGCACAGGATGATTTAGATCTAATTATCATGATACTAAAGAAAATGTACGTAAATCCTTAGGTATGTAATAATATCAATTAAAAAAAATATATAATAAACGTCCTAAGAGATGAAATCTATAACACGCGCTATTGATAATAATACTCGAAAAATAAAGCATGAAAAGATCATCTCAATCACAAGAATTTTTACTTAGAAAAGCCCCAAATTGGATAGAAACCACGGATCCAACTTTAGATTAAAACTAATAATTAAAACTCATAATAGTTAAGTAAAAACTTACAGATCACCTGTCGATCTCTGCAACTCAATTTATACCAATCTTACTCGCCAGACTTCATGATACACTACTTTCTGTGATAAGATTTTCAAGCATCAGTGACCCTCGGGGTTGATCATTTCGTCTTAGTGACCTTCGAGACACAATTCTTCTAGATTTGATATAGATGAGTCAAGTTGAGAGTTGTTCAACACTTTCCGTCTAAAGCAAAGAATTAATTTTCAATGACCTCTGAAAGGTAATCTCAAGATGATAATTGACGACCTTCTAGGGTTAGATTAAAATCTCTTTATATAACTTTTAGAAATAAAGTAGAATATTAGAGATAAGACAAGAAAGATCTCCAAACAAATTTTACGAAATAACGTGTTCTATAAAGATTCATGTCTCGTTTGAATGAGCTTCAAATGATTTGACTTAGATTTGCAGAATTATCTCTATAATTTCGAACGACAGTTAGGGTGCATTCGAATAGCTTTTTATGTGTCTTAATAATTTTGAACGACATCTAGGGTATACACAGACGGCAGAGTGGATAGTTAAATGTTGAGTGGTTGTTATTGTGCATTTGAATATTTTTTTTCATTCTAATCTAATCGTTATGATATTGTTTGAGCACTTCAATGAAAATTTTAAATATTTTAACTTCAAAATTAATCTTCCACTTTAATATTCTTTATGAAATATTTCATAGATTATCATAACTTGCCCATATATTCTTATATAAAATCAAGACACATTACAGAAATAAAAATTATATTCTAAAATATAATTTATCAATTATATGAGTAGGAATAAAATTTTACATATAATTTTTATAATATCGTACACATATTTAATATTCTAAATTTTGAGCAAAAAAAGTATTTTGATCATTAAATATATTTTAATTCTAGTACCACTTGTCAGAAATTATTTCTTTAAATAAACTGTAATTACATTTTTAAAATAGATAAATAATTTCAATTATGACATTTTAAAATCAATTCACCTTGATCAATCATTCCTATCTCCTAGGTACAATTTATGCTACATCGAGTATAGTTGCTGTCTAATACCACGGTTTTAATATATATAAGTTCGTTGAAAAATATGAGTGATTTTGTGGTACTCATGAATTGAGACTCATAATGATGGTAAATATAAATATGACATTTTACTACATGTACCCAAAATTGTTTACCGTGTTAGCAGCTTTTACTTATCTTTATTTAAAAATATAGAACTTATTCGTTTAAAATATTTCAGCATAGAAATGAGGGAGAGTATTAGAATATAAATATGAAAACTATTGTTCTCTGATAACTTAAGTTTTAAGCTTTTAGACTAATTAGTTAGTTAACACCTAAAATGGTCATAAACTCATTCTTTTCGTCTCGCTAAGCTAACGTTTAGTAAATAAAATAAAAATGATAATTTTGTTAAGTAGTGGTGCTTTTCTGATAATAGAATCCAAATCATAAGACTTCAAATATAAATTTAAAAAAAGGATAGAGTGTGAAATATAACTTTTGCAATAGTTAGACAAAAAAAAAGAGGTAAAAAAAGAAAATCTTTTCTTAAGTAATTTTGTCTAAGAAATAGAAGGCCCTTTTTTTTAATATATATATATATATATATATTATAAATTATAACCTATATTTTATCTATTTATGATTCACATCTTGACGATTTTGCAGCCCTACTCCTTTTTCTTTATAATTCTTATTTAACACCCTATCATTATTTTAAGTAACGATAAAATTACTAAAATATCATCATTACTAATTTTTATCATTTTTACCCTTCTTATCTCTTATTTGAAGAAGACATAGATAATTTAGGTATTTAAAGATTATTTTATATATATATATATATTTTTTTTTTTTGTTGGTACCGTTTAAATTACGGAGGGTATTAAATGAGACTTATAAGGAAAAGATAGTGGTAAGATTATAAAAATTTTAATTAGGTAGATAAAATAGAAGGTGTAATTTATAAAATTCCAAAAAATAAAAATAGATTGCCCGCAGAAAAGGAATTCGAATATTAGAAGGCGTGACGAGTGATCCCGCTCACCTTGGGAGGTGACCACATCCGCAGTGTTTCCATCAACTCTCCTATAAATAAATAGTAGTAGTTGGTCGCCGTCGTCCTCCGCACATCTCTATCGAATCCTCCAAAACACGCCTGGACACACAAATTACCTCTTCGCTATTTTCCACGAAGGGATTTCCTGAGGTAAGGCTTATAGTTTCGCGATTTCTTTCTTTACCGTAAGATTGAATTTGTCTGATCGGGTGATCTGATTTTTACAATGGTCATCGGATTATTTTTAGGGCTTTAGGTGTAAGATGATGCTAGAGATTTTTGGTCGGTAGATAGAAAATGGTTTAATTTCTATGGATTGGAGATAGGTATCCTGTTGGTAATTGTTTTGCAGATGGAATCTGTGTTTAATTTTGCAAGGGGATTTACTTGATAATCATTATTTAAATGCTAAATTCTAAATTCTAAATTTTAGCTGGGGGAATACTTTTTGGAGGGAATAAGAATTAGTGGTGGTTGTCTAAAAAGTTGTGATTGTCGAATTAGATGCAGTTTTCAGCTTTTTGCATAGTTATTGACGTATCGAAAACCCAGAAATCAGAAATGATTAGTAGAGAATCAACTTGTTTCTGTCTTTTATGTTAATCATGAAGTTTTAGGGAGGACGAAAAATGGATAGCTTAATGGAGAATAAATGCTAGTTTGGATTGCATCATACGTTATTGTTTCTGATAAGCTGAAAGTTCCATGTATTCTCTCAAAATTTTCCAGTAATTTGAATGTCATCGGGTTTCAATTTCAGGAAATTGTTATTTGAATTTCTAGTTTGATGAAGCGTGTCGTAGATAAGTTGAACATTGACTAGTATTAACATCCTGCTGCTAGATAGAACTTTTTCTAAAGAAAGTTTGTTCTTAGTTAATGTTTGATAACTGAAAATCTATCTATATAGGTTTTGGGCATTAAATATCTTGTCAAAAGAAGGAACGTGTTTGTTATTTTCCATATCTTGACCTTTTCCATGCAGTTCTATTCAATAATTTGCCCAGGTTTTCCCTGTTGTGATCTTATTGGTTTTGTTCTTTTCTTTTGTCAAACCACTATTTTCTTCAGATCTTTTATTTATAGGTCACACAGAAAATGGTGAAGGCTGTTGTTGTGTTGGGTGCCAATGAATCTGTTAAAGGCACAATTCACTTCACCCAAGAAGGAGAGGGTAACTGCAACACCCCTGATTGAGCTGTATTAGATCGCTAATTTATCTCCAAGTAAATATAATATTGAAAATTTCCTTCCCTGTGTTTATTTTGTTTTCATTGTTTTAGGTCCTACAACTGTGACTGGAAGCATCAGCGGCCTCAAGCCTGGGCTTCATGGCTTCCATGTTCACGCACTCGGTGACACGACAAATGGCTGCATGTCAACTGGTACTTGTTTCTCGACAAATCCAACCAGATATTTGGTGAAGTTGTTAGCTGTAATTAGTGATATAGGTGTCATACTGTATGATGCAGGGCCACATTTTAATCCTGGTGGGAAGGAGCATGGGGCACCCCATGATGAGAACCGCCATGCTGGTGATCTTGGAAATGTGACAGCTGGCGAGGATGGTACTATTTTGATGGTCATTTTGTTTTTTCCCCTAGGTTTACAAGCTGTATCTGGAGAGGGTTATCCTGTGTTCCACATTAATCTTTATCACCAGTGACTCTAATGTTGGGTTTTATTCAATGTTCAGGAACTGTTAACTTCACAATCGTTGATAGCCAGGTCTCCTACTCTCTCTCTCTCTCTCTCTCTCTCTCTCTCTCTCTCTCTAAGATTCTGAATTTCTGATTTGCTTCTTCCCTCACAGATTCCACTCTCTGGACCACATTCCATTATTGGCCGTGCTGTTGTTGTCCATGCTGATCCTGACGACCTTGGGAAGGGTAATTGTTAATTTTCTTTATGTTCTGAAGATAGTATATTCTTGCCAGAGTTGATATCTGCAATCTATTTGGTTAAAGGGTTATAATTCTTCTCTTATATGTTAAAATCTAACTAGTTGAGTACAACTCTGATATACATTTTTCTTATCCAGTTTCAAAAAGCAGTCAGACATTGAACATACATGCCATACTTCAGTCAGTAGAAACTTTAAGTTGGCAAAACAAATGCCATAAAAATGAATGCTCCCATGAACCATAAAATCTGCATGACTGTCTAGTTCCTTTTAGCACAAATAGCATGGTACATCCTGCCAAGTCTTTTAATTGTGTTAGGATGATACTGCTATTACTTGTCGGCGTGACTTTAGAATGATTGCTGTTCAGCATTTTTTTTAAAGATTGACACCTTCACTGACCTTCAGTTGTTGTAGCGATCATCTTTTACATGTTTGAGTATAATTCTAGATTAAGAAGATAAAGAAAGAGCTGACTATGCACAAAAATTCTCCTGTGTTATGTCTGGACCAGGAATTTCATGACCAAAATAATTGATTTGTTAATTTACATCCTAACTGCTGTGATGAAGAAAGTTATGAGAGAAGTTTCCCCGTAAAGGCTTTAAAATATTTATGGCAGAGACTTCCCCTGTAAATGAAGGGACAAAAGTCACAAAACAATTTCAGATCAACTGATCTAACCACCTGAAGGATCCCAATTTTCATTCTCATACAGAGAGCTACCTTGTAAAAGATCTTAATAGTTAATACATTATAGGCTAAGATTTCTGATGCTTTCATAAAAATATAAAATTAGTACCTATCCAGGGCTGTGAATGTGAAGTAGCTCAGTTTAAAAAGAGTAAATTTGGACTAGGGAGTGCAGGGACACTTGGAAGCAAATTACAATGACAGTCCATTCTAGTTTCTCGTTAGTGGAATCATAAGTCCTTTTTAGCAGGCAAAGGAATTTAATGTACTAATGTTTGTGAACAATAAACTAGTTTGCTTTTCTGTATTGAGCCCTCTTCTCAGTCCAATTATATCAAGAACCTGTGGTCTACAGCTGCTCCTCTGCTCTTTTAGTGAATTTTCTTTTATCTGCTCGATTTTATTTGCTATATAAAGTTTATCAATTAAGTTAACAAATTTGGTATGCTGTTTTAGGTGGACATGAGCTTAGTAAGTCTACTGGAAATGCTGGTGGAAGAATTGCTTGCGGTAATTTACTCTATTTTCTTCACATCTTTAATTCTTTCACCAATGTTGCTTTGATTCCTTCCCTCATGTTACCGCAACAATCATCATTTCTGAAAATGGCTGCTTTGGCTGTCTAAAGCACTTCCTTAGGCAGAACACATCTAGGATTTTTGGGTTGTTAAGTTTTTCAACTCACTAGGTGTTCCTTGTTTGACATTTAGTATGTGTAATTGATTAGAGCATTGCTGATAATTGTCTGATGTCATTCTTATGATATTTCTTGTTTATATCAGGGATTATTGGACTCCAAGGATAATGCCATCTTGTAGATTTTCATGAAGTTGATTCAGGGCCAAAGACAACTGATGTAGTCGGGAAAGATCTTTCTGACATTTTCCATTGCCCAAGTATACTTATTTTTAAATAAGAAACCTATCTAAGATGGGACCATGCTGAGTTATTTGTGCTGTCTGTGCAATTGCAGAACATGTTTGTGTCCTCTTGCCTTACTTTCATGTACTGTTATAATTTTGCTTTTATGTTCCCAATTTTTTTCTTCCAAATAAAGAACTGAGGAGTTTGGCAAAGTATTCAGATGGAAAATCTCACTTCACCAATTCGAGTCTGGCAAAGTATCAGAACTGAGGAGTTTACAATGGAATTGAGTCACAAGGCCTAAGAACAAAATGGGAGACCTCTTTACCCAGTCTGCTACCCTATTACAATCTCTAAGAACATGCATGATGGGCGCTTCTTTAAAAGTGCCTACTCGGTTCATGTGGCACGTGCGGCAACTTGGTTAATTGTTGACAGTTAAATAAAATATATATCAACATCATAATTTATGTATAATATCTAAATTAAAAATAACTCACATTATAGTATTAATAAAATACTAATAACTCTAATAGAGTGTTACACAGATCACAACATATCATAAAGAGTGTGAATATCAGGTGTTTATTTTCAATTGGTTGATCATGATATTATGACGAGTCTAATCTAAGTGAGTTGAAGATTAAAAAAAAAAGTCTCTTCTTTCTTCAATGTAACATGTCTAAATTTGAAGTAAAACTGTTTGGGAATTACTCGTTTGATCTTCTAATATGTCTATACTTTGCCAATTTTTGGTTCTGTATATGTGACCTAAACTTATCGAATATGAATACATTTGGACATATGATCGGATTTAATCTACTTTTCTGGGTTATTGCCTATTGGGCTGTGTCTATCAAAATAATTGACTCAGTTTGAGTAATATGAACTATTAGATCAAAGATCTATTAGTTTATATTTTTATAATGTTTATGTTCTTTATAGTTGAATCAAAGTCACATTATAAGTTTGTATTAATCATAAATCAAACTTGATCGATTTTGCAATTAGGTTTGAACTAATTAGGGTTTAAAAATTAGTTTGAAATGAAATCATTTTAACTCGGCTCGAAATTATTTTTAGTTCAACCACAATCAGAGCTTGGTTTAGTCCCACATCGGCTGACGGAGAATAAGCAAGCAGCCCGGCCGACTACAAGAGGAGACGCACGGTAGCTTAGCAACTCATACCTTTCTCGGCCTTTTGGCTAAGATCAAGTGTAGTATCTGTTCTTATCAGTTTAATATCTGATACGTGGGCCATGGGCCCACCGTGATATTAAATTAATTTCTCTTGGGGGAGGGACCCTCTCCATGTCAGCTTGCTGATGGGGGCCCCCGAGCGTCGCCCTTGCGTTGCACTGCCGCATTGGCCTGGCGCACCCGTTACCAAATCCTAAATCAACCTTTGGTTTGACCCCCCGGGTTCCATCTTCTCACAAGTTTGAAAATAATTTTAGGAAAGATTATATTTTAAAAGATGTATGCTTTTTAATATCTTTTAGAAGTTCATCAATTTATAATGCTAAATTTGGTCGATTTATAGTAAAAAGTTATTTAGTTTTCTAATAGTGAATTGTAAATTTAGATTTATTTTACTGATTTAGGAAGATTATATTTTAGAAAATGCATGTTTTTTAATATCTTTTAGAATTTATTATATAGGTGACGTGTGACTTTTTTTTTCTGAAATTTCAATGAGTACATCATTAAAAATTACAGTATATATCTTATATAATCGATGCATATATATTACATAGGTGATGCATGATATTTTTATTTAAATAATAACATACCTTTTGTATAGGTGATGTATAAATTATATAAGTAATGTATTATTATTTTCTAAATCTCGATACGTATATTATTGAAAGTTATAGTATATATTTTAAATAGGAGATAATATAAATTATATAAATGATGCAAGACGTTTTCTTAAAATACAATAATTTTTTAGAGATTTGTTAAGATTAAATCAGTAAAAAAGTTTGAAATTTTAATTGAATAATAGAGATTTATTCCTATCAAATAGAAAACTAAAAAACTTTTTATTGCAAATCGCCCAAAATATTTGGATAAGAAAATAATAACTTTTCTTATTTTAGCTCATTCAATGGGTGTTCATGTAATTAAATTTATCTCATCCAATGTGTGCACCAGAATACCAAATATTTAAATTATATACTATAAAAAATATGAATTTAATTTTATATGATAAACTGAAAACCAAATGCAATTAAACAAAAGCCCCTATAAAGTGATAGTTTCTATATTTTTTTTAATATAATTAATAATTTTTATAATCATCTATTTCTTATCGAATATTTTTATTTTTTATGAAGCACAAATAAAATTATGACCATTTGAGTGACTTGCTAAAGACTTCTTCACTATACATCAAATTTCGGTACTCACTATTTAATTTAAAAACTTGCTACATAAAAAATACTCTACTTGTCAGACCTATTTATAAGAATCCCGGGGTGCAATCATACTCCCAGTTAGAGTTCATAGAATGGAGGAAGATTCTTAGTGGCATTAAAGGCATATCTCCTAAATAAATTTTAAGGAAACATCACAACAATCTTTTACAAGAGGAGTTACATAAGTTCATGGTAAAAATACACAGCCTCAGGATGGAGAGGTCATACTGCTAGCTCTACACATCATCTCTACTCATGTTAACTAGATACTGGTTGTGATACTTCTAAGCTACCATACCTACAGAGCCACTGATGCTATCTGGCTCTTGCAATGCCCAGTAAAAATCTTTCCAGAGAATATTTCCTTGGTCAGTTTCTTGAATTCAAAAGCATTGCATCGCCTTTTAGAATCCTTCATGCATTTCCGCAGGTTCGCATTCTCCTCCTTTAAGATGTTGATAGATGAAGCAAGCTGTCTGATGACCTCTCTCTTCTCCTCATCCTTTTCAGCTATCTCAGACTTGAGAGCTGCGTTCTTCTCTTTAACTCTCTCTAACTCTAACTTCATCAGCATTGTCAGTTCATACTCGCTCTCTTTATTCAGCTTGTCTCTAAACTTACTGTCAGCTTCTTGTTCTTGTTCAGGATCATCAACTTCAGACTCCTCCTCAGAGTTGTAAGAATCTGAGGAGAACACAGAAGACACGTCTGTCGCCGCGTTGCTTACCTTCAGTGACAAGCTTCTGTCCAACAAAGAGCCCAGTAATTTGCGACGCGTTCCACTTCCTGATTTGAGCTGGTCATATTGCTCAGCTAATGAGCGGTGAGTTCGGTAAAAATCTTCAATCATGTTCATGAGTAAAGGCCTCTTCTTGTAATACATTTCAGCTCGTCGAGCAAATGAGTCTGCATCTTCCTCTATCAGATTCAGCATTTTCTTGGTCTTCTCTTCTAGTTCTTCATATAGAAAAGGAGAAGATGTAAAATTTTATAGGTGCACGTTTTATAAGAAAAATCTGTAGATGCGACAAGAGTTCAACTTCAAATTATTCCCTTTTGGCTTCTAACTTAGGTGATAAATGTTGTGCGTCGTACATATCTCAGAAATCCAAGACAATTAACAATAAATTAGTTATATTTCACTGCTACAACAATTGCATAAAATCATTCAAAAAGATAGACAAAAACAAGCTGAACAATCAAGTATATGATTTATTAAGATGTTACATAGATTAGATAATGACATCATAATCAAATATGAGCCTAACTAAGACTGACATTCTTTTAAATTTCAATACCAAAATTAATGTCTCCAATGTTTGGGTCATCGAATCTAATGTCATGCTGCATAAGTTTGTTTGGGATGCTTCAAAAACAACTACTAGTGAGAGAGTAAAAATAAGTGGAGGAACAAAACAAAATGGTTTTACGAGTTTATCTTGTTACATGTTTAATGGAATTTACGGCTTGCTTTAGTGATCATCAAACCTCAGAAGTTTTAGGACTTTGTAGGACTAATATAAAGGAAATAAGCTTCAACCAATTGAAGATCAACCAGATGTACCAATTATAGTTGCAATATTAGCTTTATAAGGTTTAATCAAGATATCCGATAAACCCAATGATATCTAAATTAAGCTATGGTTAGATGATACTTTATGCACGAAACAAAATATATTTGTGATTGAAAACAATGTAGAAGTCAGAAATTTTATGTGAAAATTTGGCAATTCTTGAATAGAATGCTGCAATCAGGTAAGCAGACAGCTATAGTGTACCAATTCCAACTCTAAACATACAGTAACTTGCAGATATATACTTCAGAAATGAGTCTCAAAAGTGGATCTAGAAGCCTCAAATTAACTCTATCGTTTTCAATATTTACCAAGCTTTGTGTAGCTCTGAATTTCAGCAGTTCTATGCTTTTCAGAGAAACAATTAACCAACTTGAACAAAGTTGAGACACAAGTTCCACAATATCAGTAGGATGCTTTAGACTAGTTTAATTTACATTATTATGGCAAAATTGATATTCATTATGTTATATACAGTAAAAGAAGAAGGTAGTGAACTAGTATCCACAATATTAATAACATGTATTGACCAAATAAGATTCTCCACAACATCAAGCATTTATTTATACCTTTCCCTCCTGAAGGTGTTATTTCAAGCTAATTTTTTATACTTTGCCTCTGCATAGATAAAACTCTAAAGTGCCTTGGCCAGTCCAAGAGGCGAAAAGCATGTTTTCAGGTAGCTTTGGCACCATGAGTCATTCAGCTTTAATCCTTTTCTTTTCAACCACTTCCAATTAAACACTAAGATGTTTTAGTTATATATATCAATTTCATGTCGGCACCAACTGAAATCATATCGACATTTTATTTTTGTTTCACAATTTTGGGAATACATGAAGTCATGTTTATAATTAGATTATTTCAGATGTCACTTTCTAAGTCCTAACTACATTTCTATATTTGTAAAAAATTACATTGGCTTTAAGCGACAAGCTGGGTTTCAAGCTCCTTCCCAACATATCGATTTGACAAAAAGCTAAAAGTTATTATCTTCGATATTATTTTCTACCTCAAATCAGCTAGAAGCACTCACAAAGTTAAGTTTTAGTTCATGAATAATCTTTATATAAGTCGCCTGTGTGAAACCCAATGGTTTATGAGCATACTTTACTCAAACATGGTTGCTGGAAACATGAATACCATTGCGTACCTTTAGAAAATATTAAACATGCCTACTTGCAATATATAAGAAATAAGTTAGTTGGTGAGTTCATACTTAGAAAAATATTGGATATAGCTCTTAAAGAATCCAAATTGTAAGCGTAAAATCTTATTACCTATGGGTTTGGGAAATGTTGAAAGTAATAAAGATAAATTTTAAGAAAAGATACTTCAAGCACAAAATTTCTTTAAAATTCTGAGGTTACAATCATTTGAGCAAGACAAATTTTGCCCCAAAATTTTTTAACCCATTTAGAGAAAGATATCAAATGATAGAGGACACAAAACTAACATCAAATCAAATCAGTTACCGAACACAGATAGACTATAAAAGTCCACGTAGAGAGTGCCCGCAAAGTGCATGTATGCCATCCAATGGAGATCAGAAAAGCAAACCTGAAAGAGTTGATATCAACCATGGGGACTGTCTCGAATTCTTGGACCTATCAAACCACCAGTGTTGCGGAAGTTCCTTGAGTGCCATCATTCCCTCCTTATCTACACCAATCATGATAACTAATGCAAATTAAAAGATAGCAAAAGAAATGGAAGCCCATTAAAATATGTAATGTTAAAATTCTATTTTGGAGACAAGTAGTGGTGCTACAGACTCAAGAGACTACCTACCATTTTCACAATTTAATTAGTTTTAATTATAAGAAATTATGATATTGATTAAATTAAAATATATCATATATTTATTATTAAAGGTGGTGACTTTTTTTAGCACGTGGACAAGAGATTTCAGCCATTTCACCTAAACACGGATGAGTGGGTTCACTTCACTCACATTTTTATTCAGCTCGTACATCATGCTTTTTACATGATCATCTATTTTACTGTGTAAATTAAATATATAATATTTCTGTGTGCAGATTAAATATGATATTTCCATGTACAAATTAAATGTTAGATTTGTGTGTGCAAACTAAATATCATGTTCTATTTGCAAATTAAATATCATATTCTGTGCAAAATATATAATTTAGTACATTTCTGTATTTTGTGCAAATAACAATTTTATTGACCATGAATATTAGTGAAAAAATATAATTAATATTTAATATAATTTAGAGAATAGTCTCGGCATAGATTGCTTGCAATTTTCTGTGTTATATAACAATCCCAGATTAGACAAAACATTTTCTAATATGACTCTGATCTCTCTCAACGTTTAGTGAAAGAGATATAGTGAATTTATCACATAATGATACCTCCTGGTGACCCTTAGAAAAAAAAACAGAACATATTTTTCATAGAATTATATTTTTTGATTACCTTAATCGGATCAACTATGAGAAAAATACCTAAATGCTATCTCAAGAAGACTTTTAGTTAATGTTAATCCATAAGGCATTGATCCAGTTGAGACATATGACATTACCAATATTGAGAAAAATTAAGTATATTGATACTAAGCTTGTTACGAGATATGACTTACATTATTATTACTTGTGTCATCATTATATTGTTGTCAAATGCCTGCTTAGTAGTGAAATTATCATTTTATATCATTGGACTTAAATTATTTTTTTAAAGTTATGTCTATGGATTTCATATTTATTTAACTTTTATATAGATTCCACTTACTGACCTATAATTGTTAGCTCATAGGATCCTTTATCTAATATTTCAAGTATTAGTCAACGTGACGGTTGAGCGAGATACACCAAGACCTTCACATCTGCGATTTACCCATTTATCTTTTAATTGTATTAGTCATTATGTTCTAAACTATCTATTATTTCAGTTTGGTTGGAGACACATTTATGGTAACATTTGATCTTTTTTATTATTGTTGGAGTATATTTATTAAAGTTAGATATCCATATGAAACTTCTTATCATTGTAGAGTTAAAAAAAATTATTGTTAAAGCTTCATGTATCTCAAGTGTATTGAAGTATATAACCGATCATGATTCCAATTTTGGGTCATGAAAATGTTAGTATCGAAGCATCAGTTTTGTCACCCTTTAGAGTCAAGTAGAGGTCCAATTGTACAGGCTCAGGTTTGCTACGAAATTATTTTATTTATTCTTATCTTCTTTTGTAAATCTTAAAGGTTATTATGTATACATGCCATTGTCGAGGAGGAGCTACAACCTAGAGTTCATCTTCTAATACAAGTAGGGGACAAGAGCCAGCTCTTGCACTGACTGCTATTCCTATGTCGAAACCAAATTTTGCATCTGCCCTTATTCTTGCTCATGCCCATATATTTGTTGCTAATACCATGATTTCAGCTCTTTAGACTCTTGTTCAAGCCATTTGAAAGCAGTAATTGCAAACTCCGACTGCATTAGAAGCTAAGCTCCTTAGTTTGGATAGGGGTATAGTGTTGGAGAAATTTCTAAAGGCATCTCCACCCACTTTTCAAAAGGACTATTGATTCAGTCAAAGCGGAAGCACAATTGCTGTTGATTGAGAAGATTTCAAGAGTATTGGACTACACTAAAGACTAGAAGATTGCTTCAACAACCTACATGTTGAGGATCAAGCAAAGCACCAGTGGTAGATGACTGAGCGTTAGTACATTAGACGGGAGACACAGCTGACTTGGGACAACTTTAAGATCTTTGAGATGTACTATCTCTAAGCCTTGGAGAAGAAGCGTGATGAGTTGTTTGAATTGAGAAAGGGAGGCATGTCCGTGGTGAACTTTGAGACAAAGTTCAATAAGCTGTTGCGGCGTTCGACAAAAAGTAGCTAGTGAAGAATAGAAGGTCAACTTCTTTGAGGAAAAATTGCAGCTAGCCATTAGAGATAGAATCTCACTCTTTTAGTGCCAGACACTTCCTAAGATGGTGTTTAAGGCACTCCTTGCTAAGAGAAACATCAAAAAGCTTCGTTAGGAGCAAGAAGAGCAACACTCACATAAGAAGCAGAAGAGCTACTAGGGGTAGAGCAGTAGAGCTCTATTTTTTTTTTCATAAATTTCTATACATCTTCGTGATGCCTGGGTTGGATATTGAACCCTAAACTATGAGCCTCTGACATGATCTCATTTTTTAACTTTGTCCTCCTTATTCTCTTCTTCTTCTTTCCTTCCCTGTCGGAATTGCATTGCAGGATCAGAGCATCGGAGCACCACCAGAGCAATCACAGACTCACCGACCAGTCTTCTCCAACCCGATGAATTTAATTAAAGTTTAATAAATTAGATTATAGATACCTAATTTTAGTGTTCATGGCTCCGCCAACAAAATGCGTCGATCAGCAACTTCGGGTCATCGCATAATCTTACACACTTATATTAAGTATGGAATTAAAGATTGCGAGGTCATTATCAATGGTGGTAGTTGTATAAACACTATTTCCTCCAGCATAGTATCCATCTTAGAACTTAAACCAACTCATTCAAATCCTTACAAAGTATCTTAGTTTACTACTTCTATTGCCATTGACGAAAGGTGTCTAGTTCCAATCCAGCTTCTTTCTTATAAGAAGGATATTTGGTGCGACATCGTACTAATGGGCGTGGGGCACACTCTCTTGAGCCATTCATGGCTTTTCGATCGAGACATAACCATTTGTGAATGCTTGAATTCATGTCCTTTCATCTTTGAAGGCCCAAAAATTAAAATTAATCCTTCCCATACTAAACCAACTAACTAAGATAATAAAAAAGACATGATTGACAAAAAGGGGTTACACATCATCACTACAAATAAATTTGAGAAAGAAGCAAACCAAGAGTCCATTAAATCTTTAGACTTGCTTCCTTTTGTCACCATATGTCTTTGAGTTCGCGAAAGCATTTGCATGTCATATTCATTCATTATATCAAGAGATTAGCAATTAAAACTAGTAATCTTCAATATAAACAATGGCTCAATTTATATAGACGTATTAAGAAATTTCACATTGGAGATTATGTCATGGTCTCTGTCAGACATGAGTAATTTTTTATATGGAACTACAAGGAAGTTACAAAACCATAGTGTTGGACCTTTCTAGATATTGAAATGTGTAGGACCTAATATTTATGTTATATATTCTCTCTCATTATGGTATTAGTTTCACTTTAAATATTGAAGATTTAGTTGTTTATAAACCTCTTTTGACCATCTAAGACTATACTTATGATACTTCTACTTCTACACCCAGAATTGTCTGCTTTTGATCTTACCACTGATCATTTTCCATCCATATGAAGAAAAAAATAGTTACTATTTTGGATGAACAAATAACAACTAATACTGAAGTAGGAGATATTCGTTTCCTATTCCGATAGAAACGCTGTCCAGATTGAGAAAACTTGTAAATTACTTATGATAAGCTACAGTAGATTGATCTAGGCATATTGGAGCACTATCAGAGTGGCATGCAGTCCCACTCAACTGAGTCAAGTTTCTCCCACCTCGAGAGAGTTAGTGCGAATATTAGACCCAGATCATTGATCAAACGTCATAAGAGAGACTTTGATTTTGATGGTAGTTTAGTCTTTCTATAGTACAATGATTTTATAGATATATAATTTTAATACAATATTCATAATTTATGCATTATAAGTTGAATAGCATTGAAAAATCTTGCTATGTATTTATTTTGAGGAAATGTCATATATGGGCTTACAATCCATCGATGCACTGTATATATCATTTATTGATTTTTCTTGCCATTAGATATATCCATAGATATAATAGAATTACTTGCTAGGCTCTAGCTTGGTACGATTTAAGTTTTTAGGAAATCAAGAAGTTGATTAGGATAACTTTAAAGACTGAGTATATTTCCACTGCATCAACCTCCTCCGAGAATCTAATCATTGGTTAGGCTTGGGATTCTCCATATTTTATTCTGGAGATTCGTGGTTTTCATGTTCGCAAAATCAGGGCGAGATAGATTCCCTATGAAATGTGGAAAGGAAGAGCTCCATCTACCCCTATTCTATAAACTAGAGTAAAATATATTATTCATCTTTCCTACAAAGAACTAGATCTGTTGCAAGTTAATTACAGGAGCAAAAAAAAAAAAAACTAGCTTTGTCATGGACTTTATCTAGCTTTAGAATCTGCATGTAAATATGTTATTACATATCAGACTAACCCCATATAAAGAAAACCTTCTTTCTCTTCTCCTAAATGGATTCATAATAATATTGTGAACTTAAAAGGATGAAATCTTGGACTTCCGCCAAAAAAAATGCTCTCCTATCCTAACAAAGGATAAGAAAAGAAAGGGGGGAACGGAATAACAAAGAGAAAGATGATCTGGGCTGCTTTCCTCTTGTAAGCATGGATGATCCAAATAAGACCAAAAATCCACAAAAAAGAGAAAGAGGCACCGAGAAAACATCCAAAAATATCACATGGGTATTGCTTACATTCAACAATATGTGACGAAACTACCTAGATTTTTCTCATTCATCCGGATACAACTTCTCTCTTGAATCCCTTCTTCCTAGGTACAGATAAGAGCAGTTACCCAAATCGTAGTATATTAGCATTCCACCAAACCATGAACAATATGTAGGAAGAGAGAGAGAAAGGGAGAACCTTTAATTGCCGCACAGGAGATTGTTTTTGTCGCTCTTCTTCTTCTCATCTACAGAAGCGCAATTCAAAACAGAGGAAATGAATGCTTTCCCCCCAAAGCCACGGGCACAGCCTTCAAGAATCGTTTCATTTAATTCGTTCCGAAATTAGTCCGACGTGGGGTCCTTCTCTACCCAATCACCAACTGACACGCGTAAGACAGGGAGCGTCTATTAGTCTGTCTACGGTCTACCCCCATTGTAGATTCGCAGGCCGGACCCCAAATTTACTTCATCCTTTGGGTGGTTGAAATAGTAGTAACTAATCGTGGATTAATTTCTTCTTCGAGTGAGATCCTTTTATAAGACGGTAGAATTGTTAACTGCGATGAATCTATTTTTTTCTCTTTTGGAAACCATTAACATGAAGTCTTATTATCGAAATAAATTTATACTTAGCTTCTTCTTTTTTTTCTTTTTCTTTTTTCAAGGCTTGTTTGGTTTGAGGCTAAACCTTAAACTTAATTAGTTGGTTTTATTTTTTAGTCTTAATTTTTTCAAAAAATAAACTTAGTTATATATATAACAAAGATTGAAAATGCTTTAGTTACTTAACAAGATTGGGAGTCTCTGAACTAAACTAAATGGGGGCTCAAGAATTGAAAAACTATATGTAGTCCAATAAAAAGTCAACTCTTACTTGAAATAAAAACAATTAGGCTCTACTATGTATTTTTAGTCCGACGCTAAGATGCCTCACTTAACATTATCGTTCCCTCATTTTAAGCTGTGCGTTGCTAAGCTATTCCTTTAAATCTATGTACCACTAAGTCATTGAACTTAGCTGAATCAAACCGTTAGAAATCAAGCATTTATTATTATTATTATAATATATATGCTCGGATAAAATTTTAAAAAAGAAAATATTCCACCGAGTTATTGCAAAACGTAAATGACCAATTTGCCTTCTCCAATAATATATTAGCATATATTACTAAATTATAATTATGGGTGATAATTGGGTCGAGTTCGATTCTGTGTCATGATATTGCAAACATAAACATGACTCATTTATTAAAAGAGTTAGAATTTTAAAACATGAATATGGTCTGTTTATTAAACAGATTATAAGGATCATAAATAAGTTATCAGATAACATAATTTATTAAATTTAATATAATCAGGTTATAAATTATTTTTTTTTCAAGTTATAGATTTTTTTTTTTGGGTTATAACTCGGTTTCGGGTTATTAGTTAGATTATACACAAATTATTATGTCATAAATGGCTTGGCAAATTGTATTATAAATAGTTTAAATTGGTTGAAATGATAAAAATGAATAGAAACTTATTTAATAATCGAGTTAGGTAGGTTTACACATTCCTCTCTGCTTTAGAGAAGTTCAGGATTTTCAATGATGAAAGGATAGGAATGAAAGCCTCAATCAAAGAAACCAAAGTCTTCTTCCCATTTGTCGAGCCTCCGCAGCTCTCGAAGATCAGAAAGATAGAGTTTAAGACCGAAGCAATTTAATGGGTTAAAGATCGGATAAAAACCCTTAGTTTTTCACATCAGCTCCAAAGTCCCTTCATCCAAGCAAGGATTAAAGAAGTTCGAGACAAGATAAGACCGTTGGTCTATGAATCACCTCATAAAAGGCAGTGTGATAAAGCATTAATACTGATAATACTTCAAATTCTTTATAGAAAAATAGAAAATAAAATCAATATAATAATAAATAGGCTTTCAAAGATGAATGTGAGTTTTAGGTAAACCCCGTTTTTAGGACTTGGAAGGTCATGTCATTTATGGTCCAAACCTAATTAAACTAAATTCAAACCCGTTTAAAAGCCGACTTATTGTGTTGAGTGATAAGGTAATTTAGTTATCTTTATCCCTTATTCTAATTATCACAATCAAAAATCATCTTATCTTATATCTATAAATAAAAAATATAGGTATAAACAAAATATAATCAATAATTATTTAGTGATTCTTACTCTTATTTAACTAATCATTAATTATATGCAAAATGGTCATTATCCCATTATGTAAAAAGAAGTGAAGAGAAGAAGAATGAGAAGGGAAGTGAGGGGGACCCGGGTCTCCAAGGAGAGGACCGGCCACTATTAGCCAGCCAGTGGTTGGCCTCTCACCAATGGCTCAATTTTGGCAAACCCGACCTCAAAGGAGAGAGAGAGAGAGAGAGAGAGAGAGAGAGAGAGAGAGAGAGAGAGAGAGAGAGAGAAGGTTCATTGGTGGTGCTTCCTAACCACAAACTTAGTGGGTGAATGCGATCGACTAAGTTTGAGGGGAGGCGACATCTAAGAGAGAGAGGTGGTGTGTGAGGGAGAGAGAGAGAGGCGGGTGAAGGGGGTGGTTGTGGTGGCACTAGCTGCGACACTAGCGATGGGGGTGCATGGCACCCCCTATGCGCACAGCTTGTATAGGTACAAGGTTGGGCATAGGGTGGCCGGCCATGTTGTGCCTATTTTTTGTTACGATTAGATTGTTACACTTTGGTTAAAATCAAAGTATACATTTTCTATAATTTTAACGCTTAATTTACATAAATGATGATACATACAAATTTTTTACTACTTTTAATACGTGTCTTGGATAATATAAAAGCGCATATTTTGTATAATCTTTGCATATAATTTATATAAATAATAATAATATGAAATTACATATTTTCTATAGTCTTTATGTATAATTTGCATAAGTGATGTACATAAATATTTTACAACTTTCAATGCATACCTTGGTTAATATGACAACGCACATTTTGTGTAGTCTTTGTGCATAATTTACATAGGTGATATATATAATTTTTCACTACTTTTACTTAATACGTACCTTGGCCATTATGGAAGCACATATTTTTCATAGTTTTTGTGCACAATTTGTATAGATGATACACATCCTTTTTTACTACTCTCAATACGTATATTGGCTAATATGATGCATATTTTATATAATTTTTGCGCATATTTTATATAGGTGATACATATGACTTTTGCAAAATTAAAGTATAATTTTTTTAGATTCACTACATGAGTTTTTCAATGTAAAAGCACGAGGTGCAGCCCAAAATTGATGTGTTTACATTACATAGGACATATAAATTGTTTTAAAATAGTTCAATTGAAGAAGAACAAATGGGAAAGATATAGAGTGAACAAAGAGAGGTATTGAATTAAAAAACTATCTTTTAGTATTATCAGATAAGACTATTTTAAAAGAAGAAAGAGCATTTAAATTATTATTGGTAAACAATAGAATAAGTTGGAAGAAGAATGAGAGAAAGAAGATAGCGTAAAAAAGAGAGGAAGAAGATGAAAAAGAATAGGTCTATGAAAAATCATAATAAAAAAGAAGTAAAAAAAGTTATTTGGCGGGTATTATTAGGACATAATAGTCCTCTTTTTTAGTTTGTTAGAGCTAAATTAGTAACGAGATAATTTGGTAGATATTAGTTCTATATTTTAGGACGCAATAGTATTTTTTAGATTTGGTAGGACTAAATTAGTAAAAAAGACTAAAAAATGTAATTTGAAAATAGGGAAGCCTGCTAATTTGAAAACTATAGGGCTATTTGATACAAACTGCCCTCTATGGTCCAAAATGAAAATAGTAAAAATAACTTAATATACTAAAGAAATTAAGTGAACCTACTGTCTTAAATTGTAAATGTAATTTTTTAATTATAAATTACCCAAATATTTAGTTGAATTACAACTACAAACACATTAAAATTATATGTTAATCTCCTTGACTGTTACTCTATATCACTTTTACCCTAAATTAGACAAATACACTCTGTATTATTTAAATATCTCATTAAGCCCAATCCATTAATATTTCATTAGATATTCTGACAGAAACAAAAATACCCAATCTTCCTTCCACATCCTTCTATTATCTTTTTAGCATCATAACCTTTTTACATATTAAACTCTAGATCAATCTAATTTAAAAATATACTTCTAACATAAATGGAAAAGGGAAAATACAGGTATTGTTGTCCATCTAATTAGTCAATAGTTTAATTTCCTGTCCAACATAATTTCTAAAGAAAGGGGCTAGTAATATAATTAGATAATTCATGTGGTGTATATACTCGAGAAAATAATAAAAAATAATAGTTGAGGGGATCAAAATATAATTTAACTCTGAAATAATATAGTTATAAGATACTCCGTATATTTAGAGCATCCAATCTCGCCCTTATTTGAAATATGATAGTTTAACTTTACATCTTTCTTATTTTGAGAGGTATAAGTAATACTAGAATATTTTTTTAAATATTAAAATATTGTGTGGTGGCTAAAATGTAGCCTTAACTATTACGCAGTTTGTTTGAGGGATATAAAGATGTGATTAGATTAATTATATATTTGGTATGAAATTGATAAATAGATTAATAGTCCAATTTGAATGTCATATGCTGAGCAGAGCGATAAGAATTTTATTATTATATTACCCTTATATAATAAATAATAAATTTAGATGTATGTATAACAAAAACTAACAATTTACTCAATTTTTATTATTATTAATATTTTATATTTATTTAAAGTATTGCTATAGTAAAGAAGTTTTACATTTTTACTTTTTATTAAACATTTAATATAACTTATTCTATTGTAAAAGTTTACTATAATGCAATACAAAAATCATTTACTATAGCAAAAAAAAGTTTGAATTCAATGATGAAATTACTTATGTACACTCAACAAACTTTTTTAGTTTCTTATAGTCTTGTATAAACTATTTTATTTAGTTAATTATTTTTTTACTCCCTTAACTCATGCCAAAATTAATCTTTATTATAAAAATCCCAAGATAGTAAATTTAATTATACATTGTAGGATTTCTAAGATGAAAAGTTGCCAAAGATCACTACCATGTATATACGACACAAAATACATAGTGAAAAATATGATGAGATCACTTTGTTTTTTCTTACCCCAAATTTTCTCTAGCTCTTATAAGAATAAAATCACTTGCTATAGTAAAAGTTTTTACACTGTGCACAAGAAAAAGTTTCGCTGGTTCGTTTTCTTATTGGTGAGGAAAGGTAAGTACATGAAAAGGGGGAAAGCAGTGACTTAAGAAACTAAAAGTTTGTTGAGTGTACATAAGTAATTTCATAAATTAATTTTTTTTGCTAGTTAAATTGATGACTTGATTAAATTAGGGTATAATTTGTCATTATGCGTTTTCCATCTATTACCCATTTCACTTTGTTCCAAAGTTTAGTTCAAGAGGTGTCTGCGTAATTAACCATAAATAATAGATTAGAATTGTAATATAGGATTGATAATCTCTTTTATCTCTATCTAGTTCTACAGTCAAACGCACTCTAAACAATCTATATCTGTAATTGAGAAAGACTACCACATTGCAGTACCTGTTCAAATTGGACAAATCAATCTAAATCCATTTTAGACGAAAGAAGGTCCGACCCGTTCGTCACCAAACAACACAACTCGGATGTTCTAACTGACCCTCTTGTTCTTTCTGCAATCATTGTAGCAATCTAAGCGAATAGATCCGGCAATACTCGTTAGGTGACCTCTGGTGGTACTTCTGCAAGGATCCGAGGAAGCGGGCCGAGTCATATGGCTCTAAACGACGCCCTCTCCGTTGCCGGCGACGGCGAAGTCGTCGTCGGAGAACCTAACGGAGTCCATGTGGTGGAGGTGACAGAGGAAGAGGTTGTCGCCTCCACCGTCGCCGACGAGATCTCTCCTCTCCTGACGGAGCCCCGTGGGAGCAAACCGCGAGGGATGAATATATTCTCCGTCTCCTATCCCAGAAAGGAACCTTATTCCAAGGTTTTACCCATATCTTAATCCTTTCTATTCTCCGATATCTGAACTGGAAAGACTGACCTATAAAAGTACTACTAGTAGTCTAATTACTAGTAAAACCAAGTTAAAGCGCATGCTCAGCTACAACTAAGATTTCTTACTTTAGTTTTGTTTGATCGTGAATCGTTAGCAATGTGGTTAGATTGTAATAGATGCCTGGATGCAACATAGTCTACTCATCCAGTTAATTCCATACATCAATTGTCGCATTATCCATTCCAATTGAATTAAATTGCTGAATTCTTGGGAAGAAAATCTACTTTTCTGCTTCAAGAAACATATTTTGTGTAAGAACCACTTCTAGAGTTTTCCGGTATATCGGACATACAAAATCTAAAAGAAAAGGAAAATAAGAAGAACCCAATGTGGCATCTATTAATCTCTGAGGCACAATAAGCCATGTAGAGAAAGAATATCAAAGTTCTTTAAGCGGGAACTTTTTCTTGTGCAGACTGAGTAGCTTCTGTGAAACAACTGTTTTTAGAGTGCTTATCACAGAAGCTTATGCAATGAAGATCTAAGTATCATTTTATGAGAATCAATAATTCAGTAACCAAAAGATTGTATTTTGGGTTTACAAAAACTTACATCAACCATAATTTAAATAATATATGTAATACATGCCATGGATATGTAGATTATTTGATGTTAAAACTAGGTCTCTGAAATCTTGGTGTTATTTAATGGGGACCTTTGTAAAAAGTTTGATGATAATTGCCAAATTTGTGAGACCTAATAGAAACTGGTCTTTTGGGTGTTACTGTAATAGCATTATCAAATTTGTGTAATACCATACACAGAATCTGAATTAAATGCTAGAATTGCAGGACATGACATCAGGGGCAGCTGAAACAGAAGTTGCATTTCTCAATCATATTATTTGGTGGGCATGGAACGATTCTAGGTACTCTGGTTTTATATGCATGGCTTCCTCTTCCACCATCTACTACATCATGGATGTTTTAATGGACGTTTTTCCAGGTTAACAGGCCTTCTGAACTTGGATATCTTAAGCATATCACAGAAATCAATGATTAAGAAAACAGTTCTGATATGCTAGGTTCTATTTTGTTTTTCGCCTTGGTCTTAGCATCACATGTATCATTGAACAATGTGACATACAAAATGTGCATCCCTTTTCAGTGGTAACATTTACTCTAGGCTAAGGTTCTGCACATATATGAGTATGATTCATATTCATGTTTGATACATGGACACACCAAAAATGTCACATCACATTTGGATGGTGGCAAATGCATGAAACTAATTTTCCATCTCTTAGCTATCATTGTATTTTCTATAACTATAATCATTTTTAATCGTTCCTAACATTCTCATTTTCTTTTTTTCTTATTTATGTTCCTTTTACTAGTGTCACTTATATATTAGTCAATCAGTAATCTCATCAATGGACTGATCATATTGCAGTAACTGCCCCTAGTAGGACCAACTGGCCAAGCTCTAGGAATTGGGAATATTTAGCTATACCTTTATAGTACTTAGCAAAGCACTTATGCACGTATTTGTTTCTCCATTTGTTTATTTAGATTATCGAAGATGCAAATTAGCCCTTAGTGCTGTGTAGGGTCATGGATATGATTATTTTAACGAGAAATCAAACATCAAAGGGTCAAATCATTTTTCTAAGGTACATGAAATGGGGCATATGCTAGAATAATAGAACTTACTCACATTCTGTATGCTCATACCTTTTAGTTCCTATTCACTTGTGGAATAAGAATAAATATATTATGGTATAAGCCTTCTTATATTAATTTAACAAGTATACAACCATCTAGGCCTATTCTAGTACCTATTTCTCATTCTTCTCATCTTCTATCTAATATTTTTATCTTTATCAATTTTTATTTTACCCTTGTAAAAATATCACTTCAATCAACTATCATTTCAATCATTTTCTTTCTTTCCTCTTCCTATTCTCTCTCTTCTCCTCATCCATTCATTATAAAGGGTATTTTAGTCATTTGCCAAGTTTTTATTTCAACTTTATGTCATATCTATAATTATTACACACTATATTAGTATATAGCTAAGCAATAGGCTCTTGTTCACTTTAAGAATATCTTTTTTCCTATTTTGGATTAGGACACCTTAATTTAGAATGCAAAGTAAACATTATTGAAATACCCTCCTCCAAATACATGCACCCTTCACATAGCTAGAACCCACGTGGTTTCCATGTGACATATTGGTCAATGTTTTTACTCAATCTATATGATAAAAACTTAATATTTTCACAATTAATATAAGTTAAAAGGAGTCCAAAATATCTCCGGCCGCAATAAGCCATAAAATACATATCTAGACACTTCATCGAAATAAATGCTCGCGTAGTGGCTACAGCCTATTAAACTTATTTTACAATAATAAAATAAATAAATAAATTATAAATAAGTTTTTGCCAGCTCCTCCGTAGACTCAGAGCCATCTACTAATCTGAAAATATTTTTACTAAAAAATGGTCAACAACATAAAGCCTAGCAAATGTACACCCTATAGTTTAAAAATAGTATAAAAAAAGATGTCACATAATATATATGTATGCCAACATGATTATAATAATACGTCAATGCAACATGCTCATATCTATATCTCACATATATTAATAAAAGAACATAATATGAATCATTTAAACTATCAAATTCTTTATGTTAAGTTCACATAGAGCTATAATCATGAAATAATATTATATACTCAAAGAGCTATTTATCACATAATAAATATTGAGGAGGGATAGACATCTAGCAGTAATGCCGCCCGTACATGTTTGACAACGTTGTATATGACCGGTTGTCTATGGCGATTATACTAAGGACTCTAGTCGTAAGTTCATATCCTAATTCCATTATCACCGTTCTAGTAAATCATCGCACACAACACAATTATCGTATATAGTGGGATCATCGCACATAGTGGAATCAAAAGCACAGTCATGGATGCCTTGACTCTACAGTCATCAGGTATCGCTAGGTCTAATACCCTTACCTCCCAATCATAATTTCAGATCACTTGATATCTAGTCTCCATATTCGGTAGTGTTACACCTGCTCAAACTGGCGCACGTGGTGCCTGATAGTCTCTTTCTGATCTCACAATCTCAGGCATTGATCGATATAAATATAGGTAATATATATACACTTTACTCCTTGACTTTAGGTTGAGTAGGTTAACAGGCACTATCGAGATGAGATATAATTACATGGTGATACGTGCAAGTGGTGTAGTATTCATCATCATAAATCATATAATATACGCACCAAAATTATGATACCCATGAATGCACCCAATTAATTTATGCCTAATTATAAAGTAATAAAATAATGTAAGCATGCTGATTGGTAAATAAATATGTGCACATGCATGATATGAATGCAATAAGATTATAAAGTAAAATATCACTTCAGCATTACATTACTCCTAGACTATGAAGGTTTCACTTATCTAATATTGCTTCCTAGTTAACCAACTCTAGTTGCACCAAGAGATCCTCTTCGTATGGTAACATAAATATGACAAATATAATTGTTGATGAGTAATTCTAATCCTAATTTATACAATTAATTTAAATAACAATGATAGATTGTCAATAGGATTTCTATGTTGGTTACAAGCATAAGATCTTTGGTCCCAAACTATAATCCGCAATTCCTAATGGAATATTATTAACTTATGACTTCGTAAGAAGGAAAGTGATGAATGTAACAATCTAATACTTAGCATAGCACATTTAGTATTTTTATGATTTTAATTGCCGAACTAATATTTTATGTTTACTTAAAATAACACAGTTGATTAAAATGAGGTACAAACTAATCAGCTAACTTATGATGTTAATGATGATAAACTAAATATTTATTTAATGTATGTTTGACATTAATAACAAATATAACAATTATGTAAACTTAAAGGCAGCTCATACACCTAATGTTATGATTACAGTAGTGGTGGTACAACAATACAAAAAAACATAAAATCTAATGGTAATTTACTTAATTAATAAAATTGTAAGAACTAAATAATTTTTGTTATGAAAGTAGCTAGGACAATAGAAAAATTCAAAGAGAGCATACATGGCCACTAGGCCTGCAACCCAATACTTAGGCGATTAAAGAGATGTGGGTAAAAGGGCCCACCCTCAAACATAGGAGGAAGAAATCTCTGCTTGCCTGAGTAGAGAAGAAGGAGCAAAACATAATAAGGAAGGGTGAAAACATGGGAGAATGGAAATGAAATTCCACAGGCATTATTGTCACCGGTTACTTCGCGATGATGAACCTTACACCTAGATAAAAGAAGAAAGAATATTCTATCTGAGGTGGCACAGGATCGATTTGACAAAAGCTGAAAAAAAGCTCATTAGATCAATAATGGGCTCCCATGGTAAAATTTTACAAAGGGGTCAAGGGAGCCGGTAAGGGGTACCAATACGATGATGACGATAAGGCGAAGATATTCAAGTAGACATGAGGTTGAACAGGGGTGACAAGCCAACAAATTTCGCTAGTGAAGGTAAGATGCAAAAGAGAAGATAAACACAAAATATTAACAAATTAAAATTATCTTGTAGAGATGGTAGATCACATACCAATAAGTTCGATGCTCCTTTAGCAAGTAATCGTTGTTGAAATCTTGGTTGGGAAAGGGATGAATTGGAGAAGAAGAGATGAGAAACAAAGAGAGCCCCCTTTAAATAGAGAGGGGAGAAGAATAATAGGAAAATAAATCTAGGGATTTAAATATGATAAATCCGAAATCTCATCGAGGATTTTGGATGTTTATCACTTGCAAAAACAGAAAACCTTTAAATAGAGAGGGAAGAAGAATAATAGGAAAATAAATCTAGGGATTTAAATATGATAAATCCGAAATCTCATCGAGGATTTTGGATGTTTATCACTTGCAAAAACAGAAAAACATGGAGAGTGGGGAAAGATGATAGTATAGTGCACATGCCATGTATGATTTTTTTTTGGGTATAGGATGTTACAATTAAATTAATTTATTTTAGATTACAAATACTATTCATCAAGATTAAATCTCATACCATACATAAATCCCATTACCATTTACCCTTGATTTAACTAAAGTTGTTTCAGAATTATCTTTTATCTATTCTACTACACACCTATCTCATTTGACAAACTAAAAGTTCCCGCTCAATTTTCTCCTTCCTACAATTCACATATCTCATTTTTACTCAAATATTTTCATGTTTTAGGAGAAACATGATGTTAATATGTGGTAACCATGTTTTAGAAAAGAAAAGGTATAATAAGTGAAAACAAGATTTAAAGCTCAAAATAGTAATTTTAGCAGACAAAACGAGTGTTAATATTTCTTAACCGTATTGTAGGGTAAACATGTATAATATGTGAAAAGAAAAATAGTAATTTTTAATAGTCAAAACAGGTGTTAATATTTGGTAAGCATGATTTAGGAAAAATTCGTATAACATGTGAAAACCAAAGTTTAAAGGGCACAACGGTAACTTTAGCAGACAAAACATGTGTTAATATTTGGTAACCATATTTTAGAAAAAAAGGGTATAACAAATGATAATTAGGTTTAAAGGGCAAAATAGTAATTTTAATGATGACAATGGGAATTAATATATTTTTAATTATGTTTTAGGAAAATTGATTAATATGTGAAAATCAAGTTTAAAGGGCAAAATAGTAATTTCAACAGTTATAACAGGTGTTAATACTTCTTAGCCATGTTTTAGAAAAAAAAGGGTTAACATGTAAAATCAAGTTTGAAGGGCAAAATAACAATTTTAACAGTCAAAATAAGTGTTAATATTTTTTAACCATATTCTAGGAAAAACATGTTAACATTTGAAATTCAGGTTTAAAGGGTAAAATAATAATTTTAACAATCAAAACAAGTATAACCATGTTCTACACTTCTAATGATGTATATCATATTTTTGTTGTACAAGTGTACAACCATAATTTTCTCAAGAACATATTATGGAGGCCCAGTGAGATCATTTGCCGAGAGTGAATCCTTCTAATTCTTATCCATAATAAGTGGTACTCAAGAAGTATGTGTAAGCAACATGCGGTATCTTTTTTCCCCATTTGGCATGTGAGGAATATAATTGGTTCTATCCTCATATTTTCTTTTAGGCTACCTAGATCTTATGAACTATTACATATTTCAACAATGGCCGTGTCGGCGGCATATCGGCACGTGGAATGAGGAATGCCACCCCTCCTAGCAGTGATTTGCTTGCGGTCGAGCTTGCATTGTCACTGACCTCGCCGCCATC
Organism: Typha angustifolia; assembly: GCF_048772165.1. Taxonomy (NCBI): domain Eukaryota; kingdom Viridiplantae; phylum Streptophyta; class Magnoliopsida; order Poales; family Typhaceae; genus Typha; species Typha angustifolia. The sequence goes on along the minus strand of NC_133252.1, from coordinate 3,687,151 downwards.
ATTGCTCATTGTGCCTAAGAGCTTCGTCGATGAAGGCATCGTAGCATCCCATGTGAGGATACCCTAACCCTAGCCCATTCCCAGCCCGAGGAGGAAGAAGACCTCGGGCGGGTGAATAAAGAATTAAGTTGCGGATCCGGATTGCTTTTATCTCCAGCAACGAATGACGAGGTTGAAGAATGTAGCACTGCTAGTCTTCCTCCTTTTTTTCTCTCCCTTTCTTGTGGCACGGCCGGCAAGCTGCAGCACGTGCCGTGCTATAGGATGACCTTCCATGGCACATTTTCACATAGATCCTTTTGTGTCTTTTGTAACACTTTGAATCCCTTAACTATATCTCCTTTCTGATGGTGTTAATAAAAAATGTCAAATGTCTATCTTATTTTCAAATTTTCTCTCTTTTCGTTTCTTTAAAATAAGAGTAAAATGGTTCTCAGAGTGTCTAAAATTGATCATGTCATAGTTATGTATAACTTGTAATGGAAAAATAAATAAAAAACAACTAAGTAAAGAGATATTTCAGAGATTTTATAAAATTAAGGGGGTCAATGCATCATGAATTAATAAGGGGGTTTATGTTAAAATAGGCAATAGTTTATCTAGGCGTAATTATTTAAGGATTATAACGATATTATGAAAAGTGTTTGCAATATGTAGACAGTCAAGTCACTGCATAGCACACATATGATATGCAAGCAGTTAAGCCAGGTGGCACATCTTTGCGTGCTAATGGCACACTTTTACGTGCCACTAGCACGCATTTATAATATTTTTAATACACTTAGGATATATAGAGATGTTTTTAGATCTTCAGTGTGACAATCTTTAGTTTTTGTTTTAAATATATGTATTAAAACCTACATTATAGTGTTTTATCTTTAGATTATTTTTGTAAATGATCTATTTTACTAAAAATAAAGCAATAGTTAAATATAAATATTATTCCACACATAATATGATTGAATATATTCATTAAAACTAATATTAACAATTGAACACTCCGTAATATAATTGAATACTCCATAATAAAATTGAATACATAATATCAATTGATAACAGTTCATTAATTAAAACTAATATCTAGTTGAACGTAGAATAATGAGGAGGATCAAAGACTTCATTTGTCAGCACAAAAATACTAGGAGAATGCTGCATTAAATATTGCCGATATTTTTTAAAAATCATCTACTGATAGTATTATTTGTTGTAACGTTTCATATAGTTTTTATACAAATAGAAATTTTATAATTCTTTAATAATATGATATGGATAATGAACATATACGAAAATGACCAGCACTAGCACAGACACAGGCACAGGCACATCATAAGCATATATAGGATATTAATATAGAGTATAATAAGAGTGTTGTGGCTTTGGTGGGTGTGATTGATATGATGGTTATGATGATGAAATCATCATTCTGTGGGAGCACCTCTCTTAATGTCTTGCTATCTACAGACTCAAATCCTCTTTAAAAATAATAAATGTGATTGGTATAAAGGTTGTGTAACAAGGATATATATCTCATCTTCATCATCGTCACCAGACTTAGTCTCGTCATTATCACCACCATCATCTCTAGTCTTATTATCATTAATTTTATCTAAGCTTTCTAAATGGTCAATTGATCAATTGATCTAATAATGATTGATGAAAATAGAATTTTTTTTTAAAGAAGCTTCACATGGTACAATGATAGACATGCGGCCATGTTGGACAGCATAAGATCGTGCCGAACTGGCACGTCAAGGGTGTTGGTTAGCATGGCTCGACACGAGGATGTGCCACTGGCACACCCTGTACCAAGTGTTGTGCTATTACTGGCAGGAGACGTGCCGATCAGCACGACCATCCATAATTATAATCATATCGGCTTGTTGTCTAGATCAACCCTTGTTGTGCTGGTGCAGTATGGGCACATGGCACGAGAGGTGTTAGACAATACCCCTTCTCTTAACTCTTAGCATCGATCGTTGTGAAGCAACCGGAAGAGAGTAGCAACAGAAAGCATCGCCTACGAAGCCATCATCCTCTTCCCTCCCCTCTCCTTGTTGCTGTCGTTGCCCTCATCTCTCTTTCTCTCTCGCATATGATGGGAGAGGTGGGTTTAGAAGCTCTCAATGAGTTGAGACTAAAATATCCACTTTGTTTATCTAACTTAAAGTAGCGGATGATCCTTGATCTTCAACCTTGGGTTAGGGCACATGTGAGAGAAATAGAGAGGAGGGTGGTGATGATGACGCTGATGGCAAGATGATCATCGATGGTGGAAGCTTCCTCTCCCTTTCTCCTTCTCTTGTATGTGGTGGCGATGACATGGTCGGCAAGTGCTGTGGCACGTGCTGTGTCGTGCTAGCCAATGGCATGCCACAGGCACGACAATCCTTGAATCATATGATTACGCAAGTAGACAAACAAGTAAATATATCTAGTGGATATGATTAAAGGAAAATCACAAACAAAGTAGTAATCACCAAAAAACTATATTAAGATAAATACATCAATGATACAACTTTAATTATCATATGCTTTTCAAACACATGCATATGTAATGCATAGGCAACCCATATTCAGGCACATATGCATTTGTCGAACACGTATCTGGCCATATGTTGTCTACCTATACATAAGGTCTGCATAATGCAAATGCTGCGGGATTTGCCCACGAATAATGCCTATGCATCTTTTTTTCTTAAAAATCATGGAGAATAGCATAGGACCCCCTCTTTATAATATCTTCATCATAGATTAAGAATAGGTCAACCTTGTGCAAAACCTCTACCTTTTGAAGGCCATCTATTAGACTGTCCTGTTGTGTTTCTCCTTTTCTGAAAATGTCTATGATGTGTCATGTGTCCTGCTGTTCTTGATGTCATATGCTTCTTCATGTCTATATGACCTGACTTTTCACAATTATAGCATGTTGCTCCTTATGCACTATCCTTCACATTACATTGCTATCCTGTCCTTTGTTAATACTAGATTTGTCACTTAATTAGGAAAATCGCTAGAAGTACCTCCGGGAATTGACTTCAATTAATGGCCCATAGCACATTTGTTAAAACATGAAACACTTAAAAATTCACACTAGATCTGAGTTTTGCATTTATTAATTATTACCCAACTTGAGGAGTCTGTTAATTGCCTCCAATCTCAATGATTGACATTGCTTTGGCTTAGTTGCATTGTTATTATGGTCTTTGGATGCAACACTGACACCTTAGATGCTTTAGAGCTCTTTTTATTGCACTTCTACTTGCATAAAGGAGAGAAAAATAGGTATATTTTGTAGAAACAATATTGCAAAGGTATAAATTTAGATGCAATGCTATTTTACCAATTTAATTGGAGTTTCATAAAAAGAGCTTGCACACTAATGATACAAAAGCTATAGATAATTTATTACATTGGATTGTGCACACTTGCTGCAAAAGAAAACAAGACTGTTGCTCTCCCTTAGTGAATGGAGCTGCTTTTATATAATTTATACTACTGTTGGATCCTATATTTGGGCTTGATGAAAAATATTTGGGCAACATCTATCTTTGACTCTATGTTATTAAGATTTTGGTTCTCTTCAGGCTTCTTGGTTTCCAGAGTCTCTTTTATTTCTCTTTTGTCACGTACAGTATTTAGAGAGTCCTACATCTAATGAATTTCTGTGATATTGGTGCTTCAGCAAAGGTCAAACTATCAGTCTCAAAGATAATATCTAGTGCTATGCCTCTTTATCAAGATCTTTTTCTTTATGTTAATTTGGGATATTCCTATGCTTTCTGATTAAAATTTGAAAATATTCCCTCACCTCACACATCTGTTTGATTTGATATTTGCTGGTTAGTATCAATAGTACGTGCACTTAGTATTGAGAAGTATTATCTATATATGTTCTTTTATCTGCCGATAATAGCTTTTAATTTCCTTTTGTGGTTTACTTTGGTTGAATTCTAATCTGTTCCATTAGTTAAAAAATTTGATGTGAACATACGTTTAACTCCTAGTCATTTACTTGAAAGAATGCATATATATGATATTTTATTAAATGATCAAAGTACTGTATTAATTATCTCATTTTTTTTTGTATCCTACCATGTGCAGTTCAATCAATTCCCATATTTGAAACAGTATTTACAAGATGTTTCATTCTTGTGATCATGTCAATTTTGTGGTTGAGACGGATGGGGCAACCATTCCTAGTACCAACAAGCATAAGGAAGACAATGATAATGAGATCCATTACTGGGTTTTTATCACTACTGAGTTTCATCTATAGGTCAGTGACCTTGTATGTCATTATTATTATTATTATTGTTAGTTTTATTTTTATTATACCTCATGAAAGTGAACTCTTGCAATCCTGTTATAGTGAACAATAAATATAGAATGTATCAAGTGAACAAACTCTTTGATAATTGCTCTTTGATTGAAGTAGAGTACTGGATTACTGATAAATCAATGTGGGTGTTCTGTCTTCCTAGAAGATGCTTTTCCTTTATTCCATCAATTCTCTGTATGAGCTACCACAGGTGCTTATGAATAGGCAGCCTGCCGAATCCTATAAATAATAAAGAATGGTCTTTTGCCTGCGTTTCTGTTCATCTTTTAATTCACTAGAATAAAATTTCTAGCAACATTAATAACTCCAAGTGAGGGGGCTTCCTAATGCTAAACTCTTTCATGACTGTTTCTTTGTGGTGACTAATGCTGTGACACTTTTTACTATTTTTTATTTTAGTCTTCATTGTTTTTGTAATGTCCTTTATCGTTATATCAAATAAATTGGGCTGCACATGAGGTTCAAAGCAAGTGACTTCCAGCTCTCCATCAACAACTCCCCATCCTCTTCAAATTTGCAGTGTTTTTGTTATTACTAGATATATCATGTTGCTCCCCTCAACCTCATGTTGCAGCCTCCATCAAGTGATCTATGTAAGTGGTACTCCTATCTACTTATGAAAGACAGTCTTCCTCTTATATTGGAAAGAAGGACACGTGTGATACTTAAAATTAGTCCAATTGTTACATATGGGTCACTTCTTGTAAGTATTAGGTCTTACTGTATTTTGAAAAATGAGTCATAGTCTCATATCTACCTGCATTCTCTTCCGGCGTTGCAGTACCATTACTTAACTCGTGCTTTCTGCAATATTTTGTTTGAAAAGTTTCACCTTCTGCTTCAATAAGGGTTTGCTGATATTTCTTCTTTCCTTATATGCAATACTGGTCACTATTTTGATGGCATGGATTTGTTGCTATTGATTCATTTATAGTGTTCTCTTTTCTTAGGCGTGCAGTTCTTTCTTTGTATCTTTTTGTTTTGTAGGCCTTGTATCATCTGGCCTGTCCACTATCTAATTGATGTATGACTAAGCTGCAACTATTTTTCCTTTTGTTTTCAGTGTACAAAATCTACATCTGTCCTATGCTGTTCTGTTGAATTTTGCAATGCCGATTTTTGCATCATTTGGAGCTAAGATCATTTTACAGGAGAAGTTTTCTCTAGTGGATATTGTAGGTATGTTTTAACAGAATGATAGTGATTCTTCTACTGAATTTAATGGTTTATTTTGAATGTTTTTCTATTTGATAGTATGTATAAGTATAACTACAAAAGAAGTATCTGTTTCATTTTCTGGTGCAAAATGTAATGGAAGACTATTTTTTGGATGAAGTTCAGTAAAGCATGTGAGGCCTGCTATTAAGTTCTAGGAAAAGAAAATGACTACATCGTGCATTATTTTATCTTCACTTTAACTAAAGTTTCTTGCTAAACTGATGAGAATTTTCTTGTTGTTATTAATTCTACTGACCAGGGGAATTCTACTGTTTACTTTGGAAAGTCTTCTATTAGTTAATCTTTTCTATATTTGCACTGCTTTATATTATATAACTGAGTATTTTGTGTTCTTAAACAAATTGGAGAACATTTCTTATAAAATTGAGCTATCTGATGAATATGGTGTTTCTGCTACCTTCAATGTTCCGGATCTAATTCATTACCATGAAGATGGGTGGGACAACTCATGGATGAGTTGATCTTCAACTGGGGGAGCATAATCAAGTCCATATCAATTATCAATTTTGAAACTGAATTTTGGAGTTTTAATTGATAGATTATGGAAAAACTGCCAGAAATAAAAGTTATAGATCATTTCCAGTTCTTTCCAATGAGCTCAGGATCACCTGAATTGCAATTATGGTGCAAAATTATGGGCATTTAGACTGGCAGGTGTCATTTGGCTTTGCACCTTCGAATTTATAAGTTATAATGATAAAATATGTCTCTTGGCTTTTCGGCTTTTAAAATAGACATTCTAATTTATGAGGGTGCCCTAAGATATCTATAGATATGCATGGGTTGTTCATGTCATTTGCGTCCAAGTTTTATCGAACTTAATCAACATATAATTTTTTTGTTCAAGAGTTGCTGTTGTTCGTGTCTTCATTTCCCTTTAAGATTGTTGATCATCCTAGTGACATCACTCTACCTACTTTGGTCCCTATTGAAGGATGATATACTTTAACCTGTTCAAAAAATCCATGCTTTGAACTTCTATCCAAACAACAAATAATACCCCAAACTATATTACAATGATTAACAAAGATCAGAAAACATTGTTTAAAAGGTTTCATTGGTGCTCTGCCAAAGTTGTTGTCATGACCCAAAATAGGAATCATGACCGGCCATGCATCTCAATATGCTTGAGATGCACGAAGCCTTATTAATACTCTCTATGTGTACGATGGCAAAATAAATAAATAAAATGAGAATGTGCTTTATTAAAATTTTCAAACTAATTACAATAAAGATAAAACAATGTTAATATTTTATAGTCTCTAAACTAAATGAATAAAACTTCTAATCTAAAGCATAAAATCTAAAAGAGCGGAAAGGTAAATAGGTGAATCCTAAGTGGAGGTGGAATTCGGGTACATCTCGCTCAGTCGCCCCGCTGACTATTACTTGAAATAAATAAACAAATACAAAAACAATAGAATCCATGAGCCAACAACTATAGCTCAGTGAGTGAAATCCACTCGAAAACCAAACAAATTTTAAATCATATTAACGCTGAATAAATTAAACTAAAAGCAACAATATCCATAACAATATGCAATAGGCATGCTCTCTAAATAATAATAATGATAACAATAGAGAGATGTCACAACTTGTAACTTTACACGTTTTCAACATATTAACATCTTTTGATATTTATACTGTCATGTGTCTCAATGATCCACTCGAAAACCAAATAAATTTTAAATCATATTAACGCTGAATAAATTAAACTAAAAGCAACGATATCCATAACAATATGCAATAGGCATGCTCTCTAAATAATAACAATGATAACAATAGAGAGATGTCACAACTTGTAACTTTACACGTTTTCAACATATTAACATCTTTTGATATTTATACTGTCATGTGTCTCAATCGGTCTAAACCCTGTGGATCCACATTAACTAGAAGTCATCTCGAGATGACGTTTGAGACTTTTCTTCATAGTTGATCCGGTTAGGGTCATCAGAGGGTATCACCCTGTGATCAACATACTCTGTCTTTTCTTCTAACCGTTGAGAGAAGTTAGAGTCACCTAAGAAATTTTCTTATTCATCCTAGAACTGTTCCCTAACCCCGCCAGAGTCACCTAAGAAAGTCACCCCAATGATCTAATTTAGGACTTTCTCCTGGACTTCCAGATAGACTTGAGTCACCACGGAAAATCATAAACGATTTATACCGGGACTGTTCTCTAAGTCGTACCAATACTAGTCTCATTTTTCTTTTCATAAATTTTAATATTTGCACGAAGTATGGTGATGCACTGAATATAATAATTAAGTGCACACAGAAAATATAACAATTAAATTTTTGCACGTACAAATAAAATAAATAGATTTGCACACAGAAATTGCAACAATTTAATTTACACATAAGGGTGAAATAAATAAATTGCATACAGAAAATTTACATGGTCTGACAAAGATACGAAATACAATAAAATAAACATGTGAGTGAACCCAATCACCTGAGTCTAAGCAAGACAACCGAAATCTCAAATCTCTAGCTCACGTACTAAAATTCACCACCTTAAATAATAAATAATAATCAAAATTTTAATTTGAATAATAACAATATTTTTAAAATTTAAAAACCAAAAAGAATTAAAATGGGTTTAAATTTACCCATTGGATTGGGCTAGATTGGGCTGCACCTGGCCTGCAGCCCATTCTTCCACCTCATGCTAGTTGGGCTGGGCCAAGGCCCAACCCAAAACTAACAAAGATCTGGGTTGCAGGTCGGCCTGTAGCCCATGGCTTAGAATAGAGGTCGGGTCGGGTCCACAACCCAAACCCGAACCCGAGAGAAGGAAAAAGGTTGGCTTAGGTTAAACCCGAGCCCAACCTTTTTCTTCCCCAAAGAGATTGGTGAGGGAGAAAGAAGAGAGGAGAAAAGGGAAGGAAGAGTGAGGGCATCGCCGGCGACCATTGTCGCCGACAGCCTATCGACCTCGTCGGAGGTCCCCTAGCGATCTTAACGACCTGCACTGGAGGGAAAGTCGACCACGGCAACCAACGGTGGAAGACTTCCCACCCATGGCCAACCACAACCCGAGCCACAAGGGCCTCCTAGAAGATATTACCGACATCGGGCTTAGAGCACGAAGTTTCCGGTGACGATGCCGTTGCGACCCGAAGTCGCCGGCTGGCCTGATTTGCTGATGAAGCCGAGAACCCCAATTTTAGGTATTTTTTATTTACCCCTTTAAATTTAAATTAAACTAGAGGGATGAGAGAGGGCTCACCGGAGAGGAGTGTGGTGGTCCCAATTTCCTCCGGCGATGCTCCGGCGATCCAATCCCACAGCGACGATTCCGACAATGAGAAAAGAAAGAAAACGATGGAGGAGAAGAAGGCTGGGGAGTGTTGAGGAGAGAGAGAGGATTAGTGTTAAATTTATAGATTAGAATAGGATCAAATCTAATCCTATTCGGATTAGATGAAATCCTCTTTTTTTTTTTTTCCTGTGCCTCGTCGCATACCGGAGAGGGAGAGGGAGAGGGGAGGGGCTGCATGTGCAGAGCACGTACACCCTCCTCTCTCAACCCCCAATTAATTTTTTTTTTCTGGTTCTAACAGTTGTTTAAATAATTTATTGTAGACAAAAATTTCCAACTTCCAAGTTCGAGAAGTAGTTTCTTCAGTGGCTTGTTCCCTCACTAAATTTCCAAGTTCGGTGTGGCTAACTTATTGCAATGGTCTATTATTTCTCTGATAATGCACATTGGTTATTGCATGTGTTAGCACTTTGCACTCTTTTATATCTACCAACATAATTTCTTTCTTTTTGCTTGTATATTACTTTTTCTGCATTAAATAACAATATTCATCTTTTTATTCATTCATCAGGTTCTGCTTGCAGCTTCCTTGGTCTTTTGATCATATTAGAGACGACACATTTCATAAGAGGTACAATTGTATTCTTGATGAAGATATTTATTCTTAGGATAATAAAATTTTTGTAGCTTTTTTATTCCAAAAATGACCATCGGTTAATTGTTATTGGGTCTTATCCTTTCATCATTCTCTCTATCTTACCTAAGTGCTTGATTGGTTAACAGTGTTTGTTCTTTTTTCCTTTCCTAAAAGAACTGTAATACCAATGGGACTTAGAGTACTATGTCAGTACCAGAATGGATATTGGTACAACACGATAGAGAATTGTTGATACAGAAAAACCTAAAAGTATAGGATGCAGAACAGTGGGCTTACAAGTGAGGATACAGTACAGTGGGCTTACAAGTGAGGGTACAAATTATATATATGTATGCTATATATATATTATGTCTTATTTGAAAGTATGACATATTCCATTCCAAACTTTTGTTTTTTTTTGCTCTCTCTCTGCTTGTTTATGACTGGATGGTCTTTTTCTTGGCTGCATTTATTGCTTTTTTGTCCAGTAGTTATGAATGCAACATGTTTCTAAATTCTTTTGTCTATCTTGTGGCCCATTCAACCTACCAGTTAACTTTTGGCATACCAAAACAAGGCCTAAAAGCAGTCCTTTTTTTGCCTTTTTTTTCTTAAGCTCATGGGTTTCAGTTTTTGATAATTCTTGTAGATGACAATTTTTTGATTTCGGTTCTATGGTTTTGCCTAAAAGATCACGACTTCTTCATATTTTGACAATTTAGAAGAATATGGAAGTACATTTTATTTGTCATTCTACATTTTGACAATTTGAGAAAACCGCTAGTTTATGTTTCATTTCATTCTTGATAATAATTTTCATTAGAGATGAAAGTAATTTTATATTTCAAAATTTGTTAGGTTTGTTCTTTGTCTATACTGTTTCAACGCCTGGAATAAATTTTACAAAATTGCTACCAAGTAACAACCAGAATGATGGGAAATCTATTAGTCAAATATTTGGATAGGTTTCATAGTAAGTCCCTCTTCCTCCTGATTTTTCTTGAGAAGGATCATGACATCAATTACTAGAGGGTTGATGTTTGATTGGCAGAAAATCAAAATTTCCTTTCTGTTGGAGCTCTCTCACTTTAGTTTGTATTCTAGCTAACCTCAAATTATTGGAAAAGACCTCTTGATAGTATGGTAACATGATGAATATAAAAGAAAGAAAAAATCAAGAAGAAAATAACCGGACAGATTGTAACATTTTACGCATAGATACAAGGCATGCTACTTTTGTTTTCTAGATTTTACTTACAGAAATTATGTTTTAAATTTAATTATTTTAGAGCTGAAGTAGTATTTGAAAATTGAAAGTACAATTTAAGATAGTATCACTTTTTGGAAGATTTGCGATGCCCACAATGCAAAATTTAAAAGGATTTCAGATGAAAGAAGCATAAGACTTAAGGATTTTCACAAAATGTTAAATTTTATAATTGATTGTTGTGAAACAAAAAGGGCATTTTTTTTATATTAAAGTTAACACCTATAGGGCAATTGAAAATAATTTAGAACTACAAGGGGATCAAGTGATACAAATGAAAGTTTAGGAGACACTCTTGATTTTGGCCTAACTATAAAGGTGAAATGTATTTTCCTTTTAAGATATGATATATGCTCAGAAAAGTGGAAGTAGTTTCAAGTTAAACCATTAAACTCTAGTTTTGGGTAAAAGCAATATGATTGTTATATGGATCCTAGCTTCAAACTGATAACAGATGAAACCCGAACATTTTGGTATTGTCATGGAATTGCCAACAGTTTCAAGCAAAACCATTAAGCTTTAGTTTTGGATAAAAACGATATGAGTTTTATATGGATCCTAACTTTAAGTTGATTAAAAATGAAACCAGAAGATTTTGGTATTGTTGTGAAACTGTTGACAAAGCTTAAGTGATGGTTGAATTCATGAACTTATGTGGTTCTCAGCACTATTCATACAGAATAACACATCTGATGCCATAATCGGTCAACACAGTACAAATGAAAGATATAGGGACACAAAGAGAAGAAAAGTCAAAAAATGGGAGGCAGAGAGAGAGAGAGAGATGTTGGCAAAGAATACATTACACACAAAAGTACCCGCAGGTATAATGGTCGATTGTAGAACAGTTTGGGGTTGTTGAGTGACTCTGAATCCACATGGAGATGATGGCAAAGAATACATTACACACAAAGTAAATAAATACCTAATAGATCATTATTGTATAAGAGTTAATAATACAGTAAACAAGTATAAAAAGATAATTTGAGAGAGAGACTATGCGTCGAGGATCTCTCACACTACTTGAATTTATCTACTCAATTTCAATCTATTTGTAACTCAATTTAGGGAATTCATATCCCAAAGCCCCATATCAGATGATTTGGATTTATAATACAGTGAATCTAAAGCAATTGCAATGGTTTCTTTATCACTTACTAAACATGTAATTAGCATTTAGTTAACTACCAATGGTTGCTTTTCTTCTCTTCTTTCCTTCTCTCTCTCTCTCTCTCTCTCTCTCTCTCTCTCTCTCTCTCTCTCTCTCTCTCTCCTTCCTCCTCTTTTTTCTCCCCCTTTTTCCTTTTTTTCCACTATTTATAGAGGAAAAACTGACTCAAAAAATCGTTGGATGAGATCCATTGCAGCCTGGGTGCAGGAATCGATGTGCCTGGGTGATGTCTCGGCGCAGGAGCATGCCGCCTGGGCAGTGCATGTCTATGCGTCAACATGGATCTGGTGCAGCGGCGTGTACTGGATAGTTGTCTAGAGGTGGGCACATTGGATCCCGTTTAGCGGCGAGGATCTGGTAGGATGGTTATGGTGCACACAAAACCTGATTTTTGGTGTATTTGCTGTCTAAAAACTTGGATACTTGCAATTTATGGCACAGACAAGTTGGCACTTCTCTAAGCTTCATTCTTACAATAAAAAATGAAGATTAATCAAGATTTGAATATATAATAAAGTGAAGCTCAAGTTTGATAAACCTACTTAAAGAACTAAAAGATGCTTATGACTTCAAAATTAAGCTAGTAAAAGCAATATTCTGAGGAAACTTATATGCACTTATCACACTCCCCGACCAACTTATTTCTAGGCTCTAGCAATTCAAATTGTCAAAACTAAGGAAAACTCCTCAAGTTAGTTGGTATGACATTACTTAATTTTTCCAATGTATAACAAAAAGGTAATCAAGTCCATAGTGTATACATATAACAAAGGGTGTTCATTCAAATAAAATTCTAGGTTAGGTTCCCTCCAAGTTAGGATGACCCTTAAACATATGTGAATCACAATGCCATCCATACTTCAATAATTAACTATGCTATCAATAGGAAAAGTAAATTTTTGCATAATGATACACATGTGCATTTCATACAAATATAATCAAGTTCATAATACTTAAATGATAACGCAAGTAGAAACAAAATAGAGTCCTAACAAAATTTAATACTCATCATAAACAATATGTTCTCCTTCCCTAACTTAAATATTGCAATGTCCTTTAGATAATGAAATATAAAGAATAAGGAACAAATAACCAAATTTGAAGAATAACACCCGAGATGTTAGAGTAGATGCAAAAGCTCAAAACACAAAAACTTGAAAGACAACAACAAAAACAACCCAAGCCAAGTGAAACCAAGGAAAAAGAAAAATAAAATAAAACAAATATACATAAAAAATGAACCATCGGTAAAGGCTCGTAAAGAGGGTCTGCAAGAAAGACAGACTCTTCTACAGGTATTAGTGTCCCAATAATCAGTTTAAGCCTTTAACTGTTAACTTTGAAGATATGTCCATCCTTGGGATCTTCTATTTCTACCATCCTTGGGACTGTTAACTATTGTAGTTGCATCAAAAATGACCTTGAACACAGAATTAACAAAGAAACAATCAAAGGGGTCAGTATTATATGATGCAGCAACTTCCTCTTTTATAAGGGTGTCAAGCAGAAAGGTTTGCTGACAATCATTGTTGTCAAATGGTTGTTGGCCAATGTGAAAAATGCTGACATCGAGGTTCATATTATCAAAAGACAACTTCAATATTCCATTCCTACAATTGATAGTAGCATTGGTAGTTGCAAGTAATGGTCTACCCAGAATGATAGAAATTTTTGAGGTAGAAAGTCTACAGGATATTAACATTTCTCAATCTGAATTAAAATGTCTTTGAGTACACCCGGTGGGTTTTTAACAAATCGGTTAGCCAGTTGAAGTATCACCAATATGGATTTGATCCAAGGTTCAAAAAATCGGAATGGGAATCAATCGGCCTTCCGAAAAAACGATACGTATCAGTCAAATTGGTCGGATCGGATCAGACATTTTCTAATTACATAAAATTCTAAATATTATTTAAAAATGTAGGAAATTTTTTAAAAGTTTAGAAAACATGACATAAAAATAATAAAATAATAATTATTTACATATAGATTTAAAAACTAAAAAAAAGTACTAATTTATTCAAAAGTCAAAACTTCGATGAATACCGAGCTAGCTCGTAAATCCCTGTGGTCTGCCATCATCATAATCACTATAAGTTTGTAAATAATGATGTCTAAGACCTAGTGCTCCAAAGAGTGATTACATCATATCACTCTTAGGGACATCAATAATTAATATCCCCGAGCCAAATATGGGTTAGATCCATTATGGATCTGGCTCGGTTAAATCAAAACTGGCTAATCCAAGTCAATAATTGGTAAGAAGAAAAAGAGAAAGGAGTGAAAGAAAGAAAGAGAAGGTGAGAAGAAAAGAGTAAAGAGAAAAAGAGAGTTCTAGCTTGGGGATCCAAGTCAAATCCATAATGGATTTAGCCCGTTTTAATCAAAACCGCTCGATCCCAATCTGGATCGAGATCGATCGATCCGACAAACCTTGGTTTAATCTTTCCTAAACCCAATTGCAAGTAAATCAAATATGACATAAGATTCACACTTACTCCTAAATTGAGTAAGGCTTCCGCGAGCTCTTGGACCTCTACAGTACAAGCTATGGTGGGACATCCGAGATCCTTCTACTTAGGTGGAATTCTATGATCAATTAAAGCACTTACTCAGTCAAAAAGAAAGTCTCTTAGCATTATGCTTCCGCTTCACGGTGCACGTCTTTACAAAAATCTTCATATGTAAAAGTGGAAGATTAATTTTAATTTGAAAGTAAAAAAAGACAGTCTTCTTGGAGCTTGCTTGATCACATGCAAAAGTGGAGGATTAATTTTAAACTGTCTAAGGTTTTCTAAAATTTCATTGTTAGGATTCAATACCCTTGATTTGGATTTCAAAGCTTCCAGGAAAGGTATCCTAATGAGGGCCTTTGTAACATGGAGTTCTAGCAGCACGTGTGTACTCTTATCACTATGACATTGTACAACATTCTTAGGTGTGTGAGACACCTCGGGGACTTGCACCATTTTACTGCTATGGGTAATTGCCTCATTCACTTCCTTAAGGTTCTTTGATTTCGGTCGGAAGTGTGGGCCATATGTTGACATTAGGATTGGCTTGAGCTTCAGATGAAAATTTATCTCGCTTGTGAATATTGAAAGAGCTTGTCAAAATAAACAAGTGACTCTCCAAATCCTTTTGTCTCTCAACAACCTATTTGATCACTGATTCCAGCTATTGGTTTTTCTTGTTCGTGTCTCGATAATGATAGCAAGGTACCTTCCAAGGAATTTCTTAAAAAAGGTTGTGGTTTGTAGATTGTAGAATAAGGTTGATATTGTTGCGACGGTGGAGTTGTATGTTGCTGCTGAGCTTGTTGCTCTGATTTACTCATTTTTCTAATGAAGTTGGGGTGGTTCTTCCAACTAGGATTGTAAGTATCTAAGTAAGAGGAGTAAGGTTTCTTATAAACCTCAAATACATTACAATATTCTTCATATGTGCTCCTATCTCAAATAAAGGGTTAAACATATTTTATCCATCTGTACTTATGCTCAAAATCACTTTGCCTCTCTGTATTTTAAAAAGTCTCAAACTAGTCCCTATACTTATAACTAAAGTAGAACCGTTAATTTTTTCATTAAACTTAACTGAATGACATCAAAATGACCAAAATGCCCCTATCGTGTTTGTTAGAGAAGACGTGCAGATTTTGATATAGTGCAGTAAATTACCAAATAGCATGATACTTGATTAAATTTAACAGAAAAACTAATAGTCTCATTTTAGTCATAAGTACAAAAATTGGTTTAAGACTTTTTGAAGTACATGGGGTAAAGTGATTTGGGTATAAGTACATGAAAGTAAAATATATTTAACCCCAAAAAGAATTAGACAATTCTTAGTTAGGTGGTCTACCTCTCAACAAACAAAACAAGTGAGGGTGCACCTTCATGTGAGAAATAGCACGAGTGGCCATTGCACTTTTCATTCTGAGGGCCTCTAATTCCTTTCCCAGACTCCCAACATTAGCCCAAAGGCTATCTTCTTGAAGGTGATATGCTCCTCCATTTGAAGGAGTCGAGGTGAGTCTGCTACTCCTTTCAGTAGCACTTAGGTCCCATTTAAATGTGAGCTTTTTCAACAATCTCATTCAGGTATTTTATGGTTTCTCAGAATTTTTTTGTAGGAGCTCGCTATTACAGATTATTTTGATGAATTGGTGCTCTTAAGACGTAAGATCCTCATAAAAATAGCTTACAGGTCACCAATTTTCATACTCGTGGTGGCATAAGTTGAGCAACTTTTTGAACATCTCTCAAATTTGATATAAGGTTTCACTTTCTTTCCGAGTGAAGGTGGAGATTTGACATTTTAAGCACGATGGTCTTATGATTGAGTAAGTATTTGTTAAAAAATACTGTAGTCATCTTCCCCAAAATGCCTATAGAATGTGAATGGAGAGAGTAGAGCCAACTCTTAGCTTGATCCTTCAAGGAGTATGGAAAGAACCTAAGCTTTTATGTCATCAATTGGCCCGTGCTAACTATGAGATCAATGTTCACTATTTGGTGGATTCATTATGCAAAATGGAGTAAAAGTATGGTAAGATGATTATACTCTTGAGGTTTTGTTTTAGACCTTCTAGTGAATCTACCTAACTCGTCCCTTTGCCTTTGCATAAACCCATAAGTATCTCTTTTTTCTTTCTTTTTGATAACGACGCTTAAAAAAAGGAAACACAAAAACAATATAGGGAACGAAGCTACCGTTTTTGCTATGGCAATTTTGTAAGCTTGTCCCTTTTAGCGTTCCTTGCTGAACCGTCTCCTCAGCAATGGTGCCAAAATTTCGGTGTGCCCAAAAAGTACATGCGAGTATACCGGTCGATTGCATAACAGTTTGGGATTGTCGAGTCTATAGAAAGATGGTGGCAAGAATCCACTACACACACATTAAATAAATAATGAGTAGATTAAAATAGTAAACAAGTACGAAAATATAATTTGGGAAGAGAGAGACTAGACATCGGGATCTCTCCTGCTACTTAGATTGATCTTCTCATTTTTAATCTATTAATAACTCAATTTGGGGGAATTATATCCCAAAGCTCCGGACCAGATGCTTAGCTACCCAGGGTAGCTTTTCTTCTTTCTTTTTTCTTTTAGGTTTTTTTTCCTTTCTCTTTTGCTCTCTCCTTTCTCTTCTCTTTCTTCTATTTCTTCTCCATTTTCCCTTTTTTTCCTCTATTTATAGAAGAAAAACTGAATCACTAGATGGGATCTGCTAGAGCCCTGGGCGTAGGAAATCAATGCGCCTGAGTGATGTCATGGCACAAGAGCGCACTGCGTGGCGGAGCATGTCCACGCATCAGTGCGGATCTGTTGCAGCAGCGGGCACTGGAGAGTGGTGTAGCCGACGACATGGATGCTTCTGATTGGATGCCCACCTAGTCGCATGCCCCTTGGATCTTGTTAGGTTGGGCAGCACTGTTTTGGCGCATCCAGGACCTAATTTTAGTGTATTTGTTGCCTGAAAACTTGGATTTTTTACAATTTGTAGTAGACACAGGTTGACACAACTTCTTTAAACTTCATTCTTGCAATAAAAAGTGAAGATTAATCAATATTTGATCATTTATAACGTGAAGCTCAACTTAGAAAAGCCTACTGAAAGAACTGAAAGACGCTTTTGAGTTATAAGCTAGTAAAAGCAATATTCCAAGGGCACTTTCATGTATTTATCAAAACCCTTTAGCTTAAATCAACTGAAGGGATGGGTTCCGGTTTGAGTTGGGCTTAAACCCAAACTAATAACCCTTTCCTCTTCCTCCCTACCATAGATATGCGAGTCGAGTCCCCATACTGTTGCATCTTTTCCTCCCTTCCCCTCTCTCCCTCCTTTCTTCCCTTTTCTTTTCTGCCTTCCATTCTTCTTCCACCACTCCCATTCTTTTACCTCTCCCTCCTCAATCTGAGTGCTACACAACATGGGCCATGTTGTCGGTCTGTCTCATTACTCTCAATGGGGTTGTGCTGCGAGAGGTAAACCTTTATTGAATTGACATCCAGAATGTATAGTAATTCCATATCATTTGTTAAAGTTTGCCTTGTCATGTTCCTTTGGACAATGACTGTTGACACAGGACAAATGTCAAGAATAATGGCTTTGTGTATATGGTTGTTGCCATTGAATATGAGGGACTATGTATCGATGGGCCAAATGTCATGATATATTACTTTGAATTTCCATGTTAGTAATGTAGTATACCTAGTTTTCTTTACTTCATAGTCAATTCTTTTTCTTCTTTGTTTAATGTTGTTTTATGTCAATTTGATATCATGTAGTTATTGATTCTCTTTTGAGTCTTTTATATTCTTCCTCCATGTAGAATTTGATTTAGAATTCATGCAGGCAGTCTGAATGAACCTGATCAAGCAAGTAAAACTCTAATACCTAGTACTAGTAGTCTTATATATCCAATATTAGCTGGTGTATTCTCATCATTACTTGGTGGAATAAGCTGCTGCTTGATACGATTGGGGGCCAAAGCATCTAATCAACCAGTGTATGACCTTGAACTTGGCAAACTTCAGAACTCTTGTAGCATGCAATGATACAACAAATTTATCCAATTATTAAGACTTCTTTGTTTTCACTTTTTTTACCAATTTACTGGGGTAATGCGATTGCAAGTCATACTTTTTTTTTCTTTTTTTTTTCCCCTTTTCCTAATCTAATATACAAGTTCCCAAGTTGCTATTCAACTGAGCATTTAGCTTTAGTTACATTTCTGAGCTCTTGGTTTTTATTGTTCTTTGTTAATGACATACTTACGTCTGCCTGCATTTGATTTGATTCCAGCAGTAGCAGTTATTGTGCAATCATTGTGATTCTTTTCTTTTCTCATATGATAGTACTTGATCTTGGTATCTCTTTACTATTAAAGGTATTTACGTATTTTTCGTAATTCCTGAATCTTCTTTACTAGTACGTCTTTGTTTCAGCCTATCTTAAAAGGTTCCTTCATTTTATCCAATAGATTCCAGAGATTCTGGTTGTTTATTTTATGCAACGATGGCCGTGCCACAGGCACGAATCATGCCGCGGCACTTGCTGGCCATGCCATAAGAGAATGAGAGAAAAAAAAGAGGGATACTTACTTTCGCCTTCGCCGTTACAGTCGTCAATCGCCGCTCGCCTTCGCCATCGTCGTCGCCATCACCTGAGCTCATGTCAGGTGCCCTAACCCGAGGGCGGAGGAAGAGAGATTGAGAGAGAGAGAGAGATAAGGTTATCCAGATCCACAACTTAACCTTCTCTCTCTCTCTATCTCTCTCTTGATCTCTCTTCCTCCTCCCTCGGGCTAGGACACCAGACGCAAGCGTGGGCGACGGCAATTGGCAATGGGTAGCTCAACAATAAGGTCAATGGCGAGCGGCGGATTTATTAGGCGTGCGGCACCCCTTGTGTGACGTGCCGGCACGACCATCCATGATTTTATGTAGTGCAATTTAATACAAGTTAGGTATAAAAAAATTGGGAGGTGTTTCATTAGATATCCTCGAGATCAATGCTTAAATATGAAGAAAGATGAAGGTGATTTAGATGGAGTATATCTAGAATTATCAAAATAATAAGGACAAATTTGGTTTCTTTGGGTAGATCTTTCTATTAATTGTTGGAAAATGTAGGATAAATGGTGTATTTAAGGAGGAGGAGATGCCACACAAATAGAATCATATTGAGGATTGGCACATGCTATAAAGCTTCGTTAAAATTTTGCAACTAATGTAAACAACAACTTATTATTAGAACAAAATGTCTGCCTCAACTGTTTATGCTTTCCCCATACTTGAAATATTTTGTCAAAGAACAATTCCTCTCTTTGTGGACTTAGAGGTGCATGCAGTTGCACATTAGGAGGCACTTTTCTGTAAGAAAAAATTAGAAGTTTGTAGAATGTTTTAGCAACAATTTTATATTTATTATTTAAGACTGCACAAAATTAATTTGACAAACTAACAGGTGGGAAAACTTGCCAATTATACCACTTGAGATAGAAATACAATCTGTTGGAACAATTATATTGGAAACTATAGTGGCTTAAACTGTCACATAGGTCCCTTCGTTGCCACCTTGGCTATATTCAAGGTCCATCAGTAAGAAACATCTCCATTTGGCAACTGTGATTTATTCATCATCAAATAAATAATTCTAGATTTTACTGAGCATAATAGTAAAGAAAGGTTAATTTGAAAAAAATAAATATTTGACTGATCATATGAACATTAACTTGATATTAGTTTTAGAGTCAACTCATTGTTTGAAAGGTGAACCTTTTTATATTTAATCAATCATTAACAGCTTATCTGTGGAAAGGTTTGGAAAGTGGGATCCATAAATCTGTTGTGATCTCAATTTCAATGTGGAAGATTTGGATGGAAGGGAGTATAGAAGAAGAGGAGGAAGTGGGCCTTCCCTAAGGGTCTCGGGAGTAAGCCAGTCGAGAAGGTTAGAGGCGACGTAACCGTGTTAGGAGAGAATGAGAGAGAAAGAGAGAAAAATTTGGGAAAGAAACTCAATTAATTTAATAATGATCATAGGGTTGCCTTTCACATATTTAGAGGCTAATCTAACAAGCAAATCAGTCAAAAGACAGCCCTAGAAATAGTGCAGTTTCACCGATCATGATCGAACGTGCTAAATATGTTCTCTGTATATGCAAACGTATACATGCGTTCGAACGTGACATCGAACTTGCTAAATATATTCTCTGTATTTGTAAACATATGTAGGCTTTCGAACGCAACGTCCCTGCGTTCGAACGCAATAGTTAGAATTTTTTTTTAATTCTTTATTTAAGAAACAAAAGAGACTCGGCTCGAAATAACTAGGTCCAATCCCAGTCATATCAAAATCATAAAATAAGATCCATGCAATGTGATCTCTCATTTGCATCTCTTACATCAGCAGGAGCATTTTTTTTGTTTATTTTCACAAAGAAACTGTTTGAAAGCAGCATGGCCTATTTTCCTTTATGTAGGCAACATATATGACTATCATTTCATATGAACCTGTACTCTTAATTTAAATGTTTTAAATCAACTGTTGTATCACATAGAACTAAATGGAATGAGAACTTTCTGCTGTACATTTTACAGGTATACAGTTCTTTCATTTGGAATACTCGTTTGTCCTCTCTCAGCACTATGTGCTTTGACATTCCAGGTATGGATCTGAACTTGTAATACAAATTATTACAGTTGCTTATGAATTTGCTAATCAATGCCTTGTTAATAGCTATTCAGTAGTTCAGTAGTCTCATTGTTGCACAAATGAGGGAAAAAAAGAATTTGCACAATTTGTATTATTACATGGTACATGGTGGAAAACACTGGTTTGAATGAAAATTCTAATTTCAAATGGATCATACAAAACACTAGTTTGTACAATCCTCTACCTATCCGTGGAGCACCTTGGGAAGATATCACTATGGATTTTATACTTGGATTGCTCTTAACTGTTCATAGAATTGACTTTGTATTTGTACTTAGGGATCAGTGTGCAAAAATGACCCATTTCATTGCATGTGAAAAGACCTTTGATGCATCTCATACATCAGATTTTGTTTTGGAAGTTGTTCATCTACAACATTCCAAAATCATTCATGTCATTGGGACATTAAATTTCTATGTCATTCTAAGTCATGTTTGGACAGCATTAAGTTAAAATTAGATTAAATTGCAATTTGGTAGTGCATATCGTCCCTAGGCGGATGGTCTAAAGTTTAAACGAAGTTGTGAATTGATCATTGGACAATCTATTAAGATGTCTAGTTGGAGAAACACCGTCGGAGTGGGACTTGATCTTACACACAAGCTAAATTTGCCTATTAGAGATCCATAAATAGATCCTTAGAAAATCAACTTTGAATTTCTATATAGAGCTATTCCATAGTTTCTTAGTTATGGTTTATTTCAGGAAGAAACAGTTTCCATTAGGGAGACAGAAAATTTAGTCAGAATATGTTCATCTCCTGTCACATCTTGAAGAAATATGGAAGCAATTTTAATCTCATAGAATTTCCAATAGACATGCTAAGTTTGCCAATTTTTAATTTTGTTGATCTGTTTGAAATTCATGGAGAGCCACCACTGGCAGTCAATATTGTTATACATTATTTTGATCTGAGGATGTCTTGACACTCGTGACCGGCCAAAAGACCTCAACATATGCTAGATAGGAACACTAGACGATCACAATAGTGATTTCTACTTGGATTGTAAGGATTACCTGTGTCTGATGCTAGCTGAGTAGACAAAGCTGAGCGAAAGAGTTAAATGAGTATCTTGTCGCTGTACACATAATGAAACACCCAAACCTCCAAATACACATATAAACCGCGTGGGTAAATCCCCCCACGCGGTGCATCATATGACCTGTCAGTATAAGGATTTCACAAGGCACACAATAGCACAAATTCACCATAATTAAACTCAACCATAAGAGTCCGGATACAAATTCCACAGGCCACAACAAGCCTTTCAAATATACATTCAAAATATAATGCTAAAGTCAAAAATATATCATCAATCATAATGCCCTCGCAGGGGCTTAATACAACTAATAGACATACTGAAAAAGAAAGGCAGCTACTCCTCGCTACCCGCACCTGCGTCCCCTAACTCTGAAATAATGCCACCAAGAGGTGGTGTGCTTACAGCCCAGCGAGTAGGATCCATACCATCTAAAATAATGAAATCGCATGTGTATATACATTGTATGCCTATATTTGTTAGCAATAATAATATGCATGTTGAGATGGCTTAACATGAGTTACTAAATCAATACAATCGATAAAGATTATCAGTCACTATCCTGGAACATGCTGGTTCCTAACATATCAAGATAAGTCCCCACAGATATAAAGCTTGATACAATCTCTTATTCGTACACATCTCAATCATAGTGTTTATATGTTATGTATAGCAATAAAAGAGCAGTTTAGTCATCTTATGCCTACCAAAGCATTAATCATACTCATCATCGATCACTGAGCTATTCACCACACAGGGTAAATACTCACAAGAAACAATCATCCATCATCTCATACATCGAGGGAGGATATATACACATCTAGCGGGAATGCCACCTACACGTGTATGGCGACACTATAAGTGACCAGTTGTCTGTGGCCATCAGACTAAGGACCCCGGTCGTAAGCCCATATCTCACTCTCTAAATCATCACTGCCCTCAGCGGGAGAATTGGGAGCCCTCGGCTCATCAACAGACGCCCTAACCCTGCGTCGTCGGGTACCGCTAGAGTTATATCCCTGCCTCACAATCATGTTCTTCTATCATCATAATCTAGTTCTGACTATGCAGTATAACTACCTGAATGCCACACAGGCTCCCGATCTCAGATGTAGGCCGCTAATAGTAGTCATAAAATACACTCTACCCTTAACCCTGGGCTGAGTGAGTAAGGGTACTGCCTAGTCAGAATTCGACTACTAATGATAGGTGGAAGTGGTGCGGTGTCTATGAGTGTATAAAGCATGTCATAGTCATCATGATCGTTACATTCTATATTCACAACAGATATACATATAGAACATCATCACACTAATGTTTATGCTACATTAACATTCTCATAATATCATGATGAGCAAATTATCAATAACTGTATATGTAAAGACATAACATGGTATACTAAATACATGTATTAATACCGACACTTCCTACAGTGTCATGACAGGTATAATGACTGTTACTATATTATTCTAGATTTTGTATAACTCTACTCACCTGGGGGGTTTCCATAGTATACTAAATCTCGTCAGCTAGCCTACTCCTCCGGAATCCCAAAATCCTTCTCACGCGGTGTCAATCCTATCAATTCACGCCATACGTAAGATTAGCGAGCTAATATAATTAATTATCTTTATTAGAGAATTTATGTTTAGGCATAAACATGAGTTGGGGATCTCCTATAAATTCACATGATACTAAATTGTCATTACGGGAGGTTAGGCTAATTAAATAAAGTGAAAAAAGATAAACAAGGTTATAGAGTCTAAATGGCCCCAAATGGGCTAGGCTAGAGGTAATGGGTTAGGCTCAAACCCAACCCAATAGGCAAGAGGGCCTTGGTGCAAGGTTGCAAGAGGTGGGCTGGGGTCCCAACCATAGCCCACAAAGGCTTGCTGTGGGCTGCAGTCCAACCGCAGCTCACCACAATCGAGCTGGTGGGCTGTGGTCTGCAGCCCACCAAAACTAGCTTAGTGGGCTACAGTATTCTGCAGCCCACTAAGGGGGATGGGTGGGGGTTTGTTTAACCCCCCACCCTCCCATACCATCTCCTCCTGAGAGAAGGAGATCGAGGCGGAGAGATGAGGTCCACAGGGTTGCGGGGCTGCGGGCGGCGCAGCACGAGGCCGGCGGGTAAGTAGGGGGAAAGAAAAGGAAAGAAAAGAAAGAGGGGAGGAAAAGAAAGGGGGAGGAGGGCCCGCCGGTGGCGGGCTGCGCTCCATGGCCGGCGGCCATGGGGGGGTCCTTCCTCCCTTCACCAAGGGCCCGAAGCCCAACTAGGGAGGGTTTCTCTCCTCCCACCGGAGCCCTCGCACCGACGACCGGACACGGGGTTGCGGTCGCCGAGGACGATCGTGAGAGGGAGGGAAGCTAGCTATCGAGATTTAACGACGAGCTTGAGGCTTACTATGATCAGCGTGCTCGGCTTCGTTGGCTCCGGCACTTCGTCGGCAACCCGCGAGAGAGGGAAAGAGGTAATGCGGTGGAGGAGGAAATGGGGGGAGGATCAGGATGGCTGCGGTGATGGGAAGGAGATAAGGGAGATGGGGAAGGTGGCGTTCACGGCAAGGGAGGGGAAGAAGAAGGAGAAGAGAGGACGGGGGGGTGGCAGGTGCCTGTGACGCGTCACGGGATTTTTTTTTTTAGAAATTGGGGTGTTACACATAAGCCATCTTGTCGGAGTTGAAATTTTCTCCACCCCAGAGGAGTTGATGTGATAAACAGTTTCCATCAAAATCCAGTCTACTACATGGACTTGTTTGTACCAAGTCAATCTTTATGTTAGTCTAATATGTGGCCACCATTTTGTGTTGCAAGTGCATGCTGAGTCGACACAATAAGTTTATCAATTGATAATGAGTCAAATGATGTTTTGAAGCCTCCAATAAGCCAATGGCCCATCAAGGGTTAGTGGAGCCTCCAATAAATCAATAACCCATTAAGGGAAAAAGGTTAGTGATGATGCTCTAATAAACCAATAACCCATTAAGGGTTAGTCTTTTGTAACTTAGGCAGCCCACACTTTACGAAATTTGGGATGAAAGTGATAGAACGTGAGAGAGAAGGTGAAAGAGAGGAGAAAGAGGAAATTAATGAGGAATTTAAGTTTTCTTCTTTAAATCCCATCAAAAGGTAATTCTTTTCTTTCATTTTCTTAAGCTTTTTTTTTGTTCTTTTGTTTATACTTCATAAACTAATTTATGGTGGAAAAAAAACTAGATCTAGCTCTATTTTGCTAGATCTTTCATTTGTAAGATCTAGCATTTTTGTGCTATATATATAAAAAATATCTTTAAAATAGGAAGCAACGGAAAAATTAGGTTTTCCCCATAATCTAAAAATCCGAAATTTATATATGTCAAATTCATTTAAATTGGATTAAAATTGGTACAAGAACATTTAGATTATTTTTTGATAAAAAAGACTTGAGTCTATAAGAAGGATATCAGAGGATGCGCGCTCACTAGATGATGTAAGTTCATCATTGTCATCATATCAATTATACCTACTAAAGTGATAAAACTTTTATTGTATTTTATATCCACAAAATGTATATACTTATTGTGTGTGCTGGTCGTTCCGTGGATGTTCAACATTCATATCATGTCATACTAGGATTGCAAAATTCATATTTGTATAAAGATTATATGAGATATTACAATGGACAATATTACCAATGGACGATTTTTGGTGATTATCGACAATATCTGATGCAATATTTTTCTTGTTATTTTTGTGTTGGCAAATAAAGTTTTTAATCATCGTCATTTTACGTACAAGTAGGTATTGATTTTTAATTATTGAATTATTCAACGATGGTCGTGCCACAGGCACAAACCGTGCCGACCACCGGTCAGCACAACACGTGCCGCGGTACTTGCCGGCTATGCCATAAACGGAGAGAAAAAAAAGAGAGATACTCACCTTCGCCTTCATCTTCGCCGATCACTGATCACCGCTCACTACTCGCCGTCGCCGTTGTCCAAGCGCGTCGAGTGCCCTATCTAGCTCGAGGAAGAAGGATCCAGATCTACAACTTAAGTTTTAACCAATAACATATATATATATATATTGATTTTTTTCTCTCTCTCTCTCTCTCCTCCCTCGGGCTAGCGCATCCGATGCGCTCGGGCGACGGCGATCGGCAATGGGTAGCTCGACGGCGACCAACGGAACTATTAGGTGCGGCACCGCTTGTGCCATGTGCTGGTACGTCATCGGCACGGCCATCCATGGAATTATTGTCAATTATTAAACGTGTTCAATTATATTATATGTTGAATATTATTTACTTCATCATTGCTATATCCTTAATAAAAAGCTCATTTACAAAATTAATCAATGTATAAGAGACTAATGTAGGTTTTAAAATATATATATTCAAATAAAAAATATCAATAAATATCCTAAGAATTATATTAGAGATGTATTAAAGGCGTGCTACTAGCACGTCCAATCTTCTAATACATAGGGGCGTGCCACTAGCACACAGGCACGTGGCTTCGACACAATAATTCATTGTTTCTTGTCTATTGCTTAATGAGGAAATGGCATTGAGCACCCAAAAGGACTCAAAGAGGGACTATGGAGAGGCCGACATCTATAGGCAGCCCTTTTTTCATCCTTTATTTTTTCCATTTATATTGTACCTCCAGTAATAAAGTTGGGCCCTCTATCACTGTATCATCAGCTTTTATGTAAAGAATAACTACTGTTTGGTATGCCCCTTGCAACAGGCATAGTTATCCTTGAGACTTGACATGCAAACGTAACCTTGGAATGACATATGGTAAATCCCATGCGTGCTGGGTTAGGCATCTTGTTTTAATTGATGCTTGAATCCAAATAGGATCATGAAAAAGGTTCCCTACTTGTGTGGGTTTGCTACAGTTGGAACAAATCCTGTCTAGAGTTGGAGTCTTTTTGTGTTTATCGCCTAATACAACTGGACTTGGAGGTCAATACCCAATAGGGCTTAGAATAAGAGCCCTATCATGACTAGGCAACAACATATCTACTTCGCACCTATAAAAGGTGGGTGCACTCATGAGTCAGACGAGTCGAGGAGAGAATTTAGAGAGAGAGGTGCATCGGCTAAGTAGTGTACAGTAATTTTATAGATTGTGTGCAGAAGCTGAGGGATCAAGATATAGAACAAGGTGATTTTGTTGTTACTCTTGGGTTTTCTTATTTACTAGACTTGGGAATTATTTAGAGGGTGTATAAGGGATTTTGGCTCAGGTTTTGGGTGGGGTTTTTACTTGAGACTTTTCGAGTAGATTTATTTGTACAGATTTCTCCTTTTTCATAGTGAAAAAGAAAATAGTTGCATGCCCCTGTGGACGTTGGCTTAGAGCCGAACCACGTAAATCTTTTTTGCTACTGCTAGTGTGTTTTCTTTGTTGATCACTTCTGCATGCCCAACACATCTTTTAGCGCATATACTTTCTTATTTTATTTACTTCTGACACATCTTTTAGCGATTAAACTTTCTTAGTTTATTTTCTTGTAGCAAGCTAGAGTTCTTTGATTTAAAAGAATATAGGTTATTTATCTCTAATTTGATTTAATACTTAGACTATCTTCATGTTCTTTGCAGGAAATTGTCCTACCCAGTCCTCTCACTCTTGTTCTCATGACTGTTCTAGGTATTCTTGCATTCCTTGCAGAGGTATTCTACATTTTCTTAGACCTCATAACTTGATTCTTCTATGGTTATATTTTTCAGACATATTTTGTTAGACTTGAATATACTCTTTCAGTTTTATGTCATTAGAATGCAGATAAAGGCCTCCTAACATATGCTCTTTTGACAGATGTTAGCAGCACGTGGACTTCAGCTTGAGAGAATTAGTAAAATCACAAACATTTTATATTTAAAGGTAAGTTATCTGGTAAGTATAATTATGGTCACCTATGCACTTGTGCACAACAGAGGACAAAGAGAAAAACTTATGGAACTGAGGTTGTAATATCGATAATGAGCAAATCTAGATTCAGAAGGTAATGCAAGGATCATAAAGCACCCAAAATATTTAGCAAGATTAGTAGTAAGGTTCAAAATTTCAATCCGTAAAGAAAATGAAATTTCATATATTTGGTCTATTTTGGTCGTTTCACCTCTGTTTGAGAGGTCCGAGTGCTGGTCATTTCTTACCTTAATAGAGGTTCGAGTTCCAGTCAATTCTTAACATATACAAATCAAAATGAATTTAGAAAAATAAATGAGTAAAATATAGCATAAAAATATGAAAGAGTGGAAAAAATTGTGAAATCTATATTACTTGGCATAATAAAATATCCCTAGGATACAAACAAACTCTAGGGGGGATCATGAAAATATCGAAGGCAGGTGAAATAACTGCTGCATGCAATAGTGGCAAGCACAACGCCCCAAAAAGGAAGAAAGACAAAGTAGAAACCTTTTTTTTATTATTGATCAAGAGCCTATATAGTTTTAAGCCAGACAGCCATCAATATATAAATTGGATAACTAAGCCAATCCTTCCAAAAAAAAACAGGCCAAAACAAGCTCAAATCATGTGCATATAACGTCATGATAAAAAATCCACTAAATATCAATCTCAATTTTCATAAGGGGATTTGAACCTATGACCTCCATCATGAGAGCTTAAAATAAAAACCTTTATCATAGATGAACAACATCACTTCATTCTTTTTCTTAATTTGTACTTTTTCCTACATGAATGTTGGCCTTTTATAGAGATTTTCTATTTATACCTAACTTCAACTATATGAGAATGAAAACAAGTCACTGTTGGCATCGGTGAATGGTCCATTCGGTTAGCATATGACTGCGATTGTCATTATGTTTTCCGACTCACAACGAGACCCGGTGACACTTCATAGACTAGATGTAGATTACAAGTGGAGGAAAGGGAGCCAATAATTGGTTTTTCGGTTCAAATTTGGTCTAGATTAGGGTAGAGAAAACCCAAAATCCATTTGTAATAACCTAACTTTGGACTTAGAATCATCCGTTTGGTTACTTTTGGTAGATTTGGGCTAAAACCGTAGAAACCATCAAAACCCGTGATTAAAACACCAAAATGCATAATGGTTTCCTGACATTCCAATTATGGTAGGTGAAAAATCGTGAATCTCTGATACCAATTGAAATTTTGAGAGAAAGAGGAGTCCTACGTTGAGTAGATTTAGAAGATATAGAAAGTCAAAGCAAAAGTTAAATATCAAAATCGATTTGGTTTAGGAAAACTAAATCCTACTAAGTTTTAAAATACCCAATTTAGAACCAAATTTTGAAAATCAATTTTTTAACGTGGAAGATATCTGTCATGTAGAGTAGAAAAAACCATGGACTCTCCCAAAATCGTTCGATCTATTTCACCAAGCAATAGAAATAAGACTTACTTATAACCTCTCCCGACACTCCAATGCCTAAGTGTTTAAGACACTCCAATGCCTGAGTGTTTAAGTAATATTTTGAATGTGATACGTGCGATTAACTTTTTTTGTGAAGTAGAAGGCATTTTTGTGGTAAGCATCCGACCTACGGATCAACTCTCAATCCTCATGTTGTTATGGTTGTATATATTGATATAGACAACTCGATTTAGGTCCTGCAGTCTTCGATGATCAACTTCCGTTGTAGACCAACACTCGGACACACTTGATGCGAAATAGACTCCGTGAAGGAAACCAAAATCTCTCTTAAGCGTGGAACTTAAATTTCTTTGAGCTCTATTTTGATGAAGACTTCCCTCTAACATCTGATTCATCTCCACCGATGTACTACAAGTTATATCGATGTTTAACTGGCACTCAGACTCAAGTAGTTCCGCACAATTGATAGAAAATTGAAAGCTTAAGTGAGGAATTTAATGATGAGTTGGAGAATTTGCTTGATTGGATACCTTGTGAATACCTCTTATTTAGACTGTCCACTATGGAGAACCTCTGTAATTCGTACTCAGACTCAAGTAGTTCCGCACAATTGATAGAAAATTGAAAGCTTAAGTGAGGAATTTAATGATGAGTTGAAGAATTTGCTTGATTGGATACATTGTGAATACCTCATATATAGACTGCCCACTATGGAGAACCTCTGTAATTCGTACTAGGTAAATCACCAAAAGAAACTCTTGTTTAAGATTTGAGAAAATGACTTTCCTTTTCTGTTCCGCACACACCATCTGGATACCATGGGGTGACGTCCGGACACCACTTGGTTTCCCTTATGTGAAATATGCTTTTCTGTGTTGGCATCCGGATGGGCCCCATTTCTTCTGCATTTTCTTCAGCTACTTCCTGCTCATTTCTATCAAAATGTTGAAATTCTGAATTTTGCTTCTTTTCATTTGAATCTTTGATTTTTTTTTTTTTGTGCACATAACACTTTTTCATACGTAATGCGTCTTGATCATACATAATTCTTTGATTGTATGTCATAAATACTTTGAATTTGACATTACAATATTTTGCACTCACAGTAGGCAATCACCCTACCAGTTGACAATGTGAATGAAAACCTTCGATATCTTGTTATTAAACACAGAGTGAGCTACGGCTACTCATGGACTATTATCATTCTAGTAACTAAACTGAACTGAACCAAAAAGATTCCACTATCAAGTTTGGAAATCCCATAGAGCCTTATTCAGATTTTCTAATGTGCAACAGCTTGTTCTTCTATTAAAGGGTAAACAAAAATAGCATCAGATGTGATGTTGCACTAGTCACAGTTACTATATTTTCAAAAGAAAAGGCCTTCTGTGAATGACTTTGTATTATGATCCCTTACATGACCCTAACCTGATGGATGCTTCACTCAGCACTTGTTTGTGCTTGTAGAATCGTACTGTCAACAGGCTATTTGGTATTTTTGCTGCTTCAAATTAATTTGGATTTTCTATGTTTGTGTTAAACTGAGAGCAACTTTTCTCATTGTGTACAACATTGTTTGCTTTGATCTTTTGATTGACAGACAATTAATTTTTGAAGAAAAGAAATGTCTACTTGAAATGTTGATTAAAATGTTTTCCTAGTTTTCCTCTGATTATAACAGATCAAATTAAAGCTTTTCAATTTGCAAAAATTAGTTTATACCTTCCGTGATAGACACCTTCAACTAATGTTTTTTTACTCGTTTTCAGGTAATCTTATCGCAACTGGTGAGTGTTGCATTCCTTGGTAGAGAACCAACATTTCATATGCTCATGGGATGTTTGCTTATAATAGCATCACTCTGTAGTACCCTATTTTTTGCACGACAAAAGGAGAACGAATAGCGTGGATCACTTTGGCAAGCTATGGGTGTCATCAAACTATTCTTTTAATTGTTCAATTCTTGTTATCTCTAATGACTTACTAGTTTAATTATAGCCTACCAAGTATCTAAATTTTCGAAGATGTGGTTGGTTATCTGCTTCAACCGAGTAACAACTCAAAATTGAATATTTAAGAGAAACCGTGAGGATTTTCCGTTAAGTATTTTCGAAAGTATATATAAAGAAATAGACATGGCTTCCATTGCTTTTGTCAATTGGGGTCAGGTTGGAGTGCTTAATTTGATGAAACAGATAGTTTCTCATAGAAGGAAAAACAAAATATATTAATCAAATATAATTCTAAACACCATTAATAGTAAATATATATTTGAAACAATTAACTTAAGACTAATTTTTTGAAGGAGAAATTATACTGATACATATGGCCAGCTTTAGCTTTGACCCTCTTAAAAATAATGGTGTGGTAGTACCTCCTAGAAGGAAAATATATATATATATATCATCTGTGGAAGGATATTGTCCTAAATTTGTACTACGACGGACACACTCGTCTTAACGAGTATTCTTCCCTTTACTGCTCCTATATGTTGAAACTTGAAAGGAGTTTTTAATACTAAGGATTGCTTGATAAATGGAGGTCAAGCTGTGTCTGAAACAAATAGTAAAAGTGAACGGAGCCTGAGTTCATTTTTGTCTATCTGTTTATCTTTTCTCTCATGGCCCTCTTTCTGGGTCTGGTGGGAAAGAAACAAAAGAATTTTTCTCTCTTCTTTCCTCCATCCATCCATTCTAAGGACTATTTTGATCTGATTTACAATCAAACACCGTAATAATCTAAAGCGATAATAAGTTTTCTCACGTAAGTTTAAAAATTGAGCATAACTAAATTAGTATAGAAGTAATTCCATAAGTGAATGTCTCCTGTGGATAGAATGTATGAAGTTTTAGGAACACTATGAAAATTTTCATTTTTCATCCATCTATTGTTTTGGTTGTCAAATGTTGGATAGCACATCAGCCAAATCTAACCTAACATAATCCAATTCAACCCAAGATTATTTTGGTCATTTTGTAAAAACATTAACTTTGATGAAATATTTCCAACTCCCAAAGCATCCGATTTTTTTAACAATTTGTTTTCCATCAGTTTATAATCGCATGAACTACGTGAATATATAACATGAACAATTATTCTAAAGCAAATATCCCTTTAAAATTTATAATTATAAACTATTAGCCACCTTATTACGAGGAAAATAATGTATTAGTCAACCAGATTAGACTAGGTTACTCGGTTTTTTTTTCTTCGGTTAAGATTTCTCCATTAGATATAATTATAATGAATAATATTAGACCTTAATTATAGAAGATATCACTTAATACTATATAATTTAAATTTAATTATTTACACTTATAGAAGATAGACTTTAATTTCAATTTAATTTTCTATCTCTATCTAATATCAAATTTTAGATTAAATTAATCTTAAACTAATTAAATATATATATATATATGTGTGTGTGTGTGTGTGTGTAAGTAATTAAAAAAATAATTGAAGAGATATAATTTAATTAAACTTTCATCAATTTAACTATAAAAAGATATCAATACTCATATTCTTATATATATATATAAATATACACACATTAATATAATTATCAAAAAATTAAAAATTATAATATATATACATACATGAATATGAAATTTAAAAAGATATATACAAAAATAAAAAAATTTGAGTCTATATACAAAAGAAATCATTAAATAGTGGTGACTTAGAAATTATAATTTAGAAATAAGTAGTCACACGTTGAACTGACTATAGGACTTAAATTTCAGTATTTCCATTATACCCATAAGTATACCAATTAAAGTTAGATCTCGCTTTACCTTAGAAGATAGATAGATAGATATGAAGAGTACAGAATATGAGGTCTTATTCTAATGTATTTATGCCTCGTAATGGCTACCGGATAAGCATTGTCCTTTGCTGACCCCATCATCATGGATGGCATGGCAAAATAGACGCCGTTTATAAAGGATGCTAATTAAATGTATATAATTAACGTTCTCCCCAGAGCCAATGTCGAGAAGAGTAATTAACTAATTATCCTCGGATCAATAAATTAACCAGCTAAGAAGCAATGCAATCTTCCAAGAGAAAAAAATAACCATGTAGCTTTCCACCTTAATTAATTCCCGTAAGTGAAGTTAAAGTTGGAACAAGTAGTCCTGACACCGAACAACGTCGAAGTGAATCCTAAAGTCGACCTCCCCACATCAAACACCAAGAAGTTATCCTCCATCTGGAACCCACCGATCACCGCCGCCTGCTCGGCCTTTGCCCCGCCGTCGACGAAGGCGAGGCAGGCCGTCTCCGGCCCCACCTGCTTCATCGAGTTCGCTCCGAAGAAGGTCCAATTCTTCCCTCCTCGAAGCATCAGATCGATCTGCGGCACTCCATACCCCATCCTCGTCACCCCGAGAGCTCTACTGTTGAC
Organism: Typha angustifolia; assembly: GCF_048772165.1. Classification (NCBI taxonomy): domain Eukaryota; kingdom Viridiplantae; phylum Streptophyta; class Magnoliopsida; order Poales; family Typhaceae; genus Typha; species Typha angustifolia. The sequence goes on along the minus strand of NC_133252.1, from coordinate 3,653,201 downwards.
GCAGAGATCAAACGGCTTCACCCTCGGAACCCGGGGGATCCCACGCGTAGCCTTAGCAAACGCCTTAAGGAACGGCCGGTAGATATGGGTCCTTAGAGTGGTGTAAGCCACCGCGGTGCTGAGCATGACGCCGCCGTGGCCGAGCGAGTCGAAGTCGAGCACGCGGGCGAGGAATTGGACCGCTTCCCTGTTGACGGCGATGCCCTCGACGTCGATGAAGTACGCGGGATTCTTCGGGTTCTTGAGCAAGGCGGTGTAGGAGAGGAGTGTGGAGATCTCCGGTAGCGTCGGCGGGAGGAGGCGGTAGGGCGCGGCGCCGAAGAAGGCGACGCCGGGGGCGGCGGTCGCGCTCGGGAGACAGATGGCGAATTGGTTGGAGTTAAAACGACCCTTGGAGAGCTGAGAAGGGAGGGAAAGGCGAGACCTCGCGAGACCGACGACGCCTGTGGCGGCGGCCGGCAGTGAGGTCAAAAGCGTTCTCGGCGCGCACGACGAGACCACGCCGGAGATGGAGATGCTGGAGGTGAGGTGATCGCCATTTGTAGTGGAGATCTGGATGGAGGTAGAAGTTAGGTCACCAAAGAAGCATGTTCTGGTCACCGGGTTCATCGGGTAGGCAATGCAAGTGCACGGGTTGGTGACGATCTTGACGCGAGGGCAGTGAGGAGGTTGGAAGACGGTGGCGGCGGCGGCGCAGGTGGTGGTGTTGCAGAGGAAGGTTGGGTGGTTAGGAGGGCAAAGAGACCAAAGGATGGGACCTGTGAGGTCTAACACAAGTGAGGTTTGTCTGTTGAGGGAGATGGAATAGAGAGAGGTGGAAGTGTCTTTGGTGATGGGTGAGACGAGGGCTCTCATGCGAGGGTTTAAGGGTTTAGCTTTGGTGGAAGGGAGTGGAGAGAAGGAGGTGAGTGCTATGAAGAGAAGGAGAAGAAGAAGAAGAAGAGGATAGGATTGGGTTTGAGCCATTTTGATGAGGATTGGACATGGAAGTAGGGTTTGAAGAGAGAAAGGAGTGGTATATATAGGAGGAAAGAGGGAAGTAGATAAGGGGTGTTGACTAGTAATTAATGAAGGGAGTGAGCTGTTTCTTTTTGCTTTGATAGTTTCTAATAAAAGACCATAGTTTTAAACTTACCAAGCTAATGCATTAAATGAGAGTCAGACAGCTAGTTCTTGATCGTATCACTTATGGTGATCGTATCACATGGTCAAACTCTAGTAGTTTGAAGCATAGACGTATTGTTGGAGCAAGAGTTCCATGCTTGAATCTAGTAAGATATCAAAAGAAAAATTTAAAGAAAGAAAGAAAAATTAAACTAGTTCAGACCTGGTGAGGCCTACTGTAACGACCCAGAATTTCAAATAAATAAATAAATAAATAGAAATAATTATTTAGATAACAATAGATTTGATTAAATCGAATTAGTTTTGCTAGATTAGAATCTCTATTTTAATAGGACTTTTATTATATATATATATATATATTAAGTATAAAAAGAGAGTTCTAGGTGAAAAACCATTAGAGGGGTCGGCACATTGTGGTTACAGTGCCGTAAGAGAGAGAAGAAAAGGAGAGCAAGACAATAGTGGGCGTCTTGAATTCGTACAGACTATAATTAGGATTTTAAAAATCAGATAATTTTGGGATTATGCCATAAGTATAAACGCAATGCGATGATGCTAGTATGTTAATTTTATAGTAATATTATGACATCTATGTTCATGTAATATTTATTAGCATTTATATATTATTATTTTATGAGTACCGCATACTTGTTTTGCATATTGTATGCGCTAAAGTTATGATGATCGTACTATACGTATTGGACATTGCACCACATATACATATCACCAAGTAGTTAGATCATATTTCGGTAATACTCTTGTACTCACACGGCTAGGTTAGGAGCAGAATGTATATATATTATATATATATATATTAGTTTATACCTAAGATCATTAGCCCTAGGAGAATAATCGAGTAAACTATACGGGTAGGCGTGATTATTGCTAAGTATGGAGATACACTTGCTAATCTTAAAAATAATGATTGTGAGGTAGGGCTTATAACTCTAGCAATACCCAATGACGTAAGGTTGGGATGTCTTTCTGAGTCGGGAGCTTGTGATTTCTCACATTGGGTGTGGTGATGAATATGAGGATAGGCTTACGACTGAGTCTTTAGTCTAAGACTATAAATAACTAGTCATATGCAGCTTTGTCAAGATATGTAAGAATGATATTACTATTAGATGTCTATTCCTCCTCATTGATTGAAACTCTCAGAGAGCTTGTGATGATATTTTTTGTTATGATATAGAGGCTCTCGAAGAGCATGTAATATTATTTATTGCCACGAACTCTAAGACTTTGAGAGAGTGTTGCTATGATTATGATTTTATTTTATCAATAATCCCTTATTATCACATTTATGAGTTTAATAATACGTTGTCATTTAAGTATGATTTATATTATTATTACATTTTATTTTATATTATTTTTATATTATAGAAGCGTGTATTTAGTGGGCTTCATACTAACCACACTTTGGTGAAATATTTTTTAGATACAATAAAGATAATGGAGAAACAAATGATGATTAGCTATATTATTATTTAATTTTTAGTATCAATTATATTGCCCCAGCATGGGTATTTATTCTTTATCTATTATATCATGGGCATGCATTTTAGAGACTTATTGTGACTTTTGATAAATTTAGAATATTTATCTGATTAATTTTGATAAATATTATTTTATTATTTTTAAATACTTTATTGAAATATTTAATCAATCGATCATATGAATACTACCTCTACCTCTACCTCGGTTTTATTCACACGAGTGTTAGGGGTAGATATTTTGATTTTATATATCTTTTCTTAAAAAAAATAAGTATACTAAGAACAAATATTTTCTATATTAAATATTTTTGTGTAGATACTGTTGCAGATTTTCGTAAAGACTCACTCATTTATATTTTGAAATGCTTCTTTCATTAATTATTCGTTAGCTTATTTTATTAAAACTTGATACGTGAGTGTCCCATGATCAATATTAGAGAAAAGAAAAGGAGAGGAAGGGTGACGGTAAAATTATCATTTGGCATTTTCATTAACACTATTTTTTTTCCCACTGTTTATGAGATCAATATGATCTAAGTGGATGCATATGAAAATGGGCAAAAGTTCAAGGGATTTTGGTGTAATTATCTCTTAAATTAATTGTAAAATAATCTTAATATTTTTTTCTAAAATTTTTAAGGTTAATCTAAAAAATAAAAGGTAAACTATATTTTAAGGTCAAATAAGAGATAACTATATATCGAGAGTCTTGCTATCATTATCTATTAAATTAAGTCAAAATATTTCGAGGCAAACGATAATAAAGGAAAAAATATGATGCTTCTAACAATATTTTCTAAATATAAAATCTTCTAAATTTTCTATTCAAATCCACACGTTGGATCATTGGGTATATAGAAAGTTTAATTAAGTTTAGCTTAGAGTAAATCATGGTGATCACAAGCCAAATCTTAGTACCCACATTGCGAGGCCAGTGCACTAGACTGTTACATAAGATTGTAAAATAATCAAACTAGTTTGATAAGACAAACTCAGCTCGAACTTGCTTGGTGTTAATCGGGCTAAGTCTAGCCTTATCTTGATTTGGGCCCGACCCAACTCGAGCTCAAAATAGTAATGTGTGGCATGGGCTAAGCCTCTTCCCACCCGGCCCGACCTTCTACTCTCATCTATGACACCACCAATATTTAATGCATATTGCTATAATCTTTTTAGTTCCACATTAGATATTTAATATATATATATCAATATATAAGTATGTTTATATAAAAGATAATTAAAATGTCTTCATATAAGTTCATTAAACTTGGCCTAATAATATATAATAGTTTTTATATTTAACGCATTATGCTAGACTTATTATATTTAATCCAAGCCTAATATCTATTTCAGCCCGACCCAAACCAGACCCGGCCCGCCCCTGATCATCTCTCGCTATATATAATATAGTATTTGAAACTGGTCAAGTTCAATCAATTAGCTTAAGCTGAAATCTAATTTTAAGTCGACCTCAATGAGGCTATATATATATATATATCGTATATATGTATGTATGTATTCTTTCCAAACATGCTTCTAGTTGAGTGACTCCATTTCATAGGGATGGATAAAAAACTATCAGATCCGTAGGCAAGGAAGGACAAATCTTATTAATGAACTTACAAAGTATAATTGTGAGGTACACCAGAGAAACAGCTGATGAGCGGTAACTCCTCCACATGAGATTTGTTCTTTAATTAAACTTAAATCTAGATCTAATCCATGGTTATATTATACTTAGCCAAAACACAAGGATTACACTGGCTATAATTAAGCATCATCATTATACATTCTTTTCAATATACATAAGCCAATCGTTAGCTAGATCATGATACTATAAACAATATATATAGTAGAGTGACTAACACAAGTCTAATGACTCTAGACCACATGCAATATTCTCCATTGCACATGACATCAAACAGCATCATGTTCCTGAATCAAACTAACCACATAGAGATAGCATCAGGATAAATTTGTTTTTATTATACTTATTCACGCTCTTTACCGTATGAATATTTATTATTTGACCCATACATTTTATGTAAAAAGAGTATAAATAATCTATATATTTTCTATTTTGTTAGCGGTTGTTTGATTAACCTAAGTTAACTCATGGTAAGTTATTATACGTTATCTTTTAAATCATATTCTATCCTAGTATCGCAACTAAACACAAGATAAGTATAGTATTATTATTTAAATCTAAGCTGGTCCTGGTCTTGTTATTATGGTAGTGATACTAAGAATCTAATCACATCTACTTCTTGCTAGATCTGAGTGCATGTATTAGTACACCTTGCTGTGTGGGCCTGAAACCTTTGATCCAGAATCAGATCAAGCTGCAGGTGGAGTAATCACACTGTCTTCCATTCTTCTCTTCCACAGACTCCTTTTACATCTCCATGCGGGACAAGATCAGTGAAGAGATATACAAAAGCTAGAATTGAGCACTTGTTATGTCTCCTAAAGTTAAGACTGCCTATAAAAGTATCATGTTTTTCAGGCTTTTGATTACATTGTGGAAAAATATATCCTTTCTCATGCATCAAACTGAGTCCCAACTTTCTCGAGGAATATTTGGAAAACCACTACCTTTACATCCATCGTGAATATTCTTTAACAAATATCATTATGTTACTAAAGCCTACAAAAGACATTGAAATTGGAGGAAGATAGAGATTCTTAGTTCGACTAGGTTTAGAAACATAGAAAGTAAAATCCGAGTCGAAGATAACAAATCAAAAACTAAAAACGATTTAGTGTAACTTGATTAAAGAATATATTATTATTTTTCTCTAAGTAAAAGAATACCCCAAACCCCACAAACGAATCAATCAATTCATATTCAGCATGAGATGATTGACCTGAATGGAGGTTCAAATTTTTGGTTTAAGTGTTGCTTAAGAAATTGTCCACCGATTCTTCGATGTGATGGGCTACTGAATCAAGAATACGCCGTCAGGGCTAAAGATTGGTCAATCCTGGCCACAGGTTCTTCTTCTTCTTCTTCTTCTTCTTCCCATCGTTTTAGAATGGACATTTTCTTATATATATGTTCTTTTGCTATACTTCTTCTGTTGCTCCAGTGTCTCAAGTAGTCAGATGAACACGTTTTAAATTCGAACTAATTCTTTTTTCTTTTCTTTTTTTTGTTAAGAAAAGTAAGTCCATTTCGTGATACCATTCATTCTAGGATTGGAGCAGAGAGAGACTCTCTCTAGTTTTCTTTTGTCTGGAGATCTTTTGTAGTAAAATAATAATTATTCCTCAGTTAAGTTCCAGGTTGTTCTGGAACAAACCTGATGGCCGACCCAACAATAACATAAGTGGTGGTGGAACTGGAATCCAAAACAAATGTCAACCTCGTCCTCCTCCTCCTCCTCCTCCTCCAACTAAGGTCGTCCGCATAAAATGGCCCTACCAGCCTACCTAACTTGGAAGGTTGACATCATTATCATTACCTAGGTTTTTATTTTTTTATTTGTTTTTTTTAGTACTGAGAAGTATGAATTAGTATTTATATGAAAATGTATAAGAATATAAAACTCTTTTTTAAATTTTCTTATTTATGGAAGTACATCTATGTTATATTTGAAAAATATATTAAATAATTTTTTAATAATTATTTAGAATTGGAATCGATCATACGACCTCCTTTATTATGGGAAGTACATATTAATTTTTAGTTTAATATTTTTGTTTTCTGATTTGATTACATTTTCTCTCTGTATTTTAACCCAATATCACTTTATCTTTATTTATTATAAAAAATATATAAATACCTCCTAGATTTTTAAAAAGCTATAACTTAACATGTCTGTTAGTCTTTCATAAGTTAAAACTTACATGTGAATAATACGTTATTTTTAAATAGATAAAATTACCCTCATGAAAGTAAAAAAAAAAACTATTTTTGGGATAATTTTATCTCCTTAAGAATGAACTACAAAAGATCTACTCTTCTTACCCAACATCTCTCTGTATCTTCCCACATGACATCTAGCACAAGCAACAACAATATCAAATACTCCACATGTCAAGTATCTTGTGTCTTCTATGATGCGTGAGTTATATCTTGACATCTTTCAAAGTTGAGAGAAATTTTTTATATAAGAATAGGAGTGGCGGATTAAAGAGGAAGAAGATGAGATGAAAAGACGATAAGATGAGATGGAGATGGGTTGCTCCGAATGCGATAGTAGGTAAGAGTAGATAAGTAATTTTATATTATCAACTAATAAACTCTAATATTTTTCTCCAACAACAAATAAATAAAAATGTAATCGTAGGACAAGACTTAATAACATCTAAGAAATTGTACCTCTTTAAAAAGTCCAGAGAGAGTATTTATATATTTTTATAGTATATTAAAATAAAATAGTGATACTAGGTCAAGGTGTCAAGGTACGGGAGAATAATATAACTAATCCTTAGATTTTTTTTTTACTAGCCCCAAATGGAAGCAGCTGAGATATTTAAATTAGATTTCTTATTAACAAAAAAAGAAAAAGAAAAGAAGGGAGATGAGCTAGTTTGGTCAAGATACTCTTTATGGGATATGGACGAGGCAACGAGGTCCGCAGAGGATTTTGCTTCAACGGTCCGGCGTGCACTTCAAATTCTACGGTCATAGGTAGGGTAGTCATAATTCCAAATGGGAGAATATTAATCCGCACACGATTCTACTACTTAATGCAAGACGAAGGCTTTCTTGGAAGTTGGAACAAGCAAACTGTGTTTCATTTGGTAATCAGAACCATATGGGTTTCATTTTTATGTTGGAAATTATGACGATTAATTTGTTAATTTGGTTGAATTTAAGAAGGAGGACGATGTTCTAAAAGTATAAAAAATAGAGCGAATAAGTATCATTTACATAAATATCTTTATTCTAGTTTTTAGGATAAAAATTGGAAATATCTTACCAAGTTATTCTAAAACATAAATTACCAAAATGCACCATGATTATAATATAAAAATATTTTAATATGAGAAGTCCTTTTCTACGTCGATGGCGTGCTAAGCCTCCTGAGTTCAAGTACTAGTACTACTACTACTGAATAATAAGTGAATAGTGAATAGTTAATAGTTAATAGAATAGATACCTTATAAATATCCAAGAGGCGTACGGCGTACCTATAGATTGAATCGGCTTAGCCGCAGAGATTTGTTCTGCGGGCAGCCGCACCAGGACAGTCGTAGAGTTGTTTGTCCTGTCGCGGGACACTTCGACAACAAGGACACGAATCCATACCTAGAACCGAGTCTAGGATTCCCCAATCACACCGAACACGGGGCCTAGCCAGTAGGAGCGGCCCACGTTTCACGTTGGGTTAACTGAGAGGAAAGAAAAAGATAACTTTTTAAATCCCTTTCTTTTATTACTGAACTACTAATACGATAGGGGCATAGGGGTGAAGAAGAAAGGACTCCCGGTTTATTCGAGCAGATACCGCGAAATAGAGGAGAGTAGCAAGAAGCTTTAATACGTTCTCCTTCTCTCTCTCTCTCTCTGTCTGTCTCTCTCTCTCTCTCTCTCTCTCTCTCGAGATCGCAGAGACAAACGCCATTGATCAAACTTGGCTTGGAATCCTCTCTCGACTTCCTACCTTTCGTTCTGTTGGATCTTTTCTCTAAATTTCCCATTGTTTTCCCTCGAAATCCCTGTAATCTTTGGTAAAATCGTTGGCAATGCGCTCTTAAGTGTCACAAGCGATCTTGGTATCCTTTAATTTTTGCTAAATTTCGCTTTTTTAGAGTGGTATTTGATTAATATTTGGAGGGGAGGAGGAGAGGAAGACAGTTAGCTGGCCATGGGCTTCGATTTGGGAGCTCAGCTTGTTCGTTTGGGGATTGTTTCGTCTACCTCGGATCATGCGTCGGTGGTCTCCATCAACCTCTTCGTGGCTCTCCTCTGCGCTTGCATCGTTTTAGGCCACCTGTTGGAGGAGACGAGATGGATGAATGAATCCATTACGGCTCTCACCATTGTGAGTTCTCTTCGACCAAGTTCGGAGAATGAGATCTTTTGACGAAAGAATTGATTCTCGAATCTAAATGAGTGTTTTTTTTTTTTGTATCTTTTCTGTGACAGGGTTTGTGTACAGGGGTGGTTATTTTGTGGACAACAAAAGGGAAGAGCTCGCACATTCTTGTGTTCAGCGAGGACCTCTTCTTCATTTACCTTTTACCGCCGATTATATTTAACGCTGGGTAAATTCTAAATCCTCTAAGCTTAGTTGTAGCAGCTTATTTTCCTTTTATTTTTTAAATATTTCTCCCAGTTTTCTGTGCATGTGGATACTTTATTTAATGGTTTGGTTGGTTGTTGCATCTGGGTGTACATGTGAATCCCTTCATCTTTAACAGATGGAACTATGATGGGAAAGATGGCTTTCAATTTTAGCATGATATCTATTTGGAAGAATCAAATTTATAGTTCCTCTATTTTTGTTAGATTAAGCTGAAATTTTCTAGATTGTAAAAGGCGAAAAGCTTATTCAATGGCGTTTCCTATGCATATGCTTTTATATTTCGTAACGGTCAAATAAAGTGATATAAATGCTTCAGAAATCACAAAGACTGTGGAAGCACCTTAAGGTGTGTTTGGATATGTGAAAAGCAGCTAACTTTATTTATTTTTTATAGCCTTTTGCTTTATAGTCATGCTTTCTTGGCGACAGCAGTCCCTGTTGACATCTTCATTGACTTGACTACTATGTTTTCATGTGAAGCTTGATACATGGGTCATTCTCAGGTTCTTTAAATATCGGTGGTTGATTTTTATGTCTCTTTCTTAGAGTTCAATTTATTAAGAACAACTCGCGAAACATGCAGCTATTTGATTTTTTATTTACTATCAAATTTTGTACATGGCTACACAATGTTGAAGCATGAATGAGATTAATGCCGTGCCTTATGAAACCTCACAAGCACGAAAGGAATATTGTAGTCTTATAGCATAAGCTAATGTCACATCACTTGCCAATTGTTCATCATTCTATCTTGTTTGCCTGTGTGATGCTTCGTTTCAGAAAATTACATGTATCAGTCATATTGTCGCTACCATAATACCATTGTTCCAGTGATGCTTAATATCCTTATCTCTTGGCTAATAACCTAGTTCTTTGGAAAAGATAGATTGAAAGTACTGTGTTAGGTCTGTATTGATTGTTCAATTTTCTTTTACACCAGGTTCCAGGTGAAGAAGAAGCAATTCTTCCGCAATTTCATGACAATAATACTGTTTGGTGCTGTCGGAACACTAATATCATTCTTCATAATTTCTCTTGGTAAGTTCTATGATTTTATGAACATCTTGCTTGGTAGACCCACTGAAGAAATTGTCACACTCTGTGAGTTGTACATGCAAATTTTACTGGCTGTGTTCATCATTTGGTGTACTTGCATCTCAAGTACACAAGTTGACCGGTCACAACTCACAACTCATTCAGTTTCCACATTGTCTATGTCTAGGGTTCTGTTGGTAGTGTCAAAATATATAGAGATACTAAATGCTGGTTTAAACTGGGCCGAAGGCCCAATATAACAGCAGTACTGAAGATCTTCTCCATTTAGGATTTTGGGCTGATTTGATCCATCATGTCCATAACAGTCCTATTAACATTTAGGTGAGCATATTATGTCCATTCACTTGTTTCCTGACTGTTATGCAATGAAGCATTATTAAGCTGTTTAGAAAATGTCATGACATTACCAAGTAAAATTGGAAATTTCAGGAAACAAATTTCTGCAGAAAAATACTGGATGTTTGGGCATGATGATTAATTTTTAAGATTATGTGAACTTATGTTGGTTGACTAATTTTACAGATGCCAGACAAATTCTAAACTATGTATTTGATGAAAATCAATGTTCAGCACTTCTATACAAAATTGATATATTTTATGTGTTTAATGTGGACGGCTACCAGCTATAGAAACTAAGAGCACAGATATGCTTCTAATAGAATTTACAGAATCCCTTGTCATCAAACTGGAATACTGTGCTTATTCATTTAATAAGGACAGAGTGTCTAATCATGCAACACATTATCAGAACACCTACTCTTTTGTCCAAAATTTTGGATGTCAAAACCAAGTTTGTTGGATAAATCATGCTGTCATAATGGTAGTTGCATGTGACTAAAGTAAAATTTCTTTGTGATACAGGGGCCATTGGCTTATTCAGAAAAATGGATATTGGCTCCCTAGATATTGGAGATTATCTTGGTAAGAACTTTTCGGGATCATGTTATCCTTTCTCCACCACTTTCAGCATCCAAATAAATTGTTTTATATTATTACTGTCTCCAATTTTGGTCCTCCTTTTTATACGTACTCCATCTTTGCAGCAATTGGGGCGATCTTTTCTGCAACAGATTCTGTTTGTACATTGCAGGTTCTTAAATACTTCAGAACCTTTTGTTTTGTTTTATTCTATAAACAGCGATACTCATTATTTCTCTCTTTTGATGAATTCAAAAATAGGTTCTTAATCAGGATGAAACACCTCTACTATATAGCTTGGTCTTTGGTGAAGGTGTTGTCAATGATGCCACATCAGTTGTGCTTTTTAATGCACTCCAGAATTTTGATCTTGTTAACATTGATGCAAAATTTGTATTTAAGTTTGTGGGGAACTTCTTCTATTTATTTCTGACAAGCACCTTCCTTGGAGCATTTGTAAGTTGATTTACTTACAAGTCTGATGACATTAGAAATTAGAACTTATCTTGACAGATGCTTTCTCATTTATTCTGTAATACATGTGTCAATGTTCTATTGGTGATATCTGCTATATCATCTGCAGGCTGGATTGCTTAGTGCATACATTGTCAAAAAATTGTATTTTGCAAGGTTCGTTTTATAAAAGCACTTAACCTTCATTCAATGTCTAATGATGCATAGTTTACTTGTGCGCAGCCAATAGCCAAGTTTTACTCACCGAGTAATATTTAAATGCAGACATTCTACGGACCGTGAAGTCGCACTCATGATACTTATGGCTTACCTTTCATATATGCTGGCTGAGGTGTCATTCTTTATCTATTTTGATGCCTTCCGTATGCAACTTTCAAAGGCTATCTGATTAAGTTAAAAAACCTTGCAGAATTGAACATGTTAAAACTTATAATGACTTTTATGTTTGTTGCAGTTACTAGATTTAAGTGGTATTCTTACAGTCTTCTTCTGCGGGATAGTTATGTCACATTATACTTGGCATAATGTGACAGAGAGCTCAAGAATCACTACCAAGTATGTTATTCGATTGACTTTATTCAAGTGCTTTTGTGCATAGAGCTGCAGTATCACCTGTTAATCTCAGTACAGTTAATTTTTCCTGTCTTCATTTGACTTGCTTTTTGCAGGCATGCTTTTGCGACTTTGTCATTTATTGCTGAGATCTTTCTCTTCCTTTATGTTGGGATGGATGCGTTAGACATTGAAAAGTGGAAGTTTGTCAGTGACAGGTATAAGTTTTTTCTTTTTTCTTAACATCGGTAATTACTTTCTAATAAAACAGATTTGTTGCCTTCTAAACAGAACTAGTGGTGTAAGACAGGAAAGCTCCTGTCATCTTATTTTAGCTGATATTGTGTCATGGGATTTATAACTTATTGCTAAATGCATGACTGCTGCTTTCGCGATTCAAATAGAAAGTAGCATTTCCTCTTGAATACCAGAGTAGAAGGTTTACAGAAGTAACTTTATGCATGAACAGGAACATTCTATAGACAGCCATCAAAATCATTATGCCGGAATAATGTGGTTTTAGGTTGCTTATTTGCCTGTATTTTAATATCCTAAAAATGTGGATTGTAGAGATCCTCGGCCAAATGGGTGTTTCAGGGAAGGACGGTAGGGAACTGCTGGTGAGACAGAGGAATCCTAGTACTCAGTGTTCTAGGTTCAAATAGATACTTGATTCAAGTACTCAACCAGATTATTTAGCTTCATCTATATGCATTATTGAAGATTTTACTTCTTAGGTATCCTTCTTTACTAGATATAATTGTAGATTCAATGGTATGGGCCATTGAGGCAGTGTCAGGGAGCACCATATCAATTGTGCATCTTCAGCCAATTTTATCGGTATCCTGATTAAATCTTGCTCCAACTCTTGAAGCACACTTTCAGATATCACATGTAGAAAATCCAGGTCGAATCTAAAACTTATGGTGAATGTTGTTCATTGGAAGCATTACAAGAATTAAAACAAGTCATTTTGAACCTTATATGTAGCTCGGTTTAACTGAATTTACATTTACATTTACATTTACTGTTTGATAGGTTCTACTGTTTCTGAAAGTATCATATTTTGTTCTTTCTTCTCTGCAGCCCTGGAAAATCAATTGGTGTGAGCTCAATTTTGCTAGGCTTGGTTTTGGTTGGAAGAGCTGCTTTTGTTTTCCCACTCTCTTTTTTATCCAACTTAACAAAAAAGTCCCCAGATGAAAGAATCACGTTTAAGAAGCAAGTGAGTTTCGAACACATGGATTATTACTTTTCTTAAAATTTCTTTATCAAAACATTGACGCAATTCTTTTGTCAGGTTACAATATGGTGGGCAGGTCTTATGAGAGGTGCAGTGTCAATTGCTCTTGCTTACAACCAGGTCAGCTTGAGATTTATCCCGAATGATGTTATTTCGTCAACTTTACTATGTCATATGTAGTCTAAGGCACCATTCCGTGATCAGCCAGATGACTGTTTCTTGTTCCAAAAATCACTTATTAACATGCAGACAACAATAATTCTTTATACCTTTGAAGAAATAATTTGATTCCCAGAAAATCATTCACCTTGTCATTGCTGTTTTAAAAGCATGTTAAGTACCTACTAAGTTGCTTAGGATATGGTTGCTTACCTTGATGACACTAGAGTCACAGGAGGATCAAGTTTGATGTATATGAACTTAAATCCAGCTCTTTTTCACAAGTTATATATATAAAAAAAAAAGATTTACCATGGAAATAATCTCCAAGAAAGAATGTGATGAGTTGTATAGATTTAAAGACTTCTAGTTTTCTTGAAACTTATTCGGACAATAAAAAATGTCCAACCTAAAGCATTTTAAATATTTTTTTTCATCTGAAGTTTCTCATATTTGTGGTTTTCTTCCTAGACTTTTTCCTTGATCATATGATCTCTCTCTTATGTTGTTTCCAAGTTCCTGCATTATAATTCTCTTGTTATTGGAATATTATCATAGCTGTCCTATAATTGACATTTCGACTTACATTTGCAGTTTACAAGAGGCGGTCATACGCAACTGCCAGGCAATGCGATCATGATCACTAGTACTATCACGGTTGTACTATTTAGCACTGTGGTAAGAATGCTCATGCCAATGGATATTCATATGCATTCACATTGCACCATATGATCTGTTATACCAACACACCTGAAAGTCTGAAATAGAAGATCTGAAGCTACCTAGTCAAATAATTGCTTGCAAATTCTTTTTTTCCATAGTTGTTTTTTAAGGCCTCGTTTTCTTTGAGATTTAGAGAAATCTAAAATAGTTATTCTTGATTTTTAGTTATAAAGTTGTACCGTTAATATAGAGAAGAGTATTCTTATGTTCACTTGTAATTTAGAATAGTGGTGCGGTAATTACTTTTGATGTGACATAAAATTGAGATAAAGTACAAATAAGAAGAAAGCTAAACTTATATACCTTTGATTTGACATACAAATTTATAATAAAATGTTCTTATTTCTTATTGATATACAATACATACTTATAAGTATGAGATGAGATATGTAGGTGATAGGAGAGAGGAGACTGGTGGGAAAATTGAGCAGAAAAATTGGGCAATAATTTTTAATTTGGAGAATGAGATAGGTGTGTGATAGGAGAGATAAGAGATGATTTTTTAAAATAACTTTAGTCAAATAAAAAATAAAATTGTAATTGGGTTTGTGTGTAGAATAATTTAAATAATGTTTCAAATCTAGAGTAGAAAATAAATTAATGTTTCTTTTCCAATCTATAATAGAAAAAGATAATCCTGAAATAAGTGAGAGCTTAGCTTTTATTTTTGCAATCATGTATGTACTATGTACTAACCATTGTAATTCTATCTTAGGTGTTTGGATTGATGACAAAGCCTCTGATAAGGCTTTTATTGCCTCCCATTTCAAAGCAATATAGCACCTTGTCCTCTGAGCCAACAACACCAAAATCACTCCTTTCTCCCCTCCTCGAAAATGACCAGGAGTCTGGAGTGGAAGTCGGTAGAAGTATTATATCTCGGCCTTCTAGCCTTCGAATGCTCCTGAGCAAGCCGACTCACACAGTCCACTACTATTGGCGCAAGTTTGATGATGCAGTTATGCGACCTGTATTTGGTGGCCGAGGTTTTGTTCCATTTGTGCCTGGATCACCCACTGAAGATTCCCTAAGCGGCTGGCGATAAGCTGAAATGGGAAAATAACGACGTAGTACAAAACGATGAAAAAAGAAAGAAAGAAACCTAGTCTGGTATTCTTGGATCTGAGTGCTGTTAATTCTATGCGTGTTTATATAGTTCCTTACATTTTGTATCAAGCTTTGATTCAAATGGTGTATTCTATACAGGTGATGTAATTTTGTTTTCTCCTTTTCTGATGTTTATGTCTAGAACTTCAGGTATCAGAGAGGTCTGACACATATGTAAAATTTTGTAGTCCAGCGGTGATCTCTTGTTCTGTTTTTTTAGGTAATGTTTTTGGGGGCTTGTAAGTTGTATTTCCTTTTGAGTGTCAAAAGTATGCAAATATATCAATCAGAGAACAGTTTAATTTGTGGCTTACTAGTTTTGATCCAGGAAGTATTCAATCCATCAGGCATATAATTTCCATGATTTCTGTAGTGCTTTATTATTTGATGGCATCTCAATCTCTTCAAAGGATGCTACTGATCTCCTTCTCAGAAAGATTGGCTGATATATGTGAGACTGAAGCTGCATTCATGGATCCAATTTTGATCCACAACTAACTATGCAAATGTTAGAATTCCATAATCAGGTTCAGTATATATGATAAAATTTTCTGCCATAAAAATAAGTTGCTAAATGATTAAACTATCTCTACCATTCTTATATTAGATTGCATATCTCTGAGGGTAATTAAGTTTTAATTAAGTACTGAAGTTTGAATTACAGGGGTTTAAGTTTCTCTAAAAGAAGAATTGATCCGAATCACAAGAAAGCAAACGAGTAATTTATCCAAATGACAAATAAAGGTATATGTGACACCAGAACTAATAGGAATGGAGTATAGGAAAGAAGCTTTTTGAGAGTCTCCAGAAAGACTATTAATCTAATCCCAATTGTTCACATATCTAGTTATATTAATAAGAACAGCATAATTGCATCTTAAAAGCTCTTGACTGCTCGTTGACCCAGTCAGAGGAAGCCATGATATATTCCAAGAGAATAATATTATAAAACACCCCCATTCATTAAATATTTATACTAGTGCTCCATTTAAATAATAGTGCCTTTTATCTTTCCACAAACCTTTTTCCCTACTCAACTCCTAATCATATTCTAAAATATATATATATCTAATTAGTTCGAGTCTAGGATTGTATTCTAATTTTGAAAATTTACATAATTGCCATTGAAAACTCTTAAAAGTAATAGAATTGCCGTTAATCCCTTTAGACTCTTTTAGAATTTCTATTACGAATAATCTTTTAACAAATTATTATTAAAATTGTTAAAGATATATAAATAACTAAATTTTTTTAAATTTTTATCTAATATATAATAAGATATATTTTGTAGTTCTATTGTATTGGGTATAATGTTGGATGGCTTGTAAACTATTTTTAATAATAATTTAATTAATTTTGAAAGAGGTAATATAGTGGTAATTATGATAATTTAAAAGTTTTAAGTGATAATTATATAAAAAATTTCATTTAATTATATGGTCTAGCTCAAAGTAGATGAGCCGAATTGGGCTAAGCCTAAGTCGTCAGATTTGTTGGCAGATGGACACCGCTTTGGCATTTATTAGAATTGGATAAGATTTTATACTCTTTGATTAGATACGAGAGAAAGACAAAATTGCCCTCATTTTTCCAACCATTGCATAAATAATGAGATCCTTATATAATTTCAATAACTTTCAAAATATTATAATTACCATTATGTTACTTAATATTATAATTATCATCAAATTATTTTGCTTAGTTAAAACTGTTCAAAAGCTATTTAATAGTTTACCTATTATTGCAGTACAACAACAACAAAAAAAAAAAGAATATTTTGTGAGAGAAAATCGTTAAAGAAATATTTTATTGACTTTAATAATAATTTGTTTGGAATATATATATTAAAAACTAATTATAATATTATAATATTTGATAACTATAATGGCAGATATGAAATTTTAAAAGTTTTCAGTGGCAATTAGGTAAAAAGATGAAATAATAAATGACGGAATATCTGTCTGTCTTTGTCTGTCTCTCTCGCTCTCTCTCTTTCTCTCTCTGCCGTGGAAATTTCTTGACCTACTCCGCAATCTGGAAGTTTCTCAATTGGGTTGAATTCGTGAGAAGCTTAGGTTGAATACTCGTTCACATTTGCTTCCGGTTTGGTCAATTGAAGCTTTGAAGCGATGGTGAAGGTGACGGTGGTAATACCCATCCCTTATTTTGGACAAAGGTCTGAGCTTTTCCCGTAGATGTGTAGATCCATGTCAATAGTTTGTAGAACTGGGTAGTTTCCATTTGGGGGCTGCAGCAATTAATTCCCTACTGGATTAGGAAGGATCAGCAGCCAGTTTGTAGATACTGAGATTTTGGCTGGTTCTAGATTAGATTTCGCTTATTATTAGGGTATTTTGGAGGGGAAAGCAATGTCTTTTAGGAGTATAATCCAGGATATGAGGGATGAGATTGGTAGTATATCAAGGAAGGGATTTGAGGTGAAGCTTGGATACGGACTGCGATCGAGGTCGCATCGGGCGGTGAACGATGGGTCGGGGCTGCCGCTGGTCGATGCTCTGAAGCAGAGTTGTTGGGCTAACATACCCCCGGAGCTCCTGCGAGATGTTCTAATGAGGATAGAGGAGACGTCGGACTCTTGGCCGCCTCGAAAGGATGTGGTGGCCTGCGCCGGTGTGTGCCGGAATTGGAGGAATATCATGAAGGAGATCGTGAAGACCCCGGAGTTGTCCAACAACTTGACTTTTCCGATCTCGTTGAAGCAGGTTTTCTGATATCCAATTATGAATTACTCTCTTTTGGAATTTGGATTACTACTCAATCACTGTTGATTATGTGGTGTTCTCAGAAATCTTTGTCTTGCCTTTGTTGTTTGATTTGGTATCCTATCCTTAAGACAATCTTATAGGAATAAGATTGTTCCTCTTTACGTTTTATTAGGAAATGTTTTTTTTTTTCTTTCTGAATGAGTTAGGTTCTCTGTTTGTAGGCGTCGTGAATTCAATATCTAGGTTGAAATATGTCCATTATTACTTCTTCAATGTAGATTTTTCGCTATCCAATCATCTTTTTTGTTTTAGCACAATGTTTTGAAGCCTTCTGCATGTATGCAGCCTGGCCCAAGGGATATTACTCTTCAGTGCTTCATTAAGAGGAACCGAACTGCGCAGACATATTACCTATATCTTGGCCTCACCCAAGGTATGCTTGTAACCCTCCTTCTGCCTCCTTCTGCAATAAGTACTTTCAGTTTTCATTTTTCTTTGTGTTTTCCAGAGCAACAGTGACTTATCTTGACCTTCACATAGTTGTTGCATTTTGTAACGTGTACTATTGTTGTTATGTAGGTAAGATTGTCTTTTTTTGGGGGGGGGGGTTAAAGTCCATTTTTCATCATAGATGCTCCATTTGTTGCACTTAATGTTTTATCTTTTGATAGCTAGTATAGAGGAAATTTTGGTCATCAAAAGGATTGGAAACTAGGACATATATTAACAGCAACAACTGAGTTAGTTTCCACTAGGAGAGGTAGAATTTATAAAGATGGTTTGCACATAATTAAACAATAACTGGTAGTTGTACTTTCTATGACCATTATGCATGCTAAGAAGGATATGCTTCCTCAAAAGCCCTAAATATTTTAGTGAGTGAAGTGCTCTGTCTACTAGTTTCACTTGGCAGGATAATTATCATGACTATTGAATTGCTACTAGCCTATTACATCGGACACTACAACAATAATGAAAAGCTACTATTCCAACTTTTCGGGTTATTTATATGGTAATTTAAATATTATTGAATCTTTACTTTATTTGGTCTTCCCCTGGTACTTGTGGTACAGTTGTAAAAGCTCTTGGTCGGTTAGTCAGTAGCCTCCTTCTCGTCTTCAAGCACCGTATGGAAGAACTTACAGGCGGTGACTAATACAGTCTTCTCTAGTTTTAATATTTTGATTGCACCCCTTTTGTTCCTGTTAGAGATCCTAGTTCTAGTCAACAAACTTGCCATTGAGAATAGGTATCAGAAACGTGTGGCTTGTATGTGTATCTCAAGAACCGCAGCTTCTGACATTGTATAGAACATTTGGCTTGCTGTAAATATTATAGCAAAATTTTATTTCATGTACAGAAGTTTGCTTAAATTTGCTGCCGTATTAGTTTGAAATTTTGGTTACTATGCTTAGCTCACTTGGGAAAAAAACTCAGTTATTGTATCATTATTTATAGACAGAATATAGTGGAATGTGTTTTGTAGGCCTTGCACTCTATCTGACATAGTCTTATTAGGGTTGTGGCAGGTCACACTCTTTTACTGTAGTGTAAGCAGTGAGTGTTTGAACAGATCAAGTTCTAGGTAATCCAAGAATGAAAGGATCAGATTTGGCAATTGAGCAAAAAATGTATACTTACATCCTATTATATTAATTTAGCGATAATTTTATTTAGACTCGTTGAACTATCGCTCATTTCTATATACACCCAATGATTTATTTTTTGTTACACACAGACCCCCTAAGTTATTGAAAACCTCTCAAATTCCCTTGATGTTAGTTTTTTTGTTATTTCTCTGTCCGTAAGTGGTCACATGATCTACATGACTAAATTTATGACCTTTTATACCTTTATTTTTGGAGGGAAGAAAGACAAAAAAATATTAATATACTTAAATTTTATTAAAAGTAGAGTGGCATTTTTGTCGGTTCATCTTTTTCATTAATGATGTCAAGGAGGGTTGGAGGTTTTTAATAGTTTAAGAGGTCTAAGTGTATTAAAAAAAGTTTATGGTTGTACGTGGAAATAGACAATAGGTTAGAGTGTTTAAGTGGAATTATCTCATAAATTTAATAAAATCCAATGGATCAGATTTGGAAATTGGAATTTTGGCTTGTTTAGAAGAATGTGTTGAGCTAGATCCTTCTCTTGTTAAGGAATTAAGGCATCCGGGGAAAAGATGTTTATTTAAACCTAGTCATATTAATTAATTTAGGCCATTTGATTACAGAAGGTATGTCAAAACCTTTTCTCGTGTATTTGTTCATTATTTATAGAATCTAAGTCATCCATGTAAGTGTGCATGCAATGCGATGCCTCATGTATGTTGGCATGTCAAATATTTTTTACATTTGCTATGCAGTCCTGGAATTTACATGACCTTTTCTCTCTCCTATTTCTCTATGTTCTTACTATTTACTGGGTAATTACTTCTCCAGCATTGACAGATGATGGGAAGTTCCTTCTTGCTGCTCGCAAATGCCGACGTCCTACTTGCACTGACTATCTTATTTCCCTTGATTTGGAGAACATGTCAAAGGGAAGTGGTTCCTATATCGGGAAGCTAAGGTGAGCTGTGGCTCTAATATTTTCGGCTTTTGCTTCTGAGTGTTGAGAGTCATATTTTTCAGTATTTTAAATTTGATCTTTGCATTAATGTTTACCTGCCAACAACTTAAAATATAAGCAAAAAACTTAAAGGCCTCGTTTTGTTCATGCATAAAGTTTTATAAAGATAACTTTATGTGCACCCCTTAAATATAAATTAGGTGCATCTATAATTTTACTCACGTTTTGTTGTTTGGTTGTAAAGCACAATGATTACCATGAATAAGTTTATATAAGAACTTGTGTTTAATTACTAGCTATGAATAAGTATATTAATTGTACTAAAAGTCTTGCTTAGAAAATTCGCATAACTTTATCACATCTTCTACTTGTGATAATATTTTATGCATAATTTGCTATGTGACCTATCTTATACAAAGTTTGACCAAAATATGCAGAAGCGAATGTTTGGCTGCAAAATATATTTAAAAAATCTTAATTCATGAATAAGTAACTCTTATTCACAAATCAAATATCACCAAACTGAGTGTTTAAAGTGGTTGATGTTTATATCGAGGAAATAAAAGATGCACAACTTGAAGTGCTATAGGAAGATAGTCATCTTCCTTATTCTACTTTTCTAATGAATGTTCTTGCAGAATTCTCTAAGTTGAAGACATTAACAGTGAATTATCAATTACCCTCTAATTCTAGAAATAGAGCTCCAATAAGTAACTATAAATTTGTGAAGGGGTTTCCTTTGCTTCATCATTAGGAAAGATAATTGATAAGTGGGTCTTGAATTCTTGTAAATATAAATGAAAATTTGGCAGTAGTTTTTAATCTATATACTTAATTTAAAGCATCTTAAATGTGCTAACTCTCTGCAGCTAAACCTGGCTGGCTAGAATAACAGTGCACAGATTATATGGTCAACCTGTACAAACTATACTTTTGTATCTGAAAAGTAAACAGATAATAAAAGTTACTGTGAATGAAATTATATACAATATAATGTGCTTGCATAGAAGAAATACTAGGATTTCTCAGTAGGAGAATTTTGTGTTACATTTTGTAATCTGAAAAGGTTGTGAAAAATTGAATTTTGTAAGACGAACTAACTGTTCTCTTTCTCTACTAATGGCAGATCAAACTTTTTAGGAACCAAATTTACAGCCTATGATGCTCAGCCTCCTTATGCTGGAGCCATGGTCTCAAAAAGTAGGTCCACACGTTTAGTTGGTTCCAAGCAGGTCTCCCCCAGAATTCCTCCTGGAAACTACCCTGTTGCACACATTGCTTATGAATCTAATGTGTTGGGTTCAAGGTACAAATAATCTTTTATTTGTGGTTGTGCTATCTGTACTCTTAAAGCTTTCAATTACTACCAAGTACTCATATTGACCTCTTAAAATTTAAGCTTGTAGCTTGATTTTTTCCCTTGCTTGTTGTTCTATTAAAGTGATGAATCTGCTTCACAAATTTCATTCAGAGCTTTAAGCAATTCTACCTTAGTTTATACTTTGTATATGTACTGTGTACTGGTACCACTACTAATTCTCTGTTCTAGTAAGATTGTGTTGGAACTCAGATTCTTGCACTTCCATCAATCTGAGTCTTTTCTGCTTCACAAATTTCATTCAGAGATTTTAAGCAATTCCACCTTAGCTTTTTTACTTTATACATGTACTGTGTACCAATACCACCGCTTATTCTCTGTTCTAGTAAGATTGTGTTGGAACTCAGATTCTTACACTTCCATCAATATAGTCTTTCTTTCATTCTGTTGTTCATGTTGGTCTGGAATTAATTGCAGAAATGAGCAAGATGTATATATGGTCACACACACTCATCAGAAAATGAGAAAAAGTAAAAGTATCATCTGTCTACACTTGGGATAAATGTTTACAATATCAAGGAACAGCCAGTGCTAAAAGAGTGTTAAAACTTTTTGATATGTTTAAACATAAAATATTTAGTCTCTCTCTCACTCCAGATACACACACAGTATATAATGTAGATGTGTTAGTGTTGGTGTGTGCATGTGCGTGTGCTTATATATATATATATATATATGCCATGTAGACGTGTGTGTGTGTTTATATATATATTATGGATAGGTTAATAGATACCCAACATTCAGTAAACTCAAAGTAAAAAAATCAGAGCTTTTTCAACAATGTAAAGAAATACAAGTACTTCCTTTAGTCCACAAACCATGAGTTAGCACTTTCAGAAGTCAACTATGTTTTGGAGGTTAGTCAACAACACTTTTAGAATGTTATAATGGTAGTTCTGACAAGAGAAAATGTTAAAGGCCATTGTGTCCCTTGCCTAATTCTCACTTTGCAAGTCCTGCTTGTACTTTGTACCACTCTCCTTTATTTGGTAACTATAACTATCAATACCTTCGATGTCATAATATGGACTTACCTAGGAAGGCAAGACCAGTAGAATGAAGATGTTGATATGATAAGTTTGATTAAAGTGTTTCTATGTGCTTGTCGGTTTCAAAAGGAAGACGGGAGTGATACTCTCCCTTGTGCAAGTACTTTAGTTGACTATCAAGTTTGTACTCTCACATAGCACCATGCAGTTTAGACTTTAAATATGAGAAAGGGCTCAAAGGAGATTATCATCTCCTTTTGGAAATGGTTTTCTGCAAAGAGGGAATATTGGTAGTCCAATTGATAGTAGAGAAAATGATTGGTTTTGCATGACCCTTCACTTCATGTGTGTTTGAACTTTGAAGTGCATATGTCCAATAGACCTGCATACGTCTAGTCATGCTCAAGCACAGGCATGTACACACATATGCATGCACAAAGCTACTACTTTTACAAATTATTGACCAAGGGATATAACAATTTTTATCATTAAGTATAGTTCACCTCATTTCAACTAGAGATTTTGCCTTCTCAGTAATTCTGTCTCTCTGACCAAGTTAACTGCTACCTTTTCATATATAATTTACCAGGTTAAGCATTGGAGATCCCTTAGATTGTTGTTTTTTTTTATAATTAGGCATATTTGAATTAGGAACTTTAGCTAACTTTTTTTTTTGTTCTTTCATCATATAAGAAAACAATCTGATGAGCATAGAGGCTTTTAGGTAGTATATATCATGTGAACTTTACCAAAATCCATGTAAAGATAAAGTCATGCATTGTTCAAAATCCTCAGGTTAGCATAGTAGTATGGTTTATCAAGAATCAAGATAAATCACAGGCATTGTGATATGATTTATTCTGCATTGTCTTGGAAACAGGGGTCCTAGAAGGATGCAATGTTTGATGGACTCGATTCCTGCTTCTGCAATTGAACCAGGAGGGGTGGCTCCCACACAGACAGACTTCCCGATCGGCAGTCTTGATTCTTTCTCTTCGATTCCATTCTTCAGATCCAAGTCAGCTCATGTGGAACAGTTACCATTACCATCTGCTGGTCAAAAGGAAGGAAAGTTGGTGTTAAAGAACAAAGCTCCAAGGTGGCATGAACAGCTTCAGTGCTGGTGCCTGAATTTCCGGGGACGAGTGACAGTTGCATCTGTGAAGAATTTCCAGCTAGTGGCTTCAGAAGAGAATGGGCAAGCCAATCAAGAGCATGATAAGGTGATTCTCCAGTTTGGAAAGGTGGGAAAGGACTTATTCACCATGGATTACCGCTACCCGTTGTCGGCATTTCAAGCATTTGCTATCTGCCTCAGTAGTTTTGATACCAAAATAGCCTGTGAATAAGTCGAGGTATGAATCTCATTTCTTGGATGCACATCTTTCTCTGCAAAATTAATTGGGCGAATGTACAGGTCAAAACAAGTCAATGCTTATCAGAATGCTGTTAGCTTCCCAATTCTTACATAGTTATCCTGTAGTACTGCACCAATGTTCTCACCATCATCTTCTGACATCAACATGAGTCAGCTTCAGAACAAGTCAAAACTCAAAAGTAGGCCCATAGCAGTTCACTGTATTCATTATTTAGCAACTTAGCATGCACTATATCATTGTCATAATTGTTAGCATTATAATTCATGTCCTTTAACCATCAATATTAGGTCGCTACAGGTGCAGTTGTGCATTAACTAATGTATATCATTGTCATGAATCATGATTGTTAGCTTTAACATTCATGTCCTTTAACCATCGATATCAGGTTGCCAGGTGCAATCATGCATTAGCTAATGTTTCAGCTGATCTTTCTAATGTTCTTTGAGCTTGATGCCAATCCTTAATGAGTGCATCAAATTTTGAAACTATTGCAGGTTAGGCAAGAAAGATTTGCAGTCAAATTAGTAAACTAGCTGGCTTCTAGGGGTATCTATTTTACTAGACCCAGTTTTACGCATGTGGTTATAGAGAGCTTCTTGCTGGCAGGAACACTTTTTAAGTGATTGACATATCTTGTTTGGGAAAAGAAAATAAGAAAAAGAACTATCTATTTAATCAGCACACATTCAACAGTTCAAACTGCTAAAGTAAACATGTATTGAAAACAAGAACGTCACTAAAAAGTTTAGCTCTTCTTTGATGTTTTATCAAGTTTGTATTGTCTCTCTCGTAAAGTCAGATATAACCAAAGTAGAGGTACTTTATCAAGTCTTGTGATGACTTCATAAGTATATATATATATATATATATATATATATATTTGTCTGCTCATCGGAAAATCTCAGAAAATCTAGAAATGTGGCTAGTCTTGAACTCTAATCTCTCTGCATTACCTGCTTTGTTGATTTACATATATATAGACCAACTTCATAGGAAAGATAAAAATAATCGTACATTCTGCATTAGAGATATTTAATTTCACTTGAGATTAATGATATTGCGATAACTGTCACACATAATCAAGGATATTTCCTAGGAACACTTCTTCAAACTTCTCAAAGTTATAGTGAATTTGTGTTCCATTCTAAGCATTTTTTATCCTCAGGCACTTCTAAATGGTGGACCGTCTGAATAAAGCTTGGGAAAGAGCAAGACGGCACAAATTGAGGACTAAGGCAAAAGTAGAAGATTTTAGCCAGTTTGATATCCTGTACCTGTTAGAAATCAATGTATTCTGTACATAACTGTTCTGAAGGTGTGCTCAATCCTGTTTGTCATCCTCACATACCTGGGTCATTCACCTGTGTGAGGACAACTAGAACGATAGACCAGTTTTAACTTATTTCACCAAAACATGCAAATGCTGCCATGCAATTTCACGGCTTTTATAGAGGAATCAGTTTGTCACTATGTTACAAGGTAATGTTGTGGCTGCTGTTTAACTTGGTTGATAACTGAAGTAATCTTTCAGTATTGGTTTGTGTAAATTAATTGTAATCAAATGTTAACGGTCAGGTTCTTGTTTGAATTGATACCTGCATTGTATGTACTAGTAAATTTGAAGTCGATCGTGTAAATCCTGAGTGATTGTTTTCGCTCTTTTGGCCCAAGATATTGGTAGTCCAGAGAGTTTATTCTTTCAAGCCATCATGTGTTAAGATACTCAAAGCATTCAAGCTAGCAGGGTAGGATTAGTTTCTGGATGTCTAGTTATGTTTTTATGTTTAAAACTTGGTTGCATAGTAGATGCTATATTTCTCTAGCCATCAATGTGTTCAAACTTCAAATGATGTTGGGTTTACTTGGTAGCAACAAAATTCAGCTTCTGTAGCAGACCTAACTTAACTTTATGTAGGCTTACTTTGTTGGGTTCCTTCATCTTTTGCCTGCTATTTAGTGTTGTATAATTTCATTACTAGTTGAGTTATAGTTGTAGTCCAAGATCTATACATGCTGAGAAATGCTTGCTTCTGATCAAAACCAAGATGACTGTTTTATCTTCACAAAGCCAACAAAATTAATTGCAACCTCACTGAGAAGTGACAAGAATTTGTTTAAGGTTTTCTATTTGTACATGTATACCCCCTCATAAGCTCCCTATTTGCTTGTATAACCCGACTCTAGATTTCGTATTTGTATGAATATCCCTCAAAATATGTTGTTTTTGCATGATTCTCTAGTTACTTTTTGATAATTATATGTTAAAATATGAAGCAGTTAATAGGTCAAATAACAAAAATGTATATTATTATTTTAGGGTTAAATATATTTTATCCTCTTATATTTATGTCCAAAATTATTTTACCCTATCTGCTTTAAAAAGTTTCAAATTAATTTCTATACTTACGACTAAAGTGAGACCGTTAGTTTTTCTTATTTAAATTAATGAAAGCGTGCTTTGTTTAAAATTGGATTGATGTTGTTATAATTTGAATCGATGTACACAAACTATGAGTCCCTTTAACTAATGTGATCCGAGCCTTGTGGGCCCACCTCACGAGGGAGATCGGGTTTGCTAGATAGAATCTATTTATCGTAGTATGCATTAGGATCGTGTAATTTAACATCCGACCAACGACATTCAAATGCCACAATCCAATGGCAGTAGAAGATCGACAGCATGACTTGCATGCTGTGGCAGTGGTGGAGGTGCCACACAATTTCGAGCTACTCTTCTCCACGTCACGGTAACGCGTGGAGGTGGGACCGAGCCCACCTGCCACTCCGCCGTCGCCACGTGACCACCCCGATCTCTCTCCCTTCCTCTCTCTCTAATTTTCTCCTGCCTTTTCTCTCATTCTCGCTCTCTCTAACTCTCTCTAACTCTCTCTCTCTCTCCCTTTAGTTCCCCAGCAGCCATCGATTGCTGGGAAGGGCATCGACCCTTCTACCCGCCGATGAGTTTCTCTCTCTCTCGTTCTCACGATTTCCTCTTAGGGTTGCCGACGAGAGATCGGTCGTTGAGTGGCCACCAGCGGCCATTCCCCTCCATTGCGGCCCAAGCCCCCTCCCCTTTCCTTTTTCTCCATCTTCCTCTCCTTCTTCTTCTCCTCCTCCACTTCTTTCCTCTCCTCAAGCATTGCCCTGTTTGCATGGCAAGGTGCTGGGCCCAGCCCAGCACTATGTGTAGTTTCTTTTTTTTAAGACATTATTAATTACTATTTAAATTATATTTGATTATGTTATTAGTTATTTAACTATTGTAGTTAATCTAATGTATTTAATTTACATGAATTAAATCTAATTATATCAGGTTTAGCAAAATACCTGTAATATAAATTACTATATTAATCCTAACTAGGTATAGTAATTATTAGAGCTATGTACATATATTCATATGTAATTATTTGTATTAATTTAATTCTTATTTTCTTAATTATCAAAGAGAATAATAGGCACATAATTATGTTTTATATACATTATTAGATAATATAATTTTAGTTAATAAATAACAAAATAAAGGAATTAACAGTATATGATTACAACGAAAAATTTTATTCTAGTCAAGTTAGTTCTAATTAGTGAAAAGACTGACATTCTATGTTATAAATAATTTCAAATTTTGACCCCCCCCCCCCCCAATCGAGGACTGATCGTTGTTGTGGCAACGTGAATGAGTGGTTGTTTTATAATTTCAGTTGTGGTGAATAGTCTTATTCCCTATCAAATTAGAATATATTATATAGTTATGTATATACATATTTTGGCCTCCAACATGATTATATGATATTATCTAGAGATGATTTCGATCGAGCATTTTATCATTCATATAAGTAGACTGATCCTAGATATGAGTATATTGATGATATATAGAGATGATTAGAGATGATTATACTGTTATGACATAATGCCGAGATGATATGTAGCATGTAGAGATTTCATCGCATTATAGATTTCTTTTGACTCCTCTTCCACTTAAATTCTTGATATACATGACTTGTTATAATACTGAATAAAATGCATGTGATGTATCATTTAGAAGGAAATGCATGAGTTCTCATGGATAGGATACTTGGTAAAAAGCATGAGGATACCAAGTGGGCACGAGAGTTAGGGCGTGTTTGGAGTTGATTGATCACTTGACATAGTCGCGATATTGTGGCCTTACGCCCGAGGTCAGTAGTCTATGTGTACAACAGACATTCGTACACATGTTGTTCGCTAGAACATATACGGAGAGTTATCCTTATATGGTTTGAGTACTCAGGTTTGGATGATGATGATACCCTTAACGGTTGGCAAGGTATGATTATATGATTGAGATACCATTAACAGTTGGCAAGGTTTGTTCTGAGCTTTCGGGTTGGATTATAAGACCGGGTACCGAGTGTTGACTGTGCACAGTGGTATAGTATGATGATGTTATACCAAGATGTCGATGATAATTGTGATACTGAGAATTGCATATAGTTATTGAGTAATTATCATAATTTAGATACTATTGCATTTAACATCATGACATGGTCGGCATACATCATATATGTTATATTTGAGAGTGATACGACGATAGTTTGACATAGAGGTTTATTTATACATTATTAAGTGTTTGTATTCTTGATCAATTATAACATGACATTTACTATAAATCTAGGATTATCGAGGACTTGCTTATATGTTCATTCATAGCATGATGCTTATTTCTGATTCATATTATCTAGTACATGATTTACTCTCTTTTTGACATCACTAATTCAGGAAAAGACCTATTCACTGAGCTTTTAGCTCATGACTCTCTTTGTTTTCTTTTTTCTAAAAACTCAAGTGAATAAGTGAAGCAGAATACTTCCTTAGAGGTCTTGCCAGTGGATGATAAGTAGAGTGTGATTAGTGTTATACGCTAGATACGTTATGTTATATGATGTATCAGTTGACATCTTTCAAAGTGTCTTTATCCTTATTTTATATTTTAGTAGGTGACTTTGTACTTGTATAATTATGTATATACCACCGTTGTGTGTATATAATAGTGAAATGCTCTTGATGATATGTTGTAGCCTGTGTGGGACCCTATTAAGGTTATCTATTGACAGTCAGACTTGAGTTATTCTTAGTTTAGATATTGTGGATAAAATTATGATGTTGATACAGATTTATTTGATTGTCGTCATATCTAAAAGAAAAAAATCTTAACAGAAAAAAAAATATAATTTAAAAATTAGACACACATAATTAAATCTTCTTGTGCCACTTTTTAACGTAATGTGATTTTTAAAATAGATATCACATACAAAAACTAGCTATTATAGCTATTAAATTAAAATTATAAATTTTAGAGGGGTATTAAAATATTTGCAAATATGTAAACATAACTATACTAAATATTTTACAAAAGAAATACATATAAATATCAACTTTATAAGGAATCATGAAGTACAAATAAAAGCCATGTCTTCAGATGCCTCAATAATAACACATTACTACAAATTATTTTACATTTATATCTAGAGTCTACATTTGTATCTAGCCATAACTACTGCCTCTGAGTATTTCTCAGTCCATGAATAATAATAATGCATACGAGTATTAACAGTAAAGAAGAACATATGTATGTATATATCTATATATATCTATATATATCTATATATATCTATATACATATATATATAGATATAGATATATAGATACATACTCCTCAAACTGCTTGCATCTCCCGATCGTTTCCTGCCGGCGCCGCCGAACCAATCGGAAGAGACAAGCCATTGTCTTTGTTGTCGGTGCTCACCAAATCATCTGAATCCAGCTCTGTCTGCTTTACGCTCCTCACAAACTCCGCAAACGTCGGCCAATGCTCCGGAGAGAAGAACTCTGCACCCATCCTCTGATAGGTAAAAGATCCCACGCTCAGAGTCTCCACCATGAGATTCTCCTTGATTCTTCCAAAACCTCCGAGCGAAGAGTTCTCACCGGCGATTCGCACCCCATGCTTCTCGCACGCTCTCGTTATCTGAGACAGCAGCGGTGGTGACTCCGACGAGTCCATCCCTGCGATGACCATCGTACAAGAATTCCGTGCAAACAACTCCGCGACGGCGTCGTACCCATTTCTCCGATCAGTGTTATAAAACCCCGCGGTTAGCTCGGCGGGACACGACCGGGTGTTATGCCACCAATGCAAAAGAGGCACCTTTGCGGATAATTGAACAGGCAGTTCATCGAACACCTTGGAGGCAACTGAGAGGACGCGATCGCCGTGGGTAAGGAGCTGCTTGGAGTACCAGGAGAGGAAGAAGTCACCGTAAGGGGTCTCCCACTTGCCACCGTTGTTCTTGAAGAAGTCGGTGGAATCTGGAGATTGATGGTACGCCGGAGCATCGTGGGGGCCCGAGAGTCCCCAAAGTGGGTTGTTGGATTCCTCGGCATGGCGCTTTAATTGCGACATCATGTACTTGTCGTAGCATTGGAATTCTCCGACGCCGGTGAAGGGATGGGTTGAGGTGGTGGTCGGTGGGAAGGATGGGTACCGGAGCTCGCCATTGGGGCCGAGGGAAACGGAAACTTCCTAGAGATGAAAGAGCAAGAAGCAATCAGCAAAATTCTAAAGCACATAATTACTCCATTGAACATAAAAAAGACACGCCTTTTGTTAAAAGGTAGATAAATTACCGTAATGGTGGAACCGAAGAACTCCGCGAACGCCTCGCGAAATCCGCGGAAGAACCCGTTGTAGCACTCGATCGGAGTCTTCCCCTCAAGCACCGGGACCTCGTCGACCGCAAAGGAGAGGCAATCCATGTGGCGCTGACCGGACCGGTCCGTGAATAGTATATCCGGGTCAACGGCGGCAGCGCGGGAGACCCATTTGGGTAGTGCGATGTTGGGCCGGCGAGAGGCGTGGAGGTGGAGGGAGACTCGTAGGCGGAGCCCGGCGGCTCGGACCATGGCGGCGAGGGCGAGGTATCCGGCCCACTCGAATTGGGTCGAGGAGTCGGGCTGGGCTATGGACCAGAAGATTGGTAGTTCGACGCCGTGGATCCCCAGAAGCTTAAGAGCTCGGAGTCCGGCGGAGATGGCCTTGGGGTGGTTGACGGTGGTGGTGACGGAATCTAGTGGAAGGCCCACGAAGAGTTCGATCGGAGTACCTTTTTCCTAATAAAAAAAAATCCAAAATAATTAGAAAACAAAGAAGGGCTTTTTACAAATTAACACCTAAATTTCACAGGAGGTTCCCACAATCTATTATCATATAGGCGGCGATGTGATAAGGAAGGGAGGGATTACCAAGTTCTTCTTCGGCGGCGACTTCTTCTTCTCCACCACCATTTCCGCTCGAACGCTCTTGAGCCCAACTCGAGTCGCCCTTCTCCTTGCGGATCCGAATCCAATTCGCCTAATCATCGATCCGACCCGAATCGACTCGGAGAAGCCAACGCTCCTCATCGGAAGAGCTCCCGGCTTCGCCACGGTCTCCGTCGTCCTCATCAATACACCCTCCATGGATTCCAACAAAGAGAGAAGAATAGAAAACGCGACGTGAAGATAAAAATTAGGGGATGTAAAGATAAAAATTGAGGGTGAGGGGAAAGAGGAAGTGTTTGATTTGATTTGATTCGATTCGATTTGGGGAATTTGGTAGTTTGGTTTGCGTTTGGAGAGGCCAGGAAGAAGAGGTCGCGGATATAAAAAAGAGTAAAATGGGAGGCCACGTGGCATGCTCATCCTTAGCTGCAAATAAATCAAAGGGCTCGTATGGTATTGCGTTCCACTTAATACCACAGGTTTGCTTATTTCTTTTTATGCCCTCATCCTTTGTCTTAATAACGGGTCCTACCACTATTCCTCTTGTTAGAGAACGTGGGCGTTTTGGGTAATTAGCATCTCTTTGTTTTGTATTATGTTCGTCGTGGGAAGTGGTTCTTGGACGGTGGAGGATAACATGGAGATTCTGACAGGTTTTTACCGCGGATCTGCTACTCGGCCTCAATTAAGCTATGGCCCGATGGCTAGCCTACGCGTGGCTATTTACTTGTTGCAGGTTGTTCAAGAATCCTCGCGACATTAAGAGTAACGTGAGGATGAGGTGGCAGTCCGACATGATGATGGATTTAGTTGAAAGATTGGACCACACCGAGAAGCGGTTGGCAGTACAAATTGGAATACTGAAGCCACGTTTTTGATGCTTTGAAAAATTCTATTAGATACCTTGGGGCATGGAATATGGTGTTGGCTTATCCAGAAGAGATATCCAAATTATTGATCTTATCTATTAAATCCAGGGGGATAATAATAACTTAACCCCTTTCATTCGACAAGAATGAAATAGAATATTTTTTGTGGATAATAATAACTTAACCCCTTTTATTTGACTCTACCAAACGGGCTGTTGTAGATGGTGGAGCGTGGAAAAAAGAAGCCAAGTCCAAACTTAGGGTTGGTTTGTTGTCATGTAGAAGGGATGTCGGAGGGACAGTAAGATCTGACAACTCCGGCCTGATTGCTTGGATCCGCGAACCACACATATAATCCAGTGTGGTTTCTGTAGATCCCGAACATCCAATTGGCCGCCCGCCGAGGAGGTGGAGTGCGGGTCTCTCTTTTTATGGATAATGCAGTAGAGTCACCAATGGTTGAGGTGGCACGCAACTTGGGCAATCATGGTGGCATTAAAGAATCTCATCCATGCTGTGTTGTCCCCGTTTCTAGACTAGGCTTTGGCTCGACGTGTCGCATCCGGTAATTATAGAATTGCTTAATTTCATTTTATCGTCTCGCAGTTTAATTGAATGGCTAATGTGCATTTTTGACCCATGTAGTTATTGTCTAAAATCACTTAATCCTCCTTTAATTCAAAAAATTTCAAATCAGTCTATCTAGTTTAATACAGTCGTTATGGCTATTTTGGTCATTTAACTATATCATTATAAAATCTGTATGTTGTCTTTAACTAACAAGATATTGACATTTTGGCATCATTAAATTAAGTTTAATAAAAAAAACTAACACCTTAGTTATAAATATAAAGACTAATTTGAGATTTTTTAAAGTACAAAGGCTAAAGTAATTTTATACATAAGTACGGAACTGTAAAATATATTTAACCTTTAATTCAATTAGTATAATTTTTTTAATAGTTTTAATATAAGCATTTAATATTTTTGTGGTCCTGACTAAAATACAACGGGCTAGTATGTAGGAAATGCCATGAGAAAGTATAGAATATAACGGGTTTGTATAAAAATGTCAACACAAATTGTTAGAATTAAGAGTGACTAGTTATTTTGTTGATCTAGCAAGTAACGTGAAGTATCAATTATTTATCCAAGTACTATATTTGGTTTAATTATGTAGAAAAAAATTCAAAACTTGTCTTGAATTGTTTATATATTTGTCAAGCAACATATGTTATCATATTTATATATCGACATATAAATTCTATAGCATATAAATTTATTGGGAAAATCTTTTATGTTTAATAAACATCGGTCAACATACGGTGGTGTGTCTTTATGTCGATGTATATACATGTGTCGGCTAATGGATTTCTTTCGATAGTTAACCACCAGGGAAATCAATTAGCACCGGTAAATATCTTAGTGTCGAAATATGTACCTTATGTGATGTATACATATGTTAGCTAATAAATTTCTTTTGGTAGTTAACCGTTAGGGAAAGCATTTTGGCCGATGTGTAAAAGCACTAGTAAAGAAATGTTTACAAACAAATGATGGTAAAAATTTTTACCGCTTGGGTTCTGTAACATTCCACAAAACAGCACAAGTGTTGAGCACGTGCTTGACATTTTTCCCCTTTTTCTTCTCTCTTCTTTCTTTCTCTCTCACCCTACAACCTCTTTTTTCCCTATTCATTCTCGTTGCACAATTGCTGTTGCTAGAGCGTGCCAGTGTTGTCAAATGATCTGTGGGAGATTCCTCAATTTTCCTCTTTATTTAATTTTATTTTAATAGCACAAATAGTCTTATCTCTCTACCTTTAGTTTGTTTGCCTTCATTGGAAAAGATGGCTGTCTGATCATCTCATCTCGACATCATGCCGGTCTGAGGAGATTCATCTTGCTAGGCTTTTATTGGTTGTTGTCCTTCTTGGGTTCTTCCTTACCCTGGGAGCGGCCACACCGAGTGGCTCCTTCTTGTCAATTTTCGAGGGTGAATCTAACCATCGTCATAACCATCTTCACTCTTCGCCTGGTCAAGAGCTCTTCTCTTCATGAGGAAGCTTTTAATGTCGTCCTTTGGTGCCCTTGCTACTTAGTTTGTTGGGCAAGTCATCTCTATGGCGATCGACAGTGGAGTAGGGTCGAGCATCGACGACCACCTCAATTAGCCACTTTACACCTCGTGAAGGTTGCTATGGTGGTGGAAATGGGTTCACTATCGTTGATTGGGATAGTCGATGGCAAAAATTATTTGACAACTCTCTTCATTATCAAGCTTCTCCTCTTTGAGGTGAGACCTTTTTTTCACCTCCGATGGAGTTGTTGCCTCGTTGTTTCTTCCCTTTTTTCACATCTGATGGAGTTGTTGCCTCGTTGTTTCTTCCCTAGCATGTAAGAAGTCGTCGATGACTGACTTTACTATTGGTGGCAGTGATTGCCAGTAGCCACCTCTTTCTCTCTTAACTTAGCTATTTATTTTCTATGGAGAGAGAGAGGATGGGGGGAGGGGGGATGGTGTTGGGCTTGGGTTGGGTGCAACTCAACCCAAGTGGCGAGTGGGGCTACAAGTAGCCCAGCCCAAGTTGGCTTAAGTTGGGTGAGGCCTAGCCCAAGTTGACTTTGGTTAGGTGAGATCCAACCTAAGGTGGGATAGATTTTGTTGTAGCTAGCCCAACCTAGTTTTGCCTTTATTTTGGTTGCGACCTAGCCTAGGTTGGGCTGGGCTTTTTTACCAACCTAATGGGGGTGATGTTATGGTCTTTGGGTTGGTTGCAGCCCAACCAATGTTTTATGCCTATATTGGCCAAAGTATGTTAGTTGCTTTTTAATTTGTTCTAATTTATTTTATTTAATTAACCATGTCAACTTAGGCCCTTAAATTTTATATATTATATTTACTATTAATTGACGATAATTAGTGTAATAGTGAATATGAATGTATTTGTATTCATTACACTTAATGACATGTTAAATCGTTATTATTACTATAACAATTTTACCTGAGCAATAAATAAAAAAATTCTCAAGTGGGCATACTCAAACCTATAGCGACAGCCTGTGGATTATTTAAATAATTAGTTTCAGATAAAATCTTATGCTTATACTTTTATTACTATATGAAGATAATCTTGTGGCGAAAAAGAAACAAGTTAACTGAGAAACGGTGTCAAACAAGTAAATCATCCATAGTCTAGGAGTACTTACTATTGAGGTAATATTTATTTTATAGTTTTATCACATACATATTATGCATGTGTAGATACTTATATACTAGTCAACATAATTATATTTATTTAGAGCTTTACAATTATAGATGAAATATTAAATACATTCTTGGGGTATGATAACTATGATTTATATGTTGCATGGTTGCCGATGTTAACCTCTGCACCACTTACACATCAACATATAGTTAAGTTTTACCTCAGTAGTGTCTTTTACTCTTTCAGCCAGATGTTAGGAGGTAGAATGTATCTACTACCTATATCTATATTAACTAATGTTTGAGGTTGTTAGGTCTTAGAGAGGACTATCAGTCATCATGTATGCTAGTTTAAGCAGGCGTGAAACTACTGAGTACTAAAACTAGACAGTGGATGATATATAAACTATATCTGTGGGATAGGGGTTGTTGGACTTAGCGGTACCCGATGGGTGCAAAGTGAGGGCGCTTGTGTGAGCTCAGTGCTCTATGGCTATGTTGATCCTAGTGCTCCACAATTATGATGATGAGTTGAGGCCTGTGTGGGTAACATTTGGGTGCGTGTGATGCTGATCCATGTGATGGTGGTGAGCCTATAGTAGAGATACTTAGTCTACAACAATAGATAGTTAGTTAGTTGTTCTTTAGATAATGAACAGACGATAATACCATTAGATGTCTTTCCTCCTCGATTGTGTTGCTCAATATGAGCATTTAATGTTATTATAGTTGTGGCTCTCCACGAGCTTGAGTCAAAAAGAATTTGATAGTTTGGAATAATGCATAACATGTTTATTGTTATTAATACATGTAACATTTAGTTATGGACAATGGGCATATTGTACGGATGCATTACTTACTTGGCTTTATGCGTCCTTAGTAAAATGTGTAAATTAGTAGATAATCTCAAGTTCGTAGAGGAGCTGGTGAGGATTATTTATAACTCAACTATTTATTTTATTCTTGTAAATTAAGCTGATGGAATGTAGCCCTTTGCGCGGGCATTAGTATCAAATGGAGTGTATGTATATGTATTTTTGGGCTTGTTATAATCTATGATATTTTGGGCTTCTTTTTACTTGAGTTATTTGTAAAAATTTTGAGCTTTTATTTTATATACTATATATAAATATTGACTAATATATATTGTGGAAACAACGTAAGTTTTACTCAAGTGAAAAACACATGTATTTAGAGACGGGTATTTTAGATTTATCTAATATTTATTTAAATGCTAGTGTAAGTTTTCATCGGTGCTTATATAATTTATAACAGTATATAAAGAGGCCAATGAAAACTTGTTTTGGCCTAGTTAACCTTAAACTACTTCC
Organism: Typha angustifolia; assembly: GCF_048772165.1. NCBI lineage: Eukaryota > Viridiplantae > Streptophyta > Magnoliopsida > Poales > Typhaceae > Typha > Typha angustifolia. Next base: position 3,616,342 of record NC_133252.1, on the reverse strand, counting down.
AAAAATTAGGTGTTTGATTATACAGAATTCAAGTGGTGTCATAATACAAGTAATACGATATGAAAGATAGAATTTAGGAAGTATTTTATGTCAAACAACTAAAACACACTTTATTAGCTTCATAATAAAGGAGAGAGAAGATAACACAAGAGGAGAGAATGGTTGAAATAATACTTGATCGAAGTGATGTCTTTTCAAAGAAAAATATAATATTGGTAAATAAAACATAATTGGATAGAAGAAGAGAATAGAGATAAAAATGTATTTAATTAGGTTGTGTTGAAGCCATATTACTTTAAACTAGTGTTTGAATACATAATTAAATTAGTCTTCACTAAAATGGTTTAAAAATAGATCTAAACTTGACCCAAATGAGGAGAGGCAAAGCGCATAATACTAGTGAAGATAGTAAATCATAATAATAATAATTTAAATCATGTTTATAGTTACTATGTAGATCATCCTAGACTACGGACTACAAGTGAAAACAAGTCATATTAAATTCAATTTTAATCTAGATTTATACTGGACTTTTGCTACATATGAGTTCAGATTTTTCTATCTGGCTTGATATCTGAATTTGTACCATATCCATATAGTCTACGCGGACATAGATGTGGGTTGAAAAATAATATCCAAATTAATATATCCACTTATCATTTAATTTAAAATATTATTAAAATAGTGATATAAAATATTTTTTATACTTTTATATCAATTTCTAATCTACTGCATATACTTACTTACTGATCATCTATATAATTTATTAATTATATAATAAGTTCTTATACATTCACCAAATAAATATAGATATATCTGATATTAGATCTGTTTCTAATAAAAATAAATAAAAGACTTCTACCTCCATTAAACAGGCACTGAAAAAAGGAGGCATTTGTAAAAAAAAAAAAAGAATTCTTTAGTTTTTAAAATAATAAAAATATATTAAATTATATACACTCATTATTATAAAAAGATGTGCATCTAATGTAATAAATAAATAAATAAACGCAGTCAATTATAAGAGCTTAATTTTACTGCAATTTTTTTTGTGTGTGTGCAAATTGGCCCTAGAGAAAGGATTCAAGATTTATACAAAGACATATTCAAATGAAACTTAGCACTAAGCATCCCTTTATTACATATTACGTACGTAGCCTCATCGATCAAACGGCCCAGCGAGCCCCATCACATTGGTGGTCCGCGGTGCCCACCAAAGAATGGCCCACAGCATTCCCGCAGCACGCAACAGCAGCACAGGAAGTAGAAGCTGCAACCAAAAAGATTAACCAAATCTCAATTCTTTCAACAAGAATCAAATAACCAAAAACCAATCCTTGAGGAGAGAGATGACAACAAACAAGCAAACAACAAAGAAAGAAGAGTTTAAACACACCAAGAGCCGAGACAGCCACAAGGCCCCCAGCCCGGCGGCCCTCCGGGTCCCGGCCCCCAGCCCGGCGGCCCTCCGGGTCCCGGTCCCCAGCCCGGAGGCCCCCCGGGTCCCGGTCCCCAGCCCGGAGGCCCTCCGGGCCCCGGTCCCCAGCCCGGCGGACCGCCGGGTCCCGGTCCACCACCAGGCCCTCCTGGTCCCATTTCTCTCTGTCTGTACGAGTGTGTGTGACTGTGTGTTTTGCTAAGAGAAACTAAATGTTATATTAGGAGGTGGTAATGATAATATATAGAGGAATGGAGTGGGTAGGCCCTGTTTGGTGATTTGATAACCCTTCTACCTGTCCAAAACTCTCAACGTCTGCTCTTCTGGAGCTACCATTCTCACCGTTAAAACGATGGATCTGTCACTCATTTTAACAGGAGCAAATTGTCCGCTTGTTAATCTAGAAAGTTGGCGTGGCCTCGGCAGATTGGACTATGCTCCATTATTGTTTTTAAAATATAATTAGAGCCATCAAATCCATACTAATTTTCATTGTGGATAAATTATTGTTTTGGATAACTACGAGAGTGTGCTGGTTGGAAACGCATTAGCCCTTCTAGAGGATCTAAAGGAGTAAGTCTTCAAACGAAATCGCTACTCTTTGTCTGTCTAGTCTGACTCAAAAGACTGTCTGTAGTCTGACTTTCTATGCATGTCTATTTTAATTATTTTTAATTTAAATATTATATATTTAATAAACTAAATATTAACATATATGCATAGTTTTACAAGAAAATTACGCTCAGCCTGATAAGGTTAATGTCTCTCTAAATAATTTATCAGTGGTGTAAACTTTAAGTGCTTATTATGTGATAAAAGAGTTATCTTCGGTCTCTAGTCTATTTCGTATTATATGCATATATACTTTGAGCTTATTATGGCCAGGAGAATTAACTTAGTTATCTAACTTTCTCTATGTCTGCTTGTATATTTAACTAAGATATAGTTATAGTTATTATGTTTTCTATCTAAAATTAATACTGTTGTGCCTTTTTAATTAACAAAATATTTATCAGTTTGAACAAAATTTATTTCTATTTTTTCATACTTACATTTTTGTATTACTAAACCACTAAACTTTGTTGAATATATTAGTTATTTAACAGAAAAAATCTGAGCCATTTAAGTTATTTTATAAGATCACAAAATTTAGGAGGTAAAGTGGGATAAAATGTATTTAATTATATATAAAAAAAGAAAAATATCCAACAAGGTGTCATGCAAGCAGAAAGGAAATCCTGAACCGGTTTTACTTGGCTCAGTTTGCCAGAATCAAACCCGGTTTTTTTCTTCACCCTCGATTCCTCTAAGGGTTAAGGATTTTGAACTCCACGACATAGGCAAATTTCCCTCTTCTCCAACCATTTGGTATCTCTCGCTCTCAAACACCAACCCAGATGTCGAAGAAAGCTCCTACGAGTAGTAACTCCGCCGCTCATGGTGGTAGTAGTAGTAGTAGTAGTAGTAGTCGATGCCTCCGCTCTCAGAAGACCGCTGTTCGAAGGTCTCCACGATTCCAATCTCAAAAGGGTGAGACTCCCGTCGAGAAGCGACCCAGTTCTAAGAAGCAGCAGGATAAAAGACCCTCTTCAGAGAAGACCCTCATCAAATCACCCTCCTTTTCCCCAAATCCTGAAGAAACCCCAACTGCGAAGAAAACCCAACATTGGTTCTCTACAAGAAGCAAGAAGAAACCTTTGGAGTGTATCAAAACCAAGGATTCGGCAGTAGCAAGAGTTGTGTTAGCCGAAGGAGGTCGTTAAGGTTAGCTTGTAGGACATTATCGATTAATTCAGAAGAAATTGACATGGCCAAGAAAGACATTCAAATGAAACTTAGCACTAAGCATCCCTTTATTACATATTACGTACGTAGCCTCATCGATCAAACGGCCCAGCAAGCCCCATCACATTGGTGGTCCGCGGGGCCCACCAAAGAATGGCCCACAGCAATCCCGCAGCACGCAACAGCAGCACAGGAAGTAGAAGCTGCAACCACAAATACCAACAGCAACAACAGCTCACAAATCTCAATTCTTTCAACAAGAATCAAATAACCAAAAACCAATCCTTGAGGAGAGAGATGACAACAAACAAACAAACAAACAACAAAAAGAGAAGAGTTTAAACACACCAAGAGCCGAGACAGCCACAAGGTCCCCAGCCCGGCGGCCCTCCGGGTCCCGGCCCCCAGCCCGGCGGACCGCCGGGTCCCGGCCCACCACCAGGCCCTCCTGGTCCCATTTCTCTCTGTCGGTACGAGTGTGTGTGAGTGTGTGCGTTTTGCTAAGAGAAACTAAATGTTATATTAGGAGGTGGTTATGTTAATATATAGAGGAATGGAGTAGGTAGGAGAGGCCCTGTTTGGTGATTTGATAACCCTTCTACCAGTCCAAAACTCTCAACGTCTGCTCTTCTGGAGCTACCATTCTCACCGTTAAAACGATGGATCTGTCACTCATTTTAACAGGACCAAATTGTCCGCTTGTTAATCTAGAAAGTTGGCGTGGCTTCGGCAGATTGGAGTATGCTCCATTATTGTTTTTTAAAATATAATTAGAGCCATCAAATCCATACTAATTTTCATTCTGGATAAATTATTGTTTTGGATAACTACGAGAGTGTGCTGGTTGGAAACGCATTAGCCCTTCTAGAGGAGGGTCTAAGAGAGTATGTCTTCAAACGAAATCGCTAGCCTTTGTCTGTCTAGTCTGACTCGAAAGCGTGTCTGCACGTCTATTTCAATTATTTTTAAATATATTTAATAAATTAGATATTAATATATATGTATAGTTTTACAAAAGACAATTACGCTCAGCCTGATAAGATTAAATTCGGTCCATTATGACAGACTATATCTCTTGAAGTGATTGATGAGTTAGGCCATTTCTCAATGATTAACTGACTTTTCATTTAAAAGGAAGAAACTTTGTGCTCTTGATTGGCTCATATTTAAGCTAGGGACTTCCATTTGGTGTAGCTTCACAGTATTAGGGGAAAGTTAATGTCTCTCTAAATAATTTATCAATGGACAGTGGAGTAAACTTTAAGTGCTTATTGTGTGATAAAAGAGTTATCTTCTTCTCTAGTCTATTTCGTACTATATGCATGTACTTTGAGCTTATTATGACTAGGAGAATTAACCTACTTATCTAACTTTATTTTGTACCATTATGCCTCCTTACATTTTTAACTAAGTTATAGTTATTATATTTTCCATCTAAAATTAATAGTGTTGTGACTTTTTAATTAAAAAAATATTTATCAGTTTGAACAAAATTTAATTCTACTTTTTCATACGTATATATTTTTATTACTAAGCCACTCTAAACTTTCTTGAATATATTAGTTATTTAACAGAAAAAAATCTGAGCCATTTAAGTTATTTTATAAAGGTAAAGTGGGATAAAATGTATTTAACTATATATAAAAAAGAAAAATATCCAACAAGTTATCATGCAAGCAGAAAGTAAATCCTGAACCGGTTTTACTTGGCTCAGTTTGCCAGAATCAAACCCGGTTGTTTTTCTTCACCCTCGATTCCTCTGAGGGTTAAGGATTTTGAACTCCACGACATAGGCAAATTTCCCTCTTCTCCAACCATTTGGTATCTCTCGCCCTCAAACACCAACTCAGATGTCGAAGAAAGCTCCTATTAGTAGCAACTCCGCCGCTCATGGTGGTAGTAGTAGTAGTGGTCGATGCCTCCGGTCCCAGAAGACCGCTGTTCGAAGGTCTCCGCGATTCCAATCTCAAAAGGGTGAGACTCCCGTCGAGAAGCGACCCAGTTCTAAGAAGCAGCAGGATAAAAGACCCTCTTCGGAGAAGACCCACATCAAATCACCCTCCTTTTCCCCAAATCCTGAAGAAACCCCAACTGCCAAGAAAACCCGACATGGGTTCTCCACAAGAAGCAAGAAGAAACCTTTGGAGTGTATCAAAACCAAAAATTCGGGCAGTAGCAAGAGTTGTTTTAGCCGAAGGAGGTCGTTAAGGTTAGCTTGTAGGACATTATCGATTAATTCAGAAGAAATTGACATGGCCAAGAAAACTCAGGCTAATTCTCAGCGATGCCCGCCAACTGTTTTGGTTAATGCCTCTCATGACGATTTGAGGCATGCCCAAATAGTAGAATGCTCTCCGGTTCACGAAACTTCGACATCTAAGTTTTATGAGGTCACAAAAGAGGCATTTTTGGCTCCTAGTCATGAACGCTCTCGGATTCAAAGAAGATCTGCGAGGTTGGCCTCTAAGAAAGATGCTGATTTAGCATCTTCTCGTGCTGCTGATTGCGGCATTAATCGAAGAAGATCTGAAAGGTTAACTTCTGATTCATCTTGTGTTTTCAGCCGAAGTACCGGTTGTGGAATAGAATTTGAAGATAGGAGAGGTTGCTCTAGAATTGTGGACAAAGTGGAGGTCAGGGTAGATGGGTTGGATAGTAAGAAGGCTAAGGAAGAAGAAGTAGGAAATGAAGGTAGCCCCTTGATTTTGGTGAACAGGGAAGTGAATGCGAAGAGGGTTAGAAAGAGAGTGGCAGATTCTGAAGAGGAGATTGAGACAGAAACAAGAGATATGCAGCGAGGTTGTGCTCCTGAGGAATGGACAAAAGAGCAAGACATGGCATTGCAGAAGGCTTATTTTTCAGCTAGGCCTTCACCACATTTCTGGAAGAAGGTTTCTAAAATGGTATTTTTCTAGATGTCCCTTTTATCATTTACATGTTTCACATAATTATCTTTGTTTATTACAAGTATTATAGCTTCCTAACAGTGTTTGATCTCTGTTAGAAGTTATCAAACCTTCATAAGTGTCTTACAAGTTCTACTTACTAATTTTTGAGCTTGTCATATTTTCATTTGATTGAATTACGCCACTGTCATATTTTTGTTTTCCTTCTTGTTATAAAATATTAATTATTTTTGTTTCAGGCTCTGTCTTATTCAGATAATACAGACTGCCATATCTGATATTTCATTTCAATATGTTTTTTGGGGACCAGCTAACCTATTATCCAAATAAAGTGCCTGTTTTCCCTTATGTTGACATAGTGGCATTTAATGTCTCTATACTTGATTATGGCATTACATTGGAGAGTTATGATAAGGGTCACATTCATTATTTTTGAACAGGCTAATATGCTCGCTAAAACTTTACTAATTATTTTAATATGCTCTTTGTGATCTTCAATATAAATGTAAATGTTGTACTTTGTCCATAATGTTGGAAGAAAGAGAAGTTGCAGCATTCTCTTTCTTTCTCAACAGAATTAAAGTTGGGATGTTTATAAAAGGATGTCGGAAATTTCGTGGAACTTTCACTAGCTTTATGCTCACTGTTGTGTCTATTAGAGAAGACTTTATCTGACTAAGGTTAGCTTCAGATATATGCCTCTTTATGAGGACATGGCAACATGCTGAAGAGCAAACAAACATGTTTAAACTCTAAAGATATTGGTTTATGTAGTTGAACTGTCATTTGCATTTTATAGTAAACGCAGATTACACTAGGACATGAATTATTTTAATGTTAAAGCATGCGTATATTCAGGACTGAAGTTTGGACAAATATACCTTACACCATTGTATCTGGACTTTCAAAGTACAATTGTTATCTTATATGCTAGACTTAAAAATATCGCTGCCCTTTTCCTACCATAATGCCTAGATTTTCCCTACATCATGCCTTTTCACAATTACCCAACAAGCATTTATCATTCCATGAATCAGTCATTGTACGAAATCTTGCCACATTTATCTGAAGTTCAGAGCCATGCTTGGTAAGAGTTTGTCCATCTTAATTTTGACCTGATCACCTGATTAATCTGATCTAAGGCATCTAACTCAACCAGACTTGCAACTGTTGGTGAACACTATTCAACCAAACTACATAACTTTGCAGGAGTTGATCTACCTAGTTTAGGTGGATTTTAGTTGAACCAAGTGCTCCATGTCTCATATGGTTTAGATATGCCATACAAAAGTGAAACTGCATTCATGTACTGTTAGTGAATCAAATCATTCTAGTTTCATGACTTACCTTGCCTTAAAGGTCCCCCTACACAAAGAGGCCGGTACTGGATACTTTGGATACTTTTCCTACAGGGAGTTTTGCCTCAAACATTTTTGCTCCTTTATAGGATTGTCCATGTGTTGCTATCAGAGTTAAATTGATATTCTCCTGCATGGAGGCACATGAGAAAGTCCTCAAATTAATTGGTTAAACCTTGTATTTCAGAGATGCACTTTTATGGAGCTTTGGCTGATATACCATAGGAGAAGATCTCAATTTGTCATTGTTCTCTGCCAGATCTCGTTTTGTAAATTGTTAGGTGCTACGAAACATGGACACTCACATGCTATCCAAATCAAATATATATATATAGTATCTGGTACTGATACATTAGTAGATTGAGTACATTTGAAAGATGATTAAGCACAGCTTGTCGGTCACTTCAAGGGACAGTTTCCTTTTGCCATATTGGATATTTGGGGAAATGGTCCAATGTACAACAGTAAAGGCTTGCCTTCACTTTTCACCATGAAAGTAATGGTGATTATACTGATCTCTTTGGAAATGTGAAATTTAAGTGAGAAGAGTAAAGTGTGTTTTGGTAATGGACTTGCCATTCATCTGATTAATCATCATTTACATTGAACATGATGTCATGTCAGTTTACATTTCTTATCAACATTAGAATCTAGTTGTCATTGAAAGATATATGATTAATGACTTTGAATGCTCCTAATTGGGTTTTTTGCTATTGAGTTAACTCTCACGATTTATAGATGCTTTTGCGTGTATGATATTCCATCTTATTGATGTCATAGTGTGGTGAACATTTTCCTGTGGATTATCACTTTACTTCATTGATGAAGAACAAACAAGTAATGGTTTATTCAATTTTACTATCTTAAGATTCAACTAAATCACATACCTGCAGATTTGTATCATATGCTTCAAAGACTTTTATACTGATGTCTGCATATTCTTTTGTATTGGTATGCATGTTCTGTAGACCTCATATTCTTCATGCATGTTTGCTACATGCATGCACACAAAAGACACAAAGATACTGACATACAAATATAGTCATATAACATACTTAAATAGGGCAGTATTTTAAGTTCAAGATGTTTTATTAGAGAAGGAATTGATTTATTTTGTATCAAGATGCAAATGTGGGAATTGATTGGCCCATGTGATCCGCAGCCACCCACATAAATGTGCTTCTGGTAGCATGCAATTCATGCAGTACATGAGATCCTGCTGCTCCCTGTCTTCATCAAGATGTATGTCTCCAATATATGTAGCAAAGAAAGTGATTGAGATGGTAGATCCGTTAAATGGTTCACCACTTTATTCACACACATGAGATTGTCGCCTCATGGTCCACTTCTATTATCAAAGACAGTCATTTTCCTGATGACCAAACAACCATAGCTGCCTGAATAACTCTGTCAGCGCTATTCTTGCCTTGTCATAAAATGTAACAATATGATGATGTGAACATTAATGCATTTTGTGGTCTTATACTCTATGTTGTTACTCTAAAACTTGTGTTGTTGTGCAGCTCTGAGTGAACCATATGGTGACATGTTACTCAAGTATTGGGACTTCAGTTCTATAATTAGATGATCTGGCAGAGCAGCCTGGTTGCATCGTGGACTTTTGAAACAGTTTAGTTACTGCATATTTTGTGTTGCTGCAGTACTTGTGCATGCACTCCATAAATGAGTACTAATCTTAGATTTGTTCAAGTAATGAGCTACTTTCTGACAGTTTTTTAACATCTGCAGGTACCTGGCAAGTCTATGCAAGAATGCTTTAACAGAATCCATGAAGACCATGTGACTCCACCTCCAACTCGACCTCGTACAAGATTACGTAAAGTGGAGATATCTCCAGCAGAAAATGCCACCTTATTAGACTGTAAATATCCTGCTCCTGTGGACTCAAAACCCAAAAGGAATAGGAGCACTAAACAAAAGACTCTTGCTGCACAGAAAACAGTGAGGCATATACTGAGGAAGCACTGCCTCATGGATCAAAGTGAGGAGGTCGACCATTTCTCAGTGCTTGAAACATCGCAAGATCCATCACTCCTGGATTCTCCAGGAACACCCGGCTCTGTGTTGAAGTCTTGTGGTTTCCTCCAGAAGTGCAACCAGAGATCTTCGTCAGCCCACAAGAAAGTGATGTCAAGATTCAGAACAAACCAAACAGACCCCAGTCCTGATGTTCTGAAGCAGATCAAGAACGTCACACTGCACGAGAAATACATTGACCACTTGCATTGTAGAGAAGCAAGGAGGAAAACTCATGCTAAGACTGGGAAATTATTGATCACTCCAACGCCGAGCAAGGCCAACCGCGAGCCAAAAGCTGGAGTCCTTAGAGCTGCCCAGGCTGCTCTCATCTCTGAAGCAAGAAATGTAATTGGCCATTTTAAAGAGATGCAGGCCAACCCTCATGATGCCCATGTGAATTGTGAATTTGATACTGATGATGAGGAAGATTATGGAAATATTGATACTGATGATTAACCATGATATTGATGATCAATGCAGTGACTTCGCCCATAACATTTTCAAAAGCAATTTTTATGCAATAAAGGGAAAAATAGTAAATAAATCCATGTGGTTTTACAGGTTTTCGCAACTATTTCATATGGTTATATTTTTATTAAGATAATGCTATGCTCATAAATACTATATAAACACTTTTGATATGACATCATTTTATCTATTGATAGCGATGGCTATGAGATGGAGAGAGAAACTATCAATGGACAAAATATTGTCATATTATCTTGTTATAGAACGTTTGTAAAGTGTTTTTAAGTATATCATTACTTTAAGTTGTTACGCTGTCAAGTTGTTTTTTCAAGCTAATCGTATTGCCGAGTCATCAACCGAATCGAGTCAAATCATTAAATAATTTTTTCACAATATTTTATTTGGGATTGGAGTCGAACTCATAATTGCATTGGTCATATGGAAGGTACCTACCAACTCTATTAGAGTTGATTGGTATATAAACACTTTTAATATAGCATCATTTTATCCATCAATAGTGATGGCTATGAGATGAAGAGATAAACTATCAATGGATAAAATATTGCCACATTATCTTGTTCGTGGAACATTTGTAAAGTGTTTTTGGGTATATCATTACTCTTTTTATTGTAGAGATCCATGTGTGTTGCAACTTTCTGTAGTTGATTCTTATAGTTTCATTTTTATAATAGAGATCTATAGGATCTGCAAACTTAGGAACATTGCATCTAGTTTGTTTTACCACAATTATTACTCTTGATAGCTTTAGGTCATAGGGAGTAATTTTAGAAGTTGCAAATTTATAAGGCTTAATACTGTCTCTTTGTGGTAAAACTAGAACTATAATGAGCAATTCTATGAAATTGAAAACAATATTATGCCCAAGAAATAATAGATAAGTACTCGATTTGCATTCTGCCATCCTGCATCATCCATTCAACCTTTTTTTCCCACAAAAAAAGTTGTGATAAAATGCAAAATCTTTCTTGAAAATGTTGATGATGTATTTACCGATAAGCACACTGTATGAATCATCGTTGATTCTAATGCTGAAGTTTTTAGAATACTATGTTTATTCTTTCAAACTTTTTTTTTTTTGAAAAGGAAATTCTTTTTATAGATCAACCACGGTTACAAAAAGCTCCGTTAGAGTCAGAGACCAAAATAGACAAAAAATCATTAGGAAAACCACCATCCCAAGTACAGCCATAACCTAAAGATCTATCCAAGTTAGCGAGCCATTCAGCAACGGAATTGGCCTCGCGAAAGATGTGTTTAACTTCACAATTATGATAATTGCTAGTTAATAGAAGGATATCATTAGTGATGGATTCCATCGACCACAGGGCCGGAGAGATGCCCTTGATGATGTTGATGAAGAGGAGAGAGTTAGATTCCAATCAAATATCGGTGAAATTCTTATCTTTCAAAACCAACAAAACCTCCCACATAGCAGCAACTTCGATTATCAAAATTGATCCATACTTTTCACATCTAACCCCTACATAGATTAGGCAGCAATTAGCCTACTAGATCACAAACCCCCCACCCCCACCTCAGATGGACCGAACGCTTCTATACCTATTTAATATTTTCCCTTTCATTTTTAAAGATCACCTTATTACAGTATTTCGAAATATCTTCTTCAAAGAGCCAGAAACTATTAACCTACTCATCCTAAAAATTGAGATTTACATCAAGATTTGCTCTCAACAGCTCCCATAAGGTAATAACAACCCTATAAGAGAAAAATAAGTGGGGGATGGTTTCCGATTCCAAGGAGCACAGAGGGCACAGATTGCACTAGTTATTTTGAGGCAGTTTAGATATGCCTTGGTAGAGATTTTTCCAACAAATTTTTGAGAGTAAGATTTTGATTTTGGAATGAATTTTAAGATTCTAGAGAACTCTCTTAAATGGGCAAATAGGTGCTTGGATATTCTCTTCATATTGTTTTATATTGTTATTGTCTTATAATTATGTGTATAAAATCACTTACCTTAAGAGCCAAAATCTTTCACCAAGAGCCGTTTACTAATTTTTGCAAATAGTTTGGGTGAGTAGTCACTTATTTGCAAAGCGAGTCTGAAAAATAAATCTATTTTACAGAAAAGTTCTTCGAATCGACTAGTTTATGATAGTCCTTGTCCAGAATTTTCCGTAACAGGAAAGTTATCCGATTAACGTAGAGGTGTGGAGTAAAAATGCTAAACTTATCACACTTGATGGGCAAATAGTACGATTCCATTTACCAATAGGAATTTTTTTTGTAGTCTAGTGGCTGTGGAGGATCCATTGGACTGACAAACGCAAGTAGATTTCGCAAGCCACAAGCACCACAGATGCCAGAAGCAAAACCTTTTCACTCCCCCTTCGGATTCCAAACTCATTCAGGCCATTCATCGAACACCAGATGATGTCCCTCTCCTCTTACCCCCACCCCCTTCTCCTCCGTTACCATACCACCCACCTCTCTCTCCTTTCTCCTCTCCCTTCTTCCCTCCTCATCCCAACTCTTCCCATTTCTAAACTCAGACTCAGAAATGTACGCCTCTCAATTCGTGCCTCCAGCTCCCAAACCCCTCCCACTCCCAAACCCACCTCCGTTTCCTCCTCCCCTTCCTTCCGAACCAGAAACCCAAGCGACGTCACCGTCCTCGTCACCGGCTCCACCGGCTACATCGGAAAATTCGTCGTCGGCGAGCTCCTCCGCCGGGGCTTCAACGTGATCGCCGTCGCCCGCGAGCGCAGCGGCATCCGCGGCCGCAACGACCGGGAGCAAACCGTCAAACACCTGGCGGGCGCGACGGTCTGCTTCTCCGACGTCACCGACGCCGCCGCGCTGAACGATTCCCTCGACGCCATCGGCCGCCCCATCGACGCCGTCGTCTGCTGTCTCGCGAGCCGCAACGGCGGTATCTCGGACTCGTGGAAGATCGACTACGAGGCGACCCGCAACAGCCTGGTCTCCGGGCGCCGCCTCGGCGCCTCCCACTTCGTCCTCCTCTCCGCCATCTGCGTCCAAAAGCCGCTCCTCGAGTTCCAAAAGGCGAAGCTCAAGTTCGAAGCCGAGCTCGAGAAGGAGGCGGCGGAGGACCCCGGCTTCACCTACAGCATCGTCCGGCCAACCGCATTCTTCAAGAGCTTAGGCGGGCAGGTGGAGTCAGTGAAGGACGGGAAGCCCTACGTGATGTTCGGGGACGGGCGGCTCTGCGCCTGCAAGCCGATAAGCGAGGAAGACCTCGCGGCATTCATTGTGGATTGCGTCATGGACGGCGACAAAGCCTGCAAGATCCTGCCGATTGGGGGCCCAGGGAAGGCGCTGACGCCAATGGAACAGGGGGAGATCCTCTTCCGGCTGCTAGGCCGGGAGCCCAAGTTCTTGAAAGTGCCAATCGGGGTGATGGATTTCGCAATCGGGGTGCTTGATTTCCTCGCAAAGGCGTTCCCTTCGTTAGAGGATGCAGCGGAGTTTGGGAAAATCGGGAGGTACTACGCCGCAGAGAGTATGCTTGTTCTGGACCCTGAGACAGGGGAGTACAGCGCCGAGAAGACGCCGAGCTACGGGAAGGATACATTGGAGGATTTCTTTTCCAAGGTGATAAGAGATGGGATGGCTGGGCAAGAATTGGGAGAGCAGACCATCTTCTAGCCTGGTCGAGACCATCTTCTAATAAAGCTACAACACTCATTTACTCAATAATTAATTTCTTCTAAAGAGTTTTTTTTATTATTTAATAAAACTATTTCTTCGAACTGCATTACGGAGTCATTAATCCAATCGAGCTAAATTATACGATTTTGTGCTATTATTTCAGATTTACAGGTTTTGAGAAAAAAGATTGAGGAAAACAAATAGCAATATGACAGGGCAAATGATAATTTCATGGCAGCTCCTAGATGTCACTAATTGAGATGTTAACTTCTTGTTTATGTCGGTCTCCTCTTCAACTTATCTATTTCCTTCCATCAAAAGTATTTAAATAGGGATAGTAGTTGCATCAAGAAATACAACTCTTTGGAGATAAAGAAAAATGCTACCGATAAATCCTCCTAGACTGAAAGGGTTTTCAGAGTTACAATGGTGGAGGCAAGAGAGATGCAATCTAATAAACTTATCAGTATATAACTCCAACCAAAAGGTATTGATGTATATATTTGAGAGGTTACAACTAACAAGTTTCAATCGAGCAAGAAAAATTAATCATGATATGTCAGTGTGAAAACCATTCGAAGTAGAGGTTCACAAAAGATTGATGAATTAGTAGTCTGAGAGCTTTCCCTAGCAACATTTTTTTTTTCACTCTGTTGCTTCTTTAATGAGATTATGTTTGGTTGCACAACAAGAAAATCGCTTACAGTGGATCATGAGGGAGTGTAAAGTTTACGGAGGAATTTGACCAGCATTTATCGCAAATAATGGACCTCTTATTCACAGACAAAGGGGCCTAATAGCGGTGCATTTCATATATAAATTTTATGCTCTCTTTATAATCAAATATACATCGACTATAAAAACATATATGCACAAGCCCTCTAAACTTCTATAATGGTTAAGAATGCAATTGTGGTCTAATACTGGTATGGTTGTCAAGTTGTCTTTTAGAATGATACCAAAAGAATATTAAGTTGAGATAGCTGAGAGGTATCAAACTAAGCTCAACTGTGACGGAGCTCACTTTGATGGCCGTCCTCGCGGTGGGATTGGCTTTGTCCGCCAGCGGCTCCCCTCTTCTTGCTGGTGCTGCTCTGGTGGTTGCGGCTGCCCTACCTGTGTGCTGAAGCAGAGGCTTCACTACTCCTCGCAATGCTTGGAGAAGAATGTCCACTCCACTGTCATTGAATCGGATTGCAAAGCCCTGGTTGACATCATCAATGGAGACAGATGCATCTTGCACGGTGGCTCTACATCATTATTGAGGATATCCAAACTACGATTTCTAATTTGAATATCATCAAGATCCACTTTGTTTACTACGAGGCTAATCAATTCTGACTGTATTTCTTTGTTCTCCTGTGAGCTATTCTCTACCTCTGGGTAGGAAAGAACCCACGTTTTGATGGTAAAAGCCAGAAAATATACATCAGACACTTCCAACAAAGAGAGAATAGAGAACTAGGACTATTGATTCAATTAAGGTGGCAAGCGTTCCAAAGGAGAGGTAGGACACATTAATTTAGCTGAAAATGGTGATAAAATAAATGCTTATTTTGACAAATGACATTAGCCAAGATGGAAATGGAGCTGAATAGAGAAAGCATAGCTTTCATCATAATCTAGGGCAGCAATATCTACACTCTACTTCCTGAAAAATATCTCTACACTCTACAAGACCTGACAAAAATGAACATACATTAATATAAAAACAAAATCATCATTTATATTTTGGTCGACTCGGTCCACTTAAAAATAGCATGAATAAAAGAACACTTTGGATCTTCGAAGAACAGAATTTAAAAGAAGTATGTTTATATTGTTTTGGAGTCGATCCACGAAAAAGACCAAAAATGAG
The DNA here is from genome assembly GCF_048772165.1 of Typha angustifolia. Lineage (NCBI taxonomy): Eukaryota > Viridiplantae > Streptophyta > Magnoliopsida > Poales > Typhaceae > Typha > Typha angustifolia. The sequence continues at coordinate 3,600,834 of NC_133252.1, read as the reverse complement.
AAACAATTTGGACCTTGGAGAACAAATTTGCGATATCTCCTCGTTAAAACCAGATCAATTTATTGAAACTGAAAAAGGAATAGGAAGACTAAAAGTTATATCTGTACATATATTTGTAAAGAAACTTCAAAAGTATAAACAGATTCACGCATGAATGGACAACAGTACCCTCCATTGAACTTATGCTACAAAGATCATCATATCAAGCTCTATACTTATCAAGCTATACCATTCTCAATCTGTAGTATTTAAATTGGAACTGACTGCTACAGGATAACTAACTTTATGATGCTCTCATAAAATTATTAAGGCATTGAGTAAAATTGGACAGGCTAAGATAGCAAAGAACATTGCTGTGAACTGTTACATGTTAAACCAGAATTCTTAAGTTGAATATCCACATATGGAAGGAGAAACCAGGTAATAGTCACACCCAAGAAAGCTTATGTTTTCTTAGGAAATAAAGAGCAAATTCATAGTGAACATATCCATCCCTCACAGCCACAAGAAGACAACATCTCTAAATTGCTAAATCCACTATTAATCATATCAGTTTCTGCTGCACATATTTCATGCAACAGAAAATAACACTTCAAAACTTACATTTGACTGAATGTTTAGGAAGAAACAAGATAAAGATCAAGGATCAACTTTCTCACCAAGTGCAATTTGCAACAAATTGGACGAGTTTTGAATGCTCTCCCTTTCTTTCCATTGAAGATCACAACTTCTAGATCAAAGCGAATTCATAGTGAACATATCCATCCCTCACAGCCACAAGAAGACAACATCTCTAAATTGCTAAATCCACTATTAATCATATCAGTTTCTGCTGCATATATTTCATGCAACAGAAAATAACACTTCAAAACTTACATTTGACTGAATGTTTAGGAAGAAACAAGATAAAGATCAAGGATCAACTTTCTCACCAAGTGCAATTTGCAACAAATTGGACGAGTTTTGAATGCTCTCCCTTTCTTTCCATTGAAGATCACAACTTCTAGATCAAAGCGAATTCATAATCCACAAAGCAAGTGAAACTGCGACCTGATGTCTGTGGTGAAGGTCCAAACTACAGAATATTGCTGAAGCTGACTCAGCTCTTAACTTTCGAGAAATTAATGAGAGAGAAGAAATCTAACAGCCACCTAACCAAAATCTAGGCTTTAAGCCTTCTGAACTGAAACCAAATCTCATAGTGGTTAAACAGCAAGCTATCATGTGTATGCTTTCCCACATACTCCAATCCCAAATTTGTGAGCCTCCTCGTGCATTCCTCCCCACCCAACCTGGAACAAAACTTGATGTTGTGGGACACAAAGATCTGACCTTTCTCAGGCTTTAGTCTACCCACTAGCCTCTCAAGCCCTAACCAAACAAGCTTATCAGGCATATGAAGGAACACTGCGCTTGCGTATATCAGATCATATGAAACCGCATCGCCAAATCTGCTAAAATCCATATCTTCCCCCTTGACAATCAGCGGCCTTTTGTAAAGAAGACCCTGCGAAGGCAACTCATAATGCAAAGCAGCCATGAGAGACAGCTCGTCACGTTCCAGACAATGGAATCGGCCAGGATCAAGATATCGGATAAAATGGAGACCGACTCGGAGTGTGCCGCAGCCAATTTCAAGAACATGATCAGCAGGGGTAATGCGGGAAGCGCTTGCAAGAAACTCAAAGACATCGCGGCCACCAGCCCACGGCTCCCCATAGTTACTGTGGTGTTCCTCCACCAGGAGCTCACCTGGGCAAGGGAGAGCAGTGTGGTTCACGGCAACACCATCCTCATAGTGGGAAATGCCTTTAAATCTACAACAAACAAAGCCAAGATCCAATTCTTAGAGAGGGTTTGATAAAAAGAAAAGGAGAGTGGAACAGCATGCTGGAAAATGACTACAAATCTAAGACAGACAAGCCCAAGATCTAATGGTGTTTGATTAAAATGAAAGAAAGAGACGAGCGCCGTCACTATCCTCGTAGTCGAATATGCCTCTAAATCCATGAAAAAGAAAAAAGATCAATTTTTTCGAGATAGGTTCGATCCAAATGAAATAGAAAGGAGTATCATTCCCATTTGATTGCGGGAAATGGCTCTAAATCTATGAAAACAGTCCAAGATCCAAAATTTACAGATGAGTAGGATCAAAAGGAAAGAGAAACGAATTGGATATCTAACCTTTGGAGATCCTCGAGCTGCTGTGATCGAGTCCGGGGATTGATGCCTTTCCGGAGAGAATGCCAAGCGGCGGGAGAGGAAGGGGGGTCGCGGAGGGAGTTGAGGGAGAGCTGAGACTTGAGCCAGGAGATGTCCTCTTGGGTAGTAGATACGGGGGTGGGGTTGGGCGAGGAGGTGGTGGTGATGGTAGTAGTGGTGGTGGAAGTGGAAGTCGTGGTTGGGCAAGAGCAAGAAGGAGACGGGGAGAGAGAGGTGAGGAGGAGGAAGAGGAGGAGGGCGAAGAACGCAGCCGAGAGGAGGAGGAGGGAGGGGATGGTGATGGATTTGGTCGAGGAGAAGGAGGAGATGGCCATGAGAGAGAGGATCGCGGCAAAGCAACGAGCTTGGAGTAGAAACAAGAGACTAGCGAGCCAAAGAACATTGATGGGTCGGTAAAGTCGTAATAATTTCTAATAAAGGACTTCGACTTGAGACGGGTAAAGATCTGGATAAAGAGGATTAGACCATAATCCGATTGAAAACGAATACGGATCTGAAATTATGGATCCGACAAGTAGGCAAGTAAAAAAGCTCCGATAACAACTCACAAATTATGATATTTATGTGTAGCAATTCATAAAGTTTAACTTAGAATATTTTCCGAGAACAAAATGTCAAAATTATTTTTCCTTTTTTTAAGGGGAACCGTAGGGATATATAGTTTCATTAATGGATTAAAGATTATTTGATATATAAATAAATAAGAGGAGAAATAGGGCGACGACTCTTTTAACACAAACACCTACACTTATCTTTTTTATTTTTATTTTTTGAAAAAAGCTTGTTTGGTTATAATAATGAAACATCACTAAAATTAAAAAAAGATATTAAAATTTATGGTACAAATAAAATAAAATATAAAGCACAGACAACTTTAGAGGATTCATAGACACAAAAGAGTATAAAGTTAGCATACAACTCCATCATGGTTTAATAGTTAAAAAAATTTAAATAGTCGGAGAAATAAGATTCCCCAGTCGACTACTTTTTACTCAATATTAGGCTGAATATACACTCGTGATATATTTTTTTTCATGAAATAAGATTAATCAACTTTCTTAGGCTACAAATTTTGATTTTTGACGCTATTTCTTGGAGCTATAACATGGATACAAAGAATTTATAAAAATTTTATAAAATAATTTCTGAGGAGAAATGAACATAGCTTCTTATGCTTATGTAATATTTGATTAAATAATTTTCATATCTCAGCTTCTTTTTTTTATTGCATCTTATTTAGCTTGCTCTATGCATGCGGTGAGAAGCTATCTAACATAATTATATCAGATTTAATTACATTTAGACTCCTCTAATTTATCTTTTAAAAAAAATCTAAGGACCATTTTATCATCCTTTCTTTTTTCCTCTAAAATAAGGATAGGATGGTTCCAGTGGTGCATAAAATTAGCCACATAATATGTCCTCCATTAAAAATTTAAAATGTTTAGGTGAGTTTAGACAGTTAGGATGTCAAAATGAAACAAAAAATAAATGAGGAGTTGAAAGCAAGATTAGATCTATCTCTCTAGTGGATATGTGTACTTGACAATTTGGCTTCTAGGAATAGTAGGTAATCTCCAGACACTTCATTCATTTCTCAACATCTTCTAGTGTGATAGCAACTCTTGATGCTCTCTAATTTTCCATCCTACATATTTATAATCAAAGGATGCATACCCAATTAAATAGAGTTTGCAACTGTGCCATACTTTTTGCCACTTTTACTACTAAGTGGCAAGATTGTTGAATGTTAGTTGTAGAACAGCAGCTAGGCTTTGGATGGTGTAGAATGGTAGTGCTATTCATCCACAAGGGCATATAAATATTCACAAGGATAGATGAAACTTGAGAGCAAATTTGTTCACCGAAGCAAATTTGTTCACCGAGTTCCTCTTCTCCTTGTTTTCTTCTTTCTGGTTAGTAGTGTGTTGGAAGCTAGAATGGGACCTGGAGGACCCGGAGGGCCTGGAGGACCTGGAGGACCTGGCTGGGCTCCTCTACCTGGAGGTCCTCCTGGCTTTGGGCCTGGACCTGGAGGACCATTCTGGGGGCCTGGACCTGGAGGGCCATTCTGGGGACCAGGATTTGGTGGATTCTTTCCATCATGGTTTGTTCTCTTTGAACCTTAGTTTCATTTGATTTTTGTATTATCATTATTTCTTTTTAGGCTCAAGACATGAAGACTTCATTTTTGGTTCAGCAAGCATGGAGTTCTTAATTTTGTGCTGGGAAACAGGGAAAGAGTTGGCTGACCCAGTAATTTGTTTTTAAATTCTTGTGTGGTTTCTTCTTAAATTTGGTGCTTAAATGAGGGCCTTTTGTGTGCATACTCCTTGGAATTCTCTTTATACTTATGAGTATGGTTCTTATAAATTTGATATTTGTATGTAGATTAGTCAAAACTCATGTTTCCTTTGCATGAATCATTTGTATATATTTCATACATCTTACTGCAATTTGATTGGAATTTGCTATCATTTTGAGGAACTAACATGAGTTTCTCTTTTCTTTGACAGTTTCTACTTCCTCTGCTGCTGTTGCTTGCTACAAGAATGCTGTGGCCCACTTTTTGGTGGGCCTCCAGGTCCACCTGGCCCAGGTGGGCCACCCTTTTGATACCAAGGATAATCAATCAGATCACAATCAGAGAGAGAGAGAGAGAGAGAGAGAGAGAGAGAGAGAGAGAGAGAGAGAGAGAGAGAGAGAGAGAGAGTAATAATTATGTGAAGGATATTAGGTTGTATTTTTACTTACTAACCTAATTCCATTTCTCTATGGCGTGGTGTGCACTATGTAGAGTTGGTTCTTGCTAGAAGTTGAACCAGAAGAACCAAAATATGAGCATTGATGTCTTGAGTTGTAGAGTAATTGGTTATCTGTGACATGGATTTTGTTACATATATGTCTTGCTAAAATTATGGTAATTTGGGTAGTAGGATAAATCATTTATCTTATTCTCTTATTCCCTCCTCGCCCACCCAATAAAAGAAATACAAAATAGAAGGCAACAAATCCAATATACATCTTATATTTTTCATCTTCAAATTCTACTAGACAAAGAAGAAGATGATAGCACAAATTTCATGGCATAACTAATGTTACAATGTGGTAATGTGAAATTGTTTACTCTTTTGTTCCAACAAGAGTTGGATATTGTCAAATTAAATTAAATTTGTCTAAATACCGAATACTTTATTATTTGGTATTTAGACTAATTTAATTTGGCATCTCAAACCTAATCAAGTTGATTTACTATTCATGAAGTACTAGTTTATGGTTTATAATTAAGTTGATTTACTAGTTTTGGCCAATAACATGATTTGCATGATTGAATGATTCGATGGATTTAGAGGATCATTGTTAATTTAGCCTATCACTATTTAGAATTCAATTTGGTCTAATTGTAATTTGGCTGCAAGATGGATTTGAGGTTTTTCACCACTGTCACGTGGTGATTGAGTCTTATCAAACCATGACAAAGGTTATGAATTCAATTACCCATGTAGATGTTGTGGTTGGTATTTAATTAATTTTCTACTTGAGCACTATATACACATAGTTTGAATTTATTATGATTTATTTTGAAAAGATTGAATTAATTATCCAATCTATATATCAGAGAGGCCTAGCCTCTTTATCTAACTTATATTAGCCTATAGGATTATAATCTATTAAATAAAATATGGCTAAAGTCTATTCTATTGATTTCAAAGGTAATACAGATTTGTCGATCTGAGAAATTGGACTTCTAAGCTCCTTTATTTCTACAAATCATTGGTCACAGCAAAGCGCTAGGGCTTCATTTCTCCCCAATCTTGTGAGAGATTTTTCACGCTTCACCATAAGTCGTCCTTCATATATGCTCCCTAGCCACTCTAGCTAGGAGGAGGGGAAAGATATTCCTCCTCTCCTATGAGGTCTATCTAGCATTTTTCGTCCACTCCCTTTTTTCTCATTTTTTCTTATATTCAAGTTTATTGTGCTCGGTGTTAGAGTCTAACGAGGAATCCCCCTTCCTTAGGTGCTTGAGCACTGCCATTTTCTTCCTTGCTGGTTCTAACATAAGGGATGGGCTTTATAAGTAGAGAGGCAACGGTTGTTTGAGAGTCGTAAGAGTTTTATTGACTTCTATTGGGTTGCCCTTGGATTTGGAAAGTGGAGGTTTTTTGTACCCATTTTTGTTGCATATATGTTTGTTTGCCTCTTATCTACATTATTCTTCTCTTTCTATGAATAAACTATTAGCGGTGTTATTAGTATAGAAATTTTTACAAAGCACACCCTATATTTTACCAATTTTGTGATTCACACCTCATCTTTAATGATTTTATAACTAGACCTCTCCTTTTTTCCTCTAATTCTTTTTAACACCTTAGATTAACTTAGACAGTACGAGAAAAAAATATTATATTATAATATATAAAATAATTTATAAATGCATAAATTACCCATGTCTTATTTATCCTCTTTTCTCTTCCCAAATAAGAAGAAAATAAGAAAAAGAAAAGAAAAGAAGGAGAAAGAGGAGGAGGGGGAAGATGAGGAATGGTGTCGACGGTGGAGGAGGTAGGTGAGGAAAATGGTGGAGGGATATAGAAAATGAGATAAAATAGTGGGGATATTTTAGTAACTTGGTCGACATTAGTTAGTCAAAATAGCGTCAGGATATTAAATAAGAATTATAGGGAAAAAGAATGGGTCGAGTTATAAAATTCTCAAAGATAGGATATGAATCATAAAATCAATAAAATATAGGATGTGATATGTAAAAATCTTTTTTTTTGTGCCTATGTTATTACGTAGCCTGTGTGCTTTGTAATATCCTTTTTGTGTCTTTGGCTTGATATAATATATTTTGTTGACTTATTTCCCTGATATTTTTGTTATCGAGTTTGTGATTTAAATTGGGATTCTCAATTTTGAATTTTGACTACTCAACTAATTAGAGAAAAAAATGGAAAAAGAAATAAAAGCCTATTTAACCAATTTTGACAAAATCCAATTGAATTAGATGACAATAAGTTGATGTATAATAGTGTTTAAAGTCATTTTACTTTTTCTTTAGACTTACAGCCCAAACTTCTAATAGCTTGAGATGCGCTATATATAGATTTTTTTTAATTTTTAATAATCGGTCTAAACTATTTATATTTTTAAGGTTTTATTTCCCATAAAAAAGAAAGTGTTCAATGTAACAGTAAATTGGAGACTAATTATAAAGTTGCTTAGATTTTAAGCATCTTTAAAAGTGCAAAGATTATTTAATTTCTTATATTTATAAGTACATATGTATTAAGAAATAATATTTTTTTCTAGATATTGTATCTAAACAAATAAATAAATTATTTGGTTAATTATTTTTCATAATTCTATATTTGTTAAACACATATTTGGTTTGTTGTATTTCATAATAATATATTTGGTAAACAAGTATTTGGTTTGTTGTATTTCATAATATTATTTTTAACATTATAATTATATAAATTTTTGTAAACTATCTTAGAACATAAAACACATACTACTCCATAAAAAAAAATATTATAAAATAAAATAGCTATAAATTGCTTTGGAGATATGTACTGTATTAATATAAGCCCTTACAGACACATCAAAACTCTTGACTCAATAGAATCATCTTAAGATAAACAGCTTCCTAATAAAAACAAAAAAAAAAGAAAAATATCCGCGTAATTGAAGAAAGTAGATCGTTGCAACTCATGTCCTGTGTTGAACAAAATAAATTCTCGTAGCATCTTAAAATTATCATTCACACAAGCTTTTTTTTTTTCAAAAAAAATTTGGTATGACAATTATAACAAGTCACAACTTTCTATATTTTACTGATTTAATTAAAAATCTTATAGCATGTATATCTTTTTCAAGCAAATAGTTATAGACAGATATAGCATGTATACCCTTTCTATTTTAGCTTCATTACTTCAATGTAGATCATCAGCAAAATACATTAATTTTGAGTTATCAAGAACAATAATAACTTTTTTAATTTATGTTACGATATTTTTCATTATATCTACTTCAGCATATGTAAATTTCTTCAAATCCTTGCTCTTTTCGGAGAAATCGGATTGTATCGATTCATTTTCCATGCTATATAATTTTTTAGCATAAGCTTCATTAGGCTTTGAAAGAATTCCAATAGGTTCATCATTAATAAGAATATTACTGCTCTCTAATCCTCTACTAAGTGGATCTGATAGTTGCTTATCAAAATAGTCGATGACATAATTATTGTCACAAACAATAGCTAACAAATCATAATCTTCAATAGGCTTGTTAAATAAACGCCCATCTTTACTATTTCCTATACTTTAAGATATTGCATTATAAGATAAACATCACATAAAAGTAAGTAATTTTAAAACTAATAATTTATGTAAATACATCTATATATATTTCATACTCTTTTTTTCATAACTATTTTTTTTCTCCTTATCATCCCACCCTATGCCACTTAGTTCTTTAAATTTCTTGATACGTTTTCACGTATTTAACAAATGTCTTAAATGGTACTGAATGTTTCTTTCTATTACTATTAAATTTCTAGCATATTTCTTTTGCTTCAGCTATAATTCAAGTAATTCTAAATCTAATCTCATATTTTAGGCTCCCTTTAGTTTGATCGGTTATAAAGTCAAGAAAGAAATGATTCATGCATGAAGTCCAACAAAAATCATGTGAAACTTTTTTAGAATTGGTCTTGAAATCTAATGGAAAAAATAGTAGAGTATTCAGAGTAAAATTAAACATTCAAATTTTACAACTCTTTTGTAGATAAAATAATATCATCAAACAGGAGAAAGGAAGACACAAGAAGAATAAGGAAGTCAAAGTATGTAATGGAATTTAAATAAACAAACAAATTAAGCACAAAAAGAGAATAGAAAATAAAATAAAATACAAGTACCCAAATCCCCTTCTTATCTTTAATTAAATAAAAATCCCACTACTCACCACCACCACTAACACTAATCCCACCAAACCCATTGCTCTCCAACAACCACTACCATCAAAGTTAAATAGAGATTATAAGAGAATAGAGCAAATAAAAGCAAAATAAGTAAAACCCAAATGACTAAATTCCTTCGTTCTCTTTAATTAAACAAAAAATTCAAGTAGACAACAGTTATTATAGCAATAACAATAAGAGGGACGAAGAACAATGGCGGTGGTGGAAAATAGAGTGAATCTAGTAAAATTAAGAGAAGAGACTATATGGGTTTGGGTTAAGGGTTGAAATGAGAAGAGATGAGAGATCGATTAAGGTTGGATTGGTGATGAAAACGGGAGAAGTGAGATGCGTCGAGCTTGGAGATGAAAGTAACTAGGTTTGGTATTAAGAGATACAAGTGAGGGCTTAGCCAGATGCAGTCTTTTAACATCCACTTTGATCAAGTTGGTGTCAAAATGTTACATCTGTCTAATTAATTGTTTTAAAATGCTACATTTTGGATTGGATGCTTTAAACTAAATAATAACTTTTGAGTTAAATACTGCATATATTAATGAGCACCTAGAAATGCATTCAACTAAACAACCCTTAAAAGTTTAAATATTTTTATTCTAGTAAACTTAAGTCATTCATTTGCTTAATGTTAAAGTATTTCTTGTTTGCAAAAAAAGAAAATTCTAAACTTTCACCTAACCTCTATATACCCTTCATTCTCAGAAATACTTTCTCCGTTGGTAAATTTCTCACATTTCATTCTTGACGACAACAAAAAACTAATTTTTCCCCACCTTCCTCACCACAATCTCAAAGATTTCTACTTATTTATATTAAAACAAAGTAGCGCCTCTTTATATATATATATATATATATATATATATATATATATCCTCTTTCTTTAATTTTATATTTTATCCAAGGAACTAGGAATCCATTGGCCTTAAAACCAACCTACTTCAATATGGATTGTAATCTATGTGCTAAAAGAGTCATCAAACTTATTTGCAATGGTGTATGAAATCATGAGCGCTTAAATTTGTGGTTCAATCCTATAATTCTTTTTTTTTTTTGTTGATATATTATTCTTGCTATCCATTTGCATATTAATTTGATCCATGATGAGTGATTTTAGATTGATAACCATAATAGTATAGTTATGGCCTACTCAATTTAGCATGCCTTCCTGCCCTCTCTGCTTAGTTAACATGCAATTGGACTATTTAGAACATTCAAATTGTGACAAAAGTTAATCCAAGAACCTGTACTTATATTGTTGCTCTCCCTATTACCTATGACTTTTTTATCTCAGTGACACAAAAACTCGAAAGATACTCCACATTTGTTCTTGGATTGCTTTTACAATACTTTTTTGGGATGAGTTACAACTATTTTAAACATCCACTTGTCTTTTGTGACAATTGGGTCCAAAATGAGTGATTAAAAGAGGTTGTGGGATAGTACCGAGCCGCCATTACTATTTTATTGTCATCATTATTAATTCATTTTACACAAATTTAAAAAACTCATAATCATTACAATTGTTGTATTAGATTAAACATCATTAGCTAATATATTTAATTGCATAACAATATTATATGATATGATATTGTTTCATTTCTAAGCAAAGTGTAAGATTTTAAACATTTTAAACATCTATTTTAAACATCCACTTGTCTTTTGTGACAATTGGGTCCAAAATGAGTGATTAAAAGAGGTTGTGGGATAGTACCGAGCCGCCATTACTATTTTATTGTCATCATTATTAATTCATTTTACACAAATTTAAAAAACTCATAATCATTACAATTGTTGTATTAGATTAAACATCATTAGCTAATATATTTAATTGCATAACAATATTATATGATATGATATTGTTTCATTTCTAAGCAAAGTGTAAGATTTTTTATTCTAAAAAAGTTTAACATTTACAAAGATCTCTTTTGCATTTTTATTAACTTGAATATGATAAGATATATTTATTTATGTTGTAAAGTTTGGACAGTGGCATGTATTCATATTTTTCTATTTGCTTACAATCATGCCTACCTGGCTATTATACAATGATAAAAGAGATTATTTTGACTTGCTTTTTAAATTGTAGTTTGATATTTTTAACAAAATTATTTAATTTGTGTTTTTTTAATTATAAATTTTCAAAAATTAAGACATTTAAATTTTGATATTTCATTACAAAAACAATATTTGTGGGCGAATATTTTTCATTCAAAAAGTTGAACGTAGGGTTAAATATAGTTTGCCTCTTATACTTATACCTAAAATCACTCTATCGTACTTTAAAAAATCTCAAGCAAATCTTTGTACTTATGACTAAAATAAAACTGTTAATTTTTTAATGACCAAAGTGCTTTGTGTAGACAAAAAATTTTTAATCTAAATTTTGCTTAACACATCTTCATTTTCTTTGTAGATTCAACCTAACAACTAAACTTCATAAAAACCTAGGTTTAATAATACTTATGATATAGGTGGCTAGTTAACACAACTTTGAAACTTCATTGGTGAAAACATAAGAGAAGAAAACATATAAATATTTTTGAAGAGTAAAAATTATAGAAAAAATTATATTTTTATTTATTAAAAAAATTTAGCTCGCTATTTAATTTTTTACGCTAGCTCAATTAATTTGAATAGAAAAACTAACAATCTCTCTTTAGTTGTATTTTTAACTAATTTAAGACTTTTTAATATATAAAAATTAAAATAATTTTAAGCATAAGTATGTGAAGATAAAATATATTTAACTCTTAAAACTAATATACTCCATCTGAAAATATGATCATCAAATATTTCTCTGGTAAATGCTGCCCGGTTTGATATGCCCTAGTATTATACTAATAGACAGATGTGATGAAATTGATAAAATTGAACATGTCCAGAAGCAAAAAAATAAATAAACTACACCAATCTCTGACATTTGATGAAAAGAAATTTTGACACAGGAAAAATGACCAAACACCCTCAACAGTCAAAATAAACAGCTCGAATGTTCCTCTCTGAACTCTTGAAACTATCAAATGGAGCAGAGCTTCTTAAAACACACGATATGGCTTGCCCATAGTGCTCTTCAGGTACAAGCATCTTACCTGGATCATGAAAATAAAGTTAGGTATATTCATGGAATTTTCCATGTTAACAAATAGAGATATTCACTAAAAACAAGTTATACTAGTCTAAAGTTGCGCAAGTGCCCAGGATTTCAAAAGAGATATTTTGACAATGGGAACGAGATCAGTTTTCGATTCACTGTATGTTATAAAAAACTTCATAGGCACGGCCAAGTTAGATTTGGATATGAGAAAAATATAAACAATTAAAATGAAAACTTAGAACTCATATATACTGAAAGAGGAATTAGGATCACGAACCAAATCAGCATTATCCCCTTCAAAAAGGAAAATTCTTTCTTTTTTTTACAGCAAATGACAATCTGGTGAGAACTTTGGAAAACAAGTCAAATATTGATTAATGAAAGCCATTACGATGAAAAGGGAATGCAAATGAATCGTGAAAGTGACCTTCCAGCTTGTATAATCTCAATGGAAACTCATAGTGAAGTATCCAACCGGTCTAATACAAAATGGTCATAGTTCCCTTTTTTTTTCGCCTCGCGGACAACCATGAATTGGTTAAATATAAATTAATAAAAACATGAAGAAATTATATCATAGTAATAATACCCAAAAGCATCCCAATCTCTCTGTACATCACTAACCTACACAGCACACTAAGGGGTAAAAAATCTGATTCAAGCAACTACGTTGTAACTACCAGAAATCATAATGAACTGAAAGACGGAACCAAACTTACATTTTGCCAATTCTTTTTCAGCAAAGACACGAGGAAGTTGACACTGAGTTGCACATTTTGCTGGATCTGTTTCTCCTCCATTGCGCAATTCCCAACAGCAACTCCCATGCAGAGAACCTTCTTCAATTGAAACTTCACCATTGCCTTGGTCTCATTGACCTTGGCCTCTAATGATTCCTGATGTGAAACCAATGTAGGGAACTTGCCTATGTTTCAAATAATATAACAAAGTAGGTCATCAAAATGATGATTGAAATGGTTAAAATGCAGACCACAAAAGATGCCCTGAAAGAAAACAAGATGAGAACACTATTACTACATAAAAGTTTGCTTCACATAGGATAAAAACCAATGTATTGAAACACACCCATAGAATGCGGGTGGTCACCATACTGCATAGCGCTTAGGCAGTATACAAACGCATATGCAGGTGTCTTGGCAGTCTAGCATTTTTAATATATAAAAAATTAAAACTAATTATATATCATATAAGGGTAATATTTGAAATTCCTCACAAAAAAAAAAAAGGATCCTCATCGAGCAAGTGCATTTCATATAACAGTTCATATCACAACTCTTTTGATCCCAAAGGTTTTTGGTTGCAGTATGATTCCACAATTGGAGGATTCCATAAAATTGGGAATAGGGATACAACAAGGCAGTAATCTCACTCTCTTAAGGGCCTATCTTGCTATCATATCTGATTAGGGTGAAAAAATATCGAATAATACTCAACCCATATGCGGATCTATATTTTTAGTTCAGATACGGATATTGGGCGAATAGCAAAACTTAAAACCATATTCTAACTAATGGATACGGATAATTTTTGTATATGAATCGGATAATTTTCGGATAAAGGATCGAATTTTAAATAGATGCAAAATAAATTTTAAACGAATTATGACATTTCTTTTGGAGACAATTAACACAACATATTGAGTTTCAAAAAAAAATTATTTACATGTCAAATACATATAAGTTTAGCAAAATCAATCTCTATAAACAATATAGAACACATCATTAATAACAATATAAATATTCACTATTTGATATGCGGATAAACAGATATTTGATATCTATATCCAAAAATTCTTATCTGACCTATATTTGAATCTGTATCCAAATTTGTTTTCAAAAATCCTACCCGTATACATATCCGAGTCAGGTAAGAATTTTTTACCCGAATCAAATCCAAATAGGGTCTAATAGTGTGTCGGGTCGGAGTTAATCCAACACGATCTCAGCCCGAGCTTAGGCTTTTCTTGAGTGTGCTGAGATTCCTTGATTTCATGGTCTAGCTCTCATAGAGAGTGGTCAAGGCTCATCTTAGGGCAAGAAAAACGATCCACAAGGTTCCATAGATCAAAAAAGCAAGAAAGAATCGAAGTCCTAGCTACCAACCTAGCCTTTGGGCTTTAAAAAGCGTTGTCGTACCTTCACTCTTTGTATTTGGGCCTTTACATAGAGCATATATAGAAATTTTAATAGTGCATTATACCAAAAAATTTATATAGGAGCTTGTTTGGTCGCGGAATAAAGAAAAATTAGAATTGAATAAAAATAAGAACTCATTTAGGAAAAAAATACCCCAGTTACAATTTGATATTTGGTTGCCAAAATAGGGATTAGCACTGGAATAAAAATATGGGGTAAGTTAGTATTTAGTTGTAATAATTGAAACAATGAATAAAAATGATCAAACTGAACTTATTGTCCTTTCGTACGTTAATGTAAGTAAACATTTTTATTTCTTTTCTTTTTATTAAGAAAGATAGGAATAGATTTAAAATTAAATATAAATTTTATTTAACAACTATTCTATTATCTTCACATGGTTATTTTTACAATTCTTTGCCCAATAAATGTTTTATTAATTCATCACAATTTACATAATATAAATATCATCACAAATAGCATCATAAATAGGCATCTCATATCAAAATATTTTTTACTACAAATATATTACCAAGTATATTATAGTCAAAGTACATTGTTCAACTTGAATCTATACCATAATATATCACCATATTCCAATATATTATCAAGAGGCAAATGAGTTATTTAGATTTTGGAATAAATGGGGTGAGTTATTCCAAAAAAATAATAATATCCAAAATAAGAGGTGTTTATTCCATTTTCCTATTCCAAAACCCTATCCCGTGTTTGACATGTTTATTCCACAATAATAGGCTTTATTCCGAAATAAGGCATTATTCCACCTAACTAAACAGGCCCTCGAAGTAATCTATGACTCAATAGCATAATTAGGGGGTGTAAATGAGCTGGGCTGGGCCCAGCTCGGCTCCGCTCAAGAGGTGGAAAAACTCAACTCAACTTGAGCTCGAGCTCAATTCAAGCTTAAAAAGCTTAACTCAGCTCGAGCTCGAGCTCGGCTAGATGGCTCGTGGGCCTAATGGGCTTACGTGGGCTAGCGGCTCGATCTAAAATCTAAGTGTTATATTAGGCTAATCTAGCAACTAATTTCATTGCATTTTAAGGGAAAGATAATTATAAAGGCATATCTACATTACCCAATTTTCGATATGGGACTAAACATTTAAGAGTCTCTATGGAAAAAAAAATAGAGAAGGAATGGTATAGGATAAGATTTAAACCCAGGTCAGCTGGGTCAATAGAAGTTGTTTTAGCTAACTATGCTATATGACATTTATACATTTATTTCAATATATATATATCATCTCACATATTATCTATCGAGCCTATTCGAGTCGAGCTCAAGCAAGCTGACTCTAGCTCGGCTCAGCTCGATTTACCTTTTGAGCATAGAAGTACAAACCATCCTCTTCTTAATTAAACACCTTTCACAATTTTCATTTTCTTTGTGCAAAATTGGACAAATTGACCTATGAGACACATGAAACTAGCGATTTCGGCTCAGGACAAATAACTAATTGACAAATGCACAAGGTTGTAAAGGTTGCTGGTTACAAAATATGGAGCTCATGAGGGTTATGCATTGCCAACTGAAAAGACATGTATCCCTAAACCCATTGGGAGACAGTTGACATGCAAATATGTGAGCCTAAAATCTATATACACATGGATGGTCGTGCCGCAAGAAAGAGAGAGAAAAAGAGGAGGGAGACTAGCAACGGTTCACTCTTCGACCTTGTCATCGCCGCTCACCGCCATCGCTCACTGTCGGAGATGAAGGCATCCCCGCATGGGACGCAACGACGCCTTCATCGACGGAGCTCTCCATCATGACGGGCAATGGTAGCGGCAAGGTCGATGGTGACGAAAGCTCGACAAGAAGCAGATCGCAACTAGGAGGGGTGTTGTGTAGCACCCCTTGTGCCACGTGCCCGTACGCCGTTGGCACGGTAATTACCAACTGGCACACCCCATGCTGATCGACACAGCCATCATTGATTATACATTTATAAAGAAAGTGATCATTGATTATACATTTATAAAGAAAGTGTTTATTAAGGATAAATATAATAGCTTAGAACCATATGAAAAAATTATACTATATCGTTTTAGAGAAAAATTGATACTTGAAACAATTAAATAAAAATTAAGAAGAATATAGATTCAAGAGAAATGAGATACATATAATTAAGAATGTTACTGCTTTATTATCCTCTAAGAAAAGAATGAGTAACTTCAGAACGGAATCTATTGAAACTTGTTAATATGAATCCCTATATACCAAGTTTAAATTAATATCACAATTAGATTCAAGAGAACTGAGATACATATAATTAAGAATGATATCACTGCTCTGTTATCTTCTAAGAAAAGAATGAGTAACTTCAGAATGGAGTCTATTGACAATTCTTAATACAAATCCCCATATATCAGGTTTAAATTAGTATCACAACTAGAAATCATTTCCAACACAGAATGTGAATCAATGTGTTGCAGATTGGTGAGAAAGTTTATTTAATTGGCGTGAATTTAAAGTAAGATTCAAGTCACAATAATGGATTAACTTTTAGTAGGCTTAATCTAACATACTACAACTTCAAAATACAATCGTTATATTAAAACTAAGAGAAATGTCAAATCACAACTCAACTATAACTAAAACCAAGGAAAAGAGGTTCTTGCCTGCCTTGTTAAGACCAGGTCCAAGAAGTCGAGGAATTTGCTTAATAATAGCCTCTGATGCCAGAAAAGCATGATACTTTTTTGCAAGCTTCTTGACCAGCTTCTTATTTTTGTTCATTTTCTTAAGCCCTTCAATGTCCATGTAATCCAATCCAATTTTCTCAGCCTGCAAAACTCAGAGCTCTTTCTGTAAATCATATACGTATATGCAAAGAATGATTAACAAAATCTATTAAGTTACAATTAGTTATCCTTCAGATTGAGCAGACTCATACAAAAGACAACAAGGACATGGTAACTCATATTTCTCATTCTTGCACATCTTCTATAGTGAGGTTTAAGAAAATAATGAAAAGGAACCCGACCAACATAAAATAATCTAATGGGCAGAATATTCTTCATGTTGGGACGAATACAACAAAGGAAGTTGTTGCAACACTGGACATATAGAAGAGCAAATGAAACACAACGTGCCTTTGTTCTTATTCAGTCTTATATGGTGCAACGATGAATGTCCAGTTCTCCACAAAGGAAGTATAAGAACTTAGCATAAAAGAAAAAGTTTAACAGCTAATGTAATTACAAGTCATATTACCTCTCCCACATGTTGAGCATCGCCAAGCATGCAAACCTTCATCTTTGGACGTGGAATATGAGGCAACTTCACAGAACCACTGAAACGCTTATCCTTCTGTGGGTCATAATTTTTTAGCCCAATCTGCAACTCGATGGTCTCCGTGAACTTGCGCTTTTTCTCCCTTGAATCATTAGCAATCTGAGAGATAGCCTCTTTTAACACATCACTCTGCAGCTTGCTACAAAGACAAAAACCAGCTATTTAACCACTAGAATTAATGTTCCACTCTATTGAACTACTGAAACTCCTGCAGTATATCCTCAATTTCTACTTCTATAAGCAATGAAGGCGCATCTGACTAGCAAAAACATTTCAGAAAAATTAGGATATGTTTGGAACCAATTAGAGCTATAATTCATTTGACTTCATTCGGATAGAATTCAATTAATTTCATTTGGAAATGAATTCTGCTGTTTAGAAAAATAATGAAATTGAAATGAAATTCATCTAATCTTGTTGTTTGGAACGGGGTAGGAATTCATTTCATTGCGTTCCTTTTCTATTATACCCATGGGCTATAAAAAGAATGTAACCAGATAAGGGTTACAGGGTTAGTTTTGAGATTTGAAAAAAGTAACTTAAGTGACAACTAGATTCTATCCAAATCCAACCTCAAATCATCGGATTTCACAACATGTATTGAAATCCATTCAAATCTCATTACTTAGTGGTCCAAACAACGAATTTGGAGAACATGAAATTCCATATCAATTAGATTCCACCAATTTGGAGATTCCAAACAGGGTGTTAAGAAGCATATTAATTACCATGAAAGGAAATACAAACATGATAATCATGTTTCATGTTACTCACATTCTAATGATAGCGGAAACATAAGTACCATGTTTTGGCATCATATTAAAGAAAGCTACACCTAAATAAATCCCTCGTCAGATAAATCATATTTATTAAAAGAAAACAGTGACAATGCTTGCTTATCAACTTAAAGAGTGAAAACAACTATGTAGTGAGACAGATATGAGCATTTGAATAATCATATTACTTAATCAGTGATAAATTCTTTCAGGATCAATCAATAAGGTCATTTTTGCAATCCAATCAGACTGCAAAATGTGCCTCCATCAGCGTTATTACTTTCACAATAGCAACAATAAACCATAAAATCATGAGATAGACAACTAATACATTCTTTAGGAATCAATCAAGCTAGTAAATGCAACTAGATAGTTAATTTAGAGGGAATGCCAGCTCCTTCTCCAATCAATCATTATTTTAAACTGTCAATACCTAGCAAGTAACTACGTACAGTCAGATCTACCAACAAAAAGATCAATCGGAAATATAATAAAAATAGGATTCTGTAAAGTGACAACAAATAAGATCCAATACCTCATTGGTTCCTCTACTACTAAGAAGCTCCTTGGATTATCCTTTTCTTACTTCTCCTTGGCTTCAAACCAATCATAATAAGAATACAGAAATCATAAAAAATGAACGAAGTTGAGATCACATCGAGGTGGAGGACGCGACACTTACCAGGAAGAGAGCAACCTTTCTGAGAGGGTTTTCGATGTGTGATACGGCGGTAGCTATAAACCCTAAACTTGGGAAAGGACTTAATCACTCAGCTCTTTTATTATAATGACAAACGTATCCTTTTCTCTTATGAAATTTATAATGGTTAAAAATATTTTGCCCCTATTTAGGAATTAGGACTCCTTCGCATATATAGAATAGAGAATGTATAGGTGGAGAAAATTACTTAAATACCTCAAGATTAATGGAATAAATGATAAATATTAATATATTCTACAAGTGGAGATGGTCGGAGAAGATGAAGAAAATAGTGAAAAATAGAGAGGAGATCAGGGCAGTGTAAGTATTTTAGTAATTGAGTTATAGTCAATTATAAAATACTCAAAGATGGATTGGGAATCACAAAATTAATAAAATATAATGTGTGATTTAGAAAATTACATATATTTTATATTTTATCTTAAAACATGAGATCGTTAATAGCATTAAAATATGTAAACTTATACGTATTTATTTATTTTTCCAAATTTTTTATTTTACTATTAAGAAAAAGAAAGATCTAGTTAGATTAATACTAGTAAATATAGTGTTTTATCTTTGAATAAATATTTAATTTGATAACATATTGGTTATTAATATTATACTTTAAATAATTATATTTAAATAATATTTAATAATAATAATATTAATACTTTATAAAAAATACATACTTCCATGGAATATTAAATTATAACATTCATATTGTTTAAGTTGAATTTTATATATTTAGTCCAAAATAAAAAATATTATAAATATTAGATTATGGATATGATTTTATGATGCACAAGAAAAGGATATGAGAGAAAAGTGTCAGTTACTTAGTGAGCATTAGATTAGTTATCACCGCTCATTTTAGTAAAAATATATTCCAATATACGTAATGTCACTATTATATAAATCATTGTCTCATATAGTAAGAGACAATAATATAATTTTACTATAACTCAATTTATATATAATTATCACTTATATCACCTAACTCTTATCTTACATTGTCTTTACTATCGTATGTCTAATTAAATACAATACTATCATATTTAGTAACATTATATTACAAACATATCATATCATATATATAATTAGAGTGATGAATTATGACGAGACATTGATATAATATTTAAAAGAGATAAGAAAGAAGTGATAAATTTTAATAAAATGTTTGAAATAAATAAAAATAATAATAAATTATGATGTGACATTGAAGGCAAACTTTTAGTCAAATTAAGAGTAAATTAATAATTAGATTAGTACGTGCAATATAAAATATAATTTTGATGAATAGTATTTATATTCATTATTATAATTTTTAGCTATTATTTTAAAATGGAGTTGTATTCTTAAATTAGAAAAAAAATTTCAAAAGTGATCACTTTTATCTGCTGAACTTTATTTTGAATTATTATGTATCTCTCCCTAAACTTTTTGACTAAATTTTAGTGATTACGTGTTTTATATCCAAAATTAAAGATTTCATGTTATTTTAATTTAAAATTGTTACTAGTTTTAATAAAAAAATATCTTATCCATCTAAACTTTTATATTATATTACTAATCTCTATATACATATTTATTTAATAAATTTAACAGAAATATGACCGAATAAGCTATTTTATTATTCTATTAATAATATTTACTATTTTAGTTTAGTCAAGAGAATAACGAGAAGTAGTGATACAAAACAAAGTTCGAAAAAAATAATTTTTGATCCAAAATAGAGGGCATGGCTCCTTTTGTAACATATGGCGTCCCATATTATAATCTAACAATGTGGGTTAAGTCGAGTTAAGTTGAATCGTCTATTTATATTTTAATTAGTTCATACTTATGTAAGCCCTTAAAGCAAATATAGTTAAATCATGTAAGCTACTAAGACAAGTTTAATTAAATCAATTGAAGTCACTAAGATAAATTCAATTAAGTCATATAAACCTCTAAGGCAAGTCCTAATTTAAGTTGTATAAGTCTTTAGGGCTAAGTTGAAGAATGACTTATTATACCTTACCTTTATAAAGAGGCTAGGCTTCTTTGTTTATTCATCGGGCATATAAGTATTAAAAAATTATTTTATTCTCGAGTTTATCTTAGGATTAAGAGTAAAATAATCTATCTAAGAGTCGAATTAAGTTAATCATAACCGTTTATTTTTCTATGAGTAAATCTAAGTTAGAAACTCTAATTCTACCTCTAACCCATAGCCACCATCACCTCCAGTAGCCACCCTACCCTACGATCGTCCACCACCACTTTTGGCTGTCCACCACCCTCCAACGACTGTCACAACATCGAATATTTATCGTTCTACCACATTTTGACTTTACTATTTTAGTTATCTATTTTTATCCAGACATTCGATTGATATAAAACCAAAGCTATTAGAATCTTATCTTATGTGGCTACCACCAACTAAAACTTCATAATTTGCTTACGTTCTAATCGATCCAAATCTGATCCGTAATAGTCTATGATTTTACATATAAACTGAGTTAATATAATTAAAGATATTTCTATATTTTTAGATTATGTAAAATGTTAGTTTTATATTCCATAGATGTATTTATGAATTTGATAGCCATAATTCCGAATTTCATAGATATATTTTCATATTCCTAATATATGCTGTCTATAATTTATTCTTAGATTTACTAAAATATACAATCATAAGCATACACTAAAGTAAAACTCTCTAGCTAAAATTTTAAATTTGTATATATATATTTTATCGATATATTTTTAATACCTTATATCTATTGTTTAGAACTCATATTTACAAGTATTGTATAATATTTATTTTTTATGTTGCAGGACATGTGTACTTTACTATGGCATTTTGCAAGTTGTGTTAGAGGAATTCGTATTCCATTGTCCAGAATTAGTATTTATGAAATTCGTTGTTAGTCATTATATATAGAATTAGTTTAATAAAATAAGTTATATTATTTATAACAGAGTGTATTTAGAGTTATTATTTCTAGAATTTTTAGTTAGTGTTTAAGAATATATAGTTAATAGTTATTTAATCTATAACTTTTATTTTCAACGTTCATAATTATTAATTGCAAAATTCAGAATTTATAAAATTTATTATTCTACATATTCTAAATTATTCCAAATATAATTTATTATTTTACAAAATTAGCATTCATCACAACAAAAAAGTATTTGAGCTTTATCCTCTAGTTTCTTCTTTCGTGGAAGAGCTATCAATTGAAGCATTAATTGTTTTGACGTAATACCTATTTGAGGCAATTATGACTTTGCTTTGACTTTTAGTTGAATAAAAATATATCCCAACATGTATAATGTCACTATTATATAAATCATAGTCTCATATAGTAAGATACAAAAATATAATTTTAGTATAACTTAATTTCTATATCACTATCATCTTTATCATCTAACTCCTAACTTATATCATCTTTACTATGCAATATTGATTCATGGTACTTCGTTTTGTTATCATGTACCAGATATTTGAAAATTATAAAAATAAGGGAAGACATAAGTTAAAAAACTTAGTGAATAAATATTACTCTAAATTAAGGATGTCAAATAGAAAGTAAAATATATATGGGATAATGTATGAATGAGCATATAAATACATCCTCAATATATATATATATGTTTATAAATAATATTATTAAATATTATAACATATGATGCATGTTAATCATGATCGAGTTTAGACAATTTTCAATATAATAATATATGATGCAGGACAACTATTTGATAAACATAAATATTAAAAAATAATAAAAATCAATACATTTCTTAATATTTTAATCATCAATGTCATTTCTAAATATCATAATTATATTAGATCGTTATGCATGCCTTACACTCTATATTCGATTTCATAATCATGCCCAAAGGACCAATATACTCCTCCTTACACAAAAGTATATTAATCATCATTATATTTTTGTGAAATTTCTATGTTACACATCCACATCATGAATCATGTCATTCATTTATATCAGTAATGTGATCATTATTAGTTAAGTTACGAATAAATACAATAAAAACTACTTTGATTCTTTGTTAATATAATTGATGGACATAATTTGTTTAGGAATACATAAAATTAACAAAAAAGTTTGCGCATGCATAAGATCTAAGCAATGCATAATTAAAAGGTTTAACATATTGCCTAAGTGGGAGATTGTTGGATCATAGTATCCAACGAGCAAATATGTAATATAATTATGAATTGCATACTGTTATATATGATTGTCTTACTAAAGTGATCAATTTGGATTAAGGATTATTTGACATTCTATGTATTCATTAGGGTGCAGTTCATATATGTGTAAACCTATTTGGACAAAAGTATAATTATTGATGTATTGATTATGAGATTTACAAATAAAATGATCAATTTAGTCAACTTTCATAATTTTAAGAGATTAATATTTGAACGGATTGGTCCCCAAAGCACAAGATAATGTAAAGACAGAATCTGAAAGGTTATTCATATATATACAAGATTTGTTGTTTTTTTTTTCCTTTTACACCATCTAAGAGAGAGAAGAGAGATTTATAAGAAAATATGGAGAGAATTTCTCAATAGCAATATCTTAAAGTCTTGAAAGATCTATTATAGTGTTTTGATAAAAGGAGTCTTTTACCATTAGAGACGAGTCCTGTGCTTACGAGGACGGTTGGTGATTTCTTAAAAGATTGAATTGATTCATGAAACTTCTATGAATTCAGGTAAAGTTTCTTATTTAAGTTATTTATGATTCAAATATATTTCGGCATAGATCGGTCCTTAGGTTTAGATGGGGTGTAAGAGTTTGACCCCAACAATGCTTACATACTAATTTATTAATTTCTTAACTTAGATGTTGTGTTAGTGAGCCACATATAAAATGCTGACTAGATCATTAATAAAAAAATAGAGACGTTGAATTATAGATGTTTTCATAAAAAGAAAAGTTACGATGAGTTCAACATTTTATTATTAGGTTGATGGACATAGATGCTATGCTAGAAAAAATAAATCTATTTTGCCGTTAAATTTAGAGTGCAATCTATTTTGATAAATAAAGTTAAAATGAGAACTAATTTATTTAAAAACTCTATAAAAGCATATAAATCAAGAGTCCAAATTAAAATAAATGTTATGATTACAAAAATTTTAAAAATAGACGACGTGGTATTATTATAACTATTAATTGTGATGGTTATAAAATGGAAAGATAAACTATAGATGATTCCACATCAAAGAGTATCCGTAGAATATTTGTGAAGTGTTTGTAAGCATAAGAATTCTCATCAAATTAACTAATAATAAATATCAGAAGATATCGTAATACTTTGTTCCTCTCCATACGTTGCCATTTTCCATCTACATAAATCTTTAGAAATTCAAAATTTTTAAGTCCTAATACGGGCGCAGGGTAGGGGGCCAATACATATGAGATCAGCTCGAGCTCTAATGGATGGGTCGAGAGCTACGAGGTTGGGTTGGACCGGGTTTTGGAACCCCTCAATTTGAGCCAGTTCGATAGAATTTCCGATCGAATCGGGCCGAGCCTAAAAGCAGGCTTGGGCCAGATTTTGACTCGATCTTTGTTGGTTTGGATATGTACGGGCGGGCCTTGGTGTGACGGTCTGTTTTGACCCGACCGATAGACCAAAACCCCCACCTCGACCCGCAAACTAAAACCCTCGCTCAGTACTCACCTCCCTCACCTCTCTCACCTCTCATATTCGTCTTCTCTCTCCTCTTTCCTCCTCACCCTCGCCGCCGATCTCATCTTCCTCCGCCGCCGACCGCCGCCAAATGATGAAGGCCTTCTCGAACGCGCGCCGCTTTCCAGTGAATCTTTCGCGACTCTCCGACCTTCTCCTCCGCCCCCACTTTGCCGTCTCCTCGGGCAACATCGAGAAGAGCCTCCACGTCCTTCCCGTCTCTGGGCATTGTCCTCGGCCCAGGAGTTTCTCCTCTCAGCCTCCCCATTCCCTCGGTAAATCTCTTCTCCTGTCCTTTTTTTGAACCTTTTATTGAATCCATCTACTTGGTTTCTTTGCAAAGTTGGGATTTTGTTGCTAATAATTGTGGCCCATTTCGTTTTTCCATTTCTTGTGTATTAGTTGTTACGGGGACGAGTTTTATATGAGTTATGAGTGTAGTATTGGAAAGTAACTTCCTTTTCTGATATACCAAGTTACTATTCTTCCTGACATGTGCTGAAATAATTCGAGGTGCAGTAAGAATATTAGGGAGTGCACCCTGGTTACATGATCTCAAACTGTTTGGTGATTTGTGGCTGCCAAAACCCTTCTGTTTCTCTCTCTCTCTCTCTCTCTCTCTCTGAACATTGAGCGGTCATTTTACTTTCTATTACTGTCCTTTTGTTCTCTTGGGTACAATAAATTTTCTCAAATGGTCTATTTATAATGTTTTATGTGGAAAGTTCTGATCATGCATCTAATCCTCTTACAATATTGATTCAAGTTCAATGGTAGGATTTTGGGATGATAGTGGAATTTATAGAAATTCTTTACCTTGCATCTGTTAGATAGTTCACCTTAATATTTCTCTTTGCCAGGCAGTTTTGAAAAACAAACCACAGGCAAAACTACTCTTGGTTAGAACGAGAAAACTTGTTTTACTTGAACTAATATACTAGTGAGGTCTAACTAATGAGTAGAAGTTCAATGAATTGTATCATTGCTTGAGGTAAATGAAGGTAAAAGAGACTGAGCAGAAATCTTGCCACTTGATTGTTAATATTTTCTGTTTGGGTACTTGCCTTTCTTATCCATCATATGTAATCTTTTTTTTTTTATCTTCATTTTATTGATCTCCTTTTATTTGATATCATCAGATAATGAAACCTAAGTAACTTTTCTTTCACCTGATATTGTAATAAAACACATGCATGAGTTGTGGCTGCTAATTTAAAATGGCGATAACAGGAAATTTTGAAACCTAAAAGGTTGATTATGTTAGCCTCTAGTCAAGTACTTTCTCTTGGTTGCATTTCATTAACAATGTATTTATGTATTCTAGGTGCTACTCATGCTAAATTGCTTCTTCCAACCATTGCATTTTGGCAACAGAGAAATTATCCCATAAATTCTCCAGTGATTGGGGCTTCCTTCTCTTCAGTGGCGAGTAATGAGACCGGTGATCCTACAGGTTAATTTCTTATTATGGATCTTCTATGTTGCAGTTGATGTCACTTCTCATTCTATCGGTACCCTCAATAACTTGATAATGCTCCTGCTATAAAGTAGTATCAACTTATTGGACATATAGAGTTGTATCTGACATATCCTTCAATTTTTTTCATTTGCATTGTATTTGTGAAGTTAGTTATGAATCAAAATGCAATATGAAGTTAGCCTATGTCAAGTCATTAGTAGATGAGCATGTGCAACAATCGACATTTCCTTGCACAGGCTTTGCATTGAAAGGTGCATATATGGCCAAGGACTAGCTGATTTAGGTCTGTAGTTTTTGTCTTGTAAATTCAAAATATGTTACTATGTTTTGCATACCAAGAAGGATGGTGATTGTGCACTTCAAAGCCATTTTGGATCAAAGTTATTGAACTAAAGTTTGGACTCCTGATTTAATTACTATTATCTTTTCGGAAGCAGTTCTAGAAAATCACTTAATATTTAGTAATTTTTTTTGGAAATTTGATGAGGTGCCATTTATGTTTATTGTCGTTTGACTTTTTTAATTTTAAGTAATGTTTTGAAAGGCGGCCACAGGTTGCAAGTGATCTCCCCATTCGCATGGCGCCATGGCAGAAGGCAGGCATAAGACGGTCTAGTATTTTTTATATATAAAAAATAAAAAATAATTATAATATATATATATACTCTTGTCTTGCCCACCACGTTGCTGGCCAACCATAGCTGCCACCATCGCCCTACCACCACTAGCACCTCTCCATGGCCAGCCGCCATCCCTCGTCGCACCACACCCTCAGTCCTAAGCCGCACCACCTTCATCTCCTAGCCGTATTCATCATTGCCTCTAGCAACCTTCTTGGTTCACTTATTGAGTGATTGATTTTAATGCCTAGTTGCGATCTTCCTTGCTCCACCACAATCAAAACCTTAGCTAGGGTCTCCATCTTGGTTGACCATGGCCCTGCCCTAGATGTGTCCCCCTCACACCTAGGAGCAACACAAACCCTAGCCGGCCCAAGGCCTAGCTACGCAGACCCTAGGGAGCCACCTAGGGTTTTCACCCATTACGCCTTGATCCACGGTCCAAATTCTATCGAAACCTTGGTAAAGAAATCATTTCCCGTAAGAGTCTAGCTTACTTTCATATCAAATTTTAGCTTCAGACTCCAACCCCTAAAGAACTGAGCCGGCCTAAAGCCCTAGCTGATCTTGCTAGACCCGAGCTAGCTCGCTTAATCCAAGGCTTTCTCATTTTTTACCCGTGTCCAAGCCTAAACCTCGAGCCCTTTGTGGCTAACTCTTACTCAATATTTTGAAAGGCGGCTGTGGGTGGCAAGCACTCATCCCACCGCCTAGTGTCAAGGCGAAAAGCGAGCGACAAGGTAGGAGGTAAGGCGATCTAGCATTCTTTTTGTAAAACAATTAAATATACTTAGATATGATATAATATATTCTATATGTAAATTTTATCAGACTAATTAATATTAATTAGATTAAATTATACTATTAAATTCACACTATTCAGCGCTTATATAGAGAAATTTGCAGCATCCTACTCTTTGGCGAGCTCAATAATTAGAGAAAAAAATGAGGGTGTTTTTTCCTAGAAATAGGTGCACTAAGATAAAGCTAGTGCTTAGGCCAACTGCAATCAATCACCCTAACCTAGTGCTTAGGCCAGCTGCCATCAATCACACTAGCCTAGTGCTTAGGCTAGCCGATCAATCACATTATCCAGCTGCCAACACTCCAAACTTACGGAAACCAAATTGCTCATTTTCCTAAACCCTTTCCTCTTCCTCAACCCACAAATAGGTATTGTTTGATTTCACTGTCACTGTCGCTTGTCGTGACTGTTGCTCCCACTGTCGATGCCAATGCCATTGCTATTCTTCTTTGTGCTTACTACTACCTTTCCCCTTCCCCAGCCCACAAATAAGTGTAGTGCTTCATATCATTCTTCTCTTGTTTAAGTTCATCGTCGTCGCTTGTCGTCTCCCACTGCCTCTGCCAATAACTCTTGCTGTCATCGCTAAAAAAAGGAGGGAGAGGATGAAGAGGGAAGAGGGCTTGATTGGGTTAGGGCAGAGTGGATTTTTTTTTAATTTAGTTACTAACACTATCCATTGGATAGCCAACCTATTACCGCATTACCCAACTCATTATAACGACTAAGTGGGTTGCGTGGGCCACCGCCAAACGATAAGGCAATCCGCTTAGGTTGATTGCGGGGCAATTGGCTCGTCGCCTCACCATGGTCTCTTTTAGAAAACACTGCTCTTACTAAGACCTAGATTCATCTTTTAGTCAAGTCGAGGTCCAAATTCGCCTCAAAGGGCAAGAAACACCTAAAAGCTCTAATTGGCCAAACCAAGGCACCTTAGGCGTAGCCGTTCATTCTTTGTAATTTAACCCGCCTTTAGTCCATTTGAGCTACCCTAACTGGTTGCAAGTTTACCTCATCATGAAGGAGGTTGTCTGTGGTTGTCATTGTTTAATTATTGCAAATAGTGTAATATCATGATATCATCATAACCGGAAGTTTTGTCTTCGTCAACAAGTAAGGATGTGAGTGATAGAATATAGAAGTGAAGGTATTATAAGCATTTTAAAAGTGTCTTCCCAACCTATACAACACTTCTGAATTAGTTGAATGTTGCCATTAGCTAAGTCAATGTTAATCTACTGGTAACCTGAGAATAAATAGGTGAAGAAAGGGCTCAATTTGGAGAGAGTGGAAAGCGAAGCTGCTCAAGGTGATCAAACACGATAGATTAGCTTAAACACGATATCTCAACATTATAAGGTGTTATCTACTAAGGTTCTAAAACTCGTTATCAGGATCGTAATCGGTTATTTGAAAAAATTATACGTATCGGCTGCTCGTATCAAATTAGACTATTTTTTAATTACGTAAAATTTTAAATATTATTTAAAAATACAGAAAAATTTATAAAAGTTTAGAAAAATAACAAGAAAATAGTAATTACTCACATATGAAGCCTAAAAACTAAAAAATGCATTAACTTACTTAAAATTTTGATAAATATTGAGTTGACTCTTCATTTTCTTACCCTCTTTTCTCTGTTCTTCCCTCACTCTATTATTTCCAAGGCAAAAAAGAAAGTCTAATTCTTTTACCTTCTATCTCCCTTCTCTTTGTCTCTCTCCCTCTCTCCCTTATGTAGGGCAAAATTTATTTTTTTTTGGTTTTATTTTTTTCATTTCTTCTCTCTCCCCTTTCTCTCTCTTCCTCCCTCTTTTATTGCCACAAGTTAATTTTTTCCCTCATTTTTTATAATTTTTCTCTTTCTCCTTTCTCTTCCCCCCCTCTCTTTCTCTTACTCCCTCTCGATCTCTTCCTCCCTCTCTCCCACTCTCTACTCGTCTCTCTATCTGACTCTCTGTTACTGCAGCAGATTAAAAAAGAGACATGCAGATGAAGAAAGAAAGAAATAGAGAAAGACTAGCTAGAGAGAGAAATGAGAGAAGAAATGAAAAAAATAGTCGGTTGGTACCTAGCTAAAACCAGTCGTAGATTGGTTTCAGTCAATCCTACTTGGGATCGGCCGAAACTTGGAACCATGCTATCTACAATTTTCCTCAAAATGTCTCTATATGCTAACTTTCATATATGCAACTTCTACGCATGATTTGGACTTGAACTATAACTGATGTTTGAAGCCCTGAATTTGACCTCACTAATTTTTGCATAGTAGAATTCTTCATGCAAATATGACTATTGATGTACAATGGTTTGTTTGCTGTTTTGTCAGACTGTCACTGTATATCACTAGTGAGAGTAGAGGTGAAATCGGGTGAGATTAACTCTGACCGACCGGCTATCTAATTCGATTCAGATCGGATTTAGGTAAAAATTCTTACCAACTTGGATACGGATGCAAATACGAGTAGAATTTTTGAAAAAAAAAATCAAATATAGATTCGGATACGAATACAGGTCGAATATAATTTTCCTGACATGGATATATATATCGGATATCCGTTTACTCGCATATTTTTTTTTGAATGATTTACTATTTTTAGTGCTTATTTAAATGGTGAGTGCTGATTTTGTTACTAATAATGTATTATATATAATTTGTAGAGATTGATTTTGCTGACTTTATATATATTTGACATTTAATAAATTTATTTATTTTTAACTCTTAATACTTTGTGTTAATTGTCTCTAAAAGAAATGTCATAATTTTTTTAAAATTCGATCTGCATCCGTTTAAGATCTGATTCTCTATTCAAAAATTATCCGATATGTATTCGAAAATTATCTGTATCCATTTAGTTAGAATATGATTTTAAATTTTGCTATTTGTTCAATATCCGTGTTCAAATCTGTATTTGAACCAAAAATATAGATTCAGATATGCGTTGAGCATTATCCGATCCGTTTTCACCCCTAAGTGTGGGCCTTCCCGCAGTAGCACAGTAGTGTTTATTTACCGGTGTTTCAGACAGCTCTTTCTATTGTTAGGGAAGTTTTTAGGTCATCCTTATGATCATACCACTTGATAATAAACTAATTATCTATATGAAGTTTTTGACTATCAAAAGAAATATCTTTAATTTGGTTTACTTTTACTCTGTTTTTACCTTGAAGTCAATTTGAGTACTTTTAGCTTAATTGTTAACTTATTCTTTTGGTGATTAATTATCAATAGTGCATCCTTTCACCAGCTGGTTTACATTTTAAGCTGATTTGCTACATATTTGGTTGTTGCAGAGATGTATCTCCTTTTGGTTTATCCTGTGATTGTTTTCAGTTACAATGCTAATGCCTTTCTTATTATCATGCAGAAGTTGTACAGGAGCTATACCAAAAAATGTTAAAATCAGTTGAAGCCCGAACCATGCCTCCAAATGCTTGGTTGTGGTCACTCGTTAGTAACTGTTCCAATCGGGAGGACATAAAGCTTCTATTTCAAATACTGCAGAAACTAAGAACATTTGTTAGTTCCATCTTCTTTAAAAGTATAACCATGCTTCTTTGCACAAACTCTTGATCTCTTACTTAAAACTTGATATCATGTTTTTTTTATATATATGTATGCCACAAGTTCCCCAGATTGAGCAAAGAGTGACAACACTCACATCTCACATGAGATATATCTTTTTTAAAAGACAGCGGTATTTCAACTTCATGATAATTGGTCGGCTTTGGTCAGTATCGGTCAATTTCAGCCATATCGGCTGAAAACAATAATATTGGCTGAAATTAACTTTTTTTAAGATTCAAGTAGAATCTAAAATGTATCTAACCTAGGAGACATTAATAATTGATGTCATCAATTGCTTTCTTTTTAAATTTTCAGTTTTTACTTTCTATCTCTTACACACTCTCCTCTCACTATCACACTTCATCGAGTTTATTTGGTGGCCGTTCCGATGAGCCTCTTTGGCTAGTCCACACTTTGGTGATTTCGGATGAGTTTTTTTATCTTTATTTGTTTTCTTCTTTCTCACCAACTTTTTAATTCCTCTTTTCTTATTGTCATAGAACAATAGAGAAGAAATATCTTTCTTTAGAGTTGTTCTGCAGTAATAATTTACGAGTATAAAAATTTGTTTAATTCAAGTCGAAATTCATTATAGTTTTAAGTGATTTTTTTTAGTTTTTAAAGTTCATATGTGACTATTTTTTATTTTTTATTTTTCTATTATTTTTTTTATAAATTTTTAGAAATATTTTTGCTTTTAAATAATATTTAGAATTTTACGTAATTAAAAATAGTCCAATCCGATATGAATGGCCAATACAGCTTATACGGCCAATACAGCCGATACGACCGATACAGTTGATACAGCCGATACGACCGATACAGCCTATACAACCGATACAGTTGATACAGCCGATACGACCGATACAGCCGATACTTATCTTTTTTCTAATGGCCGATCCCTATACGGAGTTTCGAAACCTTGGGTAATATCATGTATGCAGAAAATACATTGTATTTAAAATGCCAATTGTAATAGAAATTAGCATGGTCAGAATTATTTGAGTTCAAAATTTTGGCTAACTATAATTTTATTGGTGTCCATGAAGGTGGTGGGAAACAAGAAATTAATTTATTGTAAGGGGATCATTTAATAAGGTGGATATAAGTGTCTTAGGTCTCACATCAATGATATCAAGGTTCCATCAACTGTTTGGTCTGTTGGTTCTACCAGTGTAATTTATATATTTAGTGATAAAAACTGTGAGAACTCGTTCTCAAGAGAGGATAGATGCCTATAAAAGCATAGAGATACAAATATATGGATGCAACACAATACAGGTACATTGATATGGAAAAATCTTGAAAACAAGAATAAGATACTCAAATGATATGTCATACACATACAGACATATATGCTCTGCAAAAAGAATATACTCTTGTATGCTTGTATAACATTGAATTATGACATGTGATAGTATATGCCAAGCACATTTCCAATTTATTCATCGACAAAGCTACCATTTATAACAAATTGTTCCTTGCTAAATCATGAATTGTATGTGGCTTGAAATTCAAATATGGTCTTCTTTAAATTCATAGGTCACCCAGAATAAAATTATATTTACGGTCTACTTATCGTATTAGTTCCTTCCCTGCATAATAGGGAATCTCCTATTTGATTTAGCTTTGTATTCTCAATAGTATCCAACTATCCTATAAGTATCCAAGAATATCTGTCTTTCTAATTTTATTCTGAAACATTGGATATGTAAAGGAAGTATTCAACACATATCTTGTAAGTGTCCAACGAGTGTCATATCTGATATAGTCTCCGATAGATATGATATGGCTAAATATAGAGGTATCCATACTTCCTAGATAAATGCTGATGAGTAACATAATTCCTTGTGCTTTTAAATCATTCACTTGTTTTTATCTGTGGCTTGTTAGATCTGAAAGTGTTCGAGAATTATGGCATTTTCATTGTAAAGCTCATGCAAATTTGTAGGTAGAAATATTCTGTTTGCATATTAATGGACTTATAATTACCATAAGAAATTTTTGGATGCAGAGACTATCAAATCTTCGGATACATGCTAATTTTAATTGTCATCTTTGTATGAGAGTTTCTGAGGCTTGTGCACGTGTAGGTGCCCTTGACTACGGTAAGTCGCGTTACTTGTAATTTTTTGTAGTCTAAATTTTGATTCTTGATAAGTTGATAAAATGAGAAGTTAGAGAAGTTAAAGAACTGATGATAAGAAAGTGTGCTTTCATTCCTGTTATTGTGCATCTTTGTTGGGATGCACTTTTTTTTTCTGATAAGAGATCTGGTATGCCTTTAATCCTGTCATTGGGTTTCTTAGTTAGGATGCAGCTTTTGGAGATAAAACTCTTCTTCTTCCATTCTTCTTATTCAATCCACCATTTTCGCATAAACATAACATCTTTGCAATCTTGGCTTAAATGGATATAAAGTTTGCAGCACGTATAATTAGATCATGAATTTGAGAATAAGTGAGCTTAGCCCAGCTAGATTTATTAAAAGAAAAGGAGGAAAATCTGGGCAAAAACCCTAATACTTACAGAGAGAACAGGGAGGAGTTAAAGTCAAGAGGAGAGGCTGAGGGAAAGAGAGTCAAAATTAACCACCAAAGCAAATTTATGACCATTGTAAAGCAACGAGGGATAACTAGTTTTCACCAGTCCATCCAATAGGAAACGAGTGAGTCCAGTTTTACTGAGGTCCCTAGCTTGGAGAGGATTGATGCCCAGAACTCCGATCTGTAGGAGCAATTGAAATTAATGTGGCCAATCGATTTGAGATCCCTGTTGCACATGGGGCAAACAAGGGGCGCAAGTATTCTCTTGATGGCAAGGAGATCCTTGGCATGGTTGCCTACCAAAGAAAGATCCTAACCTTGTCATGGGACAAGGCTCGTTAAAGGATTAGAACCAGGGAACAGGGTGCATCCAAAGTTTAGGATTTTGTAGAAGGACTTGAAAAAGAAAGCATTGGTAGTACCGAACCTCCATAGGATTGAGCTGAGGCCTAGTGGGAGAAGGAAGCACCGTTAGAAGACCTTCAAGAGCCAGAATTTGAGGAAGTCACTTGATCTACTCTTCTGGGCCAGTGAAAAGACCTTTTGTCCGGAAATAGATGCCCTATTAGGAAGACACGGCGAATGCCCGTGGGAACATGGTCGAAAGAGGGAAGTCACCTTCCCACTCGTCCATCCAGAACTTGGTCCAGTTCCCTTCAGCCGGAGAGAAAATGACCCCAGTGAAAAAAGCCTTGGAGGATCTGATGATGCTTCTCCACATGAAAGAGCATCTATGAGGGTGGTCCTTTGGGGGGACACATCTTCGATAATAAAAAGGCTCAACAAGCCTTAATTAGATCATGAATTTTGCTTATTCTTTTTGAAATAGCTCACATAGAGAGGATTAGATAATAATGGTAATTGTGAGAGCTCTTGTTATCTATTTTGACCTATTATATTGTTAGGACTTTTTCCTTAATGTAGCTTTTACTTCGTATGTACAGGGATGAAGGCTTTATGGAAGCATAATGTCTATGGATTAACTCCAACCATCGGTTCTGCTCATTATTTACTGGTACTTAATGATATTGGTTGGTCTGGCATTTTCTTGTTAAGTTGTGACTAATTGTCTCATGCAGTTATATGCGAAAGAGCACAATGACACTAAACTTATGGGAAGGATTATGCAAGTTCTTCAGAAGAATTTCTTGCCACTGCAACCGGGTACAGCTGACATAGTCTTTGGGTAATTTAATTTTATCATATAAATTATTAATCTTAGCTTTCATGTGAGATGCATTGAGATTATATTTGTTATAGTTTGAGATTTCATTATAAAGGAAGAAACTTAACAACTCACTTAGGAATTAGGATTTGTTAATACTACCATGAACTTGGTGTCCTATCAAGCTACAGGAACATGAAACCTGATATATCAAATCTTTTTAGTATAGCTCTTTTTCTTTTTAAAATCATAGTGTTGCTTATTCTAACAAAATAAGTTGCTTTTTAATTTGAGTTTTGAGTTGATTAATGTTCACAAGTCCTTTTGAATCTGCTTTGAGCTGCCTTCTCCCTCGTTCCTTCATTCCGTCAATCTATGTCCTTGTTCTTTTGAGTTATTTTGCATCCTTAATTATTACTCTACTCTGTCGAATGCAATTCTAGGAGCCAATCGGATGATGTTGGGAGTGGCTTCTTAGTTAGTAGCGCTCCATCACTTTATATATATTTTTATTTTATTCTGACTGGCTTGTGAACTTTATTCTATTTAACCTCATATCTACTACAGGCTACAGGATTAATGTCCTTGCTATGCTAGGTATACATTCTAACTGCTTTTCGGCTTTTGTACAATATAGGCAGATAGCCAAATTTTGAAGTTTTTCCTTCTAACTGACATTTTATTGGGATAACAAATTCATATGTATTGATAAGCTGATGAGATAATCTTGAGGTTGACTTCTTTATTAAGCAAGCTCAAAGTCAGAGCTCTAGAAAGCAGTGGAACTCAAGCTGCTAATGAGACAACATGTTATCTAACATCCTAGTGATAACGGCTAATGGCATGTCTATATTGTTTAGAGGGCAAGTGATAAAAGGACGATTGTTATTTTGTTTGTGGACCCTCCTTTGTTTGATCAGTACCCTTGTTCTTTTTTCTTATTATTAACGTCATAATGGTAAATGGAGAAGGGTAATGCATGTCCTGTGCCCCCAGTCCCTAGTTGATGTACTCATAAAGGAAGCATGATGCTACTCAAAACGGTTTTGAGAAAGAACGATAGAATTTCGATATAAGTAGATTCATTGGTTAAAAATGCTGTACTCATATAGGTGAATCTCTCCACAAGAATATTCACTTGTTTAGTCTGAATGGCAGTATATGTTAAGAGCAATCATTTCCCAAACCTTTTCATATTGTCGACTAGATTTCATAATGCAATAGGTAATATGTTACCTTCTTGTTTCCTATTTTCATAGTTATTTATACTTTCTAGATTATTATCGGTTTTCTTATTGCAATCATATACTATGCTGCCTTCTACAGCATATGTTGCAGCTCTGATAGATGGGATTTGCTCTCAAAATATGCAAGAAGGTTTATAAAGGCTGGCGTGAAACTTCACCGGACTGCATTTGACATTTGGATGGAGTTTGCTGCAAAAATGGGTAAAAACAGTTAATTCCTTAGCTGGAAGAAAATGACATTTCCTAGTACTCAACAATGTCTATTGCATAGTGAGTGTGAGATTTGTTAGAAATAAGTGCACTTTAACTCTCACATCAAGAGAAACTTCTCTAACTTATCTATTAAATACATGAGAAACATAAGGATGAAAGGTAACATAAAGATTTCTTTGTAAAAGAGACTCACGAGTAATTGTCAAGTTAATTTGGGTAGTGGATTTGCTATTTGAGGGCTTATAAAGGTAAGGCTTCTCTCATTTATAAACCAAGACAAATCATCTAAAGCAAAGTTTTCTAAAGGGCTTCTATCGATCCACGTTCCCTCAAGTCTTCCAATCCAAATATCTACAAAATCACCAATACTTAGAGAAAGTACGGTTACAATTGGAAATTTCTACCTGGGTCTTTCTCTTTCATGATATTATTTCCAATTCATTAGCAGTGTTACTTATTTGCATATAAGAAAGAAGCAAAGTCACCAATTTTTCTTGAAGTGCGCTACATGATTTTATGCAATTCCTGCAGGTTGCCATCAAGTGATTCAAAAAGTGCACAATTCTGTCATGAACCAGATTATTGGTTTTTACTATTGATCTTTATAGAGAACATTTTGAGTCCAGGCCCATTATATTCTCACATACTACGACTTGATTTTAAAGCTTTGGTGATTGTTCTTTAGTTGTCTAAATATAGTCAGCTTAAAACTTCCTGATGTGGTCACATCTGGAAACCTCATTCTTATTTGCCCTCTGATTCTTGCTTGAAGTTTAATTTCTTTTATCCTTTAGCTTTTCTTGTCTAAACTGTGAATTGTAAACCTCAACCCTCAAGTAGATCATGCTGGAAACTAATTGAATAAAGGAGCAATATAGAGAATTTAATATTTACGCACTTTTGTATATTTGAAGGGAAAAACATGTGTTGGAATGTAGTAGGAAAAATTTAAGGATTGCTGATGTCAATAAATTAACAGATAAAATATTAGGTATATATAACTTGTTTTCAGGGAACAGATACTTACATCTATTAGTTCTGATGTCCCTCAGTTAGGAATTCCTAATCATAAAAGGCAAACTTCAGAAAATATAGTTTGCAGACATAAATTATCTTTTGCTGTTGTGATACAGGAGATTCTCAATCTATATGGCAGATTGATGTGATAAGATCGAAGTCTGTAAAATTGCATACTCTCAGAACTGGATTTGCATGTGCTAAGGTAATCATTCTAAACAGTATCCACACATTACTACCGAGATTCTAGATATTACATCTTGTTTCTTGGTAAAATCATGTGAGATTACTAACAAATGATGAACCATTTCTCTTTGAATGTCTACTTATTGTTTGTCTTTATGAGGGTCAGTGTTCTTTTGCATACTCGGCAATACTATGTCTCAGGAATGATTGGTATAGTTCTACTATGTCCACATCACATCTTCAGCACATTCACTTTTCACACTGTTAACTTAAAAAGGCTTTCATGATTAAATTTGATTTTTAGCTATATATTCAAAGTGGTAATTACAGAAAGCATTTACTTTTTTAATTGCTCTCTGTTCAAAGACTGGGGATTAGAAATTCATTAGACATGGTTATCCATGATTTCCTGTGTCCAAATCACATAAGGTAAGGTGATTGGGCAGATATTCTGGTATTTTTCCAGATTAACTTGTTAAGGTTAATGGTGTGCCGTAGAAGTTAAGATGTGGAAGTTAAGGGGCATCAGTTCCATGCATATTCTTGCCCAAATGAGGTCTCATAATGCTGAGCTAGTTGGATTATTAATGTACTTTTCCAATAGTGATGTTATCCCAGAGGTTGATATTCTTCTCATGATGTTCCTCAATTCTGTGATGTTATAACCGCCCATTGTGTTTTAACTATCTGACCTATTATTGCAATAACATAATAAGGATCTTTGGATTTGTCCATTCTGTCGTTTTAAATTAATTTCATATGACTAATATAGATTCATAAACATTACTCTGAATTTCTCTTAGGAAAACCTAACTAGTCAATGTTATGGGCTCTAGAAAAACTTGCATATGACTGATAATTATGACATATCAGGCACCTGACAACTTGGCTTGACTTGAGATACTATGCTAGTAATGTCATTCTTCTATGAATATAGTAACTGCTGCCACGGGTTAATAGAAGTAGACTGCATTTTGATCAATTAAGGTTGAGACAAAGTGTTCTGCACAAGGAATAGTTGCACAATCCTTGCCATTTCATATTTTCACGTGCCAGTATATGGCCTCATCATTTATCGCAAGTATTCCCTTTGCTTCCTTTGTTGTCATTTCTTTTCTTTATACAGTTCTTATGCACAAGATATGGTATATTGGGTAAGTGAATAAAGTAGCAATGCCTGTTTTTGCTCATACTCCATGTTCATTTTCGAGTACCGTTATGATTATTTCCTCTTCATTTCGGGAGTTTACCACACATTAGCTTGATTTATTCCAGATCTTTTGCCATTTAGAATGTAGGTCTCCTCAATGTCTGTCACATCACATAGTTGAATGTTTATTTTAAGATTAGACATTTCTGCAGCTTTTGCAGACTTCATGCTATGCTCTATCAAAGTCCATCTGCTCAACAGTGTATCATCATCCTATGTGAAGAGCAACAATATAGTTTCACATATCAATTTAGAAATTATTAGCGATTAGTTCATAAGGCTATATAAGCTTCAACTAACTTCTGTTTAATTGTTGTAGGGATTTCTTCTAGAACGTAACCCGGAGAATGCTGCTGCGACCATTCAACTTCTCTACCAGGTTGAATCATTTTACCCTATTTTAATATGTTAAATGCTTGTTGGTGATACCTGAAATTCATATGCTTGATTATCTTTATATCCAACAAATTACAGCATACATATTGAGCGTAAAGTCATATAACCATGTCTATGTATTGCTTAGCTTTGGGTTTGATCCTTGGAGAACTAAGGAAGCTTCTCATATTTTGTTTTGTTTTTCCTTAAGCCCTGATTGACCCTAGAATAATACTAGTCTTTTTGTATTTCAATTTTTGTAACGCCAAATTTTACTAGATTTCTAGGTAAATTTTTTTCAGTCTTCATTTAGGTTCTAATAACTACTCCTGTCAATGCAAGGGTTAAGGCTGTAGTGTTTTTAATCTGACTGTGGCTTTAGAAATATGTATATATTGTTTACTATGTCAAAAAATAAAAGAAGAAAGCGACGTCTCTTGTTGACAAAACAAGAATTCAGTAAATATGGTGGGTCAGGTCCATTTGCATTTTATTTTGTTTTCTCATGTTTTGTGAAAATCGATGGATATATGATGCAGAATCTGTCTGACCGGAAGAAACCAGATGTCAAAGATGAGCTTCAGAAGCTTATTAGTGAATGGCCGCTGGAGGTGGTAAAAAGAAAGAAAAAAGAAGAAAGGAAGGTAACTTTGATTGGGTATTTTAGTGCTACAAGTAATATAACACGAAGTAAGAGCACTTTAATTCCACAGCATAATTCAGGACACTGTACAACTTGATCTTCTTGGTATGCCACTTATTTGCAAAGTAATGTCAAATTAGATCCCCAAAAGTTCGGTCATAATATTAACTTTGTGAAAATTTATTTATAGTTAGTCATATATTATCTTCTGATTTTCTAGTAATGAAGTTTTTTAAGTTATTAGGTCTTTCCATGGCTTATTAGGCGAGGCTCTATTCTTCCTGTCAATTTCTAATTATGAGTTATAAATTGCAACAAGTCTGATCCATAATTTCTTAGCTTGTAATAAACCCTGGTGATTTCTGCTGGAATAATGGTGACCGCCGGAATTTACTGACATGCCTGAATAAGTTTGATATGTTAGGGATGCTCAAAACAGATTTGGCTTCCAAGAAATTTGTACCTCTAGATATAGATAGCAAAATCACATTGACAGTGGTAAGTATGTCTATGTACTCGGTCTAATGACAAAAGTAGAACTGTGATTCTCGACACTAAAGAATAGTATTTCTGTTTTTCCTCTAGTTTGCATCGGGAGTACTGCTTAAGAGCTTATCACTTTTAAAGTTCAGTTCCTTCCGTAATCCCTCTTAAACTTTTCGTCCTTTTCTATATATGACCAGGCTGTAGCAGAATCATTAAGAACTGACATCCCTAGAATGGTCACTTCCTTGCTAACCATGGGGCTAGATCTTACAGTAGATCTAGAAGAGCTTCGCCTTCAAGAAGCGTGAGGACTAAGCCAGCCTGATGCTGCATGCCTGCACCAGATTCTGGGTAAAAACTTATGTTAAAGGGGTTACTGAGAAATATGGCGTGAAGTTGTTTTCTTCCAATTTGGTGAGGTGAGATTTTGAAGGCCTCCACAATAGGTCCAACGCCTTGAGCTTTCATGATTTGATATGATAGTCCACCTAATAAATTTGGATTATTTTGTAAAATTTTTGTTATGAAAATACTAGGAATGATTATGAAATTGCATGTCTGAGTGACAGAGTGAGTGTACTCTATCTATTCAGACAGAGATAGATGTAGTGTGGTTATGTAATGTATTAATTCACATATTTATCTGAATGCTGATTTGCCCTAAGAAATTTGATATGTACAATTGTGTGTACTAGTTTAGTCTTTCTTGTGTTTATCTTTTTTCCCTCTCCTCTCCACAATTATGTAGTATTAGACACTTGTAGAGGAGAACTGGAATATTGTTGTTTTCATTGCCATGCCTTAATTAGTGCATTGCCATGTCTGGATATTACCATAAGTCATGAGACATGGGCTCCCTTTTTTGGATATTGATAGGTATTTTGAAGGGTAAAATATGTTTCTTTTTCTCTTTCATTTAGTTGGTTTGCAATTTGTTTAAACATGGATATCATGGGCTGATTGATGGGCATACACAATCTAATTACTGGTTGCTAACTCAGTGTTATCTGTGGGAAAGAGCATATCTCTCTGTAGATTTACTAGCAGAATCTTAGGGGCAACATCTGAGCAGCTGATGACATGCAAGCTTCATTTTCTTGTGGAATAAGTCTAATACTAGTATAGTTATTCTATCTTATTATATTAGTATAAAAAAGTTTATTTTAGTATAACTTATTTTAATGTTTAGTTGTATATTAAGCTAGTATGTAATAATATATTTGATGTGACAGTTGAATGATTGTTTGCCATAGAGTTACAATACTTTTTATAATGTATAAACGAGGAAGAGAGAGAAGAGAAAGTAGAAAGAATGATCGAAATGTTAGTTGATTGAGGGGATATTTTTTTCAAAGGTAAGATAGTAATTGCTAAAATTTTAAAAGTATCATATAGAAAAGAAGATGAGAGAGATTTATGTATTAATTATGCAAATATAAGTTTAAGTCTGGTGTAGTAATTAAATAACATCTTTATCTTAGCTCTCGTTCACTCGTAGAATAAGGGTGAAATAAGCATAAGTATTCTAATTTTTAATACTAGAAGAAGAGAGTTAATAATAGTATAAGTTATTGTAATTTATTATTTTATCTTATTCCATACAACTTTTAAAAAATAATTTAATAATAATTTATAATTATTATTTTGCCCTTAGATTAAATAATATTTAATTACACATCGTCTTAGCTATAATTGAGATTCTCTCTCTACCATCTCTTCTATTAAATATTGGTCATCTCAGCTACAAATTAGGTTTTCTCTCGTCTCTTTTATTTTAGATATTAGTCATCTTACTTATACTCGAGATTTTTATATTTTTTCGAACTAGTAAATTTTACAAAAGTAAAAATTAAAAAATATTAAAAGCGCACACTTTTCTCGCAGTGCGGGTTTATAACCTCGCATTACACCACAGTTTGGGCTTATAACCTTGTATTAACCTGTAGCGTCTATTTATTTCTTCTAGTGCATAGTTAGTTTACAGAGTATAGACTTATAACCTCGCATTGCACCATAATGTCGGCTTATAAAACTGTGTTAATCTAGAGTGTTTATTTATTTCTTTTAGTGTATGATTATTTTACGTCGAGTGTGTTATAACCTCGCATTTCATAGTAGTGTGGGCTTATAACACTGTATTAACCTGTAATGCATATTTATTTCTTCTAGTTTATTGTTCTTTTATATAAAGTGCGGACTTATAACTTCACATTACATCGCAGTGCGAGCTTATGATGCTTTTTTAACCCGCAGTGCCTATTTATTTCTTTAGTATATAGTTATTTTACATAGAGTGCGAGCTTATAACCCTGTAAAACACTACAGTGTAGGGTTATAATCCTACATTACCTCGTAGTTTATTTTTATGTTCTCTATTGCATTGTTATTTTAGTGTGGGCTTATAACCCCGTATTACCCTGTAGTGTCTCTTTATCTAATGCATGATTATTTTTGTATAAAGAGTGCGAGGATATTTTTTTATAGTGCAGATTTATAACCCTATATTATCTTGCAGCATATAGTTATTTTTTCGTAGTGTAAGTATACATAGTATTTCTATAGTTTTAATAAAAAATAATATTATTTTAAAAAAAATACTATTACTATTTTAACATATATTCAAGGTAATTTTATCATTTAATTTAAAAACCAATTCATAATACAATTTTATTATTCTTTAATACTTTAATATCAACATTATATCACATTAAATATAATAATTACTCTTTATAATAGTTTTGAACTAAACATTAAAATAACTTATACTAATATTAGCTCTCTTTTTCTAGTATTAAAAATTAGAATAGTTATCAATTCCACCCTTATTTCACAGAGTGAACAGCCCAAGTGAAACAGGAGGCTGAGTCTACTATGAATGAGACAATTCTTAGATAGTTAAAAGGCTGAGCAATCCGAGTTTAAATCCAATAGGTATCAGTTTAATTGGATTACAAGTGTACAGTGCATGAGTTAATAAGACTATGTTTATTGTTTTAATCTTGCAACTTAAGACACCGTTTAAAGGGCATTACAAAGGGTCCCAAGTATTTTCTATACAAAACACAAGTTAATTGAAGGTAAAATAAATAATTCTATATAGACCATCTAAACTATCACTATTTTACAAATACACTCTTTTTATTACCCACATATATCTCTAAATAAAAAGAATATACATATATACATCTTATACTACGAAAAAAAAAACTATATAGTTATTTACATCAAAAACCTTTCTAAATCGTAAAGTATATGTGATAAAATATTGTTCATAAAATATATGTAAAATATATTGATAGTTTAGAGAGTCTAAGTAAAATCATGTTACATTAATCATGAA
Source organism: Typha angustifolia (assembly GCF_048772165.1). Classification (NCBI taxonomy): domain Eukaryota; kingdom Viridiplantae; phylum Streptophyta; class Magnoliopsida; order Poales; family Typhaceae; genus Typha; species Typha angustifolia. Next base: position 3,556,965 of record NC_133252.1, on the reverse strand, counting down.
ATGCTCGTAGCAGGATTTTTAAAGTTTCTTTTACATAGATATTAAGCATAAGTGATGTCATGATATTAGCGGTAATTTGATGGAAAACTTGAAGAGAGAGAGAGAGAGAAGCAACACAATAGAATACCAAAAGTTTCTTCCCTGTGTTAGCACATCTAAGGAGGAGGTGGAAATTTACTCTCCTCTCCTATCTTCTGCAACTCTCTCCTTCTGTACATTCTATTCTCATAACCCTCTTCTTCTCAACAAGAAAACCACAAGTTATGTCTTATACGTATCAAGGAGACAAATAATACTGTCAATGACATTTGTAACCCTGTTTGTGTTTTAAGAAGAGTGAATTGAGAGAAGGGACTTTTCCATAGCCCTAACATGACAAATAGAGAACCATTTCCAAATTTGTTGGAATTGTTTACACAAAGGGATGATGTTAACCAGTTATTAAAATTAAATTGCAGAAAGGTACCAGGAAGATGTCCACAAGTACAAATAATCCGAAGGGTTTGTACATTGAAATCAAACTAACACCTAGAGGACTGCCTATAAGAATATAGAAGAGAATCTAATATACATAATAACTTAATTAAGCTTCTTATCCAGCCTATACATTGCGGTTCAAAAAATAGTACATGGAAGTTAAGGAAACAAGAAGTTACTTGAAAAATCATGTTTACCTCACCAACTGCTGACAGGCTTCCGGGTGTGGATGGAGAAAATGGAGAAATATATCATAAGAAAGGCATCTTCCAGAGCATATATTTGACGTCAATTGTGCCAACTGAAAGATAGCTTCGTTTATCGAACACGGGCAGTACCAGGTTGTTTCGATGAGCGATTAGATTTTTTCCGCTTCGTTGGATCCACCAATGGTCCAGACCACGTTGACACAGGGCCTTTGTGGCAGGGGAATATTGTGCTATATGGACCTTCTGAGGGATCAAATGTAGGGTCCATATGATGAGAAGAACCCACTGGAGCGGTGCCATCCTGGTGTGGCGGAGGAAACTTTTCACTCTTGCTCTTTGCGTTTGCATGTGTGATTAACCGCCTTCTCTGTTGATACACAAAGGAAACGAGGTCAGTGTGTAAATCATACACTGGATGAATAAACAGTGATATTAAGAAGTTAACACAAAACAGCATATGCTCAGGGAAGGGAAAGGAAAAGAATACATCTGTTAGCTAAGGCATAACGTAAATGATCAACTATACTAGAGAATGGGCCAAGATAATCCAAACCATTCAACTGACACCAAAAATAGTCACAAGTTCTCATATAGCTGAAGTAAAAACAATTTCACTCTACAGCACCCACCAACCCCCAAAACTGCAACCAGGGCCCTTGAAAATTTTCATACTCTAATTGATCACTCAATCAATTTTCCATTAAAATCCAACTAACAAAAGCAAGAAATCAATCATCTTTATTAGTAGAAGCTGACAGGTAAGAGGATACTCCAGCTTAAGAGCATGTGCACATAATCTTGCATGAAGGAACATCTTAAGTCTTAACAGACGATGATGTGGCCATACTGGGTCTAGGAATGTCAAGGTGTGTGCCAACGTGCATGCATTGCTGGAGAAGCTAGTTTCATGACTTAAACCTGCATGGTTGCCCAGTAGCAAAGCCTACCATCACATTAAATGGTACCTGCATTCGTATAATAAGCATCTAGCATGTTTGTGTATAATAAACAACTGCTTTCTAGAACCATTAGTCCATTGAGCCATGCAAGCATCTTGGTTTTAGATGCCCGATCCACTTGTAAGCTTTTACTTCAGGTGGTTCTTTTTTTTTTGTGACCTTCTCTAATGTACTTAATGAGGATTGCTGTTTTAAGAAAATAAGAACTAAAGCTCTAGAACTGCTCATGCACGTAAAAGTATAAAACAAAGGAATGACTTAGTAAGTTGCTCGGCAAATTAAAGCAAATAACATAAAAAAGGAAAGAAGTTTAATCTGGCATACATCAAGGTTCACTTGTAGTTCAGCATTTGCCTCTGGAGCTGGAACACCTCTAGCAGCTCGATCGCGTGTCCGCGTCTTCTTTGCTCCATCACCATTAGCCCTTCCACCAGCAGCTCTCAACCTACATTGCTAGGATACATTAGCCTAGTACATTCATATATGTTATATATGCCAAACTCCATCAGAAGTAAGAATCACGTCAAAAATGCAAGAAACTGAAACGATAATTTTTTTGATAAGTATTTCTCTGATCTGATAATGACCTCAACAAGCACATATCATGTGTTGCAAGATATTAATTTTCTATATATATGCAACTTAAGGGTTCTTGCACAAATGTCTCCCAGATAACATAAACACCACACTTCCAAGAAGACATTCAGAATCAGATAAAAAGTTCATGGCTAATAAATACAAAATATAGGAGTATATCAAAGACTAAATTAAGAGTATGCATGACACGGTCAAACTACAGCAAATTGATCACATGACATGATTTTTGCACAACTATATGACAACAAGATGATCTAAATTTCTGTCAAATACCAGTAAAAAGAAACCTAATTTAAAATTGTTTATTGTCTATACGCCTCCCAATGTCTATAGCCCTTGACCTACCGGCATGTTCCTTAAACAACAAGATTTCTCCACATTATAGGAGACGTCCTATTTATCCTTTGTCATTCAAGTTCTTTCCCAACAGACAAAAGATAATCCCTATAATGTGGACAAGAAAGGAAGTAACAAATCTATTGAATGATAAAGAAAATATTTATCCTTAAACCTTTTGATCCTATCTATCCTTTGTCATCTAATTGAAAGGAAGTAACAAATCTAGACATACTCTTTCTAAGTTAATGCTATATACCATTTAAGCCACTTGCTACCATGAACAGCCCAAGAGCAACACCAGACATAACCGTGAGCGCCGAATTGGCACACAAGAAAGATAAGATATTTGATATCCTCTTAGCATGAATTCAACAAGGCTAAGCAAGAAGATAGTTACTTAGTTTGAACATTTATTTGCTAGAAATTTATTGTTCCCATTATTACTCTAGCAATAAGAAGTCGTTGAGTTAAACTGGAGTGAGTGCCTTCCATATATACCATATATTGGTGAATAATTCATAAATTAATTGATCTATTAGAGTCCTTACTTGACATTTATGCTTATCATTTAATTGAGAGGTCTTGCATCATAGAATATGTTGTCACGTAGCAGAGCTTAATGGGATGATGGAAATGGTGGAATAAGGTTGATAAAGGTTCTGCTGTGATCAACCAAATATTGTTATGCCCAAAATGAGAGGAAAAATAATTAGTCGATAAAAGAGAAAAGAAACAAAGAGAAGATCATAGAAAGACCCTTAAGAAGAATCAGAAGATATCAAGGAGCTAATGAAGATTGTCATGCTACTTTTCTTTTATTTCTGTTGTCCTAGTCATTTTTGTCTCCTTTTTAGATCGTATAGGTTATATAAAGGAGAGAATGGTGCAACTGAAAGATGAACAAACAAAACTGCAACTTCATTATGCCTATTATCTCATATTTCATCACCCGAAGTGTATTGGAGAGCTGGATGTGAGACATCAGACAAGAAAATCTTTCCATCCTTTTGTCTCTAACCTCTTTTTACCCTTTTCCAGTGTTTTCTTCTTTTTTTGAAGCCTCTAACGCCCACTTCTCACTACGCAAAACTGAGATCATTTCCAATCCTGTGATCATTATCTCTCAAAACCGGATAAATTTTTATTCAAAGTTCCAAAACTCAATATCAGGATCAGAATCCGCCATTCAAAAAAACAATACATATCGGGTGTACTAGGCGCCCGTATAAAATTAGACTATTTTTTAATTATGTAACATTCTAAATATTATTTAAAAATACAGAAAAATTTATAAAAATAGTAAGAAAATAATAATTACTCACATATAAAGTCTAAAAACTAAAAAATGTATTAGCTTATTTAAAATTTTAATGAATACTGAGTTGGCTATCCCTTCTTTACCCCCTCCCCCCCCTCTTTTCTTCTCTTTCTCTCTATTACTGCCGAGACAAAAAAAAAAAATCTATTTTTTCCTCTTCTTTCTCTTCCTCTCTCTCTCTCTCTCTCTCTCTCATACTTCTAATTTTATTTTATTTTATTTCTTCTTTCCCTCCTCTTCTTCTCTCTCTCTCCCACCCTCTCTGCAAGGCAATTTTTTCTCCTTCTCCTTTTTCCTTTCTCTTTCCCTCTCTTTTCCTCGCTCTCTCTATTACTCCCTCTCAATCTCTTCCTCCTCTCTCTCCACTATCTCTCTCATCTCTTTATCTAACTCTAGAGAAAGAAAGAGAGGAAGAAAGAGAGAGAGAGAGAGAGAAAGGCTACAGAGAGAAATTGGAGAGATGGGGCAATGGAGAAAGAAAAAATGAAAAAAAAAAGTTAGAAAAGAGAGAAGAGCGAGGGAGAGCCTGGGCGGGATCGGCCAATACCTGGCTAAAACTAGTGACTAGTTTTAGCTATGGATTGAGATCAGCTGAAAATTGGAACCATGCTATTACTATAAGTGAGAAGCTCACTTCCTTTTGATAGAAGTCAACTAAACGAGTGCCATGGATGCAATAGATAGACAGAGAATAACTTCAGAAATTACATAAATCAGCAATTTCCTAGGCTGGTTTAATGTGGACATTCAACATAGACATTGAGAATAATATCGATTTAATATTTTAATCATTTACTTTCTTGAATTTGAGTATCAATATTCTGAACTTTGTACCATCTTTCATCATCAGGTAGATTAACTTCTTATAATCTTATGTACAAAGCATGTATCCAGGGTTTCTATTTTTCCTTTACATCAATTTCCTTTCAGTAATTCGTTTTGCTGCCCCCACTCTATACTTGATCAGTCCTTTTTTTCACTTGACTATCATTTTCCCCTTGTTTGTTTTACTAAGCCAAGTTAACAAACTTCTGAGTAGAAAAATATTTGCATATTTAATTTTCAATAGTTATTTATTCTTCTAAAGACAAAACTATATACAAGCCCACCTAAATTTACAACTGCATATATTCTTCTCAAACCCTTGAAATTACCTTTCACACACCTAAATAATTCAATGACATTCATTTTAAGCAGATACAATCATATAATTTGTTGCAAATATAAAAAATATAGATACCCAATAAGTACATGCCAATATCTTTCTATTCTGAAGTTCTCAGCTTACTCTTCTGGCTAGCATGTAAAAATCTTATAAATTTTGCAAATTCATGTCTACAAGTAATAAACATATACAAGGGTCAAGACCTACTAGAGGTACTATAAATCAAAACAACAAAGTACCCTACTAAAGGGTAGTAAGAAATGTACATATTTGGTGTATATGGTTCGTAACCATTAAATTAAAACTAAATGCCCAAGAGAAAAGTGGTCAGACAGTCTACTGCTTAAGCTTATAATATAATACTATGTTTTGTCCTTATTATATATTTTCCTGAATCATCAAGATGGCTAATAGATGATTATTAAAGATGTTGCATAAAATATAGAAAGCATGATAGAGCCAACAAGACTTCAAAAGTAGCATGTAAATATGCAATTAGAGAACCAAACAAGTTAGCAGTTGAGAACCTTCTTGCTTCTTCATCCCTTCGTTTAGCATCAATCTCCTTGCTTGGAGGATATTGTGGCAGACTTGATGGTTCACACGCATAAGGTTTGGTTGTGAAAAACTGCATTTAAAAAGAAGAAAGTCACACAAATATGGAGAAAGTCCTGTAAATGATTTAGAATAGAAGGGTGGTAGTAGTAAACAGACAATAAGCATTCAATCAGAACAATCACTTTCAAGCTTGATATGTCCATAATTGTTTAATTTTAATATAATAAATGATTAACCCCTTAATCAATTAATAAATTATATCCTCCCTTATCACTTCCATCCCGCCTAGTTTCTTAACTATCCTTCCGCTTATGTGCACTTATGCTGAACTATTCTAGGCTGCTCATCTACACAGAACATCTATAAGTCTTATTGATGACCTAAATTTGCTAAGATAGTTTCAAAACATTCATGTCTACTTTGAAATTAAAGGATGTCCATCTATTTGTAGCAAATTAGAGAGAGATGAGAGTAGGAAAGACAAAAGATAGATCAGACTTAAAACATTTAATAGTAATGGCAACTTAGTGAAAGTTGTGACAGGAAAGGATTAGCAGGGCTTTCACTGGTAACAGGAATTTATTCAGTCCACTGACAATTTGAACTGGCGTATTACGTATTCAGATAAGTTGAAGAACACTTAGTGCTACAACATGACAAGGCTTTTAGGTCTTCGAGCAATGCAGATACAGTTCCATTTTAATCCGAAGGTCAAATATACAAAGAGGAATACATTTTATTGTCGCTTATCTGTTTCTCTGAATGCTAGATGTTCTAATTCTAATATTACATTTTCTGTCTTTTGTGGATGTGAAGAACTATATTGTCGGTGGCTCCATTTTCTATCTATCAGTTTGCTGGATATATAGGATGATAGGTTTGAGGTTCTTCTCTTGTCTCTTTTATTTGTAAAATTCTTTTTTAATAGGTCTACCCTAACCTGTTGGCACTATCAAAGTTAGGAATGTGTTCACCAACCCCAATCCATGTTGAGTGGTTTTCTAAAGAAAAATCTGGAGAAAAATAAGCTCTTGTGAAGAAGTGCAAGCAAACATGAATTGTATACTTCTATGAAGAGAACATGTAGGTTAAAAAACAATCTGGTTTATTGCAATCTAAAAGAATTGACTCCTGACTGCCCCAAATTTATTATTTCTACTGCTACTAGATTTATGTAGAAGTAACCCGAAGCACTAGTAACCAAAGATTTTTCAGTAGAGTATGGCATATATCTAATGAAATGCAAAAAGCCAATCCTCTCAAAACTAACAAGAAGAGTCCCAGGTTCACTTATAGTGCCAAAACATGCTACAAAAACCAAATTTGACAATGTACTTCCTAAACTGATATAACCTAAATGATTGATGGCCAGTGGCCGGTGGCTACTGCTAGTTGTTTTTTGGTTGGTTCAATGCCTTCCCTCCCTCATAGGCCTAAGGGAGGGACATAGAGATCAGACTGAAGCTAACTAAAACGTTGTGTTAATTTAACCAGGACGAGAAATGTCAAGTATACCCTCATCCTCTTGTGATTGCCCAACCAGTAGTTTTTTACAGACCTAATTGCAGTTGGCTAATCCTACTTTCTCCTCTGAAGTTGACACGATATTCTCTTATCACCTGCCCTTCTCAATTGTGGTTAAAGTTTAACTCAAAATGTTTTTTGGAAATTAAAATAAGACAAAAATGGTCGTTTACTCATTCTGGATAAGAGAAAAAGAAAGGCCTAGATTATAATGAGTCCAAAAGGTTGAGTTATTAAGTGAAACTTCCCAATTATTAAGAGAATTGAATGAAAAATGTTCATACTTGATAACTCAGAGCTGATACTTGGGATATAGGAAGGGAGAGAAGGATTTGTTGGGAGTGAAGCAAGATTCAGCATGAAAAAGGAGATTCATGAAAGAAAAAGAACATATGAAGAATATTGGACAAAAAAGAAATTGGAAGACATGATGAAACCGACCAAGAAAAGGTAACTTCTTCTCACCAGCATTATCTTCAATATTGCTGCACATGTTCTGTTAAAATATGAACTAGACTACAAAATAAGGCCTATATTACTAAGTATTGAGACTAAAATCTATTTAATATGAATTTTTGAAACCACCAGAACTTGACAGTCAGAACTCAGACAATTGCTCATTAGAACTTTTTTGTACATTTTCTATAATTAAATGAACTTATTCCTACTCAAATGAACCACTTCAGCCCACAAAAAACTTTTTAGGCCATGAATAGAATATTAAATGTTGTTTCATAACTTAGAATCATAAGAGGTCCTATTCTAAAGTTAACCTATACTGTCTAGTAGCCCAAAGAACGAAATTTAGAGATGACTGCATTGGACCACAACTAAGTAAAACCTCGTTTTCTACAAAAGTTACACAACTCCACCTAATTTCATGGATTATAGACATAGAAAGAACACATCAAGATGAATCAGAAAGAACTTACATCGCTTTTTAATGCAGAAGAGGCTGTTTGACGGTCGGCTGGGTCAATTGAGAGAAGAATTTCAATCAATTGAAGTGACGATGGAGGGAAGTCTTTAAATGTCTCCGCTATGCACCTTCTGTATGGCTGCTGGGGCTTAAATATTGTCGCATGAGGCAATTTTGATTTCTTCCAGTATTCTTCTGAAGGGGAGCCACATAGCTTAAAAATTTTATGCAGCTGCTCCACCTAATAGAGGTAGACATGGTTACAAACATACTATAGATTTGTTAATTTATGTATGTACTTGTAATGAGAGAAATTCCATTATGAAGAACTTTATTGACTATCAGCCTTTAGCATCGAAAGTTAAATTGAATCAGGGACTGTCACAAGATTTGAGTATTTTGGAATCATTGGAAAATGCCTGAGTGGAACCACATAATTGAACTGCAGAAGAGACCACAACACTACATAGATCCAAACAAGAAAAGTAGTAATTCTGCAAGATCGCTTGTATTTGATCTCAAATAGAATGCTTGAGAGGAACAGTGAATTGCAGAGAAAATATTAATTCTGAAGTGTTTTTGAAGCTGCATTTATGAATACTTGGGCTATTTATTCTAAAGATCTTCAGTTTCTGTTTTTTCTTTGCCATATACCCTAACTTAAGCACTTCTTAATTCAAGTTGGAAGCATAATATGCCTGGAAGCCTATTATGCCTGGTCTTCTTTCATAACTCAGTAAATATTACAAAGCTTTCTCTCAGCACAAGGACATGGTAATCTATGTATAACAAAAAAAATATTAGAGAAGCTGCTCATTATCTTATATAAAATCCCATGATAAAAGACTGTACATCAATAAAATGAGAAAGAGGATCTCATACCAACACCATTAAAACTTTTATCTTCTCCATAGGTAACCACTAGGTAGATGAGATAATATACAACAATGAAGGTAATATCTATTTGATTTGTTTCTGAGTGTTACCTTCAGTCTGCAAACAGTGAAGGAAATTTACCCCAATGAGAATAAAAAAAATTGATTATCCCGGAGAACATGAACCTCTTAAACTTCTAGAACCTACAAAACTAAATTCCCTTAATCAATTTTTTCTTCCTCAAGCATCGGTCAAATAATTCCCAACCATAGGATCTAGAATGATAACTTTTTTGTTGACAAAATATCTAGATAATAACTTATAATTAATAACGTTCTTATCATCAAATATTTTATTTGTCTTCAGTCTTATCTCGCACTAAATAAGGTTCTACAATTGGAAGAAGAAAGAAGAAAATATCCAATATGTCATCGAAGGATATATCTCGGCAAAGTTACAATCATTTGGACTCTGCAAGATTTTATAAGCCAGCTACCTGAGGAATCTTAAACTCGCTGATTGCAAAACTGAGCCATGCTACAGCTTACCTCAGTCCTGCCTGGCATTATAGGCTTCCCAGCCAATAACTCTGCTAGAATGCAGCCTGCACTCCAGAGATCCACACCCACCCCATAATCAGTTGCTCCCAGGAGTAGCTCCGGAGGCCGATACCAAAGAGTGACCACCCGGCTAGTCATCGGCTGCTTATGGTTCGGATCAAAAAAATTTGCCAACCCAAAATCTGCAATCTTCAGCAGACCGGCATTGTCAAGCAGAAGATTCGAACCTTTGATGTCCCGATGCAGCACACCACGGTTGTGGCAATGCTCGAGGCCAGACAGCAACTGGTGCATGTAGCACTTCACCTGCTCGTATAACAACTCCAAGATGAAAACTTAAAAACCAGAAATGCCATGTAAATAGTGTATTATGGTACGATCTAACCTGGGGCTCTGTGAATTTGATCTCTGGGCTGGCGGCCAGCCCGGCTAGATCATGCTCCATATACTCAAACACTAAATACAAGCTACAAGACAACCTAGAAGTAACCAAACCCTCCAGCTTCACCACATTGGGGTGATCCAGACGCCGCAGTATAAGGATCTCCCTGGCCATAAATTTCACACTCTCCTGCTCCAAATTGTCGAATCTTACCTTCTTTAACGCCACGATCTTATCGGTCAACATATCCCTGGCCTTATATACATTACTATACGTCCCTTGCCCGATCTAAAGAAACCAAAAAGAAAACGTCACCAAGATCCCACCTTTAGCAAAGCCCAAATCACGAAGTCAGAAATGTATCAGGAAAAGAGAAAGCTCTACCTTATCGAGCTTCTCGAAGCTATCCGCCCTTCGTGGAGTCCATCCATTAATGGCCTCGCCGGCGACGGCGGAGAGCCAGGCCGGCCAGCCGGCAGCTACCTGCTCGCCGCGGAGATGGTTTGCGAAGCTTCCGAGTCTCGGGTCGGTTTTCGGCGCCCGCCGCCGCGGCCGCCTCGGAGGCTGCGCAACCTCCTTGCTTTCCGGATCCGGATCCTGTACCTTCTCCGGGGCAGGATCCGCCACGCGGGCTTCTACGGCGGCCGGAGGCTCGCGGCGGCGATGCGGCTTCTCCTTCCTCCGATCTAAAGAAGCTGAAGGAGAGGGAAGAGGAGGAGAGGCGGCTCTCCCGTGGACGCAGCCCATCTCAGCTCATCGGCGCCGGCGACGTTGGGGAACACTAAGTCGGCGACGGTAACCCACGAGGTGATCGGAGAAGAAGAAGAAGAAGAAGAAGTTGGCGATGTGAATCGGGAAAGGTAAGGTAAGATGTAGGGATGTGATTGGAGTGAGTAAAAAAAGGGTAGTTTGCGAGACAGGTGAGGGAAAGAGAGAGTTTAGGAGGAGTAGGAGAAAGGGGGCGGTAAGTTGCTCCGCGAGTGTAGCGGAGCTCAGGTTGTCCCTCTCGGGGTTTTGACTCTCTTTGGAATTAGAGAAAGGTCAGAGAGGAGATGGGCCTTGGAACGTTGGACTAAAAGATTAATATAGCTTAGAATACCCCAAAGTGTACCACTTCTTTTTATATTTTTATTTTTTACTATTAAATTAAAAAATAGAACTAAATATAAAAAATTATTAATGGAACAACCACAAGGTCCACAAGCTATCCTGAATTAAATTAAACCAATTTGTTTTTGTAATTTTTAAACTGAAATAAGATTAAATATTTTTCTCTTATTCTAAGCCTAAGTAGAATAGCCCGAGTAGAATAGTGAAATAGGTATAAATTAGATGTTGACCTTATACTAAATTTTAGACTATGCATGACTACAAACTATGAATAAAAGGAGTCCCATATTATTCTCCAAGCAAACTCCTCCACAAGTTCAGCTCTGGAATATTAACTTTTTCTTTAATAAAAAGAATAATTTTCTTTTGTTTAGATAAACCTTTATATTTAACAAAACTTTAAAAGAAAAAGAAATAGGGAGAGAGCGGAAGAAAAATAAACCATCTAAATAAAATTGTAGATGATTGAATAAGTTTTCAATGCATCCAAGGAATTTTATAAATCACACCATATATTTTATCTATTTTGTTATTCGCATCCTGTCTTTAAAGTTTTTATAACCTAACGCCTACTTTTTTTTTCTTATAATTATAATTTAATATTTTTTATTAATTTAAATAATATCAGTAAATATTATATTATAATATATAAAATAATTTATAAATATCTTAATTACACATGTCTTCCTTAGAAGATGGGCAAAGACGATGAAAAATATTATTAAGGATATTCTAGTAATTTGATATATATTAGTTAGTTAAAATAACGTCAGCGTGTTAAACGAGAATTATAGAATGATCAAATGCAGGCAGGGTGCAAATCACACTAGGTAAAATGTACCGTGAGTTATAAAATACCCTTAAATTAAAACTAAAACTTTGGGGGTACAAAAGGAATAGCAGCATTTTGGGGGGTAGATTAGGGTACCCCAAACATTATTCCTAAAGAAAGTAGGCTTTTCGTTTCTTGGGATGGATGACAGTCAAAGAAAGAGGGGGGTTGGTCTGGAATTTGGAGTATTAGATTTGGCGAGGGGGGGTTTGTCCCCCACATGTAAGTGTGCAGGTGATACTTGGATCCAAGTGTCAAAGTGTGGCGTGGTGTTAGGGCTTTTGTTAAAGTGTAGTTCAAGTCCTTGGGATGATTGGCGACTTGGAAGTTTGGGGAGGAATGGTGTTTGTTAAGTTGCTGAATCCAACCCATTTTCTAGTTTGTTTATGGTTGTTGAGGTCCTTTGGCATGGTTGGACATTTTGGATTTTGGGATACTTGTCTTGCTTCCATTAGCTCACCTTATGCTCTTTTGAGTTTTATTTATATATTTCTTTTTTTGTCGCCTTCGTTTGTTATAGTTTTACTGTCTAATTCTCTGTCAATATATAAGTTAGATAACTGGATCGTTATAAGATTAAATTACATATATATCATTAAATATCGCTCTTAGTTAATATTTTTAACAATACCAAAAAATAATATTTTATGTCTTTTATTTGACTTCTTTGACCCATGACTTAGAATGTATAATGATACGAACAAAATATTATTTATAAGTTTCTTATTTTATAGTAGCGTTCTTTTCAAACTTTTACTTCTTGAGATGCAACTTCTAAATATAAGCCGCTGACCGAATGAGTAGTTTATATAAAAATATGAATACTATTAAGAAAAATGCTAAGTCTTAGAAAAGAAATTTCTATGTCATTTTTTTTATTAAACTGCTTTAAAATATAAGTTGTTGAATCGAAAAATGAATTGTATGAAAGAAATTTCAACTTAGTAATTTTTTAATAGTTTTTAATTTTTATTTAGTAGCTAACCTGATTAGTGATTTATATCAAGAAGTCATCATTCTGGTCAACGATTTTACTAACATAGCGAAACACATTTAGTTTTGTATTTCATTTTGAAGTGTACTAGATACGTAAAAGAAATTTGGGAGGTCTAGTTTTGTCAAAAGCTATCTACTAATATTTCAATAAAGTATTTTTAATTACTATATATATATATATATTCAGTTCTTCTAACATTAAGGTCATATTCTTTTCCTCTTCCTTCTAGTCTTTATGAGAAAAAAACACTTAGGAATCAATTTTCAATGCTGTTTCCATTTTACAAATATAAGATTAGACTGGAACGACGACCACTGCAGTATAATGGCAAGAGCATATCCATCAATAACAGGAGATTACGAGATTAAACGTTTGTGAGTTTATTTTAGTTGTGGTTAGTAATGTAATCCATCCATGTTTTTATCTTTTTGGGAGGATTGATCTATATGTTCTAACTTATGTATCGAATTAGTTCATGGGATCTCTATCACTTAAAACTAAAAGAAATCAAGACTGTAGGCGGCGATATACGAACAGAATTTTTTGTCTTTCCAGACAACAAGCACAGTCAGTTTAATGACAGGAAGAAAAGAAGACTGACTGGAGTCTGAGATGAAGTACTTGAGCAGCAATGTGCAGCATATACCATACATTCTGCAGCATCCAAATGGCACCGCTGCATTCTTTTTGACTAAAAGACTTTTAATTCTTGGTTACAGTTTCTTTCTCTTCTTTCTTTTCTCTCTTTTTCCGTGGCCTCTTGGCGGTACGATAGTAATAATGTTTATGCTTTTCTATCTTGGAAATTGTTAGCATTTAAGACATAGATTATTGAAGTCATTTTGTCATCTCTCTTAGTAGCAATTTGTAGCTATAATGTCATAAAAAAGTTCAAGAGGATTAGTAATATAAAATAATTTTCATTCAAAATACAAGAGGCCAGGTAAAAATATATTTAACCATTCTTTTAGTTTATTTCTTTGTCATATCCACCTTGAAAGGGAGAGGGTATATATAGCATGTTAAGAGAAGATCTTTTATTGCTCTATCACTGTGGACATTATCATAGTCACGGTGGTTGGTTCCTTGAGTGAAGCTTTGCAACACTTCTAAGATATCTTAGATGGTGTTTTGGTTCGCGTACAAGAAATACTTATACACAGACCCAACACCATTTCATATAATATATATAAATATTAATAGTTCTTTGATATATGATCTATTGTTGATCTTGGTTCACTTTCATACAAGATGGTGTCTTTTTAGCCATACTATTTGTCATCCAATACTCTTTGCAGATATATATATTTATTCAGCTTTAGAAATTAATAATGCAATATTATCTTACATTCTGGTTGCCCATGATATCATCTCAAATCATATCCTGGAGTACTTTTTCTATCATCTAAACAACCTGCTCAGTTACTATCAGTATAGGCAAGAATAAAATCATTCACTTTACTATCTACTTGATCCCATAATTCAAAGTTTCACAAATATATCGAAAGACTCTTCTCACTGGACCCAAGTGTTGTTTAGCTGGATTGTGCATAAATCTAGATAAGATTGCTTATTAGAAACATTATATCAACTACTCCTGTGTATATAAGGTAAATTAATCCTCCAATTAATTTTCTGTGGGCTTGTCCATCTGCTTTTGTTATGTCATTTTCTAAAGTGAGCTTTTCTATTAGGGTTATCTCTAGGTTGCAATGTTACACACCAATCTTTTCCAAAAGATCTTTAGAATAATTTTTCTTCAGAAAGAAATATGCCACTACTAACTTGCATACCCAGGAAATAATGCAAATAAGTACATGTATATATATCATATATTCTCTATGTTTTGTTTGTTTCAATGGCATTTATTTCCTCCTCCTTTGTCTTATACAATGCTGTATTATTTGCTGCATCTTCAAAAAAAGAAGAGGATATTAAGAAAACAAGACAAAGCCACATAGATTCATAAACATCAAGAAAGGCTTCTTACACTCCTTGGAGGTGATTTAGATGAATCACTTTCTGTGTGAAGGCAGTGCTTGAAGCTCATTCATAGGAATAAAATCACCATCATCATTATTAATAATCAAATGAGTACTATCTGCATCATAGTCTTTCCAGATCCACGCATCATCTTCATTGAAAATAATATCTCGACTAATAGTGAATTCATTTTCTTTTGTTGGATCATATAGTCTATATCCTTTGTTTCATGTATATAAGCATAGGCTTTCTTCCATACCATGCTTTATATGGAGTTCTGTCATCTATTGCCTTTGTGTCAAATCTAGTTAACAGATAGGCTTTGGAATTCTTGTCTTTGAGCATGCATCTTGTTGTTTCCAATAGTTCTATGTTTTCTTACTCTGGCACTCTATTTATTTGCCAGCCTAGGCTTTGTTTGTTTGGTTTGATACTAAATTCCAAACTTAATTAATTAATCTTACTTTTTAAGTTTTAATTTTTTAAAGAGTAAACTTTATTAGATATGAAAATAATAAAAAATATTTAATTACTGAACCAATTTAGGAGGTTCCTGTAAGAGAATAATGCTTCGAAATTATGTTTAAGAAGATAATCTCAATGAATAATAAAAGATAAGTTTTTCCAGCAAGTGAGGGCCTGTGCATATATGTCTGCATGCATGTACTGAAAACATTGGCAGTTGTTTTGCTCTCCATGATTTACTAACTTAAAAAGGGTTCTCCAAGTGCATTTTGTAGATCCATAGGTGTAAACTCCACACAATTTGTTACTATTTGATATTGAAGGTAAATCATTTGCCAGAATTTAGATGACCATACCTTCTATCTGGATTGATAGAAGAGTCCTTAGATATATTTGTGAAACTTTGTAATGATGCACACAGTTCCTTTACCTTTGTACCTGCACTTGAGTATCATCTCCCATTCAAAGATTAGATCTGATGCTTACATCCATATCAATATTTTGGTTGGCTTTCCCCTGTGAAAAATTCAACCATTTTCTTCTTCAAATACTTAATCTCTCTTTTGCCTCATAAATAAGTTTTTCTTATTCTAAACTACAACACTTTATTTCAGAATAACAACTTAATAATATAATAATTATATTCTAAATATAAATACTATTATTATTATTTTATCTTTATTAGTTCTATCAATCTACTTTATATCAAATCAAAAATTATTCATACCAATTTCATAAAAAATAAAATAATATATATTTTTTAATCTTTTTATTCACTTTATATCATATCAAAAATATTCTATACCATATACGTGTTCTTAAAATAAAAATTTTATTTTCAAAATAACAAAGAAGAATATATATTTTTGAATTAACTTTATTTCTGAAGTAAAGGATGCTTAAGTATTTATTGAGATACTAAAGTACTTTTATTTTATGCCCTATTTAGGTAATAAAATTTATCTTTAATTTTGTAATAGTATTCATTCTTCAGTGGCAATTATGTTAAAAAACTTAGGTTCACAAACAAAGCCCTTTATCGTAATATTTAAATTTCCAGGAGCGTCTATGCAAATGTTGCTTTTACCCTTTCACTGCTGTCTACTAGAGTACTGCACATGAGCACATCGGTGGAAGTCTGAAACCAGCAGCATCACTGTCTAAAGCCGGAAAGGGGAGGGCTTCAATGCGGTCCGCTCACCGCCCGGTGCTCCTTCTCCGCATTCTCCTACTTCTCTCTTCCCCATTCCCATGGCGTCTCGCGGAATCCGCGGTCCTGGGGGTGAACTGGGGAACCGCCTCCTCGCACCCCCTCCCCCCCTCGAAGGTGGTCTCCGGCCTCCTCCTCCCCAACGGCATCGCTCGTGTCAAGCTCGCCGACGCCGACCCGGCCGTTCTCGAGAGCCTCTCGGGTTCGGGCATTGGAGTCGCGGTGGGGGTCCGAAACGAGGTGCTCCGAGAACTGAGTGCGTCCAAGAAGGCCGCCGCGAGCTGGGTCCACGATAACGTCACCCGGTACTTACCACCCGGCGGCTCCGGTGGAGGAGTTCGGATCGAGTAAGGCATTTAGTTTTCTTTATTTTTAACTTCTGAAGATTTTTGTGAGGTTTTGGGCTTTTGGTGGGAAATGGGATAAAAGGTAGGTGGGTTTTTTACTTCCCTGTTTGGTTGTACCCTTTCCGGTTTTCACTTTGTTAGATTTATGGGTTATTTTAATGGCTTTGTGGTTTCGATTGGATCTTTAGAAATTCCTTCGTTGTTTGCATTTATGTCATTTAAATTTATGTTGAAATGTCTGCGAAGTAGGACACTTTAGAATTTGGTTATTTATTTTCTCTTTTGGTATTTATGGCTCTACAGTTGTTAAAAGTGCGATTTTTCCAGAAAAAAATTACTTGTTACTTTGTTTTCTCCCACTTCCTAAACACATCCTTCATGCAAGAAAGTTCTGGGCTAAGAGACTTATGCTTTTGATCTTAGTTATATATGTAGAATGATATGTTAATGGAATATTCAAAAGTTTATTCTTGATTTTTGTTTGCACGATATACTTGTATCTCAGTTATAGATAGGACTTTCTCTCCAGATCTATGCCATCCTTTAAGAGTTTGATGCAAATATGACACTCCAAACGTCAACGTGGTTTATTACAATTCTTCATAGTTGAACATCACTGCTTTTAGTATCTAATAGCTAGACAATGTTGTTCTCATTCACCGTAAAACTTCAATTACTGCTGCAAAATGATATTCAAATGTTTCTGTTACTAGTTTGTTGGAAATAAAAGACTTCTCTTGGATCATGGACCTGCTATTATAACTGAATATGGCTGGGTTTTTGAAATTCGTAAATTTGGAAGGTGTTATATGAACTATTTTCTTCTGGTATATATAATTTCTAGTCAATGTCAAACTCAGAATTATTGTAGTATATCTTTTGTAAGACCGAATGACCGGAGATAGCTTTAATGTTATGGAACTTCTTTCTTCTGTAATTCTGTTTCAGCTTGTATGGTATTGATTAAATGTAAATCCTCTTGTCAGCATATACGTTTGTCAGTTGACATTGTTGGAATGATTGTTATGTCAGATTTATGTATTTTGTTTCTAAGCAGCTTATAGTTGTGGTTACCTTATGCTTGCGCTATTTATGATTCACTATTGGGACCATTACCAATATATCTTTGCTGTTGAAGTGTTATGTGTTCATTGTCAGTTTGCTCATATTTCCATTTCTAGTATAATCTTGTTAAATGCTGTTTGATAGAAGGTATCATATTATGTCATCACTCGCTGGTAGGGATGCAAACTTTAAAGTACTACTACACAATGAACCATTTCAGTGGACTAGCAAACTATTTACAGGTACATTGCTGTCGGGGATGAGCCATTCTTCCTCAGCTATGGGCAACAATTCCAACCTTTTGTAGTTGGTGCAGCAACAAACATTCAGCTAGCTTTGACTGCTGCTAAGTTAGCTGACAAGATGAAAGTTATTGTACCTTGCAGTTCTGATGTGTACCAGACTGAATCTAATCTCCCTTCAAAGGGTCACTTCAGGTCTGATCTTAACAAGACCATGATCGAGCTCCTTGCTTTTCTCAGTAAACATGGTTCACCCTTTGTGGTTGACATCAATCCTTTTTCAAACCTTCAACAGAAGAAGAATATTTCCATGGACTATGTCCTCTTCCAACTAAAGTCACGTCCTATAACTGATGGTCATAATAAGTATAACAACTATTTTGATGCAAGCATCGATGCATTAGTCTCATCTTTGTCTAAGGTTGGGTTTGGCAACATGGACATCATAGTTGGGAGAGTAGGATGGCCTACAGATGGAGCAGTAAATGCCACGTCTCCTTTTGCCCAGACTTTTATGCAAGGTTTAGTCAATCATTTGCAGAGCAAATCTGGTACTCCACTTAGGCCGAAAAGGCCTCCAATTGAAACATATTTCTTCAGTCTTTTAGATGAAGATCAGCGCAGTATAGCAACTGGAAACTATGAGAGACACTGGGGCATCTTCACCTTCGATGGCCAGGCAAAGTATAATATGGACTTGGGCCAGGGTTCAAAAAGTCTTGTCAATGCTCATGATGTGGAGTATCTTGCTCCCAAATGGTGTGTGGTAAACAACAATTTGGATATGTCAAATGTTTCAGCTAGTGCTTCAGAGGCATGCTCCAAGGCAGACTGCAGTGCTATGTCACCTGGAGGATCTTGCTTTGGGATAGGTTGGCCTGAGAATGTATCTTATGCATTCAACAACTACTATCAGCAGCATGATCAAAGTGAAGATAGCTGCAGTTTTGGCGGGTTAGGTTTGATAACTACTGTTGATCCATCTGTAGGCGACTGCAGGTTTTCTATCACACTGCGCACATCCTTATCTACTTCTGTTCAGGGGAAATTTCCTTTTTTTACAATAATTTTAAGTGCCTTTATTTCCCTTTATCTGTTTACTTTCTCATGATACTGATTTGACTTGGACAAGTACTACTTGTGATCGTCAGGGTTATTTGCTAACGAGAGCTTTTTTATAGCCTTTGTACTGGTAGAAGCTGTATTACAACTTCATTTCAGATTGTTTTTATTCTCCCAACTACGTTTTCTCAAGCTTCTTGCTTGTAGTTGGTTGTGAGAGATTTTAGCATTTGAATCGTCATGCCAAGGGATTCGATTAATGATCAGTTTCATTTCTCTTGAACTATTTGTTATTGGAAGAAGCAAAAGACTTTCTTGGATATATACTAACAGACGATATTCATGCTGCGATATGCGACTTGTTCTTGGTTAGGATTTTCAACATCTGTTTTCCAGTTACAGTCAGAAATAAGAATTTCATATATTTCTGCTCGATTGGTTTCCTGTCTTTCTACAAATACATCAAAGTTTTGTGTGAAATATTTCCACTCTAGAGAAATTTTGATAATTTTTGGCCAATTTGAGATCTGGGTATTGCTTCTCACTTCATAATGGTTTTTCTTAATGATTTGTGATTTATATCTGCAGGTGTGATCAAATCTTGTTAGTTTTGTGGAGTTTGTAAGCTTGTTCTCCTCTCTTTTTCTACCATTCATATGTAGATAGACTAATTAATATTCTCGAATTCTTTGGATTGAGAACCATTTATATATCTTCTTGAGATTAACCTCTGTTCTTTGAAATATCCAACCAAAAACCATTTTAGATTCACAAGGCAAGTCATTATTGGATATGCTGCATAGAAACTTTTCATGTTCCATATGGGATTACTCGTTCCATTGGTTTCTCTGCCACTTCTCATATCACTCTGAAAAAAATTAAACAGGTTATTACTTGTTAACCTTTCCACATTCTTAAACTCAAGTCTTCTTACATTATCATTAATTCTGAAACCTTATAAATATACCTCATTCGGTCAATTTCTTCCCACACTTGTTCTCATGGCTTCTCTCAAGCTATTCCTCTCTGTATCACTGCTGCTAGCTTGCACTCTCTCTTCCGCGCCGCCCCAACTGTGGCCCGACTCAGCCCAAAAACCCTAGTGGGCCGGCTCCAGTCGGCCGGTGTGATGCAGTGCTGGGACGCTCTGATGGAGGGAGGTGATCCTCTTCTTCCTCAACGGCGAGACCTACCTCGGCCCGAGCTGCTGTCGGGCCATTCAGGTAATCCAACACCGTTGTTGAGCTGCTGACGCCATGTTCATGGGCCTTGGGCTCACGGCCCAAGAAGGAGACATACTCCAAGGGTACTGTGGTTCCTCTGTGAACAACTCCGGCGTACCGCCGGTTGCACTGGGGCCTTCGTCAACTGCTGCCGGTGGTGGCTCAGGACTGAGAAGAATTTGCTGAACTGAAATTTGACATCCTTGGTGTTCTTGGAGTTGCAAGTGGTTTTTTTTTTTCCTTTTGCTTGTAATGGTTAAGGACGTGCATGATGTGTGTTTGATGATCTACATGGTGAGATAATGGACGGATGTTTATTAGTGTGTATCTCATTAAATTTGAGGTAATATTTGGACGAATGTTAAAGCACCTAAATATGAATGCAGTAATCCGAGGGTTAATTACCAAATTTCCACAAGGATGCATACGCAAATAGGAATTTTCTAGGGTGTATAATGTAAACAGTACTCCTCTTAATACAAAAACCCTCCGCTCCTTGTTCGATCTTAAAAATTTCTTCTTTTTCTCTTCGGGAGTTCAAAAGTTAAAACCCTAAAATCCATGTCGGGTGCGTATGGCGGCGGAGGAGGTGATTACGCGGGGCCACCGCGAGGAGGCGGCGGATACGGCAGAGGAGGTGGAGGCGGCGGTTACGGAAATCGGGGTCCGTCGGCCTTTCTCCACCTTTCGTAATCCCTTCTCCTCTTGGAATTAGGGTTTGGCAAACTAAGTAGATTCAGAAAAATTAATCTACAGGTGGAGGCGGATATCGAGGCGGTGGCGGCGGCCGTAGCGGTGGAGGTGACCGTGATGGGGACTGGGTTTGCCCTAATTCGAGGTCAAGTCTTTTAAATATGTCTTGATCTTTGTATATGTCTTGATCTTTGCGTTTTAGAGTTTCTTTCGGCTTTGTAACCAAGTCTGGTACTTGGATCAGTTGCGGGAACGTAAACTTTGCTAGAAGAGTAGAATGCAATAAGTGTGGTGCTCCAAGTCCGGGCGGCAATGGCGGTGGTTCCGATAGAGGCAGAGGCGGTGGTGGATATAATAGAGGTGGTGGAGATTATAATTCTCGTGGTGGAAGCCGGGGTTATGATGAGAACCGTGGTGGTCGGAGTGGTGGGTACGGCGGAAGAGGGGGTTACGGCGACAGTAGCCAGGGGCGGGAAGAGCGTGGTTATGCGAATCCGGATAGGGAAGGCATGGGCTATTCGCAGGTTCCTCCACCTTCGGCTGGGAACTATCCGCCTCCACCAAACTCTTATGGTGGGAATAGTTCTCTTCCTCCAAGCTATGGTGCTCCACCTCAAAACTCTTATGGTGGTGAGGCTGCTATTGGTCGTGGAGGTTACGGTGGTCGTGGAATTAGTGCCCGTGATGGTGGTGGCAGTGGTGGTGCGTCGGCTCCTTATGGAGATGCTTCTATTGAACCCTCTGTCAAGGTTAAGCAGTGTGATGAAAATTGTGACGACTCATGTGACAATTCAAGGATTTACATTTCAAATTTGCCGCTAGATGTGACTATTGAGGAGCTGCATGAACTTTTTGGAGGGATTGGACAAGTATGGTATCTCTTGGCTTTCTTTTCCTACTGTAGTATTGGTTGCCTGTGTATTAGTTCTGGTCTTCAGCTTTATGTGGTAATGAATTATGATTGACTTCAATTTATCTCTGAAAGGTTTTAAGTTATTTCTCTGTTGTGGTTAAGAAAATGATTAATGTGGGGAGCTAGGATCTGCTGTATATTTTCTATGTTAGGATTGGGCCTGATGAGCTTATATCTAGAAATTAGAATATAACATGTCTCATAATTTTAGGCTTTAGGATCCAATGCTTTAATAATTTATAATAATTCCGCTGCCTTACAAATACTGTTTGATGATATGGAAATTGTGTCCTTGTGATTGGCACTTTACTTTACATCCTTTTTTGTAGGGGCATTCTTTGGACATTATATTCCTATTGGCATGATCATGTCCTTTTGATTAGAAGCTCCTTTGAAAATGACTTCTAATATTTTAGTTTACCTAATATAGTGAAATATAAATTATATATCAGGTACATTCGGTATAACATATTTCTCTTGTCAAATTAACTTTTCTACTTGTCCTTTTTCTGAGTTGGTATTATAGTCAATCGCTACTTGTATTGTAGTTACTGAAATAATTAGAGGTAAATAGGTCATATTACTCTATTATAACCAAGGTTTTAAAACTCGGTATCGGAATCGGAATCAGTCATCCAGAAAAACAATAGGTATCGGCTGCCTATATTGAATCAGACTATTTTTAAATCATAGAAATTCTAAATATTATTTAAAAATATGGGAAATTTTTTAAAAATTTAGAAAATGATAAAAAAATAATAATTATTTATATATGAAGTCTAAAAGTTAAAAATTATATTAACTTATTTAAAACTTTGATGAATACCGAGTTGTTGGCTTTCCCTTCTTCTTTTCCCTTCTCTCTTTTCTTCCCTTTCTCAATTAATGTGAAGAAAAATTTATCTTTTTTCTAATTTTTGTTCCTTTCTTATCTCTACCTGCTCTCTCTTATTGTCATAAGACAAATTTTAATTTTTTTATTTCTTCTCTCCCTTCTATTTCTCTCTTAATCTCTCTTCCTCCCTCTCTCTTACTATTGCGATTTTTTTCATTTCTTCTCTCCTTTCTCTTTTCCTCTCAATCTATTCCTCTCTCTCTCTTACTCCCTTTCAATCTTTTCCTCACTCTCTCTCCACTCTCTCTCGTCTCTCTATCTCACTCTTACTGCAGTTGATTTTTAGTTGCAGTAATAGAGATTAAAGGAGAAACAAACAGAAAGAGAAAGAGATTGGAGAAAAGAGAGGAATAAGAGAGAGGGAGAGAGTAGAGAGAAATGAAAGAGATGGGGCATAAGTGAGAAGAAATGAAAAAAAATTAGAGAGAGAAAAGAGATAGAGTGAGAGAAGAGAGAGGGAGAGATCGTATCGGGTGGGATTGGCCGATATCTGGCCGAAATCAGTCGGTAGACTGGTTGTCGAAACTTGGAACTATGATTACAACATTCACTAGAAATTTTTGTGAGGGTGCTTTGCTCTATCACAACATGCACTAGAAGTTTCTAGTAATCTTGAAACTTTCTACAGGACTAGATGGTTTTGTAATCATATTTTAGAATGAAATTGGAACTTGAACTATAATTATGAGCCACTTGACATGGACATTGTTATGAAAGTCAATTGAAGAAAAATTTCTCCAATGTCAATTGCAGATGTAATAGTCTCATATAAAATTAGGGGGGGAATCAAGCCTAGCTTTGTTCATGCTTTGTTGGAAATTAATTTCAACCTAAGTCAAAAGATCAAGCTTGAATTGATTAATTTTAATTTGAGCCTATTTCAAGTTCAAGTGAGCTCGAGCCTACTTCGAACTGCTTGATAAATAAATTCAAGCTTATTTCAAATCAAGCTTGAATCCAGCTTAAATCTAATCTTGGGTGGTCTACACTTCGTAGAATCAAATTAAATATATAAAATTGAATCTTATTTAAAGTCTGAAGATCATTTTGTTAAATATTTTCCTTCACAGTTCATAGCCCTTATTTATTTACTCATAATGCTTTGATAGAGTTCTTTTCCTAAATATGAATTAGAATGCATATGTAATGCTTACACTGAATATGGATTTAGTTACATTTACCACAACTAGAAACAAACTATTGTTAAAGGTACTTTGTTTTGTATCTTGGCAGAACTTTATTTCAGATTAGATTGATCATGGGTTTTGAGTAAATTCATATTCTTTCTAAGGTTGGAAGGATCAAGCAGAAACGTGGCTACAAGGATCAGTGGCCTTGGAATATAAAAATATATACCGATGAATCTGGAAGAAATAAAGGAGATGCTGTACTGTCTTATGAGGATCCCTCTGCAGCACATTCAGCTGGCGGATTTTACAACAGTAATCTTTGTTATGACTGTAGTTATGTTTTACTTGCCAATCATTTTCATTAAATTTCAGTTTGATGTATACAAATGGTTATTTTTGTTTAGATTATGATTTGAGGGGCCATAAGATAGGTGTTGCAATGGCCGCAAAATCTGCACCTAAAGCTCCCCCACCTTTTTCTCACAGGTATCTCTTCCACTAGTCAAAAGAATAAGTTTACTTGGTACTATGGCAATGAGTGTCTTATCCTTTTAAATGAGCAAGTTATTCTCTCTAATGTTGTAGCAAAGTGTTCTTTACTTTGTGTTTAGTTTTTATATTAATTTTGGTTATGGTTTGACGATCTAATTAAGGAAGATTTGTTGGATGTCTTGTCTCTAAAAACTTAAATATTATTTTGTCAGATAAAGTATTATGTCATGTTTACCACCAGGGTGGCGTCTTAATAGCAAAGCATGAGTTCTGGGTAGCCCCAACCATGTGTTCAAATTCTCTCCTGCAACAAGTGTGCTTGGGGGTTTATGTGGACTGTGGAAATTGCAGGATGTGGTGGTGGTGTTGAATGGATGGTGCAGCCCATTTAGAACTTGTATTAGGAGAGAGATAACCTTGTATTGTCTTAACCCATTTAGCTTATGAGCTCTAGTAAATAAAAAAGCCTATTGTACCACATCTAAAAAATCATTTATGTAGCAGACAGAGTGTTGTCTCTTCCACAGAAAATGCTGATATTTTCATCTGATTGTTCTTTTGGTGTCTCAGAGCATTATTTATTTGCCTGCCCCCGACTGCACACTTTTCTTTTTATGCTATGTCTTGATTCTAGTGATTAGCTATATATTTATGAATCTCACTGTTTATGGTATTGCTCATTTTATATTTTTATCACATTAATGCTCGATACTGATTGTTGGTCTTCTTTGTTTAATCTGATTGTTCTGGAACAGGGGCGGGAGAGGTGGCTATGGTGGTGGTGGTGGTGGTGGCAGGCGCAGGGACAGTTTCAATGATGGTGGAGGATCAGGGCCTGATAGAAACTATGGAGGGGGGCAGCGCTCACGTCCATACTGAAAAGATGTTCGTTATTTGCACTTAAGAGTTTGATCTATGAGAATCTGTTACTATTCCTATTCATCAAAGTTGTAATCATAGAGGAGCTTAAGGTAGGCTGGCCATATTCCCCTAGGGAGCTTTACTCTCTTCTTCCTGGGACTTGATGAGTGTTGGTTCCTTAAACCTGAAATTGATTTGAATTATGTCAATGTTTTCCTGGAGGCAGGTGGATATAATCTTGAAAAATTGCTGGTAGGTTTGAGATTTCCAGGTGAGTTCTGCTCTTTCTTGAATTTTCACTGATTTGCATGACCTCTCCTATTATTCACATGTTACATACAACTTCATGTTTTGATCATTCTATTGCAGTAAATGCATTTTTGCATGTTCTTTAGTCATGAATTGCTTTTGCTTGTGCCACTTAATATTATACTTTACATGCCAACCTGAATGTGATTCAGTAGATTACAAAATGTTCTCTCTTTAGCTTCAGCTTAAAAGTATAAGGTCTTAGACAGCGGAAAGTGTAGTGATAACTGTAAATTAAGCTTCTTGAAGCATACGGTGTGCTTGTAAAATGCAATGTAGGTCACTGCTGGTGAATCTACCGAAATAGTTCTATCTCAATAGTTCATGCTGAACTTAAAATTGCTGTTTCTGTTTTGATTATGTAGGTTGGAGAGCCAAGCTTGGGGCACTCTCAGACCTTTTAGGCTGTCCAAATAAGTGCTAGAATTGGCATATGTGGGCCTGGGGATTTTATAAGTGAGCCGAAAAGACTCGGTCGATCAAGCACTGATCATTTCGCAGCGGCTATAATGAAACCTTGTGTTCTTAAGACCCCTGAGATTATTTCCTATTACCCTTATCCTACCTTCTCCATGACATGACTAGTTAGTACTATATTACTCTTTTTTTTAGGTGTAGTACTCTCTCTCTCTCTCTTGTTGGGCTGCATTACAATTAGTTCCCTTCCACTCCACAAAATTCTTGATATACTCTCATAAAAAACCTCACATTGTGGTGCCTCCATCTAATCCTTGTGCGTAGTCATTTTTTCACTCGCACTGTCAGCTTGTGTCTTGGTAGCACGTGAGATTTGGTGGTGATGGTGGCCAGTGTGATTCAAGTTGTATGCAGTCTATTCAGGCCTTGGTCGGCCATATTGGCCTTGGATCATGCGGGAAAATCTTTTTGTCCTCTCCTTTGGTTGTAGGCCTGGTCAATTTGACATGAAAGCCTATTAATAATATGCTTTGTTTTTCTCGCAATGCAATATTTATCCTGTGAATCTATTATTCAGATATACCTCGTCTTAGAAGCATCCTTATTGATTTGGGTTTGCTTTGTTTGGAAATTGGAATGTGGAATTATCGTGTGCTAGAGATTGATTTTGGCCCGAACAATTCAAAATTTATATTGGACTCGCTCTGTTTGTGTATATGTGCATTTGGGTAAATAAAAATCCATATCTCAATATGAACCTCGATTTTTTCTTTTAAGCAAAAAGCTGAGTTCTGAACAAAATTTGCAAGCCTTGTGTTCTGAGAGATCCCATGATGCCCAAATATTGGGATTTAGTAGTGTTGGGGCATTTGATAAAGCCTGTGATTGGTTGCAAAACCATCAAAACATATTTTGAACTCTGAGGTGCCTTTTGGTTTCATGTATTTAAGATAACTGTATTTATAAAAATTGGTCCTCAGTTTATAGATCTCATAAAAATTTCTTTTAAAGGCTAAGTTAGACTCATATGCATTATTTTAATATTTGCTTCAATTCAGTGGCTGTCAAAATTGATTCTCAACATTTAATGGAAAGAAAAACAGAAAGATATAAACAAATTTAGTTGCATCGATTTCTCATTTAACATGCTGCATTTAAAACGCGACTTTTGTCAAATAATAAAAATAAAAAATAAAATAAAATCTTGAAACGGCCTTTGATTGTGGAATAACTTTTAAATTATTTTATTATACTCATTTCTTACATTGGTAAAAAAAAGATTATCCTGATTTAAAATATTATTGTGTTTGGTTGTAATCTTAGTATAGGTGTATAATATATTGTGACATGAAAAAGTAATAAATCTAAGAAGCTTTTTTACCAAATGACTAAAATGGTTTTTATAGTTTTTTTTGTTTTAAAAAAGAAAAGTCCCTTGGTACAGTAATTGTCGCCAACATCAACAGCCAAAATAAGCAAAGGAAAGAACCCTCACAGGTACAACTTAGAGTCATATTTTTATCATAGTTAGCAAGCTAAATAGTCTCGTGTATCTCTGGTAGATACAGTTGATAAACAAAAAAGAAAAGAAAGATAAAAGGGTACAAACAATCACCCATAATTACAGTTTAGCCTAAGGAGTCGGATGGTGACCCTTCAAAATGTTGACAAGCAAAAGAGAATCAATTTCGATGATGAGGCGAGATATATTGTGCCGGTGGAGGAAGTAAAGTGCCTCACAAAGGTTGAGCGCTTTGGCAGCTAAAGTGAAATGGTAAGCACTATGCCGACAACCCACACTAATTAAGGAACCTAATGAGGTCCGCAAGACTCCGAATAATTAAACCAAAACTATTTGAGTTGAAAGGGCCACTTTTGGATTTATCAAAAACATCAAGGGAAACAATAATCGGACAATGATCCAAATCAATCCGAGGAAGATGCACAACATAGTAGGTCAAGGAAATGTCAAGAAAAGTCGGATTAAAAAAAACTCTATCTAGTCTACTCAAAATTTTTTGGTCCCTATGACGATTAAGTATAAGAGGATCCAGAGAAACCCACGTTAATATTGTTATTTTTTAGAAATCATGGATCTAAAAGCATTAACAAGAAAGTGGAATAGAACAACCGTCATCCCCTCCTCCCCACCCCACCTTGTCCTCAACACTTATAATACAATTAAGAGAAAATAACACCATGCTATATAACATAATTATAGTTTATACCTATATTTTCACTATTTGTATGCAGAAAATACATTAGGTTAGAATTGAATTAACATCGTGAGAATATTTCGTAAGTAGAGATTTTATTTCTCAAATGACTAAAATGTCATTATTTTTAAAATGACTAAAATGCTCTTAATATGACTTGGTTGATAGTATTTTTGTAATTTTCTTAGTATAGTTAACTTAGCTTAAAGATTTGGTTAAAACTAATTGATCTAATGGCAGGGTATTTTCTGTACATATTCGCTAAATCATAGGACTTGATTTGCAAATAGTAAAAATATAGGGTATAAACCATACTTTCATTAAAAATAAAGAGTATCCTATTCAAATTTTCATACAATTAAAATCCCCTATCATAATTTAAGGTTAAAAACATTAAGCAAGCTAAGCTTATGCCAAAGCCAATCAAAGGAGTAGTACTAACATACATAGCCGAAAGCATAAAAGGAGATTTACCTAGAGCTGTGACAATAATATGAATGGCTCGATCAAAGGAAGGACTTCAAAAACTTGAGCGGAAGTCTCCTTTCAACCGATTATGATGCCGCTCGTAGTCCAGTTCCCAGGATAAAAGTTCTAAGCCATAGTGGCCAGAGCCTACGAAAAAAGAATCAAGACTCGCGGTCAATGAGATGAGTCTAAAAAAAAACGAAAAAAAAAATCAGATGAGTGCATAGACAACAAATTTAAGAAAGATAAGCGACCCTCTCTCTTGGTAATGCTGCGATAATTCCAAGAGATGAGCTTCATTAGGAAACCATGTGGTCAGAGGCAGTAATTGACGGGGGGACAACGTGAGAACCAAGGGGTTCTTTAGCAACTTGGAGCTTGTGACCTTTGAACTTTTACTCGAATTGGTCTTAGGTTTCAACATTAAAGTTGACAGTCAGTGGGGGAGGCAAGGTGTTGCTTGAGAGATGTCCATCGAATGGAGGGCATGAGATTGGAGTTTGTCGACTCATCCAGGATATCAAATGGGCATGAAATTAGGTCCGTCGGCTCATCCAGGATATGAAGTGAAAGGGTTGGCAGTGGGAGATATCATAGAGGATTTAGAGGGGAGAGAGGAGAAAGATGGGGAATGAACTGGGGAAGGTGAGGGATTGACAGGATGAGAGTTAGAGTTAGGGATGAGAGGAATAGAATCCAAAAAGGGCATGCGGCAGAAATCTGCGCTAGTATCCGACGAGTTTAAACAAGGCATGGCCACCTAGCATGCATTTATCTCCATAGGGACAATAGAAGGGATTATGATCCCTTGGGAAACAATCGTGCATCATTAAGGACTAAGCACGAGGCAGTCTGACCAACATTTATGAGATGTGAAGGAGCGAGCAACTAAGTATGGTTAGGGCTGTCTGTGGTGATTTTGCTAACAGTTGAAGATATTAGGATGCTCAATTAAGAACATGTGGCTTCATTAGAAGCTGGAAGAGAGGAAAGTTCTCTACTAACCCTAAGTTGGGTGCATGCCCAATGTCCTTACCATAGCTTGGATGAGGCAGGGTAACATCATTCTCATAGGCAACATGTTTGAAGAATTGTTAGCTCGGGGGCCCTTGATCAATGCCTTGCTTCAAAGGTTGAGATAAGCCAACCTTGATGCAGACCCTAAAAGATCTACCATGGACCCTGTAATGGGTATAAGAATCTACCTTTATCGATTCCTGAAGTTAGAGGCGACTTCTATGAGGATATTTAGAGGCCACCAATTAAGACACGAACTATATCATCCTTATTAGAGAACTTAAAAGTGAAGAAACCTACAGCCATATCTATGTCTTACAAGGAGCCTATCGATGCTTGGTTAAGTATAACAATGGAGGGGGCGACCTATGAACTTACCAATAAGACTGAAGCGCCATTTGTCTTATCGACCTAGCCGCACTCCCCTTAACCTTCTACAGGAGGGAGCCCGACAAGGGTGATGCACCCTTGATAGCTAGGCATCGATAATCAGAGTCATTTTTGAAGAGTTAGGCCTAGGACATGAGGTCGGAGAAGGAGTCAAAGCTCTAGCCTCATGAGTGGGATCGAGGGAGCTCCTTGCTTGGAGAGTGCGAGGTGGAGGTGGGGGGTGTGGAGCTTGAGGCTCGAGGCCTGCCTAATGATCGCTAGAGGGAGCAAGAAGAGGAGAGAAGAGAGAAAAGATAATTGTTGAAATGATAGTTGATTGTGGTATCTTTTCGAAAGCAAAATCGTGAAAAATTAGAGCGGAGAGAAAAATATAATAATAAATTAGTATTGAGATAAACTGTTGTTGTTTGGTTAGTATGCTAGAATAAGCTTATATTATTCCATAATAAAATGGAGCCCCTTTTGAGTATTCAACTGATTGAGCTCATCATGCGAGGGTGCTACAATCACGATGCACATGGACGTCTCAGATACATTGTATCTTTTTCACGTAACATCCACCCATTTCTCTCTTACCATTTCCCCACCTCTGTGACGATGAAGCAGACAAAAGCCAACTCATCCATCTAAAGCTTTTAAAATAAAAATGGTTGGCTAATCCAAAACGAATCTCCTCACAACGATGCATTTATTGCTGCATCGGAGGTCGCCATGTTTTCTCTCTCCCCAAGCAACCAAAAAGATGTCTGTTTCTCTCTTCCTTGTGCTTAGAGCTAACAATTGAAGGAGAGGTATCTCGCTTTGGAAGCAAACATTATAAGATGAAGAGTTTCCAATGCCCCCCACAAAACCTTCTTGTTTTCTTAAATTATTTTTCTTTTTTTTAATAGGTAAGACTGCAGGAAGAAAGAGCACCAGGGCATGACAAGCTAGCACCAGATGAGAGGTGCAATTAGTCTCTCTTGGAATGGGAGAGAGAGAGAAAGAGAGGAGGAGGAGAAGATGATGAAGAAGAGTGGTGTTGAAGGCTGTCATGCATGTGAGAGCATTTAATGCATGGGTTGTGGGCATAGGACTTGGGTAGTGGAAACTTGTGGGTTTCAACTGTAGATGGGCTTTTGCTTTTGTTTTATTTTTTATAATCTCTATGTATGCCATGTCAGGGCTCATTAAGACCCTCTTACATTTGATTCTGTTGGGTGAATTGTTAATGCAATCATAGGTTGGCACAGCTTGCAACTTGTCTAATCTTTTTCTTTTTTCTTCTTTCTTTCTTCTTTATAATGTGGTTATAAGTCTATAATAATAAAGATCATGGCTTCGATTTACTTCGTAAATACTAGATTGATATTTACTGAATTTACCATAGTTTAAGCCTATATATATATATATATATATATATATATCGTAAAGTGCTACACAAACGATAAAAAAGAAGTTTCAAGATTGAGTCATGTTATTGGCATCTTTTACTATAACTTGAGCTCATTACTGATGATATATACTGTCATTCTATTTCTAAATAGCTTGTCATGTTAGCATTATTTATACATGGATTACACTATGGAATCCTTATTATTATTATTATTATTATTATTATTATTATTTCTTTGGGTGGGGGGAGAAATGCTAAACAATGGAGAATCGTTTGTCTTGGGTCTGGAGCTAAGAAGAAGAAGAAGAAGAAGAAGCCCTAGACTTACCATTCGAAATGGAGAACAAGAAAATAGACGTGCCCACGTGAATGTCTGCCAACAAACATTCACGTCGAGCCCTTCTCTCTCATCTCTCTCTCTCTCTCCCTCCCCCTAGGGTTTATGGTTAGAATTTTGTGTCACTTTTACACAACCTATTTAATTAACCTCTCTCTCTCTCTCTCTCTCTCTCTATCTCTTTATACGTGAGAGGAGATAAGGGAATCATTGTAAAGACTTAGTCAAGATGGACGGCAACATGAGAGCCAAACCAATCCAATCCAAGAGATGAGGCAGAGAGAGAGAGAGAGAGAGAGAGAGAGAGAGAGAGTCACTTGTAGCTCTGGTCAACACCACTCAGGACACTTAGAATATATTATAAATATAAGTTGGGAATTAATAATTAACTCCTTCCAGCAACTGCAAACTTGTAGGATATTAAAAGTAGTACACTGTCTACTACTCTTCGATTCCTTTTATTACTTCATCTCTACTTAATCTCGTGCAGTGCACATGGTGGTTATAGTAAATGAAAAATAGAGACGAAGAATCTAGTTGTGTCGTTGTTAGGAATTGCTGCACTATTAATGGCTAATTAATTCGGGATCAGTACCACTGTGTACTTCTGTCGACAAAGAAGAAGAAGAAGAAGAAGAAGAAGAAGAAATCCAAATCTGTTTCCTTCATAATAATAGAAAGTTAAACCTAATTAATGAACAAAAACAATATTTACATACATCTATCTATATATATATATATATATATATATATATATATATATATATATATACACTGTAAGCTCTTTCTACAACCTGGGAAAGGGACTTCACATAATATATCTATGATTGCTAACTTAATTTTTCAACTCCCAGAAGAACAAAGACAACAAGTTTTACTTAGAATAAATTAAACCTAATAATTGAAAAGAAAAAGGACCTAGGGAAATGGGAATTCTAAAGGACTGCAAATAAATTGCTATAACAACAACAACAACAACAACAATAATAATAATAATTGTTTTGGGGGCATATGATTAGAGTGAAGTCTAATCTACTCCTATGTTCAAAGTCTAATTAAACTCAAATGCAAGTGTGAATAGAATTCTAGGGTTTGCAAGGGTTAATTTTGACTACACAGTGTGCTTCATCACATGGACACGTGCTTGAAAAAACGTGCATATACTGTAGCATATTCCCAAAACTTTACTTTATTAATTTCTCATTCATTCATTGGTTGAGTTTGAATTAAGATTCATTATATTCACTTTTATGTTCTTGTCGGTAAAGAAACACACTATTGGCATTTTGCTTTTAAAGCCTCAAAAACACTCAACTGCTTAATTTTTTAACATATAATTGTCATATAGACGAGTTAAATTTAACTATAGATATAAAAGAATTTTAATACTCTTGGGTATTAAGAGTCAAAAATAAACCAAGTTTTAAGATCAAATTAGGGGTGTTTTATGTGTAATTTAGTTTTTTTATTTTCAAAAGGACTAAAATATTTTCTAATACATTAGTCCTCGCTAGCTGAAAATTAACTAGAGTATTGAATAAAAAAAATTATAATTAACAAATGATGAACATACTTTGAAGGAGCTAGAAAAGCAAACATGAGGGATGTTTAGCTTGGCAGTAGAATATTATCCAGATTTAAGCGAAGATTAACATCCATTTTATTTCTTAATGTAGTCTTATTTCATCATAAAGACATAATGTGTGTGTATATATATATCCAACTAGTAGCACTAGTCGTCAGTATAAATAGAGAGACACCTCTTCATCTCTCTCCCCCCTTGTGAAGCTCTTTTACAAAACCAACCTCCATCTTTCACCTCTCTTTCACTTCTCCTCCTCCTCTTTCCTCTTCCTCTTCCTCATCAAGATTAGGCCAACTATACTTACAAACATGGGTGGTAACACGCCATGCGCGTCCTGCAAGCTGCTTCGCCGGCGATGCACCGAGGACTGCATCTTCGCCCCGTTCTTCCCCTCCGACGACCCCCACAAGTTCGCCATCGTCCACAAAGTCTTCGGCGCAAGCAACGTCAGCAAGATGCTCAAGGTTCATCATCTCTTAACTTATAGCGTTCCTCTGTTTCAAATTCTTCCTAGCTAAATAAGAGAAAAGAAGTCTTTAATACAATCTTCTTTGTTAACAGTAGTATGATATATATATTCTCTTAGTTCATTACTTGAGGGTTAAATCTTTTGGGTCAACTTTTATCTAATTAAGGTGGTGTCGAAACTCTTAGTATTGCGGTTAAAGGTATGATATGGATAGCAGGAACTTCCGGTTCATCAGAGGGCGGACGCGGTGAGCAGCTTGGTCTACGAGGCGAATGCGAGGATGAGGGATCCGGTGTACGGCTGCGTCGGAGCGATCTCGTTCTTGCAGAACCAAGTGTCTCAGCTGCAGATGCAGCTTGCGGTTGCTCAGGCGGAGATCATCTGCATCCAGACGCAGCAGGAGATGCCAGTAGTCGATCAGCAGATGGTCGCGGCGGCGGCGGCGGCCGGCGACAAGTCGTATATTGTGCAGAATGAGTTCAGTGGGATGCCCCAGTTCATGAACTTTGCATCTCCTAGTAATGTAGCTCAGGAGCCTCTCAAGAGAGAGTCTCTTTGGACATAAGGAAGGCTTTCTTCTTCTCCTTTTTTTTTTTTTTTTGGTAACCTTTTTGTGTTTGGTAGTGGAAGAATTGAATGTTCTCTTTCTTGTCTACTTTGCTCATGAACTTAGGTTAGTTGTTTGAGAAAGAGAGAGAAGAGAGTTTTGTTGAGCTATAATTTGGCTTAAGGGTTAGAATTTTTATGTGATCATCACTAGGTGAGGCATGGAGTTATCAAGGGTATATATATATATATATATATATATATATATTATGTGTTGCTCCTGAGAGATAGAAATGCATATATGCCTTGTAATACTAAAACTTCAAATGTGCCTTCAAAAGTGAAGATGGTTTTAGAGGAATTGAAGGAATAGGATAGCTTTTGGATTATTTGGAGGAATAGATTTCATTCTATCTTATGCCTAACCAAAGAGAACGGCTAATGATAATAGAGTTTTCAGGTGCCAAATAAATTAACCAACACCTGTAACTCGTAGAGGTATATGATATGCATTGTTGATCAATTATTTTATTATTTAAAATTTTGAGTCAATTGATTATCTAACATATAATTAAATTTTGTTTATATATGTGTGTTACGTCGAGCCGAACACAAGAGGTATCTTAAAAAATTTAATATGCGTTATATTTTGAGAGAAATGGGAATGGATACCTCATAGAAAACCTAAGCATATGAGAGCACATTTGTGAAAAATTCTCTTATTCTTTTCTTGCCACAATTCCCACCAGTAATTTGCAAGAAGTATGGATACCTGGGGTCACAAGTATTAGGGATTTCGGAAATAATTTAGCTAGTCCAGAAATTCATTCATGAGCTAAGCCGAAGAAGGATCCGAAAGCGAGGGAGGATCGAACAAATGATAGATTTGGCGAAGACGAACTAAAAGAAGATATAGTTCACATTTTTCACACCGTCTTTGCATAGGTGTAAGCTTTCGAGCACCGAAAATCTTTGTTGATCAATACTCCTGTGTGTAGTTTGTCCCAATAGATGATCTATAAAATCACCATAACTTTTATTAAAACAGTAAAAATAATATGATACGCATTGTTGATTTATTACCTAATAACTTAAACTTCTAAGTTAACTATTTATTGAATAATTTTCTCAAATATGCATATCACTCCAATATACTTGAAAAACAAATCTAATTTTGAAAGAAGTCTCAATAGGACACAAACTTTTGAGGTAGTGGGAGCCGACTTCCAATCCTCCAATCTTTCCCAAGGGTACCACTGACCAGCACCGCACGTTTATGAGAGACTTTTATTTTTGACATCCCTAATGAATTTAAGAGAATTAATAATGAATTACCTTAAAGTAATGCAACACCTGACATGATTCCATGTCATGTCCATTCCCTTGGGATCAAAACACAGAAGAAAAACAATCTTTTTGATGCAATCTATAGAAGAAACTGAGATCCTTCTTTTTTTTTTTTTTTTTACTTTAGTAAACAAAATTGCTACTGCTAATTACCCCAATATTTTAGATTAGATTAGTAAACAGACTTCTTGGTTATGTTGTACTTCATTCAATATTGTTTATATGTATGGTTTACATGACAAAAATAAAAAATAAAAACCAGGAAAAAGGTGTGACAAAATAAAATAAGGGGAAAAAAAAATGGGGTTTGGATCTGTTTCAGTGGATTCTTATCTCACATGAAAGCTGAAACAATTTAATTGATACAATTAAAATTCGTACAATTAGCCAGCAGATCTTGTCAACGCTTTAATACTTGTTTGCTTTATAAACCAAATGAATCCAGGACAAAGAATTTATTGGTAGTTCTTTGTCTGCTTCTCTTGCCATTTCTCTATTTGTGGTTTGAATCGAAGTGATTAAATAGTGAGATTTATTTGGCGTTAAGTGTTTGTTAGTGAAATTTTCTAGTATCAGGGTCGTACATCAAATTTCAAGGCTGGTAAACTTCCAGATATATGCATGTGTGGTGGAAGACTTGCATGATTGTTTATTCACGTGTAACACGCTATCATCATCCCAGTTCATCATGATGACACGATCCAGGAAAGATAACATTATCTCAACTAAATATTCTGGCCGGCATACTACGTGAAGAGAGGATATTTTCTCACCAAGGTAAAAATGTGCATATTCCAGTTCATCATAATGTTGTGTGTATCCCAAATACTTTCTATTCCACAATGGTTGTATCAATCACCCGATCGCTTACATGCATAGGCATCTTAAAGAAAGTAGTCCTGTGAAAGATGCTTTGTAAAATGCTACCATTCCTTGTAGTAGTAACTGGCGTTTCATAAGAAATTTGAAAAATGGCACACATGAGGACCCAAGATAATAGATAATTTAATTTTTACCAGAATAAGTACATAGGGATATTACAAATTATACGCAAATAAAATAACATTCTATCCTATCGAGCTTGTGGTTCACTCAATACATAATTGGGAAGGTATTCTGCATACAGATCCATAGTTGTGTTGGACGGGAGTATTATTGTAGAAATCAAAGCCTGTAAAGATCGACACAGGACTAAATTGAAGCCTGAAAAGTTATTTTGATTTGCAGGCTGGGTTACCTTTGTGACAACCCCCAAAAGGCAATATATAAGATTCTCCGTCAAATGTGGTAGCTGGTAGTCTTCAGAGCAAAATTTGCCAGAGAAGAAACTTGTTACTCCCTGAACAAGAGCAGCTCAATATTCAACACTGGGCAGTGGAGTGAAGTTGATCTATTCCTCCAGCAAGCTGTCACTTAAATCCGACTAATAAGTGCCATCTTGAATATCCCTTCAGATGAGCTGAATTCTCACAGGAGCCACCACTGTTCAATGTGTCATATAATTTCATTCTCATGATTTACTGGTCTTGGATTTCAAATTCATCTTCAAGTGCTTAGAGTTCCGATGATTCCTTCCAGATCCTTTTGCCTTACCTCTTTGCTTATTCTTCGATTGCTTGCTTTTGTTTCCTTTGAGGGTTTTCTCACCAAAGTTCTTAAAGTTGCTATCCAAAGAGCCTTCATCGTCAGAATTAGCAAAGCCTGTAAGTTTTTCATATTCAGCTTCATCAATCACTCCACGCTTTAGCTTTTTGAGGAGGCGATATTCCTGCTCCAGCTCATCATAGTCTTCTTTTGTCTGAGTTGCATGACGTTGTCTTCCTGTTTTTTTCCTTGTAATATGAGGAGCTTGATCTACAACCTTCTTCATTCTTTCTGGTTTTTCACCACGAGCTGCTACTGCTTCCTTCATTTGCAAATTCTTCTGTCTTTGTTTCTCCCTAGATTTATCTCTGAGTACATACAGATAATTAAAAGGGACACCAGGGGAAAAAAAATAAAATTTTCAGACCTTGAGAAACCCACAAACTTGTTTAAGCTTGTCAAAACAAAAAAAAGAAAAAGAAAAAAAGAATAGATATAACTATGGGAAATGACAAGTCATTAAAATATTACAATGCATATAGCTGAATATACTTACTTGTACTTGATCTGCACTAAATCAATATCATCTACAGCAGAAAATCCATCAACTGAGAGAGAGTGATGCTTCACCTCAGGCATTAAAGGAATCTGGAGTAATCCGTATCCCATGGCCAGTTTTCCAATTTCCAATTCTTTCCACCTGACAATGCTGCTATTAGGAAACAGAAAGGCATCTGAAGATAAGGGTCATGGAGTTGGCCAACCTGAAGAGGTAAGAGCAGTGGTGCTCTTTATATGCACGAATGTATGACACAAATGCTTTAAGACCTTTCTCCATGACAGCACGATCTTCTTTTGCAGCAGACCTCAGCTGTAACATCAAACATTCAACTTTTTCATGTAATCTTTAAGTAGAAAATAGTTTCCAACAAGAAAATGTCTGAAATCCTTCTTTGGATGTAGACCAGGAAAGGCAGAGCCTAATGCATACAAAGCTAATGCAATTTCCTAGAAGTTATAATAAGTGGAATCTACACTCTATAGCAAATTACTTCCACAAACCATGTTAAAAAGAACAAAAAGAAAACTACTCTATCTCTTTGTTCATGCCATAGGAATCATTCGATATGTATAAGCATGATTACGAAGGTATCAAAGGATGGGAATTGATAGAAATGAGATCATTCATCCCTAAGTTTGTCGAGTCCCATTGAGATAGGCTACAGATATGAAGAAACAAAACCTCTTAGAGGCACCAGGATAACCAATGAGCAAGGTCTATTGGAGTGTGTGAAGATAATGTGAGGCATGTGGTGAAGATAAATAAGGATGCACCTCTTGAAACAAAGTAAAAAATGTAGTTAACAAATTAACAGGACAGAAGCAACTATAGCTACAATACGTAGACAACAGAAAGAGCAAAATGATAGCAGCAACCGAAATTGCCAGCAAAATATCACAAGAAACTTGAACAGAAACAGAGGAAGCACTGCCGACAGCAAAGAGAAGAAAAAATCAGTAGAAAGGCAGGGCACAGTAGAACAGGGGCATGTGGAAGTATCAGAAATTAAAAGAAAAGGTAGGGAAGTACGCAGAAGGTAAAAAACAAAAGCGGAAAAAAGACGACGACAGAATTGAAGAGAAGGGCACAAAAGAAGAAGAAAGAGGAGATGGGAAGAGACTTTCAGGATGGAGAGTCTGTCAGCAGTGACCAGAGAAACAAGAGAAAAATGACCAGTGTGTTATAACTGCAGAAACCATCACCGCATTCTTCTACACCTTCATAGTTTCTTCATTTGAAGGTTAAATTCTGACAGCTAATGTAGCATTAAACCAATGATGGTTTATATTGAAAAGTGCACGCAAGTGTCACAACCGAAAAAAGAAAAGCATAAGTGGTGCACAAATGCACACCTTTATTATGGGCAAGTGAACATCACCAGAAAGTACATATATGATGTTTGCAAAACAGAGGAATTTTTCAGAAAGAAAAAAAAAATATCAAATGAAAAGCAGTTCTTAGAATAGTTGTTATTATCTACAGTTCCTCTAACAATAAGAACTTCGCCATAAGGCAAAGTCCAGTATATCTGGAGCATCAGATGAGAAAACAACTGAACCTAAGTACTTGCCTGGGGAATCACATCTGCTACATCAGTAAAACATTCTCTCTCTTCAAGGGGTACTCTTCTAAGCTTCAGGAACTCCACATATGCATCCTCCTGTGTATCAGAAATTTTTTGATACTACAACAAGCAACATAGAATTTATTGTCCACACTTCACAGTGATGTTAGGGCAAACCTTTGGTAAGAGAAATATAAGAGCACTTCCTTGCCGACCAATCCGTGCAGTTCGGCCAACTCTATGAACGAAAACATTTGGATCTTGAGGTGGATCATACTGTCAAAAAACATACTAGTGTAATTAATAAGTTTCATAATTAACAAAACAATCTTTCTAGTATCATATTGATTATGTTTCACAGTTCAGAATGAAACCAAATGAAAAATTCTAGTGCTAGCATAGTAACATAAATCCATATTGTCAGGCATATTCAAGAAAGAAAGTAGATCAATGTACTATTATTTCTAATGGTGTTAGTTTGATAAAGCTTGACCTTTTAAAGGTCAACGTAAATATATGATGTAACACAACATTTGCTTAACTTCTACCTGCTATGATTATCCGTCATTAGCGCATCAGGGACTATTTAATCTTTGAAATAATAAAAGCAGTACAATACTAGATGTGTAGATAGAAACTGACACTGTACAGGTTTTCTAACAATCATTTCAACAGGTCAGCTACATGTTCTACTCTTTTGAGCTTTAACTATGTCCACAAGAAATTGTCCATTTAATTTCATCATTATCAGCATGCACAACAGAGATCTAAGCAATTTGAATTTCAAGTGTTTTGTACACCTATTTCTGTAACGTAGATGTTGATGGTATCTAAGTTCCATAAGCTAAGTTTCCCTACAAAAGCAGGTGAATGAAAATTCTACAAAGTGTTTGTTGGTAAACATTTGACCTAGGAGGAGAAAGCTACATATTATGAAGAATTGTTCAACAACATGTTAGGGTTGTTTTTCAAGATATTTCTGTCCAGTAATTTATGGAGCTTTTCTGAACCGAGCAAGATCAGGAACATTTTTATATGCGCAGTATGGCTTACATGTACCACTGGAATATATGATTATTAACCAGAGATTACTAGTCACAATATCAGGCAAACACATTAATCACAATGTATATCAAATAAATCAACTCATATCCAATATAATATATACATCTTCTACTGCTTCAGAACATAGAAATGGGAAACTGATTGAGCCAACTATTCTGAAATAAAATGTTTCTGATTCTTTATAAGCTATAAATGAATGCAGAAAGCTGCTCATAGTTTACATATTAAGGGACTGGTTAAGTAGATAAAAATCTACCTGCACAATCCAATCAACACCTGGAATGTCGAGACCTCTTGCTGCAACATCTGTGCATAGCAAGGTACCACTTGAAAGAGCTGAAAAAGATGCCAATGCTTTCTCTCTAGCAGTCTACAGAAAAGTCCAGCATCTAAAATTAATATAAGGTGCATCAATGAATAGATTGAATGACACATTTAATAGGTACATAGAAACCCAATTTCTCCAGCTAAATTACTTGTCTTACCTGCTTCATCTTTCCATGAAGAGGAATCAGAGGACACCCTTTAAGTATGTTAACTTGTGGAAGAACAACACCCCAGTAATCAACACAAGCACATGTCATGAAGTAGCTGTAATAAGTAAAACAGAGAAAAGTTACAATAGCATACAAGACCCTGTGCATCAAGTTCATCTCAAACGGATATACAAAGATAGCACATAAGTTTGGCTGGTGATGTATGCACGGACATTATAATTTTTTTTGACATGTTCTTCAATAGGAAGTCAACAAGCTGTGATGACTTTTTCTGTGCTTCACACAGCATGTACTGCACAACAGGAAGAAGGATTCAGTCAATTCAGGTGTAAAGATGAATGGTATAAAAGCAATGAAATTAACCCAACTAATTGCAGGAATTTACATCATGATAGCATATATATCTCCATAGATAAGTATAAATAGATGATAAAGATCAACCTATAAAGTATAACTAACAAACATATGGCCACTCTGCATCCTACTTATGAAGGAAATATCCCATAGAAATATGCAACTAGAAAATTCATTCTTTTTCCAAAGCACGCATCCTTCTTACTGAACATTAAGGTTGGACATGGTAATGTTACAGACACGTGCTACTGACAAGTGCCAACAGGTTCAACAAGAAGCTTTAAATTTATTGGTCTGGCCTTCTTATTTAGGTTATTCATTGCATATTAGAAATTAGGCATATTTAATTTGGCTTGCTAACTACCAGTTGATCATTATTATCATCTAGAAATCTGAATTGTGCCTCAACAAACATAGTCAGATAGAGAACAGCTGAAATCTAGTAAGGCCCCAAGAAGAGTAAAACAGATGTTCATGACTGGCAGAGCAGCTAAGTTGCTAAGCATTCCGAATCA
Organism: Typha angustifolia; assembly: GCF_048772165.1. NCBI lineage: Eukaryota > Viridiplantae > Streptophyta > Magnoliopsida > Poales > Typhaceae > Typha > Typha angustifolia. Next base: position 3,514,945 of record NC_133252.1, on the reverse strand, counting down.
CAATTGCCTAACTCTATCAGCATACCTCGATGTGGAGACCCAATGGCGTTCTGGAAGCTAGTTCTTGTGAGAGATGCATATTATCTTGTGGCTTTGTTTCTGTTCGAACTTCAACCCTAACAGGATTTCGCAATCCTGCTCTAGAAAGCTCTTCAATTGCCTCTGTCTGAGTAGCTGAGAAAAGGCCAGTTCTACGGAGCTTTGGTAAACGAGAAATGATAGAGCTAATTTGCTTTTGAAATCCCATATCCAGTAGTCTATCAGCCTCATCTAGAATAAGGATCTGTTTCAACAAAGAGTAATCAATAGAAGATATCAAAATAAAATGGAGATGAACAAATTCTAAAGAGTTAGGGAGAACAAATACATGTGGGAGATAGTACATGTATTCAGGGTTGTTGATGTCAAGCATGAGTCATATTAAGCATGATATTAGGTGGTTGCTCTATCATATCTGTAAATTTCGGCCTTTGCCATAAAAGTTCTACTGCAACATAGGAGAAAATTTATTTTATCTAGGTAATCACTATATACTGCTTCATAGATTATAGGGTGAAAAGAGTTTATTTTCATCTTTAACCACCAGGCTGATGTGGATCCCATTCATTGACAAGCTTGGATGGAAATAAGTTAGAGATTTATAAAATGTTACATGTATTATACACTTGGTTCCTCCATTTCTTCTCATATAAAGAACTAAAAAAAGGTCATTTTTCCACAACCTCATGGTATGAATCTGTCATTACCATACTTATCATACACAACCTCTTGATTATCCTTGAACTGATCTGGTGTGGACACCAAACACAGACCATTGATCAGACATCATAAGAGAGAGAGACTTTGATCTTGAGGTTAGTTTAGTCTTTCTATGTTAGGTATTTGTCTTGTCCTTTTAGGGTTTGCTTATATAAATTGTTATTTGAGGTTAACAATTGTTTTGAAATTTGATATCGCCTACTTTGTTACGATAGTGAATTCCAACACTCTATTGGTACCTTCCAACACTCCGTCGGTGGATTCCGTGGGTTTACTACTTTGTTCTTCTTATATCATCATCCTACATCAATTTTAATATCAGTGCTGAAAATTCTACTATTCTTTTTTTTTATCATTGCAATCATTGAGCCGCTCGTCATCAAACAACAAGAAGACCTGTCACTGCCAAACCACAAAGCAAGATTTGGCGGCCATCTTCTTCAATTCTTCCGTTGTTACCACTGTCAAATCTTTTATCATCTTCTCCACCATAGGTAAGTAAAAAAAAAGTCTATATTAAAGAAAAAAACAAAGAGAGCAAAAAAAAAAAAACAAGAAACAAAGAACTTCTCTGGTAAGAAATTTTGAAAATTCAAAATTTGAATTCTTATTGTTTCCTTATATCTCAAAATTTTGAATTTTGAAATTCAAATTTAGGGCTTAATCCTTCATTATATCCTACCTTACCAAAAGTACCCAAATCCATCCAAATTTTGAATTTTCCTTTCCCCCAAATCTACCTAAAATTCCTTCCTCTCCCAATTAATTCCCACGTGGCCTGCCTAAACCCACCACTAAGTCAACCTCAGCAACAAAATTCCCCCCCTCTCAGGTGACCATCAACCCCAAAACTCAAATCAAAATCATCTTCTTCCAAGGCTCCAAGCTACAATGACCAAACAATACAAAAACAAAAGCACACCATCGAGATCCTCTCTGACGCCGCATCATACTTTCACCGTTAGAGCCCACCCACTTCAATGTCGCCACTACCTCAATGCTACAACTCCGATCTCGAGGCGCCACTACATTGATGTCACGCTCATCTCACCAGCCACCTCCCCTTCCGTCGACAGTGCCACTTGCCACAGCCACATCACACCTCGCCATTTCTCTGTCGGTCACCACTTGCTGACTACCACTTCACTAGCTACGGCAACATCTGTTTCCTCTACCCCACCACCGTCACGCTCACCATTGTTGCAGCCTCCCCTTCACTGTTTCTACCTTTGCCACCTCGTCCCATTGCCACCATCACTTTGTTTTGGTCACTGTTTTGAAAAGCGGAAAAGGCGGCCGCCATGGTGGCCACCATGGCGGGGTGGTGCACCGGCCGCCCCGCCATGTAGAAAGGCGTTGGCAAAAGGCGGCCAAGCGCCTTGGTAGGCTGCCTAGGCACTAAATAGCGCTAGGCGGGCCGCCTGGCCCGACTTAGCGGGCTAGCGCTTTGGCCCGCCAAGTCGAGATGAGGTTATTAGTGAGCGGGTCGGATTTTATAGCGGACCGGGTTTAATAAAACTGACCAATATAAAAAAAAACCAAACACTATGTTAATCTTTCATTCTCTCTCTCTCTCTCTCTCTCTCTCTCTCTACACATCTCTCACCGACAAACCCTAGAACTAGCTCTTCCCTAGCCGACAGTAGCGAAAGGCGGCGACCACAGCGAAGCAAGCGGTTGACGGCATCGGGCGACAACGTGCGATGCTCTCTCTCCCACTCTCTTAGTTAGTCTCTCCCACAAGGGTACTCATCTCTCCTCTCTCTCCCTCTCTTACTCACTCTCTCAGTCTCTCTCAGTTGCTCTCACTCTCTCCCACTCTCTCCCATTATGAATCAATGGGTTTACTGTTTTCTTTTCCCGAGCTTAAATGTTCCCAATTTTTCCTAGCTTATTTTTTCAATTACTCTTAATCTGCTATAATATCTAGTTATAGGAATTAATTAGAAATTTAGGGGAGTTAATTGATAATTGCTTTATGAATTATTGAATTAAGATTACATAGAACGAATTTTTTTTCAGTATCATGCATTATTAATTGGGGGAATTACTAATTGCCTGCTATTTAAGTATATAATTTTTTATTAGAGGATTTTGAAATGTGATTCATGTGAATAAACTAGAGTTAGTAAACAGATATCTCAGTTATTTAGTTATCACTAATAAACAATTAGCCAATGTGATAATGTTATTTAGTGTTTTGGTTTAGTGCACTATTAAAATTTCTGTATATACTATATTTATTATTTATATTAAAAATACTAGACCGCCTTGTCATCCGCCTTGTCGCCCGCCTTCCGCCTAGGCGCTAGGCCGTGGGGTGGTCGCCCGCCACCTGCGGCCGCTTTTTAAAACATTGGTTTTGGTCACTACCACCACTGCTTCCTCCATGTCATCATCATCATCACTAGCTCCACTTAGAGGTGTAAATGAACAAGCTTGAGTGAGCTGCAGCAAGCTCGACTGTACTCGATACTAATATTTTCTCAACTTGAGCTCAGCTCGAGCTTGATACGAGCTAGAAAAGGCTGGCTCGACTCAAGCTCGATCAAGCTCAAGCTCGGCTCGTTAGCTTGATGAAGATCTTGTCAACATCTAAGTTGGTGACCTTGCCGGCAGTGTTGATAAGAAGGTTGAAGAGCTTGATATCGCCATAGAGTCATGGACGATGCGGTGGGAGTTGATTGGTCATATTAATTTCATAGTCAATATCCAAATTTGGTCAGATTAATCTCATAGTCATCTATGGATTTGTTGATTAATGTCGAAAAACCAAAAAGGTTGTTAAAAAAACATCAGGTTTGACCAAATAATACATATTAGCATTAAAAAATAAGTGTTAGAAAATAGATAGATGTGATCAAGGACATCTACATAAAAAAGGAGATGACTGCTCAGTTGTCTCACATTGGAGGTGGCTGCAATAAGCAATAGTTGGGCAACATGCAATGGCTTTAGCACCGGGAGCAAAGATCCACCAAAACTCAAGAAAAAAATTAGAGGATAACAAATTAAAACCTAAGGCTTTATTTATTTTAGGAATAAAGTCAATTCTAGAATAGATATTCCTCTTTATTATTCCCAAAATGAGGTCTTTATTCTAGGAAAATATTCTTGTGTTTACTTATATTCTAGAATAAAAGTGTAATAATTACCTTTAATGTGATATAAAAATGATAGAAAAGATAAGAAAAAAGTGTTCTATTCTTTATGAAATTACCATAAATATCTTTTGATTTGATAAAAAGCAAAGTTCCGAAAATCGGTATCGGGATTGAGATCGGCCATATCAGCCGCCTGTATCGGATCGATCTATTTTAATTAAATAAAATTCTAAATATTACTTAAAAATATTGAGAAATTTCTAAAAATTACAAAAAATAAGAAAATAATAATTACTCATATATAAGGCCTAAAAATCTCTCTTTCTCCCTATCCCTTTAACTGTTAGTCTGTTGTATCTATCTCTCTCTCTATTTGCAGCAGCTGTTGTAGCGCCAAAACCAGCCAACCGGTTGCTTCGACTCGGATCAGGATCGACTATGGCCGATCCCACTCAGGATTGGTCGAAACTGAGATCTATGATATAAAATAGGTTGACAGGATAAATATCAAGGGAAAATTAGTAATTGAGTTAGTGTGCGATATAAGATATAATTTTGATGTACAGTGTTTGTATTCTAGAATGGGATTATCATGGTGTTCAACTATTGTTTTGAAATAAAGAGTTATATTTTGAAATAAAAAAATGTATTCCTGAAGTAAACGGGGCTAAGTTATTTGTCTTCACTCAAGCAACTTCGACGACAGAGGGAGTCGATGGATCCATTGTCCACGAGCTCAAGGATGAGGCGACATGCCAAATATGGCGGGGAATTCGATGCGACAGCGAACGATAGAGGGGGAATTGATGCAGCAGCAAACGACGGAGGGGGAATCGATGCAGCAGTGAACAATGGAGGAGTCGGTGCAAAGGAGGATCTTCAGGGAGGCAGCATCACGATTGTTGGAAGAGGAAGGGGAGTTGAGAAGCTTTAGGGCATAAATGAAGCCATGGAGTAGGGAGAGTTGGGCAAGATGAGAAGCGGGGTGGGTGGGAAGGAAACAACTAGGGCTTTAGGGGCTTGTTTGGTTTGAAGCTAATACTCTTTCAAATTGATTCTAATTTTATCTTCGACATGACTTAAATCTATTAATTTTAAGTCTTTAATCTTCTCCCTCTTCTCACTTCCATCTCTCTCCCCATATCTCCTCTCTCCTCTTCCAAAAAATAAATAATTTTTTTTAAGAAAAGAGCTCTTCTTTTACCATGGCTCGCAAAAAAATAACACTGACAAAAAAGTATTCGTACACACAGGTAAAAAAAGTGTTTATTTAATTTAATTTACTGATATGTTTAATGTTAGTTTTAAATGGCTAAGTTGAAATTATATTTTATAAATGTAATAATAATATTTAATACTATTTGCATGGCACATACTTAGTTTTCCTTAAAAAATAAATGTTTTTACTTTTTTATGTTACATCAAAGTAATATTTACACCACAATTTCAAATCTTCTCTTTATCTATAATTTCGTTCCAAAATAAATACATTTCCCTCTAAGTTTTTTAAAAATTTACCAAGTTCACAATACCATCAACAAAAGGTGTTTGTTTCCTATCTTCATGTTCTTTCAACTTTGGAGGCACAAAAATCAAAATTAATCTTTTGCATTCTAAACTAACTAACAAAGATAATAAGAAAGATGTGATACACAAGAAGGGGTTACATATCATCACTCCAAATGAATTTCAAAAAGAAGCAAACCAAGAGTCCATTGCCTTTAGACTTAATTCTTATGTCACCACATGCTAGGGTCGCTACGTCTATAGAAGCATTTGCATATCATTTTTCATTCATTATGTTAAAAGATCACCAAATTGAATCGAAACTAGTAATCTTCAATATAAACTACAGGCCAATATATATATACGCTATGAGTTTCATGTTGCAGATTATGTCATCATTCATGTTAGATCTGAACAGTTTTTATATATAATATTGAAATGTGTAGGACCTAAAATTTATATTGTTGATATTCTCTCTCACTATGACATTAATTTCACATTAGTATTGAAGATTTAGTTGCTTATAAACCTCATTTGACTATCCTTGATGACCATTAAACTTGTACACCTCCATATATGCCTGCTTTTGATCCTACCATTTGCCATTTTTCATCCACACGAAAGAAAAAAATAAATGCTATTTTAGATAAACAAGTAGCAATTAATACTGAGGAGTTCACTGTTTATTAGTCCAATGGAAAGGCCGTCCAGATTCAGATAGCATGTGGATTACTCACAATGAACTACAGCAAATTGCTTGGGCATATTGAAGCACTATCAAAGTTGCCTATAAGCCCACTCGACTGACTCGAGTTACTTCCAACCCGAGAATGTTGGTGCGGACATCAGACCTAGATCATTGATCAAGAAAATTTGATGTTGAGGACAGTTTAGTCTTTCTATGTTAGGGTATTATAATCTTTTGTCTTTTTAGGGTTTGCCTATATAAAAGTTTTTGATCTTATTATTTGTGGTTAATAAATGTTTTGAAATTTGAGATCGTCCACTTTGTTACATTAGTGGTTTCTGTGGGTTTGTTTCTTGCTGGTAGATTCCAACTTTGTTTTGTCTTTTTAGGCTTGAAAAGGGTGAGATGAGGAACACAAAATAGAGATTCAACTTCAAACTAGACTGTAGTTGACACCAATTTGATGAGCAATACATATATTTGCTGCAGAATTTATCCATTTTTCTTTTTAATGTGCAGAGGAGGTACCTCAAAACTCCGAAAGTCTAGAATGTCTAGACGCTCCATTATGTCATGTAACCTCCCAGGAGTGCCCACCAAAACATTCACACCTTCGCCCTCTATTTTCCTGAGGTCTGATTTAACATCTAACCCTCCAACAAGAAGCATAGACTTTACACTTGGCATTGTTGAGAAGAAAGGTTCAGCAACATGATAAATTTGTGCCGATAATTCTCTCGTTGGAGATATGATAATTCCCATAATCTGGTACATAAAAGAGGTTCATATAAGTACAGCCTCAAAAGAAAGATATTATTGAAGTTACCAGAACTAAAAGGAAGCAGAAAAATGAGTAACACTTGGTTTTCTTACATCAAGTCTGAACACCTCACTGTTCAGTCATCATCAAAAGATAAAAGGCGCAACAATATTCCTCAAGAAGATAATAAAATGCATCAAACATATAAATTAGACAAAGGGTTCCAACTAAGCTTTGTGAACTCTTGAAAACTCTCTTTTTCTATTTCAGATGCTGCATAGAAGCTCTCAAACACTCTTGTGAATGTTCTCATAAAACATAAGCCCACCAGTCACAATACTTATCCTCAATCTAAAGTTCCAATTCCTGACTCTTTGTTTACTTAATTTTCCAGAATTTCGGCAATGATTTAAGAACTAAAATGAGTACACTCTTCTTTTTACCACCTTCATATAGGAATTCTTTATTTCAAATAAATATAAGAATCAGTTAATGTACTAAAATTTGGCTAAATTGAAGGTAAATTATAAAAGATTAAATGAGCCAACGAACCATTTCTTGCAATTCACTCTTTCACCTTATAACTAATAAATATAAAGGAAGGGAAGAGAAAGTAATATTCTCCATAGGACACCAACATAATTCAGTAGAAGATCCCTTCTTGTCTCACAATTTAACATCTCCTTCGATTTTGTTAAAGAAGTTCCAAACTTTCAAGAAGTTTGGGCATTGGCTATAGAGTATTTTCTCAAATAATTTGAAACAAAAGCATGAATAACGAACATATGGCAATTCATGAAATTCAAGTTTCCCTCTAGAAATTTAGTAAGCCCTCTTGGAGGGAAATCATGAATTTTTTGGTTTAGCCCCACATAGCTTGGGAATAAAGAGTTGTAGGATTGCATCTCTTATATAAAGAGATGTGCTCTTGCTACTCCTTACCAAAACTTGTTGGTGTTTGGAGAGCCTCCATTAGGAGGAGCTCCATGAATAAAGCAAAGTTATATATATATATAGAAAGATAAGAATTATAAGAAGAGAGAAAATGAACTAGCATTATACTAGCGTTAGAAAGGTGACAGCGTTCACGAATGAATGGGTGCCAAACTGAAAGCACCGTTTGACAAGTGATCAAATAATATTTGAACTGCCTCAAGGGGGGTTTTTGAACGGATGTCATAAAAACGGTTTTAATCCATTAAACCAAATAATCTAATTGGACCAAAGGTGCTATTTACTACGGGATGTGTCCCAATATGAAATGATGTTTATTCTTACCGGATGCATTTTCTAAACCTATTTAAATAGAGAGGAAGAGAGCACCGTGGAACATATAACAATCTATCTTTCATCAAATGGATTATTGCTTTCAATCTTTGTTCTTGATCTTTAGAGTTGGTAATTGATAGTGAAGGCATTGTGTCTTGGAGATAAGAATTTCCAAGAGCCCATCTGCACTATTAGTGGGGAAATTATTATCTTAAAGGAAGCAACAAGCACCTTGCTCTTCCAACCCAAAGTTTGGATTCCTCTCTATTTCACATATTCCCAACATTAACGACACTTAAAATTGACCTTGTAGTGAACAATTACCCCTCCAAACTTCGAACTACTTCAACTAAGCTTCTAATTCAAATCATCTAGAAATATCCAAAAAAAAATCGAGAGAGAGAGAGAGAGGAGATCAAACCTCGTAGGGTTTGGGCGGAGAGGTGCACCGACGAAGAATCTCGACGAAGGGCACGACAAAAGCTAAGGTTTTACCCGATCCAGTGGCGGCGTCGACGGCGACATCCTTGTGGCTAAGGAGTAAAGGGATGGTTGCGGCCTGGACAGGAGTGCAGTGCCGGAATCCACCTAGGGCTAGGGTTTCGAGGACGGGCTCCGAGAGAGGAGGAGCGAGTTCGGAGAACAGGGTCGACGTTAGGGCTCGGTTCGAAGGATCCGATTCCGCGTCCATGGCTTTCCCCTGAAGCTTAGCGGTGTAGCGGCCTAGGGTTTTAAACAGGGTTTTGAAGAGTCCGGCGTTGTGATGGAGATCGGCGACGACTTTGGTTTAAGTTTTTCTTTTGCTCGTGGGAATTGATGCTGTTGTTTAATTAAAGACTCGATCTGACTATAAACATGGTTTTTTTTTAATCTTTAGAGTAATTTGGCTGCAGAATAAAGAAAATTTAGAATAATAAGTGGGTGAGTTATTCTAAAATTTTTATTCCAGTGAAAATATAGAATAGAAATATTCCATAATATAGATTTATTTTATTTTTCTATTCCAAAAACTATATCCACTGTTTGGCACACTTATTCAAAAATAAAATAGGTTTATTCCTCCGAAATAAAAATATATTCCACTCAACCAAACAGAGTTTGAGATTCTTAAAAATCTATTTTTTGTACAGATACAATTGCAAACTGGCATGATCTACTCCGCCCACAACTCCCTCTCGACTATCTCCCCCTTATAAGTTAGACTCATAATGGATAGAGTTGTATAATTTTTCCATCCAACTATCTAAAATAACAACGATACGTTTTTTTACTCTTATCCCAAATTGCTGATTATTTAAAAGTTCGATTCTCGATACGAACAAGTTATAACGGGGGGGTATTTTATTATTACAACTCTCTTATTTCTTTTGGCGAAAGCTTAAAAGGCTCAGCTTTATTACAAAACTAATAATAAAAGTTATTGCTAGCTAATAATAACCCCTTTAAAGTATTTATGTATTATAGTTTGTCACCTACACAATATTACAAGTATGGCTATTTAGATAACCCACAAAGTCATATACAAGCTATATCAAAATTAAAAAGTTTTTTTTTTCCTCCCTATAGAAAAGGCTTTAGTTTATTTTTTTCTCTTAGCATCCTTTCCTTTGATACCTACTTAACAAAGAAAATATAAAATCAAATATTAGAAACAAGATCCTCTAGCTCTTCTCATTATATTAAGCAAAAATACATCTATTCAACTCGAGCAAAATAAGTAAGATTTGAACTGCATATTCAACTCGTTAGATGTGAATTTTAACCCAAAAATAGGAACATTTGAATATGTGATTTATTTAGATTTTTTTTAGAAAATCATTTTTCTAGTCAAAGAAATATCATTTGTTACGGTAGATCTCACACTAACAATCAAATGTTCCCTTTAAATCACCAATTATTTTACATCCATTGAACCCAATAAAACTAAGTCAATTATAATTTCCTAGTCTATTTAAATTTTTTTTTCTATTCCTTTAAGAATTTTTGCATATATGCGATAATACGATAATAAAAGTTTTTCATAATAAAAAATTTGGCTCCTCCATTTGCTATGAATAGACAACATATATCTCATGATATTAAAGAATTTTATCATAGAATTTTAAGTGATTTACTTCATCTCCAAACTTAGGGTTCGCTCAACTTAAGTGCCCACTTAGGTAGGTTCTTTGACATGGTTAATAAATTATAACCATAGATTGAAAGGCATAACTTTTTTAAGTCTTAAGTTAAATTTAGGAATAATTCTCTTTTCACCTCCTGAACTATCACCTATTTTCACAATGACCCTTTTAACTTTTTTTTGGTACACATTGACCCTTTAAACTATTAGAAATATCTAACTTGACCACTTCCGTTAGGGTTCTGTTACCTATTTCCATCCATATGTTGTCATGTGATAGTCACGTGACAACTAAATAGCCAAAATACCCTTATATGTAGTGATAACTTAAAATAAACTTTTATGACGACCAAAATACCTTTTCCTCTCCCCATCTCTATTGCATCCCACCTCTTTCTCAATTTTTCCAATCTTGAGGTTGACCTCGTTCTTCTCCTTCTCTATTAAATCAAACGATTGACATCAAGATTGAGGAGAGGCGATGGTGTTGCTCAAGTTAGAGAAGCAGCTCACCACGAGCATTCTCGTTTGTGGCAGCTGCAAGGTCTGGCTTGATCCTAATAAGGTCAACAAGATCTTCATGGCCAACTAATGCTGGAATATCTGGAAGCTTGTGAAGGATGGATTCATCATCAAGAAATTGATGAAAATTCACTCGCGATCTCGTGCAAAGCAAGCCTTGGAGGCCAAGAGGAATGGGCAACATTCTAGTTATTGTAAGCATAGAGACACAAGAGATAAAAGGTAATGTCTTTAAGAAAAGGAGAGTGCTGATGGAGACCATTCACAAATCCAAAGTTGAGAAGCTAAGAGAAAAAAAATATTGTCTGAGCAATTTGAAGCTAAGTGCGCCAAGAGCAAGGCAAACAAAGAAAGGAAGATTGTTAGGAGGGAGGAACTCTCTCTCAACCACTCACCAAAAATTTTCTTCCTTCTAGTACAAAAGGCTAAAAAGTTGCCATTATTAGCCTCTTTTTATCAGATTTTTCAATAATTTTGTGTCTCTTTGCTTTTAGAGATTGGGGTCTTGGAGAGATAGGCATGGAGAAGGGGATGTGGGTCTACGCCCTTCTCGTTAGTTGTTTTGTTTTTTATGGGATTGTTGCAAAGATTCTGAAGCATAACCACAAAGAGAGAAGAGAAAGAGAGGAAGAGAGAAAATGAGGTGCTCAGGTTGGGCTAGGGTGGGATGTGCTCGGAGGAGATGTCGCGTGAGAAAGAGGGGAGATGAATAAAAGAATTTTGGGAGAAATGGGATTAGGATAGAGGGCAATGAAAGAATTAAAAAAATATTTAATATTAGCTAAACCACTTAACTATTCTGTCATTATAAGTGGAGAGACAATTTGGTCAATTCACTAATTCCGTCAACGATATTAAGGGGGTGAAATATTTTTAATAGTTCAAGGAGTCAGTGTGTACCAAAAAAAAGTTAAGGAGACCATTATAAAAATGGGTGATAGTTTAGGGGGTGAAATGAAATTATTCCTTAAATTTATAAGGCTTAAGAAAATTAAATCTATTAGCAAACTAATGCATGCAACACAATTCGTTGTGATTTCCTCTATCAACATGAATTAATTGCATATTCAACCTATTAATTAACTATATTTTTGGGACTATCATAAATTACTTGAGTTATTGTAATATAATAATAATAATAAAAATCTTTCTCTGTATCTCTCAACTTTCCTAAGTTAAAAACATGATCAATTTTTATCTCTCGCTAACACCACCTAGTGTGACTCAACCATCACCAATAAGGTTACAACCCGAACTCAATGACATCGCTATCCAATCGACATCAAACCACTAATTAACTCAGTTGGTTGCCTAACACCGACCCCTTCTATCCAATCGATAATCGTGACCCAATCATCGCCCATCATCAAATCAATATTGTGCCATTTAACTTAGTCGACACTTATTGTTCAACCATGGCTTGCCATCTAATTGATGCTATTGCCTCTAAATCTAATCGACGCTCGCAATCTCAACCACCATCCTTGCATAATTAGGGCAACCATCAATGTTGCTTAGGACGATCTCATTTTCATAATATTTCACAAAGCAAGAAAAATATTTAGATAAGTTCTTTATATCTTAAATATTATTTAATATTTTATTAATTTTAAAAGGGCTTCATATAATATATTCCTAGGACATGTAATAATTTAGTAGTTGTGCTTTTACTCGGTAATAATAAAATATATAAATATCTAAAGCACATTAAGGCGAACCATTTCTGTCTTAAAATTAAGCATGGATTAACATCATATCTACAATCTCAACATCAAAGTCTTTGATTTTGATAAAGTTTCTACAAAATATTTTACCACTCATTCGCGCTATTTCTAATATTTTTATTAAAGTGAAATAAACATCCTTCAAACTTTCTTAAAAGTAAGGAGAGAATAAAAAAAAAATAAGACCTCTTTTCTTTCTACATTCTTGTTAAGAGCACTTCTTCTTTCGTACTATAGAGGTAATTATTTATTAATAGACTTGATGAAGATCTAACTATTAAGATACTCAAGGATAAATATATGAATACAAAAAAATTAAAAAATATTATGAATTCAATAGGTAATTATTTATTATTAAAATATATTATCTTAATTTATTTGATTATTTTTTTAATTATTTACATATATCTCTCTTTAGTTTAATATTAATTAAAACTAAAATTTAATAATAGATAGATTGAGATAGATAATTATATTTAAATTGAAGTCTATCTCTATTAGAGAATTAAATTTAAATTGCTTAGTATTAAATGATTTTGTCTATAATTAAGGTATAATTATATGTAAGAGATAAATCTTAATCGATAATTTAATTTAATTTAATTTTTTTTTACTAATATGCTGTTTTTGTGATTTTGGAATCGTATAGAAAAAATATGGGATATAAAAATTGGCTATTATAACCAATTTAAAATTATAAATTTAGAGTGGGCCATATGCTTTTCTTAGCCCAATAGCATCCAACGGTTAAAAAAGTCTGATAGGTGTGAACACGACTCCCCCCGACCTCTCCCGTCCTTCTTCTCTTACCCTTCTCACCGAGCTTCTCTGGGATGCTTCTTGCGAGACCTCCGCGACCTCTCCTTCCCCGGAATGGCGACGCGAGATCTCGTCGTCTCGTGGGCCCTCGTTGCCGTTTCACTTCTTGGGTTCGCACCCGTTCTATCATCCAGCGGTGGAGGTGCGTGCGAGCTCGGCGTCGTCCACCGCCACACTCTTTATTACTACAGCTTGGCGTCTCCCACCCCGAAGCACCCTCATGGCGTTCTTAGCGAAGATGGGTACTTCACCTTCTCCCTAAAGATTCGATTTTGTCATCTGGGTATTTGATATTTCTTAGTTTATTTGTTTGCTTTGGGATCGGGAGGCTTTTTTCAGCTTATATGGTAATCATTTGGGTCTGTCGTGAAATTTCTGGTGACTCTATCCACTTGATTCCTTTTTTTTTGGGTATAATATTGAATGAAGGAAAGCTGTATTTGTTTGTCTCGAGGTGGACCCAAGGAGCTAGTGATTGGATTTCGACTTATTTGCGAGTAATATATGTAGGTGGCCATCTTGTATTGCCTTATTCTTTGTGGAGTAGGTGTATCTCCATCATAGGCACAAAATGTCCAATAATCATTCTCATTTCGAAGGCTTTTAAGTTACAGGAGAGTGGTGGATGTATTGTTACCTAATACTTTGACATACAGGCTTAGTCAATTACCTTTATGAATTGAATGAGAGCACTACAAGGTGATGTGTACTTAGAAAGGCATAAGGAAATGCCTTCCTTCCGCAATTATCAAGGGATGCACTGTACAATTCTGTCTTATCTGTTGAGCCGATGTGATTACTTTATCATTTTCTCAGATATTGTCAGAATTTAAGTTAAACCATTGAGCAAATTCTACCTTGTAAGATTTAAAATTGGTACTTGAAGAGTGGTTTATCTCCAAATCTGTTGAATATGCAGAGAGTGCATTTTATTCTATGAACAATATTGTATGTGTCAATGACATGGAAAATTGTGTTTTGCAGGTTTTACAAGGTATCAGTAAATGATACATTGCTGTGGTTTCAGGTTGGCTTTGTCAGGTTACCTTTTCTTTGTGAAACCATAAAATGGAGATTTTTAGAAGAGAGTATTCTATGTGATAAGTAAATCCATGTTAAATGAAATATTGTTTCCTCAATTTGAACTATTTAGATTTATGTTACTCATGTCACTGATATTCAGCTTGTCATTTTGTTTCCTCTTTTGTGTTTTGCGAACAGTTATGCGATCAAATGATATTTAACCATGACCCACCGTTGTGCTTTGATTGCCAGGTATATGCTTTTGGGGGATATTATATCCTAATGTTTTATAACTATTTTCTTAACTTAGTACTTGCAATGAACTAATGCATCAATTTAGCTGGCTATATTAGAACTTTCAGTTGGTAATCTATGAATAAGATTTTTCTCTTTTTTCCTTCTCTTCTTTTGGGTGATTTGTTAGCTGTCTGCAATGGTCTAAGCAGGTTTATTAGATATATTTTTCACTGTGGAGTGCTGACATTCTAGTGAGTTTGCCAGCAGAGGCTTATAATTATTATTGGGATTTTTATGATTCTTAATGCAAAAGATAATTTGTACTCAACTTTGTGAAAAGATAAGGTTTTTAAAAAGCTGGGAATGAAATTACACCATCAAGTCATCAACTAGAACCGAGAGAGGCATAACAACAGTATCTCAAGTGTAAGTGCAGCAAGAAGCTCGTAAATCATGCATCCGTTCTGAACTATTATTTCCTTCAGTTGAGGCATGCATCCGAGTTTTTTACAATTTTCAACATTGGGTAGACTAGACATGGATAAAATGATCCTGTTTGATACTATGTCACCTTCTAGGGTGAAAAAAAATGTAAATTTCTGATTATTAGAGCTGATCACATAATTCCTGCAACTACTTTTGATATAATGGTATCACATTCAGTTCTCTCTCTCTCTCGCTCTCTTAGTTTACTCTTGTGTTTTGTGTGCAACACATGGATACAAAGGGATTGCTTCTATGTTTCTATAACTGTAGATCCTCCTAAGTTCAATAATTGAGTGAATTGAACTGGGCAGTAAGGACATGCTCTGAAATAACTTTGACTGCAGTGTGTAATTGGAAGAAAAAAGAAGAAAGTTTACATGCAATCACTGGTTGGACCAATCCTATAAGTAGACTACAAATTTTCTTATATACCCTTGAGGCCTTGAGTGCATCAACATTTATATGTCTTTTCATGTTAGTCGATAAGTAGGTAGGGAGGATATAGAAAAAGAGCTTTCTGTCATTAGTTCCTAATATTTTGTTGGTATTATACTATTATTGATATAGTAGTAACTAGTAAGTCGTTCATGTTTGTTTTTCTGCTCAAGTAACAATTCAAAAACAAATCATGAAATTCTCAATACTGAAAATGAAAAACGATTGTACTGATAATGATCTAAGACACTTTTTGCTAGATTTGCATACATCATTCATATCTATTTGATGCTTTTTTTAAAAGCGTCAATTACATTCTATATTGTATGCATCTTACAGCTCTTTCTTACTAGATAATTTGCTTGTTTATTTATTTTTTACTGTAAAAGGACTGTGGAGGTCCATCACGCTGTGGCATGCAATGCAGCGCACTTGTGTCAAACAATGAAGGAGGTAGGTCATTTATCTTCGTTACACTATAGTTGCTATAGCCTATATGTTTCTATTTTGTCTTTAAACATTTATAATGAGAGTCTGTAGGCATGCACACAGACAAAAAAACATATTATATATGGATGAGTCTATGGAGAGATTGTTGTTCTTTTTTTCCAGTTTGGTTGTTTTTATTTGCTTTTCTTTGTTAATCAGAATTTTTGCTCTTAAAGGAAAGAAATGCAGCTGGCCTGTCGTTTTGAGATCATGTCTGTACATATACTAAGACAGTTTGTCTTTCTTTGGAATTTGTTCTCTTTGCCTAACTTCTCAAATTACATGTGAATTCTCTCAGAAACAACAGCTCCACTGAAAATTTAGTTTTGTTTCTGGTTGGGACTTGGGATTGATTGACTGCTATAATTTCCCAACTAAATGATGAATTCCTCCTATGTTTCTGTATCTTCTACATGTTAATATAAATTTATTTAATTTTTCTTTATAGTTAATCTTTAGATTTCCTCCAGCTTTTTTATTGCTCTCCTCTACTCTATATGGAATTTCATTTTGTTGTGTCACCCATCATCTCTTCCTTGGGGAATCATGATAAACCATGTTACTGTGCTGGTTTATTTACTTTCAGTATAGTCTTATATTTTCTCACTCTATATAAGGGAACCTGTGACTGTGCTTGTCTGTATAGTTGTGTCACCATCATTTATTATGTGTCACCCATCATATCTTCCCTGAGCAATCATGATAAACCATGTTAGTGTGCTGGTTTATATGTGTAGTCTTATATTTTCTCACTCTATATAAGGGAACCCGTGACTGTGCTTGTCTGTATAGTTGCTCTCTGTATAGACAATAGTTGATTTTCCTAAGTTCTGTTAATCTCCGATGTTGTTATAATAGTATTCACGGTATATACACCGTCTTATGTCTGCTTCAACTTTTACTAAATGGTATTGATGTAATATGCAGGGTATGATGTTTGTACAAGTATTGGGAGGGCCTCGAATCTTCATATTTCACTCATTGGTAATAATAGACTTTTTTTTTTTTTTTAGTTTCAATGATCATTTAGATGCCCATCCTATCACGTTAATATTCTGTGAGTTAAAATCTACTTGTGCTGCTGCTTTTGTTGTATACTTAATATGTTTTATTATGCAAGTCCTGGAAAGTGGTCTGACGTATAGTTTTGCAGTGCTACTTCCAATGACTATTCTTCATCTATTATCTTCTTTTAGTACTTATCTTCAATTAAGTATCTTAATTATGTACCAAAGTTGTTTAGACTTGGTGGATCTTGCTAGTACGGAAAAAGCTGCCACTTGGCAGGCAAAGAAAAATATTTTACCGAGACATTATTGGGTTCTTATAAAGGTACGTACTGTTTCCATAGAATTTGATTAGCAAATCAAGTCTTTTGAGTTCATGCACAACAAAGATGGATTAAATTAGCCAAGCCCAAGTTTTTTTTAAAAAGGCTTGGTTATTGTACTTATAGCCCCATATATTATGAAGTTGTTTAGTGTGAATGCTTGAAAGAGGCATGTCTTGCATATTTAAAGCACCTGAGACGTGAGAACCATATATTACATCTAAAGCATTTGAAAAAAGAAACAAATAATTCTCTGTATTTGAAGTTCTGTAAGTTCCAAAACATCATCTCAATCTTTGTTTTTCACTCAATTAAGTTGGTATGATAAGTTTAGTTATCTTGCCTCTCAAATCAACTCCAGTTTAGAAATCATCTTTCTAGTTCATACTAAATGTGTTGCTTTTGTCTTAGGACTTCATCTGTTCCTTTACGTCTGAAAGTATTTGCTTTATTGAATTAAATTAACAGATAAGAACAATCCTCAAAAAGGTGTTATTGTCAAGATGGTATCTATAGGCCCCAGGAATAATTGCTCACTCGCTGTTTCTGTCTTCTGTGACTCAACCATGGTCCAAGTAAGTATATTTGCTCTTATCAGGCTGCACATTCATTTATCGAGCTCTCACATTGTCTATCTTGTATCTTCCAAATTTGTATCCTTGCAGGTTCCAGGTTCATTTAACCTGTCAGGATCATGTGATTATGTGAGTACGCAATAAACTTATTTCTAGCTTGAGCTAAATTTAATGCAAATACAATTGTTACTATCCTTGTACTTCATGTCTGGAATGGTGCATGATAAATTGGATTACATGGTTATTGGAAAAAAAAATTCACATGATCGGTGATTAGAACTGATATATGTCTGTCCTGATGGAAAGACAACTTAGTGAATATTCGCCTTGCTTTATTTGAAATTCTCTGGGCACATTAGGTCCATCCTAATGTAAGATAACAAATTAAACAGAAAGGTTGATCAACTGTCTAAAATCTCCTAGTCACAGTTCTACATAAGGGTCAGTTAGGGCCAAAAAGAATGTTGAGTTAACCAGTGTTCACTCAGCTTTTGTTAGATCAATTTTACATTTTCTCTCATTCAATTTGAAAGTGTAACATAATACTGTCTGTTACTTAGTAACATGTATCGCTGATATTGGTGGAGTATTTTGCCTGGGCTAGACCTGAACTGTGCAATAGTGTTTTCAAGATGAACCCAACTTGTTGGGGCTTTGGTCTTTTTCTTATTGCTGGTTTTTAGTTAGCTTTTCTTTGTTGGCAAGTACATGTTAATCTAAAATATGTTTTTTTTTTCTTCCAGAGTTCTGCTATATTTTTAGAATTCTTGGGCCTTAATTATTCTCATATACCTTAATATATTATTGATATAAATCCATATGGAAATTTTATGGTCAAGTTCCTGTTGAATACTCCTTATTCATCTCATCTTAGTTGGTCCAAATATTAATTGCTATTCTCTCTGCAGGCTACGGTACTTCGGCATCCATCTGGTTGCCCAAAGGCTACATCTGTCAGTGGAAAAGGATGGGGTTGGTTTGGGACTCTGGTCATGATGTACGGACTTCTATGTGTTGTCATCATATGCTAATTGTGAAGTTCATTATAATATTATATTATGGGCAGTAGTTTTAGTTGCATTTTTTTCTTTTAGCCAATGATTACATAGATTATCAGTTTATCCCTTTTCAGGTCATTGCTTTGCACTTGATTGGTTGATTTTCATTCTTTGTGCAGAATTTTATGCCTTTTTGGAGCATATATGTTGGTTGGCACGATTTACAGATTCTTTTTCCTTGGAATTCATGGTATAGAGGTATAGACTCTTCTGTTTCTTAGATGTCTCTATTAGTTGGTTTCTTCTACTTCACTTCATTTATCTCGTATGTAATCAGTAATCTTATGTTAGAGTTAGATCATGTGGTCCATGTGTAAAATCTGTTGTCATTTACTTTTTCACTTGTCTGTTATGTTGTCTACTTGTCTGATATATATCTTTAGGTGCATGGTGCTCAACGCATTGTAAATCTATTATTATCAAAGTAACTCATGATAGATTTCACTGACTTGTCTCAAAATTTCAGGCTATTCCAAACTTGGAATTTTGGATCAGTTTACCACAAAAAGCAAGGGTAAGCTTTAATATCATATGAGCTGTCTTCCCATGAATAAAATGTAACTGGGCCTAGAGCAGATATGTTTGACTGAAAAGTTGTATTAGTTGTCAGTTTGCCACTTGTCTTCAAGTCTTTCAAGTCTTGCAATTTCTATATGGAGAGATCGAGAACCTTATGATTTTTTTTTGTCCTCCAGATTATACTTGGTTCTTTAGCTAGAAGGTTGAGAGCACGCACCGGAAGCAGTCGAGCCTCATATTCTCCTATGAATTATTGAGATGCACATTACGCCACCTTTTATTGGAGTTGTCTTGGTAGTTATTCTCACAACTGGAAAATTTGTTTGGTTGAAAGGAAGCACATGATTTGGGGTTTACTAGCGTGGGTTTGCTAGCTCTTGCAAGGAATCATAGGTGACTCATGTTTCCATTCTCCAGTCTCCAGTCTTTATTTTCTGATGCAAGGTTTCATTAGTCTGTCAGAGTTATAGGTGATTCTGTTTATATTATTAGCTGGATATCATTTTTTCATTTTTGCCTTGCTACTTGTCACTGATTCCCATTTTAGCAGATTAACATTTACTATTTTTTTTCTCCACATGAAATGATTCAGTTTGATAAATGGGGTCTTTTCCTTTCCCTCCCTGATTTGTTTCACTATTTAAGGATACCCGTTGGCGATTGCAAGTTCTCTTTGATTGCTGAACATTAGGATTATAAGGATAACTGCAATACTTTGTTACATCCCGATTAAGTTAACAAATTTGTTACCTATAAACCTCCATTTTTGTGATATCCTTTTATTATGACATAAGAATGCAACTGCTCGAACCGTTCATTGTCAAAAAGAAAAGCATGCAGAAGAAGACATTCATAGTGGAGATAATGTTGACATTTATGAGCAGAAGATAGGAGTCCTGAGGAGCTGCTCCTACTGAGAGATCACAATCCAATGCCAGTGTCCTGATCATAGAAGAAGCGAGAAATGGAGATCGTGTGGAAGGCACAGGTAGTTAGGCTTATGGCCACAACTTTCAGCCAGATTTTATCCTGCAACCTCTATATTTCAATGCATATAATCTGAGAAATAGAACAAGATAGTGAGATAGGCGATGGAGACTGTAAAGTGTTGCCATATTGTGAGGCCAAGCTGCTATGTGTTGTTTCTAGCAAAAGTTTGAGTAGTTTTCTTGATTGAGATTGATCTCTGCATCATGCATCATCTTTAGATGCATTTGTCCATTTCAGAATATATGCCCCCTGGATTGGTTCTTCCACTAAAATTTAGCAGAAAATGTATCCTATGCATGACGAAGGTGATGGCGATGGCGACGGCGATGTTGTGTTTTATTTAGAGGAGGGATTTTTACATAATTGCCACCGAAATTTTTTCAAATATTATAATTGCCACTGTATTCTTTAAAATATTATAATTGCCACCGAAATTACTATATTTTTTCAAAAATATTATTCTGTTTGTTAAATCTAATTAATGAGGAGGGAAGCACAACTTAGCAGGAGGGGGATTATAATCTGTTAGGAATATCTGGTTAAAAATTAATCATAATGATAATTTTAAATAATATTAAATAATGTAGCAGTAATTATAATATTTTGAATGTTTTTAGTGGCACTTATGTGAAATCCCTTTAAAGAATTATGCTTCATTAGCATAGATGCTATAACCTTGCATGAGTCATAGATAGATTTTTATGTATTTACTTTAGAGAAGTGACAGAGGCCAGCTATAGTATTAAATATAATTACATGACAAGCTTAATTCCCATGGATGATATTATATAGAGGCATATATTCCCATCTCTCTCTCTCCAAAATATAATGGTGTTATCATGGAGAATATGACCACTTATTAGGTGAAATGACCTCTTTATTATATGGGCATATAGGAATAACAAAATTGAAGAAAATACAAGGCTTCTTCCTAGAAATAAGACATTAATTAATTAAAAAATTAGAAATAGAACTATATAATTTTCAAATGGTTTTAGGTCAACCTTCATTTATTAATATTTTTTTGTAGCCAATCAACTTGGTTTTCTTACACTAAAATATCTTCTTGATAGTTAAATGCCATCTGTAACAAACCCAAGTCTTTTCCCCAATTTACTTGGGAAGTAGAGTTAGAAAATTAGAATTCGTATTCAAGTCTCATTCTTCCGGGAGTTTTTTTATATTCTACACCCTGTATTTTAACCAAAATACGGATGTGACCCAGAAATAGATATTGTTTAGTGATCAAGCAAGTAAGATGTGAGAGAAATAAATTGTGTGGTTGGTGTTTGGTTTATGAATATTAAAAGTATTAGGTGTAAATCATAAAATATAGGTGTGTTATTGACTAGAAAAAAAAATGTGGTCCAAAATGGCGATATTGCCCCTCCTCCCCGATCCTACTTTCCTCCAACTATATGTATTATTTTCCAACTTTGACTCTGGATCCGGTCTCTATAACCGAAACAAGGAAGCTCTTCTCCGATGTGACTTTTCCAAATAACCCCCTTCTTTGATTCATTTTTATGGCGGCAACCCTTCTCCCTCCGCCTTTTATCTCCTCCTGCTCCTCCTCCTCCTCCTCAAGTCCTAACCCTAACGAGAACTGGAATCTTAGCTCTCTCCTGCTCCTCCTTTTCTTCCTCCATGGCGGATGCGACTACCAAATTCCATCCGCCGGATATCCTCCCTCCGACAGCCGCCGGGGGCGAGATTAGCGTCGCCGCCGTTCCCTACGACGGATTGCTCTTCTGGCAGTACATGATCGCCGGCTCCGTCGCCGGCGTCGTCGAGCATACCGCCATGTTCCCTGTCGACACTCTGAAAACCCGTATGCAGGCCAGATCCCCGCCTTGCCACCCGCCTCTCGGCCTTCGCCACGCTCTCCGTTCCGTCCTCGTCGCGGAGGGTCCCCTCGGCCTCTACCGTGGCATCGGTGCCATGGGCCTCGGCGCCGGCCCTGCCCACGCCGTCTACTTCTCCGTGTACGAATTCTCGAAAGATTACCTCTCCCGGGATAACCCTAACAACCCGGCCGCCCACGCCGCTTCTGGGGTGCTTGCCACGGTGTCCAGCGACGCCGTGTTCACGCCGATGGATACGGTGAAGCAGAGGCTACAGCTTAAGAGTAGTCCTTACAAGGGTGTGATGGATTGTATAGGGAGGGTGCTTAGGGAGGAGGGATTTAGGGCGTTTTATGCATCTTATAGGACCACGGTATTGATGAATGCTCCGTTCACGGCTGTGCACTTTGCGACGTATGAGGCGGTCAAGAGGGGCCTGATTGAGGTATCCCCGGATAGTGCGGATGATGAGAGGTTGGCGGTGCATGCAACGGCGGGGGCTGCTGCAGGTGCACTGGCAGCTGCGGTGACCACGCCTCTTGATGTTGTTAAGACTCAGTTGCAGTGTCAGGTATAGATTTTGAGCAGTTCTGTTGATTTGCTGATCTAAAAATCTTCCTTTTGTGTGTGTGCTTACTGCTTTCATTTATGATTTTAAGATTAGTTTTTAAAATGATGTTTGAATTCTGTTGTTTTGTATGGTTCAATACATAAGGTGGTTTGACCTTTTAAGGTACTAGGTTATAGTTCTTTCTTGTCTCTAGACTCTAGGAAAGTTAAAAAGGTTCCACGATAGCGATCCATTACATCATCTAAGTATCTAACGCCATTGGCAGGACAAACTTTACAAGGCAGTTCTTCCTGAAGGAATTTTAAATTTTGCAAGTTTTGTGAAAATTCTATGCTCTGTATCAGAAACACAGTTGTATCACAGAACTTTGTTTGCTATGGTGTCTCTTTTGCAACCTTTTTCAAATCCTTAGAAGTTTTAAACAACTCTACTGTACCTATAGAAGACTTCGTAACTTAGACAAGAAGACTCTCCGCCTGTTGATTGCATGATGCAAATTTGATCTGAGTCACTAGAAGTTATTTACTTTAATCAAAGTTGATAAGTTACCTGAACAGAAGATGTTTCTTTGCTTCAACAACAATTTTTATTTTGTACTTGTTGAATAATTTGCTGCTGCTAGTCTTTCGTCTCAAAAATTTTGAGCACTAACAAGAAAATTTTATAGAGACCTGTTTCCTTTTTAAAGTAGAAATAATATCCAAGAACTATCTTTAGTACATCACAAGTATGACATGAACAACTATGTGTCCAAGCTATCTGTTGCAAGTTGGGCTTAGATGTTATTGGAGGAAAAAATAGGAACAAGAGGAGGATAAAGAGGATATGTGGCTATGTGCTATTAGTTAATGATTTGACAAAGCTGGAGAAAGCTCTTGTGCTAAACAGATTATGGAGCCACATGTACAGTCAAAAATTGTTTTTCTTTACAAAAATTGAGTTATGGGAACAAGGTTGAATGGCCAAGAAAATAGGTACATACTATTAGTTGAATGGTTTCCATGTTTCTAGTCCTTCCTTTTTTTACTTTATTTGATCAGGTAGCCATACGTAATTCCTCTTTGGATTTGCGTAGGAAATGATGAAGTCATCTTCTTAGGTATTTCATAGGCTGGCATCGACTGCCATGCCATTGGATCCAGCAAGCATTTATAATGATTTCATTGTTAGCTGTAAGGAATCTGAACCTCTGGCTACATTTATAAACTTTATTTCAGTGTTAGAACCTAGCCTACTTTCAGGGAAAAATGAGTATTAGTGAAGATGGGTATTTGAATGCTCCCTTATATGAGATAATGCAGCATGGAATCGAATCGCAATTTCATTTTCCAGCTTGTAACTTGTGAAATTTTTTTATTGTAGAAAAAATGGGAGTAAAAAATTCAATCTTCAGGTGGGGAACTTTTTTTTCTTTAGATATTATTTATCCCACTAAAATTTCTAATTTTCTACAGGTCTGTTATTATTTTTAATTGTTTCTGATTACTTTTAGCCATTACAAAGACTGCGACCTTGACCTTTGTCCTCTATTTTTTAGATTAACTCTTTACCCATCAAGACACATGTTGATTAAGCATTAGTCTCAAACTTGAAGGTGAAGAATGGCTGTATTTATTGTGACATCTTTTGGTGTTGGTATAATTCTTGTACCATATTTTAACAAAATATATACATGATACTAGTGGGGTTTCCCTCTCGTATATATATATGAGAAGCAGGCTACGCACCTGCATGTGGTTCTACAAGTGGTTGTGCTTCCTTGGCTGCACCACCTAGAAGGCTAGGACAAGCACTATAAGTCCCATAGAACCTGTTTGAGCTTCCATGTTAGTATTTCCAAACAAAAAAGCTTCTTACATAAATTAGTTGTAAGTAATCATATAGAGCTTGCTTGAACTGATTAATTGAATAACAGAAGAACTTGTACATCCTAATCTATCCTATATTTGCGAGAAAGATTTTGGGATCAAGCAGAACTAGGTTCCTATAAAATAAGAGCTCCAACTCATTTAGCTATACTGTGCTTCTCCTTTTTGCATGCAAAACAAGCATCTAATATCATCAGTTGATTCCGTGCATAATGTCAAGTTGTCTACACCAATCAGTATGGTGTACATCTGTATTGGATATGATGTAGTTCTATAACTCAATGTAGTTTGGTACTATAGCTCAAGTTGACACTGGACTTGGTAGTTTTCTGCTCCTGCTTATGTGGAATATTTGATAATTAATTTCTGAACTTATTGTAAATAATAAGTGTGAGTTGAACGTCTCTGATTATGGTGTATCCTTAGTATTGTGCTTCAACTCATATATTCGGTGATAGTCCCTTATTGTAATGCTCTATATCTGCCGGGCAGGGTGTATGCGGTTGTGAGAGATTCTCCAGCAGTTCCACAGGAGAGGTTATACGAGCAATCATAAAGCGTGATGGATTTGCTGGGCTCATTAGGGGATGGAAGCCTAGGATGCTGTTCCATGCGCCAGCTGCTGCCATTTGCTGGTCCACATATGAAGCTTCAAAGTCTTTTTTCCATAGGCTCAATCAAAGGAAGACAATAATATGAGGCTCAGTGCAGAACCTGTATTCTTTTTGTTGTTCTCTCCCTAAGTTATACTTCTTTCTGAATCTTATACAACCACCACGCTTCCTCGGCCGATTAAAAGAAGAAGCAGCCCTCGCTGCCCAAAATCTCTAATGCACATGCTGTCCACATGTATTTAAGGAGATATTCTATATGTAATTGAAGTTATTTTTTTTTTTTCTGTTTCTTGTTGTTGGCCAGATAATCAATTCTAATAATGATAAATAAGGTGTTAGCTGACTAAAACATCATTAGATGTAGTTATCTTTCTACTGATACTGAGTGTTGGATCATCCAGGGGTGCAGAATGTCCTGAAAGTTGGATGTTCGCACGAGTAATTTGTTTTTTGGATAAAATTAATGTTTGACGTTAGTTAATATGTGCTCTTATGTTTTCTTAACAGTTCCATTAATTGCATGTGAGAAACTGGTTGGGTCTGTTTTTTTTTTTCTTCTGAGAGAAAAGGAGGACTGTCCTCAATTAGAATATATTGGAAAGAAAAGATTAGAGGTTATATAGAGAAGCACAAGAAGAGAAATCTGAACTAGATTTAGCCGGGAAGAAAGATCTCCAGCTGAGGCAGGTTTTTTTTTTATTTTAATTTTTTGTTATCTAAGATTAGACCATCAGATGTTTTTTGCTTCACATTTGAGATTTCTCTTATTTCGTTTCTTCCAAATTGACCACTAGATAATTGCAAATAGGAAGTCAAAAACTCTCCTTAGAGTTAGCCTTGATAAGAATTCTCCTCCAACGGTCCCAGTAATCTTTGATTGAGGGAGGAGGAGAAATTTGAAGAGGAGATGGAGCAGATGGAGAAGAGATGAGGCACTGATTGATTCTTCATTATTATCATAAAAACAGCGAAGGATGTCAAGGTTCATTCCCAGTCCACTAAGAGAATCCTTGGTATACTAATTTATTGTTGGAAGCTAGCCAAAGGAAGGTCTTCACCTTCAAAGGGGGAACCAAATTGAATAAATAGATTTTTAGAGTTATAAATGCCATTAACAGAAAATCTCCGGCTCATAGAGCCAATTGAAGAGGAACGAGGAAGAAAATGGACAATCTTCTTAATAGCATTGACTTCCACTTAGCAAGAGGAGGTCACTCATCTCCACCGTCTGAGTTGAGCAACAGAGCAAAGGGCATCTTTTTGATAGCAGAAAGAAAGCTTGAGGGAAGGGTATGAAGAATGTAGGACGACCATACCGTTGGTCAAAACAAGAAGAAGTCTTAAGAGCCATTGCAAGGGGATTTGGTTATACTATAATTGTGATATTTTTATTATGGTAAATTTGTGGACCAAATCATAATCGATTTGTACAAATTAGATTAAATTATATAGTCAAGTTACATAGCTTATGAAAGATTAGATCATGCGAAGAAATCAAGAGGAAACGAGATAAAAATAGATTTTAGCATAGAAATTTAGAACCTCGTTTAGATAAGACTACGGGCATTTAGTATGCTGAAACATAATTACTTAAGGAAACTTAAGTGGTGTCCGAACAGAGTGCACAGGACAACAACAGAACAAGTCAAAATTAGGAACAATTTTGGAGATTCGTTTTGAAGTTTATTATAGTACGAATCACTGATGGTCCTCACTTATATTTAAGAGACTTAAAACTAGAGGGTGAGGCATCCGAGTGATCCATACAAGAGAGAATTTTAAGAATTTCTAATTTCATTTTTAAAAGAGATTTTTAGTTCCCTCACAGAGTTATATACTTATCTAATGTGAGAAGAGCTACATCACATGTCTGATTGTTTGCAGCATCACTCATGATGATCTATATACATTGAAAGAGCTTAAATATTTGTCGATATCCACCATCACGGACACACATGCTTTTGATGTTTGATCCATTGATTAGATGCTTACTTACGAGAGACAATCTTCTGCACAAAGATATTTAATCATGTGGTCATGTTCAAGAGGTTATTTAAACTCTCACGCAAACTTGCTCATGCAGGTTGGGCATGAGGCCGATCACGTTGTGGTCGGATGTGTTGTGCCTAAAAATACATGTTTTTTTTTCCTATCCTAAATTATTACAGACAAGGTGTGGAAGACTATCATGACAACTTTTCTTTTAAATTTGTTTACAATTCAATTCTAGTTAGAAGAATTTATGGGTCTGGTCTTGAGAGGTAGATCTAGATAGGTAAGAGAGAAAAGGCCAACACCGCGCACCCCAGCCTATAAGCCTATAGACATAGATTGTTTTGACAGTTGAGTTTTTTTTTTTTTTTTGAAATAGAGGAACTATATTCAGCTTATGGTCTACTCAGACATCAGAGTAGAAGAATCCACAATAATGAGGTTACATAAGTCCAAGAGAAAGGAGTTTATAGTCCAATCTGCAACCCAATTTGCTCTCTGACCACATGAGTTATACAAACCTCCTTAAAGGAGCTCAACGGTCTAAAACAATCATCTATAATATTCTTAATTTGCCATATGCTTCTAACTTCCTGACATAGCAATTGAGCCACCTCTACTAAGTCTATCTTTAAAATTTATTTGCAGTGTTTCATGGCTATATATTTAAGCTCATACACATAGCCCAAATTTTCGCATTTAGAAGGGGACACCTTGGGACAAGATTCCCATGCTATCATCACTAATCCACCATTCTCATTTCATAGCATCATCCTTGCTCCACCTTGGTAATCATGAAATGCATAATTACCATCAGCGTCAAGTTTTAGCCATCCCATCCTCGACACTGTCTATCTAGCATTTTTCCTTGTGGCAATCGCAGACCTTTTATTAAGAACTTCAACATAATCCTTAGCTAATTGCAACGTCTTGCGAAGCACCATCTTTGAGTTTCAAAAGCCATCAAATTGCGTTGCTTCTACACTATCCATAATGTGGAAGCAATAGCATCATTTATATTCATGTCACAACTTGCCGCTTCATGCTATTTGTTTGTCAACCAATCACCATCAACTTGGTTCTTTGAAGCACCCAGGCAAATGTTCAAACTTCATCCAACAACCCAAGCTAAATTTTGGTTGAGACTAATGATACAAGACTTTGAAATAAGTTTTAAAAAAAGAGCAAGGTTTAGTTGTAGAAGGAATCCTTTGAACGCTCCGAAAAAAAGTATATGGTTTTGGATAGATTTAAGAACGAAACTTTTGAGGGTTATGATGGATTAGAAAACCGATGGATCCTCTTGAAATTTGAATATATTGTTGCTATGGAACTTTTGAGCTTTTCAACGGATCTAAGATCATAGAGGTTCATCAATTATTTTTTTAGTTATCTACCAAATAGTGGCCAAAGGTTACGATAAATTCTACTACCTGAGAGAAAAAGAAGGCCAGCACTTAGGGATAAGGATGATACGGCGGATGAGGGAGATTAGGAGCTGGACGAGACCTTGTCAATGAAAGAGGTAGGAGAATGAAAGAGGTAGGAGAAGTTGTACTCGTCGACTAAGATGAGAGGGAGGAGATAGATAATAATGGCTTAAGCCAATAGTTCTTAATTCATTCCCTAAAGAAGGGCTGCACTCTACATTATATATATATATATATGCTAATCCTAGATCGACTCATACTATGATTTGCTTTAAAGACTTACATTAAGGATAAATATAATTAAAGATAAACATGACTTAACTAAATCAGTCTTTTTTATCCTTATCAAAATATTTCTTCGTTTTGTGTAGATACAGTCTAAAGTTGAAAAAACTTTAAATACAAAAGTTGTACATCAAGATATTATCAATCCAAGTTGTATCATAACATTCAAGCATTGTACGAATATCTTCTAAATAAATTTGAACTGAATTTAGCTAATTAAATAAATTTTAACATACTAAGACTCTAACTAAACCATATAAGTAGAATAATTAAAATAACTAGACTCAATTCATCGAGCTCAATGCCCTTATGATATGAACTAATTTGACTCGATTTGCATCATAAAAATAGTTCTAGAAAAAAAATAAGCCACAAGGATGAAAATAAGATGAGAGAATCTCCTTGCCTAAAGCCCTTCCTTATATGTAATAGGTTGCATGACTTTTCATTAACAAAGTGGTCAAGAGGCAGAATCTAAATAAGGGCTAACTAGAAAATTCGAGAAAATATCTTTGCATGCCTGAAGCCATTGTTTGCTTTGAGTTTAGAGGGGTTCTTGAACTTGGTAAGAGATCCTAGCCAAGTTCAATAACTAAATATCTTTTTATTTTATTTAATTTCTAACTAAATTCACTCCCCAATAAATAAAATAAAATTTCTAATATATATTTAAATAATTCAAAATTTACCCTTCACATTATTTAAATCTATCACTTTTATCATTAAAATAAAGGGTTTTTAGTCCATTAATTTTATATATCATTTATTTTACTCCAAAACTAATATATTTTTTTTACGTTTTCACATCATATCAAAAGTAATAATTATATTTTAGCTTAGCTCACATTAAAACACTATTTTCTTACCTAGTTTAAGGTACTAAAATCATTTAAGACTAAAAAATGAGTCTAGCTAATTAAGTATAGGGGTAGTGTAATTAGACAAACTCAACAAATAGAGACTTCTTTATGAAAGTCAAAAACAGCAAAAGCACCAGTGGTCTAGTGGTAGAATAGTACCCTGCCACGGTACAGACCCGGGTTCGATTCCCGGCTGGTGCAGTTGTTTTTATTTTAATATATTTATTTTTCATCACACAAACCAGATTAGGATCTTTGATTCTTTTGTATTTAAGTAGTCGATGCCGTCTTTCTCCAAGCAGGAGAAATGTTGCCGTCTTCACTCTTTTAACATTAGTACGCCTTCGCATTAAGACCCAAAAAGACAAAACTGCCCCCGCTCTCCTACCCCTCTAGAAGGCTAGAAGCAGGAGGAGGCTATGAACTCTGATTAATAACCTCTTCTTTCCTCTCACCTTTCTCCTCCCTCCCTCCTCCCTCCTCCCTCCTAGAAGGCGCAGCAATCGCCATGTCAATATCTACCAACGGTCACCTCCAAGGTAAACTATGTTTTTCTTTCTTATACCCTTTCTATCCTCGTCTCTATTCCCAGATTTCTCCTACTAAAATTCGTTCCACATCCCAATAGATGACGGCGCCGCCACCGACTCCGGTTCCGACGTCGAGCAAGAAAACGCTGGCAATGACGAATACTACCGCCCGATCTCCACCTCCGATGATGAAGGTAACTCCGATCACCCAAACCCTAATGGTTTCTTCCACCTTCATTTGGAGAATGGGAATGGGATCTCGGGTTTGGATCTGAACGATGAAGAGGAAGACGAAGGAGAAGAGGAAGAGCAGAATGAGGTGGAGGAGGATAAGGTGAGGGAGATGGAGGCGTCGATCTCGAGGGCGTTCATGGAGGACGAGAGCAGGAGGAGGTCGCCACTCACGACGGAGGCGGCCTCGAGAATCGTGGACGCGATGAGAGGGGTGGAGTTCAGAGGGGTTCCGCCGGATTGGGCGGATCAGGTGGCGGAGGAACAATGGGTGGATCAGCTGAGGAGATTGCGAGGTGAATCTAGCTCCCCGAACTAAGAAAGATTTCATCTTTGATCCCTTTTCCCCCTTCTTCTACGATCTCATCTTATATGCGTGCCGGATTTGTGTGATTTCTCTAAAACCCTATAGATTTCAAACTGGAATTGAACTGTGATGCGTATTTTCTGATGAAATGAGTTGTATTGGAGATGTGAAATTTGTTTTTGTACTCTTAATTGCTTTGCATCCTTATCGCTACTTCTGGGGCTCATCCCAAATCATTATTTTAATTAAAACTGTTGAATGGAATTCGACAATAGCCAAAAAAAAACAATCCAGAATTCTGCTTACAAATAAGATGAGATTTGTCCTGCACAAGGCCATCGTTGAACACCGAACAGAACAAAAGCAAAAAGAACAGAGAAAGAACATAAAAGAGGACCAAGGAGAGATCAGAGAAAGGAGAAACCTCGCTGAGGAGGAGGGAGACCTCTCTCATCCTTTTAGCCACTTCTGCTAGGATTAAGGAAGAAGGAGGCCGGTGGTGAGGTGGAGAGAACCCTCTCTCATGGAAAGGGAGAAAAATGGGGAGCACTAGCAAAGGGTCTGCTACGGTGGGCACATCGAGCTCTACTGTAAACTCTATCACCTACCAAAAAAACACCCAAAATGTGGTAATCAAACTCTAAAAACATTACTGGAGATTTGTAATCCTTCATATAAATAGCCTACCTTTTACTGAACAAACCATGCCTATAGATTCATTAACTAAACTTAATCATACTTTTAAATTAACTTAATTATACTAAGGACATCACCAAGAGTACTCTTATGCAACTTAAACTCAATTTCACACCAGGAAACTTGTCTGCTCTACATTCAAAAACACAATAACAAAATGCAAACAGATGGAAGCCAATACCTAGGAGTTGACACATTTGAGTTATATCCAATTAGTTCATCTTAAAGACCTAAGAATCTTGAATGGGATTTATCTTGCTTCCTAATAAACAATGGAGAAAGAAGAAAGGGTTGAGAGCTTCCCTAATTTCCTTCCTCTTCTAGCTCTAAGATTTTGGCCAAACAGAGAAGTATCACCAATCATGCCCGAGAAAAAAAAACATCATTTTAGACAAATAGTAGATAAATAGTTTAAACTAGATGGAATATTTCATTTTTATGTCATCATTAGTGCTAAGCTAATTAAGAGTGTTTTCTGCATATATTTGATAAAAATGTATGATGCGACTTACGGATATTAAAAATATAGGGTATAAACTGAAAATACATGTAAAAATGTTGAATACAAATTTCTGGAACTTCAAACACAAGCTGCATACACCATTCCCAGGATTATAACAACTGAAATATTTAATAAATTACGCCAAGTGTAGTAGTCAAGTAAGCTTCAATTGTGTAAGTCTCCAATATCCACAAACTAAACCATAATAAAAGCTCACACTACTAGTCTAGATAATCCACAAGACCTCTCAAAAAAGCCATCTCTAGAACTTCTCAACGCTGATGCCATTCTTCAGAACCTCATATACACCTCTGTTCCTGGTTTTAGTTACTCGAGCCGTAAAATTGACCTTCGGTCCCTCTGTTTTGACACAAGTAACTTTTGTCCAGACCAACACCTTGGTCTTCATCCCCTCAATATTGCTGAGCTTACCCTTCTGGAGATTCCCAGACACAGTGGTGAAGAACCGCACGATGGAGGAATCCCTGTAACAAACCTCACAAATAGAGGGTATGAATACAGTGAGCCTCCCTGTCTGTTCGTTGAATTCATAGTTGGTAGCATCTCGCGGGAAGAGACCGGTCGGCAGGTCATACTCCCGCAGCAGCTCAGGTAATGGTTTCTGCAAAGTCCCTGGAATTTTAAGTATTCCAATAAAAAGAGTATAACTACAGTCAGTCACACTACCCAGATGTCATGAGGGTTACAACCCCTTCACAATATTAAGACTTAGCAACTAGCAAAATATTAGTAGTTGAATCAGATAGGCGCAACAGTAAGCATGAGAAGTTAAAGCAAACATGTAGGTAATAAACACAATTCTTATCACTGAAGATGGGTCTGAGACCAGAAGTTATGACATTGAAAGTTTTCATGGAGTTAGCTATTACTTCCTACAAGAATGTTCCATGAGAATGCGAAGAATAAACACTTCATCAGGCAAAAACAAGTAGAATGAATATTGAAGGATAGACATTAGACAAAGCAACAGAGATATATATATCTCAAAGAGAGCATCTCAGATTGGTACATCAATCTGCCGCTATATCTATGATAATTTTTTGAACACAAGAGTTCTAATGATGACTAACTTACTAAGAACATAGAAAGCCATAGTATCATGTTCTGTACCTTTAAATTTGTTCACCAACCATTTTGCTCCTCCACTAATGCTGTCAGAGATTGACTGCATTCACAATGCACAAGCACAAATTAGTACGAGAAAAAGGAATTCTTGTTATTTCATTTATTCATGTGATATAGAAGATTCAATAAGACTTAATATCCTTAAGAATTTTACATTTCCAAAACATTTGCCTAATCCAAAACTCTTAACTTCATGGATGGAAATTAAGTAGCAACAATAATTGCATCCTTAGTTGGAACTGGAAAAAAGAAACAACATTTTCCTTTAAGGCTGAACTAATTGCAATAAACTTCAAGACGTAATAATGTTTAACAAAGAAAGCAACCAAAAATTGATAATAAAAAATAGATAAAGGGAGATTTTAGAAGATCTAATTAAATAGTTAGCAAGCATCCTCTATGCTCATCCTCATAAATTTCGTTACAATTTCAATTTCAGAAACCACAGCAATTACTCGACTGATCCAAATTAAAAACAAAATTCAAAATACCACCAAATTTCAACAAAGTTGCAAGGACAATTATACGAATTCAACATAGCAAGGTCTTGAAGAATTATTAAAAAAAAGAGAGGGTTAAACCCTAGAATTACTCTCCTATCGTACGTTTATATCGTCACCGGCGGAGGAGATCTCCTTGTTTGCTTTCTGGCCGAGCCAATACGTTCCGACCTTGTTTAGTATATCATCCATCTCTTCTTTCTCGCTCGACTCGATCGATTCCGAGCTCTTCTTCTCCTCCTCCTTTTCTTCTTCCAAGGAAACTTTTAGACTTTAGAGGCGGGAGGAGGTGGTGGACGTCTTCGCGACGACCCGATCAAAGCAAAAGCTAAGAAAGTTCTTAGCACGAAATCTCCCGTACCGCCGAAACGCTCTCTACGGTGAGATATGGACCATCCTGGAGGGTATCAAATTCCGTAGCTAAAGCGCGGACCGACGTGGACAAATGTCTTCGGTGACTGCCAGGTGGCGGTAAATATTATCACAGTCAGAGCGAACTGCAAGGACCGGACAACAAATGGCTGTCCCTTAATCGCTCTGATTAGAGTATGTTACGCGAGTCCGGCGGAACAACCTGGAAGCTCACTCGCTAGCTAGGTACGATCGATGGCGGCATAGACGGGGCTCTATGCTAGATGAATTATGTGACATGTCTTTTATATGAATACAATAGTGGGGCTTGGGAGAGATTACGACATTAGTCATCTTCGCTGCGTGGCATTTGGTTTGGTGCCACGTTTGCACGATTTGCATGTAATATTATAGATATATATGTTGGAAAGTCATTGACTAAGCTTTTATTCGTATAACGGGAGTTACACTACTAAGGATCCAAGATGGATCATTCCATTCTTTATAAGTACATTCTTGAAATGCAAAACTAGTCAGGTCTAGAGCAGTGGTATTATTGATCCTGCTCGTAAAGAAAATTCTAATGCTATAAAACATAGAAATCTACTTAGTTATATTCTAAAATAATAAGAGTGATATGTCAATCCATCGCATTATCTAGCTTGTTAATTAACTTTGTCATAGAAAGATAGTCACTAAATAGCCAACATGTATTAGTAGAGCATTGACCATGGATGGCCGTGCCACGTGCCGGTCGGCATTTACCGTGCTGGTGGCATACTGACACATAGCACGAGGGGTGCCATCTAATAGTTTCGCCGTTCACTGTCGACCTCGTTGTTAAGCTACCTGTTGCCAATCACTGTCGTCATCCGGATTCGGATCCGTAACTTAAGTTTTAACCGATCTCTCTCTCTCACTCTCTCTTGGTCTCTTCTTCTCCCTCGGGCTAAGGCACTTGACAACGACGGCGACGGCAGCGGTGATCAGAGAGCGGCAAGCGACAACGGCGATCGGCGATGACAAAGGTGAGTATTTATTTATTTTCCCTTCTTTTACGACACGACTGGCAAGTGGTGCGACATGTGCCGTGCCGACCAGTGGTCGACACGATCTGTGCCTGTGGCACGGCCATCGTTGGCATTGACAACACAGAGAAAGGGCTTTAAGCTCAGCTAGCAGTGCAAGTGCCTCACCAACGAGAGCTTCTAGGTAATAAGGGAGAAATATGACTTTGCAAATAGTTTTTATTCAAGTCGCACTAAGAAATATGAATATCTAACACCTCCACAGATATTACCATGCCAAAACTTCTTCAACCTATGTAACCACAATCTCCAAAAATGTGTGAGAGCACGCAAGAAGAGCACTAGCTATGAAATATTGCGATAGAGAAAGCGAACCCTAACTATTTGCTTAGAAAGGATCTGCTAAGAAGGCTCATTTATAAATATAAATTATACACTAAGTGTAGAGGTAAAATCGGGTCAGATAAAGCATAATCCGAGCCCATTCAAATTCATATTCGAGGTTGAATATGATTGAGATTTTATATTTTTCTTGATATTTAAATTTTTATTCATATAATAAAATATTGAAATATAATAAAAAAAATTGACGGGTCTAATTTGAATATATCTATAAGAAATAAAATTAGAATTCTATGGAAAGGTTTGGTGAATAAATAATTTAATTTTTCCAACAATTAAATAATTTATTTTGTACTTGGATCTCGTTTAATTTTAAACCGCTGGGATTTGTCCACTAAAACAAGCGGCAGTCAAGGGTAGAACTGTAATTAAGAAATAGGATTGGGACGACAATTATTATTCTTCGGGTTTGGATCGAAGGGCGAACCCTAAGGCGCTGCTGCTATCCCCGTGCGTAGCTCTCGGCAACCACTCTCCCCTCTCCTTGCAGGTATCCCTTCTTGCCTGGTTCTAGGATTAGGGTTCTGGGTTCGTAGTGCTCTTGACGTTTACTTCGATCTGCATTACTTGAATCTCGTGAGTTTCTATTGTCTTTCTCGATGCTCTGTGATTGAACTCCTTGTGTTCTATGGATTAGTTGCTCGGATTGGAAGTCGGAAATGATGTTGTTCATTTGTAAATTTTAATTCTGATCTGTTATTCATATTATTGACTCGGTATAAGGTGTTCTTGTATGTTAGTATTTGTTTGACTGGGTGGGGTGGAAACTTTGATTCGGATCGAAGGGAACGTTTTTTTTTCCCTTTTTTTTTTTAATATTGTGCATCTTGTCTGAATTAGAAGCTTTATTTACTCTATACCTTATGTGAATTAAAATATTTACTTCCTATGTAGATTTGTAGTCATTTGATCTGAGAGCCTGGCACTTACACATTGTAATTATTTGTTCTGTAACTGCTGAGGTTGGCAGTATCTTAACAAGTTAAGATGATAAATTATCTCTTTCTTGAATGCGACTACTTGTTTGTGCACACTCCTTAGAGCTCATAGTACAGTATTCTTCACATGCTAAAAAGGGATCCCACATTTTATCAGAGACTCGTTGGAGGCCTCATCTACCTTACTGTCACGCGACCAGACCTCGACCATATACAGTATTTTGGATTTGCCTTTTCCTTTAGGAACATAATCAAGTAAATGCACATGAACACCCTAAATAATTCAGATTGCCAACATTCTCCGTAAGATCGTAACTCCTTGGATTTTCACTTCAGAACCTAAACTAAAAAAATGGATAAGTTCAAACATTTTAGAGCTTTAATAATACAAATGAAAGCTCACCTTAATTGCTTGAACAATGAAATATATCCATGGTGTGTTGTAAAAGGATGTGATTTCCTTAAAGAAAATAAAACAATGTGATAATTGAAGGCCAACGTAGAGGAAATAAATCTTATCCTAGAGTGTAGATAGTAATGGTTCCCAAGAAAGCAAATAAAATGGAAAAGATGACATATTGTTCCAAGGGAACATGTATTTTGTATGGGCTACAAAAGTAAATAATAAGTTCATATAGTTATGCGAATATCTAGAATTTCGTCCTTTCAATAGCCTAAATCTTACCACATTGAAAGATGATAAAGAGGTTGCAAGGATCAAAAGATTATAGTTAAAGGTTAAACTCTAAATAGGTGAATCTTTGAATATTCTGAGTGCCAATAAACAAAAAAAAAAAGAAAGATAAGAAATTAGTATAATTAACAAAGTGGCCTTCTCAATGTGCCACTTTCTACATGCAAATGAAAAATCTAATACTAGGTCAAGATAGTGACGTAGCTAAGCTCCTCATGTGACCTAAAACTAAAATGTTCCTTGGGTGCCAAGATAATGACATATCGAAGCTCTCGAAGCAACCTAAAACTAAAATTGTATCTTGAGTGCCAAGTAGTTGACCATTAAATAAAAAAACAAGTGTTTGGGAGTTACTCCTCAAAATTTAATATTAATCTTCCTTCATGCTCCTCTACTTCATCTTCATGTGAAAGCATAGATTTTTGGTTCTATACTATGAATTTTATTTGTGTCCACGAGATAGCAAATAAAAAAAAAACTCTTTTGGGTTGCTTTATGGTTGATAAGGATGGTTCTATACAATTTATCAACGTAATTTGCAATATTACAATCATATCTTGTTTAGAGTATTCAAAAGTAGTGTTTTTTTTTCCTTTTTCCTATCTTCAATTATTCAACTTTGCAAGAAAAGAAACTACTACGAATAATATTTACTAGTACAAAATCACAGAATCATTAAAATTTAATAAGGGATAGATAAAAATGGAACATATCTAAGGAATATTGATTGCGTCCTAAAAGATTTCTAAATGAGAGGTGGGAAGTCAAAACCTATACAAGGAAAAGTTATGGATCTAATTGAGTGGATTACGGAAGAGATATTTTGACATGAAATCAAACCCTTGTCCTATGAAGAAGAATGAAAGAAAAGTATTTTTAATCAACCTTGTAAGGTTTGTTTACACACTCTTGACGACTTTACTACTTCTATGACGTGAGTTAGTGAGATACCAAAGCCGATGAGTTCGACTATAAAATTTACGGAAATTTATCACAGACACCATACATTGTACTTTTATTATGTGATACAATTTTTAAATTATATGATCAAATTTATCGGCTTTGTTGCCTCCGTGTCACACCATTAAAGTAGTAAAGTTGTTGAGACTGTAAATGAATCCTACATCGTCTTGAGCAAACATCCTTTTCTTTTCTTTTTCTTTATAGGATGAGGGTTTGATTTTATATCGAAGTATCTTTTTTGTAATCCCCTCAGTTAAATTCGTAATTTATTTTTATGTTTTAACTTTCCCCCTTCTCATTCATAGATTTTTTAGGGTGTCATCAATATTCCTTGAATATATTTTATTTTTGTTCAACCTTGTCAAATTTTAATGATTATAGTGTGATTTTTGATCTAGTAAATGCTATTTGTCATTCTTTTTTCTTGCAAAGTTGGATAATTAATTGACAAGAAAAAGAAAACCCTACTTTTGATTAACAAAATATGATTGTAATACTACAAATTATTATGGAACCTTCCTTGTCACACCATTCCCCCAAAGAGTTTCTTTTCGTTAATTTGCTATTTCGTGGAAACAAATGAAAATATGAAATTTACTATGGAGAACCAAGAATCTATGCTTTCACATGGAAGTGATGAAGTGGAGGAGCATGAAGGAAGATTTTATTATCACATTGTTTTATTTTCCCTAGGGAATCATTTCCTTTTACAATTCATCATGGATTGATGTCATTGTTCAAGCAATTAGGGTGAGCTAAGATCATGAGCTTTCATTTGTATTCTTAAAGCTTAAAATGTTTGAGCTTACCCAGATTTAGTTTGGGTTCTGAAGTGAAAATCCAAGGTAATCTTATGGAGGATGTAGGCAATCTGAATTATTTAGATTTTTCATGTGCATTTACTTGATTATTTCCTAATTTTGGGACATTGCATCCTTTGAATGAACCAAAAGTACAAAGTGAATTATACCGCCATTTTGTCTGGGGAAGTCTCTGTTTAGTTGTATCCTTTGACATAAATCAAACTTGCAGCAGAGGCAAATCTTAAAAGTTCTATGACCCAAAGCAAGAAAAACATAGAAAAAGTACCAGTTTTATTCACGACAAAAGCATTTGATGACGACCAGTTGACCACTATAATTTATTCCATTTTTCCTAGATGAAAAGGGTCTAATTGACTCTTATGCATTCTATATATATAAATCCTTAATATGGTAATATCTTTCTTGTCTTTGTGTCTCACGCAGGATGACAGAGGCACCCTTTCTTCCGAGAGAAAGGCTTTTGAAACATCAGCAACATTTTCAGACTCTTCAGAAACACACTTACTTGAAAGGCCGTCTTGACATGATTACCTCAGTTGCTATACCTCTTGCATTGGCAGTCTCTGCTGGAGCCCTTATCGTAAGTAGCTCTTTCTCAAACTCCTTTCTTCCCATAATTCAATTGTTGTTCTTAAGATTGTTAAGGCTCTGTTTTCATCTGGTTCGCAGGCTCGGGGAATCTATAACATGTCTCATGGAATCGGCAAGAAGGAATGAAAAGAAAACCTTTGCTAGTTCAATAAATCCATGGGTTTTGGTTCTTAACCCACCCAAACAGTGAATACTTTTAATTCCATGTTTTCTATTCAATCTTGTTCTTGACGGTATTTGCCTGTATTCCCCATTTTACTTGCAAGGAAGCTTGCACCTAATCTTTGTTTTGTCACCAGAAGAATTCCAATCCATTTTCTTTTGTAATGCTTTGCTTTAGTTAGCTGCTATGGAAGTAATGTTTGCTGGTAAATGATACAGAAGAGTTTCTAACTCTACCCAAAGGAAAAAAATATATTAAAGCAGAATAAATCATAGTTTGTGTTTTCCCTAAATCTGAAGCAGAGGCATTAAAGTTCATACTGGACAAGGTGAAAAACAAATTGCTCTCTCATGTAGGCCAACTTGTTCTGATAAAATCTGGTAAATAATTCTCTTGTTTAAAAACTTGCTGGGGTGGCCTATATATGAATCCAGACAACACTGGGCTTCTACACTGAACAAGTGCTAGCCTCTTGGAAAGCTCAACCCAAGCAAAGAGCCTCTTGGATTTGGTATTCAATTGTTCAAATGAAAGATGATCTTAAAAGAAGAATGTCTGCTGGAGCCTGGAGGGAATCCATGATGGTCCTTGACTGCCTGCCTCTCTTCAATCTTGCTGAGATTCTCCTCCAACCTGGTTACCAATAGGATGAGTGATCTCTAGGTTCGGACTGGAACTACTCTTGTGTCAATTGAATCTTTACGGCTACTATTGCCTCAGTCCAGCTATTCCCAAGATCTGTGCAGGTTCCGCCGCGGTAGCTCGCAACGGTGAACTTGTTCAGATACCGGCAGCCTCGGGTAGGTTAGCAATTGCTAAGTCTGCTCTTTAACACATTAACTCAAGGAGATTACATGAGTTGCTCTTCCTTAGATCTTGAAACTCGTTTAGAATTGTAAATCATTGAATTTATAAGTGTTCTACGTAACTGCTGATCAGTTCGACATTTTTATTTGATACTAAAATACTAAATATTTCAGTGTTTTATTTGTAAAAATCCGTTTTAGTTAGTGTTTCAAAAACTTAAGTTAAATTTTACTTTTATATCAAAATATTTATCTAAGTAGTATTTTCACTTTAGAGTTAAAACGCTTATTAGTTCAGTATTTTTTATAGAGCTAATTAAAATAAACTTTTTTTTAATTATAAATTTAAAAGATTGATCAAAAAAC
Source organism: Typha angustifolia (assembly GCF_048772165.1). Taxonomy (NCBI): domain Eukaryota; kingdom Viridiplantae; phylum Streptophyta; class Magnoliopsida; order Poales; family Typhaceae; genus Typha; species Typha angustifolia. Next base: position 3,474,028 of record NC_133252.1, on the reverse strand, counting down.
TCTTGGGGATCAGCACCTTTACCAAAAATAGAAAATAAAAACTCTTAAACATAATTCGTATAATTACTAACAAGTCCTTTAGTAGTGTATAAAAGGGTCTTAGATCGGTTCTGACCGGATGTTTTATATATATTAAAAAAAAGCTTCCTTACCTTAAATTAGGAATCTAATAATTAATAAGATGTATTAAAGTATTTATTTATATATAAATTGAACAACTAAACAAATAATAAATACTAATGATCGTCCTATTATTAATCCATATTAACGTTACATAATCTCTTATTATTCTATCTCATTAAATACTGCGATTTGCCATCAAAATATATGCTCACATCTCAGCCGTGCAATTGAATTGGACCAACATAAGATCTATTTAAACCGCTGGGATTTGTCCCCGGTAAAAAGAAGCCGTAGGCGGTAGGTCCGTAATCTATTCAAGGGTAAAATTGTAATTAAACATACAGGGTTAGGACGACAAATATTAATCGAAGGGTTTGGATCGAAGAGAAAACCCTAGGCGCCGCTACTCTCCTTTACGTAGCTCTCGGCGGCGACTCTCCTCTCTCGTTGCAGGTATCCCTTCTTATCCTATCCTATTCTAGGTTTAGGGTTTTGGGTTTGTAGCGCTCTTGAGGTTTGCTTCGATCTACATTACTTGAATCTCGCGAGTTTATATTGGCGTTCTCGGTACTCTGTGATTGATGTGTTTGAACTCTTGCGTGTTCTATGGATTATTTGCTCGGATTGAAAGTCGGAAACTATGTTGTTCCTTTGTAAATTTTGAATCTGATCTGCTATTCATATTATTGACTCGGTATATGGTACTCTTGTTTGTTAGTATTTGTTTGATTGGTGGGGGTGGAAACTTTGATTCGGATTGAAGATAACGTTTCTTTTATTGATCTATTTATACCATGCATCTTGTCTGAATTAGAATCTTTATTCGCTCTCTACCTTACGTGAATCAAAATGTTTATATCCTATGTAGATCTTTAGTCATTTGAACTTAGAGCCTGGCACTGACCTGCTGAGGCTGGCAGTATCTTGACAAGTTGAGATAATAAATTGATCTCTTTCTTGAATGTGGCAACTTGGTTGTGCTGAGGCTGGCAATATCTTAACAAGTTAAGATAATAAATTTCTTGTTGTCTCACTATATACTTTTAAGAGAATACTGTTATTGGTTTTATTTTCTATGTTAATAGACCCACAATAAGATGATGCATTTACCCAGCTTTGAGCTATTGGATGCTTAGCAATTTCATTGGTTGCATATATTTTACTTCTCTGCATTAAGATAATGCATTTATCCAGCTCTGAGCTATTGGATGCTTAGCAATTTCATGGGTTGCATACATTTTTCTTCTCTGCATTAAGATGATGCACTTACTCAGCTCTGAGCCATTGGATGCTTAGCAATTTCATCAGTTGCATATGTTTTTCTTCTCAGCATTAAGATGATGCATTTACCCAGCTCCGAGCTATTGGATGCTTAGCAATTTCATTGGTTGCATATATTTTTCTTCTCTGCATTGATTTGAGAAACGTGCATAAGCGGTTTTTTGCTATTTGAACTTGCAGAACTAACTGGTAAGATAAATCAGAATGTTCACTGCAAGGAAGAAAATTCAGAAGGAAAAGGGCCTTGAGCCAACTGAATTTGAGGAGACTGTTGCTCAGGTATGTTACTTGCATTTGGTTTGTATGTTCCTCCAGAATTTGCTGCAAGAGTCTTAACAAATTGTTTGACAGGCATTCTTTGATTTGGAGAATGGAAACCAGGAGCTGAAGAGTGAATTGAAGGACCTTTACATCAACTCAGCAGTGTAAGTGATGCTCTCACATGTGTAGTTTCTTCTAGTTTGCAATTTGGGAACCCATACATTGTTTCCTTTGGTTGAATGCAGTCAAATGGATGTTGCTAGCAATCGGAAGGCTGTTGTTGTTCATGTTCCCTACAGGCTCCGGAAGGGTTTTAGGAAGATTCATGTAAGGCTTGTGAGGGAATTGGAGAAGAAGTTTAGTGGGAAGGTGAGGCTAGCACTTGTTCTTTTCTTCATTTGGGCTGAACTGAGTTGTTATTATTTTGACAAAATTTAAGACAAATGGGATTAATGAATTGCATGTTTTTTTTTCAAATGTGCTTTGCTTCCATCCAAGAATTGTGATTTCATTTGAGATATATCATTCATGCCCTTCGTACAAGTATCATTGTGTTTCCGCAATATTATTCTGCTTAATTTACATTTAACTTTGACTGAGCTGATATTTTTGATTTTATAATTCATGTGTAATTGTCAATAGGTCATGCATAATTGTTGAAAGCATTAGAAAAATATGTGAAAGTGGAAAATAGCAGAATTTCTTTGTTGTTTTTCCACAATCGTTGTTTCTTGATTGGAGATACCTCTTCTTCATTTATATACCAGAAGTTTGTCGAATATGGTTGGTCCAAATTTGGATTATCTTTTGAAAGTAGCAGAAGCTGAGGTCTGACGTTAGTATAAGCAATGTCTATGAGTTTCTTTGGGTATAGATGGCTGAATTTCTTTTTTCTGTCTGTTTGCTCTCTCATAGGATGTAGTTATTATTGCAACAAGAAGAATATTGAGGCCACCGAAGAAGGGGTCAGCTGTTGTGCGACCTCGCAGCCGCACTCTTACGGCAGTTCATGATGGCATCTTGGAGGATGTTGTTTACCCTGCAGAGATTGTTGGAAAGCGCATTAGATATCATTTGGATGGATCAAAGATCATCAAGGTAACTTCTGTACTTGTATGATATTTTCTTAGTTTTCACTTGGGTTATTATAGTACTACATAGACATTAACAAATATTGTGTTTGGTGCTCATCTTCAGCAACATCCTCTTGTATGTAGTATTATTGAATAAAGATGAAACTAGTTTCTTAGTCTTGAGTTTTTTTTTTTTCTAATGACCACATTTTATTTTGCCTGAGATGAATTCGTTACATGATTTTTTTGTTACAGATCTTTTTGGACCCAAAGGAACGCAACAACACCGAGTTCAAACTGGAGACTTTTAGCGGAGTCTACCGAAAACTATGTGGGAAGGATGTGGTGTTTGAGTTCCCTGTCACTGAGAGTGCTTGAAGATTGTTCCTGCTTAACCTAATTGGGAGTTCTTAAAATCTTCGAATATTGATCTTTTGATGAAGAGGTCTTTGATTTTGTTAATTTTAGAGTAAGAATTGAAAGTTTCTTCGATGTTTGAATATTCAGTTATTATTAGTTAACCTTTTGCTTCGAGATGCTGCCGAAAAGGCAATCATCATTCTGAGTTTAATTATTGGGCAGTTCCATTAGGCGTGAATTTTGATTCTTGGGTGATTTTTTTAAAAAAATTTACCTATATGCTTAACTTCAAGCAGGGGTAAAGGTAGCAGAGTTCTGTTCAAGCTTTAGATTCAAATTAGTTTCTAGCCAAACCTAGCTTGAATTGTTGATATTTTGAACCACCTGGTAAACAGTTTCCTATTTAAAATCAAGCTTGAATTAAATCTTAGATTAAACAAATAATCAAATTTTAGTATATTCGACCCGATAGGTATAATTTAAATAAAGAAAAAATGAGTCGGGAGATAGAAAGATATTCAAAGGTGTTATACTGATTTTTGTTCAAATCTACAGGGCAAAAAGTACTATATCAGAATAATATTACCCCATGGGAACCATAATTGCCAAATGTCATATAAAATTACTGTAGAGATTTAGAGTATAGTTACCAGATTAATTGACATGAAAATTCTAGATGATAACACTAAACTTATCGTCAAAATGGGGCAAATACATGATAAATAGAAGAGCGAAACTCGACTTATTCCACAGTTGAACCTATCTATCACGATACTAATCAAAACTAACTCAGGAATACTGAAAAGCCCTTTGCTTTGAAGCTCTTAAACGCCATTAAGCTTGGTGCAGCAATCTCGATAGCAATTAATCGTTTAACCAAAGCAACAAGTTGTCATAAGGCATCAACTATGAGCTCTCAAGCACCAATGTTTTCAATAGCAGCAGCCTTATCTACTCTCTTCAGTATCCCTGCTATAACCTGACATGGCAAGAAATTGGCATTCCGTGATCCAATTGCATTCAAATTGGAAAAAAATCACTTCATACTCTGTACTAATCTGATGCTCAATGTACTTGGTAGGTATGTATGTCTAAGAAAATAATTGTTCTGTAGGAACTTTATTGAGGTAATATATACCTTTCCAGGTCCCAATTCGTAGCTTTTCTTTAGCCCTTTGCTTAAGAGAGTTTTCACTGTCAACTCCCACTGTACGGGTGAAGTCACCTGTAGTTCAAAGAGGCAACAATGTTAAAAAGCCCTCGATGATAAATTATGAACAAGTGCACCATATTTATAGCATGATACCTGGCTCGCCAAAATTTTCTTTATTGTATTGGGATCTGAGTGTGGTTGTGCATCGACATTAGAAATAACTGGTATCCTTGGAGTTCTAATCTCTGTTGCTGCCAATGCAGCTTCCAATCTTGAGACAGCCGGTTCCATGAAGCTCGTGTGAAAAGCACCTGCAACTGCCAGGCGTACCTGATGACAAAGAATAGAGCCTAGTCCTGTTAGAGCGCAACAACAAATTGAGATATACATATTATGAACTTATGATATCATCATATGGTGACTGATGCTTTGAGTGTCTAGTTTCTCGATCTACATGTGTAAAGATATAATGGAATATCAGAATGCACATGTTCAATATACAAGTAATCTAATGGAGAAGTGCATTAGTTACTGTTTCATATTTCTCATATTAATATAAGGTATTCAGAGGAAAGAAAATGAAAAAAAGAAACAAAAAATATCCAATGAATTTCTTACAGAAGAGGCAGGCTACTATGCTTAAAGACCTCGTACAATTAATTGCTCACATTCCCAAGATCCACAAGAAACTAGAAAACAGTTCATTTTCTTTTATTTTCTTTTATCTTCTTTCCATTTCTCCCTCATTATTGATTCTCTTTTATATGTATGTCTCACTTTTTCGCGAACCAAGATGGTCTTAAAGTGGCAGAGAGTCTCATACAGCCTCTTCAAGTTTTCTGCCCATACTATCGGATGGAAGAGTCTTATAAAAAGAAAACAAAATGTTGCAACCAAAATCCAAACTTCAGTCACCAGAGATACTCTCTACTCTCTAGGGAGTCTCTTAAAGTTTCCTGTCTAAACTATTGGACAAAAGAGTCTAACTTGGAAAAGAATATAAAAAAAACAAAGTGTTGCAACCAAAACCCAATAGCCTTTTCCAAACTTGAGGCATCAACTGAAATTTAATTGAGTCTCTTTTCTATGAAAGACACACTGTCCGTTTTTTTATGTTGACATTTGAAATTATCACATCACAAAATTGTTTACAGGAGCACTAGTGATGAGTACCTAACTGGTGCTATCTATCAATAACAGCAGTTAGCTACTCATGTAGCAAGATATCAGGTAGTATAATTCCGCTACTCAACAAAAACACAGCAAAGTTCCTTCATGGCAAGAATTTGAGATCGAAAGATTCTGGATATTAGATCAATATCTTGAGTTTGAGACATTGAGTCAGATGAAGCTAGTGAGGTGATCTCTTACTTTACCTACCAATCATACCTATAGACATAATGATGATAGCACAACTTATGCCATTACTCTTAAAAGTGATTATGTCGTTTGAACTTCTGATTTAGAAGACAAATGCAACATGGGAAAAAGAAAATCTGAAGAACACTAACCGTCATTCGAGCCTTGAAGGACTTTGCCTTAGCTTCGACTGCTTCTACTCCTTTTACACCACCAGAAACAGCATAGTTACCCTACAGATAAAGGATTCATCAAATCACAAATAGCAATACTCACTAGGAAAAGTAACATAATCAGATCGAGAAATCTTACAGGACATAAGAAGTTGGCTATCTGAACTTTATTTTCCTCATCTACTTCCTCATTAGCAGCATCACATAGCAATTGAACTTTTTCTGAATCCAGTCCAATCACACTAACCATAGCACTACTGGCAGCATCTGCAGCATCCTGAGAAGAGCTACAACAGCTTAATCACCCTAAGTAAGGACAGATGACTCATGTCAAAATGTACTTTGCCGCAGTACTTTGGATGCTAACCTGCATGGCTTCTCCTCTTAACTTGACAAGCTTGAGACCATCCTCAAAGCTTCAATTCCAAAAGTTAGATTAGTACACAATAAATCGTAGTCTTTATTGCAGATTTGCATATATACAACTAGAAACATATGTATGACGAAAACTAGGTCTGATGCACTATATTTAGAAGATATATCCAACTAATCTAGATGTGATTCTATGGAATTACCTAAAAGCACCAGCAAATGCAAGTGCTGTATATTCTCCCAAGCTTAGACCACAAGTGACATCAACAGAATCAATTATATCTTGACCTCCATCACGTGCTCGGAGGACCTCCACTGCAGCAAGGCTGGTGACATATATAGCTGGCTGCATATAATTTTGTATTTTTGTTAAATAAACCATATTAGTTCTGATGATATAATGGTTACAGGCTTACAGCCTGACAACTTGAAAGATGGTTTCGGGGTAATTAAGTTTATAACCGAAACCTGTAAATAGTAGTTCCTTGACATATGAATATAGTCATAGCATTTTGTTTTGACAAATCATATACTAAACTGAGAATTTAGCAGCACACCCTAGCAGCAGTTACAGCTGAGAGCTAATCTCAGAAATGAACTTTGTATTCAAAGAATTGCTTGGATCAACAGAAAAGATGCTGCTTTCTAAACCACAAAGAGAGAGAGAGTGAGAGAGATAGAGAGAGCTTGTTTATGTGGCTATGTAGTTTAGAATGCTCTCTTTAGAATAATAATTAATGGCAAGAACAATGACCTACAGATGTAGTGGGAAAAACTATGCAACATCAACTTACCTGGCTTATAACTGTTGAATCAAGTTTTTCTTTTGGTCCATTGGTGCAAACATCTATCAGGTCAAAACTAAACAAAGGAAAGAAAGACTAAATCATTTATTTTGAGCAAGCTAACCAACTCCTCTTGTTCAGGCTCTTAAATAATTGAAAAAAGACCCTAAGTAGATTAATTGGCTTACCCAAGAATGTCATTGGCTTTTTTAAATAGGTCAGCAGCTGCTTGCACGCTCTGAGCTTCTGCACCCATTCCCACTGTTTGGGCACCCTGGGATGATCAAAGAATTCTGGAAAGATGAGATGCACATCCTTGGAATGCTTTGATTAGTATCGTAAACAACATAAAAAATAAATCTGGAAAGCTGAAATGCATTACTAAAGCATCAAAATGACTCAAATTACAAAGAACCGCTAGATAGTTGTGGACCCAAAAATAAAAAAACATGCTACATCTTGTTGAGCAGCAGTCATTATTCATTAATCAGAGTCTGTGTGGATTATCATGTTTTCTGATGGCTAGCAATTGTGTGTTTATATCTTCTAATATATCTTATGCATTCAACATTCTAATGCACCATATTAGATTGAGTGTATGAGTTTGTGCCTGTATATATATAACTGCATAGGGCTCATCATCTGACTATTTGTCAACTGATTTAACAAACTAGCCTTTGGTTTCCTTGTATCATCTTGTTCCTAACAGGATCAGAATGTGCTTTGAGGAAATGACCTCAAGCCACCTCACTAAAGCAGTCATCAGGAGTGAAAATCAAGAAATTTACCTACCAAGCAGTTTAGCAGCTTCTAGATAGTGCTAAATAGAGTAGAAATCAAGCTGGCATCAGCAAATACAACAAAATCTAAATCATAAAATCAGGAAAGTCCTAAATAATAGCAAAGAAACATTTTGTAATACTATAAAGTACTTGATTGTTTACACATGCGACAGGCATATTAACTTGTCGAGAAAGTTCAGTTGTTTCATAGTTACAGCTAATGCATTTGTTACACTTGCCCGGTCGCTTAGTACCTAGAGTAACACTGGATAACTAAATTGCTACTTGCCACTTGGTTAATACTTAGTAACCCTGAGGGTTGAGTACCACACTAATAATTTTGTCTTCAGATTTGTCTCACATCATTTGAAAACATTTGCCATAATTAGGTTTTACTTACGAGTACCAAAACAATTTATAATCACACCATCACCTCATAATTTCTTCAAATCATGATATGTGGACACTTCCCGACTAGCGATCCATGATTAAATGAAGGAGAAATATATAAAAGAGTAGGAAAACACGAGGAACTAATGCATCCATTCTACAAAATGAAGTCTTACATTAAGCTAATTACTACTTGCTACTCGAATGCCAGAAATTTGAATCATAGCCCTGGAGCTCCAAATCCAGCTAAATTTAATGGCAAGCCAATTTCGTCACTTACTCTAAATTCTTTCACAGCAAACAAGGAGAAAGAAAATTCAACTTCCCAAAAAACTAATCCCATTTCACAAATCAAACCAAGACCCGACGAGACTCGAGTGGATCAAGAAGTACCTGACCGGGGAAGAGGAAGGCGCAGGTGGGCATGTAGTCCTTAAAGAGCGCATCGTTCGCGACAGACACCTGCGATCCGACGGAAACGCTCATCGAAATCCTAGATCTCCATAGGCTCCTCGGGGACGGCGAGACCCGAGCTCCGCTCCCATGGCGAGAGGCCCGAAGGGGTGTGGTGGAAGGGAGGAGGGCGAACGAAGCGGACGACGCCATCGAAGCGAGAGAGATCGAAGTGCGAGGAGGGAAGGAGAAGGAAGCGTGACAGAGGAGGGGGTTCGCTTGCATGGAGATTAAGAGAGAGAGAGAGAGAGAGAGAGAGAGAGCAAGGCGGAGTTCACGAAGAAGAAGGCGGAGAGGTTGAGGAAGAAGGCCCAAATCCATTTCTCTTGTTCAATTTAATGGATTGGGCCTTTCTAGCAAACGGCACCCCAAAATGGAATGGGCCTATAACTATAGGGCTTCAATAAGAACTATTAATTTATCTCTCATATTTAAAATTACCGATCACTCTTTTAAATTATAAGAGTAAATTAGTTATATTTTATTTCTCTCTCTTACTTATCTATTATTTTATAAAAAATAAAAATAATAATAAATTTGTAAAAGTCCGTACTGAAAGGTTGTCTGGCTTCTGCCAAACTATTAGATGTGCACTTCTACCAGACTATTAGATATGCACCTGTACGCACCAATCGCACAGCGCCGACCATCACTATTAGAGAATTAGACATAACATGAATGTGTTAGAGATGGTGTGATAGTGATCATTGGACGTTTGAGATCTACACACTATTGCAGATTTGACGAACCTAATCCGCATATATACCGAATATCTTTTATAATTCTATTGATAACTAGAATATTCTACGTGAAGGAGAAAAGGTGCAATATATAAAAATATAGTAGCTGTTATCAGGATAGAGAGTATAAGAGATTGGAGGGGCTTGTTAGGAAAAGTTGCAAGCCCTTCTGGCATTATTGCATTGTGGACATCTTTTGATTCAATATATTTATATAGAAAGAGAAAATAGTGAGTGTTATAAAGTATATTATATCAATGATAGCATGAATTGTTTTAGATTAAATATAGGATTAAATGTATTTTAACTCTGTGTATTTCAATAAATTTTAAATTAATTTCTATACTTACGACTAGAGTAAAATCATCAGTTTTTCTATCAAAGCTAATAGAGGGCGTATATATTAAGCAGAATATATTGGTTTTTAATTTTTTAATTTATTTTTAATTTATTTTATTCTAGATGTGGTCTAAGTATGAAACTTTATAAAAATCTAGATTTAATAAAATTTACTATATAATCGGCATAATCTAAAAAAGTTAGAGAAAAAAAAATATATGAGTTTTCTTTAAAGAGGAAAATAATAATTTTATTCATAAAAATTAAAAATGGAGTGAATTCAGTCCACTATATTATCTTAGTCGTAAGAACAGATACTAGTTTGAGACTTTTTAAAGTACATGAAGTAAAGTGATATTGAGCATAAGTATAGATAAGTATAGAAGGATAAAATATATTTAATTCTTAAGTCTAAATTCAACTAGCCACAGTGACTGACAAGGAAAGGAAAGGAAACAGCCATCATCACATGAGAAAGCCAAATTGTCATGGCCTTTTAATTAGGGGAGAACAATATAAAAAGTAAATTATCTATCATACTTTTTATTCTTCTCTGTAGGGATAGACAAAGAAAATTCTAATGGACAAGAGTAGGCCCAGTTACTCTCATCCTTTTCTCTCTTCATACCTTGGAAAGATGAAACATCACTAGGTTTTATAGTCCCCCCCCTGGGCCTCTTGGATTCTTTGTGAGTTTGTTCCACTCATTTGGTCAATTTTGGAGCCCACTCTAGGTAATACTGCAGTACTATAAGGAACATCTTGCATTGGGACAACTGCAAACTGGGACCCCTGCAACTCTTTGCTCACTGAGAGGCTCATAAAAGGCTAAACCTCTTTTCCTTACCACAACTTCCTTTCTAGGATTACAGGAGGGAAGTATAAATAAATACTCATGTAACCAAGTTTAAAGTAATCACAACTAATGGATTGATTTAATCATCCTACAAAGGTAAGAGTAGATAAAGACTTTTATCTTTCAATTCAAATTAGGATTAAAATAGAGTTGTTTGATGGATTATGACACCAAGTAAAGGTGTGGATATATATTAAGTATAGTAAGTGCTACTCCTAGTTGTTTTTCATAACAGATAAACTCCCCCATAGTCACAGGGTTATAGAAGAAGTGGCAATTTGATGGCTACTTGAATAAAATAAATTATAAAAACATAGAAGGTAAAGGATTAGAGACATCAAGGGCTAAAAGCATGACCCAGGATTTGTTAATTATGGACCTCTGGCTATTTTTATTAGTTGCTGATGCTTAAAGATTTGTTCCTTAATGTATGCTTATATTGTTGAGTAAGTTGATTATTGCATAACATGACAGCACTACAGATAAAAAAGATATTTAAGTTATCTGAAATATAAAATTGATTTAAATTTTGTTTTCCTTATAGAACTGTCATGCTATTATGTTTGGAGTAGAAATTAGGTTTTTTTTCCTCACAAGTACATTTTTTTCGTTTTCTTTATATATATATATATACACCGCATAATTGTTGGAACCAAACTGAATATTAATTCGATCAAAGAACACTGGTTATTGGTTCAACCGATGGTTCACTTATTCGAATCACTAGTTTTAAAAATGTTTACACACTATATAGATAATTCTAAAAGTAAAAAATATCTACATGTATGTATATTCTTTAAAATATATGTTATTTTTATATATACTCTCATGATTAATTTTTAAATTAAGTAATTTAATAAAAAATAATTAATTAAGATAAATACTTAAAAACTAAAAATAAAGATATTTTTATTTATTTTTAAATATAAATATTTTTTAAATTAAATATTTTTAAAATTTAGGACTAAAATACAATTAGGATATGTAACAAAATAATTAAATATTAAGGATAAGTGGGTAATTTTGTAAAAATATTTGACTAGACTAGTTTGCTAAAAATAGTTCGATTGCACGGTTCAGTAATTCAACCATCGAATTAGTCAATTTTTAATAGGTCGACATATCCAGACTAATAACAAAATTGAACTAGCTAATGATCTTTTAAATTTTTAGAGTAGTCGGTAAGTTATAAAACTCATAGTAGTTAATATTATTATAGTAATAATATTAAAATATTAGGTAAGAATGAAAGTGGAACATTGAAAGAGAAAGTCCACATTAATTATATACATAATAATATGATTGGAATAGATTACCGAGCCTTGAACGTAATTACAGTCAAGGATTGATATCCGATTTCCATTATTAAGGAGCTTTGGACGAGCTTATTAGTGCCATCGTGATAAGCTAGATCTTCGTGCACGCTACCACTAAATCAAGATATGAGCGAAGGGCAACCATAAAACAACATTTTGCACACGTGACAAACCTCTACGTATTTTATGTAAAACAACGGTAGATACTTTAAAATAACTTAGCATACATGTTTTATAATGAGAATTATAAAACATGTTATAAATTTCTCAAAGAAGAAATTTAAGTTATAAAATTAGTACAATATAATGTATGATTTATAAAAATCCCTTAAAAATAACTTCTTAACCAAACAAGCTTCTATATCAGAAAAATGTGACCAAATGTTTGAAGTTAAAAGATTGTCCAGCTCTATATTGGATAGATAGAGATGAAACATTGATTTAGTGATTTACTTTATAATAAAAAATAAATAAATAATGCTGCCAAGAAAGCCTTATTTGAGTCTAATGACTTGCATGATTAAAATTGCCCTAGAGTAACCATAATTTAAGATTTTCTATTTGGATACATCCTTTTATGCTCAATATTTATTTCACAAAGAAAAATCTACAATAATTTAGAATTTTCTATACCACATTTAGATGCTGTTTATTGGAATTAAAATATAATGACTACTGTCCTCTAAATACTTAAGAGTGATTGGTGAATTATCATGGTATTAAAACAGGGTTTTAAGTTTGAATCTACTTACTTTTTTTTTTTAAATTCAGGATCTTAAAACAGTTTTAAGCTTAACTTAAACTATTGCTTTCTAATCGTTTAAATTTTTAGAGTAGTTGGTAAGTTATAAATGTTAACTAATAGTTGTTGAAACAAGATGTGCCATTAATTACCTACACAATACTGCCACATTATCTTTAAATTAGTTGCAGTAACGTAAACGTAAATGAATTGATCTCAAAATTAATTATTTCCTTAATCAAGAGGATAACTGCATACAATAATTACTATTTATATGCCTAGCTAAAGAGAAGTGGCCATAGCAGTTGCTAGATTTTGACTGACATTAAATAGATATGGAAGTAAACTATTAAAATATTTCATGGCAGTGGGAATTCACTGTAGAATCTAAATATCAATTGCTTGAACTGGATAAGAACAAGATTATTTTAGTAAATGTTATCAAATGGAGCTCTTTTTTTTGTCTTGGAATTGACTAAGATAAAGCTTCTTCTTCTTCTTTTTTTCTTTTTTTTTTTTCTTTTGACTGAAGGACTTGATATCACCTCAAATTAGGACCCTATTTGCTGCCTAAAGGAGGCAGTTGAGTGTCAAAGAATAAGAACTGTTCATGTGTGGAATAAGACTAATTAAAAAAAATATCCTAACTTTTTATATCAGAAAAGGAGAGCTCATATTTAGGGGTAGCAAAATTTGACCCGACCCGATAACTTGGCTCTTAATCAGGTTTGGGTCGTAAACGAGTCAACCTGTCTAACCCGTTTAATAATCGAATCAAGTTCGGGTTTATACTACTAACCTGTTTGACCCGTTTAAACATACGGGTCGGATTGGATCAGGTCGGGTCAACCCGCTAACCCGTTTAACCCATTTAATATATATATAAACTAAAACCCTAGATCTAATTACATCTACCCTAACACCACCTCTCTACTTTTCACTCTTCTCCAGCCGCCTCAACGAAAAGGGAGGAAAAAAATTCACCCGCCTCCACTTTAGCATCTGTCTACTGTCTCTGCCTTCGCCCCCGTCTCTATCGCCTCCGCCTTTGCCCCCGTCTCTACAGCCTTTGCCTTCACCCCCGTCTCTGCTGCCTCCGCCTTCGCCACAGTCTCTGCCGCCTCCGCCTTCGCCTCCGTCTACCGCCTCCGCTTGCTGCCTCTGCCTTCGCCTCTGCCTCCATCTGCCGCCTCCACCCTGGTCTACCGCCTCCACCTTGTTAATCGCATAGCTGGGAGCCTGGGAGCTCTGTTCCATTCTCCCCATCGACTTCAAATCTAGCAACTCCTCCCGAAGCGGCGGCTGCTCTTCTTTGTGCTCGGGATCTAGCTAAAATTAATAGAACTGTAATTTTTATGGTTGAATGAGTTTGATGATGAAAGTAGGTTAATTTGTTTATTAAACGCATTATTTTTATAGAATAAAATTTAAATTTTATATAGGGTAATCGGGTTAGACGGGTTATGTTATCGTGTCGTGTTAACACGACCCGTTTATTAAACTGGTTAGACGGGTTGTGTTACCGTGTCGTGTTAACACGACCCGTTTATTAAATGAGTTAGACAGGTCGTGTCGTGTTACCCGTTTAATAATCGGGTCGTGTTCGTGTTAGGATAAAGTTGACCCGACCCGAACTCGCTTAACCCGACCCGATTGCCACCTCTACTCATATTAATATAAGTTATTTTATTATTTAGTTGAATATTAGTATGATAAGTAATAATTATATTTGATATGTCATAAAATTGATATTAAAGTAATTAAGAATAGTGAATTTATATTGGAAATTGGTGATATTAAAAATACACTTAATTGAATGTAAATTAGTTGTAGTAATTAGGTGTTGCTAATCTAGGAGAAAAATAGTAATTTTAGATTATTATTAAATTAATTTTTAAAAGTTGTATAAAATAAGCGGGGAGAGAATAATAAATTAGTATATCAGAAGAAGTTAAGTTATTTAGTTACTATACAAGAATAAGAAAACTTATTCCAGAAGAAGGCTATTTTTATTTCATAAGTAAACGAGGGCTAAAAGTTTAAAAAGTCAAAAGAGGATAGTCCTTATGTCTCCAAATAAAATCCTCAAAGGCAACTTTTTCCTGATTATTCACCCGTTTGGTTACCTAGTCGCCATCCCTAAGACATAGATAAAATATAATTTCAAATTTATATATAAAAGAAAAATATTCTCACTAATCTTCGAATATGTCAAGGGCAAGAAATCTACTTACACATTATCTTCACCAGCTCCAAGGAGTCTGAATCAACAATCATCTTGAGAGATGGCAAGGTATTTCTAAGGCCTAGTCTATGAGCCTAGGCGATTGATAGTAAGGTTGACTTGCTGGGAGTAGGTCCGCCGACGATCATTCACGTGGCTCCCGCTATGTCCCTAAGAATAACCCTCAAACAACCTTATTAGCCCTAGCCCACAAATGAACAGTATGTGTTTAGTTTCACCCAACCTAGATATGATGGCAGCCACTTGAGATGAGGCCGCAATGAAATGGTCTGGGTAGGATTGGTGCTCTTAGCATAGCAATTAGCCAAAAAGGTGGCCCAGCGAGTCACTACCCTAGGGTGATTTACAATACCGTCGAGCACCACTTGATTCCTTTGCTTTCACAAAACCCAAATGGTGGAGACAATCAGCGTCTTTATTCACAAGTTGGGACCCACATCCATAGCCCAGTTCTTCATAATCTAGTTAGGGTTGGTCCAAGAGGACAAATCAACCCCTTTAGCAAGCTTAGTATTAAGAAGGGTCCATGCCTCCAACCCAAATTGATAGGTGCAGAAAGGGTCACTAGTTTTCCAATGCAACTTACAAAGGCTCTAATTATCATCTTGTCCAATGTTAGGCTTAATAGGAAGACAGTTCCATAGTAATTTTCAGCAAAAGATGTAGGACTCTAAGGGTTATGGAAAGGTCCTAAAGGAGTTTTTAGTCTTCCTAGTTGTTTGAGGCTATGGGGATAAGATGAGAGTAGATCAAGCATGCTTTCACCTCTTCCTTTGGGTGTAACCACCAAATCCACTCGTCCAAATTGGTGCGACTCCCAAGGCAAGAGAAGAGAGGCTGAAGGCCAGATTCAATCCGCCCTCAATGATGATATGACCAACATTCCAAGTTTTGTTGTCCTCTAGATCAGTTACCAATAGGTTGTCATCCGAGAGGGATGGATGCATAACCCGGGATTGCATGTTCAAAGGTATAATAGTGACCCAAGGCTCACCGGCAACCTATGTAGTCAAGTCATTACTGATCCATTTATGGGAGCTTGTCTTCACGATGGTAGAAATCTGATAGAGTCCCTCCTAAGATCTAAAAAACACTTGATAAGGCAAAAGGATTGAGCTCCGTGTATTTGGCCTTCATGATCTGAACTCATAGAGTATATGTAGAGTTAATAACCCTGAAAACAAGCTTGCTAAGGAGAGTAGACCTAGCAGCCTTGAGTTGTGTGATAGTGAGGCCCCGTTTAGACTTGGGCTAAACACAATATCTCAGTATATCACATTGAGCCCTTTGTCTTGTCCCTTGTCCCGCAAAAAGTAGAATTAGTTAGAGTGAGATTACCTGTAATTGATATGAGGTTATTTTTCCACCTAGCTAACTTCTTAGCAACCCGATCCAAGAGAGCCATCTAGCCACAAATATAGACCTGGTAGCTTAAGATAAGGACACCCAGATAGACGAAGGAAATGCATCTTGGCTACTCAAATTCTGACTACATCACACAAGGAACCAGCAAGGTCAGGGCTAAGCCATTATGAGAGAAACAAATTAGATTTGTTAAAATTAACTTTCTAGTTGGATAATTATGAGCATAGGTCTAGACAATTGCAGATGCATATTATATTTAACTGAGAGGCTTGGACAATCAATTGGAGATCATCTGCATATAAGAGATGGGTGAGATGAACATCCCCAACCCTAAACTCATACAAAGGCCACTGCCCACCCGAGAGTTAAGAATGCTAGAGAGGAGCTAAGAGACAAGGATGAATAAATAGGGTGACTACGGATCTCTTTATCGAAGCTTGCAAATAGGGAGCAATCCACTCAGAGGTGGAACCATTGACAAGGATGGCAAACCGGGAAGAGGAGATAATCCACCTTTATCTTAATTAACACCATCCTATGAAACCCCATGTGGACTAGGGTACCAACAACAACCTCCCAGATTAAGCAGTCATAGACTAGACAAAGTTTAATAGGTAGAATGAGATAAAAGTTTGATGTGAACCACTTGTTAGCAATGTATGCAACTTGCATATGCAAACGGTGGGCATTATTAAAACTTAAAATAAAGAAAGAATGGAAAGCATAACTTTGGGAAAAGAGTGACTACATTCCCATGCTTTTTCCGTACATTCCATATTCTTCCCGTCTATATATAAGCTTGCGATGCTAATTCTACTGAGCAAGATGCCTCACCTTTCCTTGATTGCCATGGCCTCTGTTTAGCTTTATTATCAAATAACAAGTGATTTCATAGCTTTGCTCTCCTAAGATTGATTAGTATGTTTGTGTTAAATATATTTTACCACCCTTTTCTTAACTCAGAAACTCTACTTAAAAGCTTAAAGCATTAACAAATAATTTCTTTTTATATTTAATATTCTATAGTTTCGGACATTTTAATAGACTCGAATATAAACTTGTCTTAAATGGGATGAGTATTTTATATTTTTAAATAGCCGATTGGTCAAGCCGGTGATGGGGTTCGAACTAAAGTGATATTATATTAACTCGTCAATTACTTTAAAAACTTAAATAATTATATAATTATAATTTTATACATTGTAACGTTCTATTTGTATCGTTGCGCAACTTTAAACTTTTTATTAAGCTGCAACCATGGCTTAGCTGAATAATTTAAATAATCTCACGTCTACTAAAAACATATGGATTAGGAAGTTCACTATGGCTTAGTTAAATAAAAGAAATGTTGATGAGTCAATTAGGTTTATTCGAATTCATAATACTTTTTAGGATAAAAGAACAAGAGCTCCACTAAATTTGGACACAAAAAATATCTAACAATTATATCTCAATATAAAGTTTAGGGATATCACTCTAGTTTTTCCAGAAATATTACTAATATAATTAAGTTATTCTAGTTTTCAAACATTTCTCTTACTTAACGGTAATATTATTATTTTTTAATTAAATTATTGAGACTTAATCTATTACGTTTAAAAAACTAATCAGGAGGGTATATGTGAACACACGAATAAAAGATCTTCTTAAGGGTATGCATGTAGGAAAAAAACAAACCCAAGAATCAAATTAAGAATCTCTCGTATTCCCCCATTCCAAAATGTTCAACTGATGCCGTCATCCAACTACTCGTAAACTTCTCCTATGTGGCCCAACTAGTCCTCAACCCCAGGCTATATAAAGAAAAAGAAAGCGGACAATGACGATACTGCCCGCGACACAGCTGGTGGCGGTGAATCCCGGTGCGGGGCATTCTGGTCAATGCCATGGCGAAGAGTTGGGATGTGACCTTTGGAGAGGGGGAAAGGGAAGGGTCATGGGTAGCGTGATACGTCCAAATTATAATCAAGCAAATTGCAACCCCCAACTTGCGACCCCAACTTGCACACCCCCATCAATCTCATTCTTATATTGGAGGAGAGAATTTGGATGGAAGAAAGAAAAAGAGGGGGAGGGGAGGGGGATGGCAAAAGCATTGAAAACTGGAATAAAGAAAAAATTTCTCCAACTTGCAGTTTGATTTAGTTTTAGTGCCAAGTTGAATCTGGGCAGCTCACTGATTCCAGTAGATATTAGTATCTTAATGCGGCGTGCAACGGCGTCGTTAGATTGTCCAGAAGAAAGGAAAAAACCTACAACTAAAAAGAGTCTCAAAAATGCACATTTTATTAGCGATGTTACGAACGTAACGAGATGGCTATGCACACAGAAACCAGCGTTGGGGATGTACGTTGTGGAGCAGAGCAGGGCACGCTCTAGGAATTAAATGTGATCATAAACACAGCTGGATACAACTAAGGATAATATTTATTATTCACATCATCTTTGATCTATTCTTTTTTTTCGTTTTTGGCTCTCCGTATCTGAAACATTAAATAAAAAGAAAAGGAGGGGAGGAATTGAAAAATAACAGCAGGAGAGAGAGAGAGAGAGAGAGAGAGAGAGGGAAGTCGCGATCGCTGGCTCTTTCGCAAGTGGAAGGAATGGATGGATGGATGGATGGGAAGCGGGTACGACTCAAAACCCCACCCACCAGGGGAGGGAGGGGAAATTACTGGTTTGTCCTCCAGAGCTTCTCGGCGGTGCGGGCGAGGGATTGGAGGTTGCACCGGACGATGGTGTCGACGAAGAGCTTGGTGTCGTCGGGGGTGTTGCCGGGGGGGACGTCGACGACGTAGGACTCGACGACGATGGTGCCGCCGGAGGGGGAGGGGTGGAGGGTGGTGACGGAGCGGTAGTTGCGGAGGCGGTGCTCGCCGCCGACGACGCGGAAGGAGATGACGTGGCGCTCGTCGTCGAGGATCTCGAGGAGCTCGCGGCTGGAGGCGGCGGGGAGGCCGGAGATGACGCGGACCTCGCGGAGGGTCCCGACGTGGCCGTCGCCCGCGAGGACGGCGCAGCTCTTGACGAAGTGCTTGTAGGCCTGGGGCTTGTCGAATCGGCGGAGCACCGACCACACCGCCGGGACGGGGGCGGACACGTGCTGGACCACCGCGGAGCAGCACTGGTTCGCCGCCGGCGAGTGCTCGTGGTGGCGTGCCACCTCATCAGGGACCTCGTGATCCGCGCACCCATCCGATGCAGTGGTGGTGGTGGTGGTGGTGGAGGTGACGACCACCCTCTGTGGTTGGATCGAAGGCTTGGAAAGTGGAACGCAAGGCATCTCTCTCTCCCTCCCTCTTTTGATTTTTTCCTCTTTTTAGAAGGCGAAGGAGAGATTTGGGAGATTTGGGTATCAGGGGGGGCAGTGGGGGAGGGTGAATGGAGGAGGCCTGGAGGGGTTATATAGTGACGAATTTTGGGGAAATAAAGAGGTGAGCTTTGATGGGGGGTCTCTTCTTCGGTGAGGGGCAATTTGGTACGGATATTTTGGAACCATTATGCAATTTGAGGCAATTGGGCCTTCTTTTTACGGAACGATTCAAAAGAGGGATAATAAGATAATAGTAACGTATAATTATCATCCTTGTAATTAAATTTCACCGTCTATGTCTATTTTTCAAACATAAATAAGAATTAATAAATATTAGCAAATTGGTTCGGGATAACGTGAAGGAGTGTTTACCAAATCGGGCAAATTGAATTATATTTTGGTGAAGGTTGAAATCCTCCTCCAGTGGGGGAAAGTGGAGAGGGTATGGAAGGTGAGGGGGGGGGGGGTGGGGGGTTGAGTGGGACAATGAAGTGGTTAAATTAAAATTAAAGGTGGGTGATGTTGTGGGTAATAAAATAGGAGACAAGTTGGTGGAGATGATGTTACTAAACTGTCCTTTGTGCCCTCGATGCAGCTTTAATATTACTTTATTGCCCTATTTCTTGTCTCTTTTCTTTACCAACTTTTCTTAAATTTGTACACTTTTGTGATAACATTTTTAATTATAAAACGAGGGGCCAAAATGTGAATACCTTAGTCTGTAACCCGTGGACCCAGATGATAACAATACTCTTAACTTCTAATTTCCAAAATTATAATATTTATTATAATTATAAGTAAATATAAGATTCATCTATTAAACAGACAAGACTTCAGAAATCATCAAAGCCTAGTGAAGCTTCTAGAAGGAAAGTCTCCACTCCACTGCTTCCAAATCTCGGAAAGAGAGAGAGATCCGGAGGGGAAGATCCAGAATTAGCACAGATGAGATGAGATGTAAAACCGGGGTTGTATTTGTAAACTGTGCTCATGTAAATTTTCACAAGTGGGCCTTTCTGTAAAAAAAAATTATTGCTATAAAAAAGAAACAAACAAATGGGTAGCCCACTTGCATGGTTCCTTAAGACGGTGGATAAGATAAGCATTACCACCGGCGGAAGGTGGGGGAATTAAAAATAAGTAGGGGGGCTTTTGTGCAAATACTATCGGCCAACTACTCACTGTTGATTGCCTGCAGCCCAGATCGCAAGAATTCTGTACCACTTGTTTCCCAATCATAATTTTCCACGTACGGCGATCCTCATTTCAAAGCTTGCTTTTATGATTATATTAACTTTATTATCAGCAAGTGGGCAATATAATTTCGTTGCAACGTAGTTACATGGAAAGCCACTATTTTACATTGCATTAGAAGTCATCGTCGTAATCTAGTAGTCGAGTTTTATTTATTAGAATGATTCATTCAGACATCCAATTTATTTATCAGAGAGAGCTAATCTTCTTATCTAGTCTATGATTAGCACCAAAAAATGACTACTTCTATCAAAATACTATGTTGATCGAGCTTAGCTTTATATAAACACAATAATGTGAGAGATGTTAAAGTGTTACAAAAGATAAATAATAAGTTTTATTAGATTAAAAAAAAAGGGTAATAGTTAGGTGTAATTGACCTAACTAAAACTATTTAATCAAAAATTAATGATTCAAAAATTAGGCTCCACAATCTAATAATATGCAGGCCCAAGGTAAGATTACAATTAGGCCCAACTTCTCTATATTTACAATTCAAGCTCTAACTTGAATATATGAGTAATATTTTTAGTTATATAAGTCTTACTATAACTCTTAATTTTAATGTTAAGTTTATAGTTTAGGTAACCTTGAAGGCAATATAACATAATAGGAAAACAATGTGAATCAAATCAAAATTAACCATTCTGGCGATTGGATTGAACCTAATCTGCTTTTAATTTGGCTGCGATTAGAATCGGGTTAAGATCAAATCTCCAACAAACACAAAATTCATGACCAATATCACTCAAGGAGCGTGACTAAGAATATATCTCCACTTCCCAACTACTTTAGATTTTATGTTTAATTTTAATTTGATTACATTGGGATTGAAGATATATTTGCCTCAAAACCTTACTATATGTATATATATATATATATATATATATAGTTTAGACTTAAGAGAAATAAAGTTAGATGCTTTGAGGAGTGTGAAAAAGAAGTCTCTAACAATATGAGTATAGGGTTCTAATAATAATAAAGAAAAATATAGGGCATTTTTTAAATAATTTCTGTCGTTTTTACTAAAACACTCCTCTTGTTTCTCAATTTTCTCACCTTTCAAGAGCATCAACTGAGCTGAAGGGTATCAAACAAATCTAAACTATCCTGAGAATATTCAAATGTAGACTTATTTTATAATAAATATAGGGAAAATTTATCAAATAGATCATATCTTTTATTTTTATTATTATTCACATCATATGATACACACGGATACTTAGTAGAAAATTTTTAATTACTTTTAAAAATAAAACATACACATCATTTGAATTTAAAATATAGTTCTTCTCTATTTAATGATGAGTTGTGAATGATAATAAAGATAAAATACAGGGAGCTTTTGATAAATGTCCCTAGATATAGAAGGTAAGCGGTTATCCGCCAAGAAGAGTTTCCTTTTGTGCGACGCCGAAATATTCTTCTAATGCTGTCAGCCAGTCACGACATTGATGAAGATTGAGGACTTTTCCGTAATAAATGCAAATATTTGTCTCACAGTAGAAAAAAAAAAGAGCCCGCCTGCACTAGAGATTGATATGATCCTTCGCGTTCCAAACCAACCAAAACCTCCATTAAACCTTCCATAGATCAAGCAAAGCCCATCTCCATCTAGAACAATGCATAAGTGTAGCAGGAAGAAGACCCAACTCTATCTTTTATCGGTCTTCTTCGCCTTCTTCGTGCTCTCCTTCATTCTTATCCATGATGACGCTTCAACAAAGCCAGGAGACGATGGAGGACGCCGTTTGATCTTAAAGCCTTCGTTTCCCACTTTTACCACTACAAACGCCTCTACCCGTAAGACCAAGAAGTGGGTCGTGGGCGAGTTGCCGTCAGGTTATTGGCTGAGTCTCTGCTTGCTCTTCTTCTCCATTGCGTTGGTTTAAAGATTGGTTGGTGTTAAAATGACAAAATTTTGATTTGGGTTTGAAGTGTATGGTGTGGCGCATATAATGCGTGATGGGTTTAGATTGCTCTATCATTTTTCCTTGCGTTTTTTTGGGTCGAATTGAGGAAATGGTAATTGGATTTTACCCCTAGATGTATGGATTAATGGGTCTAATCTTGTTGAAGTTTTTCTGGATTTAGGTGCTTCAGATTGGTCGAAAGCTACAAAGGCCTGTGCTCACGCCCAGAGCTACAATGGCAGGCCAAGCTCGAGAGTGAAATACCATTGGGGGAAGGAGAGCCGGTCGAATGAATGCAATGCGTTCTCCGGGAGATGGGTTTATGATAATTATTCGTATCCTCTCTATGATGAGACTGGTTGCCCTTATATGTCCGATCAATTAGCATGTCGGAAGCATGGCCGGCCGGATAGAGATTACCAGAAGTGGCGATGGCAGCCTCGCGGTTGCGACTTAAAGAGGTAATTATTTGAAAGAACTTTCCTTCTCTTTTGGATATGTCTATCGGAGGAATTCGGATTCAATCATAGTAGAAGTGTTCTTCGGCATTTATAGATATCAAGTATGTATTTCCAGAAGTTATACTACATTATGCACTCATTGCGTCATTGGCAGTATGCTCCTAAGCTCTTCCATGAGCTGAATGCTTAACTAATCAATAAGATATTGTGATTGAAATTCTCATTTTCTCTATTGGGTTTTCCTCTAAAGTTGTAGACACCGATAAATTCAACCACGTCGGATTACACTTTTCGCATCATTTGTGTTTTCTGTTTTTCTTTTCTCAGAGATAAACATACTAACAACTGAAGGTGCCACTAGATCAATCTCTCTAATGATGGTGGCACACTTCATTCCATATTTAACATTTTGCTGCTTGTGTTATGGTTTTCGGCATCGATGTTTATAACATGTGGACAAAAATTCTACACTCCAGAATCTTCAAATCTCCACTTTTTCGATACCATATAACAAGAAATGAGCAGAATTAGTGACTGAGTGTTTTTCTCTGTTTTTTTTGTGATTTGTGAAGGTGGAATGCAATAGAAATGCTAGAGAAGCTGAGAGGTAAGAGGTTAATGTTTGTGGGTGATTCACTAAACAGAGGGCAGTGGATATCCATGGTGTGCCTCGTACAATCTGTGATCCCTTCTGGCAAGAAGTTGATGACACCTAATTCTGCTCTAACTAAATTTATAGCCGAGGTAAGTTCAATTGCACTCCTTTTCTATTAATTTACCAATTTGAAGCATCCTGGATTATGGAATTCAAAAGAACAACATAAGTTCATATTTCGCCTCTCTGATTTATGATGATTCATGCAACGCAACTTTTAGTGTACTTGAGACAGAACTAGTAAGCATTTTTCAGAGCAATAAAAGTCAAATGTATAATAGTATTACACAACATTACAACTTGATGAAGCAATCTTCTTCTTCTCGCATTTTCAGAAGAATTCCATGGCATCTTTCAGTTAATCTATAGTCTGAACTTCTGTAGTAATAACAAATATGCTTGTTATACTTTTTCTTCTCTTTGTCATTCATTGTTCTGAAATGTAATGCTGGTACACATGATTCAGTTGAGAGTACTGGTTATACAGGAATATAACGCTTCTATTGAGTTTTACTGGGCTCCATTGATAGTAGAGTCAAATTCAGACGACCCGATAAATCACAGACTAAGCGACAGGATCATCCGACCAGATTCACTTCTTAGGCATGCATCTGAATGGGCAAAAGCAGACATACTTGTCTTCAATTCATACTTGTGGTGGAGGAATGGGCCTAAGATAAAGCTACTGTGAGTGTGGTTCTAACCTTTTTTTCTATTAGGAGGATGCATGTGATAAACCTTGAACTAGCATTTATTGCTGTTATATACTCAAAAGCACAGATGGAGTTACAAAGGAGGAGTTTGTGAAGAAGCTGATGGAAAAGAAGCAATGAAGTTGGCCTTGGAGACCTGGGCTGATTGGATCGAATCCAGCGTAAATCCCTTAAAGCACCGGGTCTTCTTCGTTACAATGTCACCCACTCATCTCTGGTGAGCATATTCGACTACTTTGCTTGAATAAAATTTTCAAGTTTACTCATGGTAGACAAATTTTTATTGCATATACAAATCTTCTGCATGCTTCATGAATTATGTATACAACTATATGAATGGTTTCCACTCTCATTCTAGTGTACACTGTTCCATTGCTTAAATATTTGATCAGAGTCAATTAAATTTCATGTTTTCAGGAGCCAGGAATGGAATCCAGGCAGTGATGGAAACTGCTTCCAGGAGAAAGCTCCCATTGAAATGGAAGGCCACTGGGGAAATGGGTCTGACCTCAATGCCATGCAGATGGTGGATGAGATAATGGCCAGATTGGGACCAATTGTTACAGTCCTCAACATCACGCAGCTCTCCGAGTATCGAAAAGATGGTCATCCGTCTATCTACAGGAAGTTCTGGGAGACTCTATCACAACAGCAACTGGCAAATCCAGTGAGCTATGCTGACTGCATACACTGGTGTTTGCCTGGTGTTCCTGATGTCTGGAATGAGCTACTGTTCAACTTTTTGTAGTTGTGAAGGTAAATAAATTATGTGCAGTTTTATCTCTGAAAAATTACATGAGAGTATATTGGTTCCTACATTGATGAGAGAGTATACAGCAGTAGCTTCTCATATAAGGGAACCAACTGATGCTATTTTCAATGGATAAATGAAGATATTCAAGTTATCTTTCCAATTAGCATAGCACTTGAGAAGCTGGTGCATTTATCATCTGATGGAAGATGATGAGTATCTTTCTTCTTTTTATTTCATACTCATTAATTTTCTTTTGACATATTCTGAGCCCATAATTAAGCTAATTTATAGGCTAGTGTTCCTTGATACAAATCTTGGTATCCTTTCAACTTTACTTGAGACCTTTGATATCCTTCTCGACTGATCACAGTAAGAATATTTGGACTAGAAATAACTTGTGTTAGTGAAGTAGGGATATCTCCATAATAAGGAATCATATCCATTACATTAAGTACATGACTAATGTTACTATCTGATGTAACACAAGTTAATAAGCATTAGGACTAAGTCATTTAAGTACTTCATAAGGATATGCATCTCCCAATTCACATATTATAAGGGCCTTCTCACGCTTGGTTTGAATTAAAATGAGTTTGAATAAAATTTTAGGCTCGAAATTCATTTCAAGTCAAGCTCGAATATAAGCCAACTCATCTCAAAATAGGCTCAAAATTTTAGTCAATATAATTTTTATCTCTTTCTATTTAGGTAATTATGGTAAGTGGGAATTGGGAGTTTAAAGATAGGTGGGAAAGCTAACATTAGGGAACTAATAAAATGTTAAAAGATAGGGGAAGTATAATGAATACCTAAAAAATTAGTATAATCAATGCAACCTCTCTCTCTCTCTCCATATATAGTGGTGGGAAGCTAGTTCTACACAACTAGTTTAGGCTTCTCTTTCGAGTTTACAATGCAAAATACCTCCCACTATCTTTTTCGATCTTGGCTCGAGCTCAAAATTAATCTTGAGATCCGAGCCTAAATATAATTTTAGGCTTGAAATAATCCCCAACTTGAAGCAATCTTACTGTGAATTCCATCATGAATTGTTTGCATATGTGGAACAAAATCTTTAGCTCCTTCACTTGCTCTTGAAGATAAAGGTAATGATATTAAATCAAATGACACTCGTGGTTGCACCCCTAGTACTTCTATTGACAGAATTATTGTAAGCAAATTATGCATTTGATATTAAAATATTCCAAGTAGTAGTACAGTCTGAAAGTAAGCATCATAATAGATCACCAAGGCTTCGGTTGACAATATTGTCTATTTGCCCATCATTTTATGGACGAAAAGCACTTGAAATATGTAACAAACCACCTTGAATGTTGACAAATTAAGCTCTTTGTTTGAGGATTCAATTATTTTAGCGAGTCATGGTCATAGTAAAGGATGAATTCTCAATGAATAAAGTAATGACACCAATGCTTGAGCCTTTGCATTAAGGCATAGAACTCCAAGTCGTAAGCATAATATTTTCTTCTCGCATAGGCAATTAGATGTCCATCTTAGCTGTAAGTACGACACTAATACCCATCTGAGATGCACCACATTCTCAAAGGTTTTTCGAAAATCTAGTAGTTTAGGGATAGATGCTTGAGTCATCTTCTCTGTAAATTGATTTATATTATTAGTTTCAATCAAGCGATTACAACTCGATACCATTGAAGAAAACAAGGAAATTGGGTAAGAACCTTAAGAATAAGCCTCTCACTTGGTTGTATTACAAACCAGATTATAAATACAACAAAAACGAAGTATCCAATATCAAGACCAAGCACTTAAGCACAATAGGAAAAGAGATAGAGCAATGCTTTAGAAATAAGTCTCTTGCTTGGCTAACTATGACTATACTACAAATACAATAGCATGAGTCTTAAAAGTCTGAGCACTTAATAAAGAAGCACGCTCAAATAGAAATCCTGGCTCACTAGAGATGAAATCCGACGATCATAAGGAAATCACCTTAAGAGTCTGTTTGAATAAACTATGAAACCAATAACAACACCAAGAAGAAACAGTAAAAGAAATAAACATTGAGTGGGGGTGAGAGTGATAGCTCTGTCAAATACATCCACAAAATTGAGAAACTAATTTTTCAAAGCATAGATGAAATCTATAGATCAGGATGACAACGATAGAGAACAAAGCGAGGTGAGGCGAAGGCGATAAGGCAAGAGCGATTGTTGCTGAGGCCCGAGAACATGGAAGGCAAAATCCATGGAAATCGGCACGGATAGAGCAGTATAGAATTGGGCAGCTGACGATGTGGAGGGTCGAGGTGCAGACTGGGGCGAGATCCATGACCCTTGGCTCTCGGCGCAAACGATGGAGTTGTGAAAATCCGAGGAGAGTACAATGATAAGATAGATAGCGGAGGTGTCAGCAATAGTGGAGTTGCTAGGCAAATGATGAACGGTGGCTTTGAGGGGGATGGAAAGCACAACGAAGAGGAGGGGAAAAAAGGAGGGAAAGTGCTCCCCCATAATAGATAGAGTTTCATTGTGTACTACCATATACTTTCATTCATCATAAGTATCAAGGTGTTACGGACCAAATCTGGAACGATTAGTTTGTAGGATAATTTTGAAACTTTAGGTAGTAATAGAATCGAGAAATAGGGTTCTAATGTTTTTAGTTTCATATCAATCAGATGTTTGGATGTAAGATATAATTAAAATAGTGGATCAAGGTCAGAATAGGATAGAATAGTAAATATTCGATATTGCGGCGATCATCGGATAGGGTGGCTGCTGGAGGTAACGGTGGCTATGAGTTGGAGGTAGAATTAGAATTTACTTAGATCTACACCTAGAAAGATAACGATTTAATGGCTACTATAGTAAAAGATAAGGACGATAAGTAATGCAAGATAACTGAACTCAACTCAATATTCCTTCTATTCAATTTCCTCCTGAATCAAGAAGCCCAGCCCTTAATATATATAGAGGTTGGGTATAATGAGGCCTACTCGAACTAGCCCTAAAGGCTTATACGACTCGAACTAGGACTTATCTTAGAGACTTACATAACTTAATTAAACTTGTCTTAGTGGCTTACATGACTTAACTAGACTTAGAGATAAATATGACTTAATTAAATTAGCCTTTCTTATCCTTCTTGGAATGATTCTTCATTCTACCATAGAGAATATGAAAAAACCTTGAATACAGAAGTTATAAATTAGGATGTTTTCGATCTTCTTCACCCTTTTGCATTGAAATAAGAAATAAAAAGGACCCCTAAACTTTTTTAGGTTATAAATGTCACCCTTCTTGGGGGAGTCAGCTTAAATGACAGTTATATTAGGCAAAATTAAACCAAAATGACCTAGATGCCCTTGTGACCTTTATATGATTCTTTAATTAAATTAAGATAAAAAGATATATATTAATTTAATTTAATTTTCCTTATAATATTAATATAAAAATACCCTCAATCATCTTCCTCCCCTTCACCATCACCGATTCCCTTCTTCACCATCGTCAACCGCTAGGATGCTGTGACAATTGTGGCACTTGGTGGCAAGGAGGCGAGGATGCGATGGTCGGTGGGGGGTTGCAACTGTTGCACCGATCACACATACCCTAGAACTTGCGATGGGGAAGGGATGTGCTGTATATTTATTCCCCAAATAATTCATTTCCCATTTAAAATTCTCCTCACATAATTCACTATTCTCTCTCCCTCTCTTATGTGCTTAATATATATAAAGAACTCAAATGCATTCATCAACCTAACTCTCTTACCTCCCCTACTCCATAGTCCAAACCAATCCCTAGCTCTCGAAATATAGCATTTATCCTCTTCTACCTCTTTTCTCCTCCTCTTCCTCCTTTTCTTCTAGAGCGGCTTCTCCTTTTCTTCTTCCTCTACTCTTGCATCAGAATCCCCAAGCTTGTAGAAAAGAATATTATGCTAACTCGTCGCCGATGCAGGCACCTCGCAATGATGTTAGGCATAACGTTGGACTTAAAGCATGGGTGACGAGTAGAATTGATTATGACATTTAGGTACTTTCATAAATTAATATCTTTTGCTGATTAAATTGATGATTTCATTGACTTGTTAAGGATATAGTTAGTCATTATACGTATTTTGCGTCACTTTGCTCCTAAACTTTGACTAAAGTTTAGAGAGATATTGTAACCTAAAAATTTAGAGGTTCCCATAAAATGGGTATAGTTCACAGGATATCCACGTAATTAACTCTATTTTTTTTAGAATTAAAACTCATACATGTAAATTGAAAAAATCACTCAGATAAAGTAGGAAGAGAGATATCAAAAGATTCTCTTAAAACGGCTACGAGTCATCAAAACTAGAATCTCTTTGTGCCAATGCATCTCATCTCAAATATCTCATAATATTTGAAAAGAAAATTTTATGAAATAAGAATAGTATATCTATAACACAAGGATCTAGTACATAGTTATATGTTATCTAAATACTACCAATTTTATATAAACTCTGAAAATTAAATTTAATTCCAAATTATTTATTTATTTATTTTGACTTGAACGAGATGACACATTGATTATGATTCGGAAAAGTGGTACATCCTATCAACATTAAGTAAAGCTCTGAAAAATAATATTTTAAAACATCTCTTAAAAAAATCAATTTTAAATATAACTTCAAAACGAAATGGAAATTCCGAACTCTAGGGGGATACATCCAAATATGATTCAAAAAAGCGCTGCATCGTAATCCTTCTCGTCAAATGGAATCAATTTGAACATCATTATCCTCTCTTACTCGGTCAAATGATCGTTGACCAGTTCATAATCATCTTAACACGAATCTTACAACACACGCTACGCGCTGAAGGGACCGCTAGGGACACGTGGCAAAATCTAAGGGAGGGAAATGCCCGAGGTGACTTAGCGGCCAAGGATTCGCAACGCAGCAGCTCGCCGAGCTTCCGGAACCTTCAATCGAAACGTGGCGAGTGTTCGACGCGTGGGGAACCACGTCACCGGTGAGATCTTTTCTAGTTCTGGAAATATCTGGAGACCGCTCCGCCTATAAATAGATGTGGCCTCCTCCAAGGTCGAAGCTTTACTTCGTCGCCAAGAACTCTAAACCACCCAAAAAAAAAGAGAACTGAGATAGAGATCGAAAAAAGAGGAGGAAAAGAGAGAAAAAGAAAATCACCAACTTTGAGATCAGAAAGAAATCGTTGAAGAGATCAAAAATATGGCAGTGGTGGAGCACCAAGATAGAAGAACAGATATGTACCAACTTGAGAGGTGAAAATTTTTTACCCATTTTTTGTTTATTTCGTTATGATCGGGCTTTATTTAATCTTCTCATCTTTTTCGTTCAAGTCTGTGTGCGGATTGCTCGTTTGTAGGTTAGGGTTTTAATTGTTAGAGTTTATTGTTAGGGGTTAGGGTTCCATTTTAAAGTAGAAAAACCTTAGGTGTGTTTACTGCGAAAGATCTCATCTTTCTAGTGATCTTACGATGTATGCTGGATATTTTGTTGTTGAGAGGGGACTTGAATAAAATAAATTTGTGAGGTATGTGAGGTTATAGATGGAGCATGTGTAGTGAAGACCTCGATAATTTTATGTGTAATGGAGCATGTGAGGTTGTGAGTTATAGGGAGAATGATGAGTTTTGCGTTTATAATGTTTGTCTTAATTACTCTGAGAAGGGAAAACTGACCGATGCCTTGAAGGGTCTGATGAGTTTGATTTGTAATGGGATGTGTGAGTCTGTAGTTGCTTGTGTGCGGATGATCAATTTTCCATTGTAGTGTTTGGGTTATTTACAGTAAGAGAATGGAAAACCTGGAGTGTCACTTTTCTCTTTTTCGGTTTTTGGTCTTCTACTTTTTAATTTCTGTTTATTTGTGTTAATCTTGCCTACGAATGTGCTTTTTCGTGCCTATAATTGTTCACATTCTTCGCTGGTCATATAACATCTATTGGTTTGTTTCTAGTGAAATTAGAACATGCAGAGAAGGCAGGCCAGAGATAGTTGACGTAATTGATTTCATCAAATTTCTAGGTGCGGATACAAACAATCTGATTTTTTCCATGCAAAATAATGTATTATTAGTGTAAATTGAATCTCTTATGTTATTTTTAACAGGAGGAACTCTCGATTGATAACTCTTGTATCTCAATCACAAGGAAAGGTCTGCTTGTAGTTTAAAGAAGCGATTATAGGGGAAAATATGCTATGCTGAAATCGGTTGTTTTTTCTGATGATGTATTGGGGGCAACACTAATACTTATAAACAACGTGTGACCACACATGGCTAGTCCGTTGATGAGATAATTACAATTCTTAAGGAATTATGGTTTTGTATAGTAATCATGGAAGACCTGTAGTTCAATGCTTGGTACAGCGGGTAAAGGGCTCATATTTATAGACAACTATATTACAATTCTTAAGGGGATGTGGTGTGGTAATCATGGAAGACCTGTAGTTCAATGGTTGGTACAGTTTATAAACGATTATATAGCCACCGATGGCTAGTTTATTGATAAGATAATTACAATCCTTAACGGATGTGGGTTTGTGTGGTAATCATGGAAAATCTGTAGTTCAATGCTTGGTATAATTACAGGGTTCTGGATCTCGAGGAAGAGCGTCTGTTTTCTCTTTTGGCACATAGAAAGTTGAGGCAAAGAGGGTGGATGTCGAGTCAGAATTGACAGAAATTATTGACAAGATGATTTTGTAAGATACAAAAATCGGGAGGTCCTAGGAAGTGAAGTTTTGATGGTTGATGGGTTTAGAGTCCTAAATTTTGTGTCAGGAGATTTGTAATGTAGTTTTTCAGTAGTCTTGTGGCTTTTGCATTGTGCATTTACTGTATGGCCTGTGAGTAGCATCTGATCTAATCTAAGCACATAGATCGGGGAACAGAAATTAATAATTTTCACAAGTCGAAATTATTAGTTGCTGATGATTGATGTCCTATTCTATTATATGATCACAAGTGCTTTTCTCTTTGATCCCCTCTGTTGTCCCTGTCTGAAGATATTGACTTGGTTATGTTATCTTCTTTTCGCAAGTGTAGTCTTTTATAGCTGCATTGCTCAACTGCATTGCTGACCTATTGTTTTTTTTCTTCTTCCAGGAAGAAGAGACCACGTAGGGCAAGGGATGGACCAAACTCTGTTGCAGAAACCATTAGACAGTGGAAAGAGCGCAGTCGTCAACTAGATTACACTGTAAATGTTGATAAACGTATTCGAAGGGCACCTGCGAAGGGTTCAAAGAAAGGCTGCATGCGGGGAAAAGGAGGTCCAGATAACACCCGGTGCAATTATCGTGGCGTGAGGCAGCGGACTTGGGGGAAGTGGGTTGCTGAAATCCGTGAACCCAATAGGGGTAATCGTTTATGGCTTGGAACTTTTCCTGATGCCTTGCAAGCTGCTCTTGCTTATGATGAAGCTGCAAGGGCCATGTATGGTACGCTAGCCCGCCTCAATTTTCCAGATAAAAATGCTGTTGCCAAAGTTAGTGATACTCCAACGTGCTCAGAGTCATGTGAGTCCACAACGACAACATTATATGGCTCTATAACTAGTTCACATCACCGAGAGGTGTCTGACCTTTCGGATCCCAGTAGAAATGAGCTAAGAATGCCGAAGGTAGAGCAGGGTGAGGAATTCAAGAGTAGCTCTCCGTTCGTTGGAGAAGTTGCGGATAAGGTGAAGGATGAAACAAATGAAGAGGTGTTTGCTCCTCTGGAACCAATAGCAGAACTCGTTCGGGAGGATGATGGTATCAACTATGATGTATTTGATATAGATGAGTTTTTGAGGATGTTAGATGCAGATCTGGAAGGCAGCACGGGGCAAGTTGGAGAGAATGGTGTTGGTGGAGGTGGTGAGTACAACCCTTTCTCAAATCCGTTGGAGTTCACAGATGCCGGTGGTTCGGTTATGACAAGCCAGATTGAGCGAGAGCTGAACGGGCTGCAAGACAGCCCGATCGACGACTTCACGTTTGATCTGATGTTCTAGTAGGATCTCATAGGTTATTATCCTTCCGTGGATAGCTGCATCAACGTGTTCTTTGATTCAGCTTGTCGCTGGTTCTCCTTGAGTGTTTTTTAGGTTGAGGAAGCCATGCTTGTTGTAACACAGAATGTGTTTTGCCATTTTACATTTTATTCCTTTGTTAGTCCTTTTAAGGTCTGTAGGGCAGTAGGTTGACACTGTACAGTATCTGAGCTAGCTCTCTTTTTCCTTTCGTTCCTTCTTCTACGTCAATATGCTGTACTGAAAATAAAACCATGCAGAAGTGAATAAGAATTTTGCTGATGAAGGGATCATATACTACTTTTTGGTGCCTTGTACTTTGGTGGTTTTCGTTGTGTAATCTTTTCTGAAGGACCACCAGTGCTGTTATAATTTCTCGAACAAACATTTTCTTCAATCTGGAGAAGGGATCATGGATGAATTCTTAGGTACTGCAATGCTTCTCTTTTGATATTGCAAAAGTTCTGCAAGATTCCAACAGCTTTGCTTGGGTGTTTGAAGATCTTGCATCTACAAGTTCATATGCTTATTATCTGATGAACACACATGTTCTCTGTGATTTGAATGAGGGCAAATAATTAATGCATCAGTTGATAGAATAAATGGTGTTAGGTGTTAGTTTAATGAATTAGTCATGGATTAAGTGGGAATCGGGTGTCCTGCTTCTTTGTTCCAAATAAACAAATGCAAAAGGAACCTTTACCTCTTTCTGTTTTGCTATGTTAAGGTCAAAGGGAATTATCTCGTGGAGAAAAATAAGATAAAATTAGTTACCTTCTCTAACGACCCTAACCAAACCTTTGCAAAAATGTCTTCTATTGGGGCACCTAATTCTTTGATTTGAAGTACAAAAGAGAGCTTTTTTAATTAGTGGGCTAGTTAAGTTTGTCAAAAGCCCTTACTAACTCCCTGCATGGCATCTCAGACTCAATGACCAAATGGGCATCTCTCACATCGGTAAGCAAATCAAATCCAAAACAGAAGCTATGAACCTGGAGATCCCCTGGTGAAACACTCACCAACCAAAGGACCAGTGGGTATAACAACTCCCATAGAATTTTAACCGAATGGTTTTGCCAAGAAGCTCGGCCAACTCAAAATTAATAACTCAAAACCATCTCCACAAATTGAAACCTAATCTTCCAAACACAAACAACTCCATTACTTTCAAGTGTATGACTCTATAAATAGCACATCCTCCCAAGTTGCATCACAACACACCTGAAGTCTTCCAAACAACTAGAATCCAGAGCAGAGATGGAGGCCCAAACAAATGCAGCAATGTCATGCAAGCTCTTCTTTGTGCTTCTGTGGCTTTCACTTCTGTTCACTTACACCACTGCAAAAGTCCACTACCATGAGTTTGTTGTAAGTCTCTCTACCCCTACCAATTATTTGCTCTTCCTAATAGTATGACAGACAAATATTGTCGATACTTAATGTTTAAGTTTTTGTGTCTAACTGATTATCTAATATGATATCAGAATTAATTTTTCTTGAGGTAATGAGTTCAGACCTGATCAACACCCTTAGTTCTCTTTTCTCTAGTATTGCTATTAGCTAAGCAGTACATATTATTATTATTCAGGTGCGAGAGGGTGTGTTAAAAATATGACATACATTGTTAAATGTGTTCTTCTTATAAATATATGATCTAATTTTATGGATTAAATTGGATGCCAATAGATGCAAGCTACGCCAGTGAAGAGGCTGTGCAGAACTCGCAAGATAATTACAGTAAATGGGCAGTATCCAGGACCAACGCTGGAGGTCAACAATGGAGACACACTAGTGATCAAAGCTATCAACTTAGCTAAATACAACATGACTCTCCACTGGTATAACTTTATTGCATGCACACTCATATATTGTTGTATAGATCTATTATGTGATATTATTGTTCTTTGTGATGTTTATGATGTGATTAGGCATGGGGTTAGGCAGCTAGGGAATGGTTGGGCAGATGGGCCAGAGATGGTGACCCAGTGCCCAATTAGGCCTGGGGGAAGCTACACTTACAAGTTCACAATCCAAGGCCAAGAAGGGACTTTGTGGTGGCATGCACATAGCTCATGGCTGAGAGCAACTGTTCATGGAGCTCTCATCATCTACCCAAAAGAAGGCACCACCTATCCTTTTATCAAGCCCAAAAGAGAATTCCCAGTCATACTTGGTACTAACTAACTAGCTAATTAACTTAATCACCACAAGATCCTAAAATAGTTTCTTCTTAGAACAAAGTGTACTTGCCCTTGATTATAGAGAGACTAATACTTAATTTGGTGATCATGAATAGGTGAGTGGTGGAATAGGAACCCAATTGATGTTTTGAGGCAGTCCATGAGGACTGGTGCTGCTCCAAATGTATCAGATGCCTTCACCATCAATGGCCAGCCAGGAGATCTCTACAGCTGCTCAAGCAAAGGTGAACCATCTACCTTCTTTATTTCACATAATTTTCTTAAAATCTACTAGGAAATAAAAGGTGGGGAGTAGTCAGCGGATCCACAATTTTTAAAAAATGGCGACTAAATTGTATGTTATATTTTCTTTTGCTACTGAAATCATTAGTCGTTCAAATTTGTTATTTTTAAGGATTATTAATATAAATACATCTAGATGAGCAAAATACTTGTTATTTTATTTATTTTCTTTAAGTTTGGAGAATTAAATATGGATTACTGAT
Source organism: Typha angustifolia (assembly GCF_048772165.1). Classification (NCBI taxonomy): domain Eukaryota; kingdom Viridiplantae; phylum Streptophyta; class Magnoliopsida; order Poales; family Typhaceae; genus Typha; species Typha angustifolia. The sequence goes on along the minus strand of NC_133252.1, from coordinate 3,438,097 downwards.
TTGTTTTTCTTATATAAAAAATATTGGATAGTTTTTCTGAATGATTTTAAATAATTTATACAAGGATAAAATAGAGCTCATTAATTTTGATGAGGACTATAAAATTTTAAAGTATGTAGTGATAGTTATGATATTTGGAATAGTATTTTCGACTCACATATGTCACACTGCAGAGACTACTGTCATCCCTGTCGCCGCCGGCGAGACGAATCTCCTCCGGTTCATTAATGCGGCGATGAACAATGAGCTGTTCATCGCCATCGCCGGCCACTCGATGACCGTGGTCTCAGCTGACGCGGCCTACACCAAGCCGTTCACTACCTCCGTCCTCATGCTCGGCCCGGGCCAGACCACCGACGTCCTCCTCACTGCCAACCAGCCCGCCGGCCGGTACTATATCGCCGCCCACGCCTATGCCAGCGCTCGTGGCGTCCCCTTCGACAACACCACCACCACCGCCGTCCTCGAATACAACAACTGCCCCCAAACCACCACCAAAATGCTCCCCCCTCCGATGCTCCCTCTGCTCCCTGCATTCAACGACACGAATACCGCCACCGCCTTCGCCGCCGGGATCAAAAGCCCCGGGCTCGTAAAGCTCCCTGGGCCGGTCGACGAGCACATATTCTTCACCGTCGGGCTCGGCCTCTTCAACTGCCCGCCGAGGCGGCGGTGCGGCGGCCCGAACGGCACCCGGTTCGGCGCGAGCATGAACAACGTCTCCTTCACTCTCCCGAAGACCCTGTCCCTCCTCCAGGCCCACTACCTCGGCGTGCCCGGGGTGTTCACCGCCGACTTCCCGGCTTTCCCGCCGGTCCAATTCGACTACACCGCCAACAACATCAGCCGTGCATTGCAACAACCCGTACGCGGGACAAAATTGTTTAGGCTCAAGTATGGATCGGTGGTGCAACTCGTGCTGCAAGGCACGAATATCTTCGCAGGGGAGGAGCATCCCATGCACATACATGGCTACCACTTCTACGTGCTGGCTACCGGGTTCGGAAACTATAATCCGGCAAGAGACAACGCGAAGTTTAACCTAATCGACCCGCCGCTGAGGAACACGGTCGGCGTGCCGGTGAACGGGTGGGCGGTCATCCGGTTCCGGGCGGATAACCCCGGGGTTTGGCTTGTGCATTGCCATCTCGACGTGCACATCACTTGGGGCTTGGCCATGGCCTTCTTGGTGGAGAACGGAGTTGGGGCGTTGGAGTCCACACAGCCTCCTCCTAGGGACTTGCCAGTTTGCTAAATGGGTTAAGATGTTGGTGTTTGCTTCTGCTGCTGCTATTGTTGTTGTTTTTAATTTTTCGTGCATCCACTTGGTCCTGTTGTTGTATGAATCGATATCAAGCATTGTTGAGTGTATTTAGTGTTCACGAAAGCCTAAACGGAGTACTATGTAATTGTTCCCAGAGTTCATGATTGGAACTATTTAAAAATTACTTGAAACTGCTATTGACTACAGAGAGCTTGAAGAATATCCTCTTAACAATTACAGTGTCTCCAAATAAAGTCCAACCTATTTGAATTACTAAGGAATTTCATTTAAATGGAAATCAATGAATTCAAGTTAAAAAAGAAAAAGAAAAGCTACAGAATTGAAGAAATGGGAGTCAGTGTACTACCTAAATGAGTACCTATCACCACCATTGGTGAACAAGAACACCCCTCTCCCTAAGAGAAGTGAACAAATCTAAGCACTCCCTGTAAGTGTGGTTATACTTTGGCGACCTCTCTCCTGGGCAACACTTCTGCCACCTGTTGTAATGGCACTCCAGGAACAACTCGTCAACCAAGCAAATAGCCCCTGTCTCGAGTAATCTTGGAATCAGATCGAACTCGCTCCCCTCCACGTCCATCTTCACCACCACGTAATCCTTCTCCGCCACCGCCGCCGCCTTCAGCCACTCCGCGAAATCAAACCCAAGAATCTCTCGCACCTCGCCGCTCCGGACGGAAGAGGCGGCGGCCGGGCGGATTCGACCCATGCCGCCGCCGCCGCCGCTTTGGTTTCCTCGATCGATTTCGAAGGTGAGGGTCTCGTTTCGGAGCCAGGCTGCGAAGGGTAGCAAGTTTACCTTGTGCTTGTGGGCGTATTGGGCGTGGAATGCGGGGTCCGCTTCGACGGCGAAGATCTCGAAGGTGCGGTTTTGCTTCGGGTACTGCTTCTTGAACCAGCTCCCGATGCTCGAGCCATAGCTCCGGGCGCCGACGTCGATATAGATGTATCTGTTCTTGAAGCTTATGTCGACCATGGAAGGGAGGTACTTGATGCTGTTGATGTTCCTTTTGAGAGTTATCCATGGCTTCAAGGGCTCTTCTTGGATAAGGGGCTCTAAGGATTGGAGGATTTGGAGGTTGCGATCTCGAATGGAGCACTTATTCGCGGGATTGGGGTTGGATAGAGGATTATTGGGATTCTTCTGGAAGATGATCTGGCGCAGGGGAGAGGGCGATTCTGGGCCGTCGATCTCGCGCGAGCGGAGGAATCGGAAGGTGGGGAGGAGAGCGCGGAGGGATTGGAGGCTGTAGGCGTCCCCGGCGGAGGCGGTGTGGAGGACGAGGAAGCCATCCGGCTTTAAGACTCGGGCGATCTCCGAGGCGAGATCCGCCGGACGCTTGGATCGGTCGAGGGCGCGGTCGGCGAAGACGAAGTCGAAGTTGGAGGGGAACGGGAGGCGGAGAAGGCCGCCGGCCCCGACGACTAGCGGCGAGCATTTCTTCCTCGCGACGCCGAGGGAGTTGGGGACGCCGATTTCTCGCAGAGCGAGGACTTCGTGGCCGGCGGGGGTGTCGACGCAGAGCGACTTGGAGGACGAGGAGAGGAATCCCTCGGCGATGAGGTCCTGGAACACGGCGGAGTAGTACTCCACTGTTTTCCTCCACTCACGACTGGTCCATAGCGCAGGGGTGGCGGCGCCACCACCTTCCTCCACGCGGACGAAGGCGGCGGTTCCGGCGGCGGAGGCCGGCGAGGAGAGGAGACAGAAGTCACCGGCGCCGCCGCAGGAACCGCCGTGGACGGTGACGACGTAGACGAATCGGAGAACGAGGGCGAAGACGCCAAGGAGTAGGACACGGACGAGGAGGTTGCGCGCCGAGCTCGGCTTCGGATCCATGTCCGGGGAAGAAGGAGAAGCTTCGAAAGCCTAACGGTAACAATTACGGCGAGGTGGACAAACGAGAGCAGAACCGAGCGGCGGAGGTGTGGTTGGCGCCGACGAGGGCTTTGAAATAGAAGGATTTGATAGGGGCACAATTGGAGTCCATGAGACCAGGTAGTATACGATCTCTGTCGGGCTTTTATCTTCTTCGCCTCCGGTCTTATTCCTTGCCGTGTTTCGGTAAATTGCCGGAAATACCCTTTCACGTGAAACTGGACTGTTCATTTTTGTGACCTTTCTCGCGATGGCTGTATGCTGAGGGTTAGATTCACGAGAAACCTAACAATCCGTTGAGACAGATACGAAAAGCTGCAACTAGGTTTCACGGGTGGAACCGGTGGCAAGTTTATGTAAATTAAGAGAAAAATAGGGGCCTGCTCGAAAGGATGCAGAGAGAATGGAGTCACAGGTGTAGTATTGGCAATATTATCGTGGCAATCGGAGTCTCTGACTCGGAGAATGTGAACCGTCGAAGCGAGAAGTGGACGGCTGAGATTGAGGCGGTGCATGTGAATTACTTAATCGACTGGTGATTCAGGATCATATCTATCGACCAGTATACACCGTGCCCACACGCCACGTAAGTGAGTTGCGGGAAAAGTTTTAGAACCTGCACTGTAAAGGATCCCTTTATTAGATGAACCTTCAAGTGTCCAGCTTGGCAATCGTCCAAATGTTAGTTACGTGTAACGTGCTTCGTTGTCTTTTACACCAACTTACTACTCCTCCTCCTTTTCTCTCTCATCTACTCGCCCTTTTATTTGTTGTTTAATATTCCAATCCCTCCTATTATTACTCCTCTTCCTTCCCTTCTATTCTCGTACCCAATTTTTTTTTATAAAAAAAATGGCAGCCATCTCCGATAGCTCGAATCCGTACCCCGAGGAGCTTCCGGAACCCACCGCCCCGCCGGATCTCGAGAAGGCCTCGCCTGCCGCTGGCTCCGGCGCAACCGCGGGCGACGGAGGAAGCGCGGTGGTGACGTCGGTCGTGCGCCGATGGAGGCGGGAGGATCTCCTCGTGAAGAGCGCTCTCCTCCTCCATGGGGTGGCGTGCCTCTTCTCACTCGTCTCCTTCACCCTCATGGCCTCGAATAAGCACGGGGACTGGAAGAATTTCGATCACTACGAGGAGTACAGGTAAGAATGATCCAATTCCGAGGATAGATCTACTAGACTGGATCTTTTGGGATAATTGGAGGCGTTGATCTGATTTAGGTATATAGTGGCGATTTCGGTGCTTGGTTTCTTGTATTCGCTGGGACAGGTGGCGAGGCAGGTCCATTTGCTTAATGGCGGGACGGATCCGGTGCCGGGAACCGCTTCGAGATTCGTGGATTTCGTGGGAGATCAGGTGAATAATCCTATCTCTGTTTGGTTTCATTTCTTGGTGATTGCATATTTTATTACTCTTTGACGTTTGTGTTAATTCTCTTGGAGAAATATGTTTGAAGGACGGATTATTTTATATACTTTGAACCATGCTCCTTGATCGATTTGCTGTCGCATTAAATGTAGCTTTGGCTGTATGAGAGGGACCACCATAATGTTTAATTGGAAATATATGCATCAGTATCAGGTAATGTAGTGATAGGTCAACTATATTATATACTCATTAAACTCCTTCCTTGACTTGTTTGTATGCTCAAGACTTAGAAAGATCAAGTAAGAAGGCCATGAAATTGAATTATGAGAGGACTTCAGAATTACATGATGAGATTGTTGTAACTTAAAACCTGGGATTTCGTTATCTTAGATGAAGCTAAATGATGATTTACAGTAAATGCTTAAGTTAGGAAATGGTGCATGATAATTATCTTTATTCAGACAGTACTTTTTGTATATTGATGAAATAATATTGCCCTATTAAACATCTCGCAGCAAGTATATCCACGAGAGCAATAAATAAACAGATTTAGGCATTAGTACTCAAATTTATGAAGTTTATATGTTAGGAGTGTTGATTATGTGTATATTTTGGTCAGTTTAGTATTTGAAGCTTCTTGCTTGATATATGGATAAACTAGCATAGTAAGAAAGATATTTGATTTGTATGACCTTTCAGCTGATCTTTGTAGATTTCATATTGAAATTTTGTAAAATAAACAAGCTAGCAGCCTAGCATTTTACATCATAGAGATGTTTTCTCTCTTTTTAGTCCTTCAGGCAAGATTTGATGGTATATAAATGCAAAAATAGAACTTCCAGCTATAATATGAGAAGAAGGTAGAGATGTAACTAAGTTATTGTGAAGATGCCATTGTTCTGCTATTTCCCAGGATCAGTGGTAGATAAGTTTTAATCTTGCTCAATGAATGTGTATTTAAGAACAATGTTTCAGATGATGATTCTTCTCAACTGGCATGAAAATGATGTCTCTTTACAAAGCCCAATGATAATTCCATTCTGCATCTCGAAGAAAAAGGAGTGTCTTCATATATGCTTTTTCTTCTTTGGTATTTTTGGCTGAAAGTGAAGAACGCATTTTTCAGGTGATTGCATATCTATTGATCTCTGCATTGTCTGCTGCTATCCCTCGTACCAATCAAATGCGAGAAGGAGCAGATAATATATTCACTGATGCATCTGCAGCATCCATTAGCATGGCTTTCTTTGCATTTTTGGCCTTTGCTTTCTCTGCTCTTATATCTGGATTCAAACTATCCAAGCAAACTTATGTATGAATGTAAAAGCCTTGTGTGTAATACCCTACATACCAAAATTGTCGTGTAAAAGCCTTTTGTTTTGCAATTCTTTTGCCGTCCCTTAGACCCCAAGTCTTGTCATTCATTCAGTACATACATATTCTAATTTGTAAAGCCTCTTTTTGTGTAATTATCTTCGAGTCTGTCAACCGCGTACAATTAAGAACAACTTGTTGTTAATCGTGTTCTTATGTTGTCAAGAACAATTACATAATTGATAGATATTTTGTGGCCGTATTCATTGTAATGCTCTACCATACGTCTGAATGATAGTGTTTGTACAAGGTGCGAATCTTAAACTGAGGCCTGAGATGATGTCCACAGTTTCTTAACGCTTTCCAACTTCTACACACATCGATTAAAAGCTGTTATTTTCTCCTCTTGTGGTTCACAAATCAGAACTGGAATCTTTATGTGCAGGTAATCTTCAGATCATATTGCTTGGTTTTGTTTAATATGTTGACGAGCAGGAAGGTCATTTCTTATATGAGATTTACCTATTAATGAATTGAATATGATCTTGAAGGCAAATCAAATTTCCTGATTAAAATTTTAGGTTGTTGAAACTTGACAGTGATTGGACCTCTACTTGTTAATTTATTTTTTTACCTCATCTATAACTTTCATTTGTGTTTATGAAAGAGCAACGATTCTCTACAAACAGTAACATCATCTTTGTTTTTTTTATCACACTTTTATCGCTAATATACCTATCATCAAAGGGAAAAGGGAAATTTAGCTAATGATCCTTGGTGATATTTTATGACCAGTGTAGCTACGTGGCAGTATGCCATATGATCCTTGGTGATATTTTATGACAAAGATTGCAGATATTTTGGGCAAATAAAGAAAATAGAAAATGACACGAAAAATGAGAAAAGGACACCAAACTATTAATTATTTAAGATATCCTTGTCAATGTCAATGCCACTATAGTTCCATTTTTATAAGCTAGTGATAAAGACCCATTTATTACGAAAAGAGTGATTAGCGGCTGCTCTAAGACTCAAGTCCATTAATAATATTTAATAATAAGACTTATAGTGACTAAAAACAAGATAAATACCCTTTTTTTCTCTTGTAATTCTCAACAAGACAACAACAACATTTTAATAAAAATGTAAAAAAGATTTATGGCGTTTCGTATTATTTTTCTTCCATTAGGATCCAAACGGGCATAAGATACACCCAACCGCACAACCCGACAACCCAATAATAATTCTTCGTCACGTTCACATGCACTTTCCCCTTTTCCACCACAAACGGATATGAATGGTGACGTGTCCCGATAACACCAACCCGCGGTTTGGTGGTACACTGATTTGATTCCCATCCAACTTCCTTCTCCACCTTCTGATCCCAATCACGCCGCCCACCTGTCCATTAAAACAGGCCAAGACAATAGACAATACCGTGGGTATCCCCGACTGGATAAGATCGGTGGATAGAAAGGTCTATTTGATATTTCCTCGTAACTACCCTTACCTTTATGATAAAATAACGCAAAGAACCAGGACTTTTTCGTAGTTATGTTGATCTTTTCGGGCATTAAGATGTCACCCCTTTATATAATTACATTTGCAGACCTTTTGTTGTCCACATTGGTATTGGTACTTACTTGAGAGAATATAGAGGAGAGAAGAAGGGAGTGGGTATGGATGTAATTAGAGGGAGATGCGTGTCGAGTTTGAATCCGGACGCCGCGCCGTTCGTGCCGGTGGCTTACCAGGCGGTGGAGGACTACTCGCCGGAGTGGTGGGATTTGGTGGAGAACACCGCCTGGTTCCGCGACTACTGGCTTCGCGAGTGCTTTTTGGACCCCCAAATCAGCAATATTTACGAATCAGACCCTGTGCTCCCCGACGACGTCGACGCCCTCTTCTACCCGTCCTCACGTACGTATCCCTTAATTTCCCCCTTTTTTCTCTCTTTATTTTGCAAAGAGCCTCCTAGATATCCTGTATTTGCGAACCAGGACCTCCATTTTTTCCTTTATTCTTTTGCGAAGGGAAACGCCACCAAAGGAAAAGAAATGTCAGCATAAAACTAAAAGAAGTAGGTGGTGACTTGCAAAAAAAAAAGTCACTACTTTTCTTGAGCCCCCATTAAAAAGACAATCATTTTTCGTTCGTTATATAATTATATTTGGGTGTTTTACATATCGCCTCCTGCATTTTAACTCATTGTTTTCCCCAACCCTTCTTAAATCCTACTTTTCTTGTCCTAAATGTTCTCCCAAATATTATGTAAAAGATAGGGTGCAATTTGTAAATATCACGAAAAAGACAGAGTAACATGTGTATTCTGGATCACCGTTGTATCTTAATCGTGCGGTCCTAAGAGGTCGTATTCTTTGTTCACAGAGGACGGAGAGGAGGAGGATGATAAGAGTCCAAGGGACATCGTGAGTTGGGCCGTGGCAAAGTGGAGAGGCCCACGAAGTGTTATTAATGGGCCCAAGTACGCGGAGAAGGCGCCAAAAATCGTGAACTCGAGGGTGAGTCCGAGGACGATTCAACAACCGCGGTGAGGTGAGTTGACCCGAGTCGTGCCCGGGCCCCCGAGTCAGGAAGACGTGGCTTCTCTTGTAATTTGCTTGTGTTTTCTGGTCAATTGCTGATGTAATTTTATTTTTCCTTTTCTTTTTAATCGTAAGAAAGTTGGGTTTGTATAGTTTCTAACTCATAAATAATAAGAGACTACGTCTAGGAGGGGGTTAAATCCCTTTTCTTTATGCTTGCGGATAAGATAATTGTGGTGGAAGTAAATAAGATTAAAAGATGAAAAGAAAATTCTAAAATTACCTCGTTACTCTCTTTATTGTTATGTTTTGAGATTATTTTGGGATTTTTGTTAGAGTGAGGATGATCAAGATTATCATATGTTGTCTGTTCTAATTCTAAGGTTCTTCTTCTATTTTTATTTTTAAATATGATAAGAATTGTCCAATATGTATGAGTAATTACATATTGATATGAATCCAATATTGATGAAATCATATTCATATCAGTTATCTATCTATGAGAAAAAAAAATAGGTGACACATATTAGATCATGTACATATATAGATTATTGTTTACTTTACTTAGTTGTTAATAAGCTGTCATTAGTCTAATTGTGTTGCGTGGCATTGTGGCTAAAATAATTAGTTACCTATTTGTAGCTTCTTCTCTGTAATTCTTAAAAGAGCGATCAGTGAGAGTTTTCTCCTGCATTTCATTCTTTGCTCTTAGCTTGATATGACACTTTAAGATTTAGGTTAACTATAGAAAGGTAAAATATGTTTTCTCATATAATTATTAGAAGAACACGGCAAGAGGAGAGAGAGTTGATGGAAGAAAGATGAGGAATAAAGTTTGGGAAACACCAAACTTTGTTCTAACTATGGTTAAATATATTTTGCCTCTGGTTCTTTAGAATAAAAGTAGTTTGTCCATTTAAATTTTGTTTTGTATCACTCGTGTCTCTTTATATTTTAAACTAAAATATAAATATAGACACTATCAGGGAGGATGAAAAAATGATTTAGATGTGGTTTACCTCGTAAGGACATTGAATTCGCTAGGTCGAACCTAGTTACTATCGAAATCTTCATTTCAACAATAGTTAGAAGTGTAAATGAGTTATGCTGGCTTCAGCTCAAGCTCAACTCAAAATTAATTTTGAGCCTTAATTTTAGGCTCATGCTCGACTTAGCTCAATTCGAGCCGAGCAAATCGAGCCTGAGTCAAATTTGAGCCTAAATTAAGCCTATTATCAAGCCGAGCTGGATTGAGCCCGAGATAAGCCAAAAAGTATTTAAGCTGAATTAGCCAACCTCTTCCCGTCAAACTCCTCACTTCCTCTCATTGTTCTCAACTCTCAAGGATGCCGTCCACCGCCGCATCCGCCTCTCCGACAAGTACCTCCTCAACTGCGAGTTTGGTGTTACCCACCTCTGCATCGACAAGCAGACTTCCGAGGCTCCGAAACCCTAGTGTGGAAATCCATCCCCAAGCAGAAGCTCCAAACAACCATTGATGTTGACGATGTCTGCCGCAAGGTCACCATCATGTCGTCGAGGCGGTAGAAGTGAAGAGAGAGGAGGTTGTAGAGAGCTGTTGCAGAGTGTTGGGCGGTGATCGACAGGGGTAGGAGGCGAAGGGCAGCGACAAACGCGTTAAGGAGGATCGAGTTTGCCGTGAGAGATTTGTTGGAGGAGATCGAGAGGTTAAGGCTGTGGCTCAGGCTCTACTTAGGTTTCGGCCGGATCGTCACGCCACGACGGTGGAGCACGGGATCGCACTTATTACCGCCATGGCGAGGAATGTTGCCTTGGCGGATGCGGGATTGGCCGTGCTGCATAAGTTTGGGAATTAGGGTTTTCTCACCCCTTTATACCGAGCCTGAGTGAGCCGACTCTAGCTCAGGCTTAGCTTAATATTAATTTTGAGCCAGCTTTGACGACTCAGACTCGATTCATCTCTAATCGATTTGAGCCGAACTCGAGCTTCAGCTAAGTCGAGCCTGAGTCGTTTGTTTATTTTGACAACCGTAGTGGTAGTTTCAGGTCGTGGCAATCGAATCTCTTCCTAGCATTTAAACACCAAAGTCCCATCAAAGAATAAGTACTTTTGAGTTTTGGCATGCAAATACCCTACAAGGCTACTCGAATACCCGACACTTAGGAATTTTTCTAGCTCTTCCCCCCATAGCCCCCTACTTTACTCTGTATCGATCTTCATCTCTCTCGATCTCTCGATCTAGGACGATGCCCTCTCCAAGGTTGTTGTCCTCTCTCTCTCTCTCTCTCTCTCTCTCTCTTTCATAAGAATCCGACATTTGATGAAAAGATATTAATAAAATAGTAAAGCAAGGTCAACTAGAACATAACGGTAATTAAACGATGTTGCGGGTTGTCATCAAAGGGTGGCGGAGGGCCAAGAGTAGTGGTGGATGGCCGAAAAGTAGGGTGGCTACTGGTGGAGAAAGATGGTTAGGTTTTGGAGGATCGATATGCTTCTACGGCTATTATCTACTCCTAAAAAGATAAAAACAATTTAATGGCTACGGTAAAAGATAAAAATGAGCTTAACTTAATCTTCATTAGTAGATTTCCCTAATCAACACATGACTACTCCTATTTATAGGAATAGAATCCTAGCAGATTGGATCTACATGCAGATTATCCAATTTATTTAAATTTTAAAATAATAAGATAAAACTAACTACTAACTTAACTTGATTCGACTTGACTCAAATTAACTAATGTTGTCGGGTGGTAACAATAACTAAACTAACATTAACCAGGACATAAGAGTCTTAGATAACTCTATTTCTATTAAATAAATGTATAATTCTATTTAGACTTTTTGAATTATCACCGATTTTTACATACAGTCTTTAAAACAAAATTATTACTCGCATATACCCCTTCACAGCTAAGAAAAATATCAACATATACTCTCTTGAATTAAGAAAAAATAATAACTGTACAACTCCTAAATTTATATTAAAAAATGGTTGAAATGTTGTATGTGATTAAAAAAAAAAGGTTTAGATGCCTCTGGTTCTTTAGAATAAAATTAGTTTTCATTTAAATTTTGTTTTGTGTCACCGTGTCTCTTTATATTTTAAACTAAAATATAAATATAGACACTACCAGGGAGGATGACAAAATGATTTAGATGTGGTTTACCTCGTAAGGACATTGAATTCGCTACGTCGAACCTAGTTATTATTGAAATCTTCATTTCAACAGTAGTTAGGGGTGTAAATTAGCCGAGTCGGTTCCAGCTTGAGCTCGGCTCAAAATGAATTTTGAGCCTCAATTTTAGGCTTAGGCTCGACTTAGCTCAATTCAAGCCGAGCAGATTGAGCCCGAGCCAAGTTCGAGCCTAAATTAAGCTTATTATCAAGCCGAGCTAGATTAAGCCTGAGATAAGCCAAAATTTATTTAAGCTGAATTAGCCAACCTCTTCCTGTCAAACTCCTCACCTCCTCTTATTGTTCTCAACTCTCAAGGATGCCGTCCATCGCCGCATCCGCCTCTCCGACAAGTACCTCCTCAACTGCGAGTTTGGTGTTACCTACCTCTGCACCGACAAGCAGACCTCCGAGGCTCCGAAACCCTAGTGTGGAAATCCATCCCCAAGCGGAACCCTAGTGTGGAAATCCATCCGCAAGGTCGCCATCATGTCATCGAGGTGGTAGAAGTGAAGAGAGAGGAGGTTGTAGAGAGCCGTTGCAGCGTGTTGGGCGGTGATCGACAGGGGTGGGAGGCGAAGGGCAGCGACAAATGCGTTAAGGAGGATCGAGGTTGCCGCGAGAACTTTGCTGGAGGAGATCAAGAGGTTAAGTAAGGCTATGACTCGAATCAACACATGACTACTCCTATTTATAGGAGTAGAATCTTAGTAGATTGGATCTACATGCAGATTATCTAATTTATTTAAAATTTAAAATAATAAGATAAAACTAACTACTAACTTAACTTGATTCGACTTGACTCAAATTAACTAATGTTGTCGAGTGGTAATACTAACTAAACTAACATTAACCGGGACATAAGAGTCTTAGATAACTCTATTTTTATTAAATAAATGTATAATTCTATTTAGACTTTTTGAATTATCACCGATTTTTACATACAGTCTTTAAAACAAAATTATTACTCGCATATACCCCTTCACAGCTAAGAAAAATATCAACATATACTCTCTTGAATTAAGAAAAAATAATAACTGTACAACTCCTAAATTTATATTAAAAAATGGTTGAAATGTTGTATGTGATTAAAAAAAAAAGGTTTAAAAAGTGTAAGTGAAAAACAATAATAATTTAGGTGATCTAAATAAAATTATCTCTTAAATAAATATGTATTCTTAGAGAGTTAAACCTTAAAAATATTGTAAGTTAAATTTAACCTAGTAGCACGAGGAAACAAAAAATATTCAAATAATTTCAAAAAAAATTAAATACGAATTACCCCTTAACTTCATAGCGAGGGAACTGTAGTCATTTAAAACCTATAGTTAGGCTAATTAATGTATATAATTAAATTTGTTTAAAGAAAAACTAATGCTGCTGTATCTTTGATAGTTAAATCTAAAATACAGGGGTGAACTAATAAATACTAATAAGTCAGGATGTAAACGATAATAAAATCTCATCAAACTATCTCTAAAATAAAATCTAGGACGGTAAAAGTAATTTTGGTGGAAGCACAGGGGTCTAAATGCGTATTTAACTCTATTAGTTTGGATCTACCATCACGTGGTTCACACAAAGAGGTGTTGCCGTGTTGCCGTGTTGACGAGTTTATCCACCAACCGGTAAATAAAAAGTGCCGGATTCTAGAAAACGCGGATATCTTTTTGTCTACTGGACGGGGAGCATCTTAGTAACGATAGGAGAGAGGAGAAGCTTCTACTATGCTCCATGGACTACTACTACTTCTACCCTTCGCTCCAAATTAATCAATCTTTAATGCAGTCAGGATTTCGTATTATTATAAATTAGAGGTAGGTAAACAGCTGTTTATCATACTTTGCTAAGTAATTACTTCTTTATGGGTAGACCTTATCACATCCATTACTTTTATAATTAGCGTGGGAAGTAGGAAGTGGGAGCCTTAATGATGATAAGATAAGCTAAATTATTAGGTCAAGTCTCTCTTATTTGATTTATTTTATCACTTTGAAGAAAAATAAAATAACACTAATAAGATTACCATGCCTAAACTGGGCTTCCTTTTGAAGTTATTTTTTCGTCATATATCGGATGGGAATCGAAAGATAATTTCTCATTATTCGAATTTATTATCAAAGATTGGGACACTGTTCTACATGATAATACATTTTTTTTTAAAAAAAAGAACAAATTTTAATCTTCTATATCACTTTGAATGTACTTTGGGACACTACAATATGTACATCAGAATTCTGCATCAAACTTTCAATACAGCAATGACTCAAAAAAGGAGTTATCACTTTGTTCTTCCTTTGGTTTAGAGAACAGACTGTCTATGTTCATCTGCTGTTGCTTTTGCGAATGTTGCTGCTGATTCATGCAAGAATTCGTCGAATTCTCGAACCCGGGGAATCCGTAGCTGCTCGGGTTTTGCAGCATCTCAGGTGTGATGGGAGGTTGATCACCAGATGCATTCAGTCTCCCTCCAAGAAGATGATTAGAATTAGCACTAGGCATAGCTGAGGAATGCCTTATTATTGCCATGATACTACTGCTACTACTACTATTGTTGTAGTAGTTGTAGTTGTTGTTGTTGTTGATGATGTTGTTCTCCGTTGCAGTCCTAGTAGCTGCCAGTGCTCCGCTTCCTCTCGCCGCAGGGACGTGGTGGTTGTGCTTGCCTTCGTACGTCGTGATCACCGCTCGCGAATCCTGCGAAGCTCTTTCGACATGCTTCCTTACAGGGCAACCGTTGCTTGTGCATTTGTAGTAGCTCCTATCGATCCAATCAATTGATAAGAGTTATATAAGAATATGCATGTACATAATATATCTAGTAGTAGTACTAGATTCATTCAAATATATTACCTTGGATTTGGATTCCCCTTCACAACCTTTTGCCCATATTTCCTCCATCTATACCCATCATCAAGGATATCGATATCGCTCGTCGTCTGGATCACAACTCTAGGCTCCCTCACAGCCCCGTTTCCTGAGACAGCTGACATCCCCTCACTCTCACCTTCCTTCTTCCTACAAAGAAGAAGAAGAAGAAGAATGTTTTCATCTTATTATTCTTGTTTTAAATTCACAAAAAGACCATGTTTAACAACGTCTTCGCACTATAAGCTAACCATCTTTTCGCATCGGGCTCGTCCTCGTCGAGTTCATCTCCGCCGTTATTGCTCCTCTGAAACCCCATCTCAGAGTTGTTGTTGTCATCCCCCAAAGAGACGGATGAATTATCCGGCGTCGTCGCGAGGAAAGAATGATCTGATGGTTCTGAAGGTATGGAAGACTGGAGTACTGTTTGAGTTGAAGATGAGTTCCTTCTTGTGATCTGAGGCTTTGGGTGGTTATGAACACTTTTGTACACAATTGAAGTTACATGTCCTTCTAAGGATCTCTCCACCTTCTTCGTCATCGGGCAATTCGGATACGTGCACTTGTAGTAGCTCCTCGGGTTTTCGCTACCTTTCACTTGCTTCTGCCCATATTTCCTCCAGTTGTAGCCATCATCAGATTTACTCTGTTCTCTAACTTGTGAGCAGAACTGGAGAGTTGGGATCTCGGAAGGATTTTTTTGGTTTGGAGCAGCTTCTTCTGCTTCTTCCTGTGTATAGGGTTACGATTTAGACACAAGGTAAAATAGGAGTTGATTTAGAATTGATCAACAGCATGAGCATACTAGAACTACTACCTTAGGAGCTGCAGGTTCATAGCTCTGTGGATTTGTGTTGGTATGAAAGGAGAAGTCAGAGTAAGCTCTGTTCTTCTCCTTGACCTCCTGTTGAGGATTGCCAGAGTTGGTCCTCAAATTGAAAGCATTAATAGGAAACGTACCAGTTGTTGGAGAAGGCAAGAGCTGTTCATGAACACCAGCCAAATTAATAAGACACCCAATTAATGATATATAAAAACTAAAGATTCCACTCAATTAAAAACAAAGACTTGGGCTTTCATGAATCTACTTACATTATTGGATGAGAGGAGAACTGGAGAGTCTAAGAGCTCAGCAGGGCTTAGTCCAGCAGGAATGGAGAAATAAGAGGAAGGAGAGAAGGGAGGAGGGGAGATGGGGAGTGAAGGAGGAGGGATGGACTTGAACTTGGGCTTGCCTTCTCGTCTGCTCATGGTGGTCTTATCTCCTCCATCTCCAACTCCTGCGAGGAGCTCGGTGAAGGAGGAGGTTGATAAGGGTGAGGAGAAGGAGAAGGGAGACTTAGCTGAGGGCTCTAAGCTCCCTGTGGAAGAAGCCATGGTAGGAGGTCAAAAGTTAGGAGGGTAGAGAGAGGAGGTGGTTTTGAAGAGTATAAGAGGAGGTAGGGGAGGTGAGTCTTTTGTTAGGTGATACGAAATCGATGCATGGATTAACTTGGTAAAGATTTAGAGAGAGAGAGAGTGAGAGATTCGGATGGAAGACGAGGAGGAGGGACTTCTAGGAAGGAGAGAGGAAGAAGAGAGAGGAGGTCTGACCAAAATAGTTGGTCAAAGAGGAGGGTTGGTGACCTCGTGGGGCCGGTAAGGCGGCTGAGGTCCGTAGTAGAGGAGGGCAGGGCCGAGGGGCGATGACAGTTGACAGGAACTCCACGTCTCCCCTACGTTAATTGTCTTTTTTCGTTAGCGAAATGACTGATATAACCCTTGGTAGATTTACTTTCTTTTTTAAATATCTTTTATAACCTATTGTCTTTTTGCATGAATCTCCTCCTAATTACTCTCTGATAATTATATGTTCAAATTCAAAATATTTTAATAGATAAAATAATAAAAATATTCTTATTTGAGAGCTATGTATCTTAAAAATAAATAATAATATTTTTATACTTTTACTATTAGATATATTAATTAATTTTATTGGTATCTATGAGAAAACCAAATGTTTTGAAAAGGTATTTATTTAAGAGACTATGACTCTAAAATTTGGAGGATAAATCGAAAGATTTTTCTTAAAGAAAAAGGAGATATATTTATTAACTTTCTAGAATCTCATTTAAGCCAAAACTATAGAAGATCCGAAGAAAAAGACACAGTTTAGGTACAACCATAACCTATGGTTCTACCTCAGTTAATACCTATGGTTCTACCTCAGTTAATACCTATGGTTCTACCTCAGTTAATACCTATAGTTTCACCTCAGTTAATAAGTCAATCAGCAGCACGATTGGCCTCTTTAAGAACATCAATAACTTTATAATTTTGAAAATTACTAATTAGAATTTTTATATCGTTAATAAGAATCTTAACGGTCAAAAAAGCCTTTAACCCTACTGCTAAGCAGTTGATCAACATTAGCGAATCTAATTCATCGATAATATTGGGAATGTTCTTATTCTGGAGGAAGGTAAGTGCCTATCACATAAACATTGCTTCCGCTGCTAGTACTGAAATAAAGAGATCGCATCTTGAACCTGCATATATAGGAGCACAAATAGGTTATCGGACCACAAAGGCGGCCCTTCTAATATCCTCCTTGCTGATGAAGGATCCATCAGTATTCACTTTGAGCCACCATTTGATAAAAGAACTTTGTCCCTACCTCGTAGGTCTAAATTTATTTTATTTTTTTATAATTTTATTTATATCACTTCACCCTCTTATAGTCTAAACTAAAGTGTAATCATTATGTTTTTACCGTTTGAAATCCGATTAATATTTTTTTGATGCATTGAAAAATTTATTCAATCATTTATATCTTATTCTCTAATGAGTATTTTCAAATTCGACCTTTGGTTTAGTCAAATATAAGGTAAAATTGACGATTTCAATTTGAATATAATCATAAGAGGATAAAATAATAAAAATGAAACTATAAAGGATAATTAAATTTAGGTCTAATCACAGAAATAAAATATAATTTCTCTAATAACTTTCATATCAGCTTTCATAAAGCTTATGGAAGTTAGGCGGCTTCTCAACTGCTTTAAAATATATTCTCTCCGATGCAATGATAATTTATGAAAATTATGATGTTTAAAACAATTTAAATAAAAGTAAAAGATATTTCAACAGTGTAAAAAAATCAAATAAGACATTTCAAGAAAAAGTAAAGGAGGAAGAGGTGTAGAAGACATGAGTGAGATGGTGGTGGTGGTGGCGATAGGAGGAGATAGTTAGGAGAAGATGAAAAAAAGATGGTGGAAGAGTAGAGCAAAGGGGCGATTGGGATATTTTAGTAATTTAATTAATTTTAGTTAGTTAACGTAATGTTAGGATGTTAAATAAAAATTATGGGAAAAAAATCGGTTAGGTAATAAAATCCTCAAAGATGAAATATAAAATATAAAATAAATAAAATAAAATGTATGATTTATAAAATTCTTTAAAAAAATTATCTAAACACTAGATAATGATCTCCATCGTCTCTATGAATTTCCATTTCTCTCTTCTCCAATTACCTTACAAATTATTTTTTATGAGCTCCAAGAAGTTATACTTAACTGCTAAAAAGATGACGAAAACTATAAACCACTTTTGTGTTGGAATTAAATGATTAGTAGGTTGTGACGTCCCATCGACCAAAGCGACGGCGTAGCAAAGTTAAGACTCGAGAGACACTACCATAAATATGCAAGACTGATACTTATCTGCTGCTGAATCGGTAAAAATAAGAGATAGTCACTTTTGGTCTTATATCTAGTCTTCTAAATATCTAAAGAAGAAATTTAGAGGCTTATTATTATCTAGAGCATTCTAAATATCTTAGAGAATATATTTAAAAATCTTAATAGCTAGTTAGTGAATTGAAATATAAGTGAGAACTTAAAAAAAAAGCTTATCTTCTTTAAATTATTAAAGTTTTTCTTTTTTAACTTCTATGCTATCTTTACCTAGAAACTTATTTCATTTTGAGAAAAAGATAGATTGTCGTGCAGATTGGCAAACTGATTAAAAAAGATTAACTCTGTGACAAGATACTATTGTAGATACTAGCTAAAATATAATAATAATAATAATAATAATAATAATAATAATAATAATAAATAATAATAAAAAATATGCATCTCCTCCGTTAGAAAATAAGTACTTAAAAAAATAGAGAATAAAAGGCGAGATAAGAAACCTAAACTCTTAGCAAAACAAAAACCTTATAATATTACACAATCAATCGAAAACCAAAACCTTAATAACTTATTAATATTTAATGGACCAAATTAAATACGTTAGAAAGCTGCCTCACGATACATAGAAAACATTCATCATGCACGTGCGAGTATGGCTATTGCTGAGCTGGGCAACAATGCCACAATAAAAGGTTTTCTAATAGAAGCTTCCGAGGGCAATGGCGTCATTTCCCATTAGACCTCAAGTCCTCTTTCCGTCTGGAAGCGGTGTTCCTCGCGACACGCGTGAGCTGAGGAGCGCTGCTGGTTTTCTTCGCAACTTGCTCGCATCCTTATCTCTATCTATGTAGTTATACTAAATTCACTTAGAATATATATATATATATATATATTTAATTAACACTTTTAGTTTTTTTTTAGGCGATAATTCATATCAGGAGAGTTTTGAGTCTCACGTGTCTAGTTTTGAGCCTCACGTGTCTATCGTTTCACCGTTAAGGCATCTTGAAAGTAGAGAGGTATAAGGTCCGATACAGACAAATTGAGAGAAAGCTTCGAATTTATCTCCAATAGATAATACAATAAAGGTGTACCAGGCTTGCTTGAACAATTCTAGGAGACAACTATAGAGAATAAGATACAGAGATAGAATAATTAGTGAGTTAACCTAGTAGCAAAGCTGAATAGCTGAGTTCGAATCGTATTAGATTATGGATATTATAGCATGTTATATTTTATTTTAATAGTAATATATTAGATGAAAGGTCTAACAGTAAATGTGTTATTTTGCTGTCTTTATTATAATAAAGTGACTATTCTTTAAAGAAAGAAAGTCAAAAATGCAAAAGTGGAGCTGCGTTGAGTAGGTAACGTAGTCACTTCAAATATCAAAAGTAGAAAAATTTATAGAAGTGACAATTATTTAATCTCACTTTCTAATAATCAGACACTCCTTAAACTAGACAGAAGTGTTATTATACTAGTTGATGTGTTAACACAAGTATTAAGGTTCAATAGAACATCCAATGTTAAGCTTAATGGGCAAAAGGTTCAATAGAACAGCCAACCTCCTAGTCAAGTAGTTAGAGATGGAAAAGGAGAGGAGGAGATAATTGTGACATGTAGGGAGATCTCTCACTCGGAAGAAGAAGAGAAAGCCCTTAGTAAACCCACTGCTAATGATATTGATGATGAATAGAAGAGAGCATATTTAGTGTGGGTTAATCAATCTAGGTCAGTTTACATATGTTGATCAAGCACATTCTGTAGTTATGATTAAATATGAAATCAAACTTAGACGGCGATTTCATTTGATATCATTTAAAAATCATAGATTTTGTGGAAAAGATAAAAGGTTGGCTCAATGAAATGGAAAATCTATTTTGCTTCCTGGACTACAAAGAAAACAAAGAGATTATGTTACCATTAGAAGTAGTATAATATTTTGTGTCATACTAATTGGTAATTTTGATCCATTTGATAGAATGACCTATAGTTTTAGCTGTCGAATTAAATGAAAGAAAATAAGAGGTAAGTAGTGAATCATTTGACTTGATAATATATTGATATGGTCTTAGTCTAAATGAGTCTAAGCTGGAGTTATAGAGTTTTACATTATGCAAGTTTGAAGAGAATAATCATAAGATATTTATACAATATTTTGGAAAATATGAAATGAAATATATTAGATCGACGACATCTATTCAGACTCTATCTAGGGCAAAATTGCGATCAAATCTAAGGGAGACGAAGCTAGATATATATGATTAATTCTTAGTTTATTTTATTTATCTTAAAACTCTTACTTTATTTCTCTATAAATAAGACATTATTATTTATATCTTAAGTATGCATTAATGATAATTTCAGTTAAATTAATTTTCTTCCTATCTCTATCATCTAAAGTCTATCATACCAATCAGCCATTTACCCATAATGCCAACCACCTTGCATGATGGTCATCATCCAACCTAGAGCCCCACCACCATTGACTCTCCTCCCTTCTTTACCTCCCTTTCTTGACTTCCTATCTGTGCATGCCACGCTAGATCCGCCAGAGAACACCACTCTTATCACCTCATTACTTCGGCCAAGAGCAGTCTTAGGCTAGGGGTGACAATTGGGTTGTGTTAAGTAGGTTTAGGTTAGGTCAATTTTATCTTAATACCAACACAACTCAATTATTAAATGGGTTACATTTGGTAGCCATTTATTAAATGGGTAGCACGGCACGACTCATGTTAACATATTTAATAAATGAGTCGTGTTAACACAACACCTTAACCTGACACCATAATAAAATAACACTACACGATTAACCCTATTAATAATTTATATAACAAATATTGTGACATGTATCATCATTCTTGTTTCAAAAAAAAACATAGGCATACAAAATAATATATGATGAACTCACAAGAAAATAATTCTTAATACCAAATAATAAAATAAATTTAAAAACAAGATCACCGCTACTCACCATCTCCCAATTTATCACCAGCACCACTAGCGCCATTCACCATCATAGATTCTCATGCCTTGGAGTTTTGACGATCTCCCCTATTCACTACCCACCATCAACACTAGATCCAGCAATGAATCCATCACTAGCGCCTCGATGGTGACTACGTCATTATAAGCGAGGGGAGCAAAGCCCTGCCACTAGAGATTTAGTGAGATCAAGGAATTGACCCTCTGCTCGTGAGTCACGAATCCACCTCATGAGGTTGATCGTCTGCCCGAAATCCTCCAATATAGGGAGGTCAAGAGGACAAGAGGGAACCCATCTCTTTGGCTAAGAGAGGGGAAGATGGATGGAGTTTGACGAGAAGAGGAGCTTATCAAAACCCTAGGAGACTAAGGGAGGGAGTGGGAAATTAGACGAGGAGTCGAGAAGAAGGGATAAACGGAGCTCGATTGTTTGAGGTCGGCGTTGCAAGTCATGACCACGAGGAAGAGCCGGAGAGGTAGAAGACGAAATCGAGGAGGGAGAATAGGCATTTGGAGAGAGTGAGGTGTGAGTGAGTTAGACTTAGGCTTAGATTTTATATATACATATAGGGTTGGCGGGTTTACGGGTTGATGGGTTTACCCATTCGATCAGTATACTTAATGGGTCAAATGAGTCAACACAAATCAATAGTATAAACTCGAACACGACCCGATTATTAGGTAGGTTGACCCATTTATGATCTGAACCCGATTAGACTAAACTCAAATCCAATTATGAGCCTAATTATCATGTCAGGGTATCAGGTCGGGTTAATTTTTGCCACCCCTATCTTAGGCAAAGGGACACCAATTTCACAACCCTAGCCACCTTCCCTTGTGCACACCACTCCCATCCACCCCCATGTGCAAATCCTAACCGTCCACACCAGCCGGGCGTCGAGCCTAGGTGTGCACCCCTTTCGGTCTAGATATGAGATAGCTTCACTTTTGGTCATTGGTTCGTGTTATATATCACTGAGAAAGTTATAAAGAATAAGTAGTACTACTTTCTAGAATTGTCCGGCATCAAGATAAGGCAAAAGATGATTTAATTAAGATCAACTAGTGGATCATTGGAGTAACTACAAAGTTTAATTAACTATTTTTTTGACGCTAGCTAATACAATAAACACACATGTACATAATAATAGATGAAGCTATACTGATACGAGGATTGAGTTTGAGTTTTGAGTTTGAATATTTTATATTTAACCCAACTTGAAAAATATTGGATTTAAGATTGCAAGTACACGACGACTTTTGCTTGACCACTGTTGATGGTAGATAGATAGATAGATAGATAGATAGATAGATGGATAGCATTTATGTGGCCAAAGTCTCACCCTACTATTGGATATGTATGCCAAGAATTTATTAATTATTACAAGGACTTGCTACCAAAATCTTTGACTATGCCATATTAGAATCACTAGCCCAATAATTGAGTTCTATCACTCCAATTAGCTCATGATAGAAATTATAAAATCGATTCCTCCTATAGATGTATTGATTTTCTAAAGCAGACAATAATTTTCTTTTCATTAAAAGAAGGGGATGACCCCAATATTTGTTCTCAATAAATTTGGACAAATTAGCGTGTATCTTATAACAAAATTTATCTCCAGGATGCGATCAAACCCGGACATTCAGAAGGTTTTGAGTGTTTTCCATGAAAAGATAATTCTTTGTAATTCATCTGTTAATTTGATTATTGAGTCCCAATAATCATTTAATCTGAATCATTTTGTCCCACCGATTGGTTAATCCGAATTGTCCGATCTCATCCTTTTAGGAAGAGCACAACCAATTTATCATTGTTCTATATTTGAATCCCGACAACATCGATTTAACTGAGATAGCGTTAAATTTTCCCTGATCTTAAAAATATCTAATCAGTAGGCAGATGAGTGTTTTGCTAAAGAGTGTTAGAGGGGCAGAAGACTAGAATGGAGATCCCAAAGTCTAAGATGCTCCAGTCCATGTCCAATATGTTTGAAAATGACAAAAGTTGATATTCACCGTTTGCATGAGAAATCCAATTAATTTGTAAAACATGTCAACAACTATGATTCCATAACTCCACTTGAATAGCTAAGCAAAAGTTGGAAGATTATATATATGCATATTTTCATTCTGTGCTGCTCCAAAGGATGAGATGGACAAGTGGTTACTAGGATTGAGGAGAAGAATAAATCTATGTGACAAGTTATAGATTCTGGATAAGTATTGCCATATCAAATTGATAGGAAGGTCATTTGTCCTAAGTAAAAGATGCCATGCTTTAAGCTCTTTGTCTTTATTTGATCATATGAAAAGGACTGCAGTTCCATGCATTTGGCTTTCTTGCTAAGGAGCAGGATCCCATTCTTCTGGTTCAGAAAAGTTTAGATAGTATGGAAAATAACTTAAAAGATGAGAAGATAATCTAGTTCATTCAACAAGAAGAATGAAAAGCAAAAAAAGATTATAGCGTTAACCTAATTAAAAGTCGTGTGGTTGCTAAAGACGTTCTTCCAAGAATTTAACACATTCGAAGAAACAAATTTCAAGAATTTAGGGCATACGAATTCCGTACATGATAGAATAAGGGGTTGATGCTCACCAGAAACAAAGAAGGCTTGATAGTGAGCAGATGCCAATTATAGAATTGTACAAAGTTCCAATTAATTTAGGAGTACTCTTGACGATAGATAACAATCGGTTTTAAGATCAATATAGGTATTGATTAGCCGCCATTCAAAGGAGTCTCTGCAAACACAATACAACAACAACAGCAGTCAGCGGCATTGAATACTGTAAATCTTAATCAGGTATTAGTATAGCAAATTAAATCAAAATGGAAAAGGGAAATAGACAGAAGTAATTTATTAAATTACTATGTAGGAAGAATGTTACAGTAAAAGTCTTCCTTGAGCTCACTGCTAGGTAAGAAACATCTTACCATGAAAATGCATACATGCAATACCAGAATAATGATAACTAAGACCAAATGAGTATCCATACAATTGTCTAAGATCTGTGAAGTACACAAGATTAAGAGAATTAGAATAAATTGGATAAAAAAGATCGGTATACTTCGTGCCATTCACGATTGTGTGCAGTTCCCGTACACTACAAATTGGCAGTCCCTTGTCCAAGGACAAAAGGGGACTACCAACAAGACCACAAGCATCCCAAGCAAGGTTCCGGTGGATAAGTTGTGCTTTCAGAATATATCTAAAAAGAATCCCAATCTATAGTTCATTCTGTACAAAGCAATCTAACAAATTCTTTTGTGACAAAATGTATGACTAAGATTCACAGGTAGAATTTGTTTAGGTTAAAAAGCGGTAAGTTACAATGTTGGCAATTTGAAGGATTCACCTGACAAAATCTTATTATATATGGACTTCAGTTATATAGTTTGTAAGAACACGATGATCTCATGGTATATGCACCACAAAATTGGTAGAAAGACAAGATTATGCATCTAACTCTCCATTAAAAACAAGAATTCCTTTGAGAGGCAGCCCACTCCAAGATCTCAATTTTATACAGAGTAATCCCTCTCATCAGAAAGTCCAGGGCTAGACATGAAATTGTTAATGGAAATCACCTAACGCAGTACAAGCATCACTTACTGAGAATGGGAATGCACGGTTCTAGATTATTCAGATGGGCCTAAAACACACTCCCCCTGAACTAGAGAAGATCAAATCAACAGATGCAACGGAACACAAAATGCTATTATTACCACAGATTGAAACCATCCAACAAGTGGCAAAGTTTCAATAACTCGTATATAATCACAAAAGTTATATTACTGAAGGACATTTATTTCTGTTATAATTTTTCTCTTATAATTAGCTAAGTTTTAATAACTCATACATAATTCCAAAAGACAATATCTTGCTATAATTTTCTGCAAGTAATACCTGCTAACAAACCACACCTTGAAGATTAGTATCATTTCTTCTACAAGTTGCATAAATTGGTTCTTGAATATAACAAATCAATTACTACAACAGAGTTAGAAAAGTCAGCTGCATGTATGCTTGGATGCAGTGGTAAATAATCACAAGAAGCAAGAAATTTATACTGAATAACACTTTACAAAGCCATAACATGTAAATAGATCATCACAATCACTAAAATAATATAAGCAACAAAATTCCAACCACCTGCCCATGTTGATTGAAGACATGAGAGCTATTAAAAAAGACTTTAGCAGAGAAAGTAAATGAAAACTTCAATAGATAATATCATAATAGAGACTCACTTTTTAATTCGTTGTGAAGTCAGGACCATCTAATCATCACTTAATGTTTTCCTTCACTTCATCAGAATCTGAGTCACTTGCATTCAATCCTGCAAAAGTTTAATATAGAGATTACCAGCAATTACTACACCTAACAAATCAAATATTGACAAAAACAATAACCCTTAGAGAAGACAAGTAGAAAGATAGAAAGAACTGTGCAACTTTATTCTCTTTCGCTCATCTGATGAAAATACTAACCATGTCCTTCAATGAAAATGCCAAGAGAAACATCTAACCTGGACGTTTATTGCTGACCTTCCAAACTGAAGATCGATACCTTGATGCTTTCTCAAACCATGCTCTACCCTGAAAACAAACATCATCGCAAACTCATCGTACCCAGAGGATTCAAGAACAGGAAAGTATTGAATGTTCCATAGAAGAGAATGAAAATGCTTGAGTCTTGGCATATCAATTTAAGAAAAAGTAACTACACTGCCGATATGGTGTTCACATTCATAGTAAAAGTTTTCAAATGCCTTACACTTAAGGCCATGGTTTGAAGTTTCATCCAAAACCAAGACATTTTGCCTTTCAGTCTTATTCGACCCGAAACTGCCCCAGAAACTAGCATCCAACTAAAACAACCCTAATAACAATTTTTCTAATGTATGTTTTAAATTCTAAGCTAGATTTGACTTGAAACCAACTTGTACCTAATCAATATCAATCTCATTGTTTAAATGCTATTAAATTTTATGTGAAGATAAAGAAGACTATTTATCAAAAGAAGTAAGAACCCGATGTAACAAAACTAGAAATAAAACTGATCGAAACATTTCATCTTTTTAACCAAGCTGAAACTAAAACCGAAACTGAAACTTTGGACTATCCTTAAGGACTAAATAAAAACCAGAAATAAAGTTTATGGACTACAAAGCTTTCTCAGATTTGGGTTGTTTAAAGATATAATGTACATTTTTTAACATAATCCATTCTCTTCAAAAACTATGAACCTCCTCTATTGTAGTCATTTCCAGATAAATCATAGCTTTGGTTTGACAAGGACAGTACTAATATCAGGGAAATTGCTCCCAGAACTGAAACAGTACTATTCTTTTATGTGCAAATTAAACAATGAAAATACAAAGGAAAAGACATTTTTCTTTTCAGGTATCCCATGTGGAACATCTGCAGCACTAAGAAAAGAAAGCAATTACCTTCACCTATTCAATATATGGAAGCATAACTTAGCTTTAGCATTCGAAGAATTTAATCAAGAATCTATGCTCACTTTTGATTTTTGAAACTTCTGATCAGGAACTACTAAGAACGAAAATGCCGCAGAACAACATGATACCGATTCCGACAAACAAGGCATGCCTAATAGATCTCCACACACTTCCTTAAAAATCAATAGCAGTGGTAAACCAATCGAACTAGTAAAGTAGAGCACCAACTAAGCTTCTAATAATTCAATGCTCGGAAAACTCCAGAAAAACGCATCCTTTTTTTTATTCTAATAAACCCATAAGGCATCAAGGTAAATCCCAAAACTTTCCAGGAAAAGAAGAAGATGTTGGCAAGCAAAACTCGAAAAGAAAAAACCCTAGCAACCAAAATCCCATCAACCCAACTCCAAAAAACCGATCGAAACACCAAAAACTCACCACAAAGATCTCACCTTTTGCTCGCTCCTCGCGACGCCATAGCCACTGTGGTACATCTGGCCCACCAACACCTGCATCGCCACGTCCCCTGCCTTCGCCTCCTTGAGCGAATCCTGAAACCACCGCCGCACGCAATCCGACACCACCTCCGACAAAGGAACACGCTCCATGCGGCGAAGTGGGGAAGGAGTTGGATGCAACTCAGCGAACAAGAAAGGAGCTTTATGCAAAATATTTACCAGTTAGATACGATTTGGTGAACAAGGGAGGATCTTTATGCAAATATCTTTTATCCGGGGGCTGATGTGGAAGAATATAGAGTAAAAGAGACGGGGCGGTGAGAGTAGTGAGAATAGCTTATAGAAATTAGAGACGGGCGGAGCACGGCAGTGGGCCCACTTTTTATAGCATTTGACCAAATTAACCTCCTCACAAACTTATTTATTCAAATAATCCTCCTTATTGACAAATATAAAAATATGTCAGAAAAGTGAGGATAATGAAAATTTTGGATTTAATCTTAATCTCACTCAAATATGAATCTAATATTTATTCCCTAGTTTATTAGCTTGTAACATAATTATAACATTATAAGTCTCTCTAATTTATCCAAATAATAGAAATTAGAAAATAATTTTCTCATCCTCAATGTATTTATAATAAAAATTGAAGTTTTTATATTGGACTCTTTCGGTGCTAAAAATATTAATAAAATTAACAGATTAACAAGTCTAAGATAAATATATTTAATTTTAAATTTAAGGAGTAGACCGATACGACTCGGTCGGATTGGATCCACTCGCGTTATTGGGTTTATTGGAATGAGCCTATTTATTTAGTTTGTTTTTACTTGAGAAAATAAGGTCTTTTGTTAGAGGGCGTTTGAATGCCATGTACCTGCGTTCAAACGTGACTGTTTGAACGTCTGCACTCGTTTGCAACTATAAAGAACGCGATTGGGCACGTTCGAACGCACAGCGACGAAAGCTATGGGTTTGTTAGGATTTATTAGAGTTGTTTAACTTAGTTGATAAATCCCTAGGATGAGCTTCTATAAATATATGGAGGATATCCTAATTGGAGTATGATCTTGAATAATTGAATTTGCTTTGGCCTTTTATCTCCTTCTTAGCTTGTCTCTAGCTCTTAACACATAAATCTTTGATCGGCCTTTTTCAGCTTCTAACCCCCTCTTCTACGATAATTTCTCTTTACACTAAGGAGTAAACCTAGCATCTATCTAGCCATTAGAGGGCTATCAAGTTAGGATCTAATTGACCTTTAGCTACTATTTGGATGATATCTTGAGATCTAACCGTTCAAATCTTATTATCTTAGATTCGTTGGAAAGCTCTCTCAAAGAGTAACATCATATCCAAAATTCCGGAGGATCCGTTGGTTAAATTGTTCGCAGATCCCTTCGAAAGTTATAAGTTTCATCGCTTCCAGAATTATTACGGATCAACCGGTTCGTAACATAGACTATTTTTGATTAATAAGTTTACGCTGAGAGGCAATTTGGTAAATAAGAAAAGTTTGCTGGGAAGAACGGATACAGACACCGGAGGTATATTTATTGAACTTTTCTATGTTCAAATTCTAGAAAGAATATGATAAAATGTTCTGATTGTTCTTTTCTTTATCTTTTAAAAAGAAATATTTTGTTCGCAGTTCGTGGACTTAATTTTAAATTTTTTCTTTTTTTTAAAGTAAAAAGAGAGGAATATTGTGTAGCTGTAACTGGTTTGTTCCTCCTCAGTTGGTATAAAATTAAAAAAAAAATCCATAATAATCTGTATAAAGTATGATGACAATTGCAACATTAAATAATTTCAACATGACAGAACTGAAAGCAGGTTGTAAATTTTAAACAATGAAAAGAATTGATAAAAGGGTATTATTTGGTTAATTGGAAGTGTGCGTGCAAAATTAAAGAGTTGCAATGTTCATTTGCAACTATTAATGAAATTAATTCTCTGACTGAGATCATTTCTAAAAATTCCTTGGATTATAGTCTATTTACTGTTCTTTTTGAGTGGTGGTATACTTATACAGATGTTTGTACAAGTAGATGCAATTGTTTTGTTTACAAATAAAACAGAGCCATAATTTTAGCTTTGTTTTTACAAGAAAAAGAGAATAAATTCACTGTGATAATATAGAGAAATTTCTATTTATATGTATCTTCCAATGTGTAGATTGTATCTTTGTTGGACCCTTATAGGTAAGGGTGATAATTAGGTCGGATTAACCCGGTTCGAATCGGATCACTGTAATACAAACACGAATATGATCTTTTTATAAATTGGTTGGAATTTTTAAACATGAACACGACCATGTATACTAAACGGATTATATGATCATAAATAGGTTATCAAATGATGCATTATTAAAAAATATAAATTATTTGGGTTTGTTTTGTAAATGAGTTTTTTTTATTGTGAATTATAAACGATTTTTTATTTTATAAACAAGTTAGTCAACACATAAAGAGGTTAATCGGATTGTAAATAAGTTATTGTGTCATAAATGAGTTAATCGAGTTTAGGTAATAAATACGAATATGACCCAATTAATAATTGAGTTAGATGAATTGATATGTTTATGACCCAAAATTAATTAGAATATGACCCAATTAATAATTGAGTTAGATGAATTGATATGTTTATGACCCAAAATTAATTAGTCTAAATCTAAACCATTTAAAAGCTGGATATATGCCCAAATATGGTTGGTAACATTTAGAGAAATATACATTAAAATGAGAAACTTTGGAGGGGTATATATGCCCAAGAAATAAACTTTTAAATTGCAAAGTAATGCATCTACATAGAAATTTATATTATTTTCTTTTTCTTTACTTATTGTGGTTGTAAAAGTTAGATGAGAATGTGGTCCTCATACATTAATGGCAAAATCCCCACTACCTAAGATGTAAAGTTCAATGAAAAGTGAGCAGGGAGTGCAACTTTTCTCATATCTCTATTTCTATTCAAAGCCAACTTTATCAAATTTAAAGCAACTCCAAATCAAGGTCCAGAAATCTTTTCCTTATGCACACAAAATTGTTGATCTCTATTCAACAACCACATTTGTTGCTACTATGGGCATATACAATTTAATCTCCATCTATAGCTTGGGTAGATCACCAAGGCTGACTGCATGATACACTTTAATGTACAGAAAAATTATTGCATGTAATGATGTAAAACATTTTTATATACTTCTATAATTATTGGTGATTTAACTGCTTCCTTCAAATTCATGTGAAAAGAAGATTTCTTCAGTTGGCATCAGTTTACTATCCACCCATTCCACATCCTTCTATTTTTCTTTTCTTCTTGAAGGGGCACTGATGATCATGAAATGAAAGACTCCTTTGAACTTCGCATGATTCAGAATAAAGCATTCTAGGCCATAGCAGACTCCAATTATTAAAGGTTACTAATGATTCTCAGGAATCACTCCAACTATCTTCATCATCATCATCACTTGCGACAGCCTGTTAGAAAATATAGATACAGTAAGCAGGAAAAATACCAGGAGCAGAAAAGAGAGTAAAAAAAAGGGACAAAAAGGACTCAGGAGTTGTTTCTCAATTTAACAAGCAGCACACCTGACGGATCGCATTAGCTCTCTCCAAGATGGCTACCACCTTTAAGTTTGTCGAAGGACGACCCATGACGTTTGGTCTCCTTACAAGAACTGGCTTCAGGTTAAAGGACTGACACAGTAAATAGTAATTCATAGGTCAGATTTAATATGCACCATCCAACAATTTACTTATATTTTGGAAAAGAAAAGCTGACCTTGTTCCTTATTTGTTCTAACATTGAATTCCTGTTATCAGCCATTGACTTGTTCGAAGGCTGAACCATCTTTGATACCTTTCTCAACTGCAAATCATCCAGAAGTTTTACGTTAGACATGATGCAGCTCTTACAATGGCTGATGTAAAATGTGGAATGTGCGTACCATGCTTCTATCACGAGATATAACTTCAAACAGGGGGTATTTAGGAGGTTTTGGAATCGGAGGAATCTTATTTATCGGTTTCTCTGTTTCCAACATTGGTGCACTGTTATCTTCTAGAGTGGATGAAGACTCTTTTCGTGAGGATATAGAATCATGCTTAGAACTTTTATGTTCTTTGCTAGGTAATGTCATCGACAATTTTGGGAGTTGTACACCCCCAACACTAGGACCATCAGCGCTGAATTTATGCTTTTCACCTTCCAAAGTTGATATCTGGACTGGAGTTGCAGACGGCCTGATCTGTTTATTCCCAGTTAGAAAATCATCAAGAGATTGCTCTTTCTCCAAACTTGGTTGTATCTGGTTAAGTTTGGAAATAGCTTCCTCAAAACCTAGTGTAAGATGTGAAGAATTTAAAGCTCTCCAACTTTCATCATATGATAGTTCAAGGTTTGAAGTGCTTTGGTGTCCTACTTCTGAAAAAGGATTTGGTGGCTGCATGCTTACATCCCCATATGCTTCATACCCATATAAACTGTTGCTATCATCTGTGGATGATACTAGAAATGGGTTCATAATTGTTGCTTCCATTTGTAAGATATCATGATAATGACTTTCATCATAGATATGTGCTTGTCCGTTCAAGTTGTGGGTCATTTCTTTCTCCAAACTTGAGCTTACATAACCAGGCATCTTGCTTTCAGCTTGTACTGAAAGTGCATACTGTTTTTCTGACTCAATCTCCTGTACCTGTAAATCTTGTAAGGGATTCTTCTCAATAGTGGCAAATGCTGTAAATGGATTTGGTGGAGCAAGGCCCAGGGGTCGAGCAGTTTTTCCAGAAGAAAAAGGTCCTACCTGAAGCTTTAGAAGTCTCCACTCAGCTGGAGGAAGTGGGGGGAGTGGTGGTATTACTTCAGTATCTTCAGACACAGCAGTAATACCTTGAGATTGAGCGTTGAAGTTTGGTTCACTAGAAAATGGTCCAAATGACTGCTGACTATTCTCAAAGATGATTCCAGCAGGCCTTGAAAAGAACGGTATTGGCATTTTTCTAGACTTGGAAGCCAATCTACTGTTAAAAATTTCACCACAATATTTAGGTGGCACAGAAGATTCGTTTTGGCGATCCTGCTCAAATTTAGTTTCATTTGATGGAGGTACAACTACATGGTCGATTTCCCTATTGCTGACAGTAGCATGCGAGTCTGGTCCTGCACAAAGTGCGGCATAACTTTCCGCTGAATTATATCCAATTTGCACCAGCTGCTCATGCACGGCTTTGTCCAATGAAGGTACTCTCAACTCCTTATTTCCACTATTGTTGACGACGAAATGCAAATCTCTTCCTGGTTCTTTTTCTAATTCTTTGCTTACAATGTCCCCAGGGTTACAATGAATATGCATATTTTCACAAGATGAAACATTTTCAACTTGCCAGTCAGAAGGTTCAAGATGCTTACTATCTTCCATGGCAATCTTGCCAGGAGTCTGCAGGGAAGATTTTGAATCAAAAGAATTATGACTTTGCAATATATCTAATGGAAACTGCTCGCCAACAGGGTCATCATAGTTATGAAGACCACTTTTCTGTTCAGAAGAAGGAGCTTTGCTAAACTGGAAAGAATGGTTAACATGCTGACCAGTTTTCTGAAAATATAATACATTAGCAGCATCTCCTCCTTGCACTTCTATAGAATCTCCAAAGGGATCTGAATCCTTTATAGGAAAAAATATAGTTGGAGGTGTGATCTCTTGTGAACTCTGATGAGAAGAATTTAGAAAAGATTTGTTGCCATCATTATTTTCAATGTATGATGTATCCACAGGGATGCTTCTGCCAATGTTGGGATGACCATCTGCTTCTTCCAGCTGAAGTGCAATTATGTGAGAAGTGTCATCAAGTGATTGAGTTTCAGAAGGCTTAGATGAACTTAGAGTGCCTGGCTCAGAATTTGAAAGTGCAACAGCTGAAACCTCTTGCACCTTTTCTGGACTCGACATGTATTTAGTATTTCTCTCATTCAATAAAGTAGTACTCTTTGGGTTACATTCAACAGTGTGCAGAAAATCTGTTGCTCCATGACAAGCACTTTGTTTTTGCAATTGAACATTTAAGATAGATGCATATGGAGAACAGATTGTATGAGAATCATTATTTTCTACAGCTTCACTAATAACACCCACAGTTACTGTACTGTCAAAAGGAGTCCCAATCTGTAGATCATCCTCTAGAATGTTGGATATACTTGCATAATCATTGTTCCCAATCTGCAGATCATCTTCCAGAATGTTGGATATATTTGCATAGCCATTGCTGGCGTGCATGGACCCCTTTGTCAGCTCTTGTTGTTGGTTATTGGATTTAGAAGGTTGAAACTCCACTTTATGTTCCAGGTCATTAGATTTGCTTTCAGAAAATTTGTAACCAATTTTAATGCCCACTTCTGATTTAAGAGTTGCTAAATTATCAAGTGGTGCAACACTATTATCAATCTGTCCAGTTACCCTTTCAGGCTGAACAATAAAACCAGCTTCCATCTCCTGCTCAGTAGGATTCTTTTTTCCCTCTCTCACATAATTAGCACAAACTTCAGGTATTTGAAGGCTGTCTCCTACATATTCTATACCTTGTTCAACAACTTGAGAGTGCTGATCATCATGTTTCATCTGTAGAAGCATTTTCGCCATATGTTGTAATGAACCAGATAAGGAATCAGAGGATTTGGTAAGTTCTTGAGACACTTTGTTACCATTTCCTTCAGAAGGAATAACTGAGTTCTTGGACTTGCATATTGACTCATTATCCACACAGCTCTCATTTTTGTGGAGAATTTTAACCGGAGAATCTGATACATTGTCTAAATCTATAGATTCCTGAGCTCTACCGACACTCCCATTAGATCTTAAATTAATGAGAGTATCTGTTTCTACTTCTGACTCCATAGTGGTGAGAGCATCTACATAGTTGTCCGGTTCAGTAGGAGGATCATCAGATATATAGCCACTGGTACTGCCTACTGTTCCACTTCCACAATCAGGCAAATGGTCCATTTGATACACCCTAGAGGTTGAAGGAGTGGACAGTACTTCACTAGAAGGAGAGTCAGCTGAACTGTCTTCAGTTTTGTCTTCATCCTCGGAAAAGATACTATTGTGATCTATCATGGACAAAGTTGAATAGCTTGGTACTTCAACAGAAGTACCGGAAAGTATGGCTGAGAAGTCTTTACTCTTTTCTTTCAGCTTCACCACTTCATTAGTCGGTGAACATGCTGTATTATTCTTGACAGAAACTTGGATTGGCTTGTGGTTCATGTTTAGTGCAGCATCAACTACAAGATCTCTAATATTAGTATCAGATTCATGGGAATCGGCAGATTCCATTGTGACATTGGAGTGGTTTGTTGATAGATCTCTATGCTCTAGAGAATCCATCTCAAGAAGATGCTCCATACATTTCCTGAAACTCTCTGTTTCTAATTGATTCACCTTTCTGTGTTTCAATTTTGCACGCCTTACAGAAATCTCTTCTGAAAATTGATCAGAAAACTCATTCTGCAATCTGTTTGTAGAAACCATAAAGTTGGTCTGAGAAAAGAAAAAAGAAAAAAGAAAGGACAAGGAAACATAATCTCTGAAACCAAATTAAGAAAAGAATAATTACTTGGGGATGAAGTTAGACAGCGTCAGAGACTTGGAGATCTCAGCATTGATTGAATTTGGTCCCGTATTCTGATAGATAGGAAAGGAACGATATACTCAATACGCAAAAACAAATTCAGTTGGTTTCTAGTTTCTAAAATTCTCTAGTATCTTAAGCTTTTTAAATCAATTCTTACAGGTAACTAAATGTTTCAATCATGGAAAAAGAACAGATGGTGATATAGGATAGTTTAAACTTTTTGTGATGAAATTATCTGTCATCTAAAATCATATTAATAGCTACGAAACCATCTAAAGATATATACTCAATATTGCAAAAAGAGAATAGCAACATGAAGCAGCATTATTTCAGTGCAACATCACAGAGTGTGAACTTTATGTCAAAAGTAAACATCGTGTTTACCATAACTCTGCGCACTCTCCTTTCTCTGTGAGTGTCTTCTTGCAACATGCCTGAGGAGGCTAAGTTCGTCTTGAAGAAAGATGGATCAGAGAATCTTTTCAAACATGCTCCAGCACCAGCTATATCAAACCTAAAGGAATAAAGGAAGATTTACTGATGTAATATACTCTCTTGAAATTTGAAAAGGAAAACTATTTCATACTTGTCTAGCATAAATAATTGTGGAGGCTCATGACATTCTTTATAAGATTCCATAATAAATCGAGGCATGTCTCCTCTAGTTATCAGATTCTGGTCCAATTTGAGATTAGGATGCCAGTCGATACCTGCAAATTACAAAATAACATTACAATCAGAAAACTAGGGTCCCTTAAGGATGAATCAGGAGAATTCTTTTTGCCTCCACAAGAATATGGAAAAGTTCCATTTATGTTGCTCCAACATGTGACATACTGGAGATGATTCCTAGAAGATAACATGCTACAATGTAATTGAATCCAAGGAAACTAGATATTATGTGCTATGGAGTGGATATAGAAGCATAACTAACATCTCGGTTACTTTGTATAGATGATATGCTCATGCTAAGCTGTTCAGAACATACTGTTCATCATTAGCCATTTCTCGTAATGCTATTGAGTGCTCCGTTACATCTATTTATAGAGAACTACTGTATCAAAAGCATCTGAAATTGACATTTATGGCCACCTTCCTAGTGTCACTCTCTCGAGAGCAGAGCTCTTATATTAGTATAGAGAAGCTTAACATTTTTGAAGAGAGAATCTTTCAGACACGACTTACCCATGTTACAAGAAAGCTTTGAATATTTTTTCTGAAGGAATCCCTTATCAAGTGATGGAAACTCTGCCTCTAGTTGTTGGACGCGGACAATTAGCCCATGTCCCCTTGCAGCAGCACCAATTACTTCTTCATGCAAACCATGAAATATCTCCGCAGCAAACCTATAGAGTCAAATAAATGTGCCAAAATTTCAATGCCTTATAAGCACCATGCTGCGTTTAGATTCAACTACAGAATACACACATACCAAACACTTTATCCACAAACTTTTTAAAAGGAAAACAATATGATGAAAAGAGGAATTGGTGGATAGAATGAAATGGCAAGTCTTGTTAAAACGAGATCTTCTGGGTAGAAGGAAAATTGTATGATGAAACCTAAATATTTGAGTTTCCAATTTACCAAATAGGCCTTCCGTACCTTCTAGAGCACCACAAAGGAATGAATATTCTTTAGCATTACAGATCTGCCTAGAAGTTGGATCTCAGATACAGTCTTATTTATCTAAACTGAAGGATAGTCTCGATTTCCATCCGTCACTACCGCATAGAAAGTAACCAAATTGTCAAGCCATCACGACAAGAATTTAAGAGTTTTCCTGTTTCTAAAGCATTGGGGATCATCTTAGGAATCTAATAGTGATCTTTACATAATCTAAAAATCTAGCAGTGCCTTTAAATTTTCTAAGATGTAATGCCTATGATGCATCAAAAGTGCATTTTAGCATAAAGATATCACAATCTATATGCACCTTTTCTCCTCCAGAGTACTGAAGTCATCGACCATACAATGAACTAGATGGATTATATTTTTCTCATATTAATAAGCTGTCCGAATTGAACAACCAATCCATCGAATCATCTCAATCCAAAACCAACATCTCGTGTTCATTGGTAATCTAACGACATAGATGCATGAAAATTTTGGCCAAAAAATTTTGTCATCCATCTAAGAAACCATTAACTCAATGCATTCCAAATAAAGAGAGTACCCACCAAAATTCCAACAAAGAATCCAACTTTTAAGAGGAAAACAGGGATACAGAACAAAATAACAAAATCCAAGTCGAAAAATAGAGCAAAGGAGAGAAAAGAAGGCGAAGACGACATACTCTGCGAGATCTCCAAGCTGCCTGAGAAGCCCCACGAGCCCGGCCATGGCGACTCCTTCGAGAATAGCTTCTGGGTCATCTTGGTCTCCAGCTTCGCTTAGCTCCGGCTTCCCCAATTCGTACTCGTTCTTTATCTTGTATCTAATCATGGGCATCTCTTAAAATTCTCGAAACCAAAGCAAACCAACTTGATAAAAATGGCAGCCTGATCCTTCTACTTGGTTTCTGCTACATTTCCGCCATTAGAGCACTGCAAGGAGAAAGAAAAGGTGCCTCCTTTCTGTCTTCTCTCGTAATTCTTCTACGTGCGTTCTGGGAATTCTAGTCTTTGGAAGTGGGTCCCACTCGTTAATCGATTAAATTAAGTTTAAAAGGTGTGCATATTAAGTTGCTAATGACTCATTACGATCATCTTATAATCTTGTGAACCGTTGTAGCAGTTATAATAACTGCCAAAACCCAGCTTTGCTTGACAATGGCAGATGTTATAGAAGTTCTGAAGGAGGGAAATTTTTCCATCGTATTAAGAGTTTTAACCTTAAATTCTTGTTCTGCTGCATAAGATTTTACGGAAGAGTGGACATGAACTTGATTCGTCTATTCAAGCTAGTATGATGAATTTTTGCTTCTGCCACAGATGCTTGTTCAAAAGTAAAATAATTAATTGGAAGCTCTTTAAGAGATCAATGAGAATTATTCCATGCATAAAACTCCTTAGGAACACCTTCAGTATAATACTTGGTAGTAACTAACATTTGGCTAAAAAGCTACCAACCCAGAAGTTGAAATCTTTGGTTAGAAACAAACCACTACATGCCAAATCATGCCAATCATGTTCTCTGCCCTTAAGAATTACACATGAGATTTGTTCATCCAATCAAGGGTCTCATCATGCGCATTTCATATTACAAATAGTTGCTTCTAATCCACAAAAAAGAATAAAGAAGAACCTGCTGTTCCACCACCCAAGGTCAAGGGACCCTTTAAAACTACTAAAATACTCACCAAACAAGACCAAGATACCAAACTCTAGCAATCATGGTAGCCACTACTTAGGCCTTGTTCCTCTTATTTTTATTATTATTATTATTATTATTTCTCCCTTAGTGGGGAGGAAAGCATTATATCTCTTTGCCTTCAAGCTAGAGTTACAATGTGTTCTTATTATCCTATCCATCAGTAAGGAAAAAAGCAGGCAATAACCCCACTATTTCTAGTCTGTTAAAAGAAAGAAGAATGCTAAGACAAAAGAGAAAAGGGCATTGGAATATTCATTTAGTTCAATAGAAGGGCATTTTAGAAGCAATAAAACATTTTAATCAAGGCTAAGTATCCAAGTATGAGATAGAAAGAAGGTACACTGTTAAGAGAGTACTGGTACAAAATCTGACTGCTTCCGTACATCAATTTCTCGGTCCAACACATGGTTTTGCATTTCGACCAGTAAGATAGTCTCAACAAGAAGGAGATCATCACTTCTTTGCGTAGGTTATAGCCATTGGGTTCTGCGGGGTGATCTTGAAGGCCTGAAGAGCCTGCATGGCAACAGAGGCCTGCATGTCGTCTCCAAACTCCACAAATGCAATTCCTGGTTTTGCTTCAATCATCCGAACTTCTCTGAAACCAGGGTACTGTTGGAAAAGGATCTGTAGCATCATACTTGTCGTCTCATGAGGCAAGTTTTGGATAAAAAGAATGTTGTTTGGAGCAGCAGCAGGCTCCTGTGAACTTGTCTTTCCTTGGCGAGAGGCTTGAGAAGCCTATAAAAGATAAATAGTAAATACAAATAAACTTCAACTTGCCAGCACATGAGAAAAGTGTACATTAAACTATCAAGATATAAAACTGAAGATCTCAAATCTAAGCTGGTTCCCAAAGGACTATATTTCTTGTACGAACAACAAATCGAGAGCAAACTGCAACCAATAAGTTGCACCAACACCAGTAACTGACTTTCAAGCGCTAATTAAATAGGAATTTGACAAACTCAGGGAGCATCGTTAGCATCTCCCAACATCAACTCAAAGATTCTACTCTTTCATTTGAACCAATTTAAGCAGGAATCTTTTAAATCTTAATAGCTGATGAAAATTTTGAGCAACCTTAATATCTAGTTGGGAATTGATCATATTTCTTGTTGATGTTTCATCAGATATAATCATATAATGTAATTATGTAAAAGAAGGTAACAGGAACCACCACATCTATAATAAAGTTTCTATAAAGAAGGGAAAGAAGAGCAATTTGTTTTATATAAATTTTGGTCAGCGGACTAAATTAAGGACCAATGAATCCAAGAAAGAGAGCCTCAATTGGTGTATAGATCATTGCAGTTTGCAACTTGCAAGGAGAATTTGAAACGAATCTCCTTATAGCTTTTTCTTTCTTTTCTTCACCTAATTGTAGGAGCCAGCATAAGTCTCATCTAATAATTTATGATTTTGGGTTTCAAAGTTTCAAGCTTTAGATTTATAATATAATGTAGACGTAGTATTTTCATGACAGGCCAGGTCCAGGTGGCATGAGTGAATTGCTAAAACCCACTTTGTTTGGCATTAGCCAAAGGAATCTTAATTTTGCCCAGTTGGTGATGCAGAGAACGACATGCCAAGATTAAGACATGGCAGAACAGCCAGTTGCAACACGTCTAGAGACAGAATACATCTGTCAAATGAAAATAAAATATAAAGCATCCACCCATTAAATTCAAATCAACTTCTTTGACCTATTAAAATGTCTTGAGCCCATAAACAATGGGGAGTTTTAGAATATAAAAGATGAAGACTATGCTTATCCAACAGCTTAAGTTTTTAGCTTAATTATTTAGAGTAAGTAGTGAGTTAACAGGCTCAAAGTGGCAAAAGGAGCCAAGTGAAAATGACTCGCCAGCAAGAAGGGTTATGGGCAGAAGCAGTGGCAACCAGAGGTGAAAGAAGAGTTGTAGCTCAGTAACAAGGAGAAATTTGTATAAAACAACGGATTACAACTCAATAAAACAAGAAGTTTGCACAATTGTGGACATGCCTAAAGGTGCAAATCAAGGCATTTTACAGAAAATGTAGGTCTGTGAAGCATCTCACAGTACACCACAGCCCCATTCATATGATATTTCTTTGATTAATCAACTATTGGTATAAGCTAAAAAGACTCTTCAATATCCTAATTTTTCTGTTCTTATATCTTACGTAAATTTTCAAAGCATAAGTACATATTAAAATGTCTTGAGCTATTCAAATGTCTTCTTTGACCTATTAAATTCAACTATTGGTATAAGCTAAAAAGACTCTTCTATATTCTAATTTTGCTGTTCTTATATCTTAAGTGAATTTTCAAAGCATAAGTACATAAAACTATCATCTACTTGTCATGGCCTATTAATCAACAAAACAGCTAACACTCTAGATGTTGTCATAGCAAAATAAACCAGATCTGCACATCGAAGTGAAAATGTCATGCACATATTAACATATCAAGCATCTCCAAATACTTTTGTATAATTGAGCACTACTTTAACAAATCTATCTTGATGCAAGTGTGTGTGCAAAGAAAGGAAAAAAAAAGAAGAAGATATCCTTTCCATCTTAGCCACAGAACACACAACCATTCATTGGAAGAATTTCCTTCCAACCGAGTATGGCATGTGTGTTAAATATGGCCACTGAACTTCCTATGTCACTGATAAAGACAAATGCTGGAAATAAAAAAGAATTTACTTACCAGTGTACCATATTCCCCTAATCTCATAGAAAAAGAGTTGAGATGCAAGCAGACCTTATTAAGGTTGCAGATAAGTAAAAGGAAAGGCTAGCTTAAAGAGAGATGTAACAGTAACTTACAGAAAAGCCTCCATTATTCTGAGCACTTGGGCCATTCGAAGCAGAACCAGCTTGCTGTGCCTCTTCAGCTCGTTTTTTCCTCTCAGCAGCTACAATCAAGATACGAAAATAGGAGGAAAAGAAACAAGTCAATGGAAGTCATTTTAAAAAAGAATTACGAATAGGTTGTCCTTTTCTCAGTAATATCTAGAAACAAGTTTTAAAAAAAAAATCAAATATTTGGAGTCCCTTTCATGATAATGTGATAGATAAGACTGAAACTAATTGAAAACTAAGGCTGAAATTCATTGATCAATGCTAACACATGCAAGATTTTTTTATTTCAGTAATTGTTTCGGATCCCACTATTGTCCAATATTCTGACCTTTATATCAAAATCTTAGCAACCCCTATTCCCAATCGAACAATATTTCTTCTTGTTATTATCTCAGTATCTGGCTTAAAAATACCCAATAGAGTTTTATACTAGCATATTTGAGCAAGCATGACAAACAACAATCCTTCCAGCCTCTAAATTCCATGAAAAAAGCTAGGCAATATCTGACCCATGTACTGCACCCAGAAACCATCTTAGCATAGTCCAAGAATGCAATTAAAGCAGATAAGATATACATAAGTCACCTTTTTCTTCTTTCTTCTTCTTCTTTTCTTCTGGGGCATATGTTCCATCAGCCTTTGCAACACAATCTGACTTTGTTTTGGCATATTGTATTCTCTGCACCAAATAAGTAGTTCAAAAAGAAGCAACCAGGTAAATAACAAAAGGCACCAAGTCCACTATTAAGTAATTACCTCATTACAACATTTTATGCATAAAAGTGATGGACATAATTACTACATAAATGAAAGACTCAGTACTACTAGCATATTTATTGTAGGGCCATAATCTAATCTCGAAATTAACACCAAAGAAGGAGATGAGTAAACTATAAAATAGCTTTTCTCTACATGGCTGAAGGGTATGAGCTTAACTTGAAACAAAAATATCAATATGCATTCTCTTAAATTGCAATGACTTACCATCGGCTTATCATAAAATGGGAAGTTCTGCATTTGGCGAACTGCATTACTTGCAGCTGTAATCTCACTAAATACTATCCAAGCCTGACCTCGAAGTTTGGTTGTTTTTAGGGCCACCACATCCAATATCCTTCCATATTGAGAGAACAAAGCATAAAGAGAACGTTTCAATTCTGCAGAAAATTTAGAGAATAATGTTAACCAAAGTGCTCTCAGTACCGTCCTATCAAAACTTCAGGATGTATCTCAAAAAATTAAATATCAAGAGAAAGTGCAATAGAATTTTGCATGCTATATGCAAGCAATACAAAATGTACAAGGTATAGTTCTGACTAATGCGATACAATGATCCAGAACTAAATAAAAACAGAACAACACAAGGAAACTGCAACTAGAATATATCAACTAACAGTATTTAACAATAAGAAACTGAATATTATGTTGCTCCTCTGAACTGTTTTTTTTTTTTTTTTTAACTTCCCATTGGTTACACTAATTTTAGGTCCTATACAATATATTCTTATGACATTGGATGCACAAAATTACCGTAAGTTGGTTGTACGATATGTATGTCAGAGTCTCAGACATCAAAGGTTATTTACCTGACGAGGTCCAGCGGCACAACAGAAAATGCATAACTTTGCCAAGAAGATAAAATAAAGAAGGAATTTCCTTATCCTAATAGGATTATATTCAATTTTGTTGAAAAAGCATCAGCTAAATAGTCTCCCCTACTCCTACTTACTTAGAAAGCCACACTGAAGTTCCTTGCTGACATGTCATATTCAGCAGCGGGTCTAATATTCAATGTAAATACATTCAGATCCTACATGTAATTCAGGTTGGGACATTCAAGACAAAGGTTCAGAGGTTTCAAATATGCCCCAATTTGTTTAGCATGGAAGATGCTCACAAACTATTCAATCAAATACCAGTTCAACTAGGAGGTGCCAAGGTTCTATAATTCATTCCACACACACACAGGAAGAAAATA
The DNA here is from genome assembly GCF_048772165.1 of Typha angustifolia. Lineage (NCBI taxonomy): Eukaryota > Viridiplantae > Streptophyta > Magnoliopsida > Poales > Typhaceae > Typha > Typha angustifolia. The sequence goes on along the minus strand of NC_133252.1, from coordinate 3,395,283 downwards.
TTGGATACAGCACAATGGTCACCAGCTTCTTATCAGCTCAACAGTCATACCACAAGAATCTCCAATGTTTCTCTCTCTTCACAAACACGAATCCTAGTCTTCTTTTTTCATATTGCTATCTTCATTCTTATTACGCCATTTCATACTATAAGCAAGGACTAAGAAACCCTAAGCAAGAAGTAGGATACGAAAAGGAAACACGCCCATCTGCATAATCCACTCAACAAGAAGATAAGCAACAAAAAGTACTTGCAACCCCTAAACTGAGAGGAGTAAGAGATGGCGAGCATGAGCACTGGTAGCATCCATACGCATAATCCACTCGATACAAAGAGAAGAGCTCAAAATTACTCGCAAACAACTGAAGCAAATAAATAATGGAACAGAAACCCTAGTTCTCGGTAGAAAGCTACAACTTTCTTTTGCTAAGATCAAAAGAAAAAGGAGAGAGCAAACATTACCTTCCTTCTTGACCTTTTCATTGATATTCTTTATATAAATCGTCTGATTCGGAGGAATATCGCCGGAAAGCATCGCCACCGCCGCGCGCGAGAGAGAGAGAGAGACAGAGAGACAGAGACGGGCGGGTTTAGAGAAAGAGAGCCCTCACTCTTGCTCGCTTCAGCGGAGCTAAAGTTGAGAGTATGGTGCGAGTCATGTACACCTATCACTCCGTGTACGGCCGCACATGAAAACGGACGGCCCAGATTTGCTAGTTCTTCTTTTTTCTTTTTCTTTTTTAAAGAGAAACTAAATCATTCAAGATCCACTTATATCCCTTTGCACAAAGAATTCTTAGATTTTAGTAAGGCCACATTTATTATATATATATATATAAAGTTTATACGAAAAATGCATACAAAAACTTAGTCATGCTATTTTAAAAACTTAAGAGAATTTTAGTGCAAATACTTATATATATCTAATATGATCATAATAGTTGTAAGACCGTCAAACTAGCTTATTGCTTATGAACAATTTATGTTCGATTCAAAATCTTATTTGATATCGATCACTTAGTTATATAAATAAGTAGAACACGAGTTTAGATTTGGACACGAAGTATCTATGATTTGAACCGGAGCAAAGGCTTATGTTAGTCATGTTTAACTTAATGTAAAGGTTGATAATTGTTTACTAGTTAATAAGTACTTAGTCATTAAATTGAGATTTAATGATTAAATCTTTAGTTCCATAAGTTTGTTAGTTTAATCATATCAAGTGAGCTAAATAGGAGCTAGGATTTTAACTCATTTTTTCAGCTTGCTTTGTGTTCGAGTTTAATAAATTTAATTTCAAGTTAAATATCTGGGTCTTGCTCCTGTTCACTTCAGAATTAAATTTGTCAAACTCATAACACGAGCAAACTAATAAAGTGAGCTAAAATTTCTAGCTCATATTCGACTCGAAAAGAAGTCGGGCTAACTTGTGTTGGACTTGTTTCACTTGGCGAGCTAAGTCGAGCTCATTAAAAAGTCAGCTAAACTAGTTAGGGTTAAACTAATAAATCCTATGGAATTAAAAATTTAACTATTAAATCTCAATCTATTAATTATAATATTTATTGACAAGTAATTAATTATCAATAGTTAGGTCTGAATATAAACAAGCTGAGTCATCTCAAACAACATTTTGCCAAAATTTACGACAATTCCCTAAAAAGAAAATTTCTAATAAGTGATTTTGTTGTCTCTGGAATAATTCTTAGATTCTCTCTTTCTCCTCATCAGCATCATCCCTACATATATATATATCTAACTCTTAGATTTAGGAAGCAAAAGCAACTCTCTGCTCAAGAGATCCTGTGCAACTTCTGACCAACAAAACCAGCTAGCCTTAGATCATGTCCACAATTTCCAAACCCATTGGCATTCCTGGAACTGTGACAGGTTTTGTTTGGATATTAATGAGGGTGAGCTCCTCTCAGGGAGCAAATTCTTTCCAAGGGTTTCTCAGCATGCAATAACTGAAGCATGGGACAGAGGAGATCCACCTTATATTTTTGTTGCTCATCTGTCTACTTGTCTCAGATTCCAGACTTTGGATTATATTTTACTGATGTGAGGAGAAGATTTGTATGCTATGCTACCAGCATTGCTTCAAACTCTGATACACTCATACACAATACTCTGTTGACATTTGTATCTCTCTCTAAGTTATCATATTACAACATCATAATCTCTCTTATATAGTATCTCTTGTAATTTACTCAATTGCAATGCTAATTTTGGTGTATACCTATGTGTACTTCTCTAAAATTAATATTTATATGAATACCTCTTAAAACATATGTTAGTGGTTATCCATACATTAAATAAGAGAAATATATGAAAACTATAATAAAGATATTATTATCTTTTTACATCTAAACTATTTAAATTTTAATGGTTAGTAGGTATTCAGAGAATTATTTTTAAAGTAATATACATGCAAAGATTGTGGCTGTGTTTGGATGAGGTTAGGATTTATTTTTTTTGACTAGTTTAATAAGCACTAAACTAGTTTAGTATTCAAATACCCGGATAGAATAGGTTTATGAGTTATGACAACCTACTTAAACTTATCTAAATTTCTTTCTCCTCTCCTCTTTCATCCAATTATTTATATTCATCAACGATATCTAATTACCATTTTGTATTCAAAAATATATTATTTTAATTAACTAATATTTTAATCAATCTTCCTCCCCTCATCTGTCAACAACAAAGGGTATTTTAATTATCTAATATAAAATATCCACATCAAGTATAATTATCACTAAATTGGTTTAAGCAACCTTATTGAATGAGAATAGCTAATGTGATTTAGGAATTAAACTATGCTTTAAGAGGTGTACATATAAATATCAACATTAAAAAGATATACATACATATAAATAATTTTTTTTTTGAAAGGTATATATATGAAAAAAAAAAAAAAAGAAACAACAGACAATGGCAAAACAGGCAAAGACCATAATAAATTCCTATGAACAACCTTAATAAATGTAGCAAGACATAGTTGTCGGATTGCATGGGCATATTTATTCCTATTATAGACAAAAGGAATAAATATGCTCCCCTAATTACTCTTTCTCCAATGACTTTGTAGTGGATGGCTAAATTAACCTTGTTTAATATATAATTAAGGATAATTAACCAAAACCCAGCAAAGAGTACCCTCGTCCCATTGCCTATAAAATCCCTTGTTCATGCACTACTCACTCTCAAAGAGTCCAGAGCTATCTTTTACTGTTACATTAGTTTGAGTGTCCATGGCAAACAAAAAGCTAGTGGAGTCATTGTACTACTCCTTAGCTAGAGGGGACATTGAGGTGACAACAGCATTGCTGGCGAACGACGTCGACTGGTGGTTCCACGGTCCGCGGCGGTGCCAATACATGCAACGCCTTTTAACCGGCGAAGTCGGGCCGGTGGACTTCCTATTTGTGCCCCGAAGGGTGGTGGAGGTGGGAGAGGGGAGGTGGGTGGTGGCGGAGGGGTGGGAGGGTGACCAAGCCTATTGGGTCCATGCATGGGCAATCGATGACGGTGTCATAACTCATTTTCGGGAATATTTTAACACGTCGGTGACCGTCCGACAAGTGGGCCGGGCCACCGGAACGGGTGTCGCCGACAGGGGAAGGGATGCAGCCCATGAGATATGGCATAGCCAGGCCGGTGGGTCTATGGGCCGTGCCATGCCAGGGCTTGTCCTAGCCATTTGATCACTGGGGATTGTTGTGCTAATGTGCTTGGTTTGGTTGTTGTATAAAGCTCTTAAATTCAGTGAAGTTTTATGTATTATTTTGGTATTTATGTGATGTGAGTTTCTGATTAGCTTTTAGAAGCTTTGTAGAATTAATTGGCATATGGCAGAACTAGGTTATTTTTTATGGACGTTGGCTGAGATAAGCAGTATAATTAAGACAAATCATTTGCCAAAATTAGCAAAAGCTAATGTTTTTGTTTAAAAAGTCTGGTAATTTTAGATTTTTCTATGGATAATGACACCAAAAAAAAAAGGTCCAGTACAAATTTACCATCTAGGTTGATCCAAATTATTAAGGAAAAATTTTCAATTAACGCCCAACATTTTCATTATTTTCTGATTAGCACTCAGTTTTTGAGAATTTTATAATCAGACATTTTACTTCTTATGCTAATTTTTATGTAGCACATTATTGTTAATTTAATTAATTACAATTAATCATAATTTATGTTTTATATAACTGTATTAGCTAAATTACTACAATACAATACGCTTTAAAAAGTTATAGTTTTTGACCCACTATTTTTAAGTGATATAAATTTGGGAGGTGAATCATTTGGGTATATAGAGTTGTGAGAACACCTAATTTGATCAAATCCATCATAAATATTATTAAATTCAATTTTCTCTGTAGATGTTTGAGACATTAAGATTGATATGTAATGGTTTTTTTATCTAAGCTTTATATATCGGTATGGTTTGAGTTTATTATGGTCTTTTATTTTTTAGGATTGACTCAGTTGTCTACCTTATATATTGAAATTAAGAAACCATAGAAACACCAAATCCCAACTCAAGTCTAATCACACACACAAAGCTTTAGCCCATCGAGCTTCAACCTTGTGTTATTCTCCAATTAATACCAATAATTATCCACCCTATGCTGGACTCGGATAGTTAATTACTTTTGTTATATGGTGAGAATAAGCCCAGGAAGCGATTTCCGGGGTTTATCTAACAGAGGCTTGCTCTGCCACAGGGGCACACAATGCGTAACAGAAGCCGGCGACGCCTCCTTGTTGGACGCCGAGCCGTCGCCGACTTTGGTGACGGTGAGAGTCGTATTGAAGTACTCCCTCACCCGGTCTATTACCCCGTCGGGGCCCACGGTCCACGCGTGCACCCAGTACCCGTCGCCGGCTGGGCCGGTTCCCTCCCCGAGCACCGTGGACCCGAAGGCTTCCACGTTCTCGAGGACGAACTCGAAAGCGGCGCCCGACTGGCCAGTCAGGTGGCGCATCAGGTGCTGGCCGGTGCGGGGCCCGTGGAACCACCAGTCGACGTCCGGTTGCAGTAGCCGGTGGACCACCTCCACGCGGTGGTCGTTCAAGGCCTCATACAGGTCTCGTACCAGTTGCTTGTTCCGCTCCTCCTCTGAGGCGGTGGCACGCGGCGGTTCGGGTTCTTGGTTAGCCAGCTCCACTGTAAGCTCTCCTCCTCTCTATAGATAAAAGAGGAACAAAATGAGGAATTAGAGGTTATATTAGATGGCTTAGGAGAGAGAGAGAGAGAGAGAGATAAAAGGGGAGGAGTGGGATCTCTTTATATAGGGTTTCTTTGATGGACTTGCTACTTTGAACGCAAAATCTTAATACAAACTACAAAACTAATAGAATAAAGATGTATATGTTTTTATTATTTTATTTTTCACACCCTATCATATAATTTTCGCTTTTAATGTCTCAATATTTATATAAAAGTAAAACAATCAACTTTGTTAGTAATTAGGTAAAATTTAGAAGATAATGGCCTACGTGTGATGAGATATGCACCGAATATTTCACCGGCCAAGCCAACTACCTACATTAATTACTCCTCTAATTAGGCCATAACCTTTTGTTTGTGCAAGCATATACCATATTTGTTTACTTCCACAATCTCGAACCTTCTCATATTACTTTGAACATTTCTATTTTTATAAATAAATATACTTCTATATCTTGTGACATCTAGTTCATTAATCCTTAGATATATATATATACACGCACAAAGAGTTTTTGGATGTAAAGTATTTTATCCTTAGAAAGAAGAGACAATGTATATGTAATTATTTCTCAATAATTTTTTAATTCTTAAATCCATAATAAAAAGGGCACTGGGAAATTGGTATCTAATATTAAAAAGAGAGAGAAACCGATTATATTGTCTGTATAATTAAAAATATTAGGAATTAAAATAGGGGTACTGAATTATTTGCAATATATCACTATCGACTATCAAATATCAAACTATTGCTAGCATATTTTCCATATAAGAGAAAGTGGAATGTCGACTCGCTGAGATGATAAAAGTGGAAAGATCCCACATTGGTCTTCTATATAACGTAGTGGAGGAAAAATATTCCATGTAAGTGTCTCATCCATTAAATTATGAGCATTTTATAAGTATGAAAGGTGGATGATGTCTGGTAAGTGATAACATAGTAAGAAGCAAGGAGCAAAGAAAGCAACATACAATGCAATTTACCTCTAGGGTTGTTGAAACGACGAAAGAAAGAAAACTATTTAGCTCTTTATGTTTTAGTGAACTATATCTAGGCAGACCATTAGATCCAAGCAATAAATAAGTGGGCCTAGTTAATATGTGTATAGGGGAATAAACAAAATTAGCTTAAGCAAGCCGACTTTTGCTCGGACTCTATTTAATTTAAGCTGAACCTAAAACTTAAAACGAGCCCTTGTGGTAGAGGGGCCAGTCGAGGGTGAGATGGATGAAGAGGGTCATGACGCGGCAGAGGGTGTTGTTGTTGATGTAGCAGAAGTATTGAGCAAGGACGGGCTTGGTCTTAGGGACAAAGAACTCGTGGTGATTAAGGGAATCAGTATCTCAAGTGGCAGCCACAATAGAAGGTGGAAGTAAGGTTTTCTAATTAGATCTACTCCTAAGGAAATGGATAGTTAAGATTAAAAAGAAATAACGATAATGTAAATAGCTAACTTAATAATTCTCTCAACATCCAATAATCTCAAGTGAACTATGACCACTTTTATTTATAAGAGTAAAGTCATAGCAGATCGAATCTACATGCAAATTATACGTTTTAATTCAAAAATAAAACTAGTAAGCAAATTAGACTAACTAGATTCGATTGATTAACTCATATGGTCAGATCATAACAATCCATCAAACTTCTGACACATTGTCCTCAAAATGACTAGTTCTTCACGTCCTTGTATTCTCATATCTTGTCGTGATAGTTGGAGGTCTACGGTTGTTCTTCTTCAGGCCTGTCTAAGAATATGAGGTGAGTTGGCTGACACTTTCACTTGTGACCAGAGGTAAAACAATCATCACAGTAGAAGCAAAGCCCTTTGTCCTGCAGTTTTTCAATTTATTTGGCACAAATCGACACGTGATTTCCTATTAGTCCTGCTAGGCTGAGGTAAGTGTAGTATTTAATGGCCCATGAGCTTGGGCCATCTTCCTTCTCTCCTTCTTGCGATTCTAGTTCAGCTTATGCAATTTGGACTCTATTAAAACTGCTAATGAGAAGGCCTCCTCAAAAGTAGTGGGCATTTGACCTCAGCCTAAATGTCAGGCCTGAGCCTAGTAATTAAGATGCTCTCTAAAGCCGAGTTTGACTAGTTGGTGATCAGGTTGAAGATTTGTTCGAACTCCTTCTAATAAACTCAAATTGTAATTGACTGAGTCAACTTAGTTAACATAGCCTAGAAGTCCTTGTACTAAGTCGGACCGAACCGAGCACTGATCTAGGGTTGTCAAGCTCGATGAGTGACTTGGGGCTTGGCTCGGGCTTGGCTCAACCAAAACTTGAGTTTGGCTTGGCTCGGTTAGAGCTAAGCTGAGCCCAAGCCGCTAAAACCAACTCAAAATTAATATCGAGCCGAGCCTAAGCTGGAGCCTAAGCTAGAGCAGGCTCGCTTAGGCTCGGCTCGAGAGGCTTCGTCGCCTCTTCCTCCACCTCCTTCGGCAGCGGCAAGCCATTGCGGTGCTGCCTCCTCCTCCTTCAGCAACGGCAAGCAGCCGCGGTGCCCCGCCTCCTCCTTCTTCTTCTTCTTATTTGGCTCGGCTTGGGCTCGATTTGGCTTGGTCCGGCTCAATCCGACTCGGCTTGATGATAGGCTCATTTTGGGCTCAAGCTCGGTCTAGCCCGGCTCGGGCTCGGCTTGAGTTGAGCTTAGCCGAGCTTGAGCCCAATTCTAAGGCTCGAAATTAAATTGGAGTCGAGCATGAGCCAAAGCCAGCTCGCTCAGGCTCGACTCATTTACACCCCTACACAGCTTGCATTAGCAAAAGCCTGCCAAGACTCAAATGGTTAAGGCTGCTTTGCCGACTACTACCACTTGATTGCCACGCCCTCTAAGTGAAATTGTGCGAGCTAGGCCTTCTGGTTGTCGGGCATGCCATGGTACCTAGAAAATTGCTCCGCTAGGTAAGTCTAGTCTAGCAGGTCTCCTCTAGAAATTTTTGGAAAATTAAGTGAAGTGATCGACGCGGTTGCTAACTGGTGAGGTGAGCTCTACTCTTAATGAGACCGAGTTGAGGTGGATTATGGTGAGGATTGAGGTGAGGAAGATGACTGCTAGTGGGGCTTGAGGTTGAATGATTTTGATTGGAGAGTGGTGGGGGAGATTTGGAGAGAGATGGGTTGCGATGACTATGGTGCTAACTCGATAGGGATGGTGAGGGGGAGTGGTTGAGATGAGGTGAGGAGGAAAGAGAGAGAGATAAGGTAAGGATAGCAACTAAGGGAGACCTTGAAGGGTGCATCACCAACTGTAAGGTGAACTTGGGGGAGAGTGAGTGAGAGAGATAGAGAGAGGGAGAGAGAGTAAGAAAATTATGGTAGTTTTTCTTGATGCTTTGGGGAGCTTACCTCATTTATAGTGGCTATCCTATTTTAGGTGACTTGCTCTCTAAGCAACCCTAGACTAGAGTAACCCACCAAGCGGGTTTATGAGCCAACTATACCAACTATGACTTGACTAGACCAACTAGCTCTGGGCTAGTTCACAATATCAAGCTTGATGGTCTAAGTTTGGATCCCAAAATATAACCTATCATCGCTGACTAAGTGACCTTGTAGTTGATGTTGGTTACATGGGTCATAAGCTCACGGGTCCAGCTCAAGTCGTGCCCAAGCTGCATACAGGTTCGACTAAGTTGGCTGACGTGGGCCCACTAGGTCATTCCACTAGTCATTTTAGGCTCTTACTCTGGCCCAAGATCATGCTCATGGGTCCAAAACTAATTCATATGAGGTGGTCAAACCCGCTCGCAAAAATTCAACCTACCTCGAGATTTGTGCATTTTATCTTCTCCATGCAAATACCCTAACCCTAGGCTCAAAATTGTATTTTGGGCTAGGGACGCTACGATAGGTTGCATGGGTGGCAACGACAATTGAGTTTGGTCATGGGTTGCTGGAATGCAGTAGTGGAAGGAGATTATTCTCCACGGGTGATCACGTTGCGCCTCCAAAAATCCCGATAATCCTTGGTGGCTGCGGCTGGTACCTCTGCCCAACTATAGTGGAGCCTGTAGTGGTGGGACGGATGGTAGATGATGCTCCGGCAAGATAAGGCTTGATGAAGGCTACAATGAAGAAAGGCATTTCACCCGGCCATTCGATGCTTGTCAACTGTGAAGTCTACCACAGGTTTGTAGTCGACTAGAGGAAGCCAACTGTGGCTGTCGGTGGTCGCTGGAACGTCGGCCCTAAGGCCGTTGGAACTCCTAACCATCTCCTGCCAGCTGGCTAGTTTGCGAGGGTCCCGTGGAAGGAACTGGACATGATAGTTTAGGCCTGGAGGGGCTGGATCGTCGCCGATGGAATGCTAGGTTTTAGGCCCTAGCTTCCACAGCATGTGGGGAAAATGACTCAGGAACCACCATTGTAGGAGCTCTGGCGTTGATGCAGCGGCGCTTTTAGTATACAAGTGTGGAGGGTGCTCCATCGTGGCTGGAGGAGAGGTTTTGGCCATGGGTTGTGTCTCCTCTCTACCTCCCTCACCATTTGAAGATGATGGCTTGGGAGAGCTAGTTCCGCCATGGTCGACAATGCTGGCAGTGCTGGGTAGTGGTGCTGGTTCATGATAGTTGCCGTCAAGACTCGGATAGTCTTTTTGATCCTATTAGTGCTCTGCGCGGCAGATCTAGCGGATTCCTCCATGAATTTGAGTATCATCGTCGCACATGGGTGGTTCCTCAATGATAGTGCTGGTGGCGCCACGAAAACCTCCATAGGGGTGGAGACTAGATCTTGGTTTTTTATGGCCACGATCTCACTTGGGTTAGGGTTGGATTGCGTTTTCACCATCATGTAAGGAACGTTGGCATTAATACCACTGTTACGAATCAGATATGAATCGATATGTTTGTAATAAAATTCAAAGGTTTTTATATATGGTAACCTCATGAGTTAGGGATCTTTAGCTCTGATTTGATGTGATTCTGAGATCAAGGTTAAAAGATAAGACTGAAATTGTAGAGATAAGTCAAAATGGGATAGAAATAAAAATATCCGATGTTGCGACGATCGTTAGAGGGTGGTAATCGGCCTCAAGGTGGTGGTGGACAGCCGTAGGTGTAGGTGGCTCGTGGAGAGTGATGGTGGCTAGGGTTTGAAGGTGGAATTAGAGTTTTCTAATTAGATATACTCCTAAAGGAATTGACGGCTAAGATTAAAAGATTAAAACGAATTCCTTTTAATAATTTTAAAGAAAATTTGGTACTTTCACTGTTGTTTCGGATGGAAAAACTAAGAATTTTTTACATTAAACTAAACCACATGGATGCAAAGTAATACAAATAAAAGTTTCATAGTAGATTAAATTTAGGCATTACTTAAAAAGGTACAATTTGTAATTTGTCCTTCCAAATTGTAGTTGCCCAAAAATACATGAAGTGTATGGACACAAGAACCACCGGTTTTGAACGGCATAGGGACGAATGTAGAATTTATTAAGGTTCACGAAAAAGGCCCAAAACAAATTATTGGGCCAGGCCGGGCCGAGCTTACCTATCGTTGAAAGAGAAAAAACCTATAGTTTCTGTTAGAGTTTGCTTCTTAATGATTGAGCAGAGACCTTTAGTTACTCTAAGAGACTGTTTAATTTGATTGATGGGAAGTACGAAAAAAAAGTGACAACTTTCATGATATCCACATAAGTTTTATAATTTTGATTCATTTAACTCCTCTCTTTAAAGAGAGAGAGAGAGTGAAATTGTCCGAATGATATTTCATCATTTATTATTATAATTATTTACTTTTATCAAATATTTTTATATTTTTAACAAACACTAATGATTTTTTAATTACTCATTCAAAGTGATTTCAAACTGAAACTGTTATCGTTTTCTTTTTTTCACTTCTTATCAATTAAGGATACTTTAAAAAAATTATGACTCAGTATAGCTCACTAGTTAAGTCCTACTAATTTATGATGGAGGTCATAAATTTAATTTCACTTATGAACAGAAGAGAGATTTATAATGAATTCTTCGTAGAAGCATTATATGTACCTAAGGAGACCGTGGTGGGTTAATCCCTTCATCTAACTTATAGCCTTCAGGCTCATAATTAGTTAAAAAAGAACACTCTAAATGTGAATTAGAACGTAACTAGTGACATTGCTGTAGATATAGCAAGCTTTGTAAAAGGAAGACAGGACATAATCATATTACAGAGATTGATTGTTACACCAATCTTTTTTAAATTTGTTACATCAAATTTTTCTCACACAAAAAGAAAAGAAACCTAGCAAATCCAACAATGTTTAAGAAAATCTTCATTTCACCAACTTCATCAATGCAGCGCATCTTTGTTCTTCTCCAAATGCACGTACGTACGTACGTACATACGTATGTATGTATGTGTATGTATATGTTACTAAACTTTGAATCACCTACTTTTCTTCCACTTGAAATATCGGTGCAAGAGGTGGCTTCATAGGATGAACTCTCCCATATGTAGATGATCTCTGAAAAGAAATTGGCATCTCACACTGGCTACCATCCGTCTCTCCATCATCTATCTTAGAGGGGCAAGAGAAGCTACGCACAGAATCGATGCTCGGCGTAGACAACTTCTCCTCACCATTTTCACAAGGTTTTGAGCCTCTCTGCTCATCCATGAATGCCTTCCTAACAAGACGGTTCTCCTCAACATCATAAAAATTTCCAGTCCTCACCTCCTGAGCTAGTGAACAAGTAGGACAAAAGAACCATTGCACACAATCCGTTACCGATGCGCTACCGCAGAAGTAGGTGTTTGACGGAAGGTTGAATCTTTTCCTCATCTCAATCCTCCAATATCCTCCATATAGCAATCCAAACAATCCGACTACGACCCCAAACACTGCGATGATCGTCACTAACGTATCGCTAACGTGGAGCGCAGAGATGTAGAAGACCACAAATGGCGAAAAGCATAGAAGCAGGAAGGTGGAGATGTGAACATACTTGTTACCAAGACCAAGCCTTTCTAAGTTCCATCCATGGAGGCAAAATAAGAAGGAGGAGGACAGGCAACAAACAGTTGAGTCCTCAAAGCAATCGAATAGTCCTCCTTGCCACTCTGCAGCACTGGTCTCTGCTATCCTTCCATTTTGCATCCTGACCTCAGTTTGATCACACTTCTTGCCAATTGGGCTGTAAATATAGTACACAATTGCAATCACCGGTGAGACGGTTGCGACACCGTAGGCGAGATACAGAGCCCAATTGGGTCTATTTGATCTTGTGTAAGCCCAATAGAGTGCACAACAGAAGTACTGGAGGAAGAACGTGATGTGAATGAGGATGTGCACCAACATGATATGAAACCTCTCATTAGGCTTAGGTGCAGTATCCCTGCAATATGTTCGCCTTAGCTCAACTCTATCACTTGGCCTCCATCTGAGTAATTGTATGAAGTGGTATAAAAACATTGGCTGGTAGTAGAGGCAGATGAGAGTGAAGAGGACATTCATGATCTGGTTGTTGACTTCATTCCATTCATCTCTTCGCGTGCTGGTCGTTAGCACGTCGTCGAGAGCTCCAAGCGTGATGAGGAGGTAAATGACTATGCAGATGAGGACCAAGACTAACCATATGAAGATAGCAATGTTTAAGGGATTCTTGATCCATTTCTTGAAAGAAGACGCCATGGCTCGCGGGCTAATTTTCCGGAGGCAAGATGCATGAGATTGTTCGCTTTCGACGGTCGCGGTGTACATGGGAGTCTCATCCGTGATCCTCTCTGACGTAATATTGACTGCATGCATCTCTAGATCTTCTTGGATTTCGGCTATGTGATCACCGTTCTGAGTCGGAACCATCTGTATCAAAATGGAGAGCACTTTGTGATTCTAGATTTTGTTTTGATGCTCCTTTGAGATTATCCCAATAGATTTGCTATAACTTGGAATCAAAGATGAGCCATAAGAAATCTGAGTCACAAGCAAAGAACTAGATATTACAATCCAAGACATATATAAACGGACTGTAATTGCACAATGAAAGATTACCAAATCATAAACATCAGAAATCTTCAGAGTGTGAACTAGTCTTCCTTTGAAGTCATCAAAGTAAGATATACATTAAATTCTCAACTGTAATTTAGTCAAAGAAGGCACAGCTTCCACCTTCTCTTTCCCTTTCAATCGAAATCGTTCATGCCTTGAAATTTAAACAAGTTTGAAATTTAAAGCAATTTGTGGATGTTGACATTAAAGATGAGAAGGACAAGGCTATTGAGGCTCTAGGCAAATAGAAAATAAATAAAGGAAAATGATTTGTGGAACTAACCCTGCATTGTTGGGGAGATTGCTTTGTTTTTTTTCTTTTTCTTTTTTAATGCTCACAATGTATTGAAATTTCAAAACAAACAAATCAATGATCTACTTGGAACTCATCATCTAAACTAATTACTTCTCATGCCTTCATCGACACTGATAAAAAGAAGTAGAGGAGGAGATGAGACTTCTTAGAGCCAGTACCTGTTGCTATGGGAAAAGAAAGCCGAAAGATGAAACTTGTGAGCTGCTATCCTCCTATTCCTCTCCTTTAAAATTCCTTTGATGCTAGAAGAGTAGAAGAAGGTGAGTTCCAAATACACTTGGGGAGTTTTGGGAAGTACTACCTCCCTCCCTGTCTATATATAATATATATACATATCCGAAGGTGAGTTCCAAATAGACGGCAATATAAAATGAATGGGAATGGGTCATGATTAGTAGTACTTAATACTCATGAAGACTTTTCAAATAGAGCTGCTTTGAAAGAATGATATGCTTTGTTTAATTGCTTCCAATCCAACGTCTCCAGAAAGAGTTGACCATCAAAGTGAATGATAAAGGGAACTATGGATCTGTGGTCAAGGATGGCGGTCAAGGAAATGGTATTCCAACGACGTTTAAAGGTTAAAAAAAAGGAGAGAATTTTACTTTTATACCCCTGTAAAGTATCTTACTGTAGTATTTGTATTTTGTATACATACACGCCTTGAAACTTTGTCTTTGCCATAAATATCCCTAAGAATATTATGACATCTATAAGTTTACGTCAATCATTTAGTAGAAGACGACGTATCTTAAATTTTTTTGTTGACAAGTATTCATTACAAAAGACAATAAATATTGTGTTTCTTTTAAATATATATTTCAATATTAAATATAAATATCCATACAAAAAATGGTGGGCATTTGGCCGTTTGCCAAATTAGTTTGGGTAGGTTATTGGATACATGCCAGACTCTGGACTAAAGGGTATACATGTAAATATGAAATTCTTAGGGAAAACAGAGACGCTAAAGAGATTTTAGAGTTAGGAGCATACACGTACAAGAGAACCCAGAAATAAAGAGTGTGGACATTTACATATCACACCCTATATTTATTTAATTAAATTAGCACTTCAAATCTATTTGAGAATACACCCACCATTCTGTTAGTGAAGTAACAAAATCGCATAAACATAAGGTCTTATATGAAAAAATATGGTGGAATGTCGTAAATCTCACTGGAAAAAGAGCGCGAAGGTCAAAAAGGTCATTTGGCTCGTCGGTCCATCCGTCCGACCCGGTCGGAAGTCGTCTGCTGCCGTCTCGGTTGGACTTCAATCTTCAATGGACGCGTTGGAATCTTCTTTTACAATTAGCTAGCAAAATTACCTCCCGGCCCTCCTCACGAAATTAATCATCTTGCTAAGCAATAACCCTGGAATAACTCTTTTTTCTTATTCTGGGATATAACTCCAGCTAAACATTATAATAACTCTATTTTAGAATATAAACGTTATTCACTAAAATAACATCTTATTATCCCACTGTAACTCAATTACCGATTTACCTTTATATTTATCCCATCAACCTATTTTATATCAAATTAAAAGGTATTCATAGTAATTTCATAGAAAATAAAATAGATTTTTTATTTTTTGTATTTTATATCACATCAAAGTTAATTATCATACCATTGCTTAGTAAACAATCAAAGAGGATTAACAAAGTAATTATTGTGTTAACAAAGCAAGTCAAGATATATAAAGAAACTGGTAAAAGCTAATCATGATGTATCCTTATTTCAAGGCATGAGAGCTGATTACTTTTTTTTTGTTTACTCAATAATTACAATGGCTAATTAGATATTCACCCTTGCATATTATACCCCTCAAAAAATAAAAACGTTTTACATATTGAATATCTAATTAACTCTAATTACAACCACTTTTTATTGGGTTAATTAAAAATAATTGAATAAGAGTTAGGGGTTTTAACAGGATTTATCACACATTTATCACCCGCTTATATAAAACAAATTATTCTTCAATTTATTGCCCTATTTTTTTTATCTCCCAAATTCAAACCCTAAATATAAACACTTCACTACCATCTTAGTCGTTATTAGCACATATTTAAGCCCTCCTCTTCCATGCCATGCCATTGACCCAAAATCTTAGTATTTTCTTTCTTCCATCCTAAGACTCTCTTTTTCTTTTCTTCTCGATCCAAATCTTATATAAATATTAGGGATTTTTTGACCAAACTAGATCTGATTTTAAATTTATTTATCAAAATGGGTCACACTTAACGCATAATATAAAAAAAGTGTCTATTTTACTATAGTTATAAATAAATCACTAAATCGTTAAGCCTAGTCAAAAGTAAAACGCCAATCAGATTAATATTATCAAGTAAAATACTAATCAGATCAGCATTTTTTAAAGTAAAACGCTGGTCATGTTTTTATTTAAAAAAATGTTGGACAATTTAGTGATTCAACAAAAAAAATGATATACATATAACGAAAAATTAAATATTTTATTATTAAAAATACTAAATAATAAAGATATATATAAAATTATAAAGAAATATTTATAACGTCGTAACTTTATATTCGGCTATCCATTTTAATTATAAAATATATATAATTATGAAGATATGTAAAAGATTTATAAACTGGAATCAAGTTCATTCTCAGAATCGAAAAAAAGAAGAAGGAAAGACTTTAAATTTTTTTAATATTTTATATTAAAAAATCGCATCACCAGCAACCTTTCAAAGCCCCATAAAGTCTTCAACAAGAGAAGAATCCACTTATCCCATCCTTAGTCAAACGTGTTAACTGGTCTGACTATTCTTAAAATAGTTCATGAAAAAGAAGAAGGTGGTGAAAGTGGGGGGCTTTTGTGTAAAGAAAATTTTCTTTAGTTTTTAATGTATTTTCTACATTCAATTTGAGGGGCCCAATTTTGCCATTACTAAAATCTCTTAAAAACTGAAACTAATTCTTAATACCAGTCAACGATATCGAACAAACATAGGGTGTTAGATGCGAAATTAAGCCAGGTTCGTATTAAAGAATAAAAATAAAAGCTGGATCTCAATTCTCAACCCATAAGATACGAAATCCACTTGCATGTCTATAACTCTACTTTTGGATAGTGGGAGACTCAGACGCTTGATACCCACGTTCACATTGGATAATATTCCAGCGGGAGGAGACTTAAAAGACTTGTTAGCGTTCTTCTCGATCGACTTTGACTGCGCTTACGTTTGGAGTGCTTGACAAAGTAGAGAATACAACTACTCATTTTCTCTCCTATCATTTGTAGTGTTATATATTATTTATCTAAATAGATTGCACCTCAGAGTTAATATTAAAATGTGTACTTAACACTCTAGATTTACATAAAACGTTGAATAGTTGAGCGCTTTATTAAAAAAAAAATCTTGAAATAATTTCAAAGTTTATTTAGCGTTTCTGAGCGTAATAGGGTTCGAGGAATGATTACATAATTCTAATTTATAGTTCTCTTTTATATCTTCACAGCGATATATTTTATAACTGAAATGGATAACCAAGTATGTTGCTTTTCAACATTTAATGTCATCTTTTTTTAGTATATCGATGAATTGTTTAATTTTTTTTTTCAATATATTAAAATTTTAGTTTTTGCCGAGTTAAATATTTAACAGTTTAATATTTTATTTATAGCGATTTTGGTATTAAGTATCGATCCTTTTCATATTAAGTTTGTGATGTAAACCGTTGGTTAAGAAAAACTTTTGAAAATGGATGCCCTTCCAATTATGACCAGGGAGTCCCTGCATGACTTTTGACTACTTTTCTCTTCTAGAAACTATGATCAATTGTGTCTACAAGGGCTCACGGCCAATAACTAACTCTAATTAACTCCTTGTTGACATATTATATATATATATATAACCAGTAAAAGAGACATTCTAGATAGAAATTTTGGAGTTGAACAGATAGTAACACATCTCCCACAAAGAAGGGTAGAGGTAAAATCAATTCCATATCTAAGTTTTAGGGCATATGGATTAAGATTTTTCTATACATCTTTGATATCCTGATTCATATTCATACCATATGAGTTTAAAAAAAATATCCATAATAGTGATATAAAACACTAATTTTTCTATTTCCATGTGAAT
Organism: Typha angustifolia; assembly: GCF_048772165.1. Lineage (NCBI taxonomy): Eukaryota > Viridiplantae > Streptophyta > Magnoliopsida > Poales > Typhaceae > Typha > Typha angustifolia. The sequence continues at coordinate 3,377,633 of NC_133252.1, read as the reverse complement.
TTTATCAGTGTCTTGGACTTCTGACAAAGAAGAATTATCAAAAGAAAACTTGATAAATCTCTGAATTTTCCTCTCATAACATCTGTGAAGATCCCATCTACTGTCAGATAACACTCATTTTATTGTACCTTTTAGCCCTCAATTACACGCCTAACTATGCATCAGGTTTGCTATACTGCTATACATCCACAAATTGAACAGAAAAATAAACATCTGAAGTGCCTCTGAGGACATGAAAAGCCTTCCAACCCCAAAGAGTTTGCTGTTACTTCTATCCTCTGTTTGCATCTTTGCAGGGCCTCATTGCTACAAAGAGGGGCCAAACTATACCACAGCAGGGATATGAATCCAAACAGAATTTCCAGACCAATAAGATGTCCTCATGATTGGAAGTAAAAAAGAAAGAAAGAAAAGAATTAAGGAGAATAAAAAAAGAACTTGCTACTCCATGAATCTTGCCTTAAAGGTGAATCTCTCAATTCCAGAGTGATCCTATACATAATTACTGAAAATTTAACTCTGAAAAAGAAGAAGCTTGCATAGCAAAAGTAAACGATTGATGCCGTTAGTTTAAATAGAAAATTTTAGTTTCATGTTAGTCTAAACCATAGATGACAAAGTGATGCAAATAAAAGTTCCAATGTAGTTTAATTTTAGGCATAACTACAAAGAGGTAATTTATGCAAATAAAAGTTCCAATATAGTTTAATTTTAGGCATACCTACAAAGAGGTAATTTGAAATTTACCCCAATATCTATTAACCTACATCCAAGATGAATGTTATTTGGGTCTTTTCTATGTTGTCTAATTTGCCTCATTCCTGGCTCAGATATTAATACAACTTTTGGGATCATTCTCCTTGTAAACTTTTCCACGAGAAGAGGAGATTATAGAATTTGATAACGTTTTCTTTCATGAACCTATAGTATTATATACGTGAATGTTACTAGCCTCCTTTTTCTTTTACTGAACCATGATTCCAGGGCAAGAGATTCTCTTGGCTGGGAAATGCTTCCAAGGAATTGATGAGAATTGCTAGGGTGATGGTTTGTCTAAAGAATGTGCTAAATCTTTTCATGGACTTTAATTTCCAACTATGATTTAAGCTTCGTACTGTCAAAAAATGCCAGGTGATGTCAATGATAGAGTGAGAGCTGCACCACATTCTTATTTGTTAGCAATAATAAAAAGAAGCTCCCATTTATTGCCAGCTACCAAGTAACTCAAATCCAGAAACTTAAATCTAGAACACTTATTCCATTCTTCATTGTTAGATACTGAATCAAATTGTTGCAGTATTGAGAGAGTCAAAGCAGTATTGAAGTCATAAACACAAATCATAAAACATACGACGTGTGAATGCATGAAAGATAGGAATTGTTTTCGCCAACTTATCTTGACATCACGAATTCATTCTATATGTCAAACATTCATATAATGCCAGAGAAATAGATGTCATGTTTCTAAAATTTGCATCTGATAAGTTCTTCCCTGTCATTAACACTCTCCAGCAAAATGAGAAAAGAAGAAGAAGAAGAAGAAGAAGAAGAAGAAGAAGGAGAAAACAGAGGAGAAATCCATATGCGCTACATATACAAACTTACCTTGGAATTTCTCTTCAAGGGTTAATAAAAATTATCACCAGTTTCTTTCACGGTGACACTTGGACTGAAGCAACGCATATCTCCTCACAAGTCACAACACCAACAGTGACTTTAACCCAGTCACTCTACCCCTCCCATATAAGATGGTGATCACTGTTGTTCCCTGATCTAGAGGGCTCGAAGATTAGTGGCTGCGGAGGTGGGAAAGGCATCTCAGTCACCCCATTTGTTGTGTGTCAGTGTACAGCAAAGAATCAAGGCATCCAAGTTTGGAGAACGCCAACTCAAATCCTGACCGTCTTCACTAGATATTCCTGCATATTTTGCAAGATAAACCCTGATGTGGTTGGGTAGCTATGCCGGACATCCTAATAGGATGTTGCAGTATTTTTTTTTTTTAATTATTCATGAGTCAGACGCTCATCAAATTTTTACCAATATAATAAATTGATTAATTTAAACTTTAAATCATATATATTGTCGAATAATTACTCTAAAATAAATGTCATCGAGACCTGCTTAAAATCACCGCTCTGTTGAGCTGGTAACTGGATTGGGCAACACGAGTTTGATATTTCCCTATATTTTATTTTTACCTTCCTCTTTTTTTTTTTTACCTTCCATCCTCCATTAATTGTTGTCTTTCAAATATTTTTTCAAGATACACTGACGACTCTCATGCATGAATCATGACGATCATTTTTTTTTAACTTTAAACCTTAGAAGCACATTAATTTTCGATCGACTTTGGGTTTCAGGTTTCCTTAACCTGATGGTTGAGTCTCAGGTCCCCAAAATAAAACCCAGCTTCAACCCAACTCGGCCCAAATCGCTGTAGAGTTGAATGACTATTAGTGAAACTGTTTACTTTTCTATCCAGACTAATTGAGAAAGTATAAATCACCGTAATACTCCTATAGGATTAATAATCTCATTGTTTTAGTAAATATAAATCTTCTACCCATATTTCAGAATGATTAAATTTTTTTTTTCTTCCGTGATCATATATTTAAAAGAGATAAATTATAATAGTTAGATATTAACTAAGATAAGACTCATAATCTTAGATAGTAAAAAATAGAAGAGGTGTGCACTTTGTTTTATATTTGAAGAACAAGACAGAGTGAGTAAATTTAATAGAAGGAGAATGACAAAATTCCCTTTAATAATTTTAATTTTAATTTTATTTTATTTTTTGGTACTTCGCAATTATTTTGGATGGAAAGTTTATTAAGGTTCAGGAAAAGGCCCAAAACAAATTATTGGGCCAGGCCGGGCTGAGCTTACCTAAAAAACATATACTTAGAGTTTGCTTCTTAATGATTGAGCAGAGACCATTAGTTACCATAAGAGGGATTGGTTTGGTTTGATTTGGTTGATTGAAAGTACGAAATAAAACCTTTAATAGAAAACAGCCGAAAGAGGCTAACAAAATTACATCCTAACATATCTCGAGTAAGGAATCCAAGACTATCCCTTCTGATCCGTCCTACAAAAAGAAGGTAAACTTATTCTTACATAATTTGGCCAACCAACCAATTAGCAGCTTGATTTGCCTCCCTATAGATATGGTTTAGATGTATATTATAAAATTCATTTAACAGATATTTACAATCGTTAATAATGTTTCTGATATTTCAATGTGGTGAGCCACTTTCCGAGCACTGTTTCAAAATCTGGGAGTCCACTTCAACTACCCATCTTTTCAATTTTTGCTCCTTTGCTTTCATCAATCCCTCCTTCAAGACCCAAGCTTCTGCCATTAGAGCATTTTTTCACATCCTTGATAAAATGTTATCCCCTATAGATAAGGACCCTCTTTTTTGTTAACCTCGAGAGAATGGGTAATCTTTTTGAGCTAGTAAAATGTTATCCCGATACACCTCCCCCGCATGGTGACAACTTTCTTGATATCCACGCAGGTGTTTGAACGAGGAAAGTTGAGAACCCAAGTGAGCTTTTTATTTATTTATTTATTTTATTTATTTTTACTACAGTTTAAGCTCCAGCTTTTTATATGCCATATTTCATCACTAATTATTACAATTATTTGCTTTTACCAAATATTTCTATTTTTTTTTTAACAAACACTGATAATCTATGACTACTCATTCCAAGTGATTTCAGCTAGAGATGGTTATCATTTTCTTCTTTTCACTTCTTATCAATCAAATACAATATAAAAGATCACAATCATAGCTCAGAGATATGTCTTATTTGCGAGTGGCAATTTGGTTGAATTACTTGGATTCAAGTTGGGTCAAAATAGTACAAACACAAACGTAAGTCAAAATTTTCAAACGCGTTTATTAAATGGGTAACATGACATGACTCTTTTAATTCATTTAATAAAGAAATTATATTTTTATACGATCTATTTAACCTAAGATGGCCCCATTTAATAAACGCGTTTTATTTTTTATACGACCCATTTAACCCGTTTATACGACACACACGACACGATTAACCGATTAACACAACACGATTCACCTATTTACAATATTACTATAAACTTGATACAACAAAACTTTTAGAATTTATCCATAAGTTCCTAACCAAACTAACAAAAGAATATATCATACAATTACACTAATCTAGTTGATTTATAATATTACAACAATATTTAGTAAAAAAAATTCAATTGGCTCGACTTTCAACGGTGGAGGCATCGTTGAAGTTGGCTAAGCAGTCGCGAGGCTCCAGAAGTTGGCTGTTGTAGCAGCGAGCTTCGGATCTATTGAGGAAGACGATGTCACAAAGGCGGTCTATGCAGCTAGAGACAAAAAGATGGTTAGAGGAGAGTGAAAGGTAGCAGAGAGAGGAGGGCGGGGATGATGCTAGAGAGGAGGATGTTTCTCTAGCATCCTCTAAATCTTTGGATCTACTAAGAAAGACGAGGAGAGGAAGGACTCGATTGGTGTGATCAGAGAGGTGGTTGGAGGGTGAAAGGTAGTGGAGGGAGGAGCGAAGGGTGGGGACGTCGTTGAAGAGGAGGTTGCTTTTGATGAACCATCGGAGAGGAGAGTGAGAGGTAGCATTAGGAATGGCGATTGCCAGTTATGGAAAGTGAGAGATAGTGTAAGGGAGAGGACGAGGGTGGAGAGAGGATTGTGATTTGGTGGAGGCTGCGAGGCGAGATACTGAGAGTGAGATAATATAGGTTAGTGAGAAGTTTAATTTATTTATATATTAATAGGTTACTAGTTGGCGAATTGATCTGACTCGACCCGATTCGTATACTTAAACATGTCATATGAGTTAAAATGGGTCATTGGTATAAACCCGAACATGATCAAATTATTAATTGGGTTAAATGGGTTAACTCCTTTACAACCCAAACAAAATTAAACTAAATTCAAACACGATTACGAGTTAGGTTATCGAGTCGAATTATTTGGTCGGGTCAATATTTGCCACCCCTACTCTTACTAATTCATGATGGAGGCTATAAGTTCAATTACATTCATGGACATATAAGAGTAGATTATTGGTGGATTTTTCATAGAAGCACTACATATGGATGATTTGAGCTCATTATAGTCCTTATCTTAAAAGGGTTTGTTGGCAATAATAATCTGATTCACACAACCATAATAACATCCTATCAATAAAAGAAAGAAAATTAAATGAACTTATAGATTACATAATGTAAAATTCTATATAAGTCATGTCTATTAAAGAAAACACATTTAATGTGAATTAGAACATAACTATTGACATTGCTCATAGATATAGCAAGCTTTTTAAAAAGAAAGTACATAATCATATTATTGAGATTATTATATCAAACTTTTATTACAAAAAAGAAATGAAAAGCACAGTAAATCCAACAATGTTTAATAAAATCTCCACTTCACCAACTTCATCAATCCAGCTCATCTTTTGTTATTCTCTAAATGCAAGTCGTACGTATGTATATGTCACTATACTTTGATCACTTGCTTTCTTCCACATGAAATATTGGTGCAAGAGGTGGCAGCATAGAAGGATCTCTCCCATATGTAGATAACCTCTGAACAGAAATTGGCATCTCACACTGGCTACCATCCATCTCTCCATCATCAATCTTAGAAGGGCAAGAGAAGCTATACATAGACTCGAAGCTCGGCGTAAACACCTTCTCCTCGCCACTTTCCCGAGGTTTTGAGCCTCTCTGCTCATCCATGAACACCTTCCTAACAAGACGGTCTTCCTCAACATCATAAAAATTTCCAGTCCGCACCTCCTGAGCTAGTGAACAAGTAGGGCAAAAGAACCATTGCGCGCAATCCGTTACCGATGCGCTACCGCAGAAGTAGGTGTTCGACGGAAGGTTGAATCTTTTCCTCATCTCAATCCTCCAATATCCTCCATATAGCAATCCAAACAATCCAACTATGACCCCAAACACTGCGATGATCGTCTTTAACGTATCGCTAACGTGGAGCGCACTGATGTAGAAGATCACAAATGGCGAAAAGCACATAAGCAAGAAGGTGGAGATGTGAACATACTTGTTACCGAGACCAAGTCTTTCCAAGTTCCATCCATGGAGGCAAAATAAGCAGGAGGAGGACAGGCAACAAACAGTTGAGTCCTCAAAGCAATCGAATAGTCCTCCTTGCCACTCTGCAGCACTGGTCTCTGCTATCCTACCATTTTGCGTCCTGACCTCAGTTTGATCACACTTCTTGCCAATTGGGCTGTAAATGTAGTACACAATTGCGATCACCGGTGAGACGGTTGCGACACCGTAGGCGAGATACAGAGCCCAATTGGGTCTATTTGATCTTGTGTAAGCCCAGTAGAGTGCACAGCAGAAGTATTGGAGGAAGAATGTGATGTGAATGAGGATGTGCACCACCATGATATGAAGCCTCTCATTAGGCTTAGGTGCAGTATCCTTGCAGTATGTTCGCCTTAGCTCAATTCTATCACTTGGCCTCCATCTGAGTAGTTGTATGAAGTGGTATAACAACATTGGCTGGTAGTAGAAGCAGGTGAGGGTGAAGACTACATTCATGATCTGGTTGTTGACCTCGTTCCATTCATCTCTTCGCGTGCTGGTCGTTAGCACGCCGTTGAGAACTCCGAGCGCGACGAGGAGGTAAATTACCATGCTGATGAGCACCAAGACTAGAACTATGAAGTTAGCCAAGTTTAAGGGATTCTTGATCCATTTCTTGAAAGAAGACGCTCGCAGGCTGATTTTTCGAAGGCAAGATGCATGAGATTGTTCGCTTTCGACGGCCGCGGTGTACATGGGAGTCTCATTTGTGATCCTCTCAGATGTAATATTTACTATCTGCATCTCTAAATCTTCTTGCATTTCAGCTCTGTGATCGTCATTCTGAGTTGGAACCATCTTTGTTAAAATGGAGAATACTTTGTGATTCTAGATTTCGATTCGATGCTCCTTGAGATTCTCCCAATAGATTTGCTCTAACTTGGAATCAAAGATGAGGTATGACAATCTGAATCACAAGCAAAGAACTAGATATCAGCATCTCCAATGGACGGTTTTATATTTGGAGTCCAAAGGCTCATAATATAGAGGGAGCCCAAAGGCTCCAAATATAAGCAAAAGTCCAGTGCACTCTAATGCACTGGAGTTTAATATAATTTTTTTTAAAAAAATTGTATTTTAAATTATTTAATAGATTTTTTTAATGTTATTATATTTTAATTAAAAATATATGGTTAGAAAACTCTCATCGAAATCTTAATTTCAGAAGTAATTCTAAATTACTATTTGTTTAATTAAACGCATTGAAATTACATTATATGTAATAAATATCAAAAAAAAGCATTACATGTTATTAATAAAATTATCAAAATTACATTACACAAAATAAGTAGAAATTAATATTTAATAATATAAATAATAAGTATTTAATAGTCTAATAAATTATTTTCGTAGCTACCAATTTTATAACATTAAAAATAGAGACTCATTTTGAGCTTCGAAATATATTTATTGTATACCTACGATAGAGGCACGATAATAAAAAAATATAATTTTTTTAGTCGGAGTAGGTGGAGTTTCCACTTTATCCTTCCCTTCGCAATTGAAATAGTTTGAAATTACTCAATCACTCTTGATCATTGAAATTCAATTTTGCGGATGTTGACATTAAAGATCAGAAGGACAAGGCAATTGAGTCTTTAGGCAGAACTAAAATAAAGGACAATGATTGGTAGAACTACCCCTACACTATTGCTAAGATTGCTTTGTTTTTCTTGTAATGCTGACAATGTTTTTGCTCACTTGTCCACATTGTATCCATTCTCCAGAAACCTATCAACTTCACAAACTAGAAGGGGTAATCTCCCTGCCTGCACCTTTACGATTTAAATTTCTAAACAAACAAACAAACAAACAAACAAACAAACGATCTACTTGGAATTCATCATCTAAATGAATTACCTCTCATGCCTTCATCTACATTGACACAAAATCCAACCAAAAGAAGCAGAGGAGGAGGAGGAGAAGTGACTTCTTAGAGCCAGTAGTACCTGTTGCTATGAGAAAAGAAAGGGGAAAGATGGATGGAACTTTTGAGCTGCTATGCTCCTATTCTTCTCTTTCAAAATTCTTTCAACATGCACACTTGGGAGTTTCGCGAAGTGCTCTACTTCCCTCCTTATTTATATACGAACGTGAGACGTCCAAACAGACAGCAAGGGAATGGATAACTATTAGTATTTAAATTCGCGTTAAGACTTTTCAAATCGCGTTGCTTCGATAGAAAGAGTGCTCTGTTTTTAATTTTTTCCAAGACCGCGTATTTAGAAAGTGGTGATGATGAGTGATCAAAGGACTCATGCAGATGTGGTCAGAGAATGCGGTTAGATTGAAGTTTGAACACACGGAAATATTACTCCAATGACGTTCAGAGGTTACAAGAAAAGAAAAAGAAAAGAATTTTAGTTATACACCCCTTTAAACTACCTCATTGTTGTATTTGTATTTTGTATATATATATATATATACACACACACACACACCTTAAAACTTTGTCTTTGGCATAAATATCCCTAAGACTATTATGACATCTATAGATCATTTAATGGTACAAGACAAGGTATCTTGAATTTCTTTCGTTAATAAAGTATTTATTACAAAAGATAACAATATTTTGTTTCTTTTAAAATTTCAATTTTATATATCTATAAAAAGAAAAAAGAAAAATAGGGTGGGCATCTGGCCAGTGTATGTATGTAAATATAATTTTTTTTAAGGAATAACACTATCCAAATTCTAGAGTTTAAAAGAATGTACATTTGGAAAGAACCCAAAATAAAAAGAAAAAAAAAAATTAAGCGTTTATCTATTTAACTAGATTTGACGTTAGCAAATTGTATCTGAATTTTTTTCCACATAATGAGAAAATAAAATAAAATAAAACTATTTTAAGCATAAGTAACCTTGTACAGGACTTCGCTGATTTTACTAAAATGACAGTAAGCTAAAAAAAAAAAAAAGAGTGGTCCATCTGTGGCGATTTCAAAACATCCCCCCTCTCCTCCCATCGACATTCCTTTGGATCCCCCTGGCCTTAATCAGGCGGTTGGAGAAGTTATTGTTGTCTTCAAGGTGCCCGCTAAACTTGATGATTTGTTTGGGGAGAAAGTCTCCGCTAGAGTTAACGAACTTGCTGCTAAGGGAGACAAGGCCACTCCGACATCTTTATGCCAAGAGCGGGTGTTGCGGGTGGAATTATGTTGTGTTGGTTATCCTCGTCTTTGAAGGTTTCTCTGATCTACTGTGAGGCTCAAATTCTACGTGCGGTAGTCTCGAAGTAAGGTAAGAAACTGTGCCTTGTCGCTGCGGTTTATGCTAGTACTTAAGCCTTAAATAGGAACTGGCTTTGGCATGAACTGGGTTTTGTCTTTGAAAGACCTCCGTGGATTTTATTTGGTGATTTTAATTGCATCCTAAACCCTGAGGCTAAAATGGGAGGTCAACCTTTTTCGCTTTCTTCCTCGATTTTAAGCTTTCGTGATTTTACTTGTCATTTTGGCCTTATCAATATCGTCTTCTTGGGGCTTCCGTATACTTGGTGTAACAATAGACATAGGAGAGCTAGAGTTTTGGTCCGACTTGATATGGATTTTATTAATTGTGCTCTTATAGACTTGTTCACGTGCCTTACAATTGAGCACATACCTCGTATAGTGTCGGATCATGCTCCCATTATACTAACTATTGGATCCTTTAATCAAATTAGAAAACTCCCTTTTAGATTTGAATTGTTTTGGTTTGAATACCCGGAAGTGAATGATTTAATCTCATAATTATGGAACCGGTAGGCCTCCTCTTTTGCCTCTCCTCTTATCTCTTTTAGTAATAAGCTAGGTCTTGTCCAAGATAAACTTTTAAGATGGGATAAAACTTGTTTAGGCCATCTTGAGGTTTGGCTTGACAAGGTTAATAGAACCATTACTGACCTAGAGAGGTATGAAAGTAGTATGCCGCTTTCCATTGATGATAGTACTCGACTATCTATGTTGAATAAAAAATTTGTTGCTCAGCTTAGCCAAATTAATTTGAAATGGAGAAGTAAAGCTTAGATTTAACGGACACTTGATGATAATGAGAATACCAGGTTCTTTCATATTTCTACTAGGGTGAGACGGCAAATTTTTTTTAAATCTAAGATCTGTGATGCTAATGGTTCTGTTGTCACTGCTTCCGATGATGTTACGTATGCTTTCATTAATTTTTACACTGAGCTCTAAAGTAAGGAGGCTCGAGTGCAAACGACTTGGGATCACTAATTAGAGCTCCCTTATTAAAATAACTCATGCTACGATGAACTGCTTAGACCTTTTTCCATGATTGAGGTGAGAAAGGCCTTAAGATCTATGTCGACTAGGAAATCCCCTGGTCCTTATGGTTTTCACTCGGATTTTTATAAAAAAATTTGGAATGATGTGGGTGCTGATTTGGTTAACTCGCTTATTCATTTCAAAATATTGCTTTACTTCCTTCTTCTTAGGGTCGAACTTTTCTTGCTTTTATTCCGAAAGTGGGGAACCTAGTTATGGTTGTAGATTTTAGGCGTATCTCTCTGTGTAATGTCAATGATAGGATACTTGCTAAGTTATTAGCAACTAGGATCAAGCCTTTGCTCTCGGATATTATCAGTTCTGAGCAGACCGTGTTTATCGCAACGAGGCATATTCAGGATAATATTGCGAGTGGTCATGAGATTGCAAATTTTATTAATTCCTCTATTTGTAAAGAGAAATATATTATGATTAAAGTTGATTTGGAGAAAGCTTATGACTAGTTAAACTGAGAAACTATTACCATAGCTTTAAATAGAATGAATTTTCCTTATAAATATGTAGAATGGATAAAAGCCTATATTTCCTATGCTTCTTTCACTGTCTTGATTTAATGGTTACCCATCCAGATGGTTTAAAGGGGAGAGGGGCATCCGACTGTCGGATGCCCCTCTCTCACCTTATCTTTTTATAATTGTCTTTAAGATTTTCACTTGCTTAATGTATGATGCGACTGCTATGGGTGAACTTGTTCCCCTATAGCTTAATGCTGACATTAAAATTAGTCATATGATGTATGCTAATGACCTTCTAGTGATCATTAAAGCTTGTATGAGCTCTTAGAGATTGTTTATGACTATTTTTGATACTTACGAAAAATTTCCTAACCTTCGAATCAACAAAATGAAATTTGAGATCTTCTTCCAAGATAGGATTGATGACTTAGATAAGCTTTCTTTTTCCCATATCTTGAACATCCAAGCTGGTGCCTTTCCTTTTAAGTATCTGGGCTCAAAATTTTTGCCTAAACGTCTTACAATTAAAGATCATGAAAATTTTCTTGCACAAGTTGAATCAAAACTTTCTGGGTGGAAAAGAGTTAGCCTGACTCAGGAGGGGAGAATTGTTCTCATTAACTCAGTCTTCAATTCTATACCTGTTCACCTTCTGGCGTCCACTTGGACACCATTGGCGGTTTGTCGATCATATTACTAAAATCTCTCGCAAGTTCTTTTGGGAAAAAGGAGACTCTAATAAGGGTTTGCACCTGATTAGCTAGAATAAAATCACTAAGTCCAAATGTGAAGGTTGTTGGCGGTAACAATCTGATTCCAAAGAGTCACAATAAATTCGATCAAAATAATATAAATAACTTACAGATTACAGAATATAGAATTCTGAATAGTCGAGTCTAGTGTTGGAAACTATCTCCTTAAGACCAATTCGCCCTCCACCGATTGCTTCTGGAACAGTGGACGTCGGTCTCCCAGGATACAACGACTGTCTTGCACTGGAAAGGAAGCAGCTTTCTAATGCCTTGATTGAACCTGAACTGTGCTGTACTCTCTTTCGGATGCAGACTCGACTCTAGAAGGAATGAACCAAGTTTTCTTCTCTAATGTTGTATATAAATTATGCAGACCGACAGCCTATTTATAGAGGTAAACAGGCTTGACGAAAAGATGCAAAATGTCACCGAATGGATGCACCAATTCGGGTCAGAAACTAATTTATAGTTACATTGTGAAGGGATGCACCATTTGGGTCGAGTTCAACCAACTAACTAAATTGATTAACTGTTTATCGAAGGGACACACCACTTCGACCCCGAACCAAAAAATTAAAATTGGAGTTGACCCGTGCGTGCGAACCGAACCGGGCGGCGCGCGTGTGTGAGTTAAGTTGCATAGTAACCTTTACCCACAAAATAGGTACCCCTTTTGGGGCCTAAAGCCCATAAGAAGTTTGTTACTTATATACCATATTAACATTTCTCAAATATCCAATATGGTACTAAACTTCATTTTCTTTATTTTCCATTGCCATGATACCCACTTTAGAGCCAATTTTTATTCACTTCTCTTCATGGATTTGACTAAGTGAATATTTGACAATAAAGTACACTTTGAGCTAAATTAATTCCACCATTAAACCATCATTAATAATGTGTGGGCCCCACATAAAACTTAGCTCAAAGTTAATAAAAATTCATGTCAAAAACATAAAATTACTAACAATCCCCCACATGAATAAATTGGCTGAAAATGCATATGAAATGCAGACTTGATTGAGAGTACAACGAAAAGTTACCGCATCAGAAAAGGTAGCTTTTGGCTTTGAACCTTCCATAGTGAAGTATTATCGGAATTATTCGCTAACCAGCGAACATGATGTCTTGAACTGTTCAGCTTTTGTATAAACGAAGACAATAATACTCACACGGCTCTTTTCAACACAGTCGGTTCTATATGTTGTGTCCATTTCGGCCCTGGACGCGCCTGGTAATTCTTTGAGTGCTCTAGAGATTTAGCCTAGTCATCTCATAGAAGCGGCCCACTTTACATTCACATAGGTGACCTCTTATTAAGAGTATCCTGTCATACTCCACTTGGATTTCCAAATTATAAGAGTCATTAAAAGCATTGCTTACCTTAACACTTAATACAGGTTTATCACTATGTCATCATAGGAAAGGTGTAGGAAATTTAATTCCTTAGTGATTTCAGAAAACGCCCCCACAACTCGGTTGTCCCTTTGAACCTAGATCTTGGGATCTCCAATCAACTAGGTTGGGTTGCCGTTGTGTCGTTACTCTAGGTGGTAGGCTTCAAACCCATTCTCCTCGATGAACAATATACTTGATCTCTTGTTAAACCTTTAGTTAATGGATCCACGATGTTATCCTTTGATTTTACATAATCAATGGATATTATACCATTTGAGATCAATTGTCGCACTGTATTATGCCTACGACGTATATTTCGTGACTTACCGTTATACATTTGACTCTGTGCCCTTCCTATAGCTGATTGACTATCGCAATGTATGCAAATTGCGGACACAGGTTTTGGCCACATAGGAATATCTTCTAAAAAATTTCGAAGCCATTCTGCTTCTTCTCCAGCCTTATCTAATGCTATGAATTCAGATTCTATAGTAGATCTAGCTATACATGTTTGTTTAGAAGATTTCCATGAAATAGATGCACCTCCAAGTGTAAAGACATATCCGCTCATGGATTTGGTATCTTTTGTATCAGATATCCAGTTTGCATCACTGTACCCTTCAAGTACTGCTGGATATTTTGAATAGTGCAATCCATAGTTAGTGGTGTATCTCAAATATCTGAGTACCCTAACTATCGCCTTCCAGTGATCACTGCCTTGATTACTTGTATATCTACTCAGTTTACTCACGGAGTACGCAATATCCGGACGAGTGCAATTCATGACGTACATCAAACTGCCTATTATCCGAGAATATTCTAACTGAGATATACATACACCTGTATTCTTTGTGAGATGAAGATTCACATCTATAGGTGTTCTGGCTATATTGCTACTATCTTTATCAAATTTGTCGAGTATTTTCTCAATATAATGTGATTGAGATATAACATACCCTTCGGTTGCCTTAGTGATCTTTATACCAAGAATCACATCTGCAACTCCCATATCTTTCATATCGAACTTGTTAGTCAACATGTTCTTTGGTAGCTTTAATGATATTAATATTGCTACCAGTTATTATCATGTCATCCACATATAGACATACAATGACATAATTATCTGAAATGCATTTCACATAAACACATTTATCACATTCATTAATGTGAAAACCATTTGACATCATAACTAAATCAAATTTTTCATGCCATTGTTTAGGTGCTTGTTTAAGCCCATAAAGAGACTTAACTAATTTGCACACTTTTCTCTCTTGTCCTAGAGCCACAAACCCTTCGGGTTGTTCCATATAGATTTCTTCATTTAATTCACCATTCAAGAATGCAGTTTTCACATCCATCTAATGTATTTCTAGATTATATAATGCCGCAAGAGCAATTATTAATCGGATAGACGATATTCTTGTTACAGGTGAATATGTATCAAAGTAATCTATTCCCTCTGTCTGTCTATATCCTTTGACTACAAGTCTCGCCTTGTATTTGTCAATTAAACCATCTGCTTTCATCTTTCTTTTGAATATCCATTTGTAACCCAAAGGTTTATACCCTGGTGGAAGATCCACCAATTCCCAAGTATGATTTTGCAAAATGGATTCAATTTCACTATCAATGGCTTCTTTCCATAAAGGAGCTTCAGGAGTAGACATTGCTTCCTTATAACTCTGAGGTTCTTTTTCTAACAAATATGTTAGAAAATCTGGACCAAAAGACGTAGAAGTCCTTGCCCTCTTACTTCGTCTAGGTTCATTATCATTTCCTTCTTGCATGGACTCTTGGTCCTGCTTATTTTCATAAATTCTTTTGAGAGAACTTATTTCAGATGTAAATTTATATGGAAATATATTCTCAAAGAATGATGCATTCCTAGACTCAATAATTGTATTCTCATGTACCTCAGAATTATCTGATTTGTAAACCAGGAATCGATATGCACTACTGTTATGAGCATAACCAAAGAATATACAATCAATAGTTTTAGGTCCAATTTTTGTTCTTTTAGGAACTGGAATTGCAACCTTTGCTAGGCACCCCCACACTCTTAAGAATTTATAGCTAGGTTCTCGACCTTTCCATAATTCATAAGATGTTTTATACAATTTCTTATGGGGTAACTGGTTGAGAATGTGATTTGCAGAAAGCAAAGCTTCCCCCCACAAATTCTAGGATAAACCAGAACTTATTAACATGGCATTCATCATCTCTTTCAGAGTTCTATTCTTACGTTCAGCAATACCATTTTGCTGTGGAGCGTAAGGAGCCGTTGTTTGATGAATAATTCCATTTTCTGCACATATTTGTGCAAATGGTGACTCATATTCACCACCTCTATCACTTCTTTGCATTTTAATCTTTCTGCTAAGTTGATTCTCAACCTCTATTTTGAAATGTATAAACATTTCTAATGCCTCATCTTTGCTTCTTAGCAAATACACATAACAGTATCTTGTGCAATCGTCAATAAAAGGAATAAAATACTTTTTTCCACCTCTAGTTTGAACAAATTTCAAATCACATACATCAATATGTATAAGTTCTAGAGGTTCTGTACTTCATTCGATGGAATGAAACGAAGTCTTAGCCAATTTGGCTTCAACACATATTTCACATTTTTTATTTAAATCAATTTGAAAATTAGGCAACATGTTAAGATTAATTAATCTACGCAATGTACTATAATTAACATGTCCTAATCTACCATGCCAAATTTCATAAGACTCAAGCAAGTAAGAAGAAGATTCCCCTTTATTTATTTTTGGAGTTACAGTCATTACATTCATCTTAAAGAGGCCATTTGACAAGTAGCCCCTTCCAACATACATGTCATTTTTGATAAGTACAAACTTATCAGACTTAAACACCAACTTAAAACCTTTCTTACTCAATAATGATCCCGAAACCAGATTCTTTCGAATGTCGGGCACATGCATTACATCATTAAGAGTAAGTTCTTTTCCTGAAGTCAATTTTAACACAACCTTCCCTATTCCTTCTACCTTGGAAGTTGCTGAATTGCCCATATAAAGTTTTTCATCTGTTGCAGTTTGATAAGACGAAAACATCCACCTATTGGCACAAATGTGTCGAGTAGCTCCAGTGTCTACCCACCATTCTTTAGGATTACCACCAATTAGGTTTACTTCCGAGACAATAGCGGAGAAGTGCATATCATCGACATCAGAACGAAGGTGTTCTACTTCAGTTACATTGGCTTGTGGCTTCTTCTTTTCAGAGTTCTCCTTCTTTGAGTTCTCCTTTTTTCTTAAGCGGCAGTCCTGAGCACGATCCCTTGTTTGTCACAGACGTAACATTTGCCCTTGAACTTCTTTACATTGCCACTTTTAGAGCCTTCACCAGTATGCTTCCTTTTCTTGTCCTTTGTGGACTCCACAACATTTGCCTTTGACACGTACTGGCTTCCAATTTTCTTTTCAGCAATACGATTGTCTTCTTCAATCCTCAATCTGACAATAAGTTCTTCAAGTGTCATTTCCTTGCGCTTGTGTTTTAGGTAATTTTTGAAATCCCTCCAAGAAGGTGGCAATTTTTCTATAATAGCCGCCACTTGGAATGATTCATTAATCACCATTCCTTCGGCATGAATCTCATGAATTATCACTTGAAGATCTTGCACCTGGTTAATCACTGGTTTAGTGTCAACCATCTTGTACTCAAGAAATTTACCGACTACAAATTTCTTTGCACCGGCATCTTCTGTCTTGTACTTCTTGTCTAAAGATTCTCATAATTCCTTAAACGTTTTTACTGAACTATACACGTTATACAACGAGTTGTCCAGTCCATTGAGGATATAGTTTCGGCAAAGGAAGTCGGCATGCTTCCACGCATCCACTGTAGCAACTACTTGCCTATCAGTTTCCTCCTTTCGGAGTTCAGGCACATCTTCATGTAAGAATTTAGCCAAATTCAAGGTGGTCAGATAAAAGAGCATTTTCTGTTGCCATCTCTTAAATTTTGCACCACAGAATTTCTCAGGCTTTTCTCCATGAACTGTAGGTACTGGAGGAGCAGTGATAGGGGAAAATAGACCACGAACATGTGACGTGACCCATGGATCTCTACCATCCCATTGGATAAATAGCCCACCTACATTAATATGGAGATTTAACTTTGCATACCAAGCACTCTAGTATTGCATACCTAATAGCATTACATAAGTAATGTTGTAGCATTGCGTAGGTAGCGAAGTAGCATTGTATACCTAGAACCCATCCTTTGGCTACATACTTAGTTCCTCACCCTAGCATTGCCTACCTAACTCCCAGTCTCCCACTCTAGCATTGCATACATAGACTATAGTTATTTAATTTACATCAATCGCATTAGTTTACTTTATATTAAATCAAAGAATATTCTAGTAATTTTCTTTTTTGTCTTCACTTTATATTAAATTAAAGATAATCATTACACACTTTTTTAACAATAAAAGTAAACACAAGAATAGTTATTCTTAATGTCAATTTTCAATATCAAACAAAAATAGGGTCAATGTACAAACTAACCCAAGATTCTATGAAACCTCGATCTCAAAGTTCGTGGCCCATAAGATTTCGACTTTTGGATAGCGCGTTATCCATGTTCTGCTCGATCCTTTCCTCTCTCTCTCTCTCACAGAAAACTTCTCCATCAATTTTTCTCTTTTTTTTCTTTTCTTTGAGAAAACTTATCGATCAACTCTGCCTCACTACGAAGTATATAATTAAACTCAATTCTTATGCCATTCGTTGCCCTTCCTTCCAGTTATGACCTGGGAATCATGCATGACTTTTGACTCCCATCATCTTCTAGAAACATGAAAAATTAAGTCTCCTCACGGCTCAGGGCTAGAAACCAACTCTAAGTAACTCCTCGTTGATTTCCGCATCAATGTTTTAGCGCATATGGATTAAGATTTTTCGATACATCGTTTTGGTATATTCACATTTATATTCATATAGAGATAGTTAATATGGATATGAATTCGAGTTAAGCCTCTGTTCACCTTATCTTATTCTGATATAATAATCTATTATTCCCTCCAATCTTACTCCATATAATTTTTATAAAATAATTTAATAAGAACTCATAATTACTATTAAATTAAATAATATTTACCCCAGCTACTCTAAATATTTTCTCTTTCAACACTATCTCTTGCCATATTATATGTCATCGTAGTTACATTTTAGTTTTTCTCTTTCATCTATCTTTTCATTTAAATATTAAATATCTCACCTACATTTGAGATTCAATCATTATTCTAATTAGTAATTCTGCAAAAATTGAAAAAAAATATTAAATTTGCATACTTTTTAAATATAACTATTACTCCTTAAACTAGTACTAAATTAGCATTAGAATAGCTTATACTAGTATTAATTCTCCTATTCTAGTATTAAAAATTATAATAATTTTACCTATTTCACCTTTATTCCAAAAGTGAAGGCAATCGAGAAGAATAATATCCAACCAACTTCAATATACTCATATAATTTAAAATATTATAAAATAATACTATAAAAGACTTACTTTGTACTTCCATATAAATCTTTAGCTCCAGATCACTTGGCCCTTATTCACATCTAGAATTGTAAGAAATAGGAATAGTAAAAGCTAATTTCTTGTTGTTAAAATAAAAAACTTATTTCTAAGAATTAACTATTCTTATATTTTCTTATCTTCTAAATAAAAATTTAATAATTATTTTTTAATGTGATATAAAGTGTATAAAAAAAAATAGAACAATAAATTACTATATCAAAATAAATTAAGTTATTATTTAAATAATTTAATTACTTCATAGAATAAAAAAAAATTATTCTAGAATAAACCTATTAGTATTTCCAAATAGACGAGTAAGACTCATTGATCCATAAAACAAATACGGACATATCTGATGTTTGATCAATATCGGTGGATATATTAAATAATATAACTAAAAAGATATAGAGAAAGAAACTCAACGAAACTACTGTTATACAGCATTCAAGTTGGATAACTTAATCAACAAACTTTCTACATAAATTCCCAACACCACCTAACCCAGAAGGTGACGTATAATATTCTGCTAGTTCCAACAGACAACCCTGACGTTGGGCTGCTAATGTTATTTCTACAGTGCTTCTTGGTGTGTCTTGTCTCACTAGATGGCATGGCAGCATCTAATTTAAGATCTTTCAAGGGCCAAGTCGAGAAGCTTTCGGAAAAATTGTTGAGGATAAATTGGTGGTTGCTCCGCAAGTGCCTGAAATGGGATAAATAGATAATATACGGTTCATTTTCGTTATATATAGTGCTGTAATTGCAACATTAAGTACTTCCCTCTCTTATTACCTGGTGAATCAAGACAGTTGATGGAGTCATCCCAGGTACAGTGTTAACTTCTATGATCAACACCTTGGAGAAACGATTTAAAGCAAAAGACGAATTATTATCACAGTTATGGACTTTTGACAAAGAAGAATTAACGAAAGAGAATTTTCTGCATAATACTTGATACGTTTCAAAATTTTTCTCTGTGTAAGATCTTTTTCGGGCTTCTGTCATATCACAATCATTTTATTACCAACGTGCACCTTTTAGCCCACAATTAGACGTCTGACTATGGATAAAAAGATACAACTTAATACCACATGTTCCCCGTTTAGAATAGGTGGAAAGAGAAGTTACCTAGAAATAATCAGGTGAGAAAACTGCAATCTAGATGATTCACAACTTTTCAACTTAGTGCAGGGTTTTGTGATGTTCAGATACTTTGTTGCTTCGATAATAGTTAGTTCAAATGGCACACCCATCTACCGCCCATATGTACTCCAAACCCAGAATATCCCACAACTGTTCCATACTAGCAGTGAAATACCAAGCCCAGAGCATCAAAGGGGCATGGCTCCACCCCTGAACTGGAACCATCATGACAACTTGGTGATAAGCAGGTGTAACCAATTAAACATATAAAAGCCAGTCATTAGCAAATAAACTTGCAAACACGCACGACTGCAACTTGTAATGAGCAGGCATCAGGTTTGTTATACTAAATAGGCACTATAAGAACTAAACACCTATACCGCTATACATCAACAGTTGAACAGAAAAATAAACATCTGAAGTGCAAAAATTAGGAAGTGGGTGAATAATTTAAATAGATGACGGCAGCCATCTTACCTCTCCACTGTGCACATTCACAAATGCATCAATACGTGAAAAGCCTTCCAACCCCAAAGCGTTTGCTATTACTTCTATCCTCTGTTTACATCTTTGCAGCGCCTCATTGCTACAAAGAGGGGCCAAAATATACAACAACAGCGATATGAACCCAAACAGAATTTTCAGACCAATAAGATGTCCACATGAGTGGAAGTAAAAAATTAAGGAGAAAAAAAAAAGAACATGCCACTCCACAAATCTTGCCTTAAACATGAATTTCTCAATTCCACAGTTCTAAAAAAGTGATCCAGAGAGCAAGAAAGATTATTTAGAAGGACTTGCTAAAATAACTCACTTGGAAACCTTCAATATTATTTTTTCCAGCGATCAGTGTAAACATGTAATTCAGGCAGCATTAAAGGAATAATTTTTTTTTAAATGCAGTAAAATATTCATGCTCCATTTCAATGGCCCTATACATAATTACCAAAGATTTAACTCTAAAAAGAAGGAAGCTTTTTTGAATAACATAAGGGGAATTGCGTAGCAAAAGTAAACCGTTGATGTACATCTTATGTAGCTATGTTTCAAACATCAAACAATAATTACTACAAATGCAACTTGTACTTTCTCCATTAGTTTAACTGAAAAAATTCATTTTCACATTAGTCTAAACTGGCAAAGTGATGCAAATGAGAGTTCCAATATAGTTTGGTTTTAGGCATAACTACAAAGGGGTAATTTGAAATTTACCCTAATATCTACTAACCTACACTGAAGATGAATGTTATTTGGGTCCTTTTTATGTTGTTTTATTTGCCTCATTGCTGGCTCAGATATTAATACAAATTTTGGGATCATTCTCCATCTGAATTTTTCCACGAGAACAGGAGATTAGGGAATTTGATAACCTTTTCTTTCATGAATCTATAATATTATATACATGAATGTAACTAGCCTCCTTTTTCTTTTACTGAATCATAATTCCAAGGCAAGACATTCTCTTGGCTAAGAAATGAGAACCTACTTCTACGGAATTGATGCAAATTGCTAGGGTGAATGTTTGTCTAAAAAATGTGCTCAATCTTTCCATGGGCTTCCCAACTATGATTAAAGCTTTATACTGTCAGAAAAAAGCCAGGCATGGATTCAAGTTTCTGCTGATTTCGAGTTGGATCGATCGAAATGGATCAGGATAGTCGATCCTGATTCATGGTAGCAACTAGTTTCAGACTGGTACCGACAATCTTACTCAATATGGGTATTTTTCTCCACTTTTCTCTTCTTTTTTCTTCTCTCTCTCTCTACTTCTCTCCCTCCCAACAAGCAACCACGATGTTCAACAACATCCTTTGACGATGATCTGACGAGCTTGACCTCTGATTAGTATTTTCTTTTTGATTTTTTTTGTTTTCCTTTCTTCTCTCTCTGACCCCCATCTTTCTCTCTCTACTCTCTCTTCGAATCTGATGAGCCCTCTCTCTACTCTCTCTCTAGCCTCTCCCTCTCTCTATCTCACTCCTTTCCTTTGCTCTCTTCCTCTCCGTCGTCTCTGTTACTGCAGCTAAAAAAAATCTGCTGCAGTAATATAGAGTAAGATAGAGAGACGAGAGAGAGTGAGTTAGAGGGAAGAAGAGAGGGGGAAAGAGAATGGGAGAGGGATGAAAAAAAAAATAAGCAGTTGCCTTGTGGCAGTAAGAGAGAGAAAGAGAGAAGAAAAAAATGATTTATCTCAACAATAAGAGAGGGAAGAAAGAGAAAGAAGAAATGAAAAAGATTTAGAAAAAATACTAATTATTGGTAAGTTAATACATTTTGTTAGTTTTTAGGCTTCATGTGAACAATTCTTATCTTCTTATTTTCTTGTTATTTTTTCTAAATTTTTATAAATTTTTCTGCATTTTTAAATAATATTTAAAATTTTACATAATTAAAAAATATTTCGAACCGATATGAGCCGCCGATACGACCGATACTTATCATTTTTTCGGAGGCTGATTACTATCCCAGTACCAATTTTTGGAACCTTGAAGCCAGGTGATGTCTATGATAGAGTGTTGTACCACATTTCTATTTGTTGGCAATAACAAAAGAAACTCCCATTTATTGCCCGCCAAGTAACTCAAATCTAGAACTTCTATAAAAAGAAAGAAAAGAAAAAGAAAAAAAACTTGAATCGAGACCACGCATTCCATTCTTTAAAGACTAATGTTGTAAGATACCGAATCAAATTGTTGTAGTATTGAAAATCATCTTAATAATGTATCAAAAGAGAGTCAAATTGATGAACAAGTTACTTAAGTCGTGGGTAGCTACTATATAAAGTGTGGTGAACACCTACGAAGGGGCAGAAGAATTTGCCCTAATTCTACTTTTCCTTAATTCTCTCTACTCTCCCTTCACTCTCCCCTTACTCTATCCTCCAAAGCTACCAGTGGCTTTACCGAGGCCACTAGTTGTAGTCACTCCTCCCCTCTAGCTTTCTTCTTCTTCCTCACCTCAGCTCCCCCTCAGTACTACATCTCCCTCCTTCACTCTAGCTGCAGTTGCTGCCCTTACCTCGGCATTGGCCTCCTTCCCCTTTGACCATCTGACACCCCAACTACCTCAGCGCCCAGACCACTCCCTCCTTGTCTCTTATCTGCCTGTTACCACTACCATCCTCCATCGCCACCATCACCCTCGAAACCCACTTCTACTTCCTCGACGAGTCCATCGCCTCCGCCGAAACCACCGTAGCTGCAACCTTTTACCCACCGAGCTCCATAGGAAAGATCACCATTTTCAACCACCAAGATAGACCACGACTGCGGTATCAGAGCCACTCCCTCAGCCATTGAACACCATGCAGACGATGGTGAGTAAACAGGCCACTGTTGAGACACCAGCGAAAGAGCCCCAAACCACCGCCATCACGGCTGTGCCAATAGAGGATAAGGCCTTCTCGAGTACATCGAGCACACCGCCGGTGAGAGGAGCTTTACCACCGGAATCTCTCATGTCCTTCTTCTCCAAGGGCTGCTCGAGCTACAAGAAAGATCCCAAGAAGAGATGAAGGGGATGAGGGCGGATTTGAGGTCCTAGGTGCTTGGCGGCCACCTGTAGAAATCACCCTGGCTGCCAGAACACTGTTGTCACCGACAATGGCCTGGATGGCCTCTCCCACTAGTCCTCTCCCTAATCCATCTAGCACGAAGGGCCAACAACAATTCGGTCTAACTACCCATGGCTAGGGTGTTATGCACCAAATCTAGACCGATCTAGACGTACGAAAATTGTGATATTTTATGTGATGGTAGTGAGTTAGGGTTCCACTAATTCTGGTTTCATAAGAATCCATCGTCTAGATTGAAAGATATTAATAAAATAGTGAAACAAGGTCCAATAGGGCAGAACAGTAAATAACCGACGTTGCGACAGTCGTCGAAAGGTGGTGGTTAACGGCCATAAGGTAGGTAGCTGCTGATGGAGGAAAATGACTAAGTTTGAAAGATCGGAATGCTTCTACGGCTATGATCTATTCCTAGAAAAATAAATATAATTTAACGGCTATGGTAAAAGATAAATACGAAAAAAATAATGTGGCTAAACATAAATTCATTCAATGATTATTATTAATACATGTCAATTCCTATTTATAGGAGTAAAAATCTCTAGCGGGATCAAATCCACATACAGATTATTCGATTTATTTGAAATTCCAAACAATAAGATAAAACAAACTCACTCAAGTTGACTCAACTCGACTCAACTAACCTAACCCACGTGATTGGATAATAACATGGGAGGATAGGGACTCGAGTTGAGGAGTCGGCAAGCTGCCGCCACTTAACTAGAAGGGCTTCTCGTTGAAACCGACAACAATAGGGACAATAGTCGACTATGGTGACCACTGCTACTGCAGCCCCTCACCACCCTGAAGGCAACCAAAGCAGCAGCAGCTATAAGAATGGGCATGAAAGAGATTTCGGTTGCCAAGCTGCCTTCAATCCAAACCCTACTTGACCTACTCGTCAAGCAGCCTCCCCCTTCAACACCATCTTCACCCTTCACAACACACCCTCAACTCACCCACACCTTCACCATTAGCATCTTCACCGGCAGTCAATCAAATTCTTCCACCACCGTCAGCGCCGCCTCTACTACCGATGTTATCTCTTCTATCCACATTGCCAGTCACCATACACAAGCAGCGCAGCCACGGCCAAGCCCCAACAGAAGCAGCAGCTTTGTCCACAGGGTCCATCCATATTTGGGCTTTGTGAGCCCAAGGCCCACACTCATCGGCTTGGGCTTCATGAGCCTGGAGAGCACAGACCAACCTGAGCTGAGCTTGCACTATCGCCTTTGCTGCTAGCACCATTGCTATCGTAGCAGCAGCCACTCGAGCTACTGCCGCTGCTAGCCCTACCATCATAAGCACCAAAGCTGCCTCCATCGCCACCAGCGCTACTCCCTTGGCCACCAATGACGCCTTTGCCACCAGCTGCCTTATCACTACCACTAGAGCTGCCTCCTCTACCACTAATGCTACATCCTCCACTGTTGGTGTGTCCTCTGCAGCCACAACTACTCGTGCACCCGAACATATCCCAGCTCGGCGACATGGAGAGTAGCACGGTAGACCCCTTGATAAAGAGGGATAAGGACTTGAGTCCAACCACGCGGACCGCGTATCTCATTGTACACCTTGAGGCTAAGCCGGCGAAAACGTGATGGACTGTTATAACCTAACTTGGAGGGTTTTAGTTAATTAGATCGAGTCCTTTTATTTTATTTCTTGCATCGTTATTTTCTGCATTGGGCTAGGTTGAGTCATGAGGTATTTGGTTGGGTCGAGTCATGTATGTCACCATTTGGTGCTAGTTGGGTTGGGTCTAATCTATTTCAATTTTACTTAGAGGATAAGTCACTTAAGTCGTGGGTAGCAACTATATAAGGTGTGGTGAGCACCTAAGAAGTGGGGGAAGAATTTGCCCTAATTCTAGTTTTCTGTAGTTCTCTCTTTCTACTCTGTCCCACTTTATTCCCCGAAGACCACATCAGCCGACAATTCTCTTATCAAGGCTACAAGCTATGGTCACTCCTCTAGCTTTTTCTTTTTCCACACCTCAGCGCCCTCTCAATACTACACCTCCCTCCTTCATTGTAGCCGCAGCAGCTGCCCTTACCTCAGCACTAACCTCTTTCCCCTTCGAGTGCCAAACACCTCGCTACCTCGGCACCCCGGCCACTCCTCCCTTCTCGTCTCTTCTCTGTTTGTTACTGCTACGTCCTCCATTGCCATCATCACCCTCAAAACCCACTTCGCCTTCCTCGACCAGTCCATCACTTTTGCCGAAACCACCGCAGCTACAGCCCCATACCCATCGAGCTCCATAGGAAAGATCCTCACCATTTTCGACCACCAAGACGGACCACAACAAAAACAAGAACAAAATTGACAAAAATAAATAAATAAATAAAGTACCATATTCTTATCATCTTTTTCCAATTAGTTTTGTGTAACTTAAACCACATTTTATTCTAAAAATCAAAGACAACATAGTTATACTGATCTAAATTGGTATATAAGCACAATCTGGTATTCCTATTCAATAAATTGGTATATAAGCACAATCTGGTATTCCTATTCAATAATGTTGTGTCAAAGCCTCAGCAGACCTATGTGTGCCACTGCCATACATTTAATATATCTCTAACATAATTGTTAAGGTATTTAAAAATACTTTTATTTGAATATATGTATTAAAACCCACATTAAAGCCTCTTATAATTTGATATTGTAAATGACCCATTTTATTAAAAATATAGCAATAGTCAAGTAGGAATATTTATTTAACACATAATAGGATTGAATTAATTAATTAATTGATAATAGTCTAATAATTAAAATCAATACCTAGTTGCACATAGAGTGACGGAGAAGATCAAAGACTTCATTTGCCGAAATAAGAAAAATACGAGAATATTGCACTCCAAAGCATGGACATGGCAAAATGGATGTTGTGGCCTATCTGACATGTCGGTGACACGGACACCCCACCAACACGTATCGAATACACTACCGAGTATCCAATAATTAAAAAGAAAAAAAAAACAAACACGCTGACAGACACATCAGGGGTTAACTGGTTTGGGGTTACAAATTGTTTCCTTCCCCAAACCCAATAACCTGTTAAACTAAACCTACAAAACTAAAAACCTTATAACTCAAATCCTACAAACCAAAAAAACACAAATCGCAACCTACCTCAAATCTCCTCGCTCGACGACACTCCCGACAAGCTCTCCCTCTCTCAACGACAAGCTCCTCTACCAATGTTGACACTTCACTCTCGCTGAGGTCTCTCTCTCTCTCTCTCTCTCTCTCTCTCTCTCTCCCTCCCTCCAACTGAGTTGAGGAATGGGTCAATGGAGTGGGTAAGTGGGATTAGATGGGTTTTTATTTTGATTAGTGGGTGGGTGCGATTTCTTTTCTTATACAGCACAACATTGAGTAAAATTTAAATTATAAATGGTTTTATTTAATTATTTAAACACTGTGAGTTAGTAATTGGCATGATCTAATGCAATTTAGTTATTTAAATTGTCCAATTTATTTATTTAAATAGTATTGCTATGATCCAATGGGTGACATTAATTTTATTTTATTTTTATTTACAATGTAAATGCAGTTAGTGAATGACACTTCATCAAAAATAAATTACACTTATTTTGTTAATTATTTTATTTTTAATATTATAGTAATTGCAATGACAAGGAAAAAAATGAATAATCAAAGTTTAGACATTAGTGAAGCTAATGGAAGTTCCAATAATATAGATGATAGTGCTCTATTGTGGTAGTATATAACTAAGTTACAAAAATTGAGAGAAGGCAAAAGTAATTTAAATTTCCAAGGCAATTCTTGTCAGCAAATTTAGAAGGGATCATACTACAAATATAAGCACATTTGATGAGACAAACTGGACATGGAATTTGGACTTGCATGAAAGTGAATGATCAACACGTGATGGAAATGAAAAGAATTGTGGAAAAGGCTGAGTCAAAAATAAAAAATGCAATGCCTAAGCAAGTTCCTTTACCAAAAGATGTCCAAACTTCACCATCTAGTAGTTTCTTTGCATATCCAGAATTTGATATGACAGGAACATCAAGAAAGGGACAACTAAAGAAAAGAAGAACAATGACAGCTATTGAAAAGACATTTAACTCCAATGCTCATAAAATATTGCACTGAGATTGCAAGAATGTTCTACTCAGCAGGGTTGCTTTTTCATTTAGCAAGGAACCCTTACTATGTTAGAGTCTTTCAATTTGTAACAAACAATTCACTTTCAGGCTATTTGCCTCATGGATACAATATGTCAAAAACTACTCTCCTTCAACAAGAAAGATCAAATATTCCGTAATTGTTATAATCTATCAAGAGCACATGGGGGAGTAAAAGGGCTTAGTATTGTATGTGATGGATGGAGTGATGCACAGAGGAGGCCTCTCATAAACTTTATGACTATAACTGAGAGTGGTCCTATGTTCTTAAAGGCTGTTAATTATGAAAGAGAGTACAAGGACAATTTTTTCATTTCTATTTTAATTAGTAAAGTCATTAAAAAAGTGGGACCTCAAAATGTAATTCAAGTGATAACTACTCTTGTTTGTAAGGCAGCAAGGATGATATTTGAGAGTTAATTTTCAAATATTTTTTGAACTCTGTGTAGTTCATATTCTTAACTTTGCTTTGAAAAATATGTGCAGCAAAAAATACTGAAACGAATGAAATTGTTTTGATGTGTAATTAGATTTCAGTAGCAGCAGAAGATGTAATGTGTATTAAGAATTTTATAATGCAACATTCAATGAGGTTGACCATCTTAAATGAATTTATAAACTTTGAAGATGCTTCTTAGTGTAGATACTTGCTTTGTCTCAATAATTATAATGTTGAGGAGATTCAGAACAATCAAACAAAGCATTCAATCAATGGTGATCAGTGATAGAGTTCTTATAGAGATGATGATTTGGGCAACGCATAATTTGTTAAAGAAAAAGTTATTAATGACCTTTGGTAGAATAAAATTGACTATATACTTACTTTCACAGAGTTTATTTATATGTTGAGATTTGTAGATACTGACACACCTTGTTTGCATCTGATATATAAGATGTGGGATACAATGATATAAAAAGGTAACACGATTATTTATAGGCATGAATGGAAGATGGAAAGCGAGGAGTCCCCTTTTTATTCAATGGCGTATAAGATCCTAGTTGATAGGTGGGACAAAAATAATACACCACTCAAATGTTTAGCACATTCTTTAAATCCACGGTGATTATCATCTTTTTTTAATGTCTTATCATCTTTTTTTTATATGACTTTCTATTTTTTTACTAATTTGACAATCATGTTTCATCAATTATCTTGATAGGTATTATAACTCACAATAGAGAGGATTCAAATTGTGTAGCACTGCATATGGACTAAAAAATTTCCCACATGAGGAACAAATGCTTGAGAAGATTGTTTACTAATGCAGAGAAGAAAAAAATTATATATGCGGCCTATACTAATTTCTCTATATGTGCTGAAGAATTTGTTGATTCTATTAAAGAAAGTAATTCTTTTGATCCAAAGATGTAATGGGTTAACCATGGCGCCAGTTTATTTATCCTTCAAAGTTTATCATAGCGCTTGTTGTGGAGTTATCTTGTTTCTTTTTATTGAATGAATGAATAAGTATGTGCTCCAATTCTTCTCACAAAACAAAAATATGGAACATAGGGGGAGAGGGTTTTGATAATTCTGATAGTGTAGAAATATTAGAAGTTGCCAATCTCTCTCTTAATGAGCCAGATTTGGAGACTATAATATTTACAAACGAAAGGAATGAGAACGAGGAGACATCAACCAAAAAAAATGAAAGATGAACTATGAAACTCTGGATTGTACTTTGTGATGGAAATATGAAACTTGAATATGTTCTCACTAACTTATTTGTTAGTTGTTATAAACTCTTATATATTTTGTGATGTTATGATATTTTGTTGTTTTGTGCACTTATTGTTTGTTGCATGAATAAAGTATGCATTTTTATGTATTTTTAATTATAGATCGATAATCTACAATTTTACATGTGTATATATATTTTTTATTTATTAATTTATTTATTGTCTTATCCTAGTCGTGTCCATATCTTGTTTTTCAAGATTTGTCATATTGCCGTGTTCGTATCGCATCATGTCCCATGTCCTGTGTCTCGTGTCCATGTCCGTGCTTCATTGATGTAGCACCAAACAAAATCTTCAAAAGTCATTTATAAATAGTAGTCCATTATAACGTCCTATATAATCTTCATACAAATATGAATTGTATAATTATGGTATTACTTGATATGCATATTGAATATGCACAGAAATAATAGACACTAGCACATGTAGACCATAAACACAAGCAAGTTATTAATATGAAATATAATGAGGGTTTTCTAGCTCTAATAAGTGACTAATATGATGAAATGATGATAATAAACTCATATCATCTTGTGAGCACATGCTATCTAATGTCCTACTACCTATAGAGTTAAGTCATTTCCTTATCTGACACCTGAGATAGTTTCTTTTATTTCTCTGTCTTTGATAAATTATACCTCGTATTTATACATAGCAAGACATTCCCTAATGTTCTGCACTCCTGCTACCTATACACTCAAGTCCTTCCTTCAATTGATTAAGATCACGTTGAGCCTGAAATGATTTATTTCTCTTTTTACATCGTGCCCCGTCGTCTTAGATCTTGGGTGGCATATGTAAACTTTTCCTTTGTAAAACCAATGCCTCTCTGAGAAAACTGACGCAAAGGCATGTGTCATCCCTATCACCACCACCACCACCACCACCGTCTATCGCTATTATATTTCTAATCTCATCATCATCAAATACATCTAAGCTTTCTAAGGAATCAACTGGTTGCAAAGTTGATCCAATTCAACTAATAACTAGTTGTGAAAATGATCCAACTCGACTATTAAACGGTCGTGAAGATAATCCAATTTGACTAGTAGCTCATCGACCCCATCCAATACCCAATACCACCACCAGCTAGACCTCTAGAGATCTTACTCTGCGTCTGGTTTTGATGAGCTTGACTTTAAAATTTGAGGAAAATCTAATTTCTCCTTTGATTTCATATATTTTATAAAGTATTTATCATAGATCTAGCATTAATATAGAAACGCTCTTACAAAAGATGGATCTAGTAAAATAGAGCTAGATCTAGCATTTATCTACCCCAAAATAGTTTTTAGAGTGTAAGGAAAAACTTGAGAGAATGATTAAAAAATCACCTTTTGATGGGATTTGAAGAAAATATCTTAACTTCTTCCTTAAATTTCATCTTTCTTCTTTCTCCTCTCTTTCAATTTCTCTCACCTTTTATCATTTTCATCCCAAATTTTGTAAAGTGGACTGCCATTTGACAAAGAATGAGACGAAAAACTAACTCTTTATGTGTCATTGATTTATTAGCTTAGAGGCTTTGGAGCATCACCACTAATCCTTAATGAGTTATTGGCATATTGGAGGCTCCAAAGCATCACTTGATCTGTGTTCGATCACACGCACTTGTCTTGCCGGCTTAGCACACACCTTTGCCAGTCGACACGGCTTGACACAATGTGCGTGTCGACCAGCATAGGACTGTGCAACTGGCATACCTCTTGTCAAGTGTTCTGAGACCCTATCGGCACGGGGCACACACAAATGTTGTTCCCATTATCCTATATACCAAGTCATCAGTTGAAGAGAAACAAGATCCCTTCAGAGTTGCAATTAGTCTCAGTAAATATTTTAAGCAGCCTAAGGATTATATAGTAATTATTTTATAGCAGAAGTGAGAAGCAGTTCAAAATTAGCAAAATATATGTGTTGAAAGAAAACCTGATGATTATTGTTGGAGGTGGTGTCAAGTTGATGCCAGTGCCACCTGAAAACAAAAGATTAACTTGTAGCAATTATAAATAACATTATTTTGTTGATTTTACAGACAAACTGCTTGACACAGCCTAGATAGCCATGTAATAAGTTATATTGAAATGTTTCCATATTACCTGGAAAAGGACCCCAAATACTAATTCAAAAAACATTAGGAAAGAACTGTGGCAATACAGGTGGCGTACATCAAGATGCCAAGTACAAGGCATGAACCATGTTAGGCTACTTTGCGGGGATCTAAGGCCTAATGAGAGATGTATATTACAAGGAAATGTGTGACTCAAATGCATGTCCTCTGTATGTAGACTACTTAAGGAATTAGACTGGTTTGGGAAAAGATGACCATCTTCAAAGTTTTACTTCATGGAAGAACACGTTTAACGAGATAGGAATTGTTTTCACCAACTTATTGGGAGGAGTAAAAAAGAAAAACAACTAAAAAAGAACCTTCTTTCCAAGCATTAAGAAATATGATAATCGCCATCTCGAGCTACAGCACTCTAACATATACTTAATGATTTTTCAGTGCATTACATGAAAGAAATGACAAACTTGATTGAAACAGGTATTTTTTTCTTTATTATCTTGACATCACAAATTCAATCTATATGTCAAACATTCATATAATGCCAGACAAGTAGATGCCGTATGTCATGTTTCTACTTGCTTTCAAGCAAAGAAGTCAATAAGCATTCAGTATATATAATGCTAAAATTTGCATCTGATAAGTTCTTCCGTCATTAACACTCGCCAGCAAATGAAAAAACAGAAGACAAATCCATATAAGCTACATATACAAACTTACCTTGGAATTTCTCTTCAAGGGATAAAATATCACCACTTTCTTTCACGGTGACACTTGGACTCAAGCAATGCATATCTCCTCGTTTACCCACAACACCAACAGTGACTTCAACCCATTCACTCTGCCCCTCCCATATAAGATGGTGAGCACTGTTGTTCCCTGATCTAGGTGAAAAAATAATTTCATCGGTCTCAATAAAGGGCTCGAAGATTAGTGACTGCGGAGGAGGGATAGGCATCTCAATCATCCCATGTGCCTAACAGATGAAGTTGAATGTCAGTGTACAGAAATTGTGAAGAGCTGGAAAGATGCTTTACGTAAAATCCTGATGTGGGTACCTAAGCCACTGAATAGTAGGGGCAACCTAATAGGAGGTCGCAATATTGGGCAACACATGTATTGTATATCAAGAGTTTGAGAGTACCATGATTCAGCTAAAAACTTTGGTGTCAAGACTTGCAAGTGACCAGCTTTATGCTTTGAACTTTAAATCATAGAATTGTAGTGAAGGTTGCTAATAAGAGGGTCAGGCAGGAGCCTTCACCCTAAGTGATTGAAGATCAACATGGTGGGGTCTTCCCATCCTAACCAAATCACCTTTTCTTCCCCTTTAGTGGTGGGAGTTGTAATAAGGGGTCTGCAGCATCATTCACACTAGAATTATGTAGACAATAATCAATAAAAGTTCCTTTTCAGACCTTGCCTTTCCAGTTAATCTGATTTAAATCCTACCATTTTTCTGAATCACTATTTTGAGATCAACCCTAATATTTCAAACAAAACCCCATAAACAGTTTGTAAGCTAGGTCCTGGTTAACTTATCTACATGTAAAGTCACCACAATGACCTAAAGTCAAGAGGCAATAAAAGTTATGACCATGATGATGCCAATTGTTCATCTTAATGGTATTTGGGGCTGTCAGAGTTGCATGTGTTGGGCTGGTGGCGGCCTAGTGGCTGGCATTGGTTGCCCCTCGAAGATGGTAACAGTGGTCCGTGTTGCCATTGGTGATGCCCAGTAGCTGTTGGTGTCTAGGACTGAAGATGATGGGAGGCCAGATGTTTAGGCTGGCAGCGGCCAAACGGTTGTGAAGGCTAATAAGTCTTGTCTCAGGATTAAATAGAGAGGACAGTCTAAAATTATCAATGAAGAGAAGGAACAGGTGCAGAATTTAGTCATTTAAATTTAAAATGGCCAGAAAGTTTCACATTAAACCTTTTTAATGGTTACTGTTGGCTTTAAAGTTAAACCCAAAGTAGAGGTATGATATACATTGTTGGTCCATTACCTTACGGTATAAACTTTTGGGTCAACTGATTAGAATATGGTACTAGAGAGTTTTTCTAGATGTCATATGTTCAAAGCCTCATTAGCCTGTTTTTATTCCCTTGACAATTTCAAAAGAGTGAAAATGCAGATTTCAAACCAAAATAAATGAAAAAAGAGCAGGTCGTCAATTGAAAATTTCTCTTCCATATATGATGGACAAGCATACTTAGAAATAGATAGGAAATGCCCACAATGCTATTCTTGTTGACAAATTTCAGACATAATTATTTTGCAAAAGTTAGGTTCTCATACCCTTGACAAACAATTAGCGGGAAGCCTTGGGAGAAAATTCAGCAATGCATCTACATAGACTTCTAGATCTTTTGGACAGCTGCAAAACAGTGTAGTTACAGAATCAAGAAAGAAATATAGATCCAGAAATGCGGTAGTCATCCCACTCAGTAAAACACCTAAAAATGACACAATTTTCAGGATATTTACATACCATAACCTAGCAACTCCTGTTGAGCATCCATCACGAGCTGGTTTCACACATAACGTTTCAGATTGCAGCTTTATTTTCAATTCATTCCAAATATCAATGACTGAGGATTTTATCAGCTCCTCTGAACTCCTTACATCCTTAGGTATTGTAAGTACCCCACAACTCGACAGCTGCATTACAAGAACAAAGAGAAAATTATCTAAATTCTTGCAGGCAGACAAAGAAAACCATAAAATAATTAGAGGGGTGGCTGTAAGAAGCAAGGTCTTCACATAACCTAATAACTAAAGCCATATTTTATGGGCTTCATAGTATTGCAAACACAAAATGTCCTTGACATAATTAAAATAGGATATAAATAAGAACATTACTAGTGCATCCTAGGTAA
Organism: Typha angustifolia; assembly: GCF_048772165.1. Classification (NCBI taxonomy): domain Eukaryota; kingdom Viridiplantae; phylum Streptophyta; class Magnoliopsida; order Poales; family Typhaceae; genus Typha; species Typha angustifolia. The sequence continues at coordinate 3,343,467 of NC_133252.1, read as the reverse complement.
CAGGCAGTTCTAGGTGATAAGAGATTTCCTATTTCCTAGCTTCTATTCATTACTTGGGGAAGTAACCACAGAAACCTAAGAACAAGGACAGTAGTGTTGGTGGGCGCTTACTGTGCTAATAAAATATTGGCATTCAAAAAAATTAGATTTCCCCTAAAATCTTTTCCAATTTGCGAAAATCCAAATTTAATATGTCAAATTCATTAAAATTGGGTTAAAATTGATATTAAAACATAGTAAATTTACTGCGTTCAATTAGGTTTTAGTTTTAATTATTGAGTTATTGTCAATTAATTAATGTATTCAATCATATTATATTTCGAATCATGTTTCTAAAGACTATTGCTATACCTTTAACAAAATAAGCCATTTACAACATTATCTAAGAATAAAAAACCCTAATGTAGACTTTAAAATATATTCTAATCAAAAGTATGTATAAAGAACCTAAAAAATATACTAGAGGCATACCAAAGACATGCCACTGGCACGTACGGCATGCCGACAGGGTTTCAGCACTGTGCGTACCTCTGGCACAAACATTTTTGTCTAAGAATACATAATTGCAGTACAATAAAAGTTTATAAAGGTCTAGCATATATTCTGTTTAGTGCAGACACTGGTCCCAATTCAGTGATCAGACATGGGCAGTTTAGTCTTTCGATGGTAGGGTATCTTAGTCTTTTTCTTTCTCTTTTAGGTTTTTTTGCCTATATAAAAACTTGTTATCTTTTTATTTGCGGTTAATGAATACTTTTGATATTTTGAGCTCTACTTTGTTTTTCGTAGGTAGATTTCAATACCCCAATGAAGACTTCCACAAATGTAGACAGATTCCGCGGGTTTGTTCTTTTTTATTTATTATCCTGCAACAATTTTGGTATCAGAGCCAAAAATCCTACTACTCTTTTGATCATTGCAATCGTCGAGCTGCAGGAAGAGATCGTCGTTGTCGAACATTAAGACCTCATCATCACCCCCGAACCACAAAGCGAGATTTGACGGCTATCTTCTCTAGTTCTTCCATTGTCACCGCTACCATGCCCTTCACTGTTTTCTCCACCATAGGTAAGTAAAAGAAAAGGAAAAGAAAAGAATAAAAATACAAAATGTCTGTTTTCTAAAAAAAAAATTGAAAGTTTGAAATTCTAATGTCTTATCTTTTTTGTCTATCTTAAATTCTAATATCCTATCTTTTTCCTCTATTCCTTTCCCTAATCCTCTCATTAACCGAGAACCACCAAAATCCCTTTACCTATCCCATTTCCTTTCCACGTCACCTAGCTCAACAAACTGGATCAAGCAAGCCAGTTAGTGCAAACACAAACCCAAGCCAACTCAACCATATCCAATAACACCCAACCCAACTCATTAATCCATTACTTTTATCCTCACCCTCACGTGGCAAGCCTCGATCTCCTCTTCTTCGTGATCGACCTATCTCTAAACCTTAGCTACAATCTATCTTCACCAGAGTAATGGTCACAAGTTTCGTGACCCTCCTCAACCACCATAAACGACTTCCGCTTCTATGCTGCTGTCCCCAAACTACCTTTGCCTTCCACTGCCATCACCACTATCATCCTCCTCCACTACTGCTCATTTTGCATCGTCTTCCTCCCCTGCAATGGATAGCCCCACCGCCTCACCAATCACAACTCAGTCGACCATTGCTCCTCCAACCATTTATCATTGGTTACCTCCATGACAGTCCCCACTTGCACCAAGGACTCACCATCACCTCATCACCACCATCACCGCCTTCCAGGAAGATTCCGATTATTTCCTCTTTGTTGCCACTATTATTACTGCTATTCCACTTGCCTCTACTATTGCCCAACATCGGATTCGCGGCTATCCTACCGTTTCACATGCCACCGTCTTTTACCTATGCCATAACATACTCTATAGAGGATTTGCCAGAACGAGTAACATTTTTCTTAATTAGTATTATGGTATTACCTAATTATATTTAATAGTTTTGTCTTTATTTTGTGTTTTTTACTTTGAACCAACTAGCTAGAACCTTGAACACTATTATTGCCAAACCTAAGTACTCTGCTTTATATTCTTGCTAAACTCTAAACTCAATATTAGCACTATAATTAGCTATATTAAAGGGGAAAATCTTAACATCTGAGTCACCTTTTTTCTCACGAGGGCATGTACTACTGGATTGCAATTTGTCTGCTGAATATTGAGACCTTTCTCCAGCTAGAAATTCTTTGATATCGGACTTAGGTTATTTAATTGATTACTAGTTGAGATTCGTTGTTATATCTCGTCACATCATTACATCGCCCACATTAGTTGTTGCATTTTCCACTACATAATTATTAGTGGAATTTCTTTTGTATGATCCTACACAATGGTAAGAACCAACTCTCAATCCTAGTCTGTTATGGAACCTAATGCTATGGATAACATGTAAAAAAATTCAGTCAAGAGTTTCTGATAAGTATGCCACCAAATTGGATGGTTTCAGTGCTCGCTTCTCGACAATAACCTAATAACTACCACCAAGAGAGAATTCTAGAAATGTTCCAATAAAATAATAATTATCGATATGAATGAAAGGTTTAGAAACAACGCTGCATATAGAGAATTTATAAACCCTGAAGATCAAATGATGAAAAATGTTAAGGTCGATGCTCCCACTTTAATTGGTTCGTCGGATCCGATGACATTCACCGACTGGATTCGTGATAATAGATCATGTTTTTCTGTGCTACAATTTATCTAACTATTAGAAAATTAGGTTTGTGTAGATAAAACTAGTCGATTGCGCCAAACTCTTTTGGCAAAGCATTGAACAAATTTTGTGCAGTAAGAATCAACCTCCAACAAATGATTGGGTAAACATACAGATAAAATATCTTCCTCGGTCCTATCATAGTGACCTATTGGGTCAATGGAATAACTTTAGACAAAGAGTTAAAGTTTGCCAGTTATTACGTCGCCCAAATTGAGGAATACATAATGAGGTACAATATCATTAAAGACAAGATAATGATTTTAAGTCATTTTAGACTTAATGATGATATTAGGCAAGGATTAGTGTGCCACGAGATAACTTCATCAGATCAGATATACATTTTACACTGAATTATGAGTTGGTCATAAAACAACAACTGAATAGACAACCTGCAGGTCAAACTCCTTTCATTTGCTACACCTAAAGCCAGACCTCAAACTACATTGATACTTAACAAATACAATAAAAATACATTGCCCACCAATCAAGATAAAGGCAAAGGTCCGCTAAATGATATTATGCTATCCAACAATTCCCGCCAATGTTACAAATGAGCTATCCTACTGAGGCCTTTTACACCTTAGGGAATAAAAGAACACAATTGAGGAGGGCGACATTGACGAGCAAGTCTACGAACTTGACCCTGATGACATGGATAATAGTGGCAAAAATGGTCCTTACGAGGACCTTCATATAGGAATAGTCAAATGTGCATTGACCCATTTGAATAATACTAACAACTAGATTTGTCACTCATTTTTAGTCTTAGAGAACATTATACGCTATAAAGATGATATTATGTGGATGTTTACATCACAGGAGTGGTCTATAAAAATTAAGAATATAAAAACCTAAAAATAAAAGTTTATGTGAAACTTTAAAAAACATGACTCTTAAAAATGTATTTTAGGATAATATTAAAATTAGCACCGCAATATTTGATCTTCTTGTCAAAATATTATAACTTGTAGATAGTGATGACAAGTTTAAGATGAGTTTCTTATATGAGGCAATGAGTATACCAAAAAAAATCAACGAAAAGAAATTGTGAGCTAAAGTTATAGAAAGTGATAGAAGATAATTGATTCTAGATTAATAGACATCTACATAGAGATATACACGCTGCTAGTAAGCATATTTTTAAGTTTTAATTTATTAATTTACTTTTCTTTATGAATGTTTAAATTTTTGAATGCTTACAAGTTTTAAATTTCTACAGGGTATTTTTTAATCCAAGATGTCAATTCTCTATAAATATCAACAATGATTGTGAAGTTTTGTTGGGAGTTAAGAAGGTAATCAGCAGGCTTGAGCCTGATATTCACAAACAAATCATTTGCAACTAATTAGTGTGTTATGATTCAATTAAATAATTTTATTATTATATGTTTTAAATTTTGACTTTCAATATAATTAGCATGCAACAATATATTTTTGATTTCAAATGGAAAGATATAGATTTAGAGCCAAGCAATTCAATATTGCTAAATTGTTGCAACTATATCTCATAATACTCTAGTTGAATGATAGTCTATCTATGAATGGGAGGAGGCATCAAATTTAATATCAATAGCAAAGAAGATTTTAAGTCAAACTATCTTCATCACAGTGTAAAAGAAATTGAACTACTTTCTCCTTAATTTAAACCAAAAACGTAACTGATCAACAATAGAAATATTATCGAAGTTAGTTTTTTTTCATTATAATATAAAATTGAGAGAGAAAAATTTAAGAAGAAAAATAGAAAATAAATAACTGATTGATTTAAATTATGTTTTTGATGAAGAAGACCCCCCTTAATTCCATGGTTCAGAGAAATAAATAACAAGTTATTAAATGACAAAGATAATCGATGATTAGATGAGATACTAGGAGAGACCACAATAAGAGCAAAGGTTGGTACAAATCATTTAGCAGCGAAAGATAGTATACCTACCAGTACCAGTCATAATCCTGATGATACACCTAGTAATAAGAACGTCCTATATACATTTGCTGAGGAAAGTCAAAAGAGGCATAAGGATTAAAGACAGAGAACTGAAGATGCATATATATATCAACGACATCGTTATACTTCTTATGATTATGGTGTATTGAGTATTTATTATTTGGAGCCATCACAAAAATCATATGCTAATTATTATCATCAGTATCCTTAGTATTCTTAGACATAAGATCCATATACTAATTATTATTCTCCTCAGACACAAGTCACACAACAAGATTAATACAATATAATTAGTATGATGGAATCACTTTTTGGAGCATCAGGTCCTAGGCATCATTATTTATAAACTTATTGTGATTATGAGAATGAAGACCATAAAAATTTATAAGCCAGCTCGACATTTATCAAAGTTTTAAATTTTAAGTAGGTTAATAATTTTTTAAATTTTTAGGCTTCATATTTGAGTAATTTTTAGTTTCTTATTTCCCTATCATTTTTTCTAAATTTTTAGAAATTTTCTGCAATTTTAAATAATATTTAAAATTTTATATAATTAAAAAATAGTCTGATCCAATACAAACAGTCAATACAGCCGATACATATCGTTTTTCCAAATGGCCGTTATCGATCTCGATCTCAATCTCGATACTAGGAACCTTGCTATATTAGGCTGCACATGGCTCTTTGATCGAGATGTGACCATCCGTGAATGCTCGAACTCATGTCTTCTGTCTTTGAAGGCACAAAAATCAAAATAAATCTTTTGCATCGTAAACTAACTAAAAAGGATAATAAGACTTGACTCACAGAAAGGGGTTACACATCATCACCCCTAAAGAATTTGAGAAGAGAAGCATTTGTATATCATGTTCATATAATACATCAAGATATTAACTCGAAACTAATAATCTTCAATATAAACTATAAGTTGATCTATATAGACACACCAAAGAATTTCATGTTGGAGATTATATCATGATTCATATCAAAACTGACCGATTTTTATCTAGAATTACAAGGAAGTTGTAAGCCCGTAGTGTTGGACCTTTCCAAATATTAAAATGTGGAGGACCAAACGTTTATATTGTCGATATTCCCTTTTATTATCGCATAATTCAGCTTTCAATATTGAAGATCAAGTTACCTATAAACCTCCTTTGACCATCCTAGATGATCCTTATGATATATCTACTTAGATCCTACCAGCCCTTTTCCATACATATGAAAGAAAAAAAGGCACTATTTGGATGAGTAAGTAACGTCTAATACTAAAGGAAGAGTTCACCGTTTCTTAGTCTAAGGGAAAGGCCGTCCAGATTCAAATAACAAGTGGATAACTCGTGATAAACTACAGTAGATTGATCTGGACATATTAGAGCACTATCGGAGTCACATGCAATCCCTCTTGACTAAGAGAGAGAGAGACTTTGATGTTAAGGACAGCTTAATCTTTCTATGCTAGGATATTTTAGTTCCTTTTTTATCTTTTCAGGTTTTTGCCTATATAAAGGCATATTATCTTATTTAAGGTTAATAAATACTTCCGAGCTTTTGAATCATCTACTTTGTTTTTCGTTGGTGGATTCCTAGATCCCGTTAATGGATTCTGTGGGTTTTCTTTTGTTGATGGATTCCTAACACCTCCTTGGCGGATTTTGCGGGTTTACTCTTCTTTATATTATTGTCCTGCATCATTATGTCACTATAATCATATACCAATTGAGGAACTCTTCAATTAATTGAAATCTTTTAAGATCCATCGAAACTCATTGTAAATGTCAATATCATCCTCACACATTCAAAAGTAAAACTTGACACTGCAAAGTATAAGAAATATCATACATGGCTAAGGGAAAGAGAAGTTAAAACTTTGTCCATGCAAGTCTTGGAAGCTATAGGACCTGGGCCTGCATGAGAACAGTTATGGTATCAACTTAATTTATTGAGGATCATCTTGTTAGATAAAGCGAACAACAGCAAATTTAGAACCTGTGTAGGGAACTGCTGCAGCTTCTAATAAAGATTGAAGAGTGCCATCCTCGCCAATACCACCATGCACTGTAGGAATATGATTTAAAATGCTCACTCAAAGAAACAACACTTAGAAATAAAAAAAGAAATTTATAAGAAACAAAGCCCGCCTTTTTATAAGAAAAATGGATAAACAGCCAAATGTACAGTACTCATATACGGAAATTTATTCAACAATGCACATGTTACTGATATGGTGATATGTTTGTGGGGTAAAGGAAAATAACTAAACAAAACCGATTATGCTTCAACAATAGAACTATGAAGATTCTTCAAAGCAATTGAAATGAAATGTCACTCTTTTTTAATGAAATGATGTAGTTCTCGTTTCTAATAATTCGCATGTCTCATTTTCAAATTTTGCATATTTAGGTCACCCCATGCAGTGACCAGATTACGCTTGAACTTTAATAGGTCAATACAGATACTAGCACCAGTAGTAGCACTATGACCAATATAAAGGTAGTAAAGTGGGACAAACATACTGGCCGGCATAAGGACAAACAGATCTTTCAAATAACTCTTATGCATAAGATAGTCATGACGTATGTGACAGATTATTCTACTAATCTATATATACTAGCTTTAATTTCCCAAGTTCAGTAGATGGTTCAGAAACGACCTGCAATGAAAACTATAGCTTGAGCTTCCTTAGCATGCTTTATCCATTGAAGTAGTGAATATTTTACAGGTGGCTCATCAATAATGTCAAATCCCGGAAACCAACTGTGATTATTTAGAGCTTCTCCAAGTTCAGCCATCACTTGATCACGTAAATGAGATGTTAATGCAGCCCTATCTGGTTCTATAGCCTCAATGCATGCAGCATATACCTCTTCTGTTGTGTGTCGTAGAACCAGAGAATAACTGCCATAAAAATAGGACTGAGTGATAATATCTATAAGATCTTAATAGAAATATGAAAATAATTCACACTAAATAGTCAAGCATCGTACATATTTTCTTCAAAGCAATCTCTTTACTTAAAATGTTCACATGTCATGTCAAAATTTGTGAATAAAGGGAATAATTCATCAATCAAATAGCAGAGACTATACATATATCATATATAATGTGCAAAATATCTTCATTTACTAGCAGGCTTTTGCAAGATTCAAGACAAATGTGCAGTCAAAAAATTTACTATAATGAGTTTGAAGAAAAAAAAAGTGAAAACAACACCAACTAACAAAGAAATACACACCCTGAAATGCATCAGGGTGTCACTTTGTGAGATACTTAAGATTTCCCCATGCAAAGTATCCTGGAGGTACTATGAACATCATTTTTCTCCCTAGAAATGGAAGACAAACTATATACATCGTTTTTCTCCATGACCCTGAATTGGTCGGAGTTCTCTGCACTTCGAATACTATTTCACTGAGAATACAAAGAGTTCAAGACATACTTACGGTAAAGTCCAAACTGTTTGTGAATCCACATGTCCATCTACATCCTGATGTTGGATAGAAGAATATCCATTTGCAGGTGCAAGCAAACATGGAACTACATCAAGCTGAAGCCACCAGATTAGCATAACCAAGTTATATCAGCAACAAAGTACTAGAAATAGAAGTGTACACTTAATCCTTTTAGACATGATTGCCTTCAATTGGCAAAATCAAATCAAAATCTGTTGCATAATAAAGAACTCCTAAAAAGCTTCCTTTAATTCTTTTGATGTAGCAAATTGAAGAAATGGCCTTAGATCTTTGTGTGTGACTCCTAATCGAATTAAAAAAAAGAAGCAAACACATAAGCTTACAATGTTAAATTATCATACAAATGAATGTCAAAGAACTATGACAGGAGAAAAAGATAGCAGCATAACATACTGCAAGGTGCAAGGCAAAGTAATTAGGCATAATAGGCAAGTTATTTTTGACAAAAAAGGTCAGGCAGTAAAGAAGCACAAGGGAGAGATAATAGTTCCATCTATACTGGTTATCATGTTCACCAATTCAGAAATAGAGATTGCATTCTCACAATACATTAAAGTTATTTATAGATATTCTAGAACAAATATCCTCCTCCTTTTTGCATGATTACTGGTATGAGTTTTTGATGCAAGACATAATGCTTTAAAATTTGAACACAAAAGTGCAGATTATGCGATACGTTATATATTTTCTTAGGTATGATTTACATGATACTGCCGAGTCTGTTACAGAGTAAAGTACAGAATCATTATATTTTCTGGCTTAAAACAAAACAAAAGCTCCAGGGACATTGTGAACGAAAAAGTGCTAATTATGAAAGATTAGAATCTTCCCTGGAAGAACTTAAATTGTAGACAAATATATTGGGATAGGGAAATGAGCTTAAACAAGGCGCAGAGCATTTACAAAACAAGTCTACATATGTACCAATGGAAATTAAGAATTCTACACTCGGATGAAAAGTCCAAGTGAAAATGAACCTATCTTGGTCATGTACACTTTACTGAACTTGGAACTGATGAAAACTAGCTAAAGGAAGACATGCTTTTTATCAGAAAAAAGATAAAAACAGAAAATAAAAGAAATAGCAGCTGAAGACATTAGCTTGTCAACTTGTCAGTAACTTTTAAGGCTTACATCATTAAAATGTTGCAAGTTAAGCCAAACATTTGTTCCACTCATGAGAGACACTTGGCGTTCTGAAGTTTCTCCACCAAAGATAACAAAAACCTTTTGAGCTCTTCTATCCATGGGGATGATTTCGGCATGCTGGGATGATTGTGATTTCCTGGGCAAGGCATTCCATGCAGTACTGTGTGGACCAAGAGAAGGAAACCGCAGGCAAGCATGTTGAAGTATCATCCGGAGGATGTGAGAATGGGACAATCCAACCTGAACAAGGGATTCCTTTTTTCCTTATAGAATACTCTGAACATGTAAACTCCAAGATAAAATATAGTAAAAAATTAGATAGGTACTTTTGATAGGAAAAGAACATAGATAGTTTTTTTTTTCTCAAAAGAACTCATGATAAAGCCAAATACTTGTCATCATAATTAAAACATGAATGGATAAAGAGAGGAAACAGCTGGTCATGAATATCAGGCAATGGTAGAGAAAACTGATTAAGTATAACAGAACAAAATTAATGATATAATATATGGGAAAAAGTGTTTCTCACATAGTAGGTCTGTAACAACTGCTAGGAGCATTAATATTAATGGTTCCAGAAAATAACATCTCCAACTCATGCATCTTCTAAATGCTTTCTTAGCACATTTTGACTTGGTATTGAAGTTCTTGCTAAATATGTGAGTTCTTTAGATTCTCTATAATGAATACAGAATTAGGAATCTTAAACGAATGATAGATGCACATATGATGGATTTAATAGAATGCACATATGTGAGTTCTTTAGCATTTTATCATGTTGCTGTTTTACCTCTTGCAGAGCCAAGACATTATATGTTACTCTACCTTGTCCTATATAAAAGGTTTATGTGATGTTCTTTGTTTGTCAAAAAATAGCCTATATAGAAGTCACCATTATGAGAATTGCAATGATGAGGATCTTTGACTTGGAGATCTGTTAACCACCAAATGAGAACTATCCTTGGTGTGTAGTCTGTCTCTTCCAAGGATGTTTCAGGACCTTAAATAGTACAGTTAAGAGAGAAGGGGTGATAGTTCTTGTTCACTCATGAATATAGTCTAATTTAGTTACCTATAGTCAAGGAAAAATGTAAAGACTCAATGAGAAGGGGTGATAAAAGTGTATTTAATTGCTGAAAAGTAGAGAAAAAAAATGACAACTTTCTGAAGTCCATTTTATGGTGTTTGGATGAAGAAAGTGGAGTGATAAGTGAACTTTTCCACTTTCTTAATACCACCAAACTTAATTTTGGCTCATTTCACTTCCTCTTATAAAGGGAGAGAATGAAACTTCTGACTTTTTTATATATTGTACATCATTAGTCGTAATTACCCACTTTATCAAACACTTCTAATTTTTAGCAAAACTAATAAGTCATAATTACTCACTAGTTTTCACCACTTTCTTCCATCCATTTCTTATCAATTAAACCCACCCTAATTAGATATTCATTGTTCACCAATGATAGTAATATAAGTATCCAAATTCCAAAATACATGTAAAAGTATAAAGTATTTCACTACCAGTCATGAAGATGCAAATGCAGGACTAGGAAATTAACCAACAATAAATCCACCACAAAAAAGAACCAATCAATATACAAATAAGACATTCCAATCTTCAAGGATTTTGATTATAGGTACATCATTCACAATAAGTTTCATATCAGTAGCAAAAATCCAAGAGTAAAACTAGTGTTACCTTTGAGGCTTGTTGGAATAGGAAACTTGTTTGCTCCATCCCACTTATCTATATCTCAAAGAGAAATCATGCAGCAAAAGAAAATCATTATAGAAATTTAAGGGAGACAAACACACACACAAAAGAAGAAAAAGAATAAAAAGAACTACATTGCAAATGCTGCTCTAGTTCCTTACCATGTTGATGTCAGTAAAAATGACTGTACCCGATTTAGTAGTTCCAAATCTATTATCATTTTCTTCTAATGATAGCACATTAACAGGAGGTAAAAACCACCCATCTATCCTAGCAAAGTCACGCAGATGAAGGCGTTGAAACAATAGAGATGCTCCTTTTCTTATACATTCAATTACATCAGTTGGAAAGCGTGGAGGGGTGTAATAAGCAACCTGCAAGGAAGATGGTGTTCAGAATAAAAATCATGGTCCATCATGTTTTTCAGTGCAAACCAGAAAATTCTGCTTATCACATAAATATAATGAAATCATTCTCATTAGCTTGCCCATTAAACACTTTACTAGCATAACAGTTGAAGCAGACAAACTAAATCTAGCAGTAGCTCAAGCATTACTGCATTATAGCTGAAGACGGGGATCACATAGTTATGCACTCTACAGAAAGATCCATGGAGCAGAAAAAATGACACTTCCAGACCTGAGAAATAATGTCTTTCAATTTTCTTTTTCCGTACTTTTTCTCTGCAGGTTTCTGGTTTGTTGTAAATAGCTAAATTTATTGGATTGTAATAGAGTAACTGCAAAGCCCTTGTAAGGAGGGCACAAGAAAACTTTCAACACTAGTAGCTTGTAGGATCTGCTGACAAGGTCATCTTATTATTGGCAGAGGAAAGTCAAGCAGAAACTGTAGAACTTAAAACTAAAACCTTGTCCCAGTTGACATGCGATTTGACCTTCAATTGCAAGATTTATGCCCTTCAATTATATGCCCTTAGCTTCCAATTGCTTGGAGATGATTGCACAGCTGAAAAAAAAGGTGCAGTTTACAAAATAAGAATGCCTGAAGAAAGGGCTGCAGCCACAATTTGAAATTTTCAGCAAAACCAAAAAACCGAGAAGGGAACACTTTGTTTTGGTCTATGCCTATTCCAAACTACAGTTGAGAACTCCAATACCTGGGTTTTGGCCAAAGCAGGTAATAGAAAGGTTCTATGGAATTTGCCAAGGTTCATGAAGACTAACTGATGCAGCAAAATGTGATTTGTACATGGATTATTTGTGGTACATTCTCTACTTCTTGCTCTTAACGTCAAGATTCAAAATTCGCCATAGTAAGTCCAAAATCATCAGGACTATCAGAAAGTTCTTCAGTAATGCAACATTCCAAGAAGATATGTGACAGCTCAACCAGAACCTCCTTTGCAACTTTTATATACATAAACACTTGAATAGACAAGAAATAAGGTTTAAAGGTCTGGCTGGAAAATTGTTTCTCAACCTACACAGCTCTAAATATCTTACATTCTGATTCAACGAGAACTGATGGAAACTGCCATTATCTCCTCCTCTTTTCCCAACTTGGCCACTTTTCTCAAATCTTAAATAAGTGCTACTTCTACCGTTGTACATAACTTAGCTCAGCAAATATTTTATACATTCTTCTATATGTATAGCAGGCATGTGATATTCTATACCTTGACTGCTTCAAGCTACAGATATCTTGAGAAGAGAAATGTATACTTTAAAAACTAACTCTCTGTAGCAAATTCTACTGGTGAATAAGCTAATTTAGCCAGAATATGACCTTTTAATGAAGTATATCCATTTCTCAGTCATGCAGAGACAGGATAATTAGTATCCACTTGAGTATATAATAAGAGCAGATCACGCATCGAGGTCCTCAAGCAATAAATATTACCATAACAAGAAAGAAATTGGAAATTTGTCTTCTCTCTACCTGTCGTGTTGGAAGATATTTCCTTCGGTAATTAAATATTGTATCCTCGAGAACATCATTATTGCTAGAAAATTGAAGTTCCACCTGCAAAAAAGTATGCAATGTGCAGAAGTCTAATGTTACTTCTTCAAGAGCAAAATACTCAGCTTAAGTTTTTAAACATAGTATCTTTTCAGGACGTCCTGAATTTGAATCCTGATAGGCCTATCTGTCATTAATATATATAAACTCAACCCATTCAATCCAAATCTACTTTTTGGCTTATTAAAATGTACTGACTCCAGAAGAGACAGGAAGTGTTTAGAGTATAAAAGAACAAAACCATCATTCTCCATTAACTTTTAGAATAATTTCTTCTTCCTAATTCAGCATTTAATTACTCTATTTAAATCTGTATCAACCAACAATCACTTGCACAGATACTTATGAAGTGTAGTGTCAGTTGCACATTCATATTAGCATAAGGGTTCGTGGGTCTTAAGGAACAGAGTTCATTTTATCTGTTTTCGCATCCTTATGTATATGATGACTTTATTCAGTACTCATCCAAATATGCAATTGTAACATACTAAATCTCAGTCCACCTCAGATCCTAAATCCTCATCTTTAATATAAAACTGCAGATCCATGTTAGGAATACATCCAGAAGTGGTTACAAATTTTCTACACTTAGGAAATCTTGAAATGAGACCAAAGTAGGGGTGAAAATGGAGAAGATAAGAATCACATAATAGTAAATCCTATGTTTATCTATATTTCTTTTCCAAATAAGGGTATGGATGTGGACACAGATAGTAAACTTAAGGAAAAATTACAAATTGCCCCGATGTGGTTTTTCCTAAACTCAAACTACCACCCTAAACTTCTATTTATATCACTTTACCTCTTTGTGGTTTAGATTAATGTAAAAAATGTTAACTTTTCCATCCAAAGTTAATAGAGAAGGCACAAAAGAAAATAGTAGAAAAAATTTCCCACCACAATAAATATTAAAATGTGAGAATTGTTCTTCTCCTTCCATTAAATTTGCTCATTGTATCTTATTCTTCAAATTTAAAACAAATGCACTTTCAACCTCTTTTATTTTCTCCTATCTAAGATTGCAAGCCTTCGGTCTTAGTTCTTACTTAACTATCACAATGTACCTTCATTTGAATATTTGATTACAGAATGAAAAAAATTCCAATCATCTTTAAAATATAAGTAAAAGATTCATATTTCCTCAAAACAATGTCATTGTTAATATCATAGGGTATTATGGTAATTTATACTTTCTTTGTTAAGTTTGGATCTAAAAGTTAGTTTTCATTAGTTGAATTCATAGGGAAGCAATGTAATAGAAATAAAAGTTCAGGGAGATAACTTGATTTTAGGCATAACCACAGGGGGCTAATTTGAAGCTTATCTTGAACTTAATTATCATATCCACTAAGTGCCAACAAGAAAGTGGACTGAGTATTGCATATCCGTATTTGTTTATCGAATCCACAAAAACTTGTGATATTACTGAAATCTATATTACAATTTGTAAATATATATATATATATATATATAGTTGATTAGAGATTAACGTAAAAAGAGAGTCTTTTATAACACTATTTTCATAAATATTTCAAAAATATGAAAATATAGAACTGATTCAGATATTATTCTTCAATTCAAGGATTGTAGTATCAATAACACGTGATGTGTCAATGCCCTGTCAACACATCCCAATGAGCCAGTGGTTCAATTACTTTTTAGGGTTTTTATATATGCTTTTAGTTTAAAAAGATGTATTAAAGCTTGCATGACAGTCTTTTAGTCTTAAAAAATATTGTAAATGACCTATTTTGTTAAAGATATAGTAATAATCAAATAGAAACACAATTCAACACATAATATGATAAACACATTTATTAATTGATAATAGTTCAATAATTAAAAACCAAAACCTAGTTGAATGTAGAATGATGGAAAGGATCAAAAACTTCATTTGTCGGTATAAAAATAATAAATATTATCGATAATCCTCAAAATTCATCCACTATGAATAACGATCATTGTAATATCTCACATACTCTTCATACAAATTTGGATTTTGTAGTTCTTGAATCTTTTTTCTAATTTAGGGCAAATTTTGAGAGAAATTAAATTTTGTTTGATCCTACATTTTGAAGAGTATTTTTCATAAATCTAGTACCAAAATGTTAGACTACATAGAAAACAAAAATGGGTGTGCTAGTTGCCACACCCTATGTTGATGAAGAATTGGCAGCCGGCACAGACTGTGCCATTGGCATAGCCTCATGACAAATCGGCACGGATTTGTGTCGACTTGTGCCACTTGGCACGGGTCGGGTGTTGCTTGAAACCCACTAACCCATTAGTCAAAGGGACACAGTTAGTTCTCTTTGGGCCTTCGGCAGCCACTTTACTAAAAAAAGGGTTAAATGAGAGAATGGCAAAGAGAAGAGGGGCGTCTACAATTTAATTCTATTTGATATTTTGATTTGTAATAATGGACCCAAGTGTGCACAATATATATAAATTATGTGTATTCCATTATAACAAAATGTGCATCGACAATAAAACATACATGCACTCAGTTTTACATGCTAAATTGAAAAACAAAATTCAATAAAAATGCAAAAGCCTCAAGAGGAAATAAGGGAATTCAAAATTTTTTCTTCAATCTCATCAAAAGGTAGATTTTCCCTTTCACTCTCTTAAATATTTTCTTTGTTTAACACTTCGACTAATTTGGGGTGTGTATGATAGATCTAACTCAATTTTGATAAAATATGCCTTTCAAATTAAAGTGTTCCTAGAAAACAACAAGAAGTGGAAATTGAAGATATCTAATGTAAAATTTTGACACAAATACCCTTTCTAGTGGATGGATGAGCACATTGAAATAATATTATTAAAATTACCCTTCACATCATTCAGTTTTTTCCAAAAAATGTGTCCAATTATGATCTTATGTGTGCAATGTTTACCTCTATATACACAATACCTGCTTACAGGTAAGAATGCCTACATATATGTCAACAACATCTGGTGATAGATACACAATGCTTGCTTGAAGGTACACAATGCTTGCTTGTAGGTATGAAATGCATGTTTGTAAGTATGCAATACGTATCTGTAGGTATGCGATGTTTTTTATGTATGTATGTATGTACTGTTAGATACGTTGTATGCAATGCCTATTTGTAGGTATGCAAAGCAAGTTTCTAGATATAAAATGACAGGTCCTACAGTTTGGTCTTATTAAGGATAATATAGTAAATTCAGTATGAACATAAACTCTTTCCAAATGAGAATGAAAAACTCTAATAAAAACTTTAATACATATAAACCAAAAACATGTATTTTAAAATGCTCCTTTAGAGACGAAAGACCCTAAAAAATATATTAGGGGCATACCAATGCGTGCCATGCCTACCAGGTATTGGCACGACACCTATCAAATGCACAACAATCCTTGTAGAAAGACCATTACAAATGACATTTGTACACCTCAAAATGATTTTTATTATTTTAAAGTGCAGAAAAAATAAAATATTTAAGAGAATGGAAGAAAATTTTATCTTTTCAGAGGATTTGAAAAGGACATCTTAAATTCCTCCTTAATCTCCCCTATTTCTCCTTATTACTTCAGTTTTTTTTTCCCATTTGATAAAGTGGCTGTCCTAACTAGCCCTTAATGGGTTTCGAGCGGCACATAATACACCCTTGTGTCGAACGGCACAGGACAAATGCATCGATATGGGGCTATGCCAATGGCATACTTTGTGTCGGGTGTCGCTTCCTCACTAGCATAGCCATCATTGCTTCAATCCATATCCATATCCACATAGTCTATCCGGAAATTAATAAAAGTTCATATATGACGATAAAAAAAATAAAGATCTAGACCCATATTATAATTCAGAAAAGCTTGTAGACAGAAATGGATCGAATCGGATATTATCTGATCCAATTTAAACCCTAGACCTAACTAGCTAAAACTCGAACCATAAAACCTGTCTTCACATAAACACTAATACTTTTGGAAAGTGTAGCACTTGGTTCTAACCAAAAGATAACCATATCTAGAAACTTGTATGTATGATATAATCATATAAGTAGGTGACCAGATGATGTATAGATTCACTACCCTCTATCAAACTAAGTGTGTTGAGAATCATAACCAAGAAAGTTTAGATATAAAGGATAATTTTAAAACCTACTTCAGTAGGAAGTAGAACAACAGGTTGGCAATCAGTAGCTGTCCCAACATCAATGACAATAGCAGTAAATTCACTACCCCCTTCCAGGAAAACTTCAATAAGAACTTTGTCATCAATGCCCTGCTAGGAACAAAAAAGCACTTTAGTTATTCATTCGACCCTTCTTTGTGATCACAAATATACAGAAAAGCAACACTAGAATTGCCCTACCTCAGCAATTATACTAAAAGCTTTTACAATGGCATCATCAACACCATGAGCAACTGCAATACCAATGCTTGACCCCGCCCTTGTTGGCTTGACCTGTGAAATCAAACATATCAAGCATGATAACATATTTATAAAATTATAATCCATCAAGATAATCAATGCTTCAAACAATGAACTGATTATGCCTCACCACAACTTTGCCGTTTTCTTTGTTCAGATGATAGCTTTCAAACCATTCTACAAGCTCTGCCTTGTCAAATTGATTTTCCTATTTTTTCACAAGTCCCATAATTGATCACAAATCACTGAAGCAGAGTGACAAATAGAAGGATGCAAGCTTCCACTTCAAGGGATATTTGCAGAACACAACTTTAATGCCATCAACAACATAGCTTAAACATATGCAAGTTAGACTGAAAGCTTCATATTGTGGCTTTGATAATTTGATTACACATCTGTTAGATAAGAGTGCATTCTGAAGTACACAACTACATTATGCTTCACCTCTTCTTGCTGTCTGATGCCAAATATTATAATATTTATTATGTAAACATACAAAAATCATAGCAAAAATAAATAAGAAAAAACAACTGGTTCATCTTATTCATGCAAAAAGAAGCTGCTACAAGCAATTCATATGCCACATGCAAAATGGCAAGGATAAAGAAGAGAACACAGATACCAGGTAACTCAATGTTGCTCTTTGGTAATTATCTCTAAAATGTTCAAGGATCAGCAGATTCAGCATATATTATAAGCTGTACTGTTAATAAAGAGATTCATAATACAAAACTCTATCCTCATAGATAGATATCTTGGTCAAATTATAAAGAGTGAAGACCATGTAATCCATCTCTTTCATTGTTTCCTCTTTCTCACATCAATTGTCCACATATTATCATGTTGTCAGTGTTCTTTTACCACGTTCTACCTTCAGAAATTGCATAAGATAATTTTTCTAAAAAGAGTTCCTGTTCATATGTTTGATCTGAACTTCTAAAGGTCCATGGTTTCCAATGTCCTGTTCCAGCCTTTTTATGAAATGAAATATGATTTCAGATGGTCTGACTGGATGTACAGTATGGCCTCCTCACATCCAAGATGTCAAGGGTTCAAATCTCAGAAACAGCTTCTCAAATATGGTTGTGTACATCTCTCTCCTTAGACATCACATAAGCAGGAGCCTCATGCAGTGGGACGTCTTTTCTCCTTTAAGTCCATATATGGTATCAGAGAAACAGAGAGACCAGATGATCAATGTTATAAAACCCATCTATTTGTGATAAAATTTTCTATACTTATGCCTTTTTTGGGTTTCATCATATTAGATTCTTTCATTCCTAGTTCTGAAAAACAAGATTCATCTTTGACCAACAGATCCACTAGGCTGACTAAGACAATATCAACAGAGTGATTTTTATAAGTATCAACTGCTGATATACATGCTCAGTGCTCCGATGGTTGTATAGTAATTTTTTTTAAAAATTTTTGCCATCCTAATCCTTCCAGTTTCCAACATCACCGAAAATCATCAAAACCACATTATTCAAGTTCCCTTAAGACTTCACAACTTTGGGCTCTCTCTGCTCTCTCCCTCTCTTGCTCACTCTGCCATATCATGCGAGAAATATAACACATATCATACAATTGTTTTGTGAACAAATAGAAAACCTAGAGAAAAATCTTTTTAACCAACAATTTGCAGAATAACATATACTTCCAACTAAAGCATCTCGATCATAGAAAGCTAATACGTGAGGACATTATAATTAAGTAATAGTGTAGCAGCATACCTGCAGCAGAAAACTAGGTATTGTCACAAATCCTTGATTCTTAAGCTCCATGGATGCATTGTACTATAAATCAAATCAAAGTACAGGTACTTAAATTAGTGGACTTCATAAGCAGGAGTCTCAAACTAATACAGACAAAGCAATCATAAAAAACCTTAGATATCTGATGCTATAGATTTACATTGTCGACACAATTAGTGTAAAAGTCTAGCATGTAACTAGAACGTCCTGATGATTTACCATCAACTAATATTTCTTGTGCAGAAAAAAGGAAGGAACAAAAGAAGCTAGTAACTTTCCAGACGTGAGTCACATGACTATTAGTAATATTTCTTGTGCAGAAAAAAGGAAGGAACAAAAGAAGCTAGTAACTTCCCAGATGTGAGTCGCATGACTATTAGTAATTAGTCTACAAGTATGAATTTTACTGTTTGATAAAAGCCTACTATCCAGTATGTGGGAATGCCACACTAGATATCTGAATATTCTATATTAAAAGAGTACGCCCTAAAGCTTCAGTTAAACAAGTACAAGAGGATAATTAAGCGAAACCTGCACCTAATACAAGGTATAAGTCAGCATAAGAACAGATAGAGGTGTTCCTTAGGGGAAGAACACAACAAAGTAGTGAAGGCTACAATAAATGTGGGGCACCCATGCCAATTACAATAGCTGGCCTGAAAATCCTTCGACTAAAGAATAGCGTCCTTGTATACTTGTGTCATCAAAACAGGCATATGCTGCTTCAGCATGCTCATTTTAGGTTGGCAGGGTTAAGTCCTGTAAATGCTGATCATGCCATGCTAGTCAGGAAAATAGTCAACAGTAATTTAGAAAATAATGGTAAATGTGAGAACCAAAAAAAGTAAAAAAGAAAGGGGCTCACATGCACTGCACGTGCAATCCTTTCTCCTTCTCTCACCTGTGCTATCTTCGGTCGAATCCTAATTGAAATTGGGATTGCCCCATAAAATAAAACCCTAACCCTAAATTGGGAAGGACACGCCGAACCCCCCAATCATCTTCCTCCTTCTCTCTTCTTCTTCTTCTATTTCTCATCAGAGTCTCGTCCTCAGATTGGCGCGCTGGAGCAATCAGAGATCGCAACTCGACTCGTTGGTGAGTTCTTTCTTCCCCCCTATTCCACAAAGTCAAGTTGAAAATTGTCGACGTTGCCCTTAAGTCCTCATGGCTCAAAAGTGGTAAAGGCGAGCGACGGCCGTGGAGCTATGCCTGTTTGTGCCGACCACCCACCATGGACATCCCGTAGGAGTCCTTAAGGTCACGAGGGTGGCGTGGATGCCTTCGGATTGGCCCTCTGGCAACACCGTCGCCGACGACATCTCTTTTTTCCCTCCTTTCTCTCTCTCTCATCAATCCCTTCAAGATGAGGAGGCAGACTCGTGCAACCGAGTCTCATCTTCATTTTTTTAAGTAAAGGTTTTTAGGTCGGGTTGGATTTTGAACCAAGGGATCTGACCCGACTCATTTAATTTAGTGAGATTGGGCTAAACCATTTAAATCAATTTTTTGGGTGGCCTGTGGGCCAACCGCAGCCCAGCCCATTAATAATAATGTGTTTGGGCCTTAAGCCCAAACTATTTAGTGGGTTTTTATGGGCTGCAGGCCAGCCACAGCCCAGTCCATGAATAATAATACGTTTGGGCCTTAAGCCCAAACTATTTAGTGGGTTTTAGTGGGATGCAGGCCAGCCACAGCCCAGCCACAGCCCAGCCCAACAATTTAGGCTTAAACAAGCCCATTTGTATAATTTAATTAGTTTTAAATTTTAAAAATTATGATATTAGTTAAATTGAAATATGTTATTTATTTATTATTAAATATAGTAATTTTTCTTAACTATGGACTAGAGATTTATCCTTTCACCTAGACACAGGTGAGTGGGTCCACTTATGTATTTATTGTATTTATTCGTCTTGTATTTTTTGCTTTTTATCAAATCACGTATAATTCAGTGTGCAAGTATATTATTATATTTTTGTGCATTATTATATTCTATGTGTAAAATATAAGACCTACTACATTGCAATACTTAGTGCATATAGTCATTTATATGATCGATAATATTAGTGGAAACGTAAATAATATGTGTTTGAGAACAAACACGGGCTAGATATTCTTCGTACATCTCCCTGTGATAACTCAAAAACTACCTTGAAGTCCAAGGGACAAACCTATTCTTGATCAACGTATGATTCGTTTAGGTGACCCTGGTACAATTAGAGATCAATCTAGGGAACAAACTTATACTTGATTAGCATATGATCTGTTTAGGTAATTCTGACGCGCTTACAGAATAGTCCTAAGCTAGATTAGAAATCTTCCTCATGTGACTCTAATCTTTCTCTATGGTTAGTGAAAAAGATAAGGTGAGTTTATCATATAGTGACACTTCCGAATAATTCTAACTGAATTAACTATAAGGAAAAGACTTAAGTGCATATCGAGGTGACTTATAGTTGATATATATCCTCAGGCACAATCCCAGGTTGAGACATATGACATTATTATTAATATTGAAAGAAATTCAGCATATCGACACAAATCATGTTATGCGATATGATTTACTCTGTTATTACTTGTACTATTATTGTTGTTGTTATCATAAGCAAACTTAGTAAGATTCTCATTTTATATTATTATACTAGTATTTATTTAAATTTATATTATGGATTCGGACTTATTTGGCTTTTGAGTGGATTCTACTCACTGAGCTATAGTTGTTGGCTTATGGGTTCCCTCTTCTAATATTTCAGATACTGATCCACATAGCAACTAAGCAAGATGCACTGAGATTCCACCTCCATTTAGGATTTTACTATTTTGTCCATCGGTTGTATTAAACATTTTATTCTAAACCATCTATTATTGCAGTTTGATTGGTGACATAATTGACGATATTGGTGTTTCTTTATTATTGAATTATTTTTATTGGAGTTAGTTGTTCATAATTAAATTCTTGTTATTTTAAGATTGAAAAAAATATTAATTAAGGCTTTATACATCTCAAGTGCACTGAAATACATCGCTGATCATGATTTCAATTTTGGGTCGTGATAGTAAAGAAGCTTTCATTCCTACAGCATTGAATTATTCAAAGCCTACTATATGATCATGCATGCATGGAAGAGAGAGAGAGAGATGGATAGTGTCGCAAAGGTTACAGAGACCATAAGTAGGTACCAAATATGTAGCATGCATTCTCCGATAAGCAAGTATAAATTAATTTAACGAAATAATCAATATTGTAAACTAGATAGCTGCATAAGAAAGTGATTATGAAAGAAGAAATTATACGACATACTTTGTCAAATGCTCTAAAGCATTCCTGTGAGGGCGTACCAACGAATGGAACATTTGCTTTCTCCAAGAGAGCCTAGATATTCCAACATGGATAGTTAGACATGTTAATGTGAATACATATATGTGGTGCATATATGCATGTATATAGGCACATAATTGAATATGAATATAATTGCATATTTCCAGCACAAATTACTTCAATATTTCCTAAATTCACAAATCCACAATAAGGGAAGGTAGGAGTTCTGCTACAATAAGCAGTGAAATGCATGCAGATTACATGAAAGGCATGAGAATACATGTCCATCTCCAAGATTTGCATACTCCTGTTAAGTAGATATTCTATATAAGTTCATTAAAATTATTTTCCCTTCATGAACAAACCTGAATGCCACCATCTTCACCAAAACGACCATGGATGACAGGGAATACTATGTCAACAGAGGCAGCAAGATGTTCTGCAAAGTCGGACAAAGAGTGAAATCCTTGGGCAAGGCTGCAGAAAATGAACTAGAAACTTGATCAGTCTAAAGCATGATAAACTGCTCAAATAGAGAAAAGTGCAAAAGACAAGAATCTGACCTTTCAAGTTTGAAATCGAAATCTGCAGGGGTATTAGAGTATAACTGTAGGAAACGTAAGATAAAACAAAAACAAATGTCACATAAACCTCATATAAAGGACAAGGTAATAGAGTAATATATAAGAATTTAGCTATGCGAGAGGCACAACAGAAAACATCATAAAATGTCAAGTAGATCTTTCATTGATAAAGCCCTTGTTTCGTTCCAAGTAAGGGAATTCCCTATTCCAAATTAAGAAACACTTCCTAGATTTATAATCAAATATCAAATTATCCCTAATCTATGATACAGACCAGCTTGATCCAATTCAAATCAGTTTCTAGATAGATTTGAGTACGGAAGTTTTGAAGGTGATTCCGACGATCTAACCATTGAATCCTCCTTAAATTTAAATATGTTGTCGTTCTAACAACGAATCCAAGATCTCAAGGTTTGGTCGATTAGATTTGGAGATACAGACCAACCAATGGCCAAGGGTCAAGATGAATTCTATGTTACGCAAGAGAAATAGAAGAGAGAAAGAGGAGGCCAACCTACCCGCACTTCTCATATGTCACCTTCTCACGATGAAAAATGGACAACTTCAAAAACCTATGTCGCATCAATCAGAGGCTTCTTCGTTCAAGCGAAAATATGGCCCTTAGGGATAAGGGTGGTGCAACGGATGAGAAAGATTAGAGGCTAGACGAAACCTTGCCATCAAAAGAGGTGGTATCACTTGGTGAAGGAGGAGGGAGGAGCTGTAACCTTCACCTAAGATGAAAAGGACAAGATAGGGACGACAAGAGCTTAAGTCAATAATTCTTACTTAGTTCATTGTCTTTTTTAAATAGGGTTGCATTTTACGTATATATAGAGTCTAGACTGCTCACAGCCTTACAGATCTCTACTAGCATTATAGATGGGCATGCTGAAAAGGTATGAAAGCAGGTGTAGATATCAGACAACTTGAAACAAAATAAGAGCAATCTAAAATTTATAGTCTCCAAGAAGTATTTTCTCCATATATACCAATAGTAATAGCAGATACCCATCATTACACCTCTAAGTAGTAATTACTAATGCCTTTAGGATGCCGGGAATTCATTGTACAAAGATAGTCTCTTCAGATAAGTACTCTTTCATCAAAATAACCAACAGATGAAGTCAAGCATTGCCTGGAGTTGAATTCTAGCAAAATCTAAGCTAGGAAATGAAACAAGGGGGTCACCTAGAACCAAATTCTAGCAACTTAGATAACTTTGTGGTGAATAACATTATCACTAGGTCTAGGATGCATCAGTGCTATATAACAATAAATTATGTGTATGTAATTAGACAAATAGCAGGGCACTACCCTGTCTTGTGTGTATACAACAAAAAATTCATACCCATTATGCAACACAATATAGGGGCTTAAAGACCTTCTGGTATATGGTTCTACAATAACATAAAACTAAGAATAATCTGATAATGGAACATAATAATCCCCTACACAACACGAAGGCCATGATGATGACAATGTTTACCAACCTGAGAAGATGATATTGCATAGGCATTTAGATCACAGTCAATATAGTAGCAGCTGACTGCCAAATCTTCTGCCTGTAATATAATTATAATTCAAAGTGATCAAAACAACAATAGATATATACAGGTATATGTAATTTTATATCTGTAGTTATGCAAAACACCATATTCTTTATTTAGGAAAGGAGAAAATGATAACTACATTTTCGTTAAATATCAAGAGAGAACAATATATAAACATATAGGTTGAGTAATCGAGACTTAACATACAACCTCAATTTAAAAGCCGAGATACGTTTATGCATTAGAACCCGGTGAAGTATACAAACCCCAGATGATCAATGTCAATTTGGTGGTTTCATGAATAAATAAACTATAATCCATACCTTCCCTGGCCAAACTTATCACATGCCGAAGAAAAAACAGTGAAATCTCGAAAAATTCTAATATCACGAATAGCGCCAAGAAAGAAAGGAATCACCTGTATGTGATCAAGAACCGATCTTGCCGAGTTCAACGAAATTCCACGCTCCGCCGAGGGCCCACCGCACACCAACCCAACCTTTAACCGCCTGGCTTCCCCCTCCACTTCCGTCCTCTTCTCCACAACCACGACCTCCTCCGCCGACGCGCAAGGAGCTCTAATCCTAGCCCCGACGGGGACCCCCCGCTTCACAAAGAGCCGATCACCGCGCGGTAGCTTCGAAGCCGCGAGATTTCGCGACCGAGTAAACCGAGGAGCTTCGTCGCGACTACTAGGGTTTGTGGCGAGGACGGAGACGGGAGATCGATAGATGGAAGCCATTGGAAGGGGAGGAGGAGGAGCAGGGTTGCTCGGAAAGGCTGGGGTTTTGGAGTGGAGTGTGATTCGAGCATTTCTTTTTGTAGAAAGGGAGAACGGAGAGGAAGTGGACAGGATTGTCGCCTTGTCGGTTTCCTTGGCTCCAACTGCCTCTCCTGCAATATACTAGGAGGGATATTTGCATATAACACCTTCCATTAAGTGATTTTCTGTTATAATGCTGTTTTCTCACTAATTTATAAACCACACCCCTTGACCCTTGTTATTTATTAATGAATATCTTTAAATTATATTGAATAGCATACTCTTGAAAACTAAAGATATATTTATCTTTTAAATTTAAATTATACAAATTTCAGTGGTGTTTTAGTCCAAGGAAAAAAAAAATAAGAATTATAAGAGTATACATGCAAAAATTGTATATTTTGAACAATATATATTTAAATAACCTAAGTCTATATAACTCGCAGGTTTATACTTTTATATCTATATAAGTATATATGCAAAAACTGTATATTTTAAGCTGACATATATATATATATATATATAATATATATATAATATATTAAAAATAATAATTTGATATTAATTCTATATAATATATATTATATAATATTAAATATTATATTATAATTTTTGAAAATGAATGAGTCGAGCTTAATTAAGCTGGTTCATAATTCAGCTCAGCTTAAAATTAAAATTATTCTTCATATCTATTTTGAATCAGCTAATTTTTAAATCGAGCTAAAGCCAATTTGATCATATATTATAATATATCTGGATATGTTCAACATATTCAAACTAAAATAAGTTTCTTTTGGAATCTACAATTATAATTTATAGGTTTTGCACTTAGGCCCTGAATTATTGCCTGTTTTCTTATAAATCTCCTTTTATTTTCGCAAAATCTTTAAAATATGTTTTGCTATTAGGTATCAATTTCGACGGATTAAGAGATATTAGATAGTTGAAGGATTCAGGTGTATTTAACCCTTTATATGTTACTTTAAAAAAAACAAACTTGTTTCTGTGTTGAACCAGACCTTCAACTACAAATGTCCAGAAACAATGTGATCTTCATTGTAAGTGAGATAAGTGAAGGGAAGCATAATGATAGAGTAGGGATGGAGAAGAGCACAAGGCATACAACAACCCAAGCTCAGAATCCAAAGATTGCATGAATCCAAAAGCCCAACTTATGTTGGGCTGTGCCTGAAGAATGCCTCAGCAATAGGGTGTTCAACAACATAGCCTATTGTGAGAGAGAAAAATTACATGGATTTCACCAGTACTAATTTGTAGAAAAGCCTCCTTTGGTTACAGTATAAGGTGATTTATGTTTACCATTATCCATGTTCCTTATCGATATGTTATCAGTGATTCTAATTATTCATTTAAGATGTTTGTTTTCCTGACTGATATTTCAGTGGTTAAAACATCTTATTTTTTGTTAAAAAATTAGGAGTTTGATTCCCCTCTTAGTAATGGTTCAGGATTTAATTTAAGACACCATATCTGTAGAGTCCTCTGGTTCACTCAAGATGCTGCCATCTAAGAAGTAGCTTACATTATCAGAAATCAACGTTTGCAGCATTGCAGCAAGTATCCATCAATTCTCTCTGCAGAGGATTGAGAAATTGTGTCTTGACATCCTCCTACTTAATTTGAGTGTATGTCAAAACATAGCATATGGATCTAGAAATGTTTATAGGTAGGGATGTCAAAATAATCAAGCAGCTCGAATTCGACTTGTTTAAACTTAACTCATGATCGACTCGAAATTTAATCTAGGCTTAAATCAAGCTTTGATCCGACCAGCTTGAATAGGCATGTTTAAGACTTGAGCTTGAATTAAGCTTGAATTTTAACTCTATTATAATCAACTTGAATTAGACTTAATTCAAAGTTAATAAGCAAAGCCTGGCTTGCTCAAGCTCAGCTCATCGGCCAAATAAATACTGATTGTAAAGTTATATGCAGCATTTTCAAATAGTAGTTCTTTGTATGCTTCAATAGAAAAGATAACACTTTAGACAAAACAGAGTGGACTATAAGCCACTGAGAAGAAAACATCTTCTAGATATTGGAATTTGTCATAAACCCATTACAAGAAAGAAAAAAAAAAAAGAGAAAGAAAGAAAAAAAAAAGGTAAAAAAAAAAAAGTTCATCATCATGGTTTGGTACCAGCCTGCCTGCCTGCCTGCCTGCCCTCCTTTATCTTTCTGGTGTAATGATTGCTTTCACTTAATCCATCTCTTTTGAGTGTATATTCTGTTGATTAACACTAACTCCATTTGCTACTTGCTCTCTAATTGTTTAATAATCAAGATGGTCATAACTTTTCTTTTAAGTTCAAATACTGAATCCAATCAGTGTTCACCTTAATTTAAGTCTGAATGTTTTGCTCCCAGCACCACCCATCTCAACTTGTGGAGACCACTAGTGTTAGTAATCATCATCCTGCTAGTGTTAATCCATTTCAGATTTAACTTTATCCTGTACTTACTGGAAACAATGCCGCTTTTTGTTGCCTAATCTTGGATTTAGTTCAGAGAATTCTTTCTGTCAACAAGTAGACTGCATGGATGTCACCATTATGGAAATCTTCTTGCAATGATGAGGATCTATCACTTGGAGATCTACTCATCCCCAAATCACTAACAACTATTCTTTGTTGCCTAATATGTATATTAGATATCCATTGAGCTAAAAGCATAAACTGTTAATGTAATGAATCAACAATATATGAGGCCCCTAATATTATGTAGACATCTGATAGATAATTATACAATAATACTAAAAACAAGAGAATAAAAATAGGTTAATGAGGTTTTAAATCCATCCTATTTGAGAGAAATTGATTAAAAAATCTAATATTTTACTTTTATTATTATCTCAACCCTTCGGGTTTAATGCCTCAAAAACACCCTGACGTTAGTTCTCTTAACCGAAAGTAACTATATACACTAGTTAACTTAACTATACGTATAAAATAATATTAATATCTCTAATTAAGCAATTAATATAAGTTAAGTCACATGTCGCATTATATCTCATAAGCCACCTCACATATCTTTTTCCTTTAACACTACCTAATCTCTTCCCTCATTCATTTATTACCTTACAACTTCTCTTTTTTTTCCTTTTAGCCATTCCTTATCTCTCCCTAGCTCACCTCAACTCATAAGTAAGAGTAACCTCTCCAGAGAATTCTTTTCGGCAAGGCTTCTGATACCCAAAAATTTAGATGGGTGGGAGGAAGAATGGATGAGATGCATAAAGAGAGAGGGAAAAAATGTATTTAAAGAGGGTGGGGAAGGAGGAAAGAGAGAACTGAATATTCTGTATTCCATCTATTGTTGTTAGGTTAAATATAACTTGCAGTATTCTTTGAGGCATTAAACCCAAATATAGTGGTTAAATAATAAATAACTATAAGGTATGGTGTAAATAATAATAGAAGTAAAACATTGAATCTTTTGATTCTCTAATTCTCTTTATAAGTATGTTTTAGATTCTAAATTAGAATAACTTGAATCCAACTTATACCTAACCCAATATCAACCTACATTAAAGTAATCAAAGTAGAATTGAAACAGACCAAAATCAATAAAATAATTTCATTTTTTCAATGAAGTTGAAATCGAATCAAAACTTTGAATATGTCCGCAATCTCTAAAAAAGTTAGCTTTAATACCATGTTAAATAACCAATTGATCCAAAAACTTAAATTGTTAGATAAGAAGTTGATGTTGTAACTCATGGCTTTAACAATGATCTTTCTAGGATATTTAAGATCCTAATTATACATGAATTTTCTACATTTCAGGTACTCGGCAAACAGGCTGCCAATTTGTTTCAAATATTCAGAATGCCAATCCATGGCTGCTAACAATGTGGTCTTAGCAAATTACTGTAGTCCAGACTGCCTTTTTATGATTGATTCAAGGACCTTCATCTTCTTGCAATAATTGGATTTCAACTAATAAGGCCAGAGACTTCACAATCCATGCCAAGCATCAAATCCCACTCAGTGTTTGTCACTATCCATACCTCATGTTTCACAACAGTCACAACTAAATTGCAAGAATATATACTACAGTGATGTGAATTGAATTGAAGCCCTTGAGCTAGCATTCAAAACAGGAAAAGTACACCTTAGGATAGAGGCAATTCAGGACCACCTTGTGCTGGTGTGGTCCAAAGAATTGGCTGGATCACTAACCTGTCTTTCTTATTAATTTCCTCTCTACTGATGACTCCTAGATCTCCTGTGCACTCCACCTTTTTCTCTTATTGTTTTTCACCAGTTTTAGACTCTGACGTACTCCCTTTTGTCAAGCAACAAACATTAACCATACCCCCTAATCCACACCCAGAAATGAAAGCAAAGTCACTTGATCTTCCAGGGCTCTCCTGTTCTTATCAGCATCTCACTTTGTTGAAAGATGCAGGAAGAATAGATGGCAAGGTAGACTAAATTCCATTTGATGCTGACGTAAAAGTAAAAGATGTTCTCTTTGGAAAATAATGTCCACACTGATTCTACATCTCACCATATAGTTTTTCCACATATTTTTGTTATCATATGAAAAGTAGGAACCAAGAGTTCTCCTGCAACTGCAAGCTTAGTCACCAACACATCCCTTCATTAGTTTTAGGGCATGCCACCTAGAACAAAGAAGAAGAAGAAGATGATGATGACCACAAAAGACTAAGATGGTCCTGAATGGATTGAGAGAATGGTACACATATTTGCTATCTTGGACCTACCAATGCCTTGCAAAGTTGGTGCCTCACAAACCGACAGCTCCCATACCCTCTTGACTGTTATCATTAAATAGCATCTGTTCTCATTTTTGGAGTGGCTAAGAACCCTACAGTTGTCACCGAGGTCCTTAACACACTTTGTTGGAATTGTCCCTACCTTCCTAAAGAGGTTAGGAGTAATCTGAGAGTGTTGTTGATTATGGTAAAAATATATATAATTTGAGTGCATGAATCTTATCACTCTAATTCCACACGCCTCCTCATGTAAGCTGTTGTAAATTGGGCCGGCAAGAATCCAATAACATGCGTCGATCATCTAAAAAAAAAAGGCGTAAACTATTAGAGAACGATGATTTTTATATCTTATATTCTAACATTATTCTCAATTCTGAGCTCTGAGATGGAGCGCAAAATAAGTATTTTAAACTCTAATACCATGTTAATCGACAAAAGTATGTATTTAGGTATTTTCTTCATTTCTTGGATGCCCTTTTGGAAGTTAAAATGATTTAAGTGTGAGAGACACAAGGAGAGCTTATAAATGGGAGAGTGGATGGCATCTTAATTTATTTTTGGGGAGGAGGTGGGTTGTGCAGGGTGGAGAAGCAGGGCACGTGCATTGCTTTCTAATTCATATGCGTCATCTTCATCCTCGCATATAGGAGTTGGATAGTTCTTCATGTGCCCATCTTCTCCACCGAGCTCAAGCCTATCTAATTAATGGCGAAACACCACCATGGATGGACGATCAAGCTCTCTCTTCTTCCAGGTGAGTTCTTCAAAAGAAAACCAAAAAAAAAAAAAAAAACACTAAGCCTTTGATCTCTTTCTCTTATGAGAGGCTCATCTCATGCCATGGTATCTAAAACTCTAGTAGAAGAAATAGTTTTCTTATCTCTTCTTTCTTTCTAGTTCTTTGAATGAGCTTATCTTATAATTGATCATGCACGTGAACTATAGAAACTACAAGCATATTGTGTCCTTCTTCCATTATGTTGTCATTCAACAGATCATGGCAAGTTCATGAAGCAAATTGAATTTATAGGAATCGATTGGCATGGAAAGCTTAAACATTGTAAGTTTACTTTCAATTTAACCCTCTAATCTATGATCCATACCAAGTTACAATTATTAGTCAACCGTTAATCTAAACTTAAAAAAGATTCAATCGTTAAAAACGGTAATTTGAGAATAATAGAGATAGTTTGGTTACTAAGAAACTTACTTATAGCAAAAAATATGTGTAATTTATCTTATTCTTTAAATGATATATTTCTTTTTCATTCTATTTTCTTCTTCTTATTTATATTGCAATAGTAAACAAATTTATTGTGAGCCTAGTGGTCCTGGATCTATTGTACTGCCGATTGTTAAGTCCTTCTGAGATTTGTACTCCAATCCAATATTTGGACAATGGACTCGCTATCTTGCCACTATCTTTATGTAGATGAATCTTTTATATTATATTGTAAGTACCAAACGAAATAAAATTTGTTCCAGTTGTTATCAAAATAGCTTCACCTTTATTTATTACATCAACTTTGTTTGAAACAGAGGGACAAATGGATTACAAAGTTCTATCTACTGTAATGCTACTGTGCCGATTCATGTGGTGGAAAGCTTCAAACAGAGGTTTTAGTTTCGTAGATAGGCTTTATCCAAACGGTGATTGAGATAAGCTGGGAATAATACTGTTTGAGGTGATCAGGGTAGAATTTCATAAAATTTGAGTTTCCCTTAATTAATTTAAATATATGTTTGAAAAATTGGGCTGAAGATAAATTGATTTTAGAGACATACGGTTAAGTCGTATTATTAAGTAATTTTTAATTGGGTTTATGTGCACTTATTATTCTATAATGTGGATGGGCAACTCGGTGTAGATCTTATTGGATCTAATGCAAGCCCATAATTGGTGAGCTCATTAGTTTATTATATATATAATAATTAGGTCCCCACTCTATTATATAACCTTAATTTGCTTGCGCCAATGAAAGCCACCAGTTGAACAGGAGAAAGAGAGAAAGACCTATCTAGTCATCTATTTTATTTGAAGATCAGAAAGATAAATCATGCATGTGTGATTCTTATTTTAATCTGTATTTTAGATTTTGTACACATGTTGATCTACATTTTATCCTACAAATTATACTCTCCTTAATCATGTGGGCTATTCTGTAATCTGACTTGCTAATGTGCATTTGATGATAAGGCTAGACTAACCCGAATAATTAAATAACTAATGAGATCGAAATTGTCAAATACACACAATAAATAATGCTAATATGTACCAACCCGGAATCCTTTGAGCAATATGGTAGTTACAATATGATGAGTATTTATTTGTTATAACAAGTTGTCCCCAAAATTTTTTAATTAGAGATAATTCTCTTTTCACTCTCAAACTATCACGCATGTTTATAATAACCTATGAAATTCTTTTTAGTACACATTAATAAAAGTTAAGTGACTTAGCTAGTATTAAATATTTTAATTTTGATAAAATTACTTCATTGCCCCAGTGTCCCTCCACTTCTCTTTCTCTCCTCTTTCTCTCTCTCATACCACCAACACCATCTCCTCCATCAACTTCTTGTCATTGTCGCCAACAACAACCTATGTGTGACTCCCTCCACCCCCATGTCCACACCGAAGGTGGAACCATCCAATTTAAATATGGAGAGTTGGAGGAGTGGCTCCGAAAGTCAGTGATAGAAGAAGATGGTGTGCTAACTCTACCCGAAGTCTATGCCGATTTTGCCTTCACCCGTCCTCCTAGTCGTTGAGGTTAGGAAATGAAAAAGTCGGAGGAGTTGAGAAGGATTATCGAGGTGGAGAGACGACGTAGTAGCGAGCGTAAAAACCCATCTTAAACTATCACATGCATATAATGGTATTTTGATCATATTATTATCGTGTGATTCTCATATGACAATTTATGAACAAAAATAAATAACAAAACCCTAACGAAAAAGATCAAATGAGATATTTTTTATATTTTAGGGGGGTCAGTGTGTACTAAAAAGATTCTAGAATCATTATGGAAATACGTGATAGTTCAAGAAGTGAAAAAAGAATTATACTTTTAAATTATTATCTATTCTGACTAATAATATGCAAATTTTTAACGCATCCTCTTACATACGTCCCTAATGACGCATATAAACAAATAATAAATAATATAATTGAAGTAGGCTATTGAAGTTCGAACTCATATTAAACTATCTTATAATAGACTAACAATATATATAATATATATATTATGCCTTCAACATTATCTACCAATTCTAAATGCATAACTTTTCACATGCATTTTATACTAATAACTCATGTGATCACCCAACCCTTCCAGCAGTTCATTTATTAGGTTTATTGGTTATTCCCAAATAAGTTTCAGTACATAGATATTTATTAATAGTCCCACTTTAACTAGCCAAGAGCCCAATCTAACTTGCACCAGCTTCAACTTTCTCATCAACAGTACTCTGACTTACATAAAGTCTAGCACACATCAAGTAATATCCAAAGTTGACCACCCCCACCACAGTCAACATCCAGTAGACATTCTCCAACTTTGACCCATTAATGTTATCAGGCAGCCAATCCGTTGCCTTCCTGACCAAGTCAACCACTGCAGTGCTGAGGTAAAACCCTAGAGCTATGAACAATGCCACCATCCCTGTAGCAGTGCTCTTGAGCTTCTTAGGGAACTCTTGGTAGTAGAATGCCACCTGACCGGGGAAGTGCAATGCCTCGGCAAACCCGGTCACCGCCAACGGTAGCAGAAGCCACATCGCAGACATTGGCACGATCCACATAGGTGATTTCTCCTTGTGGTGCTCCCAAACGATATTTATGCGCGTTCGTTCGACGAGTGCAGAGGCCATAGTGGCGACAATGTTGAAAGCAAACCCTGCTCCAATGCGTTGGAGAGTTGTCGGGGTGCGGAGAGTGAAGTTGTGGCACAAGGGGAAGATAAGACGGTCGAGGATGGTGAGGGTTACAACGACGGTGGCAAGGACAGAGACCTGCATTAGAATATTAAAGATTAAAATAATTGTTCTTTATAAGCTTTGACTTTAGAAAAAGACGATGAATAATGATATATTAAAGTGAGTTTTACAAAATCATAAGTGTCAGTAATATTCAGTCGAAAGCTAACCATGATAACAATTCTAAAAATATGTAAAAGATTTTAGTGAAGATTATAATCATTAACATAATATAATAGAAATTATAATATTCCAAAAGGTTTTAGTGGTAATTATGTTAAAAAAAACTGTATTGGAATATAAGAACAATTTTCAAAGTAAAAACTTAGGGTTCGAACCGCAAATTCTTTTCAATTTAGGGTTTCATATAAATCATTTTCTAAAACATAAAACATATTTTGGGAATATAAAATTTTTAAGTCAAAACATAAATATCAATATTAAAATGATAATAAAAAGCTTATAGAGAAATTGGTGAATTAACAACCCCAATTGATCCCGCAGGGATAGTGAAGTGGGGGCCAAGCGAGCGGTTCATCGTGAGGGCTTGGAGGACGGTGAAGCTGCTCTGGATGCCAACGGAGATGCTGACAAAAATGGTGGATGTCCAGAGTGGAATTAGTCGAATTAGTTTCTTAAGATCTTCTACTTGTTCAACACTGCAAAGTTTCCATGGATTATTATTGCTATTATTATGTGAATCAATGTCTTCTGGGGTGATCACTGCAGCACAGTTCAAGAACCTGCGAATGGAAAATGCATAAGAAATATTAAAAACAAATCAAGAATATACCCTCTTCTTATTTGATCAAGAAGAAAGTAAGCATACAACTACTCTATTAGCATCAAAATTTTATATATTAAAATAGATTGCACTTTAAAAATTAATACTAAAAGATGTATGTTTTACTGTAGTTGTTAGTAAAATACTAAATTTATTAACATTTTATCTAAAAAATGCTAATAATTTTCGTGTCTTCTTTTTAATATATAATAAGATAACTGACACAGACTTAATTAAATTAGATACCTCAAACACTGATTTACATATATTTTTTTAATTAAAATACATGCTGTTATTTAAATGATACAGTGCTTTGGAAAAGACATTAGACCTAACAAAGTGAAACACCCATGGGGTTGGTGAATTTTAATGCATTGACGCCGAATTCCTTCAAGGGAAGCCTAATGTCTACAATAAATTTTGGACCACCACCCAGTAGCTACATGTTTGATTTATTGGGAAAAATCTCCCAGCTTTGCATAGCACAGAGGTGATCATATGACCCAACTCAGCTATGTTTAATCTTGCTCGAGCTTGAATTGTCAATGTTCGGCATGGGTCTTTGCTTGCCCAATTCGGCTCGAATAAGTTTTGATGCAAAGGGCTTAAATAGAAAAGAAAAACAAAAATAGAAGAGAAAATCCTCCTCTTCTTCTTTCGGACCAAATCATTCTCCAATATCACTAACAATAATTCTATTCTCACCTGACATGCTCACAAATCTCCATAAACAATAACTCCAAAACCCAAAAACATCAATGATTCCTCATAGATCTCTTCAAATCTTTACAAGGTCCCGCCACATATCACGAGAAGCCAGCAATGGGGACTAGAAGTGAGCAAAACACGAGGGTGAACACCGCGACAACAAAGCACATCTACCTCTGTTGCTCTAGAGATTACTCACAGCTCCTTACTCTTTCCCTATTCTCTCTCTCTCTACTACTTCCCAATTTCTTATCTCCACCAATGACAATCGCCCCAAACCACCGGTGTGACGTTCGACCATCGGCTAGTTGCGACCACATGGGCTCCACCACCATCATCGCCTAGCCCATTTTGATGCTTGTTCTTAGTGGCGAAGATGGAGCCATGGAGGAATGAGGATGACTCATTTAGCATCTCACCCACCCGCCCAATTAAGCTTTAAGCTCGATCAACCTGGTCTCTCATAGGCCGACAAACTGATAGACTATTCTAGCCCAGCCCAAACCCGACCTGACTCGACTCATGCGTGAGCGGGTTGGCAAACACAATGCCATCCCTATTGACTTGGCCCGAACCCAACATGATAGGCCAACTCAGCCCTGACCGACCCCCAAATATAATATATATATATATATATATAATTATATAGCCATATGATTAAGCACGGGACCTTTATGGGTATACACATAAAAAGACCCTTAAAGAAGAGGAGAGATGAAGAAAGCACTTGTTGGCGGTAACAATCTGATTCCAAAGAGTCACAAAAAATTCGATCAATATAATTTAAATAAACTTACAGATTATTGAATAGTCGAATCTAGTGTTGGACACTATCTCCTTAAGACCAATTTGCCCTCTACCAATTGCTTTTGGAACAATGGACGTCGGTCTCCCAGGATACAACGACTATCTTGCACTGAAAAGGAAGCAGTTTTTTAATGCCTTGATTAAACTTGAACCGTGTTGTACTCTCTCTCAAATGCAGACTCAAATTTAAAGACTCGACTCTAGAAGGAAAGGAATGAACCAAGTTTTTTCTAAATTAAATTATGCAGATTGACAACCTATTTATAGAATTAAACAGGCTCGACGAAAAGATGCAAAAGGTCACCGAATGGATGCATCATTTCGGGTCAAGTTTAACGAACTAACTAATTAATTGTTTATCGAAGGGACACACCACTTCGACCCCGAATCAAATCAGATTTGAACCCGTGCAGGTAAAAAATTAAAATTGGACTTGACCCGTGCGTGTAAACCGAACCGAGCTGAGCGATAAGCACAGGACCTTTAAGGGTATACACATAAAAAACCCTTAAAGAAGAGGAGAGATGAAGAAAGCACTTGTTGGCGGTAACAATCTGATTCCAAAGAGTCACAAAAAATTCGATCAATATAATTTAAATAAACTTACAGATTATTGAATAGTTGAATCTAGTGTTGGACACTATCTCCTTAAGACCAATTCGCCCTCTACCAATTGCTTTTGGAACAATGGACGTCGGTCTCCCAGGATACAACGACTATCTTGCACTGAAAAGAAAGCAGTTTTTTAATGCCTTGATTAAACTTGAACCGTGTTGTACTTTCTCTCAAATGCAGACTCAAATTTAAAGACTCGACTCTAGAAGGAAAGGAATGAACCAAGTTTTTTCTATATTAAATTATGCAGATTGACAACCTATTTATAGAATTAAACAAGCTCGACGAAAAGATGCAAAAGGTCACCGAATGGATGCACCATTTCGGGTCAAGTTTAACGAACTAACTAATTAATTGTTTATCGAAGGGACACACCACTTCGACCCCGAATCAAATCAGATTTGAACCCGTGCAGGTAAAAAATTAAAATTGGACTTGACCCGTGCGTGTGAACCAAACCGAGCTGAGCGATAAGCATAGGACCTTTAAGGGTATACACATAAAAAACCTTTAAAGAAGAGGAGAGATGAAGAAAGCACTTGTTGGCGGTAACAATCTGATTCTAAAGAGTCACAAAAAATTTGATCAAAATAATTTAAATAAACTTACAGATTACTGAATAGTCGAGTCTAGTGTTGGACACTATCTCCTTAAGACTAATTCGCCCTCTACCGATTGCTTCTGGAACAGTGGACGTCGGTCTCCTAGGATACAACGACTGCCTTGCACTGGAAAGGAAGCAGCTTTCTAATGTCTTGATTGAATCTGAACCGTGTTGTACTCTCTCTCAAATGCAGACTCAAATTTAAAGACTCGACTCTAGAAAGAAAGGAATGAACCAAGTTTTTTCTATATTAAATTATGTAGATTGACAGCCTATTTATAGAATTAAACAAGCTCGACGAAAAGATGCAAAAGGTCACCGAATGGATGCACCATTCGAGTCGGGTTTAACGAACTAAGTGATTAACTGTTTATTGAAACACCACTTCGACCCCGAATCAAATATCAGGCAAAAAATTAAAATTGGACTTGACCCGTGCGTGCGAACCGAGCGGAGCAACGCGCGCGTGTGTGAGTTAAGTTGCATAGTAACCTTTACCCACAAAATATGTATCTCTTTTGGGGCCCAAAGCTCATAAGAAGTTTGTTACTTAAATATCATACTAACATTTCTCGAATATCCAATATGGTATTAAACTCATTTTTCCTTATTTTCTATTGCCATGATACCCACTTTAGAGCCAATTTTTATTCACTTCTCTTTACGGATTTGACTAAGTGAATATTTGACAATAAAGTACACTTTGAGCTAAATTACTTCCACCGTTAAACTATCATCAATAATGTGTGGGCCCCACTTAAAACTTAGCTTAAAGTTAATAAAAAAATTCATGTCAAATACATGAAATTACCAACAGCACTTTTAGCAAACAAACAAAAGAAATTCG
Organism: Typha angustifolia; assembly: GCF_048772165.1. Classification (NCBI taxonomy): domain Eukaryota; kingdom Viridiplantae; phylum Streptophyta; class Magnoliopsida; order Poales; family Typhaceae; genus Typha; species Typha angustifolia. The sequence continues at coordinate 3,304,959 of NC_133252.1, read as the reverse complement.
ATATTTACTTTTCAGAATAATTTATTTTTCACCCAAAAATCATCACCGTTTTTCATAATGAATCTTAAACTACTTTTTAAAATTTATATTAACTATTTTCATTCATAAGTTATTATGCGATAGTCATGTAACCTCATATGCACATGCAAATTATATACAACTGAAAAGAAAATTTTATGTTGATCAAAATGAAAGAGCAATTTGATTATTTTTTTGATCTCGTTTACAACATTACAAGGGTGTGAGATTTTTAATATTTTAAGAGGTTACGGTAGAAACCGGTAACAGTTTAAGAAGGTAAAATTAAAAATTATCCATATTCTTTTCTAAAAAGAGTCTCTATTTTCTAGAAAAAAAATATATCTATTTGGCACTTTGATTTTAATTTTTTTTTTGAGAATAACACCTAGATTTAATTTTAACTCACCCCACCTTAATATTTAACAATATATAAAAGGGTAGTCTATCTTATTACCAAATAAGTTCACATGTAATAGTTTTCCTTTCGTCTAATTTTTATTCATTTCTTTCTTTTAGTATTCTCTCTTCATCTCAGTCTTCTTAAAATAAAAAATAAAAAAGTTTGTGAAGTAGCAAAACAGAAGGTAAAAAATAAAAAAGAAGGAGAAGAATTGGTAAAAAGTTTTGTACCTAAAACTTTGAGAAGGAGCAACATGAGATGATAATTTGGCCCCATCACCACTCCTCCCATGGTAATGGTCAACTCCCTCTCCTCCTGACAATTCCACAACCTTCCTTTTCCTTATTGCAGCCATAACAACTTGGGCTAAACTGGAAAATGGGCTTCCTTGGGCAACTGGCCTTGCATAATATTTACCCCCAAGCAGTAGAACAAGCAAGCTCACAGCATTAGAAGCAGTGCACAAACCAAAGCCCAGACCCCAGCTAACATTATCTTGGATGTAGACAATAATAGTTGCTCCTATGATGGTTGCAAGGTAGAGAAGTATGTAGTACCAATTGAAGAAGATGTCTTGGTCCTTGACCTTGTCAAACTGGTTAGCCCCCATTGTTACTATGTTGACCTGGGATCCGCCTACGCCGAGGACTAGTAGGGCAACAGCGGCATAGAGAATGGCAAAATTGTCGGTGGATGATGGCTTGCATAGGGCAACGGTTGACGTGCATGGGACGGGCCGGAGCGATCGGATGGTGGCGCTTAGGGTAAAGAGGATTAAGGACTGCAATATATAGTTACAGTGCATTGTGTTTTTATTAGGAGGCATTGTGAGAAATAAAAGATTGGAAAATATATAAGGAGCAACCTAATTTTATTTTATATTTATTATCATTAATGCCCTATCATATACGTATTTATAATTCTATTTCTCCTTAGTACACAAAATATCTTATGTTTACTCTAAGAGTTGGAGTCATAATTTGCTATTAGAGGGAAAAAAATTGTTTGGAATGTGGGTCTATGCTAGAATTTTTAAAAGTATTTTAATAATTTAATTAGTAGAGTTATATAAATTATAGACTCGTTATAATGATAGTAAAGAGAGGTTGAGTTACAAACTTCTCAAAGAGAAGATTTTAGCTAAAAGAATGATGTAAATTTAGAGTGTTATTCGAAAATTTTACTTAATAACAAATATCGAATATATCTAGCGAGGTTTACTCTGACAATTGATAAAAAAAAGATAACTAAAACAACTTAGTGCTCTACTTTTTGGAGTTTTTAACTAAACTATTATATTTAAGTATTTATTTTACGCGTCTACAACTTTTTAAAACTTTGGATTAAATATATTTTAAAAATATTTACAAATCACACCTTATATTTTACCTATTTTGTGATTCACATGCCGTCTTTGGGGATTTTGTAACGCCTTTCTCTCCTATAATTCTTCTTTAACACTCTGTGTTAACTTAGATGGTACTAAAAAATAAATATTCTATTATAATATAAAAATAATTTATAAATAGCTAAATTATCCTTTATCTTTTTCATCATATTTTTCTCTCCCTAAAAAGAAGAAGAAGAAGAAAAGGAGAAAGAGGACGGGGAAGAGGGGAAGATGAATAGGCAGTGGCGGTGATGCGGTGGTGGAGGTTTGGGGAAGATGGTGGAGAAATATAGAAAATGAGAGGGAATAATGGGAATATTTTAATAATTTGGTCGATATTAATTAGTCAAAATAATGTCAAGGGTGTTAAATAAGAATTATAGGGGAAAAAGAGGAATAGGGTTACAAAATCTTAAAGACGAGATAAAATATAGGGTGTCATTTATAAAAATTACTTATTTTATCGCTTTCAAATTTAACGGAGCATTATGGCTCTTTTAGTCATTTAGCAGCATTATCTTAAAATTTGCGCGTCTTGTCTAAACAAACACGGTGTGAGTATTTTAATTATTTAAGCGTCGTTTCAGTTAATATAAATGATCTCATTTAATCATGGTTTGGAATTTTTTTAATTCCATATGGTTAAAGTGCCCATAAGTATAGGATAATAAAATATATTTAACTCTTAAAACTTAAATACAAGACTTTATGTGTTTAAAAATTGAAGATATAACTTATATAATTTTCCACGACTTTTCAAATATAAGTAACTAATTAATTAATAATTTATATAAAAATTTTAAATTCTTTTAATTTTTTTTTTAATATATAAGTTACTTATTCAGTTAGCGACTTATTTAAAACTCATTGAATCGGTATATAGAATTTTCTCCTTACAACTTAACAAATTATTTTTAGAGGAATTAAAATTTTCATATAAACCACAAATTGAGTCAGAGATTTATATCTTGAGATCGCTACTTGGGTTAGTAATTTTCAAACCTAGATAGTCTCTTATTTAATTTTCAAAATAAATTAGATATGTAAAAATAATTAATTAGAGGGCAAACTTAAAATAAGTCAAAAACTCTACTTTTTAATAAAAATTGTAATTTTTCTTAAATAATTTTATATTGTTAATTGAGAACCATAGTGAACAAAATTAGTGACATTATTTGTAATAAGATGTACTTAACGTTTAGATATTAAGTGATCACAGAGGATATTAATTAAGAATAAATAAAAATAAGTTATATCTCACCAGCACAGAGACAACACTGGAGAAGGCAACAACGGGGAAGCATCCAAAATAAGCATCGGCGGCGACGGCTCCGACGACGGGTGCAAGGCCCGTGCAGCCGCCGATGATGTTCGAGATTTGTGCGGCGTCGATGCTCTTCACGTTATACTCCTCGATTAGGTACACTATGAAGTTGCTTAGTACTCCACTTATGGCTAGTGACAAACCCAACATACTCCCTGAGACCACCATTAATATGCTTTAATTATCTCCATTCAAATTTCTACACACACACACACACACACACACAGAGAGAGAGAGAGAGACCTGTGATGAAGGGGAAGGTGATCCATCCTCCTTGTTTGTGAACCATTTGGGCTTCATTAGCATTGTCTTCTTGAGATGCTTTTTTGTCTTCCATGATCACTCACTCTCTCTGTCTCTGTCTATCTATGTGGGTTGTGTTCCTCAGACTGGAAGAGCACTTGGCATGAGACTTATAGATGGGGCTGGTGGACACTTAGTTCATTGATGCATGTGGCTATCTTGTCAAGAGTCGTCTCACCTGTTTAGAGATGAGAGTGGGGATGATAAAAAGAGAGTGGAGATGAAGACAGGTTGAAGTTAAGTTTCTATACAAATTATGTTGAAGTTACTTTTAGTCATTGGTCAATATATAATAGTGTTTGATGATGGGTAAATTATAATATGTTTTATATTATATAAAAAGAGTGAAAAGTGTCACTCTATAGCTCTTTAAAAGAGGAAGTGAAATAGAAAAAATTGATGACTTTAGGAAAGTGAATACTCTTCACTTTCTTTAATTCAAACAATATTAAAAGTAGTGAACTTTCAAAACAAAACTATCATTTTTTGTCTCTTGTTTTCTCATCAATCAAACACAAAAGAGTATCTCTATGGCTCCCCAAACCTTTAATTTAAATGAGATAAAATGATTATTATTATTATTATTATTATTATAAATGTAAGCATTTCTTGAAAAAAGAAATCTACCATTATAACTCAGTAACTTGTCTGAAAGTTTAAGGTGTCATAAAAAAAGAATCTAGCAGTGATCCCCCCCTCCCTTCTGAAGTGAGATATTGATGAGCAAAACTCAATAGACTTTGGTGGAGACTTGATATTTTAACTCACAAGCAGGTCTTTGACAAGGATTGGAACTTCTACTTTAAAATATCATATTAGCACACTAACTATTTCAACAAAAAAAAAACTTATATATTATTACAGAAAATTTATTTTTATCTTTTATGTTCTAACTATAACTATACTTTTATATATTTCTGCATCATTATACCACCCACCTGACCTCAGAGCACTCATACTTACTTTGGCAAGAAAATTACTTAACAGGAAGTGGATATTGAATGCTTCCACCCACTAGTTGAATGTGAAAGGTTGGAGAAGTATCTAAGAACCATATTAAAAATATGATGTATAGCATCAATTAATTATTAAACAGTTTTAATCTTTTAGATTAACCGATGTTTTACTAGACAGCGTAAGTAATTATTGCCGTTTTTTTACTTAGGATACTTACTAAAATCATTTGTCTATATATATATATATATTTAATAACAATAATAAATAAATAAGGGAAAAATAGAAAAAAAAAGATTAGATAACTCGTTGACCTAAGCTACTAGATAATATCAATTTTGTATAATTATAACTTCTAATACTCTCTCTTACTTCTGGATTTAGATATTTTGATAGACCGAAGAAATAAATTTTTAATTTGAATATGTGGAGATTTTATATTTAAATGACAGATAAATCGGGGAGAATTCAATTTCAGGACCCCTACTCTAATATCATGTCAAATAACTAGTTGATCCAAAAACTTAAACCATTTAGTATATTTTATATTCTAACATTAAGAAATTAAATTTTTTGGTCACAATCAATAAATTGCCGACGAAATCTTGGTCATAATCAAAATTATATTTTTATATTTGACTTGAATATGAGGAGATTTTATGTTTAAATTTGTAATGTGATTTGATTTAAACTCATTTTTAACTCTCTTTCTCCTTTGTTTTTAGTGAACTTAATAATATTTTGATACTAAACATAAACATGGTTAAACCAAGTTTAGCGACTAACTCCTCAAACCAAACATGAGCTTATATTTCTTATCCTATAATTTATGTTGTTGTCACCAACACAACACCTAGAAGTGGGATTATCTTTATTAGAGATGTTATGTGAGTGAGGTCCTCATCATGCCTATAACTTTCTAATTTATGTCTTTTTCTCTCTTTTTTTTTCCTCTATTTTTTGTGACAGCATGAACAATTGCAGGCTTGGGAGATTTGGGAAATGATTGATTGTTTATCCTTAATCTTTGGAAAGCAAAGCACGAGATGACATCTAACTACATCCGACTAAGTCACCATTTCCAACGACTCTCAGGCTCGAAAAATTAATATTCACATTAGTCTAAACTATATTAGGCAGATTAATATAAATGAAAATTTTAATTAATTTTAGGCATGAGTATATAGAGAGGGGTAGTTTGTAGTTTACCCTTTTCTTTTGTCACTATGCTAGATTGCAACTTTTAGATTTATTTTATTTTATTTTATTTAAAGAGTAAGGATGCAAATACCCTTTTATCTGGAAAACTGTTATTAGTTTTAATAAAAAGTAAATTATGAATGAAAGTAATAACATTAAGACTATAAATGAAATAAAGAAAAAACACATAGCCGTGGAATAAGGGTGGAATATGTATATTCTAATTTTTAATATCAGATTAAGAGAGCGGCTAGTATTAGATATTCTATTGTTTAGTTCAATACTAATATAAGAAGTAATAATTATATTTGATGTAAAGTTGCTATTAAAGTATTAAAAAGTAATAAAATTGTATCGGGAAATGCTTTAAACCAAATGACGAAAATATTATTGAGTATATATTAAAGTAGCAGTAGTAAATATTATTTTTTTAGAAATATTTATATATAACATTTTGTCTTTTAGCGAAATTATATTTTACACCATATATTTCATAATTTGCAACTTGGGCCCTATAATTTAGTGAACATGTGCATAAATACCCTAATGTTAAATCTGTTAATTAAACTTGGAATGTGTTGCAGTTTGTGGTAATATATTGTAGTGCATGACAGTATATTGCAGTGCGTAACAATGCGTGACTATGCAGTAACAATACGTGATGGTACTAATAATTAAGTGACATGATTATTTTTCAAAAAGAAGAGAAAAAAAATCTCAACTGTAGCTAAAGTGATGTATAATTAAATGATGTTTAATTTAGAGTATTATAGTAATTATAGATTACTATTAAATAATTTTTTAAAAGATGTATTAAATAAGATGAAAGAGAATAATAAATTACTATACCAGAATAAAATAAGATGTTGTTTAGTTACTGTACCAAGTAAGGAGGCTTATTTTAGAATAAGGCTATTCTTATTCCACAAGTAAAAGGAGGCATAATGCAAGGTGTGATAAAAAAAACTATATTCATATATATGACTTCATTGGATAACATTTCTGCTGCCATTACTAATCTCATTGTACAGCAAGTCTTTGGAAGAAAAGAAATGTATATATATATATACACAGGAATCAGGATGAGACAAGAAAGGCAGGAAGAGAGGTTATCTTGTGTTCTAATTCGGATTCTTTCTTCTGTGCAAATGCATGCTCTGTAATGCTACAAATCTTCAAACTGACACCAGAGATGCACAGAGGTGATCCAGGCTCACCTTTCTCTATTTGTCTGTCTAGCTGCGAGAGAAGCTTCAAAGCTTTGATAGTGCAATGTCCATGACATCAACAAAGAAGTCTGAAACAAGCACAGTCATGGTGAGGAATCAGTAAAGCAATTGCAATATAGATGAATAAGAGGAGATGAAACAACTGCATACCAGCATCTTCCTTAGTGAAGCAGAGTGGAGGAGTAATTCTGAAAACATTCCCGTGGAAGCCACCTTTCCCAACCAATACGCCCATCTCTATGGAAGTGATAACATCGAAATTAGCAAGTGATAAACTCAATCAGAATTAGTGCTTAATCAGGCTGCAGATGTTAAAGATCAAACGTGCCAGATTTTGCAACCTAAGAAGATATAATTCATTTTCCGCGCCAATAACATACAAGATGTTCTGATGTTTTTGAGAGAGAGAGAGAGAGAACCTTTCATGTGGTCCATGACATGCAAAATTTCTGTTTTGGCTGGGATTTTCTGTTGGTGATCAGTGACTAATTCGACTCCAAGCATCAAGCCTCTTCCCCTAACATCACCAATGACTATGCAAACCAGTTAAATTTTAATTAGTCAATGAACGATTCCATCCTGGATGTGCAAATAGCTCAATACCGTATAACTAGCAAGTTTCATTACATTGCATGCAAACTTATACTGATCCATATAAAGCATGATAGTAAGATTAATTAGCAAGGCACACAGTAAACACTTATGGCAGGGAACTAAGCTTACTATTATGCTTTTCCTGAAGGGTTCTGATGCGATCTTTCATGTAAGAGCCAACAATATATGCATTTTCTTGAAGCTTTTCTTCCTCGAGAACTCTAAGAACCGCAAGCCCTCCGGCAGTACAGACAGGATTACCGCCAAATGTATTGAAATAACTGCGTCGAGTCAGGACTTGCGCAATCTCTGGAGTTGTCACCACTGCACCAAGAGGGATTCCGTTACCAATACCCTGGGAAATTGAAAGGAGCACTTACAGATGAAGAAGTTCACTCGAATTGAAGACAATAAGTCATGTAACTCAAAAAGTATTTGCTAAGAGAGAGTTGAATATAAACAGGAGCCAAGCAATATCTGTAATGTGAAAGCAAAATAACTATTCACCTTTGCCATAGTAACTATGTCAGGTACCACACCATGGGCCTCAAATCCCCAGAAGTGGCTTCCAAGGCGTGCAAATCCTGATTGAACCTCATCTGCTATACAAAGGCCTCCAGCCTTCTTAATGGTTTTATACACTGCAGGCAAGTAACCTGGAGCTAATTCAATAATTCCACCTACTCCCTGTTAGAAAGACAAGCAATTCGTTCACTGAAGAAAAGAAAATGTTTCAACAAATCTGAAGATATGAAATTATAACCGAGTATTTATTGTTAATCTCACAAAGGGCCTTCTCGAGTTGAGCAGCTTTAACTGATAAGTATTGTACTATTTTGGCAATAGTAAGATGAAATAGAATGATGGGGTTGATGTAAACTGCATACCTGTATGGCTTCAGATATGAAACCTGCAATCTGACCGGAAGTTCCAAAGTTGATGATTTCTTGCACATCTCTAGCATATTTTTCTCCGTCTGAACCAAAAAGACCTCTATATGGATCTGGATTCACTGCATGGTGCACTCCACTCTGCTAGCAGCAGACCATAATCAGAAATTAGGAGCTATTAGCTATATGTTGATTGATAAATCAACCATAAGAAAGATTAACATTTTAACATTTTCTCAACCTTGGACTACCATATTTATTATCCAACCTCCACATCTTCCCAACAATTGTACAGCCAAACACATATACAGCTTCTCTGACTGAATTAACATGTTAATTATGATAAAAAAAACTAAAAACAAATTATAGAACCAACATGCAAAAAGAACATACATGACAGAAACAATATCACATCATCTAGAGCTAAAGTTACCTGCATCAAATTGAACTTCCAGTTATTTTGAGCTGTTGCACCCATTGTTCCAGCTGCATTGCCATGATATGCATTTCTAACTGATATGATATCATGGCAACCAGTATAGAGGCGAGCCATCATGATGGCAAGTTCATTTGCTTCTGTACCAGAATTTGTGAAGAAAACTACCTATAAAGAATGGCAAGGGAATAAGAAAAGAGAAGTGAGGGAGAGAGAAAAACAACAAAGGCATGACGAATGAATGATACAGAAGTAAATCATGATACCTTGAGATCACCAGGCATCTTAGAAGCTAATGCCTCGGCAAAATCAGTAATGGCATGATTCAGGTATACAATAGTAGAATGCTGAAGACATTTCGTTTGGCTGGTGATGGCTTTGACAACTTTAGGATGGCAATGGCCACAACATATAGTGGCTATACCGGCAAAAGCGTCGAGGTACCTACGCCCATCCTCATCAAACAGGTACTGCATTTTCCCTTCAACTATATTCAACTGTAGAACAAACACATTTTCAATATAATTTCTAATTACGCATCGATCATAGATATCTCAATCTCTTAACCACTATGAACATATCCGGAGTATGCAGCGTTGGACTCTTTGTTTTCAATAACTTCAAGGCATAAGGATCATATCATTTTTAGAGCCCATTTCATTAAAGCCTTTCTTTTGATGAAGCAGAGAATACATACTTCTCTTAATCTCTTTCTCTTCTTTAGAACAAAGAGTGTCATACATTAATTGAAGAAATGAAATGGTAACCGATTCTGATTATTAAAGAAAAGAAAAGGACAACCAAACTCACAATATCTATAAAGTGATTAAGTTCGTGGCAACTTTTGCTGCATTATGAGATATTACATAAAGAAGTAACTACCAATCGAGAAACTGATAAGTGCCAAAGTCGACAACCATCATATAATGAGAAAACTCCTAAAAAAAAATTCACCTTAAACTTCGAGAGTTAGGAAGCATAATTAATGTTAGAATTAGAAGCAACTTACGGGCTTCTTATAGAAGCAGAACATAGAAGGGCTCAAGAACTCGGCACGCTTCTTTAAGATCTCAGCAGCCGTGGGGCCCTCGTAGGGAAGAGGTTTGTGATCGAAGGGGGGCATTCTGGGAAGGGGGGGATTGTTTCTCTCTCGTGGAATGGCGTCGGCCAATTTGGAGAGCCTCCTCACGAGAAGCCTCTTCATTGTTCAAAGAACGAAAAAGACGAGCCCTTGGTGGGAAAAACAGCCAAACTTCTCTCTCTCTCTCTCTCTCTCTCTCGTACGAGGAAGCGAGAGGGAGGGAAGAGGTTTTATATATAGGAAGAGAAGAAGGGGTGTTTAGGGAACTAAAATGACAAGTTTAGCCCTTGGGTGTTGCCTAATTTACGAAGTTAACTCACTAGTACGTTGAACATGGCCGGTAAAAAGGAATTTTATATAGATGATGCCCCTGGTATTGCGTGACACTATTTTAAGTAAGCAGTGGAAGTATGGATAAAAGTTTTGTTATCCACCGATAAGAGAGTTTTTATCCACTAAGAATGTTCCCCAGAACATAGCCGAGTTAGACTGTTTAGAGTAGTGAGGATATAAACAAAACATACCAATGATCCCTACAGTTAAAATCCCTTCCAGTTAACTATTCTATTCTATGATTAGATTGCCTCTATGTTTTATTCCCAGTATGTCACTACGGAACACCCATCAGGTACTTTAGTATCCTCTGATGTAGCACAAGCACTCAAAACATATAATACTAACTCTCATCACAATAGATAAAAATTTTACTCCGTGATAGAAAGGGAAGTTCCTTCAGATTATGGTTCCTTTAGATGGGATGGATACTTTTGTTTTGTGTCTAGCCCCTTTAAATAGAGGTGAGGAACATCTACGATATTACTAAAAGAATCATAGATATTCCAAATCTGAAATCGAATATGAACTTTCATTCTCAAATCTGTGCATATCATCCCGACACCTTTCAAATGTCGTTTCTTAAACTTTCATACGCTGATGTCCAATGCCATTTGCTCCATTTGAAATGGGCTTTAATACTTGCATGCTAAGTTTGCTTTTCTTTAAACTTTTGCTAGATTTCTTCGCACAATGTTATGTTCCAGCAATGTCTTAATTATACATAATGCCTCGATCGTAAATCATATTATAATATCTTACACTAAGAATAATTAATCTTTAATATTAATTGATAATTACCCAGATAAATCCCTAATATCTTTCAAAGATCCACTCCACAATACCCAAATGTGTTATGGTAAGCAGAGGAGATTTTACTGTTATCCGCATCAACCTAGAGAAGAGAACAGCAATTCATGGTCATGCTATGTGTTTCTAATAAATTTCCAATTGCACATTCCAACAACCATTCCATGATCAGCTAGAGCCACCCAAATTGCACTCACAAGTCACGAGTGTTAATAAAATCTAAGTAATTTTTGAGCATTCAAATAATTGATGGTTAATAACAACTATAAACCTTCATTTGCCAAGAGGAAAATGGCAAGCAAATCTACAGGAACTTTGTTTAAATACATCAATATTTTTTTCCTTCTTACATAAGAACAAGATTCACTAGGCATTCATCGATATAAGAGCAAGATTATATTGATATAGTATTTCAGTTCACTATGCTTCTAGTGCAAATAAATAATGTTATACTACCAAGTTGTCAAGTGACGTGCAAGCAATAATAAAACATATCTGCAATGTTGTAATACTTCCACATCACTAACTTGATGCCCTTCTGTGTATTACCCTCTAACTTTCCGGCATTTACCAGAACAACTGCATTTCTAACACTAAGCTTGCGCTTAACACTTAATAAATGGCAAGCCATTGTCACACAAAAGCATTTCATATACCCCTGTCAGTTCCTTCATATTAAGCTTAATGCCATAGAGTTGAGCTAAAGAAAACAATAGTAATTTTCTAAATAGTTTTCGGAATCACAAGCTTTAGTTCTATTTTCTCTTTGCAGACAACTAGGTTGTAATGCTGAGCAATGCGATGATCTAAACATTGTGATCAACAAGTTGGTGGCCATTATTTTGCAGAACATCACCATCAATTATTTTGAAAAAAAAAAAAAGGAGAACGTTTGTTGTAGTCTTTCATTTACCTAACTTGCTAATTTATTACGTTCGTCCACCTTAAAGATGATGTATGCGATCACGCAATCACTTATCATTAAGTTTAGCTAGCAGCACTTCCCTACAAAAACCCAAAGCATATCTGTGAGTGGGATTTAGTGTCTGAGACAGCAACTAGGAACAAACTTTTACCTAAGTGGGAATTAATAATTCAGGGAGAGCAACTAGGAGTATACTCTTCATAACCCAAACCTTAAAAACTTGATAACATCTTTGAGACATTAAGTAAGACTCTGTCCTATTTTTGTTAAGCACAACATTAGTAGTAGGAAATTTATCCCTCTATATGTATATACCCAAATGCTTCTCCTTTATTCTCCATTCATAAACAACATATCAAAGAACAAGCACCTTTCAAATCCCAGTGTCCATTAGCTCGAGAATCACACACTGTTGGTTCAGGAATCAAAGACCAGTTGGATCCACATCACACTTTCATTTATTTTTCTCCCTTGATCTTATCTAATTGCAGACTAGAACCAGAAGAGCCCATGGAAAGAGAAGACCTTAAACTTCAATTAACATATCAAGCCACATTAGATAGATACCAATTAAACATGCAACATTGCAACTTTATACAAGAATGATTAGTATCTGCAATGGCCCACATAGTACTTTTATCCCTAGGCGATAATGCCAATTTCTCAAACTTTAACATGGGCAGATTTTTTTATTTTCCGAAGTAGTTAACATATAGGACACCTCCAAACCTTTGACACCATGCAAAAGATGGCTACTGCCTTCCTTCTTGCCACACCCAATACACAACAATATATAGATCAACCATTGGACCTGCTTATTTTGCCAACAAAAGTGCAATACCATGGGAAATAATCAAGAAAGCTGTTGAACATAAGGCATTCAGTACATTTTGATGCATAAAGGATTCAGCAATGGAGACAAAGAAGGAAAGGCATAGATTTAACTTGTGCTGCTTGAGACCTTCAGTACAAAAACCAAATGGAGATTCCTTTAGAGAGAGGGGAGGTCCACTGAATGCGGGCAGTGACACAAGGTTCATTGGATGTGGACAGTTTGATCTGGTGCTCAAATTAAATTATTCTTATATCAAAACGCCACGCAAGAGTTGTACTGATCAAAGAAGTAATGTATGAGTGCTACTCTCTAACTAAGACGTGGCATCCGCTATTTTTTCTCACTTGGACCCTCAATACATCACATTTCAATCAGCTATGCATGTCATTATAAAACGATAAAGCTCTAACTCAATGATCATTTGAAACTAAACAAATAATGAAAAAGGTACATACTGGACAAGAATTAAACACACTATATGAGCAACCCTTATCTGATGAGTAGGATGACACTAAGAATATCTTAACCCACCCCGGCAGGATTTTTTAGGTCAAGCCAAGATTCTTTGTCGCAAATTAAGTCTATGATGACTCTGGGGACTTCGGTCCTACCCCTTTACAGGTAACCATTGGAAGTAGGACACGAGTAGAACCCTCCATCATGAGATCGTTTCAATATGATCCGGTGTATCGTTTGTTCTGTGACGTTGATAACAGGTAATAAAAGAATCTATATACTGTGGCAACTGTTGTATCCCTTCTACCAATAAGAACATTTCAGAGAGTTTACCTGAAAACTACAAATCACAAGATTCTCGAGCCAATTAATTTTACTGCATGAAGGTTAAAGTACTTTGAAGATCAGTGCTAAAGTAAGGGTCAGGTTCTAGAACTCTATTCATTTGGCATTGAAAAGGTAAATAAAGGGAGCAATCTTGCAGAAAAAGGGCAGATTTAAAAGACCTGTGTTAATTATAGTTCAACTTGTCCGTCTTGACTTTTGGAGCTCTCGGGCAAGTTTCCAAACTTTAATGTGTGAAAAAATTTCTTATCAACTAAGGGTAAAACCTTTTGGAGCTCCTGCGCAACTTTCCGAACAAGTTTTAAATAAGTTTCAAACAAATTTCAAACGGACTTCAATATTTGCTGCACCTGCTTCATTTATCTTTTAAACTCCATAGGATATTATGCCATAACTTATATAGTAAAAACTAGAATAAGTATATTATGATTAACTTTGTTTAGTTACTAATTTGCAATTATAAATCCTAACAGGTATGGTGATTGGCTCTTCTAAGGTGATAGATGTGTTTGATAATCTAATCTCACCATTATTATCTCGTAGTTTATAAATTCTTAGTCTTTATCACAGTTAGTCCATGCCCACATTCCAGACCATCAATACAAGGAAACACATATAATCCTCCAAACTAGTATTCCCCTTTCTATCTGCATCCAAACTATGTAAAAGTGAATACGACAGCATTGTTGACACCAAAGGATTGACATCTTACAAAGAAATTTATCAACAAGGAAGCCATAAGCAACTGGAAAATCATCAATTCTTTAAATACACAAATCACATCATCGAAAAACTTAAATATAATTTCTACTTCTTTCATGCATTAATCATGACAAGCTCATCCAATATCAACAAGAATTTATGGATTTTGTGAGATGCCATGTATATCCTTAGTTATCTAATAAAGCAAAACTTATTTGTTTGAAGCCATGGGACATCCAAATATGTTATTTAGCTAGCCCACATTACGTTAATCTGAGTACACCAAATAAGATAATGACAAAAACAATTCCAAGCGTTATACAGCAAACTAGTTAGATCAATCAACCAAAGACAAAGAGAAAGATCTCAAGAACACAAGGAAATTGACGTGGTTCGACGACTGCCTATCTCTATGAGGAGAGAAGAGAAAAATTTACTATTAACAATAAGGATTACAGCTCTCAAGTTTTCTCTTGGGGTCACTCAAAACAAAGCACCTTACAACTTTAGAAAGCTTTTTCTATTACTCACTAGAACGTGGATTTCTTTTAGTAGTTATAGGAAAAACAGAATGCCAAAACAGAGTCTGCTTTCAACTAGGAACCCCAGCACATACTTGTGTGTAACAACAACTCATCTCTTGCACTCAAGATGGTCTCCAACTCCCTCACGTAATCCTGCTGCTCCACATCTCCTACTGCTCCACGTTTCCAATTTGTTTCAGTTTCTCAATGTTGGCAGAAATGAGACACCAGACAATAGTTGTTTTTGGCCCAATTCTACAAGGCATTTGAAGGACATCCGAAGTGCGTTCGAACGGGGCATTCGAACCACTTGAGGAGTGTTTGCATTTATCGAGACTTGCAAAAGGGTGTTCGAACACACTCAGGCAATTGTTTGAATGCCCCCACAAAGTTTTACTTCATAAGTCAGTCCTATAAATACCATTAAGATGAGTTTTGGGTAAACTAATCAATGGGCTTTTGAGATAGAACATACCTATTGTATTTGGAGAGATTGGAGCCTTGAAAACAATTATATTTTGAATCTCTACTAATTGATTGAAGACTCGTATCGCCCATGGATGTAGGCACATCATCGAACCACGTAAATCCTATATCTTATTTTCTTTTTTTGTTGGTTTGAACATATTTGGAATTCTTGCTTGTGATTGTCTTGGATGATTATTGCTCTCTACTTCTAACATCATGATTGAATTTTTTTTTTTAAATTAGTGTTATAATCAGTTTTGCTAATATTTTGTTAATACCATCCATTGCTATTCTATTTATTCTCATATTAGGTTAGGTATTACTTCCACTTCCCTACTCATTGAAGTTTAACAAGTAGTATCAGAGCTGAAGGTTCAAACCTAGGTCTTTCGTATTTGGGGATAACATTAGATTTGATATATTGATTTGTAAATATGTTGGGATTATCCAAATCAGGAAAATTGTCTCAAAAATAGAATTTGAAATAGAGAAGTTTGATGGCACCAATTATTTTGGGATGTAACAATGTAAAGTAATGAATATCTTGTTTCAACAAAATTTAGACATTATATTGGAAAATAAGCCTGAAGAAATCACAAATAAGAATTGAGAGAAACTGAACCAGCAAACTTATAACAAAATTTGGCTTTGTCTTGCGAAGGATCAAAAGTATTTTGTGATGAAGGAGACCTTGGTAGAAGCTTGTGAAAGAAATTAGAGAACAAGTTCATGACCGAGAGCATTGAGAATCGGCTCTTTTGAAAATGTTCTTTCAATTTCAGTATAAGATTGGGACACCTATGATTGAGCATTTGAATGCCTTCAACAAGTTACTTACGAATTTATAAAATTTGAATGTGAAAATATTGGATGAAAAAAAAAAGCTTTGGTGTTATTGAATCATTTACACGATGTACATGATCATTTGACTACTACCTTACTATATATATAAAAAAAATCTATTTATTATGATGATATTGCAAATGCTTTAATAAATAATGAATATTGCAAGATGAATAAGTAGATTCATGCAGACTCTCTATCTGAAGCTTTGGCACTGGGTGGTAAATTGAAAACTAAAAAATTTAGCAAATGGGGTGCATTGTCTAGCATAAACATTCAATGCATTGGTAGAGACAGTTTGTTTGGCCTCTTTGAAGTCTCACCATAGTTGATTACTTCATATTTAGGGTGGTGCATACACACTTTGCAATGATAAAGACCATCTGAAGTTCTTTGAAATTTAGCAATATTTGATTGTTTTGGATTTGGCATCATTCAATGCGAATTTGTAGGTGGTGCATTTGAGGATTTGTAGTCACTTTGCATTGGTAGAGAGGAATTTGGTTGAAGTCTTGGAATTTTTGCCAAGGTGGAGAATTGTTGTTTTTGGCTCACTTCTACAAGACATTCGAATGGCGTTCAAATAAGACGTTCAAACGCCTAATAAGCGGTCGCATTTACCGAGACTTGCAAAAGGGCGTTCAAACACACTCGGCCAGCTGTTCAAATGCTCCACAGAGTTTTTCCTTCGTAAGTCAGTCCTATAAATAACTTTAAGATGGGTTTAGGGCAAACTAACCAAGGAGCTTTTGAGAGAGAACATACCTATTGTATTTGGAGAGATTGAAGGCTGGAAAATAATTGTATTTTGCATCTCTACTAGTGGATTGAAGATTTGGATTGCTCGTGGATGTAGGCACATTACCAAACCATGTAAATCTTATCTTTTATTTTCTCTTCTTTGTGGTTTGCATATATTTGAGATTCACGCTTGTGATTGTCTTGTATGATTATTGATCTCTACTTCTAACATTATGATTGAGTTTTCTTAAATTGGTGTTACTATTAGCTTTGCTAATATTTGGTTAATACCATCCAATGTTATTCTATTTGCTCTTGTATTGGGTTAGGGATTGCTTCCACTTCCCTACCCATTGATTTCTTAACAACACCACCAAGAAGATCCTTAGGTTCGATGAATCCTACTTCATGTTATATTTACCCAACAAGGTAAATGGCACCCAAGTAATACAAAAGATCGTTGAAAGAATTACTTAGCTTCAAATCTACTAAATTTCTAATAGACATAGTATTCAATAAAACTAACATCTTACTCTTTCCTACAAAATAGTGCAATCTGGCTTTATCATTCATTACACTCAAAAAGGTTACAGATTATTTCCTTCTACCCAGGAAAACAAATTATCCCTATGAATTTCAATTGATGAACCTACGGATTCCTTATGTCACGAAATTGAAAAGAATAAAAAAAAACCCCTTACAGGAATTGGAGAAATCCATCTAAAATCCCCAAATTTTCTTCCAGAAAGTTCAAGAATAACTCACCGATCGACGGCCATGACGAGTCTCTCGCGCTCATCCCCCAACCATCATCTCCTTCGCAGAGGAAGAGCGAGAAGAGGAGGAAGAAATGGAGAACTTTGAGATCTTTTGGCGGGAAAAGGACGTTTTTCTTTTCGTCCCTGCCCTGCAAGAGACACTGAGAGAGGAGAAGAGTATGATGAACTGGGCCAATCTTAGTAGAAACTGGGGCCTTATGAATAAAAGTTTAGGCCCATATGGGAACCTAACTCTATATAGGGTTTCAAATGGGAGTTCTTTAAAACTTAACCTCTAAAATTAAAATATAATTCTAATTTCATAACCAATTTAATTGGAAGATGCCAATTTTCTGTTATAATTTATACTAATTTGCTAAAAAAAAAGTTAGATCCACTTTGAGCAAGTTTTTGACCAATCTGCTGCTATTATCAAAATTTATTATCATTCTACTATAACTTACAAATAATTATACTTAGACTTCTTGAATTATTATTGGTTTTCACTCTATGAGTTTTTTTGGTACCCGCGTATATTTTTCAAACTAAAATAAATATCTACATATATTTTTTTTAATAGAGAAAAAAAAGTAAACATATGAACCTCTAAATAAAAATTAAAAATTTAGTTTATGTGAGTGCATGCAGTGAAAGAATGTTTAGAAAGTATATAAATATAACATAGTTCATGAGAATCTAAGTAAAACTAACCTTTTAAAACGAGATGAAATAGATCTAACAATTCATAGTTAAAAAAATAAAAAATTCCCTAGAATAAAAGGGAAGGGAAATTAATATGATTATTTAATTCTAAATACAACTTGGATTGGGTATTTTGCCATGACCCCTCCAACTAGTTTAATTAATTAAGAGGCAAAATTCTTGCATGCCATTCATTAAATTCTTTCTACTAAAAGCCAAAGCATGCAGTACTTCCATGGTTTATGTAGGCAGATACCCAACCAAAATGTCGTGTCCTTTCTCTGTAGATGATGATCATTCTTTCAAGATGTTTATTATTATTATTATTATTATTATTATTATTATTATATATACTGTGGATATTTCCTTCCCCTTTCACCCCTCTCTTCTTCTCTGTCCAACTTTGCAAACTTATATATATATATATATATATATATATATATATATATATATATATATATATATATATCTTGCCACTTTATACCTTGACTGGTTTTGTTTTTATTGTTACGATTGCATGTGAATGTACTTCCCAAAGTGATCCCCTCACGTGACCTTTGGTAGTATTTCACAAGGATCCACATAATATATTCAAATTTCTGGCCATAAACATAGATAATCTTCTTTTTTTTCTCTCAAGAGAAAATTTAAAATGATTAGTGAAATATTTGAAAATTATTATCCTTCTACTTCCAAAAGAACAAATGTTGGTGTTAGTTAATTAGTGTTAGTCTTATTAATTATTTAGGGATAAATTACAGTTTACCCTCTTTTGATGTTTGATTTTGTCTCATATACTTCAAATTAGCGATTAATCCTTATGCGGACACGCCAAAGTTGTGGTCGTTTGTTAGTTGTTAACGATAGATGTGAAAAGACTTAATTATTCTGTATAAGTAAAATATAATTTGAGGACGATGGAGATAATACGATCAATGAACCACAGGAGGGTAAATATTACCTAATTATAATTGCTTATTAATTTTGATATGATACCAGCTTAAATCTTTCTAATATATATATAATATATGATTTATATGCATGTGACATGGCAACTTGATGGAAAGAAGATCTATAACAATTGTGAGTTACTTGCAATAACTAAAATAAACCTAAACCCTAATGATCAATATTATATATTCCTAATCTAACAACTTGCTATACGAGGTTTTACTTATGTCAAAAGAGTACCAAAAGGTCCTAAACACTGCTTAAATAACTAACGCAATTAATCTCATCGGGATTTGTCTTACAACTACAATGAAGATAACAAAATGGGGATTATAGCACTAACTACTGTTACTTAATAACATAATCGTGAGACAAAGGCAACTCATTATATGGGTACAGGCCTATATATGAAAGAGTACTGATGCCTTCTAAAAAGAACAAAGTTTACAACAAGGAGAGGGTTCACGAGAAGTTTGTCAAAATACATGCAGCCAAATATGGGGCTCCTCAAATTGCATCATAAAAGGATTATTAAAGCTACGAGAAAAAGAATAGGATAAAAATGAGTACCATCTCAGTAACATTTCTATCTTCTCAGAGAGAGAGAGAGAGAGAGAGAGAGAGAGAGAGAGAATGGTTTATTGTTTTTTCCAGTATAATAGGGGCTGTAAGGAATGTTGAAGACAAAAAGGTTAAAAGCTAAAGGTCATAGAAATGATAGATGAGATGATGTATATATGTGTGTGTGTGTGTGTGTGTGTGTGTGTGTTGTGTTGCAAGGAGGGATTAGACTACACAACTTTGCACTGCAATTAAATTCTCATCATTCTTCAAAACATGTGAGGGAAGGCCATCAGTCAAGTCATGGCACAAAAGAATCTTCTCGAGCTCCTACATATTTGCAACTAATTATGCATGCTAATGAACCACCATATTTCTCATTAGATGTCTTTGTTGGAAGTCAAGGCATACTTGTCAATATAAAGGTGTAATCAAATTGATCATCCAGATCAATTTAAGTGCCAGGTAGTACGTTAATCGCATGCTTCCACGATTTTATTCATGTATTTGGCGGTATTCTTTCTATTTAGCATCTCTTTTTGAAGAAGAAAAAAGAAAAAAAAAAGAAGAAAAAAAAGAAGAAGGATAATTTCCCTTGTGATGATGATGATGATTGATGGAAAGACAACAAGAAGTAGTGGCAAGTTGTCGTATAACAATTGGAATCCAACAGCTAGCAAATCTGATGACTGTAGTCATTCATGTCGAATGTGGTGGAGGCAAGTGAGGAGTAGTCTAGCTTCTGAGACCAAGAGCAAAACACTGAGGGAAGTAGCCAAATAAACTGTCAAGTTTTGATGGGTGTCATTAAAAAAGACATTCTCGCGTGAGTCATCTCTTTTGGTCTTGTACCCTCTCCTTGTCTACCGTTTTTTAGGGTTAATTACTCCAGAACTGACCCCCGTGAATCATATATATAATATATATATATATTTATATATAGATATTTTTATTTATTTATTTATTTGTTGCGACGTTTGTTTCTTTACTACGTACTATTTTTCTCTGTCTTTTTGACCATGCAAGTAAACAATATCAAATGACTATCTTACCTTCAATTATTATTATTTTCTTTTTTTTTCTTCTAAAATAAGAGTAAAATTGATATCGGAAAGAACTAAGTAGGCGTCAATGACATGATATTTTTTTAGGTGCCAACTAAACACTTTTAAAATATCATAACTGTCACAAAAATTATTGTGCTATTTTGAAAATATTGTTCTATTAGTTAAGTTAACTAATCATGATATAAACATAACTTAGATCTAAAAAAAAGACTATTTGGCCATTATATATAGTTTAAAAGCTATCCAATATATGAAATATATCTTATTTTAGGTGGTATAAAAATTGTTGATAAATATTTTATACTATAAACTTAAAAAGGGGATATTTTAGTCAGTTACATGTGTTTATTAGTTTTAATAATAATATGTTAGGAATAATTTTTAATAGAAAAATCTATCAAACTAATGGAAGAGGTATCTTGAAGGTTTTACATAATGAAGTAAATCTAGGTGGAAAGGAATAACAGTTCAAGAATCTATAGATAAAATTATCCCACAATTTTATAAAATAATTATCCCATATTTTTATAATTCCAAAAATGTAAATAGGGTTCTTACATACTTACCATTGAAAGCATTTACAATATCATAACTGGTGCTACATTCTTTAAAATATCATAATTATTATTATCTATAAAGAAATTCCTAATATATGGTTGTTAAAATTAATAAACACATAAAAATCATTAAAATACTCTTCTTTTTCAAACCTTAAACTGCTACTATATTTATCACTATTTTTTCTTGCAGAAACAATAGGTTTTTTTTTTCTTTTACTGTGATATTGAATAACATCTGATAATTTATTAAACAATTTATACAGCATTGAAATGATCTTTTCATAATGCAAGTTCAACTAATTTAAATTTGGTTATATTTGGCTCAATAATTCCAGTAGCAATTATGATAGTAGAATATAAGACAACAAATAGTTTTCTCTTCCTCGTGGATATCTTTTGGATATGTTTGAGTATGTGTAACATTATGACTCATGTCAGTTGGAAGACAAATATCACGAGTTGCAAGTGTGATTTTGCCTTTTAGTTGCATGGAAATTTGTGTAACATAGTTGTCTTTGTAAACTTTATCTTTTATATGTATTGTCCATGATAACTCAATTGTTACTCTTGTAGGGCCAAAGTGGCATCCCAAATACTTAAATACTTAAATATATATATATATATTGTTACTCGACTTCCATTCATGTAGAGTGAGTGATTCTTGGTACTTATAATCGAAGATATGTGACATTTCTCTAAGTATACTCAAAATTACTAATCATGTTAGTGACTTTTGCTAGCTTAAATATCTAACTCCATTAGACGTTTATATTAACTAATCCGACATGGCATCCACGTCAGTTAAAAGTAACATACTTTAAATTAATCAAATAATAAGTTTTAACCTCAACCATGTACATATATATTATATACATATAATGTAGTATTGTTTTTCATCTTTAGAGTTTATCCTAATAATTTTCCTTTTTGAATAAGAAAATACAATATATTACCTCATATTTTGGAGAGAAAACCTAGTGTATTCCTATACGATAAGCTAAGTAAAGAGGTAGGAACAAATTCAGCTCGAAAAGCTGTTAGATAACTAATTTTAAGGCTAAATAATAGAAGATAATTAAGTGGAAAAACATCCCAATCCTCGATAAATTACCTTCTCAAGGGGAATAGACTGCAAACAAACTCAATGATTCGAAAAGTGAAAGGAAAATAAAATAGTTGAAATTATAGTTTACTCTATATTGTTTGCCGTGATTTTAACTTACTCTCATGCACTTCAAACAAAACAGTTAATCCGTGAGTGATCTACACCAAGATAATTGTTAATTCACCGATGATAACCGATAGATTAAGTGCTTAAATTTAAAATATAGAATAATAAACTGCAATCCGCTGAAGTTATTTTAGTTTTCATCCATTTTATCCTAGGATGCTTGAAATTTAACTAGTCAAATCAAATGGAAAGAGGAAAGGCATAGGTAACAAGAGACAAAGCCAAGACACGAGCAAACTATTCTAGAAAAAAATAAAAGTAAAAATAAAAATGCAATTGTTGGGTTGTGATCAGCTAGATTTGGAAGTGGAGGTGTTAGCCAATTAATTGTCCATACATGTGATACGTGATTTGTCTACGTGGAATAGAGACAATCCACGTCGCACGAAGCTATTGGTTGGTTTGATCCAAACACCAAGCCCAAACCCCATCTGGAAGAGGAACTCGATCACGAGTAGTAGCAGTAGTAGTACGTAGTAATAGTACAAGGCATAGAGAGAGCCAGCTAGGGTTCAAAGTCTGGGTCACGAGATGGCAATTAATTAATATTATTGCAGAGAGAGGAGAGAAGCTAAGAGCTTATTCTAGTCTTCGTGGACGATACTAAAATTTTAGACACTCGTTTATATTTTATTGGCCACCAACCTGAACGTCTTATAACTGTACTTCATCATGGGCCCCTTTCTGATATGCTTCTCTGCGTATCATTCTCTCTCTCTCTCTCTTACTCTCATTTTATTTACGAATTTATTCTTGTTTCTTTTGGATTATGTACACTGCACATTGTAAGTTAGCACATTTAAATGTTTAGGTCTCTTTATTTGTGTTACAACATAAAGGAATAAAACCATCGTTCTTTATTGGGTCTTTTTCAGTGACCTGCGATCATGGCATTTAAATGTTTAGTTTTCCTCTTGCAGATCATGGCATGCATGTTAGTTTTGTTTTTGATACTTCTCCTCTTGCCATACTTGCAATAGGCTCCTCATAAGAAAGAAGTATTCTAAATGCACGCATTCTTTAATATATATATTGAAACAAGAAAAGCATTTGGGTCATTGTCTTGGAAAATTCAAAGTGCTTTTCTATTTTGTTGGATCGCCAAGTTCTTATTTAACCTCAATAGAAACCACTGTTCTCTAACAATATACGATCTACGTCATCTATAGAAAGTCAGCAAGTAGTTGTTCTGCAAAGTAAAAAAGAGAAAAAAAAGGATACTGCAAAATAAAAAAATAAAAAACTTATTATATTTTGAGGACAAAATGATTAATGTGGAAGTGTATGTAAGTTGTTTTTAAGAAATTAATATTAAGCCATGCATGCATGCATGTGTTGGTTGGCGCGTGTGTTCTTGGATGCTATGCATGTATAGGCCAATGGGATATTAGACAGGTAATGGAAAAAGAAAGAAGAAAGAAAGAAAGAAAGAAAGAAAAAGACTTCATCCCGTGAGGAGCATTTGGTGGCATTCACAACTATCTGCATGATAAGCCAACACCCAAACAACCCCTCCTTTTGACGCCTTCGCTGCTTTCTATGCTGCCTCTGGCCCCTTCACGAGCAGATTCTTTCTGATCTTTCTCCTTCTCTTTCTCCTTCCTCTCCTCCTCCTCCTCCTCTTTCTTCTCTCCTCTCTCTCTCTCTCTATATATATCAATCAAAACCCCACAAATTAATCGACATGTATGGGTAAGTTTTATTGAAAGGGTACTATAATAGACTTAGAGTGAGTTTATAGTATAAATTTCTGATCAACTAAAAGGTTAGCAGGAATTGGAGAAATTCTCTGCGAGGAATGGTTGACTCATGCAGTTATTTAATCTAATTATTGGAGAGGACTACCCCTTCACTCTAAGAAAAAGAAATGGGGGGAGAGAGAGAGAGAATGGATGCATTCTTGCATGGCAAGTAATGTGGGCTCCTTTCTCGTGCTATGCTTGTTGGTTAGTGGAGGAAGAGGAATTAAAGTTTGGTGGCTTATTAATACTCTGGACAATGTCGTGCTACCACGTTGCAAATAATTATTAAACGAAAGCTTTTACGTTTTACTAGACAACACGAAGGACATGCAATGCCACCATGGACAGATCACGACTATCTTATCTGAGTGGGATTTTAAATTTGAATTTGAAAATAATGCTTATTCCCTCATTTTAGCATGAAAAATCTTTAACATTACCGACTCGTGTGGTAATAAGTTAATGAATGCGTAATTTATTTTTGATAATTATTTGCTAGACTTCTATATTTCTATCAAAATTACTACAAAACGACATTGAACTCTGATTTGCCAAGGCAAGTACTAAGTTAAATATATAAAATAAGATTTGTGATGGGTAGTTTGGTAATTCTCAGCTAAAATAATCAACTTTTTCTTGAGCAAACTTAATTCATTTCTGTATTGATCAGAAGATCGTACAGAAATGAAGGCTCTCTCCTCCCTTTAAACAGCCTCAAGCCCTCAGAAAACTTCAACTTAGAGAGAGAGAGAGAGAGAGAGAGAGAGTGAGAGAGAGAGAGGAGAGGATGGTATCTAGGGAGCACAAGCGAGGTGGTCTTCATGAGAAGTTGCAAATACTTCGCTCCATTACCAACTCTCATGCAGTAATCTGTTTATATCTCTGATTCTTTTCTTCCACATTACTCCATTCTTCCATTTTAGTTAGTCATCATCGTCGTTGTCGTCGTCTTCTTCTTCTTCTTCCTTTTCAGATTGGTTTTATTAATCTCTACTAACTTTGGGACAGGTAAATAAAGCTTCAGTCATAGTAGACGCATCGAAGTATATCCAAGAGTTGAAGAAGAAGGTCATGAGATTGAATCAAGAGATAGATTTCGCTCAAAATAACATCGAGAAGACTCCACTGCCTATGGTACATTGCTGTTATTAATGCATATGATATCTTTTGTTTTCTATTTTCTTCAGAAAAGGAAGGAGAAGGAATACAATTCTTGTGCTCTTGTTAATTATTCCATGTAAATATTGTCACAGGTTAGTGTTGAAAACCTAGGGAGAGGATTCCTCATCAACGTCTTCTCAGCAAAGAGCTTCCCAGGGCTGCTTGTCTCTATCCTGGAGGCTTTTGAAGAATTGGGCCTCAATTTACTGGAAGCTAGGGCTTCTTGCACTAACACTTTTCGACTCAAAGCGGTTGGAGGAGAAGTAATAAGAGAAACCCTATTTTTGTTAATTTTCCTAAACTCACCGACTACGTAATATAAAAGCTTTAGCAGTTAGAAAACGATAATTTTAATCTTTATGTTCAAACTATTCTGAAGAAGTACTATATAATAACTAAATTTATCATATTCTCTTAAAGTAATTATATTTAACTACTAAACACCATGGTCTCTAGGATTTAAACCCTAAGATGAAGAAAACCCTAAACTCTCTCTCTCTCTCTCTATATATATATATGTGTGTGTGTGTGTCTCGTGACAACACTTCGGAAGTTACAAAGGTAAAATCTAGAAAATTAAACAAACGTATAGCAAAAGTACAACATAGGATTAGGGCATTGTTACTAAATACACGAGGGACAAAATTGTGGACCATCCTAGAAAGTACAAGGGAATATTAGAATCACTGTTAATATGTAATGCACTCTTGTTCAAACAATTACATTCCTATATTTGATATTAGTTTATTAGGTTGGAAATAAATATTACTTGTCCCTACTCCAATATTTGATATTTATTTTCCAAATTTCTATAACACAGAACCAGATCGAAAGCGTTGATGTGGGTGTCGTAGAACAAGCAGTGTTACAAGCTATCAAGAATTGCTCCGGAACTGGAGAGGAAGAGTGATTGTAGTAAAATTTTCTTTAGCATCGGCGCAAGCAATTGTTCATCTTTCTCCCCCTTCTTTTTGAGTCCTTTTTTGGTTCCCTTTAGTTGCAAGATCCTGTAATGAGAAATGTATTATGTTGTAGAATTATTAGATGAACGTCTATGATCGAATTCAAGATCTCTTGTGTGGAAGGTATCAAAGAAGATGTTAATTACATTACCAATTTACCGATAGATCCACATGCAAACCTAAGCTAATAGAGAATAGTATGCTTAATGCCTTACGTTCTAATGTTCTTTAGACAATTTTAGAATAAGAAAGGTTAATTGCAAATAGGTCGGATGATGGGCTTTGATCGGATGCTATGTTAAATTTTAAATTTTCGAGCTTAAGCTGATAGAGAATAATACTTTTAATAGTGTTTATTCTAACATAAGAAATCATCGAAGTAATAGCTAGGTTACTAATTGGAATAATTACACCTTACAAATGAGACTTCATATGGGTCAATCCTTAAACTCTTTAAGGATTGTTTTACCCTTTGTTTAGATGAACAAAAATGAAAGAGGCTAAAATGAAAATAAAATAGTCATTTGATATTTTCTGTCTACGCCATGAGATGTAAGAGATATTAGATAGTTGAGGATATAAAGTGTCGTAGAAAATAAATGAGGAGCTTGATGTGAAAATGGATGTGTAATTAACCCAAATTTGTGCTAAGACTATCTAGTCCTAGAATGGATAAATGAAATGCTATTAGACATACTTCTTGGGCCAAAACTAAGGAAGGAATGAGGCCCAACTAGACCATTTAGGAAAGATAAGAGTTGTTGCTGGGCCAACCCTAATCCTGTCAGCCCTATAAATCCAATGGACATTTTGAGAAGGATAACTAGAAGAAACAATAATTAGAAGAAGAAGAAGAAGAAGTGAAGGTATGGATAAATATATTGGTTTATCGCCAAGAATTATTCCGATCAATCAATCACGGCTTAATTATCCATCGGATCCGCTATCCACGCATCCGAATACGGCGGCTTAATTGTCCATTTCTATTGATGCAACGTTTCAACTTGATGCAAATTCGGTGACGTTGCTTTCATGGGTCTATTGAAGTCGCTTGGAGTGGAGAAAATATATGAAGATCCCCCCCCCCCTTTGACTAACTTACATGCAGCATAGCATCTTTTACCAAAATCTTGGAGTGGAAAATAGTAGAACTAATGTTCTCGACCGATAAGGATTGCATAGACCGATATACTGAATACCTCACTGGTGCTTATAAGAAAGAATTGTAATCGTGTACTATATTCCACGCTTTAAAGAATGAAACCTTTTCCCTTATACTTTTCTATTATTTTACCATTTCACAGTTATTCACCTCTAGTATTTCATAAATTCTCTCTTTTTCTTCATATATTTTGACATAAATTATCGAACTTAGTATTATGGAATTTTTCCATATAGAATGTAGCATGTACAATCACATGCTTATATGAAACCACATTGACTTAATTATCTCCATAAGTAGAGCCAAAATACGTCCACATCGTCTTGCTCATCTAATAAAATAACATGTTAATCTACGTTTTTGACATTATGCACCCACATTATAATAACAATAACATTATTATTATTATTATTATTATGATTATGATTATATTGCTATCTCAATCCAAATGACAACCCCAATTGCACCAAATGTGTGACAGCTTGCGTTTTTTGACGCTATGCACCGAATTAAAATGCCCATTTTATTATTAAGTCTCGATTGTTTGAAGATCCTGTCACACATAGTCGTTTTTAGTTTCATAACATGACAGTCGAGTAGTCATACAACAAGAGTTCTTTTTAAAATAATTATAGTAAGATTAATGGTAATAATAATTTGAAAAGAACATAGTGATTTCAACGGCAATTATGATATTTTAAAATCTTTCAATGACAATTAGTTTTCTTTAAAACAAATTAAAGTTAATTTAATCCTCTCAGAACATTTTGCTTCTGAAAACGAAGGGTGTCAAATAGAAATCTACCTTACTAATTAGATCTTGGCTTAATCCTAGACTTGATAGCTTGCTTGTTTAGACTTTGTACAACTCTTTGGTCGATACGTTGATTCCAAGGCATTTTGGCCCACTAATTTGTCGAATTCTTAAGGCGTTAATTTTAATGCACCAATTTGAAGAATGAGGCACTATAATAGGGTACTAACTTGCCAACTTGATGTTTTGGATTACTAACAACAAGACACGAATTACTGTATTGTGTACGTCTACTCAAAATTTGTCCATGAAGATGAGAACTTGGGAAAATAAATCTTTAGAAGATATTTTAAGAACCATCATTGACTTCTAATGTTTAAATTGGATTGTTAGTATATGTGTTTTAATAGTTATTTTTCTCCTTACATTATTGTGTTAAACCTATATATAACTTTATATGAGTTGAAATGAAAGTCTCTTAGTTGCATGTTTATACTTATATATTAAATCTTTAGTAACTTAACTGAAATTAATATATATAAATAAGACTAAAGATAAAATTTAATAATTAATTAGATTTTAATTATATATGTGGTTCAAATCTAATCGAATCTCATCGAAAAATATTTAATATAGCAGACTCGAAGTCCCAATTAGTTTAAACTATTTGTTTTAAGAGGATATAAATTAGGGGGGGTGCACATGAAAGTATGAGTTTTTAAGAAAGATATAGATTAAAGAAAAGTCCTTAACTGCTAATTGTTAACATATTGTATATGAATCCAATGAAAGGGTCGTACTATTTGACAAAATTAAGCTCACACTGCTGATAATTAGGAAAGAAACAAAAGGTAATCTAGTCATGGAGATCTATAGACACGTAAAGAAATGTCAACCATATTAAAAATATAGTCAAGCTAAGACAAATGTTTGCAAGGTTGGCATGCATGCATGCCTGCCTGCCTGCCTGCCAAAAATATAGAAATTTCTTCCCCAGTTTCTCGTGCTTAAATTTAATTTTAGGCGAGTCTTAGAAGATTCAAAGCTAGCCAGTGAGGTTGCTGCCTCTAAAATAATCAGGTCAAAATTGATCTTATATGGAGTTGAGAGAAAGGAGACCAAAACCAACTTTTCTTTTCTTTGACTCGTTGAAAAAAACTACTCTTTAGAATATAAAATAATTGTAAATCTTCAATGCAAATATAAGAAAATGAAAAAGAAAGACCGAATTTGTAACACAGAATGGCTCATGATCAGTTCAATGGTGTGACAATTTAGAAGATTGGCTGTACCATTATCTTAGAAATAATAAAGAAAAGATCCTCAAAAGGACAAGATCGCCTTCTGCCAACCATGCTTTCCAGAAAGGAATTTGGAGTGGAAACTATATAAATATATTTGGTTTAATTGGCATGAAATAGAATGTTCTTAAGCTACAAGGAAAAGTACAAAGGGGAGAGGGAGTAACTACTAACTACTAACTAGTTACTGTGCATCACTTTATTGACCTTCAGGTCAAGAAAGGCACGAGAGAGCTGCAACAATTGGAAGTGTAAATGGAAAACATTATCCACGTTGGAAGAAGATGTTGGTCTCCCCCCTATTGTGACTGTCATTTGGCATACATTTATGTAAATATTTGACATCAATTTAGCTTTTATTAGATGAATTGGATATGATTTACTATTTTTTAAGTCTATTTATAGTTTTTTTTTAACTCGTATCTAAGTGTTTTAAGACACTTAATTTCGAGTTTTAACTTCTTTACTATGATTCTTTGTGAACTCTAAATTTTCCTACATTTTTTTTTTCTACCACAATATTTTTACTTCTTTTTTTCTTCTACCTCAATACATTAATTTCACAACAAAAAAAAAAAAAAAATCAGTCAGTCATGATATATTTTATACAATCCAAACAAATTAGAAAAAAAGAAAATGGTGAGATTTAAACTCAGGATCGCTCTCTATTTTAATAACGTGTTAGATAATTAATTAATCTAAAAACTTAAAACTAAGATAATAGACCAACAAAATACACCATGGCTCTTTAACAATTCACAACTTAATTTGTTTATAACATATATATATATACTCAAATAAATTTATACTTACCACATACATGTTTGTTTAATTTATTTCACTAATTTTTGTTTTCTTGCTCACAATATTTTATATGATCCAAATAAATTCGGGGGAAAAAAAGGGAGGCGCCCATAGTTATTGACCCAAGAGATTCTTGGATTTGAGACCTCTGAGCTCAATATCTCTTGCTCTCCAAGAAGCTCCAGTTCTTCTCCTATTTTGTTACAGATACGATATCTAAAGCTTCCAGTGTCCCAGATGAGATTAGAGCCCACAAATTGATCTATTCCTTGGACTTATATGCACCAACCTTTCCAGTTGATGTGGACTCATGTACATAGTTCTATCAAAGAGAAGTAAAGTTTCGGCTATAAATACTAATGCAATTGAGCACTAGCTCTTAAAACCATACAAGCCTTTGTAATTTACTCCGCCTTTCTTATCTTCTAGCTAGTAATGGCTTCTACTGCTACTTGCTTCTCTCGTCCTTTCGTTTTGCTCTTCATATTCTTCTTCGTGTTCGTTCTGGCTTCTCTAGCTTCTGCTCAGCTCTCACCAACGTTTTACTCCTCCTCCTGCCCGTTAGCTCTGACTACGATCAAGACCGCCGTTACGGCTGCGGTCGCCCTAGATCGCCGCATGGGGGCGTCGTTGCTTAGACTCCATTTCCACGACTGCTTTGTTCAAGCAAGTATCTTTCCACATTACTCAAAATCTTTTTCCCTTTTATTTGTCTTATATATATCTATATATAGTGTTTGGTTATAAACATATATATAAATAATAAAGATATTTTAGTAAATAAGTAAAATATTATTTAGAATGGATAAACGAGGAGATGAGAAAGAGAAAATAGAGGAAAAGACCGATTGATTGATAGTAAACTAATATTAAGATTAACTGTTGATTGATTACTACACTTTTATGAAGAGACTTATACACAAATAAAGTTATGCTTAGTTTAATTAAAAAATATTAAATTATAAAATGATAAGAATATTGTTTTATAATAATAAGCTTTTAGAGTAATATTTAACATTGTGAATGGATTCAGAGGATGGACTGTAATTTAGTAGGTTACCAACTTTCACTAATTTACTTTCACAAATCTCAATAATTTCTAGCTAAAAGTTTGATTAGCTATGTGGTGTAGTGGGAAGTCTATATATATAAATATATATATATAGAGAAGGTGTTGTCAATTAATTGTACGAGAAGAGATTGTTAATGTCTGCTTAATTGATGGCAGGGTTGTGATGGCTCCGTTCTACTAGACGACACTTCTACCTTCACTGGAGAGAAGACTGCTCTTCCAAACAACAACTCCTTGAGAGGATTTGGCGTGGTTGATACCATCAAGTCTCTGGTTGAGGTCTTGTGCCCTCAAACTGTCTCTTGTGCTGATATCCTCGCAGTTGCTGCTCGGGACTCCGTCGTTGCCGTATGATTGATTGCTGCTCTCTCTTTTCATTCATCCTCTTTCATTAGCCCACTTTTATTTCCTAAGTACTTAACTTTGGAACTTTTATTAATTTATCCAGTTGGGTGGGCCCTCATGGACGGTGCAATTAGGGAGAAGAGACTCCACAACTGCGAGCTTGAGCGCCGCCAATAGTGACCTCCCTTCCCCCTTCTCTAGTCTCAGTGCTCTTATCTCATCCTTCTCTAATAAAGGCCTCACTGCTAGTGAAATGGTTGCCCTCTCAGGTATATATCTATACCAACATGCATGGGATATCTTATATTTATATTTTAAACTAAAGATTCGAACTCAAAATATCTGTTTCCAATTCATCTACTTATAATTAATATATATATATATATATATATATTTGGGATGATGCAGGAGCTCACACGATAGGGTTAGCAAGGTGCACTCTATTCCGGAACAGGATCTACAACGAGACGAACATCGACTCCTCCTTTGCGACCTCGTTGCAGGCCAACTGCCCAACCTCCGGCGGGGATGACAACCTCGCACCCCTCGACACGTCCACCCGCAACATCTTCGACAACTTCTACTACAAGAATCTGGTGAGCCAGAAGGGTCTTCTCCACTCCGACCAGGAGCTCTTCAATGGCGGCTCCGCGGATTCCCAAGTCAACTCGTACAGCTCCAACTCTGCCAGTTTCTTTAGTGATTTTGCCAGCGCGGTTGTGAAGATGGGGAGTATTAGCCCTTTGACTGGGAGCAGCGGGGAGATTAGGACCAATTGCAGGCAGGTTAATTGATTGCATTGGTACATCTCCTTAATGTTTGGCTCCAGACTAAGTCATGCATGCAGCCAAATTAAATAAAAGTGGAAATGCTTGTTGATTGGAAGAGAAATGTGTGCTAATTCGACGACTTTTCTTTTTGGGATATTTACATAATTACCGCTGGAAATTTTTTAAGGGATAATTCCAACCCCCTAAACTATTACTTAATTCCACATTCATAAACATTCTTTCCCTTCTAACCCCTGAAAGATAAAAAGACAAAACTACCCTTCTACTCATAATGGTATTTTGGTATATTACAACAAATTCAGAAGATGTATATAAAATATGCGATAATTCACGGGGGTGAAAGTGAAGTTATCCCCCCCCCCCCCCCCCCCCCCCCCCCCCCCCCCCCCCCTTTTTTTTAAATCACTAGAAAAACTTGAATTAAATGCATAATATAGTGCATGAAATAAATAATGAAGGTTATGAAAAGAAAATCTTATTTAAATTAGAGAACCGATGGCCCAAACCGGTTTAGCTTCAGATGGTGTGTGTGCCAATTAATGGGCCGGGATGAGTTAGATTGGACTTGAGCTTTATTTTATCGGGCCTTCCCCAAGAAAGTCGATAGATGTCCTCACTTACTCCCTAATAATATAAAACCTCTAGAATACTCTTTCTATTATTTGCCCATTGAAATTCTCTGTTAAGAAATTGCCGGTGAGATCTATGCGAACATGAGGAGATCCAAGTGTAAGTAATTCTACCAAATAAAGTCAAAAAGATGAAAAATTATGGTACTCTAGATATGTACTGAAACTTGTTCCAATTGCTCACCTCTTCAAATGAACAAACAATGAATGTCTTTCGGATATTACAAATTCACCTCTTACAAGATACGTCGCCAATCTCCCCTAAATTACACAAGTAATTATTAAATCGTCACACTTACTTATCCATAACACCACCAACTCTATCAATTAATCTTGGTTCACAACTCTACAGTCCTCGCGAATCTCTCCATCACTCCCAGTCAATGGGCTCAGATTCCCCATTTTGATCATGGCTGCACCAAAATCCTCCCAGAAACTGCTAGGATTGTCACTGTAGTACTGCACCAAGCTATCAGTATCACTCCCATCCCCTTGAAATAGTTGTTGATCCGAGTGCAACAACCCTTTAGCTTGTAACAAACCCTGGTAATAGTCAGTGTCTACTACCGCAGGTGTGTCATCAAGCGGCGAGAGGGCGTCGTCGTCGCCGGTTATCGGGCACTGAGCTTGGAGGTCGGCGGCGAAGCCGGGGTCAATCGTTGAGCTCTCGTTGTATATCCTGCTCCTGAATACTACGCAGCGCGCGAAACCGAGGGTATGCGCGCCGGCGAGGACGACGAGGTCCTCGGGAGCGAGGCCGTGCGACTGGAAGTTGGCGACGAGGGCCGGGAGGTCTTGGGTTGGCCGCGGGATGTCGGAATTGGCGTCGGCCATGCTCGCCGTAGTCGCGTCCCGGCGGCCTAGTAGCACGTCGTAGGAGGTCCCACCGAGCTGCATGGGTCGTTGCATGCAGACGTGTACGTACGTTACATAGCCAGTAATACGTGGATTAACTTGTATAATAAGAACATTAGACAATTGCCACATTTCTAACGCACAAGAAACAAAAAAAGGTTCTAAAGTTAAGTTTAACAGTAGATTGTTATATTTAAATTATACTACAAAAAATCGCCAGATAATAAATAGCTTAAAGATGAGGCGTTATTATGTTGATCAGAAAATTACTAAAATATAGGATCTTATTTAAAATTATTATTTCATAGGAAATTAAATTTAAAAAAAAGGTAAATTAGAGTTTAACTTAAGTACTAAATTCCTAGTGGTCCAGACCAACTTACAAATATTAGATTTTGATTAGAAACTAATGGTTAAATACTCTCATCAAAATATGAAATTCATTAACGTCAATATTTGCGACTAAGTAATTTGTTAACATTCTCAAATCAAAATATATTTTTATGGTCCTGTTAACAGTTGACTAACTGTTGCAATATAGCGTGAACTACAAAGTGGCTAAGCAGAGTGCATGGAGGTAAATTAAAATCGGGCCAAACAAGTAGACAGAGTAACTTATAAGTTGCCAAAATATAAAAGAAATAAAGATACAACTTACAGCAACAATTGAATCTCGGGCAGCAACTGCTAAGATATCAGCACAAGACACCACATTCCCTAAGCACGCCACGTTCACTGCTGTCTTGATATGATCGATGACATCGAACCCTCTCACCGAGTTATTATTCGGCCCCGCCATCTTCTCTCCGGTCATCGTCGGCGTATCATCCAACAAGATCGAGCCATCACAACCCTAGATATACATATATATATTTAAAAAACTACACCAATAAATATCGTCCAATTTCTTCTAGTATATACACGGACGTATAGATACAGCTAGTTCGATCACAAGAAAAAGTAACAATCATACGTTAACGAAGCAGTCATGGAAGTGCAATCGAACCAACGACGCCCCCATTCTTGGTTCTTGCACAATCGCCGCCTCAACCATGAGCTGAATGGTGGCTAATGCTTGGGGGCAAACGTCGTCGTAGAAATCCGGCGTAAGTTGTGAGAAACCCGAGGTTGACATGGAGAAGAAGATGATGACTAAGTAAGTGAAGAAGTTTGTAGTAGTCGCCATTAGGATAAGGAGACGATGATCTTTGTTGGTGAGAGGAAAGGATAGGGTTCAGTGTTTATATATATATAATAGCTAGGTGTCGATCACTTGGCTATCCTTATACGCTTTGTGAAGCTACCAACTACTAGTTGTTTAATGAACCCAATTGTTTGGATTATATTACGTGTGGTTAAACGTGTGGAAGTTGTTAACTAATGAAAGGTGGATTTCTTGTCATTCTAAACATATAATGTTGTCGGCAAACATGCTAGATTATCTTTGTTAAGTTTTTTAACAGGACATTAGAAGCTTCTACTAATTCGTAGTTTACCCCTTAGAGTGGTAATGCAAAGAATCTTCCTTATGGTGTGCGATTAGCTAAACTTGTAGAACATAAATTAAGATTAAGACCAGGCCAGCTGTTCACAAATTATTAACTTGTGATATTTGAAAAATTCAAGAAGGTTAAAGTAAACATAACTTTATATATATATATATATATATAATAGGTACATGATAAAGTAGGGAGATGTGAAGAGCTTCTTGAATTTGATAGCTAATATATTTCTTAAATAGAATTTAATAGCATGATTTAAATTCCAGTACCTAATTAAATAAACAAATAACAAGTCATTGACTAACATGTCGGACCGAGTTTGACTAGTATTCTTAGAAGCAAAATGTATATTCGATTTCCCCTGCAATAATTGATTGGATGCATCTAATTTTCCACGAGCAAGTATAGAGAAGATATATACTTGGTACAATAATTTTATTAGGAGCTTCGACATACATCAAAAACTTCACAAATTAAATAAACCGACATGAAAGATGGCATCAAACACCAGCCATCGACCACAAGATAACCAAAAACTAAAGTACAACATCTTAAAATTAAATTAACACATGACAAAACAGATTAGAGACAATCACAATTAAACACTTAATAATAATTCACCATCCTGCAGTTCATTCGGATCTCACCCTGATTCCCGGTGAGAGGCTTCATACTCCCCATCTTCAACATGGACACCCCGAAGTCGTTCCAAAACGCACTCGGATAGCTACTATAAAACTTCACAAGCCCATCTGCACCGCTGCCGTCTCCTTTGAATAGCTGCTGATCCGAGTGAAGCAAACCCTTTTTCTGAACCAACCAGTTGTAGTACACGGTGTCGAATTTCGTCGGCGTTCCGTCCAACGGTGCGAGATTGTCGTCGCCGCCTGATATGGGGCAGATGGCCTTGAGGGAGTTGGCTTGGTAAAAATCTAGTGTTTTAGTCTCGTTGTAGAGCCTGCTTCTGAAATTGGTGCACCTTGCGAAGCCGAGGGTGTGGGCGCCGGAGAGGACGACCAGGTCTTGTACAGAGAGGCCGTGGGATTGGAAGTTGGAAATGAGGCCGGAGAAGTCTAGGGTTGGCGCCGGAATGCTCTGGTTCGCGGCGAGTTGGCTTGCCGTTCTTGCGTCCCTTCTGCCTAGTTGCACTTGATATGAAGGCCCTCCTAACTGCAATTATATTAACCAACAAATAATATGTTAGAGGATTTAAGGAACTTTTTGGCAATCTATATATCTTTAATTCTTTCTTAAGGCTCCATATATATATATATATATATATATATATATATCTATATATGCAAAAAGATGAGAACATTTTTTTTTGTTTTGAAAGAAAAGAGTAAGATGGATGCATTTTTTCCCAATTGAAATTATTCAAATATGAGTGTTAAGGTAAACGTACTGCAACGACTGAGTCACGAGCTGCCACCGCTAAGATATCAGCACAGGAGACTATGTTGCCATGGCATTCTTCATTAACTGCAGCTTTGATTCGATCCACCACTTCGAATCCCCTCGCCGAGTTCATATTTGGAGCTGCATTCTTCTCTCCTATGAACGTAGGCGTATCATCCAACAAAACGGACCCATCACATCCCTGTATTTATATTCATAACCCACATCATTAGTTGAATCTAACAAAATTAAAGAATCAATTAAAACACAATTTAAGCTTACATTAACGAAGCAATCATGGAAATGTAGCCGGAGAAGAGATGCACCCATCCTTGGCTCTTGTGCGATCGCCTCCTCCACCACCTTCTTAATGGTCGCAAGAGCTTTAGGGCACACCTTATCGTAGAAGCATGGGGTAGAAAGTTGCCCTCTTGCGAGGATGAAACAAGTAGCTAAAACAATAACAGATGCTAATCGAGAGCTAATTAGAGCTGCCATGGCTAACAATCCTAGATATTGTACTGATGAGAAAAGAAGGGAGTCAAGATGGGGTTTATATAGATGAGTTTACATTGATTAGTACAATTGATGTACTACTGCGTTGTGGCGTAGCATGCACTATTTCAAACGAGTAGGTGGAAAGACTCTGTCTCGCAAATATCTATATGCATGTAAAAAAAAGTTAAGGTGGTGCTAAAGAACTAGCATGATTGATTAAATTAATGGGTGACAAAGATAACAACTCTATGCCATTTGACTTACTTTTTGTGTTTTATTAGAATGGAGACGGCCAACCCTACCAAAGCTTCCTCTGCAAACTATCTATTTATGCTGTTAGCCTCCTCCTTTTCTTATTTAATTTGCACTTGTTATAAGAAGGTAGAACTTTGAGAAATTAATAACGAGGTCTCTTTAAAGTTTTGTTGTTCAACTAAAAATCTAAAAGTACTTACTATTTGGCATTTAGCTCTAGCTAGTTGACTCATGCCAACTAGTCAAAGACTGTCCATTAATTATATGGGCACATATATGTATGGTTATTTATATGACCGGTTCTTGGGTTAGGTGGCAGTTCTATGTCAATTTTAACCTAACCCCGCATTCCACGCAATGAATGACTAGCATTTGATGGGAAATTAATTTTTTAAGTCAATAATTTGACTGCAACTCTGTATATATCACAGTGAAGTTAGATTAGAGATTAAGCTTGTCAATATTATATCAATTAATTATAGGGAAATTTGTATATAATTACTTAAGAACTATTCAAAGCAAGAGACCGGGCAAATATTTACCCCAATGCTTATAGGAAAAGTTATGAGAGAGAGAGAGAGAGAGAGAGAGAGAGAGAGAGAGAGAGAGAGAGAGAGAGAGAGAGAGAGAGAGAGAGAGAGAGAGAGAGAGAGAGAGAGAGAGAGAGAGAGAGAGAGAGAGAGAGAGAGAGAGAGAGAGAGAGAGAGAGAGAGAGAGAGAGAGAGAGAGAGAGAGAGAGAGTAGATCAGATCTCAACATAAATTATACTCTACAAGCTCTACAAGAGGCTAATTCAACTTAACAGGCTTAACTCATGCTAGCTGGGTAGGCTAAGACTTGACTAACATAATATAGAATTGGTTTGTACTGAACCTTACATTGGTCCAAAGCAATTGCAATAAAATGACTAGCTTCAATACATAATACCTCAATTAGACTCAATGAGCTTAGGCTGGCTAGGATTGGCTTCAACTCGAGCCGTAATAAACTACTATGCTTCTGTCCACATTGTCCTCAAGGTGAGAACTCGGAAACCTAGCCATAAAGTTATAGACAAGAATGTCATCAAAATATTTCAACATATCCTGACATAGAAGAGGTCGATATATGTCATTGATCATACCCAAGAAGGTTGATGGTCAGTTGGTGAGGCCAAATGGCATCATTAGAAACTCATAATGCTCGTTGTGCATGGAAAACGTTATTTTGTGTATGTTTGACGATTGCACTTGAATGATATAGTTGGCTTTCAAGTCTATCTTAGAGAAATAGGCCACACCTGCCAACACATCGAAGAACTCCTCAATGACCAGCATTGGATACTAGTCCTTGATGGTAATTACATTTAGTATTTGTTAGTCGACATAAAACCACAATGGCCCATTCTTCCACATTAGCAGCACCAGTGAGTTATACCTATTATGGCTTGGTTGGTGGATCCCTTTACTAACCATTTAGGTCACCAACATACCTCATGATCTTCACCATCTGAATGTTATTTGCACATTAGCCGATTCTCTGCCAAGCATAATTTCAATGTGGTGATCATGAAATCTTATCGATGGTAGACTTCTTGGCTCCTTAAAGATAGTGCCAAACTCTAACAAAAGAGTAACTAGGTCAGTTAGTATCTCAACTGGCAGGATGTTTTGTTTGCAGTCTGACTAGCTACATGAGTACTCCATGACACCTCGCCTTAGGTAGACTGATCTGTGG
This sequence comes from Typha angustifolia, assembly GCF_048772165.1. Classification (NCBI taxonomy): domain Eukaryota; kingdom Viridiplantae; phylum Streptophyta; class Magnoliopsida; order Poales; family Typhaceae; genus Typha; species Typha angustifolia. Next base: position 3,265,378 of record NC_133252.1, on the reverse strand, counting down.
GAGCAAGTTTGCAATTGAGTTTAGACAGTGCCCCTCCAAGTGAAACTCATGATCATCAATATGGAAGCCCCGTCGAGCCAATCACTTTGGAGATGGTTATGGGTAATAATGGATGATTTGTAAGTGTTTTATAACCGCTGATTATTATAGTGTCTAGTTTGATCTTGGAAAAGGAATTTGTGATTTTTTTTACTCTTATTTGATAAATGTATTTTCACGTTAAAAATATTATGTTTGTGTGTGCTCTTGCATTTCTAATTTAGCTAAATATTTAGCTTTCTAATTAACAAAAATATCTTCTAGCAAGTAATTAAATATTTTCAAACCTAATAGACAGCTCTATCTTCATCACAATCTGCCAAACCATTTTCTCATTGAGAAAATTGTGAATGCTTCCACTATCAATAAAACAAGAACTAGTTGTTTCTTCACCATTTAGTTCATCAGTATGGTTCATGGTGCAATTGTCCCAGAGTAGGAGATCTTTGCGTGGACTTTCCCATTCTTTTCCTTTATGTCTCGATCAGTATCATCTCAGCCTTGACATTATCCAGCTCCTCCATCCATCATCATGCTAGTGGTTGGTCTCATGCACTTGTGCCTTAGGATGAATTTTTCATTCCAATGGAAGCATAAGCCTTTTGCTTGTTGCTCTTCTACTTGGCCTGCTATTAAATACCACGTCGAAGGCTGCAAATGTCTCCTACCTACCCATAGGTGGCTAAACGATCCCCCATACATCTATTGTGGGAGCGAATTGCCAAGGAATACCCCTCGCATCCGTGGCTATCCATAGAGATCTCTCAACCATCCAAAGCTCCTAAAGCTTCTTGTCCATCACCCTTGTCGTGTGGAAGGCATCCATAGGAGAATGTGGGTATGTCCCTTCACCTCGGCTTAGATGTCTTGTTGAGTTTATTAATGAAGGTACTTCAAAGAGTGGAATTGAGCCACCCTCAAATTCGGTTGGAGAATCCTCTTGGTGACATGAAATATGGTGGATTGTGTGAGCTTTGATAGGACACACTCGAAGTCATCATATTGAGACAACTTAAAGCATTGACAAATCATCTCTGCAAACTCATATCATATATGAAATAGATAGTTCTACTGCGCCAATCAAAATTATTGGATTATGACATTCTCCAAATAAAAAGAGGCTAGTAACACCTTATATTCCTTTGGGATGACATAGTTACCTCTGCCACGATAGGATTCCTCCATTGCCCCGAGGACACGGATCATGCATCAGATAGTGAAGGTCCACAGTGGAGCGGTCGTGTCTCTAAGTGTGATCTGTGGTGGTGGTGGCAGTATAGGACTGCACATCGGTTGATCATGATAGTCACATGTGGCATTTCGACCACTAGCCTGAATCCTTTGTCATTCTTTATCTTGAGGTGAACACAATGTTCTCTGTGATGACCAACCTCAACTCAGTGAAGGCTAAGTGCATCATGGCCACAAGAGGTGTGAAATTCACCTATGGAACTGAGGTTGGTGGTACTTCATCTCACGAAACCTCGATCTCGGCATCCATAAATGGATCTATCGGATCCATGGTGGGACAAAAGACTCATATTAGAGGTGTCCTTGCTATAATGGAATGAATAGTGGACATCGGTCAATGACGTCTGCTCTAATATTAATACTACAACTAGGCAAGGGGGTAAATAGTCTCATGCCGAGGATGATCTAAGAGGTGATGGCTACATGAGGGATGGAGCAGCAATTAGGGTTTCAATTGGGTTTGAAAAGGTGAGAGAGAGATTCTAAGTTAGATATGTTTCTACCCAATTAGCTAAGTTGCACTCCATAAGCTTTATAGAAGGCTAGCTTGGCTTGGCCGACTTGACTCATGCTAGCTGACTTAGCTAGGACCAGACTAACTTAATAGAATTAGTTTAGACTAAATCTTACATGGATTGAAAGGAATTACAATAAGAAAATGACTTCAATTCAAACTAGCTCAACTAAATTCAATGGGCTCAGGCTAGCTAGGACTGGACTTGATCCTAACTGTAACACCTCAACCCTAAATTATGATTTGTTAAACTCCAAAGGATAAAGTTGCTAAAATATCCTTGTATAATTTTCTAACATAACCTACACTAACTATACTAAAATAAATACCCTTGAGGAAAAATTCTTGAAATTTTTTGGCATTTGTGATGATATTTTCAGAAGTTAAGTGAAAGAGAGAAAGACATACAAGAGTACTTTAGACTTCTAGAAGTAAATCTTGCTATCCTTAATTGAATATTCCTACTCTAATAAGTTAACTCATAGTGCTACGCAAAAACTTTGGTCTAAATATGGGGGTTAGATTACAAATGTCTTAGCGAATATTCGGTGTTATTAGAGATTTTCCTAAATAATATCACTTTTAAAATGTACACTTACTCAAGCTACCCACACAAGATTTCTATTCGGTGTTATCTTAGCGAATGGTCGGTGTTATTGACTCATGCTAACTAATCAAATAGTATCCATGAATTATATATGCACATGTAGAAGCACCCCATGTACATGTTAGACTACTTCAATGGTTAGGTAGCAGTTCCATGTCAATTTTAACATAACCTTGCACTCCACGCAAAGCTTAAGCATTTGATTGGAGATTAATTTGATTTAGTCTCTAATTTAACTACAAGCATGTATCACAACGAAGTTAGAGTATCTAAGAGATTAAGTTGCTCAAAATTATATCACTTAAATTATGGGGAATTCTTCAAACAACATCCTCTCTTTTAGCTATTTAAAAATTGACCTCTCCTTATATATATATATATATATATATATATATATATATATATATATATATTTCAGACTCTAAGCTAATTGGAAGAGAGAAAGGCATACAAGAATACTTTTGACATCCTAGAAGTTAATCTTGGTATCCTTAAAGGAACCTTCCTACTTGATACTGTTTCATTAGAGATTGATTAGTAATGCAATCCAAATCCACAACCATTAAAATAGGTAGCAGTTCAACAAAACCTCAAAAGCCATAGATTTATATCGGCAGGCTTGCTCTTTCTTGCATGAAAAGAATGAATAGGTTACATATAGACTAATTGATATTTGGATTGCAATCTAGATTTTTATAAAGAAAAATGAAATATACAGCAACTTCACGGTCTGGCTACCAAACTAAACCAACTATGTACTGGTTAATGAGATATAAAGTTTATTATTTTCTCATAAATTGATGTCGAATTCACTCCCAGTTGCATTTGACTCAGTTGCAACCTACCCCATCACATATAGGTAAGACTTTAATAATGTGCATAAAATAATGACTTTTTTTCTTTAAATTTTTGTTAGTTTATCCGTTTAACTTTTTTCCATTAGGGAAATGTCGCATACCTGTCATCTGATTAATTTTTAAGTACTTTGAGAATGGTTCTAACCTTATTTTAGATGAGAAAAATAAAAGAAAGATAAGTTGATAGTAAAATGTTCATTTGAGAAGGTTAATCTTGATTAGGTAGGCTAGATCCACCAAATCTGGCATACTATATAATGAATGGATAAATTAAATTATGGTCATTGTTATATGCCTTACAGTTATGCTTGGAAATTTCTTTCAATAGGCCATCATATCATCCTTTATTACAGTAGCCTTTTTTGCTTTAATAGCTATAATCAATTTTACGGTTGTGGACTTCTTCTTCTTCTTCTTCTTCTTCTTCTTCTTCTTCTTCTTTGCTTTAATAGCCATAATCAATTTTATGGTTGTGGACTTCTTCTTCTTCTTCTTCTTCTAACTCCTTACCTTTTTTTATTTATTAGTTATTTTAACTTCTGAGAGAAGATATGAGCTGACTGATTCAAATAGGTAGGATTGAGTCAAGGGCTTAAAAATTCACTAGTGCAGTCTAAACTCAGTATCTCCGACATTAACTTGAAACTTAATAGAAGTAGGGTTGTTAAAGTCATTTTGTCATCTCAGTTGACAAATATTGTGTTTAACAATTCATGTACAAAATCCTTGTTGATGTATTTAGACTGTTGTATACGAGCATGATATAAGAATATAAAGAAGTTATTTACTTGGCATACAATTGGCTACTAATATTTAATAAGTGTTCTACAAGCATTCCAACGTCCAGCAACCACTTAAAAATATTCTAACGCCTGATAAATTTGGAGCTGTATTTGAAAATATTTGAAGGATATTTGAGTAATTTTTTGTCCGTTTGAAAGAGATTTTCATCTCTAAGGCCATAAATAAATTGTTGAAGCATCAACAAACACATAGTATACCGGCATTTAAATAAATATCAAATAAACCCTAGCAGATAAATCGATTATACAATGAAAGGATAAGTGAGAAATGTAATTATCTCTTTCAAAACAAAAAAAGTAACTATTGCAAAAAGAAGAAGTTATCTTTAGATATCTAATCTTTTATCTTCGAAATGCCCGTAGTGTCTGCTTAGCAGCTTATTTGTTAGTTTTCTTCTAAATTTTAACCTAAAATATTTATGCATGGAGTAAATCTAATTTTTTATTTGAAAAAATAAATAAATATTTATTTAATATTAATAATATTAATAATAATTAAAAGTTTAAGAAAAAGAAAATTGGTATTCTTTGTGTAGAGTTATTCGCGTAGCATAAGCTCTCGACGCTTCTTTGTGAGAACAGTACTATTTCAATACGATGAAAATAATATAGAAATAATTTTTTTAAGAAAAAGCTAAAGCTTTGTATTTGAATTAGAATTTTGTGATATAATTTTCATAGATGTTGTAATTAATTCAAACACAGATGTTGTAATTAATTCAAATACAAATATTAGAAAAACACAAATGTTGTAATTAATTAGTTTTTCTCAAATAGGTATTACTATTAATTAGTTTTTCTAATAGTAATACCTATTTGAGAACTACTAATTATTCAACACAATCACAAATAAAAATATTAGAGATACACAAATTATAAAGAGGAAAAAATAAGAGATGAGATTTATGAAAACAAAAAAGTCTATACATTGGAAATTTTTTTACGGAGTAAAATAACCATCCAAATATAATATTTATATTTTCTAATCCATAAATTATAAAGAAAAAAATATTAAAATAAAAGTAAGTATACGCAAATCTAGCTCCGACGCCTAAGCCTAGCCCGAACCCGTGGGCTAAACCTAGTTTGTCCGGCCCAAGCCCGAAACGATAATAAAGACCTTTGTCGGCCGACGGCCTGCAGTCCGTCATGTAGTAATGCTTGCCTAAACTCATGTTATCTACTAGTTGTTTAATTCCATTGTCACTACTATTTGTTTAATTATGCAAGTAATTTTTTTTTAATTCTATAGTCACTACTATAGTCACTGCTTCACTCGTTAGGGGTTTCTTTTTTGCTTTAAAGCTACTAGAGGTAAAAGCATTAGACGTTTCCCCTTCCTCTACTTCCTCTGTCCTTCTCAGAACAAACGAAGTACTCTGTACTCTTCATTGTTTGCATTGGACGTGGGTTTGAGCCCCCAGAACCACACATCTTGATGGGAACCCACAATGTTTAAATAAATTAAAATAAGGTGGTCATAATAATGCCCATTCATGACTTGATTCAATTCAATTTCGATACAAACCTTAATTCACCTTACATTAGATTTGATTTAAAATAGACTTGAATATGCTTATCGAGCGGTTTTAATTTGACTCGGAGTTTGAAATATGCTCGAATTGAAACTGATCGATCAAAGCTTGATAGGTTGGCTCAGTTTTGGAATTAATTTCAAGCCAAGCTTGAATTACACTTAATGTCTATCATCAATGATCTGATTAACAAGGTCATTAGGCATACCCTTAGATGTAGATGAGCCTTTTGATATCATTCTTGTGGATTGGGTGGGAAGAGAAGAATGGGTTGGTAGGTATTTGGATATTAGTGCAAGAAGAGATCAACCCAATAGACAAATTCTCACATGGTGCCTATTTTGAGTGAAAAGGTTTGTTTGCATAGTAATTTGTAGTTAAATTGGTGTAGTTTATTATACTCTTAAGGATTAACAAGTTTAACCAGGTAGTCAGTCATCTATTCTATTGCGACTTTGATTGAGACATGGTTGAATCCTTACAAAAGTTAATTAAAGTCCAGGAATTAGTTCCATAGTCATTTTCAATCGTCTAAGTCACTGAAAGTAATCGTCTGGTATGAGGCAGAAATCTCTACAAGCATGGTGTCAATTTACTTCCACAATAATCTTCGTCGGTCCACGCAGAAAAATCTCCTAGAGTGTGGTGTTTTTCTCTGTCGTCTAGAAAGCTTTTTTCCATTGTTAGCATCGTCGGTGATTCTTCCCCTCTCGTCGGCCCCAGCCAAATAGTTAGGAGGAGAGTGTTTTCCCCTTTTCTTCTCTCTCTATTCCTCCATCTTCGTCGTCCTCCTCTAACTTCACTGTTCCACTGCCTACTCTCTCTTTCGCCCACCTTGCAGCTCCATTAGGGTCCCCCCGTCTTCATCGATGTCCATCGCGTTGCTGCTCTCTACATGACCTCCATTGTCGCCACTATCTTGCTACCAACCTCACCATAATGTATAATCTTATAGTCCAACACGTTTCTCCCCCTTGCACTGAGTGAGAGGTTGCCATTTTCCTCCTCTTTTTATTATCAAATTCACTGCCACATCATGTCTAGTTTTGCTTGTCGCAGCTCCACTCCTAATTTTGATTCATTCAAATGTTTAAATGAAAAGATATATATATTTACAACAGGGCAGAATAGTCAATATCTGACGTTGTAGCTGTCGTTGGAGGGTGGTGGGCGACCGTATAATAGGGTGGCTCATTGTTGAGGAGGTGAATATGATTTAGAAACTCGGAACGATTATAATAAAAGATAAAGATGATAAGAATAATTTAGTTAAATTCTGATTCATTCCTTATAATAATCAACATATGTCCACTCCTATAAATAGGAGTTACAATCCTAGCGAATATAGAAATTATTTATTTTATTTAAAATTTAAAATAATAAGATAAAACTAACAAACTAAAAAACTCAATTTGACTCGACTAACTTAACCCTGGTCGGATTGTATTATAAACTCTCATCGAGTTATTAGATTTGAGGATTCGAGTTAACGTGCAAAGAAAGAGAATGCTAAGATTTATTTCAATAGCTTAATGTGAACATTTATTTGTTCATATTTGTAAAGTTTAAAAGAAGAAGAAGAATAAATTTTCATGCCTTCCTTGCTTATCCAAGTAGAACTCTTATTTATCTCCAATGGGCTAAGTTCAATGCCAAGACTTATCCTTACGTGTCATCTAATGCCACAAATTTAATTTCATCATCACCATCATGGACAAATAATCTTAAATAAATAACCATGCCATTAACTGCATGCATGCATGCATGCTCTACACTTTTCTTTAACCTAAAACAGAGAGGATATACTTATTGACTTTACCCAAATTAATAACTAGTTTAATTAAGTTCAACGATCTTAAATCTTAAATTATCTTCCACTACGGTCATCCATGACATTTTTAAATATTTTTCTTTGAGAGAAGCATGAAGACTTTAGTGTGCAGTTTTAGTTATAAATCATTAGGGAAATTGCGTAATTGATAAAATTATTAATATCACCACCTAGTTGTACATGAAGATGGGCATTAATTATTTTTCTAAACCGAAGATTAAGGAGGGAAGTTTTGAATGATCTAAGCGTGACTAAGAATTAAAGCCCACAAGTTACATCCGGATCTAAATTTTTTGATATATAATTCTATTTGGGTTGCTATATACTTGATCTTATCTTGTCCATGACCACGTAGTCATGCATGCATGAGGAAAGAAGCAAGCTTGCAGTGTTTTGTAGAGTGGAAAACTATGGCTTCGTAATTTAGTTATATTTAAATTTAAATTTAAATTTTATGATGATGGATTCTAGTAAAATCATAAGCACTTTATTATAACAAAATATGCACTTAGTTTCATATGTTAAATTAAAATACTATATACAATTAAATTGCAGAAGTTCTTAATTGAGCTATTGTTTTGAGAAATTATATACAATTAAATTCATGTAGTTTGGGTCAAACCTAGACATTTAATCTCTAAATAAGTTACATAAAGATCAAATTTCTCAGTAAAAAAATAACAGAGCAAATTATCAAGGGTAGGAAGGATCAAATTTCTTATAAAATCCTTCTTATTCTAAATACATGAATTTTTTTATTAGTTTATATTTTTGAATTAGGCCTTATTTTAAAATTGATTCAAATCTGAATTAAACTTAATTTAATTCAAGCTTGATCAAATTTGAAATTTAACTTGAATTGATTAAGGTTTAAAGTTACTTATTGAGCGGCTTGTTTAGGCTCGAGCTCAAAATTACCTCGAATTGAAGTAATTTTAATTCAAGCTTCATCACAAATATATGCTCAAAATTTATTTAAATTTAAAAATAATCAGAGCTAGGCTCGATCAAACTCTACTCGATTACACCAATAGATTTAGTGCAGCACATAATCAATATCAGTTGCATGCCTTGATGTATAGATTGTTCACATCTAATGACTTTAATCATGCTCATTCTAATCATACTACCTCTTGCTTAGGTCAACCACAACGAATCTATGCATGGAGAACTAAATATTTCAACCATTTAATATTGCTTTGCTATCTAAGCACGGTAACAATCCTATTACTATCTCACCACATGAGTTAAGTCAATCAAGTTAAATTAGTTAAATTTATTTATTATTTTTAAATTTAAATAAAACGGATAATCTGCATGTGGATCTAATTAGCTAGGACTTTACTCCTATAAATAAAAGTGGTTATGAGTTGCTTATAATCGTTGAATAAATCTTGAGTTTAGCTGATTTATGCTTTATCATTTTTATCTTTATTATATCTGTTAAATCCTCTTTATCTTTGTAGGAGTAGATCGTAATCATAAATCCATCTTCAAGCATCCAAACCTTAGCCACCATCCTCCACCACGAGCCACCTTACTATACGGCCATCTATCACCACCTTTGGCTATTCTCCACCCTTCGACAATTGCTGCAACATAGGATATTTTTAATTTTATCCTATTTTGAACTTTTTTTTACTATTATATTTTTAACTTTAACTCTGACCTTCAATTCAAGTGAATACAAAGTCATTAAAACCCTAACTAACGAGGCTACTACCCGCAAAAATATCATAATTTTCTTCCTACCAAACCGGCCCAGATATATTTCGTAACAAATCCAAAAAAAATATTCTCCAACCTTTTCCCAACTTTAGTTATAGGGAACATCATCACTGTTACCATGAAACTAGCCGTAGAATACTTATTATCCTACTAATCTCCAAAGTTTCTACACATAGAGAAAAAGGAAATAGAAATGCAATTACATGTGCTTAAGTCCTTCATTGCCGGGGAACCCACTGGTTAGCTTGAATCTATTCCCGTTGACCAAATTAGGTTGTCAATTATTTACGTGTATTAATTAGCATAATTCTATAGAAAGAATCTCGAACTCGATCGAGGATAATCTAGTCCTCGCTACTATCCAGCTGAAGCTTTGACGCGTGATTAGTTGGATACTTTAATTCTGAAAAACTCTTAGATTAACATCTCGTCTTTCATCTATTTTTAACTTGATTCCTCCTTTTAGCTTATTATAATGTTCTTCTAGAGTATGGCTCACTTACAAATCTCCCACTTAATTAAGTGATTGTTTTTATAAATAGATAGATAGATTATGAGCTCGTAAGTTAATTAATTCGCTCGAATAACATATCATAATAGGCCTAAACTGTGTGCACACAAGGTTTCGATCTAGTAACTATGAATCCTAATTAACCATCTGCTGATAGGATTCGAGCATTAGGCTTCAATACTCGACTAATTTACTCTTAGTCAATCCATTGCATTGCATGAGACTCTTACTGTTAGTTCTTCCTACGCTACTAGACCTTTGGGCTTCAAATTAATGCTTAATTTGCAATTACCAACCAAAGAAGCCAAAGAGAAGTGATAGTTATCTACCTATGAGAGCTCTCTTTTAATGCCCAACTTCCCAATTAATTAATTCAATTTAACTATGTATGTTAGCACGACTCTCCTATGTATTATTCCACCTTTCCACAATGATTAAATAATAAGAGTCTGTGTGCTACGTTTAGTCCCATAATTCTCTTAAGTTTCTCTCAAGTTGTATTAGATTTGTTTTTGGATATGAATATTAGTTTTTTATTTAAAAAGTTAGGGGTTATGTTATGATCCAACCATGTGAGTTAAGTCAGTTAGGTTGAGTCGAGTCTAGTTAATTAATTTTATTTATTGCTTTCAAATTTAAATTAAAGGGAATAATCGATGTATATTGATATGATCTGACCATGTAAGTTAAGCCAATTGTGCCGAATCGAGTCATGTCGAGTTATTGAGTTAGATTTGCTTATTATTTTAAATTTCAAATAAAGCGGATAATCCACATATGGATTCGATATGCTAGAATTATACTCCTTTAAATAGGAGTAGGCATTAGTTGATAATTATCGTGAAAGAAAACTTGAGTTTAGCCAATTATTTCTTATTATCTTTATCTATTAGATTGTCTTTATCTTCGTAGGAGTATATAGAACCTCTGAAGCTATCAAACCTTAGCCACCATCCTCCACCACGAACCTCCCTATTATATGGTGGTCCAACACCACCCTTAGCCATCCACCACCCCTCGACGATCGCTGAAAAGATCAAGGAGACTAGCCGAGTGTACCACCCATAAATTTTTTATAATTTTTTTATATTCATAACGGTCCAGATCTATCTAGATCTATCTAGATCTAGTTCATAACATATGTAAGCTCAATATGACGAATTGGATTTGGTCCGCTATGACTCTACTCTTATAAATAAGAGTGGTCATGAGTTATTCGTCGTCATCGAGAATGAATGTTGATTAAGTTAGTTTCTTATTTTGCTTTTACCCTTAATCATAATTATTAGATTGCTTTCACTTTTCTAGGAGTAGATCTTAACCTTAGAAATCCTACCAAACTACTAAACCCTAATGCACACCTCCTCTCGCAAGTCATCCTACCTTACGACCGTCCTCAACTATTCTTCGACGACTACCACAATGTTAGATAAACTATTTCAACCCTAATATGTCCTTCCCTTACCTTTTTGGCTCTGATCTATAAATCCACTCAATGAGAGCTAAAAAAATCCTAACAAATGAGGCTTTAGAGATATAAATGAGTCAAACTTGAGCGAGCTGGGCACAGCTTAGCTTGAGAGATGGAAAAACTCAGCTTGGCTCATCTCCAGCTCGATGAGGCTCGAGGCTTAATGGGCTTACATGAGATGGTGATTTAAACTCGGGATGGCTAGAGTACTAGAAGCTGCTTTAACCTACTATGTTATATAATATTTATACATTTAGTTTAGTATATATATATATATATATAATTATCTCAAATATTATATTCCGAGTCTAATTGAGTTGAGTTCAAGCAATCTAACTCTAGCTCAGCTTGGCTCATTTAGAGCTCGAGTCGAGCTCATGAGCCTCATGAGCTAGCCAACTTTTTTGGCAGTTCTAGTACTCCCGACCAAGTTTTAGACTGAGACTATGATCCAACTGACCAGGGCAACAATCATAATAGATTTATTTAATTTACTTTGTTAACTCACCAACTGTTCTAAAAACTTAAGCTATTATAGATATGTTTTTTATATTTTATATTCTAACACTTCCCCGCATTCTTCAGTTGAAATATTTTGAGAGGCTTAAGAAGTGGATTTAATTTAAATGATATGATCTGACCACGAGAGTCAAGTTTAGTTGATTGCTTTTGCTTATTGCTTTTAGATTTGAATTAAAATAGATAGTCCGCATATATAAGCCTAGTAGGGTGAGTTGGATCCAACTCGATATGTTTCTACTCCTATAAATAAGAGTGGTCATTCGTTTACTTGGAGGATTATGAGATTGTGGAATGAATATTGCTTTAATTTAATTCATTTATCTTGCCTTATCTTTTAATAGTAGCCGGCCGCTCGACCTCCACGTTTCGAGTCTCCCTTACCATGGCAAGTCTTTGTGAAATAATTCTGATGGGAAGAAAAAAGAAGGCATTAAGAGACCCTCCTAGACATGCGTATATTTGATTATCCGATAGATTTACATGGTTTCATTAATGGAAAATTGTTTGATGTAGTGAATACTCTAGTTCTTCACCGTTTCCTAACCCTCTACTTTTCATTTCCAAAGAGTATATCTTTACCTTAGAAACCTTACCAAGCTACAAAATCTCATTCCACATCTCTCTCATAAACCACCCTACCCTACGATCGACTTCTACCATCCCACGGAAGATTGGTTCGTAACATTAGATAATGATGATTTTTATATTTTATATTTATATTCTAACATTCTTAACATTCCAAATGGGAAAAAAATGAGAAAAAAAAATCGGTGTGCAATGTTTAATTTGCCACTTTTGAAATATCATAATTATTGCTAAATGATTATTTCAAAACTATATTTATGATTAAGTTTTGATAAAATATTAATAGAATATTAGAATAAATGGTTATTAAAGTTAATCAATGTACGTAGATGATTAAATTGCTTCTTGATATTTAGAGCGCAATATATATATATCACTAATTCTTCCTAACAGAAAATAAAACATTTTTGCAAGCCAAAATAGTTTTCTCTTAACTTAAATCTAGTTTTTATGGAATAATATATTTAAAAGATTAAGTGATTTTATATATCTCTCTCTCGTGACATGGCAGATCTTAGATCTCATGCATCATCTATCACCTGACCCCTTCAAATTCGCCGTCCATCACGCTTCACCAAGAGACACAACAAAATGGACCTCAGGCCAGTTTCCAAGCTCCATCAATGCATTAATTTGGACATATCAACCCTCAGTTTTGGCCTACATTACTCCTCTTGTTTGTTTCTTTCCATAAAACATGAACCTCTCGGCAAAGAATTCACCCATTTTCGAATACAAACCAATAGCCATTGCCATAAAATAGTAAAACACTTAGGACCCACAGCCTCGTAAGCATCATGGCACCTTTCTCAAAGTCAGAAGCCAATCCCTAGCTTCCATGTGATGTACCCATCTCTTCATATATATTTCTCTCAAAGTGGACAAATAGGTACCCTAATTGTTTTATACTCTTCTTCTCAGACCTTTTGTGATCAAGAAGAGAAGAAGAAGAGAGATGATCTCCAGGAGCCCAGAGAAGGCCTCCGACGCCAAGCAACAAGAGAAGTTCTACTCAAGACTCCTTTCTGAGCAGAATTCAGCAGCCAATCCTTCTTTTAGAGTGTATTACGGCATGGCATCTGGGTCTGTGCCATTCTTGTGGGAATCACAGCCAGGCACACCAAAGCGGGCCACTTCATCTACTACTATACCTCCCCTCACCCCTCCACCCTCCTACTACTACAATTCCAATGCCAAGAGGTCTAAGAAGCCATCCAAATCCACTTTCATCAATTTCATATTCCCCAAGCTTACCCTAAGGAAGGCCCGGCCACCGTCTCCGTCTCCGTCCCCGTCTCCATCTCCGCCGCCCTCGATGTCCTCTTCGTCTGTGTCTTCGTCTTCGTCCACAGAGTAGAAGAAGAAGAAGAAGAAAAAAAAAAGAGTTCGTACCTCGTTATGAATCTTTTTAGATGTAAATTGAATTGGCCAAAGATATCTTGTTTTGCAACTTAGTAATGTAGCTGAAGTTTGCAGCACCATAACTTTTCTTTTCAATTTTTCTACTGCAACACTTCTTTATGTGACTAGATTAATCTTTACAACTATTAAGTCATTACAAGTTAATTGAAAACAATTCAAGCTCTTGCTATGGATCTTTAGGCTCCTCTATTTTCTAATTAGCATCTTTTATATTTACTTTCAACCTTTTCCCTCTCTGTGAATAGAAGGTGGCACCAGAGATGGAAGGTTCTGCCATGCTTCTCTCTTATCTCTAGCTCTTTTTTGTTGCTTTGAAGGTAATTATATAATTGCTAAGCAATCAAATTAATAGATTAGATGGTCTCGGGAAGTGGTTAATTAACTTATATTTAATTTATTAGTGATGAGAGGATTCGTTTGAGTTGGAGCCGACTTCTTCTGTACTTCTACCTTATATTATCATAATTCGATATATATATATATATATATATATATAGAGAGAGAGAGAGAGAGAGAGAGAGAGAGAGAGAGAGAGAGAGAGAGAGAGTGTGTGAGAGAGAGAGAGAGAGTGTGTGTGTGTGTGTGTGTGTGTTTGGACATTATTTAATTTAATCCATAGAGATTGTTGTACGGACATAAGCATTATTATCTATATCATTATTACATAATCTTATGGCAAAATATGACCCCTTGTTCCCTGATTAAGTAAAAGAGTTATAATAAAGGTAATATTTAATTTGCTTTGTAAAGAATAAAATAGGCTCTATAAATATCAGTGCCTTTATTTTGTAATCGAAGTTAGTTGTTGGGAAGTTGCATTAAAACTTGATTTAATAGTAATTAATTTGATTGTGATGTTCTTGGAATCTCTCTGTGATTTAATTGCTTATTGCATGTGAAGATGACCAATTCACTTCATGTGAAGCTACATATATATATGTACTTGAATAAGATATCATCCTTACATATATTAAAGACAAATTGACATTTTATATGCACTATTTTGACTAATCGAATAATTTAGTTTAAGCTTTCTTAGATATTACTTAAATCTTAGAATGAAAGGTTTGGGAGGAGTTTGCCGATTGATCACATACATAGTTACTAATTCTACTAGTAAAGATAAATTTTAGTTGTATTTATGTAGCATCATAAGATGTCCTTTTACTAGTTATTACATTCCTTGAATTTAAGAATTCGCCAAGGAGAATGTTACGATCCAACCACATGTGTTAAGTAGAGTCGAGTCAAGTTAAGTTAGTTACTTAGTTTTATCTTATTATTTTGAATTTAAAATAAATCGGATAATCTGCATGTGGATCCGATCCGCTAGGGATTTCACTATTATAAATAGGGGTGGATATGTGTTGATAATTATCGCTGATAATCGAAAAAAAAAATCTGATTTTAGCTAGTCATTGTTTTCGCCCTTATCTTTTATTTAGCCGTTAGATCACTTATTTTTCTAAGAGTAAATCGTAGCCGTAGAAATATTCCAACCATACAAACCTTAGCCACCTCCTATCTCCAGCAGCCACCTTACAATACGGCCATCCACCACCACCCTTGGCCATCCGCCACCCTCCGACGACCACCACAACGTCGGATATTTATCATTCTGCCCTATCTGACCTATCTCCACTATTTTATTTTTAACTTTTCATTTCGACATCTGATTTAGGTGAAACTAAAGCCATTAGAACACTAACTCACGAGGCTATCTCCACGTAAATTTTCATATTTCTTACGTCTGAATCGATTCAGATCTGGTTCGTAACAGAGAAAAACTCATTAATTTTATCACAGTAATTAGTGCTTTGGATTAATTTTATACAATATTCATATTAATAGTTGAATAAAGAAATAGAGAAATTTGAGGTTTGTATTGAATTATTTGTATAATTTTTTTTCCATCTTCTCTTTTACTTTATTTATATTGATGAAAAGAGCAGCAAGTTGCTTACAGAAGCTGAGCTATGCTAGCACCAGTCAGAGAAAAGGTTTCACAGATTTAGGGAGATAGGGTTCCTCACCTCCTCGACCCTAACACAACATGAGAGGAAGCAACCTTACCCTGGCCAGTCGCTTAGTCAGCTACCCGATTACCCTCTCTACCCACATGCATAATTGTAGCGTGAGGTAGCCGACATATCCACCCACTCGAGCTCAGTCTTTCGTAGCACTATGATACCTCCTAATCGTCCCATGGTCGGAATAGCAAACCAAGACCAGCACAAGTCAAGGGCTCTCCCTACCCGGCCTACCACTGCCCAACTTGCATGATTTCAAAGAGCACCAAAACCTCCAACCTGTGCTCTCTATTTAGGTCCCGACATCAATCTAGCACATCTTTTTCTATGCACCCCTATAATTCCATAATATAGCTTTAGACATAAAACCAACTGATAGAGAGAAGAGAGGACCAGATTCATCCAATCCTCCCCCGCTTGGAGGAGGGTGAATGACTCTCAGTTGCCTCTTGGTTAACATTTGAGCACTCGACATTCATAGCCACCCCATCTTGATCAGCTAATCCATTAGCTACCACTAATGCTACATGAGAAAGCTCGTCGTTTACATCCATGGTACTTCGCTCCACCGACCCCTATTCAAGAACGAGGGCCTTCTTGAGAGCACCCATAGTTTTGTCATGCTTGGTAGGGGAGCTAGCTACTGTTGTTGCATCAGCTTTTCTTGGCCCCATTCTGGCCGAGGTTACCCCCATATATAGCACTTTCGCAAGGTAGACATATATATGCATGCTTCCCATGCACATCCCAACCCTTTGAGATTTTTATGTAGGGAGAGTTCGCCAATCGATGCAAAGCTATTCCTAGGTGTATTGAGAGGCCGTTGATAACAACGACTCCATTAGGTGGGTTCGAGACCTCTTCACATTGCATATCTTTATGGTCAACTTCGATGTGTTTGTTGGGTATTGATGACACCTCTATGCAATTAGTCGAGGGTTGGTTGGGCGTACCCTCTTGCATTATTGGGTTAAATCCCATCCTAGGCACCTTGTCAGGTCTATCAAAATTGTTTGATGTGAATCGGGTTAAATTGAATCGTATCATGAGGACATTGGGCTCAATAGATCAAGCCTATTTATCTTTAATTGATTCATGCTTATGTAAGTCTTTCAGACAAGTATAGTTAAGTCATGTAAGCCATTAAGACAAGTTCAATTAAGTTATATAAGCCACTAAGACAAGTTTAATTAAGTCATATAAGCCTCTAAGATAAGTCTTAGTTCGACTCGTATAAGCCTTTAGGGCTAAATCCGAGTACGACTTGTTGTACCCAATATCTATATATAAAGGGGCTAGGCCGTTGAGTTTTCTTATTTTCTTATTATCGTATTTACCATTTTTATTGTAACCATTAAATCATCTTTATCTTCATAAAAGTATATCATAACCGTAGAACCCTTCCAAACACCCAAACCCTAGCCACCACCTTCCTCCAACAGTCACTCTACTATACGGTTGTCCATCACCACTCTTAGCTGTCCGCCACCCACCCCAACAACCGCTACAACGTCGAATATTTACCGTTCAACCTATTTTAACTTTGCTCTACTATTTTAATTATATCTTTTAATCCAGATATTCGATCGACGTAACCTAGAGCCATTAGAACCCTATGTTGTTAGGCTACCACCACCAAAATTTTCATATTTTCTTCCTTCTGGATCGATCCAAATCTGGTCCATAACACCCCGAAGGCCGTAGGCATACATCCACCTTCATGTTGTCTAAAAAATCCTAGTGCTAGGGCCTTCTTTGCCTAGCGTTAGATAGTGAACCATGGGCCATAGGTTTGACACATGCATCATCTATTCCTTGCCAACCTATTGTTTTGGTTTGCCTCCTCCTTCTTCGATTGACCCTGATGCTCATTTCCCATTTCAGCCTTGTTATCTTCCTTCATAGTTGGGTAAGCCCCATCCTTATGTCATATTCTTCCATAGAGGTAACAAGACGAAGGAATACTTTCACTAATTGTTGTTTTCCCTAGGCCTTTTGCTTTGGATCCTAGCCAAACCACCATCTTGAGGAGTTGTTTGAGGTTAACTTCAATGCATACCCTTGCAAACTAGTGCAGAGTATAGTTTAATGTTGTTTCGCCACTCTCAATGTCTTCCCAAAGTACACCACCTAGATGAGGGCTTCAAGCTCCTAGTACTCATTCAGTAGGTTGTAGAGTTAGATCCACACTAGAATCAGTGACAAACACTTCCTTCGATGGCTGAAAGTTATTCCTCTTGGGTATAAGGTTCAACACCACTCCTAGAACAGTCCAAGGACCATTTGATAGAGCATAGGTGAGGTCTTCTTCCTTCTTAAACTTGAACACATAGAAACTGTCTTGCATGTCAGACACCGAGAAGCCGTCGATGTTGTTCCATAGCTTCACTAAGATGCCTTTCAATCAGTCCAAGGGTATGCCTTTCCCTAAAAAACTTCCAAATAGTGATAACTTCCATCTAGTTGTTCATTTGAGTCTTTAGCTTGGCTAGGATCTCATCTAGTATTTGTCTAAAAGGGACACTAGTGTTTTGCACACCCATCGCAACTGAGGCCTAAGACTTTTGCGTCCCTTCCAAGCGCTACTTTGAGGAGGAAGCCTGACACTATTGGACATCCTCACCTCTTGTCGTTAAGGGTGTAAATGAACTTGAGCGAGCTATGCCCAGCTCGGCTCAACTCGAAAGGAAGAAAATCTCAATTCAGCTCGAGCTCGATTTGAGCCGGAAAAGTTTGGCTTGGCTCGACGAGACTCAAGCTCCGCTCGATAGCTCGTGGGCGTAACAGGCTTAATGGGCTAGTTTCGATATGTGACTAACATCTAATAGTCTTTATGGAAAAAAATAACATTTAGTAGGTAGGATTTGGACCCAAATCAGTTGGGTTTATAAAAGCAATCTCAACCAACTATGCTATCTAATATTTATACATTTATTTTCGTATATTATCTCACATATTATATATCGAGCCAACTCGAGTCGAGCTAACTCTAGCTTAGGTCGGCTTGATTAGCTTTTCGAGCTCAAAAATCCAACTCGGCTCATTTAGAGCTCAAGTCGAGCTCACGAGCCTCACAAGCTGACAAGATTTCTTGATAGCCCTACCTGCTGACGTAAGAGGCTCTTTTACTTCTAACATGTTATTCTTCCTTTCTCTCTCTCATAAAAAAAAGAGATTATTATTTTTTCTTAAAGTTTAGAATGTAAAATATTTATCGACAGTTTTTATCTCGCATAAAAGAAGATATTTGTTATTATGATATCAAGTATAATATTTAATAACTTTTAAATCATTTTAATAATTTCTACAAGAGAAAACTAATCATTTTTAATATAAATTATATTTAATTATGATTAATTAGATTTAACTAAGAGAATGATATTTTTGGAAGAAAAGAAGAACACAATGATATTTCCAAGTGGTAATCATAGAAAATTCCATTTTTCTTTTTCTTTTTTTCACTCTGGATATCAAAAGGGCAAATCCATATCACTGTGAATAACTCAACCAGCCCATTAGCATCCAGCTCCTGCTCCAAATTAGTCATATTATATTATATTAGTTATACATACTAAGTGTGAAAACCGTATGATTTGATTAAAAGACGCAATGGCATGTCAGCTTCCCAGGAGTACAATAACACACATAATAATTGCATGTAAAAGCTCCATCTTATTCTCAATCATTAGCATCGAACAAAATGATGACTGTTTGAAGGTATTGTTCGTCTACCTGTTTGATGGAAATAAATCTCTTTTCCGCGTATCCAGATCGATCATAAACTATAAATAATAATACCAATTAAGAAAAAAAATGCATGCAACTCCATCTTGTTTGTTTTGAGTTAAAAGGATCCCTCGGAACTAATTTAAGGATTTTTAAACTGGTTCGATAACTTAAACATCTTTTTTTTTTATCTTTTTAATATCTAATTAAGTTTACTTTTCAAAAAATTAAGATTAAAAAATAAAATTAATTAATTGAGTTTAGGAATAAGTTTCAATCCAAACAAGGACTAATAATTTTAAAAAGGGATGTGCCACAAAAGGAATAAGACTCAAACCTAATCACTTAGTAATCAATGACGAGTATGATTGTTGAACCAATCCTAAGATTGATGTAAACTTGATAACGTGAAGTGGACTCAAAGAAGATAATTGTGGAATTTTTTGGTTCTTCGTGAAGAAGGTCATGTCATTCTATTAGCTTCAATAATTAAGTATAACTTGGTACACAAGAAAAAGATAAGGCAAGAATCCTAAGCAAACTGAATTATAAGGAAGCAAAGTATCAAGTACAAGTACTCATACATAATAAGAGATGGAGAGAATAAGATAATAATCGTAAAAGTAAGTCTCCCGCTTGGCCAACTGTGATATTATAACAAATCATAACATCAAGAGTCTTGAATGGCAAAGTTCAATAGAGCTAACCGAGGCATGATAATAGGCTCATAAGGGACCGTGTTAGCGGCCACAATGAAACCACAAAAAAGACCCAACACGCACAAACTAAAAGAAGACGATAAAGAGAGGAGATAGGAAGAACGGATCCGATGTTAAGGTCTACATACAACACATACTAGCACTAATGCAAAAAAAAAAAAGAATAGCCTTTTGCATCTAAAAACGTTCTTTAACCGTGTTCAAACATTATTTTCACACCACAACATCAAAATTAACAAAAAATTTCTATATTTACTTGTAAACAAATGCCATAAACTAAAATCCTTAACTTCAAAGTCAATGTTCCACTTAAATTTTTACTGAACATTTTATAACTCTTGCATATGCTTATACATGAAATTTAGTCATATTATATTAATAAAATTCTATTTAGAATATAATTTGTCAATTACATGAATATATCCTTACAATGGTAAAAATTATAATATGAAAACCTAACATATTGAAATGAATTCCTACCTATTTCTAAACAACAAGATAAAATAGAATTCATTTTAAATTCTACTATTTGCAGAACAGTAGAATATTTCCGAAATAAAATCAATTGAATTCTAATCAAATGAAATTAATAAAAGTCCATTTGGATTTGGTTCTGAACATAGCTTTAGTAATTAGGATGACACTTCACCACCTGATTAGTCCTTAATGTATCAGCCAACATTTTTATTACTTTATCAAGTTGGGCCAACTTCTTGTTTTGTTATTGGACTATTCACACCATGTTGGGCCTTTTAGCTTTGGTCGACAGATTATATATATATATATATATATATATATATATATATATATATCAACTCTCTCTAAGTTAAACAATTTATGAATTTCTCTCTCACCGACCACCGTCCGGCATGGCCCGACCATCACCGTTGAGGAAACCCAGCTGATGCCGAACCATCTGTTTGATGATGCTTATCGTTTCCGATGTCATTTATATATTATTATTTTTTTATTCATGAAACTTTTCTTATTATAACAACTTCTCAAGTTTTTAATATTTATATTTCATTTTAGTTTTTCATTGCTAAGTTGGTTGTGAGAAACTTTAGAAAAAAAAGGACAAATAGATGAATTAATTCCATCTCAAAAGTGGTACTTGGTAAACATTTTACTAGTAATGATAAGAATATGACAATAAGTTCACAGAAAAAAAAGAAAATCTAATATGTAAGTAAACAATTCTCTAACAAGGAAATAATAAAGCAATTATAGAGGATGATTATAATATGGAAAATATTTCTAGTATTGAAGAACCTATTGCTATAAAAATTTATGATCCGGCATGAGATTGATCTAAAATTAAGAGACTTATTAGTAGAAAATGGATCAATACAAATTTCAAGACAAAAACAGTAGGCATTTTTCAACTAATTATTATATATAAAAATGATCAAATGGTGAAAACTTTGATAGGAGATGATTAGTGTATCCAAAGGACTCCAATTGAAGTATTAAATTATATATATATATATATATATATATATATATAAAGATAGTTTCTTTTCCAAATGTATATATTGCATATAGAATATTATTTGAGATGAACAATGTCAAAATAAAATTTTAAAAAGAGAGAGAGAGAGAGAGAGAGATTGAACTATATTAATAATATCATCATATACTAGAAATTAAAAAAAAAAATTAGTAATTTTGCAACTCAAAGACAAAGATAAACTCCAAAATGGAAGACAAAGAGAATTTGACTGTAACCCAAGTGAAGGTGTTCTCCACATGAGCTCATTGTACCCCCCCAACCCCATAGATTAAAGGAAGACTTTTCCTGACAGAGAATCTAAGAGTATATAATGTTTGAAAACAATAGTTTAGTCTGTGATTAGCTGCAATAATGGAGTACTTTTTATTCTTTTTCCACCAAGATGCCACCAATTGCTCATCACAAAAAGACACCAACTTTTTCCCTCCTGTGTTGCTTGCTGGCTTGGAGTTGATGATCTTATAATTCACATAAACAATTACATTACCCAACCATGAAACACGACACCATCAACTCAATGAGAAGTAGTCCAGGCTGAGAGATTTACAAGAAACCAAAGAAGGAACATGGAAACTTGATAATGATGCTGATGATGTAGTAGTGAAAGGCAATACAGTTCATTTATTATTATTATTATCATCACCATTTTATTAGTTTGGAAAGAATTCTCTCTCTCTCTCTCTCTCTCTCTCTCTCTCTATCTTTCTTTCACTCATCTCATTAAATTAAACAAGTTGGATGAAGATTTGTGCCACTTTTTACATGTGTCTTTTTGATTTTAGAACAATTACTTGCGTGTTCAAATGATTTTTGACAACGATTTGGTATGTGGGATGAATTATTGAAAGAAGACTATACCAAGATAAAAATTATTACCTATTAATTTAATTTCAAAACTTTGGAGGTTTCATTTAAAAATGTCACATATCTTATGGAGAGATAAAAAATTTGGTTAATGGAACAAAAAATTTGTTTTAATTTAACCCTTTAACAGTGAAAAGGTTAGTATAGTTTTGATCATGTTTAAAATTAAATAAAGTGGGACTATAGAATTATAACGATACAATTAGAATGGTAGGATGTGGTCAATGTTTTGAAGCACATCTGAAAAATATTTCAAACTTAATTAAGAAAAGATCGACTTAAAACCTTAGTCTATATTAATCTAATTTTATATTTAAAAAATAAAATAAATATTATTTAATATAAAAATAAAAAATTAAGGAATTCTGGCCTAGACATCGGAGCGTGTTGCTGAATAGCACAGTCATTCGACACTTCTATGTGAGAACTATATTCCTCTAATTCGATCAAAATAATAGATAAACAAATTGAGAGAAAAAAATAACTAAACTTGACTTAAAATTTTGTGTAATATAGTTTTTTTTTTATAATAAAGAAGTTATTTATACATAATTGACGCTTTTGATATCTCCAACATTTGTAACCTCTCAAATAAATTCATCGCGTTATAGTCGTTATAAAATTATTAAAATTCTTATAATCATTGAGTTTTAAATTTCTATAATTACTAATTTTAGATTTAATTAAAATTATAAAATTAATAATAATCTCAAGAAAATATGAAAAAAATATCTTTAGATGAGCTAACCCCTTTTTTTCATAAACTTTTGTGCAAGATAATGAAAGCTATAGAAAAATAGAAGAGAAATTATTATTCTCTTCAAAGACCCCAATAAGGAGTTGATACCCAAAATTCAATTCAATTCAATTCTTCCACCCAATAAGTAGAAAATAGGTAAACATAGGAATGGAATTAAACCTTGGCCATCTTTTACGAACGTGCAGGATCCACCAACTAAATTCAGTTCTTCCACCCAAATCAATGGAATACATCTTTAAATCCAAGAAAATATTCCAATGTTATGTTTCAAATTCAAAATCTCCCTTTTGTTGACCTATAGCTTTCATCATCAGCTATTCGACCACTTCTAAGCAACTTCTCATCCATAATTTCAAAGTGAAAGAAGAAAAGAAAAAGAAAAAGAACCTTAGAAATCCCTCCAATTTCATTGCACTTTAAGCAGTCGTTGGATTCTTCTTCTTATGCCAAGCATATTCCAACTCTAAAGAGAGTAGTGAAAGGACCTACCTAAAGGCCTTCAACAGTTAGCAGCCACACACTTGCAAGATAAATAGAAACATATCTTATCCTTTAGTTTATTCCTCATGCCTTATTTTAATATAAAAATAATCCAGCATCCCGGTCCATTCGATTGTGTCATAAAAAAACTTATAAATGGAATAGAATGAGGATTCATTTTAAATATATATTATAATTTTTCGTTAGACATTTGACTGTAGGAAAAGCGGTAGGTGCCGAAATAAAAATATAGAATAAGACGGTGATCGGTGGTGATAGTTGAAATAAAGAATTAAAATAATTTAATTGAGTTTATTACTCTTTTTACTACTTCAATGTAAATAGATATTTATTGTCTAGATATGTTATAGTCATATTATATTAAGAATCTAAAGAGCATTTGCATTTTTAGATAAATGGGCGAGATATTCTTAATTTTTATTCCAGCTAAAATATGTAATAAAATATTAGGAATAAGAGGTTTTATTCAATTTTCGTATTCTAAATCCGTATTGAGGTGTTTGCATGAATTATTTCACATAATTAATTTTTAAAAGGTAGTGTTTAGCAGAAATTAAATTTAAAAAAAAAAGATAAATCAAAGATAAAATCGATACCATCCACGTGTCCCGTGGGCGGTGGACAAAACCATGCAATCCGCCTCTGTGGGCGGTACACCGTAGCTGCCTGTGGTCCGAACCGCCGTATACGGAAGTCTCAGCGGGACCCACGAGATGTACGGTTTCCGGGAACCCTGATATGCACCCTCCCCTATCTGATAACCGTCCAAGTGAGTATCAACGGCCGAGTGTGGATAGGAGCTCACATCGTAGCGCGTATGATCTCTCTCGGATCTGGGCCGTCTGATCCCTAACATGAAGACTGACTGGCTGCCAATTTCCAGGAAGCAGCAGAGAAACTTCATAAATGAACATGTGGTCAAGACCACTCTTGCTCCACAGCCATGTTCAAAATAATTAGGATAATTAATTAATTAATTAATTAATTTTTTTTTTAATTTATAAATTTATGTACTAAAAGATGAATCTTTATTTTTAGACGCTCCATTAAGTCTCTAACCCCTACTTCTTGAAACTTGTCAATTTTCTAATTATAAGACTCCTATACTTCTTTAATCTCAGCCGACCCTTTGGACTCACTAGCTTTTGTCTTATCTATCAGCTCGCTGTAACCTAAAAGCTCACGAGGGTACAACTGAACGCAATAGTACCCATTTATATCTCCAGCCCGCGTTCCCGTATAGCATCGTTACCTTTTCGAAAGGCGGAAAGTTCGAACTACTTACCAAAATAGCTCCCCCAAAAAGACTAGCATCTCCACTACTACGCGATGGAGCCAGCGACTGTTCCGGGCTCCGGCACCGGAAAGCTCATTGCTGGGCGCTACGAGATAATCCGTCTCCTCGGCCGCGGTGCGACAGCAAAGGTTTACCTTGCTGCCGACCTCCACACCGGCGGGTCCGTCGCCGTCAAGTCCATCTCCAAGCATTCCTGCGCCTCCCCCTCGTCGATCGTGCGAGAGGTAGCTATCATGCGCCGGCTGCGTCATCCCCACATCGTGCGCCTCCTTGAGGTCGTCGCCTCCCGCTCCCGGATCCACTTCGTCCTCGAGCTCGCAGCTGGAGGCGAGCTCTTCCACCGCCTCGAATCCCAAGGCAGGTTCCCGGAGGACCTCGCCCGCCGCTACTTCCAGCAATTGATCTCCGCCGTCGGATTCTGCCACGCGCGCGGCGTCTTCCACCGTGATCTCAAGCTCGAGAACCTCCTCCTCGACGAGAAGGGTGATCTCAAGGTCACGGATTTCGGGTTGAGCGCCCAAGCCGACCAGATCCGAAACGACGGGCTATTCCACACTCTATGCGGGACGCCCGCATACGTCGCCCCGGATATCCTATCCAAGAAGGGATATGACGCCGATAAGGTGGATATCTGGTCCTGCGGAGTTATCCTATTCCTGCTCATCGCCGGATATCTCCCCTTCAACGACCCCAATCTCATGGCCATGTACAAAAAGATATACCGCGGAGAATTCCGCTGCCCAAGCTGGACTTCTCCGGAGCTCCGCAACTTAATCGAGCGGATCCTAGACCCGAATCCGAAGACGAGGATCTCCTTGGCTGGGATTATTAACCACCCATGGTTCAAGAAGGGGCTCGATGAGGAGAAATGGACGGCTAAGATGCGGTTCCGCGACGAGGAGTTAGTGAAGGAGGAAGCGGGTCGGGTCTTGAACGCCTTCGATATCATATCGTTCTCGTCCGGGTGCGACCTATCAGGTCTGTTCGATGTCGCCCCGGACCGGGAGCGGTTCGTCTCCGGCGAACCGGCCGAGTCGGTAGTGAACCGGGTCGAGGAGGTGGGGAGAATAGAGGGGTTGAGAATCCGGAGGGGGAAGAAGAAGGCTTTGCTGGAGTGGCAAAACGGTAATCTGGTGGCCAGGGTGGAGGTTCACCGGCTGACCGACGACCTATCGGTGGTGGAGGTGGTGAAGGGGGAAGGCCCCAAGGAGAGACGACTATGGCGGGAGAGAATCGGACCGGCCCTTAAAGTCCCGGCTTTTTAGTTGAACCCGGTTTTGTTCATACAATTTCAATTTAGATTATCTATAATTAGTTTTCATTAATCTTTTACCGGCGGCACTTCCGGTATATAAGCTGGTGTTTTTATAGTCACCAGCACAAATTATGTACAGACTTACCAATAATAATTGAATTCATTTCTCTATGTTTGTTGTGTTGTCATATAATATTTCTATGATTTATATAGTCCATACATAGTCATAGTCATAGTCTAGTGTGATAAGATGACAGTCAAATAGCCTGCAATTAGCCAGCTAAAGTGACATCTTAAAAACGATAGGTGTCAACAACCACCACCACCTTCACTTTAGTTCTTCTAATTCCAGCTACGAACTCAAATTGGTAGACTCTTTTGATGACTCAGTCCACTTGAGGAAGTCAAAACCTTTCTATTAGGGATGGATGCATCTGGCTACTTAATTAAAATGCAAGTAATTTCGTCTCAACTTCTTAAATAACCTGAGAGATAATATTATAATGGAGTGATAAGAAGATGGCACATGGGGAGAGATACGTCGGTTGTTAGATCTGATAGCGAAGGGTATTTATAAGGTTAAGAATGATAAGAGAGAGAGAGAGATGGGGGGGTAAAATGATGTGCATTTTTATATGGCTGGAACTTTGGAGAAATGTTGTGAGTAATGTTGTCAGAGGTGACCAAACTGGAAGGCATGGAATACCATGTGTTCATAGGTTATCACATTCATCAAAGAGCTGTCAATGTACAGACTGCAGCCAAAATAATAATATTGGAGTGTTGTTTCTTAGGAATCTTTCTGGTACCTTGTCTTTGTGTCGGTAAAAATAGGTCATTTAACTAGACTAGTTAACTATATAAATCTAGGTGGAATGTAAGGCTTTGTTTATTTTATGAATAAGATTAATTTTAAAATAGTTATTATTTTAATTATTTTTTAAATGAGATTTTTATGTTCACTCGTATTCTGAAATAATAGTGTAATAATTATCTTCTGATGTAATATAAAGTGAAAGAGAAAGATGAGAAGTACACTTTGATTTGATATAGAATAAGTTGACGGGATTAATTTTAAAGAAGATAAATTAGTAATTTAGTTAGTTTGTAGTATAAGATATAGTTTTGATAAATAGTATTTATATTATACATTATTGAGCTGTTACTATAAAATAAGGCGTTGTATTTTAGAGTAAGAAAAAAATTTATTCCTGAATATAATAGGAGCTAGAAAAGAGATATTTAGCTAATAGAAAATGGAGAAAGTATTCACTTTTGATATTTTGTTAGAAAAATAAACTAAAAAAATGACTAACAAAACTAGTTCAATTTTCTCTTTTTTAACTTTCTTAAAAGAATAATTAATTTATTGTAGTGAGATACTTTATTAAATTTTATTTTTTAGCAACTAAACATATCCACAACGAGATAGGAAGATAACTATTAGTATTAAACTTATAACACACCATGGCTTTGAGTAGTAGAAATTTGGTTCAAAATATAACTTTGAGTTATATCTCCACTTGATCAGTGATTTCTAAGAAATATTTGTTATTTATGAAATAAATTTTTTATTACCCTTAAAGAGTGAAAGAGTGACTAATACTTACAATTAATTTTGCAAAATATTATATAATGCTTAATGTTGAATTATTTATCTTAATCTAACAGTGCCATTGTATATATATCCTATGAAGAGATTATCAGAATAGGGTAAAGACTGAACCTAAAAAACTCAAAGTCTGAAGCTATGATCAAACTTGAATATAAATTTTAATCCAATTATAAAGTTAGGCTTAAATTAAAATAATTTTAATTCAAGCTCAAACTTAAATGAGGCAATCAATAATTAATTTCAAACTTAAATTAATTCAAGCTCTTAAAATAAAGCCTAATTTAATGGTGAAGATATAGGAACTAATACAGTAATAATAAATATCATATTATGAATTTTGGGTTTTATTAAGCTGGCTCATGATCAAGTTTAAGTAGAAGTTAATCCCCATTCAATCTAGTCTCGGAAAGATAAGAATCTTTTGATTGCCGTAGCCCCCACTTCCTGTCGACCGTACGGTGCATCACGTGCAGCTGTGGACCACCTGATCCACAATGGACGGTCCACATCTCTCGGATGGTCCATCCCTTTTGTCTTTATAAACTTTGGCGCCTTTATATCGTCGTCTCAGTAGTCAAATCGGCGAAAAGATCACCGTACACGTCACATCAGGGGCCCCCACGGACGACTGGTGTGCAATCCTAAGCTGTCTTATAAGTTATAAGAGATGGTGGGGGGCAGATCAACCGTTGAAAGATAGGCTCACGCAATCCTGTCTACGGCACTGTGGGCCGTCTGATTTAATGCCAGGTTGCGGACTTTTGGATAAACCCCTCTTTATTAGCATTTTCTGGGATAAGAAAAATGTGATAAATGGGGGGCTATTCTACATTCCTTCTTATGATCTTATCACTTGGGATAAGAAATTTGGGATAAATGAAAAAGTTATCTCACTTTGGGCAAATGACATTTTTACCCTCAAAATCTCTCTCCAACTAGTATTTCATAATATGTGCTTGGTGAAAATGTTTTGATATTGTTCATCATTTAGTCACACATATTTGTAATAATATGTAAATTAAGGTGAATTTTATCAAATCGGTTTGGAGAATTCAAGAAATTTTTTTAATATGTAGAATATAAAATTATAAATATCTACTGTGCATAAAACCAAAGAAAGAAAATAAGGTCGAGAAAGAGCTGATTTTGGGAAAAAGAAATTTATCGTCTGCCTCTAGTTCTCTCAATCGTCACCTACACTAGTGGTCTATCCCTCTCCCCTACCCCTAGCCTCTTTGGCTAGAGAAGAAGGGGAAGACTAGTTTTTCCTCTCGTGAGGATTTTAATTGTTTTTCTCTTTATTTTCTTCCTTATCTTTTTGTCACTTACCATTTTTCCTCTCATTTCCTAATTTTTGTTATCGCCACTCCCTTTGTTGTTATTGCCAAGGTCAGCATTCGCTGTGTCATAGAGGTCGTTGCGTCCTTTTTCTTTGTTGCTGCCTCCCCTACAATATCATCATGCCTCTTATCGTCGTTACTGCTTCTACTCCCCTCTATGCCCCCACTCTTTTCCTTTGTTATCACTTCTCTATACCACAACCATTCCTCTCCTCTTCAATGCTTAGCCTCTTCGTTATCGCCATTCCCTTACTACTCTCCCTTGCTGCTGAACTTCTCCTTTTTGCCACCATTGAGCCTTAGGAGCCATCGTTAGACCGGCTATGGTCAAAGCTCATAAAATTAGGAGGAGAAACTTTTTTTTTTTCTATTTCTTTTCTTTAGATCTATTGCTTAGCTAGTGTGAATCCATAGTGATCATGATAGAATTGCCAAAGCTTGATCTTTCAAATGATATAGCGACTTGGGCAATACTTTTTGCTTTATTTAATGTGCCCGTCGGGGCTCGATGCTATGAAACAAATACTTGGGCAATTCTTTTTTCTTCTTGTATGAGACTTGTATTATTTAACTAAATAATAGAATAACTTACACTAGTAATAGCTATCTTTTTCTAGTACTAAAAATTAAAATACTTCTTTTAAAATTAGCCTTAAAGAAATCCTAGTTACGATAAAAGCATTATCCTTTAGCCAGTGATAAGTTCTTACTTTTATCACAATCGTTATTCATGTTCTTTATTTGGTTTAGATCCATTTAGGCATATATAACACGTCAAGGAAATAAGATTACAAACATCTAGTATGCATCAAATCAAAAGAGCCGAAAGATAACAAAATCAATTTGATCACCTCTTTTCCTTCCTTCATCCTAACTATTGTAATCAGGACGAAATTGATTACGTGTGATCACAAGTCCATCTTGTCATGCGGCTGCGGCTGTCTCAATTGATTGAGACGTATAATTAGGACCAAAGTTTGGTGGGTATGAGGAGTGTGGCATGTGGTTCTGGTCGAGTTCATGTTGAAGAATGAATCAAAGCTTAAGGTTATCCAAAGATGGTAGTAGTACATTGGTGATGAGGATGGATGCATTGGCCGACATATTTTCCATCGTATGACATAGAGTAGTGTGACATTATGCTGTTGTTTTTAGGTTAATTATATTTATATCTCTCTATATTTATCTTCGTTTTTCACATGCACATTCTAAACTTTATATATATATATATATTCACATAGATCTCCTAAATTTTTAAAATAATATATATATTTATATAATTCTCTTAATCTTTGCGATTTAAAAAAAAAATAAACCGAGCAGCAGTGAACTCAGTTTAGCCGACTTAAGCACTTAATTTACATATGGTTTAGGTTAAATTTATAACTATTAAATTTGTCGTGCAAAACTAATGGTGATTACTATAAGTAATTAAGATAAAATGACTAAATTGCCCCTCATCTTTAAATTAGAATGGACCATAAGAAAGTTTATTTACTAAAGTTTTTAAAGTATAAATGAGAAAATTGAAATCAAACCAAACAATTGAGAATGTATCTCAAACCACATAAAGGTCCAAAAGATTGATATTATATTCTTACAATAAAACACAAGAAATTTAAGTGAAAAATATAACTTATTAACAAATATTTAAAAGAAAAGTTGGAAATAAAATTGAGGGGGATAATTGCTCGTCCAGCTTATATGATTAGTCTGTGGATAAGTTATGATCTGTAAACCATTTTGAGAGAGGAAGACATACTAGATACTATTACTTAACTGTAGTTTATGAGCTAATCTTATAATGAGACAAATATAATAACTTAGTCAATTATATATGAAGTAAAGAATTCAAATTCGAAGTCTTCTTCAAATTTTCTTTGGGTTTTTTTTCTTTTTCTTCATCCTTTTCGTTGGAGGTAGCAAACACTGCTGCACTGGCAAAGATGAAGTGTTTCCTGGACATATGGGAGCCTTTGTCGTGTTCTTGGTAAAACTTAGATAATTAATAAAGATGATTACGTATTAATATGAGAGAGAGAGAGGATGCTTACATATAAGAATTTAGATTATGTAGCTTTATCGTCAATTTTTTTTCCTCAAGTGCAAAGTACCAAAATCAGTCGATGACATAAATATTTAACGAGAAAGAGGAAAAAAAAACAGATTAGATTTATAATAATTGATATAATAAGAAAATTATTCAAAAAATACTATGTATGTTACTATTGTGTAAATTTCTTATGTTTACTCCTGTATATATTTATATATTCTCTAGTCTTTTTTAAATGAACACTGCTATGCTTGTAAAAAAGGCCGTCGAAAAAGCCCGTGAGTTCATGAGGCTTGTGGGTCTGGCTTGTTTAGAGCATGGTCGAGCTTAGTTCGAGCTCTAAATGAGCCAAGCTGAGCTAATATATTAGGCTCGAATGTGTTATTGCGCCAAGCTCAAGCTCGGCTCGATTAGGCTTGACAATATAGCATTATATATACTTATATATATTATAGCAAACGAATTCTTAGACCCTAGATCCATCGATTAGACTCCCATGATCTCGTCCTCTCCTCTTCCCTCAGCCTCTTCCCTCAATTCTTTCCTATGTCGGTGACACTTAGTCACTGTCTCTGTCCACCTCCATGGCTTTGCCCTCCCTACCCTCTTACACCTTCATTAAGCTAGCGCGACCAGTGAGCGAGTCTCTTCACCTTCATGTAGCCTCATCTCACCTTCGCCGCCACGTGGGGCACCGTCGATACCACCGCTGAGGCCCTCTCCCTTGAGCTCTCTGCTCGATTCTTCGAGGACAAAATGAAGACAGGAACGACCCAAGGCCCTTTATCACTCTTCTTTCAAACAAGCTCTCCTAACCA
This sequence comes from Typha angustifolia, assembly GCF_048772165.1. Lineage (NCBI taxonomy): Eukaryota > Viridiplantae > Streptophyta > Magnoliopsida > Poales > Typhaceae > Typha > Typha angustifolia. Next base: position 3,233,211 of record NC_133252.1, on the reverse strand, counting down.
CTAGTCGACAAAGGAAAAGCTCATCGATGCAAAGGTCTTCTTCTTCAAGCTCTCTACTTGATGTCGAGTCCCTCTTCGGTAAGTCTCTACTCAATTTGACACTATTCGGGTCTAATCGGATCAAATCACGAGGATATCGGGTTTGATGAATCAAGTATATTCATCTTTTAGTTAATTCATGACGTAAGCCATTAAGACAAGTCTAATTATGTTTTGTAAATTCTTAAGATAAGTCTAGTTAAGTCATAAAACTACTAAGGCAAATTTGATTAAGTCATGTAAACCTCTAAAATAAGTCCTAGCTAGTTTTAATCGTATAAACCTTTAGAGTTATTCTCAATTATAAGTCATTATACCCCAACATCTATATTTAGAGGATGTGGACTTCTTTGTTTATTCATTCAAGCATCCAATAAAGAATTAATAATTATATTTTAGCCTAGACTATTTTACAAGTAAGACTAAGATAATTTAGAAGTAAAAGTAAATTAATTTTAACCATTTATCTTTTTAGAAATAAATCTAACTTTGAATCATAATTCTACCTTCAACTCATAGCCACCATCACATCTACAAACCACCCTACCTTACGACCGTCCACCACCATCGTCTGCCACTCTCCGACAACCGCTGCAACGTCGGATAATTATGAATATGTCTAATTCTCACATTTTTTCACTATTTAATTTTATCTTTTCATTCCAACTTCAAAATCATTTCTAAGGCTCCCTCTCATTAAAATATCATTTTTTATTTCTAGATCAATAAAGATATGGTTTATAATACTTTCTAATTAGGCTGAAATAAAGACGGCGATGATGCCAATGCCCTCTCACTCCTCATCGATGTCCGACCCCCAAATCCTTCCATTGAGTTAGAGATGAGTTGAGTCTAGCTAAGCTTTTCTAGCTCTAGCTGGGAAATTTAGCGGTCGAGCCGAGCTGTGTTGGGCTGGGCCAACAGTTCGATGTGATTTGAGTATTATCTTAGTTAAATCTTGTACGCCCTTTGAGCTTGAGGTTTGTTTCTTCATGCTGTGTTAGTAGTGGGGCTTTTCAAAACATCTCCCTTATGTATGTGCATCAAGCTCGTAACATCTTAGAATTAATGAAATTATCGGCCTACAGGTTTTTCATGTATTAAAAAAACAAAAACATTGAAGAGTATCTAAGATAGAACTCCTAGTTTAAACCCGAACCTTCCTGGACTAAAAGGACTGAGATCCAACATTGGGCCAAATTTCAACTTGAAAAATCCATTATAGAGTTTAAGGACAGCCTTAAACATATTCCAATTAATATTGATTTTAAATTTCTCCCTGACTCCACTTAATCAAGAAAATAGAAGAAAAAAATTGAGAGAAAAAAAAGATCACTGTTATCTATAAGCTTTAGATTTTAAAGTAGGTTGCGAGTTTAAATCCTGCCAAACATATTTATCAGTTAAAATATAAAAGCTCTGCTAATTAAAGTCAAATCCATCTATAAAAGCTTTAGATTTTAGAGCTTTTAGAGTAAGCTGTTAAGAGAACAAGAATGACTTCAAACTTGACATCTCAGCAACCATAGTCATTATTCCTTCAACCTAACAAAGCACTGATTTAATCAAGAAGATTAACAAAGGCACAGGTAAGGTGTTTTGATAACCTCCTATCATTCTAAAGGAATAGTGGGATCAGAAAGAGTTCAAAGTATGAGTACTCAACCTCTCAATCACATTTAAAAGTTGCTTAAGATGATGGTGATCACCAGTTGCATTCATCCTTATGCAGTTATGTGAAGAGCTCTGCCCTGAGATTGTGTGCATTGAAGCTCATCAAATGTTCTTTTTTCTCTGAGAGTTATCAAATGCTTTTCACAGTCTCAGTTAGGTGAGAGAGCAGGTAGGGATTCTTTGCCAGCAAGTTTACTCAGCCACAAATAAATCGAAGAATCTAATGATCACCAGTTACTTGCCAAAAGCAACCTGTTTCATCTCTTTGCATTACTCAAGTCACTGTTTCTCTTAACAGTTCTTCTTATGGACAGGTCATTGTTTACAGTTGCTCTTGGGCAGAGCAGCTCTCAAAACATCTCCAGTTTTGGTGGAATATTTTCATGAAAGCAAAGTTTGTCTAGAGACATTTATTCTCCATTTTAATGGGCCTAAACACAGATTGTCATTATCATTGATTAATCAAATGGGACATTATTTGATCGAAAAGGATGCTAAGCTCTTTAAAACAATTTATTGACCAGATTATTAATGAGAGAAGTGGCAAACTTGGATGTTCCAATCACCTGGAAACTAGTAGAAAAGTAATGGAGAAGAATCCAATAGTTGTCAATTTCACTCTCCTATTAGAGTATAAGAGGACACCTTTACCCCAGCTTTCTTTACTCAATCAATTTCTTATAACTTATAAACTGAAAATGGAATCACTCAGCTTCTTAAAAGATTAAAGGAAACAAAACAAAATAGATACAGAAAATGAACACCTAGTATGTTAATTGTTTTTTTACACGTAACACCATTCATGTATATCTAGACTACCTTCAGTAGAATTTTGATTATTCTAAATAAACACTTGCTGTAGGGTGACAAAATAGGAAACACTTTCTTCATGTATCAGGATGCTAGTTTTGCCACTTAATGCAAAAGTCTATGCCAAGATCTAACAATTCCTGGATGGGGTAAAACATCATTAACTAGAAAAAGAGGCGCGCCTCTCCTACGACAAACCCGTGCAACAGTTTGCTGGAAGATCAGACGGTTAAATATGATGAACATGTATTGAATTAAGCATCCTTCACGATCTCAGAACAAGTACACAAAGTTACAAGATAACAAGTACACCATGAAAATATGAACTAACATACATAAAGAGATTAGCTAAACAAGGAACAGTAATTCCCTCCAGTTACAGAATTTTGCCCTTCTCGCCATGTTTACGGTTGATGCTGTTGTTGCTGCTCACCTTGCCAAGCCCAAACAATGTCCTTAAGCGCTGGTCTTATGTCTTGATTCCACAACTTCTGATATTCAATTGTATCCCCATTGGTCTTTTTCATCTCCACCAAATGGAATGTAGGAGTTACCTCAAAAATCTCGGCATCCATAGCCAAAACCCCCTTTCTTCCTTCTCTTGAACCTTCAATTTTCAATACTCCTCCATCCTTCTTCTTCACTTTTAGCCTCAAACGCTTTGCAATATCCTCCAGCTTTGAGATAATTGTAGAGGCCGGCTTGCTTGATGTAAATCTTGCTTCTTGTTTGTGGTCGTTCTCCTCAAACAAGCCTGAAAGATCAAATCCTACTGAAAGGGAGATGATATCAAAAGCATTCAAGTTAGCAAGTTTCCCGGCCTCCTGCTTCACATCAAGTGTGCTACTATCGGTGGAGCTAATTACTGTACTAACATCAACAGGAACAATTTCTTTGGTTTCCATATTACGCCGGATTAACTTGCTATCAAGTCCTTTTCTGAACCAAGGATTTTCCATGATTTTTGCAATTGAGATCCTAGTAGTAGGGTTAGGATCAAGAATTCTAATTAGAAGTCTTCGGACATCCGCGGAAAACCAATTGGGACATCTGAATTCTGCTTTTCCAATCTTTCTGTACATCTCCATCAGATTTGAGTCATGGAAAGGGAGATAACCAGCCATAAGAACAAACAGGATCACCCCGCAAGACCAAATATCAGCTTTGACACCATCATATCCTTTCCTATTGATCACCTCAGGTGCAACATATGCAGGAGTACCACAAGTAGTGTGGAGCAAGCCGTCTAGCCTCTTGGACTCAGCAAGAGCACTCAGACCAAAATCAGAAATCTTCAAATTTCCATTTTCATCAAGGAGAAGGTTCTCCGGTTTTAGATCACGGTGATAAACCCCTCTACTGTGGCAGAAATCAACAGCACTAATCAGTTGTTGGAAATACTTGCGCGCAACATCTTCCTTGAGCTTGCCTTTGGAAATCTTGTTAAATAATTCTCCACCCCTAACGTACTCAAGGACAAAGTATATCTTAGATTTGGTAGCCATCACCTCATAAAGCTGCACAATATTAGGGTGCCTCACCAATTTCATCACCGAGATCTCTCTTTTGATCTGATCAATGAGCCCAACCTTCAAGACCTTCTCTTTGTCAATCACCTTTATAGCAACACTCTGAGAGGTTATAAGATTCCTACCATGGTAAACCTTCGCAAAGGTTCCTTGTCCTAACAATCTCCCTATCTCATACCTTTGCATCAAAATACTTCCTTTATTTTCTGTTCCCATTTTTATGGTATCTCTAGCACAGGACTAAATCCTACTAACTCCCGCTGAGATCTTTGCACAAGCGGGATTATCAGAAGAGAAGATTTCAACCGTCTTCACAGAGGTGGTCGTGATTTAACACAACCGTGTTTGTAAAATTACGAGCTCCATCGTGCGTTTGCACACGGAGCGAAGGCTGGCCATGTATTTGTGCTCCAATCTCATCAAGAATTAGCCAAGTCAAGCCAATTGGGGCTACACTATCATTTACATCAAAAGGGACTTTCCTCGCGTTTAAGCACATCTTTCAGCATTCCCTAATGTTTGTCTTCCAATTTCTAGCCCACGACTGCCAATAAAAGGAACAATTATATATCATATCTACGGATGGTAGACAAAAGATTTCAAACCAAGCAACAGTTAAATCTGAAAAGCTTAAAGATTCTATTCTTTCCAAGTTCAAAGCAAACTTTACAAGCTTACATCCTTAAATTTTTCACCGAATTAGCTCCAGGAGATTAAAATAAGAACATAGAAGACATTTGTGTTGTGTTAATAGATTTTCCACACTCAAATATGATCCAGAATCTAAATAAGGAACAACCCCTCAAGCTTCCAAAAATACATCAATATGTTCAAAGATGAGTCTTTTCTTGACAGAACAAAAAAAAAAAGGAGCTCATTTTCTTTTTCGACCCAGTACGAAGGAATAAAAATGGCGACAACTACAAGAATAAGAGTACCTATTCCCGGATACAGACGCTTATGAGGAATAACTCCTCCGTTGGCGAGGCGTTGATGCGATGCGATCCGAGAATGGAGGATTCTTGAAAGCTTGAAAAGGAGGAAGCAAAGTTGGAATACCCTTCGGAAAACTAAACGCTTTGCATCCCTTCTTATTCGCCTTCCGAATAGCATCAAACTATGCCCCCGGCTTATTCCAATTTGGAAGCATCCTACCTCTCCGCCAGTCCTCTCAAATTACCAAACTACCCCTAGCTTCCTCCAACGGTCCGTGGTGGGACCCCTGACAATAATTGTACTGCTACCAATCCAGGGCTCGGTAAACTTTAAATCAAACCTAGAAAAGAAGGAAATAAAATACATTTCAGATAGGTATTTTTCATATATAATTACTTATAATAACATCAGTTGTTCACAACGGGCCCCATTAAATCTGACCCATTTCAATAACATATCTCAGTATCGCTTAATATTAACCTTATTAAATTTGATTATTTTGTTTTTAATTAGTCATTGTAAAATAAAAAAGAACACTTTAATTGCTTCCAAATTAAAATTAATGTACGTCTGCGATGTATTTATATATAGATTAGGACCAACCACGTATTCATATCCAGGAAGCTGCTTCAATGGCTTAAGGGTATTTTCTTCTTATTTAATAAAAAAGAAAATTAATTAATTAATTAATTAAGGGTATTTTTTTTGTTAGCAAGGGAATCTGAACTTATAATAGTCACACATTGTATACTCATGTTGTCACATATATATATATATATATATATATATATATATATATATATATATATATATATATGGGGTTTGTTTTATAACTGGCGCGTGGTACCATCAACCAACATGTCCTAGCGCCTAAACCAGTAACATCCTGAAACGTGTCCAAGTCCGACCTCCCTTAGGTTGCACCACAAGCACAAGTAATCCGTGACGGCAGGACACTGCACCCCCCCTCCTTCCATGTAAATTTTCAAATAGCACCCTATTTATTAATACTTTTAATTAGCATCCTTTCTTTAAGTTATTTATAATTTCTCTACCCATTCATCTCCGAGATTAAGTTCTAAAATACGTAAAATAATACCTTTGTATGATTTCTCCAAAAACTTCCTCCCAAAGCTAAATTTGTCTTAAGGTAAATATTTAGATAAAGTTATTTCAGGTCGGTTATATTAGAAATTTTTCTCATAGTTATTAATTTAGTAATTTATTCACGTGCATATTTTTTTGCTTTTTTTGTCCTTTTCTACCTCGGAAGTAATTTTATGTAGGTTGTTTGTGGTATGAGCTTTAATGATAGTCTTGATCTATTGGAATCGTGATGGAAACATAGAAAGCCCTAGTATCGTGGTGTTTTTGTGTACTGCTTTATTTGTGTTTGGTACTATATGCTAACCGGCTAAATTATGGGATTAAATTATTTAAAATATTTTATGTGGATGAAATGAATAAAATCTCACATAAGAGTGATTTCTTAAATAAAATTTAAAAAAAAAGAATTTTTATAAATCACTCTCTATATTTTATCTATTTTATAGTTCGCACCCCATCTTTGAGGATTTTATAAATCGACCCTTCCTTTTTTCCTATAATTCTCATTTAACACCCTAATATTATTTTAGCTAACTAATATCGATCAAATTACTAAAATATCCCCGCCATTTTCTCTCATTTTCTACATCCTTCCACCATCTTCCCCACTACCTCCTCCACCGTCCGTTGTTGTTGTCGCCACCGCCGCCACTTTCTTTTCTCATCTTCCCCCTCCCCCTCTCCTCCTCTTTCTCCTCCTCCTTCTTTGGAAAGAGAAAAAAGAGAACAAAGAAGATAGGGGTAATATAGGCATTTAAAAAATAATTATATATATTACAATGGAATATTCTTTTTTTAGTACCGTCTAAATTAAACCAGGGTATTAAATGAGAATTATAATAGAAAATTAGGGGTCCGATTGTAAAATCATCAAAGACAAAGTATAAATAACAAAATAGATAAAAATATAAGGTGTAATTTATAAAAATATAAAAAAAAAAGAACAATTTTACTAGGGAGTTACTGTTGGAGAACACAGACAGACACCATGAGCTCCAAATCTCTCAAAATTCTTGTCCCCTTTGTTGGATTCCTTTGTTCTAATGCGACTTAGACATCTGATCAAAGTGATATCCTAATTGTGGATGGCTGGAATTCCATGTCATCACTCCACGGGCCCCTCTTGGACGAGCTTGTATCCATTATTGTACTTACCAAATACTAATTGAGGTTGGGATGTCTGCAATTAAGTGGATCTCAAGGATTTACCTGGAGCTTTCACCTTAAGATGTTGGACACGTCAAAGATGGTAGTTTGATCCAGGAGTTGGCTGACAAATGTCTTGTTTGGAGTGGTTGGTGTTTCCACGTCAACGTCGCCATTTAGTCACCACATTGTCGCACATCGGGAGTGTTTGTGGCTTCCACATGTCGTGCATCCGGAAGATGTCATTACTATTGGATGATAGTGATTAAGGAAATCTCGGAAGACTTGCAACCGACCCTTGTCCTTCCTAATTCACTTTTATCTTGTCTATTATGTAGTGGGTTATTACTAGTAATTTCAAAATTAATACTAGTCTAAGCTAGACCCATTTAAGACGTTAATTTTTGGGGAGTGATATCCTATCTTTTGCATTTTATTATCATCCCTATATTTTATTTTTATTGCTACAATTTATCCCTTTTTAAAATGTATATAAAAAAATCCCTCTTCTTGTTAACCTAAGTTAAGATCTCGTCCTTCGTTAACAGTTAAACATTATAAGAGCTATACATTAGAATACACATATTATTCATCAAAATTATATTTTATATCACACACCTATTTATTTATACTTAATATTTTTATCCCATCAATCTACTTAATATTAATCAAAGGCCTCACTTTGGAAATAACAAGTAGAAATAAATTTTCTAGAATTGCTCTTAATTCTGGCCTAGTTCACATAGGGAATAAAGCTGAAATAAGAATAGCAATTTCTATTTGTTATTACCAAAATAAGAGATTTATTTTATAAATAACTATTCATATGTTTATTTGTATTCTAGAATAAGAGTATAATAATTTTATTTGATGTGATATAAAATGAAGAAACAAATGAAAAAAATTATTTCATTTTTTATGAAATTATGATACATATTATTTGATTTGATATAAAGTAAACTGATGGGATAGATATCAAATTAAAGATAAATTCCTAATCGGATTAGTGTGTGATATAGTATATAATAAATAATATTTGTATTTAGAATATGAGTATTATGATTTTTAATTATTATTCTGAAATAAGAGTTTGTATTCTAAAATAAGAAAAAAAACTATTCCTCAAATAAACAATAGTTGAAAAGACTAATGATAAGATATTTTTGAGACAATAAAATAGAAAACATATGAATGGAATACTAAACACTCATATTGTAAGGTGCTAATGATACATAATAAGAGCAAAATGTAAACATAAATTACAAAACTCCGTAAAATAAATCGATAGGATATATATCAAAGGTAAATTTCTAATTGGACTTAGTGTATGGTATAGTATATAATGAGTAGTATTTGTATCCTAGAATATGATTATTATGGTTTATAACTATTATTTTAAAATAAGAGGTTTTATTCAAGAATAAGGAAAAAGCTATTCTTCAAGTGAACAGGAGTTAAAAGACTAATTGTAAAGATATTTTCAAGACAATAAAATAAAAATATAAGGATCGAATACTAAATACTCATATTGTATGGTGCTAATGATACATAATAAGAGCAAAATATAAACATAAATTGCAAAACTCCTTAAAAATAAAGGTTATAAGTATCATCTTTGGTATCGGAAAAAACGATACGTGTCGATTATACCATCTAACCTTTTTGGACGTTTTAAATCGGCTGATGTGCTTAAAATTTAAACCACCTACCATACGATATTAACTTCAACAAGGACAGGCACATCTCCATGCCATTGTTGGACAATTGTGCTGATAGAATATCACATGGGACCTGACCAAGTTTTAAACGAAAGGGACCTAAAACAACCACCAAGTGGCTCATGTGTGCCTGCTGCTAAATTCCTGCTACAAGTTCAGATCTCAAAGAAGGTGAGGTACACATCCAAACAAAGACAATGTGAGGCAAGGACTCAATAATTCTCTCCTTGGTGTAATTGCTTTTACCTGTCACAAGTCACCACTAGCTAGTTTTGGTTCATTGTTTGTATTTTCTGGACCAGTGGTCCCTTGAAAAAAAAAGAACTTTTGGTGCCAATTGATTCAATATTTTGGAGTAACATAGATTATTCTTTTGCGCCATTGGACAAATGTAAGAAGTTGTACATAGAAGTATTTACTTTGTTCAACCAGACGACAACGGTAGTCAAGTGGTTAAGTTCTTCTATACATGTATAATTAGCTTACGGACTCATGACTTATAATCAAAGAAAGTTACTTTGTTCTGGAAGACTAAAAGTTCACGAATAATGCACTAGTTTTAGGGTTTTGATGTATGCTTCTTGTATTACTAGTGATGACAATCAATGATGCTCTACTACTACATGTGGTTGTTGGTGGATCCAAGAATGTAAGATAATGTTCTATTTTTCATGTTTAATCTGGCTGTTTTGTCGTACAATCAAATATCATAAGCTGAGATCTATTAATGCGTGAGATAATTAAAATAGTACATTATGTACTCCTACCACTACCAGTAACTTGGAGTTTAGACCATGCACTGAGAATAACTACAAAGCCAGACATGATCCAGAATTTTAGGAGTAATTTTATTTTATTAAGATTTGTTACATGTATTAGATGTTATTGATAATTATAATCAATAGTCTTAACAATATTTCATCTATCAAGGCAGATGCATGCACCTCCTGAGTCAAATTAGTCTAATCTATCTAGATTAGATCGAATGTTACTGTTACTTTGTGATGAGGCATGGATATTTTCTCATGCAACATTAGATGAATACGTAGAAGATGACTGATAAGGTTTTATAATATATGTGACACATACTAATAACAAATAGTATGATCTATAAATATTTGGAAGTCATATTTGACTTGACTACAGATGTTTATAAATAAGAATTATAGCATTTTTTTTTTTGATGCATGAGTAGCCGCCCATGTTGAACAATAAGAATTGCATTATATCATGGGATACCACATGCAAGCTTGAATACTGTTATAAATTATTGTTCCTCTTTGTTAGTTTGCATGTATACATCTGTGAATGTGTTCTTTAAAATACTGCGATCTAATTGTGCAATATTTTAGATATTATTTCCATGTGATATTTATCAGCACGCATTTTTATTAGATATCATGCTTTCATAATGTTCTCTGTTGATGAATTTCATATACCAAAGTACTGGTTGAAGCATCCAAGGAAAAAAAAAATTTAAAAAGATGGCATTAATTTTTGTATCCAAGTTCAGTTGATTTTAGTTACTTCCTGGTGGCTTCATCTGAAAGAAGTGAACAATTGGTGTGTAAACCCTCCAAACTGAACAATAATAGAGTAGTTGAAATAATTAACTAAATTAAGAACATGAATGTGTTTGAAGATATTCTAGCTACAAAACCACATCCTCGTCTTATTCCCATGCAAATAAAGAATGTAATTATGATCAAGCTGCACAATTGATCTTTTTTAATACTTCTCTTGCATGCCTGACACCTGCTTTGTGCTCAGCTGCTAACTGGAGTAGGCCTGTACTGTTGTGTATTTAATGCATTCATTAATCAGAACTTTTGGCTGCATCATAGCTTTGTTGATTGTTCATTCTTTTCTTTTCTTTTTCAAATTCCTAATTAATTCTTTCATCTGGTTTAATAATAAAAGTGGTACAATTAATGGAGAAGTTAAAGCCTTTACAACATCACAACGACTTGGTTTCAATTTGCAAGATAACTCCAAGATTTACTGGCGTATCTTAAAATGCTTAGGTTGGAGAAAATCCCTCCATGATTTCTTCTTAATTTAGGCATTACTTTATGTTCAAATAGTCTTCATTGTAATTAGATCATGGCAGTACTTTTCAGTAGCCCTGGATCTAGCACTATAGGACAGTATATGCCAATTCATAAAAGATTAGCAACTGAACACAATAACAGCAGCAAGATATGGCCTTCTCCATCTTGTGCATCTTCTCTTCTCCTACTTGTTTTCCATAACTTGGTTAAGCTTACTGAAGTAGGAGGAGCATGCAAATGGGAGTTCATGATTGATAAGGAAACCAAAGGAATCAAAGAATACTGCTAATAAATAGACAATGTTCAGTACGACTACTCATTGAATCAAAAGCTTATCCTCACTATTCTTGATGGACCATATGTAAAATGTTAAAGAGAGGAATTGGAGGAACAAAACAAAGTTCGATGATAAGCTACAGTATGATCCTTCTTCCAAAACACACTTGATGTGTTTCCACTGTCACATTGCATCTTTGTAGATGAACCTAATGAAAAGTGTGACACTAGGAATTGAGATCATAAAATTTTAATAGTAAAACAAAGATACCGCTAAAGCATGTAATTAACTCTGGTTTCACCAATATCATCAGTTTCTTGAAACTCCGGCAAATTGAAGTCTTACATACAAGATACATCAAAAAGAGGATGGTCCTGATTCTCTGGATTTACAGAATTCTGCATGAATGTGTAAATTGTGAATCATCTTCTGTCAATAAATAGTGAGCCTAGATTACACCTAAATGCACTGAAAAAAGAAGGTAGAAAGTGATACAAAATCTTTCATTCTTGGTCCTCTCCAATGCTTCTCTCTTTTGGATCGATCCTGAAGAGAAGTGTCATCAACTATAGAGGCTAGGAAAGATAAAATCAACAAAGTGATAGGCTCCTCAGTATCGGATCCCTTTTGCAACTTCAAAGAAGTGTGCTACATTTTCCTCAGGGGTTCCTACTACAATGCCATGGCCGAGGTTCAATATATGCCTATGATTGCCTGCTTTTGTTACTGTATCATAAATACGCTGACTTATAAACTCTTTTGAGCCAAATAGGACACCAGGATCCACATTCCCCTGGACTGCTATATTGGTTCCCAATCTTCTACGACCTTCAGCCATATCAACCGACCAGTCCAAGCTCACAACATCGACACCTGTCAAGGGGAGTCTCTCTAATAAGCCCCCAGACCCACTCGCATAAAGTATTAATGGCAAATCTGGATGTGTCGCCTTAACAGTATCCACAATTTGTTTTAAGTAAGGCAGGCTAAATTCCTCAAAATCTACAGGGCTGAGTTCTGTTGCCCAGGAATCAAAAATCTGGACTGCTTGTGCCCCCTTATCTGCTTGATACTTTATGTACTTAGCCATAGAGCTTGTAAATTTCTGCAACAAAGCATGAAGAACCTGCGAAAAGAAAATTGAAAGTTACTAAATTTTGTTAATACAAGTGTACAAAATGATTCGAAAGGAGCACTGAGTAAAGGAGTTCTCTACAGCATGAAAGTGGGAAGTCTAAGGCATATATATGGAATACTTTGAAGCTTCCCCATTAGACTCGCTAACTATGGACTAAGTGATGCATTGATACACGTGCATCCTTTATTCAACATTCCATAGTACAAGGATACACACTCATATGATAAGCAATCAATTTGGACCAACTACATTCTTTTTACCCTCGCACCACTTGTTTCAGAAATTATGTGCAAGCACATAATCTACAACTTGCCTGCCTTTGAAATTTTCTTTTTGAGATTGCCTCTTTCCAACCTTGATCCATATATTTTCTCCTTCAAAATTCAGCCTTTGATTCTACTGTCTTTTTACTTGACTATCACATTTTTCCACAGCCTTGCACAATATTACAACACAAGCCAGGCCATCATCAGGATTGCTAGTTCATGCAACAATTTTACTTATCTCACATACTTTATACACATCTTCTTTGTATTCACTCATGAGACAATAGCATAGATTAGAAATGCTATATCTGCCCATTCTGCAGCATAAGATAATGCTTCAGATGTTTGAGATCATGCCACACAATGCTTCAGGCCTCATGTTTATTGACGACTCATTATGGATCTCCGAAATGACAATATTTCCTATTACATAAACCCTAACCCTCACAAGAAATTATTCATCTTCATTATAAAAGGAATATTTCCTCTTATCAAGCTCCGAATGACTTCTGCCACACAATTTCCCCATAATGTTTAAATGACATAAATAGTCTTTTACTCTTCAAGACAAATTGATCACTGAAAATTTTTGAAATGACCCCAGCCTTTCAGATTAAATTCTGAGAAGTGTCCGAAAATACAATATATGCTTTAGAAAATGGATCACATACCAGACCACACTTCAAATACAAGTAATCAGCCAGAAAATTGACAACTATTCCAACTTAAGAATAAGTGACCAGTGTAATTGACTATCTCAAGCTAATCTGACATTACAGTAATGGACAACAGCTGAAATAATTGAACAACACAATGCTTTATGCTTGTAATTGCTCTAGATATGTAATAGCAAAATGAAACTCCTCTACAGTAGATCTAAAAACAGAACCTTTCATTTAACCAATATATGAACCATACACAGTAGCCGATTTGTGATCACTAACTATATACCATATGTAGTAGCATATCCGTCAACATAAGTATTTCTATGACAAAATTTTCTTTTTCAAGTTGCCAAGCAGAGCATAATACTATAATAGAAATATAGTGTATGATACTGTATATGTCCCTGCTGACATGTAACTAATATATATATATAAGATTATCTCAAGTTTTAGATTATCTGGAGACCACTTTAATGAATAAAATAGTTACAACTTATACCTTTGGCTGAGAAAAAGCTAGTTTCTTGATCTTTGAGAAGTGCTTAGATGAACCGCCTTCTACCACATAAGATGCTAAGGTGAATGGAGCCCCAACAAATCCCAGTACAGCAGCTTCATTATTAACCTGAGAAGGCAACATGTCATATAGTGATGCATACTTTTCAGGAGAGTGAACTACACATACTATTCAAGGTACATATGGATTCGTTAATAGTATCTATAATAAATTAATTTGTTGAAATGCTAATCTCAGGATGGATCACAAGACAGCAATCCAAACTATATACACTGAAAAAACATAGCCCATATAGAGTACATTCTACATTCAACTAGTAAGAAGAAAATGAATCTGAGTGATGGATTCTCTTGGTTCCAGTTACTAATCAAATAACGTTCTTGCTTACTTTCAATCAGATAGTATAATTCTGAAGATTGTGCTACTAGAGTTGAGTGTTATAACAAGTAATAACTCTTATTAAAGGTCAGATAGAAGACATTTTCATGAAAGTTGTTTTCCCAATGACCTTCACCTGCGATATGAGCTTAAAATCCTTCAAATCTAAAAGCTAGAAAACTAGGATTAAGATGCATTTACATCTATACTTGGAATTAAATCAAATATTTGACATGAGTAGTAAACAGCTCTAGCATTGCAAGTAAGGAACACCAACGGAAAGCCCTTTAAGATGGTTCAGACACATCCAAAGAAAACCATATAGTGAATGAAGGATGTGTGCTCGACTTGTGTGACGTAATCCTAAGGCAAAAGGAAGACCAAAGGACCCAGTTAGATAAAGAAAGAACTTAGATGGCCTTTCTATTGAAAGACATTATCCCAGACAGAATTGGATACGGAGTAAGGACAATCCATTTAGCAACATCAAAGAAGGCTTTTTGTTTCATGTTCTCATTGCATCAGCTCTTCAGAGTAGATCGAGTGTCAGTGTGTTGCAATATGACATAGTTATCAAAGAGAAAATACTCGGTGCATAAACATAACAAATCATTAGACAAAGATCATCCTCCAAAGAAATAATGGATATTTATGTCTCATGACAAAATGATTAGTGACTGCAGACATGCTCAGGTAGTCCAGTGTGTCATGCTGGTTACTTCTGAGATAGGACTATACAGCATTCTGCAACTCTTTTTAGGAACTCTAACATATTTTTATAGAGGAACCAGACAGAAACCAACAACAGTTTGTACCTTGAGTAAGAGTACTCAAAATATTAAACACTATGCAATCAGCTCATAAATAAACAGTTATGAATTACATTTTCCGATGAGGGTAATGAAAAGGACAGCCTACCAACCTCTCCTCGCAAAATAGTCAACGCCTCCCCAACATATGGAACTGATTCCTCAGGAACAAACTCTGTCACTTGATCTACATCAGCAGCTGTTCTTAAAGGATTGTATATCACTGGTCCTTTTCCTTTCACAATGTCAAAAGATATGTTCATTCCAGGTAGAGGGGTAAGGATGTCTGAGAATAAGATAACCTAACAAAGTAAAAATGTAAAATAGAAGTTAATCACATAGACATCAACTGCAGCAAGTGCTACCACAGTTGTAAAATTTATTCTGAGAAGAATGAATAAACTTGAGATCATATAACTCTATTGGTAGTATATAACATAGATCCACCAGTATGGTGTTCAGTAACACTGTGATGCCTCAGACATGTTAGAAATAGTGCAAGGATATACTCTTCGCCACTACGTCATATTAATGATTTATGAGAACCAAGAGTTGTTGCATGCATATACTACAATTTATTTTTTAAGATTCATATAATAGACTAATGCAATTCCTTCAATATTCATCAATACAGAGTCATGCAAATGCAATTAGAAAGCAATGACAAGAAAAAAGAAAAATAGAAGACCATAAGTATGTATCTTACCCCGTCAGGCTTGAAAACTTTCCATGGTTGTAGAGAGATTTCAACAACGAGATCAACATTTTCTGATCTTTCACGGAAAGAAGGATGCTTCTCACAGAGTGTCTGATAACTCTGTAAGTAAAAATTCAAACCAATTATCAATCCAAAAAATGAACACACTTTGTGCACGACTACAAATAAGCTATCAACATGAGAAAGCAAATAAAATCATGTAATATTATATTGTCAGAACCACAAAGAAATAAGTGCATTAGATAATGAATCAAATAAACATTTAATGTAAGTGAAACTTTAGCTCAATGATGTGATAATTGAATGAGCGTGAACATAACATTCAATCTTAAGAAAGAATAAAGTGGGATATACATTTCCGCTAAAGAAATTGCCTTGATAGGAAGGAAAGAGTTGAATCTCCTGCTTTAATCTCATTAAAACAGATATAAAAGCTATCATCAAGTAATTTCTTGTTAGAAATCTTAAAGCTTTAACAGGAAAATATACGATGTTTACAAGTTGATGGCGTATGATAGATACAAGCATAGATGTATATGTTACAAATATTTTGTGAGTGAACAAAATAATATTTTGTCTAGTGCTACATTGCATAAACTGTGACAAGTGAATCATGAGAGGTTACACTGTTTTGCATAGAAGACTTGGTGATTGGACAATTACAGTAGGGGCACTTGAACGACCCTAATGGCGTTTGATGGTTGTTTGAACTTTGTATAACAGATTTTCCAAAGAGCAACCATTCAACATCCGTTTGAATGGGTTAGAATGGACCTCTGGGTACCAAACGATGTTCATATCACATTCGAACACATGAAGGAAAATTGGAGGGCATTCAATGCCCAACAAGCCATTTGACTGCCTTGCAGAATACAGCAAGAAGAAATCTGATTCGAAATGAGCTGATTTTGAGAAGAATGGAAGCCAATGCATTAAGGAAAGTTTTGGAGTCATTTATGTAAATATTTGAAGGATCACCTTTGGAAAGCTTCAAATGAGATTTAGGGAAGACCTAATTCTATTGGAAGAAGGGTTCATCTTTGAAAGAGATTTTGGTCGGACCTAGTCCTATTAGAAGAAAAGTTATCTATATAAGCAAGATGCAACTATTGTGTTTAACAAGCATTTGGATAAGCCATTTGGAGATCTTTTCCACATCAAAACTCTATGAGCTTTAATGGGAAAGAGGAGAGATTATTTTTGTCCAAGATCTTGGAAGTTTTACTATTGGTCATCTACATTAGCATCTTGCTGTAGTAAGATACGGGCTTTTCAATTTCATGAGTTTTAGAGGAGTTAGTGATCTAGTGCAAAGAAAGTAGTTCATCACAGAATCTAACGAGCAAAAACAACTTCAACCATTAACTGTAGGTGCCGAGAGGAAGGGTGGGTATATCTTGTATCTATATTTGATAGTGCATTAAGTTTGATCCGTGGAGGAGATTTATATTAGTTGATAGGGGTTTTTCCATGTTAAAAATTATGAGTGTGTTTTCCTTTCAATGTAAGACTCTTACATTGAACTTGTGTGGACTGACTTAGGAAAATTATAACCTAAATTCATCTTGTAAATTAAATTAATTTTTTTGGTATATATATGTATATGTACATGATGAGAAAAAAAGTAACTGAGAACTTGATCTTTCTATTGGATTGATTAAGAGTTGACTGAAGGACTATTAGCAAAGAAAAAATAAACCCTTATTGCAGTGAGAAAGAGGATAATTCACAGATGGCTCTGCAAATTCACCACAATCAATTTGTAGTTACAATATTTGAAATTATATATTCCAACTTGGTTGTTTGAAACTAACTCATCTCAAAGGAGCTCATGTCCAGCTCAAGAGGTGATTGCTTCATGACAAGCAAGTTCAGTTAGCAAGAAAACTGTGGTTAAAATATGATCGACTGGTTCTTGAATTCTTGCAACCAAGTTTTGTTGAAAGACATACATTATCCAATGTCCAACGATATATAAAGCAGCACTATCCCATATTTAGTTACATTCGACTAAAACCTTTTTTGTCATCCTTGCACCCTGAATTGGATTTATCGTCGTTTACGATCATTTAGTAATTTCTTCTACAGATATCATAGATATATCTTCTTCTGGTTAAAATAGATATAACTTCTGTACAGATATATCGTATGTTGATGACTTCAGAGAAAAAAATACCGTTAAAGGGGGGAAAAACTAAGGGATCTTTGTGTAAGATGCCTCTAATAGGAACTCCAATAGCAAGAAAAACTAGGTCGCTTAGGAAAATGGAAGAGGCGAAGCATGTATTAAACCTGCCTTCATGTACCTCCCCGCTTGCCTCATTAGCCAGACTGGTGGTCTTTCAACTTTTTCCCCTCGAACAGCATTTAGGAGGAGTGGCTCAGCTAAAGTTGCAACTTTCGGCTCCGCAATTACTTCTGAGATAAAAGTAAAAACGCTTTAGTTACACATAAATCACAAGTAGAACACTAAAGTAAACTGATTCAGCTAACTCAATTTAACAACTTTTCCCATCTTTACTGATAAATTAACTGCAAAACTTCCTAAACACATACATAATTTGGTGTGAGGAGGTGGAAAAGCACCACATTCATCACACCAAAACTTTTGGGCTTGAGCATCACTGACGGGTCGCATTCGTGTGGTCAACGAATTTGATTAAATTGAATCATCATGAACGATCACTAACCACCAGTGAGCTTAACCTTGCTTTGTAAATTCCTATCCATAACCTACATTCTTATTCCGATCCATAACCTACATTCTTATCTACAACCTTTTAAGGACATAATATAGATTCATCCATAAACCCAAAAATTGATAAATTACCATCGACCTTCATAATTATACGCACGCTTTCTACTCAGTAATCGTGGATAAAACTCAAACCCTAGCTCGAAAGTCGAAGCAAACTACTCTCAGATTATGTCAGATGGAGCACCAAAAACAAGGAAATCAAATTAGAACGAAACAGAGACGCGATTACCTCCAACAGTGCAGCGGATTGTGCTAACGCCAGATCTAGAACGAGAACAGGACGTAGATTTATAAACAACAGATGGAGAAGAGAGCGATAACGAGCTGCAGATAGACATCTTTCCCCCTCGAGCAAGAATTAGAACAACTCCTCTCCTTATCCGCCTCCGGAAGAAGCTTTAACTATTCTCCTTCAGGAAATTTTCTTTAAACCCCCTAAATTCCTCTGTAATTCGCCTTCCCTCTCGAGAGAAGTCCGTCGTTGGTCTTCGAGGGACGAACGGAGGGAAGACGGGATGAGGGGAATCCAAGGTGGATAACGTAATTCATTATTCCAAAATTACCCTCGGTGGAGCCATTGAATTCGCCATAGTGTAGCACGAAAAGGACTGAGAAGAGAAGGGTGTTTTGGGTAATTCGGCGAGAGCCTATCCGCTTCGATCTCCGGGATTGCGTTGCGGATAACTTATCGACGGACGGATTAATTCCTGGATAGATCTCCTTTGGCATCACACAAACAAGTGGGCCCCTATCGCTGTACATAGAATTGGAGTATGGGACCCAATTTTTGCACTGCTAATTGAGTATTGTAGTTGATCTGAGCATTAAACCAAGAGATTTTTTTTATCTTCAAAGTAACATAATTACAACATAAATTATTGAACCCTTTCAAAAATAGCACACCTTTAATTAGATCTAATTAATCACAATTAAAACTAAAGTTAGAGTAACAAAAGATCCTAACATAAATTACTTCCAATAGTTCTAGAGCTATAATATTACTGACATCACAGTAAAAAATCAGCGATAAATATTTTATGTATTGTACTTCAGAGAAGGGTAATTTAATTATTTATATGTATTTGTTAAAAATATTGTACGAAGATTCTATCAAAAATTAAGCAAGTTTAAAATAATTAAATTTTTTTAATAATTATTATTATATTTTTGAAAATGTAATAGCAATGCTCTGATATATGTGTCTCGGAACATATTTTAATATGTAGGTTGACTTTGAAATTCAAAATTATTTTTTAATGGATTCAAATAGCTTATTATATATCTTAACAAGAATACATCAGTATATTATTTAGATTATAAGTATTATTTTTTAATCTCTTCTCTACCTAGGCACTCGCCGAGCACCTAAGCGCTGCAAGATCCCTCATCAGCTCCACCTACCAACCGTGATCAGAACAGCTAAGAAATGAAAGATTTTAATTCATTTCACATGAGAAAGTGAAAATGTCTGAGGTCCATCCATTACATGGCGAATAAGAAGTTCTCTGCATTATGTACATGTAAACAGGTACAAAATGAAGGGTATGTAAAGAAGATGGAACAGTATCAGATGGTGTCTACTGTCAGCTTCCTCTTAGGAGGTGACTTCTCTATGATCTGCTTCTGCAAATCCATGAAACCTGATCCTCTGTGTGCAAACAGTCTTCTGAGGTTGATCACCGAGAGCTCGCGGAAGCTAGCAACCGCAAGGTCAGCCTGTACCAAATCATACCTGTAGAAATGAAATGGAAAGAAAGCTACAATCATCATATAGATAACATGGATATCACTTTGTCCAAATTTCCTCATCAAATCACATGCAGTAATTTAACATAAGAAATCACAACGGAAAACGGCCACTTTAAGAAGTTGCACTAAATCAGGAGTACCAGCTGAAACTCCTGTAGTACATTGACCGTAAGCAAAGCAATTCTCAAGGGATTAGATGAAAGGTACTTTAATGATGTAATGTCGAGTTAGAAAAAAAATCTCTTATTTAACAAAGCAGCAAACAAACTATGATTTAGCATAACCATATAATCATAATGATATGACAGTTCCTGAAATCTCTATGCAAAGTGAAGAAAAAAGTTAAGAGACAAAAGTAAGACATACGCAGGATGAACACCAATCAGAGCTACTGCCATCATTGTACAATTATGAGCAGCAGTGATGCCTCTAGGATCATCCTCAAATACCACACATTTGGAAGGTTTTCGGTCCAACTGTCACAAAAAGAATTTTCTTAGTTACATAGCATTGAAACCTAAAGCAGCAAAAAGTGGCAAGTATTGGAGGAAACTCGAAATCCTCTCCGGACCTTGATTGCAGCTGAGAGAAATCTATGAGCCATTGACTCCATCCCATCCTCCTCCGCTACAACAGCCTGCCACAAAGAGAAGGAATCATAATTGAACAAAATAGCAATATATATTAATATCATCATACTGCCGCTGAAGTGATACCAACAAGCGGGTGTGAGATGCAACATGATAATCCTCATAAATAGGTATAGGGGAAATCCCTTGTAGTAGATAACGGCGACTAGTAAAAGCAATGGACAAACCTGGAAATATTTCTTGAGCCCCATCCGTTGCAGAGCCTCGACCATATGTCTCCGCTCAAGGCAAGACACTATTGCGCAAGGAATGCCTGCTGTATGCAGCGCATCCAGCCATTCTCTTAATCCTTCCACTGGGCCATCAAGCTGGACAAGGGAGCTACTAATAAGCCGCTACAACTACCAGCATTCATAGAGATAATAACAAAAAAGATACAGAACTTTAAGAATGTTCTCATAATATATTTCTGAAAGCCGCAACTTCAATCTTTCCAATTCGCTTTCCTCTTTCACCCAGCGTAAAACCTGAACTCATACAAGAAACCAAAGGCATATAATGACAGGAATATGATTCATAAGAAGTGAACTCACAGCTGTGAAAGTGATACGAAGAATGAAATAGCATTATAGCACCACATAAGCACTTCATTTGTGTTAAATGCACAAATAAAAAAGAAAAATCAATATAAATTTCCTTCCAAGGAAACAAGTGGAAGGAACTTTAGTTACTTTACATGATTTCTGCAGATCAATAAGCAGATAGCTGCTAGATTCGCAAAATAAGTCTACAATAAAATTATAGGTTTCTTGATGGCCAAATACATTTCCATATTGCAAAGAAAAAACATTTGTTCTATTGGGTGGTTATGGAGTAACCAATTTAGATATTGATGGAAAGACATGAAAGATGGCTACTTAACTCAGCTCCAAATCACCACTGTGATTGGGTCGTACTAACCCACAATGGAGGATATGAATTCGGTTTCCCCTATAGCCTATGGACTCATACACCCAAAAAATAAATAAATAAATAATAAAATATTAATATTCCAAAGATATGTCCTGCTACTTCTATACAGTCAGATTCCAACCTTTATTAGGACATGATCAGCAGCCGCTTGAAGAATGGTCCTCTGCATATGATCATCACAAGGCATGTCCTTCCCTGCCAAGAAAAAATATTGAAAATAAAACATTGCGGTATATAAAAGTAATGGTTTTAACTTTTAAAATATTGCAATACATGGGAAAAGTAAGAGTGGCATCGAGCCATCAATTAATTAAAGGCAAAAATTAAGAGGCCAGAAGAAAACTTCTAGAAATATAGGACAAACCATAAAAAGAGGGATATTTGTGGCCAAAATTCTTCAGTGTTAGGTTCTTAATATGAATCCAATAACCAGAAACGAGAAAGCAATTGTATTAGAACATGCTCAACATTATTATATGGAAATAATTCCATACATGAAACTAGAAAATAACTACTAAAACCTTAGTTACAATAACTTGGTGTTGATGTGTAGATCCTTTTCATCCATTACGGTCTCCATCCAGGAAGGTCATCTACAACCAGGTATTGTCATATCATTTATATTTCCTGCCTCACATCATTTTTCCTTCTTTGCCCTATCAAAAGGCATCTTAGACGTTAATGAAATCATTCTTCCTTTCTAATCAACAAATGGTGCCGTTGACTGTCGGACGTGTCCAAACTCCAAACCATCTTATTGATTTTTACACAAACTATTCTTCCTGGGAAATACACCTGCTTATTCCAAATACATTAATCCGCTCATCCCTTAGTTTATCTTTTGTAACGAACCCCTATATACTCTTCAAATCCTCATCTTGGATTCCATCTAATTTAATGATTTTATGATGCCTTATTTGGACAACACTTTGATACAATAAGTTTTTCTCTTTAGCTCAAAGGCATATAATAATAGCATAACATGCTGAACACACTCATCCACTCAACTGTTCTATTATAATTCTAAGTGCAACATCCTTATCAATCTCATCTTTCTTAGTGGCCTAGAGATCCAAGGTAATAAGAACATTTCCTTTGACATATTCATTATCCATCAAGAATAATTTCTTCCCTATCTTGATCACACATCTATACAAGTGCATTCTATGCATTGTATAATGCATCCTGAAACATTTAGATTCTCAATTTCTTCCCCACTTCCAACTTAGTTTGTAACCCTCTGAAAACGAGGTCATAAAAAAAAAAAAAAAAAAACTCTCTATGGCAACTTATTTTTAATAGTTTTAGTTAGGTCATATATAACTACTACAAACAATTTTGAATTTAATTCTGAACTTTGATGCTATCGTACAGTTGTAGAAATTTCACCCATCTCTTCACGATTACCTTTACCCTAAGTCAAAGCTTTCGGCAGACAAGCCAGACATATGCTTGATCACATTGATATAATTAAAAACAATTATTTTCTTCACCAAAACCTACAAACTAATTCCTTAGGAACTATAGCATAAGCTTTCTACATATACAGATGTCATATGCAAGTCCCTCTGTTCTTCTCTACGCTTATCTCTATTGATCATGTCAAGCAAATAGCTTATATAACCAATTTATTTGGTATAAAATGAAGATTTCCAGATACACTCTTATTCACACCTTATATTTTGACTCCATAAAACTCAGGCTGTGAAAACAAGAAACTTGGTTGAGCCAAAATTTTCGATCTCAATATACACAGGAGGGTGACATTATACATCAAATATCAACTAGAAGCCAGAATCAAAGCTTCATATTTTGGGAGTAAAAGTCACCTAGCAATGAAGTCATAACCAAGAGAGTACACTCTTTATAGACTCATCAAGAATATGGTAAAGCCAAGTAAATTGAAGTATGAAATGAGTTTTACCCTCTTCCAAGGCAAGTTGTCTCCAAGTATCCAACTTGAGAGAATGAGTATCGGCCTGAGAATACAAACATAGATGTGATTTCGTAGAAGGTGAGGAAAATAAACAATAGACGAAAGCATCTAGAAATTTTTAATAAAAGAATAGCAGGAAACTAAAGAATAAGATACTTTGCAATTTAGAATGATATAAACACCTTGTCAGCACACATGTGCATGCACAAAACCAACAGAACAGAAGTCAACATCTTAGAGAATGATTAGAATTAAGTACAGAGATAACTCCACCAGTTCTATAACAGAAACTGTACAGGCTCATTACACAAAACCAAGTCAATGTTGGAAATCTGACATATTTTCAATAATATCATCTACCACAAAATAAAGAAACAACTACCATAGAATTTGTGAGATGAAGATCTAAGTGAACCTTCTGAGTAGAAAATTTTACAACCTTGACATTCTGATCTACAAGTCAGATTACAAAAGAATAAGGAGAAGGAAGTCACCATGACAAGACAGAAAGTAGAGGAATGGGAAGCAAACACATCGTTGATCACATTTTTTTATGGTTGCAGAGTTGCAAGAGGCCATATTAAAACCCAAGATACCAGCTAATGGCCTAACAACTAAAGGGTGTTCCAGAACTTCCCCCCATAAAATAATAATGAGGTACAATTTGCATAAAGAAGAATATGATTGTACCAATATCATTTCTACCAACCGGAATGGTCAGATTATATGAGAAACTAACTTAAAAGTAGGAAAGAATTTGAAACCATGTGATGTTGTAGGATGAACACATTTCCAAGAAAGTAGATACTGGACCAGTAAGAAGTAACTCAATTTGAGCAGGTGCCTCAAGATGGTAAGAAAGATCAGAATGCTATCTGCTTAAGTTTAGGATGAGAAGACAAAATAAGTAGATAACCATTAGCTAACATAGGAAGTTGTCCAAAGTAGAGTTGAATGCTAAATATGTGGTCGCCTTACAATCACAATAAGTTGGAACCTGAGGGCGTGTCCTTATGGTGGAATTTTAAGCAAAATGACACTGAACAAAAGATGGATACAGTACATGCATTCTCTTATTTTCTTTTCTAAAGGTAATAAGGAACAACATGGAAAGCGGTATATATACAATGACTTCAGAAATGGACAGAATACAAATCATATATGATTGAATGAAAAAAAGCTTCCTCAGTCACATTTTGCCTAAATTACTTTGGCTATAGTTTCTTTAAGCTTGACAGTTGACATTAAATGGAATATCAAAGACAAACAAAGACTGGTGGACTCAGTATACAACTTTGTTGTTGATAACTTGGAAAAAAAAATCTAGGAAAGGAAGAAGAGACAAAGTTAAATAATGAGATCTCCACCCTCCCTGATAAATTTGATGCATGTCCCTTTCCGTGGTGTAAGGTCAATAATTTCTAACTTATCAGTTTGGTGTGCTTCAAGAACTATTGCTATAAGAAAATTTCAAAAGGTACACAAATAGTTTTCTAGTAGTCACATGAGCATAAAATTACCACAACATTGTCCCATGAGAATATGAGCCCAAATGCCTCATCTGGCTTCATAGCATGCCTTATCCGCTGGAGGAAGGACTCTTGCAATTTGTCATTCAAATAATCCTACAGAAGAACGAAAAACTGAAAACCTAAAAACCTTTTTTCTTGCTTTCTCGTAGCAGTTTGCATAATAACAAGGAAATAATACTAATTAGTAAAATTAGCAGTATCAAACACCAGAGCTTTCTTACCACATCCACCTTTAGTGGACCATCCATTCTAAATGTCTCAAATCCTTCTCCATATTCAGCTCCAATCGCCTAACAGCAATTGATAAAAAAAATTAAGAAAATAAGCAATTTTTGCCCAAATTGAAACAAACAAATCAAAAGGTAACAGCAACCAATACCCAAAAAATTTTAAAAAAAAACTTGCCCATTGCTACTAAAACAACTTCCTTTTACAGAAACCAATTAAAACAAAACCTAGCAGAAGAAATCAAACAGAAACGAAACCCCTCACCTCCTCGATGAAAACCGGTTTGGGTATGGCCGGAAACCCATTCCCAGAGTCCTTCCCGTCGGACCCAGATGCCCTGTTTACAATCAGCCTTCGATTTCTTGCAGGCCTCAATCTCTAGCAAAAAGAACCCAAAAAACGATGTCCACAAATTCGCAACAAGAAAAGAAAACGACAATTGATAGGAGCAAAAGGAGGAGGAGGAGAAAGGCTTACAGAAAATTGAATCTTTCGAGGGAGGGCGGTGCGATGAGGAGTGGGTATTGGAGGAACCAAAGAGGAAGAGCTTGTAAAGCTACAGCAGTCCATGGTTTCGCGAGAGCCAAAGAGAAAGCGTACGAGAAGCTCGTGGAAGCTTTAAATACCTTAACAGTCCCTCTCGGAAGTAAATTAAGTTTTATTTTATGTTGCAATACCATAAACTAGACTGAGATGTATTATGTTATTTTTATACAAACCAGAGAGAAGATTGCAATCTATACTGGATAAACATAAATTAAGATATAGATAAACTTTCTATTTTCTTAATATTGTTTTAATTTTATTTTACATAAAAATCATACTCTCCAACAAAACAACAGACAGTATAAAATATAGCATATCGACCCTACTCAATTTGATAAAGATCATGTACGTAACAATAAGGAAAGGTTACAGTAGAAATCACTAGGTGGGTTCAACAACACCTCACTAATCTAACTAAGCTATGAGTTACAAAGTTATTTTTTTCTAGCTAGAGCAAACCTAACTAAGCTATGAGCTACAAAGTTGTTTTTTCTACTTGTATAGCAGACTTAAATTGATGGGAATTCCTTCGTTCGCCAAGGCAATCTTTAACTAGCAAAGCCAATTCCCAGGGAATTAACTGATATTCTCATTTGTTGAGCATGATTACCGGGTCTTAGCTATCACTAAACAACTAGACATTAGATGCAGACGCCTTTAGGAGGACTTCTTCAATTAGTAAACGCATCGCGAGCAACTCCCCATGCAAAGCGTTACTATAATTACTTAGAAAAGAAGTTTTGCCCAAGTAGATATCCGCCAGGAACTCTAACATAATAAGACATGCACCACCTTCATTTGAGCCCTTCCGAGCGACATTCGTCCAACCCACCAGATTACCATAGTGGATGTCAATCCTAACTTTGTTGTGACAAGAGGGCGAGACTGGTGAGATTGGTGGGGCGCGATGAGGAGAGGAGTTTCCTTTCCAATGAGTAAAAATTTAGAGTAGGCTAGTACTCTGAGTAGACAAGGTTTTTCCCCTCCAAAAATAAGTTTGTTTCTAGCTCTCTAGATGCTCCAGAGAAACATTGAAGCAAAAGGCTAAGGCACTGTAGTCCTTCAAGTGATCAAAAGTCCTTACAATCCAATCCTCCAACAAGCTGAGCTTGAGCGAGTCGGCTCCAGCTCAGGCTCGACTCGAAATTAATTTCGAGCCTCAATTTTAGGCTCAGGTTCGGCTCAACTCAATTCGAGCCTGAATTGAGTTTATTATCAAGCCTTATTCATGTTGAGTCCGACTGAGACCGAACCAAGCCAAAAATTATTTAAGTTGAATTAAACTTAAGTGGTTAAATATTATAAATGTTTACTAAAGTTTAAAATTTTAAAATTTAACCTAGAATATTAACCTTAAATTTTAACAAGCCCAAAGGCAACCCTTTCTCGGAATACTTGTCAAGTCTCTTCGCCTCCTCTCATCGTTCTCAAGGACATCGTCAACCACGTCCGCCTCTACGACAAGTACCCCCTTGGCTCCGACCTTGGCTATGGTGAGTTCGGTGTTACTTGCCTCTGCATTAACTGGTAGACCTTTGAAACCCTAGCGTGCAAATCCATCCCCAAGCCAAAGCTCCGAATAGTTGATGTCGACGACATCCGTTGCGAGGTCGCCATCATGTCGTCACTCTCTGACCACCCCAACATCATCCCCCTTGGGGCCACATATGAGGACGCCAACGTGGTGCCCTGAAGAAGGACTCGGAGACAATGGGCCGATGGATTAAGGAGGAGGAGGAGGACACGGAGAGACTGAGTGAGTGAAAGGGATTAGGATTTGGGAATTAGGATTTGTCGGTATATATATCGAGCCTATCGAGCCAAGCCTGAGCAAGTTGGCTCTGGCTTAAGCTCGGTTTGAAATTAATTTCGAGCCTTGAGCCCAGGTTTGGCTGCTGAGCTTTCAAGCCAAGCCCAAGCCGCTCATTTATTTTAACACCCCTACAACTATCCTAGGGTCTAACCCAATCGATTGTTAGATTAGAATTGATTAGAAGAAAAAATGTCAAAAAAAAAAAAATCTTATTCACAAAAGTTTCTATTCTTTTATGAGGGGCTTTTTCTTTCTTTTTTTTCTTTTTTCTGTGACAAGACCATTGACTGAGTTTGTTTGGTGGGATAAGATCTGTGCACGAGGGAGTTATCTACCTGATGGAAATATCAACAAATGCATATTTAGTGCAATCTTTGCATCCACTTGTTATCTGGCATTGCTAGGAAACGAGGAATGGTACAATAAGTTGGTCTAATAGATCTTTCAATAAAATTAAAAAACAAATTGTGAAGTAGATAGTGAGACAGAAAGCATAAGCACAAATTGATTTTAATCGTTAAAGGATACAATATATTATTATTGGTTTGTTTCCTAATAACTTAATTTTTTTTTTAGATTTAATTGATTATTTAGTAAGATATCAGTACCAAGGTCGTACAAACTTATAGCACATTGAGTTCAAAAAATCTAATCATAATAACTCATGATCCAAATGATGAGTTCAAAAAATATCTTGTAATTGTTAGTCCCAGCATCCTGCTTGATCAAAGAAGCATTTAAATTTACTATACAAAAAATGAATCCAAACAGAGAGCATGAGCATGGATACATTGCATTTAGATTAAAACAAATATGAAATCCATATATTGCCATTCAAACAAAACCACCATCTAGACTTACAGGACTTAACAAGTAATTGTGCATAGACTTCATACATTAAATGTCAAAGGATAAAAGAAAACAAAAACAGAGCCAGGTAAATCCAACCAAGGAACAGAACATCTCTTGTTGTTTACAATAGCTTTGTCTCTTTGTAAATAGCCAAGTGACTTGCCTTCGCCTTGCTCATTTCCAAGAACAAGAGCAGCACATTCATATGAAGCTTTCTTCCTTCAACTTATCATCCAAAATCTTCAAAGATGACTGACAGATAGGCCCTATACAGAAGGAAAACTCACTTAACAATGTGAATGTGAAGTATATCAGGAGTAAAAAGTATTAGAAAATGAATGTAAATATATAAATTATTATTCTCTACTATCTTAAGTTTTTAATATGATATCAGAACTTCGAAATTATAAAGTCCAAATATAGTGGCAAAAGGAAAGGAGCATACATTCACAACGAACTAATGGAGATATTTACATGAAACAGAAGAGGATTAAACAAAGGAAGTCTTACCATTTGGTTGAAGCGCCTCCATCCGGGGGTCGACGAACAGGGTGCCCGAGACTCTTCTTCTCTGTCGACCAGTTCACCATTGGAGAGAGACCCCTCTCTCTCTCTCTCTCTCTCTCTCTCTCTCTCTCGCTCTCTCTCTCTCTCTCTCTCTCTCTCTCTCTTTTGCTCGTCTTCCTTGGTTTATATAACAATATGAAGGATATAAATTTGAACTGTAGCAATGCGGCGCATGAGAGGGCTTTCGTTTCATCAGTTTGCTAGAATGCGCGGCGATCGTTGGTCAAACGGTCAGTGGCAATTTGGGAAAGTCTGCGCGGGGATTTCAAAAGGTCAAGATTAAAAAGGGAAATCGAGGTTGCATCACCGTACAACGTCGCGTCGCTCGTCGGCGGCGGTGATATCGCGCCTCTTTCTTGGTCGCCGTAATTTGAATGACAGGAATGCCCCCCAACTCATTTTTAATTACATCCAGAACTAAACTATACCTCAGTCCTCAGGTCCTCATCCTCTCATATATTCTTTTATTTATTTTTTATGACATTATGTTTATTACCTTAATAAAATTTATTTATTTATTTTAAAAAAAGAGATAAGTTAAAATTAGGGGTAGCAATTGGATCGGATTGTATTGGGTTGGTGCTATTATGTTGGGTCAAGCTTAAGCTAATACAAATACAAACACATCATATTTATTAAATATATTAGAATATTAAACACTAACTCCCAACTTGTTTATTAATACTCATTTAGTTTAAGAATAAGGCTACAATACTAGAAAAAAATTAGCTAATACTCAGATAAGTTAGTTGAATATTAGTATAAAAAATAATAATTATATTTGATACGATATCAAAGTGAATTTGTATTGAAAATTAGTGATATTTTAAATCAAATAACAAAAATATCCTTGATTGGATATAGTGTAGTAATAACTATGTGTTCTCTAATCTAAAAACAAAATTATAATTTTAAATTATTATTAAATATATTTTTAAATATTATGAAATAAAAAAAAAGAATAATAAATTAGTATACTAGAAAAATAAAAAAATAACTCTACACCGGAATAAAAAGACTTGTTACAAAAAAAAACTATATATTTATATTCCATATGTGAATGGGAACTTAAATTATATGTAATTTTGATACCTACTAGTGGAAGATGTAAATACTTCAAAATAATTTTCGTTATCTTTCTGATTTCAAGGCTGGAGGCATATACTATGGAATTTAACATAGTTAACAAAAGAGCCATAGGATCAATTAATACTGTAATTGCATTATTGAATGCCTTTGAAGAGGCACATGTCTCATTTAATATGTAACACAATAAAATTAATGCTTCATATCCAACGCAAAACACCTGTGAACATGCCTCAAATCCACCTGCTAATCGTGCTTATAAATAGCAGTGCCCAATGAGAGAGAGCATGACTTAAATATTCAATTACTATCACCTATCTTCTAAAGAAAGATCTGAGAATGACTCACTCCCAAATTAACCAATATTCCTCCTTTCACTTGGCCTGCCAAGTGAGAGCATCACTACCTAGATGATGGCTCCATTCACATTCCTTTCTGCCACAGCAACCAAGGAAACAAACAAATACACTGCAATGCAATGCAATATTGAGTTAAAGTGGTAACCCAAAAACTTTAAAAGCTTGATGATTTTTATATTTTATGTTCTAGATTTAAACTCAAGATCTCTGCTCTGATATCATAATAGCTCACCAACTATTATGAAAACGGTGACTCTTATATATTCTTTTCGGCGTCCGAGAGAAAAACTGGCTCTAGTTGTGAATCTCGAAAGGGGAGGAAGAACCCTAATTTATTTAAAATGCTTTTTTACTACAACGAACAACACAATAATTTGCAATATGATCATAACATATCAAAAAGAAGCAAAAATAAGAATTAATCTGAAATTTATTATAAATGCCCTATAATATGCTAACAGTAGCTGACAAACAATTCATTATTTTATAAAATTAAAAATTGAGAATATATATAGAGGATAAATTGTTATTTTTCCAGTAATACCAATTCTGGAAGTACTCACACAACAAATAAGGGACTTAATCAGAGGGTATAAGATGAATTCCTCAATAAGAAGAGGGAGGATAAAAGAAAATAACATCACTTAATTATTAATTTACTTTTAAATTATGACCTACAGTAGTATCATCAACCACCTCATGAGCTTCGTCGCCTGAGAACAAATCCTTGCAAAGCTCGCCATAAAACTTACACACCAACTCGACAAACACTGGACACTTAAGATTATCCCAACAACTCAACAACTCCTCCACATCCATCAAATCCCTCACCTTCCTCTCCTCCACAAGCATCTCCATCAAGTAACTCTCAAAGCTCATACAAGCCTCCTCTATCTCATCAGGCACTTCCAATCCACTCTCCTCCCTCCTCAGCCTCACCATCTTGATGTACGCCGGCGTCACCGGCGATGAGAACGGCGCCACGACTCTCTCGGGCTCCGATAGGCTCGGTAGCTCCCCGATCTTGTCCATCTCCTCGGATCTCATCGACATCAGCGGCCAGAAGACGGCGCGAACCGACCGGAAGTTCCTTCTCCGGCGACGTCTAGGGCTCATCTTCTCCACGACTCGGTGGAGGTTTCGGAACTTGAAGGCACGTAGAGAGATGGGTCTGTGGAAGAGAGTTAGGGCTCCTTTGCATGGTGTGAAGAGAGAGCAGTTAGCATGGCTTGGGGTTGGCATATCGGATGATATTTCCTTTAGAAATTTGCAAGTTAGAAGATGTTTATATATATAACTTATAAGGAAGGTTTGGTGGTGGAATTCACGTATATGGATGGTGGTCATCATGAAGGGTACCTAATAATTAGCTAAATAATTAATATTGTTTAATATCAAAGAACACTCCATGCACGTAGAAGTTTTAAAAAACCTTTAACGTTTCTATATCCATTATTACACCAAGTTGAAACAACTGTGAAAGTATCTATTTAGTCTTTCTCAGAATATTTCACAGGCTAGTCAATAGTTGGATTATTAAATAAGAGAAAGAAGAAGTATAGCTTTACTGTACTTATATTTCATTTGAATATGATTACATCTAAACCCAAATTGTATTTTAGTACAGGAGAAAGAGGGATGCATGTAAGGTATTGTGGACTATTTTAGTACACTTTTGTTTTAGTAGACAGAGAAATTGTCTAAATGATTAAATTAATTTGATCCAGTCATAATGTTAAATTAATTTCTAATCCTAATTTTTATCTATTTAATTTATGCTAGACAATTACTCTGGCCTAATGGGCTCGATTGATCGATATTTTGTGGATCGTGTCAGTGACTTATCAACCCAATAGGCCGGTAATCCAGGTTGGAAAATATAAGTTCATTTAGTGACATTGTAAAATTGATTTGCTTCAACTTTTGGTTTATTTTTTATGTTACTTTTTAAAATGATCCACAGTATTAATTTACCAATTCTTTTGAAATAAGTGACACTTATTAATTCATCAATTATCTCAAGGGGTAATATTATTTTTGCAAATGACTCAATTAACAGTTGAAATTGTATAATTATTGGCCATTATGACTGGAATTAACAGTTTCTATGATCATTTTTGCTAGGATTTTTCACTTTTATCTCTCTTTATATGGTCTCTTAAAACTAGAAAGCATTCCTAAATTACCCCATTCAGAGTACTATATATCATATATAGCCTCATATTAATTTATACATGGATAGAAATTAGATTTCAATAAATTGTTAGTAAACACCATGTCTTAATTGGAATTTATGAAGGTTGATAGCCACGCATATTTCTCACAAGGAGATAGAGGTATAAACTACTGCAACCATAGTCAAAGATATCACAACTAGTACAAGATTAATCTGGTGATCATATCTTCTATGGATACTTATATATGCCAACATTTCATTGCAGCTAGTTACACATAACTCATGCATGCGAGTACTCCAAAAAACTTTGTTTACCAAACTTTATCCATTAATTGCCACCAATTAATGCAATAAAGAATACTCCCATTCTGACGACATGTTGACATTATACGTCCTATGAATCACCCAAAAATACTTCCAAAGGCGTATATATATTTGTATAGCTAGTTGGACTTGGTCGTTTGAATCAGCCATCAAAACCATTGGCGCACACAAAATATGGAGGCATCTCAGGTTCATTTTATAGCATGACATCCTCTTCTAATATCGGAGGACATAAGGGGGTGTAAATAAGCCGAACTTGAGCGAGCTGGGCACAGCTCGGCTCAACTCAAGAGGTAAAAAATTCTAGCTCAACTCGAGCTCAATTTGAGCTGAAAAAGTCAAGCTCGACTTGGCTCAGACTCTGCTTGATGGTTCGTGAGCTTAATGGATAGTTATAAAGGCCTATTTATATTATCTAATTTTAAATATGGGACTAAACATCTAATTTGAGTTGTTTTAACCGATTATGTTATATGTTATTTATATTTTTATTTTGATATATATATTTATATATAATATCATCTCACATATTATATATTGAGCCTATTTGAGCTGAGCTCGAGTGAGGTGACTTGAGTTTGGCTCAACTCGATTAACATTTCGAGCTAAAAAATTCAACTCGACTCGGCTCATTTAGAGCTCGAGCTAAGCTCAAGTCAAGCTCTAAACAAGCCGATTTTTTTTGATAGAAAAAGAAAGTATATATTAAATTAGGAAAAAAAATTACTAATTATTATATTTTAGTCTAAACCATTCACAAAAAGTTAAACGGATCGATAAAAGTATAGTGGGTGAAGTAAAATTAGGCCTACCTATGTGACCTAAAATATAATTTCTCCTAAAAAAAATCTGGTTCCACTTGTTCGTAAATTCAAACCAAGTGACTCAAAGCCTAAGCTGACTTCTTTTATGTTGTAGACTTATTTGAGCAAACTAAGCAACAAATATTCATAAAATATTCAGAAGTAGAATTTATCCTAATACAATTAATAACTAGAGGAATTAACTCATTCAAGTAATGTAATGTCATCACAATGGCTTAGTCCTCAGGTTGTTAAAATAGCTTATATTGTTAATTTGAATATTTTTATATTCGAATCGTAGCAATATTGGTTTAATTAATGTTGTGTGGATGTTTTATTGCTAGATTCTCACGCAGTCTAGATTGTTGGAAATTTTTAAATCTGGGAAAAGTCTCAAGTTTTAGGGAACTAATTCAACAATTTCGTAGCTTGTTAGACTTTTTCTTTGTTTGACGAAACAATCCATCCTATCAATGGCGTTACAATTCGCATAAGGATAACATCTCCAGGTACATGACGACGCAAAAACTAAGCCTTGACACGAAATCCTTGTTCTTCTTTTAAACCCCAAACTCTCCATTCCTCTTCTTTTCCATTGACCTCCTACTGCTTTCTTCTTCTTCTTCTGCTCCTCTTCCTCCTGCTCTCTTCCTCGCATCTTAAAACAACCATGGCGTTTCATTACAAGACTAGCTTTGTCGTTACTACCTTTCTCGTCCTCTTATTGCTCTTCTCTCATCAATCAACTGCGAGGTCGCTAGGCTATGATCACACGCCATGCGATACGAAGAAGACGACGACGATGAAGAGCGAGAAGTTCGCCGCGAGAGGTACGCCACTGTCGTTCTATTCTTTTGCGAGAGGCAACATACCACCTTCTGGTCCGAGTGGAGGAACTAATGGTGGCGAGAACTAAGTGGGAAGATGATTCCAGTTTGCTGCTATAATATTGCTTGATTTGTTGATCGATCCTCAATTACCTATACACACGTTATACGTATTTATATGTTTCTTATTCTTTTACACCCCCTGGTGGAATTTTCTTGATTGATTTGGAATTCTATACCATTAACTGATGAGACTTCACAGATCGATTTCAATGGATTATTTGGATGGGTTTCAGTTTGTGTGATAAAATCTGATAATTTGAGGTCAGATTATAATGGAATTTGAAGCTATATTGTGGTCTCATTGTTGTTATCAATCACCATCTTAAGTTCTACTCAGCCATATTAAAACCAATATTAATTGCACTTGGCTTAGTGATCTTTAATTTTTTACACACAGTGATCTACACCATTAATTCATCAATTATCTCTTTGACAAAGGACTCAACCCAGCAGTTGAGACTAGAGATTGTATGATAATTTGTTAATAATACGGAGTTATATGAGGGTAAAATGTTTCTTTTTTAATGGCTAGAATTGTGCTATTCGCCCATTAGCCTCAGATTTCTCTATGCCTTTGACTTTATGAGCAACGAAATAGACACGTATTTCGTGCAAGGGGATAATGGTTGGCTTTTGCAACCATAGTCAAACCACCAGATTCGTCATCCTAGACGACGTGGCTTTTAACTTATATATACACACCATATATACTTATGGGATGTTGACATTATATTAAAATACTTTCTCCACAAGTAAAAATGGCTTCCACATTGGGAACAGGTTGTATAAAAATGTAGAGAAATTTATTAGGAAACAATAAACTATCACCATGTTTTTATGTACCCTTTGAAACTAAGGAATTTGTGAGGAATTTTTAAAAAAAATTCAGGGTATGTATGTAAAAATGATAATAGTTTAGAAGATTTAAGTATAATTAACTTCTTCTTTTTTTTGTTATTGTTCAATTTTACCGTATCGATATTTATCATTCAATTTTTCAATTTTGCTTTTGATGCCGTAAAAATAATATGCTATTAGTTTTCCTAATGGATAATTATCATAGAAATAAGTTCAATTAATCATGAAAATAACCTTAATGTCTTTGAATAATTTGTTTTTTAAGTTTAACATAAAGGTAACAAGGGAATCGATCAAATTAGGGATGCTTGAGGTATATTGTCTTTTTAAAAAAAAAATTAAATATTTCGTGAGATGTTGTTAATGAAAATTAATTCAGAAATTTTGGAGGCATTGAAAGAAAAATATATATCCATACATTAGAGTGAATGTTTATAAAAGTCAAAGGTATACTATTTGTTTATAAAATTTAAAAAAATTTAACTTAATTAGCTCGTTGGATTTGTTCACTAGAATCATCTAATACAAGTTGCAAAACCATGGACGCAGACCAATCTTAGCCACCAGGCATGCACGCAACTAATTAATTAATAAATCAAGTTCAAATTCAAATTCAAATTCAAATTCAATTTTAATTCGGCGACAAGAGCTGGAATACTAAACGGGGAAACGGATATCTAGGAACATCTTATAGACATTCCTCTCTCAATATCCGGGGACATAAAAAGAATAATAAAGTATTAAGATTAAAAAAAAATTAAGTACCATCCGATCTAATTTAATGAGTATAATAGTTATGTAGTATATAAGTAATTCCATAATTAATATTTGAATTAATTACATCTACATCCCCTCGTCTATATTCGATTTTTACACATATTCCTAAATTATTTTTTTGTTATAATGTCCTCCAATACTTTTGAACAATTTTAAAGCATGCCTATCATCTTCTTTTCCCTTGCCACACATGGACCTTCTAGTTGACAACACTGCAGGTTATGAGATGCTCCCGCAACCGTCCGATGAGGCCTCTCAATTCTTTAATTTCCATTTTTTGGAGGCATTTCAAATATGGCGCTGACTTTGATCGGGTCTATTTCAATCCCTCTTCTCTTACTGACGATGAAACTAAGTCACTTCTCCGACAAAAGACCAAACAAACTGATTGGGGTTCATCTTCAATTGAGATTTTTATGTAATGTCACATTTCTATTAGTCTACCTTCAGCTAAATTATGGGACTTAGTTTACGTTACAGTCATATATGAGTAAATTAGATATGAGATGACCTTATGCTCTCTTCCATCCTCCTCTCCTTTCTTCTCATCCTCATCTTATCTCCATCATTGTCGTCGTCTCTCTCCTTCTCCTCCACCACGGATGACCTCCTCCTCCCTTTCTCCCTCCTCCTCTACCACCATTGTCCGCTAGCTTTACTATTGCCACCTTTGCTTGTTCCTCGACCTTCTTTTCTCCTCCCTCCAATCTCTTTCCGGCACCCAACTCCTTCATCACTCTTTATTCATTGCTACCTTCAACTCCCGTTTTACTCTCGCCTTCCGCCTCCTCTCTCTCTCTCTCTCCTCGTCCCCCATGGGTGCCTCTCTGACATCTCCACCTATTGTCACTTCCTCAATTCCCTCGCCCACTCCCTTGAGCCCTTCGATTCTACTCTTCTTTCGCACCACCTTATCGACCTCTGCTCCCTTTGCCTTGAGCCTGATGCTGGTCACTTTTCCAACCTCATCACGACATTCTCTAGCACCGATAATCTCCGCTTCCTTCTTGGCCTCATATGGGACCAAAGATAGAAAATAAATAAAAAGAGTATAATAATTACTAAATGTACTCCATTACTGTTGTTTGTTGTTTTACTTAGATCCACAATTTACGAGGATATGTAGGAGTCTCCATGAAAATCAAGTATAGTTAACGAGGTGTAGGTATAATATACCCTATTTATAATTTTAGTAATACCATGAAAATATTAACTACAATATTTAGTTACAAATTATAAATAAAAAACTCATGAATAAGAACTTTACATTTTTCTTTTCTTTTCCTTTCTCCGAGTTACAAAGTTTATCCAATAAATAGTACTACATGACTATGACAAATCCTTTTTTATATATATAATCCAGTAGACACAATTGACATATTGACACGTATTAAGTAGAAATAGTGTGTTCAAAGTTCAAACCCACCTTCACGAGATTCTCCCCCCAAACCTAATTCCAACCCAAGACTACTAGGATAAGGTCTCCACCCAATGACGATAACCCAAGTAATGCTGTACAATTTCATGTCAACTACTTAGTAACCATTGACATAGACCTTCCATTTAATTAATACAAGTAAAATTTCAAATTACCCCCATTTAGTTATTCTTAGATCAAATTATTCTTTTAGATTATTTATTTATTTATATCACTCTGTAACTTAGACCAATATAAAATTATTAAATTTTCTATTCAAACTTTAATTACTATAACACCTCTATAGCAAATATGAATCTTCTTCTATCTATATGATTAAGATGATTAAAATTTTATTCCATTTAAAAAAAAAAAGGTACATTGTGATAGTTATATGATAACTTAGCTTTGAATGCTTGCAATTTTAGCTCAGAGAAGATAGAAAATATTGGAAATATATTTTTATTTTATTTTTTTATTTGTTTGGCAGTTGAGGGGTAGATTAATTTTATAGATGACTCAGGGGTAAATTTGTAATTATATCGATGTTTGAAGTCAACGAAGAATTCTCCGGCCCATCTTCCTCGTTGAAATGGCCAACCCAAGCTACCTTGATCCCCAAGCTTCACAACCCTCTCCTTTGCATAACCTCTAGCCCTCTTCTTCTTCTTCTTCTTCTCGCTCGTCTTCTTCGTCGTTTTGTTCTTCTTCTTCTTCTTCGCATATCAACAAGCAATGGGGTTTCGTAACAAGGCTAGCTTCGTCGTTGCTACCTTTCTCATGCTTTTGTTGGTCGTCTCTCTTCAATCCACAGCTAGGCCATTAAATACGACGAGATCGACGACGACGGCGACGATGACGACGGAGGGCGAGAAGGTTGTGGCGAGCCATGCGCCGCTCTTCGTCCATTCTTTTGCGAGAGGCAAAATTCCACCTTCTGGCCCAAGTGGAGGAACCAACGGTGACAACAACTAAGTGGAAAAGATAATTATACTTTGCTAATATTAATTGCTTGGATTATTCCTGATTACATACTTATACACACACACACACACACGTTATATCTATTTATCCATGTACATAAATTTGTCCCTTATTCGTTAATCTTTTTATTATGAGTGCAATTTGTAAGTCATGTAAATCTAGCAGACTGAGATATAGTAATATAGGAATTTGATGGTTTGTGTTATCGACATGTTTACTTGTGGCACTTTATAGTTATATTATATTTTTAAGCGCATCTAAAAAAATAGATATTGCTTTTGAAATTATAAAGATATGATAAAAATATATATATTTATTCAACATATATTATTATCTTTATTTAATCAATATTTTTAAATACGTTGAAAAATTTATCAAATTCTTCTATAATTTTATCTCTAAAAAGTATCTTAATTTAAATAATAAAATAATAAATAATGAAGTGAGATATAATTTTCTCTTTTATTTAATTATTTTTTTATTCCAGTTAAGTTCGAATTTAAATTTAGTGCCGAGGAAGGAGGAAGAGGAAGAATATGTTGATTAAATTAATGTTATCACGTTTATTATTTTCACATCATATTATAATTGATTCATCCTTAGATATTAAATTTAACGAATTGTTTGTAAGCACCTTGTCTTAGAATTAATTAAAATTATATACAGAAATATTATTTAAAGAGAACGTGGTATCAACCACTGCAACAACAGTCAAACTATTAACCGGTAGAAGATTTGGAAAAATATTTAATCCTTGGGCGACTTGGAACGCAACTCCCAATAATTTATTAATATTGGCGGATAACAAACATATATAATTAATTCCAACATTAAACCAAAGTTATCTATTAATTGCCTACTTGTGGACAGAGAAATCTTGGGCATATCAATTAGAACACCGTGTCGAACATATGATGCCATTGCTCTTAAATTATCAAATAACGGTAGTTTTTATATATTATATTTTTAATATTTAATAAATTCGTAAGATCATAATTTATATATTCATAAAGTCAAACATTAGTTTAGTGATAAAAACAAATGTCAACCTATACATCAGTGATATATATATAATTTATTTAGAAAACACCCGATCTTCAACTCTTGTATTTTACTTTTCACACCTTTAAAAATACTATATTTTTTTAGTTTTCTTCACAAATAGGTATCCTATAAATAAGGTAAATTAATTATAGATATAAAATAATTTTAATACCCTTGAGTAAGTTTTAAAATTTAGATACAATTAAAACCAAAAAAAATAATATTATTAAATATTTTAGATATACTAAAATATTTCTTTTTTATTTTTAAGAGTAATTTATTTTATTAATTATTGTTGAATGAAACCATCGACACAAAGTAATGTCAGCCACAAAGCCACGCACGCAATTGATTAATAAATTAAGTTCAAATTCAAATAAAATTTTAATTCCGCGTCAAAGGCTGGAAAAAGTAAACGCGTGAATGGATCTCTATCTAGGAACAGTGTTTAATACCAAGACATCCTCTATCAAATAGTACGAGGCCTTTCAAAGAGAAAGATTAATTCTTAATTTTTAGGTCAACCATTATGGAAATATATTTTTTATTCTAATAACTTGGCGAGCACGTAGGTTATTCATGCATCTGGATAAGAAAGAGCTTTATCCGATACAAACACGCCAACTATCTAACAGCATATAGTAAAACCGCGGATAAAAATTTCTTATTCTAAAAGATTCAACCTATTAATTCCATTTGACGGTGTAACCAGTAGTCTTGCCATCTTGGATATTCCTTCTTCTCCAAGATACGCGCTTTCTAAGAAAATGAAGAGAGTTGACTTCGTGTACAGGTGAATCTCGAGAAAGTCAACAAAGAAAAAGAGAAAGAAAACTCTCCGACATGGGTTGTAGTTGGAGACAGCTGCAGCTTGTTGAAATTTCACTTAGCAGTCAATCACCTTCACCTTCGTAGTTTCTTCCTCTTTTACTTTTCTTTTTTTGGGTTTAGAAAGTACTTGCTAATACAATCTTTCTATTCCATTTTTTTTTCCTTTACACCTAATTAAAAGGTTAACGCGCGTTTATCCAACAATACACCTGGATTAACTTGAACTCTAACTACATGACGACCTAATTAACCCTATAAACACCAAAAGAATACCAACTAAATGCTATATATATATAGATATATATAGATATAGATATAGATATCGTGTCTAGTACTCTTAAAGAGAGCACAGAGGCGTTCCTTTTTAATGAATTATATCGATGTCTTGAAGTCAAACTGCGAAGTTTCCAACCCATCTTCCTGCTAAAATGGTCAACCCAAGCTAGCTAGCAGCTTAAATCCCAACCCTCTCCCTCCCATTAACCTCTTGTCCTCTTGCGTGCCTCCTTCTCCTTCTCCTTCAATTCTCCTCTCTTCTTCACATCATAAAAGCCATGGCGTTTCTTAACAAGCCTATCTTGGTCGTTGGTACCTTTCTGATAATGCTCTTATTGGTCTTCTCGCATCAATCCACTGCCAGGCCATTAGGCTACGATCATAAGCCAAGCACACCATGTGAGGCGGCGAAGACGACGACGACGACGGCGACGATGACGGTGGAGAGCGAGAAGTTTGCGACGAGCCATGCGCCGCTCTTGTTCCATTCTCTTGCTAGAGGCAACATACCACCTTCTGGGCCAAGTGGAGGAACCAACGGTAACAACAACTAAGTGGAAAGATAATTATACTTTGCTACTGTTAATTGCTTGGGTTATAGATTTACATAGCTATATATACACAGGTTATATGTACACATATTTGTTGCTTATTCTTATTCTTTTACGGTGACTGTAAATTGGCAGTCATATGTAAATATAACACAGGGGGAGAAGTAGTAGCAACTTTTATTCTTCTTTGTGCTTCTTATTCATTTTGTAATCTGATACTTCGAGATTATACAATGGAAATGTACTTACGTTACAGGGAAATTTACATGAGTTTGCCGAACTTTAAGTAATCTTTGTGTAATTTTAACTTCACTTAACCCTTAATTATCTAAAACTCTTAAATTCTCTTGCCTAAAATTACAATAATTTTTTTCCAAATAAAAAAGTAAAATAATATTAGAGAGAAATTATCTTTCTCCTTCTAAAAGTTACTTACTGTGTCTTACTTTTTAATTTTAAAATAAAACGCACATAAACTCTTCTATCTTCTCATAATATATCTCGATTATGGAAAAAATATTTTTAATTATTTTAACAAATTTTACTCGAATAATAAGATTATTAATATTACAATATACGTCCTGTTAACGATGGAGTTTTTTTTCCCCTCACCTTATCGTCCTATTCCCATGGCAAGCCTATGACCAAATCCTTAGGCTCTGGTGGCCACCTTGTCTCCTTCCTCTACTCCCTGAAACGTCCCTCTCCTCCCCCACTTCCCTCCTCCGCTTCGGCGCCGAGTGCTCCACCGACCACCGCCACTCCCAGACCCACCTCCTCCATAAATGCAGATGCCGACGGCTTTAATGGAGTGTGAGGTCTATTCAAAGTAGAAAATCGAGGCAGAATCGTAAAGAAAAGAATCTTTCAATGTAGCAAGAAAAGAAACCTTCGATCTCCATTTTCAGGGGTAGAGTTACTTGATCCTTTCTCTCCGAATTGTACAGTGAGACCTAAAAGAGCTTCTATTGAACGTCTAATCACCATCTAATCAAAGAGATGAGAGTGAGAATCTTTTCTATTGACCATTACTTTTTAGTCATAGTTTATATGACTAAATTAAGCTAAGAAAATACGATATCTAATTATAAACTAAGTTGACTCGAAGCATAATTATAATTTATAATGTGATATAAAAAATATGTTGGCTATTGGATGGGAAAAATATCTTTTTAACTTTAATGTTATTAGAACAAAGATATTATTATTAAACAAAACTAATCAGCTAAAGTTTTAAAATATATTAAAAATAAGCCGCTTTTGTAAGAAAAAATTAATTTTCTTAAATAGTTGCGAGCTTATGCGCATATAAGCCTACAAACACTTGTCTCATATTAAAAATAATGCTCATTGCTGTTGTAAGCCTACAACTATTATTTGCTACTTAATTTTTTTTTCTCTTTCAAAAGTTGTAGGTTTCTAAATTCATCTGTAATCCTACTATAAGAAAGAGCTTCTATTGAAAGTCTAATGGCATCTAATCGAAGAGATGAAAGAGGGAGAATCTCATTGACCAAGAGGTCTAAACTTTTTTGGGTCAATCTTGGATCATCTGCACTCCCATTTTTGAAAGGTGGTGGGTTGTTGGGGGGAGAAGAAGATTCAGAGAAGGCTTGAGAGTCTTCACGTCCTCCTCCTAAGACCAGAAGCACGAGTCCAACCTTTCAACCACCGACATCTTGAAAGCTTCTGACATGCATGGCTTTCTTCCTTAGATTCCACTCTTGCTCCCATTTCCATGTCGACCCATTCGGTGGGTTCTCGACGCACTGCGGCTGGAGATCGAGATCGATCGTAGAAAGGAGAGAAGAAAGCACACCTGTGACAATAAGTAAGGGAAAATATATCATTTCTATCTTCTCTCCAACGGCTGAGTTAATAGTTGCACTAATATAATAAGTGCTTAAAATTGAGCTAAGCCATAGAAAGTAAAACTTATTTAAAATATATTATTTGTATCTTTTGATGTAACGTCGATTGAAATGAGAAGAGTTTAGCTTTAGCAGATCTCTCATGAATATGAATATGGAGTCGCATAAATATATTCAGTTAAAAATTAAGAAAAAAGATTATTTTTAAAAGTAATAGAATATTCTT
Organism: Typha angustifolia; assembly: GCF_048772165.1. Classification (NCBI taxonomy): domain Eukaryota; kingdom Viridiplantae; phylum Streptophyta; class Magnoliopsida; order Poales; family Typhaceae; genus Typha; species Typha angustifolia. The sequence continues at coordinate 3,189,417 of NC_133252.1, read as the reverse complement.
TATTGTGTAACTTGTGTTAGTATTTTTTGAGATATTAAAAGAAAAATATAGGGAAGGAATTATAAATATTCATACAATAGAATATGAATGATGATAGTATTATATTAAAATAAAAATAAATCTATGACACATGGTTGGCCCGCTATCAAAGTGCACGAGAGTTAGAGGATCTGGAAACATGTACATGAGGAGCTCAATATTTTAAGAGAACATATGGTATTCCAAATACATTTTAGGCGAGTTAAAGTCAACGAGTAGTATAATTATTATAATGATAATTATTTTATATTATTATTTTATCATCAAAGAATATGTGTGACCTATTTCATTCATGATAGACCTATATAATATGATAAGAGACATTACACTATTTGCACATTTTTAAGTAGTTGAGTCCTATTTTTATAGTGCCATCTACTTACTCAACATAGGATTAAATGAAAAATATTTTATATAGTACTTATATTATTATGGGCCCGCATTTAAAGTCGCTTAGCATGTGTATCATTTAATAGTTCACACTACCTTGTATGAATACCAAATATTTAATGACGGTAGAAAAATAATTGTAAGATATGACTTACAGCTTTAGCGGTAACTGATGATATAGGCTAGGGTGTCAATTTGAGTTGTGTACTTGTGATTCCACTTTATGCGATGATTCTACTACATATAATGATAATAAATATGTGCATATAAACTTACAATCGGAGTCCTTAGTTTGATGACGATAGATAGCTAATCGTATGCAGCAACATTAATGTATGAATAATATTATTGCTAAATGTATATCTCTCATTGATATTAGTGAGGATCTATATGAACATATTTGATACATGATTTATAACTTTATGTGAACATATATGTTATATGATTTTATAACTATGTAGGTATTTAACTTGTAGATTGAGAATTTGATTGAAGTTAAGACATGTGTTATAACTAAATATGTATTTTTATTTAATCACATCAGTCATGTGTTAGTATTATACCACTTATATATGAATGCGCTATGATGTTCATCTCATATTTATATTCACTCTTAGATTATTTGGACTATACTTAGACTGTGTGTTTATCATATTTTGGTAGAATATTTTTTTCTTTAACTTATATTATTTTAAGAGGACATGGTTTTTTATTATTATTATAAAACTGTGTATTTTAGATTATATATTTTTTAAATTATTTATACTTCCTTTTTTGATATACATTGTGGACCAATAAGTCATATATATATATATATATATATATATATTAGATGAGGGGTGTACAAATAAAAACAAAATATTGAATGTACTTGATAAATTTCTATGAGGTTTCCTGTCGGATGGGAAGACTAGTTTTATTTTATGGGTTCAAACCCATGATTCTCATTAGAGAGACATGAAAAGGATTAGGCCAAAGTTAGCCACCAAATTTCCAATTAAAGCTATCTAAACATATAGTTTGGAAGCCCAACAAGGCCTCTTAATTGATTCCAAACCCCGCGAAGCGCATCGTGATTCACCCGTGATCAGACTACTTGGTGCAATGCGATTCGCTCGTGGTTGAGTCGATCTCGGTGAATCAATCATGAAACATGAATTAAGAGCAGGGAGGAGGACAACGAAACAAACCCTAATAGTAATTTTCCCCGGCAGGATGTAGAAGTTAGATATCAATTTGTAAAACAACCTTGTGAATCTTTTGTTTCTTTCCCATGGCGATGCATGTATCAGAGACTGTCTGAACTACTTGGAGAAGGATACTCCAAAACCCCCATCAATCACCTCCTTGACTTGTGAGTGCCAAAATATGTCCTACTTGCCTCAGATCCATGGAGGATCTAAGGGTTGGATTCTACTTCACTGGATAATATTATTGGACCGACCTCTTGGCGAACTTCTTGTTGTTTTCTGGACCCAGTTTTGAGAAACATACGCATCAGAGTATATGACATCTATTAAGGATCAATCTACACCCAACTCCAAGTTCATGTTACCATTCTTGAGAACTAGAGCCACGTTAATGCCTGTTTAATGGGAATGAAAGGGTTTATGTCAATACTGCTACCGCCATTGTTAGTTCGTTATTTAACAAGTTAAGTTTCTATAGTAACATAGTACTAGAGCTAGATTTTTCGGATGTCAAAGGTTTAAATATTATCGGAGCATAAGCTTTTAAAATAGTTGGTGAGTTAATAAAAACCAAAAGAAACTAATAGAAACTAGTTGATTAAGACCGCAACGCAATTGGGTGGTTCTAACTTCCACAAAAAAGATTTGGATCCAGTGCAGAGGCCAATTCCCTCAGTGGTCAGGGAAGAGGGAAATGGTCCAAAGCTGATATGTACCCCCCTAAAGGGAAGTGTTATGAGATGAGGCATCTTTCTCGGCCCCCACGGCTCACATGCAAAGCTACACCTTTTCTTATGTTCTTAATGATACTCACTCTTGCAGAATTAATGGTGATGCTGCCCTCCAGATGCCTAACCTTCTTCTCTTTGCTGTAAAGCTTTAGCCTTTTGAGAGAAAAAAAAAAAGAAATAAGTGCATTGTATCAATGAGACTGCCCTTAATTTATAAGGCAAAGGCAATGGATGAGATATGTCAGAATAACTTATCCAATACACTTTAGATTTATTCTCACACCATCCTAAAGAGAACCACTTTTCTAAAGGGCTTATCATGGCATTTATCTTAGGATGTAAAAAGTGATGTAGTTTAATAGTGTTTAACATTGGAAGTATCACTCAAACATTTAGCATGACAGAGTACGACAAAGGTGTATACAGAATCCCCTTTTCTCGTTTGGCATTTATCTCCAAGTTTTTCCTTGGGAGTTCCAATTTCTAATACTAATATTCTATGTTACTCCAATAGTTCATGGTTTGTTATTTTCATAGGACTGTGAGAATTTGGTTTTATTATATTACCATGTGCTATTTGTATTAAAGGAAACAACTTCTTAAATTTTGGTAATGGTAAGATTGATTTTTTGAAATAGGATGCATATCTTATAAAATACATACAAGTTATATAAGAATGCACATAAGAGCTTATCTTTGTTATTTTAAAAATTGAATAATATTTTTATGCAAATGCGTCCGCTAGCATATAATTTATTTCTAGTACTATCTAAAATGTAACACTATATACTCTTCTAAAAGGATGAAGATTATAATATTTTTAACTAGTTCAGAAGATAAAATTATACACTTTTAGAAGAGTTTGATGCTTACTTATTCTTCCTCTTTAAAAGGGTTTCCCACATATCACCACCGTTGAATTTTCTCCGGTTCCTTTTCCTAGCTCGAGTGGCTAAAGGAGAAGAAGAAATTTTCTTTCTCCTAGTTGTCTTTTCACTATCCTCTCCCTTTTCCTCTCCCCTTTTTTTTTTTTTTTTTTTTTTTTTGTCTAAGCCTCCCTCTCCTCCCATTTCTTCTTCATCCACATCTCTCTCACCATCATCGTCATCCTAGCTACTACTTTCATATATCCTCTCCTTCGTCCATCACTGCCTTTTTATACCTTGCTACCATCGTCGCGTTCCTTGCCCTCCACAACTTCCTTTGCTCCTGCTAATTCCATTCCATTATTAGCTTCTTTCTCGTGATGCGTATACCCTTTTCCATTTCCTTTCTCTTGACGTCTTCTCTTACTTCACCCTCTTATCTGTCACTAACCTTCGTGAGCAAGCTCTCTCCTTCCTCCCACTCATATTAAATGCCCGTGTTGTTCCAGACCTCACTCTATTCCACCCTCATCCTCATTTCCCTATGCACTAATTACTCCTCCAAAGCCCTCTTCTTCAGCCTTTGTAGGTCAGCATACTTCCAGATCTCAAGCCTTCAATCCTAACTTTGCTATGGTGGGATGAAATTGCCGGTGGCTCTTTAGTGGCTGTTAAGTTTCCAATTTATTTATTTTTTCTATTTTCTACAAGGCCATTGTAATTACACTGGTTCAAGATCCCTAGCGGTCGTGATGAATAGATAGACGTTGATGTTTATGATTTGGGGTTGTCTTACTTAGATCTTGTTTGTATTTTTATACTGTACAATTAGTGGGGCTTTTATAATATCTCCCATTTTATCTGTTTATCAAGCTTATAAATTTGTTTGGAATTAATAAAATTACCGGTCTACGGACTTTTACCATAAAAAAGAGTTAATAACCAAATTGAATGCCTTTATTTTTCAGGGGAACAATGTGATATTAAGTCATTGTAGGTGAAATCGATTCCATTGACATCTAAAGACACCAGTAATTTCTTACTACTTCACGAATACTAAACATTTATGGAATGTTAGGCTTGGAATGCAACAAGGTGTCTCAATCAATGTTACATGATGGACGTTATACCTGACCTACAGATTTCTACTGTTTGTTAGGATAGCTCCTTAATATAGATACCTGTGATCATCCACTAGATCTTGTTATTTATGGTGAGTGCTTAGAAATGGAACAGGATCTAGACAGATTATAATGTTTGGTCTCAATCATTATGTTTTGCTCTCAAGCTCTCTCCAGTTCTCCTTAGACCCCACCACAAACTTAGAATGCAAGCCTCTTTATTAATGTCCAACCGTCCCCCACAGAGAGAGATCTTTTGAGCGTTTATGGTGTTCTTCAATTCCAAACCAAGAGAGAAACCTCTACACATATCTTCTCGTCATCGTTTCCAACCATAGTCTTTGTATTAGAGACAGAGACAGAGACAGAGACAGAGAGAGTTGTTAGATGGGCAACCATAAGTTTAAAGTATCTGACATGCTACCAAACTCGTGGTTCTACAAGCTCATGGCAATGAGAACAGCTGCTGGAAGTCCAAGAATCTCAGAATCCATCAAGAGGGGAAGCCAGCTTGCCACAACACCAAGGCCACTTCCACCACCCAACCAAGCCTGCATACCTAACAGAGCTTCCTACTACTTCACAAGCAAAGAAAGAGTACACAATCCAAAGTCCTTAGACACCCATTTTCCACTAGACCCACAAAGGAAATCCAAGCAGAGAGAGGCAACAAGAACAAGTCCAGTACTACAACCTCCTACCAAGTTAGTCTCATCGGTTTTCGCCAATTCTAGTCCGCGAGAGACCTTGATGCCGACCGACGCACCGTATGATCACGATGTGTACACCGAAGATGATCGCGAACGATGTAAACCTGTCGTCGAACAGCAATTCGACATGATCACCGACGACGGTAGCAGCAGCTCTTCTAATCAGTTTGATGCATTTGATCTCTTGAAAGCAATGCCAGAGCTCAACCTTAGACCAATTCTTACAAAGCCAATCAAAGAAGAGGTTGATGTGATCAGGAGTCCATCCAGGAGACTAGTGACAGGGGTTCACAGAGTTAAGACGAGGATGATCCAAGCTTACAGAAGTAAAAAAGAAGCAGGGCTGAAGGCAAAATCACAAGGGAGCAAGGTGCTGTTCCAGAGCTTACTGGTTGTGAAGTCATCTACGGATCCAGAGAAAGACTTCATGGAGAGTATGATCGAGATGATCATCGAAAACAACATCCGAGCATCGAAAGATTTGGAGGAGCTACTGGCTTGCTACCTCACATTGAATTCTAGTGAGTATCATGAAGTTATCATCAAGGTGTTTGAGAAAATCTGGTTCAGTCTCAATGACAGCAGATAGTGAGCACTTTGGTGTTTGTGAAGTACTAATATATTTTCATATACTATATCTTCATGTGTGTTTGGATCAAGATTTAAGTTCTCTGTGTTCATCTAACTTTGATTTTTGCTACTGAACCAATTAGTTTGTTCAAAAGTATCATTCCCACATGCACATCTCTACAACTCCAATTGATGGCCCACTATGTATTTCTTCTTTGACATAAAGGCCTCTCTACCTTCTTTTAAGATTTGAACAGATTACAAGAAAAATACCATCGATATGGACAGGTGGTTTTACTAGCCCATGTACCAATTAGTTTGTATAATTTAGATTTATTCTGACTCCTTTCTTAAGAGATTTGGCCTAATTATTCTATCTACATATTAGTTTATAATTTTATAATCTATTAATATATATATATTAAGTTCTGTTGCACTTCAACTTGGAAGCATAGAAATATACAACCACTTGTCCTATTGCACTACATATCTGAGCCAATTCTATCCAAGGTGAATGGGGTGAGAACCAAAAGAGCATGCACACATACACACATCCTTATCACCTTTGCTCAAATACTACAAAGAGGACCAGAATCCCTTTATTTCCTATTTGTCTCTACCTTCACATAAGTCACCAAAATGAGGTAGATATCCATCCAATGTCCCGTCCCATTCACACCATCAATTTTATATTTTTCATAATACACTCCAAAGCAAACTCAAGATACATATATCTAAAGGAAAACAATGTAAGATGGAGCTGGCTTCTTAAGGTACAGATCTAGCAGTATCTGAAAAAGAGGGTCTGAACAAGATAAAAGGAAGTGGGGGTTGCTTTTAGAAGCCTTGGAGGCTACCATTCAAAGATTGTAGGGTCTGAACTCCTGCTTGTACTGCACTCACTGTGTCTAAAGTGAGTAAAAGAAGCTTTTGAGAGATAACAAAAGAACAGAAGTAAAGGTAGAAAACCTTAGTTCTTACTCAATGTCTGTGAAGGATAGGGCTTGTAGGTCAACATATTATTTTGCCAATGAGGTTTACTTTTAAGCTTGTTCTTAATTGCTCTCAATGTTTCAAATTATGCTTAAATTTTTCTAATAAGTTTGAAAAACAAATTTATTATTATCTATCAGCTTAAGTTTTTATTGTAGTCGGTGCATTAGAATGATACGAGAAAGTCTCGAATAGCTAGTTAGTGGTCGGCATAGTTAGAGTTTTCTAAAAAAAAAGTACAAAATCCAAATACTCAATAATTTAAGATGTGGAACAAAGTTTTGATGCATAATTAATCATCTCTGTTGTCTAATGTCTTAATGCAAATGCCAATAATTGCAAGAGCAGAATCAACAGGCTGAAAGGTACAAGCTCCTTATTTTTGTACATTCCCTCTTAAAAATCCTCTCAATCATTAATAGAAGTTAACACCTGAACTGGTGCATGTGATCTTAATCACATGCGACACCATTAATCATATATCTCCTTGGTCCAATTTTCCTATTTTCTAGATAATTTGATATTTATTCTTCTTAGGAAAATGTTCAAATATTCCTCTATAGTTTAGTGATTTTGTAATTAGCATCTGTCTTTTACTATCTATTTGTAATTCATATCTACTTGGTCCATTTTTCTAGTCAATTTCCTACAGAACAATGTCGAAATAATAATCTCATAAAAGTTTATCTATTTTAATATACCCAAAAGTATTTATCCACAAGATAATTGCATTTAGACCTCGTGAGCTATTTGTTTATCTTCATAGACTCATTTTCAGAATAAGATAGTCATTTGATATTTTTTTGGTTAATATTATCGAGGGGCGAAAGATATTAGATAGTTGAATAGGTTGAAATACCACAAAAATAAGTAAGAAATGAGCTATAGTTTATAATGTCCCAATGTAATCAACCTAATGAAAATAAATAAAATAAACTGGTCAAATTGTGCCAATTTTTTTCTATCACAATTTAATACTAGAGAACTCTATATGGTCCAATCCATTTGTTAATCTCATTGTCCTACTATGAGAGTCCTATTAGGGATCAATAGTTGAAAAGGATTTGAAGGAATTTTAGGTTAAGGGTCGATGTCCAAATTAATTTCATTTGTTGGAGACAAGGATAGATGCATGTTGGTAGGGTTCATATTTGGCACATCTTGTTTTAATTTTTTTTCTCTTTATTTTTTCTATGGTAGTTGAGTTGGACCCAAATATTAGAAGATGTACCAAACTTATGGCTTAGATCCACCATATTAAGATCTTTCAATAGATTAAGATACCCAGGGTTCAGTGCAAGGTACTCTAACCTTTTCAAATCATCAGAAAATAAATAAATAAGTGCAAGGGGAACACACAATTTTGGCATCATGTGAATCTACAAGGATGTATATATTCAATCTTTTCAAGTACTAACAAGTTTAATAGTCTTGGTTGTACACATCATAAATAATTTAGAAGCAATTCTAACCAAAAAAAAATGTACTACCACTAAACCAAATGCACTATTTTGGGGTCAGTTTAATTTGTTCCTAGATAGAGTTGGGCCCAACAACAAAACTAGTTGAACAATCTTTCTTGGGACTTAGTTTTGAGGTGTAAAACAAGGGTCTGATATGAAAGGACTGGGACACGATCCTGGCCGATTAAGCATTGTTAGGTGCACACTATTATATATAAACCATGCATATTCGACGATCTTAATCATGTTAACTCGAATCCTATATACCTTATATTTACGAGGCACTAGCTCATTAACATATCTAACTAGTGCAAGAGGCCATAGTTTGAGATACATTACATGAGTATGATATGAAGGGTAATTTTATTAGAATTAGTCCGGCCGCTATTAGATGCACGCTAGCATATCGACCATATGTATTTGATAGTTTTAATCGTGGCAACTCAAATCCTATGCATCTTATGTTGCGGGATATGTATTAGATATTAACTTATTACCATATGTAACCAGTATAAAAAGCTCTAGTTTTAGTGTAAAAAATATGGATCCGATGCGTAAGGATTGAGATTTGATGTGACTGATCTTATTAGAGTCAGTCTAGGCATTCTGCCAATCATGTGTATTTGGGACACTAGCACATTGACATATCAAACTAGTATAAGAGGCCAGCCATTTAAGCCTATATAGGAGCTGGGCCAAACCATGGGCCCAGACCATGTCAAATTGTCAACTCATCCTAATGTTCTTTAGGACCTTGATAAAACTTTATCTCTATCTTACCTCTTAATAATTTCTCTACTGGAATAGAGTGAAATTGTCTTGTAAACTTTTGCATGGATGGTGAGTTAATGGATGTTCCTTAGGAACAGCATATAGATTAGATGAGTATGTCTTTGTAGTAATCTGAGAATATATATATATATATAATGAAACCATGTCGAATTGAAATATTCCTCCAAAGAATAGTTGATGATAAGTGGTTATGGATGACACCAATCATATTTTTCGTAGTTATATTGATGCACCATATCCAACTTGATTATTGAAAGAGTGGACTAATTTAAATATCCCAATAGAATCTTTTAGGGTGAAATACATTTTATCTCTTTACTTTGGATTATAATTACTATGCCTTTGGGAATTTTGTTTCGTATCATAATGCCTCGCTAATACAAATGTTGGTAATAGAGATTTAAAAAAAAAATTTAAATGATCATGTTTCTATAAAATAATGTATTCAAATAGAAAGTTTGGAATGACTTAGTAAACAAAATAAAAATTTATAGGGGTGAAGTGATTTTTATAATAATTTTTAGTAAAAAATTATCAAAAACACCATATATTTTATGTTTAATATCATTCACAACCTACCATAAGTTAAGTAAAACACAGTGGATAGTATGATAAAGTTATGCAAGTTATTTAGTAGAATTTATATTAGTAGAAAATTTATAACATTTTGTGAAAAAAGAAAGTGCATGCTAAGGCATGTGCGCTGCTTTCTTCCTTTGTTTTCTCGTCGCACCGAAGTGCCCCTAGAGCTCATCGACCCCGTGACGTGCACTATCAGCGAGTCATCTACACCCTGTAAAATTAATATTAGTTTAATTCATTCTTTAGCATTTTCTCTCTTCCTTTCTCCTTTCGGTTAGCCAGCCAACAACTTCAAGTTGACACTATGCTAGATGTGGCCCTTTTATGGAATATTTTCTTTATTGAGTTTCAACATTGAACACCCCTTTGATTCTTCCTTATGATAGATACCTGCCCAAGCCACCAAAGCTGTTCAAATTAGGAACGGTTGTTCACCGTCTTGGGTTTTAGAAGCTTCGGATATCAGATGCCGAGGTTGGCTTTTGGATGGGCTTTCTACCTTCAGATATTCAGAACCACTATCGTCCATATTGGACTCAGGCCCCTCCTCGTCCTTGGTAAGGCCACACCAAGTGGTCTCTTTCCGCCAGCTTTCAAGGATGATTTCGACCATCGCCATCATTGTCTTCTTCTCTCGGTTGGTCGAGAGCTTTTCTCTTCACGAGATGAAGCTTCTAGTGCCATCGGCCATGGGTATGGGGCTTGATCGTCGTTGACCGTTTCAGCTAGTGTCACGCCACCTTGTGTGGTCTTTGTGCGTCGTGTAGGGTGTGATGGGTTGTGGGTTGGGACAGTCAATGGCGAAGATTGTTGACAACCTCTTGCTGTCAAGCTCTTTCGTCGAGGTGGACCCGTGCTTATCTTTAGTCAGGCTTGCACTTCGTGTGTTGTTCCTACCAATGATGTCGACATTTGCTACTAACGGCGATGTTCGCTGGTAGCCACTACTTCTCTCCCTTAGTTGTCTCTAGTCGAGGGAGGGGAAGGATGTGTGTGGTAGTGTGAGGCTGGGTGCGGCCCAGCTTAGCTTGGGTTTGGCAAGATGCAGCACATCGCATGGTTTGGTGGGTTGGGCTACTATCAACCCAACCCATGTTGAAATTAGGCTACGACTCAGCACATGTTCGTTGTCGATTGGGCTGCTGCCCAGCCCAAGTGACTTGTTTAGCTTATTTTGGGTTTGAGCTTTGTGCCCAACTTCAACGAGTTTTTATGGTGGTCTTTGGGTTGGTTGTAGACTAACCCATTGCTTTCGCCTTTGGCTAACCTAAGTAGATTAATTACTCTTTAATCTATTTTAATTTACTTTAATATTTTTATTTAGTTAATTATATCAAACTTGAGCTATAATATTAATTATTATTAGAAGATAGCTTTGTTAGTTATAATAATTATTGTAAACCGAGATTATTAAATGATGTGGTGTTCTGAGAGTGTTATACTAATGGATCATAATGAGAATTTAGCTCTAATTAGAGTTTGGTAATATTAAACATGCTTTAATATTCAATAAAGTATGCTAATTAAAAGTATCTACTTTAATTGCTCTAAATTGGCAGTAATTGGTGGAGTGATAATTTGAGGTAAATTATTCTAGTTACTTTTAATAACGTATTAGGTCTTAGTATAGCTATACCAGCTCTACCTGATTAATAAAAATAAGAATTCTTATTAATTGATTACTAATAGGAACTTAATGCTTATGCTTTTATTACTTCATTATCAAGGTGGATTTCATACTATGCGAGGATAATCCCATGGCGCAATTATAGTTAGTTATCTGGAAAGCAATGTTAGGCAAATGAAACTTTCATGATATGGGAGTAATGTATATAATGTAATATCGTTTTTTATGACATCATAACATTCGTATCATGCATGTGTAATATTTCTTTACTTTTATTAATGTAAGTAGTACATATTAACTTTACTTACTATTTTTTTTATAATTTACTTACCATGATTCTATGCATATTCATGCGCATGATTATGTATGATAGTATATAATATATAATAATATGTGTTTTGTTATGTTTATTTGTGTTGTATAATATCATGTCATTAGCACATGTATACTACTATAAAGAAATGACTTCTACGTCTTGATAGTATTCGACACCTCCTTAGTAAAAGATAAAAAATATTATTATATTTATAGATTACGCCCCATACTTGAGGTCTTAATATATTAATATTAAACAATCAAATAGTCGTTTTGCTGAGCGATGAGCAATTTACTATCACTTGATGAAATAGTATTTAAATTAGAGAGAGAAGGAAAGGATGATGTAGATCTAGCTCGATGACGTAGGGTGGCGCCAAATGTGAGGGACAGCTTATAATTTTTTACATGGTGGTACGATGATGTGGAGCCGAGGCCTCAGGTGGTAGTATTGATATGAGATGCTAACTCATATGATGGGCTTACGTTAGCCTATGGTGACGGACAATCATGCTATTTGCTAGGTGATGGGTATGTGATTCTATAGCTTCAATAACTATAAATTACGTGATAAAACTATTAATATAATATACAAGTGTCTAATAACTATGAATTATATAATAAAACTATGAACTATAATTTCTTTTTTATCTAGACTCATTGATTGTGGATGCTCTATCTGCCACCCCATCCGATCATAAATATAGAATTGTTGAATAACCGTAAATTAAATTATGTAATAAAATTCAAACTTATTAATTATAAAATGCTTTGACTATGGCCCATCCCATCATAATAGAAAGAAAACTTAAAAATAAAAATAAAAATTAAAGTGGACAAAATAAAAACAAGTGTCTTTTTTTTTTCTTTTCAATGCAAATCACCCGTTTGTAACTTTGGAATCTTTGTGGTAATCTTCGTATCAATAATTCGCCACGTGGTTGCATAAAGCTCACGTGCGAAGCACGCCTATAAGGAAACGGTCGGGCCACAGCTCTCCTCTTCTGTTTACCCTCTCTAGGCTTCCTCTCTAGGCTTCCTCTCTAGAGAAAGATCGGAGATGGAGATGGGTTTATTTGGATTCCTCCTCCTCCTTCTCTTCGTCTTTCCCACGGCCATGGCGGCGAGAATCGCCTCCATTCTGGAGGAGAAGCCCAGTTCAGGAATCCACCCTTTCGACACTTCCAACTACGGGAAGTTGCAGCTCAACAACGGCCTGGCTCTCACTCCTCAGATGGGGCAAGTTTTCCTTTTTCCCACCTTTCTGTATTCTCTTTGCAACTTTAGGTGATTAGTGATCTGAGTTTTTCTTGACAGCAAGAATTATTGCGGCAAAAAATTGGATGTTTTGAGTCCTGTTTAGTGTTTATTAGTGTTTATCAAGAAGTTTGTTATTTAGTTAATTAATTTAGATACTTTATTGGGTGCAGATGGAATAGTTGGAATTTCTTTGCTTGTGATATCAACGAAACTGTCATCAAAGAAACAGGTTTGAATGTCTCAAATTCAAGTATAAATAGGGGATTATTGACTTCGTCCATGCAATTTAGTAAACGATTTGTACAATGAGACTGCCAAATATTGGTTATTAATCTTTGTTTTTGTTCCTGTACAGCTGATGCACTCATTTCAACTGGGCTAGCTGATTTGGGCTACGATTATGTTAATATCGGTAAATCATGCCAATGGCGTTATGTACAACTGACACTGTTGGCTTTTCTTCCGCTTTTTATCTCATTTTATTCCTTTTGTGTTTCAGATGATTGTTGGTCCTTTCTTACAAGAAATGTGAAGGTGAGGTTGAATTTGATGTCTCCTATTTTCTGTTCCTCGTCTGATAGATTATGTTAACAATTCTTTTGAAGCCTTGCCAACTTTTGATTCAATAATGGGAGTCATAAAAGTGTAATCTAAAAGGGTGTCCCAGTACACGAAATCCAATTTAATCTAATAAGAATAAAATGACTAGAAAAATTAATTTCTTTTTTCGGACACCTTTGCTGGATTAGTTGATACATACACTGAAGCGCTCAGGGTCAAAATATATGCATTTTTGGAATTTAGTAGTCAAGGTCAAAGATCAATCCTGCATGTGTTGGTACTCTGTTGTCTGTATCTTATATGAGTGTGTGCATGAAGATTAGATAATCATTCTCACAGACCAGTTTTTTATATGTGCTTGTGCATGTTAAGTTATTTTTAAGAAATTTATAATATTTGCCTTTAATATGTAGGGTCAATTGGTACCTGATCCAAAGACTTTTCCGTCAGGCATCAAAGCTCTTGCAGAATATGTACATGAAAAAGGCCTCAAGCTTGGTATTTACTCAGATGCAGGGTAAGATATCTATAGACTTTGTGACTTTTCATGTTGCTGTTAGTCTTGTGAGTTCATGTTAGCAGAAGAAAAGGCATAACACATCTTTCTGTTTATTTGACATGACTTCAGATTTGATACATATGGCTCAGATAATATCAAATTTTCTTCTCCATTAGGGTGTTTACATGCCAAGTTCGACCAGGATCCCTCTATCACGAAGATGCTGATGCAGATCTCTTTGCGTCATGGGTAAGGAATAGTAGACCTCCCCTCTCTAGTGATAATGGAAATGATGGACGCATGGGAACATGATAATGGAATTAGACATATGCTTTGTTGACAGTCATTGGTTGATCAGTATACTATGTCACCTATTTTCCTGATCTTGTTCAGGGTATTGACTACTTAAAGTATGATAATTGTTACAACTTGGGAATAAAGCCAGAAAAACGGTAATGACTACTCTTAAATTTCCTACACTTCTGTTATGTTTTAGATCATTGAGGTTGCTTCATTGATTACTTTAATTGGCTTTCCATTTGATATATTTTATTTGTAGTTACCCTCCAATGCGTGATGCACTAAATTCAACGGGACGCATGGTATTCTACTCACTGTGTGAATGGTAATTCATCTCTTTGTCATTTAATTCATGATTTTCTTGTCAATCCATGTCTTACCTTTCCTTCTTCACAGGGGTGTTGATGATCCGGCCTTATGGGCAGGTAAAGTTGGAAATAGTTGGCGGACAACGGATGACATTAATGATACATGGGCAAGGTAAGCTTATCTCTATGCTTCTATTAGATTTTGTTCCAAGCAAAGATTTTCATTGTACTAACTTACCTACTATTAAGCATGACCATGATCGCTGATCTCAATAACAAGTGGGCATCATATGCAGGACCTGGTGGATGGAATGGTAATTTGGTATTTCTGGAAACTTTATAAGATCCTTATTTTTTTTTGGTCTTTGTTTATCTACATTCACAATTTGTTTCTCTTTCCAGACCCAGATATGTTAGAAGTTGGCAATGGGGGAATGACTTATGCAGAGTATCGTTCACATTTTAGTATTTGGGCTCTGATGAAGGTATCCATCAGTCCTCCTAACAGTTGGACTTTTTTCCAAAGTTTGAGATGTTAATTTCCATTAATGCAACTAAATATATGTAGGTCACTTTATTCTTGTTACTACTGGTTGATGTAGGACAACCTAAAGGCCCTAAACCATATGAGATGCAAATTATATGATGTAGAGATACAAGGAAAACAAAATTCAGCAATAAGAAAATAAGATAGCAATCGAGCAACTATTTTTCCAAGGAAATCAGAATAGTTACCATGGTATAATCACTATCCTTCTTTGATTAGTTCGTTAAGATCCGTTCCAAAATCTGTACATTGAACATTTAGTAGGTTCTCGGTATCTTAAGATCTACACCTGGCAGTACAGTGTGACAGTGCCCAACAGTATGGTGCTGCAATCGACTGTACAATGCTACAGTGTCAAGCCTCAAAGAACATTGAAGAGCAAGAACGGGAAAGGAGGTAGCCCAGATTTGCTTCGGAGGGTTTCATGTCTTATTCCACGCTTCATGAATAAATTGGAGAGAACTTTTGCGGGCTCTTCTTTTTTTAAGAGATCAATAATATCTCGTACAAGTAGGGTTTGATTTTTTTAAAGAGAATAATAATTCTCATTATGACTAGTTTACCCTTGACTTATATGTCCTATTACAAATAAACCAGAATTGAACCTAATACAACTCTAATAGACTCAAACTAAACCCAAATCAAGTCTACAAGAAAACCAACTTGACCCAACAATGAAATGAAATCTAATACATGATTCTAGGCCTTAATTGATTCAATCAAAGACCAAATTCAGATCCGAGAAGGATTAAATTGATCACCATAAACAAAATTCGTCATTGCACATCTAGAGACATGGATATTTCTTCCAACAATACACATAAGTGTGAAAACCATCTCAATCTTCATTCCTGGTAATCCGAAGAACAAAAGGAATCTTATACTTTGTAATAGTGTAGATCTTTTGTTTCCTCTCAATTACTTCTTGCTTTAGTTTGATTCTAAAATTGGAAATTTGTTTCTTAAAATAGTTTAAGATACTACATCAAGCATGCCAAGAGGGAATGTTGTCTGTAGCATCATCCAGTCCACTTGCTTTTGTTAGAAAAATGTTGAACTTTTAGGATTTCACATCAGTTTCTGGAAATGCAATTTAATGTGAGGTCCCCAGGAGTGTCTGAAAAAGTTAGATAATGTTGTCTTGTAAATGAGAATAGTGATTTGTAGTTTCTACAGCATTATAACAACAACAAAGCTTGTAGGCCCAACTATTTGAGTTCGGCTAATTGAATTCTTCTCCGTTCATCTTTATTTAGTGCATTGGTTAACTGCTTTACATAATGGGTTTAAATTGTTGATGAACATAGAGGAATTAGGTCCATAAGGAGTAGTTTTATAGATATAGTCCTGAATTTTAGGATGTCTGTCCTGCATTATTTTTGGAGAGATGGTTGTGAATAATTATTGTTGTTGGCAAATATTTGATTCTTGCTCCTTACCTTCAATTGGAGAATGTATCTGTATTGCATGCCCTTCAGGCTTCAGCATTTGTCTTTTCTATTTTTGATGGGTCACATATAATTTCAGGCTCCTCTTCTAATAGGATGTGATGTGAGAAATATGACTGCAGAAACAATGGAAATTTTGAGCAATAAGGAGGTCATTGCAGTAAACCAAGGTAGCACTTGCCTATCTCATCACTTCATTTTTCCTGCATTATGTGTAGATGTGTTTCTGTTCCTTTATTCTTTCTGGAAGTAGAAGTTTAAATTCTAATGGTCTATAAAGTCCTGGATGCATGTTAAGCAAACTGATCCCTTTAGCCTATCTAATGGATACAGGCATAATGTTGGTTTGTGTTCAACATGTAGTCTCACTTCTATAAGAGTAGATCATATCATGTTTTTAGGGTTGGGTGAATCTTATATTGCACATAAACATCAATCTTGATAAAGCTGGTAAAACCATGTCAGCCTTCAGAATAACCTCTGTTCCAAACATCTATAAGACTAGTTCAAGATGAACTCATGTTGTGGCCTTTTTAATGATTGACAACTGCAAGCACATTAAACATTCCTGAAGAATGAAGATACATATGCAAATATCAAACTGCCTTTTCCTTTTTCCTTATGATTGAGTAATCTATTGGGAAAATATCTCTGCAAAACCAGAGCTTATCTGGTCCTGATGTGCACCTATATTAAGGTATCACTAGATCAAGCAGCTTGAACTTCATGCTGATCAGGCATGAAGTACATGGCAGAAGTGATTGCCACCAAATCAGAATCTATCAAAATGTAGAAAAGATTCTTTGCTGCCAGATCAGAATTGGTAATTTTGCGTGCAGTCTTTTTTAGCACATGTGAGGTCAATAAATGAAAGGGTTAATTCCAATTGGACTACCTAAATTATTACCTTCTTCCACATACCCCTTGAATTTTTTTTATCCACATAAATTTCCTGAATTAAGAAAATTCTTAAATATAGGGAATACTTGTAGTTAGTTTTTTTCTTAATTCAGGGAGTATATATGAATAAAAAAAGAAGTTTATAGAACACATAAAAAACAATAATAGTTTAGGGGATCTAAGTAGATTTATATGAAAAATTATAAGCTAATTTCTTTTGCATCTTATATGAAGATCTTTCTGTTTAAGAGCTGAATATAGAAGTAGGGTCAGCTTTACCTCTATATAATCAGGATGCAAATTTTTCTTCTTACTCTTTCTCCTCAAAATTGGAGTCTTTGTGTTAATCATAGCTAGAGCTTGGTATCATTTACGAAAAGTTAAATTTTCTTGGAATGGGCTGTTCTAGTTGTTGTATTGCGACAACCAAGATGTATTATGTTGTTTCTTGTAGATCCTCTTGGAGTTCAAGGAAGAAAAATTTCAGTTGAAGGAAATGATGGTTGCAGCCAGGTCTGCTTAATCTCCATTTTTGTTATTTGCCTTTTATGTGCTTAACAGTAATTATAATTCTTGAACTTTAACTCACTTCTTTTTCATTAGCTCAAGCAGCAGGTGCATTATTGAAATTGTTCAGGTTTTATGTATTTTTGGTGTGCATATGTGTCATAAGAAGTATTATGCAGATGTCGAACTTCGTTTGTCTCTTAACCCTTCTGTACTAATCAAAAAGTCATTACACTTAGCTTATATTGCAGAAACAGTTATTTATTATACATATATTTATGTGGATTCATCCATGTCTTTCATCTTTATTTAAAGTTCATGTATAATCTTCGGTATGCTTTGGACAATGTATATACTAAAATAAAATTCATCTCTAATTTGTCATTTGATCTTTACTGCTTGGTTTCTCGATGGAGGTTGCCTCATGTTTAGGAAATATCTCATTTCTTCCTTTTGAAGTCTGTCTCCTCTCCTTGTTTTTGACCCTATTACGGGCAATCTAAATCACATTTTTATCATTTTTTAACTTGCTACAAATGGAAATGCAAATATTCTATTGTACACTTATATTCATTTCTGTTTTGCTTGTGTTGATTTTTTTTTTTCAGTTGCTTATGCTTAATTTTCTACCTCGTGGATTTAATTTTTGAGACATCTTGGCATCCTTGTCTTAGAACCAACTTGCATTTTGTAGTCTGGTACCCTCTGGTGCATCACTGGATGTTACTAATCAGCTTTTGATGTCACTATATAGACAACTCTGACATCAAAGGTTCACACAATAAGCCAGATTATGATTTTTTTGTTTGATTTCAGCATCATATTTCCTCTGATTACTATTGAGTTTTTAGATAATTCCAGCATCATGGAAGTTATTGTTGAAGATTGTCATTCAAATTCTTGTCTTGCAAATTCCAGGTGTGGGCTGGTCCTCTCTCTGCGAACCGCATGGTTGTGGCTTTGTGGAACCGCTGTTCAGAAGCTGTCTCTATTACTGTCAAATTGGAAACTCTTGGTCTTGACACAACAACAAGATTTTCTGTGAGAGATTTGTGGAAGGTGAGTTTCCAGTTAATTCTTTCTGTGGAAGTACAAAATAATATTAGTACAAGAAAGGTTTGGGTTTAAAGTAATAAAATAAAAACAAAATTTTGCTTCCTGTTAGATAACGGTTCGAATTTATCTATGTGGAATACTTATCTAGAATACCCAGTATAGCTTGATCAATATTCCTGGACATGATAAGAGTATGACATTTTACACATGCTATCTCTGACCAAGTATTAATGTTTTTGATGACTTGAGTTCATCCTGATCCACTGTGTCCATCAGCCTTGCTGACATGGTATTATTTCTTCCTTTTCCTTAGCTGTATATGATTAACTTTGATCATGTGTTTAGTAAATTATACTCCCAAGTAATTGTTGATGCAAGTTCAATTGATACCGCTTTATTATTAGTGTAAAGTTTTACATATTGCAACTTGCAAGAAGTTATTAGATTAAGCAATTAGAATTGCTTGTTTGTAGACAACTAATAAATTTGACAATTATGGAAATCAACAGAGCTGGTTGAGAAATACTAATAATGTGAGAAGCAACCCAAAAAGAAGTGTTGGTTGATGCATCTTCTGCTGGACGAATTTGATATTTGTGATATTGGCTGGCTAAACAGCTAATGCTTTATCGATATGATTGCCCTCTAAATAATGAATTAATAATCCATATTGTTAAGAGTTATTTCTGAAGATTTTGAACACCAATGATGTGAATATTAGGTTTGAATCATTTCGTGTTTGTGAAGTCAGTCAACAGCTGTTTCGTGAATTGGAATCAATCATCCTGACGAATTTAATTTTCCAGCATGAAACCTTGCCAGAGAATGTTGCTGGAACTTTTGGCGCTCTAGTTGATGTGCATGACTGCAAAATGTATATCCTCTGTCCTGCAACTTCGCTTTCTGTAAGTTAGTTATAAGAGCAATACGTAAATTTTCATTAATCATTCATCGTGAATACCTGATGCCCTTGTATCATCTACAATGTGAAGAACCCAAAGAACAAAGAACTTATAGTGTAAATGGCAGTCTTCTATGACATGATGTGATCCTCTTCTATGGGGACAATCTTTTCTCCAGAAGTTGTTGTCTATACATCTTATATATAAAGTTGGTGTCTAGAGACCATACTGATTAAAATCTCAGTTTGAAGTTTACACAGGGCAAGAATATGTGGATATTGAGTAACACTTGAGATATATTCTGCTGCTTGACCAAATCATTTGCTATGATGCTCCTATTTCTTGAGAATTATATTTCTAGAAGAAATAACTTATTGTTTCAGATCATTTTATATCTCTTCATCAAATTGAAAGACATTTTGAAAATTTTTAAGTCTCGGTAAGCGTCCACAGGCAGAATCTCGGAAAGATTTCACTTTTCATTTGCTACAAGTGTTTGGGAATACACATCTGCAGGAATTTCTTTCTCAAATCTTCTCTGTTTCCCTTAATGAGTGCATATAAGTTATCTCCTTACAGGAGGTTTTGTAGCATCCTTGTCAGTCTTAATCCTATTTAGCATATGGGACATTAGTACCATATTAAACCTTGTAGAATTTTTGAACTCTCAGATAACATGACCAGCTCTACAAAGCACTCAGAGAAATTATTGGGTCTCTTTATATTTTGCCACTGAAAACTTTTAAAATACTATAATTATAATAGTTATGAATCTAACGTTGATTTGGTCGGGTCATTAGGTATTGGTTCAATTGATAGGTCACCCAAATCTGTTAGTTTATTTAAGAATTTTTTAAATATTTAAATGATATATTTATAGTTTTAAGTAATTCAAAAATAAAGAATGTTTAAATTATATCTAATTTACACTTTTATTTTTAAAAAATATAATTAATTTAGGACTAGAGTACTGTTAGGATAAATAATAAATTAATTTAACATTAATAGGTAATTTTAAAATAATGAGCAACTCAGTCTGTTTGTAGAAATCTCTTTGATGTATAGTTCATTAGTTGAACTATTGGGGCAGTCGATTTTTATTAAGTCAATCAAATTTATGGCCCTAACAAAATTAAACCTATTGGTGGTTGGTTTATCGATTGCTATGAATAAGATCTGGACTGATCTAGATGTAAAAAAATTATAAAAATTTATATGAAGGTAGCCTCTGAAATTAGAAAAATTTTACAAGAATCTGATTTTTAGATGAAAAGATATGAATTAAATAGTAGAGTAAAATAGGGCAAAAACGGTAAATATTTGATGTTGCGGTGGTTGTCAGAGGGTGCTGGGCGGCTGTAAGGTAGGGTAGCTGTTAGAGGCAGATGGTTAGGGTTTGGAAGGTCGGAATATTTCTACTGCTATGATCTACTCCTAGAAAGATAAGGATGATTTAATAGCTACAGTAAAAGATAAATAAAGATAAGATGATGAAATAACTTAGCTTAATCTTCATTTCACGACTTCCCTTAATCAACACATGACTAAAAATCCCTAGCATGCGAAGTATTCGATTTATTTAAAATTTAAAATAATAAGATAGAGTTAACTAACTTAACTTGATTACCCATGTGGTCGGACCGTAACACCGATCTGACTATCCGGTTCAGTCCAATATTGATTACTATAATAATCGTCATATCATTTTTTTTAAATATTGTCACTAAAATCTTTGACTTTTAGAATAGCTATTGGGGTTAGTTTCTAATAAAATATTTGTAACAAATTATTGTTAAAGATAATAAATGCATGTAAAACGACTAAAATATATTTTCTTTTTGGAAGTTTAAAGTATGAAATATTTATCAATAATTTTTGTCTTGCATAAAAGAACATTATACATATTGGGTAAAGTAGCTTCTTTTAAACCATTTACGTAAGGGCAAAATGATATTTTTGAGTCTAAATTTGGTTTAAATCATGATTAGTTAATGTAACTACTGGAATAACAATTGAGTCCGGTTAGCGTATTTAGGAGGGTCAATTTAATGCTAACAGGAACACTACCTGTTTGTTAAACGGATTGAAATTTCTAAACATGATTCTATTTATCAAATAATTTATATGAGTTAATCTGATGATATAGGTTACTTGAATTTATCTAAACTTTATAGAAAAGTGGGCAGAGCCTCCTTACATTTATTCAAAAGCAAGAAATGAACGGGAGAGGAGCAGTAGGGTTACTCAAATTTATATAAGTTATTTGAGTTTGTAAATGAGTTATAAATGGATTATTTGAATGATAAACGGATTATTCGGGTCGTAATAAGATATCACTTCATCGATGGGCTATTGTATTATAAACGAATAATTATTTTATAAATGAGTTGACGGATTAGATCATAAACAGATTAAAAGGTTGAGGTAACAAACACCAAGCCAATCTAATTTTGACTTGTACCTGATTATAGTAAATCCAAACCTGTTCAAAGTCTTTGATTTCCTGTCCGGTTAAAAATTGTCACTCCTATTTCTGGAAGAGCATAATATTTTCGATAGCAATCATAGTATTTAGAAAATGTAGAAGTAAGTTTGATATTTTGAAAGACATCTAAGTTATTTGAGGAGCTTTTAGCTCAGCAGCACTGAGATGTTTACCTGTTCATGTATCACATTTTGCCGAGTAATAATCTTCACATTCTTATATATTATGCAAATGCCCAAGTGCTCCCACTGTATATAGTATACATACTTAATTATCAACAGCTTCATGAAGGATGCTACATTAAGAGTCAGTTATAGAGTATTCTTACCGCTTATCCTTCATGCAGTTCTTTTTCATTTGAAAAAGTACCTGAGTTAGTTTGTTTGTGTTATTTGTGGTTATTATTATTATTATTTTGAGAGTAAAGAGATGGCGATTATTGATTGTATTATTTAGTTAGTTATAAAAAGTATCACAAAGAATATTTTAAAGTATTTAAAAAGCTTTTTTTTTTTTTTTTTTTCTTTATGTGGTTTCATTCAGATCTACCTTTTTATCTTATAATTATCTCCAAACTATGTTCACGTTTCTCTGGGGGTGTCTAAATGGTGCCATCTCTGTGAACACATATTAGCTAAACGCCTGCCTAAAGCGGATGCCACTTGCACTGTGTGCCAATCTGCTGTTGTAAGTATTGAGCACCTCCTCTTGGGGTGCACTTTTGCTCGTGCCACCTGGTTTTTGAGTGAGCTTACACTCAACAACGCGCCGGACCGCCTAGATAGCTAGTTGACGTTTATGATGGAGAAGATGAACTCGGACAAGCTCGCATATATGTTCACGTTGATATGGGAGGTCTGGAAAGCAAGGAATGACACGGTTTTTAGAGGGATTGATTATGCTTTCTCCTTAGTTCGAAGGGCTGCTAAGAGGAGTGGCGTCGGCACCAACACCTTGCAAACTATAAAGTCCCCCTCCACGCAAAGCTTGCATCCCTCAGAGACGCATTAAACTAATGATCTGGTCTGCTGGGTGGATGCATCATGGAGGAGAAACTACAATGGAGGGCTCGACATTATTCTCTACAAACATCCAGACATGTTATGTGTAGCCAAAAGTATCCACCTGCGAAATGTTGTAATGCACTAACCGGTGAGGGACCGGAGACGGTGGCTAATTATTTGGAGGAGGAGGATTGTTGGATCTTTAGTGATTCTCTCAATGTGGTGCAAGCTGTGAATAGGTGGATCAACAACACTGAAAGGTCTATTTATCCTCTAGTGCTCGAATGTAAATGGTGGATTTTTATCTACATTAGGATTAAGCTCTGTTTTATAGAATCGTGTAACCAGTCAGTCAGTCAGGCTTCTCAAGCTTGTATGATTAGAGTCTGGACTGTATGTGACACAGCTCCAGATGAATATTAAAGATCTACGGACATCATTTAAAAAATTTAAAAAAAAAAACCTTAATTTTTCCTCCAAAAATTCAATAAACATTTGCTGCCGTTCTCCAGCATTTGATCTCATATTTTATTGACGTCTATCACCCTTTTGGCCTTTTCGCTATTTGCAGAAATGACACATTTCAGTTTGAAGATATTACTCAAATAATGAAAAGTTAATAAAGGATGAAAACAATCTCTGGAATAATAAAGAGGTTCTCTTTGTATGTTCTTGCAAAATAGACAGCACAACCTTTGGCCCACTGTTTTCTTCTCCTACGCAAAGGAATTTAAATCCTAAAGTTCTTAAAATTTTTTTTTGGTAACAACAGTCAGTTATATCACATAGAATATAATGGTAAATCTTTTTATCTTTTCACGAAATCGACGATCGCAACTGTAATTCTTACAGAACATTCAAGACATTGAGAGCATCTGTTGCAGTTCTTGAATCCTGAGGTTGCTAATGCAATCCACAATGAAACTATGCTGAAGAATTGGTGCGATAAACTAACAGCAGTGTCACATCTTTACCAAAATGATTGCTTTCTTCTATGTATTAGAATATGATCAAAGGATAAAAGTTTTACACCTACACACATTAAAACAGAGACCAGATTACTGTCTAAACTACCTACAAGGGGGAGGAGATGAGCTGGGAGGGTAAGGAAGACTCCTCCTTATGCTCACCTATGATAGACTGAAGACGGGGAAGGAAATTAGAATTCACATACAAGAACTAGACTCGATAATTGAGAAATAGAATTACTCCTCAGCTTGATTATGACTGCTCTGCGCATGGTTATGCTCTGAATTGTTAGCATTTTTTTTCTTTCTTTTTCTCTGCCTCTGTTACATGTATCTCTTTTATGTATGAAAAAAGACATCTCCTCATCGCCTTAGCCAGACAGAGGAGGGAAGTCACCATCATCTTTCAGTTTGTAGCTCTGTCTAGGCCTGCATGTAGTTATTCAAAGAAATTGTTGGAAATAATTCTGCAACAATGGTATTGTCAACACAGTCTGTATTCTGAAATCCTCTTGGTTCATAAAGAGTGTTATTGATAATGATCGATTTTTTTTCAAAATCATTGATGTTCCTACATCATAATTCTAGTACTTCAGGCTGAGGAGATCATTTGATAAAGAATATGAGTGAGTGACGCGAAGCTATATATTTTAATTGTCATGAAAATTTAGAGGTCATAAAGTAGTGTTACCTCTCCTGGCCTGAAACTACCACTGAGCTATAAGGTAATTTTGCAGCAGCTTCTGTAGATCCTTGACATTGGGGACCAAAATTGGATCTTGTGCTATGCTCATTTGGTAAATCTCTCAATGGAAGAGGACCAAGAGACCCAAATTCAATGTTATCTTTGGCTCTCATGTTGAATCCAATAGCTTGAGAATTCCTCTGCAAGAAAAGGCGAGAAAATGGCAAAGCATCAGACAGTGGAACCTTCCTGCGGCCATTGCCACCATAGGGAGAAAGATGAACCTTTGATGAAGGTGGGGGCTCACGGTTCCATTTGTGCCGCAAGTTTTTATCCGAGTACATATCCTCATGCATTTTCTTGTAAAACCTCGGTGGCTTTCGAAGTCCCACGCGTTCTATGTAAGTCGAATAACTCTACAAAATTCATAGATGAAACATGCTGTTTGTTAATTAAGAACTCCTATGAAGCAATTGTTAATAGGCTGGTGAGACATTCAAAAGAGAAATTATATAAGACATGAGAACAGAAAACTGGCTTCCTGAACGGCGACGAGTCTAAATTGAGCTGCAAATTAATCAGATAATTAGACGATAGATAATTGGAAGGAAGAAGAACTAGTTCTAGCCATATTCAAATCATTATGCAGCAAAAGCAAAATGAGAGAAGAGAAGATAAATAACAAAAACTTCTATAATTGCATACCATTTGGGGAATGTATGTGCCTGTTCCGCGCCGCGGCCAGACATATTCCATGTTATAATAAGGGTAATAAACATGAAATGGCTTCAGCATTTCAGCATTAGGAGATGGATATGGTGCAGAGACCAGTGCATTGGCACCCATATGGAAGAACATACTCTGCTGAGGAGATTCACTCGGCTGACAAGATTCATCCACTAAGCTCTCCCTCTCATCATCCAACTGAATGGGAAATACTTCTTGAACAGACTGAAGGAGTCCTCCAAACATGCACTCTAAGTAATACTGCACACCTCGAAGATATCTCAAGTTGGACTTGAGATCCCCTGCGAATTCTGATAAACTTAATAATGGAGGACTTTGGATGGTTCCAAAATGTGAATCAGTTAGTTGGACAGAAAAGTCGAAACTCGATCTTGTTGTTGTCACTATATTAGTTGAACCATTCCTGTTTCTGAAATCTGCTGAACCTACATCACCAAATCCATCTCTGTTTTCAGGATGAGACATCAAATAAGGCCCATATTGAGCTTCTGCTGACGAAGATGAACATGTTTCAGTCCTAGTTGATACGTCACAAACTTTGGTTTCACCACCCAAACTTCTGCCTGATTCAAGATGTTCATCTGTTCTTCTAACATCTGACTCCACTTTGCTTAGGATCTTCACAGGATGTTGGGGACTATCCATTTCATACTCTATATCAAAAGTTGATACCTTCATGCTGGAAATCCTTCGACACAGTGCTTCATGAGGATAAATGGATTGTGCGCATGAAGTCAAGTCATCGCCCTTCTCAATCTCTAATTCACATGACATAGTGCTAAAGCCTGTGGCATCTAATTCTGCATCACCTGAACCAGAAGGAAACCTATCTTTCAAGTCTGGCCTTTCTCCAGTTCCATGTCTCTCCAAAGTGTTCATAAAAAACAGAGAAATTTCGTCGGCGATACGTTCTTGAGGTAACATGAGAATTTGACCAAGTCTTCGAGCACCATATGTGAAAGCACTACGTATACGATAGAAATTACCTACAATTAAAAAAAAATATCAGTTGAGGCCTGTCAAGAATGTATAGAAAGAAATATTCTTTGTTCTATGTCTGTGTGTGTTGTGGTATTTCAATGCAATATTGATGGTAGTAACCTTTGCTAACACTTCTGCCCAGATTATTGTGCTCCCTCAGTGGGTCAATTATGTTCAGATTCTTCTGAACAAATTTGGCAGAGCTTTTCTCAGAATCCCCTGGAGGTACAGAAAACCTTTCCAGAGAGCTTTTAAGGAACTCTTTGCTAATCAGTAAGTCACTACTATCTATGTCTCGCATTTCAACTGCAAAACAGACAAGCAATCAATTACCCTACAGAAGATACATGCAGAGGAGGAGAAATAGGGGGGCAGATTGCTCCATGAAGGCAAAGATTATAGGAAATAACTCACCAACTAAGTTTGGCAAAGAAGACAAGACAACAGGACCATACAAACTGATGCCATAATTATTCCAATCAAATTTGCTAAAATATTCTAAAAACCTGTACAAAACCTGTAAAAAATGTCAGTTGCGTAGATAAGAACTTGAGGGCAGCTTGCAACTGGAATATATATATATATATATATATATATATATATATATATATGCTCATATTTCAGGACACTGTTCTCATTTGAGACTCACCGCCAAAGGGCCATCCAGAGATTTATGGAATAGATGAAATATATAGAGAATCAATGTCTCCAATGCATAAGTAGATATTAGGCCATGATGAGCACCAAGAATACGGCTTTCATAGTAACACCAAGCTTTGATCAATAGAATACTCCTTTTGAAGAGATGATCCTTTCCAATCTGATGGTCAACCTGCAGGAGAACTTATCAAATTGTCTTCTTAAGACCTTGTATTGATGGTACATAGAGCACATAGCAAGTGTGGAGAGTATGTCCAAGGACTGAACCATATATACATATCAATGAAGATTGGAACAGCAAAGATAGGTTTATAGTACCATACCAGCTCAAGAAAACAGAGTGTACAGAGTCCACCAATCTGATTGAATGAGATGTCTACAACAATATTCTGAATAAGGCATTTAATGAGTCTGACCTGCCATAAATTTTCCATTGTATAATGAAAGAGAAAGAGAAAGAGAAACCAAAGAAAAGAAAAGAAAAAACAACACATTACATTGTGCAAGCAACAATAGAATCAATTTAAATCCTCCTTGTATGATGCATGCTTTCCTACTTATATTGAACTAAGGAGAGCTACTGAAATAGAAAACAAACAACTGCTTGGATTTTGGAATGTTTACATCTTGATAAACATTTTCTCTATCCACTTTTACAGTATAAATTCCAAATCATGCCTGGACTGCAGTGAACTTGCCATGTCAATGTCTGACCCGAGGAATATACCGTTCACCGTTTCACAGCACTACTGCTGCAAATCACACCAAACTTTTGCATAAAATGTACAGAAAACTTCCAAGAAAAATTGAAGTTTGCCTTCTCGTTTTTATCAGAAATTTAAGAAGTAAGGTGCAAGATTTATGTTCATTATCAACTTAGAGAGGCCTAAAGTAAAAGCTTGTGTAGAAATGTAAGGTGCATGATGCAGGATAATAGGAGGAAAAGTAAAAAGGGAGAAGTTAGAAAACACAAAAAGAAATACGCAACTAGGCATGGAAAACAGGAAAAGATAAGAAAAGAGATGCTACACAATAAGATTGGCTGAAAATTCAGTAGAAAATTATCCACATAATCAACTAATTTAAGAATGAGCATTGATAGAATAAACGACCTCAGCATTAATGTACTGCACATCCTTTATTTCAAACTCCGCATCCTCGTCATCTTCCTCAGATTCAAGTAAACAACGGACATCACTGACCAAAGTGCTGTCAGAAGATGAACTACCAAGCGCAGTCAGATCAATATCTCCATCAGGAAGATAAGTCTTCAATGGAACAGATCCAAATGGAAATACCTGAACATATTCCAGAAAATATTATCATCCAGCAGTATATGGAGAGAGTAATGTTCATAGAGATAGCCCAGTTGACATATGGAAAGGGGACAGTAATGTGAGGCCTGAGACAGAGTTGCGAATTTCTATCCTGATTGTACATTAAATTACTTAGAATATGCAATCAGAAGATTCAGAATTGATCAAAAGATCATATAACATCTGCATTTTAACTAGTGAGTCATAATAAGATCAATGTGGAATGCACACTGGTGTATACGCATATGTTTCTGTAGGAATTTTGTCTTCAGCTGGATAAAGATACAAACAAAGAGGATGTTTAAATCCCCCATTTGTATGTGCAAGCTCCTTGATACTTAAGAGTGCAATTTTTAGGAAATTCACTTACATAAACGAGATCCGAATACAAACTAAATGAACTACAAAATATAAACAAAGGGTAGGTTTAAAACTATAACCAGACTGGTAGCCACTTGTCACAGACCTCATCAGAATGGAGTAGTGTGCTCTATATATATAAAAAAAATGCAGCAGATTAAAGAATTATTCCCAAGTATCCTGCCACTGTTCTATGTTGACATCTTATGAGTTATGACAAACAATAGAAAAGATGCCCACATCGGTACCTTATTCTATAAAGCACTGCACATCTTGAAGTTTTGGATGCAGCCCAAAATAAAAACTTTGATCTTTGAGGCAAGCAACTGATGACCTTATCACCAGTCCTGTCCTTGATCTTAAGTTTTTTCTATCTAATAATATAAAGACCTTAACCTCTTTGGTCAAAAACAAGGCTCAAGCTCTAGCTCATTTCCGCCTTCAGATCACCAGAGCATGCCATGCATGACTTAAATTATGGAAACAGAAAGCACGCAAACATCATGCTTTAATAAGCTAATAAAAAATATATATTTAAAAAAGAAGAAGAAGAGAGATGGCGACTCCAAGGTCAACTTCTATAAAGAACAAAGAACAAGAAACAGAGACACAAGAATAGAGCGTACCCACCACTTTAGAAATACAAAATCAAGAAACATTAGCAAGAGAAAGAGATAGAGAACAAAGAAGATGTATCACCTCGCAGTCAACAGCAGACCCAATAAGTTTCCGGACGTATTCTATTACTCTATGCCTCTTCTTCTCCGACTCCTTCGTTGGCTGAACGCAATATATGATCTCCTGCGCTCTTCCCTCGCCCACTCGAAGAGCCTCCGATCGCATCGCCGATGGGTTGGGAAGAGACCGGGCCACCGCCTCCGTCAAAGCGAGCCGTGCTCTATACTCCCCCATTGCTGAGGATTACGACAAGTTAGAAAAGAATGCGAGATTTCTAGCAAGAAAAGCGAGGAAATCTTTGATTTTTAGAGCAAAAGCTCATGCGGGTCGATCGGGATCATTGGTGGGGACAATGGGAGTCGATCGCCATGGGATGATTCGAAGGAATTCCCATGTGGGTCGGGAAGAGATCGATGGGCGGAAGCGAGGGGAGGGAGAAAGATGGGATTTTCTTTTTCCGGGGAGGCGGGGAAAGAGTTTTTTCGGGGGATGGGCCCCTACGCGAGTGGCTTGCGTATAGGTTTCAGGACTTGTCCGAGAAACCCCCGGATAAAAATTAAAACAAAATCCTCTCTCCTCTCTCCTCTCACGGACTTATCTTTCAGCAACTGCAGTGGCCATCCCTTTTATAGGGGAGGAGAGAGAGAGAGAGAGAGAGAGAGAGAGAGAGAGAGCCAAAAACTCTTATGACAAATGCACACTGCCCTAGGACAGATTATAGGCATGGGAATATGGAAAATGGAGAATATGCTTTGTTAATTTTTCTTTTTCTTTTTTATTTTAGGAAAATATTATTATTGTGTAAATAGTATAAGAACTAAAGAGATAACAAAAAGGAACAAAAATTGCAGAGCTAACTGCACGTGTGATCGTGTTCTCCGTGATCGAATCTTATCGATAAAGGTTAATTTAATATGGTGCAGTGAAAGCTCTGACACTATCGATAGACGCTAATCAACCGGTATATACCGTTAGACTGTATTAATAAGTCCAAGCTTCAAATCGATGTCGGATATACTTTTTTTGACGCGTGGTGCTCAAAAAACTCTAAATAAGATGGGAAACATTTAATTACATAACGAACATCTTGTGCTTTCAGTTTTTAATTATCAAATTTTGTTATTCTCAAATATGTAACATTTTTCATCTGGTGCGGTGAGTGAGCTGAATAACCCTATATAGAAGTGCACAAAAATGATTAGGGTTCGGAAAGAAGGAACACTTTAATTTTATCTAAATTTAATAATTTTTAAAAAGTTTATTCATACATTATTTTCATAATATAATATAATATATCCATCAAAAACCTAAAATATTCCAGTTATTCTTTCCCATATATATAACGGTACTTATTATCACATCTCAATCCTCCAACAATGATATGCTTATAATAATAATAATAATAATAATAATAATAATAATAATAATAATATTTTAAACAATCGTGAGATTTACTTTATTGTTTTTGATTTAACTAGTATACACATAATGGCATGCATATCCACTGCGCTATCCTCTTGGATAGTGGGATTCTCCGTAAGCAAATCCTCATAAATCCACTAGGATATATACTGCTTGACTTATTTCTCAAAGTAAAATATATAGTGGTATAATATACTTTACTACTTTCCTTTTATAGGACCTCCCCGAAAGCCTATCATTGGCAACTCCCCTCTTGTCCTTTTACGGGACTTTGGACAGCAAAAGTATGGCCAAAGTGCATTCTGACAGGTAACCTCCTCCTCCTCTAATTCTCCTTTACAAAAGAAAAGAAAGAAAGAAAGAAACTCTAACGGCCAAGACGGATGAAATTACTAGAATGCCCATCGTAGAGGCGCTCGCATTTACTAACCAAATCCTCGGCCTTAATGGCAAGGGGGGGAGGACCAGTGAGTCCGACGAGGAAGATCTTCCTCGTGGCTGCAATGCCCGTCGCAGCCGTTTCAAACTGGCCCCCGTCAGTGGGGTTCCGCCACGTGTCCCCAGAGCCTTGTCGAACTCGTGGACCTCGAGGTGGACCGTAACGGCAGTTTCGGCTCCGGACCCACATGGGCGTCCCGGTTGGTTTTGTCCCTTTCGGCGTGACGTGGGGTCCACTGTGTCGGGAGAGCGGTGTTTTGCTGTTCCGTGCCGAGTGGGGGATCGGGAGAGGGGTATTCAGGGAAAGTGGGAGCGTCTGGGGTACTTTTTGGGTAGGTACGAGGCGGAGAAACGTACGACTGACTGCGGCGCGTGTAGGCCGTCGTGTCATTCCGACCGTACTCTCGGTTTAGTCGTCTAAAGTACCTTCCGCCAACCACATGACGTCAGATGACGTGGACAAAGTACCTCGCACCTATTTTTTCTGTCTGAATAAAAAATATTTGACTTTTTTTCATTTTCACTTTCTGAATAAAAAAACATTCGCCTTTTGGTCGGTCACATCAGGTCGTACGAGTTTACCAAGGCCTGTCTGCAATCCAGCAGCACGAACGTGCTCTTTGATGGTGGCTGAGAATGATGTTGATGTATAATATTCTCTACTTATATATGAAATTTTAATCTCCAAATCAACAAAATGTTCTGAAACTATTTTGTCGAGTACTAAGTTTTTTTAATCTATCAAGTAGTTAAATTTTAATTTTTATTTTATATAATAGAAGTACTAAGCATGTTTTGATTATAAAGAAAAAAAAAAGTTTGGTTTGGATTATAAAGTAGTCTTTCAATATATAGTCTACACCGGTGGGCAAATTCTCTTAAAAGATATATTATATTGTTAAAAATTGGTTCAAATTCAGTTTCAGTAAAAATTCAGCAGGTATCAGCATTTCTGTGCTGCGTGTTCGAACGGGCCCTAGAGGGCGTTCGAACTCGGGCTCCAGATAGAGAGCAATCTATGATGCAGCGAGCCAACCCGAGAGCAGACTTTCTGTAAGCGTTCGAACGGCCCTAGTCGCGTTTGAACGCAGACCAACTCGAGAGCAGCTGTTTCTGTAGGCGTTCGAATGGACTCTTCCTACGTTCGAACGCCCCTTGAGTTCTGTTGTATTGACATAGGGCGTTCGAACATGACACTAAAAATCCCATAATCAGAATTTGACTATAAATACTAAAGTGGGTTTTTAGGGTTGGTAGTTGGAAGAACATTAATGAGGGTTGAGCCACCATTGTATTGAGAGTGATTAGAGTTGTTAAACTATTTGTAAGTGAGAGATTTGCATAGTAAAGAAGATTGCTCCGTCCGTGAACGTAGGCATATCGCCGAACCACGTAAATCTTGTCTCTCTCTCTATTATCTCCATTGTTGTTATTGTTGGTATTTGCTTACATTAGGGTATTAATCCGTGATTAGAACTTGCTTAGGGCTTTTCTATCACCATTAACATCTCTTTGGAATTTGTCCAAGCATTGCATTTGTTTCTCTTTCACTATTCCCATTTGGGCTACTTGAGGGTAAAGATCTTGCTTCTGCTCCCTTCACCCACTTGGGTCTTTTGTACAACATATATGAACTCAAACCATATGAGTCCCATATACTAAATATCATTCCTAACATTTATCTGAAAGTTCAAAACCTGGTAGGCCAACTGCTCAGTCTATCAAGTAGTTAAAAATTGATTTTTACTATGGTAAGAAATATTGACATGATCTGATAATCCAAGCTTTAAATAGATTTAGTTTAATGTAATTGAGTTTGGATAATAAACAAGTTAAATCGTCTAACCCAATTGTTAACTAAGTCAGTTCGGGTTTAAGTCACTATCTCACATAACCCGACATGACCTGTTTAATAAGGTCAAATCAGCTTTGTTAGGTTTGTTTGTACTATACGATTTTAAATTTTTTCACATAAATTTTTTTGTATTTGTAATCGTCTTTTCACGCTTTATTTACCGCATATTATTATCAATAGCGTGTGATAAATCTTATTTACTATGACGTTTTTGATGTTTTTCAATCAATATAAGAACATACTTAAGTATTCACGTAAGTTTTAATTTGTTCAAACCCGCTAATTATTTACCCGTGATGTATATACATCTAAATAACTTACCTCACCGTATGTTAATTTATTCCAATTCACAAATCCTAAGTCCTTTCTCTCTTTTTTTTTTTTTAATGTGCTAGGGTTACACGGTGCTTCCAAGTTTTTTTCTTTTGGCTAGATGGCAACATATTTTGTTCAAGTTCTTCTTACTGAGGAAATTGACATTCTTTCCATATGCACGATAAAATGAAAGACACATTTCTTTTTATAGGAAGTTAATGTGGAAACAATTAACATATTGAAATTATACCAACCTAAGCAAATAATCACTTTAAGATTTTTTACGTGAAATACCCAAATTGAAAAGAACCATGGAGTCTTGTCTTAGCAAACTTTTCTACCACATTTAGGAAAAATAAATCTTCTATATATTACACTAGAGACAAGCATCCTTGAGTAACAATCTCGCCATTTGGTAGAATACCAAAGAGTAAAAGATAACTTAAAGAAGTGTATGAACATTGGGATCGAAATCCTCTTGCAAGGTAGCAAGATCTCATCCAATGGTTCATTCTTCTTTTTCTACCCACTTAACACCTCTAGATAGGGGTGAAAATGGGTCGGATTAACTTCGACCCGACCCACTATTCGACCCGACTCGGATCGGATTCAGATAAAAAAATTCTATCCGACTCGGATTCGGATTCGGATACGGATAGAATTTTTGAAAAAAAAATTCGGATACGGATTCGGATACGGGTCGGATAAATTTTTCGGATTCGGATACGGATATCGGATATCCGTTTACCCGCATATTTTTTTAAATGATTTACAGTTTTTAGTTTGCTTATTTAAATAGTAAGTATTAATATTATTACTAATAATACGTTATATATTATTTATATAGATTAATTTCTCTAATTTTATATATTTGACATACAAAAAAAAATTTTGTTGTAAAACTCTTAATAATTTTGTATTAATTATATTTAAATAAAATATTATAATTATTTTAAATTTAATTAATATCCGTTTAAGATCCGATCCTTTATCCGAAAATTATCCGTATCCGTTTAGTTAGGATATGGTTTTAAATTTTGCTATCCGTCTAATATCCGTATCCGAATCCGTATCCGAACTAAAAATACGGATCCGGATATGGGTTGAGCACTATCCGATCCGTATCCGATCCGTTTTCACCCCTACCTCTAGAACAAGACATCGATAAGACCTTTCATTCGAGTTCCTTAGTAGTGTGGCAACATGACAACGTGACCTTCTAACTTCCAAGTTCATTTTCAGCAAGAGGGCAAAACCCTTTCCTCTTGACCTCACTCTCATTCTCACTCGCAAATGCTAATACATTGAGTCTTCATATTCTAGGTAAGATTTAGACTTGTATCCACACTTGATTAATATATCGATAAAAATAGCTACAAGGCATCTAGGTTTTATAAGGGTTAAATATATACCATTATGTACTTATGCCCAAAATTACTTTACCTTCGTATACTTTAAATTTTTTTTAAACAAATCCTTATATTTATGATTAAAGTAATTCATTAGTTTTCATGTAGCGTTTTAAGATAATGCTACAAAATAACCAAAATAGCTATGACATAGTTAAATTTGATGGAAAAACTAACTGTCTTATTTTAGTCATAATTAATTTAAGATTTTTTAAAGTATAGTAGGATAAAGTGATTTTAGTTATAAGTACAGAACGATAAAATATATCTAACTCATTAACATCGGCAAAATAAGCTCACGTCGTGTGTCAAGATTTTAAATGTGAAATCTTACCTCTCATTTATTTATTAAAGAATAAAAGTCTTAGCTCTCCAGCTAAGAAGTAAGAGTTGATGATGAATTAAGCATTTATGCTAGAGTTAGCTAATTATATCTTATTTTTTTATATGAGAATTGACTCAGTTGTCTAATTTAATAATGTGCTCTTGAAATTAAAAAAGAAAAGGATAAAAAATCGTAACCGCAGTGAGGCGAGTCGATTCGAGTCCGCTGCTCATCTGTCTCTCTTTCTCGGCCACACCGCGAGATCAAAGGATCCCTCGTCGCACGTCGTCTTCCTTGTTCTAGATCGCGTTCGATGTCCTCGATTTCGATAATTCTATTGCTCATAGATCCGTCTACATAGTTCGGAAGAGCAAGGTGGGCAGCAATATGATGGGGTGAGAACTCACAGCGGAACCCTAGCTTCCTCTTTACTTACCCCCATTTGATGCGCTTCGACTCCAATCGCAGACAAGATCCCTGCGGTATGATCTTAATTGCAAGGTACAATTGTTAATTTTCTTTTTTTAGCTGTCTCATGTGCTTTTGACTTCGTTCCCGTCTCTGTTTCCATTATAATTTCCTTCTTGACCTGGTACTTTTAGTTCAATTTACTAGTCGTGCGCAAGTATTGATTCGAACACACAAACCTAATCAGTAATTGGTGCAGATATCTATAGATTGCAATCTCTCTTCTATATTTCTTTTGATTTAGTGTTGTGAATTAGAAATCTTGGTGAAGGTAATGATGAAAGCTCTGAAAGATACGAAAATGTTTGGTCCCTAATCTTAAAGCATAGTCTAGTAATTATTGGAAGGTAGGAACTGAAGAGGAAATAAATGGTAAAGAAAATATTTGCTTTGGAGGAAGTGGATGCATTATTTATGAGGATCAAAAGAATTACCGTTCAATAATATGAATGAATTGTTGATGGGTTATACAACAAAGAGACATGTTAATCACCTATTGAAATGTTGATCTAGATGACTAGATGCTATAACATATGTCAGAACTTGGAGAGTTTTAGGTCAAAGGTGATTCAGATTCTTAGAAATGAAATGGAGGATGCAGTCAAATTTAACGGGCACTTGATTGATGTTTGAGAGTGCTTGGTTTACCAGCTTATTCTTTAAAGCAAGTAGCTTGGTTACCAACTAATTACCAAGGAGATTAGTCAAGTTTTCCATATAATACCATGTCAGATTGAAGAAAATGTCTAGACATATAGTCTGTGCTATATGGAGTATATATATTTTGCTGATCTACTTGAGATCACTTGAAGTTTGATCCAACCTGTTAGCTCACAAACTTTGGTAAAAGCTTAAGTTGTTAGAGAACGATGTATTTTATATTCTAACATCTCCTCACTTCTGAGCTGAAATATTTCAATTAGCCTAAAGAATATATTTAATTTGACTATGTATAATTTTATATTTTTCAGGCTCAGATACCATATTAACTTACCAACCATTTTAAAAGCTTAAGTTGTTAGAAAAAAATAATTTTTATAATTTATATTCCAATTCAACAATGTACATGTTACTCTTATAAAAATGACATTCAAATTTTAAACTTAATAATTTCCCCATGTACTTTTCTTAATTGGGCTTTTTAATCAGAGTATAGTTGATGATATTTTATCATTACTGCAAAAAGCTAGTCAAATGGAAATATAGTTGCCAGATAAATAAAATACTTACCTGGCTTAGACTTTAGACATGCTGCTCCTCCATGGCATCTAATGAAACCATATTTTGAAATTTCACTTCTTTTTTTCCAAGATTGTTTTGCACATGGAATTCCAATTAGTAGAAACATAGTAAAAGGCAAATCATTTTTAGTGTACTGTTGTATAAGTACTCAGAAGATTCTGGCATTATCATGCCTGCCTTATTGTAGGTAGGTTCTGCTATTTTGATAATTTTGTCTGTAAGAATGCAGATCTTTTCTGTATGTTTATTCTTGCGATTTATTTCTTCATGATTAACTTATTTATGATACGGTTACTTATATTTGTTTGCATTAGAACATTAGGACATAATATTCTTAGCATTCATGTCAATGCTGGGCTTGTTAATCCTAGATCATGAGTTATTATTTCCATTCAGAAGTGTAAATCTCAAACAATAATATGCTTTGCAGGTTTGAGGGAGAGCGCGTTAATCCTTGCAGGGTTGAATGATCTTTTTCTAGTTGACAGGTTGATAAATTGATCAAAAACCTTGAATACCCAGATCTATCCTTCACCTGAGTCTTATGAGGTACAGCCTTTGTTTAATAGAAATGAAAATTCTCTACTAGACCTTCCATCTGACAGAAGATTTTACTAGTCGAATGAAATTGTAACAAAGTGAGAGAACTCCTTCAAGCATTTAGAATGCCATGGATGGAGCCTCCCTATCTATGATTTCGTCCAAATAAACACCAAATTCGTTACCTACCGAATACATGAAACCATATCGATGCCCTGTAGTCCGGCCCGTCACAAATTTAAATGGGATTACATTATAATTGATCTTGTCAGATGATAATTCTTTTTGTAAATAAGTACTCTCTATGGAGTCACTAATGGATAATAGAAAAGCAAGAAAATTGCAGTAGTATGTAGTTCTCGCCAAACATATTATCTTAGCTTTTGTTAATTGGAATTTTTTATATATATATGTTTTCTTCATTGTTTAGGAAATATAAGATCGCTCATGCCAAAAAGTTTAATTATTGTTGAGACACTTTTTTGCAATATAATAATGATTGATTCTTTCTACCAAAATATCTAGCAAGTAGCAACTGGTTGTGAAAAATATGGGTCTCTATTCTTAATTGGGTGACGAGATATTCCAGTGCTGTAGCTATTAAGCAAGCCCGACGGCTTACAGTACTATCGCCTACTTCTTCTTCTTTTTTTCCTTTCAAAATTATAGGATTCAATTACGTATTTTTCAAAAATATTAAATTATAATATCGCGGGGCATTAGCCCAAAGAAAATATTGATTATTAATAATAGCAAGATTAAGTTCTTGGAAATGGACTGTGCCACATAATTTATATAGAAGGTGCGAATAAAAGTTGTATCTTATTATTAATAAAATTTAGGGGGTTTTAGTGTAAATGTCCCTAATATTTCATCTACATTTTCTACAATATCATATTTCTTTTTTAAAAACTCTATGTTGACGGTTGATTGCTTATACAGAAAATATGGAATTTTTGGTGGAATTTTCGAGAAATAATTTTCAATTTAAAAATATTTCTTTCTTGATAGCTGAATGGATAATCTGAATACGTTTCTTTGAGGTCCTCTTTCTCTTTCGTCTCCACAATGACCGCTCTCTTCACTTTCAAAACCCTATCACCTCTTCCTCTCTCGCCCCACCTCCCAAACCCTAGCCCTAACACTAACCCTCCCCCTCCCCCTCCAAGAACCAGTAGTAGTAGCCACCAACGTCGGCGCACATTATTCGTAACATGCTCGATGGAGGTGGAGCGAGGCGTTGCGTTCGACACCGGCGACTCCTTCTTCCGCCGGGAGAGCGCGGCAGGCCGAGACCTCGGAGTTCTCGCCGCCGCGGTCCACCGCCACCGCCGCCCCTCCTCGTCGGGCCTCCGCGTTCTCGACGCCATGTG
Organism: Typha angustifolia; assembly: GCF_048772165.1. Taxonomy (NCBI): domain Eukaryota; kingdom Viridiplantae; phylum Streptophyta; class Magnoliopsida; order Poales; family Typhaceae; genus Typha; species Typha angustifolia. Next base: position 3,150,469 of record NC_133252.1, on the reverse strand, counting down.
CGGCTGCGGCGTCCGCTCCCTCCGGTACCTGTCGCATGGCGTCGCGGACTTCGTCTGGGCGAACGACGCCTTCGAGGGAAACAACTCCCTCATCCTCGCCAACCTCTCCGGAGAGCCACGTTTCGATGCGTCGGGAGAGAGGAGGTGGGTTGTTACTCATCTTGACGCGAATAGGGTTCTCGCCGAGTGCTATCTCCGTAGGAATTTCTTTGATTTGGTGGATGTGGACTCTTTCGGGAGCCATTCCGTGTTCTTGAGATCAGCGATCGCGGCGGCTAAGATTGGAGGATTGCTTTATGTTACGTCGACGGATGGGAGGTCTTCAGGAGGGCATCGGCCTACCTGGTGAGCGTGAAGTTTTATTTGGTCACGTTATTTGCTATATTTGGATTAAATGCATTTCTTGCTTTAGTCTTTTGATGAAATAGTGAGGTACCATGTATTTGTTCTCAAATCTTAAAACCAGCGGAAAATGCAAATGGGTTATGTTCTTGACTTCTAAGTGCAAGATAAACTTGAATTATAACCTAAGTGGGCTTGATTTGAATTGCTGTTCCATTTTATGGCATGTTTGACTGTGGGAAAACATTGTTGATCGTTTGAAATAGTTCATGATATCAAGAGTGGAAAAAGGAAAATAGAAATGGAGCTAGATGTACTTGGGAATGATAGATTATATCCTTCTCATTCTTCTGTTATTTTCTTTGTTAAGCATGTGTGTCTTTAGGGTTATTTGGTGTGTATCTGGAGCTTGGGGTTGGGGGGTTAATTCTGATGATATTACATCAATTCAGTTTTGGTCTTTAATCTTCTCAATGGAAAGGTTGGTGCAATATGCATGCTTTGCCAATACAGAGACAACTAGTAGGAAACTGCTGAGCGGCACCTCTTCCAAATGTTTTTAAGTTCATCACGTCCTTAGTCTTTTTATTTGTACCGTTTTTGTGCATTCCTTTATGTGCTTGAAAATATACTGACTTTGTGTACCACAGATGGGTTGCTAATTTAGTAAGTGTGTTTCTATCATCGTGTATGTAACTTCTTCTTCCCTTCTAGTTCTTTAGCTTCATATGGAGCATATGTTCGACCAATGCCATATTCGAATGAGGTTGGTTTGCGAATGCTTATAGGTGGTGTCTTGCGGGAAGCAGCTGCTTTAGGTTTTCACATATCACCACTTTTCTCATACTACTCATATCATGGACCTATATTCAGAGTGATGCTACAGGTGGATTACGGAAAGGATCATGATGTCAGGTGATACCTCATAAGCTGGTTGTTTATTGTCATAATCAATTATACCAACATAACATCATATTTCTTTCTGATCTTTGCAGCCGTTATGGCTTCATAAGCTATTGCAGCATATGTGGACACTCTCAAACTTATTCCTGGGATGAACTCGGGCAGGTTTCCTGCCCTTGTAGAAACGGAGAGGTATATATGCATATACTTTTATGAATGATTACATCTTGGCCTTTAAACTATTGTCCATTTTATCATAGACTTCTTTGACTAAAAGAAAACTTCAGTTATCCGTTAGATTTTTTCGTTAAAAAATTTCATAAGTGTTAGGCAATCAATTTTAGGCTCTTTAGAGACCATTTGACTCTTTTTTTAAAGGAAAGTTGAGAGTAAGATGAGCTTTTAATGTTTTTATTTTAACACCATCAGGAGGGTGAGAGGCTTTTCATAGTTCTAAAGATGAGACAGTGCACGTGGAAATAGACAACAGATCAGAGGCCATAGTGTGATAATCCCTAAGTAGTTTATCAGAATTATCAGTATATTTGATCAACTTGAATAGTTGGATGTGACATGAAATCATTAAACTGTGTGATTGTCTCTGTTAGTGCTGGTATCTACTGGCAATTTCATTCCTTCACTATTTGCAGATAATCTTTTAAATCCCTCTTCATAAATTCTGAACTCCATTCTATCCCAGCCAAAAGCAGCACACTTTCTTTTATGTTAGATTTCTTGTCAGCATCTGCCAAAAAAGGATCACTTGTACTCACTTCTAACCACACCTAGCTCATAGTGTCATGCAGGGCCTAGATGTCGTAAAGAGGTTGCTGATTATGTTTGTACAATGGACTATTTTCTTTTCCCTCTGTAAAGACTTCCACAACTTAGTGCAATCAAATAATCGATATTCTCAACATTAAATCTCCTATTGTTGAGAATTCTATATTGAGAAGAACTTACTCCTCTTGTTAATTGAAGAGAATCAAATTGCAAAAGTGTTTGAATTATAAAGTGCAAATTTGAAAAATCTATCATGGGGATTGATTACTTTATTTTGTTCTCTTCAACAGAATGTGGTTGTAACTGTACTCTGCAATTTATTAAGTTTGCAGAACCGTGTGTCATAATAAAACATAAATAAAACATTTGAAGTAACTATAGGTTCAAATCATCAGATTGTCAGTTGATTTAGCATAGATAACCTTCAATTCCTGACTATTTTTTCATGCAGGTTTCTAGCTCTGTAAGTGTCTCAGGTCCTCTCTGGATTGGTCCTCTTCATGATCCTGCATTTGTAGCTGAAATGCTACAGTTAGCTGAGGAATGGGGATGGGCACACACTGACAGGAAAGATGTTGATTTAGAGAAGCTTCTAAATAGAATGATCGATGAAAGTGACCCTCAATTGCCTCCTGGATACATCAAAATTGATGAGGTCCTACTAAGCATCATTTTTGTTTTGCCCTTTCCATTGATTTTTGTACCTCCATGCTCTTCTATCAATATATGTTATATTCCTATTTGCAGATTGCTAGCAGAGCAAAACTGAATTCTCCGGCCATCAGCATCATTATTGATACCTTGCGAAAGGTAATCATCCTCTCCATCTAGATTCACCTTTTTAATGCATTGCAGAGTATTTTTCACTGCCCGTACATTTAAATAATCAGTAAGATATGGCAAGGTATGATTCTGTCATGCAAAACTAGCCCATACATGCATCCATTTAGATTGAATTTTACAATGAGTCCTCTGTATCAATTTCCCTAGTTGCCAATGAAAAGAAATAACCATGCGGAATTGTTCGAAATTGTTTGCAGGAAGGGTATGCTGCTTGCAGGTCCCATATTGAATCCAATGCTATCAAGACAAATTGCCCGATGGCTACCTGCATTCAGATTGCTTTGAGATATGGACATTGGAGATGACAATTCAGGAACTTGGATGGCGGGACCATCAAAAGTAGATGGGATTGTGGAGTTGTGCTGTACGAACACGTACAGAACTGAAAGCTCACTCTAGCGCGGCTTCTTCATAAGGTAAGCCACCCCTCTATCCTATCCTTCATAGACAATTGAAGCGAAACGGCAGTGGCTTAGCCAAAAAAGCAGATTTTAATCTAGCACACATGAGCAGTCCTTATACTATAGTCCATTTTTTTTTTAAATTTTAATCAAGTCATTTATATAGATGGTGTGGGGTTCGTAATTGGTTGGTATGCATGCCTCTTCAAGAACGACCAAACTTAGATCCGGTTTGTCTCCATTTATAGAAAGAAATGTGAAGGCCGCCAACTTCCGCTCAAAGCTATTATTTTGGTTTCCCTAGAATTTATATTTTTCTTGGATGCATTAAACTATTAAATTTAGAACAAATAATATATATTTTGTTAAATGTTATCTTATTATTATATGTGGTTAAAAATGCATTACTTCCAAATACTTTTAGGTTCCCTTTTAGAACTGTGCCAATTCTAAAAGAAGTATTTAATTTTTAATAGTAAAAAGGGAGATATAATATCAACTTTAATATATAAAGTTGACATTAAAGTAATAAAAAAATGTAAAAATATCCTTGATATTAGATGTATAGACTGGTAATAAGCTTTGTTTGATTTGAGTTCAGAGGGATCCGTCAACTTGGCCAAAACCCGTAGCCAACCCCTAGCCAAGTTAATAACAACTTTTATCTTTTTTAACTAAATTCACTCTAACAAATAAAAAACAAAATAAAATAAAATTTCTAATATAAATTCAAATTGATTTAAATATTACTGTCGATATAACTTAAATTTATTAATTTTATGTCTTGTTAGCGTTTTTCCTCCTCTTTCCCTCCCCTCTTTAAAAACGTACATCGCGCACAAAAAACAAAAAAAAAAAAAACTTCTGGAAAATTTGTCCGTACGCACTAGTGGAAAAGTTAAAAATTTATCATTTAATGTAATTTACTAATAGGTTTTATATGGGTCTAAAATGACCTGACTTTGTAATTGTATTTGTATGATATGCACTCATATTTTCTTAAAAATATACATATTTTTATTTCAGATCAAAGTAATAATTATACCCTTTTCATCGTCTCGTCCATTTTAAATCTCTCCAAAAAAATTTTAAAATGCTTGCAACCTTGCGGGATTTTAAAACTATAATCACTCACTTTTTAAAAATATATAAAAAGGTATTAAAAGAATAGTCTTACTACCTTCCAGCAAGCCTTAATTCTTATTGGGAGGGTTAGAAAGGCAATTAAGTCAGATTCCATATTTTGAAGAGTGAGACTAAAAAGCCTCTTTGTCTGTGGCCTTCAACTGTGGATGATATTAATACACTAACTCATAATTATTAAAATTATAAAATTACTCACTTATAAAGATGCCAATGGAACTGTTGATTGATTGACAAATTAAGGTATCTTAAAATACAGGTGTACTTGATTAAGATAACGTTGCGATCTACTAGAACTTTTGGCATCCAATTATAAGGGGGCGGTACATTTTATAACCGTGATAACTTAACTTATAAAATTATTTAATTTAAAAAAGAAAGAGGGAATAGTGATCCAGACAGAAGAGGATACCATCATACCACGCAAAATCAGAGGAATTTGAGATAAGCACACAAACCCCTCAATTATTTCTGAGCGACACGTGGAGTCTGCTTGTTGCCTTTCCATTATTAGTGACTCGTGCAGGCTGTCAGGCTGGTCGGTTCGAGAACAGCCGGAATCTGTCAAAGACGTACACCACTTGGCATAGAAAATGGCATAGGAAAGGTGAAAAGCAAGCAGTAGAAGAACAAATTATACGAAACAGAGATGGGGGCTGAAACTTCTACGGGCTTCGTTATTAGATACATTAAAACAAGCAAAGCATCCGTGCTCGGAAAGGCCTCATTATTTATTAGATACAGAAAGTTCCCTTACAAAACTACATGAAGAGAGACAACTCACATTAGATGGCACGTCACGCAGTCTCATTCGCATACACTTCGCCGGCGTATTTCCAATTCATAACCTTCCATATGTTCTTCAGGTAGTCTGGTTTTACATTCTTGTACTACAGAAACCAGGAATTCAATAACAATTAAAAAGAAAAGGGAAAAACAGAACAAAGAGAGCACGTAGAAGATAATTCAAAGAACATATTTTCAATTTGCAACGAGAACGTTAAGATAAGTGCAACTACGTTTCATTAAGTGAATTGGCTCAGAATTTACCAATCTTCCAGTGGCACATAGACAGTTCTATATAGAATATAAGCAAAGGAAAAGCATCATATATCGAAAGATAAGTCTAACATCAATTTCTTCTACAGATATTGTTCTATGATTGTTGCTCCATTTGAACTACGAAATCCAGTACTGACTGTTGGGTTCCCTAAACAACAGTCAGTACTGATTTATTATCCAATAATTTGAACTAAACAAGTGAATAATTCTTTTGTGGAGAGAGAAATAGAATTGATAAACCCAACTCACAGAATAAATATAGATGAAGTTTCAACTTTCAAATGGCAACATAATTTACCTGAAGGTAGTATGCGTGCTCCCATACATCTATACCGAGCAAAGGAACCAAGTTTGCACCTTTCGTCACCAGAGGATCCTGGGGGAAGTATTAGCCAGACATTTCATGTATTTGATTACAGCTTGTTGTCAAGTACAAAATATATGGATGTATGGATGTATGGATGTATGGATGTATGTGTATTCAATGTTGCACAGGCACAGAGTTCGAGTGACTAGAAAAGACAACTACTAGAGAAATAATGCACATATACTTTATTGGTGTTCAAGATCAAAACCAATAAAGGTACTGCATGAGTTCAAATCATGTTATGCCATCTATGACTCATATCCTAAAAATTAAAATCTCTACCATTTAAGTTAATGGGGCATATTAAAATATCTCAAGCACAGGGGAGTAAAAAAGAATGTTCAAATATAAAATATAAAAGATACTATAAAAGGCTAGTTAACAAGTATAAAATGGATGGATTTTAAACTCATTTAACATACTCAGCAGCATAAATAAAATAAAGTGACAAGAAATACTAAATTGTTCACATTTAGAATACAATAAACAAATAATAAATTGGTTCGAAAAGAAATCTTGTTCAAATAAATATATCAAGAACCTGATTAGCAGTAGTTTCAACTTTCAGTTTCTTCATCTCCTTGTCAAAAGCTAACCACTGTTCCAAGCGTAGGAAAGCATTCGTGAGACATGCGCCAAAATAAAGATTAGATATAAATTTGGAACCAGAAGGGCATTGTAGTTGGCCTGACAAACTCACCACCCATCCAGATCCTTGAAGAGCAGCACCTTCTGCATTCATTTTCTGGATAAGAACCTCCAATGAACCAAAATCCTCATCGATTGCCCAACCTAGTGAAGCATGTGGTGGCTCACCCCCACCCTCCTGTAAAATTAGGCTCGCTCTGGTAGATTATTTCATAATTGCCTGCCCAAAATGATGATAATCCAACAAAATAAGGAAATTGCAAAAGTATTAGGTGAAGCTTACACTGATGGGGCTGAGATTTTTCCAGAAGATTGAGTGGTTGACATGTCCTGAGGTAATATATCATGTTAGCTACTTGGATCAGAGAAAGACCTATCAGACATCAAGAGATGCCCAATTCCGAATCCTTTGAGCAATGCTAAGAACTACAAATGCAATAGGCAAGAACGACCATATCAAATGATCATTTTGCTTAAACAACCTCTGATGAAAGCTGCTCGATTGAAAATTTTTGTTAGAACTCCGAATCTCGAAAAACCCCACAAAATTAAGGAGATATCGATCGATTCAACAATCAGCAAAACTCGATGAATTTAATCAAACGACTCCATATACATTTCTCCTCCAAACTTCGAAATCGAATTACCAAGAAATCAATCGAGGTCATATGATTAATAAACGCACAAACCCTCACCGTTAAACTTGGCAGAATTCGCTTTAATCAAACAAGATTTGGTGATTCTCCAAAATCTTGCAACTCTTACAGGAAAGAAATATCAATCAACAGGCATCCATCAGAAAACTCTAGAAACACAATAAGACAACTCCATACATGATCAAACAGAAAAATCCCCAATCCAAAATCCAAGATGCTAGAAACCAATAAACAACAAGAATGTTATAAGCCCACGAACCTCCACCGTTAAACTTGATGGCGCTCTGGAGTTGCACGACTTTGGGGGTATCCCCCTTGGCCATGGCGGCGTCGAGCTGCTCGAGGGCCTTGTTGTAGTTGGTGATGTAGGTATGGTGGTGCTTCTGGTGGTGGAGCGTCATGATCTCCCCACTAATGACCGGCTCCAGCGCTCCGTAGTCATAGGGAAGATCCGGAAGCGTGAAGGTGACGAGGCCACGGCCATGACGGAGCCCTAGATTGCCGGAGGAAGAAGGTTGACGAAGCCCTAGGACTAGGGTTTGGGTTAGGGTTAGGGTCTTCTTGGAAGAGAGGGTTCGAAAAGCCATGGCCGACCGGGTCGAGAAGAGGAGGCGGAATGCTACCCACTCTAGGAACAGCAAAGCCGTCAGTGTTTTATAGGGCGGCAGAACAGAGCGTAGCAGATCGTTTGCAGATCCAGTAGCAGAAATTTGCTACCATCCAGGCTTAAGAGCCAATCATCAGCTGCCAAGTAAATATCGTCATTTTCATGCAATATGGGATGTAGTCTGTAGCCTGTAGGTGATTCCGTGCCGTCCATGAAGTCGCTAATTTTGTACATAAACTCGAGATTAACTAGGTTTAAACAAGATTTACCTCGTAAACTGAGAGGTCCATATAACTTTGGTATATTTATATTCAATAACTTCATTGCTGCATAATATATTGTCCAATAATAAATCACTACACCTCAAAGGTATAAAAGCTCAACTTATCAGTAGGCGAAACGCAACTGCTGGAAATATTAGCTGGTGCGAGAGCAATGATGTAATTATGCAACATAATTTATTAATTTGCATCAGTTCACAATGTGTTCCTTGATGCATAATTTGGAACAGAATCTGCAGGCAAGGTAATTCTCTGGAACATATACATGGCTTCTTGATGGAATATGAACATATATGGATTATATTATCGCGTGTATTGATACAGTAAATAATAACCATGAAGAAGAATACATATACAATACATTCATTTCTTGCATATTACATGAAGATGCAACGAGGGGCAATTCCCCTTAGGAATGAGATTCTTTACTATCCAGTTGGAGTAATAGCCAAATCGCAATGGGAATACATAGTAACGATATGCCTGGCAACTAAGTTGATTTTGTAAAGCAGATAGGGTCATCATCAGAACCCTATAATGATGTGGCACGAACTTATATTTGCATATGATTGTGTCAACCAGGACGAATTTCATGCATGTAAGTCTTTGTTCGCCTTCCACGCTGCAGCTTTTGGAGCAACACCATCAATAACTATGTCTGATCCATTTTCGATGTTGATCAGAGGTTGCAACTCACTTTCTTTTACCTGCGATATAAGCATAAAAAGAGGAGCAAACGAATTAGCAAGTAAACATGATAGGCCAGTCATGAGATTCAGTTCCTTGCACAGATCATCTTTAACTATACATCTTTAGTTCAAAGAATTTGTGTAGTCGAGGAGTATTTTGTTTTAATAGTTTGCATATTGGAGTAATTCGATGTGTTTAAAATATACACCTTATTCTACATGTGATCAATAATTTCAATTATGTTCCATTTTAATGAAGAAGAAATATATTCTAGGTTACACAATTTTCTTTGTTATAAACAAGAGGTCCTGAATTCAGGTGCAACAAGAATGAGATTTGAAGATACTCTTTGTAGATAGGTTTTTTACAAATAAAATAGTTGGTCGGATTATTAAACAATAATCTGTAAGTATATTTTGTAGAAATAAATCCAAAAGTGATGAATTCTATGAGAAATTTCAGTCAGTGTACCTGTGATATTTGAGCAGATGCTTCACTACATTTTTGCTGGCTCTCAGATGTGCAGAAATATGAATATGAGACCATCCCAATCAATGCAATTAAAATTCCAAGTATATTTCTCCAGCTAAATGGATCATGAAGTAAAACATAGCCGAACGCCAGTACAAGGCATGTTTTGAGATGACCTAAGACTTGATAAGTGACAGGAGACGTCTTTCCAATTACAAGAAATGTACTGAAGTTGACCGAAACTGATATGAGGCATGACAGCACAATGAAACACTGAAGCCAAGCAATAAAGTTAGAATTTTAAGCAATAAAGCAAGAGAAAAAAGAGGAATTTCTCATTATTCACTACTCACCAGAACTTGCGGTGTATACTGGAAAGCAAAGACATTTTTGTTTGTTAAGAAGCCATCAAGAAATGGGCCGGTGACAAATAGGGTTAATGCTTGATAAGGGCATGACTGATAAAGCAGTTGGGTTGAAGATACCTTAAACTTTTTCTGAATAGTGTTTGTCATCTGCGAACTGGTTAAGGAAATAAATAACTGTACACATAATTCAAATAGATTGATGCTAGAAAAGTTCCTTAAATTCCTTTGTTTAAGTGGAAGCATGCATAATAATATCCCTCAAATTTCTAAAACAGGCTTCTACACCTTAATGCAAGAGTACATCGAGTGGAAACTCCTAATGTGAAGACTTGGCATTTCTTCTTTAACTTTGATGGTTTAATTGCAAAATTTGCCATCATAATCAAGGATACAATTTGAGCTATGCAAGTTGTAACAACTGCAAGCAGAGACAATACAGATCCCAGAACATTGAGTTGCAGATCTGTCACAGTAGCAACACCAACACCCATAAGGAGCACGCCAAGTGAGAGCTGAATTTTCCTACTGCATTGACAAATGAAAGAACAATATTTCAAATAACTTGACAGAATTTGTATAGAAGAATCAACATGAACTTGATGTGAGTAGTAGTCCCAACAAGGTGGTATTATTACAAGGTAACAGTATGGGAAAAAAAAAGAGGAGGAAAAACATATCCTGCTCCTTGCCGTATATACATGCACCACCCACCAAGTATCTATAATACAGTCAGTGTCAGTTTGCTTTCAGCTAATATGTTACATGGTTATGTTCAGGCCTATCAAGGGAGGACATTAGAAAGGTAGCAAGCTATTCTTTATACAACTGACTGTGGATGAAGTCTTCTAGTTTGATAAGTAACAGCCCTTCATTTAATTATTTATTTATCATTCAACTCTAGGATTGGAACATCTATTCCTGAAAATTGGTTCTGAGGTGATAGAAAAATTAACATAAAATAAATTGCTTCGAAAATGAAGTTAAGAAGCTCTCAGCCAAAATTGTTTGTTCAAAATAATCAAAACTAAGCAATATCGAGATGAATGAAACACAGACCTGAACTTTTTGAGGAAGAAAAGAGTCTCCAACAGAACAGTGCAAGGAATTATAGCCAGCTTTGTCATCTGAAATATAAAGTAAATTTAGAAATAACCCAAAGAGGACTATCGTTAAGTTCAAATATCATTAGAATTATACTGCTAGGTTACAACTGAAAAGAGGCATAAAATGGTTGATCTGATGTAAGTCAAGTCATATATCATCAGAATTATTATGCAAGTTATTATTTTCCAAGAGCATAGGACTTAAGGATATTTCACAATTGATGTGCTCCCACCTTCCATTGTATCTCCTACTAGAGTAGACTAGCACAAAGTAAAAGTTACACAAATAACTGCATTTGGTTGTGAATTTCTTTGATGCAAAATAGGTAAGATTTATTTAATAGTTGCCACTATGATGAGGGAGAAATAGAAAATAATACATATGAAAAATGGTATGCAGGTATCCAGTACAAGCATAAGAAAAGATGTGCACCTGGTAAAAACCAACCGAGTTAAAACCAAGGCTCAAATTCAATAGACCAATAGAGATACCGTTGAGTATTCCAAAGCTGATAACTGTCCTCGCATCAAATGGCTTGTGTTCAAATAGTTTGATCCATAATGCCACATGAAGAGAGCAGAATGTAACTAGGAGATGCCAGCTTGTCAAAGTAGTGGCTGCAAAGCACAGATTGGAGAAGAAGAATCATTATCTCAACAATTATCAGCTTGCTAAATGATTAATATACTAAATTTGTATAGAGAAATGCAACTTCTACGTAAATGCGGTGCAGGATATGGAAAAATGACACGGATATGAGATAATGAAACACATATAATTATGATAGGAAAATTCTTAAGTTCCTGTGGACGATATTTTTGTCATTTTATAATAGAAAGGGAATCACGTGTACATACCATCAGGACAGATATTTTGATCTTTTCATGACTGAAGTTTAGTGCAAAAGTCAAAATTACACATCGAGATAGAGTTGTTAACCTCATTTGCTAGGATTTTTACTGAAGTGATGTTATTGATATACCGTATGAACATCATTCAATGCCAGTTTTATCCTAAATTGGTGGTGAATTGGTATTAAATGAGTATATATAGTTGCCAGAAAAGCATCCCTCATCAGAATCAAAATTTTCTTAGGGCTCATGCCTATTTTTAGTTCTTGCTGCCTAACATAGATGTATCAGCATAAAAGGTTCTCTTTGAAAGGTCCACAGACCACAAAACCACCAGTCAGCTGAAAATTAAGCATAAGAGTTAGAAGAATAGAATTATAGCAAATAAACTAGAAACAAACAAAGTTAACTAGTTAGAGATATCTATCATTGGCTGCATGCTTCAGGACAAATAGCCAATAACATAGATTGGCTAAAACCATACCACTTAATCATCAAGTTATGACCAATTTGATGTCTTACCCAAACAAATATCATTACTCTAAACCCCTATTACAACAAAAACAGAAAAATGTGTGGAATTCAAGAAAAGAAATGATCAGATCTCTCACCAAATGTGAATCCCAGCGAGCTAATGAGCGCTTTATTGCAGATAACGATCGAAACCGACGACACCACCGACAAGCTTAGCGCCCCAACCGTCCCCAACTGGAACCTCTCCCCTTCGCCCATCTCCACTCCAATCCGATCTCCTCCTCCTCACTTCCGCTCACCTCATCCCAAAATCAAATCGAAGTACAAACGCGAGTCCAGCAAGCAATCAAAAGAATGGTGCGCTTTGATCAAAATTAACGAAAATTCTCAAAAAAAATTAATTGAATCTTGGATCCGAGCGGGGGTGCAGAGAGGAAGTGTAAGGGTTCTTGTCCGAGTGCGAGTGCGAGTGAGTGAGGATTGGTCGTGCAATTATATGGTTTTGACGGTGATTTTAGTTATAATCAGAATGACAGCTAAAAAGATAATCTGGTGATATTTTAGACAGTAATAAATTAAATATTAAAAGGTTACGTAATTTTGGGAGAAAGCTAGTTAGGTACCTAATCAGTTATTAGGGGACAGATTAAAGTAATGGGCCCCAGTTCTTTATGTCCAAAGGGCAGCATCGCCAGATGCATAGGTTTACTAAGGTTGCATAAGGGGTATTTAATTATAAATTATAACCCTTTTAAATAATTTTAAAATTAAATAATTACTTATGTATATTTTGATAAGATAAGCTAAATTATCCTTAAAGCCCTTTCTTAATCTCGACCTACAGAATAATATTTAAAAAAAAGAGAGGGCTAAATAACCACTTTAGAATCATTTACTAGTATTATTTTAAATTGATCCAAGCATTTGCATGATTGCATCTTAAAAAATCATGACAAAATACATTAATATTAGTCATATTAAAACAAATGATTTATTTTTTTCAAGCAACTTAGAATAATTAAACTATAAAGCATATTTAGTAGAGTTGGATAAACCTTTTACAATCATAAATCACAGGTAATGAAGGGAAATATATAGAAACTTTATCCAAGCATCATCTTTTGGATTGAGTATAGGATTATTTTTAAATCAGTTTAGTGAACACTAAACTGATTAAACCTAGTCTGCTCTCTCCTCTTCTTATTTATCCAACCTATTTTATATTTATGAACAAAATTTAATTACTATTTTGCTCTTGAAAGAAAATTACTCTAATAAACTATTATTCAATCATTCTATCTTCTCTATCATCTCCTCATTCATCCACTTTTAAATAATAAAAATATTTATTACTCAGACATAAGATATTTTCTAGATCAAATAAAATCTCTTTTGGTTAGAGGATAAGCTTTTCTTATTTAAGAATCTACTCTCCCTTAATTATAAATAATAGATAAACATAATTTCAAACTGTGGACTCAAATTAAATGAGGCTTAAATATAGTCATGACACTATTAAATCAGTTTATAACCAAATAACATAGTTTTGTACACCATTTTAAACTACATTGTTCTACTTAAAAAAATGAGATTAACTAAGTGGAATATAATAAATATATAATTCCTACCGTAGATTTTTCTATTACGCCGAAAGGCGAAAACATCCTTAAAAAATTAAAATAATTAATAATAAAAAGGCCAAAACATCCAATAGATTCTTTTTTAAAAAAAAAATTAATAGAATTATTTTAAAGCGACTCACAGTGAGAGAGACGAAAGAGAAATAATTCAAAGTACAAAAAAGTCGGCAAGTGCGTGTATCTAGATTCCAGTACCTTTCCTCGTCTGCGAAATCGTCCAATTTGCTTCAATTTGGACCCCAAGAAACTCGAATCTTCTCCTTCCTCGTCCTAAAATTTCCCCAATTAGGGTTTATAAATCGACGAGAACAGTAAAGAGGAACTGGGTTTTTGTTGCGCTTCTTGTCTTCTCGTCCGATTCGAGAGCTTTTTGGCTGGGATTTGAAGGCGTAGATGGACGGAAGTGCGCAGGATTCATCGAACGGGGAGGTTGCCGTGGATGCGAGGAAGGAGAGGTCGGCGGATCAGTGTAGCTCGTCGAGCGGCGGGTATCGCCTCTTCGATCGGCAACGGCCGATTCATCAGATCATTGGGGGTGGAAAAGGTGAATTGTCAATCCGTTGTTTTGTTTCTAAAAAGTTTCCAATTTAAGTAGAAATTGGAAGAAGAGACGCTTATTATTGTAAAATTTTGTGTTGTCTTCTAACTTCGATATAGAATTAGCTGGAACTTAGTTTTGGTTGCTGGATTACAACAAAGATCGACCAAATAGTGTGGAGTAAAAGTTATTTATCTCCCTATGGTGTCAGAGATATGAACGCTAAGAAATCTATGTACAGCAGCGATAAGAAAGATACGGTGATATCTTCCAGACTGAGAGGGGAATACCTTATAAATGAAGCTTAATTGTGGAACCGATTCATATCCGAAACCCAAGTAGTTGGGATTTTATGAGGAAATTCTTAGATTATATTGTGAAATTCTTCCTCTATCTACACATCATGTCATATAGTAAGTAGGCAAAGTGACTTAAGTGTAATATCTGGTCCTATTGTACCTTATAGCTGCATACTTCAACTGAGTGAAACATCAGCTTGAATTGCATGCCCATGCTCCAAGTAACACTATATTATGCATGGCCCACATTTCGACGAAACTTCCAGCTACTAGCTGATGACATTAAGAACTAAAGTGGCTCACCTAATTATGACACCTATATTTCACTCTGTCTGAATCCATGTAAATTATGCTTCTCATGAACTATTATTAAAGGAATTCACTATAGAAGAATCAGAACCAGCTGTTCCCTAAATGTATGTTTTTATTTTCTGTATAACAATTAGTGACCATTTCTTTGGGCATCCGAATTCGTTCCAGCACTTGATCCAGATTCTTATCTTTTTCAGCTGTCCACCTTAGTCTTTTTGGTCTAGGTCCATTAACTTAATTTATTCTCTCAAAGTTACATTTTTGCACTTCCACGTAGCAGTTTATTGGCATCTAGTCCCCCCTTAATAAAACTACTGTTGAAGAACCCTTCATATCCAGCTTTCTTCACAAATTCTATGACTTCTTTTTTTTTAACTTTATCACAATTCTATGGGCATCTTATATTCTCTGTAATATTTCTGTAATGTTTCATTATAAGTTCTTTGCCAAAAGGCCATTCCTACTCTTTAAACAGTAATTTGCTTTTCCACGGATGTAGTGTTGCCGTGTTGACAAACTTAAGTTCTCTGAAATGCTATAGAAACTATGACAATCAGATTGGTTGAGCTAGACAAATGATTGAATGACTAATTGCCTTTCTTTCTTGTTTCTTGGATGTCCCAATTACAGTATCTCTTGCTATATCAGTCAACAAATTCTTAGTAAATCTCTAAGATAAATTATGTATTTATGTACGTATAGTGAAGGGCACAAACAAAGGTATGGATGACACAATTGAGTTTGATGGGGTTGATGCTTGATACTTGATAAGCTTGGCAAGTTATCTTCTATTGAGTGCATCTTTTGGACATCCAATCTGAAAAATGATAGGTAAGAACTTGAAGTTATATTGATTTATGATTTCTGATAAGAACTTAAACTGGATACAAAAGAAAAGGGTTGCTTGCTTTGAGACTAACTGTTTCAGCAAGGCATTTCAAAATATAAATGTGTTGTCAGGGAGAGCCTGAAGCAGGACTTCTTCATAGAGAACCTAAACTATTAGTACCTGAGTTTTCTTCTTACTGTAAGAATTATGTAGTGGATGGCTTGACACAAATTTTCTGTTGCATGGTTTCATGCTGATGTGCTTGACCTTTGCCATCCATTCTAAGTCTAATGGATTGCAGGCGGTCACCCCACCACCTAGGGTGCAAAGACGGTATAGTATTTTGATATATAAAAAATAAAAAATAATTATATATGATATATAATATATTCTAATATAGCTAAAAATTAACACTAAGATTACAAGTAGCTAAAAATTTAGAATCATAACTAATCTTTTTTCTCTTTGAGATTCTAGAAAACTAGAAAATTAAAAATCCCACATACTATCCTTCAATACTACTCTCAAATGTCAGCCTATCATCTATTTATAGTAGGGGCAAAATTAGAAGCATAGGAAAAAAAAGTTGGAAAGGCGGGAAGAGAGCTAGAGATAGATCAACATCTTTAGTTGTTTCTGCTAGAGAGCTCGTCGATGACAAGATTAATATCGTCAGAGAGGGAGAGAAGGCCACAGTGGAAGAGGGACGAGGCAAGAGATGTAGATGAGCTCGTGCTCCCGTTGTTGCTCGAGAGATGGATTTAGGGCAGAATAGGAGGATCGATTGAGAGAGGAGATTAAGGAGATCAATTACAATTTTTTTTTAAGTTAGCCAAAACTCTGCTCGCATCTATCGACTTGACCAGTCTCTATTGACCCGACCCTCATCTACCAAATTAGCGGCCCCCTCTAAGCGCCAATGCAGCCTGTCTGCCTTTGGTAGGCCATATTGCTACTTTGCAGGGCAGCCGCCAAGGCGGTTGCTATTACCGCTTTTCAAAACATTGAATCTCCCACATTGTCAAGTATGTTTTACTAATAGTTTCTTTAATTACTCATCAACTTAACTAACTTAGCAAATAATATGGCTTCCACCTTTTGGCTCATGTTTCTTCTTTCTTTTCCTCATTGGTTCTTATTATCATCCCCTGATTATATTTTCTGCTAACTGTGATTGGCCATCATTTCAGCTGCTGATGTCATGTTGTGGAAACGCCGACGTGTTTCTTGCGGCGTTGTCATGGTTGCTACTATTGCATGGCTTTTATTTGAAAGATCTGGCTTGCCATTCCTGACAATCTGTTCAGACATACTGCTTATTTTGATAGTAGTTCAGTTCATCTGGGCTAAAAGCGCTGCTTTACTAGATAAGTAAGCTGATTATATATCATCCTTTGGAGGTGTTATTTGGTTTTTCTTATTTAAAGAAGGCACTCCCAACCGTCCTGATTGTGTTTGAGCAGGCAACTTAAGCCACTACCAGAGTTGGTCTTATCTGAGGAAATGGTCAACAATGCCGCAGCTTCTTTTCGTGTTAAAGTTAATAATATGCTGATGATGGCTCATGATATTACCATCGGAAAGGACTTCAGGCTCTTTTTTCAGGTAAGAAATTTTCAAACTGTCAATATGTACAAACAGAAACAAAATGCTGCTCTCCCTTCTGCCCACCAAGTTTCAAGACTAGTCTTTGTTCTCCTGAACAGGTGGTGATCTGTCTTTGGTTCTTGTCTGTTATTGGCAGCTTCTTTTCATTCTTCACTCTTGCTTATATAGGTACATTCTTCACTCAAATGTCAGCACTTTCCTATACTTCTCTTTTAGGCATGTCAAAATTGTGGGAGTAGTGAATATTTATAGTCAGCCTTCTTTGTTGTTATATCTGTTTAAGATCTCTCCATGATTGACGTCTATATACCCTGTTAGTTGTGTTCTGGAGTTTCTCTTAATTTATATATTCTGCTTCTGCATTCAAATAGCACATATGTTTATATCTACTGGCTGTATGCCATGTCACCATTTATTAGTAGGGCTGCTGGTTTGTAGTGGGATCTGCTTATAATGTAAGTGAAACTATGAACCCAAGGTTATTTGCAGGTGATGGTGATATTTTTCATTGTGGTCTTTCATGGACAAAAGTTGCTAAGGTTATTGCCTACTGTAAACTGATCACTTTATGAATCGTACTGCATCATGTGCAATTTGTGTTAGTTTAGTGCCAGAGATGAATGGACACTGGTTTATAGCAGGATTTTTGCATGCATTATCCTGCAGAATTTGCTCAGTGGGATTTAATTTTATTTCATTTGAATAACATGTTGATTGTATGGTCTTATTTTTGGCATGTAATTGCTTCAACGCTTTGTGGAAAGACCATACAATAATTTGCACTTTGCTGATCTTACATATGGGTGGATCACAGGTACCATCATCTCAATTACGCTGCCAGCATTGTATAATAAATATGAAGAGAATGTGGATAAGTATGCTGGGTTAGTCCACCAGAATTTCTCCAAGCATTACAAGGTAGTGGATGAAAATGTGATCAGCAGACTGCCGAGACGTTTCATCAAAGACAAAGATGCATAGTATATTTGCATGGGAAGTTCGACATTCTTTAAGCAAAAATCTGTGTCTCTGCTTCTTGTAAGGCAGATATTTGACTGTGCTAAACAGTGCACACTAGGGAATTCATGTACTGCTGGAGACTCCAGTTCTCATAGAGGCCATTTAGTTTTATGTTTCAAGATGCATGAGAAACAAATATAAACATAAGTCTTGCATCTTTCTATTATTTCGCTCATCCCTTGAAAAGTATATCGTAGACTAAACTTTTTCTTTTATATTACATCTTATATGTATAGATCTGGTTTTCTCAAATACAATAAACCAATCGACCAATAATATGATCTTTCCCAGTAAACCATTTTATGATGCTGCTGCTTCTATTATTGCCATCAGAGTGTAGCTCTTCACTTCAGAGTTTCTCATTCAAGTAGTAAGTGCAGTTTACAGTAATGCTGCAATAATGAAAATCCCAGTTTGACTCTTCTTCATCAAATGCCCACTTATTTGTGGTAATCTCAAGTCGCATCAAGTTTGATATAATTTGGAAATAACTGTTGATTCCAGTCGTTAAAGCAATTCACAGGAAGTCTCAAACCAAATATTATAAGGTTCATCTTGAAATAAAAATAAATGCACCTGCAAGCAGAGTTCACTGTGAGTTATCTTAATCACTATTTAGCTAGTAACAAAAATTAGCATCCCATGTAGAGTTGCCGGGATAAAAATTCACAAAACGTTTTCAGTATAACATCATTCAATGTACTCTATATAGTGAAGCAGAACTTTTCAACCAAAAGTGGGCTTTAGTGTTAGGCAATAGCAAACAAATAATGGACTGAACTTTTCCAAAGAGCTTGAAACTAAGTCAATCCTCCCCCAAGTTAAAGAAAGAAAATAAAGTTTAACTCCTTTGATCATCATTTGACCTATTTTCATTACTCATTATAAAGATTGAGTTAGCACTAGTCAACCGTCAGTATAAAGAAGTGCACTCATATATTAGAATACCAATTAAACTATGATATTTAGCCATTTAGGTAACACTGGAATATTTTTGAGTTCTGAACAAGAATTACTTCAAATGAATAATCGAAAATCTTCTTTCCAACAAATCTATTGGCTGCAAAATCATGTCAAAGAGGCTAAGACCCTTTAAGGATTCTTCATACATGATCTATGAACAACCTAAAATTGATTTCCTGAGTGCCTTTTGTGAAATATTAGCAACAGTTGGAGTTTGTTCTGTAGCTAATAATATGAAATGGCCACCTTGTGTAAAAGAATTTTGAGGATATACATACATATATATATATATATATATATATATATATATATGCATCCTTTGAAAAATACTTGAATAGACATGGTCTCAAAATTACCCAAGTAGGCATGGTCAGAAAATGCTTAGAATTTCAATGAAAACACTAAAGTATTAAGCACTTTCAGGATGTTTAAGAGGTAGAGAACAGTTTTCACTTTTCACATGAGGTAGAAGTTTTAAATATGTTGATCTTTTAATTCTTTCCAAATTAAAATACATATTATGACATAAGCTCTAAATTTAGTCATTCTCATTGTCTTGGATCATGATAGAAGTTTTTAGCAATCAAAAGATATCCAAAACTCCTAATAAGAAACAGGAAAAAAAAAACATTGTTAATGAACTTGATCTAGGGGTGTCTAGGGAGTGAAGAGTGAAGATATATGCAGCCTTACTCTTATCACTGAACTCTTTTCTATGACTTGAAATCATGACCACTTGGATGTCTCTTTTTGCTAAACATGATTCAACATGTATTAATAAAGAATCCTACGAGTGTCTCCACATTGACTCAGCTTGTGTAATAAAGAATTTGTGCATCATAAATGACATTGAAATAGTGATATTCATATTAAAGACATCACTAGACATTTAAGAAAGCTAAATAAACGTAAAATAAGGCCCTATAACTTCTAAGAAACAAGGGAAGAGTGGAAAAAGGAACATGCACTAAACAAAGTTTATGGTGTGAACAATTGCATGACTGGATAATACGGTACCAAATTTTGTATGAGAATTCAATATTGGATAAAGCAATAAATAAAGTGATGCATACCTCCTTAAAGTCATTTGAGAAATCCTTTACTGTAGATATAGCTATTCTGGATGCTTCTTTAAAAGGATATCTGCATAAAAAAAATGGAAGTAAAGCATAAATCCAGAGAAATTAACAAAATACCATGAGTGAGTTCAAGTTAGTTACTGAAGCCAATAAATACCCAAAAACACCACATGATATTGCCGGAAAAGCAATATACTGTATGTTGTTCTCTTTAGCAAGCTGCAAGCAATTTCTGCAATTGAAATAGGTAGACTTCTTGAGGATAGAGTTTAGTGACAATTTAAAAGTGAATATATGAGAGACAGGTCACCTGTAAGCATTCCTCAAGGAAGCCTCAGGATTCTTATCTGTATCATAAATGGGTCCAACAGTGTGTATTACATGAGAAACAGGAAGCTGAAAAGCTCTGGACATGTTTCAACAAGAAGATATTTTTATCATTAGTTCATCATAGTCAATGTAACAACTTAATCATCATCCAGTATATATACTAACGGAGTAATCCTGGCTTCTCCAGTAGGGCAGCGAACTCCATGTCTAACCTCCGGGACTTTCCTACATGCCTCTACGAGTTCTGGTCCGGCAGCTCTATGTATGGCTGAGACAGGGTGTTTCAAGTCATATTAGATATTTGATGATGACATCAAGAAAGTGCAAAGCAATTACCTCCATCAACCCCTCCACCTCCTAGCATTCGCTCATTAGCAGCATTTACCTGCAAAAACAACCAATCATGTTGTAGCCAAGATTATAGAGAAGATGGAAAAAATAAAGCACGTCAAACTATAACAAGCTGTTGCTGTGAATTATCTAGCTAATTCATAATTGATGGTTTTTACTGGAATTTTGAACAGAACAGGCTCTCTTTCTCTTCACGGCCAGCATTTACCTGCAAGTCTATATATACTGCCTGAGCTATGCTCAAGAATCTTAAAGAAGAAGGGGTTTAGCAGTGCTCTCACATTGTTAACACTAGCTTGTCAGGCCCAGTGAAAGAGTAACATGAGTCATGGGATGAGAAGTCAGCGGGCTATTAAAGTTAGAAGCTATTGACTACAGCCATGCCCGGTTGGCACGGATCCATGCCAACACACACTATGCGGCTATGCCTAGCATGCTTGCGTAAATGCACACAGAACAGTAACCAAGTTCTGAAACAAGTATTGCTACTAAAGGAAGATCTAAGGAGGGAGAAAAGCCTCTCCCCTCCCTTAGCCAGGCGACCGGGTAAGAGAGGAGACGGGAGGGGAGGAAGACGCCGACGACGACAAGGAAAAGCTCTCTAGAGGAGAGGAGAGCTGCGACCGAAATTCTAGCAGAGGTAAGGCCGGCGCAAAATAATCTTTCTTCTGTCACATAGAGAACAATAAGCCGAGCCATGTCAAGATTCAGAATTCCTTCTCTAAATAACGATATCTAATCTTCTTCATATCTGGAAAAACAAATTCTGTAATTCAAACGGCATCTAGTAGCTACAAGAATAACATACATGCATCATGATCAGGAAAATTCAAGATTATAACCCAAAATTCAAGCTAGAAAACACCAATACGACAAGAAATTAGAAAAATCAAGAACTAAGAGCTCTAAATCACAAAGCAATGGGAGAAGGATGCTCCGATCTCACTCACGATCGCGTCGGTAGATCCGTTCACGGACCACTGGGTGATGTCTCCCTTCTGGAGCTTGAGCACGGTCAAAGGAGAGAGCTGGAAGCAACCCCCCGCTCCACCCGAGGAGTTCGAAACCATAGACTGCGCCGCCGCCGGGGTATTGCTCGCTCGACGGATCGCCGTTAGGATTCGCGGTAGCCTGAGAGCTTCAAGAAATCGAGCGGACTTCGTTGAGAGCGAAGAAGAAGCGCGTGCCATCTTAGTCGTCTATCTACTCGAGTTTCGAGGGTGAATATCGCTTATATAGTAGCATGGAAGTGGATATTTCCTTATGGGCCCCACCATTCAGCCCAAAACTCGCACTATTATTTGAATTCGACTCTACTTTATATTTTTAATAATTTTAATATGAAAAATTTATAATTAGTAGCACGTTCAAAACCGCCTCGTCTCCTTCTTTGCTTCCTTTCTCCCTCGTCCAATCAAAACTATCCTTTCTCTCAGTATCATCCAACTCTCTTCCTCTCGTCTCGTCTCGTCTTGTCTCGTCTCGTCTCGTCGTCTTCCATTCCTTTCCCATTCCTTTCTCGCTCTCTTGCACCTACGATGACCATCGGATTAGAGAGAGGGGGAGGAGAAGAGAAGAGGTAGAGGTGGGTGGGGATGGAGTGGCAGAAGAACTTCTGGGGTAGGCGGGAGAGAAGAGATTGTTTTGATTGGCTGGGATAGGGTAGAGAAAGGGAATGGAGAGAGAGAGAGAGAGAGAGAGAGAGAGAGTGAGGAAGATGATAACGTGGTCAAAATGGATGAGGTGGCAGATGATAAGGAGAGAGAGAGACTTAGATATTTTAATAGTTTAGTAGTGATACTATTCTTAAAATTTTATATTAAAATTTATTAATATATAACTAGTAGTCCTATTCAGTCACCTACGTAACGCTTGCAAGTATGGAAAGTTGGCGATACTTTCAAGCATCCAATCAGAAGGATACTGGCTATCTACTCATGATATTTAATAGATAAAATAATTTGTTTCTATGAGTGGAGTGGGGATCCAAGTGGAAGAGAGCAGCTACAACCACTGCAGAGGGAAAATAATGCTAGTACATCATGACGTCTTATTCCAATGATCACATACAAATTAAAGGGAAATCCTTTTAACCCTGAAGCGTTCAAACTTATTTTTTTTAGAAAAAGCGTTCGACCTTCTCTGTAACTAATCTATCCACCAAAAGCCGTTTACATCACCCACTTTTCTTCTATGTTAAGCTCTTGTCTTTTATTTGCAGCTTCTTTTCAGTGTTCACTCTTGCTATATAGGTTTCTATATTTCTCCTTTAGATGTGAACTTTTTTTAATGAGATAATTAAAAATTTAATGCTATACAGTTGAACTGCCGCTAAAATTTGAATCGGAGTATGCTCATATATTATATGCCCCTTTAACTAACTGAACATTATCTGATTTTTAGATTTCCAAACTTCTTAAATATATGAGTTGATCAACGTATAGGTGTAAACAAGCTGAGCTTGAGCGAGCCAGCTCAGGCTCAGGCTTGACTCGAAATTACTTTCGAACCTCATAATTTTGCTCAGGCTCGGTTCAGCTCAACTCGAGCCAAGCTCGAGCGGAGCCTAATCGAGCCTTAGCTGAGCCTGAGCAAAGCTCTAACTTGATTAAAGGATGAGGCGGTGACGACATGGACGGCGGCTTGTCGAAGGAGTTGGAGACGAATGGAGGAGGAGGCGACGACAAGGAAATGGTAAATGAAGGAGGAGGAGGAAGCCGACGGAGTGGACGAGGAGGAGGCCGACGGAGAGGAAGGTGTGGCGCCGTGGTGGTGGCTTACCGACGGGAAGGAAGGTGGACGCGTGGGGTGAAGTTATGAGTGGTGATCGGGTGAATGAGGGTGGGATGGGTGAGGGAATTGATGACGAGAAAGGTGACGTGAGGGTGGGATAGGTGAGAGTGATGAATATTAAATGGGTTATGGGTGAGGATGGGTTAGTGAGGGACACTTGGCAATAGTTCTTTATGTCACGTGTCCTTAGTTATAGCTAGTCAGATTATTGAGTCGAGCCTGAGCGAGTCGGCTTCAACTCAGGCTCAGCTCGATATTAATTTTGAGCCTGTTATAATGGCTCGGGCTCGACTCAGCTTTGACCGAGTTAAGCCAGACTCGAGCTTTACCCGAGCTGCTCGTCAAACTTGACAGTCCTAGATCAACGTCTATAAATACCCGGTCAATCAGAGTGTTCCGAGACTTGATTAAAATTTGATTACCACAAGATTTAGATCAAATTAGAGATACATAAAAATTGATATATATATATATATATATATAAATTCGAACCTTATTAGCCTAAATTTGAGCGAGCCGGCTTATAATTGGACTCAGCTCAAAATTAGTTTCAAGCATAACTATATTTTAGTTTAGGAAACTATTTTTTACTGGAGGCTTTGAGTCAAACCTGCTCGCTTATATTGATATCCCAAAGTATAAAAGCTTTGGTCCTTGGTCCACATTGTAGCGGTAATTGTGGCCTAATCGATGACTGCATCTTTGATGCAAGCTAGTACATCTTCTGAGATTTCTTAATTGGCTATAGTGAGTAGTATCCTGCACTTCATAGAGATGTACAAGGAAAAGTCATTATCCTCGTTCACAGATCGAGTCAGCTTATGATAAGAGTGAAAATGCTTTAATGATATGCTGTAGGGTTACAAGGACTGCTCTCGTCTCTGCTAGGCTGCATGCCATCTTGTAGAATTAGTATCAGCCAGCATCAAAACATGAGCTGAAAAGGAACAAGCTCCTCCACCAGCAAAACAAAAATACTGGAGAACAAAAACAAGATGTAGCCCTTGCTTCCCCAGTAAAACACTATATGATGTTGCTGCTTCTATTAGTGCCATCAGGTGTAGCTTTTAACTTCGTGTTTCTCATTTAAATAATAGGTGCAGTTTACAGTACTCATGCTGTACAAACAAAAATCCCAGTTCGACTCTGTTTCACCAAATGACACTAATTCTATAGTAAGATGGATGTGCACAACTGCAGACTTGTAGTAACCTCAAGTTGCACCAAGTTTGATATAATTTGGAAACAACTGTTGATTCCGGTCATTAAAGCAGTTCACGGGCAGTCTCAAACCAGATATTATAAAGTTCATCCTGAAACAAAACAAAATGCACCTGCAAGCAGAGTTCATTGTGAGTTACTTTAATCACTATTAGCTAGCAACAACAATTAGGATCCGAAGTAGAATTGCCAGGATGAGAATGTACTAACATATTCAGTGTGACATCATTCCAAGTAATATATAGAGTGAAGCAGAACTTTTCAACCAAAAGTGGATCTCAGCTGCTAAGTAATAGCAAACAAATAGTGGACTTTTCCAATGACCTTGAGAGTTGAGACTAAGGTCAATCCTCTCAATTGTGAGATAAGTTTCTGTAATTGTGTTAGGGCTACAAGGATATATCACAAGTTAAACAATGAAGGTAAAGTTTATGTCCTTTGATAATGCTTTGACCAATTTTCAGTACTCATCATAAAGCTCCAGTCCATCATCAGTATAAAGAAGTGTAGTCGTATATTAAAATACAGATTAAATAATGTTTACACTGATATTTAGCCATTTAGGTAACACTGCAATATTTTTGAGTTCTGAACAAGAATTACTTTGAATTGTTAATCGAACATATTTTTGCAAACAAACCTACTGGCCACAAAATCATATCAAAAAGACTTAAGGACCAGGAAGATTCTTCATACATAAGTCTATTAACTTACCTGAAACTGATTTTCCTGAATGCCTTCTGTAAAATATTAGCAACAGTTAAAGATTGTTGTATAGCGAATAATATGAACTTAAACCACTTTGTATCTTCAAAAGAAGATTTGCATATATATATATATATGTGTGTGTGTGTGTGTGTGTGTACACACAGGGTTATAGACCAAAGCAGGCATTCTTAAAAAAATATTTACATGAATAGACATGGCTTGAAAAAGCTTAGAATTTCACTAAAAATATTGAAAGTATTTATCCCTCCTTCCTCCTCCTGATACACATTGCTGGAGTCTTTTCTTATTACATTAGTTGTTTATTTTCAAAAAAGTAAAGTTTCTATAGATCGCGTTCGAACGAGGAAGGGGGCACGTTTGAATGCCTGCAGGCATTCATATCAACAGAGAACGCAAATTGCGCGTTCGAACGCGCTCCGCCACGTTCAAGCGCCCACATGCGAACGTCTGCATACATTCACATCGACAGATGACGTATTTTGTGCGTTCGAACGCGATCGACAAGAGCCCACTATATTTAGGGTTAATAATTATCATTTTGACTTGTTTCGTTAGCCTCTTAAAGTATGGATGGCAACCAAAAATCATTATGATGAATGAATCTTGATTTCTATTTTCCTCTATCCTCTCTCTTATCTCTCTACCATAGCCTCCCTCCTCCCTCTTCACTAACCAGCCACCTCTACCGTTGGCAAGGTCTCATTTATCTTCTAATCTCCCTCGTCCGTCGAGTCCTCCCTCCTCCTTGGGATCTCAGCCACTTATCCTCATTCATCCTTATCCCTTAAACTCCATCAACCATCCACCCTCATCTCTACTATCATCCATAATCATATCATCACTTCCACCCGTCACCGCCACCACTACCATTACCCCCACTCTTACATATTTTCGTCCTGGTTGCAGTCCGAATCTACGAAGGATGTAAATACCAAAAGTGTAGATTAGGAAGTACGGATCGACCACCCCTGGTTTCGTAATTTTTTGACTACGGGAGAATATCTAGTGAATATTTTTTCTTAGTTGCGCGAACTGCTTTCCTGCAACTGATCTAAATATTGAAGAGGACGTTCCATACCTAACACCTCCCTCTTCCATCTTACATATTTTTCCTTCTCTTTAGCATCTTTCATCTCTTCACCCCCACACCTCACCTCAACTAGCTAGTATTAAGAACCTCACTAGAGAATTTCACTAGAGAAGACTATAAGGTGGAGTTGAGATTGTGTAGTGGTGGTGGTCTCTAGCAAGGTTCCCGGTGCTCACGAGTTGAAATGGGCAGGAAAAAGAAGGAAAGCTAGATGCCAAAAATAAGATATGATAAATATGAGTTTAATAGGGTAGAAGAGAAGAGAGAGAAGAATAGAAGATTAAGTATTGTTAATAAGATGATGAGGTGGCTCATGAGGGGTGTTTTTAGTATTTAAAGTTCTCAATATTGAAAGAAATAGAATATTCTATAATTTATATTTCATTTATTATTATTGGGTTAAATTTAGCTCAGCAAGATAGGGTGTAAACAATAATTAAAGCAAAATGTACAGTGTTTTCGAATTTTGATCAATTTCACAAAGAAATTAAGCATTTTCTAGATGTCTAAGAGGTTAAAAAAAGTTGTTTCGTGATGTATAACTTTAAATATGCTGATATTTTAATTCCTTTTATCTTAAAAATCTTAAGGTTAAGCGTGACATCTATTCTAATAAATTTCAGGGTTGTCCCTATTCAAGTAAATAGATTGTAATGCACAGATGCCTTGTTTGGTCAATAAGCCTGTACACATACATTTATGTACACATACAAATGTACATATTTTGTATCAAACCACCAACAACATTAATAGAAAGTAACTAACTAAATAACAAGATATAGGATAAATGACATTTATTTTTACGACACAATGACATAAGCTCTAAATTTAGGCCTTATCATTGTCTTGGATCATGATTGAAGTTTTTAGCAATCAAAGGGTATCCTAATCAAAACATTTTTAATGAACTTGGTCTATCTTAATAGGGATTACCATAACCTAATATATTCACAGCATTCTATACCTGTGTATCGAAGAAATAACATATGATCAGAAAAAAACTAAGCCAAATACATAATTTCTTTGTGTATGCATTCCAATGCACAAGGTTTGCAATGTGGGGGTTTGGGGAGTGAAGATATATGCAGCCTTACTCTTTTCATTGAACTCTTTTCTATGACTTGAAATCATTACCACTTGGATGTCTCTTTTTGCTAAACAACATGATTCAACATGTGTGCATGTCCTGTGAGTATGTTCACATGGAATCAGCTTGTGTAATAAAGAATCTGTGTATCATAGATGACATTGAAATAGTAATATTCATATCATAGACATCACTAGACATTTAAGAAAGCTAACTAAATGTAAAAGACGGCCCTATATCTTCTAAGAGCAAAAGGGTAGAGTGGAAAAAGGAACATGCAGTAAACAAAGTTTATGGTATGAACAAATGCATGACTAGATTATAAGTATGAGAATTCAATACTGGATAAAGCAATAAACAAAGTGATACATACCTCCTTCAAGTCATTTGAGAAATCCTTTACTGTAGATATAGCTATTCTGGATGCTTCTTTATAAGGATAGCTGTGTAAAAGAAATGGAAGTAAGTTAAATCCAAAGAAATTAATGCAAGACCATGAGTGAGTTCAAGTTACTCAGTGAAGCCACTACATACCCAAAAACACCACATGATATTGCTGGAAAAGCAATATACTGTATGTTGTTCTCTTTAGCAAGCTGCAAGCAATTTCTGCAATTGAAATAGGTAGACTTCCTGAGGATGGTTTAGTGACAATTTAAAAGTAAACATACGAGAGACAGGTCACCTGTAAGCATTCCTCAAGGAAGCCTCAGGATTATTATCCGTATTATAAATGGGTCCAACAGTGTGTATTACGTGAGAAACAGGAAGCCGAAAGGCTCTGGACATGTTTCAACAACAAGATAATTTTATTATTAGTTCATCATAATGATGTAACAACTTAATAATCATCCAGTATATATACTAACGGAGTAATCCTGGCTTCTCCAGTAGGACAGCGAACTCCACGTCTAACCTCCGGGACTTTCCTACATGCCTCTACAAGTTCTGGTCCGGCAGCTCTATGTATGGCTGAGACAGGGAGTTTCAAGTCATCTTAGATATTTGATGATGACATCAAGAAAGTGCAAAGCAATTACCTCCATCAACGCCTCCACCTCCTAGCATTAGCTCATTAGCAGCATTTGCCTGCAAAAACAACCAATGATGTTGTAGCCAGATAAAAGAGAAATGGAAAAAATAAAGCAGGGCAAAATATAACAATATGCTACTGTCCATTATCTGGTTAATTCACAACTGACAGATTTTATTAGAATTTTGAACAGGTCAGGCCCAGTGAAAAACTCTAATATGAGATAATGTGATAAGTCAGCAGGCTATTATCTGACTGGAATCGTAAAACATATTTTGTTAATGTTAGAAGTTATTGACTAAGTCTACAGCCATGCCGGTTGGCAGAATAAAATTGTCAACACATAGTGTGTGCCACGACATCGCATGCTTGCATAAATGCATACAGAAAAATAACCAAGTACTGCAGCAACTAGTACTACCAAAGGTAACCAGCAGCAACTACGATTCTAAAACGACAAAACCTCGATCTTCTATCGTATAAAGAACAATAAACTAAGCCATGTCAAAATTCAGAACTCGTTCTCTAAGGAACGAAATCTAATCCGGCGAAAACAAATTCGTGTACTAAATGCTTGCTTATCAGAAAAACTCAAGATAATAACCTAAAAACCAAGCTAGAAAACAACAGGACGACAACAAATTAGACGTATCAAGAACTAAAGAACCGTAAATCACAAAGAAAATCTGAGAAGGATGCTCCGATCTCACTCACGATCGCGTCGGTGGATCCGTCCACGGACCACTGGGTGATATCTCCCTTCTGGAGCTTGAGCACGGCCGATTGAGAGAGCCG
The DNA here is from genome assembly GCF_048772165.1 of Typha angustifolia. NCBI lineage: Eukaryota > Viridiplantae > Streptophyta > Magnoliopsida > Poales > Typhaceae > Typha > Typha angustifolia. The sequence continues at coordinate 3,120,758 of NC_133252.1, read as the reverse complement.
GAAGCAACCCCCTGCTCCGCCCATGGAGTTCGAAACCCTAGAGTTCCGATCGGTCTCGTCCATTTGAGATGTGGTCGTTAGGGTTTTGCTCGGCCGATGGATAGCCGCTACGATCCGCGGTAGCCTGAGAGCTTCGAGAAATCGAGCGGACTTGGTTGTGAGCGAAGAGGAAGCGATTGCCATCTTTTAGCAGAAGTGGTTTGATTCGTATATATGAACGAGGTTTCGGAGGAGGAATCCGCTTTTCGAGTCGACCAAAATATCGCCAATTTAGCGTGCAAATGCTAATTTACTTCTCGGCCCAACTATTCGGCCCAAGGACTCTAGCTTAATGGCTCAATTTTATTAAATTTCATTAACTTAAGCACTTAATTTTTATTTTTTTTATGCGATCCTGACTAAATATAATTTTTATTTTTTTAATAATATTTGATAAAAGACAGATTGAATTTTAATATTTTTATTGGAAATTAAATTGCAGATAATTAGATAAAATTTTAAATGACAATGTATTATAAAAAATATACATCTATTTAAATATATTTATTATATATTTTTATTTAAGATCCACTCGGTATTATTTTAAATACGTTGAAAAAATTTCTAATATTTTATAATTATATTTTTAATAAATATCTTACCTCTGACTTAATCAAATATAATAATAAAAAATAACAATTAAAATTGATTAAATCCTGAATCAAGCTAGCCTGATCTAATTTAAGTTTGATCGAGCTCAATTTAAATGTGAATTGATTCAGATTTAAAATTACTTATCAATTAGCTAATTCAAACTCAAATCCAAAATTGGCTGGAAGTAAAATAATTTTGATTAATTATATACTTAGACTCAAAATTAATTTAAATTTAAATTTGATCGGGCTCAATTAAACTCCGTTCGGTTACACTCTTAATCTATACGCATTCCATATTGCTCAAACTGAACTGCTACACTCCAAATTTCAATACAAAACTAGAGATTAAGTCTTAATTCTATCCCTCTTTAGAGCAATTTTTTTGCCCGATCACAATCATATCTAATATGTGTTGGGTAGTGTTATGCAGAAATTGCAGGGAAAATAGGTCTTAGTCATGTTTGATTCACTTTTTATGTTGAGTAATTTAAACTAAACCTATTAGGTAAGTCCTCCATTAAGAAGCACCTAATAGTTAAACTTTAGAGTTCGTTTGGCTTCATTTCTAATAGGCTAAGTTTGGCTCATAAATTCTGACATCCACTTCAACATATTTGGATGTCAAAACACATAATCTTTCAAACTTTAATTAGAAGAATAAAAGAGTTTTATTTAATACTACAAATATTATACCTTAAAACACATATTCTAGCCCATATGGAACTTGGAGGCAATAACCCCTTCCTACTTTGCCACAGGAAGTAGAGTGGAAGTAATATGATACCTTCAAGCATCCAATGAGAAGGAAATTGCCTATCTGCTGCTTATGTTGTTTATTAGATAAAAATCATTTATGCTGTACATCTCAATCATTGTTACGACGAGTGGAGAGAATCCAAGTGGATGAGAAGATGCGGTAGAAGTAGAGAGAGAAATATAATGGTAGTAAATTATGACTTTCTTAATTATTCCATTGATCAAAATACATATAAAGGCAATTGCCTTTTAACCCTGAAGCATTTAAACTTCTCTGTAACTTATCTATCCACCAATTCCATTCACAATACAACCCTATAAATCTACCAATAGTAAACAACCAAATTTACTCATACATTTAGGCCTCAGCGGGTGCTAAGAAACTAAGCTACCTCAGCTTTAGACCAGGCCAAGACTAAATTCTTTCTCTCTCTTCAGATAGAGAGAGTTGCATATAACTTTGTTGACACAATATATATATAGTTATATATATGTAGTTTAGAACTGGCCACCCTCAAAGGTCTGGCCAAACTGCCACCCGGCCGGCGCGACGTTGTTGCTCATGATGGTCCGGCCGTCGCTGGTGGTGACCTGGAAGGAGAGGCTCTGGCCGTCGAGGTTAGCGTTGCTCTGCCAGTTGGCGCCCCAGTTGCGCGACATCGCCTGCCAGCCCGTCTTTGACCCCTTGATTGACACCGACCGGACGTCGCCGGCGCCGCCGACGTTGGTGATCAGCACCAGGTTGAAGTATGAGTGACCGTTGATGGTGAACCTTATCCCTCCTTTCTTCACACATGGGACCCTGTTATTAACATATACAAAAGTTACTGCATCATTCTAAACGTAAACAATTACTGACATCAGCCGTTAATAAAATTTACCTGCGGAACGAGATGGGCACAATGCCGGCACGATACTGAGCTATCTGGAGGAAGGCAGGCTCCGCGAGGTCGAAGTGCGCAAGGGGAGGATTGCACCACCCACCATTGTCGTTAGGTAGCGCATAGTTCGGGGGGCAAAAATTGGTAGCCGTCACGATGATGGAGCCCGGGAGGCACCACCTCGGATCGTCGGCGCATCGCATCTCGTAGCAGGAGCCGCAGCTAGCGCCATCATTGAACAGTGCGGTGCTCAACGCCGCGGTATTAGTCCCGTACCCCTGGCTGTAGAGGTTGCCATATCCACAAGCCCCACCTGCAACCCAAAAAAGTGGTAATCCGTTAGATAACAGATCGATAATATATATATATGTATGTATGTCATACTTTAATGCCTTGAAAAAGAAAAAGGAACTAACCCATTGTTCCAGAGGCATCGCCGCCGCCGTAGAATGTAGCGTGGGCAGTTTGCCATCCATCCCCCAAGGCTCCTGACACGAAGAAGAGGAAGAAGGAGAGAAGAAAGAAGAGAGCATTGGAGATGCACTTGGTGGTTGCCATTTTGGATGATAGAACGAGTAGTAGTAGTAGTAGAAGTAGTAGTAGCTAAGCTAGCTAAGAAAGGGGAGAAGGGGGGGGCGGGGGTGTGTGTGTGGTGCTTGGAGGAGTAAATGGGAGGGAGCTAGGTGGGTTCTATTTATAGAAAAAGGGAGGGAACTTAAATTGCACAAAGGGACGATCGAGTCCAAAATTGTTCTCATGCTTAATTGTCCCAACAACCGTAGGATTAGGGATTGTGGGGGCCCCTTCAAACTAGTTGATTCGATTACGGAATCAGAAGCACATGCAATTGTTTCGGTTGAAGTACCCAATGGGCCCTCACTCACATGCATTTCTATCTCTCTCTCCCTATTTATATCTATCTATCTATCTATCTAATTATCAGTATGTCATTTTCTAATTGCGGCCAAGATAATGGATGACGGTGGCACCCAACATCCCTTTCAATATGCGGATATATTTAGAAAGAAATGTGTCTGTGATTTTCTACAATGTAATAGGGGAGATGTTACTTTAAACTTACTAAAATAAATACTGGTTTTTATTCATATATATATATACTCTTGTAAAATATCTTTTTCTTTTTTCCATGAAATTTAACCTAATGAAAAGACTTAACGTACTCTCGATTAAGGGCATTCTCTATCTTCTTATCATCTATTATTAAATGGGGCCAATGCTTCAATGCTCTTCTAAGAATTAAAATCATAATCTAATGGTCATAATCTTTCTTTTCATGCTCGATTTCAATATCACATTACGTGAAAGAAAGGACATATTAATTTTTTTGGGGATAATTAAATAATTACCTCAACTCAACGGAAGGTTACAGGAGGCATCATTCTCCATTCATTCTTTTGAATCTCTCCCTCTTGGACTTTAAATGTCATATAATGCTTTAGAAAATAACAGTTAGTACTATGAGATTGAACTCCCTCCAAAATTCTTTATTTATGTTGATATCCTTTTAAATTTCATATTTGTATGTATGTAAATATTAATTTAAAAGGGTGTATATACAAAATAAAAAAACTATTTTTTAAACTGTAATTATAATTGAGAAATGAATAATATCTGGTTGAACTAGTTATAGCACTTAATTTTGTTAATATTTCTATTATATATATCGAACATCGGATCTCTTTCGCAGAATAAGATAGATAGGTATGACGGGCAGGAAGGATTAAATTTTACTAGTTACCAAAATATAAACAGGAGAGTATCTATACAAAAACAATAGGATTTTCGAATAACAATCTAAATAAATTCAGTGTGAAACATACATTTGGTGGAGGCAAACAGAAGGCTTGCTAAACTATTGAGTCTAGTTTGATTCCTAAATCAATCCATCATTTTAATTAAATTATTGTCCAATTATTTGTTCCTCATAATTGAATCACTCGAGAACTGCACTTGATTATTATATGTAGCACTTTTTAGAAGAAGTTGTGAGATCCTTTCAAGATGTCCTTGCAAACTTTTCTTGGTGTGGTGATCGGCATTAATGAATCCTTCTACAACTTTGTGGCGTTTTTCTCATGTGAACTTGCCAGGCTCTGGAAGACTTAACGTGGCATGAGCTATTGGCATAAGAGTAGTTTTTGATCACATGAAGCACCATTTCATTCAGTTGGGAGTGGTAGGTGAATTAAGTGATCAGTTGGAAGAGCAAATAAATAAATAGAAGTGGTTGGTCATATGTAGAATAACTCTGCACTGTTTCATTGAGGCTAACTCTTGTGCATAAGAAGAGCTCTAAGGAAGAAGGCAAAAGCGAGAATAATAACATTTTATTTACACAGCATATTTGGGCAATTTGTAGGAAATTATATCTATATATATATAAGGTTTTAGTGATAGTAAAATTGGACTCTTTAAAACTGAATACACTCATTATTAATACTAGATAGACACCATTTTAGATCAATAGCTTTAATTTTTAGATCAACTAATTATCTGTTATCCTTGTGTGATATGCAGGGTCGCAGATCTATTATCCTTTATTTATCCACCTATTAGGATGTTATCATATAGGTTATTAGTCTTTTTTTACATAGTGGGTTAAGCTATATTAACTCGCAATAGATTCTTCATTTGTTTATCTAATCTTAAGGCTTAGCCTAATAATTTGAGCCTCCATTCTTCTTGGTTCTTCACCTATTAATTGTCGTCTTCTTTTTGCTTAACTACTATACCCCTAACCAACGTTAGTTGTATATGAAAAGCATCTTGAATGTATCATTGTCGTTAAATTAGTGTTAATTTAATCTCACCAGCTTAGGAATCTTATGTTCTGGAATACTAAACAAGCCACACTTGTCCATTAGCAGATAATATTATAACAAATGAACTCTATTAACATATAATACTTCATTTTTAATGCATAATAATCGGTTGATGCAAATTCTTCTACAAGCCTAGGAAGAGAGCTAGAATTAAACCTACCAAACTAGAAAGTGATACATGACCCACCACGTTACTAGCACATGACAACCCGGGCCTTATGGGTCGTTAGAGTCATAGAGTTGTGATCAAATCTTCTCTATGCTTCCTAATTCTTAGATCAATTAGGATGTGAAATTTGTCTACTAGTTGATGAGCTATGCCGAGGGGAGACAAAGGCAACCATGTCTAAATTGCCATACAAAGCTAAACGTTGGGAGACCCCCCCCAAGTCAAGAGATTCTTTCCCCGTATCGGTGCTGGTACAATTCATCGAACACCTGGCATGCTCTAAAGATTTCAAAGGATATGCAGGGAAAATGTGTTAATAGTGAGGATAATGTAATCTTCATGAGCTCTTCTTGTGTTCATATTTCTTTTTCTCACATATAAGTGTTTGGACTTTGTACTACAAATATAGGAAGTCCACTTTGGAGGGAGGAGAGAGAGAGAGAGAGATTTGAAGAATAGGCGGAGCACATGTTAAGTGTAGAAGAGGGAAAGGGAAAATGTGTCACTCAACTGTGCTCATTGGAGCGGTGCAAGTGGGTCCTACAATCTTCTTTCACGGAAGATGTAGTAAATTTTATTTTTTGGTCAATTTGTATAGAAAGGAGTCTTCCATGACATTTGATGTGGCTTTGTGAAACAAAAATGTCAATATTTGTGAGGTAAAGAACAAAAGTTATTGTAGTTTATTGTGTAGCCTCATAGGGAAAACCATATTTTTATCCATTAATCAGAATATATATGGATACAAATAGTGAATGAATAGTGATAGTTTGGTTTCATTTTCTCTACTAGGTTTTTTTTTTTCTTGGTGCTATATTCGCCATTTTGAGTTTATTCCACCTAGGTAGTGAGGGGCTTCCGTTAGATAAACAGACTAACTTATATAGAGTGGCCGGTGGTCAAAATTTTCAACTCGCCTTTGTTTGCTGTATGCATGTTAGAGTGTCGTGCCTTAGGATATTGGCTGTTATGCACGAAGATGGTTATGTTTTAAAAATTCGAGGGGTAAGGTTACCCAGCTTGCAAGGTATAGAAGTTTTATTCTAGCTCACAAGGTGTAGCTAACGCTCTCCTTGCTCTATCGAGGTTACTATTTAGATTCTCTCTTAGAGAAAGATTTATTTAATGGATCTCCTCTTATTCCTCAATCTTCGAAAAATGTGGAAAAACCAAAGCCAAGTCTAGATCAGTCTCCTTGATCTTTTCGAGAACTGAGCATCAAATGAATGGAAATCAAGATGATTCTTCTATAATTATCATGGCGATTTCTAATAAAGAAACCTCCACCTAATAGACCCTAGTTTGAGAGACAAGTTCTCTAATGTGGACTGAAAAGGTCTTGTGAAGCTGATCCCCGCATGGTCTAAGTCCCTCTCTAACTTGAAGAGCTATAAAACTCATCATGATCTTTCCACTCCAGTAGAAGTGAAGAACCCATTTTAAATGATGGTGTAGTGCGATCCAACAGTCAATTCGCTAAGGGGCTCTTCTAAGATAACAAAAACTATACCAAAAAGTTTAGCTTGGAATGAGTCGATCCCTTCAATGAATCCCCTGATTGGGGGTGGGGAAGAGCAAGTGAGCAAGCAATGACCCAATTCACATAAAAAGAAGTACAATGCTATGTGTTTGACTCTATTGGTCATAATTCCTTGCTGTTGCAGTCCCTTATCCTATAGAAATTTCCACGAAAGTTCGGTGATGTGGTCCACCATGACTATTGAGATCTAGGTTGAGAAGAAAATGTGAACTGACATGAAGTCAAGAACCAAGTTAATGAGCATAAAGTGCCCTACCTGAGTAAGCTAGGCTCGCTTTTAGCGCACCAACTTGGCTTCAACTCTAACCATAAAATCTTCATGATCCTTGATCAATAGTCATTTAAGGAAAACTTTAGGTCCCAAATACTTAAAAAGAAAGGACCTTGCTGGCATATTTAGAATGAGCAGGATGTCCTCCCTAATAGAAGTAAGAAAACGCAAAGAAAAGTGTATTGTATATTTGTGTCTATTTATTTATAGAGTAGTGATGCTTTCATAAGTTGGTTTTGAAAATTCTCGTAAGAGAAGAGCGAGAATCAACATAAGCATTCATTAGGAATTAACAAGTCAGCATTGATTGCTCAATTTGAAAATAATAATTTTTGTGTTAAACCTCCATTTATGTTTAAATGGTTTTGGTTTGAATACCCCGATATTAAAATATTATTGATAATGTGTGGACCACAAATTTAAAGTTACATATTTCTTCCCCATTCTTTGTTAAATTATGACATATCTCTTATTCGGCATAAACTTATTAATTGGAACCTATCAATGCAATGCAGAGTTTGAGAGAAGTATGAAATTGCATATACCTTTAGAGACCCAACAAACTAGCTTACAATAATACATCTTATTGCTCCATTTCTCAAGACAAAAGTCCCCTTCCAGGTTGGTCTCATTCTGCAGAGAAAAAAAAAAAGGGATTCAAGCAAATTAAAAATATCTGGGGAGTGAGGAAAGAACACTAACAAAGATGAACAACCTTCCCTTATGGATATTCCTCTATAATTCCAACTAAGAAGATGCATTATTCCACCATAGGTGTGATTGCACTAGGGTCTTATTCCCTAACTTCCAAGCTAGTCCAATGCTTATTCGGAAGCCTTAAAGGCTAGCCTCTTCATGGTCATGGTCGCTAAGTTAGAATTTGCAACCCTACTTCCTCCTTCTTGGTTTTAAAAGCGTGACAACTTGAACTGGGAGGGGAACACTTAGCCAACCTCTTCTATCAATAGGACGTCAATTATGATCTAAGTCAAGAGGTCCCTCCAGGATGTGGATGTCTTTTGCCCTCGCCTATTCTTGTGCTATGAAAATCACAATAGAGGCGAGGTAGACCGTTTCTTCATGAACGAGATCAAGAGCGGTGTGGTCGATTAAGGTAAGGGAAAACCCAATATTTAAATATGTTGAGGGATCCGAAAGACGGGGAGCGGCAAGAGTATCATCTAGATCTTGGGCACCACAATGCTGAGCAAGGTGAGGGAAAAAGTCATTAGAGACAAAATCAAGTGATTACATGGGATGGGTCTCAAAACGGGTATGTGCCCTAGAAAGGTCATCACTGGCAACAATAGTGCTAATTTCATCTCACGCATGGATACAAGTGTCAACCATCGTTACCTCAGGATAGGCCATACTCATTAATTGCTCGTGACTCAAGGAGGCCTTTGCTACAACCACATCAGCCAACTCAAGCGAGCCAAAATTTTGAGTCATGTACAAGAAACATAAGATAACTTCTTCCCAAAGAGACATGGCCAACTCTCTAACCGAGGCATTAGTGGGCTGAGCTCAAGGAATGACGTCAATAGGGGCATTAATAACTCTCTTACCCTTATGGAGATGTTGCATCCGAGAATGGATGCGAGCCCTAGCCACATCAATGCTTGGGATGGAGTAACCAATAGGATCATAATGGTCAGAAGAATGGGTGTCCCCGTTAGTAAGTTTCATCCCTTTGGCGGTGGTGTGGTCACCTTCCCGTTCTAGAGAGACATTTGTGGTAATCTTATTACCAATCTCTAGAACCGCCTTTGCCATGAGGTGGCCCCCAACCTCCTCAGCAGCACTAGTAATAACAGCAAGCAACAAAATGTGCTATCTGCATCCCTTGCCTTGTTCCTTTCTTCCATATGGCCTTCTCTCCCTCTTTGGTGACGAGATGCTAATCTATCTCTCGCTCTCTCTACTTCCCTCTTTTCAACATTTCTTTTCTATGTCCCCAATTTTGCCCCAACTATAAATAGATGACAGGCTAGAATTTACAGTAATACTGAATGATACTATGTAATTTTTAATTTTCAAGATTTTTAGAATCCTAGTGATTGCTAAATGAGAAAAATAAATGTTATTTATGATTCTAGAATTTTAGCTATTTGAAATCTTAGTATCAGTTTTTAGCTATATTAGAGTTTTTTTATATATTATATAATTATTTTTAATTTTTATATATTAAAATACTATACTGCCGTTCAATAGCCATATTCAGAGGTATCGGAGGCTCCAAGGAAAGAAGGTTTTCATGAGATAGCGAGATAAATTCTTCCATTGAACATATAAGTATATAGACTCGATAATATTAATGATTGTTTCCTACAAGCTTTCCTCCTCAAAAAAAAAAAATAATAATAATAGAATAAGAAAAAAAAAACACGTAAACAAATTTATTTTGTCGAGCCATAAGAAACAACAAACTACTCATATTTCTAACACAATTAATATGCACATAACGTATGAAAAATTACATTTCCTAAGTTTAGATGAAAAAGTAAAACCAGATATCTTCTTCTACTCTCATTTCATTTCTTGTATAATAAATATAAATGTTATGGATAACCGGACATTGATTCGACCAATAAAACTCGAATACGGAGCCAAATCGAATCTGACTCTTATATGAACCTTTTCCGTTTCATTCTGCTCTGGGTCAAATTTATCACTTCAAAAAAAAAAGAAAAAAAAAAAGAAGTACCCATCAAGCAATTGAAAGCTAGGGAGTCGCCCGCAGGACATGTGGGATTCCTGCCACATTCCCTGTAGGATGATGGCGTCCTTCACAAGGGCGTGTCTCTTCTCTTAGCCCCACTATCAAACACCTTGCGCGCGGCCCAAAACCGAGGCAAATGGGTCTACGAAGGGTTGCTTTCTAAGGAAAGGATTAGGAAGGGGGGGGGGACAACCGCATGTGTATCCTGTCGGTGGGACCACATGGCCTAGCGGATCCTCTACGGACCCAGTTGTAGGAATTTTACTCCCTATCTAGACGATCCGAAGCCGACGGTGGAGGCATACAACTGCTGTCTGCTGTTTGCCTGTTGCTTGCAACCAAGATATAATTGATGTTCTTTGGCTATGATAAAAAAAATCCCCCAATTTTCTTATGGGTCCGAGCAGCCATGATGGTGATGTTGGATTTAGAAGCATGCAAGAGAGAGAGACAGGGACTTGGTGGGGAGGTATAACTAACACTTTGTTGTTTTAAATTGACAACTGCTGCGGTTGGGCTGTGGCCCATTTAGTAATTAGTAGGTGGTTGAAGCTTCAAGCTCGGTGCTTTTTCGCCTACAGGTTTGTGGCTAAAGATTTCTTTCAATAAATTATAGGCATAATTTCATACATATAGTCCTCTAAACTATTACCATTTTCTAAATATACTATAGTTACTCTTTCCTTTTTAGTTCAAGAAGAATAAAAGTCTAAGTGAAATTAAGTGTAAATTATATGAGGGCTAATATTAGAGTAGGTGAAGTAGATATATCTATTTAATAGTAGATGGTAACATCATCATGATATGTTGTCTTAAATTCTTAATTGGGTGGCCTCTCTGGGAACCACTTTTAATACACTGTGCTAGATTGGATATCACAAATTTTGGCTTTTATTACTTAGTGCAAGAAGATAATATGGATTAGATCTTTGAGATGCAAAGCACTTGATAGTTACTTAGATGAACTTACCTGGAATTGGATTTTTACTTGCATGAGCAGCAATTCTTGTACGCCAGTAGAGATTGAGTTTATAAACAATATCTTTAGCTTTATCTTTGTAGGGATATCTGAAAAGTTTTGAATATTATGGAATAAGGCAAATACTTTTTGATGAAAATCCAACCTCAGATCAGCAAAGTCTAACCTGGAGTATTGAGTTCTCAGACGTCTGATTTCATAAATTATGAATCTTAAAGCATCCACTTCATGAAGATGGCTTGTGTAAAGCTTGTATATTCACTATTCACTGAAAGAAAGATGTGCAGTAGATTGGCTGCCCAACTCCAGGATAGTGGAAACTGCTGCTAAGACTTCCCAACTTTCCTGACCAGCTCTTACTGTTAGCTGCGTGTTAAATCTCTGACCAGAAGAACGGCATAAAATAAGAAGATTAGCCATATAAGATGTTACGTTAGATGACATAAAAGTAATCCTTTTTACTGGCTGTATAATAAGCTCATGAAACCAAGAAGTAGATCCTCTCAATAGGTCATCTAGACAAGGAAATATTCTGGTGAGGAAGGATGACTACTACTTTTATGATGTCTTCTTCTCTTGGGTGAACCTTATCCAATACAATTAAAAGGGCAAACTTTGGATAGAAAATAGATTACAACTCTCTCTCTCTCTCTCAAATATAAATATATACAGAGAAATTATATTTTAACCATCTGTGGTTAGATTTAAATTCACTTCAATCCCCTATAGTTTATTTGTACTGCTTTACCCTCTTATGATTATATCCAAACTGAAGCAGTTATTTTTTTCCATCATAATTTACAATATCACTTGTCGAATTTAAAAATACTCATTAAAAACAAAGCTACAGATGATTAAATAAGTTTTGCAATAAATTCAATATTATATTGATTGAATTTCAAGAAGTGCTGCCCCACCTACGAGGGAGTTTTTCCGAGGAGAAGAAATGATATATGGACTCACATAGACTAAGCCCCGTGGCTATCCAGTACTGCATATAAAGCTCAGCCTGTAGATTGTCCGACCATGGAGTCTTACCTCTAGGCATGCTCCAAGCTCGGCTTTGTTTTTCTTAACTGTCACTAAGATTGTCAAACTAAAACTGTTACTTTTCTTAATAATATTTGACTATATCAAATGTATAATTTAAAGATTCTAATAAGACAAAGTTATAAAAAATTAAATAAATTTTCTAATGCATTCAAAGTAATATCGATCGAATTTCAAATAACAAAAATATTAATAAAATATACATATATTTATCATATCTTTGTTATCTAAAATTAGATCAATATTATTTTAAATACATAGAAAAATATATTCAATTCTTTATAACTTTGTCTCTAGTAAGAATCTTTAAATTTAACATATAATTTAACTAAATGTGCTGAATAAAAAATTAACTGTTACACTTTAATCTAAACCACAAGAAAATAAGTCGATACAAAGAAAATTATTGGAATTGGAGTTAATTTAAGCCTAAAAACAGAAGAGGTAAAATATAAATACGTAGCAAATAGAGGTATATATACGTATTCATATTTCATACAGGATAGAAAATTCAAGTATATGAACATAGGTTCGACTGATGTATCCAAAACAAACTGATGTATAACCAATGCCAACCCAGTCTGAACCTAGGTTCGACTGGAATGTTTTTTCCCTGGGTCAGACTGGACTGGAATTCATTCTACAAGAGTAGGGAACAATACAAAACTCATTAAACAATTTTCAAGCTACAATATGTGGCCGAAGCTGTGTCAACTAATGAGGAAGACAAGTGCATCATTACTTCCAAGGATCACCATCAATTAACTGCTGATGCATAAAGTGGCACATGCATAATGTCTCCCGTTGATTAAATCACAATAAAGCACACATGGCACAGAAATGTACAGCAAAAATGAAATAAAACTCTACTATTTCATTGAAGAAAATAAAAATTTCTATGAATGTATCAAGACAATAATAGGTCAATATATCAACAAACGAATGCTTCCCAATTTTCCTTTTTTCTTTTGGCTTGGGAAGAAGCATAACAGTAAAAATCATCAAATCAATTTTCGATATACTGAACCACCTATGATACCTTAGCAGAGGCTAGAATAGAAGTTAGATGATGTCTTTAAGGCATTGATGTCTTCAATGACTTCCCAAGGTTTCTCTTGCAATTTAGCCTCCTCGGTAATATTGGTATTGCAGCCCCACACATGAATGGTAAGTTGTCTGCATTTCGATGATGATGGTTTTAAATATGTATTGTACCAGTTGATAACATCATTCTTTTGAACTGTCTTGAGCTCTTCAGCTTCCACTTTTGACATATCAAATGAGTACCTGTAGGTGGAAGTAAACTTTTAAGACATTTAACAAAATACAGATGGAAGAAAATTACATTATCATCACTAAAAAAGAGCTTGCAGTAACAAGTCATCATAACCTTGACTATAAGCAAAGAGAGCTTGTGTCTAGTGCACAAAGAAGAAAAACGAGCCATATTTCTTGCTAAGTGAGCATCATTCACCTTGACAATCTTAATACTAGAAACATCATTTCTAAACCTCAGAGAGAAATGAATGACTTATCAACTCCATCTGCTCATGGCAAAGCAAGAGAACAGAGAAAGAAACAAGAGCAGAAAGAACGAAAATTTAATAGGGCTATTGCTATACATGCTGGTGAGATTAATCGTGCCGAGTAGTGTTTGTGTGTCTGTTTTTTAGGCCCATTTGCTGGATCATTTCTCACAGATTCCTGTACTTTTCCTACTCCATCCTTGACACCCTTGCTACATAGGGAAAGCAACAGTGAACATTCACTGCTAAAATCAAGACTAAACACATATCCTTGAAGGTGTCAAAGCATGTTCATCATTGCCTTTGTAAGAATAATTTCCGATGCTCATGACTAATGAATAATGATGTATTTTCAAATAGTAGAACACCTACTTATCCCACCTAAATTGCATCATTTGGCAACTGAATGAACTCAGGGCAGTTATCCTACCACAACACTCCAATCCAATTGATGTTGAAATTTTATTTGATCAAAGACCTAATTGATTCTTCTGACGGAATACCCTCCAGTGGTGATTTGCTAACACATACAGGCTTAGTGGAAAGATCTGTAACTAACATAAGAAGCATATTGGTCTCAAGCCCATCACAACTGTAACATCCAGAAAAAAACAAATAAGGAGAGGATTGCACATGCCTGGCACGTGCGGCATTGTTCTTCTTTCTCCCTTTCGGAGACGGAAGGAGCAAAATCTTTTTATATCGTCACCGAAAGAATCCGTAATCTCTAACAACTCTTTCCTAATATAAATTGGGGCTTATTCTCCTCCAGGAGAGTCATCGGATCTAGACATCGAGGAGTCGCCAGAGTGAGAGATTAACACCAAAAGCATCACAGGTAAGTCCTCCCCCACCCCACATATTTAATTAGAGATTAATAGGTTAGATTATAAAAACCTAATTTTAGTGTTCATGGCCTTGTCGAAGCAATCCATTGGCCAACCGGCATTATCTGGCACATTCAATCGGAAGTATTATACAATGCTGAGATCCAAATCTGTTCAATAGCTTCACGTTGACGACCTCGTATCGTGGGTGTATTTTCTTCTTGTTCTAGAAGCCCCAATAGTGCTCCACCATGGACGACGACCATTGTGGTGATTCACTCCCCATCGACCAGTTGGAGCTGTTTTTCCTCCATTGTGGGTCCTCGAGATCATAGGGCCAGTGTTGGTGTTGGCATCGATGGTGTAAATGCAGACAGTGAGGTCATTAGCAAATATCTTCCCTTCCTCTTCATCTTTCTCCTTTGAAGCAGGAAGAAAGAACATGGGTTGGGATCCGTGTGTGAGTGAACTTTAGTTAGTGGGTTAATGGGTTAATGGGTTAGTGAGTTAGTGGTTAAGTTGGTGAATTGGGCTTTAGTTATTGGGCCATATTAAGGTCCAATTAATAAAAGTAGGTGGGTTGTGACCTTTTAACCAAAGGCTCTCAGTATCAAGATCGGAATCAGTATTGATCGTCCAATAAAAAAATACGTATTGGAAATATCGATCGTATCTGCTGCTTATATTGGTTCAAATTATTTTTTAATTACGTAAACTTCTAAATATTATTAAAAAATATAGAAAATTTCTAAAAATTAAAAGAAAAATGAGAAATATAAGAAAATAAAAATTACTCACATATTAAAATTCAAAATGGATATCAAGTTTTCTTTCTCTCCTCCCCCCTCTCAAAATTCGAAAACTTACTCACATAGACAAGGTTTCCATTTTTTCTCTCAGGCTCTCAGCAATTGATGCTGCTACTTCACCGCAGCTATAACAGTAGAGGTCGTCAGATCTACTCAGTGCAGGAAGAGAAAAAAAAGAAGGAATGAGGAATTAAAAACTGAAAAAATTTATAATAATAAAAACTTATCCGACGTCGTCGAATCTTCGTCGAATAATGTCGTCGGAGGTCAAGGTCGCCGGAGATCTACTCGAGCACCGATGGAAAAGTGAGAAAGAGGAGAAAATGAGAGAAGAAAGAAAAGAGAGATAAGAGAGAAGAGAGCAAATGGAAGGGCAAGGTCCAGGTCGGATCCCACCCGTTCTTGCTTGCTTCGAGCAAGATTAGCCGATACAGCCGATCCCGCCTGAAACTAGCCAACCGACTGGTTTTGGCCAAGATCAAAATCGGCGAAAACTGGGAATTATGCTTTTAACCCAATCCATTTTGGTTTGGGTTAGGTCTTAGCCCAACCAATTGTTTAATATTTGGGGCTGTGGGCCAGCCCAAGTATTGGGTTTTGTTTTAGCACAATTAGGGGGATTTAAGTTGTTTTAAAATTTGAAAAATACCATTTAAGTTTGGAATTATTTATGGAAAAATATAAAGATTTATACTTGTACTTGAACTGAGAATTGAGCTATCCCACGCGGAGTTATAGTGAGTGAATTTACTCACATAATTATCGTCTCGTATTTCATACTATGATTCCTTTGTATTATTATTTGTGTAGTATTATACTCCGTGCATTATCATCTTTTTATATTGTGTTGTATTTCGTGTCATACTCTACTACATGCAATACTTTAGTTTCTAAAATGTTGATCTTCGTGCAAATAGTAAAATATTGGCTATAGGTTAGTAAAACTTTAAAAATACACATACTAAATATTCTTCGTGTATTTCTCTGTGGTCACTTAAGTCTACTTCAAAGTCTAGAGAATAGATCTATACCTGATCAACAAATAATCCATTTAGGTGATTCTAGCATAGTTAGAGAACAGTCTAGATAACAAACCTATACCCGATCACCATATGATCCGTTTAGGTGACTCTAACATGGTTAGAAAAAAAAGTCTAAGGAATAAATTTATACCTGATCAGCTTATGATCTGTTTAGGTGACCCTAGCACAATTAGAGAACAATCCAGGGAACAGACCTATACCTGATCAGCTTATAATCCATTTAAGTGGCCCTAGCGCAATTAAAGAACAATCTCAGGCTAAACTAGGAGTCTCCCTAAGGTGATCTTAATCTCTATGGTTAGTGGAAAAGACAGGTTGCGTTTATCTCATAGTGACACATCCTGATAACTCTAACTGAATTAGTTATGAAAAGACTCGAGCACATCTCGAGATGGCTTTTAGTTGACATAGACCCACAAGATATTAACCTAATTGAGACATGACATTTATTATTATTAAGAAAAATTCAGTATATTGATGCTAAGCATTTTATGAGATATAACTTACTCTGTTATTACTTGTGTCATTACTATTGTTATCATAAGAATGCTTAGTAAGAGTTTCATTTTATATTATTAAACTTGTATTTACTAAAAGTTATGTTTATGGATTTAGATTTATTTAACTTTTGAGTGGATTCCATTCACTAAGCCATAGATATTGGCTTATGAGATCCCTCTTCTAATATTTCAGATACTAATCAACGTGGCAATTGAGCGTGACGCACCGGGACCTCACCTCCACTAAAGATTTACCTCTTTTATCTTTTAATTGCCATAGTTTTTATATTCTTAACATTCTATTATTTTAATTTAATCGGAGACACATTAGTGGTGACATTGGTCATTTTCCTTATTATTGGATTACATTTATTGAAATCAGATATTTATATTAAATTATTGTCATAATAGACTTAGGAAATTATTTATTAAGGCTTCGTTATCTCAAGTGTATTGAGATACATAGTCGGTCATGATTAAGGGTATAAACAAGTTAAGCCTGAGCGAGCCGGCTTCAACTCAGGCTCGGCTCGAAATTAATTTCGAGCCTTAGAATTGGGCTCAGGCTTAGCTCAGCTCAACTCGAGCCAAGCTAGCCTGAGCCCATACCGAGCCTATCATTAAGCCTCATTCAAGCCGAGCCGGACAAAGCTAAATCGAGCCCAGACCGAGCCAAAAAAGGAGGCGAGGCACCGTGGGACGGGGCACTACAGTTGCTTGCCGCTACCGAAGGAGGAGGCAGCATTGCGGCAACTTGTCGCTACCGAAGGAGGCAGCACCGCAGTGGCTTGCCGTTGCTAAAAGATGATGAGGCGGCGGCACTGTGGCAGCTTGCCACTGCTGAAGGAGGAGGCGGCACCACGGCGGCTTTTGGCTGCCGCAGGAGGCGGCGGCACAACGGCGGCTTGTGGCTAAAGAAGAAGAAGAAGAAGAAAAAGGAGGTGGGGCACTACAGCTGTAGAAGAAGGTGGAGGCGACACAGCGACGACGGCTTGGCGAAGGAGGACGAGGCAGCACTGGCACACCGCGGCAGAGGAGGCGGTGATTTGGGGATTGGGGTTTATTTCACCCCTTTTATACCGAACTTATCTAGCCGAGCCTGAGCAACTGGCTCTAGCTGAAGCTCGGCTTGATATTAATTTTGAGCCGATTTTAGCGGCTCGAGCTTGGCTCATCTCTGACCGAGCCGAGCCCGAGCCAAGCCTGAGCTGCTCGTCAAGCCCTAGTCATGATTCCAATTTCGGGTTGTGATTTGGGTTCAATGACATCGAAAAACTAATGGTTCTAAAAAATCAAAAGCACCCAAAATATTCTATGACACCATAATTCTTGGATTTAACCAATAAAGATAATGCATATTATAAAACATATAAAATAACCACAAATAGATCAAACCAGTGCGTCCTTGTTCCCCAAATTAACCTTACACAGTACAAGACTCTTAAGGTTTCAAGAAACCTGAGATAATATAGGTCTTCCACAAGCACACAGTGAAAATTCAAAAATGAAAAAAGAAACTCATGGACTACATACATGAGTAATGCCAATACTTTTTATGAAACATCATGCAACCTTTATCAATAGAAGTAATTACGAATGCAGTTTAGGCTGTTATTATATTTACTCTTATAACAAGCTCTAGAGGCATTTTATAACGATTATTTGGAAAACTCTGATAGTTCAGAGAATAGAATTGCTACCTATTCTCAACGATTTGACTCCAGTAATGACCAGTTTCATATGAAAGTGATGGGTCCTTTTCCAGCTTCTCAGCTATCAACCCACTTCTATGATTCTCAAAGCATTCATCATCAAGCCCATCCTGTAAAGAAGAAAAATAATATTTGGAATTCCATGATTGATTTCAGTCACACAGAAATATAATTTACTTGAAGATTTATATGCCAAGTTTTGCTCTCACGACGGGGAGAGAATGGAGCATTAGAACTGGGGTGAAAAAAAATTCGAAATAGCTTTATCAAACTAAATGGAGACAAGACTAGGGCTTAATGAAACAATAAATGCAATAAGTATTCTGAAAATATCCAAAGCAAAGAGTATCATCAAATCCAGTAATTTATCGGTATAAGTATCATCATCAATTATTCAGAAAGCTAAACCTTTCATTTAAGACAATCAACAAAAGTAATAACATTAATTGAGCAACATTTTAGATCTTTTGACTCATTTCTGACAGTGCTGTAATAACCATGAATTAGAAATGCAAGGGAAACAAAGAAAAGGTGCTAAAAAACCAAAATCATAAGATCATGGAGATGCACCCACTGAATCATGATTGTCATGATGAAAGGATAAAAGTAACAGTCAATATTCACAAGTCACAACGATTGAAATACCATAAATATTCAGTTGATAAATAAGAATATAGTATAGATAGCAATTATAAACAAAATGAAAGAACAGGTTCCAAGATGAAAATGATGACAAAGATACATCACTATTCATTATTTTGCAACTGCAGAGTGGTGAACAGAAAGGTGATGTGACATGGATACAGAAGGTGGACCAAATACTGGGGAACATGTTTTGAAGATGCTGAATGTGAGGGAACATCCTAAATGTATGGTAGGCATTATTCATTCATTACTTACCATTTTAAGTTTTTGGGTCAACAGATTATTTAATACAGTTGAAATTGGCAAAACCATTGAAACAGCAGTAACCACCAAAACCAGTGCCCACACCAATTTCGAGGTGGGTTTGATCAGTCATGGTCAAAACCTATCCGGTTTGGCCGAAACAAGTTTGTTTCGGCCAAAACTTCAAACACATTATGAGGGCCGACTCTTGTGATGCATGGCATTCCAAATTCTTAGGAGATACTAAAAAAATACTAATAAGTAATAAGGACAACTGTCAAATGGTTCAGATAATTGACAGCTACAAAATGTTGAGATATACAAATCAAATTACAAGACATGACCAAGTTTAATAGGCCTTTGATTAAGCTAGTACTGAACAAACCTACAGAGGGAAGACTTCAGCAGCCACTTTGCGCTAAGAAGTGCTAAATGAAACATAATGGACAAGGTAGAATTCCAAAATGACATAAGTGGCAGCTATGGTAATAGGACCATAATGAAACCATCTTACTTTTGCATTGAAACCAAGTATAGAGATAGAAGAGAAAGACTGACTGAAAGATGGTCCCACTGGCCACTAATGCAGGGTCTGAGGAGAGAAAGATAGTACATGTTTCTTTTTCAAACCAATACATCCATTTTCTTTCAAATAAAACAACCTCCATTCTCCTTCAGAAGATTCAAGGTTTCTTTATCAACTAGTCGATACTTTAAACTTGACCATACAATGGATACCACTAGGAAAAAATTGTTGATGAATGATGAGATGAGTATTGCTTGTTCAGTAATGGAAACATAGTACCAGGTAGAAATCAATAATAGAAAACAAATTATAATATCCACAATAGGAAACAGATATGGAGCATACCAATAACCCTTGCAGACCACCGATAAAGTTGTCAATTCTGTTTTGCAAATACAATGGGCTATACTTGGAGGACTGAACACGAAAGCAAAATCCTAACACACGATATGACATTCGTGGACCGCACTCGACAGTATAACCAAGCTGCTCCTTTGTCCTACATTCAGCACAGACAAGAATATCCATCAACTGATAGCTCATTGCACTAAAAAACTGGAATTTAATGGGAAATAGCTATTTGGACTAACACAAGTAGAATTCAACATCCATAGCATGCTTTAGCTACAAAAAGGTATTACATAAGAGAGGTTTTATATAGTCCAATATACCTTAGCTGATTAAAACATGGTTCTTCAATAATGTTGCTGAAAAGATCTGTGATAGCTCTCAGTCTCGTTGCCTCCAATCCAATATCTTGCTCAATTTGAAAATAAAGCTGTGAAGAGAAAATTATACTGATGAAAACAGTTCATAAAGAAAAAGCCTCTTGCAAATTAGCCTTCTAAGGGGTTCAGTTGTTTCAACATGTTGCAACCTCAGCCTACCATGTGATGGGCTCTATATGACATGCATGTCCCTGGAGTCAGCTACCTAAGGACACTAATCCAATATATACCAAGCACGAGCCAACAATAGGAGTCAAGGCTTTCGCCTGCCGATTAATAACAATAAGTAGTAGCTCATTGCAGTCTGGGGGCACAAAGGTGAGAACTGAGACACATCCACTTGCAGTCAATTATTACATATTGTGTCAAGGTTGGAAGATATTAGGAAATACATGTAAAGCATAATTAATAGCCACTGAGACAACATTACCTCAACAACAGAATTCATTTCAAGCTTGTTCTTCACATGCACACTTCTAAGGAGGCTTGCACCCAATGGAAAGCATAGAACACGTTCTTGATGCCTAAGCTCCACTGGCAGTGGTTGTACATCAAATATATTTGTAAATATATTTGATAAGCTAACTGCCTCTTCTTCTGATAAATTGCCATGGCAAAGGCCCTCAATATGCAACTGCAAGTTTGCAGGCAGATGCAGGTTTATTCAAATACAGAGCAGGAGACAAAAGTACATTTGAGCTATAAAAGGGAGATCCAGAAAAGGAAAGTAGAACAAAGAAAATGCTAAAAAGATAAGGTATTAAGATGAATGTTCTTTATTTACCTGAGACAGAAGATTAGGTATGAAGGCTGTTAAGTCAGAAAGACTTAATTCCAGGAGTGTAGACAATTTGTCATCTATATCCCAGAATCTTTCACGCAGTATTTGTAATCTCAGGTAGGAAGAATGACTTAAAGGCTTCATGTTGGTGTTTCTATAAGCCCTCTCCATATCCTCTTTAATAACCTATTGAAATCCAAAGTAAATTGCACATAACTAGGCATGCTGAATTAATATTACACATCTTAAACTACTGAGGAAATTTGAATAATTCAATTAGAGATAGATTGTATATGCCCACTTTTGAACTTGCATAAATTAAACAAAAGCATGTATTTGAGAAACTATCAACCAATCCAACTTATGTTCATGTTCATTTGAATCATTTATCTACCAGTAAAAAAGCTGGCGCTCCCAATTTATAGTATCTTTTATTAGTCATTAATTACTAGAAACAGCATGCAGCTATTTACAATTCATCATCCAGAAACTCATTAGTAGTTTCACTGCAATGGATAGAAAAGAGAATCCAACATCATCAATTCCATAGGTAAGATGTAACTCTTCATCCAGGAAGCCATTAGTCATTGATGTGCAACATCACCCATACTCTAGCTACCAAGGTGAAGCAATCTAGAAAGACCAATTAATGGAGTGCAAATAGTACTTAACTATTTCGAAAGCACTGACATAAAATCCTCCAGAACACCTTAGACTGAGTGTAACAAGAGAAAGGGACAAAGTAAAAGAACACATTGACATAATTCCTCTATAAGAAAAATAAATTAAAGATGTATTATTCACCTCTACATACAAGCTCGTTAACAGAAATGGTTATGTTAGATATGATTTAATACAGTTGAGCGAACAACCATTTTTTTCATGGCATTTTGAAATCTTCTTATTAAACTATGATGAAAGAGCAAGTTGCTTTTCTAGCATCGCCATTATTTTTGTTGTCCAACATTTTAGATGAAACAGAGGATCCATGAAAAGTGATATCAAAGGATCTATATTTTGTTGTTGTTCTTTATTTATGACAAAGAACAAAAAGGAATAAAGCTATTCTAAATTGTTCATTCACTTCAATGAACGAGACTGGTCTGTCCAATTCAGAGCGAAACATTGTGAAACCAGAATTATTCTTTTCCTCATGTAATAACATTAAAGATATTACATATTTTATATAAAAGTAAACCACATGGTAGATTCTGCTAGATGTCCGATAAAGTATTAGGGACCCTTCATATTAGAACCTCAAACTCCCAATATACCCAAATTGTGTCCTTCTCTCAGTGGATTTCACATGTTATACTGCTGGTTTACATTTGAAAAGATAATTACTGAGTTTTAACTAGTAATAACTCCCAAGAGCACGGATGCAATCTCCAAGCAAATCTTTCTCTTACATGCAAGAAGTTAGCCATAAATTAAAAAATTTATGTTCATTGTCCACCATCAGATTAAGTTTCAAAGCTAACTACTGATTGATGTCAATAATAGACCCAACAACGCCTTTAAACCTAGGGATAACTATCCCTTCTTCAAACCAAGATTTAAATGTTTACAGTAGGAAAAGGAAAAAATTGTGTATAGCTCCAGTTTTATAACTTCAAGGGCGTAATATGGCCAACATAATAGCAAGGATGGAGAGGAAGCATTCTTATTTATTCTTGAGCCAAGAGTAATTTAATGATGGCGAAATGTTTCCATAGTTTATCTAAAGATAGGACTATTTTCAGTTAATCATGGATTAAAGGTATCCTGCTAGTTAGGAAATCATGCAATTATTTAGATGCTGCAGCATGACCAACCCACAAAATATTACTCTTTTCCTTCTCAGTTCCTATTTAAGAAAAATAAACAAGTATAACTTATCTAAGTTCACATAACAGCCAAAAGTAATACACTTGGATATTATAGTACCTTAAACCTATCAATGCTTGGAACAAAAGATTTGGACAGAGACAAAATTTTGGAGAGCAAAAAGGGAAGTTTGTCATTGAAACCGTAAAGCTTTAGCTCAAGCTTGTCACCAAGTATTGACAAAGACGTCTCCAATTTAGCCACTTCTGCCTGAACATGGATAAAAAGTTCGAGTAAATATCAAAATCGGAAGGTCTGATTATTCAAACAAAATAAACTCAAAAAATTGAAATGATAGTCAAAGCTATAAACAACACATCTATGAAATGAATACCAAACACTCTTGGAACCATGCACTATAAACCTAGACTACATATATCATGTCTTGGACGAGTAAGCATTAGGACAGTATCCTATTTGGATTGTTTGAATCATGCCAACTGTTTCACAATGACAGAATGTATTGGAAAATCTCATCAAAAAAGGTTTATCCTTGAAATTCAAGCTCCATGGATTAAAGGGTCCACAAGGAAAATCAAAGTCTAGCTTTCCTTCTCAGTTGGTAGAATGAGCCTTCCTTTGGTCAGTTCTGAATTGTTAATATTGAAAAGCAAGGTTACTGTTATAAAATTATCAAGAAAAATAGAAAATACAAATGTAATACGTGATCAAGGGATTTCATAGTGCATATGCACTTATGCAGTACATGGTCGCATATGCTGGTGCAAACGAATTCAATATATGATACTATTTAAATTTGATAAATGTATGCAAAACAAATTTGAAACTAAGAGTAACAAAAGATCTTGAAGAAAATTACTGAAAAATAAAATTATAGATACCAGGGCCTTTGGGTATATTTAGCAATATGTATTGTTAAAAGAAACAATATACACTATGACTCCCCAAGTCATATGCAGTTGCTAGGAAAGTGAGCCCTTTTGCTGAGGCAAAAGGACAGAAGAGAGCAAAACATATTAACAGCTTCCTATGTAGGTACACAAACCACTTTTCAGAAAAGTGGCAAATAGGCATGATATATTGCGAAGTTAAATCACAATCAACCAAGATAAAATAAAGGACCAAATGTTGAAATAAGAAAGAGCTGCAACAAGACATTTAAAAAGAAAAAAACATGACAACACAGACAGGTAGACAACGAATTAGTTCACAAGCTTTTTAGAAAACAATGAATTTAAATGTTCAACAATGATAGCTTACCTGATATAAAACTTCATTTAGCTCATCCTTAAGAAGCTTTACAAAGAGCTCTGTCAATACACAATTCTTCAGACTGTTGTATCCATCCTTAACAGTTATCAAGAAGTACGTGTTTGCACGAGGA
The DNA here is from genome assembly GCF_048772165.1 of Typha angustifolia. Classification (NCBI taxonomy): domain Eukaryota; kingdom Viridiplantae; phylum Streptophyta; class Magnoliopsida; order Poales; family Typhaceae; genus Typha; species Typha angustifolia. Next base: position 3,096,361 of record NC_133252.1, on the reverse strand, counting down.
ACATTGAATGTCAAGTCTATCTTGTACCAGAATTTCATCATTGGTTGGTTCACAATGCATCTAGGATCATTGGTATTAGGAGACTTTAACATGTTAGCACCGCGCAGAGTAAAATCACAAGGAATAAACTCATTCTTTGCAGGTAAATGCAGAGATGGATCTATTTCAGCAGGAATTCTCCAGCTATTGAAAAGAGAGGGTGGAATGTCTTCCTCAATGTACTGTGAACCAAACCATGGCTCATACTGAATGGCTGCAATGGAAAGTATGTCATCAGTAGAATTTTTTAGCATGAGATATTATCTATCATATAAGCCTCTGAGGTACCATTATGTGTGTGTGTGTGTATATATATAGTTTGTCCTAAGTGGCTTCTTCTTTGCCTGTCTAACCATATAAACATGCATACAGCATAAATTGTGCAAATATGACCCACGTCATGAATGATTTCATGAACCAAAGCATGAATTACTAATTTAAATTCATGAGGATGGATAACTTGGTGAGAAAATACCACTTAATTAATCTCAAAGCTGCGGCACTCAAATTTGAACTCAAGGTTGTGGTACTTAAGTAGCTACAATTTATAAAGGGCACCATTTTCCACAATCACTGATCAGCTCTAATCTTAAGTCTTATGATGTGCAATTCCGGTAACACATTGTTAATATTACTCGCATACTACTGAATTCTTCCATCAGCATGAGCTTTCTACAAATTTTCTTTTAAACAATTTCCTCAGATTTATTACTCACAGCTCCTCATTGTCATACAATGAGGACAGAGCATACAAATATTGAATACCCAAATGAAAAAGAGTCTGCAAATATTACCTTTTGAATGCTTGTCAAATGACTTGGTCAATAAGTCGATCCTCATGTTGTCCGGGGACAAAAAGCTCAAAACATATTCAACTAATTCTGGATCCCACTTTTCAAAAGCATATTCTCCATAAACAATGTGTTCTTCAGAATAGAACAGCATATTCTCTGCAGCAAAATATTTTTTTATTAGTTTTAAATCAACTGAATCACAACAAAGAAACACAAAATAACCTCAAATTTGCAATCATGTTCTGTCATTCAGACATAAATGAGCCAGCCCACTAGACATTAATTGGTGAGATAAATTTTGTGCCTGTGATAACATTGCCATATATTTTAGGAATAATTAGTGCAATCATAAGAAACAAATAAAGAGGAAAGGTCTGCTGATTCTCGATGGTGATAAATAATAACAGGGCATCAAGAAAGATATTTTTCATTTGACTGACAGTGCCAAATGCCGTTTGATTTAAATAATTGTGCGCATTCACTATGAAATTCATGCTAGAAAAGTGAAAAGAAAATAACAAAAGAGAAAACCTGAAAGTTCTACTGCATAATCATCCTGGGGTTGCTCCTCTGCAAACCTAAATTCCATGTTTCCAATGTCCTGGAGTTCCTTAAATATCCACTCTTGCGGCTTAGATTGCTGCAGTAACTTTATGTATTGATATACAGCAGCAATGACTTCATACATCTGCCAAAGCATTCTATTAGAAAGATCAAGGCGAAAAAATTAATTTATAAAAATGCCAAATTACAAATTTAATTCAAACAAATGAATCACTAAAGAAAGCAGCCTGTTAGAGGTGATAAATCTAAAAAAATAAAAAAGAGCTTAATTTCACCCCCATTAAAACTCAAGATGAAAAAAAGCCTCGATCGCCAGCTTGATGAAAATAATTTAAGACAGAAACCTTAATTTCTCCAGCTCAAATTGGCTCAAATTGAGTTTAATTTAGTCTAAGTCAAGTTGAGTAAATCAATATTCAATGGTGTTATATATATATATATATATATAGTATATGAATTCCAAGCTTGCAGATATATGCAGGTTCTCAATTTCTTTTTCCCTCATATAGAGGGAGCTTGATCAGGGCAGCTATCTTTCATGCTTGGCTTGAAATTATTCTTGAGCTTGGTAAGACTGATCCAAGCTTGACCAAGTTACATGTGGTCTGAGCTCAAGTCAAGCTTGATTATCCTTATTCTGCTTGATATCTTAAATTTCTGCTGCATCTCTCGAATCACTTTCTGAACTCCAAATTTTTCTTGGTTGCTCTTTTCATGTTTTACCCTACACAATTTGAAGGTCCAACTAAATTCTAAAGTAGTTGGCCACTATAGTGCTAAATAAATGGATGTCATAATTGTTTAAAAATTAACCCTACCAATACTAGTTATTTAGCAAAAAAGCATGCATACAGGTACAAATTAATAAATATCTGTGTTTGAGTATGCCTCTGTATATGTATGCGCAACTGTGTGTTTCTCCTCTGAATTGTCTTATGATGTTGCCAATTAATAATTGTAAATTAAGTTAAAATTGTGAAGATAATGGAAGCTAATGTTTGTCTTTACATGCCAACATGCACTTAACATAGAACAGATGTAAAGCATCAAGTAGGTCAGAGGTGAACAGAAAAAAGCATATAAATGGTCTAGCATACCTTTTCCAAACCCAAATCAGTCAGGTAAATAGACATGACAAAGATGTAAGCAACAGAGGATCGGCGCATTCCTTCATCACCAACACCAGCAGATAATGAAGTTGCTAATCCTTTAGATTTTAGAGAGTAAAGCAAGCTTCCCTTTCCCTCTGTAAATTAAATTTCAATATTCATAAGTTTAGCAGGCTTTAGTAAAAGACATGGTAGAACATAAGCAAGTAGTGATTAGCTGATACAATCTAGTAACATTGCACATTTAAAAATAAGATATGATGACTTTAAATTGTTTGGCTTTATCAGGAAAACAAATAAGCACGAGTTTCCTTTACAGCCATTGAGGATTGGAAAATAAGTAACAGTTGGTAGATTAGAAAATAAAAACACTCAGATTGTCAGCAGAAAAATGCTAATTTTTAGTTTCCCTGGACTACACTACATATTTTATTGGTGGAAAGATGTAAAGAAACTGCATTATGCAAATGTAGTAGAGGGGATCAAAATTAAGAGATATCACTCTAAAGGAGCAGCATTGAGAAAAACATATTATCCATTTCTTTGAAAATTTTCGAACAATATCTTGCATATCTTACAAAAATGCAATCTAATAACAGAAGTCAAAATTGTACCATGGCCCAAGAGATGTGCCAAGTAATCTTCCGGCTTCTTCAGATATTCTTTATGTAGACAAGGCAACGTCCAAGACAAATCAAGAATATGGACATCCTTAACAGCCTCCAACTTGTAAAGTTTGCCTACCTTCCAGATAGGCATATCAATCTTAGCAGTCAACTTTAATGGAGGACCAGCTTTAACAGGACTGAAAAGCTCAACCACCCAATCTTCTAGGATGTCAAGGGGCTCTGCAACAAGAACAACTGATTAAGCAATGTCAAGGACCACTTAGTAATATGGCATCTCAAGAATAACTCCAACACTAGTCGTGTAGTTTTGAGACAAAATTGCCTTCAACAATATATAGCTACCCAAATTGAAGCAGGCTACCTGCAAACATGGTAATACTACTGCTACATCCTAGTGCACATAAATGCATACCTGATCTGCAAGCACAATGTAGTGCAGTTGCAGTGAAAAATTAAAAATAAGCAATCTCCAATATTTGGCAATGGCAGCATGATATTGCTACTGGCTGAAATAGCTAGCTTTCATGTTCTGATAAGGAAAATAAATATGATGTGAGGCGGGAAAATAATTACACTATAGCCTCACCTCCCCCAATGATAACTAGCTTCATCATTCCTCCATGATAATTTCCTCTATAAATTTGTAAAATTTCTTCTCGCAGATTGACACCATTTTCCATTGCATCAAACAAGCTTTTCTTGTTTCCTAATAGTAGGAAATTAAGTTAGAACTGCTAACCAAAATAATGGGAGACTAAAGTTCATGCTGCCGAAAATAATACCCCAGAAGAATCTGTTGAATACATGCCCAGGAGAAGATGTATGGCAGTGAAGTTGCAGTAGACGACAACTATCATTTTGCAATACTTGGTTGAATTCTAAAGAAACCAATCAGAATATATACATCAGCAAACATCTTGTATGATTATAGAACTTAGGCATAAGGAAATTAGAATGGAAAAATAAAGAACAACTAGATACCTGAGTCAACTGCTAACACTTCACGTTCCATTGCTTCAGCCTTCACAAGTGGCGATATAAAGAACTGAGAAAATCTAAGCAGATACTGAGTCAACAAGTCATGTATATATGTGAGCTTTATGGTTTGCCTAAACTGTTGTAAGGTATATTAGAAAGAAAAACTGCAGTCCTACAATTCAAGAGTCTCAAAGCATTTATCAGTGCCAAAACAATAAAAAAGTTGAAGTGCACACAGAAGAAATATAGGCAATGCAAGATCCAATAGTTACCTATTCAAGGCCCCTTTGAGATACTCCCGATTAACTTCAAAGTAGTAACAGGTATATTCAGCTTCAGTGAAAGCATTTGATGAACCGCCATGTTTGGACAAGTAACTATCATACTAGCAAAAAGAGAAAAAAAGATTGTAAGTGGGCTTTGATATGAATCAGAAAAAGAAGCAAGACACTACCTAAACCAAGCTAAAACTGTCTAATGCTATGCTTCAAGTGAAGGACTATTGAGTATCAAACTCCCTTTAGCCAAGCATAATATAGTTACCTAAAAAATAAAAAAAGACACCATCAATTTCAAAATATACTCCGTATGACCAATATCACAAAATTAAGCATAAACAAGAAATTATAACACACAAATCAAAGCTGATCTTAAGGTATTATCAGAATACGAACTACGAGTAAATGCCATAATATAACACTTTCAAAGATCACTATAAGCCAAAACTGTGCAGTTGATCAACACATTGACATTGATTCCATTTACTGATTAGATTAAAATATTGAAGCTCAAAGCTTTTAAATTATGGCAGATACTCAATACAGAAGAGGTTCAGATTTTATCCTCTTATATTGGCCATCAGGTGGCAGAAAGAGCGCTATTTTATCCTCTTATATTGGCCATTAGGTGGCAGAAAGAACAACCCCATGGATTTTTTTGCTTTATAAAATATCAACATCTACAACTCCAGAAGGCCAGCTTGATTTAAAGTTCAGACAAATCATTAACAAGTATCATTGCTTTATAACTACTGTTTATTTTTTTCAGTTCTGTCATCGTAAGAATTGTCGCTATTGTGTACTCCACACATTCATTTATCAGTCCAACCTAGCACAAGGAAAGCAGGAGTGATATAGAGGACTTATGGTTATGAATGCGACCTGATCAGACTAGCCCAAGCCTGACCCAATCATCAAGATTTGGGAAAACTTGGGCAAGCTAAATATATCACACATTAATAAACTATTAAAGTATTAATCAAGGTTGCCTGTTTCAGCTGATTCTGATTAGGATTGGTAGCTGAAACGGATAACCCCATCCTAGCCAAGAGGCTATTTTGGGGCCAGAAATTCCGGTCATCTTGGCCAAAACAGCCTAATACGGCTTTAAATGACCAGCTTGGATCCAAAATGGATCCAACCCAAAGGGACATCAATCACCCACTAAGCTTATCAAAGGTCAAATGGCCGATCCTGATCAAATGTCAAAGGGACATCAATCAGCCTTACTTTCCATCATTTTTTCCTAAATTTTTAGAAATTTTCCTACATTTTTATAAACTATTTATTATTTTAGGAATTAAAAAATAGTCTAATATTGTATCGATCGATATGTATCATTTTCTCTGGTGGTCGATCCTGATCTCGATATTCAAACCTTGCTATTAAGCTCAACTCCATTTACAAGCTAAAGCTATGACACTATATTTCAACTCTCAATCACAATCTATAATTGATCCTATAATAACTTTCTATTCAATATTTATTGGCCTAATAAACATCTGGTAGGAGACCTCCATGATTCCAATGATCTGAGAAAATAGTAGTTGTTGAATATATTATTCATTTAACTCCATTTTTGGGGCCAGAATTCTTTACAACTTGGGTTACAGGAACTTCCTAAATGCAGTTAACTGGCTAATTCTTGTTTGTCAAAAGATCTGAAAAAAGAATATCTTTTTCATTTGACACCAACCAACCTGAATAATTTAGATGAAGTGACCAACTGCACAAGTAATATAAAGTTATAAACTTGCTACACGCTCAGGCCTCGAGAAATTCCTAAGACCAGATTCAGGATTAGAAGATTAATAATATTGTTGAACCAAACTAAGACCAGATTCAGGATTAGAAGATTAATAATATTGTTGAACCAAACTAGCACAGCAAACAAAGGAAAAAGGAGAGAAAAAGTCATGCAAGGGAGCTCATCTAGCTCTCGCAGCCCAAATAAATATATTCTGAAAAAAGATACAAGAATGCACAAACCTCATTTTCATCTGGATACTCGGAGCTCCCCATGAAAAGCATATGTTCTGTAAAATGTGAGCTCCAATTCAGATAAATAAACAGTCATAGGCAGGTGTTACAACAAGGAGATTCTACTGAACACTTTCTAAAAAGTACTTAAACTTTGACATTCATACAGCTTAAAAGGGTGCCAGTAAATAGAAAATAAAATATTTCCATTTTCCAATGTACCAAAAGAACAAGGATTCTGGTGCTTGTCTGTCTTTTAATTGATCTTTGTTTACATACAAAATGGCAGTTCCTCAAAATAACATGGAAATTAAGATTCAATGATATACAGATTATTTCCAATAAGTTCAGTTGTCCAGACCATGTATCACACTGATAACAAAACCCTTCTGAATCATTGGTGTTTTGTGCATGAAATGTTTCACAAATATACTTGTTGGCTGTTGAGCAAGACTGACTAACATCCCATTTTCCTTACATGAGCTCAAGTTCACATAAAATATAGTTATAATAGAATGCAATGACTACAATATTTCTAAAGAAGTCTGTAATTTGTTCATCAGATTTCCAACCTTCTGAATTGTAGTGCAGAAATAGTAAACCACAAAAGAAAGTCAGCTATAAAGCAGTCATAGAATAAGAAAGTATAATGAAGTGAAACCTGGAAAAGAAAAAGGGAGTTGTTTGCACACCTAAAAAGTGGGCTAGACCTTGAGCCTTAGAAGGGTCAGAGAAGCTACCCATTCCAACACACATTGATGCGGCAGCCTGAAATATGAAATGAAAATCTAGTAACATTAAGGCTCAACCGCTCAAATGAAAGTGTTCTACACCACTACAGAAACCAAAATATCGAGAGGGGCAAATTCTGCATCAATTTGCATTGGATTTTTTTCTCTGAGGAAGTAAGGTGGAAATGGAAAGTAAATTATCCCAAGTTGACAACAATTAAGCAACGAAAAGCTAAAGCTTCTCAGGAAACCCATATGTAACTTTATGTTAATAGAAGATGAATAATCACCAAAATATTCGGCGTACAAATCAAGTACTTTTGAAATATTAATCATCATTAAGTCTTATATGGTTTTCTCTTCTTCTTCTATTTTGTGCTAATTTTAATCACCTGGAAAATACCTCAAGAACCATCAAATAATAATGAAATATCATGCTAAATTCACAGTCCAAGTATCTCAGAATGAGCTCCTCCTTCGTCTATGCATGTCTCATGTTCTTACCAAGCATTGTGCTTCACAATTTCCAAATATCTTCTTAAATTTATAAACATATCGTGGATGGTAATGTGTGTCAAGAGTATCAAACAAAATATTCAAAAGAATCTCGGAAAGGTCAGAAACCTAGTAATTTAGCCTCGCTTCATCAGCCAAGACTGCAGAATAACAAAATTTTCTTAAAATTGTTGAACTGAATACTTTACTTACTTTATTGATACAACATCTCAAACTTCATCAAGTATCAAACTTGGGTGATCACTTGTCATATGATATACAGCAAGGGGCATGCTTCCTATGAATCAGCGCAAAAGAACGCCAAGAGGTCAAGAGAACCTAACAAGAATCTCCATACACTACCCCAAACCTCACTAGATCCAAAATTACCGATGTTGGCAGTACTTGAAACAATATAAACGAAACTATCACCTTTTTAGTAGGCGACACCCCCTTCTTCTTCTTCGGCTCACTCCCATCTCCATCCGCATCTCCATCTCCTTCATCTTCTTCTTCCTCCTCCTCCGAGCCCTCTTCATCATCTCCTTCCAAATCAGACCCATCCTCATCGTCGTCCTCCACGTCCTCCTCCTCCTCCTCATCGTCGTACTCCTCTCCATCGCCTTCCTCCGCATTCGTTGGGGTTCCGGATTCATCTCGCGGCTTGTATCCATCGGGGTAGATCTCCGGGTCGTGCACGAGAAGCGCGGAGAGGCCATTGTCGAGGTGAAGGATCCGATACGATCTCCGGTCCATCGGAGACTTGATGACAACATCTTCGTAGGACTCCACGCGCCCCATCTCGCCTCTGCGCTTCTTCTCTCGCTCGTTCTTGAAGAGAGCGATGAGTCGAGACTCGAGACTCGAGAGTCGAGAGAGTCGAGAGAGAGAGGATGGAGGGGCGTCTTCTTTTATTTTCTAGTTAAAGAGAGAATAAAATGTTTTAGGGTTTCTATATATTTATTTTTGAATGAGTAGTCCAGATCGGACGACGATGAACCAATTTAGGTAGACGGTTCATTCAAGCGGGGTTATTAATGGCATAGAATGGGAGACGGTTCATTCAAGAGGGCTTATTAGGCTATTAGCTCGCTCCCCGAGTTGACCACAACGTTAGTAGGTTTCGATTTATCCTAAACATGGGATGGAAAAGATCAGCTAGTTAGTTTGTCTATGAAACCTCGATTTTTTTCCTTCAATTTTTTCCTCTTTTTTATTTATTTTTGCACAGTAAGACATTTTTTATTTACTAGAGAAATATATAATAAGTTAATAAGTTTTCAGCCTTTCGGATGAATCGATTGAATCTCAAAGTCAAGCATGTTTAGATATGTAAATAGGTTGCACAATTTTAAACTATTTTGAGGAATAGGTGGAACATTCTCAAAACTTCATCTTTTATCTGCAGCATTCATGTATTTTACCTTGGAACCTGAAAAGTTACTGCCAGACTCCAGAGTCACAGTTACATAAGAAACCTAATTCTTCTATTGCTTAGATGTGCTGATGAATGATGAAACACTAATCTTAAGATTCAATTGAACATTATTGACAAGTTTAGCCATGGATTCCTAGCTAGTCTGTGACAGGAGACAATAACCAGAGAGTTCCCACTTACCATGGATGAATAAATAACTGGATCTCATTTTCTATTGAGATATTCTGTAAATTTACATGTATTACATGTTGAAATAGCAGCTCATCTATTCTGGAGCTGCCAAAGGGGGAGGAGACCTGAGAATTTGTTGTAGCCAACGAGCTGCAAATCGTTGCGTAATCCCTCCAGCAACACGCCCACCGAGGCTGCGGGCTTCAGGTTCTTGAAGAACCTGGAGATAGAATGCTTGCTGGTTAAAATGTAATAGGCATGTAGAAACTAATTTGTATCATATGGAACAACAAATATTGAAGCATAGTAAACTTGACCACTGTATAATACTGCTGCTCAGTAATTAATGGAATAAGACAAAAAGAAGCAATGTAGATATGATACCTGCAAAATTGGTTGCAAAAGACTAGGATCAAAATTATCTGAAGATCTCAAGAGATTCCAAATCCTGAAAACTCGATCTCGAAGCTCAAGCATTTGTTCTTGTTCACCATCACGCAGCTTAAAAGGTCCAGCTGCACTGCCATTAGAGATAAAAGGCTTCACAAAGTCGGGAACTGAATTATAAGTATCAATCAATGTGCCAAAAGTGATAGCTTCAGAGACACAAATAGCTTCTTTCACAACTAGTGCTCGAAGCTCTTCACCACCAGGACCCAACAGTAGCTTCAAAACAGGTTGTAAAGCTTCTTTGGTGGTAAAATCTCTATCCTTGCGCCCTTGAACAAGAAGATTCTCAAGCCTGTTCCACCTGTAAGTCAAGCAGAGGAGGCATTTATTGTAACCCCGGACAGATCCAAACTTTTAGTTGCGTCAAACTTACTATTATAGAGACCAAACTAATACATGCACTTGCCTGAATCTGCCATCTTTGAATAACAACTCTATAAGGGCATCCCTGAGATATGGATTAGGATCAGTGAGAAGCCTTTTAGCAAAATACGGATATGAGGCAGCAAGCACCTTGAATTTTGGATCAGCATAAAGGGCTAGACCCTCCAGCACAGTGAGTGATCTCAAAATCAATGCATAGTATGCTGGAACTGTGAGCAGAAAAGAGCAAATCATATTAATAATCCAGTGAGGTTTTTCATAAAGTTATAGAAAGCAAATCTGCAGAAACAATTTGATACTAGTATAGTAAGTAAAGTGGAAAAAAACTATGGTTGCAGTATATACTGCAGTAACTCACCATTAAATGGATATTCGTAAAGAACATTCCCTAAACCATCAACTATGGTTTTGAAGTTTAACTCGCTTACTGAAGAATTTAATGCATCATCAAAGAAGTTCTTAAGAGCAGGCACAATAGGAGAAACATCTACTTCAGGTGACAAAAAATCCAAGGCATAATAATCACGAGCCATAGCTTCATAATCTCGATTAACCATGTGAACGACATGACCTATAATAGCTACTCTTGCGTCTTCCGGGGTCTCACTCATCATACCAAAATCAAGAAAAGCAAGCCTCCCATCAGGTGTAGCAAGTAGATTTCCAGGATGAGGGTCAGCATGAAAGTAACCATACTCCAGAAGCTGCCTCAAGCTACACTGAATTCCAATGTTCACCAAATCCAACAGCTTAAGACCTTGCTTCTCGATAGCTTCTTGTTGATTCAGTTTGACACCATCAACCCAATCCATTGTCAGTACCTTGGCACTTGTGTAATCCCAAAAGATATCAGGGACTAATACATCTTCCTTGTCAGCGTATAATTTCTTGAACCTGCGAGCATTCTGGCCTTCCTGCAAACAGTGTACAAAAGATAATGTAAGATATACTTTAATTGGTCAAGCAAAAGAGAGCTACACAAAAGATGGATATTTCCGTACAAGTCCAAATGTATGTATGTATATGTATTCACACACGACGGGACAAGAGTATCAAGTTTTGTGTACTTTTCTCATGTTCAACAGATAAAGCCCTTGCATCTGTACTCCATGTTTTAGTACTCAAAAGTAGATCGACGGCAAAAATGCATCAACTAGATCATTGCAGTGTGAGATGGAATATGTAACATGTTCACTCTCAGCATATTTTACATCTACAGATATTATGCAATTATTTAACTGCTACTTCTGTAAGAAATTATAAAGGCAGATGTGTGGATTTGGATAAATCCAATATGGGATGTACCTGAACATAATTGAGTTCCTGGTAGACCCTCCTCGCAAACTCATCAATTAGAGAAACAACATCACTAGAGATGAAGTCAACATATTTATTTATGAGGAAACCCAGACCTCTCAATAGATAAAAGTCGAGGCCAATAGCCTCTTCAATACCAGGCCGTTGAACCTTAACAGCAACAAGCTGCCCAGAATACTTTAGGCGGGCTTTGTATACTTGTCCCAAACTGGCTGCTGCAATTGGTGATGGTGTTATTGATGAGTAAATTGAATCAACAGATAACCCCAGCTCCCTCTCAATGCATGAAAATGCTTCTGCATCAGGAAATGTTGGAAGAGCATCCTGAAGAACACATCAGGGGTTAGCTGTCAACCTTTCACAATCACCTCAAGTTTATTTAAAGTCAAGAAATAAAAAACTGTCTCAGTACTGGGATCATTTCATAAGTAGACGATGAAGATAAAAAGATTATTGCTGAAGGATTAAGCTATCTTCACAAAGACAATCCCGATTAACATGCAGCTAAAGAAACGTTAATTTGAATGCAGCTATGTATGAGCACTAGAACAGGTTGCATAAAATAGCAAATCAAGTAATCAACATAAAGTCATAAACAAAACAATATCACATGATTAATTACCAATTGCTAATAATGCCGTTTATGTAAATGTTTACCTGTATCAGCACTTAACCAGATTGCAAAAAGTAGCAAAGCAGTGCAAAACCATTACTGCAACAATCAAGTACTAAAATGCAACTTTACAACATAATGACAAATAACTGCAAAAGGAACTGGAAACCATGCAACATAGTATTTAGAAATTTTATACTAATAGAGAAAAAAGGAACATGTACAGCCTATTGTATGGCAATTCCATTATTCACCATAATCATCATCAAAGTGAAAATTTGATAAATAATTGGGTTAATCTGCTAGCCTTATGAAACAACACAAATAACATATCAAATGGTCCACGGGCAGTGGCTTTCTGCATATATTTTATTTATTTTGCCTCACTACCAAGTTTCACATTGCAGTTTTTACCAACCTCTTTTCTTAAGTCCTGGAGAAGACTAAGGAATTATGATAATTCACCGCCATAAAGTTCCTAATACTGCACCATTTTTCATGTGAAAGAATCTACCCATATCCCAGTAAATTATAAATCTTTATATTCATAAATTGTTCAATACGGTAATTGAGTACAGATTTCAATATCAAAGTTCAGAACTTTTAGCCAGATGAAGTGAAATTAAGGGCATAAATTGGAGCAAATCTTACGGATACAAGTTCATGACGACTCTCCGATTCATTCAATAATAAAAAAGGAGCATTATCTCTTATATTATTTCTTATCCACTAAACTATACCTGCAACTCGGCGAGCTCGTCCAAGTACTCAGGCGGGCAAATATCCGGCCTCGTGCTCAACCCCTGCCCAATCTTCACAAACGTTGGTCCCAATCTCGTAAAAATCCCCCTCAGTTCCACCGCCCTTTTCCTCTTATTCCGATCAAATTCCCCTCTTTTCTCATCCAGGTACACATTGAGCGCAAACGCCCCCAACGCCGTCAAAATCTCCACCGTCCTCGACGCCACCTAATCCCACATCAAAACCTCCACTAGTTCAAACCCTAAAAAAGAAATCTTCAGAACATTTCGTTACTACCTTAATTGGGCGAGATCCATAACGTTGGGAGAGGAGCTGCGGACTGTAGACGGAGGCATTGGCAGCACGTGCCATGGCACGTGCCTCGGCTTGCATGTCCTCTGCGCGGCCTTTGGAGGCGACTGGGGAGAGAGACGCGGGCGAGCTCTCGACCAACTGAATCGAGTACTGTCCTCCGCCAGCGCCGGCGGAGGAATCGCCGGAGCGGCTAGGCGATGGGACTGGTCGGGCCTCGACGATGGCGGCGCGGGGACGGATAGCTCGCCGCCGGGAGGCCGAGGCGGTGAGACGAGGAGCGAGGAAGGAGCTGGTAACGGTGGCCATCGGGTTAGGTTCCCGGGCGGAATAGCGGACCGCGGTGGGAGGAGACGAGAGGAGCATTTAATTCCGTAGGCACCAATACTAGAGGCACGCGAAAGTCATGAGAAATTTGCAGTTCTTCCCCTTCAAAAATATCTATTTATGCTTTTTACGACACCGTAAAATAATCTCACGCAAATCGCAAGCATTTTAGAGGGCGTATATATAAATAACGAACTTTAAGGTGGTACGAGCGAAAATAAAAAAGCTTTTCTCTTTCTTTCTTTCACGCCACAGAGAGGACGGTAATCGAGTGGAGGCGGGTGGGGAAGCGTGCGTGACTGCATGTGCTGGTGATTTCGACACGTGAAATGCACGTGAGATGCGATTGCCAAGCAGTTAAACCAATGGAGGGAGGCGTTCGCGATTGCGCGGTCGGAGCGGTCTCATGTGAGGTGTGTTTGCTGCCAAGTGCCAGCACGAAATGCATGGGAGGGAGGGAGGAAATTTGTATGGAGATTGGAGTTTTTAATTTTAACTACCCTTAAATTATGCGTTTCGTACACTTAAATTTAAATAAAAATCTAGGTGAAATCATCTACATCAGGCAACAACTTGTAAATATAAATTAATTTTTTTATTGAGAGGAAAATTAGTGGCAGACTTACAGTAGTCAAAAACTCTTCCCTCGTGTGTGTGTGTGTGTGTATATATATATTGTCTAGGGCTAAGATCTTTCCTGTGTACAGGGAGATAGAATTGTATAAAGTTTGTGTCCCGGATTTTGGATCAAAGGTTACAGAAAAATTTATTAGGAGGACCAAAGCATCGGATAATTCCCTAACTCCTTTCGGACTATCTGATTTCCACCTTGCAATTATCGTACTTGTTGGATGCTTATCAAGGAAAATAAAACTAGTGAAAGAGACTGAAACAGAGAACCGTAGTTTAATTTAACAAGTAAATCCGTGATAAATAAGTTTAAACAGCACGAGAATATTATCCAAAGGATGTGATAGATAAGGTTATACAACAAAAGAATACATTGTTGTTCCAGGAAACAATTCTCAGACCACCTAATTCCCAACGTCACAACACTCAGAAAGAACTCAAACAAGCACCAAACTCTTCAACATTCTGCAATTATACAGCAAGAAATTCTGGGGTCTTGTCTACAAAGGGAAGAAAAAATTAGTCCTGGGATTACAAACAAACAACATCCTCTAAATAGAATGAATTGAATAAAAAATAAGCACACAAAGCGAAAGCAGCGCAATGGTGTCAGGCTATAGACAAATAAATGCAATGTAAGCGTTGCTTGTTGGGTAGGCCTGGTTAGAAGGTGCTGCTGCTTTCACTTGCAGAGATTGAGGAGCTCTCTGATTTCACCACTATAGAACCCTTACTGATGTCTAAGCCTTGTAGTCCTCGAAAGGGCTCTTGCTGCATCATATCTGGAAGGGCATTTGGGTGGGGGAGTAACTGGTGATTTGGAATATTAGGCTGCGACTGGTGAAATTGGTGTTGCAGCTGCATGCCTTGGTGTTGTACTTGCTGTTGCTGGGTGTGTGTGAAAAAGGACTGATTAAAGGGGACATGTTGCAGTCCCATGTTGTATGTGTCACCTAGATTTGTCATTTCACCAGTAGCAATCTTCAGCCTCTCAACTTCCTGCTTTAGTGCCTCATTTAGTGCTGCAAGTACATACAATTATTAGGCACAATTTACATCATCTCGTAGAGCAAGCCCAATTATAGATGCTTCAATTGAAATATGTTTCTGAGAATAAAAGAGCTACTCCGCCTATATGGGAATCAAATCAATCAAAACATGAAAAGGAGAATGAGCTCCAACACAAGAAAACCCTCAAGTTACAATAAGCTTGAACCAAAGATTCTTACCATCACGCAGTTGGGCTTGCTGTTCCATAGCTTGTAACCGTAGCTTAAGCTCTGAATTTTCTGAAGAAAGTCCAGTAGTGTCTCTCTGCAAAGGAAGCAACAGCTAAGAAGATGCTTGGCCATATTTGCACAAGTTCAAGAATTCAATAGAGCTTAAACAGGTATCATTTGGGTGACTTACATCCCAGTTAGACTGTTATTTGCATCAGTTACGAAATGCTTAGTATATATAACTAAATACAAGGGTTAAATAGCAAAGCCTCCAAGTTGTCGATAACAACAATTGCACTTATCATGTTATTTATGGTAAATACTGTAGGTATCTAAAGTAATATGTTAAGCAGTTACAACTAGAAAGCTTTGATATAAACTAATCAAATAAGTGTTTGAAACATGGGAATATATTTAAGGAGATTCTGGACAAAGACTATTTAATGTTGTTTCTGGGAGTGTAAGATTGCTAATTCAGTGACATTAGTTAGAGACCTATCCAAGACTGACAGATCTTACCTGAAATAGTGTGAGTTGTGCAGAAAGAGTTGTAGCTTCAGTCTGAAGGGTTTGAACTTTCCGCTCTAGTTCTGATATATAACGAGCCTTTCTTTCTTTTGAACGAGCTGCAGATTGTCGATTGGCCAATATTCTGCATATCTTTGAGTGAGTGAATCAAAATATCGAAACAATAATAATATAACCATCAATGCCAAGCTAGCAAAATGAAATATATATCCATCCAAGATCAGGCAGAGTATTAGATATACTATATGGTGCAGGAGATGAGAATGAACAAGACCCTGAAAGTGATATCAAATAAAAGCTTAACGTCTTCAAAGTAATGCAGAAAATATTATTTTTTCTCTACCCATAAATGATTCATTTAGTATTTTCCCACTTAAGAATGGGTGGGCCAAGGTTTTTAACAGTAGAAGATGTCCCCAGGCAGCATAAATCAGTAAATCACAAAAGCTTTGGAGTTTAATTGATCAAACTGTGACTTAAGTGTAAAACATGATGGAAAAGAAAAGTTGAAAGTTTAACACATCATATAAACAATAGTAAGGATAGGCAATCACCCACGCGGCTAGGAAATTGCTCCAGGTGAATCAGCAAGAGCATTTATTGCTTAGTTATGCAAACTCTGTATTTCGCTCCTCTTGATGTTGATGGATTATAATTTTGTTATGAAAGATCATATAGCCTAGTTTACACATGGTAATTCAACAACCTTGTTTTATCACAACATAAGAAAAGTTGAGATTTATCTTCGGAAATAAATGATCCAATTGCAGAATGTTCATCAAGAAGAAGAAAAAAAGGTACTAAAGCACTAGAAGAAAGAGAGAGTAGGCTTGCACAAATTTTTTCATAAGCACCTTTGCTCATTAAATACTACACAAATGTTGCTCAAGTTTGTCATTTTTTTAATTCTTCATGTAGAAATGCCTAAAAAATATTTTGAAGCTCTTAAATATAAGCCAGACTCTAAATTACATGTCTGAACATGACATGAAATGTCTAGGGGTATGGCACTATGTTTCTCCACTGGGCATAGAAAGATGTCTATAGGACTTGGAATCATTTGAAACTAGGATGTGCACTCATACCATTAAATGCTCCTAGAAAGTCTTATCAACTTTTGATAGATCAAGATCACTTATAGCAACTAAAGACCACTGGCCAAGGTATGTTAGACTAATAATCCCCCATATAGAAAGGTCTTCATACAGGATCTACGACCCACCAATGCATACATCGGCTCAGGAATATTATAATTGAACTATCTACCTTATAAAAGCTAATGGTATTTGCAACATCATTGAGAATACCGCAAAATTATGTAATAATCAGCTACTTCGAATATAACAGCTGTATAAAATTTAGACCCTAGAGCTCCACCAATTATGCATTAGTAGTTGATATAGAGACACGCTAAGAAATAGAAAGTATATACTACATAAGGCTACTACTCAGCTTTCAATTATAACAATAAGAGCTTTACTAGATTCCTGACTGGACGCAGATTAAGACAAGTTTCTTGATTATTCACCTCTCATTCAAGTATCTACAAGCTTAATATAGCTTAAGAAGAAAAAAAAAATAGTCATAGCGTGAATAAATTAGATTGGACAGTATTCTGTTCAATCTTGTCGAACCATAACAATTTGCCTTCATGTTGAGAAAATTTTAATACACGCATTTCCTAGAATGCGTACATCATATCGTGAGTGCAACAGTAAAGTAGTAGCTCTAATAATATGTATGAAGCAAGTCATGGTTTTTGCAGCAAGGGTGATGAACTCCCAAACCTGACCAATTAGTGAGACCCTAATGATTGGCAGATGTAAAGCGAGGAAACATCTAGGAAATATCTACTCCATATGTTTTCAATTGTCTGAAACCCTTGCATCAGAAAACAACTAAATTTGTAATCGAGGAGCATGCCAATGTGCCGATCAAATTGACTAAATATTTCCTACCCATGAATTCCACTATCTATGAGGACCCTTCATAGGCACTACAATTGTTTGTTTTCATCAACATACGGTAGTTTGACGGTGCTTATAGCTCCATAATTTCCACCAAAATTCAAAGATAATAGACAAACAAAACGATTGTCTGAGTGAAGTACCTATTCAACCTCTAAATAAAAATATAATTCTAGAATCAAAAACATTAGCAGCTACTTTTCCTTCTCTGTGTAGATAACCCCCTTTCTAAGAAACGAAATATATATATATATATATATATTTAACACAGGCTTCTAAACGCAACGGGAGAAACAGAGATTTTGGTAAGAATGCGTCACCTTTTTGCTCGTTTCGGATCAATCGCAGCGAGCTCCGCGAGCTGCTCCGCCGTCATCGCCTTCTTCGCCTCCATCACCTCTCCAAACACTCCTTCTCCCCTCGCGCTCACCGACGATATCATCAAAGACCCATCAACCGAGCTACTATGCCGATGCTTAGGCCTCGGTGCCGGTGGTCCGGCGGCATTACCAATTTCCCGATCTTGCCCTCCTCCAGAGCTCTCCGCCGTCCGATCCCTGCAAACTCCACCCTCCGATCCCGATCCGCTCCCCTCTAGCTTCGCCCCAATCTTCTCAATGTCCATAAAGGTGCAGAAGAGGTCGTCTTCCGATCCAATCTCCTCGAAGCTCCCCGTCGACATGGGATCCCCGGAGCTCAGGTCGAGATCCTCCGAGATCCGGAACGCCACCTCAGATCTGGCCCTCCTGTGGTGACTCCCACGCAATGTCGCGCAATGCGAGGGGTTAGGGGTCTGGAACAGCGCCGGAGCTCCGGCCGCCGTCGCCGGAGGGGCATTGGGAGGGAAGGGGAAAGAGAGGGTAGCATTAGGGTCAGGGTTGGGTTTTCGATTTGGAGGCTGCGGTAGATCTGAGGGTTTGGGTTGCATCGCAAGGCTTCGCCTTCGTCTTCTTCTTTAGCTCTCATCAGAGAAGGAGGGGGAGGAAAACGTTTTAACAAAGCGAGATAGAGAGCCGGGATAGAAACCATGTGAGTCGCTACAGGTGAAAACATTTGTGGCGAATGTTACACAAATTATTATTATTATTATTATTTATTATTATTATTATTAATGTATCTCGTGTTTATGGGACAAAAGAGTCATTTTGTGGATTTATTTTTGGACGTGACGTATGCGGAAGTGCTTATTGGATAAGAGTATATTCTTGTCCTTAGAAAAGCCACGTCAGAATTGGGTTGGACGCCGAAAAAAAGTATTTGGATCCGATATCTTTAAATATCCAATACTGGTTACTGGATGTCAATAATGGGGTCTAGATTCTCTAGAACCCCTTATGTCAGATTCGAACATAGATCAAGTTAGTTGTAATCTTCAGGATTTGAACTTGTTGGATCTATAAATTGTATTTATTTACTTTTAGATTATTCTCATAAACTAATTATAAATTAGACCCAAAAAAAATTAATCTTTATATATATATTATATATATATATAAATTAGGCAAGGATTCATATAATGCATATGTAGTATTCTAGTAGAAAATTTATTAAACATCAACGTCAACGTCGACAGAAAGAAGTCAATTTATGTTCTCTATCACGAGAGACAACTACAATGATGCTTCACATAATTGATGCATTTATTTCTTAATCCTTTCATCTATAATAAGTTACTATAAATGACTAAAAACCATATTTTTTTTTGTCATATGTTAAATTGCTAAATCATTAAAACTGCTCCTACCATTCTCAAATCAGATTACTTTGAGGTAATTGAGCCTTTTTACATTCTTTAACTAATAATTGCAACAAAGTAAAATGCTCAAGTTTGAAGCTAAATGATTAGAAGGGTTTAAAAGCTATAATTTACCCTTAAATCATTAGAGCATACAGTGATGTATTAAGAATCTACATGGTGCATCACTTCTTATCAAGCATAACTTAAGTTTAAACATTAGTCTCAAGCCAAATAGCCAAATGCAAAGTACATTCCAAAAATCCATGTAAAAAAGGTGGAAAAATGTCGTCCTAGAACTAGTAAAGTCATAGAGCTATACACAAATTAAACTCCATGTCACCCTCCGTTCTTTTTTACTTTTTTCCAAAATTCACTAACCTTTCTAAACGAAACACTCGTACATTCTCAAGCAGTATCACTTGCAACCTTCTCCTGATTACCGCACCCTTCATCGGCACCGCTGTCTCGTTCCCGTTCCACAGAGGAAAGATGGCCTTCATTGGATATCCTTCCTTCGCTCTCCACAGGAGCTTGTGGAACTGTAATGGTACTGGAGCTCCCTTGCTCGCATGTCAGACTCATCAAGCCGTTCTGCTTAAGATACGTCTCTAAGGGACGATTTGCCACCTTAAGAAGGCTCATCATGCTCAGTCGAGATTGGCCTGTTTGCAAATCCTCGTCACGCCCGGGGTGGTAATTCAAGTCTATCTGGCCCTTGCTTGTTTCGGGGATTTCAATGACAGTTTTACTATAATCAGACCCCAGATCATTCTCCCTGTGGAGATCTAAAGGTTGCGCACCACCTGATAAGTTACTCCCTTCGACTTCTTCCTTGTTGCCCCAAGCCATCTTCTTACTGGCCTCAGCTTCCTCTCGCTCGGATTGGCGTTTCTTCTTCCGCATCATTAGTGTCTTGAAACGGCGTTTCACAGTCATACATACATTGCAAGTGCATGCTGGGTTGTGCTTGGGGCCCTTGCCACTGGGGGGTTGGATGCATACAATGCATGTGCAGCCAGGGCGGTGCCGCGGGTGCTTGGTGGTTGTCGCAACAGAGGAGGTAGCTTGGCTCCCAACCTCCCCAAGGGCTGCAGCAGTAGCCAATGCATCAAGACCAGATGCATCCAGCTCCGATGAATTCGGTTCCAAACTACCGCCAATCCTCCGTCTCTTGATATCTGTAATAGATGGAACAACGGGATAAAACTGATTGCTCAAGAAAGGAGAAGTTAGCACAACCACAGAATGCAAAAGCCTATGCCATAATTACAGTACAGATAGGCATATATGCCCTACCCTAGTGAAGAACTTACTGAAAAAGCAGTCCTACTCCTCTCCTAATGGGGAACTTTATTGAAAAAGCAGTCCTACTATCATAAATTTCAGGACAACATCACTATATCATGAAAACTATATCGATCTTTCTTTCACACAAGGTGTATATTTCAGAATATTTATGAAAAAAGCCTAGGAGGATCGAATTATGAATTTACTTAACTGACAGATCGACCTAAAATTTGAGATAGACAAGAGTATTTCCATTCTTTCATCTACATGATTATTTCTTGTGTTCCTTGACCTGACTATTCCTAGGATGAAAGCTCAGATAGCTAAGACCTTTTTGAAGTGCTTTTTGAGAAATTACTGATGCAATAAATAGATCGGTCCAGTAATACTAGTTCTTTTTACACAGTTTTCACAAGGACCAGTTTTATGAGAAAGCCATTATTTGTAAATGCAGTTATTCTACTACAAATGAACAGTTCAAATTCAAAAATACTACGACCACAAAAGATACCCATAGGTGTGCAGGAAGTTTGCACAACTAAATTATGAACAAAAAATTATTCCATTAACCAAACTGGATGACGACGTTAAAAATTGCCAGCCCATATGCAACTACAGACAACATGAGTTTAGTTCTTAATTGACCAATTCTAAGAGAACAACCCTTCACGAATAGATTCAGTATCCAGTCTGAGTAGGCTAGTTGTCACCTATTAATAATTTTTGTTCAAGATCTTCTATGCTAATATGGACTACAATATCCTTGTCACCAGCCAAAAGAGAAATATTCTCAAATAAAACACATGTTGTTTAGCCACTCTACAAACTATATACAATTGCCTAGTTCAAAAGTAACAATAGACACTGTAGTTTGATGTAAATTAGCCCTAATGTAGACTAAACTCAAAGCTCCATGGAATCTGTACAATTTAGTAGTTTACATCTGTTTGGCGATAACTGAGAATATCCATAAAGAAACAAGAATATACTGTGAAATTCTTTAAACATTACAATCAAAATGAAAGAGAAACTGCACACCTGCATATTGGCGAAGAAGATTTTGCAGCTCTTTTGGGTTTAGTTCATCTGGCACAGAACATGAAGAACTGCAAAGATTGCCGTGATTTATGAACAATTATAAAATAAAACTGGAATATATAATAAGAGATGAAAAGAGACTTTAATGGATTGGAAACTAAATGAGACAAAGTTTACCCATTGACATCAAAAATCAAATCATAGAAGACTAGAAATCTCAAGACACAAAATAGAGAATAGCATTTGACATTGCTTTTATCAGGAAATAGTAATTCATCAAGAATCCAAAATTCAAGTTGAAAGGACTACAGTTTGAGCCTCATGACAGTTATATTGTGCAAGGAGGCATGTATGCTTAGTCGTGCAGTTTACACCACTTCAAATTATCAGCTGCCAAAATGAGCATTCTTAAAAGTTCTAAGAAATAAGAACTTTTATTTTACATGAAAGTTTCTAATAGATTGACCTCTGATATCATCCATAATGATTTTCACAACATTTTGTGTGAACAGGTCTCACATACCTCTTTTGGTCCCAAGAGTTGTCAGCACATGTCCATCTTGAGGCAACAACAACATAAACAGGCAATCGACGCCACTTGAAGCAATCATCACATTGAATCCATTGATCTTGTTCCCTATCAATATAGAAAAATGAAAAATAAGATGCACGGAAGCTTTGTCATATTTTCATAATGAATAGGTTGAAGCCTTGAAGGAAAAGTTTATAATCACACGGTAGTAAGGAATAAGGTATTCAACAATTGAACTAATTGATTTTTGATTGAATGGATGTGTAGGACAAATATATATGTACTTTACTAGAATAAATTTCATAAAAGGTAAGATTAGCTCATTGCATGCACAAAAGTACAGCAAATCAAGCATGTGCATAGAACCAAGTGAAAATCATAAATCTGGGTTGAAGAAAATGGATTATCCCACTAAATGCAGCATACGATAATAAAAAAGTGAGCACTAACTAGAGCCCTGGGGATAGCTCCCTTAAGGAGGCTTATATGGACGGAATAAAATAGACTTAATGATGCTAGTAAGTCAAAGGTCCTCAATAAGCTTGTTCAGAAACAAAATTTCAATTGTTTAGACTGAAAACTCGACCAGTTAGTTGAGATATTATATAGAGAGCTCTACAATTGACAGTTAAGTGTTTTAATCTCGATATGGTCAATACATAGTCCAATCGAGTCCAACTTGAAAAATGTTTCAGAAAATTGAAGTACAAAAATTCATGTAGAATTTCTGGATCTTAGAGTTAACAGAACAAGACATGGAGATTTCAAATGAGAAGCTAAGAAAGCAGTCAAGAAAGGCAAATACCAGTATACAACATTGTTCAATAGCCAATAACTTGAAAGAACTTTTCTGTATAGACATATCTTTGTGCATCACAAATTGCAGATGCATATATGGATATAACAAGACTAATAAAACTTTTCGCTAGATGTGTGTAAGCATGAATTTGCTTTGTACAGAAAGTAACGTAATTAAGGCTTATGTATTAAGGACATCCTTACCCTGAAGCTCGAATAGTGAAAATAGTTCTCTTTCCAAAAATAGGGGGTTCCTGCAGGCAATTAGTAATGGATTAGCTGCAGGAATTGCATGGTTATTAGAAACTAGAAAAAATTGAGAGACATCAAATACCAGAACATTTTGGCAAGAAATATCCATAACAAACTTAATTTAGAAAGTGCAGAATGATGAATGATCATGGGTGGTGCACAATTTCTAGAATTCTATCAGGTACATTTTCTATGTTATTCTTAAATCAAATGTACCTGAAAGTTTTGACATGATGGGATGACCATTATGAACCAGTAGAGTGACACTTAAAATTATAGGTGTTATGGAGATGAAGTAAATGCATTGCAACCAACAATATCAACAATCTCTGAGACCAACAAGTAATTATGCCCAAGAAAACAGTCTGTATTCCGATAAAGGTAGATACAACAAACTTGACCTAACGGCCTGGATGTAGTCTTTCTTTTGAGGAGACCAGCTGCAGGGCATAGCAGTGCCAATTTCTGTGAGACGGCATGGATCAGACTTGGAGGAAGGGGTGCTTCCTTGACCGAAACTAGCAAACATGGTCTAAATGATATGGCTCATATATTTTATAGGCTGTTATAAAGCTGAAAACATATCGTAAAAGACCATATTGTCTTCATGTAAACTATCATTTGGCATCCACATAATTGGCCACATTTTGTCACAGTGGACAGTTATAAATGTTAGAAGTAATCATGCAAGAAACTTTCCTTTTATGTTAAACAATCATACGGCATTAGCATCTGAGTGCACCAAATACTGAGGTACGTAATCAAGACATAGATGAGCAACTGCTAAGGAACCCATCAGCAACGCTGTACACTAATAGTAGCAGATTGGTCAAGAAATTATTTAACAGAAGGTTGACTATCAGGACAGCAAGAATCATATGGATATGCCAAAAATATCGTGTTAAGTAACAGGACTCAGTTTGTTTGTTATTTGATCCTTGGATTCAAATCAGTCATAGGCAGAATGACAATTTGTTTAATACATAAACGAAAGAAGAAAATACCATTAATATTTGCATGTTAGAGGACAAAATGATATTGCAATAACTTGCAGGAAAATGTGCTCCAACTTTTTATCAGGGTTGACTTACTTCATATTCTTCAAATTCATGATCCTCAATCATAACAATGCTTGGTTTAGCACTTGGAGCTGGACGTAACAAATCCTGAGCCTCCTCCCAGGTGAGCTTCAGTTCTAAGGCATCTTCATTGTCCATAAGCAGTCTCCTGGCACCAATATTGCGGCTTCTTTTCTGCAGAGGCTGCAACGATAGTGCTTCATTTGGTAACCCCCCAAGTTTATCTGTCTTAAGCCAAATACCATCTCCATCAGCTGAATTCAGATGCTCAGCTAGAGAGCTGGAATGGAGATCTGCAGCTCCCTTTATTGACTGAAGAATTCCAGTATAACCACTAACTATCTGTAAGTTCTCGTTTGCCCCCGAAAAGAATGTTTCGTTGACAAAAGAACCATTTGCAATTGCAGATATCTGAGAATCCTGTTTCAGGTGACATTAGCCCTTAAGTCAAAGTAGGCGATACGAGGCAACTTCATGCAGGCTGTGTATTATCACTCAAGAAGTGAAAATTGAAAGAAATGTAGAGTTATAAGTTACATCAGAAATTATAGAAGGAAAGGACCGCAAGATGTTTCCCTTCAGAATAACAAGAGAAAGACAAGGTGCAAAAGTGTATACTTGTGACCACAAATTTAAAACAGGATTTCTAGTAAGCATCTTACCTGCAACGTCATAGTGTTTGTCGCTTTCCGGAAGCCCATAACAAGTTTCCCTTCAGGTTCTATTCGGCTGAAAGTCACTGACGAACAGAAGGGCTCATCATTGAAACATCACTAAGCAAAAAACTTTAAAGAAAGAAGAACAAAGCAGTGCTTTGCACAATAGTAAAAAAAGGACCGACTGACCATGATGGTTTAGCTAAAAATGTAACAGCATCAGAAAAAAAAATGTTGAAAATCATTTGAACCCTCTATCAATGGTAAATTAAGTAGTTCTTATAGGCCTATAATATAACACTCAATGTACAATTTTATATATCAATAATCAAACATTCCTAATTTTCAGGTAAGGATACCCAACTTTGCCATTTAAATGTAAAACAAACTATTTCAAGTTGGCAATAATATTCCACTACAGGTATAATAATCAGTGAACAATATGCTCGTCACTTGATCTAACAAATGCGGCGCTTAGATCGTCATTTATATGGCATCATTAAGCCAAAAAAGATATACTGCAGCATAAAACAGCAACCAAATCTACAAAATTTGTAAGCAGAAAAGTTTACAAATGTTAAATATTGAAGGGACATAAACCACGTTAACATACAAATGGTTTTCAAGAATCCAACCCAAATACAAAATATGAAGGCAGTAAGAAAAATTCATATTCTACAACATGATGTAACAAGTGATGTCAATATTACATATATAAGGAACAGCTGAAATTCTGGGAAGCAGGAACCACATTGATGTACCTAACTACTGCCCTAAAACATAACAAACAGATGAAATTATGTATCACCATTAGCATTTTCACCGCAAGAGGAACACCACATATAATATAATAGACTTGGGTGCACATGGACAACTAGGAAAACTTGAAAACTTTGACAGAAAAGGAGCAAAAGCAACACAGGAGCCAAATCTTCTCAGAGATCTCAATTGTGTCAGCAAAGCTCATAGAAAAGGTTCCTATTAAAATATTTCACACTAGTCTTCAGCTGAAGGGGTTTATTGCACAAAAAGCCCAGGGCGCTGGCTCCCGCACATGGACAACTAGGAAAACTTGAAAACTTTGGCAGAAAAGGAACAAAAGCAACATCAGAAGCCAAATCTTCTCAGAGATCTCAATTATGTCAAGAAAAAAAACAGTAAGCATTACATGCGATGCTCATACAAAAGGTTCCTATTAAAATATTTCACATGCTTGGACTAAAAAATCTGGAAAGGATTGTTGCAGAGGAGGCATAAAGAAATTGATCCAATTTTGATAGCAGAAAAGAAAAAGAGGAGTCTACAAGTACCTGTATCACCGGCTTGTAATTGCAGGGACTGTATGCACGGAGTAACACCCTCTAAGACATACATTCTGCTGTTGTTATTTGGCCAGAATCTGAACTGGAAATGCCACTCTTTTCCTTTTGCATCTTGTATTGTCAATGGAAGACCTTCTGGTTGAGAAATTGGAGGAAAATATGCCTGGATAGATATCCGAAACTTTAGACAAATGAAAACTTTAACAAAGAAGCACTCTGAAATTGCATGAAAATAAGCTCTACATGAGCAGAGAACATGGAAATAGCATAAAGGAAAGCATAATAGAAGAAAGAACGTTAAAAATGCGGCTATTTACAATAGAAACAGCAAAGAAACCAAGTCTTCAAGTCTCATGCTAAACTGAGAACATGAATCTGTTTCTGCAAGAAAGACTAGTTTCCTTCACAATGTATATATGGGAATAAAGTAAGCCAATTGATCTAAGGTGCTCAACACAACTTATGACTAAAATTATCATTTGGAACTGCTAAAGGTCGCAGATTGCAGCTCTTTAAAGTCTGAAGTACAAAAATAGTAAGTTAAAGTTTTCAGATAGAAGATTGTGTCCTAATGCACATGGATTAAAAGCTATCTGGTGGAAATTGAAAGAAAAAAAATCAAGTTCCTGCAACATCACAGCAAATGTTACATCAACTCTTAATAATGTTGTGCAGCAATGCACGGACTTTATTTACCATTACCAGATTAACAAAATCAGAGGTAATGGTGGAACCAAAGAAGTGAAGAAAACTCGGAAGTTACCTCAGCACATGCTTTTGGAAGAACTAAACGCCCAATACGTCCTGCATCGCTGGCACTCAAAACCTTCTCAAATAATGGAACAATGGTTGAATTTGAACTTCAAGAAAAAAGAGTTAAGGAAATGAATATAAATGAAATTTTAGATATGGAAAGTTGGAACCTGACAATGCAACTAGATACGAGCCAAAAAAATAAGCAAAATTGAATTCTTATACTATTAGATAACCAATTGATCTAGAAACTTAAGCCATTAGGTAATAGACCGATAATGCATATTAGGTCGTAACACACCCCCTCCTGTGCGGACATAATAGTCTACACATGGACAGGATGTGGCTCCTCCACACCATATTAATATACAATAGAATAAAGGACTAAATTGGGCTTGACGAGGTTTGAACTCATGACATGACACTTAGAATAACTGGCTTCAATACCATGTTAGGTACCTAGTGGACCGCAGACTTAAGCTATTAGACAAGGGGCCAACCATGTATATCATGTCTCAACATGTACATATTATTTGTTTATAATGTTAACAATGAAAGGATACTCCCCGGATATTTGCTGAAGTTCTTGGTCTGTAATCCTTGGCCAATAACGTGGAAGCAATTGATTTCGGCCTCTTCCTTCAGCAGGTGGCCTTGCAACACGCATATGCGGCACCATATCCTTCGTTGTATCATAAGGAGCACTATGGCCTGCCTTTGGGGGTCTGGACAGAAAATGGCGAGCCCTCTGAACCTGCTGCGGAGATGGTGTTTTGCCCACATCTCTTCCCTCAGAAATAGCTGTCGGTGGGGCAAGCATAATATGTCTATCTGAATTGGAGGTAGCTTCCAGTTTGCTGCCTGAATTAGCTATTCCCAAACTCATGCTTAGGCATGCCTTGGCGAGCGATTCACACATCACATTATCCCCCATAGCATTTCTAGCTTCATCTTGTTGGTCAGTTCGTGAAGACCCAACGGGACCTTGGTTTCTATTATAGAAACACGTCCTTCCCATCTCCCCTACACTAAGGTTCACTTGCTCCCATTTGATTAAACCAATTGCATTCTCAATCTCTCTCTGCTTTGAAAATAGACTGCTTTGTCCAGCTTCGAAGTTCTTCGCCAAGAGCATATCACTGCCCTTCCCAGCAGCAGCATCATCAATTTTACCATTAGCAGAAATGGCTGGCAATACAGAGGAACTACCTGGTACTGTTTCATCCTTTAAACTTGTGGCAGAGAGATCAAAAATCCTTTGATTATTTTGAGGCGGTAAAAACTTTGGTGTCATTTGACCTGGAATCTGCAAAACAGAAGTTTAAGGTGATTCAGATTAGCATGAAAGGAAATGCAGTATATGCTACACATCATGCACGCAAGCAACTCTGCACATAAGACCAAGGATCTTACAAAAGGAAGTCCTGAATTTTTCATGCAGTTGATGCACTGAACTCCTCCACTATCAAGTAGATCAAATGAATACTTCGAAGCAATGCATCCACAATGAAGACGCTGCAAATACCATTTTTTTAAAGAGTCAATGTTTCGAGACCAGTTGATGAAAAAGGAAAATAGAGGTATAGGTTTTAAGGTTTTATAGACACTTACCTTTCCACAGTAAGAGCACTCCCTCCAACCAGATTCTTTTTGGTGAAATATGTCACAGAAAACAAGCTGTTCATACGCAATCCTAGAACCACCAAAAAGATTAAAAAGACATAGTCACATTATTCTACTACCAAGCCATGTTTAAGAAAAATATTCTAGGCTTCATGGTATTGCACTGACGTGCGATAAAGGAAGAGTAATTGTACTAAGGTAACCCAATTAATGTACTATCAAGAAAGTCTTGGATCAATCTACTCAAACGAACTCTGGATAATGACATTATAAACTGTTTCACTCCTATTTGGACGTAATTCTCAAATAGCCTCCGTTTTTAAACAGGACTAATAATCACATATGATCTGTGTACTATTTAAAGCAATAAGCCACCTCAGAGTATATCCCGTGTTTTGAGTTACAGAGTATAGAAAACTACATCCATATTATAGGGTACTCTTATTCATCATCATTCAAGCCTTCTCCAAAATATAAGGTCAGCGAGAGTACAAATCAAAAAAGACGCCAAACAGGGTTAACTGGCGTCAGATAAAAATCCACGACAAATCCCAGCCAGCCCAGGGATGCTAAAGGCTTTCTAACATGAATATTTAGTTGTAATTCCTAGAATAGCAAAACGAAACTTAAAAAAGAAAAAGCAATGCAAATACCGAAGTATTGAAATCCAAAATCCTGTGTATAAGACCCAGTAGCTCTGTAAAAGTAACTGATCAGTTCCACTAAATCCAAAATCAGAAAAAGTTGAACAAGAAAACAAATTTCTAACGTCCCAATTCGCTATTAAACACAAGAATATAGTGGAATTACCGCCGACCCAAATAACATTCTACACAACACAAGTCCCCCAAATCCCTCATGAAACAAACATCAAACACTACGCAGACATGGAAATCCAAATCAATAAAGTGGAGAACAACGAAATCACATACCCGCACTTGTCGCAGAGGAGAGCAAACCCTCCCGATCTCAACCCCCACCCCTTCTTCCACTCTCCTCCCGGTGCCGGCGCCCCACACGCGGCGTTCATGCACCTCTTCGCCGCCATTTCCCCTCAACCAACGACAAACCCGACCAAACCACTTCGCTTACAATCAAAGATCAAACCTTTCTCGCTTCCAAGCTACGGCGACGCCTCCCCGTATCACTTCCTACCCCTCCCAAGAAGACCCATCTCTTCGACCATCTCCCCGGCCCTCGAGTCAGAGGCTACCGGGCAACCCAATGGGCCGAGGGTTTCAAAGGGTTTGGGTTTTAGAGATGGCCGATTGCTTCGGGGATTGGCCAAGTAGGAGAGCAGAGGAAACGCCTTTGCATGCCAAGGAGAAAGAGATGAGTCTTAAGGAGAGAGGAGAAGAGACGAGAGAGAGAAATGAATCCAAAATAGTAAAGAAATGAAGAGTGAGAGAACAAGAAAGGAAACGAAATTTAAATGCATGCACGACACTTCACGACAGCCAAGCTCTCTCTTCTTTCTTTCTCTTCTCTTCTCTTCTCTTCTCCCCCTTTCTTCTCTCTCTACTGTCCGAAATCAAATATAAAAAATATAAAAAATAATTTTCACTTCACACCTTACCTTTTAACAATTTTATATCTCTTCACCAATCACACGTTTATTTCTTTATTAACTTCTTTCTAAAACCAATTTTACATAAGACTCATCCAAACTAATATAAATAATAAATAAGAAATAAGTACGCTTTTAGACACCCAAAACTATTACACCTTTTCATATAATATATATATATATATATATATATATATATATATTATACCCTCTTATTTATTTTTCGTATCACATTAATATCTTAACTATATAAAAAATTTTAAAATAATCCTTCTATTAGTAAAAATTCGTCTAATTATCATACGATCAATTATAGGCAACGCAGAGCCATTTTATTTTTATTTTTAAAAATAAAAAATAATGATAAAATAATTATTTAATATTTTTTTGCTAACACCGTCGAATGATAAGGAATATTAAGCAATTAATATCTAATGGTTCGATTAAGAATAAAATACACATTTGGATTTTTTTTCCCGAATTTATTTGCAAAAATAAAATGAAATAAGAACCCGGAGAGAGGAAGGAGAATGTTAATTACACAATTTGTTGAGGTGTAGGATGTGAAATGAAGAATTTTAGTCGAAATATAAAACTACGAGGGGTTAAAGTTAAATAAATTAGTCCTAATCGATTTCAACAGTAGGATGATGTGAGCCAGTGGACAACTGGGGTAGCGTCACCCCCAAGTCAAACGAATCACGATAGTGCGTAGCGATGTACGTACAAGAACGAAGGGACTCGTAAAGACGTGACCGGTAAGTGCTGGAGCGGTAACCGCACCGAAGGAGAGGAGGGGGGGTGGGCCCCGCACGGAGGTTGAGTGATGGTTGGTGCGCCAGCGAAACGGGACGGGTCGTGTGGTGCGATGGGGACACCGCACCGGTGAGATTAGACTCATTAAGATTTTTTTTCACTTTTTGTGGAGACTAGATTTAATTAAGAGTAATTAATCACCTTAGAGGGGGGTAAATGCGTAATAATCGTGTTCTCATAAGGCACACGGATTGTAACGTAAGGGTAAAATTAGAAAACATAATTAACGCAAAGTAATATTTAAAAATAAGTAAGTGGAGGACATTTTTTTTTTATGATTTAAGCTCATGACTTTTTCTTATATATTAATTTGAAATAGCAATAAAATAATATAATATATATTTTTTAGAAAAAAAAAAAAGGAGAGAAATTTGTGGGTGGACAGTGGAGTGTTGATGGAATCATTATGGAGTTTGACAAGGGAGATGGAGAGAGAGAGAGAGAGAGAGGAGGGGGGAGGGAGAGGAATAATACTCTTTCTGGTGGTTAGAGAGAGGGGAGGGGGGGAGGGAGAGGGAGGAGGGCACGACGAGAGGTGGGGATTGGGTAGCGGTGGGTAGGTTATTGTTAGTTACGGGGCCCAGCGGTGGAACACGGTGAGACGCGGGTGTATGAGCGAGTGGGGGGACCGTCTGATCGGATTCGTGCGCTTCCTGATGTCGACTTCCTCTTATTTCCTTGCATGGCGAATCACGTGGGGCCGCCTGTCGCCGTCCGTAGCCCCCGCGTCGCGCTTGGACTGGCCTCGATCGTGGCCGTCCATCGCATGATCACGAGAGGAATTTTGGGGGCGGAGTAAATGTTCTTTTTTTTTCTTCTTCTTTCCGGATAGATTCACCATCTATATTTGAATTACTAGATTAACTATTTCAACCTAAATAAAATAAATTTGGACTTCACCGCCTCCCAATACTAACATTAATGAGGAAATCGAACTTATTACATTTGTCATTGACCAATAAAATTAAACTACTGCACTACAGTTAGTAAAGATTGTTTATTTGACTCTCGAATGGAGGCATTTGATTCAAAGTAGACTATCTTCGACACCTATTAAACGATTATAATAGTGCTTGAAACAAAATATAAAGAGCTTGTTGGAACTAAAATGCTATGCGATCATGATCATCTAATGTAGAACAAGAATTTTAATATGATACCTATTAAGTTGGTCATGGCACATCTTTAGATGCGTGCCAGTATATCGATTATATGAATTCGATGATTGTAATTGCCCTTTCTGACTGAAAAGTTGGAGAGTCGAGTGAACGATGTGTTAGCACACATCTAATGATGCTCTTAAACTAATCGAGATAGGATCAAATCACACTATAGATAGAGCAACTTCATATAGAAGGAATTATCTTTTGCACTCTACGTTAAGATTCATTATGATTGAAAACTAGTCAAACTATTAAATCTCACATCTTCTTCAAATAACTATTTGTCTGTCTAATTAAGATGATCTAATTCTATGACAATTAAATTAGAGATTTTTCTAAAGTGGGTTAAAATTAACAAGTCACTCAAATATAAAATAATTATATTTTTAAATATGGTGTCAAGTTTTCTTCTTTTTTTTCTAATGAAAATTATGAGTGACATATTTGTTTCTTCTAATTTCATATTGTATATTTGGATGACAGTAAAATACCCTTGATCTAAAACTGATTAAGATATTTTTCATATTAGTCTCTCAATAAGGTTTTTAAGATGCATTATATTAGTATCTAGATGTTAACAAATGAAAATTATAACTATTTGTAACTTAGATTAAAAGCTTTAGTAGTGCTATCATATCCAATTCTAGTTTCTCAAAACACACTCTTTAATCATATATACAAACCTAATCTATTTCTTCGTAGTAAAGACACACTTAACTTAGATTGGAGTGAAGTTTCATATGTTAGAAGTTAGAAAACATAATTCAATAGTTTCACAACTATTCTTTAAAACACCGTTGAACTACAAAGCGATCAATTGATCGATGGCAAGAACTCTAAGTTTAAGACCACAATTTGTAGATTAAAAGAAGCTTAGTTGATTGGTACAATTGGAAGCCCTAAAATTCCTTCATTGACCTATCGAACAAAGCCACTACGCTTAACTAGTGGCGCTGCACTAATATGAAAACAGGCTTTACTAAGTAACCTCTCCACCATAAAAGCGGATCCTTATTACATCAAATATCTCATTAAAAGAAAATTCATATAACTTTAGTAAATAAAAGAGGAGAGATCCATCCATGATATGATGACATTTATTCTATTAGAGCATTGAAGTCAAATACTTCAGAAAGCTTAAAGTTGTTTTACCCCACCGCCCACCGAAGAGAAAAGAGAAAGCTAATAGTTCGATTAGAGAACCAAAGCAAAAACAATAATGAGATTAGTTGATTAATAATTATCACAATCGAATCTTACCAAGTGAACCGACTACTAAACATGTTAGATTTTATTATCATACCAAAAAAAAAAGTTGATCCAGAATGAATCAGCAATCTGTGCAACCTGATTATTTTTTAGCTAACTGGCTGTAGTTACAATTATTTACGCTCTCAGTGTGCCTATGATCTTTTCCTTCCGCAAAGTTACACAAGTACTTTAATTATTTTTATTATTTTTATAAAATAACTCAATAAAGAAAAATAGGAGATGATAAAACATATACTTATAAAATGGCCCAAGAGATAAGGAATAGGAGAGAAGTTACAAACATATTCTTATATACTTTGTATTGACCCATGAGATAAGCTATAGAGAAGTTTATACGCAAACTTCTCTTCTATAGCTACAATAAATAACATGAAAAATATAATAAAATAGTAATAAGAATAAAGTGCAATCTTTCTTCTATACCTTATCTCAATCTGTCAATCAACAACCACAGAGTAGTAGGGTTTAGAAATAGTGAAGAGATAGATAAGGTTTACATCATAATCAAATAAAGGCACCAAGAAGATATCAATCATCATACATACTCGGTTTATTAGGCTTAAATTTATTTCACTCCTTTTAATTTTAATCTTATTTGTGTCACTATTTTTCATCATATTTAAGAGTCAAATATGATAGAAATAACAACAATTTTAATCTGAATATAATGGAGAGTAAAATGATAGGAATAAAATTATCATATCAAGTAAATTAAAATCTAATTACACGAGCAAAGTAAAATGTAATTTTTCCAGTAAGATAGTAAAAGGATTGCGATCTCCAACGCACCGTCCAAAACGATTCAATATCCATTTGATTTCTGACTACAAAGATGCTTTTTGGTCAATAATTTTGATACCGTACATGCACCATTTTTGTACTGGATAGAGGTTTTTTTTTCTTCTTCTTCTTCTTAGACTTATTATACTTATTATTGGTGATATATTGACCTTATATGTTTATTATTTATTGTCCCTATTCGGAAAATTGGAAGTACGTATATAGAATCTCCTGCCTCTCCAAAAGCTTGTCACATGCCCATTAATTTCGAGGCATTTATTTTTATCTGGTACTGGAGAAGAGAGTGAAGACTGAGTTAATATGATAATTTATCACCATATATATATATATATATAGGTTAAATATATTTTACCGTCTCCTTGTGTATGCCTAAAATTATTTTATCATTTTATACTTTAGAAAGTATTAAATTATGATTAATATAAGGATAAAGTAATTTTAGACGTAAGTATAAAAAGGTAAAATATATTTAGTTCTATATATATAAGAAAAGATTAGACCACTATCAACTTATTTCATAGATTATGAATTTATCGATAGAATACTATATGCGTATGTTTAATATGAGAGTCATATAATTTTAAAATATCTTGATACTAATAAATTTTCATTGAGTATTTTCGAAACTATCATTATGTGAATCTAATTTAGAACTGGATTTCTTTTTTTTTTATATATATATATACTAGAGTGGGTTTTCGCATTGACTTATTTATTCAAAAAGTCTACTCTTTAAACTTAATGTCAAATGGGGGCATTATTGAACATGCTAACTGCCTACTCATAGTTCTAAAATGAAAAATGCTGAACTTATATTATTATATGTAAGTTGTAAAGCATTAAAAGATTCATATAGATATATATATCAAAAACTCATCAAGCTATACTTAAATTTTGGAAAGATTATTTTACTCTCATATAAATTAATTGAAATGGTTTATAGAAGGATTCTTTGTTATACATGACAAAAAAAAATATTCATAAATATTTAATTCTAAGTCACGGAATAAGCATTAGGATATTCTTGTATAAAGTGGTTTATACTAATATATGAATTAAATAATATTTATCTCCATACTAGTTAACTAATTCCTAATTCTCTCTTCTTATCCATCCCCTATAAAAAAATAAATTTGAATCATTTATCAAAATATTTCTATTTTTCATACCACAGCAAGTATAACAATTACATTATTGTAATGCTTTATAACTAAACACCATAATTTTGTTATACATATTTAAAAAATAAGCATTCCTAGATTAGTCTAAAGAGTGATATTTGGCATCTGTATACTCAAACTGTCACATCTTAGGGATGTTCTAGGATTTCAATCTAATAAATTTCAGTGACAATTCTATAAAAGAAAGAGTTAAAGGACTAAACAATAATACTGACATGCTAATTAAATAATAAGCTGCAAGTGACATTATTTAATGTGGCTTTTAACATCATCCCTTCATGCGGAAGCAATACCAGTACTTTATAGAATTTATTAGGAATTGACAACTCACTCGTATTAAATATCTAGTCACTTTCTATTTGGATTTTACTAGATAAGGTGTGGTGTTTGGTGCACATTGTGCCTAATTTGCATCATTTAGTCGTTGGAGAATTTATTCTTGCATGTTGGATTAAAATTACTTGCCTTATATACATGTGGAATATATTTCTTTTTTAAACGTTAGGTTGGGTTTCGGTTCTCGATCCGAGAGAGGGTATATTTCCTTGCAAACTTGGTATTATTATCATCTATAAATCTACTTTCGGGAGCTGGAATGAAGAGAAATCTAACTATGGGCAGTTAAAGAAAAGAAAATACCACTCGATCCAAACTCAACGTAGCAACTCTCACCTACCGTCAATGCGTTCCCATCTCCCCACGTATACCCGGCTCACTCATGCATGCCGACACGTGGCACGTCGTCCATCTCCACCCGGCTCTTTCTTAAGGTCCTACCCGTGCCGCCGCACACAAATAGGAGGAGATCGTCGGGAGAGAGGAAACCACGGCAGAAGGCATCCCACGATGGGTCGGACGGCGGTGGTGATCTTGCTGCTCGTGTTCTCGTCATGGCGTATGACGATGGGAGAAGGAGAAGGAGAAGGCGAAGGTGGAGGTGGAGGTGGATCGCGTAGGGGGCTGTTCATCCTGGAGAAGGCAGAGCAAGTGGTGAGGTCGGAAGGAGGGGAGGTGAGAGTGGTGAAGGGATTCGGGTTCCCGGAGGCTTGGCCGGAGGGGTGGGGTTGGGGGCTCGCCGGAGGCCGGCGAGGGCTCATGCACATTGGCTTCATTGCCATGGAGCCCAATACCTTGTTCGTTCCACATTACTTGGATTCGAGCCTAGTAATCTTTGTCAGAAGAGGTACTTAATTACCATCAAGTCTTGTTATAATTGTTCATAATATAAATATATATCAACTAAGGAGATACCCTTATCTTTATACTACTAAATGCTTCTTTTTTTCCTTTGATCTTAATGGGCTAAAAGCTCAGTAATTTTTTATTTCTTTTGACATTGCCATGCACAATGATAAATAGGAGACGTGAAGGTTGGATGGATCTACAAGGATGCATTGGTAGAAAGGCAACTAAAGATGGGAGACATCATTCACATCCCCTCTGGGTCCACCTTCTACATGGTCAACACTGGCAAAGGCCAAAGGTTGCAGATGATTTGTAGCATAGATGCTTCTGAAAGCCTAGGATGGAGTCCTTATCAGGTTTATTATAGAATCCAAAATTGAAAAGAAAGAAAAGAGAAAAGAATAACGTCATGATATTATCTTGCATTATCAAATAATATTGTACTTTATTTGCAATATTATTTTGCAGGCTTTCTATGTTGGTGGAGGAACGCATCCACAGTCGGTTCTCGCCGGCTTCGATTCCGCAACACTGGCGGTTGCCTTCAACGTAACGCTTAACCAATTTGAACATAAGAAAGATGAATGAATTCTTCTTAGTTTGCTTTCTGATAGATGGCAGTTTAATTTGATACTTGTAGGTCACCACTGAAGAATTGCACACTTTGTTGAGGAGCCGAACCGCCGGTCCTATTGTTTATGTTACCGGCGAGGCCGCAGAGCGACAGCCGCGCCGGGAGAGAGACTTGGACCGACGAGGCGAAGGCGGAGAAGAGATTAATGGATCATGGACATGGAGGAAACTTCTCAATGGCATTCTCGGAGGGAAGTCTAACGCCGAGGATAAGGATAAAGGTAAGGCGGTCCGGTCGCCGGATCCTTACAACCTCTACGACCACGATCCCGACTACAGGAGCAAGTACGGGTGGACTATCGCGCTTGGCGAAGATGACTACCATCCTCTCAAGCACTCCGACATCGGCGTCTACTTAGTCAACCTCACCGCGGTTAGTGATTAAGCATGTTTATCTAAGACCTTCACTTGATATGTACCTTTATTATGATTACTAACGAAATGATTCCGTATCAACCTAAGGGATCGATGCTGGCGCCGCACGTGAACCCTACGGCGACCGAGTACGGCGTTGTACTCGGAGGATCCGGGACCATTCAGGTGGTCTTCCCTAACGGGACGACGGCGATGAACGCTGAGGTGGCGGCAGGCGACGTCTTCTGGATTCCTCGATACTTCCCCTTCTGCCAGATCGCGTCCCTGAGCGGGCCGCTGGAGTTCTTCGGGTTTACAACGTCGGCGAGGCGCAACCGGCCGCAGTTCTTAATCGGCCAGAGCTCAGTGCTCAGAGCCATGGTCGGGCCGGAGCTGGCGGCCGGGTTCGGAGTAAGCGAGGAGCAGCTCAGGGATGTGGTGGAGGCTCAGAAGGAGTCCATTATATTGCCTTCCTGGCCGGAGAAGGAGAGGAGAGGAGGAGGAAGAGGGGAGGAGGAACTTTTACTTATTAATAAGATAGCATTTGCTTGAGCTTAATTTAGGTGTTGCTTTGTGAAGTCTATATATAGTGTGAATATAGTTTGTTTGTGAGGTCTTTTGTAGTTGTGTTTTATGGTATTTTGAACTCTTGTTAGTTAATAAAGGAGGGAAGTTGGGCTTCTTAACCTCAACTTAACTTCACCCTGGAAGAATGAATGTAACTTTATTTGGGAGTTTAGTATAGTAATGCAGAGCAGAGCAATCTCCATGTCTTCTATTTTTATTCAGCATTCAACAACAGATATTGCTAAACTAATGAAGAATATAGCAAATTTAGACTTCTTTTTTTTTTTTTTGGTGGGAGAGTGAAGTTTTAGTTATAAATTTAATATAATACATTAAATAGGAGAGAGAATTTTCCAAAAATTTCGGAATTTTGCAGAATTAATAGAAAAATAATAATCTAAATTTCACCCCAAAGTGATGCTTAGAAACAGATAGATTTAGAATTTATTGTCCGATCTATGACGTCAGCGACTGTCGTATATTATCAATGACGTCAGAATGACTGCGAACGCTGACAAGCTCACAGCGCTTGCTGTCACTTTCACATGCTTGGAGTCAAAACGACAGCCTACGCTGACACCTGAAAGCTAATAATCCACATATTTGAGATATTTTGATATCTACTTTCTTGAACTACCAAAGAGGAAAAATCCCCAAGATTTATTTCAACAGACAATGGCAAGGATGGCATAGGACAGCTAAAATATCTAGAGCACAAAACTAACTACAGATTACTATAATCTACAAAAGAAGTAGCCAGAGTTCTAGTATAGAAAGATTAGCAGCATTGCTGGTTTCAGTGGGCAGTGGAGATCATTGCCATCTTTAGACTCTTCTAGTATTGGGAGGCTGTGCCAATTCAAATATCAGCAAGAGAATTATGACTCTGTGCTTCTCCTTGACTGCCCAGTGGCATGTACTGAGCCATGATGGCACGAATCTCTGAATCCATGTATCTCTGGGTTCATACAACAAAGAAGACAACAGTAAGTCTTGCAAGATTAAATGAAGTACAGAATCTAGTATGTGATAATGTGATGTATATCAAATTTTTATATGGAAATTTGGTGGCAAAGTAAGTGCATGAACTCAAAGACTTAAAGTTGTTCGTCCTCGTAACATTGCAGGACTAATGAAAGAGAGTTCAAAGAAGAAAATTTTCTTTACCCTTAGTCTGTACTTGTACACTGCATATGCTCCAACTCCAGCTATAGCCAAGCCAAAGAAAATAACCCAGAGGAAGCCAAAGCCAACCTCCGAAGAACCCTCTTTGCCTATACAGCATCCACAAGGCAAAATTAGCTTCTATTTGACATGATCAAAACTAGCCAAGCGGCATCGAAGTATCCCATGATAGTTAATTAACTCTTCTAATCAAGGATTGCTATATTTCTTATTCTTAGAATTCATATTACTTTGACAGATTACTATCAGAAGTTACTCACTTATACAAGTGTCATGTTCTTTAATGTATAGCAGATCACCGCTGCAGCTGCATTCATAACTACCCCATGTATTAATACATTTGCAGTCTTTGCACTGGCAAGCAGTCTTTTCCTTGCACTCATCAATATCTGAAACAACTTGCTGTTAGAAACTACGACAGAGAGAAGGAATTCCGTCAAATGTAGCAACAAGTATATATTTTTTAAACTATTTTCTTTGCTCTGCAAGATTGTCAAAGGAGGAGTATCATCTTGTTGATACCTTCGCATGTGTTAATGCCATCACCCTTAAGACCGGGTGGACATTTGCATCCTTCAGACTCTTCATTCTACAAGAACCATATAACATTCTCAGTATAGAAGCATACACCCACTGCCAAAATAAAGGTACTGCCACCTTTATACTTACTAAGCAAGCAGAGTATGTCTTGTTATCTCTGGTAAATTTCCAGCACCCTCCATTGTTAATCACACACCTGCCAGATCCAGAAGCTGCCGAAGAAAGCAATGTTAGTCAGACGCATGACTATAGACAAAAATAAAATAAATCTGCGATGAGGTACAGAGACATGGAGACGGTTGTACATTTTGAAATAGATATATAAGGTAATGAAACACTCCTAAATTTATGTTAGACGAGAAAAATTTGTGTAACAACACAAAGCCATCTTGATGATTTTGGGAGCAGGATTTGATGATTACTTTTTTAGGAGTATCATAATATGCTGTGAGTTTCTTGAGGGTTCAATATATGTCAGGATGCTCAAAATATGGTCTCCTACTGTCTCTAAACAGAGAACTTGAAATACTACGAGTCGAGTAGGATTTCAATTCAGACCATCAGTTCTGATCTCAAATGCTTATCAGTTCCCGTGATATTGCAATCCTGACACTAACAAAAGATCGGACCAAGTTGGGCTGTTTTACCTAGTCAAGATTGAAACAAGATGACAAAAGCTAAAACCAACAAAAGGAATGCTAAAAGCACATAATCTTTGGCAGAATATTCGGTGATCCCTATGAATTTTCATTTATTTCACAATGCCATCTATTAATTAATTAAAGCTTAATTTCTAGCTTAGAAGTATTTAATATGGAATTGGGAGATTCCCAAAATGGTGACCACTATAGTGACATATGTGTACTAGAAAAAGACTATTACCAACTTTTTAGTTGTTATACATCTATAGTACAGTTGTTTTGTATGGAGCATAGCCATCCAATATCTGGATAAGCTCTCTTCTTATGTTAAAAGGTCGAAATTGAGCTCCTACAGGCTATTTGAAGAACTTAAAAGTTGCTGCATTTCAGAGAACCTCAGGTTAGAGGAGATGATGACACAAAAATTTCAAAGGAAGAACTGAATTGGACTACAGAATGTGATAGATATTATGAAACACTCAAAATTTCAACACTCCACAAATATGAGATTTATATAAGACAAAATGAAATTAAAAGAAAATAATGCTCAAAAGACTAGATTATTAGGAGAAGAAATTTATTCTCATACATGTAATACTGCCAAGCCTGAAAGCATCTAGATGATGCTCAGATCTTTCCCTTTCAACATTTCAGCTCAATTAGCATGTTACAATCACTAGTAAATCATAAAACTTTAGGACATTAAATATCAAAAGTGTACCTTCACAATGAGTATATCCATCACCGACAAACTTTATGCCTTGGACAACAGGACACTCACATACTCGTCCACGAAAAGTATCCTAGAGTGATAAGCAGAAGTTCTAAAAAAGTTGGCAAAATGATGGACTTCACAATATCATTTAAACAGCATACAAAAAAACAAAATAAAAAAGTACCTTGCATGCACTAACACCAGAAGCCTGATCATGCCAGCAACCTCCATTATTTTCCAGGCATTCATTTGTTTCCAAGTCTAAGTGAACAAGAGTCAAGTACAGTTTAGATAAATGCCAACAAAAGATGCTCCTTATACATGTAGATCAGTGTAACCAAGATTAGCAAAGATCCAATGAGAAGTTCCACCGACCTTCACTGAGACAAACAGCTGGTTCAGTGGTCTCCTCAAAACCTGAACATAAAGCTTTGAGCACTGCACTTTTGCCCAGCTTGCCTGAAAAGAAATAACTTGCAAACATTAATAACAAAATTCAGCAACATAGATTTCTCACAAGGTTATTGAAGAAAGAACAGACCTCTGTATTGTCGGTTATTAATGATAAGTGTTGGCAAGATAGTGACATCACCTCGAGAACCTTGGCCAATCTAAAGACCAAACCGTCAATGATCAAAAGAATTAGAACAAACAGCATAGATGTGAATTCCTATTTCTCACGGGAAAATCATCATAGGTTAAAACAGTATTTAACCTGTGCTTCTTGCTCAGCTTTAAGAATTGGATTCTCTTCATCTGCTTCAGGATCTCCAATACATTTATCTATCTCTTTTAATTCTAGGCCTGAAAAAAATTAGCTGCTACCATAAGCTATTTATTTTCTATAATGAATTAATTGCTCACCAAATCAGTAAATGGATAGTGACAAGACAATACATTCATGATACAAATGCTAAAACTCATCAAAGCACATGAGCCAAGTGTAGTAAATCTCACCCAGTGATTGAATTACTTGATCAGCACATTCCTTGTTGTATTTATTTTCCTTCATCGGGCATCTAATTGCAAAGTCAGTTACATAATCCCACCACAACCATGGCTTCCCAATTTCATTAGCAACCTTAAACAAGCAAACCTGGCGTAAATTTTGAATCACAACTTCTCTTCCATCATACCCTGTGGTAAAGTCCTGCTCTGGATCTGGCGCACAATATCTACCATTGTTGATGCATTGTGATTTGCATTTTTTGCTCTGGATAAAAGATTCAGGACAAAACCAAGTGATATAGTGAGGAGTGAACTGGGTGTAACCCTTTTGCTCAAGTATTTGTGCGACTCCTTTAAAGCTCTTCACAAATTCCATCTGCATGTCACATTTAGGACCGCATTCGTCGTTGCTGTTTGTCCAAAGCTCGTACTCAACACGCTCATCAGGATGAAGTATAGACTCTCTCCAGTCCAAATAGACATTAATCATGTCACCATTCTCTACAGCCTCTTTAAGGCTATCCCCGAGTTTTTTCGTTATAAGTGCTGCCGGAATAGTGATATTCTGTATATAGTTTGCACCGCCGCTGCCTTCTTCAGGTGTATCCATTGTTAATAAAGGTTCCACCTTGTCATCAGTAACAAGGACTGCAGCAGCTCCAGCATTTTGTGCATTCAATGCCTTAGTGGTGAAATAACAGTCTGCTCATAAGACAAACAACATTAACCAAATAAAATGAATGCTCATGATCTTGTTACTTTCGTTTACTGAAAAGTTTCTATCTCTACAACTTAGCTTCAATCATAATATATTAATATGTATCATATCAGTAACTTAGCTAACTAACACACAAGTATATTTTAACTAGAACCAATGATTCTAACAGTCATAGTTGGAAATATTTCTCCAGGAACACTGCAAACAACTATCGAAATCATAAGAAGAGTTCTACTATGACGACATAGTGATGGAATTCCTTTAGCCTAGTCTCTCATGGCACCAATTAATTGATTTACTAACAAAAAGATCACACCAAGAATATAAATTGCATTCTCAAATGAATTGAACTTTATAGATGTTCAATTAACAGATTCAGAACACCTGACTGTTATATCTCTAATAACAAACAGCATAATTTTCTATATCACTGATTGATGAGGATCAAAGCAATTTGAAATACTATAACACTCACCTCCTCGATCGACGAGTAGAAAGGTTGGGAGATCTCCTGATTTGGATTTGAAGGATTGATCGAATTCATCAAAGCTTCTACAACCCTTTCGATTAGCTTTGGGGTAAACCACAATCCCGCGCATTGTTCCACCATACTGAGGAATCCCAAAATTCCCAATAGCGCATTCATAGACATCTTCCAAGGATTTGGGCGAGGTTATTCTCAAGCTATTCTTCTCCACCAAAAATTTCCCATCACCGAGGCCCAAAAGAAGCAATACGCACAAAGAAACCCATAGCTTTCCTATCATTCTCGCTCCAATCAAAGAACCCAATTGCTCGTAGAGAAGAGAAAGTAAAAGAAGAAAAGACTCAAAGAAGCCAATCCCCTGAACAAAACTCTACTGTTTAACAGAATTTTGCGGTCAAAATTCTCTAACTTGAATCGAAAAATTCCCTAAAACCTCAATCAAGGAGACAATCCAGATCAACAACACTGTTGTTTCTCCGTGATCTAAGATCAATAGGAAAAAAAAAACCCAACTCGAAAACCAAGCAACCCAAGCCCAACTTTAACTTGAAATCCAAGAAACCAACGCCACCCAGATGAGAAATACTAGAATTTCTTCTGTCCAAATTACGTAATTTAACGGGAGCCCAGATAAAAAAAACTGCACAATTCTCACAAACAGGAGGCCTAGGTGACGACTCGATTATCCTTTCCGTATGAAATTATCCAGGGAAGAGGCCTAAACGATGGTTTACTACAAGAAGCTTCGCCTTCCTTGG
Organism: Typha angustifolia; assembly: GCF_048772165.1. Classification (NCBI taxonomy): domain Eukaryota; kingdom Viridiplantae; phylum Streptophyta; class Magnoliopsida; order Poales; family Typhaceae; genus Typha; species Typha angustifolia. Next base: position 3,052,057 of record NC_133252.1, on the reverse strand, counting down.
AATTGTCGGCCGCCCTCTTTGTTTGTTTACCAAGGAATCAAAATGCATGAAGAACGTGTGCTTGGAAGCCATCAGAGCCGTCCATCTTTGAATCTTGATGATTGCATGGACCAAAATCTCTACGTGTACTTCTCAAAGCTTGGTCTTGCCGTTGCCGTGCACTTTGAGATCTATCTAATGTTTATAATTAAAGTGTGGGGTTCCCAAAGGAGAAGATTTTAAAAACAAGACTTTTGGATTCGGTAGTGGTAGTGGTTGACCAGTATCAGGAGGGTTTAATTATATTTACACCCTCTTACTATGACTTAATATCACATGACACTCCTGAAAGGATAAAATTATACAATTTACTCCTCATGAGAGAGTAGAATTATACAATTTACCTATAGAAAATTTCAACAAAAGTTTGAAACAAAGTTTAGAAGAAATCCAAAATGGACTTGCTTACTTTTCTAATTACATGTTTAACATTTTAGTTTAGTTTATTGGAGTTGAAGATAAAGCAACTACCTCTCTAGTTAGGATTTGTTACTTAAGCCATTTATCCTTATTCCTGTGCACTTTCTGTTACGACTTGATTTGATCCGAAACAATTATAGATTTAATTAGGCTCGTAATTTTCAAAAGAATCTACGAACAATCTAATCGATGGATCTTTCTGAATTTTAGATATGTTGTCTTTCTTAGAAAGAGTTTTCCAATAAATCCAATATCGCATGATTTGGATGGTTAAATCTTGAGATATCGATTGAATAGTTACCAAATGTCAGATAAATACTAGCTTGATAGCCTTTCAATGGCTAAATAGGTGCTAGATTTTCTTGATGTGAAAGGAGAGAAGTTGTTCTAGAAGAGAGGATTAAGAGTTAGAGAAAGTCGACCAAAGACTTAGGCGATAGAAGAAAGGAGATGAAAGAGAGACAGTTAAAAAGAAGATAAAAGGCACAATGCTAATTTCAATTATCAGATTCTTACTCCAATTAGGTTTCTTCCACATATTTATAAAGGCTCACCTAGGTAACCAAACAATTAAGTTAAAATCATAACAAACTAACTAAACCAGTCTTCATTATCCTTTCGATTAACCCTTCGTTTCGCTGTAGATAGATTCCAAATCTGGAGAATTAATACGAAAGTTATAGATCTAGATATTGACTATCTTATCCAATTGGTTTGGTATTATCCGAATATCTGTAGAATATTCTACAAATATTTTTCCGAAACTATACAGAATTAGATTTAGCTAATTAAATAAAATTCTAATATATTAAGACTCTAATTAAATTAAATAACTAAATAAGATAATTAGAATTAATCTATTGAGTCCAATGTCCTCGTTATGTAACCCTATCCGACCCATATGACATCACTTTCTGACCTAGCTCTATATAAATCAAATTTATAAAAATACCCCTGAGAATTTTCTTTTGAATAAATTTGAATTTTGTAACGGTAGTTTAGGCCAGGATATTTTGTAAGTTAAAGAAAAAGATGTTTGTAAGTATTTTAAAAGGTAAAGTTAGTATCCTAACATAATATTCCTATTTAGATTTCATTTTGTTGGAGTGCATCTGAACGGAATGTTTTATAATCGTGGGAACGAGCAATGAATTTATTCTTTTCTTTTAACAATAGATATTATTCATTGGTCAAGTTAAGTTAGCTTATAATATGATATAAAAATTGTAGGCAAAAGAAGGGGTCAAATTATAAATAGCTTAAGGTCGAGATATTAAAAAAATCACAAAAATATAGGGTGTTAATTGGAAATTTTCCTGTGAAGAAAAAATAAGTGAGCATTGTTAGGGGGAAAAAAAATGATATTTACTGAGTAATAATTATTGTGTACATAGCAATTTTTTTAGGGAAGGTATGTGGGTAGGTATCTTCTTTAAATCCAAGACTAATACAACTATTGCAACATAATACACAGAATGAGAGTGAAGTAGGTTGACTGATCTTTTGACATAAGTTCTATACTTAACCACAGTAAACTACACACAACGAAGAATAAGATATCAAGCCAAAGGGCTTAGAAAAAAAATATATATAGCAGATAGATTGCAATTTAGGTAGGATTGAAGGTGCAAAGATCTTAAGTTAGCATGCGTTGCCATCATGATGTAATAGTTAAATTAGAAGATACTGATGATAATGCCGATGAAAGACTCGCACTCTCAAACATCAACCCACTAAGAAAAAAGAAGATACAAAACATAATCGATGAAAAGACCATCTCTTAGAGGAAAGCTAAGCGAGAAGAGGGAGCACATACATCGTAACGCAAGCTAGCACACCAACCTAGCACGAAGGTAACCATAAAATCTTTACCCAAACCCGCGGCATAGTGTGCAACACACCCTTACTACTACTCCCTTGCCACTATAGTCGCTAATAGTTGAGGCATGAGGTTAAAAAGGTGGCAACGAGGAGGAGATGTCAGCGATGATAACAGTAAGTAGCAACGAGGATGGTTGCAACGACATTGGTGATCATGGAGGAAAGAAAATGACAATCAGGAAGAGAGAAAAAAGCAAGAAGAAAGAGAGGGATGAAGGAGGAGAAAGAGAGAGTAAGATCTTTAATCACAAAAGAGGAGAAAAAGACTTCTTCCTTCCTCCTAGTCAAAAGTAGCTTAGGGCGGAGAGTAGGAGGAGGCTACCGGCAAGGAGGATAATAACTCAATAGATAAGAAGAAAAGAAGAAAAGAAAGAAGGAAAAATCCTAGCTAAAATGGTTGCTCTCCTAGACTCTGCCGAGAAATCTTTTCAAATTGATAAAATTATCCACCTAAGATTTAATGGAGTTGAGGAGTTTAATAGAAGGTAAGACTATGAATATATATTGGTTATTTTACTTACCTTTGGTCATCAATAATAATCTTTGCTCTCTAAATATCAGTTCCGTCTTTGAGTATAACAGCTACACACGCAAAAAGAAAGCTTCATTAACGCGGAAACAGCAATTAGTTTTTGGATACCCGTTTACCAATAAATGCCAAAATAATTGTCACACATAAGTATTAACTACATCCATGACACCCATACCTTAATAATAACACTGGCTTAATAATTAGTATTTATCATTATGAATGTGTGTATGTGTGTGTCTGAGAGAGAGAGAGAGAGAGAGAGAGAGATAGAGGGAGAGAATATAACGCATCTAAAACTGGCATCTTTCTTGTTGGACTTGGCCACCATTGCAAAAAGCTCTCTAGTTGATTTGCTCTTCTCCGCCACGCCATATAAAGAGAAGACCTTTCAAGGACTAAACAACCTTTGAAGGCAATTTAACCTTCCTAACATTTTGGCCTTCTTGTGTCTCTTCTTCATCTGGAAACACCCAAGAATCAAAAGGAGCTTCTTTGCAAGGTATGGGAAATCTCTGTTTCATGTGAAATATGACTTGGGTTTTGTTGATTTTTAACAAGATCTAGCTCCTTATTTCATTAAGGTGGTCTTTTTTTTTTTTTTTTCTTTCTCCAAGCTAATTTTTCACTTTCTTGGCTCTATTGATTTGTAGCAGGGACAACATGGGTGATGACCATGAAGTTAATAGCCCACCTGATGATCCATTCTTAACCTGCTGTTGTTCTTGCCCTTGCTCTGTGTTTTCTTCTATCATTAGGGGGTTTGGGAGATGCCTCTTTGTGGCTTGCTTTCCTCTACTCCACTGCTGTGGGCTGGATGATTCCCGGCACCATCACTGCAGCCACCACAACAAGCACTTCAGATGAGCAATTCTTGGATATGTTGATGGTATTTATGCCGATTCAATTGGATGTAGGCATAAGAGTGTGCATATATGTTGGGTTTATTGCTCTCGGATTGATAAATGAGATGGCTTAATTAAGGTAATTCATTGTTCTTATTTGATATGCAGTATTTATTGGGTGTTTCAGAATGAATTATTATGCATGCAAATGTAACATCATGGTTGTAGATTCAGCAGCTAATAAGTGGGATGAGTTCATATGATCTGGTATTTCAAAAAGGGTGCAGAAGGATATGCCCAAAGAATGTCATATTAGTATCAATTTATCTTTTTAAAACATTGAAATGAGGTGATGAAGGTCAAAGATGGATTTGTTATGGGAAGAAGAAAGAGAACAAGGAAGGATCAAAATGAAATTTTGAATGCTAATGAAGATATTAATCCCTAATCCTCCACTAGCTATTATTTGCAATCGAAATATTGTAATCCCACTTGGAAACCGTCAATTTTTGGATCCAATTTGTATATTTTTAGGGCTTAATTATATTTTGCCCTCGTATATCTAGCTCCGTACACTTTTATCTTTTGTATTATAAAAGCGTTCAAATACATTCGACCCATATTAGAGTTTAGGATGAAGAAGAGGGCAAACTCTTATTTTAATTCAGCTTAAGGAGGGATAGATGGCAAAATTGTTCGGATAGAGTGCAAAATTATTTAAAAATTAATTTTTAACTTTCAGAAAAATAACTTAATCTATATAAAAATAATTCATTAATTTTGTGCTTAACACAATAAGTTTAAGTTTAGATTTTTAATAGTTTATTTATAGTACATAGAGTACAGTAGGAGTTAAAATATAGGGAGTAATGCCAAATAGAGGTAGAAGCCAAGACTTTATGCTTGTAGATTTTTTTTTTCCTTTCTTTTCGAGAGAAATAGAAGCTTTATAAATTATAATGTCTGAGGCTCTGAGTGCAGCCCCATTGGCTAGGTTTAAAGGAAAAGCTTGTCATCTTGCATTAAATAGTTCAAGATATTAAAGCAGGCTCAGAAAGTCTCTTGAAATTTGTGAACATGATTAACCTATATATTCCAAGAATAAAAATCTAGAAAAAGATATAGATAACAGCCTAACAAGGCAACATTATTTCAAAAACAGATATAGCTAAGCAAGAGCACGATTATAATCCTAATTAATTAATGGGCAAGCCCAAAAAATCTGGCAACTTGAGTTCTATTCTGCAGGTTATCCTTGCAGACCTTGTATCATCCAATGGAGCAAATGCCATCTACATTCTCTCCCACCTGAAACAGCCAGCTTGGGCTGCCCTCCAGAACTTGCTAAAAATCACATGAGAGTGGCATATACCATCTTAAAAAACACAAGGAAATCTTTGAACAAACTTTTATCCTTTCAAAGAAACTGATTCTGAAAAATAGAGTACCATACAAAGAAAATGACCTCCATATGTATCAGGAACCACACATGAGAGTAAATGAAGCAAAACAAAATAGAGTGTATCTTTATTTAGCTCATCCAGTCTTTAGTTTTCTTAACTTGGAAAACTGATCAGAGAATGGACATGTCTATTTATCATAAATTTCTACCCAGATCTGCGAGTAGGATTTCACGCATCTGCTTCTGGTTTCTCAAAGAGCTTCTTCAGCCAGTCAAAAGGCTGCAAAATAAAATCGAGCATACAAAGGTTATACCCCCGCATAATAAGGATATCATGAATAATATAAGGGAAGAAGAAATCAGTACAAAGACCGATGTATTGTGCAGCATGAATTCAGTTAGAAAAGTTTACATGAAACTTCTGAGGAAATTTTGAAAGAGAGTAAAAGTTAAGATAAGAAGTAATTGACCATAAAAGTTCAATATCCAAGTACAAGATACAAAATCGAGCATCCAGAAATTTAAATGACTAGGAAGCACCATAAACTCTAGCGTCTGAGCTTAACAACATCGTTACTGTTCTTACTCCATTCAAGTACTAATGAGTACAATGGCACTACAAGCTACAATTTCTGAGATGGCTTCTACAATCAACAAGAATGCATGCAATATGCTCACTAAGTATGCCTTACAGCTCAGCTCACTAAGCCACTAAAAAAGTGTTACTGCACTTTGTAACGAAAATGAACTGAAAGAACAAAAATAAAAAACTCATTAAGCAACCTATTCATCCATTGCAGTTGCTAACCAAGTTGATTCGATCGTACACTTGGGTCTACCCAGTTAGACAACTATTATCTCAGGCTCTCAAACATGACAGTAACATTACGTGTACCACTGCTATAAATGACCAAGGTTTTTAAATACTATAGGCGGTCGACGAGTGAACAACAGATCATGTAAGCACCCATGCACCAGGCGTTCGCAGATGCCCATAATTCAAGATGGTTAAAAAATAAACAAATAATAGGAATAACAGTTAGATAAGAAGTTAAACTTAATACCTACAATCTAAACATTATATCAATGCGTTCTTGTTAAGAACTATAGTAAGCTATTGGAATCCACCATTTCATCAACATGTACTATAATTTTAAATTTCATAATCAATCTACACACAAATATATAATATGAGATGTTAAGGCGGTCAAGTAAGCAAATCTAAGCGGGGCCTAGTTATATTCTATCTAAGACGGAGACCTAGGCATTAAGATGGAAGTATTTTAAAACAAAGTAAATGGCAATAGGAAAAGTAAGCATAATATGTTGTCATTTATTTATGGCCAATATAAATGATCTGGAAACTCATAAACACAAGCATTGCATGCCTGCAGATTGTTTAAAAAAATCAATTGAGAATTGGAGATTATCTCATTAATTCTTAAGCCAAACAGACAGCAAATGGTTTTCTACCAATCATTTTTAAAACCAAATCTAACAGTAAGTTGACGCTTAAAGAATTAAGCTTTTGAAACCTTTTAGAACACCACCAAATTCCCATCAAAGGTATTCTATTAAGTCATTTAAATCATTGGACTAACAGGATGCATCAAACTGTTAATCTAGGATCACTTCAATCAGTCAAAAGAACTATATGAAAAGGACATCATAATACTTGAAAGAGATATACTGAAAAAGATCCACATAGATTAAACCAAAAAATTTAGGCAAAAAATGTCTCCTTTTTTTGTATATCGCATTAAAACAAGATCAATAAATGCAGAGTCCTCATCAAAGAGGAAAACATATCAGAGGTCACACGGATGCGAGGAAATCAACCATTTAACCCCAGATCTAGGGACATCGAGCAAGCGAGACATAGATCAAGCAAATCGGAACATAATAGATAGAAACTTTGGTAGACCTGGACGAGCCAAAGGGCTGCGGTGGTGCCGGCGACGCCCCACGTGGCGGCGGAGGTGATGTCGGTGAACTGGGGGCGGAGACGAGGCCGGAGGAAGGTGAAGAGACTCGAGCTCGCCATTGCGACGTCGATGGACTGGGGGCCGGGGTTTGCCCTAATTGCCTTTGACGAAGAACGAGGAGGAAGGAGTCGAGGAGGTGAACTTTTGTGAGCATACAATATACAATTACTTCAAGGATGCTGGATGCAGTCACCTCCGTGAGAGTAAGGTAGCTTTAACCGGTTATTACGATGCCGCAATCGCACGCATTAGACTCATAGCGGTCAAGAGGATCTAAACCCGATATATGATGGTTGAGCACTTGAACTGCTTAGCCTAACGGGTTCGGATCCTCTCCAGTGAAAAGTTTTCGTTAATCACAGGAAGAGCACGAATTACAATGCAGCTAAGGTTGCGGGCCAATAGGAGCCGTTGGATTTTAATTGGATTAAGAACATAATCAAGTAAGCTCTTAGAAGTATAAGTACATGATAAGATCTCCTATTAACTCTTTCTTGTGCTAATCTTTTTTTATTAATGAGCAATGTGGATGTTCTCCCTAAAATCAAAATATCCACCAAAACTTTCATTTATATCATTTTGTCGGTTTAGATTAATATGAAACTATTAATTTTTTCATCTAAATTTAATAAAATAAATATAAAAAATATTTGAGAAACTTTTTTCACCATAATAAATATTAAACTTTTCTATTTATTAAATTTACTTAATTTTTTAATCATATTCTTCGATTTAAAATATAATACACTTTCACCGTTTTATATATTCTTCTACCTAAGATTATAAGCCTCAAGTCTTAGTTAATTATTATCTAACTATCATAATGCACTTCTATAAATATGTGATTATGATTAAAAAATTTCAATCATCTATTATAAAATTATGAATCTAAGGTATTATAGTAATTTATACTTTCTCTATTATGTCTGGATGAAAAAGCTAATAATTTCACATTAGTTTAAACTACATAAGACAGTTATGTAAATAAAAGTTCAAAGAATAGTTTAGGTTTAGGCATAACCATGCAATGAGTAATTTGGAATTTACCAAACCTGCATGAATAATTTTCAGCAGAAAAAAGAAATATACTGAACCAGAAAGAGAGGGAAATGAAGTACCATATCATGCCCATTTTTTTATTCAATCAAACAACAGTACAATCAAAACATAGTGCGACAAGCAAAGATGGTTTGTTTGTCCAAGCTACCTCCTTGCCCTAATATGGCTCATGGTTATTAGTATGCAAAACAATAATACAACATAGCAAGCAGTAGGGCATTGCCTACACCCACAAATCTCTAAACTGACAAACTAAACCGAGTTAGGAAGGCGCTTAGCCTCCCTGTCTATTTTACTCTCAGAGGCAGCAGGATTTCGACGACCCTTATCAGGGCCACCAATAACTCCCCATGTCTCAAACTGCCTCTGCCGTGCCCTTGCCCTTTCTTTCTCTTCCTCAGACTTTGTTGAGAAACAGTATGGGCAAGATACACCATACTCCCATTCTGGAGATTCCATGTCTTCATCGCTCACGGGTTGCTTACAACCATAGCAGAGCTTATAGGTTCCTTGATCCAAACCATGCTCCACGGAGACGCGTTTGTCAAAAACAAAGCACTCCCCTTCCCAGAGGCTCTCCGTCTTTGGCACTTTCTCAAGATACTTCAATATCCCGCCTTCTAGATGGTAAACCTGGAAAAGATAGCATAACATAAACTTAGGAAGGACTAAACAACATATAACCTATGAACAGAAAAAAAAAAAAAAAAGATCATATAAATAAGCCAACCATAAAGTACACCTACCTCTGGATGTTTTACAAATAGATGCAACAGAGACGTACTCTAGAAAGACAAGCAAGAAAGAATCTAAAATCTCATGATATATATGTGATGAGTATGAAAAGTTTTTCAAAGAAGAGCTAGCCAAATAACAATAGAGACCTATTTGTAAACTTTTTATCCATATTAGAAGAGGACCAAGGCTTACAGACTTTAGACTTACAGTAAATAAACTATGATGGCAATAAAACTAAATGAACATAAACTAATGATTAGCGATATAATCATTAGCAATCTCGTGTTAATTAGACTACCAAAATAGTAGTGACATGAGGTACTAAATAAAAAACCAGGAAGACCCTTTCGAAATTACTAACTTCTAAGTAAACAAATAGCTATGCAATGGCCACTTCAATAGAACAAGAATAAATGTTGGTAATTCAGGTGTACTGTACCTCTTTAAAACCCTTGCTGAGGAGAAAGCTTGAGGCCTTCTCGCATCTAATTCCACCGGTGCAATACATTGCAACACGAGGTAGTCTTCTAGACTCTCCATCCTGAATTTTCTCTTCAATAATACCATTCAAGCTACTGTTTGATTGTGACAGTTCATTTTCAGATTCAGTCAATTTAAATTGTTCATCAACCCAAGATGGAAACTCGCGGAATGCTGCCGTACATGGGTCAACAGCTCTTTTAAATTTTCCAATCCGAATTTCATATGTGTTACGCACATCAATTACCATCTGCCGAAGTGCAGGAGAGAAGCAAGTCAAAGAAAAGAATCGAAAAAAAAATTCAGAGAAATACATGCTGCTGTAGGTCTTTAAACTACTTACAGTATCTGGATCACTTATTAATGCATTCCAATCTTGTGGCTTTACATACTTCCCGACCATTTTGGTAGGCATCACACTTGGATCTCCAAAGGTCACTATCTATTTATACATATGAAAGGCATAGGTAACATCCACTAAGAACATTAAGTTTAATAAAAAAAGCCCCAGCAAAAGGTACTACCTTTTAAGTTAACCAATAATACCTCTTTTTTCAACTTTACTCTCACATGATCCCATCGAAATGGTGCATCTTCCCCAGCTCCAAGGGGAGAATGACTAGTGTGACCATGATGAATAGCCTCGTCCTCTGGAGTAACAGGTGACTCCACTTGTCTTAGGCCTTTCAGGCGCTCATCAGCTTGAATAAAATTAAGAACTTTGTCCACTGACTCTCGTGTTCCACATAGGCTGCCATTGATCCCCTCTGGTGCAAGAATAATACCGCCTGAAACACGCTGAACAAAATCAGACACGTGAGGATCAGACACCAAACAATACAATTTAACAAAGCATAGATGTAAAAAAATCCAGCAAGACGGTTGAAAAAGAATCCATCCTTCAACTGGATATTAATACAATATTTATATAAGAGAGGAACAAAGAGGGAATTCATCAATTGAAGATGAGGTTGACTGGTGTATAGAGAGCAAAAGTTTTCCTCTGAACCAAAACCACGGTGATATATATGCGATCCAGCTTGGTTGGATAATGTTGTTATCCATTATCTCCTTCACTAGCCTTGCAATCTCTTCCTTCTTCTTGTACGGGCATAGATACAGCTACACGTTCACTAGTTTAGCCCCTAACACTATCTCTATGTGGTTTCAGCATCGTTAATGAGCACGTAAACATGCTTAAATTGAGATACTCAATCAATTCAAATCAAATTAGATGCACATCAGCCAACAAGATATGCCATCTAGAATTTTACTTTCAACCATCTTATTTTAGGATATATAATAATATCAAGAGAAGGAAAGGAACTATATATTCTGCACCTCTAAAAAAAAATTTCTAGAACAAAGCCTGTTTACTTCCAACAATGTTCAACAGATTTGTAACCTAACTTCCTAAACTAGGGTGTCATGATTAGGGCTGTCAAAATAGATTGCTGCGGCTCGCAGCTCAAGGCTCGTGAGCTCAATTTTTTGGCTCAAAATAATAATCACGCTGAGCCAAGCTAGACTCAGTTCGTTGAGCTCAGCTCGAATTAGCTCTCTCTCTCTCTCTCTCTCTATATATATATATATATATATATATATATATATATTCAGTTTTAAAACATACAGTAACGTGTTGTAGTATAATTGGTTATGTGTTCCACTCTCAAATAATATGATCTGGGTCCGAATTCTAGGTTTTACAATGTAAAGGAATTAGTTTTCTTAAATTAGTTGGATCATATCTCCCACACTTGGAAACTAAGAGATATGAATATAATAAAAAAATTTGAAAAATCGAGGCAGCTCGATACTTGGGCAACCCGAGCTCGATCCCACATTAGTCAACTTGAGCTCGAGCTAAGCTAGACATTTCCCAATTTCATTTTCCAATTTCATTTGGAAGATGTTCCTTTCATTTCCACCTGCCATGAGAGCCATATCCAAGTTATTCGTTATCTGTCATCTGTACTATTGACTCAAATCTTCAAATCTCTCTTTTCAATTCTTTTTGCTAAAGAAAGTCCAACATTTTCAATTATCAAACTAGTTTTCCATTACACAAATAATTATAGGGCAAGAAGCTAAAAACTAATCCTGCAAAAGAAGCTTGGGACTTCACAGCATAAAACCAATAGACAAAATACGAGAAATTCTAGGAAAGTAAGTTGTCAAAAAGTATTCGGTCTAAACATAAGCACGGTGCTTCCACAAGTGTAGCAAAATGCAGTCAGCTAGACATCACAACTAATACAAATCAATTCAAAATTAACAAATAACTACACATAAATTCAAAATAATTTCCAAAATCGAAGCTTTCCTCAACCAACTGAAACAACAACGCTTACCACTTCCTCGCACAACTCTTTGAGAGGCTTCCGCATCTCCGCGTGGTCCGGGAAATCCGCGAACCTGTAGAACGACACGACCACAAGCGCCGTCGGCGCATCCAAGCCCGCCTCTTCGGCGCCCGAAACGGCGATTGAGGAGCTCCGACTCGGAGCTCCCATCGCACGAATGGTGAGACTTGGCGCCTTAGCGTGGAGAAGCTGGGGTTTTAGAGGGTAAGGACTAGGGCTTGGGAAGTGGGGAAGGGGTTGAGCTAGGGTTTTCTCCGTGGTGGTTCGAACGGAGCGAAGGAGTTGAGGAGGGGTAGGGTTAGGGTTAGGGTTTGGCGATGGGCGAGAGAGCATTCTTAGAGCCGTGGAAGCCGTCCTGGTTTTGCTGGTGGAGTAGATCTTGGACAGGGAGAGAAACGGCGGGGAGAGAAGCATTTGCCCATGGAAAAGGATGACGGCGGCCTAACGGGAGTTTATTTTACCAAACTAAACCCCTTTTCAAATTCTTTTTTATACGAAAATGAGTCTTTTTAACTGTAGTCCTAAATAAAACATTAGACTATTAAGTGTTTTACTTAGCTAAAACCTGACCCAAAGTAAAAATATTGATCAGATTAGTGTTTTATCAAGTACAATACTAATTTGATCAGTATTTTTAATAAATAAAAAAAATGCTGAATATTTTAATGTTTTACTAGAATAAAAGAATATATATAAAACACTGAAAAGTTAATCATTTCATTATTATAAATATTAACCAATGAAGATAAAGATAAAAATATATAAAGAAATTTATGACGTTATAATTTTGTATTCGATTATCTATTTTGATCATAAAACATATAGTTGTAACAATATAAAAAATTCCACGAGCTGGAATGTTGTAGTGATTTTATTTATTTTTATTGTTTTATGTTTATGCTGAAGAGTTGAGCGTCTTATAAAATGAACTTTTTGATATTTTAATTTAAAAGATAAAATGCTGAACTGCTATAATATTATAGACCCATTTTGGTATTAAATTTAAGAGGTAGTTTATTTAGGTAAATAAAATATTATTAGTTTAGTAAAAAAAACTCGCCTAATGGGCGGCTATATTCACTATTCAAGAATAAGTTTTTTCTTATTTTAAAATAAAACTTCTTATTTTAAAATGATAAGTAAATATTATAATAATTATATTTTAAAAGAAACATATTATTTATCAAAATTAATATACTCTAATATAAAACGATACATTTAGAAGGAGGATAAAATCTAAGATAAAGTAATAACAAACCTGTTAGAAAAATAAAACCAATCACTATCAACCACGGTCAACTAAATTAAAACTAAAACTTCTCTCCCCATATTAAAATTGATGCACTATAATAATATATATAACATATATTATAACCTGGCTCACAATACTTGCGGTTAATAATTAAAGTTTTTTTTACTCGTTAAACCCTACGATAAGCTACTCTTCATACCATAGTTCGTCAACTATGCTAAAATTCTCATATCTTAGTACTGTCTTAAGATGTTGATGTAGGTAGACATATGCAATACCTTCAAAATCTTGAGTTGAAACTCTATTTCCATTAATATAGTTATCTCTTCTCTTTTCTCTCTCACAAATAGCCCCTCATGGATTTGTAGAAGAGATCCCTCAAATGCCTCCATAATGATCTCCAATATTCTCAATCACCAAATGACAAAGGATTCTAACTCAATTTCTGTAATTTTAGTTCTTTCAAATCCATTCTCACTTTATTTTATCATATTCCTAAGTTCTAGGTACCCAGATTTCTGCACTTCAATAAGTTCTTTGGCCAGAATTCACTCAAGTTGTATGTTATAAACATATTCACATAATTAATTTTATTTTGAACACACACTGCCAATTATAAAAGTTCTTAGAGAGAACACAATACCATTGATTTAAGATCAAGTAGTTTGATTCCTTTGACTAGATATTATTGTCTTGCGTTGGCCATGATGAATCCTGAACATTGTACACATGAAGAAGTGATAGTTTTTTAGTTTCTAATGGCTCTTGGGTAAGAGAAGGGATCCACCATCAATACAATGATGAATGGCGAGTCTAATTAATACTACAAAAATTAATGCCAGAGAATATTTTGGTACTGTTGATTATGAACTGTTCTAAAGAATATTTAAATCTGTCAACTCTATCCACATCAATGGGTGATTTGCATCTGGTGGTGATCATTTGACTGAAATGAAAGATGATCATTTCTGTTGAGATATATCTTATAATTAACTTCCAAAATATTTGGATCTAAAATATTTGATAAATTACAACAACATGTTTGACAAATGACAACTAATATATATTAATTAGTAGAGATATCTATATGTAATTTTCTGTTGGATGGAGATAGTGCGTAGTGATCTAATTAAAAGTATTTTAGATATAAGACAAGGAGAAAACATATATAAAGTTTTCTTAATTTGTAAATTCTTTGATTTTTTTAAGTAAGTGTTCTAATTTTTAATACTAAAATGTACTTATTTGAAGTCGAAAGAGTTTATAGAAGGATTATTTGGATTTAACAGGTCAATTAGTGCTATCTCTAAGAATTTATTTAAACATTCTTATATATAAAATAAACAAATAGACTGAGATTTCCGCATGTTGATAGATGATATAGACTTTGCCACCTTCACACAATTAAAGAATAAATAATAAAAATTAAGAATTAAATAAGACTAAAGCTATTAAGTAATGCATCAACGATGCATATTATGCATTTAATAAGATGATCATAGAACGAACTCCAACCCAGCTAGTCTACTCCAAGAGTACTATAATTATAATTGTGAGAAGTCCTCAAGCTCAAAATCAAATAAGGAGCTTGCCGTGAAGCCCATGTCTAGATTTCCAAAAGAAGACTCAAAGCTCGCCGTAAAGAACTCCGCCGGCGAGCCGCCGGGAGTCGGATTACTTGCTACGTCGTCTTCATTACAGCAGTCATGCTTGGCAGAGCTGGAGGAGGAGACTAGTTGGGTTTCTTGTTTGCTGTGAACAGGAGGAGGAGGAGGAGGAATAGTGTTTGATCCAAAACTAATCAGATGAGAGTCTTTTGGACTGGAAGTAGTCTCTATGATTTGGGGAATGGTAGATGGATTCCCACTGCAAGTGTGTTCACCTTTGTAGATGATCACAAACTTGGAAGGGTCTTCCTTTGATTGCTGCACCTGCCTGGTTGCCATGCAACCTTGATCATATTTATGGGTGCATCTAAAATAACTCCTGCAAACAAAACTAGCATCAAATTTTAGCCTTCATAGATGGAAAGGAAATATTTGTATTAGTATAAGATCTCATAACTATATAAAGACTACGTACCTTGGGTATGTAGAGTTTTGGATTTCTTTTTCCCCATACTTCCGCCATGCTAGGCCATCTTCTGGAGTTATAGTCAGAACTTTTCTCCAAGAAGATGATGGTGATCTTTGATGAACCAAAAAAAGGAGGGCAATAGAAACAAAAAAAGAATTAATCTATTAGACAGGCATAATAAAAGATCTAATGATTAGAAAATAGAAGATTTAACTCATGAACAGATTAATAAATTTTAATGGTGTTACGATTAAACCAGTGCTATTGGTATTAGAACTCAAAAACACTCTGAGTAGTACGAGTGCTCACCTCTTCCTCCATCCTCCTCTCCTACTCCCACTTGATATCCCTCTCTTCCGATCATCTGAAAACTTCGAGGTACCTCTCGAGCCCACCGGGCTCCGGCCGGGTTCCGACGTCTCGCCATAATCCAACGCAGAGATAGCTTTAGAGATCGAGCTCAAGACCTCATTCTTGAACTCTACACTCATAGGCTCCCCTACGTGGGATTCTTGCATTAAGATCCTAATACGTGCCATCTCCTGGATCGCCGCCGCCGCACGACCGACGGGCAGGTATCCGTGGATACATGATGCCATTTCTGCGCCCCCCTTTATTCGAGTCAAAGTTAACGAAGTCTGTGGCCCTGGGAGGAGGAGGGGGACGAGCAGTTTGGAATTTTATAAAGGGATAGGGCTGTGCGAGGCGATCTCTTATTGGCTAGAAGGAAAGAAGTGATTGTGATACATGGGTTAGGATTTGCTTGCATACGGCGTTGCAGGGGATCTTTTGTGACAAAATGCATGTCGTCATTGGATGACACTAGGTATGATGACGTCACGGACACCACCCTGGCAGGTGGCGACTTCGTTTAAATTATTATAAGCATATTATTTTATAAATAAATCATTTATCTGATATTTTCTTGCTTTTTTAGATGTAACATTACTAATTAAAATTTTGAATTCAATATTATTTTATTATTTCAATTTTATGGTCAATATTATTCTTCCTAAAATATATATATATATATATACACGATCTGAAAAAGAATTGACCGCCTTTTTTTAAATATAACTTAACATTTCAATTTCTTTAAAAATATTTAAGTTTAAAAAATAATTCCAGACCATAATATCAAATGCTTTGAAATAATTTCAAGCCCTTGGAGTCCAGGTAGAGATCATGTATGAAATTCTATGGAAAATTTTAGTGGTTTCTTTTATCATTGGATTATATTAATAGTAATTAGATTATTTGTTATAATTAAGAATCATTGGTGGAAATGGCTATTGATTAGACCTGGTGGAAATCTTTTTCATAATTAATCTGTGTGTTATTTCCTCTCTGACCTTAATTTCCCATTTAGGTTGATGCTTCCTATGCATGCAGAGATGATTAAAATTTAGCTTTCTTGGGCCCATAGTTAGGGCCCAAATATATTGGAAATAGGACCATGAATCTATTATTATAATATTAGTTGGGCGGGCTTTATACAAATTTAGCATCCAAAGAGTAGTTTATTTGAATACATATTTTGTGATAACTCGTTAACTGTTCTAAAAACTTAAACGGTTAGATAATATTGTTTTATGCAAGTGAGTATTGGTAGTTGTATAAGATTCGATCTGATCTACTCACACTATGATATATGTGTAATATGAGAGAGTGTTGTTATTAATTTGAGAATTCAAATTAAAAAAATTAAATATCACAATTGTGTTTCAAAATTTTAATAGCTTGGTGAAATGATCTCATAAGGACTATATTTTGATTACCATTGGATGAACTAATAGAGGGATACTAGAGTTTATAAATATCGTTTTAGGGCAGCTACATTTTGACATGCTTCACAAACTAAAATTTCTAACCCTTTATTCTATTTATTATTTATATATAAATGTTATATGCTAAATGTAATATTATATACATAAATATTAATATACGAGTAACTTTTCTCATATATATGGTGCAAATTTTTTTAGGTGATACAAAAATACATGGGTCAAATGGTGATACTCATATAATAGGGTGCTACTAATAATAAAATCAAAAGATAGAAAATTCTTTCATAAATTTCTCTCAAAATTATTATTGTATCTAGTACATTATGTTTTGTTTAGCTTGAGGCTAAGCTTTGAACTCGATTAGGTAGTCTTTTTTTTACTCTTAATTTTTTAAGAGTAAACTTAATTAGATATGAAAAAGATTAAAAAAAATATATTTAGTTACTGAACCAGTTTAGATATCCCTAAACCAATTCGGGATACTCCGAAACTCAAAGCAAACAAAGCCTTAAACACACGATGTAGTATCTCTAGCTAAACAAGACCAAGTAAAACATACTGACAAAATCTACTGTCTTAGAATGGTTTAAGTGCGCTTAGCAAACACAATTAGCCAAACTTGACACCAAAACTAAGGAGCAATCTAGATCTTCAAAATCCTCACACTAGATCTTCAAACTAGACCTTTGATAGACATTGGCAAGATGACTTATTAAAGATTTACGACTGGATACCTACCTGAATATCCAATATTAAGAGATAATAATCCTGGTAGATATTATATTTTTGGTGAAAAATATATATTTAAACCCTCTCTTTTTATTCCCAATTCTTTCACCTATATGAATCGACCCTACTTTTCACCTTGAGGAAGAATAACATTTTGTCATAAATATCCTTTTATTTTAAAACCTAATTTCAAGAATATTAAAATTGCATGACAGATTTCGTTGAGTATTTTTCTTTTTTATTGTTCCTTCTCATAAGTGGAAAGAAAAAGGACATTTTTCATCTTATACGAATAACATTTTGTCTTCTTAAGTTGGGGAGAAAAACCTTGAGAAAAGTTTTGGAGGATTTGTTTCCTTCTATTTTTTCTATGGTGAATGAGTTGGGTTTTACTTACGAGTATGAATATTTAAGTGTATGTATTATTTTAATCTAATCTTAGACATAATGTGATATAAATAAAAATATAATATCTAAACCTTAGGGAGTAAATAATAGTAAAACGAGTGAAGATGGTACCAATTGGAACTCTAATTTACAGCGTCTACATTGTCTTAGATTGCTCATGAGGTAGTTGAACTCATACTATCTACCAGGGAAGTAGGAGTCTCAACTACTGAGATGCATTACGAATTGGAGATTATTATTATTTATTATTATTATTTTCTTTAAGAAATGGTCGACAAAACAATTCTTGATCAAAGATAGCGTAATCATAATAAGATTCAATTTATCTTCCAACTATGTGCCTCTTTCTCCTCCACCAAAACAAATTAAAGTACTAAGCTAACTTATTAAGGAGTTAATACCATTGACTTAAGGTCAAGCGTAGTTTGATTACTTTGACTGGATACTTCTGCATTGCGTTTGCCATGACGAATCCTTACAAACGACGAAGAAGGGATTCTTAGTTTTCTTTTTAAGTAGTTTCTAATGGCTCTTAGATTTAGTGAAGAGTTCCAGTATTGCTGAGTCAAGGTTTTAGAGTCTTTATACTAAGTCTATGGATTATGGACCACTCTAAAGAATATTCAAATCTATCACAACTCCATCACATCAATGGGTGATTGCTTGAGGTGGTGATTATTTGAATGAAACGAAAGATGATTAGATAAATATATATATATTAAGATAGTTTCTCATTTCTGTTCAGATATCTTAACTTCCAAATTATTTGGACCGGATAACAATATCAGTAGACAACCACATTTTTGAATTATATATATACATGTATATATAACAGTACTTGTGAAAATACTATCCATAATAGTATAATCCAATTGAAAATGTTTCAGGTATAAGAATTAAAAGTTGAATTTTCTATTATATGGTCTAGTCTTCAACACTGAAAATGCACTTGTTTGGAATCAAAAGAGTATATACGGAAGGACTTGCTAGATTAAGGAGGGCCAATTATTGCAATCTATGCATAAAAATTCATTAAAAAAAAATTCTTATACCCACTAATTATTTTCTAAATTTAGATGGAATTAAGGGTCCTCATTAGTATTTATGACTTCGCTTATGCATGAATGCAGAGATCCAAGAGTAAAAGGAAAGTTAATTTGTCACAATATGAGCAACATGCATTTAGACTGGGCAACCTTTACATCATGCACAAATAAATAATAGAAAATAGGGATCAAATAAGGCTTAAGCTGTTATTATAAAAGTACTGAATCAACAATGCATATGGTACCTTTAATCATATAACAATATATTTGTTGAGGTAGCCCAAGTCTCTCCCTAGGTGGAAAACAAAAAACAAAATATACTCCAAAGCTCTATCTAGCTTAGTGAGAAGTCCTCATGCCCAAAATCAAACTCAATGTCTTCAGCCTCAAAGGAGCTTGCCATGAAGCTCATGTCTAGGTTCCTAAAGGAGGACTGCAAGCTCGCCGTGAAGGACTCGGCCGGCGATCCGATGGGAGTCGGATTACTTACTACTTCTTCACTGCACAAGTCCTGGTTGAAAGAGTTAATGGAGGAGGAGACTAGCTGGGGATCTTGCTTGGTGTGAGTAGTAGTAGTAGTAGTCGTCGTCATCTTTGATATTCCAAAGCTAATAAGATAAGAATCTTTTGTACTAGGAGTTGTCTCCATGATTTGGGGAATTGTAGATGGATCCCTGCAAGTGTGTTCACCTATGTAGGTGATCACAAACTTAGAAGGGTCTTCCTTTGACTGCTGCACTTGCCTGGTAGCCATGCAACCTTGATCATATTTATGGGTGCATCTAAAATAGCTCCTGCAAATAAAACTAGCCTCAAATTTTTAGCATTTATAAAGAGGAAAACTATATATATATTTGTATACGATCTCACAATTAATTTCAAGGAACATATATAGTTTCTTATATATATATAATATATATAGACTACCTTGGGTATGTAGAATTTTGGATTTCTTTTTGCCCATACTTTCGCCATCCTTGGCCATCATCTAAAGTTTTAGTGAGAACTTTTCTCCAAGAAGATGATGGTGATCTTTGATGAACCCAAAAAAAAAAGAGAAAAATAATAAACAATTAATCCATTAAACAGGCATAATATAAGATCTAGAAAGAAAAGAAGAAGAAGAAAACAAGCCACTAACACATGCAATATGGCAAACTAGAGCTTGTTTTTTTTGTGTCAATTAATTCATATTTAGCTCATGAATAGAATCTTCGATTAAATCAGGGCTATTGAGATTTGAACTCGAAAACACTCAGAATAACTCATGAGTACGAATCTTATTATTGATATTATCAAATGATTAAACTACTTGTACATACGGAATCATAAAAATGGAGCTATAGACAAGTGCTTGCTCACCTCTTCCTCCATCCTCCTCTCCTCCTCCCACTTAATCTCTCGCTCTTCCTATCATCCGAAAAGATCGAGCCGCCTCCCGAGCCCGCCGGGCTCCGGCCGAGGTCCGACGTCTCGCCGTAATCCAACGCAGAGATAGCTTTAGAGATCGAGCTCAAGACCTCATCCTTGACCTCTTCACTCATAGGCTCCCCTACACGGCATTCCTGCATTAAGGTCCTAACACGAGTCATCTCCTGTTTCGCCGCCGCCGCACGATCGACGGCCGGCAGATCTCCTTGGATAGATGATGCCATTTTTGCCCTTTTCCTGGAATCGAGGTTACAAAAGTCTTCGGCCTTAGGGGAGAAGAAAGGGGAAGACGAGTTGTCTGGGTTCTTATAAGGGGAGACGCGAGACTTATGGGTGGGGTGTTAATGCATTGGGTTCGTGGCGACCTCTAGTTGGCTGAAACGGCGAAGTGACTGTACGAGGAGTAGGAATTTCTTGGACATGGGGGCTGCAGGGGATCTCTTGCTACGTAGGAGGACGAGATCCAACTCGTCATTGGATTACATTGATGGTGACGTCATGCAGTTGGCTGGCATCCCCTGGCAACTTCCTTTAATTTATTAAAATAAGTGCAAGTTGGAGATTGTTGTATAGAAAATGAGAGTAATTATGAAATAATAAGGTGGATGCCCTAACTCATTTATATAGGATGTTATTAATGTCTAATGTGTTATATTATTGGGATAATTATATTTTACCCCTTCAAGGTTTGAGGCAATTTCAAAATATTCCTCTGATATTTTAACACAATTTTAAAATATTCATACGTACTTTCAACTTAAGCACTTAACCTTCTTACGATCTTAATTAAAATATAATTATTATTTCTTTTTATAATATTTGATTAAACTAGAGATTGATTTTGAAGATCCTAATTAAATATAAAGTTATAGAGGATTAAATAAATTTTTCAATGCACCTAAAATTATAACCAGCTAAATTTTAGATAACAAAAATATACGTCTATTTAATATATTTTTTATTTTAAATGAGTTGGAAAGTTTATCAAATCTTCAAATTCGGCAACTAATTTGGTTAAATATAATAAAAGAATAAAGATTATGTTTTAGTCAATACTATAGAGGGGTTAAGTGCTTAAATTGATAATATATGAGAAATTTTGTGAAATTAAGCTAAACTATATATACCAAAATTAGTTAAATTTCTCTTATATTATTTTTGACAAATGAGAGTGAAATTTTGCTAATATCTTCTCCTATTGTGTAAACGAGCAGAGCTTGAGTCAACATTAGCTGGCTCGAGCTGAGTTCGAGGCAGCTTATATATAGAATGAATAAATATATTATATATGGTTAAATATATTTTATCATGTACTTATAGTCAAAATCACTTTACCCCCTATAATAGAAAAAGTTTCAAACTAGTCTCTATACTTATAACTAAATTAATTAATTTTTTTAATTTAACCAAGTACTATGGCTATTTTGATCATTTTATTATATTATATCAAAATTTGAATATCTTCTCAAACAAATGCGATAATGGCATTTTGATTATTTTGATATTATTCAGTTAAGTTTAACAAAAAATTTAACGATTTTATTTTAGTTATAAGTATGATGACTGACTTGAGAGTTTTTTAAGTACAGGAGGGTAAAATGATTTTAGTCATAAATACATGACATTTAACCCTATTATATATATAGTCAATAGTGTTGTAGATAGGCATCAAATCATTATTGGTGAATTGTATATTAATTTCTCTTTGCTGTCCGGCTAAACCAAGTTGAGCTTGAGCCAGCCCAGCTCTTCTTCTGTATTCTTCTTTTCATATAAATGTGTACTATAAAATACAGATCTAGAAGGTTTTGTACTATTACCTTCTAAATTAAATTTAAATTAAGCTTTCTGTTAATTTTGAATCAATATATTATATTTGAATCATATACTTTAAAACAACAATTGGATTCAATTTTTAAGTATATCATGAGACAAAAGCAATTTATATTGATTGGAGATAGAGTTTTGAATTAGTCTCTTATAATTTTGAATTAGATAAGATAGATTTCAATGTAATTCGAATCTAATCTCTTGTTGAATGGTTATCCGAATACTGCTCACTGACCTAGTTCTTAAATTCATAAATAATAAAAAAAAACTAGTAACAAATATGAAAGAGAGAGAGAGAAACCGAATGTATTATCCATCATATTAATTAATATTAGAAATCAGAATGAGGTATTGAAGTATTTGCTAAGACAAACCGAGCTAGACTCAACCGGCTTAAGCTCTATTATTTCACGCCAAATAGATAAGTGGTATAAGAAAAAGCCAACAAATCATTTGGAGTAACTGAGTAATACAAAGAGTATCTTAGAAGGTACACGAGAATGTTATTAATATGTATATAAATGCACAAAAAAGTAAGAGTATTTGTATCAAAAATCTCGAGAGAATGATATTGATAAGTATGTAGATGAAATCTCTAGAGTTTTGCTGATAGTAACATTGAGCTTTTGAAATTAAGTAGCATATATATATATTTTTTTATAATTTACATAAAAAATTCCTATAAAAGCTTAGTCATACTTTTTTTAGAAACTTAGGATATTTTAAGTGCAAATACTCTCCAAAAACAATGATTATCAATTATGCTATATTTGTAGGTCAACATCTCTACCATCTTAAGAAATCCTATCCAACAATGGCATTATTATATATCTTCTTAGTTACTGGAAGAAACTTAATTTTATTGGTATTAGCTGCAATAGGTAGATAAGTACATACATAGATTACTAGCTATAGAATCTAGCTCCTAGTAGGTGATATATTCTATAATCTATGGGTCAATGATTGCAGGAAGTTGCCACCTTTAGGAGAAGCATGCCATACACTCAGTGAGATTGTACTCAGTGAAATCTTGGTTGGCTGGTTTGCCAAAGCTGGATGGCATCCCAGTGAGAGAGATAGGAGTTGCAAATTAATCATGAAGGGTAGCAAGAAGGAGAGAGAGGTTTTTGTTGTTGTTGTTGTTTTATATATATATATATATTTATTTATTTATTTGTGGCTCTTTTATGTTGTTGGAATTGAATTTTTACAAGTGAAATGTTTTGCAGATAGTATCTTAATATTTAGGGCCCAGTTATGCTCTACAGGTTAAGGAATTTCTGAGCTAGCTTTCAGGAGACAGCGAGGGATCTTTACAATGGTATTATTATAGAATTTGACTCTAAAATACTCATAAAGGTGCATACGAGGAGGAATCATTCCCCTCGCACACAGATAATAGACTAATAGTATTATTGTGTATGACTATTTTTCCATCTTTTTCTTCTTTTGAAACTGTAAAATCTTTCACACATATAGAGAGGAGAATTTTGGGGCTGACTAAACAATAAATTCAGATAAAATAGCTCCTCCAGGTATCTTTTGGAGAGGCACTGTCTTTATACTTCATGAGCTAGCAAACATCATTTTTGTAGGCCTCAACTGAGTTCTTAGCTCTTTTATATGTGTAAAATGAAAATAAAATTAGGGCTCACTTAAGCACAGAGGTTAGGCTTCTTGTTTTGTGTAGTTATATGGAGTTTTGTTTTTTACTGGCTATCCTATTGGTTTTTTATTATTCAATATCTATATTTTACTTTATAGTTGTCTTAAAGAAATACTTTTATGTTATATTGTTTTGAAAATTAGAAATATAGATATTTAAAATACATCTCAGTAATATTGCCTGGCATAACAATAATATTACTCAAGTGAGTTAACTTAAGGATATGTATTTATCCTAATTCTCACATAGGATTAGTTTAACAAATACATATGGTAGTGACTGGTCCAGTGAATTGACCAATAATATAGTGTTTTTAAAGTAACTAAAAAAAAATACATGAATTGAATGATAAATATTTATATGATAAAGTGTTTAAAAATAATGAGGATAATAGCACGTGACTGTAACATGGGGTAGATATTATATTTTTAGAAATTTTATAAATCATATTTTATATTTTATCTATTTTATAATTCACACTCGTTTTTAAAATTTTTATAACTCGATCTCTCATTTTTTTAATAATTTTATTTAACACCCTATTATTGTTTTAAATAATTAACATTATCTAAATTACTAAAATATCCTTACCTCTCTATCGCTCGAATTTCTCTAATCTTTTCCTTCCTCCTTTTCTACTTATCTTATTGGAAAGATCGGAGAAAATGAGATGATGAATGAAAATATATTTAATATATTATAACACAATATTATTTTGTTGATACTGCTCAGATTAACCTAAGGTGTTAAATAAAAATTACAAGAAAAAAAGAGTTAAGTTAACAAATTATCAAAGACGAAATATAAATCATAAAATATAGAATGTGATTTACAATACAAATAAAAATTACATATAAAACCTTGCATTTATTTTTTTGAATTCACGTTCACCTTTTTGTTACTCACCGTAAGAAAAAGATATTGGAAAGTAGAATATATTGTGATTTTTTCCAAAAACATCCTCCCATATTTTAAAGAGGAAATTCTCTTCCGAGAGACATGGTGGAGGTGGAGAGTAACATCTTTTTAACTATAAAAATTTGCATCTAACACTCCGATTTTTCGTATTTTTACAATGTATAACCTATATTTCTAATATTTATAAATTACATCTTATATTCTTATCAAATATTTGTAGAATCACCATGAGTTAGATTAACATCAGATGGTATAAAAATAAAATATTTGGTCTAGTTTAAGTGCTTTTTTTTTTTTAGAGTACCCTGATACATTTAGTTAAAATCTCAAAGCTGGAAGAGGAAGGAAATTGGGGCTCTTCATTCCTCTCTTTTTCACTAGATAATTCTTCATAAGTATGCTTTTAGTGCTTTTAAAAATTAATTAGATCATTTAAATTAGACCGTACCAATTTCTAATCTTAGGATCTATTGTATTTTATGTTGTAGATGAGATAGATTGTTTGGTTATATAAAGATAGTTTACAAATAAGCAAGGTGCGATTTCTTAAAATAAAATAAAAAATAAAAAAAGAATACCGTGTGTAAAATATCACATGTACGCGAATTCGTGAAAATACAGGGTCTGAAATATAAGTTTTCTATAAATGTTGCATATGTTAACAAAAACGAGGGGTTTATTTGTTAAATCCATGACATTTGAAATCAAGGTTATACATGGCTAGAACCATCACCAACGAGGACACCGCCAACGGCACTGGACCAAACAACCATAACAAGAAAGGAAGGGTGGAAAACAGCAAACGGTTTCCAACGGTCGCCAACACCCACCCCCTCTTGAGCATCTTCTCCGTCTGCTCGTGCAACAACTCCCCGGTGGCATTTATGAGGAAGTTCGCGTCGATGATGGTTCCCACCGCCATGGAGCTACACAGGAAGCTGAGCAGCAGGAGAAGGGAAGCCGAGCCGTACTTGACAAGTATGGTGGAGCCTCCCTGCGCCCCGAATACCTCGCGCCGGAGAAGGTGGGAGGAGTTGTAGGCGTTGTTAGCGAGGGCGGCCATGGCGGTGTTGATGAGGATGGCGACCGTCGCAGAGAGGATGGCAGACATTAGGGTGTTTCGGAGGCTCTGGACCCCCAGCATGCCTTTCTTCTCCTGTATTACGTAAAAGCTACCAAATGATATTTTTTTATAGGATAAATTTTATTATCTTTTTTGTATTATTATATAGCTTAATTTCGATCTATCTTAAGCAATTTAAACAAGAAAGAAGTAGTATTTTTTTAATCTAAGTTTTAGAGTTTAAAATATTTATTACTAAATTTCTTTTCTTGCAAAAAGATAATAATTTTCTTTGTTCATACTATGATGCCATGTAATATTTGATAGCTTGTGACCCATTTAAGCAATCTATACAAGGGAAAAATAGTGTTTCCTGTTTTTGAAAAAGCTCAGTAATGAATCTAAGTTGAACTCCAATAGTAGAAGACCATCCTCATGACTTCTCTCACCTGCAGAATGGTTCTGATCCATTTTGTTCTCCTCTTGATGGTGATTCCAATTGTTGTAGCTGGGTGTTTGGCTTTGGATCTTTGCCAGAGATAGGCATGGTAACCTGCAGTGAGGAAGAGGCTCAAGGGGACTAGTGTGATGTCCAAAGGATACCTGCACAAATCCCACATCATGCAAATGAATGAACTATGAATGCACAAAGTCCACTACTACTCTTTATAGAACCCCATTGTAGTGCAAGAAGTGGGTAGAAATATATTGGTTGGAGTTAGGTCATGGGCATCATATGTCAAATAAATAATAAGTCCCCTTGTCTTAGTGCTGTTGTCTTAGTGGTCAATGTTCATTGTTCTTCTTTTTTTTTTTTCCTTTGATCACTTAATCAAAACCAAAAAAGCTGTTCATAGTTTTTTTCTTTCTTGGTCAGATAGTTGGGTTTTCTTTTTTCAAATATAATAATTGCCACTAAATTTGTCAAAGTATCATAATTTAAGTGCAATCTTTTAGTGAAATATTTGTAGGACACTTTTAAAAGATAATTATCAAAGGTTTTAATACATATAATCGAGTAAATTAGATATCTTTCAAACTATTTTAATCAATTTATACAAAGGTAAAATAGTCGTCTGTTTTCCAATATATATAAATCAATTTTAATAGTTATTAGTTAGATTTAGTTAATGAGATAATATTTTTGAAAGAACTCGACAACTATGATATTTTAACGGCAAATATATAAATTTACCTAAATAATTTTGTAAAGAGGAAATATATGATGACTTATACTCTAATTAACCACAATATTTTTTTTTGGCACTTTGGTTAAACTCTTTTTACTAAATTATCATTAGATGCAACTTTATGCTGTGGAAAATTGACGGCCATATAATGTTAGGTAAAGTTGAATAGAAAAGTACTCATAAAAGTCTTAGCCAAATCTAATAGAGAGAAAGAACCTTCAAGAAAGTAGTGCATTTGTAAACTAGTCATGGCCTCTCAAATTTAGATCTCTAGGTGGAGGCCATGTAGCCTAAAGAGATCATTCTGTGGGTATGTGGTAGTCTGCTATATAATAACACAAATTGATCTAATAACTTTGTTTGATGGCTAACATTTAAGTAGAATAATTACATTAAGACGCTCTAGATTTTTGACTCGCTAAACTATACAACTTATCGCTAACATTTCGCTCGCAACTTTACTCTTTTTATTTTCACCTAGATAATAGTAGAATGGTCTCCATGTATTTGTCGCGAAAGCAATATCTATTGGGGCTTACTGCTTCTCCAAGCCATTCTCCGCTCACCAGGCTCAGAGCAAATTTGATGCTTCTCAGTGTGATCAATCGTGGGGATCTAATAACTCTGGTTGCACTGACTCTAATTCTATGACTCATGTATTCGTTTTTTGGCACAATTGGTACCGTCGAAGGCCTGACTACATATTGAATCCTACTTCAAGAAGATTAATTCCAAATATCTAATAATTTCATGAAGAATAAGCTCTCATTTTTAACCTACCATTTCACCTTAATGTAAAATTCTACCTCTTGTTTGCAATTTTATGCATCTAGCCATGAATTTATGAAGAACATATCTAATTCATTAGGTTAGGTGTCATTTAGTTGAAGAAAAACGAACTCCTGCTCATGAATCATGGATTCCCTATTCCCTATTCACGATTTATAGCTAAACAGTACCAGAATTTAGTAACTAAAAATTTGGTTGCAGTTCCTCCTGTGATCCCTTAACTTTATTTTCCTATTCTAACTTGGATTTTAAAATTTGAGAGGGATAAGTATCCTACTTCAACTAAGTTGAAAAAATATAGGTAAAAATCAAATTTATTTCGGTAAGACATATAAATAAGATTTACTTACGATCGCTCTCATCACTTCAATACCTAAGTATCCTCTTACACGCGTTTTTGCAATAAACTAGTCTTATAATGTAAAAAGATTTCGTCTGAATAGCACATGAGCTATGAATTGATCTTCATAATGTGTCATTATAGATAGGCAATGAATTATCAACTAAAAAGTTTTAAAACATCTGAAGATTTAAACACTCAAATAACTGAAATAATTCACATCACACTTTGGTTAAAAAAATATGCTCCATTAAAGAAACTATAACCCTCTAGTGTATTCCTCTTGTCCTCTTTGATAGATTGGGATCATCTCTAGTTCAGACTAAGAGATTTAGGTTAGGAAAACCTGGATTAGCAATTGTTTCTAAATTTTCCTTAATCAGTTTTGCCATGTGTTACGAATTCTGCTTTTGATATGATTCGTAACGATTCTGAACCGGTTTAAGCATGTAATGAATATCGGAGGATCTAGCCATTGGATCTTATGAAATTTTAAATATATTATTTCTTGAAGAGAACTTTCTAATGAATTTAAGATCACGATGTTTTAATGGCTAGATCTTGAGATATTAGTCGAATAGTGACTAAAGGTCGGATGAACCATAGTTTGTTAGCTCTTCAATGACTAGATAGATGCTAGGAGAGCTATTTTGATGTGAAAGGGAAGAAGTTATTATAGAAGTGGGGGATTAGGAGTTAGAGAAGGCCGACCAAAAACTTGGACGATGGAAGGAAGGAGGTGGGAGAGAGCATAAATGGCTAGAGCAAAAAGGAGGGAGATAACGACAACAATGTCGTTCTAATTATTAGATAAACTATAATTAGAGTTTTCTCCACATATTTATATAAGCTCACCCTTGTGACCCAAATAACCAAATTAAAATCCTAACAAACCAACAATTTTCACCGCGGTGCGTTCGAACACGCCCAATCGCTTTCGAACTATTGTTTGGTAAACGGGATGAAGACCTAGGCGCCTCCGTGTTGCCTAACCCTTTGGCCGGACTATTGTTGCGAAGATGTGCAGGTGTTTGAACGGCCGCATTTGAATGGGGTTCGTGGTCGTTCGAATGCGCAAATCACTTTTTCTATTTTTATGAACGTGTGCAGGCGTTTGCATGTCCCGTTCGAACGCGATCATTGGTGTTCGAACGCCCCCCTCGGCAAAAAGCTTTTATTTCTATAAGCAAAAATTAAACTACATAAATAGGCTCATCCTAATAAACCCAATATTATGAGTAAATCCAATCTGACCGAGTCGTATCACCATAACGGTCTGCATTTGATTACCTTTCATTAATTGAATACATGTGATTCTCATGTATTTTTTTTTACCTAAATGAACAACACTTCAAACTTATTATCAAATGGGGTCTAATTTACTGTAGCCCTAATAAAAACATTGAATTGATTAATATTTTTTCTAAGCAAAAATACTAATTACTTCAATATTTTTGTAGTGTCCGGTGATAAAAATGCAGATCAATTTAGTATTTTTGTTAGAGGTACACTGAATTAAACTCCGTTGGTAATAAGTTTGAGTGAGTATATTTCGGTCAAAAAATAAATATAAAATGGGTCTCGGTCAAAAACTCGTTTATATCCATACTACATAAAATTACACTTAGAAGAAAAATTGGACTAAACTTTATTCTCTTTTAACACATACAACACCAGTTTTCTAGAAACATTGAGAGCATTTTTGATATTTAATATTAATACCCCTATTTACTTATATTTTAACAATTAAACACCTCTTTGTTTATGGTTAATATTACATTCACCACCCTAGTATTGAAATTAAAAAAACATCAATAAGTGTAACTAGACTTGATCAAACGTCCTAGCCCGCCCGTGCTCGGCTCAGACCTAATTTAGGCCCGGCTCGAGCCCGAACTACCCATGGGTGGCATCGGCCAGCCTTTTGCCTGCCTGTTCAACCCCCCTCGTTTGGCCCACAACTGGCCCGCTCATTCTACTACAATAGCCCACTCGTTCTACTACAGTAGTCTGCCCGTTTTGCTATAGTGAAAACCAACGAAAATTTTGGTACTGTACTATTTTACATTCTTTTAAGCACACTTTTAAAATTTTTAAATTTATTATTATTATTTTTAAATGGAGGAATATAAATATTTTTTTTAAAATAAGCTAAGGTAAAAAAATTTCTAAAAATAGTTAAAATGTGAGTTGGCCTGAGTGATTGGTAGGTCGGGCCGGCTCGACTAGTCTGATCTCTCACGGGCCGACGGGCGGTAATGGGCTAAACTATTCTAGCACGGCCTGAACCCGGTCGGGCTCGAATGATTGGTGGATCGAGTCGTGAATAAATAGTTAAGCTCGATTGGCCTGAAAAGCCCGACCTGAACTCGCCCCGACCTGCTGGATGATCATGTGTAACCACAATCCAAAACATAAATAAATAGAACAGGGTCCCACTAAAAAATACACTCTCTCAAATTTTTTAATATTTATATATGAATCACTTGAAGAGTGGGGGCGTTTTAAGTGTTTCTACATGTTCTCGTGAATCTCCTGGGATCATATTTTATTTTATACTTTTTATAAGCTTAGATTTAGTTATAGGATAATTTTATTTAGACTCTTCAACTATTATTATTTTTTACATGCATTTTAAAAATAAAATTTGCTTTAAAGGTTAGGATAGTTATATTTTTATAATTATCGGGTATCTTATTGTAGTGACAAATTTGCATATAATATTTAGTTTTTTAATAAAATTATAGTTAATATTCTATATTTTTACTGTTTAAATCAAGTCATTTAATTTAGCGAATGCGTGCAAAAAATATCCTATCATTAGATGAGTTATTTAAACTTAACTAAATCTCTAAGTTAAGTTAACTAAACTAAAAAAAATTATAAAAATACTCTCAATTAAATCATACTAAGAATATTTTAATTATTTTAAAATAAAATATCTCTACTTAATGATATATTCTGACCGCGTTAATTTAAATTTAATTCAGAATATTTTCTATATATATTTGCTAAATTAAAATAATAAAGATGCAGGGTATAAATTATAATTACTTTATAAATCAAGGTGTTGCTTAGAAATATTTCTCGCCTACTGCTTTCCTTTTATATTTTTATATTTGCCATCGGTAACCGATCCACGGAAGTCGTCTCCAGCGATCTCTCTCTCTCTCTCACTTTCGAACTAAAAACCCTCTCTATCTCCCCCCTCTTATGTAAGGAGAGACTAAAAGGATGCGTCGCAGAAGCCATCCTCTCGTTCGAAATCTAGGGTGTTTACTAGGGTTTCTGCTCCTCTTGTGCGATTCCGCCTTCCAAGCTCTCGCCTCGATCCACGACTACTCCAATGAGGTCTTCGCGCCTCGATCCAATTCCTACTTCTTCCACGGGGGAAGCGAAGGCCTCTACGCCTCCGTGGGATCCAATTCCTCCGAGGGCAACTCCTTCATCCAGTAAGTTGCCGATCTTTCTAGATCCATTCCTCTTCTAGCTGTTTCGATCCGATGTTCCCCATTTCTTGATAGCTCGTCTAATTGATTGACTTGATCCTCGTAGCAAGTTATGTTCTTATTTTTCCAATTCGGAGGATATTAAAGGATTGTGCTGAGAATGTGTACTTTGGGAATGCGAGTTGTGATTACTGACAAAGATTTTTTATTTTTATTTTTGTAATTAGACCTGTTGTTTAAAAGGTTTTATAGGTCTTGTTTACGATCATTTGGCAATGTGGAAAAGACACCATCTTGCAAAACGTGGTTTAGAGAAAACAGTAATTGTATTTCTGTATATGCTTTAAAGTAGCCACTATATGTTGATTACATTGGACTACTACTGTTAAGCAATGTAGGCCATTCTATCTGTGGACAACATGTAGAGTCTGCAGTAAATTCTTTCAGCATAAGTTGAAAGAAAGCTTCTTTTTTTTTTTTTAAAGTAGGAAAACTAGCATCAAGGAGCTTATTTAGATGTCTGGTGGAGTATATGCTGTTATAAATGTGCCACTACCATAGGAAGTTAATGAGCTATAATGTCCTTTTGTTCTTTCAGGTTTGATTCTATCACATTTCGGAGGACAAAGCAGTCAGCATCCCGGCATCATGACATGCAACAAAGTACTGGATTAGTGGAGGCTATAATAGTTGAAATCAAGGATAGGGATAAGATTGGCGGTACATACTTTGGTTCTGATGCTATATGTTGTAATCGATCTCTTCACAATGAGCAGTCTTGTAAAGTAGGGGAAGTTATTATTCGTCCAAATCTGGAAAACCCAGGTTGGCCAAAACGGATTCAGACATTCTTTGATGGTGCAAATGAAGAAGCAACTATGGTAACTCAGGCTGTATTTATAAATACCACTGGAATGTACTATCTTTATTTTATGTTTTGCGACCCTCAACTTGAAGGAACAATAATCAAAGGTAGAACAGTTTGGCGGAATCCACAAGGTTACCTTCCTGGGAAAATGGCTCCATTGATGACATTTTTTGGTTTCATGTCACTAGCTTATCTTCTACTTGGTCTCTTCTGGTTTCTCAAATTTGTGCGATTTTGGAAAGATATTTTACAGCTTCACTACCACATCACTGCTGTAATTGCTCTAGGCATGTGTGAAATGGCTTTCTGGTACTTTGAGTATGCTAACTTTAATTCAACCGGAACAAGACCGATGGGAATAACCTTGTGGGCTGTCACATTTACTGCTGTGAAAAAGACTGTATCTCGTCTTCTTCTCTTAGTTGTTGCCATGGGTTATGGTGTTGTTCGGCCAACATTGGGTGGGATAACTTCTAGAGTTTCTCTTCTTGGTGTCGTATACTTCATTGCTTCAGAGGCACTTGAATTGGTTGAACATTTGGGAAACATCAATGACTTCTCTGGAAAAGCAAGGCTGTTCCTAGTGTTGCCTGTTGCTCTCCTTGATGCAACCTTTATTATTTGGATATTTTCATCACTATCCAAAACTTTGGAAAAGCTGCAGGTAAATTTTCTTAGTATCATGTTATGGAACCGTTGCTAGTGTTCTGTTTTCTTACCTTGTCTTCATTTTTACCTGAGTACACTTTATTCTTTTCTATTTTATTTCTCTTTGATGTGATGACTTATATAGTCTTAGTTCTACATCTAAAACTGAAAAAAATAGCAAAAGGGAAAAAAAGAAGATATAAGTGTGGGACTGTACTTTAACATGGAATATACCAAAAGGTTGCTAAACAGTACAGAATCAGATATGCAATATATATTTTTAGTACTGTCTCCTTCTATATCATATTTAAGCTCAAGTTCTATTCTCTGGTGATGTTTTATGATTCATACTATCTTGTCTTCTTTAACTATCCATGTACATGCTTTCTTCTTTGAAAAGGATTAGCAGATACAGATATCTACTTCATTCCATTAGCTGTAAAAGCTGTTACAACCTAACGTAAATGATGTTAAGTACAAAGCAAGTTGTTGTGGCGCACTTTGCATGGCTGCTCTAATCTGCATGTGATTATATATGTATGTGGGAGCAGATGAGTATGATCACGTTGTAAAATCTAAATAAAGAATCTATGTAATCTATCCAAGTTCTTTTAGGCCTTTTTAACTTTGCTTAAGATGTCCAATCACCAATTCATTCACACTCTTGCTCCATATTGTACCTCGATTAGTTGTTTAGTTATGGCATGATGTTAACAACTAGACTTCTATTTAGGTGTTATTTATTGATCACAAGGAAGAGGAGGTAAGATTTACTTTTATGAGGGGATGAAATGATGTTGGGGTTAGGTTACGGCCTGCAGGCAAATGAAAAAGCACGAGTACAGAATGAGTGGTATATTTACAAGAATTGACCCTTTGCCTTTGGAGTAATTGCCTTCATGTTCTTTTTGTAGTGTCACTTTAGAAGTTATCAGTTCTGGGTTACTGATGTAAGCTTAATACTAAAATTTAGCTTGTTGAGCTATATTTATATATTGTATATGGATGTACTGAAGAGTTTGATTGCTGACGCTTTACTGATAGTTTTCAGAAAAGATACATTTTGTATAATATGGGTTGAGAAATAATGACTGTTCTTTTCTCCTCTTTTAATAGTTTTGCCAAGGTTGGAGCTGTTTAAGCACACTAGATGTTGAAGCATAGAAAGAAAATATATATGATTTAACTTTTGATAGGCTGCTCTTCATAATGCTTCTTGTTATATGGCTCCAATTTTTTTTATTTGCAACAGCTTATGGATCTTTCACCTGTATATTATATCATTCATAGATGGATTTACACCAATCTTTTATAATTTTATTACTCAAATTGTCCTGTGTTCTCATTTCCTTTTCATTTTTTGAATGATATTTCAGTCACGAAGAAGCATTGCTAAGCTAGATCTGTATCGGAAGTTCACCAATTCCTTGGCAGCATCTGTACTTATCTCTGTTCTGTGGATTGGTTACGAGGTATGTTCCCTGTCAATTATTCTTGAGGATGTCCACAAATGCTTAGCTTGCTGTTCGCATGTTATATGTTTATCCATGGACATTTCAGCTTGAAACTAACTTTGCAATTCTATTAGAAGGGAGAGTTTGGTTAATCGATACTTCTATCCACCTCTCATTACAGCAATATTGATAACAAGAAACGGATATATTTGCCTCCCAACTGTCACACGTGACATCTATTATATATTACGGAGATGCTAACAATGTATATGCATGTAAAGTTTAGTATATAGTGGTATAGGATATGCTTAGGACCTAAAATTGAAGCAATTTGCACTTGTAGTCATTCTTACTAGGAGGTTGATGTACCTGCCATTCAAATCTCATGTTATCCTCACCCTACAAATGGAGTTCCTAATCAATTAAAATTAGATTCTTTATGCCTTGGTTAGTATCGACTCATATAAACCTTGAATTGGGAAATGGCATTGGAATTCTCACTAGTCACTATTACCATCTCTCTGCTCACATTTTTCACATTGCGTGTCAGTTCAAGAAAATATTTGGTTCTATAAGGTTTGATTATTCAGGTATGCTTCTAGGCATATTTGTTGTGATGGAACGTAATATCTTGGCACAGACTCTGTGATTGCTATCACTTTTAGTGGAGACATGCTTCCAGTTCATTGTTGGGTTTCTCATATCTGGGCATCATCAGCATGTACTTTATAGTTAGAATTCCAGACTAGGATGACCAGTTTCTCTTTGAAGGCAGTTTGAGGTGGGCTATGGTTTTATTGGGTTCCTGTGTAGACTTTGTATTTGTCCAGTTGTATGACAGTAAAACATATATGGTTATACACATAGGGGCCGTTTTGTTTCTTGTGTTTCAAAACACAATATCTAGTGTTAAATGAGAAATCAATGTAAACGAAAGTCTGATATCTTTCCTCTTTTCTTCCTATTAAAGGTTTGAGAGAATGTATTTTGACATCCACTTAATTAAGGTGGATGTCAATATGCTGCATGTGAGCCCATCCTAATCTTTGGAAATAATATTTCATGGAATCCGTAAACTTTTTTTTTAATATTATACTTTATATGTTTAGATGCGTTTTTTCTAGATATATGAAGCCAAATGACCTCATATACTTCGCCTTCTTGGCTCTTTCACTCTGCAATCTCATCTTCTGCCTTGAAACTGAACTTTGAGGTTTTACAACTTGCAGGGGGTTGAGATTCTACATGTTAATCTAGGACATATTAGATCAAGATGAAGGCAGTTTTTTTAGTTATGAGATGAACAGTTTCTTGGAATGAACATTGTAAAACATATGGATATGAAATATAAGTTCATACTTTACCCAAAAAAAAAAAAATCTTATTCTACTAGTGTAATGCCACTGCAATGGGTTTGTGTAATTCCACTGTATGCTAGAACTTTCATGACTTAATGACCATAAGGACACCTAAGCTGCACTGCTCTCAGATTCCAAAAGCAGTTGCTTTTAGCTAGTTAGGGAGACTACATAAAGTTAGAAGGCTTGTTTTCAAGTTGTAGTAGAAATTCCATCTATATCTCAGTACTGCTATGCTTTAAATACATGCAATTAGGGAAGCCAAGGAGTTCTTTTGAACTTCAAGTTTCAGTTCATAAGTTAGTTTACTCCTTATGATCACAGCATACATTTTGCACATTCAGTTCCTTAGGCTATGGTAGTCCTATCAGAATCTCCTGAATTTGAATCATCTTTCTTGAATTATAAGATTACCTCCTAAGAATATTTTGCTAAACTTGGTTTCATAGACAATAATTTTACAGGGCAGATGAACTGGCTGGTGGCTGCAAACACTAATATCTAAAATTGAGGACAATCTTATGACTTTTTCTTATCACCAGAAACAGATTCATAATTTGCTAACAGCTAGTCATATTTTCTTTTCTTTTTTTTTGTTTTTTTGTTTTTTGTTTTTTGTTTTTTGTTTTTTTTTTGTTTTTTTTTGCAACAAACAGATGCACAAATTGGTTATAATGGACACTGATATTTTTAGTTACATATGCATCTGCTTCAAGTAGACAGAGTACCTGATGATTTGAACTATGAAATGCAGCTGTACTTCAATGCTACCGATCCATTGAGTGAACTGTGGCAAAGGGCTTGGATCATCCCAGCATTTTGGAATTTACTCTCATATGCACTCCTCGCAATCATTTGCATCCTCTGGGCTCCATCTCATAATCCAACAAGGTACAATTCTCATCATTTCTCGCATTCCTGAATCTTATTCATAACAAAATTGTCTTTGAATTGAAACTTATTTTTACTTTGCACATTATAATCTGGATTGATCACAGAAACAATTTTATCACCAGCCAAGATCTCCGCTAAATAATTTATATATTTATCTGGAAATATAAGATCACTGCAGCTACGGAAAATTAAAGTTACCTTAAAATTAACTGTAACAATGATCCTTTACTTTAATTAGGCAATTTTAATTTTTTCATCTATAGCGTAAATTGGTTTAGGGAAATTTTGATGAAAACGATATCAGTATAACTATTAAAAGAGTAACTTTTATTTACTGCACAGGCAAACTTAACATTATAGTAAAATTTTGGATCAAAGAGTATTCAGAAAGTACCACAACATTTTACATGATTTGCATATGAAGAGTACATATTGGAAGAGGGAAATTGGATTCCTTCATATGCAAGCCATTACATTTGTTCAAGAAATTATAAGTTTCAGGCTTCAGGCTTTACATATTCTTTTGTCTAATACTATTTTTTGTTTCTCTTTTCAATGTTGCTTTCTAGTTGATATTCTCTAGTTTTTTCTGAAATAATTTTCCCACATAATTCATTCAGTTTCCGTCTTATGTTCCATGAATCTTCGTGGAACTTTTGCTAGATATGATAAATTGTATCATAAATTTTACATTGTTAGCTTCTTATCATATGCCTATTTACTCAGTTTCTGGATAACAAGTCTCATCTTGTAGGCAGAATGGACTTCCCCCATTGGACTTCATATAGCCATATAGGTTTTCCTAATGTTTGATTTTTATTTTTCTCATACAACAGTATGGGATTTGACTTCCTTCGACGGATGGTCAGCCCTTTTCAGGAAGTATAATTTCTTTTAATCTCAGTGCTTGATTGAAATAATTGTATTATATCAAAATTATACCAGCTTTTTCTGGCCTTTTATGTAGACCTTGATGTTAACAGAACTACAGAAGTAATTTTATGGAATCTGTAATATAGTTTCTCGTTTCTCTATGCTTAATATCTGTTGATAACCTACTTGAAATGCCGGGAGATTTGATTGAGCATGATTACCTTTCATACTGAGTTAGATATGATTGCCCCAACGATAATGTGTAATAGCTGATAGTATTCAATGGGTCCTTGCTATACTATCATTCTGGGTTGTATGCAGATAAGTCTTAGTTATTCTCTCTTTCTGATATCAGTCAGTAGATCTTTCCATCAGAAGATAGCGCAGAACATAAGCATGCTATTTGGAAAAGTAAATTTTGTGTCTTATTAGGAGTTAGTTTTAAAAGTGGAACTTGGCTATACTGCAATTATTACTATGACAATTAGGAAGTGGCAAAAACTATCTTCTTTCCTCCATAATCAAAATTTTGTTTTCTCTTGTGTTGTAAATGTTTTGTTTAAATTTCTACAGATATGCATATTCAGAAGATACTGGTGATGACTTTGATGAGGAGGGAGTTTCACTCACAGGAAGTGCAGCCAAAGGAATAGGAGATATTGTAAACAAGCTGGAAAGAAAGGAGAGGAAGGCTGCAGATCATGTGTTTGGTCTTGGAGATGACCTTGAGGAGGATAAGCGGGAGTGAAAAACTTCTACCTTTAGATGGGATTCAAATTCTTGCATTATGATGCAGGTATGTTAACATCATATCTTGTAAACCATGTTAACCTAGAAAAGGATTGATGTAGTTAATCATCACACTTGCAAATAATGATTGTTTCTTGTACAATGACTTTTTCACAATGGACAAATTAAAAACATGATTAACATCATGACACCTTAGCGAAGAAGCACAGGCTAATATGTGCATGTGAACACACTTTGACATGGGCACTGAAAATCGCACTTCTACTACATTTCTTCAAATTTCAATTAATTCTGACTAAATCTTTTTTCCCCTTTTGATTTTACTACAAACCATTTATTGTAAAATGCTTTGTACTGTTGTAAACTTTTTTTTACTATTGGGATTCTCTCCTGATCTATTTACTCCTTTATCCAATTGTGTTAGTTGTGTGATTAAAAATTTAATATTTACTTTCCATAAACCAGTGCCTCTGTAAATCATCCATGTAAAGAATCAAGCACACTTCCAAATGCTCCAATATCATCTGTTCATGTCTATTAAAGGGCAAAGCAGTTGTATTTATTCATATCTAATATATGAATGTATGATTCATTTTGCAATATCCTCTTCCAGGAAATTGAACTTTCATATCAGCTGACGTGGATATGGCTCTCCTACTAAATCTCTGGAATCTTTATAGGTGAATGGCATAAAAGGATAGATGTGTAAGTGAAACCTCACTCATAGTAGGAAACATCCATCCCTCTTCATATTTTCACATGATTACCTGTTCACTAGGAATATATGAAATAGAAAGAGTTTCAGATCAAGAATACAAAATCTGGAGAATATAAGTATTATACTTTCAGTGTACTTGTTGTAATGCTTGGTACTGTAGATTGATAACAATATTCTGTGTGTCAATCATCCTTCCCAGAAGTGCTTGGAATTGCCTCTTGATGATTTACTCATTTTGATTAGTATGCACTCAGAAAGTTTGATGTAACAAATTTGGAGCAGGTCGGGTTCAAGAACTCCCTTGTTCTAGACGCCATTTCCGATGATTTCCCTACGTTTCCAGAATGTATCTAATTTTGGGCTCTCTATGAAGGCGACTAAGTAGATGAGTAATGGGTCTGGTAAACGAAGCCAGGCAGGTAAAAGATGGATTACATGGGAGGAGGAATAGCAGGGGAGATAATTTGAGAATAATGGATAGTTATGTGCTATTTATGTTTACTACTTGAAATTTAAAAAAAAAAATAGTGAGAAAAATTGATTGGCTGACATTTATATGAAAAGGTGTACAAAAGATTGACACATCTTTAATCTTTCTCCAAAAAAAAAAAGATAAATATAGTTACTATCAAAGAGGATATTGGAGTTCAACATCTATATCATATATCTTGAAAAATGTAGCACTCGGCATGGGAAAAAAAGTTTTTTCCTGGTTCCTTGATTCACATGCAGCATTATTCTCTTAGATGCGTTCTGTTTGAACAATAAATTGTTCGTTATTTAGTTTAATTGGAGAATTAAGTTCTCACTTATCTATTTTAAAGAATAAATAAAAATAAAAATAAAAGAATAAGAGGAAGTATTCTAGTTGGGAATTATTTTCTTAATACAGATTGATGGAGTATTTTAAGCCTATATTTATAATAAAAATATTATAATTTTAGAAAAAAGAAATTATTACTCCTAATTTACATCCAAATTAAAGTTATTTTTATCATTTGGTGTATAATTTTATTAATTTTCTGTACAAATTTATTATTCTTTAATATTTTAATATTAACTTTGTGTCGTATTAAATATATTTTTTAAAAAGATTTATTCTAGAATAAGACTATTCTTATTTCAAATGTGAACAGGGACTAAGAAATTAGGTCTTGTTTGGTTTGATCCTAAGTTTTGGACTTGATTAGTTGGTCTCTTTTTTATATAAAAAAGATAAAAAGATGTTGATTACTAAACCAAATTAGAGTTACCTGAACTTGCTTAGGAGGAGAGTTCATAAACTTAAAGCAAATACCTTATATATTTGCTCCTATTGTTAAAATTGAGATCCACGTACTTAACACTCATTTACTTCTTTATTATTATTATTATTTAA
This sequence comes from Typha angustifolia, assembly GCF_048772165.1. Lineage (NCBI taxonomy): Eukaryota > Viridiplantae > Streptophyta > Magnoliopsida > Poales > Typhaceae > Typha > Typha angustifolia. Next base: position 3,011,401 of record NC_133252.1, on the reverse strand, counting down.
AAAGGCTCATTTCCTTTTATTATTTTCAAGGTGAACAATTGAGATTTGTCACAGAGATTAGCAATGCCAGCAGTGCCCTAAATAGTTTACTCTGCTAGCCTGGGGGGTGTACAGAACCTTTCTCGTCGATTGTCTCTTTGTACCACTGCCTTGGCATCCAAAGGCAGCGCTCTCTACCATCATCGGGCCATTCATTCTTCCCTGCATAATAATCAAGATACAAATACATAAAACCAACACGGACTTTGTCTCTTAAACTCTCGACAAGGGTCTCGCTTGGTTGTAAGTTGCTTAGCATGGTAGTCCTATGGGGTTGGGTACATTCTTTCCAATGCATTGGAGAGGCCCGTACTTACCCCAGGGAAACCTATTGTAATTGTTGTCAACCAAAGCCTTTTTTTTTAAAAAATAAAAAGAAAAAGAAAGAAATAATGAGAACTTTTGATGTCTCAATTAAACCACCATAAACTGTTATTGCAAAGGGCTATTACTCTTGATCACCTGGCTCTTTTCTCGAGAGAAATTGGGACGTAATGATGCATACTTAGTTAAAAACAACATTCAGGATTACTCATACGATTAAGATTATACTTCTCTCAAGGGAAAAAAGAAAAGACGAATCACTTGAATAATCCTAGCACGATCACATTCGTTATGAGCTATGCCTGTTGTAACTATCTGAGCTTATCCCATTAGGGCCCATAATAGCAAATTGAAATTATCTGAATGATATGAGTCGGATACAATGTAGATATTTTTTGCATGTATGCTTTATAATGTATCAAGACCCTGGGGCTGGATGCAGCAGCAGAGTATTCTTAAGGATAGATGCAGTAAATACAAGGAACTATGATAGCAAATCCTGTGGCAAGTTGCTTTTAATGTCCATTTCTATCACCAAACTGGTCAATTTGCAATGCCTAAAGCTAAACAGAACACAAGAGAGAATAAGTTTGACGTGATTGCTACAGTCTGATGCTCTACATGTATAAATGAATGAATGGTGCATGGAGCTGTAGATCCAATCCACAACATGATTTATCATATTATTCAATAAGAAAAATGGCTTACCCATCCATAGACAGTTGTAAACATTCTACAAATACAAGCAGTATAGAAGTGGTATCATTATGTAGGTGGATAGAGAGATGATTGTAAGGGGAAAGAGAAACTGCCAAGATTGATATGTAGTAAGTAGTAGCCATGTCACGATTCTAGACAATTAAACCGATTTTACTTACCCAGTGTCTCAGATCCGATCAGTTTCAGAACCAATCCAAAGAGAATTTTGCAATGTTATACTGCAGCTAGAAGCTATAACAGCATAGATTCCTGCACTTCATCCATCAAATACACTTGGTTCTGCAGTGAATTCAATGATAGGAGCTCAAATAATATATCAGTCCTCACTGCTCTTTCACTATAATAGTAAGAAAACAGTATGGTGTCTTGACTGCCATGCTACCGCACAGATGTATAACAGTATAACATTCTTTTGCTTTCGGAGTTTCCGAAGCTTGAAAATTTTCATTCTACCAGAACCGTATAAAGCTTAAGAAACTAAGCTCAATTTCTTAAATAAAATTTGAATATACAAAAGATTGAAAAAGAATAAGGGGGAAAATATTGACGTAGAAATATCCTCACACCTAGGTAGTTTACTGCCTATTTCTTCAAGCTTTCCATCCGTGTTCACAAATTTGTTTTTATCTGTACACTATCATGTGATTACACCACCTTTACAGCAATCGCAATCCTAAATATCCCGTAGGTATTCCTGGAAACCTTCCATCCTGTGAATTGAGTGCCGTGTTTTCAACCTCCAAGACACCATTTATTCTTTCCTCTCCTGCTTGGACACATATAGCAATTAAATCTTCTAGTCAAATCATAAATCAGATTCAATTTGAATGTATGAGATTGACAGGGGCATGTGGATTGTCATGTAGATGTGTAAAAGACTAAAAGATACTCTGAGACAATGCAGCTGTAATTCAGGGCCAAAAAGATAATCTCTAGGTTCATGTTGCTCTAGACATCAGACACCCCTCCCCCATTTTTATTTTTATTTTCTTTACTTGGTTTCATCATATTAACAGAAATGACAGACTTCTGCATACATAAATCATCTAAACAGCCAGTAGATCACCTAACATATCAAATTGTCAATGGTTAGATAATAGACAATTTAGATCACCCAGAGGTGACTTCTGATGGACCCATGATTAAACAGAGCAAAAATATAAATTGCAAAGATCTAGGCAATATGCAAATTGGTGTAGATATTCTACTAATATCCTTGCCTCAAAGGTCATTGGATGAGATAGGGGTATAATATACTTCCTTTTTGTTATATCACGAAAGAGAGAAAAGTATGAAGACAAAAATAGTAGCAAGATATTTTCCCTTTACAGTTTTCCATGAATTACTTGTTTTTTTTTCCAAAAGAGGTTAATATATTTGATAGATGATGATCAATAACCCATCAGTGAATTGATTGCAGGCAAAAAAAGAAACTTCACATTGTTATATCGATATAAAGAACCCCCTCGGGCATGGATATCTTATTAAATGCAACTCATCCAGCAATTTCAATAATGTCAGGTCCTAAAATTTGTCAAATTAGAAGAAAATCACTAACTATCCTGTTAAGTCATCCTACAATCTTTCAATTATGATTTGGTTGCTCGAATGCATTGGGAATGGTCAACGGAAAACTGTGAATCCAACAACTCCTATGCAAAATAAAAAGACAAAATTAAAGGGAAAGAAATATCACATGTGTAGTTATGTGGATTCTGGCCAACATCTTACAATCTCTCTGTTTGATCCTACATAACACAAGATAATTCTCAAAATTTACCTTGTCCAATTGAGGTAAGAAGCAAAAAACGACAACATGGCAAATCATATTTGACTATTGACAGGAGATAACAAAAAAATAATGCAATAATATGAGTAAGAAAAATGGACGAAACACGCTTACCATGAATTTGATGGAGACAAGCTCAAAAATGAAGAATCTCCCATTTTAAGCCCATCAAAAGAATTAAACTGATAACATCATATTTGTTAGCTGATATCATTTTTAGGATTCAATCCCAACTGCTTTGGCAGCTTTCTCAGTATTTCAGCTTCCCTAGCTATTTGAATATCAGAAGGCCAAAAGATCTGATGGATCAATTTGCAAAGAAATCGAGGAAGTAACGCTAAAATTGTTATAAGAAAAATATTCATCCAATAAGTCCTTGAACTGGCGAAATTGTATATTGTCCTGCCACAGGTCATAAGAATGTGCTGATTAGTAAATTTGTTTGTCAGACATATAAACATATACACAAGAAAGGTATAAGATCAATTATAACTTACCCATAGTTTGGGAAATTCGGAATGGAATCTATCAGCACCATGCACAAGAATGTGATAATTATAGACCCCCATATTGCAACATGCGTAATAAATACCCATCGCCGAATGTCCATTGCCAAGTGAACATTGACAAGTATAACTACCGCAATGGTCCACAGATTTCCCATACTCCATATGTCAATTGAACTGTTTCTATACGTGAAGAAAGGAACATAAAAGAGAACAAGACTCTGCCACAAGGTATCCACCATCATTATCCAGAAGAGTTGTAGATTATAGCTCTCATGTCTGTGACCTGATTCATAAAGTTTTGGATAATAGAGGAGTGTCTTATGACTCAAGTCCTTGTCAAGAATACCAACCACTATTGTGGGTACTGATGTATATATGACAGAATAAAAAACACTACTCCAATCTGTCAAAGCAGAAGTCGCAGAAAATCCTGTGTACAAGATGTACCTGCACATTTATGTCATAGAGATAACTATGACCAACTTGAATTCCCAGAAAGTAACATGTGCTAAAATTCTGTTATTTAAATCCTGGTTCTTAGTGCTCTCAAGAGTAGCACTCAGTGTGACAGATACATATAGTTATCAAAGAAGAGCTTGGCATAAGAAAAGAGTGAATCAGGTGATGCATGAAGGAAATTTCCAACAAACATGATATATAAGGAACATCTTGGAAAAGGGGGACCATATGATTAAGATAATTGCTTATTTGAACCTGAAATCATTATTTTCAACAAACTACTAGAGTCAAAACTACTATAATATAAATACTAAATAGGAACTACAAAAACAGAGTTGAGAAGCAAAGAAGGATAATCCTTTTCATGATGGAACAGGTGGTGAAAAATTGAAACTTAATAACAACAATGTTTATACTGCCAGTAGTATTAAAATATTCAGCAATACTGAAACTAAAGCCATCTCAAACAACATTTAGAAACTTTGGCAACTACAATGATGTTCCAGAAATAACCATCTGTACTCTGTACAAGTAGACCACTGTACCCATCAGATGATTGACCTATCGTAAGGCACACCGCACATGTGTGCATGTCTATCACTTAACAAAAGCTGACCATGCACTAATTGCAGTAAAATTGTTGGGTGAATTACAAGTGCAGTGCTTAATCATACTATACTCTCCAAAATTGATCATTTGAAATGTTTTAGTTCCAGAGAATCCACTTGAACAATAAAGAACCTACAAGTAAGAATGCAAAAGCCAGAAAGACAAAGATTAAAAGGAAAATGTCTTGACCTAATTCTCAATGAAATAGAATTGAAATTCTCCTACAAATTAAAAATAAATTTCGTTACTTTCTTTCTGGTCAATTAGAAGACAAATATCAGCATCATTTCCTCTAATCTTTATGTCCACTCTAGCCATTTCAAGGTGATTCAAAATCAAAGATCACAAATATGAAATATTAAAAGAAGTATAATAAACTATGCAAATCATCCTGCCTAAACTGCTAATTTTAGGCTAAATTATATGTTTGGTTATTCAATTTGTTTCTAATATATATATATATATATATATATATATATATATATATATATATATATATATATATATATATATATATATATATATATTTAAGATGGTGATCAAACAAAAATCAGGATGGTATAGATGGTTAGCTCGACTTGCATACCAGAAGAGCATTAGTACGAATACAGCATTCCGGTAGAAGTTGTACAAAACCAAGTACCCAACACGTTGATAATTCCAGTGGCCATGTACAAGAAGTAATCTCTTCAAAAAACGGAACTGCCCCATAGCAAAATCTGATGCCATCACTGCTTGACGACCTTCCTGACCACATATCCCTACACCAACATCTGCCATTTGGATCATTGAAACATCATTTGCTCCTGCAAGAAATCAATCAAAAGAAAAAAGAACAAATTCATATTCAGTTCAATTAAGGAGATAAGACAATATTGTCAGGCTTATATCTCTTCTGCATGACAAAAGAGAAAAAAATTGATCATTCGGAGTCAAGATGGATGCAATAAGTAATAACAGCATAGAAAATCTTAAATGAACCCATAGGATGGGAGAATTGAAACCATAGACTATTTAGGTGAAGAATTAAGAAAGTATGATCTCACCATCACCAATCGCCAGGGTCATGTCATTTGTCCTGCTTTTGATTAAATCAACTATTCCAGCTTTTTGCAGAGGAGCCACACGACAACACAGAACAACTTCACAGGATGTTGCCAAATCAAATAGCTGCAAAACAGAAAATACAATATATAAAACTATAACGCCATATCAGTATGAAGCACTTGTTGTTCTAAAATAGAATAGGAGAAGCAGAATGCCCTATTCAAATGAAAAATGCAACCATGCATCATCGCTGCTAGGCTATGAAGCCAGACTAGCAAAGAGTTCAACATCTTTGAAAAGCAAAATTACTGAAAATTACTATGAATTAAATGGCAAACCTCTGACTCAAGATCTTTCTCTAAAATGTACACAAGGCTGTTCCCATCAATTATGAGTGCTAAGGGGGTATCAGAAACTGACACTTCCTCTCTGCAGAATTCAGACATGTCATTGACAGCTCCAGAAAATGTAGGGGCGTCTGATCCATTCTCAGGCATTAGAACATTGGAAGTCGTTAATTTTGGAGCATCAGCAAACCCATAGGTGTCTTTGTTCACAATCATAGACTCAGTTCTGTTTTCTGCAGACTTTATCCCGTATCTGGCTTTAGCATCAACTAAAAGACGTCTGCACTCACCCTCTGAGGTACCATTTATTATAACCTGGTGCATACATTGGGTCAGAAGTCGACAAGAGAGACCTATTGATATGGCAGTCTCTTGCTTATCTCCCGTGAGAACCCAAACCTTGATTCCTGCTTGCCGAAGGGATTCGATGGCTTCAGGAACACCATCCTGTAATTTGTCTTCAATAGCAGTAGCCCCGAGAAGATTCAGATTGCACTCAATAAGAGATGCTGCCTGACGAAGCTTCGCTGATCTATCAATAAGTGACGTGCTGGCTTCTTCATACTTCTCTTGCCACTCAGCAAATTCCATATCATTTAGATCCCTTGAAGCAATTACCAATGTTCGTAAGCCCGTAGATGAATAACTAGTCAAATGATTCTCTGTTGCGTGTCTTATTTTTGCAGGCACTGAATTGCCAAGTTTATCCTCACTATGCCCTTCCAGAATACTAAGCATTGAACTGTCAGCACCCTTAACAAGAACCTTCACAGCATTGTCAGGGAACTTTATGACCACTGACATTCTTTTCCTCACACTATCAAATTCATGGAGACCAAGAACATGTAACCTGATTTTACAGTAAAATTGTTTAGTCATGAAAAATTGATGCTTCATTTCTGACATTAACAACTCATGAATTTGAAATCTGTTTGATGCCATAAAATGGCAAGATATATATGAACGAATCAACAAATAGACAAGTTTTACAAAACAAAAAACCTACCTTGTCTTCTCCCCATTAATATCCACAAGAATGTGACCAGTTGTCCGCTCAATGAGAGTATATCCATAAGCAGAAGCTGCAGTTACTAAAGCTTGCTCATCAGGAGACTCACCTTGGTAATTTATTGCTTCTGTTTCATGATCTTGGGCTGAGCTTGCAGAACTTGTTGTCATCATTGGAATGACAGTGTTGCAGGCTGCCAAAGTAAGAAAGAATTCATGGGCAGCAAGTCTTTCCATATCAACTAAACCTTTACGCAACAGTGCCTTAAGATTCAAATCAACATTTATTTCTGACTTGAGCTTCCTATTCTGTCCTCCCAATGATTCTGCATGGCAAATCAAACAATGAGACTTAACCTCACTTAATAACTCAGTTGTTGCACCATTCAGGAAACAACAAGCACCGCAATATCAGAAGTGCAAATTCGAGGATAAATAAGATGAAAGCTCTAATAGTTAAGGAATAAAGTGATGCAATGGATATATAAAAAAAATTCGAGGTACAACATTCTTGTACTTTTGTCATGCTAAGATATATTGCAAATAAGAGAAGATCGATGAAAATTATTCTGTAATGAAAAATATCTGTTGCACTCATGCTTTGGAGTTCAAAGCAAAGAGATACAACAACATGGTATACCTCTGTCCGCATGAAGAAGTTGCACCCTTGCAGGTTTTCTTTCTAAAATTTTGATAAGACAAAGGATGTCTCTTTATAGCGATACAAATGATAAAAAAATATATGAACTTAAGACTCTTCTCTACCTGTCAACGTCCATGTGCCAAAATATATAAAAATTTCTCAGATATTACCTTGGATCAAGTCCAGGATGTAATGCTGAGAAAATGTGCAACAATTTGATGAAGCATATAGGAACCAATAGTAAATTCTTACAGCATTATGTTGACCATGCATAGTGAGTAACTAGTAAGTCTAGCTAATAGGTAGTAAACATTCAGAAGTACTAGTGGTGGCCAGGTGTTCCTTAAGGATAGCTACAGGATTTCACATCGACTTACCATCTCTGGTTTAACAAACCAGCTTAAAAGGAACACAGACCTTAGAGAAAGATAACAAAGCATTTGGAAACATATCTATGCCTAAGAGTTTGAGGCAACTTGTAAGGACCGTATATACCATGAATTGGATCATAAGCTGATATTATTGAACCACACTTATGCCAAACTATATTATCATCACCACAAAATCCATTTGACCCATACTCCATGTCATAGGATCAAAACCAGACAAAAATCAGAAATAATGAAGGAAGAAGCACAATAGAGAGGTCTTTGAAGGTGAATCATCTGTCAAATGTTAAGATAGAATGATAAAATCCATAATAACTAAATCAATTCGGCAGCAACTAGAGGATAGATATCAAGATCATACTAGATTATAGCATATACCCATATTGCGATTCGTCATCAAAACTTCAAGCATGATAAATGAAAGATTTACTAATTCTCAGTCAATCAACAACAATCAGAGTCTTGTGCTCCAATTGTTTAGCAGCTATATTATACTTTTTTTTACTCTCCATCAGTCAATTTTGGATTTAATTAATGATAGAAGAAACCAAAATCCACATATCATATGGAGCAAGAGTGATGTACTAGGGTAATGTTAATATCAAACAACCAAAATATCGAAATGCTATCTATATTCCAGTAATCCAAATTAAGTAGTAAGGTCTAAAATTGAAACATAAGTACATAACAATTCAGATGAGATAAACATGGAACATATAACCTTGCCTGCATCGCTTATTTCTTGCAATGTGTCACTAGCGACATGTAAGGAGTTTCCATAATCCTTCCCATAAACACTGGCCCTCTGGAATTCCATCTTGTTTTCAGTCAGTGTACCCGTCTTATCTGAAAATACATAACGTATCTGACCTAAGTCCTCATTAATATTCAATGATCTGCACTGGAATCTTGAGCCTGAGCTACTATCATACATCCATCTATCCTCAATCATGAAGTATGACTGCCCCAACCGAACTAGCTCCATTGTGATGTACAGTGATATAGGTATCATTATTTGGAAGATTATGACAGAGCTTAAAAATGAGAAAAATATCTCCATAGGAATACCATAAAATTTGTAATCTTCTCCAGTTTCTTGACCTCCAAAATACCTTCTCCTGTAGTATGGCAGAACATCAAGCTGATCTTTGTGACCTATAAGCCATATCCCCATTCCAGTAGCCACAACTGCACACATAGCAAAGAGAAAAACTGATAACCAAAGGGTCTCTCGGTTCATGTAGCTTTCCAACCTGCTTCTTTTGGATTGTGATGCTGTACTGTTCAACATTGCTTTTGTTTCCTGTCCAGCATAGACTACAACTCCAATAATCCAATCTATGTTCTTAAGCTGACAGCCACGTAAGATAATGTTTGACTGACCGAGTGGAATCCTGTGCTCATTGAACTCCATATTGGCTGTAAACTCATAAATGTTCCTGTTTGGCTGCTCACATCTAATCAACCCTGTAAATGAACCTTCGGAAGCCATAAGAACAGTTTCCTGCCGAGCATATCTTGTCTTTAGATTTGACTCACCATCTAAATTCATTGTTTGGATATATGCTATTCCATTTGGATCGCTAGTCCCTAACAGGACCATGTCACAGGGAATAGTTTCATCAGAATGAACTTTTACGACCTCTCCAGCACAAATCATTTTCCATTTCTTCATTCGGAATTCACCGCACTGAAGAACAAGTGCCTCTCGGTTGTTTTCTTTTCTATCCGATCTGTGTCGCCGCCAGTCTTCATAGCCATCTTTGATAGCAGTCACGAACAGCACAAAGAGGAGAGGGAAAAGAGAGACTGTTCTGCCAAATACAGCTAGAGGAGGAAGCTGATTCAGAGCAGCAATAGCCAGGAAATACAAATAAGCTAGTCGGTGAAACTGGATGAATAGATTTTTTGGGAGAAAAGTTATCAAGGTATACTTGCTAGTTCGAATCTCATTCCCTGTGAACTCATATTTACTATTCGTCCTCCTTGGATCATTAATATATATAACTCTCGGATCGCACTCAGAAGAAAATGGGTCTTCAAACTGAGCACTCTTATGTCGGACCTGCTGAGATTTGTTTGGTCTTTCCTTCTCAGCAGACAACATGGAAATTCCTAGGGATGATGGGAAGTGTTGTAGTTCCATCATACCCCAAGATGCAGATTCATTTCCTTCTCTTTGAGGGCATTCCACTGAAAAACGCTGAAAAAATTGAGTATCTGCAGACTGGAACTCACATGTTGTCTGGCTCAAAAGAGAGGCCCTTCGATGTCTTGGCAAGACATTCTTATCACTAAAAGAGACGGCTTCTCTTCCATCCAATACACTCGAAGAACGACTCTCACAGTCCTCATATGTAGAAGAAGAGAACGAAGTGGAAGAGCAAAGACAGCCAAAAGAACCTAATTTTGAGACTTGTGGTGCCTCTGCTTTTGATGACTCTGCAAGGGAGGATGGTGACAAGAGCAAGGGCTTGCCGGAAGTCATATATATCCCTCTAGTCCATGTATCTGAAGACAGAAGTTAGGCACCTGATGGCTCCTCCACATAGCTTCCAGATAAAACCCCTTGCCTTTCTGATTTTGACCAAGAAAAATTGGACAGAAAATACCCCATTTTCCTATTCAACAAACTAAACCCATCTAAGATGCCATAAGATTTCAGCAGCACAAGACAACCAGCAAAACGTCATTATTTCATGCCATGGTTCATGACATCTTATAGCTTGAACACAGTGGTCTCAGAGAAAATAACCAGAAGCCCAGCCCACTGATGAACTCCTGCCACCAGAAATTTCAATAAATATATGAACCATCTATTGTAATCTCACAAGCATGTTTTCAAACTTACTGTAGACTCAAATTTATACCATGAGAAAAATCCTCGACCCTTCATATTACTCAAATATAACGTCACAATTTTTCAACGAGCAAAGAGCTTTCCTGATAAGCATTGTGAACTAACAAACATTTTACTGCAGAGTATGTAACTAATCTAAATACAGCAAATCTCTTTCATTAAAATTACACCTTCATAGAAATAACAAGTTACAAGGATTACAAAATTCACAAATAGAGCAAAGAAGAATCAACCTAAACAGCTCGATCAGCGTGCTATGAAATGGGGATAAGAGACTAAGGTTTACGCATGATAAGCGTCACTTCAAACTCTAATCTACACAAGCCACCCTTATTCCTCCAGCAAACCAATGCCCCATCAAAATTACGACTTAAACGACCAAAGAAACAAGCATAGAAAGGAAACATGAACAAAAAAAACATCTGGGGATCAAACAAAGGTCGCAAACCTGTTAATCACCAATTGAAGTGAAGCCGCCGCCAAATCGAGCCCAACCCTTCCAAGAACGGCGACAAGATCCAACCAAGAACCAGACGGGCAGCTCCGGCACCAGATCTAACGGCTTCCCGGCCAATTCGAGATCAGATCAAGGCGAGATTGAGATCGTCGGTTCGGAACTCTACGAGATTACAAGAGGTAAGACTTCTAGGGTTTTGAGAATGAGATGGATGAGTTCTCGGTGTTCTACCCTTCTTTTTTCCCAATTCCCACAACGGAGATCGGGAAGAAGAAGGGGAGAGAGAGAAGAGAGAGAGAGAGAGACGTGAGACGGGTGGAGGAGCGCGAATTATTCTCTTCCTCTCTCCCCTCAAGGTCTTATACGGTATTCTTCTGTATTTCCTCATTTTTCCAAAACTGCCCTTGTTATATCCGCTGGCATTATCGGAGCAAGAAGTAGGATCCGATAATTTTATCTACAACCAATAATTAATCAAAGGTTTCTTTTTTTAATTAGGTGTTTTAAATCTAGTTTTATTTTGGTAAATTAGAGCTTTACTCATCAATTAGCTACCTCTTATTCAAGAAATACAGCCAAGCAACAGGTTGTATAGGTCATAACTCACGTAGTTAATATATAATTTTTCAATATTACAAGGTCTTAATTGAAAGAAAATGGCATCTAACAGGGTTTGTTTTCTTTAATTATTAGAGTATTAACAAGGCATTCTAAATCACCAAATTTGCAACCCGGATCCGATTAACCCGCAGACCCGGTGCAGGAGGTGGGTGCAGGGGCGATTTGGTAAATAAGCAAGCCCCCCCCCCCCACCCCCTCGCCCCCAGAGCACAGTGCGTTTTCGAAAAAGTAGTAAGCGTTTGGAAAGAATAGTGGGGTGGGCCCCACAGTTCTTGATATCATCGTCGCCACCTTTTCTTTTCTCTCTCTCTTTTATATATAGAAATATAATTTTTGGAGTTTATTCTTGGCTGCGGCCTGTGGAGTGTGGGTGGACGGGTAGAAAGCGAGGTGGTGCAGTGCACGTAATAGAAAATAAATAAATGAATAAATAAATGTAAGGGGGAAGAGGAGAAGCGGATCCGTGCGTGCGTGCATGCACGGCGTCCGCTACGTGGGGTCACGTACTTCGGGGGTTGGTGGTGGTGGACGTGATGACCTCGATACCAACTAAGCTTTTGTCTATTGGACCTCTTATTTGTTTGTTTATTTTTTTATTTTATTTTAGAGAAAGTGACGGCTTAACTATAGCAAATCTTAATAACAAAGGCATTATTTTCTTTTCTCTATTATTGCTCTTTGCCATGGCATCGCACAGGGCAATCTTTTCTCCTTCTTCCCCTCTCTTAGAACACTTGCCCTCCTTTTATGACTCCTCTCTCGTGAGGTGAGATAACTTACTTAAGATTGAATCTTATATGAACTCATCTCCCACCTCTGATTATGTTTACTGTGTACTTTTAGAGCTAAGTCGTCTTGAATGGCAATATGCTTTATCCTGGTAGGAGATGTGCATCAGACCACGGGCAAACTCTCACTGTAAAAAATATAGGCTATACCAGTAGTCACGAAATGGCATTAAAAGTGGCTAAAATATCACTATAGATCAACACCGGTATTTACTAAAATGCCGTTTAAAGTCGTGTCGATGTTAGACAACGCCGACATTTATAATATATTTAGCGATATATGTTGTTTTAAACAGTGAGGTCTACAATACTTTTAGTGGTATTTTCGAACGCTGGTAATAGCTTTTATCGGCAATCAATCAAAATGCCAGTATATGCTGTAACATTTAGTAACATTTTCTAAGTACCGGTGTAGATGTAATTCGTGATATTTTATTAAATAACGGTAAAAAAAACTAATAATTAGTGGTATTTTTCGAAATGTCGGTAGATAATTAGCGGCAATTACATAATTGCCGATGAAGATGTTTGGCTATACAAGTGGAGGTCAGACTTTAGAGCATCTCAGTTGCTAACATGTGTAGAATTATAATATTATATCAACCACTCTTCAATGTTTGAAGAAAAAAGAGTGATCGATATAGTTACTTATAGCACAATTAGCTAAGCAAGAATTCTCACAAACTTGAATTAATAGTTACCGAGTTCCTTCAAAAATATAATTTCGAGCTAAATTCTCTCGATTTATCCAACATTGTTAAGCACATCGCAGCATTGTGAATTTGTGGTAATCTTAAAAATAAACTAAAATTATAATTCGAATAAGCAACATCATCTAATTATTATGTTAAAGCTGTATAAGATAGATATCTAACACTTAAGTGGATCCCTTAGATGGAATAACACTCAATTTATTAGTCATATAGTCCTATAAATTTAGCATCACTGTCAAAAATTTAGCACACATATCTAGTAGATATCCAAAGTTTTAATTAATAGCTAATTTGGGTTTATATACTTCTCACAATAGTTTACTAAGTATGTAACTTCTCAAACTAGCCATACAATTAATCACTCTATTATGTGGATGTCACTAGAATTAATTATATTTTGCTACATATATCCTCTAAGTCATCTACAGCAACTCATATGGATAATGTTTTGAATAACTTACTAGATAATTTGGTGAAACTAAACTCTGATACTAAGTTAAAACACCTATGATTAAATACACAAGTCACTCATATGGATGCATGGAACCCACGTGATTATCATGTGATATATTGGTCAATATTTTTATATAGTATACAAGATTGAAAAAAAGAATCAAAATTTGCTGAAATAATCTAGAAAAATAAGTCCAAAATGTATAGTACTATAGATCACAACAAGCATCCGAAGATCCATGTCTATTAAAAGAAAAACCAAATGTGCAATACCCACGTAGAGGTTATAATTGAATTAGTTCAAATCAAAAATAATTTCTCCTTGATGTCAACACCAGCTCCCTTATATCTATAAAATATTCTACTAAAATATGATGAGCACACAGCCCAATAAGTATAGTCTTAAGTAATATATTTACATGTGAATAATATGATGCATGCTCATAAGTACCATAATTAAATCATATTTGATATTATTACTAATAATCCTTAGCGCACACCTTGTCATATATCAAAATCCTCAATGCACATATAATACGTTCTATATAATCATAACAATATATGCTCATACAGGATTATAAATCACATAGAATAATATGTTCAGACAAAGTTATAAATCACATGATATTATATACTCACATAAAGTAACAAATTATTATCTAACTTTATAGGTCAAACAAAACCTCACACTTTAAAGAGGGATCTATCTAAGTGTAATATTTCTTGTGCATATGTCTAACAATGTCGTTGCATATGATCAACCATCTATGATAATTAGATTAATGACATTAGTTGTAAGCCTATATCGCCCATTTCATCATCATCACACATAATAAAATTAGCGCACACAATGAAATCACAAGCATATATCTCAAATGACACCCTAACCATATGTCATCTGATACCATTAAAGCTATAGTCCCTATCTCACAATCATCTATTTACTATTTACTAAGTGTCTAGTCTCTATATAAAGCAATATGAATGCTCAAATGTCACATAAGCAAAACAACTTTAGGCATGAGTAGATGATAACAATGTAAGTATATACAATACATTATGCCCTTAACCCTTGGTTGAATGAGAAAGAGAGCATTGTCGAGATGGGATTCGACTACCTAATGATATGTGTATGTGGTGCGGTGTCCAATATCATAATTACTATAACATGATGATCATAATTAATATACACGCTATATGAAATATAAATACTACCATGAGTGAAATAATAAAAACATAAAATTTGTTATCAATAAATGAACATGAATCTGACTCTTGGGAGTCTTACTTCTCGAGTGAGGTTTAACATCTCTAGTCTCTTTATAGTAATCACTGTCAAGGATTGCTTTAGATGTGGCACAACCCGTTTAGATAATTAGGTTGTTAAGTAAACTAGTCAATTGACTTCTTTAGATAATAAAGTTTAGTTTTGAAATATTCGTAAGTATACTAAGTTGTGCATTCCATGATAATTTTTATATAAATAATTTTCAAGTAACCACCTATAATTTTTATTGATTTAACTAAGATAGAAACGATAATACTCAAGATGAACCAATTTTTATTTGACTCCTCTTTTGAACAACTATTTACTTTTTCTCTGAAGGAAAATCAATTCATTAGTATTCAAATGATTATAATATGAGCTTGATGTAGAAAGGAGAGAAAATAGAGTGATAACTCTTTGACACAAATCTTGTACTTGATTGCATTAAGCAAAACCACGAATATGGACAAAACATCAAACACGTGAGCATCAAGAGAACCAACATGAAGCTTGGCTGTAGCAAACTCACATGCGCAAGGAGCCTAGAGTGGTTTGTGGTTTCATTGCAATCCAGAAGTCAAAGACATGTCTCTATAAATTTTCTGAGGTTGAAGAGCCAATTATCACCAATAAAAAAAGATATGCAAATTGCTTAGTAAAGAAATACACCCACTACCATTGCCATCAACAAGCTTGTTGGGGAGGAGGGAAGGCCCCCTCCCCTTCTTAGGAACAAATTTCAAAAGAAAGGAGCCACAAAAGGCCTCCCATCACTCCGCATTATGCAAACCCATAGCCTTGGTTAAAAAAAACACCTTAGCCTAGCCAAGGAACACAGGGAAGGAAAGGCCCAACCTCCTTCTCGGCTCTGACCTTCCACAACCACCTCTAACAATAGAGGAGCAAAAGAAGAGCGAGAGAAGACAGAGAGCCCCAATCTACACCTTGCTGGAGATCAGAGAGACTATCCCTTTCAATAATGCTGAATTTAAACAGAGAAAATAAGAAAGTAATCTCTCCTCCCCTAGCTAAAAGGCTAAGGAGAGGAGAGCTAGAGAGATCAGATATTGTTGTCCTAGGCAATGCAATGAGTGAGAAAAATAGGAAAAAAAAACTCCTGCGCTCTCTCTTAAATTCGATTATCGTTATATGTGATCCATATTTATTATTCTTTTAATAATAAATATTTTTAATCTAAAGATTAAAAATATTCATTATTCTTTTAATCTAAAGATTTTTTGGTAATTAAGTTCACATAGTTTTTGTTCTGAGTTTATATATTTATATATTTATTTTCTATTTAATTAGAGCAAAATAATAAACTCCAATTAAAACATTAGAAAAACTGTTGATGGCTAGGATTTCTCTCTAGTTAATTATTAATTTATTATAAATTGATCTTAACTAAGGTTTTTTGTGCATCGTACTCTTAATCTAACAACTTCGGGAATTTCACTCATTAACAGCATTTTAGATTCCTTCTAGAAGCCTAGCTCAAGAGTCAAGATTGTGAAATGACTGTATTCCGGTATGGAAGCCAATCACAGAGTGCCAATCACTCGGTGCACAGAATTCCTGCAACCGGTCTAGCAGACGATCTGCTTCCGAATCCAAGCATTCTGGAATCTGCCCGGGTCACGCGCCTGCCTCGTACCTCGCACGTGTCAACCGCCACTGCCCGAAGGACTAGCTCCTACTGTCCTACAGACCACGTATTAAGCCTAGGGGACTTAATCTGTGGCCACGTGTCACTGCAATGGCCGTACGATCTGTTCGAAACCCCTAGAAGGCGAGAACAAGTGTTAGTCTCACTCTTACCGCGCTCTCGCTCTCTCTCCTCTGTCCTTCCGACTCTAAACCGCGAGCTCTGCCTCTCTCTCCTCTATATTTACCCCTAGATCTATCCTCATTTCTCTTCTTAGATCTATTATTCTCTTATTTCTTCTTTTTCTATAATTTTTTCCGATTTTTTTCATATTTTTTTCGAGTTTTTTGAGCTCTGATTCGATCGAGATGGAAAAGGAGGAGCTCCTGGAGACCTTCGAGGCGGCGAGAAAGGCGGCGGACGCGGCGGGGGATGCGGCGGAGGCCGAGAGATGCGTGGATGCGCTGCGGCGGCTGAGGAAGATGCCGGTGACGACGAAGGATTTGGTGGAGACTCAGGTAGTAATGCCTTCTGATTTGGTGGTTGTGTGCTTTCAAATGTTGTCTTTTGGAATACTATTAGCTTGTGCGCTTCCAAATCCACGCAATGCATTGCTTTCTGACATCGAATTTGGTAGTTTTTAGTAGCTACCATGGCTAATTTTTTTTTAACTCTTTGGCGAGATGAAATCCATGCTATTAGGATGTAAGTTGTAACTCAATTGTTTCACAAAATAGGGAAGTTAAACAGTTTCTTTTATTTTTTATTTTTTGCATATAACTACCTGTATTTTGTTATTGTTGTGAAGGATCTCCTCTTTTTATCACAGTTGCATGTCGATTCCTTGTTTATATATTTTAGAAAAAATACATTCCATCAGATTAGAAGGGGAAAGAGTTGATAGAACACTTGGTTGGCTGTTTAGTGAAAAAAAGATTGTACCGAAAGTTAATGGCTTCATGCAATGGTACCTGAAAAATGTAGGTGTCAATTTGAAAATATGTCAAAAAAAGATGAGGTTTCTGCAAGAAGACTGAAATTCTGGTGGTGATATGCGAAAAAAAAAAAAACTAAAAAATTGCATGCACAAGGCATACAAAATTCTCGCAAGTTCTAATTACAAAAACAGAATTTAATTAATCATAACAAATTTTGAGTTTTGCATTGCATATATTTCTGGGTTTAGATATTCATACCTTTTTCTTTAGTCTATCCACCTCTTAAGTTGCTGCATACCTAACACCAAGGATTTATGTGCCGCCTAGCATGTCTTGATTAATTATGATTAGTGCAGTGCATTTATTTTGTAGGAAGATATATTCACACCTTAACTTCAGTAAAATCCATCTCTAGGTACCTAATAACAAGGATTTAATTGTAGCCTCATGTGCACTGGCTCTGGCATCACATTTTCATGGCCTACAATGGAAAGAGAGAGAGGGAGAAGAAGATAAGAGGAGAGAGAAGGGCATGTGAGAAGAGAAAGAGTTAGGAGGGAGGAAACCTCCATGTGAAGTTGCAATCTGCTGTGACTCATTGTTGCCGCTTCCTTTGCTTCTATGGTTCATGGAGATAATCTCTAGATTTGATACATTGTAGATATGTGAACTCCAATCTGATATGGTATTAAGGTGAATATTGGATCTGGAGTTTTGAGATGAATGGGAACTTATGATGTGCGCATTATATCATAAATTAACACTTCGACCTGTTGGAATTCCCGACCTCTCAGGGAATCGAGTAGCTTAACCATGTTTTGAAATTTTGTCTGGAACCAAGACATTTCGCCAAAATGTTCTTTCCAGTCTGAAAAAGCCCCCCAAACTACCATCCAACCGAAACAACCCTGATAACATAAGTTGTAGATTTCGAGCTGGGTTTGACTTGAATCAAACTTATACCTAATCTGATATCAACCTCATTGATTATAGGCTATTGGATCTTGTGTAATGCATTTTAAATACAATAAAGAAGGCTATTAGCAAAAGCAGTTTGAAAATGAGATAACAAAACTAGAATGGAAACCAATCGAAATGATTCATTTTCTAATGGAGATGAAATTGAACCCGAAAATGGAACTTCAAACCATGATCTCAATCACGGGTATACTAATCAAGAGTTGTATATAGTGTCTTGCTGACTACCTATTGAATGAAGATTTAGTTCCATTATGGATTCGGTCCAAATTTGAGCTACCCATGTAAGGCAGCTACGAGTGAAGTGAGTTGATGTTTGGAGAGCTATTGCATGAATTTATTGCCAAAGAGCTATTTGCATGGCAACTCTCTTTTCTTTTTTTAATCAAAAAAGGCGATTCCATTCCCTCAAAATGGGAAACAAAAAACATTAGGTATTATAATCGATACCCTCTCCATCCCTATATAGTAAACTAGTTAAAGAAGAAGGGATAGAGTTAACCCAAAAGGAAGAGAACCCCTGTTCCCTACCTAGGTTTGCCAGCCAATTTGTCGCTTGGTTGGCTTCCCTAAAGCAGAGTCTCAGAGGCAGAGGTAAAACCAGAAATTAAATGGAACAGATCTCCAAAAGTGTGTTTGAGGCACCAAGGGACAACCTGGCGATGAAATATAATTTCGGTAAGGACTTCGGAGCTCACCTTGTTTGCTATCTTGAGAAGTATGGCCTTTCTAGCTTTGGGTAAGGCAAGCTTGAGGGCCTCAGCTTCGGCCTGCAGTGGTTCATTGGCAGAGACAGGCATAGCCCCCAGGAACAGTGGTGGGCCAATTCTGTCTCTGGCAACGAACTCGGCCCAGGCCTTAGAATCATGGTAGGAGTATGATCCGTCAGAATTGATTTTAATGATGTCGTCGATAGAGGCCTGCCATCTGGCTCCTGATCTTGTTGTTTTGTTTTATCAACTCTCTTTAAAGGAAAGTGATATAAAGAAAAGGGTCCTGTGAATATTTTTTTTCCATTTCAGTGTTTGTGTATAAACTTGTTAAGCAACAATAAGATGCATATTAGGAATTATGTACTTGATGTTCATAGGTACTCTCATGTGACAATACTGCTGATTCTCATCTTTGTAACTGGACCAAGTCGTTGTGATCACCTCAAATGTCTAGTTGAGATTGATTTGGTTCATGGATTTTACTTAAAGCACTGTAAGGATGCCAACTACCCCTTGCTTTAGCTTAAATGAATTTTAATTTTGTATCTGTTTCTGAAGTTGTTGCTTTAAGAGGCATAATATCTGCTTCTTGGAAATGGAAGGCAATTTATCTCGAGGCAAAGTGAGCATAACATGGGACCAAATTTCTTTGGACCACTAATTCAGAATTAGTACTTTTCTGGATGACTAAATTTGAGATTGATATTGACATTAGAGTGTTATTGACTATTCAATACAAATATTTACATTAAGTGTGTCGCATCATATTCAAATGCTTAGGATTTATTAAAATATGCTAGCGTTGCTTGACAAAATAGTATTCTCTGTTGTTTCTTCTGGATTCTGTGAAACATCTAACATTATGTGGAACATTACATTTGGAGTTGTTATCGTTGAAATTCATAGGCACTAGTCTGACAATCTTTACTGATTCTGACCAGAACATTATTCTTTTACTGGTCTGATTATCATTTTCCACATCACTCATAATAAATGCTACTCTTCTCCTTTTTCAGGTGGGGAAACGCCTTCGATATCTCACCAAACATTCTGAGGAGAAAATTAGGACTGTGGCTTCTGATGTATTACACTTCTGGAAGAATGTTGTTATTGAGGAAGCATCAATAAGTAGTGCGAAGAAGAATAACTTGCTGGATAAGAAATCGCGGACGGTTGTACAGAAGTCTGAAAAGGTAGAATCTATGAAGGTTGAGAAAACAAGAAAAGGTGGAGTTGTCAAGAGTGTGGTGGGCTCAGAATATGAAAGTCTGAAGGTTGAGATATCAAATGGTGAGACAGGAATAAAGGCCGAGAAGGTGTCAATGTCAGAGAAAATGCAAATTGATAGAACTGAGTCAGGGAGAATTGAGAAAATCTCTGCAGGTGAAACTGCAATAGTTGGAAAGATAATTAAGGAAGAGAATCAGGTGTCTGGTATTAAAAGACAATCATCAGACTCCATTTGCCCTCCAAAGCTGTCGTCAATCATAAGATGTAACAATCCTGCTAGGGATAAGTACCGGGAAATTCTTGCTGAGTCTTTCTCTAAGGTTTCAAGTGAAACTTTGAAAAGTGTAAGACAAGAAATAAGGGATATCTTGGATGAAGTTGATGCATGTGATCCATTTCGTGTTGCCGTTACTGTGGAGTCTGTTCTGTTTGAAAAGTTGGGCTCTCAAACTGGCACTCACAAGCAAAAGTACAGATCTATAATGTTCAATTTGAAGGACAGCAATAACCCAGATTTTCGGAGAAGGGTTCTTCTTGGACATGTGTTGCCTGAAAATATAGTCAATATGACACCAGAGGAGATGGCTAGTGATGAGAGGAAACGTGAAAATCAGCAGATCAAAGCAAAGGCGTTATTTGAATGTGAACGTGCAGGTGCTCCTAAAGCAACGACCGATCAGTTCAAATGTGGACGTTGTGGGCAGCGAAAGACAACGTATTATCAACTGCAAACACGGTCTGCTGATGAGCCAATGACGACATTTGTTACTTGTGTGAACTGCAACAACCACTGGAAGTTCTGTTGAGTGGCAGAACCACTTCTACATGAGTTCTGGCATGTTAACCCTTGCATTTGAGAAGGTGGGCACCTTAATGACCTCTTAGAAAGCAGCTTCTCATATCTTAACAGTAGTGCCACCCTTCTCCCGTTAATATCTACAAACAATGATCCAGATAGGATGTTGGATTTCCCGTGTCTTATTTAAATGGGTCCAACAAATTCTAGTTTAACCTAGTTTTCTTTGGATTGGCTGATGATTATGATCTTAGTATGACTGCTGTTCTCATATGTATATGTAAATGCAGTTCTTGTGTTTTACCTGATGTTTTCAATTCAATTCTAGCGCATGCTCTTTAGTTTTGTTCTCTGGGCTACTTCGTTAAATAGCAAAGTGTAATATGTTTGGTGTATGTCTCCAGGAAGCTTTGATGTTGCCTTACTGTGAAGTGTTACATGTTAGGAGGATTATGGACAACAGCTTGCGATATGCTGAGTCATTTGCTTCTTTTTATGACACAGGAGTTCAAACAAGCAGTTTGGTTCCTTTCCTGGTCTGACAGAAAACTAAAGATGGATTTGTCCACTTTGCACTTTGCATCTATCAACAGAAATTATAGTTGCTAAAAGGAAAGGAAACAAATATAATTTCATGAGTCCATTTGCACACTAGGAAGCCATCTTCTACTGTGGAATTCTTGCTCTACTTGCAGATTTTGCCTAAAGCCTTGTCCCTTGTTTTCTATTTTGTTTCATATTCACCATCGTTTTCCAAACTCGACCATAGTTTTGTTTGGCCTCATAGGGATTCCCAATATATATAGGTATTAAGGTTAGCAAGATACGTACAAAGTAGTAAGTGTACTTGTGTGAACCTTGAAGTCAGATATGATATTTCTCAACAAAAAAATAGTTCATATTGCGATTTTATATCTTAAACAAAGAAAACAAAACAAAACAAAATCCTAATCACCAACAATAATTATACTGTAAAGATTTGAACTTAAACTCTTATAACTCTTAACTGCTCCTCCTCGTAAGTAATGAGTCAGCCCAGCTCACTCATAGAGCTCCTGTTTTCTCCCACTCTGGCTCACTACTCCGCCACTGCCTACCCTCTATCCCATCACCAACAACCATTTTGTCCATGCCTCCATCTTTGGTCTGTAGTGACAAATCTAGAGTTTTTGAACAAAATAAATTTATTTTTTTAATTTATTTATCAAAATAGATGACTCCCAAACTTAAATACTAAAAGTGGTCTATTTTATTATAGCACTAACTAAAACGCTTAACTGTTACGAATTTTTATAAGCAAAGACCTCTTAGGCTAAGTGATATGAACTAATATTTAAAGTGTATTAATAAAATGCTGCTGAAATTAGTGTTTTTAGTTAAGAAAATGCTGATCTTATCAAAGTTTTAAGTAAAACGCTTAATAGTTAAATGTTTTACTTAGGGCTATTCATATCGACAGAGCTCAATTAAACCTATCCTCAATCATAAATTAGCTTCAAAGATCGTACTAGGTGATCGAGCGAGTTCGACCATGCCTATCTAAGGAAGCTAAAATTCACCTGATCTTTCATGTCCTGAGCCTCAAGATTCAAATCCCTCTTGCCAAGCCAATTGGAGCAGTTCCACCCGAGCTAATAGGGGCTGATCTACGCAAGTCAGGAGCTAAACCAAGTACCCCTATTCCATCTCGGATTCTAGCAAGGAGACACACACAAGTCCACAACAAGTTGGTGACAAAGGTATTGTTGGAGTGGCGTGGGCACATTATTGATGAGACAACTTGGATGCCCAAATCGGACTTCATTGATCACTATCTAGATTTGACACTTTAAGGTCTAGATGAGTAGAAGCATGGTGGAGTCATATGACTCGGTCGAATTGAATCCATTCATGACACATTGGACTCATATGATCGTGCATATTTATCTTAGTTTAGCCATCTACATTTTCTATATAAAAATTTAAAATCCTCTAAAATAATTGTGTCAAATCTCATGAAGAAATTTCTATATAAATCCTTAATCTAATCGAAGAATTATATTTAAAAGTTGTTAAATCAAAAAATAATTTATGTATAAATATTTCCTAAATTTTGGTAAATTTTATAGAGAAATTTAAAATTTTCATATAAGTCAACGACGCACAACTACTGTTATTTAGAAATCGCCAACTATGTTATAATTTGAAATCAATAAGATGCCTAAAAAAAGTTGGCAGACCTAAAATAATAAAAAAAAACTCAGTTCTCCTTACCAACTAAGCGAGTTTCAAAATTTCTTTTAAGAGAATTAAATAACTTATATGAATGCAACTTAAAATATCAATGATTTATAATTGAAAGCCGATGGGCCAATAATATTTAAAAACACTAAGTTTTAGAAAGTAGTGAGCACGTAAAATAATTTTTTGTGAGGGCTAATTTGGATAAAGACCGAGTGTGATGTGATGCGAGGAATCCTTATACGGGCCGACTCATTCATACCGATGACTCTTTCCGTACACGTATGCCATCCCCTGAGTCGCCACATGACTCCATGATCGCCACGTGGCATAACAGCCCTAACGGTCGGCAGCATAAATTCCAATCCAATCCAAACCCGAACTCCTCCGCATTCTCCACCGCGAAGGGAAAAGAAAATGCAATCAGCGGTCTCTCGTTTCACGGCCGTTTCCCCCGTTCCCCTCCCTCCCAGCAAACCCCCGCGGGGCTCCGCTTCCCCCATCCGACCGCTCGGGCCGCGCCGCGCCGCCGGAAGGATCGAGCTGGCACCGCGAGCGCGCGCGATCGAGCCCCGACGGCGCGGGTCGGATCCGGAATCGCATCCGAGTCGGGCGGTGGCGGAGGAGGATCCGTTAAGCGGGGAAGCGGCGGAGGTGGAGGTGGGGTTGGCGGAGGAGCTAGAGGGGTTGGAGGAGGCGGCGATGGCCGGGAGCGACGAGGGACGTGAGCCGACCGATTACGATCGGAGGGCTCATATCTTCTACGAGAGCTCTAGAGTGTTCCAGGCTCTTAAGGAGCGTAGTAGTAGTAGTAGCAGCAGCAGTAGCAGCAAATGATGGTGAATAACTGCGGTGTTATTCGTTTAATACTCTTGGTTTAGTTTATATATCTTTATTCGATTAGTAATTATTCGATTGTTTGTGGGTTAGAAGAAAAAGGAAGTTCTCTTCTCTTTTGTTCGTTGGATACATAGGGAGAAGTGAAAAAGACTTTTTTAATTTAAATCTACTATTTTTCTCTCTTTCTTCTCTCTTTTTAAATTTAAATCTACATGGAAGAAAATTATAAATAAATTGCTTACTCTCTCTCTCTCTCTCTCTCTCTATCTAATGATGTGAATAAATAGATTTCTTAGCGAGTGATTTGTTTGGACTCCTATTTGCTGATATAGTGTTTACATAATAATTTAGAAATTAATAGTAAATTATAATTAATTTTTCCAAGTGATAGTAAAGTGGTAATAATTACGATAGACATACATCTCATAAGACAAGGTAATATAACCCCTTGATTTGCAGCTCAAAATTCTAAAAGTTTAACCTGCATGGCTTTTTAAGCTCAAAGGAAGTATATACCAAAGCTTTCTATTTATTTATTTTTAATAACGCATTGATCCTCTTAATTCCTTAAGACTTCTAAACTATCCTTTCTGTTATTCTTTTTAATTAAAATATCATGTAATTATTTTTAAACTTTCTAAGAATTATATTACCAGAGAGAAGAGAGAAAATTAAAAAGGTAAGATAATTATTTAATGTTTTTCATTACCATTATCAAAAGGTAAGAGATACTAAATAATTAAAGGAGTCGAAGTATCCAAAAATAAAATAAAAAAAGAAAGATTTATATGAAGATAAGCTATATTTCGGAGCCTCTAGTATGATTAACTCTTTATTATATACAAGAACAACTTCCACCAATCCTAGATTTGCAAAACTACAAGATTACAACAAGTGAATTAAGCAGCATTTGATCAGTTGCTGCATGACGCAAACACATCAACTTGCGTCGGAATTAGAAGAACTACTCTATATGATATTGTTATAAAATCACTGAAGGTTACATGTAAACTGCTTTTATTTTTGATGGAAAAGCCGAAAAGGTAATATAAATATATACAGTTCCTGTCCCTCAAGTCCATCAAATAAAAGGACATAAAAAAACTTGCCATATCTACATGTCTTCCAAGGAAAAGAGAAGAAAACCAAGACTATTTTCACCTTTCCAAGTCCCCCATTATTACCTTTAATCCACAAATGCCTAACAATTCAACCAGCCAAGTAAGATTAACTGCTCTTGGAAATCTCTATCCACCTTTTGCCTGTCTTAGAGAAAGAATGGGCTGCTTAGCTACTTATTGCTGCAAGCTGTTATAACGACTCTCCAAGAATCTCCTCTCAGCAGCCAGACCAGCAGCAACGGATGGAGGCAAATGCCTTAAACTTTCTACTCGATTATTTTCTTCTTCCTGAGGGTCAGAAGGGACTGCCACAGGAAACAAGGACTCGACGTCTTGAAGAGTCAAAACAGGCTCATCCTTAAGGATTTTAGCTTTGCGGCTCATTGTGGAGCAGGCCGCCCTTCTGCTATTTAACATGTAAATACTTTCTTCTATGGTGCTCTTTACCTGTGAAGAAAAGTAACACATGATCAGATACTTAGCAAAAGATGGGTGTGGGCTCTGGAAATAGAAGCTCCCGTGCATACAAGAAAGCGATGAACAAATGTGTTCTTGTCCTGTCCGACTCTGTGGATACGACTGATCGCTTGAGCTTCAGCTGCAGGATTCAATAATGGCTCCACTAGAATGACATGTTGTGCTTCCAAGAGATTGAGACCATTTGCGCCGTGCTGGATTAACATCAAGAGTACTTGAACAGGCTTTTCATTGGAAGGATGGCCCTTGGCTTTCTCCCCATCCTCAATCCTTCTCTGACCTTTAAATTGTGCAATTGCGACTTGTGATTTCCTGCAGAAAGTTTTAGTTTACCTAAGAACATATATAGCAACCCCAAACCAACAATATAGTTCCAATAACATAAGTCCTGATGAAAAGATAGAATGGAAAAAAGAAAGTCTGAAAGCAAATCTAATTCTAATGATAAGAACAAATAGAAGAAGATGGGCACCTTGCACATTTTCAGGTAAGACAGAAAATCAAACCTATTAAAAATATTTCCATATGAAACTCCAGGTCCTAGATAGTCAGTCATTACATTTATATCACAAAGCTTATTAAGAAAATTGCTCACGAGCAAGCATATTCAATGGCTAAATAAAAGTCTAACTGGGGTTCCAATTCACCACCAAGAAGAAGAAGAACAAAAGAAAAGAATAAAAAGGTGAGCTTTATCATAGATCTAGAGGCGTGTGGGTGCAATCCTAATTTTCTTTCTTGTTCCATCACTCCATTACATTAAAAATGTTGAAACAAAATGAAAGACTTCGGAACAAGTAAATTCCCTTTAGTTCCTTGGTGACCAAAAAAAAGTTTACGAGACTTAAATAGGATGCCTGTAAACAATATTTTACCTGCCTCCCTTCATCCGAACATATGTGACGCTGTTAGAAACCAATGCATGCTCTAACACATCAAGCACATCATTCCAGCTGGAGAAGACAAGGATTTTGGCCTCTTGATCATTTAAAATTATCCATAATATTCTTCTAGTGACAGCTTCAATCTTGACAAGTCAAAAACCACAAAATAGAAGATAAGTAGACTAACTAGAAATGCAAAAAGTTCTTTAGCCTACAATATAAAAAACAGATCAGGATAGTTATCAAATCAAAGCTTAAAGAAGATTTCATTACCTAGATATTCAAGTGAATGGCTAAATATTTTTTGTGAATATAGACTCAGTTACATATCAAACTAAAGCTGAAAGATACATTACATAGGTATTCAAGTGAATGGCCAAACCACTTTATGTGGACATCTATCCATCTACCAGCCAAAACAATACCATGATGGCATTTGTGCAGAATGCAAGGCATTTGTGTTTACTTAGTACTGTACCATATAGTCATATTGAAGCTCAAGTGAATGTGATATTAATTAGTCAATTAAATGGCAAATATTTTGACTCGAACATCTACTTGTTTGTATTTGTCCATCTGCCTAATTGGACCCTAAGTGGACGGGCAACAACATCAAATAAATGAATTTTGCCTAAAGGACTGTAGATAAGGTTATGTCCAACTAATTGGCCGAGGAGTCCAACAAAAGACCATTGGAAACTTTTCAGCTTTTCTCTAGACAAAATTGCTTCCCCTAGAATCTAGATTAATGAAGAAATATCTGGTGAAAAACTTCGGAATTCAAACAATGTCGTCATCAGGCCTGACCTGGTCAACCTGGTCATGATATTTCACTGATGATCTGGCCTGGACGACCCAATCATGATATTGAAGGACGCGATTTCATATCTCCATGTAAAACTAAATCTGCATCACAAAGTATACATGTGGAATACAAAAATGACATTGCATAGTATATCTTGCATTACTTTGTGCAGCACTTACTAGTTTTTTGGCTGTTATGCTGTATTTGCCTACATATAGAGACTAAATGCTTTAGCAATTTGGGCATTCCCATACATTTATTACTCTCATATTTTACTCCCTAAGATATCCAATTACCCCTCTTTCCTAGATAGTTTCTGTATTGGGTTATCCATATAGTTGAACTACAAATTGCCAGTCAGTATCTACTTTTTTCCAAGAATCAAAGCATGGACTGCGACTAAAAAAATCTAATGCGTATCTTTAGGTAATAGCTCTCGTACTAAAAAGTAAAACAGACAGAGACTGATGAAAACTGGTACTAAAAAGTAAGGAAATAAGGGCCAACCCAAAAGGTCTTTCCAGATATCATATAAATTGAGGACAGGTAAGGTAGAATAGGAAATGAGAGAATATACCTTTGTCCCATATGAGCCTTGAACAACAATAGAACTTTCTAACAGAGTCTCAGCTTGAAAAGCACCTAAATTTGCAACATCACCATTCCTATTTTGTTTCTCAACCACATAAGCAATGTTTTCAAACTCTGTACGTTGACGGCATGTAGGACAAGTAATCCATTTCTGACGTGATTTTCCAGAATGTTCAATCGCCCTCTCCGACATGTGGAGACAGCCTGTGATGTGACATTAAGCTGTTAGATCCATTTTTCTGAGTAACAATAAAAGTAACTAAGTACCAGTCAATGAATCAGTGAACATCCATGTAGCTCAGCTTTAAAGCTAATGTCTAATGCAGAAAATATCAGGAAAGTAACAGAATTGCAATTGTAACTATATTTATGCATAGAAAGTTTCAAATAGAACTGGAAATATTTTCCAATAATAAGTCGTCTTTACAATTGATTGGCAAAATAGTAGATAAAGTCAATTCCATCTTCTTTCTCCTCATGATCTAGACCCACTTAATCTCCATGTGGACCCTTCTGAAGTCAATAATATAGATGAGCAAGAAAGTGAAGTGATAGCATGCAATAAATAAAACAAAATTGCCTATCAAAATTATAGAGCATATTAAGTATCTAATCAATTACTCGGTGGTCGAAGTCATGCTTATGTGGGAATCTGCGAAAAGAAAATATATATGCAGGAAATTCCAACCTCTACTACATGAGACCGCATTTTTATTACCGCCATTAAAATGAGAATCCAAACCCTATAAGACTAGATATGTATAAAGCTTTATAGTTCTGAACTAATTAGATACAACTCCTATCTTGAGCTAATATAAGAGAAGTGCAGGTGAATTAAGTAATCATATTGTAAGATACTGCAACTAGCCTCATCACCAAAAAAGATAATCATTTACATGGCATGTATCTTACAGAGTCAAAAAAACTGGGCTCGCAAAAAACAATAAAACTACAATAATGACGCTCATTCTACTTCCATTCCAACTCATACTGTTTTAACAAAAATGGATAAGATGGAAATAATTTACTCTCAGAAGTTTCAAAATTACTCACATTTGCAGCATATAAAATGACCACACTGAAATACCATCTTCTGGTCAAAATATCTCTCCTGACAGATGGGGCATGGTTCATCATCAATATTCTTTTCAATTTCTTCCTTGGAAAGGGAAGGAATTGCAAAATTAGTTGTATCTCGAGTCTCGTATGATATATTGTGGTGCTCATTCTGCGTTTTCTGTTTCGATAACACCATTCCCTACCATAAAAGGAAAGCAGCATTTCAGTATAATCATAAAAAGTCACTACAGCTGTTCAGAATAAGATAGTCAAACAACAAAGAGGTAAATTGCAAAGAAGATTCATGCTGGAACAGACAACACAGAGAAGTTTTAGTTATAAAGGGTGGAGAAATATGGAAGTCACAAAAAGCCAACTGTATGAACAACCCAGAATTTCGAAAATAAATATATATAAGAAATTAGAGATAATTATTTAGATAATGAGAGAGTTTGTTTAATCCTTGATTATTTAGTATTTAGATTAAAACAAATTAATATTTATATTATGTATATAAATAAGAAACTATTAGGACTCATATATCTTTGATCTGTAAAAGGGCTTTTAAAAAGAAAACAAAACCCCAAAGAAATTTTTGGCAGCAGTACTGTAGCAGTGCCACAGCACCGCGGAAAAATAAATAAAAAAAGTAGGTTTTATGGGATGGCACTGTATCAGTACTACAGTACCGAGATGAGGAGGCCATTCATCTCCTACTTCCTCATCTAAATTCTTTTGTTACATCTTTACCTCATCGGAGCTACTATTGTCGAAGTCAGTCTTCAGGGAGTCACCGAAGTAAGCGAATAACACCAAACAAATCGTATGTGAAGAATTTTTTACTGGAGTCACTGAATTGAGTTATTCCACATGAACCTTAGGGTGAATAAATTCATTCACATAATTATTGTCTCGCATTTCATACTATGATTCTTTTGTATTAGCATTTGTGCAATATTATACTTCGTACTTTATCATCTTTTTATATTTTGTGTTATACTCTACTTCGTGTAATACTTTAATTCATAAGATATTGATCCTTATGCATTACTGTTCTTCATGCAAATAATAAAATATTGGCTATGGATTGGTAGGACTTTGAACAAATACATGCTAGATATTTTTTGTTATATCTCCTTGTGGTGATTCAAGTCTATCTTGAAGTTCATGAGACAGACTTATCTCTAATCAATACATGATCTATTTAGGTGACTTTAACGCGGTTAAAAAATAGGCCCAGAGTGGAAATCTTCCTAAGATGACTCTAATCTCTTTTTATAGTTAGTAGAAAAGGCAGATTGTGTTTATCACATAGTGACATCTCCTAGTGACCCTAAACAGATCAGTTATGAGTAAAAGACTCGAGTGCATCTCGAGTTATGAGTAAAAGACTCGAGTGCATCTCGAGGTGACTTCTAGTAAATGTGGACCTATTGGCACAGTCCCAAGCTGAGACAATTGACACTATTGAGATTGAGAAAGTTTGCATAATAATATAGAGCATGATATTAGCTTGCTAATTACATTTTTGTAGCTTATACTTAATATGAATATTATGAGATTGCTAATTATTGTTATAAATTATTAAGCTTTGATTAATGTCTCATATTTGATAAAGAATAATTTCCTAACTTTTAAGTGGATTCACTCACTGAGCTAAAGGTATTAGCTCATTAAACTCTTTAAATTTGTTAAATGCTGGTCAGCGTGGCGAGTGAACATGAACATCGAAACTCTACCTCCACTTAGGAATCTAGCTCTCACACTTTTAAATATAATAGTGGTTCTTAGTTTCAAATTAAAAAGCTAAATGTTCCCTCAGTAATGTTTAGAAGACATTGATTGTATAATTTAGATATTTTATTTTTGAATTGGAGTTACTAAATAAATTTTTGACTTCCATTATATTATGGATAATTAGTTAGGGCCTCGGGTATTTTAAGACTATAAGGATACATGGCCGGTCATAGATTCCTATTTCGAATGGTGACAGTATGTAAATAATCCTACACTCAGAATTTTCCGTAATATATTGACACTTAATATTTATTAATCAGACAAAACAATGATCTTGAATATAAAATAAGTAAATAACATGCTATTTATTGGAATTTAGAAATCAGCGCATCTTAGACAATATAGAAACCAAAGGATTATAAAAAAAGATCTTTTTAGATCTACTCCGGCTTTGACAAACCATAATCTAAAGTAAACAATCTAGAAAAGTATAATAGCTTTCCACATCCGAGTTGCTTCCATAACTTCTCCAGTCAGATGTCTACTGTGTATTTAAAGAAACTTCCATTTATTGCACCATCTTTATGACACCTATTTTTTTATGTTTGCCAAGCATCAGACATTGTTATAATCTAACCTGATGTAATGAAGATGTAAGATTCAGCGGTAGTTAAAGATGAACAAGAAATGATAAAGATCTATGTAGACTCACCTTTAAGTAACGGAGTTGTCCTTTTATACGTTCCAATGAGGACAAAGACAAGAGCTTATCAGTTGATAATTGAAATTTGGTTGGAACCAACTCTTCCCTAATGAGAATATTGATGGCACTGGGTTCATCCTCTGACTCCTTAAGCCGCAATCGTGAGGTAGACATTTTAATTTCATCATGAGCGCGCAGTAACTGAGTTTGAGCAATTGACAATAACCTTGCTTGAGTGAACTCCTTGCGCATAGCCTAAAGAAATACGTAGAAATCATCTCACTATTTAAAAGAATAGCTCAGATTATTCAGTCTTGAATACTACAGTCAATGTTCAAAGGAAAACAAAGGAAGAATGATGGAGATAAAGCAATACCCGATCCTAAATGGTCTCTCTTAGTTTTCTTTACTCCTAGAAGGTAAAAATTCTGAGAGAAAATATGATTAGAGCAGCTATTCATCTATTACTCCATGTTATTTCAGAAGTGATGCCATTAGTATGTATCATCTTGTCCACACAATTAGTAGAGAACTTGTAACCTTAAGAATTTAGGGTGCGTTTGTTTGAATTTATGATATGTTTGTTCAAGGAATATAAAGATTAGTTATCCTGTGGGCCCCACATAAACTCATATTTAATATAAAATTAATATATGAGATTAGAAGTCTGGACTAAATGTCATATCTCCCAAAAGAGGGGATATTGCATCTCATCTAAGGAGGGGGATGATATATCCTGAGTGGAGAAAAGATGGTCTTAGTACTATACTACTGTTAAATATAAATAACAAACTAACAATCATAATTACTCAAAATTTATTTTATTTTTTAATATTTTTATTAGTATTTTATATTTAATTAAAGTATTGCTATATTAAAAAAACTTTTCATTTTTTTTCATTTTTATATCAACTTATTTGTATTACTTTTGAATTTAATTATGATTATTTTGAATTGGAAGTGATTAATTTTGATAATTAACATAATATAATTTAATGATATAATTAAAGTTTGAGATAATCAACAGTTGTTCAAAATAGTAATTGACGGTATTAATTTTCTTTATCGAGGATAATAATGTAATTATGTTTACTTATCCATATATAGTCTTGTATAAACCAAACAATAAACTAAAATTGTAATATGGGATTAGTGATCCTAGGGGATATATTATCCATTGGGATAAGCCTAGGGTTATCTTCTCTTATCCAATTCTACAACCAAACACACATTTAGAATATTAACGTTCACAAGAAAAAGAAAAGAAAGTAAGGTACCAAATGTACGTAAAAGTTTATGCACTTAAAAGACAGCAATATCTCCATTTCATTCCTTTGTAGAACAGTAATAGATGTGTCTCAGAAAAAGTTAAAGAGTATATACACTGAAAAGATAATCAATCTCTTTCATCATATTCCTATTGAACAATGATTGGCATACCTCAAAAAGAAGTAAGTGCTTCTTAGCAACACCCATTCCCTTCCTTCCTAGGATTGACTTGGAATGAGTTTTGATGACCTTTAGGGAGGTCTCAAGTGCAGAAGGATGTCTGTAAACCTAAATCCAATGTTATCCAGAGAGAAGAAAATGCAATTAGGATCAGAAGAAAATGCAATCATGGAATATCCTAACTTTCCAATATCACCAACTCAAAACCTTTGGTCAATTATCTATTAGAGTGCCATCATACTGCAATACAGTAGGTAACAATAACATATTAGTCTATTATACTATTATGAGCTCCAGAAAAGGCATTAAAAAATCAGTTCAGTCTGACCGCCTACAAGAGGATTGTGTAGTCTAATTAGGAGTTAAAAATGACAAAAGAAAAGGAAGTTACATTAAGAACAAAACCCTGTCACTACTGACAGATGACTACAACAACAATAAACCTAATTAAAGGCATAACTAGTTGCAAATACAAAAAGCAGCCACTCTTCCAGAATAAATTTGAAAGAAATCAGCCAGATCAACAGACATAAATGTAGAAGAATACCCAAAAAGGGAAACTTCGATGATAAGATTTACCTGTACGCTTTCCCTAGCCGACCTTTGTTTATTTTTTCCATTATCAACATGAGATTCATCTGAGGTCATCTTATTACGGAAAAAATGATTCAATTCATAGTAACGGTTTTGCAAGTTCAATGCTTCCTCAACTGATGCAATAACAGTATCATTAATTGATCTTTTTACAAGAAAGAGCTGGGCCTCATATACCTGAAAATTTGTATAGGTGAGAGAACAAAGATATAACTTATTAAGGACTAGATCATATGAAAAAGTTGTACTAGATCCACCAACCCGAAAGTGTTTATCTAGTTCACATTGCACGCATAAAGAACCATTGCCGTCATAGCAGTTTGGACAATATCTCTGACTTTCAAGATCATCATCTGTTGGCTTCTCCATCATTTGGTTAACTTCCATAAGCCTGTCTATCAATTTTTTTCTAGAACTTTGCAAAGAATCTACACCAGACTCAATAGTATATTTCAACATGCTTATACTTCGGACCCTGAATAAAGAACAAAAATAATTAGAAGAAAAAAGCAAAGATCTAACAAAACAACAAACCTTATTGGTTTATTTTATCAATTTAATTTGTTTTAATCACTATATACGTGATCCAATTCCAAATTATCAAATAGAATTGCACTAGTAACTTTACCAACTCTATAACATCACTTGCTGTAGATCTTTTGCAACTTGAGGAAACTTAAAAGGACTCCAACAGACCGGCAAAGCTTTTTATTCTATTTTATCAGAGAATGTAAGATAGTGGAACAGTTAAAACTCATCATATGCAAAAGAAGAGCAAATATGGAGAAAAGATATTTCTAATAATCCATGAAGTTTTATCCACCTCCTACGGATACTTCAAAACATTGACATCTCAGAAAATAGTGCTATAAGTTTGATGCAAAAAATATTTCAGGCCATCTGATGAGCACAAAGAGAAATCAGCAAAGTAATTAAGATTATAAATAACAAGAGCATAGAACAGTATAACTTACCTTGAAGCTATTCTCTTCGACCCCATTTCATTGGTAATCCTAGTGCAAGCATCATCGATCTTTCTAAGTAGTTCCTCAGATGAATCATTATTCTGTTCAATGTGGTCAAGGGCGTCCAACCACCAATCCATTTTATGCTCTTCTAATTCCTGTGAGATAGTGGAAACCTAGAAACAAAAGCTGATTAATAAATAATGCAAAAAAAAAGTGAAAATCCACAAAATATACAATGACAATATAGCAATAACCAGTGATTTAAAAAAGCTGGTAATTTGTCATTGGACGATAGTCTGTTAATTGCCAGAACATATAGCAATATTCGTGAAATTACTAAAAGACAGTTACATGTCCTTTGTGTAAATGATGAAACAGCGGTCAGCAACTTCTTTCTTCTACAGGAGAAGGTAGTAGAGATTTCAGCAATATTGAATTCTATTATTCTTCATGAAAAACGTGATTTTCATTCTACAAAGTGGCATAGATATGAAAAAGAGAGACGTTCAATTATTAAAATTATGTCAGCAAGCAAGAGAATTCACATTTCATGAGGAATCTATAGTTGAACAGAATAGATGGAGCAGTTTCTTGTCAGGACTAAGATCAGTCAAAATACCACTCTGGATACAAAAAATAGCTTCATTGCAGCATGATACAAGAAATATGACTTCCAACGTAGTTGGACAGATAAAGAAAATGGGTATAGAGCACTTCCATGAAGCAGAAGACTACATTCAGCATGAGTACCTGCATTAATATAGTTTGGAAATCCTGCTGTGCAAGCGATAGCTTAGAGTTGAACATAGACAAGTATTTTTGTTTAATCTTTTCACAAGTCTTTCTCAAGCAGCCATCAGAATAACATCTAGCAGATGCCTGACACTGACTGCCAGTTTCAACTTGTTTCTTCCCACTATCACCATTTGTACGTATTTGTGTGGTGACATTTTCAACATTCCTGCAGTTCTTGAGAGAATTATTCTCAGTGGTTGAAACTGATTTGCTTTCCTTGTTAGTTTTCCTTCGTTTTACATAATAGTAATCAAACTTGCCTGCACTTGTTGCTTTCCTTTTTCTTGTTTCAGCGTCTTCAAAACAATGTGCCTCCATTAGGGGACATAGGGGTAAATATTCGGAACTAGTTCTAAGCAACTCAGCCAGATTATGATTAAGGTGAAGGTTCAATAAAGGGTCCAGACGGAAATCATCAGAGTTTTCATCAGCCAAAACCAGTGCTTCCTTGTACAAAGATATAGCAAGTTTGTTGTCTTGATCTATCACAGCTATTCCAGCTAGACCATTCAATGCAACAACAATTTTTCTAAGCTCTTCCTCTCCTTCAATTTTTGCTTTACCTATCAGAACCTACAGGGAAAACTCTTACTATCAGAAACTTAATCCCATCATCAAATAAGACGCAAATATTATGAAGTAATTTGCAGCATAAGAGTTTAATATGGTGACTCACTTCTAATATTTCTCCCATGGACAAAGGAGAAT
Organism: Typha angustifolia; assembly: GCF_048772165.1. Lineage (NCBI taxonomy): Eukaryota > Viridiplantae > Streptophyta > Magnoliopsida > Poales > Typhaceae > Typha > Typha angustifolia. The sequence goes on along the minus strand of NC_133252.1, from coordinate 2,975,108 downwards.
TCTGTAAAGAACATAGACCAGAACTTCCAACTTGAGGGTGGCAGCATGCTTGACGAAGTTTTAGAAGTGGAACGAGAAGCTTTGCAACCTCACTGTGGGGAAGAACACTGGACGCACTAGAACCTGGAAGTAAATGCAGAAGAGCATTAGAGTTGAGTTTTTCCTTTTGATGAGATGTGCCAATATGAGATTTACCAGAAGGTGACTCTTTTCCATAGTTGTCATCTTTCAGTTTCTTGATAATTGCATGTGCATGGTTTACGCAAGTTGCATGTTGCTTCTGATAGAAATGCTCTTCAATTGGTGAGAGTGATAGCCAGGAAATGCATTCTTCCTGTGGTGGCAGATGTAGCTCTTCTGACACATGGATTTTCGATGAACGCCACATAATTTGTCTAAATAGGGTTTGGATGAATTTCATAGCCACGATATCTCTTCTCTGCGATGCAATGTGTGAAAAAGTATTACAACCATCGGTGCCTCATTTAAAGGATGTATTTGGGTCTATAGAACGATCCAGAACCATCAGACAGCAGATTTAGCCAGTAGATTATATTTTCTATAGTTCCACAATTTGGCTAAGAATATTAAGTTACTGGGTTCAGAACAGTCTGTCCTCATATTTTGATACTTTCCTGCATGTCAAGTAAATCTTTTTCTTCTATCTTCACTCATAACAGCATCCAGAACTTAATATTCTTAGCATGTCAAAACCCTTTTCTCCCTTTCCTGCTGGAGGGAAGGAGATGGCTCTGAGGGAAGGAGATGGCTCTGAGGCATGTCAAAACCCTTTTCTCCTCTCCAACCTCAGAGCCATCTCCTTCCCTCCAGCAGTGGTGGTTGCTGTTCAGCCTCCGCCTCTTCACTAGAGCTCTCTGACCATTAGTGAGAGAAGAGGATAAAAGGCTTTTGAGGTGGGAGAGGACGAATGAGAGGGTTTTTGAGGTGAGAGAGAAGGTTCCCAGATGATAGGAGGGAGGAGGATGGAGAGGAAGAGGACAGGTGAGGGAGACAGGAAGAAGATGATGAGTTGTCACTGGAGACACCTACATCAGTAAATACTTTGATTCTAATATGTTATTAGTATATCTTTATTAAAGCACTACAAATTAGGAAAAATAGAGCCTGATTATCGCCACTGAGATGACAGGGCGACAACCACTACTGCGACCTGGCATAGCAAAGTTGCAGTTACTATTCTCATTGTGATCTGGAGCAACAAAGCAGCTACTGTCATTGCTGCAAAATGTAACAGCAGCACTGATCACAGACTCACTATCACTCTTGCCTCCAGAGATGGCAGATATGGCAAAAGCTTCTGCTTCAGGCACGCTGACTAAGGTCAGAATTAGCACCTTGCTACCACCTCCCACAAGGACGGTGATGCTGGCTGTTGCAGCAGAGGCAGCAGTGGCTGCTGCCACTGAAGCAAGAAGTAGCTAGCACCACTCTCAGCTGCAAAGGACCACCACAACTAAGGGGAAAACAATCACACATCAAATATTTGGGAAATACTGGGTACAGGATAGGGATGGAATGCTAAAGGGAAGTAGGCAGGACATTCAAGAAAGTGGCAATTGGGACAGATAGCTGAGTTAACGTTTAGTAGCCAGATATCAGTTGGTTTTGTAGCTGATCAAGACCAGAAATCAATTATCCAATTTTGAGCCTAGTTATGGACCTGTTACAACAAAATCCATTTCAACTGAAATAATCAGAAGTTTACACATTGCAAATATCATTGACTGACTTTGAGAGAAATTGAGAGCTTACAAGATCAATTATTATGTAAAAAGGAGCGATCAACGAAACAATGCTAATTATCATACCTCATATGGATCTCTAATCACTTCAACCCACCATCTATAAACATCAAACGGGCTCGCCCTAAGGAAACGCAATAAACCATATAGGTCATCAAGCCTGCGCTGCACTGGAGTTCCTGTGATGCACCAGCGATGCTGAGCATGTAACCTCATTGCCATCTCTGTCACACAAGCTTTACTGGACTCTACCATCTGAGCCTCATCCAAACACAGCCTCCACCAATGGATCCTTGTCAACAAAGTAGGAACAACAGGATATCTATGAATGAAGAGACAGGACAATAGATCAATAGAAACAATTTTGAACACATTTTTATTAGAAGTCCACAGATTTGACAAAACCCATACCAATGCTTATAGGCTTAGGCTCATCACCAAGCATCTACAATGTGGTGCAGGTTTCAAATAGAGTTGAATTAAAGCATCGTTTCAATCCACTTAAATGACCAAAATACAAAAAAGTTAAGAGAATCAAAATGTTACTATATTGTGTTCTACCCAACCTTCACACTAAACTTCAATCTGTCAAGTAATGGCAATGCCGTGTAGATTATGGCATGAAGAAAAATAGATAACTAATGAAAGCGCAGAATATTCTTATTCATGGTTCGCCATATCGGCCAAACCCGATTCCGATCCAGGCCCGATCTGAACTCTTTCTCTCTTTTACGATTTCTTTTCACTCTCTCTCTCTCTCTCTTTTACTGTTTTTCTTTCTTTTACTCTTTCTTTTTTTCTCTCTCTCTTTACATATAATCATTGTTTCTCGTACGGAGTAATCTAGCTCCGGTGAACTCCAACAAACTCCGGTATATGATTTTTTAATTTCTCTCTCAGTTTTTTTATTTCTTCCACTCTCTCTTTTTCTTCTCTTTTCTTCTTCTTCTTCTTCTTCACTGCATCATAATTTTTTTTGTTTGATTTTCTTCCACTCACGCTCTTTTTAATCTCTTCTTCTTTTCAATTTTTATTGCACCATAGTTTTTTTTTCTTTTCTTACTTAAGGTAAACTTTTTTCTAAATTTTTTTTTAAAAAATTTGCATTTTTAAATAATATTTAGAATTTTATGTAATTAAAAAGTCCGATCCGATCCATACGACCGATACAGCCAATATGGCCTATCCAACAGATAAGTATTGTTTTTTCAAAAGGCCGATCCCGATCCCGATTTTTCGAACCTTGTTCTTATTCAAATAAAAGAAAGCAGGTTCTGAATATCGGGATCGGAACATTCGGAAAAATGATATGTATAGGCATTATCGGTTGTATTAGTCGTTCGTATTTGTCGATACGGTATCAGATTATTTTTTAGTTACATCAAATTACTCACATATAATGCCTAAAAAGTATAAAGTAAAAAAAATGATATTTTCAAAATCATGATGAATAACAAGCAAGATCTGATAAATTTTTCTACTCGTAAATTTCTGCTATAGAAGTAAGAATGTGAGATGAGGAGAGAAAGAAATCTCTCTCTACACTATTGTTCTGCAATAGTAAGAGAGGGAGAGAGAAAGGGAAGGTTAGAGAGTAAGAGAGAGAAAGAGGAAAAATGGAAAACAAAAAACAAAAAAAAACAATCATCTGAGTTCACCGAAGTGCAAAGTCTCCGGATTGGCTATCAGATGAGCTCAATGAAGTATAAGGGGTAGAAGGAGAGAGTATGAGTGTGTGTGTGAGAGAGTAAAAGGTAAAATCTTGAAAAGAAGGCAATGAAGACATCATTATCGATATCCCCGAGTTTTTGATTTGGCCCAAATATTTAAACAACCCGCATTGAGCCGTTTCAGCCGATCCCACCCAGAAATCAGCCATTTGGCAGGGATTAGGGCAGAATCGGGATCGGCCGAAATTGCCATCCATGAAAGAAAGAGACAACGAAATAGTTATATCTAAGAATGGACAACTCGAGCACATTGAACACCCCGGAGCATGACTTCGCTGCATGACCAAGACTACAGGTCTGCTAATTCATCCCCAGAAGCAATGCTTAGAAGTTAGAAATCATTAATAGATTTACATATACACTCCTAAAGAATTTTATTGATAAAATTAATTCTCTGCGCCAAAAGATAGACTAGCTCTTAGATTTTAAAAGTATTGAGAAGTTCAAATATTAAGTATGAGTTTATATTGTTATTCTTTCTTAAAAAAATAAAAGATTTCACTTTATTAGAAGGTAAAGGCAAACAAGAAAACAGAACCATGGAAAGAAGCAAAACTTATAATGGATTCGACCTCTTTTGGAATCTCAAGAAGTGGCGGTCAGCACCCTCTTTATCAGGATCATGTGACAAATCTTCTTTCAACACATCATATGTTGTCAGGACGATGTCAGCAGTTACTAGCTCAGTCATATCAATCTTCAATTTGTCTGAAGAGTCCGAATTTCTTGCACCTTCATAAATGCAGATTCTCAGGGATCCCGGCCTTGTATGACTAAAACAAGCAAACAAATAAATAAGCAGCACAATCATGTGGAAGTACCATATCCAGATGAAAGAGTACCGCATCCAGATGAAAGAGTACCGCATCCAGATGAAAGAAGAATGATGTCTTGTTCTATATTATCACATTTTTGTATGAAAAGGATATAATAGGATAAGTGACAGATACCGCTAAAAGCCTAAAAAAGGTGGACATGATAAATAAATAAATAGAAAAATGGATCTCTGTTTCATGACATGTAACAAAGAGAAAGGATGCAATATGGTAAGTGGCAACAAACCAAAAAGTATAAATTAATGAGAAAATCAATCAATTTTTAACCAAGGTTCTGAAAATCAGTAACGGAATCGGGATCAATTGTCCGGAAAAACGATAAGTATCGGCCGTATCGGCTATATCGACCATCTGTATTGGATCGGACTATTTTAATTAAATAAAATTCTAAATACTATTTAAAAATATTGAGAAATTTCTAAAAATTTATAAAAAAATTTACAAAAAAAATTAAAATAAGAATAATTAGTCATATATAAAGCCTGTCTGCTACAGTGTCGAAACCAGCAGATCTATGCTTTTAACCTCATTACATTACCACATTGATAGACCATAGATCATAAATGATTCTTTTACATATGATGCAGATGCACAATCAGCGAGTGATTTTGTTGGTAAGAAATCTAAAGATTCTAAACAATCCAATAATCCTTAACCCAAGTGAAAATTACACATGATTGCAGCATATCTAAGCATGCATGCAAATTCCATGTCATGATGCTATATTACAGTAACCAATCAATCAAGGTTGCAATTTCCATATAGTATCTAGTATCTACAAATCCCCACTTAAATGCATAAATAATTGAGAGACGCAAGAAATAAAAAATCAACTTCACAATTCACATGCTTCTGCAACCACAAGATGATCTATTGCTATATAAATTATGACATGCTTGATAAAACTTAATGCCAACCAGATGTCTTCCTAGTACATTCCCGGCCAACATATATTTTTTTACAAATAACCAAGCATTAATCATAACTTGATCACCAATTACTTCCAAATAGTAGTGCCCTTACAATGTTGCATGCTACTGCCAGACAAAGAAAACCATAGTGGGAATTGTAAAAAAAATAAAGTCCATCTCTATATTCACAAAATTGCTACAGAATGCATGATAGCAACCAATTCTTTTCTTTTCACAGGCATAAGGACAGCAAATGTTCACATATGTGCAGAAAATCAATTTCCTAATATGTTAGTATGCACAGAATAGTACTAGTATGCAAAAAAGTGAACAAAAGATGCTATAACATTAATAAAATATTTGTAGCACCAAATTACTTTAATTAAAAATAAAAGCCTAAACAAAGCTCTATCATATTATGTTCAACAAAATTAGATTAACTACTCTCATCACCAAACAGAGATGCATGATGCGATTTTGAAAAGATATGAATTGACTCTCCAATAATACCATTTTATATTTCGCAAGAAAGCACTAATTAAAAATTTAATGCTATATCATGGAATATAAATCTGTATAAAAATTAGATCTGTAGAATAAAGTCAATAAACGGAGATGTTTACGAAATAAGGCAACCAATTAAAACCAAAAAAAAAAATTTGTTCGCAATATTGTTATAGACAAGCTCATTTGATCTAGCAATAAAAGTTTAAATAATGTAAAGTACCTATGCAGCCATATATCTTAAATTTAAAAAAAGAACTTCCAACATACTGAAAAGGGCTAAAACATGGTAGAGCATAATGTTAATACCGAATTATTTCAGAATGCCATTGCACTAATATAGGAGCCGGGCATACTACAAGAGTTGCATGAGTATATATCTTGGCTTTAGCAGCTTCAATAAGTTGTGAGCAAAATGAGCATATATACTCTCCATCACTCTCTATTATGTGACAATCTTTCTTTTTAATGCAATGCTTCGACTTAGTGGATGAGTTCTTCTTCGCTGCTGACTTCTGGTCAGAGTCTCCTCTCTTGTCAACTTCATCGGAAACTAAAGCTTTCTTGTTAGGTGAGTAACCAACACACTCTGCATGCTGCCAAGCATCACATAAATCGCATTGTACCCATAGCCCCTTGTACTTGGAACTTTCACTTGCAGCTCCACAAATACACTCGACACGTTCTAATTTTTGTATTTTTATCTTCTCTCCTATTTCATCACTACCATCAGAGAGAATGACTTCCTCTGATGAAGTCTTCTGATGGGCAAATATGCAAGCTAGCAGCTCAACTGTTTTCCCCAACCCCATCTCATCTGTAATTTGTAGCTCATAGACAAAAAGATAACAACTATATGTCAGTGGGATCAAGCTAGTAATGCGCATAAAGGTTATTGACTTATTTTGACATATTCCAGAGGATATCTACTTACCAGCTAAGATCCCACCATAAATATATGATAATGAGGACTCTGGAAGCAATGAAACATTTCCGCTGCAAAGGAAGACATTGCTAATGAGATAAAAGAGAATATGTCTGCACACAAAGAACTTAAGACTACAGAAATGCAGTATGATTTATCTGAAATATACATACGAAGAAATCAAATATGCTTAATAGAAGAAAGACTCTTTCGCCTGCTAAAGGGTAGAAATTTCTATCTAGGGAACAAAAAATTGGATGACCTTGATGTGTTCAAGCTCAAGTTATATATATGATAACAATGCTCTTCATCACGTGCTTTTCTTTTTGAAAATATTTGACAATTTGGGAAACTAACGAGAAAAAAAATATAAATACTTCACGTGAGGAAAACCTGGTCTTGCTTGGGATCAACCAGTAAACTACATGTGTCTACTGCACACATAACTATTAGGAAAACCTATATGAACATTGCATACATTAGGATCTTTCTCCCCACATATCAAAAAAGATCACAGAAATAGTACAATGATATAGTTACCAACAAAACAGTGGTATTTCGAGGAGGAACTAGAACCCAACTTATGAAATGAGACTTCAGCCTAAATTAAGCATCAGGCACAGCAAGTAAAAGTCAAATAGATATCAAAACCAAATTCGACTGTCTAAATAAAAATCTATAGTTGGACCCTTGGTCTTGCATCATGATGCGAACACATGTTGTAGAGGATGTACAAACATGAAAAGTTTCCCCTGCAATTAATATAAAATATGTGTAATGCACAATGAAGATTTTGCTTTTATCGAGTAAGACAGAGCCTCATAACAAAGTCAGACAAAATTAATATGCATCATTTCAGTTAAGGTGACAATAACGAGAAAACAAACAACCCTCATTTCAGTTAGTTCCTATTTAAGATGAAGAGGTTTAAACCCTTTAATAAATATGGAACAGAACCGCTATAATTTGTCCAGCTCTAGTGCACACAATATGCTGTAAGAAGGCTGGAACAAGGAATAAGGCGATGACAATGTAAAGTACTACAATGCACTGCCATAATCTACAATTGGAAGAACTAAAAATACTGAAATTAAGGCTGTCTGAGTTTTTGAATTTCTGGATCACGCCCACTGGCTTAGCATGTCAATTCCATTTCAGCAATATAACTGTAGTTGCAATACCAAGTTAAGCATCTTATTAATGCATAGCTAAGTTTCTGATACCTACTTCTTACAGTGTATGTTGGCCTATAGGAAAATATTGTTCTCATTCTCCTTCTATATCTGAAATGGGCACACAATGAGGATAATAAAATTACATTTGCTCAAAAGTCTTACCTGAATGGATTATAGAACATTCTAGAATTTTTATGAAGGAAATCAACTGGCACACAGTAAGGAGCCGGTAACTCAGTTTCCTTCCCTTTCACTCCCTTCTCACGCTGAACCATCCAATATGTTGCACGGCGCTGATATGGTCTAAGATGAGGAAGCAAGTCAGGTAATACATCTTCCAACACCGGCTCCTCCCTGAAAACCAAAAATTATAAAAAAAAAGTGAAAAGGCAAAAGGTAATAAATATCTTATACCAATAGATAATTCACCTATGAGAAAAGCATAAGTTGTGTCAAGATATAGTATGACAATGCCAGAAATTTTGACAGTACTAAAAGAAAAAAACTCATGAAAGTTCTTCTTAATCAAATTAATTGAAGAGATTTCGAATGAAGAAGAGAAGGTGAGAAAGACACTCAAATAACTTGACACATTATTTCATTAAAACCTTTTCGACTGTGGTAATTCAGGAGCTATCGAAAATGGAAAGACTTGATTTGATTGTTATGTGAAGAAAGAAAAACTTAAACAAGATAGATTTATGAGATCTTAAGGAAACAATCACAAATTAGATGGAGCAAGCTCACCTTGAAGGCTTAATGGCTTCATAGAAGTCAGCTGTATCAAACGGAGTGTCGTTCTTCGCAACAAGTTTACAAGGCCCATCAGGTTGCACATCAATTTCCCCAATCCCATATACTGCTTCTGAGGATGTCACTTCAGGACGTAGCCAAGACATTACATTCATCATACTCTTTTTCCATGGCTTCCGTGCAGTCTCTAACAGAGATTCACATGCATCAAAAGCATTATTCAGTATCTCAACTCTAACCCTAAAAGATGGAACATCCACCAAATCTCCAACTTCAATAATGAGTCTTAGCGTCAGGAACTTCAGACTAACCAAGTGAGCAAGACCAGAAACACTTTCACCCGGGCCATCAAAGGTACCGGAGAAAAGCACAGAAGAAGTTCCCATATCTTCCGATCTATGTTCATCAAGTATAAGATACTCTAAAAAGATACTGCTAGACGTTAATGAAGGCCATTGACCTAACTTAAAACTACCTTCTTCCACATCACATAAGCAGATCCGAAGACAAAAATTGGATCGCCTGTAGCTATCTTCCACCACTCCATAATCAACTGTTCCATCAGAAAATCTGACATCAGTAAGAACAACCTCTGCTATATCAAGATGATTATCAGAGTCCCAGTTGCTCCTATCTAAATCAACATAAGTTAGTTTGCTTGAGTCTTTATCGACCCGATCATTATTTCCATTAACAATTGAAAAATCACTGTCCTTCTCTAGCTTCCCAGCTGTACCACTACTCCTATCTGTAAAATCAACCTTTCCCGCCTGATTTGGGCGGATTTTCTTCCTACCCATTTCCCAAGAGAAAAATTACATGCAAAATGCAGTTAACTCGCTCGAATCAGAAGCCAATTGCTGCAAAAATCAAGAAATAGACAACGTTAGCCTGTGAGGAAGGGTTCTTCCTAATGCTGTCCCAAAAAAAAAAATCAATTTTACAATCTTTTTCCACGGAAAACGTACGAAATCTTTCAAAAACAAACACTAACGTAATGTAACCGGATTTATTCGGAAAATCAGAAACCCAGTAGCAGCAAAAGATCAACGATAACCAAAGATTCTTTGTAAAATTGTACAAAAATCTCAATTTACAATAATTTTGACAGTAAAACCCACCAAAGCATAACGTAACCGCATTTACGGACAAGTAACCGAAAAAGAAAAAAGATTCTCCATACGGCAATCAGAAAGGAAACAAGACAGCAAATCTCTGGACATTGGATAAGAATGGGAAAGAAAACTTTTTCAGGGTCTCAAAACAAGAAGTGAGGTCCTTCTTAGGGTTTTCCTGGCGAAACAAAGTTGTTAACCATAAACCTTACACCACCACCAAAGAAAAATGAAATCTCGGATGACCCGAAGCCAAATTCGATCAACAAAAGGGAAGAGCTGGTGAAATAACCCTTAAGACTTTTCTTGGCGCCTACCTTGAAAAACAAATAAATAAATAAATAAAAATCTCCGCTGATAGACTCCGAATTTGGATGTGTGTGTGTGTGTGTGAGAGAGAGAGAGAGAGAGAGAGAGAGAGAGAGAGAGAGAGAGAGAGAGATGGAGGGAGATGACGTCTAAACTCGGAAGAAGACGGCGAGATGATCTTGGCTTTATACCGCCGTGATGGAGAAAATTTGCAAGGGTAATTTGGTCATATTGAGTAACCTAATAAAATATTTAATTTTGGAACATTCACAACCTGGCCTATTAGCTCAGTTGGTTAGAGCGTCGTGCTAATAACGCGAAGGTCGCAGGTTCGAGACCTGCATGGGCCATTTATCTTTCAACTATTTTTTTTCATTTAGCTTTAAAGGATTAATTATATTTTAACTCTCAACTATCATTCCAATCAATCTTACCACCTTAAGAAAAATAATAGATATGTATATCCTCTGAATTATCTAATTATCACAAAGTCTCTAAGTTAGAAATAAAAAAAATTAAAAGATTAGCTAACTAATTAGATGGACAAAAATATTCTTAATTCTTTTTCTATCCTATTACAAGTAGATTTTAAAATAATTAGAGAATATCAATTTAGAATTTAATATTTAAAAAAATTATTATAATACTTTTATCTATTTATTAAATTAGTTTAGTTTTTAACATTATTTCTATCAAAAATTTTAATAAAACATTAATGAAAGAGTTTTGGCAATATAAATAGACAAATTGGGAGTCATATGTGTCTACTTATTGGGTTGAAGTGAGAACAACTGCTATAGTTAAGATGGCCAAAATATAATTAACTCTTAAATTATTAGGGTATGAATTCGATTTCGAACATGTATCCTTGCAAATAACATAATATCATTGTAATCTCCTTGTAAATAACACAATATCCTACTTAACAGAAGCAAAAGTGTAATATCTTAAAGATGGTGAATAGTATTGGACATGAAAAAGAAGAAGAATTACTTACAGAGACTGAGCACTATAATTGCTCCAAACAAGAGCATTTTGAGAGGGCGATTAGAATGTCTACAAGGGCAATGCAATAACTTACAATGGTAGAACATCTTAAAAAGGAAACTGCCTGCTGATAACATTACTTATGGACATGCTATATTCAAGCTATTACATTTACATCAAACAGAGGTATGCTAAAACAAAAGAGAAAAAGAAATAATAATCAAAGTATAAGATTGCGATATTGTCTCGTCAGTAATCCATTGGAAGCTCCCAATCATCCTCTATATCCCTCATTTTCCTACGGAACTTTCTGCCACCAGATCTTTCGCCACTGCTTTGCCGCTCGACAGGCCAAGATTCTCTCTTTCCAAATTCAGAGTACTCATGCATCTGATTTTCAGGCCCATGCATATTTTGAGAATTCCATATGCCCTACGGTTAGCAAAATAAACACAATTTAGAAAATAAAGCAAACTAGGAGTTCATTAAAATCTAAAATGCTGATTTTTTCGAGGTGAGCATTACATTTTTCATGTCATTTTTAATTGGTGAAGTTATATATATATACCTTCGTTAACCTTTGGACTCGAGAAACAGCACTTTCATGCACTACAACTGTGTCAGACACTACTTCAAGCACATCTTCGACAAATAAGCAGTATGTGCTCACCTGCAAGAAAGAAACGGTGATGTTACATTAAGATGCCAGCATAAGATCAACAGGCTCATATATGAGAAAGAGGACATTTTCCAATTTACCAAACTAGATGGGATAATGGAAAATCCAAATGAATCAAGCTCGAGTGACTCCACCAATCCGGAGTTTATGTTAAAAGTGTAACCACGGACCTTCATAGCAGAAAACAATTTATAAGAAACAATGATTCAGAGAAAAGAGTAAATTCCATATATGAAAGATGTGAAAGTCATAATGATTTCACCCAATGTGTCCAAAATAGAAACTAACCTTACCAACGTTGCGCCTACCTGAAGTAACAACACTGTATCCTACCTAACAAACAACAATTAATAAGCATTTTTTAGATAATCAGTGACAGAAGACTTAAAAGGAAAAAATATAATTCTCATGCACCAATGAAGTCAATCAAATTGGATGAAGCCAAACTGCCATACCAAACTGTCAAGCCCAATCATTTTAAATTCATTTTCTATCACACTCTCGTCTTGGACAAGCACAACATCGCCCACCTACAAAAATAATAAAGTTGAATATCATCGTAATGTTAATAGTACATTAGCATCAAGTGAATAAAAAGCAGAAATGAAAACATGACTACAAGAATGAAAATTCAGAAAGAAAAGATGACAATAATTCGCATGTAAGAAGCAGAAGCCAGCATGTAGATGTTAAAGTTTACATTATAATTGATCACTAAGAACAGAAGCGGTATTAAGCCTGCTAGGTATTCCATTCTCTGAATCAGCTCATATCAGTAATTGAAAGAAGTCATAGATGATAATAATGATGACAATCAAAAGGTTACTGCAACAGGACTGTATACATTTCAGCAGAAGAAAGCTCAGAGGACTACAACTCAAAGAAGCAAAGAAAGATAAGTCACTATGAAGAATTGAAGATTATCGGCAAACATCTGAAAACAGTTCTACCTGGCATATATCCTCGAGAAGGAATTTCTCAATTTCTCCTGAGAGCAAATTTGGCCTCACTTCAACCAAAGCCACAACCCACTGCATAAAAATGGCGCTAATGAAGAAATAAGTTACAGAGCCTCAGGGAGAAGAGTAGCAGTAATTTATTAGCCCGTCTTAAGTAATTGACTACAAAGAAGTTATGCGTTATGTATGAATGAGTAAGCGTTCTAAATATCATGCTGAAAAGGAGATAGAATCATGTATATACAGAGAACTTTGCCAAGAATCATCGTCAAGCATTACAGCTTTCAATGTAATTCTACCCAAAAAAGATCTAGATATACTGATTTAGTTGAGTCACATTGCAAGGGTCAAGGGCACTAATTCCACTTATAGGTTCAATTTGAGCAAACTTGAGATCAGTGCCAAGGAAAGGTTGATGAAAGTAAACGAAGAAAGTGAAAAGAAGCAACAAAGACACCAACCGAGTAGTATCATGATACTATCATTCTCAATACTTTGAAAAGAAAAATTAATTAATATCCTAATGTGAATGATCCATGTTAAAGGTTTGATATGCATTATCGGTATGTTATTTAACATCTTTAACTTTTGAGTCAATTGGTTATCTAACATGGTAGCAAAGCCTGATTTTCTAGAGTCTAAAGTTCAAACTTCATTTAGCCTCATTTAATTACTATTTTCTATCATTTATTCTCATCTGGTGTAGAGGTTGCACCATTTATTGTCTTTCATCTATCAAATTGTGGTATATAGAGGCCATATATTAGGGGGCATGTTAAATATTAGATATGCATTATTAACATGTTATCTAACAAATTAGGTTTTTTTAATCAACTAGTTATCTAATAATGCAAACTTTTAATATACATAGTATGCAAAGAGAAAAACCATAAATATTTCATCCATCTTATAGAAAATCAAATGGTTAAAGAAAAGTGGGAGGAAGAGAAAATGACGGTTCCTCTCAGATATAGAGTTGTTTCCTGATAAACAAATAAATGCACCTACGTTTTGACTGAAAAAACTAACTAAGTGCATCTGTTTTTATCGTAATAAACATTACACAGTGAAAGGAATGAAGCAGCATGAAGGAGGAAAAAGGAAATGATATCTAGTCACTAACAGGTGGAATACCTATATCAGATCATAGATAGTGATACATAGAGGGAGCTTTCTGCAAGTCTTGACCACAATAAACACAAACAGCAGTTCAGAGCATAAAGATGAATATGGCAATATAAGATGAGATATACTATGTCATCGAATACTCAATATGCTAACTAAACATGCATCAGAGGGTCTAATATTCACCAGGAATGTAAGCAGGTTTTGCGAACATGCCTGAGATAGAGTTGTTTAGGTGTACTTCATTTTTAGCATTTAGACAAACCGTCTTTCAATCTATTTGGTGAATGGTTAGGGGTTTGATCTTCTTTTACCACATTCCTCTAGTATATGTAATAGCTAAATAATTATGAAATTCACCAGAAAATATTTCATCAATATGACACAACATACCTTCAACACCAAATAAAATGAAGATATACATCATCAGGCTTAATATGCCTCATAATTTAGCAATATAACTTTTAGATATTGTTTAAGATATAAAAGATTAGATCGATCATTTTCTATTATCTTAAGCTCTTAAAGAAGATGCTGAGTTGTTGTGGTACTGTTGATTAATGTGTGAAACTACTGCCCACTTAATTCAAATCCGTGCCATTGGCATGCAAAAATTTCTCTAGCTCAGACTTGAGGGTCAATTTTTGCAGAAGATGGTGATTTAACTGATACAAATACTAAAAAAATCGCTTACCAATCTGGTGTCCACCCAGAGTTGTGAAACGAAACCCAAGCTCCGAGCTGATCGAATGCTAATTACCTGCTTTGCCAGCAAGCTCGACCTCTTCACCATCTGCCTTCCACCTTCGATTCTAGACTTCTCGACGATCTCACTCCCCAAGTTCCCGCTCCCTCCTCCTTCCAATGGAATCAACTCCTCCTCCTCCTCCTCCTCCCCCTCCCCCTTCTCTGAGGCCCTCAAACTCCTCTCCTCCTCTTCCAACTCCCTCTTCAGCTCAGCAAGATCGAAACTTGAAGCATCACTTAGTTCCGCTTCCTGACTAAGACCAACTCCGCCACTCGTCTTCAGATCAAGGAACTCGTCGCTAGAACTCGATCCAACTCGCTTATCGAAGGGCCGCTTAGGGTTTCTAAGAAATCTACCAAGATTGAAACTTCGAGAAGGGAATGCACTTCTCTGTAGGCTGAGATGTTTAGGTCGAGAAGGACTTGTCGGATGTGGAGGGATTCGGCCATTGATGATTCGAAAGGGAGGAGAAAGCTGTGGTTTTCGAGGTCTGATTCCGAATTCGTGGAGCGAATTGGATAGAGGCGCGCAAGCACGCATCGCTAAACCGATTTCGAGTCGGATGCTGTCAAAGACGATGAGGTGGTTTTGGTAGAGATTTTATAGGTGGAGAATAATTTCAATAATTCTAATTAAGTTTTATGCCATATTCAAAGTTAACTCCACTCCCACTCACTCAACCATAAACTATTTATCTTAGAAGGGGAAACTTTGACCCTGCTCTTGGGTTTCAAAGAATTACGCTTGAAAAGGGGAGTCATATAATAGTTGACTCTTTGATGACTCGCTGACTATGGTAACCCTATTGGATTACACAAGTTGAGAGTGTAAACTGTTCCATCTCTTCACTTGTTCTAGAAGACTAGAATGCAAAAGGTGGATCTTTATGTCACATGAGTTGTCTTAAAAAATTCACCTATTTTTTAACCAGCCTAACCATTTAAGATTATTTATTGAAAGAATGGACTTTAGATAATAAAAGTAAAGAGAAGATCGAAGTGTAACTTTTGGTATCTAAAGTGTAAGTTGTTTGGTAATTATTCTCTGTGAGAAAAGATCGATGAATGTGAGTTATCTATCTATAGATAAAAACCACTTTAATTAGAAAATTTTAATCAAAACAATAATAAATTCACTGACTATAATTTGGCGCAAGCTTCTTCTCCCTATCTAAGAGGTTTTTATCTCACTGTTGTAGACTAATTTTCTCTCCATTCCCTCCCTCTTTCAACCTAAACGGCTAGGGTGGAGTAACCCTCTTTGTCTCTTTTCTCTCTTCCTTAATATTTACTCTTTTTTCCTCTTTCTAAGCCTCTCACTGTTTTCTTTTCTTCTTCATCTTCATCTCTCACTTGTCACCGTTGTCATTCTTGATGCCACATTCATTCGTTTCTTTCTTTGTTTGTTGCTACCATCTTCTAGCTTACCGACACCATCCCTTCCCTCACCCTTCACAAGCTCTTTTGCCCTCTAGTTCCATCTTGTCGTTAACCTCTTCCTCGATATGCATTCCCGTCCATACTCCCTCTACCCCTTGATGCCTTCTCATACTCCTCTCCAACCTCTTCTCTGTCAACCTCCGCGTCAAGCTCTACTCCACCCTCGTCCATCTTGCCCAAAAGCCCTCTCACTATCTTTTTCCACCTTTGTGTTGCTGACATCCTCCTCAATCTCAAGCCTTTAACCTTGATTATACTGCAGCTGGTGGGGAATGAAGTTGGAAGTGATTTTTTAGAGGCCATCAGGCTTCTTTTTTTTCCAGTATTATTTCCTCTTTCCTAATTTTCGCAAAGTCATAGTAGCTACAATACTTTAGAGTTATTTGGCCAATGATATTTATGCTTTGGGTTCTTCCACTGGGTTTGATGCTTATGTTTTCATATTATATTGGTTGTGCATTCTTAAAAGAGCTCTACTTCATATATATATATATATACCCTTCTAGAATTAACAATTATAATATTATTGTTATAATAGTCGGTTTTAATATTCGATATCAGTTCCAACACTATGTTAGGTAAAAGAATAAATATTAGTGAAACAGATTAGATTATGTGCACCTAACTTTGGGGTTATACGTTCTTTTTTTCGTTGAGATTTTCCCGTTAGATATAATTGTGAAAGATACAATTAGACCTTAATTATAAGAAACTAGATAATTATAGGAGATAGACTTCAATATAAATATAGTTTTCTTTTATATATTATCAAATTTTAGTTTAAATCAATTTTAAACTAATGAGAAATAATCTAAGAGATAGAATTTAATTATATTTTCATCAAATTAACTATAAAAAGATATTAATTTACTATTATTCTAATATATATATTACTCGGGTATATGTATGTTTTATTTGATAAACTATTAAAGTAATATAATTATTAAAAAAAATAACATGAAGGGTATACATATAAATATAAAAATTTAAAAGATATATACGTAAATGAATAATGGTCTATATGCAAACAACTTATTGAATAGTGCTGACTTATAAATTATAATTTAGAAATAAATATTCACATGTTGAACCGGTTATAGGACTTAAAATTCTAATGTTCCTATTATACAATTAAGCATATCAATTGTTAGATCTCGCTTTATCTTGAGAGAGGAAGGGTATAGAAGAAGAGCTCATCTTTCTAAGGTAAAGAGAGATATAAAGATTAATATTAAGGATATAATAGGAACAAAGTTTAGTCCTATGACCAGTTCAACAGGTTATTACTTATTTTCAAATTATAATTTCTAAGTCAGTACTATTTAATAAGTTATTTTTGCATATATACCCTTAAAATTTTTTTATTTACCTCTCTATATATATTTTTTAATTTTATATTTATATGTATATATTTTCTCTTATTTTTTGACAATTATATTATCTTAGTAATTTATCGAATAAAAGACAAATATTATGAGAATAAGAGTATTGATATTTTTTTATAGTTAAGTTGATAAAAATTTAATTAAATTATATCTCTTCGATTATCTTTTAATTACTTATATATATGTATATATTTTTGTATATAGGGGTGTAAATAAGTTGAGTCTAAGTGAGCCAGCTTAGCTTAGCTTAGACTTAGCTTAGCTCAAGCCGAGCTAGATTAAGCCCGAACTTTGGTTAGAGAAGGAGGAGGAGGCGAAGGAGATGGCGAGACGGAGGCTTGCTAAAGGAGGAGGAGGCGGTGGCTTGCCGAGGCCAAAAAAGGAGGATGAGGAGGAGAAGGGAGCTGATAGAGAGAAGGCGGCGGCAGCTTATCAATAGAGGACAATGAGGCCGGATGAGGAGGTGAATGAGAAGAAAGAGACGACGGGGCGACGACTTGTTGATGGAGGATGAGGAGGTTGGATGAGAAGGTGAAGGACGAGGACGACGGGGAGGTGGCAGCGGAGAAGGAAGATAAGGAAGCAGTAAATGAGGTCGACGTCGTGGTCAAGGCTAAGCCCATAGAGAAGGAGGAGGAAAAGGAAGTGAGGAGGAGATTGAATGTTGGGTTTGTTGGAAATTTTTTTTATTAGATTTAGGGTTATGACTAGATAGGATAATAATAACCATTGAACTAAAAATCTAATGATTATATATATATATATATCTATATATATATATATATATATATATATATATATATATATTAAATTAGCCGATCAAGCTTAGCTTGAGCGAGCCGGCTCCGACTTAAGCTCGGCTCGGTTTGGCTCAAGCCAAATTGATTTGAGCTCAAGCTTCAGCTAAGCCAAGCTCGAGTTGTTTGTTTATTTTGACACTCCTAATTGTATAGTATTAAGTGATATCTTTTATAATCAAGACCTAATCATATTAATCACAATCATATTTAAGAGAGGAATATTAATGAAAGAAAAGAACGTGCGATTCGAAAGTTAGGCTCATATAATGTAATATTCTCGACTAATATGCTCTTTACTTTATGTAATGTAGAGTTGGAATCGGGTCTGAATATTAAAACTGACTATTTTAGAGGGGTATTAAAGTATTTATTTAGTTTGGATCATGGAGGGGGAGGGAGGTAAAAGTCGTGCTTAATGTATCACTCTGCTTACCCTTTGTTAATGATCAGATAATTATTAATGGATTAATTAATTACGTATCCAACTGCAACTTGCTCGAGGTGTCATTATAATTATGTGACTGTCATTAGCTTAACATTATTCGTATGCGTGATCTCGTAACCGCGTATTAATCCCCGAAACCCACGATTAAGCTTTTAAGGTTACCTCCCTGCGTTCGAACCACGCTGACCGGCGAATCGCATCCGCACGTCCGAATCCGACGGGGCAGAATTGTTCCCTCGCGCTTTACGTGGGCCCCGGTGTTCCCAACCAATCGTGTTTCATAGCGCGATGCGGTTTCGAATCCACCAGTCGGACATCGACACGTGCCGTGTTCGCAGATCGTGTATAAGACCTAGCGAGACGAGCCCCTTCGAAGAATCCCGCTGCTCCGATCCGATTGTCCTCCTTCCAAGGTGAGGGAGTTCTCGTTCTTCTCTTCTAGCGATTTTTGATTTGGTTTCGCAATAATGTATGATGCTGGGATTAGGGTTTGGGTCGCGAATCGGGATTCCGTGGGATCGGAAGGCCCCTCGAATTAGTTAGATCTGCGAGAGATATGCTGTGATCCTATTCATACTAACATAATATTGATCTTTCTGCCCTTTGTTTGTTGATCTCTTCTTCAATTGTGCTGTATTATCTTTTACGGTTTGGCGAATATATTTTACGGTCGGATTTGGGAGCTGTGAGTAGGGTGATGTTATTCTCCACATCCAATTGCCACAAGAAGTGTTCTTCTATCTCCTTTGTCGGTAGATCTTGTTTGCTTTCTTTTCAACACAAGGAAAGTTGAGTGTTTTTTGTTGAAATCTTGCGAGTGAAATCAAGGGATCAGATATCATCGATGTAAGTATCAGAACTAGTTATCCTAAAGGTGTGAGTTTTGTTTTGGGAGAATGGCTCAAAGGTTGGATTTGAACATACAGTCATGTATCTGAAAGCTAATAAGGACGATGGGAAAGAAACATATGTTTGCGAGGTTATCCATAATCTTATAAACTGAGCGTAAAATATGTAGGGTCCTAAAAGTAAATATCGATATGCAACTACTTAGTGCATTTTATGCTGTGTAGAGAGCATCTTGAAGCCTCGTTAAACCATCTATCTTGATCTTTAAACTTATTGAATCATTTCTTATACTGATTAATAACTAAGATAATCGAAAAAAGCTATTTCAATTTTTTATGCCTTTTAGATAATAGTTCATAATTTAGCCTTGTGGATCTTCAGATTGCCTGGTCCCTCATTGATTTAGCACGTATTAGTTCCACTAGTATAACCAAAATGCTATCAGATAGTCAAAAGTGTCTAAATAAATGGCTAGTTACTGCTATTTACTTGGACAAATTTAGATACCATTATTTTATCTTGATCTCAATTGCTTTTCACTCTTCAATCAATGTCGAGTTTATTTGTCTTGATTCTTGACTTTTGTCGGCATATGTAAGCATAGTTAATCTTATTAGCATTTTCCACTTGCACCAAAACACAACATGATATGTGTCGTTTTTAGGTTGTGTTGCAAATTCTTCTTTTGGTTCAACATTTCTTTTCACAACATTAAAGTGCTCATTCCGACATGGTTGAACCATAAATTTGGAAGTGATCATCAAAGATGATATATAACCTATGGGGCCACGGGGTCACTAGAAGAACTACAGTCAAGATATTTTAATTATGCGTCTTTCTTCACATATTAGACATTTTAGTTTATAAAATGCTAGACCACAACACTGTTGTTCTTACTATGTTTGACATAATGCCACTTTTATTGTCACTTAGTTTTTTTAAAGAATCACACTAATTATTATTCTGTTTTTCCCCCAGAGCTCTAGATAACTTGATATTCATGAGTTCAAAAAGCACTGTGGCATCTTGTGTTTCCTGTTCGTCGGGAAACAAGGGAAACTTCCAGAATTTGGCTTGCTTGCTACCAGGATTCCTTGGAACTCTTGTTGTCTACGTAAACTTCCACTTATTTAAGGCCATTGTTAGAAATCCATCTTCATCAGTTGTTTTGGGGACTTGTGGAGCGAGCCAGCTTTAGCTGGAAGAGCAAACATAAAGCTAAGCATCATTTAATCTGCTTAGCATCTGAAGATATGGTTTCCTCTCAGATATCTACTCTGAACACAACCCATTGCCGCAAGTCCTTCAGGAGACAGATTCTTCTTCCTGTGGGGCCCCTTAATGTTGTAACCTCTGACAATGTTGAGTTTGACTTTTCTGATGTTTTTGGTCCTGCCCCAGTTCAAGCTTCGATTGAGGTGAATGTTGTGACATCTGAGAGTTCCGCACCTGCTTCACATTCTAATGATGAAATTTATGATGACCCAATGGTGATTCATAATCGGTCTCACTCTCTGGTAGGACCCACAGCTCGTGTTAGTCAATCCTTGAAACTCAGGAAGCTCATACTACATGAAACTGACGCTTCACTGGAACTTGAAGAATGTTCCCATGGAGAGACAGAAAAAGATCAAGGGGCATCACTCTGCAATGCTGAAAAGCTTAATAGTAAATCTGAGAGGAATGAAGGTCTAGGACTTGATGACTTTGAAGTTATGAAGCTTGTCGGCCAAGGGGCATTTGGAAAAGTCTATCAGGTGAGGAAGAAAGGAACTTCTGAAATATATGCCATGAAGGTTATGAGGAAGGATAAGATTATGGAGAAGAACCATGCTGAATACATGAAAGCTGAGAGAGATATATTGACAAAAGTTGATCATCCTTTCATAGTCCAGCTGAGATACTCTTTCCAGGTTTGATGTCTTTGTGAAATCATTCTCTCTGTACTTGAATTGATAACAAGTGGAGATCTTTCATATTGTTGTAGTATAGATTGATGCTTGGTGTTTGTATTGGTGTATTTCTTTGTGAATTTGGCATTATCATTCTGTATATATTTCCTTTATGGATGTATGGGATAGGTTGCTATTTTGTACAAACTGTAACATCTTACTTGACATGCAATATTTTCTAAAGCCAGCTTTGATGCGACACAAGTATCATGCTACACTAAAGAATTAAATATGATTTGTAAACTCATATTTGCTTATAGTTAAGTGCTTTTCCTAGAGATGGCGAATTAACAATGTAAACCTTATCTTCTTGGCTGTCTGCATCTCTTATGATCTGTGAGCTCATCTTTGTTTATTATTAAGTACTGCTCCTAGAGAACAGAGAATAAAAAATAAAAAAACCTTATGTTCTTGGCTGTTTGCATCTCTTGCCTGTTATTGCTTGCTAAATGTTTTCCTATGGCACCTTTTCACCACATAAGAATAGTCTACAGACAATGCAAATGATCTCTCAGTATTTGGCCATATCCTATCAAATAACCATATTGCTTTTGCCCTTCTTCTAAATATATTAAACCATTGCTTTCTTGAAACATTGGCAAGTCTAACAATCATTCAACTTTTTACTCATGATACTGATCTTGATTTACTTACTGGTGACTTCTTGTTCTTAACAGTTAATACAATTGGTATGTTATGCCTCAAAATAGCAAAGGATTAGATTATCTAGGGAAAATGATTACTGAAAGATTCTTCATGTTGAAAAATGAAAATGAAAGAGGAATGAAGAAAGCCGAACATATTAGGAGTAGGAGGTAGAAGGATATAATTTAAAAGATTGTCTTGGTGCTCAACTTCCTTGATATGCTCTTAAATTCATTACCTTACATATATTTGCATAAAAGTCCAAAAGCCCACATTCCGAGTTCCGACCTGTCTGTTTGACTCGTTTCTAGGAATTCTACTTGGTTTCTGATTAGTCGTGCCTTGGCCTATGCATCTATCAAGAAAGCATGCAAAACCCATTTGCTAGCGCACATCTTAAAGCAGATAGCATGTTGTCTAGAACCATAATTAAACAGATTTATGCCCAACAGTTCTGTTTTGCAAATTGCAAACAACTAAATGCAATCAACAGATATTACCTAAAGCAGACCACTGTGATCAAAGTTTAGGAAATATTTCCTTCAAGCACATTACATTCATACAATAAGTAGGACCTGACCATATTAAGATGTCTATGCACTCATATTTAGATTTTATATTTGTGCAAGGATGATATTAACATTCACTAGATGATATCTAAGTACATGTCAAGGTGTTCTTGGTCTCACTCTTGCAATTACTTCATCCTACTTTATCTTGCAGACAAAGTATCGTCTCTACCTTGTCTTGGACTTTACAAATGGGGGTCACTTATTTTTTCAGCTCTATCATCATGGTTTATTCAGGTGAGTCCAGCAAGATTAGTTCCAGATAGTTCTTTTGGATATTTTGGTGCATTAACTCGATTGATCTGGAAAGTTAACTACATTTTTTAACAGAGAGGATCTTGCACGCATATATACTGCTGAAATAGTGTCTGCTGTATCCCATCTCCATGCAAGTGGTATTATGCATAGGGACCTCAAGCCTGAGAACATTCTTTTGGATGCCGATGGCCATGTAAGAACATTTGGTCATGTGGCCAGCTTTTCTTTGGCCCCCTGGTGCTGTTGTTTAACATCTGTTTGATATGTTCTCCTTCTCATTAGGCCATGTTGACTGACTTTGGGCTGGCAAAGGAATTCAATGAAAATACTAGATCAAACTCAATGTGTGGGACAGTGGAGTATATGGCTCCAGAAATTATCCTTGGAAAGGGCCATGATAAGGCTGCTGACTGGTGGAGTGTAGGAATCCTATTGTTTGAAATGCTTACTGGCAAGGTGAGTCTCTTCTCTATTATCACAATTTGAGAAATATCAACAGGACTCATTCAAAATCTCCACATAATAAGAATCTTCTTTAGGATATCAATTCCCAGTCTTTATGTAAATGATATTCATGGGAAGTCAGGATTGCAGTTATTAGTAGAAATTCCAATCTTGTTATGTTGGTCTAGATATTGGGCTGGTAAGTTCTCAATATTAGGAAAACCCGATAGTATATATATATTTTTTCTAAACTTCGTACATTCATTTATTTCCGGCCACTTTGCATATGTAGTTTTACATGTAAGAAACACGCACAGTAGCCCTTCTCATTCTTGTTCTCACATTTCTTTTCATATTTTCCTGCAGCCACCATTTTTTGGCGGCAATAGGGAAAAAGTTCAGCAAAAGATAGTGAAGGACAAAATAAAGCTACCGGCATTTTTGTCATCTGAAGCTCACTCTCTTTTAAAAGGCGTAAGTTCCCAGGCATCAGTCCATTCTTCTTTTACGTTTATTATACAAGATATTCTTAGACACTCCTATTTATTCTCTTCCCCCAGTTGTTGCACAAAGAAGCTAGCAAAAGGTTGGGCAGTGGTTCTAGCGGCAGCAATGAGATAAAGAATCATAAGTGGTTCAAATCAATTAATTGGAGGAAACTAGAGTGCCGGCAGATCCAGCCAAGTTTCCGGCCAAATGTTGCTGGCAAGAACTGCGTTGCCAATTTCGACGAGTGTTGGACCAGCATGCCGTTGTCGGTTTCTCCAGTACCCAGCCCAGTTGCTGGAGACAGTAACTTCCTAGGATTCACTTACGTGAGGCCTGCCCCCTTTCTTCAGAAGCCTAGTCCTTGAAGATGGTGAGACTTTATTTATGGGAATGGGGTTGTGGAATTAGTTGCAGTCGAGAGGAGTTGCTCTTTAAGCCAATGTAATTTTCAACCTGTTATGTATGCTTATGTATGCTTTACCTTTAGTTACCTATGTTTGTACTAGTGACTCTCCAAGAGAACATTAGGTTCATATATGACACTCCTGTTTCAAACTATTTTAATCTGCATTCTTCTCCGTTGATCTTCGTTGTAGTCAGTTTATCTGATGGTTGATAACGTCAAAAGTTGCTGACAACGTTGCTAGGCGATATATTATGAGTCCTATTGTTAGTCATAGCCAGAATAAAAAATTAACATTTCTCGATATATAAATTAAATAATTATATCAATCTTTTTCAAAAGATAGACTATGACCGAGTACAAATTACATA
This sequence comes from Typha angustifolia, assembly GCF_048772165.1. Classification (NCBI taxonomy): domain Eukaryota; kingdom Viridiplantae; phylum Streptophyta; class Magnoliopsida; order Poales; family Typhaceae; genus Typha; species Typha angustifolia. The sequence continues at coordinate 2,950,540 of NC_133252.1, read as the reverse complement.
ATATATAGCTACATGGAGAGTATTTATCTAAAATAAACAGATAATGTCATATTAATTTCATTTACTGAACATTTTCTTAGGAGAGGAGAGTTGTGGGTGGAGCTTCAAATCCTTGGAATTCTAATTAAATATACAAACTCAGTCCAAATTTATTATTTCCGGGAGGCACAGTTGAATTTGTCCAAAGCCCTTGAACTCGGATTTTCTTGGGCCTAAAAGGATCCGTAACCCATTAAGGCCCACCCAATAAGATACTCTGGTCCCCGCCTCTCCTAGTTGTTTAGCAGTATAGTCTTTGACCATGACCAACCGCCAATCCTCTCCTGTCAGACAAAACTCCCACCCCTCTCCTTGCCAGTTGCCATCCAAATCCAATCCCTCTAACAGCCGCGCACGTTAGTGAACGCACCGCCCGGGACCACCAATCAATCAGGGATGCCGTCGGCCCCACCCCTCCGCGTCTCGCAATCCGACGAACTCGATCCGACGTCCCGTGTCGAGCCACGTCGTCTTATACCAACATCGCGGCGGGCCCCACATCTAGGCTGTAAACGGCTGGCCTGTGGATGTTCCCAGCTCGTTTGGGCAGCTTCTCCGTAACATTAACTAAACTTCTTTTTAATCACATTAAATTAAGGGGATTTTTCCATGTACACCCTCCTGAAGTAGATTATTTATTTTTATTTCTCTCTATATTCCAGCAACAAATAGTATGTTTTTTTTTAAAAAGAAGAGAAGTTCTGGTGAGAACGGAAAAATGTGAGGGGTATATTTGCAAATATCAAAGTGTAGAAGTAAATAACGATATAATAAAGGAAATAAATACAAAAGTTTAGTAGTTGGGTGCACTTAACTCGCTGTTTATTCTTTACTCAATCCCGCGTCTCTCTCTCCCTCTTTCTCTCTCTCTCTCTGTCTCTCTCTCTCAGCTTCCAGAGCTCTTCTCCTCCTAAGGTAACGCTCCCTTCTCTTCTCCATTTCTCCAATCTAGGGTTTGCTCGATGGGTATCTCATAGTTGCTGACTCCATCTTTAGTTTTATTGTCGCATTTTTTTGTCCAATTTCTTGGAGCAAATTTCCGCGTTTTCGCTTAGATCTGTGAGTTTTCTCTACTGATTTCAGTTCATGCTCACATTTTTCTGCTATAATTTGTACTCGATCATCGTGCTCTGCTGCCATTTTCCTCGTGGATCCTCTGATCTTGCTGGATCTAGGGTTTCCCTGTTGATCTTCCAGTGGAAACCCCAATCTTGCTTGTGAACTTCATTGTTGCCCCCAATAGATTCGTTTTTTACTCCATTCCCTATGAAGAACAACCCAGGCTTGCTGTTTATTCTAGTAAGTGCTTTATTTTTTATTTTGCCGGCGATCCGCCTGATCTCGGCAGCCGGAGACAACTCTACTTATGTCCCTAGAGATGACATCCTCTTGAATTGTGGCTCATCGGGCCGGGACAATGACACCGATGGCCGTACGTGGAGTGGTGATGCTGGATCCAAGTACGCGCCCTCGATCAATGGCATCGGCTCTACGGCCCCCTTTCAAGACTCCTCTGTTCCCCAAATCCCTTACTTGACCGCCCGTGTCTTCACCTCCCCATACACATACTCCTTCCCTCTAGGTGCAGGGCACAAGTTTATCCGTCTCCATTTCTACCCCTCGAATTATTCCAACCGTGCTGCATCTGATGCCTTCTTCTCCGTCACTGCCGGCCAGTACACACTTCTTAGTAATTTTAGCGCTTACCAGACTTCTGAAGCCCTCAATTTTGCCTACCTTGTTCGTGAATTCTCTGTCAACGTCTCATCCTCTGGTCTTAACCTCACCTTCACCCCATCCAGTAGCCATGCCAATTCCTATGCCTTTGTGAATGGCATTGAGATTGTCTCAATCCCTGACATCTTCACGATCTCAAATCCTCTCCTGGTCAGTGGCGGGACCCCTACGGAATACCCTGTAGACCAGGACATGGCCCTTCAGACAATGTACCGGCTCAATGTGGGTGGGCAGGCAATCTCCCCAGTGGGAGATTCTGGATTGTATCGCTCATGGGATGATGACTCACCTTACATCTATGGGGCTGGCTTTGGTGTGACATTCTCCAACGACAACAATGTCACCATTGAATATCCAACCACATTGCCGACCTATATTGCCCCAGTAGATGTTTACTCGACTGCACGGTCAATGGGGCCGAATGCCCAAGTCAATCAGAATTATAATCTCACCTGGATCCTTCCGGTGGATGCTGGGTTCGCCTATCTTGTGAGGTTTCATTTCTGTGAGATCCAATATCCCATCACCAAAATAAATCAAAGGGTCTTTGACATCTTCCTCAACAACCTGACGGCCCAGGAGGGAGCGGATGTGATTGCTTGGAGTGGTGGAATTGGCATACCTGTGTACGAGGACTACGTTGTCATAACATCAGGATCTGGGTCGATTGATTTGTGGGTTGCGCTTCATCCAGATACTGAATCCAAGCCAGAGTACTATGATTCTATCCTGAATGGGCTTGAGGTCTTTAAGATACAGAATAGCAACAATAGTCTTGCTGGACTCAATCCAGAGCTAATACCGCAGCCAGATGTTGATGTTAACAGAGCTTTGGATAATGGAACCAAGGTTAATATTCCAGCAATTGTTGGTGGAGTTGTTGGTGGTTTTGTTGTTCTTTTGCTTGGGTGTCTCTGCCTGTTCAAAATTTGCAGAGGTAAGAAGGTCGGGAAGGATGCTGGCAGCAGTGATGGGCCTTCTGGTTGGTTGCCTCTTTCCCTATATGGCAATTCTCACTCTGCTGGATCTGCCAAGACAAACACCACTGGAAGCTATGCTTCATCACTGCCTTCTAATCTTTGCCGTCATTTCTCATTTGCGGAGATTCAGGCTGCCACAAATCGCTTTGATGAGGCTCTCCTTCTTGGTGTTGGTGGTTTTGGAAAAGTCTACCATGGAGAAATAGATGGTGGATCGACTAAGGTTGCAATTAAGCGTGGGAACCCATTGTCTGAGCAAGGTATCCATGAGTTCCAGACCGAGATTGAGATGTTGTCGAAGCTGCGCCACCGCCATCTTGTCTCTCTAATAGGTTACTGCGAGGAGAAAAACGAGATGATCCTAGTCTATGACTACATGGCACATGGGACTCTTCGTGAGCACCTATACAAGACGCAGAAACCTCCTCTTCCATGGAGGCAGCGACTTGAGATCTGCATTGGGGCAGCTCGTGGTCTACATTACCTTCACACTGGCGCTAAGCACACCATCATCCACCGTGATGTGAAGACAACTAATATTCTTTTAGACGAGAAATGGGTTGCTAAGGTTTCAGATTTTGGACTTTCAAAGACTGGCCCAACAATGGATCATACCCATGTGAGCACGGTGGTGAAAGGCAGTTTTGGCTATCTAGACCCCGAGTATTTCCGGCGACAGCAGCTCACAGATAAATCTGATGTGTACTCTTTTGGGGTTGTGTTGTTTGAGGTCCTCTGTGCTAGACCAGCACTGAACCCTACACTTCCAAAGGAACAAGTGAGCTTAGCTGAGTGGGCATTGCACTGCCAGAAGAAAGGTATTCTTGATCAAATTGTGGATCCCTTCCTAAAAGGTAAGATTGCTCCTCAGTGCTTCAAGAAGTTTGCAGAGACAGCTGAGAAGTGTGTGGCTGATCAGAGCATCGAGAGACCCTCCATGGGTGATGTCCTGTGGAACCTTGAGTTTGCCCTTCAGCTGCAGGAGAGTGCAGAAGAGAGTGGAAGTATCCTTGGTGGGATGTCTGATGAGGGCACACCGCTCATGATGACAGGAAAGAAAGGCCATGATGACCCATCATTGGAATCGAGCACCACGACAGCCACAACCACTACGATGAGCATTGGGGGCCGGAGTGTCGCCAGTGAAGACTCTGATGGGCTAACACCAAGTGCTGTCTTCTCGCAGATCATGAACCCAAAGGGGCGGTGAGATCAAACTGCAGATGAGGCCTCTGTAGTCCTTATAACACGTCATCTATCTTCAACATGGGAATTAAGGGAATGTTGTGATCATTTATCTTCGGTATAGGGACTAGCTCTCTCCGACTTAATCTATTTATTCAGTATATTTGCTTGAGTTTGTGCTGTAAGCTTATTGACCTGTGAAATCTACTGAAGTTTATTCAAGACATTTGGTTTTGGTGTTGTATCTTTACTTGTAATAATATCTTCCAAAAAGAGTTATATTGGTTATGTTCATGATTCACTTAAAGATTTGGTGCATGCTCTGATCTCAGACTGGATAGCTCCAGCTATTCTTCTGTTACCTATGAACTTTGGTCTGTGCTTTTTGAGTATTTTCCATGGAATCTTGTGCAGAGGCTATTACTACGACGGTTTGATGATGTGTTGGTCAACCTCAATGTTCCATTGATGTGGAATCTCTTCATTTACATCTCCTCTGGAAATATGCAAGAGTTGTAATATTTCTTTTCTCATCCTGAAACCAACCCTGTTGGCAATTGACTTCACATGTGTGAGAAGGCCACTAGGTTTTGTATTAAAATGCGAGTATTTGAACAGTTTCTTCCTGTTTTTTAGGTAAGCTTTGTCGTGGTCTGCAACCCTACTTCAGGAGATTGCTGCTACTGGGTCTGTAAGACTTAGCCCAGCTTAACGGCTCAACAATGTATTAACTTAGTGGAATAGTTCGTCGGCGTGGCCACTAGGAACAATAGCTTAGCGATATAATAATTTTGAGCTTATATTGGATGACTATATTTGTTAACTAAAATCTTAGTGAGCTTTTTTAATGTATTTGTATAAAATAAAGAAACTTTTTTGGTTCAACTCATATTGAGCTTTCGGGCTCTCAAATAATTAAAAAATATTTAGAAAAATTCATAGCCTGCATGTTCAGGACGAGATCAATGATCATATGGCTAAGTTGGCAAATTGTTATATTCGACCATTCTTGGAATCATTATTATTATTATTATTATTATTATTATTATTATTATTATTATTTAGCAGGATTTTGGAGAAAAAAGAAACTAAAGCTTTGGCATCCTATTCTTTGACTTTGTTGCCTCGATGGAATTCAGATTAATTACTACAAGAATTAAGAGATAAGGGTCAAGTCAACCCTAACAAATGGGTATTAACTATGGTACTATAAGAAAGAATGGGAAAAGTTATATTTTACTCCTTGTAATTTAAAGTGTCTCCTTGGAACTTTTATTTATATCATTTAGCTCCCTTAGTTTAAAGTATTTGTAATGTCCAAAATGTTAAAATGAGAAAATTAAGATGAAAGAAGCACGAGAGAGACTTTTATTCAATAATAATTATTATTGTTCCATAAAGCGTATTTTAATATTTTATATTAAAATTAACATTCGTAAGGCAGTTGCATATAAGTTAAAACTAATATAAAGATTAAATGACAGAATGAAAGTTTAGTGAAGCACAATAGATTTTAGCCTAATTACAGTCATGTAAGTTGTACTTTCCCCAAAACCTTATTACATTATAATGTCTCTTTACATCTAATTGTTCAAGGATTAGGTGCTAACAATCTTCCGGCCATCATTAGCATATCTTAGCATATCTTCTTTTCCACCAGCTAAATATTTTCATTAGCATGCTTGTCTTTTGTCTGACTGTTTCTTCTTCGACGTAGTTAAAGAGATTATTCAACTATTATTGACTGAATCCAACTGGAATTAGTTGGAAAAAAACAAAGGAAAAAACCAAGAAGCACGGGTGCCTTGTTTCTTAAAACTTTGAATGTCTTGACCTCCATCTTTCTTTTGAAGTTTGACAAGTTATTTAACTCCACAATATCATATTTTGAGGAAAGCCATCACCTAATTTGATAGTTACAGTTAGCCGGTTAGGGCAAACTAATTAGGTCGGCTCGAGCTCGAGGGAGCATGACTTGATATTGAGTTGACTCAAGCTTGATATGTATAACCAACTTTAAATTAATTTCGATAAAACTCAAGAATAATAATATAATACTTAATATTATATAATATGTAATATGGATGACTAATATAAACCTTTGGATCAAAGATCTAAAGGCTCTTAGTATTACTATATTAGTTCTTATACTTTCACTATCAAATCAGGTCTTATTTCAAGCATGATTATGCTCGATTTACACTTGCATTTTGTTCGCATTTTAATTCCATCAAACTAATTTATTATAACAACCCCCACCCCTCTCTCCCCCCCAAATTTTTTTTTTAATTCTGGACGCACAGATGACTAGCCACAATTTGTTGTGATCGGCCAACTGAAGCGCACGTACGTGCTATGACGTCTCCCCCCCCACCCCCCCACACACACACACCTAGCAATCGGTTAAGAGAGGTGAGATGGTTATACACCATCAAATTCAGATTTCACTTCCTATTATGAACCAGATCTGAATTGGATGTAAAAAAATTATGAAAATTTATATGGAGGTAGCTTTGGAAGTTAGGATTATAATGAATTTAGCTTCACGAGAATCTGACGTCTGGATGAAAAATATTAATAAAATCGTGGAGCAAGGTCAAATAGGGTATAACAATAATTGTTCAACATTACTGCGGTCGTCGGAGGGTGGTGGATGGCTAAGGGTGGTGGTGGACAGCTGTAAGATAGGGTGGCTGTTAGAGGAAGATGGCTAGGATTTGAAAGATCGAAATATTTTTATGGCTATGATTTACTCCTAGAAAAGACGGTTTAACGACTACGATAAAAAATAAAGACAAAAATATTAACTTGGCTAAACTCAAATTTATTTAATAATAATAATAATCAACATATGTCCATTCCTATTTATAGGAGTAAAAATTTCTAGCGAAATGGATCTACATGCGGATTATCTAATTTTATTTGAAATTCAAAATAATAAGATAAAGCTAACTAACTAACTTGACTCGAATTAACCATATGGTAAGATCGTAACACTCCCTCCACATCACCGCCTCCCATCTTTAAAAGTCTAGCCCTCTCCTTCCTCCTCATCTCATTTCTCTCTTCTCTATTTCATGTCGTTGAAGCGTTCAGCAAAGCTTGCAGACAATCGGAGCATCATCGAATCAAGTTGAACCTTCAATTAAGTTGATTTTCGTCTAGTAATTGTAGTTATTTTCTAGTTTTACTATTTTCAGCTTACTAGAAAAATTCGCAGGCCAGCAACTTCGAGTTGACCACCATTAGTCCGAGAAGCTCCACCTGTTCATCCTCTTGTAGTGGATGATGGATTTAGATACCTACATTGTGCATGGGAGGCTACACAATGTCACCTCTCACTGTCAGCCTTTTGGCATGCATCCGATCGTCCTGGGCAACCTTGACTGCATCCCTCTAGTCAGTTAGGTTCCTTTCCTCTAGAGGGAGTTATTGATATCTTCAATTAGGATCTCCAGTAGAACTTTTGACCGACTATGGAGTGCCCTTCTTTTCACCATCAACCACCTCGACCTCACTTTGTAGTGCATTGCAGTGTAGTTTCTAGACCCTTTTTCACCTTCGGTTTATAAGTTTCTTTCTTCCCTCGTCGATGAGCTCGATCCTTTCTTTCTGTTTTGTTTTTCTTCCCTTTTTCTGACCAACTACCCAAAATATCAAACCAAGCCAACCTTTCAACTTTGGGAGGAGTAGCTCGGCCGATGACGATGGTGATCACTAGTAGCAACACCCTCTGTTTTTCTTCTCTAGAAAGAAGATGGTGAGAAGCGAGGGGGTTGGTCTTACCCCAACCCAGTTCTCTAATTCACTACGGGATAGGCCGCAGCCCACACTTGCAGCCAGCCGTAGATTGGGCCTTTGAGCCCAGTCCACCCCTTTAGTTTCCTCAACTGGTGTTAGGTTGGGCCTTAAGCACAGTCCAGACCATAGGCCATGAGTTAGCCCAATAGTAATTTTTATTTTTATTTTTATTATTTTAGTTATCTTTCTAAAAATTATTTTCCATTATTATTATAAATTTAGGATAATATAAAAACTTAATTAGAAGTTTAGACTTGTTAATCCTTGTAATTTTGGTATTAATGCATTTGCCATTTGTAACTATGTAAAATTTAAATTCTACATGTGATGACCCAATTTGATTAATATAAAGTAATATTATAAGCATGGAAGAATAAATGCAAAGACCAAGTCAAACCTATCTGAATGGAGTGACAAGCTTAATTTATGCAATAAGGTAGCTATTTTTTTTTAAAGTTCTTCTATGTTATATATATTTTTTGTTTTATAAATTAAAAGACTCCTTATCGTATGAAGATGATTTTGAGACACAAGATGAGCCTAATAGTTGACGAGAGGTAGTCGTATTTTAGATATATTTCAGGTAAATTAGATCTTATATTAGTCTATGGATCATGTAAGTGTTTGATCATATGCTTTCCATGTATATATGGATCATATGCTTTCCATGTATATGTGCATTTTACTTCTTATTAACTCTTAATTCATGCTTATGTTTTGCAAGAAATACTCCTTTGCATTTGTATGTGATAAATGTTTAGAACTTGATGACTATGACATGAATTGCATCCTCGAAGATATTGCACGTATTATTAGTTAGTTAAATCCTGATTAGCCAGTGCGCTCCACTCACCCAGCTTAGGATTAAGAGTGAATTGTTAGATATAATACTTATATTATTAACGGTCTACACCTAAAGTCATGAGCCTATGGGGCATTCAAGTAATTATTCTACCTTATTTGGGAGACTAGACTATGATGATAGTAGAAAAATATTTGTGAAATAAGGTTATAACTCTAGTGGTACTTAATGATGTAGGGTTAGGGAGTCCATTGTGCTATGTGCTCGTGTACCCACTTTATGCGATAATTTTACGATGATTTACTAGAGCAATACCCACTTTATGCGATAATTTTACGATGATTTACTAGAGCAATAATAATAGAGATGGGCTTACGATTGAGTTCTTTAGTCTGATGGTCACAAACAATCAATTATATACAATGTCGTCAGATATATACGAACGATATTATCGTTGAATAACTATTCTTTCTTGTTCTTATGTTTGTTATGTGAATTATTTGAGCATGTTGATATAAATATTTATGACTCTATGTAAGCTTGTTTTGATAAAACGGGGAATTGATTTAAGTTATGATACCTAGTATGCATTCCATGTATCTTGTGATTATGTGAGAACTCATTGTAAATTATTTCAGATATTTTTATTTTATTATGTTGGTAATTATGAGTACACATTAAAATATTTATATTATATTTATATTATTCATAAAATATTACTAGATTATATTTATTGACTTGTGTGCCCACTACCTTTTGAAGGAACATTTCAGAGTGAGATAGGGAGGATGAAGATCTGAAAGGAGCAGTTGATTTATTACTCTACTAGAGTTTATTTATTCTGTTGTCCAGTTAAACTTGACCCTAGCGAGGATTCTACGTTTTGAGTTTTCATATATTAGATATGGATCTTCGGAGACTTGTCGAGGCAAGTGGTACTGCTTTTTGGATTTATCTGCTTGAATTATTTATAGCATCTTTCATGTATACGTTGTGAAATTATTCTACCGAGAGTTCTACTTGTGCGAAAGGCACGTATATTCGGACGTGGATGTTTCATTTATTTATCCTCTCTATCTCTCTTATCTTATTTTAGTGGTCCCCAAGTGTGAATAAACTGGATTAATTGTGCACTATAAAATCTTGTGGAGGTACTTTATTATGGATTACTTCTTTTAACATTTTGTGGAAGTTAACATCACGTAGATTTCCTCTCATGACTCCAAAGTACATTTATAGATCCATACCCTCCATTACCTCCCTCCTCTCCTTGTGGGAAGCTCACGTCCCACTGCTCAATGGATGAGCCAAAACTTTCCGAAGGCCCATTTGGGCCCACTACGAAATGGACTCCGTGGGACGTGGTTTTTTTTAACCTTTATTTTATTTATTTATTATTTATCCACACGAGATCCACTATTTGTTGTTCAACGTCTAATGTCGTCGTCTCATAGAGGAGGGAGAATTGCATTTCGCACCCTGTACTCCTTTTTATTTGATTTTATCGAAAGATTCTCTCATATTTCTTAGAGATAGGAGGAGAGAAATCTAAGTGTCTTTGAAAAAAAATCGAGAAGTAAAATATAAATACTGAAAAGATGAGGTGCAAAGCGTAAATTTGATAAAGAAAAGGTCCCCCACTCTCCTTCGATTAATGATCTCCGGAAGCCCGTGACCCTCGCAAGTTTGGCATGTTTTTCAAAAGAGATAAAAGTACTAAAATACCCCTCTACTTATAATATAAAGATAAACATATCATAACGGAATAGGCACATGAGATATTTTTAATAGCTCATAATCGATGTATTTTGTAAGAAATAGTGATAATTTAGAGAGTCTAAGTGCAATTATTCTCCTTAAATATGGATGTTATATAATATTATTTTATTGTAGCAGGCCTAATCTGCAAAATGATTGTTGCCGCGAGTGGGAGGAAGAGAAGCAGCTTAGGCCCCACGAAAAGGAATCTCTCTTAGAAGCTGCAACGCTTAAGGGTGAAACTTCAACGGCATCTTAATCTAATAGTAGTGCTATGGGTGCTCAACAACCTCCTTCATAATGCTTTATACGGCTAATATGTGGTATAGTAGACAAGTAAATGATGGTGATAACTAGAGATATGGGTATAATATATGTTAAACTAAATAGTAAGTGTTTATTGAGATCTAATATTATGAAAACTAGATGATAAATAGATAAGTGCAATTACATAGAAAGGTTTTAGTAAGAGGTAATACTACAATATATAGAAAGATGTTTGCGACGGCCCTTAAATGATGCTGCTAATAAACATAATAATATCTTAAGTGATGAGGATGAAATATAGAGTTTGTTTTCTCTACATAATTGATATTAAGTTTTTTTAAAGATATTATAATTGTTATTGTATTTTTTAAAATATCCTAATTGTCACTAATTTCTATTGTCGCCTTCAGAATTGTCACTATGATTTAGGTTTTCTTTATTAAATTTAGTAACATAAATAAGTGACTAAAAATCCTTTTTTTTCTTGAGTTTTTAGAGGGTAAAAGATTTTTATTAATGATTTTTGTGTTGCATAAAAGAATAGATTTTTTTTTTATTGTACTATAATATTTAGTAAAATATTGGATAGTTTTTGAACCATCGTCATCTAAGTTCAATTTTAATCATGATTAACTAGATTTAACTAATGGAATATTATGTTTAAAAAAATGCACAATAAATTCAGTTGCAATTATAAAATAAAAAAAAGTAACGCCAATTACATAAAAATCCCTTTAAACTAGAGATACTGGAATTTTTTCATGCAGTTATAATGTCATCAGAATCAGAATAAAATAACCTAATCATCGACAGCATTACATTGGGACGTTGTGAACGACTCAAAGAATTCTCTTGGATGGGAGAGACCAGAGAGCTCCAAAGTACTACTTCAACTACACACATAGTAGCGGCCAGCCACCGGACGAGGAGACAAAGTCTCGGTGCAAACCACCCACGTCACTCTCCCACTTATCCGACGGCCCAGGTGCTGCCACGTAGAACCCGTCCGTATCGCGTCGATACTGCGATAGGACCTTTCAACGCCGAAGGAGATAACAACAATTTTAGATATGTCACACTGTATTCCAAAACTACCCCCCGACCATATGAGAGGAGGGTTTTATTTTACACGAATTTCCAAGAAAACAAGAGGGAGGGAGGGGGAGGAAAGAGGAGATAAATATCGGCATCGCTTTCCACGGCTAGTGAGTAGCCGTGGAATTTTTTTGGAAACTGGCTTCCCACTCCCACTATCTAGTCACGCGAGTGCCACGAGAGCACTAATTATTGGTTTTACCTCAAATATTGGTTCATAATTGACGACTAATCTCCGGCCGCGAAGGGAAAAAAGGAGGGGCGCTTTCGTCATTTGGATGCCGCTAGAACGTAACGAATTCGAGCGAGAAATCGCGGGCGTCGAATTCGCCCAACTCCTCCTCCACGTCCGCCGCCCAAGACGGACGTTTCGGTAGCTCTGTTAGAGGTAACGGCGAGGGGTCGATTCTTAAGCCGAAGGCGTCGACGTCACCGTAACCGAAGTCGAACGGGGCCTCGTCGTCGCCGTAACGTAGGACGGAGGTCGGGGAGGGGAAGGGGTTGCAAACGGGGTCTCCCTCCGTTAACGGCGTCCCGCTTGCCGTCGGGAAGTTTGTGATGGCGTTGGCGCCCTTTAGCTTGACGGCGGCGTTGTCGTAGACGGAGGCGGCCTCCTCGGCGGTGTCGAAAGTCCCGAGCCAGAGCCGCTTGCGGCTTGACGGATCGCGGATCTCTGCCGCAAACCGACCCCACGGCCGCCGGCGAACGCCTCGGAATCGCCGTATACCGGCGAGGTCCGGCGGCCTCGCCGGCCGTTTCTTTGCTATCACCTGGCGAGCGGCGATCTCGATCGCGATCTCGTGCACGTGCCTCCGGACTCGCCTCCGAGGGGCGATCCGGCCGATTTCGTCGTCGCTGGATGAGGAATCGGTGGCGTCCTCGTCGGCGAAGTAGATCCGCACCACTTTCCTCTGGAGACGGTCACCATCACCGGCAAATCTTTGATTTCCAGCGACGGAGGCCATCTTCCTCGTCGTGGTAACATGATCGGAGAACTTTGCCTCGAACCTCTCAATCGGGCGATCCATCACGCGGAAGCGGTACAGATCGATCTCGCTACTAGCCGATCCGAGGTTTCATCAACCTTAGAAGTAGACGCAGAGAGCTCCGTTACCCTCTTCGTAGGATCGATCTTGAGATGGAGAAGAGCTGGGGTTAGGGTTTTGTCTAGGGTTTTAGAGTGGATCTAGAAAGAAGTGCAAGATTAAAGAGTCACAGGAGTGAGGAAGGGCTGAAGGGGGGGAAAGAGTCGTGAGTATATTTAATGTAATGAGAAGGGTGATGTTTATCAAATCACGTAATTACAATATTGACCTCGAAGTTTGATTATTCACTGAAACGTGCCTGCCTACAGTGATGAGAAATTAATGGCTCTGATCGGTTCAGTCAGCTGTGCAAGAATCTCGCTGGCGCACAGCCACAATAGTGTTTGCTGTTTTGTCCGATCCCGTAACAAACTTCTATCGGACACGTCATAGGCCGAATGGCAGGTGGAGTGGCGTTTCGGTAAATTACGGGAGTTCTAGCCGCCGCCACGGTGGGGACCACAGAGACGGTCGAATCATCGTAGTCCCCATCCTTGGTGGCGCCCTTGCAGACATCTGTCGGACGGTTGCAAATAACGTCCTATACTTTAACCTTATTGCAAAACAAAATTTGTTTTAATATAGGGTGTTAGGTGCAAATACTTTTCCCCGCATTCCTCCCCAACTCTACGCCTACTCTACGCCTACTCGGTCAGTTGCTATCAGAAGGGTAGCTTTGTCTTTTCAAGCTGTGGGGAGTTAAGCTTCGGCCACCTCAGCGCTTATATTAGCAATATCGGAGCCGTAAAAGGCGAGGTGCGAGATATTTCCACGTGTTATTATGTTCCAATCGCGGCCGTTCAATCTTGTCGTGGCTCTTCGGAAAAGATTTGACCGAGACCAAACCACGGCCCCGTTAACGAAAGGTGATGGCGAAGCAACGGACTGCTCTCCCACTCCGTCCTCTCTCTCTCTCTCTCTCTGCCGACGCACGTGCTGTCCAACCCTTGTGTCGAATGCTATAGTGTCTAGAGATTTTGTTTCTTATTTCAGACCCTACATTATGGCTTTATTTTATTTTACACCTTTTCTCTTTGAAACCATTCTATTTGGGTGTTTCTAAAAATTCTAAGGAAATATGCAACATAACGTCTGAAATAAAATTATAAAAATATCTACGATATAATATAATTTTGTTATGTCCTTATTAGGCTTTTTCAAGTGTCAAGTATTTTTAAACAAAAATATGACTAGTAATTGTGCTTCCTATTTATAGGAATGGATATTAAAAAGCATAAAAATATAATATATAAAAGAGTTAAATATATTGTATCTTCCCTACTTATACCTAAAGTTATTTTGTCTCCTTATATTTTAAAAAGTCTTAAACTAGTTTTTATATTTTGATTTGACTAATCAATTTTTTAATCAAAATTAAGTCGTAGCACACCCAAATAGCTAAAATACCATCATGGTGTTTATTTTGTATATATTTTTTTTGACCCATATTTATTTTATTTCTAGATATAATATAACTATTAAATTTTATAAAAACCTACTATGGTGGTACAATCTTAGAGAGTTAGAAAATAAAATATATGAGTAATCTTTGAAGAAAAATATATATTTATATAAGAAAGGAAGGACACTTTTGTTCGTAAAAACTTAAAAAATGGGGACTATTCAGCTCGCCATTTATTTTTAAAATTCTTTAGCCATACTCCGTTAAGGTCTCTACTTTAGTCATAAGTATAGGGAATACTAATATGAGATTTTTTAAAATACACGGTGATAAAATAATTTTGGGCACAAATACAGTAGATAGTATCTAACCCCTATAATTAAGGAAAATGATTCAATAAGAACTATTAATTTCTCTCTCATAATCGAATGATTAAGATTAAATGATACTAGATAAAATTAGTCCAAAGTATCAACCGGAAGTACCGGACACTTTTTTAAATTGCATGGGTAAATTAGTTATATCTTATTTCTCTCTTAACTATCCAATTTTTAATAAAAATAAAATTAATAATCGATCGTTAGAAGTTAACACTCCTATTATTAAGGAAACAGTTATAAGGATAAGTAATAATAAAATACTTAAATTCTAATTTCTTTTATGGATTAATCTAGTCACATATGTAAATTATCTTATATACCCTTTTAACTATCATCAAATAAGAATTATTTTTAATAACTAATTGGTTATTATGGAATCATTACTCTATAATTAATTACAAAAATCTGTCACATAGCTAGGAGGGCCATGGCACTCTTTGCTTCTAGGTTGCTCCACCATGGAGGATGGTGATAATACCATATGGTTCACATGTAAGAAATGTGAAGGTGGAGTTAAAGGAGTTCATCATTGGAAATCTTAATCTCATTATCTTTTTGGATCATTTGGTTTTGTGGGCTTCTGAAATAGAAGTCACCTAACTTGTTAGGTGTCCTTTTAATAAAAAAGAGTAGTTGTTAAATTTAATATAGTCTGACATAGTTAAGAGTGTTAATAAAGTATAAAGTTCTACTATGTAATAATGATGGTTATGATGTGGAATATATCTATCTAGAGAGGGCTATTACAACATTCACAACATATTTATTAACAAAAATTAATTCTGTAATAAAATCTAGATAATAAATGATCAAAATTACTGTAAATTATTGTTCTTTATCAATTTAAACATTGTAGGCTCTGGTTGGTATGTTGAGATAAATGGATGAACCCCTTCTTTATCCTAAAAATTGGATAAAAAGGGGATAAGCAAAATTATATATGAAATTATAATGTGACTATAATATACATAATGATGCTCATCCAAATTATTTTTAGATTTTTTTTTTGACAAAATTCTAAAAATAATAATATAATAAATATCTATTAATATTAAATAAGGAAAAGAGGAATAAATTCAATACCAAACACCATCTTAGCACATATTGTTATCCTAGCACTAATAATTTTTTTTATCCAACTAAACACCTAACAAGAAATTAGGATAAAACTTTGTTTATCTTGAGATAAGTTCTCATTGTATTCCAATCCCAAATTTTTCTTATCCTATAACCAAAAAGACCATTCAAATAGTCTTATGTAATTAATTGGTAAATTAATATGGTGTAGGTTATGAGTTCAAATCTTTAAAACAGGTTAATTTCCCTATCAATTCCCTAGAGTAAATAATATTTAAATGGTATGGAGAATAGGTTAAAGAATTTTGATGGAAATTAGCATCATAAAGTTCTACCATGTAATAATGATGGTCATGATGTGGAATGAATCCAGAGAGGCCTATAAAAGCATTCACATCATATCCTTTATTCCAGTCGTTACTCTAAAAAATTAGAATAATTACTCTTATATTCGGGTAAATTGTTGCTCACTATATATATATATATATATATATATTATATATATATATATATATATATATATATATATATATATATATATATATATATATAATCTTTTTAGTAACACATTGACCCTCAAATTAAAAAAAATTAATATACCCCCTAATACTAACAGTAGTTATTCGCTAGATTTTCTCATTAATAAAATAATACGTTAGTGTCACGATTTAATTTTAATCCTTCTAAGGACCATTTTATCCTTGTTTTAAAGAAAAGACCGAGTTAATTTGATGAAATTAATCTTAACTAAAAAGAAATATATATATATATATATATATATATTATTATTATTTATGAGTCCGAATACTAGATATGAGCTGGATAAAAGATCAACCTTTCTTAGATATAGAGGTACTTAAGCTAGATATGAGCCGGACAAAAGACCAACATTTCTTAAATATAGATGCACTTAATCATCACCAAGTTTTTAACTGTTTAGTCTAGACTTCAAGTCATATGCATCATCGAATAATTACTCCGAACAAAATGTCGCCTATCTATGACCTCTTTGGTCATAGGAAAGGTACCTAGAGTTGATTAATATATATTAATTTTCTAAATTTGAAGAGTATCTATATAAAGAAAAACTTTACAAAAAAGTCGCCGGACTTTTTAAATTTACAGAATGTAGGTAAGAAAAGAGATGCAAATTCTCGAATAATATCTTCTTCTTCTTTTTTTTGAACAATATATTATTTTGTTATCTCATTATTTAAGCATAGGCATCGTCCAAAGGCTGACAAATTTCCCATTGTCATCTTTGAGTCAGCTTAACATTCTCATACTCACTTTTGTGGCATGCACGTATGCAGTGCAGCTGCCAATGGATATAGATTTTAGTGCATGGTGGTGGGGAAATTATTAAAGTTATTACAATTTGCATTTAGAACACTGTCTTTTAACCTATTTATAGCTTACACCCTCTATTTTTAATATTTATAAATTAAGCTTAATATTTTATTAAATGTGTGTAGAAAATGCTTTGGATCAGGTTAACACAAACATCATTTGCAAGAGAATATTTTATCAGCTACAGAATTACTTTTTAATTACACTGAGTAACTTTTATTTTCTCTTTTATTTTAATCTTTTTTCTATATTTTTTTTACAGTATGAAACCGCATAAGTAAGCAGAAGAGAGCAAATTAAGTTAAGATATATAGCTTTGAGTAAGATTGTCTAAATGATTAAAGGAGCTTATGTTGTATATTGTATGAGTTTTGAATTTAATTCTAGCCATTGAGACAAATTTAAGTTCCTATTTTCTCAATAAATGTAAAAGATAGCTTTAGTAAGGTTAGGTTGGGTATAAGTTGGGTGAGAATATTTTGATGATCCTTTATTCTAAGAGTTTGGTTAAGTTTAATCAATATGTACATCCCTTAGTATGGTATTTTCTACATATATTTAATATAAGATTATTAAAATATAACACTATATTTGTAAATATTAAAAGTAGAGGTCGTAAACCATTGTACCATTTCATTTTTTAAAATACCTTAATTGTCGCTATTTTTTAAAAACTATTTTAGGATTGCCATTATATTTTTTTTAAGATAATATTATCAAAATATTATTGTTAAAGTTAATAAACATACGTAAATGACCAAAATATTCCTCTTTCTTATAGTTCAGAGCGTAAAATATATATTGGATAACTTTTGAATCACTTTGAAGAATTGATACAAAGACAAGATGATTTTTCTTTCGAATTTAAGTTTAGTTCTAATTGTGATTAATTAAATTTAACCACTGAATAATATTTTTAATATAGTATAAAGATTTCGGTGGACATTATCATATTTAGAACATATAATGATAATTATGATATTATAAAAGTTTTTAGTGGCAATTAGGTAAAGAAAAGCCTTAGACCCGGCTCCTCAGTAGGAAAAGATCGGATCAAATTGTACAAAATTAACGGATCGTGACCCGGATCCGTAGGATGAATTATCGGGTCGAATCGCGCACGGCGTATCCGGGTGTACGAAATCGTTAGAATTGGACTCCTGCGAAACCGTTAAACTTAGGGCTTCTAGTTTTTGAGCTTCGGTTTGAGATTGGAGGCCCGATCGATCTCGGGAATCGGTATAGGGTTAGATTTCACCTCGAATCTTGAAGAATTGATCCATGGTTTGACCGTTAGTTTTCTATTTAGATCATAGCTCGTATCTTTGTTGAAGGTTTAGATCTCTGGAGCGGGAGGGATTTAGATGTTTCGGTTCTTGATAGAGGCATTTTGGCGAGGTTGACAGCGATCTGGTATTGAGTATTGAACTTTACCCATTTTGATGCAAAATAGGTTAAGTAATTTCATCTTTATTGGTGTACTATTAAGTTTTGCTCAAATTCACCTTTCTTTGATAAAAATTGCTGGTTCCTCTTATATTTGGTAGTGTATCGTTTCAAAATTTACTGGAATTTTTTCATTTGATATGAGATTTTTGATGTGTTTGTAGATTACTCATTGATTTTCTTATGGGGATAACTAAAGTAGTTAATGTTCTTTGCTCCTGATTGCAGTAGATAAGAAATTGGGTGACAAAGTGAGAGATTGGATTGATCACATCCAAGGGTGAGGAATGGATGCAAAAAAAAAGAAAAATAGGAAGAAGAAAGGCAATCAGGGTAAGATTGCCGATGACGCTGCTTCCAATGCTGAAGAGGTGGTTGTGCGGGATCTGAACAATGATTCTGCCTTGCAGCTGAATCATCACGGACAGAATCCTGGCAATGTGGATGTGCAGAGTGTTGGGGGGGTGTCTGAATCAGATATGGAGATGGAAAAGCATAAGATGTACGAAGCAAAATTTGTAAGTATTATGCCATATCTAGTTGTTATACGAAATTTCAACCTTTTGATGGTTAGATCACTAATTTAAGTACTATAAGGAGAACAATTATCATCTTTTGTACACAAGCATTCAACTTTTTTTTCTTGGTCGGATATATATGCCTACTCAAATATTGACATTTAAATAATATAATCTGCGCATGATAACGATTTTAAGCTAACATACCTTAGAGTTGGCCTTACAGGAGTTCCTTTTCTACCTCTCTTGATGATAAAACTGACCGGTCAATAGGAACATACTTAAGCAATAGTTAAAATTTAATTCATCTGATATACCATTTTGGATGCAAAAATGATATAAAAGGGGGTAGGGTTGTTGGAGCTTTCCAAAGATGGAGGTAGGTTTAATTATATTTTTAACCAGTAGATGAAGTGAAGGCATTCTGATGTTTTGGATTGGAGTTTACGTTCAGCATTTTCATTTGAGTGGACAATGTTCAGAAATGGTTAATATTAAGAAAAATCCGAGCTTCCACTTCTATTACAATCTTGGACTTCTCAGGCTTCATTTATATTTGTTACATACCTTGTAATTTTGCTTGAGCTTAATATTTCCCTATATGAATGTACTTGATGAGATCATGAGACTACTATTCAGCTGCCATGGAGCAGTTGAGGAGTTTATCTACCTGGATGGGCAGGACCCTCTTCTAATTCCTTAAGCAATCCTTCTTTGGTTTACTTTATAATGATCTTTTAATATAGGCAGAGAACATTGCTGGGTTGACTCATGAATCTAACTTAAGCAATTTGAGTTTCCTTTATACAAGGACCATAAATAATTTTAGTCTTGTATCATTTCTTCTATAAATAATTTAGGTGTTCTGGATTTGAATTTTTTGAAAGGAAGACAGAAATTTAAACGCACAGCTTATAAGATCCTTTTATGAGCACATCTGCCCTTCTGGAAAGATACTTGAATTTCCTGTTCTGCATGTTGTTATCATAGTAAGAATATTGTGTTCTTCCATCACTCTTATACCAGTTCCATCTTTTATGCTTTTCTTGGTTCGATTAGTATATTGTCAACATAATTCTTTTTTTGTTTTACTAGTTTGATATCAGAAGGATTGTTCTTTATGCACTAACTGAGAGAGATTTTGTTTTCCAACAAATGTTTGCCTTACAGGTGAGGCTGCATGAAGTTATCAAGCAGTTGGAAGATGAGAAAAACTTATGGCTCCAAAAAGAGGTCTGATTGTGCATGCATTTTCCGAGTTAATAATGATATAGCCTTGTGATGCAATGTACAGAAGTCATAAAAGTTTATAAATCCACAATATTCTCTCTCCACATGCGTGAATGTCAAGCTGATCTGGTAGCATACACAATATTTATATCTACTTGCTTGCATCCACGTACCTATGTGTCTGTATAATTATGTGAGGACATATCTGTATCACATTTATTTCCTTGGTTCTAAGTACCTGTACTCTATCTTGAGTCAGAGAGACGGCCAGGGGAGCCAAGGAGGAGAACCATCATGGGTTTTCTAATGTCCACAATACTTTGCTATTGATCTACCAGTCAATGGGCATCCTTTTATTTTATAAAGTTCTAATAGATGTTGCAAAAGTAATGATTTGACACTATTTCTCATCAATCTTGCAGGTCAATTTGGAGGAAAAACTTGAAGGATTGCAAAGTAAAGTAGATTTTTGTCTCCAAAATACAGTAATGCCTATTCCAATTCTCGTCTTAAACTTTCTGGATTTGGTCGAGAATATTAAATGGCTAGCACAATGAAGGAGAAATCATTTAATTTTTATTGTATACTCTGTTCCAGCAACTTATATATCTAATGCTAATTGCTATACTTGATTTTGCAGACCTTTCTAGAAGAAAAACTCAATAAGTTACAGGTTGAAAATGACTCATTGGTGCAGAAGGAGGTACATTTCTCCTCGTCATATTTAATTATTCAAATATTGAATAATTGAGAATCCGCAAAAATCAGAATCTTTATTGAGTTTGACAATACTCTTATATATCTCTTTAAACTAAGCTTATGGTGCCGAACTGCAAAATGGGTTAAACATAATGGGAAGTAAAAGACATCATAATTCATTAGCTAACATTTTTGTAGAGTAATGTATGCATGTATATGTAAGTTTTGGATCTCCTTGTTATTTGGTTTTTTGTTTTCCTTTTTTCCAAGCGACTTGGTCATTCATGCAAAGCCACATGATACATGGTTATATTTAATTATTTACTAACAGAGCACCAAATAAATGTTGCTTGTGAAGCTGGAGTTTGAAATACCGAACTTTCTGTGATCTTGACTAATCCTTTATTGAAAAGGTGGCCAGGAGTGAACACTCTTTTCTTAAGGGTCTAGCTCATGCTATGGTTCTTAGGCTGACGGCAAATGTTTCAGCAATCAGCTGGTGCAAGGAAATTTTTGTGCTGATGCACACAAAAATCAGGATGTTAAATTATGAAGCATTCTGTTCAGCTTTATGTTGCATTAGCGCCTAAAAACATAGTTACAAGTTAGTCTGCTTGGTGGTGTAGGAAATTAAACAGAGCCTTACATTTCTACAGCAGGCCTGTCTATGTTTTTATTAAGATGGAGATTTGAAACTAACAAAAAAAAACAGCATTAAACTTAGGTTGTTTTCATGAATGTCATGTTCCTCTTTATATTTTCATATACAATAGGATCCAGCAGAAGAAATTTTACAGCATAAAGGCTAATACAATTGTTCTAATTTTCTGATGCTATGTATATAGGCCATTTTAGCAGACAAAGTCAAGAGCATAGAAGGCATCAAAGACTCTTGGACTCTAAAGGAGGTAATGTATTTTTTCATTCTGAAAACTTTTCTGTAGAATGAAATTTATTTTAAAGTATTAATATGTTAATTGTCGAATACTTTTGTTTGAAGCCAGAAATAAGAAAAGTCTAGGAGACTTCTTTTGCACTCAATTGGCAAGCATATCTTTTGATGATACAATAAATGATCTGCTCGTAATTCATTTTTCAATGGATCTGCTCGTAATTCACTTTTCAAGCAATTAATGATTCACAAATAAACAAAAGCATATTAGTTTTCTAGATAACGATGTGGATAAAGTTTTCATTTGATACTTCTTATAATTCTGTAAATTGACTTGCATTATTTTGTGACGGAAAGTTGAGCCTTCTTAAAAGTTATTTTTCAGATATATTATTTTCGGTTGATACTTACAACTCTATAATTTATCTTTCCTGTTATAGACTTCAATCAGGGAAACTATTTCTGAATTGGAGGAAGTTAACAGAACACTGAAAATGCAGGTACATGGTCCTAGGTCCATTTCTATTTGCTTAACATTGGTTTATAAATTATAACAAGATATATAAATGCCAAATGTTCTAAACTTTGATTGTCTTTGATTTTGACTCAGTTACATGAATTTATCTTATAATTTGATATCTTCTCTTTTTGATTTCACATGGCAATATGTAGGAAACAATGCTGTATTTTTGCACAAATAATGCAGACAACTCCATCTGCTATTGATGGCAGATAAGCATATTATGTGAGGATGAACATTTTCTTATGTATGTATGTATTTTTTTTTTTCCTCTTATGAAGATAATTATTAGACAAAAGAGAAGGCCCAGGGTTTAGCAGCTTGCACCACTATCATCACTAAGTTATTCGTTAAGCATATAGTATGTATCGTCCCTATAAAAACTTTGTATATGAACAAGGTTAGTGCTTTATACTCTGATACTGATGAACTAAACACACCTATATTAGCATCAAGGCTACTCGTCCGTGTCGTTATATATTACTTATCTGCTTTTATGAATTACTGCATTATATGCGCTCGCCACGTGCATCCTTGATCACTAGTTGGATTTGATTCATTCTCAATTACATTTTCCTGAAGCTTTTCTTTGCTCATCCTTTTCTATTAAATGTCAATATAAAGTAATAGTTTCTGACAGAATTTCTAGGCTAAGAGCTGCTTTTCATACAATATTTCATCAGCTAAATTTGTCAATGTTAAACTGGCCTTATGCTTCAACCTTTTGACCTATAATCAATCACTCTGGTCTAGATTTGTGATGGTCGGTAGAGCAAATAACTTATACCTCATGCAACCTGAGCAACTCATTCACCAAATTGTGTGCCAATTATTTCAGTTACGAGAAATCCATTGATTTACATATTGCCTAGCATCTTAAATTACACTTACATCGTGTCTATGACTAAGGTACTTGTAATTTGTACGTCTTGGTGGTTAGCTTACTGTTTATTTGTTTACTACAGTAGTTTGCCTTTTCCAATTATTCGTGTCTTTCTAGAATAAGCTGTAAGACTACTTTACTGTCTATGAAGCTGATATGAATATTTAACTTAACATGGCAGGTGAAGGAGTTGGAGGAATCTAGAAGCACTGTTGTCCAAGAAAATCAGAGCTTGTGTGAAAGACTATCCACAGTAGAGTCAAGGATAGAGAACCTTGAGACAAGAACTGTTTCTGAAGAAACCATAGAAGCTGATGGGCCAAAGGTTTGGAAACTTATGTTTTATAGTCTTTTCAACTATTTAATGTTAACAGCATTAATCATAGTCTTTTAGCTATGCAGCACCTGTCAGTCAGTGTTCTGTTTTATCCTGAATAGGATATTATCAGCATCTATTCAGAGTACTTGCTTGGGTTGCTTTAACTGGTAACTTGGGACTAGACAACGAAGGCTTGTAAGGAACACAGACTTTCTAATAGTTCCACCAGTAACTGCTAATGCGTGTGTGCATAGTTAATTTTACTTGAAGGTCATTAGCTTAGTTGGTTTGAGCGGTTTGTTGCTTTGAGAGGTTTTTTACTTCTGTGGAGTTAGTGCTATACTATCATGCTAATCCCACATTGGAAATGAATTACATTTTCGTGGTCAGAAGTGAGCAAGGTGGGTGTTGGCTAAGGTGGAGTGGGCCGGTGAGCATGTAGGGCTGAAGTTGTTGGAAGGTGGGGACTGGTGTGAGGGTGAAGCTTTTGGTGTGATGGGTTTGGAGTGGAATGGAAGGGAAGGTGGAGTGTGGTAATGATTTTGGCTGAGATGAGCTTGGTGAGTTTTTGAAGGTAGGGAAGAGCTTGAGGGAGCTGAGGGAGATGGGCTCGGGTGAGTTGAGGGAGGTGGAGTGTCGAGGGGGCTGAGGTGAGGCAGTAGGAGAGGACAGCTAGAGGGAAGGAATCACTGTAGCCAGTGGCTTCGGTAAGAACACCGCCAGCAGATGAGAGCTTAGGGGGAGAGAGAGAGAGAGAGAGAGAGAGAGAGAGAGAGAGAGGAAAATTAGGGTAACTTTTCTTGATGCCTTGAGGTGCTTAACACACCTCATTTATAGTGGCTATCAATTTTAGGTGACTTGCCCTCCAAGCAAATCTAGACTAAATTCAACCCACTAGATTAACCCACCAAGTGAGTTCATGATTCGACTAGACTAACTCAGCTCTGAGCTGATTCACAACATACATTGAAAAGACTTATTAATTTCTTTAGTGTCGAGGAAGTTTCCTTGTTGCAGTTCCCTAAAAGTTGAATCATATAGTAATATTTTCGAACTGAGCTGGATTGCCAACCAGAGGTGGCTTATTTATAGGACGAGCCGAGCTCAAGCCTTCCCTATAACCAGTTCACCTCGAGCTTGAGCTGAGCCCTAGTCTGGCTTTTAGTGATATTGAGTCCAATCAAGCTTTCCTCAGCTTGCTCGAACTCATCTTGTTTACACATCTATAATTCTATTTTCATCCTGACAAGCTAGATTTCTACAATCGCCTGATTAGACCTGAAGACCTGGACTTACCCGGTTTTATATAGAAAACCTGGTTCCTTATAAAATATTATGAGGTCATGCATTGAAACCAGTGATAAGTCTAATAAAATGTACAGGTTTGTGATGCTGTTTAGTACTAATTACATATTCTTTTCCTTCCTTTCTGATATATGATCCTAGTTTCACATCATTGTCTTGGTTTAACTAACATTTTAAATATGCCTTTATTTGTCTTGCAGCTGAATGGACTGGACTCCAAACAAGATCAAAGTGCTCTTGCTTCTGAACATTTGTCTAGGAATGAGCATGGTCATTATCAAAGTGCTCTTGTTGCTGAACCTTTTTCTAGGTATGAGCTTGATGAAGTAATGACTGTTGCTAGAGCTTCCACTCCAACTGATCATGGACAAGAATATGGTGCAAATATGCCTGAAATGAGTGAAAGAATTCAATCGTCTATTCAAGTTCAGCAAATGCTCAGCAATGATCAAGTTGGAGGTTCCAATGATGGTTCTATGCAAACAGCAAAGAAACAGAGATCAGATGAGCCAATGATAAGTGAAGAAATTGTAACTGTTCTAGATGAGATTCAGATTCACGAGGAAGAGTCTCAAGGAGCTGCTGTTGATATGAAACCAGAGGAGGTCCCTCTATCTGATGCTCCACTCATTGGGGCTCCATTCCGATTAATCTCTTTTGTAGCGAAGTTTGTTAGTGGTGCTGATTTGGTGAACCAGGCCCATCCACAATATTCTTGATGAGCGTCTTGAGATTTAGACAGTACAAGAAAATTTACAAGATCACAGGATAATTATTTAAATTCTTTTGATAATTACACACGCCCTTTTTTAAGGTTGAAATAGTTTCAAATCGTCAAGATGCCTTCCATATATTTGTAAAGTACTTGTATCGTTTGGAGGAACTAACCATTGGAGCTCCCACTGCTTGAGAAATCTTTTATTTATCTTGCGCAAGGAGCCTGTCATATGGTGTTTTTTTTATTGTGAAGGTGGTATCAGTATAGAAGTTAAATGTGATGGCAGCTGGACAAAATGCTGAAACTGAATTGTATGAAAGGAATCCAGAAAATGTTTAATTTTTTTGTTGTTGTATCACATCACAATATAACAATGGAGTTTCGTCACATTGTCAAAATAGGTGGATGATTTTGGCAATGTAAAGTGGTGTATGATTTCGGCGAAGTGAAGTGCCACTGATATGATTGTATTTCTTGGCTTGCAGTCTCCTGCCATTTACCCTTTCTGATTTGAGCTATATAATTCAGTATGTCAGCTTAGTAAAACTTGCATTGCTTCAGCATTTGATTCTCCTATAGGTAAGTATCTTTGTTTTAATTTAAAGGGAATATATTATATTAACTTAAATAGCGGCTATTTAGTGGGGTGGGAGCATAAAGTTTAAAGATGTTAGATGATTTTTATGTTAATTGAGTTCATTCCGTTTATTGTATTTTTCTCTGAGAGAAGACAATTGAACCAGATAAACTTCTTGCAGTGTTTCTTCTCAGAGATTCTTTCGTTGTATAATTTCATTCTTCAATAAAATATAACTGAGCACTGCCCACTTTTCTCAACCAAAGATAAACTTCCTGCAGGTAGAATAATTTCTGTGTTAGGACTTACTGCAAACATCTGAGATGCAACTCATGCCCTAGAGAAAATTTTCGAAGAGTATCAAACAAGGTTGAAGCTCTTTCTCGTGCATTAATAAACGAACAGCAATAGTAATAGTAATAGTGGGTTATATTAGATCACTAAGATAATTAGTACCCACCAATCAAATTATCTAGTAGCAAGAAATGCCAAAGTTGTTAAGCATCACACCTAGCACCAAGCAAAACAGTGGTAAAGGCTGTCCACAGTTTTCTTGAGCCAACTTTACTATGCATGAACACTCATTCTAGTATGGAGAACTCATGTCGATGTTTTCACATCTGAATCCAACTTGTCTTGCGAGGATGTACGACTTTCTGATCCAGACTGCTGGATCTCCTCGATCATCCTAATCACGTCTGCCATTGTTGGTCGTTGCTCGGCGGACTTGGTAGTGCAAGCCATTCCTATTTGAAGCATCTGAACCATCTCTTCCTCAGCATTCCCACCTCTCATCAATTCAGCATCAAATACTTCAGCAGTCCACTCCTCTCGGACAACGGACTGCACCCATCTCGGTAGATCAGCAATATCATCATGCCCTTGCGACAGCAGTGGAGATTTCCCAGTCAGGATCTCAAGGAGGAGGACCCCGAAGCTGTAAATATCTGATTTCTGAGTAATCTTTCGAGTTTCAATGGTTTCAGGTGCACGGTAACCAACCACGACCCGGGAGGTACTGGAAGGAGGATTTATCAGAGGGCTGAGGCCATAATCTGAGATATACGGAATAAGGTCTTGATTGAGGAGGACGTTGGTTGATTTGATGTTGCCATGGACAAACTTAGGACCTCCTTCTGAGTGAATGTGTGCAATGCCATATGCTGTTCCAAGTATAATCTTCACCCTGCTGTTCCAATCTAATGGTGTTTTTTCAGCACCTTTGTTCCCTGCACATTCAGTTTCAGATTGGAGAAATCAGCGAATATTTCATAAATATTCTGGTCAAGCATTTGCACAATTCCAGGAAAAGCATTTCATTGTAATACTGTAGTAACTGAAATCAATCACACAATTAGAAATTTAGATAAGCATACCATGCAACAAGGATGATAAGCTGCCAGTGGCAACATAATCACAAACCAGAAGCCTCTCGTCCTTGGAGTAGTAGTAAGCACGAAGAGCTACAAGATATGGGTGTTGCCCGACCTTCTCTATGGTCTCCATCTGCTGTTCAAATTCTTTCTTCCCCACGACAACTTCCTTTAACCTCTTCACGACCACTGCCGTCCCATCCTCAAGTATAGCTTTATAAGCTGTCCCATAACTCCCTTTTCCTAATACCTCTGCAGAAGCCCTCAACAGATCTTCCAAATCAAATGTGTAAGTGCATCCCTCAAAGAAAACCAACTTGTTCCTCTCAGCCACTTGAACCCCACTACTGAATTCCACTTTAGGCTTTTCATTATTTCCATTATTGGAATCCTTCTTCAAATCTCCACCACCTTCAGTATCTTTGCTTGTAAAACAGCATACAATGAAAATGACAGCAAGTAGAAGCAGCAAGGCAAATCCCCCAACAACAATTGCAATGATGAACCCTGCACTTATTCTTTTCTTGGTGCTCTTCTTGATCGTCACTGAGGATGCCGGTGAAGGTGCTAAAGGTGGAAGGAATGACGAGGGAGAAGGAAGTACTGCAGAACATTGAGGTAAAGGGGGACCACAGAGCTGAGGGTTCCCAGAGAATGAATTATCTGGGAACTTCTGGAGAGAAAAAGGAATAGAACCATTCAGGTTGTTGTTGCTCAGATTCAAAAGCTTTAGAGTAGGGATTTTAAGGTCAGGGATTGATCCAGAGAGAGAATTGTCCTGTAACTTCAGGATGGAAAGTTGTGAAAGATTTCGAAACCCTACTGGAATTTCTCCTGTGAAAGAGTTATAGGAAAGGTCAATAGTGATAAGTCTAGATGAGAGTGAAGCTGGTATATCTCCTGATAGATTATTGTGTTGAAGGTAAAGATATTGCAGGGAAGGAAGCAAAAAGAGATCAGGTGGAAGATTTCCACTAAGACGGTTAGATCGGAGGCTTAAGACTTGGAGAGCATCAAGCTTGCCAAGTGTATTTGCAGGGATTGGGCCAACAAGCCCAGTGCCAGGTAGCCTGAGGGCAAAAACACGAGATTTGTCTGGTGTGCACCGTACCCCATGCCAAGAAGAACAGACTGAGCTATTGGAATTCCAGTTGAGCTTGCGCCCATGGGGAACTTCATTAGAGAAGGCAAGGAGGACTTGCTTATCAGAACTTAAGTCAGCAGTGGCTGAAGAGAGAAAGCATGTTAGGAAATAAAAGAAGGGGAACAACAAAAAGGAAAAGAATCTGATCTTGAGGTGATCCATGGCTAATTTTCAGCTACAGAAGAAGAATTTGAACAATGAGTTCCATCATTGAGACCAGCACTTCCTATTCCTGTTGCAACAATAAAAGAGCAAAATTTGGTCTAACTTTAAAATTCTTAAAATGACATATAATGAAATCATACAGCAATTATCTGACAGTTAACTATAAAAATATACAAGAGTAGCCTTCTTTATATAAAACACACAGGCAGACATAAACATGGATTGGACATAATTTACCTATATAAATAGAGCCAAGGGAAGAGAGATGGTAAAAGATATAAGAAAAATAGCAAAAAGCAAGTTGCATATGTGGTGCATACATCGTATGTACACAACATATACAGCCACACACAGATGAACAGAGAGAGGGAGAAAGTGAGATGGTTTTGGAAAGAAAAAAAAACAGCATTAGAACTATCTATTCTAACTTGATTTGTTAGTTTTATCTTACCACAATTAAACAAGTTGATCAGCAGGAAAACTAAGTTAACCATAGCCTTTTACAACAGTAGAAAGCAAGTATTTTTAAAGCTATTGTTCCAGAAGGTAGATCTTCAAGCTAGGCTAACGCAAACTGTTGTACAGATTGGTTGGTAGTAAACAGTGTTTCTTGGGTGAAAGCAAGTTATGGCCGCTAGTTTTAAATGTGTGAAAAGGTGCAATTCCTTATTATGGAGACATTACAGAATATGAAATGCCTCTGCAGTACTTTCTTAAGGCTAGTTGTTAAAAGAAGCCATGATTCTCCTTGTCCCTACATATTTATATCCTAAACAAGTTGAGTTATCAGCCTTATCTGGTTCTAACTAACTGTATGCAACAACCGGTCCCATATTAATTTCTAAGCTGCATAAGTGCCGAACAGATCACTTTCAAAGAATGGTGGCCATTTAAAGAGGAAAAAGCAACAGATTCTAAGGTAAGATATAGTCGACAAAAGCAAAAGTCGACCTAATTCTCGCTTACAAACAAATTATGGGTTTCTTAAGATATCAATTAATGAAAGAAATGAAAAGAATAGGATCAATGCACAAAAGCCGAAAGGCCTCAAGAAAGGAAGAAAGCAAATGCGCACCATTAAACTTTATGCAAAAGAAGAACATCTCGAACGTCAGAATTTGGTCCAACACCTCACATGATCCACTTTTTTTTGTGCTAAAATTGAGTAGCAATAGGCACTGTTCACAGCAAATTAGTTGATCCTGAGAAAAGCACTGGAAGGCAAAGCAAAAGCAGAGCACCAATCGAGGAGGAATTCAAAAGGGTGGAGGTGACATCACCAAACAAAGCCTAATGCTGAACTGGGCGTAATGATTCACTAATTATTTACTACTTACAAGATATAAATAAGTGTGGGATAACATTGAAGGGATAATTTAAAGGAAAAAATAAACATAAATTATAAAATAATAGAAAAGGCTCAGGTCTAAATCGATATCTCATCACCTGTGGAAGAAGACATATTCGTTCTGCCAAACTACTCTTGGATGGATTCGTCATTGCAACACTCAAAGCTCATTGAGAGCAGAAAATTTTGGAATTTTCTAATAATTAATGAGAAAAGAAGAGACTGCAGACTTTAGGCTCAAATGAATCAATGACCAACTTGAGAAGGCCACACTTGGAGCTCCAAGCAACAACCCACATTTAAAATGCGAGCAAAAACTACTAGGATTAATAACCAAAAATAAAAAATATTGAGAAGCCTCGCAAAACCCAATAATCTTTTTTGTCCAGTTAGTGAGTTAATAGTAAGCTAGAAATAGAGCTCAAGATTCCACTCCTTAACTATGTCCACCTAGAAAAAAAAAGCATTTCTAACTTGAGCACCATAACTTTCGCCAAATCATAGAAAGAAAATCGCTCCACGACCAGAAAATTGTAGAAAAATTAGCACAGGTAAAAAGGAGTCTTTTCTTCTCAAATTCCACAATTAGAGGTGAACCCAAAAGGCAAAACCCAGAAAATCATAGCAAAAACCGATTAAATCCCTCAAAAATTGAAACTTTCGAAGCCCAAAGCCCCATTCCGATAGCTGAATTCAAGGAATTAGTAGGAACCCGAAAGCACCTCTAGATTTCTCTCCGGAACCCAGCAACTTGGGCTCCAGAGCTCAATCGGCACGTATCACGAAGCTCCCACAGCAATGTAGCCGCCATTAATGGTGAAACCGAGCTTCATTAGACCAAACCGAACTGGTTCCCGGCTTTGCTAGAGAAATCGAAGCCTATATTTTCTGGAGTTACGCTCAGAGAAGTGGAGTCAGGGAACTTTGCAGCTTTTAATTGGATGGCATCCAGCTGTTAAATAAAAAGTAAAGAAGTTCGACGACTTTTTCGTAAATATTCATGTATTTAATATTATGAGTTTTTATAACTCACCCCCTACTTTATACAATTATTTTGGAAAGAGCCTCTAGCATATGGTAAATCTTATTAGCTATCCCTCTTTGTTATTTCATATTTACATATTAACTCCTGTAATTTGAGCTTAAAAGGACCTATTGATTAAGAGTTTTAGGCCATAATTTAATCTAAATTCTTAGGATAACCAAAACTTTAATCAAGGAAGCCCCAATTAATATTAATATGTTTTTAATGTATGTTTAGAAGGACCCTAGACTCCCTTATTTATTTTTTTACTTTGGCCCCTCAACAACTTATCAAATGACCATCTTCCCCTTAAAATGTGACATATTTTAACAATAGAAATTTCACATAGTTAAGGGATGCAGGTGTAATTATCCCAAAAACGTAAGGGCTTTTTAGTGAAAATGCTAAAAACACAGGACGATTTTAAAAAAAGATGCCAAAACACGTAGACTTTGTCTATTTTGCAAATTAGTTCCTACATTTAGAGGAAATTATGGAAATCACCCTCGGTTCATTCAGTTGGAATGAGGCATCATATTATTTCTGGCAACAATAACATGAGCTTCATATCAACTGCAAAATATTGTCTAGTTTTCTTCCTCTTTCTCTTTATTTTATTTTATTATTACTATTTTTCTTAATCTTTTCTCGGCAAAATTGATGTTATTGAAATTTGAATAAGACATTTTAACCCATCTCATGCTTAATTCTTTTAAAAAGGATTCATGCAGTCTAACAAAAAGACGTAGGGCTAATTTTGTCATTAAGATTATTTTATGACAAAGGGATTCAACTGCCAGAATTATTATTTGTCCCCACACTTTTCATTGGGACGTAGTTGCAATATTAATGCTATGATGAATGGTATTTGGTAGCCATCATATTGCCTTCAACCTTAGGTTTTATCTGGAGCTACATGCATTTATTAGTCACAACATGCCCCATAATTAATAATTAATGGGTGACGGCACGATCCCGCGCGGCACGAATTTTAAAGCAATAAATATCTCAAGTGTTATGGTAATCGAGGTATTAGATGATGATAGCAGTATGTGGACTAATGTGAAACCATAAGATCTACGGTGTGGTTACCAGAAAAATGTAACAATTTATTAGATATTATAATTAATATATTTCAGTGGCAATTCTTATAGTCTGTGTGAAGTCAATGTGGGAATAATTAAAAACCTTGAATAAAAGTTTTAGAAAGAGCAAAGTGAGACAAATAAAAAAAAAATTAGAGAGTAATTTGACATTAATTAAAAACTTATTCATTCTATTCCAAATCTTCTATGTAATGCATATTTAAACATATTTCTAGTGATTTTTAAGCACCTTGTTTGGCCTTAGTGCTGGATATATCTGGGTGGAATATTACAAACTCCGCAAGCAATCCACCAAGGCATATATAGATTAAAGTCTTTGGTTTATGATTAGATTATGAATATATATATATATATAGGCCCATCTTTGTCTACATCAACTAGTATTAGGTTATCGGGTTGGTTCAAAATATAGGATTGGATTTAGATTAGACTTTAATTTTTTTCTTTTTTTTTGTTTCTACCCATAAACATGTTTGTGTGATTAGCATTAATACATTCTTAAATCTTAGTTTTATATTAAAACTCATAATAAGTTTCAATCTGAGTACCGGTGCATCCGATAAGTAAGTCATATAACACATTATATGTAATATCTTATCATAAATATAAAAGTTGTGCGATAAAATTATCGCACGTTTTTTAAAGCATGATTTATATTACAAATAACATACTTATTCAAAGTTTAATAACCAAATATGAATTCCTACATAAATTTATTTAAAATAATTATTAACTTTTACAACTAAATAATAAAATATAAGTAAAAAATATGTATAAAATTATAATTAAAAGAAAAAAAATCTTATGCGCGAACCAAACAGCAAACGCGCACTCTTGAATGAACTTTTGCAACAAAGCAGTTATTTCCTGCATCCACTTGCAAGATAAACTGTGCAACAAGAGGCAGATCAATCCTTTGATAAAGGGCTGAAAGGCTCCGGCAGCTGCTCGAACCGCTGAAACAAAGGGCTCTCGTCGCGCTTGCCTTCGGCGCTGTGCAGCCAGTTCATATTCTCGGCGTTCTCTTTAAGGAGAATGGCATCGTACCGCAAGCTCTCGTAAATGTCCTGCTTACTCAATCTCGCCATGGCAGATTCTTTTTGTGTAGAATTGGCATCGCCATTCCTCAAAACGGCTGTCTCTGTCGATCCTTCGTCGTCATTAGTAGGAACAACTTTGTTAGAACTATGATTGGAATGAATGACTCGCGGGTAGAGGGAGGCTCGAGGAATGCCTCCTGCGCCTTTCCGGATGTCCTGAGTATTAGTCGTTGATGGTATTTGAAGTTAGATATTGAATTCCATATGATACAAGTAGCATGTATTGGTGTAAGAGAGGATCTCACCATATGCTTCAGAGCATCATCAAGTGACCTTCTGGATGCTGACTCTGTGGAGGCCTTGATCCTACTGCCATGCAATTGGGTCTTCGGTGTGCTGTCTTGGAGCCTGCTTCGGGTAACAATTGATGACGACGATGACGACAGTGAACGCTGCAGTTTAGAGCTGGCTTGAGCTGCTGCATTTGAGTTTGAATAAAGATGATGAGCAGCGCTAGAGCGCTGACGTAGTTCTTGTTGTTTCATCCTCTTGTCTAGAATTCGCCCGGCCGAGGCTGGACGGGTTGTGGTTGAGGTGGCTGCTGCTGTTGGGGGTCTACGGGTTGGCATCGATCTCTGAGAATCTAAGCGAGATGCGGGAGTAGTCGACCTAGGTGTGGATACAGTGGAAGGAGCCCGAGGTCGAACAGTTGGTGTACAGGGTCTAGAGTTCTTGATTAATTTGGTTTTCTCTGCAGTGGAGACAGATGTTTGATGAGTTTTGGCCGGGCTAGGCAGACGTGAAGCCACTGGACGAGAGGTCGGAGCAGCGACGGGTGACCTTGTCGCGGTTTGTGCAGCGGGGTGGCGCTTGCCAGGAGTTGAAGGTTTAGAGGTGACTGAGGAGGAGCTTGAGCTGGGAATTGATGTCTTCTTTTTAGATGAATAGCTTGAGGTAGTGCTTGTGCTGGAGATGGAAGTAGAGGGAGTAGCTGAGCTGCTCCTGGCTGATCTAATAACATGGCCTTCTTCTGATTTAGACATAGATAACTGTACATGAGATAATTTTTGTTAGGTACTTGCAAGCAAGAAGTGCTCTCAATTAGATCTCTCAATTCAAATGATAAGAAGTTGAAAGAAAAAAAAAAAAAAAAGAAGACATTCCAGGGTACTGTGCTCTAGCCAAAAAGATATGTAATACTGGAGACATGATCAAAATTATTCTACTTGAACATAGACAAGTGATGGCCCCTCAACTATATATGTGATAGAAAATGAAGATTATATAAAGTTGTCATAGTTTCGATATCAGAATTCTAGATTAAACTTAACTATTACCGATATAAGAACACAAGATGAGACCTACTCTCGAAGGCTTTGCAGCTGAGACTGATCGAACGCCTGAACCGCCCCTTGGAGATGCTGAGGATAGTTTATTTGCTTTGGCATTGGAGGATGGAAAATGAGGACTTCCAGGGGGAGTCATCAGCCTGTTCCATTGCATTCCAATTACATTTGTAGTTAGCTTATGGCAATAAATGAAGGTAAATTGCTTGCAGTTGTGATTGAGGACTGCCCAAGTGCACAAGACTCCCTCCAGTACTAGTTTGTTATATCCAAACCAATCGACATAACTTGTAAAATACTGGTTATATAAGTTTTGGATTTTTTTTTTAGGTCAGTGTTTTACCTGCAAGATCTTCTTATTGTAATTCATATTTCATGGAGATGATGATAATTCAACATTCTACGATGTCTTTCGTTGCCAAGGCAAGAACTTAGAGAAGCGAATAACATAGCGCTTGCAATAATTTTATCCTTTATAGCTAAAAATTTCGCAAATGTAGCACGGAATATTAATCTAGAGAAACTGATGTTTGTAGTCATTACCAATCATACTCATGCTTCTCCACATCAGAGGATAACAAATCATCCACACCATTCCTCCCTAATGCTCCTGGCGCCATTGAA
Source organism: Typha angustifolia (assembly GCF_048772165.1). Lineage (NCBI taxonomy): Eukaryota > Viridiplantae > Streptophyta > Magnoliopsida > Poales > Typhaceae > Typha > Typha angustifolia. The sequence continues at coordinate 2,915,305 of NC_133252.1, read as the reverse complement.
ATCCCTTTCAATTTATCTGCCACTGCAATGTAATCCATTACATTTATTGTCCTCATTACTAAAATTCTAATAAAACTAGCAATCTATGCCGATCATAATATGATGAATTAAAGAAACAGCAGAATTTTGAAAAAAAAAAGAAGAACCTGCACTCCTTTGACCGCTGGATTCATCGTGGCCTGCTGCGAATTGGCTTCGTTGGATCCCCGCAAAGAGATCCAAACTCTCATCTCCTTTCCTTGACCTTCCATGACTTACAATCCGCGATCCTGCCAAAAACTTGTTCCCAACCAATGCAGGATCCTTCGAGACGGGCTTCATCCCTCTAAAACCTCAAGGGGGAATTTCGTCAAACACGTCAACTCGTTCATCTAAGAACTCGACAGAGAATTTTGTCAAACAACTTGGCTTCGTGCAATCGTGCCGACAGTAGATACGGGACGTGAATAAATGTAGGGAGTTATTCGCTGTTGGATCTAAGAGGAGGAACGAGAGGAGCCAAGGGGGAGAGAGAGAGAGGACGAGAATTAAATGGGAGTTATTCGTGAATAACTGTTACTGCGATATAATTTTAATACCCAATAAATAAATAAGAAAAAAATTTATTCCATCTTTTTGAATGGATCGGAAAAAATTTCGCGGGTAAATTAGTTAGCTATCGCTATTTCCTTTTAACTTAATACCACAGAATTAGAAGAGTCGTGCTTTCATTTATTTGGTTTTTTATGCATGCCGCCCCCTAGATTATTAGTTTATTGTGACATATTGGTCATCAGTTACTTCACAGCAAAAGCCTCCTAGTTTTATAATTAATAAAAATAGATCCCCCATTTATCGAATTACAAATTTAGATATTCTTTTATTGATTTAGACTAATTTATCATTTTAATCTCGATGGACACATTGTTAAGAATTAGAGCGTACATTTTGCATAAGCGATGCGTATAAATTACATAAGTGATGTATGACTTTTTTAAAAATCTATATGCACACATCGTTAAAAATTACAGCATACGTTTTACACAGGCGATGCGTATATATTACATAGGTGATGAGTGATGTTTTTTTTAATATATAAATTAGAGCGTATATTTTGTATAGATGATGAGTAAAAATTACATAGTGATGCGTGATATTTTTTTTAATCTCGATGCATAATTTTTTAAAATTAGAGCGTACATTTTGTATAGTCGATGCGTATAAATTACATAAACAATGTGTGTCGTTTTTAGGATATAATGATTTTTTTTTAAAATTTGATAGGGCTAAATCAGTATAAAAAAATCTAAAATTAAATTTGATAAATAGGGAGCATTTTTTGCTAATTAGAAAACTATTTTTTTTTTAGCAAATTGCTTGTTCACATAGAGCAGTTGTTTGGGATCTTGTGACTAAATCTCTTCTTTGGCCCTTTAATTTTTCATATAACAACCTATTGTTATTTTGACCAAGTCATTTCCACATCTTATCCCAACCATATCAAAAACATTTTCCTATATCTATATCTAGTCACTCAACTCTAGTCATCAATGGGTAATTTAGATTTTAATAATAACCTTCAATATTTTAAAAATAATATTCTATGGTGGATACACTTCAATTTGAGAATGATTGGCTTTTAGTTATCTGAGGAAAAAGAAGGGCCATGCTATAAAATTCCGAAAGTATATTAATTAAATAATAATAATAAAGTTATCATTGATGAGTATATGCTTCTTCTTGTTCTTCTTCTTCAGAGCAACAGTTGATTTGCAAAATGGATTGCTCCATCACTTCTTAAATGGTGAAGAATGGAGCTAACCAAATAAGAGAATAGTTATTTCGTTATGATCTTCTCTTCTCGGAAAAGAAGAAAAAGACTAGTAAAATTTCATTGAGATCTTATATGCATGCTTAGGGACGGCTTTGTACAAAAGTGTGTGCATATTTCTCTAGTGGGCAATGTCCATCACTTGGATTTACTTTGTTCTGAAACCATCTTGGAGATTTGACTTCCAAGTGGCCAACCAACTTTTTTGTTTTTCTTTGTCCTTTTTGAAATTAAAAAAAAAAAAGGAGCCAACTTTATATTATCTAGGGGTGATCATGCATCTCACCTTTCCATCTCACGATGATGGTGCTTGGAGCATTTTGGCTATCCAAGTCAACCCCCTTGACGAAATCTTGAACCCAAGATATGTACTTATTTGCTTGGTCTGGAATTAATTACTAAGGAATCAATATCACGTCCCCAACATTCTATATGTAGGTTTTAATTTCGCTTCAAATCCTGGGAGTTGTTTCAGAGGGGAAATTATATTTTAATAAAAATCACCTTAATATTATTATAAAGAAAGATCATAACGAGGATCGAGTGACACAGATGAAACTTATTTAACGGCAGAGGTGTAAGTCTGATTCAATCTTAGGGTGATATAGTCTACATATGTGCTTTAATTCTAGACTTTGACCATCTACCCATTTAGTGGTGAGTCATGAGTGGAAGGACTATTCCAACTATTCCATGCTCAGTGCTAACACACTCAGTGAGCACCAAGTAGATCTAGCTAGATCGATCGACCACAGTATATTAGGTCAAAATTTAAGAAGAAAACTGGGGTTAATTCAATCGACTCCTGCCAGTGTATGTATATATGATGTGACGAGAAGGAACAAAGAAAGAAACATTAAAATTTACTCTAAGGCACAATGAGAACTAAATGCAAGGGAGGCATCCGTTAAACTTTAACTATGACTGACATCATTCTTGGCATTAATAGAATGCTTATGGATATGGAAAAGTGAACGTAGTCATGTATGGGGGTGATGAGTGGAGCTACGTGTCAAGCATATGGAGAGCTGACGGTGCATGCATGTGGAGCAATTCATTGGAACGAAAATGGGATCACTCTTCCCCTACGCAAAAGCAATTCCATTATCTTCCCATTTGTTATTGTGATGTATTATATTCGTCTACTTTACTGTGACTCACGTATTCTCCTATTCCCTTTCTCCTCCTCCTACTCCTCTTCCTCCTATCTCTCTCTCTCTCTCTCTATCTCTCTCTCTCTCTCTCTCTCTCTATATATATATCAATCTCTCTCGGCTTCATCTATGACCAACTCCATTAGACCACTTTGATGCTTGGTTTCTCGGTTCTCTCTCTCTCTCTTCTCTACTTCTATCTTATAAAAGGTTGCAAGATAGACAGGGGTTTATGTATGGATATTAGGAGTGTTCTTGCCACTTTATAGCAGCACTAGGTGGGAATATTATGCCTAAAGATTAGTAAAGTGCCATTATTTTATAGACCCACAAATGAAAGGTGGTTTGTTTTGATATGGGAATAATATTATTCTGCCATCTTTATCATAAAGATTCATCCAGCTTTGAATCTAAAAGCTTCTTTTATGTTGTGATGTATTATATAGAGTGGAGGTACATGTTCACTTTGATGGTTGCACTGTGGGAGCTCATCCTTCTCATGTTGAGCAATCTCTTCTCCAGAACCACCGAAGCCAAACCAAGCCAGCTGCTGAGGCCAAGCATAGCGTTTGACACTAGCTATTGCCTCAGCTGGCGGCTCGCCGTCGAGGCGAACAACGCCAAGGGTTGGCGAACGGTCCCTCCGCAGTGCGTCTTCTACGTCGAGAGCTACATGTTTGGTGGCCAATACAGTAGAGATCTTGACACTGCAATGGAGCAAGTTGGCCTCTATCTTAATGGTGTTAGTGTAGGTGGGGATGGCATGGATGCTTGGGTGTTGGATGTGGATGATACTTGCCTCTCCAATCTCTTCTACTATCAAGGCAAGCAGTTCGGGTAATGATCTCATCTACTTAAAAGTGATCTTGGTCTTTGTTTTCATTGAATAATTATATATATCATAGTTTGGAGGATTTTGGTTGCAGGGGAGTTCCATTTGATCCTGTGGCATTCAAGAGCTGGGCAAGTGAAGGGATTTGCCCAGCTATCCCTGCAGTGCTAGGAATGTACAAGAGATTGATACAGCTCGGTTACAAGGTTTTCCTTCTCACAGGAAGGGATGAAGTGAGTCTGGGCTCAGTAACAACTAGCAATTTGAAGTTCCAGGGCTTTGATGGGTATGAGAGGTTGATCATGAGGTGATAATTTGTGATCCTTGGAATATTTTCAAAGGATATATATATATATATATATATATATAATTACATCTATAGATCTTTGCCATCTTCACATAGATCATATCATTTTTTTTGGTAGCACATTGAGTTCTTAATTATGTAAAACCTCTAAAATTCATCTTCTCTTAGTTCTTCATCTTCAGAATATCGCATGATTAATTTTAGACATTTTACAGATTATTTTACTCTTACTTTAAAGAACAAAGAGAGGAAGTAGCTAATGATAAGATAATTATCTAATGTTTTCCATTAACACTTTCAATGATGTATGATATATTGGATAGTTGAGAATTTAGAAGTGTCAAATGAGGTTTATGTTAAAATAACTCTCTTTTAAGATTTACCAGTCTGTGAAATTTGAAACTCATCCATGTTTGCAAACTTATAACATCATCCTTTTGTTTCCTAATCTTCTAATACTAGTAGTATATATCGTGAATTTTGCAGAACAGCGCCATATAAAGGGCTAAGCGCGACACTCTTTAAGTCGGCAATCAGAAAGCAATTGGTTGCAGAAGGGTATAGATTGCGCGGGAACATAGGAGATCAATGGAGTGATCTGCAGGGAGACTATGTTGGCGATCGCATATTTAAACTTCCTAATCCAATGTATTTTGTACCTTGATTGCCATGATCATATGTGATGAATGCGATATCGAAGAAGCTAAGAAAAAAGAAGAAGAGATGATAATTGTATGGAAAACTCCTTGATTTGTTGCAATTATTCAAATGCTTCTAATTGAAGATTTTTATTGTTGTATCATGGTATTATTGTGAGAAATTCCGCTTTAGTGCAATATTATATATATACTTTTCGCTAAACGGTGTACCATTAAATATCAATACTGCTAGGATTAGGATTAAAATTAGGATGTCCACATATAACATGAGCTTCTTTAATCAACTGAGCTCTATCACATGGACATTTTTTTGGTTACTACATGGCATATAAGAGAAATATTTGAGGAGGCATTTTGTTTCTATAAGAAATTATCTTATGTTCATATAATAGCCTTAAAATGATCTTTTTCAAATTTGAATTTGAAAGAAATTTTGAATCAATTGTGCTGGTGAAGCCCTTGATTTGCTATTTTGGGTAGTAATTCAAAAACTGAAGAATATCATAAAATAGTTTCCTTATGATTTTGTTTTTGAAAAGAAAGTCCATAGAAGATAGTTTACTTATGAGTTGATTGGCACAATTAGTAGATAAATTAACCTCATATTATTCTTCAAATTTAACAATCATTATGCTGAAATATTGGCCCTTAGATCATAAGACTAACCAAAGGGAATGTTTCTATTTCTTTTATTATAACACTCTATATTTTAATTATTTTCTAATTAACGCCCATCAGTAAGGATTTTATAACGAGGCCCCTCAATTTTTTCTTATAATTTTCATAACATTCTATTATTACCTTTACTAACTATCACTAACCATGATCTATGATTTTTATATAACTCTCTACTAAGTAAATTACTAAAATACCCTTAATTTCTTTTAACCTTGACTTTGACCTGCACCAATCCAAACAGTTTTTAAGCATACTAAAATCTCTTCTTAAATTTAATCACCCTACCCGAATCACCAAAGGGTAATTTAGGTATTTTAAATTTTATCTTTAATATTATAATAACGTATTCCTAGTTGATACTCTTTGATTAGATACCGTTGGTTTTAGTCACCTCAGGGTGTATTTGAAAATTATAGAGAAAATAAGGGATGGAATTACAAAATCACGGGGTATTTATTGTCAAATTATAAATATTGTAGGGAGTTATTTGAATATTTTCCAAATTCTTTTAATGAGTATAAAATTAGAAAAAGTCCACAAAGGGCCTATTATTTCTTATTTGGGCCGGAGTGCGTCACGGCCTACGTCAGCCCATTCGGAGCCGGGTCCATTTAGCCCACATCTCGCTGGCCATTAACAAGATTTCTAGGGTTTCCGCGGTTAAGATATCGCCTATATAAACGGCACGCTTCTCCGTCTCTCGCCTCTCCAGGGTTTAGTCTTCTCCGCCGAGGATTCCATCGTTTCACCGCCGCGCGTCCGCAATGGGGAGAAGTACGTCCATCGCTATTTTAAATCTCCATTAATATTACTTCGTTGCTACAACTCATGCGATCCAGTGTTTTCTATTCTGTGTTTGTTTTGTTTGATTGCTACGTGGTTGTTTTGTTCGTATTGTTAGGTTAGATCCATTTCGTTTATGTAGGATTGTAGATTTGGAATAGTTTCACCATGAGCGCTGTTTGTAGAGTTGGAATTTTGTTTCGGTGTTCCATAGTCTAAGATCCAGTGCAAATATAATCTCTGATTTGATATCCTTAGCATTGGTCTTGGCTGTGGTTAGTTTTAGTAGATCCTTTAGTCTCTCTATTTGGATTTGATATGATTTGATAGCAAGGTGTAGTTTTGTTGGTACCCTTCAATATATTTACTTTTCTGTTTTCCTGAAGGAAGTTTAATTTTTGCTAATGTATACAAGTTTTAGATGGCCAGAAGATCTGATGTTCAATTTGGAGAAGTTACTGCAATGGAATATGAAGTATAATACCAAAAATCACTTAACATGAATGTGTGAATATAACCGTATGATGATCATAGGATTAGTGGATCTTCTCATCTCTTACAAGTTTTAGGCCATATATTCATAAAGATACCGGATTGGAAGTTTATGCAAAAGTAGGGCTTGATTTCCTAGACTTTCTCATAACTTACATATGTACATGGGATGAGTTAGTTGGACCTATGTCCATTTCCTAGAACTTGTAGAATGCTATGCCTTTTCTATCTGCAGCTCTTTTTCTGCCTCCAAACAATTTAGCCTACATAAAAAGTTGGATAAAAAACCAGCTTTCTTTCAGATTAGGATATGTTCTTTTGGGTTGGATTAGTAATATTTTGGGGAAATGGTTCTTACAGATCATTATTATTCTCAGGTTAAATTGTACCTTCTGAAGTTTCAAACTAAATCTTACTCCTGTTGACTTAAGTAGCAGGCGTTGTCACACTGATGCACTTTGGATGATGCCCACTTATAGATATCAAGTTATAGCAGCTCGTGAATTGGTTGCTCCTATTAATAAAGATTTAGGCCTCGTTTGGTTCATCCATATGGTGTTTTAATGATAACCTACTGCACATCTTTTAAATATAAATTATGTACATCCATAATTTTACGTACATTTTTTTGTTTGGCTGTGAAACATAATTATTAGCTTGAGTAAGTTTATATAAGAATTTATGTTTGATTACTAAATTGTGAATAAGTATGTTAATTGTAATAGAAGTCTTGCTTAGAGAACGCGTATAACTTTGTCACATCCTTTTATCTATGATAATATTTTATGTGTGGTTTGTCACATGATTTATCTTATACAAGGCTTGAACATAACATGCATAAATGAATGTTTGGTTGCGAAATATATTTAAGAGAGACATAATTCATAAATATCCATTATACATGAACCTAATGCAACCTTAAAGAGTAAATGCTTAAATGATTTTGTTCATGTATAGATCTGAATATTATATATATTTCCTGGATATCTGTAAATGTATTGTTGCCATGCTGTTTCACTATTATGAATATTTAATGTTGTGTGAGCTTACTCATATGATGGTCACAAGATCCATATTAGTTTAATCAGAACTAGGTTTTAACTATGTATTTTATGCAGGACCTGCAAGATGCTATCGTCAGATCAAGAATAAGCCCTACCCAAAATCACGTTACTGCCGTGGTGTTCCGGATCCAAAGATTAGGATCTATGATGTTGGAATGAAGAAGAAAGGAGTTGATGAATTCCCCTTTTGTGTTCACTTGGTGAGTTGGGAGAAGGAGAATGTTTCCAGTGAGGCTCTTGAGGCAGCTCGTATTGCTTGCAACAAGTATATGACCAAATTCGCTGGAAAGGATGCTTTCCACCTAAGGGTGAGGGTGCACCCCTTCCACGTTCTTCGTATCAATAAGATGCTTTCATGTGCTGGAGCTGATAGGCTCCAAACTGGTATGAGAGGTGCCTTTGGGAAGCCACAAGGAACTTGTGCCAGAGTGAGCATTGGTCAGGTCCTCCTTTCTGTTCGTTGCAAGGACAACAATGGCGTTCACGCTCAAGAGGCACTTCGTCGTGCCAAGTTCAAGTTCCCTGGTCGTCAAAAGATTATTGTCAGCAGGAAGTGGTATGCATTAGACAAATTTCTTGAAGTTAATATTGATGATTGTCGTACTAAATGTCAGCTTGAAGTGTTTTTCCTTGGCTATATTGACTATGGATTATTTGGTTTTAGTTTGGTGGTTGCCCTTGGCTGTTTGGTTATACTGAATCCAAAATGCATTAATCTGACTATACTGGAGAATCTTTCTTTTTTTCCTTACAATTACATTGTTTACTAAATCTTATATTTTTCACTTGTCAATCAGGGGGTTCACCAAGTTCAGCCGCACTGATTATGCCAGGTGGAAAAGCGAGAACAGAATCGTACCTGATGGTGTTAATGCAAAGGTATAATTGACAACCTTCAATTCTTAATTTCTTAGCTCTTCATCTGGTTTGTATCATACATATGTCCTGCCTTGGTTTCCTTTCAGTGCTAGTACAATGAAACTTATAGTGGGTACTCCATGAAATTGTAACTTTTTAGTAGGTAGTCAACATATATCCTTGGTTTGCCAAATGAGAATAGTGTCTACATGTTTTGGTGAGCCTAACTATCCAATTTGACTTGTAAGTACTGCAGGCTATTGGTATGAAAACCATTAGAAGTGAATCTAGGAGTGCAAGGTGTTGCCCTATAATGTTAGTTATATCGCTTTCTGGTGTAACAAGCGACTTGGAGGCATTATTTAGTGGGCACCCTCATGCTGTGTGGATTGTAGTGACTGAATTATCTAGTCCTTTTACTTTGGGCCTTATGAACTGTGATAGAAAAACGAAATGGTTATCCAATAGCGTCAGGTTGTAGGATAATGCTTTTAGGATTTACTGCACATATCATTTTCACATGTTTCTTATCATTGATATTTTTCTCTCATTGATTTGTGTAGGTGCGTCAAAGTAGTTGATCTTATCTTCTTCATTTTGCCAACTAATTATCAACAGGAGCTAATATAATTTGATTGGCTTTTTTTGTTGTATAGTTACTTGGCTGCCATGGTCCACTTGCTAGGCGCCAACCTGGAACGGCCTTCTTGTCAGCTGTTACAGGATCTTAGATTTTGTTACTTGGAGAATGAAAAATTGTCAGCCTTATGGTGTCTTGGTTTTAATTGCTAGAACATATTTAAGTTTAATTTCTTGTATCAAGCAACTCAACTATCAGCATTTTCTGCTTGTATGCAGTAATCTGTTGCTACCTTTTGCTTTTGTTAGACATTGTTTATCTCATTTCTAAAATCTGAATCTCATTCATGGATATTTAATCTTAATATTTCCTTTCACGTATGCGGTAGTGGTTTACCTACTTCACTAGGAAGATTGTATGTGAAAGAAAAGATTTTGAATTGTTTTCTGGTCTATAGAGAGTACAAGCATGATGAATTTTTTGGTGAGGTATTATTATAAAACTCCCATATTTTGACGCATTAATATGGCTTACATCATTGGCAGGGCTTCTAGATTACTTATGTCTATTCATATTGTTTTGTTCATATACTGGAAATTCTTATTTGTAGAAGCTCTGTAAAGTGTTCGTAAGCATAGCATCACTCTTAAGAATTGAATGGCTCAATTTCTGAGCGTTCAAAAAAAATTCAAATCCTGTGTATGTTTGTAAGCATGATATCCCTTTTAGTACATCTTTTTCCTAAAATTATGTAACTAGTTGAGTTGAGCCAAAACTTGGTGGTTAAATCTATCAGCTACTCTGAAGAACTATCCTTTCCTTAAAAGAACTTCTGTAATTCTCTCTTGCTTTCTCCATTGCCACACATCATCTTGTCGCTTTGCATTGCAGCTACTTTTATCCTCAAAGATGTGCATCCTGACAGCTCTTACCTGGTATAGATTGTATCTCATGCAGGTAGATTATAGTGATCATATATAATCATTAGATAGATTACTTGTGCCTACTACTACCCAGTTCATAGCCCTCAAAACTTTAAAAAACATTAATCTCCAACAAACAGACAAAACACACCATCAAAGTTCCAAGAGTTTTACCACCAACTACAAGATCCTAACAACATCCAATAATACCATCACAAATGTTACACAGTTCCAGAAATTAACCCAACAACACCAACGACAAGTATAGCTAACAACCCAAGAAAAAAAGAAACATTTGAACCCATAAAATAGCCTCCACATCTCCATCCCCAGCTCAGATCAACTGGGTTCTACTCCCCATCTCCTTGCATGAGCTTCCTGGCTTTCTTCACAGCTTCTTCATTGAGCCACAATACTAGTCATCTCATCATGCAGTCTGCAGCCTTACAAAGGAACTCCAGGATAACTCCCATGGTGGTAAAAACATTAACATGTGCAAGTAGTACTTATCCAGCTCAACCCAAAGTGTGATAAGAAAAAGAGGACTGACCATAAAAGTAGTTGTTGATGATTTCATTTATATATCTTTTGCTTGTGGTAAAAGAATAATCCACTAACCTTTTTTCCAGTGTTAATGGGACTTTTTGACCATTGAGTTTGTACTCAGTGGCAAGAATATGATTGCACTGCCAGATTATATCTCTAGCAGGATTAATCATATATATATATATATATATCGAAGGATGAGTAATTAGATATGAAGTTATAGGTGAGGATTAATCAAAGCTTGTTCCTTTCCAATATGAGTTTTATATTATGCAGCGATCGTAAGCTCAGCTGCAAATGACAAATTATTAAAGCAAATTAAGGACAAGATACAATAAATAAATGCAATACTGTGACATAATATTGGCACATGGTTAACATTAGGAGTACTTAATAAGGTTTATTGCGTTGTGATGGCATTTTTAGTTATATCCTTACGCTTGTCTTCTCGCGAGTGACCGACTAAATCATGTGCCCAGCTAGTTGAGTGTTAAAAAAATAATAAAAAATAGGAAAATAGTTGAGTAGTTACATGTACACTTAGTAAAATAATATTTAATTTGCATAAAAGCTGCTGAGAGTATCGATAATCACTTAATTTATCAAGGATTTATCTGAGAAATAAGTCATTATTTGAGACAACAATATGATAATTAAAAAGGGCATTTTGTACTTAAAACATTCTTCAATTTTCTAGTGGGAAATAGACCCCATATTTATCAAATTATAATTTTGGGTCTTTTTTTTTAATGATTTAGTCTTAACAAATTTTAAAAAGACTGCCGTGTCCTGAAAACGTAAGACATCACTTATGTAATTTATATACATTGACTATATAAAATGTATACTCTAATTTTCAAAAAATATGTATATTAATATTCTAAAAAGGTCACGCATTACTTATGTAATTTATACGCATCGCCTATACAAAATGTACAACTTAATTTTAAAAAAAAATTACGCATCGCCTATGTAATATATACGTATCACTTATGCAAAATAAATACTATAATTCTTAATAATATGCGCATCTAGATTTTAAAAAAATGCCACGCATTACTTATGTAATTTATATGCATCGTTTATGTAAAATATACACTCTAATTTTTAATAATATATTTATCGAGATTAAAATATTAAATTAGTTTAAATCAGTAAAAAAGACATAAATTTGCAATTAAATAAATAGGAGGGCTAAGTTCCGCCGCAAATTATTCATTAAAAAGAGATATACAAATTTGGAAGGAATTTGGAGCTGAGATATTTTAGAAAATTAATTTGAATTAAATAAATACTAATTATATATTTTAAAAAATTAGATGAATTTAATAGGATTCGAACTCAAGAATTATTTTATACTAACTTATAAATTACTTAAAAACTGAATAATGAATTATATATTTTATATTTCATATTTAATAGCTAATACTACATTTCGGACTTATCGGATTTACACGTGTTTTGCTCACCTAGAAAGGAAGACACTTATTCGGAGATAATACTTTTTTTTTTCTTTTAAATATCTGAGCTAATAGTTTTAATAATATCGAATTATTTTAGAAGAAACTAAAACTATTCTTGCGTCTAAATTGGAGATATATAGTATATTCTCGTCACTAAAAGAGAGAGAGAGGACAAAAATTTCTCGAATCACCCCTCGACTTTTACTCCATTTATTTTAAACTCCCTTGCCTCGTCCTCGGTCCTCTCTCTCTTCTTTCTTCTTTCTTCTTTAGATATCTCCCCACCACTGGTAGGCGATTTCGCGTCCATAATTAGGGGGTTAGGTTTAGGGTTTCCATCAAATCCAATTCGTTTTTTCGTAGATCGCACCACCTACGTACGAGCTCGTCAATCCGATTCGTTTCTTGGAGGTTTCTCGAGGCTTTCTTTCCTTGCGGTTTCGTCCTCCGAGGATGGATTCCTCCGGAGGAAGCTCCGATCCTTACCGGATTCCCGCCGCCTCTTCCGGCGGCGGGGGAGGGCCTTTGAGGAGGTACGGGATGCAATTGTCGGCGTCTAATTTTATCCAGGCGCCTTTGTCCGCTCTGTTGGAGTACTCCGGAATCTTGCGGCCGAGATCGAGCCATCCGGAGACGGAGAGCCTGGTGAATGGAGGGGGCTTGGCTGTTCCCAGTCGGCTCGATGAATCCGGCGGTGGCAGCGGCGGAGAGGTATCGATAAGGATCATAGGGGTTGGTGATCAAGAGGGCGTGAGGGCGGGAGCCGGGCAGCCGCAAGGGTTGGCGATTGGTCCGGGGAGAGCGGGAAATGCCCCGGATGAGGCGGGTGCTACGGGCATCGAGAGGGAGCGGGGAGATGGAGGAAATGAGGGTGGGGTTAGAGAGGTGGCTTCTTCTTCTTCTTCTTCTTTGCCGGGATCAATCTCGGATGTCGGTTCACAGACAACGGATGGAGAGGCGAATAGCACAGGAGTCAATAGGGATACTTCTTACCAGAGGTATGACATACAGCAGGTTGCGAGATGGATTGAGCAGATATTGCCTTTCTCCTTGCTCCTATTGGTGGTTTTCATCAGGCAGCATTTGCAAGGTATAATTTCTAGTTGCTTCTTTTACTTAAAATTGGTATGCAAAGCAAGATTATGATGGATATAGTAAATAACAAACAAAATATGGAATGCCAAAGTACAACAAGGTCTTCATTTGCTCGCATGTGTTACCGTGTTTCAGACCTTATTTTCTTAATTCAGCATTTCTCTCGCTGATGGTAGCAGGATCAACTTTCTAAGCATGTGAAAGAAAACTATTTCACAGTTCTTTCTAGTTTTTAGTTGTTGTTGTATGCTATATCATTTCTAATATACTCATTTGAAGTTGCAGTCTCCTAATTCCAGATGATATATAAGTATTTTTAAGTGGGATAATCACCTATTTCTTTTTCTTTAAGCTTGTTATTTAGAATCAAATGAAGCATCAATGTGCTAATGTAATGTTGCATGCCTAAATTTAAATGATGCTAATATGCATATATTCCAGTTTCCTTTTTCTGAATATAAGTTAATCAAACTTGTGGAAGAAGCAGGTTTCTTTGTGACGATTTGGATTGCTGCTGTGATGTTCAAGTCCAATGACATTTTGCGGAAGCAGACTGCTTTGAAGGTGTTAGCCATTTCTCTTAAAATTACTATTTGCTTTGTTCATTTGGCACCCTGTTTTCTTCTCACCTCCCAATTATCATTTTTCTGGTGTTCTCAACAAATTAGTGGTTTCATGTTAAGAGTGCTGTCTCTGTGCTAGCTTTATTTGTATGATGTTCCATATCAGAAGCTACAATTGATGCAATGTGCATGTGGCATGTTATAAGATAGGACCTATGTTTTCTATATCTTCTTGTTTTGCAGGATTAGGTTGACAATGATAAGAATAGTTTTACCACATTTGAGAATCTACAATGTGCTTATTTTTCAACTATGGCTTTATTAAAAATTGAAATGATAGAGCTTAATGTACAATGCAAAAAGTCCGTAGGTATCACGTTCCCTTTATAAGGGTTTTGTTTATGTCATATTGCACAATTCTTTTGAAATCAACTCAGGTTAGGTCTTGATAACTGTAATGAAGTTTCTCTTATTCTTTCGAATCAAGAATTTTATTAAACCCAATATTTGTCCTTCTCACCCATCTCATAGGTTATCAAAGATTACTTGCATGTTAAAGCTAGAAAAGAATTGTACATTTCATGTTTTATTTATCACTGGATTTCTACCTTATTGGCTTCTTTTGGTGGTTAAATTCTGCACTTAATTTCACCAATGTCTTACAGTGTTTTTCTTCTTTTCTCTAGATAAATTTCTAGATTTCTTCAGCATTACTTGGCCTTCACATCTTTTTTTGCTGATTTATGCAGGGAGAGAGAAAAATTTCAGTGCTTGTTGGGATTACACTAGTTTTTGTGATTCATATATTTGGAATATATTGGTGGTACAGGGATGGTGACCTACTCAAACCTCTTGTTATGCTCCCACCAAAAGAAATACCACCATTTTGGCATGCAATATTTATCATTATGGTGAATGGTACTCCTCTGACTTTTATCTGAATATATAACAACCCCTCTCTACAAAGTTGTTTTTTAAGAAAAAAACTCACGAATTCATTATAAAAATTTAGAATTTACTTTTTTTAAAGCTGCACATGTAAGTTCTATGCCAACTTTGTCAACATGACTTTCTTAGCCGAAGTTTCATAGATGAAAGAAAGATGGTTTTAGAAACTGGCTAACTTACATTTATGATCGCATGACATAATTTGCCTCATTGCCTGTATTACACATTTATTAAATGTTATGGTTTTTCTTCATGAAGATTTTGAATATGCTAGACCAACGGATACAGAGAATCCTCCCCTTCTTTTATGCTAGGAATTGAAAGGAGTGAAAAAAGAGATAAAATTTAGTGTATTTGAAAACCAACTTGATCTGATGTGAGATTATCTGTAATAGAATTCTACTAGGATGTTTATTGGAAAGTTTCAACTTTCAAGAGGAGAAAGATCGACATATCATTCTTTGTCACCTTAGAACATGGATATATTAGGTCCTTAAGGAACTAATGTTATAGGTTTACTAAAGAAAGGAGTATTTAGTAGTTTAGTTACTTTAGTATATATATAGTTGCAATGATTAGTGTAAGGCCAATAGGGAGACACATGCAAATTTTGTATCATGACTGAGTCCTTACCTTTTGTATTGCTTAGGGATTGACTAATTAAGCATATTAAAGATAAGGTCCTAAGATGTTATCATTTGCTAATAAAGCCATAGGTGTAGAATGTGTACACATGCCAACTTGGAATCATGGAGAAGAAGTTCAGAAGTAAAAGATTTTGGAATATCTAGATATAGAGAATCAAGAATCAAACTAGAGCTTTGTCTTGATGGTCAGGAGAGGCCCAAAAATGGTAGGTTATTTTGCTTTGACTATGAAAAATTTACAAACCCTAAATCTAGAAGATAACAACCTACCATAGATAGAGATGATTGTTGGGCTTGACTTGCACGCCTAGCCTGAGCCCGATTTAGGCTTGGCCCAACTCTGAGCATAGTAGTGGGCGGCATGGGCTAAGCCTTTGCTTACTCAACGCGGCCTGAAAGCTTGGCTTGCTACGTCTATTCATGGCTCGGTTCGTTAAGCATACCTATTCCCATATTTTTTTAGTCACACATCAGAGATTTAGTAAACTAGATATTAATATATAAGTATATTCCTATGAAAGATAACTAAAATATTTTCATAGAAACTCATTATTATTGGCCTGATAAGATATAATATTTTTTAAATTCGACCCATTATGCTAGATCCATTACGCCCGACCTAAGTCCAATGGGCTAGTGGGCAGTAAGGGGCTACAGTATTTTAGCCTGGCTCGAACCGAGTGATTGGTGGGTTGGGTCGTGAATAAATATTTAATCCCGGTCTGCCCATAAAGCTCGGCTTGACTCACCTAATGATCACCTCTAACCATGGATACTCAAAGGTATGAAATATTCAAAAATAAAAAGCAATGCAAAGATATATGATCTGTAAAACTTATGGGTTAAAATCACAGATACTTTTCTTAGGATCAAATCAATCATTAAGCAATGTAGCAATTACAAGAACCGTTTATAGACCATCGCTTGAATCTCATAGTTATATCTGAAGATTTCTTGATCACTAAAATCGATGATTAATTGTTTCTTGTAGTTGATCAATCGATCTCAGTGGCCCTCGAGATTAGACGTTCTGCCTCAGTGACCATTGATACAATAACTCACTCCAAGAAAGAACACATCAATTCCGATCAAAGATTTCTAATGAAACAAGACTATAATATTCTCTGGTCACAATGAAAACTCACAAAGACTCTTTAATCTAACAAGTACCCAATTTCATGACAAAAGCCTATAGTCTTCCAATGCTTATTGAGCATGATATAGAATACTCTTTTTTGTCGCAAACTTTATGTCAACCTATTCTTCTAGCAACTTGATGGCTAAGAAATTTCCACAAAGACTCTTCTAGGCTTCAAATGTATTCTTAGGTTGAACCACGACGTAGGTTTTCTTTGCATTATATAGGTGAAGCAAAAAGACCCAAAAATAAATTAGAATCGAATCTAGAAAAGGCTAACCCTGGCTTGGGCGTTTGAATGTCCGATAG
Organism: Typha angustifolia; assembly: GCF_048772165.1. Lineage (NCBI taxonomy): Eukaryota > Viridiplantae > Streptophyta > Magnoliopsida > Poales > Typhaceae > Typha > Typha angustifolia. Next base: position 2,898,456 of record NC_133252.1, on the reverse strand, counting down.
GTATTTTGAAGTTTGAACGCACAAATGCTTCTTCTCTTGTTGCTTGTTTTGTTATGAAGTCGTTCCAACACTTATATAATGATCTTTATATTGTTCGAAATGTCATGAAAACATTGAATGCCCAACCATGATCTAAGTGCCGTTGAAAATGTTATGAAAACGTTTGAGCACTTAAAAATAGACTTGTACTACTGAAAATGTCATGAAATTATTTAAATGCCTTTCTAATAGTCCATGTGCTTAATACTTGGAATGCTTTAAAGATGTCTTTATAAGCACCTGAACCATTGGAAGGGCATTTGAATAGTTTTATGGTGTTCTTAATAATACAACTCTTTTCTAAGTGTTGGAATGTTTTCATAAATTTTCAACCATATCTGTGGTTGGGCATTTGAACTTTTTCACGACATTTTCAACCATATAAAGGTTATTATATAAGTGTTGGAAAGACTTTATGACAAAACAAGCAGTGAGAGAATAAGTCATCGTTTGTTCAAACGGCTCATCGGGCATTTGAATGCCCAAGCTGGGATTAGCCTTTTCCAGATCTGATTCTGAATAGTTTTTGGGTCTTTCTGCTTCACCTATGTAATGCAAAAAACTCTAGGTCGTGGTTCAACCTGAGAAAATACATTTGAAGTCCTAGAAGAGTCTTTGTGGATTTTTCTTTGTGATCAAGTTGCTAGAAGGATAATATGATAGAAATTTATTCAGAGTTGAGAAAGGTGGTGAAGTGGAGAAGAACAGTTCTCTTTTATGATTGAATACCTTCTAATTAAACAAAATCTTATAAAAAAGTTATGAACTAGCAATACTTTATGATGCTGAAATGTCAGGCTGATAGGGAAATAGTTGAGAATCTTGAGATGAGAATGTTGAGAACTTGAGATGGTTTTGTAGTGCCACTAGATAAAATAGAAGAAAATGGTGACACTAATGCTAAGCTAGGTTAGGGCCAGTTGCATATAAGATGTCGGTAGATCATAGACTTTTGTACAGTACTACACCAGTTGCATATAAGATGTGAGAAGATCATCTGATTTGTACAGTACTACAATTAATTGGGACATATACCTTTATTTTAGGAGTGAAAATCACGTAAAGTTAGCACCTGTTGGCCGCCAAATGTGTCTGTAAATGCATATAAGGTGCAATATGAGCACAAAATAAATCTTTGCTCAGATGATCTTAATTTTGGACAAACACTAAAGGATGCCTTTGGTAGGAGATAATCAGGTTTGTGCTGAATGGTATAAGCCTACGAGGCAGAATGCCTGAGATGTTACAGATGAAAAAAAATTGAGTATGTTTTGTTTTCGTTCTTCTCATCTGCCATCTATCTATCCATCTTGGTTGGTCTAATTATATTCTCATGTGACAAGACAGAATGATCCTTGAATTCTCCTAGCTCATGAATATACAGCATTTATCACATGTAACAGAATCATTTTCATCCATAAAATGTAAACTTGTTTCATGATGTCTAAACTGACTCTTTCAGATACTTCATAGGATGTAAGACTCATTCTGGAGTAAATATACTCGAAGCATATGCACTATGTCTCCTCTAGCATTTCTTATATTATGCATTTGATTTATGATGTTATTCTTGTGTTCTCCGAGTTACTTGTTGGTAAAGGACTAAAGGTATGTAATATGTATTCAGTAACCATCTGCACTAGCATGCATTTTAATTGATTTTTTTTTTCTCTCTAATTTCTATTGATCGAACCGTATGTCTATTATTTTAGAACTATTTTCTTTTTAATTATGAATCACAATGGTTCTCCACTAATGATTTCCTCTTCCAGATACAATGGTACGCCAGGCAGCTATGGTTGTTAAGTGTGGCCTTTTGATGTACTACAAAAATGGCAGGGGCCGTAACTATCGGAGGCAGGTAAGCCTTTTTGCTTAGATTTCTGCATTATGCTTGGTTTATATCTTATAGTAGCCTTGCTTAAGTTGGTCTTCTATTGGATGTTACTGATTACTCAAAAATTAAAATTAAGGAATCTGCTATCTTATGGATGGATTGGAAATTTGGAACTGAACTATCTTGATTGTTTAGAATTTTCGTCCTCTGGAAAGCTTTCTCTTCCTTCAGTATTTCATCTGGAAGTTTATATTCATCTATTGAACAGGAATAAATCGATAAAATTTGTCATCTAAAGGACAGAAATTCATTATTTACATGCTGAATCACTGTAGAACTAAGCTCAGGGGCCTTTTCAGTTTTCTCTACTCATTTATGATAAAGCATCGATTCTTAGATTTTTGTTGCTGATGATATCTAATGTTTTCTGCTGTTATTAGTATTTCAATAATTCTATCAACTATGGAAAACAGTTGACTTAGTATCCCCTTTTGGAAGAAACGTGCTGAAGGACATGTATTATACTATTATCGTAAGACTAATCACATGAATTGTATTTGATGGATACATCTTTTCTGGTGATGCAACTAATAGGTTATTTTCCTTATGGACAGTTTTAGTGGTCTTCTGATCTTCTCGTCTTGTCTAGTATTGAGCATGGAAGTCTGACATTGTGATGTTTATTATTCAAAGAGTCAGTTAAATATGTGGTCTGCATTCATCTTTTTATTGATATTCACTGGAATAATTTTGTATATATTAAAAGAATTCACTTCATTTCATTTTTTATTTTTTTATTCTAAAATGGAATTTTATTAACTTCGTAGGGTCAAATGTTAACTGTTGTCGAATATCTCCTACTCTTGTACCGAGCTTTGTTGCCGGCTCCTGTTTGGTATCGATTCTTCCTCAACAAGGAATATGGCAGCCTCTTTTCTTCTCTCACTACAGGGTTATATCTTACTTTCAAGTTGACATCAGTTGTCGAGAAGGTATATTCTCTGTTTATTCTTAAGTATTCTTTTAAGTAAAGCGAAAGGTACAAATGTTAAAATTTTCAGTCAGTTGAACATTGTTACCTTAATAGTCACTTATCAAAGTATTAATTGATCTTTTTAACATTGTTTTAAGTTTATTACTTTCAGGTTCAATCATTTTTGGCTGCATTGAAGGCATTATCTCGTAAAGATGTACTTTATGGCTCTTATGCAACAACGGAACAAGTAAACTCACTGTTTATTCAGACCTCATAAATTCTTACTTAGAAGTTCGTATGGTTTTACAGATGATTACTTCAGGGTTGCACTCTGTGACAGGTCTATTATATAATGATGACATTAATGTAAAAAGGTTCTTAACACACAAATGAGAAACTGGTATCTTGCCGTTATTGTAGTAATTTTGCATATTTTTATATAACCATCTCATCTCAATTACTCTTGTTCACATGATAAAGTGGTAAGCATATTTCTAGTTAGACCAGTTGGGCATCTGAGTTAGGTAGTCTGGTAGTTATTTCCTAGCCAGCCAGTATATAATATGATCTATTTTCTGCTAATGCCTTGCCCTCTAGTCACGGATGATTCCTGTGGGTCTCCAATCCCTTCATTTCTGATCATGGTAATGAACTTAGAGAAAACAAACATACCTTCAGTGCATATTTCATAGCTTTACCTCTCGAAAGTTTTATAAATTCGTCATGCATTTGAAACTAATGGTGGTCATGCAGGTTATTGCTGCTGGTGATATGTGTGCTATCTGCCAGGAGAAAATGCACGCTCCTATTCTTCTTCGCTGTAAACACATCTTCTGTGAAGATTGTGTTTCTGAATGGTAATTCCCTCATCCTTCTTTTCTTTTTGCTATTTATTATTTTTCCCATATTAACATTCTTTTCAGATGCAACTTGGATGACATCTTATGAAACATCAAAGGATACTAAACTCCGTCTTTTATCATAGTCTGCCTTAGCTTGAATAAAGTGTAATTTCTGCACTTAAGACCTACTTAATATTTTTAAAAGCTGTTTCTTAGTGGATGGACTGTACCAAGACAAACTGAAGTTTTTGTCTTCACCATGAAATGGCGGCCTGGGAATTTTGAAGTTGTTGTAACTGTTTTAACTGGAAGCCGTATCTAATTATTCAGTTTGTAGATGGATATCTTTTGTATATTGAGTCTCTTTATTTGCCTTTATATTAACACTAAGTGATAGTTCCTAAGATCACCAATCAACAAGTTAGAGTTCCTCTGCAAATAAGAACGACAAATTGTGACTGACTAATAAAACCTATGTAAGAGATTGATTTTCTAACAGGTTGTAGTAGTATTATATTTTCAGCTACCAGTATCAAATTTTAGTATGTTGACCTACCATCTCACTTTATGCACTGCTTTCTTTTTCTTTTTCTGGCTTCCGCTAGATAAGTCTAAAATAATTGTCTTATCTTGCAAAATGATATGATGTTAGCATTTCACATGCTTTGGAAACTTCTCATTTCCTACACTGATTTCAGGTTTGAGAGAGAACGCACATGCCCACTGTGCAGGGCGTTGGTGAAACCGGCTGATCTCCGGTCATTTGGTGATGGTTCGACAAGCCTCTTTTTCCAGCTATTCTAACTACACAGCAACACGCTTAACTGATTACTTTGGACGTGCAAATGTCCCTGAAGCAAGAAGGATGGGCCTCCGTCCTTCCTCGTCGTCAACCATATCTTGACATTTTTACGACATCTCAGTGTTCCCCGAGATCTATGCTGAGAAAATATGTCCATGAAATTATGACTGCTCATAATTCTGTTGCCAGTCTATATGTGTGCCCTCGTTGGGAAGCTTAATATACAGATGGAATAGGATACTCTGCTTGTAAATATATAAACGCAGATCCAATATTTGTGACATACTGTTGTAGAGATATTCATAAAAATGTCTAAAATGAGAGGTGATTATTCCCTGAGCAAAAGATTAATCTAGATATTACTCTTTCTGGTGTGTGCCTAATCTTTTTGTTCTTTTCTTTTTTGAAAGAGAGAGAGAAGTGAGAACTTAACATAGATGCGTGTTATTGATAAACTAGCGTGGCATTCACTGGTCACTCTTATAGGCTTAAAGTAACCAATGTATGCTAGTGGATAAATGTCTAGCTCCTAGGGGTGAAAACGGATCGGATACGGTTCGGATAGTGCTAAACCCATATCCGGATCTATATTTTTTATCCAGATACGGATTCAGATACGGATATTTGACGGATAGCAAAAATTAAAATCATATACTAAGAAAACGGATACGGATAATTTTCGGATATGGATCGGATAGTTTTCAGATACAGATCGGATAGTTTCGGATACGGATCGGATAGTGTTCGGATAAATTTTTGGATCTTAAACAAATACGTATCAAATTTTAAACAAATTAATATGAACTTACTACGAATATCAATCAAGTCTAAAACCTGTCATATTGTATCCTTCTACTTCTGATCACCTCATAACTTTGTTAGTGGTGGTTGTTAGTGGTGGCAAGCAAAACGGGATATAGGATCTATGACGTTAAATATTATTCACAATTAACTTATGCAAAGAACATTAATATAGGCAGATTTTACAGACAGATAAACAAAGGCTTGTTAACTAAAACAAAACAAAACAAGTATAATAAGTAAACAAAACAATTGTGCTAGTAACAGCAAGAGTCTCAAGAGACTAGATGCATGAGTACATAAAAGAAGTGAAAAAACTGAAACTAGATCAAAACTCGAAAATTAACTACATGGGATTGTGTTGTTTAGATCCTTCCTCATTTTTCTATTTCGTTCAGTGCAGAGTCCTGTTAAACTTTATCAGTAAATTGCTCTTAGATAATAGCAGTAAGTAACTTTGGAACGTCAGGATGAGTTGACACAAGATCTCCTATGCTTACATACTAAGTGCATACTTTAAGGAAGAATATAATCACTAAATGAGATAAATTCATTAGGTCTAAAAAGATAGTCAATATACTCCCAATCCTGCCAAAGGTTAAAAATGTCTATGAATGCATTAATATACCTGACTAATGGAGTGGAGGGAGGGCCGACAGCGGTGGAGGAGGGAGGACCCGTGGAGGGAGGGTCGGTGGCGGTGGAGGAGGAGGACCCGTGGAGGGAGGCCGGTGGAGGAGAGCTAAGGTCGACGAGGGAGGGCCGGTGGAGGAGAGCCGAGTTTGATGAGGGAGGGCCAGAGGAGGGAGGCGGTGAAAACAGGTGAGGCCGTGAGGGCGATGTGGATTTTTGTCCTTAGATGGAGGCGGCGCCGCGGCTAGCAGTGAGGCTGTGAGGGCGATGGAGATTTAGGGGAGATGGTGAGTAGATGGAGGCAGTGATGGCGGTGAGGGTGGTGGGCTAATTTTAGATGGAGGCGACGGGATCGAGGACCCGTGGAGTGAGGCCGGTGGAGGAGAGCCGAGGTCGACGAGGGAGGGCCGGTGGAGGAGAGCCGAGGTTGACGAGGAAGGGTCGGAGGAGGGAGGCGGTGAAAATGGGCGAGCCGGTGAGGCCGTGAGGGCTAGCAGTGAGGGCGGTGCCGCGGGTAGCAGTGAGGTCGATGGAGATTTGGGAGAGATGGTGAGTAGATGAGAGATAGAGGTAGGGTTTAGTAACTTTAGTTGGGTATTTATTAAGCGAGTAAACGGATATCCGTTATCCGAATCCGTATCCGATCCGATCCGATCCGGATCGGATAGCGAGTCGGGTCGGACTTAATCCGACGCGTTTTCACCCCTACTAGCTCCATAGTTGTGCTCTTTGCACATGCTCGAACAGATTAGGGCAGTCTTTTTAGCTGGGCTACTCTGAAGAACAAACCAAAAACTGTTCGTTCTCTACTTATCTAGATTTTAATCATTTTAGGTAAAAGTAAAGAGTAGCTTTCTAATGACTTCTTTCTTTTAAGAGCGTACTCAAGCGAGTAACCTCGCATTAGCAATCAGATTGTGTTCTAATTCTATCGCGGATTAGTTCTATAACCGTCTTAGGAATTCAAGATTTCCCGTAGTTTACTATATAAGCGAGGGGGGCACGTCACGTAGCCTCCTATCCTACGCTTCCCCCCCCCCCCAACCCAACTGCCCAAGAGCTCTCTTGATCGCAACGAGATCCCAACTGACTCAATCTTTCGCTTGCAAGTATTGTACGATCCGATCATTCCCCCTTTTCTTGTTTTCGAGATCGCAATTTGATTCTTTTCTTGGTTCCCCCCAAACGGGTCTTAGGGTTTTCCGTTCTAGCGATCGGGAGCGATGCAGTCTCGTGGCTCCGCGGCCGAGGAGGCCGAGCTGCTATCCGTTTCTTTCAATCAAGATTACGTCTGCTTTGCCGCCGGAATGAGCAATGGGTTCCGGATCTACAACTGTAACCCCTTCTTGGAGACCTTCAGGAGAGATTTGAAACGCGGCGGCTTCGGAATCGTCGAGATGCTGTTTAGATCCAACATTATTGGCCTTGTAGGCGGCGGCTCCAATCCGCAGTACCCACCTAATAAAGTCTTGATCTGGGATGATCAGCAGAGCCGCTGCTTTGGCGAACTGACGTACCGATCGGAGGTTCGCGCCGTGAAGTTGAGGCAGGATGCGATCGTCGTCGTTCTTGAAGAGACGATCTTTGTTTACAATTTCAAAAGTCTGAAACTTGTTAGGCAGATCAAGACGGTGGATAATCCGAGGGGTCTATGTTGCCTTTCGCATATTTCGGATAGTTTTGTGTTGGCATGCCCTGGTATGCTTTGTGGGCAGGTGCGAGTCGAGCACGTAAGTTTGAAGGAGACGAGATTCATCGCTGCCCATGAATCGCATGTTGCGTGTATGACTTTGACCATTGATGGGCTTCTTCTTGTGACGGCGAGCACGAAAGGCACGCTGATTAGGATATTCAACACGATGGATGGCACTCGACTGCAAGAGGTTAATCTTCTTTTGGAACAATGATTATTTGATTTATACCTTCTTCTCTTAGAAGTATTGACACGATACTAATTGTACTCTTGACCACTTATCTGATCTAACTGAGATTATTATAACAAAATTTTGGGGTTGGTTTAGATATATGAGAATCTGTGTTAGTATATTATAGCATCATGATAAAGAAGATTTAGGAATAATGAAATCAATGCTCTGTGTATCTTGAGGCTCAAAAGGAATTGACAGATTTCTATAACCAGCTGTCAACCTGACATTAACCTTCTAAAAGATCAACGCTAGATTCCTGGCAAGAGAAATGAGACAACAGGTAGATTTTGGATCAAAGTTGCAGAGCGATCTTCTGTTAATGGGGGTTGCCAACAAAGTAATGGATGTATATTTATAAGCATTCTGTACTTATTGAAGCATCTAAAATACAAGCTGGAGTTTTTTGGCATTTTATGAACTTTAACAATTATAAACATGATTTAACATGGACCTCACATATTCCATGATGTTCTCTTTTATACTTCTGCATCTGTTTATTCAGAGTAATGCATCCTATCAATTCCATCGTCTCCGATGAGACTTTTATGAGAAAGATTACCCATTTAGAACATCAGATGTATGCACTTACAGGAGTTGCACCTTTGACAACTCCTGTAAAAACAGGTGCAATGGATATATAACAGGTGCAATGAATATAAGATGTATGCACTAAAGATGATCTGGAAGCTGAATGTGTAAAATTGTCATTGAATCGATAACATGAAATTAAGGTTGCACCTTTGACAACTTGTGTTATATCAGTGTTAATGGAGAGACTTATTTTCTTCTTCCCAAAGCTAGGTCTTTCCCTGACCTGTCCTGGATGAGACAAGATCTAGTCCTCATTTAGCATGATTGTATTGCATATACCTTCTATGCAAGTCCATTTCACTTGTTCTTCAAAAGGGTTTAGTGCATGTCATATGGTACTTATACTGATTTAGAAGATGACACTTACAGGAGTTTTTCTCACATTTCTTTGGATTTATCTCTTACCCACTCTTTCTATGAATGTCAAGGACAATAAAATGGTGCAGAAATAAAACAATTTTCTTATTAGCCTAAAAGATCTTCACACTAAGAAATTGTGAAAACCATTGTGTAGTGCCTTTTCTGGTCAATTTTCATACACAAATGAATCTTCATTTCTAACTACTGACATGTAGGTACGCAGAGGACTAGAAAGAGCTGATGTATATAGCATTGCTCTGTCCCCAGACGTTCAGTGGTTGGCTGTGTCCAGTGACAGAGCGACTGTCCACGTCTTTCGTTTAAGAGCTACAGTCCCAGGAGATGTATCCAACCAGGATGCTGCTGCTCATGTTTCAGGAATGGATCACAAGATCCACTGTACTTCTCTCGATGCTCTATTATCGCAGGATTCTGCTGCCAAGATCATGCCATCATCGTCCTTTATGAAAGGTGAGGGTTTCATGCTCGTTATCTCTGGTTTTCCTTGGTTTTACATCAATTGATATGTACAATGGATCTATTAAGAGAATAGCATGTTTCTGACTCCATATTCATCTTTAATATATATAATTTTCTTCACTTTAATATGACTATGTAACCAGACAAGTAGGTTCTCTCAGCAAATCCTGGTTACTTAATATTTGTTGCTTTAATTTTATTATATAAATCATCTGGCAAGATGATCTAGCTGGCTCTAATATATGCATGTGAGGTACTTCTTTTCTGTTACCTTGTGATGGTTGTTTATGTCATTGTCATATGAAATACTCTCTCTTGTCGTAAAGCTTGTTTGAAGTCTGAAGCTTGTCTTGCTGCTGATTTTCTGATATGTGAAATTTTTGACTGTCTTACAATCCAATGGCTTAGTTGCTGTATAATGCAAAGAGATTCATGGGTATATCAGTATATGAACTGAAGGCTGACATTGCACTTTCTTTATGATAAAAGGAAGCTCATGCTCTTCCTGTCTTCCATAATCAATTTATAAACATATTCCAACTATGTACTTTGTAGCCTGTGACTTCTGCAGTTGGACCATGACGTATTTGATTAATCTCTTCGAATCCATATTAATCTTATTCATTCTTAATATCAGATTAATGATCCTAGATCCTAAACTGTCTTGTGAAACATCAAATTACTTTGAACAGATAAGAAGATTTCAAGCACAAAAGCAAAAGTAGATTACGACTTATAACATTTTATTTTTATTTTTAAAAAATCCATAAGTGAATGAGCTTGCTGATGCATGCCTATCATTTTTCTTCCTTCTTATTCTTGTAGAATTCCAGATTTTTTAAAATAGAAAGCAACAATAGGAATATGCATCTTACATTTGTTAATAATTTTCAGGTATTCTGCCAAAGTATTTTAGTTTTGAATCATCATTTGCTCAATTCCACTTGCCAGAGGCCACTCGCTGTATAGCTGCATTTGGAATTCAAAACACTGTGGTGATTATTGGCATGGATGGAAGGTATATGTCTTGATATTAAAGTTCAACTTGCAATGTATACTGTGTTCTTTGATATGTGTTAGCAGGCCCAATATAGCTTTTCTGTTTATTTGATGTTTGCTATCTTTCCAGCCACATCCATATATACAAGGACAAGCAGACTTATGTCTTTTCTTCTGATGTTTTATTACAGATAATTCCAGTGATGATTGTCTTCTTGAAACTTGAAAGTACTTTTAAGCACCTCTGTCCATTCTTTGTTTCTTTATTGCTGTGACAAGAAGTTCTGAGCCATTACATTATTCACCTGATGATTTTTACTCTGTGGATTCCTACCAATGTCCATTCATATTATGATATACTAACGACACTTCTTGGGAGTGGAAAGAAGTGTAAAGGAAAACTAAAGCCAACAATATGAAGGACTCATTTCATTTTTAACCTTTTGCGAGTGGATATTTAATTGTTTAGATGTTATTGTTGTTTCAATATTTTCTCAGAGGTTTTCCTTGGATCATGAATAATTGAATATTATTGGTTGTTTTCTTTCTTTTCAAAATTTCTTCTTCTCCTTTGCGTATAGAATAACATGTTTCATATCATTAAGCTTTACATTTACCATGATATTATGTACAGCACCTTCATTTTTCATCTATGTTGACATTGATACGTTGAAGAAAAACAATTTTCTATCATAGATTGAATGCAGAAAGTTTGTTCATTAAAAGGGTTACCTTTTTGTGCACTCTCTCTCTCTCTCTCTCACTCACTCACTCACAGCCATATATTGTATATACATATACATTTATGTGTATATATGATATTTTATCTTCTTTACCTTTATATGCTTTTGTTCATAAGCATTTTCTTGTTCTTGTCTTCAGTTTCTACAGATGCAGCTTTGACCCAGTGAATGGTGGGGAGATGGTGCAGCAGGAGAATATCCTGTTTCTTCAGGCCAACAGCCACCCTCCCGTAACCACGTCAACTGCAAGTAACTAGCAGATTGTGCTTGCCATACACTGTATATATCTGTTGTCATCTGCAAATTCTGTGTCCTGTTATCCATGAAAAGCCTTTAGTTGTCCAATTACATGTTCGAGGTTTATTCTGTATTTCTTGCGGTTGATTCTCTGAAATCAAGGAACTTGATCTCCGAAGATATCTGACCCGTCATTCATTGGATACCATCCGATAATTCTCTAGATTCTGCTCATACAAAACACTGATCCTGCACCTCTTTTAAAATTTTCTATTTTTCATGTAAAAAAAAATTGTAAATCGTATATTTTCTTTGTCTCAGACATAAATGAAGCTAGTTTGGCCATTCGCTGCGATCCTTTCAATGCACACAAATAAATGGAGGCTAACATTCATTTTGGATCGCCTGTTCTACTTGCTTGTAATGAAAATTTCCCTTATGGACTGTAATATTGTAAAGTAGCATCATATCGTCAACAGTGGATAAAGTAAATTTGAGGCAACGAGAGTACTATTTCCCAGGGGCATGGAAGAGAGTAGGGATGTATGAATGAGGGATGTATGAATGAGCATATTATTATTGACACATTCTCAAATTCTAGCACAGATAATCTTGTAAAATAGGACATACTAACCTAACAAATGGCCAAATCACCATCCTTTTCTTTTTTTCTCTTTTCTTCCGTGTGACCTGTTATTGCTATTGTTATTATTTCTTTTATATCCTAGATGAGTTTTCTCGTGCATCTTGGTAAAGTCATGAAATTTGTTGTGCAAGGTTAAGGTTTTCACCACATAGGATTGCTTGTGGCCTCATTGTTTAATAGTGTATTTACTATTAGCTTATTTTACATTTCTTGACCATACCATCATACTAGGTACATTTTCTGTTCTCCGTGAGATGTCACGATGCATCTGAATACTTGGGAGGCTACATGACATTTTCACCTTATTTTCTGAGGGAAGAAAAATAGAACAATTTTAATGTAAAAATACTCTAATAATTAAGATTAGTTACACTTAGTCTCTGAACTATCATCGTTTATATATATATATCTTTCTCTCTGAATTTTTTTTTAACAATAAACCTCCGACGTAAGAAAATTATTTCTTTAGAGAACTTATTTTTTTTCATAGTTGAAAGATCTATGTAGATAATAATATGCTATCGAAGAATTTATAGTTTAAATCTGAAATTTGTAGTTTAATTATAAAATTTTAACAATAATTTATAGTTTTTTTAATATATATTATAATTTACTAGTAATATTAGATTAAATTATATTTTTAAAATATTAATTAATGAGTTTTTATTTATTTAAACCATCTCTAATTTATTTGTACTTAAATTTTTACGGTGAAGTATATAAATTCTACAATGTAAAGTTTTTTAAAAAGGCAGTGGGCTGTGGGTGGGGCTGCTTCCTTCCATGTCTTCACCTCGGCACTCTGTAACAGAGCTTTATTATTCTTGGGCAAGGTCAAGTAAACAACTGATGGTGGAATACGTGGCCGGACTCGCAAGCTGGGAGACTCCTTGATAGTCAATATTTCAAGGCAAGGAAAGATACGACATGATCCTCTTTTGCTGTTGTTGCCGTCGTTGTCGTCGTCTGCCGTCACCCATTCTTCGAGATGCGGCATGTCCACGATAGAAAGTTCTTTCAGAGAAAGGAACGATGTTGCTCTGTCACTTCCATATCCACACGAGTCTGTTGTACTGATGCTCCTTATTCTTGGCATGGACCACAATCCCATCTTTCGAAGGTGACGCAGCTGGCCAAGCACAGGAACGCAATCGCAATTTAACATGTCTGACAGTTCGATCTCGACCAAGTTTGGGAGGAACTTATCCATCTCTTTCATCATCCAGCTGGGGAACTTGACTCCCAAGAAATCGTAGATCGTCAAGAACTTCGAGTCCCGGTGCGGCACAAGGTGGTGTAGAATGGCTGCATGATCAGTACCGCTCTGGTAGTTGAAGCTCCAAGACAGAGTTAGTGATTGGATCTCTTTCTCCATTAAGTTTGCTCTCTTAACATCATCTGGGTCCACTCCTCATTTGAAAAGTATTTCTAAATCACCAGTGAGAAGATTCAGATGTTCCAACTCTGTAATGTTGCACCCTCTGCTTCTAGAGCTGCTGGCTCTGCCGCCCTCACCCACAATGAACTTGCTCAGTGCTCGGAGTTTGATCACTCGGTCAATTCTACTCGGCGTATGGTCAAGTAACATGCAATATGTGAGATCTAGTGTTTCCAACTTGATGAGGTTGCTCAAAGTTTCTGGTAGTACTTCAAACTGACAACAACGAAGGATTAAATTCCGTAGGTTCTGAAGATTGCCAATTGACATGGGTACTTCTCGAAATGACAGAGACTTCCGTCTGGTTTTCTTTGGCCAACAACCTTTTTATTGAGTCCCCCTTCTCTTCTTCTCTTCCTAACAATTTAGTTCCCTCAACAAGGGAGGAGGTCTCGCGCTTTTTAATCTCTTCTTGCTTATTAGTGACACTTTCCACCTTCAAAGCGTACTTGCTCTTCTCTTCTGCAATCTTTTGTAATCGCTCTCTCATCTTCTTCATCTTGTTAGCCATGCTGTCACGAGAGATGAGCGGATTGGAGCTGGAGAAGAACCGGTTCGCCTTCCTGAGCGCGCTGACCGCTGGTTCCTTATGGATGTCGAATTCGTTGAGCATGTCCTCGATGTCATATGCCGCAGCTTTGAGCCTCTTCAACCAGAGGAGCACCGCCTCATCATTCATCGATCTCCTCTCGGCATCCTTTAAGACGGCTTCAAGTGCGGCGAGGGTGCTCTTAATGTCTTCCAGGTCTTGCTTGAAGTTCCAAAGCAGTCCAAGCTCATCCCACAGACCGGAGCTTAACTTGCTGGTTAACTCCTCCACAATGATAAATGCAAGTTTATCTCCGGCCATTGTTAAGAGGTGGACCGCAATACCAAAATTCTCAACTCTCTCTCTCTCTCTCTATATATATATAATGGATATTGTGTGTGCGCGCCTTGAAAATTAGTTATTTTATTTTATAAATAGTTATGTATAGTTGTAACTATTTTAGTTAGACTAAATCAATTATGATTTAGTCGGTCTATTATCTTGCCGTTGTTTGGATATTATTTCTAATAATAGTATATGTAAGAGATCAAATTACAGACAATGCATTGATCCTTTTTCTACTTCTTTATCTTTTTCATCGTATTAGAGCAGGAAATGAAATCCACGTTCAAAATTCCTGCAGCCGCAGTGATCTTCCCGTCTCATTCGGTACTTCCTAAGTCTTTGAATCTCCTAAGAATAATCTATCCAATGCCTACTTCTTATACCATTCTGATCACTCAGGATTGGTTATTGTGGCCAAATTCCTCAATAGAGATAACTATTTTAGCTAGAGGAAATCGATGATACGAGCTGTGAACACCAGAAATAAACTCGGATTTATCGATCATTTCATCTCAGCTCCATTTGAATCGATGATCCTGAGGGCTACGTGATTTGGTCGTGGTGCAATGATTGGATTCTCAATACTTGCAACCTAGAAATTGCCAACAACTTCAATTTCTATTCTACTATCCGTGAAGTCTGGGAAGATCTACATGATAGATTTTCACAAGGTAATCCTACTCATGTCTTTGAAATATAGAGGAATATTGCCCTTCATAAATAGGAACAACTATCAAATCTCATCCTACTACACCAAATTGAAGACCCTATGGGACAAGTTAAGTGCTCACTCTGATGCACCACAAACCAAACAATAGAAGCTAATGTAGTTCTTGATGGGGTCGAACAAGACTTATAGTGTTGTTCACAAGCAAATCCTGTTGATGAAGCCTTCACCGTTGGTTCGAGAGGCATATTCCTCGATTGCCCAACATGAGAAGCAGCGCCTCATTGGGTCGGCGAGCCTCCCCACCAATGCATCCGTCGCCGCCATCGTTGTGGTTCGCAGCAAGAACAACTCGCGGGGCCAAAGAAGAATAGCAACTTGCCGTCCGTCCGAGATTCACAATAGGAATCCCCAAATTGAGATTCTTCTAATCCTGGCCGAGACCTAGGGCAAAAACTCGATTTTAATTTAGGTCGCACCGCTTCAAGTAGGCGCGCCCATACTGCACCCATTGTAATGAAATTGGACATTGGGTGCAGTATGGGCACAGTCTACTTGAAGTAGTGCGACTCGAATTAAAATCAAGTTTTTGCTCTAGGTCTCGGCCAGGATTAGAAGAATCTCACTTTGGGGATTCCTGTTGTGGATCTCGGATGGACGACGAGTTGCTCTTCTTCTTCGGCCCCGACAAGTTGTTTTTACTATGGACCACGGTCATAACGGTGGTGTTTATTTATAGACTTGGGCCTTCTACACCCTGAACATGCTTCCTTATATTGTGATAACAAAGTAGCTTTACAGATTTCAGCTAATCTAGTTTTCCATGAGCGTACCAAGCATATTGAAATGGATTGCCGCTTCATTCGAGACAAAATTCAAGATGGTTTAATAGTGGCTAGTCATGTTGGTTCAACAGATCAATTGGCAGATTTATTGACTAAATCTTTGGGAAAAGAAATTTTCTTGTCTATGGTTCGCAAGTTGGGAGTGTAGAATATTCACTCTCCAACTTAAGGGGGAGTGTTAAAAATTAGTTAGTTTGTTTTATAAATTGTTATCTATAATTACAACTATTTTAGTATACCAAAACTGATGCAAGACAACGTCTTGATTACAGAGTTGAGAAGAAATAGGAAAAAATAATCAAACCCGTGGAATTCACCAATCGGGGTGTCGGAATCCACCGACGTTGGAATCCACCAACAAACACTCAATATGCAGAAGCCCTCAAAATATTCATTAACCCATAAAAGATGATTATAAACCTTTATATAGGCAAAATAAAGTAAAAGATAAAATACGAAAATAACTCTAGAAGGTGGTTAGTCACAACACTTATTAAGCCAAAGGGCCATAGGTGCAGCTCTTTTGTGCCTATGAGAATAAACGTGACGAAAAGTGGTATCCCCACCAACTTAGACTAAACCAATTGTGATTTAGTCGACCTATTATCTAGCCAAGTTGTTGAGAATTGTTAGGATATTATTTCTAACAGCTGTATATGTAAGGGATCAAATTACACTACATCATGCCTCGTTTGCTCGACCTCATCCACAGCAAGCCCTCATTTGCGGTTGGCCACCTCTATTGCGCATCACGCCTTGCTCCCTTGGACTGTCGACATAGCGACCGACATGGGCATGCATGTGCTTGGTGGGAGAGGAGAGGAATGTGTTTAGAAAGGGGATTAGGGCAGAGGAAAATGAAGGAATTTAAAAAAATTAAAAAAATTGATATTAATTAAGCCACTTAATTATTTTATCATTATAAGTGGAGGGGTAATTTGGTCAATTTATCGATTGTATCAGCGACGTTATAGGGTCTAAGATTAACAAATTCAGAAAAATAAAACAATTAATAAATTCAGAAATGACATCAATTAGCAAATTCAGAAAAATAGATTAACAAAACAATTGACAAATTCAGAAATTACATCAATTAACAAATTCAGAAAAATAAAAAATAGATTTCAGAAATTACATCAATTAAACCGTTGTAAGATTAAATTTTCTGCACTAAACGTAAATGAAATTTTTGATTCATATGCTCCAACTATAGAACGCACATCACCACCAGTTTGGTGCTATAAATCTAACCATAGCTGCAGGGGCCGCACTAAATATTACCATATCTGCTTTTAGACGTTGGTATTTTAATTTGATCCATGGTCCAATTCCGCGAGGCATATGGTTCAATGACGAGCATTCTTGGAGGTCTAGTGTTTCCAAGTTCATGAAGTTGCTCAAAGTTCTAGGCGGCTCACCAAATGTACAACCAAAAAGGATTAAATTTCGTAGGTTCTGAAGATTGCCGATTGATTCAGGTAATTCTCTAAGTCCAAAACACTTTGAGAGGTCTAGAAGTTGTAGATTCTGAAGATTGCCAATCGACTCAGGTAATTTGGTAAGTCTAGGACAGTCCGAGAGATCTAGAAGTTTCAAGTGCCCAAGGTTTCCGATGGATCGGTCCAATGTTTGAAGACTAGAACAACCACCCAGTTTTAAGGAACATAAATTGTTGAGCATCCCAATGGATTTAGGCAGTTGTTGAAGTTGGCAACAACCTGATAGATCAAGGTAAAGCAATCTACGGAGGTCTCCAATAGAAGGGGGAAGAGTGGAGAGATTCAAACAACCTGAAAGGTTTAAAAAATACAAGTTTTGGAGCTTACCAATGGTAGAGGGCAGTTTGTTGATTCGGCAGTCTTGGAGGTTCAAAATCTCCAGGTTCCAGAGGGTCACAATTGGGTTTAAACTTTGAATTGTACAGTGTGAAGCGTCTAGGTACCTCAGTTTCTTCAACTCGCTTATTGAGATTGGTAGCTTATCAATACTGAAACATCCACTCAAATCCAAGACACGGACACATCTAGTCCGTGAGAAGGCACGGCCAGGAAGAGAAGGTAATGAACATCCCCGGAAGTGCAGTGCTCTTGCCTTCTCAGGTAAAGCATTTTGAAGCTCTGATGGGTTCTCATATCCGAGAAGTGAAGCATAGCGACACTCTTTGACATCACTCGTGGTCCCCATTCCTGCCGCTATAGCTGACACATCATTGCCGGCAATGGATCGTGCAAGGTCGTAAACCAAGTCATGCATCCTGTAGGTTACTCTTCTAGTTTCCTCATGATTATACTTTTTCTTGCCTTGAAGAAATGCTATTGACTGCAGGTAATTGACATAATCTTCACCAGTCTCGAACGATAGCAGATAGTTGACATAATTTTCACCAATCTCTAATGACCTTCTCTCGCTTTGTGACTGGATAAATCCTTGAGCGAACCATTGCTGGATCAGCTTATCCTTGTCTAGCTCAAAGGATTTAGGATATATGGAGCAGTAAAGGAAGCACAGTTTTAGAGGAGACGGCATGCACTGATAGCTTACCTTTAATGAAGCCAAGATTTCATTCTCAGATGGTTGCCTATTCTCATATTGTTGCTCAATCTCCCAGATTCCATGGTCTCTCACGTTCTTCCATGTCTCCTCCCCACTCGCTCGACCAAGCGTGCCGCCGAGAGCATTCGCCGCCAAGGGTACACCTCCGCATTTCTTGACGATCTCCTTCCCTATCTGTACGAGAGTTGACCTTCTCGGTACACCACCTGACCCAAATGCCCTTCGCTCGAACAGCTTCCAGCAATCATCATCTGATAGATACTTCAAACTATGCGGGCTTTCAGTGTCGCTCATCATCAAAGCAACTTGTAGACTGCGGGTGGTCACTAGAATTCTGCTCCCGCTGTTGCCACCTCGTAGCATCAACTTCAAATTCCTCCATCTCTCCTTATCTTCATTCCACACATCATCTAACACGAGCAGGTATCTCTTACCACGCAGCAAATTTTTGATGCATTTACTGATGGACTGTAAGTCATCAGAATTGCAGCTCTGTGCGGGTCCTGATGATATAATAGTTTTTGCTAATTTTTCCACATCAAATTCCATAGCATGAACCCATATCTTTAGATCAAAGACGCTCATACTAGCATCATTAAAGACCAATTGGGCGAGTGTCGTCTTCCCCAGACCCCCGATGCCGACTATGGATATGACGGAGAAATTAGTATTGCTATTTGTGGCCAGCAACTTCCTTATTATCTCCTTCTTCTCTTCTTCCCTCCCGAATACCTCGGTTTCGTCAACTTCTGAGAAGGTCCTGCGCATCCTAATCTCTTCTTGCTTATCAGTGACGCTTTCCACCTTCAAAGAGTACTTGTTCTTCTCTTCTGCAATCTTTTGTAATCGCTTTCTCATCTTCTTCATCTTGTGAGCCATGCTGTCACGAGAGATGAGCGGATTGGAGGTGGAGAAGAACCGGTTCACCTTCCTGAGCGCGCTGACCGCTGCTTCCCTATGGATGACGAAATCGTTGAGCATGTCCTCGATGTCATATGCCGCAGCTCTGAGCCTCTTCAACCAGAGAAGCACCGCCTCATCATTCATCGATCTCCTCTCGGCATCCTTTAAGACGGCTTCAAGTGTGGCGAGGGTGCTCTTAATGTCTTCCAGATCTTGCTTGAAGTTCCAAAGCAGTCCAAGCTCATCCCACAGACCGGAGCTTAACTTGCTGGTTAACACCCTCACAAGGACGAATGCAAATTGCACTCCGGCCATCGTCAACTCTCACAGAGAACTCAGAAGTGGAAAGGAAGGGATTCGATTGGATTGGACGGCAAAGAGATGAATGAATCGCAGTAGCTGTGATAAGCACTTAAGTTGTTTGGGTTCCCATTTTCTCATTAAACTATGGTCGTAGTTTCTTGGACGACTAGCGAACCAATGAGAGCGCCCTCCCTCTTAATTAATCTGATTTGTGGTGCAAGTTGCTTATTAATTAATCTAGTCATGCGGTGGAGCGCAATACGAAAATTCTCAACTCCATTAAATATATATATATATATATGTGTGTGTGTGTGTGTGTGTGTGAGCGCGTTAAAAATTAGTTAGTTTGTTATATAAATTATTATGTACAATTATAACTATTTTAGTTAGACTAAATCAATTGTTATTTAGTCAAATTGTTGAGAGTTGTTAGAATATTGTTTCTAACAATTGTATATGTAAGAGATCAAATTATAGATAATACATTGATCTTTTTTTCACTTCTCTTTCTTTTTCTTGGTACCAAACTAGGAAATGAATTCCACATTCAAAATTCCTAAGTACTCCTCACAATGATCTTTCCTCTCATTTGGTACTTCTCAAGTCTTAGACTCTCCTAAGAACGATCTATCTAATTCCTATTTCTTTCACCATTCTGATCATTTGGGATTGGTTCTTGTCTCCAAATTCCTCGATAGAGACAACTATTTCGGTTGGAGGAAATCGATGATACGAGCTCTGGACACCAGAAATAAACTCTGATTCATCGATGGTTCCATCTCAGCTCCATCAGAAATTGGCAATCCTGATGGCTACACGATTTGGTCGCGGTGCAATGATATAATCCACTCCTAGATTCTTAATACCTACAGCCCGGAAATCACCAATAGCATCAATTACTATCTACTAACCGTGAGGTCTAGGAAGATCTAAACAATAGATTTTCACAAGGTAATCCTACTCGTGTCTTTGAAATACAGAGGAATAAGGGCAACTATGGGACAAGTTAGGCACTCACTGTGATGCACCACAAACCAAACAACAGAAGCTAATGCAGTTCTTGATAAGGTTGAACGAGACTTACAATGTTGTTCACGGGCAAATCCTGTTGATGAAGCCTTCACCATTGGTTGGAGAGGCATATTCCTCGATCGCCCAAGAGGAGAAGTAGCACCTCATTGGGTCGACGAGCCTCCCCACCAATGCAACTGTCACATCCATGGCATTGGTCTGCAATAAGAACAAGTTGCAGGGGCTGAAGAAGAAGAGCAACTCACCGTCCATCCGAGATCCGCAGTAGGGATCCCCAAATCGGGATTCTTCTAATCCTGGCCGAAACCTAAGGCAGAAACTCGATTTTAATTCGGCTCGCACCGTTTCAGGTAGGCCGCGCCCATACTGCACCCATTGTAATGAAATTGGACATTGGGTGCAGTATGGGCACGGTCTATCTGAAGCGGTGCGACCAAAATTAAAATTGGGTTTCTGTCCTAAGTCTCGGCCAGGATTAGAAGAATCCTGATTTACAGATTCTTACTGCATATCTCAAACGGACGACAAGTTGCTCTTCTTTTTCGGCCCTGGTGAGTTGCTCTTGTTATGGACCACGGCCAAGGCGACAGTGTTTGTTGAAAGACTTGGGCCTTCTACACTTTGAAACCACTTCCTTATATTGTAATAACAAAGCAGCTTTACATAATTCAGCTAATCCAGTTTTCCATGAGCATACCAAGCATATTAAAATGGATTGCCGCTTCATTTGGGACAAAATTTAAGATGACTCAATAGTGGCTAGACATGTTGGTTCAACGGATTAATTGGCAGATTTATTGACCAAACTTTTAGGTAAAGAAAATTTCTTACCTATGGTTCGCAAGTTGGGAGTGCAAGATATTCACTCTCCAACTTGATGGGGAGTATTGAAAATAAGTTAGTTTGTTTTGTAAATTATTATGTATAATTATAACTATTTTAGTCAGACTAAATAAATTGTAGTTTAGTCGATCTATTATCTAGCCAAGTTGTTAAGAGTTATTCGAATATTGTTTCTAACAACTGTATATGTAAGAGATCATATTACAGCATTGATCTTTTTTTCACTTTTCAAACAACTGTATATGTAAGGGATCAAATTATAAATAATGTACGTATTGATCTTTTTTTGCCATTTCTCTATCTTTTTCAATGTGCACGATAGTAAACTACCAATTTTCTCATTAAACTATGATCGTAGTTTCTTGCACAGCTAGGGAACCAATGAGAGCGCCGTCCCTCTTAATTAATGTGATTTGTGGTGCAAATTGCTTATGAATTATTCTAGTCAAGAGATGGAGAGCAATACCACAACTCTCAACTCCATTAAACGATGATCTTTTTTCCATTTCTCTATCTTTTTCAATGTGCACAATAGTAAACTACATGCATGATTCCTGTTATTTAATTTCCATGAAACAAAGCCCAGCTCTTGGAATCAATTTCTAGTTTCTACCATCAGTGGAAATGTCCGAAGCAAAACAAAGAAAAGCCCTGCTGTAAACATCCCTAGTGTTCATTCTCGGTAATCCTATACCAACGAGTCCTTCCGGTTAAAATAGGGATGGAACACCTAAAGTTAGTGTAATTAATATTATGGTTAATACTACTATAATATTAACAATACCATGGATGGATAACAGATTCAATGTTCCTGTTTTCGTATTCCAACTTAGATTTGGAATAAGAAAGAGGAGACTTAATTAACCATATTTAATTTATTATAGATATTTTTAACAAATCACCACTAAAAACAAATAATAATTGCACCCTTTGAAGAACATCAGGGTGTTTTTGATATTTGACCTTAATCATCCTTCTTATTTTATATTTTAATAATAAAATACCTCTGTAGTTGTTGCCAACCAGATATAAAAAAATATAATTAAGGATAGTTCTTCTCTAATCTATAGATAAAACAATAAGTATAATATTATTTGTTGAATTACCACCTTGTTCTTCGATGTGGAGCCAACTCGACGTCTCGGTGTGTAGGACTCCTCTCATACGATGCCACGTTTCAAGTGGGCATTGCATGAGAAATCTATTCCTCCACGTACTCTACGAGTAGCATGCACGACCTAGAGCAAAACTTATTTCTCTTCTTGTTGGGTGACAGACCGATGTGTTGATGGAGGACGTGTGAGGGATTTTATCTCTTCTTGATTTCTACCCAGTGAAATTTTGCACATCAATGGCGTCATCCAATGCATTCTCCGTGAAATGGAACAACAGCTTGATGAATAATTTGGAGGGTCTTACCAAGTAGATCATTGATTGTATTATAGAACTCATTTCTGCAATCTCTTTCCTTGAATGAAAGAGAACATAGCTGCTTATTTAGTCCTCAACTTAGATCGACTGTATCTGAATTCAACAAAGAAAACAGTAACCAAACAGTTCAAACTCTACTCTGAGTTGCTAAAACATTCTGAGCATTCATCTTAAATGGCTGGAGAGATCTAGCATACTGAACGAAGCCTAAACGACTCGAAATTGATCCCTTTGAAGACTGGATTTGTGAGGATTCTGGACCACCCCTACCTTGTTCTTCCCAAGATCTTGTTCTGCTGAGTTTTGGATTCCAAAACGGCAAATCATACATTGCATTTTGTCTAAGCTTCTCCAACTTCAGAGGATGCTGCACTTGGTTTCCTGAGCTAAATCCATTGAAGCTTGATCTAGCTACAACTGTTGTCTCAATCTCATCACCACTAAGAAGTGATAGATAGCTTTGATCAGGCCTAGTTGCTATGTTTGAGTTTGATAACAAGATGCTATTGCTTCTCTCCAGGAATTCTGGTGTTCCTATCACAGAGAATAATCTAAGTAGTTCATCAGTCTCTAGCTTGCAGTTTGGACTCGGACTAGTGTTAGAAACCAGCGTACCATCGTTACCAAGGCAAGTAACATCCTTGACAATTTTGTTATCACTGAAATTTTGGCAGTAGAGATTCCTATAATATCGGTTACGAAGCGGAAGAAAACTCGACGTTGCATAATTAGTAGCCAAGGATTGCATTTTGATCCTTTCGTTGTACTCTTCACATTTTCTTTCTGCTACCGTCTTAGCTTCTTTTCCTGCATTCTTTACGAAATGCCGCAAGCTCTCTTGATAACTCAGAGCACACCTATTCTGAAATAAGAATGTAATGGGTGAGATAGTATGAGATATATATCAAGAATAAGTATGGTTGCTGAAATAGCTTAGAGTACTGAAGATATGCAGGCATTTTCCTGGAGAACTGGCAATTTTGCCATTTCCTATTAAAGAACTTGAAAAAAAAAAAAAGATATGATGAAAGCATGCTTTGTTACACTAATTTGTGGAATTGATTCTGAGTCCTTCCAACAGTCTGACACTTCCTCAATAGAAACATAACTTAAAACACTGCAGTTTGGATTTGGACGTTGTGTGAGTTTTCAACCTCTTGCAAGTTGCAACATTTCAATTCTGATATTTTATTACAGTTTAATAACTTTTTTTTTTTCCAAAGAACATAGTTTAGAAGAGAACAACTAATGCACCATTTGCATCAGCTGCATTCATACCATGTACTAGGAATGATTCTGCTATTAGTATTAGCTTTTTCAGATAATGGCTCCCAACTAAGTGCTTTATGCTTCCAATCAATAGTAAATTTCTTATCAACAACATTGTATTGCAAACACTATAATCAACACTATCTTATTCAGAATGTGAGGCACAAAGAATTACATGGACAAGCTGCTTGTGTTGCTTGGAAAGTATTGGAAGAATTGGACAATTTGAATCACTTTCAGCCTTGTAAGTGTATCTTCGCTGCTCGGTACAGGGTTGTGAGCATCCTAAATGATCTGCCAGAGGTTAATACTAAGTTAAGTAGGCAAGGAAACAAAAATATTTCTACATATCAGTACTATTTAGCTTTTTTAAATATATATCAGCACTAAGAATTCTCCATTACCTTGGTTAGCCCGATAAGTTGGATCGGAAATGGACTGCAGATTTCTAATAAAGCTTAACTTATCATGCAATGACTGTCCTCTTCCATCCTGTATCATATTCTCAGACAAAGTGGGTTGTTTAGTATCAGTATGAATCTTACGACGCACATTACGTTGTGGTTGAGTAGCATAACTGGATGGGCCAGCATTTCGTACAGCTCTTCTTCGACGACTGAAATATTTTTGATGCCAAGCTGAGAGTTCCAATTCAGAGTTCGTTCGATTTTCTTTTAAGGACTGGAAAACCTGCTTTGCTTGATCTTGGAAACACAGTGCCTATAAACATAAGATTTCTATTTTTATTGTCAAAGGAAAAAAAAATTGGCATGCTAAGTAGTAAGTAGATCAAGAATAATTGGAGTGTAATCAGTTATGGTAAACAGATTCTACCAAGTGTACCTCTCTATATTTTATAGTATCTCTGTCATTTGTAGCCAATGCCTTGAGAAATACCATATAAACATCACTCTACGATATGAACATATCAAAAACAATTATGCAAAGAGCTAAAAATAAGTTTGAACTGAAATATAATGCAGAGTAGTAGAAAATTTAAGTGAAATAATAGTCAGAGAGAAAAACTCAAAAGATGGAGATCAAACCTCAAATTGTTCCAATGTCTTATACATTCCATCCTTGTGTTTTTGTCTTAAGGTTGCAAAGTCACCAGGTCTGTTGACTCTCTCTGAGTAATCATTTATCTGGAAAAAGAGGATATCTCACTCTTAATATCAAGTTAAAAAGACTACAGGATCAAGCTGTGATATCACATACCTGA
Organism: Typha angustifolia; assembly: GCF_048772165.1. NCBI lineage: Eukaryota > Viridiplantae > Streptophyta > Magnoliopsida > Poales > Typhaceae > Typha > Typha angustifolia. Next base: position 2,873,162 of record NC_133252.1, on the reverse strand, counting down.
ATGCTGTCAGGCATTGTGAACAACTCATTTGTATCTTTCCTGCAACACAAAAAAAAGATATATGTGATTTTGATTATCAACATGTTAATTATTTCATATTAAGTCGAGACAACTAGTTGATACTACAACTATGGCAGTTCAGAATCTTGAGATAGCTTCTAATTACGTAGAACTTACAGTTCCAACACATCAAGAATGTATTCAATGATTCGATTTGAAGAGGGATTGCTCGAAAAGTTACCTTATGAAAGAAAATTAATTCAAATCATTGTAGAGCTCATAAAATAGTGAATGCAAGAACATCATCATGTAGTTTTACTTTCTTGATGATAAATAACATACCATTATCACTTGAACCAACTTTTTGTGTACAATAGGCTTCCTGCAAACATTACCATCCTAATAGATACTTGATCGAATAGGAGAAATGGGGTGTGAGATATTTACAAAAGAATTTTACATAAGAGACTACCTGATTGGCTTCTCTAACCTTCTTTCTTCTACCTCGCTTTCGCACAGTTGGTGTGCCATTTTCAAGTTCCTGCCAAGTATCCATTTGCAGCATATCATATGCAACCTTCTCATCTTTCTTCTCTTGGAGTGCCAATAATCTCGCACTTCGCCGTTTCCCTCCCTGAGTTGCTTCCCTATACTTTTTCCTCCTCCAAGAGAGAAAATAGAATAGCACCATGATCACTATGTTAATTGGAAATACTGGCAATCTAGCTTAGAGAAAAACCTTCTATCTTATTTTTCTACTAATTACTACCAGCAATTAGTAATACTGCCCATACATCAAAAATTTGTTGAGACTAAATTGGCAAACAAGCCTTATTATGTGCTTCTTGCAGTGAACCAATCTCAAAGAAAAAGAGCACTTCAGAAAGTTTCAGTAAGAAAGTCTAAAGCCTTAAGCAAATGTGTTACAGTAGAGTCATTTGAGTATAAAATGAATTAAAAGATTATACCTTAGAGACACCATTGCAGAGCCTTTTAATGATCTTGTAAGTTTACTATTGCAGATAGATGACTTTGACCCAATAAAAAAAACACATATACACACAAATAGAGCTTAATCCATGAGTATGGATAAGAATGGATACAGGAATAATTCAGCTTATATTATGGTTGGTGGTGTCAGCTAGATAAAGTGATTATATGTAATGTCTTTAATCTTACCACAAAAGGGAAATATTTTTAATTAGTTGCACTTATAATGTAAAGGATCTTAATGGACTTTGAAATTTAATATAAAAGTTCAAGGTATGCTGTCATATATTTGAATTTGGTAATCTTAATTGAATGACAGTTCATCATAGGAAGGTCTAATTAGTTGGCTCCACCATATATTTTGCAGTTAAGCATCACATTTTTATCAAATGTTAGGGTGGATTACTTGAAACATCCAACTTAATGAAATTATTACTATAATTGTATTCGGATTAACTCTAGGTGATTATCTACTTATTTACGAGTAGCAAACTTGGAATATAAAATTAAAGTACATGACAAATTAAGTTGTTAAATTACATCTCACAGTTCACTGATTACCATATTTCACAATATCTGGATGTAAGACTATCAAATAACAATCAATTACTTCATTATGAGTTTAACATTTCCTTTCATTATAGCCTAAATCTTCTTTTTTCCCCATGGAAACTGTTGCAGACCTCTTCAGTAGTTACTATAACATCATCCCAATAAATAATACCATTTACGTCGTCTGATAAATGCTAATTTTTCTTTAATTCTAGTCTTTTAGGACAACAGTAAAATTGGTCAGAGTGTGCAATCCCATGGCAACGTCCCTCTTCTGGTGATCCACCATAATTTTCCTGAATATGTTGAGGTATGATACATATGGTGTAAGTAATTCATAAAATTTGAGCTAATCCTCAATTTTAAATTAAATTACCTTTAACAAGCATAGCCCAAATAAATTAAGCTGTCAAGAACTACCACTCTGTAATCTTCGAGGAAGACTGAAATAATAAAACCATAGGAAGACCTCAACGCTGAGAGGTAAGATAATAACGGTTCCAAGAACAAGGTACATATGGCACAATAAATAAACATCATTTCTCGCCAAAAAAAAAGAAAAAAAAGAAACATAATAACAATCATAAGCCATATGTATTATAATTTTGGTCCTACTAAAATCCATCTTCTCATACATAACATTACACGAGAAATCCTACTCAGTAGCATCTGAAAGTACATTATCAGAGTTGCAAGATACCTTCCAGATTGCTAAAAAAGTGGATAAGGGAAATCAACAACCTTACATATTATCCGCACGCTGCAGGGCCGGAGTGAAGAAAAAATTGAAATAAAATTCACACAGTATTGTTGGGCTTCGAACAACTTATGGCAGCTTCAGGTATATTACATAGCCAGGAAAGAACACTGGGCTCATATTATTCTGGTTATCATACAAAAGAAATTTCTAGTTTCACTTGTTTTTCTATGTGTGGAAGCTCCACTTGTATGACTGGAGAAATAATTACCACCTCTAAATATACAGGATGTCATATGGTTTTGAAACCTCCTCTCCTTCAATGAGATGATGCTAATTTTTTGACTAAGAAGATAATTTGAAAAAAAAAAACAATAAGAGGGAGAAAAAGAGGGCATCAAAATCTCAGGACTCTACAACGGCGACATCTACAGCATCATTGTTGTTCTGCTGGGCCCAAAGTTGTGCATATCTTCCTGGCCTTGCCAAGAGAACCTCATGTGGCCCCTGTTCGACTACCTTTCCCTTCTCCAAAACTATAATCTGGAAATCACAATTGAGAGTGCATCATCAGAAAGAATAGACAGATTAAGAAACCTTACAGGTTAAAGAGTGAAGAGCTAAAAGTTGCTAAATTTGTTTGGACTGCAGAGAGGGTGCTAACGAGATGATGCTAATCGAGGAGACTCAGCAGGAAAATTGTTCAATCATGAAAGACAGCAGGTTTTGATATTGCCTCACAAAGGAGCTTCATTACGAGGATTTAACAAAGAAATAATAGTTAGCTTCCAATAGAGCTAGGAAATTAAGAGCATAAATTAGATTGTTGATGTCCCAATAGTGAACATATTGTTAATTATGTGTCAAAGAATATTTAATGTATAAGCTTGCCTAACTCAAAATGGCAAAAGAAATTGTGAGGAATGGAATGAAAATAGAACAGATTCCAGGTGAAGCGCTTGGTATCAACTGAACTATTATATCAATCAACACGAACAACATACAAGTTTGTTTCAGTCAAAAAGATCCAGCAAGGAATTAACATCTTAATCCTCAGGAAATGTTGAATACCTCATCGCACTGCATGGCAGTTGTAAGCCGATGCGCAATAAAGATTGATGTGCGGTTTATTGCTAAAGTCTTCAATGCATTCAATATTGCTGCTTCAGTTGTGCTATCAAGGGCGCTGGTAGCTTCATCACATAAACTGAATCATCAAAATACACAGTATTATAGTTTAAAGTCCACTTTCAAATATATTGATGTTATTATACTCAAAGATAGCAAAATGTTGAATAAAAGACCAGTTCAAGCACAAAAGAAGAATGATATGGCAGCAGAAAATGGCAAAAGGCTGACAGCAGAAAATGGAAATTCTGAAATTTCTACTGTATTTTACAGATGATAAATAATTGGAGCTTCCTCAAGTATTGCTAGATAGTAGACGTAAAGTATTTCTTAGTGAAAGGGGAAATGATATGGTTTCATGAAACTTCTTAATCCAAGAAAATATAGACTTAAAATCAGCAGAAAAGTAAATCCTTCTGCTCACAATAGAGTAAATAGTAACTAGCAGCAAGAGTAACTGTAGATATTGAAAAAAGATTGATCCGGTAATAGTCTCTGAAGTTGCAGAAAAATCAACTACAAAGAGTGCTTACGAAATTAGTCACTAAAAAATTATTTTTCCATGAGTTCCTAATGGATAGGAGAATAATTCTAGACCACTACTAAGAAAGTTCAGAAGATCCAACAGACCAAACACCTTCCAGGGAAATTGGAAACTTGGAATGGCATGTCAGAGCTACTCCTATTCACCTTGGGTTTTACAAGTAATGTCATGTTTTGAGCACCTAGCTGTTCAAACATATATAAAATCTAGAAGTAATAGAAAATCTATGGTTTAAAATGGAGTTGACCAACAGCCATATCCCTCCAATATTTACTTTTAATTACTAATTACAAAGAAAAAGGGACAATATTATTGCACAATTTAAACCGGATAACACTTACAGAATTGCAGGTGCTTTTAAAAATGCACGAGCAAGTGATACACGCTGCTTCTCCCCACCGCTTAACTGGCAATATAAGATCATCTTCATATCAGATACATAAAATTTAGTACTATATCTGGTAAACCATTTTAAAGGGCAGAAATCACTATGCAAAATACAACACTTGAAAGTATCAGAAATAACTGAATCCAAATAAAATGTGCAGCGCTAACTGCTAAGTTAGCCTTCGATATAATGAATTTATATTCGGACCATTCTGAAGCTTCATGTTCCAAATATTAAACTAGCATATACATGCTTATCCTTATCTGTTTTCTCTCATCTATGTCTCTATTGATGATAGCAATTATGCTGGTGAAATCATGTTTAATCAATTAATACTTAGGATTGTGAGCTAACTTGATTTAGTAATCAGGCATCAATGATTATTTCTCACCTTTAGCCCTCGCTCTCCAACAATAGTTGAATACTTTTCTGGAAAGTTCATGATTGTATCATGAATTGCTGCACGCCGAGCAGCATCAAAGACCTACTAAGAGAATACTAATGAGTCATCAAAACTTGGCTATAGTTTGAAAAGATAATTGCTAAAAACAATAATGACCTCCTCCTCTGTCGCTGATAACCGGCCATAATGTATATTGTGGAAAACTGTGTCATTGAAAAGCACCTGAAGATATTAAGCATGCAACTTATTGTTAATTATGCCAAAAGTCGCATACATTGCTAATAATTACATATACAATCTTCAAAAGCTGCATAACTAATTACTCCAGAAAAATATAAACTAGGACAAAAGAATATCAAAGATGCAACTAAGTGCCGCTTCCCACTCTACCTAGGGGTGTAAATGAGTCAAGCTCAAGCTAGATAAGCTTAGCTCGGCTCAGCTCAATATTGGAAAAATTCTAGCTCGAGCTCGACTCGGCTCAAAATTTGAAAAAACTCTAATTCGAGCTACCTTGAGAGGAACCAGTTAATATGGGCCCAAGCTCAGCTCACCCAATACCGAGCTGGCTCAAATCGGCACAAATACATCTCATTTCCAAAATCACATTTGGAAGATAACCAAATTAATTAACAAATTTCAATAACTTTGGGAAATGCCCAACAATAAAGACTACTCTCAGTGTTTAGCTTTTCAATATGGGACCAAAGGAAAGTCAATGCAAAAGGTTAATATAAAAAATAGAGACACTTAAAAATGTAATGGCATGGGTTTTGAACCCTTGACATCCTACATAGAAAAAATTGCCTTACCAATATAGGCTAGAGAAAAGGTAGAATATTTTATTGAACTAAATATATACAATATAGTATTAGTATCAAGCTAATTCGAGCTGAGCTCAAGCGAGCTAGGCTTGGATAAGAAAACCTGAGAAGACTTAACTGCTATCAAGTAAAGACAGGAAAGTAATAAATGCATCAAAGCTAGCAAGAAACCCTAAAACTTTGGTTTGGGGCTCCATGGCACCACCTGTGCCATGTGCTGACAAACCCTCCATGGTAATCCTTGACTCTACCATCCAATCTAGACTTCAAAATTTCACTAGAGCCACCTCCTTATTATCAGGTGACTAGGGCCATAGAGTTATATTATTGGGTAAGAAACATCCTTTGGAGGCTCAAACAATATGAAGAAACAAGAATATGTTTCTCCCTCTTCCAGATTAACAGGCTGAGGGGATCCAACACAAAGAAGAGAACATAATTTTATGAGCACTCAATGCAAAACAAAATCTTCATTCCAAAATTGACAAAAAGAGTAACCAAGAAAGATCGGATATTCTAAGCCAACTTTTTTCCCAACAGTAATCTTAAGCCACCAGCTGTAAATTGATATCCTCCTTGCTATTCATAGCTTTCGACCTGAAAAATTTATGGTTTCCATTAGAAAATATGCACCTCTTCAATGAAGACAGACTTATTGGAGAAGGGCCCCCCTTGTACGAAGTTACCAACCAAAGAATACATTGTCTATTTTACTCCAATTAAGCTTACTTTATAGTTTTGCCCCTAAGATCTGCAAAAAGTTTAAGGTATCCATTACTATCCAAACTATAGAGCTTGTAAAGCTTCTTGAGAGAGCTCATGAAGCTTCCCAATGTCATCCATCCAGACAAGTTCATGACATTGCAACTTTTCATAATGCTTTTCTAAAAGTTTGTGACCATCTTAGTTGCTTGCAAATTATGGATGCACGAATAGTAGAGCTACAAAAAGTGTCAATGTTAAAACCACAATAAAGTGTAACAAATTAGGGAAATAAAAAAATCAAATTACTACAGCATCTAAGACGGTGCAAGAAGAAAAATGAAAGTAACAGATACTAGGACTATTGGAGACTCACTGTATCCTGTGGCACAACACCAATACTCTGACGAAGACTTTCCAAGGTTACTTCCCGTATATCTTGGCCATCTATTTCTATCTGCAGGCGACAAAATGGTTAGATTTTAAGCCAAAGCAAATAAGCAAGATATGCCATAAATGGACCACTGAAATTGAACTCTTGAATGATATTGGTGATGGAGTTAAACCTTCACATTAGCATTTAAATGCTTTAAGAGAACTAGGATCTAAAAAAGGTACGGCAGCAAGATGAAACATAGTCTGCTATGATAACATAAAGTCATAAACAATTAAAGATAAAATAAATATTTCACATCCTATTAAGAGAATAGACTAATGGAAACTATGCCTAAGCACATAATGTCATAAGAACTTTCTTGCCTAAATGATCTTTTGCGCATCTACTTCAAAAGATCCAACAAGCAAATAAGCAAGTCAAGTAACCACTCACTAGTCAAATAATGTAAGTATGTAACAAGAACAATAGGATGATACTTGAGCTACAGTAAATGGAATGTTAACACTACGCAACGGTTTCATATTTATATATATAGAACTTAAGTTTAAAAAAAGCAGTTTGTGGGTGATCTTCCCGTGGTGGAATCGAGCTACCACCATGCCATGGGTGTTGACAGAATATTATAGCTGTTGGTTTCATGGAGCTTACACAGCTGAGGGATGGATTTTAACTAATTGGTAGCCATTGATGCATATTGAAAGCTTAGTAAAGCTCAGATTACCAAATAAAATTATTACCTATTCGCTGATAGAAAAGTAGGAAAGAGAGTATGAATGAGTGAGAAGAGGTCAATGATAAATTGATAATAAGCAGTCACTAACAATAAAAATTGTGTACACTGGCATTACACCCATGTTTCCCAATGTATAGCAGTCATGACCTTTAATAGATTCGTTACCAAAAATTTGTTTTACTATTTGTTCTTCTACATCCACTTTCTAAATTCTGTCTGCTACAGTTCTATTACACCTTATTCCCTTCTTCCCAGATTTAATTTCTTGTCTTGTACTCTACCTCTCTCTCTTTTTATATATGTTTCTTTTATTGAGTTGTATACAGTATAGACAACTAAGGAAAACATACTAGTAATATTGTATGAGGTTCGCCTTGGGTTCATAGTGCTTGCAGTGGTGCCCATCATGAACTGCACACCATGATCCTCTTGGCCATTATATACCCCCCATGTGCTTTTCACTAACATAGATCAGATGTTTGCATGTCAAAAGGAAATAATGACTCATCATAGGCACACAGTAAGAATAACTGATAATGCTCTTGCTATGAAAGCAGAATAGAAAATCATTTCTTACTTTTCCAGAATCAGTGTCGAAGAATCTGAAAAGCAATCTAAGTATGGTTGACTTGCCTGCACATAAACATTGGATAAGGCAAACAAATTTTGGTCCAAAACAAAATCTTATATAACCATTTTTGCACAAAGTATTTTCCTGCATATTGGCACAAACTGGGAGCAGTTAGGGCTTACCACTACCACTGGTCCCAACAATGGCCACAGTTCTTCCTGCTGGTACAGTAAAAGATACTCCATCAAGAATCTTCCGTTCAGCTACATATCTGGAATACAAAAGGAACAAATGACTTTTGTTAAATGCACCATTTACAAGTAGAAAGGCGAAAATTAGAGGAAAGAGACTAAGGCAACCAACAAGGTGGTGAATTGAAGTCTGAAGAATGCTTTCTCAAATAAAAAAACTTACTGTAATTGACATGAAAATAAGCCACAAAGAAATGGTCCAACTGCAGAATCTGAAGGTAAGTGGTGGAGAACTACCTTACCTAATTAGGGTTAATAAACATCATAGAACAGATGCCAAGTTAATGGAGTAAGATCTGAGTACATCTTCCTAAAAAGGAAGCGTGTCCAACAGGATGACATTGGTGTCAACTTTTGCAAGACTGAGATGTTGAACTCAAGAAAAATAAGAGCTTGCCTCCTTAATAACACTATGAGATACTCAGTATCACAGACAGATAATTGGAATGAGGCTTGTAGGCTGAATTCTGCTTATGTCATTTACATATCATGCTTGAGACAAAGATGGGAAGAGATAGCAACCAAGAACTAAATCCAGCACCCACCTAGATGGAGGCAATGAAAATTGGAAATCTCAATATAGAGTAAAAGTTAGCTGCCAAGAAAGAACAGTAATTACCCAAAGTGCACTTCACCAAATTTGATGCATCCTCCCTTTAAATGTAAAGGATGTGCATAAGGCTCATCCTTAATATCAGGTCTCTCCTGTAAAGATCATAATGAAAAAAGACTAGATGTAAGCATGCAGTCCTTCCGGAGACGATACTGAACATAACAAACATCATGTGATGCACCACTACTCAGAAAGCACATAATAGGTTTGTGTTGATTACCAGAGTAACCAAATTACAAAGATATCATATGATGCAGCAAGTGAAAGCTTTTAGAATGTTGAACGATCAATTATGACTACAGTTCAAGATAATGTATAGTTCACAGGAGCAGACTATCTCGATTAATTAGGAATTAAATCTAAATATATGCAAATGATCGGCATGATAAGAAAAATATAACTTTCTAATAACATGAAAATCATAGTTTTGTGTCAGACCATGATGGGTTTTTGTTCACTGCCTTAGAACTCACATATAATATGATGCAGCAGGTGCTTGATTTTATATTGTATCAAACAAGACTCATCATTTTGTTATATAGTTCACAGAAGAATTATGTGCTATCTCAATTCATAGAAAGTAAATATAAATTGATCCAAATGATTGCTGTGATAAGAAATTTCCCAACAGCATGGACATCATAGTTTTGTGTCTACTGTAGCATCTTTTGCCCACACTAAAAGCAAAGGAAGGCACCACATTTATTAAAAATTTCCAATTTCCAAATATACAAAAATAACAAGCTAAAAACTGACCTAAACAAACACTAAAACACCTATAGGTATTAACAATAAAAGTGATACCTCAAGCAACTGAAACATGGACTTCATGTCAATCAGGCTCTGCCTTGTATCACGATATACACTTCCAAGGAAATTGAGAGGAACAGAAAGCTGGAAGAGGAGCCCATTAACCATAACCTGGGCAGAAATAAAGAATTTTCTAACATAAGATAAATTGGCAAGGATTATGTTAAATTTAACAAATTATACTATCACTTTCTGAAGAAGCAAAAACCAAGAACATACTCCATGCAATTGACCCCAAATTTAACCATACTGTAAGTCTGTAACAACTAAGCATGAAGTGAAATGCACTACTACCTGGTTAAGATCATATTCAGCCATGCAAGAACAATTCTTGATGATGACCATTCTATGAACATGACTTGAAGAGGTAAAAAGAGAGAGTCCTGGATTCAAAGGACCTTCAGAAAACCAATGAACACAATAGTGGAAGCAAGGGTTCAAGGTCTCCGTATTCTAGAATATACCTCTTAACGATACTATCAAGCCAACCATAAAGTTTATCAATAACAAATTTTTTAGAAAATTATTTACAAACAACCAGTACGGGTATTTCATCTACATGTCACTCACAATTTCAGTTTTACTTATATGCAACCGAAAAACTTTACATGTATGCCCCCCTCTGTCTTTCTCAGAATTATCTCTTTGAAATATACAACATATCTTCATCTGTTTCCTTCTAACTAGAGAAGAACTACCAAACCATCATTCTTTCATTAGCTAGTAGCTATCTTATCATTTACTTACCTATGATGAATTGATGATTAATACAAGAGCATAAGAAATTGACAGAACCTATCCAGAATATGCCGACTTAAATCCTCTGTAATCAGCTCTTAGAAGGATAAGGCCCATGGTAAGGGTTTCCATGTAGGCAAATTACATGATAAGACTGATCTTAGAATCAATTAAACAATTCTAAGTCAAGTGAGGGAGAAAACAGCATATATATTAGAGAACCTTATCATTTCACCAGATCTCATATCAGCTAAAGCTACCTTAATTTAAACGTCCACTCTCATTCTTGATTTGGAAGGCCAAAGGGTCTAGCATATAGAGATACCATTTCTACAAAGCAAGAAATCATGACCCTAACTTTGGGGCCTTCCATGTAGACCTTTGAAGGATAAGTTGACAGGATCTCCTTTTCTTTAATGCGCCCTCTTCTAAGTAGAGTTTGCCTCTTTGCTTTCTTTTCTACCTTCATCTTTAGTAGTTGCCTTATCAAACAATCCATCCTTTCAGTTAGGAGTATTATCCCAATCATGTTATCCTCTGTTTGGTTGCAATTTCTGGGATAATTATCCCTTATCCCACCCCTTTATATCACGACCAAATGTGCCAAAATCAATAAACAATAACGTGATATTATGAGCCAGCTAATGCCTATAGTGCATTTACTGATGTCGAAACTAAAACTATACAAGCTAGAAGGGAATTTACCAAGTCACCAACTGTCATTGCGCCTTTCATAATTCCAAATGAGCATAAAACCATTGCAGTCGATAAAGCAGTGCTAAATATCACATTTTGTCCAAAGTTCAAAAATGCAAGGCTACTTTGAGTTTTCAGTGCAGCATCCTCATACCCTGAAAACACATCCATAAATTAGCTCCTGTCGAATCTTAAAAGTTATACTTGATATTGTTAAAAAATAGACAGCTGAAGGTATTGTACAAATCTCATCTAACACAAGAAAAATAGTTGGATAATGCAGTTTTAACCTGATAATGCTGGCATGGTTGCAACTTGCAAGAGAAAAGAGCTTCTTTTGGTGCACTCAAATAGTCAAATTCATTACAAGCTAATAACATATGTTTGTCACAACTGAAGGAAATACAAACTTTTGTGTCTAGTAAAATAGGCCAACACATCTGTTGATCATACACATAGATCAACATGGGATCACTAATTCCTGATTTCAGTAATCCAGTTCCCGCATTCTGTCAACAATCCTTCTTTTTTAACAAAGATGCTTGAGGTGGCAGCCTCCTAGACACTTTGACAGTGCACTATTTCTGAAAAAGCAATTTGTCATCTTACTTCCAAACAATCTGAAAACTAGATAACTGTAACCTTTCTGTGAAAGCACCACACCATGAATAAGACTTTAAACAACTAAATTATAGAACCAAACATGGGTTTCCGATAGTCTCTAAATAATTTGGCATCTGAAATTGGTTTTGGAACCTATCAATATGTTCTGGGGGTGGGGGGAGGGGGAGGGGGGAATAAAAGGAACTTGACAGCCAACCCTTTCTTAAATTTCTTCCTGGGAATCCTAGTTTCATTACTTAACTAGTAGTATTTGCATAATTTCCTAGCCTGTTACAAGAACTAATTGCATAGCAAACTATTGCAGAAAGCTATAGAAGAGGCACGTCCTATTTGAATAATGATATGACAGATCTGAAATATATACTCACTCTTCAAATACTTGTCATACTTTTCAGCTTCGAACGCTTCATTGTTGAAGTACTTGACAGTCTGAGAGCACCCAAAAAGGAAAAGGCTATAAGAAACTACCAGAGCAGAAGAATGAAAAAAAAGACCATAATACATGAGCAAAAGACAACTATAAGATGACCTCATAATTCAATAGTGAGTCAATTGCTCTTGTACTCGCATCATTATCAGCTTTATTCATGGCTGCCCTGAATCTAGTCCGCCACTATCATGAAGAAAAGAAGATTAGAGAAAGACATAACAGAAGATCTAATTTCTAGCAGAAGCAAAAAAACTGGAAAACAATTAGCAAACCATAGCATAAATCTACATATGCAAGCAAAGAAGGAACATCTAAAATAAAGGAAACCAACAGGATCTTGAAATGGCATTTTGGATCAGTCAGTATGTTGAGAGATGATACCTGTGTCACAGTCAAAGTAAAAGCAACATATGCCGCAACTGAAAGTGAAGTGATCCAAGCGAACGTAGCACCATAGCTGTAAGCAAGAATACCAGACACCATAGCTATCTAGGAAGGAAGAGAAAGCCAGTAGAAAATGTAAGGTGATGCAATAGTAAATTGAATAAGCAAAATTATAGGAAATGAAATTAGTCCTCAAGGTAATCAAGAGTTCAAATATTCAAGCAAGAAAAAAAAGAACAGAAGAAAAAGATAATCTCTTGGTCTATGATACCAAACAAACAATCATATAGCACTTGTACATACCTCTAGTATTGTTGGTACAACATTGAATATCATTTGTGAAAGAATGAAGTTTATTGCACGGCTACCTCGATCAATTATGCGATTCAAAGCACCAGTCTGTCGGCTGGAAATAAAAATCATGTCAGAAAAACAAAAAGATTTAGCATGAAACAGCTTTTAATTTCAAAAGAGCATTAAAAAAATTCACCAAATCCTTTCTACTATTAACAAGTATATATTGTTTCTACAAATCATAATTTAAAAGTATATAAAAAAATTAGTACATAGGAGTTCAACTCCTTGCAACCAAATGCTGCCTAAAATGTAAGGTTCCAAAACTCAATATTGAGAACGAGATTAGCTATCCGAAAAAATGATACGTATTGACCGTATCAGTCGTATCGATTGTATCGACCGCCCGTATTGGATCGGACTATTTTTTAACATATAAATTCTAAATATTATTTTAAAAAACAAAAAAAAATTTAAAATAATTAGAAAATGATAAGAAAATAATAATTATTTATATATGAAGTATAAAAATTAAAAATTACATTAACTTATACAAAATTTTAATGAATACCAAGTTAGCTCTCCCTTCTCTTTCTCCTCTCTTTTCCTCCTTTTCTCTATTACTGCCAAGGCAAATTTATTTTTTTCTAATTTTCTCTCCTTTCTTCTCTCTACCTTCTCTCTCTCTTATTGCCACAAGGCGAATTTTATTTTTTATTTCTTCTCTCTTCCTCTCTCTTTATATCGCAAGGTAATTTTTTTCTTTAATCTTTTTTTCATAGACATTAGAGAAAAGAAAGAAAGAAAAGAAGAAGAAGAAGAAGAAGAAGAAGCAGAAGAAGAAGAAGAAGAAGAAAAGTAAGGGAGACACCAGAGGAAGAGAGTAGAGAGAAATAAGAGAGATGGGGCACCTGTGAGAGAAGAAATGAAAAACAAAATAGAGAGAGAAGAGAGATGGAGTGAAAGAAAAGAGAGGGAGAACCCGTATCGGGCGGGATCGGCCAATCCGGCCGATACCTACTGGACGGGTTTTGGCTGATCCCACTCGAGATTGACCAAAACTTAGAACCATGCTAAAATGGATTCTGTTGTTTAATGGTCCTAATCAATAGCAATATCTTCCTACTTAAAGCATGCTAGCCACTATTAGCACCAACTTATAAACAGAAAATCATAGTAAGAGAACTATTTTTTATCAGTTAATAGAAATAACTCAATAAGTGTATGCATGAAATCAAAGCAGATGTTTACCTACTATCGAGACTAAACAGGCAGCACAACAATTTCAGGAAATCTAAGAGTGTTCCTAAATTTAATTTCTTGCCTATTATTACCTCAAATGATACCGAAGATCAAGGTCATGCAAATGAGAGAACACCTGCAAGAAAACTCAAGCAATTCAAAAGAAAGAAAATACAGGAGCCTACTTTTGATAATAATTATGAGAGAAAGTTAAGTAGAGTATGCCAAAGAGCACTTATCATCCAAGGTATACATAAAAAACCTAAAAGCCCCTGAAAATAACCCTCATGGAATGTTGTATTGGCCAACACGGGGTGTGCCAACAATGTATCAGCACGTGGCATGGGTGTGTCAATGGCCCACCCTCTTCCACCTCCTAATGATGCTTCATGGTAGAGAAAGAGTGGAAGAGCCAATAAAATGGCGGTGGAGGGCAATTGTGGCAATGACAAAGGGTGGAGGAGTGAAGAAGATGATCAAAATGTGTGAGAAAAATGACCATACTGTCTCCTCAACTTCCCTTTTGATGGATCTAACTCGAAATGAGCAGATACCCATTTAGTTTAAGTTAGATCCATTAAGCGAATCTTTTAACTTTCACGATCTGCTCTACCTCCTCTTATTCATATAACCTACATCAGCTAGGGCACGGCGGGAACATGGCTCCACGGAAGAGCTAAGAGTCAATGATGATCCAAAAGTGGTAGGTCCTCTATCTCTCCCTCTACATCTCTCTACTCCATCTCTATTCCAATTTTCTTCCTTGCTATCAGCACAATGTGTCACCATGGTGCATTGACACAGCACTTCTCATATCGACCATCAGCCGGCAACCCATGTGCCAATGGCATAGAAATCCTTGACACATTATAATTTACAATGAAGATCATTTGCAATCATCGCAACTTATGAGATCATAATATGCAAAGTACAATGAGATAAAGCTACAAATCGAATATAATAGAGAAAAATTCTGCATAGAGGAAAAAAGGACAGGTAAGTAAACAAATCGAGTTTAGACCAGATTTCTCAATGTTTAATAAGAAAAATATCAAAGTATCAAACTGCAGATGGTTAAACATATTATCCTAGTGCAGAAATTTTGGTATATAGTATAATGCTAGAAGACACACTCATGCAGGCACAGACAAACTTCTATTCATTTCCTTCTAAGTAAATTTTCCTTATGAACTTTACATGTTTAAGCTACAACAGCAACTCTCTCTCCAAAATCATCAATAGAGTACACTTTTAACTATCTATCTTCTAAATGATCATTGTATTCTTATTTCCTAAGTTATTGCAGGGATGCACTCTACAAGTATTTCCTCTGTAAATCCCATTTATTATGCCAGATTATCTAGATGGCATGAAATTTTAACTCACTCTTCTAACTACTCTTACACTTGTGAAGATATATGATAATAAATTATATCCTCAGAGCAATGATACCAATTTAGCTTGATATACCACAAAACTGCTAAATATTTCACAACTCTAACAAGAATACACTAGGCAACAGAGGAACTCATGGAAGTAAGAATATAGGCACATAGCAAGTGAAATGCCTGCATCTAATTGTTACTTTAGTTTCCAACCAATTATTTGCATCCACTTACCATATCAGATTTAAAACATAGAAGTAAGCACAAAAAGACCAGAAAGTCAGTAGACTAGTATAGCATGTGATTCTGTTGTTTTCTGTGATAAAAAATGCAAGGCACAACTAGGATATCCAATTGTGAAAAAAATTTAGAATAGATTTCTGCCATCTAGTTAATTGCCTGACAAAGGAACCTAGCTAATAAAATAGACCCTACTGCAAAGATTGTCTATTTTCTATCATTTCAGAATCATATGCCAGAAGAACAGAACACTTAAAGTACAAACCATATAACAGGGATTAAATTAAGACGAAAAGGAAGAAGTCAATATTTACCTTCCTAGAAACAGAACGAATGGCTCTAAGTGCTACTTTGGAAAATACAGCATTTCGCAACTCTGATGAAAGAGTATCACAAAAAGGTAATTAGACAAAGTGAATTATCAGAAATCTCAGAAAGACAAAATAGATGTCACTATGTCAGCAACATCCAAGCCATATAAATGAACAGCAATAGATTTTCAGATAAACAAAAAAATCGTCAAAAAAATATAAAACTCTAAAAACATTGAAGACATACCAGTACAGGCTGATGCCCCAGATCGTGCAATTCCATATCCAATCAAAACAGCAACTGGGCTCACAAAAAAAGCCAAAATAGTGGAATTAGCTTCTGTAAATGCTGCCAATGCACCATTAGAACCAGTGACTGCTGAAAGCCAATCCACAGCAAGCTTGAACAAGAAAGGCACTTGAACATTTATGACCTAGTATTAGTTAAAGATGAGAAGGTCAGTCAAAGTAGGACAATACTCCATGAAGATTGGCATGTAATTTAATCAATCAAGAGTAGATCATGTAACATTATTTTGGTAATTAAGTGAATAAAACTTTATATTAGTTGTGTTGCTGGATTGATGTAAAGAGCATGATATAAAGATAAGTTTCAGCGTTCCGGCATTCAAACGGTCTTTGGAGGCGTTCGAACGTGCCAACCTGAGGACAAAAGCCTATGTTGGCCATTCAAACGACCCCTTGGCATTCGACCATATGAGCCCGAAAACAATAGCACATCTTAGCCATTCGAACGACCTTTGCATGCATTCAAACGCATAAGCCGGAGAGCAGTTAGCTTTTTTAGGCATTCGAACGATCCCTTGGGTGTTCGAACATGTCTGCCTGAGAATAGAATAAGGGTTGAGACACTCGAACGACCCCCTTGGCATTCAAACGCATATGACCAAGTGCAGAAGTCACTTTTGGCATTTGAACGGTTCTTGCAGGCATTCGAACAGCCTGATACGATTGAGCCAAAAATACTTAAGGGCATTCAAATGAGTCATCAAGCATTCAAACACACTTACGGAAACGTCTTATCCTGGACTAACTTAAATTAGGTTTCTCATATATTTTGCAAACATATATAAGTCTTTGAACCCTAGAAGAAGGAGATTAGATTGGAAAACAAGAACTGAAGCCCTAGCAAAGATTTGGTTGAGAGTTCTTTATTGATCAAAGAAAATTAAAGATTTGAGCACTCAAAGATTCTTCTTGATTGTTTCATCAAAGTTTGTTGAAACAACTCATTGTCTCAAGAGTTTCTGAGACAAATTTATACGATCTCAAGGGTTAAAGACGTCGGTACAATCAACCATATGAAGCAAATTGTCATAGAATTTAGCAAACAATAAATCTTCAAATATAGCTGTGAGATTCAGCAAGTGATCTGTAAGCAATTCTTATATTTGCTTTTTATTGGTGGTTAATTTGATCCTAGTGAAAATGATCCATGGTTTTTACCCTAGTTTAGAATTTTCCATATAAATCTTGTATGTTTGCATTGCATACTATTTATTATTCATTCTTTATCATCAAATATTCAAGTAAGAGGTCATATTGTCCATATTAAGGTTTGCCCTAGATTTTTCAAACCATATTTGAAAATGGAGATCTATCTAAATTTATGCAACAACCTAAGAAACGTGGCTCAATGAAAAAGAACCAGTTCATCACTAACTTAAATTGAACAAAAGAACCAGTAAATCAGCTAAACCAATGTATTTTAACCTACCAAACTCAGTCATATTCTCCAAATATTGATGTAAATCATATCGTGGTATTGGAGCAAATATCTCCTACAAGAAGATAAGCGTTTGAGCACAAATGGATTTTCAATAGCTCCAATATTATGCCAAGATCTAAAAATGGACAAACACAGTGGCAACAAAATTATTTGTGGGAAGCTTCTTAGATATTTATTCACAATAAATGATTGACAAATTGATGTTGAGCCCGAAGACTATCCAAAATCATTACAAATCTACAACACCATGATTTCTGGTGTAAGAACTTTGAGTACGAAATGGGTTTGATCAATATGATAAGAGTTTATGTCAAGGATTTCTTTAAGAATAGTACTTCACTTTCCTTAATGATAGAGCTACGAATTTCTTGGTTCATCATACTATTGCTCTAGGAATTTCAGTTATAGTTATCCTTGCTACTGCCCGGTATGCAGTGGTACTTGTAATATTTCTGCTTAATTAAGACAAATGAGATATAAGAAGCAAGAGATGTAGAAGTCCATGAAACCTTGAACGTAGTATCAGCTAATCAAACTTGCATCTCAAGCCATCCGTTACAAATTTAAGTATGATACTAGAAGCTAAAAACATCTGAGTCATACCTTTGCACCAACCAGAAGTCCGAGTGACAACAAAACCCTCATGCGGAACTCGAAGTTATCATTCAACCACAAGTACTTTGTCAGGTTACTAAGAATCTTTGAATCTGCTATCTGGTCGTCAGCATCCTTTTTGACCATTTCATTCTTTGTCTTGTCATTAGATCCACCTCCTGGTTTTCCCACGGACATCTCATTAGCAGATGTCGAGTACAAGGCATGTCCCTTTAGTAGGTATCCCTGTTGGCACAAGTTAAACCAGCAGAGGAAAAATCAACTAAAATCTAATACAAATAGACTAACAACATAGAAAAGTAAATCCAAGAACTAGCGCAACTTGGCAGACCATCCTCAAATACTTCAATTTCTTCTGATAAACGAAAAGTACGATTTGAACAATCAACAATTAGGTAACAGAAGGTTCAAATGATAATACAATGCAGCAAAACTTTCCAGTGAACTAACAATTTTAATGCCATTAAGATACCACCTGGTTCTCCAAAACATACATTATAACATCATGATAGAAAACGAAAACCAATTCCCGATTAAAGAAAAGTAGTACCAAGTCTCTTGAAGGTCTACCCCCATGTGGCGGATAGGAATCAGCTAAAAAACAACTGAGACGTCTAAAAGAAGGTCCATTTCTGACAACGGACGGAAATTCTCCACCAAGATGAGGACTCGGCATCTTCAACACTCGAAGACCGCTTGGAGCTCGATCTTCCCCAAGATACCTGGTTCCAGCAGCTCCAAGAACACGACCAGCAACTGGATTGCGATCGAACCGACAAAGGAGGAGCTTTGTTCCACCGGACGAATCACCCCGGGATCGGAAGAGCGGGCGAGCCCCGACGAACCTCGAAACCCTTCTCATCCTCCCAGGGATGACGCTTCCTCCCACCCTCAGCGATCTCCGGCGGCGGGGTGGAGGAGATGGGGGGCAACGCCGACGGCGTCAATGGCTATATAAATGGAATAAAAACCGTGTTTCTAGTTCTCGGAAGTGGGGTGGGATATCTAAGCGGAACCCTAGAGAGAGACGGAAGTGGCTGAGTTCGCCTTCTTCTGTTCTTTTGGATTGATCAAGGGGCGGAGAGGACCGCTCGCTTAAGATCAAGGCGGAGAGGAGACCGCCTCCTCTCTCTTCGGAGCCGGGACCGGGTACGGATGAGAACGGTCGGATTGTTTGATCCGGGTCGGGTTGGCCAATATTCGACCCGGTTGGACAGATAGTGATACATACACCACCCCCCGAAGTTTATATAATATAATAGAAATTTATGTTAAGAGTGTACCAGCCTGTGAACCCCAAGTCAGACCCAAGCGAGTCAAGTTGTATAAGCAGAGGTAGGTCGAGACTGAAGCGAGTTAATAAGTAAACTCCCCCTTTGGGGGAAGAAATGAAATTCCTTGATTAGTAGAGCCTGATCATGCAGCGTGCTTTGCAGTGGTACCAGTATTTTTATCAGACTAAACCCTACCTCTTTTTGCTCTGGCCAAATTAATCTTCCTCGAACATTGCTTGCGCTCTTTGCTTGGCGAAGTGCGGGCTATTCTGGCTGGCTTGACGGAACTCTACAAACTTCCCGTAAGGAATGAGATTGACGTGACTCTTTAGTGATAGTTAGTCATCTGTTAACTAGATCAACAATCAAATCCATACATGATAATATATCATGTGGTGTTTGATTGTAAGCTCCCGCTATCTAAGCATCCCTAGATTAGGCTAGGGTTTACTAGTAGATGCAATAATTTTCTTACGTATAACCTGGCCCAACATGCCATTCGTCTAAGATCATTCGGCTCGAGTAAGCAGTTGAATGCTACTTATAATCCTGCCTAACTTTATGATCTGAATTTTAAGATGGTAAATAATACAAAATGATCTGAATGATCGTGATTCCCTCCGTGTGGACACATTGCTGCAGCTCAGGAACATTATTAAATAAACTTAGCAGTAAGAAATTCTAGTAGCATTGATTTAACTCGGATGGTTAAGTTCCCACTTCTCCAACTTTTTTTTTTTTTTTGAAAAAAATACATCATACCTTAGGATGGATGGGATAGATTATAGATATACCCCTGAAAGGTTATATAGAAGTTTCTTAAAAGTGTAGAGTATTAAGGTTGCATTTACTTTAGGAATAAGATCAATTCTAGAATTGTTATTTATTTTATTTTTAAAATAAGGTTTTTATTTTAAGAATAATTATTTTTATATTTACTTATATTATAAAATAAGGGTGTAATAATTATCTTTGATATTATATAAAGTGAAAAAAATGGAAAAATGTGTTTTACCTTTTATAAAAAAAAGTAACATGAATACCCTTTAATATAATATAAATTAATGAAATAGATATTAAGAATAAATTAGTTTATAATATTAAATATAATTTTGATAAATAATATTTATATTATAGAATGAGATTATTATAATGTTGGGATGTTACCGGGGCTCAAAAATGATCTGGATGATCATAATTTCCTCTATTCTGGACGGTATTGCTGCAATTCACAATCATTATTAAATAAACTTGTCGGTAAGATATTCTGGCGGCAATGGATTAATTCCCATTTCTTAAAGAATAAATTCTTTCAAAGAAAATTGGCTTTGTACCCTGGGATGGATGGAAGAAGAGCAATTTGCATTAAAAAATAACTCTTTAATTATGATTTTAGCAGCTTTGGACTGTTAAATTAGTTCCGGAATAGCAAGAAAGGGCCTCTTTTATTCATTTAGTCTTAATAAAATAAAAAAATTATTGTGTTCTAAAACTGTAGGTAAAGACCATACAAAAATTATATGTAAAATGAATACCTTCAATTTATCAAAGTTTCAATGGAAACCAGTTAACACCTCTGAAGGCCAAAGGTTATATAGATATTAATTCTAGCATTGGTTTAACTTGGTTAAATTCCCACCTATCAAAAAGTAGTTTTTTCCTAGAAAGAAAATTGACTTTAAGATAAATTTTGACTGTGTAGTAGCAGTCTTCCTGAACACTATTCACTTATCTCAGAAACTGAGAAGAAAACGATGAAAGAAAATAGAAAAAGAAATTTTGATGGTAGTACAAACTGATACTTGAAATTAATAAAAGAAGACCAAAATTTGTACCATATCAGAATCCAGGGAATGAGAACGGCATTATTATAATTTGATGAGTCCACCAAAATGAAAAGAATGAGTAGAGTTACAAAAACCAAAGTAACCTCTTGTTCAGCTTTGATACATGATTGAATATGAAAAAAAAAATTGAAAGAAAAAAAGGATCGCTTTTGCAAAATATTTGCATTGATACAGAATTTAACAGGGGCACAAATACCCTTGATACAGTAGTGCACTTCTACCTTTGTACCTTTTATATCCTCCAAGGACTGGATCACCTCTTCACAGGACTCAGCCAGATCGTTTCAGATAATTTACTCACAGGAAAATGAGCCAAATACTGGATAAAAGAGTAGGCTAATCCATATTCATCTTGTCTGGCAAGGTTTCGTAGTAGAAGAGAGTGAGCAATTAGTCAATTACTGTACCAGATGCCCTGGAAGCCCCGTTTACCAGGCAACCTTTATCGTTGAGATAAAGGAACTACACCCCTGGAAAAACAAAATATTTGGAAATTGTCAACTAGAAACGACTCGAGGATAAGCAACGTTCCTGTGAAGTATGAGAAACGAGGTTCTTGGTATTTAGCACAGAAAACGACCAAAGGACTATGTGAGATACTGATTATTATTTTCAGCAAATCAATATAAAGAAGAAGGAAAATGACAGGATTACCATGAGAAGAAAGGCCATTAGAAAAGTATTCTCAGGTATAGAACAATCCATCCAGCCATGGAAAAAACTGCAAAAATATGAACCCAGAATAGAACTGCAGCTGCTTCCTTTCCGCAGCCTCTTAAACTGGCAACTGCTCCTGTAAACCAAAATTAGATACTACAATTAGATAAGAAAATTGCTACCTAGAATAACCTTCAATATTAAGTATATATTCTAACATGATCAGAATTATTTATCAAAGAAAAATAAGAACGCACAGATTTGTCTCTAGCCAACTACTAATCCCACAAATCAGCTAGAATATTTGGTACCCATGATTGAAAAGGAGTTGTACAAATTATTTATGTGTGAGCCATTTGGTTGTATGAAGTGGGTAAAACAAGCTTCAGATAAAGCATATACCAGAGAGAACGGAAGTCGGCATTGAATGCTGTAGTAGGAGGACAAATTTGAACATTTTATCACCCTTGGGGATGAAACCAAGCTTGTCAGCAATGGTAACAATGCCCAACCCTGCCGGAGGGACCAAGACCAACCGCCCAAATATAATTGCAGCAGTTGTTCGTAGTCCAAGTCTTTTACTTCCTGCACCTGGACCTGAAAGGCAATGAAAGCCAAAGCAAATTACTAGAGAAGTACTCAACGTATAGAATGCCAGTTACTGCAACTGCTTCATTAACCATCCTACATGCATCATATCTCAAGGTACCAACTATCACTTGTAAGAATTTAACCACTAAAAGGCTAACTTGTTGCAAGTATAATTAAAAAGTCATGGTTTTCTTACTCACTGCATCTTACTAGCACAAATGAAAAGGTCATTTCCGAAGATAATGTAGAATCACGAGCTTGTGGTTGATAGGAAATTCTATAGCTTATAAATCATAAATATTGCATGAGACCTTCATCAACACAAGGAGATCATAGCCAAGGATATGCTTACAAATATAGTGGTACAAAGATAATCACAAAGTATGGTCTGAAGGATTAAAAAATATATGTCCAGCTAGGACTCAAACACTCAGCATCTTGGGCAACTTTTGTGAGAGCAGTGGGCAGCATAAAAAATAACAAATAACTAATCCAGTGGTATGAGAAGGTAGAATCCCCCGAATTGAAAAATTGCCGCTATGAATTCATAAGACCAAATTAAGGAGTTGAAATGGCAATCTATAGTCCAACAAAATGAAGGTGACAATCAAAGTCTAGATTGAGTAATAAGATCCATTTAGTAGTAGAAAACAGAAACAAGATCATCTGGTATCCTCTAAACCAATGGGTCTATGCAGAAAGAAAATTTACTAAATGATCCCAAGGTTCTTTTTAGGTAACTAGGGAGCTTCAATAAAGTATAGAAGAATCATTTAAACTCATTATGCAGCATTATTTGGAAGATGACTTCAAGGAGTGGGGAAATTATAGTGCTTCTTTAACTTACCCTTCTTCTATAACCCAGACCTCATCTTGGAGCGACCAAAGCAAGTCAATAGATGACAGGGATAAGGCAATGGGAGGCTTACCCAAGAAGTTGGGAGAGAAAGGAAAGGGAGGTATGAAGTCTCTATGTTTGGATATAGGATATATCTACCAAATGAGTGTTTATGATAACACACATAGGTAACACAGAGACTAAAAAGAAAAGATTGTACTTCACAAATAATAATAACAAGAAAAGAAAGCGGCCTCTGAAGGACGCATACGAAGTCTTACGTTAAAATATGTTTAGTTCAAGATACCACAAGTACTCCACTAAAACTTACATCTACCAAAGCAGATATTATGAACGTGTACGTGTGCTTATGTGGATATATGCTTGTATAAGCAATAAATCAAGATAGATACACTAATAAAATAAAAGAATCTCAAAAGGAATATCTAATCTTATTCAAAGAAATATTTCTAATGATTTTCGTTTTAATTCTTTCTTCCTAATTTTTATATTATCAAATCTTAGATTATACCATGTCAAAGGGTATTTTATTCAAATTGTTCTCTCAGTAGGAATATTTTGATAATCTCATCAGTATGGTTAGTTAATTTTTGTGATGGTAATACGATAGTTATAGTAGGGTGTTAATTAGATTTTTTTTAGGCAAGGCATGGTCTTTCTAGAAAAAGAGAATGGGGTGTTTGAACATGAAAAGTCCATAATGTAGGGTGTGCTTTGGAAGTTTCTTATTTAATTATTATTATGAGTTAAGGATTTTAAGTTTAGTCAAAAGAAAACATGACTATAGACCAAAGATTGAACAGAAAAAACAACAATGTTAATCGAAGGAAAGCAAGAGATTACTAACCATCAACAAGGTTACCACCCAAGGCGAGCAAAATGCACGGGATCATGGCTTCCCTGATAATAGGCATCCATCAGTTCAAAAAAGTTTAAAGTTCGATTACAAGTTGATAAAACTAAAGATTCTAAGAACTTCAACACATTGCAACTAAATTTTCCGAGAAAACCATTTCCCAGATATTAAGTCAATTCATGCAAAAATTTTGCTTTAGTCAAAAAGACAAGCATTCATAAGCAAGCTAACTGCCTCTGTTCATAGATTCTAGTTTCACATTAAGAATAGGAACATAGAGCAACAAAAAATAGCAGAATGATTAGTATATTCAAAATTGGACTGCAGAAAGATAGCCAGACTTCATGCATAAAGAAGGGTTGCACATAACTTGCAATACAAGTCAAACTCCATTCATATATCACCAATTTTCAAGCCTATCATCTATTCAATTTCATTTTACTATTTTGATTATCTCCAACAGAATTACACGGACACCACCATACTACATTCTCCTTAACTAAAGGAGGTTCCCACCACCACCTATTGTAGTTAGACATCACAAGCCAATAGAAAAGGACAGAACTCAAAATGCCCCTGTGTGCACGCACATGTATAGGAAAATTTATATATAGCTTATCCTTGGATCCTTCTCATTCTTAACTAGTTAACAAATTACCCTGACAAAATAGTCCCTCAAAGTTACTCCATGTCATTAACAATAATCCTAGTAAACAACTTCCCATCATATTCCTACACTTCAAATCAACAAGAAGATCAACATCAGATTCTCAGACACATGTAAATGGCACAATCAGTGTTTGAAGGTATCAAATTCGTAAAGATGTCTTAAGCAGAAAAGAATTGAATCCATGATCTAGTCGTTTCTGTTTATCTGGATACACTTAGAAGTATCTAATATAGATCCCAGCTGGTAAATAAGATTTTTCACATGACATTTATCAGTTACCACTCTGAATAAAAGAATAGATTAACATGCTTGATACAAATATATTAATTGGTTCATATGTGCTCAATGTCAGGAAAAAATAACCCCAGCATGTGCAGGTGATATATGCCAAATCAAAAACCTAAAAACATGAGCTTCAAGTATGAAAATCCTGTCTAACAAACACATGAACTTTAATCAAGTGTAAGTAACAAACTCTCACATATTACTTTTCTTTAATTAAGTCAGTTTGATCCATTTGGTGGTGTTAGTATAAAAACTATTTGGAGCCTCCAATAACGAGGAAAATTTTCAATATTCCATCCAATAACAAGAGCAGCTGGTATTTTAATAAAAACCAGAAGGGAGAAGTACCCAAGAATGAGACAGCTATCAGTAAAGAAGAAGAATGGAGCATCATCTGTAAGGATCAAGTGCTTCAGAAATGGAATTGTACCAATGAAAATTGCCATAATCTGCCACAAGCAAATGAATAAGAATCAGTTAACAGTAGGAAAAAAATCAGACAAGCAGTTTCATGTGTATGGACATGTTATAGATGTCAAATTGGTTTTGGAACCAAAGAAAAGGTTCTGAAACCTAAGCTATCATATACACTGTCTAGATCTTAATCTATTCTGATTTTACTTACAGATGCAATAATGGGTGGCTGGAAAATCTGCTTTATCTTCAATTTCTCGGCAAAGTAGAATATTCGGCTCATTAACTGCATTAAAAGGAAAGTCAGTAACATGATAATTTCAAAAATCATAACATTGAAGCAGAAGCTATACCACAGCTATTTGAATTATTAGAATGGTCGATTAGAAGTGAACAAAATCCATAAAATATAGGAAGAACATAAGTCCTATTCAATTCATAGACACAAGAAAGAAATGCTCACTTGAGCATTAGCAGTTTCAGCAAGCTTAGAAATGTTTTTTCTTAGAAACAATCAAATTTGTAGTTTAAGGCATGAAGAGGCTCTGGCTTGGAGTGTTGTCGAGTATTGGTATGATTTATAAGCTTTTTGTCCACAAAAACATATGCAATTGCTCTGCTATAGTTTTCTAAATAAAATTTGATTAAAGAATGAACTTCTTTCCTCAACTAGATGCATGAACAATTTCAGACTCTACGAATAGCTGACGAATTTAGAGCGATTAGTAAATCAATAGAAAGCAGACAATCTAGCAGTCATGCTCACTATATGATCTCAAATGATAATCAAATATGCATCATTCTCAGTCCTGAATAACATCATATAGTAGAGGCACATACTTTTGCTTCCTTTGAGGACTCGAGACTTCTTGTCTCAATGTCTTCTGAAATTAGCAAGGGCACTTGTTCTGGTGCATTGTTGCTCACAGGTAACTTCATTGGAAGTTTCTCCTCTTCAGTGCCATCGAAGGTTTCACCTGGTGGTGGAGCAAGCATCTGAAACACATAAGTGTATAGGACAATTGCACCAACCTGCAAAATATAGTTCATAGCAACTCAACTAAATATAATATTAAAAAATGCCTTAGTTACTGTAGTTAATAAGTCGCAAAAACCAGTCTGATAGAGTTATAATAACTAGTGTTGTATTATCACTCAAATGCAAGCTGCAATTCTTTATTTTGTTGTATTGAACTCAAACGTGGAAAAGGAAGATCAATGTGTTCCATATAATAGGAAATATGTTCACATTAAAGAAGCCTCAGTAATAGGACATTTAGCATAATGACATTGCAAGCTGATAGTAAGAAATATTTCAGGCAAACTTCAGAAAAGGAAAAAGTAAGAATTGTCTAGTTCATGAAAGTTCATGGTACAAGGAGCTTTAAAAGAAAAGATATGTAAAGTGCTATATGGCTGATTGACCTTCAAAACTCAAATTAGAATAATTAACAAATCATACCCATTGACCAAAAGATATGTAAGCATTCCCATCCTGGCTACACTTGCTAGAGTCACCAAATGGATTTGATTTATCCCGACAAAGAGCAGCAATCAGGACAAGAGGTATATTTCCAATGTTCCCTTCATGTGAAATAAACAATTTACATGTCACAAACAAAATACTGACAAATAAAAGAGTCATAAATTCAGTAAAAAGTGGCAACACTTTAATGCACATATCAACAGTAAGAAGTCAAACTTTGTTAACATTGTTCAAGACAGATATTGAAGATATCCAAGAGAGTAAGGAATTTGACAACCATAAGTTGTGGTGAAAACCCACCTTAAAGAAACACTAGATTAATTGACAACATAAAATAGATAAACTGTACAATTGTGGCTTTAATTAAGTCTGCTAATAGACTAATTTATAATTTAAGAATTGATCTAAGGAAATAATGAGGCACTTTGAAGAATAGCTTCATACAAGAACTCCGTGAATGAAAAGATTGGACACTTTTCTATAATGCGGTTAGATGGCCTGTCCTTCTTAAAAAAAAAAAAACTAGATATTCTAGAGACTGAAAAAAAAAGTAGAAAATCTACAACCTGCTTACAGCTAGAGATCAAATGTAATGACCAATAAGAACTGATTGGATTCTCAACAGACTGGGGAACAACAGAGATGAGCCCACATGCCAAAGATTTGCCAAGATAAGAATTTTGAGATGTCAAGAGTCCATTAACTTACACAGTTGCTGGCGGAAAGAGAACTTACCAATTCCAATATGTATGATGGTGAACTTGAAGTACGGATATGGGGGTTGAACAATTGATGCAACAAGAAGACCTACAAGCGAACCTGATATCGTTCCCAAGATAACATTTACAGGAATAAACCACCTGCACATGCAGAATTCGTTATTCCGGTTCTCTCTACAATCAATCAGGATGTAAAATAAGGAAAATGTGATAACTAAAATACAGCAAATTAAACATTTTCCAGACCACAAGCATCGCATTTTATCGGATCAACCAAATTTAGCTTCAAAATCAGGAAAATGTAGAAGGCCGCATTCATATCAAAAGATATAATAACTGAGGGGAAAATGGGAAAAAAAAGACAAATAGATATGATCGTAAAAGAATTTATATAATCATGCAGTAACTTTTTTCTTGCAAGTAGTAAAGGTATAAATAAATCAATAAAGCTTACCACTCTATCAACTTTTGCAAGGAAATAGCTCGTCCAAGCTGAGAGAATATCAGACAAGGAAGTAGAAGGGAAAAAACTAGCTGCAACATTGATCATGAAGAAGAATCAGTAACTTAATACACTGGAAAAGAAATAAAATATTAAAATCTAGCAAAAAAAAATCTAAAAGAGTTGTTTTCAATTCATGCTGGCTCAATAAGAACCACTGTGATGCTTGCAAGCTTTGATCTGGAAAAATAATGCCTACAACAATTATGTTCCCCTTCTAAAGGTCACTAGAGAATTGATCTTTCTTCTGATGCATAGAATTGGATTATGGTTTCTCTTTTTTCCCTATAATGAGCACATGAATATCATATAAGACACTGCCAAGTGCTCAAAGCTTAATGTAGTTAAAAGAGATGTTTGCATTAAAAGTCCAATGAAGGTTGTCTCGGTAGATGATTATTTTTTTCAAAGAAAATCTGTCTTTTAGCATGCAATCACAAGAAGACAGAAGACAGCTACATGCAATTATGCATCAACAATGAAAGACATGCTCATTTATAGAACATTGCCCAGCGGATATTCGCTTTGTACCAGGTAACCATGAACAATTTAAAATTTTTTAATTTTAAATTTAAGAAAGTAGCAACAATTTTTGAAAGGTTGTCACCTTTTTAAGTTTCAATGAAACAAGGCTCCAGCATGTTAGGCCAAAGAAAATAAAAACATGAACAATTTTTCTGCAGCTCAGCCGTAAGATTTTTTGTACCATCATACAGAACTCTGACATAAATCCTCCAGTCAAACCCACATGAAACTATAGTCTGGGCCCCACCAACACTAAAGTAGTTATACGGTACTGGAAAAAAAATGCTTTTCTGCATCAAAACCATTGCAGATTTTGTATCGTCTTCAATTTGAAGAAAAGAAGAAATAAAAGGACATAAATCTACAAGCACTTTCATAATTGACGCTATTGTAATTTTGGTAATTGAATGATAACCCGGAAGACCTATGCGTCTGATGAGACATATTGCCACCCATCAACCCGGTCTGTTCTCCTATCGTATCAGTAATTCATGAAAGAAATATGCATACTCCTTTGGCCTATTAGCTTACCCAAATTTTACAAACTACTTCTCGATTAACTACATGAAAGAAATTTAGGGTAATTTAGGATCAACGGAAGGACCAGCCAATTTAAAAGAAGCAGCAATTTAAAGAACTTTGTTATCAAAATTTTACAATTTTAAATTCACTCTTACCCCGTTAAGAAGCTTTCGACCGTTCGCAGGAAGAATGCTAACATACTTGGAGGCCATAAGAAACCCCATAAAGCACATGGTGAACACCTTTGCAATCGGCAGAACAGCAAACTTCATCGAAGCGAGAATCGATTCCTCACCGCCGCTGCCGGTCTCCATGATAACCTCCATCAAAGATCTCGCCATTGTCCTTCCACTATACTCCACTATCCCAGATCCCCCAAGCAACAATCTTTCGTTCCCAGTAAAAGCAGCTTTGCTCAGATAAATACGAGCGACGAATTCCTGAAAAGAATGGGAATTAAAACCAATAGCAATCGCATTCCACTAAAAGGGACACTCCAAGATCAGAGAAAGATCGAAGTCAGGCGGAGATCTAACCCAATTTTCTTCCACTCAACAAAGACGAAGACAGAACGATCTAGATTGGCCAAACGGCACGAAAACAAGATAGAAAAACAAAAACGTACCTTTCTCCAAGATTAAGATATAAAAAAGTACTTCTCGATCCCCCGTTCAGATCTGAAACCTCTCAAGACGATGACAAAGACACCCAACAATTTCGCGCAGGGCTCCTCCTCAACTCTCTCTCTCCCAATCTATCTAACGACCGATAGTTCGAAATCTTAAGACCGTGGAAGTATTTAAACCGGAAACTAAGCGGACAGGATTAACCTCCGAGTTTATCGGAATAACGACTCTGCCAACAAGCGTAACGTGCACTACCAGTGTGGAGGAGAGGCAATGCCAAGTGGTACTCATACTATAGCTTTATCTTTTATTTTCCCAAGAAAAATATAACTTTATTTAATTACAATCAGCATCATCGAATATTATAATCTAATGATCAAATATTTTACAACTATATGACATAAGTCCACACTATAGTTAATCTTTAGTAATTAAATTTGAGGTACTATTTATTCATTTGAATAAATAAAATTTAGGAGAGGGTTACTTCGGTCAAAAACTTTATCTTAAATTAGATTACGTCACCCTCCACTTCCACTTCCTTCCTTCGGACCTTTACTCATTCCATGGAAGTCAAAAGATCTCCTTTTTTTCTGTAACTAAGAAGGTGTATTATGAAAAAAAAAAAATTGGGTATTTTATATATTACACCCTATGTTTATTTATTTTTAACAATTTTATAATCCAGCCCTTATTTTTTTTATAATTTTTATTCAACACCGAGAACTTACAGTGTATTACGAGAAAAGAGAGGGTATTTTATATATTACACTTTATATTTTACTTATTTTATGATTCATATTTTATTTTAACGAATGTTATAATTCGACCCCTAATTTTTATAATTTTTATTTAACACTGAGATATTATTTTAATTAATTAATATAAATTAAATTATTAAAATACTCTCATCATTTTATAATAGAATATTTCTTTGTCGATACTTTTTAAATCAACGGAGATTGTTAAATAAAAATTATAAGAAAAAAAAGTAGGAGTCCGCTCAGAATAGATAAAACATAGGGTGTAACTTGTAAAATTACTATTTAAACTTTGATGAGTCCCTTAAATTAGTGCTCATTTAGTTCTAGATCCGAAGGTAGGTGATGGTTAGGTTCAATTATTGCAATAAAAGTATGGGGGAACTGTTTGATAAGATGTCATGCCATGTCACGACCCACAAGCTGGGTGGGATAAAATAATAGCTATCTAATTATTCCCAATGCTTTGAATTATTGAAGTCGACAACTAGCTCTGGACAAATTTATATCAACCGTACACTTGTCTATGTTCCAAAGTTGTCTGCTTCTCGGTAGGTTTGTAATTTTAATTGAATAAACTTAATTAATAAATTAGATATTAATTTTCTTTTCTTTTCTTTTCTTGTTTGTTTTAAGATCTCAGTATTGAGTTATTCTATCTATGTTTCACGAACTGAGCTTGAGCTGAATTAATTATCCCGGCGGCCCTAATTCTTGGCCATTATTCAGGTTTTGGCCACTTGGAACAAAAGACAGCATAAGATAGAGGGAGAAAGGGATAAGAGTACCGATAATGATGGATCAAAGGAAGGACTTATTCATGCATTTATAGATAAAAGGCACTGGATGATTGAGTTTTGATTGGAGAAATTGGATTGGTGGGTGCAATAATTATCTTAACCCCCCCTTTTGATTTAGGAATCATAAAACAATCTATTCCAAAATAATAGCTAAATATTAAAATAGTTGTTGTAAGGAGGATAAGATGGAAAATTACTAGAGAAATAATTTTCTTAGAAGGGTCTTCAAGAACAGAGGGGGCATTGTAAATGTGTCCAGTGTACTGTAGATATTGGGTTTTTTTTAATGAAGTTTAGATATCGTAATAATCCTATTCAGCGGTATAAATATTATTATTTAAAATTATATCTTATAAGTTAAATCTACTTTAAATCAAATCAAAAGGTATTTACCATAATTTTATAAAAAAAATATAATACTTATTTCTTATTTTTTTCACTTTATTTTATATCAAATATTAGTGAATATAGGAATGATTATTCTTAGAATAAATTTTACTTTGATAATAACAATTAAGAATTGTTATTCCAATTTCAACCTATTAATCCACGTATAAATGATGCCAAATGAATAATGGCAATTCTAGAATAGGTTTTCATATTTATTATTTTTAACATGAGAAATTTATTTTAGGAATAACTAATTCTATATTTACTTATATTTTAAATTAATTATTTTTATGTGATATAAAGTGAATATAAGAAAAGATGAAAAGAAATTATCTTTTAGGAGAGTATGTAAATATTTTTTAATTTTGGTACAAAGTAGATTGATGGATAAATATTAATATTAAATTAGTGTGTGATATAAAATATAATTTAATAAATAATATATATATATTATAGAATAGATTTGTTATGATGTTTAGTTATTATAATAAAATAAAGAATTATATTATGGAGCAAGGAACTAAAAACTATTTTGAAATGATGGGAGCTTAATTATTCAACCAAACAATGTAATTAAATAGTTATGCTACAAATTATTTGTCTATGTAGATAGGCAATATGAATTATTTGTCAAAGTAGTTGATTTGTGGATAATGTGAGTAACAACTATAGAAGGAGATATAAATGCACTCATAAAAATTATAATATTATTACGTCAGACTACTAGCATAAGTAATTAAAAGAGATTAAGAATTTAAACTCATATATAAATGTAAGATGAAGCAAATATAATAGTTATGATATTTTTTTATAAGAGAGTTGATATAGTTGTCTAACATATTTATAATAGAGAGTTAGACACATTGTCCAGTATATAATCTAGGAACTACATGCTCTTAAATTATCAGAAAAATAAAACTATAATTTTATTAAAAATATAATTCATTAAGATAAAAAAAAAAGTTTGTAAAATATATAAATCATTGAAATAATTACTTAACATTTATATGATTTCTTATGCGATACTAACCTATATTATATTTACTAAGACTCATTAGATAACTCCCTAACTTATATTAAATAAATATTAATTTCCACAATTTTATTTATAGCCCAGGTAATGCAACATCAATTGAAAGTCACCTATTTAGCCAAATAAATTTATAAGTGACCTATTTGGGTCAATTGCATACGTCTTTTTTATAGAACTTAGCATTTAGCTAAGGTCCGGGTCATTTCACTGCCCATTTTATCAGAATACAAAATAATTCCTAGCTCTAGAGAGATCAAATATAAAATACTACAAACTCTCCTGAAAATTTATTGTCTACCTAGTTTGGCTAACCAATCGGCTGCTCTGTTTCCTTCTCTATACGTGTGGAGAAACTTGATCCTCTTGAAAGATAACAGCATATTGAAACAGTTATGAACTACCCCGCTTAGGCGCTATGAACAGTTGTCCTCACCTCTGAATATCTTGACTATTGATAGTGCGTCAGTTTCAACAATTACTTGCTCTCATTTCCCACAAGCTTCTCTTAACCCTGTCTACAGCGCCCAGACTTCGTTGTAGCTAGTGGAGTCCGCAATAGTTGGTTCTGGTGCCGCTTGCAAAAAGGTACCATTCTCATCACTTATGATAAAGCCAGCCCTGCCCTGATACTCTCCTGCCTTCCAAGATCCATCAACATTGATTTTAACCCACCCTTGTTGAGCGTGTTTCCACCGGATGTTAATATTATAATTATTCGATCTCACAAAAACTTCCCTATCTTTCAAGTAGTCCTAAGCTAGCATAGCTGCCTTACTAGCCACAACCCGCGCCGTTGCGCTCTTCCCTTGAAAAATTCTTTAATTACGTTCTTTCTAAATTGACTTAACCATTATATCCGACTTTTGATCTAACCAGTCTGGTTCAGCCATGAAGCTTTGACCTCTACTCATCTTAACTGGTTCTGCACAACAAGCTCATACTTCACTGGCGAACCGGTAGGTGCAGAAGAGGTGTGTGGCCGATTCTAGTAAATCGCATACTTAAAAACAAAACTAATTTGGCAATTTTGCTCCATAGCAGATGTTGGCCCATAGGCTGGCCCATTACATCTTATACACGTCTGCAGCGGATCTTCTACAGCCTCGAGAGCATAAATTTTCTGCTCCATGATACGTTCCTGGGTTGGCTCACAAAAGCAGATGAGAAGGTTTAAACTTAGTATTTGATCTTTGAGGGACCAATCAAAGACTATTATCTTGGCTGTGTATGTGTGTGTGTGGACAAGGATATATGCATTAAAAACTACCATCTTTTGCTCACATTTCTTACTATTCTTTAATAAATTCTTCATTCATATGCCACCCTCTTGTTCTTGCTTGGCTATTTCAATCCTCTTCTTTTAATACAAAGCTACCCAAAGTTGCTATTATTCATTAATGCTTTATTTATGCTTTTAAGCTACAAAACAAAGATCAGGTTAGTGAATGCTCCCAAACACTAGGCAGAAATAGGCCGTTCTCCAATTATTGAAGTCAATAGGTCCATTCGTTTCAAAAGAAAAGAACAAATTTGTTCTTTTTTCCCTTCATTTCCCTTCCTTTTCAATTACATTCTCCCATCTCACTGCAGGGAAGCAAAGGGTCAATAGAGAAGTTATTACCATTTTGCATAACTCTGATGTGAGTTTTTGGACTTCAAATCCTGCAAATGATTTGATGGATTAGTTGATAAATAGAAATTAACCTAATTTCTTGTGGCATCTTTATCTACGAAGTGCACGAGAAAGAAAGGAACAAGATGCGTGCACTTGATTAACAAATGAAGATGGGTAGTGATGAGTAGTACCACTTTGGCATCCAATCACCATAAGAAAATATCAAATCAAAGAAATAAGTAGTGTTCATAACATTGACTGCGCTTAAATAAGTGAATGTTAGCATCAAAGACTGTTCACAAATAGTTTGATTCCACTCATTCTAACATACAACTAGTTCTGAATTTCTATATCTTTTCAGCATGAAGCCTTGATCTTATGAGTTTGGATTAATTTGAATGACTTGTAGCGTTTCAAGAGAGGCCACACCAGTGAGAAGAGTGGAGATATACGAGTTAGTTTTAATTGAAAAGAGCAAATAGGATCCAAGAATTATAAACCATAAGCACATGTATGAAGGCAATTCCTACCTTGATTCCTTGTTTGAGACTTGATGTAGATCCTATGATGTACTTAACCCAGCTCAGGCCAGCTACAAGTGGACCAAAGTGGTTGGAGATGAGATGAGCAGTGGCATTAAATGCCACATGTGGTCATGTCAGTCTTTGCTCTTCAGACGCATCCAATTCAACAACATCTCAGATCTTTGAACAAGAAGAGACCTCTGAGAAATTCTTGTACAAATAAATTAAGACATGAGTACATCTTCTGAAGGACCAACTTGGCACAATTTGATGCAAACTTTTGTCAAGAAAATTTACAAAGTTGTACACTTTTGGCTCTTATTAGGAGTAGAGTGTGAGTAGCCCTTCATTAAGTGGTGGGGGTTCTTAACTTTTAGAAAAGAATCATTAAAAAAGACTTGGTTGCTGTCTTTGAAGCTATCATACAGAGCAATTGGCATAAACTAAGGAGCTAGATTGAAGTTAGCTTTCTTATCCATCTGACCTTATTCAATTAAACTAGTTAATCAAGTTGCTAATAGCCATAAGCACATGTACTAGCTTCTTTGTAATATATATATATATACACACACACAAATATGAGAGTTGAGAGTTTGATGAATGTGGTCCCTTTCAGTGCTACTCACCCTTATCTATATTACGATACAAGACTTGAAGCTTGTATTCTACTATGGATGCCTTGTCCTTTTCTATTGAAAGTAGTGCTATATAATCCACATATGATATCAACAACACTTGAAGGAAGAGAAGCGACTACAAGTGTGAGAGAGAGAGAGAGTAGAGAAAGAGAGATGGATATAGGGGTTAAGTCTTTGCTTAGTTTGTGCCTGATTGGTGTGTGTTGCTTGGCCTTATACTTCTACAAGATTATCTGGTCAGTCCCTGAAAGGATCCGAAAGCAACTACGGCGACAAGGGATCGACGGCCCTCCGCCGTCGTTCCCTTACGGAAATCTTCTCGACATGAAGAGGCTCGTCGTGGCGGCCGCAGCCAAAGGTGGAGGAAGAAGAAGAAGTAGAAGAAGAGGAGGAGGAGGAGGAGAAGAAGTTATACAGCATGACTACAGGTCTTCTGTGTTTCCTCACTATGAGCAATGGAGGAATGAGTATGGTATGAATCTTTCTAACCTCAATCTTCCTCAGTTTCAAAGGAACACTAGTATTGTAGAGGATAAGGAATAGAACATGTAGACTTATATTTGCTCTATTGACTAGTTGTTATAATTGTTTAAGCTGTAGATGGCAAAGGTTTCTGGACTATTCATTGGAGGGGATTAATTAATGAGGTTTAATTACATTTGAGACTAAATAATTAGCATCAAAACAATTGATGCGGTTTTGTTACATATACTTTTGTCCGCATGATCGGATTATATATGATTTTATGTGCACGATGGTCATGGTACATAGGCATGCATGGGCATGCATCTCTCTCCTGCTTCATTCGCAGGAGATCCTCTGCAACACCCAACTGTTAGTTTCTGTAGCAAATTAAGAGATGCCAAATAAGGGAGCGTTAGGAAATTGGTGCAGCCGGATCTGCGGGGGATCGGTGCGGATGATGCAAATCCCATGTTTGGCGGGATATATATATATATATATCTTAAAGATACCATGAATGGTCATTCTCATGAGCATGGGGGTCTCATTCACTAGGGTTTCGCCCCCACCCCGAATCATATGAATCTCGATAGCAAGGGACCGATTACCAAATTAGCCCTAAACTTAATGCTCAAATTATAAATGTCAACTAATTCAATTGAACCTATCAGTGATAAATTATTTGAATAAACAGCTTTATTTTTTAGATGAAATTCTGATAAATTCAGCTAAGGTTGATTTTTTTTTTCTTTTTGTTCGTATAAAACGCTATTGATAATATTAAGTTTGAGGTGTTAGCCGGCTTCGCAATCTGTTATCTATTATCTGTTAATACATGGTATTAGAGGTGGTACACGGGGGTGTGTGTTAAAGACATAATATACATTATTATCCGATTACATAAACAATGAACTGAAATTATGTCAAGTGCTCTCAGAACTATGATGAAATGTAATAATATGGCAGTAGATCTTTCACCACTTCCAATTTGCAGAAGGAAAGTATCACATAAGTAGTTAAAAAAAAAAACCTGCTGGGCTCTTTGTTTCTTGATTCATTGTATTGTGCTCTTTCAAGTACTTGTCAAGATTGTGCAGCTTAGACTACTCAGTCCCTTACAAAAGAGATGGGCCTACAAAAAAAATGTTAAAAAGGAGGTAGTTTATCTTCTTCTTTTTCAAATATTTTTGGACCCTACTAGGGTTTTTGGATATGACCCACTTCAACATACATATAAATATACATATATATTATGATTTTATTTATTTATTTATTTATTCTTTTTCCTGTGGGTGTGTGTGTCTTTGTAGGTCCAGTGTTCTCATATAGAATGGGTAACATAGTAATGTTACATGTGAGCCAGCCAGAGGTGG
This sequence comes from Typha angustifolia, assembly GCF_048772165.1. Taxonomy (NCBI): domain Eukaryota; kingdom Viridiplantae; phylum Streptophyta; class Magnoliopsida; order Poales; family Typhaceae; genus Typha; species Typha angustifolia. The sequence goes on along the minus strand of NC_133252.1, from coordinate 2,835,421 downwards.
TGAGGGACATCAGTCTGTGTGTGTCTCTGGATCTGGGGAAGGGCAGCTACCTGAAGAAGACCCACGAGCCTTTATTTGGCCAAGGCATCCTCAAGTCCAATGGGGAGACTTGGGCCCACCAAAGAAAGATCATAGCACCTGAGTTCTTTTTGGACAAGGTTAAGGTAAATGCCCTATAAAAACACTTAGACTTTGGCTTCCAGGCATATAATTTTTACTTTGCTTATAGAGAAATTAAAATTTTAATAGTGGCCTAATTAAACTGCTGGTGAGATTTTTAATCTTGTAGAGGGTAATCAATCTATCATTTTATATAGAGTTAATATATTTTTAACTCATCCATCTACTTCCAACATATACATTTTAGTTTTTTTTTTTTGTCACTAGCAAGGTATCTAATAGTACAATAATTTCCCTTTTTTTGAAAAAAATAAATAAATATAGTTATCAAATTATTATTCTTCTCTCAAAAAGTAAAAATAAAAATAAAAATAAATATAGTTATCAAATTAATGCAGCCCAAGTAATTTTTCACATATAATGCAGGGCATGATGGATCTGATGATAGATTGTACATACCCATTACTGAAAGCATGGGAGGATAAAGTGGAGCAGAATGGAGGAATGGTGGAGATGAAGATTGATGATGATCTGAGAACCTACTCTGCTGATATAATTTCTAGGGCTTGTTTTGGGAGCAGCTATGTCAAAGGAAAGGAGATCTTTATGAAGCTTAGAGCTCTACAGAGGGTTGTCTCAAAACCTAATATGTTTGCTGAAATTACTGGCTTCAGGTTCATTCCTCCTTATTCCTTCTCCTATCTTATTATAATTATTAATAAATGAGTTTAATTTAGAGGTGATAATTAAATTAAATATTATTTTTTTAAAAAAAAAGTGGGAATTTAATATGTCCCAACTAAACCTAGCTATCTATATTAATTGATCTTGCAATGTGAAATGATTTAACTCTTTAAGCACTATCTTATTAGCGATAAGTAGGTCAAATGTAAAATTAATATTTATATATATACCTCTCAAAATATATATTATTTTAAATTAGTCTTAATAATTTATAGAAATATTCTTAACTAAGAAAAATAAGAATATTTTCATCTTTTTATGTCTAAATTATTTAAATTATTTAAGTTTTAAAAGGTATACATACAAATACTAAATTAAGAGGGGGGTACGAGTAAATAGAGGATTTTTGAAGGGTATATATGCACACACACAAAAAAAACCCCTATGTTATAAAGGGCTATTTCTTAGGGTTTTTTTGTATCTATTATGGCAGATACCTTCCGACGAAGCGGAACCGAGAGGCGTGGAGACTGAACAGAGAAATCCACTCCCTGATACTGAAAATAGTGAAGGAGAGTGAAAGAGGAGGGGAGAAGAACTTACTGCGTGCAATCCTACGCAACGCGAGCGGCGACGAGATGGGGAAAGCTGATAGGTTCGTAGTCGACAATTGCAAGAGCATATACTTCGCGGGCCACGAGACCACCGCGGTGACCGCCACGTGGAGCCTCATGCTGCTCGGGCTGCATCCCGAGTGGCAAGCTCGCGTGCGCGAGGAGGTGGTCGACTTGACCGCCGGTGGCCGCCCGCCGGATGCTCGATCGCTGCACAAGATGAAGGCGGTGAGTTCTTACTTTTCACTACTTCACGCCCCGCCCCGTCTTCTTTTTACTATTTCTATTTCAATCCTTACTCTCTTCTTTTTTTCAACAAAAAAATAAACTAAATTAGAGTGAAAAATTACAATTAACACCTTATATTTTGACTCTATTATAAATAAAGTTGTGGGACGAAATAAAAGGTTTATGATATTTTTATTTATCTTTTCCCTAAATTAATCATTATCTCTTTCTTGCCGTATGAATTTTAATATTAAATATAAATAGTTTTGGATTAATGGTTTTACCTTATATTATATTTGTCTAACGAAATGCAAGGCTCTATTTGTAAATAATAATAATAAAAAGAGAGTTGTTTGTAATTTTCTCTAACATTAAAATTTTAAAATTACTCCCTTTGTTCGCAAATCGGAGAGGATCCGGATTCTTGATGCAAAATCACACTGGCCCAATAATGCAAAATTATGGGTAAATATGCAAGGAAGGCCTAATGGGTTGGGTTTATATCTCAAGATACCACTAGTAACTCTTCTTCCATGTCTAACTTCCACATCTATTTCAACTGCAGCTAACCATGGTGATCCAGGAGACACTCCGGCTATACCCGCCGGGAGCGTTTGTGTCGCGGGAGACACTCCAGGAGATGAAGTTCGGTGGCATCCACATCCCGAAAGGCGTCAACGTCTATGTCCCGGTCTCGACGCTGCACCATGATCCTAAAATCTGGGGAGAGGACGTCGACGAGTTCAATCCGGCGAGGTTCGCCAATGGAGTCATCGGAGCTTGCCAGCTTCCGCACATGTACTTGCCGTTCGGGGCAGGGACTCGGACTTGCCTTGGCCAAAACTTCGCCATGGTTGAGCTAAAAATTGTTCTGTCACTCATCCTGTCAAAGTTTCAATTCACTCTATCACCAAAATATCATCACTCTCCTGCCCTGAGATTGATAGTGGAACCTGAATTTGGAGTGGATCTCATAATGAAGAAGGTAGAACCAAAATTTGATCACCGAATGGAAAAGAAAACTAGTTGAGCTGATATGTGCAACATTTTACATCTTGACATAGCAATCATTTTTTTCAATATAACTTATTGCAGTTCTGGAGGATATTTTCAGTACCTAAGAACAAACTGATGCAAAATTTTATCCTAAATTTGTAACTCAAGACAACAAAGTGACAGCATTATTTGTCTTAAATCCATCCCAATTCAAATGCACTTCCACCTTAACATATCTAACAGTTCTTTCTGTTTCAAAACATGTCTGGACATCAAGCAATATCTTGAAATCAAACTGAGGAAAAACTTGCTCCTACAAAACAATATTTGCATGAAAATAGGAAAAATCTCCTGAATGACCTTCTCGTAATGACCAAATTGCCAAATTATCTATGTATATCCTACCACAAGGGCAAGGTTGCATTTCCTAGAATGATTAAGTAAATAATTAGTTTCATTCTGTGGGAAAATAGATTGAACACAGAGCTTCAAGCTAAAGAAACTATGCCTCCTAAATCAGCCTGAAATCAGCTTCACAACAATAATAATAGCATTGAGAACTATCAACGGCATTCTCAGATACTGGGTGGCATAAATAAGCCCAATGAATTGGCCTTTCAATGATTTTGTTTGGCCATTTCCTGAAACTTCAGAGAAACTCCATCCCCTGGGCGCAAGAAAGCGGTCCTCATTTAAAATTGCCAAAGCATTTGCAAGAAGAAGTATTCCTTCTAGCAATGTCCACAACCCCATACCTGCATGATATGCTTCTATTATTTCATCATTGTCGCAGCTGATCTTGATCAAATCAAAAGTTCCAATCTCAACAGTATAACAGATTATTAGATGCTTGTATGATATATTATTAAGTGCAGGCATAATTTTGATTTTCAAAAGTTGGTAAGCAAGTGCCCCAATAACAAAAGAGAGTACCTAACTAGCTGCTAAAATGTCTCTCCTAATTAAACATATTGGACATGTATCAACAAACAAAAACAAATGGAAACAGAAAATACAGTAAAGGGCACCAAGAGGAAAGTACGTAGGAAAAAAAAATCATATTACAGAATAATGTCATTCTAATTAGTCAATATAAAAATTCAGTAAATATGCCTTGTTCTCATTAAATGCATGGGCACTATCCTAATTGAATTTCCAAGTCAGAATTCCAGGCAATATACTATGCAAAATTGCAAATTGGAATAGGCATACAATTAAAGTAGATTCTGAAGACTGCAAGTTATAAAAAGTTGATCTTGAAAAAACAGCAATACAAATAAGGGAAGTACCAAACAAGCCAAATATCTTAATGAACATATAAAAGGTATGGCGAAAATAGCATGTCAAAAAAAATAATAATAAGTATATCTTTGCATTACAGAGAGAAACACCAGTGATACAAGAAGATGTTAAATCTATTTATAAATCATAGATCATCATGTTGAAACTTGAAAGTCAGAGCCAACACAAGTATAATAAGCTGGAACATTCCTAAGGCATATCATAATGATACTTGACATAGATTATCCACAATATTTGTACTCCTAAAACTAACTAAAATAGTTCACTGACTATTTATAAAAAACAACAAGATAGCATGCCAATCTGTTATTATATGGCATGTGATGATGTGAAGATCATCAGTAAGAAATTGCCATTTAACTGTTGGCAACTTGTAGGATTACACTCCAATCAACATGATGATTATGTTTGTATTTGTATTAAATTATAATATCGTCTGATAAGCAAGACAAAAAGAAAAATGTTTGCATCATATCTTACTGGAAAAGTCTGAAGTGCTTCAAATTGATAGAGATGCTCACAATTATCTGATTATGTAATAGTATAATAATTACCTAGATTTTTAAGCTCCCACATTCTCTTTCAATGGTAGATGACTTTACAGGACAGGGTTATTCAACAGTGATTTATCAGAATCAGAAAGAATAAAAGATTAAAAGTATGGTGTGCCCTAAAGTATACATGCCAATTCGATGACAAGTTTTATGCGAAGTTATATAAACTAAAGCAACACGTAGATTATCTCTTCTTCTTTTTTTGAAAAAAGTCCGTAGACAGATAATTCATTAAACTTCAAATAAAGGTTACAATATATACATAATAAAAGAAGGGAAGATAGGATAACATCCTAAAACAAGCCTCGCTCTTGACTGAATTACAGACTGACCAATAGTTAATCCAGTGTATCAATATGTAACATTCTAGTATTTAGGCAAAAAATAAAACGGAGGGGATAGGACATCGGCCCTAGAACAAGCCTCCCTCTTGGTCTACCAAGATTGTCCTCCAAAGAAGAACCAGCTGCATGAGATTAGGATTCAGAGAGTTTCTCAACAAAGGGTCGGCGTCCTATGACTTTCACTAGCTAAAATAGACCCAATCATGACAAGAAACCAAATTCGGCCCCTAATGAAACCCTACTTGACAGCAGCTAGCACTGCAGCAAGGCCCAATACGGCAAGACTACCACCTAACTACTGTCATGGCGGATCGGCAAGGAGAGGGCAGCGCGGGAGATCAGCGAAGTTAGAGGTGAAGGAGGTCCAGAGTAGGAGAAGAAGGAGGTGTCGGGCCTCGACTAGGTAGCTAGGCAGCTCAGCACCGCCACCTACTCATTCGGCTAGCCCCTAACCTTGAGAGGAGGGAGAGAAAGAAGTTGAGGGAAAAGAGGGATGGAAGAGAGAGGCCTTGCAGGAGAAATCCTCTCCCCCTCCCCTAGCGCGCCGGCTAGAGGAGGGAAGGTCTGCGAGAAGAACCCCTCACGCGAGGGGGAGAAAAAGGCGACCAAACCCTAGCAGAGCAAACGTAGATTATCTTGTGATGACCACAATCTAGATTCTATCTCTTGTTTTGCTCAACAACACCACAGTTATGAGAAAGTTAGATTCAATGCTCCTTTCATATTGGCAAATCCCTCCCAGATTCTTTCTTTTTGCAATATTATTGTTGGATGAATTGCCCTTCTGATCCTCATAAAATTGACCTCTAATTTTTTTTCAAATTCAATATTAAGTCCCACCCAAGACTGTACGTTCCAATGCTAATTGCTATAACCTTCTCCTAGCAGCAAGAAAACACCTTCTGCATTATTAAACAGCATTCTAAAGTACTTTGAAAATTACTACAAGAAAAGTCTAGCTCCAAACTATATTTCTACCAAACTCCCCTGGACACCTATAGCTTTATGCCAGTAAATCTGATCACCGTCTTCATCCCTATAGACTTGCAAGCTAAGAAGGTCACAACTAAAAAACACCCTAAGGAGAACTTCAAAGAAAAACATAAAACCTTTGATGTTGTCAGGTTGCTCTTGCAAAAAGTAGAAACCATGACTGGAAACTAAAATACTTCCAACTAAGTAATAGAAAAATAGAAAAGTAAAATGCCCCATAAGCAATTTGTAGTAAATCAAACATAGTCCTCATCAAATCGATTGATGTGAGTAACATTCAAAATTCACAGCAACAATACATAGTACATAGCTTAAAGGTTCCCAATGTAATTCAATCCAGCAAACACAAAACTTTACCTGCGGAAGACCCAATCAAGATCATAGGCGGTGCTTAGAAAAGAAAAGAAAGAAAATTTGAGTGAGTTGAATCCAATCTAAAGAATCTTGACATTATTTCCGAAATAGGAGGCAAAGTTGGACGAATTGAATCGAGATCTTTCTATGTCGGGCCAAAACGAGACGAATTGTTTGTAAGTTGAATTGGTTTTGGAGCAAAAGAAACATCTAAGTTGAAATAGATTAAAGAACTATAAATTGGTTGATTGGGTCGGTGATGCTTACCTCGATTGGATTCTTAGAGAAAAGAAGAGAAGTAATCTCGCCTTCCACCTTCGCCTTCACCTTCGCCTCCAGTCTAACGCACCGTCTCCGTCTTCTAACATTGGGGGATTTCGTAGTCATTGGTTTAGGGCAAGTTTTAAAACGCCTCTCTTTCTCGATCTAATTTGAAATTTAAATTTGAAATATGTTTCAAAGAAATAGAACGTTCATTTGTTATGCCGTTAGTTTTGAGGCAAAATAGACGGTCTTTAGGAAACTATATTATTAAAGAGAAATTACACCCTATCTAGTTTTATTTGAGCGAGTTATTTTTTATCATATTTAATTAATGTTAGAAGTCAAATTTAAAAATATTTATTAAAAATAAAATTCTAGGTAATTAGTTAAATTTTTTAATACATCAAAAAAAATACTGATATATATATATATATATTCTATTATTATCATTTGAAATTCAATAGATATTATTTTGAATACATTCAAAAGCTTAATCAGTTATTTATAATTTTATCTCTAATAATATCTTTAAATTTGACTTATTAATTAGTCAAATATGATAAAAATAAAATAAAAATTTCAGTCTGAATATTATCACAATAGAATAAAGTGATTCAACTAAAACTATACACAGAGTTAAATTAAAAATTTAGGCCATAAAATAACGATTGGATCAAACTAAAGTCTAAAGGTCATAAAATAGAGCGTCAAGGATAATAGAAACAAAGTATATAATGCTTTTTTGGGTCATTTGTATGAAAAATCAAACATGCTTTCGATCATGCAGTCACTTTTCTATTTGTTTTACTTGGCACAACTACTTAGACTCATTTCTATAGTAAATAAAGAATTTCTAAGCCAAGATTGATCTCTGAGATGATCAGAGGAGAGCTTAAGTTCATGGTTGCAAACTGGCCGAGCTTGATTGTGCCTATGTATGATCAAGTTCAGCTCAAAATTAATTTCAAGCCTCAATATGCTGTTCAACCTCACCTTGATGGAATTCTAATGCCAGCCCAATTCGAGCTCGAGCCTTGAGAAGTCGGTCTACGTTGAAGGTCATCAACAGGTTCACCGATGGAGTCACCGGAGCTTGTCAGCTTCCACACATGTACTTGCCGTCGGCCGGGGACTCGGACTTGCCTCAGGCAAAACTTCAGCATGGTTGAGATAAAGATAGTTCTGCCGTGCATCCTGTCAAAGTTTCAATTCACTGTCACCAAAGTATAATCACACTCCTGCTCTTAGATTGATAGTGAAACCTGAATTTGGAGTAGATCTCATAAAGAAGAAGATAGCACCAAAGTTTGATCAACATATGGAAAAGAAAACTACTTGAGCTGATATGTACATCATTTTACAACTTCAAATAGCAACCAAGTTTTCACAACTTGTAGCAGTTTTCGAGTATATTTCCAATACCCAAGAATAACCTGAATTTGTGACTCAAGACAACAAAGTGGCAGCATTTATCTTAAATCGATTCTCCCAAATGCTCTTCCACCTTAACATAGAGAAAAGGTTTAACAGTTCTTTCTGTTTCAAAGATGTCTGAGCGCTAAGCGATATCTTGAAAACAACCTAAGAAAAAAGATTCCTACACAAAAATATATGCATCAAAATAAGATATTCCCTGAATAAACTTCCCATATTAACAGAGATGCCGCAATTATCTTTGCATATCCCATCACAATGGCAACCAGATCCACTCCTCGTAATCGTTGCATTTCCTAGAACGATTGAGTAAATAAATTAGTAGTTCTTATTCTGTGACAGAATCAAATAAATACTAAGAACTTCAAGCTCAAGAAAGCAAACCTCTCAGGTCAGCCTGAAATCAGCTTCACAACAATAATAATAGCATTGAGAACTATCAATGGCACCCTCAGATACTGTGTAGCATAAATAATGCCAATGAATTGGCCTTTCAGTGATTTTGTTTGGCCATTTCCTGAAACTTCAGAGAAACTCCATCCCCTGGGAGCAAGAAATCGGTCTTCATTTAATATTGCCAAAGCATTCGCAAGAAGTAGTATTCCTTCGAGCAATGTCCACAAGCCCATTCCTGCATGATATTCCTCCATTATTTCATTACACTAACAGCTGATCTTGTTCAAATCAGAAATGTCAATCACAATAACTTAGCAGATTACAGAATGTTTGTATGAATTTGATACTAAAAAGTTGCTTCGTTAAGCAAGTGCCCTAATACCAATTAAGATCATGTAACTACCTGCTAGATGTTTCTCCTAGTTAAACAGTTTGGACATATAGGAAGTAGAATAAACAAAACAAATAGAAAAAATTAAGTACCGTGGAAGAGTAGATTAGGAAAATGCATTGGAAATCGTATCGCAGATAGACAAGTAGTGGTAATCTAAACAGGCATTATAAAAATTCAATTGTTCAATAAATATGCCTTGAACTAGTTTAATATGTGAGGACTATCCTAATTCAAAGCTCCAAACTAGACTGCAACATGACAGTACACTATGCAAAGGGAATAAACACACCATTTAAAGAAGAATTTCTGAAGTCATAAGAATGTGATCTTGATCCGCCAACAAATAAGGGAAGTGACATCCAAGCCAAATATCTTAAAGGACACATAAACAGTACATCAAATATAGGGTGTCAAAAGGAAATAACAAGTATATGTTGACAAAAAGAGAGAGAAACACCAGCTACAAAAGAAGAGGTTGTATTTATTTATAAATCACATATGATCCTGTTGATGGACTGAGGCCACACAATGAAGATAATAGTCTGGAAAAGTCTTAATGCATATTGTAATAATGCTCAATATAATCATCCCAACCTTCTTACTCCTAACACCACCAGAATATATTGCTGATCTGTTGTAATTTATAAGCATTAAGCAATGTTATGCTAACATGCCAAATTGTTCAGGCATTTGCTATTTTATACATGTGAAGAGCAGCAGTAAGAAATTGCTAATGAATTGTTGGTAAGTTGTAGATTCCATTTCATTTCATGTAGCATCCTCAGAAAAGCAAGCCAAAAAGAAAATGCTGGCATCACATATTAATCATGCAATGTCTAAAATAGCCAAAATGCTCCCAATTCTCTGATTATCTAATACCTATACAAATTTTTAAGCTTCCATATTCTGTTTCAGTGGTAGATGAAGAAACTATGTATCAACATGGAATGACCAAAAGGTTATATAAACTAAAACTAAAGCAAGCCATATATTCTCTTGTGATGACCACAATGTAGATTCTATCTCCTGTTTCGCCTAGCAGCACCACAGTTCTGAGAAAAGCTAGATTAATGCTACTTGAAGATTTGGCAAAAGCCTCCCAGATTCTCCGGTTCTCCCGTTTTGCAATGTTATCCATTTTGTTGGATGAATCCCCCTTCTTATCCTTACCTAAGTGGCCTCTAAATGTTATCAAATTCAATCTTAAGGCCCACCCTAGACTCTAAATGATTAATAGGAGTTAGACTGAAGTACATTCCAAGTCTGATTGTTTACAACCTTCTCCTAGCAGCATGAAAATGCCTTTTGCATTACTCAAACATCACTTTAAGCTCATTTGGAAATTACTATAAGAAAAGTCTACCCCCAGGACACCTGTAGTTTCATGTCATTAAATCTAATTGCCATCTTCTTCCTTGTGGACTTGCAAGCTAAGAAAGTTGACAACTAAAAAACATCCTAAAGCTCCAAACTATATTTACCTAACCCCACTGGAATGTGGAAACCTATAGCCTATAGCTTTATGTCACTAGATCTAGATCTAATCACCGTCTTCTTCCCTATGGTCTTTGCAAGCTAAGAAAGCAACAGCTAACAAGCATTCTAAAGAGAACCTCAATTTGAAAAAAAAAAAGAAGAAGAAAAACTTTGACGTTGCCAGGTCGATCTTTCAAATTAGCAACCGCCACTGAAAATAAAATACTGGCATATTCGTAGGAAAAACTCGAGCGATCAGAAAATTTAGGACTTTCATAAGCTATTTCTACTAAATCTAACATGGTTCTCATCAAATCTCTTGATGCGGGTTACAGTCAAAATTAGCTTAAAGGTCCCCAATCGAATTCAATTCAATGAACGCATAAAGTTTTCATCTTTTCTCATAATTGACCAGTTCGTTTCTCCACCGAGAAACCAAGAAACAATCCGCTTGGGGACGAATGAATCTAGAATCTTGACATTTTCTTCAATATAGGAAGCAAAGTTGGACGAAGTGAATCCAGATCTTCCGAGACCGGGTCAAAACGAGATGAATTTGTTTGAAAGTTGAATTGATTTTGGAGCACAAGAAACTTCTAAGTTGAAATAGATTAAAGAACTAGTAAATTGGCTGATTGGGTCAGCGATGCGTACCTCGATTAGATTCTTAGAGAAAAGAAGAAGAGCAATATCTCGCCTTCGCCTGCATCCAACGCATAGTCTAAAGTAAACTTCATCTCTTTCCTAATTTTCGAAAGAGCCCCACTTTTTTTTCTCCCTCTTTTTTCAAGAACTTACTTTTGATCCTCAAATTGGTAGTCAATTTCAATCGTGAAATTCCAGTTGAAACTCGACATTTACCGTACCTTGAGCTCAAATTGGCTAATTCAGGCTTGATTTAAACTCGAACCGGATAAAGATTTATGTAAGAACTCTTAAAAGAGATAGATTGTGGTACTAGATTTGAACTATTAGATCAAGCATAATCGAGCCAGTTCGATAATAATTTTGAACCCAAATTAGCTATTTAGACTTGCTTTCCTTATATCCTAATTGCGTTCAATAAAAGCCAAAGTCAACCCGAGTTCGAGTCATGTATGAGCATTCTACATTTCATGTTATCTATAAACTACCTTAATTCTTGGTGCTTAAATTTCCCTAATCCTTGGTGAAAGTTTAGCCACCCTTGGTCCGCTCACCACCGACCTCTTCTTCCTCTATTTGTAGTTGCTTTGGTGTTGTTGCTTGGGAACTATGGTGTCTTTGATTTGTCTAAGCTTTCTTTTGTTGGTTGGGAATTTGTTGTACTGAGAGAAGATGCATCTGGCCTCACTCATCTCTCTCCCTTTGCTTTTGCTTCTTTAGGGTTTGTAAAAAAGATTTATTACAGTTTTACACTTTTTAAGTATATTATTGGTCTTTAAAAATTATTTAGTGGTTTAGTGGCTTGACTCGATTCAATTAATAGCTCGACAGACAGTGTTGTTAGTTTAAAAGAACAGTTCGGCAGTACGATAGTTTAGAATAGATCTCGACGACATTTGATTCAGAGAAATTGTTCGACGATGCATATAGCTTAAAACCTAAATTAAACAGCTAAAAAGTTTAGTAGAGACTAAATACTTCTGTATCTAAGAAGGATTGATTTTTTGTTCGGTCTATATCTAACATTCCGGTCCTACAAAGTTGAATAGTTTATGCGTGCGTTATTATCTCAAGCTTTTTAATGCTTCTGTGTAATAATTATTAGTGTACTTGATAGTATGCTTATCTGTACAGCGGCATATAGGCTCCATTTTAATTTCTTCTTCAAAGCAATCATCAGTGTATAGATTTTCTTTAAGAAAAAAGAAAAAGTTGTTGGTCGACAAGATGAATGGTTGTCATATCAATCGCATTCACGTGCGAACATGGAAATGCCCTCAAGGCCATGATCCACTAGTTAACATCATCAACGTGATTCGATTCTAAGTTAAACCGTCAAATTAAAAAGTTCTCCAACCGACTAAACGAATCATGATGGCCTCCCATTCCATGGCAACATGTTAATTAAGATATATTTTTAATTTCTTTTCACTTATAGGCCCTCCTTAGTTCCTAATTACATATATCACCTTGTAAATATGGTACCTACATCTTATGTCACCGCCCTTTAAAAAGTGATTAATTTGGTAAAAAAAAAGTAAAAAAATTCTCATGCAAACTGAGAAGATCGGATCACATCAAAGGGAAATTAGGCTTAATAGATTGAGTTTAATTATCTTATTTAGTTATTTGATTTAGTTAGAATATTAGAAGGTTAGGATTTTATTTAATTAGCTAAATTCAGCTCTGCACAGTTTTAAAAAAATATTCGTAGAATATGCTACACATATTCAAATAATATCAAACCAGTCGGAAAAGGCCTCCAACCTTTAAATCTATAACTTTGATATCTATGACTTCTCCAGATTCGGAATCTATATGTAACAAGGGTTAATCCGAGAAGATAAAGAAGACTAGTTTTATTTGTTTATTAGGGTTTAAATTAATTGTTGATTTGTTATGATTTGTTTGGAGTTGTTTAACTTAGTGAGGAGTCCTAGGGTGAACCTCTATATATATTTGGAGGAAACTCTAATTAGAGTGGTACGAGGATGATCTTCTTGTTATTAGAATTGGCTTTAGCCTTATCTTTTTCCCTCTTATTTCTAGCCATTGGCATCCTCTCCCATCTCCCTTTTTTTCACCACCCAAGTTTTTGATCGACTTTTTCCAGTCTCTAATCACCCTCTTCCATAACAACTTATCACCCTTCACACCACGAACTAAACCTAGCATCCATCTAACCAATGGAGGGCTATCAAGCTATAATCTAAGTTTTAGAACCGTTACGGATCGGATTAGGCCGGTTCGTAGCAAATTCATACTCTATCTTTTCTGTTTAAATAATTCAAATTTCAGCTCTATAATTAATATGTACCATATCAGTATTAAAACAAAATCCAAAAGGTTTTAAGAAGTAGACAAGCAAAAAAAAATCTTCTAGCTATATATAATTCAACCCAAAAAATTATAATTTTCTATCCACAAAAAAAAAAAAAAAAAAAAATCTCAGACGTCACAATCTCTATCCTAATCCACGAATTTTATTTTGGAACAAGGTATCTCTCATGAGAAGCATTAAAATAAAAGAAAGGAAACAAGGATTAAACTTTTTGTCAGTTATCTTCACGACCTAAAACCGGTCTTATTTTAAACTCCAACTGGCTGCCCACATTATGGTGTGTAACGTAACAGCTTACCATGAGCTGCCAAGTACCTGAAACTGCAGAAAATTCATGCATTCGGGGTTGTAGAGGATATTTCTCCCAAACCGCGTAAGAATTTTTATTGGTTTTAACTTTGGTGGGCGCCCACGATCCAAACTGCGTTCCACACCCGATCCCATTCGTCAACGTCTTCGGGTCCACCCCTACACCAACCATAGAAATTAAAAGGCAAAATAATTTATATTAGATCATTGACTCGTTATATAAGGATATTATATACTCGTTATAAAGCCCTATTTTAAGGCCCAATATGATTTTTAACTATGCGAAATTAATCAACCTGCTTTGCCGCCCCATATTTTAAGAAGAAAAGATTACTCCATTGGATGCGCGATAATCCATCAATCATATATACTCAAACTGTTTTTTCTTCTTCTTTTTTTCCTTTGAAGGAAAATTTGTAGACTAATGCATGCATAGAGAAGACAACTTGCATATATTATTTAGAATTGAGCCCGTGCCATCGTTCGTGATTGAACGGCATGGCGAGCTAATAGATGAGCTTCGAAGTTGTTTTTGCCACTAGTGTAACAAACTCTAATCAATAAGTTACGGGATAACCATCTGGTACAATCCTCCTAGAATAGATTTTTGGTTGATCACGTTAACTACTACCTGGCGGTCATTAAATATCCATTTGTCCACATCTGCACGCATTTTTGCTAGAAATTTGATGTCATCTACGATAGCATACACTTCACTGTAGAAGATGCTTTTGCATGTCATGAGAAGCCTTGTTTGCCCTAGTCTGGCCTTCTTCCTGGACTGCAGATGAAGATATCAATACCCCCTAAGTTACAACCCTTCCTAAGTGGCATTAGTCCATTTTTAGTGCTAAGGGTCAAGCTAAGACTTCAGTCGTAGGGATTGGCCAGCTCCCGGAAGTTTGCTAAGACATCAGAGCACCTTTAGCTTTCACCAATACTGTAATCGAGTTAGGTTAGGTTTCTCCCCTCTGAAGATGACCCTATAATATGCCTTTCAGATTTTCTACGCAATTCTAAAGCAAGCGGTATTTTCTTCTAAGGAGAATCGTATGATTAATATACTGAAAAAGGTATTCTAATTCAATTTGAACAAGTGCAATTTAAGTAATAAAATACGTATGATTGTATAAATCATACGTTCACATACACATAATAAAAGAGTGGATGCCACGACGAAGCCCGGCTAAAAGAAGCAGTTTGATAACAGCCGCGTGCACACACGTGAACTGTTGCTTAAGAAGAAACTGTACATAATGGTTGGCATAATTGAATTAGAAGTATAGAATGTTTTCCAGCTGTGGAAGAATATGTGAATAAAAGGTTTCTTAATTTGATGAGATTTAGTATTAATATTGGATGGTTTTTGAAAACAAATTGGAAAGATAGCTATGCATATATATAAAAGTTTAATCATAGGTATTCTATCTCTTTAGACTCCTCCACTCCTTTTAATTACAACAGGGTCATTTTTATTATTATTTTAAAATGATTGCCTAAGTATATAATAATTTTTTGCTCAGTAAATATGATTTTCCTTAATTAATTTACCTTTTTCTTATAGTAACTAGTCTCCAATTCAATAATAATTATAATTATAATTATTTTACTAAATCTAATAGCTAGCAAAGAAGCGTTATCAGCTTTTGTACCTTGAACAATCGGCTTCCCTGCCATTGACTAGTGTTTCCCATCTCCGTCGGACGCGTTCATCCAACTACCTTCGTACCCATCTCCGTCTATAAAAACTCCGCCCAAATCGTTCCCCCTTCTTATTCCAGTCTCCCACGTTATCGGCGCCATTTATCCACGCTATTCCGCTTTTTATTCCTCAAAAAATGGCGGGAATAGAGGGCAATAAGCCCACGATCGCCCCGCGCTTGTCTCACAAGCCGTCCCCCTCCTTCCGCCTCCGCAACCAGAGCCTCAACTCCCTCCGCCTCCACCGCGTCTTCGACCTCTTCGACCACAACGGCGACGGCGAGATCACCGTCGACGAGATCGCCCTCGCCCTCGAACGCCTCGGGCTCGGCGCCGACCGCGACGAGCTCTCGGCCACCGTGGCCGCCTACATCCCGGCCGGCGCCGCCGGCCTCAGCTTCGATGATTTCGAGGAACTCCACCGCGCCCTCGGCGACGCCCTATTCGGATCTCCTCCGCCCGAGGAGGAGAAGGTGGAAGAGGAGGAGAACGACATGAGGGAGGCGTTTAGGGTTTTCGACGAAGACGGCGACGGATTCATCTCCGCCGCCGAGTTGCAGACGGTACTGGGGAAGCTAGGGCTGCCGGAGGCGAGGAGCATGGCGTCGGTGAGGGAGATGATCTGCTCCGTCGATCGGGATCGCGACGGCCGGGTGGATTTCGGCGAGTTCAAGTGCATGATGCAGGGCATAACGGTCAAAGGCGCGTGATCTCGTCTTCTCGTCGGTGTACTTGTACGGTCCTGATTGTATTTCTCCGTCCGTTAATTTTTCGTAGATAAAAACTTTCGCTTTTAATCCGGGGAAGGGGGAAGGAATCCGTGTATCGATTTGGGGATTAATTGGCTGGGTGTTTGAACTAATCGTAGGGGGTGAATTCGTGAATCCTTCTTCCAATTTGTGATGCATTGATTTGGATGGCCATTAGGATTGCTTGTTTGACTTTGGAACTCACTCTTTTACTCTCGAAATTTGAGCATTTATCAATTTGTTTTGTTTTTTGTTTTACTCTTTAAGGTTTAAAAGCTCGAGTAATTTGGTAGTGGAGATCTCAGGCTGTAGATAAAATAAAATCATCTTTCGAGATAGATGAATCGAATAATGGTATTTAGAATTTTAATATATTACTAATATATTAAATTCATGGGTTAATGGGTTATTTTTAAACTATTCAAATAAATTATACAAGTTAATTCATATAATAAATAAGTTATTCAGATTATAAAAAAAAGGTTATTCATTTAGTAACCCAGCTATAGATGAATCTATCCATGATAAAAATCTTTAATTCAATACTCTTAAAGCCAAGTCTATTTAAAGTTTTTTGCATTCATATTAAGTGAGTGCTTTTTTAATTTAAAAAAAAAAAGAAAATTCATGGTCCGATCATATCATTCATTTTAATGTATCGATAATATCATTCATTTAAGACAACAGTCTTAGAAATCTGACTGTGGTACAGATTGAACAACAATTAACCTCGATCACAATAAAAGCATAGGCATATTGAGCTGAGTTACCATAGATGCTTGTTGCATTTTAAATGCAGAGAGTTAGGGGAAATTCGTTGGCTCTTACAATGGTAAGTAGTCAATAGCACTTTCAATCGATATTTTTTGTCCATTTCTTTCTTTCAAACATAAGCAACACATTTTCTCACACAAGCTTTTAGGGCCACCTTATTGCATACTATCCCCACTATTGAAAACAGATTGACCTTGAAAGAAGATGTGCTCCACTATCTCCTTTTTTTCGTTTCTTTTTTTTTCAAGATCTTATTATTAGATGACAAACCACATGAAAATTATGCACTTTGGACTGCTCCAAAATAGGATTGGCTTATTCATACCTAATAACATCTTTACTAGACTAGACTGGGAGTGTAATGGAGCCCAACTTGAGCGAGCTAGGGTTACTTCAGCTCGAGCTCGACTCAGCCGGTTATACTACATAAAATTTATTATTATTATTATTATTATATTGAGCTGAGCTGAGCGGGTTGACTCTTTTGAGCTCACTCATTTTTATGTTCTCGTGCATGCATTGATTTGAGCATTTAATTGAATAAAAAAAGACTTTGAATGATCCAGCATTGAAAAGGATATCTAGGATATAATTCATTCATGAATGTCTTAATTATGAGTTTTTGACCAAAATAGTCATGCTCTAATTTACTTTTATTAAAATAAACTTCTCCTTAAATTTATTATTAAATGAGATCTAATTTATTGTAGCTCTGATAAAAATATTAAACTAATCAGTATTTCATCTTCAAGAAAAAATGTTAATCAGTTCAGTATTTTTGTCTGATCCTAAAATCTTAAAATGATCGGTTAAGAAAAAAAAATTATCTGGTAAGAAAAACGTTGAACTAATTAGCGTTTTTATTAGTACCAGAGTGAATCAAATACTATGTAGTAATTAGTTTAAGAAATATTCTATTTTAATAAAAATTAATAAAAAAAGGGTATATTTTGGTCAAAAACTCCATTATTATCGCGCATACATTGAATTCAGCATCTTCTTCCTACGACCTTTGTCTTTTTCACTTTTTCTAAAGAAGCTCCTGTTTTTTACCAAAATTTCTTTAAGAAGTCCCTAAATCATACTGACCCAACAATAAAAGAATATTCTGTTTTATTTAAATTAACACTTTTAAAATTTTCAAGTTATCCTCACTGTTTTATTTTGTAGAAAGAGTTTTAAATAATATGAGGAAGGTTAAATTTGAAATTTTAAAAAATATTAATTTAAAATAAAATGGAATTTTTTTTTGTTAAGCTAATGTGAGTTTAAGTTCACTCGATTGGCTTTTTTTGAACATTTTTTTAAACAAAATAGGGTTTTTTTTAAAAAAATTTAGGAGGTTTTCTTATTTAAGAATTATATAATTTCACTTAGACACCTTGAAGTATCGTTATATTTTACATAATATATAAACTTTTTTTTACTACATATATCCCCAGATCTAAAAAGGTCGGTATAATTTTTTTTTCTGAGTTCAACGGGATAAATATGAATATTTTTCTTAATTTAGGGGGTTTATATATGTAATTAAAAATTCAAAGAGTGTACGTGAAAAATAACGATAATTTAGAGGACCTAAATAAAGTTATTTCTTTAAAAAAATAATAAGGTAGAGTTCAAATCATAACAAATTCATAATGTAAAGAGATTAAAAATGCTATTAGTGAAGGATTTGGGTGGTTTTTTTTTGGAAAAGCCCTTTGAAAAGATTTTATTCTTTCAATAAAAAGGTTTGATACACAAATTAAGGAGGAGATAACAGCAACGACTCTTTGACATATGCCCTCCACTTAGTTACAATGATAAGCATTCCTACAAAGAGTAAGATATTTAGTTTAATGCCTCGTATATTATAATGAACAACCCTAAAAGATGTACAAATACATAAAAATCTAATATTAGCCGGTCATGATCCAATAGTTATATATACACAACTTTGTAAAATTTCAATGATCAAAGAAGAATTTCCAATCTTTTATAGAGACCGACCTAATAAACATAAAAAAGATAAAATTAAGAGTGACCGAACTACAAAAGTCGTGTAAAACGGATGGCCACAATATATGACACGCAACAAACAATAATGACTAATAATATGGGAGATAGCTACGGGGACAGAGATGATGAGGGGAGATGACAATTGCCAATGGAAACGAGCCAGACAATGGCGAGGGGTGGAACAAGTTGATAAGCAAAGGAAAATTATGAAAAACTCATAAGTGAGCAAGACAATTGAGGTTTCACGAGAAATACGGGAAAAAGAGAGAAAATTAGGAGAGAGAGATAGAGAGAGAGAGAGAGGGAGTGAGGGGAAAAGTAAAATGGAAGAGTTTACCGGTGAGGATAAATAACCCTCCGAGAGAGGTGAAGAGACCGTGCGTCAAATTCTAACAAAGCTAAAGTCGAACTAAGTTGATATGTTGCCGATCAGTCAAGTATATAATTAAATGCGTGCTAATGCATTAATTGTGCATACCCATTTGGATTAATTATGTTCACTTAATTTATTTATTTTTGCAATATATTTTCACTTAAATTAGTACCCCATTATAATATATTAATTGTGTACTCTCTGCAGCACTGAATATAGAAAGACTTCATTTCAATTTAATTATTTAAAATATTTATATAAAGAGGGGAACAAAATCACTGGTTTGATTCGCTTATAAACCTATGGAAATAAATCTTTAATTTCCTTAACCCACGCTAATACGCTCTTCGTAATGTTCAATTCCTTTCCATATCGTTTCGTATCGTAGGATACAAATCAAACGACGCCACGTCTCCGTTCAGAAAAGCTTTTCATGGCAGCATTCGTAGGCCACCGTTGGATCGACGAAAGGAAACATCCTGACAGCCTGATTCTCGCGGCGACGGCTATAAATACTCCCTCCGCCATTCGGCTTCCCCTTACATTCGCCGGTTTCGTTCCACTCTCGAGTGGAGGTGCGTCGGAGGCGAAGGACTTCTTTTCTTTTTTTTAAACCTAACCCTAATTTCCGATCCTGATCTCGACAAAGTACGTCCGAACTTCTAATTTTTTACTTTATTATTCTTATTTTTCGATTCGCTTGCACTGGTTGTGGATCTTGATCTTTTCTCTCATGGTTGGATTATTTTGGGGGTTAGAAATTGGTGAGGAAGGCTCGATGGCGGTAGAGATTGATGAGAATGATCATGAGTGCGAGGGCTCATCGTGGGCGTCGTCGTCATCGGATTCCGAAAACGAGAGACACTCCCATAATGTGGAGACGAAGAGGATGTTGTTTGGGATAGCGCAGCCGGTGCATACACTACTTGGAGGAGGAAAATGTAATTGTTATTAACTTGGTTTTTATCAGCAATTATTTATTAATTATACGAAATCCTAAATATTTATAAAAAGATATAGAAAAAGAAGAAATTAAAATTACGATTCTTAAAAACTAAAAAGATTACTCGCTTAAAATTTTAATAAATTTTGAACTCGATAAGATAAATTTATATGCTCATAAGTTGTGCGATAGAAATGAAATGAAGAGATAGATCTATCTCTTTTCACTATTATTTTGAATGGTGAGTAAAATAGTAGGTGATAAAGATAGAAAAAAAAATAGAAAAATATTTAGCCGAGTTCACCAGAGTTAGTTAGGGACATCATTAGCTGATGCTCCTTTGGTTAGATCTATTTAAATTTTAAAAATACTCATTTTAACCAATTTTGATTGCTATGGATGATAATGCTGAAATTAATTGATCACTGACCAAAACTAGTATGTGTCTGGTTTCAGATAGATGTGATCATCGGATGGGCCGGGCCTTGTTCAGATCAGGTTAATCGGAATTATATATTTGTTCACAGCCCGACCCATTAATCATTCGGGCCAGGCTGGATTTGAGTAGGGCTAGAATATTCTAGCCCATTACGGCCCATTAGTCTATTAGACATTGGGTTTGGATTGGCTATAATGTCTTTAACATAATAGGTTAAATATAAAATAATATTTATATTGTATTGGGCCTAGTTTAATGGGCTTATATGAATACATTTTAGTTATTTTTCATCGAAACATACTTATATATTAATATATAATTTACTAAATATGTAATGTGAGACTAAAAAAATTATAGGAATATATATGCATTATAGGTTGAGCTATATATGAGAATAGTTGATGTGGCTTTTGAGTCGGGCCGGATGAGCAAAAGCTAGTCCATGCCACTCATTACCATCTCGGGCTCGGGATCTTAGCGGATTAAAATCAGGCGAGTTGAGCCTAATGATCATGTCAAGTTTTAATTTAGAATCCAGATCAACTATAGTTGATCCCGATCCATTTTTGCCGATCCATCTTAGGTCAGTAGAAACTAGGATCCATACGTATATTATGATTTGAAACCTGAATTTTCATCTCTTATTTAACAACCGAAAGAACTCAACATTTTATAAAAGAAATACTTATTTTACCCTTTGGTTATTTTTGACTCATCTCATTGTATCATGTAAAAATCTACAAAGAAATATTTGAGTTTATTCAAAGTAATTTTTTTTTTCAATTTCCAAATTACCGTCACCATGTGTTATAGTTTTACCCCCACAATTATGCTAATTCCTACCACTAATTTTATAATTTAATTTCAAATTATTTTTATCTCAATAGTTATTCAGACTGTTATCTCAGCAAAGATCTTTTGATAATTTGAGAAGTATGATTAATTAATTTGTGATATGGTATTATATGGTGCTATAATAAGAATAGTAAAGTTACTAAATATGGTTAGTGTTTTCTAACAAGTTCAAGAAAACTTCTTGAACCCGAAGCAAAGGCCACCTTGTTTCCCATTCTTTCTTCTTTTTTTTTTTTTGTATTTTAGTTTCAGTAAATATATAAAAGAGAGGGGATCTTTTTAACATGGTTTTAAACATTGAAGATATTTCGACTATTTGTTTGTACTGATTTCTTATTTACTTTCTATGCATTTTCTGAATGATAAAATGTTTTGGGTAGTTTTACAAGCTACAACAACAAATAGGCGATGCTACAAAACCGAAACTCAGTTTGCTTATTTCTTACAAATGACCCGAGTATTTTCATATCTATATTTGAGGTATGTGTTTTATAATTGCAAAGCACAACCAAAGATTAGATAAAGTTCTACTATAAAAGTTTTTAGTCTTAACTCATATATTGGCAATGCTGTAGCCATTGAATTTAGGATTTGTGAAGGCTAATCCCCAAGCAAATACTCGAGAGCATTTGTCTCTGTTCAGCTTGTAGTTGGCATTTTGCAATCTCAATTAATGGCTAGAAAACTGGATTGAAAAATGTCAACCTTTTCCAAGTTCTAACGCAGAGTTGCTAAGTATGAGCATTTGTTATTTGTAATAGTTGTTAAGAATTTCTTTTGAATCTATTGCAGCTGCTGATATTATATTGTGGAGGAACAATCAGATATCAGGCAGCATACTTGCTGGAGTGACTGCTGTCTGGCTTCTCTTTGAATGGATGGAGTATCCCTTTCTAACATTTGTTTGTCATTCTCTGATATTCTTACTCGCTGCATCTTTTCTTTGGTCCAATGCAGCATCATTGGTTAACAAGTGAGAGCTACTCTTATGTGCTATTTTCAAGCTTAAAGTTGTCAATACTGTTCTTCTAGAGACTATCTCGAATAATGATCAACTGTGTGATTCAGGTCTCCTCCAGAGTTTCCAGAGGTTATTTTGCCAGAGGACTCGTATATGCAAGTAGCTGAAACCATACGAAATGGAATTAATCAAGCTTTTGCTAATTTCCAATACGTTGCTTCTGGGAATGATCTGAAGAAATTGTTGATGGTAAAGTGGCGCTCATCATATCTTTTATGCTGTTTGTCTTTGGAATATTAGAAAGGTAAGCTTATGTTGCAGATCATTGCGGGTCTCTTGATTCTTTCGGTGATCAGCAGCTACTTCACTTTACTGACGTTCTCGTATCTTGGTCAGTACCTTTTGACTTTGTTATTAACCCTGCTTTCTTAAAATTATTCTTTCCAATCAGTAACTTTATTCTCTATCTTTTTTGTTTTTTAATTTTTGAAAGTGGCCTTTCTTCTCATGAAGCCACTCTTATCACTTAAGTGATTCGTTTTGATGTGACTGAGCACCTCTAAATTAGAATCTAGAAAGCGGTGTTAGCACTCATCACCCATCTGGTGATGTTCTAGCTGAAACTTTTGTAGCAGATGAAACTTTTTCTTTTCTGAAGCAATTGTTAAGGAGGAAGAGATATCAGTCTGCCAGTGTAGATGTTTGGCTTTCTACCCTGACAAATACGAGGCTGTTTACAAGGATCAATGAGATATCTTCCATCAAAATACACTGAATTTATTAGACCTGCAAACAGCAACAGTCTTTAACTTTCATTATATGACACTTATCAGCTACATGTTGCCTGTGTTAAAGCTCTTATACATTCAGAAACAAATCAAAGATGCTAAATTCTTACCTTGCAGTTTTCGTAATTGCTTACACTGTCCCTGCACTCTACGAGAAATACGAGGCTGATGTCGACGCTGTTGCTGATAATGCCATGGCTGAAATCAACAGGCACTATGCAGCTCTTGATGAGAAAATACTTCAGAAGATCCCAAGGGGCCCTTATGCAAAGTAGCAGGAATGAGAAGAATAACTGCATTTCTTGGTTCACTCTCCTGTAGTTTGCTGCAATGTTAACTTCAGCTACAGTGAGTTTTGCCTAGTTACAACCAGTGAGCTAGGAAACCTTTTGTAGATGAATTCTATTAATTATCAGAGTCATTTTATAGGTTATTCTTATATATTAGCTTACCTTTTCTTTTTCATTCAAGTAGCTTATATTCATTATCATACAGTCATTTTAATATTTTATAGGCTAAAATCCAAGGAGTGACACCTTAGCTACGGTATGGATATGTAAGTCTCTGATAGTATGATAAACATTTATCTAGCAATCACCACTTGTATTCACTATCCCTGTTTTCTTATCCTCAATTATCCAATCTATCAGAGAAGATTAATCCCGATGTGTCTAATGAGATTAGGATTGATAATTTTCTCTCTTTTTTTATTACAAAAAGTCCATAATATAAATTTTTAATATTTTTGGTGGCTAGAATATGAATTAGAAACTGATGATTCAACGTTGGCATTTGCAGTGAGGCGATAAGGACTGATGACCATGCTGATGTCTTTGTTTAAGCCTTTAAGATGGAAGTTTTGACCAAATATTGCTACCCAGAAAATCTTTTTACCAAATTATTATTCTTTTCAAACTATTCATGTACAAAAATATTTTTATTTTAATCAGCTTAAATGCAAAATCGCCGTCTTAAACAATAATTTTTAATAGATTTATCAACATAAAATATACCACAAAATCATTATTTTCTACATAAAAACGCTGTCAAGAAATTAATTAATTAATTAATTAATCACTCTTAGCTTTCTAAGAATACGATTTATTTATCAATATATCAATATATTTGAAAAACTATTTTTTCCTATATAAAACTCTTTTAAGGAGAGCGGATAATAAATCGCTCCCATGAAATATCTTTATAAGGTAGGAAGAAATTATTTCAATGCTTTTATTTCAGATCTTTCCAAAAGCATTGTACGATCAAAATAGATACTTTTAACATAAAATTATGTAACATTATGCAGAAAAAGTGGATTAAAATTTTTAAGTTTAGATAGCACAATTATGATACTCTAATTGATCTCTAGTTAGAATCGTTGCTTTTTTTTTTAATGCTTTAAATAAGTGGTTCTCCAGAAAAATATTTATTTATAACTAATCACAATTAAAATCTAATTTTAAATTCAGAAAAGGTCTACTCTTCCCTTGTATAATTGGTTTAATATTAGCCAAATATTTTACACAATATTATAATGCAATTATTTTGTGTGTAAATAATTAATAAATATAAAATTTTGTATATAACACTGTCTTTTAACAATAGAGTATTTTTTTATTAAATTAAAAAGTCTTAAACTAATTTAACTAAACCACTCTTCCTTATCTTCTCGGATTAACCCCTCGTTTTGCTATATATAGATTCCGAATCTGGATAGGTCATGAATACCAAAGTTGTAGATGCGATAACATCCAACTGATTTGATATTATTCGGATATTTACATAATGTTCTGAGAATATTTTCTCAAAACTGCGCGGAGCTAGATTTAGCTAATTAAATAAAATTCTAACCTACCGAGGCTTTAACTAACCAAATAAGATAACTAGACTCAATCCATTGAGGCCAATGTCCTCATGGTGTAACTCGATCTAACCCAGATCCCATCATTTTAGTCATTTTAAAAATACCCTCAACTAAGTCATATTTCTACCTAACGGAATATTTTCAGGATGTTAATTTAAATCTAACATAGGGTGTTTTCGCACATATTTACAGTAACATTTTTTTAAGGTGTAAACCGTAATTTTATTGAAAAAGTAGGGTGCTATATACAAATTTATCTAATAAATACAAGAAATAATATCATTTTAGCTATATATATAAATTTATTAACTTTAAACAATAATATGTAGTAAATATTCTATGAATATATATTCATTTAACAACTAATCTTATATTATAGTAATATTAAAAAAATGTAGTAATAATAAAGATATTTTAAAATGTTTATGACTATTATGTAAAAGTACCACCAAAAAAAAGAAAACGGAAAAGGAAAAGGAAAAGGAAACCGTTATTAATCCGTTACCTCGCAGATGACGTTTCCACATCGCCCGAGACTACATTAACACTCCATTGTGATACGGCACCCTTAGTTTAACTAAAGAGTGGGGCCCACATGAGATTTGCTCGAATAAAATCCTGGGTGTAAACCAAACGGATGCACTAAAATTACATGTCTCTATTGGAAATGGTAGCATGCAGATAGGGTTGCATGAATTTGCCACATGCCAGTGGTCGGAATTTAATCATTTATTAAGCTTTATGTTTGTGTGCTGTGCTCGCAACAAAACGACAGCTTGATTGAAGACATCGAGTGAACCGCGTACGGACTTCTTATAGTAGCTCTAATTTGAAGTGCTTAAACACTAATAATGACAAAAGAGAACTTTCAAACACTAATAATAATAATAATAAGAGAGAACCTTCAAACACTAATCTCAACTAATTTGAAGGAGCTGAAACTCAGTTGGTTAATACATCAAATGTTCATTTTTTAGCTAAAATAAGGTGAGCTTAAAGACTAGATATGAACCAAACAAAATAACTAATCTTCTTTAAATATAGAGACACTTAAGCTTCATCAACTGTATTACTAAGCTATTAATTGAGTATCTTTCTCAACAATAATAACTTAGAGTTGGACTCGATCTCATAACCTACTTAGCATGAGAAAAGATACCTATCATATCAACTACAGTAGAATTCGTTTGGTCGGTGAAATCTCAACTATTTGAGGCCTTGAGGGTCGATTATTGTTGACCATTTTCTCCATTTAACTATACAATGCGAGGATTCTATGATTGCCATCTAATAAAATGGCCATCACAAGTGCGAGAGCACTAGGCTCTGATAGCCAAGGTGGAAAGGCATCTGGCTCGATGTAAGAGAGGCTGTCTCTCAACGACGAGCAGGGCCACACTGGTGAAGGCAACGTTGCCAACAATTCCGATGTGCTAGTTAGGCTACACGTGGTTGCCTAGACACAATATCGCGCAAGGCAAGGAAGTTAGGCTACCTAGACACAATATCGCACAAGGCAAGGAAGTTTTTATAGGACAATGGTTAGGGCAAGGGAGTACACTTAATCAACTGGGACATGCTCACACTTGCTAAAGAAGATAGGGATTTAGGTATTCATTGCTTGAAGGTGGCTAGCTAGGTTAGCCAACCTAGGCAAACTGGTGTTTACAATCCTAAACCAAGCCAACACACCGTGGGTGCAGTTATTCCTAGCCAAGTATGGTAATCTTGATCTACGGTCACCTAGGCCCCATAACTCTGCCTCGTGGGTGTGGCGAGCTTTAACTAGGATGGCGGCAACAATCCGGCTAGGTTGTTGCATCCTTGTTGGCAACGGGCAAGTGACTGAGATAGCCACGACACCCTGGCTAACGATTGTCCCGTAGTGCAAACAACCCTCAGTTATGCATGACAACATTCTAAAGGACGACCTCTCGGTAGTTGGCCTACTTGAGGGTCAATGGCCGCCGGAGTGACCACTTCGAGTGGCAAGGTCAGCCATTACGTTTGACATTCTCTTGCTCACTCTGGGCACTGCCACCACTGCTGACACTTGGATCTGGTGGCCGCACCTAAAAGGAGTCCCTACAGTGAGGTCGATTTCTTCTTTCCTCCGTCACTCTAGACTCGCTAGGAAGGATGACAGTAGATTTGGAGTCTGCCGGCAACACCAAGGGTTCAAACGTTCTATTGAAGCTAGCCTAGAATCAGTTGCCGATGAGAAGCTTTCTTCACGCTATGACTACTGGGCCGGAGAAGAGCTGTTCACTATGCAACTTGTATAGTGAGACAAGTGAGCATTTGTTCTTCATGTGTGCATTTAGCAAAGAGGTTTGGCAAAGTGTGCGTGATATGTATGTGCAAGACTTGAGGGGGACCTTGAATTGGCTAACGACTTTATGGCATGGGAATCCATGCTAGGACAAATGCATGAGAGGAGTCATTATACCACGTGATGGCATGTACGAAAGCAATGGAATCAGGTTGTGTATGGTGGAACTCCAATGAACCAGCCAGAGCCAACCACAAGAAGAGTGAGAAAATGGGTGGCACCTGAGGAAGGTGGATAAAGATTAACACGGACGACGCTTTTACCAGAGTAGCAACTTAAGGTGGTGCCAGTGCGGTAGCTAGGAACGACAACGGAGGCTTAATATGGGCAATTTGGGAGCCTTGCTTTAATGTCTCTGCGATCCATGCGAAAGTTTGGGCTATTAGGCTGGGGCTCCAGAGCGTCGAGCCGATGGAAGCCACCATCATTGAGACGAATTGCCTTTAGATTTTGAGAGGTGAGAAATCCAACCCTAGGCCTATCAGAAAGCTCATTAAGGAGTGTATTAGTATTCTGAGGGGCTTTCAGAATATCCGAGTTAAACATGTGTACTGTGAGGCAAACCAAGTCGTAGATTGGGCTTAGCTCAAGGTAGCCTTAGATCTAGTGGGAGACATGGATTGGGCCGACTGGCCCGATCCCCCCTGATCTTTGTACTCGGTAGTTTAAGCTATTATATCCCATCATTTCCACACAGAAAAAAAAGAAGTGCTGCCAAATGCTCAATTGGAGGAAATTCCTGCAACTGATATTGCAGACAATCCTTTACCGTTTACCTCCTGGTGCCCACCAGGACGAGTGCTCATCTAACGGTCCAGCTTCATTCTCCTCCGTCTACCCTTTATACCTTCTCAGTTCAACGCCATTCTCTATTGTGATCACCTCCTCCCCACTATTTTTCTCCCCACGGCGGAGCAAAACCCTCGCCGATATCTAAACTTCTTCGGCGGCGTCGATGGAGGAGGTTGAAGTCGGCGGCGAAGACGATCTCGAGCGGCGAGTCATGGCGGTGGTCAAGGCTTCGGAGGCGCGCGGCGACCCGCCGCTCCTGCGAGCCGTCGAGGTCGGGCGATGCGTCCAAGAGAAGGGTCTCGCAATACCTAACCCCGAGCTCGCATCCGTTCTTGTTTCCAATCTCTGCTTCGCGCACAACACACCCTCGCTCTGGAAACTTCTCGACCAGACCATGGCTTCCCGCCTTCTTTCCCCGCTCCAAACCCTCGCTCTCCTCTCTCCAAGGTGAGGCTTTACATCGAATTGTAGCAGCTATTTCTTGGGTTTTTGGTTCTTGGAGGTGAGATTGGGGGTTTTCTTGATGGGTGTAGGGTGATTCCACATCGCTTGGCGCAGCCGGAGGCGTACAGGCTTTATCTGGAGCTTATGAGCCGGTATGCTCTGTCGTCGCCTTCGTTGGAGGCTGGGCCTTGCAGAGACAAGTAAGTTGGTGATTTCTTTTTTCTTTTCCTCTTATTTTTGAATCTTTCGATTTGTGTTTGAAACCAAAGATGAAAAAAATAGATGCTTCTTTGTTAAAAAATCCTAAAACTTTTATATGATTAATGGGGAGATATGCATGCTGAGGTAGGAATTTTATGTTTGTTATGTAGCAATTTCTAAAGTGGGGTAGATTTTTCCAAGGCAAATTACTAAACAGTTTCTCTTAGAGACAAGTGATTGAGAACAGTGGCTAATTGGACTTGGTCCGGCCCTTGGGGAATTTCTAAGTGAGCGTGTAATGGCGTTCTTGTTGATCTAAAAATACTAGAAACAAGGATCTCATTATGTCTTGCCAGAAAGAGGAACAATTCTTTTGAGTTAAAGATCTTGAGAGGACTGCCAACCAATCTGTGGTTTTAGATAAAATAGGATACGGTGCTAAAGAGAAGGGTGCATCTGAAGCCAATACTTATTCTATTTTCTAGTATTTTCATAGTAATTTCAAGCATTCTTTCACATGAATACAGAAACTCTCCTTATGAGTTTGCAATTTTTTTTCAACTTTTCTGATTTCCTTTAAAACTGTATTCTTGACTGCAACAACTCCTTTTTACTGTTTGTTCTGTTATAAGGATTGCATGATTTCGGTGAGGTATTTGTTGAATTCTTCATGCATATTATCACCTAGAAGATTTTTCTTGGTTATTTTGTCCCATACCTTGGACCTCTGTTATCTACCTATATCCATATCAGAACTGTTTAGCTAAACTTTAGCCACTACCTGACATTTGAAACTTTACTAATCTTGGGTACAAAAAATGCCCAAATGAAAGCTCTAATAAGTGATAAAGCAAAAGACTGGCTCCATTATTATCTGATTCTTGCATCAGTGGAAGAGCACCTGTTTTAATTTTATTATCAGGAAAATATAAATTCTGCAGTTTACGGTAGAATACAGCCTATAACACTGTTATATTGTTGGCAGTGCTGTTTGATCCTATCAGGGATTGGTGAATTTGACACTTGGTTTAGATCCATATGTGAGATAAGGAGGTTAAGGTAATCATCCTAGTCTCCAATTGCAAAATTTAGGGCACCTTTCATTAAAGAGAATCATGAGAAGATCTTATGTAACCATCTCCTATTGAATTAGCTTTTGGGTCCTTGATCTTTTTAATGTTGGGACTTGGGAAGATCTTCCATGTAGGTCAAAGATATATTATATGCTCGGCGAACTTCAGCTGCTACCACTTGGCTTTTACCATGGTTCCTAGTTTCGGCCGATCCCACCTGAGACGAGCATGAGTAAGAGAGAAAGAAAGGGGAAAGAGAGAGAGAGAAAGAGAGGGAAAGAGAAGGAGGAAGAGAGAGAGAAAGAGAGAAAAAGAGAGAGATGGAGCAAGAGAAAGGGAAAGAGAGGAAAAAAGAGAGGGAAAGAGAGAGAGAGAGAAAGACAGAGTTTGTGGGGTGCAACAGTAAGAGGAAAAGGGAAGAAGAGAGAGAGGGGAAGAGGAGAGAGAGAGACATGGAGAGAAAACAAAAATTTAAAAACTATGTTAAAGAGGGAAAGAGATGGTAGTCGGTGAGGGAGAGGGAGAGTTTTTAAGGGAGAGAGTTAGTAGAAGAGATAGTTAATTAGGGAGATAGTTTGATAAAAGAGAGCTAGTGGGAGATAGTTTAATAAGAGAGAGTTAGTGAGAGAGAGAATTTGATAAAAAAGAGAATTAGTGGAGAGAAGGTAAGAGTTTCTTTTAATTTGTGTGGGAGAGAGAGAGTGTGAGTGGTAGAAAGGGGGAGAAATAGAAATTGAGAAAATAGTATTTATTTTTTAGTTTTTAGACTTTATATATGAATAATTTATATTTATATCTTATTATTATTTTTTAAAAAAATTAAGAATTTTTCTGTATTTTAAAAATTATTTTAAAATACAGACCGATACGGACGACCGATACTGCCAATACGGCTGATACGTATCGTTTTTTCAGACGGCCGATTCCGATCCCGATTACGATACTTGGAACCTTTAGCTTTTACTATAGTAATATTTCTCTCCTAAAATGCTCTTCATCTCATTCTCTCATCCCCTGATTGTACATGTATTTACTATTTGTCATTTTCTTAGTACATTTCTATTGCATACCAGCCTTGCCAATTTCTATAATTGCTGATATTCTTGCAGGATAACAAAATCTATCTATGATGCTTTGCAACTTTCACATACTTATGGGGTGCACCAAATGGATTTGGGACATGCTGTGGTTTTGTTTTTCTTAACTGTTATCACAAGTTTGATTGATTGCACACTTGAAGACTGTGGGTTGCCATTTGTATCTACAGATGAGCATCACAATATATATACTAATGGAGGACAAAAAACTATGGATTTAGATGTCAAAGGAAGTCTAAGTGATAAGAGAAATGAGCATCGTGAACAGCTCCGTAGAACTAATACTCTTATGGCTCTAGAGGTTGTTCAGAAGATGACAGCAAATAGAAAGACCCAGGTTTTCCTTCGTCTTGTGCACCTGAACATGTATGCACTATGTTCTCTCATCCATGCTTTCCCCTTATAATATCTGAAATAATTTGGCGATCTAATGCTTATACCTCATTTTCTGCAGTAATTTGTAAAATGTTTTGTATGCCAAGAAACTTTTACATCTTAATATAATTGCATATGCTTAACTATTACTGAATAAAGGAGGAGGCAACACATTTTCCTTAATTGGCTGAGATAGAATACCCCATGAAAAAGAAGCTAGATGATCTACATGGTGTCTGTGAGATGCAATAATCTGAATTTAAACGAGGCACCTATTTACTTCTTAATTGACACTCTCAGTGATGATTTGTAACTTATGGGCTATATGGAACTCTAATGTTGGCACACATACTGTTGAAAATAATGATGCTTGCGGATACTCTGGACAGTAGTGAGATCCACCTACTTTTTACATTTTGTTGAAGTAGATAGCAAGTGGCAAGAACAATGCGCCTTCTAAGATGATAAAAAATAAACAGGTAGGACCTGTCTAGGGAACACTTCTTTATTGACATTTCAAGAATTGCAAAACACGGTTAATAAATTATCATTATTCATCCCATAGAGAGGATCATAATTGCCACCATACAGTTGAGATGTTTCTCATAGGAATAAAATAGAATGATAAGCATAAGAAGCTTGTTGGTCGTTGCCACTTTATATCAGTTGAAAATTTTGTTTATCATATTAGATCTGCCTAAGTTTGTTCATGAGCTTAAGTTTTAAAGTTCCTTGTATTGTGAAGGAATTTGCAGTGCATTTATCAGAGGACCTCTGCCAAGGAGCTTACTGACAATTTTGTTAGGCCTAACTCAATGGTTTACTTCAGAAACCGAAGTTTGTTGAAGTTAATAAATGTGCATCGCTGATTTTAACATACACAAATCATCTTAATTATGATTATCATCTTCTGTTCCTAATATGATAATATCTACATTCTGTTTAATAGGACACTTGAACCTCCATTTTCTGCTATCCTAGTTGAAGCTGTTGTCTCATTATGTAGAGCTTCTCTTTCTTTTTTTCTTTTTTTTTTCCTCGAGTAAGCTGACCTGTTGACATGTACTGGCTTCATCATGTTAATACTTAATGTGATGATGCTTGCTCTTCATTAAGTTCCAAGAGAAGTGAATTCTTCATGTGCCACATCTTGCCTTCAAGTTACGCTTTCAAAGTTTACTGTATAAAGTTTCCACTTATTCCTAAGGGATCTGCATTACATTAATCTGAGAACCTTCCAGATGCATGCTAATGAATCACTCTTTCTAGGTTAGGCCTGGAAAGTTTAATGGTCTACTTCAAAGACTGCAGTTTATTGAAGCTAACAAATCGGCATCAACAACTTTAGTTTCTGCAAACAATATAGTAGATAACTTGTTTGCAGATGTTCAGAAAGCTATGAGTGTAGAATATCAATTAAACAAGCGTGAGCTTCTTGGAGTTCTGGTGGATATTGGCCCATTTAGTTCACTTCTGTGTCACCTTTCTGGAGCTGGTAAAACTGCTTGTTGGATTTCTTTTGATATTTTTATGGAGAATGCAATGGATGGGAAAAATCTCCATGCAATATCTGCGATTGAAATACTTACAGGTCCTGGTAAATCAGTATTTGTACATAATCTCCATTTGCTTATTGTGTTTTTAGATCTATTCTTACTTGGTTTTGACAAACAGAATTGGTGAAGACGCTCCAAGTGATTAATCAGGCAAGCTGGCAAGAGACATTTCAAGCTATTTGGCTTTCATCTCTTCGACTCATCCAACGAGTTGAGATAATTCTGTCTTACTCTAAATTTTATTTCTTTAGATCTTATACGTTATTTCAAATATTCAATTAGATTTCTCTTTTCATATATTCTAGGATAGAGAGCCTTTGGAAGGTCCTATACCACACCTTGATGCAAGACTATGTGTATTACTAGCTATCATCCCCTTGGCTATTGTTCCTCTTGTGAAGGAAGAGAGCGAGATGCTTGGAGCCGAAGGAAACAAAATTTGTTCTAGAAAACAGGGATTAATATCTTCTCTTCAGACTTTAGGACAGTTTTCTGGGCTTATTTCACCTCCTCCATCAGTGGTAAATGCAGCTAACAGTGCAGCTACAAAAGCAGCAGTTTTTGTTTCTAATTTCAAGACCGGGGCCAGTAATCTTAACATTGTTGGCCGCACTGATTCTTCTGCAAGGGCAGGTTGTCTTGCTTTATAAGTTTGACTTATCTCTGTTCTCGTATTATCATAAGCAGGGGTTGTAGCACTTAGCTCACATGATAAGCTAGAATTATGTCTTTCTTTGCTTGTAAATTCTAGTACTAACTATCAGTAAAACTATGGTGCATTGTTGTTCTTCACCTAGGCATTACCTATGGCAAAAGAGTCTTTTAATGGATTTGTGTTGGGTAACTTGTTTGCAGTAAGGTATATATATCCTGTATAAACCGATATTATCATGACAAAATAATTCATGGTGCACCTCTATTTGCCTTGATTATTTTGAACAGGTTGACGTTAGATGGAGAGGAATGATTAGAAACATATTAGTTCCATCTTTTTGAATTTTGACTGAGAATAATTTGTTTTGGTAGAAGCTCGTAAATTTCACCAGTTTCATGCTAGTTTTGTTTAGTTTTGGTTGGTTTCACTTGGTTCCAGGAAATTGCTAAAACTGGCTATACCCATAAGTTCATGCAAAACTGACCAAATCTGAACCAAAATAGCTCAAGAAACTAATTACTGGTCTCTTAGCTCTCCCTCTATGACTTTTACTTATTGACTGAAAAACACTCTTCATCCTCCTTTATGTAATTTCTTGAGTAACCTACATGTTATCACTGGAGAGGTAAAGAACAGACATACATACAAGCCACTAATCTTTTGTCTCTCAATGCCTCCCCATTTGATTGAAATCCCTCATCAGCATTTGTGCATTGCATGGTCTTTATTTGAATGCTAATTTATGCATCTAAATCTATTCCTATGTGGCCTATCTTTTATCTGTGCTACCCAAACTTATCTTTGGCACAATTATATCTTTTTCAATCATTTTTTACAACCTCATTTCCCTTTGACATCTCATCTTAGTGACGCTTGACTTTGTGTACATAATTCTATATTTGCTCAACGTTTCAATCTTTTAAACACTGCCAATCTTGTGTTGTCCTCTAACATATAATGTTTTCAGTTCAAAGGGCATATCATGATCACATAACATAGGAGAAGCACGTTTTAGTCATCATGTTAACATGATATCTAAAATGACAAAAATGATCCCTCTTATGTACATCTTATCTCTTAAATTAATTATTTCTCTATCTTTTATGTCCTGATTTACCAAAAGCACATTCCATATAAACAATCTTAGAACTACTTAATTGTAAAAGCCTTTATGTTCTGAATTTCTTGTTTCATTATTCATACTTCCTGCTTAGTCTTCAACACTGTCTTAGATTTAATTAAATATAAACAATGTCATAGACAAACAACATACACCACATAATCGATGCAAACAACCGGATAGCCTTTTCTTGTATGTGAGCTTTCCTGACTTGTCTACGATGCCTTTTCGTGTTGATGTTGGACCACTTAGGCTATCATTCTCTATGTAATATACCCACCAGAAATGTAGGTAGAGTTTTTTTTTTTCTGTATCATTGTAGTGAAGCACCAATTGACAATGTGCTGAAGTGATAACTTATTTTTCAAGCTTCCTAGTTATCTCCTAGATGCTTCTGGGATGAAACAGTGTTTCTTTTTTCTTTTCTTTTTTGCTTTTTTTTGGGGGTCTCACCATTGATTTGCTGTTGCAGTTGGGACTATGCTGCATCTTATAGTTGAAGCCTGCATTGCGAGGAATTTGATCGATACTTCTGCTTACTTCTGGCCTGGTTATGTGGTTCCATGTGTACCTTCAAAAGACCCTACACTAACTCAAGAATCTCCCTGGTTGACCTTTATGCAAGGAGCTCCACTTACTGGTTCACTTAAAAATGCTCTTATGGCAACTCCTGCTTCAAGGTACTAAACAATGAAAGTGCATTATTCCCTTATTAGATTTTCAGAGTGCATTTTGCTTTTTTGGTGATTGTTATTTTTGTTCCTTGTGTATATTATTCCAGTTTGCTGTTTTAGTGTGGCAGAACTGGAGAAGTTATACCATATAGCATTAAATGGGTCGGAGGAGGAAAAGTCGTCTGCTTCAAAGATACTGTGTGGTGCATCCCTTGTTCGTGGCTGGAATATTCAGGTAAACTCATATAATTTAACTAATTTTATGTCCACTTCCAAGATTTCCTTATTTAAAGTTCTTTTAACATGGAGGTAAGTTATTATCCTCCTTTTCTTCATATTTCTGCTTCCGGCCAATATTTATCTGATGATTTGCCTCGGCCATCTCCGCTCGTTCTTGTATTTTTGTGGAGACTAGAGTACTCCGTATAGCTTCCTGCAGTAACTGTATACATTTGTCTTTTACCTTCTGTAGCTTGATTTTTGTCATCCGCATATCTAATTCTATCTATATGGTTATTAGGAACATGCAGTGCATATTGCAGTCAAGCTACTGTCTCCTCCTACGCCTTCTGATTCATCAGTACATGGAATTGGGAGCCATTATATTGGTCACATGTCCACGCTAAATGCTGTATTATTAAGTATTTCTTGCAGTGATAGTGTCCATATTCTCTCTCTATTCGGCATGGTAACTAAAGCACTTTTTTTGTTCATTATCAGCGTTATTGTCATTACTCGTTAGTTCCTTAGCTGTGTTGCATACTTGCATAATATTTTATTT
The DNA here is from genome assembly GCF_048772165.1 of Typha angustifolia. Taxonomy (NCBI): domain Eukaryota; kingdom Viridiplantae; phylum Streptophyta; class Magnoliopsida; order Poales; family Typhaceae; genus Typha; species Typha angustifolia. Next base: position 2,799,425 of record NC_133252.1, on the reverse strand, counting down.
TTCATGGAGAAATCTATCTATTTGATCATTGTTTCCAAAATCTTCTACCTTACTACCTAGGCACTTGCCTTAGATGAAATATAACTAGGCTCCACTTAAGTGGGTCTAGGTTTTAGTGTATAGGTTGACTTTGCAATTTAAAAATAGTTGTATGTTGGTAAATTAGTGGATTCTAATGACTTAGTATGGTTCTTATTGGAATGCATTTTATATTTTCTTTAGACCATATTTATTAATTTTAACTTTTTTTTTCTAACTAGTATACTTTTATTTGTTTATTTTGGCTAAATTGCACTTACATCCCCCTAAACTATGATGTTGTATCACTTGCAATGATGGTTGTGCTGGTGGCCCCGTGTCGATCAGCATTTTCTGTTGTGCCACTGGCACGCATTTAACATATCTTTAATAAAAAAATTTAAGATATTTAAAGATTTTTTTAGGCCTTCGACATGTTAATATTTAGTTTTTGATTTAAACATATATATTAAAACCTATATTATAGTGTTTGGTTTTCAAATTATTTTTGTAAATTACCTATTTTATTAAAGATAAAGCAATAGTCAAATATAAATATTATTTAACACATAATATGATTAATTGCATTTATTAAAACTAATATTAATGATTTAACACTCCATAATATGATTGAATACTCTATAATATAATTTATATAATAATATTTAATATATAATATTAATTGATAATAGTTAAATAATAAAACTAATATAAATTTGAATGTAGAATGACTTCATTTGATGATGATTAATAGATATAGAAAAAAATTATAAAAAAAAGACTCTATATCGGCTCAGAGATAGGCACGACCATCCTTGATTACTTGTACCTCCTAATGGGGAAAAATGGTAGCGTCAAGACCCTTTGAAATATTCAAATGTTTCAAAATAAACCTTCCCATAGTCTATCATTTGGTTTTCCATCCGAAATGGTCGTGTGAGTGCCACATAACTATTTTTTACTCATATTTGTGCATAAACTGCCCTTTTCTTCTTCCTCATATTTACACCATACTACTCTCCTTCCTCCCAATTTTTGTCGATCTTCTCTTCTCACATTTTCCTCTCCAAATAGCAACACCTGTTGTGAATATGGCTTCTTTTCCTCTCCTTCCCCACATTTTCTTCTCATGCTAGTTGGCTGATCTATGTTAAGGGATTATTTTTTGAGTTTATTACTACAATATTCTCCATCATTGTCTGATTTCAAGTACTTTAGCATTAGACTTGTTTCATTCTCAACCAAAACTTTCCACTTCTTGAAAACATCAAATACATTTGATGGGACTTAGATTTTTGTTTATTTTTTTTATTTCAGATGCAAATTTTTATTAAATTTGATTTTAGAGTATCCGGTTTGGTTAAAACTCCTAAAAATCTAAGAGATTCTATTGTAAATTTGTTTTGAGGTGAGTTTGTTAGCATTTGATTGCTTTTTAAGTTAAAAGAGTTCTAGTTTAGTTATATATTAAGTTAGGAAATATTTGAATAAGATTAATTTATGATTTGATGTAATTTCCTTATCTCTATATATATAGGTGATGGAAATTCCGAAAAAAAAATGAAAATTTGAGAAATATTTTTGTGGAGGATTCCACATTTATCCCTCTTTCCCTTCTCTCTTTTCTCCTACTCGCTTCTTCTCTCTTTTGTGGTGGATTCCATCGTTCCTTTGCCCCCCATAATCTATGTGGGTTTAATACTTTAATTTTCTTTCCTCCCCAATTTGTTGAGCTATCTTTTATCTTTCCTATCTATCTACCTATACTAGTATGAAAATGATAATTGGAGATGAATAAAGAGATTCACAGAGGCTCTATCTTTTTTTCTTAGGGGTGAATCTAGGTACATTTTTATTCTTTTTCTGTATCAGTATTTTTTCTCACCCCTAGGCCCAATTAATATCAGATTTATTTTTTATAAAATAAATCTACTGCTTTCTTGTAGCGTTGTTTATGAAGGTAAAAAAGTAAGAAGAATCTCCAAGTGAGCATACCTATATTGGTCTAAAGACATGTATGAACCAATAGGAAGAACCTCCAAGTGAGCATTTATGTGTTGGTCCAAAGACATCTGTATAAACCAACTCTCAATTTTGTGATCATGGTGCTTGTCATTGCCTTGTGAAGCTCACTTTTTTTTTTCTTTCCATAGACACGATCTTTACAAAACTCTAGATTCACTTACTTTAGCTCTATAAGTTTTCTGTTGGAATGCATGATCTTCATTCAGTTCTCCCTCATGTGTCCCAAGTCTATAGTGCCATAACATTATATCTGCACCAGACTCTACAAATGAGATTGAACTCATTATGCCTTAAACACATAAAATGTGCGCTCTTTCTTGTTGAGGGCTACCACTATAGACTCTCTTGTGATTTCCCATGAATCACTAGTGAAGTGAGTCGTATGACCTACAGTTGCTAGCTGTCTGACAGATATGAGGTTTTTTTTAAAGGTTGGGAACATTCCTCACATCAATTTATTTCAGAACTAAGCTTTTCCCATATTGATCCGGATATCTCCTTAGCCAATGATACTACAAGATTCTCCATCTCCCAGATAGACATGTCCGAAATCCTCTGGACGCAATTGCTAAGAGTATCTAATGTGGCCTTGGGACAAGGAAACATGCTGATACGGAAAATAGTAAAGAGGTACCTAGATCCACCCCAGAAGAAAAAATAGGGCCTCCATAAACCTCTTTATCTGCCTCCAAGTATCATTTTTCATAGTAGCATGGCTAGATAGATAAGAAAAGTAGAAAATAACCCTCCAAGTCATAGGGGAAAGAAAATCAAACTCACATAGATTGTGGAGGCTAAAGGAAGTGTGATATCTATCACAAAAAAGACAAGAAGGGGAATAGGGATAAACGTTGAATCCTCCACAAAAATATTACTTCTCAAATTTCCATCTCTTTTCTTCTGGAATTCTCATCATTTCTATATATATAGATGAGGATATTACATCAAATCACAAATTGATCTCATTTAGATCTTTCCTAATCTAATGCATAACTAAACTAAGATTTTTTTTAACTTAAAAAATAATCAAATCTTAAAAAACTTACCTCAAAACAAACTAACAATTAAATATCCTGGATTTTTTGGAGTTTTAACTGAGTTGGACACTCTAAAATCATATTTAAATTTTGAGATAAAAATACATCCGGAAATAATAAAAAAAATAAAAATCTAATTTCCATCAATATCCTTCTTGGTAGTTGCATGGAAAGAGGCTTTGGAATCTATAACACCCATGATTTAGCCTGTCTATCTAAAGATAAAACCAAAGTGTCTGGATCAAGGTTTTCAGAGATATTTACCGAAGGGCTCACGGTAGCATGTGTAATGACATCCATTTGATTTTTGTAGGTTTTGCAATTGCCCTTGATGTGACTCTTCTTGCTACAATGTTAATAACCGTCACCTGTCTTTAGCAAATTTGGACTCGCTTCTTCTCGATTTGGACCTTTCATGATTCTTTGATCTGCTCTTGTGATTCGCCTTTGCTCTCCACATTGAGAGCTGTCTTTACTACTTCACTCGATGTCTTTCTCCAAATCGTCTCACTAATTAGAACACTTATTATATTATCATACTTTAGATTAGATGATCCTGAGAAGTTGCTAAAAAACCATAACTAGGTTGTTCCAACTCTCTGGTAGGGATGACAAAATCAACAGGGCAAGCATCTTGTCATTGAATTTAATGTCGATTGAGTTCAATTGATTTGTGATAGCATTGAACTCGTTCATATGTTCTGTGATAGTTCCACCTTCAGCCATCTTCATGTTAAGCAGCTTTTCATCATGAAAACTTTGATCCACGCTGATGGTTTCTCGTACTTTTTGGCCAATGAGGTCATCAAACCTGAAGTTGTCTTTTCAAAAATATTAAAAGTCATCAATGTTGCTAGAGAGAAGCACACTGTTTCAAGTGTTTTTTGATCTAGAACTTTCCAATCCGCTCCTGTCCTTCAACTTTCTCTCCTTCAACTTTCTCTCTTTTCCTCCGAGCAATAGATGGAGATCTCTTTAATAAAGATAATTTTTAATGTGCATCGTCCAAAATCCAAAGTTTGTTCCAGTGAACTTCTCAATTCTCAACTTTCCGTCTTCTATGGCTCCCGCTTGATCTATAGCATTGCCTTGATATCAGTTGTTGGGAATATCACCGAAGTCTAGGTGAACGGATTAAGAAGAAAAACACAAAAACAATCTCACAAGAGACATAATATTATTACGTGGTTCACCCAATATGGACTACATCCAAAGAGATCTCATTGATTTTACTATGTAGATCACATGAGGAGAAAATATAAGAGAGAAATTACTCTCAACCCAATCCAAACACTCATGTTTTTTCTCTTTTTCTCTCTTTGCAAGACTCACATTTGCACCTCCAACGCTTTACAAGGTCTTACAAACTTTTGTATTAAGCTGTGTTGTGAGTTGTGAGTTGAACCCCTAGCATCCCCTCATATATAGGCTTTCATAGAGAGGGGATGTGGGAGTCTCAATATGATTAGTATAAACCATAAATGGTAGATATTCATTTCCCAAGGATAATCTGCAACGGAAAGCCTCTAATTGAGAATCCTAATTAGATTAGGAGTCCCAAATATTCCTAAGGCCTCTTGGATCTAATACAACAACTTTGGTAAGTCCAAGTCCGATTAGGTCTCTAGGTCTCTATTTCATAACAATTCCCACAAAGAAGAACAATCAGATATATTTCTCACATTGTCACTACAGTTACTGTTCAGACATACATGATACATGATGCTAATATCTGATGTAAACCAATGCTTTGATCTAGTTCTCTTATTTGGAGAGTGTCTTTCATGGTATAGATATACTACATGATTAATCTCTTCTTTTTTTGTTTTCTCCTATTTGTCTGGACCAGTGTTACTGGAATACCTGTGCTTAAATCTCTCTGTCTCTCTCTCTGTCTCTCTCTCTCTGTCTCTGTCTCTGTCTCTCTCTCTCTGTCTCTCTCTCTCTCTCTCTCTCTCTCTCTCTCTCTCTTGTGGGTGCACAAACACATACAGAGACATGCTCTATATATATGTATATGTTATCTTTTCACTGGGACAAATCAATGCTGTCTTACCACAGGTTCCAGAAGTTGCTGCAGTTTTGATGCCGCTTTGTGAGGCTTTTGGGTCACTGACACCATCCAACCATAGATCAACCGCTTCTGAAGAGAACTCTGTTTATTCAGTCTTCTCATGTGCATTTCTCTTTCTTCTTCGCTTGTGGAAATTCTATAAACCACCTCAGGAGCATTGCATAGCTGGTCGTGGAGGCTCAGTCAGGATGGAGCTCACTCTGGACTATCTCTTGTTAATGCGAAATAGTCGCATTGCTTTGCAAAGTTCATCTGCCTCTAATAGAAGTAACAATATTACGGATCAATTTTATGCAGCAAGCCAGCCAGTTTATATAGACTCTTTTCCAAAGTTACGGGCTTGGTACTTCCAAAATCAAGCTTGCATAGCCTCAACTCTTTCTGGTCTCTGCAACAAAAACCCTGTCCACCAAGTTGCAAATAAAATTTTGAATATGATTTGTCGGAAAATGAACAAAGGGGGAATAGTGTCTGGTAACCCTTCATCAACTTCCAGTAGTAGTGTTAGTGGGTCACCTGTAAATACGTCAGAAGATGCTTATCAAAGGCCAATGGTTCCTGCATGGGAGGTTTTGGAAGCAGTTCCTTTTGTTCTTGAAGCTGTTCTTACTGCATGTGCCCATGGAAGGCTTTCATCTCGGGACTTGACGACAGGTTGAGAATTTATGTGGTATTTTAATTTTTTTCCATAATTTTTATATGCAACCTTAATTCTTATCTTTATCTGGTTGTCAAGTTAGCAATTATATTATTGTACTTGTCCTCTCTGTTTTATCTTATCATAAAATATTTTTTATCAAACTTAACAGCTTCAGGTGGGTGTATCATTAGATTTAGTTACCTTGAGATGATAACTAAATGACTAATTCTTCTATTGATGTCAGAAGATGAGATAGAATAATTTGATCAGTCTAGCAAATAAACCAGTTTTTGGTGCATTACCTGTGATATGATATCTTTAGAATCTTATCTGAAGGTAATTAGAGTAACCACAGTGATAGAAGGCAAATAATAAAGCCTCTTATGAAGTATTAACTGAAAATCTACCAATATTGGATGGATTTGTTTGTTTTTCTGGTTATTACATACAAAGATAACTGCTCTTAACATTTTTTGCATTAGCTACCAGGGCAAGTTATGCCCTGTGTAATGAGCTACAATATTGGAGGGTTAAATGCGAGGAAGAGCGTTTCTTTGTTGTAGTTTGTTTAAAGGTTATGAACAGAAGGCGAATCTGAAGTACAGGCAGCTCAGGCTACGGACAAGCTGCAGCCTGCAGGAATTTTTTCGTAAAGCTACTCATGGAAACAGTAAGCCAGCTCAAGTTTAGATTCCTAGGCTTGTCTATGTCAAAAGAAGAGCTAAATTGACATTCCTGGCTGTCTCAGCCACTCAAGCTCGTGCTTCATTGTTGTATTGTCTTTAGCTGGTGGAGTGCGGTTAACATAAAGGAAGGTCCAAGGTTGCAACCATAGGAAGTAAATGCTCTTGTTGGCCAAGGATGAACTTCTCCTTTAGGTTTAGTGAACCAAGGTGCAGAGGTAGATAAAGTAGATATCACAAGATATTTATTTGTTAGAATTGACATCTATGGAGCAGAGGTCTGGAGGGCAGCTAAACAGTTGACTGGCTGATATTGACGAAGTGGATGGCAACTCCTCTGACCACCATACTGAGAATTTCATGGCACAAGGAGGTTGACAGAAATGTATATGTGTTACTGGGGCAGAGCAGGTGGGATAGGCAGACAGCGTAATGAATCAGGCCATTATATTAGAAATTTAAAGATCTAATCATATGGTAGCCATTAGGTATTGAATTAATGCTTGCTAGTCATGAGAAAAGTTTCTGCAAGTAATCTGTTTAATACAATGTGAATTACTATTATATTCCATTTCTGCGCGAACTATTTTCTGATATTTCTTTGTAGTTCTAATGAAAAAAAAATGATAACTATTTCAGGTCTTCGGGATCTTGTAGACTTTTTGCCAGCTTCTCTTGCTACAATTGTCAGCTACTTTTCAGCCGAAATTACACGTGGCATCTGGAAACCAGTTCCAATGAATGGAACTGACTGGCCAAGCCCTGCTGCAACTCTTCTTTCAATTGAATCAGAAATAAAGGAAATTCTTGCATCTGCTGGGGTTCATATACACAGCTGTTATCCACGTACACCCCACCATCCTATATGCTTCATCTATCTTTGCAATTCAAATTTGGTCAATGTCTCGATTGTTATCATAGTATTTGTCATTTGCATTTATTTGTTACTCTCATTCAATTCTTCATTTAGAAGTTTTTCTTGATATATTAGCTCAAAATCAATTTCTCTTTTTGCTAACTTTGATTTTCCCCCACCTTTTACATAATAATTTGAAATCTCCAGAAAAATGATGTATCCAAATCCCGATGCAATGCTATTTCTTTTATTGGAATTTCATTGCTCTAATTGTTTGCAGAAATTGCGTGTATACTGTTGCCTGCACTTCTCAACAGTGCTTAAATAATGTCAGGTTGCCTATATGTAGTTTTACACTTTTACAGCACTAGTGAAGTCCAAATTTACTTCTTTTTTCTAACTTTGTACATGTCTTGTTTCAGTTTTTAAAATGTTTTTCAGACTAGAATAATAAATGGTTCTAGTTATAGTTTTGTTGCTTTAAAACCCGTTTAGGAGGTCCTGTGCCACGTGCAAGTGATTGTTTCGATCAGATGTTGTTTCTCAATCTTGCCTGTGGTTGGTAAGGCTGAATTTGCACATCAGAAGCTACACACTTTTGCCCCTTATGGTGATCTCTTAGGATACTGCCTTAGGTTTCTCTCTTTCCGTGCAAATTCCTAAAATCTAACCATCATTTATTGGTTCTCGATGCATCTAAGGAACATTTAGAAGTGGATGTCAAGGTGCTATATATTTATATATGACCCCAACCTAGCCCTTCAATTGGATATTTCATGGGATCGATAAACTTATAATTGGTTTTTATATTGCACTTTATATACATAGATGTAGTTTTCTAAATGCATGCAATCAAAAGACCCCTAAGGTTGTTTTAGTGATTGAGCAGCTTTCGATTGCTAGAAATTCTTAATTGCTGCTTAATTTTTTTTTTTTTTGCATTTATTTTGTTTTCATTATTTTTCCTTTTTGCATTTAACTCATATTTTCCTACTAATGAAATTCATATGTTTTTTTCTTTCTACGCCAACTTTTTTCCCTTCCACTTCGTCATCTTTCTCAACTAGGAGTCATAAATCTCTTAAGCTAACACATGGATTGCCATGCCGATTAGCAATTCAGCATATTCGGTACAAGTTGATACATATCATGTCAGTGATTTATTGATGCCAATGTGGGGAAATCAAAATACACCTTCATGGTCACTCATACCAGTGTCTGCCATTAGGAAGTGAGCATATTTTATTTAGACAAATCTAGTTTGGGTTTCTTTCATCACTTTTGATACCGTTTCTCTTTGGTGCTTGACTCGTATAAATTATTTATCAAATTTTAGGAATCCAAGGGAAATTTCAGTTTTCCCTAAAAAGTTATTAGCCTCAACAAAAAGGATCTGAGAAATATTTATGAAACTAAAATCTAATAACATATGTTACACTAATATCTAGTGTTGAAAGACTAATTTAGTCCTTAAAATCTATTTTAAGGCTTTAGAGATGCTTAAAGGTTACTTTTTCGACATGTCAAAATTATTCAGTGTGGCAACAGTACACTGGCTCTGCATAACACATGTTAGTGATATGTACCATGTTGAATCAAAATTGGCGTGCCCGTGCCACTGGCACAACAATCCTTGATCCAATAAAGCTTTAATGTGCTTCTGAAATTATACCATATTGGATGTTTTATTCGAAGAATCAAAGTTTCGGGCATAATGTATGATCTGAATGATTATAATTGCATTTTAAGAAGTAATAACAATTCTTACTAATTTCTGTCTGTAAATGGTTTTCTTAAGCATTAGTGAGGACATCAGGATCAAGCTTTTTGTTTTTCTTTTTTCAAACTTTTTCTATTCTCTTGCAGGTGGCATGCCACCAATGCTCCCATTACCGATGGCAGCACTTGTCAGCTTGACAATAACATTTAAACTGGACAAGAGCTTGGAGTACATCCATGGAGTCATCGGTCAGGCATTAGAGAATTGCGCAGGGGGTAGCTCCTGGCCAAGCATGCCCATCATAGGAGCCTTGTGGACACAGAAGGTCCGAAGATGGCACGACTTCATTGTTTTGTCATGCACAAAGTCTCCCTTCACTCGGGACAAGGATGCAGTTGTTCAGCTCATTAAAAGTTGCTTCACATCCTTCCTCGGACCTTGTACCACTGGAGGTTCTCAGATTATGGCAAATCGAGGTATAATTGGGCTTCTGGGGCAGGCAATTACTGACCAAGGAGTTCGTCTTCCCATAGCACCAGGTTTTCTCTACATCCGGACTTGTCGGACATTCCATGACACTCATTTTGTCAATGAGGTGATATTCAAGGTAGTTATTGAATGGGCTCAGAAATTAGCAAATGAATGGGCTTCCAGTGGGCCTGCCCGGTTGAAATCAGCACGGACATCACTAGCTGCTGCTGCATCTGGAGTGCAACAGGTGGCTATGCTGGGTGCAAACCTATTGTGTATTGCAGGAGGGAAGCTACTGGTCCAGGTGTTGTACGAGGAGACCTTGCCAACTGTGCTAATATCAGCTCGTGGAGAGCGGTTGGGTGCGGCTGGGCCTGTGTCTAGTATCCTGGAAGGGTACGCTATGGCCTATATGCTGATCTTGGCTGGGGCTTTTGTTTGGGGAGTTGGAGACAGCTCCCTCGCCTACACATCAGTGTATACTTCAAGGAGAGCCCGGGTGATTGGAATCCACATGGACTTTATGGCTGGGGTTTTGGAGGGAAATATATTGCTCGGCTGTGATCCAGCCACATGGAAGGCCTATGTATCATGCTTTGTGGGTCTGCTTGTGAAGTTTGCCCCAGCATGGGTGCCAGAGGTGAAGATGGATACACTACGGAAGTTGGCCAGTGGACTTAAGGGTTGGCATGAGTGTGATCTTGCTCTGTCACTTCTTGAGCATGGGGGTTCTGCAACCATGTCAGCTGTGGTCGAATCCATGTATTGATCAGATCCCTTGCAATCAACTCAGAAATTTCTGGAGCTGCCCAGTTGGATTGAATCCAGAAGATTGATAATATTTCTACGGACTTAGTCCATCTTACTAGGAATGGCCACATATATAGCTGTTATTTAGATGATCTCCCAAATGTGGGATGAGCCTAGGTGAAGGCTCCAATCTCCTGCAGGACTTCCTTCCCCTTTAGAAAGCAAAATGATCAGTGCATACCATCTGATTATGGTAGATGTGTTAGCGATGAAACATGAAGTTGAAGGCTTTTCTAAATATAAATACTACAGGGGGTATGCGAAGCTGTGGCATCTTTATCCACATCCATGCATGAGATTTGCACAAATAATACTTTCAGGAAGCTCCGCCAAAGTGTTGGATCCATCATTTTGGCAAGTGTAACCTTGGCGTCTACTAGCATCCAACTGAGATAGTTTGCTCAAGCAGTGCATAATTGTTGATCTCTCAACTTTATTAGGATATTGTTCTTTATTGTTAATCTTCTTTTCTTCTCTGGCCGGATGTGAAGGGACTAATGTGTCGCAAGGCATATACCATTAAAGTTCAATACCCAGCGATGGCCTAACAATATTGTCCTCAATCTACTTATTATGCATATTATGATGAAACCAATGAAGTGTGCGTTTCTTGGTGTAATAACGAGTTCTGCGATGTTCATATATATTATGGATCTGGAGGTAGCTGAGAGATTATAACTTGCTGGATAAATTTTCATTTTTGCATCTTCATTTTGTGCACTGTTCGAACTGAAACTCTTCTCCAGTTTTCTCTAGCGATCTTATCAGAAACCTTTTTTCACGTTTTGCTAGCTTTGCTGTTCGTCTTATATACCTTTTTATGCTGACATGATTACTTTATCCTGCAGATAGTCCGGATATATCCAGTGAGTTATGCGGTGAATAGGTTAGTTCTTCATCCGTATGTAATCTGGTTAATTTTAACGCGGATTCTACCATTACATGAAAATATTTTGCAAATTTAATATAATTCGCATGGCTGGGGAGTGTTTGGGTGTCGATAACTCTATCACTCAAGAGTGATGTTTAGTTATATTACAAATAAGAAAGGGTTATGCATCAATCAAACAAACATAGACTCCTGATTGCTTAACTCACCAACTATATTGTAACATTTTAATGATTTCTTTTATTTGAGTTGATTTAGGTAATATATACTTAAACGGATTTGTATCTAGTAAGATAATAAACTTAGTTTATTAAATTTAAGATGGCATTTTATATTTAACACTAATTAAGGATAGGATAAGGGCCCTCCCAGTGGCACGTGCTGGTGGACAGAGCCTCTAGGGGGAGACTTTCACACAGTGACGGTGTGCCCCACGCGCGGGCCCACCTCCACTCACCGCTCCTCATTGGAGAATATACGTCGGGGTCCACCCAGCCCCAGTCGTTTTATGCCTCCGTTTTACAATTTATGATCATAATATAATTTATTTTATCTCCTCCGTCGCCTTCTGCCTACGTCTTTCCTGCTGCCCCCACTTTACTAGCCGTTATCCTGACGAAACCCCCCATCCCAACCAACGCGCTTTTGGCTTCCATAGATTCCAAAATTCCTCATCCTTTGCTTGCGTTTGTTGGCAGCGTCGTATATTGGAAGCCAAGGCTCCTCCCCGCACCCTTCAGCCTCAGTCCCACTTTATTTCCCGAAATGCCCCTGCTCTCCTCTCCCCATTTACTATTATTATTATTATTATTATTATTATTATTATTGCACACACAAAATAAATGAAAAAGAAATTGGGATGGTGTAATGCTTCCTGTTCCTGGATGGGCGGCCATCTCACGCTTGCTCACATGCCATCCACATGGTGAACTTTTTGGAAAGGCATGAATGAGATTGGAGAAAGCTTTTCTCACCTCCTCGATCTCTCTATAGTTTGGAAAGCAACTTAGAGCTTTTACAACTGTACTGCATCACTGGGATCACTAACGCATTTGCTACAGCCATCTAATCTAGGAAAGGTTATAAGTGTTCTGCTGGTCAGTGGGGCCAGCTGCAGAAATTTAGCCCAAGTGGCCGCAAAATTTACGCCTTACTCCTTGATTCTTTGGCTCAAATTGTATGAAACCTTGTGTACTTTTAATTTTAAGTATTTACTAAATTATAATCTTGGCCCTTCCTATATATTAAGTCGTAGTGAATGGTCCATATTATAATAGGAGTTAAATTTGGTACAAAGAGGTAATACCAAACCACCAAACCAAGTGTAATTATCTCATATATATATATATATATATTAAATTTTTAGTAGAAATCTATAATTATTAACAATTAATTTTCCTTTGGAGTCTTTCTTCCCTTCTGCTTCTTATTACGGGCTATGTCGGTGCTATTAATTAGGCTTTAATGTCGAAAGTTGGGACAGGCAAATTATCAAATCATATCCGTCAATGATGCTAAATTTTGTCTCAAATCATATCCGTCAAGAAAAGGTCTCAAAATGGATATCATAGTAGATCGGCATGAGATAAAGTTTTTTTTTTTTTTTTTAAATATATCAGCATGATGCAAAATAGAGGATGCATGAAATGTAAAATCATCTGAACTTGGATAGAGTATGAATGAATTACTTATTAACGATGGTGCGGTTAATTAAAAGGAGTACCTTGACGGTGACATTTAGTTTTGTGTAATAGTTTAGCAACGCACACGAAGATTAGACTAGATATCTTAGTATATTGATTAAGTTTAATAATATTTTAATGTCTTTATATTTAAAGAGAATTAACTCTTTATCTAGCTCATATTTAGTTTTCGACTTCTTGAATGATTAAAAAGAATTCTTAAGATACTAATTAAATTATATAAAAAATTAAGATTTAGTGTAAATTGATTTCATAGAGTCGATTATGACACACTGCTATACAAGCCGGTGTACTAATTATGTGCATCTAATAACTCTTAATGCACTCACTTAAATTCTACAATTCTTTTTGTGTTTTCTCTTGAATGTAATTAGATATGTCCAATTAGTATGATTGATACACTGAACATATATTTAACACTTAAATTCTACGAGTGAATCAATGTTTGAAGTTTATAATGAGACCATCCAATGGAGCAGTACATTAAGCCACACCAACTAGAAATCTAGAATAGATATCCCAATCCGAATTTGCTATCGGAGTGACGAAACTACCCTTGGTGCTGGGCATTGGTCAACGCAAAGATAATAAACGGCTTCGGTCTCTCCAGACCGTTGGATTCACCAAAAGGACGGTGGCGATTACTTCCGGAAGCATATCGATGCCTTACGTAGGCGTGAAAGCCTCATTAGACATCCCCGGCCATACTGACACGCGTCGGTCGTCATTTCAGACCGTGCATATATTAATATACGTCAAGCATACGAAACAAGTTCCACGGAAATTGGCTCAAACGTTCCCATTTTGCCCCTTTGACTCATTCTTGAGCTTAGGATAGCAATTTCACCTCCTCTTTTCAAACATTTCACCTTTTACTAGGTGTGTTTGATTCCGAAAATTAACTAAAGTTATCTTGTGGGGATTATTTGATTCAAAAATTGCTATATATTAAGTTGGTAATCACTGTAGTTCAATGGTTGAGTTATTCCACCTTTACGATAGATGTTACGGATTTAAATTCCCTATCAACATGGAGGCTCGCATTTGTTAAAAAAATAGTATATTTACATTATTCAATCATCTTAAATTGGTGAATTTTTTTTTATATTTTAATAAATAAATAAGTTTGAAAATTTCTGATATTATCCAACTCACCATTTTAAATAAATAAATTAAAATAATAGTTTATATTATTTATATTCTAACAAATTATATATCTATCCATTCAGAGTTCATTCATGTGTCAAGGTTGCTTAGTTATTAAACAAGCCACAAGCCGAGTTAGAACATGATCTGCATGAGCTTGTTTATTAATAATATATATATATATAGAGAGAGAGAGAGAGAGAGAAATAATGAGAGACAGGTAAAGGACCACACTGTATATTCTATGTTATATATTTTTATATTCGAGTACTATAGTTAATTAATTATTCATGTGTGTATATAATAAGGACAACACTAGACTACATGTGTTATTTATGCTGATAAAGATGCCAAGTTCAAATCTACTCTTGGATTTCTCGAAGCTTCTTTGCCTGAAATTAATAGAATTTTATAAGTCACAATCTACAAATATTTTATCATTCAACTCCTATTTTTTTCTTATAATTTTATTTAACATTCTTTGTTAATTTAAATAATTTTAGTAAAAAATATTAGATTATAATATATAAAATAATTTATAAATACTTATATTACCAATGATTTTTCGGAGGAAGAATAAAAAGAAGAAAATATTTTAGTAATCAGCGTTAAAATAAAAATTATAAAAAAAATAAGGGATCATATTATAAAATAATATAAATTACAAAATAAATAAAAATAGTAATATAATTTATAAAATATCCTGAAATTAAATGTACCTGGGGGTAAAAGAATGAGGAGCAAAATGAGGCCTTTTCTTTACTTCAGGTAGTACGATTATATTCCTTGAAGCACCTCATCATTAACTCTTAGAATTTAAAAAATATATTGTGTCACAGTATATTCCTTTATAAATTTTAATCTTAATTAGTCCATTATTTTCTATTCTCTTTGTATTAGGGTGTGATGATCACTTTGGGCCAATTATATAATATACCCCACTCATCAAGAGGTTAAAACTGCAAACAGAATCTAATTAACTCACACTTTTACCATTACTCAGAAGACATTCTAAAACATATGCAGTCATTTTGGCCCCCACCTCTTTCCTCCTCAGTCTGTCAACATATACAAATGCAACCAAATTAGACCAGGTTGATGTTGGTCATACATGGGCCTCAGTCTAGTCAAAAGATTTTGACTTCATATTTACTAAAATCCCTTATAAATGTCCCAATTATATATATATATATATATTTTTAAAAAGGATAATTCTCCTTAATTATTTGGTTCAAGGAGGTATATATGAATATATATATATATATATTTAAAATTTAATGGGTGTATATGGTTATTTTAAAAAGTTTAAATTAGGGGGTCTAAAATAAAATTATACTTCCGGATGCTCCCGTTTTGTATCTTCTCGTGGCTCCTCTTGCGACGCCAATTTCTCGTATCCCGAGACGAGCTCCTTCCGTCGCTTTCTCGAACCGCCTCGTTCCACGTTCTCCCCCCGCTCCGAGCGGTTGCTCTCGCGAGACGGCGAGGTGTCGCTGGGTCAAGTATCGAACTCCTCAGGGGCAATTCCGTCCAACGAAAAGAAAAAGTGGGCTTATGGATTCAAAAGCCCCGTGGTGTGTACGTAAATAATGTAGAATAGAGTGGCAAATGAGTCATTCTGGCTTCGCTACTTATACTCGCGGCTCGTACTCCCTTTCTTCCTTTGCTCACTTTTCTTCCCTTCCTCCAGAAATCTTTCCCCCCCCACCCCACCACACGATTCGATCTGAGGGGAAGCGGATGCGAGCAGTTAGGGTTTTCTGAACGGGATCTGGTAATCTTTCCACATGCTATTTTTCTTGGGTTTGGTGATACATTCTTTGTGTTTCTTCATCTCTAAGAGATCGAGTGAGGAAGTTCTTTTTGACGGTGGCGAGCTCCCATTTGGTCTAGGATCTGGTCTCCGTTGCATTTGATGGACGAATTGGTCAATATGAGGTAGATCTCGGGTTTTTTGTTTCGTTCGGTGTAGTTTTTTGATGAGGTAGTGCGGGTTTAAGGTCCATTTTGGGGGTAAGATGTGAGATTTGAGGGTTGTCTTGTTTAAACATCTGAACGGGAGCTGATGGATTGAGAAAGATAAGTTTTGCGCAAATGCATGGTGTTTTTATGCGTTTTTAGGGTTTAATCGGTGTTTTAGATATGTAGTTATTGCTAGTCCTTTTGTCTTGCGTGCTAGTTGGATTTGAGATTCAAGGTAAGATCTGAAGGTTTTTGAACGTGTATTATGAAAGTCTTTTTGCAATGTTCCGTACTAGTATGTACTGGAATGAGGTTTACTGTTTTATGGTAAATGTAGTATCTTCTCTTGCTTTTCTGGATCTCTAGTTAAATTTTACGGCGTGAAAATGTTACCATTTGATTGGTGTGATCCAGAAAGAATGGGTGTCCTTTTAATACTAAAAGGTTGTATCTTCTCTCTCTGGGTGATCTCAAGGATTTACCTTTTTTTTTCCCTTTCTATCAGACCTTCGCAATTTCTAGTTGGTTAGTCATTGCATGCAGGCAAAGTAGTCTATCTCCTCGAAGCTATGTAATAAATCTGTACTTTTAATTATTACGGAATGCCAAAGTCAATTACATTGCTTCATGATTGGCTTTGCTGAACATTTCTTGATTGCAACTTGAAGAGGAGCTGGGATGTAATTGTTAATTGTACCACTTATTAGAAGCTTTTATAGTTGTTACATTTTCTGGAAGTTTAATTGGATACTACATTTTCTCTCTTTTTTATTATGTTCCATCAAGTAATAAACAAATCTTGACTTACAGAACTAGTTTTCGTTTTTGCTTGTGGTCAAGAGTTCTATGCTCTAGAGTTTCTTGTTTCTGTAAGATATATCCATTCTTAACTTGGCATCCGACATTTGATTGTTGAAAGGCAAGTCAGGGCATATTTTAATGCAGCTTATGTTGGTTTTCTTGTTGTACAGGTCTTTTAGTTGAAAGTGTTGCTGGACGCCTTCCAGCATGTTTTTTTTTTTTTTTTTTTGGTTGAAAATTTAAACTAGTCCATGAAGTGTCAGTGTCCTGAGAGTTGACGTTCTCTGGTGAATAGTAAGATGGAGGGGAAGATACATGTAAATGCAGATCTTGATTATGCTGTCTTCCAGATATCATCAACTCAAAACAGGTGAATCATAAGATGCTAGATTCTCTTGGATCATTGCCACACCATATTTATTAATTTTCACTTTTGTCCTTTGCTTGATTACACTTGGCCAGTCATCGTGAGAAGACTTATGTGCATATGTGGGCAAATGTTAACTATTCTGTTGCCTTAGTTAACTGATTAGCAACTATGAAAACAAAGATTATATGTAGTATCATAGTTGGATTCTGCATATATCAATATGTTTAATCGGTCAATATTGGAACAGTATTATGCATGCATGAACAAGAAGTGAAATATTCTGGCTTTGTTAGTCTATAGTTTGATGAATATAAGCATTATTTTTACATCCAAAGTTGGATTCAATAAATATGTACATCTAAACAGTTAGATTGACTTTCTCTATTTGCCTTTAATATCTATGCATAACTCCAGTCCTTTTCTTTAATAGAGTTTCTCAAAAAAATTGTACACAGGTATGAGGCAATTGTTTGTAGCAAAGGCAGAACTGAAAAACTAGCATATGGATCTCTTGACCAGCTAGCACTGCATTTACCAGAAGCAAAAGGTGTTCAATCTAATTTGTCAAATGGCACCTTTAAGCTACAGCTAGGAGAAAAGCTCAAAGTTTCTTGGTTCACCAAGTCCACCCTAGCAAGGTTGGTATGCTAGAAGGAAATTTCTTTTTGCATATAGGTTGCTGTTTGAAATATGACTTATGTTAACTTTTCTTTCAGATTCCTTCATTTTGTGGACTCACCTGAGGTGTTAAAGTCTTCCAATGCAATGCTAAGTGAGATTTCTCAGTTGGAGGAAACTAGAAAGTTCCATCTTGCTCTCTATCTTAAGGTAGCATAATTTCTCCAAAAGCTGGCTCTTCTTTTGTTCAAATGTTGTTCACTAAAGCTCATTAATGCAACACATTTTCTCATTTATAGGATCGTCCAACTCATTTGGGAAGTGGCTTGACAGGTAGTGCTGAGGAATCCCTTTGAAATAAACTAAATGTCCTGAACTGGATGTGTTTTCTTTTAAAAAGCTACATAATCTGTTTGTTATGTAAAAAAACATGCATAAATTAGAACTGGATGCATCACCTCTAGTTTTTTAACCCCCTGATAACTGAAAATCTATCTTCATACTTTTCTCTTCAGTTACTGACCCAAGTTCCTTTCCACGTTTTTTCTCCATACTTCTCATAAATGAATAATTGGTACATTTCAATTGTCTGAAGTTGCCTGATAACCGTGCTGCAGGTTTGATGCATGATGCTATGCAATTCTAATCAATGATGATTCTCTATCTGTCACTCTCGCATGCATTTCATTCTTTGAACAATAACTTGTTGATTGTTAAATGGCATGAGATACTCATGAGGTTAAGGTATAAGAATTTTATAGCTTTAACATATATACATTGTATAAAAGGTTAAGGAAGTTGTTTCTGAAATAAGGAGCAAAAAGTGATGAGAATTGTATTGCTGCTTTCTTGTGTGTTCCTTCTTTCTTGTGGTAAAGATTGTAGTGCTCATACTCAATATGCTAGTTATGCTCAATCTTTACAGGAGGCTTCTTGCAAGATGTGAGGCTGGCCCATCAAGTAATTACTATTTCTCTAATCTCTTCTTCTTGTGTCATTCCTTGTACTGTTATTCAACATGTATTTTATTTACCATATATAAATGCTCATATGATGAAAACTATTTTCAGGTGAATGTTGATACAGTTTCATCAGACCCTACAAAGTAATTGCTCCTTTCTATTTTGTACTTCCTATTTTATGTCCTATTATCTAATCACTGTAAGATGGTAACTAGCAGAAATGAATTGCTTCGAGCATTGGACCTAAGACTCATGACACTCAAGGAAGAGACCGTAGTTTCATTGAATCGTGCTGCAGGATCCAACTTATCCAAGGAAGAGATCTCTGATCTAAGTGCATTTGCTGAGCATTTTGGAGCGCTAGACTTGAGGTACATCATCAAATTGACGACACATTCACCTCTACTATAATTTAGAAAGTATTGGAAATTGAACATAGCTTTTTAAAGAAGCTGGATTAATTACTATGCTTATTATATCACCACAAGTGACATTACCATTTCTCTCTCCTTTCCTTTTCTCTGCTTTCCACTTCTGGTTCCTTCTGGAATTTTTGCATTATTTTAACTGTTTGTGACCTTTATTTATCTCCATCTTTTTCTTTCTCCCACTTTCTGTTATCAAGTTAACTCTTCCTGTTTCTGGCATTCAGGAATTCATTGCTGAAGTATTTAGCAATTATCTCCGATCACCAATCCTCAGAACCCTCGTATCAACCATCTGTGGTTTCCAATGATTCAAATGAGAAATGTGAGAATGCAACAGAGATATGTCAACCTAAGCCTCAGACTGATATCCTATATTCAACAAGCAACAGTGTCTCTCCAGCAAAACTTGCCCAAGTTGAGCGCCATAGCTCTAGTGAAAGCGAGGAGTCTTCTGAGTTGAGTGATGAAGATCAAGCCGTTGTTGAAAGGAGCCGGCCTATGATAAGATCTGCATCACCCAGAAGATCTGCTTCTCCGATGCGACGAGTCCAAATAGGGAGATCGGGATCCCGTAGGTCAACAGCAATTACGATTAAGAGCCTCAATTATTATCCTGCTAGAGAAAGAATGTCTCTTAATAGGGATGCTGATGAAACCAATAGCTGTAATGAAGAATCCGAGCAGCCATCAAGGAAGCCTGAGAGCACAGTTAGAAGGATGAGTGTTCAAGATGCAATCAATCTTTTTGAGAGCAAACAGAAGGATCAGAATTTGGATGCTCAGAAAAGAAGAGCTTCAGGTGAAGCTGCAACTAATATTAACAAGACTGTACTAAGAAGGTGGAGTTCAGGCATGGGTGATTCCCTTACACATAGGTCACAGGAAAACACAGCAGATACTGCATCTTTAAACACCTCCATCAATCTTGTTCCTGAGGAGGAGAAAAAAATAGTGGAGGTGATGGTTGATTCTGATCCTCAACCAAGTAATTTGGTCCTACCTGAGGTTGCAATACCACATGTTGATGCTCATGTAGCTACACCGTCAGAGCCAGGCAGGATGTTATCACCTCCAATGAGTGTTTCAACAGATCTGATAAAGCCAAAGCCTGAGGAAAATGGTGATGGACTAACACTTTCAGCTGAGTGGAATCGGCAGAAAGAAGCTGAGCTTAACCAAATGCTAATGAAAATGATGGGGAGTAAACCTGTTAAGTACAAAGGTACAAATGCTATTACGAATGGGCTTGTGGATCCATCTGGTGAGCAGAAAGGTGATTTTTATAGTCAATATAAGGAGAAAAGAGATGAAAAGCTTCGGTGTGAAAACGTTGGAAAGCGAGCAGCAAAGGAAGCAAAATTCAAGGTTTTACATGAAACCCTTGAGAAGAGTAAAGCGCAGATGGTCTCGAAAACTAGTGGTACCATAGAAAAACATGTTTCACCAATTCATTCCCAAAGACCAAGAAGGAACTCATCCCCACCCGTTTTACCCAAGAAAGATGTTTCAAAGACACCAGCTAGAAAAGCTTCATCAAAATTATCACCACTGCCAGCTAGTCGTAGTTCAGGTTCATCGGGACCATCTCCCAAAGCAAATGGATCTCAGTTAACTAAATCCATTCCTAGGACAATTTCAACTAATACACCACCTAACCAGCGAAAGAAGCAAACTGCACCAACTCAACCAAGCCCCAGAACTGAAAGACCTCTTCAGCAACAGAAAAACAAGAAAGGAACTGTAATGGGTGGCAAGCAGGACTCTAAAGGTCAAGAAGAAAAGAAGCTGAAACCTGTGACAAAGACCAGTAGAAGATTGAAAACTGGTAATTCACCAGACTTGGGAGATGAATCTGGTTTGACCACAACCAAGCCAAGCTTCTATAACAAGGTTACGAAGAAGAGTAGTGTTGTACCATTAGAATCCAAGCCTTTCCTGAGAAAAGGTAATGGAAGTGGTCCTGGTGTTGGTCCTGTTTCATCTAAGAGCAAAGCTCCCCAACCTGTGGACTCTCCAAAAGGCAGTGAAAGCCAAAACTTGGCTGAAGACAAGGAGTCTTCTGTTGTGACAATCGAGTCAACCAGTAAGGTACTGGAGGTTGATCTTGCTCAACCAGAAAATGATGTTGACACAAACTTAGAAATTTCGCTAGATAATGACTGTAGTGTTGAAAAAACAGAAAATCTGGAGCAGAGTTTAGCTCCAGTAGACAGTAGCGTCAACAAGTCAATTGAGCCTCCTCCTGCTGCTGAGATCCAACCTGATGAGGACATGGACATCTCATCAACTGCTTGGGTGGAAGTAGATCATCAGGAAATTCCTACTACATGTGAAAGGGGCTTGATGACTGATGCAGTCTCCCCTGGGATTGCACCAATATCATCATCAAGCCCACGCATCCATCATTCATTATCACAGATGCTGCAAGCTGATACTAGCGAATCAGAAATAATTGAGTGGGGAAATGCAGAGAACCCTCCTGCTTTAGTCTATCAGAAAGACGCTCCCAAAGGACTGAAGAGGCTTTTAAAGTTTGCTAGGAAGAGCAAGGGTGATGCCAATGTGACTGGCTGGGCCAGTCCATCAACTTTTTCTGAAGGGGAGGATGATCAAGAAGAGTCTAGAGGTGCTAATAAGAAGAGTTTAGATTTGTTATCGAGGAAAGTTGTCCTGCAAGCTAAAGGCTATGGTCAAAGTTTTGATAGTGGGAATTCTAGCAAGAGGGCTGTCGACCACCATAAGATGCACAGTATTTTGTCAGGTATGATGGATGTATTTTGGCGATGAATTAGCATTTTAAATTCTATTGAAGTTCTTTCCAAAACACAAGACATGAAAGCCTTCGAATATGATGGCACATTCTTTTGGAAATTGAAGGATCTTGATTTTATTTTACTGCCCAATTTTACATGAGACCACATCCTTATTCTTTCTTTCCTTCAGAAATGAAGTCCTTATCAGTGTGAAGAACCAAGTTCATATTTTTCTATAATGAAGTCCGATATTCTTGGCTACATCTTCTTTTGGTAATTGGCTAAAATTAATTTAAGTTACTTTGACTTATCTGGACTAGCAGTTAAGTTCCTGATGAACTGAATTGAGAAGGAAATGTTCGACTAACCAGTTACCCCATTTTGAAATAATTCTTTTGACCAGAATAACATCATTTGTAATATCACAAATTAGCTTCAAGTGTTACTCGATATCTTTCAGCTAATGTACCCCATATATCCATGTGTATATACAAAGTGTGTGTGTATGTATATTTGCTTATGTGATTTTAATGCTTAGAAAATTTCCTGTCAGCTCAATCAAGTGGCAGCAGCCTCGGTTCACTATCTGATAAGTTGCACGAAGGGCAAGCTTCAGTAACAGCTAACTCGACAAAAAGTAAGTTTTTTCAAAATTCAATCATGTGCTTTTCGAGGCTGATGATACCACTAATTTGCTAATTTATGTAATCTCTGGGTATCATTCTCAAACTATATTACAGCATCACGATCATTCTTCTCTCTCTCAACATTCCGGAGCAGCAAATCCAGTGATTCAAAGCCTCGATAGAGCTGAGCAGTGCTCCAGGTCATGGAGCCAACTTGACCATCAGGTGTAGATGCCAGTTTGCTTTGAGGATATCAGTAATGTCCAGATGAAAGTATCAAGCTATATTTGGGTTTCTCTTTTGTTTTTATTAAGAGATCTGCTCACTTTCTTCTCCCCCGTGTAAATGTTGTCAAAGCTTTTCATTGCAGAACTTTGACATGATTGTATAAGGTTGGTATTGAGTCGATTGACATGTCTAGAAGAATCTGTTGGCGTGTAACTGCATACTACTAATTTAATAGTGAGATTTTAGTCCATCCCCAAATATTTGTACTCTTTCAAAGATGAAATATACCCAATTTTACCTCAGTATAACACTGGTGGTTTGGAATTGGAACATGCTCTTGGATGTGCATAACTACGGTGTGCTGCAGCTGGTGACTAGAATTTCTATGCAAGAAGTCGAGAATAAACATCATTTCTTATCAGCTTGACTGGACAAGTATATGTGGCAAGAATAATGCCACTTTACATAGTAATGACGTGTTATCATTTCGTGTATTGACTATGATATTGTTAGTGATTATGAAGAAAGAAAGAAACCAAAGGTTGATAAGATGCCATGTCACCACTTTTAGTGGCATATTTATAATTTTAGTATAATGTTTGTAGTGTTTGTAAGCTTGTGGTAATATATGTTTGGAATGTGCAATTCCTCTCTTTGTATATGTGGCAATATCTCTTTCGTTGAAGAGGCATGCTAAACAGAGTTTTTGACCAAACTATACCTGTTTTTAATTTATTTATCAAAAAACATACGCCCTAAATTTAATATAAAAAAATGTCTATCTACGGTAGCTCTAAATAAAATGTTAAACTATTAAGTATTTTACCCAGCTAAAAGTAAAACATGAATTATATTAATATTTTTTTAAAGTAAAACGCCAAATGAGAGAATATAGGTAAAATATAAATAAAAAGTTTGTAATGTTCATAATTTCATGTTTGATGATTAATTTTAGTTGTTTATATTCATAAAAGATATGAAAAATTTTTATAAATTAGAATAATATAATAATTCTTCGGAGTCAACTGCGCTCAGAATTGTGAAAAAAAATAATTGTAATTGTAGCTCCTAATTTTTTTAAGTTTTTCTTTAAAAAAAAATGCTCCAACTCTCCTACGTTTTTTAATATAAAACGCTAATATGATTAACGTTTTGATATGTTCGATTGTTTCATGTAGAGTGACAGTACGATAAATTTCTTTTGGTATTAAATTTGAGGCAGAGTTTTTATTTTATTTTTTTGAAAAATAAGTTTTAAAAGAGGCTAGTTTGGTCAAAAGTCCGCTAAACAAGCCAATTGTGTACGTACTACAAACTGAACAAACAGAATCGCATCTACCTCTCCTAGTTTTCTGTATTTCTTTCGATTTAGAACGTGAAGTTTGATTCGAAAAAAGGTGTTCAGAATTGTATATGAACATCTTTTAGAACTCCCAGAAAGAGAAAGATATAAAACTCATCTTACATTATAATATCAAAGGATTTAGCGTAACGTCAACATAGCATCACTATTACTCTAAAATACTTGATAACCGTGTATATACAGTATCGTATACTTCATATATTTAACAAACTCAACTAGGACGAAACTGGAATATTGTAGATGCTGGATCTAATATGTGCAAACTGCAGTAGATCTTCCATCAATTGTCATCTACTTCAATTAGAGTTGCTTCATAGTCAGCAGGAGCCTCAAAACCATGGAGATTCATCAAGGTTGCTGCTACGTTTGCAAGGCCGGCATTCGGCAGATCCTTGCGAAATCTAACCCCTGCTGGAAGTCCAGGGCCCCCAATGGCAATTGGAACCTGCAGAGTTTATTTGGAAGAACGTAAGAGGAAATGAAAGGATATTTTTGAGACACAATGAGCTTATTTGTTCAAACTAACCTTTCACTAGTCTGTCAAAAAAAGAAAAAAGAAAAAAAGAGGAATTAATTTTATTTTCCGGATATAAGACCCATAGTAACAGAAATAGCCTCAAGTAATCCTAAAAATACATCAATACTAAGTGACAGTAGAACCTGACACCCACCATCTTAAGTGGTATGGCGGAGAAAAGAAATCACAGGTAATTGGACCGCCTTTGTTCATACATATCATAATTTTTTAGAAATATTTATACAAATCATAATTAGAACAATAGTAAAGAGAGGACAATTCAATATGCTTACTGGATGAAGGGTATGGGATGTAAGAATTTGAACATTGCCATCAGTGCCTAACAGTGGTTGGCCAGATTTGTTTCTCTTCACCATGTCCTCAGCATTTCCATGGTCAGCAGTGACAACAAAAATTCCACCCACTTGCTTAATGGCATCAAGAATAATCTGAAAGAAAATGATTATAATACTAGAAATTCAACAATGTCATGCAGCAAAAAAACTCAAAAGTCATCATACACATCTAGTTACTGATATAGAATTTCATTATTCAGTGTAACATATTGCCCTTAAAATAATTGTGTGAAACTCAATGGTATATAGTTACATTCTACCATCAGTTAGTTTTAGATGCAAGATATGAGACATTGGCTTCTTTTGAGAGAAGCAATAGGAGTTCTGAAACCAAATTCCAAATAAGGTAAAATATTTGGTGCATTTCTTTTTCAAAGATGATTCTTCTCTAGGCTTCTTCACTTTTCATCTGCTTTCCTGAGTATGTTACCCTTCTCATGTTCTATGATAAGGATATACTTCACATGATACTTCACATGAAACATCGTACTCAAAATTATTATTTACTAAAAAAAATATCTACCAACTATAATCGTGATTAATTCTCCTTAGGTGGATCCAGCCTACATAAGGGAAGGGTTGACAACTATAAGAACCTGCGTTTAAATCAGTGAATAGTGAGAACATGAACAATAGAGGAGGGAATCAAGTCCTTTGTAATCTTTTTGCACTTTAAGGATGGCCTTGTTGGTCTGCAAGCCCCATGCCAACCGGCACTTGCATGTCGGTAGTGGTACGGCGTGGGTGTGTGGGTCTAGCAAGGCTACGAACCGAGTCATGCCGATCCAGCATGACATGTGGAGTCCTTTTTTTATTTTTTTTATTTGCATTAATCATCATCAAATTAACTTTAGTTCCTATGGATTCTATATTCATCTCATATCCTACGAGAATTAAAAAAAATTTATTTATATAAAAATTATGTGAGACATTACAACAAGTAATATTATTAATGGATAAATTTTGAAGATTATCGACAGTATTTAGTACAATATTTTCGTGTTATTCTTGTATCGGCAATGAAGTCTTTGATCCCCCTCATCATGCTATATTCAACTAGATATTAGATTTTTAATTATTAAATTATTGTTAATTAGTGTTGTTTGTTGAATGTTATTATGTGTTCAATTATATTATAAAGTATTCAATCATATTATGGGATATTCAATTATTAATATTAATTTTTTAATTATATTATATGTTGAATAATATTTATATTTAACTGTTGTTTTATCTTTAATAAAATATATTATTCACAAAAATAATTTAAAGATAAACATTATAATGAAGGTTTTAATATATATATTTAAGCTAAAAATAAATATTGATATGCCGAAGACCCAAAAACATATTTAAATATTCTAAAAATTTTATTAAAAATATTATAAATGTGTGCCACTTGCTAAAGCATGTTGCTTGCTGATGGTGGCCCAACACAGCACGTGCCACTGACATGGCCATTGTTGTTGCACTTTGCTTCTCTCACTTCGGTTGATGCACTTCTTTTATTTTCTATTAGTGGAGGAACGATCTAAAACAAAATTGGAGTAGCTTATAACGTAGGGAGCAAAAATTAGAAAGTACTGTCACCCATCACTCATTCAAGGTTCCTACGACTGTATACAATAGGTATAGAAGTCAATTAAAAAATTGCAAAGCATTACCTTAACAGCTTCATCAGCAACCCCACAACCAACAACAGTGGCATCAATGTCACCTGTATGGCCCACCATGTCTCCATTTGGAAGGTTGACGCGGACCTTACATTTAGCTAGTTAACAAGAGATTGAAGCAAGAATACATTCCTCTAATAGCAAATATATTACCTGATTGAACTTGCCACTTAAGATTGCATCCCTTGCCTTTTCTCCAATTTCCAAGGCCTTCATTTTTGGTCGAATATTGAATGTAATTCCAATATCACTTGGGATCTCAACGTATTGTTCCATGCTCGGGTCAAAGTAACCTGACCGATTTCCATTCCAGAAAAAGGTGACATGACCGAATTTTACTGTTTCACTGTTAGAAAAAGATAAAAAAGAAGAAAATAAGCTTCAAAACTGAATATAGAAGCACTTCATGGTTCAGTATTTTCAGTTCATTAACCTACTTAGCTTCAGATGTTTCAAAGATTAAGGTGCAAGGCAAAGAAAGAATGTTAAAAGTAAGGATAGTTCCTGAAAGGTAATGCTCTCTATAACTTTTTTGAAAAGCTAAGTACTCCCCATAATAAGTTGTGAAATGAGAAACTAAGAATTCCAGTTTCTGGAAAAATGAGAAATAGCAAAAATTTCAATTCTATATGGTATTTTACCTGCAAGCAAATGTATGGATGCCATTGTGCACCAAGTATTCACCGGATGTTCTCTCTATCTCAGGAGGGGAGACAAGATAGTGACTCGGAAGCTTTAACTCACCATCATACTGAAGCATTCCAGCATATCGAATCTTGGGAAATCTTACACGATCAAACTTGTCAAATTTCTCATACTCCAGTGCTTTAGCAAGCATCACCATACGATCAGCTCTGAAATTGAATGTTATGACAGCATCACCATCCATTATAGGTCCAACTGCCTTTCCACTGTCATCAACTATCACAAAAGGAGGCAAGTATTGATCATTGGCATCAGGATTTTCCCTCAACTTCTTCACAGCTTCAAGAGCACTACGAAACTTGTATGGCGCTTCACCAAGAACCTGAGCATCCCAACCACGCTTAACAACTTCCCAATCGTTCTACAAAAACACAATATGCAAGATATCATGACAGAGAAAAGAAAAGCTAATTGCTCCATTGGGTAGTCAAAAACATAAATGTAAATAGGGGAGAGATACTACATGACAAAATGAATCAATGATTGCACCATATGGCAGAAAATCCTAAAGACATATAATGATGGATCAAAAGATCAGCTCAGCTTAAGATACTCAAAAGAATACATGCCGAACATTAACATTCTATTGAATGATCCTTTTCTTTTAATTGATTGATGCACAAGTAAGTTGAACTATAAGATTTTCATGTCTTTCTATGTTCATGTTACTGTGATGTACTATAATTTCTCAATATCAACAAGAATGTCAGGCCGTATCGATAGGATTAAGATTTGTTAATAGTTTGATAGAGCAGATTGCAAATAAAAACTGGAATCAAGTTTCTCCTTATTGAGAATCCTCTGCTAGATGTTCTATGAAAAATGTTGAGTATTTTAAGTAACTAATACAATTTAGCATGATTCAATGCGCTACCACAGCTAAAGGAACTATAAGGAGAGAAGATGAAAAAAAAATTGTTAACTAATACGCTAAAACATGAATCACACAACTCAAGGTACTTGGCAAGCACCTCATAACGATCCATTATGACATGCATCCGGCCCCCTCCAGATGCAATTCTTGCATCAGTGCCTTTCTCCCATAGTTTCGCAAGGTCATTCTCAAGTATCTCCACAAAATTTACACTAGTACCATCCAAAACATCACGACCATCAGTAAGGATATGCACACGGATTCTTTTGGCGCCATGTTCATTGGCTCCTTTCAGGAGCAGCTTCAAGGACAAGATAATATTAATAACAGTGAGTGACCAAACTAAATATCGCAGTTACAAAACTGAGAAGTACTAGTTTAAAACCTGTAGCTGATCAAGTCGTGAGTGGACACCACCATCACTCAGTAACCCAATGAGATGCAAAGTACCTTGGCCAAAGCTTTCTTTGATGTATTTAAATCCTTCTCCCTCATATATTTTTCCAGAAGCAAGAGCCTGATCCACTAGCTTAGCTCTGTTCTTGAGAACACTTTCTACTCATTATTGTAGCATAAGCAGCACAGAGTGGATAGATCTAGTATAATATTTTATAGGTTAAGAAACATGAGGACTAATGAAAATGAAGTCAATATGACTCTTGCTATCTGGAGCTAGTATTATAAGTGTCTTTACTAAAAAAACCTCAACTATATTAAATGAGCTGGTAACAAGCCAAACTGACAAAAATCTAACAAATAGCGTTGCATGCATCAACGGTAGAATGGTAGAATCAGGAAGAACTATGGAAGTACACTTTCTGGCACACACCGTCATTGTTCATCAATCTACATAATGGCATGTGCACATGTATCTGTAGGATAAAGAAGAATACAATATATCACGCCTATAATTGGTTCAAGTAAGATAAATAAAAGCTAATTTAGAAGGGTTTAAACATTACAATAATCTACCCTACAAAGTTATTAGCCAAAACCAAATAAAATAAAGGTAACAACTTGAGCCTAAAGCATGAAAATGTCAACTTATATATCATACTAACTTACTAAGTTATATAATGCGGCAAAAGAAGCAATAGAAATACATAAAATTGTAGTACAAATTGCAGTATGCTCATTAACGATCTGTTACCCTTGCTCATAAATACGTCCTGCGCCGAGAGCATTATGGCCGACTTCGCTATTGCCCATATCATCATCTGTGGGAAGTCCTACTGCTGTTCCATGAGCTTTTATTAATCTCCATTTCTCTGGAGCACCCTGGAGAGTTTATAAGATGTATTTGTACCATTTTTCTATCAATTAATAGCATCATCACAAACATTAGAAAGCAAAATAGTTATTTGATTCATGAAACCAAGTATACCTCCTTGAGCGAATCCATCGTCGGTGTATTGGCGCGGTAAATGCAGTTGAAGTCATCGGGATTGGCTTCGCCCCACCCATCCAAAACCACGACAGCCACCGTCTTCCCCTTGGGGAGCATCGGGTGATCCGATAGCTTCCACGAGAACTCCGAGCCGCGCATTTCTTCAAACGGGATATGAGCAGAACGAAGAACAACTGGATCGAGAAGGCAAAGCTCGTCATTTTAAGAGTTGAGGGAGTGAAACCTCCTGATACTTCTGGAACGCTACTTGTCATGGCTCAGAGGACGCGTGGTGCGGCGGCTAAACTACTGCTAGGGAGAACAATAACTACCCCTGTGGATCCCAAGTTAATTTAGGTATGTTTGGGTAGTTATTGTTTTTGCAAGAGGGTCTATTTTGGTCCACGTAAGGATACAAATTCCAGAAGATGGTGGAGTGAGTTTGTAATGGGACAGGTCCGGTGCCTATTGTAGGGCTGTCAAAAATAACCGTCGGCTCGTGAGGCTCCCGTTGTCGGCTTGATAAGAGCTGGGCTCGAGCTCTAATCGAGCTAGGATTTCAGGCTTAAAAGCTATTATCGAGCTGAGCCGAGCCGAGCCAGAAATGGCTCGCTCAGGCTTGAATAATATATATATATATATACCAACCGTTGGATCTTAGATCCAATGGTAGGTATGATCTGTATTAAAAAAAAAATTCTAATCCAATTCCTGCAGTGCAGTTTCATTGAGTAGACCTGTCAACAGGGCTGCTAGATTGGTTATAGTGTTATACATCTATGTATAAGTTTCCAGCCAATCACAACCTGCCAAGTACTACAGATGTTGGAAATTCCTGCACAGGTCTTAAAAAGATATTTCGGGAACGTTTGAATAGTCCAAATTTCAACGTGTGGGAATTATACATATTTTCAGGAAAATTTAGGAATAGGAAAAAATTGTCTATTCAAAGAAAATATTATCATTACTTTTTCCTACTCCACTCTGTTCTCACTGTCCCACTTACTCTTCTATTATTGTTCCTCCTCCTCCTCCTCCTCGGCCCACTGTCTCTTATCCCTCGTCCTCACCATAACTA
Organism: Typha angustifolia; assembly: GCF_048772165.1. Taxonomy (NCBI): domain Eukaryota; kingdom Viridiplantae; phylum Streptophyta; class Magnoliopsida; order Poales; family Typhaceae; genus Typha; species Typha angustifolia. The sequence goes on along the minus strand of NC_133252.1, from coordinate 2,768,652 downwards.
TAACCCCAATCAGCACTACTCCTATTCCTATCTCTCTTCTTTTCTATTTTTTTCTTCCAAAATTTCCTAAACTATCGAAATATGGCGAATTAAACCCATCATAAACAAAAAAAATCTATAGGATTCTTTAGTTGCACTTTCAATTCCTACATGCTGGGATTCCACTGGAGTTTTTCCTAACGTAGTCAAACAAGGCCTCCTCACTTTGGAGTCAAAGGTAGTTCTAATAAGATCAAGAGCACTTCTTTGGAAAGAAGAAGAAAAGAAGAGAAAAGAGAACACGGAAGGGCTTAGATATTGTTATATTACAATTACTATATGCAAGGTTCAATACAAAGCTCTCCTGGCATAATACTCCCAATTTCCTTTTGGTGAAACCACCAAAAAGAAAAAAAAAATGCTTCCAATTTCTTCACCAGAGCAAAAGGAAGCATAAAAAAGGACACATTTTTCGTTTTTTTTTTTTTTTTTTTTTGGGATCTTTTCTTTCTCGCATCTATTTTCGTCTCACCTCACTGGAGAAGGATGCCAAACAAGTAGATACACAACATCCAATTCATAGTTCAACCTCTTAGGAGTGAGCTCCTAGAACCAAACATTTGCTCAAGAAGTATGACGATTGCCATGGCGACGGCGGCGTCGAAGCCGGGCTCGACGACGAGTCGGAAGACGTCGACGCCGAAGGCGACGCCGCCGATGGCCTCCTTCCTCTTCACGGCGGCGAGCTGCCGCCGCGACCCGTCCAGGACGGCGCAGGAGCGGCGCGAGTAGGAGCCCTCCACCTCGTAGGAGCTGCTGCTTGCCGCCGCCGGCGGGGTCACGTGCGCCAGAGACTTGGAGTGGAGGAAGTTGAGACTCTTCTTGATGGAGAATATTGGGTTTGTGGTCTCCTCGCCGTCGTAGATTAGCCACTGATCGGCTAGGCTCAGCCTCTGTGCACGTGAGGCCAAAGAAACCATTTAGAAATCGGCAAAAATTGGTCCTAAATCGATCTAATTTTACAGGATTTCGAATTCCAATCACATCAATTGCAAATTTTCCAATAGAAGACAGCATAATAGCACGAAATTGCCTAAAAATTCCACGAAAAAGCGAAACTTATCGTATATACCTTTCGTCGGATGGTGAGGAGCGGATTCCCAGTCGCATCCATGAGGACGATCTCGCCCTTGTTCTCCGACGCGTAGTTATCGACCCGGAAGACGAGATTGCCCTTCGCGTCGAAGACGGCGAACCCGTTCCCGTTGAACAGGAGTGACTTCCTCCACACCGTCAGCACGACGGCGGCGCCGCCACCCCCGCCAACGGAGATTTCCTTCTTTTCCGTCTCCGGCGCGGCAACGTTCGGGTGGACCTTCGTCATTCGCCGGAATCCGATGGTGTCGCTACAAATTTCTTTGGGGCAGAGAGATGGAAGAGCAGGGTGAGACACTCGAGTCCTCGGCTCTCTTTATTTATAGCGAAAGTTTTATTTTTCACGGTACGAATTTCTGATTCCCACCCTATCTTTCTAATATTTTACGTTTCGAGATCTATATTTTAGATTTCATTCTAAAAACACCCTCTATGTATCCATAAAATATTCCTACTTTTTAAAGTTCGTCTTCTCTATATCTCTAAAACGAACTATCTTTTGAATAATATAAATCTTTTTTTTCAAATATTTGCATCTAATTCTGACAAAATATTTTATTTTTTGATAACTTTGTACGAAAAAGGTACGTTGTGAAGTATAAATTCATGAAAATATAGGGTACGGAATATAACTTTCCTTTATTTATAAATCGAAACCTTCTATGGTCGAAAATACCCTCGTCGAAATTAAAGAATTTCTCAGGCACGTGCGATGGGGGCCGCGTGACGTTAAGATGGTGGGGTTCTAATCCAAGACTAAGTCACTAAGCTCGAAATAATGATAGGATTAGTGCCGATAAGAAGGAAAGCGTGGCTCTAAGAGCGCCACTTGGCAGGATGAGAGTGACTTGGAGGTGTTTAAATATAATATAAGATGGTGGGGGGAGAATAAATTTCGTGGGCTTGGAGTCCTTGGGCGGTTTGGGATCTCGTCACCATAATTAGAGGCCCAGAGTTGATCGCTCATTTAGCTCGATAACTACAAAATTATTTATGAACAACCGATATTATATTTTTAATTAGTATGACGACGGAGATGGGGTAAATAAAGACCCCAATTTTGTCTGAAATTAATTGCGAGATTGGTGCTACTTGTTGAATGAGTTCACGACGGAATCACGGTACGGAAAATAAGTATTTAATTCTTAAGTTTAATGATATAATTTTCAACTTTGGGCAGCAATTATAGAGATAAGGAGGAAGAGGAGGAGCTTGACAGCGATTACAACACTTTTTTAATTCAGATATGCTGATATATGTTGACCATTTTTCAAGGAACAGCACGGCTGCCACATCACCGGATATCTACGTATTTATAATAAAACATTTAGTTATGAGAGTGCGTATCTAGTCAGTACATCGATCTTCTTCGCCTCTCAAAACACCTTTTATATTATAAATCTCGCCAAGTAAGCGTTCGTAGATGTTTTATGTATGTGCTTTTAAATAACCAGTTTTTATATTATTATTATTAAGTTTTAATCTACTATGGCTGAAAATAACAACTTTGGATTGTCCATGGAATCAACTTATGATTAACATTGGCACAGATAAAATCACTCTCAATTAGTATGATTGATTACGAAGTTCTCTCTTTAAGCAGAGATATTTTTTCTTTTTAGGTGCATTTCTTCTGGACGAGATTTATTGTCCGGCAGCTAAAGGCAATGTCAAAGATTTTGCTAAACTTGTGTGCACCGCCCTTCCCTGTCACTCGTTATAAACAAATATGGACATTTTAGGTGCATGAACTCGATTAACTTATGCTTGAAGTTGAAGAGTTATCATCTTTTAGCTGCAATAAAGTGTATATATATATATATATATATATATTCTAGGATAAAGTATAAAATTTACGGTAAAGTTAACCGCTCCTCATTCATACTACTCAATGCGTACAAGTTCACAAACAATATTATATATTAAAGGCATGTTTCAGTTGTAACATAGTGCTATAGTTTGTTTTCTAGGTACCGTGGATTCAAATTGAAACCAATTCTCTATTATGAGGTTGCATCTAGGAAAGTATAATATGAAAGCAGCCAAGATATATACCTTTGGAACAAGTTAAAGTTCCATGGGATTGAGTTTGCCACCATGATAAGGGTGGCCACTCCTTGTAAGGATTGGTAGTTGGTCTAAAAGGTCGGTTGTGGCTTCTAGCAAGACCTTGTAGTCATCTTTGATTAAGAAAAGACTGCAGGTCTCCTAGTTCACATATTAATTTCCATATTTCTTGGTAGCAAATTTCCTTATATTTGACATGGTAAGGTGGTTTAATTAATTTATTTTTCTTTCTCCCGAGAGAAGTGAGAATTTATTGGTAACCCAATGAAATCGACATCACTAAGATTTGAATCTGAAAATACTCGCACAATATGAGCATTTTGGCAATTTACTTTTGTTTATCTCTTCCATTTACAATTTTAATTTCTTCCGTGTACTTCCTCCCTAGCACTTATTATCTACACAAGGATTGCTATCTTGAAGGGCTAACACAAGTATGAAATGCCAAGAGTAACAAATGGGTTATTTGACTAGAGTCTGTTAAGTTTTTAGTGTTGATAAATATGTACAAAATATTCTAAGTATCTTTATATTTGTGCATGAGTAAATATATATGTTTTGATAAGATTTGAATTAAAGATTTTCAAGATTTATAGCAGATAAGTCATCACATTTACAATGTGTTCGAGCGCATCCTACAATTGTTTACACATATAGAGATAGTGTTTTGGCTGTTCGGACGCATTTAGGCTGTGTTCGAATGCCCTTACGTAACTTGTAAAGATTTTCGAGATTTATAGCACATAAGTCACCATATTTACAATGCGTTTGAACGCATCCTATAATTGTTTACACATATAGAGATAGTGTTTTAGTCGTTCGGACGCATTTGGGCTGTGTTCGAATGCCCTCACGTAACTTGCAAATTGTAGAGTTACATGAGACCGAATTTGACTTGAATTTGGTCTTATCTTTATAAGATATATAAGGGTTGAGATGTCTTAATCCTAGTGAGGTTGGCTATTGCTTTTAAAGTGGAGTTTTTGAAGAAACAACATTTACTCACCGACAAATGTTTGTCTCATCTTCTAGCATTAATGGTTTTGTCTTAAAGGTCAGCAAAGCAGAAAGATTAATTTCGAGGGTTACTAAGATTAAAGATCAATCATGAAAAACAATAAATCGCGGGCGCTAGAGCTCAAGATTGAGAAAATAAAGTCACGAGGATTGACTGGTTATTTGATCAGAGTTTAAATCTGTAATTTTTTTTTCTATTTGAGTTTTTCCACGTAAAAAAGCTTGGTGCTTATCTTTGCATTACTCGTTAATTTTTTAAGAAAATGAAGCAAATAAGTAGAAGTTGGACCTCATTCTTGACCTTTTCTATTAAATAGATTTATTTTTCATCCTTACTGGAATCTACGAGTTTGATCTTATAGGTTGTGTATAGTTAGAATATACTGAAGAACTGCTGATTTTGATAGCGATTTGCTTTCGCTGACAAGAGTTTAATCCATTTCACTGACAAATTTAAAGATTACAAAAAGAAAATCTCTATCCTTAGGTGGTTGGACTAAAGGAAAAGAGAGAAGTAAGTTCAATAATGCAGCGCAGTACAATATAGAAGGTAGCAACAAAGAAAAAATAGGCGAAGCAAGAAGACAAAATGGAACAAGCCTTTTGTGGCATGATTCACTTGGCTCCATCCAATAGATTATATATATGAGAACATTATTTAGTTAGATCTTTCGAGTAAAGTTAGTTTTGACTTATGAGGTGAAAGGTGGTTGAGGTGGTGGCCTAGAGAAATCCATAATAGTAACTCTCTGAGCATTTTCATCACAAAAATGGCATCAGAATAGCTTGTGGAAATAGATGAGCTTCTTTTTCACATTAAAAGGCACTTGGATTTGTCGAATATAGCAGAAAAAGATGCATGATTTATGTGAAAAAAAATCCTAGTAAATAAAGATCACGGGGAGATTAATTGATTCATTTCTAAATATAAAAGAGTGCACAGTCGCTGATGCATGCTCTTAAATCTAATGCAAATCTGGGAAGCAAAGTCAGATGTTTAAATGCTAAACGTATCTAAACCTAATAGTATTAAGACAGGCGAGAAGGTTAAGATCCAGATTAATAGGACTTTCTTTTGTGAGCTCGACCCACATATCAACATGGCATGTTTCATTCAAAAAAGACAGGCATTCGTACCAGCAAACGTGATATATTCAATCACTAATGTATGGAAGAAATGCAGCAACAAAGTCTTTCAATAGATTGAGATACACTACAGCACTCTTCTTTAGCACAAGTAATGGAGGATGTGGGGATGAATAGAGTCCATGAACTACCATGTAGGGAAAAAGTTGGAGGGTGAGAGGAGAGGTTTGAACATGACTAGCAATGAGTTAGACATATACCATCACTATGTGAAAAATGTGATGAATTAAATTTAAATAAGTTTTTTTGAGGGTCGATTGGCTCGTATGAGCTTGAAGGGCTGAGTGATAAGAATATTCCTTCCAACAAGAAAGCTACAAGAAAATAGAATTTGTGGGCACATCTAATTTTCTCTCGTTTTCTGAAAGGGAGAGGCATCTCTTGGATGATCGACAAAAGCTTGTCATCTCTGCATTCCAATGTTGTGGTTGTTTGATATGATGAGATCCATAGTAAAAATATTAGTGGTGATTAACTTTCCTGAGTAAAATATCTCAAATACCTCTTTCCTTAGTTTCTTGTTTGATCAATTTGGGACACTCTAATAACTATTTTACTCTTATTTAGAGGAAAGAAAGATAGAAAAGTTGGGGTATAATTATTTCACATTTTTGGTCTTCATCATTAAATAAGCAGTAGATATTAGATAACTGAGGGGTTCCAAATATTACAGAAAAGAAAGTTCTACTGAATTGAAAACAACGAGTCCAAGTTAATTAACCATTACTGAAAACATGTGGGAGGACAAGAAAGAAAGGAAGATAAGATACAAATTGTTAAGATGGAAGCTGTCTAACAAGAAATAGATGATCAGGTTTGCTACAAGTACTTACTTCATGTTCTTAATTCTGTGTGTTTTTAGTTCACATGCATTTGCATGTAATTTATTTGTGGGTTGTAAAAAGAGTTCTTATTCCTCATATTAAGAAACTTCATATCATTAGATATTAACATTATATACTCAACGTAGAAAATTCTTTCAGATGTCAGCAAGAGAAGCTTAATAAATTCATCTGAGGTCAGGCCTGCATCATGCAGCACGTACACATGAAGTCTCATCCTGCTTTCAGAAAGCAAAGGAGATCGATCTAATTAAGTGGATTGACTTCACCAACCCAAGAATAATCTCATATGTCGATTGAAGTCAAAAGAAAATTCTCTGAGAATGTCTGCTGAATCTTATAAGACATTTGCCAAAAGAGAGTTTTCTTAATTTGGTGTTCCACTGAACACGTAGTGAGATAAGATGTATTGAGTGGCTGAGGGTTGCTGTCAAGCGTACGTAAGCGCAATAGCTAGTGCTCATTTCAAGAGAATGAATTCTTAGCTTTCTTACCTTCTCAAGATCTTTTAATAGATTTGCCAGTCGTAAAAAGAGGGAGCTAAAGCAAATTTATAGGTGTAAAAGTGGAGTTTTGAGGGTTGTAAGTAATGGGAACATTGGTGAATTGGTAGTATAGTATAGTTAAAGCAATTATTTGTTCACACTGAGACGTGTTTGGCTGTTAGAAAATGAAGTTTAATAACTCTCTCGTATCGAGAAAGGAAGTTAAAAAAGAGGAGAAACTCTTTTTAGTAGGTAAGAAAGCCATTTTGTTTCTGCAACTAAATGTAAAAAATAGAGAGATTTTTAAAAGTGACTGCTTTTCTCATTTTCTAGTAATAAAACACTTCTAAGTGACAGAATATGACTGGCTGCACATTGAGTCAAACATAACCCTAGAATATGTTTATTAATAGGCGCAAGTGGCACAACTTGAGTTTGGATAGATATCAATCACATAACCTGACTGCTAGGATAGTGCGGTTGGAACTCATTATCGATATTCTTGCCTAATCGTAAAATTATGCGGATTTGAGGTACAAGTGGCTTGACTTGAGCTCGCACATATATATTGCACAAATAACCTGATCACTAAATTGCATGATTTGAAGTCCCGAGCTCTTGTTCTAATACATTCATATAATCATATGAATGTGAGAAAGATTGACGTTGATTGGTAATATTTCTTATGCAAATAACACATGTTTTGCAAGTATGTTTTGAGGACCATACAATATACGCATAAAAATGGGACTTGAAAGCAAAGAAGATCTAAATGATGTTGACTTCATTCAACCGAAAAATAATCTGAGACATTGATTTAAGTCAAAAGAAAATTCTCTAAAAATGTTTATTGAGTCTTATAAGATGTCTGCCGAAAGAGAGTTTTCCTTGTTGTTCCACTGCACGCGTAGTGAGATGAGATGCATGTAGTGGAGGTTGCTATCAAGTATAAGTGCAATAATTAGTTCTCTTCTCAAGAGAATTCTTAACTTTCTTACCTTCTAAAGATCTTTTAATAAACTTGCCACTAGTAAAAAGAGGGAGTTAAAGCAACTTTGTAGGTGTTAAAGTGGAGTTCTTGGGGTTATAAGTAATGTAAAGTTTGGTGAATTGGTGGTGCAGTATAGTTAAAAGCAACCATTTGGTCACACCAAGCGAGAGGATATGGCTTCTCATTAGGTCAAGCCTAACCCTAAAATCGGTCCCACTTCAGGCATAGGCGGTTCGACTTGAGGTCGCACAGATATTGCCTAAAATTGCCTTAGTATTAGAATTGCATGATTTGAACTGATGACCTCATGAGCCTAATCCTAAAATCGAGTTAACTTCAAGCACAAGTTTTCCTAGCTTGAACTTGAACATATCGCTCGAATAACCTAAGTAATAGGATTACGCATTTTTAACTCATGACCTCACGAGCCGAGTGGAAGAACTTATTACACAATTGAAAGAACTTAAAATCGGCCCGACAACTTCAAGTGTAAAATGCTTAGCTTGAGTTCGTATATATTGCCCAAATAACCCAAGAACTAAGATTCAGATATACGGTTTGAACTCATGACCTCATGTTTTAATACATTCATATGCATATCGAGAGGCTAACATTCATCTGTAATATTTCTTACGTAAATAATACATGTTTTGCAAGTATTAAAGCAAAAAAACTACTTTCTAAAAGTTATATATGCAAGTAGGAAATTTAGAGGGCCAAAAGTATACTGATAAATATGGGATTTGAAAAGCGTAAATAGGAAAAAGGAACTAGTTTTACAAACTTTCAATTAAATGACAAAGAGGGCCGGATCCAATTTCCAAGTCCGTTTCCAAATCCTTTTTCTAATCCTAACTCGCCCATATAACCAAGGCCGAAAATCGGGTCGGATCATATGGTTACGGGCCATCGCCGGTAATTGCCGGTAACATTACTGTCGGAATTGGCGGGAAATTCTCCCAACTTCTCCAAAACCCAAGAAATCCCATCCCACCTCTCGTCGATCGCCATCGCTTCTCCCCCTCTTGCGCCCTCCTCGCCGCAAGAATTATTGGAAATGGAGTCGGTTTTGAAGGCAAGAATCGAAACTATTCAATCTTTTTTGATCGGGAGAAGAGAAGAGAAGAGGAGGAGAAACCCTAATCGAAGAAGTGCTCTCTTTTTTTGGTTAATTGATCATGATTTTTTTTTGTTGATAACAGAGGTATTTCGGGTATTCCCAGTTTCGTCCCTATCAGAGAGAGATTATCGAGAAGGTATTAGATGGTAGGGATTGCTTGGTCGTCATGGCTACTGGGAGCGGCAAGTCTCTTTGGTAATCCGATTCTTTTTTCTTGCACCGGATCTTATCTGCGATATATTTCTGGTTAGATTAGGCAGAGATCAATGCCCTAGAGGTATCTTTGGTTGCATTTGATTGATAGCTATATAAACGAGATTAAATTAATAGACCAAGTCATCTATCATCTCCAACCTCTACATAACAAAATCCTGAATATTCTCCCAAACTTTGTTACAAATTCCTAAATATCTACAGATTTGTTGTAACTATTATTTTGTAATATTTTTTCAGCTCTATTTATAGAGCAATGGTAATGATAATATACACGGACAATTATCATTTGTAAACTCTTTTATGGTATCGGAGCTCATCCGTCGACAAATGGAGCATATCAATGTGTCATCTTCCTCCCTAAACCCATCAACCAGTGTTACCTCAGCCATCTCACTTTCCACTTTTCCACTAGCACAAAATATCAACCATGTTGTCTCCATCAAACTAGCACGCTCCAACTATCTTATGTGGTGTTTGCAGTTCCTCCCATTCCTATGATGTCATCGACTACTTGGCCATGTTGATGGTACCACTATTGCACCACCTGCTAAGATACTAGCCACTTTTGACTCTACAAATCTTATTGAGAATTGGGAGTTTGTGCTACGGAAGACTCACGATCAAACTCTTATGAGCTTACTTCTCATCCCTATCTCCCATTGCTCTAGACCATGTTTATGGTCTGGCCACCTCCGCGAGGTGTGGATCCGTCTAGAGACTCTTTATTCCTCACCATCTAGAGCACGTGTGTTGCGTTTACTCACACAACTTCACTCTCTGAAGAACGTAATCTATCCATTAATGATTATATGGATAATGCTAAAGCTACTTCAAATTCTTTAGCTGCCTTTGGCAATCCCATCCCAGAGGAAGATTTGCTCTTTATTTTTCATGGATTGGGCAGTAAGTATGATGCTTTTGTCACTTCCATTGAAATCAAGTCTCGGCGAGGGGAACTTGATGAGTTACACAACCTTCTCCTCACCTATACGATGCGACTTGATGTTGCCACTCAATCTATTCCATTTGATCTCAATTTGTCCATGGCAAATCTCAGCATTGACACTTCTCCATGCATCTCCTCTCAGTGAGGTTGTGGAGGCAATGATAGATACAACTCTTACGGTTGTGGAGGTAATCGTTGACATGGTGCACCACAACCACAATCGGGTGTTCGCTCAACCCAATATAATCAACAGCAATCATGTCCTCTATGCCAGATCTATAATTGATATGGACACTATGCTCTTCAGTGCCATCATCAGTTTGATCACAATTATCAACTTAATGATCCAACACCTCAAGCCAATATTGCTGCCAATGATCTTGCGCCAGATAATGATTGCTATTCTGACTCCGGTGCCACACACCATCTCATTAGTGATATCCAGACTCTTTTGGATCTTTTTGGATATGGAGGCACTGGCTAGATTCGTGTTGGAAATGGTTCAGGTTTGTATATCATACATCAGCTCTTTATCTTTCTCATCTGACACTTCTATATTTTATCTACCATATGTTTTACACGTCCCTCACATTAAAAAGAACTTAATCTCTGTCTCCCAATTTACAAAAGATAATCATTGCTATTTTGAATTTCATCATTCCAAATTTCTTGTCAAAGAGCAGCAAACATGGCGAGTTCTTCTAAAAGGACCAACTAAAATGGGCTTTATCAGCTAAACTTGAATACAGGACATGGTGTCAATGCTTGCTTGGTGAGCGTTCTTCTTTGGACATGTGGCATGAATGTTTGTGACATCCAGCTCTTCCTATTTGCAGATGTGTTCTTAGTCAACATTATCTTCATATTCAAGCCAATTCTACTATAAATAACTTATGTTTAGCTTGTCATCAAGGCAAAAGTTGCAGGCTATCTTTTCAACTTAGTTCTTTTTTAGTTTCTAGTCCTATAGAAGTGATATTTTCTAATATATAGGGACCATTTCCTATTATTTCTACTCAAGGGTATCATTACTATATCATTTTTGTTGATGCTTTTAGCAAGTTTATATGGTATTATCTCTTAGTTTGAAAATTTGATGCCTTTTCTAAGTTCATCATATTCAAGAATATGGCAAATAGTTGTGGAGAATTAAATCTTTTCATGAATTCGTTGATCATCATGGCATTGTGCAATGGTGGTGGAGAATATTTGAATAAATCTTTTCATGAAATTTTTTATCACCATGGAATTTTGTGCATGCGATCTTGTCCATACACGCCTAAACAAAATAGCCTAGCAAAATGGTGCTATCACCATATTATTGAGATCGGCTTATCTCTTATGAGTTCGAGCTCTCTTCTGGCTAAATATTAGGACTTTACTTGTAACAACCAAACACCGCCACGTGGCTTTCACGAGGCTTACCCTGCCACGTGAGGGTCACATGGGAATTTAAGAGCTCAACAACACGCCATCAAAACAAGTAACCTAAATAAATTAAACAGAAAGCAAAGAACGGGCCTACAGGCCATAACAAATTCACCAATAATACAATAAAAGGGATAAGTATTCTCTACAAAAGTATATGCTCAGAGTGGGTACAATAAGGAGACATAGATCCCTTAATATAAGTTCAGAATAAAGCATGAAATTAAAAGGTCTATCGCCATTTTAGCTAGCTGTTGTTAGGCATTCCGCTAGGGTAAGTCAATCTGCATTTAATGTCAATATAAAATGAGTCCAACGCTTAGCAAGTGGTATTATCACTAATTATTCATCATGAATAATAGCATACCCGGCTCAAAATAAGATACTGAAAAGTGCACTATGCAAAGCAATATATATCATAAATTGAAGTATACATGTTCATGAAATGGCAAGCATGGTTCAACAAGATTATAGTTAATTTATCCATTGTTTATACATGGTATGCTTCCTAACACAGGCCCTCGACCCTCCACATTTGCTCAACAATTATAGCAGCCCTCAAGGGAGGGTAGATCCTAGTAATAGAATCGCCTGCCCATAACCCGACGAACAACATAACCAGTCGTCCGCCTCTGCAGACTAAGGATTTTAGTCGTAGACCCATCACCGAAGTTAGTACTGCACATTGATACGATGATATGATCCTGCGGCTACACATCATCGTACCATGGTGCGGTAATTTTGTGAGCTGTTACTCACAGACTCCTTTACCTTACGTCATTGGGTATCGCTAGGTCTACTTCATCCTATCCTTATTCTCCAGTTTAAACACTCTAAGGGGGTTGACTCTCATCGATCGATAGTAAATCGTCTATTGCCTAGCAAATTGGTTGCCTGATTGTTTGGGATTCACAAACTGAGACCTCAGTCGTAGGCTCTACTATATAATACTATAAATATTCTCCGCCCCTAACTTTGGCTAGGGATGTGTTGGGTACTGTCGAGATATAGAAATCATCCCCTTTCAGGTCGTGCATGTGTGCAAGTGTCATGATAAGATAAATAAGATTAGTATAACAGGATAGTAAGTAAGGATATCTAAGCATGTGACACATCATATTTAAATTAATAACAAATCATGTCAGGCAACATGTTAATTAGACGGATTTGCTATAATGCAAGGATTAGCAAGTGCTCATGTTGTTATTCATCACATCAAATAATAATTCAAGAGTGGATAGATCACTTGTCTAGATTCGCTAAAAATCCCTATCAATGAGTAGTCCCCACTTAATCACGGCCGACCCCGGGCTGAGCGTTGGTCTCAAGGTACTCTACGATAGGATCACTAGGTCAGCACTAAAATTTTAAATTTACGAGGGATAGAAAGAGGGGACAATTAATATTAACGCTGTAGATCATGATAAGGAGGAAAGAAAAATCCGGTTCAATCTCTGCCCAGCCCCAAGAATGAGTGAGACGAAGCCCAAAAAGTCCTGCCTGACGAGCAGTGGGGTTAAATCGGCCCCATGGCAGAGCTTATCGGGTTGGGCCAAGGGCTCGGGCTGGCCAAGCCTAGCACTCCTCTTTCCTTGGCTTGACAAAGGCATCCCTTTGTAAAACAGGCCAAGGGGAGGGGGAAGTGAGGGTGGGTACGTGCCTCGCACTCAAAATTTTTTTTTTGGGGTGTTACCTTGTGCTACAGTCATTTACCTTATCAATTGGCTTCCCACCAAGTCTCTTTATTATGTCTCGCCACTCTAGAAACTCATTGGCTGTCTACCTAGCTACAGTTCTCTCAAAGGTATATGGTTGCACCTGTTACCCATTTTTTACGTCCTTTTACTCAACACAAGTTGCAATTTAGATCTTTGCCATGTGTATTCTTGGGCTATTCTACAAGTCACAAAGGCTACATTTGCTTACATATTCCAACTAAACTTTACTATAATATTATCTTCCCATTTGTTGCACTGTCATCTCCCATTTCACACGTCGAATCCCAATCTTTTAGTCTTCATGTATCTTCCCCATTGCCTATACCTTCCTCACGACATGAACCAAGTAATACACTCTTACCTGTATCATCTCTCTCACTGGACGTCTCCTTTTCACCTTCATCCAGAATGGCCAACTCTGCATGATCAATCGTGGCATGGTTGGCACCTTTAAGCCATAGTCTTTCCTTGTAACTAAACACCCACTATCCCTTGTGTTCCTTAGCGATGGTACCTCGGCAGAGCCCACTTGTTATAGTTCCGCTATTAAAGACCCGCAATGGCGTGCAGCAATGACAGAGGAGTTTAATGCTCTCATTAAAAATAAAACTTGGACACTTGTTCCTACCTTGGTCAACTGAAGTATTAATGGCAATAAGTGGGTTTATTGCATCAAGTGCAGACAGGATGGTTCTATTGGGCACTTCAAAGCTTGCTTAGTCGCTAAAGACTTTACACAACAAGTTAGTCGTGACTATGGCTACACCTTCAGTCCCATTGTCAAACCTGCTACAATCTGGATTGTTTTGTCTATTGCTCTTTCTAACTACTAGCCAATTCGCCAACTTGATGTTCAAAATGCCTTCCTGCATGGTGTTCTCCGGGAGGAAGTTTATATGCAACAATTGCAAGTTTTCGTCAATCCACACTATCCCAGCCATGTTTGTCGATTACACGAGTTACTTTATGGTCTTAAGCAAGCTCCCCGAGCTTGGTACCAATGACTTAGTTCCTTTTGTTGGACTTTGATTTCATCCGACCAAATGCTGACGTCTCCTTATTCACTTATCACAGCTCTCATGACACTCTTCTTTTACTCATCTACATTGTCGACATCATCCTCACTAGCTCATCATCTACTATTATTAACCAATTGCTTAGCTACCCTGGATGTCACTTTGCCATGAAATATCTTGGTGGGCTGCACTTTTTCCTTAGGATTGAAACTCGCATAGGCACTCATGGCTTGCATTTATCCTAAAGCAAGTATATTGCTGATCTCTTACAATATTTTAAATTAGGAGTTAAACCAATCTATACTCCTACATCCTTTGGTGGCAAACTCTCATGTGTCAGGATTGAGAGATCTTAGTTGGCGTCTCTCAATATCACAACATGGTTAGTGCTTTATAGTATTTGATACTCACATGTTTAGATATCTCGCACGATGTGCAACAAGTTTGCCAGTTTCTTCATGCACCACGTACTACTCATTTAGTAGCTGTCAAGCGTATTCTAAGGTATTTGAAGAACACTATTTCTTATGACATTCTCCTTTGGCCCTGCTCTCCCTCATTAGCAGTATACACTGACTCAGATGGGGCTGGTTGTTCGGACCTACTTTAGTTCCAATTTTATTTCATGGAGTGCTAAGAAGCAACCACGGTGTCTTGATCGAGTTTCGAAGCAGAATATAAAGGTCTCACTAATGCATGTGCCGAATTAATTTGAATCCAATCCTTACTTCGTGATCTCAATGTATATCTTTCCAAGGATCCTATACTATACTGTGACAACATTTCCACTATCTACATGTCGACAAATCCAGCATTCATGGTCGGAACAAACACATTGAAGTCGACCACCACTTCATATGCGAACGAGTGGCACGCAAATCACTTGTTGCATGGTATATCCTACCAATGATCAAACCCTTAATATTTTACCAAGGGCTTAAGTCGACTACGGTTGCAATTTCTGCGGCACAAGTTAACTGTTTGTACCAGCCCAATCACTTGAGAGGGAATAATAGATCAAGTCATCTATCATCTCCAACCTACATAACAAAATCCTGAATATTCTCCCAAATTTATACAACTCACATTCCTAAATATCTACAGATTTGTTCTAACTAATTATCTTGTAATCTTTTCTCAGCTCTATTTATAGAGCATTGGTGATGATAATATACACGGACAATTATCATTCATAAACTCTTTTATAAATCACCACTCATTAGTTTTATGTTTGCTAAATTACATAGTTTTAATGCTCGCCACCTTGAATGTGTTTATTGAAGGTAGAAACTTTTCATTAGATAGGAATTTGATGGTGGACATGTAAAAACTTCTTGCTGCTGTGTAAGAAGTCATATATGTGATGCAAATGCTTATGATTTTATTTTTTTGTAGGGATTTTAGGTGTGCATCATGAAATTAAGACAAACCAATGAGATATTTCTCAACATTGACTTGGTGGTGAAGCCATCCATCTTTTGCATGTGCAAACATTATATGTTTTCTCATTTTATCTTGCCAATGCCATGATTTCTTTATCTGATAATTTCTAGAGGCTTCTAGAGATTTATTATTAGTTCATTTGTTATTTCTCACAGTTATCAGATACCTCCATTGATTACGGGAAGGACTGCTGTTGTAATAAGCCCTCTAATATCCTTGATGCAAGATCAGGTAGGTTGATAGCATTTAAATCTCTTCTTCTCCTTCTTCGCTGTCTCTCTCTCTCTTTAACTTATGTTATCTGCTTAAATAGGTTATGAGTTTAAAACAAAGGGGTATTAAAGCTGAATACCTTGCAAGTACTCAAACTAGTCAGTCTGCTTACTCTGATGCTGAAAAGGGTAGCTTTGATATTCTATACGTGACTCCGGAGAAGGCCAGTTTTCTTCCTCCCAGGTGAAAAATTCTGTGTTCACTTGAAACAAACAAGGCAGATTTTCATATATTCTGAATGGTTTTGTATAGTTTCTTTGAACCAATACTTACCTTATCAGTTATCAACAAGTAGTAACTTTGTGAGGACTGAGGCATGCATACAAGATGTGCAAAAGTACTGTTAGATAAAGTTTAAGTTAACTAAATCATGAATTAATGTGCACGCAACTATGCAGTGTCAATCTAGAATTGTAGACCATGCCAACCAACCCAAACATGTGGAAAGGGATCTATATGTTAGGCTCTAGACACTCTTAAATGTTGTGCATGTACAAACATTATGCCGTGCCAGTAGGATCAGTAGCATAAACCCAGCATGATGCTTGTTCGGAAATCTTTTTATTTTTTATCATTCATGAGCTCGAAAACTAGATATGAAATGCACAAAGGGCAAACCCTCCCTATATATAGAGGCGCTTAGGCTCCACTAAATTTTAACTAATATAGTAAGTTGTTTAGTTTAGGCTCCAAGCCATGTGTGTCGTAGAACAATTGCTCCAAACTAAATGTCACTAAGCTTTGTTTCAAACCGTAGTGCTGCGAGCTGTTCCTCTAAGCCAACCATATGATCGAACCATCAATTGAGTCGAGCTGTTGAGTCACATCAAATTTCTCCACAAGAATTGTTTGGGTTAGAGTCCATCCCATGACCTCCTTGGTTATAGAGAACAATACTTACTAACTTTATTAGAGTTAGTTGCTTTACTTAAAAATCTTTGCTATGCCGATAATGTGAATGGCGGCAAACCTCTGAATTCCGTTAATCCATTTCGAGTTGACATGTTTATATGCACTATTGATTCCTAAAAGCTACGTCTTTATCTACATTGTCTTCTAAATTTGTAATGAATGTTTTATTACGTAAGATGATTTCTAGTCAAGATTTTCAGGAAATCATGTATTTGATTGATAGTTTCTGTCAAAATGTGATCTTGCTTAAGTTCCTATAAAAGGGAGAAATTAAATAGAATGAGAAGATTGGATATTGTTTCATTAAGTAAATCGAGCACATAAATAGGAGGAGATTACAACAACCTCTCCTACAATTAAGCTTATCTATTCAACAGATTAGAATAGAATTGTTATCTACAAGGAAGGTAAATAACAAAAAGATAATAACGGATTAACCAAATCAATTACAACAGTAACAAAATCTGATCTCGATGTTTCTTTCCAACACCTAGAATGGCCCATTTAGTTACAATTTTCTAAACAAATAATGCCTGAAGCACCCTTGGACAAATTATAGGATTTTTGAACCTCAAATTTAGTATTAGAGAAAGAGCTTCTATCTTAATTATTTAACACCATTTTATAATTAATACATTTTTTTAGCTTAACAAGGTATGGAGCCCTTTGCTCTCGCTCCATACCAAATATTATCTAGTGGTATATATTTACACGGTTTACATCAAGTTCACAAAGTATGTTTTCAGTTTTTCTGAAACTTCCCAACTTACACTCCTTAGGGTTTATATTTTTGGAAGGAATAGCTTAGCCAATTATTTCTTTCATTGCTCACATTAAATAGAGATTAATGCCACAAAATGTTTCATATGCTCAAACCCAAATTGTTGGGATTAATGACTTTATTGTATTGAGGACACTTTTTCACCTGTCTCGTAGATAACGAAGAAATGCCATTTATTTTACTGGAGAATGAATATATTATGTCTCGGGCTACCAAGCTGGTCGAGATGGGGAGCATGTTCCTATTATGCTGCTGTTGCAATCCTAGGTGTGTGGACTCCAAAAGGTGCTCTGTATTGGGGCATCTACCATGAGTATCAGCACTCCCCATGTCCCTAACATGACCATCCTTGGATTATATAATCTAAAGCTTTTCTTGTGAATTCTTTTAGCATCCTATTGATTTAAGCTTGCAGATTTGCGGCACTGTAGTAGAATAACTGTTTTTGTGCCAAGTTTCTATTGCACATTATTATGCTTTTTTGTATTACATATTTTTAATGCAATTAACCTTTCATTCTATCTTAGGTTCTGGGCTAACTTACTGAACATAGGTATATGTTTATTGGCTGTTGATGAAGCACATTGCATATCAGAGTGGGGTCATGATTTCAGGTTTTCTTTTGTTTTGGGGTCCTTGGTACCTTTAATATGAGAATTTTTGTCTAACTTATCTTGTTTATTAGCCAGTTCATTCCTATTATTGAACACTAGTTGATGGTACAATTTATGAATGAGCATTTGTTATGATAAATGATTTGGAACCACTTATCGTTCTTTGGTGATATGGATGGAAGTCGAATTCATTTGCACACTCTAATCTTAGTATAAGTAGAAACTAGGAACATATAGATTAAGCTATTTATTTTTCAGTAACCATTTTGCCAGACCTATTCATGAGTTCGATATGGTAAAATGTCCTATCAAATGCTTTACTTTTGTTTATAAGCAGAGAAACATTAGGCCTCTGTTCACTTTAGAATTAATTAAAGTCCTTGTTTCAGAATATAATTTCTTATTATAGAATAATTGCTAAATATTAAAATAATCATGTTCTAGAATATCAACACTATCAAAATTACATCTTATACCACACACTAACCTAATTACTAATTTATCCTTGATTTGACTATAGCTTTTTTTAAATATCTTATTATAATTTATCTCTCTCAAATATCTTATCATAATTCATTACTTCTCTCTCCTCTTTCCCAAACATTTTATCATAATTTATCATTTCTCTCTACTCTCTCTCCTCTCTCTCATCTTATCATATTTTTTATTTTACACTAAGTAAATAAAATCCAAATTAAATAGCATAAATATTAATAATTTAATATTCCATAAAAATAAGCACATTTTAAATAGTATTATTATTAAATATTTTTATAATATAGATATTAATAAAATTCTTATTAATATGTATTTAATTTGATATAGTTTTTTTTTTACTATCTTATTTATAAAATAATATCTATATGTACTAATAACATCAACAATATAGTATTAATAAACAAATGTTTATCGAATTAAATATTTCCTCATAGGTAAAATAATATATTACTATTTAACTATGTATTAACCTAATTTGATCTTTCTTTCTTTAAATAATAAAATAAGAAATTAGGGAAAAAATTAATATAATATTATTAATAATCTCATGTTTAAGCTAAAATAATATGTATGAAAGAGTAAATATTTTAATGTTAGTAATATCATTTTTGCAAAGATATTTTAAAAGAGATATGTTCCATGTAAAATAAAATTATATTATTCTCGACTATAAAATAAAATAATATTTAAAATAATAAAATAAAATAAAATCTCAACTAATAAAATAAAATAATATTTAAAATAATTAAATATAATAATATTTAAAATAATAAAATATAATAATATTTAAAATATTATATAATATAATAATATTTAACATATTTGAAATTATAAAATATATTATTTGACTATAAAATATGTAAGAATTAATGTAAAAAAAGACAAATATTAATAAACCAATATTTTATAAAATTAAAATATATTCAAATTATAATAATAAATTTGTATTAGCATTGCATATCTACTTCTCAAACATTGTACACCTATTTTTCAAGTATTGCATTTCTATATCCAAGTATTGTATTGTATATTTATCTTTCTAGCATTGCATTGCATTGCATTATGTATTTTTCTTTTTATATTGCATACATAATGCCTTAGCTTAATATTGATACCATAGCCTAGCATTGCATAAGTAACTCCTAAGCACTATATACATAAAATATATTAATTTATTTACCATCTATTCCATCAATCTACTTTAAAACAAATTGAAGGGTATCTTAGTAATTTTTCTTCTTTACTTTTACTTTATATCATATCAAATATAATTATTGCACACTTTCCAAAATACAAGTAAATATAGAAATAGTTATTCCTAGAATAAATTCCTCATTTTAGTAATAACAATTTCTATTTATTATTCCTATTTCACCTCTATTCTTAATGTGAACGAGGCCTAGATGCCTCTCTCTCTCTCTAAGCCTACCTTGCGTATAACTAAAACCTGAAACCTAAGATTAAACGGACCAGTCCTACTTAAATTAGTACCATAGTATCAATTTGTGATCAAGCTACATTTCTACATCAATATGTCCTTTTATGTAAGAAAGAGCTAAAGGTATCAGTATGATCACTAAGTTTCTCTGTTAAATCTTAATATCTTATAGTCGGCTGAAGGTTAAAGATTTATAATGTACCAAAATTCGGAATTATGCTATCATTATTTTGGTACTTTCTTGTTAACTGTTATCCAACTATGGATGTTTAAGTCTTTTGTACAATTCAAGGTTCCAAGAAGTACTTGAATTATTTTATCAGAGAATAGTCAAACTGCCAAAATATATGAAGGTTTCCATGTGTATTTGACTTGCCAGTGTTTCTCAGACTAGGGCTATTAAGTTGGATTGAGGTTTTGCAAATCACTGTATTGATATTATGACTTTCCCCTATCCTTAAAGTTTTAAGTTTTAAATCTCCCAGAAGAAAGTTGGTTGTCTTAAATTTCAGTTTCATGACTGTATTTTACATATATTTGGAAGGGAGACATAAGATATTTTAAATAATTGCCTAAAGAAGGGTAATCATTTCACATAAGATGCACAAGTTTCAGGTTTAGATTAATTCATAATTTTTTTATATAATGGTAATGATGACAAAATGATCCATAGTTATGACTTAGTAGTTCTAGTTCACTGATATACTATCCTATAAATTTGTTGTTGTCTTCATCTTCTTGGACCTGCATTCCTTGGGCTCAATTATGCCATTTCCTTTCTTACAACATAACTAATCTTCATGTGTCCTGCATTCTTAAACAATATTATGATTATTATCTTTTATTGTGTGTTGTGATCACATAGTTATCTTCAAGCAAACTTGGCTTGAGGACTTTCTTTGTCCATTGCTTAGGCCTTATTGTAGCACATTTCCCAAGGTTTGATTCAGGACCTCAGTTTGTCATCTCTTTGAGAGTGGTAAGCACTATTACAAAGCAAGCTAGTGCTGATTCTTTTCCATAAACTTCGCCAAAAGTGATCGAGGAATTTGGTATCCTTAATCAGAAATAATAGATTTTTGGAACACCATGATGCTTAATTCATTTAAGTAATGATTAGCATTATAAGAAGCATCCATAGACTTTTTGCAAGCAATGAAGTGTGCCATCTTGGAGAAGCAATCAACAATGACAAAAAATTATGCATTGACTTATGGAAATCATGCTTTTAGATTATCTGAGCAATGAAATCCAGATTAGTAATAATGTGGTACTATTGTCTTGGTTGAAAAATTTATTAGAATGTCGTTAGACAATCTTGGTTGCCTGTTCTGCATATTATCTTTCTGTTTGTGAAAATACTCATTATTTCTGAAGATACTCCCTGGAATATGACCCAGTAACACACAAATAAACCCTGAAGAATAAAAGCAGATAAGTGGTCCCTTAATATATAAAACTTAACAACCTGCACTAATGGTGTAATATGATAGTGCATACTGTTAGTTTCCTTGTCAGCAGGTTCTGTCAAAAGTCTCTCATGACAGACTAATAGGTGGGTGCAAATTTTTAGTGTCAAATGGTTCAAGGTAGCATTTTTATTCTTCACTCTTTGGGAAAGTACTGTCATATTCAGTTGAATGGGTGAAAAATGTAATTTAGCCAAGATGGCCCTTCTACAGAAGTTCCATTACTAGGAAATTGTACTAAAGAAAGCTCTATAAGGATCTTATAGTTTTGCTGATCTACTTTGAATCTTCTAATTATGGACAAAATAAAATGAATCAATATCATCATGCTTGGGTAGCAGGTGACATCATTGCTTTCTCTTACAAAAGTTATTCTATGTTTGGTTTCCTAATTACAAGTATAACGCCTAAATACTCATTATATGTTTGGGAACTTAGTACATTACTGTATCTTTTCATGCTTTATGCAGGAAGGAATACAAGCAGCTGCATTTATTACGCAATGTTCTTAGGGATGTGCCTTTTATTGCTTTAACTGCCACAGCTACAGAAAAGTATGCCTACCCATTCTCTCATTCTGTTATTAAAGATTATATACATACACACCCAGCCACCCACCCAGGGACCCACACCACACCTACACCCACACTCACAACACCTGATATCAACTGATAGCAATGTGAAACTGGGACTGAAATCAAATTTTACTTGATTTTGGCCCAGTGTCAGCTGTATCAGTCCAGTATCGGTCGTATCAGCCAAATATTGGTCGTAAACACAAAAGTTTGATTTCTTTTTTCTTTTATGTGGCTGCTTAGTAAAAGATATGTGAGGAAGACTGATAATGCTAGCTAAAAATTTATACCGAACAAAATGAGTGTCCACTTTGATATACTTGGTCAAGTTATAAAATGCTGCTTGCAATCTGTATATCACTTCTCTTAGCAAAATAAAGAGGCATAGGTGTTAGAGTTGACACCCATATCATCCAATAGACAATGAAGATGAATAATCTCCTTAGTAGTAGTAGACATTGCTTTATACTCTGCTTTAGTACTAGAAAGATAGATGAAGTTTTGCTTTTCTCTCGCTAGGAGATGAGTCACTAAGAAACAAACAAAACTTAGTGGTAGAATGAGTGGCAGGATCTTTGGTCTAGTATGTATGAGGAAAAGCATGAAGATAAGAGAAGAATGTGCAGTCATTAAAAGAAAGCAAGTGATGGTTCTCGCACAGATCGAAGAATCTAAAGATGTGCCGCATAATGGAAAGATGAGGGGTTGCTATAAACTGACTAATTATGCTCACACATGAGAGATATCTGGTTTATGCTCTATATTTGGGTTCGGTTCACTTGTTACAAATAGAAAATATTTCTCGTAATACCTAAGATCTCTGCATTATCTTGTATAGTCAGAAAAAATTAATAGGAAAATTCTTCGCATCAGCTCATGAAGTTATCAGCACATACCCTCAGAAACATCTCAACACTACCACAATATCCCCACGCACCTTAGCCCCCGCATAAAAAATTACCCTTTCCCCTCAGTAAAAAGGAAATTTGACATTTTCGGATTATCGAACCCTACTTGTCCGCATCACCCGCACAACAACCTCGAATCATCGTTGAGAGCTATATCTGACCATCTGCACTATTGACGACCATTGTAGTCTAGTTCTCGAAATTGCCCTCATTGTTTTTCAGATCTTAACCGTCACGTGATAAAAAAAGGTGTTTGAAATTATTGTGCTCGGAGATGGCTGATACATTACGGTTCTCAATATTGTCTTTGCAACTACCGTGATCGTGACCAGTTTATAAATATTTGCCGTGCCAATACATTTGCTTGACTCCCGAAAAACTTGGCCAAGATCTTACCTTCCGAATGCTCAATGGCATTGATGGATGAAGTGACAAGAAAACATCAAGTTTACCTAGGTAGGTAAAATACGTATTGATTTTAATTGATGCAAAAGTGGTATGTTTATATTGTACCATTCTAGTTATGTTAAATTTGTGAATAAATACTGTGTAAGAAAATATAGACTTCTTATCGCAGTGTAGATAAATAACTATGCAATGCTATTTATAATCCTACACTATGACTCTGCAATGTGGGAAAATAACCCCTCAGTATGGGGTTATACTCGTGCTCCCGCATTTAATAACAATCACATAATGTAAAATGTCTTTTTTTCGTAGATTCAACTCAGAGTGAGTAAAAAACTATAGAAAGAAATAACCAAATACGAGGTTAGCATACGAACTAGATGCTACACAAGTTTAAAATAGCGCAAATGATGGGGACCTAGATGATGGTTCAAGGTTGGTCACGAAGTTGTTGTGTAAGTGATATGGGAAATTGGGTAATGCCGACAAGTAGGGTTTGGTGATAAGGGAATCTCAAATTTACTTTTTTTTAAAGGGGAAAAGGTAACTTTTTCGTGTAGGTAGTAAGGTGTGGGGATGTTGTGATAGTGCAGGGATGTTTCTGAGGCTATGCGTGAATATTTTATGCATTGATGCAGGGAATTTTTTATTTATTTTTTCCTACTGTATTGAGGTAATGCGGGGAAGATTTTCTTTTGTAATCATATAATGTGGGTATATGGAGAATATGGTATGCACTTTTATTAATAAATATGACCATAAATATAGATATATTTAAATATTACTAGTACATTAAATCCAATCAAGGGTATTTTGATCATTTGATATGAAAATATCACATATTTGCAATACAATTTCAATATTCAACTTTAATATCAACTTTATGTCACATGAAATACAATTATTACTCATTATACAAGTATTCAATTAAATATTAGAATAACCTAAAGTATTGTGATTACCTCCAGCTGAGTAGATTTTATATGAGTCTATCCTTATACAATCCTTATGTGAGTGGTCTACCCATCGATCCTTATACAATTGACAATCCATACCATCATTAAGTTGTAAAATAATTTTCTTGCTGTAGTAGTTAATACTAGCATGGTAAGCGACTAATTAGTTCATCCTTAAAATTAAATCAAAATCATGCATCTCAAGGGGTAGGAGGTCCACCCTAAAATCTCACTTGCCAAAGGTAAGGGTGCAAGGTCGATAAACTTGGCGAATTTTCAAAAGATCACTAACTGGGGTGGCTATGATCAAATGCTCAACAAGAGGTTCCAGCACTACATCCGCATAGGATGTGGAAATAAAAGATGGGTAGCCTCGAAGTCAAATAAGATCTTAGCTGTGTATGCAAATAAGGTCATAGTACTTGACATTGCGTATATAAGTTTTAACTAAAATAAATAAAATGAATTTTTTCATCATGCAAGTTTTAGGTTAAGGAGGGTATAATATTATGTATAATAAGAACATACATAAAACTTAAAAAACATAATTGATTTACTCTATTATCTGTGGCCACCTCATTGGACGCCTCAGCATACTACACGGTCATGGCAAAAACTCGACCGGTACGTCCACCCCACCCTCTACTAGGAGGCTCCGATCGCGTGCCACTACGACCCCTACTCACAACAGTACTAGCTCTCGATGCTCTAGACATAGATGGTGTGGTAGGAGTGACTGGCACCCCGACTAAAAGGGGACACTGCGTGCGAGCATGTCCAGCCTCTCCACACTAAAAACTGGTATTGCGAGTATCAGAGTAATTGTGAAATATATGACCCTTCTTGCCACAAACATAATAAATCCTACCTTCTGGTACAGACGATCGTACAAATCCACCAGTGCTACCGCTGCTCAAAATCGCTACTGACCTCCCACCACCAACAAAAGGTCGAGCCTCACCAGGCCCGTCTGAACTCTGAGGATGGGATTTACTCGGAGTCACATTAGAGCCTGCACCACCAGCATAGGAATGAAATCTCGGTTGCAGAAAGGCCCCACTAGAATGACTTCCGCGCGAATGCCTATTAAAACGACCAGAACGTCCAGCTACGCGCTCCTGACGCTGCGAGCACTCTTTCAGTAAATCCCTCTCAATTATTCTCGCATTCTCCATCAATTCTACATAAGTTAAGTTCTTCACCATATTCACCTAGTTACGAATCTCAATCAAAAAACTGATCTTGAACTGGATAGCCCTAGCAGAATCATCAGGTACAACTCTAGGGCAAAAATAGGACAAGACGTTAAACGTGTCCTCATATTATTCCGCTGTCAAATTTTTCTGTTTCAGCTGGTTAAATCCCCTTGTTAGCTCAAAGCGTAGGGATGCAGGAAATATTTCTAATCAAAAGCGTCTGAAAGTGCATGCCAAATAATGTACTCTCCTGCAAGACAATCCAGCATCATACACTCGGTGGCCTTCCACCACTCTTCCACCTTTCTACGAAAAGAAAAGTGGCAAATGTCATCTAACGGTTTTCTGGGCACTCGAAAGCAGTCGAGATCTTTTTTACATCCACTATCCACCTATTCGCCTCCATAGGGTCGGTCATGCCACTGAACACTGGAGGGTTGAACTGTATGAAATGGTTTAACGACCATGCGGATCCCTCTCTAACCTGCTCGGTTGGAGCAACATGCTCAGACGACTCCCTCAGTGTGTGCATCCCAGCCACTACTGTCATGTGTTCTCGAACCAATTCTTCAATAAGCCTCTCCTGCTGTCTGACAAGTTGCCTAAAGGCCTCGATGCTGGCTATAGTATCAGTAGCTGGTTCATCAACGGATGCTGAGGCCCGTATACGAACAGTCGCACGCATAGATCGAGCATGTTTAGGCAGCATTCTTATTAAGTTCAAAGCAATTTAGTTCTTAATTCATAAGTATATTAGATACTATACATGTCCCTTTTGTCCGTTTATTCTTAGTTTTTAGTCTTTCTTTACCTGTGCATATGGACAGTATCAAGGAAGATTTGCTAGATTTATGGTGAACCTAAGCTCTGATACCAAGTTGAAACATACAAACGTTCAAATACACGTATTTACCACGCGAGTGAATCCCCCACGTGGTGCATCACGTGACCTGTTAGTAACATGTTTTTACAAGGTACACAAAATAAATGTTCTATACCATAAATATTCCCAAGCAAAAATATAAGTCCAGATATAAATTCTACAAGCTACAACAAGCCTTCAACATGTCCATATACATTTTAAATCATAATACCCTCGCAGGGACCAAATGCAATTAACAAGTATATAAACTCTAATGTGAAATAACGATGACTATTCCTTGCTACCCGCGTCCGCTTCCTCTAACTCTGAAATAATATAGTTTTACTACTATCATTATAATTAAGTTCTAATAAGGCAGCGTAATTACCTGAATTCCATTTAGGCATATGCCGCTAATAGTATAAGCACTACCCGATACACTCCACCTTAACCTTGAGCTGAGTGACTGGAGGGCATTGCTTGGTCAGAACTCAACTAGCTAAGGACAAGTGCAAGTGGTGTAGTGTCTATTAATATTTAAGATATGTCTTAGTCATCATGATCTCCACATTCATCACGAATATTACAAGAGTGTTTTATACAAAGATATATATTTGTTACACTAAATGCATACACTAGTAGTATCATATTATAGCATCAAGAAGAGTATACTATCAAGCAATTGCATTGTTCTAGACTCATGTAAAATCTACTTGCCTAGAGGTAATCACAATACTTTAGTTCTCCTCAACTAGTCGGCTCCCCCTGAATTCCGAGATCCTCCTTGCATAGTATCGTGTCTAGTAATTTATGCAAGTAAAGCAATATGTAAGATTAGCAAATTAATGAAATAATTGTTTTATTATATAGTTTAGGTTTAGCTCCTAGGTCTAGACGGATAGATTCGGTCTCTACATTAATTCTGTCGTGTTCACCATATCACTTAATATTATTCAAAAAGAGTTATCTGAGATAGAATTTAAATTTAGCTCCGTCATATGAGTCAAGGGTTTCCTATGATCAAGTTCCATATTGTCCTAAAAATTATACTATTTACATAATAAGAATTAATTCTTAGAAAAATGGCTAGGCTAATTAATACGACAAAAGTATGGAGAAAAAAATGTGGTTTACCGGGCCAAACATCATCTACGGGCCTTATGTCAGAATCAAAAAAAAAAAAAAAGAAAAGAAAAAAAGAAAAAAAGATTTGGGATGAGAAAGGAGGGTGCACGTGCTATGCACGTGCAACCATCTAATCTATAAATTAAACCCTAATCTCTCTCTCTCTCTGCTTAATGCTTAATAATCTCAGCCCTCTCCTTTCTCTTTTCTTCCTCCTTCACCGACGGAGTCACGCCGTGGAATCGGCCTGCCGGAGCGTCGTCGGAGCCAGTGGAGACCACCACGCGACTCCCCCGTAAGCCCTCTCTAACCCCTCAAAGTTAATTTAAGAATAATGGGGTTTAGTGAAAATACCTAATTTGGGGGTTTTCGGCCTCGTCGGCAAATCTGGCCGGCCGGCGGCTTCGAGTCGCAGCCGCTATCTCTGGAAGCGCCTTGCCGTTGGCCTCGTGCCGTGGGCAGTCACCGTTGGAGCCCTCGTGGCTCCGGTCGCCGTTGGTCATGGGATCGACCACCGTTCGCGGGTTCTCCACCTCGCGAGGACGGCGACATCGTATGGGTGTTGAGAAGCTAGGGATGCAGCCGGCGAACCTTCGCCGTGGCGGTCGCCGGCGTCTTCCTCTTTCTCTTCTTTCTCTCTCTTTTCCTCTCTTTTTCTCTCTCTCTCTCTCTCTTCGGTTTGGGGAAGACAGACTCGGGTTGCCCGAGTCTGATCTTCTCCCTTTTAGTGATGGATTCGGGTCGGGTTGGATCTGAATCCAAGGAACCCGACCCGGTTCCATTATCTAATTGGATTGGGCCTTGGCCCAATCCATTTACGAATTAATTGGGTGGGCTGCGGGCCAACTGCAGCCCAGCTCAATTGATTTGGGCTTATTTTAGCCCAAATTAATTATTCTTAGGTTAAATTGTATAAACATTTTTAATAATTGTTTTGATTAAAAATGTTATTGTTATTTATTATTTAAGGTGGTGATTTTTAGTACGTGGGCTAGAGATTTGAGATTTTGGTTGTCTTGCCTAGACTCAGGTGAGTGGGTTCACTCACGTGTTTATTTTATTGTATTTCGTATTTTTGTCAGACCATGTAAATTTTCTGTGTGCAAATTATTTATTTCACCCTCATGTGTAAAAATTAAATTGTTGCAATTTCTGTGTGCAAGTCTATTTATTTCATCCGTACGTGCGAAAATTTAATTGTTTTATTTTCTGTGTGCATTTAATTATTATATTCATTGCATCACTATACTTCGTGCTAATATTGAGAATTTTGAAAAGAAAAATGAGACTAGTATTGATATGACTTAGATAACAGTCCCGGTATAAATCGTCTGCGATTTTCCGTGGTGACTCAAGTTTATCTGGAAATTCAGGGGAAAGTCCTAAATTAGATCACTGCGATGACTTTCTTAGGTGACTCTGGCGGGGTTAGGGAACAGTCCTAGGAAAAATGAGAAAATTTCCTAGGTGATTCTAACTTCTCTCAACGGTTAGAGGAAAAGACAGAGTGTGTTGATCACAGGGTGATACCCTCTGATGACCCTAACCGGATCAGCTATGAAGAAAAGTTCCGAGCGTCATCTCGAGGTGACTTCTAGTTGATGTGGATCCACAGGGTTTAGACCCATTGAGACATATGACAGTATAAATATCAAAAAGATATTAATATGTTGAAAACGTGCAAGGTTACAAGTTGTGACATTTCTCTATTGTTATCATTGTTATTATGTAGAGAGCATGCCTATTGCATATTATGATGGATATTGTTGCTTTTAGTTTAATTTATTCAGCATTAATATGTTTTAAAATTTATTTGGTTCGAGTGGATTCCACTCACTGAGCTATAGTTGTTGGCTCACGAGTTCTATTGTTTTTGTATTTGTTTATTTATTTCAGATAATAGTCAGCGGGGCGACTGAGCGTGATGTACCCGGATTTCACCTCCACTTAGGATTCACCTATTTACCTTTCCGCTCTTTTAGATTTTGTGCTTTAGATTAGAAGATTTTATTTTATTTTAGTTTAGTTTAGAGACTCAAAAACTTTAACCTTGTTTTTATTTTAATTGCATTTAGAAATAAAATTTTAATAAAGCACATTCTCATTTTATTTATTTATCTTGTCATCGTATACATAGAGAGTATTATTAAGGCTTCGTGCATCTCAAGCATATTGAGATGCATGGCCGGTCATGATTCCTATTTTGGGTCGTGACACCTTAGCTGGGCTTTAGGCCTAGCTCAGCCTACTGCTAAGCCCAAGGTAGTGTTGGATTGGGCTCGGGCCCAATCTAGCAGAAGTGAGGGGGCTTTGTGGTCACTTGCGATAGACATGCATCACCCAGGAGTGGTTGCGATCGGAAAGAAAGGAAAGAAGGAAAAAAAAAAGGAAAAGAGGAGGAACTCGAGCTCGACGGCAATGGAGGGAGGACAAGCTTGAGCCCACAGTGGAGAGGTTTTTTGAAAACCATTCCAACAATGGAAGGAGTGGGAGCAACCTATCTATCGGCCGGGGTCCCCTTGGACAGAAGAGCTCGAAGCTCATTAAGGTGCTCGAGCATCCACCTTTTCTACATCAATAATTGGGGCTCCCGATCCAATCGGAAGGGACTCGAAGTCACTGGCCGACAGGCTCCTCCGGTGAGGGTGAAGTGGAGAGTGATAGTAATTGAAATAAAAAGAAATGAGTACTAGAGAGAGTTAAGAGCTAACCTAAGGGTGGCTTTGGGGGCTCTGATGCTTGGTCCAGCTCTGTTGCCAGGGCTTCGTCGGCTCCAGCGTCGGCAGCATTAAAGAAGTAGAGAGAGGGAGTTAAGGTGGAGTGGAGAAGATGAATAGTGATGTCTAGGAAATTAAAAAAAAAATTAGGGGAGGGTGTTAGCTAGGGTAAAGCACGCGCCGCTGAGTGTGGCAATTTTTTTTTTCTAGGTGTTACATCTTGGAGAAGCATTAGCATTAAAGGCAGATCAGGCCCAAGACATTATTCCGGTCAACTGCTCATGTAGAACTGATTGAGATTGGAAAACTTCCACATCAGGAGCTGATTGAGATCAGATGGATGTGCGAAGAAGAAATCCACAAGAAGAGATACATGTACTGTCCTAGTTAACAGCTAAAACTTTTGTTGGTACAGAGATCCTTGGTTGAGACAAATATGAAGTACCTTCCATATTATACAATTACAAATTCTACTTATAATATTTGCTAGTACATTCAGAATGGGTAAGTTCACATTTAAGGAAAGCATGATGCATGAAAGATCTTGTCTCATCATTGTCAATGCCATTACTTTTTAAGTTCAAACTGGGGACTTTGTAATATTTAAGTTGTTAATTAATGGTTTATTTCTTATGGTTTTACTTGATTTAGTAACCATGATGATTTTCATTACTCTTATGTAGGTTTTCTATTGTTACTCTGCTTTCCTGCCATTATAAATAGTAATGTTACCACTTCCTAAGTAGTATCCATTTTGAAGGGTACGGAGCGACATTATGTGCTCCTTGATCATGAGTGATCCTTACATTACCATTGGCTCATTTGATCGCAAAAACCTTTTCTATGGTGTTAAGCATTGCAACCGATCTATGTCATTTCTGGATGAACTTGTACAAGAAGTTTCAAAATACAATGCTAGTGCTGGCTCAACTATTATCTATTGCACTACCATCAAAGACACTGAACAGGTTTGCACTTTTACTATCTCTATTATCATCATATGTTATGTACTTTCACTTGTGAACATTCAATAGACACACCACACAAATATTATATATGTGTATATTGTAAGTATATGAATTGGACTAGAAATCTTATGTTCAAACTTGGAAAACAAGTTTTTTCACTTTTTGAGCCATTGTTTGTCATGGCATTCACTAAATCTCATCCTAAGGAGGTGTTCGGTTCTTAGAAAGTGTGAGAAGAAAGTACTCGCTTTCAAGAATTTATCTACTTTTGATGTTTAATTACAAAAAATAAATTAAAGAAATAACTTTCTTACCTATAGAAAATAATTTCATTTTCTCTTTTAGACTTCTTTTCTTAAAAGAAGAGAGTAATAGTATTTCATTAAACTCTACTTTTTAGCAACCAAACACACTCACAGATAGGAGAGAAAAGACTCAAAAAGTACTTGCATTTTTCCACATTTATGAGTTTTTGCAAATACCTAGAAGCACTCAATAGCGACAAAGGTGTTGATTTTGTTTTGCATTGTCTAACCCCATATATATATGCACACATATAGATATTAGATATATGTCACATGCGTATGAGTGGCCATTCACATTTGCAATTTAGCATGTTGTGATGCGCAGAGTATTTTTGTAATCTCTATGATGTATACCTTAATCCTTATTTGAAGTTATTAATCTTCACTATTTCCACAGAATGACGAGTACAGAAAAAATTGAAGTAGACATTTTTTTTAGAACTTCTTTAGCCTCTTAAAGGTCATCAACACACTGTCATGCCACTATACTAATATCACCTTCTTGTATTTCATTATTTACTTAGACTAGATCCTGATCTTGAAGTCTTGGAATTCTTTGTGAAATATGAACCTCAATTTGATGTCGTGTTTCTGGAAAACTTCTGTTTATTTGCACTGGATTTGGTAGTTCAGTAGCGCTCTAGTATCAGCCACTTGTTTGTGTGCTTCACCTGTAGAAGCTGTTTTTATGATTCATACAGAATTTAATTTTCTTATTATGGTTAATGGCTTTGGGAAATAGACTTTCTTGACATTGATAATATTATTATCTTGTCAACTATGACATCACTCTCACTATAGAAGTAGCATCTTATGCATTATTTGAGATACACTTTTATCTTATCAACTGACACTCTCTAACTATTTATTGTTTTAGCAGAAGAAAACCAGGAGAGGTCTCTCTGAGCATTTTTTTCTATATGAGTTCCATGTCTTTGTAGTGCATTACTTATACATATAAGCCATGTATCTTAATGACATGACTCCCATTATTTATAAGCATGTTTATGCATTAGTCATTGCATGATTTGTTTTACATCAATCCTTTGCTTCTCATATTTATGTATATGCACAATTGTCTTTGCATAGATTATGAATAGTTTCTGTTTCTATAACTCAAGCTTTTGTTTCCAACTATAGATGTGTGTGTGTGTGTGTGTGTATGTGTGTGTGTGTGTTGATACTCGTCTTTAAATCCTTTACTGGATCTGATACTTGATATTTTTGGACTTTTATAGATGTACATCTAGCTACTTTTTCTCATAAATGTCGTGGCCGTAGCATGTATTATTTTACATGTCCAAATAACAGTGACCATGTATCTTTCAACTCATGCGCATAGTTTGAGGTGTCATTTCTTGTGCCAACATAAATTATGTAGAGCTACTTGCTAATTAATGTTTTCCCATAATTTTGTGAAGCAGTTGGTCATTTGGTCTTCAATTGGTCAGCAAGTAGCAAATATTTCTTGATTAGGAAGAGTTCAAGTATTTTCTTTTGTCCCCTTTAAGTAATTTATTTGGTTGGTTGAGCAATTATAATTACAGTGAGGAATTTTTCATTCTCTTATCATCTATCTATGGAATTTCAGTTTAGATGCTCAGTATATTGGTCAATTTTTTTGCTAAGTATCACAAAAGTCTTCATCTTCTCTCTCTCTCTCTCTCTCTCTCTCTCTCTCTCTCTCTCTCTCTCTCTCTCTCTCTCTCTCTATATATATATATATATATATATATATATATATATATATCCGATTTTTACATAATTGCGACTAAATCTTTTAAAATATCCTAACTACCACTACATTTGTTTAAATATCAAAATTTACACCGAAATCTTTGTGCTCTTTCAAGATGCCATTCCATTAGTTAAATTTAACTATTCACGATTAAAAGTAAACTTAGATTCAAAAAAGACCATTTTGTCCTCGTATAAATTATTTAAAATGGTTCAAAGTTTATCCAATACTTTAACCAATATCATAGTACAAGGAAAAGTATCTTTTTAATGCAAGGCAAAAATTGCCGTTAATATTTTATGCTCTAAACTTCAAGAAAGAAGGGTATTTTAGTCATTTATCTGTATTTATTAATTTTAGCAACAGTCTGTTAGAAATATTTCATTAAAAATTAACCATAATGGTCATTCTAAAAGAATTAATAGATTTTAGTGAGAATTTTGATATTCCTCAAGAATGTAATGCCAATTATGATCTTTTGAAAGTTTTCGGTGGCAATTATGTAAAATAACCCTATATATATGGTCAGTGCAATGGTTGATTTGTTGATAAATAAGAAATTTGATTTATTCAATAGTTATCACCATTATAATCTCCATCATTATTGAATTTGCCACGTACCTTCATTTACTGAAATGCTTAGATGTCATTGTCATTACCTCTGCCAGCACTAGGTTGATTTCAGTAACTAAATTTCCTAAACTCTTTTGATTCTGTCTTCAAGAATATGCTGCCGTCAAAGCTTGCTGTACAATTTGACAAGCAAAATGAATATTACTTACTAGTGGATCATTTTTATTTGTTTCATGGCTAGCAGTAAAATAGTTATCTGATTTGTACCAAAAGTATTATTTTTTGTTTACTTTATGTTTATTTATTTGATTTATGGCTAGCAATAAGATTGATATCTAATTTGTACCCAAAGTGTCTACAGTTACTTTAGTTACTCCCAAGTCATCTCTAGGTGTATGCTACACTGAATTATTTTTCTGTCACATAATCGTATATAGTGTTCTTTTGTATCTGCACAGAAATGCTTTTAATTATCCATACAGTTCTTTTATGTCAATGTTTTCACCCTATTAAACATGTGAATGTAATTGGTTATCTATTATTTTTGGACTTTGGCAAATTACAAATAGGTTGTCTGTTACTTGAAACAGCATTACCCAACCACCATATGTTTCTTTCAGATTTACGAGTCATTGAGTAATGCTGGAATAAAGGCTGGTTTATACCATGGCAAAATGGGCAGTAAAGCTCGGGAGGAGTCTCATAGGTTTTCTTCTATCCATTGGAATACTACTTAGTGTCATATCGGTATATTCTTTAAGTCTGTGGACTGTCATCCTGCCTGGTTTAGGCCGAACCTGAGAAGTCCCTATCTGCTGCAGGATCCATACAGGTTGTGCTTTATGTTAGAGGCATATGCTGTGCCGATAGCCTATGGGCATGTATCTCACTAGGTCAATGAGCTAGGATATTGAAGTCTTCTCTAGGATTATGAAATTTTTAATAATAATTAGTCATTACAAGGAAATTTTGCACTATGTAAAAAAGTCACATCCTTATTTGAGTGGTATGCTTGTTTTTGCAGATCTTTTGTTAGAGATGAATCTCGAGTGATGGTTGCCACCATTGCTTTTGGCATGGGTATTGATAAACCAAATATAAGATGTGTAATACACTATGGCTGCCCAAAGAGCCTGGAGTCATATTATCAAGAAAGTGGGCGGTGTGGCAGAGATGGATTGGCTTCAATTTGCTGGCTATATTATTCAAGAAGTGATTTTGCAAAAGCTGACTTTTATTGTGGAGAAGCCGAAAGTGTATGCATGTTAATGTTGTGCTTAAATAAAGCTACTAGTCTATATTTTACTCTCTTTCAGTAAATAATTATTTTCTGTATTTTTTGCCTATAGGAGTTGCTATAGATCTTTATTTTTCGTCTAGCTTCCTTGACTTGAACTCTTTATAGGAAAATCAACGAAAAGCCATCTTGGAGTCATTTATGTCTGCACAAAAGTATTGCTTCCTGACTACATGTCGCAGGAAGTTTTTATTGCAGTATTTTGGCGAGAACAGCATAAGTAACTGTGGTATGCTCTCCAAAGCTTTGTGTTGTTGCTTTATTCATTTGCAATAGCTCCTCTTCCTTTTATTTCTGGCTATGTTTAAACATTTTAGAGAGCATTTTGTGTTGATAAAACTGCTGACCTCAGCTCACTTTTCTAACTCTTGTACCTATCGTTTTATTAAGTGTGTTTGTTAAAGGGCATGCAAAATATTGATCTTGAATAATTTGATACTCTTATAGCTAGCCTGGAAAACACAAACCTTATTTTAGGTGCCATACACGTATTCGATAAGTATTAGATATGAAAATGGCATCGAAATAGCACCAATATGTATCAGATATGCCAAAAGGATTATGCAATTAAAACATTAATTTTTATTTGTTGGATATGGCTTGGATGCGTCCTGATACATGCATGATATGTCATATGCATATGTTTTAATTTGTATGGTGTGGATATGTTTTACACATGTATTTTTGTCCTAACTCTAATCATTATTGGTCATTTGGTGGCATGGTGCATTAACCTATTTAGTATATATAAACATATATATTATCTAATGATGGATACTTGGTTACCAGGGTTTTTTATGAACTTTTGGGCTATGAATATCTTGTTGTGGATGTAATGATATGCATTTTTTACCATATATTGCATTGGTTGACAATAGATTACAAATATATATATATATATACACACACACACTTTCTTAATTTATTTATTGTCGTATTTGTATCTTATTTTTTAAGGATTTGTCATATCCCGGTATTCCTATTTGTGCTTCATTGTAGCTAGCCTAATTTTGTATACACATTTTTGTTCTGCAGGAAATTGTGACAATTGCATAGGATCTAAAGAGGAAAGAGATTTGTCTAGAGAATCCTTTTTGTTGTTATCTTGCATAAAATTTTGTGGTGGTCGTTGGGGCCTCAATATGCCTATTGATGTTCTCCGTGGATCTCATGTATATTCTATTCCTTATTCATTTTCTCTTTTTAACATTATTTACTTAAGCTTTTCTTTTTGATAATGTTGATTCCTAGAACCTTTTGAGGCCTTGACTACCAACCATGTTTAATAGCATTTACGTCTTTATTTTTTGGATGGAATCTTTTTTCCATAGTCTTTGTCACGACCCATAATAGGAATCATAACTGGCCATGCATCTCAATATACTTGAGATACACAAAGCCTTATCAATATTTTCTACGTGTACGATTGCAAAATAAATAAATAAAATAAAAATATGCTTTATTAAATTTTATTACTAATTGCAATAACATAAAACAATGTTAATGTTTTTTGAGTCTCTAAACTAAATAAATAAAACTTCTAAGCTAAAGCATTAATTCTAAAAGAGCGGAAAAGTAAATAGGTGAATCCTAAGTGAAGGTGGAGTTCGGGTACATCTCGCTCAGTCGCCCCGCTGACTATTACCTGAGATAGATAAATAAATACAAAAAAAATAGAATCCATGAGCCAACAACTATAGCTCAATGAGTGGAATTCACTCGAAAACCAAATAAAATTCTACATTATATTAATGCGGAAAAAGATTAAACTAACAGCAACAACATCCATAATAATTTGTAATAAGCATGCTTTTTAAATAATGACAATGATAACAATAGAGAGTCACAATTTGTAACCTTACACGGTTTCAACATATTAATATTTTTTCAATATTTATACTGTCATATGTCTCAATGGGTCTAAACCCTGTGGATCCACATCAACTAAAAGTTACCTCGAGATGACGTTCGGGACTTTTCTTCATAGCTGATCCGGTTAGGGTTATCAGAGGGTATCACCCTGTGATCAACACACTCTGTCTTTTCCTCTAACCGTTGAGAGAAGTTAGAGTCACCTAGAAAATTTTCTCATTCATCCTAGGACTGTTCTCTAATCCTGCCAGATTCACCTAAGAAAGTCACCGCAGTGATCTAATTTAGGATTTTCCCCTGGACTTTCAGATAGACTTGAGTCACCACGGAAAATCGCAAACGATTTATACCGGGACTGTTCTCTAAGTCGTACCAATATTAGTCTCATTTTTCTTTTCACAAATTTTAATATTTGCACGAAGTATGGTGATGCATTGAGTATAATGATTAAATGCACACAGAAAATATAACAATTAAATTTTTGCATGTACGGATAAAATAAATAGATTTGCACACAAGAATTGTAACAATTAAATTTTTGTACGTAAGGGTGAAATAAATAATTTGCACACAGAAAATTTACATGGTCTGACAAAGGTACGAAATATAATAAAATAATATGTGAGTGAACCCATTCACCTGAGTCTAGGCAAGACAACCGAAATCTCAAATCTCTAGCTCACGTACTAAAAATCACCACCGGGGAGGAATGTGGTGGTCCCAAATTCCTCCGGCGATGCTCCGGCGATCCGATTCCACAGCGATAATTCCGATGGTGAGAAAAGAAAGAAAACGAAGGAGGAGAAGAAAGCTGGGGGAGGGGGTTGAGGAGAGAGAGGATTAGGGTTTAATTTATAGATTAGAAGATGACCAAATCTAATCCGATTCGGATTAGATGAAATCCCCCCTTATCTGCGCCTCGTCGCGTGCCGGAGAAGGAGAGGGAAGGGGCTGTGCACGTGCAGAGCACGTGCACCCTCTACTCATGTACTCAGCTTCGTTAATGAGATAAGGTAGTTGGCCCCCAGGTAGTTTACTACTTGAATTTTTTTTTACATGCTCTGGTTCTGACAGTCTTTCCTTATTTGTCATTGTATGAAGAGAGTCCATTTACCCAAACACGTCTGTTTATCAAATCAAATCAGAAGGTGGATGTGACTTCTATTCTTATAATGCTGATTGTTTACCTTCGCTCCTTTGTATGATTCAGCAATTGTTCATTGTCTATATCTTCCGATGTTTCTACTTTTTTATAGTAGTAGTAGATTGTACGTTATTTAGAATATAGATAGATAGGTGAAGATATTAATGTCCTTGCTTCTCATACATAAATAGGTGTTAGAGTCCAAGTCTAAGTCGAGTCAAACTAGGATGAGTCCCCAAATTGCAGGAATTAATAGTCTGTGTAGTTCTGCAAAATAATCAGCAAATAGTCATAAGACATTCGAAAATATGAAACCAGATATATTGATTCGGTGATGTCGATATCTACCTTTTTTTTGGTATTTCGACTTTAGTCGGATTCATATTCTATTTAGGGGGAACTATGATCTAATCTGAGAGAGATACAGAAGCTGGATTGATAAGTTTTTTAGTTTGTTCTTAATCTGTTTTAGTTAGCTTAGGACTCTTTATTTTATTTCCTATAAATAAGATTTTATGGCTTATATCTTAGACATGCATTGTATTATTAAATGAATTTATTTTCTCTATCTCTCTACATTTCTTTGCCCTAGTTGTCTCTTTTATCATTGACTTTTCCCTCTCGTCTCTCTTTGCATTAGCCATCTCTACCTCCAATAGAAAAGTCCTTGCCCTCGCCACCATCGTTAGAATCCTTTTGCATCTGCAAGCCACCTCCATCAACCACTCAGCCTCCATCCCTTCATCAGTACTAACCCACAATCAACCTCCATCCTGGTTGAGACCTATCTTCATCCCTAGCCAGAATCCACTGTCAACCCTTGCCAAATCCATCTATTATCTACTGTATCCAAACTCTAGATTTTTACACCACCAAGCCAAACCCTTCCACTACATCGGCCTCCAACAATTCCCAGATCCACCACCTAAAGCTCTATACGCACCAGCATGCCAGCTCAAGTCAAATCAGTATATCAACCTTGCTTCAGTGCGCTCCCCACAATCTCGGTGCGCATTGCTCTAGGAGTTTGAGACCAACTTGAGGCTAGCTCGAGCCAATACACACCGATTCCCAAAAACAGCAAAGGAAGCACTTTTTGCTGTCTTAGGACAATGCGAGTGCAACCCTTCATCAGGTCGTATCAATAGGCACATTAGTAATGTACAAAGGCAGAGATCTATAGCTTATGTACATTAATTATGTATGACCATCTATGCCTAAATCAGGTAGTAAGATGCTTATTCTGCCTACTTGGCCAGTCAAGACCTTATAACCCAAAATTAGTACCATAAAGAACATTTCTTTTGAATTACCAAGTAAATCCAGTAAATGCAAGTTACATCTTTTTGAAGTTTGAATATATATATATATGAAAAAATGGAAGAATCGAGGAATTTTAGCTCACTATTTCATAGACAATAGAAAATACTTAAGTAGATCAATATTCTTTTCTATTTATTAGAAACTGTTAATTTATCACTTACAGCTCTTCATTTTCAGTAAATGCACATAAAACTAAGTAGAAGTATCAAAATCTTCAAATTTTTTCTAGGTATGAAGTAGCTTATTGTGTTTGCATCTTACAAATTAGAATACTACACATGCATCTTACATATTTCAGTACACTATTTTTATGCAAGCATTCTACCCTGGTGTTTATCCTTTTATTGTGCTTTGGAGGTTTGACCTGTTGTAAAAAATTTGAAATCTATTTTAGCTCACTCTAAAAGTTACCACTGGCTGTTTTCTGTCTCTTTGGTTAATAGCATTATAACAATGTTAATATTACTCTACTGGTTTCCAGTCTAAGAAGATTCTCAGTAACAACTACGACAAGCTTCCATTTCATGGACTTGGGAAAGATTATCCGTCCAACTGGTGGAAGTCACTCGGTGGTCTACTTATATCTCAGGGTATCATCATTATAATCAAGATATATGCAACTGTTTCTCTTTTAATGTAGCTTATTAACTCATCTATCTTCTTTTTCATAGTGGTTGATCTTGTACTGTATAGTTAAATACTCGAGAAAATATGCTCCTCTGAGTTGGTCTTTCTTTTTTTCTTTTTAAAAGCTCGTGCCAAGCATGGCTCTATATGACTTATCTTTGTTCAAGCCGTTTGGATCAAATATTCTATGATTATTTCATGTTTTAGCTTCAGCAACTCTTCCATAGAATTATGGCTATTTAGAAAGAAAAATATGTGTTTTGCATTCTATTTTTCATTCTCATGGCACTCATTTTTCACCATCTTGTCCCGACGCTCATGAGCAATAGTGTTGTTAAATACAACCATCGACATTTTGGAGACTATAAGTGTTATTCTACTCAATTCATCTGTCACACCTTTTTAAGTAGAAGCTCTCCTAACCTCTGGTTATCTTATCAACCTAATGCCATCCCTTCTTCTAGGTAGTCACTCTCCTCATGAGGTCCTTTTCTCCATTAAGCAGGACTATAGTCACCTCTGTACTTTTGGTAGCACTCGTTTTGTTCTTTCTATCCATGAGCGTGACAAATTAGCAGCTTAGTTTGTGCGATGTGTTCTTCTTGGTTACATCTCTAATACTATGTTAACCTCTTTGCTACATCTCTGATATTATGTTAATTCACCAACTATTATAAAGGCTTAGAATACAAAAGATAAAAAATCATCGGTCTTTAATAACTTAAATTTTTAGAGTAGCTAGTGAGTACAGTAAGGTTTACATATTTGGGATAGTCAGTTTTTGCATTGGAGTGTAAGCAGATTCAAGGAAGGAAATTTTTGACACGTGCACATTAGTGGAGGAATTTCAATTGAGTTAATCAGCAAAGTTGATCTATAGGGTTCTGAAGTTATTTCAAATTACTTTTGCACAGGTTTCTTGAAAGAGGAAGTTCAGGAAGCATATAGGTTTGTAAGGTAACTTTAAGTTTCATGTTTTCCCCATAATTACTTTTCTTTTTAGGACTGCAAATGAATAGTTACATTTTGAGTGATTATATCTCTAATGTTTAATATAATAATTATGTTAAGGATAAATGGCTGGT
This sequence comes from Typha angustifolia, assembly GCF_048772165.1. Taxonomy (NCBI): domain Eukaryota; kingdom Viridiplantae; phylum Streptophyta; class Magnoliopsida; order Poales; family Typhaceae; genus Typha; species Typha angustifolia. The sequence goes on along the minus strand of NC_133252.1, from coordinate 2,727,419 downwards.
AATGCGTGTCTTAAATTGCTTATTTTTTATTTTAGTGTTAGTCCAAGCGGAATGCAATTTCTCTCTACTGCAAACACTGTGCATCAAGCACCTTTGGTTTTAGCAATGACAAGTGAGATGATTGATCAGGAAGAGCATGAAGGTTCTCAGATTAAATTTGGAGATCTTCAATCTTTAGCTGCTCTTGAATATCAAGAGTTCAGTGAGGTAATTCTCCATGTGGACTTTATTTGTGTTTGGAGCAGCAATCTATTAATTTATCTGACTGCCATATCTTCTATTTATCATAACCATGAGATGATCTTCCCAATAAGCTATTTTATCAACACATCGTTTACAATATGAGCGCTTTAGAACAATACTCTTACAATATAAGTATTCTTCCCTTTTACTATGTCCAATTGTTATTTGCCCATTATACCACATATATATACTGTTCTTCTAACACTATTAGCTTAATATCCACTAGCTAACGATTTATCAAAATTCACATGTATGTAGTATTTCTTCTTAGTATTAATCTGATTTCTACCACATGCATCTGACTTTGTGATAATATAATTGCTCCTTTTGACTTTCTTCTTTCAGGCTGAAGGAAAACTTTACCATTTACTATTGGAGATCAGGATGAAAATTGCTAAAGATAATGGAACTGCTCCGTAAGCTGACAACTTAATGGTAGTTGCAGATCTGGTTGATAAAATAATTACTGTTCTTAGTTTGCTTCTTTGTTGTACTCTCTGCTTTTCAGATATGCTATCTGCGGGGACCAAACAATCAAAAAGTTAACAAAGATGAGGCCATCTACTAGAGCTAGATTAGCAATCATTGATGGTGTTAACCAGGTGCATATCCAGATGCTGACCTAGGAGCATCCTGCTGGGTTCTTTGTATTCCATTCTAGTATTAGCTATAATGGTGAAGCAGAAATTATTTTGATTATAGATTTTACTGTGAAAACTGTCTGTGACCCATGAGGAATAGCTTCTTATTCCTTGCTTTGTAGGTGATACAAATATAGTGTAGATATTAGACTAACACAGAAGTTTCAGGATAGTAATTGCATTGCAATAATTAATGGGCTAATGGTTCCAATACTTATTGTCATCCTAGGGGAACGACATGTGCAGTTTTTAGCTCCACAAGTCCATGATTTCATCTTCTAAGTTGTTATACTAAAGCCAATAGTTTATTCACATGTTTGTCTATCATATTTCCTCATTTTTTTATGGCATCTGATGCATTCATTTTGTATAGCACCTTGTTACAAGGTATGGCGACTGTTTTCTCCAAAACATCAGTCAGTTATCAAAAGAATTGAACCTTCCAATGGATGGTACTACTACAGTACAAACTCATATCCCAAGAGAGACATATGTGAGCTCTCAACAAAAACCTGCAGGAGCCAAGTTTGATGCATGGAAAATGTGGCAGAAGGATAAGCTCTCATTTCAGGAAATTGCAGTAAGAAAGTTTGCGTTTAGAAACATTTAGGTGCTGATTTTTTTTTTTGTCAGTATGGTGGAGAATAAAATCCTTTTATATTGCAGAATTTTTCTGGTAGATCTGTTCCTATAAAAGAACAAACAGTTATCTCCTATGTTCTTGAAGCTGCCCGGAAGGGATATGAAATAAGCTGGATCAGATTCTGCGACAGCATAGAGCTAACACTTGAAAAAGCCTCGCAAGTTCGATGTGCAGTTACAAAGGCTGGATCAAAGGATAGGTTGAAGCCCATCAAAGATGAGCTACCAGAAAATGTGGGTATATTGTATCCATCAATAATTGTATATTGGCGATGTGCAAACTAATAGCAGACCTTTTAGTACTGATTTTGTATTTTAAAGTAGTTTAGTTGAATAAGTACAATCATTTGAAAAGTTAAAGAAGAAAGAGAAAGCCTTACTACTAATCTTGCCCACTTTAAGAGGAAAACTGTTAAATAGGTTGAAAGACATCGAAAGCATAAATATTCTGCAGAAGATTCGTAGTACTTTCAATGCATCTTTTGTAGGTAACTAGTATACTAAATCTCATTTCTGTTGCTCTGTCTAATTGAAAATTTGAGTGCCTTGCAGGTAACTTACGAACATATCAAGACCTTCTTGATAATGGAAGAACTTGGTGTATCAGTGGAAGAAATTTTGGCGGGCACAATTGCAGAGGAGGTTTCTGCCATGGTACCCGAGTCACAAGTATCATTCACCCGTGTTGCTAAAACAGAAGCTGAAAGAGGTAATTGGGAAGCATGCACCAAAGCTAAAGATGCATCTGAAGTCTCAGAGAGCATTGAAAGGTATTCGCGTACTACGATAGTTGCTTGCGATAATCAAAACCGTACTTGTGTCAAGCAAGGTCGGAGTGATGACGCACTGGATTTTGAATCTCCTGTGAAGAAGCTACACAAAATGGTTGACCAAGAAGAGAGATACAGTGAGGCGTTGGAGGCTACTGAAAATGCTGTAATGGGATGGATCAGAAACAATGACGGGGTAAATGATTCTTTTCTCTAGTGCACTTTGTCTAGAACCAGAAACAATTTTCTGCTCATCCACAGTTTTGCAGGTTGCATTAGTGGATATCCTTGAGCATTTCAAGGGATCAAAAAGAGATTCAGTGGTTAACCTGTTGGAACGCCTTGAAGGAGAGTTTTTAGTATTTAGGAAAAATGGCCTGTACAGACCTATGTAACAGTAAGAAGGCTCTTTATTTGAAAATCAACTTTTTATTTAAGAAAATCAAGAACTCATATATAGCTGTTGCAAGTCTCGGAACAAATGGCTTCTATAGATCTTCTTTATGTTGACAAGACTGGGAGAGCATCAGAACATATTCGAATTGTCATCTTGGAGAGATAAGCAAACAATCTATGTACAGCAGAAAAGGGTTTAAGATTTTTTTTTCTTTTTTTGGTTACTACTATCTGACGAGGAAAAGATCTGTGTTTTTAACTTACAACCATGTTAAATAGTACATGTTTCTTCTTTCCTTCACATTTATCCTTCTTATTTCAGTGGTTCCCTTTTTCTTCAAAAAGTCAAAACTCCAAAGAAAAGAAGAAGAATTATAGCTTTATAAAAAGCTAAGCTCCAAATCAAATGATATAATTCCTAAATTTGATCTGTGTGTGTGTATGTGTATATATATATACACAAGCACACGAGTGGGCTTTCGGGCTTGGGCTTCAGGGCCAGTAAAGCGAGCCTCCCCAAACTATTAAGCAAGCAGTGGAACGAGAGGAAATTCAGGGTTAATAGCTGCGACTGGTATCCGAGAACTACCGAGATCCCTCAATGGCGAAGAAGAAGATACCGAACTCAACACCATCAACCCCTGCTCCCTCTTTCCTGTTTCCATCTCCTCCCCCGCCAATCCCAACCACCATAGTCATCTCCCTTTTCTCCTTACTCGTCCGCCTTCTTGTCTCTCTTGGTCCCTACTCCGGCCAGGGCACCCCGCCCAAGTACGGCGACTATGAGGCGCAGCGCCATTGGATGGAGCTCACCCTCCATCTTCCTCCCTCTTCTTGGTACCGCAACTCCTCCGCTAACGACCTCTCCTATTGGGGCCTCGACTACCCTCCTCTCTCCGCTTACCAGAGCCGCTTCCATGGCCTCCTGCTCAACGCCTCGATTCCCAAAGCCGTCGCGCTTGGCTCTTCTCATGGTTTCGAGTCGCCGGAGTCGTAAAGATCTCACCTTGTTGTGCTTTTCGTGCGGTTGATGTGAACAGGTCCAGGAATTTAGAGAGGCCTTGGTTTGTCTTTGTAGGAAGTTGCTGATGAGGTGGACGGTGCTGTTGTCCGATCTGGTTGTGTTTTTTCCGGCGGCTCTTTACTTTGTTTGGGTATATTCTCGGAGGGATCAAGGAGGAGTAGGAGGAGGAGGGTCGATGATGTGGCTGCTTGCGATGATTTTGATCAATCCGTGTTTGATTCTGATCGATCATGGGCATTTTCAGGCATGAAGTTTTGTTTGAGATGTTTGTAATCAAGAACTTATAATTTTGGAATGTTAGGATTTAGAATCGTCTTGTAAACCTCGTGTTAGATATTTTTGTTGACATAATGGTTAGGAGGAGGGAATATGGTCGTATGATAAGGCATCAGTTACACTGCAACCTCTTAAGTTATTTTTTCCCATTTCGATATGTATTTTTCATTTACACTACTGAGATGGTTCTAATTGTGCCTTCTTTCAGTACAACTGCATCAGCCTGGGACTAACACTTGGAGCCATTGCTGCTGTCTTGTCAAGTAACGAGCTTGTTGCATCTGCTCTCTTCACTCTTGCCATCAATCACAAGCAGGTCTCTTTCTAAGTTCCCATTGTATTACAAGTAGGAGGTTAGGGAAGGAGCAGCTGATGGTGTTTAAGACCAGAAATTTAATTGATAATATTGTCACGTTTCCTTTTTAGGAAGAAATTTTTTTTTTTTTTTACCCTATGTCTAAAGAGAAGGTATGATTAAATATGAATACTGGTAGAAACTAATACACAAAAGATGCTTCTATTTCATGAATTTGCTTATCATTTATTATTCAAAGCATTCATAGACAACAAGATGAGGATAAAAGAATTGGAAATTTAAATGAATGAATTGCTTCTTTTATGTTCTGCTACTTCTTTTGAAGTTTGAAGGACTCCAAATTACTAATATACTCTGCTTTACTGTGGTTACGGATGATTTGGTTTCATTGTTACAAGCTCCAAGAAATTTTACATTTTTGAGTGGTATTTGATATAATATGTATAAGAATCAGTGGACGCCCAATTATACTAGAGGAGAGTCACCCACAGACTAAAATTATTATGTAATAAATGGCAACTATATAAGATTGCTATATTTCAGTTTTTGTTTTTTATAACATGAATTCTTTGACTTCCAGATGAGTTTATATTTTGCACCAGCATTCTTCAGCCATCTTCTCGGTAAATGCCTGAAGCAGAAAAATCCAATTGTTGAGATCATGAAACTGGGTTTTGTGGTCTTAGCAACATTTGCAATTGTTTGGTGGCCTTATTTACATTCTTTGGAAGCTGCCATCGAGGTAACAAATGCATATGTAACATCTTGTTTACCTTCAAACCAGCATTCTTCCACAGTTGTCCTTTGTTTTTTAATTAAGTCTGGCATGTCTATTATTACCTAAAAGTTTTAGCCTAGTCAGGATAATGAGTCTTGCATTTAGCTCATAATATTTTATTTTCAGCTGTCAATCTCTACTTCTGATGCAAGCAGAAGCCCCTTCTTAGCTTAATTTCAGTTGCTTCTTTTTCTCAGTTAGTTATTATTGCTAAAGGTCTCCTTCTTTTCTGTTGTAACCAGGTTCTTTCTAGATTAGCTCCCTTTGAGAGAGGGTTATTTGAAGATTATGTTGCCAACTTTTGGTGCAGCACCTCAGTTTTTATTAAGTGGAGGAGATTGTTCACAGTACAGTCACTGAAACTGCTGAGTTTCCTAACCACAGTCTTGGCCTTTTTGCCTTCATTTGTTCAGCAAATAAAGTTTCCAAGCAATCTTGGCTTCCTCTATGCTCTTTTGAATAGCTCATTTTCCTTCTATCTGTTCTCTTTCCAAGGTATGTTTTTGCCCCTTTATCTTATTTCTTATTACAACTTTTCCTGTGGTACGCTTTTTTTTTCTGCATGAAAATTTATGGTTGTTGATGTGGTGCTGTGCATGTGGATAACTTTCAGTGCACGAGAAGTCGATTTTGCTGCCTCTTTTGCCTGCAAGCCTTTTAGGACTACAGGAGCCTCTGCTTTACGGGTGGTTCATATATTATTCTCTTCTGTCGATGTTCCCACTTATACGCCGTGATCATCTTATGCTACAATACATTGCTGTTCTTTCTCTCTTTGGTTTTATTTTCTACTCTCCTGATAGAAGCCGTGGCACGAAGACAAACAGTTTTCATATAAGGAAAGCACTTCTGGCCCTTCCATTGTTATGCTCCTTGATGCTGTATTTCATTTACTTGAGAATGCGACCTCCAGAGAAGTATCCTTTTCTCTTTGAGGCCTTAATTATGCTTCTTTGCTTTTCCCAGTTCGTGGTTTTGACTTTGTACACCAATAAGAGGCAATGGATGTTATTGGACGACTCCTCTCGGTCAGTAAGAGTAAAAAAGGATATTTAATTTGAGATTGTAGGACTTTTTCTTCAATCCATTTAACAGATTCTTTGAGATGTTGTATTCGATCTTCCAATGGTGAAATTATTATCTTTTCCTGTGAATTGCTCGAAACTTCTGTTCCTTTTAGCATCTGCGTATGGTTTATGTAATTTTTTTTTATCATTTACTTCTAGCTGACTGCCGGTTGTTGGTCAATTGCCTAATTTCGAGCAAGTGCTAGTTAGATTCTTTTTCCTTAAAACAGATATGCCTATGTGGCCTATCTTGTCGTAAAGTAGGTGTATATTGTGCAGATCATTACAGTGTGACTTAATTTTGAACAAAATTGCATTTAAGGCAGGCATGATAACAAGTTGACCAAATTGTTAGAGATTTGACTATCAATTTGAAAGGGAATTTCACCCCCCCAAAAAAAAAAAATCTCTAGTGGTTCACGAAGTTTAAGCATTACTAAAAATTTGAAATATTACATATTCTTTAACTTCTTGATATATATATCTTAACAGAAGAAGCTCCAATTAAGAAGTTTGAATCGGATGAGTTGAAGGGAAAAAGAAAGAAAAGGAAAAGAAAAGGGAATAAGGATTTGCTATTTGGGTTCAACATTTGCTGTGAATACGTATCCGCCGCTATACTCGAACGAATTGCTGCTTACTTCCTTTCTAGGAAATGAATCACTATAAGGATGACGGTCCTTAGCATTCGCAAAATCTGTTGCAGAAGAAGCTGCAGAAGTTGAGTTTGTGTTCAGTCCATCATTATGCAACATCATCTCGATTTCCTTCACGACATCGCTCATCGTTGGCCGGTTGGCGGCTAATTCTTCGACGCATTGCAGAGCCAAATGTACAAACTTACTGAAGGCTATGAGAGAGTTCATGTTCTTAATTCTTGGATCCATAATCTCCCTCAGGCCATAGTATTCTTGATCATTCGTATCTAGCAACCTCTTCACCTCCCTAACAACATACTTACCTTTCTCAATTGGTTGTCTAGCAGTTACTAGCTCTAACATTACCACACCAAAGCTATAAACATCGCTCTTCTCAGTCAGCTGCTGCGACATGTAATACTCGGGATCAAGATAACCCTGTAAAGATATAAAACTATCAGAATTTTGCCTTCTACTATTTCTTGTTGATGAAAATACCATAAGATGGTGTCGTTTGAGACCATTGACTTAAATAAAAGTGATGCTCACCAATGTTCCTTTTACTTGGGTAGAAACATGTCCCTTTTCACTATCTGACACTAGCTTGGAGAGACCAAAATCTGCAACCTTTGCAGTTAAGTTTTCATCCAGTAGGATATTAGTTGATTTCACATCTCTGTGGATTATTGGAGGGTCAGCATGTTCATGAAGGTAAGACAATCCTCTTGCTGAGCCAAGTGCAATTCGAAGTCTCCTCTTCCAATCCAGATATATCCCATTCTTTCCTGCATTGAGAATTATAGCATGAAAAGAAGTGAAAAATTGCAGAAGTATGAACAAGGACTATTTAAGAGTTTTTTCACATATATGTTGGCTAAACATACCAGAGAGGCTATCACGCAGCGATCCATTAGGAATGAACTCATATACCAGCATCTGCTCCCCTTGTTCGAAACAGAAACCGACTAAACCTACTAGATTTTTGTGATGAACACGAGATAGCAACTCAATCTCAGTCTTGAACTCATGCCCACCTTGCATGGATCCTTGCTGAGCCCTCTTGATTGCAATTAGTTGCCCATTTGAAAGCATTCCTCTGTACACCTGAAGCAGTAATAAAGTAGTCATATAACATAACAGCATGGTCAAATACAATAGTGAGTTCAAATTATGAGTCCTGGACTGTTATCAACCTTGCCATATCCTCCAGATCCTACTTCATTAGCTTCTGAGAAGTTGTTGGTGCTCTTCTTGAGTTCACCATAAGAAAACCATCTTGCTCCTTTCAGCTGTGGTGCACCACCACTCTCTTCGGTACGAGCCCATGATGCTGAAGTTAACACATTCAGAAATTGTAGGTGTCATAAACGATACTATTCCTCCTGATACAATATGAAGTAACTGTATCTATTTCTTTCTTTAAGTCATTCTGAGTGGCATCTGTTTTCATTCCTGGCTTATATGTAAGTTCTAGTCTAACGTGTATTCTTATTGGCCTTCAATTATTGGAAATGCCATTGTTCTTGTTTTAAATGGAGACAACCAATCTTTCTGTTAGGAAGATTACCAAATGGTCTGCTTAGTTCCATAGCCCTCTGAGCCTTTCTCTTTTGCTTTGTGGCATAGATGCCTGCTCCTACAAGTGCAAGGACCAGAACAGCACAACCAACTGCTATTCCAGCTATCAAGCCGGTATTCTTTGATGAGCTGCCGCCTCCAGCATCTGCCAACAATTTCCCTTGTGAAAACAAATAAAGTTATTTGAATCATCTTGTCAAGGGAAGAGAATGAATTTTGTACCTGGAAAGGGGTAGGGAGACGCAATGAAGTAGTATGGTCCAAACATTTTTGGAGGCTTATAAGTTTGGTTGCTCAAATCAAACCCGATTCGCATAATCTCCAACCGGTTGAAGTAAGTTCCAGTAGATGGGAAGAGTTTTATTTGAACTTGCAGATAGGAATCACCATTAAAGAAGGGGTCTTGAAGAAACACTGAACCAGGAGTCAGGTTAAGTTTTGTCCACAAGCTCATCTCCAGTAATTGGAACACTGTGCTGTTTGTTACATCTCCGAAGAAAGGTGCTCTGAAGAACATAACTCCCTCATATGGATATGCACAACTGCAACTTTGAGGGCTGAGACTCTGATCAGGGGGGCATGTGTTTGAATTACACTTTGCAAGACTTGTAGAGTAAGGCGTTGATGGTTTTTGTGCAAGATTGCAATATAATGTGTTGGACAACTGATGATTGCAAACAGGATTGCCCACAAGTCTGAAATTAAACGCATTTGATGAGATGAACAAAAATTTAATATGTGAACTATAGTATGCTTAAATACTATAACTGCTTACGCAAGAGTTCCATTGTAGTCAGCCTGGTTTGGCACAGTAAGTGACGTGAAGTTATTATTTTTGAAACTCACAATCTGTAGTTGCTGGCTGATGCTGGTACCCAAGTCAAGAGTACCATTGAATTCATTGTAATCAAGAATCCTACCAAAGGTTTTCATAACAGATAAATAGACATGAAAGAATAATCGACTGCAAATAATTTTTGATCTCATTTCTTGCTTCTCCAATCAATGGATAGTCCTAAACTTACACTTGTTGCAGCTGAGGAGTGCTGAATAATTCTTGTGGAATTTTCCCATAAAGGCGTCCAGATTGAATAATTCTAAATGACCACCAAAAAGAATGCTTAATCTTAAGTACCCATAGAGTTGATAGCACATTATATTAACAGGTGCTAACGGAGCTTACAGAGCAGTGAGGGATTGCAGTTCTGACATCCAAATTGGACTCTCCGTACGATCAAAAGTGTTGTTGCTCAAATCTCTGTGGGTCATATGAGATAATTCTTACCCTTCAAGTTAAAGTAGTATAATGAAGGGGTAAAGAGGAGAAATAGCAGCAGTTTACTCAAGTTCTTACACGTAATTGAGCACATTCATCCCTGTCAGATCTGGTACTGCTCCAGTTAACTGGTTATTTGCCAAGTTTCTGAAAGATATCCAATTGAGGAATTAGTACAAACTAATTGTTGATGGTTTTATTTACAGCAGTTGGTTATCAGATAGCTTACAGTTCATTGACATTTGTAAGATTGTTTAAATTGGAAGGAACTGAGCCTGACAGGGAATTCCTATCGAGCCGACTGTTAAAAAACATTGCAAAACAAATTGAGTCCACCCTATCCAATGAACTAGAATTTGGAAGACAATTACTAAATTCAATGGACAGCACCAGCACCGGCTGTGAGAATTGATATGGATGAACAACACTTACACAACTTCGAGTGTTTGAACAAGTCCTAAAGAAGTTGGAATTGTTCCAGTGAATCGATTTCCATCAAGAAGTCTGCCATGGCACCAGTAAGGTATTAAGGGTCAGGAAAAATTTCTGAACTAAAATGAAAGAATGTAGAAAAAAGATCTAAGCAACTTACACATGTATCAGAGTCATATCGGAGCTGAAAAGAGCTTCTGGAATGGGCCCTGATAACTGATTCTTGTTGAAGTGGCTGTCATGAATACAACATAGACACAACCATTTGTAGTAATTTCAGAAGTAGCGAATAGAATTTATTGATCTGGAATACAAACTTCCAATATTTCTTCATCTGTTTGAAGAATGACAAAGTAAACAAATCACTTACAAGTGCTTGGTATGGATGAGGTTATCCAATCCAGGGGTTGTGTTAGTTGATATGGGAAGAGGCCCAGTTAACTGGTTGTCGGCGACATCTAGCCAGTAAAGATTGGAAAGGCTACCGAAGGAAGCAGGTACTTTACCAGTGAACTTGTTTGAGTTCAAGGCCCTGCATGAACCATATATTTGATTATTACTACATGTCTGATACTGAATCAGAAAATAAAAAACCAGGGCAGTGGAAATTCATTATTCTTACAAGTAATAAAGTCTTCCTAGGCTTCCTAACTCATCTGGGATTCTACCGCTGAAGCTGCAACCTGCCAAGATCCTACAAAGTAAACCAGACAAGAAACAAGTTAATGACATGATTTGGCAGGTAAGCTTGAATTGAACTAAATTTGCATTTGTATTTATTGGACCTACAATGTGGTAAGCTTCTTCAGATTTCCAATATTTTTAGTAAGCGTACCACCGAGATCCATGTTGAACGACAGATCCCTGCGTGTAAAATTTAGAGCATGAATTTATGAATTCAGAAGAAAATTTGGCTCACAAAGCTTGAAGACACATGCATGTGCCTCATACACATGCAGAAAAAACAGAAAATTGACAATAGCAAAACATACTACTGTTCTTTTGGGGAAATCGACATCTTAAAATCTTGTTTGACTTTGGTATTCCTAGAAACAGCTAAAACCCAGACATTCTAATCTAGTTGTTATGTGGTAACATAAGAATTAACTCAACAAAAGAAAATTTACACTTACAAGTATTGCAATTCACTGAGCTGCCCTATGTCACCACTCAATGTACCTTTAACTCCCATAGTCGACAATTTCCTGGAAATGTAAAGATTAGCTTAGAATAAATTAGATAGTGAAATATTACAAGCAATTGACATGCTGAAATCAAAGGGCCTCACAGGGAAGTCACTCTAGAATTGCTGCAACCTACTCCTTCCCATGGAGTACCACAAGCATCATCTGTTTGCCCCCAACTTGGTGGTGTGTTCTGCCATTGATCCATCAAAGCTCGGAGAATAGCAGCTGCAATTTAGTCCATGGCTCATCACTAGCCCTTAAATAATCTAGCTTTTTGCTATTTCTTAGAAGAAAAGATCATTCAGGCCAATACTATGTTCCTAGACAAATATTCTCTCAAATTTGCTAGAAATAAGAGCTAAACTAAAGAGACTTACTATCTTGGGCATCTGTAGTACCAAAACTGAGAGTGGATACCAACAACAACACAAGCAATGTCCTCATCTCAGTAGCTCTTGGAATTTTCAACTCCATGGATCAGCTGGGTATCAGATGCAGCTTACTTAACTAGTAGGTCACAAACTGCAACAACCAACCAACCAACCCATCATTCCATTCATCATGATCTCTGGATTCAGGAGCAAAATCATAAGGCTGGAAGTTTGAGCAAAGAGATGCTTTGCCCAAAAGTCTTGCCTTGTCTTGAAAGCCAATCAAGTTTGGATCAATTGGATTTGAGCCTTCATTTGAGAAAATAGACTTGTTACCAATTCCCAATTCCCAATTCCCAATTCCTAAGGCAAGATGATGGGATAAAGTGGTCATGCTATGCTTCGATTGGTATTAATGGAAGAGTCGTTGTGTGGGTCCAATTACCCATGCAGACACTGCTAGTCTGCTACAAGTCAAGGCTGGCGTAATAAATAGTGTGAATGTGTGGAATTGTGGATGGATGGAAACTTCACACATGCATGATTGAAATGAGACCCAAAGAAACCATTGAATCACAAACAAGTTGTAGATATATTTTAATATTTGTATGAACACATGGAGCCTCTTTTTGTTTCCTTTTATTTGTTTTCTTTGACAGAAAAGCATCTCTTCTTTTTTAATTTTTTTTATCACTATTTCAAATATAAACCTCTTAGATGATGATGAAAATAACTTAAATAACTCTTTTTTTACAATTAATAAGTCAGCGCTTAGTAATAATACAAAGGTGTACAGTACAACAGAAGTTAAAATATATATTTTAACTCAATTTAAAAATTGTATTTCCAGTACTAAGATCTGAACAAATGGATGTTACAGTCTAATTTGAAATAAAAATCGTAACATAAGAATAATTCACACATGTTAACATTTAAGAAAGAAAGAATAAATTTTGGAAGAAATTGAACTTAATACATTAATTAGGGGTATAAAAATATGGAAGTTGGTATGGTGCTAGATGAAGTGTGTCTTTTACTTAATCTCACAGTCAAGAAATCGTTTACTTTTCTTAACTAATCTTTCGGAGATAATAATGAGAAAAGATAGTGAGTGTTGCTCACGGCAAAAATAACAGTTATAATAATGACCAAGTTTTATTACCCAAGAATCTCTAGTAGTTATTGATATATATATATATATATATATATATATATATATATATATATATATATATACATACTTTTTGTTTAGAATTTGTTGGCATAGTTCGTGCCATATTAGTGGCTAAGATTAGTTTAAACTTGTTAGTCTTGCTTCAATCATTTCGGCTTTGAGCCCCAGCAAGAAAAAAGGACACAAGATGATGATTAATTTGGAAGAAATCAACGCTGTTGCTTTCTAACACAAAAAAGATTATATATACACACATGGTGTTTAACCCTTCAACTATAAGTCATTTTTATTTTCACCTCTTTATATATTATTTTTCTTTACAAATTAATCCTCTAAAAATTCACATTTTCCTTTGGTGATATGTGAGTATGTGACCCACCTTATTAATATCTATCTACTCCTAAAGAATGATGTGTGGTGCCGGTGGGTCGTTGGGTTTTTATTTTAGTGTTATGTTTTATGAAAAAGAGGAGGAAGAAGAACTAGAGAATGAGAGTGATCGAAGAGGATTAGGGTTTTTAGAAAAATTTAAGGATAAGAGGTTGAAAAAGGGATAGTTTATCTAAAATAATTTTTTAGTGGAAACCCTAACGGCGGACTAATAGAATGATTTATACAGTGATTATAGATAGCGGAAGGAGTTAAGTTCTGTAGAAAAATATGAAGGGATAAAAGTAAAAAATAATATATAATTGAGAGAACAAAGTGTAATTAAACTCAAATATATATATATATATATTATTTTCTCTGGCCATCTATCAACTTTTATTAGGAAATGGAAGTTCATAATCCTAATACAGATACAGATAGATAACTTTCAGTTTACTTGCCTTACTATGGGTTTTTGAGGATCCTGGGATGCATTTAATGCTCTCCACTCTCCAATAAATTTAAAAAATAGCTTAATTTGATCTGCATACTTTTATATGCTTTGATCTAAAGATAAGTTTGATAGACTCGGTTAAAAATAACTTAGTTTTATGTTTGGGCTCGATTCAAATTTAATTTAAAATATATTTGATTTAGGCTCGAACTCAGCTTAGACTTAATATAATTTGACTCGAGTTTAAATTTGAATTAAAACAATAAATTTAAAATTAGAGTGTAAGCAGGGTTTGTGATGATAACTACAATGTTATATGGCCGACAAAAGAGTTGAGAGTTTTGGTTTTGTTACCTTGTACTCCGCGTGTTGACTAGAACAATGATCGAAGTCGTGCCAAAAAATTGTAGTTCTAGTTTAATGAGAAAATTGGGAACCCAAACTTTATCACCAGTATTTTCCACTTCTGAGTCTCTGAGACAAGGAGGAGGTCTAGCTAGCAATCAGACGATGGTCGGAGAGCAACTTGCCGTCGTTGTTGTGAGGGAGTTAGTTAGCAAGTTAAGCTCCGGTATGTGGGCCGAGCTTGGATTGCTCTGGAACTTCGAGCAAGATCTGGAGAACATCAAGGGTACCCTGCGCACTCTTCAGGCCGTCTTAAAGGATGCCGAGAGGCGATCGATCAATGATGAGTCGGTGCGCCTCTGGTTGAAGAGCCTCAAAGCTGCGGCATACGACATCGAGGACATGCTCAACGACTTCGACACCCAGAAGAAACCAGAGGTCAGCGCGGCGTCCAAGAAGGTGAAAGGGTTCTTCTCCAGATCCAATCCGCTCACCTCTCGTGACAGCATGGCCCACAAAATGAAGAAGATGAGGGAGCGATTACAAAAGATTGCAGAAGAGAAGAGCAAGTACACTCTGAAGGCGGAAAGTGTCACTGATAAGCAAGAAGAGATTAAAAAGCGCGAGACCTTCTCCCTTGTTGAGGGAACTAAAGTGTTAGGGAGAGAAGCAGAGAAGGGGGAGATAATTAAAAGGTTGCTGGCCACTGATAACAAGACGAATGTCTCCGTCATCTCCATAGTCGGCATCGGGGGCCTGGGGAAGACGACACTCGCCAAATTGATCTTTAATGATGCTAGTACGAGCATCTTCGATCCAAAGATTTGGGTTCATGCTATGGAATTTGATGTGAAAAAATTAGCTAATGCTATTGTATCATCAGGGTCTGGACAGAGATGCGATTTTGACGACTTAGAGTCGACCAGTCAATGCGTGAAAATTTTATTGCATGGCAAGAGATATCTGATGGTGTTGGATGATGTGTGGAATGAAGATGAGGACAAATGGGAGAAATTGAAGCTGATGCTAGAAGTTGGCAACAGCGGGAGCAAAATTCTAGTGACCACCCGCAGTCTACAAGTTGCTAAGATGATGAGCGGCACTGAAAACCCACATAGTTTGACGTATCTATCTGACGATGATTGTTGGAAGTTGTTCGAGCAAAGGGCATTTGGGCAAGGTGGTGGACAGAGAACGCCGAGTCTGGAGAAAATAGGAAAGGAGATCGTCAGGAAATGTGGAGGTGTACCCTTGGCGGCTAACGCTCTCGGCGGCACGCTTCGTCGAGCGAGTGGGGAGGAAGCATGGAAGGATGTCAGAGACAACGGAATCTGGGAGATTGAGCAACAATATGAGAATGGGCAACTATCTGAGAATAAAATCTTGGCGTCATTAAAGGTAAGCTATCAGTACATGCCCTCTCCTCTAAAACTATGCTTTTTCTACTGCTCCATATATCCTAAATCCTTTGGGCTAGAGAAGGATAAGTTGATCCAGCAATGGATCGCTCAAGGATTTATCCAGTCGCAAAGAGAGAGCAGGTCATTAGAGATTGGTGAAAGTTACGTCAACGATCTGCTATCAGTATCATTTCTTCAAGACAGAAAAGCGCTTGAGAAAACTGGAGACTATGTGTACAAGATGCATGACTTGGTATATGACTTTGCACGATCCATTGCTGGCGATGAAGTGTTAGCTGTAGCGGCAGGAAAGGAGACCACGAGAAATGTCAAAGAGTGTCGCTATGCTTCAATCATCGGATATGATGACCCATCAAAGCTTCGAAAACCTTTACCCAAGAAGGCAAGAGCACTGCACTTCCGGACACGTCTATTAGTTCCTCTTCCTGACGATGCCTTCTCACAGACTAGATATGTACGTGTCTTGGATTTAAGTGGATGTTTCCTTGATGAGCTACCAACCTCAGTAGGTGAGCTGAAACAACTGAGGTACCTAGACGCTTCAGAGTCTACAATTCAAAGTTTAGATCCAATTGTGAAACTCTGGAACTTGGAGGTGCTGAACCTCCGAGACTGTCCGATCAACGAACTGCCCTCAACTATTGGTGAACTCCAAAAGCTCTACCTTTTGAACCTTTCAGGCTGTTTGAATATATCCACTCTTCCCCCTTCTATTGGAGACCTTCATAGATTGCTTTACCTTGACCTATCAGGTTGTTACGAACTTCCACAACTGCCTGAATCGATTTGGAGCCTCATAAATTTACGTTCCTTGAACCTACATGGCTGTTCTAGCCTTCTAGGCTTAAAACACTGCACCAATCCTTCGGGCACCTTAAGCGCTTGAAACATCTAGACCTCTCGAATTGTTCTAGTCTCCTAGAATTACCTGAATCCGTTGGGAATCTTCAGAACCTACAAACTTTAATCCTTCGTAGTTGTCAATTTGAAGTACTACCAGAAACTTTGAGCAACCTCATCAACTTGGAAACACTAGATCTCGCATATTGCTGGTCACTTCGAGGATTACCCAAGTCAATTGGCAATCTTCAGAACCTACGGACTTTAATCCTTCATAGTTGTCAGTTTGAAGTACTACCAGAAACTTTGAGCAACCTCATCAACTTGGAAACACTAGATCTCTCAGATTGCCGGTCACTTCGAGAATTACCCATGTCAATTGGCAATCTTCAGAACCTACGGACTTTAATCCTTCGTAGTTGTCGATTTGAAGTACTACCAGAAACTTTGAGCAACCTCATCAACTTGGAAACACTAGATCTCACACATTGCCGGTTTCTTGACCATACGCCGAGTAGAATTGGCCGATTGACCAAACTCCGAGGACTGCGCAAGTTCATTGTGGGTGATACAGTAGTCGAGGGCGGCAGAGCCAGCAGCTCTAGAAGCAGAGGGTGCAACATTGCAGAGTTGGAACATCTGAATCTTCTCACTGGTGATTTAGAAATACTTTTCGAATGCGGAGTGGACGCAGATGATGCTAAGAGAGCAAACTTAAAGGAGAAAGAGATCCAATCACTAAGTCTGGATTGGAGCTTCAACTACCAGAGCGGTACTGATCATGCAGCCATTCTACACCACCTCGTGCCACACCGTAACTTGAAGTTCTTGAATATCTGCGGTTTCTTGGGAGTCAACTTCCCCATCTGGATGATGAAAGAGACGGATGAGTTTCTCCCAAACTTGGTCGAGATCGAACTGTCAGACATGTTAAACTGCGATTGCGTTCCTGTGCTTGGCCAGCTGCGTCACCTTCGAAAGATAGAATTAAGGTCCATGCCAAGAATAAGGAGCATCGGTACAACAGACTTGTGTGGATATGGAAGTGACAGAGCAACATCGTTCCCCTCTCTGGAAGAACTTCTTCTCAGTAACATGCCGAATCTCGAAGAATGGGTGACGGAAGACGACGACAACGACAACAACAGAGAAAGAGAAACATGCTGTGCCTTCCCTTGTCTTAGGAAATTGTACATCGACGATTGTCCCAGCTTGCGAATCCGGCCACGTATTCCACCATCTGTTGTGAGGTTGACCTTGACCAATAATAGTGAAGCTCTGTTACAGAGTACCGAGGTGAAGATATGGAAGGACGCTGGAGGAAAACCCATTATTCTTTGAGCATAAAATGTTTTTGCTTTTGCTTCTTCTTTTTTTTTTTGTTGTTGTTGTAATCTACCGTATGATTTAATAAATAATTACCATCTTTTGATGTATTATACTTTTATGACGTTTCAGCATAGTATATTTTTACGCTCTCACCGCTCATTGTAAAAGAAATAAATAAAGACTTTGAATTGAACTAGGATAAATAAATAAAAAAAATCTAACTCAACAATATTTAGAACATGGACATGAAGGAGAGATGGAGACCGTTTAAATTGGAAAGAAGGATATATATATTGCCCTTTAGTGGCATTGCCTCCAAATTAGGAGTTAGGTACTTGGGTTTATATGCTCAACTATAATCCAATCATAGAACCGCAGTTCTCTCATATCTGATGAAATGAACCCTAATTGGCTTCTCAATTGGGAGCACACAAGATTACATCTAGGTGGTGGCAATCTTAGTTTGATACACTTCAGTTGGCCCTTTTAATTCGACCCATATATAACTGGATGAATCCAGAGTCATAGATAGAGTTAATGTTCTCCAGGAATTCCTAATTAATGACTAAAATTCTCTAGACTATCTTTACTGTTTCGATCCTGGTAATAAAATAATCCGTCATCAATTGGATAATTACATTCTCTCTAAAATAAGGATAAAACAATCCTCACAAGTTTAAAACTGCAACAAAAAGTAAAACGAGGGTAAAACTATCATGGGCCAAAATAGCTGTGTTGGGCCATTGAACGACCCAAGCCCAATAAGAAATCCTCCTATAGAAGAGTCCCCCAGCGACACCTTTCCTAGGATCCTATCCCCCGTTCACATGCAACGGCTATAATTTAATGCCTTCCAAGTTCCATCCACCACGGTCGAAGACATTGAACGTTGTCGTCCCACAACATCCCTTACCCCCCTACCCATTGACTACTTTTTTTTTTTGTTTCCTCCAATCCAATCCTGCAACGCCACCGCTCCAACCATCCTGTCTCCAGCTGTCAATCGCAATAAATATATTATCTTTTTTTTTTTGTTGCGAAAAGCACCTCGAAACAAAACTCTAGTCTGAGAACTCCACCACCAGAAGTAGGCAGTAAACCAACAACCAGCCTTGGCTTCGCTTTCCTGCTACGGTATATGATTTCCAACAACGAGACTAGCGAACGTTGCTGTCTGCTGTCGTCTTCCAAGACTCCCAGTTGTTAGATAGCTGTGGCCTGTTCATCCCTCACTACTCCTAGGTTCACCAACAACTACCCAATTTATAAGGGGAAAAGTTCTTTTGGAAATCATTGTCAATGTTTTTGTTTTCATTTTACACCCTACGTTATATGCTTATTTTTTTTTCATTATTTATATTTTTTGTTTTTCTAAATTACAGAGAACTAACTCTTCGTTAAAACTCTTTTTTTTTTCTAAGGATACTCCTCAACTCCAAGAAATTATCACAATTTGAAGGACAATATATATATTAAAAATACAGCTCTTGAACTGAAAAAATAGTTAAAAGCAGAGTGTGAACGGTAATAAACACAATATGTACGGTCTATTTTAGGGACAAATATTAATTGCCCTTTGTTTGTAGAGAATGTCCTGATTACTAAAGAGGATGTTTGTTGTAATATGAGTAAAATGTAGGAGGTGATTTAAAAAAAAAGGGGAAGATTTATTAGGTTGCTGTTTGAGTAAGCCTCTATCCATCCTGTCACCACCACCCACTCCACTACAACTAAACACTGGAGGATTACATAATAAACCCCACCACCCCCCACCTGATCAAATCCTTTTTCTTTTCTTAAAAGGAAAAATAAATCCTATCCCTTTCCTTCCCTGCCAAAACTTCCCCACCTCACTTGGCTCCAAACTCCACTGCCCGTCTCCAAAAGAGGCGAGAAACGAAGCATCAGCAGCAGCAGCAGCAGAGGAAACGAGAAAGGTGGTATCTTGAATCCCTCAAAGATGAGCATGTACGGGCGAGATCCATGGGGCGGACCGTTGGAGATCTCGCATGCGGACTCGGCGACGGACGACGACCGGAGCCGGAATCTTGACTTGGATCGAGCGGCTCTCTCGAGGACTTTGGACGAGACCCAGCAAAGCTGGCTCCTTGCCGGGCCAGGGGACCAGGGCAACAAGAAGAAGAAGTATGTCGACTTGGGTTGCCTCATGGTGAGCCGCAAGCTCTTTCTTTGGGTCGTCATCTCCGTTGTAGCCGCCGCCGCCCTCTCCGGCTTCATCACCCTTATCGTTAAAACCATTCCTCGCCACCATCGCCCGCCGCCGCCGCCTGATAACTACACTCTCGCGCTTCACAAAGCCCTCATGTTCTTTAATGCGCAGAAATGTGAGTTCTTTCTCAAATTTAAGAGGTACCCAGTTCGAAATATTGTATTTTGATGAGGTGTTTGGTGTTGTTCCTGCAGCTGGAAGGCTTCCAAGGCATAACAATGTGTCCTGGAGGGGTAACTCAGGGATGAAGGATGGGTTCTCTGATCCTTCTTATGGGAGGAGCCTTGTTGGGGGATTCTACGACGCCGGCGATGCGATTAAGTTTAACTTTCCTCAGTCTTTCGCCATGACCCTTTTGAGCTGGAGTGTGATCGAGTACAGCGCGAAGTATGAGGCTGCAGGAGAACTCGGCCATGTCAAGGAGCTTATCAAATGGGGTGCTGACTACCTACTTAAAACCTTCAATTCCTCCGCCGATACAATTGATCGGATAGCCGCCCAGGTAAAAGAAGCTTCTTTGGGTGAATCTTTTTTGCACATTGATGTAATAAAGTCCATTGTTTTATGATTGTTGTGATACTGGTGATAGGTTGGGACAGGATCCACTTCAGGAGGAACTACTGCGAATGACCATTATTGTTGGATGAGGCCGGAGGACATCGACTACCCAAGGCAGGTATCGGTGTGTCACGGTTGCTCGGATCTTGCAGCTGAGATGGCGGCGGCTCTGGCCGCAGCGTCTATTGTGTTCAAGGACAATAAGAGCTACTCACAGAAGCTGGTCCACGGCGCGACGGCGGTCTTCAAGTTCTCGAGGGATCAGAGGGGTAGGTACAGCGCGGGTGGTTCGGATGCTTCTTCCTTCTATAATTCGACTAGTTATTGGGATGAATTTGTGTGGGGAGGGGCGTGGATGTATCTTGCGACAGGCAATTCATCGTATCTGCATCTGGCAACTCATCCCGTCCTTGCGAAGCATGCCGGAGCTTTCTGGGGTGGCCCTGATTATGGGGTGTTCAGCTGGGATAATAAGCTCGCTGGTGCTCAGGTGAGTGTGCTGGTTTCGACTCTGCACACCTCTTTCTTTTTTATTAGAAATTCTACCTGGATGATGTTGATTTATTATCAACTTATTCCTAATTTTTAAGATCTATAATAAGTCAACTTGCTTGATCTGATAACAAGTAGTTTGATAGAGTCAACTTCCTTGACTTGTCCAGTTCTCACAGTATTCAGGAGGAGAATATTAAATCCTTGGGAAGTTCTAAGTTGCTAACCTTTGAAAAATGATTCTAAATTTCTAATAGACTTTGTGAGAGCTTGATCTTGTTTAATTAAAATAACATCGCCTTTTCATCTATCCTATGATAACTGTATGAGTTTGATGGCGTTTTTAGAATTTGTTGATTATTGTAAAAGTTGGAATGTCAAATATCTCATGCTTTTATGCAAAACTGAATTTGTTGAACTAAGAGTTCGTGGAGACTTGTCAAGAGGATGAGACTTGTTCTACCTCAACTTAGTTTGAAACTTCAGTTATAGAATAACATCCTGTCTTTCTAATCACCATCTTATATAAGCCTGCTCCAGCTCTCTTGAGCTGAACCAACATAGGACCAGTATGGATCTGAGGGAAATAGTAAAACCTCTTGTTTCCTCCGATGTTTGTGAACCAAGCCTGAGGATAAAGTAGTTATCTGACAGTCCGAAGGCAAAATGATCTCATAGCTGGGCCTGTTGTACTTATGAAATTGTTCTTGTCAGGAAGATGAACTCGAATTTATCTTCAGATTTACATAATTCTTTGTTAGTTTAACAGCCAAAATCTTGGGGTAAATTACATTAAATTTCTGGGATCTCACACTGCAGCGAAGTTCAACATATTTGCATTTGACATTTTGCATGACCATCTAATTATGTCTTATTTCAGGTTTCCCAAGCTTTTATGACCCACCTTATCTCTTATCATGTACTTAGCATATGTGGTCTAACATACATGCAACATTTATCTGAGCCTGTTTTATTATATATTTGATGTATCTATTGCCCCTAGGATTCTGATAATTACTCCTCCGATTCCAGGTTCTCCTTAGCAGATTGAGGCTCTTCTTGAGTCCTGGTTATCCTTATGAAGAAATGTTAAGCACTTTCCACAATCAAACAAGCATTATCATGTGCTCCTATTTACCAATTTTCACCTCTTTCAACCGAACAAAAGGTTCAACTCATTTCTTATTTTAAAATCACATTCTTGTGCTCCTAAGAAGACTACTAAATTAGTCTGTTTCATCGCAGGTGGCTTGATACAATTGAACCATGGAAGACCACAGCCCCTTCAGTATGTAGTCAATGCTGCTTTTCTTGCTTCTCTCTACAGTGATTACCTGGATGCTGCTGATACTCCTGGATGGTACTGTGGCCCCAATTTCTACTCTACTGATGTTCTACGGGATTTTGCAAGGACCCAGGTATATGTTCCTTGCCGCAAATTTGTTGTCATAGTATAGCATTTTCACTTTTTATAACTGCCTATTTTACGAAATTCTTTATTCTTCCTGCAGATCGATTACGTTTTAGGTAAAAACCCCCGAAAGATGAGCTACGTTGTAGGATTCGGTAACCATTTCCCTAAGCATGTCCATCACCGAGGTGCTTCGATCCCCAAGAATGGTGTGAAGTATAGCTGCAAAGGAGGATGGAAGTGGAGAGATACAAAAAAGCCAAACCCTAACACGATTGTTGGAGCTATGGTCGCAGGCCCAGATCGGCACGATGGCTTTCGAGATGTGCGCACCAACTACAATTACACTGAACCAACCCTTGCAGGCAATGCTGGCTTAGTTGCTGCATTGGTGGCTTTATCTGGTGAGGGTAGGGGAGTGGACAAGAATACCATGTTCTCTGCAGTTCCGCCGATGTTTCCAAGTCCCCCACCTCCGCCAGCACCATGGAAACCTTGAGACTGGATTGCAGCAAATTCTGTATACATTCAACCCGAGGGTTAATAAATCTCTTCTCATTCCTGGTTATGAAGAGTTCTAACAGTGTGGATGGGGTGAAATTTGTCCAAGCAACTAATTCTGTGTAGTTTGGCTCAACCAATTTTTGTATCAGTGTTGTATCATTGCTCTGTGAAGTCTAAATATATAATGTAATATTACATTGTTGTAATAGTATGTGGCAGTATTATTATCAGTACGAATTGCATGAAAGGACTCATAATTTACTTGCTGGATTTTGGCATTAGTAAAGAACTTGACCATGACTGTATTAACTTCTTGAATACTGTCCTTGTATTCATTTTGTATCCACCGAGTGGTCTCAAAATACTCAGTACTGTGCTCTATGCTTAAAAGCTCTAATGGAGATATCTATATATAATTTTTCCTTAAGCAAACGATAAATGATCGAAAATCAAAATAATCTTTGATCTAATGACTTGAATTGGCTAGGGTTAGGCCTGCATTTGATAAGAAGAATGGGTGAAAACGAATAGATCAGATCGAGTTTAATTCCACTTATTTTCACCTCTAATCTCAAGTCCTTGGCTGGTGACTTGAGGAAAAAAAAAATAGACCAAATTACGACAACAAACGAAAGATATGGTTTGAAGTTAATTAAAATAGATTAATATACCATGAGAAAAATATTAATGAGGGGATTACATAAAAATGAGAAATAGATTAGAAAGTCTGAGTTAGTATCCCCAAAAATTAAAATGTCAAGAGTAAAAAAGTATTGTTTCAGTTGCGCTGTACATAGTAAACTCTTCTCTGTATTTTTCATGCATAAATACTAACATGATGAACAGCATTATAGTTAGTTTTGTTAACTCCTTAAATGCATCAATGCAAGCATAAGGAGACTCTTGAACACTGTCCAAAGATAGTTCTCAAGTCTTGGTGGTGATCATGCCCTCTTGTCCTCACCTCCTCCCTTCGATATCAAACCACACCTCATGTCTGTTGTGAAATATGAAGCAATGTGTTCAGAATCTAGCAACAATGGGTGTAGGCCCTTCATAGAAAGAGTTGTCCAGGCGTGCATAAGAGTAGAGAAGTGCACCCTAGTGGCAAAAAGGCTTAGATTTCAATGTCAATGTCAATGTCATGAGCAGTTTGGGAGACTATACAACTGGAGAAAAAATAAAAGTTAGTTTAAACTGCAAACAAGATAATGATGTCCTAATTAAGATAATTTATAAATACTGCTAAGATTTCAATGTCAATGTCATGAGCCCCTTTAATATATAATCAAGATTAGCTTTGTTCAAATGACTTGATCTTGGGCCTAGCTCAATAATTTAAGGAATGGGCTAGGCTTAGGACTGGATTTGATAAGAGTTACTCTAAAATATGTTGGATCTCAAATTCTCAAGTAGAGGTGGAAATAGATCAGATGCCAATTGGATAGTAGTAAAATTATATTTATATTTAATTTTTTTTTTCATTTAGATCTAAACATGGATAGTGGTATTATATAAGGTAAGTACAACTATGAATACAAATTAGATATAGGATGTATCTATATTAAATTTTTAAATATATAAGTACTCGTTATATAATTATTGAAATCTATATACAATTAGTGGATATATGCTAAAACTAGAGTAAAGGTTCATATAAAAGTTTAAAATTATTTTCATAATATTGTAAACTAAATTTTACGCGAATATTAATTTAAATATTATTTTCTAATTCATATACCAGCATAGCATAAGCTATATAGACATTGATACAAATTTTGATATCAAGACAAATAGAAATATCTTAACCCTGACCTAGCAAATCTTAGATAAGGAATTAAGTAAGATCAAATTTAATCCGACGCATCTTCCCTTTAATCTCTTCTCCTGGGTTGATTACACTTATGCTCCATTTATAGACTTTTTTTTTTTTTTTCCTGTGTCAATTTAACCCTTTCTTTTTTTTACAAAATGTTTGTTTGATTATTAAGCCTGCTAGTGTAAGAAACTCTTTGAAAGGGAGACAGAGAGAGGCGTTGAGGAGCAAGTTCATAGCCTCAGCATCCTGAATTTGACTCGCAAGACAGATTTCAAACAACTCGTCAATGGCAACCAAATTATCAAAAACCTTACTAAGGATATTCGATACCTGATTCACTCTTTCAAAAGGGAAAAAAAAATTAACTATATTATTAAAGAAGCAAATTTTGCTGCTAATCGGTTAGCAACTCATCCTTAAGATAACTACTTCTTCCTTTTTTATGTGATAGCTAAGTATGCTTGAGCTCACATTTATTTTATGTCTTGATGTTGGCGGCACTTTGCCTTCTCATTAATACAATTTCAATTGCTTAAAATAAAAGAGACAAAGAGAGACATAGACACCTACTAACTACTAACTTTACTAGAGTTGATCGGTATCTTTCTCTATAATTAAGGAGTTATATGGCTTGCGGCTCGGCTAAGTGCCTTCGCAGCTATCAAGGTAAAGTGACCGTGCCAAGATACATCTGACAAGTAGAGGATATCACCTTTCTTCTGAAGCGCCGGGAGCTTGACGTCAACCAAGTGCGGCGAGATGCAGTGCTGCTGGCTAGGATTAGAGCATAGGTGGGTGAAGAATTCCTTTTTAACACCTAGAGGAAGGATCCAATTCGAGAAGAAGTTGCAACGGGACTCGTAGATACGAGCGAGCTGGCAACCTTTTGGACTCCTCCCCAGTTTTGAGCAAGCCGGGCAGGCATCTTCCTGATGAATTGCAGGAATAAACAATTTGATCCTGGGAATATTGAGATTATGCTTGCAAATGGAGAGCCAAAGTTTGTAAGTACCTTTCGAGATGATATTGAAAGAAAGTTTAGATGAAAAGGATCTCGCAGCTGGGAGTGGGAGTCCGAATAAGTTTGTCAGAGTTCAGAACAGTGAAGGCACTGGCATGAGTACGAAGGATAGCACTAGGTGCTGGGAAAGGTACTCCTTACAAGATACTCATTCTAGCTGCATCCCCTTGCATATGATCCTTTACCAGCTTGACCCCTATGGGAAGAGGAAGATGATCTGAGAGTGAGACTCAGAGAGGGATCCAAGGATCCTCGGTGATACAGATATTTGATATTTGATGGCGTTGCCGTTGATAAATTTTTATTTAAAAAATAAATCGTCAAATAAACATCTTACCAAAAAGAAATACAAAGTGGGAGTAAAAAGTAAACTTTGAGTTGCTCAGTACATCGTAAAATCTTTCTCTATAATATTAGTTTTCATGCATAAATACCAATATGATGAACAGCATTATAGCCTAAGGAGACTCTTGAACTCTTCTCAAGGATGGTTCTCAATTCTTGGAGTTTTTCTTCTTTTCTTTTGAGAGAAAAGTCTTGGAGTTGATCATGTCCTCTTGTCCTCACCTCCTCCCTTCAGTATCAAACCACAGTTCTCTCTTATCTGTTGTGTAACATGAAGCGGTGTTCAGAACAGAATCTAGCAACAATTATTAGGTGTAGGTCCTTCATTGAAATAGTTGTATAGGGCTTGGGTATGATTTCAATGCCTGTTTGAAATTTAATATGAGCAGTTTATAAAAATACTTAGGTGGACGTCCAAATTTTTTGTCTAGGAAAAATGTTTATCTTAGTGGTCACCATGTGACACATTAATATCTCATAAGATAATAAATTAATTTGAGGATTTCATATGACAAGTTGGTTGACAACTTGTGGAAGCTTTTAACACATCTGGATTTATTTCTCTAAAAGCTTTAGATGGATAGAGTTTGGATTTTTATGTTCAATGCAGACCTCTGAGGTTGAGAATTTTAATTAACCTTAGCTTTTTATTTGGCTTGACTTAATGTTCCTTAAAAAGCTTAAGTTGAAATCTTTATAGGCCCTGAAGGATGGATTTAAATTAATAGATTGATGGTTTACTTCCCCAAATGACAGGTAGACATCACCATGCTAATACAATCTTAAAGTAATCTATAACTTTTATGTAAGTTTAAATATTCAAACATAAACCTTCTAGCACTTTAAGATGTGCAAAAAAAAACTCAAAATAGGTATAAAAAATTGAGTATGCCGAGAAATTTGTACTTTGATCATTCATTTTTCAACTAGTACTATTGCTATTAATATTGCACTCTACCACAATACTGGGCATTGGTAATAATTATTTGGCATCTTTCACTTTCCTTTCTGTTTATATGACTGTCAATTACAATAAAGATTAAATAAGATCAAAGAAAGAGCAACAAGGGAGGGAGACAACATAGGAGGAGAATTAGAATTACAACTTAGTATCTTCCTTTTTGCCTTTGCTCTTTCCTCTTGCTGCTTTGCTTGATTTGCTCCCTTTTCCTAGATCTCTCCAGCTTTCCTCTTGTCCTGTTGCTCCACTCATCTCTTTTGGTGTCTGTACTCCATGCAAGTAGCTGCTATATTACTTACTAGTGGCAGTAGTAGTAGTGGTAGTAGATGGCCTATTGCTCTGCACTGTTCTCTATCCATTGGTTGATTGGTCTCTGATGACTTAGGTGTTGCTTTCCCTGCCCTTTTCCTGTGGGCTATGACCCTTTTTGTTGTGTGGCTAAAGGTTGGTTGAGAGGCAGTGGGGGGCCTCTTCACATCATTACAAGTTTAAGAAGCTATCAATGAAAAAGAAAGAAAGTTATGAAACCATGAACTAACTATGCTGCAACTTCTCTTTTCCTATACTCTTTTTTTTTATCACTTTTTCCTCACTTTGATTAGGGAGGGGTCACTCACTCCCATGAGCCAGTCTCCTTTTACTTTACATTCCAATGGCCCCCTGACCAGAGGAGAACCTACATTTTACCACAACAATTTGGATCAAACAAACTTCTTCCTTGATCAAACACAATATGGGTCTGAATCAAAAGCCATACCTTGGCATTGCGAAGAAGCACGGTTGCGGCGATGCCATGTCAAGCGTTGTTGCGGTGGAAGGCAACAATGCGGAGGTCAATAGATGGTTATCAGCTGCACCTGAGGCTGCCACTTCTGCCTCAGCGGCGAAACCGAAGGATGATTTGGTCGGCGACGCGAATGGGCTATCAGGCAAATTGTGCTCCGCACTGCAATCATCATTAAGCAATCAAGAACACGGTACACTAAGAGAAAAGGAGAAGAAAAGACCAATTCTATTGTCCTCTTCAATTGGCTCTCCATCCTTTTCAAACCTTTTCAATGTCGCATTTAGTACAGTGTTAACAGTTTGGAGACAAAATGACTCGGGAGAACTTCTACAAAGAAAGGTTAAAAAACAAAATATTAAATGATCAAATGGCTTGTCATTGTTTAGTTAGTGTTTAATACCTATCTTGGAAATCACTATCATCATTGGGGCTCCCTTCACCACCAGATTCCTCCTTATCAGCTACCATGTTGACTGCCTTGTACCGAAGGAAATGGTTCACCTTGAGCTCTGCTGCTCCACCAATGGGGCTTTTCTCTACAAACACAAAATTAATCACTTGACACCAACTGCGCCATCTGTAAAACAAAACAGCTTAACAACTAATCCACTAGTTGGATTCACCCACCTTCTGGTGTGGACTCCTCATGGCTACCAGTATTGCTCCTCCCATCTAATGCAATAGGTGCAATGG
Source organism: Typha angustifolia (assembly GCF_048772165.1). NCBI lineage: Eukaryota > Viridiplantae > Streptophyta > Magnoliopsida > Poales > Typhaceae > Typha > Typha angustifolia. The sequence goes on along the minus strand of NC_133252.1, from coordinate 2,699,031 downwards.
TTGGAGCAGTTGCCATGGGGGAGTTGAAGGCTGCCGAGACAGCTGTGGCGGTGGGAGAGGAAGCACTCCTAGTCTTGAGGTCAAGAAGATGTAGTCCCATGAGCCTTCTACTTTGTAACTCAATGGCTTGTTGCAACTCTGCAGCTTGCTGTTGCTCCTCTAGTTTTCTCCTCAATAACATCTCAGTTGTGCTGTTGTTGTAAAGCATCCTTGATCCTGCTCTCATTAACACCACACTTATGTCAATAAATGATGAACACCATAGGAATTATAATAAAGGAATCTCACCTAGTTGGTGAAGGTCATAGAGGTCTCTAGAATCCAGGCCTGTAGGAGTAGTACAAACAGAGAAATCACCCCTCTCACCTTGCTGCTGCTGTTTCCTGAGATGAGAAAGAGATCATAAGCACAAAAATTTAAACTGGGAATAAGTAAGATTATTATATGAGAATGCACCTGAACTTTTCTGGGACTTTTCCCTTCTCTTTGTAAGGTTTTACTAGTACTCGAGCATCACAAACAAAATGGGGATTTCCCTTGGCTAAGATTAGCTTCACAGTCTCTGGGTAGACAAAGGTAACAAACCCAAACATCCTCTTTTGCTGGTATGGGATCCTCACATCCTGTACTGGCCCATAGATGCTTCAAAATTGGAAGAGGAAAAGATTGGAAAACATTAGATTTCTTGAATGATAATAATAATAATAAATTGGAGATTCTAACCAAGACCCAACAAAGCATAGCACCTGAAATAGTTGGAAACGTCTTCTTCTCGGAAAGTACTGTCTGCTGGAAATGTCAAGTAGATCTGCCTCGACCCAGGATTGATCATGTTAGCGAAGTCGCTCCTCTCGATCCGAGATCGACCCATGAATTTGTTGGTCTCGTCGAGTAGAACGGCAGCTGCGGCTGCTGCAGCTCTGTAGAGATTTGTAAGAAAGCCCAAATCTTTGATTAAGAACATTATAACAAAGATAGACTACAAAGTGAAAGCTTTCTCTTGCAAAAAGAGATGCTACCTTTGGCTCTCACTCTGCTGCTGTTGGAGCAAAAAGTTGAACCCTTTACCCGCCGACGAAGGAGAAGCCGGCATCGAACCAGTCGGAGAGTACGGGAATCCGGCGATACCACCCAATCTTGGGCTCTTCGACCTCAACAGCAACTCCTCGTCCTCGGGTAACCCATGGAGAAACCTGCAAGTATTCCCATTTTTACAGTAACCTCTCGCGAAGTAGAGGCAGGGTTTCCACCCAAAACCACCGGAGTCGGCGCCGAGGCAGATGTCGCTGACGGAGTAGCTCCTCCGGTGGTGCCCGTTCGCTCCCCAACCCTCAAACTCGGCGTTCGGGTTGATGGACATCTGGTGGATTTGTCCAAGATTGGAGCTCTGAGTCTCGTTGAGAAAGGCGAGCTGGTCCTGGAGTTGCAACTCGTCAACAAACTCGTCGGAATCCGACGACCCATTAAACCCAGCGACGCTGTTCCCGTTCCCGCTGTTAGTCCTCGAAAAAATCGGCGGTGCAGCCCACGAGGAAGGCGAAGAAACGCAGTTGCCGTTGTTGCTTGCAAGCAGAGGCGGAAGAAGGTTGAGGTCTCGACGAGCTTTAAGGATGAGCGACTCGAGCAAAGACTCCGGCCCAAAAGCTAATCGAATCATCTCCTTCTCTCCATGGTCTTGCAGCAGAAGAAGACCCATGATTTTGGCGGCGTTCTCTGGGTCAAGGCTTTGGATGCGAGAGAAGACTACTCTCGTAGCCTCGTATGCGTCCATGGATTAGACTCAGCTCCTCCTCCTCCTCCTCCTCCTCCTCCTCCTCCTTTGTCACACTACGAAGCAAAGGTTGAGAATATACCAACTTACCCAAAAGAGAGATTTTTATGGCTTATTCTACCATTCTCACTTCTTATCCGAGCTTTGTTATCGACTCCATTCCCGAAGAGAGAGAGAGAGAGAGAGAGAGAGAGAGAGAGAGAGAAGAGAGAGAGAGAGAAGAATTAAGAGGAGTTGAAAGGTGCGTGACTTAGCCACCAAAAGCCACAGGCTTTATGTCTTTGGATGCAACGCCCTGCTTCAGTTATGGCTACTAAGTATGCAAGTATTCTTTCTATGCTTGCATTTTTTGGCTATCTGCACTCTTATTCTCCATTCTATTCTCTCTTGCTATGCTTAGGAAGCTGGAGGAGGGAAGTGGGAGTGTGGATAGTTTTTCTCTTTTCTTTTTTTTTCTCTTTTCTTCTTCTCATTAATAACAGAGAACAAAAGTAATACAAGGTTGGATAGATCTAGATCTGCTATAATAGTACATGTTAGCCTGTGCACCTGAAACCTCTCTCTCTCTCTCCTCTCTCCTCTCTCTAAAATCCTTTTTAAGTCAAATTTTGGGTTGGTCAGACCTTTCCATTTATATTTTTGTGAAAATCTTAAAAAAAATTTATAAATTATATTTTTGCCGGTCTTGTCCGTCAAATGATTGAGGTTATGCGTTTCAATTTGCTCCCTTATTCATAATATATAATTAGCTGAAAAGACAAAGTGCAATCATAATAAACACAAATATATAGGATTATTATTGGATTACACTATTAATCACCCCCATACGTTTCAACGTTATTGTAAAATAGCTTCTCCTTTGATAAATTTGTTCTTTAGTTTCATGAAATACCCTTATTATAGTTTACTCCAAATTTACCTTCTTAGTCTCACCCTCACCCTCACCCTCACCCTCACCCCCTCTTCCTCTTCCCACTGATAAAAATCCCTTTTCCCCATGGCCATTGTTTTGGGGTTGTGGTCTGTGTCTGACCCACCCACTCCTCTCACCTTCCTTCTTTTGTCTTCTTTATTGCTGTTCTCCAGTGTTGTTGTTGCCCAAGATGATAGCAATATTATATTCATCACTAAATTATCCAAATATTCTGCATACCACCAATATCTATTTTATAGAGTTTGGTTCTCAGTGACCCTTTACGTATTAAAATAAGTAGAGCCAAGGACATAAGAAAAATTAAATAAGATTTATAAAAAACACTCAAACTTTTGTTCTTATTATTAACACTCTGTTGCTTATATATATATATATATATATAAAAGTATTTATTATCGACTTCAAATATTTCTTTTTATTGTCTAAAAAAGATGTGAATTAAATTTACCTAATAGATGTAAATAAACACCCATATAGTAGGATTTTATAATAACAGAAACAACATATAAGATAATTTTTTAATAGATTTCAAAAGAAAATATAAAAGAAGAAGAGGAGGAGGAGGAGGAGATCCTCTGATCCTGTTCTCCAAATAGCTTATCGTTTGTTATTAGCTAGTGGAAATGGCATCACATCCATCACATTGATCTAAACATGGACGATTTCCTCTGCTGCTCATCTCACAATCTTCTATCACTCTATAGTCTATAGCAATGAATGTCCTTTAGATCACTAATCTCAATATCACTATCATGGGGCCTGCTGTTCCCCTTGGGATGCGATTTTTAAATTGTTCTCTCTCATTGGGATATCTTCTTTTTCTTCTTCTTCTTCTTCTATTTTTTCCCCCTTTTTTATCATTTTTTCCTATCATTGGGTTATCAATCAAATAAACTATTTGTTCCAATTTATTTTATGAGAAAATTCTACCTTAGAAACTCAAAGTCATAAAGTTTGGTTCATAGATGAGCCATTTGCACTAAAAAGCTAACATTCTTTTTAATTTTTCTTACTTAGTATTAACGGATATACAGTAAAACATGTTTTAAAGTGAAATTAACAGTGGGTGATGCTGCAAAATTACAAAATTATTTTGATTTATGAAAATATAATGGTATGGATTATAATGTTATGAAGTAAATTCTTAGGAAATGTATAGTTTAGACCACATGTTTTTCGCTTTTGTTACCATTGATACTCGATTATATTAGTATTTATTATTTTATTACTGTATTTTATTTTTATCATATAAAAAAAAACACTTACAACTACCAATAAAATAAAGAAAATTTTATTCCTTTTTAAGGTATAGCTCTTGAGAGAGAGAGTGCTTTATTAATTTTTAGAGATTGATACATAAAAGAGGGAGAATAGAGTGACGATTCTTTTAACACAAATCTTAATACTTAGCTGACATTAGACAGTATTATAAATAGAAAACAAATTATCAAGTTCGAAGGATAAAATAATTAGAAATAAAGTACACCCTTAAAAGTTTTACAAAAGCAAAAAAGCCTCGAGACAGCCTAAAATTCTGTTATAATTCGATAGTCTAAGACACAACCCCATAAAACTCTAAAGGCTGAAAGATCGAAGATCACCAACTTACCATGACTAGGACAAATATGACTTTATGGATAATGACAGTAGCAGTCTCAGACAAGGAAAATAGGGATGACAATGTAGCCTATAGAGAAAGGTTAAAAGAGATAGGAGGAGGAAGAAAAAAAGAAAGAAAAGAGAAGGAAATAGGGAGGTGGAGGAGGAAGAATGGAGAAGTAAATGAGAAAGAAAAAAAAAACACCTCACAAAAGAAGCTAGAGAATGCCTCCCCTCCTCCCAACCAAAGGCTATAAGAGGGGAGATAGATGAGACTACCAACAACCCTGACAAGACGAATTCTTAGTAGAAGGGCAAATTTGGTCTAACCCTAGTAGAGCTCACTAAGAATACTAGGGCTTACTCTCAAGACAATTTTTTTTTCATTTCAAAATTAAAAAATAATTTATATAAGTTACCCCCGTTAAACATCGATTTGCAACTTTACTAACATATAGTATTATCGAGACAATAAAAGTAATATATAGAAGCGAGAGAATGCCAATTATAATAAGAGAAAATTAAAAAAAATAGTGTAAAAAATAAAGTTTCCTAAACTTTTCCTCTTCTTTTGTCTATTTTTTTTTCTTCTTTGTTTCTCAAATTTAGAAGGAGCTGAAGTCAACTGTTTTTAGTTCTAGGCTTGAAAACAACAAAACAAATACAAGCAAGTAAATTAAGTAGTTAAGTGGAACAAGATCCCCCTTCCTATAATAAAATCTGAAAAAAAAAATTTGCAACTCAATCTGCTAAGCAATTATATTGATAGTTCAATTTCGAATTAGCCATAGACAATCTTTCTCGTTGCGAAGAATTGCTTTCAAGTAGTATGTGAATGAATTACTTTCAAGTAGTATGTGAATGCAGTAGCGCTTCGTAGCTTGGAGCCCACAGAGAAGCCGCCCATGCCTCCAAAAATAAGGCGGACCTCAAAAAAATACTTTCTACCTCCCCCCTTATCTGAGGAGTTGGTGAAGGAACCATCAATATTGATTTTGATCCATCGCATTGGGGGCGGGGGGGCTCCCACTTCACCCAAAGGAACTACTTTTTGAAGCAAAAGGGGGCAGTTAGGTCCTAAAAACCAAAATCACATTAGTATTTTGTGCAAATAGCTCAACAACAAATACACACATAAGATGTCAACAGTAGTAAGAGCAGATTGCAAGGTGCAAATTACAAAAATTTCTTAAAAACTTTTTTTGTCTTTTCCCTAACTATACACAAGCTTTGCCTCCGCAACGTTTTATTCTTACTATTATTTTTTCAACTCTTTTATAACTTTTTGAAGTGTGCGAGGGGGAGTTAATCATGCACGGTTATGGTTTGGTTTTGGGGTTTTGACTACATGTATCCCTCCTGGTCAGTCGGAGAGAAAGAGAGCGATGTGGATGACTCGGCCTTTAAAGCTATGTGTGTGTTTTTTTTACACACAAAAAAAGTTCTTTTAGTTTCAGATCCTACCCTCACATGCACTCTCTCCCCACCACCACCACCTGTCTTTCTTTCTTTCTCTCTCTCTTCTCCCCTTATTTTAACGACAAAGATAACTCCATTACTCATAACTCTATTCATCCTTTTGTTCTCTAATATGCCATGCATTTAGAGTTACTTAATTGTTTTGTTCACAAGTTTATGTATCTGTCGGTTGTTACCTCAACCTGGCTGTATATCTCTCGCAAAACGTTTGGTTCTTCAAATCCAAGTACTTATTATAATTCTACCGATTTAGTATAAATAAATAAATAAATATATATATATATATATATATATATATATATATATTTTATTTGCTTGCATTCTTTTTAGCTAAGGATATTTCTGTTTTTGTTTATTATATTAGTAAGATTTTAATTATAGTTGTCAAAATGTAATCCAAAAGAAATTCATATAAAAAGAATTAGAGAATATAAATACATATATCGGGCAGTCGGACAGTTAAAAAAAGGGATTATAGTATATGAGTATTTTCGGATTTAAATTTTAACTACCTTTAGTTTAACAAGATACTATTAAATATTCACTTCTCATTTGATAGGGTTTTATCCGTTGGAGTTTGCCTCATATCAAGAGTTCCCAAGCTTTGTACATGGGAGCATTTGAACACAAAAGCCCGAGAAGATTTGCACCCTGCAAGCATTCAAATGGCTCCACAGGCGTTTGAACGCTCCTACGTTTTAGGATAGCTTTCTACGGGCGTTCAAATGACCTGCCAATTTTTTTTTACCTCAAGTCAGTCTTATGATAGATAAGTTGGGTCTTAAGGTTTTAGAGTGTGGGCATGAAAACCTAAGAGGGAGAGCCATATTATATTGAGTAAGATTAGAGTTGAGAAACACTTTATATTTAAAGATTTGCATAGTAGATTGAAGATTGCTCCATTCGTGAATGTAGATATATTGTTGAATCACGTAAATCTTATCTCTCTCTCTTTAGTCTTTATGTGTAGTTCTTACTTATGATTAGCTTGTATATTTAAAAATCTCTACATCGACCATCTTGATCATAGATTTTCCATTTGATATCAATATTTTCTTTGCTAATATTTAATTTACCCTAATTTATTGCTATTCCATTTGGATTTGTTAGTAAGAGTCAAAAAATCGCTTCTGCTATCTTTCACTCATTTGACATTTAGCACGACATTATCCATGAATAAACTCCCTTCTCCGAAACTAAATCAAAGGGGCCCAGGTCTTTTTAAGAGGGGGCTTAAATAGAGGGGTCAGTGATAGAAATGGGCACAAGATCATGAGAGCGAAGACAGCAAGGTAGTTGGAGTTTGGGAGACTGTAATTAATTTGGCTTCGTTTTGAGGAGGAGAAGAAAAGGGAAGAGGAGGTGGGAGTTGGTAACTAAAACTATTGAAGGAAGCCAAAGTGGAGATTTGTTGTCGTGATATGTTAAACCAATCCATTTGGTGCTAAAATCACGATCGGTGTGACCTTATCTCTCATATTTTAAGTAGTTTAAATTAGGTCTCAGTGCAAATCACCACCATTTATTATAATGGTAATAGAAATGATTGCTTAATTATGAGTGCAAATCCGAGGTTGAGCTAAAATTTTGACATGTATCTTTGACGTTTCATTTGTAACATAGTGTTATTTGACAAATGTTAGTTTTAATATAAGAAATTAAATTGCCCTTTTTAATTTATAGTAATTAGTTGATAGCTTATTATTTTTGAACAATAAAACCTAGAGATTGAACTTAAATTAAGTATTACAAATAAAAATTTAAGATACATTAGACAATATAGAGTCAACCTTCTACAAATACGGAAACTAAATAGTTTCTTTATTTTACTTTTAATATTCTTCTTCACGGTATAATGGAATAAGGCCAACTTCTTCCCTATGTTGGGTCTAGCTTTGCTACTATTTAGTCACCTTCTTTGCCTCTCATCTTTGAGGGCTTTCCTCACCGTTGGTGACTTCCTCTCCTTCTTTCTTTTAACTGGAGTTGCTAGGAGGAGGGGAGAGGCTTTCTTTTTCTTCTTCCGCTTTCTTCTCTCTTCATTCTGCTCCTCTCTTTTTTCTCTCCTCCCCTTGAGCATTCTAAGTTTCTTGATCTCTCTCCGATTTCTACTAGTTTGGCCCCATCCTGTTGTCGCACCTCCAAAATTGTGAGGTTCATGCGATCTTAGTGGAGAGGCTCAATGTAAAGCTAGTTCAACTTCCCTAAACCTAACCTCCCCCTCCTACTCCTTTTGTATGTACCGGTCTTTCCTCCTCTCGAATTGTCGGCATCATCATTGCCCTCCTCCTCCCTTGTTGTTGAAACTAGCCTTATTTCGCTATCTCTAACTTTGTTCTCCCTCTTCTCATCCTTTGTCTCTTCTAGTCCGTCATTCACTCAATAGCATCATTGTCTCCCTCCTCCTGCATTGGTGTTGTTGTGCTCAACACTAGGTGTTTGCTCGCTTGACTAGTCTACTCAGCTCCGAGCTCACATCTCTTGCCATCAGGTCACCTGCATGATGTGAAGGCTCTCTTCCCTGCCTATCTTCCTTGGCCTTTGCCGCCATCTTGTATCGCTCCACCACCTTTGATTGCATTCATCATCCTCTTGGTTTCCCGCATGCTGCTGCATTGGAGTGTCATTATGTCTAGTTCATGAGTTCCATGCGGATTCCTATGTGTTGAGCGGGTTGTGGTGCTTGGTTTGTGCTGATCGGATGTGTTTGCCTTAATTAGCTCTTCATAGCTTCGACTCGGTTATCCGATTATCTTTCATCTTTTTGTTTTATTTTCTTTAAGTACAATATTACAGGTTGTGGTGTCATTTGTGGTCATGATAAAGTCATACATAAGACATTGACTCTCTAGGTCCAGCTTTTTGTCCAAGTCTTTTGCTGCTACATTTGTATGTTATTACATTTCATGACTAAGAGGGCAGCTTATTTTTAGGGTCGTCACTTTATCTCCTCCGTTCTTTTTATTTCCTCAAGCACTTAAACCCTTGTTGTTTGCTTGATACTTTGCTTCATTGTTATTTTGTTCGTATTCAATTACGTGTTGAGCTTACGTTTAGAACTGTAACCCTATCTATCTTTCTCCTTTTCTATGTATCAAGTTTTAAGTATTTGCTCGGATCTTAATAAATTATCAGTCTGCGGACTTTCTTGAAAAAAAAAACATTTCTCTTCATAAGTGCCATTTAAGAATAGGAGAAAATTACTTACTCCTGACATTAATAATAATAATAAAAAAAAAAGAGTACACAACAACATGAATGCCCTGTGAGGACTCCCATGACATTTTATTTCAGGCTAGCTTTCAAAGCAAGATATTAAATTTGTAGGCCGAGTTAAACCTCCAATTCCAAAACAACCAATTGAGTCAATCAAATTAGGCTGCCTTTAAAGTAGTGATGGGTAGTTCTTAATTGGGCGTAAAACAAAAGATAAATTGTCCTAGGAAAACACTGTGGGGGCCTTGAGTTTGATAGCCGAGTTGTTTTGTTTGGAAAAGGGGGGAGAACTAAGAAGAGGGTCTAAGAGACATCAATCACACTCCAAACTCTTTCTCTATTGTTTGGAATGTGACAAGTAGACTTGTTTTTTTAATGGTAATCGGACATGTTAATTGTCTTATTGAAGGTTTTTTAGATCCATAATTACCCAAACATTTTACATTTCAATCTTTTTTTTTCCTTTTCTTGTAAAAGAGCATCCTAATGAAATGAGGTTCTTCTCATGATTGATTCATGAATTCTTGGATACAAGGAACAAATTTACAGTCGTAATAAGTGACTTTCATACATACTATTAAATTGGTGGAACAGAATTTATCCCTAGATCTATAAAAGCCTAAAATTGATATTTTAGTTACATTACTTGACCATTGATTAGTTAGAGACATTTTTTTTCTAAGTATAACAAATATGGTGTGGTGAGCTACTTAATAAATTTTGTTATTATTTTTTGTTTAAAGTGGGGGGATTGTATTAATTAGGAACTAGATATGCAGTCGGAACCCTTGGCGTAGCGATCAAAAATCATACTGAAGGGCCTGAATGCATCCAAAGCTAACATTTCTATCGGAGTTAGCTAGCATGCTAATGGCTTTATTAGCTTTCCGATAGATATGTTTTAAAAGTAAGAAAAGGAATATAGAAAAGTTAAAAGAGTGCTAACTAATTGAGCAAGTTTGTTTTTGATTCATGGGACCACAAAAATATAAAGAGAAAATAAACAAATTAGCTTATCTTAAGATAGTAGGATAATTGATACTTCGGGTTATAGTGGCTAATAAGGAGAATAAGCCTAGATTTGTTCACTGGCTTGCAAACGAGAGAGGAAGCTTAGGGTTCGGGTGTACTTGGTATGATGTTTTTCTTCTTAACTTTGTACAAATTATGGCTTTCAATTCTAGCGGAGTCTTTGGTAACCAGCAAGTTAATTTGTAAAATTTTATTTTTTTTCTTAAAAAAAACTCATAAAATAGTGCAATTTGAACCGTGGGATGAAAAGAGAAAAATTAGAGCTAAGATTGAATCATTTGATTGATTGACTAAGAGGGACTGCACCTCTTATTTAATGTTGTGATTTGATGTATGAAAGTTAATTAACTTAGCATTTACTGTTTAAATTTGGAGGCTAAACAAATAGAGCCTATTTGTTGGGTGGCTTACAGTGGAGCTGTATTAATTAGTTTAGTTCATCACATTAATTTACAATTTAAAATTTTTGAAATTCAGATATCTACTTGTACATAGGAGGAAGAAAGAAATAGAAAGGATTCATAATCTGAATTCTGAGCTCTAAAGTTGAAGTCCTAATATATAGTTATAGAGTAGAACTATTAAGATGTAAAAAAAAATTATTTAGTATTGGAAGATTATTTCGTCTAACACATGGAATTATATTTCAATATAAATTGATGAAATTGATAAATACTCATTTTACAAGAAATATATTTTTATTTAAGAAAGAAACTTGAGAATAAACTTTGAAATTACCTTCATCTATTTTGCTTTTGTAAATTGGAATTTGTTCATATTTTCACAAGAATTTTGATTTACTTGATCGACTAAGTGTGCAATTTCAAAACTAAAAAATTAAAAATTGTGTGCAATATTTTTGCAAGATAAGGAAAAATAAGAGCAAGAATAAACTAGGGAATAAAGATAGAATAAAGGATAGTGTTATTCTAATCTTTTATTTAGTGTAACCTACTGTTAGCTCTTTTAAGTGGAGCTTTTACAAAGTAATTATATCTAGTTTTTTAATCTATAATAATAAACTCTAATGTGCATCGTAAATATAAATTATGCGTATTTTAAAATCACAAGATCCCTCTTTCTAAGTTTTATATGTTGAATAAAAAAAAATTAGATATAATTAAATTTGAAAAATAAAATCTCTCTGTCTCTCTATCTATTAGCCAAGACATTAATTTTGTACCTTGACTGTTCCTTCTCTCTCTAACATCCCTTGCAACTTTGCAGCACCAAGATTCTTTTTGCTTTCTCATTCTTATCTACTTCTTTTTCTTTTCTTTTTTCCTCTTTGTAGCCTTTTGGTCTTTTTCATCTTTCTTTCTCTCTTTCTCCTTTCCTTTCACGTGTCCTCTCTGTAATTTTTGTTATCAACTTCTTGACATTTTATATTTCTCTTTGTTGCTTCAACTACATGGCAATTACTGAAGCACCATAGGACTTCTCTTGATGTCATCATGGATTCATGTGCATGTGTAAGTAGCAATTTGCATATTAATATATATATATATATATAAAGTTAGTAGTGGCATCTCCCTATTTACTCTTAGTCATGGCCCAATCATGAATTCTTAAAATTAGTGCAAGGTTGGCACCAATTTAGAAATGCATTAAATTTTAAGATATTTTGGGCTAAAAGTAATGAAAGTTTCCCAAGTCCCTGTACATTTAGTTAGAGTAACAGAAGGATTACAAAAGGAAAGAAAATATAATATATATAATTACTAACATTTCAGCAAATTTAAGAAGGGAGGATAAATGGTCTACTATATGAAGTAACCAACAGAATTACCTGATTATAGGAAGAGAAGGGAGGGAACTAACTGTAACAATGTAGAAGAGACAATCCTCTGTATGAAAAATATTAAAAATAAATGTTAAATAGACTAGTAGTAAAGTGGAGATTGACTAGAGACATATTTTGATTGCTAAATAGTATCTTCTCCCATAAGCTCTTTCCTGGTCATCACCAAGCTCCAATAATACACATTGTATAGATACACAAGGTCAGAATGAGGGTTGACAAATTCTTACAGATCTAGAGACTAAATTAGTACTACATTTTACATACATTCTTTTTATCAAAGTGTATCCTCTCTTCAGTTTTTATTTATTCTTGTTTCCACAGTTCTTCCTTTGGTACATCTCTCCCTCTACTTTATAGCATATATGTACTTTAATGCACGCCAACCACTATTAAAACTATTCACATACAAAGTTATCTAAAATCTCTCTGCCTGTAGTGGAAGTATTGATGGCTCTATTTCAAAGTCCAGCTACTTTTCCCACTGATTGCATCAATCTAGCTAGCCAACCACCAAACTACATGAAACTTAATCTCATTGGTTAGTCTCTGCAGTTTTATTCAATTCATTCATTCCATGAGAATCCATGCAACATGCCATTCATTAGCACAAAAAAAAAAAAAAAAAAAAAAAAAAGCACTTGCAGAGCTCAAATATACTAACCACAAACATTTTATATTTCCAGAGAAACGAATCATTTCATGTTATCCAATACTTAGTAAGATCACAACAAAATCCTTCCATGATCATAGGCCTCATCAGAGATGCATTAAATGAGTACACAAACCTATATAAAAAGTTGGTTTAGTATTTATAGTTAATTTGGTCCACAGTGAGAGTAGAAGCAGATGTGACTACTCTTATAGAAACTCTTAATGCAGCACAATGACATATTGGCCTAGACTTTGGCCTTATGCTAAAAGGATATAAATGATTCATAACAGATGTTACATTGCACCAGTTGCCCAAAATAAATTATTACGATGCAATAGGCTTGCAGAAATATTCACTGTCATTGGTTGTTGGTTAGTCCTATGAGGTGGGGACTAAACAAACAATTTGACTCACCACGAGTCTCCCTGCTTGCCTGTACATGGGACCATCAAAGAAATGGAAAAGGAAGGCACTAGGATAAATGGAAATTCAACAATTCAATTTCTCACCTAACAAGAAAGATTTTTATCCAATAAAACTAATATATACACTTCCAAAAGCTTATCAGAGATGTCTTAATCATAAAAGCACATACATGTATAAAGGGAGCTAGTATGTAGTACTATTACTGATTTCCATATTAAGTCAAACCCATCAATGAGAGACCTAGATGCTCACTTATCTCGGCGGATGAGAACTTAGTTGATTGGATGTGCAGCTGCTTTAGTTATTAATTAGTTCTATGAGATGGTTCCTTAGCTTAAATGAGAAATGACATGACTAATTTAGGAAGTACCCCCCCCCCCCCCCCCCCCCTCTCTCTCTCTCTCTCTCTCTCTCTCTCTCTCTCTCTCTCTCTAAGCCTTGTGGTGCCACATAGCTGTCCCAGTGGTGCAAAATCATCAATGACAGCATTCATTTGTCACTAGTGCAGACAATATCTTGGTCAGGACTGGAAAAGAAAATGGGGAGATTTAGGTGCACCATCAGAGTACCATCAAAATGCCTCCATTATTGGCCTCTCTCTCTCTCTCTCTCTCTACAACTTTGCTACAAATCACCATGTTACTACCAGTACTAGAGCCCATTTTTTCTCTCCTTCAAACACTCATTTCACTACTCGCTCTACAACTTTGCTACAAATCACCATGTTACTACCAGTACTAGAGCCCATTTTTTATCTCCTTCAAACACTCATTTCACTACTCGCTCCCTCTTTCTCATCCTGGGCATTGCATGGGATGGTGGCTCCACATGTGTATTACCACACTGTCCTTTTCCTAGATTTTACATCTTGTCAAAATAAAGCAAGGAGGTGGAGAGATTGTACTGCATGTTGGTAGTTTTTAAGATTTATATGGGTTAGACTGAACTGAGATCTCCTCCCATTGCCATCCCCACCAAGCCTCGCAACTGATTCAGCACCATGTGACCATGTCAGTCTCTGTCTTCACACCTTCCCCCTCCAAGCTGCAGTAAATTGTAGCAATGATAAAAGTTAATGCTAAGAGAAAACATTTGGGTTGTGCTCACTCAAGGTAAGATAAGGAGCACTAGACATGGCACAGGTCATTGATTGAATACCCCTCTCCTACAGTACAAATCACAGAGATGTCATAAAATCTACAAGCTTTTCTGATCAATTAGATATCTCTAGGGAGACCCCACACTCTCAGCTAGTAGTGAGTTGCAAATTGATGTGCATTAAATGAACATGTGTTGGCAACCATTGTTAAAGCAATTGCTTAGAAGAACAAGTAACCCAAAGGAGTATATTTGTGCAAACACCTCTCTGGGAAGTTGAGAATAAAAGGCTTGGCTCATGCAAGTCAGGGTGATTAAATTTTTATTGATTCCTTGGGACAGTGGGCATCCATTCAAACAACTTTTTTTTTTCTGCATCAGAGCACACAAGACCAGACTAGGAAAGATGAGAAGGTGCCCTCAGGAAAGGGGAACAAAACCAAACTCCCATGTGAGCATCAGCTGGATACTTAGTTTACCCGTACTTTACGGGCAGAAATTTGTGGAGCTTTCTTTCCCTACCTTGGCTCATCTTTTATTTTAGAGGCAGATAAAAGAGAAGAAACTGTGTGTGTGTGTTTTTGGGTGGTTGGGAGAAAGTGGCATCCTTTGCTGGGTTATTAGAACACTGTTTGAGTGCAGACAACTCACCTCCATACTGTGGTGGCTTTCAGGTAGATGTGACCATGCATGCATTGCAACATTTGTCCCCATGCTAGTTTCTTCAAATTGAAGTGGTATTGCTGGTGGCTTCAGTTCAATTCCTCCTTGTCATGAATGTATAAACAAAATTATGTAATAGTTGCAGATGAAATAAGATGCATAAACGGCCGAACTAGCATAAATAATGGAGGCCAACTAAGCTTCAATCCTATATTATCTAGTCCACATAGCTCATAAGCTCTGATCAATAAAAATTAAAAAGTGCCCATTTAAATAAATACGTCTTCCATTCCTATTTAATTGTGCAACTGTATGCCTTTCAAATTAATAAATGAACTAATTAAAGAGTGGGAATCATCAGATCATGTGGGCCTAGATATATTTCTCATACAATACTACACACCCAACCATGTGTGGGATTGTCCTGTCTTCCTACACTGACCTTAAAAAAATCTCGGCAAAAGATGCTCACATCCCAACCACCAATGGCCTTAAAATAATCCCTCATGTAAACTGGAGCCAATGGTGCCTTTAAGGTGCTGGCTAATGATGGATTTTGCTTTTCATGCTTACTACTTATCATCTACTCTTTGCTATCCTAATGATTCCTTTTGTTATACATCTTTGATCTTTGTGTCCCTATCTTTCACGTAGTCTCCTTTACCAAGGTCCAAGGTCCCTATACATGAGATGTACTAATCTCCTACATTTGGAGTATAGGGTACGTTTTGAACGTAAGCAAGCAAATTTTGAACAAGTGTCCTCATTCTCAAAACAAACCCTTATAATTGTTTTGGTGCCTCTCTTAACTGCATCTTAACTCACACTAGCAAGTACCAAGACCACCTTACTCCTCTCACTTTAAGTTTTTAAGTGATTAGAGCTCATAGGCTAAATAAATTAAAGATAATATGAAGCCAACCATCTAGAGAAAGAAAGACCTGAATAAGCTCCATCTTTTGTAGCCACATCGTGACTGTGCTCTACACATCCTACATCATCCCGTAATACTTGCATAAAACTCCCTAGTAATGAGGAATTGAACCTAAGGTATAAACTTCACAACGCCAATATTTTGTCACAAGAGATAGTGTGCCGCTTTACTCTGCTGATTGCAATCTTCTTGCTAGACCAAACCTGGCTTCACGGATAGGAAGGATAGGAAGGATGGAATAGGGCAGACATGATCAGACTTATACCTGAATGGACTAACAACAGAATGATAAAAAACACATCCCTTTAATTGCATTGTAGAAGAGTTGCATCACCACCCACCAAAAGATCTCCAGAGAATTAGGCGGTGGGTTAATCAGTCGTTTTCCCATAAATGCAATGCACTCCTACCCCTTTTCCTTTGTTACTAATTACGCAATAGCACCGATGTCTCCTACTAGAAACTTGAAAGCAGTCTTCCTATCTTGCCTTGGGCAAATATACCTCAACTTTCTCTTTATTACCATCTAATCCACTCACCTAAACTATAAACACTAGGTCCTAATATTTACTCTTGATGCCAAGCGACTTAGGTGTTTCACCTAACGGAATCTATTTATGCCGCAAAATTTTCAAGTTTGAGTGGGGAAAAAAAAGGACTCATGAACGTCGATGCTAACTTGTTCCTTTCTGAATAAACTGATATAGCGATGTTTCTGATGTACCGAAATCATTAAAATTCTGACCAAGAGATAAAAGACAGAAGGGAGCACAATCGAGATTTACCTAGAATTTTAGATCCTAAACTTTCCTTAATGATATCTATCTATGTTTCATTCAACTTATCAATCAACTTTAGCTCAGACTTGATGTGAGGTTTTGGCTTATGGTTATCACATTAAAGACTAGATTGTCATTAACATGAACCATACCTCTGGGCTTCTGGCATACACAGTGATGGTAGAATTGAAGACCATAGAAAGTTGACTCACAACAGGTGCTGGATGCTTGGATCTGGGATCTCAATTTCTTGGGCCCAGGAATTCATTTTGAAGGCTGCTTCATTAGGACAAGATCAGATAAGGGTTAGACAGTTAGAAGGCCAAGTAGCAATCACATGATCCCGTGACATTCCTCACAAGAATGGCCATACTGTAGATGCTAACTCTAATGTAAATAATGCAGGAGAAATCAAACTACAATATAATCATCTCTCTTACTGTGAATACAAAGAAACTACCAGTATGTCAATTTTTCCTGGGATTGTCAAATACTGCTATCTTATGAAATCCTTATAATCTATACCTGATTGGATCTGACTTATTATTTACATAGGTATGTAAACTATGAAAAAAGTCGAGGAATATCAGATATGAACTAGCTTTTAACTCGAGGAAATAGGAGAGAGATTGCAAGAACCAAACATGTTCCATACTGGATGCATCAGCAATTCTTCCTCAATGTAAGCAAATTCTAAACAAGCAGTATAACTTGGTGTGGAGGTTGAGCAAAAATTGCTATCTCAGGGTGGATGGTTGTATTGATTTCATACTTTTCATATTCTTGGAGCACAGTGATCACCATCATAAAGAAGAAAATCAACAATATCTCAGTAGAACTCTCTCCCTCTCTCACACACACAAAGATAAAAAGGAAAAGAAAAGAACAGAAAAGAAACATGGATCATAGCATGTTTGCAGCAACCAACTTCTGGAAAAGAGAATGAAGTACCAATAACTGGAAAGATCATAATATCATGTATTTAAGCATAACTCAATACACATACTATGTGCTAATGTTCTCATATCTTTTGACTAGAGCAAGCTTTTGAATGGCCTAAGGTGTAAGGAAGTTTTGAAGAAGGTAAACACTGAGCCACCCTAATACAAGACAGCAAATATCTTAGTCCAATATCTGAAGTATGTCTCATGAAAGGTATAAACTGAAAAGAGATCAACTAATCTGAAGCTCAAAAGATTTAGAATTAGCTTATGTGCAAAAAAGAAATACTTTCACATAAGTTACTGCATAATAGAATAAAATATAGTACAAATATAAGGAAACATTAAAAAATAGTTCTGACCACTATCATTATAGAGAAACATTAAAAAATAGTTCTGATCACTATCATTATAGATTACTGCGAACAATTTCAGAAAAGAAACTCATTTTGTTATGAACAGTTCAGTAAATATAAGAATGTCATACTTTTCAGTAAATCTTAAGTGCTCCCCAATTCTTACTGTCAAAAAACAGTTAACAGAATCAAAGAGAATGGAAGAGACTTAATTTGCTTTGAAGGTTTAACTTCAAACATTTGCCACAGGGCATCCTTTAATTTTTCATCCAACTTTAATCTAGTTTAGCTTAGGTTTGATTAATAATCCACCAAATAATTATTATTTTAAGAGGAGGAAGTCATCCACATGAATTAACTCAAAATCAAATAAACGCTCAGTTTTAATTTTCCATCAACCTACATATTGTTGATAAAATCAAAGACCACTATATTTGAATAAAAATAAGTGTTAGATCTGAGAACTTTGATCTCTTTGTCTGAAGAATTTATTTGGAGATTGTTTCCATACGGCAGGATAAGAAATGAAAAAGAAAGTTAGAATGGTTGATGCCTGAACATAGATAACCAAGAAAGTCATATCTTTTACAGTGACAAAATGAAACTGTCAGGTAAGTATAAATTTCTAAATATTGTCAAATGATACATACTTAAATACTATTATTATCTATGATCTTTATAATTTATAATCTCATGGAACCTGGCTCAGCATTTACAAATATTTGTCAAATTATCTCAAATAATAGAAAAGAGAAGCTGAGAACTAGGACAACAATAATCATTGTAGATATATAAGATAATTTAGATTATCAAAGTGAACAATTGGAAAGCTGCTGCAAGGAAAAATTGATGAATAAATTGAACTTTTTTTTGGGGGTATTTCAAGGTAAAATACTGATATTGATTTCATATTATTGGGGAACAACATTAGTAATGGTGCAGATGATTAACATATGATTCTGTTAAACATGGGAATAATCCTCTGGTTTGTAGAAACAAGCTTTTCAAAAGCACCAACAGATCAATAAGTGGAGAAAACTGTAATAATTTTAAGTTGAGACATCGTAGCAATTATCAGTCAGTATGCTATAAGCTTTTCCTGGTGCAACCTATAACGAAGGTCTATGGAAGACGGTCAATGGATCACATATGCTGATAATATTCAAAAGATCTACTCAATGCACCTACCATAAACTCCTGAATGGCTGCCTCAATTTAAGAGCAAGACATCACCACTCCAAGCATATCTTGGCCCATTATTTGAAGCGAAAGTAGGTTTTGATTTTTCAAATAAAGAAATTCAATAAGACAATGTATAAGAGTTAGGTTGCAACAGTCGAAGAACAAGGTATAGCTTATATAAAAGAAGAAATTCTGCAACCCAAAATTACTAGAATAAGAATATAGATACAAGCTTACTAGATAGCTATCACCTCAAGTGTAGCAAATACCATTTCAGGGAATTGTAATTTGATGTGAATAGTTCAGTACATTTACAAAATTCACAATTATGAGGGAACCTTATATACACTTGTGAAGAGCAGAACTAGGTTATATGTCTCCATTATGATCATTCAAGGTAATGGCTAGTACTACTCATCATTACCGATTTATTTCTGGATGGGGCTGAAGAAGACAAATTTTACATTGCACGAATCATCACCTGTAGGATATAAATCTCAGAAGAAAGAAAATAAGTCAGCAAAAACTGACTACTCTCTTTGCAAAATCCATAAGGTTAATTTGAATAAACGTACGAATGATACTTCTTGGCAGAATTCAATGCCTAACTTAAATGAACTTTGGCCATGTTTCATTATAAATTTATAACATTACATGACACATTAATCTTCAAGAAGGTCTAGAAAACATTACCAAACATCATAACATTTGAACATGAAAAAAATGCATAGAGAAAAGAATATATATATATATGTATTACTTGTCCACAAAATGTTTAGTTTATCTTACATAAAATGTTTCCCCAAAAAAGGTCTTGAGTACCATCTGAGATCAAGCATTACTAAGATGAAAAAGAAAGTAGACCCAAGGATTTCCAAGCAACATTAATCAGTTCTAGACAAAACAATGGAAACTAGCTGAAAAAAACAGAACGTAAACTAAGATTAGGCATGATTTATGGCTAGAATTACCATAAGCAAATTTTTGGGAAAGATCAAATATGAAATCTCAATCAGAAATTGCATCACCCACTGGAACAAAAATTGCTAAAAACACAGCAATAGCTGATTCATCTAAGCAATTTTGGAATATCATCTTTTCATTTCCAGAATCATCTGGAAAGTTTCACCACTGCAACAGTTGTTGATCAAGTTTTCTATATTAGCTAAAAGGTAGAATTGTACAGATCATGACAAGTAAAGGGGAAACAAAAGAAAACTTCAATACGGTCCATTGTACAAACTTCACCAAATTTGGCGGACATCTAGTCATCTTTTCTATCATGATGTAAGTTTCCATTGGTTCATACTGTAATATGTTAAAAGCAATTTGACAAGAAATTGGTAAAACTACAAAAATTCAATACACTAGATTGATAAAAGAATATGTGGAAATATCACACTGTATCAACTGCAGACAAAACATCCATGATAAGCAGTACGATCTCCAAATATTCTATCCTTTTCTGATGTTTGACATTGTTTCTATATTTGTGTCATTACATATACTATATAAGCACATAAAGTGCATATCTAAAACCTAGTCATGATATAAGCCACGAAAGAATTTACTTTTTCACAACTCAAAGACTATCAGTTCCCCTTGATGCAGCTGTGAAGATCATAACTGTGCTATATATTTTGCGTGCATCTATGTTATAAAAGAGAAACATTCTTCCCTTAATTTGTCATAAATATCGAAATGGGCCAATCAGCTATAGTGCATTGTGCATCTGTAAATATTGCAACCAAGATTCAAGAATACATTTACAAATACAACAACAACTCAAAGAGGATAGACAAGATCACCAAAAGATTTGCTCTTCACCATGAAATAGTCAAAAGCGCGGCCTCAAAATCACCCCAAAATTGGCATTGCTTCTCTCCACATAGATCTCATTGTAGACTACTTTAACACTAGCATGCTATTCCCGAATCCCTAATCGACGCGCAAGTAAGTTGCTCTTAACCACAGATTCCCAATTCAAACGCGCAAAGTGCACCATTTGAAACCAGAGCAATCTTACAAGGAAAGAGAATAACTCCAAAGAAGAAATCAAGAAGTGCGTCGACACCCCGCACGACAACTCACCTCCTCCCTCTCCTCTCCTCTCCTCTCCCCTCTCTCCTCAATCATCGCGACGACATCTCTCCCTCGCCGGTGATGCCAGAGGACTGCAGACGGCGGCAAGCGTTACCGTAGGGGATCAGGATCTCGCTAAAAGATGAGATGTTTCTGTTTCATGACTTCATCGGAATCTTCGGAAGCGCTGGTGAGCGAAAATGCGTGGTCGTGGATTGGTTTTTCGAGCAGGCCAGTATATAATATAATTAGAGCCCGGTTTTTTTCCTCCTTTTGTTTAAAAAACATTTTATATTTTACTTTTATTATCATTTCTACTCTCCTATTATCTATATATTCCATTACATTTAAAATAAAAAAATAAAAATAAAAATTACTTAACGTTAATCACGTGCATCTAACCATCATGTAATCACATACTGAAATCAAATCATAGAACCACGAGCTTAGGCTCGAGTTAATTTCAGAGGTCTTTGTTACGTAAACAAGTAAACATCCACCACGGTGGTCCACCAACCACACTTCTGATTCGTGGCATTTTTATTTTTTTTCCGTTGACGCATAACCACCGTCTATAGCAGAGGTAGAATATACTAATGCAAATAATGTAACTGCTCGACTACCTACCTGCTACCTAATAAAGCCTCTTTGCCTTACCGGATCCTGCGCAAGATCCGATATCTTTTACGGCTTCAAAGCTGCTGCAGGTACTCCGAAGTGTCCTCCGTAACGTTACATAAGATGAAAAAGATGCTCGGGTACGCGGAAGACGGTTAATATGTGTAGAATTTTTCCGTTATCGATCCGATTTGGTTCGTGACAAAGGCTGTGAAAGCGGCAAGGCGGGCGTGACAGCCTGGCAAAGAGAATTTATAACTAGTTATCGCACCGGAACAAAGAAGCCCCACACGTGAACCCACGCAGCCCGGAGCATATGACGACGTGGAAATTAAGTCACAATTTTTAATTTTTAAGTATTTTGGTGGGAGAAACAAACAAAAGGTTATAGACTTATAGTGCAAAATTGATTAGATTTGTTGATCGTTGGAACTAGATACTGAAGTAGTATATTTTATTATCAAATATTTATCTCCAATATTTGGGTAGTTTATATCAGTTGGATTGACGTTTTGGTCCTTTTTTGGCGTCAGTTTTACGTTCCCATGGAAACCTCTTCATAAATAACAACTCGCTCTAAGCTTTTGGTAGCTTCATCGTTCTCTCTCCCCCTCTCCTCTGTTTGCGACCGGCGAAAGCATTCGCGGCAGAAGAAAGAGAAACAAATTTTGCAAAAATATCCAAAACAAAGAGGTATTTGCGGGAGAGAATAGAGGGAGTGAGGGAAAGATCGATATTTGCACTTCACACCCTCCATTCCCTCGAAATACCTCTCCCATCCTTCCAAGCTGGAGACGGCTCAGGAAACCGTGAAGGCGTCTCCGAGCAACGGCCAGATCCGGTACCGATCTCCGTCGGCGGCGGATCTGAGCCACCCGCCGGCCGACCTCGAAGCCAAGATGCGGCAGCGAGGCGGAGCCGCCGCGGTCTCCGGCGGCCGGGCGGAGTCGATCTCCGACAAGATCCAACGGAACCGTGGTATCATCTTAATCATCTCCGTCCCACTCCTCCTCGTCGCCTTCGTCCTTTTACTGATGCCGCGATCCCCCGCCGGGCCGGTCCTCGTGGGTGTTGGGAGGAAGACGATGCCCGGAGGCGGAGGAGATGCGGGATCGAAGACCTATGCGGTGATCTTTGATGCGGGGAGCTCCGGGAGTAGAGTTCATGTGTACTGCTTTGATAAGAATCTGGATCTGCTTCCAATCGGGAAGGAAATCGAGCTCTTCGTGCAGGTATGGATGAGATGATTGCTTGAATTGAGTAATGTGCGTTAAGGTTCGACTTTCGTTGAAGTAGATCTGCCTTCCCTCGGTATTGAATTGTCCAAACTGTTGATATGGGACGGATTAGATGGAGAACCGGTCGTTCTGATTCGGTAATGAATAGATCGATGAAGCAGACGTCATTTTGATTGGGTAGTGTGAATAGACTCATGAGATCTGACTTTTGAAATCTTTAAGAGAAATTTTGATGCGTAGAATGATAGGAAACCACATGTCTCTTATTCAAAATCTGAACTACATGAATGTTGCATAGATAAAATATCAAGTCATCAACCTGACAAAGCTGTGATATGCAGTTGTCTTGGAACTACTCTTTAATTGTAGTATTAACTATAAGGCCCCGATTGATTGCTGATTAGGGGATTCCGTAATCTAGATTAAGGAATACGGCTCTAGATTTGTAACCAAACATATTATCCTAAATCAGTTTAGAAACATTGTAGCAGTCGTTTGAATCTTACTTTATACATAAGCCCAGTCATAATTTTACCTTTAATTTGACTAAACTTGCTTTATATGTCATATCAAAATATCTCTTTCCTCTCTCCTTCCTCATATCTATGTCATTCCAAAAATATAATTAAAATTAAGCGAGAACTTTTGGTTTGAGCTGAAAAGTGGGCTAAACTAGTTTTTCTCTCCATTTAGAATGAATTAGGCCCAAAATGACCTTACCATTTTACTCCTGATAAGACCAAATAGCAGAAACTTTCGTACCTAGAAACCTATTATTTCGTACGTAAAAACCTGCATTAATTAATTAAAAGCATGCATTTGTATACCTACAAGCAATGATGGTCATACTGGTCGGCACGCTAGTAGTGGCATGGCACCTGGCACCCCCTTCGTTGCATACTTACTAGTATGCATTGCGCATCTATAAAATTGCATTTCTTATGTAGAATTATGATTATACTAGCATTGTTATTTTACATATACGCATTACGTACACATAAATTCTCATTGCAAAACAAAGCTCATAAAGACACATTTTTTGAGGTGAAGATTAATTTTAATATTATTATTTCTTTCAATTTGCATGAGATATCATCAATCTCCACTCCTTAAAGAATAAGGAACACTTTAATTTGACTTTATATGTCAAATTAAATGTAATTCCCACTACTAAGAGTAGTTGTCTCAATTCACAAAGACAAAAGCAATTTTCACTTCTTATGTCTATCTTTAGCTCAATTTTATGCCACATCAAAGGTAATAATTATTCTAGTTTATGACAAAACACCATATTTTCCTATATTAGATTAGAGTTGCAATTTTAAAAGTAAGAATGAAAATAATTAAACTAGATTTCTCCTTAACTGGTAAGCAAACACCACCAAGTGTTTATAGTAGAAACGAGGAGTGAGTGAATTAAAGATAATAATCACCTATTGAGTTTCAGTCTAGGTTTTGTAAAAAACTGCACTTTTAATAGATTAGGCATTCATCAGTACTAGCTTCCAAATGACACTACCTTTTTTATTTTATGGAACAACAAGTGGTGAAATTGAATGTCATACATACAGATAGATCATTGGTAAGGCAGAGGTATGGGTCTCAGCCACATCATAACTCGTATTTTTATGGGGATAGTGTCTATCACCTACTGACACAAATAAGGATGTCACAGGCTCTCAGTTATTGAAAAGGTCATCAAATTTAGATATATCACATTTTTCGGGGCTTGTTTCTTTGGGTTGTTCAGATGTGCAGTGGAGGTTATTTGTCAGCTTAAGTATAAGAGATAGGAAAAGTGAGTGAGTTTGAGAGTATTTGGAAGTCATGGTTCTTTACTATGACTGAAGTAAACTAGTGGGGCAATGACAATGGAGTGTTTCTTTTGGTCCAGTTTCTCCCTTATAGTTGTAAGGAGTAGTTACTAATCAAAACACTAAAGTCAAGTGCCAAGCTCTCTTGGCATGTGTGCCATTGTTGCCTCAAAAACATAGGAAACTATCTAACTATTACAGGTTCAATCTTCAAGGAACTCATTCTCTTGTCTTTTTAGAGATGCAATCAAAGCATTGTATCAAGTGAAGAAAATACTAGTACTTTCTTAGAATCTATATATCATAGTTGGACGCATGCACAACAAATAATGTCATTCTGTTTCTCCCCTGCATGCAGAAAAAACCGGGTTTAAGCTCCTTTGCAGAGAATCCCCAGGAGGCTGCAAATTCACTTATTCCTCTTCTGGAGAAAGCTGAAGCTATTGTTCCATTAGGATTGAGAGAGAAAACTCCTGTCAGAGTTGGGGTAAATCATAATTTCTTATATAATGGGCTGTTATATCTTGTGAAACTTCTAATGTGAAGTTGAATGCTGTGTTGCTTCTAATAGCTATTGACAATTTGATGTTTTTGCAGGCAACTGCAGGTCTCAGAGCATTGGGAACTGAAAAATCTGAACAAATTCTGCAAGCGGTATAATTTCCTCTCCATCCCTTTGCACAAATTACCTTAACATCCATAAGCAGCAAGCCACACTTTGGGGTTGGCTATAACTTGACATTCAAGTTGGAACTAATATCTATGCCAACTGCTTATGTCTGGGAAAAAAAATAAACGAGAGCGAAGGATGGCGTATTCTTCATTTCCAGTTTTAATTAAATGAGATTTTGTTATTGTAATAACATTCCATACCTGCTTTCATCTGAACCTGAAATTATGCAGGTCAGGGATCTCCTTCAAGACAAGAGCTCATTGCAATCCCAACCAGATTGGGTGACTGTCCTTGATGGAACTCAGGAAGGCGCTTTTCAGTGGGTATAACATCCTTTTATTTTCTTGAACATATTGTTTTTGAATTCTGAATTCATATGTCTGCAATTCTATTGAGTTGTTAATATGGAATTGGCACTCATATTAACTGGTGAAAGATGTATCAAGAGTCAAGTTGCTAGCTTCATTGTTTTTTTCTGGAACCTGATTAAAGAATGCTTCAACCTTGTAACTGAAGCCTTGTTTCATTTTTTTAGTCTGACTAAATTGAAAATTTGTTTGTTGCCTTTACCTAAATTGTTTAAGTTGTTGCTCTACATATTATCACCAATAAGAAGTCTGATCTTGGAATTGGGCAATTAAATCATCTGTTTGATCATTCAAATTTTGGGCTAAGCCAATAGTTCTTAGTGCTTAAGTACAGAATCTAGAACTTTGGTCGGATCGAATTGTTAATAGCGCCTGCTGTTTCTTTGCGTCACCAAAAAAAAAAAAAAATTGACTAGAGCAAGAATAGAAAAATCAAACTATAAAAAGCAGCTACATGAAAGATGTTTGACAAAGAATCTAGACAATCATCTATCCATTCCTAAGTTGATCTTGATGCTAGGTAGGAGGGATATAAATAGACTAGACTTGCAACAGCAGATTCAGATAATTTTGACAGCAAGTCTGGTAAATCCTACAATATCCCTATCATAAGAAGTCACTTTAGATTTATAAACAAAGCCTAACGGAGACTTTTCCTAACATGGCAGGGAGAGCGATACATCGATACATGATAGGGAGATAGGGAAGGGTAAGTTATCAATTAATGACTTGCTATAAGTGGTGGCAAATAAAATTAGAGCCCTTGATTTTATATATATTAGCTGCACTTGATGTCAAATACCATGCAAATCTTTATCATTTATCTACCTCATGACATAAGCTTTTTTCAGATGGTTTCATGAACTTCATTCAGTACTTTTTGACTGAGAAAGAATATTTCTCTTTTTGAATCTCTATTTCTTTCTCCTGTGTAATTATTCTACCTTAAAATCAGCTACTTATTTAGGAAATCTTTTTGTCTGGCAGGTCACCATAAATTATTTGCTAGGAAATTTGGGAAAGACATATTCGAGCACTGTCGGGGTGGTTGATCTGGGAGGTGGTTCAGTGCAAATGGCTTATGCAATTTCAGAGAAAGATGCTGCCAAAGCTCCGCAAGTATCTAGTGGAGAAGATTTATATGTGAAGAAACTGTTCTTAAAAGGAACGGAGTATCACCTTTATGTTCACAGGTTTACATCTTCCTAGATAATTTTGTTGTAAACTTGTTCTATAGAGATTCTAGATCTTTCTCTATCTTCTTTATAGTAGATCTAGGGACAACTTCAGCTTTTGAATCCTCGTGACTTAGTAGTCAATTGTAGAATGAGTCTGGATTGGTCGCCCAGTTATCTAGTTTCTAAGCCTGACATGGTGGATTAGGCCATTTTGCTCCCTTGTCCTGCCAATTGAGTACCAGGACTGACTAAACTCAAAATGGAATATTCTGAAATATAGAAAGGCCCTTATCCTAGGATAATTTTGGTGATGCATTTTCCAAGTAGTTATTTTTTACCAAAACAAATGAGTAGAAATCAACCAAGAACAAATTAAGCTTCCTGTGTCTAGAAATAACAGAACATCCTTAGGATAACAAATTTGCTGCACCTATATCATCACCAAGTCAAAATGTACATTGATTCTAAATCGGAACTGTAATTTTTCTTGCAGTTATTTGCATTATGGTCTACTGGCTGCTAGAGCAGAAATCTTAAAGGCTGGTGATGGTGAGAGTAACTGTATATTGGATGGTCATCGTGGTATGATTATTCTTTTCTCATTTATCCCTCTGAAGATTATCTGTAATTCTAGCATGTTTCTTTTTCTTAATTCAGATTTTTAAAGCTCATTTCCTTTGAAATTTTCTTTCACATAAACTTGATCTTGTAACATCTCTTACAAGTAGTTGGAAGTTCATAAGAATAAGTACTCGGTCAGATATCCAATAAGAACTTCCCGTTACAATCTAGTCTTTGTTGCAAAACTCTTTTGTGGGTCATTTTCCCATTATATTGGTTCAAAGGATGTGTTAGCACTCAAATTGATGGAACACTCTGCAGTAATTTGCCCTCCCCAGTCCCTGGAATTTCTATTGTATTTCCCCTAACTTGATGTGCACTGGGGCTCTTTCTTTGTACTTTGCCTAAGATAGAGCTGTATGTGATTATTGATATTCAGATAGTCTTTAGGAGAGCATTATTGGATCTCTTTTCCAGCTCACTGAAAAGTCTTCCTTTTCTACTCTTCCTGATAGGGGCTTACAAATATGGTGGCAATGAGTATACAGCATCAGCTTCACCTTCTGGTGCCAGCTTTTCGAAGTGCAGGGCTGAGGCAGTAAGAGCTCTAAAAGTTGATGAACCAGCATGCACTCATATGAAATGTACTTTTGGTGGAGTGTGGAATGGTGGTGGTGGAGATGGACAGAAGAATCTTTTCGTAGCATCCTTTTTCTTTGATAGAGCTGCTGAGGTAGGGCTGGGTAACAATCTTCTGTTAGCCCCTGCTGTATATCCCCATGAAAAGTTCAACACTCTGGTTTTACAACATGTTTCTTTCTTTCAGTCTCCGAGCTGATAATCATTCACATATTTCTGTGCTCAGGCTGGTTTTGTGGATCCCAAGAAGGCAGTGGCCAAGGTTAAACCCTCGGATTTCGAAGAAGCCGCAAAGCGTGCTTGTAAGTTGAACATCAATGATGCAAAGGCCACTTATCCACTTGTTTCCGATGACATCCTTCCGTATCTTTGCATGGATCTTGTCTACCAGTTCACACTGCTTGTTGATGGATTTGGTATGTTCTAATCAAAAGAATTCAGGACATTCTTGCTGTTTCAAAGGCTTAGTTCTGATTGCTTTTCCCATAATCTTACAGCTGTGGAACCTTATCAAGAGATCACTTTGGTAAAGAAGGTACAGTTTGGTGATGCTTTTGTCGAGGCAGCATGGCCGCTTGGCAGTGCCATCGAAGCTGTATCATCCCTATAGATGATCCCCATTGATAATTCTTAAATTTTGGAGCTTTAACAGCTCTTATTCTGGACCGCGGACTTAGCCAGCCAATGATGGGCTTCACCGTTGTTGCTCTTTCTGTTCTCTTTCCAGGATTAGGCTCGAGCTGCAGCCCACCAAGCGATAGTCAGTCACAGTTTTGGCATTCAAATTGTTCGGATTCATCTATATATATAACTTGTACATGAGTGCAGGATTACAGTATACTGGTGTGCTTTAGTAGCAGCCATTCTTGGCCCTATTCTTTTCTTGCTGATGGAGACATAAGATGAGAACTATATTATTTTTTTAACCATGTGGCAGATACATAAATTCTTATTCATTCAGCTGAGTCTTATCTATCTTATCTTATTCTTTTAGTTATCTATCTCCTGTCCAATTACTCTCTCATAGGGAGATAATTTGTCTATGTTTTCCGTAGATGATCTTACCGTGTCCATAAAATTAAGAAGCTTCTTGCAATGTATGTGTGTGATCATATTTCATCGAAATGACTAGAATATTCAATAATTGCTTAGATACTATTAGGGCTTTTCATCAGTTATAATAAAGTCCCCCGTTTCTTTAATAAAATATCAAGCTAGGCTCTTTCTTTCATTCGTTCGATAGATAGAAATAACATAACTTAGCTACTAAATTAACTTAATTATAAAATCGAATTAAGATTCCAAAACAGCTTAGAGATAATCCAAACGCAATTTTTCAACAAAATATGATGAAATTAAGATTCTAAAATATTAAAATCGCATCCAAACATCACCTCCTATAACACCGCCCGATCCAAAGCTTTTATTGTTTCATCTTAAAGATCATGTTAGAGGTACGAGATATGGGTAACTTAGAAAATATAAATAATAAAAAAGAGAGGCTTTATTTATAATATAGTCAAAATATAGGGTGTTGTTTGTAATTTTCTCTAACTCAATATTAAAAGATCCTAATGAGACAGCTCCTCTGTTCTTTACTGCGATCAAGATAACAATGTACTCAATTCGAGTATACATCCAATTTAGATCCCCCAATGTTGAAATGAATACCAAATCATATACATCTCCTCCAAATCCTAAAGCACTTTGCTTTATAACTTCTAACAGATGCAACATGCCACAGGGGTAGACACAAAAAAATCTGCACAAAAGATTGAGATGCTTTCCATAAGTTTATGTTCCAAAAGCCATTACAACAACTGTAAGTAGATACAGTTCAATTAAAATATAAAACTTTGAATAAGTTTTGAACTAAAAGAATGAAAAAAAGAAGAAGAACTAATTCGGGATTGAGAAGAATATATTTTGATGGAAGGCTCAGACTGCTGTTCATAGGATCTTTTCTTTCTCAAAGAAAGCCTTCAAATGCCACAGCTGCAAGCCTGCAACTCCCAAGCATATGACAAGAGACAACAGACCAAATGAATCCATTCTTGAGATAGTCTCTTCATTCAGTCTCTGTGCCTCAGCCTCCCTTTGAGCAAGACGAAAGGAAATTATGGATTAAGAAGTGATAATTAGATATCAAAAGTGTGAGCTCAAACAGAATAAAGGGTTCCTCCACCTCTCTCGCAGAAATATCAACTCCTCATGTATCAGTTTGACTGAATCCTCCAACTTCTTCAACTCCATCTCCATCACCTGAAATTATATCACTGGACTTGAGGGAAGTTATAGATATAGTGACAAATAAAAGAGCTAAATGGAGAGCAATACTGTGCATGCAGTAGAAATGAAATACTCATACATTAATTTGTCAACATTTCAAACAATTAACCAAGGAAAGCTTCTATTTTGGTTAGATATTTGTATTAATTGTCACACGAAAAAGAAGGAAAAAAATGCAACCATTTCCCTCTACCTAGTGTGCATTTCTTCTTGTTTGCCTCTCAAAACAAACAGCCAAAATTTAATCAGCCCTGATGAATCCTAATTCGTACAAATTCCGTGCTATATATTGCTAATCAATCAGAAAAGTAGACATATCAATAGACCAATTCCTATCCAATTCACTCAATCAAGGTTCATTATATCAATTCTCTGAATCAAAAGTTTTCATCTTTATCCCTCCTACAAATGAAAAAGATTCAATTAATTTCCTCTTCTTCACCTCCAAGAAATCAAATTGATGAAAAAGAGATAAAGAAAGGAGAGGATACATACATCAATATCTCCTTTCTTTGCTACGGCCTTCCAATCCCTCGCTCTAATGCCCGTCTTCCACTCCACTTCCACGGACACCAACCCGGAGATCTCGAACCGCGGCGACCAGAAGCACGCGGTGTGCTTACCCGTCTCCTCCGCTTGGAAGGAGAACTCCCCTCTCTCCACTTCCTCAGCGTGATGTATCGTCTCCCCGAAAGGATCGCTCACCTACCAAATCGAATCGAAACCCAATCCATCAATTGGAGTTAAGAATCCGAATCCGGGAAGCGGGACCGGGAAGAGATGAAGCGAGAAGCATACGCGGGTGGAGATAGTGACATCGGTGGTG
The DNA here is from genome assembly GCF_048772165.1 of Typha angustifolia. NCBI lineage: Eukaryota > Viridiplantae > Streptophyta > Magnoliopsida > Poales > Typhaceae > Typha > Typha angustifolia. The sequence goes on along the minus strand of NC_133252.1, from coordinate 2,667,879 downwards.
GCGGAGGATGAGGAGACGACGCGATAGCGAGCGTATGAGAGGGCGGACCTACGGAGGTCTTCCGTGAGGCATTTGACACGGCCGGAAGGGACGTCGACGACGAGGGCATTGGAGGTTTTCAGGAGTAGGACGAGGACGAAGAAGAAGACGAGATTGGAGTTCATTTTTTCTTCTTCTTCTCCTTCGAATTTTTTCTTTATTATTATTATTATTATTATTATTATTTCGTAAGGTGGAATAAAGATCAATAGAGAGACTTCTTCTGGATCGAAACGCCGGTTGGTAAGACTGGTGGTGGTGGTTGTGGTGGTTAGTGAACATTATTTTATGAGACTATGCATCTAACTATATGTATATTGTTTATTACTATTTACATCTTACTGTATGCATCTCTTTTAGAAGAATGGCTAGCTTCATTAGATTAAGTTAATCTTACTATATCGACATTTATGGTTGTGCTTATAATGGGATTTTCCCCTCCCAACTTGTACAAATTTTGTCCATTGATGCTAACGAGATTTTTTATAATCGTTCTGATTAATTGATATATATATTGTGTTTCTTTAATAATAAAAAGAGGTTAAAGAGAAAACTAAAGGAAGCTAGGATTTTTTGGGTGCAGAGGTTCCTTCCCTCCCTCTCCCTCTAAATAGAATAAGATATATATGATAAGCCTCTAGAACTCTCATAAGTTCTAAAGGAAAGCCACTTCCTGCCAAAATTTAAAAGTGCTATATTCTTCCGTATTCCACTCGACTTCACTTTATGAGGAACCAAAATCTTAGTAAAAATTTAGTTTCGTTTTAGAGATAGCTTGGTGTGAGCTTTTCTCTAGTTGCCAATGGTGATGACGCAAAAATAGATAGTAATAAATAACTATTATATATATATATATATATATATATATATCAAGAAAACAACATGCATGGAATCAGGTCGCTTAACATTAACGCAAGAATATTATGATTCGCCAAAGACCCCACCTTCTTCCAACTCAAACCAAGTAATAGAGAAGGGAAGGAAGGAAGGGCGGCTCTCATGACGAGACATATAGTATCTAGTTGCGTTATCTCGACGAATAAATACCATTCCCAATACCCCCCCCCCCCCCCCCCCCCCCCCCCCCATCAACTTACAAGTTGGTGATACAACTGGATCTCATCCCCTCCAGAAATACTATAAAACCCACTGAAACTCCATCGTCTTCTCTGCCTGCATTTGAACCATCGGCTCTGATACCAAACTAGTTGCGATTCCTAAGCCATGGACTACCTCCGCCCCCGCCATTACAATTATTTCATTGAGGGGGAGGACGACGGCGTTCAGGCCTTGCCTCCGCCCTGCGGCTACTCTTCTCCTGGCTTCCTTTTGAGAGGCGACCTAGCACGCCACCCCACCGTCAAGATCTTCTGCCGGGCGAACCCGAATTATAGCCTTAGCATCCGTGATGGCTCCGTTGTTCTTGCTCCGACTGATCCTAAGGACATGCACCAGGTAAAAGATTCAGCAAACTTAGTTGCTCTAGATAAATAATTATTCAACGCATTAAATAGTATGTTAAGACATGATACATGTTGTTGGTTTATAACCGGACAACTTAAGCTTTTGGATATCAGTTGGATTAATATATTCTCTTTTTTTGGCAAATGTAGCATTGGATTAAAGATATGAGATTCAGCACAAAGGTGCAGGATGAAGAGGGTTATCCTGCATTTGCTCTGGTGAACAAAGCAACTGGGGAAGCTCTGAAGCACTCTTTTGGACAGTCTCATCCTGTAAGCTAGTTCCTAACTCTTGCGTACTTCTGGTTATCATAGTAGATGCAACTAAAGGTTCTTTTTTCCTTTCAATCTCCTAACCCCCCTCCTATCAACTCTTGATGGTAAAATTATTCAATGACCATCATATGATCAACTTTTATATCTTTCTTTTTTCTATAATAAAATAAAATTAGACTCCAAAGCGTCTAAAATTTATCATGCACCTAGACACAGTTATGTGATATTTTTAATGGGGAAAAAAGAATTTTGACGAACAAAAAGTATATCTATTATGTGATCGGAACTGCAACCAAGTGTTCGTCTTCTTCGGCATGCAGGTTCGCCTTGTTCCCTATAATCCAGACTACCTCGACGAGTCGGTGCTGTGGACGGAGAGCAGGGACGTGGGGCGCGGATTCCGATGCATCAGGATGGTGAACAACATCTACTTGAACTTTGATGCCTTCCATGGAGATAAAGATCATGGCGGTGTGCATGATGGAACTACTCTTGTGCTGTGGAAGTGGTGCAAAGGAGACAACCAGAGCTGGAAGATAGCACCCTATTGTAAGTTCTTCTTGGCATGCATGCAATCGAATTTAATTAATATCCCATCTTCTATTTTATCATCCTCTATCATTAGATGATAAGATATTAATGGTTTCTTTTTTGCACATAATTGCCACTGAAAATCCTTTGACTCTTTCAGAGTAATTGCCATTTGGGTGATGCTATAAAGTAAGCATTGTTTAATTACAGTGAAATATTTACCACTGTGAGTTCTAGGCAATATAATATTCCATCTTCTTGTCATCCTCTAAGATTGGAAAACTATAGAATTCAGAGGTTTTCTCACAATATACCATTCTTTATTGAAGTTTAAAGTGAAGCATTTATCACTATTTTTTTTTAAAAAAAATATTTAGTATCTAGCAATTTCTAACAGTTCATAAAAAGGCAAAATGGTCTTTTTATATTCTAAATTAGAACTAGTTAGATTTAGCTGACCTAATGGTACTTTCAAAAGAGCTCAATGATTTAAATAGAAATTATGATATTTTAAAGAACTCAGAGACAATTATAAATAGAGTACCTAATTCTTTATAACCTTCTCCTTGTAATTGTGAACAAAATTCCAGTAGGATCAATTAATCTAAAAACTTAAGTTCTTACATTCTTATCTTGATGTTATGTTTGCAGGAGGAGACTGATGGGGGAGCTAATATAGTATGCACAAGTCTGATGCTTCTACCTTTGGTGTGTAATGGCTACTAGTATATAGTGCTTCAAAAGAATAAGTTGTGCTACTTCTAGCCTCCCATGTATCTTTGCACTTGCTATCCCTATGTACGAGAACATATCATGGCATCTATTCTTCTATGTTTTCCTGGGTTGATCTCTCTATCTATCCTACTTACCTTGAGTTATTTAAATGCAAGAGAAACCCTATAAACAAAAACAAGAAGGAGGAGGAGGAGGTATATGAAAAACCTTTGAGGCCTAATCCAATAGATTCTGGAGATGGAGTTTTATTTTGGGCTTTTGGTGTAGTAGTTTGGGCTACATTGGGCCTTACGACTTTAATCTATTAGCCCATTAATACATACTAATATAGGTATTTGATGTACCTACTTCTTTGACTTTTTCTTCAACCACATTTAAAGGTGGTCAAGGATAGATTGATAGCTGACCAACTTTAGATACAATTTAGACTTAGCGGCCTAACCTACTTAAGAGTAGCTATCCAAAAACCCAATCACCAACACAAGTATCTTGTGAATAGAATTAGCCTATTGTAACATATTTTTATAAGAGTCTTGGAATAGTTATTCAACTGGATTATCTAGGAGGGTCGGTCCAAACTAATAATCCAGCCTCCTAAAACTTCTTCTAAATTTATACCGATGTGCTGACATTTAATATGACAGATGAATTTCGAAAGCCAAGATAAGCTTTTCCCATTCTATTTCACTTTAATCTCACTTTCAAAGAGCTAGCTTTCTAAAATCAAAGAGGAATCATTCATCACATCACGAATAAGAACATATAGAGACATGGTGTAACTTTTGGTTGCCAGTTCCATGATACCTTGCAATGTTAAAGGTCTACCACACATGATGAGATGATGTTAGGTATATGCATGAGGCACCCATTCATTCACATCCAAAGAGAAGTCTAATTTGCCTCTTGAACGACTCTTGACCATCAGACACGTAAAAGCATGCATGATGCTTTCTCCAGTACACCATCCCATCCACCACTCATGCCATGCAAAGACGCTAATAAATTCGTGTTCAAACTTAGGCCTCCTTGGACTTTAATGCTCTCCACTTTAGCTAAGTTTCAAACTCTTGACCACTTACTCGGATCTAGCTTGAGATAGATGTGGACCCCCGAACCGAACTCAATCCGACGAGTCACGAGGTCCAATGTTTGATCCGATGGCTAAATGGATCGATCCATCATCATCATCATCACATCATTAATTTATTGATGGTATGAACGCATGTCACGTATTCTACATGCATGAGTAAATGAGGTCATCCCTCCACTGAATGTGTATTAATTAAGATGTTACTTTCTAATTTTGGCACGTTTGTAATGCTAGATAGTCATACTAGAGTTGTGCTCATGGATATAAACGCCTTCCCACATCATCCATGGATGTCTCATGATAAATATGCCCATAAATGCAATGAATCTATGTATGTCACAACTCTCCCTCTCTCTCTCTCTCTATATATAAAAAAAAAATAGCTAATATAATTTTTTAAAATTTGTTTAAATTTAATATATTGACCGGCATTTACTAATATCTAGTTATCTAATTAAAATTAATTAGGCCGGGAAATATTCTTACCAATAATTTATTTATATAGGATATAAATAAAGGGTTATTGATTGATGGGGCACACAAAGGAATAAAAGAAGAAAGAGTTTGTTGCAGTCTACTAAGAATAATTATCCTTCTTTTCTGTTTTTTTAACTAACAAATATATATTTTTAATTATATAATTCATATTATAATCTTGAGTAGGAGTTATTAATTAGTCATTGACTAAGGCACACTTAGATTAAGTAGAAGAAGCCATATCTTACTTTGTGATGTGAACATTAATGAATAGGTAACAAGGACATATAAGTTGTTTTCAAGAGGATACCAATAAATATAAACTTTGATAGCAGCTATCAAGTCATAAGAAGAAATCCATCTCATAATTTATTATTATATCCCTCAAAGGGACTCCTCAATTTGAGGGTTGCATAGGCATCAAATTTATTATCAAACCACACGGCTGTCTAATGTAACCAATATCTTCAAATAAATGGAAATATTCCATGGATATTCTTTGAAAAAAATGATTATAATAGTAAAAAGTCTCCATTAGGATTATGATATATATATAAATATATGTTTTTTTAAAAATAATTCTAGTGATTAATATAATGTTTAAAAAGATTATGGTGGGAATTATGTAAGAAGACCCAGTAACAATAGAGAGATGAAACCAAATTAAAGAACTCTACAACTTGGTTCACAAATTAAGAAGGATAAATATAGCAAAGTTTGGGCCAAAGGGCGTCAAATACTACGGCCATATGCACATATTTGACATCTCTTGCTTGAGGCGGAGACTTCCGAGATGAAACGATGACCAACCTACGGCAAATGGGAGGCACCCGAAAGGTGTTTGATTAAATCTCGGAGCCAGAGAAGATGAGTCAAGCAACAACAGTGGTGATGCCAACGCCAAATGCCAAATGCCAAGTGCCAATGCCACATTCCAAAATGCATGCCAGTTCATTGTGCACTGGACAAAGAAGAACTCCAACTTAACATACAAGTATTCTGAACATGGGAACATCTCAATCCATTCACAGAACCCTAAAAAGACTTAGTTGACAAGTGTTAGCTGGCAAAATCCCACAACTTGCGGCTTCTCATCATGTGTCATTCTGCAATTGTACTTGCAAGTTTGGGTTTAATTACAAAACGAATCTTTTTGCAAATGGCCACCACCATCTTCGATTTATTATAGAAACCCACTTTTGCTTCAAATATTTGCTGCTCCTACAATCTACATAGTTCATACAAGTAGGTGGGTACTTGCAAAAAGAGCACCTCATCTTCAACCCATGCTTCTTAATATGCAATCATAGATCATCACCCCCTATCCTATGTTTCCTTTGATTCCACCAAAGGATAAGATTTGTTTTAGGGTTAAGGGCCCACCAATTAGATAGTGGCATTACTTCACTAGCTTGTAAAGGGGGATGGCTTTATACCAAACCCAAAGCTCCTTTTGACCTCTAATTATCCTCCTAATTACAAGCGTCATTATCTTAATTGGATCCAACCTGGCGTCCAGTGGCGGCGTGCCTCGTGATGCGTAGCAACCCCACCGCCGCAACCGCGTCGCTAGCCGCTGCTTATCAATATTACCAATTCAAACGGAATTGGTGCATAAATTTGTGTGGTTTGTAAATCCTTCCGAGTATAAGGTCTTATATGCAATTTTCCCGAATACGTCGCTCTCGTGGGGCCCACACGGCCCCTCGTTTCTCCCTTGGACAATTGTACCCCACCCCGCTCCCTTACGCTGCGCTCGCGGCGCGTTTTAGTCCTCGCGTCCTAATTAAATAAATTTAAGAATTAAAACACGTTGGGGTGACGTGGCGTCCTTCTGAAGAGACACGTAGCGCAATTTCGTCCGCGTTATCGACCAGGTTTCCGGCGCAAAAGAGAGAAGCCGATACGCATCAAATGCTACGAAGAGATTGGATGGGGTCCATGCAAAAAGAGTTTGGTCTTTTTTTGCTAAAAAAAAAAGGACTTTTCAAATTAAATATCTTATAATTGATAATTATATTACTTATCTTTCATTTATTTTATTTATAACACATAAAAAAATCTAAAATATAACTGTGACATATAGAAAGGTAATGAAGGATTTTTAGACTATATTTGCAAGTATAAATTCTGCCGTACAAAAATTGCACATTGTTTTGATAATTCTATGACTAGAATTAATTCACTATTATAAATAAGAATATCTTCTTGTGACTTAGTCTGCAAAATAGTGTGTGACTATTTTAACAGAGTGGAATAAAGGTTTAGATTTCAAAGTTTTAAGCAAGATTTTCTCTGTTGTATAATATGAAGTACTTTTCGTACTAGAATAAGGGGAGGGGGGTCACAGCTCATGAAGTCTATTGAGGTTTAATTAGCTAGTTAATTAGATAATTATGCTCGCCATTTTAAATTAGTGCTTGATAAATTGGGTGCCAAGTTATTAGCCCAGGGGCTAAGAACCAAGCGAAGACTTTGTCTCCTTTGTAATTAAGAATTTAATTAAAAGATAATTGATGCAATCTCTGAACAAAGACTTCTTATTAATCATTATAACGTCCAAAATAAAGAAAGATGTCATGGACTTTTTACATTTTAGACCCTCTCTGGTTCTGTAATAAAGCATCGCTCCGCAGCATAGAGAGAATCTTTCCAGAAAGTACTGCCAATGCAATCGTCAAAGAATAGCTAGCAGCTGCTAGGAAACAACGTTAAGGAAGATATTATGAGGATTCTTTTGCACGTAGACCCTTCTAAAATATCTTATTTTTATATATGCCTCTCAAGATTTAATATTTATATATATATTTTATGAAACTCTTAAATCTTTTTGGTAGGATACCTGGAACCTAACTTCGCCATTAAAATTCTGTGGATTTGAATTGTAAAGAAACATAAATATTATTTATTTATTTATTTATTTGTTTTCGTATATTTATTTTTGAAGAGGATCCACACAAATATGAAATTTAGGAGAGAATAATAGAAAAAAAAAACCCTTATATTTTAATAGTTTTTACAGTTGGGGAGAATAATATTTACTGAGAGAAACCAAATGAGGCTTCTCTAAGAAGTGGCTTGAAGAGCACGCAATCCTAGGCAATTAGAAGGCCTCCTCTATTTAAATTTTTCATTCCCTTCTATTCTCTTCTTTCTTAAATCCACCTTGGGATCACAGCCCCCCTTTAGTTTTCTTTTATCTTTTTTTTTTCTTTCTCCATTAATTCTTCATTCCTTCGTCTTCTCCTCTCTTGGGTCTCCAACCTTGCATAATTATATTGCGACCATGGTGGATCCCTTAGCTCTTAGCCAAGAGGAAGAAGGCATCATGGACTTGCCTCCAGGCTTCAGATTTCATCCCACAGATGAGGAGCTCATCACCCACTACCTCTCACCAAAGGCTAGCAACATTAGCTTCAACCCAAGAGCCATCGGGGAGGTGGATTTGAACAAGTGTGAGCCTTGGGAGCTTCCAAGTAAGCATCTTTACCCCTCGAGTCCTCTAAATTTGGGAACTTTGGCGTCTAATTATTGCTTGTTATCTTGCAGACAAAGCTAAGATGGGGGAGAAAGAATGGTACTTCTTCTGCCAAAAGGATAGGAAATACCCAACTGGGATGAGAACCAACAGAGCTACGGAATCTGGGTACTGGAAGGCTACAGGAAAGGATAAGGAGATCTTTAGAGGAAGAGGGGTTCTAGTTGGCATGAAGAAGACTCTTGTGTTCTATAAGGGGAGAGCTCCTAAAGGAGAGAAGTCTAACTGGGTCATGCATGAGTACAGGCTTGAGGGCAAACTCCCTTACAGCAATCTCCCTAAATCTGCAAAGGTATAATACTTTTAAGGTGTTTTGGTACCCAATCATGGGCTCCTTTTGTTTTGTTTTGTTTCCTCTTTTTTTTTCTTTTTTCTTTTTTCTTTTGCCCCACATCTTTATTATGCCTTTCTGTGTAGAATTTGATCTCCATGATTGATTGCAGGATGCATGGGTTGTGTGTAGGATCTTCCACAAGCACACCGGAATCAAGAAAGGCCCAGTTACTAGTAGCCTCGGAGATGATGATCTAATGGATTCTCCTGCATTGCCACCTCTCACAGATCCAAACTACTATGCTTTCAATAATGAGGAGCTTGATCTGAAATCAATTCCTACTTCCTCGTCATGGTTGAACATGGATAGTTCGACGGATATAAGCAATCTACTGAGGCAAGGAAACCTAGCTCCAACTCCGGATTTAGCCTTCTACCCTCAGATGAATCCTTCAACTTCTTACATGTCACTTCTTGGATCGAACAATTTGGAGCAATTGCACCAAGATGGAGCCATGCTGAGGGCTTTAGTGGCATCTAACGGCGAGACTCCGGCGATAAGGAGGTACTGCAAGGTGGAGCAGCAGTCGAACCAGTCGTTAGTCAGCCATTCCCAGGACACCGGAGTTAGCAATGATCGGAACACCACCGACATCTCTTCGATGATGTCGGACCGGTACGACGACTTCGACAACCCTACTTCAGGTGGATCCGGCATGGGCTTGGAGGACATCTGGAACTACCCAAGTAAATGGGATTGATATGTGTAGTTATGGTATTGATGACTTGATTCCATTTCGGAAGGATCTTAATTTGTTTTTAGATACTCTCACTGTACATATAGTTTACATGTCCTTAATTCTGATTGGAATTTAGCTTATACTGATTTGAGACTTCCCAAGGAGTGAGAAGAAGGTGAATGAACGTAAAATTATTCTTTTGATTAGTTAAAAACTCATGACTATATATATATACATATATGAAATCTTTAGTTGGTTTTATGAGATGTTCTTCCATCTCCTGGAGCATTTGATTTTAGCTATAGTATAATATGTGAAATCTAGAAATCTATGAGAGTGTCTAAAATTCTAGGAAGATGGATCCAGTGATATGTCCCTCTCACGAAACCTATTTTTGATACCCTAAAGCTTCAAGAACAAGACTTGAAAATCCCCCACAGGGCCCATTTGATTCTCTTGCACATCCCAAATTAACCTTTTTCTCTTTATAGAAACCTCATCACCTTCCTTCTTTTTCAAGTGGGTGACCACCTTGCTGGAAAACGAAAGGTGGCATGACCCACTTAAAGGGCTTTGGTTGGAGGTGTCTAATCTAATTGCATTGTGTCTAATCACATGCTTAATCAGATGTCTGCAAACACTAAGATAGGCCTATATAAGCTACTCCAATCAAGCACTTGCAATGCTACATTATTCCATAGATTTGAGGATAAATTTTTGGATAAGTACCAACTGTTAGCGAGGTCAATCAAGCCACTCATTTAGAAAATGTGAAGAATACTGAGTGATAAAAGTCCAAGATTGTGTACTTATCCATGTTGCAGTTGGTATAAAGGTACAAACAAGAACTTGCTCATAGTACAATGTGTTGATAAAGTCATAGTTTTAATTCTATGTCTAAATAATTAGAAAAGTCTAAGTCAATTTGTAAAACACCTGCCAAGTTGTTAGCTACCCCTTGAGATTTTTTTTTTTACTAGTATTAATTGTAAATCAAGTGGAAATTACATTCTAATACCTACACCAATCTTCTAATTGCAAAACATTTATTGCAATCTAACAACTAATGAGAGAATATTCTTACTTGTGATTAAATTATCCATTTTACCCCCTACTCATGTTCTATATTGACCTCTTCTTTGCCATTAGCTGTATCTTAGCTGCAGCCATCCTTTCTTCTTAATCCATGACTTAGTATTTCCTAAGCATGCTTAGACTTAATCATAAACTATACTGTATAAGGACAGCTATATCCCATAATGGTGTATCATAATTAATCACTTTAAGAATTTAAATGTAATTTATTCTTACATTTAGATCTCCCCAACTATTATAAATATTCTTATACTTTGGAGGAAAGAAGAGAGATAAAATTTAATTTAGATATTTTTATTAATTCAGAAGAGAAGAGGAGGTAGTATAATTATTCCATAGTATAATTCCAAGATACATGGGATTGATAACAGTGACATGAACAACAAGCCTTGCAAGTTACAGCTACATATCCATCATTATAGAGTGGTCCTCCGATCTCTTGCAACCCACACAACACAGCTTCTCGTTACAATTGCCTCACTGAGTCGACACGCGTCCATCTGAAAGGGATCCCTATTGGTCCACGGATGCACCCCGAATCTAAGCCAGTCCAAGAGCATCGTTGCCTTTCCGCTCCAACTACCCTTAGCTTCAGTTACGTTCAGTTGGCCGGATGACGTCACCCCTTATGCATCGTCTTATCCGCCACGTCACCGTCTCGCTGGACACGTGGAGGTTTAAAAATTAAATAAAATGGTGGGAATTAGTTACAGTCAGTATCGTATTTACTATTATAAAAAGTTGCAGAGCGTTACATTTAATCTAAATTAAATTGATGCTAGTCAAATATATTAGAAAAAAATAAACCTATATATATATATATATATATATATATGAGGATAAGTCCTACTTTGTGCTTCATTTCCACAGGACATGCTCCCTTAGATATCTCTCTTATAGTAATTAATGACCCTCTTAGGCCCTAATTTTGGACTATTAAGGTGGATATTAGTATAGTAATGACAAGTGGGGGCTGATTAGCTTAAACTATGTGTGCGTGGTTATCGTAATGATGCATGCATTTCTCCATCACCAAGTTGATAAGGTTTGGTAATTAACGTTTCCTAAACCTACCTTATCTCGTTAATTTATTCTTTTAATTAGTGTGGGTGCGTACGTGTGTTTATGTCATACCCAATTATTTCGAAGTACCAATGTAGGAGTTTGATTAGCATTTAATTTTTTTTTATTACTCTTGGAGTTAATGTGTATGCTATAGTTGAGACAATTGTCAAAGCAATAAATAAGTGGTAACCTTAATTTAATTTGAATGAATCCAACCTAATTGAGTGGCTTTATCCCTATTTATACTTGGTGAGATTTACTATTAATTATTGCTTTTGTAGCCTCAAAAATATTATGAGTTAAATTTAATCTAACAACTGTTAATATAAAATATTCTGAGATATCCTTCAATAAAATGGTATATTAGAGTGAGGTACTGCCTCTATTATGTATATATAGTTAATTTAGCTTATCTATATAGTAATTATCGGTAAGGCATAATTTCAACATGATGAGTGTTAATATTTAATTATATTTTGTGTGTACTTATACTGTTAAACATAGTAGCTAATGACTTTTCTGTAAAGAAAAGATGGGTCATTTGCATTAAAACACCAAGATAGTATTTCTATTTCATTTTGCAAAATTGTTTAGAGTCTTTTTTGTTTAAACTTTGTATTATATACAGGTAGTAAATAAAGAATTTGTACATAGAGTAATGATAATTCAATGAGGTATAACTTGATTTAGTTAGTTGTATAAAGTAGAACAACAAAAAGAATGATCCTGCTAAATAGCAAAACTAATTTAGGGTTCAAATTATGTGGATAATAATGAAACTTTGCAAGAAAAAAAGGTACAAAAATGTGTTTAAGATAATGGCAAAAGTAGTCCTAATCCTTGAAAACAATTGATGCAAAGTAGTTGGCAAGGGGGAAAGTATCTCTATTAGATATTTGAACTTATAATATTTGGATGATTGACTACGTGGCTTTGTCTCTAATCCCGACGTGTATTCTAATTAATGGCTCATTTGATGGGTTTCGTTATCACATAAGTGACAATTTTTTACTCTTTAATTTTTTATTTTTATTTTCCATTGTTGTTGAATGGTTAATAAAGACATGAAGTGGACTACTATTGCTATGAAGTTTGGCCTTGTGTGGATTACTTGACACCTAAGAAGTCAAGATGATGGGCAAGAGGAGTTTAGAGAAGGCACTCAAAGTCTAAGTATATGCTCAAGAATATGATAGTGAAAAACATTGGATTGGGTAAATGTTATAGCTTCTTAATGAATGTTACATAATTAAAAAATTTTACCCTTATCCTCAAAATAATAGGTGTTAGTTGATTGATTTAGATTTGATGTGAGTTATATATATATATATATATATATATATATATATATATATATATATATATATATATGAGTTAGTTTGAATGCATTATTGATGAACGTCGATATATTAATCATGCACATTTGATGATGACTTAGAGTGTGAGTCGATATATATAAGTTAGTTTGAGCATGGATGGCTGTGCCAACAGCGTACCGGCACATAGTACAAGGGGTACCACACGGCACCCCTCCTAATAGTTCCGTCACTCGCCGTCGACCTCGTCATCGAGCTACTTGTTGCCAATTGTCGTTACCGTCGCTGTCATTGTCGGTTGTCATTGCCCGAGCACGTTGGGTGCCCTAGCTCAAGGGAGAAGGAGAGAGAGAAATCGAATTTGGATCCGCAACTTAAGTTTTAACCGATAACCTTATATATATATATATATATATTTTTTTTTTTTTTCTCAATCTCTTCTTCTCTCTTAAGCTAGAGAACCCGACGTGCTTGGGCAACAACGATTGGCGACAACGAAGGTAAGTATCTTTTTTTTTTCTCTTCTCTTACGATATAACCGGTAAGTGCCGCAGCATGTACTGTGCTATGTCATTGGTGCCTGTGGCACAACCATCATTGAATTTGAGTACATTATTAATATGGCTGGTATATTGATTTTGCGCCCGCTTTAAGACAGCCTTGTGTATTCAATTTTTGGTATGACCAGGGAAATCCCAGCCTATTATTAGACGGATAATTCCTCAATAAGAAAATTATAGTTCTCAATTTTGAAAAAAGAAGAGTGGCCGAAGTAGCACTAGAAGGAATTGGGCCAAATAGTGGCCCATTTCAAGTTAAACTAGAAAAGATTTTAATTTAAATAAATCAAATGATTTAATACTTGTCTTTAATTTTTCTCTCTTTATGTCACGATAAAGATCATAAATACAAACCTGTATAACTAAAAAAATATATATAACTGCTCAAATTTATATACGACAAATTAGTTTTTCGATTAGATATCAACTCCAACTAATTCTCAGTGAGAATCCAATTACTCCTCCCGAACTAGTGGAGCGTAATAATATATTTAACATTCAAAATCTTCTCATCTGCTACTCATAACGATTACCATGATCAGAAATACCGATGAGCTCATAAGCATCAAACTATATCTCCCGTATGTTTCACATCTACTCATCTTAATACCTATATTACTATGTGTTATTTCACATGCATACAAAATAGAACCAGCCAAATAAGTTGAAGGAAATAGATATAGGTATTCATGTGTAAATATAAATTATATATATATATATATAAGATTATTATATGGCTAAGAAGCATTCAAAGAAATATTTCCTCCACAAAATCCGTGGATAAAATCCTAAAACACCGTTAAAACCTTCCCTTATCCACAATTCCACACGCTTAACAACCTGGTAAACTTGTTTTCTTAGAGGCACAAACAAATGTACGAATACTAACCTACGTGTTCGCAAACTGCACCAACGTAGGAAACGAGCATTAGATGGGTCTCGTTTTGAAGTTCTTTTATGGGTCTAATTTGGGTGGGGTTTTTATCCAGGCAGATCCACTTATTCACAGCGCGTCGGGAGAAGAGATCCTCCCGCGTTTTAGTTTTACAGCGGTTGGATGTTGGATGGACGGTTGGGATACAATCAAATGTGGTATAACGGAACGGAGAATGAAACGGGACTTTATCCTTATCCTATTCTTTTTTGTGCAATAAAATGGTTGTGGGCTCCTTTCTTCCATTCCGTCCTCGTTTCTTCTCGAAAGCACTCTCCTTTCCCTTCCGTCCTTTGAATGCGATCTCGATTGGGAGTTCAAAACCTGGGTTATGGAATCCATGGCGGAGGTGTTGGTCAAAGGAAGCCTCTTATTGCCATGCGGGCGACGTTCTCTCGGCTTCTCTTGCCACAAGAGAAGGCCGTCTTTTGTTCGGTTTCCTCGATGCTCCTCGTTGGCGTTCGAGGATGAGAGACGATCATCTCGGAAAAGCGAGTTTTTTCGCGGGAGATTGGTTTTGGAGACTAGCAGAAGACAGCCCACGAACCCTACTCCCGTTTCTTCGACTGTGCAGGTCTGTCGATGTCTCAAAGTTGGGATTTTTTTTAACCTATTTAGATGTCTAACTTTTCTTAGTTCTGTCATCGACTGGAAGAAGGTTTTCGAATTTGCCCTCTTTCTCATTCGAATTTCTTTCCTAAAATAGGGTATTTTCTTTTCTCGTAATTAAAATTTCGATGGTATTTCTCAAAATTACAGAGGAGCCTTAGCATCGGAAAGTCTCAGAAATGGTGGGAGAAGGGGCTGCAACCCAACATGAAGGAAATTGAATCAGCTCAAGATCTTGTCGATTCCTTGTTAAACGCAGGGGACAAGCTTGTTATAGTGGACTTCTTCTCCCCTGGCTGTGGAGGCTGCAGAGCCCTTCACCCAAAGGTATGCGACTCATACAAAAAGATGTGTCTTGTAGAACTAGTGGTGTTCTCCTTCTCATGATCATCTTCCTGTTTGCAGATTTGCCAGTTTGCCGAGATGAACCCAGATATCCTCTTCCTCCAAGTGAATTATGAAAGGCACAAATCCATGTGTTATAGCTTAAACGTGCATGTCCTTCCCTTCTTTAGGTTCTACAGAGGTGCACAAGGTCGCCTGTGCAGCTTCAGCTGCACAAATGCAACAGTGAGATCCCATTTCTTTTCTTACTTCCGTCCTCTTTCATGTTGTAAATTTGATTCAGTTTAAGCTCCAAAGTTGCCCATTTGATCTTAATGGACCATTTTAATTTTCTTACTTGGGTTGCAGATTAAGAAGTTTAAAGATGCATTGGCAAAGCACACACCAGAAAGGTGCAGCCTTGGGCCACCAAAGGGGTTAGAGGAGTCTGAGCTCATGGCTTTGGCTGCAAACAAAGACCTCTCATTCAACTATACAAGGAATCCTGTGCTAGTCCCAAGCGCAGATGATGTTGCAGAGAGAGCTCCCCCTGCAAGCCAAGGGATTCCTTTGTCTCCAACTGCAACAGCTACTGAGGATTCTCAGGACAAGTCCTTGGTCACATCTGGAAGATGAGATGGTGGACTATAAGATCCTCACCTTTGTACAGTTTCGTTTCTGGATTGCTGTCTATAATTATGGACCTCTGCTGCTGATGTGAGATCTTTTTGAAGTGTATCTCTTTTGTTGAAAATGCTCTGTTGCTGCAAGGCACAGCCACTGGGCACTTAGGGAAATTTATGATGAAAATTCTAAGTGGGTGTCAGCGTGCTTATGATCTGAGCCTGTTGCAGTCCGTTTTTTAAGAGGATTGGCTTAGTTATTCAATTAATATATATTTAATCTAGTAGAGTTGTGAGTTGTGAGCTGTGATGTATATAGAAAAATGCTAGCTTTTGCAGGCTTAAGCTATTTTTACTTTCCAGAGCCTGCTTACTAGTGTTGAAGTTTGGGATAAGGAGAGCAACTGAGCGAGTCTTGTATGAATTACTCACATAATAGACAAGATTTTATGAGCTCTTCAACTCGTTTTTTATGGTTGTGGATATTTTATTAGCACTTCAACTTGATGTTTGGTGGTAATGCTCTTTTTGCCATTGGGCAACTTTAAGGTTTCTATGATCATTGATCCATAGTTATGCGAACCACAAATAGTTGGTTTCTGTAGCTTGAATCTGAATATTTTGTAATGAATTAGTGGGGAAGAAATGAGTTGGCTATGTGGTGTCTTTGCTTCAAGTTGAGGAATTGTATAAAATTATGCAAATAAGCCTGACCAGAAATAGAATAAGAATTATAATATGTTTCTTATACAAATCGCCCTTTAGTTACCAGTGCAGGGAAATTTATGAGAGGTTTTGCCACCATTAGTCTCTGGTAAGGCCTGTTTTCTATGCTTAGGTAAAAGGACTGATCTTTCCAGAGATTTCTAGATTTCAGTAGGATGACTGGAAGGTTCTACCATCAAACAATGCACATATCGTACCATATTAACTCTCCTCCACATTCCACACCCTAGTGATGTAACCCTTGGAACTCTACCCTTTGTGGTCACAGAGACGAGGAGAAGATCTAGATGTCATTATCCTTTACAGGGGAGTGGTCGACACGAGTCTGGCGACGTGTTTGCTTGTGTTCAAAGAACAACACCACTTGTTCTTCTGAGCCAGTGAGTGAGAGATCCACAAAAGAGGACTTGTATCAGATTGATTCTCAATAATTTTTGTCAGTTCTCCACCCATTTGGCAAGCTGGAAATCACCAGATCTTTGTGACAGAAATAAATTATACCACAAACAGAATTATGGAAGGCTGAGACATTTTGTAATGCAGAAGGTCACCTCTTTATAACATTAGATGTAAAGTTATTCTCCCTTTATCCCAAAAGCTGAAAGGAAGCTCGGGAAACAAATCAACTCACTGGGAAAAAGAAGATAATTATCCAACAAACATGAATGGTGTATAACTACATAGTCTATAGAAGCCCAATATCCATGTGATGGCTCAATTATGTGCACATTCGCACCTCTCATTTATTCAGACTTATCGTTGGTTTTATCCACAAAATGACCGATCGTTTCATGGAATTGCCTCAAAGCAGAGAGGGGTAGGATGATTGAGGAACGATCAGCTCCAGCCACCTGTTAGAGGAAAGCAATTTAAGGTTAAAGCGAATTTATTGGCAGGAATAAGTTTCTATGCTAATTATGATAGAGAACACCATACCTCAGATATCCTTAAGAAATCACCCCTATTGTTGCTACCTAAATCAAAGAAGAACCTCTTCTGATCGACCCTGATAACTTTAGACATGTCCATGCTTCCGACTTCACCCTGTGGAGGCAGTTCAACTAACTGCTCAACGGTCAACTCTGACGCAGAGGCCGAATGGTTGCTACGGCCCGACATGAATCGGGAACTGATGTCATCTGAAGGTCCAGGGAGGTGTTCTAGAGGTTCCATATGTTTCTGTTTTAATTGAGAAAGGATAATAAGGAGAATGTCCAATAACTTAAAGAGCATCATCCAATAAAGAAACTGTCACAAAATAGTTCATCTGCTTGTACCTGATTTGGTACAATGTATAGTTGAGAGGCCTCATCATTTATCTCTAATAAAACATTCCTGAATGATTCCCACCCTTCCTCACCAGAGCTTCCTGCTGGAACAAAGATTGTACTGCGATTTCTATTGGCCGATGCTTCTGAAAGCTATGCAAGAAACAAATTCATTAATTTTAATTACAGGCATTAATTCTTCTTAAAGGCATATCCATTACGATATACTAGAAATAAAAACTGGAACAGCTTCCTATTAATAATATATCAATGGGGTACACCTTTCTTTTAAATAGCGATAAATTTCATTCTTTCTTCCTTGTTCTCGCTGTACTTTAAGTTAATTTACTCTATTTTCTTCTCTTCTTTTTCCTATGCTTATCTGTTGATATGTTAAAACTGAATCACAACCATGTATCTATAGTATGATGTTTAATTTTTCGGGTATTAAAAAGTTCCAATCTTGAACATTGGTAACATCACCATTTGTATTCATTATTCACTAGGGAAATCATATTCACTGGAATAGGGGAAGATCAACTAACACTGTCACTGTCGCCATTTGAAACTTCCAAATAGACCTTTCTCTCTGGTAAATAAACTATTTAAAAGAATCACTGTTTATTTGAAATGCATAATTGCATGTTAAACAGTATCTTCACTTGCAAATCTATTAATGCTAGTATTCAAATCAAGTAGGGACTAAGGCTTTAGTTCACCAAATATTCTGCCCTGATTAACCTTTTTTTTTTAAGAAAAAAATTGTCAACTGTCTGACCAGAGCAAACCAAAATGAAGAGAAAGTCATAACACAAGAAGCAAGCCAATTTAGGCACATGTATTGTATGATTACAAAACATGGTGACTATCAGGACTTACTAGGGACACCATAATTTTATTATTAGAGAATAAACCAAACAGAAAAGGTAGGTCAAATATTGACAAGTATCAAGAGAAATATCAACAAACAGGACATTTGCTGTTCTACATAAGTTGACATCATCAAAATTCAGCCTTCAGCAAAGAACTTGAGAATTAACATTTTTGCCAAGAAAAGAGCTCCTGCAGACAATGTAGGACTTCCATATTTTAATACCCAAACAAATGCTACTAAATATGAACTTCAAACGTAGGAGAAGGTTAATGATTGCCCAATAATTGCAAATTGTGTAATAATTATACTAGCCAGATTCCAGTTAATCCCAAACATAAACCTTTCACAGCATTATTATCCTTCAGACAAACAAAATATTCTTATACAAATAATAAATTCAGGCAGAACAAAAGTTTACCTTCAAAAAGCGCCCTCTTTTATTCTCCCCAATATCAAAGTAAAATACCTAATGGCAAAAATCCCATGAACAAAAATTGCATCAGCAAACAAAACCCAACTCCCAAAACCAACAATTAGTTTATCACCGCAACCAACCTTCGTATCTAACTTGAGCTCCTTGCTCAAAGCCTCACGCTCATCAGTAGTGAGGTAGTAATTAAAGAGATCAAGAAACCAAACAATGCCATCGACGGGAACGATGACGGTGGACCTCGCCACGGCCGACTTCTCCGAGATCTTGAGGTACCTCCCTCTCGGATTCTCCTTAAGATCGAAGTAGAATAGCTTATTCTCGATTTGTAGCGTCTTCGACACCAATTCCACGTCCGACCCACCTCTCTCCATCACAATCGCTCACGACGAAAACCCTAATTGCCTTCACCTTCAACCAATTTATCTACAAACTAACGTCGATTGACGATCGGAGGAGAATTGGGAGTCGCATTAGGGTTAGGGTTCCGTTATTTGGCGCGAGAGGGATTTGACGACGGGCTCGGGCACCGGTCCTGCGCAGTTATTTCAATCGCGCACGCACCGGCCCTGAGGCGCTTCTTATTGGATAATGGATCGGGCTGGCAACTTTTAAAAATCCAACCCGACCCGTATAGAAATATTATTTCTGACATTTATTGATTTTATAATTTTTTTAAATGGCATTTATCACTTAAATGTGGGTAAGTTTTATTGAATTAATAAATACCTAAACGCAGGATTAAAATCTTAAAAAAAAAAAAAAGAGTCAGAATTGCAATTGTAATAGATTAATATAGAAGATGCAAAAATGATTGAAATATCTCATTATAATCCTTAAAAGAGTGATTAAAAGATTGACATACACTATCACCACAAGCTTGGCATGAGGAGCAAGAAGATAGATGTAGCCAAAGACAACTTGCCGATATCTTTGTCTAGACTTGCTAAAGGAAAGAGTAACATATCCTTTCGAGTTGTCGGCAAGT
This sequence comes from Typha angustifolia, assembly GCF_048772165.1. Lineage (NCBI taxonomy): Eukaryota > Viridiplantae > Streptophyta > Magnoliopsida > Poales > Typhaceae > Typha > Typha angustifolia. The sequence goes on along the minus strand of NC_133252.1, from coordinate 2,647,905 downwards.
CATCCTTGGCTGCACCAAACTTCTTGAGCCTAATGTTAAGCTACAGGTGAGAAGAGCGATTGCTGAAATGGGTAGAAGAAGAAAGAAAGAAAGAGGAAGAGGATGGAGAGATTGAAGGGAGGTGCAAGGTTCTTATATAGAGTTGTGTGAGGAGGTGGGGACTAAAATTGCAGACGTTATCTATGAGATTACTCCTAGAAGGATCTTGGAATTAGACAATTATAACAAAGAGCAAGTGGTGAGGTCTCACTGTCTCCCTCTTGCTAAATGCATGTATCACTTTCCACTGTTCCATTTAACCAAGTAGCATTAAGCCTTAATAGAGGAACTCAGGCTTAAATGCCTGTTTGGAGTTATTACCTACAGTTTCTGCATGACCTTATTTACAATGGTAAAGAGAGAAACCATTAAACACTCAGAGATCTGAAGACTCTGAAAGATTTCTTCTGAAGATTGCGTTAAAGATAAAGTAAGGGGAAAAAAAAATTCGATCTCGCAGTCTGAAAACTTATAAGATATTCATTAGCTCTTATAATTAGTTTGCAGTTCTGATAAACCAAGTGTAATGACTGAGGAGCTACTTATTTTCTGGTTGTACCATTGATTCAACTCCACCAAGGGCCAAAACAGTCTGATGGCAGATTAAAACAATAAACAAGATGATCTGCACAGTATAAACTATTATATATTCTAAACAACACATCTCCAGTAACAACTGGAGGTTTTATTTTCTTTCTTTCTTTTTGTTAGTACAATCATGCTTGAATCCAAGAAGGGGAGAAACTCTACTGAAGACTTTGCTGCATTGGTTCTTGTTTTCATTTTAATACCACAAAGATCCATTTTCCTTCATCAGTCAAGACAGGAATTGTTGTTCTCCAAAAAGATTTTAAAAGATGAAATCCCTTTTAATTTCCCCTAATGTCAATTTCTCACCAATATCAGGCATTTGTCTTGGCAACAGTGGCTGCAGAACTCACAGCTGCCTAGAGATCTCCTTTTGTTTGAACCTAATACCAGTTACTGTTCTAGAGAGAGAAGAAAAGGGGCATATAAATCTTATCTTTAAGTGGGTCTCACAATGTATGATGGGCTCACAGAAAGAAGGATTTGGTTATAGGGGGGGGGGGGGGGGGGGGGGGGGATAGGGAAATAAACAGTATTTGATAAATAAGGAACAAAAATTTAATGGCAACTTGATATGGAAGAGAATGTGTGAACTGGAAAGAGATAACATGTAGGGCCACATTCTCTATCTTTTTACCATAAATCAAAGCCTTAAATGAGTTAAAAGGCCTTTATTTCTTTACCACTACCAATATATTTACCATCCATTTTGGTTAGTTAAGATGAATAAAATTACAATCCAATTGTTTGGTGAATCCATTTGAGCCCAGATCTCAGAAATCTTTTGCAGAATAAGAATAAAGGCTGATGACAAGGGGGACAACAGCATGTAGGCTTCTTTCCAAATATGGAATGATTTAAGACATGATCTGATCAAGAGATTGCCCAAGAATATTTTATTTCACAATACATCAGAGATCTGGGAACTTTCAAACAGTGTGAGCAAAAATGTCTTTTAGAGAGAGAGAGAGAGAGAAAGGTATACAGTGTTCAGATAAACAACTGAACAACCATCCAAAAGACTGGCCCATTGCTGAATTCCAAGACCCACAGCAGTATGTCAAGCAACTTTGAAATCTGAGCTGACCCAAAATGATCTTTATCATAGTCATGATATAATTTTTCCCCCATTTTACTGAATAATGGTAATCTCCTGTGGTTTTTCTTTTCTTATAGAAGAAAAAAAAAGAAGATAAACTACATAAATAAAAAAATTGGGTTTCAGCAAGAAAAAATGACACTATTTTAATTGGACAATCAGAAACTGTGGGCTACTGAAATCCATTCTGCAAATTAACACTGCCCCAACACAGTCAGATTTGGTGAGTTCCATTCAACTAGTTGTTCATTGAACAACATGAGTATTATTCTTCTAAATAAGAAAAAAAGAAGAAGAGAATTTGCTTTTCTCGGACCTTTATTTTATTTGTTCTATTAATTCAAACTATGGGTGATTCCTAGTTCTAGAGCGTTAAGTTTCGTGATGAATGCCCTTGTCTTCTGTCTATTTGACATAACTTAGCCTATTTGTTGTAAGCTGCTTTCCTTCTTCAGCTACTACAAGCCAAATGGATGGAAAGTCAAGCACATAGTATATGTATAGACTGTTAAAATTTAGCTTCCTTAGTATTACTCACTTAAAACCTACTTTGTCCATGTAGAAATTTGCACAAAAGCTCTTGCTCTAAGGAGATTGACCTATATGATTTAATTCTTTTGGCGTAAATTAATTCATAACTGGGCTAAGCCTATCATTTCTCAACAAAAAAAAAAAAAAAAACTTTTGTGAAGATCAAATGTAGAGATTAGCATTTGAATTAATGTTTTATGTGACCTACAAGTAGTAAAAAGAACATATACCTATTCATCTCAAACAAAGACTTTACAGAAAGCATGAAGTGAATCAAACTTGACATTACCTAATCCACACGCAATGGGTCTTCAGAATTTATCGCAATAATTTAGATTATAGGTTTATAACCTCCATAAATAAATCTTTATTTCCCTGCAGCACACTGCATGTACAAGATGCTACCCACAAGATGCTACCCTATCAAAAGCTCATAGGAAAGAAAAATTCCCAGCACAACAAACCTTTTAGCATAGAATGATTGTGTGGAGCACCACCTTCATATCATATATGGTAGCTGGATTCTATCAGTTCTCTGCATGTGATGGAATAAGACGTAACGAATTAAAGGACTTGTAAACCTCTATTACCATGAAAGAAAGTTTATCTGATTAAGATGACCATCGTACTGCATTAGCATTTAGCACTTCTTCCGGCTTTTCTTCTTCAACCTCTCGCTTTCGAAATCATTTTATTAGCTTTAAGCCACTTGTTGAATGGTGCACTTTCAGATCTTTTATCCTTTCGGCCGCCAAAGAATCCATTCTGGATAAGCTAATCCTTAATGATTAATGAACTGGAACTTGCCCCTAAGACCACAAGTTGCCTATCCTGCTATAACAAAGCCAACTTGCCTGGTCCCCAGTGTTGGTGTTCAATTAACTAAGTAATTAGTTAATGCTACATGGCTTTACTCTAGCTGGCTTCTTTCTCTCTATTAGATCTAAAGTTAATGCCAATCCTTTTCTTATGCAGAATCTAGATCTCTTGCATTTATGGAATGAAATCTTATTTCTGATTGAGCATGATCTTTGCACCTGAGAAAAGATGTGCTTTGAGAAAGATAGGGAAGGTCAGCACCAAAATAAGGAAATGTGTTAGATTCCCATGAAAGGTAGGATATCATAAATGATGCCACTCTCCATCCAATTATCTTATTAGATGATCTTTTGTGGACATATGAACACCAGATTCGTTTGCATGCAGCAATTGATTATGCTCGACTTCTGTAACAACAAGAATTAGCCTTTCGAGAGCATGGCAACAGAGTAGTCAAATAATTACAAAAGATTATCCAAACAAAGAAATCAAACATGTAGTGCTAAGAACTGCTCCAGAAAATGTTGGAATTCATAAAAATGTCGCTAATGTTACTCTAATTGAGACTACAAATGTTGTTATTATTCGGCGATGCATAATCTTTTAATATCGGTACAGAATACAGGAACTTTTTTTATGAAAGAATAAATTGCAATTGTATCACAGTAACTGATAATAAAGGACATGTAATTGAGCATTTTTTTCAGTACGCATATTCCTGACACTACGACATGAACACTTGAAGGAATAGTAGAATCAATCAGTAAAACATGGGTTGAGCATTGCAAGGATCCGTGGATAAGGATATAACGGAGCCAGTACATGCAAGATAAGGTGAATGAACTTAAAAGTACTTATTTTGTCAAAAAATAAATCAGCATATTATGTTTATCATTTTGCATATCAATATATTACAATTGACACAAGTTGGTGTTGTAAACACCGTCGACAAGATAGATATTATTTTCTTCAATTTAATCAATAATATATTTAATGTTGTCGGCGCATCGTGTAAACGTCCTAATCTTCTTCGTGGAAAATAAACACTTGAAATTGTTGAAGCATTCAAACCTGGTGAACTTTCAAAACGACCAGATGATATTTGTTGGGATCAAACTTTAATGCTTAGATTAAACTTGATTATTATGTTTTATCTATGTTAATGTTCTCAAAATGGTGTTGAATGATAGCTCAAATTCTGAACAAAGAGCTGAAGATGTTATATAAATGAGAGATAATTATTCGGATAATCTTGTAAGCCGTTCAAGATGTAAAACTCCGGCAACGATAGGTTTGTATCAGTATATTGTCACTCATATGTAAAAATGATTCATCGAGGTTAATCCAGATTATTTATTTATTACTTTGATATTGATTCAGTTCGCACAATTTTATCTATATAATTTTGCACTAATTTAATATATTTAGATTCGATATACAATATGATATTTAATTTTCATGTTTGAAAACTATAAGACAATTTGCTGGAAGATTGGACGACACAAAGAAAAATATTAATCATCCTTTGAAATTAAATCTGGCAGATAAATTAGACGGACGATCATTATTATATATATATATATATATATTTATCATCCGTAGATGTAAAACTTACTAATAAAATTCCATAATTTGCATTTAATATAATTAAAATGTACTTTCAAATATTTTATATAAGTGTCTTCGTAATCTTGCCCCGAGTAAAACTCACATGAAACAAAGCCCACGAAGAATATTTAATCGAAAACATTAATAAACTGAAGGCTAATTCTGCCGACATACTTAGAAAGAAGAAGGGTGGAAAACATGTCAAAGATGATAATTTTCAGAAGAAGTCAAAAGAAGAAGAAGAAGAAGAAGAAGAAGAAGAAGAAAAAGAACTATGAAATAGAGAGTGAATATGAGGCTATACATACAACGTCGTGGTCGGTTGGTCTTCATTAAAACTTCAGAAATACAAGTGGGCTTGTGTGGAATGACCACAGTAATAACTTCTGTTCTCCATTGAAAAGAGAAAGGCTTGTATCATATACATTTTTTTTTCCCACTTATTTGATAGAGATAGAAAAAGGAAAAGGGTCAGAGAGCACTCACTAAATCTTAGATACGATGAACAATGAACAAGACGATAAAGAATGTGGGGTTATGCAGTCAAATTATTGGAGCGAGAATCTAAGCACGTTAATTATAAAGCAAGAAACGAGCAGGCAGGAGAACAGTAATACAATAAAGGCTGCTACCTCTGAAAACTGTGTAGATATTCTGCTGCTGATTGTGGCAAATGTCAGGTAAAGTTCTGATTACCTCTCCTCAACTTTGCTGTTCCTGATCACCACAAGTTGCACTGTGCTGTCCTTATCCATTTATTCTTTCAATCTTTTAGCATGTTTGAGAATCTAGCTGATAGAAAGAGAGTCCAATCTGGTTAGTGAACAAGTACATTGAACCTGTAGAATAGTTCGTTTTTAGGGTGTGATGCATAGGTGATGGTTTTATTGAAGTGAGGCTGCAGGCGAGAGAAATGCATCAAGTCATTTGTTGTCAAATTGTAACATAAAAATAGATTTATTCTAAACAAGGGGGGAGCAAAATTGGCCTCAGAGAAATGCATCAAGACATATTGCTCCAATACCATGAACTTCAACTGCAGAAACCCAGAATTTGGGTGGTTTCCATTGAGATAACTATCACAAGTAGTTAATAGCACCCTCCCAAAAAAAAGAAAAATTGGAAAAGATGTCGGTAAGTTGTAATCAACAGCAACTCGGAAGAAATTTAGAACACCGAAAAAATACATAAGAAGGTCAATTTTACAAGCAACTATTTCGTATGAAGCTTGTAATCTTTCGTCGTATAAGCAGAAGTGATGCTTGCATATACGATGCAACAGGTAGTGCTCATTGCTTACTACCGCCACTAAGCTTTGAAGCTTTCTGAGTCTTGGGCATATAAGTTTGCTCATCCCTTTCAACCAATTCCACCACCACCAATGTTAAGAACTTTCAGATCCTTGGGAATGGTTTTGTTATGCCTGGCCGCCATCAGCTCAGCTTTCTTAGCTTTCTTCTCATTCTTGGTTTTCTTTTCCTGCTCCTTGATCTCACTACAAAAGCAAACAAGTGCTGTTAAGGTCTGACCATTATATAGGCATGCGTAGATGCTTTAAATCGTAGTCTTCTAAATGAGATTGTTTGCATCGAATTTTCGATTTCTGATCTAAATGAGTAATTGTTTCCTATGAAATCAAAATGGAGTCCATGTCGCGATAATTCATGATAAGTTTAAAGGAAAGAAAGGAATGCCAAATGCATCTATACAGGTATGGAACTACTAGATAATCTACTAATTATTTCACTTCTCATTCCCCTACCCAGCATTTATCTGAGGTAATAAATATACCAAGTACATAGAGGTGAACTGTAGCAGTTCCACCAATACTGTAAAAGGTCCTCATAATTCACTGATGTCAGCCTCAACACATTTAAACCCAGATATAGTATCCTTGTACAAAGAAAGAACTCAAGAAGCATAATTCTTGGACATATTACAGGACCGGCATTGGAGGTGCCACACTTCCCCCAAGAGAACTTCTATCTGTAAGTGTTAATTAGTGGACCTTTGCAGAGTCCTCCTGCTATGATGTCCTATAACCATTTAAAGATTTGCCTCGAACTTGCCAAAAAAAAAAACGCATCTCAGCAACATGCCTTCTTGTGCTGCTTCCTGTGCGTTGCTGCCAGGTAAGCTTGGCAGAGTTCAGGCAGTTATGGAAGTATCTCTCTTGCATTTAAACGAGTGATCGATCAAACTAGCCTTATTTTAAATTTTATTTATCAAAATAAATTACTTCTCAAACTTATTACTAAAACAGTTTTTTTTTATTATAACAATACCTAAAAAAAGCTGAACTTATAAGCGTTTTATGTTTTAACTCAATTGCTAGTTCCGTGTTTTTATCTTATGCCTAAATACTGAACTGTTTAGTGTTTTATTTATAAGATTCTGTTTAAATTAGTGTTTCAGTTGCTTAAATTAAAACTTTACTTTTATATAAAAATGATTATCCTAGAGATAAAACGCTCACGAATTTAGCGTTTTTTATAGGTTATATTGCAATAGACTCCTTTTAGTAATAAGTTTACGGAACGGTCTACATTAGTAAATTAAGTTTGAAACAGGGCTAGTTTGATCAAAACTCCATTCAAATAGCAAAAAGAAAGACCCAACTGAAAATTTCCATAAAGAAAGTGAAGATACCATATGTGAAAAACTAAATTATGCCTCTCCAGAAATCATCTCATACAAATCTTACACCCTTCCCGGGGTATACCTCAGCACCATTAAAGCAGCAGGGCTTGGTCCTGAAATTCAACACATCCACAGCAACAATTCACTAATTCGGCCTCCATCATGAACAATATAAATTGCAGTTTCTGACAGTGACTGAGGCAGCAAAATCAAAGGAATGAAAAAGGAACAAAGATTGCTATACAATCTGTTCCAAAGATGTGAAATTTTCAGCAATAGAAGAAAAAAAAGGACTCCTTTAGCAGGTTGTAGTCACTCTGAGAGCATGAAAACCTAAATTTGTCTAGATATCTAGAACAGTTCTTTCTTTTGTTATGAGATAGGAGTTTCAATTCAAAAGGCAAAATTTTAGGATCTTTAGCAACTGATGTTTATCTATTTCATCATTGTGGCACAATAAGACAAAGAAGAGAAGCAGAAGAATATCAAACTGAAATTAATGAAAATAAAAAGGAGGGAAGAGAATCCACATTAGCACAAGATTGCCATACAATTACCATGGGAATATCAGCCAAATAATGTCTATAGGAAGAACAGTGATTGGGGGAAAGGAAAACCAAACATCAATCAGCACATTGTGGTACCCTCTTTAACTCATAAAGGCTAATTATTTTGTTAGAAAAATGAAAAGTATTGTCAAAAGCTTGCTCTCTTATTAGGAAACTATTGGGTTAATACTAATACAGGGAGTAACAAACATGAGATGTTCATACTGCAAGACAGTCACCCACTTCATCAATCAGAACTACATGCAGCCCCCATGTAACTCAAGTGAAATTGGTGCATCAAAATATGAAGTTAATTACATAAATCAAGTTGAAAGGTATAAAAAATAACGACTCTCATAAACCATAGGTAGGGGGTTTTCTTTGTGCTTTTAATTCACATACAGCAAAAAAGTAGCGATGACCAACTGAGATACTTTTTAGCACGTCAAACTTATCCAGGGACTAGTGCTTTAAGTTGGCAGTGAGAATTATTCTAGTGCAATAAGTTGTTTAGTTATCACAGGCAGACAAACATGGAATATCTGCCCTGTGATGTGAATTGCACAGACTAGTCAAACTATTCTGGAATCTCCATACATATATATATTTGCAATAATATCAAATAAAATTAAGATGAAGACATCAGTACATCAAAGTCACTGTAAGTTATACTAGCTTATTTCCATACAGGAAAAATGTCTCTTCCTTTTAAGAAAGAAACAAGGTAAGCTAGTCTTAGTCCTAACGAAAGAAAGCCACCCCCTCACAGTTGATCACAATGCAAGAGAAATAAGTAACTACAGATTAAAATAAATGCAATTTAAAAGTTATTAACCGCAAATTTTAGATCAAGTACTGCAATTTTATTTTATTTTTGAAAAAAATGCAACTATTAAATAATGAGATAAGTACTGCTACGCATAGAAAACTTATTAATTGTAAATATAGGAGGTAATTTAAGTTCTTCCATTAATTTACAAAATATATATAATATTATAAAAATCTAGATATATCAAACCTCCTACTAAAACAAATCAAGCGGCTAGTATGCTAATTCAAGAAGTGAATTTACTCCTCTACCAAGTTTTCTTAAGCAAAGGAAATGCAAGTAAACCCAAGAATCGATTCGAGGAAGCTCAAGATGTGGCAGTGGATATAAACCAAATAGAAGAGATTAAGACGATAACTTGAAAAACCCTAGCTGCGAATTGAGGCTAAAAACAATTTTGTTGAACAAAACTCCCATATTTGGCACTTCTGTGGTTCTTCCATGCCATTCTTCGAGAAGTGATCAAGCACTGTTGTTATTGGATCTTGAGCGTAAGATGGATATCTGTGAACCAATAAGGGTTTAGAATAAGCAAATGGGCCGGATCTTGCTATGCCCATTTTGTAGTTGGAGATCCTAAAAAAATAAGGTCCAACCATTATAATATTAATTAGATTAGCCCACACTAAATCTCTATTGAAATTTAATTTTATGAATTATTATAGTTTCGAGATATTACTTTTAAGGGTAGTTTAGAAAACACACCTTATATTTTATCTATTTTATGATTCACACCCCGTTTTTGACGATTTTATAATTCGACCCACTTTTTTCTCTATAATTTTCGTTTAACACTTCGACGTTATTTTAACTAAGTAATATCGACCAAATAACTAAAATAACATCACCACCACTATTTTTTCTCTCTCTGCTCATCTCTAAAGAAGGCATGAGTAATTTAGATATTTAAAAAATATTTTATATATTATAACGAAATATTTTTTTGTTCGTATGGAGGGTATTAAATAAAAATTATAAGGAAAAAATAAGTGTTGGGTTATAAAAACCTCAAGGACGTGATGTGAATAACAAAATAGATAAAATATAAATATAATTTATAAGATTCCCTACTTTTAAATTTATGAATTATCTTTTTTTTTTATTAAGACTACTAATCTTTTATTTGAAAACGAACGAATTGTAGCTTACGGCTAGCTAATTGTAATCAACAAATCATAGCCACGTCCTTATCATAATTACAAGAATCTAACATTTATTAACCACTAATCAAAGAGATATGATGGCCATAATGGCTTCATGCTAACCATTCCTAACGACCGTTCACTTATCCGGAAATCAAGGTTAATAACAAAATTTAATTAACAGATACGTCATTAGATAACCTAAGTAATGCCACTTAATTAAACAATTAATTGACCACAAACCAACAAAAAGGAATCCAGTAATTAAAGTAGTCTCTCTCTTCTCCTCTTTTTCTTCTGAAATTTTATTAAAGTAGTCGTCCATCGCATCGAGATCATGGACACTATCACCTAACCCTCCTGCACACTCGATTAAGCCAAAAGGTAGAGGCCAAATTCTTGTCTCTTTCGGGTCCCACGTCTAATCCTTTTCCATTAGTCTTAATAAATAATGTCACTGTGGATGCTAATATGATATTAACCAATTGGTCCTTTTATTGGAAGAGTTGGCTTCATATTTTCAAGGACACATAATTGGGATTTTTTCTTCCATTTCACACCTTATCTTATTAATATAATGTCTCTTACATCATACCATTTTTCTAGTTTTTATATCATCTTCTATTTTAAACTATCACTATTTTTTAAATACGTGCTCTGAATATTTTTTGATTTAAAAAAAAAATAGTAGTTCAGAGTATCATACTAAATGGAATTATCCATTAAATTAATTATGTTCTTTAAAATAATGACATTTTGTTTATTTTTTGGTAAATATTTTTGTTAGTTTAATCTAATTAATTATAGTTAAAACTTAACTGATATGAGAATAATATAATATGACATGATAAAAGTGGTTTAAAACTTGTCAACAACCATTCAATGTTAACTGATATTAAAGCATAAGAAGCTGAATTAAATTCAACTATTTTGAGCCATTGCTAATTTTTAATACATTAATCCTTTTAATTATAATTTTTTACAAGTATCTATTTTATTAATTTTTATTAGATTTTTATTAAAAGTAACATGTACGTGTCACATAATTAATTTTAAGTCTTTTTAGATGAACAAAAAAATAATAAGGTGATGCATATAGAAAGAAATAAATAAATAATAGTTCTTGGGATCTTAGTGTAATTATACTTAAAAAAAATTAAAGATATTTATTTAATTCCTGTGAAATAATAAGTCACGTGAGTCCCACGTGACGATCTCCGTTCCCAAGTACGGCGGCCAGAATCTATAGTGGGGGGGAAGCTGGCGTGCCATTCGTCGTTGTTGTTTTGGCTATTTGTGGAGAAAGTCGTCTCCTTTTGCCCTTTTTTCCCCTTTCCCTCCGGCCCTTATCGCCAAAGGTCGCACCTTTTCCCCCTCTTTCCTACCCCTTTTCGCCCTTCTTCTCCGCCGCCGACCCCGCGATCTCGATCGGCCGCTCTCCTCCCCCTGCACCATCAGGTGCCCGCTTCTTCCTCGATCTTTCTTGGCTTTCGTCAAAGTTCTGGTCCTTCTTGATCTGATTCAGTTTCCCGTTCCCTCGCCCTTATTGGATTTTGTTATCTAGGGTTCAATTGGATGGTTCGCAAGATTCTGGCTTTGTGCTTAGTTCCTGGGAATTTGGGTGGAAAGCTTTTTATTTTGAATGCTGTCATACAAGAATAGCCAAGACGGGTGCTCTCTGTTGCGTGGCCGCTAGGCCACATGGAGCGAAGTCTAATCCTTCCAGTAGAGACTGCTCCATGGATCCTAGTGAGCCTCGTTGGCGAGTGAACTCGAGCTTTTCGCCTCCCGCGCCGCGAAGATGGGACTGCAGGTACCAGTCGGATGGTTTACCTCATAGGATTCATGACGCGCAATTGTATGGTTCATCAGTATCATCACAGAGTAAAGGAAGTAGGAGGAGGTTCGGCAGTGATCATCATCATCATTCTATTTCTGATGGGGCACTCTCTGATTTAGGGAGCCCAGCTGAGAATCTGCATGCTCCTCCTCGGTGGACTCCTTCGCTGCAAAGATTCGATCTTGGAGAGTTTTCTACTCCATCAGGAGGTAATTGATAGATATATTGGGATAAGTAGTTACAGCTGTTTGATGTCTTTGCGTACCTATGTTTTTCTTTTACATGACCTTGATTTTTTAAGCCCATAACTGGTTTCTAAGATAGTGTTATTTGTTTTTTTTAAAAGTAAATAAGGCCATTAAATATATGTTATGGTAATCATTTTAAAGTTGAGGTGAGCTAAGTAAACTCACAAGGTCACTTAGATTTTAGACAAGAAAAAAAAAGTTAGAAGACAGTAGGTTTTTTTGTTTTTCTAGGTTTAGCCCAGAAAGTCTGTAAGACGTTGTTGCCTGATAAGATAAGGCTTTATCTCGTCCTTATGTGCTAAAATCTCTAGCTAAATCTCGGCTTCAAGGAGTAAACATTCTGCTCTCTCTAGGAGTGGGAGTTTTGATGAATCTTAGCATATCCCATTCTATGTAGGATTGAAGTAGTCCTCCTCTGTAAGAATGTGAGAGTTTTTAAGGGGGATTAAGTAAGGAAAAGGGCAACCAGAGGAGGACTATTTGTAATCTTTTGTCGACACTTCGAACATGTATGAAATTGCTCCGTTGCACTTCAGGTGCCCCACCCTGTAGACCAGCCACCAAAAGCCTAGGCATGAAAGTGCTTCTCAGACATGCATATGAACCTCTATAAGTAAATTAAAAAGAAAAAAAATTGTTGAGTTTGCATATTGGAGGAGAATGCAGACTTAGGTCTTATAAAGTTGTTGTTGAGATATCTAACATAGATAGTCTTTCTATGATTGTTGCAATATTATGGAGGGAGTAGATTACATTGGAGTTTTTGTGCTGGCAAGTGCTAATCAACAGCAGCGGCGGAGACCGGAACTTGTATACTAGGGATGTGGGTTGCGGTGTCTAATATAAGTAATCATAGTGATATAACTTTCATATGTGCTAGTTATGTACTAAATAAACATATGTTGGCCGAGAATGGAAAAAGTTATAAGTTCTGAGCAACATAGGAGAAGTTTATTTATTTATTTCTTGTTCTGTAAAGTTAAGTTTCTGACCTCAAATTGAAAAATTTATCTAATGCTTTCCAAATTAGGAAACATGATAGACTATTTGGAGTCAAAACTGTTCAGTTGGAGGCTATAGGATCTTTTGGCTTCATCGCAAAGTATTTTCACCTATTAATCAGATTGATCTCGCATTTAGTTGATATTTAGTCTCATGTTTGTAGAACAAGGTCAGAACTTCTGTTATGCCATCAATCTACTCCCTTTCTTTTTCTTGCCTTTGTTACATTGTATTAGTTGATCATATCATTACCCACTATAGTTGTCATCGATATAAAGTGGAAATATTGACTTTCCAGTTGAAAAGCTTCTGTTTGATCAAATCAAAGCTTTCACTTCAACTATACTGAAGTATTAACTTGCTCAGATGAGCTTCCAAGAGGTTTTCCTTTTTTCCTTTTTTTTTTTTTTTTTTTTTTGTGATGATGATACCCTCGATATATGTACATGAACTGCAATACTGCATATATATGCCAATGACATTAGAGATTAAAAGTTTCAGAATCATTTTCTTTTTGTAGAAAATTTATGGTGCGATAATCATTTAATGTGGTTAGCAAACCTCCTTATATTTCTTTGAGTGTGATTGAACTAATCTTCAGTTCTTTCTATTTGCTTCAGGAGCAAGGCCGGAGACTTCTGTTTACCCCTGGTCTAGTGAGGTAAAATATCTTCTCCCAGTTCATCGAGACATTGATAACCTACTAAATTGTAAATATATGTTCATTCGGCGGTGTGCTTTCTCTGGAAGTTGAAAAAATGTTGCTTATGGACACTCTTTGAAATTATTCTACTTGTGGTTGCAGAGGCATTTCACTACTGCAAGTTCTGCATCCCCATTTGTGGAGTCCAGTCAGTGGGCGTCCACTAGCAAGCGTCCAATCTTCCTGCCATCTCGTAATTATTCAGGCAGGCGTTCATTCATGTCAAAACCAGTTTACCCCCTAGTGTTCCGAAATCCTGTTTCAGAAGCTGAAGCTGGTGGAATGCCTGAAACTAGTAATGATGGGAGGTTGACAGCTGGTCCTGATAGTTTGGCTTCACCTGCTTCCCATGAGAGCCTAATGAGCCCAGAGCTCAAGCTTCATAAGGCCCTGACTGAACTCCGAAAAATGGAGGATTCTCCAGAACCTAGTACAAGTTCAAGGAGGGAAGGTTTTAGATGGAGTAACTCTAGTAGTTTTGACTTTGGGTATGATGGAGATGCCATTGACATCACAGAGGACATTGGTATGGAATCCCAAAGATTCCCTACTAATTCAGTAAGATATGAGAAATGTGGGTTATGTGAGAGATTACTGTGGCAGAAGTCCCCTTGGAGTTCAAACAGGATTGTTAGAAGTAGCGATATGCCAATAGCTGGGGTTCTTCCATGCGGACATGTCTTTCATGCAGATTGCCTAGAGGAGACTACTCCAAAGATCCAAATTCATGAACCTCCATGCCCTTTGTGTCTGAGAGTTGCTAATGATGATCGAACTGTATCATTCTCCGAACCTCTTCAGGTGGCTCTAAGATCTGTTCGCAGGCTTCAAGGTCCTAACATTGCTTCTAGTAGCGTTAGCGGGACCAGCAATGTAAACTCCCCTCGGAATGAGGACTCCTCAAAGAGAAATCAGTCTCTTCCACTATTGAGACGCGGGGGCTCTCTGATGAGGAGTCATTTCAAGAAGCAGTTTGCATCTAAGCGGAAGATCGGGAAGGATCTCTTCAGTGCGAAAGTTTTTAAGAAGTTTGGATCATCAGCATCGTCATCATCTTTGCCACGGCAAGATAACCGTGATCAATCTGGGTGATCCTTAAAAGATAGATGGAATGCGATAACAGGGTAAAGCATCCAGATGTCCTTGTATTTTATGGGTCCACAGCAGTCCATGTACATTCTACTCTAGAGGCTGAAGATTTAGTCATAGAACCTTCTAAAGACTAGTTCGTTGTACACTGCTTATTTTCCATGGCAGGCATCAATACTGCGTTCTTTTTGTTGTATATTAAATATCTCATGGTTTTTTTTATAGATCACATGGAAAATATGAGGATGGATTTTGTTTTGTAATAAATCGTACCTACCAATTTCCTGGGTGAGGTGAAAGTTATGCTGGGGAAATTTGGATTGGCAACTGTTGATCATTGTTTGATTGTTTCGTAGAACCTAAAATAAGGAATTTGTGAAGATTTTCTACCTTCTCATGTGATTGCTATTTAAAATTAATATATAGTATTTAACTCTTTTGCTTGCAATCTTTTGTTGTTTTTATTACTTTCCCATTCTTAACTATCTCATAGAGAAAGATTAGCTTAACAAAATATCTAGGTATGACTACTTTGATTATTTTAGAAGGTATTTATTTCCTCATCAGTTTCACTTGCTATCCAAACCGATCAACTCTCTTTAAAGATGACAATACTTCCAAACCCAATGTCTAAACCTAACGAGTTCCAATTAGTGTTGTCCACCAAGAAGTAGGCAGACCCATCACCATTGGTACCTGATGCTCTTCTTCCAATGGCAAGAGAGGAGAGATAAAAAGAGACTAACCTATTTACTATTATACCATTTATTTATTTAATTATTAAATAAATCAACAAAAGATATAAGATCTATAAGATTACTCTTTAGGATAAATAATTATCCAAATTTATAATTTGATTACCGGTTTACCTTCTAATAAAAAAATTTTACTAGTAAAATTAAAGGATATTGCACTTTAGCTCATATCTTTTTAGTTTAAATATTTAATCTCTTTATAATCTTCGGCCATTATTTTTTTCATCATATTTAATCCAACTAAAATTTTGAATTCAAAAATTCTCATTAGAGATAAAAGTCATAAAAAATTGGATAAGCTTTCCGACACATACAAAATAATAACGATTATATTTCAAATAACAAAGATATGATAATATATATGCTTTCGTTATATGTTTGTCATGTAAAATTCAATTAGTTTTACTTTAGATGAGTTAAAAAGTCTCTAATCCTCAGCGATTTTGTTTCTAATGAGGATAATATTAGATAACTTTCATACCATTTTAAGAAATTTATATAAGAGCAAAACAATTTTGTCTTAATCTTAGTTCAGTTTTAATTATGTTTAGATTTAATTGAAGAAATGATAGTTTTAAGAGGACTCAATTATTTTGATGGTAATTATGATATTTGAAACGTTTTCACAAGAAACAGCTTCAAAGTTGATTACTTTTGCATATATTAGTCTTATTGGATCCGGAATTTGTGGTCAATAGCTAATTTAGAACTCTACTCTTTAAATCCTAGCCATTTAGACGTCAAGCATCAATTTCCAGCAAAGAGATCAATTTTCTTAAATTAAGCATGATTAAATTCATATTAGGAGCCCGTAATCCGTGTGTTTAGATGCATTGAAGAAAGTGTAACATAACAATTCCACGAGCAAACTGCTTTATTTTGTAAAACTAGTTAATTATTAGAAAAAACAGACAAGTAAGGCATAGAAAAAGATAGATGTTCTCTAGTACTGGTAACAGTTGAGTTTTCAGTTAGTCAGAACTACTCTGCTCCAGTACCTTTCTCTCTAATTACATCTCTCATTGAGGTACTCTTCTCTTCTTTCTTCTCTAGGAGGAGCTTGTGGATATGGAAACATCTACAGTGAAAGGATATGGGAGTAACACAGCAGCACTAAGCACTGGTCTGTTCAACAATGGGCAGAGGTGTGGAGCTTACTTTGAGATCAGATGTGCCGATGACAATGGATGGTGCCTTCCTGGGACTAGTATAGAAGGTAAGAAGCATAGTTAACATCATTTCTGGTAATTCTTCTGGTACAGCTCACCATTAATGGCCATGCATAATTCAAGCTAGTACTGATCACCAACGTCGGCGGTGCCGGCAAAGTGATTGCGATCTCCATTAAAGGCTCCAGAATAATCTGTCTATTGACAAGTTAATTGTATGCCAGATTATTCTGTTGCATTAGACTGTTGCTGTAAGTAGAAGCAACAATCCAAGTACTTGTTTCCCCTGCTGAGAAAAATGAGACAGATTAGAAACAGTCATTCTAAACCAGCAATTTAAAGCTAACATAAAGCAGTTACAATAACAATAGAATGCTTGCTTCCCACTCTGTATATTGCAAATTTACACAATAAAATTAAATGGGGAAATAACAATGGCAAGCTTCAATCTTATTACAAATAAGGGATAAACAAACTTTATTACATTGCAAACTTACAGAATAAATAGAGATTGAAGTATGAACACACTGTGCTGAAGAAACATCAAACAATATAATTTTGATACACAATATATACTAGTATTTATTTTGCCAATTAGACAAACACATGATAGCAGAAGAAAGGTGCATTGATCCCGTTTTCTTTATTATGTCGAAGTAAATCGTCATGCCAGATTGAGGAACTCCGTTTCCTTTAGGATGTGATGACCAAAGTAATTTGGATTTGGAGAGAGGGAAGAAAGCCTGATGGCAAGGCCGGGAGACAGAGCGAGCAATGTTTACGCGGTCAGCTCAAAGCAAAGGAAATAAATAAAGGAATATGATTTTATACTCATTTGGCTGCTGGCATTAATCTTCTCGCAACTCCCAAGGAAAAGGGTAACCTAATGCAAGAAATATGAGAGGAGATTATCAGCTAGCTTAGCAAAGAAGAAACGTGACTAAGAAAACGTGTTAGGCGACAAATTAATTAACATGCGACATATTACATACCTTTTGATATTCTGATATTCGGAATGTAAGATATCTTATCCCAATCTTTACCCGTCTCTTTCTCAGTGCGTTTCTTTTAGCTTTCGGTGCATAGCTCGATATCTAATATCTCCAGTGCAGTGAGATGTTGAATGCTCTTAGGTAAACGATCGATGAGCTGGCAACCTTCGATCTTCAAGGATCGCAACGAGGAGAGTTCCCCCAACCATTCTGGAAATGTGGCAAGTGATTTGCAATAACTAATTTCCAAGGTTTCGAGAGAGGTGAGGAGGTGTCGGATGCTCCATGGCAAATTGATCATATCTTCAAGCCAGCCAATGCTCAAGTGTTTTAGGGACATTCCATCACAAAAATCTAGCCCCGTAAGAAGTGGTAGCATTGAGCTTCCTTCCTAGATTCAATGTCTCAACTGATGGTGGAATACCTGGTCGTACTCGTAGCTTGGGACAATCAGAGATTTTCAACTTTTCAAGGCAAGGGAACAGGGATGCTCCTCTTTCTCCATCCCCTGCCACTGCAGCCGTTACCCATTCTTCGAGCTCCGGCATATTACGGAGCCCTAGTGTTTTCAGTGAGGAGAATGATGTACCTGCAGTATTTCTGGCCCCACAGAATTCCTCACTTATTCTCCTTATTTTTGGCATATCCAAAATATTTATCATCTCAAGGTTAGTTAGGCAGCTGCCCTAGCACGGGCAAGAGTTCACAAACACAGATTTCAAAAAGATCGATCCTGACTAGATTTGGGAGAAATGACTCCATTTGAGTCCTCATCCAACTAGGGAACATTGTGCCATTGTAATTCCAGATGTGTAATTTCTGCAAATTCTGATGTGGTTGGAGTGCTTCTAGCATGGCCTCTGCAACCCCTCCTTTCCCATTCTCACACTCATATATTAGCGATTTGATACTCCCTCCTCTCTCGTTTAAATTTGTTCTCTATGCATCAGCAATGTTGGACGCTACATATGTATCAGGCCCAAGTTCTAGTGGCTCACTTCTTTGGATCTTTAGATGTCTCATCTCACAAATAGCTTTCAGTGACTCAATAAGCATTCTACACCTCTCAATGTCTAGTGTTCTCAACTCCATGAGATTATCTAGAGTTTTAGGTACATTTTTAAGATTTAGACAACCTTGTAAATTCAATGAACGTAGTTTTTGGAGGCTCCCAATTGAGTCAGGAAGTCCCCAAAGTCCTCTAGAAAAGGAGAGATCGAGGTGCATCAAATTAGTAAGTTTGTCGATAGATACAGGAAGAGCATGGATATTAGAACAACCACTGATTTTTAATATCTCCAAATTCACAAGATTGCCTAGAGATTCAGGTAGGCTTTCAATGCAACGACAGTCTTCGAAGCTCAATGTCTTCAAATTCACAAGACTGCCCAAAGATATAGGTAGACTTCTAAGATTACTACAATTTTCGAAATTCAATGTCTTCAAATTCACAAGACTGCCTAGAGATATAGGTAGACTTATAAGATTACCACAGCCTTTGATGTTCACTATCTCCAAATTCATAAGATTGCCCAGAGATTCAGGTAAACTTTTAAGATGAAAACAGTCTTCAATGTTTAATGTCTCCAAATTCACAAGATTACCAAGAGATCCAGGTAGAGTTGAAAGGAAAATGCAGTCAGCAAGTTTTAAATAATTTAGTTTTCGGAGGTTCCCAATAGAGTCAGGAAGAGTACGCATAACCAAATTGTCTAATATTATCAACCTCTCTAAGGTGCAAAGTTTTCCTATCCTTTCATCTAGTTGAAGAAAACTGCCCGAAAGTTTGAGATACCTTAGTTGTTTCAACTTGTACGTTGAAGTCGATAGATTGTAAATGGAACGATCACTCAAATCTAAGACTTTAAGACACTTAGTGTATGAGAATATTTCCTCAGGAAGGTACCAGCATTGTTGGAAGTATAATGCTCTTACCTTGCGCAGTAAATCTACCCGGAACTCCGATGGTTGATGGTATCCGATTATTGATGCATAACGGCACTCCTCGAGATTAATTTTTGGGCTCTTTCCAACTTCTAAGACTGAAACTTCATCGCCAGCAATAGATCTTGCAAGATCGTACACCAAGTCGTGCATCTTGTAGTATTTTGCTCCACATTCTTCAAGAAATGAAATTGCCAGCAGGTAGTTGACATAATAATCACCAACATGTTGTTTCTGAATGAACCTTTGAGCAATCCATTGCTGAATCAGCATGTCTTTGTCTAGCCTAAAGGCTTTGGGATACAAGGAGCAATAAACGAAGCATAATTTCAATGCGGAGGAGGGCATATATTGATAGCTCAACTTTAGAGAGGATATGATTTCATTCTCTGACGGGTTTCCACCTCCCTCTTTCTTCAATTTCCAAAATTCACTATCTAATACTTCCTTCCATGCGTCTTCCCCGCTCTTAAAGCAGAGCATGCCTCCAAGAGCCTTTGCTATCAAAGGTACACCTTGACATTTATTTGCTATTTTTTTATCTCCAATTGATACTAGCATATGTTTATTTTTTTCACTAGCTGACGAGAATGCCCTTTGCTTGAACAGCTTCAAGCAAACATCATCTGACAAGCGCTTCAACTTATGTGGGGTTTCAGTGCTCATGATTAGAGGAACTCGATCACTGCGTGTAGTCACTATTATTTTGCTCTCTCCTTTACCACCTGCTGGTAATATTTGCTTCAATTCTTCCCATTTTTGATGGTCTTCATTCCACACATCATCCAAAACAATCAAGTAGCGCTTATTATCTAGAATTTCTTTGACTCTTTTCGCATTGAAATCGAAATCGCCAAGGCTATTCCTATTTTCAGTTCCCGATGATAATAGCATAGCTTCAACTAACTTTTCCAGTTTGAAGTCCATAGCATGAACCCATATCTTCGGGTCAAAGGTATTCTTTATCCTGTCATCGTTAAAGATTAGTTTGGCAAGCGTCGTCTTCCCCAGGCCCCCAATGCCGACTATTGGAATAATAGAGATAGCATCACTTGGAAACAACAACCTGTTTATTATCTCTGTCGCCTCTTCCCCTCTCCCTAAAACATCATCTCTGTTCACAACGGAGATGGTCTTGCGGCTCTCAATTACTTCTTGTTGATAAGTGGTGGGGGCCTCCTCCCTGAGATTGTATGTGCTTCTTTTTGCTGCAATCTTCTCTAATCTCTTCCTCATCCCTTTTAATCTGCAAGCCATAATTGGGGTTGAAAACGTTGATTTGGTTTGGAATTCGTTCAACATGTCCTCAACATCATAGGCCGCAGCTTTGAGGCTCTTCAACCAGAGGCGCACGGCTTCGTTCTCGAGAGATTGCTTCTCGGCATCATTGAGGACTGCTTGAATTAATTCCAGGGTGTTCTTCATGTCTTCGAGGTCCTTCTTGAAGTTCGGTAGCAGTTTAATCTCCGACCATAGCCCGGAGCTCAACTTGCTAACTAGCTCCTTCACGACGGCAGATGCAAGAAGTTCTCCCACAATCACCATACCGACTAGATCTCGTACAACTCCAAAGTGAAGAAAGGAAATTGGATGCTAGAGAGAGAGGAACGATTATCAATATAGCTAAGCTTTTGGTTGTCTTTTGAATGATGATGATGATGATGATGATTATTATTATTATTATTATTATTATTATTATTATTATTATTATTATTAGTTAAATGATTCAACGAGAAGTATTAATTTCACTCTGATTAAATAATACTAAATAAAATTAATCAAAAGTATCGGTCACTTTTTTAAATTATAAAAGTAAATTAGTTATATTTTATTTCTCTTAGCTATCTATTTTTTTATAAAAAATAAAAATAATAATAAATTGGTAGAAGTCGATATTCCTAATAGTAAGGAAATATTAATAAGAATAAGCAATAAGAAAATACTTAAATTTTAATATTTTATAAATTAATCTAATCACATATGTAAAATGTCTTATATACCCTTTAATTTATAAAGGATAAAAATTATTTTTAATAACTAATTGAATTATTGCTCTTATTATTATTATTATTATAGATTTTGATAAATCACACCGTACATTTCTCTATTTTGTGATTCACACTCCGTCTTCAAGGATTTTATAACTCGACTTATTTTCTCTGTAAATCTCATTTAACATCCTAAGTTAACTTAGACAGTATTAAAAAAATATTCTATTATAATATACAAAGTAATTTATAAATACCTAAATTATCCCTATCTTCTTCATCCTTTTTTTCTTTTCCCAAAAAGAAGAAGAAGAAGAAAAGGAGGAGGGAGGAGGGGGAGGAAGGAAGATTAGGAAAGTTGGTGACGGTGGCAACAATGACAACAATGACGACCACAATGACAACAACGATGACTACAGTGGAGAAGGTAGGTCGGAAAGATAATGAATAGATATAAAAAATGAGATGAAATGATGATGATAGTTTTGTAATTTGGTCTAGTTAGTCAAAATAACATCAAAGTGTTAAATGATAATTATAAGGAAAAATGAGGGATCAAATTATAAAATTCTCAAAAACAAAGTATGAATCACAAAATAGATAAAATATAAGGTATGATTTATAAAAATATATATTATTATTATTATTATTATTATTATTTTGAAAGGGAGAAGATTGACTTTTGAAGTCTCTGGCTGCCACGTGAACGACATCATCAATTGCCTGATGAAAGAAGACATCCGAAAGTGGATCCCAATACAAACTGTTGGCTAGTTCAACTGAAAACTTAATGAATGTCTTCCAAAACCGGACACAACTAGAATTTGATCTGACTTATGACTTATCTTATTACCCTTCGGCCCTTCCTCCATAAAATATTTATTGGATTCCTTCTTTCCTTCAAATAGTTATCCTGTTAATATATTTTCAATTTTATTGCTTGGTGCTTCTTTTAACTATCTAAATTTTCAAATAGAAAATCAATCAAAAAAGATAAGCAAAATAAATTTTTTTATCATTTTTAAATAATATCAAATTGAGTAAAGGTTATTTTATCAGAATTTTAATACAAATAATATTATTTATACTACATGTGCAAGAGGTTAAGAAATTTATTTTTTAAGAGTTTTCATCGAAGAGTAAGAGATTTATAAAAAAAATTCAGTTTTACTATATTTTCACAATAAAAAGAGATTGTGATGTCTTTATATTTCTACTAGATTAGAAATATCTGGATTAAATAGAATTTTAGATTTATGGAATTATTTAATATTTTATCTTTATTTTCAAATATAACATATAAAAAATATATCTTCTCATATATTTTATTTGTAGAAAAAGATCCTTTTAAAAAATATTATTTATGGGATGAGAATTTTTATGGGATCAAATACAATAGTATCATTTATTAATAGTTTCTAATGTAAGAAGAATTGAAATATATATTTTTAAAAATATTAATATCCTAATTTATAGATAATTCATGCTTAAATTGTATTAAGAAGAATCAAGAATATTGATGATAAGGGAATTACGATATTTGAAATTTAAAATAAATCAGTATAAATGAATATCGATAAAAGTGAAATTCAAAATCTAGATTTTTTAAGAAGATAAATTCAAAAAAAAAATTAGAATGTGGCATTACAACATGCACTCTAAGTGACTCTATCGAAATTAAAAAATAAAATTTTAATTTTCATCCGTGATGACTTTGATCTTACTCAACTACTATTAGAAAAGTCATTAAGGTATTATAGAGGTACTTTCTGTAATTTTAATTGGATCAACTATCTCAAAAAAAAAATCTTGAGTGCTAACTTGATCGTGAATAGTAATGCGATGCGGCCATAGGTCAAAATAATTATTGATGAGATAATATGAAATATATCCATTTTCATGGTTACCACACCAGTATACTTTTAATAGACATCAATTCTCTTTTAATAGACATCAATTCTTGTTATATTTATTTATTTAATATGAGATGTTATGAATGAAAGTAAGTGGCAAAAAAAATATTAATTTACTAAGACACTTGTATATATCATTATCATTTATTTTCTACTACTATATGTATCATGTATTGATTTTTATCATTAGATATATTTCTAGTAGAGTGGGCTATTTGTTTAGCGTCAAGCTTATGAGTATTTGTCATATTGTAGGAAACTAAGAAGCCGACTATAAAGGATTTTGAGGACCGAGTATATTTTTTTGTAGTGCCACCTTCACCTAAGATTTGATCATCATTTGAGTTTTTATGATTTTCTAGTTTTATCCTTGAAATTCACAATCATCATGTTCTCAAATCGGAGCATGGTAATTGGACTTCTCTAAATTTCTAACTCCTAATAAAAATAAAATATTAAATGGTATCACCAATAAAAGGGAGTGAGATTTAGGGTACCATATTCATAAAATAGGGAGAAGAAAAGTGTTAATTATATTTTGACTCTAACTACCAGTTTTTATCACTTTCACTCTCAAGAGAGAGAAAAAGTGGACACATACACTCGCTGAATTATCTAATCGTATCACTAAACCTCTCTACTAAAATTTATATTAAAATTTACCACTAATTAGATAGATAAATATATTGTTACTTTCTCTTTCCCTCTTATTATAAATAGATTGTATGCTACTAAAGGAGAAAATTGTGCCATTGGAAGACGAGTATTTCTATATATTTATTAGGTTAATTAAAATTTTAGGATTATTTCTATCAAAGTTTTTTATAAAATATTAATAAAGGAGGCTTAACAATATATTTAAATAGTTTAAGAGGTATATATTTTTTTCTGAGAAAATGAAAGTGATACAGTGATAGTTGAGAAGATCATGATATGATTAACCGAAAGAAAAACCTAGAAAATAGTGTGAGAGAGAGAAAGTATTATAGGGATGACGGCATAATTTGGCCGTACTCAAGTGAGAAGAAGAAGAAAGAAAGGAAGAAGGAAGACGATCATAGTTGAAGAAAAGAAATGAAAAGAAAAAAGCAGTTGTTGAGATAATACATGCGGTAAGAAAAACAAGGAAAATTTGTATATAACACCCTATCTTTTAGTTAAATTTGTATTTACATCCTACATTATTACTATTTGCAGATTGAGCCCTGTGATTCAATTAATATTTGCAGAAAACATCATGTGTTAGATTTTAACCAACACCATTTGGGCAGATAGGAATATTTCATCAAATTTACAATTAATTTTCTTAAATGATAAAAATACCTTTATACTTCTTCCTCCCTATTTCTACTTCTTCTCTCTTCCTCTCTTTTAGGGCATAACCCTATAACTTTTTTCGATCAAGAAAATGTAAGATTTTCTCTTCTAACAACTCTCTCTTCTCCTCTTTTATCTTGGGTTTGATATTTTCTTTAGATTTAGCTTTAGATTTGAGAAATGGTATAGTTTCGATTTTTGGAAATAACACAGCTTGGGTTTTACTGATCAAATCCTAAACCTACATCCTATTTGAAATGTTAAAGTATGGATTTTAGAAATGGCATACCTATTAGCTAATCAATGAGCTTAAATTTACTTTTAATGTAACTCTCAAAAGAATTAATGTCAACATCAATGAGCTCAACTATCAGTAGGGTGTTTTCTGCAAATATTAATTTAATCAAAGGGCTCGATCTGCAAATAGTAAAAACGTAGGGTGTAAATATAAATTTAGCTAAAAGTCAGGGTGTTATATACAAATTTCTGTTTATAAAGATATAACAAATAAATATCTCTTCTATTTTATTTTTTACAAATAAAGTATCTTCTATTTTTTCCTGTACATATTATATATATAGATAAATATTTGCAGAAATCCAAAATCTCCTTCAATTAAAATATTTTCAGCCTCTCAGAAATATAAAGACATCATAATATTTAAATAATGAACTTCTTAACCTCTTATGCATATAGCATATCTAACATCATCCATATCAAAATCCTCATGTCATTAATTTGGACATTGTAAAGTAAATCTAATAGAATATTATTGAATACAATGATAAAATATATGAATTGAAATTTACCTTGATTGTTTAATCTCAAATAATCTGGTTCGATCTCCCCTCTCCACTTCTGTTTTTCTCTCTTCTCCTTTCTCGTTCCTCTCCCTTCTTTCTTGCACCGGATCCCTCACTTCTCTCTCTCTTCTAGCAGCTACAGTAACCGAAGCCTCTCCTTTTTATTCTTTTTCTCTTTCCTCCTCTCTCCCCCTTTTATAGATAAAAAGATAGTCTTAGGATTTTTACATATTGTTTATTTAGAGAGATATAATATATATAAAAGATTTTGATCTAATCTAAACCTTAAAATATATAAAAAAAATAAAATGAAATATATTTGTTGTACAATATAGATTATCTCTGACCTTCTATTTCAAAATTTTGGGTTATTACAACTGGCGGGGAGATTTACTTGAATTTAGTATTGCCTAACGACAGAAGACATCTGGAAGTGCATACCAACCTTCTCTGTTTTTTTTTATAATTTCATTTTGAGAAAATTATATTCCTTATCAGCCCATAGAAACTGTTGGCCAGTTTGGAAAAGCTTAATCAAAGTCCTCCGAAACCAAAGATCTAAGATTTGATCGAGTTATCCTGTTGCCAGTTGCTCAATAAAATAGTTAGATTCCTTCTTTCCTTTTTGTGTTCCACTATATCACCTCCGACAATAGAGCTTATAAACAATTAGGATGCCAAACAGATGAGTGATTAGCAATAGAGCTGAGCATTTGGTTTGACTTTTGAGGTCTCCGGCTGCAACGTGAAAGGCATCACTGCGGATATTTAATTGAATTTAGTAGTGCCTGACGACAGGAAACATCTGGAAGTGGATCCCAATAGAAACTATTGGCCAGTTTGGATTTTGGAAGCTTAATATAAACTAAGATTCTTCTTCTTCTTCCTTCTTGTATGTTAGAAACAACCATTCTAGCTAGCAATTTAAAGCTAACATAAAGCAATCACAACAACAATGGTAAATAGAATTATGTACACAAGCTTCAATCTTATTACAATAGGGTTCTACAAACTTTATTACGTTACAAAAACTGACAGTACGTGGAGATTGAAATATAAACACACTGAAGAAACATCGCACTATATATGGTTCCTGCAATTAAGCAAGATCACAACTGCAGCAATAGTTCTGGTCATACAACATATATTACTATTTAATTTGCCAATTAGATAACCACATGATAACATAAGAAAGGTGCTTTGCCTCCTTTTTTCTTTAGTTCCTCGAAGTAAATTGTTTTGCAAGATTAAGGAACTCCGTTTCCGGTAGGATGTGATGACCAAAATAATTTGTACTTGGAGGGAAGAAGTCTCACAACAAGGCCTGGAGACAGAACAAGCATTGTTAAAGCGGTCAGCTCAAAGGTAAAGAAAAAGGAATATGCTTTTATACTCACTTGGTTGCCGGCATTAATCTTTTCACAATCCATAGGGTAACCTAATATAATACAACAAATACGAAAGGAAGTTATCAGGTAGCTACCGGAGAAGAAAAGCATATTGCGTACCTTTGTATATTCTTTTATTCTGGATGTGAGATATATTATGCTAGTCTTTACCTATTTCTTTCTCAGTGTATTTTCATAAGCTTTCGCTGCAAGCCGTGATATCTAATGTCTTCAGTGCAGTAAGATGTCGAATGCTCTCAGGCAAATAATCGATGAGTGGGCAATCACGGATCTCCAAGGATCGCAATGAGGAGAGGTCCCCCAACCATTCTGGAAGTGTGGCTAGCGATTCACATTCTTCTATTCTCAAGGTCTCAAGGGAGCTAAGGTGTCGAATGCTCTCTGGCAAACTGATCCATTCTTCGAGATCGTTGATGCTCAAGTGTTTTAGAGACATTTGACAACCATCCAGCCCCGTAAGAAGTGGTAGCACTGAACTTTCTAAATCCAATGTCTTAACTGATGGTGGAATACCTGTTCGTACTCGTAGCTTGGGACAATCAGAGATGCACAACTCTTCAAGGCAAGGGAACAGGGATGTTCCTCTTTCTCCGTCCCCTGCCACCACAGCAGTCACCCATTCTTCAAGCTCCCACATATTTGTAAGCGTTAATCTTTTCAACGAGGGGAATGATATACCTGCTGCGTTTCTTTGCCCACAGAACTCCTCACTTATTCTCCTTACCTTTGGCATATTATCAACAACTATCACCTCAAGCTTAGGCAGCTGCCCCAACACGGGCAGATCTTCAGAATCATAAATACTAAAAAGTTTGATCTTGATTATATTCGGGAGAAATGAGTCCATCTGGCTTCTCATCCAACTAGGGAACATTAAGCCTTGATAGCGTCGGATGCACAATTTTTGCAAATTTTGGTGCGGTTGGAGTGCACCTAGCATGGCCTCTCCATCCCATCCTTCTTTCCGCATACACTCATAACTTAACGATTTGATACCCTCTCTCTCATTTAAATTTATTCTCTTAGCATCACGGATGTTGCGCACTATATTTCCTGTAGGTGGACCATCAAAAAGGTGAAGTTCTACATCACTATCACTATCGGGCCCAAGTTCCAGTGGCTCCTCTCTTTGGATCTTTAGATGTGTAATATTATAGATATCTTTGGGCAACTCATCGAGCATTGCACACCCCCGAATGTCTAATATACTCAAGTTCATGAGATTGCCGAGAGATTTAGGTAGAATTCTAAGATTTAGACAACTATTTAAGTTCAATGAATGTAGATTTTGGAGGCTCCCAATTGAGTCGGGAAGTTTCAAAAGTCCTCTAGAAAAGGAAAGATCAATGTAGATCAAATTGTTGAGTTTGCCGATAGATACAGGAAGACCACGAATAATGGAACAATTATTGATATTCAATGTCTCTAACTTTACAAGATTGCCCAGACATTCAGGTAGGTTTTGAAGATCATGACAATCAGTGATGCTTAATGTCTCCAAATTTGTAAGATTGCCTAGAGATTCAGGTAGGTTTATAAGATCGGTGCAACCATTTAGTTTTAAATTACTTAATTTTTGGAGACTTCCAATGGAGTCAGGAAGAGTACGGATAAACCAATTGTCTGATATTATCAACCTCTCTAAGGTCCAAAGTTTTCCTATCCTTTCATCTACTTCTCGAAGATCGCCCGAAAGATTGAGATACCTTAGTTGTTTCAACTTGTACATTGAAGTCGGTAGCTTATCAAAGAAAGGACCGCTGAACTCTAGGACTCTAAGACATTTAGTGCATGAGAAGATATCCTCAGGAAGAGAACTGCAGTTTTGGAAGTGTAATGCTCTTACCTTCCGTGGTAAATCTTTCTGGAGCTTCGATGGTTGATGGTATTGGATCATTGATGCATAGAGGCACTCCGTCGCATTAGTTATTGCGCTCACTCTACTGTCTAAGACTGAAACTTCATCCCCAGCAACTGATCTTGCAAGGTCATACACCAAGTCGTGCATCTTGTAATATTTTACTCCAGTTTCTTCAAGAAATGAAATTGCCAGCAGGTAGTTGACATAGTCATCACCAACATGTTGCTTCTGAATGAACCTTTGAGCAATCCATTGTTGAATCAGCATGTCCTTGTCTAGCTCAAAGGCTTTGGGATACAAGGAGCAGTAAACGAAGCATAATTTCAATGCAGAGGGCATATATTGATAGCTTAACTTTAAAGATGATATGACTTCATTCTCTGACGAGTGTCCAGCTTCTTCTTTCTTCAAATCCCAGAATTCATTATCTAATACTACCTTCCAGGCGTCTTCCTCACTCATAAAGCAAAGCATGCCTCCAAGAGACTTAGCTATCAAAGGTACACCTTGACATTTCATTGCTATTCTCTCTCCAATTAATACTAGGTTATCTTTCGCAGCACCTGTCAACAATGCCCTTTGCTCGAATAGTTTCAAGCAAGCATCATCTGACAAGCGCTGCAACTTATGTGGGGTTTCAGCGCTCATGATTAAAGGAACTCGTTCACTGCGGGTAGTCACTATTATTTTGCTATCTCCTTTACCACCTTGTAGCACTTGCTTGAAGTCCTCCCATTTTTGCCCGTCTTCATTCCACACATCATCCAAAACAATTAAGTACCTCCTACCATTGAGAATTCGTTGTACTTTTTCCATGTTGGACTCTGAATTGCCAAGGCTATTCCTATTTTCAGTTCCCGATGACAATAGTATATCTTCAACCAATTTTCCCACTTTGAAGTCCATAGCATGAATCCATATCCTGGGTTCGAAGACCTTCTTTATCCTGTCATCGTTAAAGATTAGTTTGGCGAGCGTCGTCTTCCCCAGGCCCCCAATGCCAACTATAGGAATAATAGAGAGAGCGTCACTTGGAGACAGCAACCTGTTTATTATCTCTGTCGCTTCTTCACCCCTCCCTAAAACATCATCTGGGTTCACTGCGGAGAAGGTCGTGCGACCCTCAATTATTTCTTTTGGATTAGTGATGGAATCCTCTCTCAGACTGTATTTGCTTCTTTCTGCTGCGATATTGTCGAGTCTCTTTTTTATGCCCTTCAATTTGTGAGCCATGATTGGGAGGTCCAGAGAAAAAAATGACTTGGAGCTGGAGAAGCAGTTTAATACCTTCGCATCCTTTGATTGGTTATGGATGTGGAGTTGGTCCAACACGTCCTCAATGTCGTAAGCTGCAGCTTTGAGCCTCTTCAACCAGAGGCAAACAGATATTTCCTTGAGAGATCGATTCTGGGCATCATCAAGGACTGCTTGAATTGAGTGCAGGGTTGTCTTCATGTCTTCTAGTTCCTTCTTGAAGTTCAGTAACAGCAGTCCAGGTTCCGACCACAGCCCGGAGCCCAACTTGCTAAGTAGCTCCTTCACAACAGCAGATGCAAGAAGTTCTCCCGCCATCATCAAACCGGCTAGATCTTGTAGGACTCCAAAGTGAAGAAAGGAAATTGGATAGCAGAGAGATGAATGATGTTGTGGTTGACTAACAAATCTCTGGCTATGATGTGGAGATATGGCCAGCGATTTATTATTTGAATTTACTCTCTGGTTGTTTGTTCTTTTAATTTCTTTGGAGAAAGGCATATTGTTCTTCAGCCAATGAAAATTTGTTGCCGCTTGTAAGCTAAACCAAACAACAACAACCAAAATTTGATTTAATTATCTTGCGGCCACTTGCTCCGTATTAACAACCATGCAACTTGAACAGATTTCTATAAATCAATTAGGTTGTTCATTTCTTTTTCCGCTTCCAAATTTACCTAATTATTCTATTCTTTAACCTAAGAATGAATAATTTAATCTGAAATAAATTATCAACCACAGTATAATAGAAGATTAAATTTGGCATTTTCTTCTCTATTGGATTACTTATTTTATACGATAAAATTTGAGTAACTCCAAATGGCCGTGTTTGCACTAGATTTAGTTCGGGTTTCTAGGTGTTCGATAAAAGGCCGCAGATATTGATGACTCAGATCAATATAATCTAATCTTATCGATTTAATTAAACTATAATCAGAGGCATCACTTCCACAAATTGACAAGTTAATTGTACGCCAAATGATACTGTTGCCTTAGACTATAGAAGCAGCACTCCAAATATGTCTTCACCCTAATGAACAATCTGATATACTTCTTCAAGCACAAAATTATTGTCAGAAATAACAAGGGAGCTGAACAAGATTTATTTATAATACACAAACTTCAATCTTATTACAAATAAGGTCCAATCTCTTATTCAGTTATATGCCCGTATGCAAGGGCTGGAAGTAGAAAGATAAGCTTTGAAGTTTATATACCTATTACATTTTAATATACGTATATTTAAACTTCGGGTATACACATGAAAAGCAATGGTTTCTAAAGGGCATGCCTGCAAAGGACCTACTTATAAGCATCACTTCTGTCAATTAGCAAGTTAATTGTATGCCAGATTATACTGTTGCTGTAAGTAGAAGCAACAATCCAACTACTTCTTTCCCCTGCAGAGAAAAATGAGACAGTTTAAAAACAGCAATTCCAACCAACAACTTAAAGCTAACATAAAGCAGTCACAATAATAATATAATGCTTGCTCACACTCTTGTATATTGCAAACTTTCACAATAGAATTATCGTGGGAAATAAAATTATAGTTTAGTACGCAAGCTTCAATCTTATTCTAAATAGGGTTCCAACAGAATTTATTACATTGCAAACTTACACAATAAGTAGAGATTGAAATAGAAAGACACTGAAGAAATATCTCATTATATATGATCCCTGCAACAATTCTGATGCACAATATATACTAGTATTTATTTTGCCAATTATATAAACAAACACATGATAGCATGCTTTCATTCCCTTTTCTTTATTTTGTCGAAGTAAATTGGCATGCTAGATTGACGAACTCCGTTTCCTGTAGGATGTGATGACTAAAATAATTTCGACTCGGAGGGAAGAAGGCAAGGCATGGAGACAGAATGAGCAGTCTTAAAGCAGTCATCTCCAAGGTAAAGATAAAAAGATAATAATAATAATAATAATAATAATAATAATAATAATAATAATAATAATAATAATAATAATAATAATAATAATAATAATAAACTAATCTGTATTTACTATGTAAATCTTTAATTATAAAGAGTTTCTTGATTCTAATCTCTCTTAATATAATGGCAGCTAGCTCTTTTGATATTTTTCTTAAACATCAAAGCCTTAAAATTACGTTTCAGAATTTATAGGGCTGACTTAAGTTAGAAAATCTCGCGGGACGTTAGAACGCTCGCGGGGCCCATTCGAATACCCCCGAAATTCTGATTCGAAACGCAGAATGACGTTCGAACACCTGCAAATATAATTACTCACGAGTTGCGTTCGAACACCTGTGGGCTATTCGAACATCTGTAAAAGCAATTACTTTTGAGCTTTTTTGTTCGAATGCCCTAAGGTCCATTTGAACACCTTAACATAGCAAGTCTAGAAAATACTATAATTTGAATTTGAGCCAAATTTTAACACATTTCGGTAAGATGTGATGACCAAACTAACTTGGACTAGGGACGAATCCTCACGACAAGGCGTGGAGAAAATGAGCAGTCTTAAAATAGTCATCTCGAAGGTAAAGAAAAAGATGAAAATGAAAAACCATTAACATCACGGAGGACATTGGCATAGAATCTCAAATATTCTCTACTAATTTAGTAAGATATAAGAAATATGGGTTGTATGAGAGATTACTATGGCAGAAGTCCCCTTGGAGTTCAAACAGGATTGTTAGAAGTAGTGATATGTCTATAGCGGCAGTTCTTCCATGCACATGTCTTTCATGCAGATTTCCTGGAGGAGAGTACTACAAAGATCCAAATTCATGAACCTCCATGTCCTCTACAGTGAAGGATATGGGAGTAACACAGCAGCACTAAGCACTGGTCTGTTCAACAATGGGCAGAAGTGTGGAGCTTACTTTGAGATCAGATGTGCCGATGACAATGCATGGTGTCTTCCTGGGTCTAGTATAGAAGGTAAGAAGCATAATTAACATCATTTCTGGTAATTCTTCTGGTACAGCTCACCATTAATGGCCATGCATACTTCAAGCTGGTAGTGACACCAACGTCGGCGGTGCCAGCAAAGTGATTGTGATCTCCATTAAAGGCTCCAGAATAATCTGTCTATTGACAAGTTAATTGTATGCCAGATTATTCTGTTGCGTTAGACTGTTGCTGTAAGTAGAAGCGACAATCCAGGAACTTGTTTCCCCTGCTGAGAAAAATGAGACAGATTAGAAATAACCATCCTAACCAGCAATTTAAAGCTAACATAAAGCAGTTACGATAACAATAGAATGCTTGCTTCACTCTTATTACAAATAGGGATGAACAAACTTTATTACATTGCAAACTTACACAATAAGTAGAGATTGAAATGTAAACACACTGAAGAAACATCAAACTGTATAATTTTGATACACAATATATACTAGTATTTATTTTGCCAATTAGACAAACACATGATAGCAGAAGAAAGGTGCTTTGATCCTGTTTTCTTTATTATGTCGAAGTAAATCGCCATGCCAGATTGAGGAACTCCGTTTCCTTTAGGATGTGATGACCAAAGTAATTTGGATTTGGAGGGAGGGAAGATGCCTGATGGCAAGGCCTGGAGACAGAGCGAGTAATGTTAAAACAGTCAGCTCAAAGGTAAAGGAAAATAGATATATAAATAATGGAATATGATTTTATACTCATTTGGCTGCTGGCATTAATCTTCTCACAACTCCCAAGGGTAACCTAATGCAACAAATATGAGAGGAGATTATCAGCTAGCTAGCAAAGAAGAAACGTGACTAAGAAAACATATTAGGCGACAAATTAATTAACGGATGGTATGGTTACATACTTGTTGATATTCTGATATTCGGAATGTGAGATATCTTATCCCAGTCTTCACCCGTCTCTTTCTCAGTGCATTTCTCTAAGCTTTCACTGCATTGCCTGATATGTAATGTCTCCAATGCTGTGAGGCGTTGAATGCTCTCAGGCAAATGATCGATGAGTCGGCAACCTTTGATCTCCAAGGACCGCAACGAGCAGAGTTCTCCCAACCATTCTGGAAGTGTGGCAAGTGATTTGCAACGATCAATTTCCAAGCTTTCGAGAGAGGTGAGGAGGTGTCGGATGCTCTCTGGCAAACTGATCGTATCTTCAACCCGCTTGATGGTCAAGTGTTTTAGGGACATTTCATCACAAACATGTAGCCCCGTAAGAAGTGGTAGCATTGACCTTCCTAGATTCAATGTCTCAACTGATGGTGGAATACCTGGTCGTACTCGTAGCTTCGGACAACCAGAGATTTTCAACTTTTCAAGGCAAGGGAACAAGGATGTTCCTCTTTCTCCATCCCCTGCCGCTGCAGCCGTTACCCATTCTTCGAGCTCCGCCATATCACAGAGCCCTAGTGTTTTCAGTGAGGAGAATGATGTACCTGCAGTATTTCTGGCCACACAGAATTCCTCACTTATTCTCCTTATTTTTGGCATAAACATAATATCTATCTTCTCAAGCTTAGGCAGCTGCCCTAGCATGGGCAAGAGTTCACAATTAGAGATTCTATAAAGAAAGATCCTGACTAGATTTGGGAGAAATAACTCCATCTGACTCCACATCCAAGTAGGGAACATTGTGCCACTGTAAGACCTGACAAATAATTCCTGCAAATTCTGGTGTGGTTGGAGTGCTTCTAGCATGGCCTTTGCGTCCCCTCCTTCCCCATTCCAACACCTGTATGTTAGCGATTTGATACTCCCTCCTCTCTCTTTTAAATTTGTTCTCTCAGCATGAGCGATGTTGCACACCACATGTGATGCATCACGTGGACCATCGATAAGGTAAAGTTGTATGTCTGTATTAGGTCCAAATTCTAGTGGCTCACTGCTTTTGATCTTTAGATGTGTCATGTCACGAATAGCTTTTGGTGACTCAATAAGCATTCCACACCTCTGAATGTCTAGTATTCTCAATTCCATATGATTACCCATCGATTCAGGTAAACTTTTGAGATTTATACAACCACATAAGTTCAATGAATGTAGCTTTTGGAGTCTCCCAATCGAGTAAGGAATTTCCCAAAGGTTTCTAGAAAAGGAGAGGTTGAGGTGCAGCAAATTAGTAAGTTTTCTGATAGATAAAGGAAGAGCACGAATATTAGAACAACCACTGATGTTTAATATCTCCAAATTCACAAGTTTGCCCAAAGATTCAGGTAACCTTCCAATATCATAGCAGTCTTTGATGCTCAATGTCTTTAGATTCATAAGATTGCCTAGAGATTCAGGTAGACGTTCAAGATTATCGCACTCTTTGATGTCCAATGTCTTCAAATTCACAAGATTGCCTATAGATTGTGGTAGACTTGTAAGACAATAGCAGACTTCGATGTTCAATGTCTTCAAATTCACAAGATTGCCCAAAGATTCAGGTAGGCTTGTAAAACAAGGGCAATCATCTATTTTTAAAGTATTTAGTTTTTGGAGGCTCCCTACGGAGTTAGGAAGACTTCCGATAATCCAATTGCGTGATATTATCAGTGTCTCTAAGGTCCAAAGTTTTCCTATCCTTGTATCTACTGCTTCAAAGTTGCCCGAAATTTTGAGACACCTTAGTTGTTTCAACTTGTATATTGAAGTCGGTAGCTGATCTTCGGAAAAATAACTGAATTCTAAGACTCTAAGATATTTAGTGTATGAGAAGATATCCTTAGGAAGATACCTGCATTCTTGGAAGTGTAGTGCTCTAACCTTTCGCGGTAAATCTCTCTGGAGCTCCGATGGTTGATGATATTCGATCATTGATGCATAGCGACACTCCTCGGGATTAATTTTTGGGCTCTTTCCAGCTTCTAAGACTGAAACTTCATCCCCAGCAATAGATGTTGCTAGATCGTACACCAAGTCGTGCATCTTGTAAGTTTCTTCTTTAGTTTCTTCAAGAAATGAAATGGCCAGCAGGTAGTTGACATAATAATCACCAACATGTTCCTTCTGAATAAACCTTTGAGCAATCCATTGCTGAATCAGCATGTCCTTGTCTAGCTCAAAGGCTTTGGGATACAAGGAGCAATAAACGAAGCATAATTTCAATGGGGAGGGCATATATTGATAGCTTAACTTTAGAGAGGATATGATTTCATTCTCTGACTGTCGTCCACCTTCCTCTTTCTTCAATTCCCAAAGTTCACTATGTAATACTTCCTTCCATGCATCTTCCCCACTCTTAAAGCGGAGCATGCCTCCAAGAGCATTAGCTGTCAAAGGTACACCTTGACATTTCTCTACTATTTTCTCTCCAATTGATACTAGATTTTGATCTCTCGCACCATCTGACCCGAATGCCCTTTGCTGGAACAACTTTGAGCAAACATCATCGGACAAGAACTTCAACTTATGTGGGGCTTCATCGCTCATGATTGAAGAAACTCGTTCATTCCGCGTAGTCACTATTATTTTGCTATCTCCTTTACCATCTTGTAGCACCTGCTTGAAGTCATTCCATTTTTGCGGATCGTCATTCCACCAGTCGTCCAAGACAATCAAGTATCTCTTCCCGTCTAGAATCTCTTTGGCTCTTTTGATTTTGGCCTCCAAATTGCGAAGGATATTACTATTTTCAGTTCCCAATGATGACAGAACATTGTCTACCAATTTTTCCAGTTTTAAGTCCATAGCATGAACCCATATCTTCGGCTTAAAGACCCCCTTTATCCTGCCATCGTTAAAGATTAGTTTGGCAAGCGTCGTCTTCCCCAATCCCCCAATGCCGACTATAGAAATAATAGAGACAGCGTCACTGGGAGACAGCAACCTGTTTATTATCTCTGTCGCTTCTTCACCCCTCCCTAAAACTTCATCTTTGTTCACTGCGGAGAAGGTCGTGCGACCCTCAATTACTTCTTGTGGATTAGTGATAGACTCCTCTTTCAGACTATAATTGCTTCTTTCTTCTGCAATTCTCTGTAGTCTCTCTTTCATGCTCTTCAATTTGTGACCCATAATTGGGAGGCTCATAGAAAAAAATGACTTGGAGCAGGAGAAGTACTTCAATACCTTGGTATCCTTTGACTGGTTTTGGGTCTGGAACTGGAATTGGTCCAACATGTCTTCAATGTCGTAGGCTGCAGCTTTGAGCCTCTTCAACCAAAGGCGCACAGACTCATTTTTGATAGATTGCTTCTCAGCATCGTTGAGGACTGCTTGAATGGAGATCAAGGTCTTCTTCATGTCATCGAGGTCATTCTTAAAATTCCATACCAGTCCAAGCTCCGACCATAGCCCGGAGCCTAACTTGCTAACTAGCCCGTCCACAACGACAGAAACAAGATGTTCTCCCGCCATTACTAGAGCCATTTCTAGAACGATTAGATCTCTTAGAACTCCAAAGCAAAGAAAGCAAATAAATACCATAGAGAAGAATGACTTGAAACAGAGGTAATTAAACTGAAGGGTGTCATAATACAACTGGAATTGGATCCTATTCTTCTTCTTTTGGGCGGAGGCAGGCATATAGTATAGTTCGATTCCTTTCTTTCTTTCCATCTTTACTTTGATGCAAACTGACCGCAAACTGACCAAATAGCTATCCCTTTAGTAAGGTGGTGATTGGTTTGTACATGAAGAGTAACTATTTATAAATTAGGTATTTAAAAAAATATAAATCTATGATTAAATATTGTTTATGTATGTTTTGATCAAATTACGTATAAGTTATGCACAAAATCTTATTACAGATTAATAGTGTGATAAAATTATGCATATTTTTTAAGTAAATTTTTTTATTATATTTAAATAATTAAATATAAATTTTTAATAAAATTAATTAAGATAATTATTATACTTTTCAACCAAACAAAAAAATAAAAAAAATACAATATATATATATATATATATATATATATATATATATATATATATAATTTTTATTTAAAATATATGTATAAAATTATTGAGAATCTTATACATGAATTGCTTAGATTTTATTTTGCATCCTAAACACAATACTGAGAATTATTGTGTAACTGAAACATCTACTTGAAATATACTGTATCATTATAGATTGTCGTGTCAATAACATGAAGCCAACCAATTATATGACAATTTGATTATTTTTCTTTTTTGCATTTTTAAAATTTGGTAGAATATTTATTGAAAACCCAAATTTGGTATTTATTAATAAAATTTCAATCAATAATTCAATTCAGTGGAGATTGATTTATATGTAGCCGGTATAGTTTAGTTTTTTAAGGAAAAGGTTGTAAGTTGGAATAATTTATTAATTTTTAAGAATACATCAATGTAGTCTAATTTACGGTATAAAGGAATTAAGTGATGACTTTTAATACAAGCCTTATACTTGGCCTATAGTAAATAATATTATATTAATGTAGAGAATGAAGTTCAAGAGCACACATAAAAAATTAAGAGTAGAGTGTAGCCTCACAAATTCACAAGAATAAAAAATCTCGAGTCTTACAAGTTTTATTAAACTAGTAGTCATACAGCCTCATAAATCTCAGAAAAAAAGAATAGCGATAGCTCGCCAATCGAGATAATAAATGAACAAAAACCTAAAATTATAATGGTGGATTAAAACACAAAAGAAAATGATCTAAAATGCCATAAAATGGAATGTGTTGTGATGGGTTTCTCTTTTAAAATTGCCCTCTTATTCATTTATTTATTTATTTATTAACCTTCTTCCTAGTGTTAATTGGTTTGACAAAATGGATTTTTTTTTTTGTGATTAAAATTGCATTAAACTAAGAAGGCAAGACGACCTAAAATGATTACACTCTGCTGCCTAACTAGAGCAAGATGCCAGCAGCATTAAAACATAATATGGATGTAAACTCAGACACACCTGAGCCATCCCACAAAAAAGGCAATGCAGTTATCCTAGAGTACTTAGCGAGCTAGTTAGCAGCAGAATTAGCTTTCCTAAAAATGTGGTTAATCTTCACTCTTTTAAAATAGCTAATCAAGTGTTGAATATCTTTGGGGTTCCTGATGGTCTGATTTCCACCCCCTTCTCAATTAATAAGATTAGATGTTTTGAGTCTGTCTTAATCATCAAATTCTGGATGTTAAGACTTTGAGCTTGTACCAGCACCTCCCAAGCTGCCCAATCTTCAGCAAATATTGCAGAATCACATTTGACGGGTGCTCTCTTTGCCAAAATAATATCTGCATCAGATCTCTGAAAAGACACCCTCTTCCATCTTCACCATTGGTCAAGTTGAAAGAGCCATCACAGTTGAGCTTAACCCATAACTATGAGGGCGACGACCATTGGATGCGTGGTGGAGGAATGTGTTTTTGCTGAAACTTGTTGTTCAATTGGAGATATTCCATAGTCATAGTCATAGTGGTGCGCTAACTAGTCTAGGCGGGGTAAGGAAGAGAGTTACAATTTGTAGCATTTCTGTGTTTCCAGAGTTGCAAAAAAGAATTAGCAATAAGTGCAAGAATAAAATCTGTTTGGTCCTTAAGTAAGTTTCCTCCCTCTTTAAGCCAATCTCCCTCAAGCCAACTGCCATTGAAAGACAGGTGGATACCCAATATGAATATTACAATCAAGAAAAATGTGGTTGGCAATTTCAATATCCTTGCCACAAATGTCGCACAGGGGGTCCATATGCATACCTTGCTTTAGGAGCCTAGCTTTGGTAGGCAAGCGATTCCAAGTGAGCTTCCAAAGAAAGGTATTGATACGAGGAGCTATAGGCAAGTTCCAAATAAGTTTTCATTTTAGGTCAACCATATTGTAAGGATGGAATTTGGAAATAAGGAAATTATAAGCATTCTTAAGGTGGCCAGACCTCGAGGGTCATCGGCCCAAACCTAGGTGTCATTGGAAGGGTAGCGGGGGAGCTTAATGTTCTAGATAATATCACACATATTCTGACCAAACCATTGTGAAATTCTTTCGGTATGCCACATGCCCCTATGCATTAATCTAGCCACTTTTTTTTTCCCAGGCTTACATTCATGTTGAGGTAAATGGACTTAAAAGACAGTGGCATAGAAAGAGCCAAGGTTCGAGCATAATGGAGGTATTTCTACCATCACTGATATTTTTATTGAGGTCATCTTTAAGACTAGAGGCCGCATTAGAAATGTGATTATACATGCCAGAAGTGCCTCTTTTCCGAGCCTTCCTACCCCATGGATTGAATCTCCCATATTTGCTTGTCACGAGCTAAACCCAACGAAGGGAGCCAGCATTGAATAAGTTTGAGATGATGGGGTTCATGAAGGCCAAATGAGCCAACCTGAGGTTGAGGATACTTAGACCCCCTCTATCTTTAGGCAAGTTAATAGTATTCCAATTAATCAAGTGACAGCCTTTTTGGTCTCTATTAACCCAAACGAAGAACCTAAAGCGCTTATCAATGTCATCAATGATCTTGAGAGGGATCACATAATTACTCAAGTTATAACTAGGGATAGCATTGATGGTGGAATTGAATGTGATCATCTTACTGTTATAGTTTAGCAAATTGAGTTTGTTAAGGTGAGAGCATGTAACTCAAACCAACAATCTAATGCTAATGTCAGGTTGAAAATATTAATTATTAATAAGATCGATCCATCGAGTCTAATAATATCTATTTGATGATTAAACTATAAAAATAGGCCAAGTTTTTTAGCTGTCTAGTCTAGGCTTCAAGTCATATGGGTCGCTAAATAATTGCTCCGAACCAAACGCCATCAAGATCTGCTCCAAGTCATCGCACTGTCGAGCTATTCCTCCAAACTAACCGTACTGCCGAGCCATCAACCGAATCAAGCCAAGTCATCAAACCACCAAATAATTTTTTTCATAATATTATTTAGGGTTAGAATCGAATCTATGACTTCTTTAGTTATGATGGCTAGTGACAGATTTCATCTTTGACCGGTCGAGCAATCTAGTTTTTTGTCTTTTTTTTTTCTTTTTTTTCTTTTTTTTCTTTCTCTTTGGATCTCCTTACGTTATATGAGATAATTCAGCCTGCAAAATATAAGACTTTTATTTTTAATACTAGATAGCTTTAGAATCATTCTAAGCAATTTATACAAGAGAGATATTTTTAGGGCAATTGGGTAAAAATACTTTAGTTATACGGTAGCTTATGAAGAAAGTTAACATTGTAATCGACAATTGTGGTCAATGTTTAGTTGGGTCAGAAGTCAGATTCCTTCAGTACTCTTCTCCTATATATCTCTTCCATAGATAGATAGATAGATAGATAGATTACATAGATAGAAGGAAATGGCAAATCTATTCTGCAAGCAGGCGGATAAGTATGCGGCAACTCGGCCGAGTTATCCACCGGAGCTCTTCCAGTATATCGCGTCCAAGACGCCAAACCACGACTTAGCTTGGGATGTCGGCACCGGCAGCGGGCAGGCTGCCGTTTCCGTAAGACAATCTTTAATCTTACTCTTTACTAATTAAATTTGCTATAAATCCTTTTGTTAATCCTAATCGCCCACAGCTAGCCAAGATGTACAAGAACGTCGTGGCCACCGACACGAGCGAAGAGCAGCTCTCCCACGCACCCAAACTCCCCAACGTCACCTACATCCACACCCCAGATCCCACCCACTCCCTCTCTGACCTCCACGTGGCGGACCCATCCACCGTGGATCTCATCACGGTGGCCCAGGCCCTCCACTGGTTCGACCTCCCCACCTTCTACGCCCAGGCCCGCTCCCTCCTCAAGTGCCACGTGGGCGTCCTCGCTGTTTGGTGTTACACCCTCGCCGAGGTGGACCCCGCCGTGGACTCGGTCTTCCGTCGGGTGTACACTTGTGCGGAGCCCTACTGGGCCCCGGAGAGGCGGACGGTGGAGGATGAGTACAGGGGCATCGATTTCCCGTTCGATCCGGTGGACGGGGAGGAGGGAACGGGGCCGGTGAATTTCGCGGCGGAGAGCGCGATGGACTTGGAGACGTTTCT
This sequence comes from Typha angustifolia, assembly GCF_048772165.1. NCBI lineage: Eukaryota > Viridiplantae > Streptophyta > Magnoliopsida > Poales > Typhaceae > Typha > Typha angustifolia. Next base: position 2,605,875 of record NC_133252.1, on the reverse strand, counting down.
GACGTACGTCCGGTCGTGGTCGGCGTATCAGACGGCTCAGGAGAAGGGGGTGGAGCTGCTGACCGAACGGACGGTGGGTGATTTCTTGAAGGCGTGGGGTGGCGATGGGAGCGCTGTCAAGGTGGTTACGTTTCCAATTTTTCTTAGGATTGGAAAGGTTAGAGATTAGATGTTCTAATTTTACAAATTTGAATTGAATTTGAATTGTAGCTTTATTTTCTTCCGAGTTAACTGTGTTACTAAGTTTATACAGAAATTGCGAGTTGGAGAATTTGTGCAAGATTTGTAAAATGACGCAAGATATGCGTAATGTTTGCTAACATTTATTTATTTTCAAAGAAGTCCTTAACATTGCATTAAAATTTAATATTATATATCAAATCCCAAAAGTGGGCAATCCAGTCGTTATGGAAGAAAGTTATAAACTCATTAAGCTTCAAGTAAACAATACAACATGCACTAAAATATATAGGGAGGTAGGGCTACATGGTGGAGACAAGTTTTACACTTAGCTAAATGCAAACTGAACCATAATAAAGAGAAGCAACAAGCAACTAACAATAGAAATAAGAATATATGCAAAGAATTCTTCGCTCCTAGAAGTAAGCCTCTCTCTTATTCAATATCGACAGCACCACGGAGAAGCATAGCACAAGGCTTAGAGGAAGAAGGCAAGCATAAGAGAATTGACATCATTTGACTCCATCCAAAACTATAGAAAACCCAGACCCCAAACCTCCACCATGCTAAGGAAAAAGAGATAGAACAAAAATCCCAAAATTTAGGTATGATAACAACATTCGAGGCAACGAAGATGGGGTTGCAACTAGGCGGACGATGGGAAGTGGTGACATTGTGGCCAGTGACCCAAGGCGGTGACAAAGGCGAGGAGTGAGAACAGGCTAGGCATTGTCCAAATAACTCAGGATGCCGAAACAAGGATTATCGAAAGGCATGGACTAGGAATGAGTTTAACGACGAAGAACAGCAACAACAGGACAAGGAAAATAATCAGGAAGGAGGCGTAGGAAGACAAGGGCCCATAGTGAAGCCGAGATGCCAAGGGATTTTAGGTTGGAGGAGATGAAATGAAAAAAATGATGGATGATAGAGCTAGGACGAGGGAAAACAAGATAAAGAGTCTCCCTTTTCTTAATCACTGCAAGAGGAAATGTTGGTAATTTTATGTATTTGACATAAATTTTTTATTAATTTGAGCTAAGTTTTAAATAAGACCTACATATTATTAACGATAGTTTAATAGTGAAATTAATTTAGCTTAAATAGTACTTTATTGTCATATATTCACTTAGTCAAATCTATGGAGAGAAGTGAATGAAAATTAGCTCCTAAGTTGGTATTATGGTAATAAAAAATAAATAAAAGTGAATTTAGTATCATATTGGATATTTGAGAAATATTAGTATGGTATATAATTAACAAACTTCTTATGGGCTTTGCGCCCTAAAATGGGTATATATTTTGTGGGTAAATATTACTATGCAATTTAACTCCTACGTGCGCGCTGTCTGATTTGGTTCGCACGCACGGGTCAAATCCAATTTTAATTTTTCGATGGATACAAGTTCAAATATATATAATGCGACAAAAAAGTGTTATAGTTAAGAGCAGTGAGAGTGAAAAAATAAATAAGGAGGTTTAATGTTGCATACCTGATTTGACAGTGTTCAAACATGGCCAAGCAACTAAGAAGGAATGTAAGAATTAGAATTGGCCTTTACCCCATCCCTAAGAGAGCCGTATAATACAAAAATGGGGAACGGGGTTTAAATGTAATTATCCCTATAATAAACCGTAACATTGAGAAACAACAGTAATCGCGATATAGCCCAGGTTATGCTTCGGCTCGGCCCGTAAGAGTCTACTAATAACAAGATTGGACCCATACAAATACTAAATCCACCCACACTAATTAATTGCATCTAGATGAATAAATCCACATTTAAGTGTGCCTAACTGTCCTCCCCATTAACTGCGGCAAATACAACTCATGACCCGCCTCCATTTCAGGGTGTTAGTTAATACCAAATGGCAAGATTTATAAGAGTTAGATTCCCATTACGCAGTTATTCTCCCATGATCCCATCTTTATGAAATCAACTATTCTAGAAGACCATATATATATATATATATATGGTTTGGCTATATCCACCCAATATACTTGAATGCGAGCATTAAATGTGTTCCCATTAAAGTTTGATACCGGTAATTCTTTGGGAAGTTTGATCTTTCCCAATCATCGAGAACGTAAAATTAAACATGGAATTACAGGATTAGGAAACCCAAAGACATCAAATCATCTCTAAGGACAATTTTAGAACGGATATTTACCTCCAGTTAGTCCATATGATCGATCACTAGAAACATCTGAAGAGAAGTCATCTTTGAGTATCCATTAGACTTAGCCGGCTTTTAGGAAATTCCATGAAGAAGAAGAAGCAGAAGAAGACTGCCGTATTATTTTGAAACATATGTTTGTCCGCTGACGAACGGCATGATGTTATTAAGGAATTTCCAATTCAAAGCAGCTTCTTAGAAATGCTAATAACATCCAATGCCAAATGCCACCCAAACTAGCCCGAGATCTCTTTATCTAGAAGTTCTTGACTCCATGGAGAAGACTTTCATACATTTCCTTCTCTCTCTCTCTCTCTCTCTCTCTCTCTCTCTCTCTCTCGACTTTTGTCTTTCCATAATCCCATTTTTCTCCATTCACATTACCATCTTCCTCTCTGTCTTATAGTTACTATGCTTTCATATACTCTACTCTTCTAATTAATCATTTATCCAACTGTCCTATTATTCATGGCTTCCAACCGTCCTCTCTTGATCCCATCCCCGCCGCCGGACCAGCCGACAGCGCCCGAAGACGCCAAATTGCCGGACCCGATCCCGTCCCCGATCCTGAGATCATTTCCATCTCAGAGAAGAAGTATGTCGTCCCGGGACGCGTTGCCGTCGCTAGCGGAGTTGATGTCGAGCTCGAAGAGAGGCTTCTCCGTCGAGAATTCGGACCGCAAGAATTCCAGGCGGTCGAACTCCGAGCGGCTCGGCTCGCAAAAAGAGATCGCCGACGAGGAAGCGCGGTTTATCTACATCAATGATGTGTCGAGAACCAATGGTCCGGTCAAGTTCCCGAACAATTCAATCCGGACAACCAAGTACTCCATCCTCACTTTCCTTCCTAGGAATTTATTCGAACAGTTCCACCGCGTCGCCTATGTCTACTTCCTCGTCCTCGCCGCGCTGAACCAAGTCCCCCAGCTCGGCGTCTTCTCCCCGGTCGCCTCCGTCCTTCCGTTAGCCTTCGTCCTCGGCGTCACGGCGGTGAAGGACGCGTACGAGGACTGGCGGCGACACCAGTCGGACAGCACCGAGAACAGCCGCGGAGCGGCCGTACTTATCGACGGCGAATTCAAGCACAAGCGTTGGAAGGATATCCAAGTCGGGGAGCTCATCCGCGTCACCGCGAACGAGACCCTCCCCTGCGACATGGTCCTCCTCGCTACCAGCGACCCCACCGGCGTCGCCTACATCCAGACCATCAACCTCGACGGCGAATCCAACCTCAAAACTCGGTACGCCAAGCAAGAAACTCTCTCGATTCCTCCCCAATCCATGTCCGGATTGATCAAATGCGAGAAGCCCAACAGAAATATCTACGGCTTCCAAGCCAACATCGAAGTAGACCGGAAAAGATTCTCGCTTGGGCCGTCGAACATCGTCCTCCGCGGCTGCGAGATCAAGAACACGAGGTGGGTCATCGGGGTCGCAGTCTACACTGGCAAAGACACCAAGGTCATGCTCAATAACTCCGGAGCTCCATCCAAGCGAAGCCGGCTCGAAGCCCACATGAATCGGGAGACCATCTTGCTCGCCATTGCTCTCGCCCTCTTGTGCTCGATCGTTTCCCTCCTCGCCGGGCTGTGGTTGCATCGCCACCGCGATGCGCTCGACGAAATGCCGTACTATAGGAAGAAGGACTATTCGGGCCCGGATAAGGATAATTACAAGTGGTATGGGGAGGGGTGGGGGGTAGTGTTCAGTTTTATGAGCTCGGTGATACTTTTCCAGATAATGATCCCGATATCTTTGTACATATCCATGGAATTGGTGAGATTGGGGCAGGCTTTCTTCATGGTGCAGGATAAGGGTATGTTTGATGAGAGGACTAATTCCAGGTTCCAGTGTCGGGCGCTGAACATAAACGAGGATTTGGGGCAGATAAAGTACGTATTCTCGGATAAGACGGGGACTTTAACCGAGAATAAGATGGAGTTCAAGTGTGCTACTGTGTGTGGGACGGATTACAGCAACGGGATAGATGGCGATGTTATCGAGCGGCCTCCTGTTACTGGTATGTTGCATTGCATTTCACACCTTATATTTTCACTATTTTCAATTTAACCCTTAATTTTTTTTTCTTGTACTATGACATAGAATAATATTAGATAGCTTTAGAATTATTTTTAAGCAATTATTAACACGGCTGCAAACTAGTTTTCTTTTTTTAAAAAAATAGTTCAATAATTCGGTAGTAATTATGATATTTTAAATATTCTCAGTGGCAATAAATGTAAAAATGCCAAAATATTTTGTATTACTAAGTAATGCAGAATATATGGCGCTAAACATAGTTGGTATAGTTAAATTTGGCATATTGTTGTTAATCCTCCCAAGTCCTTAGTCCTTACCAAAGATTCCATGGATGTCTCTTTGTAACAGTGGATGGTGTAACCTTGAGACCAAAGACAAATATCAAGGTTGATCCAGAGCTACAAAGTTTACTAAGAGATGGGGTTGGAAGAAAGGCAGATGGAGCTCGTGATTTCTTCCTCGCCTTAGCTACTTGCAATACGATTGTGCCAATTTTGGTGGACACCCCTGAGCAAGAGATGAAGCTGATAGACTACCAAGGTGAGTCCCCAGATGAGCAAGCATTGGTCTATGCTGCTGCTGCTTATGGCTTCATGCTCATAGAGAGGACTTCTGGCCACATCATCATTGATGTCTTTGGTGACAAGCAAAGGTACTCCTAAATCCTAATTACCTCCTCCATCTTTCTATAATTCAACTCTTGTTTCTTATTCCGTTTTAATATGCCTTCTAAGTAAGAAAAGCTTAGTATGAAATTTGCTTTTAGTGTCTCAAAAATATTAGACATTTTGTTTTAATTTGCCTTTGTGTATGTACTTCGTTAACGGCTGTTAGATTAAATTTAGTAGTAAGATCTCTTATCCTTCTAGGAATGATCATAAGAGTAGGAGAAAGAATTTGACTTTAGATTTTTGTCCTCCTATTAGTTTAATCTAGTACTCCTCCACCTCATCTGCATGAAGATGAAGTGGTTGATTAGTTGTTGTTGTTGTATTAAATTCCTTACGGCAACGAGTTCAAACGCTAGATCCGAGAATTGCGCATTAAAAATGAACCTATATAATTTGCCTATTTAACATTCTGGCATCAATAGTTTATCAATTCCACCAACAAAATTAGATATACTTATATATGAAAGTACTTGTAAGGGGAATGAATGGCTTTCCGTGGACTTATCTTATAATATTATCTAATTGAGGTTTAGTTGGGATCCTCGACGTCACTTAACTTTAAACACCTTTATTCAATATATCAATACAACTACTCAATCTGCCAAGTGTCATCATTAGTTTTTTACAAGGACTTCTAATTTGATGACGTGGATTTGGAAAATGAAAGCAAGTTTGTTACTCAGGAAAGATACTACTTTTGGACGTAGTGGATAAACCTTCATGTTTGTGTGATATTGATTGTGACATAAAGAAAGATTCAAAGGAAATATGATAGACAAGAAGAGAAAGATTGGAGAAATTAATTAAGTTTAGTTTCATATGGAAAATATTTAAACGTAAAATTAAGTAAACCTTCTCATGTCACCTCGACTAGTGACGAAAGTAGAGAGAGCTTTATGGATCCTCACGGAATAAGAATCTAGAGGTGGAATTTTTTGATGATATCTCGCTAGATTTACTTATCCTTCTTTATATCCAAATTTATATTTGTATTCCGATAAATTTATCCAGTTGGTTAGTGAGAGTCGACGTATTCAATCTATACAATTTACGTCTCCATAAATATTTCTATGTAGAAGTTGGTAGGTTTATCTGCACACAAAAATTATGATCCAGGTGTTTTCCTCGTGATTCCATCTAGAATTTCATGATTCAATGAAGGAAAAATATTCGTGACACTCTTCTTTGACATCATCATCATCTTTGTTAGCTATTACGTGGACTAAGAAGCCAAGTTTGACACCTATAATATAAGGAATGCCACAATATCTTATTCAAGTCTTCTTTCCAAGCCATCGTAATAGAATAGGATGACTGACACCTTTGGACGTGATAGCCATCTTTGACTTTGACCCATCTATATTGTATAATCGAGCTCCGTCAATCGTACGGTCGAGATCCTTCCGTGATCTACAAGTTATTGGATGCACCCTTCGATGGAGGAATTTAATCTAGGAGGGGGACCCACTTGCTTATAATGTACACGAGGCAGGCTGGGTGGTATAGCGTGGAAGGGGAGAAGAATAAGTATTAAGTGTCCATAATAACGTGTTGAATTGAATGATTAGAATAATTCGGTTCAATGTTTCAGATATTATGGGAGAGAGAGAGAGAGAGAGAGAGAGAGAGAGAGGTTTGCCGGCTAATATTTTATGACAACTTTATATGCTGGCAATGGGCACAAAAGAATCAATAGTGTTTAGCCTTTTGGATTATAGAGTTGGATTAGTAATAGTCGCTATGAATTAATGGAGAAATTAAATTAAAATCGTCAATTAGTGACGATTAATATGTTTGATGTATGCTCAAAGAGAATCCCAACTATATAATTGCACGCCTAATCGATGGATACAAAGATAAGATTCCAAGGCGTAGCAAGAGGCATCCACCATGAATGAAACCACGTGACTCACAACTAAATCCAAAGCCATCATTACTCATCATGCCCTGACTCAAATCTTGTACCTACTGGACTCCAATTTGGCACCTTAGCCTTTCTAGATCACAAACCCAAACCCACTCAAATCAAATAGAATCCTTCTAGAAGAAAGAGACCTATCTATCTTCTGAGTTCTCTCTCTACATCTCTACTTGGCATTTAAATTTTAAACTCTCTCTCTCTCTCTCTCTCTCTCTCTCTCCCCCCTCCTTTATCTTTGTTCTCTTCTCAATTTGATCATCATGGATAAAAAGAACATATCTCCAGATATAAAGTCTCAATCCATAGTAGCCAATGCCAATCCCGTCCAGACGTCCTGCTTCATTTAAAAATCTCACCTTTGTTTGCTTCCTTTTCTTTTCCCTCTCTCTCTCTCTCTTCTTGTTAGGACTTTCCCACTGGGCTTTTAATACCCAGACAACTCTTTTCGTTTCCCTTTTACTCAAGCATCCAAGTCTCAACTCAACTACCAACAAAGCTCCTTCCTTTCTTCCTTCCAAGCTCCGAGCCTCCTCCTTTGACCTTGCTCAGTCTTCTCCCTCCTCCTCCTCCTCCTCTTCTAACTTTGTCTTTTCCTCCATCCTTTCCCTTTCCTCCATAAACCCCAACGCGTTCTTAACTTTCCCCAAGTGGGTCTTCGTCCTCCACCCTTTCTTTACTTCAAAGATCCAATCTTGTAAGCTTTTGACCTTCTTCTAGCCTGTCTTCCTCATCATCCCTTCTCCTCTCTAAAAATCCAATCTTGAAGCTTTTGACTTTCTTCTCCGTTCTCATCTCTAAAAATCTAATCTTTGAGCAAATCCATGTCTCTGGTACCTCTCTAGCACCCTCTTCCCATGACCTCCGAGTGGCCACCTTCCTCTTTTCCCCCAAATCCATCTCCGCCACCATTAACCGACCTCCCAAAACCCATCTCGGATCCTCCTCTACGCCACGACCACGCCCCCTTCCACTCCTCGCAGCGCTCTTCCCGCTCCCGTGCCTCTCTCGATCGCATCTCCTTCGCCGAACCTCCAGTCCACGTCCGCCACGGCTCGCGCGCCGAGTCCGAGCGCCTCGCCGCATCGCAGAGGGACATCGCCGACGACGATGCCCGCATCGTCTTCGTCAACGACCCCACGCGGACCAACGAGCGGTTTGAATTCGCGGGCAATTCGATCCGCACCGGCAAGTACTCGGTTCTCACCTTCCTCCCCCGCAACCTGTTCGAGCAATTCCACCGTGTCGCCTACATCTACTTCCTCATCATCGCCATCCTCAACCAGCTCCCCCAGCTTGCGGTCTTCGGCCGTGGGGCTTCGATCCTTCCCCTCGCCTTCGTCCTTCTTGTCACGGCCGTCAAGGATGCCTATGAAGACTGGCGCCGCCACCGCTCGGATCGAATCGAGAACAACCGGATCGCGAACGTGCTGGCCGACAGCGCCCAATTCTTGCCCAAGAGGTGGAAGGATGTGTGCGTGGGGGATGTAGTTAAGTTGTTAGCTAACGAGACCCTTCCAGCAGACATGGTCCTGCTTGCCACCTCTGACCCCACCGGAGTGGCCTATGTGCAGACCATCAATTTGGATGGCGAATCCAATCTAAAGACGCGGTATGCGAAGCAAGAGACTATTTCGTGGGCTTCAGAGGTCAATGGGATTGCCGGAATTATCCGGTGTGAGCGTCCGAATCGCAATATATATGGCTTCCATGCCAATTTGGAGGTTGATGGGCGGCGGGTCTCGCTAGGCCCATCCAATATAATTCTCAGGGGTTGTGAGATTAAGAACACGGTGTGGGCGATTGGGGTGGTTGTGTACGCAGGGAGGGACACTAAGGTCATGCTCAATAGCTCTGGGGCTCCTTCGAAGAGGAGCAGATTGGAGACCCATATGAATAGAGAAACACTGCTCCTGTCTGCAATCTTGATTGGGATGTGTTCCATTGTATCTATTTTAGCTGGAATTTGGCTGGGCAATCATGGGGACGAGTTGGACCTGGCACAGTTCTTTAGGAAGAATGATTACTCGGGCGGAGATGAGAGCAGGTATAATTACTACGGGCTTGGGTCGCAGGTGTTCTTCACCTTCCTCATGTCGGTTATCGTGTTTCAGATTATGATCCCCATATCGCTCTATATCTCGATGGAACTTGTCAGGTTGGGGCAGGCTTATTTCATGATCAGGGATACTAATTTGTATGATGAGGCTTCAAATTCGAGGTTTCAGTGTAGAGCTTTGAATATAAATGAGGATTTGGGTCAGATTAAGTATATTTTTTCGGATAAAACTGGGACTCTGACAGAGAACAAGATGGAGTTCCAGTGTGCAAGTATCTTAGGAGTTGATTATAGTGATGGAAAAGCTGCTGAGCTAGGTGATACGACAAACAAACCCATTAAAGGTAGGATAACCTTCATTCAACTTCTTAGTCTTCCGAGTATTCGTTTGTGATTTTTTATTTTGTTACATGGCCTGCTTAAGAGGGTTGAGTTTTTCTTTTCTTTTTTTCTTGTATCATTCCGGCAACAGTCGACGATCAAGTTTGGATTCCAAAGATGCCTATTAAGACTGACCCTGAGCTTGTGAGGTCATTGAGAGATGGTGGAAAAACGAAGGAAGGGAAAAGTTGCCATGATTTTTTCCTGGCTCTGGCTGCCTGCAATACCATTGTGCCTTTGGTTGTTGAGACTCCGGACCCTAAAAAGAGGTTGATTGATTATCAGGGTGAGTCTCCAGATGAGCAGGCACTGGTTTACGCTGCAGCAGCATATGGCTTTGTACTAATTGAACGAACTTCAGGGCATATAGTCATTGATGTTCTTGGGGATAGACAGAGGTACCGTGATTTTTTTTTGCTTAACTAACTATTAGCTACTATATGCTTACACAGTTAATCCATTATTTTTTGCTAGCAGTGAAGATCAGTAGTGAACTGTTATCATAGTTTCTTTAAGGTACTATGCTATTATGTGCTAGTAGTTATTGTAAAGGACAAAGAGTTTGTTTCAGAAGAAGATACATCTTCTAATTGCATAGCATTTGCCAGGACTAATAGCAAGAATATTTTTTCATCAGCAGATTTATAGTTTGCAGCTGACATGGTTGCTGGTGTTTGCTGTTGCAAGGTTCTGAATAGTTTAATCAGTAGTTGTAGCTTTTGTGGTGATGATGGTAATCATTCATTCATTCCTTTGTTTGTGGCTATAGTATTAATACTTGCTGAAAATCTTCCCCTGGTGATGGCGGACCATCTCGCCACCTTCCTTAACTAGTTATGTGGTATTAGGTATTTATGGTGATGGGTAGCTTATTGTACTTCTGGTGATGATCTCCAAGCAGAATGCATTCATCTTTTGCTTCTAGAGGTGGACAATGCTCTTAGTAGTTATGGAATTCATACTTGGAGCTATAAATATTTAGTTTCATTACTTTTTTTGTGCTGTTTTTGCTAGTTTAAGAGAGTAATACTTATTCTTGCAATGATAATTTTCTTATTTTATTTGCTTTTGTTGGTTGTATTTCGAAATGGCATTTTATATTATTTCAAATTTTGCATCACTTGAGAGTTTCACACGAAGAGCATTTCAGTTTGTCTAACTTCTGGTCCTTTTGCTTTGTGATGTTGTTGGATGTGCAGATTCGATGTACTAGGTCTTCATGAGTTTGATAGTGACCGTAAGAGGATGTCTGTCATAATTGGCTGTCCTGATAAAACAGTCAAGCTATTTGTGAAAGGTGCAGACAGCTCAATGTTTGGAGTCATCAACAAATCCTTAAATTTGGACATTGTCCGTGCAACTGAGACACATCTCCATAATTACTCGTCATTGGGTCTGAGAACATTGGTTATTGGCATGCGAGAATTGAGTAAGATAGAGTTTGAAGAGTGGCAATCAACCTATGAAAGAGCTAGTACAGCATTATTTGGAAGAGCGGGCTTACTACGAGCCGTTGCAACTAATATTGAATGCAATCTCCACATACTAGGCGCCTCAGGAATTGAAGATAAGCTGCAACAAGGGGTACCTGAAGCAATAGAGTCACTGAGGCAAGCAGGGATCAAGGTTTGGGTTTTAACAGGGGATAAGCAAGAAACTGCCATTTCCATTGGCTATTCTTGTAAGCTCTTATCAAATGAGATGACACAAATAGTAATAAACAGTCACTCAAAGGAGTCTTGTAGGAAAAATCTAGAGGATGCAATTGCCATGTGTAACAAATTTTCAACAATATCTCCTGCTTCACAGAATGATGCGGTTTCTCTTGCTTTGATCATTGATGGCAACAGCCTTGTATACATTCTTGAGACAGAGTTAGAAAAAGAGGTACTGTGCATGATTAATTTAGAATGACATGAGTAGTCTTTTCATTATTTTATGCTCACTTGGCTCTTTTTTCGTTTAAAATTCTGCAGCTATTTAGAGTAGCCACAGGGTGTAATGTTGTCTTATGTTGCCGAGTGGCACCACTCCAGAAAGCTGGAATAGTTGCACTTATCAAGAACCGAACAGATGACATGACGCTTGCTATTGGAGATGGTAAATCACTCTGTTTTGATTTGATTGATAAGTTTATCTTAAGTTGTTAACTATATTAATTTTGAGCCCCATAATGTGAGCTAAGTTTGAGCAATATATGTTGTCCAGGTGCAAATGATGTTTCCATGATTCAAATGGCTGATGTTGGGATAGGCATCAGTGGTCAGGAGGGACGGCAAGCAGTTATGGCCTCGGATTTTGCGATGGGGCAATTCAGATTCTTAGTACCCCTTCTATTGGTCCATGGTCATTGGAATTACCAAAGAATGGGCTATATGATCCTATACAACTTTTACAGAAATGCAGTGTTTGTCTTTGTGCTTTTCTGGTAAGAATTTTCTCTAATGGTTGTGCTTGAGTTAAATTGTTTTTCAAAAATCTTGCAGAGGCATACGTTTCTGTTTATTTTCCCATTATTCTTCATTGGGTGTGCTAAATGTTTGTAAATCTACTAAGATGCGCTCAAATTTTTATGATATGATATGCTCTATATTTTCGTGAATTTCTTATTATCCATGGTTTTTGACTTTGTTCCTTTGTTCTTCCCCTTATGATCATTTGATATTAGACATGATTATTGCTTCTGTTTGGGGACACTAGCTATGGACACTTCAATTTCATTTTGCACAAACAGAAGTACTTTAGCCTCCATTCTGGATTATCTTTTTTCCTAATCTAGATTAGGGAATACTATTCTAGATTAGAAATTAAACATCAAATTACCACTATTCTAAATTAGAAACGTTGTTCAAATTATTCCACATGTAAGTCCAATTGCGATTTTACCCTTGATTTGATTAAAGTTAACTTCTTATTTGTACTTTACTGTAATGATGTGTCATGTCAAAAGTAATTACTATACTATTTTAAATTACAAGTAAACATTAGAATATCCTACTCTAAATTAGACGTATAATTTTAGGAATAAGAATCTAGAATAGCTATGTTAGATTTTTCTTAATCTCACTCAAAGTGAATGAGGCCTACAATTTACGTTTCTATCAGGTCTTGTATTCTTTGCTTCCCTTAACATCTACTATGGAAATATCATAATTAGCTTTATTTCCTCAACTTAGCCCTACAATTGGAATATCAATCTCAACAACAGAAGTACAAAACCTTGAATTGGAACTATGGTATGTTGGGAATACTCCTCCAACTCTCACTGGTGGTCAAATTCACTATTAGTCTACACTAAGTAAAAACCAGTAGACGTATGGCTGCCATACAACAAATGACATATCCATCAACTTAATGGCTAGTTATTGAGGTTGAGTTGTCCAAACATGATGGCTTGAAAATTCATTTTCTTGAAGAAGATGATGTATTGTTAGGTACAATCTATAAGAGAATTTATATTCTTGAAAGAAGACGACGGTATTATTATTAGATGCACTGTTAATTGCATGAAGCAATTGTTACAACCACGCATTTTGCAAATCTAGCAAGTACTGTTTGTGAAACAACTGATAAACCATTTGAAACCCACTATGTACTGCTTATCATGAATTTCTGAATATTTGATAAAATCTTTCCCTTTGGCATATTTTATTGTCATTAGTGGAGGCTAGGCACTAGTTGGTGGCATCATAGAAAAAAAATCAGCTTGATTGGAATTTTGATCTTAATCATAACAAAGGTGGATTGCTTTGTACTGTTGACGGGGAAATAGTAAGTTTGTTAGATAAGAGAACTTAATTAATGTAAGTATTCATGCAGAACCACAATCTTTCATGCTTCTGTTGTCTGTTCACTTGCCAACGTTTAGCACAATAAAGCTATCTGTTCTGTTATTATGAAGGAAATAGGTGTGTGATCATTTAAGATCATAATGACGGAGTATAATTACACATTGGTAACCTTCAGAAAATTCTGATCGTAAGGTTGAAAGGCACATTTAGTGGTCATTCCTTTGGGTCTCTTCCCTTCCTGTGTAAGTTCCTGTGGTAGGTGAGTTGTTAAGGGCCACATTTGCAAGGCAGTTTTTAATTATAAGTTGAAGATCACACGTCTTTCTGAATCCCATGCCTGAGATAGTATGGATGCCCAAGAAGTTCTCTCATCAAGGACTAGTAAGCAGGAAATGATCTTCTTTAATATGATGGTTGAGAAAGCATTGACTTATTAGTTTTTTGAATATTAGTTAACCTTTTGATATGTCAGTCTATTTTCAGATTACTCTTTTAGTAGTCAAGTTAAAGCTAAGTCAATACTTCTTTCTGACCTTGCACAACAACACTCTCTCCATCTCCATCACTCTCAGGCATGTGGTAGTTCTGTACTTTGCTATGCTAAATATGTTTGTTGTTGAAAACCAAATCCTGTTCCCCCATATTTGTGCATGCTAGCATTCCAATTATTGCTGGCATAATATGACTAGAGGCTGCAAGGAGGTTGCCCTAAAATGAAAAGCAAAACCATAGTTTTTGTGACTTACATCATTTGGCATTTTTGTTGCATTTGAACATGATAAAACACTATGTTCATTTCTTGATCTTTGTTGGGGTCCCAAAAAGGCAAAAACTATTGGCACTGTTGTGTTTAATAACAAATTAAATAATGCTCAATAGGATTGGATATTTTAAGCTGTTAGAAATGCTTGTACTTACTCTTTTGCTTGGCATAAATGGATAAATTTTTGTAGTATTTTTCATTTGATTAATCACTCACTGTTTTGACTGGAAAGATTATGCTCAAAACCTGTAGTTCAAGTGTGTAGCATTATGGAATTACCTGTCTTTCCTCCAATAAATGATAAAATCATCTGCTAGTTCTTGACAAATGTAAAGGTCTTTGTTCTTTAGATGGTAACTGTCTTCAGTAATGAACGATAAAGATTACCTGATAGAGGCTTGGAGAAATCTATGTCTACAGCTACAGTGATCGTAATTTAGTGGCCATATCCTGAGCTAGAATTATTATTGTTCTCTTTGGAATTTTTATTGAGAATACAATAATTTAAGTGCCTAACAATAACCTTTGACCATTTGCAGGTATGTACTTTACACAGCTTTCTCCTTGACCACTGCCGTCACTGAATGGAGCAGCGTGTTATTTTCTGTGATCTATACTGCTGCCCCAACAATTGTGGTTGGAATTCTGGATAAGGATCTTAGTAGGAAGACATTGCTGGAGTATCCCGCGCTCTACGGAGCCGGACAGAGGGAGGAGAAGTACAACCTGAAGTTGTTTATCTTAACTATGCTAGACACCGTTTGGCAGAGTCTAGCTATCTTTTTCATTCCCTATCTTGCATATAGACACAGCACCATTGATGGATCCAGTCTAGGAGACCTATGGACCCTTGCTGTGGTCATTCTGGTAAACATCCACTTAGCGATGGACATAATCCGGTGGAATTGGATCACACATGCATCAGTATGGGGCTGTATTGTTGCAACAGCCATTTGTGTCATCATCATTGACTCTATATGGTTACTACCTGGATACTGGTATGTCCTTTTTCCTTAACCCCCACACTACATTTTGGATGGCATAGCTTTATCTGTTGGCATTTTTGATGCTTAGAAGTACCTTTCTTAACTCTTATACTAGTGCAGCAGAACATAGAATAAGGAAATGTTATTATATGCATTCTCGCGATATACAATTATATCTTGAAAAGAGTTGCTGATATCTCTTTATATTTCAGGGCAATCTATCACATAATGGGTACTGGCTTGTTTTGGTTGTGCTTGCTCAGCATCATGGTAGTCGGCATGATTCCTCATTTTGCCACAAAAGCTTTTACAGAGTATGTTATGCCCAGTGACATTCAAATAGCCAGAGAATTAGAGAAGTTTGGGAATGTGAACGGCGCCACGCCAACAAATATTCCCATGAGAACATTTTCACAACCTTAGTAAAGGGGTTCTATACCGGTGATTTTTTTTTGGTTATTTGATACAAGTTCTTCTTTTCTGTGTGCATAATTTACTCGATTCTTTCAGCTGTGAGACCGTTGTCTTGCTGCGTTCGTGTTTCTTACCTATCCAAAGGGGGTAGATTTGTAGTCCCAGAGTTGCATATATATCTATATATAATTCATTTTAAATTAAAGCAAATGAAATGAAAAGTAATATTGTTCAAATGGAAACCTTCTGACTTCATTATCTGGAATGATGAGCAGCACATCATTTTTATGCCATTTTGTTCTTCGTTATGTTATCCATCAAATATTTTTTATCATTTATCTCCTATCGAACCTAATATAAAGATGTCGTATTTTTACCATTTTATCTTGTGGATGTCATACAGCTTGAAGTTTCTCTCTTTCAAACTACCACTTGCCTGATGCTAACCTGTGAGATTAATGATTAAACTATGCCAAATGATGAATTAGCCCCCAAAATTCCTCTCCTCTAAATCTAACAACTTGCATGGATCCTGTGGATCCTGAGAGTGGAGCGGGCATTGATGACAGTAAACAAGTGGGTGTATGAACCCCCTATTATTTAGTATAAAATTTTGCTACCATAGGATAAGAAACTAATGGCTTGAAATGCTCAAGAAATCCATTTATAAACCAAATGATTGATTAATGACAAACACCAAGATGGATCCAACGAATCTGAAATGGACAAAGAAAAAACCTTCGTCTATCTCTCTCAGTTTTGTTCAAATTGGATGACAAGCCTCTACTTACTTACCATGCACATCTGGAAGGAAAGAAAAAGAAAGAGATCCAGAGAGTTTATCGAAAAGAAGACAGGCATTACGACCACAGGACTTTGGAGTATTCGTAGAGTCAATTAGAAACCGTGAGAATTATTTTATCCATCAAAGTGTTTTGTTATCTTCCCCTTGGATCTTTCTGTATACTTTGTAAATTATACTAATGGGATCTTCTCACTCATTCTGTCTCTCAAAAACGAAAAGAAAAGAAAAGAAAAGAAAAGAGAAAAAGAAAAAAAAAAGAAAAAGAAAGCCTTCTACCATTGCACATTAGCTTGTCTCCTTAGAGGATGCCAAGTCTTACCATGCTCTATTATGCCACACTGGGCTGATATCAATCACAGACATGAATGATCGACATAGTTTGAGGTGGAATTTGAAGATCTAACTTTATGGTAAAGTGAACCCCCTCACCCAAACAGTTGGTGTCACATCTGTTAGGTCCCAAGGAGGCCTTCCAAAATGGATCCAACCTAGGGTTTGTTCACTTGTTGGTTCTAGGTTGGGGACAACCCCTCCCAATACCAAAACCCTAAAATAATAATAATAATAATAATAATCAAAAAGAGAAGAAGAAAGAAAAGAAAAAAAACTCTAAGCTATGGTGCTTGTTGGAGGAGTGGTACGGATGGTCCCCGTTGGTCGACTGCTACCCCAACCTTCCATGACGCCAGGAGTCTTATCGGTCCTCCCACCCCCTCAATCAAGGAAGGGATCGAAGTTGAACGTTCTAATTATATCTTCTTTTCTATCGTATCATTCATTTCTTTCATCCATTCTTGGATGCATGCTTCCATTTTGGAATCCGGGAAAAGTTTAGTTCTCCCACCTCTCCATGTTCTTCGTCCATCTCAAAAGTAACTCATGGATCTTGTGCCATATGCAATGATATTTATATGATTGCATGCATTTTCTATTTACTACTATGCCTATGCGTCACATCTGTTTGTTCTCTATTTTTATATGCTTTTCTTTAAGAACTAAAAATAAATTAAAAGAAAACGAAGGGTAATAAACTCATCTTTTTTTTCGTTATAGTTGGCGATCTAGTATTTTTTTTCTTTTAATTATTATTCATACCCTTCGTCTCGTATGGATATTAATCGTTAAATTCCCAGCATTTTATTTGTAACTTGTCTTTCTGGTATTCTTCTACTTAAGAAAACTAACCATATAACGTTAATATATTTTCTTAAACGAAGCATTCTTTGTAGCATTTTAGGGCCACACCTAACTCAGATGCTAATCAGTAATTAGCTTTATGTTTGGCATCGAAAAGATAATTGTCCTAGATTTGTCTATCTATTAATTTCTTCTTCCTTTTTGTTGACAAAGTTGTACTTTGAACAATATAATATATATAATGGTGATCTGGAAGCCAATCAAAGGCTGCTAAATTCGTGGACTCAGGAAATTAGGCATAAACTTTAAATAACTTTTTCCACCAGTTCCACGCAATTGTAGATGCAGTAGGTACCTAAGTGGAATATAAATATTGATTAATTTCATTTGGATTCAAACTTAGTAGCGGAGATGTATAAACCTGTGATTTAGATTATGTCCATGTACGCTTTCATGGGTCCATTATGGTTTATGATAGCCTATTTTCTAAGAGAGTTGGTTCGTCGACGTCCAAACTTATACATTGATGATGAGAGTTAGTCTTTATATCTAATTTATGATTAGCCTAAAATACTTGATCTATATAAAATAAACCCTATATATATATATATATATATAGTTGTTGAGAGACACCAACCACAAAGAGAAGTATGGTTTTTGCTATTTGGGCACATGCATTGGAGTAAAGAATGGTTATAGGGAAGACTCCACCAAACCTAAATTTCTGAAGTCATTGGTCCCGTTTTAAACTAGAGATGCTTCATTTGCGGAGAAAGGTAGGGAAGAACAAGAGCATCTCAAAAATCTGAAATCATTACCCAAGTAATCTTTATTAAGGATGTGTACTTCTATTCTCTATGTGACATAAGCATTATCTTCCTCTCCTTGCTCCATATGATTGCTCATAATCTCGTCTAATTTGGCACTTTGCTAGCTAGCCATTATACAATAAGCCTTTAAAAATGTCTTTTTCTTAGTAGCTAGTTTGTTCTTATGGGTTAGCCCCATTAGATGAAATTTTATTAATGTTAAGATTGAAAGGCAAAGACTACTAACGCAAATGATGATTTTAGAATCAATTAGAAAGGCATAACCAGTTTAATCAATCGACACAAGCAATTCACTATTAAATGAGGAAGTGGGCTATAGGGGCATTTGAGTAGTAGCATAGATAAGAAATGTATGCTAGCTAATTAACTATATGCTAGAGTTTGGTGATGCATTGAACCCTAAAGTGCTACAAGTGACATACTTTTTGGTTGTCTAGAAACACTCCAGTATCAATCAACCTCCGACATGCAGCCAAAAGCTTCTACTCCTACTCAATAATTTGTGAAGTGTTAAACGTGGGTATGTATCAACATTCCCTTGGCAAAAGAAAAGTTGGGAAGATATATAAATCCTAAAGTGGATGGTTTAACTAAATCCATGCTACCATCTAGTTATTACTTTTTTACATTTAGTTGGTGAGTGATAAGATCGTGGCATTGGAGTGGAGAGGATAAAGAACATGAAATGCACACATGCCCAGTCTTTATTAGAACTAGCTAGAGGAAAAGAAGAAAGATGAACAGTTAAAGAAGGCTTTCAAAGCTATGACAACCACATTGAAGTTTTTTTTTTTCTTCTTTTTTTTTTGAAAAAAAAGGAGAGAGTTTTAAGTCGACTTACACTGAAAAGCATAGCCACATGGAGGGCCCATATGTTAAAGGGATTACAAACATTAATTCCTTTTTTTGAATGGAAGCTAATGTAAACTATTGGCAACTAGCTAGGACATGGATTCTCTCCATTGATTTGTTGGATGATAAGTGACAACATTATTGCAGGCAGTGTTAATTTGTAGTCCTAGAGTTTAAACAAATCTTCAAATTTCTCTCTCTCTCTCTCTCTCTCTCTCTTTTGTGTGTGTGTGTGTGTGCACTAGATATAGGATGATGTTATTGTATTCATTTTAAGACCTTTTATGTAAGCCTCAATATTTATATTGCTTAATTTATAAGCAATATAAATGTATATAATTAATTTATCTTAATCATAACATTACATGGGACCTTTTATAGATCAGTTACAAAACCACTAGATGTCACTGTTTCCATTAGTTTATCATCACCCTTTTCCATTATCAAGGTACAAATGGACAACATGGCAGTCAACAGTTAGAAATTTGGCGGTTTCATTTGGACTTATTTGCAGTGATCAGATTATTTTATGTAGCTAAGAGCATCTCTGGTCGTAGAAGTTAAGTAAGATCGAAGCTATCTTATTAATTTTACTGCTGACTAGTTTCCTTTTGGTTAAATCAACCAAATCAAAACACACGTAGTAAAAATGAGGTCAACTTAATTATAGAAATTAATTATGGATAATCTTTGATTATTTCCTTTGAAATCAAATAAAAGCTGCAGCCATTTACTTCAAATCATTATACATTAGGTGGGTGCCAAAAGTGATATAGATCAAATACATGAAGGTTGACACGAGTGCCAGAATCGACAGTTTATGGGGATTAATTTGTTCTTGTATCTTCTAAATAAAATGCTTCTTTGTAACCATTGGAAACTAGATATTCTGAGAGAAAACATCTCTGTCTTGATTCAAACAAATTACAAGCTAGTGGAGATATAGACGACATGAGAAGGTCTTAGCTTTAGAGTTATCCGTTGATCTATGTCTTTGTCGGTGTTGCGGATAATTATATCTCTTCTACAAGAAAGTAATGCTCTTTAAAAAGGATCAATTAATATACAAACCATTCTTTTTTCACGAAAGGGAACATTCTAATCTATTCAGTATAATTAATTAAAACCGAACATTCCAAGTTCCAACAATCTATATTTAAATCTCTTAATTAGTTAAGAACCTATCAGTTATTATTCACCTACTACTATTCCAAATATCTGAAGATAATTAACTAATTTAGTTAGTCAATTTATCTAAAGAGAGGGTTGTTTTTATGCAAAAACTTATTACCTCATGGATATAATACGTGCTCGAGTGTTTTAAAAGAGAATGATTTTAGTCTAAATTTTGAGAAGAAATAATCACGTAAATATAGTTATGATTTGAGAATAGTAATTTCATACTAGCCCTAAAGCTTTTGTCCTCCTCGAAATGAAAGTCGAAAAAGAATTAAAACATTATAGCGAAAATTAGTACATGGAGTATAGTGCGAGAATTGCCGCCTATGATAGCCTATTAGAAATAGCAAACATGAGAGAATAAGAACAAAAGAAAAGTTCATGGTAGAGATTGGAATCACATATAATTACAATACATAGCAGAACTGTGGCTATAATAGGCGAAACAATTCATGCATCTGTACGTACATCTCTCTTAGAAAAAAAAAAGTTCATCTGTACGTACATGCATTTGCCCTTCTGCCTCCCTCCTGAAGACATTGCTCAACCTGATCAATCCGATCTGATCGTCCAAGACGACGCAAGTTTGTCACCAGCTGCATCCTCCTATTAATTACAGAAAAGTAAATAAACTTCATCTATGTTGGATCGTAGTACAATGAAGTGAAAGATTTAGTGCTTTTGTTATTCTTGAAGAAGAATATATATATATATATATATGTGTGTGTACATATATCTTAGGGATAAAAAAAACTGCTACCTACACTGTAAACTGTGAAGAAATACTTTTCTTGTATATGTTTGCAATGTAATGGGTGTTATAAATAAAATGATGATGCATGAGAGATCTAAATTCTGGTAAGTTTTATTTTTATAAGTAAAAGTTATATACTGTATATATAGATATATAGTG
Organism: Typha angustifolia; assembly: GCF_048772165.1. Classification (NCBI taxonomy): domain Eukaryota; kingdom Viridiplantae; phylum Streptophyta; class Magnoliopsida; order Poales; family Typhaceae; genus Typha; species Typha angustifolia. The sequence continues at coordinate 2,584,778 of NC_133252.1, read as the reverse complement.
AAATATATTTGTCAGGTTAAAGAGGGACTACCTTAACCCTTTAGGTGGAAAGGAAGGGGACAGAGGTGCATGCTTCCCAGAAGAAGTATAATAAACCCCGATAACTTCCGCAGTATCCGCGTTTGTCCACTTCTTCTGTGAATAAAAGGCAAACCTAACCGAACACTTAGCCAATTCCCTTTGAGCCTCTCTCTCTAACTTTACAGTACTGCATTATTTATAATATTACGAGATGTGCTGCTTATCCAACGTTCATACTACGTCAGCCCTAGTAAATTAGGTGTGCGTTTTTTTTGACCACTTCTTGGATGGTTCCTGAAGCTACCTTCTAAATTATGCCCTCCTTTTGTTCTGCATAAGGGACCCATCTCCCCATGCACCTCCCCAAACCCTCACATGCCTCTGCTAGTGCTTTTGGAGCTTCTCCTCTCCTTCACATGAGTGTGCTTTGCTCTTAACCGAGATACATAAGAAACCCACCACCTCATCCTAAGGTCAATCTTGCCAAAAGTTGGGCCCCCACTTGTCCCCCCTTAGTGTTCAAGTAACTTGGACTTAGTTGGTGGCTTAGAAGTTGGTCTTTACTATCTAACGCATCTCAGTTACTTTATCGCTATTAAAGGCAATGATGTATACTAGTTTTGAGTTTTTAAGTTAGCTTAAGTATATCCAATAAATATATATATATATATATATGTGTGTGTGTTCTATGTATTACTACTTATATAAATATACATAAACACACTGTATTATCACCGACAATGTCACTCTCGTACTATAATTAACATTCCATTGGAAATAACTGCAAGGGGTAGGTTAGTCATTATCATGGGGCTAACCCACGAGCTTAATTTCTTGAGTGAAGACATTAATTCTTCCACACGGGGGCCTATAAGTACAACCCCACACACACGCATGTGTGAAAACATATTGTCTTGGGTGCAAGTCACTAGATCTTCTTATTGTTAATTTGCCTATGGATATGGAAATCTTGTAATCTCTTTTCTCTCTCTCTCTCTCTCTCTCTCTCCTTCTTTGCATTTTGCACCCTAACTTCCTTCGCCTACACTCATGCCATTGACTTTGGTCTCCTTCTTCGTCTCTCCTTCCTAAGCAAACTCCAATTCCTTCTTTTTTTTCCCCCTTCTGCGCGATGGATGACCAGCACGCAGAAAATAATAATAACAACAATCAGGACCGGGCCGCGACCGAGCCTGCCCGGTCCCGGTGGACCCCGAAACCGGAGCAGATCCTCATACTTGAGTCCATCTTCAACAGTGGCATGGTGAACCCCCCCAAGGACGAGACGGTGAGGATCCGAAAGCTCCTCGAGAAGTTTGGCCCAGTCGGCGACGCCAACGTGTTCTACTGGTTCCAAAACCGGCGGTCGAGGTCCCGACGCCGGCAAAGGCAGATGCAGGCAGGCCTACTTGGTGATCCTAGGGTGGGTGGTGGTGGTGGCGGCGGTGGTGCAATTCCATATGAGCCTACTTCCTCTAGTTCTTCCAGTTCCTCTTCGTCGAATAATTCTTTTAATGGAGGATTCTTTCCTTGTTCATCTTCTTCTGCTGCTGCTGCTGGTTGTTGTTCTTCCTCTAGCTTTATAAGGGATGATGGTGGGGATGATCTCTTTGCTATCTCTCGTCAGATGGGCTTTGTGGAGAGTAATCAAGCTCCATTTTCGAGTTCTTCAGATGCCCCCCAGTTACACTACCCACCTGGTAAGTGCATGGATGGCTAAGTGATGATGCTCCTTAATTTCTTCATTTGTTCAGGAATGGATGCCAAGATATCATATGATCTGGGTCGTCCTAATTTGTTAATTCTTCTAGTAGATCTAGGCATCAAACCCCATACGAACATCACCAATTCAATTTTTTGCAAGTGAGATATAACTCTTCCACAAAGATTTGTTCAAAACTTCTTCAATTTTCAGTTTTCTCCTAAATTTCTTTTCTCTATTGCGGACATTTCCATGCTTGCTCACTCTTGATCCTTTATATTTCCTTGTCATTAGTTATTTGTCCAACAAAATTTATTCAACACCCGTGCCAATTAATTCAGTAGTCCGCATATCACTAGTACTTCTTGCATGAAATTTTTTCTTAACTTCTTTTATGTCCTTAATTAATTTGCTAAACTTCTAGAATGCATGAGTGCAGAAACTATCACTGTGTTCATCAATGGTGTGCCTTCGGAAGTTCCGAGGGGTCCGATCGACTTGCGAGCTATGTTTGGTCAAGATGTGATGCTTGTTCATTCCTCTGGGGAGCTTCTTCCTGTCAATGAGTATGGAAGTCTAATGCAGAGCCTGCAAATGGGTGAAAGCTACTTCTTGGTAACTTAGCTAGATTACAATTCCAATTGCTCTCTCTCTCTCTCTCTCTCTCCTGATCAATATTCTGCTTCTTTTACAGAATCACCAATGTTTCTTTTTCTCTTTTCTTCGCAATAGGTTTCAAGATCAACTTAATTTCAGAGCTCCTTATAAGCAACATTTGATCAAGATTGTCCACAATTCAAAAGATGGAATAAAATGGGTGTGTAGCTTTTCGATCTTTGTAAGAAGCAAGCTTGCATGCTTGCCGATCCATGTCTGTTAAGATTAGCTGTTCTTTGATTCATGAGTTGTAACTTATCAAGTTATAGAGTAGCCTTCATGCTTATCAGCAAAAACCTTTCAAGAAATTTAAAATATTTTTGAAAACAAAAAAATATTAAAATTGTTTTCCCGTATTGTTTAGTGGCATTAGACTTCTAAATAATTATCCTTCCAACTGTTGATCCTCAGAAATAGTTATAATATTTCTCAAAATTCTTTTTCACCTTCCAGAAGTTCTATAACTGCATGCAAGTGAACTTTTCGTTATTGCAAAGTTATGAAACTAACTTCCTATCCCTGTACATTCTTACTGTATAATGGGTGGATAAATAATTGAAAACAATGGCAATATATTTCTCTTTTTTGGTCTTCTATCTTTTGCTATGGCATAACTAGTTGAAAAATTTTCAGTGTGAAAATTTAGAACAACAAGAGATGATATGTGAATGTCTTTTGAGGGTTCTAATAATGCCTTTCTCTTTCGAAATTAAACATGGAATGTTAACAAAGAAGCATTCGGGATTCCGACTGAAGAAAAGATTTAAAATTTGATCATGTCGATATTCCGAAATATGTTGGCAGTAAACTATTAATGAAGCCAATGTAGAAAGATTCATTGTTACAGATAAGGTGAATATTAGTCTCAACAAGTTGATATATAATGCGAGATTTTTTAATATAACTAAATATTGAACACTAGAAACTTGTGTAATATTTTTATTCTCTATCAGCAATTAAAAATTATGTTGTCAGAACTCAGAACTGAATGACAGAGGGACCTGGTGAAAACTTATAGGATCTCCCTCATTCTGAGACGTGAAATTAAATTCTCAAATACCAAATCTTGATAGCTGATCATAAATTCTTTTTAAAAAAAAGAACAGATGTATTTGATAGTATATATATATATATACCAACAACATACTGACAGGATGCAGGATAGTTTTTCCCTTTTTCTTTTGAGTCGTCTTCATCCCAGTTCTTATTATAAAACAAATATATATATATATATATATATAAATCAGTCTTCGAAAATAAAAATTATAGATACAAAAGTACAAATCAGAGAGCGGCTAAGTGGTGTTTCATGGTGATTGAAGATGTGTCAATCTCTCAATCACTGGCTGCCAGCTCCTTCCAAAAGTTTAATATTGACGACATTGCCTTACTTCAGAATGTCATACTTGTCTAGGGTGGGCTATGGTCATGGATGTGCATGTGAGTTAAATTATTATTAAGGCATGTGAACTCATCCAAATCCTACGCAAGAATGTAGCTCTAAGGAGACAAAACATTTAAGAACCAATTACTGTACCCATGTCACTTCCATTACAGCAGCTCAAATTCTCTCATTGACTTTGCTCACTTCCAAATCTGGATCTTTATTGCAGCCAAGTTATCCATCTTTCTGTCAATATATTTCATCTAATATATACACACACACACACACACAACCTGGTAACCTATTGGGCCCAATGTAGTCGTGGTGCTAAGATATTAGTTATGGAGGCTCATATTATAGGAGTACTCTTAAGTTTAAATTCAGTAGCATCGTTTTAATTGGGACACTGTTAAATTTTGTTCTCAAATTAAAACATAGTAATCTTTCGGATTTGGATTTGACAATATTTGAGTGAACTGAAGCCGAAGTTTGAATGTAGCATTTGAAGGTAGATGGCTGTTGAGTTTTGTGTCGAAGTAGGTGTTTGATCGATCAGTCCCAAAACTATTTACATGAGTAAGTGCTATCTAGTCCAAGAAGGCATCATGAATGATGTGTCAACTAAAATCGATGTCCAAACTCAGCAATTTTTTTGATATTCATAATCGGCCAAAGATAAGTTATAAAATGTAAGTAGTTGATTAGTATGGTTTACGTAAATTTCAACACTTTAATACAATTCTTTTTTTTTAATTATTATTATTATTAATAGATTATATATTTTATAGTCTAATTATCAGTTAGTCATTTATAATATATACAGTTTGGGACACTTTAATTCAATCAAAGATTCAAACTCATACTCTCTGAATCACAAGCTGATAGAACTCAATCACCGAGCCCCGCAGTAGCCAACCTAGTTTGATACATAATGACCTAGTTCGGTAAAAGAACAAAGAAACTAGGAAAGAAGGTTTTGATCTTTCCCTAAAAGGTTACATAAGCATATTTCCTTTTATGGGCCGCAGGCAACGGATTGGGAAGAGATTTAATATGCAAAATATATGCGTCCTCCTCTCGGGAACCTTGCAGATGGGCACTATAAAACTGCTACTACTTGTACTTAATCATCACCAGACTCCATTGGGAAACTTAATCAAACACTGCGAAGCCTTATGACCGATGCCTTGAAATGCTCCAAATCGGATGGTTCGTAGAGTTCATACGCACTCCCAAATCGATGTAAGAGAAAAATGGAACATCTGGAGCAGCCCCCACCGCCCATTTATCCAACCCAGAGGAAGACAAACGTTTTCCTTTTTACTTCATTTTTCTTCTAACAAAGCATTAATTTAAGCAAGAGAGTTTGCTTAGATGTTTGGATCTGTAAATAAATGAGTAAAGATTAAACTAATAACAAGTAGGTGTATGCGCTAAAAGAGAGAGGAGAGAAAGATGGCAGTCTATACGTACTTAAATTGTTTTTAAACTTGCCGACTTCCTGCTACTGGAGAGGGATTTAGGTCAAGAACAAAGAAAAAGAAATTTGCATATGACACCATAGATTTTTTTTTAGAAAAAAGTTTAATTATGTTATGATCTAATAGCAGAATAAAAGTCTATAATTTATCTCTTATACTATGTAAAATATAACGTTCCAGTTACAAATTGAGTTGCCTTTTTTTTAAAAATAAAAATGGTTCGGTAAAAATATTAACCTGACCTAATAATTCAACACGATAATTTAATTTTTAAATAAAATTTAAATGAGTCATAAATGGGTCAACCCTTGCACATTGGTTGAGATTTTTTTGAAGGCATGATTACTAGCATTATATGCACGACTAATGCACTAACCTGAGCCATTAAGACCAAGACAGACCATGGCATAGGATAAGTTAGGCTTAATACCACTTGAGTTAGATGGCATATTAGAGGATAATAATTACAGAGCTTTTATCACTCTAATATGCCCTCAAAAAGCTCTTTTTAATTGAGAATGCAGAAAAAGGTTAGGTATGAAACCCAACTTGTTCCATCTTAAGCTTTAAACATTGCCATATGCCCTGGCATCTACTTGTTCCCTCCACCAACCCCCTGTTTGTTTTTCAATGATAAAAGGGGCACTACAAGAATTTTAACATCATATAAAATACGGCGGCGCTGCGACCGTATCAAAAGGAAGGGAAAATCTTTGTAGAATTTAAGAAGAAGATGCACTAAAATGCTTACCAAGCAGCACAAATGCATGAAAACAGAAGTTCTCCATGAACTGGTCAAGGACAAGGCCTTCTCTTTCAACTCAAAAGAAAAGGGGGCCAAAATTGATCACTAGCCAGTAGAACTAAGATACCAGGGATTCACATGACATGATACAAACACAAGGCAGATATCAGGCAAAATCAAGAAAACCACAAATGAGAGTCTACAAAACTTATACCCCAGCAGCTAAAAAAGGATTAGAAATTGATATACCTGAGTTATAGTTTGTCTTAAATTCTATGTGCACTCCAGTAAGATTCAGTTCTACCAGCTTCAAAGGTCCCAAAGTAATTATGTTTTGTAAAGGGCAAAATCATTATACTGATTCAACAAGTTATATATCAACATGAGGAAAGCAGGGGATAAAAGCAGCTGAAGAAATAGTCATAGAAACATATTAAAGTTTGCCACTGTCAACAGTATTATGATATTCGCCTATTCAAGTTCCTGCTAAGGAAGGATAAAATGACTCCATGTCAAGTAGATTCAGCAACAAGAAGATGAAGCAAGTAACAGCTGCTGCCAGAGAGATAGTCAAGAGCTCCTTGCACTCTCCTATGGTCACATAAAGTTCCATGAGATCTTGTCCTCTAGGAACAACATACTCTTGCAAATTTATACCTGTTATTGTTTGTCCTCATACATCAACCTCTATCAATTTGAGCTATTTCATTAATCGGATGAAAAGAAAGAAGTCAAAAAGGAAAGAGGAGGAACATGTCACAGTCAAGATCCTAAATACTGGTTTCAGTTCAGCCAGGGCAGTTTTAGTCATCAGTAAGTTCTGGTTCTGCTTTCATGTTTCACAAGTCCTGTGAGAGTTGAAAGACTGTCCTGAATCCCTAAATGGTTCAATTATAAAGGTTAGAAAGTTTGGCTACTGCTACAAATCCTGCTATTTCTTACCTCACAAGTTATTGGCCTTAGACTTTAATCATGAAGCTGGCCAAGCAAAAATACTGGAGTCTAGATTGATCAGTTTTATCTTTAATATTGGGATAACAAATCATATTACTGTACAGGATCTTTATCCATATTTCATACTAGGGCAGAATGATAGAACAGGGCTGAACATATGATGTCTGGTATAAGGATTACCTTAAGAATTTAGATCAAAGTCTGGATCTAATCTTAGCATGCCATTCGCAGGCTACTGAAAAGCAGAAATCTCCAATTATGAACTTATATTTGCAAGTGATAGAGAACATCTATAAAAACAATATCTGGAAGGAAATTATGTGCACTAAACAGAATAATTGAAAGAAACTGCCTATTACTTAAAAAAAGGTACTCAGTTGACAATATCTTGAATAAGTCTGATCACCTCTAATGATTAAAGCAAAGAAGTGAAAGTGAGATACCTAACAAAAATGTTAGTCAAGCCTAGCATTCTAAAGTATAATGTTTTCTTAGTTTGATCAGCATGCATCAAACTTAGGTCATCAAAGTCCTATAAAAGAATAAAGCTTATGACACAACCAAATATAGAATCTTTATACAAGATGTTACTCTATCTCTCAAAATATTACATCAAAAGTAGGATACTAGCATGATTCAGAAAAATGTTGTGCTATAAAAGCAAGTAAAACGGTCAAAAAGTAGTATCAAGAAAGGCGCATAATAGTTATCAGATTATGGTGGAAATCCTGAGCAGCCTTTCATCATCGCATGAGCTAATAACAGCGCAAGAATATAGTAGAGTAGAAGAGATAAAACTCGGAATAAAGAAAAGTTCAGAAATATTCACTAGCAAACAGTTTCATGCAACACTTTCAGACAAGACACGATGTCCTACTTCAAAAAAAAAAAGAGCATTTAAAGACTCATTTAATGCTACTTTCCTTATTTCACAGGGACAATATTCAGATAGTCAGACCTTTAGCTTCCAAAGTAGCAGCTTTTGTTCCATACATACAGGCCACACCCGCCGTGTTGATTCACTGTTCTTGTTGTCATCAAATCCACCAGCAGAGGCAGCACTTGAACATTGAGTCTGCTATAAAAGTTATAGACAGTGATGTTTTGTCTACTATTTACAGAATCAATTCTTCAACAATCAAAAATATAGTGGCAGGTCCGGTCATCTGCCCAGGAGACTCTAAAAGCACACTAGCTAGCTCTACAACTGGCTTTTCGTCAAATTTACAATCCTCTACTTTAGTTACATATGAAATACTATTGGAGCAACAAGATATGAGCAGCTCCACACTACTCAGGAACAACTGCTAAGGATGTACTGTCTTAACTTATAAAACTCTTGCACAAGAGACTCACAGTTAGAGATGGACTATTATGAGCTCTCTTGAAAGGATTGAGAGCGGGATAATGCTGCTGGATTTGCCTGCAAGACTTGAGTAGCATCTGATGTCTGAACTTTGCTCTCATCTTTGGACTTGAATGGTTTAAAGATACCTCCTTCACCAGGCTTAATACCAAGGGTAGCCCATATTGAACTCTTTGCAGCCTCGTCTGGATCATCAATTCTTAGTGTTTTAGGAACCCATAAAGATTTCTCCATCTTTTCCTCACCCTGTGAATTAGAATCCCTGGAATGTTTTCCCAAGGTTGGAGAGCCGTTGCCTGAACAAGAGTTAGTGCTTGTAGTGGAAGATGGTGATATGCCACAACCAGATCCAAGCCACGGTACATTCGACGTTCCATTGGGCCATCCAGATAGGCATGCCCAAAAGGAAGTTGGCATGAAAGGGAAAGGAACGGTTGGTGCAGAGAATCCAGGAATCGCCATCATTGGGGGCGGCGTCCATGAGACAGGACCTGAACTTCCATTTTTTGACCCATAAGCAAGCTCAGATGAGCACCTACTGGCTTCCATGGCAGCAATACTGTTCCATCCTGGACCCCAGGGATACATTATAGGAGCTCCAGGGTAACAAGGTAGATGATGCAGAGGAGTAAGTCCATTATAATACCCCTGCATCCCATTTTGTTCATGGTGAAGTACACTTTCAGGTAATCCATTTTCAACAGGATTGGAGGGTGTTACCAAAGATGAAGAAGAATCTTCTTCCATATTTTCACCACATGCCATAGAAACAAACTTAGTATCCTTCTTCTGCTCTCCAATATTCAGTACAGAGGCCATAGACTCGCAAAGTGGCACTTCAGCTCCAAATTTGATAACTGTCCCATTTACTTCCGCAGGCCCTATAGGGACAGAAGATCCACATGAAAGAGCCTGATGATGTGTTGTATCAGGTGCATCTGCTCGGCCAGCTGCTAAACCATCAGATGGCATCATTATGTGACGGTAGTGTGAGGCAGAATGCTTATTTTTACGCCTTCCAGCACCCACAGGGACATTCCTCATTGTTCCACCTGCAGTCCAATATCTCTGACAATTCTTGCAGAAGTGTCTTGGTTGGTTAACATTATAATTGTTGTAGTAACAGAACTTGGTATCCATACTGTTGCACCGAGGACATGGCAGAATCTTATCTGGCTTCTTGAGGACCTTCTCCTGACCTGGTCTATCACCCTCCGTCTTAACTTGCTCATCTTTTGATTCTGCTGCTACTTTATCATCACAGATGGATATTTGATTTTCATTGCCATTGTTCATATCAGAAGAACTATCTGGTTCAGCATGGTCCACCTCTTCTGGTGCATTTTCTTGTGCACCATTAACTTCCATGTCTTCAATTTCTTTGCATGAATCCTGAAATTTGAAATCAAACAATTTATCTTAATAAATTAGAATTAGTTAACTAGCAAGTTTCACAAAAATCAACTGTTAGCATCACAAGAAAATTTAGATCATCAGACAGGAAAAGGTTGCTACTTATGCAGCAAACTTTACTATTCTGAATATATCTGCATCCTAAAGTTCTCAGTTTGATAGGTTTTTGAATGTCAGTTATATGGGCTAACAGGTTTGGAGAATACTTCCCAATGCATAAAAAACGAAATCTGCTATGTTTTTCCCAACACATCAATGATAATCTATTTTGTTGACTTATTTGTGCCAACTTCCTTATGAAGGACTAGGAACGTTTTGGTAACTTCCTTTTCTTCTTTCAACCTGTTCTCCTTAACATCTTTGGTGATGTGTACTTTCCCTAGTTTCATATCCCAAAACATCCACTCCATGGGCTTATCTAGCAACTCTGAATAAATGTCAAATCCTGCTAAAAGAGCCCCTATGATTTCAAACTATAAGTTATCACATGACCAGTCAGAATAAGTAGCCTCCTCAGGACAATCTAGCCCCATCCTTTTCTAAAACAATCTTTTTTCTGCCACACTTTGTTCTTCTTCCATATTGCATCAGATTTCTTTAGGTAATATGCAGTCAGATAATTCATTTAAGTGTGAAAAATATTTTCATGCTTCACGAACGATCCTTTAGATCAAGACTTTTTAGATGCAATATCAATATTGGGATAAGGCTCAAAATTCTAGTTCCCATTTCCAAAGAATTTCTCATCAACAATATCTCAATCCTTTCCTGCTTCTTTCCTCACAATAAGAAAAGCTAGAATGGGTCCAAAATATTGATGACAGCGGATTTGATATGGATTTAAAGTACTCAAAGCCCGGAAAACTACCGACATATACCGAGATAGATTATCCCCTACTGGACTTAGGGTTTTAGCATCATTAGACGATACAAGAACTAGGAAACGAAAAAGATGCAAGATTTGTACTGCTAAATTCCATCAAGAAACAAAAAGGAATAACAAAAATCATGAAAACAAGCAGATTTCAATACATCCAAAAGCCTCAGTATTTTTTCCCGATCCGACAAATACTAAAACCACAAAAAAGACGGGGAATGAAATCAGAGATATAGAAAACCAAAAATAATCTATATTTTTCCTCTTAGAAACTCTGAGATAAACGGTCAAAAACCTAAAGGAAACCTTTAATAGCTCTGCGTAAGCACACAATACATCAAATCATCCGGAGGCGTTATCCCAACAAAGGAAGCAAAACAAAAAGATCGCCTTTTTTCTCCCCAACCAAAAGACAAGAAAAATACAATTTCTACGAACTTCCAAAAAGAAACCAAAAAAATCGAAACCTAAACAAGAACAAAGAGAGGGCTTCGACTCCTCACCTCTTCCACCTCCCCTTCCGGGTCCATCGGCGAAGCCACACCTCCGCCGTCCTCCGCCGGAGGCGGCAGGGTCTCCGCCACCGGTATGGTCGTCCCGAAGAGCTTGATCGCCGGATCCCTAATCTCAGACATCTCTCCGCCGCCGATCTCCTCTACCAAATCCGAGATGGCGATGGTATCGTATCGCATGTCCTCCGCTTCGGCTCCAGGGAGTGTGAGATAACAAAGGAAAATTGAGGAGAGGAAAGAGGATTGATTATATATATTTTATCAAACAAAAAAGAGCCCGGTGGGCGACCGGGAGATGCCGGTGGAGTCGACCGCGAGACCAGCTGGCGTCTGAGTCAGCAGAAGAGGGCGATTCTGAGCCACGAGTTCTCGTGGCTAGAGATCGCGGTGGGCGACGTCAGCTCCTGGGGCGAGAAGCCAATGATGCGCCCCCTGCGAAAAGGGTAGCGGAAAAGGAGCGGCCCCTTTCGCTTTTTGCTATTTTTATATGGCGTTCTATTCGGAAAGGAGAGTGCGTTATTGACCTTTATGCCCTCGGATAAGTGAGTGGATAAGTCGCATTTTGTCATAAATAGATAAGGAACAAGTCACATCGGTGCACCGTTTCTTGCAGGTCCGTACCCTTGGGGGTCAAACCTCTACTATTAAGGAGGGGTAAAGTTGGGATTTCATCTTCTATTTTATTCACATTCACTAATTATCGAATAATTATCTGAACTATTACTTTTTACATATATCTTTTATCTGAATTTTTGTTTTCATACATAGTCTGAATTATTGAACGAAAAACTGAGAAGACCAGAATACAATTTAACAAATCTTAGTAAACTAAAAAATTTCTCTATTCTCCTTTTAAAATATATAAGAATAAATATATAACCAAATATCATCGTAAATAGTATTTAAGATATTTTTAATAGTTCAATGAATCTATGTGTCACCAAATATTTAGGAGACATGCCTAAAAAATAGTGGTTATTTAAGAGGTCTAAATATAATTAACTCTATTTTTAAGTACACATTGATTCATAAACTATAAATAATTGACAAAAACTCTAAACTTACTTAGGGCATCGTTACAGCGATCACGCACATCTGATTATGTGAATTTTTCCACAGTGAAATATAATCCCTAAGTCATATATTTAGCATTTAGCTAAGTATCTGTTGAGCCAATTAGTGTGTTGTATTTTTGATGCTCCATACTATAATTATGGCTTGAAGTGTTTTACTCTACATAGATATCATCAAATTCATCTCATTGGAACTACTAAGTTTACAAAATATTTTAGGTACACCTAAAAGAATAAACCATTGGCTTGATTCCAAGACCAGGTTTGGGGGGGATTTTAATATACTTTAATATATTCCAATATAGATACCCATAAATATCAGAGGGCACAAAGTCACCCTTGTCACAAAAGGTTTGTGATTGATGATTAATGCTTATGATATGCTTTAAGACGGTCAAAGCACTTACCATGAAATTTGTTCAACATATATCATTCATGGAGACTTTACTCTCCAAATAATAATAATAATAATAATAATAAATTTATAAAATAAATGAAGGATGCTCATGTTTCACTCTAAACTTTTAAATACGAAGGCCGCATAATTTTACTAACTATTCGTATATAACGCTCTAATGAAAGATGTATTAACTAAGAGAATCAAATACATAATCTAGTGGGTGGCAGGACCACAATACCACATACCTAAGGGTTGAAAATATCCTACAAACCTAAACTATAGAGAATCCAAGTCCCTTGATGACATGGCAAATGAGATCTAACTCTAAGGACTTAATGCATCACAACTTTCTTTCTCTCCTTCTAGTCTTCCCTTCCCTTTTCTCTCCACCAGAGATTGAAGATTTTGAAAGCAAGTGGTCCCTATCTCAAATTAAACTATAGATTGGTTTCATGGGCCCCAAAGATATATCCCCTTGCCAAGAATTACCAACCACTCAAATTTATATCCCTGCTTCATATTATAGTGGCGAGTTGCAATTGAATCACAAGGGCAGGAGGAGAGGAAATAATAATAATAATAATATCAAGCAATGAATGGCTACAGAGAGAGCCAGTTTGGGGCTAGAAGAGATTAGTAGTTCTCCTCCTCAGCCTTCCAGGTAGAAAAGTAGGAGGAAAATTTTTATTTTATTTTTAATGTAAAACCCTACATTTTGGTGAATTTTTATGATTGGCATCCTGTATTTAAGCTATTTGTGATTTATTTATTTTTCCATAATACTGATGATAAATCTATGAACGAAATTATAAAAACACCCCTAAGACATTTCTTGACCTAACCCGGTAGTAACCAAATTTACTAAAATGCTCTTTTTAAAGGAAGTGGTATGGAAAAAATTTATTTAGATCTTGTAATAGAATTTTACATGTTCAATTTTTTCTATTTTATGGACCAAAATACTCTTGACAATAAAGGAAAAAAATCTCTTTTTTTCTCACCTCTCTCCAATCTCATTCTTCTCACCACCTTCCTCCTTCCTCTTTCCTCCCATTAGGGAGACGGAGAGGGAGAGGGAGGAGAGAGACCGACGGGTGGTTTCTGGTGAAGTGGTGATGGTACAGAGAACAGAAGGAGTTAAAGTAAGGAGTATTTTAGTAATTTATATATTTTAAATTAAGTTGGATAAGAAAGTTAGAGACTAATCTAGGACTAATCTAAGACTTTTTTTCTGTCCACAGACCTTCTTTCGGGAAAAAAAATATGGGATTTTTTTTTACTAGAAGAGTAGTTTTATATACAGACGTAAGTATATAAGGATAAAATATATTTAAATTATTTAAAAAAAATTGTGACAAAAAGAGCTAAGGTCCAATATACAGAAAGGTGGGCATGTGTTGAACCACATGTTTTGTCTAGCTTCAACCTTGTGCTTTTAAATGGGTTGCTAGATTTTAAGTGGCTGTAGTAGTCATCTGGATGTTAGTGTACTTTGGATCTAAAGGCAATGTGAAGATTTGTGGGTGGGAAAAAATGGGTAGAAAAAGAAAAGATCATCTTGGACAAGTAAAAGGCAAAAGACAGTGATACCGTTTAATCTTTCTCCAAGGGTTCTTTTAGAATCTAGTTCATAAAAGAATCTTGAAAGTTCCTGTGGCTTCAACTGGGTTCTTTTTCTAAAGTTGCCTCTTCAAACCTAAAAGCAGTCATTAGTACTTTAGAACTATACTCCCATTTTACTTTTATCATAAAAGATTATTATAAATTATTTATGGGATCGCTCCACGTATGCTCAAAATTACTTTACTTTTATATATTTTAAAAAATTTTACATCAGTCTCTATACTTACGACTAAAGTGAGAGAGACTATCCATCTAAATTAATTGTGCACACCCAAAATATTTCAAAAATTACATAGAGGGTTGAATTCCCTCTATTTTTTAATTTTGTATAGTTAAAAATGCTCTCGTCATCGTATGTAAGCAATTTTTTCTCTTTAAAAAATATCCACATATTTTCTTATCTTACTTTCTAGATTGTGTCAAATATATACTAAATTTTATTAAACCTAGATTTTATAAAATTTAATAATTATATCACGTCTAGGAACAAGATAAATATGGATTAAAAAAAATTAGATTAAAAGTCTATCTATTTAGCCTAAAAAACACGAAGTGACATTTTGGTTATTTGGTCACGCTCCATTAGTTTTAACGAAAAAATTGATGATTTCACTTTAGTCGTAAGTTTAAGGATTGATTTAAGACTTTTTTAAGTACACAGAAGTAAAGTGATTTTAGGCATAAATATAGAGAGGTATTATATATTTAATCTTAAAATTTCCTATACGCGACATAATTTATAAAGTAAGAGAAAAAATATGTGAGTATTTTTTATAAAAAAAAGAATAATTATATATGAGGAGTCTAATATTTTTGTCTATAAAAAAATAAAAAATGGAGGGGAATTTAAATCGTCCATTCAATTTTTAAAATTTTTTGGTTACGCTCTTTAATTTAGATCAAAAGACTAACAGTCTTATTTTAGTCGTAAGTATAGATAATAAAATAATTTTAGATATATAAATACATAACAGGTTAAATATATTTAATCTTTTTATTTATTTATTTTATAGATTATCAGCTAATAGACTAATCACAGTCAAATAAAAAGAACTAACTCTTATCGAAACATATGTACACTTGCTGTTTTCTTCTTTAACCTTAACCTTTGCAATCTCTTGTCACATGTATGATTAATCAATGTAATTTATTATTAATTTTTAAAATTATTCTTTGTGGTTGCTCTCTAATCACAAAGATTGAATGGTAGAAAATAAAATTTAAAAACTTGCAATCTCAAGAGAGTAATTCTAGAAAACCATAAGAATACCTTCGGTAACAACTAAAGCTCAGGGAGCAGTTGTACAAAGTAGTGAACCACAAGATTGGTTTAGTAAAAGTAAAATGGAAAGGGAAACATACTAGGAGGAAGTGTATTTGAGCACAATTTTTTCCCAATTAAGAACAACTAGACTTGGTAGAATGTTATCTTGACAGGAGAAATAAAATAAAAAATAGAAACAAGATGTACAGTTATTTTTCCTAATTTTTTATTCATTCTAATCAAAGTTTCTTTTTTTTTTATTCTAAGTTACGACCGAGGTTGATTTTTTAAAATAGGCTCAAAAATAATTTTAAATCAAATTTGATTGTGAGCATGCTCGATCATATAAGCTTGTTAAGACTGAAAAAGTTTGAAATGATTATAAATAAGTAATATTCTATATATTATACTATAATTTTATTATATTTTAAAATTTATTTAAGTAGATTGTTATGTAGTCTGATCTTATATAGTCTAGTTCTAAATTTTAATTTTTATTAGTTTATATTTCTGAATTAGATCTTATTTTAAGTTCGATTTAAGCCTAAATCAAACTTAATTTAATTTAAGTTTGATCGGGCTTAAAATTTAGCTTGTATTGCTTAAGGCTTAAAATTATTTATTAATCAGCTTATTTATGCTCGAGTTCAAAAATAGCTCATAATTAACTTGAATTGAAATAATTTTAATTCAAATTTAAATACAAATATAAACTCAAAATTAATTTTAATTCAAACTTAATCACAAATATAGTCACAATCAAGTTCGGCTCAGTTACACCCCTAAAACCCTAAGCTAGTCACTTAGAATAAACAATGATAAATAATAACTTATCAAGTGGTCATTGGATCCGCATCTCATTGGATTACTCTAAAGCCTTCAGAAAACAAACTATAAATAGGGTGAAAACTAATAGGATACGGATTATATATTAGTTGACCGCACTCAGATTTATATTTTTTACTCTGAATACGATTACGAATTCGAATGAAACAGATAGAGATATTAATCGGATATTGGTCAGATTCTTTTTTCCTCATACTAAAACCAATTAATTAAGACCCATTTGTTTTTTTATAGGTACTGTTGTCCTTCACTAGAAATTTGTACGGATTTCGGATCCAATTTCTTGGACAGACAGTTCATTGTAGTGAAATAAGCAAATTAATTATGTTACTGTTTTGTTTCTGGATAATTTAGAACTAAGAATGGGAGCGAAAGGATAAAATTCTTCTCGACCAACAATTTCTCTTCGTGCGGATGAATCCTCTGACGTCTTGGTCTGTTCTTTACTTCTCTGTTTCTTTAATTTTACGTTCTCTAACAAGCAAAGGGAAGGTTGTAGAAGATCAAGAATTTTTGATGTCTACAGGGTTTTCTAAGCAATCTTTGGGAAATTGGAAATTATGATCTATATATTCCCTATTCTTATTATTTATCTAGGAGTTGAGATTGGTAGGTTTCTGCAATTCTTGTGTTCAGAAAATTTCCTGTCAATGCAAATCTAGTTTAATAATCCCTTGTAAGTTTGCAATTTTCACTTTGTTATGTGTTCCAACTTGAGATCGCCAGATTCATTCATACCTTCATTGGTGAGAAGATCTTTCTCTCTCCTTTCGTTCTCTCATTGTTATTGTTGTTGGTGATGGTGATGGTGGTGTTAAGCACAAACTAGAATAGTTTTAAAATTCAGTAATGTGGCGAATTGCAATTTTGCTATGCAAAACTAGGTCAAATATCATTCTCCTGCTTGTTTCTAATATAATACATGGTTATGGTGTCAATATGGAGAAAATCATTGAACATATCGTCGCTGCCATGTTATCCTGATACTCGTTCTTACATGACTGGTGAGAGAAATTTATTGTAGTGAACTTTGATGGCCGATAAGATAGATTTTGTTGCTTGCCATGTAGATGATATAGTGATGATCATGCAGCTGGTGTGATCCTTCGCAGAAGAGCCTTTTTCTTTATATTTTTAGGTCCAGCTGAAGCCATTCAGGTCAAAATTTTTGCAATTTTCAGCTGTATCATCCTTATCAGTGGCATTCAGATCTAGTTTTGTTGTCAGAAATGGCAGCCCAAAGCTCTCTGATTGCAGCCTTCTTTCTTGTTGGCTCGAAGGTCTTCTGCTGTTTGGTTGATCAAGAAATAAATTCTCACCATCTCTTTCGTGTTGTAGTTTCTCGAATATGTTACTTCTAACTCCTTTCCCTTTTTGAGCCTTAAGGCCGATCGATAGTATCCCAGAGTCTTTCTGGATTTGGTAATCTGTCATGTCTGGATCTCTCACTATGGATGAACAAAAAAGCTTCTGCTCATCTGAATCTCTGAAAAGTTCAGGTTGAGTCTGCTCAAGCCTGAAATGCATTTGTTGTTTGCAGTGTATATATATGTCTTGTTCCTTTTGCAATCCTTCGCATGAGGTCAAGCAGCTATCAACTGAACCATCACCAAGTTGTGCTGTCTTTCCTTGTAGGGTATGTGAGGCATGAGTCTCTTCAAAATTAGGAAATGTGTTTTGCAGACATTCTGTTGAGACTTTTGATACCAGATCAGACAGTTGCAGTTTGGCAGCTTCTAGCCCGGCAGAACCAAAGTTTTGCTTTGCAAGAGTGTCTTGAGCCTTCTCCAGCACTGATTGTAGGTACTTCCCTTGTGCTTCTATTCGGAGTTGTAAGTGCCTCTGCACCTAAACCCAATCCAACAGAATAATCTTCACTTAGAACATTATTTAAACATTTCTTTAAATATGATGTTGTAATAAGAATATTTTTCATTGTAACCTGTAACTTTTCAGAACCTTAACGATCGTTTATGACTTTGTTCTTCTTGACAAAATTTAAAAAAAATGGTGCCTTCACTGAATTCATATTGTCAATCTTTTAGTCGGAACTCTAAGATTAAAATATTCAGTCCAGAAATAGTAGAACTCAGTGATATTGTTTGGTAAAAATACAAGGTAATCAGTATCTGAAAATTTGGTGAATGGCTGCTTCTTTCTAGGAAATCTATGCATTTCCCTGTAACATCTTTTTTATTCAACTATACAAGTAATTCACAAGTGAACTTTTAACCTTTTAATTTCATTTCTTACTTCTATTTGACCAGTCACTACTAGATATTATTGGCATCTTAAATTAGTGCACTCCTGACTCTTTGATCTTTATTTTTAGCATGATATTTCCCAAGAAAAGAATGTCATACTTTGTTCAGCTTCTAATATCTTTCCAAGGATATATGAATATGAAAAACCAAATTTCTTAAACAATATTAACATTGAGCTCTATTAGGTACCTCTAACTGTTCATGCAGTTGCCTCTGCACTTCAATTTGCATTTGTAGCGCTTCACTTATCTGCATGGTTCTGAAATGAGCATGTCATTAGTAAATTATACCATGGCGCAATGATGGGGCATAGTTTTGCTGTTTCTTACTTGTCTGTCTGGTTTGCGATGTTCAAGTGGCTCGTTGATGATCCATTGGCTTCAGTTGTTCTATTTGTTGTCAAAGTGCAACCTGTAACCGGCACATAAAGTATATTTGTAATCTTTACCTTTTTTCAAAATCTAGTTTGAACTTAAATGGAACTACTCTTACCATTTTTCATATTTCCAGTAATAGCTTGTGCTTGAAGATTCTTACTAAGCCTGTATTTCTAGGAATCAGAAAGGCCAACTTAGTTTCTATTTTAAGCTTGCATAAATCAGGCTAGAATTGTATTTCATTAATACCTGAAGATGGCTTTTAAGGTGATACAAAGTTAGTCCTGGAATGCCCATGAGCCTCATGACTGATTTTGGTGTAGCTTCTGCATGAGGATGTTTAATATTAGCTGATACCTTTGCATATATCTTATAGAAAATGCTGAGTTATACATCATTACACTTACTATCTGCTCCGCCGAGTTGATTTACTGCCTCTACGAAACGCTCATGGAGCTCTGTTGTCCATTTTAATCTAGGCTTTGCATCAGTAGAGAGAACTAGTCCTGCCTCCCCTGGAGCATTTCCGCTTTGCAAAAGTAATTGCCTCTCCGCAGAGAAGGTTGAACGGGAAGAAAGAAGGTTGTTTTGGCTATGATGATGGTGATGATACATCTTCTGTGTATGGAAAGGCTTCAAATTATGATCAACTTGAAAAGAGTTTGAAAAAAAAAGAAGAATAAAAACCATGAGAATCCACTTGGTACTTACCTCTTTCAGCTTCCTTTCTTTAGGTCCTATTATCCATTTACTAAAATTCTGACAGCCTGATTTGCTCCAGCTTTGTCAGTTCCACTATTTCGGGAAAGATGAGACTTGCCGATCATATATCCAAATGTTCCTGTTCTGTGGGAACTGAGCTTCAGCTCCTGCTTCTCATGATGGTGAGGAAGTGTTGCAGAGAACCAGCTTATATGGAAATGTGGAGGAATTTGGAATCATTGGAATGAATGCTCAAACTCGATCCAATCTTAACAGCAACTCAAAAGAGATATTATCCTTCTTTCTTTGCGTACATGTGGACCCAGTGCTACAACTTTATTTCATCCATTCTGAGGCCAGACTCCATTCTGATTCTGCACTAGCAACTTTACTTGGCACTGCTTTCACTTGTCACATGGCAAGAGGATAAAGGGAAGCCTCTACATCTTAATATATCTGTCCATGTAGGAAAAAGAAGGAATCTTATGCTTGGGGGAACTTTCTGACCTGAAGTCCTCAAGCTCTGCTGAATACTGTCTTCAGAATTTGAGAATTTCCTGATACCTGCACTGTTCATTAGAACTCATTGCGGGCCCATTGCACGTGAAGACCTTATTCCTTAGAAGGTGAGATATAGCTGAAGTTATTCCAACCGGTATAAGTTTAAAGTTGGTAGAAGGACAGAGTTTAAAATTCCATTTGACTGCTGCATTCAGAAGCAGAATTGCTTATAGCTTTTTCAGAAAAAGAAAGAACCCATGCCATCTATATGTGATGCCTCCTTGGACTGTTTGAAAGCAAGTTACTGGAATACGGAATAAGCATATCATTCCCTTTTGTCTCCTCTGTTAAGTTTGGCACTTATTCAACTATCAAGAAAGAAAAGCAGATGGGGAACTCAGAGGCTATCTATCTGCATGAAGCTGATGCTTTAATGCCAACTTTTTTTCCACAGGGAGAAAAAATAAAAAAGGGAACTGAAGGGAATGTTTTATTTTCCACATTTAAAGGTCATTGATCTCTTGTTACTTTATTTTCCTTCACCAAATTACACAGAAATCCAGATGCTTGAAAGCTATTTCTTGCATGTGGCTATTAACTGTTGCATTCATTAGTTGAAGGTAGTGCTCAATTGTGGGCAAGCTTTATATCATCAACTAATTATTCTGCAGGATGGTTCGATATCTCAAGCGTGAAGCTGACACAAGACTAAGGCAAGAATTGCAAAGACAGATTAATGATGACATCATTCTTACGTATACTTCTTTCATCACTTTTTAATTATGCTTATTGTCTAAAATTAAATAACTCACACAGGTATTGAACTTTTTTAAGTTTTAATAGAACTCCGTACTCTTGTCCATAATGGTATATTGAGATACTCTGTTTTTTGTACTCTCTGTTGGTCACTAGTTATCCCCTCTTGTTATGCAAAATCTCTGCAACTTCATTATCCATGTTGAGGAGTATGATATCAATCAATTATCTACTGACTTTTTTTCTTTTAATGAGAACAATACATTTAGGATGCTAGTTTTTATACTTGGAGTTTTTTTTTTTATTAAGGTATTGCTTGTGGAATAAGTACTAATTTCTCCTTTTAAATGTTTTCAGACATCACTAACAGAGAAAAAACGGTGACATGTAACTGGTATGTGGTAACCATACGTTGTTCACCATTTCAAGTGAGACAATTGCTGCATATGTATCATGTCTAATTGTAATTGGATTCTTTGACGTAGGTAGGCTATCATGCAGAATGATTCTCCTTCCATTATAAAATTTGCCTCATCAATACCTAGGAGAATATGTTTGCTGGCCATAGAATAGCTTTTCTGAAGATTGCATCCAATTGTTAAGTGCTCTTATCGCATGGTTTATTCTCCAAAGTAGTCATTATGGCTTATGTCAACATGCAATCTCAGCCAAATGAATGGAATTATAAATATAACAAAGATATATTCCCACACTTTTATGGGAAAGAATAACATTTTTTTTCCCCTTATCCCACTCTTTTTTATAAGGTATTGTTATCTTGGCAGTAACTCTTTCTCACACATGCACACACAACTCAGCTAGATGTGAAGAATCATCCTGCCAAAGAATGAGATGTGGGCCTAAAAAGCAGTTTGATCTGAGTCTCACTTTGTAGAGTCAAGCCCCATTTCTGAGGCCGAAAGGATAATTTGTAGACCTGGCCTTGCTTGCGAAGTCCAGATGAACAGTAGGTTTAATGGGAGATGTCTGGGCTTGTGATGGATGGTGCTTGTATAAATTCTAAGCAGCAAAATACTTTAAATGCTCATGCTGCTGTTGGTTGAACCTATTGCAATTAACATTATTATGGATCATAACAAAATTATTCTCAACCAATGTTTTGTCATGCAATATTCATGTTCTCTACTGCCGCACACATTCAAGTCTTGTTCTTGTGCTAAAGTAATCAGACTAGAATAGAAGAATATCCTATATCTATTGCTCTTTCTAGAGTTTTAAATTGATTTTGCGTCCTCCTTTTATCTTGTGGAGTCATTAGAATCCAATACTCATGTTCACCACCTAGTTGGTTTGATCCAATTATGGTGCTTGTAATTCTACAGCTAGAGTGGCCGAATATTTTAGTGACACATAGTCAGGAATTCATTCATATAACAGATTACATCTTGATGGCCATTGAGTCTAGAAATCTTTCATCGGATTGGCTCAACAAGTTGAAGCAACTTTCAGTCTGAAACTTGAAGAGAAGAAATGAAAAAGAGAATTATAATAAGTACAGAAGGCTTACCTACAACTGAATGTTATCTAGGTCAACATTTGTTCAATATCAACAATAAAGTAATAAACTAACATGCATTTTCTCCAAACTTGATCGTTCGTACTATCTTTAGGCTCATCAAACATATCTTGGATCCATATGCATCTCATGGTGGATATTCAGAATTCTATATAATATTTTGCTAAGTAGAAGATCTTACACTGTTTGATGGTTGTCATCTCATCAGCCATGGTTGCGCCAGTTTTAAATGATATTTCCTGGTTCTCAATATTCCACATTCGTATGCAGGATAGACTTAAATGTGGTTTGATATTAATGAACTCAACTAGTCAACTGGTGCTGATGAACCAAACAAATGCCAGGATTTCCAACATGAGACGTGTAGCTATTATTAATTTATTACTATCAACTCTTGTGCTTCATCTAGAAGAAAAGGTACTCTTTCTGTGCACCATTGCCCTTCCTTCTTGCAGTTTGATTTATAGCAAATTCTGGTGGATATGACAGGAAATTGCAGCAGAAACTGGATGAATAGCTTAATCCTGGCTCTCAACTCATGCTGAGCTCTAAGTCTCTAACTCATTCTACTCGAACAGTACTGAAAATTAAACAAGCTTGAGAGCAGGGCAGTTTCAGCCCAGGGGTTGATTACTAAGCAATATTACAAACTTGTGAAGCTTGGAACAGAAATGCTTGTACTGATGAACATCACAAACCTACTGTAATGCCTTATTTAAGTCTTTTTGTGATCAAAACGTATTATATCTCAATCATCCATATTCTGATTATTTTTCATCAAAGCAGAGCACTGTTCTCCTGTAGTTGAGTGATTGCATTGAACAAAAGCAGGATTGAATTCTCTCATCTTCCACCCTAGGTATATTTCTAAAACACTCTTAGGTAGGGCTGCTAAGCTTGATGAGCAGTTTGGGCTCAGCTCAGTCAGAGCTAAGCCGAGCTTGAGCGGGAGCTGGCTCGCTCAGGCTCGGCTCAATAGGCTCAGTAAAGGTGCCGCGTCGTCCTCTGCTGCAGTGTGCCGCCTCCTCCTCCTCCTTTTTCTGCAGCAACGGTGCTGTGGCTGTCTCCTCCTCCTTCTTTTACAACAACGGTGCCACGGCTGCTACCTCCTCTTTCGGTAGCGGCAAGCCACCGCGATGTCTCGCCTCCTCTTCCTCCTTCTTCTACAACAGTAGTGCCGCGGCTGCCGCCTCCTCCTTCGGCAGCGGCAAGCAGCCGCGGTGCCCCGCCAGCCCGCCTCCTCCTCCTCCTCCTCCTTCGGTTCGGCTTGGACTTGATCTGGCTTGATTTTGTTCGGCTTAAATGAGGTTTGATAGGCTCATTTTAGGCTTGAACTCGGTCTGGTTTTGCTCGGGCTCGACTCAAGTTGAGCTGAGCTGAGCTTGAGCCTAATTTTAAGGTTCGAAATTAATTTTGAGCCAAGTCTAAGCCAGCTTGCTTACACCGCTACTCTTATGGACTCTTATATTTTGAATGATATTTTTGTAGAAGATTAGCTCCTGAAGAAAAAGGACACACATCGAACTTTTCAACATTCTTATTACTCCATCTTAAACTAGTGTATTATTCTGAATGATATTTTGTAGAACTTTTTCCAATGCCATGAAGAGTTCATGAGGAGGTTCTCATGCTCTTCTTGATACCCTAAATCTGGGGTTCCACTTTGAACCTATTCTGGGTGTATGTGCCTTCAACTTACAACTCACGCAGATGGTGCTTTGCTTTCTGCTTCTCCACCTGTGGAACAACTGGTGTTGTCCACCAATTGTGCCTTTCTTCTCTTTGTTCCCCCCCAATGATCACATATTCCAAGAATAAACTTCTCCTTAAAAAGAAGCATCTATTCAAAATGAATGCTTTTGTATACAAGAAAAACATATTAAAATGAAAGGATAGAAATAAATCTCGGGAAAGCAGTCTACTTAGTGGAGAAAGAGATTATAGAACTATATTAAGAAAATAACATGTTTAAGATCATGCACTTCATCTGATATTTAATTATTAAAATAAATCAGCACATGCTAGTAAATTTGTTAATAGAATTTTAAAAGATCAAGTAAATAGTATAATAAAATAGAGTCCATAATTTCTTTTTTCACTTCACTCTTAGAGAGGAAAAAGAAAAAGTGGATGTTAGATGTTATTTTTCTCTCCCTTTTTCTCTCGAATTTTCTCCTAAAAATATAATTTAAATAAGAGAATATAATTTTCTTTTCATTTTCTTTTTTTTTTCTTTTTTTGCGAAGGTGATTAGCTCTTGCTAATCGAATCACCAACTTGACCATAGTATATCACTCTATATGAGCATATCCACATTGAAGGTTATTGTTCACGTTTTGGCCTTGGATTTTTTTTTTTTAATTACGTTCATTAAATAAATATATGTTTATTTATATGTAGATAAGTTTTAAATCTTAATGGAAATCTTATTCGATACCCATGCTTCACGTTCAACCAATCTTATTTCGTGCTCGTATTCACGTACTACTGTTCCGCAGGACACCCTACTTCTAACCCAGACTCGCTCTTTTAACCGTTAGATCCATCAATCCCAAAATTTCGACGGTTCGTAGCCCTCCATCGAATCTACAGAGCCCCGAACTTACGCTTCTCCGCAGGAGCATGTTAACGCAACCCGCTATAACATTATAAAATCCTCGCGGTTTCTAATATCCAACGCAAAGGCAACTCTTTTCTCCTTCTCTTCTTCTTCTCCGGCCGAAATCTTTGTTGGTTTATCTCGTTAGGGTTTTCTCTTTCGATCGGTACTGGTTTCCTCGATCCTTTGCATAGGGTTTTGGATTGAAAGGAGTTGCAATGGCGATGGAGGAAGTGAAACAGAGGCCAAAGACCAAGATCGTGTGCACTCTTGGGCCGGCGTCGAGGTCAGTGGAAATGATTGAGAAGCTTCTTAGGGCTGGGATGAACGTGGCGCGGTTCAACTTCTCGCATGGGTCTCACGAGTACCACCAAGAAACCCTAGACAATCTCCGGGCCGCAATGGAGAACACCGGGATCCTCAGCGCCGTGATGTTAGATACCAAGGTTGTTCTTTTTTTCCTCTTCCTTGAGTTTGTTTAATGGGTTGAATAGGCGAATGTTTCTTTCTTTTTTTCTCGTTTCTTTCTCTGGGGTCTCCTGTTTCTGTTTCTTTTATTATTTTGCTTGTGTGCCTTCAATTTGTTTCTTTGTTCAAGCTTTATTATAGTATGTTTATTTAATTTTTGTCCCTTTTGCTACTGTGTGATGATTTTCGAAGGAAAGTTTTCTCTTTGATCTTTTTTAGCAGATTTATTCGTAGAATCTTTAATGGTCGTCGTGTAGTTGCTCCTCAAATCACTGAAGTTGCATGCTATCTTTAAGATGGTATAAATTATTGCATCCGCTTTCCTTCTTTTTGACCAGAAGAATGATTCCCGGGACATGCCTAGGTATATACGTGATTGCGTTCAACTAACTTCGATGCATTATTTACTGATAGCATCACAAATTGCTAAGTACTTGGATAGTCCTTCAAAATTTAAGAGATACGGGTTTATTAGACCTAACCTGCTCTAGCCCGACCGGCTCGACCTGGACAGAACGTCATCTTCTGGCTGGTGGTTCTTATTGAAGTTGATAATCAAATTTCTTTCGAGTGTATAAAGTATTACAATTTCTAAACTAGTTCTTTTTGTTGCATTCGGTGTAAAAAGATAAATGCATCTGTTTGTCAGTAAATGATTGGGTGACCTTGCATGATATCTAATGGAGAGCATGAGACAGCATTCTGACAGAGGAGGGTAGTCAAGGACTTTGTCATTGTCTCTGCAAATCCAATTTTCAAACAGATATACAAGTTCTTTATGCCACTTAGTTTTGTATGCTTCTGGTTCACAGTTATCATGTTTGTATATGTTTGAATTTTCTATAATAAATCCTTAATTCCTTAAGATTATTTTCACACACACACACGCACGCACACACACACACACACATATATATATCTTGTAGAACACAGAACATATTCTGCACAGTGATTATTCTAGCTAGTAAGACAGGTTAGTTTGTTTTTCTACTTGGACTTGTTCTCTGGATTTGCAAGATAATAATGTGTGTCAAATGTAAAATGATTTGCTCCTGGAATACAGAAAGTAGTTGTAATCAATCTTCTGGTCCATGTATAGCTAACAAAAGTGCATATCGCAATTTATTATCCTTGTCTCTGTCCAACACATATTTATACATATAACTATATAAGTACACTTGTCAGATACGTCTTGGATAGTACCAGCTATTTAATTTGTTAAGTATAAATTAAAGGATATGGATATTGCTTGAATACTCTGAGCAGAAGGGCACCATGTCAGTATGATGTTGATGAGTGCAAGAAAAATCTAAAATATCTCCCTTATTAGGTGAAGTTTTAGAAAGGATTTATCTTCTGATTCAGAGAGTAGTTGGGGCCTCAATTTGCATGAAATGATGGTTGCATATTGTACTTCTTGCAGTATATCTTTTCTTGTGGTAAATTTCTTGCAGTATATCTATTTTGGCACATAGTTTTTCTGCTAATAGTTCAAGGATCACCTTTGAGTCTTCCATGCTTGCATGGAGGGGGAGGCATTTGCAGTAACTAGGGGTGCATAATTCACTGATTCTATTTTTTCGATGGATGGCTTGGCATTTAGGGTCCAGAGATCCGAACTGGGTTTCTGAAAGATAGCAAATCCGTCCAGCTGAAAAAGGGTCAAGAAATCACCATATCCACAGACTATACTATAAAGGGTGATGAGAATATCATCTCGATGAGCTACAAAAAGTTAGCTAATGATTTAAATCCAGGAAGTGTAATACTATGTGCCGATGGAACTATCACTCTCACAGTGCTTTCCTGCAATAAGGAGCAAGGCACCGTTTGCTGCCGATGCGAAAATTCTGCTGTCCTTGGTGAGAGGAAGAATGTGAACCTTCCTGGGGTCGTTGTGGATCTACCTACACTTACAGAGAAGGACAAGGAAGATATCCTACAGTGGGGTGTTCCAAACAAGATTGACATGATCGCTTTATCCTTTGTACGCAAAGGTTCAGATCTTGTTGAGGTCAGAAAGCTTCTCGGTGCCCATGCCAAGTCAATCATCCTGATGTCCAAGGTCAGTTAATCTCTAGTAATTTTTTCTCAATTTTACCTGTTCTAAGCGACTGTTGTCATTACTCGCAGGTTGAGAATCAAGAAGGGGTAGCTAACTTTGATGATATACTTGCAAACTCGGATGCCTTCATGGTGGCACGAGGAGATCTAGGGATGGAAATTCCTATCGAGAAGATCTTCTACGCTCAGAAGGTGATGATCTTTAAGTGCAACATACAAGGGAAGCCTGTCGTGACCGCCACCCAGATGTTAGAATCGATGATCAAGTCTCCTCGCCCAACTCGGGCCGAAGCAACTGATGTTGCTAATGCTGTCCTGGATGGCACTGATTGTGTAATGCTCAGTGGAGAGACTGCTGCAGGTGCATATCCAGAGCTAGCAGTGCAGACAATGGCCAAGATTTGCTTGCAGGCAGAGTCATATGTGGACTATGGAGCAGTCTTTAAAGGACTTATGGCAGCAGCGCCAGTTCCTATGAGCCCATTAGAGAGTCTTGCATCATCAGCAGTCCGAACTGCTAACTCTGCTAAAGCATCAATTATCTTAGTTCTCACCAGGGGTGGAAGCACTGCAAGGCTAGTGGCCAAGTATAGGCCATCCATGCCGATATTATCAGTAGTTGTTCCTGAGCTAAAGACGGATAATTTCGACTGGACTTGCAGCGATGAGGCTCCCGCAAGGCACAGCCTTATTGTTAGAGGCTTGATTCCAGTACTGAGTGGAGCCACTGCAAAGGCATCTGATACAGAATCCACTGAGGAAGCAATTGAATTCGCCTTAGAGCATGCAAAGACCTTACAACTCTGCAAGACAGGAGATTCGATAGTAGCATTGCACCGAATCGGTGTTGCTTCTGTTATTAAAATCCTGACAGTGAAGTGAGATCAGATGATTTGAAAAACAGAATTTTGTAGGGACAATTTTGTTAGGCTCTTTCCAGATCCCTTTTTTTGTTAGTTGTCTAGATGGTGGTAATATTAATAGTAACAGTAATACAATGAGGTTTTTGCCAGTGCTGCTTATTTGTGTGTTTTTTTTGAATTGTTGAAGTTTAATTGATAATCTTGTATCTTTTCTTTTAGATTGGCATTCTTCATGTGCTGATCTTATCTTGGTTGTTTCTGTGCAAGATCAATTGTCATGTTGATTTAGGTGGTGATCCACTTGAAAACATCCCCTGCAGCTGTATCTTTCACTGAAATGGACCTCCATCTCCAGGCTCATCAGTCCTTGAATGAAGCTATGCTTATATTAAGATATATGCAGTGGTTGGGAAGATGGATTTTTGGAGAAGATTAAATTTAGTCTTGCTTTTATAAAACTGAACTGGAACAGGGTTTATTTTACATATAAATTCAGCTGTACATCATAGGATTATTATTATTTTACGTATAAATTCTGTATCTACTATTTATGGATTCCGTAAATAAAACAATAATTAAATAGTTTTGCAGAGTGAAATAATAGACGAGTGATGCATTCTTCAGAATATCATAATTGAGTCCGAAAT
This sequence comes from Typha angustifolia, assembly GCF_048772165.1. Taxonomy (NCBI): domain Eukaryota; kingdom Viridiplantae; phylum Streptophyta; class Magnoliopsida; order Poales; family Typhaceae; genus Typha; species Typha angustifolia. Next base: position 2,555,682 of record NC_133252.1, on the reverse strand, counting down.
CATTGTGCTCTTATAAAAATACAATTTTAGTAGTTAAATCTAATTAATCATAATTAAAATATAATTTAGATATGAAAAAGACTCTCTTACCTATGTATAAATTATTAAAGATAATTTTGAAACTATTCAATATTATACCCAATACCATAATATAACAAAACATATCTTATTTTATATGAGATGAGATTTATTGATAAATATTTTATAACCTAAACTTAAAAAGAGGTATTTTAATCATTTGTATATATTTATCAACTTTAATAATAATTTGTTACTTATATTATGTTAATTTATAAAAATTAACTATAACGACCGACTCTAGTAAAGAATAGAAGGACAATTATGATATTTTGAAATCGGCAATTATCTAAAATAGCAAGGTGTGATATGCAAATAGTAAACTACGCGGGGTTTAAAGCGCATATTTGTTTAGCAAGATGATAAATCCGAGGACCTTTTCAGAAATTAGCGAGGGTTCTCTAAGATATAAAACCCCCCTCTATCTCGAACTTCACTGTCTTGCGTTCATATTTGGATTCTTGGTAGCTCTCGATCGTCTTCTGAATTCTGATTCTATCATCGCCACCGACATAGAGTACGCGAGATGATGGCGGGTGCATCCTCTAATTTCACTCCTAACCCTAGTTCTTCTCCTTTGCCTTCATCGGGCCAAGAAGGGAGGCAGAAATCATGGATTGCTCTCAGATCCGCGCGATCTCCGCAAGAAGACGCCTCTTGGCTCCTCCAGAAGCTGCAGGTATTCTCCGCCCATCAAAATCTCATCTTTTTGTTCTCCTTATGTAAAATTTCGTCTTTTGGCATTTGGGTGTGTTTCTATTTGAGATATTTGTTCCATAATCCATATATAAATGTTGGATTTGACTCCCGTAGTATTAACCAATTAATATATGGAATTACTAACCTAACCTGAGCTATCAATTATAGCAATTCTATATATGCACTAATTAGAACCTCTTCTAAAATTTATACTCCCCAAAATCTTGTCCTTCTTCACATTAAATTGACATGATAATGGCGAACTAACTGGAGATAAACCCTATAAATTTCAAGTAGCTACAAATTACTAATGGCTAATGGCGATACCGAAACTGCATACAGAATAAGCAATGGGCCTAACAGAGTAAGGAAAGAATGGGAAGAGAAGGAACTACTACGAAGATAAAAGGTATGTTGAAGGAACAATGAAGATCTGAAACACCTGTTTCCAATACTTCCTTGAAATGTTGACATATCTAAAGTTCTAAACGACTCTATTCGATCTTCAAGTTTGACACTTTCCGCATCGTCCAATTAATGATAGACTTTGAAGTGCACAATAGAAAAGGTGAACCATGAGGACAATTTTCATATTTTTATCTGAAGCTTGATAAAGATGGTGTATTCATATCATTGCAATAATTATGAGAAATTCTCATTAATATTTGCAAATATTAAATCTCAGGAGAAAGTAAAAATAATAATAATAATAATAATATAGAATAAGGTATTTGATAGGAGCGATGGATGACAACCTCTCCTTCTAAAAGTTTCTTTGGGAACATTTTTGCAAGGGTTGCGTTCATTGTTTAATGTCACTTGTAAAGTGAAGAAAGAGAACATGGCATAAGAGCGCAAGTTCCTTTTCCAGATGGATTTGGTGATGCGACTGAACTTTAAGCCTGTTAACAATATAGTAGGAGTAGTGTAGGTTTGTTATATGGTTAAATTTTGACATACATATGGATGGACAAATGCATAAATGTTATGTTGTAACTTTTCTAACTACCGCATTAATTCCTGAGTCAGTAAGCATCAACTTTCTGATGACATATCTTGAACGCTAACTACTTTTCTGTCCAACAGAATTTAGTGCCAACAGTGAGGTCACAGTACAGAGTTTATGAAGATGCTGTCGTTGAGAAGGTGAAAGGTGAATAACTTCCATCTAAAGGAAACATATTCTCATGCAATATGACCAAATAGGCAAATACTCATCTCGTTATTATTCCTAAACTTGAGAGTGCTTCAAGTCTTCAACATCCTCAGTGTTAATTTTATGTGTTTCCTGATCAGAATTTTTCTATTGTTAATTGTTAATAACACTTTTCAATTCTTTATCTTTTCAGATAAGATATTGCTTGCATGCGAACACCCTGTTGAGGCTTGTGGATTTGCTGTAGGAGCAGGAATCATCCTCATGCGAGGTATGGTTTATCATAACTAAATATTGTGTACTATTTACCTACTGGTCAGTAGTGTATCTTTGGAAAGTTTTTCTGAGTCATAATCTTCATGCCATTATTGTAAAAAAGAAAAAAAGAAGAAGAAGAAAAGGCTTGACGCGGTCATCTCTACCTTTTCTGTTCTGAACCATAAATTATTCCATCCCCAAAGGTTTTCCAGTTTTCCTATTGAACGAGAGTTGTAATGTGGTGGGATGGCCTGTCTTGCAAGCCCACTATAACCTATAAATTTAACCAAAATAAAGAAGGGAAAGGCAGAAAGCAAAAGATCTTACTACAAAAGGACTACCACTGTGCCTGAGCAAAGTTTCTAGTTTTTCTACATATGCACCAAACAACAAACTGTGGAGGATAACAGGTGAGTTATGTTGATTAGTGTTGCAGGTAGAATGTGAATTGCATATTATGCATCCTTAAAGATATCACTAGTAGTGGGTTTGTCACCTGTAAAGAGAAATCAAGCTACAATTGCATGTTAATGTAAATATGATTTCTCTAGAACTTTTAGATGCATCAGAAATCTATTGAATATTTCAATTGCTTCAAACCTGTAGAAGAGCATGGCCAGGAAATAAAACATTGTTTTTATGTCTTTATTGTTTCCGGTGTCCCTTCCCGTTGTGTATACATATGTTTATGTTTTCTTTCTGTGTGGGTTCAGGGCCTAGACGATTTTTGCTCCGTCATACTTTAGGGCGCTTTAAAACTGAGAAGGTAACTTTCCTTAAATGAACAAATATCATATTCTCTGTTTGATGTTTATTACCTGATTTTTCTCTTTTGGAGAGGTAATTTTCCATATTTTGTATCTTGATCATCATATTTTATAGAAAATTAATTTTCATAAGTTCTTGTGTGTGTTAATTGTAAATCAGGCTGAATGTTTCATATAACACTCCTATATTGTGATTCTATTGATCCTGTGCTGTTTTGGTTGCAAGATCAGCACTGTTGCATTTGGTCCGTGCTACAAATGTTCCTAGGTACAGGCACTAGTTTGTAGTTTATTCTTTTACTTTGTTGTGTATCTATTATCTAGAAAAACCTTGGATTCCTCCAGCCCTCAATGGCACGACTTTGTGAAAATATACAGAGAGACTGGATTCCTAAGCCTTGATTGTTACTTTAATATCTAGTGTCTAGCCCTTGTTTACTGGTGATACTAACTGAAAACTTGTATGCATGAAATATAGTAATATAGTAATATAGTAATATGTAATAAAGATCAACTGGAAGATCTGACCATGTCAGATATAATTCTAGAATATTGAGGCCTTCATCATGATGCCTTCTGAATGACATTTTTTTTCCCCAAAGTTTGTAACCATCACATTGCAGTTCCCTTGCCTCTCTAAACTTCAAACCATATTATAAAATGAGAAGGGTAATCCTGCAAACCAAATTTCAAACCTTTCATTCAATTGTATCTGTCCTTTCATATTGTTCCAGAAGTTTGTGTTTTGTCTCTTCACTATTCTTCTCCTTTTTCAGAGTATGTTTAATTTGTAATATGACTGCAATGCATGCTTCATCTTCCAACTAATATCATTTGACTCTATTATGCATCATGATTCCTTAGTATCACTTCTATTGAGGCACTTATCAAACATTTTTTTTTTTTTTTGGTTGTAATTATACAGCAGCTTCTTTCTGAAGCTGAATCAAGTTTGAAAGAGTTCACTGATTCTGTTGAAATGCTGAAGAAACACGGTAAGAATGCGCGTGTGAGAGCAGGGTTTGCTGAAGAACATTTGCAGCGGGGACTCACTAATATGAGGTAATCTGCAAATAATCCTGTCCACTCTTTTGGTTGGATGAGCTAAGCTGTCTCATTTTTCTCTCGGCTTTATGGTAAATGGATGCCAGTGCTGATTGTTGAAAACATTTCTGCAGATCATCTGGACTTGAAATCCAGCGGCTTGTTAATTCCATCTACAAGGTCGAATCCACCTCTGCAGGTACTTGTTCCTTTTCAGTTCACTTGCTTGTTTTGAAAAATCTTGTTTGCTTGGTCTTCACATTGACCCCATGTTCTTTTGGCTTGACAATGTCTAGAGATTTTCACATCAAACTTATGGTTAGACAAAACAACCTTGTGGTAGCTTGAACTTTAATGAGTATTTTATAGTGCTTGTATTTCTTGGCTTCTTGGTTGATCTTTTTGTACCGACTTCATTAATATTTGGGGAAAACATTGTAGATTTAATGCATCAATTACGGACGATCCCTGGCAGAAAGTCATTGGAGCTTCGAGCTGAGGCAAGTGTGATTCATTCATTCACATAAAATATCTTCCCTGCATTTCTACCCCTAATGTTTGTCTCTTTCAGGTGGCTTCTATGGCTTCTGAACTGAAAGATCAAAGACGAAAGCTAGAAAAGAAGCTTGTGGGATTGTCCGAACTTGGGATCCGTGTCTGATAAAAGAACCCATTTCCCTTGTCCATTGATGCTTTTGAAGTCCGGCCACCATGGCAATAAATGGAACACTTTTCTTTTGAAAGCTAATATTACTGGGAGAATGTCCCCTTCCATCTATAGACTGCTGATTCTTTTCTTCTTCCTAAGTTTCGAGTGGAGGGGAGGAGAAAGGGGGCGATACTACTGGCGCTGAAGTTATGATTTGGACCCCCAATCCTGTTGAAATTTTCCCACAATTTTTATAGGTCCAAGCTCAGATTGCTATGAAGCTACTTAACAACTCTCAGAAGCGATTAGACTTCGTTCTATTCCTATGTTTTGGTCTCATTTCAAGGTGGACTGTCTTTGGAATATATTCAATATGTTTTTGCATCCAAATGATTAATGAACCCAGTTTAGTGACTTGGATTGTGAAGGAACTTATTTGATACACAACACATTTATAAAATATTTTAGAAACTACTAACTGTCAAGGCGAGCAAGATGTAATCATGCAATTTGCCTGCCATAATGCCCCGGTGTGTGCTTGTATTTAGGTAGAATACAACTTAATCATATTTGATATACTTTATTATGGATTATCATGGTCATTATTAGGGATGTAAACGAGCTTAGCTCGGCTTGAAATCGATTTTAAGCATAGTTTGGGATTAGGCTCGGCCGGACAGAGCTTGAGATGAGCCCAAATATGAAACTAGGCTATTTCCAAGTTAGAATGAACCAAACATATTATTCAAGCTGCATATATATATAATATTTAAGCCAAGCCTATCGAGCAGACTCCGGATTAAGCTCAGCTTAAAATTAAAATCAAACGTTTAAACAAAGCTAAAGCTCCGTGCTTGCCAAGCCAACCCCGAGTTTATTTTGGCATCCCTAATCATTATTCAACTTCACTCCAAGAATAACAATCCACTTACCATGCTTGTTTTAATTGTAATATACATCAGGATCACTAAAGAGAGAACAAATATCATACTACGCCAGCTGATATTAGGAGCTGTCAGAATCATCAAGGAATGAAACAAATTCTTCGAATTACTTACCAAAAGAAGAAGCCAAAATGTTGATTCCTAACAGAGACTGCAAAACATTTAGAACAACTGTGCCATTATCCTTGTCCACTCAATGAAGCAAAAGCAGACACAAAATATGACTTTTACCATTCCTGAGCTGCAGCTTTGCAAAAAAAGCTCAAATAGAAACTTGGGGATAATAAGAAAAGGTAGAAGATGTTGAAGGTTGGCAAATATCAATAGGTGTTGGGTGTAATGGATTTATCAATTTCCTGCGAGTACTTTCAACAAAATTTTTGAGATAAAAAAGAAAAGGATCGAGATTCCAGCCAAAACAAAGTTTGACATCCTACAAATCGGGAGTCTGAGTCCTTAACCAGGAAGAAGACTCGGGAAAAGTCTCTCTTCCTTCTTTGAGTGGAAACCGAAAGAACCTTCTGTATCTATTCATTTTCAAACGAACTGCAGGTACCTTTCTAGCCACTGCCTGCCAAATCATCTGAACAGCGTCGTCCTTCTGAGACGGGTATCTGAATTCAAAGTGCCCCTCGATTTCCTTCAGCGTTTTCCACATACTGGTCCATTCCTCCCGGCTTATGCCTCTGATCAGCTTTATAAGGAAGCCCTCCTTGATTGCATCGGACGCACGCACGAAGATGCAGAACTTGCTGTAGTCAAGAACATCCTCAAATGGGAGTTCGATGTCATTACTAATGATGACAGGAACACAGTGGCTAGCTATGGCGTCAAATAAGCGGTTGGAAGATGGTGTGTCGCCTGCAATGTTAAGGCAGAATTTGGATGAGTGCATTCCCTTTGTTGCTTGCCTGATCCCATCCCCGACAATGCTTCCAAATGAGAAATGCACATCCTTCTCATTTCGAAGAAGATAATACAGCTCTTGACGAATAATCCCACCCTGTAGATAGGGAATTCATAAGAAGTTTATAAATTATGTCATAGAGTTACATTGTTGAAGCAATAAGGAGTTGGAGGAATATATCTGAAGGAGCATAGATCCTTGTAAGAATTTTCTTTCACCCGAATGGCATGTGAGTATATGGCAAGGCCATGACAGACAAAACTGTTTACCAACTAGAACATCTACTACTTGTATATACTCCTCTAAACACTTGCCTTAACTAACAACCTTGTAAAAGATTGAAGGCCAGCAAATATGTAAGTTCTTAGTCAAATAAAAGTAAAACTGAACTTGATCAAGCGAATTCGTTTCGGCTTACCTGTGATAAGCCAAAAATTCTTCTTTTGTTGGATAGCACAGTGCAGATTACTACATGAACATAAGAAAGAGCAATAGATCTCTTTCAGACTATCCTGGGAGTGAACATTCATGTGAAAATTTGGATTATTGTTAAGCGGATTGCCTAATGATGTAGTAACTCATGTCCAACATATTTCATTCACACTGAGTTTAAATGACATCAAATCTATGTTAGTTATCATAACAACAGAAAAGATAAATTAAGATAAGGTGATCACTTACATCTTTCCTGTAGATAGCTCCTTGGAAATACAGCAGAGTCGGACGATCGTCGTAACCGGAGGAATCATTCACAAAATTCCCAATCACATGCTTATAGGGAGCAATGACATCTTTCTCTACATTAGCCACGGTCGGCGGATACCTCCCGAAATCCGAAAGTATAAACATGCAGGGCCACAGTTTCAACCTCACATCCAACATACTATTGGGATGATGCGCTAAGATTATATGGTCTCGGCCACCAGACCTCCTCCATTCCTCTCTAGAAGTCAAGAACTCCACAAGCTTATCCTGCAACATCCTATTCCTGCTGACCTTCGCAGGGGGGATAACCTTCGAATAACGATTAAAGCTCAAAGACGAGAAGAACGGCACGAACACTACATCAGCATTGCGGGAATCCATCACCCTCACGGCAGCGCAGGGGCTGGTCCTCTCAGCAACTCTCGATGACAAAAGGTCCAACGTGAGCCAGTACTCAATGCTATGTTGCAAATTTAGTCCACCAGGGTAGTCCGGGATCTTGTTGGTTAACTCCGGCCACACGCTCTCGCCTTCCGGCTTCCAACCCAATAACCCAAAGTGGAATTCAGGTGGCAAATCGTACATGAAAACCTTCAAGATTGCATATTTAGGATCACACCTGTCGATTTCTTTAACCTGGGCTAAGTTGGTGTCCAAAAAGGAGGCGACTTTTTGGTGGGGCAACGCATCAAAGGCTGGGTTCGAGGTTCCGGTTGAGTCCAGGAGGAGGGACCAAGAAACGAAGAACAAGAGCGCGGCAATGGCAAAGAGACAAAAGAAGGGTCTGCGGCAAGCGGTTGCCATCTTGGTGCTGTTCCCATAAGAACCCAAACCAAGTTGGGGGGAACTTACGGGTTCTCCAAGGATCCTTGAAGCAATCAGCAAACTACAAGAGCTAAAAGATTATAACCCATTTCGGATTCAAGAAAGATGCGTGGAAAAAACCACGAAGAAAAAAAAAATCTCAAATTTGGAAATAGATCTTCCGATCTAAATGTTGATAAGATGAAGAAGATGGTGATCTTTGGTTTTGATTGCTTCTCCCCATCATCCGGGAGGTTCGGGTCTAACTATAGAAGCGGGCTTGAAGAGTCTCATTGCCAACTAAAAAAAGAAAAGGAAAAAAGAATAAGACTATAAGGATAATAAAAAAATAATAATAAGACATTTTCACCCTTGATTTTTTTTGGTACTGCAAGATAGGATGCATAAATGAGCCGAGCCTCCACTGAGCTAGAGCCAAGCCATAAGTCTTAAACGAGTCCATTTTCAAATCCGCCATTGATGCAGAGGATGCATACCTTCTCCCTCTGGTTTTTGATCAAACGCTGCAATGCTGCAGTCGGCGGACCGGGTGAGCCTTGGACACTCAGAGCTTGTGGTGTTGTAGGATGGAGAAGATCTTGCAGCTTAGCTCATAGTTGCCGGTGTCGACGTTGGCCTCGTCGTCGTGCATGCACCTCTACCAACATCTCCTCCGCCGCCTGCATGTCATCTTAAAAAGTTCTCACCTTTCTTCCCCTCCTTCTCCGGGCATCTCCCGAAGGGAGCGAAAGGAGAGGAATTGCCAAGTGGGTCGGCTAAAACAGAGTATTCCTAAACTAGTTGGTCTTTTTTCTATCATCTCTCTCTGCTATGATGGCAGGCTTTGGAGATCTCTACTGGAACTGCTGCTTCTCCTACTCCGCCGTTCCGTCCTTTGCAGTTTAGACGAAAGAGAATATAAAAATAAAAATGAAAAAGAATATAACATTCAATCTATAATATTTATAAGATTAAAGTAAATAAAAATAATATACTAAGCTATAATATCGGGCATAAACTACAACATCAAATATTTATTTATTCTTCTTTAAATTTGTTAATAAAATCTCAAAATTCAGGTAGACAGCATAGTAGAATATGAGCATATTTGTAACGTTAAAAATATAAAAAGAGTATGTTCTTTTCCCCACTCTCTTTCTCTTTATTTATGGATGATAGTTGGAAGCTATTTTTTTAATTTTCTATTATCACACCTGACGTTCTGTTCTTCTAAACAGGATGTTGGTCTCCTTTTTCTATTCACAGAGCATGCGAAGAAAGAAGGAGAGAGAGAGAGAGAACGAGGATGGTAGGATGGAAGAAATAAAGGAGGGGTTTTAGTTTGGTGTAAGGATGCAAAAGGACGTCGATGGATTCAGAGCATGTCTTCTTGTTGCTCTGTAACCGATGAAATAAAGAAATAAACTCTCTCTCTCTCTCTCTCTCCTTGATACGTTGTTTTGGCTCCTCTGTTACTTTCTTTCTCCCTCTATTTCTCTACGGTTAACTCTTTATTAATAGAAGATTAAAGAATCTTGAATGAGAGTGAGAGATAGTAAGCAGAGGAGGAGATTTAGTTTCGTAGTATTAGATTATTAGGCAGAGAGAAATATGTTTAATTATTTATTATTTGAAATTCCATTAGTACTTTTATATGCATTAAAAACCTTAGTTAATTATTTATAACTTTATCTTTAATAAGTATCTTTAAATTTAAGATAAAGTGTCACAAATAAAATTAGAGTGGGTGAAATAAGTTAAGACCTAACTAAGAGATTAATATATAGGTTTTTCTGAATTATAAATGTGATTGTTAGAATTGGCTCTAATATTTTCATTTTATTTACTCATCTTTGTGACATTCAACATAACACATAGATCCATAAGTATAAAAGTAGACGAGTTTCTACCATGTCGGATTGGATGGCATCCAGATGGCAAATTTTTATTGGTAAATCATTTATCCAGTCAGCGATTGGTAATTTATATGCAAATTTCTTTCCTTAATAAATCATTGCCTCGATTAACGTGTTTTATAAATAGCTGAATCTTAGTGATTTACTTATGTAAGAGAGCCTCTTAGTCATTTTTATTCTTATCGTAGTTGCTTTTACTTATAGAATAAGTTATTTTTATATAACTCACCTACTGGATGAGGAATTTAGTAATAGAAACCTTCATCTAATTCATCAACTTTGCTAAGCTGGGAGATCCCCAGTCGGACAATAGAACTCATCTAGAAGTATTTAGATTTCAAATTCAATTAAACGAGTAAAATGAACAAAAAAAAAAAAGGAGACTCAGTATCGTGGAAAAATTATTTAGTGGTTTTTGTAGTTTAGCTCGATTTGATTGATAGTTTAATAGTGCGGTTAATTTAGAATAACAGTTTGGTAGTACGACGATTTGGAGCATATCTTCACGACGTTTGATTCAGAGTAATTATTTGACAACGTATATGGTTTGAAACTTAGATTAAGCAGCTAAAAGCTTGGTGGGGCCTAAATGCCTCTGTATCTAAAGAGGATTGGCCATTTGTCCGATTTATATCTAGTATTTGAACTCATAAATAATAAAAAAAGGCAAAGTTACTACTCGTTGGCCCTCGAAAGCATCAACCTTTCTTCTTTTTTTTTTTAAACCTCGATGGAATTTGATGGTGGCTTAATTTTTTTTTATCATTCATGAGTCCGAAGGCTATATATGGGTTAGACAAAGGGTCAACCCTCCTTAGATATAGAGGCACTTTAGGCTCCACTGAGCTTTTAACTGTCTAATCTAGATTTCAAGCCATATGCATCGTCGAACAATTACTTTAAACTAAACGCCGTCGAGACTTACTCCAAGCTATTACGTTACCAAACTATTTTGTCGAACCATCAATCAAATTGAGTTAAGCTATCAAACTACCAACCATCAAATAATTCTCCGTAATATTATCTAAGATTAAAGTTAAACTCATGACCACATTAGTAACAAGCATCCTTGGTCGTAAGGTATCCACAAGATCTAATAGAATTGGTTGGTAAGTATCAACCTTTCAAACTGCGATTGATGCTTCTTTGCAACGTACTATTAATAAACAGGTGTCACAGAAAAAGCAAGGAAAACGAGTATGCTGTTTAAAGGTTGTTAATCAATGATAGTTGTTGGAAAGGAGCTTCTACAGTAGTTTGAAAGGTTGATGCCTTGGATGGCCAACCTTTCAAAATTCAAACTGCTGTAGAAGCTTTTTATTATTTTTAGTCTGCACACTAAACAACGAAACATTAAATGCTACTTAAAATAATCATATATATATATACATATATATATATATATATACAAAAATTGCTATCTAAGTTAGCAATTTATTTAATATAAGTTGCTTTCTCTATAAAAGTGATTTTGGAACAACTTAAGATATTGAAGATACTACCTGAAAGGACCGTCAAGCACCCACAAGATATATGTAAATTGTATAACATGTAATCATCTAATTTACTTCATCGAGTTAGCAGTTTTTATAAAATAAAATTACTATCTTCCAAAGTATTTTTCCTGGGCGTAGCTTCCAATGCACCCACTATAGCACCCACTATTAATTATAAATAATCTAAACTCATAAATAAGTTTTGGACTCACTTACTTTGGGTAGAGTGTTTTGGTGAGCAGACCTTGAATGAAAAAGAACTTCTTAATTACTATCTTTATTTGTATCACTGTCATACAAGATCTTCAAGAACAATATTTTAAGCAAATTCTAACTATAATTTATATATCATAAATCTAACACTATAGTACTAAAGCTAATTTTTATAGGTGTCATGAGTTCAGGCTTTACAACTTAAGCTTTAGGTCTACTAATTCTCTAACATTAGTATAAACCTTATATAACTTGATTCCTTGAGAAATAAATGTTTTATTAACTTAAATTTTTTAATCATGCCGACAATAGCTGAGTGGTCAAGTTTTTACTAGCTCATGACAATAGCTGAGTGGTCGGATTTTACTAGCTCATGACAATAGCTGAGTGGTCAGGTTTAACAATGATATTTACTTGATTTTGTACTATTAACATTGTTTATATGTAATGTGATGCTACTGTGGGATGTTTATTGGGAGACTACTGCAATTAAATTAGTCTTCCATCTGAGCTTTCAATTCAACAAATAGAGTGACCTCTGAGGGCAAGCTAGTAGTAGTCCTTATTTTTGGGAGTCCCCTTCCACAGAGATATGCCTGCATAATTAGAAAAGAAAAGGCTGGAAACCAAGTTTCTTGTAATTAATGGCCAGAGCCCAGGCATTAATGCTGTCAAACTTTAATGGAGCATTTCATTCTCGTGCCTAGAGCTCTCTTGGATTTGCTTGTCAGATTCATCCTCTACTGTTCACTCCCCTCAAAAGAGGGAACTAATCATAAACACATAAAACTAGAAAAGAAATATACAATTGAACACCAGATTTCCTTTACATATTTCATAGAAAAAGCTTGAAAAAAGCGAAGAAGAAAAAGGTATGTAAGCAATAACCTATACTTTCTTAACTTCACAACTAATTTTCATTATTACACTGTAAATAATTAGCAGAAACTTAGGATTTGACAGCAAGCTAGGTTGAAAGCTGTCATGCATGGAGTAAGACTCAGTAGATTTGGTCTGCGGTGATATCATCAGCAAAGAGTTCCATGAGCACCCCGTCCATCTGCTCTGATGCCTCGTCAAGCAGCCACTTCTCTAGCATATAAAATGAAGGTTGAGACTCCTCCTCCGTGCCACCATTGTCGCTGAATGGAACCACTGAGTTGAGCTCTTCACGGTTGATGTGACCATCATGAGCACTACGCTTCGCTTGATCACTAGTTTCTTGTTTCAACGATGTCGTTGATGATGATGATCTCGTCCACCCTTCAAGGAGTCTGGAGATGTTCACTGTGCTCGAAGCGTAGGTGGTGGCGTTGCCATTTGACACGGATTTATGGCATGCTGGAATAATATTCGAGTTGTTGGAAGTTGTTGTTGTACAACTGCTGCTTGTTTCCTGAAACCTCCTGACCTTCTTCTTGAGATGGGTGTTCCAGTAGTTCTTGATATCATTGTCTGTCCTTTGTGGCAGGTGGGAAGCTATGGCTGCCCACCTGCATGGAATGATTAAAACCCTGGTGAGCTCCATATATAAACTAAAACCCATGATCAATGGAACAAGCTTACTTACTTGTTGCCAAGCATGGCTTGGAGGTTGATGATCATCTCTTCTTCATGGAGATTAAAGTTGCCTCTCTTAATTCCAGGCCTGAGATAGTTAGTCCATCTCAGTCTGCAACTCTTGCTACACCTCATCAACCCTACGCAAATAAAAGCACATTGGAATAATTTGGCATAAAACCATGCATGCAGACATAAGAGAAGAAGTGGACAAAGATTTGAAGGCATTACCTGTGTTCGGAGGGACTGATCTCCAGTTTCCAGGCCCATGCTCTTGGATGTAGGATATCAAGTTCATGTCTTCTTCTGGAGTCCATGGACCTTTCTTAACACCAAGCTTATCACAACAAGGAGGCCTTCCCATTGCTAATTAACTAAGCTAATATTTAGGCTATCTCAAACATTAAAACTCCTCCTCTCCTTTTCCTATCTACGACTAAACCTTTGCCTCTGTTGTTCACAGGTGTCTCACTAACATGTGATTCAGTACTTATATACTGTGACTACCTCCAATGTCATTAATTGCTTTTCATTTATCATCTACCTTGTTGACGCACATATTTTCTTTTAACAAGGTCTTTTTTCTCCTTTTCTTTTATCTTTCCCTTTTGTTGCTCACATGTATCACAAAGTCTCATTCACAAAAAGTAGAGAAAATTTACATTTAACAGTCTTACATTTTTTTAACATAAACAAGCTCCCAGACTAAGTTAGATTAAGACAAATAATACGGTATGAAGGTTGGGACTATCTCGCTTTCATTTACAATGTACTATAGGGGTGTCAAGCTTGAAGAGCGGCTTGGGCTCAGCTCAACTGAAGCTCGAGTTCGACTCAGCTCGGTCAAAGGTGAGCCGAGCCTAAGTCGCTAATAGAGATTTGAAATTAATATCAAGCTGAGCAGCTCGATAGGCTCGGTTATGGGTGATAATTTATAATACATTGAAAGTTTGAAACCTTAATTCCCAAATCTAATCCTACCCCCACATTCCCTTGAGCTCGTCTCCTTGAGCTACCGCCGACTCCTCCTCCTCCTCTTTTGAGAAGACGCCAAGCCGCTACGGACCCACGGCCACGATGCCACCTCATCCTCTAAGCTTCGCCTCGCTCTCCTTCTCCAAGCAGCCATTGTGTCCTCCTACTTTGAGGAGACGCCAAACTGGCGTGGTGCTGCCTCTCTAGCTGCCATGGATCCACGGCCATGGTGCGACCTCGTCCTCTAAGCTTCACCTCACCCTCCTTTTCCAAGCAACCACTGCATCCTCCTCCTCCTTCGAGAAGACGCCAAGCTGCCGTGGTGCCACCTCGTCAAGCTGCCATGGACCCACGGTGCCGCCTTGTCCTATAAGCTCCGGCTCACCCTCCTTCACTTAAAATAAGTTGTGGCTCAACTTGGGCTCGAATTGGCTCGGTCCAGCTCGAGCCAGCTCGGCAAGCTTGATAATAGGTTTATTTTAGATTCAGGCTCGGCTCGATCTCGATCAGGCCCAGCTCGAGTTGAGACGAGCTGAGCCTAAGCCTAATAAAGAGACTCAAATTTAATTTCAAGTCGAGCTTGAGCAGGAGTCAGCTCGCTTAGGCTAGACTCATTTACACCCTTAGTGTACTATACCAAATTCATCTTCTCGCTATGTAATTTATGGCTAAAAAATAATAAAAGTTATGTATTATGCTCAGATGATATTAGTGTTAACCTAATAAAAAAGTGTTTTTTTAAATATTTTATGAAATAGGAGAAAATATATGATAATGAACTGCACAGTAATATTAGTAAGGGGAGGTGTCATATACTCATCAACTAATAAATGTCGACAATTCACGACAGAATTCATCAATTTATATGTCATCATCTTCAACTAGTTATAGATAGTAATAAGTAACTAATTACATGATAGATCCAATCTTGAATTTCTCAATCTTTGCATGAAGTTGTATTCTATTATTAATTAGATGGCCATATAATTCCCTACAATGTTAAGGAAAAAGAGAGAGAGCATACTATGTATCATACGTGATCTTTTTTTTTCCTAATTTTTTTTATAAACTAAATTTCAAGGTTATAAAAGAATTCGTTAGAATCGGAGGCAAACAATTATAAAAAATCAAAAAAAGAAAAAAAAAACTATCCCACGTACAACTATAGCCAATAGTTGTATTATAATTAGCCAACTAATCTACACGAACGATTAGTTCTCTGAAGGGCTACTCGTCCCAGCTACGTGATCTTATTATATACGGGAGGCTTAGATCCGTGCATGATCTGATAGTAATTAATATAATGAAACAGACATGACGTCGATTTATAACTCCTTAAAATAGTTAAATCCTAAAATCAATAAGAGAAAGTTCCAGATCTACGCCGTTTTCAAGTAGCTACCATGGTGGTACTGGTAGATTTTATTAATTAATTCAATAAAGAGGTGAATGTGATAGCTGTAGCCGGGGGAAATCATTAATAGCAACTAGCTTTAATTTTTTTGGCTTTATGAGGAGGTTGGTCATCAAATGTAGTGACCATTAAATGCTGCATGAAAGAATACATTAATCAGGATTAGAGATTGAGGTATTTTTAGCTTAGGTAGTAAGATCCTTTGGAGAGTAAGAGAGGGTAAAAAGTAAATACTTGGATAGAACTTGGGTCAAAATCCGACCCGTTATTGCACTCTCCTATCGGGTCCAAATCCGACAGGAGAGATAATGGATTTGCGTCCGGTCAAACGGCCAGTTATTGTCTGCCACATACCCTCTTTGAAAAGTCAACACGCTTCTCGTCCTCTTGTCTCTCGTTTCGCGTCTCTCTCTCTCTCTCTCTCTCTCTCTTCTCCCACACCAATCTTTGCGCTAATGGCGAGTTTATGGAAACTACTCAAAGACCTCTTTGGCCTCACAGGCTTTCTCAACCCTTTACTCGAGAAGGTCCTCGACAAGGCCCTTGAAGCAGGTGCTTCTGGCGCCGCGCTGGCCTACGAATCCATCAACCAAGTCTTCACCGTCGAGGCCGAGCTCGAAAAGCTCCGGGATACGTCGAACCGCATCAAATTACTCCTCAAAGACGCAGAGGAGACCCGATATATCGAGGATGGCGCTGTCCTCCTGTGGCTCCGCCAGCTCCGTGACGTTGCATTCGACGCCGACGACCTCTTCGATAAGTTCCAGACCAGGGTCAACGCCTCCAATTTGCTCCAAGATGTCGCCTCCGGCGACCGATCTCGCAAGCGGAAGCGAGCATGGTGCTATATAGCCGACACTAGAAACTTGGTCGCCCAAAGATGGATACTTTCGAAGAGGATTGCGGAGATTAGAGAGACGTATGATGCGATTGCCATGGATAAGAAGAAGCTCCACTTGAAGGAGGGGGACGCGAAGCGGAAGGTCCAAGGGAGAGAAGAATGGTTTCCTCCTCAAGCGGGTTCACTCGGAACTGAATTTCCACTCGTGGGTTTAGTTCCAGAGAGGGAAAGAGTTTATGGGTTGTTGAGTTTGGATCAAGGTGATGGTGTTTGGGTTGTTTCCATTGTTGGGGCTGGAGGAATGGGGAAGACGGCGCTTGCAAGGTCCGTCTTTGGCGATGGTGGGTTAAAGGAACGGTTCAAACCGAAAATTTGGGTCAGTGTCTCTCGTGGATCTAACGTGAAGACGATCACAAAGGAGATCATTGAAGGGATCACGGGAAAAAGTTGCGGTCTTGAAAGCTGGGATTTGCTGCAGCAGATGCTCGCTAATCTCGTTACAGGTAAGAAGTTCTTACTTGTTCTTGATGATTTGTGCAATGAGAGCCCGTTCTTTTGGGAGGCATTGCGAGCTCCATTGCTGAAGGGAATAAAAGGAAGCATAGTGTTAGTGACTACTAGGAGTGATCTGGTCTCCAAGAACATGCGCATATCGCAGCCTGTTCATTTAGTTGGTCTCAATGAGGATGACTGCTGGTTGATTTTTCGGCAACAAGCATTACAGGGGGAGTCTTGGAATCTGTATCCGCACTTGGAGCTAATCGGTCGGACAATTATTCGCAATTGTCCGCGCTCACCTTTGGCAGCTAAATTCATTGGCGGATTGCTACATGGTATCACGGATGAAGAGGAATGGAGAAGTGTGCTAAGTGATCTGCCGAATCCAGAGGACAACGCGAACAAAGTCTTATTGCCTTTGAAGGTGAGTTATGACTACTTGCCATTGCATCTGAAGCAGTGTTTTACATTCTGTTCAATATTTCCTAGTGGATATGAATTCGATAGAGATGAGTTGGTCAAGCTGTGGATTGCAGTAGGTTTTGTGAAGCCTAGGGGAGTGAGGTCAGTGGAGAACATTGGTGCCAAGTATTTTGATTACCTGCTCTGGAGATCATTTTTCCAGATTTCTGATGGTAATCACAGCCGAAAACAGAAATATAAAATGCCTGGCCTAATCCATGAGTTAGCACAGTCAGTTTCTAGCTATGAATGTCTAAGATTGGATGGTGCTGCAGCAAAGGATGAGCCAGAGAATGCTCGTTATGCATTGGCATGTCGACGCAATGTGGATCATGCAACGTATCAGATGATCTACAAGCATAAACGGTTAAGAGCCTTAATAATGAGTGCTAAACTTGGTGTTCCCCCTGTGCAGATCCCTCGTGATCTGTTTCTGAATCTGAGTTGTTTGCGTGCCTTAGATCTGAGCGATAATGAGTTGGTGTTATTGCCTGATTCCATTGGTGATCTCATTCTCCTTCGGTACCTCAATCTTCGTGGTACCCAAATAGAGAGGTTGCCTGAATCAATCTGTAACCTCTATAACCTGCAGGTACTAGAACTTGGCGAGTGCACAAAGCTTCTTGAGCTACCGAAAGGCATGAGAAATTTGGTTCACTTACGGCATCTAGGGTTGCATCTGGACTGGAAGAGGGACACTCAAAGTTGGACTGATCTGATTTCCATGCCACCAGGAATCGGCAAATTAACTTCTCTTCGGACACTGTCGAGGTTTAGCATCTCACTGGAGAGTGGCTGTGGGATTGGGGAATTAAAGGATTTGCATCTCCGAGGAGAACTTTGCATCTCAAAGCTGGAAAATGTAGGTAATGCAACAGAAGCCAAATTAGCCAATTTGAAGAACAAAAGGTATATTAATGCTATGATGCTGCGATGGAGTGATCAGAGCTTCTCTAACTCACAAAGTGGAGTGGAGGATGT
Source organism: Typha angustifolia (assembly GCF_048772165.1). Taxonomy (NCBI): domain Eukaryota; kingdom Viridiplantae; phylum Streptophyta; class Magnoliopsida; order Poales; family Typhaceae; genus Typha; species Typha angustifolia. The sequence continues at coordinate 2,537,315 of NC_133252.1, read as the reverse complement.
AATCGAGAACCTGCGTCCTCATACCAATCTCAGATACTTACGGATAGAGAACTACAGTGGCACCAGATTTCCAAATTGGCTGGAAGATCCATCTTTCTTATATTTAGAATCACTGAGACTCTCAAACTGCAGTCAATGTGGAGCTCTCCCACTTGTCGGAAAATTGCCAAAACTAAAATATGTCTACTTGGAAAGGCTACATGAAGTAAAGCATATGGGTCATGTGGTCTCTAGTAACAGTTCTGTCAAGAATTTTCAATCACTAGAGGAGCTTTTCATATCAGACATGAGTAATCTGGAGAGTTGGTATGAAGTAGAAGAAGGTGAAATGCCTTCCCTCAAGGCACTTGTCATCTCAGATTGCCCCCAGTTACATGAACTGTTTCATCTCACAAGGTCACTTGAAAAGCTTGACATCAAAAACTGCCCGAGAGTGTTGACTGGTCCTTTGCTCCCGTCCCTTCAAGATTTAGTAGTGGATGGCGGTGAAGTCAGAATGTTCTCATGGATTGGTAGCCTCACCTCTCTATCATCACTTACCATTTCACGATTTGTACATCTCAATGCCATGCAAGGAGACCATTTTCGGGACTTGAGATCTCTCAAGGCCCTGAAGATTCATGAATGTGATACGCTCATCTCTCTAGCCTTGCAAGATCTCACTAATCTTGAATATTTAGAGATATCATCATGCCAAGAACTTGTATCTTTTCATGGTGGACTACCTGTCAGGATTAATGACTTCCGGCTTTCATTTTGCAACAAGATTGATTTGCTGCCTGAGGGACTACATTTATTGACATTCCTTCAGTATTTGGAAATTCACACTGTTCCATTGGTCACATCCTTGCCTGCAGATGGAGTTCCAGCCTCACTCCGGCATCTGACTATTACCGGATGCCCACTGCTACAATTGAGTTGCCAAAGAAATGGAGCTGACTGGCATAAGGTACAACACATTCCTCATTTAATATGTGGTAGCTGAATCAGCTGAGAACCAGAACTGACTCCGCAAAATAAGAAGCGGCTATCTGATTGATAACTTGAGTAGCAAAATTTCTCCTTTTCATTTCATTTGTGAAAATTTTGTTTTATTTTATCTTCTTGTTTTCCTTTGTACAAGTGCTACAATTGTGCATTGGATTTTGAGATGCCATTGATTAATCTCTGATGAGGCTTTATTGTCACCAACATTTCAAAGAAATAAAGGAAGTTGCTGAGTCTGCTATGCATTTTTCTCTTTTGAGGATTATTCTTTTATGCATGCTTTGTATTATCATACAATTGGTAAAAGATATAGTTAGATCCAAATGAATAAAGGTTCATTCTGATATGAAATGGCTATAATGGGATCTGACTCTTTTTTGTGCCTCTATAATATATTAATCTGTCAAAGTTCTACAAAATATACGGAAAAAAAATAACATCCTAGGAGATCAAATCTACTGATGCTATTGAGCTAAATCATGAGAGAGATAAAAGAAATGTTAGAGCTAAATCATGAGAGATAAAAGGAATATTTAAATCCTTTTGGAACTTTTCTTTTACTTCTTTGAGTCGCTCCACTTTTTTGGTCAACTTAGCTCATTGCTCTTTCATCTCAACATTTTCATTTTCCAAGCTCTTTAGTTTGCCTGCAAGCTTCAAATTTGGCTTCTTCAATTCACAAAATTCTATCACCAAGAAATTGTTGGCGGTTTGAATATTCGTGAAGCTTTCATCATGTGAATTAAGTTTTGCTCTTCATCTACATGTGACATCTTAGAAGAATAATTTGATTGTAACAAGGATGAATGCAGAGCAGTATAAGACCCTTAAGTCTTTTCATTTTTATTTAGGCAACTTGCACATTGAAGGACTCATTTGGATTAGTACTCATAGTTTTGCATAGATTTGAATATAACTCACCTTGTACACTAGTCAAGGAAGATAAATGATCTTTAAAAGCATGGTAGATGACATTTTCAAAAAGTTCATAGCAAATGCTTAAAGAAATGCAAAATAAATGCACCTAATAAAGAAACTAAATTATGCTCAAATCACAATTTATGTGAAACCAAAGGAGGGCCAAAAATGATATAAGATTCTATGAGGAATTATGAAAAACATTTGTCATACATTAGATCACACATAGAGACTAGAATAATCTAAGATATCAAAAATAAGAAACAACAACCAGATCAAACAAAGTAACTGAATGAATTCACTCCAAAACCAGACAAAGATATGAACTCCATGGTATATACTTAGTGTATATGTGCACTTAAAAATTTATATCAACAAGTATGATATAAGCAAAAGAGAAAAGAAAATGATTTACTTACCTAAATCTTTAAGTATGCTAGGGTACAAATTGAAAAACATAATAACATCGTAGGAGATTAGATTTATCATACGCTATTTATAATAATATGCGAAAAATAAAGCGTGAAAAAGATATCACAAACATAAAACTTTTTAAGTAGAAAAATCTCAAACTGGGTAAAAAAGCATAAATCTAAACTCAGATGGTAATCAATTACTAAAATTTATAGTAATTAATAAGAAGCTTATAGATTATTCGTCAATTTCCACAACTCAATCTATATCAACCTCGCTCTCTAGACTTACAACATATTGCTTCCCAAATAGGTTCAAACATCAGTGACTCTCGAGGTTGATCATTCCATCTCAGTGACTCTCAAAATATAGTTTTTTTAGATCTGATATAAATGTATTGAGATGAGTTAAATTCAACACGTTCCGTCTAAAATAGAGAAATGATCTCCAATGACCTTCAAAATATGATCTCCAAATAATGATAGATGACTTTAAAAATATGATCTCAAAATAATAATTGACGGCCTTAATCTAAGGTTAGATTAAACACGTTTATATACCTCTTAGAGATAATATAAATATATCTTAAATATATAGTAAATATCTCTTAGACAAGAGAAATATCTTTTATAAATAAGATAAATACCTCTTCTAATCAATGATCGACCTTCTCTAGAGTTAGGGTATCCCAGCTTTTATATGTCTTATAATGATAAAGCTAAATTTAAGTCAAATTAGATCTCACAAAAACCATAAAATTTGTAAGTTCCACGACTGCGTTCGAATGGTCAAAAATGCTCCTTTGTATGTGTGGATGCACTGCAAACATTCTAGGGTGTGTTCAAATAGTGCCAAAGTGCGTTTGAACGCATTTCAAACGGCAGAGAAGACAAATAAATGTAGAGTGGTTGTTCCTGCGTCATTGGATAATATTTTATACTTTTTCAGCTATCATAACATCGTTTGAGCACTTTAATATTAATTCTAGTATCGTTTCAAATATTTTGACTTCAAAATTAATCTTCACATAAATATCTTTCAGCAAATATCTCATGTCTTACTATAATTTATGTATATGCTCATACATAAAATAAGGACTACAAATTATGTTTTGAAATACAATTTGTCAATTACATAAGTACAAATAAAACCTAATTAAAGATTAAAAAAATCTATTAAATCATACACAAATAAACATAACTATAGCTCGAAAACAAAACATGAATCAAGACGACAAAATCAAGATTTAAAATAGAGATTGCACAAAATTAATTTACCAAGATAGCATACAAGTAACTAAAATAGTAAGATAGCACAACATAAGATCTCACCCATTTTAACCAATATGAAAGTGATTAATCCTAAGATGACCAACTCCAATACCAATTGAAAAAAAAAAAAATCCCTAGGAGATTGAATCCGCTGTATGTTATTAATAATAAATGTAAAATAACAGGTGTAGAATGACAATCTCAAATACATATATTTTACATGAAAATTCCTCTAAAACTAGGGCAAAAAACTATAGATCATATCTATGACTGTATCAATGACTAAACCAAATGTAACAGTTCACTTATAGACCATTCGTCAATACTTCTGATTATATCTGTAAGGTCGTACTTGCTCAAATCTAAGATGTATTGCTTTTCATAGCTTTTCATAATTGATTTCAAAACTCAGTGAATACTCAAATAATACTAAAGAGATAACCTAGGGTAATTTTATGAAGTTTTTACATATCTCCTCCATAAAATATCAAAACTACTCTCAAACCTTTAGAAAATTCTTGATATGTACATGCTTTTGAACGTCTGTTATACGTGCTCTAAATTGATTTTTTATCAAATACCTCATAACTTATGTTAAAACCAATACATAAAATCTAGACATTTTATATAGATAAAATTATGTCTGAGACATAATTTGCCAATTTATATGTACAAATTATACTTGACATATACAGTTATCCCTATTGCTACTATATATTTAAAGAAAAAAAATATTGATAGTTAGATATTAGCTAAAATTTGAGGGTTGCAATCTTAGATTGGAGAAGATAAAAGAGGTCGAAAGTCCATTTTGTTTTAAATTTGAAGAATAGAATATGTTGAATATTTAATAAAAAGGAGAAAAACAATTATGATATTTTAATAATTATTATGGTGAGAAAACTCTCTATGTTGATATTTTAACTTTTTTTTTATACTTCTCTATTATTTCGGATGGAAAAGATAATAGTTTTATATTATAGTCTAAACTATAGGAGGAAGAATAGTTTCATTGTAGAAGCAATTTGTAAATTTTCTCTCTCCTCATGGTCGGATAGCCCAACCTGAATTATAGTGCAAAATCCACGCTGTTATTCTCAGAGCAGCGTAATGGTTCCGTACAACGGGTAAACTACAAACTAACGACGTGAATTCTCTTCTCCAAGTCAACTCCCTTCTCTCCCCCGTCCCGTTCTCTCTTCCATCCTCTTGCTATGGATAAGCTTAAAAATGTTCTCTACAAAGCAGCTACCATCCCAATCCTCTCCGATAAGGTCGCCGATCTGGTTCTCTCCCGCTTTCGCGACGAGGTCTCCCTCTTACGCGGCCTCAAAGAAGATATCGAGAGGCTCAAGCGACAAGCTCGCAGAATCCGTAACCTCCTCACTGACGCCGAAGAGAACCGCCAAATTGAAGACGAGTCGGTCATGCACTGGCTTCGCGAGCTCAAAGGCGTCGCCTTTGATGCTGACGAGCTCATAGATCGCTACCAAACCCACCTCCTCGTTTCCAAGCAAACCAATGGTGACCCATCTCGCAAACGGAAGCGTTCGTGGCTCGAATTCGACGTGAAGCTTCTAAAACGTCGAAAAATCGCGACCCAGATCGCAGACCTCGATCAAAGGCTCAAGGAGATCGCTGATTCCCGCCAAAATTTTAGATGGAGGTCTGAAGACGGGAGGAGGAGTGAATCGAGTCAGAGGCAGCGCCTTTCTCGCTCTGCTGCTTGTAACCAGGGGACCCGAATCGTCGGTCGAGCAGAGGAGAAGAAGGAGATCGTGCAACGGTTGACTTGTGATTTGGGAATTGTCGCTCCTGCTCTCCCCATTTACGGCGTCGCAGGAATTGGGAAGACGACACTTGCAAGACTAGTCTACCATGATACCCAGGTGATGGGATATTTTGATTTGATGATTTGGGTTTGTTTGTCCGGTTGTTCTGATGTGAGCATTGCAACAAAGCTGATCATTGAAGCTATTACAAGCAAAAGATGTGATCATTTAAGCCTAGACATACTGCAGAGTCGTCTTGCTGAGCATCTTTGCAAGAACAAGTTCTTGCTAGTTCTCGATGATTTCTGGCTTGAAAATTACCAATTCTGGGAAGTTCTCTGGGTTCCTTTGCTTGCCGGGAAAATTGAGAGCAAGGTTTTGATCACTACCAGGAATGAGAGCATCTTAAGGAGGATGACCCATTTGCTACCTCCTTTCCGTTTGATGGGTCTAGAGGAGAGCGATTGTTGGTTGCTGCTGCAAGACCGAGCTTTCCAGGAAGGGAAGTGTGATGAGCATGAGAATTTGGTGGAGATTGGTAAGAGGATTGTCCAAAAGTTCGAAGGCTCTCCAATGGCTGCCAAATCAATCGGGGGCCTCTTGTATGATTGTGAAGAAGAAGAAGAGTGGGCAAACATACTGAACGAAATCATAGTACTTGAGCAAGCAAAAAATGATATCTTGCCTAGCTTACAGATAAGTTACCATCACTTGCCATTTGATCTAAAGCAGTGTTTCGCTTACTGTTCTATATTTCCTAGTGGTTATGAATTCAACAAAGATGAGGTGGTCAGATTGTGGATGGCAGAAGGTTTGATTCAATTGAATGGGAGGAGCCGATTGGAAGCAACAGGTAGTAGGCATTTTGATTATCTTCTATTGGAATCGTTTATTGAGAGATCTGGTTACCAGAAGCAGGAGAAATTCCGAATGCCACGCCTAATGTATGATCTAGCCCGATTTACTTCAGAACATGTACTTCTAAGCGGCAACCAAGTCACCTCAAATGTTGAACCTGCACAAGCTCGATATGCAACTTTGTTCTGTCAAAACAATGAGAAGCTCGCATTTGAGAAGATTTACCAATATGAGAATCTAAGGACCTTGAAGATATGTGGTGAATTTTGCCTGCGTCTAAAGCAAGTTCCAAAAGAGCTTTTCTGCAAACTAAGATGCTTGCGGGTGTTGGATTTAAATCATAGTGAAATAGTAGTGTTGCCAGGTTCAGTTGGTGATTTGATACACCTTAGGTACCTTGGCCTTTCCAATACCAGAATCAGAAGGCTTCCTGAATCAGTGAGTGACCTCTTCAATTTGCAGACATTGGATTTGAATCATAGTGAAATAGAAGAGTTGCCAGTTTCAGTTGGTGATTTGACACACCTTAGGTACCTTGGCCTTTCCAATACCAGAATCAAAAGGCTTCCTGAATCAGTGAGTGACCTCTGCAATTTGCAGACATTGATGCTCAGTGAGTGCTATGAACTTGTGGAGTTACCAGAAAAATTGAGCAACTTGGTTAACCTAAGGCATCTTGATTTGCATCTTGACTGGGAGAGAGTAACTGATCTAACTTCGATGCCACATGGAATCAACAAGTTAACTTCTCTTCGGACACTCTCTAGATTCATTGTGAACTCTGATAGCAACTGCAACTTACATGAGCTGAAGGATCTGAACCTTAAAGGAGAGCTTTGCATCTTGAAATTAGAAAATGTAGTTGATGTGGAGAATGTAAAAGAGTCCAGATTGAATGGAAAGCAATACATCAACAATCTGATGTTGCGATGGAGTGATGGTACGTGTACAAATGATAGTGAGGGCATTATGGAATGGCTCCGCCCTCCTAAGAAGCTCAAGTATCTCCGCATTGACAACTACCCTGGCAGAAGATTTCCTGCATGGATAGAGGACCAGTCTTTCTCAGATCTAGACACTGTAAGACTCTCTTACTGCAAAAATTGTGGTCTCCCTCTTCTGGGTAAGCTACCTCAGCTCAAGAATCTGCATGTCGAAGGAATGCATGAAGTGAGAAGCATAGAACTTGTAGGCTTTCAATCTCTAGAGACTCTCATCTTATGTGATATGCCTAACCTTACAAGATGCGTTGATACAGAAGAAGGCGAGATTCATAAACTCCATGCTCTCTCCATTTTGCGTTGTCCCATGTTGTGTGAACTCAGTCACCTTCCAACGACACTTGCTAAGTTGGAGATAAAAAGCTGTCAAAGCTTGTCTTCTCTTCCTTGGCTTCCTCGCCTTCGTGATTTATTTGTTGAAGAGGGCAATGAGAACATCATCAGATGGATTGGCTGCCTCACCTCTCTTTGCATGCTAACTTTGACGCGTTTTGCTGATACCAGACATATAACCAGAAGCTCGCTACGACCATTGGCTTCTCTCAAAAGATTGAAGATTAATGAATTCCGCGAGCTTCTATCGCTGGCTGGTAATGAAAGCTTGCAGGATCTTGCTTCTCTTGAAAGCCTAGAGATATCTTCATGCCCAGAACTTATTTCATTTTCCGAGTTGGGGCTGCCATCGAAACTTAAATACCTCCGAATGCACTCATGTGTTCGCCTCAAAAATCTACCGAGCTGCCTGAAACATCTGGGATCCGTCGAACACCTTGAAATTCATGATGTTCCAAATCTGAGCTCAAGGATGGAGGAAATACTGCCTAATAATCTCTTGCACTTCTCTGTGAGTGGATGCAGAACTATAGAGAATTGGTGCACACAAGAAGGTGCCCCTAGAATAAGGCAGATTCGCTATGCATCAATTGGTTCTAAGTCTCAACTGGTGAATGTTATGTGATGATGTGATCATCAAGTATGATGAACTGGTGAACTCTAACAACAAACATTGTTAATCTTCTTCTGTTCTTCCAGTGTAATTTCTGATCTTTTGTGTCTGTTACTTGCTCTCTCTCTCTCTTCCAGATTCATTCAAGATAAAAATTGCATCTTTTTCGGTGGTTTTGTTTTAATATTAATTGACTTAATAACCTTTGTTGAAAGTATGACCAGCAAATGTTTGTATAAATATATTATTTGATACATTGCACAAAGCCTTTCCTAAGCCTAGATTAAGCATGTTTATATATGTTGCCATATCTAATCAGCTAATTAACCAATTGATCACGGTGATAACTTCCAAAATCACAGCATTAAGCCATTCGAGCCATAATTTCTACTATTTGCAAATTGAACCCATATTTTTCTAGGTATTCGGTTAATTCGTGCATCCAATTTCAACTTAAATTCTTGGTTAACTTAATCACACCTACTAATTTACTGAAAAATACCCTTATTCTTGACTCGATTCAAACTCAACACAGTTATTTAATAATCACATGTTAAGAGGAAAAAAAAATATTAGCAATTTTTATTTTTGATAATTCAAGAGAAAAATATTTAAATCCAACTACCATTTGATCAGTATTTTTCAATTGACACCCTATATTTTTATTATTTTCGGATTAACACCCTATTTTGAAGATTTTATAGTTAGATTCTCTTTTCTTTTCTCTGTAATTTTAGTATAACACCTTACTATTACTTTGACTAATTACCATTAATACTAGTTTATAATTTATGTAATTGATTAAATTATTAAAATAGTTTTGAAACATTTCTAATGTTGATTCACCTTTTTAAAGTTATATCACACCCTAATCTATACCACCAAATTAAAAAATATCTTTCTAGATTTAATTACTCTATTCTATTCCAATTTGAGCATTAATTGCCATTAAGACTATCAAAACTATTTTCTCATACCTCCTTTAATTTTTATTTTTATTTTTTGATTTTATTTTTATTTTTTTTTAGGTAGCACATAGACTCCTAAAGCATTGAAAAATATCTCAAACATAAAATATAAGTTTTCGTTAATTGAAGAATAGAGTAATTCATAGACAATATTATACTTATTTTTTACTCATATTTAGAGGAAAGGTATAATTTTTTTGTTTGCTTGCAATATTAGGATAGATGAATATTTCCATGTTCCATCTTAAATTAGAATAAAAAAATAAAGATAAAAGATATATGATATCAGTAATATCATAAAAATATTAATCGTAGTTATACTATATTTGGTGGGGTTTGGCTATCAACTGAGAATATAGGATCATAATATTATATAATTGTTTATGTGATTTGTACGTGCTAACTTATAAATAAAAAATAAATAAAAACCTAATAAAATGAAAAAGAAAATTAGTTTACTAAGTTACTATTACTTTCTCAAGAGGATATTTTAGTCTTAGAGGTCTAACTACAATTATCTTTTTCAAATATTATACTTAAGCTCTAGTATTCTTATATATAGTTGATATATTTTTTAGAAATAACGCCACTTCTACCTCCTAAATATTTTTACTACATATATTCTTTAACTAAATTTTTTAGTTTAAAAGTGTATATAATTAAAAAAAAAAATCTTAGTTCAAGGGGGGTATATGTGAATATTATTTTTATAATGATGTATATGTAAGTAATAAAAAGTTCTGGAGGAGTGTATATGGGTAAAAAAAAATTAATGAATCAAGGGCTTTAAATGAAAATATATTTTTCTCTAAAATGATCGATGAGTTCAGTTAACTCGGCATGCCGTATTAAAATTATGGAGAAAAGAGAAAGAGAGAGCTGGGTGGCAAAATCCGGGATGTTAATCGGAAAAAACCCTCTAAAACCCTAGTGGATCTCCACATCACCTTCCTCCTCCAAGAATGCTCCGCCGCCTCTTCTCGCGCCATCTTCACCTCCGCCTCCAGACCCTCACCCTAACCACCTCCTCTCGTTCCCATTACTCTCCCCCTCCACTCCCTCCTCCTCTTCCCCTCTCCTCATTTGATCCCAGTCGTCGCTTCCTCCTCCCGACGACTCTCCGATGCTTCTCGACCTCTCGCGGCGACGGCGGGGATGACGACGGTGGCATCTGGAAGATATCGCCGGAGTCTGGTGATGTCGACTCCGTCTTCGGCGAGGACGACGGCGGCCTCGCCGGGATCGCGGAGGGTGGGGAGGACACCTTGGGATCGGTGGCCACCGGAGGCGATCCCTGGACGGAGGAGGATTCCACTGCGGAGCGGAAGAGGGATGTGTTCGGTGATATAGATAAGGAGTTCGCTTCTAACGAGGGAGGAGAAGAGTGGGAAACGGGTGATGGGGAAAAGCCGTGGTCTTTGGGGGAGGCGGAGGAAAAAGTTGATCTTTTTGGTGCTGGAGAGGAGGGGGAGGTAGGGATTGATGGGATCGGCAGTGGCCAGGTTGAGGATGTGGAGAAGGAGAGTGCTGATGAGAAGCAGCAGTTAGAGAAGAAAGAGCAAGAGCTTTTAGAAACGCTTAAAGGTAATAAAATCTTACAGATATAAGTTTCTATGATTTCTTGAATTCTGATTTGTTAAACTGAAACACCATATGAATAGAAAAAGATGAAGCATGGTCTACTAGGATATAAGCAAGGAATACGAGAAATACCATAGAAGCGCATTAGACCTAAATTTTATTGGATCCAATTGGAAGTTGAACACTTAAAGGAGCTACTTTTCTAGGTTATCTTGGATAATTTGTGCATACTTTCCTTTTTGAATCCTTTGATTAGTAATGGTGGTTAATTTGCCTAAATTCATGCTTCTTTGTATTTCTGAGTTTCTTTCTTGGTTTTATCAAATCAATTTATATTCTATTAGTAATATATTGACATCTGGTATCCTGATAATTGGACATATTATTTTATCCTAAATCAGAAGATCACAAGAATTCTGTCCTTATTGAGCATACACATGGTAACAACATGGCTTGGTTACCTGGCACCTAAATCTGACAAACGAACAATTAAGTTCTTGTAGAGTGTAGCCTTATATGTTGGCCTTGTTACAAAGAAATGTAGCTATTTTAATAAACATTTCATGTTTCTAGGTAGACCAGTAGACCTGCCTTTTCTGGATGGAGAATAAAATGATTGAATTTGGTCTTATTAAGCCAAAGATCAATTGGTCAGATCTTTGGCCTCATAGGCATCGTTCAAGAAAACAAGATATCATATATTTTTGTTGTAGAACTTCTCCACATGCTCCTTTTCAGTTTATTCTGACCTTCAGATATGTTCTCTCTATAAATTATTCTCGTTGACAAACTTCTAGCTATCATGCTATATGAACTATGAAGTGTGGGTAAGCCGGGGATACTTGTACTTATTGTATTTGAGGATATTTTGTAGAGCATTGTTCTTTATGCTGGTTATTTGTTTTCTTGTTCTGCAATTCTATATTTGATTATTTTCTTTATTCTAATTTGTGTATCGCTAAGATGCAACATCTTTGCAATTCTTTTTATTAGGAGTTGCCTTCTTGATTATCTATAATACTTTTCCCCAAAAGATGCAAGTAATTTGGTTGCAACTTGCCTAAATAAGTTTATAAGAAGTTTTTTTTAGTAATACAATTTTTATTTGTATGTTTTTAACAGCGTCTTAAGTAGTTGTAAACCTGAACCTATAAAACACGGACACTTCAAATAGCATGCCGTGTCCATGTCCGACACTTGTCGGACACCGACACTCGTCGGACACTTATTGGACACGTGTCGGATACTTCTACAACATATCCCATATTTAAAAAATTATAGAATAAATTCGGACACTCCTTAGACACTTTTAGACACCCTTGAAAAACTTTTTGGACATAAGATTTATCATATACTATAAAAGTTGATAACATAAATTATCAATTTTAGAAAATTCCCGCATATGCTATAGAAATATAATGCAACAATCACAAGTTAGTACATACAAGAAAATTAATATTAATGCAAATTATTGTAAAATCACAGATTCGCCTATGCCATCCACTGTAGTTAAATAATGGTAGTTAGTTATTTATTCTCAGGTAGTTAGATATTTATTCTTATAATATAGAATTGTATTATCACGTATTAGCATTATCATTTTTGGCTATGTAGTATTGTATACGTTTTGTTTTTCTCTCATGAATAATTTATGCATGCTCGTGTATTTATACTATAAGTTTAGAAAAATATTTCTTTAAACGTATCAATAATATATATAATGCTTTTATTTATTTATTTTGCCGTGTCCTAAACGTATCGTGTCCTGTTTTTTTAGGATTTGTCGTATCCCCGTATCCGTATCGTGTTGTATCCATGTCCTGTATCCGTGTCTGTGCTTCTTAGACCTGAACTTGGTTATAGAACTTTGTAAGCCTCATCTATCAAACAATCACAGAGCTGACTTTTAGAATACAAACTGATTAAATATGATCAAGAAGATGAACAATACTTGGTGTCTTTTGAAAGAGTGTAATATATCTCGCTTTCTCACTACAATGTGCAGAGGTACAATCTTATATTCTGTGGATTCAATCTTATAATTGCAGGTCCAAATCGAGCATTTGGAGATCTGATTGCAGCATCTGGAATCACAGAGGATATGATTGACAGTTTGATCCTCTTAAAGGATGTAAGAAATATTCCTGGATTGCCTCCTTTACGAGAAATAGAAGATAAAGCTATAGCAAGAATGAATGCTACATCAAGCAGAGCTGAAATTGAGCGGAAGAAACAGGAGGAAATTGCGAAAGCACGGGTAAGACAAGTCGATGAAAAAGGAAGGGCTTATGGAACTGGAAGAAGGAAATGCAGTATAGCACGTGTTTGGATTCAACCTGGCAATGGAGAATTCATTGTCAATGATAAGCAGTTTGATATATACTTCCCTATTATAGATCATCGAGCTGAACTCCTCCGTCCATTTACAGAGACAAAGACTTTAGGTCTTTGGAATGTGACCTGTACTGTGAAAGGTGGTGGTTTTTCAGGTAAGAATAGATACTCAAGAAACTCATGTTAGGTTTCCGTAGAATGACATTTGTGAAAGTTGTTGTAATATATGAGTTTTCTACTGTAAATAATGGTGTGATGTAGTTCTACTGTTTTTAGTTTGTGTTCATGAGTGGGAAGAAACTATTCTAACTATCAACTTGTCTTATAGCTTTTACAGTAAGTCTCTATTATTTAATTTCTCTTCAGTTGGAAGCTTGGTATGTATTTCTAGAGGTTGATTTTAGGTTAACAGACATTTTAAAAATCTGTTCTCTTTGGAGACTTTTCGTCTTTGTGTTATCCTCAAGTTGATACCATGATGTGGAGGAAAAAGCTCAGATGATAATGTTGGCACCATTTGAAAATTCTGCATTTGTTTCTTTCAACTCTGATTTTAAGCCTACCAACTAGTATCTTCAAGCTGATCCATAACTATTTATTTTACCAGTTTATTTCCTTGCTAATCAAGACTGCAGTGTTCATAGAAGCTGAACCGTGGCATGATGGTCAGGCAGTTTGTCTTGAGATTGTTTCTTTTGAATTGCAGGTCAGGTGGGAGCAATTCGTTTAGGAATCAGCAGGGCCTTGCAAAACTGGGAACCAGGGCTTCGGCCATATCTCAAATCAGGTAAAAGTCAAGAAACTAGATCAATCGTACTAATATTATTCTTATGTTACTTTTACCTGGGATTTTTATCAGTTCCTCTACTAGGTGTTGAACTAGAATTGTTTTACATGGCGTGTTTGGTTTGATGCAGCTGGATACTTGACAAGAGACCCACGTGTGGTTGAAAGAAAGAAGCCTGGGAAGGCGAAAGCAAGGAAGAGCTTCCAATGGGTCAAGCGATAACAAAGTACTGGTTTACTACATCTTTACCTAGATGTCATCTTCATCTGTTGCAGTCCCTTATGATATTACTGGTCAGTTGCTGATTTGGCGTCATCTTTAGCTTAACTCACCGTGACATGATTTTGACATGGTGCATAAGTGTCAATGGCTACAAGTTGTTTCAGCGATTGATTCTGTCTCCTTGCAATTGGCCTACATAATTTCCAATTCGTGATGTCTGTCCTGTGCTGTTCATTTGAGTTCTTCAGCTGATATTATGGATCATAAGTTTGACCAGGAGATTGTGATTGTCTTGAATTACTTCCAGGTTCTTAATCAATGGAGCAATCAGGTTACTCATAGGGAGGCCTTATGAAAATACTTAAAAACGCTTGTTGGTATAGTTTTTTTTTCTTTTCAACTCTCCTGTAATAGGATTGAGCAAGTGCTCTGCTGGCAACTTGTGGATCGACTTTACATTAGGCTCTAATAAAGCATGCTATGAACAATTATCTGTTAGCTCTTTCCATGTAATATGACTGATATCAGTCACTATCTTTATTTCATTACTTTGAGTACTGATCTTTGTCAGTGGTCCCTCATGCATAGATACTGATATCATCCGAACAATAGTCACGTTGTGGCTGGCTATAGGCACAATGCATCTATAGAACGATGTTGGGGCTATTGTGACGAAGGTTGAAATTATAGATCTTAGTTATGTCACATTCATGTGTATGCTTTACAAGTCAGATTGGATATCCAACACCAGATTTGTATCTTTTTCCATATTAAACAAATAAAATTACATAGTTTATTAACGGTATCAGGCAAAGAAGTAAATATGGCTATAACTTTTTTCACTGTCAAATCTGTGTGCTGATTCATTCTTATCCTTAAACAACAATAATCAGACTGTTCATTCCATTCTCCAGGCTCAGCTAGAAGTCCTGTTTTTCCATTTAGTTGTCATCATGTCCAACTTTTTAGCATCTGTTTCACAGTTTATTTCCTGTCTTCACTTAAATCTGGCACTTTCAAGTTGAAGCTAGAAAACTTCTTACTGGTATGTGAATGCCCCCGTGCCCATGTAAGACGTGCTGACATTTGGATCCATCTTAAATATGTTCTTGATTGCATCTGCAAATGATGCTATTCTCAGTTGCTATAACACAGTCCTAATAGTGGGCTATTGTTAGTAGTGTTTGCTCATTGTGCTTCATTGCACAATGAAGGCCATCCAAAGAAACTTCACAAACAAGCATTAAATAGTAGGCTTGTTGACTGTGTTTGTCTCTTTTGATACATATTAGGAGGACAACCATATTTTGGTACTTTATTGATATGTATTTCTGTCTCTGAATCTCTTGTGTTAATCTTTCGCAATGGACCATCTGCAGCCTCAACCTCAGGAATTTATTAGGGTCAAAATACTTTGTGACCTATGATCGGCTACAAAGTTGGTATAATTATTTACTTCTAACTGGTGATGATTTGCAGCCAATAGGGGCAGCAGAGTAACCCATCTTCAGGGAATTCCTGCAGCCAGAGCTGCAGATACCTATTCCCTTCTTCAGCTTTTAATATTATATCATCCTTGAGATACTATCACAATTTTCTTAGATTGTTTTGTTGTTTGATTTGTTTTGTGTCATTTGAACCTTCTGGGTGAAATAAGGTTCCAAAATACAATAGGATTGGAGGGCATGAGATATGTGATGGAGCAATTGGAGTACAAACAAATCCCATATGACCACTGTTGCTGACTACCCCCAATAATTCAAAACCTATACGAAGCGTTATCTACTATGCTACCTTTTCGGTTTAGTTCACATGCAAACAGTTCTTCCAAATAGTATATGACTATTAAATAACAGCATGCAGATTCTGTACTTTATCTGAATATTTATGGTAGAGGTTTCAAAGAAAATGATTCTCATGTGATAGCCCTCAAATTATGTTTGATGGGTCCGTATTAGCATTTGGATGCAGATACATGTTAAATAATCTTTGCGTGGATATAGTTCTTTGTTAAATCTCAATAATACCCTCAGACTTCTTTTTAGATTGATTAGAGGGAGCCACTTGGTTCATGTTATTTCAAGTACAAGGGAGAAAAAGGATTGTCTAAATACTTGTGGTGTGTGGCCTCATAAAATAATTTTCAATAGCATATTGCTTGCCCTTCCACAATTGCAGTTTTCAGTTCTAACTATTGAAATACCACTTCAAACTGGTGATTATGTTGTTGTGCAAATTTCTCTTCCATCTTTATTTAGAACTGGTGATAATTGATGAATTATTGTGCAATCCTTTTCCATCTTTATAGCATTGACAATATGATACTATATTATCATATGTGAAGTGAATTGGGACCAAGTTTAGGGCGACAAATGATTTATGGAAGCTTTAAATCTCAATAAGAATTGTCTGGACTTTCTTGAAAGGAAAAAGAAAGGTGAGTGGTTGTGCTTGGAGATTATGTTAAGTACTTTTTAAGGTACTCAAAGATAAAGTGTTACTTTATGAGGAGCACATTTGGACCCCCACAAAATTTTGTGAATGCTAATATCTGGAAGACTGTTAACTTTTGAAATGATGCCTTTAGGAAATTGTGCTCCCAAGATTCTGCATTATGTTATGGTGAATTGAGAATAAGTAAGAAGGTGCTCATATCATGTCACATAATATAACCTTAAGACCTACAATTATTCATCCTATGGGTGCAAGTTTTTTATCATAGAAATAGTTTCTCCAGAAATGGAGATAGGATCTATGTACATCTTGGCCTCTTCCAGAGACTTTGTACTGCATTGAAAACTTTTAAAGATAGAAGAAGCTTATATTACTTCACTTCCTCTAGGCTTCTGATGTCTTCATTGAAATTCTACAGATTTGCTACCATCTCATAATGGGGTAAGATATCCATGATGTTCTTTGCCTTCCACATCATTATATTTTGCTGACAAAATTTTGCAGGAAGATGGACTTTGGACAATGGTATTGAAGATAAAAATTAGGGCTTTTTCTCTGTTCTTATTTGACACCAAGTTGACATGGTCATGGAAATAAAAAAGAGATCTTGTAGATAAAGTACAAATCCTATTTCAACTCCTTTGCTTCAAAAAAAAAAAAAAGTACATACCATATTGGATGAGCAATAGTACAAATCTGCAACATATCCGACACTGATGCTACTGTACAAGAACATGCCATCTAGATGTATTATTCTTCAAGAATCTACAGTAGCTGAGATACTAATTTGGTGCCTCTTTGTTAATAGTTATTATCTCTCTGGGGGTTATATATGATAATTAGAAGACCAAAGGTAAAGCTTCTCCACCATTATTTATAATAACAGCAGGGGTCCCTAAATATGAAACATGTTTGCATTGAGATGTGGAGAAAACAAGAACGCCACATTAGGATAAGCATGGAAGAGATCTCGTGGTTCGGGATCTACGGAAGGAAAAGAACAAACAAGTATCAATCAATATTTCTTTTTGGGTGATCCTGATGTCTTAATAGTATTACAAGAAATGGACAAAGCTTGTTACTCATATTTCTCTACGACATATCTCCCCACATGCTTATATTATGTCCAACTTCTGACATACAACACAAGAGAACATAGAACACCACAAGCTTTGATGTGCAATGGTGATATCTTTTTTTATTGTAGGTGTGTAGATGGTTTGAGATTCTCTTGTGTGGGATACTGCATGCATTTGTGTTTTTGCTATGAGCTTCTTTTTTTTTTCTTCTTCTCTATTTTGTGTATGTTTATTTCTATATCTTTTTCTTTTTATCATTTTGCAATTGGTCCAAATATGCTTTGCTGTCATGAATGCATTGATCTTGCATAGAAATATATAAACGTGGAACAATATAGTCACCTAGATTAAGGGCATATACTTGCAGAACAAATGAATGCTGGGGACAACTTGAGCACATAAGAGTAGGTAGAATTGCCCACATCAATTTATTTCTTTGCCCATTTAGCTGCGCACTTAGCTTTCTGGAGATGCTATGGAGCAGTGCATATCCCTTGATACAGGGAAAACAAAATTGGGCAATAATCTCATGCTTTCTTGTTTGCCATATAAATTATCTTTTTGACCTTCTTGTTTACCATTTAAAGCTACTGCCTTGTTAGAATGCGATCTCTATACTGGATCTTGTAGTAGAGAAGTAGCCTCTGTTTCTTATTTACCATGTACGTATTGTTTACAGCGTTAGGATGACAAACTACTACTTATACACCTGAGAAGCTGCATTTCTAATGTTCTTCATCATTCATTCCTAATAGATAGATAGAGAGAGAGAGAGAGAGATGGAGAGATATAGACGAGCAACACAGAGCTACAACAATGGCCTTCCACCAAGGCCACCACTCCAATCCAGATTACCTTCTCATCTCTCTCTAAAGACCAAAGTCCGAGAACTCCCCATCTCTGACAATTGCGGTCGGATTAGCCGTTGGAACGACGACACGGAGCTTAGCATCTTTGAAGCAGAGAGCTACTTCAGCGACAAGCACGATTCCCGAGACATCTCCATGAGGAGAACCATAGTCCTCCATGGAATGGCGGCGGAAAGGTGCGAGCTTTCCACCAGCCTGAGAGACCCCTCCATCTCCTCCACCGATGGGTACGGAAGATGTTACCCAACTGGGTCTTTTGGGACTCCGATTTCTTCTTCTGAGGCGAGTTGGAATAGCCAATCCGGCCTCCTCAGCAAACCTGTGAGAGGCTTATCTATAAAGGACCATGCGAGGGGGACCTATTCCACCGGCCGGCGACTACTTGGACGTAATTGCCCCTGTTCTGGCGAGAAATCCATCGACGTCGAGGAGTACTCCGAACCCAAGAGCCCAATTGGCTCAAAGGACGAAACCGGGGAAGCTTGCGTCAGTAGAAGGATACAAATCTCCGCAGCCAAAGAGATAAATCTCGAAGTTGGTATCGAGGAGGTGAATAAGATGAGGATAACTCCCGGGAATTATACCGAAGGCGACGACTTTATCCGCGGTTCCACTCTCTTCTCCCTAAAGGAGACGCCTTTCCCAGCGGAAACCGGCAAGCCGCTCAAAATTCCAAATGGGTTCTCCTTCCCCATCTTAAAACCACCGCAAGAAGAGTCGCCACGCGATTCCTTGGAGGTATTCCGCCAAAAGGACGACGACCAGTGCAGCGACGCGAGCTCCGACCTCTTCGAGATCGAGAGCTTCTCCACCTCGTGCCCCACGGCGTCGTGCTACCGCCGCCGCGACTCCATCGACGAGCTCCTCGAGCGCGCCGCGGCGAGCTACGGCGCCGCATTCCGGTGGAACGTGGTGGAAGACTCGGCGCCGAGCGAGCTGAACTACGCGCCGAGCGAGGTGAGCGTGCAGTGGAGCGTAACGACAGCGGAGGGGTTCGACCGCGGAAGCGTGGCGAACTTCTCGACCTCCGCATCCAGCTGCGGCGATACAGGCGGCGCCGCCCCCAAGAGGCGTGGCGGCGGCGGTTCGCTGCTCAGTTGTCGGTGTGAGAAGGCAGTAAACGTTGGGCCTAGTCCGGTTCGTACTGGACCAGACCGGTCTAGTCCGGCATCAGCGGTTTACGCAGTCGAACCTGGGAAGGTAAAGAGTAGGAAAGTGGCCCGGTCCAACTCAGACCGGCTTAGGCGTCCGGTTCAAATGAGGTAGACCGGGTAAGAGTGTACGTGCATGTACTTGTTGTTGTAATAGGTTTCATACCTGTGAATTTTCTATTACACTCTATGACTATGATTTCAACTCATTTAACCTCAATTTCTTTTTAAGGGTTGACTCTGTTATATAATCTAAACATCAAACAAATAGCAGCATCTTTAATTAACCTATAATTATCTTATAATCTATATATATATATATATATATATATATATATATAAAACTTTACTAACATTAGGTAGGTCAAATCAGCGGCACTTTTGTTAGCTCTATGACGTATATTACCTCAATATATTTTACCCCATGGACCCAAATCTAAAACAGTATCCGATGTTAGATACGAGTAGATCCAAAATTCCAACCCAGAGGAGAAAAGGCTGCACTCTCATATCCCAAAAGATCTGCATGCTCAAGATTGGTCCTTGCCTCGAGATTCGCGATAGTGCTACCATGTCGTATAATGACCCCATGACATGTGACATCCCCCTGGACTACACTCGATCTAGAAATAATTTGGCTCATAGCCCTACATGCATGCATACATACATACATACGTAAGTACGTACGTACGTACGTACATGCATACAGACATTGTGACCCCCCACACATCTTGAATGGTGCAATAAAACTTAGCATCTACCAAATTGTGTCCCACCTAAAATGAATGGATCTGGGACAAAAGACAAAATAATTTCCATTATTTGCTAGTGTCTTATTGTCTAACTGGGTGGGCTGATCATCCCCTGATCCATCGGGGGTCGTTATGGTCATGGGAAAACCTAAAAAGCATGCATGGGAAACCACAGGAGAATCACCTTTGAGGAAGTAGGGCTGCTCAAAAAGCTCGGAGGCCCAAAGCGGGCTCGGCTCGAAGCTCGTTCATGTCTAACCTGACAAAATTGGGCCAAACTCAACCTGAGCACACTTGGGCTAGTTCGACCTGACTCAAAAGCCTATTGGACTGACTTGAGTAAGGAGGTCTAAAGCGGCCTAGCATAGTTCTCGGATCGTCTAATTAGAGTTCGTATATGTTGGCGTATTCGCTCATGGTAGGAATTTACAATTTTGAATGTCTATACAAGTTTATTTAGATGGAAGTTGTCAACATAGAAAGAAAATTTATTAGGAAATTCTAATATTTATTAGAGAATTTAGCCTCTTGATTTATATACATTTTTGGTAAAAAAAATTTTGTTAACTAAGACAATATTACACCTAAACATTACATCTTAAAAAATTACGTGCAAATTTAATATCATAAATTTGCTTATATAATGAACCTTAGAGTCGCTGGCGGGTGGCCCAATTGACCCATCTATATGCTCAAATATGAAAACGGGCAGCACTAGATTAGGCTTTGACTCAATTCGAAAGTAGTTCGAGACCCGACTAGACTAGACCTTATTTAAGAAAGAATTGGCTAGTCAAATACGACCTGGATCATTAGCATGAGACAAGGATTCAGTGGGTACCAACCCATTTGGATCAGTCTTGATGTATTGTCAAATTTACGTTGGCACACAGATCGCATACATTTGACATTCTCAATCACATTTAATAACGAATACTAGATGGAGGAGTTACAGGATTTGAGTGTGGGCTTAATCATAGTGTCGAATGTACATAACTGATATATTGATATGCATTTGACGATGTCCTGAACTAACTCAAATATGATCAACCCACACCAATTTCAATCCAGTATCAACACACTGTTGTAAAGGAGTGAACTCAAGTCTACATCCGCAGCAAACCTAATTGTGTGCTTAATAAGAATTTGATTTCCTTTCTCAAAGTGGTTATGTAATTTGCTAAGTTAAAATTAAAAAATTAAATAAATAAGGTTAATCTCTAAAAATTTCTAGAGGACATTAAACATGAGACTTCTTATTGATTCTGGTCAAGTGAAGATGGTATAGATTATTTTTCCTTCTTTTTTATAGAAATTTGGGGGAGATTATTTCTAGCAAGGCAAAAGAGATAAAACGTATCATGACATCAAGTGTGAATGATGATTTATTTTCTCTTATTGCGAATCTCTAATTTTAGTTACTGATAATAGAATAATTATGAAGCCAATTTTGTTCCTAAGTCGCAAATGAAATGATAGCTGATGATATGCAATGCAGGTTGTACTTTGTTATTTATTTATTTATTTATAAATAACCCTACTCATTAATTCTAATTATATTTTACAGTCTTGAAAATAACATAACATAATTTGAATAAGAAAACACTCATAATATATATATATATATATATTATATATATATATATATATATATATATATATATATATATATATATTACTCTTAATCAAATCTTAAAGCAGCCTAATTACAATCTACATAAAACTGAAAGCAAATCAACAACTAACAAGAATTAAGTGATCCAGACTACCAAATTAAATTGAGATATGATAGTGCTAAGTTGTACTTGGTGATAATTATTTGTATCCTCTTTTGAATAAAACATTGATTTATTTTTCCTTTAAAGGGTCTATAGTTAATGGAGAAAGAAAGAATTGGATAGAAGTTGTCCAACAAAAATAAAGGTAGAATAGTAGATAAGACCTTAAATCAAATCAATCATGCAATCATAGCCCAATTGTAGGAGGATGACATCTCAAATGAAGCACTGGACCACCATAGAATTTGTGAAGCCATGCATGCCATGGCATCACAAGTCTCTCTTGCAAATTCTGATTCACTACCAACTAATCACCAGAAGATTTTCCCAACCAATTCATTGAGAGAGAGAGAGAGAGAGATTAAAAGGTTCTTCAATTGGGGACTTTAAAGAAAACCTGTCAATAAATTGCAGAGATCAGTTGGATGTCTCATTGTGAGTTCTTGACCAACTTCTGCTGCCAGACCCATTAATTTTACAACCCAAAGTTTTAATTGGAAAGGGGAGAAACTAACCACCTTTCACATCTCACAGCAACTTGGTTGGTGCACTCTTCCTTTTCTAGATTTAAAGTGGTAGTTCAGCATTATTCTTTCTCTACTACATCAGAATGAATTTGAGTTGCATTGTACTTAACCAGCTTTCTTTGGATCCTGGAGCAGTTAGAAAAGAACTAACCTAATTGAATGCGAGCGATTGATGTGTTGTTGCACTAACCTGCATCATCGAATCTCAATCAGATTAAAACATCCTGCAATTCCATGTTAAATGTTTGGATAGATTCCAAGTCACTCTACTGCAGAGCAAATTGAAAAGAACCAAAACCACTACTCCACCCAATTGGGTCAAACTCCATTCATACTTGATCTTGACCTGCTCTGCTCCAATCTCTATCTTATCCTCTATCTTTATCAAACACATCAAATCAATTCTTTCTTCTTTTTTCCATCTACTGGAGATGGTGATCAATTTTAATTAGTCTAGCACAAAAATTTGCTTCTATTTTGAAGTCTGGACCAAGAGGATTATTATGTGCAAATCAAGTAAAAGAACGAGTATAAGAATCCTTGTCTAACACTTTCAGTCACTTCATTCCTCACCAAGGTGAGAGGTACTCTTTCTCTTTAATTGTTTTCTTCTCCATAACTTCTCTCTCTCCACACACCCAAAGGACAAGCATGGACCAATCCATTCCACTTGCATGCTTTTAAGAATATTTATAGGCGCAAAGTAGCTCATTAATTCATAAGATGTAGACATAAGAGAGTGTGGAAACTCTTGGAGGATTTGGAGCCAACAACAATGGCCACATTTTTGTTTTAAACTTTTTCCTTTTCTTTTCTAAGATTTTCTGTTTTTTTTTTTTTTTTTTGCATGTAACACTGCATTTTTCATTTAATTGTGAAAAAAGCTTCAAGTGTTACATATGTGTACTAATTGAAATAATTTAGAAAAAGTTTACCCTAGTTCATTCAGACAGAGTTAGGAAAAGGATAAGAGAAGAGAAGAGAAGAGAAGAATATTCCTGAAAATATTCATAGTTGCTATCCTTTGGACTGCAATTGGATGTCATAAGAGGTGGAAATTGAGGGATTAGTCTTTTGCCAAGTCTCATGACTTTTGACCATTTTGTGCCCAGTGTGACTGTGTGAGCAATGGGAGGAGTTACAGATGAGAAGATGCATCTGCATAAAGAGAAGGGACCTGTGACCAAGAATAGCTTTTTAGGCCTCCAAAAAGGCACTTTATTTGATCTTTTGATCTGCAACGTTTTCATCCGAGTACACACCACCAGAGAAGCTTATCAAAATCCATAACCAACTTTTTTTTCCTTTGCAAGAATAAATTGTAGTCATATCACACAGTACATGAGAAACAATTTGCAAAAGAACTAATTAGCAAAAGATATATACATTTATCGAATTGTTGACGAGGATCGCATATCCAGTGCAGATAGAATAAGGCGCAAGTTTAAACAGCAGTAGATCTTTAATTAAACATATCATAGAGAGTTTAAACATTACAATTCGACGAAAGTTCATCGGTGGATTGGACTATATATAACCTACACATTCATCACCTAGCAAAGCTACTGCGACCCAACAAACCTATACTTTTACCAAGTCTTATGAGATGCATCCATGGAGAATTCTCATGAGAACTCCCAGGGAGCTATCTCTAGAATATAAGCACATATGTTCTAAAGGGTAAAAGAAAAGAAAGAAGAAATTATAACCGAGTGCGCAGAGGATATATATCTCCCCAAGGCACAAAGTTGGCTAGTTCTTCTCTCTACTTCGGGTAATAGGCAATCAAACTTCTGATCATATGATCTAGCACCTTTCAGTAGAACCAGTTGGTTCCGTTTGCAAATGGTTGCTCGGGTGGCATCAGACTGTCACGAACAAAGAACTGCGGTTGCTGGATCAAGTTATTAACTTCTTCAAAGATACCGCCACCAATCGCAGTCCCCTGGCCAAAGAAATTGTCATCCATTTGAACTCTAGACTGAAGAGGACTAGACCCATCCATAATCGTCACGCCCTCCTGGTTCATGCTCTTGTTGGCGTTGACACTACTATCATACAAATTCATCAGATCATTGATCGATTTCTGCCCATCAACAGGAAGACCGAAATCTGAGAAACTGATAGGATTGCTGCTGGACCCAAGCATATTCTGATTTGCCTGGGGATTGTAGGGAACAGAGAAAACAGCAGGTTTATTCTCTGCCATCTGTAGCCCGGATTTCTGATACTTACATATATACTGATGGCTGTTTCTCGCGTTCCTGTCCAAGAAACCGAGGCGGAAATCATGGTGTGGGCACTGACTGTTATCACATGTATAGATGCGCTTGTTCAGCATCAGATCAGGCTCGATAGCACTTCTTTTCTGGACAAATTCCACATCAGTCTCTTCCTTCATTGGCGCTGATACAACAAATTTGTCATTCTTTGCAGTGACACCCAAGTTGTAAGTATTTCCATCAGCAGCAGCTCTTTTGTGATTGCCCTCATCCTCACTCTTCTCATCAAAACCTTCAACATCATATTCACTGCAGCTGCTGCTAAAAGATATGGCTCCTGTGAGTCCGCTCCCAGAGGATGGAAGTAAGCAGGCATCCGGGTGGAGCTTCATGTACGCGTCCTCCTCTTGCTTGACCACTGCGAGCCATGTTGAGCTCTCCTTGGCGGTCATCTTGTCCTGGAGGCATTTGGACTGCCTCACAAGTCTTCGGATCTTCTCTATGTCAGGGGACATGTGCTTGATAACAGCAGTCAGCACACTAACCTTCCAAGCCTTCTTCAGATCATGAGGCTTCTTATAAGGCGGGGGACCTTGGTCTTTTGTAATACCCAATTGAGGCCACCATTCCTCATTCCCAGTAGGCCACCATGGTGGAGCAATTCCCTTCTCCAGAGGAAATCTTCGCTGTGGAGGGTCGCAGTGCTGCATGAGAGCAGATAAGAGAGAGCCCAGTGTTGTGTCCTGCAGTTCCTGCAGTGAATGAGGACTTGCAGTTCCAGAGTTCATCTCATTGTTGGATCCAGGGATGGCATTATCAGCCTGGTATTTGGCAATAGCTGCAGGTCCATTGCGGTCGAACCGAACCTTTTCTTTCCACCAAGCTCTTAGGTTATCCGAGGCACCACTGACAGGCTTGCCCTTCTCCGGGATGATCCCATAAACAAATCCTTGGGCCTTGCAGACTTCCATCATCTTCAACATGTATTTGAGTATCCCATCTTGAGCTCGGGACATCTTCTTTCGGCGCGCCTGCTCTTGGGACTGCCGCTGCTTCAACGCATCCCCTTGGTCCTTGTTGCGGTTTTGCTGCTGCTCTTTCAATCGCTTCAGCCGCATCCGGTCCCTCCACATGCGGCGCTCGAGTTCTTCTATGTCGATATCGTCATCGCTCTCTTCGTCAACAGCCTCAGCAAAGTTCTCCGGAGGAGGGTCGACCAGATCTCCCTCTCCCATGATACAATCACCAGCAGAGGGCTGATGCAGGAGAGGATTGTAACATAGATTTTTCTCGTTGTTGGGCGACATAAATTGCACAAAGTTATGACCTCCAGGATAGACCATGCCCTCCATTAGTAGACCACCCATCATTATTAACAGCACAAGCAATCAGGTCTGTATGCACAGAATCAGAATCAGATATAGTATTGTCCTGCAACTGGAATATCAGAGAACACTCAGAGGGTGCCATGTATGCAAAGCAAACATTTATTCATTATGTACCATTAAATGCCAAATAAATTCAAAGGAGGTAAAGGTATTAACTACTACAATTTCATTAATAGCTGAATACATATATTCAGATTCACACAACCAAAGGAAGTTAATACAAAGACCGTTTGGTTGTAGCTCAAGTCTTAAAATGGGCAAATAAAATTTGAACCAGAAAATTATGTCGAGATCATTCTGTTTATATAGTGTAGAACAGTTATGAAATGAAAGATAAAAACAGGGAACTAGGTATCACGTCAGAAAACTAGTATTATGATGGATCTGCAACTCATGCGAATCGAATGATCATCGCCTAACTATCTAGACCAAAGAATGTTAAAAGAGCAAGGGGATGGATCCATGAAACGTATACCCATGTCTGATCTCATAAAACCTACGTGCGAAGAAAAAAAGGAATGACCCTAATCACCAAAGTTAAGCAGCAAAAGGAGCTCTGTTATCCTTTTGAATCTTAGCATACTATCTATATCCAGCAAAAGGGAGTCATGTCCCAGAAATTAAAGCAAAAGGACTAATCACTCCAAACATGGCACATGGAGTATAAAGCATTAGACAAGTTGTTGGACAAATTCCAAAACAGTTTCCTATAGGAATCAAATATTTGATCAGAAATGGAAGCTGAAATAACTAAACATAGCGAAGCAAAACCACTTCCATTAATATTATTCCGTACCCACCAACACTAGCATTCCAAGAAAGGAAGACAAGACTTCATTTATCACAAGAAGATATAGAAATAGAAAGAAAGAAGTGTTGCACAAAAGGAAAGAATCAGACAACATTTTCATGACCCATCTTGGAAAATGAACTACTTATAACATTTTGTAGTACTGTAGAAATAAAGCATCGCCAACAAACACTGGAATCAAGATTTAGGCACAAAATAAATAAATAAATAATTTTGCAGCAGCTAAATTAGGCCATAGATCTGATAAGAAACTCCATGATCAGAGGTTAAGAACAAACATTGATAGATGTGATGAAACAGAGAAGTTTTGGACCAAGGTTTGTGATCTCAAAAACCAAGTGAAAAAAGGAAGGAAATAAGCCAACACTAAGACCGAAATAGTTAGGAGGTAATTAAGACAGATTCCTACCTACGCGTACTCCAAGCTCCACCCAAAACCCAATGGGAAGGAAAACGTCTTAAAGCATCAGAAACTGTCTTTCAATCAACGAAACCAGATCGAAGTTGAGCTCAAATCGTTGACTAAAACGTGTAAGGAACATTGATGCCAATTGGGTCAATCAGAAAAACCTCGAAATCCACCTCTACTGGCTATTCCCAAGCACCTTTCTCCTGGCTGCCGCCATTAGAGCATCCCAACCGACCTCCCGAACCAACCCAAAAGAACCCAAATGGTAAAAAGGATGGAACCCAACAAAAGAACAAGCAACAGCAGCAGAGATCAAAGCATAGCCACCAAAAAAGCACTGAAATCCAGAAAAGGAACCAGCAGGACGGGGAAAAAAAAAGTCTACAAGAATAGAAGCCAGCTTTTAGGAGAGAGATAAGAAAGAAAAAAAAAAGTAAGCTAACAAACCTCCTCTTTTCTTTTCTTTTCTTTTCTTTTCTTCCTCCTCCAAACTTCGAGCTACAACTCCATTCAAGCTCCCACCTTCGCCAAGTTTTCGTGCAACAGAGCAGATAAGATGGAGAGGAGAGAGAGGAGAGAGAGGAGAGCAGAGAGGTTATGGAGGGTGGGCACTTGGAAACAGGGCGAGATATAAAGTTATAATATAAAAGCTACAAAGTGGTCCTCCTCCTCCCTCTTAGTGGAAGTTGGGCATGTGAAAGGCGATCTCTCCAGGGGTAAATATCGGTGGACGACGATGAGGGAGTTGGAACTACAACGCTGCTTTCCAGCGCGGTAATATAACCGCGGAGGTGGGGAAGCGGTAAAATCCAAAGCAGTGTTGGATTCGCCCGCGTCTCGTGTGGACCAGAAAAATAAATGCCCGGCTTCCAGGAGGGTGCTCAGATCGGAGACTATAATCCACTTTTGCCCCCCCTCCCTTCTTGCTTAAAACTCTTATTAATCATTTTAATTATTATTTACTTACTTTATATAAACTAATTCACACGGTTAGAAGCCGCAACAAACAGTAATTTAAGTCCCTTTTAATTAATAAAAGCCCATTCTCCCTACTAATCTCATTAATTATCCAAGCTGTCCATAAGTTTTAGGGTTTAAACTGTAATTAACTCTAAGCCTAAGTCTTAGGGAATAAAGGAGTTGACTATGCCCACTAAAAAGAGTGCAGCATAATAAAAGTCCAGGGGTATAAAGGTAAATATACCATAAAATTTTCAATTAAGTACCTTAATTTGACGGCTTTTAAACCCGTAGCCGCCGCAGGGGCATTCTGATATCGCCCCCCACCCCCCCCCATGTGCTTCTTTACTATTTCTGCCACGTAAGCTTATGGCTCCACGTAACCCGTACGAATGCTCGACACGTCACAAATCCTCTTCTTAGCTTAATTAAAATTAATTAATTTAACGAGAGAAATTATAATAAGTATTCTAGTTAATTACGTGCATCCGAAGAGATCATAAGATCCAAATAATAATAATAATTATTATTATTATTATGAAGTGCGTGGCTCGTGTTAAGAAATAATTTATTGTTTCCCTCCATTTTAATTAGTTACTTTTTTTTAAAAAAAAATTAATAATAATTAGTGGAGTCATAAATTAAATATCTAACCTCGGGAGTCGATCGAGCTTTAAAGGCATGTTGGGAATATACGGTGCAAGTTCATCGTAGCCGTCCACGTGGTTACGAAGTTTGGATAAATATATTCTTTTTTTTTTAATCAAAATAATTCCCGGATAAGTGAAAGTAGGCTGGATAATTATTTATAACCACCACTTATTAGCCAAGGACGTATCCATTTAATACCGATTTAATATTAGCTAGACGACAAGTTAATTAATCTGGCGATGTACGATATTTGCCCGATATGGGAGGTACTGAACGGCCCAGATTCAGACACCCGACATTAGGGACAGAGATATATCCAAATAAATACGAAGAGTAGTTGTCCGAAAGGTAATCTCCCAAACGACGAAAGCGACACGTGTACTTGTCGCGATTAACCTAATTAATCCCAAATTATTAAGATATAATAGTGTTTGACGGGATTATGGACTTCTAATTACCTTTGTCAGAGAGAAAAAAAAGGTAAGAGCAAGTGGGCTTCTTTTATTAGGGCTTTTGTTGCAAATGTTTCTTGTTCTAGATGACCAATATATATATAAATTTTATACATAAAATAGTATTTACTTGGGCTAGTGGATAGATTTGCAAAGGTTTTCAAAGGCTCTAAGTAGGCTCACTAACATATAGAGAATGTTATTTAATATATATAATATATATATATATATATAAATATGAAGATAAATAGGCTATTGGATCCTGAGATTTATGACATTAATAGCAAGGGTGTTAGATTAGCCCACGTTATTGACTTGAAAGCTTGGCATGAGAGAGTAACTGGTAACCACAAAAGGGCAGATAGAAGTGGGGCCCAGACTTAAAACCAAGTTGGGCAATTTGGCAACTTGGTGGCATTGATGTTCAAAAATAATTCTTGTCAGTGAAAGTGAGAGGAGCTCATGATATCTCTGTCTCCAAATGTTACTGCTGATTATGATTCCCTTTCTTCAGAGAAGAAAATCTTTCCAAAATTTAAATTTTTTAAAATTTAAAAATTTTAAATTTAAAAATTAATATTAATACAGTTAACTCTTGTCTGAAAACCTTTCCCAAAAAGATGGGAGGAGGCGCCGCAGAAATAGAAGGGATTTCCGGCACCCAAAAATAGCAATTAAATTAGGGAGCGCGTGGCTTTCAATGTCCACATATTAATGCTCTCAGATTGGCCTGCATAGATTAGTGGGTGGCCCTCGCAATAATTCCTCTGTTTTTCCCCTAATATTCGTGATTAAGAACGAGAATAATATTATTATTTAAGGTTGATTATATTTTATAACCTCTTTTTTTTTAATTAAATCCTTTTTATGATAATTTTAACCCCTTCATAAAAGATTAGTAATAGTTCAGCCTGAAAATGATCAATAATTTAGAATAACAAATATAATTTATAATATTATGATTTAGGAATTAGGAAACGTCATGCATCGGAATATTAATATATATATATCATTAAATGCGTACCAACGTAAACCACCGGTCATCAACGTGGGACCATGTCTAATAGAAAAATATAATAATACAATAAAAAAAATGTGGGACCATGTATGTTCCTGTTTTAGAAAGTCATTGGGAATAGTTGTTAAAGATTCTTTACCAAAATAAAATATATTTAAATTTTAATTAAATAATAATAATTTTTATTATAGTCGTAAGTAAAATATAATAGTATTTTATTTGAGGAATAAATTAAATTTAGAAGAAGACTAATTTAGTCAAAATTGAAAAAAAAAACTCTTTATTTACTACTTGTGGATACATGACATCTTTCTTTTTAAAACTTTAATTTGATTAGTCAAATGATAATGAGTGGTAGTAAGGCTTTAATAATACTAAGCCTAGTAATATAAATCATCAACTTATTTATTATTAATAATAGCTATATGAGATAGAGAGCAAAAATTATGAGCATGATGATATTAATAAGATGTTTGTGATCATGGAGAAAATAACATCTTACCAGCATAATAGAGAAATATTCTATAATTCACCAACTATTTTTAATCTTATATTTTGTATTATTATCATTCACACCATGTCATATAAATACTAGTTTACCCTTGAATAATTTTTTTTAAAGTTAAGATAAGATAAATAGAGAACTAGATTCTCAAAGTCAAATAAGAGTGTTTTAATTTTTTCTATTAATTTATTTTTAAAAGCAGCAGAATACTTCTTTATTTCCTTAATTTTTTTAATGTAAAATTAACTTAATTTATTTTTGAAGCAAAATGTAGAGTGTGAATAATAATAAAGAGAAAAATAAATAAAGGGGTGTTTTTGTGCTCTTAGATGATATACTTTTATATACATTGTTACTTGACATATATATCAAAATTAATTCACTGACAGGTTGATATCAGACATCTTTATCGAGCTGAAATAAGATAATATTATGTGGAATTTTATGATCCTTGAGAATATATATATATTTATATATATATAATTCAACATAATATAACTTGAGTTCTACAAGATAAAGTTTGATATAGTCCACAAATTGCTAGTCAAATTCAAGTTGCTTATTAGAACAAGAAAAGGAGAGAGAGAGAAAGAGAGAGAGAGAGAGAGAGAGAGAGAGAGAGAGAGAGAGAGAGAGAGAGAGAGAGCTATTGCTTATTAAGCACATTTGATCAACATAATTAAGTAAGAAGGCAAATTATTAATCATCAGACCCAAGTTAGTATTATCTATTGTGTGGATCTCTCTCTTGGAGTTGAAGAGATTCTCTGAAAATATAATTTGCTAAAATATTACTTGCTTTTGAGTTCTTTGTGAAATAATGCCTATTTTTATATAAACTCCCCCTCATCTATTTCCCACTCTTTGACAATATAGATGAAGAAAAAGTTAAATGAACATCCTACTCTCAAAACTTCCCTTTATTTTCTTTGGCTAACAGAAAATATATTTAGAAGATCTATGTGAAAATGAGTGATAGATAATTCAAGAGTCTATGTGTAATTACTCGAAATCGGTATAGTAAAATCCTTTTGACATAGGATAGATAAAAACAAACTCTAATTAATTACCTAGTAAAAGTCATATTCATACATGGAGTTATCTATTATGATGATCAATGTAAGGAAGGAGATGAAGGAACCAACTAAGCTAGTGGTTGACCTTTGAATGCATGATGATGATAGCAACAAGAGTAGACAAAGAACTGCTTGGTTGAGAGAGAAGAAAAAAAAATGAAGGCATTATTTCAGATGAACAACTATATTAAAGTTTGACCCTTGTGAACAAAGAAATCAACTCTTTCTTCTCAAAGGAATGGTTGGCATTGCAATGTCAAGACAATTAATAACAAGGAAAAAGTAGTACATGAAGTACAAAATTGTTGAATGAATTGAGAAAAAAATTATAAAATCCAAGGTTTGATCACAACCACAGTTGCCTTATCCTCATGCCTTATACAAAATAATGGCTGGCAAATTTGACAAAAAAATCATGAGAGAATAGGAAAAACAAAAGGATAAGATCAAACGGAAAATCACAAGTTTATACAAGATTAATTAGGTCAAGAGCGGCGCAATTGATCGAAGATTTATCATTAAACGGAATGTTGATAGAGTTGCAATTACTTATTGGCATGTGATTCTAAATCATTTGTTTGTTTCTTATTTTTATAATAATGTGGTTAAGTGTTCATTATTTATCTCCATTAAACAAATAGATTACTATTTAAAGCGGTGAATGCCGTTGAGTCTACATATCATTAAGCTGTTAGAGAACGATGGTATGGTAGAAGTAATCTTTCACATTATAAGAAAGAATTCAAAGACTTTGATGCATGTGTTGATTTATTTAAATAATAATAAGCGAGTATCTATGGATTTCTCATATGGATTCTTGTGGATTTTGAGACATGGATGCTCCCTTGGTTCACTGCATGGTGTTAAACTTTGCAATCAAGCCATGGAGGCCTCATTTTAATAAATAATGAATCCATGTTTCCCAAACAGCCTAGATAAATCCAAATGTGTCCATGTGATTAATTAACAAAGTTCTCCCTTGATGGAGGTTATTGGCGTTTCCCATGTTAATTACCCTTCGTTAACCTCGAAAATATGCGTCATACTGATAAAAATATTCCAGTGTTTTGTAGTTTATCCATCAAAATCTTTTGAGGTGATCTTGCTCTCTCTTGTCACATGAATAATAAGAAGAGTATTATTATTATATTTTCGACATATTAAGCAAGGAATCAGGGTGTGGTTGGAGGATTTGAGTAGTAATAGTGACAAGGTAAACAACACAAGATGATATACATATATATGAGAGAGATCCAAAGAGAGGTAGAAATAATGAGGGATAAATTTGTTTCCCACTCAAATTAGTTCTCTTCTTTGGATGATATATTCTCCAAAGAACTTCTCATAAGCATGAAGTAATGATGATTAAATAATGACACAGATCACGCATACCAAAATGAATAGATTCATGATGATTAAACTTATCTATATTGGGAACAAAATCATCCAAAAGATTATCTAGTAATGGAGCAATCCTCTAAGCTTTGCTTGAGTCAGCCTACAGTTCCTTTAGGCCCATTTGGGTCATTCATTTGGATCTATAAGGATAAGCATGGCCCAATCCCAAATAATTATGTTAATCAAAGACCCATAAGAAAATTAAAGCAAACTAGGCTACTATTAAAAATTTTCATTTAAAATTAACAGTGCAAGTGCCAGAATCAATGCTAGAGCGAGTATATTTATTTCTAGTAGCATGGAAAGGAGTCCTCATTTCCTAGTGTACTCCATTCTTACCTCCTCCTCTAGTATTCAAATTATCTGACAATGAAAATAAGTATCATCAATAGTAACTGTGAATAATAGAATGAATGCAATTCTTGTCCACAAACCAAAAGAGCATGAAGAATCTGCATGTCTTCCATTGTGTTTCAATTATACATCTAATTAAGCATCTCATTTCCTGACAGTTTAAGCTTTTCAGAGTAGTAGTTTTTATTTTATATATGCTAATATTGCCCTTTTCCATCTAATCTTCTGCTAGAATCAATGCCATTATGATATCCAATCTCAAAGCATTCATTAATTGGCTGCAGGAGATTTGTGCTTACAAAGTAGACCTAATTCCATTTCATCACAGAACTATTCTCTCATAAAGCTATTCTCTCAAAAATATCATTGCAGAACTATTCTCTCAAAATAATAATAACAATAATAAATAACATTGTAGAACTAGGATAAATAGGGTTGCAAAAGAAACAAAACTGAAACCTTGTATTTTGCAACTTATTTATCAGAACATGTTTGGAGATGAATAAATGCCAGGAAACTCATCTTCAACTCCTGCCATAAATTGTTCCATCCAAGATGAACAAAGAATCATGGAACAAAATGCTACATTATCTGATGCGAGGCAAAAAACAATATACCAAATATGCTGGAGATAAGCACGAATTACAATAGTGGAAGTTTCTATTTTCTGTTAAACCTCCAATATAATGAACTTGCTAGCCAAAAGTCAAGGTGCCTAAAAGATTTCTTTTGGGGCCAGGCAATCATAAAGCTAACCATGCCCAACTGTCATCATTTTATCTTCTGAAAGAATTGCTACAAGCTGCATTACTCTCCTACAGTCATACCAAAACCAAATTTGTAATCTTTCTTTGAATGATCAATCTGCAACAAAACATGAAACTAATAAGAATCATAGCAACAAAGCCAGAAGGTTGCTAGTATTGCTGTCAAAATCCAAGATTCTTTATCATACTCGAGTAATCTTTTGTTTACTTGTTTCATATTGAAGCAATAATACATTGAACAAGGCCAAGAAACAGAACAAAGAAATGAGACTGCATTAGTAGGTTACATATGTGATATGTTGTTACCGTGCTCACCTCTGCAGAAAGAATAAAGTTGACTCCCATATTCAGTCGTTCCTCCAGAAAAGCAGAGACAACACCATTTGAGTCAAGTTTCCCCCTTAAACGGCACTACAACGTAACTTCATTCAGATAGATATAGGAGAGAAGAAAAACCAAAAGACTATAAATGTGGTGCCAGCCTTCCAGGTAAGAGAGCATTTAGCAATCAATACTTTACAGTTTACACAGATAATAGTAAATGAGGCACGGGCTGGATCAAGATCCAGCAATCTATTTACGCAAACAAATGATCTCTTTTGGTGACACAACACTTATGTTAAGAAAGCATTATTCATTTATCTTAAGGTAAAGGTAATTGATAGAAGTAGTTAGCAGTATAAGCAAGACAATTATATAATGAGGCACCAAAAAGGGAAAATAAATAGAAACATAGAATCTTTTTTATTGTTGAGGAAGAACTTTATAAGGAGACTCCAAAAAGGGAAAATAGGCAACGATTGAGACACCAAAGAGGAAAGATATCTTACAATTAATCATGACTTCAATGATATGTATGCAAGCATCTGGTATTGTCTACAGAATTCAGGATGGGTCAAATAATGAAGCACGAATACGGACACGACATGATACACGGCGAAATAAATAAATAAATAAATATTATTAATACATCTAAAGTAAAAGTTTGCAATCTAATAGTGTTAAATACACGTATATCATGTTATAAGAAATAAGAAGTATCATTCAAAGAACTAAGAAGTACATATCAAGCTGTAAGAACTAATTTAAAATAAAAACAAATTGAAAGTATTTATTTTTTCTAGAATCAGGACTATTTTTATTTGAAAATATACATCATCCACTAAAGATACAGTATTTTGACTAGAATCAGGACTATTTTCAGTATTCATTTTCCTTCAACCGCAATAAAACTATATTAGTTGAGAGATATGTATTAGCAGATTAACAATTTAATAGAGAGAGAAGCTTTAATATAATTTAACAATTTAATAACAGAGATTAAAATAACAAACAGAAATTAAAATAACTAACAGTTTATCACACTAATTAGAATTAAAATAACTAACAGTTTATCACATAGTTAGAATTAAAATAACTAATAGAAGTTTAAATTTATATTTAAGCCCTTTGAGAGAGAGAATGAGAGAGAGAGAGCGAGAGAGTGAGACAAAGAGAGACGGCAAGAGAGAGAAAGACAGAGAGAATAAGAGAGGGAGGGAGGGAGGGAGAAAGAGAGAGAATGAGAAAGGGAGGGAGGAAGAGAGAGAGAGACAGAGAGAGAATGAGAGAGAGGGAGGGAGGAAGAGAGAGAGAGAGACAGAGAGAGAAGAATCTGTCGTCATCGTCGTGCCCAGCCCATCGCGATCGTCGCCTTGGATCGTTGCTCAAGAGCTTTGCTCGAGGGATTTGGATTTTAGGGTTGGATTGTCGCTCCGCTCAAGGGTTTTAGTTTTTCTTATTGGGTTTGGATCCAGGTTAACAAAATTTGACCAACTTGACCTGTTAAACATTATCCAAAATTTTGCCCATGTCCCATCCGTGTCCCAACAGTGTCCCGCACATGTCCAATTTTTTAATTTTTTATTTAATTATGGATACTTCGGACTCGTGTTGGACACGTCTCCCATGCGTGTCCGACGCGTGTCCGTGTCCGACACAGAAACCTCCTCCTGGGAGACACGTCCGTGCTTCATTGACCTCAAATGTTCAAAGAGAACATGTTTTCCATTTCTTACATTTCTAAGTGTAAAACTCGACATATGGTCTTCTAGAAATCTCCGAGGGTTTTAAAATAAGGGTTGGCAATGATGGAGGTATTTGCCATGCAGATAGAGACGATCCTACAATAGAAGCTCTAAATGGATTCCGAATAATTATAAGAATTTATTAGTAAGATTTTGAAATAGGTGCCAAATTTAGGCATGCCAACTTTTTGAACAAGAGAAGAGCTTAGGATAAGTTTA
Source organism: Typha angustifolia (assembly GCF_048772165.1). Taxonomy (NCBI): domain Eukaryota; kingdom Viridiplantae; phylum Streptophyta; class Magnoliopsida; order Poales; family Typhaceae; genus Typha; species Typha angustifolia. The sequence goes on along the minus strand of NC_133252.1, from coordinate 2,500,351 downwards.
AGAACACTTGATTGCTTGGTAGTACGCAGGCCTCTTGATGAAAGAGTTTAAAATCTAGGGAGTGATTTAGGCACATGGTGGTAGCCTGGATGGATTATTGGATTCTCCCCGTGGCAAACAAGATGAATTGAAGATTGGAATGATTAACGGCAGAAAAAGAAATATTATCAACCAAGTAATTACCTGTCTAAGAATGTAGTCATAGCCAAAACTTGAAGTCACATCCCTTGTCATGTGATTGTACATAAAATCAGATGCAAGGGAAACCTGCAGTAAGAAGAGCAAGAAAAGGTTCATATCACTCAAATTAATGGAAAATAATAGGGTTTCTTCATAACTATCAGAAGTTTGACCTTCTCAGATACTTTCTGGACATAACTTAGCGCAACAATTCCAGTGCTCGCTACTTGCGCTGTCGCAACCTGTAAACATCAGAAGAAAATATCCTTCACATGTTAATCAACAAACTGCTGGTCACTCCAAATTATCTATCCACTTTCGAACAAGTCAGAAACAATATCAATACTAAAACATAACTGATTCGTCAAATAAAAGTTATTGACCTTAAACATGACATGAAGTATAACCATGCTCTAGCATGAAGTGGTCAGATAGAAAAAGAAAAGAGCAACAAAATTCATCACCATCAAGGGTCTTTCAAATCATTTGATCCAAATACAAGTTACAAGTTCCAGAAGAGCTCTCCATCTAATTGGGACAGATAGTACTGGTCCTCAGATTGCGAAGATACAACCCTATATAGCATAAAAATGAATGAATTGATCTACATAGATATGATAACCAGTATAGATGTACATTGCAGTTGCCATGTGCAGATGTACAAATATCTTTTTCCCCCTTCTCCTACATGAACATCTAGACAATTTCTATGATGATGATCAAAGTAACAGCAATACCCAAATAACACCACATCTACCATCATTATGTCCGAAGGTATTTTAGCACCTTATTTTCTGCTTCAACTCAACAATTATCTGATTCCAAATCTGCTACGCTATGTCCTAAGGTTATGCTCGAGGATATAAAAACCAATTCAACTGAAGACAGTTGCCATGTGCAGATGTACAAATATCTTTTTCCCCCTTCTCCTACATGAACATCTAGACAGTTTCTATGATGATGATCAAAGTAACAGCAATACCCAAATAACACCACATCTACCATCATTATGTCTGAAGGTATTTTAGCACCTTATTTTCTGCTTCAACTCAACAATTATCTGATTCCGAATCTGCTACGGTCTGTCCTAAGGTTATGCTCGAGGATATAAAAATCAATTCAACTGAAGACAGTTGAAAATAAAGTACAAACACCAAAAAGAAAACAGAAAAGTATACATTAAACTTACCATTTTATCAGTGTTATAACGAGCAGCAAAGCCAATTCCAGACTTTCTCTGGTGACCAAGCCAAAACACTTCGCTGCCCAAGGATAGATGTGGCGTAACACTCTGAAATAAAGACACAATAGTATTGGTTAAGATGCAGCTTGGCACCTCACTGCGATCAAGGAGTGCAAGATGAAAATGTGTGGATCTCATTTACACACAGCTTTTCTACATAGCGATCAAGGTATGCAACTGTCAAGTGATTTATTTTGAATATTCTATGAGGATTAGCAACAATGAAAAGATATATCTGTAGTTGCAAATTATTTCCTACATAAGTGGCCATTAACAGGGAACACATCATCATCATCCCAACAATATGAGGTCTGCTAGAACACAATTCAAAGAAGCAAAGGCTCCAAAAACTCAATAGATCACATGACTAAAAATCTGATATTGATCCCCTAGAAAGTAGTTCAAATATTCGCTAAAAAAAATCAGTTAATAGAGGGGCTTATTATAAAGGAGGGTGGGCAGGGAAAGGATCCATTTATTGCATATTCCAGTAGCAAGCAGCATAGCTATGGTGGGAATACCTACAGCTGTGCCACACAACTTTGATCTCAGCAGCTAATAGAGAGAGAGAGAGAGAGAGAGAGAGAGAGAGAGAGAGAGAGAGAGAGAGAGAGCTAGGGAGGTGGAGAGGAACTCCTCCAAATGAAAGAAGAGGAAGAGCTTTGGGGCTTTCCACTAGATATAGGACAAACGAGTCATCTCTTTCCATTTCCTTCTTGATTTCTCATGACTTCTTAACCATTACGGATACCCTAATAATACGTAAATTTAAACTACTTTTCAAAAAGTACTAATCTTGGAAAACATATTTACCTACCCCATACCTATCATGTAGTACCTTTGTCCCCTCATATCATGGTCTCCTATTAGAATTGGCTGATGGATATTCCATTAATTAACTATAAAGTTATATTTATAACAAAAAATTTGATTGATAAAACTTGTTCCAGAAAAATGATAATATGAACAATCCATTTCAACCATTCATCAAGAAAAATGATGTAGATAGTTTACCTGGATATAATTTGCACCATAGAAGGCATTATTTCCAATTTGAAATTGTGTCCTGTAATCTTTACCCTGTACAAACAAAAGAATATGATGTTATTGATAGATGAACATAGACAATAGTGTCCAGCAAAGCCAAAAGCAGTAGTAAATAAACAAAACAATTAATCATCACTTTTTCAACAAAAAGCAATAGAAAGTAGAAACCAAACATAAGAAACTACTCGATGATGATATTTTACCAATCAACTCTTAATCATCCACCAGGACTTACTCTCAACATCGCCCAAAATATTCAAGAGAGTTCACAGGCAGGAAAAGTACAAAACATGATTAAGAAAAACCTATTTAAAATTACATTGTAAGCCAGACCAGCTAAAGAGTACACGCAAAGCACAAAAAGGACTCAAAAAAATCAAGGAAACATGCAGTATAAGACAACTTAAGACACACAAGATACAAAGATTAGCAAGATGTAACACCACAAATCAAGTACCTTATAACAACTCTTACCGATGCAAAATGTTACTGACATGAATTCATACCTGCATATGAATAATAAAACCAAAGGACAGAAAGAAACAGCTATTTGATCAACTATCTTGATATGCCAATTGGGATTGCTAGAAGATTTAACTCCCATTCAGTCAAGCAAGCTGCATATTCAATCTTACTATAAGGGGATGCCATAAAGAAGCTTATGGACTATCCTATGCAGATACTTGAAAATATTACAGGAATTCAGAATCATGTGAAATTAAACCTACACAAGCAGCAGACCTCATCACAATCTTAAAACTGCATTTACATGTGTTCCATTACAAATGAAAATACGTCTATGACATTATAATGAAGCATCACGGACACTAGGTACCAGCAGAATTGCACTTGGATGTATCCTGAAGTGTCATAAATAATTTTCCAAGAAAGTTGAATCTTGAGCAAATGAATTCCATAGCATAAGCATATTCAGTAAGTCAGGAACGCCAACCACAGATCATGTAACCAAGAGAACCATATTACATACTTTAGCACAGCCTCCGCCCGAGGAAAACTATCTTTCTAGTAGATAACTCAAGTCGTTTTCCACACTAGAGACATCCAATGACTATAGCTTGCTTTCGGAAATAAAGCTATAAACATATAAACAGTTTACTATTAAAGTTAGGAATTAGACTTCAATTCATGTTTCACTAGACAATAAGACCAAACTCAGCAATTATAGAGGAAGGAACCTTTAATAATATGTGCAGAACCGAAAAGACTGGAATATTTAATGTTGGAAGGGTATCAACATAAGCTGACCTTGTAATCAAAGTTAAACATCCCTTGAGAAAAATGTGGCTCGTTGGTAAGCTGGATAACACAAGCAAGGTTAACAGTGCCTTAAAAACTTCAAAAGAACCCAAACCTTTGTTCCTCCCTAAATAGTATGAACATCAAGTTTTCCATCAAAGCACCTGTGCATTTATCTTCATAGAAAGGTTATCAGCCAAGTCACATTTTACTCGTGCATTCAACCTTCCATCAGTCAATATTCTTCCGACAAGCATCAGCTGCAAAAGAGTTCATGAAATTCCAAGTTATCCAAAAGATTCATAGAACTAAAACCATTGCAGTCCATTTTTGAGAAAACCAACCTTAGGATCTAAAAAATTTGCACCAAACTCATAATGTGCTGTGGGGACTTTGATAACATCAGATGACTGGGAGGGAACATCCATTGATCCCATAAAAACACTGATTAAAAGTTGTCAGGAGACTCAGGACTGATGAAATAGCTAATAGTAGAAGCAAAAAACTACCAAATACAAATAGATCAATTACCTGTGGCTCAGCGAGAACTTCTGATTTAGCCCTTTTGTGAAGTCAAACCGTAATCCTTCAAAAATCTCCGGCTTTAATGACACTGAGAACATTATAGTAGAATATATTAGCAACTAGCATAACAGATCCCCTCACCTCATCCAATTCATGCAAGACCAAACTTATACAACACCATAAACTACACTTTTTTTTTGGGTAAGCAAGTGCTTCAAGAGTCAACAGAGAGAAGTTCATCCTTCATCGTTCGCTTGAAAAGTCGAAATACAAGTTATAGAAAAATCTACTTCCTTTTCCAATTTGTTTTTAGAGTAAGCCATTAGTACTACGGTCACGTAACCTCCCTATTTCTCCAACCGTAACTTATTCACGGTCAGCCACAACAGTCCAGATAACGAACCACTGATTCACTCAAGACATTATCTCGAAGAACTTATCAGCAAAATATAAAACTTTAAACTGAATTGAGGACGAATTCATGATAAAGGACATATTCAAAACCACCAATCTAAACCCAAAATAACAATTCAAACAACAGCAGCAAAGGATCCAAAACCAGAGGAAAGAGATCGGGACCCACTCAATGCTTCGCGCTGGATCTCCTCGAACGGGACGGGGCACGGCAGATTCAAGTAGTCGACCTTCTTCTCCTCCGCCTTCGGCGGGAGAATCCCGGCGAGGCCCACGTCGCGGGGCGGCGGCGGCACGGGGGCGGCGGCGGATCCCATCGCGCGAGGGGGGGAAAAGCAAAGAGATCAAATCAAGAAGAGGTGAGGAGAGGAGAGCAAGAGAAACCCTTCTCTCTTCTTCTAATGGGGGGAGGAGGAGGATGGAGGCGAGATTAGAAGGGCTTTGGTGTTATTACTATTTAGGACATTGGCGGCGGTGGGCTCTCCAGTCGGGGGTTTTGAGAGGGTTTTTCCTGGTTTCCGTGTGAGTCGGATGGAGAAAGCCAGAAAGGTGTAGCTAACTAATTATTGCTGGTCTCTCTCCCATTAAAGAAAAAATCTTTCCTTTTAAGCAGGCAATTCTTGTTAATTATAGTTTAAAGACCACTACTGATGGGGTTATAGTTAATTCAATTGTTACCAGAGCTGTCGAGTAATACGAACTATTAGATCAAAGATCTATTAGTTTATGTTTTTATAGTTGAATTAAATCATATTTCAAGCTGGATCAAACTCGAAACTAGACTTTAATTGCTTATTCAAATTAAAATAATTTCAATTCAGGCTTGATTTTACAATTAATTTTAATTCAAGCTCTCACACCCGTAGTTGTTAAGAATAATCCAGTTAAGTTGGATAATAGACCAGTTATCGCAGTGATTAAGGCACTCGGTTTCCTACCAAAAATGGCTGTTTGTATCATGCCAATGAATGCATGCTCGATTAATACTTAATAGACATAATTTTAATTTTTCTAGATCGGATTATAGGAATTTTCGTAATTTTTAGTATATCTATATGTGCAAAATAATACTGAAATGCACACAAATTTGACCTAATAATAAAGAAGTGATATAATAATGTATAGGAGTATCCACATCAAAACAGAAGCAAGTAATACTATCAGATAGCAACTCCACAATGAACAAAGATATCAGATGGCAACTCCACAACTCGAATTTTAGCTTGTGACCAGTTATTCATACTGATACAAAGAATTTTTGACAGCATAACACCATCCTGCCTGCAAATTCCTTTACATGCTATCTGAATTCCTTGAATAAATTGCGGAAGCAATCTGAAAACAATAGAGTATGAATTGCTCATATGACTGAAACATCTAGAACTAGAGTAGGCAGTTTTCACTATCAAAAAGTCGTCGCAGGGCCCAGATAGATATACCAACCACAGTCTTCTGTAATGTGACAGCAGGAGCAGCAGGTGTCTGAAGAAATTCATTTGTGATGTTTGTGCTGGTACTACTAATTTCATTTACCAATTAATCAACAGTAGATAGCCCGAGAGCACCCGGTTTACAAATTGCGAAGCCGATGAGTTGTAACCCTCAAATTACACCATCCAAGTACTGAGATATATTGCTACAATATTGTTTTCCTAGGCAAAAGGGTTCCCACCCAGAGACGCAACAGGACTTGCTGAAATTATGCTCCTGTATCCCCACCATTATATTGACCAAATAAGGAATCACCATTTGAAAGGAGATAAGATTATGTTCTGAATTACCAAGTAATTTTGGTTACGTAAACAAAGACAATCAAATATGGATACAGCAAATAGGTGTAAGCAACTTACGGCAGCTGAGAGCTCAGGACCTGTCCTGCCTGGTATGGCAACTCCCCTAAAGGAATATCAACTTATGTTAACAGATTGATGAATCTTCAAAGATAATTTAAGCCATTAAAAGCTTACCTTGATGAAGAGATGGAATACATGATGTGGCTGAATTCTGAGGAAACAATGTCTGAGATAAACTACTGAACAAATCAGCAGGAAATTGTGGGCCTGGCAAGGCTTCTCGAAGTGAGTTCATGTCCATGAACTGAAAAGGATAGCTGATGTGAGCAATGTATAGGATGGAGATTTATCCTTGATTATAAAATATATAATCAGACAGAAAACCTACTATACTTAGTTTGGCAGTAGTAAATTAACAGTATTATAATATATAATCAGACAGAAAACCTACCATACTTAGTTCGTCAGTAGTAAATTAACAGCGTTATTACATACTCGTATTACATTTTAGCATGAAAAAGCTACTGGTCCATAATTACCATTTCTATGTAATGCCCAAGGAATATGTGCCAAAAAGAGATGTCGTTATGCACTCAGAAATACTAGTATTTAGTCCATCGAGGTGGTGTCAGATGACTCAGTTGGACCAAAAGAGTAGCTCGGCCTACTCTACATAAGGCCGTTATAGACTACTACCAGTTACTGGAGATCATCATGAAGTAGTTATGTGAAAATTGCGTGACGATACACCATTATCATCTCTTCAAATGAAGAATATCTTTTCCGTTCCTTTATTATTTGTTGTGGTTAGTTATTTGCTAGTATTGATTTAGCTTACTCTGTTGGGAGTTATCTGATAATGGCCAGCATATAGTTGGGACATATCTGGGTTTGCCTACTACTGAATGCACATCATTCCTAAATTTTCTTGTCTTGTCTTGCAATGTTCTACCCTAGAGAATTTACCAAGAAATTGGAGCAGAAGAGCACTAATAGCATTCTTCATGAGTTCTACTTGTTGCATTTCCATCATTAGATAGATAGTTACAAATTTTGTACCATATTATTATCTTTTTGCTCCAAGCCAAATGGAAGATCAAATGGATTAGTTGGTTTTTGTCCTCCAGTGCTTTCTACCTGAAAAGAAGTAGATAATTTGTTAGACAAATGAATGCATATGCATATCCGTTCCATATATACATCTGCAATTATTCCCAATTATTATGCTGTTTTACTGTGTATAACTACTAGGTAATCATATAGTGGATATAAGAATGCAAATACAATTAATTACAGCTTTTAATATGCAGATAAAGTATAAACATGTAAGTGCAATTAAAGTCAAAGGAGAAATAGCAGTTCATGGAGTGCAGACCATCAGAGGAACCGCGGATGAAGGAATTGATTCGGCAATAATGTCAAAGGGTATATCAAAAGCACCAAATTCACCCACAAATGGTTCTTGGAACCCATCCTTAGTAGACACCTGCAAGTGGTACAGACAATAGTATCAGAGGAAAATTTATACATTTTGGGCATTACACCTGGAGAGATAGGAAGTCATACATTCGAAATTAAAAAGCTGGCAAACGGATTATTTGCTGTCAGAGGCTTATCTAGAAAATCTTGTGGCTCACTAGCTTTTGTGAGAGTGCCAGCAAACGGATTATTTGCTGTCAGAGGCTTATCTAGAAACTCTTGTGGCTCACTAGCTTTTGTGAGAGTCCAAGAATAAATCTGAGGAATGTTCCCTCCAGTATCATCAAAAGCTTCCCAAGACTGCACCAGCAAAGTACAAAAAATAAATGACAACTTCTTAGTAAGTACAGTAAAATGCATTTAGCAGTCAGCTTCAAAGTACATCGTATCAGCAGTTTAGCACCAGGAAGCAAAATTTACTTAATTGAAAAGAACCACAAGTTGCTTTGTGTGATCAAATGATTCCTCACCTGAGAACTATCAGCAGATCTTTTAGCTTCATGAGAAGCAGAAGAAATCTGTGAGAAAGCCGGAGGAATGCACACGCTAGTATCATCGAAGGCACTCCAGGACTGCAAAAGCACAATTGTTACTAGATGCATGTTTAAATAAGTGTACTAGCAAGGAAAAAATGGTTATTTAAATCCAAAAACATCATTAAAATACTAGGTAAAAGGATTTGCATGGTGTAAGAAAGTCCAGTTATTCAAAGATTCTTCACCTCGGCACTAGTTAAGTTGGCAGATCCTTTAACTTTGTCAGAATCAATATGTGATTGAACAGCCAAAGGACCATGAATTACAGATGCTGAAACCCATAAGGAGTTATCTCGCACTGATGAGAACAAATCACTTCCCACAGGTACCGTATCACTAGAAGGGAAAATATTGTTTTCCCCTGAAAAGGATCTTGGTGGTAAGTCAAATGTAGCCCACCCTACATTTTCAAAGAATGGAGCTGCTGATGCATTTTCCTCAGGAGTAGATGAAGGCTGACAGTTAGCATCAGCAGAAAAATCTACAGGTGGATCTGGATGAATAATTGGTTGTTGCACACTCAGCGGATTAAAAAAATCTTGGTTTATGGCATCTGCAGTAATAGGTAACTCTGAAAAAGAAGGTGATACAACATCATGGTTTCTCTGGGCTCCAGAAGCATGCTCAGGCCCAAGTACTATATCCATTAAACTAGCAGAATTAGTTGACTTGGCAGATGCAGAATCCATGGATCCAACGCTGCTTGATGATGCAGTTCTCTAAATAAATAAATGGAAACTCAATAAGCATTTTGCAATTGTACTCAACTTCTTTGTCTAGAAAAACTTCCTTTCACCATAACAATAGATAAATGACTCACCTGGGTAGGACAGACTTCATTTAAGTTCCTTTTGCCATTTGACTCAGAATTCAAGGTTTGAGGCCTAGCATTGTCAATCAAGATATCCCTTCCTTGTTGCAAAGGAGGGCTGGCATATGCAGTATCCTGAAAATTTGGAGACTGACCATCCGATCTAAATGGATCACCAGTACTTGACACTGAGAAATCTGAATTTCTTGAACCATAAATCTCATTAGCAAATCTGTCATTGTACATGTGCTCTTGCAGACTACCTGGACTGCCTGGAAAGCTAGAAACCTTCATTTCGTAATGCCCACGATCTGAACCAGGTTTCCTACTTAACTGTCCAGTTTGTTTCCCGTGGCATCTTTCTTCATACTGATAATCATAAGGCGGGCTCTGAGAATAGGAATGATAGGAACTTGCCCTCCTATGTTCTTCAAGGTTTTTATGGCTCTGCAAAGAATATGGTGATCCCAATATTAAAAACATAAAACACATGCTATTATAGGACACAAAGAACCTAAACATTTTCCAAACTTGTGTGTACAAATAAACAGTTAGTCACATTTTACCACAAGTTTGCATAAAGAAATAAGTAACCTGCATATCTCTGGGGGGCTTCTCAGAGGACCTTCCTCCATTGTACTTTTTATCCACGTAAACACTACTGATGAATTCTCTTATCTGGTTAATGTTGCTGAAACCATAAAATCAAAGTCAAACGACATTTCATATTAATCAGATGCTGCAGTGCGAAAAGCTATCTAAAATCAGTAAGAACTATGTATCTGACTATCTTCTACCTGCTATCAGGAAATCTCATTTTTTGTGGATCCCAGTCTTTCAGGAATATTTCTTTAGCTCGCTGCAAAATTTAATGTATCACTTTCTGATAAAAAAAAAAGTAAGTTATTTTCTACTCATAATCATCTTAGTAGACATTTTTACCTGATTACCACCCCTTTGAAGGGACTCAACTTCTTGGGTTGTGAATTTAGCCATGGATACCGATTTTACACGGTGAGTAAACTCACGGCTGTACAGTGGAGACAACAAGAGATTAGAAATTGAAATGGTGAACTTATGGAAGTACTAAATAGTAAATACTCATTCCTTCATGATTAGCAGGGAGCAATTAAACAATGACACGAGAAAATTTCGAGTATGTCAAAGACAATAGACTATTGCAAACAGAAAATAGCATGAAAAGCTGTTGAATCACATAGGTGCACTTCAGATCGAAAGAAAGCACTAGCACACACAATTGATGCGAAATACATGCATTTTAGGTCAATGTAGACCTGAATCATGACGACTACATTAAGCTGCATACTTAGACTACTTGTATTGAACAAATTACTAGGTAAAAAACAACTCATCAAGCACATCTAGACCTAAATTAGGCAGAACCAGATCACCATCAAACACCTAAAGCTTGCAAATACAATGTGATGACCATCAATTATCTTAACACAAGGGATTTAGAAGTATTTAACAGAAATCATTCATCCTATTAATTGTAGTTCAGGATCTAAAAGTGTCTGCTATTTAGATTAAACTACAGAAATCAAATACTCACTGTACACCACTGCAAGTTATACAGATGAAAGTCCAAAAGCTTGTACATACATACTGCGGACCCTGCATCAAAATAAAATAAAAAAATAAAAAATTATCCGCAAAGAACAAAGTTTCAAGCAAAATATAAAAAAATGGAAAAAGAAGGAAAATTACCAGACTGTTGCAATTGATGCATTTCCTATTGGGAGGAAGCTTCAAGAGACCCCTGATGATCTTCTCGTTCCTCTCCTCCTCCTTTTTACTACTCATCTTTGTATAGTCGAATAACCACCAAGATCGTATCTTTGAACCGAAATCAAAGCTAGAAACTGAAGAATCTCCAAAACAAAGAAATAAGCAAAAGGGTCCTGTCCGACAATGAGCTCCAATCCAGTTGTGCTAGGGCTTTGTACTCGAACAAATCTAGGTTTTCCTGGAATATTCTAAAGAAATGGAGTTGGGGACTGGATCTGAATATGGAGCACAGCGAAGTAACGATGGAACGCAACTTTTGCTAGCGAACGACGGAGATATATGGATTCAAAAATTCGTATTTTTTTTTTCGCTTTGGTTTATTGTCTCATGTGAGCTTTTCCGGGGGCGTAGTGGTTGTTTGGTGTAAAGTAATTGGTTGTATGCTTAACGGCTAGTTAGTGGTATCCCTTGGATAAAAATATCACGATAAATGCTATGCTGCGGATAACGACCCCGATAACTAATAATAGCACGCCAGCAGGATAGCATCTGTCTCTCACATGGCATATCGTGTCTTCTATTCTCGGCAGCTTACATTCTCGAATCCACAAAACAAGGTGTTCCACTGGATCCGGCAAATCTATACCACTGCAGCTTTGGTGATGGCTCTTGGGACTCGGCAATGGCGGCGACAGAGAGGGGAGGAGAGCAGCGAGGGCGGCGGCTTCGATGGCCAGAAATAAGAGAGGAAACTAACAGAGGAGGGAGGAGAATAAGGGGAGAAGACGAAAGGAAGGACTATAATTTAAATATAACACCCTGTATTTTAATAAAATTATGATTTACCTCTTATATTTTTATTATTTATAAATTATACTCTATAATTTAGTAAATATATATAAAAAAACACCCTCTGAATTAAATTAACTATAATAATAAAATTACAAAAATACCCAATACTAAGTTATACTAAGAATATTCTAGTTAAATATTTTAGCCATTTTATAAATAAAATATTTTACTTTAAGGAATATTTTCGTATTATTAATTTAAATCTAATTCAGAATATTTTTTACATATATTTACTAAATCATAAAGTTTAATTTATAAAGAGTAAATTATAGGAGTAAACTGTAATTTTATTAAAAAGCTTGGTGTTATACATAAATTTAAAAAAAAAAAAGAGAAGCAAAAGATTCTTTTGTTGTTCTTCGTGTATATATATATTAGAAAGCGACACTGAACCCTCGATAATAACACAAGTAGATCAATCGAATAAACTATTCGATAACAAACCGAGATGAAAGCAAATGAGACGCTTACATAGAGAATCATACTTGAAATCAAGCTCGAGATAAACTCAGTTTGCTATGCTTGAATCAACTCAAATTATCTCTAGTTAATCTTGGCACGTAAGACAGGCAGGAGATCCTAGTCTATAATCTCTATTATCTTATAAACATTTCCCTTAATTAAGTTATTAATAATTGCTATAGTATTTTTTACGTAGGTCATGAGAGCATGTAGACAGATTTGTTTTACTCCTCTTGTTACTTACGATCTTTGTCGTAAATTAGTAAGACTTGACAATTACTTAATTATAGTGGTAGGCCTTAGCAATAGTCTTTTTAATAATAAAATATTTATTAAAAACACCTTATATTTGTTTCTATTAACATTTACTCTCTGCGATATTTATCATTCGACTCTAGTGCCCTAGAATATTTTATTACTTATAAAAATAAAAAGCAAAAAATATTTAAAATTTCTTTATTTGATTATTATAACCTATAAAAAATTAACTTAAGATTATTCAAGAGTATTAAAATTATTTTTTTAAATAAATATTCCTTTAATTTTGACAGGTTTTGGCTTTGGGGGATAAAAGCGAACGTCCGGATCTCCGACAGATGGCTTCACGAACCGCATTGCTTGCTATCCTACTCATACGTGTCCATCCTCCACCTCTGTCTCCATGTTACACGTGTCCTTCTCAATCACACGTGGCGCAGGTTCACATGCTCGCGATAGAAAACCTTCTCCATATGAAGGGAAGTCTCGATTCCGCCGTATGCCACTGTATCAATATTCCATCTAACTATTCCCATCCATCTGTCTATCGAAAGTCATGTCGACGAAGCAGGAGATCCGGGAAGTGCGCGCCGAGGCGGAGGCGCGGAAGGCGGCGGACGAGCTCGCGCAAGCCCGGAAAGAGAGGGAATACGAGCATGAGATCCGAGGCAAGGGGGAGGAGCATAGAGAGGGCGGAGGTGTTCACGAAGGCGGCGAGCACCACCGGGGTGGCATCTTGGGGAGCGTCCAAGAAGGCGCCAAGTCACTCCTCGGCGCCGTACGTGGCACCTTCGAGAGCACGAAGAACACCACAGCGGAGAAGACTAGCCAAGCTAAGGATGCTACGTTGGAGAAGACGAGCCAGACCACCGAGGCTACCAAGCAAAAGCTTGGGGAGACTAAAGACTACACCAAGGAGAAGATGGGGGAGTATAAGGATTCGGCGGCGGAGAAGGCGAGGGAGATGAAAGATAGCACTACGCAGAAGACCGGAGAGTACGCGGAAGCCGCAAAGGAGAAGGCGGGAGAGATGAAAGATACTACCATGCAAAAGACTGGAGAATATACCGAAGCCGCGGAGGAGAAGGCAAGAGAGGCGAAGGATAAGACCATGCAGAAGACGGGAGAGTACAAAGACACGGCGGCGGAGAAGGCGAGGGAGACGAAGGATGCAACTGTGCAGAAGGCAGGGGAGTACACCGAAGCGGCCAAGGAGAAGGCGAGAGAGGCGAAGGATAAGACCATGCAGAAGACGGGAGAGTACAAAGACACGGCGGCGGAGAAGGCTAGGGAGACGAAGGATGCAACTGTGCAAAAGGCAGGGGAGTACACCGAAGCGGCCAAGGAGAAGGCGAGAGAGGCGAAGGATAAGACCATGCAGAAGACGGGAGAGTACAAAGACACGACGGCGGAGAAGGCGAGGGAGACGAAGGACATTACTGCGGAGAAGGCGAGAGAGGCGAAGGATAAGACCATGCAGAAGACGGGAGAGTACAAAGACATGGCGGCGGAGAAGGCGAGGGAGACGAAGGACATGACTGCGGAGAAGGCGAGGGAGACGAAGGATATGACTGCGGAGAAGGCGAAGGAGGCGGCGGAGAAGGCGAGGGAGAGGAAGGATATGACTGCGGAGCAGACGAAGGAGGCGACGGATAAGGCTGCGGACAAGACGAGGGAGGCGACGGATGCTAGTAAGACTAAGCTAGAGGAGTACAAGGACTCGGCGGCGGATGCGGCGAGGAAGGCAATGGATTACTTGACTGGGAAGAAGGAGGAGACCAAGGAAAAACTAGCCGAGACCGGAGAAATGACAAAGGTGATATCTATATCTATATCCATCGATGTGATTAGTAGTAGTATATATATACATATATATCTAATATATCTCTTATGTTTTGGCATGCAGGAGAGGTTGGGTGAGACCGGGGAGTCAGCGAGGCAGAAGACAGAGGAGGCGAGACGGAGAGCGGAGGAAGAGGAAGAGAGGCGAAGGACAAAGCAATCGGAGGCGGCCGATGAGTATGTTTGCATGTCATGGGTGTAAAAAAATAGTAGACGTTGAATGCTATATAGATGTTAGCAATGTTTTGATTTGAGCATTATATTATCTAAAGTATTGTGAGGATGTTGATATGTAACAGGAGAGGAGGAGGAGGAGGAGGTGGTTCGCACGGCATACTTGGCTCGATAGGTGGAGTCGCGGAGGCGATCAAGGAGAAGCTGACGATAGGGAAGGATAAAGGGGATCATCGGATGGAGGAGGAAGGGCAAGAAGCGCCGGCGACGGCGGCGGAGGAAGTCATCATCCGAGCCAAGGATGCACGAGTCGAGGTGACCGGAACGCCAGGGCAAGGAAAGATGTGAGATCGTTAGGTGCAGTGTTGGTTCTTTTTTTCCTTGGTCCCTCTTTTGGCTGGTGATACGAGCATCGTTGTTATGTTTTTTATTTCCCTCCCTAATAAGTTTAATGTTAAAAAAAACTCTATTAGAAATGGATAATCTTGAATCCAGAGGCCTAGAATAGCTTGATTAGCTTCCATAGATGGTGCCAAATTATAATTTTATGGTATACTGGTAGAAATCAACAAAATAATTTGGTGGTCTCCAACAGTAATTTGTAGAAGACTAAGAATCTAGTTTTAGATGTGATTCCTGAGGGGATTTTAATTAGTTCCTAAAACTTATTTTAAAGTTTTAGAAATGCTTAATAATTATCTTTCGGCACGTTAGCAGTTTTCAATGTGCTAATCTACTTTTCAAAGTAAAATAATACTAACATTATCTTAATTATCTCAGAGAAGATTATAACTAATCAGAGGAACAAACAAGCTCTGAATCAGTAAGAACCATAGAAGAGGAAGCCAGAATCCCTTCAATTAAAAACAAGAACGAGAATAGTAACAGGTAGATCGATGGACTTCTCAAGAATGTAGTTTGATAATTATATAAAAATTCCTTTCTTTCTTTTTCATTGAAAATTTATACATTCTACTAGTTCATGAAAAAAGCCTATCATTTCTCAAATGGAAGCTCTTACAGGTTAAAATCTAACGTTTTACAGTAAGCGATGTTATTCTCATCAGTAGCAGAAAGGATTCATCCTTTCACTTCCAAGTCCACACTGGAAAAGGTAAATTAAAATTTTCCGGGACCCTAGTAGTTCTTGTTTCAGCAATCCAATCCAGTTTAGCTACTCTGACTCCAGTGCTTCGATCTCATACCGGACCTCCTCCAAGTGCTCGTTTATACTCGTCACCGCCTCCTGAACTCCGCGAATGGCTTCCTTGAGAGCACCATCGTATTCCGCATCGGCTTCAGCGTCCTCAATGCCAGTGGCTTCTGTTATCTCACGGACATGCATGCATTCGTGTTGTGCCGGTCTGTCAAACCTGCAGCTCTCGTGGCTCACTAACCGTTCTGAAGGCCGACCTGCCTTTTTCAAGATCTGAAGCTTCGCCGTCTTCGGTTAAGCAGCAAAATGATTAGAAATTGTAAGGATTCCTCCTCCAAGATAAACAAACAGTAATTCCTGGAATAATCTAATACGGTAAGAGCATACCTAGAGGAACCAAAGACATTAAAGCAATTTATGGGCACTTAATGTTTCATTTTATCTGTTCTTATTGTTAACTATGTCTTGCACTTCCACCTACAATGTTTGTGACATGTAGATTAAACCACAATGACTGTTCAATCCGCCATGGCATAGATAGAGTATCATGATAGAGTATCATTCTGAAGTGCATAATTTGTGATAACTTGCTGCAGAAAATTTATGTCATGATATCCATCTCTCATATAAGTATCCCTTTCTAGCTATCTATGATAAAAATATGAATAATAATAAGCCTCCTTTCACTTTAGAAATAAATTTTTTCTTAATCTAAAATACAACTCCTTATTCCAGGATAATAGCTAAATATTATAATATAATAACTTTATTTTAGAATATAAACACTATTTGTCAAATTTACATCTTATACAATACACTAACTCAATTACTAATTTATGTTTAATATCTATCTCATCAATCTATCCAAATCAAAAAATATTTATAGTAATTTTATAAAAAATAAAATATTTCTTTTTATATTTACCTTCATTTTATATTATATTAAAAGTAATTATTACACATTTTCATAATACAAGTAAACACAAGAAATAAATATCTCTTTTGAAGAATAATAAAAGAGAATATCTATTCTAAAATTTGATCTTATACCTAAAATAAATAAAGTCTAAGAGGTGAAGGACAGCATATATAGGACTCCTTTCTAACAAAACATGAATAGAGCCAAGTTCAATTTTAGTATACTTGCTATCAATATCCCTCAGCTCTAGCTAGTTCTAACATCTAAGAATGTTCAGTTATTTCAGGAAAATCCTCTGCCAACTATTCAGATCAACTCTATACCTTTTCTTTTATTTTGCATGTTCTCCATTCGGATTGCAGTTGACTTACACAAATATCAAAAGCATACACCATTCCAACCAGGTTTATCACTCTCCTCAGCTATGCTTTTGCTTTTCATTTACATTCTTTTATAAGATGTCATTTCACATCATATGTATAAAAGTATATATACAGTACTACAGCCAGTGGATAATGAGTAAGATAAGATTTAATTACCAAATGGAGCTTTTCTTTCTCCTGCGCTTGAACAGATTTTAGTAAATTTGCAAGATCACCTCGACATAGATCTGGCGCCAAAAGCAATGATTCCATCTCAATAACCTTCAGGTGGCACAACTTTGTAAGCACATATACTACGTGAGACATGTTGGATGCCATGAAGCATAGACTTACTTGTTTTGAACAATCATTGAACTCTGCAGTAACTTCCCCACAAAGATGCTGATATGCCAAATCCCCTCCTTTGGTCATATACTCGGAAAATCCCCTGCAAAAGCTTTCGTTCATTCACTGCTCCAAAGAAAATCTTTTGTAAAACGTGAAGAAAAGTGCGTGCACAAAGCTTAAACATAAAAAGTTACATCCTTTGCATCCAAGAGTTCATAGATTCAAGCCTCCAAAAAAGCCACTTCAGAAATATTTAGGAATTACTACCAGACGCCATCATAAAGAATTTGACATCTCTCTTTTCTAACGCAAGTCTCGCTTTCAATCAGGGAAAGAAGGTAAATATCTTCTAAATTTATAGGCTTATTAGTTGCATTGGTGAATAACTTACATGGAAAAAGAAAATTTGGGCCAAGCTATCCATGATGAGAAGCTGGATTTGGTTCAAATTAACATGCTTGTGAAAGAAAAAGCTACCGCTTGGAAATTGGAAGCAAATTATGGAAGTCCACTAGTTCATCTCTACATCTACATCTACCATCATCGAAGAAATATAAGTAGAAAAAGAGACAAAAAATTGAATCGCATCTAAAATATTTGTCGATCCTAATAAATTTATACCGTAAAGATCCCTAGAAAGGGATAAATTTGAAGCACCTGCGGAGCTTCGCGTAGGTCTCTGCCCTCCTCTGCTGGACGCCGAGAAATCTCCGAAGGAGATCGACGATCTTTGCGGATCTCGACAAGGAATCGACGTCCATGGCTTCTCCTCCGTCCACCGCTTTCGCCTCCTCCTCTACTTCGCATATCTCCATGATTTCTCTCTTTCGATTCTTTTCGACTCGGCTAGCTTTGATGTACCATAATGCGCCGCGTTCGATCGAACCGGAAAAGAAAAACCGGCCCAGTGTGGCCCAAAAAAAGCCGAACAAACCGGCCCATTTTTTTATTGTGTTCTTTTTTTTTTCTTTTCACTTGAATGCAATATTCTTCTTTCTTTTGATGGAGTATTTAGTTGCTAACCCACTCTCAGAATTTCTCTATTTTTAATATTTAATTATAAAAAGTAAATTATCAAAAATAGATTTACTTTTTTTTTTTAAAAAAATTACTTTATTAAATTTCACTTTCTAACCATCAAATACATATTTAATAAAAATAAAATGTATTAGAAAGGGATATCATAAAAAAAAAAATTGTCCCACTACGACCGAGGAAAAGGCATTAGAAAGATATTAGATACGAAGCGGCAAATTTAGCTCAGATATAGTCGATCACCTAATTACATTCACGAAAATTATGAAGGTTATGATAGTTCATGAGATATCAGCTCCACTATTAAGCCAGATGATGAGAATGAGCAAATTGGAATGCAGTATTCTTATCAAAGAAATTTAATGCAGGCTTCATCCATCTGAATTTAGAAGTCGATTTCTTATTCTCTTTTTTTTTTTTTTTTTTGGTCTGAATCTGTTTGTGAAAATGGTTAGCTTTCTTCTACTTTTTTTCCTCTTTTTTGTGTGTTGCAAAGATAGATTAAAGAAATACAGAAGAATATTTTTGCAAATATACCTCCAGCAAATTACTTAAAAGTAGAAGTAAAGAAACAAAGCTCTGATTAAATATTTCTTTAGATGTGTTTCTGTTAAATATAAGCTCTTTTATGCTATGTCCGATAGGAATCGCAGCTCTGCTGCTTTGTCAAGTAATCCAGAAGGCAAAACTATAGCCTCTAAAAATACGACCAACATGTATGATTTTATGTTATACTCTTCTTCTTCTTTTTTTAAATCTTAAGGGACAAAGATGAGATAAAGTTATCAAACACCATTTTGCCTTACTAAAATATACATAAATAATTTATTCGCGTTTAAAGTTGAAAACAACGCCTAGATGTTTCAGGTGCTGGTAGTAGAAAAATAGGAAACAACATTGCAAGTAATGATAAGTTGAACATCCATGGCAAACAACCACAATTTTCTTGATTACAAAACTGCAAGATCGAAAATATTGCTTTTCTTTCTATTTCGGGAATATCAGGGTTGATTACATCTGATCCTCAACAAAGAATCTACATTTATGTACACTGATGGAGTTATAAATAAAATAAACTCCAGTAAAAAAGTTAAGTACATTACAATCGAGTAAGTAGCTCGCACTGCATAAACAAGGGACCATAAACTCACATAGTTGCAGCTGTGGCTTCATGATCAACTTAGGTATGAAGTGAAAGAATAGATTTCATCCCTTGTTAAGAATCCTTGAATTCAATTCCAGCTTCAGCGTTGCTCAACAGGTGATCACTCCGTTCTAAATGGTAATCACAAAGTTCCAGTAGTTGGTCAGCAAGCGGAGGGATGCCTGGGTTGCGGCCATCATTGTACCTGTGTGCATTATATGTGATTTGCCACACATCATGCCTGAAGTCCTCCCGGCTCTTATACTCCATGCTCCTCACCTTATCCCTAATTGTGGAGAGATCCATTGGACGCTTTACTATGTCAAAGTAATCTGGGGCTTCTTTTTTCGTCACAGGTTTAAGGAATAGATATGATACTTCCAAGTTTTCCTTCAAGCTGTCCAAAATGCCCTCCAATACATTTGAAAGTTCCACCTGCTCAAAATTTCAATAAGTCATATAATATGGTTTTATAAATGCAAAGACAACAAAAATCCACCTGGTCATTTAGTCATTTATATCTTCCCGTTCACCAATTATTATGGTAGCTTTCCAAGTCCAACAAAATGATTTGCTAAGAATATCATACATTTGGCTTAAAACCTTGTTTAGAGAGGGAAAAAGAAAATCAAAACACTGCCTCATTATTTATTTACTAGACATACTTGACTTGAAAGAAATTCACTTTAAGATTCCAAACTGAGAGTCAGAAATTAAAATGGTTACTTGCTCTGATATATATAAATATATATAACTTTTTTATCTAAAAATACATATATAGCTTTTCGCTCCCATCTGTAACTATATAGCTTAAATACTCCTTGCATAGAAGAAAACATTCTGAATACAAAAGTTCAGTAGGTTAGATCAATTCAAAATGCTTAACAATGATGTGAAGACATTAAATTTTGTTCAATTGACAGCAAAAGTACCTCTCCTCCTCTTCGTCGCTTTGTTGATGGTCCATATTCTGCCACATCAACCACAGACCGCTTCTTTGCAGCTCGATCCCTCTCTGGTATCCTTCTGTCATTTCTGTATGGTTTATGCTCCAGTAAGTACTCATCCCTAAAATCAGGTTTCTTCTTTTTCTTCTTCTTCTTCTTTGCCTTCTGTGACTCCTCCTTTTTCATTGCTTCTTCATACCTCCTAATTTCAAATAGTCTCTGCTGTTCTTCCTGCATTTTCCTTTCCTCCTCGAGCGCCCTCCGAGATCTCTCTTCTGTCATTCTCTCCTTGTTTCTCCTTTTCTCTTCCTCCCTCAATAATTTTCTGCCATGTATGGGATCTCTCTGAATGGCCTCTTCAGTGAACCATGGGTTCTCCTGCCTTTTTAGCTTCTCAGAGCTTGCTAACTCAGTAATTTTCTTCGTCTTTCTGAACTCCACATCATTCCCAATTTCAACCTGCTTTTCCACATGAGCAAGTACTTTAGGCTGCTTGATAATTATCTTCTTTCGAGGTTGGTCTTTGTCGGTATCAACAGGAGGTCGTATTACAACAGATGGCTTCTGAATTTCCTGGTGAACATCTTCAGACTTCATCTTATTGGATATTATTATCTTATTGATCTTCCCAGTTGACTTTGTATCCATATTTACATCTGCTATATGCTTATCAGAAACCTGACTCCCTGAAACTCTTTTTTCAAAAGACTTATCAGCTGGCCCGCACTTAAACTTCACCGGGAGAACTTTAGCCTTTTCAACATTTTCTTGTGCTTCAGCTTCTGACACTTTTGCCAAGATCTTAGGTATCAACTTCTTGCTTGGCGTTTTCACTTGTTGATTTGCAACGTCAGCGAGATTAGATTTACCTGAGGCAATATCTAATTCTGCTGTTTCTAAATCTTCTCCATATTTGGGACAGTTTTTGTTGGTCCTCATGTGCCCAAGCTGCCAACAATAAAAATATTAGTCACCAGGGGAGAAAACTGAGGCTCATCTGACCACAAAGCTGCATTATATGTTCTCACCTGACCACAGGCTCCACAGACAAAACTCTCCCTCACTGGCTTATCTCCTTGTTTCTTTTCCTTAAAAGTCTGGTTTACAAAACTTTAAAAATTAAAACTGAATAACATGAAAGTCACATCATTACAAATAACGAGCAACAATTACAGATTACATTTTCATTCTAGCATATGAACTGCACACAAAATTTCAACTATCCAGATTCAAACAGATTATATCTGATGGTTGTTTTTGTGAAGTTTCAAGTAACATCTACAGCTATTAATATCGTTCTATGTCTTGACATGCCAGACCGAAGACTTAGAAAAGGGGAGTGCAAGCACAAGAGAAATGGTTGGATACCGAAGGCAATTGATAGCAAAATAACAAATAATTTTGAGAAAAATGTGTTAAGATGTCTAATGACATAAAGAAGTAGACAAAAGAGGTCATTAATGTATATATGTAGAATAATAATTTTGAGTTGACACAATAAGTAAAATAGCAACTAATTGAAAAGGAATATCTCACAACTAAGCAAAAGTGCAGAAGTAATAAAATCATAAGTTGTAGTAACTGACATCAACAATACCATTAGAAAACACACCTTTCCCATTAATCCTAGGTCAACAAACTGGACTACTCGATAGCCAAGAAGGCCTGCATGAAGAATTTACCATTTCAAAGTGCCATGTATTTATCTTAACTCATTTAGTTCTCCATAATTTATTGTAGCTTGGATAAACGGTTGCGCTTAGACAACTTAACCACGACCACAATTCTGTTGCTAAGACAACTTATATAATCTTTATGGTCCACCCAAAAATGAAGAGACCATGCTGCAGATTTACAGCACATCAACTTTCAACATTGCCCGACAAAATAAGACAACATGAATTGGTTATTACTAGCAAAGTAGTAATACCAAAATAATTTTATTGAGTTGTGTAGAGAACCATGAAAGCTCATCTCTAGGAGATCAATAGAATGAGCACTTCAATAACTGTTGACGTGGACAATGGTAACTTTGGAACAATAACAAATGTACTCTCTTTCCACCAATAGGATAGTGTTCAGTTGGTTAAAGTGGTTTCTGTATAAGAGTTCTTGAGTTTAAATCCCAACAGCATCAATATTTAGTGGGATACAATTAAGTTTCTCTCAAAATAAAATAAAAATTAAGAAAGATGTACTCTTATTCCATGAAATCTCTGAATTCTATCAAATTATTATGAGATGCTATGTGATGTAGGACGACTAGGGAAAGGATGGTTTTAAGAGAAATCATTGATAAGAAAGATATAGATTTCAGATAGAAAAGCAGCAAATAAACCAAAAGGCAAGACAAGAAGACAAGAGAAGATTTCAGATCTGAACTTTAACTAAATAAATAGTTGGCTTACCTTAACTCCATCTTTTGCTAAAGAACTTTTCTTTTTCACCAGTCCAGATATGTCATCACTAGCACCATTAGTCTTTTTGGATTGCATTTTCCCAGACAAGTTCCCTTCAGCAAAGAATTTTTCAACCTACATCACAGCAACATATAGTCATCGCCTTGTAAACTTGTAACTTAGGTTAAATAAGCAGCCGCTATTAAAAAGTAGCATCTAATCAGGCTGTATCTAACATAAAGAAGCCACAGTATGTAACTGGCTCAACAAGTAAAAGGTACCTCTTTAGGTTCTCTTATTACGACTTCCTTCGAGGTTAGGGGACCACCAGTACGAGGTGTTGTAATTATTTGTCCGAACTTATTTCTCTTGGTAGTGTCTGCATTTTCGAGATCTAAATAGGAACCACGACCTACTTCTACTCCAATCTGCTTCTTCTTCTTCCTTTTCATATCAGCTCGACCCTCTGCAGAATGATACATAAATGGTCAAACAGTGGTAAGTAACAATTTTAGACAGATAACCTTCTATAGCTTCCATTCAATGTGCCAAAATAGAAAGACTAAACTTGTCAACTGTATAAACTAAATATTTCGCATGAGTCAAGATGCAGGAGGTTTACAGCTCTCTTCTGTTTCTTCTGAATCTGTTTTAAGGCTGAAAACAAAATTCAGAAAGAAATAGTACACAGAGACTTTATGGAAGATTGATTAAAAGAACTTTATGGAATCAACTATTTCACTGAACACATGCACATTACACTAATTGCTCATATAGTGTAATGATTTCTTAGGATAGTTAAATTATGTTCTTGATAACAAGGTTAGCATGTTGTCAAGAAGCGATGGGTGACGACGAGGTCGGTGGTGACATAAAGCTTGATGACGAGATTGACAGCGAGCAAATTGCTGCTAGGAGAGGTGCCGTGCGGCACCCCTTGTGCCACGTGCCGGTATGCCGTTAGCTTGTGTAGGTCGGCACAGCAATTGCTGCCTCTAGCATATAATATCCATATAGCAAAAAACGAATTTGAAAGAGAAGTCAAGGACCAGCACAAACTACACCGATCAATATCAAGTAGGCAACCAAAAGTAGTAGTACATAAAAACAATCATCCTTACCTTCAAGCATTCTGATTATAACAGCAGCTTCTGCTTTATCATCTTCAATTTCCTCTTCAATTTGGGCTTGAGACGGGCACCTTCTCATTTTAAGCCCCCTCTTGCTCTCTAACTTATTGCTTCTCAAATCCGAGTTACCAACATCTTCTTCCTCAAATTCTTCTGCATCCAGCAAATTTTCAAGATCCCCAGCAAATGAATCCAGATCACTATTTGCTTCAGAGTCACTATCATTTTCATCACCATCAGCAGCTGAAAGACTTTGAACTTGTCGATCCCAAATTTCCTGACATTTTTCTCTTGTTTGCTGCTGAAGCTGCAGAAAAGACATCCGCTGGCCACGTGCAAACTTACTGAGGGTCATTGCATCAACTTTAACTCCTGATGCTGCTTGCTCACTTGAAAGCTTTCGTACCATAGCAATGCGATGCCACCTTGTTAGCTTATCAATTTGCTCCTCTGGAACTTTGAATTTCAAGAGAACCTACAATTGACAATTGGATATGTAAGTACTGCTAGACAAGGCTGAATGAAATGCAATTATTATTACAGATCTACGCCAAAACAAGAAAGTTAGGATAAAAAAAGATGCTTCTACACTGCATAAAATTAGCTTTATATGGTCGTATAAAAGTCAGGGCGGAACAGTGTATTCCCTTTTACCTCGCGTGCTGCATCCATGCTCAGTCTCCGGAGATCAGCATCAGTCCCAGTCACTGTTGAGCCTCCTCGTGCAGCAGCTGCCTTTTTTTTTGCCGTTGAGTTTGAAACAGGTGCCTTCGGAGTAACACGAACAAAGCTAAACCCTAGTCCACGACCAGATGGATCACCAACGCCTGTAATTTCTAATCGCTCAATATTTTCACGGTCCTGCAAAAGCACGTCATGTAAAGAAACAAGATATATTATTACTAAATAAAATGATATGTGATATAAAGCATGAAGTAGGAAAGATATTATTTTGAAATTGACATGATCTACTTGATGTACGATGAACTTAAGTTGATAATAAATAGTAGAATGTTTGCATCATCTGAATAGCTTGGATACCAAATTGCATGTAGATATAGCAAGGCAGCCAATAAAACTGGAACATTATAATAAGAAGTTGTAAAATGTTCCAAGATTACCATGAATATGCCAATAAGATGCACTTATTTGTAAAAACATGTAAAAGATGAAACACAGTGGCCCAGAAAGATGATACATCCTATTACCTTGTAAAAACTTGCCAACTGCAAACGTCCTACATCCATACTTTATCCAACGACCTAGTGTTTAATAGAAAAAGATCCACTTTGATAACAGGAAATCTACAATTATAATTCATCCTGTTTACTTCCTGAGTCTTACAGTGTTTTGGATATAAATTGTAATGCTTTAAGATCATGCTTCAAT
This sequence comes from Typha angustifolia, assembly GCF_048772165.1. Lineage (NCBI taxonomy): Eukaryota > Viridiplantae > Streptophyta > Magnoliopsida > Poales > Typhaceae > Typha > Typha angustifolia. The sequence goes on along the minus strand of NC_133252.1, from coordinate 2,474,900 downwards.
TACCTCTTTATTAGTGAAGAAGAGATGAAACTTATAAATATCTGGAAGACTGGAACCTTCTGATGTTCCAGTTGATCTCTTGAAATAATGTCTGCTCAGTTCAAACATTGCATTTATGAATAACTTCCAGTTTATAGAGTTTTACCTAACAACAACCATATAATTACAACTTCCTCCCATTTAGACCCAATATTTAACTTTTCATGCCAGGTCCATTATTCAGAATCATGAGCATGAATTCATTATCAAATAAGATGTCAAAATCAACCACTTAAGTCATATGTGATACTATTTTTCAATCTTGCTCTCTCCAGTGGTCGTCTGATACTATATATGTGATACAACAGTGGTCTTCTGATACTATATATGTGATACAACAGTGGTCTTCTGATAAAGCAGTTGGTACCTGGTTGGTACGAGCAACCAGGTACCAACTGTGGAGCATATTTTGCATGTATTCCCATCTGTGGAGCATATTTTGCATTCTATTAACAATTTACCATCTGTGGAGCATATTTTGCATGTATTCCCATCTGACTGAGATTATAAAATTCATGACCCAAAGAAAACCAGATTTCAAACTGTATTCAAGTTTCCATTTGAAATCTTTTATCAAACATTTACTGGATAGATGAAGATGAAAATGAGTACCTGGTTGGTACAAGCAACAAAATTGCTAGTGAGATTCCATGGAGTTATTTGCAACTCTCTCTCAATGTGTGAAGCAGCCGCAAGTGCAATAGCTTCGTCAGGAAGCTGATTCATTGCAGAGGAAAGTCCAACAGGGTGAGTAAGCTTCTGAATTCCCAAGCGTTTAAGACGATGAAGGCCAGCTTGCATACTTTCATAACAGCATACCTAGTCACAAGAACATTTTAACATAAGAAAACTTCTGGAGATGAATATTACAATTTGAACAAGGACACAACACTCACTATATATTGTAGATAGGTGAAAACTGAAAAATGAGATCTAAATAAGGTACAAATAACAAGCGAAGTATAATATCCTCTGAGAAGTGCATGGCAACTGTAAGAGGCATGTAGAGACTACACAATTTTGACAAATAGGTGTTGTAATATGATGGAACATAAGAATCCAAAATCAGCTTCATTATATACTTTTCTTCCATGGGCATACATATCACTAGGGTACTGATCTTTACACTGTTACAATAATAACATTCTGTAAGCCATTTATGTCTCAAGACCCTCAACAGTCCTACCTCACATACTTGTCCACTTCTCTTGGAGAAAACTAAATTTTAGTGCATAAAGAAAACTAAATGTTAATGAATATACAAGCAAAAAAGAGAGAATGAATGCAGAGAGAGAGAGAGAGCGAGAGAGAGAGAGAGAGAGAGAGAGAGAGAGAAAGAGAGGCTATATATATATATATATATATGCATATTTATAAATATGTATAAGAATTCATAAAAACTATCCATAAACAGTGGTTTGGCATTCGTGTTAGTAATTGCAGACACCAAATGTCAGTGAAAATCATAGGACATGATGTATTGAGTGGAAAAGAGGGATTAGGGAACTCACAGATTCAGGCGCCAATAACCGTCTCAATTCTTCCTCCGATGGAATACGAAAATCACGTCTTCTTACCCAAGATAACTGTCCATTTGATCCCTTCTGGAGAATTGCATATATATATATATAATAAATCACAAGTAAGAGATAATAATAACAGAGAAATACTTAGATAAGTAGCACATAGGACTAACAAATAGAAGTGTTGCTTAATTAACAAGCTAACCTTTAAATCTGCACAATGTTTCAGACGTTTACGAACAATAGCAACTGTTGGATTAGCAAACAGTGAAGCCAACTCATCAGCTCGAACATGAGGAAGCAAGCCAGGTTTTTCTCTAGCACGAAACTCACGGTATATGTATACCAGCATCCTGTTAACAAGATAAGTCTGCACATTTTTTGATCCTGGAGAAAGTACTTCCATGTGAGGCTCCTGTTAGAGTAGCACAAACCTATCAAAATTGTTATAAGAGATAACCATAAAAAGGGCACAATAAGATCTATCATACTTTGTCCGTTCTTACTGCAAAAAAAGAATCACTACAGCTTTTTCCTATTTACATGCGCACATGTAGTAAAATGCCTGAGCAAATACCAGCATAAACTTCAAGTGCATGCAGAAACAACCATTAAATATTCTCAGAATGTGCATATGCCTCAAGTGAGCAAAGAACAATATTTCTTAAATCTGAAGATGGTTTTCAAAAATTAAGTTGCATCATTTAAACCTAAGAATTTGGAGGATTAACCTTGATCCAATCTATGAAATTATTAGAATTAAATATCACCTTAATAGGATGCTTCCCTATTGTATGTCAATTAGCACAACGGTCTTCCATTCTCCCTGAATGCCAACTTTGAGAAAAGTCACTCCCTAAGCATTTAGACATATGACATTGATCTGGGACATTTATGTCTTTGAATCCAAGCTCTTATTGATAAAGATGGCAACCTAGATCCATAATATCTTACAATGAAAGTAATGCTTCATAGTTCATCATATCTATATATACATCATTTCTTTTGTCATGAAACTTACTTGTTGGCCAACAACGAATAGTTTATCGATGCGACGAAGGGATAGCATCCCTTTGGCTGAACGAACCAAAAGATAATCTGTGGAGGATAACTTATGAGGAAATACAGGTGCACGATACATATTTGTTTCAATACATGACTGACTGCAACCCGCGCCTATATCTCCAAGAAAAGGAGATTTGTCAGCAGGATCAAGTGTAAGCACAGTTCCCAGACCATTGTTGCCACTTCGCATAGATTGAGCAGTTTGGTCACCAAGTGATGTCCTTAAGTAATATGTACAAAGTCTGGCACCCATCCCAACATTTCCTAAAAGCAAAGGTCTCTCCTCACAGTACCTGTAGAAAATATTATGAGATGAAGTGTGAGATACTAGTATAACTTGCTAATATCCCTCGACATGAAATAATATCTGCTGACTAGCGTTTAGATCTGAGCAAACAAGACCTACGAAGGGGTGCAGGTTTAGGAGTCATTTGCATAAAAAAGCCTTTTAGTTTTTAAAATAGCAAACATGAGCTCCTGTGCGTACTTGTGCGCATCTTTAGTATAAAAATATAAATTGTGTGTATTTCAATATAAAAAGATGTACTTCAATATAAAAAGATGTACATTTAGTATAAAAATTAAACGCATTCAGTTTTAAAAGTCCAATCTTGCAATTACAAAACCTAGAAGCTTTTTTCTGCAAACAGCCCGAGGGAATAGCTACCAGTTAAAGAAACAGGAAAGCAGAAGCAAATAAAGCACGCATTTGTGTACAGTTGCAGAACATATGTAAACTCATTACTGTATCGAAATCATCAAATATATAACTATCACAACATTAAAAAACTTAATATTTCAGATAATTGTCTGTTCCTATTTTATTGTTTACCTTTTAGAAGTGGGTTGCACAGTGCATATCATGCCTTAAACACATTCCTTCATGTGTGGCCAGTCTTACATAGGCATAAATGAATATTACAGTAACTGTGATCACAGCAAACTACTTGCAGTCAAATAATATAAACAGGGATTGATCAGCAAGGGAGTGGGAGTTGACTAGGATAACGAGACAAATCGGCTCTCTTACTATTTGACCAACTAACCTAAAAGCTTAAGCTTCTAGAGGGTATATCATGCCTTAACACATTCCTTCATGTGCAGCCACTGTGACACTGCTATGCACTAAATGGAGTGCACACCCACAGTAATTGTAATCCCGGCAAACTGCTTGCTATCAGATGATATAAACGGAGATCGGCAGGGAGTGAGAATTGACTAGGTTTTAACTTTTAAGACAAATTGGCTCTCTTACCATTTGACCAACTAACCTAAGGGCTTAAGCTTCTAAAATAGAAGTCTGTAATCAGCCTTAACATTTTACAAATTTATAGAGGTCAGAGAAGGATTGGATAAACACAGGAATCACTTGGAAAGTATGAGGAAACAATTTTCAGAGCCCTTTGCGAATGGATCAAGCCAAGGGCGTCCTTTTTTACTTTAGGCCGTGACAGAGTGGGCTGGTGGGGATGGAGAAAAGTATTCTTTTGTGATGATCAATGTCAACCATGAAAAGCTTAAAATGTTAAAGATCAATCGATACAAGTTAAGGTCTTGATACTGCGATAATACATTAAATGTCTTCAGTTTCTTTGTTATTCTTCCATAAGCCATAAAATAACTAAATGTTTGTCCTACATCCACTTTTATCAAAATATAAGCATTTGCGTAGTGTCGTCTTCATATCATGTAACCCTCTATCAATTGAAGATTTGTATTGGTGCATCTGTAGTGTGTCCTGCATCCATTCATCATCAAGCAGATTCACATATCCAGGATGTTGTAATCAGGGAGGATGTCGACTATCATGCAGGCAGTTTTACTATCGCTGATTTCAGTGAAGAAGGGAATGGACAACAAAACGAAGACATGAGATTCTCTCAATAACATAGATAGTCCATATAATTAACTTGTTTCCTACATAGATTTATATCTTCAAATATTGAACAATAATAACAAGAAAAAGGATCACAACTATTAGCAGAGAGGAAGGAATAGTATGCACTTATAATAAACAAGAGATACTGAGAGAGCAAAAGAACATATTTATTGCACCAATATGTAAGATTTGTTAATGTTGAGAACAACATATCCATGACAAATTTGATTTTTTTTTTTTTCTTGACAAAAGGCAAGCAAGTCGAGCATCACGGGGAATATAGAAAGAAATGGTGAAACTTGAAAAGCGTTCAAGTATAAGATGAAGACAAACATGAAGACATGACTTACTCCATCAGAAACACATGCCCATCTTTAACAGATAGGTCAGATTTTCTTTTAAATGCACCAGGTGGTCGCAGAGGCTTGTTCTCACCAGGCAACTTTTGAGCCCTCGGACATAAATGTATTTTAGTACGTACAAGGTGAAGAACAGAGTTGGGTCGTACATTTTGCACAGCCAGAGACTTATCATCCTCAAGCTCTCTTCCAGAATAAAACACTTTAACTTTCTCTGATGGTCTGAAATCTGCATGAGATGGAGTAGATTCCATTATAAAGGTGAAGTTGGTTTGACATTGATGACTGGAAATTTTACATACGAACTCAGAATTCTCCTCTGGAACTTATGAAAAATGAATTTACAATAGCTTTGAAAAAAATAGAAAAGTAAAAGTGGAAGAAAGATTAAATGTCTTTAAGATTATGTCAAGAGAATACTAACCTAGCTTCTTCGATGCTCTAATTTTCACAGATGACAAACTCTCCTCTGCATTGACATGAAGTTTGACCCCTTTTCCTCCAATACTCATCAATAAAACTATCATTGATCCATTGGAGCAAGCAATTCCTTGCACCTTGGCAGCAATTTCATTTTCACGAGGTAACCACAAAGCTTTCGGTCTGTGAAAATTTGCAATTTCCTTGCTGCAAAAATTTCATTAAGATCTTAAGCAGTTAGTGAAATTCACATTAACCAGTAAAAAAGTAGGAAAGAGGGTCACTACAAATTGAATCAAATTAGATTTATTGGAGCGAAAGAAAAGATATGTTGTTAGAGACCCAAGAGTATGCATTGTATCAACAGCTGAACAAGTGATATATAAGAGGACAGAGGACTACAAAAAGTTTAAGGAGACCATAGAAAACGTGAACTTTTGGCACTGCCTACGTGAGAGAGAGAGAAAAAAAAAGGCAAAGATAAATTACGGACAACTAGGTACTAGTGCATCTTTTATGTAATTCGCTTCTCCAGGAGCTTCAGATCAGTTATTCATCTGGGAATGACAATTAAGTTGCTGGGGATTTAGCCACATTGGAACAGTCAAAAGAATGAACACGTCATTACAATTTACAACTTACTTTTTCTTGCAGCCTCTCTCCCACTACCCCTCCCTTCCCTTCCCTTTTCCTTCCGCCCCCGCCCCCCCAGTGATTCGTTCAAAATTTGCTAACATTAGGACATATATATAACCATTTTATTCTCAAAGATCCAATATTATGACTGACCATACGTTTTATATATGCTATACTACATAAGGCTAGGTGTGACGTCATACGCCTGGTGTATATTCTCTTTCAATATATCAAGCAGTCAAAGATTTCTGGCTGATCAAAGAAAGAGAGGGAGTCAAGAAATTTGCATTACCTGCACTTAAACATTTATCTTTCTTTCAGCCAACAGAATACCCATCTAGGGTTAATAGTCTATCATGCAGAGAACGAACTGAAAGAATAGTATAACCTGATCTTGTCTATGCCTTCTAATTTATTTTCCTATTCATATCTTTTCTTCTTGCTGACTCCTCTAGTCCATTTCCCCTCTTCCCCTTCTCCATAACAATACCAAGCTCTAGATTGAATCGCACTAACAATTGTTATGTAGATCCAAAGACTTGGTACTATATATATTGAGGTTCCATTTTGTGCACCCGACAGTATCATATCAGGTATTTGATCTAAAAAATCGTCCTCATTTTTTAACCTAAATGTGTTGAATCATGTATAAATGAACGAAGAGGCAAAGATTATCCTCAGATACCCAACCAAGAGGTGGTTATGAAAAGCCACGCACATGCAAGAAATGCTCTATCTTAACAATTATTCTAACTCGGCAGCCAAGTATACAATATGAATACTCCATGGCATCTGCAAACTCATTTTTGAACCAAAAATTATGAATCACGCATTAATGAGGAAAATATGCAAAAGTCATCCTCAAATACCCAACTAAGAGGTGGATGCTAATTTATATATAGGAACAAGCCATGCACATGCAGCAGAATGCTCTATCTAACAACTATTCTAATGCAGGAAAAGGCTCCCTATCTGAGTAAACTATCTAACTAAAAAAGGAAGCACAAAGATCGCAATGTTGCTTTGCCTGAAAACAGATGAAAATAGGCATTATGTCATAAAACGTCATTTATGTGCTTTGAAATAACTTCACCAGGAGCAGAAGCAGAATACACAGAATGGTGAGAAAAAGTCCACCCTTACTTGCTCAACTTGGGCTTCATGGTTTGCAATTTCAAAGCAGGTAAAGAATGCATGACTTTAATACCCAGGGATGTACGCTTTTTAGCATGAGACTTGGTCTGCTGTGACATCTTTCTGTTGGAATAATATTTGTCATTGGAAATATTGAATCGATCAGCAGATGTCATCCCATGGCTGTGAAGATCAACATGTTCTTCCATTGAAGACTTTGTAGGGCGAGTTATCACCATAGCACCTGCATGAGAGCGAAGGTGCTCGCTATTCTTCTCATCTAAAATCTCAAAGAGCATTTGATCATCTTGAAGATCAAGGATGAGCTTCGGCTTTGGATTATCATCACTTGAATCCCAAATAATCTGGTCTAGCCAAGACCCTTCTAGTAAGTCCTTGTTCAACAAGGAAGGTTTGCTGAAATGCCTCAAAGCATCACCTTTGCAGATTTCTGTAGTTCCATTTCCTTTGATTGATACAGCAGAACAAAAGTTATTCTTCTCCGAAAGAGATTCTGATCTCAGTAACTGTGGATGGTAACTCTTCTCAGAGGATCGATTGTTAACTGAATATTCCCCGGAACCAAATGGTTTAGCTAAAACAGAATCACTAAGCAAATGACAATTTCTGTCACCGCTTTCAGATATTCTGGGATCACAGTCATCATCTTCAGGTTCAGTATGAAGCTCAAGGCCAGGATCAGATATCGCACAGCTCTCTGAGAAACCATGACTTGCTGCTGGTGAGTTTCCCCAAATAATCCCTTCTTCCCAGTCCTGCTGATCAAGCGGATAAAAATCAGGACAAAAGGGAGAATGTTGGGTCGCAAGCATATCTGACGTGATATCATTTTTCATTGGCTGCGAACAGAGGAATGAATCCTTTTGCTGCAGAATAAAATCTGAAGTAGCCTGCTCTGCATCACCTTCGACATCATTTTGAGTTAACCTACAATGCTTAGTAACAGAGAAATCCTGAAAGGCACTCCTCAGAAAGGCTTCTTCATCTTCTTCTACGGTATTAGCAATATCGAAACTTCTGGACCACTCTGGAAGTATTTATCAACAAACGAAATCTTAAAAAATATAGGAAACAGCAACAACACCAAACAAAGTACAACAATAGCATTGTATTAAGTGTATCTAACAATTTTCCTACAATGACTGCTGATGAAATGGCAAAATTTTCTAAATTACCTAATAGTTGATTGAAATTATAAACTTGGTTGAAAATTTCAAGATTGAGACATAAAATATATGAAATTTACAAATTAGTCAAAGAAGGCAGGAGACACAATTGCAGCATGTCGCCAACAAAAATATTCTAGCAGGAAAGACAACAAAAATATGTGCACATTGCAAGAGGTTGAAAGACCACATACCTTTATTTATTGACTGCCTACGATGATCCTTCCTAGCTTTCCTTATATGCTCATGAACGCCAAAAATTTCAGAAAACCTCAAAATCACTTTGCCATCCTCAATGCAGAGAACAGGAAGAGAAGGTTCACTTTTAGAGTCAGTATGCTCAGATTCAATGACAGTGTCTTCCTGCTGGATCAGAAAATATGAAAAACGAGTAGCAAAGGCTAAAATTAGGAAATTTCAAAATCTTGCTGCAGCTTAACGGTCTCTGGAACATATACAGCATGCATATGAAGGAAATAAAAATATATAATAAAGTATTGCTTACCAATTGTCTCCCGATTAATTGAAATCAAGCAACAAGACAACTTTTCTCTAAACTCACAATGTAATCGAATGCATAGATAAACTAAAAGTTACCTGAAAATCATCCATTTCAAAGTCCACTTGTTCATCTTTTGGGGATACAGAAGAAAGCATATTATCATCAGCAACAGTTTCTTCCAAAGAAACTAATTCCAGCCGCTCAACCGAAACAACATCTAAATAAAAGGAAAAGGAGGAAAATGACGAACTCAGAAAACTTATGTAGTTATGAACAAGCAAAAAGCTGCAGCATGATGTGCAGATGCAAGTAACATCATTCTGAAATTTAGAAACAAGTTTTAACTTTCAACCAAGAAGCTGGTCAATCATAAGTAACAACCTCAAGTTCAAGAAATATTGCATAACCTCATCATACATAGCAAGACATATCCTGCAAGTAAGGAAGATTGCATCACACAAAACTACTTAAACTTCAAGTATCAAACTTCTGGACTTCTAGCTACAAGTTGAGTCTAATAATTGGTTAGTAAGTAGAAGTACTACTACATGTATTTCTAATTAGAGAATACTAATGTACTCTCAAACAACTGAGTCTAAAGCAACATTTCGACATAAAGGGGACAAAAAGAAGAGGGACAAAAAAAAAAGAAGACAAATACACTTATTAGTAGGATACAAAATAGAAAACAAAAAGATGGGCTTTGCAGCGCACAAAACTTCTGCTTACGTGGGGTCTGCACAGAAAAGATGTACAGAACCTTATCCTTATTTCCAAAGAAGAAAAGAAATAACTAATGGTAGGATAAAATAGAAAATGTTAGACTACAATAAATTTGCTGACTTGAACAAACTGAAATCCCACTTGCAGAACAAAATTATTCAAGAAAGATCCAAAGAAAATCAAGAGACAGTACTGGCTATTTTCCAATAAAGTATCTTTAATTAGATAGATTCCACAAGAAAAATTGTCCTACATATAATCTAATTTGTTTCTGAAACAATTGGCATATAGATTTCAAAGCAAGCACATGTGAAATATAGGAAATATCAACAATTGCAAGATACCATTACAACCTGCTGAAGGGCAACTTTGCTCAACAACACGATCTCCCATCAACTCATTATCTTTTGTAGTTTCATCCTCCTCGTCATAATTCTCCTCATCATATACAGAAGTTTTACTTTCCAAAGAAGAATATAATGCATTTGAAGAGAAATATTCTTTCTTTGACAGCAAATGGTCTTCCTCTGTGGTGGCTTGAACTTCAGGGCCATCATATTGTTCATCAATGTCTTCATAATCAACAGCATCTTCTGCCTTCTCATCATAGTCTAAATGGCACCAATAAAAAAGAGATCTGATATAGCTATACCATCTTTAAAATATACAGTAATATCATATTAATTAGAGAAGAAGATACAACTTGCCTGGATATATCATCCTTTTACCATGAACATTAAATTTTCAGCTTTTGGAGACATAGTGTTTATGTAGTAGATGTTTATAAATAAGAATATGATATTCAAATTTCTTAGGAGTGAAGAAATTGGGAGATCAGGTACAAAATAACAGTATTATATGACAAAATAGCAACAACAATGATTCATCTTTTAATCCTAAATATGTGGGTCAGATGAAGAGATCATTTTCCTACTCTCATGTCTATTTAGAGCAAGGTCTACAACTGATTAAGTAAAATCATGTCTTTTCCTCTCTTTTTCATCTCATGCCGTTCAAGAATCTTCTACTTGAACATAATTTCTTCCTGTTACACATACAGTCTCTGCTAGACATATCTATCTCTGCCAGACATATCTACCTGAACCATCCAATTTATTCTCATATAATCTATCCTCTAAACATGCTATCTTTGACTTATGCTATTCATCAACGATAGCCGTGTTAGCGACACGTGCCGGTCAGCATGGGGTGTGCTGATCGGCACACCTTAGCACACCCTAATGTGCCACCAACATATATTTAACATATTTTTAATAAATTATTTATGATATTTAAAAATATTTTTGGGTCTTTCGCATGCTAATCTTTAATTTTTGGTTTAAATATATGTATTAAAACCTATATTATAATATATATTTTTATCTTATTTATGTAAATGACATATTTTATTAAAGATAAAGGAATAGTCAAATATAATTATTCAACACATAATATGGTTAAACATACTCATTAAAACTAATATTAATAATTGAACACATAATTATTGATAATAGTTCAATAATTAAAACTAATATCTAGTTGAACATGAAATGATGGGATAGATCAAAAACTTCATTCAATGATAATTGATCATAGAGTTTTTTTTTTTAAAAAAAAAATAGAGCTCCATATCAGCACAAAGCGACACACAGCCATGCCAACTGGCACACACTTGTGCCGGTCGGCTTAGCACAGGGGTGTGCCACACCCCCGTGCCAGGTGTGAGATGCCATGCCACAACTATTAGGGCCATCCTTGCTATTCATCATTTTTTATCTTCTTTATTTTAAAAACCCACTCATCCACCTCCACATCCATTTTAGCAACAACTTTTTCATATGATGTTTTCCAACTAGCGAACATTATGATCCATAAATCATCATTAGTCGTATAGCCGTCCTACAAAATCTTTCTTTCAACTATATGGCAAGATACGACAATCAAGCAACCCACTAGAGAAACTTCTAGTCTAGTCATCGTACTCTAGCTTTATTAGCAACGTCGCATAATCTCATTTAGTCCTTCCCGTAGACATTGTTATCTTACTCAAAACTCATTTTAACGCCCGACAATTGGCTATGTTTATTCAAAATGAATTTTTAAACTATTTCAAGGATCTTTGGTGCAATGATGTCGAAGAATAGGATTCCCCGGATCACTGGCCATTGATTCCCTGCTAGGATGCCATTTGTGATGATGATTTTACCAAAGATTTTTACTCTAGCATAGGTGAAAGAGGCCTTATGGTCTATGCCTACTAGGAAATCCCCTAGGCCTGATAGCTACCATGTCGACTTTTATAAGCACTTTTGGGATATTATTGGTAATGCTTTGTTGGAGGCTATGGTGTTTATACAACACTCTAATCCCCTCCCTTGGACTTGGGGCCATACTTATGTGACACTGTGACACTTATCCCCAAGGAGAACCCTGTTAAGATTGTAAACCTTAGACCTAATTCTCTTGGCAATGTAAATTACAAAAATTTGGCTAAGCTCCTTGCTAACAGGATCAAGCTTGTCCTCACCTCTTTGGTGGGACCTAAACAAACGACATTTATTTTTGGTAGACATATTCATAATAATATCACTTTGGCTCAAGAACTTGTGCATTCTTTTACTTATTCGAATTTTAAGGATGATGTTGTTGTGATCAAAATTGACCTCGAAAAAGCCTATGATCGTCTGAATTGGGAGGCTATCTCGAGTGTCATGCGTCATATGGGTTTTTCAGCTCTCTTTGTAAATTAGATTTCAACTTGCATGTCCTCTGCTTCCTTCGCAATTTTAATTAATGGGGTACCGTCTGCTATTTACGTGGTAAAATAAGCATCAAGCAAGGGTCCATTATCTGTTCATCCTTACTGTTAAGATCTTTTCCAGCCTAATGAAAGATGATATTTTACTAAATAAATCCAACCTTTCCCCATAAACAACCTGCACTCCATTAGTCATTTGATGTATGCCGACGATGTTTAAATCTGCAACGAGCTCCGCTGTGAAAATCTTATGCTTATCTTTAAAAGTTTGAGTCTGATTACAAATTTTAGAATAAATTTTGCAAATTCTGAATTTATTGTAATCCTAAGCTCCCTAGTATGCTTTGGAACCTCCTTAGCATCCTCAGTGTGCAAGAAGGTAGTTTCCCCTTTAATTACCTTGGAGTGAAAATATCCCCTAGGCATGTGCTTATCCAGAAACATGAAGATTTTTTAGCTAGAGTTGGCACTAAATTAGCAGGCTACAAGTGCGCCTCACTCACTCAAGCGGGGGGATTACCCTCATTAATTCCATGCTTAACTCTATGCCGGTCCATTTGCTGCCCTCCTCTTGGACGCCTCCTGCGATAGTGGATAGGGTGGCTAAACTTTCCTGTACATTCCTCCGAGATAAGTCCGATGCTGCTTGCGGTTTAAACCTTGTAGGATGGGGATAAGTTTACCAAACCTAAAAGTGTTGGTGGCCTTGCTATTAGGGACCTCCATCAGGTCAGGCTTGCCTTCATGGCTAAAAGGGTCCTAGCTGTCCTCAATGAGGGTGACCAGCAGTGGATTAATCTTGCTAAGAGTAAGTATGGCATTCCTCACCCTTGGAAGGCTAAAAAAACTAAGAATTGTTTCTAGTGTAGTGCTTGCTAATTGACGCCTATCTACCATCCACCTGGGTCTGCTTAAAGTCATTAACAACAGAGCCTCCATGGATATTTGGAATGACCTCTAGCTCTCCTCTTTGCCTCTAATCGTTGGCCCACCTTTGTTAATGTTAGAGAAGCTAAAGGTTTCACAGAGTGATCGAGCTCATTCACAATAGGGCTTAGGCGGAGAACATTATTTTGCTTGTATTTTTGGCCCAAGCCTTGTCGAGGATATTCTCACCATGCAGCTTATCTTTAAGAGACCGGACTATTGGGTTGGTCTCCTAACCCCAAAGGTACCGCTACTGCCAAATTTGTCTATGTTTTCTTAGATAATAACTCTATCCCTGCTCCCTCCATGTGGGAGGGATGGAGGAAGCAGTGGGATCCGAGTCTCTCCTAAGGTCAAAATCTTCGCTTGGAGATCTGTTGGGCTAGGCTCCCCACATTTGATATTCTAAACCATATGCACATCGAGCCAGTTAGCATGTGCCCAAACTATGGCCTTGTCTCCGGGACCATTAAACACTTGTTCTATAGCTGCTCTTTCACTATCAAGGTCTGGGCCTTTGTGGAAGGACACATTTGACCTAAATTCCTTAAATCTGCCCCTCTGGGATAGTGGTCAATAGATTTTGGAGGACGAGGGCTTGACGGGCCCAAAACAGAAATTGTTCAAGGTTGTGCAAGCTATGATCCATTAGCAAATTTGGAAAAGGCGAAATACTATGAGCAAAAGCCATTCGGGCCTACCAAACCTAAATCTCCAACCCTGCCAATTAGGTGGGCTCCTCCACCTCAAGGGTGGGTTAAGCTAAACGCCGATGCCTCACTCACTACTTTTAAAAAGGTTGGGGGTTTAGGTTTCCTGGCTAGGCTTCCCAACGGTAACCTCATTATTGCAGGTAATCAGTGCTCTCATTTCCACTCTATCTTGGTGGCTGAGACAGTGACTGTTTGCAAAGGACTGCGTGCAATTAAGGATCTAGAGATTACCAGCCTGATGATTGAATTTAATTCCCTGCTTCTCGTAAACATGATCAACGATCAAACTCCTATACAATGGTCTATTGAAGCCACTATAGTTGAAATCCGAGTGCTACTTCGGAAATACCAACAATCTAATCATATTCTTCGCAACACCAATCAAGTTTCTAATTGACTTGCGAACTTGGGTCATTCTCAAGGATATGCTTGTACCTAGTCCAAGGTCTACCCTATCCCTCTTTTGCTTTTACTTGCCTCTGATCTCAATGGGGCTTTTGTAACCCGAATGATTAAATCAATGAAATCCTTTTTTTATATAAAAAATATTCTTGTCATCTTGAGACTTAGGAAAATATTAGTTAAAGCTTCATGTATCTCAAGAAAAATATTAGGTAAGACTTCGTGTATCTAAGTGTATTAAGATACATAGTCGGTCATGATTCCGCTTTGGGTCGTGACAATTTCTAACTTATCATAAAGGATTCCAATTTAAGTGAAGTAGATCCTTTAAGTGATAATGGATTCTAACTTATCTTTAAGGATCCTATTTTAAGTGATGATGGATTCTAATTTATCTTAAAGGATCCTCTACAATCTAAATCTATTTTTTATGTGATTCAAATCATCTTCTCCACTCTTTTTCTTGATTGATCAAGGAAACAAGAAAAAAATCCCCTAGCAATGTGGTAAGTGCATGAAAATGCGCTTAGAATATTAGTTTTACTAGCTTAATTATTAAAATGTAAGCGTCTTTTTAGTTATTTAATAGGCCTTCTTTAAATTTATGTTTCATTTTATAAAATGCTTAAATATTAATTAAAATTTACTTTTTGTTGCTAGAATAGAGTTTAGAGAAGTAGTGTCAACCTTGCATGTGTCAGAATTACAAAAATCCAAGTTTTCATACTCTAAATGTATCAAATTCAGGCTTTGGATGCACCAATTTCATGTGACAATTGCATTAGATCCACCATTGCACTAGATCCTCAAAAAGCTTACACGTAGGCCCATCGTCATCCAGTTCGGCTGCACCGAATTCTCGCAACCGACCAAATAATAGATCCGGCCGACTTGCAGCGTCATTTATGCTTGTTGCACCAAATTCATGCCACTAACCTTGTAGCAAATCTCGTCACATTATTTTTTAAAAAACTTCCAATAAATAAAGGGGTAGAAGAGTGAAGAGATCATGAAAATCCCAAAAAATACCAAAAAAGAGAGAAAAAAAAGAAGAGAGAATGGAAAGAAAAGAGAGAGAAATAGAAGTAGAAAAAATATCAAAAAGAAATAAGAAAGCTATTATGACTAGCTAATCATATTGGTGCGGCTAGGAGATGCCTCTCCCTATTTAAGTTATTTTCTATTTTATTTTTGGTCTTGTAAATCCAAAATGCTTATATAATTTTAAAGGTTGATTTATTTTATCTCATGATCTTTGTGATAATTACGTACTTGACATTTATATAATTATGTCCGAATAAATTAATTTCTATGTAGTAGTTTGATCATCCGTTGTGTTGTCGCCTCAGATAATATCATCAATTTTGGACTAGGCTACAATAGAACTAGCAATATGCTTAGTAAGTGATAAAAAAATCAATAAAATTATTTTCTATTCCGTCTTCCATATTATAGTGCTAAATTATTTGATTTACAGGTTCGGGAAATGAAACCTCCAAATTAAGTTATACATGCTGAACTTTAAAATAAACAAATCTAAATAGTCTGAGAGATCTCAACACCTAGTCACTCTCTCTTCCCAATTTCTCTCATTTGCTTATTATTTTTATTTAACTTTTTATAACAGTAATCTACTTGGTATTTCTTTGTATATTTTCAGCGTATTATTCGTTGCCATCTCCTTGGAACTTCGACAACTCTATTCTGTACTACAAACGATTGTTGTGCTTATAAGGTATTTTTGAACACGAGTCACCATGGCACTTTCATCTTCTTCGACCTTCTCCACATGGCTACGACAGTCCTCGCCGACTTTACATCTCCTTCAACTTCTCTAAGCAACCGAAGAATCCCTATGTAAGGCCTTTTGGGAGGGGTGCCGTCGTTATTTCCCGTGCCATGGGCCGACCTAGCATCAACACGACCCATGTCAGTCAACACGACTTTCCTTATTTTGAACCCCAATTTAATTCATCAATAAACATAATATCATCCTCAAACAGCATGCACTACAAAACCTAACTTCAGATAATTTTAGTTAATTCATCTATAACTAATCCAAATGAGTAATGACTAATGCTAAACCTTCAGAGAACCATTATAATATAGGAAACCCACTCATCTCACCTCTGATTACCATCACTCCAATAGTGCCTCCACTATAGTCTGTCATATATAACCTTGCTAATAGCCTAAGACAATATATATTGTTTCTCCTCTAGAATCCATCACATTATCTAGGAACTCCCTAATAATATTTCTGAATTAATGTATAATAAATCAAAGCCTCCTCTCTCGTTCTAGCACTTTCCATTAATTGTCCTAGTAAGCACTTTCCATTAATCCTCCTAGTAAGCAGATAGTATCTACCTAGTATAATTCCAAACTAATTTCAGATACATTTGTTTCACACCTTAACTTTTGTTCAATTATTCTCTCACAAAGCTTCAAAATATGACTTATAAGATTGATCCACAGCAGTTGTGCAATTTTGCATATCTCTTTTACTTCTTATACAGCCCTGACGATTTGACTGACCCTGCTCCTGCCACAACATTTGCCCATTTGGATGCTACTACCGTATTATCAAGAGGATTAGCTGCCAAAGGTATTTATCCAGCAGTGGATCCTTTAGATTCAACGTCAACTATTTTACAACCTCGGATTGTTGGTGAGGAACACTATGAAACTGCACAAAGAGTTAAGGAAACTTTACAACGTTACAAAGAACTTCAGGACATTATAGCTATTCTTGGGTTGGATGAATTATTCAAGGAGGATCGTTTAACTGTAGTCTAGAAATGATTTGCAGGATGTCTCATCCGTATAAATCCATATAAATATAGTATTATATTGGATTATCTAGAAAATCGAGGTTTTCCATAACAAAGATAATGATTTACATCACTACCTTTGTTTCTAGTATCAACTGAAGAAAAGTATAACATTGCAAAATAATATTCAAAATATAGAACTTACCTTGTTCGGAAGACGCATCTGTTGGTGCTGGGGAAGACTTAATTAACTACAAAGTGTATTAAAAAATATATAAATAAATTAGTTCAAATGATATAGAAAAGCATATCTTGATCTAATCCAATAGGCTGGATACAACAGTGAGCTAAGTATGACTCTAAAAACAGGCAAAGTGGTAAGGACCCATACATCAATGTCTGTAAGGGATGGACCGAGCTTGTCAGCCAAGGCAAAAAGATGTTCCTTTGCATCCTAAGAACAGAAAGTTGCAAGTCCACGTTAGATGAAGCAAATGTGACCAGGAAATCATAAAATAGATATCAGAAAGAATGAATTAAACCTGCATATGACATCCATATGTATGAAAGTCATGTAAATCCATGACAACATATACAGTCATGCAGAGGAATACATGCAGCATATATGAAGACAACAATAATGTTTACATACACTAATGCATACAAGAATACAAACTGCTAGTTATACGGGTTAGAGTTAAATAAAGGTGAAAAGTTCAAACATATGCATCTCTCAACGCAATAGAAGAACATGTGAAGTTCTTGCCCAGGAAACTTAGGCATAATTCAACACTTCATGCAATTACTTTCTTTCAACTGACTGGGAATTTCATCTAGAACGTTCCATTGACAAGAAATGTAATGGCACACAAATAAATGTCTCCTCGGTTAATAACCAAAATTATATACTTTTATATAGTTTACATAAAAAAGTTCCATTAGTTTCTAGCTTCCTAGCTTTCATCTAGCTAGGGAAAGGATTGGGATTCTCAAAGGAAGCTTTATGTGTAGCTTATTATAATATTATTAATTTGATCAATGAAAATATCTGTGCCTGTATATCTTACACCTAAAGCATCTGGAATTTAAACAGAATCTAAACAGGTAAAGTTACCTCATCAAGATAATCAACATCAAGATCACCAGAATTATCAACATTGCCAAACATAAATCCTAAGAAACGATTCCCTCCACCAGGTTCATCATAGTCATCCTCATCGTCATCTGTCACAATGAAGATAACAAGAAAGAGGTGGTCATTATAGAAATACATGTGGGAACACAAACAATTTACAGGAAACAGAATGAGGCATCATAAAGTTAAAATAGATCAGAGAAGAAAAAAGAAAGGACACATTCAACTGCTATATGACCAGCTCATATATATAATGCACAATAAAATGAATTATCATACTGCACCACTTCGCTACACTGAAAAGAGGCACGAAATTAGTTATTGGAAGAGATCCAAATAGTATCATAGTCAATTTCTTGGTCAAGGGAAAAAAACTGAATAACATGCTTTATTTGGATGCGTAAGAGGTTTATGTCTGTTCCTTCTTGTTTCTGAGGGAAGTAAAGTTGGTCAAATTTAAAAGACAGTAAAGTTGGATCACCAGATGGCTGTCAACCTAGGAACAAATTCCTTTCATCTTCTCTCTTTCCATTTTTTTCCAAGAATATATCATCAACTTTTTTCTTGAGATGACAAAGATAAATGATATGATGACTCAAAGATACAAACTAAATTAGCAAAGAGGACAGCTTTTTCCGTCATGGACTTAATAGGAGGCAAGGAATCACCAAAACATATATGTTGTTTGTTCCTTCCAACTAATGTCTATTTCAGTTTTGTGAATTCTAAGAAAATGAGATAAACCAAAAAACAGAAATTTTAGTTAGGTTGCTTGCATGTTATTAGTCAGGATTTTCACTGCAACATATTGCATATAGTATTATTTTTTTTTCCAATTTACTGGATGCACGATACACCTTGACCTCCTCAAGTTGCCTTATGGTTGTGAATCTCACTTTGAAAAACAGGCAGGAAAAGATCTTACTTGATAATGCCATCTGGGTTTAAACCAGAGATCTTGAAAAAAGAAAAGAAAAACAATGACACAAAGGGATCTTTCATGATCAACATGTTCACATAAATAGGGATACTAGAAATTTTCCTTGTGGATACTTAAAAATTGCACAGCTTTTCATAAGATAACCAATCCCCAACACATTGTAACTCAATCCCAAGCATTTTCCAGAAGATAAAGAGGAAGGTGTAAGTTGGCCTTCATGGCGCAACGGATCAGCAACGCATGTTGAAGCTTCTATATTTTCTCATTATATTCTCTAAAGCACCTTCTATGACTAGGTTTTGCATCAAGCACCTAGTCATCACCTAACTGAACGCCAAATCTCTCTTTCTATAAACTCAGGTTGGCAGAAATAACACTCCTATGGCTGAAATCAATTCCAAGCCCTTCGCAGCACCAGAAATCGAGAAAACCATGGAAAATTGCCACAGAACACACAAAATAAATTGGAAATACAAACGAACAATTTCAAGGCCTACATCAAAGCTCCAAGAACAAGATTTCCTAACCAAGAAGTAAAAAAAAAGAAACAAAAATGACACCTGGGAGATCTCATACCTCACCAATTCTTGAGAAACTGAATGCAAAAATGAAAGAAACAAATAAAGAAAGCAAGAAAGACTCAAAAATGGTACCTTTCGCCATTGATGCAGCTGATCAGAGAGGACGAGGAGAGGCGTGAGAGGGAGAAGATGATGGACCGAAGCCCCAGCTGGTAATCGGGTGGAACTTGGAAGTGACGATCGAATAAAGAAGAAAAAAAATACAAAAAAAAATATACAAAAAGAGAAAAAGAGGGGTTTGGGGAAGAGACAGTGGTGCGGGCTCGGCCTTCGTTTTATAGGATTCTTATCAGACATACCAAAAGAACTCGTGAACCCGGTTCAACGGTTCGCTAGCCGCGGGTTAGTGCCGGTTCGCGCTCACTTAAGTCGGTTCAACTGCGGATATCAGGAGGGGGATAGGAGTTTTTTACCAAACTAACCTTGTCTCAAATTACTTTTACCAAAATAATTTTTCTTTCAAACTTAAATCGATGTTAAAAAAACTGTAGCTATTATTAAAATACTGATCAAATCAATATTTTATCTTTAAATAAAAATACTAATAAATATCTTATAGTTATTAGCATATATATGTGTGTGTAAGAGTTTCATGTTGACGAGTGATTGCTTTTTATTTTTTATATGCACTTCAGAATGAATCAGTTTGTTATATAAAAGTATAGGTAATATGCTCTCTCATTTTGAATTCATACTCATCATCGCATTGGTTATTACTTGTCTATGGAGGTAAATTTAACAGTATTCTATCTTTTTATTTAATTGATAATTTATATATTTTTTTGTATGTAAATTATGTGTACTTTATTTTTTTTTTTAAATTATGTATTTAATATATATATATATATATTTTTTCAAAAACATAAATTTACTAAACCAAAGATTGTAATTAAACGGTTATTTTAAATAAAAGCGCTTAAAATTAAATTTTTGTAATTAGAGATTCGAAATTATTACCTTATATAACACACCCATCCGGCACAAATACATGTACGCCCACGCACTCACACGACGTGCGTGGCGCACCCGATAGGTCGGGCGAGGCCTGTCACGCACTGATACACTCATATGCATATATAATCATAACATCATGAAAATAATACCTGCTAACATATCCATGCTCATATAATCCAACACCACATAAATCATACCATTAACTAAATAAACATGTTAACATAAGAATATCTAGGTCTATAATAATGTACACTAAACCACTACATAATTTGGTAGGACCCACATAGGCCACGACAAACCATCAAAATACAACTAAACAACTGATACACGAATACACTATAATCTGATATGTATTATACAAATTATTGTCTGATACAATAAAGTACAAATATAATAAACAACGATACAACTCAATTTCTATACAAATTATCATCTATACCATCTCGCACTTATAGCTCACCTCATCAATCTAAAATATATCTTCTCGAGATATCTCAAGTCGCTATCACGTACCACATATCTGAAAGGATTAAAAAAAAATAAAGAAAGTCATAAGCAAAATGCTCAGTGAATAGATCTTACCATAAATCAGTAATACCAAACAGAGAGTAAATCATATACTGGATAATATGACTCAGAAAAAGCATTATGTCATAAATGAGTATATGAATGTATCCTCAATAATATATAAATGAAAAGTAAATAACATGTCATAACTGATAAAAATATATAATCATCGACGATGAATAAACAGATCACCATGTCATACTATCATCATAACTCTCTCACAATTATGACACATAATACATGCCGACCATAACCATGTTATTATACCAAATGCAACCATATATGATGAATATTGATCACTCGATAATTAGGTAATCAGATGATAATGAAATCATATGCATTTTCCAATATCTCAATCATCAATATTATCTTTGTATGTCATCATCATACTAGGCTACTGTGCACAGTCAACACTCGGTACCCGGCCTCAATATCATGTCTAAAGGCTTAAATCATACTCTGTCACCCGCAATGAATATCTCAAATATAACCATACCTTGCCACCCGCTAGGGTATCAACATTTATTCAAACTGGGCACCATTCTAGCTGATAAAAATCTCGTGAAGATAACTCACCACATATGCCCTAGCGAACAGCATGTGTCCAAATGTCTACTTTGCACACAGACTAACAACCTCGAATGTAAGGCCACAAGATCACGACTATGTCAAACGATCAATCATCCATCAAGCGTGTCCTAACCCTTGTGCCCACACGGGTATCCTCACATTTTCTATCAACTATCCTATCAATCACATTTCATGATTTTCTTCTAAATGACAAATTATATGCATATATTCAATATGATAATAAGTCAATGCATAACAGGAATTTAGGTGGAACATGAATCAAGAGAAAAATGATGCAATGTAGTCTCCAATCATATAGTCAACACATGCATACCCAAGCTAATATATCATATGCATACTAATGCTACAGATCAACTGGATATAAAATTATAACAGTATAGTCATCTTTAATCATCTCTACGTATTATCATCATACTCATATCTAAGATCAGTCTAATTACATGCATGATAAAAATATGTTTGACTGTAATCATCTCTAGATAAAGTCACATTATCATGTTGGAGACCAAAACATGCATATACATAAATATATAATATATCATAATTTGAGAAAGACGTCTAGGGAATAAGACTACTCATTTCTGATCAGAAGACCCAACACATATATCCCTCACATCCATCAATCAACCATCATACATCACTAGTAAAGTCCACATGATTTTAAATAGGGGGGTTCAAAGTCTCAAAATGTTTAAGTAACATAAAGTTAATTATTTATCCGATTGTAATTCGTTCGAGTAAAATATGATATTTTGTTAGGTTTAAAATTGATTAGATTCATAGGATAGTAATATTAATATGCTATTCCATAATTTATATTTATTTACTAAAAATCCTAGTTTGCTAATTATAGAATAAGTAATAAGTAAATAGTAATTTATCTCTTTTTTGTAAATAACCAAAGACGATTATATATATATCATTTAATAAAAATATAATTATAAAAAAATATTATTAATACTTATTTTGTAATACTTACTTTTATTTAATTAATCATAAATTATACGCAAAATAGTCATTATCCTATTATACAAAAATAATATGCAAGTCTAGTATTCCATTTTATACAAACTATTAGACAATAATAATATACTAAAAATAGTTACATAAAATATAAATATAAAAGTAAGATGATTATGAATGAGACTACATATATTAATCTAATAAATAATAACTAAACTATAAATAAATTTATAGGCAATATTTATAATTAAAATTAATAAATTATTATACTAAAAATACTTAGTAAAATTATATTAGTGAGTGTAAATTATCAAAATAATTAATTATCTAAATAGACTAATTTACCTAACATTAAATAATAATTATATATTTAAAAGAACAATAATTCTCTTTGCTACAGTGCTGGGCTTGGTTCAGCATTGTCTGCTACAATGTTGGGCTGAGCCCAACACTATTGCAGGAACAGGAGGAGGAGGGACTGAGAATGGAGAAGAAGAAAAGAAAGAAAGAAAGAAAAGAAAGAAGAAGAAGAGAAGAGAAAGAGGAGGGGAGGAAAGTGTAGACTCGGGCCGGCGGGGAGGGCACTGGCCGCTGGTGGCTAGCCAGTTGTTGGCCTTTCTCCGGCGGCTCGGCTCCGGTGAGCCCGAGCCCAAAGCAAGAAAGATAGAGGGAGAGGGAGGGAGAGATAAGGAAAGAGGGGAAGGGAGAGACCTCATCGACGGTAGCGACAATTCCAAGGGAGGTAGCGGCAGTTGGTAGCCTAGCGGGGTAGCGGTAGTAGTAGTGAGAGAAAGAGAGTTTGAGAAAGAGACTGAAAGAGAGAGAGAGAGAGAGAGAGAGAGAGAGAGAGAGAGAGAGAGAGAGAGAGAGAGAGAGGGGGTGGGGAGAGGAAAGTCAGTGGTGGCTGCGTGGTGGGGCCCGCCGCTGCCAGCTGGCCGGGCAAGCGACGCATGGCGCCCCCATGCAGTGCCAAGCTGCATGGGCACGAGGCCAGCCACAATGTGGCCAGGCACGTCTTGCACAAAATTAATTTAATTTATTATTATTTTTAAGGATAGGTTGTTATATATATATATATATAAAGAGATAGAGAGAGACAAATTATGGATTCTAGGTGTGTATATTCTTTCAATTTTATGCGTAGCTTTAGTTTATCTATCTAATTTATAATTAGTATATCTCATTATTTATATGAAAAAGGAATCATATTTAATTCCTTCTATTGGATTTTTTGAATTATGTCAAATCAATTTAAGCAAAATATTACAATAATTTTTATTTTTGGGTTATTTGCAATAAATTTACCTAACCATAAACCTTGCTGATCCTGGATCACCTTGTCTACTAGCTCAAGGAGAGAGGGTCGGAGGAGAGAGGACCGAAGAAGGGAGGATCGAAGGAGGGAGGGCTTGAGGAGAGAGGACTAGAGGAGGCCAAGCTTGGTGAGGCTGATCTCGAGAAGGGAAGGCCGGAAGAGGGAGGACCGATGAAGGGAGGGCTTGAGGAGGGAAGGACCAAAAGGTGAAGCTTATTGTCGCCGAGGCGAGGTTGTCGGTGATAGCGACGAGGGATTTTAAATGGAGGTGGCTACAAGCATTTGATGATTAGGAGATTTGGGAGAGACGAGAGAGATGTGAAATGAGAGATAGAGAGTGTTAGGTTTAGCTGGGTATTTATATAAGCAAATAACAGATAAGTGTTATATGAATTCGTATCATATATAATTAACTATACGTGTATCTATATCCGGGTCCGAATCCGGACATTTTAATAAATGGCTATTCGTATCCGGATTGGCATCAAGTAGAATTTTTCTATCCCTATCTGATCCGATCCAATCCAGATAGGGCAGCGAGTTGGGTCGGATCTAATCCGACATGTTTTCAACCCAACTAGCTTTTATTATTTAAAATTTTTCATTGAAATGCCTCAAAATTTTGGAGTCGTCGTTCGTTTCCCGGCTTCTACGCATTTACACTGAACCCAACTGGAGAGTGGAGATCCCAGACCCTCGGTTAATTTTGCTTCGGAACATGCCACTCCTTTGCGCAAATTCGAGGTTCATATCTCTATTCCATCTCTCCCTTTCCAGTCAATCTAGGGTTCTTCCTTTTTATCCTCTTCCAAGAAAGGTACAGTAACAATTTATCCATATATAGCCATAGATTTCATTTAATTTCATTCTACTTTACTTTGTACATTAAATCTGTCTAATTTTATTCCATTTATATCACAAACTTCTGGTCACCGGCATCTTGCATTGTTATTCTCCGCCACAATTTGAATGTTCGATTCCGCTGCTACTTTGCCACAACAGTCAAGTAGGTCGCCTGGCACGGGCTGGTCGGTGTGCTAATGATGCGAGTCCACTCCCACTCAGCGCCGCCCTCCATTCTCCGTAGCTCCGCCAACTGTTCATTGATGTAGCCATTGTGAGCTTTCAAATAACTTACTTTTACTATCCATGCATAATATTTATCATTGCAAATGCCGCAGTTTTTTTGTTATTAGTCATGCTTGGCCAGAAGATATGTTAGATAATTTCATGGACTTCTCCTTGGTTACATGAGCCTAAACTGTAATCTATAAAAGCCCTACGATGCTCCTTAGCGATTTTCCTATTTTGCACAATTGCACCCTGTATTTCTCATTAGATCACCAAACAAGCCCTACTTATGGTGTTTTTTTAAAATATAATGAGAAATGTAAGGGTTGCACAAGGTGTTCATTTTATTTACATGCAAATGTATAAATTTGTCTAGCATTCTCATCTTTGAGTTGTGCTCTAGCCGATACTGTGTTGTTGGGGAAAGAAGCATACATGATAATGAGCTTGACTAAAGGAAAAAATTAATTGGAAAATTCATTTTTCTTACCCTACCATCCTGTAGGCCAAAAATTATGGAGTTCTCGGAGAATGGTATCGGTCGTAAATGTGAAACCTGTGAAATTTTCATTACACAGTCAGTATTATTGATATAATTCTTCTATGCCCCATTTGGATATTGTTTTAGGATGATTTACCCTTACCTTTTCGTTGCAGTTTCCACTGAAAATGCTAGTATAGTACAGATCCATATCCTCCTGGGGGCAGCTATGATCATCTCTTGTTTTTTGAGCTTTCAGAGCTGAATTCTCAACATATGGGTACCTCTGATTTGTCCACTTCCATGTCCTTTTATCCAAGTGCCTCTTGTAAACATTACCATCTGATCCTACTAGAAACAGTTGATTACCATTAAAGCTTGGCCCAGGTGAGCCAACAAGTGTTACATCCCGATATGGTGTCCCATGCTCCACCCAATCCCATCCCTCCTGTGAGTTCCAGTGATACTCAATGAGTCCTCCATTCTCGGAGATCATGAATATTGAGCCAGTCAGTGACAATGGGGATGGCCTCATAGCCGTTCCAGGTGATCTTGAGAGGACCAGGTGAGGTGACTGGTAGTGTTTGTGCCATAGTTTTGTGACTTTGTTATACTGGTATAGACAACCATTGTGTCCGACTACAAATATGATGTTTGATCGGAAGACTTCTTGATCCACAATGAATGCAATCTTGGTATCTGGAGGCCTTTGGCAATTTTTCCACTTGAATTTCCTTAATGAGACCTGTAGATAATGAAAAGTTTTGTAAAAGTTTAGGAAAAGAAAAATGAAATCATAATTAGGATATGGTCACCATTTACTGAGTAGTCCCATGAATTGGAAAACATATGGATGGACTATAGAGCAATATTCACTTAAAAAGTTCTAATGCCATTTTGAGGAAACAAATGAATATCGCAGCACTCATATAGAAAATCGTTCTGGAGCATTCACAGTAACTTGCTTCAAGTTGTCTGCTACTATATATCTATTATAGAGAGAATGCCTTTTATTAGCTATATGTTGCATTTTCATATTTTTCATTTTATTGGGTATATCCTCAGATCTAGTAGCAAGCGAGACAAAAGAGTGTAAAACAAAAGAATAGGGAGATATTTTACTTGAAAATAAAGCCTATCACAAAGATAAGTAAATGTCATTTTATTCTTCCTAGATATGGGTATGATTTTTTTTTTAAAACTTAATCTACCACTTTAATTTCCAGGATGTTCCAGATTTTTACCATAAATTCAAGTAGTCTTCCTTTCCTATTAACCAAGAAAAGAGCATCTTCTGATGTAGCTCGGTGAGATTTTCCGGGGATACCATCCCACGGTGGTCCACTTGCCACTTCTTCTCCATTCTTCATTGCTGTGCAATTGATCCATGACAACTCTGTTCCATTTCTTTCTCTAATGAGTAAGCTTCCGTGAGTATCAACCAAAAATAAACTTCCATTATAGCTTCCCAGTGCTCCTTTTATTGCTGTTGGGTGCTCATGCCTTAGCCATAACCAAATCTTGTCAGTGTAAAGGTATTCAAAAGCTAGTCCATCTTCTGTAATGTGGAAAAGTGACCTATCTGCAAGCATCACTCTCATTCGGAAGTTAATGTCAATACTTTTTGTTAGAAAGTTGTATGGTTCTGTTCTACCACTTCCATGATAACTCAGAGATACATAATTTTGCTGCTCGTCTGCCTTGCGCTTTCTGCAAGGTATGTTACTGCATAAATCATGTTGTTCACTGATTGCAAGAACATCTTTCGTTCCTATAATACAGTTCGTAGGCCCACGTTCTTCTGTGCAATATTCTGCATTCCAACCTTCTGTTTCTGGTACATCTAAAACTGACCATTCATACTTGTTTGAAGCTTTCTTTCTTATGCTATTCACTTCAGTTGGTCCTGAATCATCACCTCCAATCCCAGGCAAATGCAGCTCTGCAAGTCTACCATCATCCAGTGAAAACATTATTCTTCCAGTTTGGACATGTACTCCTCTTATTCCTCGTGCAACCTTTGCATATTGGGGATGCAAATGATTTATCCAGAGGCCTTGCATTTCATTGCCATGATATCCACCTTGTACAATTAGAAACTACCAATTAATTTGTTTATAATTATGGGTTTTCCTATAATAATATCTAATAGTGAATCAAAACCTTAAGCCAAATGTGTCAGAAAATTTATCTATTGTCAATGCTCAAGATGAAAGAATTCAAAGAATGGAACATATATATTTTCCTTCCAAATGGTGATTTCAACAAGAACAATAGCTTCTAGGTTATTATCATGACATACTAGGTTTCAACTCAGAAAGTAGGAGAATATAAGAAGATATTATTTTTGTTTCTTCTTGTCCACTTAAGTGATAAAGTGTCATGAACTATTTTATGATTTCATTGATAAAGTCTAGCAGCTTCTTTGGTGAAAGAATCTGCTGCTTTTCTTATATCTCAGGTTATTGTCAGTAGCACCTTTTATTTAGCTTCAAAGGATGAAATTGGCTATTGTTATTAGGCCCTTTTCATCTTAAGTAAAGATGCTCTCTTCTTTAAATAAGTGTAATTGTACGGCTGATACTCCAGAGACACTACATAAATAGACACCAAAATATGGAGACTAAATATTTCCTGGCTAACTACAACATGGAAGTTGACATTGGAGCATACCTGAATGTTTAGGAAGATGATATTCAAATATGCATCCAGTGGTCGTAGTGAAGAACATTGTCAAAATCTTTTCATTTAATTCATTGTGGTGCACTGGTGTGATAGAACTCAACCGGTGATCCTTAGGTGCTCCATGGGCTATCCACTTCCACTTCCTTCTGTGCAGGCGTCTCTCTACTAAAAAACCATCCTGTAGATCTGTAAGTCCTTTAAAACATTCATATTGGAAATATGGTGGTAGGAATTTTCTATGACAAAATTTTTCATGTCATGTATTATCTAGTAGTAGTAAATCTCTTTAGTTATCATCTTAATTATTTATTTTTTTAGAAATCATCAAGTTCTGTTCCTGCCATTAAGCTCAAATTTGATTAGTGTCCACAACACAAAGGTTAAGCTGAACTTGTCTTTAATACCAGTTACTAATTATTAATAGTACTTGCCATATGAAATAATATATGCCCAAAATTTCTTGCTTTAACATAATATCAGCTACTCTAGATTGTACAGTTCAGGTCATAGTACAATATTTGACTGTTACCTTATAAGTTAAGATTCACAGTACCAATTGTATCTGCTCCTGCTACATGTCGTGCCATATGACTCCATAATATTGATTTCATTTGCTACATGTGGTGCTCTACCAGTAAGTAAATGGTAATATTCTACTATGTAATTAGTTTTCATTTGAACACATGTCAGCATTGAAGCCACAATTTACCTTTGTGATAAGGAAAAGAGATACTGATTGTACTCCAACTAAGCCATGCAAGGTACATCCTGTTGATGGTCTCAAAGAAATTTCTTCCATTGATGCTTCATTCTGTATATGCTTCTTCCATGATGGCTTGGAATTTTTGTCAAATTCATAAAGATCTCCACTGGAACTGCACTACATGATTTAGTGTTAGCATTACCATTTTCTATTAACCATATGCAGTTATCAATTTTTTAAGACTGACTTAGTGGTCTGACAATATGTGTTCTAGAAAAAAAAATGCACATGGCATAGAATTGCTTCATAACATCCTTTTGCTGACTGTTGTGGAGAAGTTAAATCATGAGTTGGTTGGAATGTTAAATGTGTACTCCTACGATCAGTCTATTGTACATCTATCTTCCCCTATATAACAAGGGTGGAAAACCACCATTGAGGTGACTAAATTACTAACCTTGCAACGTCAGCAAGTAGGCAATGTGATCAATCAAAGCCTACCAAAACCTTTCCTAAAATGATTTAATCTCTACCTTAGCCAGGCTCTTGGTTGACTTGTTTAATCTCGAAATAAGCTTGTGGGACTACACATTAGTCATGAGAAATCACATGCTTGAACAGATTTATACAGCTCAAAACGTCTGCAGCCAGCTGATTAATGGCATCTCAAAGTTGAGCATATTTTGACACTGTTGGGATAAGTTTTCACCTCTTATTTCATATTAGATAGGATGGTTAACTGAACTTTTGGATGCCAGTGTTGTAGCTATTAGGAAGTGGTTAGTATCCCTAATCATGCCTTACTTTGGACAAATGAACTTGTTGTCAATTTATAGTTGTTTACATATTAAAGAAAGATGCTTATAAGCAAGGTTCAAAAAATCAGGATCGGGATCGGCCTTCCGGAAAAACGATACGTATCGGCCGTATCGGTCGCTTAGATCGGATCGGACTTTTTAATCACATAAAATTTTAAATATTATTTAAAAATGCAGAAAAAATTTCTAAACATTTAGAAAAAATTTACCAAAAATAAGAAAAGAAAAAAGAAAAACTATGATGCAATAAAAATTGAAAAGAAGAAGAGATTAGAAAGAGTATGAGTGGAAGAAAATTAAAAAAGAAACATGCTGCAGTGAACAAGAAGAAGAAGAAAAAGAAGAAAAGAGAAGAAAAAGGGAGAGAGTGGAAGAAATGAAAAAACTGAGAGAAATAAAAATATTATATACCGAGAAATAATCATTATATGTAAGAAGAGAAAAAAAAGAAAGAAAGAGTAAAAGAAAGAAAAAGAGAGAGAGAGAGAGAGAGAGAGAGAGAGAGTGAAAAGAAAGAGTTCGAATCGGGCTTGTATTGGGATCAAGTTTGACCGATCCTAATCTGGATCGGTTGATACGGCGAACCATACTTATAAGGCATTGTAAAATGTAACTCTAAGAGGATTTGCATGCTAAAGGAGCACAAACACATGTAGGTCATGATATATATTCTTCTTAACAGCTATGCTGTAGCATCATGTCATCTTCATTAAATCTGTTTCCCAAGGCTTTCTTTGCCTGCTTTTATTTACACAATGAGGCAGAATAAGCTTAATATAAATTTTAAAAACTGTTAGAATAAAAAATAAAAAATATCGTCACTATCTAAAAATTTAAGCTTTTAAAGTAGTTGGTTGGTGAGTTAACATAGTATCAGGGCTAAGGTCCTAGGTTTGAATCCTGCTAAACTCATTGGTTATTTAATATATAAAACCTCTACCCATTTAAGCCAAAGTCTACTTTCTGAGTCTCAAAATGTCTTAAATCTAAAAGTAAGGAAGTGTTAGAATATAAAATATAAATATCATCGTTTTCTAAAAATCTTAAGTTTTTAGAATAGTTGGTGAATTAATACAATAATAATGAATTTGTTGTACCTTATTGTGAATAGAACTCCTGGCCTGATATTTCCAGTATCAGCTATAGCTGAAACATCGCCACCTGGAGGTCGTCCATAGTTAGCCCACCTATTTAACAATTGTGAAAAAGAATACTTATTAGGTGTCGTTATCTTGATTGTCATGAAAATTGATATATTTTAGCAATCTGTGAGATTATGGGCAATCCTTGCTGGCAGGGACTTAATTGAAAATTGTACATATAAGTTCTTACTGGCATATACTTAAATGAAAGCACATAGATGCAATACCAAATTAGCTGCTATTGGTTTCTCACTTTCTCCTACCTTAAAGGCTGCAGTTGACTGATCTCGATGAATGTGCCATTCATTGTTGATAGGAATAACCTCCTGAAAAGATAGATGAGTTTATGATCTTTACTAACATTCAGATAGATAAAGTCCTCTGAAAAGCAAAAAAAAGAAGGGCAACTGGCTGCGATTTTAAAGTTAAGCAAGAAATTACCATTTCTAACTATAAGAGAACTTGCTACCCGTGGAGTTCAGATATTTATGGAAAACTTGTACTTAAGATTACTCACTCTAGATCAGAGGATACAACACCCGTTTTAATTTGCACTTGCTGATTTGGGTCTATTTCTTCAGTTCTTGTACTTTGCTGATCAGACACAAGAATAAATTCCGTCCAAATAGGCTGTGACTTTTCATTCAGTTGCAGCTGAAATAGTCAGATATGAAAAGTTAACACTCTTCAAGATACTAGGTTTGATGGCTCAATTCTCTTTCAAGACTGAATATTTATTAATTTAGTGAAAACAAGAAACAGTTTCCACTGTCACTTAACTACTATGACATAATTTAACAGATTATAATATAGTGTTAACTATTGTTTAATTTTTTAGGCTGTTTCTTCATATCAAGAAGAAGATACAATTTTTTAATATTTATGTCAAATTCACATAAATATGCACATCTATAGTGTTTCTTATTGTATAAATTTTTGTATATATAATCTCATTCTTGGTTGTGTGACTATTTTGACTTAAAGGATGTGTAATTATTCCTTATGATTGTCTGAAACGTGTATCTTAGCATAGCACTTCCTATTACTTTTCAGTCTTTTCTTATTTGTGACATGTTAAAAGCCTTGGCATGCACAGTTAATTGCGTCTATTATTTCCATATCCAATAAGTTAAATGATCATAAGGTGATTTCCTAATTTCTAAGAACTTACATGTTCTGCTGACAGCTGAATAGATATGGTTCTTTTTTTTCTTTCTTTGTTCTACTTGTTTTCTAGCTAAAATTATCTTTGAGGTGATGGCAGATTAGTTTGTCAGTCAGTCCTGAATTTAATAGATCTAACTGAACACAAATGATAAAAGTGAAATAGTAGCAGAAAAAATATTTCTTTTCCTGTTGCTGTTTCCTTGCATGTTTTTGTTGTGGCCTATATAGCATCAAGTGGTTACAAGTTACAGATTTAAATCTAACTGAAGCTGAGTTTGATGTGTGTTCTTGAAATTCCAGCTCTATGATGTCTTAGGTGTGTCAAAACTGAACCTATATCTTGTAAAACACTTTAAAGAGTTCTATTGGATGCTATGTACCTGGTAGAGCTTTCCATCTTCTGAAAGAGCAAAAATAGTTTGATTCACAATAAAAGTAGATACAGCTCCACCAGCTGCAGTTGGGAGTTCATGGGGAGCAATAACCCACTGCACTCCATTCCAGAACCTCTCATAAATTGATCCACTTTGTCCCGTAACCCAGACAGATGCTTCTGACATTCTAGTTAGGGAGATTCTCTTTCTCCGTGGCAGAACTTGATCAAAATTATGTTGTCTCTCATCATTATCAATTCTTATATACTCTTTTTCCTGTGAAACAGAAATCAGCTTCTGCTTCTTGACCATGCTCTCAATTAATCCAACTTTTGTGCAGCTACTGTTGATACAGGACATCAGATCATATGGCAAGCTGATTTCGACCCAACTATTTGTCTGCTCTTCAAACTCCCAAAATCTGCTTGTTTTCTGCTTAAACTTTGCTTCTGGATTTCTGGTGGGAGGACCAGGACTCTCCGAATGACCAGAAAGAACCAATATTAGCAGCATATGGGCTGCCATACATATCATCCAACAGAGGAATCTTGAAGACAAACTGACCATGTTCAGTTAGCTTCTATTGTATCTGTCACAGGGAGTAACTGGAAGCCTGAAACGAATGAACTAGATCTCTTTCTGTTTGCAGATATCATTTGAGGAACACCTCTGACAGATTTAAGGTGAAGCTTGATTTCTAATAGGAGAAAGCTCAGAAAGAAAGAAGCATCACCTTTTTCTTTGGAAACATAGACAGACGCCTTTCTACTAAAATTCCTTGTATGTAAAAAATATCTTGTAGAAGGATCTTACGCTTTAAGATATCTGGATTTCTTTTATAAGTCATTACCAACTAACGTGGCATGAGAGCAATAAAGTCACCTGGATGAAGGTCTTGAGGTTAGCTTTCTTTCTTTTTTGTTGGTTGTCTATCCGTTGCTTTCTCAACCAACCACCTAAACCAATAATTTTGTAACAGGAGCTTGTCATACCTTCAAATTACGGTCTACGTACCTAAGATTTGATCTGCATACTTCTATCATAAGCACACACATATATGTGTTAAATTAGCCAGAAATTTTGTGGATATCCATTAAGATTATAATGTTTAGTAGAAATTGGATTATGTCTTGCTACTGCAGTAGATGGTTTCTTATGGGAACCAATCATCTAGTTTCCAATTTGCTATACTAACCACTACCTTGACTGCAGGTAATCAGCAAAATTGGAAGGAGCTCTGAGCTGACCTAATCTACCAAAAATTTCAAACACCAAGTCATCACCAGGTAAAAAATTCTTTTAGACTAACATCTGCATCGGTAAGCGTAACGTGAGCCATTCATCATTAATTTTTATCAGTAACATCAATAACATATTATTGCATTTTTCTTTCTTTTATCCTTTATTTCAATACTATTCCATGGTACTATTATAGGGTGAGTGTTGGAGACATCATTGTCATTCAATTCGTATCTGATGGTTGTGATCATAGTTTTATATGTATAGGATGTCTATTTAGTTTATGGGGGATTAATCATAAAGCATATCATATATCCATTGCCTGCACCTGGACAAGCATTGACTTATAATTACTTAAATCTCCTCCAACGGATCCCATCTAGGTGGGCCCCGCTTCTTGGGAATCTCACCCGTTAAGTGACGTCAGCGGATGGAATCTCGGCGGCTGCCATGTTAACTAGCATGCCACGGAATCTTTTATATTATATATTTTCTTTTGTTTGTCGCCATGAAGATTCTTCCACTGGTTGTGAAGTCTCCTTAGTTTTCAGACCCAAAAAAAAAAAAAAAAAAAACTTAGTTTAGTAATAAAGAGGTTCTGTTTGTGGTCAGTTTACTACTTAAGATTCATTTGCTGTTTGGGTCTACGAGACTATTTTTTTGGTCTTAAGTATGCGTCTATAAGATCATTTGCATTGCTCCACGCAATTATACGCTAATAAGTAGTAGAGTTTCGATGTGATCGAGATAAAATTATAATTACATTGAGCGAGTAATTTTTATATGATTGAAAAAATACTCCTTAATTTATTCATGAGATGAATTGGCAAATAGGTCATTTTGGAACGCTGAGTAATATTTTGAGGTAGATGGCTAGTGAACATCTCTTTGAACAGTTGAATTGACAACACGGGCTTATATACTAGTCCATTAATGCACTGATCACGTGCTATGCACGTGGCTTACGGTCTTTCAAAGAAAGTTGGTGGCCCTCTTTCAAGATATGGGCTTACCCTTACCTTGTACTGCTTTAAAGTCTCATCAGTTGGGCCAAGCCTTTTTAGGCACTCTGTATATCTATTACTTTTGGTATTGGATATGCCAAGTGTGTGTGTACATATATATATATATATATATATATACGAAGCACATTTTTTTCAATAAAGATGGGTAGTAACTTCTTTCTCTTGCTTTTTCTGATAAATGCCAAATTCTTCAAGTTAGTAACCTAAATAGAGTCCTCAAATGATTTGACCTACTTGGATATGCCAAAGTATCTGTCCATTTGAACTACCTGATCCAATCTCTAGTTTCACTAAAGCCTCTAGGTATAATAGACAATCAAGGACAAGCTTAAGTTTCTCAAAAAGTAGTGAAAACAAGAGGATTTTCTTGCAGGAAGCTAGAACCGCCAGGCTGTAGAGTGTAGAGAGACTGCTTCCCACTCTCTTCTCCTGTCTCCTTTGATGACTCTCTCTCTCTCTCTCTCTCTCTCTCTCTCCCCCGTTGTGACTCTCTCATTCCCACTTTTAATAATTAATAAGTTATAACTGGGCTTCACCCACTTGTGTCAAAAGAAAAGGATAAGTGCAAGTTTGAGAGTATTCTATCCTCTAGGGAATATGACCATGACATGCAAAGTACCTCATCCTAGAAATTCCCTTGATTCACAGTAGCAAAACAGCATGTGAATGCTCAGTGTTGTTGTGTTGAAGCCTCACCATATGGATTTGCTTTTGAGAATCCCACTTGCAATTTCTTTCATTCTAAGGCTTTCAGTACATAGCAGCAGTTCCAATTGCTCCCCTCAGTGTGTACCTCGCCATAGAGGTAGATCTATTCACTCTCCTACTGGCCTTTTGTTTTCACTCTCCTCATCTTCTAGGACTCTAAAGAGCCACCAAAATAATATTAACATAATAGCAACTTGCATCAAATAATGTCTCATTTCAGTACTTTGAACAAGAGATATTACTTGCTAATATTCGTTGTAGTGAGTGTACGGTTTGCGTAATCCAGCATCTGTTTCCTGTTAACCTCTTCTTGCCAATGCATGATGCTCCCATTAACGCGCATGCAAGCGAATAAAGCTTTCTTTCTCTATATTTTATCTAACCTAGTGTTTTCCATTATAGGGTACTCTCTTGCTACTCTTGTAAGCAACACTGACTGAGCCTATTAATTTAATGAACTGCTTTAATTATCATCCAAAAGTCTGATTAAATTATAGGGGGTGAGTATTGTAGCTCTTAATGGTGTTTTGCAATGCCAGGGCAAAGTTTCATAGGAAGTGGATAAGGAAAACTCCCCACATCAAGGTTCTTGCAAGTGGAGATTTTAGTACTCTTTCAGAAGAGTATAAACTAGTGTATTAGTAGATTGTGTCACCTAGTATGATGTTTAAGGGCTGCGCTAATATCCTAGTGACACTCAGTATGTAACTGAGGTTACAAACATTATAAATTTAGCAAACAAATTTCATTTATCACTGCGTTGCCTACTTCAACATATGACTAGTTTCCTCTACATGTATTTCTCCTGCACAATTTACTACTCGAATCATATCTAGTATTTTTAGTTCATTTCCTTCTTCCAAAGATTTTTCCAGACAAGTTTTTTTTTAAGGCAAATCGAAATCGTACAATTCTCGGAACTTGAATCCTTGACCTTGACCAGATAATTTTCATCTATTAGCAAAACTAACCAAATGCTACAGAATGTCTCATAATAGGTTCATTTATTATCAGCTACTTCTCTTAATTATTCTCGAAAAGAAAAATACTTCTCTTCATTCATTGGTAATGCTCTTTTGGGAATGTTAGCAAATAGCAGGTTGTACAACTTGAAACAAGAGAAGGTGAGAAAGATAAAAAGGCAAGGAAGTTACTGGCTTCATTTTGTACATAAAAAAAAAAACTTAGAATATCAATGTTCTGACACACTAAGCATTGGGTAGTTCTCATTGGTTGAGGACATATCTGGATGTTTAATGTTATATCCTCTCATCTCCTAAAAGAATAAGAGAGGCTTACAAAAGCTGGGAAAGATGGTAGGCTTTATTCTTGATGATGCACACACATGATCACAAAGTATTAGTTGTCTTTTTCATGTCCTAGTTTTTTAAACTCATGAGATTCCCATTAAAGTATTTGATGGTAGATTAGCACAAAGTAAGTTTTAAAAGAAGAGGATGTTTCCACTTGTTTAGTGCACCAAGCTCCTTTTCCATGCTTTGATTTCAAACTCAGATTCCCATTAAAGAATGTGAGGATATTTTTTAAAAGAAGTGGGGGCATTGAGAAGTGGGAGGAGAGGAGATAGCTATCATATTGGGCCTTGTTTTTTAATTCCTTTGTTCCCTTTGCAAAGCTAAAGAAATCCCCCCCTTGATGCTCCATTAAGTGCCACTTGCAATTAATTACACCACTAGTGGTACTATCTTTGGTTTGATGGCTAAACCTTGTGATAATACACCACGTGGCACCACCCCAGGCAAATCACAATGATCCTTAGATGAGTCATTGGTTTCTGAAGCCTTTTACTATTGGTAGTAGGGTGCCCTAAAAATTAGGGCACATCATCCCAAAACTTTACATCTATGTGTCATCAATAAGGTACAAAAAAAAAGGGAATTTTTTTTCAGTTGACAGTATACTGCAATAATACCTCCCACACTCATGGAGGTGCAAATACAATATACTCTTGTTTGCATTCAAGTCCTCAAAATTTTGTTATTGCATATTTGATTGTGGATCTCTAAGATTGATCTGAAAATTTTAGGTTTAATAAACTAATTAGGGTTTAACAGCAGTTTGCCAGTCTCAATCTAGAGGAGATATAATGACATACAATCATGTGATGTGTATACTGAAGTGTAGGACCAAGGTAGCACATCAGTTAAAAATGGATGATGTTAATGTTGTCTGTGATGGAAGACAATGTGGACCACCAAAGAAGACGACGTAAAAGAAGATAAAAGAAAGTATTCTTCTTCTTCTTCTTCTTCTTCTTCTTCTTCTTTTGAGAAGTTATAAAAGAAAGTATTCAGATTGTGAGCAGCTTTACCTTCAATCCTACTAGTATTCAAAGTATCGTACACAAGCATTGGTTCTTCATGCAATACTGCATCATATTCTGAGTTTGATATGAAAATTTTGATGAAGACATCAACAAAAGATCAACTATTAACATCTTAGACATGTTAATAGTTGTAGAATATCAAAGCTTTTCTACCATTTGTAGAGTTAAAGGCCTGAATATCAATTATTAACATATTCTCAATCATGGTAGGAAGATTGACATATTCTCACTAATCTATTCATTACCACTTCGTACAGATATGTTCCAATGTTCAAGGTGTGGACTACAAATACAACTCTCCAAGTGAAAGATTGATTTACTCAACTGAAGATATGCAGATTGGTGGGTTCATAAGAACTGATGTAATCAAATGTTGGAAGAACATAAATCTTTTCTTTCTTTCTTTCTTTCTTTCTTTTGAATTAAAGAGCAGAAATATCAGCTAGAATTTAATCGCAGTCCTCAAGTTGTTTTCCTACCACACCAAACGACTCAATTACCTTCCTTATGATACGACAAAACTTTACATTAATAAACGAGTACAAAATTGAACAGCAACTCACCACCATGGTCAGAAGCTTGAAGATTCTATAAGAGTACCTCAGCATCCATCTCTACTGTAATGTAACCTTGTCGTATTTCCCTTGCTCTTCTCTTAGCCCCTCGAGATGGCCCCCGTTTCATAGCACATCATTGGAGAGTTTTGGACAAAAACTTTCCCGGAGTAGAATACTATTTTAATTATAAAATATGCTGTTGTGATATGAAAAAGATTTATAAGATGAATTGATTTTGTTTTTTTTCTTCTTAACTATCTGCGCTTAGAATCATAAAATAAAAATAATTTCAAATTTATTGTATAATAATTTATAAATTATTTTTCTTAAAAGCGTTTTATTAAATAAAAAGACTATATGTTTTATTTCGTCAAATTTTAATCTGATCCTTTAAAATAACCATACTACACAATCGAGTCATTAACTGAACTGGTTAAGTTAAACCATCCAACCACATAATATTTTTTTTCATAATAATTATATAAAATTAGAGTTTATTTTATAATTTTTTTGGTCATAGGGAAGTGTACCATGATCTCATTCATAGCGTAACTCAGCACTAACGACAAAAGTGGGTCCACCTTCTGCCGTAGCGACAGCATTGCTGTTGTTCCTGTCAACGTGCATTTCAAGTAGGCAAATGAGATCTATGTTATGATCCCTATTCAGGTCACAGCAACGGTCCAGAGCCTATTTTTCCGAGGCTCCTCTATAATTCCATATTAGGGCTTTGATCATTGTCACAGTCAAGGAAGGAAAGAGAGAGAGAGAGAGAGAGAGAGAGATTAGCAAAGAGATACATTGTACTACTATTAGTACTACTATAGGTCTTTTCGAGTTCTTACTCTATCCAAAATTAGCAAAGAGAGAGAGAGTGAGAGAGTGAGAGAGTGAGAGAGAGAGATTGTACTACTCTTTAGGGATCACCAATAGGAGGAAGCATAAAGTCATGGAAGAAATCTTCTTTTGAAATGAGTTAAATTCTCTTGTATATAAATTTAATTCAAGAATCTAGACTACTTTATGTACTCATGACTCTTTAGATATTGCTACTTATATCACTCTCCAAAAATTCAAGCACCCAACAGCCAAAATTTTCTGACTGATGAACTCTGAGAAAGATCAGTTGTAATTTTATTAAGGAAGTAATTAAGATGAGAAAGTTGTTGAGTAATCTATAGATCCTTTACATATGCAGAAAACAACCATCCCATAATTACAGTGCAGGATACTAGTATTAGTATTAGTATTAGTATTCTTCCCTAAAGTTAGTCGTCAGAATCCCAGCATCCCATATCTCTTTAATCTTGAGCCTACTCTTTTTCTCCTATCCAGAGAGGGAGCTAAACCTTTCCTTTTTTTTTCCCCCTCTCTCTCTCTCTCTCTCTCTCTCTCTCTCTCTCTCTCTCTCTCTCTGAAAATGACCACATACTCCATTAGCTTTTAGGTATTTTTAGTCCATATGGGTGCATCTCAGAATATTATGCAGAGGAATCAAAGCTAAAGTTTTAACCTTTGGTGGGGTCCAAGAAGAGGAGCCACTCTTATTACCAACATATAAATATACCATGGCCAAGAAACTTGGTATTCTTAAATAGGATTGGTTTCTTGGCCCTCTACATCACTTGCCTCATTGCCAAGTGTGTTATGTGAGCCATGGAAGAGCTTGATTGGTGCCGCACCCAGATTCTAATGTGGTTCAGCAGGTAGAAAGTAAACTTTTGGTGCTTTTATTTTCCACTCATATTCCTGGATTAAGAATCCTCTGTACGAGTTTTTCTCTTTTGGTCTTGCAGATGAGATAGAAAGAGACCAAAAGAAAGTTTCTAGGATAAGATTTTGATCTCATTTTGGCTGTTGGGCTTTCTTGGGCATATGCCTTGCATGATATCCTACATATATGCCACCTTGGTTATGTTCATTTGGTTTGTAGCTGATTGATGTAGATTATTACTAGACAAACATTCTGATTGGTCTTGCCAAGAATTAAATGGCAAAGTAGATCTCCTATTGGGCCTCTAAGATTCTTGCAAACTGCTTGAAATGGTTATGGGTGGGGGGCAACAAGCCAATGTCCATGGCCTATCAAGGCAAGGCTCTATTTACACCCTCACCCTCAACGAAGTCCAGAGCCACTTAGGTGAGCCACTCCATAGCATGAACCTCGACGATCTCCTCCGGCACGTTCTCCCCTCTGCCACGGACTTCGAGGCAAACACCTCGGCGTCCGGCATCATCAGCATGCCGCGCGCACTGAGCAAGAAGACGGTCGACGAGGTGTGGCGGGGGATCCAGCAAGGCCAGAGGAAGCATGGGGCCGGAGAGCCGCCGTTCGGGGAGATGACTTTAGAGGATTTCCTCGCGAAAGCCGGCTTGGCTTCCGATGGCTCTGAGCTAAGTGCACATAGGATTCAGCAACACTATCATAATAGTAACCAGTGCCAGAACTATCACGACGGTGTGGGGGCTGTTTTTGATCCCCAGACTCCGGGGAGGAAGAGAGGCGCCGCCGAGGATGCGGCGGCGGAGAAGACGGTGGAGAGGCGCCAGAAGAGGATGATCAAGAACCGCGAGTCCGCTGCGCGTTCAAGGGCTAGGAAGCAGGTGGTAAATATTATTGTTCACTTCTTCTTTTACCTTCGTCGCAAGCATTAGTTACTACAACAACAACTACTACAAAGTCTTATAGACTCAATACTAACACGTTAGTTGATATATGTTACTTTTCTTAATTAAGATGGTATGATCCAAGAAAGTTGACAGTGTGTATGATTACTTTGATGGACAGGCATACACTAATGAGCTGGAGAACAAGGTGTCTCGCCTGGAAGAAGAGAATGAGAGGCTCAGGAAACAGCAGGTAGATTGAATATTGATTGTATTTTTCACTTTTCTTTCTTATCTACAAATACTAAAACAGTTTCAATTCATGTGGAGTGGACAGTACTAAGAGAAGAGTAACATGAAAAGATTTTAAGTAGTAGGATAAAAAAAGATGCTCTATGAGACTATAAACCTTTCAGAATGTGTGCAATCTGCACGTAGGCCGTGAGGCTAATGGTGCGGCCGACTAAGCTGTCGGGCAGGGTAGACTAGTATCGAATTGTGTTTTGGTTAGTCATGAGAACCTAATTTCTCCTGATCTGTGTAATCTCATCTTCCATAACACCTCACCGCCGCCAGACGGTGGCTGAGGGGTTTAGCTTAATCCAGCTCTCTATTTCAAAATAATAATAATAATAATAATAATAACAACAGATATTACAAAGTTTATTGCCATAAAAGCTAAGGAGAAAAAGAAAATTTATGACATGGGGTAGGTAAGAACAAAGATTTGGAGGTCTCAAAAGAACCAATACATTTCTATGACCATCTATAAAAAAAGAATAATAATAAAAGAAACATTAGTCCTTTAGGTCAAAAGATCTTCTTTTAGTCTACTGAGTTGAATTTTTACACTTCTCTTATTTTCTTAAGACGAGCATCAATCGCTCAGAGTGGTTGAGACACCTGACTCTCTACTGAGAGTTTGACTTTCCTCCGTGACGGTTTAGGGTGTATGTAACATATTGGAAGTCCTAGAGTGTCTTAGATAAGAAAAAGAAAGAGAATAGCTAGTAGGAAAGAGTGGTCTAGAATAGCAGGCACTAGAAACACTCTTTTTTTCTCATTGTCAAAATAATTTTCCTCATGGAAAGAAAGCTGACCTATGTTTTATATCACTTTACCTGCAGGAGTTGGAACCAGTAATACACTATGTACCACAACCAGAATCTAAATGCCAACTTCGCAGGACAAGTTCGGCTCCTTTCTGACCATATCCCTATGCTAGAACAATGACAGTAGTTTCAGCTCTCCAACTTGAGATTTTTGAGGATGATTTGTGGAGCTAAATATTTTGCTGCATTTGTTGCTGCTACTGTTGCTGCTTGTGGCTTCTAACTAACTGGCATTGGTCAAATGCAAACGTCTAAGCCATATCTTTGGGAATGTAAAGACAACAGCAAGAGTTCATTTAGTAAAATTTTCTGTGTTCAGATTAAGTTCCCTCCCGGGTCAATTATGTTAAGAATGAACAATCAACTGAAGTTGTTGCCATTTATCATTCAGTAATATTTACTTGAAAATGTGAAGCATATGATGTTCAACCTACAGATTTTCGAGCTCTGCAGCTTTCTTATTAAGGGGCATACATTGCAATGATTTTTAGTGACCTTAAACCCATGAAAAAAAAATTTACATCAGCCCATAAGCATCTGCCTGTCTGAGCAATTCTTGTTGCGTAGGGCGAAAATGAGCAGGTAGCATATCCCTACCGAATGAAAAAGGCAAGAAGAATTTCTGTACTAATGATACTTGAAGTGATTCTTACAACTCACTCTGCATTAGCTTTGTTCAAGAGATATTCCTGCAACACATGATGCCTACTGTAAAGAATGGGGGACAACTTCAGGAAGTCAGGAGGTTTCTATGGTATGTACCTTTTAGCTGTTATTCAGGATCCTCATAGTCCGGAAATATCAGACGTAGGTCCTCATTGTCTCTATAAACTTGCACCAGAGCTGCTGCCTTGTAGGCAAAAAATCCCATCATTCCTGGAACAAGCTGCAAATGTAGAAAAAC
This sequence comes from Typha angustifolia, assembly GCF_048772165.1. Taxonomy (NCBI): domain Eukaryota; kingdom Viridiplantae; phylum Streptophyta; class Magnoliopsida; order Poales; family Typhaceae; genus Typha; species Typha angustifolia. The sequence continues at coordinate 2,431,873 of NC_133252.1, read as the reverse complement.
CACATTAGAGATCTCCACCTCTGCAAATTTGAGGAAGTCTCTAAGCAAAATGAACACTTCCGCAATATGAGTTCCACTATGAAGTCTTTGTACAAAAGATTCATCTCATTATAAGTTAGTTATTTAAAGGTTCTTGAATGAAGTTGAGTAAGCTTCATCTTTACGCCACGGTGCATTTCAGGTCAATACACAAGAACTTCAACAGACGAAATACTTTGGAACTTAACAAGCTAAAGAGATTGCTTCAGCCATGTAATGAAGAGGTACTAAATACTTACACAAGCTATTAATAGATCCTTTGAATTAACTACATGGCTGAAGAGAAATTTTTCAGTAGTTCCTAGGAAGTTGGAGAAAAACTTGCATCCTTATATATGGCATCTTCAATTTCATTTTACTTCTTAAAGTGTCTACATGTATGTTATGGTGCACAGTGGGAGCTTTCTCAGATATTCATCAAACCCAATGCAATTGTGGGCTTCAACAATGGTTATAGTTGTTAGGAAAATCAACATGGCACATAGCAGGATGACAGAAATTTAAGCTAATAGACAAGTATGGAAAACATCGTTCAAAAACCACATTTCAGGAATGAATAAAATTGACTCAAAATACTGAAGCATGTCTTGACTTCCAGGGAAGAATCTCCTACGAATGTACTAGAGAAGGTCAATCGAGTGTCCTACCTGGAACTCAAATAAATCATTATGGAAATGATTTGATAAGGCCCAGAATCCATATATTGCTGCAGGAATTACGAGCCTCGGAGATGACAGAGATACTGTAGTCCCACTCAATATTTTCTCCACGGAATTCTTCAAATCCTCACTTCTTATTCCAATTTTTCTTTATGCAGTCACATCGTTGAGAAAACTAGTTTCAGACAATAATTAAATATGGATATGTAAGAGTAACAATAATGTTGCAAACTTACTTCTTCAATTTCTTCCCCAAAAAAATTTCCGGAATGGCTTCCTTTGACAGGTTGTCTGTGTGATAACACAGAAGCTGAAGGTACAAGCAACTGTTCTACATAGTAAGACGCATAATTGAAGTACTCAGAATGTTATATCAAAGCCAATCAGAAATATTAAGTAACAATTAACATAAGACATGAAGTTCCATGTTTTGCTAATGACAAGTGGTAATAAAGAATACAATAATACAACCAGAAAAAAATTAACTCATCAAAAACTATGGCTGAAATTCTAGAAACTTTCAAGAACTTATTCTCATTCCCTGTCATGCACTAAAATGCTTCTGCTCAGTGTTAGCTTCAACTGACCTGCAAGAATATATATTGTCTATCAAAATTGGGCTTCATTTTGGCTCTTTGCCTTGCTCATGCCTCAAGGATCAAGATCAGTTCTTACATCAAAAGTTATTATCTCTTGTTATAGAAATTTAGACCTCCTATAGAGGGAGCAATGATCCCAACCTTTTCCCCATCTTACTCTAAGGAAGGTCTAGTTTGGTTAGTGAACAAAATAGGATTTTTTCCCTTTTTGGAGGTGGGGGTTCTCACCATTCCTAGCAAAAATCTGCATCATCACTTTTTGCAATACATAAAATCTCCTAGCCAAAAATAATCGACACTTGGGTAACCAGTTTTACTTGGCATTTGGAAGGTTTATAAGGGATTAACTAGTTGCAGCTAAACTCTCACTACAAATAATAGCAAATTCATCAATAAGGTCTTAGCATTGGCTACTATAGATTGCAACCTCAAGTGTCTCCAGGAAATTGTAGGAAAAGTTATCATCAAACTGTGATAAATAAGTCAATGTCCCAAATCTTTCCCCTGGCAGATGACATACTATGACAACAAAAACAATTGTGAGGGGTTGAAAGGAATTTGAAGATAAATAAATTATATCATCCTATAGAAGAACTAACCTGAAAAGAACACCAAGAGCATAACTTGCAGCAACCTGTCAGATTAAAGAAGTGATTGGTTAATTAATGGATTAACAATGTGCATACTATTAGAGATCATAAAGTCAGTAAAAGTGTAAAACAAAACTACATACATTATAAACTATAAAGTATGAGTAGATTGCTCCAACTACTATGGTATATGAAGTGCCTTTGACCATTTTTAAGATGCCTTAATTTTTTAATATCGAAATAGGTATATACCTCTTCAATTTGCTTTTAAATGAAGTAATGAAAAATGAATTATCTGACAGCATGTATATTCTTTCATGGTTCATAAATTTAATAGATAAACTCAAATTGTAAAGCATTATAATCTACCTCAACAGAAAAATTTAGCAAACAATATACACTGCAAGCAGCTCCAATTCCAGTGGTCAATAGCAGTAGTTCACTTTTAATCTGCAAAGCAGTGGAAGAAAATGGCAAGAAAGAAAAATAAGAAGTTGGTCATGGAAATCTTGCAATCTCTTAAACACTAGTAGTAAAACCATATATGTAAATTTCGTGTTCTATCTCATGCCCCTCTTTTGATTTTCTGAATATGTCAGCACTTCACTGTAAATATTTACAGAGCTATAAGACAATAAAAACAATGATGTGTGGGAACAGGAAGGTTGGTAGTAATCAAAAGAATCCTAAGGTAGAAAGAGAAAAGAATAGGACAAAGAGGTAGTACCGCCTCATATTTTAATATGTTGAGTTTCCTCCGCTTTTCACTTTCATCCTGCCAATTCTGTCATCAAATATGACAAGTTGCCACATATCAAAATATAACTCCGTTACACCAAAATCCCCAGACTATCGCATGCTAATATATAACTTGACAATATGGCATCATAACACAACTACAGTCATGTAAACCAGACCTTGGCTACTAATTTCTTATTCACTGGAGCACTTATATCACCAGAAATCCAGTCTCTAGTTGTTGTAAGCTTCAAAAATCCACCATTAGTTTCATCTTCGACCACCTATATTAGAATATATATATATGTATATACACACACACACATTTTATTAGAGAGATTCAGCAATAGCAAAATCTTATCAAATTGGCTTAAAGATCAGATAATCATTACATACATGTATACAAAAGCAAATAAAGTTACATTACTTCATCATATTGCTGAATGTTTTCTTGCATAATGGTAGTTTCCAATTCATCAACTTTGAAGTCGTTTCCTCCCCATAGCATGTCAGAAGCTTTTGATATAAAATCCCCATTCAATTGTCTCTCCTTTAAAAATATTTGCATCACGTCCTCTCCAGCAATATCACTACCTATGTAAAAAACAGTTTAGCACTTAGCCGAAAGTATCTTTGATATCTTACATTATATGAAACAATAATACAAATTTTACCAATGAGGCAAAGAAACTAGCTGCAAAAGGACCATGAATTAAACTCAAAGCAATATCACTGCCTATGTAAAAAACAGTTCATCACTTAGCCGATAAAGCAGCTTTGATATCTTACATTATATATCAAACAATAATACAAATTTTACTAATGAGGCAAAGAAACTAGCTGCAAAAGGACCATGAATTAAACTCAAAGCAATATCATTGCCTATGTAAAAAACAGTTCATCTCTTAGCCAATAAAGTAGCTTTGATATCTTACATTATATGAAACAATAATTCAAATTTTACAATGAGGCAAAGAAACTAGCTGCAAAAGGACCATGAATTAAACTCAAAGGTAACAACAAGATTCCATCTTTTCCTAAATTGACTCAAAATTCAGATAAAACAACGCATAATCCTTCAGGCGGAATCAAAACCCAGCTGCCCATTTCTCTAGCAACGACCAAGAACCCAATTCTATATATATATACATATATATATATATATATATATATATAAAGGTACGGCAAACAAAAAATAAAATTAAACTCCAAGATCCGGTCTTTTTTTTTTTCTAAAATAACTCAAAATTCAGATAAAAGAGCAGAGCCCAAATGCGATGCCTTCAATCGGAACCAAAACCAAGACGAAAGAATCTACCTCGAAGAGAACCTCGGAAGAAAGAGACGCGGAGAGATCTCCTCCCAACCCGATGGGCATGGCCACGCAAGAACCCACCCGCGAGAAGACTAGACTTGGGGCTCACAAACTGAGAACACCTCGGGCCAAGAAACCCAACTCGTAACGGAGTCTCCATGGCCAAAGACTTCCCCCAAGCTTCTCAGATAGACGAGCTAGTTACCGTTATCATGGAGATTGGAGAAACCCCCCCTTAAAAACCACCAAACTAGACAACTAGTGGTGCGGGTAAATGAAAAGGAATTATACAACCCTATCCGCTCCGATGCTTAAATAAAATATCTTCCAAACCGGGTTGCGGATTCCAAGCGCGATTGGATAGTTTGGATCCGAACCCGATCTTGGAATTGGTTCTCTCTCTTTAACATACTCTATTAGTCCAACTCATTCATTATAAATGAATTATATAAAAAAGGGGTTATTAATAACGTGAACCTTTCTTTGGTTTCATATAAAATTTAACCCATTATTTTTAGATTTCTTTTCCGTCCTATTAGATTATAAGAACTAATTCACTAACAAGTTACACAAGTGTTTGAGTGAGGAAAACAAAAACTATGTCCAAAAGTTAACACTCCAAAGATCAAAAAGAAAGGAAAAAAGAAAAGAAAAAAGAGGAGTGAAAGAAGGACTAATTCATTACATCCGCCATCCACTAGTTGTAACATTAGCCACCACAACCATGGCCAAATCCAGAAGCTCCTCCTCATATATGTCAGCACAATCTTCCTTTGTTCCACAAGGCATCAAGCAGTCACGGCAGAGAGGGCAAGTAGCTCTCTTGTGCTCAAGCCATGTATCCAGGCAACTCCTGTGGAAGAGATGCTTGCATCTCAACTCTCTGATCTCTTCTCCTTCCTCAATCTCACATAGACAAAACACACACACCACCTCTTGCTCAGTTGACATGTCTCTCTTGTAATGAGTTATGCTCATCTCTGCATCACATCTTGCCTTCATCAATGGTGAATCCGGCAAGCTAGTGTGCATGTGGCGATGAAGGTTGAACGATGAGTCTGATGGCCATCTGTAGTGGTCTCTTGCTTGAGATTGCATTGCTCGAGTCACGAGCCGGCCGACGGCTTCAGTGAGAATGATGAGGAGGAGGAAGCAAGCGAGGAACATGATGAACATGAGTAGAAGTGTCACTAAGCTTGCCATTTGCATGCCACTGTGTGAGAGAACAAGTAGAAGAAGGTATAGTAGCTAGATAGGGGAGAGAGGGAGAGCTTTTATAGTGCTTTAAAATTTTAGTAGGATGAAATCTTGAACGACATTGTAAATCTTTTCTTCTATAACAAGTTGGAGATTCTTTAATGATAAAATGACATTCATTATCTTATCCTTCATAGGGACCCAGATAAGGTTCAGGAAAATCTCTTCTTGTATCTCTTCTTGCAGTATATTGGTGGCTACTAATTGGAGTGTCTTGTAACCATGCTTAATGCTTATCTACATTAATTACATTAGTATTATCCATCCTTTTATCGACTTCAGTTGGTTAGATAGACAATCGTCTATGATATCAACTAATTGTCTTCAGATTGCCATAGAGATACTTGCATCATTTATTTGGTACTTCGCTAAACTTGATAATGCAATGAAACAGTTCACCTTTTATTTAGTTTTCACATGATATATGCAACTATATTTTAGTAATATTACTAGTACTAGTACTTGATAACTATATACATATATTAATTTATTATATTTTTTGATAAATGTGTGAACGATTATGATGATGATTATGATTGATGAGGAATTGAGTCCAAAGGTGATGAACATGAAGATAAGAAGATTTTAGTTAGAAGTGTCACCAACTTTGCCATTTCCACGCCTTCAATGCCTCCATAGACTTTACGGAAAGACAATGAAAGGAGAGTGAGTGAGTTTAAATACTCCTCAACTTTAGATCATAACTATAAGCTTTAAAATATTCATTTCATTGGCCAACTTGGAGATCCCTTTTTATACTTCTCTATTATTATTTTTCCTGGGTCTCTTTCTATGTAAAGAAGATACATTCCCTTGTCCCATGATGGGCTAAGATAAAGTTCATAATAAAGAAATCAAGGACGTCTTGCTGTCTAGCTTCTTGATCATATAAATTATCCTTATATTTTAGATATACGGTAAATAATTGCAACTTGCGGAAATCATGCAATTTATATTTCATTTCTTGTAGCTTTTGTTCTTTCGAGATGCATTTATTGAGGTGTGGACCCGTATTTAATAAAGTTTTTTTTAGTGCTTAGAGCTCAATCAAATCCATGCATCAAGTTAATTATATAATTGTGGAGGAAGGTTTAAGTTAGTGCTAATCCATAATCCATAATCTGGACAAGGTGGAGGAAGCTTTAGTTATATAATTAAAGCTTTTGATTAGAATGAAATGAAGCAAAAAAAACTTGGCTAATCCATAATTTAGTTTAGAAGGAATAATTTTCTTAGTCATATTTTGATTCAATGCTCTTCTTCTTCTTCTTCTTTTTCTTTTCCATTTGTTTCTCCACCTTTGCCTATAAGATTCAATTACCCACTTTTTGTTTCACTCTGCAAAACTACTGAAATATTTCTTATTATATATGGAAACCATAAATAATATACAATAAATCTTAAAATTACTTTTATAAACTAAAATAAAAAAATGAGCAATCATGCAATTTTTTTATAAAGAAAAAACTATTACGATTTTGTATGCAAATGAGTCAAAAAAATTCCTATGGATTTTCAAGAAATTCCTTGTTAATGAAGATATTATTATTATTATTATTAGGCCAATGTGTATATTAAAAAAACAAAAGTAGAGGTCCACACAAAAGCACCAACAAAAGCAAGAAGAATGGTTGCTGTGGCTTACCTTCTAGTGAGAAGGACATGGTCTGACATTATATTTATATTGAGGACTTCATGCCTAAAAGGGGTCATGAACTTTCTATATACTCTTGAGATATCTTGTCCTTTTAGGTTTAATGTATCTATCTTGTTAATTATACCCTAACATATGGATTGAGCATATAATATCCTAAAGAAATTAATATATGAGTATGGGCTTTCTTTATTAAAGGAGAGTAGATTTCGAGTAATTATTCAATGTCGCTAGGACTTGAAGTCAGAAATTTTTTACAACATGAGTTTTTTTTAACTAACTCAAAAACTCTTAATGCTATTAGAATAAGTTTTTGTAATTCTACATCTAGAGTTAACTTTTTTTTATTTATATGGAATTAGATCATAGAAGTTGAAGCATATAGTAAACACAATTTGAGCACTTAGTGTATATGTTGTGCATCTCTACCCGATGATATCTTAGTTGTAAAACGTCAACTATTACAATAATTAAGTAATCATCCCTACAAATTTGGAATTTTAGAACCACTAGTTTGTCTTAACTAACACCCACTATATCTACCTAACAAAAATCATATCATTCCAAATTAATTTGTACGAATGGGTCTTGCACGAGTCAAACATAGCCCATTAGCCCAACCAAAAAGCATATATATATATATATATATATATTAGTTGCAATGAACCACGGAAGTTAGATAGATGTTTGATTATAGATAGCTACAACGCTATACCCAAGTATTTTTATGTATTAATATATAGGGGATTTTACAAAATTGTCACTGAAAACTTTTAAAATATTAGGAGGAATAATTTTCTTAGTCATATTTTTTATTAAATGCTCTTCTTCTTCTTCCTTTTCTTTTCCATTTGTTTCTCCACCTTTGCCTATAAGATTCAATTACCCAAATACATCATTTGTTTAAGAAAAAACCAAAATATAGCATTACCCACTTTTTATTTCACTCAGCAAAACTACTGAAATATTTCTTATTATCTATGGAAACCACAAATAATATACAACAAATCTTAAAATTACTTTTACAAACTAAAATAAAAAAAAGAGCAATCATGCATTTTTTTTAAAAAAAAACTATTACTATTTTGTATGCAAATGAGTCAAAAAATTTCCTATGGATTTTCAAGAAATTTCTTGTTAATGAAGATATTATTATTATTAGGCCAATGTGTATATTAAAAAAACAGAAGTAGAGGTCCACACAAAAGCACCAACAAAAGCAAGAAGAATGGTTGCTGTGGCTTACCTTCTAGTGAGAAGGACATGGTCTGACATTATATTTATATTGAGGACTTCATGCCTAAAAGGGGTCATGAGCTATCTATATATTCTTGATATATCTTGTCCTTTTAGGTTTAATGTATCTATCTTGTTAATTATACCCTAACATATGGATTGAGCATATAATATCCTAAAGAAATTAATATATGAGTATGGGCTTTCTTTAACTATCTATATATTCTTGATATATCTTGTCCTTTTAGGTATAATGTATCTTTCTTTGTTAATTATAGCCTAACATATGGATTGAGCATATAATATCCTAAAGAAATTAATATATGAGTATGGGCTTTCTTTATTATAGGAGAGTAGATTTCTGAGTAATTATTTAATGTCGCTAGGAACTGAAGTCAGAAATTTTTTACATTATGAATTTCTTTAACTAATTCAGGAACTCTTACATAATGCCGCTAGAATAAGTTTTTGTAATTTTGTATCTAGAGTTAACATTTTTTTTTAATAGAATCAGATCATAGAAGTTGAAGTCATAGTATAAACACAATTTAAGCACTTGGTGTGCGTACTATGCATCTCCGCCCTATACTATTTTAGTTGTTTAAGCACTTGGTGTGTGTACTATGCATCTCCGCCCTATGCTATCTTAATTGTTGAACGTCAATTATTACGATAATTAAGTGATCATTCCTACAAATTTGGAATTTTAGAACTACTAGTTTTGTCTTAACTAACACCCACTATATCTACCTAACAAATATCATATCATTCCAAATTAATCTGTACGTAATAAGATCAGGATGAGTCTTATAAGAATCAAACATAGCCCATTAGCCCAACCAAAAAGCATATATATATATATATATATATATATTAGTTGCAATGAACCACGGAAGTTAGATAGATGTTTGATTATAGATAGCTACAACGTTATACCCAAGTATTTTGATGTATTAATATATAGGGGATTTTACAAAATTGTCACCGGAAACTTTTAAAACATTATATTTGTCACTATATTTTGTCAAATATCAAAATTACTACTACAATCTTTTGTCTCCTTCAGAATTATCATTATGATTAACTTTTAATATTTTTAATAATTTATGCAAAAGAAAAATAAGTCTTCTTTTAAACCTAAGTTATGTTTTAATCATGATTCATGGTTGCTTAAACTTAACTAACCGAAAGATACTTTTAAATTAAAAACCACAATAGTTTCAGTGACAAGTATGATATTTTGAAAGTTTTCAATGGCAACTAATGTAAAGATCCCAATATTTATTGCATTGGGGTAAAATTTTAATTTCATAATGATAGTAAAAAAATCTTCTTACGTATTTATTGGAGATCATGCATGCTTAACTGTGAGGGAGACTTTAAACCAAGAAAAAAACTGTGAGGGAGACAGTGTTCAACTCTTGCTTGTTTGAGAGGGCCCTGGCAGGCTTGTTTGTAGTTAGGTTATACGTATATATATATATAGAGCAAGACCAAATTAATTTAACCATATTATGATGTTTAATTTCACATTTAATTTGTGCAACCACACATGAGTATATTGTGATATATAGTTTTCTTCAGATCATATCTTTATTCAGATACGATTAGATATCCAAATTAATCTTAGTTCATAGATACAAAGATAGCTAACTCTTTCACTCCGTACCATGCATTCATAATATACATTGCTATGCACTGATGTACGATATTACTGGTAGTGGTTAAATTGTCGAGCAACTCTAAAACGATATCAGCAATTAACCAGCAGTGACTACAAACGTAAGCCACCAACACCACCTCTCCCTCCTCCTCCTCCTCCTCCTCCTCCTCCTCCACCTCCACCTTCTCTTCCTCCTCCTCCATCTCCGGCACGGCCACCTTCGTCTCCGACGAAGCGAAATTATCGCGGCAGATCGGGCACGTCGACTGCCGGCGAACAAGCCATCCGTCCAAGCACTTCTTGTGGAAGACATGCTTGCAGTTCAGCTCTCTGACCTCTTCGCCGTCCTCGATGTCTGCGAGGCAGAAGACGCACTCGACTCCGTCGACTTGATCCTCGAACCGCGTTACGGTGAGTTTTACGTCGCACGGCGCCGGCGGTGAGGTTAAGGGTAAGCTGTAGTACTTGCTGATCATGAAAGTCGAGATGTTGGCTAGAAGTGAGGAAAGATTTCTAACAAGAACGGTAACCAAGATGAGTATGGAGAGGAGTAGAAGTAGCAGCAGTGGTGGTGTAGCTGTAACTTCCTTCATGTTTGTGATCATCTTGAGGAGAAGAATGAAATGTCCTTTATTTTTAGTTTTATAGAGTGGGAGGAGGAGGAGGAGGAGGAGGAGTAGATGTACAGTAGACAGTAGTTTGATGATTTAAGAGATGAAGATATAATTTGAATAATTTTGGTGTCAGATTATATCCTATATATAAGTGCATGCAACCAACTTGGAGGGCATTAATTTTTGTCTTCACTTTTGGCCCAGTTTTGCTACAAAACATAAATGGACAAGTGATCATAATTATGAGCAAATTAAAACTTTAGGGAGGGGGTTCTATTTGCAACAACTAACTACATTTTGGAATTATTGCAGATTAGGACCACGTCTTTCTTTTGCATGTAGAAATGGAGCCATTTTTTTTTTTTTTACACATAGTGTCAGATATATTGAAACTTTAGTTATCTCTTTTAATCAAACATTGTGAAGAATTAATGACGAAAAAGACTGGATGCCCAGATTTGTTAAGCCTACATCTTGCATTTTGGGTCATGTTTCACGTCTTAAATAGTCCTTGAAATTAAATAGTACCAAACCCATTGTTAAAGTTGGGGGGTGTTATTTAATGCTAAAGTTTCCTTCAAATTTAATAGTCACTTTAGTCAGTGCACATTGCTAGTACTAAATTCAGTCAAATTAAATAGTACTAGGCTAGAAAAAAGCCCGTGAATTTATTCTTTATACATGTATATATTTAGATATTTATACATATCATCACCCTGTGAATTAATTATAAATTAGATAAAGATGCTAACTCTCCTTAATATATACCCACAAGGGACTCAGATTATACTCAGAATAGTATTCTTTTTGAAAGATCAAATTGATTATTAAACCTCAAAGTTCACAAAGAAAAGTTACAGTACTATGCATCTGAATATAGACTGAATAATAAATCGATAAGTCTGAATGATTTATACATGCTGCCGACGCAAAATTTTCACCCTAAATGATTCCCTGCACCTAAGATGAGATTTTAACCCCACCCACTAGTGTTATTCTTAAAGCTTTAGCTAATAACAAACAGTGATTTTATTTAATATTTCCATATAGGTTAATAGTGGTTGGAGTACATGCTCATCAACCACTTTTATCTCAGCTTGTTTTGCAAACATGGACAATTATGAGCAGATTATTCTTACCGACGGAGAAATTAACTGTAGTCAATGCTACAACCTAAACATTGCTAATATTAAATTGAGGTCAAAGCATAGGCTATGAGCAAGTGAATTTATTATCCTTTTTATACTAATAGTGAGTCCGAGGATAATCACTAGATAGTATTTCTCGATACATAGATTAGATAACCGGATCAATTATCTTAATAATAAATCATAGATTTAAACTATGATCAACGCTTGATGTGACCGAGCTAATTTGCGGATATTAATGATATTATGCTTATCAATTTTGCACCATTGTTAACTTCCATAATTCACAAGGAAAGCAGCTAATCACCTTTCTGGAACCAGAAATTGCCAATGTGTTTTACCTAACAGTAAATTAGAGAAATTGATCATATCGTCGACATGCATCGTGATAGTTTTTGCCCAACCTCTTGACTAATGAGAGTGTCATTAATATCTAGTCACCAATTAATTAGGTTAATTGATATTATGAAAGCTACAAGGATGACAAAAACTATAAAAGTCATGAGCCACAAGTTGTTGCCCTACCTCTTGACTTGATTACTAATTAATTAACTGTTTGTCTAATTCATTATTAATTTTCGTTTGAGATGTGCCATTAATATCTAGATGCCAATCGGTTAGTCTAGGGCAATGTTATGAAAGCAAATAAGACGAGGAGGAAAACTATGAAACCAAGACTTTGAAAATTCTATTAGATAGATTACAAAATATCATGGACTTAAAGGAAAGATAATATCTATTTAGACTAGTTTCAAGTTGATTAGAATTCTAAGCAGCCCGTTCGGGCTAATCCATTCTAATCCTACAACCTCTCGGTATTCATTTTCGAGTGCATTCAAAATTATTGGATGCTGAATTTCATCCTTTCTAATTGGATAAATACTTGTGCTAGATGTTAGCCTCTTAATTATCCTATTCTAAATAAATTAAACTCATTAGGTTTTCTCAACATACTAAGTAGAAAAATTTGTATATAACACTCTGTCTTTTAATAAAATTATAGTTTATATTCTATAATTAAATGAATATGTGCGGAAAATATTTTATTATTAGATATATTAGTTTAACTTAACTAAACATCTGGATTAAGTTAACTATATTAAGAAAATTATAAAAACACTCACTTTTTAACCATTAAGAAATAAAATATCTATACTTAATAGAATATTCTCGAAGTATTAGTTCAAATCTAATTCATAGTGTTTTCTGTAAATTTTTATTAAATTATAGAACTCGATTTATAAATAATAAAAATCTACAATCTAAAACCTAAATTTTATTAAAAAAAAAAAAGGGATGTTATATGCAAATTTTCTTACCAAGTTTTAACCAGCCGTATCCAAATTTCCAATAGGCTAAGTACTTGTGCTAGTTGTTGCCCCTTAATTAAATATCCATTAATTTTACCTACAATTGTAAGGAAAAAGAGAGGAGTTAATGTGATTAGGTTATAACTTCAATGTACTATGAAAGTAAGAATCTTCGATGGAACTGACATGGACACGAATGCTAAAAATTCTCAGCCACAAGGAGTGGAAAAGCCCAGAATTGACGAGCAAAATTGTTCAACATTTTGAAACTTCAGTCATTAATTAAACAAAAGTGATGTATCCAAACATTAAATTGAGTCTACCACATGTGTTTTATTTTTTTTAATACCAGGTGGATCTCCAAGATTTTTCTTGTTTAAGATTCTCTATTCGAGCGGAAAAAACAAAGGAAAAAAACGACCGCTCTATTTATAACCTAGTCGGTTTTGATATGTAGAACAAATCTTGTATAGAATGAACTGATCGATCATCATATTGATTTTGTTTTCATACTCATGCAATATAATCTGTTTAAATATCAAATCATTATATTTTGAGGAAAACTAAACTCATAATCTTCGTTATGAATCGATAGAACTCGACTACTAAACTATGCACGACTCATGCTCTTGGGTTCATGCATGCATGCAAATTTGAGACTTTTGAGAGGTTCAAAGAGGAGTTGGCTTAATATGGTTGTTGGGTTGAGCAAATTGGCAGCTCACTATATGTAACACTTGAAAAGATAGAATAAAATAAGATAAAATTTAAGTATGCAAGACAAACAAAAAGTTGGATGTATGATGAAGTATAAGAGCCTGAGTCAAACTCCAAAATTATTAATTTGGATGAGAATTGCTTAGACTTTCAAATTGCAACTCGAGTCAATGCACGCAACTGTTCTGGTCCCTTTGAATCAAGAGATAAATGGCCATAATTTGGGTAGTTAATAACCAATGGTGGGTTGTTGTTTGAGCAAACAAATTGCAAGTCTCATGGTCCCTAATGGTGTCATCATACAAGTTGACTATTTATTACTAAGCTAATCATCTTTTGTTTGAAGGTAATTATGATATTCTTTTGCATCCCAGCTAGATTGGTGATGATTCATTCATTAAGTATATGTGTGAAATATAATGTTTTTTTTCATAGATAATTATCATCAAAGCCCTCGTTGATATGCAGATTTGACAATCAAACTAATTTTCCTAAAAAATAAAATTAGATATGGATAAAGAGTCAACTCTCCTTTAGATATAAAGTCATGATTCTCATTAAGCTTTTTAGCCAACTGATACAATCAAAATCTAAGCTCTAAATTATCGTGCCGTTGACCTATTGTTCCTAGTTATTATTCTAAGCCAACACATATATTAAATTGAGTTGAATCACGCCACCAAACTAAGTTACGACGAAACAATTTACACTTAAAAATTTATTTGGAGATGAATTTAAATTAGGTCAAGAGTAGCTATCCTCCCAACTTCCTAAGAAACATGCTATAACAACTCTTACAAATATCAACCAAGACAGGATCAGCATCACCCTGGTTGTAAGAAATCGCTACAACCCATTACCCGGAAGCCAGCAATTGGCTGTTAGACTACATGTTGGGATATTGCTACATGCGTGCTTGTAGGATATCCTAAAACCTAAAACCCTAGAGACATGTGTGATATAATATTTCGATTCATTGAATCCTCCTTGGGGATGTAGCCAAAACTTAAATGTTGACAAAAGTATAGTTATTTATTTTATTCTCTTTGTTGTTTTTCCAACCCACTGAGTTCAAGACTTAGATGCACTAAAAGTGGACCTTAAATTACCAATACCAAGCTGATGAAACTTAGAACTTTGAACTCTCTTAGGGACATAAATAATTATCTCAAACTCAAATTGTTTAATGCGAAAAACTCTAAAACATGGGTAAAAAACTACGGAACCAAATTTAGATTAAAATTAATCAGTAAAAATGGTAGTACCTGCGAGAAGTTTTTAGATTAAGTTTGATTCTACCGTCACAGATTTAATTATTCCATATCTTATGTATATAGTAATGTTTTCTATCGAAAGTCAAGCATTGGGCTCCAAAAGATAATCTAGAGAGACGAAAAACGGCCGCCTAGAATTAGGTCAAAACCCTAACGTATAACTCTCCTAAAAGATAGCATAAATACCCTTTGAAAAATAATGCAAATTAGACTGATAAAAAATAATAAATAGGATTTCTTTTATCTTAATCCATTCCAAAATTGGAACCTTTCTTTAAGAATGGTTCAAACCACATCCTAGACATTTTTATTTTTCTTCTAATTTCTTGCCAACTTTCACTTATCGCTTGCGGCAACGGTCCATTTAGACGAACTAGATTCAATTATAAATAACTTGTATTTCAATCACTTTATCGATTACAAAACTATTACGCAATTAACCCTAGGCAAAAAAAAAAACCTAATCGTCGCAACTTAATTAAAATTAAAAACGGCATAGTAATACAAAACAAAATTTTAGAAGTGAAGTAATTAATCTCCATTCATAGTTCCCCAAGGTTTAAATACATCTAAACCTATTACATATATCAAGTACTTTTGGACATTGAAGATCGGTTAAAGTACAACAACACAGTAGAAGACCAAAAGTCTAGGCCTTTCCTAAGAGAAGTGTAGATCCTTCCCACATCAACGTGGGAGGACCAGCGAGAGCAGCAAGATGTGCAATTTGTCGATCGGAGTAAATGATAAAGTTGGTATCCATTATGATCCATATATTATTATTTAAATTTTTATCATGCATAACATTTTGGAGTCCACCAATTTGGAATGTTTTTAAATCTTCCTCCCCAATCACCATCTACAGTACTCCTTTCTAACTATATTCTCTCTTCTATTCCTTTTTCGAGCTTTGAACGAATCAAATAAGATGGTAATATGCCAAGAAAAAGAGTCATCTGAGCACTTTAATATAATAAAACCAAGAACTCAATTTGCTTTGCTTCCGGGTTCTTTTTTTTTTTTTGTTTTTTTGTTGGTATTTCTATCTAAATCATCATCCATCACTATGAACAAGAGATTGCAGAGTAGAACTAAATGCAAGATGGTTCATGAAGGCCACCAACCATTAGAGACATGAGCCACCAACAAAACGACAGGATCTTCCACCTCTTCTTCATCCCTTTCCATCGCCGTCATCATCATCATGACCTGATCACCTTCCCTGGGAGTAGTACTGGTGCACAAAGGATCACGGCACAGGGGGCAAGTGAAGTGCTGCTCGAGCCACCTATCCAAGCAGCTCTTATGGAAGAGATGGTTGCATCGCAGCTCTCTGATCTCCTTCCCTTCCTCTATCCCACAGAGACATATCACGCACTCCACGGGCTCACTTGGGCTCCCGGCCTTCTCCCGCTCGTACCGGACCACGCCGAGGAGCTTGCCATGCCCGGACACTACTCGACGCCGGTGGCCGCTGCGCAGCGCCGAGTCCAGCAGCCACGACAAGAGATTATTTCTTGCTATGTTGAACGGCGCCGCCGTGCGAAGAGTTGCTCTGAAGAGGACAGTGAGAATGCTCAAGGGGAAGAGGAAGAAGGAGAGGAGGAGGAGGAGTACAAGAAGTAGTGTGCCTTTCATGTCTAATGCAAGATTACTACTACTCTGTGAAGAGGAGGGGGAGGAGGAGGAGGGGGAGGACATGAGGAGGAGTTTAATTAGTAGTGGAGAAATAATAGTATGGGAGGAGCTAAGAAGATAAGATACAAAGAAAAGAAAATAAAATACTACTTGCTCTTCTTAATTCCTCTACCTCCAATCCTCCACACTTCTCTGTGGGGGTCTGGCAAATCCATTCCTTAGTTGTTTTCATGAAACTACTAAAATATCTAGATTATAAAGAGAAATATATACATGGGGCCACTGAGATGTAATAGGGGTATTTTATTTCATGTATATCCTACTAAAAGAGCCCCTTAAGTAAATAAGGAGAGTATACATTGGCAAAAAAGAAGGGAAAAAGAAAGAGACTTTGTAATATAATATAGGAAGGGCAGTAATAGTGGTAAGGGGTTGAGGGGACATGAGGGCACATCTCAGATCCATCTGAATCATCTCGACTTGGACTGGGTGTTGAAAGATACAGGAACATTAAGTATTGAAAGGTAGACAACATTAAATACTACAAGACTACCTTCAAATTGACACATCTTGGCAAACCTAAATACGCAATAATCTCAAGAAGATAGTAATATTTCATTGCATACACCAATCCAATGGTTCTAATAGATAAAAGTTTCAAACTATCTTTACCTTTGACCCCCTCAACCATAATCATAGGCTATCTTTTGATCTTCTTTTTTTTAAATTATGGATGAAGAGTCTTCTCAGGTGATTCCTTACTCCCGGTGAACATCTTCGTCCCTCTTCTCCTCCGATTTGATCTTCTATATCTACCGCGAGGTCAACATCAACAAAACTACATATTCAAATATTTCTAAAGCTTTTTATAATCGTGGGGATTAATTAAACAAAAAAGAAATACTGAATTTCTTTATTCTCCTGTCTACAGCTTAACCCGTTGACTATTCAAAATCATCTAACCTCTAATGACCACTATACTGCGGAAACTTCCACTTCCATGGAAAATGGGTCATCGGTCCAACTTACATGGCTTCTTGTAAGGATAAAATTGATGGGTCACTTACTGAAAGCTTTGTTTGCGGTGCCTCGAGGGATTGTAGGTAATGGGATTAGGTAGTGGTATTTATGTTAAGGACTAGGGTTTTGGAGAAAGAGGATGTGAACAATGGGTTGAAGAAAACAAAGAGAAAAGTTGGTAGCTGACTAGCTGTGGCGTTGGTGGTGATATTTTATACAGAGATAGAGAAGGAGAGTTAATAGTTACGAAGGTCAAGACTTAGAGAGAGAAAAAAGAAACTAAGACGTGAAAGTATAAATGATCTATAGATGAGGGGTCCTAATTAATCCTTCAATCAGATGCTAAACCGCTCTAATTGCACCCAAACAATGCCCATCTGATTGTCAACCCACACCAGGTTAGCTCGGAATCCCAATCCCCCTCCATCCATCTAATTGATGGGATCAAACAAGTTGACATTTAGCTTAATTTTCATTTTCGCCCTTCAAACACTCTCTCGTCCTCACAAAACAGTGGATTTACAGTAACAATAGCGCCGCCCTTGCAGCCGCCGCAACTGCTGTTGTTACCATTGACGAGGCTTTTATTGTGGAAGACGACACATCGCCTTTACTATTGATGTTGAATATATCGCCACTATTAATACGCATGCATTAGCCCGTACGAATAGTTATATATATATATATATATATGCTAAATATCCCTCTAAAATATAATTTAGAGGCTATAATATCCGGTTTTTATGTCCGGTACCGATTCAAACACCTCTTACCTTAAAAAATCCAAACATATTAGTCAAGAAGATTAAATTGCATGCCCTTAACTCTTAAGGTAACGTTCTTTTCTTCCATTAAAATTTAGATTTTGATGGATGTGATTAGACCTTGATGATAAGAGATATTACTTAATGCTAGACAATTTCAATTTGATTATTTGAGATAGACTTGAATTTAAATTTGAGATATATATAATTAATTAAAAAATAAAAAGTTATTAAACTTTTATCAAGTTAAGTATAAAATTACATCAATAATCTTATTCTCAGTTAAGGATATATTATCTTTTATTTGATAAATTACTGAGATAAAGAAATTGTCAAAAAAAACAGAGTGAATGTCATACTTTAATGAATATGAAATTTTAAAAATATATATATGTAAATAAAAAAATGTGTCTGTATACAAAAAAAGAACTCGTTAAATAGTGCCAACTTAAAAATTATAATTTAGAAATAGGTAATCAACTGTTGAACCAGTTATAGCACTTAAATTTATTAATGTTTCTATTATACCCTTAAGTATATTAACTATTAGATCTAATTTTATTTTATAGAAAAAAAAATAGCTATGAAGAGCATCAAGAAGATATTATCAGCTAACAATTTAAAAGAGGTTGTTGCCAAAGTTACGCTATTCTTCATAGTCCACTATCTCTAAAGATGTTAGAATATAAAATATTAAAATTATTGACTTCTAACAACTTATACTTTTAGATTAGTTGTTGAGTTAATATGGAGCTATCATAAATTCAAATTCCATGCTTATCTTTGTCTTCTTGGACGCATCAAAACATCCAAGCCAAGAAACTATTATATATCCAGTTGTCGGCAGATATAATATGCATTCAGATAATATATATGCATATATGGTATGGCCTAGAAATAAAACGTTCGGGAATGAGATCTATACAAGTCTAAAATAAACGTGCATATAGAAATAAGAACATGCCTTACGGCCCATACATTGTTCATGCATCTATGGACTCTGACAGGAGGAGACAGATAAAATCTTAACTTAGTTTTAGGGTCGATCCAAGTTTTCATAAATGAGAAGTAACATATAATAAAAATAATAAGTAGGAGCATAGGACAGAGGACATTAATATGAGTGAATTCAAAGCCACAAAAATAGAGATTAGAGAGTCGTGCTAAGCAAATGGGGCATGCAATGGAGTAGAGTAGAGATGCCAAACCATGGGATCATAGACCATGGTTTTCAATTATCCACCAAATATTCGTACTTTCATGACCAGTTGTTTTAGAGTTGGGATAATTTAATAATGATATAAATTTCAAGGGACCGCATGTTCCTTAATATCTAGTAAAGCACTAGACTTTCACCATACATAATTAGATATTAATAATGTAGATGCATAGGCAAAGATAAAGAGTATTTGCTAGCAGCTATAAGCTGTTTTGCTTTATTCAATAATGTAGATGCATAGTCAAAGATCACCATGCAAGATTACTGTGATACATAGGAGAAACCTTAACCTGGAGGCCAGTTCATCTGTCGTCCCCCAAGAAGATGAATGTGAAGATGGTACACAGATTGACCTGCAAAGAAATATATATATGCATAACAATGATAGAACAAGATGGTACCGAAGCCCAAAGAAAGGATCTCAACTCCAGAAATAATACATACATCCATTGGGTCCATCGTTGATGACAATCCTAAAGCCATCTTCAAGTCCTTCTTGCTTTGCAATTACTTTGGCAACATAGAGTAGGTAGCCAAGAATCTCAATGTGCCTTTCCTCAGCCTTTTGTAAGAGGGTGAATCAAGTTCAGCATGAGAAACCAAACAAGTAAAAATTTCTCTACCACTCAAACTAAAGGAGACCAATGCTTTGCCAAAAAGAAAATTATAAAGGAGTGCATGCTAGCAAATTCAATTCCTTAAACTAGCTTTTCCTTCTCTTTTCTTAAAGAATACTCTCACTTCAGATCTGATATGGGCATGTGCCTATTCTTGCATTATTATCCTTGTGTTATTTTGTTTAAACCGAGTATTGGATGCCAATTTCAAAATTGATACTGCTCATGTCTTGTACTCTTGACATTTAATTTCAAACATAATATACATGCATGAGTTCAAATAGCAAATCTGCAGCATGCAGATCATTTAACGAATTAGCCAAATAAGATACCTTTGACAGCCCAGTTAATCCATCCTTAACTTTGGGAATGATTATGATATGCGTTGGAGCTTGAGGATTTATATCTCTAAATGCAAGGGCCTGCAAAATAAATCCCACTCCAAAAAAGTTAGTGAAGAAAATCTAACAGGATTTGGATAATGTCGAGAAGGTAAATCATGGAGGGAAGATCACCATTTTGGTAAAGTACTGCATCATTTAGTTTATTAGAAGCTTGAAAAGAACTGTAAATCGTTTACATCTCGAAGCCCAAGAATCCATTCTAGATATCCATTGTGAAACTCATAATACAACTATGGTAGAAACATAATAACTCTTTATTTGATAATTAAGCATAGCCTAAGCCCAAACCCATCCAGCATGTTTCTGGTTATAAGTCAAGCCAATCATCGTGTTTAAGTGAAAAAAAAGACATCCAGTTATCATGTTCTTAGGTTTTTGGCAGCATACTGAATCACAAATACGTTTCACATCTCAATGCCATGCCAACCCAGGTAGGATTTTAGCTGCATGGACTGCGTGATGGGCACTTAAGACTGTGTATATAGCAGTCCAGGACTCTAAAACCTACTTCAGATTTTCCTTCAATGATCCAATATACATAGCATCCGGAAATGGACAAAAATCGTCTATGATTCCCCTTCTGCCAAAACCACAACCTTTGTCCTTTTCTCTATAGGCAACAAATCAACAGTACTGCTGCCACCTTCAGAATGGGATACATTACGAGCACCCCTGTAGAATACTACTTCCAGCAACATCATCACTGCTAATGCTCTGTTGCTGCTACGAGTCTATGACACTAATTCTTTTCATGTTTACGCTTTATGCAGTTAGTCACATTTCCATGAGGAGCAAACTGAGTAAAAGGAAATCTTTTCCGTTTTTATGGAGACAATTAATGCTGAATATTACTTGAAGTCCAAAACTTGCATATGGTTATCTCGGAATACTTGGAGAACAGTATGTAATGCCCATGGAAAGAAGTTTTATATTTTATCTCAACTACTTAAGAAGTTAAGGTATAATCACAGTAAGAACCTAAAAATTATGAGGATGCAGCATCATAGCACACAACTTACATATCAAATTTGTCACAAGCCAGGAATAAAACATTATATTAGAGTAAAGAGATTCAGATTACTATTAGGACTATAATGTAGAAGTCTTTTCAAGCCCTCTTGCGTGACCCCATTATATACTTTTGAGATGAGAAAACTACAAGATATTGCGAATACAGCTGCAATCCAAAAGTATAGCTAGACATCACAATGTATAATTTACTACCAAATGGTACAGTAAGTATACTATATCAAGCTGAACTCTAATTTCAAATAAATACTACAAATCCCCTTCAACCAACCTTCTCACATCCTGGGTACCTTGTTAAAGCATATTACAGAACATTAGCACATCACTGAGAAAGAAAAGGTGAAAGCATCTAATGTAGTTGGGTACTGCATACTTCAACTATATGGTAAATAACAATAGCATCTCATTGAATAACTACACATGACAAAGAAATTCATTGAGATAAAAAAGAAGAAATATTATACATACCTTGTCATCCTCATAAACCACAGTTGAAGGAATTTCTTTCTTTATAATCTTGTCGAATCTGCACTTAGAATAAGCTTTAATTATTACGTCATATAGTTAATAAATTTTACGTTAAGGTTTACTCTGGAAACTACTATAAGCGACTCTACGATCTCTTCCTTGGAGGAAGAAAGATTATTTTTTTAGGTAAATAGTACCAAAATAAAAACCAAATGTAACACGAGTAAGGAGTACTTGCTCAATTAACATGCCGCTATTATAAGTAGAGGCATGAAACCGAATGCTAGATAATAGCGATTCTGCAAATCTTGTCAACATCAAATAAAGAATTGGATCTAGAACTAACGCAAGATAGAGAATACTAAAGAATCTAAACATCCAGAGCCAAAAAAAATATGCCAAAGAAGCAAATCTACCTCTTTAATGCATTCAGAGCTACTAAGATGCATACCAATTCATTAAAGAGACAAGAGGATGGAGATAAAGAGGAGATCGATGAAAGAAGGGAACGTCTTTACATTGTCGGGCCATCGCTTGGAACAGCAGCAAGCGCCGCCTCCTTCTCCGAGGTCGCCATTGGAGGTGCACAAGCTAAGCTTAGGAGATTTTGAGGTTTAAGACTCCGTACCCTTCCCCAAAAATGTTATCTATTTACTATTCTATCCCTTCGAACAAGTGGTATTTTCCAAGGGTGGCATTTAGGGGAAAAACGAGACGAGCGGGAGGCTAAGGCTCGGTTCGGCTTAACTCGATCAAACTTAAGCTTGAAATGAGTCTATTATCAAGCCTCATTAAAGTCGAGCCAAATTGAAGAAAGAAGACAACAACCAGGCAGCGGCTTGAGGAGGAGGATGAAGAGGAGCCAGCTTGCCCAAGGAGGAGGGTAAGTTGATTAAGGAAAAGAGAAAAAGAGGTCAGATTAAACTCAGATCTAGCTTTTGAACCGAGCCTATCAAGCTGAGCTGACTCCAACTCAGACTAACCTCAAAATTATTTTCCAGCGAATTCGGCTCGAGCTCAACTCAGCTCTAACCAAGCTGAGCCCGAACCGCTCATTTATTTTAACAACCCTAAGTGGCAATAGAAAAAATTATTATTATTTCACTTCTCTTGTTTTCTCTATATCTAAATAAGGTGTTAAGCTGATCTTATAAATAAGTTGATGTACTAATATAAAAATAATAGTACTAATTTTAAGACCA
Organism: Typha angustifolia; assembly: GCF_048772165.1. Taxonomy (NCBI): domain Eukaryota; kingdom Viridiplantae; phylum Streptophyta; class Magnoliopsida; order Poales; family Typhaceae; genus Typha; species Typha angustifolia. The sequence continues at coordinate 2,408,699 of NC_133252.1, read as the reverse complement.
AGTCCTATGATGAAGCTTGTATCGTTTTGCTTCAATTTGAACCTACTTTTCTGTTAATTTTAGATCAAGATTTCAAGTCCGATGCAAGTCAGATGTGCTTTTTTTTCTTTCTTTCTTTTTGTAAACATACTCGTAAAAGAGAAGTCGATTTGCAAATATCAAAAAAGGGCGGAGGGTAATTCCTAATAAATCTGAAACTCAGGTTGTTATTTGCAAAAAAACTAATTATTTTACGTACGAACTTGCCCTTCGGCCGCCTGCGTGATCCCTGACGTTCCCCTCCTCCGTCGCTGCTGACGACGACGGCATTGGTGTCGAAATGCCCATGATTGTGTTACTTGCCAGGCGAAGGGATCAGTAGGAGCTTCTCGAGGCGGAGGAGGAGGAGATGAAAGCGCAGTCGGAGTACGAACGCCGCCGGCGTGCTGCCCCGAGTCTCAGATCTCAGACCCAATGGCCGATACGAGAATTCTGACATTCACTCTTTCTACATAGATGCTATGTTGGAAGACAAAATCTTGAATCAAAAAATTTCTATGTATATATATTTATCTCACGAGTCTCCCCATGTTTCTTTATCAGGCTTTGTGGAAGGAGTGTCTGCAGACTGGAATAGATGGAGGAGCTTTAAATTATAATATAATGACCAGTAAGATGAGGCCAACTCCAAAGTCCTACCAATGTGAATCAGGATATCAATATTTCAAAGTCAAATCTTCTGAACTAGTGCTAGGTCAACAATCAAAAATAACTTCTAAGACCAAAATCTGATGGAAAATATAGCATTTCAGTATCCATGTACTTAGAGAATATCCCAGCATTGCAGGGATTTGTGGACTTAGCCTGTTCAAATTAATAGCAGACGTGTTTGAAATGGTAAGAGAAGAGAAAGGAATGGTGGAGAAAAAGTGGTTGGTTGACTCCCATTTTGGTACGTGGGCCAACTGTAAGTATGCCTATTAATTGAAGCCCTCTTCCATGGACTCCCAATTTTGCTGCCTTCCTCATTGGAGAAGGATTCTCCTTCCTTCTCCTCATTATTTCTCCTTTCAATCATCCATTATAGTATCAATCCAAGGTAAGAAGAAGATCTTTCTTTGTTTTCCTTATATTTATTTTGTTAAAACTTTGTCCTCCTCCCTGAAATTTCCTCTCATTTCCTTGTTCTTGAAGTAGTTTCAATTACTTTTGTTTCTGAATCTAGTACCATGGAGACAACCTTGAAAACCTTGTGGCCTTGCTTGTGATCGAATTAACAAGGCAACATATATAACAATTATCTTTAATAATCTGTGCAAAAGATTTCCTTTTGATCAAACATGAAATTACTAGGCAATGATATCCAATAATTCATGTGTGCAGATGTAAGATGTTATTCAATTTCAGAAATAAATTAACAATGTTCTTGTACAAGTTTCCATCATTCTCTTCATCCATGACTGTTTTCTGAACTTGTAGGAGAACAACATTAGATTGAGGAAGTCGATCGTCATGAACACACATTACATACTAACCGAAGGCGCGCGGCAGCTGCAGCAATACAACCAGGGATCCATGAGGAAGTCATGGTCTAATGATTCCCTCTCGAGCCTCGCCGGCGGGAGCAAGACCTGCGTCTGCGCCCCGACGACGCACGCCGGCTCGTTTCGCTGCAGGCATCACCGCCAGCCGCCGAACATGAGCCAGGTTGCAACTCTACCTCCTGCTCTTCGTAAACCACAAGACTCACAAGAAGCTGCAGAAAAGAAGTGAATCAATAGGAACGAATGAAGGTGCATGCATGGCTGTGCAAAGGCAAGAAACCATTAATTCTTATGTTTGGTTGACAGAAATTTCCCCTTTTTTAATATATATATATATATATTTCTTTCTCTTTTGTGATGATATGATATGCTGGTTATACTGCTCTTGCCATTGTAAAGATACACTGTCTGTAAAATTATGCCCAGTACAATATGTCTCCACATCCTTGAGAGTCATAATTTTTGTCTGTGAAGTGGTGTGGACTAAACATGCTATAGTATAATCCCTTCATTATTCGACAATAAATGGATAATTAGTGAAGGCCCACTATATACATGCATATGCACACAGTCTAAACTATGGCATATCAAAATAAAAAGTGATATCCTAGTCATAGAGAACTAGGGCTGTAAATGAGCTGAGCTTCATCAAGCCTGGCTCTAATTAAGCTTGGATTGAAATTAATTTTGAGTCTGTCTTTATGATTAAGCTTGAAGTGAAATTCAAACTCAAGCTAATTTCGAGCTTAAATGAGCTGCTCAATTAGCAATTTCAAGTCTTATTGATTTCAAACCAATTTTGAGTCTGAACAAGCTTGAATTAATTTAGACTTAAATTAAACTTGAAATAAAACATAATTCAACTATAAAGATATAAATATTATTAAAATATAAATTACAAGCAATAAAAATAAATTGATTAGAAAACTACAGGCAACCAAAATATAAATAACAAACAATAAAGATAATTGTGTCAAAAAATAATAGCTGAAATTCTAAATGGGTGAAAGGATTTTAATCTAATAGTTCACATTAATTTGATATTACTCATATTATATATATACGAGCCTTATCGAGCCGGCTCGAAATCAAGTTTGACACGAATTTAATTTCGAGCCTAGCTTTAATAATCAAGCTCGGCTCAGCTTATTTTCGAGCCGAGCTTAATCGAACATTATCGAGCCGAGCTAGAGCCAGCTCGATTATTTTGACAGCCCAGTAGAGAACATCTACAAGACAACAAGCTACCAGAAGCTTGGGCCCAGTGGTTCCCATTTTATTGTTTCGGGCCAGGCTTAAGTCGAAGCTCTGTAACAATTATTTAACCTCAGGATTAGAATAAGATTAAAACCGGAGTTTGCTTCTTCATGTAAACTTTGTAAAAAAGTCCACTTTTAATATATATATATATAATGGAAGGAAAGTTGAAACACGCAAAACCTAAGCCGATTCCCCTCACTTCTCAACCAACTCCAAGAACACAAGACTTGCCGACGGTTTCGAAACACAACCCACCGTTTCCTAATCGCCAAATCGGTGCATTAATTAGCGAGAGCGAGGCAGGCAGATGAATAACAATTAATGCAGAAAGGGCCAACTGGACAACAATATTTATGATTCTGGTCATCCGAGCTGTAATTGGAGAATTACTGGTTTGATATATAAATATAATTTTTTTAAATAACACCCTATATTTTTATTATTTTATTATTGACGTCATGTCTCCGAGGATTTTGTTAAATAAAAGTGTATCGCCTTATTCGCCTCAGAGAAAATGTAGTTCAGTTAAAAACTATAAATTAAAATAAAAAGAAAAAAATAAATATCTATGTGCACTTGGATCTACCTCCAGATTTTAATTATGACGAACAGCGAACAGGATTGCCTCAAAAAACCACTGGCTTCCAGCTAAACCACTGGCCACTTTCCCAAACCGACTCTTCTTTTTAATTCCACTTTCAAGTCCCAAACCACCTCACCACCAGCTCCACACTTACAACTCTACGACGCCTTCTTCTCCGCCTTCCTCACTACCCACTGTACCGATCGAGCTCCACTTCCACTCCCATGGCCACCATAGTCCTTCTCTTATCCGAGCTACTTCGACCCGGGAACGCCAACCTAATGCCGCACGGTGACACGTTGCTCTTCCGCGCGGCCGCCGCCGTTAAGGATGGGGCGAGGAAGAACGGGAGCAAACTGAGGCGGCCTTCGAAGGCCCAGGAGATGGATCTGAACGACGACTTGGAGGAAGTGAAGTTCTCCGTGGATGCCATTTGGCCTTGAATTAATCATATCGCTCCTAATTACGTTGTCGTCTACTAATTTTGATGTACTTCTTATACAATTGGTGTTTTTGTATATATTTTGTGCAAGGAATCTTGAATTAGTTTAAGATTTGTTCACTTCTCCTGTTAATTGTGATAAAATTTGGGGAGTGGGAATGGATTCCGGCGCAATTTTTTTTTCACATATTTGTAATTTACACCCTCTATTTTACAACATTCGTAGATCACACCTTACGTTTTACAAAATATTTATAGGTAATATTATACTTTCACCATTAAATCAGATATTATTTTAAGTATGATTTGAAAAGAGGTTGATCAGATTTGATTTAGGTTTGAATTGATTCAAGTTTAAAATGATTTATTTATCAGCTTATTTAGGCTCGATCTTGAAATTAGTTTGAATTAAAAATATTTTAATTCAAGTCTGCTTGATTCTATAATTAGGTGACTTTAGGTTAGGCGAGGATATTTTTTGGAGACGCACTTAATTTAGTCAACTTAACATTATAATGGATCTCACGACAGGGGTTATTTTGCAAAACGTCAGAGTGATTTGGTAAATATTAAATAAATATGGTGTAAATCGAAAATATGTAAAAGGTTGGGGTAGGGCTGTCAAAATAATCGAGCCAGGCTCGAAATTAAATTCGAGCCACTTGATCTCGAGCCAGCTCGATCCGAGTCTACTCGATAAAGCTCGAATATATATATATAATATGAATAATATCAAATTAATATGAACTATCAGATCAAAATCCTTTCACCCATTCAGAATTTTAGCCATTATTTTCTGATACAATTATCTTTATTATTTATAATATATATTTTGATTATTTGTAGTTTTTTGACATAATTATCTTTGTTACTTGTAATTTATATTTTGGTTGCTTATGGTTTTTTAACCCATTTATATTTATTGCTTGTAATTTATATTTTGATAATATTTATATCTTTATAGTTGAATTATGTTTTATTTCAAGCTTGATTCAAGCCTAAATTAATTCAACCTTGCTCAGGCTTAAAAATGGTTTAAAATTGATAAGGCTTGAAATTGCTAATTGGGCAACTCGTTTAAGCTCGAAATTGGCTCGAATTGAAATTATTTCAATTCAAGCTTGATCACAAAGATAGACTCAAAATTAATTTTAATCCAAGCTTGATTAGAGCCAGGCTCGATCAAGCTCTGTCTCGTTTACACCCCTAGGTAGGGGCCTAGAGGTTGTACCATTTGCATTAGTTTTTTTTCACACAATTGCCATTGAAAACCTCTAAAATATCATATTACTATTGCATTCTTTAAAATATTATAGTTATCATAATTTTTTTTGACTCTTTTAGAATTGCCATTATAATCAGTCTTTAATAAATATTAATAACAGTATTTGTTAAGTTAAATGACTAAATAATCCTCTTTTGTTGTTGAAGTTCAAAGCATAAAATATTTATCAACTATTTTTGTTTTGCATAAAAGAAAATTTTTTTGTGCTGTATTTTTAAATAATACTATGATATTGGGTATAGTATTAGATAGAATTTGAACTATTTTAAATAAGTTATACATAGAAAAAAAAAACTCTTTCAAATCTAAATTTGGTTTTAAATGATTAGAAATTTAACAAAAGTGTATTTTTAAAAGAGTATAAAGATTTCTATGGCAAATATAATATTTTTAAAAAATGTAGTCATAACTATAATATTTTTTAAAAAAAATTAATGGCAATCATGTAAAAATTCTTAATTTGTAAATAATCTTTCCATAGGAAAAGAATCTAGAAAGTCCAAGAGACATTAATAAAATTGCGGGCATACATGTTCAATATATTGGTAAAAAAGTAATGTGTCATATAAGATCCTATTCATAAAATATATATTTGGCAACCAACCCTAGCAGGGTTTGCGAAATTTCCCTCTCGCCACTCTAGGTTTTTCTCTCCGACAACGATGATTTTTTGTCCTCTTTTTTAACTTTGGCTAGGAGGGATATCCTCTGGTGAGGTTTTTTCGTCTCTAATACCCTATTTTTTGTCCTTCTTTCTTTCTTCTATTCTTCCTATTTTCTTTTTATTCTAAGTCACCGTCACCCTATTGTTGAAATTGCTATCTCTCCCCTATTGCCAAGGCCTACGATATCATTGTCCTAACACAATTGTCACCTCCTTAACACCATTGTCCATTGCTCCCCTTCCCTCCCATCCACTTTGCTTCCCTCTTTTCCCTGACATTATCATCGTATCCTCTTTGCCATTGTCACCTCCTCTTGGCTGCTCACAATCTCATATTTGTAATCATCAACCTTTACTGTATCACCTACCTTATCCTTTCCTCCCCATTCTCACCTGGTTATTATGTGCCACCATTCTTCGACATCCCTTCACCTACCTCGCAACCCTCAGCTGTTGCTCCTTCCGCAAATCTCCTCCACCATCATAGTTTCACTATTTATCCCCTCTAATAGTTAAATGTTAGGTTTTGTTCTTTATTTATAATTTCTTCGATTTTCTATGGGGCCAAATTGCTAAGTTGCTTCAAAATTTATACACATATTTGATTTTAATATATCTACTATTTTTTTATATGTATCTAAGCTAGTAAATTTTATTTGAATTTAATAAATCTATTTGTCCATGAGCTTTCTATATATATATATATATATATATATATATATATATATATATATATATATATAATATATATATATATAATAAAGTTTTAAAGAATATATGATTTGTGAGAATTTGGACAACAATTGGGCTTAAATCCAATGTCACGTTCTAACCATGTCCTCGTGAATAATGAAGATGGCATATAATTAATTGCACGCAAAAGTGGTTCCCTTGCATGATTAAATTTACTCATCAAATTATATTCTTAAAGAAGTTTAAATTTGAAGTACGTGCCTCATGAACCATGAACATGGTATATAAACTTGCCAGAGAAGAGTATAATAAAAAGATTGATTTAAATTTTTTTGAACTTTTGAATTATTGTACCAAATCCAACGAGCTATATTAATCGGCCTAATTTAAATTATTAAATAAAACAAAGAAGAGTAATTAGATTTAACATCTACATTAGCTGCCTTCCAAATCGTTCAACAAATTCAAAATAATTTAAATAATGGCCAAAAGTCGACCTTCCAACTACCGATCAAGCACTCGAATGCGGACGTGCTCAAAATATGCGCTCCTATCCCGCGCCGTGCAACCAAAGTTTTTGGCAACCCTCCCTCTTGACCGGCAGCAACCAGTCATCGATGAAGGTAAGGCGAAAGTACAATTTTGCCCCTCACTTTTTTAACCGGGGCCCAGTAATAATATATTTATAACTTCTATTCATTAATTAACATCCGTAGGTTAATTAATGGGCATCTTTTATAACGTTTTTTTTTAATGTATATTATATGGTTTTTTTTTTAACATTGTAGGATAGATGTTTTATAAACGCACCAATAGAAATTGTACCAAACCTACCACCACTAGAAAATGAATTATTTGGCAACAGTTCTGTTGGTATATACAAACTAATAGGGGTAGTTAGGTAATAAGGAACCAAAGACTTCTCCCACCGGTGCTTCCGGTAACCGGTGCAGAGCTTTAACGGTCAAAAAATCGCATGCCAAACTAGCCATAAGTAGCACATGTATCTCTATAGATGCCACACAGCCTGAATCGTTCATTATTTCTCTATCGACCAGCGAGTGGCAATTAAGTAGATCTTTCGAAATCGAAGGGCCTTTACATCCGCATACCCTTCTGGCGTTTCCCGTTTCAAATCCCTGCCGCTTTGCCACGCTTCACACCCTCGCGTCTTTTCGAATTCCCGATTATTTTGCAATTCAAGAGATCGCAGGAAGGAAGTCTCCGAGAAATCTCAACGGTAACTTTCGCTCGATTCTTTCCTTTTCTGCTTTCATCTCTAAAACCCTAATCCGAGTCACTGCGCGTTATTGCTGGAGAAATAGCTACTACTGTTCCCAATCTCCGTTTCTCTTTGGTCCGCAAAGACGAGATTTGGTTTCAGTAGTGGATTCTTGGTCCTCTTGCAAATTCTTAGGTTAGAGTTTATATTTTTCTTTTTTTCTTTTTTTAATTTTTTAGTCGCAGTTCTTTGTTTATCGCCGGCTCGCCGGCGACTAAACCTAGCAAAACTAGATATTCTTCTCATCTATATATTCTCATATTAATTCCCCCGCTCTTTTTAGTAGGTGTTCGACGACGATTGCGCACCGCCGGAACATCACCTGCGTAACCTGCAGTTCGCTACGCCGGTGAGTACCCTTCCCCTCCACCGATTTAATGTCAGTTTTATTTAATGCTCTGCCCTACGCATTGGATTCGTCGGCCAGCCTCGCATCGACCCGGGGAGCTTCACCTCGGTGTCCCTGTCGCGATATCCTTCAGCGGTGTCCAAATCACACCGGTGAGGTTTGACCATGTGGTCTTCCGCTGCTGGCTATCGACCAGCAGCGGTACTAGAATACTTCTGTTTTTGTCTGGTTTAGGTTGAATCAGAATCTCTTCCAACAGTTTAGGGGAGCTTGATTTTCTCTCATGTATGAGGTTCGGAAGTTCTTAGATCGATTGACATCTTTTCTCCAGTGTTGCTAAAGCTTATTCTTCTGTCTACTATTTTTTCTCAACTTGGTTTGATGAAAGATTCAAATTTGGAGAGGAAGATCAACAAGACCAATTATAAGGTTACATGCCACCAGTCTGATTAGTATGCTTCACAAGATCAGAGTTGTCATATAGAGCCTTAAAGATGAGGAGGTTCTTTTCCTTTAGATCCTCAGTAGCTGGCAATGGAACTACAAATGCAGCTCCTCCAGAATCCAACCACAAGAAGAAAGAGGAAAAAATCCCAACAGGAGAAATTATTTGCCTTAGCTCCCAAACTCCTGATGAGTCCGGTTTCAAATCACGAAAGCGGTACTCCAACAACAAGGATTCATCCAATCCACATCTTAGAAGGAGCCTTTCATTTTCATCTCCAGCTGCTTATGGCGATTTGGAAGAAGGGGAACTGAACTTTTCAGGCAACCTTAGCGGCTCCTCATCCACTTGTCCCAGTGCACCTCATCATATAGGAAAATGCCCATTCGAGTAAGTAGTTTTCTTTGGTGTCTCTTTAAGTCCTTTAATCTGTTTGCATACCTCTTTTTTTCCCCTATAATTATTGTATTGATAAATATTGTCAAAAGACAATTGTAGTATGTGGGCGGCTAAGAAGCATGAATATATGCATGGGACACAGATACAATACGGATACGGGGATATAACAAATTTTGAAAAAAAAGAAGGACACAACATGTTACATGACAAAATAAATAAATAAAAGCATTATATATATATATATATTGTTGATACATTTAAATTTTTTATTTGTAAAATTATAATATAAATACACATGCATGCAAAAATTATTCGTAAGAAAAAAACAAAATGTACACAATACCATAAAATAAAAAATAATAAAACTGATACGTGACAATACAATTCAATATTATGAAATAAATAACTACTATTAGAGTTATTTGATTTTATTTTATTTATCTATTTAGATATATGGTGACTTTGTATAAATAGGGCCCATGCCCCTTTATCATTCAAAAGAGAAATACATTCACCAAAATCCTCTCCTCTTCTCCTCTTCTCCTCTTCTCTTCTCTCCAAACCTATTCTAGGTTTGGATCTTCTATTGTTACATGGTATCAGAGCCTCCCGATCATTAGGGACATTTCTTAAGATTGGATCTCTCCTCCAACAATCTCTCTCTATCTCATTGCTCTCTCTTTGGATATTTTTTTTTTCCTTCTTCTTTCCTTCACCCTCTTCGACCTCGACAGTTCCGCGGCAGCCTCTCCCTCTCACTTCGACATCTTGTCTACAGCAGCAACCATTGCTGCAGCAGCAGCAGCCATCGCCGCTGCAGCAACAACAGCAGCAGCAGCCACCGCCACTGCAGCAGCAGTAGCCACAGTCAGCGGCAGCAGTCAGCCACAACTGTGCTTCTCCTTGGCGCGAGCTCCTCTCTAGGGGTGTAAACGAGCCGAGCCTGAGCGAGCCGGCTCTAGCTCAGGCTCGGCTCGAAATTAGTTTCGAGCCTCACAATGTTGCTCAGGCTCGGCTCAGCTCAACCCGAGCCGAGCTCGAGCTCGATTAGAGGATAAGGCGGTGGCGACGTGGGCGGTGGCGACATGGGCGGTTGCGACGTGGGCGGTGGCGACGTGGGCGGCGGCTTGCCGAAGGAGTCGGAGACGAATGGAGGAGGCCGACGACGGAGGAGGAGGAGGCCGACGACGGAGGAGGAGGAGGAGGAGGAGGAGGCCGACGACGGAGGAAGGTGTGGCGCCGTGGTGGTGGTTTGCCGTCGTTGCCGATGGAGACCGACGGGGAGGGAAGAATGAAGGTGATCGGGTGGATGAGGGTGAGAGTGAAGGTGAGGGTGGGGGAATTGATGATGGGGAAGGTGATGTGATGGGAAATGTGAAGTAATTAATGAGGGTGGGTAGGTGAGGGTGGGGTAGGTGAGGATGATGAATGTTGAGGTATGTTACGGGTGAGAATGAGTTAGTGAAGGACACGTGGCAATATTTCCTTATGCCACGTGTCCTTAGTCATAAGGACTCAGGCTATCGAGCCTATCGAGCCGAGCCTGAGCGAGCCGGCTCCAGCTCAGGCTCGGCTCGATATTAATTTCGAGCCTATTATAATGGCTCGGGCTCGGCTCAGCTCTGATCGAGCCGAGCCGGACTCGAGCTTCACCCGAGCTGAGCCCGAGCCGAGCCCGAGCTGCTCGTCAAGCCTGACAGCCCTACTCCTCTCCTTACCATCACCACAGTCGCAGTCTCTTCCAGCAACACTGTTTTCAGCGAGCGCCCACCAAGTGTTCGACAAAAGTTAGAGTGTCCACAACCCTCTTTTTCTGCACGGCAACCCATTTCTCAGCTAGTGCCTATCAAGTGTTCGACGGAAGTTCACTTGTTCTCAGCTCTTTCATTCAGCAGCACTATTCAACGTTTTCGCTCACCAAGTGTTCGACAAAAGTTTAGTGTGTCAAATGCAGCAACAACACAGTAGCAGAATTGGTTTCCAGCAAGTGCCCACATAATGTTCGACGAAATGTTAGTGTGTCGAGCTCTTATTCTTTAGCAGTTCTGTTTTCAGCAATTGCTCACCAAATGTTCGACGAAAGTCTACTATGTCGAGCCCTCAAGTTTTCAGCAGACTTGTCCAAATTTGACATCTATTTGATAGCGTGTCAAGGTTAACAACACTGTTCACCGGGTGTTTGACGAAGGCCTAAGTCAGAAAAAAAAAAAAAAATCGAAACACCCTCAAGGTGTTTGATAGGTTCTCTTCTAATGGCACCTTGTGTTTTGGTCAACCGTGAGAGCCTTAGCTTCACTGGTGCCTCTATTTATGCCTCTGCTTTTTCTGGTATGACAAAATCCTGTATTTTTGATTCTGGCGCCTCACATCATATGACTGGTGACTCATCCATTTTCACTAGTCTAGCCCCTACCCCCACCGCTCTTCCTCATGTTCATACTGCTGATGGGACTCATTATCCCATCTCTCACATTGGTTACATCACCCCGACCACGGATCTTACTGGTCGTCTTACTTTATTTGATGTTTGGCTTGTTCCTGGTCTTACAATGAGCCTTATTTCTGTTACTCAGCTTTCTGACTCTGGTTACACTGTGTCCTTCTCTTCTACTTCGTGTGTTGTGCAGGACACGTCAACAGGCCAGAGGATTGGGACCGGTAGTCGAATTCATGGGCTCTACTATCTAGACCAACTTCATCTTCCTCCACCTAGCCCTAGTGTTTGTCCTGTCACTCCCCTATCTCCTTCAGATCTGTGGCATCGGCGTCTAGGTCATGTATCGAGTCAACGTCTCAAGACATTATCCAAGTCTGGATTCTTAGGCAGTAGTCATTTTTCTTGTTTGTCTCCTTGTACTGGTTGTAGGTTAGCAAAACATCGGGCTCTTTCCTTTCCTCTTAGTGAAAGTATCTCTGATTCACCTTTCGATCTTGTTCACTCTGACATTTGGGGTCCTGCCCCTCTTTCTTCTGGTCTTGGTTTCCTCTATTATGTATGTTTTATTGATGATTTCTCTCGTTTCACCTGGATTTACCTTATGCGTCAGCGTTCAGCGTTCTGAGGTATGTCAGATCTATCGTGATTTCTCTTCTATGGTTCGTACTCAATTCAGTCGATCTATTAAGATCTTCCGATCTGACGGTGCTCGGGAGTACCTTTCCTCTGAGTTTCGTTCTATTCATGCTTTTGCCGGCACTCTACCTCAGCAGTCGTGTCCCTATACCCCTGCTCAAAATGGTGTTGCCGAACGAAAGCATCGTCATCTTCTTGAGACCACTCGTGCTCTTCTCTTTGAGGCTTCTGTTCCTCGTTCTTATTGGGCTGAGGCCCTTCTTACTGCTCTCTATCTAATCAATCGAACTCCATCTTCAGTTTTTGGTGGTGTGACCCCGTACGAGCGTCTCTATGGTACTTCACCATCTTATGGTCATCTTCGTGTCTTTGGGTGCACCTGTTTTGTTCTTCTTCCTCTGGGTGAACGCAACAAGTTGTCCCCTCGTGCAGCTAAATGCGTGTTTCTAGGATATAGTCCTGAGCATAAAGGCTATCGTTGTTATGACACTTATGCTCGTCGTTTAAGGATATCACGCCATGTCACTTTTCTAGAAGAGATTCCTTTTTTTTACCTCCGATACTTTGGCTCCCTCAGACTTATCTTTTCTAGATCTTCCTACATCTATCCTATCTTCCGTCCCCTCAGATGTCCCTACTTCAGCCCCACCATTAGCCCTCCACTTGCTTGATACTCCTCTACCCATTGACACTCCTTTACTATCACTTCCACCTACCACTCCAGATCGCTCTCTCACTGAGGTTCCAGCTCTTTCAGAGGAGTACCCCCCTCCCATGACGAACTTTCCATACTTCTACACTCGTAGGTCACGTCCCCCTCTTACAGTTGAGCCTCCCTCTACAGGTAGTATCCCTCTGACCATCCCATCCTCTACTGTGACGGCTTCTGCACCCGCCCGTCGTTATCCAGAGCGTGAGCATCGCCCTCCCGATTGGTATGGTTTTCTGATGTCTTCCGCTACATACTCTCCCCAGTTTCACACCTTTCTTGCAGCCATCCACTCTACCCCTCAGCCCAGGTCATATCGTGAGGCCGCCCAGGTTCCAGAGTGGCAGCAGGCTATGACAGATGAGCTTCAGGCCCTTCAGCAGATGCATACTTGGGATGCTGTCCCTCGCCCGCCCGACATCGTGCCTGTCAGCTACAAATGGATTTTTAAGGTCAAGTATCGGCCTGATGGATCCATTGCTAGGTACAAAGCTCGCCTGGTTGCTCGGGGCTTTACTCAGGAATACGGGATAGACTATGAGGAGACCTTTGCTCCTGTTGCCCGGATGACCTCTGTCCGTACTATTCTTGCTGTTGCTTCCAGTCGCCAGTGGCCTCTTCATCAGATGGATGTGAAGAATACTTTTCTTCATGGTCTTCTTGATGAGGAGGTGTACATGGATCCTCCACCTGGTTTCTCCCTTCCTCTAGGTCACATCTGTCGACTACGACGAGCTATCTATGGGCTCAAGCAGGCTCCTCGTGCATGGTTTGATCGATTTCGTAGCGTTCTCACAGCCTATGGATTTCAGGAGAGTCCCTCTGAGCCATCTATGTTCCTGCGGTCTTCTGCTCAGGGTCGGGTCCTCCTTCTTCTATATGTCGATGATATGATTATCACCGGAGATGATTCGGTCGGGATTTGCTCTCTTCAGCAGCATCTTCAGAGTCAGTTTGAGATGAAGGACTTTGGTCCTCTTCGATACTTTCTAGGTATCGAAATTGCTCAGTCATCTCATGGTCTTTTGTTGTCCCAGCAGAAGTATATTACAGACATTCTCAGTCGTGCCACTATCACTGACACTCGTCCCGCTGCTACCCCAGTTGAGCTTCATGTGAAGCTTCAGCCCGATGACGGTCAGCTTCTTCCAGATCCGACTAGATATCGTCAGCTGGTCGGGGCACTTGTCTATCTGACTATTACCCGGCCTGATATCTCTCATGCAGTTGGTCTTGTCACTCAGTTCATGCAGGCTCCTTGAACTGCTCACTATGCTGCTCTTATTCGTATTCTTCGATATCTTCGTGGCACCATTACCCGCTCTCTTTTCATGCCATCGACTTCCATTTTAGCTCTGCAGGCTTATTCCGATGCAGACTATGTTGGTGACAAGTCTGATCGGAAGTCTACTACTGGCTTCTGCATTTTTCTGGGAGACTCCTTAATTTCCTGGCGCAGCAAGAAACAGAATGTGGTGTCTCTCTCTAGTACTGAGTCAGAGTATCGTGCTATGTGTACGGTGACTAAAGAGATTGTTTGGCTCCGTCGCCTCCTTAATGATATGGGTGTTCCATTACCCCTCCCAACTCCTCTTTATGTCGACAATGATAGTGCTAAGAAGCTCGCTGAAAATCCTGTTTTTCATGAGAGGACGAAGCACATTGAAGTTGATATGCACTACACTCGTCAGGAGTACCGAGCTGGCATCATTTCTCTCCATCGCCTTAGCACTGAGGAGCAGATTGCCGACTTCTTCACGAAGTCACTTCCTCTTCCGCGTTTTGAGTATTTAGTTAGCAAACTCTCAGTTTATGATCCACCTTGAGTTTGAGGGGGGGTATTAGAGTTATTTGATTTTATTTTATTTATCTATTTAGATATATGGTGACTTTGTATAAATAGGGCCCATGCCCCTTTATCATTCAAAAGAGAAATACATTCACCAAAATCCTCTCCTCTTCTCCTCTTCTCCTTTCTCTTCTCTCCAAACCTATTCTAGGTTTGGATCTTCTATTGTTACAACTACCATTACTTAACTATAGTAGATATTATAGACAAATATGTGATTTTACACTAGTTTTATTGTAATATTGATTTTCTCAGATTCACTAACTTGTAGAAGTTTCCGACACGTGTCCCATGAATATCCAATGAGTGTTGGACATGGACAAGGCATGCTATTTGAAGTGTCCGTGCAGTGTAGGCGGGTGGTCATCCCACCGCATAATGGATATGCGACATATGGCTACATATTCTAGTGAATGTAGTCTAATTATATATTAAAATATTATATATCTTAGAAAATATATATCATATTAAAATTATGTTATATGGCATACTATCTTATAATACACAATTAAGTGAAAAACATAATAGATTTATCAAAAAATCAACTAGGTGGCCCATTCGCCTTTTTTAGCCACATTATTTTGAGTAATTACTTCATAAATGAATTATGAAGTAATTACTCAAAATAATCTGTTATATGCTTATGTCCATTTTTAATCTAGCAGACAGTGACGGTGTAACTCTGCTATATCATGTATCGAGAATGAGCTCCAATACTATCATTCTAACTTAAATAATTGATCCTTCTGTTGAGGCCAGCAATATCATTATCAAAATCCTTACATATGTGCATTGAAAGAATGGAAACATAGAATAATAAGTGGTATTGTGAGGACAACAAGGACTAAACCCAACATGACATTGAACCTAGCTAATGGCTTAGCAACCTACTTTGCAATCATCTTGGATCCACTGTTCACTCTGTTGAGAGGAATTTTTTATGTAATTAATTTCCTGTGCTATTATTTATATGTAATCAATTTTCTGCGTGCCACTGGCACGCATTGACACACCTTTTGTATATTCTTAATATAATTTTTAGAGCATTTAAAAAAAAAGGTTTTTGGCATGTCAATCTGTAGTTTTTTATTTGAATATATGTATTAAAATTTACCTTAGAGTATTTTATCTTTAGATTATTTTTTTATAAATGGCTGATTTTATTAAAGATATAGAAATAGTCACATTGAACTTTTACGGTTACTAAAGTTTCTAGGTCTTTCTATATGTGAGCATTAACCGTTGTTCTTATGTATTTTTCTATAGACAAAAGAGAATTGCTTTCTCTGACTATCCTTCTCTTAGCTGCTATTTCTTGCCAACACAAGGATATAAAGTTGGTTTTGTTTTCTATTGCACCATAATTATATCATCTTTCCTATTGTTCTCCTGGTATCTTTTTCTTTATTATTTTCTTTAAATCTATAAGCTGCTATTGACATTGGAATCTCTGTTTTCTTTAGCTGCCATACATTGACCCCAGAAAGGCATGATGGAATGAGAGGAAGTGAACTTACTGAGGTCCAAAAGTCTTATGAAGTTCAGGAAATTGATTCTCCAGGTTCAAAAAGTTATGTCTGTTCATCAGGGCGCTCGTGCTACAGCCCTCCTGTGGCGTTAAGATGCAGACCTGCCCGACTACCCAATTTTTCAAACAAGAATGAAGTCCTAGACCTCTATATTGATGGAGAGCAGGATACAATAAGACCAAATGAGAACCAGCAGAATTCTTCTGAAACATCAAATGACAGTTATTTAGATGAAAAAATTGCAGTTCCCTGTCCAGGAAAGCCTCCGCTAGCTCAGTCTACAGCACCATCTTCACCAACGTCAATTAAGGAAAGCCATAGGACCTATTCATTCAGAAACATGAAAGATGTCTGTCTTCCCTACAATTTGACGAGAGAGTCAGGAAAAGACAATCTCAGACGCACTTCCCACCACAGAAATTCAAGAAGACATAATGAGAGCCTAGCTCATCCTTTTCAAGGGAAGTTGATAAAATCACAAGACTATGAATCTCAAACCACAACAACTGTTGAAGATATCTATGAAGATTCATCAGATGTGCATCCTTCTTCAGATTTTAGTAGCACTACACAGATGCATCTTTCTAGTCTTTCTTTGTCCCATGAGATTTCAAATGGTTATTGCCCCAAGCAATTACAGGGTTGTCAAAAAAAAACTGGTTTTATTGGAAATTTTTTTACAGGAATTAAGCAAGATAGTTTGCCAAATCTTGCATCAGAGGAACAAGATACAGATGAGAAGTTACTTAGGAAAGCTAAAGAGGTGGACGAGAAGTTTATGATTCTCTCTGAAGAAAATTCTGAATTTGAGATGCTCAGGAACAAAACCTCAAGTTTACCAGCATTGCTTCAGCTGATTGAGAATATGAATGAAGACAGGAAATACCTGGTGCTCGAGCTATCTTCACAAATTAAATCGCGTCTTTCTGAGAGATACTCTGCTAAAGAGCAATATAGACAGTCAAAGGTAGAATTAGATACAAGAACAAGGAGGCTAGAGAAGGAAAAAACTGAACTGCAATCTACATTAGACAAAGAATTGGACAGGAGGTCGAATGACTGGTCACTGAAGCTTGCAAAATTCCAATCTGAAGAACAGAGGCTTCGGGAGCGGGTAAGAGAACTTGCCGAACAAAATGTGTCTCTCCAAAGGGAAGTTTCTTCACGTCAGGCAAATGAAGCTGAGACAAGGAGTAGGATAACCAATTCAGAGATGCAACTTAAAGAACTGACTGCTATGCTGGAGAAAGTAAGCAAAGAAAATCATGATATCAATAAGTTCAGCACAGAATTACAAGATCACATTACTAAGGCCGAAGGCGAAAAGGACCATCTTAAGAGAAGCTACAAGGCGAAAGTGGAGGAGAATAAGGAACTACAAAAGGTGGTGGTAGGACTTCAAAGGATACGCAGTGAACAGGACAAGACTATCACTGCCTTAAGACAAGGATACAGTGATGAACTCGGTAAGAAATCAATAGAGAGTGGTGACAACATTAATAGGCTGCAAATGGAGCTTATAAGGCTGACTGGTGTGGAGCAGATGCTGAGGAGAGAGGTTGAATCTTGCAGGCTTGAGATAGAGTCCCTTAGGCATGAGAACATTTCATTCCTCAATCGTTTGCAGAGTAGTGGAAGCGGATCTAAACTTTTCTCAATAAGGCTTGATGAGGAACTTCGTGGCAGAGTGGACTACTTGCAGACTCAGGGCATATCATTACTTGATGATAACAGTTATTTTTGTGCTAAATTGTTAGAGTTCATAAAATGCATGAAGCATGAAAACGGCCAAGAGCCTACTCTTGAAGGATACTCTCTCATGGAGCACATGCTAAAGCACCAGACCATAAAAAGAGGAATTGAAAGCTTTAAAAGAAGTCTCCAGACAATCAAATCAATATTGGATGAGAAGTCTAGTTTAGAAGCATCAGAATCTATGCCGCGAACTATAGAAGGTGGTCTCTCAGGGCAACAGAAGGATCAAGCATCAGAGGTACAAGCAAGCTATTGGTTTTAAAGAATTACGTATATGTTTAAGTAATATACAGAAACTGAGGTGTGTGCAAGGAAGTAGTAATCACTTTCATGTTAATGTTAAGCAGAAGATAATTTAGTTCACTATACCACAGAAACTGCAGGTAAAACAAACTCGGGCTTTCTATGTACATAAACAAATTAAATGTGCCTTTTATGCATTCTTGGGTTCATTTCTGGTTATCAGTTCCCTTCCACCTATAGTGTAATTTTCTCAATATTAACAGATTTCTAGGTTTCTAGCATCATAACTTAGGAAATGCATTGCATCAATTTTTATATCAAGAAATTGCAGAAGACATCTTTGATTTTGAAGACCTGGAATTTAATGAAACAAGAGCCAGCAGTGATCAAATACTCCCATTTCAGCAGCTTATATATTTTGCTCTCCCTTTTTGACGATCCTGTTGATCTCAATATTTATATTTCCACCTTATGTAGGATGACATGGAACTCAAATTAAAAGCAGAAGTCATGCTAACTAGAGTACTGCGTGAGAAGCTATGTTCTAAAGAACTGGAACTTGAGCAACTACATGCAGAACTGGCATATTCAGTTAGGGGCTACGGTGTTCAGCAAAACGAGATCCAGAGGCTTCAGGATGAACTTTCCTGTCTCAATCACAAGGCAAAGGAAATGGAGTTTCAGGTAAACATGCTAAATTATACTTCATCTAAACTGATTTTCATAGATTTACAACTCTTCTGATGAATTACAGAGTTCCTTTCTGCAGACTTAAAATTTCTAAATTTAACAGAGAAAAACTTGTAAATTTCAAGATTTACAGATTCTCCTCCACCTAATTCTTCTTGCTAGATAATTATTGCATCATGAACATGTTTATGACTTTGTGTGTATATATTTGGGGGTGTCCATATTTCTTGCCACTTGCTATGTAGTATTATCTAAAGGAGTAAAGGATGTTATAGAATAATAGAATATCGTTACTTTGTTCATGCCTATGCTTATGCTTGTGTCTAATTACATATATTTCTTTGCAATTATGAATTATGTTTCTCTTTATGTCAGTAATACCTGCATCAGGAGTCAGTTGTATAAGTTTCTATATATTTGTTATTTGGCTGCTTGGTGCACAAATGATCAAACAACTCTTATTAGCAGCAGAGTATGCTGAGACTCTGATGACTGAAACGTGGTTGAATAATATGAAAGATATCTTGTTTTCTCTAGGATACATCTATGCTCATCTAAAAACATTTGCTTGGGTTTCTCAAAAGGGATAACATGCCAAAAGTCTAGACATTGGATAGAGAGATAAGTATATGTCAATGGTCGAAGCTATTCTGCTTTTTTTTTTCCTCTATCAAATAAGATCAACGGATCAATCTAAACGTATGTCCGAAGCCGGCAAAATAGGTATAAAATAACAAAAATAATAGGTCTTAGACATGCACCAACAATTATTCTTTATAGTCAATTATCCAAAAGATACCAAGTGCAGAAGTGCTTGTAACTCTATCCAGCAACTGGTACTGATAATACAATGTTCTTTCTAGGAACCTTGAACTGTGTAAGATAGTCAAACCTCCTTGGGAATTTCAGGTCATTGTCATGGTTCTCCATTTGTATATAGTGTGCCATTGTGCCAGGTCCCAAGGTGGTTCTGACACTTGTCCGCGATCTAGATCAAAGACCAATCTGATTGGAAATAAGATCCACCATTAGAGATGAGATCTGAGATTATGTTTTGCTTTGGTTGGCATGTTGTCAGGATAGTCTGCATCCTTATGAACTTCCAATCTTCTTGGAAGTATCTTATTACATCTTCCATTGATGTACTGATCAAAATTAATGCTGCATTTGGTTTCAACTTATTTTTCCTTAGTTACCTGATCATACCAATGATATTGACAATGTCAAACAGATGCTGAAGAAAGATGAGAACATTAACCAGACCCAGCAGGACCTTCAAGAATGCATGAAGGAAATAAATGCTCTTAGGGGTACACTTAAAACAGTAACTGAAGAGAGGGACTTCGTGTGGCAGGAAGCAAAGCAGTTGAGGAAGACTAACGTGCTCATGCAAGATGACATGAAAACCCTCAGGAAAAAGATTGAAGCCCTTGATGAAGACATACTACTTAAGGAGGGACAGCTTTCCATCTTGAAGGACAGTATTGACAAGCCATTTAACATCATTTGCAGTCCCAAGACAATGAAGGAATTTGGCATGGATTAAGAGAAAAATTTAAAGGCAATTATCTTGCATAACTTGGTTCAAGTCTTTATCAATGTTCTTTTTTTTTTTTCAAAAAAGAAAAACCCCAAATAGGTGAAGATGCCTCTTTAGAAAAATCCTTCCATTGTGAATATACAATTTGTATGTTCCTCCTGTTCGTTGCTATGAATGAGAAAATAAACTTATTGTTTAGCATGATGACTTTTTAAATTATTTCTTCTTATGCTTATGCGGTTTCTTCTTATGCTTAGGCATCCTTCCATTGTGAATATACAATTTGTATGTTCCTGTTCTCTGTTAAAAATGAGTAAATAAACTCATTATCTTGTTTAGCATGATGATTTTTTTTTGTAAACTTCTTATGTTTACGCGGTTTCAGTGGACAAGAAGTAGCATTCAACAGGCGTCTTCTAGTGAAGTTAAATACTCATTTTAAACCATCGTTCGTAGCAGCCTTGTCATGCATTGTTCTCATTGTTGGTAATTGGCATTTGAGATTTAAATAGGGGGAGGTTAAGCACACTGATCAGTTCTCTGGTAAGCCTGTTCCTCTCAGTCATTGAATTTGAATAAAAATTGCTTACAATCTAATACAATCCCTCTCTAGCAATCGATCAGAATTAAAGAATTAAAAAAAAATAGAGGCCTCTCTTACTGCCAGTTATGTTCTTTCCAATGCCAGATTCTTAAAATTAAGTTGATTTCAACTTCTTTTTTAAAATTTACCCCTCAAATGATGCTAGAGATGACTATCGAGATGCATATCTCGAAAGCTTTGCAAATCATAAAAGCAACTAATGATATTATTCCTGTCAGCAATGTGCAGAAAAGTGAATAATCTAACATTGGTTCTTTCAGCCTGTGATATATAATATCGGGACTCCTGATATAGGCCAAAGGATCTGCAAAACAGACAAAGAGGCAAGAAAAAAGCATAAGAGAGCAGGGAATTTTGATATTAGAAATAAAGCAAACTATCTGTTTTAAGTGTGAAGCTAACCTCATACAAGTGGGAAACATCACAAGATTCTTCGTAAGGTTCCCCTAAATCTTCTGAGCATCTAATGGAGTTCTTGAAAAAGGACGACTGACTGTCTGCTAATCACAGCCTTTCAAAACAAAAACAAAGGCTAATTCTCAGCTCTCACTATGGTTGAGGTAGTCGGACTGGTCTGTGAGGTTTTGGAGCTGCAACAGAAAGAAGATAAAGCTAAAAAGCTTAATCTAGCTAAGAAGTTGAAGGATTTTAAACAACAGTTCAAAATTGAGCATGGTGGCCTCAATCTGGTTGCAAAGGTCAACAAGAAGTGAAGAGCAGAAGTGGAGCTTGCAAGTTGCTGGTTTAGTATTCTCTTCTGCCCATATGGTGGCTAACATATGAGATGTTCAATTGTACAAGGCTGACATATGATGGCTAATAGTATCTTCTTTAAAAATGGATGGATGCCATGGCATAAAAATCTGGAGCAACAAAGATCTAAAATTATTAATCTCTGCTACTAAATTATCATTACAATTGAGATAAGCAACATGATGAGTTACTACTGGTCACCAACTTTAAACAGTATATTGCAGAACATGTCTTAGCAAATAAAATTATAATCCAACAATTAGAAGAATTTTTTTGCAAGAACTAAGATACGCAAATGATAAATAGATAGGAATATGATGGATATCAGTACCATTTGGGTTTCCTTGTTCATAGAAATATCGTAAAAGAGCAATAGCCTCTTCGGACATGATTCCTGCTGTGCATTTGAAGCCCTTTCCTCCAAAAGTCCCACTGCTGTCACCACTAAAAAGCAATCAAAGGTAACAACAATGAAATTCTGTAATATACAACCAAAAAGCTACTTCATAATTGAACATCTTTAAGGCCAGCTGAACTTAAGTACATCTCAACTCATAAATCAATAAAGGAAGTAGACACAACTGGTTGGCAACAAATTCGTAAAAAAGTTCAGTAGTGAGAACCTTCAATTTCGAGTAGCACACATCGAGCATAAACAGTAATAATTAGATTCATTTTGAATATCATTTGCCGCAGGAAATCATTGATAGGCAAAACAAAGAAGCTTGGAAAACCTAGAGCACCTTAAACAGGGGAACTCACGATAAAAAGCAGATTCTGAATATGAGTATTAGACTATCAGTCAAATACAAAGATAAGCTCCGCAAGAAATTAAGATTCACTCTGTCAAGGACCAGCAATCCCAATCTCCAGCCTCTTAAAAGTAGATATATGAACCATGAGGTATTCAAGTCCCCCAAAACAAAAAAGAAAATGCCATCAGCATGAAAATCGATGAAGTCAGAAGAACTAAATATAAGATGAATAAGACCATTGACCTCACTTCATAAGAAAGGCCAAGGACAGTACGAGCCAGACAGAAAATACTCAAAGAAAAAAAAAAATCTAAGGATCATCCATAAGCTTACCTGTTAAAGCTGTCAACAGGAAGCTAAATAATATAAACTGCTATTGACCTTGAACCTAAACCTTCGTGTACACATTCATCTAGCCCAAGAGTTTTTCCCTAACCTGGACAATTTCTCAGAACTGTTTTTGTGTAATGACATGATTGATCCACATCCTCCAAATTTGTCATTTCCGCATCCATAAAATACCTCCCTTATTCCTATCCAAAGAAACTGAAATTTGATCACATTCTTATTTCAATAAGCATACAGATGATAAGCAAAAGTAGGTAGAGTGTCCAAACCAAGTATGGACAAGGCTGTCGCACACATTATGCATGGCTCGCATGTAACATAAAGAACACATTTTGAAAACTTCTCAGCAACCTGCAACTGATTAAGCCCAGTGTTCTGCCACTTCTCAAGAAGAATATCAATGGCTTCCATCTCTGCATGTCTGGTAGCCTAATAAAGAACATTAGAGATTAAAGAACTCATTGCAATTAAAATTTAAATATATATATATATCCATATGTGCCTTATTAGCTTTGAATACTTTCATCTTCTTCATAATTATTGAAAACATTACTGTACATCTCACACATGAGCAAGAGTCATTGGTAGGGGTAAGAATAGGTCGGATTAACTCCCTATCTGATCTGATTCGGATAAAATATTCCTATCCTATTTAGATACAGATTCGGATACGGATATAATTTTAAAAAAAACCCGGATACGGATTCGGATACATATCAGATATGATTTTTGGATTCGGATACGGATATCAGATATCCATTTACCTACATATTTTTTTGAATAATTTATAGTTTTTAATTTGCTTATTTAAATAGTGAATATTAATATTGTTACAAATGATGCGTTATATATTATTTGTAGAGATTAATTTTTCTAATTTTATATGTATTTGACATACAAAATATTTAATTTTTTATGAAACTCTTAATATTTTTGTGTTAATTATGTCTAAATAAAATATCATAATTTGTTTAAAATTCGATCAACATCCGTTTAAGATCCGATCATTTATCTGAAAATTATCCATATTCGTTTAGTTAAGATATGGTTTTAAATTTTGCTAGGACTAAAAATATGAATCCAGATGTTGGTTCCAATCCATATCCGATCCGTTTTCACCCCTAGTTTGTCCAAATGATGACCAATGAGTCATCATTTGGACAAACTCATTTATGGGTCAACTTTAAACAATCTGACTATACTACTTTGCAGGCTTGAGGTTATAAATAAATTACAACCACAAGGCGGCACAATATTTTCTTCTTCAAAAACTGAAGGGCATGGTTTTGCAATCTCTGCTTGCATGAATAATCATCAAGAAAATGCTGTATATTCATCTACTAAGCATAGGTACCACTAAATAGGTAATGCATATTCGACATACTTTACTTTATTCACAATGCTTACTACGACTAATACTTTTTGAATTTTAATAGTGTCTGCATAAGATGTCCGGTAAGATAAAGATACCAATGGTAAGCCAACATAGATCATAAGCAAACACAGCTTATTTCTTGATAATACATACATTTCGTGTTGCAGTGGTCCTGTTGCTACCAGCAGCAACAACTTTGCCATCCTCCACTATCACACATCTAAAAATAAGGAAAAGTAAACATTGATAGAGATTCTAATATAAAGAAATAAATTAAAATATAAAAAATAGAGACACTCAAATGCATTTGTATGATTGTATCTCTTAGTTTCTTGGTGGAAGAAAAGAAGATGAAGAATTAGAAGAGCTATAATAAACCCTTAAATGTGGATTCTTCTCACATTTATAACATTATTAAAATCATAAGTAGCCAGTCTGGACTTATCATTTATGTATTTATGGTATGAGTAATTGTCTGTTGATCCGTTATGTTTATTTAGACCCACCAAACTGACTCTTATTCTTCCTTGAGCCTTAACCAATTTGGATATTAGAGTTTACAAGATGCTCTTTCATTTTCTTTTAATAGACTGAAACAACTGTGGCACTACTATGAATGGAGTTCTACCCGTTCAGAGGCATCCAATGCAAAAAATTTGTATATATATATATATATATGAAGAGAGAGATATAGAGATCTCAAAAATAATATAACAAACATCATACATATGAAAGACATTATCTTAAGAAAGCTAATAACTATTGGATAAAACAAGAATAAAATCTTGCAAACTCTTTATAACAAATGCTCTCGACCGATGAATTTACCATCCACTTATTGCATTTACAAAGCTCTGCAGAAATCGATATGAAAGATCATAGCAATAATAGTAAGATGAATTATAAACATACCCGATAGGGACTTCAAGGTTGTCCAAAGCAAACTTGGCCTGAAAGTAATATACCTAATATGTAGTGAATTTGAATCATATGTAACGAGAAGAAACATTTTATGAAAGAATCTCAAGCCAACCTGCTCTAAGGCAAGCTCCATAAATGCAATTGTGGAAGATTTTGAATCAGCTTCAAGCACCGTCGTCATCTACCAAGGAAAAAAATATATAATTTTTATAAAAAATATAAAAATTGTTATAAAATGAAGAAAACATCCTAGAAATTCACAAAAATGACAGGAATAGTAAGAAAAATACCCATCCCTCTATAGCTTCTCCCTCTTTCTCCCCCGCTATCTCACTCCCTCTCTCCCTGTGACTGTAGCAGAAAAGACGGGACTGCTGCAGCAGCGAGGAGAAAGTGGGGAGAGCGGATAAGATGGGAGGGAAGAGAGAGGGAAAGAGGAAGAGTGACGGGAAAGAGGAAGAGTGATGGGAAAAAGGAAAAGAACCAAACCAAAGAAGTGAGAGAGAAACATACCTCTCGTCGCCGTAGAATTTCTCGCCGGAGGTCGATCGCCGAAGAATTACTGGCCGTCGCCGTCGATCGTGAGAGAGATGGGAGGAATTGAGAGCATGTGCGAGGGAGAAGGGGAAGTTATTAATGTGGGTTCGGGTCCGGTTCGAAGCCGACCCGTTGAGGCAGAGACGGGTCCGAAACCAGCCCGTTTCGGCCCGATAACAACGATTCCAACCCGAAACCACTGAAAACCGGACCACCTCGTACATTTTAAATCCCTCTACCTCTCCTCCGTTTAGTTTCTGGATATAAGCGGAATCGAGGCGAATGAGTTTCGAAGAGGAACCCTAGATTTGTGCTCCGGATTCGGTTTCTAGGGTTCCGATCATTCGGCGTGGAGATGGAGATCTTGAGCAAGCTCCGGAATTTGGATGCGTACCCCAAAGTGAACGAGGATTTCTATAGCCGGACTCTCTCGGGCGGTCTCATCACGATCGTATCGTCCATCGCGATTCTCCTCTTGTTCTTGTCCGAGATCCGTGAGTTCTTGCCCTTGCTATATTCTTAGCTAGTTTGTTGTGATTCTGGCACGAAATGTTTGGTCAATTGATGAAATAATGATATTGGAGTTTTGGAGTTATGCGTTGAAATTAGAATGTTGAGGTTTCGAGACTTGGGTTGATCTCTGTGCTCCCATTTTTTGTTAAATGATGGAGTGTGTTGGATTTACCATTCTTTTCCTGTTCTGGTCCGAGATCCGTGGGTTCTTGATGTTACTTTCTTTTTCTTTTTTAACTTGTTTGATGTAATTCTGGTGTGAACTGCGTGGTAAACGGTGAATGATAGGGATATTGGGTTAAAGGATTTATGCTAGTAACTTGTCGATCTCACTTTCCTTATATGTTAAATGATTTTTCTTTTTTAACTTGTCGATCTCACTTTCCTTTTATGTTAGTAATTCCAAATGCTGTCAAATTCTTGATCTTCCTGTCTGTTATCTGTTGAGTGTGCTTTTTCTTTGTTCTTATTTCTAATCAATGAGACTCTTTTTCATTGTGAAATGCAGCATTTGCTTTGTGTTTTTTCTTGGTTAGAGTGTGGAATACAAAGTGAAAGGTGGCAAACTTCAATCATTTGCTTTGTGTTTTTTGTTCAATGGGAGAAGAACCAAGTTCTGCTTCTTGTCCTTGTTGTTGTCATCTGTTCTGACAAGCTGGATTAAGTGTTGAAATTATTATTAGGTGCTGTACTGCTATGAGCCTTACAGAAGATAGTTGACCTTTATATAGCTAGCTATTATAGGTTATGAGAAGCATGTCAGATTGACCAAGTCAACATAGAATATTGGCATTGGCCCAGCTGACCAAGTCAACGTAGAATGTTGGCATATATGAGCTTGATCCCTACCTTGCATTTATAACTCAATTTTACCTCAGACTTTGGGTTCAACTTTGCCAATGGATCAATGTGAAAGAATCAATGTTTTGAAAGGTGGCCATGGATGGTGGGCGGTCACCCCACCGCCTAGCACTAAGGCGGAAGGCGGGTGATAAGACGGTCTAGCATTTCTATATTAAAAAATAAAATAAAAAGTATATATAATATATCTATAATTTTTAATACTAATTTAAGTGTTAATTACTGATTTACTGTACCGGTGAAGAAAATAGAAAGCAAAGCTGGCGGTGAAAGGGAGAAAGAGAAGGAGATATTGAAGAAGAAGAAGAAAAAGAAAAATCTTGGCCGGAAAGGGATCACTTAAAGGGATACCTTAGTTGCTACCTTGCAGGTTGCCACTTCGAGCTGTGAAGGGGAAGGTCGCGCCGCTCGGTGAAGGGATGGCTATGCTCGGCTGCTAGCTTACCAGCGCTGCTCGGAGCCTTGGCGAGACTGAGAGAGGGAGACCAAGAGTGAGGAGAGAACGATGAGCTTTTTTGGGCTCGAAGAGATCGAGAGAGAGGACGCTCGGGGAGATAGATAGTAAGGAGAGAACGATGGGTTAGTTATTTAAACGGTTAACGGTTAGCCTCAAGATCTGACCTGATATCGATTTAAACCCAATACCATTGGGCTTTCCCGCAAAACGATTTAGCGGGCCGTCCGGCCTGCTACGCGCCTTGGCGGACCGCCACGCGATTTGGCGACCCACCAAAAGGCCTAGACGGCCTGGCCACCAAGCTAAGGCCATCTGGGCTGTTTGCGGGGCGGCCGGCGTGCCGCCCCGCCATTGCGGCCGCCTTGACCGCTATTTAAAACATTAGAAAGAACTGAGCGAATCCAGATAACTTGTAGTTATCCAATTAAAGTAGTTACCAAAAACCAAAAGTAATCCAAAGTTTTAGCATCCTATTGCATTTGTACTGTTGTACTTTTATATTATAAGGTTAATATTTGTCTCATCCTAACAAAAGCAACAATTGGAATATCTCTAAACCAATATGACATAATGATGATGCACATTAGCAGATTTTGAAATTTCATGGTTAAAAAGTACAACCTTGTGAATCGTAGAAGCTGGATCAACTCCTGGAGATATGGAGAAAAACTTTGGCTTGACCCTTGTGCAAAGTGAGTTCTTGTTAGTTGGGTTCTTTGCTGATTCAATTTTATATGCATGTGGATTCATTTGTATCTTATTATATATTGATTTGTGATCGCAAAACATAGTATGGTTCAGTGAATGTCTATTAGGCTGTATTTACTATGGTAGCATAAGCTACTGACCATGCAATCACCAGAAAAGGCGCATTCATTTGAGATGCTAGTTGTGTATATGATGATTGTCTTAAGTAACGAGAAAGATCTTCTCTAATATGTGACATTTGCTATGCTGCTTGTCCACTTAAGAACTGTGTATTAGATGTTGCTAATGTCTGGTACTTTTTAGTAGGATTATCTTATATCTGATATTATTGCCTGCCTTATTAATTTTCTCTAGATTGTTTTTTTCTCAATATCATGGAATTTTGTGCATTTCAGAAATTTTTGTTTTCATATCCAGTGCATTTACAGCTTGTACTTATACTTTTGCAGGATTATATCTATATTCCGCAACCGACACAAAGCTGATAGTAGATACCTCAAGGGGAGAAAGACTAGGTGTCAATGTTAGTTAAAACATTTGGACCTTGTCAGTTACTAGTTTTCTGTCTTAGAACTCACAACCTGCTCTTCACATCAATTCATTTACTTATATGTATTGTATATTTATCAGCTGCATCTGATAGATATGTTTCAATATTTGGACTCGTAAGTCTCTTAAGTGTCTTATGAAGCCACTCCTTTTGTTTCTACAACTTGCAGTTGGACTAATATTTGTTTTTCTTACTTTATCATTTCACTGTATAACCACTTTTTGTTATGTTATGGGCTTTGCCGATCCTTGAAAGGGGATTTTCCACGGCATGATAAGGTAGTTTGGTAGAACCAGGATGGAGGGATACTTAATCTTCATATGCATATCTTTTCATTTTTTGTTCATAAAAGCATTTGCCATAATTCAACTTCATTATTGCTGTATACTGATGTTTTCAAGTCATTCTGCAGTTTGATATTACTTTTCCAACCATTGCTTGTTCACTTCTTGCTGTTGATACCATGGATGTTAGTGGAGAGCAGCATTATGATATAGTATGTTTGCACATTTTATCAATACTGTGCTGCTTTTAGCTTCAACCTTCTTGTTCAGATAGTGTCCATCTAATTACTATATTTTGCACATCTTTGTGGACATTTTCTTGCAGAAGCATGACATAATAAAGAAAAGACTTGATTATCTTGGAAATGTAATTGAATCAAGACAGGATGGTGTTGGTGCTCCTAAGGTAATCTCCACAACCTAAAGTGGCACAGACTGGGTGTATTTAACTTTTTAATTTTATGTAATCAAAATTAGAAACCAAGAATTTTAGGTATTGACAATATGCATAGTTTGTCTTTTTTGAATGAGAAGCTCCTGCGTATAATCAGATATCTCAAGGAAAATATTTTGATATTTGATTTGATATATGAATACAGTCTTTGAATTGGTTGATGGACACGCTACTATTTAGTGCTTGCTGAGGGAGGAGCTTGCTCCTACGATCCTTTTTGAACTATAGTGATGTTTTGCTAGTAAAGTGATTTGTTTTCTATCTTTTTGTTTTTTGATACTTCCAAATAGCTCAAGCAACAAGTTCATTGATCCTTCTGTTTTCTCATCGAGAGGGTTTTTTTCTCTATAACACTTAACATTGGGGAAAAACTAAATCTCACTCGTTGTGGTCTATAACTTGAGAATTGGTCCTCATTGTTCAATATTTATAACTGAGATTGATGTAGAATGAGAGTTTCGAGCAAAAAAATGAAGTAATAAAAACCTATGAAATCCACCAATGAGAAATAATTGGCAACCTTAAAATATAAAATTATTCATTAACATACAACAAGAACATCTGAAGCCTTTATACATGGGAAAAAACAAAAGAAAAATAGACTAAAATATCATCACATAAAAACACTAAAATGCCTTCAACACAAAAGTCTCACTCATAACTATCACCTAGCTAAAATGTCACAGGGTTGGGCCTTGAACTTTGGTTGGTTAGCTGCCTACTCGGTCACCCATGCTAGGTTCTATTTCCTTTTTTGAGCTGGATTGCCCCATTGGATTGGCATCCCGTCGCCTGTCCAGTCTCAAAGGATGATGAGCAGTACAGTTGCTGATAGACATATGTCTTTAGCCGACTCTTGAGTGACACGAGGTGCCTCACTTTCCTCGTGCAGCAAATGAAATGACTCTTTTCGATCCAAGTTGAACTTCACTCTCCGGTAGCTGGGAAGGGAGTAGTCATTTTCGATCGATCTGCTTATGTACGAAACAAGACAAACCTTTCCTTGTACTCTTTGCCTTGTCTTACTGAAACATTTGGGTCATCCAATGAATGGTAAAGCCCTTACAGAGCGCAAGTATACATGTCTAAAGGTGATGTCTACACCAGCTCTCTCAGAGTGGGAGAAACTCGATTCAATCGAATGTGACTAAGGATGGCTTAGGTAGAACTCTAAGAAGTCTGGACCAATTTGCTGTAGCTTCTCTCGAGCAATCTACGTGCTGTCAGAATTCGGATGGTCTCTTTATCAAATTACGATACAATAAACTTCTTTGTATTAGATGCTATTTGTTCAACTAAAATAGACTATTTTTCTTTTATGTGGATGGAAAATGAGAAGTGGTAGGTAGCAGGATATGGAGGGCTAAAAATCGGTTTATCATAAGGATCATCTGAGATGGTCAAAAGTGATTTATAAGCAGCTAATTCCTCAATATTAATAGTGGAACTAACAACATGATTAGAACGACAATGATATAAGCATTATGTTCTACACGTTTTAATATTTGAAAAAGTCCACCTTTACGAGCTTGCAATTTCTTGTAGTTCCAAATGGAAATAGTTATTATCTAATATGAACCATGATATTATCTCCCCGTAGCATGTCTATGTAAATTGGCATGTAGTTTATAAGTTCTTCTGTTGATTCAAAGACTCTATAACGAAGTGACATAGGGCGAAGATTTAAAAGTTTACAAGCCTTAAAACCATGGACAATCTCAAATGGCCTCATACTTATTATTCTATTAATGAAGTTATTATATGTAAAGTAAGCTATAAGGCCTTGTTTGTTTTGAGTTTAGAGACCCTTTCTGAACCAGTTTAGGGACCCCAAATTGGTTTAATAATCAAACATTTTTATCTTTTTCGTATCTAATCAAGTTTATTCTCTAAAAAATTAAGACTAAGAAATAAGACTAACTAATTGAGTTCGAGGCTTAGTCTCAAACCAAATAAGACCTAAGAAGAATGAAATCTTAATGTGATCAATCATGAGACACTATAAAAGATTCTCTAAAATATGATTCACAACCTTTGACCATCAGTTTGAGGGTAGTAACCTATCGAAAATAATTTCATGCCCACCATGAACCACAATATTTTTTAGAAGTAACTCATAAATAGAACGTCCCGATTCGATACGAGTGTCTTAAGCAAGTCATACATTGTGACTAGATGGTCGAAATATAGTTTAATAACATTTGAGGCATTAGAAGTTTTAGTACAGGAAATAAAATGAGCCATTTAAAAAAACGGTTTATGACCACAAAGATAGTCATGATTTCGAAAGGTACATGGTAAACTAAGTATAAAATTCATGCACACATTTTACCACAAACAATTTGGTATAGCTAGCAAAGTGGACAGAGTAGTGTCTTGCAATGGTTGGCCAGTTGACACGTTCAACACTGACCGATTAACTTGGCTATATTATTTTTGAGGCTTGGCCAATGAAATTGGCATTCAATCTCCTTGATGGTTGAAATCGTTTGAAATGACCCGAAAAGCTACCGGCTTGAAATCGTCCAATCTCCTCGATGGTCATAAATTTAGGCTTGAAATTATTTTTAATTCAAGTTTGATCAGAGCTTTGATGAAGCTTGGCTTGATTACACCCCTAGATATTATAGCATCAAAGATTATAGAGAATATTGTTGCATGGTTATTTGAGTTAGAAACAAATAAAGAGAAGGTATTCCTTGGCTTTGGGTGCTTGCCCAAACTCCAACTTAGTGCCTAGGTGGTACATGAACCATTGGTTGCCCATGTGTTACCTAGAGTCTTTTAATGCATTGGTCATGATATTCTCTAAAATCGAATTGAAGAGTGGCTATCATCAAGTTAGATTTCTCCTGGGAGTTAAACGGAAGATGGCTTTCAAAACGAATAATAGTTTGTGCAAATGGTTGGTAATGCTTTTAGGGATTTCTAATGCACCGAGCATATTCATGCAAGTCATGACACAAGTGCTCTGACTTTTCATGTGGTGTATTTTGATGACATCAATATAACTAGCTGAAGGAGCAATATTTGGATCATTTCCGACAAGTCTGTCTTCCCAATTGCACTGCCAACCTCTATCCCAATGGAAAAGAGTTCCTTCCTGTGGATCAAGTTATTTTTTCAGATTTGTAATTTAGTTAGAATCTGCTTTGATCCCCAGGAGAACAAAGTGATTGTCAATTGGTCTGAGCCACAAAATATTGACAATGTTTTCAATTTTCATAGGCTCATTATGTTCTATAGATATTTTATTCGTGGGTTCAATAAATAATGTCTCCGATTATTGAAAATCAAGAGAGGTGATTTTCAGTGGACATGATCTAGAAATAAAGCTATTGAGGGAAGTCAAGAGAAGGATGGTGAAAGCTCCTATGATGCATCTTCATGACTTCTGATGTCTTTAGAAATGGAATATGTGGCGTCTTTAGCCAAGAACATCATTCAGTTGCTTATTTTAGCGAGAAGCTAAATGAGGCCAAATGAAGGTATTCCACATATGACACGTTTGTGGCAAGACGTTAGTATAGATTTTATATTTGGTTTATAACTTACCTTTCGAGAACACAACCCAATCTTTGTGGCCGAAGACCATTCTATAAAATGGCTAAAATTTATTCTCCATACTACAACTTTGTGACTCCTCAAACATTGTTAACCTGTATTTCAACCATCTAGTCAGGGTATATGACTTATATAAGACTATTGTATCAAAGTGTGACATTTGGTTTTTGAGTTACTAATGGAAAATATATGGCATATGGTGAGCACAAAATTAAAATTTTCAAAAGCTTACAACCCTCAGACTAATGGTCAGACAAAAGTTATCAAGACAACTATGGTCTTGAAAATCAAGATCTGCCATCAATGAAAGTCGGTCCGAAAGCAAGAAAGGCCCAAGCACTGAAGCGGATGTGGAAGGGGAGAATGACATCCGTCTAGCTGTAGCTAGGAATTTACAATATCATGAGTGATCATAACATGAATTGGGGGTTCATTATTCTTAAAACTCAGTTTGCATATAACAATTCCATTAATGAGATTATAGGCATGAGAGCATTTGAGATTCTCCATGGTTTTAAGACTCATAAATATTTAGATCTTTTCCCTATGTCGCATCATTCTAGAGTCTCTGAGTTCGTAGAAGAATTTGCGGATTCACATTCTTTTATTACATTAATAGATTAGCGAGCGAATCAAAATTACTAAACGTTAATAAAAACTATAAACCAACTTATAGACATACTAAGGAATTCATATTGAAGGTTATGTCATGCTTCGTGTTAGACCTTAATGGTTTCCATTTGGAATTGTAAAGAAGTTGCAAGTCTGTAATGGTAGATGTTTCCAAATATTGAAACATGTAGGATCTGATGCTTGTCTTATCGATATTCTCTCTGATTATTGTATTAGTTCTATTTTTAATATCGAGGGCTTAGTTGCTTATAAACCTTTTTTGACCATCTCAGGTTGCCTTTATAATGCAACTACTTCAACCCCTCTAGATATGCACTTCCCATCTTCCATCCATACTAAAGAAAAAGATAGAGGCTGTTTTGGATAAAAAGATTATATCTAATATTGAAGGAGTTCATCATTTCTTATAGACTGTCTAGATTTTGACGGCACATGGATTACTTGATAGGAGCTATAACAGATCGATCTAGACATCTTAGAGTTCTACTAGAGCTGCTCTCAATCTCACTTGACTGAGTCGAATTTCTCCCACCTCGTAAGAGCTGATGTGGTCACCTTTAGATATGTATTCTCGCACAGGCGCCGAAGGGCAGCCCACTTAGTAGCACTCTAGCTAGGTGATAGGTCATGAGAAAGGGACTTTTATGTTTAGGGCATTTTTGGTCTTTTTATGTTAGGGTATTTTGGTCTATTTTTCATTTGTTCTTTTCCTCTATGTAAAGGCTTGAGATGTTCTTGTTGAAGGGTAATGAATAATTTGATATTTTGAGATTTGTCTATTCTTTCTTGTTGGTGAATTCTACGACTTTTGTTATTTTGTTATTCACTCGATACTCTCATTCTATAGTATACCCATCATCTTTTTTCCTCTATAATTTGACCCCCTCAATTATTCAAAATCATCAAAACCTTTAATGGTATTAACAAAAATTACTAAATGGTTATTATACCCCTAAAAATTTATATGTTTTCTAAAGTCATCTATTGAACACCTTTCACACAACATAAAAACACTTACTCTCATGACAAATCGTTCACCACCGTTAAGATCATGATGGTCTAGAGGATGATGTGGTGATGGTGGTGGGATTTATATATAGGGCTATAATTTGGGAGGTGCATGGTAGGGAGTTTAAAAAGAGGGGAAAAAGTGAGGTGTTGAGGCCCATGCCATGAAGAAGAGACCGTTAGATGTTTGTGGTGGTGATGGTGGTAGTGGTAGTGGTATTTATTTAGGATTAAGGTTTGGGAAAATAGGAGAAGGACAAGAGGTTGAAGAAGAGTGTATTTTTGTCTACAATTAAGTTTTTGTGGCAATTTTTTGTTAGAAATCCTAACATCAAACTAATAGAAAAACTTATTTGGTAATTTTAAATAGTTAAGAGGGTCAAAGTGTAATTAACCTAAAGATTACTCTGTTGCAAAAGTTGTAGGGAGTAATATTAAGAAATTGGGAACCATAAGACCTATGTTATACAGTACCAAACTGGTAGGGCCAAATCCTATGCATACCACAAGATGTTTTAGGATATGTCCTTTAACATTCTCAGAGAATACTTGGGAATTGTTTGGAAATTATGAAGTTACTTCTTTTGTAATGATATATTCTATATATTGTTACAAAAGAAATGGGAAGCCAACCAACCCCCTTTTATTATAACATTTAGTGATCTAGTTATTTTACTATATCAAAAGAAATTATTATGGAAGGACATCCCTCTTAACATGAATGGCAACCATATTTAAGTGACGGTGCAGAATTGTTTACCATGGTACTGACAAGCTTGGCTTGAAGCTTGAGCTTTAAAAATAAATTTGTTTCAGACTACCAACTAGTTTCATTTGAAATGCATTGGTTTTGGGTAGTATCAACCAAAACTATGTGTAGGCTGAACCAGTTCGTGCTGAAACTCCGAATTTAATTGAAATGAATGATACATGTTAAGTTTTGGTCTTACTTGTATTACTATAGTTGGCTATGACTTAAAGTCAGAACCTTGACAATCTTGGTTGAGAAAAGGGGTGGATGAACAGGCTTCTTGCTAGCTAACATCATTCATTCTTAAGATGCTAAGCATGCCATGGGAGTCTGTACCATCATCATTATGCTTCAGGCCTTCACTTTTCATGTATTTCATGTGCATGTGGCCATTCACTTCATGTCTCGGAGTGGATTTTACCTGTCTCCACTTTAAGATGGTCACATGAAAAACTCCAAGGAGTCTCCATCCCTATCTACTTATTCACACCTACACTTTTCTCTGAAGTTCCATTTTTTGCTCCCTTCACGCCCTTCTTCACTCTATAGTCAATTCTATCTTCAGATATATTTTTCTTATTCTTGAGGCTTACTCTTGAAGATAGCTTCAATGTTCAACCTTCAATTTCCAACCTTCTTTCACTTCCTGCCTCTGCAAGTTTTCCATATTTAATATTTCATGCAGTTAAGAGGTCTTAATTGTGGTGGCTCAGTCTTGAGAAGTATGCTCATCATGGTTAACATCTTTGGTTGACAAAAGAGATTGTCATAGTATTGTTTTTTTTTTTTATCGTGGTATCTTATCTTTCATCTTTCCATTCTAGTTCTCCATGTCAAACTAAGTAAAATTCCATGCCTCTTGAATCTTTGAAGACTAGATATATGATACTTGTGTTGGATTTATTGGGCCTCGTGGAAAAGACATTCCTGTGGATGCTATTTGTATAAGTTTCTCACAGAAGACTTGCACGAGCATAGTAGTTTTCTTGATGTATTACTTGAATAATTATAATTCACCTCGATCTGTCAACTAAACAGGAAACCTGAAAAGATTATTTGCTAGATGGATTATGTTGTTGAACTTATCAGTTTCTTCTTCTTTATGTTGATTTATATCAGTATGTCAATTAGGTACATCTATGTATACCTACATGCTCTTTTACCTCATACTGTAAAACATTTTTCTGATCTTAGCTTTTATTCATGTTTTAGATTGAAAGGCCTTTACAGAGACATGGTGGAAGACTTGATCACAATGAGAGTTACTGTGGTTCTTGTTATGGTGCAGAAGCAGTATGCTCCTTCATTCACATAAGATTTCCTTATTATTCATTTATTCTATCTTGTCAATTCTGTAATCTTCTGCAAGCCATATGCTGTCTCCTCTACAGTGATTGGCAAAATCTGTTAACTTCATGCCATCTCTTAATTTGGTAAAACAAAGTTTCTTTTTATTTTTCTTTCTACTATTCAGTCAGATGATGATTGCTGTAACTCATGCGAGGAAGTCCGTGAAGCATACCGGAAAAAAGGTTGGGGTGTCACAAATCCAGATCTAATTGACCAGGTGTGCTGAAGGTTTGAAGTAAACTTTGTCGTCTATCTTTGTACTTTTTTAATGACCGGACATCTCTTTTCAATGTAATATCTCATCAATAAGGTCGGAGTTTGGTAGACGTCAAAATAACTTCCTGGATATTCTCTGTCAATCATCAGAAAGTAATTGAATCTTGTGATCCAAATGGGTATTTAATGGTAGACAGTATAAGAGTCTGATCTCCCTAGACTTAAGATATTTTTGACACTATTAATTGTGGTTCTGACGGATATCAATCCTAGGTTTACGTATCACATATGCCTCTCATTAACCAATAGCAACAACAATTAAGCTATTCTGTATGTATAAAAGGCATAGTTCACAGTTAGAATTTTTGGGCTCATATTGATGATCATGGGCTCTCTCTAATTAAAGACATGGATTTGTTTCATGTTCAACTCTATGCAAGGTTCTCTACAAAATCATGTATTCTCATATATTTTGGTCCTCTCTCCCTCTCATGACAGTTATATTTGAATAAAATCACTTACACATATTGATGTACATGTGTCGCACTTATTCTACTTATACCCCTAGATTGTATTGTATACAATAATGTACCTATAAAATTTTATTTTCAGGACTTAATAGTAAACTCACTGAAATCATCCAATGATTTGGGTACCTGCTATTTGGATCCTTTCTCCATTTTGGCCTAGATTTTAGTGACTCTCAATATAGTATATGACGAAGCATGATAACAGAGGACTATGTGATTTATATTCTTCTAAGATTCCATTTTTATAGGATTTTATTTTTAATTATACTCTTGCCGGTGTCAATGTTTCTAAATTGCTACCTATTCTTTTTATTAGTAGTGTTAGCCCTTTTCCAAGTGCTTGTTAGTTTGAGGCTTCCTGTAATTGTATTGGGCGGACAAACCAAATGTTGTCACAGCCAGTCTCTTGCTATTTCTCTGATCGTGTCAATGATCATAATACTTGTAGCTTTCCTGTTTCACCCTTGTGGTGGGCAGATTATCAAACAATAAGTTTCTATTTTGGTACGTTGTGTGGTTCCAAGTCTTTTTAGGTACAAATTTTAATGTAACATATATGCAGTGCAAGAGAGAGGGCTTCATACAGAAGATAAAAGATGAACAGGGCGAAGGTTGCAACATCCATGGATTCTTAGAAGTAAATAAAGTAGCTGGAAATTTTCACTTTGCCCCTGGAAAAGGCTTCCACCAATCCTTCAATTTTCTGCAAGATCTATTGAACTTTCAACCAGAAAATTATAACGTCAGTACAGTAAACTTTTGTATTTGTATTGTCTAGTACATAACTTGAGGAAGCATATCTATGAGCTTTTCTACTTGGTTCTCTACATTTATCTTTGACGTCAGTATGTCTAATCTCTTTTTTCTTTGGCAAAAACCAGATTAGCCACAAAATAAATAAACTAGCATTTGGAAGAGAGTTCCCAGGTGTTGTAAATCCGCTTGATGGGTAAGTTACACAATCATCTTATAATTCAATTCATTAGCTTTTTTTATGCAACAGTATCTCTTTTAATGGCACCTGATTTTAATGAGCTCTTCAGTGTACAGTGGATGCATCCAACGTCATCTGGGATGTATCAATATTTTATCAAGGTAAGCATGAACTTTGTATCTTTTATCTATTTAATGTGAAATTTACTTTTATCTTTGTGTTCAGTGATCAACATTACTTTCGGAGCCATTAGTTGTCATTGGTAGTAAGAGTGTTTGCTTTTATTGTTTGAAGAAAAACTATTTCATAAATTTTAGTAGTACTGTTACATAATGATGCTTTCTATATGACGTTGTATGTGTTGGTCAAGCATCAATGCTGATTATTTACTGATGTTCAGGTTGTTCCTACCATCTATACTGATATTACAGGACACAAAATTCACACAAATCAGGTAAAGTATTTCTTGAGTATTTGTCCAGAAGCAAAGTGTTATGCTTAGCTTTTCTCACTCCTTTTTGCAGTTTTCAGTGACAGAGCACTTTAGAGATACCGTGGGCTATCCAAAGCCTCCTCCTGGAGTATACTTCTTTTACGAATTTTCACCAATTAAGGTAACAATATAAGATGGACAGTAGGATTACATGATTGTTTCTGAAATTGTAATGTTACAGTATTGTTTCGCAAAATTCAGAGACAGTAATAGTTGCCTCGTGGCAACAGCTGGTAGCACAATGTACTGTTATCATGTGGTTTATCAGGTGGTACACTGTAAAATTTAAGGGAAATCGAATACTTTGCATAAACAAATAATAACATAGGGGTGCTATCTGGATGGTGTAATCATAAAAAGGTCGAGTGACATGCAATGGTATAATGATTTTTTGATATGAAGGTTGGTTAAATACTAACTTTATCAGTCAACTGAATTCTTGTTTGTGTTTCTAGTAAAAATCTGAAGAGGTTTTATCTATTCTAGTCCTTGGAGGAAAAAGTAGAAACTATCAAATGATCAATGAGCTTCTCATATGTTTAGAAAAGGCAGGGCCTGGAATTAAAGTTTTCAAAAATGGGATATGTACTTGCACAGATGTCTAATTATTTGAATTTACAGTCATCCAGGTAAGTCATATTTTTTTTTTAAGAAAATATACTTCATCACAAACTCAGTAAATTTTTGCATGTATGTGGACAGTTTGTTATAGGATGACATGTTGCAAATATCTTGCTTTGTTTTGATCAGGTTAGCCTGATAGTCCATTTTCTTGCAAAGCCGACAGAAACTTCTATATCGGGATATATTTTCTTTGTTTTCCTGTTTTTCTTTTACGTTTTCTTTTTATGATCTTTTCCTTGCTAAGATGTGAGTTGCTTAAGCATTGTGGCTTTGGATTTAATGTTATCTATTGATTGTTGTGTTTGCAGGTGCTTTATACAGAGGGAAATACTTCACTGCTTCACTTCTTGACAAATGTTTGCGCTATAGTTGGAGGTTGTTTTGTTACCCATCAGCGCCTTTTGCTACAATTCATTTGATTATGTTTAAAGAATAAAGAAAGTAGATTTAAGTTAAGCCAGAGAAAACAACAAATTTCACCTCACATTCACCTCATCTACGAATTATAAGCATTACTTAACCAGAAAGTATAGTCATCTTTCTTTCATTCACCATTGCCCATTGGTTAAGCATTGGTTTGTGTGATTTAGGTTAGGACCATATATGTTAGAATAGTTAATATGAATGAGAATAACTGAAGTTCCTTTTGTTGTCGATGTTACCAGGCATTTTCACGGTTGCTGGGATCGTTGATTCTTTTATCTATCATGGTCATCGGGCAATTAAGAAGAAGATGGAGCTTGGGAAGTATGGGTGATCTACCGTTCTTCGTGATATGATGTCCCTAATTTAAAGAGAAAGAGGGAGAACAGTAATGGTCGGAAATGAAGGTGATATATTTATGACTCTTGAGATATGGACGCCTGCATATCAGGTCTCCTTTCCTCTAACATCGATGTGTAAACTTATGGCTATTTATTTAAGTGGAACAAATGTTCACAAATACATACGATGCTGCACATTATACGTGATTTTGTAATGGTTTATAATGCTAGTGTCATGCTGAGACTTCGTCCCTGGCATTACATATAACAAATGTTGGTAGACGTGTAGTGTAAGAGATGTATATCGTGATTATTATGATTAGTGCCATTTGTGGACTTTTGTGGTTTAATTATATTTATTTATTTATTTTTATAATTGACGTATATTTTATTATAATGAAAAACAGATGATTTACATGTGGAGTGCATAGTAGAGTTTATTATTGATTGAAAAATTAAATGTAATTAAATTGCCAATAGTTTGTTGGAGCATTTATTCTAGCTTCAGATGAATGAATTACTTATGTTGCTGAAAAGAGGTAAATCTTCAAACATATATTATTACCAAAAATATATCACTTACGGCGTACATTTCTATATTGAATTTTTTTTAATTTTGCACTCACTTGCATACATTTCTATATCGATTTTTCTAATTTTTTATGTTACAATTTATGTGTAAATGTCGGTTTTTTTATTATTATTATTTTTTGTTCGAATCGGTGAAACCAAACGGACCCTAGGAGTTGGCCCAGATATCAACTGTTATATATTAGAAAGTGTTTTTGTTGTTAGGTCGGTAACAATGAATATTTTAGGCTTTAATAAATAAATAAACAATTTAGGCTGCAAACTGGGGGGGCCCAGTTAACGAACCTCTCTTCCCTCCTCCCTCCCGTTTCGCGGCAAGTAAACGTACCACGCGTTCACCTTCGACTTCGCGAATAGATTACGACTTCCCGATTCCAATAAACCAATGAAGCCCTAGAATCTCTCTCTCTCTCTCTCTCTCTCTCTCTCTCTCTCTCTCTCTCTTTTGTCTCTCCCTTCTCATGGATCCCTGCGACCCCCAAAACCGCAAGTTGTAATCCAATTTCCCGCCTCGTCACCTCGTATGGGTCTTTCTTTCAATCCCTCTTTTGAATTTGTTGATGGATCACTACAAAACCCTAGGGCTTCGCCGCGACGCGAGCAAGGAAGAGATCAAGGAGGCGTTTAGGCGTCTGGCTCTTAGATTCCACCCGGATAAGCACTCTCAATCCTCCAAGGAGGTCAGGGACGGCGCCTCTGCTCGCTTCAAGCAGGCCTCGGAGGCTTATGAGGTCTTGATCGATGAGAGGAAGAAATCCGAATACGACCTTGGATTTTCGAGTAGGAGAGGTGCGTCGTCTTCTTCATCTTACTACTATGGAGCACGACAGTATGGTTATGGTTATGGGGGTGGTGGGAGTTATAGGAGGCCTCCTCAGAGGGACGGTGGCGTGGGGATGGATATGGAGTTCTTGTTGAGGTTTGTGACGAGGAAGGGGTTTCTTCTCAATGTCGCTTTTGCCAGGTAATTTGCAATGCTTTAGATTCTATTC
Source organism: Typha angustifolia (assembly GCF_048772165.1). NCBI lineage: Eukaryota > Viridiplantae > Streptophyta > Magnoliopsida > Poales > Typhaceae > Typha > Typha angustifolia. Next base: position 2,366,816 of record NC_133252.1, on the reverse strand, counting down.
TTTGGAATTGTTTGTTTGCGTATGGAAGAATTATATTGTTCTTGATAAATGGAAACGCATCATTTTGTTTCATTGTATCATGTTACATGCAGTTCTTTTCAAATCTAGAATATGGTTCTTGCTGATATTATGCTGGGTTGATTTGGATGAATACTTTGAGCTGATTGGGACATTAGAGAATATTTGTTCCTTAAGAAATATAGTTTCATATATTGTATAACTATTTATCCCAGAATAGTGTGTCCAAAATCACTTTCTTTTTTTTTCTTTCGAAATCCCAACTTTACCCTTCCATTCCTATGAAAACCTCAAGCAATGGTTTTTGCAAGTAGGCTGCATATGCCAGTCCTTGGCAACATGATTTAATTCCAAAATTACCTGTTTCACAGACCTCAATTTATCAGGCTTCAAGACAGCCGTAAAGAAATGATATAGAAAGAGATCAAGTGTATAATAAGGATAAAGACAGGAAAGAAGCCAATGCTGTCTAGGTAAAGTGATTTGGTGCAAAGAATTTGTAGTTTTTCGTATGGAAGGTCGTCGTTTGATAGATCATGTGTTTGACCATCATTTCGTTACAATCTCTGTTTCTATTATATGATTCCTGATATTTCTGAGTATGAAGATTAACTAACTACTGTGCACCGTGGAAAAGTAGAAAATAGAAGACAGTCAGACACCAACACATTTATGGTGATATATTCTTCTTTACAGTGTCTTGTTAGGTGGAGCAGTTTTTATTGAGAGAAGCCTAGAAGAGCTTTGGAGAATGAACAACTCTGGGGTAAACTTCTGAATCTCTTCTTATATTGAAATTTAAGTCCACTTCTATCATGTTAATCTTTCAGAATTCTTATGTCATGCCATTGACATTGATTTGCGACTTTATAGAGTCCTAAGGGTAGTCTCAAAGATAAGGGATTCAAGCCGTATTAAGTAAAGTGTACCTCTTTTCCATGTTAGGTATATATTTACACATTTTACATACATACAGACACATTCATACATGCGCACACAAAATATTATCAATTTAATTTCTATTAACATATTAGATTTCCATAACTTTTAGAAGAATCAAAAGAACAGAAGGTTACAGAAAAGGTATTAAGTACCTTTGGACATGTCATATATTGTTACTTAGGCAGAGTAATACTGAATTCTGAATAAGCTAAATCAAGAACGCATCTACTAAATGGAAACGATAGACAGTGAGTTAGCAATTATGAAGATGTATGTGTTATACTAAGAGTGTTATAGCTACGCATCAACATTCCGACATTACCTAATATATGGCTTAACTCGTTACCTAATACTCACCATATTTGGGGCATTCTCTGGTACAGGAGCCTTATGATGCTTCTGCATATGAATAAGAGAAGTTGTTGTGAAGGAACACGAAATTTGTTATCTTTAGTTCTTGCTATGCAAATTGTGACACTTTAAATTGTCCCATGTATCAGCATTGACAAATGTACTTATAGTGACATGTAGTTGGCTTGGTCTGTAATCCATGCATTAAATTAAGTGATAGTATTGCAGTCTTCAATGGATTTAAGCTATTTGCAACAACAACAACAAAAAAAAAAAAGCATGCCAAAATGGAGAGGCATAAAAAGTTGTGCCAACTGGATAATTCATGCTAGAATTGTGATCCTGAGTCCTGACTTCGAGAAAAATTACAGAAAATGATGATCATTTTTCTTTTACATGCAGAAATCATTTGAAGAAGCGATGGAGTCCATTGAAAAGGTTAAGATACAGAAGGAGAACAGCCAAGGCTCATAAAGAATGTCCTCATAAAAATGTCAACACTAAGTTCTACGGATGCTTGAACAAGTTCTTTTCCACCTAATTTTCTGTCTGATGTACAATTCTCTTGTATTATATCATAGAAATCTCCAAATCCTTTCCAAAATAAATGTATATGTTGTATGTTTATCAAAGGTTTATAAGCACCAACTTTGATAGTTTATGTTTCTACAGACTACCAGTCATCACTGGATTGCCAGAGCACAATTAATCATCAACGAAGTCTTTAGTTAATTCACAGAAAGAATGTAAATTTAGTTTAAGCTTGATGCCTTAAAGCATATGTACAGGGAGAAGACGCTGATAGTAGTCGGAGAAGAGAATAGAACTAAGCGATTCATTTATGGAACTAAAGTAAACCAACTTTATCTTAATAACTTATAGGGTTAAGTTAATATCTAGAACTCATGTATCGCCCCATCTTCATAGATCTCTTTATTTATTTATTTTCTCTAAAATGAGGGAAAAGCAGTTCCTAAAATATCTAAAGCTAAGTATAATCCCAATCTCAAAAACTCTAACCATGATTCTATTCTTTCTCCTTTTGCCCCCCCTCCCCCTTTTTTTATTGGTTCTTATCACTTCTTGTTGCTTTATTAATGTCTCTATCCTCTTCGTACCTATCCATGTTCCTAAAAAAGGTACGAACATTCCACAGTTAGCTTAGACAAGCAGCACTCTGTTCGAAGGCGTATGCTATGGCGATAGTGATGGTGAGTGATTGGGATACCATGGAATGGAATGGATGGTGATAGCAATGGAGGGATGTACACAAATCCATAATGGTGGTGACGATGATAATATAAATAGAGGTTGATGAGAACGATACGATAACGATGCCAACAGTAATGACAATAACAATCATTAGTGGACAAGATTACGATGCTTCTCTTTTCTTTTTTCTTTTTTTTATTTTCCTATTTTCGAGAAGAAAATTATTATGCCTCATAATTCTTCTAAATGCTCTTCTTTTTAGGAGAGAGAGAAGTGAGGATTGTTTGCAATAATTGGCTTTAATGATGACAAGTGAGTGACTTATAAGACGATTGATTGCTGGTGTCGAATTCAATGTAACGTTCAAATTCCTGAAAGTGGGTAGTAAAGTAGCTATCGAATCAGAATAGAAATCAGAGACACTGCATCCATTAAGCATATGCTTCTAGTTTCTCAATTCTTTTTCCGTTGCTCGTCGAATAAAACAAATTCTAGAATAAATATTTTAATTTTAATATTAAAAAAAAAGTTAATGACACTATAAGTCATTCTATTGTTTAGTTGAATATTAATACGAAGAGTAATAATTATATTTGATATGATATAAAGTTAATATTAAGATATTAGAGAACACTAAATTTATTAGGAATTGATGATGTTTTATATCAAATGACGAAATATTTTTGATTGAATGTAAAGTAATAATAGTAATATTTTTTTATTATAAATATAAATTTAAAACATATATTTGTATTAGGACAAATGCGAACTTATAAATATGTGTTAGTGTAGATATGTAACTATTTAATGCGTGGCAATATTGACATATAGTTATGTAATGTATGACAGTGTATACAAATATATAACCATATAGTGTGTAGTAATGCGAGCATATAGTTGTACAGTGCATCGCATCGTGGACATAGAGCCATGTAGTGCATAGCAATACGGATATTAGATATATAACTATGTAGTGCATCGCAGTGTAGATATATAACCACATAATAAGTGACAGTGAAAACATAATTATACAATGTATGATAGTGCAAACTTATATCATTTGTACTACTTTGTAGTAAGGATATCATAGTATATTTATATAACATGATTGGTTTTCGAAGAAAAAGAAATAAGAGAGAAAGAATCTAAATTGTACTTGAGATGATGTGTAATTAAGTGATGTCTAATATATGAACAATATAATAATTCTGGGATATAAAAATTGTATGAATTAGATGAGACAAAATAGTAAACTAATATATAAGAAAAAACTAAATTGTTGTTTAGTTATTAAACTAGAATAAAAGACTTATTCTAAAATAATATTATTCATATTTCATAAGTGAAAGGGGGTAAAGTGCTTTCTTTTCATAAATTGGGTTTACTAAGCAATAAATGACTTACAAGATAATTTGGCAAAATGATTAGGGCCAACAATTGCCTAGCTCATCGGATTACATTAAGAGAACTCAAACTCCTGATCTCTATGTGGAGAATCAAATGTCTCAATCACTAAAATACCGATCAAGAGACTAGACGATTGATAGTGTCAAATATAAGTTTGAAACATAAGCTAGGACAGTGTATGGAACTTATAAATTCTTGAAAGTGAGGAGTAGAGTAGCCATCAAATGAGAAAGAAGTTAGAGAGATTATGTCCATGAACATATATTCCCCTCCATAGAGAATCCTACAAAAAAAAGGTTAAAAGGAACAGCTCCCACTGATGTTGAAAGATTGTCTGCCCACTAACCACAATGAGGGGCCTCTTCATGGAATTTTCATATAAATAGAGATGGGCCTAGAAAATTTTTGTTATTAAAGTTACAAGTGCACTAGTGGCCCTGCTTCCAGTCTTATCTTTTGGCCACCTTCTCATAGTTATAATTCGCTATCTCACTTGCTGCAGCCCATGCAATTCCAACTCTGAGAAGGAGATTGCAAGTGGTATAGCCTACACAGATACATATTGACCATAGTGACCACTGGTTCAAGCATAAGTACAATTGGATGAGATAGGATAAGAACACCAGAGCAGTGCAACTTGGTACATCAGAGAATCCAAATGTCTATGGTATGTGAGACCAAATGGATAAGAAATTTGGCACGCCACGCCTACAAAGGCATCAAATTCTGATAGTAATTGTAAGGAAATGTGAGTAATTTGATGAGAATTTTGAAAACAAGCAGAGTGAAATAAACCAAACTGTGATAAAAATTTATAATGGAATTTCAAATAAAAAATAAGCTGTGTTACCAATGTCAAGTACTCGATGCAATGGAGAGACATCACACCCTCCAATTAAACAGGAAGATAGGCTACCATTTGTGATCACCAACTATCAATATCATAGTATTTATAGTATCTAGCAGTTACAGCGTATCTTTCATTACATAATTGCTGAATTTGCTGGGCCATTCATATGGACAAGACTTTTTGTTTGGATCTCCAAACTTTATAACATAATTGCTGCATGGTTCAGTAGCTAAGTTGGCAACTTTGCATGGGCCCATTTCATGAAATATAAGCTAAATTTTTGCCAATCAATCAACTACGGGAATGCTTTTTGAAGGGGGAAAGAAAGGAGCCATGGAGAGCACCTATAAGAAAAGAGCTGTCATACAATTGGCTTCTGAGGCACCTCACAGGTCATTAGTCATTAGTTTCCATTTGAAATTTGGATGCCACAAAGGATAAAAATAAACAAAGAACCATGATACCTTAATAGGGTTTGCGATTGCTATTGCTGCAGTCTTAGCATGACCTAGCAATACACGAGGGACCTACATGGTAACACAGCTGTGATGTATTCATTAAAATAAACAAAACAAAAAATACATAGCATATCATTATTATTTGCCATAGTCATAGCTCTACAATATATTCTATAAGAAACAATGTGATATTGGTGGGTTGATTAAGATTATGGGTGTCCTCATTACATCATGGTTGGTGATGGAATAATTTATACAGCTGTTACACTAAATACCATTTAATAAAATCCATTACAAGTGAGTTAGTGCGCTAATTGTAGTTATAGGTTATACATCTGGCTAATATATATTTATATATAGATATAGGGAAATCAAACAGCTGGAGTCAACCATATGAGATCTAGTGCACTATAAACAAAAGGAGAAGTCAAAATTACTAGCCGTTGCACATGAGTTGGTGGAAACCCAGATAGAAATTCAAAAGCTATAGTATAAAAAGGATAATGGTCACCGAACTCTTCAGTGGGTAAACTTTTGATGTATCATAGAAGTGGAGCAGTGGCCTTACTGCAGAAATTTCCAGCAATTCCTGCAGTCTTAATACTTGGCGGTCCTTGAATGGTTGCCAAGTCCCCCTAATTGCAGGAAAAATCCTGCATGGCAGCAATGTGCTGCCAACCACATGAGTGTGCATTAGGTCGATTGTCGAATCACCAACTACTAACATTGATGTCTATGGAAGTATGTATAACTACAAAAGAAACACTTTATTCTTTTGTTATAGACCCACAATAATCAAGTGCGAATTCAGGGATTTTAATTGCCTAGAGAAGGGGAATACAAAGAAAAAGAGAGTCCAATGAGAACAAAGAGACTGTTTTAGAATTCAACAATGGATTCCAAGGGATGTGTTATACATGGTACTCCTTACCTATCTGATAAAAGAAGACAATCATCATGCCAACAACAATTAAGAAGGATAAACTTTCAAATTCCGGAAGGCGAACACCTATTTGATATGCCTTTGCAGACAAGGACGGAGTGCAAGGGATATCAAGTGAAGATAGATATATATACAAAAATAACATTGCATCATGTTCTTAGGATATTTAATAAAACTAGCCATTATTACTGTACAGATACTACAAGAGAAGGAAAAAGATCAGAACTCATCGTAACAAGAACAGACCTCATGCAGTAGAATTAGGATTTTGCTTTTGATTCCATAAGTAAGAGAAAACGAACCAAGGGTAAGCTGAAGAAGGATATGTGCTAGGAAGATACATGATCTAGAAACCATTCATCTCTAAGAGGTAAGTTCGCCGCTTGACGAGTGCTTTTACTGCTGCCCTATATGGGCCATCAAATGCTCTAGTAACAAATGCCTCTACCTCCTTCTTGCTACAATTGCTACCGCTACTTCCTTCACTAGCAGGTTTGATCACCACTAGTGTAGCACCCTGCAATCCCATGCCCTCCGGGAGCTCCAAGTATGGAGCGTACCGCAGCTTCATGTTGGATGCTGGCACCTGAGTCCTATTTGATGATGCAGAAGCTGCAAATGGCTTCTCTGCGAATTCCTTTAGTTGTTCTACCCCCATGCTCAGTGTTCCCTGCCCATCAACATCTGTCAAAACCAAGCTCTTCATTGTTGGATGCTCCTTAATTATTTGACGGAGAAGATAATGCCTTGTGGAAGCAGCGATCAGGGAGCTAATTGTCCAAACTACACGCAGCTTCAGCCCTCCATTTGTGTAGAACGACTCGGGTATGCTCCCATTGTCGTCTAGAGTTGGATCATGATCGGAAGAAGCTGGTTTTCGGTCCACACGAGTACCCCCCAATATCACGCAGTTCTGAAGGGTGCTTCCAAACTCCGCTCTCCATTTTAAGAGCACCCCATCTTCCATCCCAACATCCCCAGCAGGGAGCTCGATCCTCAAGTTGCGGATGTCTGTGAAATTCTTGAGAACTTGAGCAGGGGAATGGTGTGAGAGCTGAGGGAGAAGGGGTTTGTTTGCCCCGCTGGAAATCTGGAGGTTGTTGAAAGGCTTGAAAATGGTAAACATTAGCTTTAGGAAGTGGGCAATGATGTTTCGTGGTTTGGGGGAGGATAAGTTCAAGGCATCATCGGGATCCCCATCGCTTGTGATTACTCGGTCGATCTTAACATAGACATCATTCACGAGCGGAACGAGGGCATTGAAGCGCTTTGAGACTGCGGAGCACCGGCCAAGTGATCGGACTTCGGCGAGCTTGTTAAAGATGAGTAGTACAAGGGTGTCTGGTATCCGGTCAAAATGGTCTTGGCAAATAGGTGGGTCGGAGTGAATTCTAGATTTTGACTGCATATTCTGTCAATTTTTACCTCAGCCAGATATAAATATAGAAAAATAAGCTCAAGATTGGTTGTGGGAATGGCTCGATTCAGACGCAAAATTTAACTGCATGTGAGGGGGAAATCATGCCATTAGGAAGCTGAAACCCCATCAACAATTAACTTGATGATCTGAAGAATGAAATAAAGAAACAACAACAGTTGATTAGAGCAAACAAGAGAACAAATGTAGAAGAAAATAACTCTTCATACCAAATATCTGAAGAGAATAAACCACAAACAAGAGAACAAGAAGACGAAAAGAACAGCAATTAACAGTGTGAAAAATAAAGTAATGAAAGAACATGTTGGCTTGATAAGGAACAATTAAAGCACAGAATCTCTTTTCAGACAATTCCAAATATCAAAGAGAAAGGGAGGAAAACATTTCTTGGTAGGATCCCTCCACAACTTCACTAACCAAAACAAAAGAAAAATCTTTTCTTTTCCCTAGGTCCTGGATCTATATACTTGGAAACTATCCAAAACTAAAACACATTACAAACACCTCAGCTTCCAATATTCTCCAGAGAAACTGAGGAAATTACACAAATAACTAGCAGCAAATTAGCGCAGGATTCAGCAAATTACTTACACAGACTCCTCATTTCCACCTAAGAGCCCTAGAATCCTTCAACCAGAAGACCATTCCCACCTCCCTTTTCCCTGTTCCACGAATGAAGATCGAATTCGAGCTAGGGCTTCACGAATCCGAGCTATGGGGAAAGGGGGATTAGGAATTCCGGAGATTGAACTCTTCGATCTCTTCTGTGGACAATTTGATGACAGAGGGGAGGGGCTTTTTAGATAAATACCATTTCTCCTCTCGGCGATAAAGATTTAACGGCGCCGTCAGCGGCGTTAAATGGAGCGGGCGAATCGACGCTGTTTGCTCGGACTGTTAAGAGTGACGGAGCGCGACAGGTGTCAACGTATTGTGAGGGATCTGATCCTCCGAGTACGGACACACGGCAAATCGACAAAAATAAATAAATAAATAAAAGAGATTATTACACTAAGACCCTTGCTCATTTTATATACACCCTCTCAATTATTATTTTTAAGTATACATCCACCTCCTAATCGTAGAAATTATTCTTTAAAAGAAAATTATGGAAAATCTCTCAACCTCACAATGGTGTTTAAAAGAAAGATATCAAATAATTATTTAACCTTTAAATTTTCTTCTCTTTTTCCTTATAAAATAGTCTCTAAAAGTGTGTGAAAATCACGGTTACATTATTTTTTATTTTTGAAAGAAAATTAAATAAAGAGGATAAAAGCTAGTAATTTTTTTTAAGAAAAAGAAGATTTTATAAATTAACTAAACCGTTAACAAACATCTCCTGAAGTATCGAAAACCAAAATATACCTAATCTCCAGAGGATATCCCCCATACCAAATATATCCGAAGCCTAAGCTTCTACTATAATTAGCAAGCCACAGTCCATAGCTCGGTTGGCTTCCCGATAAGTGTGACTAACTTTACAATAATTATTAGTTAGATTAATAATATCATCGATGATAATGGATGTTAAGGATCGATATAGCTTATTGCCACTTATTAAATAACGAGGCTACTCTCCTCAATAATTAAATTAAACAATTTAAGTCAATTCTCTCATACAAACAAACAATAATAAGAGGTTAACTCTGGTGTAATTTATCTAAACAAATTTTAACTCTCAATCTCTCGCTGAAAATATAGTATCTATAAAAAGAGAATGGCAAATCTTATTATTATTTTATTATTATTATTATTTTGGTTGAGAAGAATGAAAACTTAGTAATGTGCCACTTAAAACAATAATTTTGGGTTTATTAAATACAAAAATACCCCTACAATATCTGCTCTTTTAACTTCTGGGTCCTATTATATGCAATGCGTACTTTCCTCTGTCTCTCTCTCTCTCTAAATTATCTAAATATAATTTCTAATCAAAACTGATTGGTGACATACAACCAACCAGATAATGTTTCTTGATCTCTTGTGTTTCTTAGTGCAGAATTCTTCTCCAGATTCAAGGAACCAAAACGATCACAAACCCTATGCAAGTTGTGTTCTTCCGCATACGCATCGATCTATCTCCACGTCCAAATGCATGCATTCCTTGTTGCATTAAGTAGCACTGCTCTAAACCAGCAGTTGCCATTCATTTCTGCACAGTAAAAATTGGATACAATGTTTCAGTAAGTGTGGATTTAGAGTGATTATATCGTCGTGGATTCGTGGGTCCCATCCATGTCAGTCATGCTCTAATGTAGAAGATTAGCTGGTTTGCCATCTCATCATCCTTTGAAAGGTTATAAGTAGGTGACAATATTATAATACGTTATTAATTAATGTAACTCGTAGAATATTATAAAAATAGTTCTTTTCAAAATCTCGACCTTCCGCATTGCATGGCTTAAAAGAAACACTAGGCTGCAGACCCACGGTGGTTTCCTAGAACAAATGGAGTTGTGCTTAACTGTGAGGTAGTCGATTATTTTTTAATATTTTTTTATTGATTATAAGCCCGTAGGCTCATTATAGGATAGACAAAAGAGTTAATTATTTTTAATAAATAGGTTAGGTAATTAAATTAAATTTTTTAAAAAATAGAAAACTCGTGAAAAATCTACCGAGCATCATCCCCAATATCAACAAAAGGATTTAATCTCATAACCTCTGTCATGGGCTAGTAAGACTCTTTTTTCCTTTTTAGAATGGTCGGTAGACTTTTAGATATGTCAAAGGGGTAAGGCAGTTAGTTAATAGGTGGGAGGATCAAGTGGACTGGTCCATTAATTTCTTAGCGCTCGAATGCAAAGGTGTATTTTTGTTTGTCCTAATGTTAGGGTATGTTTCAGGAGTTGAACTAACAATGGGGCGGCCCATATATTAGCCGGTCTAACTACTCAAGATTGTAACTCTGTAGTTTGGACTGATCCATCAATATGTCTGGATGTAACAAGTATAATGGGCGGCTAGTAAGACTCAAATACGGAATTATAGTAGTAATATAGACACTAAATTTTGGGCAATATCAAATTAATCCAGGAGAACCTAAACAAAGAAACTCTGGAAACCATTAAAAAAGAAAAAAATAACAATGTGGAACCCTAGGCATTGAACCATGCACCAATTTATGCCAAAGTATTAACCACCAGATGTACTCACTGCAAATTTTAAGTTAAATATTCTCAAATAGAGTGAACCTAAGGATAACTTACTTAAAATCTTTGGAAGAAAAAGGGACAAAATTAGCCTCAAAGAACAGCCTAAAGAAGACATAATATTTGAGGAAGAGGCACAAGACTCCAGCAATGGAGATCCCAGTTCCCACTCTCTCTCTCTCTCATGCTAGCTTTTTAAGCTTTCTTTTCATCTCTGTCTCTGTAAGTTAAGCTTTATTATATCCTTTTCCCCTTTCTTTAATTAATATAACTAGGTTAAGCCTATTTTCTCATATTTGATCATTTCTTTCCTTTAATCAAAGAGAAAGTTAAGATGATTTAGTGATACAAAATAAAAATATAGGGAGGTAAAATAATTTCGTTCAAACCGGTAAACAATTTTTAAATGAAAAGGCATTAAAATTTCCAAAACAATTTAACAACTACAACTTTAGTCGAGAGTGCAAAGAAAAATATTAATACAAACTAAAGTTTAGAAACTAAAATAATTGTAGTCCAAAGTATTAGATGTATTTATCCTTATCTGTAATCATCCAGAGGGGCCCAGAATTTCTATCTGTGAACCAATTGAACCTTCATACAATTGAAGGCAAAAAGGATGAGAAATCTGATAAAGCATGCATCTGGTCTAGGTGTCTACATTGCTTTCTTTTACACATGGACCACAGTCATGGCAAATTGGAATGTGGGCACTTCATTTAGTGGTAGTCATTGTCCCTATCCCAGATTGCCTGCATTCTGTTAGCCTCTCACATGAGAAAACTAAAAAGGAAGATGGTCACCATGAGTTGGTGCTAAGAAAGATTGGCTCTTTTTTGGACAAGCCATGTGAGATCACCTTCATGCTTCAAAACATATACTAGGTTCAGCCTAAAATTATATGATATATATACTATTGATTCGTTATCTAACGGTTTAATTTTTCAGAATAGTCGATGAATTAACGTGGAATGTTAGAGCAGAGGTCCTAAGTTTAAATCCTAAAAATTTCACCAATAGAAAATGTTAAGTATATATGATTCAATGTTTTTTACTATGCCACTTATGTTTCACAATCAAACTCCTAGACAACTCTTCACACTGAGGTGGTAGATATGGTTGATAGTGGATGTCACTTTCAGAGAAAGGAACTCTTTTTCCAAATTATGAAATCAATATTTTAATTCAAGTTGGATAAAACAAATAAGAAGATATATAGCTTATTGTTATCATATTTACTCTTTCTGAGAGGAAATAACAATCATAATTTGCTGCTCTAATGATGTACAAACGTAAGAATCCACCAAGAAAACTTTGGTCAGAAAATTATGCAGTAGAGTTGCATATAGAAAGATCACGACAGTGACATGTTTCATGGAACCAAATTTGTTTACACTTCAGATGAGATGCTGCAATTTTACACCTCAGACTGGTAGAATACACACTTGTTCTGAACTCTGAAGTATTCATTACTCATTGCTCATAATGCTGACAGGGGAAAAAGACTTCATAACGCAAAAGTACCGTGAAGTAAAAAATGGAAATTTAAGTATTTAACCTCTGTCATTGGAATTACTATTCTCACTCTCAGATGCAATAATACATTGATACAGGTGCATCTTTTTCAGGTCATTTTCCATCTGCAAACTATTTTGATAATTATCTCGATATTCAGAAATTTCAGAAGCAAGTTGACCACCTTAATACTTCTGTTTGAACTTTTGCTCTCAATCTTTAAGACTTGCTGCTCATCTGTAGAGATTCGACATTGGGCTCAAAAGACATCGGTATGAATAATGTCTGCCAGGTCCATGAAATAGCCTGCACGAAAAGGTGGAAGACAACAATGATACTACTACTGATGTAGGGCAACGAAGGAGGATTCAACGTGTTCCGCATATATGAACATTACATGGTAAAAAAAATCAGCTAATGTGCAACAATTTTGTCCCGATTTCTTCCTCTGTCAGAATCATATCAGACTTGAGAAGATATCATTTGATGGGAAAGAACTAGTAGTTGATTATGTAAAACACTACAACAAAACAGCTAAGCGGAGAAAGCAAGAAATCTATATGTAAGAGACAGTTATTCTACTCGAATTCTCAGGATTTAACACCTTCTGTAAATATAAAGTATCAACTGCAACTACTAAACAGTAGCTGCAGTTATTTGGAAGTACTACCTACAAAATAAAACAGCAAATCAACCAAGCAAGCCATAAGATAGCCAGTCAAAGATGTCATTTGCAAGATAAAAAGGAAGAGATCGACACCCCATGAATCCTCTTATCTTTGACAAACAAATATATGTAAGAACAAAATTTACCAAAGTAGTCATCCATATTGAACACAAGAACATAGATGAACACAATCTCATTACATCAAATGGTACGAAGAGAAACCAGTCACTTCAGAAGCATCAGCTATCAGTTGAGTCTTGTAACATACTAATATGCACTTCAGCTAAAGATCAAGCAAGTCCCATGCTCGTAAAGACATCACCATCTTTATCTTCCAAAAGGTCTTCAAAATTTTCAGAAAGAACCTTTCCTCCATTGATTCTAGTCATGAACAAAAAAGTAGAATCTAGCTGAGTACAACTGAACATAAATGAGTTCTAAGCAAACATTGAAAGACTTCAAGACCACGTTTCTGCTGGCCAAAATGGCCTCTTTTGACCTGACCTTTCAAAGGCTATCTGGGCTTTCAATCCTTCTTGAAAATTTAACAAAAAGTTCTCATCTCATCAAAGTTAGAATGTTGCTAAGAAGTAAAGACTAGATTAAGCTTTCAGTCACATATAAAGCTGCACACAGCAATAAAGTTAACAAAATTGATTCATTGTTTTATACTCTTCTTTAACTCCAAGCATTATAATTTGTACCATTAAAAAATAATCTATGATGTGCCATACCGGTGAAAGTTCGATTTTGATTTATGAATTTATGCTTGGGAATTCAGAAAAATAAAGGTAGGACTAGGAGAGAGCCAAAGATTAGGAAGGTTACCACTTACCAGGCTATCAGTTATTCGAAATTTGAGAAACTACTTTAAATTGAGAACTTAGTGCCATCTGCAGTGCTTGTGCACTGCAATACAAATGAACAAGCTCATAGATAGAATTCTGATCATTTTCAATATATATATATATATTTTTTTTTTTTTGAACTCAAAACATTCTGTAATTCTGTAGCATAAACTAAAATTCCTAAATTTCAAACCCCTGACATGATTCAAAGAATCCGAAGTTAGAAATATTTCCAACTTGCAATAGAAAAAAAATCTTATGATTCCCAACAAAATAAATAATGCATTTAAAGAACCTTAAAATCTAAAGAACAGAGGCCCAAACCTCCCACGTGAGACGTCTCATGCATGAAAGAGGCCTTTCTGCGATCCGACTCTTGCTTACCTGCTTAATTACTATTTTACCCTTATGAGTCCGAAGAATTACTCGTATCTTTTGTGTATTGCTATGTGAACCGCCCGCCCCAGTCCGGTAATCTGCGCAGCCGCTATAAGATGCCGGCGTCTCACTCCCTCTTGCCGTCGTCTTCTCTCTGCCCATCTATTCTCGAAGAGTCTTTCTCGGTCTCAATCGAATCCCGAAACCCTTCTTGGTGGATGGCATCAGGTCGAATGTTGTGAGCTGAAGAATTGTTTTCAAGAAAATGTCGGAGGAGTCAAATGTAAGCGTTCGTCTCCCTCTCCTTTCTAGGGCTAGGGCTTAAATTTCGTTCTTGAAGTGATTTCTTGGGATTACTTACAACAAGTGTCTTTTTTGATTCTTTAAATTGGAGCAGAAAGTTGGGGACGGCGTCGCTACAGACATTTACAACGTTGAAGCCGCCGAAATTCTTGCAAACGAAGCGCTGGTGAGAGAGTAGTTATTTTCATAGGTTAGGGTTTCACTTTTATGTTGCAATATCGTTTGGAATCCTTTCGGTTGATATTATTTGGGACTCTTTTGGTACATGCAGCTTTTGCCTATATCTGAGGCGGCTCCGATATATGAGAAGCTTCTTTTGACCTTCCCCACTGCGGTAAGTATGATATTTTTGTTGTTTAAGTTTCCTTCTTGAATTGCATTTGGTTTTCTGGTTTCGAATTTTGGTTTGAATTGGAGAATAACTTGATGGTATGGATGAAGTTCTCTCTGATGATTGGAAAGCATTGCCTCAGTGACATGATCACGTAGGTTTCTTGTTACAGTGAAGGGGTTCCTAGGCCATTAGTGCGTATGGTGATTGTTACTCACATTGAAACTAAGCATCATGCTTATATACTGGGATGATTATGTGCTCACAGTTATAAAATAGAGATGCATATAAGATAACCAACATTTTCTTCACCAATTCATCTACAAATAGTCTCTAGAGAGCGGTTGATAATGTACTTTTCTTTCCATATAGAAATTGAAGTTATTAATGGTATGTTACCTGTGCAATGGAAAGCATATAATTTACTCTATGTTGCTTGTTCTTTATTTTTCAAACTGAGTCTAATGACCTGTGCTTCTTTTAAGATAATGTGGTGAAAGTTTTGCAATGAAGAAAAACTACTGTTATGCCAAACAAATTTAGATTTCTAGACCACCTTTTTCGTTAGCATAGTTTTGATTTTTTGATGGCTAAGATACTGAATTGAGGTGCTTTTTGGTTTTTACAAGTAAAATTCGACCTACCAAGATAATGGAAAGGTCTAACTAGCATACTGCAGCAGGTAGACGTTTTATAGGGATGCATATGTTTTCTCCTTTGAGTTTCTTTCTTATGATTTGATGTTGGATGATCAGTCATTCTGAATTTTGTAGGCAAAATTCTGGAAACAGTATGTGGAGGCCTACATGGCAGTAAACAATGATGAGGCTGCAAAACAGATATTCAGCCGGTGCTTATTGAGTTGTCTTCAGGTTTCTTTGTGGTAAGCATCAATATCTTCTTGGCATTCATTCATTCATAAGTGATAATACTTGTAGGCAAATCTTATCTATTCATTCACTCTATTGTATCTAAGGTTATTCCCTAATTCATAAAAGTTTATGTGTTGGTCGATATATAGCTCAACTCTATTCAGTAGCAATACTTGCCAGTGAATTAAGAAAGATATGATATAAATAAGGAACTTATTGATATAATTCGACCACGTGTGTTAAGTTAGTAGAGTCAAATTGAGTTATTTAGATTTATCTTATTGCTTTAAACTTTAAATAAAGTAGATAATCCGCATGTGGATCTGGTTTGCTAGGATTTTACTCTTATAAATATGAGTAATGATGAGTTGATTATTATTGTGGAATGAAAGTTAAGTTTAACCAATTTATTCTTATTATCTTTATTTTTATTTATAGCTGTTAGATCGTCTTTATCTTCGTATGAATAGATCATAACCGTAGATCCATTTTCAAGCACCTAAACCCTAACTACTATCCTCTACCACAAGCCACATTACTATACTGCCGTTCACCACTATGATCAGTCGTCCGCCATTGTAGACTAGGGACCCCAGTTGTAATCTCATTACATAATTCAGTATCGTACATCAATATGCCCATATGAACCTGCGTCTCCACATCATCGCACACTTATGTAGTAACTCGTGAGTTGTCGCTCACGGACGCCTTTATCCTGCGTCATCGGGTATCATTAGGTCTGTCTTCGTACCCTTACTATCTAGCTTAAACATCCTAAAGGGGTTGACTATTGCTAATCGACAGTAAATCGCTCATCGTTCGACGAAGCGGTTGTCTGATTGTCTGAAATCCACAAACTGAAACCTCAAGTGTGGGCGCTACTATGTAATATTATAAATATCCCCCGTCTCTAACCCTAGCTGGGGAGGTGTCGGATACTGTCGAGACGTAGAGATTATCCTTTTTAAGGTCGTGCACGTGTGTAAGTGACATGATATGGTAACTAGCATAACATAATTGTAAGCAAGAAAATCTAAGCATGCGGATGAATGCACATCATATATAAATTAATAAAAGTCATGTCAAGCAACATGTTAATCAAACAAGTTTCGCTACAATACATGAAATTAGCATGTCATTGATGCTCATGTTGTCATTCATCATATTAAGTGATAATCTAAGAGTTGGTAAACCACTTGCCTGAAATTTCTGGCGATGAGTAGTTCTTACTTAATCACGGCCAGCTCCGAGGTGACCACTGGTCCAAGGTGTTTTGTGATAGAATCACTTGGTTAGCATCAATACGAGATAGAGAAAGAGAGGACAATTATTAATGTTGAAAATAATAGTAAGGAGGAGGAATTAAGAAAACCCAGCTCAGTCCCTGCCCAGTCCAGGAAACAAACCCTAAAGAGATCGGCTTGACAAGCGTGGCTATACCAGCCCAAGATAGGGTTGGGCCAAGCCCAACTCGCAACCAAGGCGCTCGAGTTGGCTTTGCTAGTCTGAGCCCGAACGCATGGGCATGCTCGAGCTGGGCATCTCCTAGATAAGCTAGGGCTCTGCACCAGAGCGGAGGCACCACCTCCCCTCCCCCACCAACCCACACTAACACCACCCCCATCGTTGAAGGTGGAGGGAGGGTGAACATCCCGAAGCGTCGTGTCTTCACAAGCTAGAAAAGAAAGGACTCAGGGGGGGGGGGGGGCACATCGATGACAATGGCGATCTTGTCGGCCCGATAGCGACAATCACGACAATGATTGGAAGGGGAGGGGAAATGGTGGAAATAGAAGGAAGATGAGCGAAGTAGGGAGGGATAGAGAGAGAAATGAGGGTGGCCCTCCACGCACGTCGACGGTGGCGTGTGCAGGGGGGCTAGGCTTGCCCTCCTCTCTCCCCCTTAGCCTGACAAAGACACTACTTTGTCAGGCCAAGTAAGGCGGGGGGGGGGGGGGGGGGGGGGGGGGTGAGGGTGGGCAACGTGCCCCACTCTTCATTCATTTTTTTTTTTTGGTGTTACATTTACAATGATGATCGATTTATCCTTGATCATAAATGCAAGTGCCAGTTAGCCCACATCATGTTTCTAGGCAAAGTTGAAAGAGAATGAACTTGAGGCCACTGATTGGCATGACAAGATATACGAGTACAAAGACATGAGAGACTAGTCACCTTAAGAACAACGTGTCAGAAGCGTGATTGATTGATACGACTCGACCATGTGTGTTAAATCAGTCGAGTCAATTGAGTTAAGTCGAGTCAATTGAGGCACGACTGCATTGCTTACGTAAAATGTACGCTTTAATTTTTTAACAATATTCGCATCGAGATTAAACGGTTGGGTTGGGTTAGAAAAATAGTAAATTAGTCTAAATCAGTAAAAAATAGCTGAAATTAAAATTCAATTTCAATTTTTTTTGGGGCTGGGTAGGGGTATTTCTATCAATTAAAAAATTGAAGGGCTTTTTGCTACAAATCGCCCAAAAATATAAGATGTTGTCTGTGTACATGATTTGACTTTTGTATTTTGAGAGGTTTTGGAGTATGCTTCTCTTAGAATTAGCTTGGAGATTATTTGTTTGAATTTGAGTATAATTATTCATTGGTGTTTATTGCTAAAAGTACTGTCATAGGATTTACGGGGTATCGAGTTGAATATGTGTTCTTCACATCATAGGTTTGTAATTTTGATAGGCCAATTTGGGACATGACATTGAGTATGCCATAGGCCAAAGTGGTTTGTAATTTTGGTCATATCATAGACCAAGTTAGGGAATATCAGTTATTTTAGTCTAGTCCTTAAAATGAGAGAGGGCTTCTAAGATTTGAGAAGGTACAAATGTTTGTTTAATTGAGAAATTTAAGTCAGAGAGTATATTTTCAGTATTGTAGATGAGTCTCTTTGGAGCCTTACACTTTGCAGACAAAAGACCTCATAGGTTCTGTCACTTTCTTATGCTAATCCATTAGCCCAGATAAGTTAATTACATAGGCAAATGGATATGGAACCTAAACAGTGAATTGCAAATGCAATTGATCAGTAAGAGATAGCCTAGTTTGAGAGTTCCCTTGTCCTTTTGAGTTATTTATTGAGTCACGCTTATTAAATCAGATTAAATTCATTATTATGTGGTAGCATTAAGTCAAGTTCATTTTTTAACTGAAAGCCTGATACTCTTCCACTATATACAGCATATAATAAAACTTAATGCTTGAACAAATGAAGTTAGGTATGGAGTTAACCATTTCTAGTGTTTCTTGCTTATTTAGAAGCAATGATATCTTTAATACAGTGAATTGCTATTAGGGAAGATAGAGAGGGTAAGATGTTTGCAGGCTTACTCGAATTACTAGGCAGGCCATTTCTGTAACGTGAATCAAATGGGAGCAGGGGGGCTTGGTGGCAACATTTACTATCTCACTAAGCAATGCCCTCAACTGAAGTTTTCTGTGCTACTCTTGTATTGATATATAGGATTTGAATTTAGCATTCTTAAACCATAAAGGAAACTTAAATTTGTTGACCGACATATGAAACTATTCTTCTGGCTATTGTTATATGAAATAGTGATTTTCTTTTTTGATTGCCTTCAACTTGTAGGCGCTGTTACATCCGTTTTATCAGGAAAGTAAATGAGAATAAGGGAGCTGAGGGTATCGAAGAAACCAAGAAGGCTTTTGATTTTATGCTTAGCTATGTTGGTATGTGCAATAATCAATCTTTATAATTATTTGCCTATAACTTTTGTCTGTAAGATCACATATAATATAGTTTTCTTTCTCTCCAAGGGCTGTTCCTTTTGTGCTTCACAAGGTTACATGTGACCATCAAAGATCACGGGGAGTGATGATTGACAGATATATTTGTCTGTCATGCATATCTTCTATATTTGCTATTAGTTTAAATAGTTTAGTACTTCATCTCTAGTAATGTCCCTCATGTTAATTTATGAAATTTTGCAAGAATTTTAACACTCCATGAATGATTGATCTCTTCAGGCACTGACATCGCATCTGGACCTGTTTGGGTGGAGTATATTGCTTTTCTAAAATCAATGCCGGTCTGTGTGTTGCTTTCTGAGTTCTTTTGGCTTTCTTCTTGACTCATCTAATATCTACCTTTTATATGACGATTTCTCATTAGGCTTCAACAGCTCAGGAAGAGTCACACCGTATGACTTCTGTCCGGAAAATATACCAAAAAGCTATTGTCATGCCAACTCACCAATTGGAGCAGCTGTGGAAAGAATATGAACATTTTGAAAACTCAGTTAGCCGAGCACTGGTAATAATCTTGAAAGAGTCTCCATTTATTATCCTAAACTAATTCATTGGGAGCCCATTGCTTATTAGTATTATTAGTATTTTCTCCTATATCTTTGACTATCACGTTGTTGACACTGGAATTCATAAGGCATGAATTTCTCTGCAGTTACACCATAAATTAGTATAGTTTTCATATTCTACTATTTTTGACATGTCTGAAGTTAATTCTTTTGTGCATTCAGTTCTTCCTTCCCAATTGAAAGTTCAAATGCAATTCTTTTTAACTTGAGATAATCTGTTCTGCAGGCCAAAGGGCTATTATCAGAATATCAACCAAAGTTTAACAGTGCTAGGGCTGTGTATAGAGAACGAAAAAAATACATTGATGATATAGATTGGAACATGCTTGCTGTTCCACCAACTGGTTCATACAAGGTAGATTTTCCGTATTAACTTCTCTAAAATTTTATACTTATCTGAACCTATTTTTTAACCTTATTGTGAGATGGCTGCATATGAATTTACTGTCGGCGTATAGAGTTCTATATATATGATACTTGTTGAACTGAGGCTTCTAAAAGAATATACCATGTCCCATGGCAACTTTTTATTTAAACCAGCTGCCCATTTGATTCTATTACCACAGTGTTTATGGTGAGGACACCACTATTCGTCATGTTTATTCTCGTAGACACAAAATGACTACACCCGTTGCTCTTTTGGCTTAACGAGGAGTGTGACTAGCCACCTTTTATAGCTATTCTCTTTTTTTTTTGTCTTTTACTTTGTTTCGCCTATATAAAGGCTTGTAATCTTTTTTCACATATTGAGTGTTTGTTGGTGGATTTCAACATCGGTGGATTTCCTGGATTTGGTTATTTTCCCTACTTTTTCTCAAATATGCAATCGAGACGTTGTCCTACATCAGTTTAATAGCCCATATCCTCTATCAGTGACAGTTTCATTTGACCTTAATCTTCCTGTCTTTTTCTCATTGTGCACAACCTCCACCCTCCGTTATATAATTCTTATATGTGTTTTAAGTCACTGACTATTTATTGTGAATTCATTTCTATCTAATAACAGAGCTGCATATCATTTGCTTAGAGCAGGTGATGATGCTCAAGAGTTTTACTTGTATAGTCAATTCTGAGCACATTTTGTTAGTCTCTCTCTTGGACACTAAACTTTAGATCATCGTTGTTACATATGTGTGTTACCTAAAATCAGGTGTAATAGAACACAAATGTTTTAATTGTTGTCTAAAGTAACAGTTAACTTTATTGGTAGGAAGAACAGCAGTGCATGGCATGGAAAAAGCTTTTGGCCTTTGAAAAGTAAGTGATCTTGGTATTTGGCTTCCTAAACATTACTGATGTACTTGGAGTTGCTAAAGAAATCTTGAAATTTTCCCTGCAAGATTGTTAAGTAATATCTGATGTATCAGTATTATTAATTGAAATTAGAATTACCTTGTATGAACAATATGCAGCCTAATTTCTGGTGATCTGGCTATGCCTTTTTCATAGTTTTATTCTTGTTAGCTCAACTCCTAACCTAACATGCATTTTTTTGTTCTGTAATTTCACCTAGACATCTCTTTTAGATTTATATTTAATTTCACTCTATGAGATAAACAAGAAGTTGATGCATCATGAATGCGCACATATATTACTGTCTTCTTCTTGACTGTAATTCTTTTTTAAGTTTTAATTTGATCCTTGTTCTTTGGACCCCTTAAAAGATCACATGTAGATTTCATCTATAGATTGTTCGAAGTTTCAAACTAGGTTGAAATATGTATTCTTTCTCTTTCTCCTTACTACTTCAGATTGAGGTTGACATGTGTTTCTTCCTGATATACAGAGCAAATCCTCAAAGGATCGACGCTATCTCTGCTAATAGACGTGTTACCTTTGCTTATGAGCAGGTATCCTATTATGATGCTCGCATGTTTTATTGCCATCCTCTTGTACACAACTAGTGTATAATTGCATTCAGTAGGATGTAAGCATTTGAATGTATCGGTACTGGCCATTATGTGCTACTTATTTCCGGATTAGATGATGTCATGTACCAATGCACATATTTCGTCTTTAAAAGTTCTCTCTATCTGTACAAGTTAAGATACATTTGGTTTTTCCTCTTTCATAATTTATTCTAGATATGCTTTCTTTGCCTTGTAAGATCTACCTTTCTGGCTCTTCTTTGTTATGAAAGTTTTCCTACATAAAACCTTGTTTAGATCCTTTTTGAATCTTACTATGTTAGTTGCTTGCTATTCAAAGATAAATGAGCAATACAATCTTATAATAGTCAGACTTACAGATTCACTTCACTGAATTACTATAGAAGCATTGTGCATTTTACTTATATTTCAGATGATTTATACATTTTTTATAAAAAAGTATTTTTTAGCAGCACTTTGGTAATCTGTAAATTGGTGTGGCTTGGTATTCTTGTAGAAAGATTAATTGAGCGTTATGATCCATTGGTGACTAATTTGGTGTGGCTTCCTACATTACCATCTCCAGACTCAAATTATTAGCTATAACTTCAATTTGTGTTACAAAATCTACAACCTTATCGAGTATAACTTTCAGGCTTTTTTTGCTTTATGAATTTGACTTTGAAATTCCGTTGATATTCTCAATTCTTCCTGACTTTATTGGCAGTGCCTGATGTATCTATACCATTATCCTGATATATGGTATGACTATGCTACATGGCATGTGAAGAGTGGTTCTATGGATTCTGCTGTTAAGGTGTTTCAACGGGCTTTAAAAGCTCTTCCTGGTAACTACAGTTCATTTGATTTCAATTGTGCTTTATGTGTTGGCTCTTTCATTCAGGAGCCGGCTACTTGTGTGTATTTGCATTTGATCTGTTTTCTGTTGGTTTGTAGTTAAAAGAATTTATTAAGATCCATAAATTATAGCAGGTGCAATTACATCAACATTATAATTTTTAACCTAAGTAGGCCTCTTTTCGTTCTGTAGAAATATGTAGGTTTACTACCTAATTGAACTTTCTATCTCCCCACCTCCCTCCCAAGCATCTGCTGCATACATTCGTTCTCTTTGGTTCTCCTTATGAATTTGGACATCAAATATTAAGATGCCCGAAGTTAATTTAATGAATAACTGTAGAAATTCTTCACAAAATGCTGAATTGATCTGCTTTTTCGCTTACAGATAAAAGTAGATAGCAAATTTCATGGAAAGATATGATGTTTATGACTATGGAAACTTCACATGTTGCTGCTATAGTTTGGTGTCTAGGATTACGTTCCATAGTTTCAATTTGGAAATTTTTCTAGCACAAATCTCTGGTTTGAGCTTAGAGGTCTACTATACTAAGGCTGGCCCATTTGTCCTACACTTCTTTATGCTCCTTCACACTTTGAAATTCCTGCTTCTGTCAGCTTGTGATAAATAAGAAAGTTTTCCAGTTTTACATTTAATTAAATGCCACGATATCTTTACATAAGTGTTTCCTTGTTAAGTGGAGCTAGGTGAAAATGTACTTAATGGACTCTGATCCCTTAATGCCTGTTTACTCTTCTTGTAATCATTTCTTAGTCTCTTATTAGGTCATGATTTTTTAACTTTTTGACAAATCAATCTTCTAAAAAGTGCCAAGATTAATTTTTGACAGCCAAATATTAAAGTCTAAATGTTAGGCCAACATATTCTACTCATTCTTGAGAGCATGCATCTCCAAAAATATGCTGCTATTTTGGTTGTGTGAAGTGCTGTATTGGCATTGTCATGACAAACCGGCTTGAATTGGTACAATATAGTTGGTTCTGATTGCCAAGATTGCCAATCAGAATCAGATGACCTTTTCTGATGGAAATCATTCCTTCATTTATAGAGGGAGGTTGAAGTAATGGAAGAGGATTTGAGATCAGATTGTTTTGAACAGGAAGGTGTCCTTTTATCAGGAATAAATTGTATATGCATGTGAAGGCTTAATCTATTACTATTTGTTCAGTCCTGTCTCCAAATTATCTACATATATTATTGCCTTCATGGGACTGAATTTATATTTTACATTTTACTTCAATATTTTTGTTTATGAAAGATATTTGCTCTGAGTTATCACTAGGAAAACATGTATGTAGGTGACACGAACAACTTGCAGAACATAAAAGTTGTGTTTCCCTTCATCTATCATCTTTATCTTGGCAATTAATATCCAGATTGTTACACTTGATTGTGTAGCGATTTTTTTTTACTGTAGACTTAAATATATATACATATATGAGCTACGTATCCTAGGAATATTGTCAAGGATGGCCATGCCGGCCACACCCGCCGACATGACACAATATTTGCCAATCGTGCTGTGAGACCTTTCTTCCTTCGGATAGAAGGGCTTTGTCAATAGAGCTGTGTTGCCGCCCCATGAAAGGGAGAGAGAAAAAGAGAAGAAGAAAGGGAAAGAGGAATAGAAAAGGAGAAAGAGAAAGAGGGAGCTTTCACCACCGATGATTGCCTCGCCATCCATCATCATCGATATTCTCTAATTTAAGTCAGATCCGCAATGAGAATCCTTTCATCTCAACCAGTTACGAGCTTTTGAAAGCTCGTCTTCAACCTTCATTAGGGCACCAAGAGGGAAAGAGAGAGGAGGGTGGGGACAAAACAAGAGGAGGGCAATGGCTTCGCGTCGACGCGCTCCACCCTTACTTGCCTTCTCTAGCTGCTATACTTGATGCTAAGAGGTGAGAGGAGGGGTGTCGTGTGACCTTTGTGCCACAGATTATCCTTGAATATCGTATCGTTATTTTTTAAGATTTGATATATTGGCCTATCTGTATCGTATCCATATCCTATATCCATGTCCATGCTTCATAGTTCACTTGACCTTTTCAATTTTCTGCTTTAACGTGTACTTTAGAGGACAACTGTCTTTTGGAGGTGTTATACAACTAATCTTTGAAATTGTAGGTGTCTAAGGTGCCTAATGAGAAAATAACATTTTTCCTGGGGAAAATATCATTTAATAGCTACAAACCATCTCTCTTCTTGCATTGGCAAATAATCATTATGGTTATTTTAGTCAAGCTTGACTTCTATATGCTATTCTTTGTATCCCCTAAAGTCCAAGTGTATAACTTTGTGACAGTTTGCTCTAGAGCTTATCATCACTTGGTCATCTTTTCTTTCTTCATGTCATTTTAGATGAGATGATTAATTGTTTTATTTTTCTTACATTGTAAGTCATTTAATCTATCATTAAATAGCTGCAGACCTTGCCTCCATTTGTGAATTGACAAAATCTAATTGTGTTTCTGATCATTCTTGACCGCTATATGCGGTTACTTTTCACCTCCCTTGAAGTCCTATATTGGCTAGCCATACTGTGAGATAATCCCACCTTCCTTCAACTATAGTGCTAAAGTATTTTTTTCCTTTTCTTTTTTTTTTTTTAGGCTGTGAACATCATTGCCCACATGGATCTAAGGAGTGTCATGCATTTGAACTGGCTTTTCTATAGACTAATTCGAGATGCACCAAATAATGCAAGCCATTTTTTATTTATCATTAAAGGTAGCCAAATAATGTTTGCCAAGTAACCTATGAGGCATTTGTTAAAATCGAGAAAGCTTGACAGACAACAACAACAAAGGGCAAGAATATTGGTTATTATCTCTTGAAGTTTTTGCATGCAAATAGCTCTGATGAGTTGGTATAATGTGTTCTTAGATTCTGAGCTCTTGAAGTATGCCTTTGCTGAACTGGAAGAGTCACGAGGTGCAATTCAGGTCGGTTAATTGTTAGGTTCTTGGCTTTATGAGAAATATTAATGTAGGGTTAATTTGACTCTAATAGTAGCATTCAATGCAGTCTGCGAAAAAGATATATGAGAGCGTTCTGGCTAACAATGTCAATGCAACATCACTTGCCCACATTCAGGTTGGGTGTTTTAATTTGTTTAGTAGGTTTACTAATATATTGGATAGTCATTTGTATGTTAGTTTGGAGTTTTTGATTTTCTATTGCAGTTTATTCGGTTTTTAAGGAGAAATGAAGGCCTGGAAGCAGCTCGCAAGTACTTCTTGGATGCACGGAAATCTCCTAGCTGTACATACCATGTATTTGTTGCATATGCCATGATGGCATTTTGCCTTGACAAAGATGCCAAGGTTGTGAAACACTTAAATATTTCCTGTGCCTTGCTCATGTACTATCATGTTTAACAATAATCTTTTGTTGCTTATCTCTGTTCTATTGGTCTTGAGAACTTAAATATTTATTACTTTTTGGCATTGATAATCCATATTGTAGTCTTCAAATGTACCATGCTATCATAATTAGATTTCTCACCAAGTGCTTGGTTGAGGATTTCAGGCCGATTCTCAGTAGCAGAATGTATTATCCTGTCATACTTTCATTCAGAAGGTTGCATATAAAACAGTATCTATGACTTCAATTTGATTTACTGTGAAGTTTGAAGGACAAGGTAAACAACATCTGAAGCTTTAATGCGGTAATACACCGTATGCCCATTTATTGCAACAGTTCACTTCAGAAGTAGAAAGTCAAGTATGATAGAGATTTTATGCCATTTTAAGGAGATGTCTCAACCATGATTATTCTGTTGTGACATTGTGATGATTTGTGTATTCTATTCTGATCAGTTAGTTTATAGGAGACTGATTTAGAGGGGTTGTCTCCACTATTTGAAGCTAAATGAAGTCTAGAGGACAAGATATATGCACCAGAGATTAGTCTTGAAGGACACTGCTTATTGTTCTGAGAAACCCAGATATAATAATTACATTGATTATAGAGCACTTAAGTAATTGTGTTTCTTTTCAGTGTTACAATTAATATAACATATTGGATTTTTACATGACGAGTACCAGCAATCTTTGACTACCTGCCAATTGGCCCAGCTAGAAGTCCTGAAGAAAACTTTAATAGTTGAGAATTTCCTGTAGTTTTTCCTTTTTACATCACACTGTACATGATTTTTATTCTGTAGAACTTGCACGATTAATCTGGCAGATTTATAATAAAACTTTTATAATGATACTTTAAAATATTCTATTTGAATTAATTGATTGCACAAATTTGTTGTGAGAACTGAATTGAATGAATGGTTATGCTTTTATATATCATTGTGCAACAATATTTGCAAGAGATCTACAGCCTCTATAGTACGGACAATTTGTAGTACTGAACGAAACATATCTTTTATAAGGAATCTTATTTTCTGTGGGACATGGATAGAATTGAGTACTATATCAGTACTAGTTTTGAAAAGGTCTATCACTATTTGGTGTTTATTTACAATCATATTACATGTTTGCATGAATCTTTTAATCTTTCTGTTCTTGCAGGTGGCTCACAGTGTTTTTGAGGCTGGTCTCAAGAAATTTATGCACGAGTCTGGATACATACTCGAGTAAGTTTTTATCCTTAATAAATTGACATAGAAGTTGTGGCAATTGGAATATGGTGAACCAGGACTTAAGCTCGGAAAGCAGAGAACCCTCTGCTTCTCTATGAGCTTGAGATGTTATCAGTGACTCCTTGCATTTATTATATCCATGTTCTCTTGGCCTAAAATTTCTGGTGCTTTAATATTCTTTGCATTATGGAACATGACAAAATTTATATTAAAGTTTGATTTTAATTTTTTTTGCCCAGATATGTGGACTTCTTGTGCCGTTTAAATGATGACAGAAATGTCCGTGCTTTATTTGAGAGAGCTCTAAGCTCACTTCCGCCAGAGGAATCTGTAGAGGTAGCCTAAGCCTTTTTGATATATTTTAACCTTGGAACTTTCTAAGCTCACTTCTGCCAGAGCTCTAAGCTCCCAAGTCTTTTTGGTATATTTCTTTTGGCAATTTATAATGATTAGGTCAACAAGATTAAAATTTGCCAATTCTTCAAGGAGCATTCTCAAATTTGAGTTTTGCTCCAACTCACCAATCTTGGGAGGTTTTCTATGATATACAGATATATGCTATACGGTAGGCGATGGATAAATTTCTATCAACATAGAGTTACACAATTCCCAAAGTTAGTGATTTGTTCTACTAATGATGAACTATTAAGTGTATTTAATCAAGGCTTTGACCTTTGGGTGTCAACAACATGCATCATGCTGTCAAGATATATGTTCTGACTGGCATAGCTACTGCCACACCCCGCTTAGAGAGATGATATGCCTCATAACTTGAGAAAAACAATCTCAAGAGACAAAGCCAATAATAACAAAATTTTCTATAACTAAAATCAATTCAACAATACTAATTCAATAATAATCCAACTAAAAAATATTCAAATAATTCATAAATTTAATAACCAATAATCTGACAATAACAAGAGATAAAATAAACTAAAACTAATCCTAGATTCCTATGAGGAGGATTTTAGCCTTGAGCTTAGTCTCCTGGGTCCAACTTTAAGTTGTTATGTTCTGCTCTTGAAAACTAAAATTTTTAATGAGCTTAACGCCTAGCAAGTAATCTCATTATATCTATAAATATGTCTAATGACAGAAAAGTCAACAAATGATGTATATAACATAGCGCATCAATAGATCATAAACTCATACTAAGATTTTCTCAAAATAATTACATTTTTCAATGCTTTTCAAATCATAATGCTTAAATTATAAATAATGTATTAGCTTGTATATTTGAATAAATCACCATAGTAATAGAATTCATATTGTTGAAATCAATATCTTATATACTCACCAAACCGATAAATATGTCATATTACCTCTTAAATTAGTACTTTGATCCATGATCAGTGAACTACTAGTTACCGTCATATTAGCACCCAAGACTTTTCTAAATTGCTAGTCTGGCTAGAGTCATAATATATACACCTACAATGTCATGCTGATTTTGTCTCTAGCAGTTAAGTAAGATTTGAGTCACCACGGATAAAAATATGAATTTTTTTCTAACAGAGTCACTCAATACTCAATAGCACATCGTGGCATGACATTTGAAAAGTCTTTTCTTTAAACTTATCTCTCAAATTGAGTTCTGAATATCTCTTTCACCAGTATAATTTATACTAAGTCATTCTATTTCATGTCATGATCATATAATATCTAAATTTTTTAATATTAACAAAGAATTCATGATGAATGAATTAAATAATGTCTAGAAGCTAATATCGTATGAGTCAAATGATTTTGATCTTATAAAATACTCTCATATCATGATTATCCTTATATTCCATTTGCTGGAAATAATGTAAAAAATATGATAATCAGATATATCCTATTAGCTAATATAAAATAATTATTTTTAATAAATAAAATAAATTGGCAAATAATTAAATTATTTGATCTATACGTCATGGCATCACTGTCTTTTCAAAACTAAAGAAAGTTACATGTAAAATATTAGAACATTCCTCATAAAGTAATCTAAGAGATTAATTTCAGTAAATGTTTTTACCTATAAATTTTATGAATTAAAATAAAATATAAGCAAGAAATATTGCCTGCTATGCTTAATTCAAGAATTTTAGATTTTCAAAGTTCTTTAAATGGCATGGATATCGATGTTCTGTTCACCTTGCAGCTACAGCACCAGAGTGTACTGTGGCACTAAGCGTCCTTTTCTTTTTTCTTTCTTCCTTCTTCCTCCCTCTTCCTGTTTCCTTTTTTCTTTCTTCTTCTTTTTTCAATGCCGCTGCTCTATGCCGTCACCGGCAGAGTCTGCCACAAATATATAGGGTTTTCTGTTTCGTGTGTTTGGAACCGTAAATCCCTTCTCTTTTTTATAGGTGTAAGATAGAGCAAAAATAAACTTGGAATAATATTCGATATTTATTTCCTGAAAGGAGTCCGAAATTAACGTGAATCTGTTTATATATTAAATTTTTGTTTATTTTTGTTTATTATTATATTTTTCCTCTTAAAATTAGTTTGGTCTTCCAAACTCACACAATCATGACTAAAGATACTA
Source organism: Typha angustifolia (assembly GCF_048772165.1). Classification (NCBI taxonomy): domain Eukaryota; kingdom Viridiplantae; phylum Streptophyta; class Magnoliopsida; order Poales; family Typhaceae; genus Typha; species Typha angustifolia. Next base: position 2,336,907 of record NC_133252.1, on the reverse strand, counting down.
ATGTATAGTAGATGAATATTATGCCATGCTAATAAAATATTATATTTATTTAATTACAACAACAATGAGAATATTCTGTAAGTTGATTAACTCATACCATAACAATTAATTAACTCTGGATATTTTTGTTGCATCTCTTCCTTGAGTTCCTATGTTACTTCTTCAACTGAATACCTTTTCTGTTGGACCTTTATATGTAGTATTATGTGCCTATAGAATGCCTTATCCATGGTAGCCAGAATCTGCACAGTTAATAATATTATTTCAACTAGGTACATATTGAGGGTGTCAATTTTGTCATTTTAAGTGATGCTTCACGGCATGGACTAGGTTGTGTATTTAAATTCATGACTTGGAATTGATGACATCTTTTTTGCTCGTAAAAATTTGGTGTCACTACATTTAGTGGTAGTCTTGTTCTATCTATACAAATCATAAAATTTTTAAATATATATTCATACAAAGGAGCTAAATCTTAGAGAATGCTGATGGTTGGAGTTAATCAAGGACTATGTCAACATCAATTATGTTGTAGGCAAGGCAAATAAGTAGGTTATCATTAACTGTACTTGTTGCATCACTATCAATTCAACATTACCTTCTAGAGGACCTTAGAGGACTTGAGATTGAGATAGTACCGCGTGGTATTGAAGCTCTCTATGGCCAACTGACAATTCTTCCTACATTGTGAAATTGCATCAAGGTAACGCAAGAAGAGGATACTCAGTGCAAGAAGATCAAGGAAGAAACTTTGAAAGGTAAAGTACCCAATGAACACGGACACGGGACATGGATACGACATGACACGAACATGGCGACACGGCAAAATTTGAAAATATAAGACACGGACACGACATAGGACACAACGATAAATAAATAAATAATATATAATTATTGATACAAAACAAAAGTTTGCAATCTAATAGTGTAAAATACACATACATCAAGCTATCACATTATCTGTCTATCTAACAATTTAACTCCCAATTTTTTTTTGCCTATCAATCTATCACATTATTAGTTTATCACACTAATTAGAATTAAAATAACTAACATAAATTTAAATTTATGCCCTATCAGTATAAAAAAAATAAAGGGAACATAAAAGAGTGAAAGGGTTTAAAGGAGAGTAGAGAGGCAGTGAGAACAATACCAGACTAAGGCCGAAAATCAATTGATCTATGACGGAAACTTGCATAATTGTTGATTTTGACTTTTTGTTTGTACTATCATCTGCTGAAATCAACCCATTTTGGTCCAAGATTTTGTTCTTTATATGGTTCAAAATTGAAACTTCAGATCATGCAAGTCCAAACTAGGAATATTTCTGATTTGACATGAATGTGTTGTCACACTTAAGTCCATATGTTTATTATCAGTTTCTACACGGTGATTGTTTATTAATGGTATCATGTTAATTTATAAGTATAAGTAATAAACTATAAGTTGGAATCATGGAGGAGAAAATTTTGGAAAATGGTTTGGAATATAGTGTCTAAAACTGGTGCTAAGTGTAATTACTGAAATTGGATGCCAAACTTAAAAAACATATTTAATTGTCAAGGGATACCAAAAAGTTATATGCTTTTTTCACCTTGACATTGGAAATAATAAGTGGATACAGGACAAATCTTTATAGACCGTTAGGCATTGCCAGTTTTAAGCCTCTTTTATTATTTAGTGTATAAGCCTTCCTTATGTACAAATTTACTCCCCCTTATTTGTAAATAACACACACCCGGATACTACTCTTTCTCTCTAAAAATGTGCATAAATATGGTCAACAAGCATAAGTTATGTGAGAAAGTTATTACATCCCTCTCATTACCAAATGTGCATAAACTCCTTTTTCCCTTTTTTTTTCTCTCTTTCAATTGTTATCTGATGAAATTATATATGTAGGTTTGGAAACGCTTTACCCAATTTGAACAGACATATGGAGATTTAGCAAGCATGTTGAAGGTATGTCTTGTGCCTTGTTTTTTTTTTTTTCTTGTTTTGTAGATTTCTTTGTCTCAAGTTCTTCTGATCACTCCATTGAAGTTACTGTATATGCTCAATGATACAGTTATATTGTACGATGTTATCACCTAGTTACTTTAACCTTAATGGATCTTATTGTGGTATTTTTATAATATAGGTAGTTTTATTAATGTAAGCTTTTTAATGCAATTTTTATTTCTCTATCCATTTCTATTGTCCTTTGAAATTGTCAACCCTTTGGTTTGTCAACATTGCTGACATGATTAATTTGAACCAAACATGTAGTTTGTGAATATCACAATTATACACAGATTCCTGTCATGCAATGTTCAATAGAAATGTGAGACAGCATGTCAGGCAAGACTTCTGTTCTCCATTTTCAATTTTTAAATAACCAAATATTTATAAATGTGTGTGTGTGCGTGTGTGTGTGTTGCTATCAAATTCTATACACTATATAGAATCATATATGAAACTACCAAGGAAATTCTTCTATCAGATTGAAGGATATGTATATACTCAAACAAGCATTAAATTTGTAATGTATAGTTATGGGAAAATATTGATGTAAGTATACAGAAGACTGCAAGTATGTTTGGCACCTCAGGAATCAGAAAATATTTTGTTTTAATCTTCTATATCATCTTATAACAGGCAGTATAACTATTTTATCTCTTATTTTCTCAGTCAATACACCTAGGTTCTCTATGTGGATAAGTAAATAGGAAGGATAGATATGGCTGTATGTCATGTTGATGATATTATTCCATTATTGAACTTTTGCCATCAACAAAGAAAACGGTCTAGCTCTTAATATGAAATTCTCAAGTTGATTTATGGGAATCTTGATAATGATATCAAGAGAAGAGGTAATAACTTAGTATGAAAAGGATCATCTCTTCTTTGAGATATATTAATTAATTTGTACCTATACAGTTGAATGAGTCCCTTGCGCACGAAGTATGTTCAAGTAATGATTACTGAGAACACCAGATCTGAACCAAGCTCTATGCCAACCTGCAGATTGACTTTGCTGATGGCATGATCTGTCTAACTTGGATTGTATTTCGTGATTGATACTTAGATAGTTAGGTGTGTGATTACATTCTAGTATTCTGCCTTAATAACTTCTAGCATGACACACTGTTTCCTTCTAGTTAATTGGAATTTTACCATACTAATTTGACACTGAGATATGGAACGTTCTTTACCTTATACTTGCTGTTTGTATGCTAGAATAGGGAAGAAAGAGAGATTGATAAAAGAAAGAATTGTTTAACAGATAATCATAAAAAACATCTAATTGTTCCTTTGACCATATCATTTATGAATATGATTACTTGCTTTTCCACGTCCATAGATAGTCTTTTTTCTTCCTTCTCAGTTTTTTGTTATATTTCAAATACGATTATCTACAACTATACATTGTTAGTAGAAACAGCAAATATGCAGGCTGACTCCTTTCTTTTTCTTTTTTCTGACAAAGTTTTTATTGTTTTGTTGTTCAATAATGCATTGCTTGTATTGTGTTATAGGTTGAACAAAGAAGGAAGGAATCTTTATCTAGGACAGCAGAAGATGGTTCATCAGCATTGGAGAATACTTTGTATGATGTGGTTTCTCGTTACAGCTTTATGGATCTTTGGCCATGCTCATCTAAAGATTTGGATCATTTAGCAAGACAAGAGGTAATGCATGATTCACAAATATGTGTGTTTTGCTGAAATTTGTTAAAGTTGCTTGAGTACAAATCCTATGTAATCATGAAGTGTTTAAATTTATATTGGACTGCAGCATATATTTTATATACAAAGTTCCTAGTATCAAGATCGGGATCGGTATTGACTTATCAATTGCTCTTATCGGATCAGACTATTTTTTTATTAATAAATTTCTAAATATTATTTTAAAATACACAAATGTTTTTAAAAATTTAGAAAAAATGACAGGAAAATAAGAAAAATGAAATATTCACATATGAAGCCTAAAAACTAAAAAAATGTATTAACTTACTCAAAATTCAAAACTTTGATGAATACCGGGCTAGCTCTTGTAAATTTCTATGGTCTTCATCATCATAATCATCATAAATTTGTAAATAATGATGCCTAAGACCTGATGCTCCAAAAAGTGATTCTATCATACTAGTCATATTGTATAGATTTTGTTGTGTGACTTGTGTCTGAGGAAGATGATAAGCAACATATGGATCTCGTGTTTGAGAGTACTGGGGATAATAACCGGCATATAGATCTTGTGTTCTAAATAATAAATAAATACTTGATGCACCATAATCATAGGAAGCAACATTCTCATGATAATGTCGTTGATATATATATATATATATATCCTCAGTTTTTGTCTCCAATTCTTATGTCTTTTTGACTCTCTTAGCAAAGGTAGATGGAACAATCTCACAACCGGATGTATTATCATAATTATAATTGGTACTAGTAGGTATACTATCTTCCCCTATTGAATGATTCGTACCAGCCTTTGCTCTTGTTGTGGTCTCCAATATCTTATCTAACCATGTGTTCTCTATTTCTCTGATCCATAAAGTCAAGCGGTCTTCTTCATCAAAAATATGATTTAAATCAATCGGTTATTCATTATTATTTTTTATTTCTCTCCCCTAACCTCATATTATAATGACAGAAAACTAGCTTCTTCAATCTTTTCATTGTTAATCGGTTGCATGTTTTGGTGTAATTTAAGGAGAAAGTAGTTCAATTCCTTTCACACTGTAATGAAGATATAGTTTGACTTAAAATCTTATTTGCTATTGATGTCAAATTTGATGTCTTCTCCTATCTATTGATAGATCACCATTCAGTTGGGGTGTTATGAGATATAGCTGCAGCAACTTTAGCAGTACTGTATTACTCAACTTTTAATTTATATCTCTCCATCTGAAATTACAAATATATTATTGCATATATCTAATAAGAAACTAATTATATTGAAAGTTAAAACTTGAAACAAATAATAATAAAATTATTTAATTAAATTATAATTTATTTTTTTATCGCAAAGAATTGCTTATGAATATCTGGTTCAAGCTTGCTAATTACCTTCCTAACTCTTAATAAGACGTCACTATCATTATTGACATTTATAGAGAATTAAAATCTTGGATTAAGAAAACACTAAAATTTTGTAAGCATTCAAATAAATATTCATAAATAAAAGTAAATTAGTAAATTAAAACCTAAAAGCATACCTACTAGTAGCATGTATATCTTTATGTAGTTGTCTGTTCCATCTAGAATTAATTATCTTCCATCATTTTCTATAACTTTGGCCCACAATTTTTTTTGATTGATTATTTTGCTATGTTTATTGTTTTATTGTACAATAGTTTGACAAGATGCTCAAATACTACAGTGGTAATTATAGTATCATCCTAAAATATATTTCTAAGAGTCATATTCTTCAAAGTTTCACCTAAAATTTTATATTTATGAACTGCTCTTATGATATAAACATGCGCATAATATTATCCTTGTAGCGTATGATGCTTTCTAATGCTAAAAAATGAATAGCAAATATAGTGATGCTGGGTCTGATAATTTTCCTACCACTAGTCATAAATCATGGTTATATATAAAATTTATCAATCTCTGACCTTCATGTATGACCATATCAATTTTATATTCTTTTGCAATATCTTCTAACATTTAATAAATACAATGTGTAACATATGACTTTCAATATAAATGAGTTTTTTCTATCATAAGTATATTTCAATAGTTTTATAATTGGCCTCATTATCAGCAACCACTTGGACTACTCTTTTTTGACCTATTTTTTATGCCACCTCGTCTATCATCTAATAAATATAATTTGCATTTTTTAGATGAGCAGTAGCATCTACAGACTTCAGAAGTATTGTCCCTATGCCCGAGTACACTAAAAAATTAATTATATTTCTTCTATTTTGTATACTCCACCTATCACATATCAGTGTACAATTAAATTCATTACAATACCACTTACATATCTCAATGTAAGTATGAAGCTCATATTACTTCTAAGTTAAGATATTTAGTAGCAATATCATTTGAATTTAGAGACAGAACACCAGACCATACTTATTGTATAGCATCCACCGTAGTATGATAATAAGGACTATCAACTATATTGAAAAAAATATGGTTGTAGAAGAAAAATTTAAATATAATCATATAAATGTGTAATATTTCCATATTCTGCTGTAACGTTTGCTCTCTTTCATTGCTCTCCTCTGTCTCTTCTCATCATGCTCTCCACATCTCACTGCACATCAATTGTTGATATCCCCCCGTGTCGGAACCGACCTGTTTTCATCCGAAACGGACTGGGTATCAATCGTAAGGATCGAAACCGGCCAAGATCGGGATCAGCCGGATCGGCTAGGGCCGATCCCACTCGGAATTGGTCGAAATTGGGAACCTTGGTTATATAGTTTGAATAATTCTTGTAGATTATGTTTTCTTTTGTTAACATAATGGCAATTCCTAATTTTTATTTAGGCTATGCGTAGTAATATATAATATAGGATGTCATGGGACTTTTAGTGAGTTTTGTCAAATTGATCCTTGTTTTTCAGTTTCATAAATGACTCCTGTTTGGATTTCAGAACAGTCTTTAAGCCTGTTGCAGGCACATCCATAAATTTTCTATTTGCACATTTCACATGGAGATTCATATGGTATTATGGTGTTCTTCACACATAACATATGCTGTATTAGGTCTTGAAAAATAAGCTATTAAGCTGGTTATTTGAGGGTCATAAATCTGCTATAGTCCTTACTCCTTATATTACTCAATTATTCTTGATGAAAACCATTGTTTTTCTCATTGTTAGTACTTTGAGACAAATGTAGATGCTTCAGAAATGTGTTTTTTTTTTTTCCTATTCATGTCAAGAAATAATGTGCTATTAATGATATTTCCTATTTCCTCTTAAGTCATTTCCAGTCATATGTAACAACTTTTGAACACAACCTACTTAGGCAAAGGATAGTGTGTTCCTGTGCTAATGTATAACAAGTTTGGCAGTAGCTGCTACATAGCCATGAGCATGTGACACCATAACCAAATTCTAGACCTTCAAATTTAGTTAGCAGCACAATGTTATTCTTCATGCAAACTAAAGAGAATAGTTTTCTGAGAACTTTGAATTCTATTAGCTACTGATTTTGAGCACTTGATATGCTAGAACTGGGAGAATATATTAGTTGATGATAATGCCCTTTTCTACTATAAATCTTGCATGAATATTGCAGGCACTTCTGCTTCATTTTTCTGCCTATGGTTTTCTCATTCATGATTCTTGTACACAGCTAATTCATGAATATTGTCCTTTGTTATATTTTGATAACTATATTTTAAACTGAAACTAAGATAGATATGTGGTGAAATGCATTTGATTACATTTACAGTGGCTAGCAAAAAACATCAGTAAAAGAATTGAGAAGCCAACTCTACAAAATGGAGGCACTGCTTCAGGTAAATGTATCAGTTCTTGCTTTAAATAAATCATATAGTTCCATATATGGCACAAAATGAAGTAACAGTATTTTAGGTGTTGAGAAGGGTGCCATTGGACTCGCAACAAATTTAAAGGTATCACCACAATCTACAGAAGTTTTCCTTCCAGATACTTCTCGAATGGTTATCTATGATCCTCGACAGACAAAAGGTAATCTTTCTTACTTGTACACAGCAAACTTTTTCATATTAGTTCTGACAATTCTCGGATCAGTGACATTGTAGATGAACTACAACAACAGTTAAACCCATCTCTTAAGTTGCTTGTTATTTGGATTCAACTCTCTGGATCTTTCTCCTTCATTCAGCTCTCGTTTACAAAATATCCTTTCTCAATATCATGACTCTTTTGTTAAATGTCGCTTCTGTCTCCATCTTAAGGCTCCTCTGACATGAATGGGATGGATGCTGTACAATCTTTTTTGGGAACATCCAAACCACTATAAACAATTTTGATATATCTTACCACAATGATTGCGACCTTTAATCTTTGCCATAGATTCTGATTTCTCGTTTTAACTTTACTAACAATGATAGTCATCCATCTCAACATTTTCATCTCAATTACCCCGAATCTCTTCTGATATTGTTTTGTTGCATAGTTTGCCAACTTTCTACCATTTAGGTCCACCACCACTTGTGGGACACCACCTGCTTGCCTCATTTGATAAAGGGTCTCATAGTGCACAAGGCTCCTATCAACCTCTCTTATATGATGGCAAATATGTCCTGTCTTACCCTCTTCCGCCAGTTTGAACAAGAGCATATTTCCTGACCTTTTCCTTTGATACCTGTAATTTGGCTTATGGTCTGAGGCTCAAAGACAATATTATATAAGCTTGACATGCACATTTCTTGTTGTAGTGGTTACCTCTCGCTGGTTGAATCTAGTAGAGGAAAGATATTTCAATTCCTAAATGTGACACTTAATGTTGGGTTCATACGCACCAGCAAGATGATTGACATTTACATTTTTATCTTTAGACTTAAATATACGTAGTAATTTAAATTATAAACTGTTCACTTAACTAACTAAATGTTAAACTGCTCTTTTTATTTAACTAAAATGTTTCATGTTTTTATCTGCCTGCATTTTCAGTTGGATTCTGATAGCCTTCTTCCCTGTATGTCCTCTAGTTACTGTTAGAAATTACACACAAAAAATCAACAACTTTCTGGTCTGCATAGTACTTGACACAAAAATAAAAAGAATTTGTTTGATAGATTGACATTGTAGAATTTACTAATTCCCAGTGCTGTTTGCAGATATGCACATTTTGATTAATTTCTTCTAGATATAAATGTTAAATCTTGCCATTTATTGGAGATTAATTCCTAAGGTGTAGCATCCGCATATTGAAAATTTCTTCCAAACTTGTCAGGCCCAGAGTTCTCCGTAGCCTCCAGCATAAGTGCTTCTACATCTAGCATTACTCTCCTTGGCAATGGAAGTGCTAAGGGGATTGATGAGATTCTGAAAGCTCTCTCACCAGCATTGGTGGCTTTCATCACAAACTTGCCTGCGGTTGAAGGTACCACTTTCAGTGTTTTCCAAGTTTTTGCTGTAGAGCTGCTGTTTGCAATCGTCTTTTTTTTGGCTTAAAGTTATTGTCCTTTTATTGGACGATTCTGCAGTAGCGCACTTACAAGATTAGTGAATAGTTTATCTGAATACATAGTAGCCTTGTATCCTTGTTTGTATCATGTTCTGATTGACTAAGGTCGAAGACTATTTGAGACCAGTTCCTAAATTACTTTGAGCCAACATAGTAGATCTCTTATATTTTGTCATATCTTACTTTCTTAAAACTAGAGACATGTATTGAAGACATTCTGTTCTGTGCCTCCCACAGGCACAAGCTGTTTGGTAACAATACACTATTTGTGCTAAAATACATTGTCAGCTGTGACAGGAATATCATTAATGGCTGCATATTATTTTCATTCAAATGATTGAAACTTTAAACTTCAAAGGTATATTTATTGCCAGAGGAATCCATTTGCATTTTGGTTTTTAGGCATGAATTATTGAATCTTAGTTATTGTTTATACAATTCAGTTCCATCTTTATGATTGTTTCATACTGTCATTCAACTTACTGAATACAATGTGAAATGTTTCTGTCCTCATGGGTGCTCATCGATCCAACTATTTGGTTGAGGGCCACTACCTATTGGTGTTATTTAGGGAAGGTGAGAGTTTATCATAGTGCAATCTCGTAGGAGTGCTTGATTTTTCCAAACATCTTTTTAGGAACTATAATTGAGAAGGCATGCCAATTTTTGCAATTTATGGGGCTTCTATTCTTTGTACATCTTTTTTCTGAGCTTTTAATGGTTGGAGCATTGGCAGCTGTTGTTCTGTGTATGTTGTTGATGTGTTGGTTCCTCTCTCAGTATGTAGTTGAGTATTATCTCATTTCTATCAACTTTTTGGCAAATTTCTATTTTATTGCCTGAGAACTAGTGATCATTGAATGGTTCAGGAGCATTGTGTTAGTAATGTTTTGAAAATTTACAGGACCAGCTCCAGATCTGGATGTGGTGTTATCTGTTCTGTTGCAGGGCAACATCCCAACTGGACAGATTGGCAGGCAAGCTTCTTCCTCACAACAAATGCCGACAGGTCCAGGTCCTAGCACAAGTGACCTTTCAGGATCTAGCAGGACACGATTGAACCAAAATGGATCTCTCCAGAGATTTTCAAGAGATGGCCAATCCGCAAAGAGAAAAGATATTGACAGTATGCTCTCTCTCTCTCTCTCTCTCTCTCTCTCTCTCTCTCTCTCTCTCTCTCTCTCTCTGACACACACACACATGTGCCCATTCGACGTGCTTAGTGATCTTAAAAGCCAATTGATTAACCAAATATCAAATGTCTAGAAGTACCACGTCCAATCAGATTAGTACCACCTCCAATCGAACTACTAGCACATTTCGATTCACCCAATTTTATATTTTCTCTTTACTCTATTAGGTGTTTTGTAGTATATTCATGGATATTTTTAGTCAGAAGGTCCGGCTCATCACCAGTTTATTCATCAATTTTATTTATTGATCGCATGGTCTCAATGCTAATTGAATTGTCCAATGAGCATTCGCCCAACCTTTCTCTGTGTCAAGATAACCAAAAGGCTGAACAATAAAAAAATGTAGTCGTCAATGTCATAAGTCAACCCTAGTTTTATGCTTTCAAATTATATGTCTGATCTCAGATCATCTCAAATGCAACAAAGATAAGTGACCTCATTATTGGCATTTTCTCACAAAGAAAAAGAAAAGAAAAAGAGAAGAAAAAGAAAATATTAAATGCCCTTTTTTAAACGATGAATGATTTTGTATATTGAAGTACTGTACAATCATTTTGAACGCCTAACATCAAGATGTCTACACTTCAAAAAGATTGTAGAGTTCAGTTATCTTTACAAAAGTTGGCATAGCCCAAGCTTAACTAAGCTGGCCTTTAGAAATTATCCATGATTACCAGATAGCCTGGTAAAGATGTTCGATTATTTGATTGTTGAATAACAGGCCAAGAAACATGGAGTTGCAATCTAGAAGTGACTTGTAATCTGCCCATTATATTTGATTTACCTGCAGGGGAAGAAGATGATACCAAAACTGTTCAAAGTCGGCCACTTCCACGGGATGTTTTTAGGCTTCGGCAGATTCAAAGAACCCGTGGTGCTAGCATTTCACAAACAGGATCTGCTGCATCTGGTGGAAGTGCATTTTCTGGCGAGCAGTCTGTTAGCACCGAGTAGCATGGGATCTGGAAAAATGTCTATAATGTAACACTATTTAAATATATAGTGCCCATTTCTTTTCTTTTTTGGTAAAAATATAATGGTGTGTTCTATTCCTCTACAATTATTTATGCACGAGCGGTGATAGCCAGGTTTGCTTTGTTCTGTAGTTGCTCTCTTGGATCTCATATGCTGCACTGTAGGAGCTCTTCCATCTGATGTTAGAAAATTCACTATGTTTGCTTCGTTGAAACAATGCTAGGATAACGTTTAGTAGTACTGTTCTTTTGGCTTGTGAGATAGGTAATATGATTTCCAACTCGATCTCATAATATTCTTTTGCAGGATGCGTTGTACAAACATTTCCCGGCCTTGCAGTTGGAGAGAAATGATTCTTGTGGAAAAAACTAATTGAGAGTTGAGAGAGGATAGATTAAGACACAGAAAATGAAATTTTGAGGATTTATTGAGATTTGGAAGGAATTAAGCTCTATTTATCGGGTTCAGGATTCATGGGCATGGTCAACATTAAAATGACCTAAATTAGCCATTTTTCAGGTTGATATAGGTAATTTTACACATTAAATGTGGGATTTTTTATTTGAAACACTCTCTCTCTCTCTCTCTGGGTCGGTTGGTCGGTCGCCGGCATCCTCCTCTCCCTTGCAGTTCTCCTTTCCCCTCCCTGCCTGCTAGCCATCGCCACTATCTCTCTCTCTCTCTGGTTGGTCGCCGGACCTTCCCCTTCTTACCATTGCCTCCCTCCCCACTCCTCAGCAACCGTAAGCATCCTTGACCCACCTCCCATCTCCCTCTGTAGAACCCTTCTCTCTCTGCATACATACATCACCCTCGCCATAACATAAGTAACTATCGCGACGTCGTCGATTTCATGGTTTGAGTTAGGCACATGCCAATGAACAATAAATATCTATTATATTAAAGTAAAAAAGAGCAATCAAGTTAATTTCATATTTTCATTTTTATTTTCATTTTTATCTTTTATCCCAACTATCACAGCCAGTACCATCTTATCCTATTATTTATCCTCTCTTTTTTCAACTCAATACCCAGTGATCTTACCAAAAGAGCGATTAAGTTTGTTTGAAGTGGTCTTCCTTATAAGTCGTCCTCCTTTTTTACAACTCAATATCACAGCAGCAGCACCAACAATCCTAAACTGCATCCATGCAAAAGTATCAGTGAAAACACCTTTATTTTCTTTCAACTGTTACAGTAAATGAAATTATTGACATTAACAGTTGAATAGACGAGTACAATGGATACAACGAATGAAGATCCAAAACTACAAAAATCTGATGCTGGTGACTAAACAAATGACAAGAAATCACAGATGTTAGTATCTAGCACAAAATTCTTCAGATCTGTCAGCACGAGATTTACACTTTCAGGACGAGTTATAAGGAAATCGCAGAGAGGTCTTCAAAGACTGTTCTAATCTCCGGCCTTTCAGACGCGGAACGAATGCACCTAAGGGCCACTCCTAATACATCTTCAAGAACTTTAGGAGGGTATTGAGAAGGATCAACTTCCAAAAGGAGCCTGTCAAAGCACTCAAAAGCACGGTTTTCTCTGGCCAACAACCTCACCCAGTCTGTCAAGTCGACCACGCCGGGATTCCCAGAGATGATCTCTCCAGCACCTTTCCCAGTCAGGAGCTCAAGCAAAATGACACCAAAAGCATATACATCACTCTTCAGTGATGGGCATGGCTTACTTGTGTTTGCAAATTCTGGTGGACGATATCCAAGAGCTCCAGCATTCAAGACCTGCTCTGCCATGCCAGCAGGAGTCATTAACCTGTGTAGACTGTAATCAGTGAGAAGAGTATTCAGAAGAGGAGCTTGTATTAGGATGTTTGTGGATTTAAGATTGCCATGGGGAATCGCCCTCTCATTGTGTAGGAAGTTTAAGCAGCTAGCAATGTCTACAGCAACACTAAGCCGTTGGTGCAAAGATAAAGGACAGAGCTTTCTTTCTTCAGACTCTGAACAGAAGCAAAAATAAAACCATCAGTTCAAATATTATGGTTCAGTTAACTATATCCTTCCAACATTATCTTAATGTTGATCAATTCCATCCAGCAAACATAAGAACAGCCAAAATATGATGGAAAACTTCCTCCCGTACTTGACTAGCCAGAGAAAGGTCATGAAACATATAAAACTAATTAGGCGAAATAAAACTTCATTATCTTGATGAGTAAATAATTAAATAAATACATCAATGGAAGGAAAACATGAAAAGCAAGCAAAAGTTTCACCGTGATTTATTTCTGATGAAACTTGAGAGGTTTGGCGGGCAATTGGTTTAGTACAATTTTAATGGATGGAAAACAGAAATAATGATCTGCTAAACTAACCAAAGTGAAAAGAAAAAAGAATCAGGTGGTGCGTCCTAACAGGATCTGTACATTTCCATCTGGAAAGCTTTACAAAAGGTATTAAGGTGGTGAAGGGATGAGAAAAGGGTGAAAAGTAGAGTGAAAGTGAGCGAAGAAAGGGATCAAGGAAGTCCATTTTGTGATGCAGAGTTGCATCCTTCCATTTCATGTTGAAATGTCAAAAATGTTGATAATTGTTGCGGTTGAACTCTGCCCAAAGCAACCAAACAAGACAGCAAGAGTCATGGTGGTTGCAAAGTGTTATGAGTGCAAGCGGCCACAAGATTCTGAAGTGGGCCTCCAACAGATCGTCAATAATTGTTACCTATATTTTAGACATATAGAACATCTGTAGTACCAAATCTAGATTGCCTCATAATCAATCATGACAAAAACATTTGAAGCAACCAAAATAAGAATACATTCTGCAGGTAACTTTCTTAAGCATCAAGTAGACACAAAATGAACAGCAGCAACAGGCTTAATGTTCTAAATATGAACTATACAACATAAATAAAAATGGCAGGGCTGGTCATGAACTAAATCTATTATAATAAGTGCAAACGGAGACTCAATAGGTATAAGAGTTTCTACACCATAAACCATAAATCTTACAAAGAATGCCACCTCCCATTGAAATTGTTCATTGATGCATATATAAGCCTCCCAAAAAAGAGAATCCTAACAGAAGTGATAGCACATAGCAACCAAAACCAACTAGTGTGAAGCATGAGGAGATTACAGAAGGAACAGTAATATAAGTAAAACATGAACTCCTAAAGCTAATTTAACTTATTAAACACACGACAAGTGCTCAAACTTTCTCATTGTGCTAATGCTATCATGTCTGAAATATAGAATGGTATGTGGGCAATCTGCATCATAAATACTCAGAAATGCTTGGGCTAGATGTCAGTTATCGACAGCATGCCTCATCTCTGTATACTGTTGTCCCTTAAGGCTTAAGCATAAATTAAATAAATTAAGTAGATTAACTGCAACACAAAAGTTCTGTCAATAAAAAGTTTATTTATTAAAAAGAGTTGGCATAATTTGTTATAAAAATTTAGAATTGGTAAGAGCAGAAAATTGAATAACTTTGGAGAATTAGAAAAGAGGTAAAAGACACAAAAGGAAGATTTCAGAAAGCGCATCACCTACTTCTACTGAAAAGGATCAATTTAATTCAAAGACCAAATAAATAAGATAAATTTTGTAATTATGTTGGAAGGCTCTTCTCCATGTTCTCCATGAAAGGATAGTAACTACTAATGACCTTCTGTAACAAAATCAAGTTCTCATGATGAAAATATATTTGCTGAAGTCTAGCTTTTTCAAAAAAACAAGGAAACAAGAAAACGTATATGCACGAACATATAAATACAAAGGTTAGTCATTGATGTTATGCAATAGCCAGTATATAAACTCAACGAAGGCATAACCTACCACAAAGGTGGGCTGTCAAAGATGCTGCATCTACATATTTTGATATGATGATCCTCTCATGCTCTCTCGGACCCCAATAGTAACCACATAAAGATACTAGATTCTGGTGCCTAATGGTGCCAAGTTTCTTGACTTCTCTAGCAAATTCCTTTTTGCTCTTTGCAAGGCCTTCCTTTAGCCACTTCACAGTCAGCACATGTTCATTATCAAGTGTAGCTTTATAGGAGGTTCCATGACAGCTCCTACCAATAATTTCTGCAGGGGCATGAGAAAGTTGTTCGGCAGTAAACACAAATGAATTGTCAAAAAGATGCAAATCACCAGCCAGCTTATCTGGGGAACACACTGTTAGACTTGATTGATGTGGGTGTAAATATGGATCAATAGTGGGTGAAGATGTCACAAGAGACATTGATGACTTCCACTCATTCTCTGTCAGCATGCTACTAGATGTCTCCTGATCATACTGTCCTACATTTGCAAATGAATCTTGAATTGCAGGTTCCATCTCCCTGGTGGACAAGGGAACATCTCTATTCTCACGTGATATTGATACAGACCCTGATGAAAGTGATTGATCTTGGTTGATGGAGGTAGGAGGTAGTTCTGCACATTTCTGATCCCCAAAATGGAGAGATTGCACTGCCTTGCTGTCATCAATATCATTTCTTCTACTTTTCCGGTTGGACAACTTCTGATGAATAAGTAATAGAACAAGAATACCAGTAATGCAAGCAACAGCGCATGCTATCAGAGCATACCTAATTGCGCGCTTCATCTGACGACCATGTTTTCCCTTATCAGAGAAGTTTGGAGCACTTGAAGGAGACAGATGAGGAAATATCAATAGCTCATTTCCTGGGTGAAATGATGAATCTGGAAACTTCAATAAGTTGGACGGAACGATGCCTGACAGACTATTATATGAAACATTGAACTCAACAATTCCATCAGGAAAATCATCAGGTATGTTGCCTTCAAAATGGTTATTTGACAAGTCAACATATAGCAACTGTTGGAGTAAACCTATCTCCTTTGGAATATGCCCAGAAAAATTGTTCTTTCCAACATTCAGAAATCTCAGTCCACTCATACTAGCAATTTCCTGAGGCAACGAGCCACTTAAGGAATTATTTGAAAGATCAAGAAAGGTAAGACTTGAGACCTGTCCAGGGAGTATCATTTGATTTGAGGAAGTGGAGTTTGAGATTTGAGAGGTAGGGAAGGGAACAGCTCCTGTAAAACTATTTCCTGAAAGATTTAAATTTGTCAATCTTACTGATGTAAATAGACTCGAAGGTAAAGGCCCGTATAACTGGTTGAGACTAAGGTCGATGATGTTTAGTTCAGGATATGTTCCTATCACAAGAGGAAGTTCTCCAACTAACAAGTTGTTTGAAACCTTGAAAGAGGTCAGCCTCAGAAACTGTGATGTTATATTTGGCAAAGTTCCTTTCAATCGGTTTGAACTTAGATCAATAACTTCCACATAATTTCCCCAAATCCTGACAGTAGATAAGTTCCCCGAAAGCATGTTATTACTTAGATCAATAACTGAACAACTGCCTACTGAGATAGGCAAAGAACCTGAAAGTTTATTGAATGAAAGGTTTAGATTCTTCAAAGTTGCAGACGTTATCCGTTTAACTGGGCCTGCATAAAAGCAAGAAGTTAAGACTTAAAAGAAAAATACAGTGAACAAATTCATAAACTTGAAAATTTAGATCCACCCAAAGAGAAGAATTTCAGATATCTATATCGATAAACTACCTAATGGCTAATATATACCATTTGAGAAATAAAAATCTAACTTTCTAAGAATATAGTAAGAAAAGAACCTGAACTAAGGTAATAAATGGTTGTCCAGCAATTTCAAGACAAAATTAACTCTCCAAAGTTATCTATTATTAGCAGTGTATCTTAGTTAAGTGCTCGATGAGCATCTTACAAGACTTGCATGAAGAATTCTCAGTATAAATATTTCATATAAATTCAAATTGTTCCTAAAAAAGTACAAAAATCATATAATCCTTAATGAAATGCTATATTGATTCAGCAATCTCTCACAAGTAAGATATATTTTATGAATTAAAGCTACTATACTTCAACCTCAAACTATCCAATCCCAACCAAGTAGGTGAGGTTTAAGGTTCTGAGAAAAAAAAAACAAATTTTAAGAGCTGGCTTTGTTGCTAACCTATATGACTCAGAATAGGAGTTTATAGGATCATGGTTAAAAAAGAAAAGGTTGAAATGATTAGGAATGGTCAAAAAGGGGAATGAATAATTTATACACCAAAACAAATGATTTTACTTGTAATTTGACAAGCAAAACATAAAAAGAATCTCTTTTCAAAACCTCCCAAAAAGCCTTAAGACTTCAATAAACGAATTGGTATCCTAAATAGCATATCTGCACATGCAGGTACAAATGGAGAGTGAATCTCAACTTTCAATTTGAAAGAGCTTTCTAGGTAATGATCTTAGATTTTATTTAACGTTAAGTCAGTAGGAAAACTTGGAAGTTACTAGAGCTGCTCAACCAACGAGTTATTTCGAATTCTTCAGTCCTGCAAAGCATGTAAGTTTTTCCTTTTTGTCTGTTCAGTATATCATGAAGTAAGAGAAAAAGGGAAAACAATATTTGCACCTATCTATCAATTGTATATCGTGCCCTGCCTTGCACATCCTCCTTATACATGGAAAATGGCAGTAAAAGAAAAGGTCAACAGGAGGATAAACCAGTTGCAGCAGAGCCATTTAGTTTGACCCTGTAATTTAGTTCCGTCGTGGTAGAAGAAATGTGCTGATAATGACGATTTCCAATTTGGAAGAAGGTATTGAGGAAGAGCTAAACATATTAAGACACAAGAACATAACATGCAAGTAGTAAATTGAAGAAAACTACCTGTAAGTTGGTTGAAGCTCAGGTCAAGGTCGGTCAAGACCATTGAAGTTTCACTGAGCAGTGCTTCAGGTATGGAGCCAGAAAATCGATTGTTCCTCAGCTGTAATATCTTGAGGGAAACTATAAAATTGAATGATGGAACATTGCCACTAAGCTGATTAAAGCTGGCGTCAAACACCTCCAAATAATCAAACAAAGGCATCGGATCTTTATTAAATAGCTCTCCAGACAGCATGTTGTAGCTAATGTTTAGGTATTGTAGTGAGCCATTAATGGTGGAATTGTCAGAAATCGACTTCAGTGATCCAGAAAATTGGTTATGGCTGAGATCGACATGAATAAGGCTCTGCAACTGAGCAAAAATGTCATCTAGTTTGCCCCAAAAACTGTTGATTCGAAGATCCAAATAGTTCAATTTTCTTAAATTTTGGAAACCCGACGGCACTCTACCACCAAAATTGTTTGAAGACAGATTCAAATAGACCAGATCCACTAATTTCATTAACTCAGCGGGTATAGTACCAGAAAACAAATTGTTTGAGAGATCTAGAAACTTCAACGAGCCCATAGACCCCAGCTCAGGGGGCAAAACTCCTGCTAATTGATTGCTTGATAGAGATAGGTTCTGAAGCATGGACATCCTAGCTAAAGCCGACAAGCTGATGTTTCCAACCAAACCAATGTTATCTAACGCGATCTCAGAAATCCGACCACCGGTACATTGGACCCCATACCAATCAAGAGGACAGCCAACATAATCCTGCGTACTAATAGGGTTCCAAGAACCAAAGATTCGACCAGAAGGGTCTTCCTCAATCCCTTTTCTGAACTCCAGTAGTGCATCTAAGTCGGAATTTGCTCTAATAACTCCTACCCAAATTACAAAAAGCAAAAAAACGAACTGCATTCCCTAGCCAACGAAGAAAAACCCAAAAGACAAAAGGTGGCTTCACAAGATCGAAGCTCTAAGGACTGCAGGACTGAAACAAGAAACTAAGATGGAGCATGTGACATGCAACGCAAAAAGGAATCAACAACGAAAGACAAACAATCTGCAAAAAATGACAACGTGAAAAGACAAACACAAATCAGCAAATCCAGACAGCTAAATTTGATCAAAAATGTTTCATAGAAGCAAATGCCGGTCGAGACCACCAAATCCCTTCAAATCTAAACTGACCCAGATGGATTTGCAACTCAGAATCTCCAACTAATGACTCGGAACAGCAGTTAGATAACAAAAGAAACCCAATTCCAAGAACAGGCAAGAATTGAAGCAATGCAGGTAAGAGAGATGGTTAGGTCCCAAAAAGGCACCTTTCTGATGGAGAGACAGAGAGAGAGAGAGAGAGTCAAAGGACAACCTCAGACAGGAACTTCCACTCTACGGGGTAAAAAATGAAAACCCATTTGGGCCTCGGGCAAAATTGTAAGAATCCTCATCTTTATCATCCTCTAGAGAGAGAGAGAGAGAGAGAGAGAGGAGACGAGGAGGAAGAAGGAAAAGGGCCCTAAGCGAAGTGAACTCTTTTCTCTACAAAGATGGAAGGAATGGTGGGAGCAAAGTGGAGCAAAGATGGAGAAGTAGCAGCCAATGGAGAAGTTATTTGTCTCTCTCTCTCTCTCTCTCTCTCTCTCTCTCTCTCTCTCTCTCATGACAAGGAGCAGTGAATAGTATCAGTACGGGTATGTTGTGCGCTGTCCTCCGGTCCCTACAACTAATCGTTTTCTCCTGGACCTGGCCTCCTCTAATCGTCGTCTTAATCGACTTTAATTGCGTTTATCGGCACTCAGTCAGTAGTAATTTGTTATTAATATCTACCCCCAAAGATATCTACCTTTATCTAAAAGCGGATCCAAAGCTGGCACTCGAAAAAAGCTCCTCCCTTCTGCAAATCGACCCTTTTTAGGGGATATTTGCATGCAAACCCTGCACTTCCTACTATTTACAATCCAATCCTATAATTTGTGTAAATTTAGCAAACAACACCCTAAGGTTTCCATCTAGCCACTGATTGATTATTCACTCGAGTTCAGGGTGTTATATGCAAGTTTCCCACAATATTTGGATCATGATTCCTCCAAATCTGACAAAGTTTTCTATCTTTGGATTCTGATAGGGATCAGGTTAGATTGGGTTTGAGTTCTTCCAACTCACTGTTGAGCTACAGAAAACATTTCAGAGAGAGCCATAAATCCTATATTATTAGAGATAAATTGTTATGCAGTAAAAATAATAATAATTATGATGGAAAAGGGATTAAGAAATCATAATCATGTTGAAAGTCAAATCTACACCAAAGACAAGAGACGACTTTGAGCTGGCGTTGGAAATGGACTCATCTGGTTTGACGCCTACCCAACTTCGCCAACTTGAAGGAGTTTTCTATTGTTTTTATTTTACCAAAATAACCCTCGTTAGGAACTTATATTATCGAAATAGTATGTTTAATTATTAATCCCCAAAACGAGTTACCATATCGGTATATTACTTAGCTTAAAAAAAAAAGATGCTAATCTAATCAATATTTAATCTGTGTTGTGAACTCTTTAATTACAACAAGGTAAGAAACTTAGGGGTTGTTTGGTTGTTTTAATAAATATAGTAATCATTACTTAGTTTGGTGTACCAAATCTAAAAATTAATTAGACTCGGACGCAGTCTTTTCATATTTATTTGAATTAAATGGATTCTTAATCCTAACTCATCTTTTCTCTCATCTTTTATTCTCCTATAATTAAACACTTATTTACTACAATACATCATTATAAAATATAATTAATAAATATAGTATTATAAAATATATTTATTATTCTAAATACAATATCTAGAGAAATATATGTATAATAGCTGCTGTTCTGTTCTTCAACTGTCACTACTCATTACATGAGCACTAAGAATAGCATGTGTGATAATTAGCACTAATTGCACAAGGTTAGTGGTGGGCCAGCAAAAGCAACTAAGATAATAATAAAGGCGTAAGCAGATGATTAAGAAGCCATTAAGAGCAGTACATGCAGTACAAGGTTTGGTCCAATACAAATCGATGCCAACTTGAGCCACTTGCCAGAAATATAAAAATGTAGAGAATGTGATGCCAGCTAAGTGGCTCGCAGATCTGCGCTGTGCTCAGAGAGCAGAGACATGCGCATTAAAAACAACATCCCCACTCTTCTTCTTCTCAAGCACCATCCAATTCTTTTCTTTCAATCCAGTTGTTTTGATTTGGAAGGAGCCTGGAGAGTTCAAATTCAGATCGTTATAATGGCTACAAGAGAATGAGCAGAACTAGCTTCAGAGATCATTTCAAAAAGATTATCTATAAAAAAAAAAAAAGATGCTGATATGGGTGTAAATGTTGTATAGAATAATCTGAGTTTGAAGTCTAGTGATGGCGTTTTAATTGGGACATCATTAGACTTCTTTAAAGAGAAAACAATAGAATGAATCAAACAGTGGAACTTAAAACACTGCGGTCCAACAAATGTTAAAAAGGGGGTAAGAACATTTTACCCCCTTGTATTATAGATGAATCTTAAAAGTTATTATCAATTTGAAGCAAAAATAATTTTCTAGTTTAGTCAAAAGAACAGACTGATGTGATACAAAACAAAATTTAGGAATGTATCTAGCCCTGTAAAGTTTGTACCAAGTGAATCTTGCACTGAAAACAATATAAGGAATCAAACTGTGAGGCTTAAAAAACTGTAGACCAATAAATTGTAAACAGATAGAACAGGAGATGGCTACTTGTCACCCAGTCCCACAAACCAGAAAAGATGAACCTGATACAATCCTGTGAGTTCTTTTCTTAACACTATGAAAGAATATATAATTCAGGCAAAGAACAATAGAATACCCCAAGTACAGGATGATAGGCTACATATTCGTCTATTGTTATGAAAGAGAGTTTTGTTGCCTAAACAGCTGACGCACCAAGCATGACAATGACTTACCAGCTATACAATAATTCTTTGCAATTTGCTTCTCGTCATCGGTTTCTCCACGTCCCAGTGTCAGCTTCTAGCATTCAAGCATCTGCAACAAGAGAGCAATCATAGTTCTTAACAAGATCAATCATCAGCTAATCTGTTTTCCTCCAAAGATTCTATTTAAATACTAAACCTTCTTGGATATCTGAATATACGGTTGAACTATGCTCTCAGATGCTTTGCCTGGATCCACCACCTTATCAGTTTTAATTCTAAGAATCCACTTAGGAAGACACCTCGTCTTTTCTCCTGATATTTTGATCCTCCAATTCTTTTGGCATAAACTTGAGATCAATTTTCTTCATGAACATTTCTTAATAGCAATAGCCATATGTAGTTGGTTTTCTTATTTACTATCCCCCCTGTAAAAGCTTAATCATTACAGTCTTATCCTGCATTCGATACCTAAATTATTTTGGAATCTTCTTCATATAGTGCAAGTTCTTCAACTAGAAATTAGCATGTCAGTGGAGGCTCAGAGGGTGGTAGTGATCCAGGATGCATCAAGAGAGATCAGTTTAATCCCAATCAAATGGGCCATAGATGGCCTTCCACTCAAACCTGGAGATGAACTCACACTCCTTGGAGTTCTTCACCAGGTTAATAACCCTAGTACGTTTCCTTTCAAGAGAGGCAAGAGATTAAGTAAGAAATTTTAGCTCTTTTTGTTCAAAAAGGATAACAGAATGGTAGCAACTACATAAAGAACACCATGTACAACAAGAAAGTCTTTCATGCCAATTCGTTTACATCTATTTCTTTGCTCGCAGTGGGATATAAAAGCAGGATGAGTTCAAACTCTATGTTGGGAGTAAACCAGAAGATCATCGATGAAGAAGTCACAAGAAAAGAGAAGGAATACCAGAACAGTGCAGAGATGATGCTGCTCTATGAGCTCTATCAAAGAAAAAAGGTTAAGACATTAAAATATATATCCATCTGATAATGTGATTATGTTGGTGTAGTTTAATATCTCTATTAGTTACATTATGGCATGCATATACCTGTTAAGCACCATAGATGAAGAACGAAACCCAGAACTGATGGTGAGTTCATTCCATTGTTAGGTTGCATTTCATAGACAGGTCATTGCAGCATCTTCACCAAAAGAAGTGGCTCTGGAATTTGCCTTGAATCTGCAGGCAACATGGATAATTCTTGATCGGTAAGGCATGGATGATAACAGAAACATGCTCTGCACCATTTCTGGTCATTAAGTTTATACACATAATTGCAATATAGCAATTCAAGGTATTGATACCATCAATTTCAAATAGCACAGTATAAAACAGGAAAAGAACATGCTAATGAAATGATTAACCAGTGGTCAAGGTCATGAATACATAAGATAGTATCATCTTAATAACATTACTGTCTTGTTGATGCCACAAAAACATAAGGAAGACTTACGCCTAGATTTAACTTGTTCATTTGCATTTCTATAGCAAATAGATCCGATTACTATAAACTCGCAGGCTAACAGACCATCTTGAACCACTTCATCAAAATAGTTTGCTCTTTCATTTACTCTTCTGATAAATCATCCTCTACAGGCAAATGAAGAAGGACGAGAAGTATTTCATGGAGAGGCTATCTTGTGGTATCTCAAGGATGAAGCGTAACAACAATGTCGAACTCCTGAGGGGACCAAAAGCTATTCCACGGAAGACTAGACATACAGATGGAAGCCCTAAAATTGAGATGACATGCAGTGATGTTTTACCAGGATCAGGGGTGATGGCAACAGAATACCTTGATGATGATGATGATGATCTTTTTAGTTTGGATCTGTCGCCCTTGAGTAAGTCAATGTTTATCATTGTTCATTATTGTTCATTATTGCAATAAAAGGAAAATATGTTGATGCACACTTCTATAACTAGAGTCAAGTAGAGTCAAGAGCTGCAGAGAATACAAAATGTTATATCAGATGCCATCAACTGCCAAAATTTGAAAGCACTGAAGCATATAATAGTTGTCATAATTAAATATAAGTTGGTTTTTTTCTTGGTTTTACATTTCTATTGACGTGAACGCATAATGTCATGGTGTTATGCACATGTCTTACATCCATTTCCATTTTAATTACAGTAGCGAGCAAAAACATAAACTAATAGATATGTATATGAAGCATACATCCTATGAAATCCTGCTGATTTGCCATATGATACTATGCACTAGTTCATCTGCCATTCACAGAGTTCTTTTCTTTTGTCATCAAAAGATATCAAGTCACCTGTGATTCAGAAGATTACATGCTACTTGCTTTGCTACTGACTTTTTTTTACCAGACTGATTTTAGATACCTGTCAGAGTTTCAGTGATAATGTACCAAAAGAATAATTGGTTATACTATAATATTTACAGCAAAATGATGTTCTAGTGCACAAGGAATTGAAATGAATTCTAAAGCTGACATCATACAGTGAAGAATATGCAGGAAGCTGAGGTCATAAGGATATTACTAACACTTGGAGTTTTATCCAAGAGAATGGCTTATATTGAATTGGATTACTAGCACTATCTGAAAGTACCTGGCTCTCCCCTCCTTAAAATTTCAATAATAGATCTTAACCTTTCTTTTAACTCGGAGTACAACAATATTAGAGGAAACTGAATGTATCTGGCTCTCCCTCCTTAGTAACATTATCTCAAAGTAGATAACCTCATTGGATTTTTAATAATTTCCTACATTAGGGGAAAATGAGCCATCTCACAGCAGATAAATGAGGAATGGAAATAAAAGTAGCAACATCTGCCTACTATCAAGTTTAGTTTCTAAGAACAAAATGTTATTTTTTTAGGGGCTTTAGTAAAGATAAAATTGTCAACACTTATTAATTGTTTGCAATTGAGTTAGAGATGTGTTGTAGTGCGCTCTGCATTAATACCAATATAAAATGTCAGTAACACTTTCAGGGGCAAAGAGCATTCAAATAAGCAACCTAAATGGTGAAATGGCAACTGATAACAGCAAAGGAATACAGAAAGCTAGTGAAAAGATAGCAAAGGCTTCCAAAACATATGGACGGAAGCTATTTCTCTTACAACATGAAAATGATGAGTTTATTAGCGAAGAAAGAGCAGCAAGCATTAATCATTCATCAATTCCCAACAGCTGTAGACTAGACATGGAAATGAATGCAAGCAAAATAGAGGAAATAAAACTGGAGAATGACATGTTAGAAAATCGTAAATGTAAAAATTGTGGGAATGAAAGACCAAAAATCAAAACAACGAGAACTTTTTCTTACACAGAGCTCCATACTGCTACAAATGGATTTTCAACTAAAAATTTCTTGTCTGAAGGAGGATTTGGATCTGTTTATAAAGGAGAGCTTGAAGATGGACAGTGGGTTGCTGTCAAGCAACATAAACATGCAAGTTTACAGGGAGAGAAGGAATTCAAGGCGGAGGTTCAGGTTCTCAGTAAGGCTAGACATGAGAACGTGGTCATGCTGTTGGGCTCCTGTTCCGAAGGAAGTCACAGACTGCTAGTATATGAATATGTCTGCAATGGTTCACTGGACATACACCTCTCAAGTAAGTACGCATCATTGTTCTTCACTTCTTTAGGGATCAACAATCTATTTACTATGATTAATCAAAATTTCAAATTTAACTGTGTGCGTGTGTATGCTCGCACACATGTGCACCTGTCTGTGTCTGTGCGTAATTTTTTCATTTTCTGTAGCATAAGAATTCTAGTTATGCAGAAATCAGATGACACAATCCAGAAACTTTAGTTTCTTGCCTACTGAAGATAAGAAATTAAAACGACCTCTAATCATAGAATAGACAAGCAATAATGGTTGGGAAATATCTAAACTAGTAGGTATGAATGTATCAAGGAACTTTGAATTGAGATCTTTTTTCAGCGCTTAAACATCAAGCCTATCAAGGCTTTATCATCATGCATCTACATTTAGTATTTCTAGGATCTGATTTAGTAGTTTTTGCAATGTAGGCAGTCAATTTCATGGAGATAATATTTGGTTAGTCTTATCCAGATTCCAATCCAACTAATACTACATACAAACTTTTGCTCAAGAGAAGGACAAAAGACAACTGTTGAAAATATTTACACAGATATTTAACACAGTGTAGAGTACAAAAGTAATGCAAAGCTACAAAAGATTAAGCTAAAGTTACCATGTTATAGATTTTTGTGCTTGTTTTAGATTTCATTTATCCTTGATGTAGGAATGCTTGAGATCAAGCAACCTGACAGAACTGATATCTAACTATGCAGGAAGCAGCTCAGATTGTTTGAGTTGGACAGAAAGGATGAAAATCGCACTTGGAACTGCTAGAGGTTTGAACTATCTACATCGGAACAATATAATTCACAGAGACATGGGGCCAAATAACATTCTATTAACTCATGAATATGATCCATTGGTAAAATACCTTATCACAACTATCTTGATAGAGTATATCTATTGACTTCTGATTCTGACTTCCATTTTGCTGTTTAATTTCTCAGTTAGGAGATTTTGGTCTGGCGCGAACAAAAGAAAATGAGTTCGATAAACCATCAGAAAAGAAGGTAGTTGGGACATTTGGATACTTGGCACCAGAGTATGCAGAAAGAGGGAGAGTCTCAACCAAGACTGATGTTTACTCTTTTGGAGTAGTTTTGCTTGAGCTAATTACTGGCCAGACTATTAAAGATAGGAACTTCCAAGAACCAAGTCTTGTAGAATGGGTAAAAAGAAGCATAGTAATCAATAGTTGGTTTTCGTTGTACGTATTTAAAAGTTCTATTTTTACCCTTTACAGGCAATACCACTTTTGATAGAAGGAAAATATCCAGAGCTTATTGATGAAAGGATTCTTGAATCTCATGATGTTCATCAATTATTCTGGATAGTTAGTGTGGCTGAGACATGTCTTCGGAGAAATCCTGATAAAAGGCCATCGATGGAGATGGTAAGGAAGATTATATTTATGCAAAACTTTTCTTTTATTACATACATATTTTAGTAAATTATCAAATAATACAAGTTATATGAAGTAAATGTGGTTATACACAGACAGAATAATATTTATGAAGTACATGGAGTTCTTCCATATATTAGACAACAGTTAAAAGATTCATATCTTATCTCAATTTCTATGTTGTCGACTTCTATGTTTCCGACTATGATACTTCTTTAACTGTTATTCCTCATAAATTGGCACTGTACTATTTAAATATTCAACACACTTAAGTTGCCGTGGTCTTACTCTGTTTCTTTTGAAGTCCAATCTATCAAATAATTGGAACAAGTGACCTGATTTAAAATAATTGGCCTCATAATATAGTGTGACCTGAAACTATGTAATCAAGTTCATAAGTTCCAATTCAAACTAAAATTTCCAAACTTCACTCTTACTCATGGAGTCATACAACTTCATAAGGAACTCAAACCATGTCGCAGAAGTTCTTAAGCATCCATGTTTACTATTCAATAAAAGTTATGGGCAAATAATCTAAGATAAGAAAGGGTTATAATTGGACATCATGACCTTCTCTTTTGAACTGAGACAAGCATCCAAATTTGCTTCTGATATCTTGGCTTTTTAAATCAAAATTTCTTCCAAATTGAGTTTAAAACGTGAATACTCTTGATTCATGCAGGTGGAATATAAGTTGAGAAAATACATAATGGATAGGGTAACAGTCTGCGGTATTGAAGATTTTTCACTCACATACTCTTCTTTTAGTAGCTTATCTCCGTCAAATGGATCATCAGGCCATGGAGAGTCAGAAACAAAGGAAACAACAAATGCAACTTCCCAGTCCATGAATGGAACTCAGAAAACTGAGACACATCCACTGGCATTCTTGGCACCAACTTCCAGAACACAAAATCTTAGAGGTTTTGAAGGATCAGCTTCAGGTATAAGAAAATATTTTCAAAATAGAAAAGGAAAACTTCGCAGCACCCGGATTTCTTATAATGAGATGCTAGATTAAGTCTACGAATGGAAATCTAAAATCAGTATTGTAAACTTCTAGCTGCTTCCATCTTGAGCTAGTAAATCTTGGCATGTAAATTTATCTATACAACAATTATATTCTCTTTAATGTCAAAAAAGTCAAATGGATGCCCTAGAAGTTGCTAATTTTCTGAAATAAGTGTCACCAGTTCTCTATGCTCTTGTTTCTTATCCACCATCCACCTCAAAGACCACAAGATTAGTTCTTTTTCAATGCTTTTAATAAAGAGGTTATACAAGTAGGAAAGATTTGCAGCATCAACTGTCTTATACCTGGAGACTTTGACATGAGTTGCTAGTAGTTCTGCATATATTCTCTTATGGGACAATTTTGGTAGCTGGAAGATTCTTCCAGAAAGAATAATGAACTAAGAGAGAGTTCAAAGGTCAAAGAAGTTGAATAAAATATGAATGTAACAGACTAGAACATGTTCTCTTCTGTTACTTTTAAGCTTTTATATTTGAGTTAAAATTTGATCAATGAATTGCATTTGTGGGATAGCGAGGCCTAGTATTCATGTTCTAGGTTTCATAATACATATAAATCTTTTGCAACTTGGTGAAAAAAAAAAAATTATTATCTTTTCATGTTAGCATATCCAAATCTGTAAATAGCTTGTCGGATGTTTAACATCACTTTCAAGTGGAAAAATTTATCGATTGATTCTATTAACAGATCCAGATGAAAACTATAGCTACAAATCCCATTTCAGGACTGCTAATTTAAGCCAAGAACAGATAGAATCAGAAGATTTTGAGCAGATGCTAACTTTCGGAAACGATCACAATCCTCATAAATCGAACAGTGTAAGGAATCAAGGTTTTCCAATCTGTTGCATCACAACATCTGCATCGGAGAATAAGAAATAGACGAAGATTTCATCTTACTAATAAGACGGCCTATTTGAAGGTATCGGTGATCCACCATCCTGGAATTCGTCGACTTCTCCATCAATGAATGGAACGGAGATCGTATACAGAGAGGAGGGGATAGTGATATCAGAGGGTGGATATCTAAGCCACCAGAAGTCGGCAATGGCTACAGAACAAAGCGACGAGTATCTATAAACATGGCTAAATTATCATCTATATATATATATATATATACTCTGGGAGTCAACTTCAACCTAACAGAGCTGACGAAGTAGAGAATAATCCTTTCCTTTTAAAATTGAAAATTTATATTTTAAAATATAATTTTATTTATATAATATAGTTAACATTATTTTAGAAAGTTACTAAAATTCGAAAATATATCCAGAGAATTCATATATTAAAAATAAAATATATAATATTTTTGATAAATTTCTCTATTAGTATCCAACCTTTCTATTTTGTTTTCAATGCTTTAGAAACACAACTATCCACAAGAATTAAAAAACATTGATATATAGACGGTCACGTGTTAACCGACCGTGGATTCTTTCATAATTTTGCACACTACCATGCACCACCAACCCATTGACCTTTAAGTCTCGAAGAACAGAACAACCAAAGTCAAACCAACAAAAAAACGATTAAACAAAACACTTCTAATTATAAAAATAAATAGTAGCATGTACGTTAGCTAGAAACAGCTGCGCAAAGTCAAAAACCACTGGCCCCCATGTTTTGTCCATGTAATTATCAGCCATGTGGAGGCCTTCGAGTTATTGGCCTTTGACCAAACATTAGTGATAGGTTGGATCATCTTGGAGAAAGCTAGTTGGATCTTTGTCAGGAGAACAAGAGACAAAGGAGATGTCCCTGTTTGATCTTTGGTTGGATAGATCTCATGGATTCTAATGGATGTTTGTGGACAAATAAGGGCCAATGTTTCTATGAAGGGTTCTCTAGAATGCGGGAAAGTTAGTTGCTTGTTAATAATTTGGTGAAGATATCATGTCACCCTTTTGACTAATTTACATTTATATATACAAAGTTGATGCACTCAAAGTCTTGATTATAGAAGCACTCAATAATACTAAGTTCAAACCCCCTAATTTTATTACTATTTATAAAAAAATATTATTCTCTAACGATTTAGACTTAAGCTCGAATTCTGCCGAGCATATACTGGTAATTAAATTAAAAAGAAAATTATCTATTAAAATATTTTAAGGGTTTTTACTAGTTTAAATATTTAGAGTAATTAGTGAGTTGATACAAATAATCTTAACATAAACAGTCTACAGGGGTTAGTTTTTCTCTTAATACTAGGAGCGATATTCATTAATAAATTCTTTATTACTCACAAATTACAGCAAAACACAATTTGTAAGCATTTTTATCTCACTATCTAAAACAGAGATAATTTTTTCTCTTTTTTTCTTAGGGGAAAGCTCCTAGGCATGATTTTATTATACAAAGGAGTTACAAAATCTAATATAAGAAAAGTATTGAGGAAAATCCTTTGCTTATCTATATCTGAAGCAATCTAAGAAAATCCTAACAATTCAAAGATACAAGCTTGATGTATTAATACTTAACAATCAATATAAGAGATAAGATAGTGATTCTTTGAACAAGCTCCAATATTAGGATTGTCAAAATAAATGAGCATCTCAAGCTCGGCCAGATTGAGTCAAGCATAAGTTTTATTTATTTTGGCTCAATTTGAATTTCGAGTCGAGTCTAAGTTGGAGTCGGCTCGATAAACTTGCCAAAATATAATACCTATTATATATATATATATATAATAGCTCATGACTTAATTTGAATAGTTTTTGACTTGTTTTAAGACTTACTAACTTAGGCTCGATCCGACATGACTTAAGTTCCAGTTCAAAAATAGGCTCGGTTCAAAAATAGGTTCAATTTAGACTTCGGCTTACTTTGGCTCAACTTAAACTTAAGTTAACTTGAGTTAAGCCAAGCCTAAATTATAACTTAGGAGGCTCGAGATTAATTTCAATCTTACGGTTTACACCCCTATTCTACTCTATTTGATGAGTTTACTCCTCTCGTGAGGGATGATTAATTACATTGCCGTGACGCTCTAGTGGGTAAGATCATTGATTAATTACGTTAAATATTTTCCAATCCACATTTTAATTGTGCGAGTCTTAACCATAGTTGGGAGTCAACCAGAAGAAGCTTCGACTTCCAGAAGCTTAACCGTTGGAGCTTCTCCTGTCCCTCTTATTTTGGAGCAAAGTATCAAACGGAACACGAGGGCCGATACATGACGTCACCGCTGGCGTACTCCAATTTTCTCCTCCCTTTCTCGATCATACCACTACCCTTTGGCTCTATCTACGGATGTGCCACCTTACAGATTCTTTTTCTTTCCTTCTAAATAAATAAATAAATAAATCGTCTCAATTAAAAGGTCCCGTCGATGTGGACGGCCAAAAATATTCGGACAGATTTTGGAAAGGATTCCTCGCGGTGATTTACACCCCCAAAAAAAATTGTCCTTTAATTTTTTAATTGATAGAAATAGGCTCCCTATTATCGAATTATAAATTTAAATTCTTTTACTGATTTAAACTAGTTTATTATATCTCTAATTTAATTTAATTGTTTAATTTAAATGTGTATGTTATTAAAAATTAAAACGTACTTTTTATGTAAGTAATGTATATAAATAATATATGTGATGCGTATCATTTTTTTTAATCTCAATGCGCATATCATTGAAATTACAGCGTATATTTTATATAGACAGTGTGTAAAAATTATATAGTTAATATATGATATTTTTTTAAAATCTTAATGTACAAATTATTAAAAATTAGAGCATACATCTTACATAGGCAATTCATATAAATTATATAAATAATACGTGACATCTTTATTAGAAGACAACAATTTTTTTAGAATTTGTTAGAGCTAAATGTCTGGCTTAAAGCATTTATAATTTTCCTAAAAGAAAAGGATAAATCTAACCTTGATCACTGTACCGCTCCGACACAAAACCGCGGCTTCTTTCGATTAGCTGCAGCGCGCGTACACGTGGCACGATCACGACGCGGTTTCTCTCTCTCTTTCTCTTTCTCTCTCTCTCTCCCCCCTTCTCTCTCTCCGGTCTTTCCCTCGCCGCCTTTATTAAGCGACCAAAGGAGAGCGTAAAAAAATACTCCCAGTCTGCTCCTTCCGCTTCCAGTCTATTTGGATCCTTGGAATCGGAATAGAAAAGACGGATAACTTATACTACCCCGGAATAACTTCATGGCGGATAACTGCTTAAGCTTGGATTCGTGGACCTCCATGTTAACCGACGCCTTCGCTCGCGACAACGAAGCTCTCACCAGAGCTCTCCAGATCTCCCTCTCTGAGAACTCCACCTCCACCTCCTCTGCCGTCTCCGCCGACTCCCCCTCCCCCTCCGCCTCCTCTCTCCTCCGCCGGTTCGTCTCCCCCGAACAAGCCGTCCCAAGCCCGGAACGATTAGATCCGACCGGCCGGATCGGGAAGCGGAAAGTCCGTCCGTCCAAGCGCGCGGTGACAACCACCTACATCACCGCCGACCCGGCCAATTTCATGGAGATGGTGCAGCACGCGACCGGGAACAGGGCCGGGGGAGCCGGACCGGTCGAACCCGTGGCCAGGTCGCAGCCGCGCCGTGGCGCGGCGGTGGAGCAGATGCTGCCGACGCTCGACACGTCATCATTCTTACTCGACCAGGCCCGTGAGGATAAAGTCGACCGCCGGTTCGAACCGGTGGCGATCGAGATGCCGGCGTTCGACTTCGATTCGTTGCCGAATTTCCCCACTCTCGAATCCTGGAACTTGATATAGAAAATAGCTCTGTTTTTTCTTATTAATTTCTTTTTTTAGTGTAGTCTTAATTCCTATGTTCTAAAGATGTAAAATGGGGATGAGAGAGATGGTGTGATGCTGCTGTGAATGCTATTTTCTCTTTTCTTTTTAGCTTCTATCAAAGTTTAATCCGTCTTTATTTCTTTTTCCTTAGTATAAATTAACTAGCAAAGGTAATCTAATAGTTTTAAATTACTCATATAATAGTCGAGTGGTTAAATTATAATTTATCTATATTATTTTTCATGATGAATTACACTGAATCATATAGTAGTTAAGAGAGGCTACTCTACTCACCTAATTATAATTTGATTTAGTCCTTCAATTAGTGGTCATTAATGTAAGCCCATCTAATCCACAGTCTTTGAACTAGATATGGTGGTTGGGACGTTGCTGTTATTGATTCCCATGGCTCGTAAAAAAATTCAATGTGGGGTGAGGTACGTTGACTGAAGAAGTCAACCAGGTGTTAGAATAGCAACACGAACTAGTGGGTCTTCGCTTGTTCTAAGACGTAATAGCTTAGTCTACTAGAAGGATATGCCTTGTTAATTGTTATATAATGAAGGAGTGATTGCCGGGATAAGTCTCTGATGTAATGCCTACGTAACAGTGACACATTATTAATGCAGAGGCTTTTTACCTTTTAATTGCGGTCTTTTATTTTAATTAACAAAAGTTTAAAATTTTAAAATTTAATGCGTTCGTTTTCTATATTATATGCATATTTTGAAAAATAAACTATTAACTCATTTACAAATGAGATTCACATCTTAAGCATTTTACTTGTAATTTTCAATTATTAGGTCTTGATATTTTTTATTTTTTTTAATTCACTTTGTTCGCGGACAAGTTTAGTCTTTTTATTAATTTTTTCTCATAATGAGGCTGCCTAACTCTTTGATATAATAAATTATTTTTGATTAGTGTCAAATCAATTCTATGACTAAAGTAAATTCTATGATATATTTTAGTCATTTTGATGCTGTTCAGTTAAATTTAATAAAAAAAATAATGATATTATTTTTGTCATGGCCGGTTTAAAAGGAGAAAACAATAAATTTGTTTAGACTTTTAAGGGTCCCATTGATGATATCCGTAACTATCTTCTTATTTTCTCGATTACACATCAAAGGCTTTGTGGTCTTCGGTTGTCCCTGGGCTCAGTATTAAGGACACAGTAGTATTAAGGCACAGTAGAGATGGGCCCTAAGTGGGCTTAAACGTAGCCTTCTTGAAATTATTATTATTATTATTATTATTATTATTATTAGCTGACGTCGACCGCAGGTGTCATTATGTCTTGTTTCTTGAATGGCTCCCATTTTGCAATATTTGACCGTTAAGATTGATAGAGACGAGGACTCCCATGGCGACACCACACACGCCGGCGGCGGCGATCTCCGGCCCCGTCGTCCCCCGCCGCCTCCTAGGGTTTCTAAGGGAGCACTTCAAGACCCCTGACGATCTCGACAACGCCCCCTCCCTCGTCGCCAAGCTGAACCGGGAGTGCGAGGATCTCGAGATAGGTCTCCGGGATCTCGAGGAGAGGCTATCCGTCGCATCCTCCTCTTGGCTCTCACGTTCCGATGAGGCCCAACGGATCCTTCGCCGGCTCCAATCTCGAGGTTCTCCGACCTAAACCCTAGTTCTTGTTATATTTTCTGGTAGTCGTTCTCTCTTTGTGGGATCTTTTGGATCTTTTCTTGATTTACTTTTTCTTTCTTTGGATTTTGTTGGAGTATTAGGTGGAGAGTTGGAAACAGAGCAGGAGAGGATGGGGAGGATGCTAGATGTGGAATTGCCGTTGCTTGCGAAGGAAGTTACCCGGATCGAGACGGTTCGGTTATATGCTGGTAAAATCTTGACGAGAAAAATTACTATCTTGAAATGCTTGGGGATTATTTTTGGCATGAATGCGTAGGATGATTTGAATTGGGAAATTTCTTCTAAAACTTAAAATTTTATAATTTGTTGACGATGATAAATAATTCAAATCCAGTATACACATGGTGCTTGCTTCTATAGATTTGGCTGTATATTTA
The DNA here is from genome assembly GCF_048772165.1 of Typha angustifolia. Taxonomy (NCBI): domain Eukaryota; kingdom Viridiplantae; phylum Streptophyta; class Magnoliopsida; order Poales; family Typhaceae; genus Typha; species Typha angustifolia. The sequence goes on along the minus strand of NC_133252.1, from coordinate 2,302,120 downwards.
TGATGTTGAAGGAGATGTAATGACGCTGTAACGTTGGTTTGCTCACACTTTTCTGTTTGCCATTGTTGTGGACGTGAGAAACTTATGGAGGAACTTGTTCAACAGTTGTCTGCCTACAACTGTAACTAGACATCACAGAGTGTTCCAGGATGACCTCATTAGAGCATTGGTGGCTTGCTCTCATCCTGACAAATTTGCTTCTTGTCATTTTTTTTCCTTCCTGCTTCGGTAAGTAGACAATGCTTGCTCTCTGCAGTCACCTCATTAGGTGCTTAGTTGGCTTGCTTCCATCTGTCCAGAGAGTTCTTGAACTCTGCTATGATTGTACCGATATATAAACTAAACCATTTTGAGGTCAACTTTTGCAATCAGAAAAAATGTTTTAAAATATCTGGAATCAATAAGCTTTCTTGGGCATAATATCTTTTGATAGGTTTCACTAAGGCCTCATTGACTTTATGAAAAGGGATAATTCTATAATATGTATTTCTTTTTGTTATTTCCAAAATGAAGTATTTATTCTAGGAATACATATTTTTGTAGATTCACTTGTATTTTAGAATAAAAGTATAATAATTATCTTTGATGTGATATAAAGTAAAGAAAAAGATGAAAAAAGTATTTTATCTTTTATGAAATTACTATGAATACCCTTTAATTTGGTATAAAATAGATTGATGGGATAGATTTTAAAAATAAATTAATAATTAGATTGGTGTGTAGTATAAAATATAATTTTGAGGAATAGTATTTATATTTTAGAATGAGATTATTATGATATTTAGCTGTTATTCTGGAATAAGAAAAAAGTTATTCTTGAAATGAACAGGGGTAACAGATTATTTCAACAGCCAATGTCTAGAAACTATAGGAATTTCATTTGTGGCAAGTGAGCAGGAGATAAATGGAATAAGAAATTCCTATTGTAATTGAATTGCTCCATTTATTAATTCTGGACCTTCTGGTTTGAAAAGACAGGACCTTATAGGCTTTTTTGCAACTTTACTGCTGACTTTCCAGAAACAACGCTACAATTGGAAACTTTAGTCGGTGATCTTGAAGATGCAACATTTGCCATGGTGAGCCAAACATCAATAAATGATACATTATTTGGTCTTCCGGTTGGATCCAATCCACATGTGAGTCCCTTCTCTCTTGTCTTTTTTCCTTGTCTTTTGATGTTAAAGTTAGAAAGATTTGATAGGAACATGTTCAGTAGTAACTCTATTCCTTGAATAATACATGAGGAAATTCTAAAATTGAAAATTCCTTATTTGGAATGCAGGACAATGGGCGGAAGCAGGAGAAGCTGCTTCTTGCTGTTAAGGTCATGAAGAATATTGAACAGATATTAGTAAAAATTGCTAACTGTAGACCACGGTGGATTAAACTTATCATGGCTGTTGATTCTAGAGTAGATACATGTTTAGCCATTTTGAGGCCTCAAACCCTAAGGGATCATCGGGCTCTAGTTTCAGCACTTGGATGGCCTCCATCCCTCTTGACATCAGACATAGAGAGGAATAAGTCCTTGGGAATTCCAAACCCCCTTGTTCTGATGCATGGGGAGAAGAAGCAGATATATTCTCAAAGCTTTGTAACACTTTGTGCATTGCAACATTTGCAGGCCGAACGTGAAGCACGACATTCTCTAAAATATGAGAAAGGGCGCAAGTCATACCTAGATCATACATATTTGGATAGAAAGACCTGCTTCATAAATGGGCTTTGGGCAGTTGATGAATTGGTTCACCCTATTGCGGCAAGGATGGAATATCATTTTTCCAAATGGTTCGATCAGCCAAAGTTCATTTTTGCTCTTGTTTACAAGATCACAAAAGATTTTATGGATGGAATAGATGATATTTTGCAGCCTTTGATTGATCAAGCAAGACTAGCAGGTTTGAGTGCCAAAGAGGCTTGGGTTACTGCGATGGTTAAAGTTCTTTTAGGGTACTTGGAAAGACAAGTTTTTCCTGCCCTTGTAAGTACTTACCACACTAGTGATAAAAACGTAGGGGTTCTTTCTTCATGGCTTCACTTACTTGACCTTATGATTACTTTTGACAAGAGAATCCAAGTTCTTGCAGCTTCAGGTTCTCAACTAATGGGCCCACTTCTAGAGTCTGAAAATTTCTCAAGATCATTGCCAATATTATCAATATTTAATGAGCATTCTGATTGGCTTCAGATATGGGCAAATATAGAGTTAAAGATTGCTCATGACAAGCTAAAATGTGAAATGGAGGATGAAAAAAGCTGGTTATGTAGCGCTAGACAACAATCTGAATTTGGCTATGAGGAAGAAATTGACGCATTCCTTTTCTCCACTAGAGAAGATTATAAAGCTCCACCAATTGCAGAATCTGTTGTTAAAATTGCATTTGCAATAATCGAAAGATCTCGAGCTTTGCCAAGTAATGGGATGAAAATTCAATTTGTTAGGTCTTCTACAACCATTTTCTTGAGCCATTTCTTTGCTATCTTACTTCAGCGCTGCCAAGATTTAGAACTGATGATTGCTTCTGCAGAGGATGATGCTTTTCTTAAGGTTTCTTGTTCAGTTAATGCTGCTCGATACTGTGAATCTGTCATTAGGGAATGGGATGAAGATGTTACTTTCTTGGAGATGACTGTTGATGTAAATGATGTGTGCTATGGAAAAGAAAATTATGAACATGATCACCAACACTCACTGTCCTTTTTCTCAAATGAAATTATGTATTTAATTAAGTTAGGGACCGATTGTCTTGAGAATATTATGTCTTCTATTCTACTGGAGTTTGATGCTTTGTGCTGGGATTACATGCAAAATGTTGGGCAGTGGGAAGAACTACCTGAAACGAAAGATCAGGTCATGGATGAAGAAAACCTAGTTGTGTCCTCTGATTTTGTGGAAGCACTAGATATGCTGGGGCTCCAAATCAGAAAATTGAAATTACATCTTAATTCCAAGGACTTTCTTGATCTGTGGAGAAGCATTGCAGAGGGGCTTGACTATTTTATCTTTAGCAGCATACCGTGGACTGATGTTAAATTCTCTAATTCAGGAGTCAATCAATTTAAAGCTGATATGAGTGCACTTTTTCATATTTTTAGGCCCCTTTGTTTTAGGCCTGAAGCATTTTTTCCATTTGTAAGTGAGTGTCTGAAACTTTTAAGCATGAACCGCAAGGATGTGGATTACCTTCTCAAAATGCTAATAAAGGATGAAAGAATAAGGTCAGAGTCCTTGCAACTTCAGGGAGTATACCATGTAACTTATAATCATGCTGAAAAGATTTGGAGGAATAGGAACTTTGGAGGTTGACTTGGGTGGTCGGAGAGGGCTGACAAGATTTTGAGGGTGAAGTTGATCCTAGATGCAATACTCAATAAAGCTCGGCAAGGAAAATTTTGAGTTATGAAAGAGAGCAGAGAGAGTTCTAGCCTACTATAGTTCTCCCTGGATGAAGTAAGATGCACTGATTTTCTAACACTGCGTCGTGCCTCCCATATAAAGAGTCTTAATGCTACCTTGGTTTGTGAAATTTACATTTCTTATGTATCACCAAGTGGGACTATCAATTGAAGCACAATTCTGATGAAGAATCTCAGTATGCTAAAAATGACTCAATAGGTACATGCCTCTTCCTTAGTGAGGAAGCCCTTAGTTATCAAATTTATTCCTTATCTTTCCAGGTTCTTTCCAATCATATAAATTTTAAAGTGAGAAATACATCTAATAAGATGGACTGTCACCTATAACACTATTTTTTTTAGTTTCACATGTAATGTTTTGCAAGTAGTAATTTACCGTTCCGTTGATTGTCTTGGTCATAATCTACTGACTGGCACTTTAGTTTTCTTATTATCTGCTTTTTTTTCCATTTTGTGAGCTTTTTACGAACTATCTCAGTTGGATTACTTTTCTTTGCAAATATTCCTGATTGCTGATGCCAGCAAATAAGAGGGTCAAGATGGACCTGCTGTGCCAGCAAACAAGCGGGTGAGGCTGGATCTGTGAAGATTTAAAGCATAACTGTGTTCTTCTTTATTGGAGTTAGAACATTTGGAAATATAAGGTGCTTCTCCAAATCTTCAAACAAGCTCTTAAATTTTTTTGCTAACTCATTACAACTCCAGGATTATCCTTAGTCACTTGGAAGCTGTGGAAGGTGTTCACCATCAAGCTATCCATTTGAAGAGTTCAATCTATCTTTCCATGTTCCAGTAACTTAATGGTGGCTGTTGATTTTCATTTTAACTTGTGTGTTAACGCATTTGGCTGACAAGGATTTATTCTACTTGAGGAATCATGTTCTTAACTTTCCACACCTGACTACAGAACCTGGATATTCATTTAAATTGCTATGCCATCAATACTCATAGCAAATATACAAAAAAATTCTATGTGAAGAAATAGTTATAGATGTCCAAGTTAGTATTTGCCCCATTCTGTGGCTACTCTGTGATGTCGATGCCCTGATGACACTTGAAAGATGAAATGCCATCTGATTGTCTAGTTGTGTAGACTGTAGAGTGTATTCTGGTGTGCACGTGGCCGCCGTACTAACATATATAATTATATATTAATCGGAGGGTTGGCCCTATTCTCCAGTCCAATTCCTTCTGGATAATTGAATCAAGAAAGATAGTTTGGAGAAGAGCTTATCTTACATATTCATTAGAAGTCATGGGAATGATGAGGCACAATGGTCTATGAACTATCATGGTGCAATGTGAATGTAAGCTTGGATACATGTTTGTGATAATGTTACCTCAACTTGGGGATGAAATTTTTTTATATCAGCAACCAATGCTCATAGTTTCAATTGCAGCAGAGAAAGATGGGATAAAATTTTATTTGATTTTGATATCTAGATTCTTGGAAAGGACTCTGTATGTATGGAAGTCATATTAGGTGATGAGAATTGGACATGCAAATATTCAATTACTGAGTCTAGATCAGGGAAGGTATACAAATCTGCTAGATCAGAGTAAACGCAATGGAACAAGCATAAAATCTGATCTCATAAAGATCTCACTCTACTAAATTTCTCTATCATCTACACTTGCAAATGCAATGTTCTTCAAATCTTCACAGGCTGATCTCGTTCTCCAAATCTTCACTGGCTGAGACACAAACATAGGTTTGGTACTTGACTAGTCCTTTATCTGATCTTGAGGAGGTGGGAGCTTCTCCATTCTCTAGTTCTTCCAAGACTTTCTTGAGATGGGCTTTCTCTGATTGAGTAGTCTGGATGTGATTTAACAGTATAGGTTTGACCATTAACTGGCTACATATGGCTTCTCCCTCTTGATGCGATGTCAGTCACTTCTATCTCCAAACTTTTGAAATCCTTAATAATGCACTGCTAGCAAGTGAGTGCTACTAGTTTTCCTCTGTTGATTTTCTACTCAGAGCATCTGCTACTATATTCGCCTTCCCTAGATGATAATTGATGCTGACATCATAATCTTTGATCAGCTCTAGCCACCTATGTTGTCTCAAGTTAAATTCCTTGTGAGTGAAGATGTATTTGAGGCTCTTATGATCAATAAAAATCTCACAAGATTCTTCATAGAGGTAGCGACGTCATATTTTTAATGCAAAAACCATTGTAGCCAATTCAAGGTTATGAGTAGGGTAATTCTTCTCATGAATCTTAAGCTGTCTGTATGCATAAGTTATCACCATCCCGTGCTGCATCAAAACACAATCCAGGCCCTAACGGGATGCATCACTTTAAATCACGAAGTTGTCACCCTCAGTTGGAAGTGATAAGGATTGGGGATGAGATCAATATCTATTTGAGCTCTTAGAAGCAATTTCCATAATTACCCATTCACTTAAATTTCACCCTTTTTTTGGTGAGGTGAGTAAGTGGTAAAGCAATTCGCTGTATTTTTGAGGTCAATTCCATATTAGGGCTTCTCCTATATAACAAAAAAGGTTGAGATAGCTAAAAAGATACAAATTTTTGTATTATCATAATAATGCAAAGAATACTGAACTACCTGAAATAAAGGTCCTTTTCGTATCACATGCTAGTTCTTTTGAGTGTAAGGATCTTGTGCCTTGCCAAATGACCTCAATTGATGTTGCTGCATTTTTGGGGCTTTCATTACAAGGGAAGTTAATATTTCTTACAAGCAGCGAAGATGTAGCATCTTAGGTTCTATGACATGTAGGGAAGCTAGATAGGACTGTAATTGAATAAGCATTTAAAAAATTGTGCTCTAGTAATGAGAATGAAGACATTGAAGATTTTGTAAAAAAAATTCTATTCCTTATATTCAGTGTTGTCTTCTTTCAGCGCAGCAACTATTGCTGCCCATCTTGTCAAACTATCTCTGGATCAATAAAATAAGTATGTACTCGTGATCTATAGCAATCCACGAGTTTCTCATGATTTCAATTAGAGAAGTTTAGAGTCATCTCCAGGATTTGCAAAGATGACACTAAGGCAAGATTATATATGTGAACGGAGCAGTCATTTTGTTGCCGGTATTTTTTTATAAGTACACCTCAATAGCAAGTGATATGGATGTTCCATATTTGTTCCCTCACCTTTTCTGTTGGACTGCTATAGTCATTCAAAGGAGCATCACGTACTTGTAACATTCTTTTGATTATATACACACACACACACATTTTTAGATGTGTTAACACTCTGTTTGATGTTTTGTAGGTTTTGAGCTCTCTTGATTGTCTCCTGAAGAATGGGCATTGTTCGGTGGTATAGATTCATCAGAAATAGGGAAAAGACCACAAGCAAGCCGCCTTTCCCTAGTCTAACTGATGCAAAACGTGGTGGAAAGAAGATAGAGGAGGAACAAAGAGAAAAGAGAAATGGGTTTCACACCTCCACCCTTAAAATGGTTTCACACCAACTGTCTCAAAGGAGAGCAAAGTCAAATAATTTTCATTAACCTAAAAAAAAAAAAATACAACGGGCTTATATATAGACCTATAATGGAAGTAAGCAAAAGACACCATAAATAAGAAATAAGCAAAAGACACCATAAATAAATAAAAATATAAAATCAATTATGACCAAATTCCTATAGGGGGGATCATCAACTATCGGTGCCTCCTGTGCTGGTACACACGCTATCGTGTTCTATCAGTGATGTCTGCATCACTAACAAACCCTATACTTAAAAGAAACAAAAGACTTGGTCAAATGAGATTGGTTTTGAAAAAGGGGGGCCCACAAAAGGAAGAATATTTTGAAGACTTATTTAAGGTATTGTAAATAACTACATTACTAAATATATACATAAATATAGTTATCAATGTTGGTTAAATACGAATTCAGATATAATTATTATACACTTATAATTAACAAATTTTTTGCACCAGATTAAAATTGATATTGAAGAGATCAAGCAAACGCAACTTCAAATATTACAAAACTAAGGCGCATGGAGAAGTTGTTGCAAGGAAAGCAAAAAAAAAAAGAAGGAAAAACTAGTGAAACAAAGAGGGGTAGGAAGAGTATAGTTAGCAGCACAATGTTGCCCTAGGAGTCGATATGTCTTGCTTCTTCATTAGGCCAGGTTATTGAAGAGCAACCTCCCATTGTAAACAAAGGCTTAGAGACAATATACGAGGACGAGTAGAAGGATTTACAAGCTGAGAAAAAAAATAGATGATGAACATAATATATGAGAATGTGTTGGAAAACTAGATGATGTTATAAAGAGTATATCTTTATGGCCTGAGGAAAAAATAATAGACATTCACTCACTGCAGCAATCATCTGTCAAAAAGAAACTAGAAAGATTCTATCCTATTAGGCTGAAAGGATTATTTAGTGTGAATAAAGATATTATAGATAAGACTAATGACGTCCCTGATGAGTAGTGCTATTTTATCCCATTTATTATGTTTATGATTCTGATTGAGTTCTTTTATGCACAAAGCTATCATCTTCAGTCTTTTTAATGATGTTTTTAATGCTATATTTTTGTTTGATAGTTCGGATTATATTTAGAACGACTCTTTCTTGCATTGCACAAGGAAACACGTGATGGATATGCTTAATGGTTACATGATTGTAGATGATCTTATTTGTGTAAGGCAAAGAATATATTACAACCATGCTGAAGTTTCATAAGAATATACTCAATATTGTTTTATAGACACAGACTTACATGTAATTTATAATTTATAATAGATTTTTACTTCTTACATTTTATTTGAACTAACAACATTATTTTGTATATGTAGAGGTTTTTGAGCATGAAATCAGAACACATGTTTGAATATTGTGTATTCGGTGCTCTTTATGGTGGAAGACTACATAAGTGTGCTTATTGGATGATTCACTGAATACATATTTGCATTGGCACTTTTTTGCTGTTGATTTACAAAATTGTGTTCAACAACGTTACACTTCAATAGAAGTTGAATAGTATTAGGATGAGATGATAATAATGGTATGAAGTTTGACTATGTATTGCGTGTTTATTTAGTACTATTTGTAATAACATAATTTACAAGTTTATATTTGCAACAGGGGAAATGGGTACAAGACTATTCAACGGGTTTCCAAACATATATGGACATAGAGTCCAAGCTAGCGACGATTGGAAAGTTATAGATGAAATATATGCCAAGGCAACATTAAAGCGTGGATTGTAGAATATGAAGATTGAATTCAAATAAATGTTAAAGTCGCTGGATTTGGACAGAAATATATGAAATTGCTTTTGTTCAAGCATGCTATAGAGCAAGCAACTGATGGTTTTCTAAAGAATCGTAAATACTTTTACTTCTATGTCTTTACACAAATTTGTAACTTTTGGACTACGTATAATTGGTTGTTGATAGTGTTATTTTACATTTATTGCAGGGTGAAGGCTTTATGAGATATAGTTCTTCTGATCAATCTTTCAGGTCGTATCATTGATGAAAAATTTGATGGTAATTTATTCTCCTATTAATTTCTTTTATTTATAGACAAATTTGATTTATTTGTTTTTTCAGTTAATCCATATGCTGATCACTGGACTTGAGAGATAATTTGTAAACTTTGTAGACGTTGAAACATTTGCTGTTATGTTTGGAATTTTAAAGCATACATGTTATTGAACATTTGCTGAACATTTACTCTTATGTTTGAAATGCTTTTAACATTATTTGCCAAGGGTTGTATAGTCAGTTGTTGCTGCTGCTGCTCCTCATTTTTATAGAAGCAGCAGGAGTGTTTCATTTAATTTTGTGATTGCAAGGCAGGGATTTTATGAAATCAATCCAGCCACATTTTAGACTGTAGATTTGTTTCTTTCAGCTTGCTTTTGCCAATAGATCAATGCATTTCAATCTTTATCCTTTATTATTGTTATTATCATGTTGAAAGTCCAATCTCATTCTTCAAAATTACATAACTATGGTGGTATTGTATTTATTTTAATGCATAGTAACAGAAGGGGTTTTGCTTTCATCTATTTAAAAACATTATTGAAATTGCTCGTAGTGTAACTCATCCAATGATTGTGAGGTATGCTCTACTACAATGATTTTAGTATTGAAATCTGATTTTTGAGGTTGATTTTAGTACTGAAATTTCTAGTGCTTTCCTCCATTATCCTCTTCTGTGAAGCAGTTGTCTATTTGCTAGCATTGCATATTCATATATAAAACATTACATGTCTAGTAGCGAGCATTGCATATGTAAGGCAACTTAATAGTATTGCGATGCTAGCAGCGTTGCATGACAATGGTAAAATATTACCATATTGTAGACAATCAACATAGTAATGCACACTTACCCGTGCTTTATATAGCATTGCATACGTAAATCATGATAATACATTTTTGTATGCATGCATTGCATACATAGAATATTACTCTTTTCTCTACCTATTCTATCAATCTATTTTAAATCAAATTGAAGGGTATTCTAGTAATTTTTTAATCTTTACCTTTACTTTATATCACATTAATATAATTATTATACCCTTATTTCAAAATACAAGTAAACATAAGAATAGTTATTCCCAGAATAAATCTCTTATTTTAGTAACAACAAATAGGAATAGCTATTCCTATTTCATCTCTATACCACATGTGAATAGGCCCGTAGTATATTATCAATGAAAGATGACAATGAAATATACTCCAATATTTTTTTTCTTTTTGAGAATTAATGAGCGAAGCCTAATTATGAATTAAGAAGAATAATTTATAAAGTTAAAGATTACAAAGAGATAAGGAGAAAAATGAGATGGAAAAAGAGGGTGGGTAAAAAGACTCCTATTTCCTCCAAAGGTTCACTGATTCTAAGAGGATAGCCAGCTGAGGTAAGAGCTTTAAAATTGAAGATTCTGTTATTTCTTTCATGCCAGATTTTTCACTTTTTGATAGAAATGAGAAGCTTCTAAGGCTTGAGGAGGAAAGGTGTGAAGGTCCTGCTTACCTAACTATTAGTCAATTAATCATGTCCTGAGTGGTACTCCAGAGTGAATTCGAGCTTCGTACTGAAGTTGTTGACAATCCTCATAGAGTAGATGCAATGGAAGAAGATATGCTCCACCAATTCGACCTCCTCACTACAAAGGGCGTAGGAGAGAAGTCTTGAAATACCTTTTTTAGCTAGGTTAGACCTAGTATGAAGCTCGTCAAACCTGACTAACCATAGAATTTTTTTGAGGTTGGACAGAATAGGAGAGCACCAAATTCTGATGTAATTAGCAAATCTCAAACTCGAGAAGTTCAAAAGATGGTAGTGAGATATTTACTGAGAAGGTGCTATCGGTCTTGAATCTCTACCAAATCTTACCATGAGACTCTCCCAAGCTAACTCCTTGGATTAAGTTTATAATTTCTAGGAGCTCTTGAGAAGCAGTGTTTTTTGATCCTCTAGTTTTTGAAAATAAGGATGAGAGATCCTGGGATGTCACACTTCTAAGGCCCTCTGCAATAGTGGTATCCGAGCTCCTAGCCGCTCGGAAGACCAAGGGAAATTGAGACTAAAGTGATAAGTGGGAAGCCCATCTACAAGTCGAAATATTAACCTAGGATCCAATTTCCAATTTGATATGAATTGACACGTTCAAATCTGTCTTGTCTTGAGAACTTCCCTCTAGAAGTGAGAATAGGGAAAGTAAGATGATTCTTTTAATGGAGTGCGCCTTTCTGTAATAGGAGTAAATGACCAAAGTCTTCCAGCAAGGGGAAGCATGAAGATCCAAAAGCTTCCACCACCACCTACCGAGCAGGGCCATATTTTGGTTTTAGAGATCGAGAAATCCCTAATCTGCCTTGGTCCTTAGGCTTGCACACAATCTTCCAGTATACTAGGCAGCGGAGACTAGAGGAGTGGGATTTTTTGCTATAAGTAAGACTAGAGCAGCCCAACAGAGAAGCCCACAATTAAAGATTGTGGTTGTTCGTTATCAATAACATGCAGGATTTCAAGAAGTTGATAATTAGACCTGAAACAATTTCAAAAAAGGGGAGGATTGTTTTGAGGTGAAAAACTGAAGTGACATCCGCCTTATAGGAAAATATCGTGCCATTTGCATATTGAAGGATGAAGATGTTATTCTTAGGTCCTGACGCCTTGAGGAAGTCGTTGTGACTAGCCAGATTAATCATTTGTGAAGGGAGGTTGGTTAGGATGATGAAAAACATCAAAGAGAGTCAATCCTTTTGCCTGTCCCCTCCTCTCTTTCCATGTCGAAGAAGTCAGAGGGGGTGCCATTAACCAACACTGCATTCAAAGTGGAAGAGAACATTACTGAGATCCAATGAATCGAAAACATGGGGAAGCCCCTAGCCTTCATCAGATCCATCAGCAGGGTATGAAGGCCTTGCTAAAATCTAACTTGATGATGAAATCAGAGCATTTTGACATGCTCATCCAATGAATTAGTGCATGAGCCGCTGCAAAGTTATTAAGAATGTGCTGCCCTTTGATGAAGCCAGACTGGGTAGGGTGGATTAGGTCATTCAGATGGGGGCAAAACAGTTGGCTAGGACTTTAGAGATGATTTTAAATAGGTAATTGATAAGGCTAATGGTTGGAAGTCACCGGCCTCCTTAGCTTCATTACATTTAGGTGGCATTTGTTTCGTGAATAAGGGATACTTATTCATGAATTAGGTCTCCTTTAAATACAATTTGTTATCAAATGCTCATTTATATAGTTTTGATCAAACCATGTAAAAAGTAAGTCATATGACAAGTTAAATAGAAAATCTTATCACATGTAAATGGTATGATAAAGTTATGCAAATTTTCTAGTAGGATTTCTGTTAGAAGGAAATGACCAAATATCCCCTCTATACCTAACCCCTTTTTCCCATTTTACCATGTTTCTTCCACCTCTATCTCAATAGCCGATTTCTCTCCATCTCAATTGCCGATTGTTGAGTTTGCTCATCATATCCAGAAAATGTATATTCGATATAATTATAAAATTATTTCCAATAGTTTTAGAACTACTATTAAATTTTTTTTTGAATCCATGATCAACAGAATTATTGGCCCGCACACTTTTTGAGTTCATACAATGTCATTTTACTAATACTAGATATAGAAGATATGGTCGTTGTTTTTAAAATTGCTCTAACTCGGGTTCATCATACAATGTCATTTTCCTAATACTAGATAAAGAAAATGAGATGATCATTGCTCTAACTTGAGTTCACAATAAAGCATATTATGGACACATTTTATTTTGTTCTTTGCTATCTATTATGAGGGCATCTTAGTCTTTTCATCTTAAAATGACTTTATTTGTCACACTTATTCAAAATTTAATAACCAAACATAATTTTATATAAACTTATTTAAGGTAATCATTACGATTTTATCTGCGTTTTGTAACTAAACAACAAAATGTGAATAAAATTATAAATATACTTTTATCCATATTTAAGTTATGTACATAAAATTATCCTTAAAAATTTTTATGTATGAACCAAATGAAGCCCTAGGAATTAGGACAAAAAAAGCCTTGGCGCAACTTGAGAGTGAGAAGCATGGAAGATGAAGGTGGTTAGAGACCCACACCAGATCTGATTGGAGATATATTCCAAAATTGATTTCCACAGAGTTGTTGTATCAAAATCTTTTCACACATGGAACCATGCCCGTGTATTGAATTGTGCACAATTCTAGGATGATTATAGATGTTCTTGTCGAGGATTTTTTTAACCGTGGATGCCCGTGCCGACCGGTACGGGGCGTGCCGGTCGACACTTGCCGTGCTGGCGGCATATCGGCACATGGCACGAGGGGTGCTGCACGACACCTCTCCTAATAGTTCCGCCGCTCGCTGTTGAGTTACCTGTTGCCGATCACCGTCGTCGTTGCTGTCGCCGATCGCCGTCACCCGAGCGCGTCAGTGCCCTAGCCCGAGGGAGAGAGAGAGAGAGAGAGAGAGAGAGAGAGATCTCGGGCTAGGGCACCGACGCGCTTGGGCGACGTCGACAGCGAGCGGCTAGCGGTGGTCGACGACGACGAAGGTGAGTATCTCGTTTTTTTTTTTCTCTTACAGCACGGCCGGCAAGTGCCGCGGCACGTGCCGTGCCTGTGGCACGACCATCGTTGGTTTTAACTATGCTGACATTGCCAGCTATTGAAATTACAGAAGGATCTTCTGGCCTTTCAGATAGTAGCTGTTCAATTACATTCCTCTTATTATCCTTCCTACCATGGACAATATTAGAATCTTCAGCAGAATTACAGGCTAGTTTTGCTATACTCTGCAACCTACTTTCCCTAGCAACCTCTTTCAATTGGAGTGCATCCTTAAGGTGGTGAAGTGTGACAAATCTATCTCTTATTGCCTCAATTTTACAAGCTAGAGAGGTGATTGAGCTGCATACCTCTTCTTGTCTACTTGAGAATGTTACCTGTGATTGAGCAGTGACCTCCAGACTGGAATGCAGCATTTCGGTTTCGAGCACGTTGAGCACATCTTTTGCATCATAACCAACTCCTTTGCACTCCCAGAGCCAACTACTCACGCGCTTGGCTTTGCATGCCCTCAGCATTGACAAGTATGGCTTCAATCTTTCACAGCAAAGCTTTCAGCTTATTTGCATATTCTTGGATGCTTCTGCATGGGTCAAATAGAGGTGTTGATGATGAAGCACTATAGAGAGTTTGGATCGGAGTCTCCAACTTTTGGATCATCCATGCAATGGAAGAGAGGATTCCTGCTGCCATTACACTATCTTGGTAAGGCAGATCAAGAAAGGACTAAGGCTTATGTGAAGGAACTATTGAAAATTGAAGACTTCACATATTGGAGTCAATGGGTTTGCCATCTCCCCAAATTCATTGTCCAAGTCACACCTATTTGAAATTAAGAAAAGAAGATGGCATTAATTGGTCAACAGATTGGCACACAAGTTTCTACCAATACCAACTTGATGTTTGGGAGACCATGCTCTACTGTTAGACATTGTACAACATGCAGCCTATTTTGTAATCAGTCTCTTGAAGGGCGTATAGATATTGATGCATTATTTTAGTTTCAGTGTTTGTTACAAGGAAAAACATAGTCAGTCATCTTCATCAAGATGGCCTTGAAACAACTGTGGGCTAGGTCATGTATCTTACTTGGAGCTCACTCGTCTCTACTTTCACTGTCATGTTGTAGCATCAGGAGGTCATCAAACATTTTATATTAGCTTGAGATAATTTGTCTAATGGTTGTTGGGGGTGGGGCCAGGATCCCTAGAAGAAACATTGTGAAGACAGAGTATTGGACAAAAGGTGACTGAGGTGGAAATTAAAGAGAACTAATGCTGCTTTACTTTTCTCCTTTTTGAGAAATAGCTAATGCTGGTCTTTAAGAGGAGTACTGAAAATATTTAGTCTTGAGTGAATGGAAATTAGAATCACCTTCTATTCAAAGTTTTATCATGCAAAGTTCTAAGTGGGAAATTTTAGCTGAAAAGGTTAAACGAAAATTGTCTCTACTGCAGGCAAAGAAGTCAATCCTGTGACTCCATTTGGAGGTGTGACAAACTTTTCTTGGATGTTTGTATTTAGATTCTCCAAAAGGACTGTGTATGCATAAAGGGAAGCCTTATCTCCGATGATGAATATTTAGAATGCAATTAGTGAGTCCAGCTGTGTGAAGGTTTGAAAGATCTGAAGATAATATTGCACAGCCTACATGATTCTGAAGAAAATCCATTCCAATCCTGACAAATGGAGATTTTTTGGGGTTCTATTCTGAGTTTCTGCTTTGCAGTTTCCAACTGATGCATTTTGTGATTGATACAAGATGGAAACAAAAGCAGGTGTTAAACTCAGCAACATTACAGGAAAATAATAATATGTAAATTGAAAGAACAAGAGCAATTGTCCATGGTTTACAATCATCAGAAAAAGTGCACATACAAATAAAAGAAAATCCTGCAAATAACAAACTAACGAGATGATTTCGAGTGCACAAGATGACAACAAGAAGAGGAGAATTTACTTTTGTGGCATTGAGCAACATTCAACCGTATTGATCATATCTGCTGATAGTGAGTTTTTGGTGCGCTTCACTTACCAAAATTATTTTCCATTCAGAAGCTTTTGGTGGTCTGGGGACAATGAAGAGTACAAAGTTTCACATGACCTCACGGATAAGGTAGTGAGTGATGGCAGGGTTGGGATGGCTGCCAGTTTCCAACAGTAATGCAATTCTAACTTCTGTAAGGGAGGGAGATATGGCACTGCCCTCAGCTTGCTGCATGATTCTAACTGCAGTTCACGAAGACGAGGGAATTCCCCGTCCTCGACACCACACCATTCTTCCCATACATACATGGAATGGAATTCAAGCCTCTCCAGAGATGGAAATGCCTTGTATGCCATATCTTCTTGGCTGCAGAACTCATGGCCCACACGCTTCATGTTGGTAAGAGATTTTAAAGTGAGATGCCTGAGGAATGGAAGTTGTCCGAGTGGAGGTAGGACTTCACAGTTGCTGCAACATGCCAGTGTCAAAGAAGCTAGTTTGGAAAATAGAGGACTTACCATCCAGCTTCCAAATTTGGTGCCAAGATATGATTTTATGACCAACTTTCTGAGATTAACATGAGGGCGGAGGTTCTCTTGTACTCCTTCTTGCAACTCTTGGATCTTCTTTTTCCGCAAAATTCTTTCCTCTCTTGTTCTTGATATCCTTACGGGCTCATCGACTGTATTGATCTTAAATATCCATAGATCTTCTGAACTTTCTTCATCACTAGGACAGTTAAATGTGATCTCATCTTCTTCAATGACTTCTTCACCAAGATCTTCATTTCCTCCTTTGATATCAAAGTCAATGGACAGCTGATCAGAAACATTCTCAAAACCCTCAATCCTGCAGTAATCATAATTGTCAGACCACTCTAGGGTCAATTCCTCGATGTGCTCTTTATTCATCAAATCTGCAAATTTAGCATCTTCTATGTTGCCAACATAATGGAGTCCTGGAATGCGAAGAGATCCTCTAAGGTTCACCAAGTTCTTCAATTCCCTGAGCACATAATGCTCTGCATCTCCTCCAATGCAAAACAATGATAAATTTTGGAGATCAACTAATTTTCCAATGCCTCTTGGAAGAAGGATGAAGTGATATCTGTTTCCAAGATTGATATGGCGCAACCTGGTAAGATAAGTAATATCTTGCGGAAGTTCTTGAAGAAAATGGCAATCTAGTAGCTCCAGTGTCTGCAGATTGTGAAGCCTATGAAATGACTTTGGAAACTTGACAATGTTAGTACGATTGAGGCCAAGGAAGCACAAATTTATCAAGCTACCAATTGATTCAGGAAGATCTTTAATATCTGTGTCACTCAAGTCTATCATTCTCAAGCTTTTAAAGTGTAGGAAGATATTATCCAAAGAAGATACATGTAGATGATCATTATCCCGGTAGTATCTTTTAACAGTAGGATTTAGGGACCGGATTATAGTTAGAAATGAGCGCAGAGGTAAAGTTTTGCCTGAAGATTGGAATTCTATTGTTGTTCTTGTATTTGGAGTAATCAAGGACACATGCCGGGATTCTTTTCTAACTGAGCATAAGTTCCCATCTTCTATTTTTGAGAATTCTCTCACTGAAATAGACTGCACAAACTCATAAACTAGATGATGGATAACATATGTTTGCTGGCCAAAATGTGATTCTAGAAAGAATGATCGCCTCAGCAACTCTTGAAAATAATCACTGCCTACATCTTCTACTTGCTTTCCTTCAATTGGATGTATATATCCTTGTGCCATCCACGACCTTACTAGCTGATCTTTTCTGTACAGGTATTTTTCCGGAAACAAGGAACAGTATGCAATG
Organism: Typha angustifolia; assembly: GCF_048772165.1. Taxonomy (NCBI): domain Eukaryota; kingdom Viridiplantae; phylum Streptophyta; class Magnoliopsida; order Poales; family Typhaceae; genus Typha; species Typha angustifolia. The sequence continues at coordinate 2,284,835 of NC_133252.1, read as the reverse complement.
CATTGCTGTAACTGTGGTGGCAAACCAAAATAGCTTAGTTTTACAGCAGGTGGTATCTCATCTTCTACTTGATTAATCTCCCATAATTGGCTCTGTGAAATGGATTTCCACCTATCTATATTGGTCTCGGAACAAAGAAGTGATCCAACCATTTTCAGGGACAAAGGTAAGCCCTTGCATTGCTCGACTACTTTCTTTGCGAAAGTTAAGATACTTGAATGCATTGTAGGCTCTTGTGACTCAAAAACACTATGTTGGAACAATTGCCAGCCAATTTTTTCTGACAGATGATTAAGATGATAGTAAGGAGCTTCTATGGCCTGAGCAACTGACTCACTATGAGTGACTACAACAATTTTACTTCCTAACACAGTAGATAGAGAAACACAGTCATTAACCCAAGTGTTGTTCTCATCAGAGAAATCATCTAATACAATCATATATCTTTTTTCTGTCAACCAACATTTGAGGATTTCATGCAAATTACTTGGTTCGTCATGGCTCCAAGATGCTGATGAGATATACTCCAAAATTTCTTTCCACAGGTCTGCTATATCAAAATCCTTTGACATCTGGACCCAAGCTCGATAACTGAAGTGTGCACAAACTCTAGCATCATTATATACAGTTTTGACGAGGGTCGTTTTCCCTACGCCAGCGTCGCCAACTATCGAAATTACAGAAGGATCTTCTGGCCTTTCAGATAGTAGCTGTTCAATTATATTCCTCTTATCATCCTCCCTACCATAGACAATAATAGAATCTTCACCAGAATTACATGCTACCTGTGTTATACTCGGCAACCTATTTTCCCTAGCAACCTCTTTCAATTGGAGTATATCCTTAAGCTGGTAAAGTGTGACAAATCTATCTCTTATTGCCTCAAGTCTACATGCTAGAGAGGTGATTGAGCTGCATACCTCTTCTTGTTTACTTGAGAAAGTTACTTGTGATTGAGCAGTGACCTCCAGATTGGAATGCAGCATCTCGGATTCGAGCACATTGAGCACATCCTCGGCATTATAACCAACTCCTTTGAGCTCCCAGAGCCAACTGCTCACGCGCTCATCTTTGTATGCCCTCTCCTCAGCATTGACAAGTATGGCTTCAATCTTTGGCAGCAAAGCTTTCAGCTTGTTTGCCTCTTCTTGAATACTTCTGCATGGATCAAATAGTGATGTTGATGATGAAGCACTATTTAGTGTTTGGAGTGGAATCTCCAACTTTTGGATCATCCATGCAATGGAAGATAGGATTCCTGCAGCCATTGAGCTTTCTCGGTAAGGCAAATTGGTAAACGAAGGAGGAACCAAGTTTATGTGAAGGAGTTATAGCATGCTAATGCTTTTTATAGAAAAGCTTGGCATATTTTAGTCAATGACTTCGCCATGTCCCCAAGTTTCATCTCTCAAGTCACACCTATTTGAAATGGTCAACTGATTGGCGCCCAAGTTTCTACCAAGCACCAACTAAATAGATTATAAATGTTTTGATGACCATGTTCTGCAGTTAGACGTTGTACAGCATGCAGCCTATTTTAAAATGTCTCTTGAATAACATCTAGATGTGTTATTTTTGTTTCAGTGTCTGCCACATGACCGATAAAATATATTCATTCATCTTCATTTAGGTGACCTTGAATCTTATACCAATTCTCTAATGAATCTCACTTCAATTTAACAGCTGTGGACTAGATCATATATATTACTTGGAGCTCACGCCTCTCTCCTTTCACTGTCATGTTGTAGACTAAGCTTCATTAAGACATCAAACTTTTCTCTTAGCTGTCTGAATCTGTCTAACTAGTGGGGTGGGTCTAGGATTCCTTTTAATAGTGAACATTGTGAAGATGAGTATAGCCCAAAGCTGGCTGAGGTGGAAATCAAAGTGAATTGATGCTGCTCTCTTTTTTTTTTCCTCTGACAGAAAAGCTAGTGCTAGTGCTGCTCTTTAACCAGAGTACTATATACATTTAGTCTTTAGCGAATAAAAAGTATAATTTCCTTCTACTTTATGTTCAATCAAGTAAGTGGAACTATGAGTGGGATATGTTAGCTGAAAAGCTTAAACAAAATTTTGCATATTTTTGGTTCAGAGAAGCAGAAATATTCATTTTCCCAGTACATTGTGGGAGAATTGGTATGCTTAATGAATTTATACTGCAATTTTGTGAAGCATCCTTTTTGTAATTCCATTCTTTCTTATTTCCTAGAAGCCCATTAGGCTGTTTGTTATCTCTGTTATACTACATCTTATAATTGAGTCATAGTGGAAGAGCAATAATACTTACATCTCATCTACTCAACTAAATATTTGATGTTTTCATTTGGACAGTAAACATTGAATCACTTTTGAAGTTGGTAATATATTGCCTTACAATATCAGATCTCTCTCTCAAAACTGGAGAGAAGAATTTCTCACATATTCTCTCTAATTAAGTCCAGCATATCAGTCTCTAAAACATTTTTCCACCTCTCTTCATCAGTTTCAAACCTGAGAAGACCTCCAACCGTCCTCGCCGCCAAAGGCAATCCTCTACATTTCATCACGATCTTCTTCCCGATATCTACCAAATTTGGATGCTCATTCATATCTTGCCCTTCGAATGCGTATCGAGAAAATAGCGACCAACAATCAGTATGAGATAATAAACTGACTCTATAAGCAGGTATTGTCTGCATAATCTTCGCAACTTGTTCACTTTGAGTAGTTACAAGAATTGTAGTAATCTCTGCACTCTTCAAATTGCTCTTCAGGCATTCCCAAAGCCTCTCTTCCTCATTCCATACATCATCTAGCACAAGCAAGAGCCTCTTTCCCTTCACTACTTCCTCCAATATTTGTTGAACTGCAATCATTTCGCTGAACAGACAAGGCATTCCAGTAACAGATTCGATGATTGCTTTGAGAATCATCGAAAGATCAGAAGTTTGAGATATGTAGACCCATCCCTTAGCTGTGAAATGCATACAAATCATTGAGTCATTGTAAACAAGTTGAGCAAGAGTAGTCTTACCTATGCCTGCCATGCCAAGTATAGGGATGACACAAACATTACTCTTCCTGTAATCAAATGACTGTAACATTTGTATCACCATCATCTTATCGTTCTCCCGGCCGTAGATGAACGATTTGTCGATCTGAAAGCCGGAAAGTTGTTGCGTTGAATCATTAATCAACTTTCTACCATTATTTTTTGTCAAGCAAATTGCAGTCCATTCAGTTTCCATCTCATCCAGTCTCCTCTCGATCTCCTCTAGCTTTTGAGACAAACAATCTGAAATTGGAACTTTGACATAGGGACCATCTTCTACTCTCTTCCTCTTGTTAGCAGATCCTACTTGAGATTCTTGGTAAGACTCCCAAACCGCCACTGTGTTCTCTGTGGCATAAGCTAAATGTTGGAGCTCAGCTAGCCAAAGTTTTACAGAAGCATCTCCTATCTCATCCTCCGAGGCCTTGACACTCTTTTGCATATGTCCCAGTTTTGTCTTCAGCTTTTCTATTTCCTGGCAAGGGAATTGATCTGATGAAGATGACAAAGATGGGTGCTGGGGATGAGATGCCAACCCGTCAATGGTTCTCAGAATGAAAGAAATCAGAGTTGAAGCTGCCATGGAACTCTCCTTTCTCTTCCAATTGGAAAGATGGCTTGTTTAGAAGATGCACCTCGGAAGTGATATTCTAATATTTTTGCCACTTCTTCCAAAGAATTGAAGAATTGGATATTTCTTTCAATTTCAATAGGTGATCTCTCCAAGAGTTTAAAACAAGAGGAGACTTTTTAAGGGACCCGAGTGGCCATCCATGTTTGAACACTATTTTCTAAGATTTAAGCATTGAAGTCAATTTAATTGTTCTTTTTTTATTTCATGTTTGATAGAAGCCCATAGATAGTTTGTTCAGAAAGTAGGGGTTACTTATTCTATCTTGAATGGCTTGACTGGCTAAATTATGAACGGCGATAATTCGCTCAATTGTAACTAGTGTTGAAGGGCGTAGAGATATTAATGCGTTATTTTAGTTTCAGTGTTTGCTAATATATATATATATATATATATATATATATATATATATATATATATATATATATATATATATAGTCATTCATGTTCATCAAGATGGCATTTGAAACAGCTGTGGACAAGGTCATGAATCTTACCTGGAGCTCATTCATATCTACATGTTGTAGACTAAGCATCATCAAGTCATCAAACTTTTCTATTAGCTGAGAGAATCTGTCTCACTATTGGGGTGGGTGTAGGATTTCTTTAATACTAAACATTGTGAAGATGAGGATAACCCAAAGGTGGGTGAGGTGAAATCAAAGAGAATTGATGCTGCTTTCTTCTTTCTTTCTTCTTTCTTTCTTTCTTTCTTTCTTTCTTTTTTCTCCTTGAGATATATATAGCTAGTGCTGCATTTTTACTACTTTCTTTCTTTCTTTCTTTTTTCTCCTTGAGATATATATAGCTAGTGCTGCATTTTTTCTACAGTACTAGAAACATTTAGCATTGAGCGAATAGGAAGTATTATTTGCCTTCTATTTTATGTTGAATCAAGTAAGTGGAACTCTCAGAAGATGTACCTCAGAAGTAATATTCTAACATATTCTTTGCCACTTCTTTCAAAGAGTTTGAAGGATTAGCCGTTTCACTTTAGAAATATTTTATTTTTTATTTTTTACAATACAACTTATTATTCTAAAATGATAGCTAAATATTATTTCTTTACTTTATATTACATCAAAAATGATAATAATTATTTTATTTTAAAATATAAATTAGCATAGGAATATTTATTGTTAGAATAATAGCCTTATTTTAAGAATAACAAATAGAAGTGTGGAATACCTCTTAATAATATTTTAAAGAATGCAAAGGCAAATATGATATTCTGAAAGTTTCCGGTGGCAATTATCTCTCTTCCTTATGTTAGACGAAATTTCTTTTGTCAAGAGGGTAACACGATCGAACAAGTTCATTATCCAAATCAATCATATTCAATAAACAAATTGCCAAGTTGGTACTTGTCAATGTCCATGTACAGTTTGTCAGGCCTAAGCTTCTTCATCAAGTTGACTCTGTATCTCTTGTAGCCAATTCCAGGTCTGATTTCTTTTGGTGTCTGCATTGGAAGAAGGAAGGAGGAGAGACTGCAATGGCTAGTGCAATCTTATGTTCTACGATGAGATGGATGATCAACACATTGGCTTCTGCCACCACCGACGGACATCATGGTGCTCAAGAGGATCTATCGAAGCTCCAGAGAACTCTTTTAAGGATTCAAGCAGTTCTAAGCGACGCAGAGGAGAGGGAGATAAGAGAGGTAGGAGTGAAGCAATGGCTTGGTGAACTTAGAGCCTTAGCTTACGATGCTGAGGACATCCTGCACGAGTATGGCTATGAATATTTCCAAGCCAAAGCCAAAGCCGAAGCCGAAGCTGAAGCAAGGAGCCTTCCTTTGCCTACCAGCGGCAAGCGCAAGCTCGAAGAGGTGAACGACATGAAGACTGCAACATCTGCTGCTATTCCTTATCAAATAGTTGTCACAGGAAGCATGGTGCGTAGAATCAAGGAGATCAACACAAGATTTTATGAGATTGCGGAGACACGAGAGGTTCTAAGCTTGCGAGAGGATGATGGCAAGAGGAAGCCGAATGCAACAGTTCGTCCACCACCAACAACACCCATAGATGAATCATGTGTGTATGGAAGAGAGAAGGATAAGATGGAAATAGTTGAGATGTTAACCTCTGGAGATGATCTTTTCTCAGTTCTTCCCATCTTTGGCTTAGGTGGGGTGGGTAAAACAACCCTTGTTCGACTAGTCTACAATGACCCAGTTGTTACCAAGAACTTCAAATTAAAGGTATGGATCTGCGTTTCAATAGATTTCAATGTTGTGAAACTATTGAGAGCAATCATACAGTCCATCAAGAAAGAACCGTGTCACCTCACAGAGCTCAGTGCGCTTCAGTCTGCTCTGAAGAAGGAATTGGAGGAACAGACACTTCTGCTTGTGTTAGACGATGTCTGGAACGAAAAAATTAGCCTCTGGGATAGCGTAAGAGTAGCCTTGATTGGTGCCAAGCGTAGTAGAGTCATTGTTACCACTCGCAATGAGACGGTAGCAAAAAAGATGCAGACGGTAACCGCACGACGCCTTAGTGGTTTACAAGAAAACGAAGGGAGGCTGTTGTTTGAACGATATGCTTTTGATGGTCTGGACACCACTGCTCACAAAAACTTGGTAGAAATTGGTAAGAAGATAGTCAAGAAGTGCAATGGCTTGCCACTTGCTTTGAGGATCCTGGGAAGCCTTCTTCGTTCTGAAGAAAATATGGAGAGGTGGGAGGATATCTTGGAGAGTGATGTGTGGGAGTTACATGAAGAAGAAGATTCTATTTTACCAGTATTGAGACTGAGCTACGACTGGATGCCCACACATCTTAAACCTTGCTTTCTGTACTGTTCTTTGTTCCCCAAGAATTACTTGTTCAAGAAGGATGAGTTAGCCAGCCTATGGATGGCTCAGGGATTGATTGAATGCAAGGGAAGCAGGAGACCTGAAGATATAGGCAGGCAGCACTTTGATGACTTGGTAAGAAGATCATACTTCCAATTCCAACAATTTGACGCGGATGAGTTGCCTTTGATCCAGTTAAACTTCCAGACTTCAGAGACGAGTTGTGATACTTTCCTGAAGTCATCATACTTCATATTTGCAGAGAGCAAAGAGAGCCATATATTTCTAATGCATGATCTGATCCTTGATCTAGCACGATCTATTGCAGGGAAAGAGTACTGTGTAATACAGAATGAGAAAGTAAATGATGACATACTAAAGGAAGCACGCCATCTATCCTTCATTCCAAATGACTCCAAGGATGACATTGTAGTGCAGTCTTATGGCAAGAGCAGAGCAGCTCGAACATTATTGTTTGTAAATAAGAAGGTAAATACATTAACTGGAGATGGTCTGGGAGATGAAGCACTTTTACCTCTTAAGATGCCACCAGATGTATTTATGAAGTTGAGATATTTGAGAGTAATTGATCTGAGCTACACCAATATACAAACGCTTCCAGACTCAATATGCCACTTGAAGCACCTATGTTACCTTGATCTCAAGGGCAGTAAAATCAAAAGCTTGCCCGAGTCCATATGTAGCCTCTACTATCTACAGACACTGGATCTGAACTATTGTACAAGCCTGCAAGAGCTACCCAAGGATTTTTCGAAACTTTTTAATCTGCGTCATTTGAAACTTCCTATGAAAAATTTTGTTTCTGCTGTAAGCTTGCCATCAGGGATTGGCACTTTAACTAGCCTTCAAACACTTTCAGCATTTAAGGTGGGAGGCAACGATATGCATTGCAGAATTAGCGAGCTGAAGCAGTTGCAGGGCATCAGAGGACATCTTGGCATTTCAGGGCTTCAGAATGTGACTAGTGGAAAGGAGGCTAGGGAGGCTAATTTGATCAATAAGGATCACCTAAAAACACTGGCTCTAGATTGGAGCTCTCCAGATCATGTCCTTCAGCGTAGTTTGCAGACTTCAAGCTCTACTGATCAACATGATGATGCAGACAAACCTACTGTTCCCGAGTTCATCGCGAATGGTGTTCTTGAAAGTCTCCAACCTCATAGTGGTCTCACACAACTTATTGTGCTTAATTATTCTGGTACGACATTTTCTAGTTGGATGGGAAATCCTTCCTTTGACAAACTGGCTTCCATTACACTCTTTAAGTGCCATAAATGTGAGTTCCTCCCACCTTTAGGCCAATTGCCATGTCTCAAAACCCTCTTGATAGGAAGCATGCACAGGGTAAAGCACACAGGCACTGAGTTTTCAGGCCAGAGTGCAATAGCATTTAGAGCGCTGGAGAGGTTGGAGTTTGAATCTTTGAATGAATGGCAGAAGTGGGATGATACGAACAATGGTGACTTCCCTAACCTTCGAATGCTTGTCATCAAGAACTGCTCAAAGCTACAAGGACTGCCCAAGCTTAATTCCTTACTGGAAGAACAGCAGTTGCAGAACCCCGAGGGACTGAAAAGTTTAAGTCTGCAAGGTGAGTGGACTGACGAGCTCTGGTCGGATATTCTAAAGCTCAAAGGTCTTCAGATGTTGGGTGTTTATTGGTCTGATAACCTACAAATCCTTCGACTAGAAGGAAACTTAAATAAGCTAAAACAATTGGAGATCAACCAGTGTCCAAACCTTGCTTCAACTGTGGGCTTGCACAAACTCATCTCACTTGAATTCTTGGAACTGGACAGCTTGCCCGAGTTCCAGTTCACACCAGGTGATCAGCTTCCACCAACACTTCAGATCTTGGACATTGAGAGTTGTGATAGCCTGACATCACTTCCCCTACACCAGCATCTATCTGATCTTAGGGATATTTCTCTTAAAGGCTGCCCACGGCTTGCAACTCTTGAGGGCCTGCAGAAAATTGAGTTGCTTGAAAGCTTGAAGATAATAGATTGCCATGAGTTCTCATTCTCATCCAATGAGTTATTGCCACCGGCTCTTCAGTTCTTGGAAATTTCCAGCTGTGACAAAATGTTTTCCTTAATTCTGCATGAAAATCTATCAGCACTCAAGGAACTGAAGATTGAGGAATGCGAGCAACTTACGGCGGTGCAAGGACTTGGCAATGTGACCTCCCTTGAGCATTTGAAGATAAGCTTCTGCCCTGCCTTAAGCTTTTCATCTCATGAACAGCTACCTTCCTCGAAAGTTGATGTGGTTATAGTGAACTGCCCAGGACTAACGGATTGGTGTCAGTGGCATGGCATCCAACAAACAGTTAAGGTAAACATTCTTTCAATTTCTGAATGTTTGAATCACACAGAGTAAAAGTAGTTCATTTCTTATCTGTAGAGATACCCTCCTTGTAGTTGAATCTGTCTTCTTCTAGCGTTGCCACTCTCTCTCTCTCCCCCTCACTTCTCTAACTACAATCTACTGCACGATATGATACTGTACTTTGTATGCCATATTAAATTTCTTTAGGTTCTTTCCTCTGTAGGATGACAACAGCGATGATGAAGGGTGGGACGAAGAAGACCTTGACAAGAATGAAGAAGACCTTGACAAGAACGAAGAAGAATGGGATTGCGATGAGGACGAAGATGATGAAAACGAAAACTAGAATGAGCAAGAGAGAGATCATGAAATATATCAAAGGGCACCATAAGACATGTATATATGCAAAATTATTCAACTATGTGAAGTTATACTTCCCCAGTCTCTCAATTAAAATTTAATCTCCAAGTGCTCCATCTTAGGATCTATGCTGCTCCATATTTGCAATTCTCTTGTTTCTTTCTTCCTTTCTCTGCTGGGTAATTTGTTTGATACGTCTTAGCAAGAGAAAGCCAGAGAGGATTTGAAGTGTGATCTTACTTGCATATTTCATCATTGCATAATACAATCGAAGCACAAACAAGCAAGAGAATTGAAATTCCTAAATCGATTGAAATAAAACTTCCATATGAAGTCAGAAAAACAAACAAGCAAACATTTTGTTTGGATGAAAATACCAAATATGTAAAAAAAAAAAACAGCCATTTTGGTAACATATCATCTACTGAATTAAATGGGAGCGAAACAGGATAATATACGCTACAGGAATTGCCAATCCCTACCTTGAAAGATTGGTCAACAATTGGATGTCGCTCATACAAATTCTGGAAGACAACAGAGAGGCACAAGAGTGCTAATAAAGATGAGGCAAAATCTACGTACCAACAAATTTCTTCAGAGCAAATACATCAAACTAAAGGAGCGTCCTCAGACCGTCGAAAATAAGAAGAAATCGTCAGGCGAACCAAATGCCCATCAAACAGCAGAGAAGAAAGAAGGACTTCGAACAGATTAATAGAAAGCGGATACAAATGGAAATTGATGGGGTTCGGCCATTTGGGCAAGACCCAACTGGAAACAATTAATGCTCGATTTGGGCCTAAATCCTGAGCCCAAAGTCAACCCAACACTATTCAGGTCCTTCTTACTCTCGTCTGTAAGTTTGCATGCCAATTGGTTGAGATCTCCTTATGGTCTTAAACTGGAAATTAAAGAAGTAGCTGAGATTTACCTCTAACGTTGGATAGCTGAGATTAAAGAAGTCTCTTTTGAATAAGAAAAAGAATCGGCTGTCTCATATCTTATTCAGAGGTGCGAGTAAACATTATTTGATATTTAGGAGCTACCTGATTAACAATATATAATTCAGATAATATTGCAAAGTCTACATGATTCTGAACAAAATCCATTACTCACTCTTGAGAACAGGAATTCTTTCCTTTTCATTTATGCATTACGTAGTGGATGAATTCCTGCTGTGCAGTTTGCAAATGATGCATTATCTGATGAATTGTTAAACCCCACAGCATTAGAGAAATTTACAGGACCAAAATATGCAGTAGCTAAATCCGAATAGTATTTATGGTTTACAATCATCGAAAAAGATAAAAAAAAAATAATAGATTACACATGAATGAAAGAAATGTCTTGATTTCCATCGAGTAATTAGTCAACTTTCGGCGAAAAACTATGTGACCAATAGGAAACATTCACTGGGGATGCCAATCAAGATGTATATTAAGAGATCATTAGTGCGGTGAGAGTGATTTTAAGTGAAATTTGTCTCTAGAATTTAAATGAAGATTTGGGTTTTTTCTTTCTTCGTCTTGGTGAGAGAGGTTTCCGCGTTAAGTGGTTGTGTTTATTGTATTTTATTTTTCCTATTATTAGTATTTCATATTTTAATCGTAGATTTTTACTCATCTGACTTGAGTTCGAGTTCGGTCTTCATAATTAGAGTAGTATTTGATTTTTCATCTTCCACTTAGTTTCGATTTCAAATTTGATTTTTCTAAATCTAGTAAAACTCAGTTTTATATCGGATTTGGTCTACTTTGTAACTTTGACTTTTGATGTAATATTTTACTTTTCTTTCCTCTAAACCTAGTCAAACTCAAAATCCTATCTTCCCCCCAAATTTCATAGTATGATCAAAATCTGTGCCCTCTCATCCAAATTTTCAAGGCTTTTGGCAAATAACTTGATTCTTCATGTATCCAAGATGCTGATGATAAATAATTAAATACTACAAAATCTCTTTCCACAGATCTTGTTATATCAAAATCCTATGACATCTGGATCCATCCCTGTTTACTGAAGCGTGCACAAACTCTAGGATCTTCTGGCCTTTCAGATAGCAGCTGTTCAGTTAACTTCCTCCCTACCATAGACCATATTAGAATCTTCACCAGAGTCACAAGCTAGTTATGTTGCACTCCCCAACCCACTTTTCCTAGCAACCTCTTTCAATTGGACTGCATCCTTAAGCTGGTAAAGTGTGACAAATCTATCTCTTACTGTCTCAATTCTACATTCTAGAGAAGTGATTGAGCTGCATACCTCTTCTTGATGACTTAAGAATGTCACTTGTGATTGAGCAGTGACATCCTGATTGTAATGCTCAGGCTCTCATCTCTGTATGCCTCTCTTCAACATTGACAAGTATGGCTTCAATCTTTGGCAGCAAAGCGTTCAACTTGTCTGCATCTTCCTTGATACTTCTGCATGGATCAAGTAGAGGTGTTGACAAAATGTTCATTGTCCAAGTTACACCTGTTTGGAAAATCAAGACAAGCAAGTGGGCACTAACTGGTCAATAGATTGGCGCCCAAGTTTCTACCGAGGCCAACTAAATAATCATTCCCAGAGAGCCCGAAAAGACAAAATTGCAAAAAGAGTTGAAAGAAAATTTGCATTTAGTATGTGTCAGAAGACCAATCCTGTATGATTAACAGCCTCTCTTCAGTGATACGGTAAAAATAAGAAGATAAGCTAGAACCAATCTCTAACTTGTAAGATCGATCAATAGTTGGATGCTGCTCATACAAATTCCCCAAGAAAAATGAGCGCTGATCAAGATAAGAAGAGCTAGACGCACCAACAAAATTCTTCAGAGTAAATACAACAAACACTAAAGGTGCATCCTTGGATCGTCGAGAATAAAGAAGAAGAAATCGTTTGCGAAAACGAATGGCGATCAAATGGCAAAGCAGTTTGGACAGATTAATGGAAGCGGAGAGTAAGGAGAAATGGAAATTGAGGGGTTCTGGAGATTTTAAACACTCTCTTTTCATAATTTATCAAGCCAAACTATACACAGATATAATCATCTAACCCAACTACTATGTCAACTTAGCCATAGAAATACACTAACCCTCTCATGGGATGAAGGATCCAAACCTTTTCTTTTTAATAAAACTATCAAAGGTCTTAAAGCGATAAAGAATGCTCGTACTCTTTTGTTCCCTTCACATGTGTAAATGGGATTATTCTGATTGACATGAACAATAATCTAGAACATATACGGAACGTTGCTAACCTTCCATAGTTTTTACTCTCTAAAGACAGTCAAAGAAGGAACCACTGCTTTAATAAAAACAGAGAAAATATAAGCCAAAGTTGACTTGGCTTCATTAATTGATAGGAATTACTCTGTTAAAAGTCAAATGGAAGTATGTAGCAACATATACAATGAGGAAAATAATTTAAAAGATGGTAAATATACACATTCCAACGCGGAGTCCTCTTAGAATCAACATGACCTGTTAATGGTTTATCCCATTCACATTAATGTTTTGGCGAAAAGGTTCGTAAGAATCTATATTATCTTGCGTTAAATCCCATACTCGGCAAATGTCAATTCCAATGATTGAACCGTTGAGCGTCAAAGTCCTCGCGGTCGCTATTGATTATTATTAGTGGCTACGTCATGCATATGTCAGCGGATGGTCTGCAGATCCCGAGTGCAGGAATGTCCTGCAGCTACCGGCTTGCCACGTACTAAATTGCCTCGTTCCCGTAACCGGGCTGCAGACGATCCGGTCTCATATGACATGATGGTACATGCTGGTCAAGACCCGCTTCATTTCGTCAATGGTTTGATAACAACCCGAGGAAACTAGGCTGTCGCTATTCCTGTTCTTATTCTTATTCCTATCCCTATTCCTGTCCATATACGTATATTTTGATTGTCACATCAATAAAAGAGTCATATCTACTCTTCCATTAAACCCCATAACCTTTAGAACCTCCGGAAAGTATTAGTCTTTTGCAAGTCTCTCCTTTCTTTTACTTTTTAAAACCTTATTAAAAAACGCCATGCCTGTACTCATTATTAAACCCTACTATTTTAGCTTTTATTACCTTAAAAAAAAACTATAATTATGAATTCTTTTATGTCATTTAATAGCGCTCGTAAATTAGACACAGGCCGGATAAATTATCAGCTCTGGTTTAATATAAAAATATCGATGGCCCGTCAAATTCACTATGTGAAAGTGTTATTGTTTTCTCTAATAGATAATTTTCTCAAGAGATATTTTAGATTTATCATGAAAATATTGAAATTAGCTCCAGGAATTTTCTTTTCGATAACAATTATGACAAAAAAAATTTTGTTCTATTTTGTGATCTCTAGGAATGATATTTGTATTATTTCGTAGTCGAAAGAGGGTATAAAATAAAGTTTATCGGAGTAAAATAATTTTGGTCAAAATAAATATGGGAAGAAAAAAAATCCATTGTGCAAATTAATTACCTCAATAGTTCCAAATGGGCAGGCTGCTGCTTTTGTGAATCATTCAATTTGGTCAAAGAAATGTGATATTTCTTTGAATTGTTTGCCTGGGGCCGGTTTTGGTAGACTTTGCTCTCAATTAACCGCTTTTTTATACACGAAGAGGTTGGATGAGTGTTTGACCAAGTCCTGCATTCAAATGATCTTTTCTGTTCGCTATCTTCTACCCACCTTCTCATATACTTTTTGAAATTAGATTTAATGGGTGTTCGGTGAATAGGTTGGTAGCAGCTAACAACTATCATGGGGAATTTTTGTGGGAGATCTTTGAAACATGAGAATGCTTCTTCTTCTTTGGGTTCAAGTAAGGAATGGCTCTTTTTTATGGTGATTAGAGTAAGGAAGTAGTAATTTCCTTGATTGGTTTTCTTTGTTTATGATCATGTAGAAGGATGAAGATCAAGTTCCTTCTTCTTTTTTTAAATTCTTTTTTGGATCTTTCTTCATCTTCTTTTTTTGCTTCAAAGGCTCTGATGGTTTCTCTTTTTCCAGTAAATTTTTTTTTTACCATCTATTAATACTAAGACATCTTGATCAATTGAATAGATTTTAACACTTCTCCAGTAGAATCTTCAGCTGCTAAGGATTCTCTGAAAAATGGCAATCAGAATTTCAGAGCTTCTTCTGATTCAAATTACAAAACTTTGTACTTCTTCCTGTACTGAAGTATAGGGTCCCTTTGTTTATTATTTAGTTTTCCACTTATCTAAGAGATTAGTGCTACTGCTAACAAAACCATTCATCATAGAGTCCCTTCTGATTTCTATTATGTTCAGAACTGTATATGCTGCTATTAATTTACCTACTCCTATGCTGAATTCATCTTTTCGATGATTTTTTAGTACCAGAAGAAGGTCTAATCTTCATGTAACCTTGCAGAATTTCAACCGGCTAGCAGTAGTATTACCTTTTCGACGGATTCAAGCAGGGCAACTACTACTAGTCTGTCTGGTTCTCTTCGATCATTTAAAAGTGAAGCCCCACCTCCTGTCAATCTGAAGAGCTTCAGTTTGACAGATCTCAGGTCATCTACCAAGAATTTTGGTTCGAATTCGTATCTCGGTGAAGGAGGATTTGGATGTGTTTACAAAGGTTGGATTGATGAGAACACCTTCGCCCCTACAAAACCAGGATCTGGAGTTGTCGTCGCAATTAAGAAACTCAAACGCGAAAGCTTTCAAGGACACAAGGAATGGCTGGTATTTTTCTATTCTCGTATCTGGTGATTACAACAGGCCTCTTGGATTTCATTTATGATCTCCACCTTCATCATGGTACATGCAGGCTGAGGTGACTTATTTGGGTCAGCTTCGCCATGAAAATCTAGTAAAGCTTGTGGGATATTGCTCAGAGTCTGATAACAAACTTCTTGTGTATGAGTACATGCCAAGAGGCAGCTTGGAGAACCACTTATTCAGAAGTATATTGTTATTCAAACCTCTCTCCCTATCCATGTCATGATTACATACGAGTAAAAAGAATTATGTAAACAAAAGGCCTTTCTACTGGAGTGCATTGCTTTTCTGAAAGTCGTAGATTTGCTTTACTAGAGATACTTTCACATTGTTTTCTTTGAGTAGTGTCTATCTTCAAACCTTCATGGACATTGAATACATCAAGTACAAGGGAAAAGATTCTGATTAGAGTATTATTTTCTACTTACAGGAGGATTACAGCGCATTTCTTGGCCTATGCGAGTCAGCATCGCCGTCGATGTTGCTCGAGGAATATCATACTTGCATAGCTTGGAGACTCAAGTAATCTTCCGCGATTTGAAGTCCTCCAACGTTCTCCTTGACTCGGTATGGCCTTACTAATGCAGCATAGTGGATGATTGGCTCGTTCAAAAATATTTTTAACTGCCCTTGTGAAATTGACATGGAAACTGTTTGCAGGATTTCAGGGCAAAACTCTCAGATTTTGGCCTGGCAAGAAATGGTCCGACTGATGACAAATCGCATGTTTCAACTCGAGTTGTTGGAACTCGCGGTTACGCAGCTCCAGAGTACATTGCCACAGGTTATAACATACATAGATCTCTCTGCAATTCTGACTTACAACATCCTTCTACTTGTCTGAACATTACTTCGGAGAAATCTATTACACCTGAAGCATTCAGTTGTTTCCTTTAGTGATGCAATCTTATTAGGCTAGTTAGTGTCCATTGAGATCAGCTCTTCTACTTGGTCCTGAAGTAACTAGAACAACACAGAAGAGGGAATAAAGGCTTTATATTCTCATCAATCGAGTTTTAACCAAAATTCCACAATTATAGATCGTTTTCATGTTCTACTTCTCACAGTCTAACCTTCATCTGCCAGGTCACTTGTCCGTGAAAAGTGATATATACAGCTTCGGAGTTGTGTTGTTAGAGCTACTATCTGGACGGCGAGCGCTGGATGAAGAAAGAGGATCGGCACAGACAGTTGTAGAATGGGCTAAGCCGTTGTTACATGAGAAGCGCAAGATTTTTCGGATTATGGACACGAGGCTCGAAGGACAGTACTCGAAGAAAGAAGCACAGTCAATCGCTTTTCTTGCTTTGCAGTGCTTGCATGCAGATCCCAAGAACAGACCAAGCATGACAGAGGTTCTATCATCACTCGAACAACTCCAGCAATCTAAGGACACGACATTGCCAAGAAGAGTACATTCCAGGAAATAGAAATGTTTCAGAGGTTTTACTGAAGTCATACCTTAGATTGTTTCAGCAGTTTAATGAAAGCAAGTACAGTATTACACAATAGTACATAGAATGTACAGCATCTGGGCTCCTGAGCTACTGTCACCTTTTGTAGACCAGAAACTTTCAACATTTTTTTTTTCCCTAAACCTTTGAAGAGTATCCTCAACCCAGCGAAATGACCATCAAATTACTTCTTTCCAATCCATCACTTTTCTAAAGAACAAAACTTGAAGTCAAACATCGACATAAAATTCTTGTTGAAAGTAAACATAGAATCATCGGGAGGTTTGAAATTTACATCCCAACAAGCAGAAGGCATGTCTAAATTAACAACGCCTGTTAGGTTGTGCTGTAAGGTGATGGCTGTGGTTCTATAAACATTCCAGTGAAAAATCAACTCAGAAGCAAATTTCTGTAATACAATTTACCGACTGAAATTACTTGATTTTCATTCATCACATAACAAAAGGGACTGGTAACAATTTTCATATTGGTCCACAAGTGAAAAAATTTGTACATGTATTCAGCTCAACCCTTGGAGGGCAAGTAAAAGACGATAAACTGATGTAATTCTGATAAGCATCCAACTGACCTAAGTTTCAATTGTAAATCTCACTTTGCATATTTTCTTGTTATCCCTCGTTGCAAGTGCATCAGGGCTTTTAAGGCATGACTTTAGATCTGATGGTGAATGTCCATGAACCGGCACAGATAACTCAGGAGTGCTGACACTATATGCACTATTCTTATTCTTCTTCTGAAGTACATCAAGGCCTTCAGAAGATGGATTTCTCTCTAACAATGAACTCCCCTCTTTGCATAAGGATTCATGATTATGACATCTTGCCCCCTTTCTGAAGTTCTCATGCTTATCAAACCAAAAACGAACATTTGCATGACCAAATACGTTCTTCATTTTTACATATTTATAAGCAGCGTCTGCGTCGGTCTGGTGAAAGAAAACCACCTGAGCAGCACCTGTGTAGAAAAAGAGCCTAGTTCTCGAACAGTCTAATGGTCCAAAAACAACAAATTTCTTCTCAAGTTCTTCTCTCGATGGCATCTTAAAATCTTTTGGAAACTTCATGTGCAATGTTTTAAAAGAATTGATGGATGTATCGACCAAAAAGGACCTTTGGTATCTGCAGATTGACTTAGATCTTTCCCTAATCAAGGGAGATGAATATAGTCCAGTCCAGTTGGGGTGACCAGAGACAATGGGCCAGTCATGCCTCTTCTTCTGATGCAAATTTTTCTTAGACGTAGGCTTGGGCAGAGTCAAGTTGTAAGAACCCTTCATGCTGTCATTTCTCCTCAATTTTCTCTGCAATAATGTTCTAGAAACAGTTAAATACTTGTTTGCAGACTGAGATTTAGCATCATTGTCAGCATTTTCTGGCAACAAATTCTTTCCTGATATATTATTTCCATTAATGATCTCCTCATAAGTACAATTCTCATAGCCAGTAAAGCTTATATATTTCATAAACAGTTTTGCATATGACTTGGCTTCTGCATAGGGGGCCAAGGATTTGTGCAACTTAAAGAAATTCTGAAACGCGCTACCACATATTCCTTTTTTAAGGGTGTTCAAAGGAGGAGATTTTGAGGTAGAAGTTAAACTGGAAATAGTACTTATGATGCCTCTTGGAGCAGTTTCATTCTGAAGAACAAGACTGACATTGGGACTAGATTGAGAACTAGACTGAGGCTCAATACACTCAACCGTTTTTTCCGCACATTGCATGTTGCTTTTAGGAGAGGACGTAGTTAATTGCCTTTCTGCAATAGGTGCAGTCTGCACCAAATAACTGTCAATCAAAGTCACAGGTGCTGAAGCAGAATCACCATTTTCATGCTCAGTGTGCATCGTTACAACACCCTCTTGCTTCAAGTATTCTGTTTCGATGCTACTGGCTGACCTGTCGTTGTAAGCTAGAACATGCCCTGAAGCAGAATGGGTAAGATCTAATTGATGTGCTAAATTTTCTTTTGAACTATTAGCATCACAATAGGGTGAATGGCATCCCAATTGCACATTTTTATAGGTTCCATCATCTGCAGACTGCTCAAAAAAGTTCTCGTTGTGTATTATATCAACATCCTCTTGCTCTATGGAGTTGGAAGTACATGATCTTTGAATTTCAAGATCTTCACTTAGATAAAAATTTTCCAATTTGGTTGCAATTTCTAGTTGATTATCCATCAGAGAGTTATATTCTTCATCAATATCAAGGAGATCAAAATCAGCTCTGTTTAGCAAACATATCTCCCTGCCCTCTGGCACTTGTTGCTCATTAGTCTCCCAATCCATTCCTAGATTGTTAAAAGAGATCTCTTCCTCTAAAGTTCTGATGACTTCACATATTATCTCTCCTCTATCTGATGAATCCGGCATCTGTTGCTCACCTGCTTTCCCATTTTAACTGAGAAATTAATATAACAAATAATTGCTCTGCAGCTTACTCAAGACCATAGTACATGAAGTTAACACTTTTGGGCCTTTAGAAATTATATATTACCAGATGCACTATTGGATGGAATACACCTCCAATGATGTAAACAAAGATGGCAATCTAGCATGCTCATAATAAAATTTACAAAGTAAAAAATGGAATACAGAAGGCCAGAACAAAAAGAAATTATGTTCATGCTTCTTGTTGTGTACAAGCTCTATTCCTGTATTGGTACTTAGCAATAAAATCACTTCACACAGTAAATTGGAAGACTTCACAGATATTAATATGTGAAACTTAACAGAAGCAATTTTTTTCTTCTTCTATTTATAAAGCTCCAAGCAATTGAGTGAGATGGATCAAGTTAAATGCAAGCAGTATGGCTTCAATTTGATCTTTTCATTACTAAGTATGCAAGGCCTACAAACAGAGACTATAATACATCTTGTCCTTGTTCTTATTTCTCTTGTTTAAATCCAAAAAAGATATTTCTCTAGATCTATCAATAATAGCTAATCAAATAGTTACTAGCTTGTAAAAAATGCAGTTACTAAGTGCAAAAGTGTAGACACATATAACTATGACCTTCTCATAGTAGTGAATTACCTTCAGACTCCTCACTGAGTAAGTCATCTTCAAGTCCCGTTGTTCCCTGGTACATCCAACCAGGACAAACAGACACAAATTGCCTAACTCCATTCAACCTCACTGTTGACTCTTCAAAAGAAGAAGCATCCACACCATCAACGTGTGAAGAAACAGCTACTCCATGAATAAATTCCAACAAAGTAGCTGAATCAAACCCACCATCTACTTCACTATACTGAACCACTTTGACATAACGCCTGAATGCATAAACTTGAGACGACATTCTAACCACCCTTGCAGCTTCTTCCTCGCCAACCCAAGCGGAAACTGCCAAATCACCAACAAATCCCAACACATCAATAGGATCAAAACCTTCTTTTACTTCAGAAATCTGGTCACTTGACATCCCACTCCCTTCCGCCGCCGAAGCTCCACAACTTAGACCTATCACCGTCCTCCGGCTTAGCTCCTCCAAAGCAAGACTAATCTCACCCGCCAATTTCACACACACCAACTTCGAAATCCGAGGATAATACTCCTCAAACCCACGGATTTCACGAAGACGAAACCAACGACTCTTCTCACACCCATAGAAGGACACCAAAGCGGACGAGTTCTTGATTCTTTGGATAAATCCGGGCCACCAAGAGTAGGCGAACGCCTTGGCCCAGACGAGATCAAGTTTCTTGAAATCCTTCTCGGGGAAGGTCTTCCTGCAGCGCTTGTTACTGGAACCCGACTCGCCGCTAGAGAAATCGCGACCCCTCTTCTTCTTGGGAACCCTAGAATCTTGATGCTTCTCGGGGAGGTCGAGTTGGTCATGGTGCACCGGAGGAGGAGGGGGCCGAAAGATCCGAGCGAGCGTTAGAGTGTCGTCGTCATCGTCGCCGTCGTCCGATTCTAGTGGTTTGGCGGATGTAGCGGTCTCGGAAGAAACCCTAGCTTCCGGGAAGAGAGCTCTTTGGACGAGCAAGGTCATGTCTCCCGCCATAGTAGAGATGGGTGATATTAAAAACCCCTTGATGTACGTATACAGGGGTTTAAGGGTTTCTTTTATTTTTTTCTTAAGAAGGGTTTAATATTTATTTTCATATATTTATACTCCTTAAAATTCGTTTATACACTTATACCCTTTGAAATTGTTTTCACTTTTTAAAGTATTTTTTAAATTAAGGATATTTTTATTCTTTTTAGTAGCGAATATAGATTTAACGTAAAAAATATATATTTTGAGGGGGATTTTTTTTGTAAAAAAACCTTTTAATAAATGTAGAGTTGAGTAGGAGAACGGATCAAAAATTATTCAATCGGTTAACATTTTAATCATCTTAATTCTTTTTAGAAGCATAGTATTTGACAGCAAAATGATCTAACCCAAGCTACCAAATACATATTCCACATACAAGCTAACAGTACGTGAAACCAAACACCAAACATATGTTCAACGAAAATAGATTATTATTATTATTATAGCATTTTTTTTCACTTTTAATTTTTCTAAAATAAAGGTATAATAATCTCGAGAGTGCTTACAATTGTTCAAATGTTGATAGGATTAGTTCAATGACAAATGCCAAGCAGAACATTTAGAGGCCGGCTACCATTTCCACTCTCCAACAAAGATTTTAGTAAGAAAAATTAATATATCTTAAACTGCCAGAGGTTCTCAGAATTTATTAATCTGAAGACATATAACAAGTTGTCACGACTCCAATCCTGTCCATATTATAGTCATAAATTAGCATCAAACGTGGAGGCACATAAGAGAGAATTTATTATTGGAGTTGGGTTTTTCTAAACCGTTTGTAAGCATAGAATTAGTTGCAAATGTGGCATGTGATTGGAAATATTAGTTTGGAATAATCCCAGCTCGAATCAATCTTTCACACGTTAGTTACAGTCGTTAACTTCCCGCGAAAAAACCGCAACGTGTATACGATTGCCGCTTCTCTCTCTCTCTCTCTCTCTCTCTCTCTCTCTAAACACCCCTAAGAAAAGACAAAGAGATCCTTTGGCTAAACTGAGACAAGATTTAGATAGAGATAGAAATGACGACATCTTACAGGGTAGCTTGTTCTGATCCCAAACAGAGGAAAGAAAAGAAAGAGAAAAATAAAATAAACAAGGGGGAGAGAGAGAGAGAGAGAGAGAAAGAGAAGAGAGAGACTTCTTTTGTTTTTGTTATATTATTCTATCTCTCTCTCTTTCTCTGACATCTCTCTTTCTAATGGTCTCAAATGATGCCATTAGTCAATAAAACAGTTGAAATTGGTTAATGATAGTTTGCTTTCAAGAACCCACATCTTAAAATTTGAACTGGGTTCTTTGTTTTCGCGTTTCCTTCTTTTCCTTGATCGTTTGGTGATTGAGAGGATATGGCAATGACGAAGCAGAAGAGATTGTACCAAGTTTGGAAAGGCAGCAATGTATGAGCTCTTACCTTTTTATGATTGATATGAAAACTTGATTTATTCTTGTCTGATTTATATCAATAGATGAGTTTATTGTGAGTTTTGATTCAGAATTTGGGTCCCAATTTTATGTGTTTCATCTCTTTTGGTACATCTCCACCTTCTATTAGCATAATTCTTGATGACTGGAATTTGGTTATAAATTTGTCGAGTTATGAAGGTAACGTTTTGGTTATGAATGCTTATAGGTAATAGTCGAGTTCTCTTTCCATCCCTTTTTTGAGGATGCCTTCTAATTATTTTGGTTATTTTCGATTGATGTTATCTTCATTAAATTTCTTCAAATTAAAACAGTTCAATTTTGCTGATACATTTTTACTGAACCTATTTATCTCCTGCTGAATAAATTATGCTTCTGGCTTGCAGTATCAGCAATCCATTAAATCAGAATACGTTCCAAATTAGCGACAAATTATATTTTTATGATCACCTTTGCTATTTCTTTTTATTCTTATTGCAGAGATTTTTGTGTGGTGGAAGACTTATATTTGGCCCAGATTTGGCTTCTCTTTTCCTATCTATAATTCTAATATCAGGTCCATCGATTGCTTTCTGCTGTCAAACAATTATAAAGATCCATAAGCGTGAAAGATCCAAGGACTGGGATGTCGACCACATTAGAATACTTGGTTATCCCATATTAGTCGTTACGGTCATCGTAACGGTAGCGGTATGTAAATGGTTCGATGCATCAGTTGCTATAATGATAACATCAACAAAATTTTATTTCCTTACATGTTAATGGATGGTACAGGATCTAGTCTTTCTTTTCTTGACATCAAGTCGGGATCCTGGGATAGTACCAAGGAATTCACGTCCACCAGAATTAGATGAGACATTCGATATAACCACTCCTTCCATGGAGTGGGTCAATGCAGCGAGCCCAAACTTAAAGTTGCCACGCACGAAGGATGTTCTTGTGAATGGTTTTACTGTAAAAGTAAAATACTGTGATACATGCATGCTCTATCGTCCACCACGAGCTTCTCATTGTTCAATCTGTAACAATTGTGTTCAGAAGTTCGATCACCACTGCCCCTGGGTTGATCAGTGCATTGGATTAGTAAGTCATGTCCACCTTTCTCATTTTAAGTTATTAACAGTTGTTCTTACTGTTCTAGTTTTCAGTTGTATATAAAGTTCAGACTTGTTTTCTTTCTGATTTTTTCTTGAAACTAAGTATCTCTAATTAAATTGTGCAGCGTAACTACCGATTCTTTTTCTTATTCATATCGACATCGACCTTTCTTTGCATATATGTCTTCACCTTTTCCTGGCTAAACATCATCTTGGAGAGAAACCATTATCACAACTCCTTGTGGAAGTCCATGACAAGCGAGGTCTTGTCGCTTGTGCTAATACTGTACACTTTCATAGCAGTATGGTTTGTTGGTGGTCTGACAGTTTTCCATCTCTACTTAATTAGCACAAATCAGGTAAATCTTCTTTGACTGTATTAAGTTTCAGTTCTAACATGATAATTTCAAACTTTCTGTTATCCTTTTTTTTTTCTCCTTTTTTAAGAAGTTAACATGTAGTCTCAGATATTAGACAGTATGTTCCTGCTTAATGTCCAAAAAAAAAAAAGATCAGGCATTTAATACTACTCGATGTATCAAGTCATTCATCTTTTATTTTAATCAGTAAAACAGTCCTGAAATAAAAATGATGCTTTAAAACCTGGGATGTGTATCTGGAGATCCAACATTCATTACTATGTGATTGATGAGAACCTCTAAAATTTTTATATTCTTGTTGTTAGAGTTTCAAATTTCACAGCCATATAGTGAATTTTTCTATCCGAATTTTTATCGTCTAACTTGATGACTGTGTATGATGTTGCTGCAGACAACTTACGAGAACTTCAGGTATCGCTATGATAAGAAGGAGAATCCATATAACAAGTCTATATTGAGCAACTTTAAGGCTGTGTTTTTCTCAAAAATTCCTCCTTCAATGAACAAATTCCGGTCATTTGCGTCGGAAGACAGCTCAGAAGTTATTACTGCAAGTAATGGAATTAGAATTCTAAATATGAAGGAAAAAATAGACTTGGAAATGGGCAATAAGCGTGACCGCAAGAACAATATGCCACTTCCTAACATACTGCAGGATTTGGATTACAGCGCAATCGAGAAAAATATAATGGTAAAGGAAAGGCATGGGATTCCTGGCTCAGATGAATTTACCTTTCCTGTCATTCCAGACTCTAACAATCAAGTAGAAAGTGAATCCAATCAGATCGACGCAAGAGCAGACTGTACTGATGCACTTGTAAGAAGTGATGAAGAAAGATTAAGCAGCACATCAGCTCATGAAGATAGCAATGTCTTGCAGAAATGAGGTAAAACAAAAAAAATTTGTTTCCTTTGTTTCAGTTTGAGGAACAAAACCATGAACTTATTATTTAGAAATAATGCAAGACATCCATATAAGCTCTTTAGAAGGATTATAAAGAAAGTCATTGTTATTTACTTGATAGAATTGAAAGAGAGAATTGGAAGTATTTGTATGGAAGATTAATGATTTTGTCATATAATTCTGCAGGGTTTACCTGACTGTTTCAGACATTCAGGTGAGAACAATCATTGCTATCTCTGAAGTGTCAATTTTATCAGTCCTTTCGAGGAGCGTATATTCTGATCTGCAGTTTTTAAAGCTTGTCAAGGTTGATCGTTAAATTCAACATTGTTTTGTAGATTGAGAATTGAACCCGAAAAGAAAACCATCCATTACTTTATACACTTCAAAATTCAAACCATGTGTGACAGGGCTACAAAAAGATTGCAGTAATGCAGAAAGAATCAAGTAGCCTGCTCCTCATTGCCGATATGTGAAATTGTAGGTGCAAATCTGAATGCTGAGTTTGTCTGCAAGTGTGACTGTCTTGATTTGTTTTCATATTGCTGTTTTATATATTCTTTGTAGATAATGTAAAGTTTCATCTGAACAACAGGAACAAAAATTTCACAAATGTAAGAGAGCTTTTGATCATTCATGAGTTTTCCTTATAATCGCGATATATTACTCTTAAATCTTCTTTTTCCTTCATACATTGTGATATAGTAGCAATCTCATAGTCTGGTAGAAATACAGTAACCTTGAACACAAGGAAAAGTAGATTGATTGAAAGAAAAGTAGGCAAGAAAGTGAAGCAATTTTGACACTTTATTCCTGTTTTTCCTTCATAATTTTTCTTTTATTTGTCGGAGTTGAATCTTTGAATTTTTTTTCTATTGCTTTCATTCTAACAGCAGAATAGAATCTAACAACTGTTGTTTCTCTAGCCTCGTTTGCTATTAGTAAAGAAAGAAAACCACTGATCTCTATAGAAATTAAGAACCCAATCTATGTAAAAATGTTAGTGTTTAAACAAACTAAAGTTTCAAACAAGTTCTACCGTTCATATAAGTATAAACTGTTGTTAATTCACTAATTACTCTACCGAGTCCAGGAAGCATATTTGAATTAAATAGGTAGAAGTTTTATATTTTAAACAACCGAGCACTGCTTAATACCATATTTATTTACCAACTATTCTAAAATTGAATTTTTGACTAGGCAAATGGAATAGAATTTCTACTGCTAGGCAGAAAGATATAAGCAAAACAAAAGGTTCCTAAAATGATAAAATTGCTAATTTGGAAAAATTAATACCATCAAATTTGACCAAAAATCATTAATCCTCTCCATAATTTCTATGTCAATACCAAGTTATGTCCTCTTATTTTTTTTTATTCCTTTGCACCGGCCCTAGCTTAGCTATAGGGTATGACCACAAATCCTCTTCCTCTCTTCCGAAGGGTTTTTGATCCTTCTTTTATGAAATCTATTGAATCGTGATACTTCTTCTTGAAATCTATTGAATATGATCCTTTGTTTGTGGAATTTGTTAAAGATTAAATATGTCTATCAATCCTCTGCTCCCTCTCCTCTCTGAGTTGCTAAAGGAGGGGATTGGTCTTCTCCTTTAGTATTTCTTTTAAGACAAATTTGCCTACAACACTCTGTCTCTTGACGAAATTATAGATTATACTATATATTTTCATTATTTACAAATTGAGCTTTATAATTTAGCAAATATGTGTAAAAAATACTGTACTATTAGATTTGTTAGTTAAACTTAATTAAACATCTAAATTAAGTTAATATACTAAAAAATTATAACAATACTCTCAACCATGTCATACTTAGTGTATTTTAGTAATTTAAGAAGTAAAGACATTTTAATCATTTTAAAAATAAAGATGTTTTACTTATTTTATAAATCAAATATTTCTACATAACAAAATATTATTTATGGTGTTAATTCAAATTCCTCTATGCTTCTACCTCACTGCTCCTTTCTCGCCGCATCAAATTCTGTTATCATTGCCACTTCAATATCCCTCCCCCTTTAATTAGATGTTGAAGGTGATTTTGGTGGCCGTCAACTGTTGTCTTGTTAGATGTCTTTTCTTTTGTTTCTTGTCAAACTAAAGCTGCTACACTGCTTCAAAATCTATGGCAATTGAAATGAAGCTGAAGCTCTAAGTAGTTGGCTAATTACTATCGTGGATTTAGAAGTTGTTCTATTTTGATCATATTTATCCTTTGGGCTTGATGCTTATATATTTTTTAATTATCCTGATTGTGGGTTATTCAACATATTATATATATATATATATATATATATATATATATATATCAAGTTCTTAAAACCCATTTGGAATCAATGGATGTGTTCAGCTTTTTATTTTGAAAAAAAAAAACGAATTCTTTCCATAGTCAAAGTTAAATTCGATTCCATTATTGACTCCTAATCCGCGCCTCGAATAGGAACACCATCACTGTCAGGCTGTCAGCATCTCCACCGCCGTCAAATTTCACATTTCTGTAGCATTGTTATATAGCACATAAAACCAAAATAAAGCACAAGTTGCATTCTACCCTACCCTCTACCTTCTGTTCACCAAAACTTTCTCAAACAATCTCATGCATACCCAGATTTTATAAAACCATTGGCTAGTCCACAGTTTGCTGTGAGCTCAAACTGCGCAGAAATAATCCACACCATGACCATGCGTAATCCTGCAGCAGGACTCAAACATCTACACATGTCGACACCCCATTAGAAGCTATAGATTGCATTGGATGATACACCTAGGCATCCAAAGGATTATCCAAAATTTATCCACCAACCTTCTTCACTGTTATATGCAGTCCCCCTTCTCTCCCAGGAATCCACAACCTCACTCCAGTGAGTCCTTGTAGAGAGTTTGCACAAGAATGGCTGCAATTGAGCTTTCTCTCATCAAACCTATCAACCCCATCCATCAATTTACCAGAAGACCCACATCCAAATTTGCCACTCTAAGGCCTCACTCCAGCTGCTTCAGAGTCTTGGCCACCTCTCAGTCTCAGACCACCACCAATGCCGCCACCCCGAAGACGAAGAGGGCCGGGAAGACGTCGATAAAGGAGACGCTCCTCACGCCGAGGTTCTACACCACTGATTTCGACGAGATGGAGAAGCTGTTCAACAATGAGATGAACAAGAGCCTCAACCAGGCTGAGTTTGATGCGTTGCTCAATGAGTTCAAGACTGATTACAATCAGACCCACTTCGTCAGAAACCCGGAATTCAAGGCGGCCGCCGATAAATTGCAAGGCCCAATGCGGCAGATCTTTGTGGAGTTCCTGGAGAGGTCCTGCACTGCTGAATTCTCTGGCTTCTTGCTCTACAAGGAGCTTGGGAGGAGGCTAAAGGTTGGATCCTAATTACGCCATTGCTTTACAACCTAATTATCAAATTGTGAATATTGTAGTCAACTAAGTGTTAGGTTGATAGAGAACGGTGGTTTTTATCTTTATCCATTTCAGAAAACCAATCCAGTGGTAGCTGATATCTTCTCCCTTATGTCTAGAGATGAAGCCAGGCATGCTGGGTATGTGAATTCTTACTCAATTCATTTGTTGCAACCATATGTTGGTGGCTATTTTAGGACAAGAAATTGACTTCAAATCTTTCTGCAGGTTTCTGAACAAGGGTCTGTCAGATTTCAACTTGGCATTAGACTTGGGCTTCTTGACAAAGGCTAGGAAGTACACATTTTTCAAGCCACAGTTCATCTTCTATGCCACCTATCTATCTGAGAAGATTGGATACTGGAGGTACATCACAATCTACAGGCATTTGAAGGCCCACCCAGAAAACCAAATCTATCCAATCTTCAAGTACTTTGAGAACTGGTGTCAGGATGAGAACAGGCATGGAGATTTCATCTCTGCGCTGCTCAAAGCCCAGCCACAGTTCCTCACAGACTGGAAGGCCAAGCTCTGGGCTCGCTTCTTCTGCCTCTCGGTAATTCCAATCAATTCCACAACTTGTTAAGTGTATAGTGTTCGATAAAACTTAAATCATATAAGTAAGTCTATGCTCCTCAATGTGCAGGTTTATGTGACCATGTACCTAAATGACTGCCAGCGTACTTCTTTCTATGAAGGCCTTGGCCTGAACACCAAAGAATTTGATATGCATGTTATCATTGAGGTGAGAACTCACTTGGATTTCATGCTAGAGCTCGTCGACTACTCTATAAGCTTAAACTATTAGATAACAGTCATTTTTATATTTTACAGTTAACAGTCAAACTCTATTTTTTTCGCAGACAAATCGCACAACGGCGAGGATTTTCCCCGCAGTTTTGGATGTCGAGAATCCAGAGTTCAAGAGGAAGTTGGATAGGATGGTGGAGATCAACAAGAAGCTGATTGCACTGGGGGAGAGCCAAGACATCCCTTTTGTCAAGAGCTTGAAGAAAATTCCACTCATTGCAGCCTTGCTGTCTGAGCTTGTGGCTGCTTATCTCATGCCGCCGGTCGATGCCGGATCGGTAGATTTCGCAGAGTTTGAGCCACAAATTGTCTACTGATTTTGTAACAGAGTCATATCTCCCAATTTATGTTAGATACATAGTTTGTTTCTACTACTAAAGATGCAGGCATTTACTAGATAAGTCTACTTTGATGTTTTTTTGAGTAAGATGAAGTTTTAAGCTCATTTGAGTTTTCTACTTTTGCTTTGATGTTAGATACATAGTTTGTTTCTACCTACTTTTGCTTTATTCTCTTATTGGAGCATAACCTCTAATCCATAAGACAAGAGAAGCAATGAATCAATCATTAAGTTAATCATACTATCTTGATCAAAGAATCACTATACTAATGGAAATCTACAGTGCTTGATTTGTTTTTGTGGTTTATGTTATATGAACACATAAAAAAACAACTTGAGATATCTTATATTATGGCTTTTCCTCCACAATGTCAATTTAAGTGATGTGAAATTGGTAGTCAATATAATCTATGCCTAAAACCCTTCCTTAAGACAAACATTAGTCCTACGCACGGCAAAATATAATATGTAGACTATCGGTTCTACTTAATAAAAATCTCAAGTGCATTTTTTATTATTTGTCCGTTTGATTTTTCTCTCACGAAAATGACACATGTTGTTATTAATTCAATTTTATCGTTTATGAGGATTAGTGTATTATTATTTTATAAGAAAGAAAGCTGAGTGAAGTCAAAATAAAATAATTATGAAGTTGAGAGGATTTTTTAATCTTTGAATTATTACTCTTTTCCACAATTAGTTGTTTATATGTACTATTAACTTTAACGATTATCAATTAATAATATTCTATTAATATTTTGTTAAAAATTAAGAAAAGACTGCAGTGATAATTATGATGTCAAACAATTTAGTGGTAATTATGATATTTGAGTAGTTTTTAGTGGTAATTATGTAAAAACTCCAATAATTAGTTGACATTTTCCATTTAACCCCAATAGTTTATGAGTTTTAGGTATACTTAACCCTAAAAATAATAATAACTATAATAAATGAACTTATTGTCCCTTAAAAGAAAAAGTATAATCTACAAGTGTTTCATTAGCTTGGACCCCACCATTGATCCAATCCCAACCCTTTAAGAACAAATCCTCTCGGTGGATTCGTCCTCGTCGAATTCGATCGATGGCTCGAATCTCCCTCCTCGTCTCCGACTTCGTCCTCGCCTTCATGTGGGTTTGGGCCGGCGCCCTCGTCAAGCTCTTCGTCTACGGCTTTCTTGGCATCGGCCACCGACCCGAAGGCGAAGCCCTCAAGATCGCCCTCACGGTCCTCTACATGTTCTTCTTCGCCGGGCTCGAGAAGGTCACCGGCGGCGGCTCTTATAACCCTTTGACCGCTCTCGCCTCCTCCATCATGGCCAAGCTCGACGGGTACCTCTTCACCGCTTTCGGAAGGATTCCTGCTCAGGTGCGCTGTTATGTTAACTTTCCGGGTGAATTTTTGTTGCGTTCTTTTTCTTTTTTTGGGTTTTTCTTGAATTGGTATATTTCTAGTCCATTTGGATTTGGTTGGATCACGTAAAGAAGAAGATTGAAGTTTTCGCGAAGTTGAATGCATTTGATAGCAACAGTATAAGAAAGTTGTCACTTTACATTTTGTTTGAGTGGAAAACAGAAAAACTTTACCTTTAGCTCCATTTGATGTTATTTGATCAAAGAGGCCCCTTTGAACAAAGATTTTCTAATGAATCAGTATGGGAGAAAATTCAGCAGGCTTTCTCCATTTAACTTTAGGATTAGTGAGTCGTTTGATTGCAGTCGTTTACCTTAATCAAGCTTCCTATACTAGGCTTCTTCTTTTATGGATAATTTGGTCTTATAATTTCCTTCCTACATTAGTTTAAGCTTTGATCTTGCAGATTAGTATCAGATTTTGGTTACATGCATGTCCTTTTAATTAAATTACTCCAAAAAGGAAAGTTGTTGTAAACTTTCAATTAGTATCAAACATTGGTCTCATATCTTTTCCGTTCTCACGTTCAACTCCTATACATTATACTCATTTTATCTGGCTTATCACTTATCAGGTAGTTGGTGCTATTCTTGGTGTTAAGCTTATCCGAGAAACCTTCCCTGAACTAGGTCATGGTCCTCGTCTCAATGTTGAAATTCATCATGGAGCATTAGCCGAAGGATTGGCAACGTTTCTGATTGTCATGGTCTCAGTGACACTGAAGAAGAAAGATCCAAACAGTTTCTTTATGAAAACATGGATTTCAAGCATTTCGAAAATGGCACTTCATATTCTTAGTTCTGATTTAACTGGTGGAATCATGAACCCTGCCTCTGTAAGTGTATCCAATGCCTTGATCCAAATGCAATCTGTTGAAATTCTGTGTATATAATATCTTTTGGATTTATAATTCTCGCTTGTTATGGATGCATGTGAAGTTCAATGAACAGGTCACAACAAACCGTTTCTATAACTATTTCCTTGAGTTGCTTTACTATTGTCATACTCAGTTTTAATGATTCAGGACTGAGTAGTTTGATCTTGTATTACTAATATCAATTATCTTCTCTCCACTGTTTCTGTTACAATCTTTGCTTTTGTATTTAATTCTTTTAAGAAGGCCCTAGTAATGCTTAGCATACAATGCAATATCTTACATCTAGAATTGATAGACTAACTGTTTCTGGAGTGAGTTCTTGGTTGCTGCATGTGAATGCTATATCGACATGTTCAATCTCAAAACGTGAATAGTGAACCTGTTTGTCTAGTTATTAACATTGGACGAATTTATATATCTCAATTTGAATAACTACGAAGCTCGAGCTCGCAGTAGCAGTTGTCACTAAGGTTTCCTGAATTTGTGACTCTCTATCCCCTATTCTGCAGGCTTTTGCGTGGGCCTATGCACGGGGAGATCACGTAACGCTGGATCACCTGTTTGTCTACTGGCTGGCACCCCTGCAGGCCACTTTGCTGGGAGTGTGGGTAGTGAAGTTGTCTACTAAGCCTGAGAAGAGCAAAAAGCAAGGAGCTGAAGAACATAAGCCTAAGTCAGACTGAAGGCTTCTAGGATCTGTACTGTATAATTGCGTATCCTTATTCCATTTTGTAATGCATTCTCTTTTGTTTCCTTTTTCCACTTTTATGCAGCACGAAAATGTGTTTGTAAATGATAACAATTCTTATCTACTTGTGCCCTCAATTTAACCCTCTGGTTTGCAAATCTCCTTACTGTCATACTGAGATCCGACTTTTATAACTTTTTCGCACTTTTGATGAATAGGCGTATAAAAATCCTGATATCAAAAATCTGAAATTGTTTAAATAAACCTAGAGATTGCATTTACTCTGTCCACTGGCATCAATTAGAAGATAGAGATTGCATTATCTTTTTAGAGGACAAAAAACAGAGAGTGTGTTTGCCACAAATATTCTTCTATTGTTACTACATTGTTTTCTTCATCTCCTCTTGATGACATCTCTCGACAAGGAGGACTTTTCAATCATCTAAATGCTGTTCTTGGTCTCTTCAACTGCTTACTTCAACTATTAAACCACAGCAACCAAATAGTCTTATCTGGAAGAGAACAATGTCAAAATTGCCGGAAAAAAGTAGTTACTTGTCGACCCAAAAGGACATATTAATATGTCCTATGTTCATTGAGGCCCATCTGGATTCCACTCCTCTCATAGTACATTTGCAATCAAGGCACTTCACAAGCTCTATGTTCTTATGAATTCATTGCATATTTGTGTCCTTTATCAACTAAATTGCACTGTGTCGTTTATTAACTAAAAAATCCTTTTATTATTGCGTGCTTAATTTTTTTTTTGACTCCTTTTCCAACTTAGGAGTCTTTTAGCTTCATATTTTTTTCTTAATAAAAGAACGGCATCTACACATAAATTACAATATGAAAATAAGTTTTTAGACTTTTACTTATATTGATTTTTTATTTAATACTATAGATCAAACCAATCGGTTCCTCATAAGGGTATTTTTCGAAAATGTAATACAATAAAAGCATTACTTTTGAATGGATATTATATGTACATAGCTGAAAAGGGGGACTCAATCTATACATATATTAGAAAGAAATAGCTTCCCTTATTAAAACTAATCAAGTTTTTCTTAAAAATAAAAGAAAAGATAGAAAATATTTTAAAGATTAGCAACGATTACAAAAAGCACCGCTAACGGCAGCGGTCAAAAGTTTGCCCTAAGATACATTGGAAGTTACAAATGTGGTAAATATTTTTTCAAAAAGTTTAACAAAAACCTTCTACTGTAGCCCACAGTAAATTGTAGGTTGTAATATGCAAAACAAATGAAAAGAACAAAGAGAAAAAGAAAAGGGACAACTTGATCATAGATTATACATCTTCAGACAAGATTTCATCATTTCCAATCACATAAAACAGACTTTGCCAGCCACTAAATATCTGGTTATCTCAGCTGCTTTCCTTCACCAACATAAGCAACTAGCCCCCAAATCTGACCCACAAGTCCCCATCCTGTTAGAGTGTTAGCTCTACAGGTACTAAAAAGTTTTCCATCTCAAAATCCTCAACCTTGTTCTTTATCTCAAGAATCCAAGATAAAGGTAAATTTTCCATTACAACCCATTCTCTTTTTCTATTTATAATTCGACCCAACTTTTTTGGCTATCTGAATCGACGACTTCTTTTATTTTTTCCTACATAAAACACCCCTTTCGTTAAATTTTCTTTACGGAGACTAAAAGTATTCTTTATTTGAAGGTGTTCTTTAGATAATAATCGATAAAAACGGTGATGAACCAGAAAAAAAAGAAAAAAAAGGAGGGGGTAAAATAAAATTTTCTCCGAGATTAGATTATGGATATAGCTTTGCGTGTCGAGATTTTGCATCCATTCATGTGTGGTGTTTATCACTTCTTATGAGATACACAAATTAGGAATCCAATGGATTCTTCTTAAGAGCTGTATATTGGTCCCATCATACTTAATTCAATTTGCTACTAGGAAATCTTTCTTTTTTTTCCTAATAAAAGGAAGCTTCCTAAAATTCCTTGGTGAGGATGACATGTTGTTTCATTATTTGCTTGTAATTTGTCACTAGCTTAGTTGATGGAGACCTTGGCAAACAAGTAGAGAAGCAGAATGAGTATGATGATTCTATTGATGTAAGTGCTTACTCACATTGATGTGGATGTATTGAATGCCATCCTATGAGAAAATTGTGATCATATATGGAGTTCTAATCTGATATCTGGATTGTCCCATTGGAGATACCATATATGTTAGTTTTAGTATAGTAATAAGTGGGTAGAAAACAAAAAAAAAATTGAAATAGTCTTCATGGCAATTAAGACTTGCAAATAGGAAATAGCTTCTTTCTTCAACCAAAATGAGAGTGAAGCAGCAACAAGTTTATCATTTTCTTGGTTTCATAATTTTAATTTATTTCTTGTACTTTAAACTTAAGCATTTAAATCTTAGCAAAAATATCAATGTGATTCGTCGTCGCTAATTTTTTTCCACTATAAACAAGTGGTAGATAGCCAAATTGCTCCTATTACTGTATATATAAGTGAGTAATTAGTTGTTTCACATTTTTAGTTAATGGCTGACTAACAATTACAACTTAGTGTAAATTACATAGGATAAAAACTTTTAGTTCAAAATATATAAAAATAAATTAAAATTGGGCCCACAGAAGATATTGCAAGAAATTTAGTCCCCATGAAATAAGATGATATATGATAATAAATTCTAGTTCTCCTGCATTGTAAAATTTAGATTGGTTATGATTTAAACTAACTCTCCATCTTGGCCCACAGAAAGATATGATATCATTCCAATGATAATAAGACTAGTGACTAGGAGCCATATGCATAATATGGTAGGAGAAAAGTGAAGCAGAAGAGTGTGGTCAATGTGTTCTTGATGGCCCACTGCAGGAAGAAGGACCGCTGGTATTGTGCATAATACTCTCCTTTTGGATTATTTCTCTTGGTAGTAATTTAAGGATAAGTATCATCTTAATGAAAGAAAAGAAAAACTAAAGATAAGTATCTTGTTTTGTATGCTTTGTAGGAATTTCTCAAGAAGTTGGATGAATTCCTAAGACTCCATAAAATGTTATCTGATTCTTGGTAATGCTCTAATATTGATTAGACCCAGATTATTGTTGAAAGGAGAACAGTGACATAAGTGCAAAGGACCAACCTATTTTATTTTGTCAAAGAAAGATACTTCTAATGGAATTTTGGATAGTTTGGTTTTCTTTTTGACTCTACTAGAGATTGTCTCTTGATTTATCTTGATAAGATGCAAAGTTCCAAAAAGTTACATTCTAATTACTAGAAAAAGGTGAGTAAAGGGGGCATGATAGTCATTATTGGTTTGTTACCTAAAATCTTTGGCTTTTTAGTTTATCAGTTATGTAACATGATAGCAAAGCCAGTTTTTCTAGAGATCTTTTGTTCAAACATCATCAACCACTTTTATTTCCTATTTCTAGTATCTAATTTGGTGAGTTGTGATAGATTGCGCATCTTGCTATCTATCATCCATCCACGTGTAGTATTGGAGGTCGCACATGAGAAAAGACGTGTTAAAGGGCATAATATTTATTATGAGTCTGTTACCTAACAACTTAAGTCTTTATATTAATTGGTTATGCAATTCAGTAACAAATTAATTAGTTTTTCCATAGGTCATTTGTTCAAACATTGGCAATTACTTTCTATTCTCTATTTTTAGCATCTAATCTCGTGCATTGTGGTATATTGCGTGTCTTATTATCTATCATCTATTCATCATGTGGTATTATAATATTTATTGTGAATATGTTATCTAATATTCTAAGCCTTTGAATTAATTGGTTTTGCAACATAGTAACAAATTAGCCAGTTTTTTAAGATGTCATTTGTTCGAACATCCTTAGGCACTGTTATTCTTACTTTCTAGTGCGACGTAAGAAATTCGGCATCTTATTATCTATCATTTATCTATGTGGAGCACTAAGGGAGCGTGTTAAAAGAAAGAGTATGATACTTATTATCTATCTCTACCTAATAATTTAAGCTTTTGGGTCTACCATCTATTTATTGGAATGATGAATTATTCCAGTGAACAGTTCACATTCGATAATGTTGTAGTCCAAAACTGAGGAAATGTTCAGGTGAACACAATCGTTACACGTTTCATATTCAATGTTCATCATAGATTTGCAGATATTATTGCACATCACTATATTTATCAACCGACCAAGAAGTATATGCTCTCTTACAAACAAAATTATGCCAATGAAGTATTATTCCATACCTTGTAATTGGCTGAAGAATTTGGCAGCCATTCAAAGGTTGCAAAGCATCGATTTGAGGCTGCATATGATATAGGGTAGAGATTGTTTTTGTTTAATTCAATCAGATAGGTATGATAAAAACTTAAATAGGGAAACTAGATGCAGATCTAATGATGCCCCAGTTTAGGCAGTTTAAACTTAGAAGTATTTTTTTTAACTGTGTTTGAGAACGAATCAAATATCCCAAATGTCTGTAGAAGGGCATGCAAGACCAGGAAATAGATCTTGAGAGCAGTAAACTTTTTACTTCTTTTGTTTGGGTTTCTGAAAGAAAATAATAATAAATCAGCAAGTTGGATGGGCAACTCTACCTCTGCACCTACTTCTTGAATCAGTGATCCAACATAACATGTGAGCTATGAAAGTTTCATTCACCTCTTTCTTTTTCTTTTCCCCGGTCTCAAATTAATTTCCAGTTAAAATGATCCGTAGTCTCTGTTCAGTTAAAAAAAAAAGTAACTGAAAGACATAGAGTGGTATAGTTATTGAATTTCTCTTGATCTTCACCAGGATTTAGTGAGGTTTCTGACTAAAATAAGTCAAATTTAGTGAGACAAGTCAGCTGTCACCTCATGTGTTCCATAGAAAAGTATTTTAAACTGTTTTAGCGTTTTACGCTACAAGTAGAGCGCTACAAGATCTCATCTTTTTTTATTCTAATAATCCGGAGCTGCTCCATTTCTTTATACTAGGAGAAACGAGGATTGTGTCAGTTTAATAGCACCAGACAAATCAAATCAATAGACATCGATGGAAATGTAGACAACCAGGAAGAAGTAAACGCTGTGAGATGAGGAAGACGAAGAGGAGAGCGCAGCTCTCCAAGTGGCGGCTTGTTTGTTGGAGCCGTTCTAATAAAGAACGGTACAGTACAAACTCGATGCGAGTAAGAGAGAGAAGAGAAGAGGAGAGAGGGAGAGAGAAGCAAAAAGCCAAATCTTTTTGTCCCTATCTCAATGGGCCAGGGTGACCATGTCATGCTAAGGAGAGCAGCTTATATGGGTCGATCCGTTCCTTTCTCATTACCACCTCCACCACCACCACCACACCCAGCTCCCAATTCTCCTCTCTCCATCCAAGAATAGATTAAGGAAAATTTTGAGGCATACCTCCGAAGTGGCTGCATGCAAGTTCTTTCTCGAGGTCTAAGTTCATTGTGCTTGGTCGAAAGGGTGGGTTTTTTAATGCATTCCTTCCCTTGCATGTGTTAATTTGTTGCCAATTTGGGATCTTCCCGCTGTTTTCACATTTGGGTCTGTCTCGAAGTTGATATTTTGAAGGTGGGTGGTGGGTTTTTTTGAGCCTCATCTCGTTTTGAAGTTGGTCTTGGAATTTGTGATGTGAGATAGGTTACGAAGTTGGAAAGGTTTAATCTATTTTGAGAAAATTACTGACAATTAGTAAATTCTTTGGTTGGTAGCTGACAGGTGGCTTGTCGATCTCTTTACGCTGTGGAGTTTTAGGACTGCAAATTCGTTCACTGCTATTTTTTATTTTGACGGTGATTTTGTTTAAGCGTTGGAACCTTTTACAACATCTGACTGCAAAAAAGTACCCTTCTTCTGGTCATCTTTTTAATGGCTTACTGTTGTTCTGAGTTGCCTTTTTTTGTTCATCTTTGTTTCTTGATGGGGTCACCCTTCTTAGGATGTTCCCCTTTATCTACGTTATTATTTTTTTTTTCCTAATGTTCAGGTTTTCTCTTAGATTCCTAAACTTCAGGTAGTACTGTTATACTTCAGATCATTTATATGATAAGAATGTTCTTTTTCTTCTGAAAGGAATCTGATATGTTTTGAAAAGTCCAGATTCGTGATTGTTATTCTCTTTCAGTCATAGGCAAAATCTTTGTAGTTACTTTGGTTCCTGCTGCTGCATTCTCCAGGTAGAATGTTGTAGATCCTCCCCCTAATGTGTAGCTTCTGACTTTGGTCCATTAGAAACCACAGTTCTACGCTTTGGGGGTCCTTAGTTTCAGCTCTCAAAGAGATTCGAGAATTATTTGAATCATTGTGTCTGTTGATTCTTTTGACATATGATTCAAGCCTGTTACATTAAATTGATGTTATATGAACCTACCAGTTGCCGAGTCTTGTTACTAATTTTGAATCTTTTGACCTGAAGTAAGTTAAAAACATTGATCTTGTGTATATAGCTCTTTTTCAGTTCCCTGGACATTTGAGCTTGAAAACTTTGGGAGTTCATACCTGATTTCATTTTTATTTATTTATATTTTGGTCACATATTTGATTATGGCCTAAGTTTCTGGAGGATAACAGGTATATCAAGAACCATTGGAACACCTTTCTGGAAAATCAGTCATCAGTTTCATTGGGAGCTCTCAAAATGAACAGAGCTAGAACAACTGCATCGGCTCCAAAAGTGAAGCGTCGCGTTGGTAAGTATGAGCTTGGTCGCACGATTGGGGAAGGAACCTTTGCAAAGGTTCGTTTTGCAAAAAACACTGAAACTGGGGAACCTGTTGCTATCAAGATCCTTGACAAGGAGAAGGTTCTGAAGCACAAATTAGTCGAACAGGTCTTATTCAGATTCTTGTATCATCACAAATCCCTGTTTCACTTTCATTCTGTATCTTGTTTGTCATCTTATAAGTAGTTTTAGTGAAGTATAAATGATCAAGAGAATCATGTAGCATCTCATCATGAAAATAGGAAAAGTAGCTTACTCCTGTCAAATGACTGTAATTCATTCTGCACTTGTTTTCCCTATGAGTGAGACCCATTAGGAAGCTATTTGGTATTTCCTCTCATTTAAGTTTTCTTTGGCCAATTTTGCATGGCTGATATTAGATTAGCAGATATGCATCATGAAATATTTTCTTCTCTGGTATTTACTCACCAAAATAGCAATTACAGGCTATAAGTACTTATAAAAGGGCCCGACTGATTGCTCCCTGTGTCCTTTGTAAATTCCTTTGGGTATTGTTTGCCCGTGAGTAGACACATGCTGCACTCTGTTTTTCCATTCTATATAACTTTGATGAACCTAAATAGCTATACATATGAGTTTTGAAAAATCTTCTTCTGATATTTCCTAATAATTCTTGTTAGATGCCTTCTTACTTTATTCTAATTCAACTGCCACTTGAAGCAGCATAGTCAAATGTTTAGAACATTACTAAAGGCAATGGCCAACACTATCCTTTTTGTCATGAAATAGTGAGGATTATAAGTCAAGAGTTAGGAGTTGGGACCTCTTCTCTTAACCCTAAAGTATGTATACAAACTAAAGCTTCAATATTCAGGTAGGCCATATTTGAAATACAAGCCATACATGTTAGATTACTCTATCTTCTTGTCCTTTTGTGCTATCTCCATATTTCAATTTCTCTGCAAAAAAATCCATTTTCTTAAAAAAATTATATTACATAATAATAGAAGAATGAATTTATCTAATTTGAAAACTCATATGTGATTTCATCGTCATTTAGTTTTACTTATGGTATGACACTATGTTTAGTTGGCTTTGCTCTAATTTTCATGAGTTTACCATAAAATTTGCTTTAGTAGAAAGTAGAAACTCTTTCCAGTTATCTCTATTATTTGGAGATGCTTAACTGTATGTTTTTCTATCTAATCTTGAGATAAGAAAGCTCTAAATTATGATGCAGATTAAGCGGGAAATTTCAATTATGAAGTTAATAAAGCATCCTAATGTTGTTCGCCTGCATGAGGTAGTTTCAAACCTTCTATATGATAAGTTTTGTTAGAATAGCTGTTACACAGCAAAAAAAAAAAGGCATTAATAATAACTACAGTACTGCAATGTTTTTGGCTGTGATTTGATTGCTCCTTTGTTGCCTGAACTTAAACTGTAATCAACAAGTTAGGTATTTTAGTCTTTTATGTTCCAAACAGTGTTGTAGTCTTTTACTTGCCACCCAGCTGATTTTAGAAGGTTAACATCGGGTGACAGTTGGTTAGACATGCTATTGTGTTTTGTATATAGATATATATGGTCTACAACCAACTCCATTTTTAATGGGAATAAGCTCAAAAATTCTGATAAGTGAGCCTTAATGTGCACATTATCTAACTGATTTCATACTTCATAGTCTTATTAGTTTCCTGCTTAGCTTATGCCTTATCTGCTCATACATGCTGGAAACAACTGTCAAAACTGCCAACTTTCTTTTTAGTCCTTATCCTTGAACTTTCCTATTTCTTTTTAAGAATTGTTTTATGATTAACTGATTTAATTTTTTTACTAAAAAATGGCCTTATATTACTCCAAATTCACCTGTTGGGTTGGATTTGCCCTAGTTTTCCCCCTTGGGATTCATTTTTCTGGTTCTTGTCAGGTTTTATCCCTTTTCTTCTAAGATACACGTCTCTGTGGCGAATGGGGTACGGACC
Source organism: Typha angustifolia (assembly GCF_048772165.1). NCBI lineage: Eukaryota > Viridiplantae > Streptophyta > Magnoliopsida > Poales > Typhaceae > Typha > Typha angustifolia. The sequence continues at coordinate 2,244,382 of NC_133252.1, read as the reverse complement.
ATTTTCTGATAGGTGAAAGTACAAAATCTATATATTAATGTTTTGGTTTTGTCTAATCATGCTTATTCCTCTATCATAATGCAACTTCTGGAACTATGTGCCATAGATCACATAAGATAAGAATTGCGTTGGATATAAAATTAAACAGTTTTTAGAGCTGCCATATAGCATCATCTTGATGAAACTAAAAAAATGGAGATTGATGTAACTTGTCATTTCTATCATCCTTTGTGCCATGGCTTTGTAACTAATAAGTATCCATTTAGATTCCTGTTCATCAAAGTTCCTCTTTCTTTTAGGTGATGGGGAGTAAATCGAAGATATTCATCGTTCTAGAATATGTTACAGGAGGAGAGCTCTTTGACATAATTGTAAGTTGTCAAAATGACAATTAACAATCTCTGTATAACTATTCTTCCATTGTTATTTCTGTGCTCATAAATGTCAGCATTATCTTAGGCTAATCATGGACGCATGAGGGAGGATGAAGCCCGTAGATACTTTCAACAACTAATTAATGCTGTCGACTATTGTCACAGTAGGGGTGTTTATCACCGAGACTTAAAGGTGAAGCCAAACTTTATTTGTTTCTTTTACGGTAAACATGAGGAGATCTTATATTCTATTAACAGTATAGGTGAACGAAACATTTTAATTGTTTGGTGCATTCTTGCAGCCAGAAAATTTACTACTTGATGTGTATGGCACTCTCAAAGTTTCAGACTTCGGTTTAAGTGCTCTATCTCAACAAATAAAGGTAGGCCTTAGATTTATTTCATTTTTCATATAGAAAGGATTAGTCTAAGATGCAAAAGCGCATTTGGTAAAACATCTTCGACTACAAGACAATGGAGACAGCTGCTGCTAAAATAAGCCTACCCTTTCCTATAGAGTTCTTATTATATAGATACTGTTGGGTCAGTAAAATCTAGATGCTGTAGTTCCTCACTTCTTAGAAGTAATTCTACATAGTACATAGTATATATTTCTTTAGCTGCTGGTTTTAATCTATATCTTGACTCGGAGATTTGAATTATTCACTCCAGGGTGATGGCTTGCTGCACACTACTTGTGGAACTCCAAATTATGTGGCTCCTGAGGTTGTGTTGGTTATTAGATGATAAATCATTACCATTTTCTTTGCCATTAATAAAGTTAGTAAACATATGTATTGTATTACTTTATCATTAGGTTCTTGAAGATGGAGGCTATGATGGTGCAACCGCGGACTTGTGGTCATGTGGGGTTATCCTATTTGTGCTGTTAGCAGGATACTTACCTTTTGAGGATGCCAATCTTATGGCCCTGTATAAAAAGGTAAGAACTGGACAACTCTTCCTATTCCTTTTGTTTCTTTGGCTCATCTTTGTTTGGCAACTCATCTTTGTTTTGCAACTTCATCTGCACTTGCAGATTTCAGCAGCTGAGTTCACCTGCCCACCTTGGTTATCCTTTGGTGCCATGAAATTGATAACAAGAATCTTGGATCCTAACCCAGCAACTGTAAGTATAATATTTTTACTACATAACTAGACCCTAGTAGATGATGTGTTGTTAGTTAATGGAATCGCATACAGATTTGTGGAGAACTAATCTTATATCTACTAAAAGTTGAGGAAATGATTTGAATGGCATTTCTCCTTTGATCTTATTGATGAATATAAGTTTGCTCTCCCACTCTGTTCAGAAGTTCCACAACAGGTTTAAAATTTTGGACTTTATATATATATATATGAAATGGTAATCCATGTTGACAATTAAATCATCTTCATGTAGTAACAGTTTCTTTTATTAGGTTATTATTGATATGCAAATTCAACTCTGCTTACATGACTTTCCATGATTGATCACAGCGAATTACTATTCCTGAAATTCTGGAGGATGAATGGTTCAGAAAAGGATATAAAATTCCTGTTTTTGAAAAGAATTATGAAACAAATTTGGATGACATAGATGCTGCTTTCAGAGACCCAGAAGTGAGTAAAAGATGAACAAAAATGAGATTTCAATAAAATTTCTTTTCATTGTTTCAACTATGAAGTTGGTTAGTTGACATGCTTTAGTTTGAAATTGACCGACGATATTGGTATATTACTAGGATCACCATGCAAAAGAGAAGACAGAAGATCAACCAGCACCTATGAATGCATTCGAACTGATTTCACTTTCAAAAGGCCTGAATCTGGAAAACTTGTTTGACATAGAGAAGGTATGAACATACACACCTTTCATTAGCTGGTGATTTTAATGCCATCTATATGTTTGCTATAGTAAGCTAACCTTGGCTTATTTTCTGAGTTCTCGTTTCTTCAGTAACTTATTCTTTTTGTGATTTTATCTCTCCGTTATTTATCTTAGTTTTGAAGATTAATTTTGCGAATGATAAATCACTGCAATAGGCTAATTAGGATCTTAATTATTATCTAATCATTTTGTAATAGGAGTACAAAAGAGAAACGAGGTTTACATCCAAGTGTACCGCAAAGGAGATCATCAATAAGATTGAAGAAGCCTCAAAACCTCTTGGCTTTGATATTCACAAGAAAAGTTTCAAGGTGTGGTATCTTCAGATACATCTAGATAACTGTTAACTTTTCAGTTTCACATGGCCATGGTCATATATATTCTTAAATCGTAACCTTTGCTATGTTAATTTTCTGCAATTTTCAGATGAGACTGGAAAATTTGAAAGCAGGAAGGAAAGGAAATCTAAATGTTTCTACTGAGGTAAGATAAACCATTCAAGTCTAGAGTAACTAAAGAAATTTAATTATCTGTAATTTATTATTTTGTTCCTTCTGCAAATGTGCAGATATTTCAAATGGCGCCTTCGCTACATATGGTTGAACTCCGGAAAGCAAAAGGAGATACCCTGGAGTTCCAGAAGGTAATCTTTTCCTGAACCCTTTAATTTGTATAGTTCTCACTAAAATAGTGGTCTATCCTTTTTGCGTTGGCGTCCTCATCATCTTTGTTATCTATTTCAAAGATTAAATGAATCTCTTTTCTCTAATGCAGTTCTACAAAAATCTATCTACCCAGCTAAAGGATGTTGTTTGGAAATCTGAAGAGGACATGCAAGAGAATGTGCCCAATTGATGCAGTGCCAAGGTTCCGCATCCGATTTTCGCCATCAAATGTCCCTCTAAATAGTCTCTTACCTTTTCTAGTAGTAGGTCAACAGTATGTAGCCCTCTCAATGTTGAGCTGGGTGCGTTCGCCTTCTTATCATTTGTTTATTTGTTGGACCTCTTTCCTATTGTATATATTAGATGGAGCATCTACTCTTTTTCTTTCTTTTTTCCACCTTTTTTGCTTTTTCCCAGTGTTCTGGTGAGCATTGGCTGAGGGGCATTTGTGTTGTACATGTTTTCCGGGTTGTGTTACATTTTTGGAAAAAAAGAATCCCAAGTTGTGAACTGTGGCTGTCTGATGTTGTATTGTTATAGTTAGGCACCAATATCTTGCAAAAGTTATCAGATTTAGCCACCCAAGCTCACAGGACTGGCGCTAATCTTTGCATTTGCAACAGCTTGTATTCTGTGATTTCTTGCAGTAAATGTGAATTATACCTAATGTACATTAATACAGACATTGCAATGATGGAGCTAGAATTGAAATGCAAAACAAACCTTTTCAGGATGGCTTTATAAGAATGGTTCATATATATATTTTTATCAGTTCTCTTGTTTCTTTTTTGTCGAAATGAATCTTTGAGGAGCTGATAGGTTGACAGTTTATTTATTCATAATTGAATTTAGATAATGGGTTGCACTGCAACTCCAAGATGCATGATACAACTCAAGTTGACAAAAAACTATTCTTCACCAGTAGCTTCTTTATGTTTTCTTAGCTTCTAATTCCATCCCTTGCAACACTTACGCACTAGCAGCTATTCCTGACTTGGCATTGCTCTCTTCAGTCTCCAACTTCTCCAAACTGCAAGCCTGATGAGTGGTTGTACTTTCCACAATGCTCTTAGTCCATGCAGACATGTTCTTCACTGCTGCTTCATCTGTAAGTTTTAATGTCTCATTACTGAAGTTACTGAATGAAGATAAATAGCAAGAAAACTAATGAGAGATACTAAAGATGATTGCAGTTCAGATTCAAAGATGCCAACCTAGCCTGGGGACAGTGTGGCCCTGGGGGTGCCTTAGAATCAAAGGTGAATCAAAGGCAGTAGCTAAGTCCTCAGAAGGCACTTTGAGCCAGTCTTTCTCTCCAATTAGATGCACAGATTTCACCTTGATGGGGTCTTTGTAGGCAACATCACAGATGCTTGGGTCTCTGAACTTGCTGCCAGAGATTGAGATGTAGAGTTTTATTGGAGGGTGGTCAGTCAACACCTTGCCCTGTGCTTGATAGCCTATCAGAAGTGCAGCCAGTGTTGATCCCTGAAACAAAGCGAAAAATTTGCGAGTCATGCTTAAATTCATGATACACGATTACTAAAATTTCCAATTATGTCAAAAATGTTCTATTATCATGCTTCATTTACAGTTTAGAAAGAATAATATGCAAACAATTTGCTTCCTTTTACTGGAAAATTTATTTCCTTGAGTCGAACTTACGCTACCAGGGCACATAGAGTAAATCCTCAACTGCGACGCCTAGTAATTTCTTAAAATTAAATAGACTGTTGTTTCTAAAATGATCTATTATAGAACAAATAACACTGATCAATTAACAAAGAAAAATAAATTCTGATGTAATGCATAATATGTACCTGTGAGAAACCAAGCAATCCATGGAAAGGGCCATTCTTTGTCATATAATCACACAAGTAGGAAATGCATTCCTCCAAGTTTGTGTATTCTGTGAAGTCCTGTTAGGCATACCAAAAGAATACAGGTAGTTGAGCAATCGATCTCAAAGGTTAAAGTAAAACAGAAATGCTGCACCAAAAGTTTTACTGATATATAATAATAGTTCGTCGATTTATAGCTGAACCATTTAGGATTCAAATCGGATAAAGAGAACCTACTGATATAGTTACAGTTTTTGACATGCAAAATATCTAGTTTATGCAATCTATAAATAAATATATGTAAATCTACACTAGTTCATTGTTCATATATTATATATGTTAGTAGCAAATCAACATAATTTGATAAAGAAAGAATAAGAGTCACTAAATTGAGTTAAAACTCTAAAAATTCTGAGACTCTTAGGACTAAATAGTTTGTAAGCAGTGATAGGAAAGATAATTTGGAGCTAAGAGAATTGTCCTAAATCTGAAAGCAAATTAGGAATATATCCACCTTATCGAATTGGAACCACTCAAAGTATGGTGGTGGAAATATGCCCTCTATGTCTGATTTCCCTCCTGCAGGAAAAATTCCATCTAAGAAGTCCTGCAGGCCAAACAAATAATAAGAATTTAAAATAAACGTAACATATATACATATATATATATATATGTATTAGTGAGAGAGAGAGAGAGAGAGAGAGAGAGAGAGAACGAAGAAAACCATGGTGAAGTCTTGGAAAATTGAGGGATCCCATTTGCTAATTTGCTTCTTCAAGAAGCTCCCACTAGTTCTAAACCCATGAAGGCATAAGATCTTCATCTTCTTCTCCTGCTCCATTCTCTCTCTCTCTCTATATATATCTCTCTAAGTGTTGAAGGAAAAGGCCACAGCAGTAAGGATTAAACGAGGCAGATCCATATAAAGGCATCCAACCTAGCGGTAGTTGCAGTAATCAAAGAAATTATGCAGAAAAAAACGTAGAATTCTTTTAATTCCAAGTTAGTTGCTACCTACCATTCCAAGTGCAGTGACGTGAGCCTTTATTGTTCTTAGTTTGACGGGTAAATTTAAATTCAAAACAACACGCACCGTTATCCAAGCTTGGTCAGCATCACTCCATTTCTTAGTTGGAAAAATAAAAAAAGGCTACACAACGATTGCTCCAGATGAAGGTGAGAAATATCGTCAGTTTGTCACTTACTGCTTAGAATATGTGGTCTCCTACTCTACTTCTTGAAAGAAATAAATGTAAATTGATTGAAGAAGATGGAGACATGGAAACAACTAACCCAATAAAGAATTCAATAATCTTGTTGAATTAGAAATGAATACCGGAAATATACAGCAAGCATCATGAAGAACGGAAGGACCACAAATTATGTAAAGCTGGCTCGTTGACGCCTCTGTACTTATGAATCACCAGACTAATTCACTCGATGAGTAAACTGCTTCAATCATTTCAATACATTCCTTCAATAGTAATTATTTAGTATCATTCAAGTTCCACAACCAAAGACTAGAAAGGGCTCAGAGATATTAGATTCAAAGCTTTCTCACCATGGCAATCACCAGGATACTAACTGGGTCGTTTGAACTTGTCAAGAATAGTGCCAAGCACAACTAAACACAAATTATGACAGTTTCACAGTAGAGTAACCAAGAAGATAACAGCACAGAGACAAAGAAATACCGAGAAGCCATCCATCACAAGGCGTTCATTGATCAAATGTTAGACAGAAGCGGAAGAAGGTAAGTACTTACTACAAATAGATCCAATAAAAAACTCAGCAGTCCCAAAAGAAAACAAGCACAACGAATTCACAGATAAGACATACAATAAAAGGAAAAGAGAAGTTCGCCGTTCTCTTGTTTCACAACTACATCTATCCAACAAAGTGAAAAACTAGAGCAGATAAGGGAATGGAGTTGCTCTTTTACTAATCTGCAATGAAGTTTCCTCATCCTTAAAATACATTGAGGCTCACTTTGCCATCATGACCTTAACAAATTCTTCATAATTGATCTGGCCATCACCATCTACATCAGCCTCGCGGATCATCTCGTCTACCTCCTCATCAGTCAACTTCTCCCCGAGGTTGGTCATGACATGGCGAAGTTCGGCAGCAGAAATGAAGCCATTCTGGTCCTTGTCAAACACACGGAAGGCCTCCTTCAGCTCTTCCTCTGAGTCAGTGTCTTTCATCTTGCGGGCCATCAGGTTGAGGAACTCTGGGAAGTCGATGGTACCATTGCCATCCGCATCCACTTCATTGATCATTTCCTGCAGCTCCGCCTCTGTTGGGTTCTGCCCCAGTGAACGCATCACAGTTCCCAGTTCCTTGGTTGTGATGCAACCTGTTGAAGATCCAAAGGATGTTTCTAGTTAACTACATGAAACAAGATCGCAATAACTCCAGTCCAAATGACCAATTTCTACTAGCATGCTAATTCCTTCCACTCTCCAGTGTCCAACCAAATATTTGAATATTAACAGAAAAAAAAGGAAGGAACTAAAGAGTGATATATCTTAATCTATACTCTGCCATAAATACATGTGAAAAAAGTATAACTTAGAAGTTAATTTCCTTAAGTATGATTAATTTTTGACCCAAGAAAGCCTAAGAAAGTAATTAGAGATGAAATATCCACACTCATGTAATGTATGTATACGTTAGTTTAGTAGGAGAAAACTTTGCAAAAATGATATACAACTAGCAAGCTACTTGATGGTCATAGTAATGATGAAATTCTTTCACAGTTATGTTTGCTAATTTAAAACTTTGCAAAGACAAAGAATAACTAGCAAGGTACTCGCCGGCCATAGTAGTGATCAAATTCTTTTCCATTTAAATTATCTAATTTCCTACATTACTATAAGTTTAAGGATCTAAAGCAGTAAGAAAATACTAATCCCATTACCATAAAGGATTTAAAGATCTAGAAGCAGCTAGAGAATACTACAGAAATTCCAGAGTTCCTCAACCTGATATATTAGTCAGTTCATCTGACTTGAAAATCCTAAATAAAGATAAGAAATAATTGCAGTTTGATTCCTTCAACCATCAACCCATATCACTTTCACCCAAAGAAGAAAAGGACATATACATGATACACCCCTGAATCATCTCATTGTCTCACTAAACCCTCTTATTTAGAAATTCTGCTAGAAAAAAATTAATAAATCGATTAACTAATTAGATGAATAAAAAAAGATCTTCCGTTCTCTTTCTCTCTCTCTCATATTCCAAGTGAATTTTGAAGAAATTTGAAAAGATCGGTTTAAAGTTCAATATTTGGAAAAGTAGACGCGAATACTACCAAAGAAGATAGAAGAATATAGACGAAAGATGGAGGCATTTTTATTCATCTATTAAGTTAGTTAAATTTTTAAGATTATTTTCATAGAAATTTCGAATTTTGATGGAGACATTTAAATAGTTTAGGGGTTGTGTCTATCCACCTCTTTTCCTTGGGGTGAAAGTGATATGAAGCAATAATTGAAAGGGTTAATATGTAATTAATCTTAAAGATAATAATACTGCAAGAGGACATATATTATTAACTTTTCGGCAATTTATGTTTGATATCTGTAATAGCAAAGACTAAATATATAAAAAGAACAAGCTTTAACGCAATAATTTGTTCATAGGAAAACAATTTTGGCAGGCAAAAGCAACATTACCTGCAAAACTATGACAAAGCTATCATTTCTATGTGGTGCATATTGCAGTCACTATTCAGCCCACAGCTTAATATTTAAAGACTTTCACATTGCTATATCGCTAACAATCTATTTAGTGGGAAATGGCAAACTTCGTTTCATCTCATTCTGGAAGTCGCATCAACAAGAACATTGAAGACATGAGATGTTCAATCAGAAAAGATTCCCAAAAACAAAATCAGAAAGACTTAAATTGATGATGATGATGATGGTGAAGAATAGATCGGAAAAGCATCAGTTATCCAGAAGAAAAATCTTATCCATTAATCCACCACAGTCTCTCGAGACATCCAAAGTACAGATCTCAAGAGAAAATAAATAAATATCAAATTAAGCAACGAAAAATATTTTCTACCACCCGAGATAAGGGCTATACATAATCCACCAACAAAACTAAAACAAATCGAAGTGGGAATAAGAAATCGATACGGCGACTCCGAGTTTATCCACGATTAATAATTCTTACGAAGAATAAAAATATATATATATAAAAGCTACACGAACCACACGGATCTAACGAGAAAAGGAGAGAAAAAGAGAGAGAGAGAGAGAGAGAGAGAGAGAGAGAGAGAGAGAGAGAGAGAGAGAGATGACTAAGATGCAAGGAAGAGGAAAAAAAACTGACCGTCTCCGTCCTTGTCGAACAAGCTAAAAGCCTCCTTGAACTCGGAGATCTGGTCGTCCGTGAGTTGATCCCCCATGGCTCCTCGGAGACCGCGCACGCAGAGAGAAGGAAGAACAGACGAGGATAGGAGAGAAGAGAAGAGAAGAGCCTCCGCTTCGCGTTCAGAAATTCCAGAGCCGATTTATATTGGCGATGAACGCCTTTCCGTTTCACTCGCCGTCCGTTCCTCTATAACGGCCGTCACCGTTATCTTCTCGCACATTTCCTAAACTACCCTTGATGAGGAAAGAGAATGACGAGTTTATCCATTGGTACAGCTAACCTGGTCTGCCGCTTGCGCGGCCCTCCTCCCCTCCCCCTTATCGGCGTCTTCGTTATCCGATCTCAAATACCCGACAACGAATAGCGTACGGGTTCGGATAAAATAACGCACTATTCATGGGCTATTCGTAAGATTCGTGGAGTATTATTTACCCGTTAGATGGCGATCCAACGGGTGTCATCTGCCCTGCGAGGGCCAACGGTGCGACAGCTGACGTCCAATTATTAGGAGCTGGGCCTTTCAATGCTGGGTTGGCCAGTTGCACTTACGTGGGTTACCACACGGCATACGAGGGCATTTTCGTCTTAGGAAAAAAGCATGGCAAATCGGTAACTTTCGGCGCTTCTCCTGTCTGTCGACCTTTTAAATATTCTCGTCGTTCTTTAGTGGGTGGGTGCGATGACGGTTTTGCCCTCGACGCGGTTTGAACGCGGAGAGGGTTCGTAATGGTAAAATAATAGTAGTAATTGACCGGAAAGGGGAGAGTCCGCACGCTTCGTCCATCGTTTTATCTTAGTAACACTAACACTAACACTAACACCAGGGTTTATAATATAACCGTAGTTTATACTCTATATTTTTATTATTTATTAATTAAAATTTTATAATTATTAAATATGTGAAAAAAATATTTTGAGTTAGATTTAAACTATAACCCGTAAGAATATTCTGTTAAGTAAAAATATATTATTTCTAAAATAACTAAAATAATCTTAATATAATTTCGTTGAGGGTATCTTTATAAATTAATTAGTATGTGATGATTGCTCGTGGAGGTTTTCACAGAAAGACTCCTTGGTTCTAGCAAACATATCACAATTACAGGTACCTAGGAGCAAGCCGATGGAATGAACAAAATACGAACAGTTAACATAATATGGTCATAGATCTTTAACTTAGAGATTTAATTAAGATTAACTAAGTCAACTAACGGTAAGATATTTTCTATATATATTTACTAAATTATAAAATTTGGTTTATAAATAGTGTAAATTATAATTTTATTAAAAGTCATAGTATTATATGCAAATTTGTTTATTATCTAAGGTCTACCACGTTTATGCTCAATTACCCAATTAACCTCATATTATGACTAGATTGCGTGCAGCTTGTATAGTTGTATCTAGCCATCAATGATTTTTTTCTCTTATAAATTATGAACTCATAGGCTTATTATGGGTTACATAAAATAGGTCACTCTTCCATAATATAAATTGAACACCTGCGTCAACTTGAGTTGACGGGAAATAGATTATGAAAAGCTCAATCATTCGCATCTTGATAAAATATCAACTCTAATGTCCCGAGAGAATTAAACTTTTAGCCTCCATCAATTAATTTTTTTTAAATTTAATTATATTTATATCTTCTAAATTATTATTATTTTTGTATATGGTCCCCTCAAACTTTTTTATAACACATAAATCTACCTCTTTCGCTAGATTTGTATTTTAATTTATTTATAAGTTGTCACGTTCAAAGTGACATGAGCGATCCGTATATTTACCCTACATTTTAAAAGAAAATAGAAAAAAAATTAATTTATCAAACAATCTTTAATATTTTTAGTTTTCTATGTACAATGATAATTCATGAGGGCTAAATTTCTTTTATAGGTTGTTTTATGTATAGGTAATGATCTAATTACCTATGAATTATAGACCCAACCATAAGGTGAATCACGATGGCGAATTAAACTAATCTGCATTGAAACATTCTGATGTGATCCCATGCTGCCCGATTTAATCTACACCACCCAGACCCCAATCAAGCAATGTGGTCTGATGTCTATTGTTCAATCTTCTTTTCTTCTCACCATATGAACTTGATCTTACTTTAACAGGTCATTTACAAGAAACCCAAATGATGATCATTCATTTAACGGTAAATAAATAAATATAGTTTTAATAAAAACAATTTAGAACTTTGGATAGTTCTGCAAAGTGAAACAATGAATGAGTGATTCCGCAAAATTAAAATAAAAGGTTAGGGATGTTGTCACCGTCGATGCTTGACCATATAGTCAAATGCTCGGTTCTCAATCAATAGTAAATTCCCAAGCTCCTGAGCCTGGTCCAAAGGTTACCAGGCCTCCACTGTTAGGCCCATCACTCCTGTAGCATTTCTAACAGGAATAGTCCACTTGTAGGAAAAAAAATTCGTTTAGACTTTCGTTACTGTCACAGAAAATGTCAACATATCATCAGCTGTTAAATTATTAGAAAAACTTAGATGTAATATCCATAATATGTAACATTATTAGAAAAGCAACATCTTCCTGCAAGTCTTCAGAGCAAGGGGTACCCCAGGGCTGCATGCGAAGAGCTCGACGATCACCTCTCCGACCAAATCCCGGAATATATCGCACTCCAAGCCCACCGCAATCCGCCCCACCTCCCACTTCTCCTCCCACTCGCCGTCCTCCCACACTTCTTCCACGCTCTCCGCCATCGCCTCGCTCCTCCTCCGCGGCGTCCACCTCTTCCTCTTCTCCGCCGCGCCGGATTCTTCCAGATCTTTGCTCCTCGGCAGCCCTTCGATCGCCATCAGAGGGTGGAGCCTGCTCTTCTCCATGGCGATTTCGCTCGTCTTTCTGCAATGCTCATGACCTGCGCCGTGGATGAATTATACGTGGTGTCAGTATTGGATCACCCATGCAGCCAGCGCACAGCTTGATCGACGAATGGAAACCTGGCACGTTAACGTGTGCCCGGCTCCCTCATTCGTGTGATTTAGCTGTTAGCTGTTTGGCTAAAGAATGGAGGCCGACCTAAGAAGAAGACGCCCACGCGAGATGGCTTCACGATCCTCGCATTACTAACGGTCTCGGACGACGCCGACACGGTTCGTTTGTCTGCATCAAAAGTCGTGCTCAATTCTTTTTCGAACCTTCGTAGATATTGCTAAAAGAAGAGTTGGGGTGTGATTGACAAATACGCCAAAACGAAGAGTTATTGGTGATATAGGAATAAATATAATGGTGAAAAAAAAAATTAAATAAAAAAAGGAGGAAAATTGTTATTTTCTTTCCCGAGAAGGATATGGAAGTAGTTACCGCTCTCCGATCTTTTTGATCGAAATCGAGGAGAGGAAATGGCGTCGAGCACCGAGTTGGGACTCGGCTGCTCGGCGTTGTTCACCTCAGACTTCGAATCGGGACCGTCCGAATCGAACCTTCCCTTGCTCGCCTCGTCCGATCTGAGGGCGTCCGACGCCTTGACGCGGATCTCAGCCAGTCGGACGGCCTCGATGATCCGCCGCAGCGTCTTGAGATCCTCGTCGCACTTCTCCAGCGCTCCGAGCAGCTTCCGCCTCTTCTCCGCCGCCGACTCCGGCGGATCTGGCGGCGGCGCTGCCTCCTCTAGGCCCATCAGCCTGGCCACGATCGCGGGCGCGGGTCGGGGGCTGTCCGGCGATATGCCGGCGGTCGATCGCCTGATCTCCTGGGGGATCGTCGGGCTCCGCGGCGTTTCGCACGTGCGAGCTCCAGAGACGGCGAGGTACCCATCCCTCTTCTTTACTTCGTTGTCTTCTTCCGATAGGGATCGCTTCGCCGGCGAAGGTTTCGGTTTTGATGGTGAGATAACAGCCGTCCTCTCCCTCTTCGGAGCTGGAAGTAAACAAACGTTAGCCGTGAAATGAAAAGCCGTTAGAGAGCGAGAAAGAGAGAGAGAGGGAGTTACCGGAGGTGAGTCGTTTGCGAGAGTGGTTGTGGTGGCGCGAGAGGAACTGGAAGATGCCGGACATGCATCCGATGCTCCGCTTGTGACCCCCGTGGCCGTGGCCGTGGCCGGATCCGGATTCAAGGCGGGATGACGGTGTCTGCATCGTTTCCCCGTTTCTCATCTCTTTTCCCCTTTCCCTTCTCTCTTCTCTCTCTCTCTCTCTCTCTTCCTCTGAAGCAGAGAGAGATAAAAGGCGACGTAGTCGGAGAAGAGTGAGAGCAGTGTAGTCCCACTGCAAAGCTACCAACTAAACCACACGCGCCAGTGAAATTACGGTCATGCCATTGTTACACATAAGGACACGACGGAGATTCTTTTTGTGATTAAAATACGAGATTGCCACTCAGGTTCCAAGAACAAGGACTCAAGGAGCGGGACAGTTTACAGACGGTGGAGGGGGGAGGTGGGAGGGGGGAGGGGGGGTAATTTGGGATATATGGTTTCTTAACGGGTCGGACTCTTTGTCGTTTATGATTAAAGATACTAACTACAGTGAAAGGGTAAAAGTGGAGGGAGTAGTATGACAATGATGACCGATGGAGGGGATCCGGAAGAATCCTAAGATAGGGGGGACATCACCACGTGGCATCCTCCTGTAGAACTTTTATGTTATTTTTTGCAATAATTTATTACTATAGATGTTTGCAACGTGGATATAAATAAGGGAACGACTATATTTCGTCTCCTCCTCCTCCTCCTCCATCGGACGGTGCTGGTTGCTTTAAACATATTCTCTATTTTTAATATTTAATTCTAGAAATTAATTTTGTTGAAGTGATGCATTTTTATTAAACTCTACTTTTTAAAATGATGACCAAGTGACACATTCTCGTACAGGAAGACGGATTCCAGCCATTTTAACTAAAGAGGACCGAGTTCATTCAAGGTCAGTGTGGGCAAATTCATGGGTGCAGTTGCTTTGTTAGGACGGAATCATTTTAACGAAAGGATGGGAGAGAGAGAGAGAGAGAGAGATGAAAGCAAAGCAGTATAGGTGTTCTTTTACTTTTGTTGGGCTCTGAGCCATTGTGCAAGAGAAGGGAAGCTAGGAAGAGAGCAGTCCTGTAAAGCTGGTAAGAGAAAGAGAAGAGAGACAGAGAGGGAGGCGTGAACTGTGAAAGGAGGCATCATTGATTCATGCATCCACTAGAGACTGGGGGATAAAAAAAAGAGAAGAAACGAAGGCAACAATGGTGGGGGTGGGCAGGAGGGACAAATTTTACTGAGAAACTTTTTTATGCTTTAGGAAAAGAGTCGAAAGACACGTGCTGCTCACGTTGATGCTGGGTGATAGAATGACATGCCAGTCTACGATTGTTACCTCCTCCTCTTATTGGAAATGAGTCGGTCGTCATCCTGTTGATCCATTAATTTGCATTAAAGATATATGTATGTATTAAGTACAATATATGTGAATATAAATAAATGTGTACGATAACTCAGGATAGAAGCACCTTTTTTTATTTTCTTGAGAGAGATACGATGTTTTCATATTAGTGTAGAGCGTTTTTTGATATATCCTAGTCGTGAGTAAGTTTGCCAATTGCTATCTTGTTTGATAATCTCAACGGTCTCAGTTAGAGCAGTCCAATATATTGCCAGGGAATTAATTCATTGGCAAGTTGTGTGTAGAGTTGCCACGATAAATTGAGTCATTCGCTGGTCTTATCTGCAAGCACTGGAAGGCATTGAAATAAGCTGCTGCACATAAATGGCAAGTGCATGAATGCAATTCTTGGGTTGAATTGCATTCATAGTTCTGTGTGCTCTATAACATTTATGGATGAGGTTAGGAGGAAATTATTATATTTCGTTGCTTAAATGCTACATAGTTCTGGCATTGACCAATATAAACACATGAGTGTACAAAATAGATATCAATTATAAATGTAATGGTGCACACATGACAAAACATCTGAGTGGTCACAAATAGTAATGGACAAAAACCAGAACTGTGTCTCAACTGCAAGATGGATTAATTGCTTATAAGCCCAGAAGGATCAACTGCTGCCTGCAGCCAATGAATTTGTACTAATTCAACAGAGTCTGCTGGTTCTGGATGTCTTTCACCTATTTTTACCACCGTAAAAAAATATATGCAGATTTGATGGAAGTGGCAAGCATTTGTACAGTATACAAAGGAATTGATTTGGAGCTAAAGTTTTCTAATAAATGTAGGTTGTTCTGTTCATCAGCAACCAGAAGTACCTCAGGCTCATCTAAATCATATGTTTGGACTGTATAACCTATGGGCCACAGTGCAAAGGTGCTTGAGAGAAAACACTTCGTTTTTCAGAGTTTTGAATCCCCAGGACTGAGATGCAGAAGATGGAAGAGCGAAAGTTCGGATTTGCAGGTGCTATCCAATTGTTCTTTTGTTATATTGAACTCGAATGGTTGCATTACTCAGATTCTAGGACTAGATTATTGACATCTTGTTTTGTATTAGCACCACTCTGCTACAAGTTCTTGAACTCTACATTATGATTAAGATATCATTTTGACATGTTAGAACTTCAATTGCTAACTAATGTTCCTGCTCATTTCATACCTAAAATTTTGATCATGTATGATGTTTTAAACATTCCTGTTACAGACTAGATCTAGAACGATCCGTCCGTAGGATGATTATGAAAATTTAGGTGCAAGTAGCCTCGTAAGTTAGAGTTCTAATGGCCCTAGTTTCATCTAAATCGGAGGTCAGAATGAGAAGATAAAAATAAAATAGTAGACATAAATCAGAGAGGGCAAAACGATAATTTCCGATGTTGTGGCGACGTGGTGTAGCGGTCGTCAGAGGGTGGTCTACTCATATAAAGAACGAATTATCATATTTATTTGAAATTCAAAACTGAAAGATAAAAAATTCTAAATAACTAATTTGACTCGATTCGACTTAACTCGACTTAATCCATGTGGTCGGATCGTAACAATTCCACCATCAGTCTTTTAAAACATTATACTCATCTAATTACGTAAAAGAAAGTGTTTAATTCATATATGGTAGCTTCATGAATAAATAACCTGAAAGAGAGATGTCTCTCACACTATAACAGCAAAGACCAGAAGATGGAAGACATGACATCTTGCTGCTCCCTTTCAGCGGTGTGTTATATATGGATAACTGCAAGTTAATAACTTCTGCATTCTAAGATGTACTCTTGGTACTTGGTACAGTAAGGAAAGGTTTGCAGGTCAATATGAGTCCAACCAATGCAGTCACATTTAAGATGAAGAAGACCATTTGATCACCTGCATGTTAACAATACATTTAGGTCCTTGGATAGATCACTTGAACATCTACTCAATTAGACACTATGAAGCTAAATATAATTTTGTTTATGTGTTTGAAAGTTAAAAATCAGCAGTGCTCATCTGGGGCAAAAAAAGAAACAGTTACATGCCATGTTGAACAGTTCCCAAACAGGGTTAAGTAATACCTGGTAGAAAGGAAGAATTCTCGTGCTTTTGCGCCCATGAAAATCTAGGTGTGCACAATGAAATTAAAAAGTTCTAATCAGACAGAAATTTGAGGCATTGGCAAACCAGAATTGCAACTTTATTAACAGAAAAGGTGAAGAATGTGAGACTTGTGGAGGTACAAATTTCGCTGATTACTACATTATAAAGCTATATTGACATGTAATGGACCACTTTCACTCACTAGATGTTGCAGAATACTTACAAAATTCCTCCACCTGCTGGAGCAATAGCTTTGAAAATAGACATTGCAGTGACTGAGATACCATTTGCGACACCTCTTTGTTCTTGAGTCTGTAAATATAATGTACAAATTAACAGTTTTTTTTTTCTTAACACCTATGTACTTCATAGTTAAAGTAACAATACATATTTGAAACAATGTATTGCCAGAGTTTTTGGAGAAGTAAATACCACAGCTGTATTCTGCAAAATGTTGCACGCGATGATGATCGTTGCCTGTTACAGTAAAAGAGGATGCATTAGAACTCTCACTAACAAGAATCATCAGATTCCTCTAAAAAGTATTGTCAGTTTCTTATGAATTTGATGTTTTGTAAAGAAATGAATTAACAATCTGCTGGAATGGAGTGAACAGGGAAGAAGAGAATGTTAGGAGAGAAAATGGTTTCTACCTGTTTGGATTGATTTTTAGGGAGAGTATAGAAGAGAAGGAGAAGAAAAAAAAAATGACCATCCAATATGGCTGGGAAATCAAGGACATAAAAGAATCCAAACATAGCTCTTTCAAGGAAGTGATAATGTGGTTTGTTTTTAAACATGGAACTTTTGACTCCTCTTGCTTCTCATGAATCATTTCTTGCATCTAACTCAAAGTTTTGCTTGGGTGTAATTATCTGTCAGGTCTCCTGTCAGGCTGTCCTACATAAACCAGGTGATAGAAATCATACTCACAGAAAAACCATTCTTCAGAAAGGATGCTATGTTGACTATTATCTTGAGGGTGATTCCAGATAGATTAGTCATAAATGGATAGCAGGCAAGTAGTGGAATAGCTAAAACCTGCAGAAAAGAGAGATAAAGAGAGAATGTCATGTAAATGGAAAAATCAATATTAATAAAAAGTAGAAGAATTATAACATGAGGAGGAAGAGGACATCAATTTCAAAGATGGAAGCTGATTACTTACCGCTGCCGCACGGAATGGTATGATGGGTCCTACGCGGTCCACAAGAAGTGGATATAGAAGAAGTTGATAAACCAGAAGACCAAAACCTGATAGTGAATCATCAATTAAGCACAATATACCATGAACACTAGAAAGTTTGCACTTTAAACACAAAGAGAATTGGTCAAGGAAGCAGAAGCGTTTAACTAGCAGACTAGTAAACTAATTCTTGTCTAGGAGATCTAAAGCAAGAGAAAACTCTTTGATCCATTTATCAGCACTGTTAAAGTGAGTATAACCAGTTTAACATACTAGACGACAGCCATCAATTTACTTTCAACTTTCAATAGCTCTTATCAAATTGCAAAGCTGATTTCAAGAGTTTGAACTTTGGAATCTAATCCATGAAATCGTGTATTAGAAAGTTATCGAAATCCGGGCATTTGGTCTAGTGGTATGATTCTCGCTTTGGGTGCGAGAGGTCCCGAGTTCGATTCTCGGAATGCCCCTTTTGTGTAGCACTTAAATCTACTTCTGTTGGCTGCTCCAGGATTTTTCATATATACTTCAGGACATAAAAAAGTTAAAACAAGGTACCTGAAAAGATGGATTGTTCTACCTTCTAGATCAAATTGATCTAATGAAAGCACAATGTGATCCTAAGACCCCTTAGAAAATTTAAGCATCTTATCATATATTGAAACTTGAGGCTCATACATGTGTGTGTTTTGTAAGATGCCTATATTGTCACACAGTTGAATATTATATACCTGAGACAGAAAGCACCAAACCAACATCTTGAGATGAAAAGCTCAAGCCTCCATATTTTTTATCACTCACAGCCCAGAGAGAAAATATCTGTAGTAAGTGAGTGATGCTTAATGAGAAACCATATATTAACCTACTGAATTTGTAACATGAGCAGATTAACATGGAAGAGAGCAAAATATTGAGCAAAATGGATAGTTCAAAAAGTTCTTTTCGAGATTATCAGGTAGTAAAACTGTTCATGCTGATTCTTTTTTGTTTCTAAGTCTAAAAGTTCGAGTGAAACACACAAAACAGTGACAAAAGACAAGTCCTGAAATGCTAAAAGTCATGCCATAGCAGCAAGAGAACACTTTCGGATTATATCATACCTCGGCATATGCTGTATCATGGAGAGAGAAAACACAATAAAGTGTGATTGCCGACATCAATGGCCAATTTTTCAGTAAGCTCTTACTAGAAGCCAATCCTCTTCCTTTAGTTGATTCACTGATCACTTCTGAGTCTGACCCACCTACCGATGCCTCTAGAGCTTCAAATGATCCATCTTCTACATCTTTATCATGGTGCATGTGCAAAGTTTCCTAAAGTAGACAGTTGGAACAACAAGTAAAAAGACTTAAATCTTTTCTTTGGTGATTGATACTTGACCAGTTGACCACGAAGATTCATGCCCTTTTAAAATATTGATTTTTAAACAACAATTATGTTCAGGAATATGAACAGATATGTTTTGTCACAGAGAATATTGCAGAATGAAACTCTCGGCAGCAAATGGGAAGAAAAGGAATGGAAATGAACCTCTATATGCAGTGTAAAGAAGAAATTTTTAGTTTGACTACTTAAATTATGCGGTAATTTAGAAGACTACAGGGAGGGGAAAAAAGGTTTCAAATTATGGATAAATACAATATATCCAAAGAAGATTTCCAATAGCACAGTTTGCTCAGCAAACTACTTAAACTTTGTGCACTATATGTTGAGACCTTATTCTGGGTGATTGAGAAGCTATGTAAGGCAGCAAACACAACCATACCCTGCAGACTAGTTGGTAGTTGATCTTGCTTCTATATATTGATATGATGATTTCACACATAACACACGGATACACATGTGAAGGGAGGCAAAATTAAGAGGTTAGTTGCAACTTACCGGAAGCCAGAAACAGGCTATGAACGCACCGACTGCAATAAGTGATATGCATAAGCAGGGTAGAAAGTATGGAAACCTAAAATCAGTTGCAAAATAAAATTTTTCATCAAACAAAATAATGGGCCAATAAAACCAAAACAAGAATCGACGCCATTTTTACCTCCCAAATAAGGACTCTTGAGAAAATATTCTTGGGTACTTTTCAGCAGGCTGATAAAAGTCATATAACAAGCACAGTGAGAAAATGCTAAGGTGATGAAAGAAACAACTAATGGAAATTCTCGTAAATGAAAAAAAACTATGGTAAAGACTAATGAATTGTCATATGTTCCAAGAAGGAAAAAGAATGCTGACATACTATAAGGGTTCCAAATATTGTAGTGTGAAATAGGAAATAACACAAAGCATACAAGGTACGCGCAAAAATTGTTATACTAACAACATATTATCAAGCTATCAAGTCATTTTTTTAGAGCCTGCCATTAATATTCTTGAACAGAGCAAGCAGTCAAAATATCACCTGTGAAAGGAAACCGCCAATAGCTGGACCGATAACCAGAGCAATCGCCCGTGATGAAGTGACCTAAACTTTCATTAATTAGATCTAAATTAGGAAGAACAATAAGAATCACAAAAGGAAATTGATGTATGAGAAACTTCTTACGAGTGATAATCCTAGAGCTTGATGTTCTTTCCGGCACACTTCTGATGCATATGCCTGAAAATGAAATGAATCAATTTCGATAGGACTAATAACACATCACATGCAGGCTGCCATAATAGCTTGCTTTATTGTTCACATAATGCTAAATACCTTTATTGGTCCTAGTAAACCACAAAGAAGTCCAAGAAGTGCTCTTGTTACAATTGCCATCCAATAACTTGTGCTAAGTCCAAAAAGAGTATTGAAAATGATTCTGAAATTGAAGGCAGACCATACACAGAATTAAGAACTAGGTAAAAATAACAGTTCAAACCATAAGAATCAAATAAAAATCTAATAATATCTGTCACATATTGGTGCTTCGATATTACTTACACTGAGAGAATACTAATCACTATGACTGGTTTTCTCCCATATCTATCAGCCACCACTCCCCACAGGACCGCAGTTAAAGTTCTTCCGCACATATAAGCAGTTCCTTTAACCGGAAACAAGGTTTAACAAATATGGTCTCATAAATGCAAATTTTAACAGACTAGATGAAAAGTTTTCGAGTAGTGTGTGTGTTAGCTGGGTGAGCAATCTGTGTATGTATTAAATGCAACACAACAAATACCCACCCACAAAACCTGCGAAAAATCCAATATCTTCTTCTTGCTTTGCAACGTGCAAATCTCTTATCTGTTTTTGTAATGAAAAGAAAAACCAACATTAAAAGCTATTTAAGAACTATAAATAAATTATTATTGAGTAAAGGTTTTCTGTTTTGATAGCCCATGAACATTATCCTGGTTACTGAAAAAAAAAAAGTGTTTGCATTGCACGTACCATGAAATATAAGTATGGGAACAATGATTGAATCGGCAAAGCTGAAAAGCAATGGTTTAGCAATTGCATATTAGTAATAAACAGATGCAGAAAAAGCACTAGAACTTCAAATCGGAGAGGTTTTGGAATGAAAAAAAATAAGAGTTATTTATTAACATAAGCTAACATGAATAGCACTATTTAATGCAAAACGAGTTTATTCAATATCATTTCACCTCAGATGATTAGGCAGATGGGTCCATCCACATCAATCAGTTCATTTTGGAACAACACAGAGTGTCCCCATGTATTATTTAAACATACCGTACTTCTGCGAATTGTGATAGCGATCTGTTCAATCGATTGAATCTAGCGGTGGAACTTCGACATCTAACAGAGATGCCTAATTCTCTGTTTGCTTACTATTGGAAATGCTCTTGTTTGTTATAGCAGCAACTGTCAGCATCTCAACTTTCCACCTCTACTTTTAATAAGTTGTGGTCCTCCACACAGATGAACTAAGTTGGCGATCCCCAGGATACTTTTCTTTTCCCATTTGTTTACTTTGTTATACCATAATTAAACCACTTCTTTCATATGGAAATCAAAGGGAAACACAAAAATACACATCTTTGTTTCTGCATATTAAACTGAAATCCAAAAGAAAAGAAAAAAATTCTAATCCTCACAACAGCAAATGCAACATAACACAAAGGAAACCCAAGATAAATATTATTAAGAACTCTCACCAGAGCACAATGTGACTACCCATATGTAGAAGAACTCCTTGTATGGTATCCCAGTTTGGATCTCATTCTTCTGGTCAAGCTTACAACCTGGGCAGCTCGCATGGTAGACCTTCTTCAACAATGGCTCGCTTGGTGCCGCCATTTCCGTTTCAAACCCCCCCCCCCCAGTTACTTGGAAACTTTTGGCACAAGTTTGAGACAAAGAAAGAGAAGCCGAAGCTCCCCTATTTAAAGGGTAGCACTTGGCGTGCAAGTTGCACCGGTAATTAATTACCACTTCGATATTATCTATTGTCGGCCGGTTGACTTTGAGGGGAGGTAAATAAATCACCAATAGCAGCCGTTGAGCTGCTTTTTTCCGATCTACGTGAAATTGACATAAATAAAACTACAGAGAGCTATGATCTTCAAAGTTATAATAGAAATAAAAAATATTATCTGTTCAGTAGATAATTATTATTATTATTTAGATATATAATCTTGTATATTATTTTTTGACAATTATATTATATTAATATTTTATCAGATAAAAGACGTATATATTCTTAACTGAGAGAAATATATATATATCAAAATAAGGGTATTGATATCTTTTATAATTAACTTGATGAAAATTTAATTATATTTTATCTATTTAATTATTTTTTATTATTTATATATATCTCTTATTAGTTTAAGATTGATTTAAATTAAATTTTAATAGATAGAGATAGAGAATTATATTTAAATTAAATTTTATCTCCAAATAATTAAATTTAAATTATTTAATATTAAATGATACCTCCTATAATTAAGGCATAATTATATTTAAGAGAGAAATTTTAATGGAAGAAAAGACGGTGTAGAATGCTTCTTTGGTACCGTAAAAGGTAATTGTTTATCAATCAGTTTGATGAAGATTTAACGGTTAAGATCTTCAAAGGTATAATAGAAACTATTTTTCTTAAGTAATGTGGTTTTGGAATCGATACCGGATATAAAAACTGGCTATTATAACCGTCGAATTTAGATTATAATTTTAAAAGGGGCAGTAAAGTATTTGCTAATATAATTTCTTCCCTTTCCTTAATATTCTTATAACTATTTTTTATTTTATTTTTTCTCATACTTAGATATTAGTGCATATATAATAACTTCTAAAATGCATATATACAATGCCCAGTAGTTACATCTTAGATGCTGTCCACTAGGACATATCTTGAGATATATGCTAACACATCAAATTACATATATGAGAGGTGTTGATCACACCCCCCCCCCCCCCCCAAAAAAATAATATATATAGTCATAGAATTTAAGTAGGATAATTAATGTATCAGCACATATTTAACACTGAGCTTACTGAAATTCCAACCCCATGCCTTTGTATATTAAGTGGCCTGGTAATATAGAGTATATAATAAGAGATAGATTAGACTTTATTCATGACTTACTCAATGAAATCAATGTGGATTTGAATACTAAATTGAACTCCAATGGTAGGATATCCCCTCTCAATTGGAAAATTTCAAGTAGGGCTTGTGTAATTTAATTATATTTAATTTTTTTGACTTAGTATATAAAATTGACTGCGTGTATTTTAATATAAAATTTATATATATATGGTGCATATTTAAATTTTAAATTGGCTAATGTCTTATTTATGAGCAACTTTGTGATTTTTAATACCTACATTAGAGCATGTGAAATCATAGTGACACCTTGAGAATATAAGTATGTCATCATATAATTGCATGCATGCAACTTGAATGAGTAATTGTAATCATGATTAGAAATAATCAATCAATCAATCAATTCATTTAGAATAATTAGTATACTACATTCCACATCTAATCTTTATTATCATTCTCACATCTTATATAGATGAATATTTTTTTTAAATATCATGATGTTAAATTACATAATTATTATTATATATATATAAGTGATATTAAAACTATTGTCAACCTTAGTGCATGGTACGTTATATATAGGAAAGGCCAAGGATCTACCACGTGTAATTTGCAATTAAATCCAAAGTGGGCCTAAAAATATATTAAAGGACATGGTTTCTATTCTATGAAAAAGATCATTTTGGCCCCTAATGGAGAACTTATATTGACATTGGTACCTTCATGTACAACATTCCATAGACGAGGAAGTTTCCTTCTGACAGCATCCCTTCTCCAATCCTCATCAAACTCTCTCTTTGTTGGTCGGCTTGAGATGATACATTGATGTCATGCAAATATATATATATATATATATGAGATATAATTTATTGGTTGAAGGTGATAGAAGTCTTTGTGATCTTGTTGTTGGACTAAGAAGATTTTGAATCACGAAGCAACGAGGAAGGTACATGGATGTACTCATGATGGTGATATCTTAGTGTAGTTGCCATCAAACACGGTGTAGACATCGTTTTAATTAGATGGAATAAGTGTGCTATTTCTATGATAAATCTTCTTTATTCTAAAGTTATTCAAATTTTTACTCATGCCGCATTAGATGTTCGGTGCATCAGTTAACGATCGAGCTGCTGATGATTTAGGCAACCTAATATTCCAAATATTCATTTTCATAAGGTGCGATTCTCACCTAAGATTTTGATAACCTAATCCGTCCTTCTCTACTAGCTTTTAAGGATCTAGAGAAGATGGACTAACTCTTCCACGCCAAATAAAGTGATAAAGAAGTTTGATATCTAATGCCTGACGCTAGTAGAAGATACTCCTCCAATACTAAGTCTCCATCAACTACAAAGATCAACCTACTAAGGATTGGGTAATGTCGGTTTTGAGTTAATGAGGGATTCTAATCTGATTCAGTAACCAAATGTTTTTATTATTTCTTTTTATAATCAAATTCAGTCTTAAATAAATAATACTGATAAATATATCTTATCTCTTGTACTTATGCTTAAAATTATTTTGCCCTCTTATACTTCAAAAAGTCTCAAACCAGTCCATGTACTTATGACTAAAGTAAAACAGTTATTTTTTCAATTAAACTTAACTGAACGACATCAAAATAACTAAAACATCCTTATCGTGTTTGTCAGAGCAAACATACAGATTTTGATATAATACAACAAAATTATCAAAATAGTCAAAATACTCGGTTAAATTTAGCAGAAAAATTAACAGTCTCATTTTAGTTATAAATACAGAGACTGATTTGAGACTTTTGAAAGTACGACAGAGTAAATTAATTTTGAGCATAAATATAAATAAAATATATTTAACCCTAAATAATAACAAATAAATTCTAATACTATTTTACATTAATTCAACTTTTCCTCTTGACATAACTTAGGACTATCAATTTCCAATCTTTGTCAATCTTTTCTCTCTTTTCTCTCCTCTCTCCATCAATTAGGGTATCAAATTGTGTGACCAAGACTTTGTCCTCTGCCATGTAACATCATATGTTACAATGTTGAACAAAATTCCATCCCAAACAACAAGCAAACAACTTATGGACTCACTACCTTCCACACGTAGCAAAATTGGTTTCCTTAGAGGGCAAGTTCTTAGATTCATTAAAGTAATAATACTCATTATTAATGTTCTAATCCCAATTTGACCACAATAATTGCTTGGTTTACTTATTTGATGCTTCTTCTTATCTTCTACCAATGTTATGAGTCTTTTGATCCATCATTAATTAAAGAAGACTAAAAATATTAGATTAGAAACTAAGGCCATAAAGTTGTGGAATGAGTAGAGATGCAGATTAGTAGCTAATTATACTTGGATATTTTTATATAATTGCTAGTGAAAACTTTTAAAATATTATATTGTCCATGAATTCCTAAATATATCATAATTAAAATTAATTTTCTCTTTTAAAAGTATCATTTTTGATTAAAATTAAATTTAGATAATAAAAACATTTTCCTCTGGTATAAATTGTTCAAAAATAGTTTGTAAGAGCAATTATAATCGCTAGAGGAAGGGCTTGAACCTTCGACCTTGTGGTTAACAGCCACACGCTCTAACCAACTGAGCTACCCCAGCTTACTATAAGTTTCTTTAATTCAAAATTCAAAGAAAAGAATGAAAAATTCTAGAGTATTAACTTTGGATTAATAGATAGATGCATGTAATTAGATTAAGAATATGGTACCAAATATTTCATCTAGTGAGGCCCGTGATCACAAAATTTTCATTTTGTCAACATATATTTTTTTAATCTTTTCTCTCACTGCTATTAAGAAAGCTCATATGACTTGGTAGCAGGGATTTACCTCTACCTGGGGGGAGTTTGTTCTATTATTGAGTTGGTAGATATTTTGTATAGGGATACACAGAGTATTTTGTCCAGGTATCTGACCTTTTTTACTCTCTTTTTGTGGCAATATAAGTACTTTCTTACCCAAAAAGAAGAAGAAGAAAAAAAAAAAGAAACCAAAAGAAAAAGAAGCCCAAAAAGGCCTAATAAGCATTGTATATAAGATATAATATATTGGGCAAGTTTGGGCTTCTCTTTGGATTGTTTAAATTCCAGATAGATCTTTCTTCTCTCCTTCTTGTGAATATATTTAGGCCCTATCGAAACTACTCGGGAGTAGCCTTCATCTCAGTTTGAATGTCAGGCTTGAGCTCACTAATAAAGATACTCTTCAAGACTAAGTTGACCAGATAATGACTTGATTACAGATTTGTTTGAACTCTTCCGAGTAAGCTTGAACTGTTGTTAATTGAGTTAGCTTAGTTAATGTGATCTAAAAGTCTTCGTACTGAGTTTGACCAAATCGAGCACATATTGCATCTATAAAGTTTTGTCAAGATTCGAATGATATAATTCGCTCAACTGACTTGTATCACCTAATCACCACACCCTCAAAGTAGAATAATGTTAGCTGAACCTTTTAGTAGTTGAGCATGTCATGGTATATGCAAAACTACTTCACTAGATAAATCCATAACAGTAGGTCTCTAAATAATTTCAAAAATTTGATGGTCCAAGCTTGGATATCTCATTTCGGTCTCGTGCCGGGTGGTAAAATTATATAAAAAAAACCGATTTGTGAATAAAGAAAACCTAGAGGTGAAGACGAAATAGGGAAATAGAAACATGAAATGGTCATTTCTGATTCATTTTAGGATAATAATTACAATTTGCAGGGGGTGATTTGCAAAATAAATAAAAATTAATTTATACCTATTGGAGGTGCGGGGAATCGAACCCCGTGCCTCTCGCATGCGAAGCGAGCGCTCTACCATATGAGCTACACCCCCCGTTTTGTTCATTTCTCGAACTGAGTAAGATATTACTACTAAAAAACTTTAGCCAGATAATATTTATTAAATATTCTATAAAAGTGCTACATGAGTATGATCCAACCCCGTTATAATATAGCTTAAGAAAGTTACGTTAGTTATTCAATCTATATATCTATTAGCATGTCTAACACTTTTCTTGTTTACAAGTGTAATATATCATTAATATTCTACATGGAAAAATAAAAAAAATTAAAAAGAAAAGTAAGGAGAAAAAAAGAAGGATGGAAAATGGGCCCCCAGTCCCACTAACTGGGCTGCCCAAAAAAAAAAGGGGTTCAAGATAAACCTATAGTCTTGCGCACTAAATTTTGGACCCCACCAAAGGGGAATTTTGAGGCATGCAGGCTATGAATCAAACGATCATAATTCCAATTTCCAATCAAGCTACAATTTTAGACGGCTCAACAGTCAACCCACATATAAGTAACGTGTCAAACCCTTCCAATGGCCAAACGTCTAATAACCGGCTTTTGTAGGGACCAGAATGATAAATTTCCCTTTTTTAACTTCTCCCTCTCTCTCCTTTCCTCGTGCGACGAGAAGCGTTGAGATCCCGGATCTCTGACACACTCCAGCTCACCAACGATTGGACCGAATTATAAAAAAGAAATTTCTTTTTGTTTTTTTTTAATATACTTACCTAATTTTGTGATTATAAAAACAAGGTATATTTTTATTTATTTTTAACATATAGTTAAGAATATGTAGATGAGTGAAATTAAGTATAGATATAAATTCAAATAAGAGGTAATTTTTTAATTTTTAAAAGTTAAAAGCAGAATGCATGGGCCAAGGCATTTAATTCAATATTGAGATGATAGGGTTAAAAGTAATAATATTGGCAAAGTTAGGGTGTATTTAGTAAAATATATAAAAGAAAAATGGCATAAAACGATAAAAGCAATAAATAAACTAAATTTCGGACCACCTGAGATCGGAATTATCGAGAGAGGGAGGGGGAGAGAGAGAGGAGTCAAAGAACGGAGTAGGCGTCGCCATCTTCCAATCCTTGCTATGAGATTTTTTCTCCCCTCCAAATTCTAGGGTTTCTCCTTTCTTGCCGCCGAATTGAGGGATCCTCTCGTCCGGGATCGGTCCAAGATCGTTCCTTTCCCTCTCGATCTACGAATCCCTCCTCGGTGTTGGTCCTCCAGTTGTCTTTTGTACTCTTCTGCTGCCGTCCCTCTTTACCTCTCTGCTTCTGGCGAGGGCTCGTGGCCTGAGGCGCTTTGCTTCTGCTGTACGGATAAGGGTTGGAGACTTGTCTTTCTCGGTGGTGGGTTTGCTGTTGTTTTGCCTCTTTTAGAAAGGTTGCTGCTTTGGTTATTCCGGAATCTTCTTCTTGGAGCTAGAAAGGTGCTGCCTTTCGGTGGAAATTGGGGTTCCTGGGTTGCGATTTGATCTGGATTTTTGGGAGTGGTGGTGAGGATGATGGTGGTTGTGGATGGGGAGTAGGAAAGTTGGGGTTGGCGCAGAAGATGGTAAGGGAGCCGTTGGAGGGATGCCGGGATTCGCGTCTTCGATTCCAGGAGCTCAAACAGTGTATGTGGATCATTTCTTGGCACTTTATGATCTTTGGATTGATTTTAATGGTGATTTAATTTTTTTGTGATTTAGCTCTATGCAGCTTATGATCATACTTAAATTATTGATAGTTATTTGAGTTCGTTCCTATTTTATTTACTTTATTTTCTCGTTCCATGGGATGAAAGATGTCTCTTTTTCTTCATGTTCCCGTTAGTGGAACTGCAAAAGTGCAGTAGGGCACACATTACTGATACCTTCATTTAGTTGCGTAGTACAACAGTACGGTGAGGTTTGGGTTTTCCGCATTAGGCTAGTTGAGATATTAAATCCCTATGCGGGAGCATTATTTTTAATAGGCTCTCTATGGATTTGCCTATTTGTTGCATGAGGAAGGATTCAACAGAGAAGAGTCTCTATAGAAATTTGTTGTTGATAATGTAACATTTTGATCAAACCTTTATTATAGTTGCTTCTATGTTGGAAGTAGTAACAAAATGTACTCCAAAAGCAGGTAGCTGTATTTCTGAACTGAATTAAGATTGTGGTATGATGAATTCAATGTTGAAATGGCAATGGTCTCACAATAACAAGTTATCTTATGAGTAATACCATGTATTATCTTAGAGTTAATGTTGGTGATGATTTTTATGCAGGATATTGGATAATTTAGGATAATCATGCTCATTAGTTGACATGGTCATGCATAACAAATATGTCTTGAGTGTTAAAATGTATCCTGTCTTAGAGTTGGTCTGGAAGTTGATTTTGGGGTAGGTTAGGAAAATTGGATGCGAATTGGCTGACATGGTACTTTATTTTGTTACACACTCTTATGAGCAGAAGAACACTCTTTGTTTTCTTTTCTTTTTTTGCTGTTGTTCCAGGGTATAGTTATGTTCATGCAAAAGTTGCCAGAGACAAAGTAGGAAGAACACTACATTTCTTGCTAATATTGTACGAATAGTTGTAGTATTGTACAAGGGTAACCATTCAGTTAGTAAATGTGTAGATCCATCAAGAAAGAGATAATTAAAGATTATCATTCAATTTATTATGTTTAGATCCTAGCAATCATGGGATATTTTGGTTAGGGAGTTGACTTGACATTTAATTATTTGGTGGCTTTCCTGGACAAAGGGATAATGAAGCAGTTGATAATTTGTAGCACTTCTGTTAAGAAGATACTGTCGGATCAATACTGTACAGAATTGCAAATGTATAGAAAGATGTGCTATTTGATCTCATAGAGAGACTGCTCCATGACTGATTATAATACTCATGAGCTTGCCAAACTGCCTCCTTTTGCATGTCTCATCAGATGAAAGTTTTAATTCGTTATAACGCAGTATAATTGTTCAGCTATTTGTTACTATCTTCTCTGCGATATTTTTCCATGTTAGACTAATGCTTCTCTTTGCATCTCTAAGTGTTGCAGAGGGAAACAGAATGCACCCTTCTAGAATTTCAGAATTTGAGGCAATTCATCAAACTATCGGATTTCGAGTAGACGATGCTTCTGATATAAGCAGAAGTATGTTCTTGTTTCCTTGGTTGGACATGTACTTGCCTAAAGTGCCCCTATCATTCCATATATTCTTATTGCATTCCACAATATACTCATGGTGGTCATATGATATAGTCTAACATTATGTGCATTGGTTCTTCCTCTAATTGAAATAGGATATGGTTCAGTACTGACATAAAAGGCAATTGGTTCCCTGTGGTTGAACTAAGCTACGTATGAACAACTATCGGAACCTAGTAGATCCTATTATGCTTACACTTTCTCTGTCCTTTTGCAGATCCTGCGTATAATATAAAGTCAAGTGGACAAGCTGTTGGTTCCGATCTGCCTCATTTTGGTGCTTTTACTAAAGTGAGCACTAGCTTATCTTAATGTATCACATGCTCTTACTGTCCAGAAAGTTACATCTGTTTATGCCTGCTGTTGACGTCCTGAATTGATTCTTCGCCATTTACAGGCTCTCACTTCGACTGATAATACTCCATCAGCTAGAGTTGGGTCTCTGACAGTGCCCCAAGAAAAGGGACAACAACCTAATCTGGTGCCATTTTCTAGTGGTCATTTTGAGAACTGGGGCGAGTCCACAATGGCAGATGGAAGTCCTAGGACTGACACATCTACGGATGTCGACACTGATGAGAAGAACCAGAGGGTTGATCCACTTCCTGCATTTCCCTTTTTATTTATATCATTGGTGCTCCTGATGATTTTATTATTTTATTATTTGTATAATAAGATGGTTGAAAACATAAACACTTTGGCAGAGCATATAAATGACAATTTTGAGCAGTAGATATCATATGAATACAGAGAATGGCACTGTTAGAAGATGAACGAAGAGGTGAACTATTTCATACACTTCTGCCGAGTGCAATGTAGTGATGTATGAAATTATGAATATACAGTGAAGATTGTCCTATCGAGAGAAAATGAAGAGGGGGGAGGGTATATGATATATTATATATCTCTAAATTGTCAACTTTAGGACTTATATCATAGTGTAACCCATCATTAGGTAGAATGTCTTCCATTTACTGTGAAGAAGCATCTCATAGTGATTAGTTCATCTAAGGTGAAATGAAGCTTGCTAATTATTTAGACCTAAAATGTATTTGTAGTGTGATATTTAACTGGAAGTAGCTTGAAATGAGATTGAGAGTAAATTCCAAGGATCTTATGGTAGTTGCATAGGTTAATTCTTAAGGGGATCCATTTTGCTTTCTGCAGATTGCGTCAGAAACAGGATTAGCATGTCATTAGTAGAGAAATCTTTTTAATATAGACATAAGATCATACTTTGTCAGGTGTCATTTGTTCTACTTACAGATAATTGTCTTGTGATTTCATCCATGGAATCGAGAAATATTTGCCCACCAAGCTCATGCATCCTAGGTTTGTACTTGAGCTATAACTTTTTATTTGTTTTCTTTTTAGCTTCCATTTTTTTTAATATGGTCTGTGTGCAGTTATAGTTGTCATTTCCTGCAGGTTTTTACCTTATACAGAATTTTTAGCTTGTTGACAAATCAAGTTCTCATTTTATTGTTTAATACATCTGAATTTCTAGTCTGTATTTAAAGTATTTTTAGGCCTGATTAATTATGATCTTTAGGTAGTATGGTCATTTTTTATCAGTTGATTGATTATTCTTGTTTATCATTTCCAATGCGCAGATGGAACAAGGACAAGCTGCTGCTGTCGTGATGTCTGATTCTAGTGACAGATCAAAGGACAGATCTGGGGACCAAAAAGTAATAACTCTGTCTCCTGTAAGCTGCTAGTTTGTTTGGTAGTCATAAATAGAAATGATCTGATCAAACTTTTTGTCATAATAGACGCTTCGCCGGCTTGCACAAAATCGTGAAGCTGCCAGAAAAAGTCGTTTGAGGAAAAAGGTATCTTGATATAACACTTTCTTCTTTTCGCATTGAACATGAGTTTCTTTTTTTTCCCTAAAAATAAGTAACTTATCTTCCAACTTCTTTTAATGGGGTCACCCGCTCAATTACATTGTATTTGGTTGATAGTACAATAGCTTCACTGTATTCATATCCCCTACCGCCGAATAATTAAGATCCATTAATATAAATTGAGATTTTCTGGACTTTTCACTAGCTAAATGTTTATTCATACTCCCCATGTTTTTTCTGTGGAAAATAAGTTGTTGCCCTATATCTCAACATGAGATGATCAAGAAGAGTGGTGGACAATGGACACCAGAAGGGGCTGCTACTTATCTTTTAGTTTCAGATGTTCTTCTAAACCAAGGTGAAAGGGAATATGGATGCTGAATGTTGATGCTTAATGGTACCGAAACTATTTCTAATTTCCCTCCAATTGGTTAGAGAAAGAAGCTAGATAATATGCTTATAATCCTTTATGAACTAGTCTGCGGTAATAGACAGTCAGCTATCTCTGGCAATAGTCCAAGTGTCATCTATTGCCTTCAAACAAGCATGAAATTGTAAAGTGAATCTCTTTGTGTGAGACTATGGTTAAAGAAGGCCTAGACAGGGTCCGTTGATGTCCAAAAATGGGAAAAAAGGGGATGCTCCGCATAGTATGAAACTATGAATTGAACTGTGTGAAATCAGCAGCAGCTATTGGTTTATTTATGTTGAAGAGTAGCTATATGGCTTTAAATGGCAGAAAATCATGAAGGAAAGAAACCATTCTGAGCAAAGCTGGAAACAATGATGAAGAAATTCAAACTCTCAAGATCCCCTTCTAGAAGTTTAACTATAATTAAACTCTAATGCTTACCTAAAGCATCAGGAAGAAGGATGTCTAGCTTCATTCACCACGACAGATCTTTTGGTACACAGTACAATGCTTTTAAATCTAACAAAACTCTTCTGACTGCATGACATGTGAATATTAAAATATGAACAGAAATTATGTCGCTGCTAATTTATGCTCTTTGAAGCTCTCATTAAAGATGTAGGAACTAGGAAAGAATAAAGAACTCTAGTTTGGAGTAAAATGTTCGAATGATGAGTCAGATAGTAGTTGCTAGGGTCCAATATATGATGTATATCTGTATTCAGATATTGGTATCATAAAAAGTTACTTTGAGCTTGATAGAACCCAATGAATATGAAATATATTTGATCTTGCAGTTAATGTGTATCCATATAGTGCACATATTTACTATATTATTCCTTATCTGGGCAATAAGCAAGATAGTTTTGTTTGCTCCTTTTAAAGGAAATCTGCTCAGTGCTACCCTGGTCATATATGTCAAGATTTTTGATATTCATTGTATTCACATTTTCTCCCATTTGATCTCAGTTCTTGTATTTGGTTGGCAATTTGTTGCCAATACGTTGTTAGGAACCTTATCAACTTGCTTCATTTTTTTTTAGATATGATACTGATAATGATCATTTTATACAAGGCATATGTTCAACAACTAGAGAACAGTAGGCTGAAACTTACGCAATTAGAGCAAGAACTCCAACGAGCTCGCCAGCAGGTACACTTTTGTTAATTCATACTCTACCCATCTTATAGATGCCATTCTCTGGTGAGTCTGGCCTGAAGATTGATATCTAGTTTCTTTACCTAGAATTTTTTTTTGACAGGGTATCTTCATTTCTAGCTCAGGAGATCAGTCCCATGCAATGAGTGGAAATGGTAATTGCAGTTGTCTTTTTAAATTTTCATTCTATTTCCTTTCCAATCTGCTGAGAAACCGCCATTCAAATGTTTAGGTTTTAGATAGTATATTCAGCACCAGTGATACTGTTTGACATTATACAATCTTATGCTAGGTCGAGTCTTAGTTGCCTATTCATTTGAAAAGAAATAACTGTAAGTTGTTTTATAGGGGCTTTGGCTTTTGACCTAGAATATGCTCGGTGGCTGGAAGAGCATAATAGACAGATAAATGAGCTAAGGGCTGCAGTAAATGCTCATGCAAGTGATGATGATCTCCGAGTTACTGTAGAAGGCATCATGTCGCACTATGATGAAATCTTCAGGCTCAAGGGTATTGCTTCTAAGGCAGATGTATTTCACATATTATCAGGCATGTGGAAGACACCAGCAGAGAGGTGTTTTCTCTGGCTTGGTGGTTTCCGTTCGTCAGAGCTTTTAAAGGTGAAAATTTTGTACTTTAGTCCTTGTTTAAAGTTCTACTAGAGAAAAATAAGTTTAGTTAAAATAAATTAGAAGGAACCACTATCCTTGAAGATAGTTATATTCATATTTTGAATATAGAGTTACATTTATATAGAGTTTAATTTATGTGATGACAGGGAGCAACAGAGAAAAGGAGAAAATAATCTGTGAATGTTAGAAATGAGTTAAATAGAAATTCTATGAGGTTTACAGCAGATTGACCAATTTTTTATTGTTGATTTGTTTATTACTTATGGTGCTACATTTTGCAGCTACTTATAAATCAGCTAGAGCCTCTAACAGAGCAACAATTGATGGGGTTATGCAATCTTCAGCAATCTTCTCAACAGGCTGAGGATGCTCTATCTCAAGGTATGGAGGCATTGCAACAATCCTTGGCAGAAACATTGGCTGGGTCTCTTGGACCAACAGGGTCTTCAGGGAATGTTGCAAACTACATGGGCCAGATGGCCATGGCCATGGGGAAACTTGGAACCCTTGAGAACTTCCTTCGTCAGGTAAAATCTTGTGGATCTTGCAAATTAAATTTGTTTATGGTATATTGTACAGAGTTGTGTAACTATTGCTATTTATTCATTATGGAAGTTGTTCATCTATGGTATTCAAATGTATTTCTGGTTCGCAGTGTCTCAAGTATAGTACAATCTTCATGGTTTTAATAGGAAATAATTTGTTATAAAATGTATTGCCCTTACTTTCTCCAGGCCGACAACCTGCGGCAGCAGACCTTGCGACAGTTGCATAAAACATTAACGATCCGCCAATCTGCACGTGCTCTACTTGCAATAAGCGATTATTTCTCAAGGCTGCGTGCCTTGAGTTCTCTATGGCTTGCTCGGCCACGGGAGTAGGAGCAAAATTTGATTCAGTTCAGATGTTTCTTGGCATCTTTTGAGGGTTTGTCATTCATACAGTTCCATCTGGCAATCACATTGGTTCCAAGAGAGATCTGGTGGTGATAGGATGCGAGGGTGATGCTGGAGCTTCACATCTAGTTATTTATAGTTGGGTTAACAATTATTTTCTCACTGTATCATTATCTAGTGCAAGTATGGTCTTTTGTTGTTCCCTATGCTTGTTAGTCCCACTGCTCTTAGTTGCAGTAATGTTGTTGTACACTCTCTAACTTAGCGTACCAATGGTGAAGCACCACGTCTTCCATGACATAGCAGCAGTTGCTTCTTTAAGCTTGGCTTGTATCAAAATTATCTGGATGGATTGTGGTATACTTGCAATTCCAATAAAAGTTTGTGGAACAAGTACTCATTCTCTATGGTTTTTCCGTTCCATATCTTTTCAGGGTCATTCTTTTGAGATTTGTAAAGGGGATAACTCTATTCACATTTTAGGGAGAGAGGAAGAGATGGGATCATGGGACTTCTAGAGAGAAATGAGGAATAGTTGTACTCCTTGACATGGAAATTCTTAGCAGAGTTTAAAACTAAATATTGTAAATATGATGGGTAAATTATAGTTTACTCTTGTGTTATTTAGCCAGATTCCAACAATTATAGTTGTAATTGGTTGTCAGTTGTTGATGGGATGTGTAAAAGCTTTAATTACTATCACAAAAGTATAAAGATACAAACTGATTTAGATGATGAGATGAATGATGACAGGGTAGTTTAGTCACTTAGCAATTTACTTATGGTAAGAAATAATGACACTAATGATGGAAGGGATAGTTTGGTTATTTGTAACAACAGTTACATTTTGATTTCCATCACAAGAGATTAAAAAATTGTTTAGATTTAAAAGACATGATTATAAGTTAAAATTGAGCCAAACCATAAAAAGAGTAAAATATAATTTTTAATCTCTACTGTTTCTCATATGTAATTTATTTTTCTTCATATAAGATTTACTCATCAACATATTAGAATATCCTATGTGGTTTGCTTGGTTGGGGGTAAAAATTTAATAAACAGAGATAGAGTGGGTAGTGAAAAGATTAAGATCGGAAAATTAATAAAAAGAAGAAGAAGGAAGTGTTACTTAACTCGTGTATAATTTGAAAAGTTAATTACGTATATCTACTGAATTATAAAAGTGTACAATTTGCCCCCTGAATTATTTAGAAAATTAATTAAAAAAATCTTATAAAAGCTTGGAGATGTTACTTGTTAAATAGTATAAAGGAGAATTTGTGTCTAAAAGAGATTAGGATAATTAATCCTAATTTTAATCTTGCCAAGTGGACATCCACGTGGGCGGTGGGCTCCACAGCGATATCAACATCCATATCCTAATCTGCTGTCCGACCAAAACCCACAGTTTCTGCGACACCGACAGGTGTCGCAATGTCTACCGTCAATTTCGTGCAACCCATGGATTTCACTGCCGGATGTTGATATGGGTTCAAAACCGGGGAAGCAAAATATCTGCGGACCGGTATATATCGGATCAGGAGAATGGGAGAGAGAGAGAGAGAGAGAGAGAAAGAAAAGAGCAGCGATACGATCCGATACTGTTACGGAGATGGCGCCGCTACCGTTCGCGACGGCCGCAAACACCCATTTCGCGCCGAATTCACCGATCGGACGGCTCTCCTCGTTCCAACGAACTTCCCGGTACCGCCCGGTAAGCATTCTCTCTTCTTTCTACACGTCTTTGTATTTATTCCCGGGAGAACAAGAGCGTACTTTTCTGTGTTCTTTCCTTACAATTGTCTGCAGTCTTGCTTAGTTTGGCTTAAGTTAGCTTAGATTATGCGGGGTTTACCAGCGATTCTTGAATTAGTCTACCAAGTTCGCGTCTTCCTGATGGTGGATTGGAAACGTCTCTTGGGTTAGAATTCAACAAGACCTAATTCTTCCTATTAACTGTTAGATGGCATCTATCCACTTTTGGCAATGCCAACTTGTTCAGTTGATCATAGCTGAGGAAGCTAGTTTTTCTAATCTGCCCTGTTGTTTTTTTTAGGGATTTTGATTCTTGAATTTGTTATATGAATTATATTCTCTTTTTACGCTTTTAAGATAATGAACCAATTTTGCTAGATGACACTCAAAAGTGGCATTGTTGATTGCATTATTTTTTAACAGCTCACCATGGGAGGCATGTTTATGTCTAGACATTGTAACTTAGATGTTGAAGTTTATGCATGTATGCTGTTTGTTTGATTTTTCTAGTACTTATGCTGATGAATATGTAGGTTACAACAGAAAGCCTCCTCAATGGCTCTGCTGCCTATTTTAGGCCCCATGTTTGTGGTTTAAGACTTTTGAGACTTAAAAAGCTGAAAGATTGCAAGACCATAAAAGGACATGGATGGCAGAAACCAATGAAGCTAGAAGTTCAAGGAAAAGGCAAAGTTCAAAATTGCTTTGAAACTGCACCATCGGTAGGAAAGCGAAGTCTTGAAGATGCGCAGCTATCTAATGGTCAGTAATAAGAAGCCACTCCATCTTGGCCAAATTTTACTCAGTTATCTTTTTAATCTATCAAGTAAAAAGTTGTACATGAGTTGGGAATGATATGCTTGGATTGTTTCATGCCAATATATGTGTTTGTGTGCACGTGCATAGCCGTGGTCGTGCACATGCATGCCTGCTTTTGTTTTTAGGGTTTATGGCTTTAAGGTTTAGGGTTTCAAGGTTTGGGGTTTAGAGACTTAAGGGCTTAAGGTCTAGGGTGTTTGTATGTGTTTATCTTGCACTTTACATCTTTCCCTCTACCCTGTGTCTCTCAAAGGTCCTTTTGTTGCAGATTCAGTAGTTGAAACACCATCTTTAAACTCCAAAGTCATTGAAAGTTCAAATGATCAACCTGTTAAACATAATGGTCCCAACCCTTCAGAGGGGCCTCCATCTCCGCTAGAGAAGAGATCTGTTTCTAATGGCCATCAAGCTGATAATGCACCATCTCTTTGCATTGCTGTTGTGGGAGCTACTGGTGAATTGGCAAGGAACAAGGTGTTTCCAGCATTATTTGCCCTGTATTATAGTGGGTTTCTTCCTCAGGTACGATTTTTCCCTGGTGATTGGTGCATAAAGTGGAAGCACTTCTACTTTTTTGTGGATAATCTAAGGCATATTGCTGAGCAAGTATAAACAAAATTTGAGTAACTACAAGCATGTCCAAGGAAAATTAAACATGTTGTAGGTTATACTTATAATGTTCCCCATGTCAATTAATAGACGATCATCATAAGTTTTAGGGTGTCTTCTTCAGATTAATATTTGATTGACTACAAGAAATGTCTGTACTTTGTTGACTTTTAATTTAGATATAGAGATGGAAATCTTATCATTGGCTTCAAGAAAGTTTAGCAATAAGACTTACTGGAGTTGAGATCATAAATTTTTGGAATATCCAACTCCTTGCATTTGTGTCATATAACATTATGATGCTGATATACAAGAAAACTAGATTAGTTCATTAATGAATAGATCTTGAAAATTCTCTAGTCTATTTATCAGCTGTTAATTTGGCGTTCATATGAGTAAGGTTATTCTTCTTGCTATCCCAATTGTCATGGTCATGGACTATATTAAATAAAAGGGCAGATTTTTGTTTGAGAATGAAAGTTCACGTGTCTCCTTGTGCCAGTGCAGTTGTGCTTCATCTCCCTGTCGTTAACTCAAAATATTACAGGTATAATATGGAATACCCGATGAATAAATAGGATTACATGCTGTAGGCCATTCCTTGCTCAAGCCCGTTTGGTTGGATAGTGGGAAGTTTGGAAATTACTTTAGCTCTTGGTATTCTCTCAATGAGATATCAAATTCTAAGGAACATACTGTATGATATTTTAGTGACAATCTTATCCTTGCCTAGAGAGAAGGCACCATCCCTTGGACATGGAAAACTCGATTATCTCTTTCCATGCATTGTATACTCTCCCTATTTGTACTTCTTCTACATCTATTATTCTGTTCTATCTCCTTCCGCTTTCTTGCCTCTAGGCTTATAACCCGCGTCTTACTATTTCCCTCTTTTCCTCTCATATCATCTTTGCCTGCTTCCTCTTGCTTCGTAAAATTGGACTTTTTTGACCTATACTGTCTCATTTCTCCTTTTGCACTTCGTGAAGTTTGTTCTAAATTATCTTCAAAGTTGGGCTCCAATATCCAAGATGAATTAATTTCTGAGACCTTTTAAGTTTGTGCTTAGGATGTTTCAAGGAACACAAACATGTTTTACATCCTGAAATTCAACTTCAACTAGATATTGATACTTCTGCCCATACACCTGATAGATCTGTTAGATTGAAATATTTAATGCTGTTTTCTGAATTCTTTTTTGTACATTATAAGTAGAATGCAGTTATGGAAACATATCATTTTCAACTATTTCATTCTGAAAATGACCTTTAAAGTTGAACTATTGCATTCTGTATTGGACCTTGCCGAGATAATAAAGAAAGGTTATCCTTTGAATTGCATGGTAGATTCTTAGAATTACTAAGGAGAAGTTATTCAATAGCTTATATCAATATTTCTTACTTTTACTATTTTACGTTATATTGAAATAGAAAAGGAGGAAAACAATGTTATGTGGAACTTTTAAATGATACGTACAGTGATACAACGAACAATCCGTTGATTTTTCCATTCTTGTTGTTTCATCTTGGTGGGACCAAGGTGAAAATGTTTCAAGTGAAAGTTGGCACCAGGTTTTTAAGGAAGACAGGGAAAAACTTGATAGAAACCTTGACAAAATATATGATAGTTCATGTGTTAGACTGGTGGGCCTGCCTCCAATTAGAGCTTAGTAAGAATCCAAGTAGCCCAGGCCATATTTCATAAATCTCTGCACAGAATGTATAACAAAGCATGCTCCTAGAAAAGAATTGCATTCCAATTACTAGTTCAGGTAATACAAAAGAAAATTTCAGGGGAGTAAAGTGATTTTTATCCAAAATATAAGAAGGTAAAATATATTTAACCCTAAATTAAGTGTTGTGAGACATTCGTGTATGTATGTAACTTCCTATGGTTTGGAAATTGAAACAAGACATCTTCGATAGTTAAACGTAAGTTTGTCTTGATGAATCATTATATTTATATTTGCAGCTCATTTAGGCATCTTTGCTGGTTTACTTCTTTACTTTCTTGAATCACTTATATTTGGTAAAATTTTCTTCAACATTATCACTGTCCAGTATTAGTGTGACCAAATACAACATTTTGGTCAAACTTTCTGTCCAGATGTCTGATCATCTTTTCATCTCTTTTCCTTCCTATGTTGCAGAATGTGGGTATCATTGGATATTCTAGAAAGCCATTAACAGATGAAGATTTAAGATCTATGATTGCGGCTACTTTGACTTGTCGGGTTGAACACCAGTATGATTCTTTCCTTAGTAACTAGCTGCTATCTGCCGTACTTTAAATCTGCATGTTTATTTTATTCTACTGATTCTATGTTTGAAGTTGGTGCCTGAGCTGATTTACGAATCAACTTTCCTTGTTCCGGTTTCCTATCAGGAATTCATGCTTGTAACTTGTATCAACTTAGTCTTAAAATATCTACATGCTAGCAACTTGCAACTTAGAACTTGCATCTGCTGAAATTGACAATGAACTTTTTGAGAAAAACTTCAGAATTTCCTTCCATAACTATTTCTCATAAATCAGAATTATCCGAGGGTGGGAGGGAGGGAGGGATTGACCAATGAATGCCCTCTTGCAGGCATGTGCAATATGATATAGCTTGCCTCTATACAAGATCTCAGTTGATCTTGGCTTTAACATTTTATATGTTTATACTTTTTTGTTCTCTTTTTTCTTGAATCAGTTAGAATTATCTCCTGCTATAATTCAGAAAGGACATGTGTTAATGAGCAGCTATTTTGTGTATAAGCAGTGAAAATTGCGGGAACAAGTTAGACGCATTTCTTGATAGAACCTACTACATAGATGGAGGATATAACAACAGAGATGGAATGGCAAAACTCAACTCCAAAATGAAGCAGATAGAGGTACCATCTGAGAACTTATATGCACAGTAAATAAACACATTATTTGTTTCGGAATAATCAAAACACAAATGTTCCACTAGCATAAGATTTTATTGGCTGCTTGAGTTGCCATTATTATGATCTATGAATTGACTATCACTATCTATAATTCATTTATACAGGGAGATCATGCAGCAAACAGGATATTCTACCTTTCAGTTCCCCAAGAAGCACTTCTTGACGTTGCAATGACACTTGCTGATGGGGCTCAGACTAAATTAGGATGGAATAGAATAATAATCGAGAAGCCATTTGGCTTTGATGAATTTTCTTCATATCGTTTAACTCAGTATCTACTTTCAAAATTTGAAGAAAGCCAAATCTATAGGTGCACTTATCTGTCTTGCCTAAAACTTTATTCTATTTGTGTAAAGATTTACTGGCTTTAAATTGATGAAATTTTGCCTTTTTGTATTGCTTTTTGAACTGCATATCTTTAAGCTATACTGACAATAGTAGGTGTAACTGTTGATTCAGAATAGACCATCTCCTGGGGAAGGACCTAATAGAAAATCTCACTGTTCTGAGGTTTTCTAATTTGGTTTTTGAGCCTCTTTGGAGTCGAACCTACATACGTAATGTTCAAGTACAGTTTCTTTCCTTTTCTGAGAATTGTATTATATATTTGTATTACGTTCTTAAGCCTTAACCTTTTAATGTTGCATGTTATTTCTGGCACAGGTCATCTTCTCTGAAGAATGTGGAATTGAAGCACGAGGAAGGTAACCATAAGGCATTTATATGCTAGCATTAAGATCATGAAGGATTTGTGGTGTTAACAATGATTATATCTTCTGGTTATCCTTTTATTCTTTTGCATCATGCCTATGACAGTTTCAAATGCTTCATAAGCACTATTGATACAAGTCAAGTCACAACTGGAATTTTTTATATAAATCCTATGTTCATACAAGAATTAATGAGCAAGGCAACAATCATCATGTTTGCAAAATGACACTACTGTCATAGGAAAAATCCTAAAGTCCTTGTCATCATGTTTGCATATAATCCCATCCCTTAGAGTAACAAAAAATCACTTTCATAGTTTTCTTGAGAAAAGTATACACTAGCTGTCATGTTACTAATGCAACCCAACCTTAATAGGGAAATGGGAATATATCTATTGAAAGATATGATGTGAAGCTCACACAGACTAGTTTAAGATCCCTTAAATTGCTTGTGTTCTGTAAATTTTGGGGTTCGTTGTTAATCCAATCTGTTGCTTTCTGAATCTGGTTTCTTTATTTATGAACTTCCTGTTTTCTCACAGATACTTTGATGGTTATGGTACTATTCGAGATATAGTTCATAGTCACATCCTCCAAAC
Organism: Typha angustifolia; assembly: GCF_048772165.1. Taxonomy (NCBI): domain Eukaryota; kingdom Viridiplantae; phylum Streptophyta; class Magnoliopsida; order Poales; family Typhaceae; genus Typha; species Typha angustifolia. The sequence continues at coordinate 2,201,727 of NC_133252.1, read as the reverse complement.
AGTAGCTTTGTTTGCTATGGAGCCACCTGTGAGTCTTGATGGGGAAGATATCCGAAATGAAAAGGTAATGTGTATTCCTTTGGTGAAAGCTGCACTAGTTGTTGGATTTTTATTGAATACATTTATGCAGGTCAAGGTGCTCAGATCAATACGAAGATTAGACCTTGATGATATTGTTCTTGGTCAGCTTAAAGATAGTTCTGACAAGTTTGACAGTTATATGAGCTCTTCAACACCAACATTTGTTGCTGCTGCTCTTTTTATTGATAATGCACGTTGGGATGGTGTACCATTTTTGATCAAAACTGGGATAGGGCTCATCAAACACAGGTATATTAGGCTACTTATAAACATTTTTTTATCTCTAACATACTTGTCTGATTTGTCCGCAAGAATTAAAATGCATGATGGAATGCAAAGGTGAAGGAAAGGTTCCATCTTGTCCTGTGAAATGCAAACTTCAACCAGATTTAAGATTTAAAGATCATAGATGGCAAGCAAGCTACAGTACAAAAAGACTGATACTTGGCAATGTTTTGTAGCACTTATTTTAATAGGAACTTCAAAAATGAGGGCTCCCACTCATAAAAGTGAAAAATAAGGAAAAAAATCATCATTGTTTCATCAATTATAGTAGCTGAGGTCCATAAGCGGAATCAAATCAAGTTGATCTTTGTTGGGTTCAAGCTTTTGTATCTTCTAGGATTAGCATGTATATCATACTTTTTCTGTTTTGATTCACTGGCTTTGTTCAGGGTTGAGATACGCATCCAATTTCGTCATGTTCCGGGCAATATCTACCGCGAACGTTTTGGGCACAATATAGATTTCGATACGAATGAATTAATACTGCGCGATCAGCCTGAGGAAGCTATTCTTATGAAAATCAACAATAAAGTCCCAGGACTTGGACTTCAATTGGACGCTTCAGAACTTAACCTGCTCTATAGGGACAAGTATGGTTAACTCTGACTTTCTTGGTGCTCATTTAGAAGCCATATATTAATTATGAACTTGGATGGTGCAGGTACAATGTTGAAGTGCCAGATTCATATGAACATCTTCTTCTGGATGTAATAGATGGTGACAATCATCTGTTCATGCGCAGTGATGAAGTAGAAGCTGCATGGAACATATTAACTCCAATTATGCATGAGATTGATGAGAAGAAGATCACACCTGAGCTTTACGAGGCTGGAGGTAGGGGGCCTGTTGGAGCATACTATCTTGGTGCTAAACATGGAGTTCGTTGGGCGGACGATTAGTCAGTATCATTAAATATCAAGATTTCTCTATCCAGTTCATTGTTCAGAAGTCCTATTGAGTTGCATGCGGTGATATATAGAAGGAACATCAATAGCTGTTTCTCATTAGGAAAGTTGATTTCTCTTGACAGCTCCAGACACCAGCTTTTTTATTTGTAAATATCCAGCACTTGACGTTTATTCCATGTAGATCAATGAGGAACTTTTGTATAAAATCTTTGAGGTTTCCACTTGAAAAATATCTATCCTTGTGACGCAGAGAAATATTGATGTTATGGGGTTTAAAGAACTAAAATTTAAACTGTAAGGAATCTCTTTGTGCTTATTAATGAAAAGATCAGTCTTTTTTAAGCTGACAAAGCTCAATTTTTTTTTTGCTGAGAATGCATAAACTAATGCAATTTAAACTAAGAATATTGCAAAGATGTAGTTGTAGAGATTCCACATTATCAATATCGTTGAAGCTCATAATGATGCTTGTATTCCAAGTATGCAAGTCTACAGGGCATACTTGTTTGTTTTGAGTTTAAGGATTCCCTTGAACTGATTTAGAAACTTATTTAGAAACTCCTTATTTAGAAACTCCTAAACTGATTCAATAACCGAACATCTTTTATCCTTTTTTTTATATCTAATTAAGGTTACTTTTTAAAAAATTAAGATTAAAAAATAAGACTAGCTAATTGAGTTCGTAGATTAGCCTCAAACCAAACAAGACTTTAACAATTCCTTTTAACCTACCTTAATACACAACAAGCAACGCTCACTTTCAGGCACCACATGACCATATCATGAAAGCCATTAGAGTGTGACTGCAGGGAAATGTAAGTGGAGTTCATACACAATTGAACTTATTTAGCATAATTCATAGATGATCAGTAAACATCAGAACCCTTGCAATCCCATTGTTAGGTGGCCATCGCTGCTGGTTTAGCCTATATGGCCTACCTACAATCATCAGAAGATCAAATTAGGCTGTGTGCACGGCAGAATGAGGGTTTTTTTTCTTACAGCTGGAATTCACCAGAACATCAATTAGATCATTTAACTCAGTCTGCATAGCATCAGTTTTGAAATTTATGTCCTTCAGATGCTGCATCTCAACAATCAAAAGGTAAATGGTACTACACTAGCAAACAGAACCAACTCATGATGCTGTGATGCATAAATACAATGTGCATGGTATGTTACTGTACAATTTCTTCTTCCATTTTAAGAATGGATCAAGGAAATTATTTTCAGAGTTTTTATCAATTATTCCTACCTATTATACTTCTTACTCTTTGAACAACACGCACAAATTCAAAGAAAAGGTTTGAGTCCATGCCCATAGAACTATTTACAGTGGAACTTCCAGTAACACAGGTTCCTGGATTTCCACCAACAACAATATCAAAACTACCAAATTCTTTGATAAAATCCTCGAGCCTGTGAATGGTCAGCTTCCCGATACCTCCTAACTGCCTCAGTACACCAGATTGTTCTGTGTTGTGCCACCATCTCCTCATTATTTTTCGGTTGACCTCAGATGCTTCGACTGAAACCACACATTTAAGATGAATACCAAGCCTATGCAAGGCAATCTCTGCACCTCCAATTCCAGTATAGATGGACAGCACCCTCAGTCCATCTGGATAAATGTCCTTCAAGACAGACAAAATATAACCAATTGTGTCTGACTGAAAGCTGTATTTGAGTGCATTGAGTCTTTCAGCTGGCTCAAATCCCCAAAGTCGAGTGTGGTTAACTGGGTAACCCAGGATGGGTTCCACTTGGTGAGGCTCGATAGGGCTTAACTTGTCTTGGCCCACCCACATCAGGTTAAATGTCTTGCATTGGTGAAGAATATTTATTTGCTGTTCTCTAGAAAGCACTCCTTGTGAGTCCAACATTATTTTCCGAAGCTGCTCACACAGCTGACCAACGCCTGTAGACTCAGAATTTATGCAGCTTAACTGCTTCCTCGTGTCCCACGAAGGCCACCACCTCTTGGTATGTGGGAACGCGTCTTCAATAGTCATTGGTGGCTTTGGGAGGATGCAAGATCTTTTCTGAGTAGGAAGATTGTGAATGTAGCCTTCCTTTCTGATGAAAGCAGAAAAAAATCTAGTATTGACAAACTCTGGCTCAATTCCATACAAAAACTGTGATAATTTTCTCCATGTCTCCTGGGAGACATCCAAAACATTTCCATAGAAAAAATAAGGTGGCTTGGAGATGAGCCCATGAACTTTTCGTTGGATGTTTGGTGTCATCAATTCAGGTACTTCCTCTTTAATCAACCTTTCTTCTGTTGAGCCCCCAAGCATATCATATGAATTTGGCTTGGTATGGGAAGCTGTTTTCCATTCATCCAACTTCCCTTGCTGTCTGTGGGTACTACTGGAAGCTTCTTTGTCATCAAGGATGTGTTTGGCCCTTTTTATCATTACCTTCTCTTCATGGTCATAAAGACTCATGTAGGAGCTCGATGTATATTCTGGACACTCTGTTGTTACATTACCTATATAATCAAATTCTCTTTTGATGATACTTTTACCATTTACTTTAACCTGCACAGAACAGAAAGCATAAACCTTCAGTGAAGAATGGTAGAATGATTCTCAGTGAGATAACGACAATTCCAAAAGAAATTATATCATGGAATTCTAGAAGTAGATTTCAGTTTAATAGGTAAACAGGTCTGATCAAGCTTCATCTTAGTCCATAAGAGATTTTGAATAACAGAAAATTATTAGAGGTGTTGAAGAAAAACTAATTTATGCTGTACAGGTATCAAATATAGGCAAAAAGACAGTAACTTAATAAAATCTAATCAAGATTCCAGACATAATATGCTGTAATTAAGCCATTGAACAACTAGAATAAGACCCTCCTAACAAGTTACATAAAATGAAAAGGAGAACTTCATCTTGGTTCTCATGGCCCTGGGAAATAATTATTTTCATGCAATCATGTGCAGAATGCAATTGAAAAGTGCTTATTTATACACTCCTTTATGCATGTTATGACGGAGAAAAGCTGTTTTATAAAGGAAAAATTCCATCAAAATAAGCAGGATTTTACTACCACTGTCAAAATTAAAGAAGAGTAATAATTAATTGCATGTAGAGTAACACTTGGTGGTCAAATGATGCCATCGCTTATATCACATGCATCTACCTTTGGATTAGTTGTTCAGAAAGAAAGGAACATTGAACGACACAATATGCAAAGAAGAAAAACACAAGATGTTAAGACTGAAGAGATAACTTTTAAGTGTATCTTCTCCAGATCTTGGCGTACCCATTCTGTTATTAGGATAATGTTAGTACAATGGTATAGCACAAGCACATGTTGTATACTTTAGTGGCATCCATGTTTATAGTCAATTCCAGAGCAGCATGTGGACCATCTATGTCAACTTGTGTTGTCTTGAGAAAGGCACAGTTATATGTTAACCCTAAGAAATATACTTTTCTCACAAATAAAGTCATTTCCTTAGGGTTCATAATATCTTCTAAATGAGCCTCCGTCAATCCCAAGAAAGTTAGAGCTATCAAAGAATGGCCTAAGCCCTGTAACATAGGGATGTTAGAAGTTTTCATGGGCTTACTATCTTCTACCATCAATTTAGTAGAGATTTCAGCACAGTTATAGCCCCGATAACTGATTGCCTTAAAAAGGTGAGCCTGAGTGGTCAACAAACACTACCAAAGCTTTCACAAAATCAAACAACTCTTGTCGTGCCCTTTCCCAACTATTCTAAAGTCTTCTGAGGTTGCATGCAAGGTTTCAAAACTCAGTATTGAGATAATATTGACCACCCGCATCGAATCAAATTATTTTTATAATTACGTAAAATTCTAAATATGATTTTAAAATACAGGATTTCTTATAAATTTAAAAAAATAAGAAAATAATAATTATTTATATATGAAACCTGAAAACTAAAAAAATATGTTAACTTACTCAAAACTTTGTTTTCTCCTTTCTTTTCGCTCCCTCCCCCACCTCTCTCTCTCTCTCTCTCTCTTATTGCTCGCAAGTCAATTTATTTTTTCAGTTCTTTCTCCCTTTTCTTTCTCTTACTGATGCTCATCAATTTATCTCTTTTTTTTAGTTTCTTCTCCCTCCCTTCTCTTTCCCTTTAACTCTCTCTATGACTACAGAGAGTAAGATAGAGATCGAAGGGAGAGAGAGGGAGGCAGCTCGTCGGAGAGAGTAGAGAAAGAAAGAGAGATAAGGCGTCGAAGAGAGAAAGGAAAACAATAAATAATAAAATACTAACCCGAAGTCGTCGAAGGTCAAGGTCGTTGGATCTACCATGGGTGTCATCGATGGGGAGAAAAGAAGAGAAACAAGAAAAGAAAGAGATTCGGGTTGTATCCTTCTTGGATCTGACCCACATCCATATTCTTGGACCATTTTGGGCGGGATCAACCGATCCTGACCTAATACGGATCAAATATTGGCCGATCCGATAAATACTTGGCTGAAACCAGTCTAACAATCCCGATCACCCCAATATGCCTTAAACAAATGAGCCAATCTATGAGTCGGTTCATGGAAGCCTCTTCTTATCCATACTTTCCAACATTCTACCTAATATAGTAGATGAAACTAATTAAATTTTAGATATTGAGATCATATTTGCTAGAGACGATGGAACTCGATGGTACCCCAATACGTTAGAAAGGATGGTCTAAATTTGATGACATAGCTTGATCGAAGTGACTTAGAGCGATAAGACCCTAACAGTCTAGAGCAACATGAGAGCAACAGAAGGGCATATTCGATGTAGTTAAGTTCTCTCCCACCTGAGGAGAATAATGCGAACTTCATCGATAGATCATATTAGCGCATGTATTAGCTCAAGAGACGCCGATAGCTAATAATCCCTCTTTTAGGAAAGTGATTATGAGTCATATTTCATTACATATTTATTTCTTTTTGGTGTTCAGAATTGTATTTGCTTATTTCTAGCATTTAGAATTGAATTTGCTTATTTTCAATGTTTAGGGTTGTATTTGCTTATTGCATTTGCAAAGTTCATATATAAACCAACTTATACCCGGTTAGGGTTTTAACAAATAATTTTGAGATTGTTTCTACCTCCTTTATGAGATTTGAGTGTGAAACCCTGGTTTGAGGGTAGATATGTGAAACTCTACCTCTCTTCTCTGGCCACCTTCTTTCCCTAAAACCCTAATGAGTCCATTGTATCACACCAATACCAAAAGAAAATACATATATTGCAAAACTTCAACGAGCAAAGCATAACAATCTAACGTCAAAAAAAGTGTTAATTACAACTCTCTGCAGATTAGATTCCAACATAATCAATAAAGTCAAACCAAGAAACACGAAATCTAGTATAATTTAATTATATAGAGTACTTGAACTCAGAAAATAAAAAAGACTGTGATTGTTAAATGTTGACACCTCTTCTTGATCAACTCCCTTAGCATATCGGCTTGCAAAAATAGAATCAGCAAGCTCCAGAATGGAAACTTCTGGACCTGAAAAGTGAAAATAGCCAGGTTGTTAGATGCTGAGGAATGAGTAGGCTTCTCACCAAATTCTGGCAAGATAATGAAATCATCTAAGAAGTCAAACAAGAGGGATACCGAGTCTTGAAGAGGATATATTTACAAGAAACTCACTAGCAAGTATGAAGTTTAGTTACAAAGGTTGTCATCTAATATTACAGATGAAACGACATGAAATGAAGATGAACTGGGTTGATGGAAAAATAGCAGAAATTTTATCAAATGACTTGTGAAGTGTTACACAATAAAAAGGGAGTCCTAGTGTACGAGGCTCCGGCAAATGGTAACCCTTACCACAACACCAAGTGATTCCCTTTAAATTACTGCATGATGTTCATTTAATTATTTATTAATGCTAGTGGCACAACACATTTGTTCACAAGATATCACTGTTATGTTTAAAAAGTTCGAGCAAATTCTACAGTTAGTTCAAGTGATTTAGTTTATTTGACTGATTAGTCTTACACTCAACTTTAATTAATTGTTTGGTTGTTTATGTTAGTCTCTAGTTTGGGGAATATTCACAACGATTACGTCATAGGATCAGCCCTAGATTAGGATTTAGATCAACCTCAACTTGGATATGGACTTCACATGGAAGCCAGGAACGCAGCCCTCTTGCAAGTGTTTACTTAATTGCTTAAGACCTTCAGTATAACATTATGGCTAGCTAGAGTTTTGAAGCAGTGGAAATATTTTGACATTAGGGCTAGCTAGAGTTTTGGAGCAGTGGAAATATTTAGGAAATAAATAAAATTAAGAAAATCTAAAGCAATCATCATTAGAATATAAAGTAAACATTGTACAAAAGGAAACAAACTTTTGAGCAGTGGAACTCTTTTGACTCTAGTAGGAACTCACTTTTGAGAGGATAAGGTTTTTCTTTTTTTATTCATGCAAATTACTGCAAGAATATGTCTGTAACTTAATGTGGCATTATTGGACCATATATATGTCCTTTATACTATGAGATAACAGTGATATACATATTATGTCATTCTAGAACCTGCATTCCAGTTTGTACAAAAGCCTAATACAATAATAACCTTTTGCAGGAAAAAAAAACTTTTTACAATGTAAAATACAGACTCCGCAGAAGCAATATAGCACTGGTTACATAACTTACCGCATTGTTGACATTCTACTTACCAAAATAATCAATAGCTGATGATACTTCATCTTCAGTGAAGCCCATTTGCAGCAAAGAGAGTGTTTTGTCCATCATCCCAAACAGAGTTTCAGCAGAATTTCCCTAACATTTTATGAACTTAGAAGACTCTAAAATATTGCCAACTCAATGCTAGCTTTTAAAGACGTCAAGCATCAAAGGTCTAAATTGTTGGCAAGTTTGTGGTATTACATGATAAAATAAAAAAATTAAACCCAATTAATCACTTTCTTAGCAGTAAAACAATAAAAAGTGAAAACAGATAGGTGTCTTATTTGTACATAACTACTTAACTACACAATCATATTTATATGAGAAACACCTTCTGAGGTCATTTATGTGGATGCAGTCCCTAAACCACTGCAGATTTAGGGCAGTCAGGCTGCAAATAAGTACGTGATAGGATAAGCTAATCATATTGTTATCAACAAGGGAGGAAGAATAAGATAAACTTGCATGAAGCTATTGATGACTTAAATAATAAGCTAGATGGAACAAACTAGTATAAACTGATTGTCTATGAAGCAAAAGTGTTTGGCGTCAACCTGTATGGCTGTATCCATTGGATACAAAAACAGATCTCAGGTTGCTATTAAAACCAAGTCAAGGGTTATAAACCCATATCCACCCTAATCAAACCTAAGATGGAATCATGCATTTGAATACCTACATCATAGTACAGGCAGACCAGTAAGTCTGTCAATTTTTAGATGCAAAAGTGGGTCATTGTTTGTTGCCTTGATGGAGAACCAAAATTTTAAGACAAGTTTATGATTGATTGTCGGTCTAAATTATACATTAATTAGATTGACAAACTAGTATTGACTTTCTAGTGAATATAAATAAGCAAATAATCCGAGAACAGAGTTCAGCAAGTATTTAAATTTTTTTTTTTTGGATGTTAAGTGAAAACAGTGTTTTGAAAATTAGCTAGCGCAGCCACCAACATGAAGCAGCGCAAACACAAAAGGCAACTCCATTTATGCTTGTTGGGCTGCCATTTGGGGCTTGGCTGGGGCCTAGTGGCTCACCTATTGGGGAAGCAAATCAGGCTGACTTTGCAAGATAGCAGGTCAGCTCAGGCTAACAGGTAGGCAAAGTTGGTCGGGTCGGGGCTTACCGGTTAGTTAAAAAACATAGGTTCTTCTTGACATTAAATAGAGCTTTCAGCAAATACAAGGATGATCATCAGATATTAGGATTATATTATCTTGGACTATAAAAAAAATTATATGTACTATATTAGTATATAAATATATATCATATATAATTAGTTTTTAGGTTCTATATATTAAGAATGTTAGACTGCATTAGTGCCCGCACACCGCTTAGGCACTACTGCCCACATACTACAAGCACCTTTTAAAACATTGAGTGAAAAAGAAACAGCTCCTTATCAGTTGAACCGACGTTGTTCTATTTTGAGGCTGCTTTTCTGTGACCATTTCCCATTAGCATTGCTCCATTACAACTACTACTAGTGTTCTCATGGATAAGCTGAGTTAAGGTCAAACTGCACATGACCATATGAAGTAAGAGAAGCATACATGTGCCATGAAGCGTAGATATAATGGCATTCAGTCTACATAAAATAGAGATCAGTACTATGAACATAGACAGAAAAAACCTCATTTTTTCCTGTGTCACCATCAATTGAGGCATTCATTTCCTCTTTCACAGGGAATCCTGCAGCTTGAACAGTAACTATGTAGTCTACAAGTTGTACTAATGGAGCATTTGCACCTGATGGAAGTAACAAACATTTTCATTGATGTAATTATGTAAAGTTGATCATATATAGCAACAAAGTTCAACTAAGTTAACACGGTATACTAGTATAAAATGATAAATGGAGAGTGTTCATTTAGTGCTTCCACAGTTTATATATGTACTTTAAACTGCATCATGATAACAAACAAATAGAGATGATAGCATCGAGGTATGGTGTTTGAAGAGTTAGCATTGTAAAGCAGATACGTAATACAATTAGATAGTCAGTAATAGCAATCCTTAAATCAGCTACACTATCTGAATCCCTGAAAAGATACAACTGTAGGTAACAGAGATATATAATACATTAAGAAGATATCCAGTTCTCATCCCTCACTTATTTAAGTGATAATATTTTTCATGGATCTGGTATTCAACTACAGCAGTCATCTTTTTTCCTCAAAGCAATCAAACAGGAGCCCAGTCTCCTGGACTCCTAAAATCAGTAATGAAGTTGATAGTACGTTTTAATTTTGAGGTTTTATTTGGCATAATTTGAAAGTAATTATCACAGGTAGAGATTCCAGTCACTCTCCTAATGTAGATTGATTGGTTATTCAAGAGAGAAGTTAGTCTAATCACAAAATATGTGGCCTATGAACAACAAGCGGTAGTATGGTTAATATAGCAAAATATGCTAAATTCAGCTCAATCAATGTTTGAGTCAATGTTCACCTCCAAATTCATACAATAGATCAAATGATCTAAGCACCTATAGAAGATCCTTTACCACAAATATGCAACATTAGTTTCTGGATACTTCAGTAATCATCCAATGGTTCAACAGTATATACAAACAATTGTAGAATTTAAGCCTTCAAGTCACTAATATTTTGCTGCCAAGCATTTTACTCAGCAAAAGTTGCATATAATCCCAGATTTGGCTTTATTCAAGGCACACTAAAATTTTACACCTAGGTATTGCTCAGTCATAATTATATCTTTGAGAAAAAGTGGCAAATTTTCTAGAAACATCATAAGTCTCACCCAGTTCTTAAAAGCATTTATAGTCATCTAATAATATAATCATCAGAAAATAACACAAGAAAAGAAAGCATAGATCCATAGAGCAAGAAGACATTCAAATTTATTACATTAATTAATTCATAAACTAGAAATTTCCTGACATAAACAAAATCCACTTCAATAATTTAAAAGCATGTAGAATATTTAGAGCTTGTAAATATAATTTTGAATAGTTTGAATAAATTGCAATTTATCATAAGTTCATAACTTCTCTAGGATAAAGGCATCATAGCTTCTGCTCGGAGGAGGAAACATCTTAACAATAGATTAAAAGGTAAGAAGTTGAAACTAGCTTGCACAACATAAAGGGGTCTAAACTAGCTTGCACAACATAAAGGGTGAGACCCGAATCAGTTGAACATAAAAGTGAAGGATGAGGTAATATTGCAATGGAGGAGTTCTGAAAAGACAGCAATCTGAAGTAATAATCGAATCACAAATTCACCATTGGAGTAAATCTAGAGGACCACTAGACACCACTTTTAAATTCAGCAAACTGTTATTCAAGAAAACAATCAATACTACACTAAACTGTTCAATTTAATGCGACTTGAATAACGATAAATGCCAACAATAAGAGGATAGAGCATTCTACAAGAGACTTATAAGGAAAGCATCACTACCAAGTTGATTTATTGCTGAATTAACTTCTTGCTCTGAAAAGTTCATTGATAATAGATATGACCTCCTATCCACATTGCTATCAGAAGGCGCCTGTGACAAACAAAAACTTATGATCATAGATGGAAAACTGAAATGAAAAGACTACTAAATATCTTAGTTAACCACAATTATATGGAAAAGAAGTGATGAACTCAAGCAAGAAGGGCCCATGCAACATTATGTTCAAACAACTAATTCTATAACCAGTGAAATGCCTAGACACTCAAGAATATTTAGAATTTAGAAACCTAGTATGAGAGAACTATCAAGCAACAGCAGTCATTTGGTGAGAAGAAAATGGAAATATCATCAGCTATTGGAGAAAGCGCCTAAAGCCCTATAGCCAACTAGATGATAGGCAAGAACATAAGAACACTATGAAAATGGCATTATGACAGCACACCACATTACTCAACATCCAAAATATGCTGAAATAGATATTCAAATGGTGAAATCCCGACACCAGTAAAATTAGCTACAGTAAAGGTAGTGGAAGAATCCGTGGTAAGCAACACATAACAAACCAAAAGCCTCTTGGATTATTCATGAATGTCACATAAGCAGAAGCTTCTTCGAGTATTCAAACTCAATTTAAAATTAAATATGAAATGGAAGACAGGAATTGAAACTTAACTATCACCTCATGTTCTTCATTACCATCTGCAGTGAACTCAAGAAGTGAATCGCCTTCATCCATGTCGGAGCTAGAAAAGCCTTCAAGAGAGCTTGATGTTTCAGGAGTCAACTTCTGAAAAGCCTATTTCATTTGAGACAATTAGATCTTAAATTCATCTTTAGATATTTAGCCTGAAAAAATATACACCAGAGCTCTTAACGTAAAATGATAAAAACATGACAGGCAGAAAAGGATGAATATTTCCCTGTTAGAAGTGAGAAAACAAACTTTTGAAGAATTCAAAACTACCTCATTCCAGATTGTTTGACTATCACAGAAATGCGAAACATGCCTTTTCTAACAAAAAAAAGGACATAATGCACCATAAATAGACACATTCTGTGCCAAAAATAGTTCAGGGGTTCCCATAGTGACAAAGTGGAGAATGACATTCTTAAGGATCACTTACAGATTGTGCAAGAAGAGCCTCCAATAAAAGCTCTGGATCATTTTCACCTGCAGGAAGACAATTGCAAGTAATCCTAAGGTTTCACAGGAAAAATAACAAAGAGTGATCTATTGGAGACGATAAGTGTTGCATCGATGGATATGAAAATGAAAATATTTTTATAAGTACACTAGCCTACCGTTTTCCTTCATCACTTTTTCAACAAGATCCGATGAAAATCCCATGCCAACAAAATGAGATCTTAAATGGCCAGATGATGACGACGGAAAACACTCCTACAATAAATCAGGAGAAGATAAGTGGAAAACCAGATAAAACAAACCAAAGGAAGATCTGGTATCATAAATTGATCTGATCTCATTAGGTTAACTATTTTTAAATAGGATGAGTTGCTAGGCATAAAAGTAGCATATAACTGGAGCGTTCCATCTATAGTATCCAATATGGGCTAATGGATCCTTTGAATAGGCTTAATTTAATGTTGATCTCTCTAATCAAACTTCACATGACATCAAGTTAAGATACATACTGTTGTTATAGATTCTGAATTTCTAAAGAGATGTTCAACCTTAACAAAAACTGTGTAGTCACAACTCATGGTATAAATGATTACAAAGAAAACTAATTTGTGCAAGTCATATGAGATCTTTGCCATATTAGTGGTATCATGTAACTGGGAACAGATAAGAGAGGAGATGTGGCTCTGCCAAGTTAAGCCTGAACATTTTGCTCTTCTCCTCCTTTCTCCCATGTGTTCCATTAGTATCATCCAACATCATTACCTAGTAAAAGCTCATTTGTTTTAAGATGCAACTACAAATAACTGTAACTGACTTGCACCTCATATATTAGGATCTCACTGGAAAAACTTACCATATAAAATTTTGACTACATAAGATAGAGATTGAGTCGAACCACACGGTTGTCATTACTCATTACTTCTCCTAATAGTAGTATTTGTTGTATCAGCTCTTAGAATTAAGCTCAATGCCTTATTCTGCAATGGAAGGTTGATCCTATGTGGGGATAATCTGAAATCCTTAATCAAGTAGTTTCTTGAAAAAGATATTGTGTTCATAACAATTAAAAAGCCATAATTTAATTATGTTGGCAAAAGAAAAGACCAAAAGGAGTCTCAAGGGATAATGCTTTAGCCATGGTATGAAATTTACTATCTAATGAAAGATACTACTATAATCCAACCAGGAAAAAAAAAAGAACAAGTAATAACATGCAGGGACTTTTAAAATCAAGGGAAGATACCTCCTTTACTATAAATGGTCCAGAACCAGGCTTCAAATCTGAGTCCTCAACCCTAGGTATAGCTTGTTGATATTCAATGTCAGCATTTGGATTTGCACTGCTTTCTGCATAATCTTCTATCTTAACCTATACAAAAGTAAGATAACACTACAGACGAAGCATAAAAATAAACATCTGTCAGAAAAAGACATCACTTTTCTTTCAATTGGTACCATCTCAATGCTACTGCAAATATTCTCTGTGAAGATTCCTCTCACAGTTCCTGCAAAATGGGCAATTTACAAGAAAATGTGAGTACCTTAAGGAGAAGAAAGCATGCAATTGAATTAATACCAAATATATATATATTCAGAGTAGAATTATCAAACCGAAGTAACCAAAAATCAGAACAAATTCGGTAATTTCCAGGAACTGCGCAAGATCATAATCCGGAATCCAGAATATTCCGCTACGCTTTCGAGAAAAGCACTTCCCAGAACACATTGCACGATTTCGCCCTTCCATCTTAATAGAAGGACAAAGAGCATGCATGCAAGGTAAAACTAGACAAACCCCCAAGAAAAAAGGACAAGGACCTCGAAGAATCTAAGGAACATAACGAATGCGATTACGAAAACCGAAGAGACACTGAGAAGAGGAGAATAAATAGATTAGGATACAGGCAGCTAAATCCCTAGCTCTAGATCACTCCGAGGCACCAAAAACAACCGCATCATTTCGAGAAAATATGGAGAAAAGTTACGCGACGCGAACCGGGGAAATAATGGTTAGAAGATCACCAATATTGGGAGAGAAATTTTGCGAGAAAACATAGAAAACAACAGTAATCTAGAATCGAAGATTAAAGAAGAGTGGAGAAGCATAGACGAACCTTGGCGCTCGTGAGAGAGAGAGAGAGAGAGAGATTTCTTATTTCGGACACTTAAAAAAAAAAAAAGAAGTTAAATAAGGGGAGGTGATAGTGGAGGGAGGCCATCGCATTTGACTAAAATGCCCTCGTCATGCGTAGTAAGCTGGACTAGGTGCAGCAATACAACCTGGATTCGAACTCACGAAACACTCGGAGGGTAGTTTCGTCTTTTTGTATTTAGAAATATATGTGTATTAAAATATGCATATTCCTCTAGATACTATATATCTAGATAAATAAATGACTTAGTAGTATTTCATAACGCTATATTTACTAAACACATATTTAATTAGTTATATTTTATAATGACGTAGTTAGTAAATAAGTGTTTAATTAGAGGAAAAATAGAACAAAATAGGAGAGGAAAACTGAGTTATTGTTGAAGATGAAAATGAAAAATGAGTTGGTTAGTTTGGGATCGAAATAAAAGGAGAAAGGGTGATTGAGTTGGGACAGTTAGATGCAGTCTTTTAACATCCATTTGATTAGGTTGGGATGGTTTTCTTTTTAAATACTGTTATCTAAATTTAGTGCATCAAACTAAACAATAATTTTTAAATTAAATAATGTATTTATTATTAATGCAGCACTTAGAAAAGCTATTAACCAAACAACCCCTTATACAATATGATTCTCTTTAAAAATTTGAGCCTTTATCTTATTAACGAGCTAAGAAACTGACTTTAGAAAGCATAAGGTAAATAGAGAATAATGAAGTTTTACCTGAAACTACTCTACAAATATTCCACAGATTGTTATGTGGAGAGAAAAATCACAAATAGATGAAACTCAATTGATTTGAAATTCTAATTTTATCAAATCTGATTTTGTTAGAACTATTAAGTGATGAGATTTCAATGAATTTGATAGATTTTAATATATGTGATGAATATGATGACTGAGGTTTTATTAAAGTTCGCGAGTAGAATATAAAAAATGAATATAATGGAATGAACTTCTATCTAATTCTAGACAACAAAATTAGATGGATTTCATTTTAGTTTCATTGTGTTTCAATAGTGAAATCAATTCTTAACATACTCAAGAGTTAATAAGATGTCATGTCATCATTTTTTTCTACACTGTTTGTAAAGCAGTTCTAAGCATAATAGTGTTCTGTGAAGAATTCACTTCTAACAAACAGTAATGATTTATTAGTGTTTGATAAAACTTAGAACGATATTTGATGAAGTGGATAATTAAGGTAATTTATAAAATTACATTCAATATATAACAGAAAATCCAATGGTTTTCAAATATACCATGGAATGTATTAGATAGAAACATTAACTATTTCAAAACAGTTTACGCCACAAAGAGTTAAAGTGATACAAATTAAACTACAAGAAAATATTTTGATTTAAGACCGAACTCGAGAGTAAAATATATGTTTACCCCTTTAGATGTTAAAGTAACTTAGGATTATTGGAAATCACATGTGAAGTTTAGTGACATAGAATAAAATTAAGGTAGGATTATGTTACAATTGGTCAACAGTCTATTAAGTAAATCAAATCCTATTTTTGTTTATATTGAAGGTTAAGCATGCACTCATTTTCAGATAGCCTGATACATTTCCATAAATTTCATCCATGAGAAATAAAATCTTCCTTGAATCACACATCCACATCAGTCAACATATTGAATGAATCCTACTAGTATAAGACTTGCTTTACACCTACTATTCAATGACAATGAGATTCACAATCACTGAATCACAATATTGGATTACTGGAACACTACTTATTAGCATGATTGAGCCCTTTTACCAATCATGAGATGATGATAACTTATTTAAGATCCAGTTCTTGGTCTTCAACTTTTGCAAAGATTTTTTAACTTAATCTGAGGCACAGAGTGATCTGAAGATAGTATCTCTGAAGCAATAATCTTATTAGCTGCTTCTGTATAATGAACTCCATCCCAGCTTATGTACTTAGAGCCATCAGGGCAAGCAGTTGCAGTAGGTTGGCCACAAGTCATCCTATCCTTGTAGTTATATGGAGGTCCGCCATGGCCGCAACAAGCCATTAATGGATTCTCAAATCCTGCAACACAAAGTATACATGGAATTAAATGCTTCATAACCATTTTTAAACGCACAACTTTCCATCAGAGAAAAATTCATCAGAACTCACCATATTTTGTAGGATTTGCGAAGAGATCATACTTAATTTTGTACATGTCGGTGCAAACGACGGTCGCGTTCTTGAATTCAGACCTCAAAGCATCACACAATTCGCTAAGTTGCACATTGAAAGCTTTAGCAGCATTGTTATAATCTGCAAGACACCCCAGTGAATCAAGCATGCTGTCGTTCTTTTTTCGCAGTGCAAGAGTCTGAGGCAAACAACCAAGTGGCCCAGTGTTATATATCCAGAATTTTCGGCCACCATTTTCGTATACCAGCTGCATTTAAAAAGAGTTGAATCAATTAGTATACTGAAAGCCTCTGAGAAAAACAGTATAGCAAGAATTATCATGGAAAGAACCAAGAATTGGAATCTTTAATATAGAAAATCACACTGTTTGCAGTTAGAGGTTGAAAGTAATGACATGCCTCAATGGAGTCTTTAATATTTGAGATGACAGAAGGGATTGTGTCCAGAACTTGAGGATAAGTTAAGTTTGAGGTGAAGCCAATAGAAATATCATTTTGGCCCATGTCAAAGGAATAGACCGCATTGCGAAACTCCTTTTCGCTGATCAATGATCCCTCTCCTGTAATAAAACATAACATGTATACATAATTCATCTGCAAGCTCTGTTGGTGATGCCAAAACATGACTACAAACTAAAACTTAGCATCAAAAACTATTTAGCACCTTTAGGCCTGAGTTCTCGGGTGCGATTTTTGAAGTGAAGGAATTGGCCAACTTGAGTAGATAAGGAAAAAGGAATTCCTTTTACTTGGGTGGCAGCACCAGCTACAGCAAAGTTCACACCATGGGTGAAGTCTGGGCCTGATGACTCTAAGTATGGACTCATGTAATTTATCTTCAAGCTTTCACCTGCAAAAGAAAATTATGAAGAAGGTCACACCACAATCAAGTGATTGTAATTTGTAAACATGATCCAATAGTTCATAGGATTAATCAAATAGAATCTTACAGATCACACATACAGATGAAATCAATGTACAAGCGGCCATCGCAGAAGCGACCAGTGGTCTTGTTGAAGAACTGACGGCCGGCGGGCGGGCCAAGATAGAGGCCAAGGCCGGCGGTGAGCCCTCCGGTGTCGGAGTTCGAGTCGCCAAAGTTGAAGACGACGCAGTTGGAATGAACAACACTACTAGCTGAACAAAAGAGTAGGATTTTAAGGAGTTGCACCTGAAGGGCAACAAAGAGAGGAACTCTTACACCACCCTTGCCCATATCCTTCCCTCTCTGAAGACTACATTCAACTGGTTATCTACTGCTTAATTTATAATCTCCGTCTCTAGACAATTTAAAGGAGAAATTATAACAAAATGGTGACTGTCTCACATGAAGATACGACAGCTGCATGTTACTTCCCTGGTATTATAAATAGAAGTAAACGAGGAACATGACAAAATAGATACATGTGTAGTTGTGTTTCATTTATTTACTTCACAAACTTTGCTTGACATTTACTTATACATAAAAGAAAAAGACCATGCTAGGCACAGATCACTATTAAGACATGAGAAGTCCAAGTCTACGCTTCAATAGATACTGCAATGAACTTTCCATCAATCATTTGTCTTTATACTATCTTGCAGTGCAGTATAGAAACATATAAATAATGAAGAAGATGAACTCAACTGGGCTAAAGATCTATCTGGAATGGATAAATGAAATCTGAATTAGTCTATCTGCCACCATCTATAGCTTAAACAATTGTTTAACAAATGAAAAAGATTATTCTTACTCAATAAATAGTTGTACCATGTGTAGTCAATTATATAATAAACAGAGTCAACTGGCTCCACATGCCCAAACCAATGTGCTGGTATTGTACAGCAATCCAGGAGAGCTATGTATGAAGCACACTGAGAGACTCGTATGTTCTTTATGGAGAGGCTCACACAGAACTCTGACAGTGAATTTTCTTTCTCCAGGATAAAGCAAATCATAAAGGAAAGTATAAGGTGAAGAATGACTCTCTTTGTCCACAGGCACAAGAGAGAGAAAAAAGAGAAAAAAAAAAGGTATCACAAAGAAAGTGTAGCCTCGAATAAAGTCATTCTTTGAAAAAAAAGAGACACAATTAGACTCTAAATTTTCTATTAAATAGTAAAGAAGGAGCAGTTCTGCTAGGATTTTAAAGAGAACCCACCCTGCCTAATATTCCCAAGTTTTAAATTACGTCAATGGTTTAACTGGAATATCATTAATTTCACACTTCTGCCAGAATAGCACAAGCTTCAATCTTATTCCAAATAAGGTTCACAAACTTCAACACATTGCAAAATTTACACAATAAATAGATATTAAAATATAAACACACTGAAGAAATATCACACCAATGGTCTTGCAATTAAGCAAGATCACAATAGCAAAAATTCTGATTGATAATATAAACTAGTTTTTATTTTGCCAATTAGATAAACACATAGATAGCATAAGAAATGTGCTTTGATTCCCTCTTCTTTATTTTATTATGAAAGTAAAGTGATGCTAGGTTGAGGAGCTCCATCGTGTATGAGGATGTGATAACCAAATTGATTTGGAATTTGAGTGAAGAAGCCTCACGGATTGGCCTGGAACAGAACAAGCATTGTTAATTGTCAAAGCAGTTATTTCAGAGGATAAGAAAGAACTCACTTGGTTGCTGGCATCAATCTTCTCACGAGTCTACATGAAAAGAAATTTGTCAGCTAGAGCTATCTAGCAAAGAAACATGACTAAGAAAAAGTACGTACGTACAACTTATTACATATGTACCTGTGGTTATTCTGATATCCTCAATGTGAGATATCTTATCCCAGTCTTCACCTGTATCTTTCTGAGTGCGTTCCAATAAGCTTTCACCACAGCCTTTGATATATAAGCTCTTCAGTGCAGCGAGGCATTGGATGCTCTCGGGCAAACGATCGATGAGTGGGATATTATTGATCACCAAGGATTGCAACGAGGAGAGTTCACCCAACCATTCTGGAAGTGTGGCTAGAGATTTCCACCCTGCTAATTCCAAGGTCTCCAGGGAGGTCAGGCTTCGGATGCTCTCAGGCAAATCAACCAGACCTTTAAGGCCGCTGATATACAAGTGTTTAAGGAGGGACGCTTCAACAACATATAAGAACGTACGAATTTGTGGCGCTCGGACTTTCAACTTTAATCTTCTAACTGATGGTGGAATACATGGGTGTACTCGCAGCCTGGGACAATTACTGATGTTCAACTCCTCAAGGCAAGGGAACAGGGATGCTCCTCTTTCTCCATCCCCTGCCACTGCAGCAGTCACCCATTCTTCAAGTTGTATCATTCCCTCAAGCTCTAGTCTTTTCAGTGAGGGGAATGGTGTACCTACTCTGTTTCTGGCCCAACAGAACTCCTCACTTATTCTCCTTACACTTAGCATACGACAAATCAATATCTCCTCAAGCTGAGGCAGCTGCCCTAGCATGGGCAGGTGCCCACAACCTAAATAGATGTCGTAGAGTTTGATCTTAACCAGATTCGGGAGGAATGACTCTATCTGGCTCCTAATCCAACTAGGGAACATTGAGTCACTGAACCGTTTGATGCACAATTCTTGCAAATTCTGGTGCGGTTGGAGTGCTTCTAGCATGGCATTATCACCCCATCTCAACCCGTAAGTATAGTCATAGACTAGCGAATTGATACTCCCTCTCTCCTTCAAACATATTCTCTTAGCATCAATGATGCTCCGCACTACATATTTTGTAGATGGACCTTGCATAATGTAAAGCTCTAGCATATCCGCACTGGGCTCAAGTTCTAGTGGCTCATCTGTTTGGATCTTTAGATGTGTCATATTATGAATAGATTTGGGTAACTCGTCGAGCAATGCACACCCCTGAATGTCTAGTGTTCTCAGTTCTGTGAGGTTGCCTAGTGATTCAGGTAGACTTTTAAGTCGACAACAGTTTTTGACGTTCAATGTATTCAAATTCATAAGATTGCCTAGAGATTCAGGTAGGCTTTGGAGACTAAAACAGCCGTGTAATTTCAATGAATGTAGTTTTTGGAGGCTCCCAATGGAGTTAGGAAGTTCCATAAGTTCGGGAGAAAATGAAAGATCAAGGTAGATCAAATTATGAAGTTTTCCTATTCTTTCATCTACTACGTTTCCAGCATTGCTCGAAATTTTGAGATACCTCAGTTGTTTCAACTCGTATATTAATGAAGTTGATGGCTCAAAGAGACCGTAACTGATATCTAAGACCCTAAGACATTTAGTGTATGAGAAGATTCCCTTAGCAAGACGCCTGCATCTTTGGAAGTGTAATGCTCTTACCTTCCGTGGTAAAGCCTTTTCAAGCTCCCCCGATAGTCGACCGTATTTGATTATTGATGCATAACGGCACTCCAGCACATTAGGTCTTGCACTCTGATCTCTAGCGTCTAAGACTGAAACTTCATCCCCAGCAACCCATCTTGCAAGGTCGTACACCAAGTCATGCATCTTGTAAGTCACCCTTACAATATCTAGTGTAGGATACCTGATCTCTTGTCCTTCTTCAAGAAATGACATTGATAGCAGGTAATTGACATAACCATCACCAATTTCTAGTGCTTCATTCTCATCTTCTGTCTGAATAAATCTTTGAGCAATCCACTGTTGGATTAACATGTCCTTGTCTAGCTCGGAGGCTCTGGGGTAGAAAGAGCAATAAACAAAGCATAATTTCAATGGAGAAGACATATATTGATAGCTTAATTTTAAGGAAGATATGATTTTATTCTCCGATCGGCTTCCACCTTCCTCTTCATTCAGTTCCCAAAGTTCACTATCTCTTACTTTCTTCCATGTGGCTTCCCCAGTGGTAAAGTGGAGCATGCCTCCAAGAGCATTAGCTGTCAAAGGTACACCTTTGCATTTCTTCACTATTTCCTCTCCAAGTGATACTAGATGATTATCTTTTGCAGCAGCTGAACCGAATGCCCTTTGCTCGAACAACTTCAAGCAATCATCATCTGACAAAGGCTTCAACATATGCGGCATTTCGGCGCCCATTATTGAAGGAACTCGTTCACTGCGGGTAGTCACTATGATTCTGCTCTCTCTTTTGCCACCTTGTAACATCTGCTTGAAGGCTTCCCATTTTTCCCAGTCTTCATTCCACACGTCGTCCAAGACAAGCAAGTATCTCTTCCCATCTAGATTCTCCTGGGCTCTTCTCACTTTAAACTCCACATTGCTGCTAAGGTTATAATCCTCTCTGGTTCCCGATGATAGTATACCTCCTACCAATTTTTCCACGTTGAATTCCATAGCATGAACCCATATCCTTGGTTCAAAGACCTCCTTTATCCTGTCATCATTAAAGATTAGTTTGGCAAGCGTCGTTTTTCCTAGGCCCCCAATGCCGACTATGGGAATCACAGAGAAAGCGGTCGATGCATCACTTGCGGACAGCAACCTGTTTATTATCTCTGTCGCCTCTTCCTTCCTCCCTAAAACATCATCTCTGATCACCGCGGAGGTGGTGTTGCGGCCTTCAATTACTTGTTGTCCATACGGGATGACCTCCTCTCTCAGATTATATTTGCTTCTTTCTACCGCAATATTGTCCAGTCTCTTTCTCATGCCCTTCAATTTGTGAGCCATAATTGGGAGAGAAAAAGATGACTTGGGGGAGGAGAAGTACTTTAATACCTTTGTATCCTTTGATTGGTTTTGGGTTTGGAATTGGTCCACCATGTCCTCAATGTCGTAGGCTGCAGCTTTGAGCCTCTTCAACCAGAGGCACACGGATTCATCGTTGAAAGATCGCTTCTCCGCATCATTGAGGACTGCTTGAACTGAGAGCAAGGTGGTCTTCATGTCATCGAGGTCTTTCTTGAAGTTCCATAGGAGCCCAAGCTCCGACCATAGCCCGGAGCCTAACTTTTTAAGTAGCTCCCTCACAACGGCAGAGGCAACAAGTTCTCCTGCCATCACCAGACCGAGATTGATCTCCCAGAACTCCAAGATGAAGAAAGGAAATTGGTCGCTGAAGAGATGAATGATTAGTAATAGAGCTAAGAATTTGGTTGACTTTTAAAGTCTATGACTGCAACTTGAACGGCACCATTGCCAAGGAGATTTACTTTAATTTAGTATTGCTAGAAGACAACAAGACAGTTGGAAGATGGATGCCGATTTATACATATCTTTTTCCCCAGCTTGCAAGCTTAGTCAAAGTCCTCCAAAACCAAACACAACCAAAATTTGATTTAATTATCTCGTGGCCACTTGCTCCATTTGATATTCAGATTCCTTCCCTGCTAGTTGCCTCTCACTATAACGCCAATGGCGAAAACTGTCGTCATAAAAATAAAAAATTATCGGCTAACAGAAGTTGCCTCAATAGCTTACCAGCAGGGGTATAATAAAAACTTTGTTTGCCAGTGGCACCAGGCACTAGTTTATCATTCCGTTTGATCTTATTGTGGGTTTAGGATTTGCTTCCTCTTCCACCCTCAGAGAACAAGACTTTCTTTGCAAGTGGCTCAGGCATGACATAAAAGCTGGTGCAAAGAAAAATCTAGTCCTGAAGGAGTTTCTTTTACAATTATTGACAGGGTGAGCAAATTCCACAAGTTAATGAGACTACAAAATCCACGCCTTCATATAGGTTTCAATCGTACCCCCAGATGTGGATCATTGTCATGCTTTGCACACAAATCAGAATGACTAACGCTCTTGAGTGATGGGCAGCTAAATTTGCAGCTGATTGTAACGTTGGAGTTGCATGGAAACCTTTCATCCCTCTTCAGCCAGTCTGAAGCACCAACATTTGCTTTCTTTCTGATCACCACGGGAAAGAATCCATGCCTTCTCCAACTGATATAGGAAAATAAATGATAGGCAGGAATTCTTTTGCAAACTACTTCAAAATTCAAATAGCCGTCCATGCAAGTCCCGGATGCTGCTTGAATCGAAGAAGTATGTAAAACAACCTTACCAAGGAAAACAAGAAATTAGAAATTAAAGAGGATCAAATAAGTTAAAACTTCCTTACAGACATAATGCCACTTCCCAAGTTGCTCACATGATGACATCCATTTTCAGACATTACTCACTTTATAGGCTTGTTCCAGAATAGCATTAGCAAATCTAGATGAAGTATGCTCTTGGGAATTAAGCTGGATGTGTTGTTAATTATACATAGAATAAATCTCTGCACTGAATCCACAAGATTATTACAGATGAAGCAACATATTTTTTGTTCTAATATATAACCTCAAATAAATCATAGGTGCAAAGGGAGTATCAAAACATGGGATTGGATGTACATTGCTTTCCTGTGCAGGAAGGTGAGAAGAAGGATTCGAATAGTACATGGATGGAAAATCAAGGGACAAAGAAGAATAATGGCCCAATATGCAAAATAAAATCACTCTATTTTCCATATTTTTGGGTTGGGGAAGGTCAAGTAAAATTCACGAAAATTTCACAATGCTTTATGGTTCAAAATGGGAAAAAAAAAACTTCCTTTAGTTAAGCCAAAAAATATCAGAAACTTGGTGACAAATTGAGGGGAAGAATCTACACCAACTCTTCATTAGTCTGAACCAAACAATTTCTCCAAATTCCAGACTAGCACATGTTTGGACTTCTACAACCTTTTAAGCCCAAAAACAATGAAAAGAAAATGTAAAAATGGTCATGGATTGCCTTGCCGGTGAATAACACTGTTGGGTGAAGGAGATGTGGTGGGAGGGTTTGCTGCTGAACTATGATGATACGTTATTGCCAGCACTACAATCAGTGAAGTTAATAACAAGTGCCTCAATAAAAAAGAAAAAAAGCAAAGTCCATGTGAAGAAAACAGCTTAAATGATGCTGTAAGTGAGGAGGCATTTGCAGATTTATTATGTACGTAAAGTAGCAAATGCAGGAATCCCCACCTTGCTGGCAATTACTGCCTTTTTGACGTTATTTTCTAAGCTGAAAATATGGTTCCTGTTCTGCATGGCATTTTCTGTTGCCTGCACCAAAAACACAAGCATAAAATAAATATTAGTAGATAAAAAATAAGAATAGCATGAACTTTCTGTTATCGTATTTAGTGACAGAACATGAAAATTTACCAAGAATGACAATTCAGGTTCAATCTCAATAAGAGAAGCCACAGTGGTCTTCCAAATAGGTAGTAAACTAATCAGTTAGACAAGTTTGTGGCACCAAAAGCGTTAGCATTCAAGATGTGATGTCATCATGAAACAAGCATATGAGTTCAAAGGAGTCTTTATACTTCAACTAGTGGAAGGAAGGAGGTAGTCTGAGCCTTTGGCCTAATCAATTATCCCTGAAATTCATGCTTCCTGCAACTAACATGTGAAAGTGGAAGGACATTAGTAAACTTTGCAAATTGAAAAAACATGACACTCGAGTTCAAGGCTGCAGAAGTTAAAATAACACCAGGAGCTCAAAGAATAGACATGGAAGTTAAGATATAATAGAGAGAGCACAGGTCACTAAACTGCAAATGCCGCCATTCAATGGACAAGTAAAAGCATGAAATGTTCATAAGAGGAAGGATTAGAGCGAACCTTTGACCTCACCAATAATCCCTGCAAGAGCAAGACCCATCCTTGAAATGATGGAATCTATTTGCATCTCTTAGAACGATCTCTCTTCCAGCTATCTTTGCAATTAACTTAATTGCAGAATGGCAGTCTCCACATACCCGTAGATTCTTCATGACGCGGATTGGTATACCTGCTGGAATCTTCAGAATACCAAATGCTACTGCCTGCCTCTCACTATGGTATCGCAAGTTATGAGTTTTCTGCTCCTCATCAATGTCGTGAAGCACAAAACTGCTATCAGGAGAGTAACCGGCTTCCTTCAACAACCCATCTAGTCTCTCCAACATGCCAACAATAAGTACATGCTCAGGATGTGCCAGTACATCACCGCAGGTGAACAAATGTACCATCTTGTCAAATTCGATCCAACTACAACCTGGGGACTTGCTCACATTCCTTGAGATCATCACCTTTCTCAGCTCTGCAACATCTTCCCACTTCCCATTTGTGGCATACATATTGGAGAGCAAGATGTAAGGCCCAGCATTGCCAGGCTCTAGTTGTAAAAGCTTTTTGGCAGCGATCTCAGCAATCTCCGAATTCATGTGCATCCTACTTGCACCCAACAAAGCACCCCAAACAACAGCATCGGCTTCAATAGGCATCTTCCTTATCAAGTCCATTGCTTCATCGACATGGCCTGCTCGACCGAGCAAGTCCACCATACAGGCATAGTGTTCTGCTCTTGGTTTAATTGAAGAATTCAAGGTTATAGAATCAAAAATCTCTCGCCCTTCTTTTACCTTCCCTGTATAGCTACAAGCAGAGAGTACCCCTATATAGGTGATCTCATCAGGAAACATTCCTATAGATCTCATTTCATCAAAGACACTCAAAGCTTCCTCCCCCAAGCCATGCTGCGCATAACCAGTTATCATCGAATTCCACATCACGACATCCTTCAGCTCAAACATGTCAAAAATGCTCTTAGCTTTAACCAGATTCCCACATTTAATATACATCGTGATCAAGGCTGACACAACAAAGACATCCATGTAAAAGGAGGACCTTAGCATCACAGCATGTATCTCCCTTCCATGATCAAGTATAGCCAGACCGGCGCAAACTGTAAGAGCACTAATGATCGAAGGGTAATTTGGGTATATCCCATTCATATGCATCGAGCGAAACATTTCCAGCGCCTCCAATTGGAACCCATTACGCTCGTACGCCTTAATCATCGCACTCCATGACCCATCATCCCTTTCCTTCATCCCATCAAACACCTGCCTTGCCTCGGTCACCCTCCCATACTGGCCAAATCCAAGAATCATCGCATTGCAAGCAACCAACGACCTCTCTGGCATCGCCAGAAACAACTCCTCAGCCGCCTCCACACGCCCAGCTTGGACATACCCTGTCAGCATCGCAGTCCAGGAGACCTCATTCCGCTCGGGCATCACCTCAAACAATTTTCTTGCAAGATCCACCTGGAGGTTCTGTGCATACCCCGACACCATGGCAGTCCAAGAAACAACATTCCTCTTCGGCATCTCATCAAACAGTGCCCTTGCCTCTGCCATCTGACCAAATTGGCAATAACCAGAAATCATTGTCGTCCGAGCAACAACATCTTTTTCTGGCATTTCATTGAACAGTTTCTTTGCATCATCGATACGTCCATTTTGGAGAAACCCGCCAAGCATTACAGTGTAAGATACGACATTTCTCTCTGGCATGCAATAGAAGAGCTTCTCTGCTTCAGCAATGTCTGCTTCTTGAACGTACCCGCGAATGAGGGAGGTGTAGGAGACAACATTGGGCGGAAAGGGAATTGAGTCGAGGACTTTGTGGGCATCAGCAAGGCGGCGGCATTTGACTAGGCCAGAGATGAGCGCATTGTAGGAGGAAATATTTCGCTGGGGCATTTTGTCGAACAGTTGGAGGGCGAGGTGGGGGAGGCGGTTGTGGAAGTAACCAGAGACGAGGGCGTTGTAGGAGGTGATGTTGTGGGTGGGCATGGCGTCGAACACGGCGACGGCCGCGTTCATGTCACCAACTCGAGCCAGGCGAGCGATGCGGGCGTTAGCAGAAAGGATCGGTGCCGCTACGCTGGTTGGGTGGAAGCGGATGGGAGGGAGGCGCATCTCGTGAGAGTGAGCACAGCGGAAATATTCCGCGCGCTCAGAGCGTCAGGTGAGAGGGTGACAGCTGAGAATGATCTTAAATTGGACAATTTCCATATAACACCCTAAAATTAGTCATTTTGTTTCTGAATTCTCCGACAATCCATCATTGCAAAAAGAAAAAGAAAAGAAAAAGAAAAAGAAAATATAATATATATAATAGAAAATCTAAGAAGGATTATCATGTCCAGTGTATACTTTTTAGTAGTTCTACAGACGCTCACAACATCCTTCATAGTGTTGTATATGAGTGTTAATTTGTTAATATAACCATATATATAGTCTTAAACTTGCAGCATATAGACATCTTACGTCATTAAAAACTATTAAAAGTTTCGAGCTCTTCCTCTCTGTTTTGTTCAACAAACGCATGTATCTTGATACTCGAACATATAATAGCTTTCCTGACTAAACCTGTACATCTCTTTATACAGCAATTGCAGTGGAACTTTTTCAGTTTGTGACCCAAATAAAAACTTTTGACTACATAGATCGCATGCTGCCATATTGGTTCATCATGGGAATCACAAGGAGACCAACATAGAATTGGGTATTCTCCAACTCTTCAAGTGCATGCATTGCGGAAAACAGCAAAAAATGCATCAAGACTATAACCTCATACACTCTAGTCTTCAAAGCTTTTAAAAGTACAGAAAATTCAATCAAAAATTTCCTGATTAGAATGTTAAACACAGAGGAAAATTTAATGAAAGCAAAATTTCCTATTTAAAATGTTGAACTTGGATGGGAAAAAAAAACTAAAATTAATGCAAAATCAGCTCTATCTCTGATTCAGATGATGCCTATCTTGTTTGCAACATCAAGGGCATCATAATCTGGAGTCAACTTCACGAATGCCTTCTTTGTCCCATCGGGCCTGTGTCATATTAAATGAGAACAGAAGGATCAGAATAGACTATTAGAAATCACTAAATTACAGAATGCATGATGATATTGGAATGAAAAGCAATGAAAGAAACAAAGAAAAATCCAACTGACCTTATTAGGGTATTAACTTTCTTTGCCTGGATGTCATACATCTTCTTAACGGCCGCTCTAATCTTCTTCTTGTCAGCATGTATGTCAACAATGAAGACAATTGTATTATTGTCTTCAATCTTCTTCATGGCAGATTCTGTGGTAAGCGGATATTTAAGGATCGCATAATGATCTAATTTGTTTCTAGGTGGCGCACTTATCCTAGGATATTTTGGGTTCCTATCTTTCTTCAGTGTCTTGGGACGATGGAAGGTCACAGATGTGCGTATCTTCTTTGCCTTCTTTTTCAATGTAGAAGTCCCAGACTTCACAGCCTTTGCAACCTTCAAAGCCTGTTTCTTGCCATCGGTTTTCTTGGCAGGAGCTGCTTCAGAAAAATGTCACATGTAAGACAAAATTGATACAAGATTGATAATTCCTTCAAGATATTACTAACAAAAGATAACAGAGCAAAATGTAAAGTACAATTGTACAAATAATATAGAATGCAATCACTGAAGGAGTAGATCATACCCCTAAATTACAGAAATTGGAAAACTACATTACTTTCTAGATTTAAACAGCTAGATTTCCCAAGCAACATTATAAAGATAAGTTATGACACATCCCCTGCCAATCCTATTGTTAGTCCAGGAAAAAGTATGACAGGACAGCAATCAGTGCAGAAGATCATTAAAATACACAGGTTTAAATCATAAAGCTCTTTTCTTTTGTCACTGTTTTAAAATAGCAGAACCATGGTAGCAAAGCATAAGAACTGTCTTAGCATTTTAAATCCTGTTACCTTCTGCTAGTATAAACTTGAACCTGAATTAACTGTAGATGTTCACAATTGATGGATTCTATCTGTTTACTAAATTCTAAGAGGTATATATTCTTCGCCATTTGAGTAGACTATTTCCCTCTGAATTAGCTATTTCATGTTCAGTTAATGGCTTACAGGAACTACTCGAGAAGCTCTTACCACACGACCCTTCTTCTAATTTCAATTTTTGTAATTTCTATAAATTCTTACAATATCACACAATTAATACTATCATAAGTAGAGAAGAACCATAAATGAATGAGACCAAAAAAAAGCAAAATATAACATATACAAATGACCTACAATGACACTTAAAATTTAGCAGCATTAAATTTATTCTTTGGCTAAAATAGGTAAATACCTTTCTCTGGAGGGGCCATTTAGTTTCACAGAACAGTGTGGGCAGAATAAAAATACCTGCAGATAATCAAGAAACTAACGTCACAAGCCTGATAGACATAAAATGGACCAATAAACTGCAGCCTTAACGCGTAATAAATTACGTAAGGAATTAGTTTTACAGTCCAAAGAAAGACTACATTAACACAATATCCGCTCATACTTTAGATTTTCGAAAACCTTCAGAAGAAATAACGAAGGTCGGTATTAAATATATCATCTAATGCCACTAGGGATGATAAATTCATAACATAATAAGCTTTTCGATTCCTTTAGGTCAGACGCAACTACGACAACCAAACAAGTCTACATTTAGGATATCTTTGCAATCCCACCATGGAAAGACTTCTTTCTACTCCAATCCCTCATATACATTACAATGTCGAATCCTTCTAACCAATTAAGAAAAGCTACAGCTAAATCCCATGCTTAGATCACAGAGAGCAAATTACACGCGAAAATTATAAAAAAAACGAAGTGCTAATCGAAGAACCAAATCTATGAATCGGAAAGGACGATCTTGCGAAGGGAGAAACCCGAGGGTAGTATACCAACCTTCTTTCACGGCCGCGGTCTCAGAGAAAACCCTAAAGGAGGGGAACGAAACGGTCGAGGAGATATTTATAGACATTAACGAATAAACCCGCAAGCCTGTTTACGTGATCGGATCGGTTCCGTGGTGGGATGGGTCAAGCCCGTTAAGCGAGCGGCTTGGATTCCCACAGAGAAAACGGAGGGCTTCTACGGTTGTGAATATAACGACGCCGACTTTAAGCCGGAGCGTCCGAGTTTTAGGGGATTTTTTTTTTACACCCTCCTTTCCCTTTATTATCGGTCCGGACCCTGATTTCAGACAACCCAATAGTTTAATCCACAAATATATAGAGAGATTTTGAATAATAATTGGCAAAAGGATGGTACAGTTTTGGATAGGGAAAAAACTTACTCAAGGAACTTTAACAGAGAAATATTGCACTGAATGATAAATTATACATAAGATATCAAGTTATATCATTAAAAGAATTACAATAAGATAATTATTTCGAGGGGATATGTAAGGCCCTTTCTCTCTAGGAGATCTCCTTATTTAGATTGCCGTTTAGATAATTAAATCGAACTATAATTATTGCCTAAGAACCCTGTTAGAACTGAGAAGGAAATTCTCCTCCCCTGCTAGTGTTGAATGTAATCTCCCAGCTGCCCAACCATTATTCAATACTCGAGCTGCACTTCTGGCAGGGTCTCCTATTACTCGACTTCCCTCGATTGGCTTCTCATGTTCCAATAGACCGTTCGCCTTCCTCTCCTGTCTTCTCTTCTTATTGTCATCCTTCTCTTTTCGCAACCAGCTCTCCACTGTTCTCTGCAGTCAAATAAGTAGTTAGACTGACATATACCAGAAATTTATGATCGAGTAATGCAGCATAAAACAAGTTATATTGACCAAGGAATGCACTATCAGAGTGCAATAATTGGAGACATCTATTTATACAAGGAGAGACACGATCCAAGCAATTCAAAATAACTGGAAGATACAAGAAACACCTCGTTCGAGCATTGTGGTCCTGATAAGCTTTGGAGAAGACTAAAAAACCTCATGTATGAGGTCAATGTATAGAGGCTGGTAATAAAATCTTCCAGAACTTGTTCTGATTCTTTTCTTAGTAAGCCTTCACAGTTCACATTCAAGGCAGAGACTCCATCATTGGATGAGTGAAGGCACTAAGGAAACCTAGAACCAGAAACACTAATCCAATTGCTTGACCACAGCAACCTGTTGAATCTTTCACCAAAGAGGTGCTACCCAACGACAGACTTATCTACCTATCAACACAAATAGCACTGGCACATCGAAAAGCAGTTTCCTTACCTAAATTTTTATTCCTTGAAGGAAAAAGGCAGAGACAACATCATTGGATGAGTGAAGGTACTAAGGAAAGCTAGAATCAGAAACACTAGTCCAATTGCTTTGACCACAGCAACCTGTTGAATCTTTCACCAAAGAGGTGCTACCCAATGACAGACTTATTTACCTATCAACACAAATAGCACTGGCACATCGAAAAGCAGTTTCCTTTACCTAAATCTTTATCCCTTGAAGGAAAAAAGCAGAGATTAGGCAACAGCAACTATTGTTTCCGAATATGATATCCAGTGTCAAATGGAGTAAAACAGGTACTTTAAGCTTTCCATCTCATCTCCAAACAAGAGAAATCTTAAATATTTAATGAACTTGAAAAAACTTAAAAATAGATTGTCATTAGAACCAATCACTCAAGAAACTTTAATTTTTCTTCTCAATTCTTCCAGCTATGTAGCAGATTGTCAATTATAACCTAACCAATGCATGATTAGAAAACTAGAGGGAAAAACTGCTTTCATTAAGGTAACAAAAATATTCTTTTCATCCCTGTTATGTCCCCTGATGATGAAATCAATCTATGTCAAGTTGCAGTCCTGGTCTTAATTGGTGAATTAACATAAGCATGTAAAATGGGGAACAAGCAAAAGATACCATCCGTGACAAGGTTCTAAGATGCAACAGGTAATAGACAGTCTCTACACTTTTACTTCTTTACTCATGCATGCAATTGCTAACTGAACACACTGATCAGATATTCTGACACCATCGATGTCATATCTCACGCTGTTTCCTCTCTTCAATCCACTGCATGAAACTCAGCACTCTTACTTCACTTGCTCTCCTCATATTCTGTACCCTTCTATATTTCTCTAAAGTAATGCAGCAATGTCTAAATTAGAAATTTAATAAAAAGGCCATCTAGTATATAAGTGAAATAAGAAGAAAAGTGAAGATCCTAATTGTCTTCAAGATTATTAATGATTTTCTGCTGCACTTCCACCTTATAAATAATCATAAATATCAGTCATGTCATTACCATGCTGGTGTCTACAAGATAGGTACTGATTCATATTCTACACTCACAATTTTAGAACCTTTTATTTCACATATGTCTGATTTTAATTTGCTTCTTCTCCTTGCATTTCAAAAAGTATGAAACAAAGTATTATTTTTCTCTCTGATTAATAATGCTAGAACATTTCTTGCTAAGTTAGAACTGCACATTCAACATTTTCGTTGAGACACAACTGATACATCAGTAGTTTACAACAAACTGTAATTCTCTTACCATGAGAGATAAGTTACTCGTTTCTTTCACTTTTCCCAAAGGCAATGCCAGTTGCAACTTCCCGTCTGCGACGTATACCTGAAATTCAGTTCTAATATAACTACATGTACTACAAAAAGGAATTCCTTGAATGAAACAAAATTACAGCCACAAAACTCACAATATGCGACGGCCAATCATCAAGACCATCAAAAATATGTGTTGCATAAATGATCACTGCACCTCGTTCTTCACATTCTTTCCTTAGATATTTCAAAAGATTGGCCCTTGCCAGCACATCTAGGTCAACTGTAATCTCATCAAGAAGAAGAACCTAGTAGAGGACAAGAAAAATATAGAGGTTCTAATCTTTCTCATTTGTCTTACAAGTTACAACTAACTAAATACGATCGCTGTAGCATAAATAAAAATAATAGAATCACAAACCTTAAATGGCTTTAGAAGGCCCATACAAATTTGAACTCGCCTTCTTTGACCATCTGATGCTTTGTGCAATCGCCATGAAAGATCAATATCTAATATCTGAGGCATGGATGATCAAGCAAGTAAATCAATTGTACCATGGAAACAACTGATCATTTCTCCAAGAAATCATCTTTCTAAATTGAAGTAACAAAAAGCTCAAGTAAGCCATCTAATATCTATGATTGCAAGCCTTGAAAAGATAGAAAGAATAGACTCACCTTAATAAGTTCATCCCTCCTTTGAGGATCGATGCCTGAAACTCCATATATCATCTTCTCTGCAGAAACATCTATCTGTATAGCTACCTGAAAACCAGCAAATGCAACATCCCTCCTCCACTGCATCCACCACAATATTTCTCAGATTATGCAGTTCAAAACAATGTTAACATTGAAACAATGAGTTCCATAAAGACAATTCAGCATATTTCTAAATGCAATTTTATCCAATTGATAGCCAAGAGGTAAAACTGGAAGCTAAAAGTACTTTCGATTTGTTATCAAACTCAAGAACATATCTACCACAAAGAAGTAAGTAGCCTTTTAGTCCCAAATGTTTGGTCTCAGCTATCAAGAGCATATAAAGATGTCAACAACAATGTAACTTTTATTTATCTTCCAAGATACTTCATACTTGTCATATTCTGGGAAAAATCTTTGTTTAATTATACCATGGTTCACACCATATGTTTTCAATATTTTAAAAATCAAACTTATATTTTTCGAGCTTTCGTCCACCCAAAAAGAGACATCCAAATGTATGAAAACCACGCACAGGTTACTTGGGCAATGCTCGGACAGGGCTTCGAGTGTTTATTTAAATGTGAATCGTAACTAGCTATACGGAAGAGAGTGAAATGAAAACTTCCTTTGTAAAACTTATAGGATGAATCTATGATTAAAGAACTAGTAGATATATCCGTTAAATTTATCCTACCTCTCCGCCCAAGTAGGAAAGATCACCGGAAGAAGTGAGATTAGTATCATGAAACGCCGACCTCCCCAAGATTCGGACCATGGCCGGATCCACCATGTGTTTCCCTCCCAAAATCTTCAGTATCGTCGTTTTCCCTGCATCAAAGATAACCCAAGAGATCGAATCAATCCAATCCTACCCGATTGGGAATAGATCGATCACACGAATACAAACCGGCGCCATTGGCTCCGACAAGGAGGCAACGGTTGCCAGCGCGGAGGGAGAGAGATAAGCCATCAATGAGAGGCTTCGATCCCGGCGGCGCGTGGCCGTCGATCCCCGGATACGTGAAGGAAAGGTTGTTCACTTCGACTACTACGGGAGCTTCGTTGGATTCGTCCGCCATTTCTTCTTCTTCTTCTTCTTCTTCTTCTTCTGTGAGAGGAAGAGAGAGAGAGAGAGAGGGTCTTTATGCGGGAAGAAGGAGAAGCTCGGGTTGGTGTGGCGCAGCGTCGTCCATGGCTTTCTTTTCTCCCTCTTTGGCGGTGTGTTGGATCGGGAAGTAAAGTGTAGCGGCTACGTGGAACTAAGTAGACGGCACCATGCTTTTGGAACGAGGACCAATAGAGAATCGCCACGTCGGATATTGAGCTCTGCGGTGGTTCGCCAGTTTGCTTCCTGGGGAACAACTGTGCAAGTCCAAAAGTTGGCACGGTCGCACCTAACATGTAGTAGTTGCAGAGTGGAGTTGCCGAAACTTCCATTTCGGAGATACGCGAGAAGTCTGCAACGACTACGTTAGTCAGATAAAACCTTCGCCGGCTATAGTTGCCAGAGCCGGTTCTAATGGATTTGCTTCTATTTCTATTGAATAGAGAGTAGAGACCGCGATCTTCTTCTTCGATTGCAACCTCGTTAGATCTCGTATTCCGCCATGGCTGCGATCTACAGCCTCTTCGTCATCAACAAATCTGGTGGTCTAATATTCTACAAGGTGCGCTCCTTTGGAATCCTAATTCTATCCGTCCGCAAAATTTTGTGATATCTTCTTCTCTCGCTCGTAACTAAATCAGTGACAACTTTTGGATCAAGGATTACGGATCTGCGGGTCGGATGGATACCAACGATAGCTTGCGATTGGCGAGTTTGTGGCATTCGATGCACGCAATCTCGCAGCAGCTATCGCCCACCGTTGGATGCACCGGCATCGAGCTCCTCCAAGCCGATACCTTCGATCTCCACTGCTTCCAATCCCTCACTGGTATTCTTATTCACAAAAAAAGGCTTATTTAGTTTACCCATTTGCTTTAGTAGTGTTCTGGCCTACATCTATTCATGCGAGTGGAGTTGGAGTAGTAGAACTTTGATTGCTTCTGGAATTCTAAGAAAATGGTTGTTCTTTTAATGGCATTAGTATATCAGCATTACTAGTGAAAAATCCCCCTCAGATAATTGCAGTATTGGTCTTTTTATTGGAAAATGTTGGAAAATGTTGAACATGCTATCAGCCTTTACTGAAAATAATGAGACTTAAATTCTCATGATTTGTACATTTCAACACCACAATTGAAGGTTATATGGTCTAAGTTTGCTTCTTTTTCCCCCTTTGGTCGATTTCCAAA
This sequence comes from Typha angustifolia, assembly GCF_048772165.1. Taxonomy (NCBI): domain Eukaryota; kingdom Viridiplantae; phylum Streptophyta; class Magnoliopsida; order Poales; family Typhaceae; genus Typha; species Typha angustifolia. The sequence continues at coordinate 2,165,833 of NC_133252.1, read as the reverse complement.
GTTTCTAGATTTCAAACTTCATCCAAACAGAAAAAGTTTGGAAAGTTCAGGGTACCATTTCACCATAGTAATGTGACGGCATCAAGCTACAATCCCACGGAGAAAATTTCTACTGAACAAATAGGGCCTCTGTTGCATAGGTCATACCATGGCCTAAAGTAAATTGGTATGAGATCTATGGGTGGATGGGCATCTTTGATAGAGAAATGGAAGATTATTAAGTTGAATTGCAATTGCACATAGCTTTTAATCTGGAAAGGATTACTAGGGTTAAGTAGGCTGGAGAATTGTTGATTTTTGGTGAGTAATTTGTACAGATATAATGTGTAGTTGGTAAGTAGATGTGCTTGAAAGTTACTCAGTTGTTCGATTAAAAGTTACACATGAACTTTAGTTGGTTAGCTCATATTTTGCTAATTTTTTCGAAGTGCACTTATGATCCTTCACGTGCTACTTTACTTTGGGGGAGCATTAGCTAGCAGATCTGAAGGCACTTGTTATCCATTTACCTTTGGTGGGTTTCGTCACGTCTCCCACTATCTCTTATTAGTAGGGGTATAATCAAGCCTAGCTCTGATCAAGCTTGAATAAAAAATAATTGTGAGTCAAGCTTGAACTGAAATCATTTTAATTCGAGCCAATTTTGAGCTCGAGCTCAAAGGGCAATTTCAAGCCATAATCAATTCATGCTAAATTACGAGACTGATCAAGTTTGATTTAGGCTTTAATCAAACTTAAAATAAGATCTTATTTAAAAAATATAAACTATTAAAAATATCTGTTTATTTAGAAAAGATATGATTGGATCAAAATTCATATTTAAACTCTACAAGATCAGTGTACATAATAGAAGTATAGTATAGTATAGAAAACATTACTCATATATATATATATAATTTCGAGATTTATCGAGCCTACTTGATTGAGCGGCTCATGATCAAGCTTGGCTCAAAATTATTTCCGAGCCTATTTTGAAGATCAAATTCAGCTCAGCTTATTTTTTAGCTGAGCTTAATCAAGTCTTATCGAGTTGAGCTTGAGTTGACTTGATTATTTTGATAGCCCTATCTATTAGGATGGATTTGTTGGCCCAAGCTTTTATTTATTGAGGAGAAACCGGTCCAATTTGAAGTTGTTGATTGTTATACTACATTATACTGGTCGATCATAGAATATAAATAAATTCATCTTCTCTAGGCCTGTTTTGTACTCTGCTGCTTGCACTACTATCTCTTGTTGAAATCTTAATAATTCCATAGTTTATGTTTGAGGAGCAAAACTACTAGCCATATGATTGTTAGTATTCTAACTCAGATTTGAGTTCTTTAATTTGAAATGAACAGGTGTCTTGGATGGTAATAGAATGCTAAGGTATAAAGGCTCAATTATTTGCAATTCCAACCTCCTTTTTTGGTTTAGAGATAATGGAACTAGCTAGAAAGAGATATATAGAAACCCTACTTCGAAGTGCTGACATAAGAATTGACTATTATGTTCATAATATATTACAGTTCTGCGTTCCAGCTCCTTGTTGAATGTTGATAAAAATGTAATGTGTTAATAGTATCTGTATCATCCAGTTCAAATTTCTTACAAATAATGTGGTTGTAGAACAGACTGGATTTACTTTATATGTACTTTCATATTAAGGTACTTCTTTATGCACTTAAAATTGGAATTAGAAAAAACAATGAGGACTCCTTATGCTCTTTTTACTATATGACTGATGATTTATTTCCGACAGGAACAAAATTCTTTGTTGTTTGCGAGTCTGGCACACAAAATATGGAACTTCTACTTAAAGTCATCTATGAGTTATACACGGATTATGTGTTGAAGAACCCCTTTTATGAAATGGAGATGCCGATCCGGTGTGAACTTTTTGACCTCAACATTTCTCTAGCTGTTCAGAAAGACCGGGTTGTGATGCTGGGTCGATGAACATAACGAACTAACTCTTTTCTCTATTATGTGATTGTTCTCAAAACCTCTTGATGTTCTTTGATGTAAATTGCAGAGATTTACTACTATTCCAGCGTCGAAGTACTTATGTTTAGGTAGAGTAAATGCATGGTATCAGATATCTTCAATGATGTACCTTTTTTTATGCATCAAGCTTCTTTGAAAAGAGCTATAGAAGTTCTTTTTTTCCTCTTAAATATTATGTTTAAGGTGGGTAGGCAATTTATAATCTCGGAGTGAATCGTTTAATTTTTCTCCGTCAGCAGGTCATGGCGTGAAATTATTATCATCAGTAGTTAACAATCACTATACCCAGATTTGTTTGTGACCTATCGATGGATTTGGACATAAACATTTCTCCAATCCAGAAATTAATCTGAAAGTCAACTATTTCCCTCTCGTGGATAACTATTTGTCACGGCAGAGACCAAATTAATTATGGTTGATTGTGTCAACCAATATGAGAAAAAAAATATACCCAAAATTAAAGAGAGGCAAAAAAAAGTCTTCCCGCTTCACTTCAAGATCGAGATTTCCAACGACTCAGTCATGATTCATGAATCCGATTCGTAGTTGCCGTGCATGTCACTTCACTCAGTGAAGAGGTCGACAGCAAGTTATAGTATGTTTCTCATTGTTTTCATGACTCAAATTCGGATTCTGGTTGCAATAAATTATGTTGAAAGTATTACTAATCCATCCCCAACTCGTAAGCATGCCATCAGCCATTAGCCCACTAGAGATATCATCTTATCATACGTTAAAACAATGTAATTCTTTTTCAAATATAATCAAAATAAAAAAAGGGTGTCACGTCGCCACATCATCCACACAAAAAAAACGTGTAATTGAACGAATTGAACGGCCAAGGATTTATATGTGTGACCAAGTCCAGCAACTAGTATTTATTATCCTATTCTTTTATCGAAAATATTGAAAATTTAAATTGATAAAGATAAGAGACACCAAAATTATTTACAATAAATATTTTTATTATTAATATTACAGTGACATTAAGTCACCCTTTTTTTGGCTCCTTTTCCCTCTAATTAAAAAAAAAACGCATATCAATCTATAAACTTATACAAAATATCCATACCACCTCAGCACTCAAATTTACAAAAAAACCCCAAAACATTATAATATTATTTTCACAATTCACTCCCCTACCCCTCGACCTCAAGCCGCCGACGGCGCGGTCACGTAATGGACGTCTCCCGCCTCCGATAGCGCCACTCGCACGACGACGCCGGCCACGGCCGGGCCCTTGTAATCCAACGACGCGTCGTTGTAGATATCCCACCACTTATCCACCAAAACCTTGATATCCTCCCTATCCATATTCGCCTCCTTCCCTGTAAACTTCCATGGCTTCGATCCCTGCATGCGATAATGTACACAAAATTTTACTATCTACGACCTTCTTGCAAAAAAACCCACTAAAGACTTCGATTTTTCGAACACGTACCGCTGCGCAGTAGTGGACCACCTTAACCTTCTCGAGTTCTACGTTCTCCGGATGCCTCCATAGCATGGCTAAGACCAAGTTGTACACCAGTGGAATAGGCTTGTAGATATCCTTGAAGAACATATTCAGGAAATCCTATTGTAACCAAGAGAGAAAGAGAGAGTGAGAGAATTGTTATATGCAAAAAAACCCAGAAAGAATTGTAATCAGGGATAGGGGCCGGATAAGTTTATACGTACTTGTTCGGCAAAAGGAGTCGGAGTGGTAACGTTTACTGTATCGAGCAGCGACTTGGCGACGGCCATGCTCGGCTCGGAGACGAACATGCCGGCGTTGAAGTATAACGACGGAGGTGGGCCCAGCTTATCGTGGGGCCACGTCACCTTCTCCGGACACTGTTGGCAGTAGCCAATCTTGTACTGACGCGTGTGACTCCACGTCTTCTCGCAGAAGCAGTCCATGACGGCGTAGAAGTACCCGCCAGGCAAGTCGAATAGGTGGTCGATGTTATCGTACACCTGGATATCCGCGTCCAGGTACATCATCTTCTCGTACTCCACAAACTGCGAAATAATTTAATCACAGGTTGTTACTTGTAAATTTAACAGTAGGCCAGGGGGACCGAACTGCAAATTTGACAAAGAGTCCTCTGGTAGCTTGCTTACCTCCCAGATGCGGAGCTTGGAGTAGTTGATGACGTAATAAGCCATGGCGAACTGGGTCTGGTTCTCAGGCGGGTAAACGGGTTTGATCTCGCGAACGATGCAGCCTTGCGACACCAGAAGCTGGCGATGGCTCTCGGGTACGTCGGGTAACATCGCCACGACCAGAGGGTACTTGGCACCGACTTTCCTTAACCCCTTCGCGAGCCCGACCACTCCCTTCACGTAGTCGCCGTCTCCGGCAAGGAAAGTCACGTACGCCCTCTTCGGAGTTGGCGCTGACTTGCCCACCGCCGCAGACTCGTTCATTGCTGTCTCTGGCGCCATTCACAGGAATTAGAACAGACACGATCTTTTCGAAGCAAAACTCGTTGCGGTTGTCGATATGGGTTATTCTCGGCGCTCCGGTGGGACTTAAATAGGCGCGGGTAGGCAGGTCGAAATTACCGAATTGGAGTCGGCTTGTCTTCTCTGCTGTGCGGAGATCGGAGTTGCTGGCCATACACGTGTACGGATGAAGACCGTAGGCAGGTAAGACGGAACCTTCTCGAGAGGCCCTTTTTGGTAATTAAATAACGGGAGTCGCTGTTTGGTGGACCTTCGTAAGACTTCAACTAACAGGAACCGTAGCGCCTCATTGGCTGGTTATTCTCTGGACGTCCACGTGCCGGCAAGGGAGGTAAGCAGCCGGTTACGTGTCACTGTTACGATTGACCTCACAGCCAAAAGAAACGGTTAAACGACCACCGTCTGATCTGTCAAGGATCACGTGGCGTTACGATTTTCGAGGCGAGGGGGAACGAGCCGTGGAGATTGGTCCAGGATGCGTTACATGTCTTACGATGGCATCACGTGTCGAGAAAGGAAACTTCGAGGGAGCTTGCGGTGGCGTCACCGGTTAGTGAGTGGAGGAACGAGCCACCGCCCTTATCCACACATTGAAGGCTTCGGACCTTATCCCACCTGCTACAGCTGAGGCGGTGATGCCACCTCACGTTTTCTCTCAATGAAACTTTCAATTAACACCCTATATTTCCCCGATTGTACGAATCAATCCTGACATCTTCATCTTTTAAAGGTAAACTAGATCGAGACTAAATTTACCTAAACGTGGGGTGTTACATGCGAATTTCCTATCTGTCAACGATACCATCGGGATTCAGCACCGCCCACGGAATTCAAAGAAAAGGAACCTTCCAATATACATTGGTTTCTTTGCTTGCTGTCGTCCATCTAACGGCCCGCGATTCACTTGATCCAAAACGGACGGTCGATTAAGACTAACGGACGTGCTAGGGAGGGATGGTGGGGTCCGCTGCAATATCGGTCGTAGATTTTTTTTCGTACTTCGCGGGGAGTCATCCTCCAAACTTTATTTTTTTTACAGGAATTAAATACACTCCAAATTTAAATATCTACTTTTTCGTGTCGGTGAAATGTTAATTAAAATTAGCGTTTTACTTATAAAACGAATTTAAAATTTTGAGTTGTGGTTTAAATTTAACTCCTTCGCCGTCACGGCAAAGCTCTGGGTTGGTCCACGACTAATGGGATTCGACTTTGATATTATTGAGAGTTATAATAATTATCTCAGGCAAAATATTCCGTTATTATATTTTGCTCTGCCAATAGGAGCTCTGGTAAATATTATGTTATCCACTTAGACAATGAAGCTCGAAGATTCTGCATGCATAATTATCAAACATTGACGACTCTGTCAACATTTCTTAGGAAAAGATAGAATGGTAGTTAGAAGTTAAAAACGTGTCTAGATTACTTATATTATTGTACCTTTTGTCTTTCCGAGGTTAGAAGGATCTTATCCCATATAATCTACGTGTCGTTGAACGATATGAAAATGAAGCAGTAATATGAACAAAAGAAGATGCTTAACTAGATTTTAGCATCTAAATTTCCTCTCGTTTAACGTATATGAGAGGCTAAATTATCGACCAGCCTAAGTCTAAGTCTGACTTTTATTTTCTCATTGATTTTTAGTAGATTATGAGCTTGTATACTAAGTCTAAGCTGAACGAAGATAATAGTCCTTCCGAATATATAAGTTAGATAATTATGTCAATCTTTTTAAGAAACAAGTCACACAATAAATTTAAACCACATATATATAATGCTTAGATACAAAATTTATTAAATATTAACCCTAAATATCTTAGTGAAAAAATTGAATCCATGATCTTTATCATAGCTGGTAGAATTCAAACGCTTCGGCTACAATAGTAGTTTTCTCACTTTTCTCCTCTCTCTCTCTCACCGTTTTGCTTTGTTGGAACCCTAAATGCTAGCGGATGTGGGCAAAGCCCAGGTAAACTCTTTACCGAGCTGAAGCATGTCTAAGCCCAATATCGGCCTGCAAAATTGTTGTCCTGTCCGGGCCGGGCCCACGAGAAGCCCGGTTTGGTCCAGTTTGAACCACCGTCTTGTAGGATTACATTCTCTCTCTCTCTCTTCTCTCTCTCTCTCTCTCTCTCTCTCTCTATCCGTTTTATTAATCCTCCATTATAGTGGATAAAGAAGCGGATAGAGCTCTTGAGCAGGAGCAGCGTCATGGCGTCGTTAGCGCATCACTTCTCCGGCCTCCGATGCCCACCTCTCTCCTCCTCTACCTTGTCTAAATCCTCCTCCTCCAAACCCTCGGCTCGAGTCTCCACTACTATTGTCGCCGCCGTGGTCGCCGGCACCTACGCCCTGACCCCGGCCCAGAAGGAGCGGCAGAAGCTTAAGGAGGTCTTCGAGGAAGCGTACGACCGATGCCGCACTAATACGATGGATGGCGTCCCCTTCACCGTCGACGATTTCCACGCCGCCCTCGAAAAATACGATTTTGATTCCGAAGTCGGCACCAAGGTGCGATCTTTCTCCCTCTCTCTCTCTCTCTACAAGATGAGTTCTTGGAATTCGGGTGTGTGATATAATGTCGGTATCCAATTTGAGCTAAAATCTTAAACCATAAGGTCTGTGGGCAGTAGTGTGTGTAGTTATATATTCCATATGGGACCAATCCGTCAATCAGTCTTAAAAGATAAGTTAACCGTTAATCCTGTGCCTGTTGATGCTCACAAATGTTCTTCTTTATGGATAGCTGTAGATTTGGGTATGGTAGATTGAATCACGAGTTGGAAAAGGCTTTCCAAATTATTATTGGTGACGTTCTTTTGTATGCCAACTTGAACCAGTGCTTTAGTTTTAGTGTTCATCCAGAAATGATTTTCCTGGATAATATCTATTTGAATTGATTATAGAACAACATTGTAGAGAAGCTAAGCTGTAAAAGTATAAAGTTTGAATGGAGGTGATATGTGATGTTTATCGAGGACTTTTACTTTGTAGTCACTGATGGGAGCTTTTCCCTTGAGGTACAACATAGTTGCAAGAAAATATTTGATTTGATATTCACCATGTGCTATTCATTCATGAGAAAGCAGATTGTGGGTGTTTCTCATTTGATTCCCTGCTTTCTTATTTTGGGATGCTTCTTCTTTGGGATGGTAATGGTGCTTGAAGTTATGCCAGTACAGTCCATGTGAACTAGCTATACCGAAACAGCTGAGGTTGTACAGGAAGCAGTCTAGGAAATTCACAAGGAGAAATGGCTGTTGGACTTCAACTTCCAAGTATCCTATGTTTTAATTTTCTAGTAGCAGACAATAAGTTTCTCGTTACCTGCTGTGCTTCATGAAGGACATTAGTTTTATCTCTTTTCATATGCTTGCACATGCCTTTCTCTCCTCGTGAGGCCTAGTTGATTGACCAATCAATTTTCACAGGTTAAAGGAACAGTTTTCATGACTGATATGAATGGCGCCTATGTTGACATCACTGCAAAATCTTCTGCTTATGTACCTGTTCAAGAAGCATGCATTCACAAAATAAAGCATGTATCTGAGGCAGGCATTTTTCCAGGATTAGTCGAAGAATTTGTTGTCATTGGTGAGAATTCTTCTGATGATAGCCTGATTCTGAGTCTACGGTCAATTCAGTATGATCTTGCATGGGAAAGGTGCAGACAACTTCAGGCTGAAGATGTTGTTGTGAAGGGTAAGGTGAGTATCTTATATGCTAATTTTTCTGCCTCATGCAATGACCGCTAAATTTGATGAAGTTATCTTCATTCTCATTTGTTAACGTTAACATCATGTAATTCAATCGCATTGATGATTCTGCAAAGTGCAAAATTTCTGCAATCTGCTATAAGAAAGTTCAGCTTTAACCTATTATTTTTTTGGATTATGTAAAGAGTTAATCTACATAATATTCTTCTCCTTTTCTTGACTCAGAGTCATTTCCACATTCACCTTCTTATACTAAAGTTGCCTCTTTTTCTCTCCATTTTTCTGTGTATTGATAAGTTTTTCTGAATATATCTTTTTGATGAGATTAGTCACAGTTTTTACATGCTTAGTGACTCTTTCCTGCTTGCCATCTATTTGATTGTACCATCTTTTATGAGCCATAGGTGATTGTGGGAAATAAAGGAGGCGTGGTAGCCATTGTGGAAGGACTTCGTGGCTTTGTTCCATTTTCGCAGATATCAACGGTTTGTTTTTTAACCTGGCTTAAAGTATCCTCGGATTTATTTCAACTTTAAATCGTATCAGTATCCTTTTCCTCTTTCCAAGTTCAAATACCCATTGGAATGCTGAATGGATAATAAACTTAGAAACCATATTTGTTTCATATAATATGGGTATGAACTAGATATCGAATGCATCAAAATTATAATTGAATATTACTCAAATATACAGCATATTGCAAAACTACATAGAATAAATAAATTAGAAATTGATACAAAAAACAAGAAAATGTATCTTTTCTCATGCTATTGTACTATTTATAACAAATTAAATATATAGACATATGTATCTAGATTCAGATAAAGTACTCCAATTCTTGTGGGTATCCTGATAAGGCCATCAAGTATCAACATGGATATGAATCCGATTCAGACGAGTACAGTCCAACCCACTTTTCTCATTGTGCCAGATATTCTTACTTTTAGTTAGTCACCTTCAAGAAATATTATGTGTAATAGTTAAACACATAAATATTCTGATTAAGATTGGGAAGTACATTGTCCCATATTGGAATGTAGATAAGGTGATAAATATGGATGGAAAAGTCAAATTGAAACTGAATAAGCAAACTATAATCTGTATGCAAGACACCTCAGATTTGGAATCTGGATCGTCAACCTACTTTCATTGCTGGTCTGCAATTTGTTGTTGTATTCAGATAACAGAAATTCTGATCATTACTGGATCTTAACCAGAAATCAGCTGCAGAAGAACTCATAGATAAAGAACTACCTCTTAAATTTGTGGAGGTTGATGAGGAACAATCTAGGCTTGTTCTCAGTAATCGCAAGGCGATGGCAGATAGTCAAGCTCAGCTTGGTATTGGATCAGTTGTCTTGGGAACTGTCCAGAGTCTAAAACCCTATGGTGCCTTTATTGACATTGGTGGAATCAATGGTCTTCTTCATGTTAGCCAGATTAGTCATGATCGTGTGTCAGATATCTCAACAGTCCTTCAACCTGGGGACACCCTCAAGGTATTTCACACTTATTCTTGCATACTATTGGTTGTTTATCATTGCCTTGAAGCTTATGCTGAAAAACTTGTGATGCAATAAGGTGATGGTCCTAAGTCACGATCGCGAAAGAGGCCGAGTAAGTCTTTCTACCAAAAAACTTGAACCAACCCCGGGAGATATGATTCGCAATCCAAAACTTGTATTTGAGAAGGTAACATTAGTCCAAGCATTTTTGCCGCCATTCCTGACTTATATGGCAACTGATTTCCTTGTCTCTTTGGCTTCTATAAGGCGGATGAGATGGCTCAGACATTCAGGCAGAGAATAGCTCAAGCAGAAGCGATGGCCCGTGCAGATATGCTGAGATTCCAGCCTGAGGTACTTATAGTTCTGCACTACAAAAAGATCTCATATCAAAAGTAAAAGTTACCATATAAGTGAAGTCTCAGATCTTATGTTCTTTGATCATATTGCACATAAACATGGTTAATTCTCAGTTATTAAAGTTAAATCACTGGACGCCATTTCTATAGAAGCTGAACTGCTTCTACTCGTTATTTTGTTGTTTGATAACACCTCTTTCATTCAACGGTCTTTTTGGTTATTTATCTGAATACCGGTCTGCTAGCTTATCTTATCTGCACATTGGCTGATCTGTTGTTTTTTATTTTTCTTTTGCTTTCTTTCTGTAGAGTGGATTGACTCTCAATTCTGAGGGTATATTAGGCCCACTGACGTCTGACTTGCCGGCAGAGGGTTTGGATTTAAGTGAAGTCCCACCTGCAGCAGAGGTGTAGGCATCCGACCATTATCAGGTTGTAGAAAGGAATAGATGTTTCATCTCTTCTTTCACAATGGAGCTTGGAGAGGTTTAACATGTCCAACCGGATCTTTTTCAGTTTCAAGGCTCAATTGTGCGTGTATTGTGAAACATTATTAGTGTGAAAAGTACATTGTCTGTTATGCAGTTTTCTTGTCATATTTGCCTCCAAACTGATATCCGTCTAATGGTAAGATTTACTGAGGATTGCTATTTGACGTTTTAAGGAATGTAAATTTATTACATTTGCAAGAGGGGTTATGCTACAAAGTAGACCTATTCTGCTGCGTTAAGAGTTTGATATTCTCCATGACCAAGTAATGTGAAAATTATTCAGTTTCTTCTGACCATATGACTAACTCAAATAGGCAAAGTTGTCTAACAAGAAATTATTTCTCTTGGTGTCCAAATTCCATCAGATTTGTCTTTGGAATAATGGCACAAATCAGCATGCAACTTTCCCTATGCAATGAAAAGTTTTATCTTTAACCAAACATCCCCTGAAGTTGCAGATGTTATTGTCAGGCATGGATATGGACCTTCAATCAGAATAACTATTCCCCTATACCAAGAAGGCCTAAGAATTTAAAGTTGAAAATGTTTGCCTATATTTATCTCCCTTGTTTCGCTGGATTTAACTGCAATGACACCAAAGCATAAAAAGAAAAAAAATTGTACAATAGATGCTCGCAATAATCAAGAGGAATACAAAATCTTATCAACTTATGCATTTCAGGTTTCTTATAACACATAGTCTGTACTGAGAGAGACACTTATACGTAAATGTTACAACAGCCACAATCATTATTTGTCGTATCATTTCGCGCCTTTAATTTCTGATGAGCATCAGGGAACTACATGCCGAATCCCATAACAGGAATTATACTCTATGTATTGCTGATGTCCTGCAAGAATCAACCAGCTTTGTACCCAAATTTCTTCTCACCTGTTAATTCTTGTCAAGGTCCCGCAAAGAGTAAAAACCATGTACAATATTCATCTAGTAAACAGTCTGGATTATTCTCTATAATCTTTAGATTGTATTTGGGGTTGATGGATCTTCATGGGTGTTACTGATGGTGAATTAAGGAATGTATTCCTTACCATAAATATCGCCCATCATATCTCAATGGTGGTTTTCCTGTGCATTCCACCACGAGGTTGTTGGTAGAAGGTAACCCAACTCTATAAGATGAGTACATAGGCTACGAAGAGGTGACCAGCTAGATTTGGAACCAGCATCCATCTACCACCGGGAATCAAGCACATCTTCAATGATAGCCATTTACTACCCACTGAACCATATATGCATCAAAGAATAAGAAAGTAACAGATGGGAGGAACACTTTTAAGAGCTATCCAGTGAAAAAAAATGCATGTCTAAGCATGCCATAAAAGGGCATATTAGCCATAAGTAATGCAAAATGAAGTAGCAAAATATAAGTCTGAACTCTACATATTGAACTAATTAATTTATGATACAAAATGATCTTCTGACTCCAGAAGTCATTCCCGACGTACCTCTGACATTGTATATTGTGAAATTCTGAAGTTTTAACTAAATTTATTTACCTTTTTTTCACAAGTTATAGTTGTTGAGGTACAAAGCTATTTTCAAAATTGACTACTCAAAAGATGCGAATTCAACTGTTGCATAAATTATTACCATTCCTGTCTCCCCATTATTCCACATAAACAATAATTATGTCATTCTCCGCTGCCTATATTCTCTATCCCTGCATTGCACGGGCCTTTTTCTTGTTTGACTTTAGGACAGTAAGTCAACTACCCCCATGAAAATAAGGGAATGGGAGGAATAGCCATTATTTACATTTCTAAAAGCATGTCTACTGTATCTTTTATTTACTTCAACATCTAATCATAAAATAAAATGAGAAAACTCATCTATCCAACTGGATCAATCAATAAAAGAAAAACTTCTGATCATTGGTTATTCTTGAGTACCTTAAACAACACCAAAATTCCAAATGAATTACTATTCAGCAACCTGACTAGATAAAACTATTCAGGAGGAGAGGCGAAATTGCATTACTTACAAACAATAGTGAAAATGCTTTACCTTGTTTGTCCAACATTGCCATTTCTCTACATTGACATAGCATGTTAATGCTTCAAGCATCAGATCTTCTGTCTCCTAAAAAAAAATTTAATTAGTTTAGTGAGGACAAAAATAAAAGAAGGAAGAAGTACCAGCGGAACAGTAAAGGATGTTACAAGATGCATGCACCCTCTGATGTAAGGTTTGAAGTTTCAGTCAACGCGAAGCATTCTGACCAGAAATGATATGAATTATGAGGTTTCTACAACTCAGCAGTTTTAGAATAAAGCCACAGTTCGATTATGCTTTAATTTAGACTTTTAGATTGTCTTCATCCAGTTCCTCTGATTTTCCAATGATAGATGAGTTCCTCCAAGCCTATGAACTTCCACTGAAAACCTCAAATCTGCAACTTGTTTCCTGGTCGACATTCAGAGCTGAAACTTCTGGTTGAACGGAATACATCATCATGATACGAGTTCAACAGATCAAGATGATCTGGTTCATCTGAGATTTGGCAGTTGGCACATCTCCACCATAACTGTTACTAGTTGTTCTTCAACTTAATTGCAGCTATCAGTCTTTCTGAAACCTTTCTGTCAAGAGTGAAGCCATTTTCCATCATATGTTCCCAAATCCTATATGCAGACATATTCTTTCCCTCCTTCAAAAGTCCATCAATCAATAATTTAAACGTCAAGGTGTCAGGAGACACTCCCTTATTGTACATGTCATTGTACAGATCCAGGGCTTCGCTTAATCTACAATTTCTTCTGAGCCCATTTATAAGTGTGTTGAAAGAAACTACATCAGGGGAGATGCCCTTATCAATCATGTCAGTGAAAAACTTCTGAGCATGTTTCATGCGGCCAGCCTTGCAAAAGTAGTGGATCATAATATTATACACATTAACATTGGGAATAACTCCAGCCGTAAGCATCTGATCAAAAAGACCCTCAGCTAGATCAGAATGCCCTATTGTGAAGAAACCATTAATCAAAGTGCCATATGTCACAGCATCAGCTACTATTCCTTTAGAACCCATCTCCTTGAAGAACTTAAGTGCAGTTCTCATTCTCCTTGTCCTGCAAAAGGCATCAATTAGTATGTTACAAGATACAACATCAGTGAACCCACTCGTCTCCATCTGCCTAGTGACCAGAGCATTTGCCTTTTCAAGCTGGTTAGATTTGCAAAGACCCTTTAATAGTTGATTATAACTGTGTCTGTCAGGATTTATTCCACTCATCTCCATCTTTTCTATTAATCTATCTGCTTTGTCTAGCATAACATTATCACAGTAATGATTTAAAAGTATATTATATGTCACCACATCAGGCTCACATCCATTTCTTCGCATAAAAGATATAATAGCTTGTGCTTTATCGACCCTTCCAGATCTCCAGAACCCACTTATAAGGGCATTGTAAATAGATACATTCAGCTCAATATTCATCTTTAACATTCCCATAGCAAATTCATAAGCTATATCAACCTTATCATGATTACATAGACCAAAAATTAGTGCACCGCAAGCAACACTATCTGGCTTAAATCCCCTCTTTACCATTTCATCCCACAGCTCTACTGCATCTGGGAATTGTCTAATATCACAAAAACCATTGATGATGGTTGTGTAAGTAACAACATCGGGGTCTCTTCCTTTCCTGATCATGGTTTCTAACACCTTTAGAGCATCATCCAATCTTTTGTCCTTGCACAGAGAATCCAAATATATATTGCAGGCCCAAATATCTGGAAAGGACCCAATCCTATCCATATCATTGAGGAGTTTCTCGACAAGCCCTATTCTCTTTGCTTCACACAAGCCAGAAATCCACCTCGAGTAAGTGAATGATGTCAAAGAAAAACCTTGTTGAACCATCAAAGAATAGTACTTCTCTACCAAATCAAAGCAACCATTCTTAACTAAGACACCAATGAACCTATTATAATCGACACTAAATACACGGCAGCCAGATGCAATCATATCATCAAAGACTTCTACCGCTGAATCAATCAGTCCCCCACGGACATAACCAGAGATAAGAATTCGATACAAGGAACGGTGCAGCAACAGCCCATTACTCCTCACTCTTCTCAAAAACTCCGATAACAGCACAAAGTTCAGATCTTTCAATAGCAGAGAGAGAACCGACTTGACAGTGAAGTGATCATGCTCGAAAAACTGCTGTGATTCTGCCCACACATAAAAGTTGTAGGCCGTTTCTGAATCCGACAAGCTCTTCAACACTTGATTCACGACGTAAGTGTTCAACTCCACATTAAGCCTCTCCAATTCCATCCGCACTGTCTCCGACCATTGTTTGGATTGCAGAGCACTTCTAAGTCTACAAACAGAATCGGCATAAGTCGGCGCCGGCGGTCTAAAAATCTCCGACAAGCTCTTACGATGCTCCGAAGAGCCGTTATCGTATTCGGCGTGCTCCAAACAGAAAAATCTGATCTGGGTTCTTGAAACCAAGCGACAAATCTTACATCTGTTGGCCAAGAACATAACAAACTTCTCGGGGGAATTTCGTCGAACAGTTGAGCGGTTGACTTGCGCCGCCAAACCATGTAATGGCTAACGCAACTAGAAGGGATCAGAGATTGGAAAACAGAAGAAGAAGAAGACGACGTTGAAATACAGTTTCGATCCGGAAAGATCGCAACTTTGGATTTGAATTGAATGTCGAGAAGACAAGAGAGACGGATCGACGATGGAGAGAGGAGAGAAATCCTTCAACGAGTTGATCTCTCTCGAAATTATTCGGTGGCCTATTACGACTCCAATAAATGGGTAGGGTATACTAAAACCCGTTAACCCGTATACGATCGGGTTCGGATCCAAAATAGATGACTCTTATTTCTCCGTTTTAGACGACTTAAGCCCTTCTTATGATCTAAATTATAAGATTAAGGTTCGCCGGTATATATATATATATATATATATATATATATATCATGAACAAACTTATATATATCAGTGAGGATTAGAAAGATTGCCTTAAAGAATGATATTAGTTAGTCTGCACTTCAGTTATTAACTTAAGAATGGAGATTAAAGCTTATAAATGGTGACAGATGATTCAAAAAGAACTATTAATTTTTCTCTCCTAATTTAACTGTTAAAATTAAATAATATTAAATAAAATTAACTTGAAATACTAATCGTATGAACCGTTCAAATTATAAGGATAAATTAGTAGTGTTTTATTTATCTCTCTTAGCTATCTATTTTCTTTATAAAAAAATTAAAAATAATAATAAATTGATAAAACTCTGCGCTCTTGTTATTAAGAAAACGATTATAAAAATAAGCAATAAGAAAATATTTAAATTTAAGATTACTTATCGATAATCTAATCACATATGTAAAATTTCTAATATACCCCCTTAATTTATTAAGAGATAAAACTTATTGTTAATAACTAATAGGTTAGTATTGAATCATTGCCATGGTAGGTAGCTGGGCTATTAACCTTCAACCTCTTTTATGTCCACAGTAATGAGAGATTTTGATTTGAAGAAGTGTACCTAACTCATGATACAGAAGATCTCAAAGAGGGATTTTGGTTTGAAAAAGTGCACTCTAGTCATGATAGATGCCAGTGCATGTAGACAGACAATCAGAGAAGACACACTAATGCATTTTAGATGTGATTTAGGTTTATTTTTAAAATCAATATTAGTAACTACTAAACTGGTTTAGTACCTAAATATCAGTTTAAGTTAAAATCGGTTTAGGGTAACCTACTTAAACCCATTTTTCCATTTTTCTCTCCTCATCCATCCAATTAATTTTATATTTACCAATGAAATCCAATTATCAATTTATCTTTAAAAATATATCACTTCAATTAATTATTATATTAAATTATTTTATCCTCATAACTCATCTTCTTTTTTTCTCATCCATTCATTACAACAGATATTCAAGTCATTTGACATAAAATATCTCAAAAGTTCACTACTTTTAAATTTAAATACCATGATATTACTTATAGATTGTATCACTAAAGTCAGGCTCAAATATTCTAACTCGGCCAATTATGGGTAAATAATCAGATCGCTAACAAGCTAAGCCTCAACTAATTTTAAATATTATATAAAATAAAAATAAAATAACTAGGGGGCTAAATTTCATAATCAGTCTCTCATATAATTATTTTCTAAGCAAAAATGAGGTCATTTTCTAATCTTGCCTAACAACCTTTGAGACAAAGTTTCCTTTTTCTATCTCATACTCAATTGTCAAAATCTAAATATTTTTGATTGTTGCATGCTTCCCATATTGAGTGCATTTTGACTTTATTTTACTATTACATGCTTTCCATAATGAATGTATTTTGACTTTCTATGACTGTTACATCTTTTCCATACTGAGCCAAAGTGGTATAGGAATTCAAGGAATTGAAACAAAACTTTAAATCTAATAGCTCATGGTTGGCCAATTACTAGCGAACAGATCTACTAAGTCTTAATAGACTTAGTCATTATCTATGAGCTCTAACAGACTGTAAATAGCTTCAGAGTTATTAAACTACGCTTGAAACGCCAGCTTTTAAGTTTTTATTTTTATTTTTTTGGCTTCAGTTGAGTGTCTCTTTTTAATTCTATCCAAAACCATCAACATCTTTTGCTTTTTGCCTCCACTACTGATGCATTCAGCACTTAACTGGATCATTATCTTCGCCATATTCTTCGTTGTTGACCACAAAGACAGCCTACCATGCTGGTGGTGGTGACCACAAAAAGAAGAAGAAAAAAAATTAAAAGCACAAAAAGATCCTCTATAGAGAGTGATCTTCTTCTTCTTCTTCTTTTAAAAAGAAAAATCTCTTTCCTGTGCATCTCTTAGACTTTGAACATGTGATTAATTATTTTATCACTAGTTCCTCGCATTTTAATGAAAAATACCTTAAAAAGAAATGGAAAACTAGATTTTAAAGTGAAATAATGGGTATATTTTATGTTTTTATTTTTAACTGTTGTTATGGTAAAAGTAATCCAAAGTATTCTTGAGATATTAAAAGAAAAATATGCATGAGTCAAATAATAAATATCTATATGGTGAGATATAAATGACTGATGTTTTTAATAAATTTTCTGCCTAGTGGTGCAACGAGAAGCTTTGTTAGGAATACTATGTTTCTTTTGTTCAAGTAGCATGAATAGGACTTATTACTTATAGCAAGCACATAGAGCACTGAGGATTTGAGACCTAGCTTTTGTGTAGTTAGAAGCAAAGACACCTTTGTATGAATTTCTCTGTGATACTTCGTGCATGACTGTTTATACCATCCAGTATGTACAAGTGGGTATGCGTCTCAGATAAGGTTTGTTTTATTCCATGATGTTTTAGAATCTATGTAGTTTTATAATTTAGAAAGTAAATTTATTATTGTCCTGTAATTATTTTATTTAGAAATTTTTTAAAGTATATATTTGTGTTTGAATTCATTATGATTATTTTACTCATTTTAATGTTTGACGAGATAAGATTTCGATAATTAGTACTAGACTATGCACAACAAGAGATATCACAGCGAGGTTGAGAGGAACCAATAAAACCTTATATTCTTCATTGAATCAGTTAAATTATATTCCACACCATGGTTCCTATTCAAGAACTTATTGAGAAATGTAAATATCTTCAGTCCATATAACTTTATATTGGAAGCATCATCAACACGATAGCTTTGATCAGGGAAACCAATATTTAAAATAACTATTAAATTGGTAGATTACAGTTAACCAACTTATTTGTTTTGCTCCATTCAAATAGTCAAACAACTAGAATGTCGCAGTAATGTGGGATTCAAAATTCAACTCAGATTCAATCCTATAAAAAAATATATATGAAAGTCAATCAGATTCCATTCATTTGCACTAAAAAATAATAATTCTAAATGACTAGCATGCACTTAGGATTTGTCTTTGATATTAATCACTCACCTAGATCTATCTAAAGTCCAAATAGCCTTGTAACAATTTAGATGGTAAGGCCATGTAATATTTATAATTTTGATGATTAATAACCCATACATTCTAATAAAGCATGAAGTGGAAGTGTAGCTATCTGTGAGTATAAAACAAATTGTACATGCCTACATGCATCTGAAGTCAAAAGGATTAATCAAACAGTGACATTGGACTACTATTAATCCACCTTGAGATGGTTTAGTCAAACACGCTTCAGCTCAGAACAACACACACCGGGTCGGTCTCAATCTCCTCTTGAAAACGAGGATCACTTATTTTTACACGTTAGTTTACTTCAATTTTTTTTGGGAATGTGTTTATTTCAGTTTACTTATTAAAAAATATAATCCCAACTCTTGGGTCTTTTCTTTGATTTAATTTAATATATATATATTTTTATTAGAGCGCTATTTACGCAAGATTTATGAGTTTAAAGAAGAAATTAAGAAATATAATTACCAGAATAGGGTGTTATAGAATGAAGATAAATGGAATGGAGAAAGAGAAGTCTAAATTCCAGTGACAAATCCACCTACCTACTCACCTACCTAGGGAGGACAAAATGCGACGAGGACGAGAGAGACGAGTCAAACTTCAAGAACCCTTCTTAATTAGTCTGTTTTAATTAGTCTTTATCAGATAATTAAGCAGTTGCTGCCACTTGCTTTTGGCCCTTTTAATTACCTTAACCTTAATCTAATCCCCATCCATCGTATATATCCCTCTTGATCTCATTTTCCTTCCCCTCTATAAAAACCCAACCACCCTCTCTCCCGCTCCCCCCTCATCGATCTCTACTACTCTTCCATCTTCCCTTTTGGACGATAGACTACACCAGAAGATCTACGCGAGCTATGGAAATGGGCCTGCACGGAGTTGGTATAGACCGCCATGGAAGCGCTTCTAGCAACTCTACTGCTACACAAACAACTACTGATGAGGAGATGGACTTGCGAAGAGGTTCTTGGACGTTCGAAGAAGATCTCTTACTCATGAACTATATTGCCGCTAATGGCGAGGGCCGCTGGAATTCTCTGGCTCCATGCGCAGGTATATACATACACACACACACATATATAATTGTAATGATATTTAAGTTTTATATAATCTAATGAACATATAATTATTAGGTCTCAGAAGAACCGGCAAGAGCTGCAGGTTCAGGTGGCTCAACTACCTCCGCTCCGACGTCCGCCGGGGTAACATCACCCCCGAGGAGCAGCTCCTCATCCTCGAGCTTCACTGCCGATGGGGGAACCGGTGAGCAATCTTTAAAGAATATATATATCCTCCCTCTAGTTCTCCAGATTACTATTTAGTCCTAATGTTTTCACTAATTTTTATCTAAGGTGGTCTAAGATAGCGCAGCAGCTGCCGGGGAGGACGGATAACGAGATAAAGAATTATTGGAGGACGAGAGTGCAAAAGCACGCGAATCATCTGAAATGCGACGTGAATAGCAAGCAGTTCAAGGACCTCATGATGTATTTATGGATGCCTCGCCTCATGGAGAGGATCCGGACAGCCAACTCCGGCAGCTCGCCGGCTTCCATCTACGAGGAAGCTAACGTCCCGATGGCTGGGACGTGTCAAAGCATGGACCCGGGCAGCGAGTCCGGGCAGGTGAACCCGAGCCTGAAGATTTCAAGGGTGGCGGGGTCGTCGTCGGACACAGTCGGGTTGCAGTTCTCGTCACCTCCGCTCTCCCATGGCGGCTTCGCCGATTGCTACAGCATGCAGGGAGGTGGCGGGATCCAGGCAGCTCAGTGCGGTGGAGGATGGCCGGAGTCGCTTCCGGTCCCCGGAGGTTATTCTAACCTGGGATTACCGGACTTGGATTTCGGAGACTGGGTAGATAGCCTATGGAGTTTAGAGGATAATTCGTTTCTGCAACAACTCTAAAGGGATCGATTACTTGTGCAATAGATTATGGGAAAACTAAGTGATCTTAGAGCGCTTATCTGATGGGTTTTGTTCGTTCATTTGATTGCTATGTATTACTTCGTGTCGTCGATTTCATGTAGATAATCTGTACAGCGTTACAAGCTCAGAAATCAATAGTTTGAGTGAATATATTTTTCCTATTTCCAACGAATGATATATGACATGGTAAGTCTAATAAAGTTCCTAAAGTTTTTATTTCTACTCTCTGTAATTAACAAATTCACGTCTCTAAATACTATTATGTATAAATATATGCACAAAGTATGAGATATATGATGAAAAAGATTAAAATTAAAAATTAATTTTGAAGTGAAAGAATTCAACCTATGACTTTAATTATTGAAGAATTTCAAGTGAGACGATCCTTTTTTAAGTGGAGATGTTCGAACACCACTAGTAATGTTTTCAGATACATACGTTTCTTTGCAGTAGCAGAAGTTCTTAAGGATGTTTGACGAAATCTATAAATTGAGTTTTTAAGTACTAATGACTTTGAACTGAGCTCGTTCAAAGGCTAGTACAGAATTTTATCAAACATGCAGAACCCATAGAGAATTTTTAAGGGAATATTCTACTGTATCTGGAAGAGATATTTATGGAGATTGTAACATAATCCCAATAAGTCATATATATATCTCTTTTGATTATCTTTTTGAGATTTATTAGAGAACACCTAGTTTTACATAGAACACAGAAAATCACTCTCAACTCAGTATGTCTTTCTCAGTTCTAGAAGAACAACATCTTAAGGATCACTTAGATGAAAAAAAATCAAATTTAAAGATCGACCGACGATATATAAGCTTTTTATAATTATTATAAATTTTACTAGTTAGTTTGATCCAAATTTAGATTTTTATACAGTTTAAAATTTTTCCACATAAATTATCTTGTGTTTGCAATAGTCTTTACATACTTTATTTTTCGTGTTTATTTTATTAATCATACGTTAGATCCCATATTTTAGATTATATATAATTAAAAAAAATTAAATTAGTATCAGAGCATACATAAGGATCCACGTTTTTTCAAAGTTAATAAATTATTTCATATTTCCCTTAGTAATTATAGTAAGATTTATATTTTAATTCACTCAAACAAATATAAGATGTCAATGCATCTGTATTGGTTCATAAGATTCATTGGGGTGGGGGGATCCATAACAACCCTAGAGAGTGACAGATAATGCTCATGATGATGATGTTGAAGTTGATTAATGATTATCAGGATAAATAATGACAAGTAAACTAAAAGGGTATTTTGTTCTTATGTTTGTGTCACACGTGGACATTCCCACTTAGCCAGTGGAGGTCTCAATCCAATTTACTATTTATCATAATTAGGCGCATGTATGCTGCCAAAAATTATCTTGTATTATATATATATATATATATGTAACAAAATTGCTGTAACTTAGAGGACAATAACAACATCTGCCTGGCTTGTGTTTATATTAATTAGTTAATAATTCCCAAGGTAATTAATGAAAAGAAAATAGTGGACTTGCCCTTTTAAAGTTAGGAAAATTGATTTAATGTATTTCATTTTTATTATCATTTACAGTTTATCCTGCATGGTTTAATCCTCAAAAATATCTCAATGTTATATATATTTTTTAATTGGAGGCAATCATACACATAGGTATAAAACAATATAAAATGCTCTCACTATCAAAAGAATAAATATATATACTGCACAGCTCAGGGTGTTTTTGATGGGCAATAGTTTATGTATTTAAATTAATAGAATATTCAACTGTTTCTAAAACTTTTTTTTAATGCTTTCTTTGTCATCGGTGCTGGGATGTAATGCACATTAAGTGTTACCGTTTAGATCTGGTTCAATCTAGACGTAAAAAAATTGTAAAAATTTATATAAAGATAGCTTCGGAAGTTATGTTTCTAATGGATCTAGTTTCACGAGAATTCGACAGCTAAATGAAAAGATATTAATAAAATAATAGAGTAAAGTAAAATAGGGTAAAATAGTAAATATCCGACGTTGCGAGAGTTGTTAGAGTGTAGTGGACGACGATAAGATAGAGCAGCTTAGGGGTGAAAACGGATCGGATATGGATCAAATAATGTTTAACCCATATTTGGATCCATATTTTTAGTTCGGATATGGATTCGGATACGGATATTGGACGGATAAAATTTTTTTAAACCATATCCTAACTAAATAGATACAGATAATTTTCGGATAAATGATTGGATCTTAAACGGATATTAATTGAATTTAAAATAATTATAATATTTTTATTTAAATATAATTAACATAAAATTATTAAGAGTTTTATAACAAATAATTTCTTTGTACGTCAAATATATAAAATTAGATAAATTAATCTCTATAAATAATATATAACGTATTATTAGTAATAATATTAATATTTACTATTTAAATAAGCAAACTAAAAATTGTAAATTATTTAAAAGAATATGCGGGTAAACGGATATCTGATATCCGTATCCGAATTCGAAAAATATATCCGACCCGTATCCGAATCCGTATCTTATTTTTTTTTTAAAAATTCTATCCATATTTAAATCTGAATCCGAATCGGACAGAAATTTTTTATCGAATCCGATCCGAGTTGAGTCAGATCGGAGTTAATCCGACCTGTTTTCACCCCTAGGGTAGCTGTTATGATATAGCCATAGAAAGATAAGGACAATCTAACTAAAAGATATGAGATAATAAAATAACTTAACTCCCCTAACACATAACTACTCTTATTTATATGTGTAGAGTCCTAGTAGATCGGATCCACATACAAATTATTTGATTTATTTAAAATTTAAAATAATAAGATAAAACTAACTAACCAACTTAACTCGACTTAACCCATGTGGTCGGATCATAACATTAAGGCTTATTATGGTTTAGTTTTCTTATTTTTATTTACTTGATTACCCTTTAAATAAAAAGGCCAATGGGCCGATAGATCCTTTGAGCCTCAAGAGTTTTGGGCCTTTATGTCTGGCCCATTTTACGTCTAGCTAGATACTGTGTCAATTATGTAGAACTGGAATTTTGGAGGCTACGAGGATAGTAATATCTTTATGTTGGAATTCTCCGTGACATACTGATATCACTTGTTATATATAAAGAATCAAATAATCACAGTAATCTCAGACTCAAATATATATATAGAAAATCCTCCCAACGAAGAAAACTACATTTCACCATTTATACAAATCGGTACAAAAATTCATACATGTATTGGATCTTTCTGGATGTTTTATAGGGCAGCCCGTCAAGGCTTCCCCACTTGTATAAACCTGGAGCAAAAACCTGCAATAGACTGATCACCTGATTCATCCCTAAAGTATCCATGAATCATGAGTGGATTAATTGTATATTAGATGCTTCCCAGATATCTAATTTGTTTGCATAATCTACATCGATTTCAGATTATGAGTTTTCTAGCTTAGGAACGTATATAGATTGACTCCTATATATGTTCCTAATAAACTACTCCCAAACAAGTGTTTGGTAGATTACTTTTGCAGTGAGGAAGATTAAGTGTGTGGTTCGAAGAAGAGAAAATGACATGGACAGCAAGAAGAGGTTTCTAAGATCAAAGAAACAAGCCATGGTGATCTAATGATATGAAGAAAACTAAACAGAAAGAGAACAACAAAAGAAGAGTACTGAGATAATGTGGTAGAAAATGAATAATATTCTCATTCTAATATCAATTAGGATAAACATGAACAGTGTCTAGCATTCAGTTGGCACCCTCTTGATTGACTCTATTTGGTCTTTAGAAAACATGAACAATGTTGTATTTCTTTTCTCTTTCTCTTCTTATTTTTTTCCTCTCTTCTTCTTCCTCCTCCTCTTCCTTTGCGAAGCTTTCTACCAACCATAGCTAAAACACATTGAAAAGCTTCAACTCCGATAGGATCTCAGCACGCTTGCTACATAGAGAGAGAGGGAAAAAAGGAAACTTGGAAAATGACAGGGGCTGTACACTCTTGGTATGATGTGTCAATCTATGAGTGGATGGTTGCAAGAAAAAGCTTTCTTATATAGCTCCTGCCTTTGCAAGTGGGTGCCAAAGTTCCTGCACGATGCATTTACAAAAGAAAAGTGTTCCAATTCCTTGTGGCATCCAGAATAAACTACAGTAAGGATGACTATATATATGTTTATTCATGAACAATTTTGTATATATATATATATATATAAACCTTCAGAAAGGATTAGAAAGATATATTGGCTTTAAGAATGGTGTTAATTTGCACGTCAGTTATTAATTAATCTTTCGAATGGAGATTGAAGGGTGTAGAGGAAAATGATGGATGGTAGGTAGCGCAGCTATTACTTAACCTTCAACCTCGTTTATGCCCACGGTTTGAAGATTCCAAGTAGGGAGTTTGAAATGGAGAAAAGTGTACCTAAGTCATTATAGATGCCAGTGCATCTAGACGATGATCTAAGAAGGCAAATCACTTAAGTTTCTCTCCTCACTTCTGTTGAGCAACCCTTTTGAATTCTATCCAACACATCAACATCTTTGCTTTTCGCCTCCACTACTGATGCATTCGCCACTTAATTGGATTATCATCTTTGCCATATTCTTCATCGTTGACCTCACATAGGCTAACGATAAAAGTAAATAAATAAATAATATATGTTTATAAATTAAGTCGACGATAGCCCACCGTATCAGTGACGGTGGGCACGAAAGAAAAGAAAATTGAAGCACAAAAAAAGATACCTATGTAGAGTGTGATTTTTCTTTCTTTTTTCCTCCTACCTATGCATCTCTTAGACTTTGAACATGTGATTAGTTATACTTAAGCTCTCACAAAGAAATGCTTTAGAAATCTTGGTTGAGTGATATAGAGAGGATTAAAGATGTTGTAGCTACTCGGGAGTGAGAGGGATGTAATGTTCATCATCACCCTTCAGTCTTTCTTTTCTTTTCTTTTTGTCTCCATCAAATTAAGAAAGGGTGACATTCAAATACATAGATTTTGGATGCTTAGATGAAGATTTTGGATGTTTAGACTTTGAACAGAGATCCATGATGAGTACACTAGGAGTCCTCCAATAAGAGATGCGATGTTGAATGGAGCAATATAAAGGTGCAGAATGTGCATGATACATGAACAATACAATATGATCGGGAAACAATATGAACAACTTAAAAGGTTAGTAAGAAGCTAATATATGGACAATAGTGAAAAATAATAAAAGAATCTTTCGTGGTCTGTTGTGTATGAGTTTTTGTACTAGGCAGTATGTATAAGTGGGTATATTTCTTAGATATTGGTTGTTCTATCCTAGATGTTTTAAATTCGTATTTTTTTTTGTTATTGTCGCCATTTAATATTTTTTTTTTTCTATTAAGAGGGTCCTTCACATACAACTTTACTCTCTTTTGATGCTTAATGAGATTGAATCACACACGCACGAAGCGAGATGACACTTCGACAAGTTGGTGTTAAGCTGTAAGAACAAGTGGTATCAAGACAAAGATGCTATGAGTCCCTTCGAAAGCTAATATTCTTCATCGAATCAATTGAAGTATATTCCATACCATTGTTTCTATTCTAGTGCTTATGGAGAAATAGCATTAACTACAGTCCCATATAACTTTACTAGGGTTTTTGAGCTCTGACTGCAGCTATGGAAGCATCGTCAACCTGATAGCTTTGAATAAGGAAATAAATATCTAGAATAATTAACTATTAAATTGGTAGACAGAGTGAACCAACTTATTGTTGGCATTGACCTAATTAAATTGAATATGGCTGTGTAAGGATCGATTTGGTCAGACTGTTTTGCTCCACTCAGATAGTCAAACAACTAGAATGTCACAGGTAATGTGGCATTCAAAAGTCAATTCAAATTCTGTATAAAAGTCAATCAGATTCAATTTATTTGAACTAGTAATAGATTAGCTAATATTTGCTGCTTAGAGTTAGAACAATCATCACTAAAGTCCAGCTGTGCCTATTATTAATTGTTGATCAGAAAGCATGGTGAATAGATATCTTGCAACTCAACTCTTTGAATCCCTCTAATTTAGAAAGCAAGGCCTGTAATTAATAACTAACATTAATTTGATAATTCTAGTTAAGCATGAAGTGGAAGTGTAGCTATATATGAGTATAAAATAAAATGTAGATGACTACACGCATCTGAAGTCAAAAAGATTAAGAAAGGAGCGACATTAAACTACTATTAATCCACGTAGAGATGTTTCAGTCAAACACGCTTCAGCTCAGAATAACACACACTCTCTTGATTCACCCACAGTCTAGAAGTAGACAATTTGGGGGGGTCTATATCTCCCCTTGAAAACGAGGGTCACTTATTTTTACACTTTTGCCTTGGCAAAGTCATGTCTAGATCTATTACAATGCTTTAGATCTGGGAATGCCACAAGTTAATTAATTACCACATTTTACATCTATAGATATATATATATCTTTACTGAGTCTCAGATTATTGTGAACGTTGCTAATGACTTGTGAGAGAACTCATGTTGGATCATCTTCAGGGATGTTTAAGGTGAATATCTCATTTTATCGATCTTATTATCAGTTGGGTTTTACCAACTCACGACGACGAAGGCTATGAGCTTGATTCATTATAAATGTTGGGATTAAAGTCTGATAGTTTCTTTTGTTATCAAAACGCTCTTTGAACATGTACTCACGACTCTCAAGAAAGAATGAAACATATAGTATATTACCAGAATAGCCATGGTTATGTTTGAACTGATCAAGTTGGCTTGTCCATACTTACTGTGACATTCAAAGTGACAAATCCCCACCTACCGACTTACAGAGTACAGAGGAAAGTACAATATGCCATCGGGAAGAGAGAGAGAGAGAGAGAGAGAGAGAGAGAGAGAGAGAGAGAGACGAGTCAAACTTCAAAACCCTTCTGACGCTATTTTAAGTCTAATCAGATAATTAAGCAGTTGCCTCCACTTGCTTTTCGCCATTTAATTACCTTAATCTAATCCCATCCATCCCTTTTAATCTCATCTTTCCCCTCTATAAAAACCCAACCCCCTCTCCCGCTCCTCCTCAACGATCTTTATTATTCTTCCTTTTTCCTTTTGGACTGCACCACAAGATCTAAGTCAGCTATGGAAGTGGGCCTCAACAGAGTTGGTACAGACCACCATGGAAGCGCTTCTAACTGCTCTACTACTATACGAACAACTACTGATGAGGAGATGGACATGCGAAGAGGTCCTTGGACGGCCGAAGAAGATCTTTTGCTCATGAACTCTATTGCCGCTAATGGCGAGGGCAACTGGAATTCTCTAGCCCGCTGCGCAGGTATGTAACTGTGTGATATCTAAGCTTCACTTTACTGTAAGCATAATGAACATGGGATGAATCGTAACTAGCTTAATTATTAGGTCTCAGAAGGTCTGGCAAGAGCTGCAGGCTTAGGTGGCTCAACTACCTCCGCCCGGACGTCCGTCGGGGTAACATCACCCCTGAGGAGCAGCTCCTCATCCTCGAGCTCCACTCCCGGTGGGGGAACCGGTGAGCAATCTTCTTTAGAAAAAAAAAATTACTGCTGGAGGTTTCCCATATTTACTATTTAGTCCTCTTCTAACGTTGCAGCGAATTTGGTAGGTGGTCGAAGATAGCGCAGCACTTGCCGGGGAGGACGGATAACGAGATTAAGAATTACTGGAGGACGAGAGTGCAAAAGCACGCGAAGCACCTCAAATGCGACGTGAAAAGCAAGCAGTTCAAGGACCTCTTGATGTACCTTTGGATACCTCGCCTCATGGAGAGGATCCAGGCAGCCAACTCCGGCAGCTCGCGGGCTTCCATCTACGAGGAAGCCAACGTCCCCATGGCCGCCACGTGCAAAAGCATGGATCCGGTCAGCGAGTCCGGGCAGGTGAACCCGAGCCCGGAGATCTCCAGCGTCACGTGGTCGTCGTCGGACACAGCCGGGTTGCAGTTCTCGTCACCTCCGGTTTCCCATGGCGGCGGCTCCGCCGATTGCTACGGCATGCTGGGAGGCGACGGGATCCAGCAGGCAGCTCAGTGCGGTGGAGGATGGGATGAGTCGCTTCCGAGCCCCGGAGGTTATTCTAACGTGGGGTTACCGGACTTGGATTTCAGAGACTGGGTAGATAACCTATGGAGTTTAGAGGATAATTCGTTTCTGCAACAACTCTAAAAGGATCGTTTTCTTGTGCAATATTATCAAATATATATATCTATCTATATATATAGAAGTCTAGATTAACGCTTATCTGATGGGTTTTTGCTCATTCTTTTGACGACTAAGTATTACTTTGTATTGCCGATTCATGTAGATTATCTCTAAATTAAGTGTAATCAGCTCAGCAAATCAAGAATTGAGCTAAAAATAGGGTCGTATTTACGAAGGTTGTCGTAAGATTGATCTAAATTGTAACGTATTTTATGTTTTGTAATATCAAATGTCTATTGGTTCGAGGGGACCAATTAATGTCAGGCTTGTGATAGATAATTCTGACGGCGATGCCGAGAAGTTGATTAGTGATTATCCGGATAAATAATGACAAATAAACTAAAACGGTATTCTATTCTCCTGTTTATGCCACACATGGAGACACCCAATTAGCCAGTGGAGGTCTCCATCCAATTTACTATTTATCTTATTTGGGCGAATCAATGCTGCCCAAATTAACTACTTGTCACATCTTCTTCTTCTTCTCAAACATTAGTATTAATCTATAAAAAGAACTGAAAAAAGAAAGTTAACTTTTGTTTTTATTTTTATTTAATTTTATTTTTTCATGTGCTTCTTTCTTCTCCATTTTTCTCATTAATTTAGTGTTAACTATAGAGAGGTAACATATATTTTCCCAGAGATAATGTAACATCATGTAACATCAAGATGTTACTTCTTGTTTCTTGAGATATTTTCCTCTGCATGCAGTCAAGAAACTTGGCATGCCCCCTCTTTAGCACACAATTTGGATCACTGTTAAATGGTCAATGTTAGGGTCGGTGAACTACTGGGGAAGGTTCAAATGGGAACTTATCATGTATACACGGAAGTAAGGCCACTTTCCACAATTATAAGCCTTAGTTTTTATCTAGTATTTTTATACGGACACCAACTTCACATAAATTAGGCATATGTATTTTTGTTACCCCTTCATATAGTTAATATAAAATTATCGTGTATATTAATTGTTTGAATAGAATAGGCTCAACCATTCTACAGACTTCCCTGAATTTCCACTTGGAGGTGAGAATAAATTTTCAAACGCATTGTTGTTAGAGTTGATTTGTTTTTACTAGAGTTTTACTAATCTCATCCGGTGTAAATTATCTGCGACGATTGACCCCCAACAACAAATAGAATAAATAAAACAAAAAAAAAAAAGAGTTCTACCAATGTATTGCACAACAATTAATATTATTTGTTAGAAAACATAGATAAAGCTAAAATAATAACTTTATTTCGTAGTGTTTAAGCTTGCAAATTGAATGCCACCTCATTAATTGTAGCATTTGATAATCCTAATTGTGTTCGCACTGATTCTATTTGCTAGCGTGATTGTGGTTATTAGATATATATTAACATACGAGAATGAAACCTCCGGTATTAAAATATTTCTTTTAAATACTTGTTTAATTGCTAGAAAGTGGAGTTTAAGAAAGTGACTATCTTATTTTCATTTAAGAAAGATAATTAAAAAAAATTGATAGGCAAAAAAGACATTTTTTGATTTATTTTTTATAACTAAATATTAAAAATAGAAAAAAATTTAAATTTGTTTGAAAGTAAAATATAAACACTTTGAAATATTCTCGGAAAAAATCGAATAGAATGAAATCCATGGCGTCAACTTTCCGGGCATACCGAGGACTCGGGCTTTCTTCCACGTGGCGTCTTCTGGTCTCCGGTCTTCGCGCCGCCCACGGATTCTCAGTCAACGAGACGGAGGTTGACCCTCCAGCCGTCCAATATTTGTTGCCACCTACCTGGGGGGAGTCTTTGGGTGGAGATTTGCATGCATAACTCTCTTTTTAATGATCTCACGTCCTGCATTTGAAATTAATGAAGCCACATAGCTCACTCTTTGGCCTCCTTTCATTTGAATTTCCTTCCAAATATTGTTCTCATACAATAGAAATCAATGCATATTTTTAATTACAATATTACTAAATAATATTGCCTTCTAACTTGGTCCATAAATTAACAATACAATTTCTAAAAAGATTTGCCATTATTCACCCCTTTCTCATAAACTTTCAAGCTAATTAACTTAGATCACAACATCACAATAGACAGAGTTTGAAGCAGATCTATTTAGCTGCATTTTCTTGCAAAATGTTGTCCTACTTGCAGATGTGGTAGAGTTGTGCACTGCAATATTTAGTATTATTATAATGATAATATACCCAACTGCTTCTACTTATATTTAGTGGCACTTAAACTAATGTTGTTTTAATGACAGTCAAATATTGCTGCTTTTGCTTTTAGATTCACTTACCCAATCTTCAATGTCATGAGGGTTTCAACCTTGTTCTTGGGCTGTCAAATGTGAAATTCATGGGACTAAAATATGGCTATAAGACAGGGTAAACATATGTTTGACCTTTGGGAGAAGTGAAGTTAACAATATCTTAATTAAATAAATGTCATTATGATTTGAGTCTAAGAATACTCCAACAATATGTGAGCATGTCCCATTGCACTGACCTAAATTTGGCGGCTAATACTTAGCTCGAAATTAATAAGATATGACTATTAGACATTAGGGATAGTGTAGTATTGCTTATTTTTATATAGAGTTATAGACCTCCTTATTAATTATAAATACATAGGCTATAGTTCCAGGGATTCTAGATGCCCTTAATGTTTAATATCTATGTCTTATAAATTTCCAGCCAAGTATTACATGCCAATCTTTCAAGACAATTGGATCGTGCTCGGATGGTGAAGTGAAGTTTAGAACTTCTTCCAATAGCAAAGAGATCACTTACTTGACAGTGAAGTATTCATGCTCGAAAAACTGCTGTGATTCAGCCCATGGATGAAAATTGAAGGCTGTTTCTGAATCTGACAAGCCATTCAACACTTGAAACTAAGCAAGAAAACTTGCATCTGTCGACCAAGAACATAGCAAACTTCTCAGGGGAATTTCGTCGAACACTTGAGCGGCTGACTT
The DNA here is from genome assembly GCF_048772165.1 of Typha angustifolia. NCBI lineage: Eukaryota > Viridiplantae > Streptophyta > Magnoliopsida > Poales > Typhaceae > Typha > Typha angustifolia. Next base: position 2,134,209 of record NC_133252.1, on the reverse strand, counting down.
GCGCTGCCAAACCGTGCAATGGTTATGCAACTCGAAAAGATCGGAGACGGAAGAAAGAAGAAGAGGTTGGTATGCATATTTTGGAACGGGAAAGATCGCAAGTTTGGATTTGAATTGGATGTTTAGAAGAGATAGAGAGGTCGATCGATCGAAGGAGAGGAGAGGAGAGGCAACCACCCTTTAATGAGTACGATCTCGAAATTATTTGGCTCCTGCAACTCTTATAAAGGGTAGTGGATAGTAATAACCCGTTAACCCGGAAAAGTTTGCGGGTTCGGATATCAAAACGGGTGACACTTAATTCTCAGGTTTAGATCCGAACAATTGTAATAGAAAATTAGCTATTAGATAATGAATCATTTAAGTTCCTCTTTACGATCTAAACTATGGGATTAATGCTCTCAATGCTACTGAAACTTTTTAAAATATCATAATTATCATTGAAATTCTATTTTGTAGTTAAATCTAACTAATCATAGTTAAAACTAAATTTAGATTTTAAAAATGGTTCAAAAACTATCTATTGTTATAAGTATTTTATTAAAATTAATTATAATGACAATTTTGAAATGGTAAGAATTGAATCCAAGAAGTAGAAGTAGACTTTATAGCATCGATGCCTTGCTCCTTTGGGCCGAAAGAATTTTGGGCCAATTTGATAAAGGCCCAATTTAATTCTATATACTACAAGGATGGAAATAGCTAGCTATATATAGAGTCTAAATAGACACAAGAGTTCTCCAAGATTAAACTAAGTCAATAATCAAATATATACTACAAGGATGGAAATAGCTAGCTAACTGATGTTAACGTCTCCTCTCCATAATCGTCTTTAATATTTTTCTTATTCCAACTCTAAGTTGGAGTAAATGAGAGGGACATGGATCAAATTTAAGCTTGATATAGATAATCACCAAAATACCTCTAAAAGAAAATATAAACACCTACAAACAATTTTTTTTAAAAGCATGAAGGTTATTTTCAATATTTGGCATTGTTCCTCATTCGTACTCATATTTAAATAATCAAAACCAAAGTTATTACAACCAAATATTTATTAAAAGAAACATAAAATAAATATAACACTATCCACATACATACAAATGGATCTCAATAAAAGAAATGAGCTCTCCTACTCATCTTCCTCTTCCTCACCCAACCTTCCTTTTTTTGCTCTCCCTCATGGGGCCATGGCCTCTTCCTCACCCCAACCTTCTTCTTTTTGGCTCTCCCTCATGGCCTATTTGGTTGTTTACTATTCCACATAAAAATGTGGTCCCTTATCTCTAGCATTCACTTGGCAGTTGGCACCATCATGGCACTATTGGCACTTTACAAACATCAACACAATGTTTGCCTCTCTCTCTCTCTCTCTCTCTCTCTCTCTCTCTCTCTCTCTCTCTCTCTCTCTCTCTCTCTCTCTCTCTCTCTCTTCTTTATCTCTGTGAAGCTTTCTACCTACCATAGTTAATCACATCGGAAAACTTAAACTCCAATAGGATCTCACCATATGTGGTACATTTGAAGGAGAAACTTGGTTATAGTTCATGCATGTGCCAGTTCTTTGCAAGTGGTGCAAAGTTGATGAATGATCGATGCATCCCATGCCACAAGAATAATCTACAGTACAGATCGCTTTGCTCTCTAAACCTATATGCATCCATGCCCTTCATCGATAAACTTGAAAGATTAGTAGCCCTGAGACTATTTTGCGTCATATATATCGATCATGCAAGTCTTTTATGTCATGATAGATGGGAGTTTGAGATTTTTTTTGGGTTAGTTTCTCTTTTCAAAGAAGAAGAAGAAAAAGAAAAAGAGTACCTAAATCATGATAGATGGCAGTGCATCCAGACAACCTAAGAATACAAATCGTCTAAGTTTCCTTCCTCGCTTCAGTTGAACATCCCTTTTGAATTCTATCCAAAACATCAACATCTTAGCTGTTCGCCTCCACTACTGATGCATTTGCCACTTGGATCTATCATCATCTTCGCCACACTCTTCGTCACTGATCGTGCAAAATTAATGCCAACGAGAAAGAAAAAAAGAGAAGCAAAGCACAGAAGACTTGACTACAAAACCAAGGACTGCCAAGTACTATTGCAAATGTCTCTATAAGATGATAACCATGTAATCATGGTAAATTACAGTTTAACCCTGCACATAGTTTAAACCCAAGCACTTAATCTCCTTCTGGTTTAAACTAAGTTGCTAATGATAATGTGAAATACAGTATTGTCTGAAAGATGGTAGCAGTAGTTTGGTCTTTTATTAATTTACTTATGACGAAAAATAGGTTAGTATGGATACATAATTTAACGGTTGTAATTTGGTTGAAATTAAGCCTAATCACATAAGAGTTCAAATATAATTTGTCAATGCTCTAATTAGCACACGTTAAGATTTGGGGGAGGGGGGATGAGAGGGATGCGATGCTCATCATCTTTCACTTTCTTTGTTATAAGAAATAGACAAGGTTATGGTGAGAAAAGAGCCAGCATTAAGCATACAAACAAAATAATTAGTAAAGTACTTAGCTTATGATGATTCTTGCCTAGTGGTGCAACAACAAGCTTCATTAACAAAGTGTTTCTTTTGTTAAAGTAGTATGAATAGCCCGAGAGAGTTTGAGACCAAAAGAGTCACGTTTAGTTTTTGTGTACTTAGAAGAAAAGACATCACCAAACACAAAAGACACATGTGCCCTCTTTTTAGTTATATATGAATAGTTTGAGGCAATAATACTTTGGTGATGATTGTTATAATAAGTAGTTCATATGATCTTTCTAAAGATTAATTGTTTCTTAGTTTAAGCTTTAATCAATCCATCACTTGCAAGGTTTAATATTAAATACCTTGACAAATTTTTTTTCAAAACACAATACAATTTGTATTTTGTTTTTAATATATCTAAAATACTCCATTTTCTTCTTTTTTTTTAAATGCAAAATCATTTTAATACCTTTGAGTAATTAAGTTTATAAAGTTAAGATAAACAGATAAAAGAGGAATTATATTTCAAGGTCAAATAGGGGTATTTTAATTTTTTTTTTATTCTCAAAAGTAACGAAATATTCTCCATGCTTTTAGTTGTTCCTAGGTTGAAGTTAGCTCATAGTATTTTTATACAATAAAAATAATATATAGTGGTTGAGTGATGAACAAAATATAGTAAATTTTTTGATAAGTTTTCCTTACTTTTAGTTATCTTTCATATTGTGAGGTCCTTGCTCTAATCTTATTTTGAAATATAAATAATTCCAGGCATGCACACATTACTAAGTTAAGATGGCTCTAATTTTGTTGGCATTAATTGCAGCATTTCATGACCCAAAAATTTAATCTGGCTGATTAAGTATTTGGTCAGAGTGTTTTGCTCCATTCAAATATTCAAACTAGAATGTTGGAGTTGTTATTTTGGCATACAAAAGTCAATTAAGATTCTGTCATATTAAAAAAAAAAAGTCAACTCAGATTGCATTAATAATAGCTACCTAATGTTTTCTCGTCAAAGAATTAAACAAGCATCCACTATAATGGGTAGGTAGTGAACATACTAGAAGTCCACAAGAATGTTAACAATTAATTCTCCTCTTAGAAGAAGTATCTTACTCCAAGTCCTTGTTATGGTGAAGAAGTATTAGGATGTAAGGATAAAACTCATATTACTTTCTAAAAAGTCTCTCACTTGGGATTTTCCTTTGATATTAGTCACCTATATCCATCTAAAGTCCAAAGTCTTGAAACTAAAATATTTGAGGTGGTTGGGTCCTTAAAAACCCTAGTTAGTTAAACAAATGTAATATTCATTATCAATTATTATATAACTAGTCGACTTAAAAATTTAAGCTGTTGGTTAATAAACTAAAACTAATTTTGGTATAGAGTTAAATAATATATCAAATAAAATGTTAGGTAACATTCCAATAATATATGTAGATATATATTATAATTTTAATATTAATCACTTGTAAAATTTTGATTTGGATTGTATAATCATACTTATAAATGAAGTAAAAGTCCCAAAGTGCCCACAAATTCTAGTAAAGTATGATTTATGAAGTGGAAGTATAGCGGTATTTGAGTATAAAATAAAATTGTACATGACTACACGCATTTGAAGGTCAAAAAGATTAAGAAGAGTGACATTAAACTAGAATTTATCTATGCAAAGATGTTTGAGTCAAAGACGCTTACACACAAAAACTCTTAATATTCACCCACAATTTGGAAGTAGAGAAATGGTGGTCTATATCCCCTTGAAAACGAGGGTCACTTATTTATTTTTATTAAATATTACATTTTCTTCACACTCTAGATTTGATCCTTAAAAATAAATAAAGAATAGTTAATCGTAGCAAAAAAAGAACATAATGATAATAATAATAATAATTGACGTGGCAAATAATAAGGCGGTTTAATAAAAGGGAGCATCATGGTTGATAGGGATGGAGTGGGCTTCTATTATTGATGTGATTTGGACTTAGCAACTAATCAAATTGATGGTGATATATGTATGTATTCCAACAGAATAATTCGAAAGAGTAGTGCTTATCATGCTCTCTTGTTGTTTTCATTGGCATGCATGCCTTTGAAAGCATTTTACTACATTACACTTATCATCTTTTTCTTTTCTTTTTTCTTTTGTTTTTCTTTTTCTTGACTCTCGCCGGAGGTTCCAATTGATTGGAATTGGTTAGGAGTGGAGGAAGATGACTTAGAATTAAGTTTGGTTAAGATGTGATGTGCATTGTATATCTGACAACAATCGTAATCTTGGTAGCGATGGATCACAACTGTCATATACGATCAACATATTTTGCGCATGCCCAAAGCTACTTAAAAATTACTCGGAATAAATTTGGGTCAATCCTAGTACACCGTTGGATGCAGGTCATCGTAATAAAGTGGTATAGAACTTAAGACCAAATTCCTCGTATTCTCCGATACTTTTTAACATTTGATCCTCCTTTTAATGTAGTAATTCATGAATAGTAATATTTGACGAACTAAGACAAGTAAGGAAATTAGCGTGCAAAGCGTGATGAATCGATTCCCGTTCTTTAAAATATTCCTGATGCTCCTCCTAGTTAATTAGGAAGGGGTATCACTAATCAAACATCACTTTACTTCATTTTATTTTATTTTTATTTTCTATTCTCTATTCGTATATCAAAACACCGACCATAGATCCATTGAAGTGAAGTAAACCTAAGCACAGTTGACCAGTACTAGAGGAGATGTTGGATTCTGGTTAAATAACAAAGGAATCAGGGCCTACTTCTGATTCATCCAGCTCTGTGTTGAAGAAGAGCTCTGTCATCCTTGTAGCCCTACTCAGATGACCATTGGCATAATCATAGATGCAATGTATGCAAACCAATAGGTAACGTTCATATCAAAGTTTTACTGAATTTGTCACAAGAGGTTGCTTGGAACTTTGTGGATTTTGTGATGTCGAATTATGAATCACATGTGGATGCTTGATTTGGGTCAACACACGCTTCCACCTCACTCCAATTGTTTGATACTTGAGGTCTTCCAATTAACAAAGAGAGATTAAGTAAATGTTTAAATATTTTCCACATGCAAAATATCGTTCTCTCTCTCTCTCTTTTTTTGCATTTTGCTTATATGTATACTTAGGGTTTCTGATAGCCGTCGACTCTAATGAGATTGTGTTTAGATCGTAAGGGCGATTCATATTGTAGCGAGCATTTCTGAATTCGAATTCCAATAACACCGAATTAGTCGGAACACGGCAATAGCTTCTTCCACCATCACAAGTAGGCAAATAAAGTTGGGCAATGAGAGGAGCAAGTGGCTCCCTTTGGCCATTCTTAGTGTCAACGAGCATCCAAAAAACTATTGTTGTTGACATTGGAGGTAAAAGGATATACCTAATTGTCCAAACCCTAGTTTTCTATGGCAATTGGTAAAGACCAAGTGAGAAGGGGATAATATTATTGGAATATGCAAATGGTTATTAGAGAAAAAATGAATACATGTGGACTTAGAGTGCAATGTCGTGACAAAGACCATCTAGATCTCGTTGAAATCACCCACAAAAATCCAATTGTTTCAAGTTCATATCCTATTGCAAAATACCTTCCCAACTCCATTGACTAATAAATATATCTCCCAATCTCTCGCCTTCTATAACTTATAATTCTATAATTAAAAAAATGTATTTTATAAATTATTAATCTTATATTTTATTTATTTTGTGGTTCACATTCCGTTTTTGACGATTTTATAATCCGATATTTATTTTTTTATAATTCTTATTTAATATTTTAGCGTTATTTTAACTAATTAATATAGACTAAATTATTAAAATATCGTCGCTACCATTTTTCCACCTCTCAACCCCTTATCTTATTTGAAGAAGGCATGAATAATTTAGATATTTACAAATTATTTTATATATTATAACAGAATATTTCTTTGCTGGTATGGTTTAAATTATCGGACAGTGTTAAGTAATAATTATAAAGAAAAAGTACGGCTCGAGTTACAAAAACCTTAAAGACGTGTGTAAATTATAAAATAGATAAAATATAGGGTATGATTTATAAAATTTTCTGAAAAAGATATAGTGATATTACGAGAATACCCCTGAGAATGATTGAAATGAGCTTCGGCTCTTCCCTTACCTAACCAACTCTTGTATAATTTTTCCTAGGTACAAAAATTAAGTGAAATTAAGTGAGAGAAGTCCAATTAAGTGAGAGAGAGAGAGAGAGATGATGACAAAAGAAATGCGAAAGGGAAACCAAAGAGAGACCAGTCAAACGTCAAACCCCTTCTCACGCTGTTTTGCTTTAATTATCTTAATCTAAATTCCATTGCGGCTGCCTTACACTCCTCTCTCTCTCTCTCTCTCTCTCTCTCTCTCTCTGTCTATAAAAACCCATCCCCCTCTCTCCCGCTCTTTGTCATCACCATCATCCATCCCAATCCTCCTCCTCTTCTTCTCACCATCATCGTCTTCTACAAAATTAAGGATGGCTCATGGATTTGATCAGGAGATGGACTTGCGAAGAGGTCCTTGGACGGTCGACGAAGATCTCTTGCTCATGAACTTTATTGCCGCTAATGGCGAGGGCCGATGGAATTCTCTGGCCCGATGCGCAGGTCTCAGAAGAACCGGCAAGAGCTGCAGGCTCAGGTGGCTCAACTACCTCCGCCCGGACGTCCGCCGGGGTAACATCACCCCCGAGGAGCAGCTCCTCATCCTCGAGCTCCACTCCCGGTGGGGCAACCGGTGAGCAATCTTCTTTAAAAAAAAAAAAATACCCCTCCACTTCTGCCATATTTACTATTTAGTCCTCCTCTAACGTTGTACCCAATTTGGCAGGTGGTCTAAGATAGCGCAGCACTTGCCTGGGAGGACGGATAACGAAATAAAGAATTACTGGAGGACGAGAGTGCAAAAACACGCGAAGCACCTCAAATGCGACGTGAATAGCAAGCAGTTCAAGGACCTCATGAGGTACCTCTGGATGCCTCGCCTCATGGAGAGGATCCAGGCGGCCAACTCCGGCAGCTCATCGGCTTCCATCTACGAGGAACCCGACGTCCCGACGCCAGCCACGTGTCGGGGGAGCCAGTCCGGGCAGGTCGACCCGAGCCCGGACATCTCCAGCGTCTTCTCCTCACCTCCCGTCTCCGACGGCGGCGTCCAGCAGGGTGGTCACGGTATGGGCGTTGTTGACGGGATCCAGGCCGCTCATCAGTGGAGCGGCGGATGGGCCGAGTCACTGCCGAGTCCGGGAGGTTACTGTAACCTTGGGTTACCGGACTTTGATTTCGGAGACTGGGGAGAGAATTTATGGAGTATAGAGGATACTTGGTTACTGTAATTAGTACAATAAATCAAACCCAAAAAGAAAAAAAAAAAGGAAGAAATCGTAGAAGTATTCAACACTTACCTCTTGGGTTTTTTTTGTTAATCTTTTTTTAATTATTATTATTATTATGTAATCCTAATTGAATTGGTTAAAGGGATTCATATTTTATAAGAATTGTGCCAATGACTTGTAATAATAGAGAGAGTGATATCTAATGCTATTAATCATGTTGATATATTTTAATAAAAAAAAAAGGGTAGAACTGAAAGGATATTTTGTTCTTATGTTTGTCATGTCTTGGCCCTACGAGGAATCTTTCTCATATAACCAAGAGTTATCCTTACAATTAAGTGGGCCCTCGACATAGATTTAAATCTAATTATGCCACGAAACCATAGCACGCGTGTGGTATTGGAGGTATAATTAACTTGAAATTAACCAGTCCATGGATACCATTAATTTTAGAAAGAACACGTTTTAGTTAATGTACTATAAGATTAGTTTGTATATATATATAATAATAAGCAAAGCCCCCAATTGGGATCCATTGGATTCACACGTGGAGACACTCAATTAGCCAGTGGAGGTCTCTTTCCAATTTACTGTTGTTCATAATTGGGGTGCCTCTATGATGCTCTAAATTATTCATCCAAGTCGCCTCTTGGAGAAAAGGGGCATTAGCCCACATCTCCATTGCTTGTGTTTATACTAGTTGGTTAATTAATCTATAAGGTTAGTTATTAAATACATTAATAGTTTAACTCTTCTTCTCTATGTTCTAAAAAGGAGGAGATTATTAAAAAAGAAAAGAAAAATAACATCCCTTGAACCACTCTCTCAACTATCTAATATCTTTATTTATCTTACAAAAATTAAATCAACAACTAATGAAATAGACACTTTGAAGATAAATCGAACAAACAACTAATGGATACTAGCCTAACAATTTAAGTGTTTGAGTTGAGTTGGATTCTAAAGTTCGTATCAAACTGTGTTTCAACCAGGACTTCCGGTGTCGCCGGTGATTTTCTGATGTATATGATACGGTGTATTAAGATGTTAATTTTTTTATTTATTTTTCAAATTTTTTGATCTTATCCTCTTCAGTCAAAAACCTGATAAGACTTCTCTTTAGCACGCATTCTGATCATTGATATCATTTTCTACATGTTAATAGTCAATATTTTGGGTCGGTGAATTGGGGAAGTTCCAAAAAGGGGGATTAATTAATCATCTATGCACGGAACTAATTAAGACCACTTTCCACAACCCAAGCCTACTCTTTATCCAAATATTTTACGCATTAGATAAGACTGGGGATAAATATTTTATATTCTAAATCACGAGTAATTAATTAATTCATTGTTAAAATATATCTGCTATTGTTCTCAATACAACAAGCAATTTAATTGGCCCACTTCCTAATGATTAGGTTTGCCTTCTCCTGAGCAAACATGAGAAAAAGAAAAGTAGGAATAAATTTAAAAATTATTGTTAATTTATTATATTTCATTGAAGTGGAGCAAAATAAATAAGAGAGATCAGATATTGACTCGATCAGCGATCGAGTTTATTGGTTCAACCAGTGGTTCACTTAGTCGGATTGTTAATTAAAAATATTTAATAATATATAAGTAGATCTAAATAATTCTAAAAATAAATAAACTATCTATAAAAATAGTTTAATTGGATGTATATCCCTCAAAACAAATATTATTTATAAAATACCTTCATGATTGTTTTCAAGTTAAGTTAAGTAATGTAAGAAGATAAAAATACTATTAACTAAGAGAAATAATTAAAAATAAGAATAGGGATATCTTTATTTTTTTATATTTGAATTATTTTTAAATTTTAACGCAAAACGTACGAATTTGAAAAGGTCTACTTGAAAAAAATATTATATTTGAGAGATATAAATATAAATACAAACTTTAAATAGATATATAATCAAATATGAGACTTTTTAAATGTATATATGTAAAATAAAAACTAATTAAAACATAACAGATATGTTATAAACTAAATATTTTTAAAACATAGATTTATAAAAAAAATAAAATATAAAGTATAAATTATAATTTTATTAAAGGACAGGGTATTATATGCAAATTTCCTCGTACAAAATGAGCTGGCGAGCACGAAGCGGAGGACGCGGAGGACTCGACTTTCCGCCACGTTGCCCGTCAATGGCGTGGGTCCCACCAAGAGAAGGCCTTCAAAGTCTTCGGTCTTCCCGTCGCCCACGGATTCTTAGTCAACAGGACGAGGTTGACCCTCGTGCGGCATTTTGTGATGACCACACCGTCCCCATGCATGCATCCATTTTCTCTATAGATTAGCTAACAAGGGTTAAGAAAAAAAAAAAAAAAAGAAGCTTCTTTACAGTTGAAGGATCAAAAATTAAAAGTAGCTCAGCAGGAAAATCACTATTCAAAGTAGACCCATAACCTAGAATTTTATCCTAATTAGCGAGTTAGTCAGTAACGTAATTAATCTAGCTTAGTAACTTTATAATTTTACAAATTATGAGTCAAAAGTAATTATGTCGTCTGTAATAGAATCTACTGCCTAAGAGGTCCGATTGGTTTTGTTCACTATATTGACCAGTAAAAGAGAGGCTAACTTAGACAAAACATTATTGATGCCTTTGTGTTTGAGGCTACGATGCGCTTTCCTCGTTGCCATAGCTTCAACGATCAAGGCGGAGCTATAAGTACCACAATAGATGCTTGCAAGGAAATGGGCCACATTAGTATGTCCTCCCAAATTCACTCTAGTTAGAAAATGAGTTGTTCACGTTAGCCTTATATCACTCAGGAGGTGGTGGTGGTGGTGGTGACGGTTGTTCCCGTGGATAAGTTGAGTTAGGTTTTGTATAACTGACATAGAGGTTTGTGAAATTTTCATTAATCAAATTAAGGGTCTTTTTGCTCTCCTATGAAATAGATGCTATTTCTAAATTTTCTGACTAATCAAGCAGGCCCTCTCTTATATGCAATCATAAACCATTAACCTAATCATCCTAGAAGCATAGGTTAAACTGAGAATAGTTTCAGCAACAATAGAGCAACCCATGTATATATAAAAGGTCACCAAAAGGCCAATGGAGCTAAGATACGATCTAATTTATGGGAGCAAAATTTCATAAAAATAAATCTTGTTTTGGACAGCATATTTAAAGACTAGATATGTTTCCAATCATCTCAAACAATCTCAAAATTAATAGTCTTTACAAGGATGTAACTTCCAAATCCAAGTATCATATTAAGGATCCTATCAATCCACTCCTACCTCTGCATCTTTGTGGCCACCTTCCTAAATATCCTAAACCTAATCAATTGATTCATGGGCTTCTCTTGTCGAGGATCTTAATTATCTTTCAATCTTGCCCTCATGCACAATATAAATGGTTATTAAACTTTATGGTGTCGTTTTCCCTCGAGTCATATATTTGTTGGATAAAACAGTATTACTTCAATTATGTAGATCTACTCTAACCAATGTTTTATCCCAACATAAACATCCTTCCTTTCTAAACTACCTTACCAAGTTGCAAACCGACTTGAATTACAATGGTTTCCTCTATCCTTTACAACTTAGTTTCCTACTAATGGTCAAAGGGATTGATGTGAATAGGATGAACATAGTATAATACTAGTACAAGTACATCTTAAAGCATTCCTTTTTCATTTCACTTTTCAGTACACATATATTTATCTCATATTGGGCCTAAGTGCTTTATGGGCCTTAGCTCAACACATCCATACCCAAAACTTGGGGAAATTAATTATCAACTACAAATAGGCAAAATTTAGATGAAAACCTTGTTCAATAATTGCTCATCTACACATTTGATTTTTTTTTAAGAAAAAAATTAAGCCAAAATTTAATTAATTAACTTTCTCAATTGAGGTGGAGTACTCCAACATCCTCTTTGTGGGATCCGAATCCGTTTGGAATCGATCGAGCCGGTTGTGTCCGAGGCTAAGAGTGTACATGGCCTTCTTGTAGTCACCCCAGGTGAAGGATTTGTATCTCTTGGGCTCTTTGCTTGTGATCATCTCAGAGAGTGGAGAGATCCATGCACCAAGTGGTGGTGCACCGAAGTACACCATGGAGAGCCTTGGCATATAGGAAGAAGCCATTGCCCTGTGCCTCACACTCAATACCCTCCCATTTGTCATAACCTTCAATAATAATAACATTATCCAATTATAGTATTAGAACTAACAGTTTAAGCTTTTAGAACAGATAGCATGAAAGTGTTCGGAGAACTAACCTGGAGAGCATCGCCCACGTTGACGAAGAAGGAATCGGGATCTGGCGGGACCGGGACCCACGCCCCGAAGGGCCCTAGTATTTGAAAGCCTTCAACATTGTTGGATTTGAGTATGGTGATGATCTGAGGGTCAGTGTGCTCTCCAAACCCTATCCTGCTGCTGTTTTTATAGTTGTCCTCTTTGCTGTTGCAAGGGAGGTAGTGGTTTAGTCTTAGGAGGGAGTCACTCTCCCTATCTCTTATTAGTTTACTAAAGACCTCAGTGTTATTAAGGCCAAGTCCTTCTGCCAATAACTCCAATATCTCACATGCAAGACTCTTCACAGCATCCACATACTCATTCATCACAGAGCTGCATGTTTAAAAAGGAGGGAAAAAGAAAAACAAAGAGTTAAAATGGAGGGAAGAGAGATGATTTTATTTCATTAAAGTGATAGGTTTTCTCACCCACTTGATAGAGCTTGTGGGTTTCAGATTTCTAACCTCAGTGGTATTTACATAGCAAAGATCACTATTTACATGATACTCTCAAAGTGATAAGGATGCCCTTAACAGGAGTTAAAATTGAGAGAGTGCAAGGGATAACCCAATGGTGTATCTGTTACTTGCTTTTATTATCATTAACACTATAATCAATAAGTACTATCAGTGATATTTATTATTCAAGTACTACATTTTAACTTTTATTACCTCAAATTAAATGTCCTATCGTCAGTCCACTTAATCAATAAGTACTATATAATAAAGTAATTCAACTTGTATAATAACCATAATATCCCTTTGTAAGTTGACTTATTTCGATTCACCTCTTGCTAGGACGAGGATATAAATTTTATAAATATATATATATATATATATAAAACATGAATGTCTTAGTTAGGTATTATACTCTTTTTACCCTCAAAAGTAAAAAATATATAAAAAAATTCAACTCAATGGGTTTTCAAGACAATAATAAAAACAAAATATGTAGTGACTTTTTATTTGTAAATATTTCTTTGTTTTTCTTTTTGTTTTCTAAGTACCTATTACTATCAATGTGAAAGGGGGGATTCAAGTAAAGCTTAATTGTACGCTTATATATAAGGACATTGAAAGCCATTCCTATTAGTGATTGATTGGTACGTGTTCTCTTTCTCCTAACAAGGTGATGATATATATATAATTAACCAATCGATGATGACCTTAATTGGACCATCTCATGCAAGTTGGGCTCATTGAAAGAGATGCATAATTTCTAGATGTTACATCATGCGACTTAGAGAAAGGTATATATAAATATAAATATAAATATTAAACATTAATTATTAGTTAGATCCATCACTAGTTGACCTTTCAATAGTTGCATTAATTTGATCACTCTCGCCAACTAATCCTACTTTCGTCAAAGAGTATCACTGTCTCACGATACATGCATATAAAAGAAATCAAGTTTAGTTAGATTATATATTACGTATAACATCGAATCAAAGAGCCAGCAATTGCTTAGCTATATTGGATTTATCATTCAAGTTGGCAATTTATATATCTTTTACCAATATTCAATTTGTGGATTCATCAATGATATTCATCTCTTATATCATCTAGTTATTGTAATATGATCTCAAACTATTATCTGGCAGGTCTGGATTATATGCTTAGTATATCCCAATGTATTCAATGATATCTAAAAACTTAAAATATTATCTAACCAATTGATTCGGATGAATTGGCCCACATCAAAATCCTTCTTTATATAAAATATCTATTCCTTTCATTCGATTAGTCTTGGTTGCTTCTTTCTTATATCTAGATACAGTGATTTTACTTCTAAACTTAGACATACTTCATAGTTTTTTTCTCTTTTTCTCTCATCCGTTAAGATCTTGGTACGGCTATAGACCAAACGAGTGATTGATTGATGGCTCTCATCACCATTCTTTACTGCTACTCATCACCAAATTATTTTCACGACCTATCACCAATACCCATCTCCACCAAAAAGATCATTCATCAACAGCAGAAAACAGAAGAGAAAATTGATATATTATTGGTTAGATTTCTCTTATCACGCCATTCATAAGTACCACATTCAAACTGACACAATCTCATAATAATAATAAACTAGTGTGACATGATAATAAATTGGCATTTATAAATGGTTGTAGCCTTGCAGGATTATTCCAAGTCGAAAGAGGGGTTGCAAGTAGCCTTTCTATTTTAAAGTCCAACCCCCATACAAAATGGTAGACGATGCTCGCCCTTTGACATGCAAAAGTACGCCTGTAGCTTTCCTCCTAACAACCCTAACTTTGACAACGAATATTTTAACTAACGAGAAGGAGAGAAGAAAAAGAAGAAAAAAACCAACAACAACGACAATATTATTCCTTCTTTTATTTGCAAAAAAGGAAATTCTATTTGTGTTCGTGATCAGTTTGTTATATGGTCGAATGAATGAGTCATTCTGAACGAACGATGAAGAATGGATAGGAGTTACCTGAATTCATGGGGGTAATTCGTTGATATAGCACAAGCTCTCTTAGCCATGCATGAGGAATTTGTAGGTAGGAGAAGGTATTCAACATCTCCAGTGTCTCCTCTGAGCCCAATAGACTTGCTTCCATACCCTAATGGATTCGCAGGTCCCGCAAGATTCTTCTCAGACGAAGGCAAGGAGAAGAACTCCATTGAAGTGGCCTCCATCCTCGCCGGGACGTCGAGGGGCACGCCATGGTTGATCACCTTGAAGAATCCAAGCTCCTCACAAGACCTAACTATGAGATCTTTCACAAGAGTTCTCTCTTCCAAGAGGTCTACTACTGGGATGGCAACAGAAGGAACGCAATCGGTTCGAGGATTTGGACTAGTATTGGAAGCAGCCACCATTGCTGGGTAATGGTGAAGGTTTTTTTCTCTAATTGTAAGAATCTTTGTTAGGGTTGGAAGGAGGAAGAAGGCTTTGTTTGGATAGCTAGAGATGGGTTGGAAGAGCGAGCTTCTCTATATATTACTAGTTTTGCTCGATTGCCTTTTCTTTTTCTTTTTTTCCTTGCATAATTGCCTTGAAAGGTTCAAAATATTATAAATATAACCAAAATTATTAATCTCATTCAAAAATATTATAATTAAAACAAAACTTAGATCATCAAAAGACTCTTTTACCCTTAAATTGCTTAAAATATATCTAACATGTCGTGTAGCTTATCCACGTATGGTGTGACATGATATTACTATGAATCAAACCGAATCAAGAGGATAAACTATAATTTATCCAATCTAATATTATCCAATATTATAGTAGAAGAATAGAAAATCTTATCTTTTATAACAAAAAACAAGTCAGCAATATTTTATATTGTAAAGTATTATATCTCATAACGTTAGGAATACTATATGAATATTATATTTCATTAAAAAAAACTAACCGTGACGATAATTTTGATTAAAAAAAGTTAATGACAATTATGGTTAAAGAAACCCCTTCAATTTTTACATAAAATGGCATGATTGCCAACCTAGTAATATATTGTAAGAGTCGTATGAAACTCTAAGTGGTCGAAAGAAAATGTGTCAATTTATTTATATAACTAAAATGGGTCCCATGACATAATATTTATAAATATTTGATATTATTATTTTTCTCAGCAACTAGTAGAGATGGCTGACTAGTACCTACAGCATACTGTTACTAATTCGACAGATATTTATTGCATATTTGTTAGCTTTCGTTTTCTTCAAAGCTGTCATAGTGCATGAGGAGATTCCTAAATCACCTCCTACTCATAATAAAAGGAGGAAAAGTCCAAGTCATATATCCCATGAGATTGGACCTAGTAATTATAAACTTAATGAGATGCAAATATTGGAAAGTAATATTGTCAAGCTAAACTTTACTCTTTTATTTACGTAGAAAACAAGAATTAACTGCGCTCTAAAACCACAATAAAAGTAAGACAAGGTGATAATGTTTTTCTTTACGTAGCAATCTAATATATTAAACGAAGGTTTTAGGGTTAGATTTTAATATGGTTAGTTGTTAGATATGCATTTCAATGCATTTATCGTGAGCATCTAATGACCCTAGTCGTATTTGAAATCGATATCCGAGAGTATAAATGCGTGATTATGGTTACTGTAAGCTTGTGATTGATGTGTTGATAGATATATATATATATATATCCAATGTTACATGTGATAATTAAGTTGGTACCTATGATTCATAACTCTGCTGCCCTACAACAAACCACTCTTGTCTTTCGTCTATAAACAAACATGAATCCACGTAGAGAGCATAGGCCATGACTCATGAAACAAAGCTATAATCATGTTGATGGGCCAGAAGCCATGCAAAATTTATTGCCACTTGGTTTAGGCCCATAAAGATACTATTTTTAGAATACTTGACTTGAGGAACAAAACCATGTTGTACTTAAAAGAATCTTATCACTTCCTTATGGAGAAATAATTAATAGAAAAATTATACATTAGTTAGCCTCTAATATATTATAATGGGTGATGTGGGGCAAAGCAAATTAAGAGCAGTTAAGTAGAGACTAATTGATGTTATGCTCCTTCATTTGACCAACAATAAACTTTATTTGAGGCGATGCTTGTTTTGTGGCATGGAATTAGTCAAACAAAGTTTTGAGATTTCTTTTTTTTTATTCCTTTGTTTGAAAAATAGTGATATTTTAAGGCATTGAGATGAGAAATATGGAGGTTAGATGAATATATATATATATAACTTATCCAAACTAGAGATATAATAAAATAAGGAAAATTTATAAAAAATGGTTAATCTTTAATTAATACTCAAGTAAGTTTCTTAAATTAAGATAAAAATGACCTTAATACTCTTGAGTAAGTTTCTTAGATTAAGATAAAGAACTAGAGGCATTTATCATTCAATTTTCTTAACAATTAGTTACGATATAGATGAGTTAAAATAAATATATAAAAAAAATAACCTTAATATCCCTGAGTAAATTTATCTCAGATTAAGATGAAAAGAAATAAATAAAGTCAAATGAGAAGTATTTTAAGTATTATAAAATAATAAAAATATTTCCAATTCTATGTTGGAGTAAAATTAATTAGGGTGTTTTAAATAAAATATATGGGTCGAATAATAAATATCTATATAATATGATGTGAACGATAATAAAGATAAAAATGCGTCGGTTTAGATAAAAAAAATTCTAAAAAATAAATAAATAATAATTTAATTAGACTATACCATGTTTGAATTTATTAGGTAACAAAATTAAAGAGTCAGTAGGAAAATAAAACCCTTCAAATATTTCGACTTCATCAAGAGAATTTATATTTGAAGAATTGTTATCCATTCAACGATGTCTTCCTCAATACGAATAGTTCAACTCACTTTTTTAGTAGACAATATATTACCTCATAATTCTTATTTATTATTAGAATAGAGATCCTTCTTCACCAAATCAATCTGTCACATTCTGAGTTGCTTGTCAATATGCTCAATGGACTCTTTCAACCTTCTCGAGTAGCGGATTATCTTGTTGATGATATCATTAATTTAATCCATAATTTTACGAAGTATAAAATTTATTACTCGTATATTTTGTAATTAAAGTTAATCATGCTATTGATTGGGCCTGCAAACAAAGAATAAATCTCAGAAGTATTAATTATCAAGGGAAACTTATCCTTTACACCCTATTTTTACTTTTAATTATTATTATTTTATATAGATATTTATCGTTCGGTAACTCATAATATAGATAGCTATTGACTGACTACTCTATTATTAAAAAATAAATAAAGTTTAACTCATCAGATAAAATAAAATAAAATAAAATAAAAGTAGGGTGTTTCTCATAAATTTGACCATCTCCATCGTAGGATTTGATGGAGATGATATAGTCTTCAAATGGTTGCAGTAACCTGAATGCAGTCATTTAAAACTCTCAGGCAGGCAGAAGGGAGAAGGGAGAAGGGAAGCATTAAAAAGCTATAGAAACCGAATCCAAATCCAAATCAAAATCAACTGAAACAACCATTCAAGCTGCAGCAGAGAAGCTTGACAGGAGACAGAGGAAGGTGGTGGACATCATCATAAATGCATGACATAAAGCAAACGTGTTCTAAAAAGCTTAGCATAAATAATAATAACAATGGGTAGGTAGACAAGCAGAACAAAGGAACAAATCTAAAGAGTAGAAGACACACAAATGCATGGCAATCATAAAAGTAGCCTTTAAGTCATACTCCCACCCATATGTGGGCATTAAATGGGCCATGGCAACTCTTACCTGGAGGAGTTTTATCTTCTCCTGCTTTATTTGATGTTTCTCAAAGATTGATACTAGATATCTATGATGTAGTGTCCTAAAACCTATACAGATTAATTAATGGGGGGGGATAAATGGTGATAGTTGTCCTTTTCTTTTCTCTCCTGCTCGATGGTGATAGAGGAATAGAGATTGCTTGTATTATCTTTTTCCATATTATTTTGTAGTACATCTTGATGTGTGTGTGATTTTAAAGATCTTTTTCACTATATATCTTTGTTTTTTTTTTTAATCGATAGATGTTTCGGCCCAATCTCTAACACAAATTATTTGTGTTTACCTTTCTAATTGAGAGGTTAGGAGTTAGAAGAACAGAAGTGTCGGCAACATAAGTTAAGCTCAATCATGTAAAAGGAGTGACTTAATTGTCTAAACTAATATCTGAAAGATTAAAGACCTAAATATTATTGCACCATACCAAATCATATTAGAAAAAGAAATAGGAAAGAGGTTGCTATTCACAGAGAACTCGCCATCTAGTTATACAAGTCTATATATAGACAATTCTTCTTCTCATTATAAGTTTTTGAGTTTTCTATCATTCTAATAGGAAAAGGGATATTATATATTTATATATAATATGGTTATGAGAAAGAAATGAGTTATGTAAGTAAGGACAAGGGGGGGGGGCGGCAAATTGCAGACAATGATATATTGATATCACATCCAAGGTGAAGGTACATAAAACTTTTGCATTGCAGCTTATAACCAAAAAGAACAAATTACTACAGGACAATTTCCAACCATGATACTATGGGTCACGAGAAGAATATTTCACTGTCATATCATCCATCAACATACAAAAACAAATGAAATGCATGGCCCGCAAGGCTCATTTTGCTTTATTGGCATTCTTTGATGAAGCTAAAAGTTTACATCCCAAATTATAATAAGAAAAAATAAGAGAATCTAAATGAAGAACTGATCTTATT
This sequence comes from Typha angustifolia, assembly GCF_048772165.1. Lineage (NCBI taxonomy): Eukaryota > Viridiplantae > Streptophyta > Magnoliopsida > Poales > Typhaceae > Typha > Typha angustifolia. Next base: position 2,114,834 of record NC_133252.1, on the reverse strand, counting down.
ATTTCGGGTGGATGGTACTCATAGAAATAATAGCTCAGAAGGGATAGATAGAAGCTGGGAACAAGAGTTAGGACGAAGAACTCGGTGTGCGAGATTTAGAGAGGGAGTTTAGTTGAGAAAAGTAGCGAGAATGATCACCAATGAATAGGGTCTTACAAGGTCAAGAAAAGGTCTTACAAGGTCAAGAAGACTCTCATGGAGATCAGAAGGAATAGAAAGTACTAGAGTGCGAAAAAGAGATAAGGACGACGGTTGAGGAGAAAGCTCAATTAGGATAGCACCGTGTCAAGACTAGCAAGAAAAGACATGAGCTATTACTCGAGTAGGTGACTTTGTACCATGGAAGACGATGAACTCCTCTTGATCATTGGCCCAAGTTCTTGCAAAGCTTGCAGCAGTCACGAATCCATTCAACATGGTTGATTCTCCAAAACTGACAGGAAGCTGAGAATAAAAAGAGGGAGGGAAAGATGAGCAATAGTATAAAGTTACCAAACTATTCCTACTTCCAAAAGTATAACACTTACCATGTGTGTATTGCACCTTGGGTAGAGGAGATGAAGTTTCTTAACATCTTCCATCCCACATATAGAGGGCCTGCAAGAGAGAAGAGAAGACAAAAGATAGGAACAAACACAAGGTATAAGATAAAATGCAATCCACCCCATCCACACAAGAAATCTCATCCCCATGCCATGAACCCTATCTCAGCTCAGGTATAAGATGCATATAATAAAACCCACTTCAAATATAAGCTATATAAAACAACGATCACCTGATAAGAGGAGAGAGAGAGAGAGAGAGGCGAAAGGAAAGGAAAGGAAAAGGAGCCTTATGATGGATGCTTGTGATATAGGGAGGAGAGAAGAGGACAGATGGGTTGCAGAAGAGCCTAAAGATATGAAGTCAGAAGCATCAGAGGAGGAAATCTTTTGAGATATAGGAAGAGGGGGGGAGTTCAGAGGAGTGGGGGGGGGGGTCTAACACTTACAACATATAGTAGTATTAAAGGGGGTATGAAATTGTTTGGAATAGTGGTCCATTTCTAGGGTTAGGATTAGGGTTTCAGGGATACGGGGTTGAGTTTGGGACTTCGGCTTTTGCTTTGACTGCATGAAAGTTTGCCGCATTCCAGGTGCCAGGTGCCAGGTGCCAACCTAGGGGAGCGAATGTTTAAACTTCGTAGTCTTCATGGGTGGAGCAAATTCCTGCAAACGCGTCTGCAGAGGATCGCTCCGCTTAGTGGCTGTTCGCTGTTTGAGACGCTGACTTCTGCTTACACGCGTACTTTAGCAGCTGCCGCAAAGCAATACACGAGGCAAAATAATTATAATTTTATCCCCCAAAAAAAAAATAAAAAAAAAACACGAGGTAAAATGCATTTTACCCCCTACTTTGAGCTAAAATGATCACTTTGACCTTCTGAGTATTACTACTCCTTTCATAAAATGATTTTTGTTCAAATAAATATGCACAAACATCGTTAAATCGGACAAAAAAAACTTAATAGTTACAACTAATTCAAAACTTAAAAGTGCACATATAATAAAACAAAGTATAACAAGGTAATATACAGACAGTAAAATACATTTAATTCTTTTTAAGCTATTTGTAACTCTAAATTTGCCACGTTACACAGATAATGTTGGGATTCATCACTCTGTCTATGATTCGGTCTCCGCCAAACTTTAAAAGAGAATAAATTTATTATATTAAATTTAAAAAGTATTTGTAAAGTGTTGGTGTGCGTCGTGGTATTCTTAATTAAAAGAGCTCTCTAAACAGGGTCAAGCGTTAAGCACAACGACTCGTGGTTCCCGTTCATAAACCTATATATATATTATATTATATATATATATAGAGAGAGAGAGAGAGAGAGAGAGAGGTGGGCAATGGGCATGCACGAGAGTTGAGCACGAAAATTGAGTATTTATACTGGGTATTGGGAATAGAAAGGCAAGCAATATGCATGAGAGAGAGAGAGGAAGAGAAGAAGAAACGAGGTCTTCAAGAAGAGACTGGTCAAAGCTGGGACTGGGCCCACCTCGATCCCACCACTTAGCTGACGTGGGAGATTACGTGGCAGAAGGACCTACGGTGGACCTCTTAGTAAACTATAGGATTTAGTATTGGAATATAATTTAAGTGCCAAATGGGGAGGAGTCCTCCTATGGGCTTCAAATTTAAGCAACTTTTAGAACAAAAGAGACAAAATGCCATAAAAACTGAGATTGATTACAGGGCCGTATCACTGCATGCATGCATGCATTCATATTGCACAAATTTTACTTGTTCAATAAATAAATAAATAAAAATAATAATAATAATAATAATTCACAGCTCCTCCTTGTTCTTGGTGCAACTTCTCACTTCCCAAAGAATGGATGGATCCCTCTGCATAACATTTATGCCCATTTTGGAGCTTTCCTTTGCTCTCAAACATACGGTGATGGAGACCTTTCATAAGACACAACACCAAGCCCCTTAACTATCCACCCCACTCTTTTATCTTATCCCAAAACTGCCCCGCTTCTTTTCTTTTCTTTTTTTTCCTGAGAATATGCTGCACTGAGGGTAAAATAGTACAATTAACTTGATAATAAGAGTATTAGGTATCATTAATCTCTATATTTGGTTATTTTATTCATCAAGAAATGGAAAAGACGATGGCACGAGTTACGAGTAACCCTTCAATATATTATGCCATTACAATAGTGATTGCATGATGACCAAAAAGGCCCATTAGGTATTCGAGCAAAAAGCCCAATCATTTTTAGTGTCAGCAATGCTCCATTGCGTTCGCACATCAACTGTTCAACGAAATGCCCCTCCGAGATGTCGTCGCCTGGCTACGACCAGCAGCGCAAACAATTGCCACCGCCGGCATGAGGCGAAGTCTTATTTGCATTTCCGCAGCTTCATCTCTACGTCTCCGATGGAGCTATACCCAGCTCTATTGGAAACTGTACTAGAGTAGCAGAGTGCTTTCTTGCTGAAAGGAGTAGTTGGCCACAGAGCTATACCCAGCTGCCTTTCTGATATCCATTTCTCTCATCATTTTCCTCAGGCCAATTACATCAACCCAACGGCTTTCATTTGCATAAGTATCAGATAAGAATAGGTACCCACATATATCATAAGGTGCCATCTTGATGATTTTTGCTGCCATTAACTCTCCCAAGTCTCTACACCCATGAGCTTTGCATGCAACAGCCAGTGCACCCCATATGCCAATATCAGGTCTCATGGGCATTGAACTAATAAGGTCCATAGCCTCTGAGATCCTCCCTGCCCTCCCATAAAGATCAACCATGCATCCATAATGTTCTATTGTTGGAACAATCTTATAAGATTCGCTCATTTCTGCGAATAACTTGATGCCATCTTCTACTAGCCCTGAATGACTACATGCATGGAGGACGCTGAGAAAAGTTGTGCCATTCGGGTTGATGTCATCGTCATGCTGCATCATTTCAAACAAGGTTATAGCTTTATCTCCTTGGCCATTTATGGCCATACCATGTATAAGGCAATTCCATGAAGCCACTGTCCTGACATGCATCGCTGAGAACACCGCCATAGCCATATCAATTGCACCGCTCTTTGCATACATATCAACAAGGCTTGTCCCAAGAGTGATGTTAAGCACTGATCCCCTCACTGCAACGTATGCGTGCACCGCTCGGCCAACGGTCACATCCCCTAGCTCGGCGCAAGCAGAAAGGACACTAACCAGCGTCGCATTATTTGGTTCGAGATCCAAACTCCTCATCTCTTTGAACAACCTTAATCCATTACCCACCTCTCCATGATTAACACACGCATCAATCACTGCACCCCACGAGACATCGCTTCTCACAGGGATTTCCTCGAACGATCTAAGTGCATCCGTGAGAGCTCCACAGTCCCCATGCATGTGCAATAAAGACGTGCCGGAGTGGAGTTTTGTGTCTAACCCATGCTTTTTGAGGTGGGCATGGACTTGCCTACCCTCCCATAAAGCTATCCCACGAGAGCAGCAGTCGAGTAAGAAGCAAAAGGTGTACTCATTAGGACTAAGGCCACGGTTAAGCAATTCTCGATACAAAGAGAGTGACTTGAGTGGGTGGCAACTCAAAGAGAAGGCCTTAATGACTAAGTTGTAAGAGAAGACATCTGGGTTTTGGATTTGAGAGAAGATTAGTTGGCCAAGAGGAAGATTTGGAGGGTTCAAGGTGTCAGTGCAGCATTTTAGCAAACGGCTGGCGGCAAAGACATTGTTGAATAGACCAGAAATGGTGATTTGTGCATGGATTTGATTGAACTGGGATAGGTTTGGGCAGGACTCAAGTTTGGAGAGGATGGGATGGTTTAGGTTAAGTGGTGCTGCAGCAATGGATTGGGTGGGTGGGTGGTGGATGTTGGAGGTTTGGATTAGAAGGGGATGGATGTTGAGTTGGGAGATGGCCTTGAAGTGAATTCTATGTACTGCTGTGGTCATGGCTTGAGACAAAGGAAGCAAATGATGCAAGTAGTCAGAAAATAGCTTTTAATTGGTATTTCAAAAGAAAGTCTCTTCAAAGCAGTGAAAGTATGTTTCGCATAATTTGAAGAGAGTAAGGAGAGGTGGGTGGTAGTTGCTAATCTTACATCAAATATAAGAAATGCCAAATTACTAACTAATAAATCCCCTTGTTTGACCAGTTAGGTTCCTGTCACAAAATAGTTAACATTTTAATTGCCCACCATTAAATGGAAGATCAATATCTGCTCACATTAATATTTGTATTGTTTACAAGGGAATATGCACTGAAGCATGAGCACAGCAAACATCAACCCTCATCACTACACAGGCCTCTAGATATTGGAAGTGATGTTCATATTGCCCAAAAGTATGCCTGCAATCTTTCATATGATAACAGACCATCATTCTAGAAAGAAATTGTCTGGATTCTGGAAAGTAGTTTCAGTAGCCGTATAATCAATCACCTACACCAAAATTCCTGCAAAGATCAGGATCACATTCGCGGATGGTAAAGCATTGATATTGTCTACTTCTGCATTGGTTCTTGGTACAATAGCATCTCCTAAACTGGTTTTTGCAGCCCTTGGAACACCTAGAAAATTGTAAATCCAAAATCGTAAGTGGAATAACAGCCACAGTTTATGTCAGCATTGATATAACTTATATTAATTAATAAGTGCCTTCAAGATCTCTTTCCAGAATAATTTGCCGATGATTTACATAAACCTAAAAACAAGGCTTACAAAAACTGAAAGAATGAAAATATTGAGAGTAGTTGTTACTTCATACTAAAGTGATATGAGAAGAATAAAATTAATGCTGCAGGTTCATAAGTCGGTGAATGGATGGTATAGTGCATACCTACAGTACTTACTTGCAACAAGTTCCATTATTCAAACAAGATCACTCTTTCCTGCGCATCATCTGGCGTCCACAGAGTATACTGCTTACAGCATTGTCCTTTCCGTCTGCAATTCCTTTTAAAATAGTTTGACGACCAGCAGATTTCCACGTATATTTAAGCTTTTGTGTTTTAATCTCCCATGGAAAATTCTTGTTTTTATAAGCATGTCTTGCACCTCCTGCAAGGCATGAACAAGTAGTTACTTATGGGCATGTCTTGCGCTTCCTACAAGGCATGAACAAGTAGTTACTTAAGGGCATGTCTTGCGCCTCCTACAAGGCATGAATATGGGCATGTCTTGCGTCTACCAGAAGACAGAATCTAAGAGCATAGAACATTTTTTTTTGCACTTTCAAGAATATTACATGTTTCAACATGTAATTGGTAGATTTTATCAAGCAAAACAAGCAGAGGACAAACATAAACCTAAATCACTGATTTATGTTTAAGAGCTATACCTTAAGGTATCATTAATCACTGAACGGTGTCCTTCTTTCATTGAGATCAGAAACATATGGCCACTTTTCACTCTGCAAATGAAAAAAAAAAAAAAAAACTCTCATTAAATCAATCAGCAAATACTTTTTATTAATTTATAAAGAAGTCTTCAATAACATTATGACTCACTAGCATGACTAAATTCTGAGAACATTCATGGAAGTGGCATTCAGAAACCTGCAAGTGCCAGTTGCTATTTCGTGAAGGCATCATACTTGTAAATCAAAGAACTTAAACAGGACATAGATTCCTTGATTCCACTTGCAGTCTTGAAATTTGCTGAAACTTTGAGCTCTATTTGCTCACTGACATGGATTACCAATACTCTCGACATGAGCATGTACCTTGCCTGAAGTGGTGAAAGCGTTGACGATCCCTCACAATAATTTCTCGCTGAAAAGATCTAGATATTATCTTTGCTGCAGCATGGCAATCACCACATATCCGCAAATTTTTCATTATCCTGATAGGAGCAGGTGGGTTTATACTGATAAGCCCAAAAGCAATAGCAAGCTTCTCACTATGTCTATAAAGAGTAGTTTCCTTCTCTTCTTCTTCAATGTCAAATGCAACATCTGCAGTGTCTGGTTGATAGCCTTCCATCTTCAATCTCCTGGTCATCTCACCCAACATTTTATCAATCTCGGTTATCTGAGGATGAGTTCTGTCACCTGCGAGGAATTCATGGACAATGCCATCAGATTCTATCAAGCTAGAACCTGGTACCTTTGCAACACCTCGTTGCTTCATCAGGGCCCTGAGCTCCATGACATTGTCCCACATCCCCTTTGAAGCATATATATTTGATAACAGCACATGAAAGCCATCATGCTGGGGTTCAAGCTCAATGAGCCTTTTCCCCACCCTCTCTCCTATCTCCGTTGCACCATGTTTCTTGCAAGCACCAAGCAAAGCACCCCAAGTAGCTACGTCAGGAGAAAAGGGCATGCTCTCAATGAGATCCTCAGCCTCTCTAAGCAAGCCTGCACGACCAAGGAGATCAACCATGCATCCATAGTGCTTATTGTTCGGTATGATTTTGTACTTTTGCTGCATCGATAGAAAATTATAGCGTCCCTCATCTACTAAGCCAGCATGTCGGCAAGCTCCCAGAACTCCCACAAAAGTTATCTCATTTGGAACTACTCCACATCTCTCCATCTCTAAGAATTTCTTTAGAGATTCCTCTACAAGCCCGTTCATAGCCAATCCCAAAATGACAGCATTCCATGTAGAAGTTCCCCTTTCTACCATCATGTTAAAAACCTCCAGTGCTGTTTCTGTGCACCCAAATTTCATGTACATGTCTATAAGAGTAGTTCCAAGAAAGACATCGATGTTAAATCCATGCTTTTTAATATATGTATGAACCCATTTTCCTTGTTCTAGAGCAGACAAATGAGTGCAAGCTGAAATAACACTCACCAGGGTAGTCTCATCAGGCTTAACTGCTCTAATTTGCATCTCATTAAATAGTTCCAGAGTTTCCAAGAACCAATCATGCTGTGCATAGCCAGAAATCATGGTGCTCCAAGAGACAACATCCTTATTCGGCATTGCGTCGAACATTATCTTAGCCTCTTCTACAAGCCCAAACCTTAGGTAGCCAGCAATCATAGAGTTCCACGATACCTGATCCAAATAAACACTTGAATCAAAGAGCCTACGTGCAGCTTCAACGTTTCCACAACTTGTGTACATATGAATTAAAGCATTCTGCAGATTTATACAGGACTGAAGGCCAATTCTAACAATTAACCCATGCATCAGTTCTCCTTGTCTAACCACTTCCGATTGAGCACAAGCAGAGAGAACACTGATCATCAAGACTTCATCCACCAGCTTTTCTTTCCCACTCATCTTACAAAACATCTCCAAAGCCTCAACAAACATATCATTCTGCTCATAACAAGAAATCATCGCAGTCCATGTGACAAGATCCCTGTGAAGCATTTCATCAAACAAATTCCGTGCCTCAACAACCTGACCACATTTAGCAAATAAAGCAATCATGGAGTTTGCTGCAATCGTGTTCTGTTCCGGCATCTGCCTGAAAATTTTCACCGCCTCCTTTACATCGCCAGATTGTACGTACGCTGCCAGAATCGAATTCCATGAAACAGAATCCAACACAGAGCTCTCATCAAAACAATGCCTTGCGTCCCCCAAGTTCCCACAAACCGAATACATATTGATCAATGTGTTCACCACATAGACGTCCGAATCAAAACCCAATTTTGAAATATGAGTATGAATCTGCTTTCCTTCAATCGCCGACAGCCGTGCAGAGCAAGCCTGGAACAAAATCGGATACGTATAATTATCCCCAACTGAATCACTTCTCAACATAGATTTGTACAAAGGAAGGCAACAATGCGGGCAATTCCGATCCACGTGGGCCCTCATTATGGAATTCCAGATGAACCCATTTGGATTCTCGATCTGGTGGAAGAGACGAAGAGAGTAATCGAGGTGGAAGAAGGTAGAATTGGTGGCGAAAGAAAGGAGGCGGCTTGCGGCGAAGGTGTCCTTGATGAGGCCGGAGCTGGTCATTTGGGCGTGGATTTGGAGGAAATTTTCGGGATTTTGGCATTTTTGGAGGTGGAATTCGAGGACGGAGAGGGTTATGGAGGGATTGATGCTTAGGTTTCGATTAATGGCGGATTTGATCGGTGAGCAGTAACGGACACTCCTCGCCAGGCTCATAGATGTGGTACGCGATCTATTCTTCGCATGATTAGAGAAAGACAAGACAAGAGAAGCGAAGCGAGAGTTGAGAGAGGAAATTAAAGTTTTACCAGCTATCCCAGTTACAAACGCATTAATACTCCATCAAATTTTAGTTAATATATTGAATTATATTATAAATTAATTATATTATTGAGTTATCAATCCAGTCAAATAATTGAGCCGAACCATCACAAAATCACTTAACAATTTAATTTTCCATAATAATTATTTAAAATCATAATTGATTCCATAACTTCTTTGAAGTTCATTTCACATCTCCACTCAGTTTCATTTTACCTCTTGTAATTATATCCAAAGCAAACAGAGAACCTTTACTAAGGTTATACTATCTCCAATCTTAAGTATCACAAGAGTTAAAAATACATATTCATATTTCTGGAAATATTCACAGCCTCGTAGAAGCAATTACAGTAATCCATGCAATAAATAAATAATGTAAATTCTACTTGCATTCTCAAGAGCTGAAGACAGTTGCTTTTCTGAAAAGAACGAGTCTATAAAAGGGAAGTATATATAGCTTAGAAACAATCTGGTCAGCCCAACAATGAAGAAGAAAAGACCCCAGATACTACAACACTATTGTTGTTTGTACTCCTAAATTTACAGCAGTCTATCAGGATGAAGAGGATAAGTAGAGAAGAATGAGTAGCTTGTCATTAAGAGCAAAATTGCAAAGCTTCAAGTGCCTGTCTTCTGTTGATCTCCCTGGTCGATTAAAGGCGTGGCAGTAATAAAGTTTAATTTCTGATCTCACCTGCACAATACATCTTGCTGATGAGCAGAAATGGCATTTGCTCCATAAGAATTTCAAGTTTAGCATGTTTGTTTGATGTACCAAGACATACTCCGAAATTTCTATATCATATTTGTGCTGTTCGAGGTACAAATTTACATTCTAACCTCCAGAGATGGTGTTCTTTAACAGTGGACTATACCAGAAGAACAAATAATAACAAAAAAAAAAAAAATTGAGAAATCTAAGACGTCAATATACCATGCCCTGCTTCAAGTTAAGAAAGTTGGCTAATGTCAAATACGATTGCCTCCTCTGCACTCTGCAGATTGACTGGAATTTGGACGATCTCTCTTTAATTTTCTTCCTCAATCCAGTAGCTCTCTAGCATCTTTATCGCCTTCTCATAGATCTCATTGTTGTCGAAGTCCTGCAGATCCTCAAGTTTATCCAAACCACCACATTCATCAATAAGTTGTGCATAGAGGTTTGTCCCATTTTTATGCAGATTCTTCTCCATCTCTCCCACCTTCAGTATGTTGTCAAGGCTCTTGAGACATATGGACAATATTTCTGGGTCATGACAGACAAGAAGATCACAGAGTGGCCTTATACACCCCTTCGTCACCAGATAACTGCAACATAAGGAGGTCTTAGCCACCATCGAACATGTCTGATGTTAAGAATTTTGTAGATTATGTATGCTAATGTGCATTTTTCTTTCTTATGTACTTCTAGATGGAAAACGACAAATGGTAAGCCATCTTGGTACAAGTCCTCAAAGAAAAAAATTCACAAGAAAAAACGAATAGGTAAAGAGTTCTCAACCGATTTACTGTAAGAGTTAATAAACAAAGGATTAAAGGGGCTTCTCTGATAAAGAAAACAAAATTTCTGTACAAGTGAACGGGTACTATAAATATATACATGTAGAGGGCTCATTTAGTGCGGCACATGTACCATACGTTCATAGGTCAACTCAAGAAATAAGCCTCTCCAGAAACAGGGCCAAGGACGCGTACATCTTGCCCTCATTGCACCCGTATTTGCAGGAGGCACATACATGTACACAAATAAACATTGTAAGAGTGTGGGTATGTGTTTGCCTACGTGTGCATGAACTAAGACTGGCTCATGCCCAAAGAGAATGCCCACCTATGACTACTGTCACCAACGATGCAAACAGAGATGGTCAAGAAAAACATCTTGGAAAAAAAAATCTCAATGATATGAGGATAAATATATGCATCAGCAAATAACCATGTTAATGGATTTATATCCTTATGCCATACCACAAACATAAAATAAACTCAGCATCAAGTTGTTGGCCAAGTATATAATGTTTGATCCATTGAAGGCTTTCTTCACACCAGCCACAGGTAAAGAAAAAGCACATCCAAAGACATGAAACAAAAAAAAGCTGTAAGCGTACTGGATCTGTTCGCGGCTACCCCCTGAGGTAGCATTTGATATAGCCCATGCAGCCTCTTTCTTGATATCCACCTCAGCATGCTGCAGTAACTCTATAAGAGGACTCATGATGTTCGCATTCATGACAGCCTGATGCAAGGGCATGAGGAGGTGGTTATCAAGGAAAGTCCTGATTACTAGTACATTTTGCCAGAGTCCAAGACAACATTATATTCTTAGGTATTGACATAGAATGATTGATCAAGTTAATTAAACAATCATGATGCCAATATAGTACTAAACAAAAATGTAGTCAATGTGTATGATTTAGATGACTGATAAGTACCTAGTAGCATTTCTTCTCTTGAGCCAGTAAAGTTCCTAACTGGATCATGGAATGAAGCAGAGGAAGAAAGAATTACCTGAATCTGAGATCTACTCCCAGCAGTGATATTAGAAATTGTCAAGCAAGCATGCTTTTTGATGTGCTTTTGGTAATTCTGAGCCAGAAATTGGTACAAGCAAGGGAGCACATTATTGTCTATCATCAACTGCAATTGAATATCACATCTTAGCCTCAATTGTATAAGAAAGAGTAAAAATAGGTGCAGGTATCATGTATTTATCCCCAAAATCATAGACACAAGGCATATCTTAATGGATGTTCATAAAGTACATAAACAAAATATTCATCAAAAGTGCCTACTGAAATCTTGTGACATATTCTTGTGGACAAATAATTCACCTTCTAAATCCTTACTATTAGTTCATGGAGACAAGAGTGGGTACACGCTGACAAGCACTGCAGGTTTCTATCACTACATAAAAAGCACAAGATTGCTCCATGGTTGCATGAACTTCAACTGCAACCCAAGCACAGGTTCCTTTTTTTTTTCTAATTGGTCAGCTAAGCTTCTTGGAAGCTACTCACTTGGTCAACTGAGCACATGAGTGTCTTATGCTTAATCCTTCTTCAGGAGCTTACCCATTATTAATTTTTGCTTGATATAAGACCAGGATGGTAGAAAAAGAACCAGGAATATGAGAAATCTGGATTTGTTTTGCAATGAGTCAGGCTAATTTTACAAAAACTTGTATCTATCTAGGAGATCAGACATAGAATTAGGCATCTATTACCATACCCAGAGTCCACTACTGCAAATAAAATAGGATAAATGCTCATCTACATAAGAAAAATGTAAAATCAAGAAATTCAATCAGCCCAGAACAAGTATCAGTAGCACACTGTTGTGAAAGATGATAATCCGCATACATGAAAAAGAAAAGTGTGAATGAGGAAGTGTACAAACTATACTTCAGGTTCTTGGTTTTCGATATTCCATGTATTAGAGATGCCAATGGAATTGCCTTTCTTAACGACTTAAATGAGCCTTAGCCTAGTAAAACCTATGGTACTTGCGTCGGATACAGTAAGAAACTAAAAATAAAGGAAGACCACATTTAGGTACTTCTAATTTTCTTGGGAATTCATAAAGGAGTATCATATGTAAGTGCACCTTAGTTGACAGAATTACAAATTTACTATTACCTTTTCTGGGATCATGATATCATGTCTTAGTATTTATATTATATGCACATCAACATATATAGGAGCAGATATAAAATGAGAGAATGAGCAGTTGATGTTGAAAGGAACTGATGGTATTTTTAGCTTCCCTTCTTAAAGCAGCATATTTATATTGTCTGTATAAAGGAAAATAGACAACTGCAAGATAAGCTATACCTGTGTCTGAGCATAATCTCCAGCAGAAATATTTGCAACTGTTATAATGGCAGGAGTAAGAACATCTGGCGATGGATGCCTGGAGAAAAGAAAAATAAACCTTGTCTCTTATGGGAATAACTTACGAATAATAAAGAAGTCATTTGGAATGAAATAATCGTGTTGAATAAAGAAGTAAATAGCCAATTAGCATCTTACAGCAGAAGCTTTATAAGTTGCGGACAGACACCTGCCTCAATCACAGCTTGTATTCCACTATTTCTACAATCTGAAAGATAAGATAGGATCCGGCACACATCAGCTAGAATCTTTTCATCAATGGAATGAATTAGGTGTCTAAGTATCTGCAATATGGCCTTCATCAGCAAAAAGGAGAAAAACAATTAGTAGGATAGTAGGAGACAAAATTGTATATAGTAATAATCAGTAGCCAGGTCAAGACAAAATCATACTTGACATTTTTCATCTGGCACTGTTCCACAGCAAAGATTAGCCAATGACCATGTTGCAGTCCTCAACATTGATATTCTTGCATGTTCATTAAACTGAGACAGTAATGGAATGAGAGCACCATGATCAACAACAAGTTCCCGGCAGCTTTCTGAATCGCCAGCTACATTACCAAGTGCCCAAACAGCCTGTTTAACGATAACAAATAATGAAGACACGAATAACATCAACAATAAAAAAAATAAGCTATGAAATACTAACTTCTTAGTCGTAAAATCAAGAAACCAGAGTAAAATAACCTGCTCTCTAACATCATGATGTGGAGAACTGAGAAGATCTACCAACTTTGGAATAGCGTCACATTTAGTAACAAGTTGTGTATGCTCTGAGGTCCCAGAAGAAATGTCGCTCAGGATACATGCTGCCTCCAACTGCAAAGGAAAGATAGATAAAATAGCTAGGATCATGAAAAACTCACCACATGAAAGAACGTGTATCACTGCATAAATATAGGCGAGAACAATACCTGCAGTTGAGGTAGCTCATGTCTTGAAAGAAATTCGACAAATCTTGGAAGGATGCCTGCTTCAATGACCTCTTCAATCAGAGAGTCCCTGTCTAAAGACAAAAGTGGATCAATTAGGTAAGATAAACAAGTCTGCCCAAATAAAGTAGACAACTCAGCAGAGAATTATTCTTTTTACCAGTTGAGAGGAGCTTGCTGAACTTAATAGTTGCTTCCAACTGCAAAGCAGGATTCTCTGACCGAATTCCTTCCACCATTCCAGGCAGGATTTCTAACTAACAAACTAGAAGATGCAAATTCAAGAGATTGAAATAAAACCAAATATAAAAGGTAAATTAATCCATGCAATAATTAAAAATAGTTTACTCCTTTTCTTTATTCTTGCGCCTGCCACTTTTAGAACCTTCACCAACACTATCCATGAAATGGCCTTATAGCGAAGCCCTAGAATATATTATCGTCAAACTACGAGTAACTCGACACGGGCATATCATGCAATCTCTAGATATTCAGAGCTTAATCTTTGTAATGCGAAAGGCCGTTGTATAACTCAAAAGTTTCTTATAGTCGAGAATTCGAACTATAACGAAAAAGCCTGTGATAAACTAAAATTCACCCCAGTATGAAGGCGCACTGACCAAAAATTAAACCACCTAAAGAACACTTTTAAATTACTTAGAGTACATAACAAGCTAATTGAACTAAATCTATTACAAGCCAGTTTTTTACCGCAACACGAAGCATCCGTCATCACAATTATTCGACAATGGGTGCCCAAGACGAAAAATTTATCGCCAAATACCAAGAAATATTCAACAAAGTCCAATAAATGTAAATAGATTCCCTCACTCAGGATATTCAATGGAACCATTTCGAGCATATAACTACAGCTATAAGAAATCTCCACGGATGGCAACTTAGAGTCGTACAAAACGAGGACCGGAACTAAAGGAAACAAGTCGAATTCACAAAAAGAATGAAAAATTAATTGAGATCCGACCATTGCAAGAAAGACTCAACTGAAATCAAAGTCATAAAAGAAAACTCCATTGATCATAAGCATTAAAAAGGGCACCTTGGCGTCGGCGGTGGCGGTCGCCGGGGAATCGGTGGGCGAACCGAGATTGGGTTGGGGACGAGCATCGTCGCGCCTCTTCTTGAATAGGCTTCCATATCGCTTCCTCTTCCGGAGCTCGACGAGTAGGTCTTCCCTCCTCTTCGTCGCCTGGTCAACGCCCACCCCGGGCTTGTACGACTTCCTGCGGCCAACTTCCGCCGCCTTGGGCCGCAGTGACATGGATGCTTGCCTCTAGTGTATCTTCTACCTCTCTAGTGCGCGAGAGCTCTCGTGGTGGTGGAAGGAGAGACTCCGATGTCGAAGAAGAATAGACCTTTTATCATTTCGCACCCTGACTTTATGTAAATCTCAATCCAATAAGGATCCGGTTACGACTTGCGACAAATTGGTTCGGATCAGAAAACTCGGGTATGGATATGGACTCGGGTCCAATCTAGATCCAGAAATATGATTTAATTTTTTTATTAAAAAAATCATCTTTATAGGAATGTCTGTTATTAAGTAAGCAACCAAAGCCTATTATAAGTCTCCATTAATTTTTACTCCAAAATTCTGAATGTTATATGATATAATAACTTAATATTCTCCTAATATCAATGTTTGGTAATCTAATATATACGTGAACCGTCACGTGCCAATACAGTTGCACCGACGGTGGCAGTCACGTAAATCTCACCAACTCCGACCAAACTCTCCCTGATTAGCTGCGCAATCGCTTACATTTACCAATAACCATCCCCACCCAGCACCGGAACAAAACTGTACACCTTACAGCACCACCAACGAGATCTCACTTCCGTTCGGGCCCCATGGAAGTGCTGAATTAGACGTTACGCGAGTTGCTTTTCGGGTCATTTTAAAGAGTGCACGTCCAACCAAAACTAGTCCTCTTTCACCGCTGCCCCAACTGCTTTAAATGCCAAACTCGATCACAAGCCGCGCTTAATTCCTTCTTCCCTTTCTTCGCTTCCCTTCCGTCACTCGTTTCAAATAAGCCCAGGGGTTTCCCTTCCTCAGATCTAGCTCCCGATCTGGGATCTGAGGAATGCTCTAGGGTTTCTTCGTCGATCTCTCGAAGCGATTCTCAATGGAGGAGACCTCTCGATCCATTTCTCCCAGCCAGGTGCGCGAATGCAGCGAGATCCGATGTTTTTTTTCCTTTTTCTTTTTTTTTTTGGAAAAACTTCGTCGTTGTTTTGGATCGGAGTCGGTTCTTTGTGCTTCAAACGCTGCTTCTTGGCCGGGTCTTGAAAGGATTGGTGTTGATTAGATTTAGAATCTTTGGAGGGTTATCCAATTTTTTTCCCTTTTTGGGAAATTTTCGTCGTTATATTGAATAGGAGTCGGTTCTTGATGTTTCGAATGCTTTTTCTTCGCCAGGTCTTGAAAGGGTTGATGTAGACTAGATTTAGAAAATTTGGGGGAGTTCAGGGAGCGAGTAAGGTTGTGGCATGCAATCTTGATAGCAAAAATGGAAATGTTACGAGTTTTCTTTATTAATCCGGACACCTTTGTCTTTGATTTCTTGAAGGGAGATTGATTTTCGTGGAAATGCTAGATTATTTTCTTTTTATTATTTTTGCATGATACATTGTTTTTGTCCATGTGGCAGGTGGCTGTTTTACTTGGATTTATCCCAATTTTTGTGGCATGGATATATTCCGAGTTTTTAGAGCGCAAGAAGAATGTGGCTTCTCTGAAAGCGTGAGTTGCATTGTGCTTGATAGGAGACTGTACTTCAATATTGTTTCACAATAATATTACCAGCTTCTGTTTATGTATAATGTTCTGGTGTCTGACAAATTAGTTCTGATGTTGGGTAACAGGACCATAACTTCCTTAATGCGTGTGTTGGTGTTGGCAATCTTCATAAAATGGTCAACTAGATGAAACAGTTGGTGGATCTCTTCTTTCTCTTTGACAATATATAATTTGGAAGACTGTATATAGAGTTTCTAAAAACCAATACTGGAGATAAATTATCTGAATAGTAACAACAGTGATGAAATTTGGTTCAGAATGTATGAAAAGTAGCTTAGCTACTATTATCCAAGTAGCAGAACAGTTTTAATGCCATTATGAATAATCCTAGACTTGACTTCACATTATGATTTTGACATTATGTATAGTTGGCTTTATGGCATTTTACTTCACATAGAGTGCTATTGGTATGTGGTGAGGGTGTTCTGTTAATCGTTAATTGGAGGCACGGCGACAATGCCAGGAGAAAACATAAGCAGGACATTAAGCTGGCCAAAAGGTAATTTCTAGTTCTCTACCACAGCCACTGAAGTGATGCAAACAAGGGAAGAAACAGTAAGAAACTTTGCATCACGGTAGCTGAGAAACAGTATGCACCGTGTCGTACTCTTTGGACTTGCACCAGAACAAGTTGAAAGTTTTTTAGCTATGCTTTCAATGATCCTTTCCTAGAAGTTAATGCAATGCCTTCTTCAATTACCATTTTTTCACGAATACTAATCTTAGCAAATTGGGTATCAATAAGCCTGTTTTGGGCCTATTACTCATTTGACTGAAAAATTAGTTTCAAGGATAAATGGTTAATAATGGCTTTGCTATATCACTGAGTGAAGGCAACATCAAGCCTTAAACTGAAAATAATGACATATATGGCTAAAGTTGATGTTTGATTCCTACTCATATGGACCTTATTTTGTCTTAGTTTCTTCGCGACCCTTGTGGCTAGAACCTTAGCAATAGGCCAAAACCCTTTCCTACACTACTGTAGCCTCTTAGATTTTCTTGGTTTATTGATAATTTGGCACACACTCTAGCTATTAACTATTGGGCACACATATCTCCTAGTTGTTCAATCCACATTGCTCCAGTTGATTAAATAGGGTTAGAAATCTAAGCAAGTATGTATATATATATTGTCATGGAAATGAAGACGGTGTATTTCTGTGGACAAAGGGTTGCATTTGACTGAGAATCTATGTGAATGATATACTGTCTCTGTTGCTTTTTAGACTAATAAAGGCCATTATGTTAAAATAATATACTATGAAAGGTATGGTGTGAAATGGAATCATATATTATAATCTTGCATCTTAATACGCCCATCTTATCATATACTATAGTTAAATATATTATCATCTTGCATCTACCTTCCTGTCTTGATTATTCTGTCTTAATTGGCCAAGGTAGTTCCCTATAAACTGTATTAGATCCTGATAGTTTTACAAAGTGCTGTGTTCCTGAGTATATTGAAAATATGAAGCCATGCCTTTGACTTCATTAGTGACAAATATATTCTGCAAATTCCAAAGTTTTAGTAGGAATATCATACAGATTCCTCTTTCTCTCTTTAGTGGCAAACATTCAGATGTCAACTTAGTTGTAATGGAGAATGAGCCAGAGAGGGGTGAAGATCGATCTTTATTACTAGAGGATGGTCGCCAAGCGGCACCTACAAAAGCTCATCATGTTTCTGTCTCATCACAATTTCTCAGGTTGTTGCCTAACCTCATAGATTCTTCATGCCAAATCACACATTTTAGTTGTATATTATGGTAAAGATTAGATGGTTTTACTATGAATTTTTTGATCTGCTCAGATTTTGTTCCATGGATGAGACATTTTTGCTAGAGAATCGGTTGACACTGAGAGCAATGTAAGTGAGATTCAGCTATGATATCTAAGATGGATAGGAACTTGTAAGCTGTCTGATTATGTTCCCTAATTCGATCTGTTTATTTTCAGATCTGAGTTTGGAGCCCATTTGCTCTACTTTTATGTATGTGATCGAACAAATTTATTTGGGGAGTCTACAAAGGTGCTCCTTGACTCTTAACTAACAGAATCATTATGTTCTGTTACATGGAATTCATATAAATATTCTGTTACATTGAATTCATATAAATTTTCTGTCTATCCTTATTGGTGGATGATAATAAAGCTGATAGTCACATTTATTTCAAATACTAAAATGGTTAAACAGTTTTGGCAATCTAATTTGCTCTCCTTTTCCTTTGCTTAGTCATTGTTAATTAATTATTGTATTTAAAATGCTGAAAATAAACGCTTCAGATATTGCAGTTCTATGTTATGAATTATGGAATGTCTATACTCAAGACATTATGGGATTTAATAATTTTTTGTAAACATCACTGGATCCTTGTAATTTGTAACTACCCCAGTAGCTTGCTTTTAGAGTGTTAAGTATCTGCCAAACTTTTAAGAATAATGGTTTGCATGGATAGATAGTTGCAATTCCAGCATATGCGCCACTTGAGTAAAAGTCCCGTAGTAATTATTGTAGTTACTTTCATAATATTGCCTAATTTTGCCACTCTATAATGTGTGCAGAATTATAGCCGGGACCTTTTCCTTTTCCTCTACTTTCTTCTCATCATTGTTGCAGCAATGACATCTTTTAAGTCCCATCAAGAGAAGTCCATGTTCTCAGGAAAATCCATAATGTACCTGAATAGACATCAGACAGAAGAATGGAAGGGCTGGATGCAGGTATTTCCTCATTCTATAATTTATTTTCTTTCTGGTAAGCTAACTTCTTTCTTTGTGGCACAATTAGTTATTTGTCTTAAAATATTTTGTAAATTGTCGCACACCCACACTTTCTTCTCAATTCCTGGATTTGGAAAACAAATGCTTCTTATATTGTTATTTACTATTTCCTTGTCGTTGGCATTCATTTTATGGAAAGCTTCCTGCAGGGAACTATTGCAGAGAGCAGCATATGAAAATTTGTAAGCATGCACCAGGAGTTGCAACTCAGTGGATCCCCTGCATGATCAGGGTCCAATGCAAACTCAACATATTTGGGTAGTTGCCTTTGGGTGGTCTCCTTTTTAATAATAGAGCAGCATATGAGTTGTAAGCATGCACCAGCAGTTGCAATTCAGTGAATCCCTGCATAATCAGGGTCCAATGTGAACTCAACACATTTGGACGGTCACCTTTCAAATATAGAGCATGGATTGAATCTTTGAATCACACACCCAGCTTTAGATCCAATCAATTATTTCTTAACCATTTGATTCTCTTCTATGCTCAACCTAAGAGCTGCACACATAGCCTCTTTTTGTTCTTGAAAATATTTCTAGCAGTGTAGAACAAGAACATGGTGCTCATAATGATAGATCTTGCTTGCTTCTTTGAGTTTATTTAATTTATCTTCTCTTTTCTCTCCACTGTTTTTCTAAGATTTGTGTCAATAAATCGACAAAAATGTTAAGGTGTTCCATGAAGTAAATGTTGACAGCAGTGAGCTGTTATTTACTTACCGAATGCTCATGAACTAGAAATAATCCATATCTCTATAGATTTCAGGCTTACTGATGGGCACTCTCCTGTTTTGTGTCTTTTGACTTGTTGGAAGTGTATTTAAATTGCTCTAAGAAAAATTTGCTTTCTGCCCTGTTTTCACTTGGTGGAAGTCAAATTAAATCACTTTCAGGAAGATTCACTTGCAGAAATCATCCTTTCAGAATCTAACTCAACAGTTCATATCTTCTTCTCATATGGCTACTTGCTTGTTATCTAGATTATCCAAATGATCACAAAAGGAACTTTGAGAAGCTTGAACTGGTGTGCATATTTTTTCAGAATTTTCATTCTTTCATCTATTGCAACCTAATTTTGAATACTCTATTGTTGGTTTATTCAGCTTAGTCAGGTTGTATCTTTAAGTGCCTTAAATTTTCTAACTTGAGACAATTAGAACTTAGAAGTAGAAAGGCATATTCTGCACTTCATGAGCAGACTCCACAACCTTTTCAACTAAAGCGTCTATAAGTTGAGCCCTCAGTCAGTTAATGGTGACCTACACAAAGCAGCGAAGGAGATGTCATTGCCCTAGATTAAATCAGCTATGTCACATCAGTTCATGGAAACATTATTAGATAGAAAAGTAATTTGTAATGTTTGATCTTGTTTGGGCTGTCAGATACATCTTACAAACCTCGGTTATCAGCAACTACATTTTTTCTTATTGTGAGCACTGTTTCTTTTGTAGGTGCTATTTTTAATGTACCACTACTTCAATGCGAAAGAGATATATAATGCAATTCGTGTATTTATTGCTGCATATGTGTGGATGACTGGGTTTGGAAATTTCTCCTATTACTATATCCGAAAAGACTTCAGTCTTGCACGATTTGCTCAGGTACTTGTGGCAATACTTTAATCAAGTGGGTCTTCTATCTTTTAATTGTTATTAACATTCCTGCCTATGTTGAACAGATGATGTGGCGCCTCAATTTCCTTGTGGCATTTTGTTGCTTCACCCTTCAAAATGACTACGTGTTGTATTACATCTGCCCCATGCACACTCTTTTCACCCTTATGGTCTATGGTTCACTTGGAATTCTGAACAAATACAATGAAATTGGATCAGTGATTGCTGCAAAAATTGCCGCATGCTTCTTGGTTGTCATTCTGATCTGGGAAGTTCCTAATGTTTTTGACATAGTCTGGAGCCCTTTCACATTTCTTCTAGGTCAGTATAATGTAAATATTAATTCATCCTTTTTCATTAGTCTTCCTTCTTACAAAAGATGAGTAATGTACTTCGGTCACTCTTGCCCAGGTTACAATGATCCAGATCCTTCTAAACATACGTACCCTCGTTTGCATGAGTGGCACTTCCGATCGGGATTGGATCGTTACATTTGGATTGTGGGAATGATATATGCCTATTATCATCCAACTGTAAGTTTAAAGGTTTCCTGAATTAGTACATCTATTAAACTTATTTTAGTTGAAAACGGTGTCAGTCATGTTAACTTTTATGATATGTATTCTACTTGCAAAAAAAAGATCTGACATGGTTAGGAAGTAGAAACTTAGAACATAGGGCTATAAGTAAGATGTATGAATTGCATCTATGGAACTTTTTTCACTTGATACTACAGAGTTATGTCATAGAATACACAAATGGATGGTATGGATACTGTTTCAGTATCTAGCTTTCTTTTCATGCCTTGACAGATTTACTGCTGTAAATGACATTCTCTCCAGCACTTCTACAATTAATGGTAGAAAGAAGTGCTGGTGTTGTCCTAGACCCTTAGGCCTTGTTTAACCTAGTTCAATAACTAAACATTAAATTATCTTCTTTTTTTTCTAATCTAGTACAATATTCACTCTCCAAATAAATACTAATATATAAATTCTAATATTATTTTAAATTAATTTTAATTTTACCCTTGACATAATTTAAATTTATTAATTTTATATCTTATCAATCTTATCTCTCCTTTCTCTACCAAAATATTCATAATTTATATTACAAAATATGTGAAATAATATCCAATTAAGTCTCTCTTCTCTTTACACCATATAAGCCAGTAAATATACACTTAAGTTCGCAAATGATTATTATAGACACTATATAAGCTAACAAATATGCATTTAAGCTCACAAGTACATATTATAATATTATAATATTTACATATTATAATATAATACTATTTTAATATTATATTATCCATATATTATAATACATCATATAATATTTGTATATTATAATATGACCACTATCATAACATGAAAAGCGTATTTTCGTCCATCAAATTTACATATCATTTATTTTCCTTCAAAACCAATAAATTTTTTTCACTTTTTCATATAACATCATAAATAATAAATACACTCTTAGCCTAGTTCAAAACTAAATACCAAATCATCTTAGTCTAGTTTAAAGTACCTATATCAAGAAAAGCAATAGAGCCAGCTAATCTTGTTTAGAGTTTAGCCTCAAATCAAACAAGGCCTTATGTTTGATGCTTGTGGCCTAGCTAAATGTGGTTAACTAGTTTTTCCTTTTCCAGACTTTTGGATTGAACAAGCTTGGTTTTGCAATGCAACTATCAAGATATGTGCGACCTTTTGAATTCAAGTCATCACAAACATTTGTTTGTCAGTCATTTTAAGAAAAAGAGTACCTCGCTGACTTCAAGAAGTGTGTCTCACTTGGTCAAAGCTGTGTCCCCTGGATGCAGTGTGCTGTACATACTACATACACAAGCACATTGAAGTTAGTGTCTCCCTCTATTTGCATATTGTGCTGTCATAAGAGGTGGGAGAATGAATTCAAACTAAGATGGTCAATGAAAAAGTTGAGCTAATCTTTACAACCAATTTAGTGGATATGTTTCTTGACATAATGATAGACTATTGAAACATATTATAGCAAAAAAAAATTATAGAGATAAATGACTAGTTGAAACAAGATACAGATATCACTTGATTTAAGTGGGCATGTAATACAAAGAGATATGCAGGAAATTGATCCTCAAAACAAATTTTAAATGGTGGACCTAAAAGCTTGGTGGTTGTGATAGTTATAACTTTCACAATCAAATTGTCCAGCTGGCATCAAAATTTTAAATAGGTGCAAATGATTGAGATACCAATGGTAATGCAGTATTTTAAATCTTTTGTGCTTGTACATTGTGCAAAGAAGTTTTTAAATGAGATAGTCAAGCTCAACTATTCTGTGTCATTTTAGTTTCTCATCTATCATACTGAAAATTTAAGAGTACTTGATGTTACAGGTTGAAAGGTGGATGGAGAAGCTTGAGGAAACTGAAACAAAAGTGAGGATAGCAATAAAGACACTTGTTGTGGCAATTGCTCTAACGGTAACTTTCAAGTGTCATGATGTTCTTACATATCATGTGTTATATGTCCTGTTTTTTCAAATGTGCTTTCCATGGTTATCTCAGGTTGGATATCTATGGTATGAGTACATCTATAAGCTGGATAAGCTTACCTATAACAAGTACCATCCCTATACATCATGGATCCCGATAACGTATGCTTTTAGCTACTTGTTTTATTCGTCCTACTATTTTCATTTTATCCTAGAATCTCATATTGTTGTTTCCTCTTTTGCAAATCAAGTGTCTATATCTGTTTGCGTAACTTCACACCATCACTCCGAGGCTGCTCTCTGACTCTATTTGCGTAAGTTTGGCCTCCTCTTTAATTGCCGTCAATTTGGGTTTTGCTGCTTTTGCATGTGCACTGTAATCGATTGTATTATAGGGATAATTGATACACATGTTCATTTCTTATGATTAGTTGGCTTGGAAAGATAACATTGGAGACATACATATCTCAGATTCATATCTGGCTTAGGTAAGTATATGGAATTTTCCTTATTTGCTGGAATTTGTAGTAGTAGGCACTCATATGTGCTGACTATCTTTATGTGGATATTGACTGTTTAAGTTTTTTGGTTTTGCAGATCAAGGGTGCCCAATGGACAACCCAAGTGGCTTTTGTCAATTATCCCTAATTACCCATTGCTAAACTTCATGCTGACTACTGCCATATATGTTTTGGTCTGAATCTTAATCTTTCACTCTGGAGATGAACAAAGTTAGATGACAGTATTTAGGCTGATAATAACTTATTTGGTCATCTATTCTCATGCAGGTTTCTCACAGGCTCTTTGAGCTAACAAACACATTAAAGATAGCATTTCTGCCGAGCCGAGACAGCAAACGCCTTATCCATAACATGGTCACAGGAGTTGTCATTTCAGTTGCGCTCTACTCAGTGTCGTTTCTATTCCTCAGCGTTCCAAGAATGCTGGTTTAGTGATATGAATTCCTCATGGTGCACAACTAGCTCGTCCGATATCCTCTTTGATAGGTGGGGAAGTGCAATTTAGACCCATGTACATCAAGTTGAAAGCAAAAGCTCCAGGTCATAAAAAGCAAAGCCATGATATTCTATCGAGAAAAATCTACCTTGCCTTGTCGCCAAGGAAGTGGAAGAAGAAATATTTATATAGTTGGATTTAGTACGTTCTGAAGTTTTGTACATAGGCTCAATTGCTTGCTGAAAATATCCATTTGTTTTTGTTCTTTTTTCTTTTTACGTTAACGAAGCATTAAACATTCAAATGTGAATGTTCAGCTATCCATAGTCAGTTATGCTTCAAACATTTCTTTTCTTGCAAGGAATTCGATTCAGTTGCCCCATTAAAAACAAAAAAATCTAATACGCAAAGAAAAGAACTATATTTGAATGAGATAATTCTGTAGCTCTTAGAAAAAATATATTCTATATTTGAATAGTATTACAAAATGTACATTTTAACTTAATTTCATGGAAATATTAGATTATTGGTATTTATCCTCTTTAGACTCATTCCAAATATCTAGTTTTAGTTAGGAAATGAATTGGCTTTGATACTTTGTAGATTTACCAAGCAATTGTTTACGATTTTTTAGGGGGCTTAGGTTTGAACATAAACTATAAAATATAAAAATTATATATATATATATGTAATTTTTTATTGAATATAAAGTCGTAATTTCTTTGGATTGACTAGTTCAATATAACGAAAGCTCTTATATATGCATATCTTTATCTGTCGTAGACTCATTAAGTATTATTTTTTAACTAATAACCTTTACAATATTCAATGCGTATCGCCCTCAGCCCCTGTATCACTGAATGAGCTATACCGTTTGTTGCAATTAATACGTGAATCAACGCTAATAAAAGTTTTTGGATCGTAGCAGCTTATAAGATTATTGCTTCAGGGACACTATCTGCAGATTAAAAAGGTTAAGCATCTGTCTTGCATTGTGTGCTAGATGAAGAAATGGATCTGACATTAAATATCATCATCGTCATCATCGGATGATTTATTACATGGTAATAAGTAGTATTTCAATAATCCAACAGTGTGATTCAATGCTGACTATTTATAAAGATGTAAAGTATGTCTTTTAGTAGTAGAATTTCAATATGTTGACGTAGGTGGATACCATATTCCAGCTTAATTTCCAATATCTTACTTCATGTTGATTTGTTGATGTTATTTTCAAACAAGCCTGTAAAGTGAGTGATGTCTGAAAAATGGATTCATCATCTCAACAACTTGTGGAGAGCTAATTTCTCAACAACAAAAGAAAACTCGTGGGGAGGGTACTATGCTTGTAATTCTTGTAATGAAGTTTCATTATTGAAGGCAAAAAGGAAAAACTTACTTTATCATAATTAGTTGATTGAAAATTACGTGTGTGTGTGTGTGTGTGTGTGTGTGTGTGTGTGGAGAACTAAAGCTGTCCACCAAAGTCAGACATGTCAAAAATTGCATCCCCTTAAATCTCCTTTGTAACGTCCGTGGCCAAAGATATGAGGCACATAAATTTTGTGTGTGATTTCATAAAACAAATGTGTGGTGTGAACTTGTGTACTATAAATTTTCAATTTAGCTATCATTTTCAAATACTTTCTGGCTAATTTTGTGCTTGAGTAGTAGTACAGCTAAGTGTGATGCTTGTTCTTAGAACTCTTGTTTTATTCTCTTTTTCTTCTCATGTATTAACTTTACAGGATTGATGTAAAGTAATATTATCTATAAACTTTCTCTGAAAAAAAAACTAAGGAATCAGTAGTGCTTAAGTAAGCTTTCAACTTCTCTCTAAAAAACATATATAATCTGAATATTATAAGGAGCAAGTGGCCGTCAAATAGTTAGATCTCCTTGTCTCTGGTTTTGGTTGACTTTGGCTAAGCTTGCAAGCTAGCAGAAAATTTCAGGAAGTCTTCCAAAATAGAACAAAAGAAAAACTACCAAAAAAAAAAACCCAATTGGAATCCACTTCCTGCTGTCTTCTTGTCTTCCAGCAATTCTAAGTTCAAGTAAATCTCCCTGGCAATGATGCCGTTCACGTTGCAGCCAGAGACTTCAAAAGTCAACCAAATTCTTAGCTCTATTACTAATCATTCATCTCTTTAGCCTCCAATTAACCTCCTTTCTTCATCTTGGAGTTGTGAGGGAAGCTACTTAAAAAGTTAGGCTCTTGGGCTGCTATGGAACTTCAAGAAAAGACCCTCACTGCACTGAAGAGCTTATGGGAACGCACTCACAATGACACAGGTGAAGACTTTCACCTGGGATAAGATATCTCACGTCGAGGATATCAAAATAACCTCAGGGTACATATACGTAATAAGTTAATTGCACGTATATGTATAATTTCTTAGTCATCTCTCTTCTTTTGCTTGCTAGCTAGCTGACAGTTTCCTTTCATATTTGTTGTATTATATTACGATTCAGATTCTTCGAGAGAAGATTGATACCAGCAGCTAAGTGAGTGTACACAAGAAGCAAATTTCTTTCTTCGTTTCTTTCTTGTCCTTTGAGCTGATTTGACTTACTGCTTTAGCAAGTAACAATGCTTCTTACACTCAAATTCCATATCAATTTGGTTGTCATCCTACACCCAATGGACTTTACTTTCACAAAATAAAGAAGAGGGAACCAAAGCACCTCTCTCATGCTATCATGTGTTTATATAATTGGTAAAAATACTTGCAATTAATATTTTTGTGTATGATATTTTTTTCTTATCATTTATAAATCCGAAAGCTAGATATGGGTTGGACAAATAGCTAACCCTCCCTACATAGAGAGGCACTTTAAACTCCACCGAACTTTTAGCTGTCTAATCTAGGCTTCAAGTCGTATGCATCACCGAATAATTGCTTTAAATTAAACGTTGTCATTGAATTGACAAACTGTTCTTCCAGGCTAACCGCACTGCCGAGCCATCAATCGAATTGAACCGAACCACTAAATTACCAATCACCAAACAATTTCTCTACAATATTATTAGGGGTTGGAGTTAAACTCTTAGTCATGAGCAAAGCACCTACAAACTCTACTAGAGTTTGTTGGTTGTGTATGACATTTTTTCATCGGTTTATATTTTAATCTCTGCTTCTTGTGTAAGAACTAATATTAAAGTTGTGTATTTTCAGGGAAATGACAGCGTTTGTAGTCCAACGGTTAGGATAATTGCCTTCCAAGCAATAGACCCGGGTTCGACTCCCGGCAAACGCATTTTTATTACATGGTTTTTGCATCTCTTTCGTTTAAATTTCTTTATATTTTCCGACCAACCATTCTATTATTGTTGCATTTAATTGCATCTAACTCCTCCAGCGTGCATCACAGCTCTACCCAACTAGAAAATTGCACCGGTCTTCATCTTTCCCACCTATGAAGATCGCAATATAAAACAACTTGCCCCAACTCACAACTAAGCCTTTTAGTTTACGTACACTCGTACACATAGAGGGAGAGAGAGAGAGAGTGGGGTGCTATGAGCTTGATGTCAATATTCCGGTGGCCGGAATCCATGCCATCATCTATACCTCAATGGCCAGAGCTCGACTTCTCTTGCCTTGCTCCTGGCTGGCGGCGGCTCGACCTCGACTTGTCTGTGGACTGTGTTCTATGGACATTTGTGACAGCTCTCGAGTCAATAGCTTTGGTGGCCATGCTGTGCTGCTTCTACGTCTCCTGTGGCTGCACCTTGTGAGCTTTTTCTCTCTGTTTTCTGGAAGCTCTAAATCTTTTGCTATCTTTTATTTTCCATTTGATGGTGATGGTGATGGTAGATGGTGATGAGGTTTGTGTGGTGAAAGATTAATTCGTTCTGGCCCCCAGGTCTTAATTGTAGCTGTATATGGTTGTTGTTATATCGACTTCATGTTATAATCATTTGCTTATCATGCTTAAATTCCAAAGCTGTCACATGTTTATCTTTTTCCATACTAAGAAGTCAAATTATGGAAGGATTTTTGACTGCCAACTGGAGAGGCATAACAGTAAACACAACCTGATTATATGAAGCAACAATCTCCAAACTTTACACACAGAAATATAGAGAGGAAGAGAGATGCCACTGATAAATTAATTAAGATAAACAACAGTGCTTCAAGTTCACAAAATGGCAAGAAATTGAGGCCTAAATGACCCACAATTTCCTGGGGAACAAAGAAAGAAAAACTTGTTTGCTCATTTATACAAAGAATGTCCAGTTAAAGGCGAAAGACATGGCGATATATACATAACCGGATTATGAACAAATATGGTAGGAACATCTCACATGTACGATAAAGGCATTGAGGTTACATTCCAATAGGATGGCTGTATGCCAAAACTGGAACGAGTTACTCCGGTTGAGCAGGCGATCATGTTTGTATGGCAACTCTACTTGCTTCTTCTTCGCCTTCATCCGACCCAGATACTGATCCCACAGTACTACAGAAGCATAAGAAATAATTTGTTAATAAGTTCTACACATAAAGATTATGTAATAACTAACAACACTACTTTCAACAAAATCAGTGAGCAGAAAGTTAAAAAACAGTATAAAATGACAGTAAGTGCTTTATTGACCAAAAGAATTATGAATATTATCCCTAAAGCCACTAGTTTCTTGGTACGACTAGCAACTACTTCATCTTTCAAGGTGGAAAATGGCGTGTCTCGAGCGAGAGTGATCAAGGATTTCCTAATAATTGAGTTGAGTCTGAAATACAAATAAAAAGGAGAAAGCAGCGTACTTGGTTGAGGCAGAACTAGAACTGTGAGGGCTCATTGTAGAATCATTCTTGTAAAACTGTACAGAGATCAATCCACCATTTGTACCTACTGCTGATTCAGGGGAACCATGAAAGCTTGCGCTCGAGTTGTCTCTTTGTAGAAATCCTGCCATGGAAAAGCCACAAGTGTTAAGATAGGAAAATTGCATCATGATTTCTTGGGAAGTGTAATCACCCAATGACTTACATGCTTCACTTCATCTGCAGGCCTGATCAGTACATGATTGCAGGCAGCTAATATAAGCACTTGACTGAAAGATGTTAGGTGCTTTCTATCAACAGAAAAATATAATATCATTTGGGTCCTTGTTTCCACTGTCCTTCAGTTCAACATTTTATACCATGCTCTTATAAAACATGAGATGACAAGTTACACTCTAGATAGATTATGAAATGTATAAATGCAACATCCTACAGGAATCTGTTAATGGATTACTTCAATGTCGTCTCAGCAGTCAATATGGAACCAGGGTCACATTCTTCGTAGCACTCAAAGTAATAAAGTCTATAAATGAATGATTCAGATAAGAGTTAGATCTGAATAGTCTGTCAAATATTCCACAAGCAGATTAAAATCCAAGTTTTCAAACCACAATGTGAATACACCAGGGGTATCCAAAATCTAGGCAAAATAAAGTTAATTGGAGATCATGGCAGTTTTGATGGCATCTATTTCAGTCAATACATTATGTATCATTTCCGAAATAACAGATAGACCTACCAGAAAAGGTAAATAATTAAGATCAACTGAGGTGAGAGGAGTACAATTGATAACTATCCAAGTTATTAGCTCAATCAGTTAGATACACATAATCTCTCACTCATGCCCTGCATCTGCTTTTTAGATGACAAATCAAGTTTCATAGGATCCACTCAAGGAACTGCAAGCCTAAGGTCATGGAAATAGGTCGGTAATAAATATTATTGTATAAGCTAATCACAGAGAAGTAAACTCAGGTAGTACACCATGCTAACCAAGACTCCACTATTACAAGACATAATGACAAATGATGAGCTCCATAAATGCAATTAATTGCTGAAACATCTTATACATGTTCAATCTGATTGTATCTTGCATTTGGTGTCTACTCGGAAATATATAAGAAAAATCTAGATGTTACTTCCCCGCAACATCTAACAAATCTAATCATTTACAATGTGAAGGAACATCTATAAGGTATGTTACAATTTCCTGACAAAGAACTCAGCGTTAACTCTTAAAGAAGCAAAGGATCATTTAAGAAGTTCGATATCCATGGATAATACTAGGATTATCAGTAGGAACGCAAACACGCTGTCTGACAGTAATCGTGTAGATTAAGGAACCATTGACAACTTTACATAAATTTTCTTAGTCTGAAGCTAGCATAGATATCAAAAATGATCAAAATATAACAAAAATAACCAAGATCAAGTTTGTAGCATGCCTTGCCAGATAACTATGAGGCAGAAGAGGATGGTAACAACCAAAGCGCACAAGTTGCTGCTCGATGATGTCGTCTTGGAATTCTTCATATTCTTCAACGCTTTCATCCTTTCCATTCGTTCCCGCTTCATCATTGCAATCTCAGATATCTCGCGGGCAACCTTCTCGTCGTTCGCATCCATCGGCGAAGGCTTCGGAGGCCGGGGCGGTTTCGGAGGCCTTTTCGGGCGCTTCTTTCTTGGCTTCTCAGCTCTCACCTTCTCCAAAAGACCCACCTTTTCCTCTCCTCCAAACCTCCTTTCCAAAGCTTCCCCATCCATGAGAAGACCCTCTCCAGGATTGGAACTACTATCCAAGCAATCCACCGTTTCTTCACCATTCCGTCCCCAATTCAACATAGTATTCGCCTCTCCTACTCTAAACTCCTCATCGATTATCTCATTGGTGCCGCTCTCTAGATCGAACACGACATCTCGATCTCTCGAACTCTTGGTCTCCATTACAACCATAGTCCGCATCTCTCAGATCATCAGAGAGTAATCCAACAAAAGAATTAGATCCTTCCAACAAAAAGGACTTCTACAAAAAAAATCCAAGACTCTAAATTTACCACCACTCCGCATCCAAATTAAGCTAAAACTCAAACCTGCCATCAGAAAGACTCAACCTTTTTCCACCACACACAATCCATGATCCAAAAGCGAAAAAAGGGAAGAAAAAAAACCATCTACTTGCTTTCGACCCAAATAGAAATCTCAACCGAAATCCGCACCAACAATATTCAATCACCCCCTCCCGCAAAGCTCCCAAATTTAACGCTAGACAAGAGAGGAATTTGGTAAAGGAAGGAGGAGAAGGTCAGGACTAGGGTTTCCCAAGGAAGAAGCAACAAATTAGGGATAAAAGCGCGGATAAAAGTTGGAATAAGTGAGTCCTGGAGAAAAAGAGAGGTCTGGATAATAGTAATGGAGCGGCCACTTATCTTTTGATCTAGACCGTTGACATGGTCAATCTTTACAGGTGTAGCTATTTTGCTTATTAGATTATTCACAAGGGGCAGGAGTGGTGGACACATCACAAGGCTAAACTTTTTATCCGACCAAACAAACAAACAAAGATGATCCTTATCCAAACTACAAGAATAATGACAACTTTTATCTGTCCACTTTTATCTCTTTCTTCTCCTCTTATTAAATTTGTTTGAAAGAATGCAAATAAATTTTTCTTTCCTTTTTAACTCCATCTATCTTCATAAATGAACACAATATTTGACATTAAATAACTTATACCATGTAAGAAACTCTTGATAACATTTCATCATTTTTGGAGATAATTACACTGAGATCTTCTAAACTATTACTAATTCTATATAAGTTTTGTATTCCATTGCACTTTGACTCCTTAAAACTATCAAAAGTCTCTAAATACTTATTCCATTAATTATCTACTAGATATTTTTAATTAAAAAGTAATATGTCAGTGTCATGTGATTAATTATAGGCTTTCTATGAATCATATTACCATTATTGTAAAGAAAAAAGAGCAAATTTGTATTCATTAATATATATTATATGTAATAAACAACAATTAATTATAAATCACCTCAGTTGAGATTCGCTCTCTTTCTCTCTCTTTACTATCTCTTCTATTAAATATCGGTCATCTTAGCTACAATTTTTTTTTCTCTTTAATCTATCTTCTTCTTTTTTTATTTTAGACATCTCACCTATAGTTGAGATTTTTTTTTTAACTAGTAAATTCTGTAAAAATAAAAAAATAAAAATTAAGCCTACACACTTTTCATGCGGTGTGGACTTATAACCCCGTATTATACCGTAGTGCGGGCTTATAACCATGTATTAGTCTACAGTTTCTATTCATTTATTCTAGTGTATAATTATTTTATATAGAGTGTAGACTTATAACATCGCATTACCTCGTAGTTCCGCTTTATATCATCTAATGCACTGCCTCTTTATTTAGTGCATGGTTATTTTATATAAATAGTGTAATGTTATTTTTACAGTGCGGACTTATAACTCTGTATTACCCCACAGTACGAAGTTATTTATTCATAGTGCAATATAAAATATTTTAAGTTTGCAGTTTTAATAAAAAAATAATATTATTTTTAAAAAAATACTATTTACTACTATTTTAATATATAGTTAATGGTATTTTCATAATTAAGTTTAAAGCATCACCAATTCCTAATATAATTACTTTATTTTAATTCTAACTTTATATTATATCAAATATAATTATTAAATTTTATACTAATATTAAACTAAATATTATAATAGCTTATACTAGTTTTAGTTCTTTTCTTTGGTATTAAAAATTAGAATAGCTTCGGAGGGAATGCCCCTAAAAATTCAAATCCTACAACTTCCACCATTTTGTTCACTAAACGCCGTGTACAGGGGTCCACTTGGAATCATGTCCATGTGTACTTATTGCATAAGCCCATGGTTCTCTAACTACTAGCTTCATATTTAATACGTACATATTAATTTGCTCACTTATGTTAATCCATTCTATATGTATATATTTCAGAATAAGACCTCAAGACAATGTTATTTTCATGAGGGCATCATTCAAACATCCACCCACTTAACTACGAAATGAGCTCGCACCAAGGACAAATGAATTGACTTGAAATTTGGAACGTGGTGTACATATATACTTCCATGTACTAAACTCCAAACCCAAAAGTTTATATAAGGCATGCAGCAAGATATAGCCCCATAGTTGTAGATTTCATATCTTTTCTAGTAATCAAAGATGTACATGGAGTTGTTATATAAAGGCTCCATCTATTGATTAAATTATAAAATTAATGGTCAAAATGTTAAAGAAATCAATCTATTGATAAGCTGGAAGTGCATAGTTTGACGTCACATAACAAGTTAACAGAATTAGATGAATGCATTACCTGGTGCAATTTGTGTAAGGTTCTTCTGATCAACTAACCATTTATAATATATATCCATTCTTATGTCATTCAGTAAGTACAAATATTTATATCAACAACATACAATAACAACAAAATTAATGAGAAGAATACGGACTCCCATAGGAGATGCATGCACGAAACATGCATATGGAGATCAAGATCAATCCAGGATCTACTTTACACACAGAAAAGAAGAATAGTAGTCTTTTAATAAGAATTAGGGCAGTGATTCAATACATACAAATACATACTAGTAAGATTCCTGGGACGACAAAAGGGAGAAAAGAAATAAACAGACTATTTTAGTGTTACAAAGTAATTAGTGCTAGTTCCAGCCATTTTTATGGACCATCACACAATTTCAACCATATATATTGAATTGTATATTTGTCTAATTAAGCATTTAAAGCTGTCTTTGTTGGGTGGTAGTAGTTAGATATGTGTCTTTGATGAAAGGTGGTTATATATATATATATATATATATATATAGATAAATATCTGTGTGTGTGCTGATATAATTGCATAGTAACTTCAATCATATTCTTGTACTACTATATGTGGAACAATAATTGTCACAAAAACATGTTCCATTCGACAAGGAGGAGAAACATCTATTCCTCCTGGGACAAAAGTTGCACCAAGTGTTACTAATGTTGCCTCCTCCTCTCTTTCCACGATCATCTCCTGCTGTAAAAGTTCCTTGTCTAGCTATAAATGGCAGACTCATTTACTCACTTCCCATAGTGCATGCACTATTAGAGAGGAGGAGGAGGAGGAGGAGGAGGACAACTACAACTCCTCTTCCCTAATTCCTCTACAGAAGTAAGACCCAAAAGTAGAAGCAAAAACTACATTAGGTATACAAAAAAGCAAGCAAGAAGAGCCCTTTCACTTGTGTACTAGTAGTTATAGTTACATCTAGCTAGTCATGAAAGGAACATGAGAAATTCTCTCCTAGCTAGATCAATGCAGTGCAATGTGTGAAATGCATCACACCCTTATCTCTACCACCATTCAATGAACCTAGAGCTTTGGTACATATCAATAATAAGAAAAGTGAAGGGAGAAGTAAGGAACAAGCCCCACTAGCTCAGAAATTAGTTATAATTATGTAACTATAATAGATTAGGATGGTAAATGAACAAACTTTATGTCCAAAAGAAAACAATTAATAATTAAAGGGAGAAGTAATGGGAGTTATGATACAGAGAGGTAGTAATAGCAGTGGAAGCACATCATTGTGTACATGAAATAGACGGCTCTCCATCAACCACGTCAGTAATATTACTAAAAAAGAACATATAGTTATAATTAAGAAGGTAAGAAAATAACCAGTTAGTACTTAGTAGCAGCACTACTCTCTATTACTTCTTATATCGGATGGGATCACGTCCTGGAGTAATCCGTGATCCCTGATTGGAAGCGCGTCGGCGGTCGGATTGCAGTATCTCCGATCGCCGCCTACGGTGGGGGCGAAGGACGGGTGGGTGAGATCCAGCGGCGGAAGGGGTAGGTAGCTGCCGGCGAGGAGGGGCGAATGGAGGCCCCGGAGGTGGAACGACGAGGGGAGGACGAACTCGAGCCCACGTGGCGGGGAGGGAGAGGGAAGGTGGACGCCACGTGGGACGGTGGGGCTGGGGTGGGTGTGCTGGCCCTCGTAGGTCGTGACGACGACCGTCGGATCGTCGGGCGACCGCTCGACGCGCTTCTTGACGCCGCACGCCGGGCTCGTGCACCGGTAGTAGCTCCTGCGAAATGACGATGTGTACCCTCATTCGTTAGATTAAACTACGCGGAGGGAGAGGGGGAGAGGTGGAAGAGTGGCATGGGTCGTAAATAAGGACCTGGGGAAGGGGCTGTTCTTGACCGCCTTTTGTCCGTACTTGCGCCACCTATAGCCATCCTCCAAGTGATCCACCTCGCTCCTCGTCTTGAAGGCGAACCGCGGCTCCCTTTGACGCTTTTGCCCCTTCTTCTCCTTCTTCTCCTTTTTCGTCATCGTCGTCGTCCTATAGATAACATAAAATAAAAGATTAAATTATCAAAATAAATCGGGTACTTAGAAGCTTCTACTAACGCTTACGTTTTCGTTGACTTCTCTTCGTCGTCCGCCGAGTTCTTCAGCTTATCGGCGTCGGTGGAGGACGACGAGATCGACGACGAGTTCGGCGTCGTCGGGAAGTTGGTGACCTCGGACGATTCCGGCGGCAGGGTAGGCGCCGGCGCCGAGATCGGAGGCGGAAGCTCGAAGAGGAACTGGGAGAGATCTTGCATCCCGAGAAGCTCGAGGAAGCCGAGAGAGCTCTTGTCGCCGCCACCGCCACCGCCACCGCCACCGCCAGCGAGATCCGAGGCCGCGTCGAAGAGGGACGGGATCTGGTCGGCGAACTCCATGTCTTGCTCTCGTTTCTCCATCATCATATCGCTGACCTCATCGGTCTCTCTTCTGCTCCAACTTAGGGTTAGGGTTTTTGGAGGTCTAAAGAGAGAGAAAACAGAGGAGAGAAAAAGAGAACTTTTTTTCCCCTAAGAGCAGTGGGTGGGTGGATGGAATGGAAGTATGGAAGAGACGAGAGAGATAAAACGAGTAAAAGCTTTAGCTCACCAAATTCCACTTTTACCCCCCCGTTGTCGACGAAGAGGGGGGCTAGTTTAGAGACATCATTAAAGCTTGTCGCGTAGCTGGGGAAGCGTAGGGTGGAGTTAAGCGCACGTGCGAATCGGCCTCGTAGGGCTCTCAGTCGGTGCGCGAAGGTACTCTCGGAAAGGGGAAGGCGAAGGAAGCACGTGCGGTTCCCGATGCCTGACACGCAGATCGCGTGCTGACACGATCTGCACGTCATCCTCCTCCTCCTCCTCCTCTCAATTGAAAGAAACACACAAGTGAGTCGCCGGTGTTACAATAATATTACTACGGAACCAATCACCACCGTCCATTCCATTAAATCCCACGGCTATCCGGTACGTCGGTGCCTTGTTTCTAGAACCCCGTAAATTTTCTATTTCTTTTTTCCCTCCGTGGGTTCGATAGCCGAGGGAGATTATAATTTTAAACACACGCCTCTCCTCTCCTCTCTCTCTCTCAACTCTCCTCTCTCCTCTCGCCTCAACTCAACTGGGTTACTTGCTTCACACGGCTCTTTAAAGTTCGTGCCAATCTTCTCTTCTTTTTCCTGAATAGTGTTTGTCTTATCCAAGAGCTTATTAGCTTTTATTGGGGTTGGAATAGTTTGGCGATCGACTGTTACTGTTAGACTCTTATCGGTGCGTGGTGGATAAGTTTCTGGGCCACAAAGCGAGCGAGCGAGCGAGCGAGCGAGGCTCAAGAAAGTTAAAAAAGCTTCTTCGGAAAGAAAGATTTAGTTCGGGGTCAAAGTCAAGGCTTTTAAATAGCAGCAGTACTTTTGACTGCTGACTGCTGACTGCTGACTGCGGTCCTATGTATTTAACTCTCAACCTTTGCGGATTGCTCCGTGGTAATATGCCAGTCCAATGATATGCCACCACTGTAGCCCATAGGATTAGATTGACTCAGTAATTGTTAACATTCATATTTATTCCCATGAATGGTAGTCATTTTTAGCCTATAAATTTAGAAATTATTTTAAGCTATACATGCTCAAAATTATAGTATGTTGGGATTAATACTTTTAAAGATTTTTCACTAGGTTGGTTTATGTAATAACCTATTTCCTAGGAGAATTAGATTAATTATTCAATATCATATATCTAGGAAGGCTTGTCATGATGTCTAGCTTAGAGAACCTCTAAACCTTTATTAGTACATTACCATGTAAATTTATTTAACAAAACTAATTCTAAGCACAACATCAAGTGATATCAGAGCTACAGTTTTGATAACTAGGACCACTAATTTGTCGAAAGTAGAATGAAAATTTATGAACCAAGCCACACCCCCAACCCAACCCAACCCAACAAAGTCAATCTCAATCCTTGATCTATCAATAATAGCAAGAAAGAACACCAGTTGATTTGTACAGCAGTAGCTTTCATTTCATGGTGAGTTCTCAAATGCAGTGGTGTGTAAAATAGATAGATAGATAAGCATTGGGGGGTGTGAGTTGGGTTAGGTGTCTGCATCAAGTTGGGTCCAACCAAAACAAGGCTCGTAGTCAACAAGGGAATCGGATCAAGTGGGATATGAATTTTCCCCTTAATTTAGGTTGCTTCGGATATGCAAAAAGGGAAGATGGCAAAGTGGTGTGAGAATGGATGTGGATTTGAAGATGGCAAAGTATGCAAAACCTTTTTTTTTTAATCTTTTTAATATATTGTTTAGGTTTATCGGTCCGACCGCTAGCCTCATTGAATTAGGGTTTCGAACGCTCACATAAAATCATCATAAAAAAAAATAATAACCCATGTCAGTTAGAAACTTAGCATTATGAAGTGATTAATTTGGGTAGTTTCAAGGGGAATACTGATTAGGTATTGCAATATAATAGGTCTGTCTCTTTGAACAAAATTTGTACCTTATGTGGGCCAGGGAATATATGATTTGTCACAATACTAACAAGGTCATTATTCAATCTCCAATGGAAGTTTCCCCAAATAACCATTAATTATGTCTCCACCAATTATATACCACCATGTCAGTGGAGAATTGGGATTAGGTTAGCAAGAGTAGGAAAGTCAAAGGCCAAACCCAAGAGGGGAATTTTTTAATTTTAATTCTAAACTATTTTTTTTTTTGAAGGCACGAGCATTTGTGAAGCATTGATTTGTGGTAGAGAGGACAAAATTTGCATCGGAAGTTGCGCCTCTTTAAAGTTATTAAAAAGTAATTTATGTAAGATGACAAAGGAGTAGTTAGATGCGTAATCTTGTGAGTATTCTTAGTTAATATTAAATTGATAGGATATGTACTACCTATGTTTTCATATGTGCCCATGATCTATAAATTATTGACAGTCAATTGGCACTTGATTTGAACCTATGTTGCTTGCATCTACTGGATTACAAATTTGAACCTCGCCAACGATCTTATTTTTTATAATTCAAGAGCCCCTAGAATTTAGACCAAGAGAGAACGATTAATTCTTCTTAATAATTAGATCGGACAATTGAACTCCTTCAATAAAAATGAGGCGCAACGGCTCCTTCGATAATAATTAGAGTTTTTTTTTTTTAATTTTTTTAAGAAAAAGTTTGTAGGTTAGGATAATTTATTAATATCTAAAAATTATATTAAAAAAGAGGAGAGACAAGACGATGGACTCTTTGACATAAGTCTCACACTTGACTATAATATAAGGGTTTAGAACACAATTATTTATATTAACCACCGTATATAACTATTTACACTAAAAATTTAGCTTTATTTCTTCTCTTTTTTTACTAAAAGAATTAAGCAAACCCTAAAAATTAGTGCCAGGAGTCATTTATGGTGTTCTTTGTAGTTGTTGGGTTTGTAATATCAAATTCACTATTCAAACCGAGTACTTATTTTGGTTGATTTAATAAACCCATGGACTGAGTTATACTGGTTTGAGTTAAGTGAAAGAATGAATCAAAGATCTTGGGCTTACCCAAATATAAGCAGGTTGATAGATAAGAGAGAGTTTCCTTCTTGTTTTCTCTTCTTGGTGTAGAAAAAGGAGGGATCTGGGAGTTTTGCTCTTCAGGTCTTCTTGCTAGTCCATGGTCTCCAAGTTTGGTTGGAGAAGATGATTAGGATACTTTAGAAGCAGATTTGCTTAAGAGAGAGTCAAGCAAGAAGGGTTCATATTTTTGATAGTGGAATGTTCTTCTCCATGCCCAAAGACATATCACAATTTTGGGTGAACTATTATCTTGTGTCATGGTTATGCTTGTAAAGAGTTCTGTTGTGAGTATTATTAGAGCCAAATGTTTTAGTGTTCTTTTTAAGGAACATATATACTCCTGTAAGACTTACAGTAGGTTAAGTCACTTTGTCAGTAATTAGAATAATGGGAAGATATTAGGTATTCTTTTTTAATCCGCAGTTATAACCTCATCATTTAGGATATCTTAAGTACAAACAATAAGCTCTAAATTCTACTCAATATTCTTTCTCATAATATTATTTCTTATATTAATTTTTAGCACATAGATGTCAATGGGCTGGAACTGGGCCCTAGCAAATCCACATTTCCATAGGCCAATCAGGTCCAGTAAAAAAAAATGGAATGGGCCTTGGGGCCCAATAGAGATTATAAAAGTTCAAGTGGGCTTCAAGGGATTTTAACTTTATGTACACACTACTCTATAAAGATAAAATGGAGGTAAGTAAAGTAATTTATCCAACACATAAATTCCCAAAGATACATAAAAAGAATTCAACAATAGCAAAACAATACAAATGGATACAATAGTGTCCCAATTAAATCGATGCGGTTAGAACTCGAATCTTAGAACCCCCATACGATATGAGCATTTTCAATCAACTAGTTATAGTAATATAATTAATAAGATCAATTAATCTTCTATTCGGATAGCACCTTAATTATCATTTGCATCACCTTCACTTGTACTTGCAAGCATGCAACGTAATCCGCCGCCTCGTTGAACAACCCGGTGAGGCCCATGGGCTCGCGGGGCGGCATGAGCCTCCTTAGGGCTTGGACATTCTTCTCGAGACGGCCAACGGGCCTTCTAGATTCTTCTCTAGGCCTCATGTTACTAGCTTTGGTACTTCTCACAACCCTGTAGATGCCATTGATCCTCTTCAATCTCCTCCTCCGACTTCTTCGTGCTAAGGCCGGAATCCTATTTGAGCTTAGATTTGCATGGTCTTGTGTATTGAAAGCCAAGAGGAGGGACTCTAGAGAAGCATGCATTATAACTTGTTGAAGGACTAGTTAGAGCAGGAGGATGGCACTACTTCTCTATCTCTCTCTCTCTCTCTCTCTCCATATATATGTTGTTATGAATAGGATGTGGATAGAGCTAAAATAATTTTATTGTGATGGTGCTAATGATATGCATGTTTGTTAGGGTTATCTTGGATCATGGGTCATGTTGCCTTAAACACAAAGGCACATGGACTAACATGATTCCTTAAAGAAACACAAGCTAATGCACCAATCAATCTCTTTTCCACTTCCCATCCCCCCCTCTTTTACTCATCAAAACACCCTGGATTATTCCCTTTCTCTTTCAGAGCATTTAATAGCATATCCAAGGGGTTTTAAGGGCCTAATACCTCCACTAATCCAGCTCAATCTTGTATGTCAAAGGGTCCCCTATTATTGCTAGGTGGCTTAGAAGAAGAGGAGGGTTCATGGTGGTTAGCCACTTAAAAGTTATATATACTTTCCCTAGAGACCCAAATGTGATTTAATTTTATTTATTTTTGTGGTGTGTGAGTGTTTGTATACCATTATAAATATCATATTTGCATGTATACCCATTTAGTAGATGAAAAGATAAAGATGCCCTTAATTAAGAGCAATATCCATTCAAAAACAAGGATTATAAGAGGTATCTATATAAAAAGAAAGACCCTTAGTATTTTGAAGGGTTAATGTATAAATAAGGGATTTGAAAAAGAAATTATAAAAAAATGATGATGCTTAATATTGTGAGAGTATATATATATATATATAATACTATTTGCAAGTGCGATAAGAGTAGGAAGTAGGGAACCCTAGTTCCTAATGTTAGGATAAGGATGGGGCTCATCTATTGTACGATGGAATTAATTGTTTAAGAAGAA
Source organism: Typha angustifolia (assembly GCF_048772165.1). Lineage (NCBI taxonomy): Eukaryota > Viridiplantae > Streptophyta > Magnoliopsida > Poales > Typhaceae > Typha > Typha angustifolia. The sequence continues at coordinate 2,073,749 of NC_133252.1, read as the reverse complement.
TGACAGGAGTCTTATAAGTCAATCGAATCACATGCTACATTATGCCTCCTAGAAATAAAACTCCCAAGGTTGGATGCATTCCTAAACTAGTATCTTTTGAACTATATAAATAGGTTGCTTAGCTCAACGGCAAACTTATTTTTAGGTCATTATGAATTGCAACTTGCTTCATACTTGATACATGAGTTTGTGTTCCGATTACCCTCCACGTGTGTTAATTCTTAATTTCCAATCACTTCTTTATTTTTCTCATGTTCAATAATGCAACACACACACACATATATATATATATATATATAAAAGAAATAATAATAATAATAGTATATAAGATGATATTCGCGCCATATAACTTGTGTGGCAGCGTTACAGGCACGACTCATACTGACCTGCACGGTCTGTGCCGATAAACCATATGTACGATATTTATCTGCATGTTTTAAAAAAGCTGACATTACTCGAGAATCATATTAGTTTTAGATTTGAATTTAGATGGCATGTTGATATATCCATTGCCACTAGAAAATGAATCATGAAGCAAACAAAGGATTCCTTCACCCTTTAGTGAGTGTGTGAGAGAGAGAGTGAGTGTGAGTGTGAGTGTGTGTGTGTGTGTCATAACATGCATGCACTTTAATGGGAGGGGTTGTAGACATGGCACATGCATCGGCATGGAGACTTACTTGATCACCACCATATATACATGAACCCCACCACTAACATCCAATGCAGTGATGCAACAACACGAGCACAACAAGACGCTTAGCCCAGATCCCGCCCTTTTACTACCCTCTTCTTTCCCATTCTTTGGATCTTTATGGAGACATGCCATGCCCACCATGTGGCATATGCAAAAAAGCTATGTACTCATGATGCATTCATCTATACATATATATATATATATATATATATATATATATATATATATATATATATATATATATATATATATATGTATATGTATATGCATATGTATGTATGTATGCATATCAGACAAGTGGTACTGCAAGCCCACTATGGGCGGCAAGCGGATTGGTGGGGTCCGGATGCCACGTAGGAGGATGGGTCCCCTGTATGTAAGCCAATCAAGGAAGCTGCATGTGCCAGGTGAGGTGGCCACGTGCGTCCTACCAGAGTCATAATCCCTGCCACGTCAGCTTTGATACCACTGCTATAAAAGCTTTGGCAAACTTTTGTGGAGGGAATTTCTTTTTTCTTTTTCCTTTTCCTTTTTTTTTTTTGGGACTAAGAATATAAAGTATAATTGTATGCCATTTCACCTCATTTTTCTCATTTTTTTTTACGACAACCGATTTCTTTTTAATTTTGTTTTCTTTACGGTGGGAGAGAAATTTAATACGAATTTTATAATAAAACTACTAAATAGAAAGTAAAAATATTCAATAGCTATAAAATTCATAAAAAAAACTGTAAAATTGATAATATATATATATATATATATATATATATATATTTTTGGGTTTAAACTTATTTATGACGAACGTTTCAGTGGTGTCGGGCAGAGTGACAAAATAGGCCTACGTCATAAAAACGAAATCTAAAGTGTGTTTTATGACTGCAAAAAAATTAACGCAGCCAAATTCACCCGATGACTGACGTGAATCACGAGGCATAATAATGATTAGGCCAGCAGGCGGAGCAAAGGGGATCCATGTATCTGTGAGTGATGAGAAGGCGTGCCACGTGTCCACGAAGAACAGGACAATAGTGGAGGTCACAAATAAATGCAAATATTAATCCGCTTTAATAGATGTGTGATAGATATATCAGTCCAAATGACAGAGGGAGGGATGAAAACAGCTCAAAAAGTACTCTCTTTGGAGTCTAGCGTTTTATCTTCGTTTTCTTTTCTTTTTTTGCAAAAAAGACCCTGACTGTTACCTAAAACAACCCTCCCTCTCTTTCCTTCCCTACTCTTCTTCTTCTGCTATCAACACTTCGTGTGGGCTCTCCTCTCCTCTCCTCTCCCTCCGTCTCGAGCTTTAGTAGGGGCTTGAAGCTGTTCTTCTTTGACTCAATTTTATATTCAAAAGTAGGAATTTTATAATTTTAACCCTGGGTCAGTAGGGAAATTCTCATTTAGTCCGGAGTGACCTAAAGGACAAGCATAGGGATTCACGTTGGATAGCTACCACTAGAAAAGGGTCCACTAAATAATCCACCCCATGTGGTCGTCGGCTACTTCGAATCCACGAGCAGGCCAACCCGGGCGACCCCTTTCTCTCAGACCGTCACGGACTTTATTAAGTCGGAACTTTTTTACATTCTGCACCCTACTCATTTGCTGAAACGTGCTGAAAATAAACGTGTTGGAAAATATTGATAGATGCGAGGGTGTAAAGTGAAAAATCGAGGAGGGGGGGGGGGGGGGGGGGAGGGGGGAGCGGCAAAAGGAGATCAGATCCCCGCATCGATGGGAATCACACATGGCTCGTGCCACCGTGGACCCCTACCACCTAAGCATTGGGGGAGATCAATAATGACGCCATCACATCCACCGTCCATCACTGACATCGTACGGCCCCCGCGTGGAGCTAGCGCGGAAGTGTTGGACAGAGGGACAGAGGCCTAGCTGGCTTTGCCAGTTGCCACCCCAAACCCCAGCAGCGGGATCGCCTGCAGCCTCGATTGTAAGAATTTCCTGCAGCTGAGGTCAACTCCACTCTTAGTCTGCCAACTCAAAAACGTTTGTATATAACACACCCAGCCCCAGCATATATTTCACCACCAAACACCCTCCTACTAATTTACCCCCCGGTGAGCTTAGCAACACACTTTGGAATTTATCCATAATAAATAAAAGAAAGTTATCCGAACTAGTAGTAGATGCGAAAATAATTCCCAATCCCCTATTCCGAAGCCGGGCCCCGCGCCAACTTTTCCTTTCCTTGTGCCGTTCTTCTGGTGCTGCGACGCATACTACGTGAAACTCACGAAAGCGACGCATGTTAACGTCCTGAATCTATCTGATAACGATAAGTTCCGCTCCAGTATATTAACTCGCCTTTCGACGTTAATTTAGTTCCTAGTGAAATTTTCATACCGAACCCTACATTTAAGAGTATTAAGAAATCATGCCCTTGCATTATATTGGCTCCGGACTTTAAGGCCGGCGATGGGAAAAGAAGAAGAAGAAGAAGAAGAAGAAGAAGAAGAAAAAGATCTCAAACGACTACACAACTTGTCATAGAATAAGCGACGGATCGAGGAAAAATAAGAGGAAAATGTACAGTAAATTACATAAAAATAAAGCCGACGAGAAAATGAGAAGGAGAGAGAAGGAATGGGGAGCGCTCGGGTCCGATCAGGCCGGTGGGGGAGCTCCGGATCCTGATCCAATAGAGGAGAGGATCTCGGAGAGGGCGCTCATGGCTCTTACCTGCATCTCGAGCGCCGCGATGTAGTCGGAGGTCTCTTCGAGAAGCTTCGGGAACGACAGCTGGCGACATCCCGGAACCAGCTTCCCTAGAACCCTCGCCTTTCTCTGGATCGCCGGAGGCCTCTTCTTCTCCTGCGAAGCGCCGCCGGATCTCTTGAGCCGGGAAGCGGCGGCGCGCCGGCGCTTCGCCGCCGTAAGCTTGAGCGTCCGGCTGGAGAGGATGGCGCGGCTCCACCTCGTCTGGCCACGAGCCGCCATGGCCAGGGCTCGATTCGCCGCCTCACGGACGGCGCGAGTTCGCGACGGCTCCGCCGGAGCGCCCGCTCGGACGCAGCGGAGGGCTTCGAGAAGCTTCGAGGAGTACGTCTTCTGCTCGCTGTCCAATCTCCACTTGGACTGAGATGGACGCACCTCTCCTTTCCTCTTCCGTTTCCTCTCTCCCTCTTTTGACGCGATCTCGCCCTCCAAATTCGATATCACCATCCAGATCGAGAAATCTCCGATTTAAAAAAAATATATCAAAAGAAACAAAATCCTGCAGGAGGATAACTGGAACTCATCAGATCGTAGAAGAGGAGAGAGAGATCCCAACGCACTCAAATATAAAAGAGATAGTAGATTTGGTGATTACCTCTAAATATTGCTCGTTAAAAGGGGGAGGGAGAGAGAGAGAGAGACAGAGAGATGGTTGGATAGAGAGGCAAGAGAATAGGAGGCAGATGGGGATTATAAAGGGAGTGGTAATAACATCCAGAACGGCACGCGTCGTGTCGCTAATCCCTATCAGATGTACTCTTTGTTGCTCTTCTAATATATTTTTTTCCCCGTGACCACTTTGCCCTCCCGTCTAAATCGACGTGCCGTAAACCCCCGTCTATTTAGTCGCCGTAGAGTCAAATCGGCATCTTTATATAAGACGCAGTAGTATTTACTAACATTAGTACAGCTGTATGTTTGACGACGAGACTAAACTAACCCTTGCAAATATAAACGGCGTGAGCTCAGGTGGGTGACGTGGGAGGCCGCGGAACATGGGATCGAGGGGAGTGCGGTCACCTCCAGCGTGAAGGTACGGTGACGTTACCGCGGGTACAACAATTTATAGCTCTCCGTATGGGTGGGAGTGGGATAAGCGCGTCACGTGCGGGGTTGAAATTGGTACAATGGAGCAGAAGCTCACATGGTGGGGAGTAATTAGGATCCAACGGATGAGATCTAAACTAAAGGTGGGTACCACCAATGCCCCCCCCCCCCTGACCTTTACTTGGATGTGCTATTATTTTTCCTTTCTTTCTTTTAAAATGCATTCAGAACTTGTTACAGATGAGCTTTTGATCCACTTTGAAAATAAGTAAAACAAGTGAATTTCTTTTTGTTTATATAAGTGGTTCCATCAGTACTCTTCAATCAGAATATTATGTTCCTAATAAGGTTTAAGTTGATAGAAATCTTTCTCTTAGACATACACACACACATACACATACACACAAACACAAGCTCCTGTTTCTTTTCTTCTTGTTGTTCAGATATGACAAAAGGTGTGTGGCCCCCTCTACATTATGTACAGGTAGATATGTAGGAAAAATACAAATCTACCAGGAAGAGGAAGAGCTTTTAACAATTCTGTCTCCTGTTGTGGTGGTAGGGTATTTGGACTGGATGTGGGTGGTATAACTTATGTATGCTATTCATAGTATGCAAACAAAACACTAGCTGTCATGAATCCAACTGCTGCAGTTATGATTTTCATGTCAACTTGGGATAACAATAACACCATGGCTGGTCCTTGGTCCAGCTACGACTAACATGCATTTTTCTATTTACAAGTGCTGTATAATAGTTTTAACCTAGGAGAAGCACTCTGTTCGGATTTGTTGAAAACCATTGGTTAATACTATACATTACATTATGTATAGTATTATATTATAAGAATAATCTTATAATGGATTGGTCCATTCTTTAATCACACGATCACAAAGAGCAAGACCGACCAAGTTATGAGCAATAGTGTTGTTGACCCTGCTCGTAAAGAAAACCTTAATGCAATGGAACATAACTATCTATCTAACATGTTCTAAACCTATGGAAGAGACATACCACATTGGACAAAACTATTAACTACATGTAACGTCGCAAGGCAATCACTACATTACAAGCACGATGCACTCTCTAATGTTGACGAGTAATAAAAGGGATAATAAAATGTCGAACTTTCATAAGGTAAAACTGCACTAAAACTCAATCTCATTTATATTGCACGCGTTACATAATTGTATCAAGCGTTATGTAGTTGCAATTATTTTTCTTTTTTTCTTTTTTTTTTCTTTTCAGATAATCACTTCTCTAGGAGCGGCTACTTCCTAAGCATTATCCTTTACCCTATTTTCCAATCAAACAAACATGTCCTCCCATGAATGGTATAATAAAGGCAATTAACCTAATCAAATTACTGTTAATACACATGATGATAGGGGCCACACTTTTGAAGGCAACTGTTTCAGCACTTGGTTCAACATTCAGAATGTTGCAATACGTCCATTAATGATACTATTAGTCTAGTAGGCCAATGAAGCCCTATAGTATGTGAGTTTTTGCACAATTAATACTACACATATTGTCCATCCGTGCATAGAGATAGCTCTTCCTTCCAAAATGTGGATTGATGTTAGAATGCTTGGCTAAGATTAAATGGAAAATTAATATTTTTTGTCATATGGTAAACTAGACTTTTGGGGGGGGGAAGAGCATTCAAGATTGAACGGGGTGAGATCTTTCCCTGTGAACATGCAAACCCTATTGCAAATTTACAACTTGAGATTTCTTTGTGATTACTCAATCATATTAAACATTATTTTAAAGATTACAAATTTACAACTTGAGATTACTTTATGATTATAATTAAAATTATTTAAAAGAAATTAAGCACAACGCGAGATACCAGACATGATGATTGTGTTTAGATCCCCCATGCCCATTTTTTTTTTAAATTTTTGAATAGGGAACATCAAGATAAGGGTGCATTGTCTACCACTCAACTATCAATTTATATGATTATATCTATCGACAAAAATCGTACTTAATATAATAGCATAAAACCTTGATGCACAATACCCAATTTCTAAAAGTAAATAAATAAAAACAAGAGTACATTTGCTAATAAATTTAAATATTATCCAACAAGTTAAACCTCTCTTCTTGTCTCCCTACAATTATCAGGAGGCAAGCGACAAATGTAGTTATTTTTTATTTTCAAAGAGAATATACACGTGTGCTAATCTCACTAATTAGGGGGGAAAAACAAATCAAATCATTGAATTAAGGAAACAATTCTTAGGTGCATGGTCATGATTAGTCCATGCCTATATAATAATGTGGGCTCATATATCATCTATACTTTTGCTCATGTTATGCAGTCTTGAAGAGGAGTTGGATGTGTGTCTTTTAGGTAGGGCCGCGGGGGGGGGGGGGGGGCACTGTACATAACCATAAAGCAATCTTGGGGCAATTAATGATGCATGCCACCAAAAAGATGTTCGTACAGTTTACAAGATAGATTTGATGTGAATGTCCCTCGGCAATCAATGAACTAGTCATCGACCTAATGGATTGGCTGATTGCCTCTGCCTTTTTCCAAGCTTTGACATCATAAACAGTGAGTCCTTTGTAAATGAGGTGTCTATACGTGAGAGGTTGCAGTTTTTTTTACTTCGTTTTTCTATTTAGTTATACAGAGCTAATAATTGTGCCTCTCTTTTTTTTTATTTTACCGTTCAATGCAACGATTGTTACAATGGGCATGAGTATAATGCTATCAATGTTAGAATAGTAAATTTGGATTCTTTAGAGAGTTGGTGGTGCGTGATTATTATTGTCCAAACTACAAACAGATAATAATACATTTTTTTAAATTAAAAAAAGAAGTTAAAAAAATGCACATCTATTATTAATTTTAGACAAATCCAAAACGATTATAGACCTCTTAAGTGCAACAATGATGAGTCTCATGTTCAAACAGGGACTTTTGTTTTGAACAGGAGATCTCTCTCTCTCTCTCTCTCTCTCCTAGGCTAGTTGGTAATATGAAACCCAGAGCTTTTCACAATATATAGTTAGTTATATTTAGTTTTACAATTGAACATATAAATTTAGTATACATATATTTTTATATATGTAATTGATAAATGCATAATTTATATATCTGATGTTAGAGTCTATTATTAGAAATAATTAAATTATAAAAACCAACAGAGATTATGTTTTTAACATCCCCCAATATAAATGGGTATTAAGAAATATATATATATATGCCCAAAATATGAAATCCATGTAGACGCCAAAAAAAAACCCAGCGTACCAATGTAACCTAGGTAAACGACTATTCCGTGATTCATACCAAGGATCGACTTTTATACTAGCACATGTTTTGTATAGATAAATGCAGTTTCATCCAATCCATCAGACAAAAGGGCCTGAGAATTGTCACTGGTCAATAAGTCATGTCACATCAGAGCCTTAGCATTATGAACTGAGAAATTGACTGCTACTGTATTTATATAACTATAGTACCAAAGTTGAACTATCAAATGCAGATTACAATTAAATGCTTGGTTGGAAACAAAGACTCAATATTTCCAATTCTCTCCAAGTGAATAGAAACTATCACAGTGCTACACAAAAGTCCAGATGATTTTGTTGAGATCACCTAGGGAGAACTTGTGGATAAGTGCTTGACTTTCCATTTATAGCCATCACAAAGAACAGACAAACGTACGAGCGAGATATAATAATAGCAATCATCTTAACCACCACTTCCCATGCCAGATTTTTAAAGGAGGAGGAGAAAAAAGAAATCATGAAAAGGATCAACGAGCAGTGGGCATACTCTTTTGACTTATGCGGTCCAGCTAACTTGCACAAGTGCAGCCTCTATATGTCATATCAAAGGGGCCCAAAACAGACAAGTTGATTTTTCTCTCCTGTTCTCTCTACTAACAGACAACATAGCATGAGGTCCGATTTTCTTTTTTTTCTCTCTCTGTAAATCAAGTTAACTTTTTAAACTTGTTAGACGAACAGGAGAGATTTAATCAAACCATTTTTTTTTTCATGAAAGCGACTCGCCCTCAAGATCAATAGTAAAATAATTTTGTGCATAATTGAACAGAGAATGCATATAATATGATTGAAAAACTGTCAAACTATTTAAAGTGATAGATCAAACAACTTTTCATAAAAGTGACTAGCCTTCAAGATCAGCAGTATTTATTTTTTTTCTGCATAATTGAACACGATAGTGCATTGAGAGAATACCTAAGTGAAGAACTGCCGACCGATAGAAAATTCGTTTTCATTGCAAATGTTTTAACCTACTCTGAGACTCGTCTAATCCCTGGATAAGTTTGAAAAGCAGAATTAGTCTTGGGGGGGAGGGGGGGCAAAAAAATAGTCCATGAGAAACAACCAAACTCTATGCGCACTTTCAAGGACCAACAACATTCAGACCTTACTCTATTAGTTTACATCTGATATCAACAAGAGAAAAAAAAATAAAAATCAAATATTCATAATTTTCAATGGTATGTATGCACGTGTGTGTTAGGTCTCATTAATTGGAGGAAACAAATCAAATGATTGCTTTTTTTGTAAAAGTATTAGGTGCAGGATCAGGGATATTCTAATGCCTATAGCGCAGTGGACCCCTGTGAGAACTGAAAAAGGATTTAGGTTAAATGTCTTTTAGCTAGGGCTTATAGGGCACTGTATCATTCATAAGCAATCTTGCGCATTAGGCACCGGATATTGTTCAATCACTTCAATGCAAGTGGATCTGCACAAATTGCAATAAGGAATTCACATGGAGGTCTCTGAGAAATCAATGAGCTGGCAGGAAAAGAATAAACCCCGGTCGGATAGGTTAGCCGACACCATTGTAATTGATATTTGAGAATTTTATATCAAAAGAATTACAAATGCCAATCAGGGTTATAAGTTTATAACTGAAAATGAGTAAGATCAGGAAGATGCCGATGAGGAAACAGGATATAGAAATTCTCACATTATTCACTTACTGTTCTTATTGACAAGTATTAGCTGTGATGTGCCTGAAGTGACCTTGGGTTTAACGGCATACGGAACTCTAATATCTGCAGGACTTGAACCTGGTTCTTCTTGTAGGAATGACACATCAAAAGACACAGATTGGTAGAGGCAAACATCATCCTCCTTGCAGTAGTAAACCTACCATACAAAACAGCTCCATGATACTGTTCACTTCGGCAGTCGAATGTATCATTAGGTGAGAAATATTATAAGTTGAATTGACAATTCGTTTCTTCCTTTTCTCCTTAAGGATAGAAAGCAATGGCAAAACCAATTTGTAAATATCTAAGTTTCTATTAAGATGGAAATACCTTGCAGTTTATTCTCCCCATTGCAGGTAAAGAAGAACCTCTCTTAAAATAGAGTGTTGCGGATCCATCTGCATTTAAATTTCCCATTGAGGGTTCAATATCAACTGCATTAGCAGTCTCCATTTCCACATCAAACTTGCTGCGCGCTTCCTGCTTGTCAAAATAATGAATAATGATATTGTTACAAGTGAATTGTCGTTAATCATACTTTATTGGTATTTTACTTCTACCAAACTAATTTACAAATCCCACCTGGTTAACTGTACCAAGATATACATGATGCTTAATACAGGATACAAGAAATGGAAAATTGTGCTCAAGAGACAACAAGTAAGCTAAACATAGTTAATTGACCTTGAATTTCAGCTCAGTATAACAAAATTTATAATACAGGATACAAGAAATGGAAAATTGTGCTCAAGAGACAACAAGTAAGCTAAACATAATTAATTGACCTTGAATTTCAGCTCTGCCATGGGCATTGCTGAAATGGAAGCTTTCATGATATCAGATGCATAATTGATGAACTGCACAGATAATGCCCAATCATCGTATCTATCTAAGAGACTCTTAATCAACCAACATTTGATGTGCCAAGTACAGGCTGTTCAGGAACGATTTTCATTGCATCTCATGTGCTTAACAGTCGGAGATGCTTAATTTGAACAGATGAAGCATCTAATAGGTAAGCATAACATTCAGAAGAACTGATACACTCTCAAATTACATATAGCTCACATATCATCTGGGATAAAAAGGGTTAATTCAACTCTGGTTCTAGTAGTACCAAGAACTAGATAGACAAGTAAGAATTTTAGTAAAAAGGGCATCCCAGTGCATGAGGCTTTCACCAACCCAACCCTTTTGAATAGCCAGCAGCCCGTCCCATTTGATATTAACAAAGAATCAACAACCATATGTCTGATCCATTTGTGTGGTGTTCACTAATTCACTAGCCCGTCCCTGGCCCGATTAAGTGCAGTTTGTTATATTTGGTCCAGCAAATTCACTAGAGAATATAACTTATAAGATGTCAACTGCACAGGGACAATAAGATGACCTTAACAAGCTCACTGAAAACACCACAACCCAGCCCATTTCTCCTCGGGTAATTTGGTGGGGATTGTGGAGGCCCGACCAATTAAACCTGACTGAAAGCCCGACTCTCGATATGTCACTGGTTAGTGGGCAGTAATGAGCTGGAAATTTTCAGCCCGGCCCGGGTCACCCAATGAGCACCTCTACTGGGGAGGGAAGATATATGCAGTCTACCTTCATTACTGAAAAGATTTTTTATGTTACTTAAACCCATTAACTCTTAGATACAAGGGGCATACATTTCTGTCATACAAATGACGTCCCTAGAAACGAGAATGTAATATGAGAAATTAGTAATTTATGATGGTATATTTATTCTTAAGTAATACAATCAAATAATAATTTGAATAGTGTTTTTCTTACATGTAAGACTTGCTAAAGTTAGTGTGGACAAGGGAAGAGGCAATTCATTCTCAGTTGTGTATATCATGGCACCTTATAGAAAAAAGTCAAAAACAAAGCATTAACAGAAAAAGGTTGAGGGAACACCTTGGAGAAGTGGTAACCATCAGGGACTGAAAATGCAAGATACAAGTGCCCTTCCTTGGATGAGCCGCCATTAACTTTAACAATTTGTGTGTCTGCAGATAAACGCCTTCTTAGGCGTTTCACTGATTTGGATTTCAATGAGGGTGGATTTACTCCTTTCAATTCTAGGGTCCGCAACTCAGGATCTTTTTCATTCAGATTTATACATCTGATAATATTGTTGTTTGTATCTGCTATGAGAAGCATTCCTGAAAGAAATGACAAGCAAAATTAGTATAACCATACTAGTATTATCAACTACTTTAGATATCACCTACATACTCTTCCACAAGACAAGAATCACAAGTCCAAGAAGTAGATGGGAGTTTATGTCTTACCATTCTAATTGTACTTTTTCTTAAATTTCTTCTATATAATTTGTCTATGCATCAAATTGTCAACAAACCATAATAGTGGCCCCATATCAGGCTTCTTTCAAGGTTCCCATGTTAAATTCTTCTTGACAGCTCAATAGTCGACTCATGTCATGACTGATTGAGCAACAATATAGTTGTGCCATATTTTCTTCTTTTTTATTATTAACTGCTCTATTTTGTGAATGAAAATTCAATAACAGAAAAGCAGAAACTTTTATCTATTAAAGGAAACATACCATCCCCTGCATAAATAACTCCTGCGGGCTCAGAAAGCTGCACCACAAATTTTATAGATATCAGAAGAATGACAAAGAACGATAAAGAATGACAACAGCTGCCGGATAGCAAAATCAGAGCTTATTGATCACATAGCTTTAGAAAGAATGAAGATTATCTATTCGATAGTACATTAAACGTGGAGATCAATAGATATGCAGGACAATTACACAGCCGTATAAGCAATTTAAGAACTAGCAGACATATAAACCATAGTTACAGCATATGCTCAATTAGGTCTGCTGACTGTCAATTCAATTACTAGATAAGCAGTGGCTAATCAGTCATTTGTTCATTGTTAAGGTAATAGCTCAAAAATAAAAGACAAAAATGTTTGCTGACAGAACAATAAATAATAACATATCACAGTCCTATGACTTAACAACATCCACAATATTCATTCTAGATAGGGGTGTAAACGAGCCGAGCCTGAGCGAGCCGGCTCTGGCTCAGGCTCGGCTCAGCTCAACCCGAGCCGAGCTCGAGCTGAGCCTAACCGAGCCCGAGCCGAGCCCGAGCAAAGCTCGGGCTCGATTAGAGGATGAGGCGGTGGCGACGTGGGCGGTGACGACGTGGGCGGTGGCGACGTGGGCGGTGGCGACAAGGACAGCGGCTTGCCGAAGGAGTCCGAGACGGATGGAGGAGGCCGACGGAGGAGGAGGTCGACGGCGGAGGAGGAGGAGGCCGACGGAGGAGGAGGAGGCCGACGGAGGAGGAAGCCGACTGCGGAGGAGGAGGAGGAAGAGGCCGACGGAGGAGGAGGCCGACGGAGAGGAAGGCGTGGCGCCGTGGTGGTGGCTTGCCGTCGTTGCCGATGGAGGCGAGGAAGAGGCCGACGGGGAGGGAAGAGGTGGCGGCGTGTGGGGTGAGGTTTGGAGTGGTGATCGGGTGGATGAGGGTGAGAGTGAAGGTGAGGGTGGGGTGGAGGAAATGAGGATGGGGAAGGTGATGTGATGTGATGGGAAAGGTGAAGTAATTAATGAGGGTGGGGTAGGTGAGGGTGATGAATGTTGTGTTACGGGTGAGAATAAGTTAGTGAGGGACACGTGGCAATATTTCTTTATGCCACGTGTCCTTAGTCATAGGGAGTCAGGCTATCGAGCCTATCGAGCCGAGCCTGAGCGAGCCAGCTCCAGCTCAGGCTCGGCTCGATATTAATTTCGAGCCTATTATGATGGCTCGGGCTCGGCTCAGCTTTGATCGAGCCGAGCCGAACTCGAGCTTCACCCGAGCCGAGCCCGAGCCGAGCCCGAGCTGCTCGTCAAGCCTGACAGCCCTAATTCTAGAGACCATTGCCATTCTTGTGTTGCAAACTCATCATTATATCCTCCTTTCTATAGACTAGAGGATATGAGAATTATTAGATGTTCACGTATAAGGATATAGCCACTTGATTTGTAGGGCTATTTATGACTTCTAAGTAGGCAAGACAATACTTCTGCAATTAGGAGTTATAAACTTAGCTTTTAAAGTAACAAACAAAATTTACTGATTGCGTATGACTTAAAACCATCAAGGCAAGGGTGTTGGAGAAAACCAAAATATCAAAAATGTTATTACACTTACCTACTTGGTTGGTTTTACAATAACGCAATTTAAGTAGAGTCCGCTACCTAGTTTATGATAGAACTAACATACAAAGTCATATATCATTGTTTTATTAATTGTATAAGTTACAGTGTATTAAAAGGTGGCCACGGGTGGTGGGCGATCACCCCACCACCTAGTGCCTAGGTGGAAGGCGAGCGCCAAGACGGTCTAGCATTTTAATATATATTATATATTAATAGCATATATAAATTTATTAATAGTAATTTACAACCACAACAACAAAAAATTACAAAATAACTATATGTATGTAAATATATTTTTATCGAAGTATAAATACATATGTATATATATTTTTATCCATACATATATATATGGAGCATGACACGTTGACAACTTATCTCACTATTTCTTTTCTCTATATTGGGAACCCACAATGTTTTGGAAATGAAAGTGGTAGATTCCCAAAGCAGAGAGAGAAAAAGAGAAATGGGTTTCCAAGGCAAAAATAGACTCCTTTCTACATTGAGAACCCACAATGCTTTGAAAAAAGAAGAAAGATGGGTTTCCAAGGCAAAAAAAGAGAGAAAAGAAGATAGAAGAAGAATAAAAAGAGGAGGAGGAATGATGGCATGCCTGCCATTAGCAGGCAGCCGCCCCGCCATGGCAGCCTCCTTTAAAACCAATGATAAGTTAAATAAAAAATTGTGAAATATTTAATAACAGATACACAAGATGATTATTAAAGCTAATGCTTATATGAAGAATTTAATCTCCAGTATCTACACAGACAAACTTCACATAGAACCACACAAATGCTGACCTGAGCTGATATGGCTGGACCATCCTTAAATCCTGCAGTTCCAGTTCCAGCTAAAGTTGTAACTCTTCTTGTTCGTGGATCCAGTCTCTTGATCTGTCAATTTGAGAACCATTTGACTAGATCAAAATCATGACTTGGACCACATTAAGCATAAAAATACTTGCCTAAATTGGAAGAGAGAAATGGATAGATAATGCTAGGATATGGAAGCTGGTTACATGCATAAGAATATGAAACTGCAAAAAAACTATGCAGCATGACTGGAAATTGGAGACTGATATTCTACATTAGCTGGTGGCCCAATGCTCTACCAACTGAGCTATACACCCGATTTGACAATTAGGGCTGGTGACTCTCACAAGACTTGGCTTTAGCAAATTGCTCAACTTGGTCACATGATCCGTTCCCTATTCTCACAAGACCTAACTATGGACAAAACCTGCAGATAAAATCAGAAAATCTCTTTACTAACTCTTTCATACCATAAATATGCAGGCTTTACGTTGGGTTGCAACTCTGTTTCAAGAATTATTTGGAACTAATTTAATTCTTCAAGGAATTTCGTCAAATTGTCAGTTGCCCGATAACCTGTTGCGTGAACGTGATCTAGTTCCTTGTGCACTTTTCAGATCAACATAGTCTTGTTAGTTATAGGGGTATACTGATATATGTGGTTGAAACTCAACAGATATTGCCAATATCTAACCGAGATAGCTGTTACATTTCTCTTCCATTTACCGACTTTCCTATAATGACATGTCTTGACAATTTAATAAGCCAACAAGTACCTTGTGATTGTAGGAATCTGCTATATATATTTGACTATCTTTCCCACAGACAATGCCTAAGGGATGCTGGAATAGTGCATCTGATCCAGCTCCATCAAGATCTCCGAACTGCATAGGAAATAGAGTACATGTAAGTAGTTAGCTACTGAAAGAGAAGCAAAGATGCTTCAAAAGTCTTCCACTTTATTCCCACTTAGTTCCAGATTAATGATGCAATGATCATCACAGAACAATTCTGATATTGCATTGAACTCAATACCCTAAATAAATTTTCAGAGAAAACTGGATCCCCCCCAGCTAGCAACCTTGACCCTCCTGTCTTCAGATTAACAGCTCGAATGGAACTGCTTTCGCTATCAGCAACATACAACTCCTGCATATCTAGAGTAAATGGTTCTTTTGAATATAACAATTAGTGATGATTTGAGTGCATAATTAGAAGTCAGAGTATGTTACCCGTAGATAATGAGATACCAGAAGGCTGTGCAAATGATGTACTAGTAGCACTGCAAGAATAGGATAAACACTTCAACATTTTGAATATCATTAAGGACATTCAAGACGTGGGAATTGAAAGGTAAACAACTAAACATCAGATATTTCTATAAATTATTAGCATGTTTTTTGAAATTGAAACATTACAACTTAAAACAGGTTTTAGAAATAAATAGAGCACTTCTATGGTTCTACCATATTATTACTTTTGTTTACTCTCACTTGTGAGATAATAAGGTTTCTTCTTGTGTCCAAGAAGTCAAGGGTTCAAGTCATGTAATATCTTCAGCAATGAGGGTAAGTACATCTTTCCTAAGGAATCCCCACATTGGTTAGAGTCTAATGCGCTAGAATGATCTATTTTTTCTTTTCAAAATGACCTTACATTGCTGGAGGACTTGTGACATAAAACTGAACTGGAGACAAGGGAACCATAGAGCAAACCAAAATCAGTTGAGACTTGAGTTTAAGGTGTGGTTGTCTTTTGGGTCAACTGATTATCTAGCACACATTTTACATTGTACTAAACTATTAATGTTTAGAACATTGAAATGTCACTATCCTTTCAGAATCATGTCTTATCTTGCACACATATGGCACAGAACTATTTTATCCTAAAATTGAGCTACTACTCGGGGATACTTTTAGCAAGTACAGAAATATTTCAGTCTGTACTAAATTGTTTACTGGTAAGTTAACTACTACTGAAGTATGTTTTTATGAAATATAGAAATATGTCAGGTCCATACTAGACTACTAATCTACTAGATCTGTATGCTGAACTAGTACTTATTATTTGGAACAAAAGTAAACTGTCAAAATGAAGCTTTACCTTGAGCCATTTAGATTTCTTTCATAACCGTTACCACTAAAAGCTCGTGTAAGTCCATCTGACGTATTATGCACCCAGATTTGATGTTGCCCAGCCATTGCAATGTAAAGAACCTCATTTGAGGGCTCATAGCAAACATCCCATGGTGAATTTAAGACCTAGGTATTCACTATCAAAAGTCAAACCGCAGAAGTTCAAGAGAATAAGTCAATACTTTGACAGTGGTACTTCTTCTCAAAAATATGATAGTCTAATATTAAGTAATGAAAATAAGCAGTATAACCAAACCAATCTAAAAGTGCAAATTGCACAGCTATATATGCAGTCATATAGATATTCTATTGGCCACACTGCAATGACCAGCAGATCTGGGACTCTGTATGACTTACTTGAGCCTCAATATTGTCACTTTTTTCTAAAATATCTATATAAAAAATTAAAAAGAATAGTTCCTCATTTAGGTGTAAATGCTTATCTTAATTATTTGTATTCTTCTTCTCTTTTCCCTTTGGTTTTCTACGTAATTGCTAAAATAATTTCTCAAATATCACATTATTCAAGATAATGTAATTCATTGAATCATCGGACCCTTCCAAAAATGTCACTATGATTAGTTTCAAAGGGATATTCATGGACTATTCTTAACTGGTGAGTATTTTAGGATCTGTTTGCAGGGTGCATATATGTTCCTAAGGTTCTTCTATGTGAATGGAGAGAAAGTTATACATGAAACAGAACCAAACATCCCCTTATACTTATTTTGGTCAAACCGGTAATAAAGGGTTGCAAAAGTACCATCTATACTTTCTAAAATAACAAAAATATTTTAGACAAAAATTACAGCATTATATCATACAATATGCCCTTCACCACGTATATAGTTGATATATCTAAATGTCCAAAATACCCTCTTTTCAATATTTAGAAATTTACATATGTGCCACAGGCACAGAGAATAATACATGAGGGAACTATGATCCTTAATTAGATCATCTTGTTTTATGTCTTGGGTAGCATTAAGATAGTCAAACCCACTTCAAACAATTTACATTAAGGGTAAAAATGTAAAATAGTAATTTCATCATCCCAGTTAAATTTTAATATCGATTATTCAGATAGAGTAGACATAATAGCATTTTCAAAAGGGTCCAACAATTTCTATGACTATTACGATATTTTGAAGAATGTTTTACTCTGTAATTAAGATATTTGAAAATATTTCAAGAGAAATATGTAAAACAAAAACCTTTTTCCTTTTGACTTTATATTCTACTAGTTATGCATGTACTTATGAATCCGTAATTCTTTTCTTCTCGGTGATTTCTTGCCTGAGCAATTCCTTGTCTTCCTCCTTCATAGTCAGAACCCTTGGTACCATTTCCAGCAAGTGTTCTCACAGTCTCATTAACAAAATCAATCTCCCTGCAATAAAGAAAGGTCAGTGAAAATCAAGGATTTTGTCAAATATAAAACAACTAGATGTAGTCTATTTAATTCATGGATAGCCGTGCCAACCGGCACTTGACGTGTTGGTAACATATCGACACGTGACATGAGGGGTGCCGCACGGCACCCCTCCTAATAGCTTCGTCACTCGCCATTGACCTCATCGTCAAGCTACCCATCGCATAAAGGCAATGGCAAGGGCGAAGACGAGCGGCGATGGCAAAGACAAAAGTGAGTATCCCTTACTTTTTTTTTCTCCTTTTCTTACGACAC
This sequence comes from Typha angustifolia, assembly GCF_048772165.1. NCBI lineage: Eukaryota > Viridiplantae > Streptophyta > Magnoliopsida > Poales > Typhaceae > Typha > Typha angustifolia. The sequence continues at coordinate 2,055,458 of NC_133252.1, read as the reverse complement.
AGTCCGTGCCTGTGGCACGACCATCGTTGATTTAATTATTATATGATCACTATTTAGAATTCTGGCCGATTTCATAATCTTAAAAGAAATGCTATTTCCAAAGAATCGTGAACCTGTTGAGAAGGATTATAGTTTATACAGCTCTTCTTGTTACAGCAGGTCCCAATAAGGTGATTTTAAGAAAGTTGTTAAATAAGTTAACAAAATCATCAATAGTTAGCTCTCTGATCTGAATTCTAGTAATAGCTTTATTAAATCCTTTGATTAGTTCATAGGTAGACCTGATCTCTTTTATTTGATATAATCAGAATTATGTACTCAAATCATTCCCCAAGATTCCTACTGTCATAGATTATGCCAACACATTGAGCAAATAAGTGATGCTTGCTAGAAATCAATGGTCCAATAAATCTATATTGAATCTTCCAAGTGTATTATGCTGTATTATAACAAGATGGATTTTGTTATCATCTGCATAATCCATTTTAAGGTTCTATAAATGCATTTCTTCCATTATTGAAGATTTTTCCTATTCCAATAAGTACCTTTCCAAATCCTTAAATATGGTACTTTTTGTACTTCATCATAGTAGGATTCTGTTCATAGATGTTTGAAATAGCTATTTCCAACCTGAACAAGATCTAACAAAATCTGAATTGGTAACCAAATAAAATCTTGATTACTACAAAAATGGTTGCAAAAATATGTGTACATTTTCACCTAATATATTATTATGTTATATCATTTACAAGAAAAGATGATAATTATATCATCAATGTAAGCCCTTTCAAGATAGAGCATTAGAAGATACAGGGATCCAAAAGGAATCCTTGCAATTATTCAAACACTTTGTAACATAAATTTCAGCACATTTGAAACCATTTGAAGCCAACCTGCCATAGAACTAAGCTCTTTGGCATAAGTAATTAAAATAAATTAAGGGATATAAATAAATAACACCTTGCTTTTGGACCTTCATAGTCTGGACCTTGCCTTTGGTTTTTATTGCTTGAAGAAACACCCTAAGTTAAATTTAACCTAATATTGGCTTACTTAACAGCATAAAAAGAGATTACTCTTTTTTTTTCCATTTGATATGTGTAGTTACTTTAACACATGCATATGGGTACCTCTCCATTAGGAACTAACGGGAGGGTGTTTTCCAGCCAGTAAAATCAAAAGGTAGGGATTGGATCGTAAAGGTACAAAGGCAAGGTATAAAACATAATAAATGCAAATACATCATGCAATTTGTAGATTTTCCATAAATTAAAGTTTCTCGACATAAAAACTATCTAAATCAAATATGTTAACCAAATAAGAAAATAACTTAAAAGAGGTATTGATGTAAGTAATAAATTTAATAATATCGAGACTTCTGATGTTGATCTGTACCTTCTAGGTTCAGTTCTCCAACTTAATGATAGAAAAATGTATTGATAAAATTTTGTTTAGTCTGACTTATAGCATTTGTCATAATAGCTAATGAAGAGAATAAGTCTAACATGAACCTGAGTAACAGATTCAGTAAGGCATAGCTGAAACTTCTAACCCAAGAAGCTCAAGAAAGAACTATTATGCCATCACATTCTAGTGTGCTAGACAATTGGATTTAGAGTGTAAATATCATCAGTAAGCCACTGTTGTATACTTGTATTTCAAGAATTATAAATATCATCATTAAGCCACTGTTGCATACTTGGATTTCAAGAATTATTAAATGTCATCAGTAATAATGCTATCTGCATTCAGCTGTCATATCACAAGGCACAATCAATAATCTTGGATATATTAAAGTACAATATATCAAGATTTAGAAGAATAGCTGGCAGTAGGTAGTGCCAGCCAATCCATCCATTGCATGTAATTTTCTTATATACTGCAGCAGCTCAAAACCATAAGTTCAAGTATTAGCATTTTGACACTAGATTGATGTGACATCAACTTCAACTAGATTACTGACTTGCTTTATTCTTACAATCAGAATATCAGCCTAATGTGTAGGGGATGTCCACACCATTTTGTTTGGCCATTTGATCAGTTAGTAGACTAGGTAGTCAATTTGGGCTAGGCTAGATTAGGTTAAATGGCTGCCTAAACCATTTAAAAGTCCTCTAGGAAACTCTAGAATTTTTCTCAATCTTTGGAGTTCCCAAAAAAACTTTACTTCCCAATATAGCTCCTAAACTTTCCAACTTAACTCCTTAACTTCGTAACCTTTGAACCTCCCAAACACAGACCTTTGGTCTCCCCTCCTCTTTATAAACCCCATGCAGCCGATAATGGAGGATCATTTCTGGAAGGTATCAAATACTTGTCTTTTTCACATAAACCTCTCAACTACTCTTCATTCTACTCTACTCCCTCCAACAGTCCTTATGGATTTCTACCCTTTATGATATGGTTCAAATAACATGCTGAGACCACAAAAAAAAAAAAAAAGATATGGAGGCACCTAGCAATGATGGCCATGTCGGCGGCGTACTGGCACATAGCAGAAGGGGTGCTGTATGACACCCCTCCTAGCAACAATCCACTCATCATTGACCTCGTTGCCACCCATTTTTAGAGTGCCCAAGGTCCCCGATAAAGGCGCCGATCGCTCCGACGTTGATACCCTAGTCTCAGCTCGAGGAGGAAGATGGCTCGAGTGAGTCGGGTCAAGTCGGTTTCGAATAAAAGCTTAAGTTGCGTGCAACGGGCGACGCTGAAGTTAGTAGCAAAGACAAGGTCGAAGAGTGAAGGTGAGTAGCCTCCCTCCTCTTTTTCTCTCCCTCTCTTGCGGTACGACCGGCAAGTGCCACGACATGTGCCATGCCATATCGTGATGGCCGATGGACAGGCACGATCATCCTTGGTACCTAGATCTATCTACTCCCAAAGAGAAAAGATATGGTATCTATGAATCTCTTTATTGCCTTCAAGTAGAATTTTCATACTAGCATGATTAAATAGATAGAAAAGATAGAAAATAACCATCAAGCCCTAAGGGAAGAAAATCAACCCCACATAGATTGTGGGGGACAAAGAAAGCGTGGAATCTATCACAAAAGAGAGAAGGGAGAAGGAGAAGATGGAGGGGAAAGGGATGAGGAAAAGGGAAAAGTGTGAAATTCTTACAAAAATATTATTTCTCAAATTTTCATCATTTTTTCTTTTTTCCGGAATTCCCATCACCTCTATATGTAGAGATGAAAAGATTACGTCAAATCACAAATTAATCTTATTCAGATCTTTCTTAATCTAATATATAACTAAATTATGACTCTTTTAACAAAAACAACAATCAAATCCTAACAAACTTACCTCAAAACAAACTAATAATCAATTTTCTAGATTTTTAGGAGTTTTAATCAAATTGGACATTCTAAAACAACCTTGAGGAAGTACTCCTCCCTAAGATAAAGACATATTTAGCTCTATATTGTTTAGTCTGGATGAGAATGACGTCATTGCATATTTCAAAGACTTTGTAAGAAAAAAAAATATAGAGCATTTCTGCAGTTAAAAAAAGCAAAATATCATAATCGAAGGAAGAAGGGAAAAATCCTCAATATTTTTCGTTACCAGATAAAAAAGTAGTCAAATCTAATTTTTTAGATAAAAATGCATCCAAAAATAAAAAATAAATGAGAATCTAATTCCCATCATTTTACCTCCTCTCTACAAAACTCTTCATAATCCTTGTGAGTTTATTATTAATCTTTTATTGCTTTGCTTCCTTTTCATGTATTTGTTGTTGTCTTGAGGGATTTTCTTCAACATAATGAAGAATATTGATGCTCGGAGTGAAGTCGAAGGCAAGACTTAATGCCAAGGAAGGCCATGCTAAGCTGCTGATCGACACGAGTGAGTACCAACTTCCATGAGGTCTGAAACAGGTTTTATTGATCCGAAATGATCAATTAGAGTGGAAAACCTAAAATATTTTGTGGGACCATTTTCTTTATCATGTGACAAATATGATATATCATGTGCAGGCCCCAATCTTAAGATGCTTGTTGTTCGTATCTGGCTATACTTGTAGCCAGCCATATTAGCTCCAAATTCAACCCTTTTTCTATTTATGACTAAAAAGGCACTCATCAGTCGCCCCCTTTCCTTCTCCCAAACAACCTCATCTAGTGAAAGTGAGCATAATTGGTCAACTTTTGCATTAATTCGTACAAAAACCAGAAATTGCCTTTCATATGTATACTTGGAGAAATTGGTATATTTCCACAACAATATGAGGTTATGTCCACAACAATATGAGGTTATATCTATAATACTTAACGGAGGATCAAGAGAGAAAATAGGGAGATTTTGACCCCATGGATGCTGGTTTTTTTCAGTATGAGGAGAATCCTATAGTGAAGTGCATGCAGACTGCTGATGATCAATAAAACCCATTGCTTGATGGGAGAGAGATCCTTTTCGACTTTACAGATTTATTGCTAAAGAGGCTAAAGTGAAAAATGTAAAAGGATGGGCTGCAGAGCACGCATGAGGGACTCAGATTGCTAGGAAGTACAACATGAACGTACGAATACTCATGTGGAATATCAAGAAGACTCGTATCAGGAATTTCACCATCCCATGTTAGGTCGAGCTCATCAAAGCCAGACAAGGATTCAGACCTTTAGAGGCTGAGCTAATGGTGGTCATTCGGTATTGAACGAGGGTGATTGGCTATTAGTCGAGCTGGTTTTCATGACCGGTTACTAGTCGAGTTGGATCATCTTCACGACCAATTGATCCCTTAGAAAGCTTCTATATAATTGATGATGATGATAACACTCAATCTGAGATTAGTATCTATGAGGATGAAACATATATTCTTACTACAGTCTTCTTAAATAGGCATTGTATACCATTATAGTCAAATAAGGGAAGGACCTCTATAAGTAGTAGGACATCAAGGGATGTGCGCTCACATAATGATATAAGTTCATCATTATTGCCATCATATGAATCACACCCACTAGAGCCACGACATCTATATATCCATAATCTATATATGCCTATGGTGTGCTTGTAAAGGTGTAGGTCATTTCCATGCATGTTTAATATCCATTTTATATCATAAGGGTATCACAAAACTTATATTTATATAAAGACTATATGAGACGTTACAATAAGCAATGTTATTAGTGGATGAGTTTTGAAGATTATTAACAGTATTTGACACAATCTTTTTGTGTTATTCTTGTGCTGACAAATAGTCTTTGATCCTCCCCATTATTCTATGTTCAATTAATTCTAATTATTGAACTATTATCCATTAATGAATGAATTCAATTATATTATGTGTTGAATAATATTTCTATTTAACTATTACTATATCTTTAATAAAATATGTCATTTACAAAAATAATCAAAGGATAAAACACTCTAATGCATACTTTAATATATATATTCAAATTAAAACTAAGGAATGATGTGTCAAAGAACCAAACACATTTCTAAATACAATAGATTTTTATTTAAAAGTGTGAATGCATGCTAGTGACACGCAGGAGCGTGCTATGCCGATTAGGGATCGACACGGCTATTGTTGCTTAAAGCTACACATTATCCTTCACATCGGGTAAGACCTAATCTATCTTTAGCCCACTCTTAATTAACCTAAGTCTAGTAATCAATCTATTGTTCCCTTTGGCCATATCTTTTATTATAAATTTCAGACTTGCTGATTTGTTAAAAATAAACAGAACTGGATTTAATGTTGCTTTTATCATAATAGAAAACCTTATGATTAATTATTGCTTTTGTTATCTCTATTGCTGAATTTATTTGGCCTACATTTGATCACATGTTCTAACATTTGTTCAAAATTTTGAGTTGCATTATAGGTGTTGTACAAAGTACATGATGCTGCAATTGCATAAGGAAGAAAAGCATGTTTTCCAAGACAACAGCTGCCACACATTAGAATATCATGCTTTTGCAAAACAAGGGAACAAACTATGAAAAAGATGATAAGTTCTTTAATTAAGAGTTACACTTGTTCACAAGGAATTTCAGAACGATAATGAAAAAGAACTGAGATATATAATACAATCAATGGTTCCACTTACCGCAAAGCATGGTTTTCAGTGTCCGCAACATATAGAAGATTCCTTTTAGGGTTGTATGCGAGACCCTGGAATGAATCTTACTGTTAGAAGTTATATGCTTACAATAGTATTTGTGATACTTGAAAGAAGAGGAAATAATTTTTTTCATTAAGACCATCTGTGATCAATAAAGATGAAAACACAGGTTATTCTGCAAATGCTTTAGTGCTGCAATCGAAGAATATGTACTATAATAGATACAGGAAACAGGGACTGATCTTTTTCACTCAAAAGACTTGTACAAGCATTAGCAATAGATGGATCCTTCCATCACCGAGGAGCAAGAATTGTTGCCTGGAATCTAGCAAGCCAAATTGTTATTGACTGTACCCATGAAATTATGCCCACAGAGAAAATGCAGCTTATATCAATAAAAATAGAAACAATTCTTGTGCCTGGTATCACCCCAACTTGCTGTTTAATTGCTCTAGATTTGGTATTGGGAGATATAACCATTCATGTGAGCTTGAAAAACTCCAGATATAAGTCCAAAATTCCAGGTATGGAATGACAAGGGAATTATTACAACAAGCCAAACTAGAAGAATGCCCATTCCTAGTAGTTGGTAACAATGTGAAAGATGGAGATCTTATTTCCTACGTTTACGACATGAAGTAAATTGAGAACCAGAAAAAGATTAAGCATGAAAATGATAGTCACATTTTTGGCTCATGATAAATAATAGGGAACTTTGCATAAAACACCCTAGAAGAATGCCCCAATCCTGCATTTTTTACTATTTGCAGTTGCACCTTATCTCTTTCTGTAGAATAAGAAAAAAGCATGTTGCCGTTAGGTTTTTGACGAAACTTAGCCATGATCCTAGGTTACAGTAACTACACTGCTGAAGTTAACTGAATATACCCTTTGCAGTCCACTCAATGTGTGTTAAGTTTAATCTAACCAACTATGAATTGTCTCATTCTGCCCAATGGCTGGACTTCCTTAGGCATGTTCACTCTAAAGAAAATCGCTCTAACTCAGAGTTAGCTCTGAATTTCTGATAACCAATTATGTCAAATTGATCAAAAGCAAAAAAGATAATGCCCATAATGGAATATTTAAATTTCAATCATTTCAAAGCAGATCATCTTAACCTCTAATTATAAACTGTATCTGCACACTTCGATATAGGAGTTGTTGCATCAGTATCTTACTAATTCTTTCTTACTTCAGATTTATGTCTTATTACTGTATTGGCAACCAAAATGAAAAAAGGAATTACACAAGGAAAAAGATCTGAAAATACGATACTTTAGATAGTGTTGTGCTCCTTACTTGAGGACGATTAAAGGATGCATTATCAAAGGTTCCATCATTCAATCCTTCTCCACTACTCCCAACTTGAGTGATAAAATTTCCTTCCAGGTCGGTGACCACCTTAACTTCCAAAAGGACGAAAAATGAGGTGCTAATAAGTAAAAAGTCTAATCTTGTAACAAACTAGATTTATTTTTATATGTCTGGATGTAAATTAGACAAAAAGAAAGTTAGCTTATGACTGGGCAAAAATATAACCAACTTTAAATAAAAAGACAAGTACCAAAGAGGCATAGAATGTAAAATCAAGAATGCTCACTATTCGATTATGGTTACTGTCTGATATAAACAGCCTGTTGTTCTGCGCATCAATTGCAAGCTTGCCAGGGAATTTAAGTGGTGTTGTTAATAAACGACTGTCACTATCCTTCTCCAAAGCCAAGGGAATGCGATTGCTTTCCAACAATTTCTTTTCCCCATAAAACTGAAGTGCTGCTTCTACAAAATCGTCTAGATCCTGACAAAACAAATAAGAAAGCCAAGCTAGAATATCTGATCATGACAGAGAAGAAATCTGACAAATACATACTTCCAGAAAGCCAATAAAGTGATAACAATGAACTGAGAAGTAAATAAGAGAAGAGGTAACACATTAAATCAGTGAAACTTAATAAGCTGACAGATCTGGATGTTCTGCTTCTACTTTAGTCATACTCCAGATGCAATTCTAGCTTATGTTGCTTGATCTAAACTATAGACAATTATGAAAGATGATAGATCCTGCAAAGACATTCTGACGGTTGTTGAGCTACTCCCAAAAATGTGCAAGATAAGGAAACTGAATCTATAAGGTAGAAGTAGTCTTATCACTCAACTGGAAGAGTCAAATAATGTTGGCATTTCGACATAAACAATAGTAATACCTGCTCAGGTAAGTGGCTAAGTGCAAATTACTTATAGTCTGACTACAACATATTATGCTTCAAGAATAGGCAGTGAAATGGTGATCTTTAAGAAAAGATTGTTTTTCATCTAGCAAGTAGCAACATTAAGCTAACCTGTAATAATTACTCGTGCCTGGAATTTAAGTTGTTCAATATGTATTCAATAAAACTTCCATTCAGGAATTCCCAAATATGGAAATCCTTGTGCTCTCCTTTTCTTCTTCCATGAGATTAGCTTTTAAGCATTCTTTCTTCCTAATAGAGCAGATTCAAGGAACAAGGATAGAATATGTCGCTTTCTCTTTTGCTCCAACAATCCGATATATTAACATAATCCTCAAAATATATAAGCAACAATTTGTACCAACTGCAATGGCATTGACATTTTAGAAGTTCCATTTGTAACAAGCTATTTTTCGTACTTAAATTATAGAGGCTACATGAAAACCATAATCCACACTCCACAAAGGCACAAACCATAACTTCACTACTGATTTGTAATACCAGTCCAGAATTATCATGAAGGAGAAAGGAACAAGTGAGTTTAAACAAACAAAGGGACCTTGCTTTAAAAGATCATGTTTACCCTACGTTCTTGCACAAATTCCTTATCTCCGTTAATTCACTAGCTTTTCTAAAAGCTTAACTATTAGAGACAAGTGGTTTCATCTTTTATTTTCTTAGCACACCCTCATGTCTAGGTTCAAGACATTTTTATATTTGCCCAATACATGGATTTCAATTAAATGATGGGTTTTTATATGTTAATAGACATCTATCAAGATTCAAGACCTCTTTCTATGTTATGTTAATTCATTGATTACTCTAAAATTTTAAACTATTAGATAATAGTAATTTTACTTATTTATATTCTTAACATTTAACATACTTGATATGTTGTGTTCAAAACATCAAGGTAGTGGGATTTGAACTTAGGACATTTTACCATTTTATCATGTTAAATCACTATTCTAAAAGCTTAAGTTGTTAGAGAATACTGGTGTTAATTCTTAAGTTTTCATTTGGATTGAGTACGGGTTTATTTTTAAACTAGCTTAGTGAACACTAAACTAATTTTATAGCTAAACATCAGTTTAAGGTTAAATGGGTTTAAGATAACCTACTTAAACCCACCCATTCAATCAACTACCATTTCAACTGATCTCTTCCTCTCTCTTCTCTCCCTCACTTTTCTCTCTTCTAGTCATTTGACATAAAATATCTCCTAAATCCACTACTTTTCATGTCGAATCAAGTGTAATCATGACAGCACTAAATCCATTTACAATCAATCACCATAATTTTCTAAATCGATTTAAGTTACCTTATTCAAATTTAAGATATAAGAGCAATAGGCGATAAAATACATCTATGTTTAACATTCTAACATGTTGTACTCAATTTGAAAGCTCCATGACTCGTGCATGTGAACCATCACTATATCTGCATTCTACACAAATCACCATAAACCAATACATAACAGGGTATTTATTTTCTCAAGAGAAGTGAAGATGAAAATGGATCTCGAGCCTTAACCTCATGCAAAAGCTAGTAGGTTTGCATTAAAATGCCAAAAATTGAAAAACATTCTACAATTTAGGTGGCAATTCATAAAAAATGCAATCCTAGCTCCTAAACAATATCAAAGTTTCTATTCCTTCCGCAAACAATATTAAGACCATAACCAAGCATATATTGAGCATATATGTCAATTTCATGAATTAACCGATACAACACAAAATAAGAAAGAGAAACAAAACATTTGTGATACAACTATACAATAACTCAAATATTGATGTGAAAATCTAAGAGAGCTCTCACGAGCAGTATCTAAAGGAAGGACTGTTACCTTTCTACGCCCTTCGCCAGATAGTTGTGCCAGAAGTTTTCCGTTTGGCCCAACAACAACAAATGTGGGCCAAGAGTTCACGCCCAGTTCTCTCCATAAGTACATATCACCATCATTAACAACCTTGAATAACATAAAACTTCAAAAAAGTTAACAGAGAAAGAAGTCACATTGTGCACTATCAGGTAAGATGAGGAGGTTGATATGATGAGACATAAATATTTTTTTATGAGAGATATATAATAGTTATTTGGTTCTTATACCAAAGGAGTCAGAAGCAACATAATATTTTTTGAGGGGATTTTCCCATTTCACACCGTGGATTATGTGTTTATTGCAGTTTACACCTATCTACTAATTTTAATTTGAACCCTAAATTTTAGTAAAACACCAAAAAGTATCATGAGTCCTGATTCTCCTGGCCCTTGTATTTGTCATTGGATTTTCAAAAAATCACCTTGAGTAGGATATTTTATGTGATTTAACAAAAAACACAGGGATCGAATTAAATAGTGAAAAGAGATATGTAAATTGCAATAAACACATGAAGTAGAGTGTGAAATGGAAAATCCTTGTTCTTTTAAATTTGTAGTTCCTAACAAGTGCTACTATTCACTAAATTGTGTAAATAAAATATAAGATCATCGTTCTCCAACAACTCAAGTTTTTAGAGTAGCCAATGAATTGATTTGGTATCAGAGCAGAGGTCCTAAGTTTAAACCTTGCCAAGCCCATATATTATATAAAATATAAAACTTCCACTCATTTATATCAAAGTCCACTTCTTAGGCTTTTCAAAATATCTCAAGCCCAAAAAGTGCGGAAGTGTAAAATATAAAATATAAAAATATCATTCTCTAACAACTTAAGTTTTTAACATAGTTGGTAAGTTAACACCATATAACAGAATTTTATAGTAATTTATATAATATATACAAACTAAATCCAATTAGTAATCAAGAATACAAGCATTGTTTTCTGATATATCGTTCAATGAGTAAAACACGCTCTATTCCCTTCTTTCCATCTGATAGCTCTAAACGTGATATATCTTTCAATGAGTAGACATTGCTATATTTCTTTCTTTCTATGTGATACCCCTAAACAAAAGGTTTTGAAACTCGATATCAGGATCGGAATTGGTCGTCTAAAAAAATGATTTATATTGGCCATATCGCCCACATCAGATCAAACTATTATTTAATTAAGTAAAATTCTAAATATTATTTAAAAATATGTAAATTTTTCTAAAAATTTAGAAAAAAAGATAAAAAAAATAAAGAAACTAAAAATTACTCCAACATGAAGTCTAAATTTTTTTGAAATGTATTAACTCAAAGATAAGAAAACCCTATCTCTCTTCCTCCCCTCTCTCTTACAAGCCAACTTTTATTTTTGTTATGATTTTAATTTTTTTTACTTCTCTCTCCCTTCTCTTCCCTCTCTCTCTTATCGTCGCATCCCGCAACTTTTCTTTTCCTCCATTTCTTCTCTCCCTTCTCTTCTCCTCCATTTCTTCTCTCTCCCTTCTCTTCTCCATTTCTTCTCTCTCCCTTCTCTTCCCCTCTCTTTCTCCTCTTTTTCCCTCTCCCTCTTATTACCGCAGCCCACCTCTCTCTTTTCCTCCATTTTTTCTATTTCTTTCTCTTCTCTTCCCCTCTCTCTCTCTTTCTCCTCTTCTTCCCTCTCCCTCTTACTACCACAGCCACCTCTCTTTTTCTTTCCTCCATTTCTTCTCTTTTTTCCCTCTCTTCCTCTCTATCTCTTTTTCTCCTCTTCTACCCTCTCCCCCTCTTACTGTCATAGCCCACCTCTCTCTCTCTCTCACCCATATTGGATGGGATCGGCTGGATTGAGATCAGCTATGGCCAAACCCAATCCATTTCGGTCAATCAGACTCGGGATTGGCCAAAATTGGGTTCCATGCCTAAATATGAACTGTGAGCTGACAAGTGATAAACATATTACGATTTCAAATAGCCATGATAATGTAGGGTGCAGTGCATCAAAACTTCCTTTTGAGGATAAAGTACGAAGTATGAACTTGATCCTATTTACCATCTCATTTATGAATTTAATTCTATTTACAATTTCATCATCTTTCTCATTTACTTTTTTCAACTTAGAAGGAATCTAAGGAGCTCATTGGCTCTTGCGAATTTTTCTCAGGGTTTTTTCTTGCATTAGTGGTAACAAACTAGTAATTACTACTAAATGATGACAAAGATAATGGAAGTTTTCTTTATCTCATCAGCAGCTTAAGCTTCTTTTTTTACATAGCATGCGCATTCAGAGTAACTGTGCTAGATTCCATGGAACTTTCTTAACAATTATTTATTATATGATCATGATATATAAACAGCTAAAGTAACAGTCCTACCTCTTAAGTCTTCCCCCCCTTTCCCTCTTCCTAAATTTTCCTTTGCATTAGTAAATAAACAAATACGTAGTTGGACGACACTCCAAATATGAAAGATAAAGGTGCACCTCCTCAGAGAAGTTCTAAAATCAAAGAAGATGACAAGAGCAACAGAAAGAAATTGTAGAAATTACATGAGAAGTCCTTTTATGTTCACAAATAAAAAGTAGAATTTGTCACACTTTATCCATGACAAAATAATCATAAGCAAACATGAAAACTAACTAATTATGCACTTCTGAAGTTCTTAAATATAGAGCTCTTTATGGACAGAATCTATTCCATAGATGTTAGTCAAAACATGATCAGCAACTTAAATGAGCTTCAGCTTCAGAGAGGACACTATCTTGCAATATGAATGTAACTAGAAGTGTTCTGCAACTAGTACAGAGACCTACAAGGAAATATAATTTAACTCTGCTATATAATAAGTGTTTAGTTCAGCTGAATTTGAGGTCTCCTAGTACAATCAGTTGCAAAGGAAGTTGAAAGCATCTGTCAGGAATACTTCATGTTTCTTGTTAGTAGTTATCGTATAATTGTTTGCATACCTCTCTCAGGTCAAATACATGCAAGAAGTTCTAGCTTTATCTGTGCTAACCTGCTATTAGGAGCCTCATTCGCGAAGAATTTTCATGCCACTGGATTCCAGCCTTCAAGCACAATTTTTCTTCTCATATTAATTTTTCTAACTATTCTTTCAAGTTTCTAATATCATCCCCATTTTATCGAACTATTTTTCCAACAAATATCGAGATTTACGTCTCATTAACTTACAATCTCACCTTGCTCTGCATATGTCTAAGATGACTGGAGTAACTCAACTAACATTAACTATCTGACTTGAAACATATGTCTAAGTTAGGTCACTGCTAGATTATAATTTAAAGGAATATCAAAAGAAATTTACAAAAACACAATAATGACTAATTTAAAATTCTGATGAAATTCAAAGATTCCGATAGGATGATGTAATTTTTGACTTACTGGGTGGGTGACGTTATAGCGTAAGACTGCATTCCGGATTGCCTCTAGATCTTTTTCGTTATCAAATTTGGCAGAATGTACACCAATAACTGTGAACTGCAGACAATAAAGTCATACTTAGATTTTAGTAGCCAACAATACGAGCATTTTGAAACTCCAAAAAATCTAACGCATGTGTAAAAGACACAAAAACAAAAAGTCAAATTTATTAGAACGCCATTGACTCCTCCAACAAAAGATAAATCTACTAAAAACTTGCTGTAACAAATAGATAAGCCAAGTACTGCATTAGTAGTAGACAGGAACTCAAGTTACTGTAGAGGATAGTTAATCAAACAATCTAGTTAAGAATTTAACAATGCATAATAACCCTAACAAAATCAAATCTGATTAAGAAGGTAAGACTTCCTACAGATATTAGCCTATTAAGGCTTCATTTATTTATCCACACTGAAATTTGACTTCACTAAGGACAGGTCTCATAAATCAAATTGGCCAAAGCTCATCGCATCTATCAATTACTGAAGAAAAGAGGAGCTTACAGGTTTATCACTATACTTCTTCTCTAGAAATTCCAGGTCTGGCAACACATGCATACAGTTTATACAGCAATAGGTCCAAAAATCCAGCAGAACAACTCTTCCTTTTAAATCCTGCAGCATATTAGAAATAAAAAATGAAAATCACCCATGGTGATCATAAGTGCATATATCATTTTGTACATAAATTCAAGATAAGTATTTCAGAAGAGAAATAATGAAAAGAAAAGAAAATGCTCTCAGTAAACATAAGCAAGACTCCATGAAATTCCAATTGCATCAAATAAAAGGAAAGGTTACAAATTTACTTCTAGTCACTTCATGAGAAAGAAAACCTGGATGACCGAGAAAAACTGCTTTAAACAGATGAAACTTCCAAGATGAAGCATTTGATAAGAGAAACAACAAAACTCAATATTCAATCATTTGGCTCTGTTGGTCATATTAATATCGGAAACAATACAAGACCTAACCCTAGAATGGGCTCAGGGAGAAAAGAGAAAGAGAAGAAAGGATTTGGTAAAAATGTGGTGCTTAATAAATAAGAGAAAGTCTTAGCCCTATTTATACAAAGCTGCATATAAATAAATAAATAAATAATTAATTAATTAACTAATTATAACTCTAACACCCCCTTCAAACTCAAGATGGATCATAAACCGAAAGTTTGCTAAATAGATGCTCAAAGCGCAGAAAGGAAGGAGGCTTCGTGAAAAAGTCGGTAATATACTCCTTAGTGTTGAGGTAATTAAGGGAAATAATCTTTACTGTTGAATGTAGTGCAAATGCTTCCTTTTCTCATGAAAAAGAGAATTCTTGGCAAGCTTTTTCGCATTGTCATTATCAACATAAAGAGGAGTTGAGATAGGCAAGAGAACACTCGTGTCACTAAGCAGGCGACGAAGCCAAACAATCTCCTTAATTGTATCACACATAACACGATACTCAGACTTAGTATTGGAGAAAGAGAACATTATGCTTCCTGTTACGCTAAAAAATTAGAGGGTTTCTCAGAAAAAACACAGATTCTAGTAGTAGATTTCTGATTAGATTTGTCACTGGCATAATTTGCATTGAAATAAGCCCACATCACCAAAATGAAAATCAAGGGCATAAAGAGAGAGCGAGTGATGGTGCCACAAGAATATTGAAAAATGCGCATGAGATCAGCTTAGTCTACTCACATTGAGGAGCCTGCATGAATTAAATAGCAAGCCAACTACATAAGAGATATCGACTCAATTATAGGTCTGATAGAAGAGGGCCCCAACCAGTTAACAATATCTAGTCAAATTTGGAAGAAGCTAACCGTCATTATGATAAAGCTTCATATGGAGCTCAACTAGGGTAGCAGCGGGACGAGTGTCAGTGACGGTGGCATGACTGATTTCTATAATATATTTTTGTTGGGATTGCAGAAGACCATGAAATAATTGAGCAATTTCGACACCCAAAAAGTATTGAATACGACTGAGGTCCTTCCTCTCAAACTAGCACTGAAGATACTACGAAAGAAAGTAAATGTTGGCCAAGTCATCTCCGATGATAATTATATCATCAACGTATAAGAGCAGGAGGAGCCGACCATGAGTAGAAGACCACATAAACATGGATGCGTCAGAATGACTCTCCTAAAATCTGCAGTCTCTGAGAATATTGCAAAATCGATCAAATCAGGCACAAGGAGCATACTTGAGCCCATAGATGGCTCATCGTAGTCGACAAATATGATCATAACAAATAGGAAACCGGGTGGAGGATCCATCTACACCTTGTCAAGAAGACCATGAAGAAACACATTCCTCACATCCATCTGATGTGGAGGCTATTGGCGACCGAAAGCAATTACAAGAAAAGTACAAATAAAAGTCATCCGAGCAATAGGAGCAAAAGTCTCCTAGTCTACATTGTACTTTTTAGTAAAGCTTAGAACAACCAAACGAGCCTTGTACCCGACAATGGATCTATCAAGTCGATACTTGACCTTAAAGATCTATTTGCAGTTGATAGGCACGATGTTGGGCAGGCACAGGACAACATCCCAAGTATGTATTTACTAAAGCTCCGAAGCTCATCTACCATTGCTTGCTGTCACTCTGGAACCTAGACTGCCTCACAATAAGGCCTAAGGTAATGGGTGTTGTGGATAGTTGTAAGAACGGTTTGAAATTCAGAATAATACGAAGTGAAAAACATCAAAAATCTATACTAGTTTGAAGGGCGATGCTCACGCTTTAGATAGTGACGAGCAGATACAAGAGTCGTCATAATAGAGAATGGGACGATCAAAGGGCACTAATAGGAGAGGAAGACTCGGCTGCATAAAAGGAATACGGCTTGCAAAAGTGGCAGGGTCGTCATAGAAGGGGGGTATTCCTCTGGAAGGTCTAGGGACTAACAAGAGAGCACTCCAGAGAGCAGAAGGAACTAGTAGGAGTGTCCATGAGTAGAGAAGTATCAAGCATGAAGGAGACATATGGTAAGGTTGGACTAATGATATCTGAGGGGATGGGAGATAATATGTGAGTAGGAAGATCCAAAAAGGATAAGTCTGAGAAAGGCAAGGCATCAAAGGTAAAGAAGAGTACCTCTTCTAGAAAAGTGACATGGCAAGATATCCTAAGACGACGAGCAGACATGTCATAACGACGATAGCCCTTATGCTCAGGACTCTGGGATTGGACCTAGTTGTCTAGAGTTGAGTCACCTTTATTTTCAAAGAAATAAAAAATTATGGTTGTCACGTTCGAACGCAGGAAAGTCTCATTCGAATGTCTGTATATATTTGCAAATATAGAGAACATATTTAGCGCATTCAACCGCCTGCATATGTTTGCAAATATAGATAACGTATTTATCGCGCTCAAACACGCTCGATCTTGTTCGAACATTATCGGTGAAACTACATTGTTTCTAAGGTTATCTTTTGATTATATTGCTTGTTAAGTTAGCCTCTAAATATGTGGAACGCAACCCTATGATGGTTATCGAATGAATTAAGTTTCTTCCATAAATCTTCTTCTCTCCTTCACTATTGTTCCCTCTTACCACGACTGCGCTACCTCTAATCTCCTCGACTGACTTACCACCCTAGATCCTTAAGGGAAGACCCACTTCTCTCTCTTCTTTTATTGTCCCTTCAATCCAAATCTCTCTATTAAAACAAAGATCAAAACAAGTGGCATCAGAGCCACAGGTTCTTGGACCCATAACCACCACAAGATCAATGGCCAATTGACGCGCAACCATGGAGGTGCCCATAAAAACCAAGCCTACCACGCCCGTGGTGTCGACGGGTAGGACTGCTGCGAATACGAGTGCGACTCCGACTGGTTCAACGCCTACTATGGATCCAACCTTGGTCTCTCTTTTTCAGCAAATGATGGATCTACAGCGAACACAGCAGGAGGGCATGAGAGGCATGAGGGAGGAGTTGCAGAACCTCGTAGCCACCATGCGCATGCCAGAATTCCCAGCACCAGCAAACCTAGCCGTGGCGGTGTTGCCTCAACCGGGGGCTAGGGAAGCCCTAGTCCAAAATGAACCCTTGTTGCCACCACCCATTGGTCCTAAAGGACCTTACCAAGCCCCCTACGATCTACAAAAATGCGTGGAAGGGGCATGTCCAGATCTGAATCCCAACAGCGCTAAGGCAGCTGTGGGTTGGCTGAATCGGGATGACCCCGGTTTGCACCAAGAGAGAGTATGATCGGAGACATTGAGAGCACGATGTACAAATCCTACATCCTCCTACCATTGGACCTAAACTCGCGTATGATATGGGGCGTGACAATCCTATGCACGAAAGAACTACGAGACTCGAGTTCCCTAAGTTCCAAGAAGGTAATCCTTTGGATCGAATCTTTCATACTGAACAATTTTTTATGTATCAAGGGACAACAGAAGACATCAAAGTGTTATTGGCGAGCTTCCATCTAGAGAGCACGGCATTACATTGGTGCCAATCACGTGAGCGCTCATCTGGTGTTCGATGGATGGCCGACATTCATAAATGCCCTATCAAGGCGCTTTGGAACCGCATGCTTTGAGGATTACAATGCCACCTTATCCAAGCTTGTCCAAAAGACGTCGATTGATGCCTACCAGGAAGAATTTGAGCGTATCACTAGCCGATGCCGATCTCAATAGCTGCAAGAAATTCTAGTCAACGCTTTTATTTCTGAGTTGCGCGAGGAGGTCTAGACTGATGTACTTTCTCTATGGCCTAGGACCTTGAGCGACACGTTTAAGGATGCAACTAGGATGGACCAGAAGCATCAAGCCTTAATGAATGCTACTAGGCTCAGCTGGAATAGCAGATTTACACCATGGACGACTGGGGCGATCAGCACGCCGGGTGTAGCTGCAAGAGCACCAACGGCCACAACAGGGCCGAGGGCCGCCCCAAGGCTTGTACTAGGAATTTGAGGTGGAGCACCCCCTAAGGTCCGTACTCTCACACCTGCATAGGTGGAAGAGCAATGAGTTAAAAGATTATGTTTCAGCTGCGACGAGAGATTCACTCTGGGCCATCGTTATGCTAGGGCAATAGGCAACGTTATGTTGATTGATGGGCATAAGGAGAACATGGAGGAGGTTGCTTGTGATGACTTGGTGGCTAATACGACCAAGGAGGAGGTATATGAGGAGCTAGAGGAGGAGATACCGGCCGAGATCTCCATGCTTGCATTCTCAAGCACGAGCGCTCAGAAGACCCTACGAGTGGACGGGCTAGTCAAGAAACAGTGCATGCCTCTTCTCATAGAAATAGAGAGCACGCACAATTTCTTGGACGAGTGACACGTGCGTTTCGGAAGTTTCTCATTTCATGCCTTTCATCGAATAATTGGTGATCAGGAATTTAATTCTCACTGATGCTTTTCGTCGAACATTATGCAGCAAAAAAATTGGGGTTTTCTATAGAGAGCAAAAAAAAAAAAAAAAAATCCATTCAAGCAAGCAAATATTCCCTTGAGGAAGAAGCCTTATTCCTCTACAAGCGGATGAGCTCGAGATGACAGAATGGTCGCAGCCAAGAAACCAGGCAGAATGATCAAAGCCAAGGAACCAAGTAGAATGGTCGTAGCCAATGATCTTGAGGCCACGAAACAATAGGGGAGAAGATAGCATGAAGATGACCGTAGGGGAACCAGGCGACAGTTGCTACAGAACCGGTCACTGGTTGCTCGCAAGGGAGAAGTTGGCGTCGACAAAGAATGAGATCGATTTGGTCCCCAAATTTGGCTTTGATGAAGTTAGCGTTGGAGTCAAAGATACTCGCGAGAAGCCGGGATGAAGTTGACGGCTGCTCATAAGCTTGAGGAGGCCGGATAAGCGCCCTACGAGTTAGTGGAGTGGGCAAGTGATGCGATCGAGGAAGACTGCAATGAAGATGCACCGATTTTGACAAAGGAAGCCTCTTATTTCAACGAAGGAAGACCGGTGGCGTTCTTAATAAAAGTGAAGTAGAATCAAGCTTGATGAAGGATTTCGAGCAATAAGATAAGATTATTGTAGGAAAGATCCAAGGGATGAAAGATATCCCTAGATATCAAAATACTTTAATACCATGAAACAATACAAGATCTAATCCTAGAATGGGTTAAGGGGGAACTGGAGATTTGGTGAAAATATATTACTTAATAAATAAGAGAGTCTTAGCCTATTTATACAAAGCCACCATACATATAAATAAATGAATAAATATAACTCTAATAATATCAAAGTTGGAGAGGAAAAAACTAGAAGAGACATAGAAAGCAAACAAAAAGCAAGAGGTTTTCTATTTCTCTCACGTGGACTAGAGTATAAGTATGCATCCAAGTATCAAATCGTTCTACTACCCTAAAAGTTGCCATTGCTTCTACCAATTGCAAAATCAAGCTATCGGATCATTCTACCACCTAAAATATTAAACAAGTGGCCAATACCACTACAAGTGCGCATGTCGTGCCAGGTCGAGGATGGGTGTTATAAGTAAAGTATTAGAATCCTACTATGCATGAATCCAAGGAGTAAATAGAATGGTTTATTTGTTCCAGAGCTTGACTAAAGTAGCTGTGAAAATGGTTAAAATATTATTAATACCTAAATTTCACAAATATACGAAGATGAACCCAGAGTTAAACAAATATATCAAAAGTATTCCAAAAAGCACCTAAAATTTAATTATTAAGTACTGATTAAACTGGCATTTATAAAAATATTTACTCAATTGGAACAAGGATGGAACTCATTGAGGTTAGATTATTTGACTTTAATCATCTTGCCAAGAGGGAACTAAGTAGGACAAGTCATTGCCAATGCATGGTCAACAGTTATATAACTTTGATCAACTAATCACTACTATTGGACTTATGCGCATTTCGAGAAAGTTTCCCGACTATTTGAAATATCTACGTTAATCTTACATACAATTATTTTACTCCAGCAATTCAACATTATAACAATTTATGAAATTAGTCAAATTACTAATTGAAAAACTGTCAGAAGAAGCAGACAATTAAAGCATCGCACAGATGCACACTATGTTGTCCTATGATACATTGTCACTCCATAACAGATTTAGCCCAGGTACAATAGTATAGCAATACTTTTTATCTTCAGTTCCATAATATCAGATGGATTGATATTTTATCTTCAGTGATATATTAGCCACCATGATCTATGGATTTAGCAAACATTGGTCCAAAATGACTATAATTACTTTCTACTACTAATGAAATTACAATAGTTGCATCACAAAACATGAAACCACAATATAATGATAAGTTGATTAGATTAAAGTAAAACTACCCTACGAAACTGAAGAGGAGCTGTGTTCAACCAGTCAAGCTTTGGTGGAAACTCAGGAACATCCGAAGCAGAGCGCCTCACAAAAATAAAAAGAGGGTGTATTACTGTTAACAATGTAGAACATAGAAAACTTAAACAAAGCCTATCTTGCAAAATGCACAGTAATGAAGATTGAGCACATAGAATACATACCTAGCTTCTAAATCAGCTATGTAGTTCTTAATTTGCTGTATTCTTGACAGTTGTGATTGTCCTAAAAAGAATAGAAGGATATAAGCTGCATGACTACTTTTGGCATGTTAATTGTAATATTGTAAACAAGTATAACAGCTATATTTAAACCAGAAGGCAAAAAAAAAAGTCACTTGCATATTGTGGAACTATTATCTCTTACACCACATAGGATGCAGTATCTGCATCGATCTTCAGAATAGATATTCAAGTTACATCAGATGTCAAGGAAAAAAATGATAATGTTTGAAATCTTATTAAGTTAACCCTCGTCTTAAAAAAAATGCATATTCAAGTCAACAAGTTTCAGAAAAACTACATCAGGTTTACTATCCTTTGATCAGCACATAAAACTTCATGTTTGGGCAGGAAAGTCTTGAACTATACCAACTGGTGTACCACTTTTTACGATGAGAACCTAGTCTTCTAATTCACTACATTGGAATTTGAAACTTATGCAAGTAAGGGGTGTTAAATATGCACTTAAACTCGCAAATTGCTATTATAGTCACTATATAAGCTACCAAATCCTTTCAAATATGCATTTAAGCCCGCAAACGGTTATTATAGACACCATATAAGTCAGTAAATATACACTTAAGTTTGTAAATAATTATTATAGACACTATATAAGCTAACAAATATACACTTAAGCTCATAAATGCTTATTATAGGCACCATATAAGTTGGCATTTATGCATTTAAGCTCGCAGATAGCTATTATAGTCACCATATAAGTCAGCAAATTATTTCAAATATATATTTAAGTTCACATATGCCTGTTATAATATTATAATAATATAATATTAAACTATTACCCTATTATCATATTCATATAGTATACTTACTTTTAAAATATTATAATATTATAATACTATAATATTATAACATTATAATACACCATATAATATTTGTATATTATAATAATAACCATAGTTCTCAGTTTCGGCCGATCCCGAGTGGGATCGGCCGATCCCGATCCCAGCCGAAACCAATCGGTTGATTGGTTTCGGTTGGGGTTTCGGCCGTTTCGGCCGAAACCCGATCCGTTTCGGTCGAGATCGGCCGTTTCGGCCGAAACCCGATCCGTTTCGGTCGGGATCGGCCGTTTAGGGTTTAGGGTTTAGGGTTTAGGGTTTCGGCCGATCCCAACCGAAACGGGTCGGATCCGACCCGGATCCGACCCGGGGGACATCAATAATTGATGTCCCCATCCCCACCTGCCTCTCTCCCTTTTCTCTCTCTCTCTTTCTCTCTTTTCCTCTCTTAGTCTCTTTCTCTCTTTTCTTTATTTCTTTCTTTCTCTCTTTCTCATCGATTTCTTACTCTCTTTCTCCCCGGCGACTGAGTAGATCTCCGTCTCTCCGGTGACCTCGACCTCCGGCGACGTTCTCCGACGACCTCGATCTCCGGCGACCTTCGGTAAGTTTTTTTTTTCAGTTTTTTAATTTTTTCTTCCCTGCTGCTGCTCACTGCTGCTGCAGCAAGGTGCTGGCTGCTGCAGCAGCAGGTGCTGCAGCACGATGCTGCACCTGTTGCTGCAGCAGGTGCTGCCGCAGCACCTTGCTGCTGCAAGTTATTAGATGACAGAGATATTAGATGACTTGTCCTCTATGGATCAGAGAAATGGAGGACAAGTTATTAGATGACAGAGATAACCCATGGTTAGATAAAATATTGGGAGAGACCACGACGAGGGCAGAGGCTGGTACGAGTCATAGTCCTGATGATACATATGGTGGTGAGATCGTTCCATCTAAATTTGTTGAGGAAAGTCAAGGAGGCATAAGGAGTGAAGACAGAGAAACTGAGGATATATATACATATCAGCGACGTCGTCATGAGATGCATTTTGGTTCCTATGATTATGGTACATCGAGTATTTATTGTTTGGAGCCATCACAAGATCCATATGCTAGTTATTATCCTCAGTATACTCAGTATTCTCAGACACAAGATCCAAATGCTGGTTATTATCCTCCTCAAACGCAAGTCACACAACAAGATCCAAATGCTGGTTATTATCCTCCTCAAACGCAAGTCACACAACAAGATCCATACAATATGACTAGTATGATGGAATCACTTTTTGGAGCATCAGGTCCCAGACATCAATATTTACAAACTTATGGTGATTATGATGATGAAGACTATAGAAATTTACGAGAACCAGCTCGGTATTCAACAAAGTTTTAAATTTTGAGTAAGTTAATACATTTTTTTAAGTTTTTAGACTTCATATGTGAGTAATTTTTGTTTTCTTATTTTTTGTCATTTTTCTAAATTTTTCTGCATTTTTAAATAATATTTAGAATTTTATATAATTAAAAAATAGTCCGATCCGATACGAACGGCCAATACGGCCGATACGTATCATTTTTCTGGACGGCCGATACCGATCCCGATCCCGATACTGGGAACCTTAATAATAACCACCATCGTGACATGAAAAGGGTATTTTTGTCCATCAAATTTACATATCATGCATTTCCCTCGAAAACCAATATTTTTTTTCACTTTTTTATATCACATTATAAATAATAAATGCACTATTAGCCTAGTTCAGAATTAAACACCAAATTACCGTAGCCTATTTCAAGGTACCTAAATTAAGACTAAGAAATACGACTAGTTAATCTAATTTAGAGCTTAGTCTCAAACCAAACAAGATCTTATATATCTTGTGGGCCCTTGCTGTTTGAAATTCAAGGTGGTAAGTAGGTTCTTGTGCATGTGATAGTAGTTGGAGCACATTAGGCCAAGCTTGAGTTTGTACATAGCCAGCTCCAAAGATAGCCATGCTAGTGGCACGTGCCGATCGGCACGCTCTGTGCCGATCATAGTATATCTTCAATCATAGTATGTCCTATACACATACTATGATTGAAGATATTTATTAAAACTAATATTAATGATTGAACATTCCATAATATAATTGAAGACATAATATAAATTGATAATAGTTTGATAGTTAAAATTAATATCTAGTTGAACGTAAAATGATGAGGAAGATCAAAGATTTCATTTGCTGGCACAAGAATAACATAAGAATATTGCATTAAATACTGTCGATATTCTTCAAAACTTATTCACTGATAGTATTACTTATTGTGACGTCTCATATGGTCTTCATACAAATAAAAATTTTATAATTCTCCTATGATATGATATAGATATTGAACATACACGATAATGAACGGCACCGAACAGGCACAGACACATCATAACTATATACAGATTGTGGATATGGAGTATAATAAGAGTGTTCTGGCTCTGGTGGATGTGATTGATATGATGGTAATTATGATAAACTCATCATCATGTAAATGTACCTCTCTTAATGCTCTACTACCTACAGACTCAAATCCTTTGTAAAAACAATACCTCTCTAAAAAGGTTGTGTAACAGGAACGCATGTCTCATCTCTATCGTCATCAACACTAGACTGAGTCTCGCTATTATCACCATTATCATCATCATTATCATCTCTAGTCTTATCATTATCAATTTTATTTAAGGCTTCTAAATGATCAATGGATTAGTTGATTTGATAATGATTGATGAAAATAGGAAAAAAAAATTTTAAAAAAAAGGCTCCACATGGCACAATGATCGGCACGGGTCGACATGTGGGTGTGCCACTGGCACACCTTGTGTCATTACTAGAACGGCAAGTGCCGACCGGCACGACCATCCATGGCCAGCTCCATTGGAGCTCAACCCTAATATCTACTTGCTTCGAGCTAAGATGAGCCCACCTTAGCTCACTCAAGCTCGACTCATTTACACCCCTATCTTATGCAAGCAAGAAAAAATAATTACTAAGTGTGTTTCGTTATCCTAGACAAAGAGGGCAAAGCAAGGTCAAAAATAGGAAACTATTTTCATGAGGGGCACAACTACAAAGAAAAGGAACCACATTATAGTGCTGCCAAACTGCTGCACCAAACTCAGGAGTAGATCTCATCTTTGGATTTTCAGCATCCAGCAACACTAAGTGGCATTAAGCCATTAAAATTCACATTGCCTTTGCATCAATGATTGAAGGTACATGAGAGCCCAAAAAGATGTGCAAACTTTTCGGTGTAAAACTTGAAAACTAGAGAAAATGAAAAGGTGGAAATAAATCATACCTTCATTCTGACTAAAAATTGAACGACCTGCCCCCGTTAAATAATTCAGCAGACCTTTTGGAGATGCATATTGCATAGCCTACATAATGAAAGAACAACTAACATATTAAAATGGAAAATACAATAATGCATGCTTGAGAATATATCTAAGAGTTGGTCTAACTTGTTGGACATAAAAATGATTAATTAATCTAACATAGCTGATACCACTTTCTTGTTTTACTGCGCAATCAAATCTACAAGTATAACATGCAAATAAGAGCTCAAGGGATGAGGTTAATTTTTTTTTCTCTTTCTTCTTTTTTCCCTTTTTTTTGTTGGTCAGAATGAAACATATATATTTCGGAGCTAAAAATTTGAGAACAATCCATTTCAATTGAGGTCCCCAAACATGAACGGGAAGCAACATGTCATAATTTGACTAATTAAAATTTTTTCGGTCTGCTATTCTTACTAATAGTAATGCTCATGGAGGACTTTCCAGGTAATCATGGCCATAAGGTTGAGGGACTGAATGCAGAACACGTAGCAACTAGATGCAGAATATTGGTTTTTAAAAAGAATAAAGGAATTACTGGATCAAGAACTTTTGACAATCTCTTGAGGTAAACTAGTTACTAGAAGATAAACTTTTCATGTTTAAGACAGTTTAGAAGCTCAGACAAAAAGAAAAAAATAAATAGCACTTCTACATAGTTGATGATAATAACCCTAATAGTTTACCAGTCAAATTAATGTCAGCAGATGATGTGGACTATTCCGAGTTATATCTAATGACTCCAATATAATATTGCTTAAATTCCATGTTTCTTTCATGTCTTCTACAAGAGTCATATAATGTGCCTATATTGTATTGGGCATCTTATCCATTCTGTTCTTGATAGTGACAACATTCACACTTGATAATCAGCAAATTTTCTTGTAAAGATGTTCTGAATTCTGAAGCTTCACAAGTTCATAAATACTACAAGGATGATATACGCTTTGCATTCGTTGATTAAACGTATTTTAAAGTCAATGATGCACTCAAGAAGATGCAAGTGCTAAGTAAAATTGTATCAAAACGCCTATTTGAAAGATGAGTAATTTGATAAAACACACAGGAGCACTAAAAATACCTTCCAATTACTAATAGTGAAGAGGAGACAAGATACAGCAATTCCCAAACTACCATATCTCAAAATCTCCCGACGTGAACCCTGCATCCTGTATTTATTTCTGAAACCTTCTTGTTAGACCAAAAAGGGTACTACAAAAACAATCAGAACAAGAAGTAGAAAGTGACCCTCAGTTAATTGCTCAAAAGGTGACTGCAGAAAGTTCCATCAGGAAAATTTTCCACAAATAAGTATACGAACAATGAAGACATACTTCATTATTATGAGGAAAAACTTTTCAGATCTAACTTAAAGAGAATAGTTCAGACATTCGGCTGTTTAAATAAATAATAATTCTTAAGGTTCTAACTGGCATTTATGCTTTTCAAGTTATGAGCTCAAAAAATGTAAGTCAAGAGAGACCTTAAAAGATAATCAGTGCTTTCAAGTTTCAATTCTCAACAGCTAGTTACAGACGAAACAAAGCTAACAAGCATTGAGCCACTGACTGATAGGTACCATTTAGCTATAACTAGAAGAGATTTCTGCCCGCTCAGAACATGAAATTATGAAACCATCCAGTTTGGATGCAATTTACCTGCCAAGTTCAGAAGGCCCCATCTAATCTAGGAAAACCTATTTCTCGAGTTGGATTCTTGCACCATTATTTTTCATCTTCTTATAGAGGCTACAAAAACTATACAACTCGAGAAGTAACATGCTATAGGCAAGAAAGTTTTTTCAAATTAAATAGGTGTCAAGACATGGTTTCTCAACCTTCTGTGAGAAAAAGAAGAGGGAAGGATCTAAAGCTTCTGCTCATGTTGGTTTCTCATTAAAGTTATAGATGCAGCATCTTGAAATACAATAAATAAATAAACTGCTTCTAGGTATTCCTCTTGACACAACATGAGTTTAGGTACCAATCAGTCGAAGAACTCGATAGCAGATAAAAAAACCTTTGGAGTAAATAAGCCAGCCTTATAGTTTCGCAATTTTTTTATAATCCAAAGCATATCATATCAAGTTAAGAATTTTCAAATTTCAAGAATTATAATTTGGGGAAATTAGAGAGTTCCTGAAAGATGTTCTCAAGGTTTAGTAGCAAGAGATACCCATGATATACACTTGCAGAAACAAATTTAAATTTTTTAGATATTGTGAAACTGACCTTACCCTCCAAGAAAATAGCGTTTTTGATTTGCAGAGCTGATTTCATGAGCAAATTCAGTGCCAATTTTTCCATTCAGCGGCTCTGAAGAAGTATTTCCTAAAGAACTATTATTCTGAGGGTTTTGCATCATCTCATCTGCAGCAACTTCTTGTGATCAGCATTTAATGGTGCCCATTAGGAAAGAGTAAAAATCTCTTATCCATTAGAAATGAATTTAAAACTCATTGAAATGATGTAGAAAGTATAGAACCCCACTTAACTAATAAACTTATCCAACTTATTGAGGAAATGGACAAATTTAAGGACAAAAGAAGGGTGAAAAACATTTTCTTGAAATAAAAAATAGTTACAATAGTTTTGATGAGACTAACTGGAAGCTCTAGCTTCTGGAATGCTACAATTGTTAAAAAAATGTAAACTGCATTTTACTTATGTGTGAGCTACATACTGCAATTAACAGAAGAACCACCATACAAGATGTCGTTAATTGAAACATTTCCAATATCCTTTCTGATGAGTGATGGACTGCTTTGCTGCAGAGACTCTATTGTTAGAGTAGTAGTTACAGCAACGCATCTGCAAGTGATGAGATACAAGTACATTACACATATAAATGACCTTGTAGAATCATTAAACAAGAAGACTGAAAGTTGGAAGGCGATTTGAACATAAGACTCACAGAAGACCAGAATGTAGCAAAGGGTCAAGCAACTAAAGTAATTTCAAGCATGATGTAGAAGGATAGACAAGTACAGGATTTGGCAGTTATGTTGTGGTTTTATGCCCATAGTTACTTCTTAAACAGACTACTTCAAGTGTGGCAGATGCTCATGAAAGTCCAATGTTCATGTGCATATTGAACGACCACCAAGCATAGATACAAGGAGAAGTGTGATCATAACTCATTGGCTAGGCACATGGAGACATGATACTGAAACTTAAATAATCTGTAATTCAATATACTCTGCATGTATTCTTTTGTTTGAAGCCATCCTCCAAAACTTCATAAAGGAAGAAAATTAAGTTATTGTCTGATGCATACCTCATTTCTGCAGCTTCTGCAGCTTGAACTCCAGCAAGAGCATCTTCTATTACGATACACTAGCAAATTTGGGAGCCATAAGTACCATTAACGTCTGAGAAGAACTCAGAGAAATGAAATAATTTTTACTAAGACTGCATGCTCACATAAGATAGACGTGTCAAGTATACAAAAATGAGAGAGCATCTTAGATGATAACACATTCCTCAAGAAAGAGCATGTAAACAGATAAACTAGAAGATACGATATTTATTTGTTAGGACTATAGGAAAATTAAACCAATTTTTATATTCAAAATATAGGATAAATATGAAATTGTTGCTAGACAATGTACTTATATAGGATTAGAAATCAATAGCTTTAAACCTTCTTGCAGTAAAATCGACAGTTCAGCTCTACAGACACTAAAGTGGTGCAGAGATTATACAGCGGAAGTTAAAAAAGGACTGAAACATTTGCATTCTATATGTGTTTTAAGAAAGAAAAGAATATAATGATTATCAATTTTGAAAATCTGGAATAGGAAAAAAAATTGAACTTATGTATCTCAAATCCTCTCTAGTAATTAGTATGCTTAATCTTTCATATAGTAAATGACGCAAGTTACCTGACTAGGTTCCACATTTAAGATCTTGGATGCTGCTATGAAAATATCTGGAGCAGGCTTCAGGTTTTCAAATGCATCAGCAGAAACAATCGCATCAAACCTGACATTCAAACAGGTTAATCGTGATTATCAGATCCACAAATATTGAGAAAGATGAAAACTAAATACAAGTAAGATGTTGCAGCTTGTGAGAATAGTTGCAAACTTGCAATAATCAATAGCACTAGTATGCAATTTGCATAAAAGGTATACATATGCTTATTATTTAAGAAACTAGTCTATCATAGTAAGTTAGAGAAATATGCTTCTGAAACTTTCAAACATTAAAAAAAATTGATAATTCAGTATCGACTCCAGAAATCCCTTGTTATCCTTAGAATGGAAAGACACAAAAGATTAGTATAATTGATAACTATTTGATGGAAACTGTGTCGATAACATTAGAAATTGGACAGGTAAAGAAATTTCTTCTGCAGGAGATCACACCAAATAGGAACTACGAACATGGGTACTACAAACCACCCTATAATTACTACAAGGATAACATGTTGGCCTACATAAATGTACGTTCCCCTACAAAATTTATATTGCATTTACCTACACGATCAGAGATTTTTTATGCCATTTGTAACTAGTTGACTGACGTACAAAATATTAACTCTAATAATCCAATTCATAGTTTGACAGAAAGAATATGGACTAATACAGAACGACAAATCAGAACTTACAGTGATGCAGGCAATCCAGCGGCTGCTAGATTTGCGTCCACCTTAATCCTGTCAGCACTTGAGGCAACAGCAATCTTAAGCCCATTTCTTTTGCACTGCACTCAAGCAGCAAGAACCAATCTTATACATCAGCATTGAAGCAATACAAAGTACTTCCAACCAACTGAGTACGTATACCTCCATGATAAGCTCAAGTGCTCCTGGGAATCCAATTCCAGAGTTGGGCTTCGCATACTGCATTCAAGAAAACCATATTCACATCTCGACCAATAAATTTGCTTTGATCTTGATGTAAAACCAAAAAAAGAATGCCAAGAATAGAAAGAATTGCAACCCGTTTCACCTTATCGAGGTATATCTCAAAGAACCGTCTCTTCGCTGCCTCAGGATCGAACCCTTTAACTCCCTTCACCGAAGCCACGCCTCCAAGAAAGTTGGCCTCACCTACACCACTCATCTCCCACATAAACTTCTTGAAAGAAAAAGAATCTAAGGTTCCGAAATCTAGTTTGTTTTCTTGCAGCACATCAGAATTCGAAATCTTGAAAATTATATGGAAATCAAGAAATATTTTCCTAAATATTTTCCAAAACCTTGGATAACTAATCAAGAAAAGGAATGGCACGAGATTACCGGTTCCCGTGAAAGGGACGAAGTCGTCAACGGTGACGGAGACGCCCATCTCGGCGAAGACATCGACCGCCGCCATCCGCGACGGCTCCTCGCTGTTGCAAAGAACTCCATCCATGTCGAAGAGAACGGCAGAGACCTTCCCCCATTCGCCGCCCTTCTCTTCCTTTCGATCCGTTCCCTCCTCCATTTGCTGCTGCTGCTGAGGGGGCGAAGCCCGGGCGGTGCCGCCGCTTCGCCGGCGGTAGGACGCCGGAGCTTGGGTTCGGGGGCGACGGAGGAGGAAGACGAGCGGGGAGATCGAAGCGGATTTCTTGGAACTTGGTGGGCAATTTGGGAATACAGGCAGCCGAAGGCCAGTAGACGTTAGCCGCAGTGCCATATTTTGCCTCCGAGATCGGCGTGGGGGGGGCGAGGATTGAAATTTAAGTATGTCGCCTCTTTAAATGCCTATAATACCCTTTCAATTATGTAAAAGTACGTTGATGTCCTCGCGGCCGGATTACGAAATGGTGGTGTAGTTTACGGACGGTTTGTGGTGCCCAATCGGATATAACGTCCAGCTCACACGAGGTATGCCACGTGGTTCGGCGCTAGCCAACGACGGAGACGGACTTTATCCAAGAAGAGATTTATTCTTTATCCACACATAGTTATGCTGGCTTCAAATTGGCTCGAATCGAATTCAAGCGAGCTCAAAATTTGCTCGACGAGCTCGACTTATATTCAATTAAGTGGAAGTGGGTCAGATTATATTCAACACAGTCCAGTTCTGTATTCAGAGTTTTATTAAATATAACTTACAATTTTTCTATCTATCTAAAAGTATTCCTGTCTAAGTAGTTTTAGACCGGGAGAAGAACATAAATTGAAGAATAATATATGAGAATCAAGAGCAATATTGGGCATATCAATATTTACTAGATTGCAATTATTATTATTTTTTAAATTAAGAGCCTGTATTAGCTTTTAGTTTCCCAGCTTCAGCAATGCTGAGGCTGGAGCCAAAAGACAAAATTGAATACAGATTTGAGAAAAGGGCCAAGAGGCCCAATAATACAACAATCAGTTACATTCCTTTCTCGGCATGCAGCCCAATCCACTGCCTTGTTCCCAGCTCTAAAAATGTGCTACACCTTGAACCAGGTGAAATATTCTTTACCTTTCAAGTACATTCAACCTCCTCTTTAAATATCTTAACCGCCTCCAGGGAATCCATTTCCAGGACTACGTTAGTTCCCCCTGGGGCCACCCCAAGGCCTAGTCATATTGCTCAGCACTTCGAGAAAATAATCGGCTCGCCGAGACACAACTCCCATACTAGCTAGCACTCTCGTTCGACCCAGATCGTCTCGGATAATTGTGCTAGCTCCACTTTAGTACTCCCACATCGTAAAAGCCCCGTCTGTATTTATCTTTAACTAATCGATTTCCGAAGGCTCCCATCTGATGTTCATTGTGCTTGCTATCTCAGCCAGTTTGACTGGTTTAGGATAGTCCTTTGCAATCCGGATTGCTCTGGAGGCCACCACTTTGGGCTAGCATGTTATTGAAGTGTGTTTAAACATAAGCTTACACTTGACAGATTGTTTATCAAGTCAATGGGCTGAGCTTAGGTCCAGCTTAGATGAGCCTTCTATAATTGGTCGAGTTTGGAGTTAGGCTAAGATAAGGATACTAATAAAACTCTAGTGTTAAGAGAGAAATATTTTGATTAAAAGGTGAGGATAACTACAATTCAAGAAGACTTAAAAACTCTAGTATGAATTAAGAATTTTCAAAACCAAAAGAATACGACGGCAGTCAACGTGAGATCGGTTTTCCCATGGACAACTTTTTAGTCCAAACACATATTAATGGAAAATGAACACAGTTAATTAAACTAAGTAGAACAAATTTGAGGTGAAACTTTCCCCTATAATCAAATCAGTCGGAAAATAATTCGGTAGAAAAGTGAAGGCCGCATATTAATATTTGGGAAAGGAGGGATTTGTGGCATGGGAAGCAACGGCGTGGTTGGCTTCTGTCCAGAAAGAACAACGCCCCGATTAATGTACGTGTGACCAGAGGCGGTTTGGAATATGCTCAAAATGAGAGGGTGGGTGATCACATCGCAGAATCTGATTCCGTGATTCCGCGATGCTTCCTTCGATTTTTGAGGACGAAGTGGGGGATTTATTATCTCTCTCTCTCTCTCTCTCTCTCTCTCTCTCTCTCTCTCTCTCTCTCTCTCTCTCTCTCTCTCTCTCAAACAAATGCGGACAAAACTAGTATTTGCCAAAAAGAATATACTCTTTCCCTCGGCAGATTTCAAAATAACACGACATGTTTTTATTATTTTTAACACTTAGATTTTGGAAGTCAACTCTGATTTTTTTTTCTCTATAATTTTATATTATATTATGAGTTAATTTAACCAGACTATTTTTAAACAAGAGATTATCAACTAAATAATATTATGTTAGAATATTTTTTAAATTACTTTTTAGATGACAAAGGGTAGGAGGTCTTTAAATGCTTAATTATTGTGGGTTTAGATTAGAAATTTTACAAAAAATATTTTAATAATTTAATTCATAATGTTTAATAAATAGATTTAGTAATAGTTAATCAAAATAATAGTAGAATGTTAGATAAAAGTATAGAAAAATAGCTATCAGACATTCACGGGTTGAAAATAAGTGGACTCAAACTGTTGACATCCACCATAGGGTAAACCACCACCTCTTCTTAAACCAATCTAATGCATACATATAGAATTGAGTGGAAAGCTATACCGGAAACACATAAATTCATCTCAAAACTAGGTATGTTTTTAAAGAAAATTTTGTTTTTGAAGCTGCTTAGTATACTCGAGGGGATATGAGATTGGCTTTGGCTTGTCCATACTTATCTCGTTCGGCTCCTACAACCACTAATTAGATATTTGTCGACACATCCGCTTGTTTGATTGGAAGACAAAGATTACAAATTTTTCAATCCCGATGAAATCCTCTTCATACATATAATTATTGATCCTTGACAAACATGTTACTGTGGACTATTAAGCCGTATAAGGACCGAAAGAAAGAAAGAACCGACAATCTCCGAAGTCTTAAAAACTCGATCCCCAAATCTCCAAACTGGACGGAGGACATAGTTGCATTATTGCATAGATACCGACCCGTGACGTCACCCATCACGTCTTCCTTTTGTATCGGGGCCAATTCCACCTTGCTCGCCAAGCCACGACCCTCTCTTCCTTCCTCTCCTCTCCTATAAATTACCCTTCTCCCCTCTCAAAAATCTATACGCCACTCGATTCTTGCACACCAAATCCTAGAGAGAGAGAAGAGAGAGAGAGAGATGTGTCCTTCTGGCCGCTACCGCGATGACCGCGCCGCCGACTCGCCGGACCTGCGGCCCGCCTTCGACATCCTCGACGCCGACCGCGACGGCCGGATCAGCCGCGAGGACCTCAAGGCCTTCTACTCCGGCCGCACGGCCGCCGCTCCCATCACCGACGACGACATCGCCTCCATGATCTCCGCCGCCGACGCCGACCGCAATGGCTTCGTCGACTACAGCGAGTTCGAGCGCGTCCTCAGCCGCCGGATCGGCTCACGTGGCTGCGGCGGCGCCGTGTCGGTGATGGAGGAGGCGTTCCGCGTGATGGATCGGGACGGGGACGGGATGGTGGGGTTCGATGACCTGAAGGGGTACCTCGAATGGGCGGGGATGCCCGTCGCCGACGAGGAGATTCGTGTCATGATTAGGATGGGCGGCGGCGACGAGGCCCGTGGGGTCAGTTTCGAGGCCCTCGCCAAGATTCTCGCGGCTGATTTCGCCAAGGGCCTGTGAAATCGGATGTTTTGATTGGTTCTAGTTGGTATCAGCGTTGTGGCTTGACCAAAGTTGACCTGGGGAATTGAAGCAGAGAACTTTTACGTAATTGTAGCGTTTATTTCCTGGTTGGATCCAGAAATATTCTACGAGAAGATTAATGGGAACGCTTGCTAGAAGTTTCTTGTGTTTGACTTCTTTATTGAAGAACTTTGCTCTTCTGATTGTTCTTGTTGTGCTTCAAAATTTTGGTTTGCCGACTATAAATAAAAGTTACACCATCTCCATCGTTTTGCAAATTAATGTTTACTTTGTAATCAAATTAGCAAACATCTATGGAGCTCGTCTTGTATACAAGCGATGTCTGCTTTTATACGTGTATGGCAGTATAGGTATATAAACAGAACGTGTGAATTGTTTATAAAATTGAACACAGTAAAAGACATACTGGTTAGGTTCAGAGATCTCTAAATTAGTTCAATAAATAAATAGAAACTAAGACTAAAGAATAAGATTAATTAATTGAGTTTGGAGCTTAGCATCAAATCAAACAGGGTTAAAAAATATACCACCAGTTTAACTAGTAGCAAGTAGTTTATGGCATCTTTACTAATAAGACTATCTTACAAATTATATATTGAGAACATTAGTGTGCATATGATATGATTTGGGTTTGCTATAATCTATTTTTTTTTAAGGAGAGTTAGCCCAAAGGTCGTTGTTAGATCGAATGAAATCGTCCTATAATGGCATTTACATCACCTTCCTCTCGCTTTCTCGTGCCACTTAGCTATGTCTTCCTCTTCTCTCGGATGCCTCTTTCTTTTCTTCTCTTCGTCGCTTTCTCTCTTCCTCCTTTATTTTTTGATTCAAACACAAGTTTTCATGTGGAGATAGGGAGATGCTGGTGAGGCTTTAGGGGCTCTTCACCTCTACCTTCCCTCTGTTAATATTAGCCTTTGACTAACACAGTGAATGGAGATAGGGAGGGTGGCCAATTTCTTTTGCCTTTTTTTGTTGGTTTCAATCGATGGCGCGGATTTGATTTTAGGTGAATAAAGTTTTGCTTATTTATCCCCTTTATTTTGGCAGTGTTTTGACAACATGTTATCCTTCCTCTCTCTTATTCTTCAACAGTTAAGAGTTATTATATGTTTTTACTTTCTCTAACATTGCTACATAAGTGTTGTTTTATTTCTTATTGCTTCTTTTTATTGTGAGCCAGTAAATATAGGACTATGCATGTTACGTTTAACGCAGATGGCACTAGAGTTGCTAGACATAAGTTTTTGTGTGCATGTGTTTCTACTGATGCTAAATAATTTTATTAATATTTTGTACTATTGAATTTAATTCTATACTCTTTTTTTGTTGTAATGTGTGTTATACTAACTTCAGATCATTGCTTTACCTTGTACATTTATTCTTGAATATTATACTTATAACTTTAACTTGTTAGGACTTGATACATTTTATTTTCTATGTTGTTTGATTTAAATAAGTTATTATTTAAGCATATTATTACAAATTTAATCTTTTTAATCAGTTTACTATTCTACCTCAAAGTAAAGATAGTGAAATGTAAGATAAAGAAAAGATGTTTCAATAAGCTAGATAATATAATATTTCATTGTAAAGTTCTCACTTCTATTTTAATCAATTATCTTTATATCTTTTAAATTACCTAGGTTACTAAATATCTTTTATAAATATTTAGAAAACTAATGATAAAATTAAAACGCCTAAATTTCTCTTAATACTTAGGAGGCTAAGATAAACTAACAGTCATAAATATCTCATCTAGCTATGATAAAATCATAAGCGAGACCTCGACTTTCTTCAAAGTCAACAAAAATTACTATTACTTATTCGTTTCACAGTGGATAAGTATCAAATCTTTAACTATTATCGGAGCCAAGTCAATCAACTCCACCTTGCTCGCCAAAGCCCCCGTTAATAACATCCACGATTTTTCTAGATTCTTCAACACCAATCCTTCCGGCCACTGCAGCGATGAACGCGCCGCCGACTCGGCGGACCTCCGGCCGGCCTTCGACATCCTCGACGCCGACCGCGATGACCGGATCAGCCGCGACGACCTGAAGGCCTTCCAATCCGGCTACACCGCTACCGCCCACCTCACCGACGACGACATCGACTCCATGATCTCCCCCGCAGACGCCGACCGCAACGGTTTCGTCGACTACGGCGAGTTCGAGCGCGTCCTCCTCGGCCCCCGGATCGGGATGCGCAGCAGCGGCTGATCGGTGATGGAGGAGGGGCTCCGCATGATGGATCGGGACGGGGACGAGAAGGTGGGGTTCGAGGACTTGAAGGCGTACCTCGAATGGGCGGGGATGCCCATCCCCGACGACGAGATTCGTGCCACGAGTCGAATGGACGGCTGCAATAAGGCCGGTGGCGGTGGGTCAGCTTCAAGGGACTTGCCAAGATCCTCGCCGTCGATTTCGCCAAGGGCGTACGAATCGGTTGTTTTGATTGGTTCCGGTTGGTATTAACGTTGTGGCTTGACAAAATCGAGCTGAGGAATTAAAGTAGAGAACTTCCACTTAATTGCAGCATTTATTTCCTGGTTGGATCCAAAATTATCCTACGAGAAATTAATGGGAACGCTTGCTAGAAGTTTATTATGTTTTGACTTCTTTATTGAAGAACTATGCGCTTCTGATTGTTTTTGTTTGTTTGATTGGTGTCAAAATTTCTAAAGTGAAATTTATGTTATTTGCAAACAATAAGTAGTTATTGTTAATCATATATGTTATAGTAGTATAAGTATACATCGGAATAATAATATTTATTTGTCAAATTACATAATCTTATTGTATTCTTTTATATATATATAATTAGAGACATGGAATACACACGATCTAACCAAGATAACATGCCAACTTAGTTAGTATTAGCTAATTATTCGGTTTTAATTATAAAAAAAAGTATAATTAATTTGCTTCAGTTTACTATTGGATCGGATCCGATCACCCAAACAGTACTCATGCCCGCAGGCTTATTGGGATCCGATAAATTAACAATGGTATTTACGTAGATCTTGCCATGCAACGAGGGTTTTCTCTTAGATAGGAACCCTAAGTCTGCGAGGGACTTGTATTATATATACATAGAAGCCGCCTCCATCCCCCGCACCAAAGTAGAGGCGCAGGTAAAGCATTTTACTTTATATTTATCTCTATTCCGTAAGGATCAAAGAAGCCCTTTGATGAGTCGAGCCCTCAGTTTCTATCTAGGGTTTGATTTTTCCAAAGGGCGAAATTAGCAGTTCAGGGGATTTTGAGTCGCTTCACTTCTCTATCGATGTCGTGAGGTGCAGCGAATAAGCTCTCCAAAATTACTCTATCTTTATGCAAAGCTTTGACGACTCCTTTTTGTTTCTGGTTTAATTTTGGTCCTATGATGGCATGAAATCTTTGAGACCTGATATTATTCTTCTGATGAAAACTATAAGCATATCTCTGAGGACCCATTTGAAAAAAGAAAAGAAAAACACTCTAGTTGACGGTTTCATTATTTTTTTGCGATTTTATTCGTGGTTTTCTCTTTGATGGGATGATGAGATGCACTGGGCTCTGAGCATTTTTTGCAGTTTTGATGGAAATGCATTTGCCTAGAAAGCATTGTCTGACTATTTCAATCGTTCCTTGTTTTCTTTAATCGTTGAAACTTTGTTTTTATTAACCGTATTAATCGATGCCTCCAATCTTCTCAACATCAACATATCTAAATAGCCAAACGGCAGGGAATTTTATGTAAATTGCTGGTAAATAATTTGCAATCCTTGGTTCTAAATCAGCAATCTCTCGATTCTAAGTTGCAATCCATGAGAGTTAGAAATCATTGATATCAAGGTGAAGTATTAAAAACTTGATAACAATCTTCCACCATTCAGTAAACAAATCTACTTCAGAGATCAATGTTGTCTTCCTCCCACAAAAGATCCACCATCACCTTGCCCATCTACCAATTAGTCAAACACCTTTGCTTTCCCATTCAATGATCACTTCTTTGGTTTGTTATTTGATTAGGCGAAGAGTTTACCTTCCCCCTTGACCTTGACAACTGCAACACCTTGCCTTCAAGTCTTCAACACTTTCATCTATAGCAAGTATAGCTCCTCCACTAATGAACATGTTCGCTAGCCCAATTGGTGAAAACTTGAAACCAATGTCCATGATTGGCATCAATGGCATCAGACTTTTGGGTCATTAGCAGTAGCTTCTCAGACTGTTGGAGATGGACTGCATGCTCTTTGGCCATGCCTATCTCCTTAGCCTCGTCCATAAATACCCATTCAATGTCATGTACATGGACCTTGCAAGACAATGGCTTGCAACAAATTGTGTAGCCTCTAATCAGCTGTACTTAGATCCCATCCTACTCCTTGGCAATTGAAAGCTCCTCCGACACCTCCAAACTGCATGGAAAAGTTTAAAGAGTGTTAACATAAGAGCAGCAATACCTTGTTTATGTTCCAGATCTTTAGAATGGTTTAAGATCAATAGTAGAAATCATCACCTGTTACTGCGAGCAACTAAGTATTGCTTCCGAACCAATGGTAGAATTTGAGATCAACTAATTTTTCAGATTACATACCTACTCTCCTAAAGATATCTGCCAAGTCCCAAGGAAGAAGTCATTGCACTGCTGCATGCTAAATATCAATCCTGTTCCATTGAAGTTCTTGACAAGGGACTCGACTCCACCTCCGAATTCCTTGCTGATAAGTTCAACTGACTGGAATTATCATCGGTACATGTACGCAAAGATATATACATTCGTATGAAATCAGAAAGGCATTGAAACTTACATGTATAACATCCACCTTGGTCCCTGTGATTCCCTTGTCAAGATGAAAATGCATTATCATGGAACTCTGCTGCTTGATCTGGATGAGCAAGACCAATGCCACCATGAACTATGTTAACCGAAGCCTTAAGGTCAACATGGGTAGTTGCAGGCCTCACTCCACCCACAAGTTTCACAAAGAGCTTGCCGTAAGAATAGGAAGGATGAGAGCATACGAATTCAATTCAGCAATTTCTAAGAGTACCCACACTGCCTGATGGTCTCATGTTGCAAATTTGAACGAGACTTACCAACCCACATGGTAGACCACCATGATTTCAACCTGAAGAGACTAAGGAAATTTCTGCCACTCAATCTACCCAATGAGTTCATATGCATATCAGAAGGGCATGGTTTTGCAAAGCCAAGGAATCTCCCCCTTGTGTGATTGGGAGTTTACTCTCTGAAGCAGAGAAGGTGGTGCAATATTGGAAGATTGACATGTTGAAGAAAAACTACTCAAGACTATGTGATCAGGAATGGCAGAACAGTGTGATTCCATGAACTCTGAGACTTCCATCAGACAATGAGAAAATATTTCTCATGGTTTAAGCTTGGTTTGTCTTGTCCTTATAGGTTGCGTGAAGCTGGCTAATTATGCAGTAGAAGTTCCGAGTTAGTAAAACGGCAACTGCAAACAAAAGACACCAAAAATACACTACCAAGTTATATAACAATCCATCAATTATATTTCCTACTTGTTCTAAGCCTTGAGATGCATACCCGTTCCACCAGGCACCTTCCTTAGTTTGCTTGTGAGAAACCCAAGCGGTTGTAAATTCTTTGAACATTGCTCACAAGGATACGAACGCAGTGGGCTGTGCTGCATGAACTTTGCAGAGCATGCCAGAGAACCAATAAACCATGTCAAGCCTCCCTTCTCTTATTTGTTTCTTTCCTTCTTGTTAAAGGTCCGTCTGGTCGAAATAAAATTAAGACAAATTATAGTTTACCTAATATGATTTAGCCTGATTAATTTTACCTCCTTGTACTTTAAATTTAAACACTTAAGCATTCTTTGGTTCAAATTAGATTACAACGGTTAATTTTTCATCCAAAGATAATAATAATATTTTTATTAATGCTAGTACTTTTTACTATGAATTAATTAGAAAATGACTAAATTGCTCCAGCCATCTTCAAATTAAACTATATTTATAGGAAGGTGACTAAGTCCTCTTATATTCAAGTTAACGATTGAATATGAATAACACTCCCTTCTTTAATTTAACATAATAACAATGGCTCGATTATAACTTACCCGATGCAACTCAAATTCACACAACTGTTAATAAGCCATTAACAAAGATATAAAAATACTTCGAAACTTCTATAGAAACACAATTTGACGATTGTAAGAGTAAATTAGTCATTTATAATTTTCTTATGACGAAAAATATTAACACTAAGAATAGACAACATTAATTATAGCATGTTCACTGTTAATTTTAGATGAAAAAAATCTAACAATTATGCTTTGATGTAGACGGCAGGAGAGTTAACTGCTTAAATTCACTGCACATAAGGTAACTGACAAAATCACAAGTAGATAAACTGTAATTTGCCTTGATAACAGTAATACTACCAGCAGCACATTGTTCTCTATTTTAACCAGTCATGTGTTTCAAGAGAACTAGGAGCTTCAAAATTGTTCACAAACTCAATAAGCAAAAGCTAAATCAGAGACACCACCATTGCCTTCCTCCCATGCAAGATCCAGTGTCAATTCTCCATTACTCCCCCACTCAAATTTCTTATCAGCCCCATTTAATAAGACCATCTTCGGTTTCTGGCTTGAGTAAACTAATAATTTCCCTGCACCCTTCACCTTCACTATAACTAACTCTCCATCTTGATTTCCCCATGCTCAATAATCTCATGTACTGTTCCTCCACAATTCAACATATTAGCTAGCCCAATTGCTGCAAATTTGATGCCATACCCAAGCTCTGTAATTGGCACAAAGCTAAAGATCTCAAAGGAAGAAGGTTGGACTGTTACTTTGATAGCATCTGAGTTTGGACTCATCAGTCGTAGCTCCTGTTCTTGGCTAAGATACACAGCATACTCTTCAGCTTTACCCATATCCTTGGCTTCTTTCTTCTGCTGCCATTCAATGTTACAAACATGGACAGTACCAGATACTGGCTTATAACATTCTGGGTAGCCTCTTACCCTCTGGTCTTTTGGATCCCATCCTGCTCCCTGGCAATTAAATGTTCCTACCACTCCTCCATACTGCAATTATGTTTTAACACAAAATAAGATGATGCAGAAACCTTACTAATCGTGTCAATACTTATCGAAAAAAATAGTTCAGATTACCTTGTTTATATTCCAAATTTTGAGGATGGTCTCACAGTCAGAAAGAGGATTCTTAAAGAGGCAGTCTCTTGTAGGGAGAGCAAAATGCTGGCACCTAGGAATGGTTCCATCAGGGAAAACAAGCTTCTTTATGAGATCAAAGTTATGACAGCCGACCGAGTCATTCACGTAGATCGGTCCGCCGCAGATAGCCCGAGAGCCTGCATGGAATTCTGCGCAAGCGTGATCGGACTTGAACATGTCCCAATCTGGCTGCACTGTCTGACCCATCCACATGCTATTGTATGCAAAATGAATCATATGAACACCTTGCAACCAATAGACACCAGTTGGGTCTCCATTTGGGTCCCTAAACCAGAAGTCATCACCTGATAACATAATTGACTGTTTAGTGATTACATAGATAAACGATATGGTTAAACTTTTGCATGTTTAAGTATCCAAAAGTTCAAATTCTATACCTACTCTTCCTAGAGATATCTGCCAGGTACCAAGAAAGAAGAAGTCATTGCAGTGTTGCATGCTAGATATGAGTCCATTTCCCTTGAAGTTCTTCTGAAGAGAACCTGAAAGCCCTTCATAATAGGCCTTTGCAAGCCCGACGCGACCTCCATAGGCCTCACCAAAAAATTCAATTATCTGCAGTACTAAAACTTATTTGTAAACCAAGATGCTTGAATATACATCCTCTAATCGATTGCTAGATCTTAGTTTTTAGGTTCACACTTACATCTACTTTAACTCCTGTAACACCTGCACTTGCAAGATATGAATGCATTGAGTTGTAGAACTCAGCTACCTGATCTGGACGAACTAGACCAACACCATACTTTAAACACTTAGCGAGAGCACCATCAAACATTGTTCCTGCGAGACCAGGGGAGACTCTTGCAGAAACTATGGTAGAATCGAAACTGAGATGAATAGAATCAGGGCTCACTCCACCCCAAGCACCAAAAAGAGCTTGCCACACATAAACATCATCTAAACCCGTAAACCTCTTTCGCAAGTCCTTTATGAAATCTTTTAACCCCACATTTTCTGATTTGTAGCAGCTGTTATTACATCTCTCATTATCTACAGTTGATGCATTCACTTCTTCGATGCTACTAAGTTCTTTCTTCAGTTCTTCAATTCTGGAATCAAAGTCTGACAAGTTGATGATATCAGATTGCATAGCTTTTTCGCAAGCAGTCTGAACTTGCTCAAGTTCTAATCCTTTCGCTTTCAGCACATCTGCCATCTTGGCATCGTAAGAAGGAGCATTGGGGCCTAGAAGAGTACCTCCTTTGTATTTCCTGAATTTGTCGTGCTCCTGGAACATACTGAGTCTTGTAGCAACACCCTCAGCTCGGCCCGACACGGTGTTCCTTCCATCCTTAACTCGATTACTATCATCAAACTTAGTACTTTGCCATCCATCATCAATTATAAGAAACCTCAGTGGTACTCCACCCTCAGCAAAATCCTTCACTCCATGCCAGAAAACCTACCGGCTCGACAGTGAAGTGAAATGCATCCCAAGTGCACCAACCAAACTTGTCTACAATACTAGGTAAAGTCTTCTCTTCCAACAGCCTAAATGTATTCAGATGGACTCTAACAGAACAATATGCTTCCTTCATTAAGGTGTAAGGACTAGCACTCACATGAACATATGCAATCGTATTGAAGGACGAAGCTCGCACTTTACTTGAGCCGCTCTCTGCACTGATCATAATATGGCCATCACTCCCTGGGTGGATTGCAGACCTGAATTTTCCTTCAATTATGGGAAGTATAAGAACATATGAACTTAATTCTGTCACATCTAGTAGTATCCACTGAGTCTCCATCTGCAAATCAGAGCTGGAATTTCCGACCCACATGGTAGACCACCATGATTTAAACCTGAAAATACTAAGAAACTTCCTTCCATTGAACTTACCAAATGAGTTCGTCAGCCTCTCTGATGCCTCTGCTTTAGTAAAACCAAGGAAGCCTCCCTTATGAGACTGAGACTTTACTCACTGATACAGTGATGGAGGGGCACTAGAAGCTTGACATAGTGAAGAAAAGCTACTGAAGGCGACATTGTCAGGTATGTCGTGAAGTATGTTAACTTGATTAACGCTGAGTTCTCCATCAGATAAGGTGAAAAGATTTTTCATGCTTTCTGTCTGGGTGTTGTTGTTGCTTCTGTAAGGGACACAATGAACAGAAAAACAAATGGGAGTAAGAGATATTAGATTAAATTCTTAAGTAAAAATATAAAGATAGTTTCTTTACTTTGATGGATCAAGTTCATTGTTTGCATTTATAAGTGTCGATATATGATCAAGAAAATCAAACCCGAATCTTAATTTGAGATATCGAGCCACTTCTATGCTCATGAATGCAAAGAAAGAGGTACTGATGAAAAGATGATTAGCTTTAAAGCTAGGCGCAACTGAAATCTCCTTTCTGGAAAAACCAAAGATATTGTCATAAAATGAAAAAAAAAATGCAGCCAGAATCCAAGTAGATAGTGTTTCTAAACAAATATCATTGACAAATTTAATTGAGGTAACGTACAATGTATGACGTAAATGGGATCCTGTAACTAGAAAATATTTCAGAGGAACAGTTAAAAGAATGACATTGGAAATAAAATCCACGACAATTCAAAGTCCCGAAATCCTAGAACAGGAAAGGCAACATCTTTGGAGGTATATAACATAAAAAGAGACAAAATGACAATTATTATGCATCTATTTGTCAAAAAGAACCGGTCATGCATTAATAGCATTGACAACGAAGCTTCATTTGCCTGCCTTCTCAATAAAGAGTACACATTTAACCAACTGCAAATAATTTGCAAATGACTAATAGATGAATCAAACAACTAGTACTCTTCTCAGTGCTCAGAATCAAATACAAACACTGTTATGGAAACTACAATTTCTGTCATAAATCCAGAAGTTCCATTCAAATAAGTGATATAAGACATTGAAAATAGGATACATACCAAGTATCCTCCCAACGAGTTGCAGAGTGCGGACTATGTACAAATTTAAGGTTCAAATGTTTGGAAAGGTATGAGGACTTTTGCATGCATACTTCAAACTCTTTTGACACTTGGAAAGTGTCTTTGTTTCTTCTATCAGTTCCCAGTAAATAATAGCAGCTGGAAGCTGGTCATGATGGATTTTGGAGATATTACACGTCTCTTTCTATTGTTTCACCGC
Source organism: Typha angustifolia (assembly GCF_048772165.1). NCBI lineage: Eukaryota > Viridiplantae > Streptophyta > Magnoliopsida > Poales > Typhaceae > Typha > Typha angustifolia. The sequence goes on along the minus strand of NC_133252.1, from coordinate 2,010,694 downwards.
TTTGCCGCTTAAAGACTTTGGGCTTCGTCAGTGATAATAACATCAGCATAGCACTAATTTCACCCTCAGTATTATATTACAACCCTAAGAATAAAAGAACACTAACTTGGCCCTGATTCCCTGAACTATCTTCAGTCTAATAATCTCAGGGTGCAGATTGCTACATTTTTCAACAGTGTAAAGGGACACTCAAATATTACTCCAGTAGTTGAATCCTATTAATTCATAACGTCCCCTTTGGATGTTGGAGTTGCTATTTTAATAAAACTTTCATTGAAATACTATATATACATAATTTGAATCCGTTGTAACCTATTTCTTGAGAGAATTGTCAAGCTGAATATTAAAAAAAGGCTTGGATAAAACCGGCACAGAAGTGAAGATATATGATCCAACATTATATCAGAAAAATATGGGAGGGCACAGACATAAAAAATAATTTTAGAAAGGTATGCAAATAAATGTTTACTTGTGGAGGGACGTAAGCAGTATTAAGTAATTTTAAGGGTATACAAGTCCAAAATAAAATGAGAATTATGCCTATGATTTAATTCTGCCAATAGGATACCACCTGCTCAGACATCATTCAAAATATTATTCAAGTCTTCAATCTGATGGTACAATTTTGAGTATCTTTTGCCTCTTCCAACTTAAAAGATATCTTCAGAATAAAATTTCATGGCATTTAAGCCTACATTATGACGAAAACTCTTACAAAGGAACAATATTACAGAACAAAGAAATATGTAATTTGTTCAGGGGTTGTATCTTTGTAGAACTTTATTAGTTAATTTGAAATACTAAATCTTCCTTTGCATGAAACGTATTGTCTACAACTTGGATGAGGGCCTTGAACTTCGACCTTGTATAAATTTCTGCATATTTGCAAATTGCTCCTTGGTCATGTTGGTATAATAGCTATGAGCTCTTTCCTGAAACCAAAAATACATTTAAGAGAATAAGGATGGCAGCATTTACAAGAACAGTAATTGAAGGAAGAGGAACAATTCAACTGTGCTGCCAACTAAATATATTAGACATATTTATAATAAATTATAAACTCTAATATATTCTATCCTCATAGCAGCTAGTGTATGAGATAAATGCAACAGTATATCATTCACAGATTCATTAGGAATAATATCAACAGGCTAGTTTGACGCTTAGATTGTTCAAAGGTATATAACTCAGTTTCAAAGCCGCAATCTATCTTCTTTCTTTCCTTTACAAAAATATAGTATCTGTTTAAGCTAGTCAGCACAGCATATCTATACGCCATCCTACTACATGAATTACGCAGACCAATCTTATTTATCTTCAGACTTTAAACGACCTTTTACTGAAACCTGTTCTTCAACCAACTACTGCCATCATAATAATAAGATGAACAATATCTTTATTTGTTAGCCTACCAGCTATTTCAGAGTGTTGATTTCTAGTTACAAGTCAGAACAGTGTAGAGATATATTACCTTTTCAATAGCAAGAGCATTGCCCAAGTCCAGCTTGAAACCATCATTTATAACTGATTTGTACCTCAAGACCATATCTTGGTTGTTTCTTGCAATGGCCTCTGCTATCTCTTTCGCTTTCTTCAACACTTCGCTGTTGTCCACAATATGATTAACAAGTCCCCATTTCTCTGCCATTTCTGCAGTTATTGCCATACCACTAAGTGACACTTCTCGAGCCCTATTCAGCCCAATGATGCGTGATAGCTTTTGTGAAAGGCCCCATGATGGAAAAATACCAAACCTGGATCATCATTTTCATTATCAGTTAATAAATTCAATAATGAATGGAAACAAAAGCCAATAAAAGAAAATTTTAAAGTGATATATAGCATTTCACAATCCAAAGTAGCTAAATTGCTTCGCTGCTTGTTTCATGGAATTTCGCAGTATAAACAAGATAATACTAACAGACAAGTCTTTGGACAATAAATTTATCCTACCCTCCACAGACAATCATCATAGATGAGAAGACGAACAATTCATTCAAGAATGAACTCAGTGAATGCATGTTCTACTAAGCTGAATGGTGACATATAATCAACAACAAACTAATAGACCAATTCAAAACCAGGATGAGATATACTGTCAGTCCACTTGGAACTAAATCTGTTGCCAATCATCTTGGTTCTCTGGCTTTCCAACAATCCAAGTAAACTCATGTGCTATGCAAACAAAAGATCCATGTGTAATATGTAACCAAGTTTTTTCTTTCAATATATACATAAAGGAAACAAACTAACATAAAAAAGTACTCTTGGAATACATAGATCCACACACAGCCTAATTATTGCTATAACATATTTCATATCACACCATATTAAGGCATCCAAACTGCTGACAAACAGATAGTTTCAGAAATTTCAAAACGGATTCTAAATTTAGAATTGAATTTGAAAATTTTGAAATTTCTTAGCCTAGAACGGATTAAAACTTTAAATTCTAGAAGAGAAGCTAAGAGGACGGCGAATTACTCACTTCGCGTGCGTGTCGATGAACTTGGCATCGCGTCCAGCGACCAGCACGTCGCACGCGAGCGCGATCTCGAACCCGCCAGTGACCGCAAACCCGTTCACCGCACCAATGATCGGCTTCCGGCACATCTCCATCTGCGCCACGGGGTTGGCGGCGGGATCTTTGACGTCGCCCTTGAAGACCTCCTCCGCCGCCGTCAGATCGACGCCGGAGCAGAAGGACCTCCCCCGGCCGGCGAGCACCACCGCCGCCACCGACTCGTCGGCGTCGAGCCGCCGGAATGCGGCGGCGAGGGAGATCATCATGGGTCGGGTAAGGGAATTGAGGGATTTGGGTCGGTTTATGGTCACGACGGCGACCGGCGAGCCGGGCCGGTCGCGTTCGACGAGGATGAGATCGTCCAGCGAGGAGGGCTCCATTCGGGAAATAGACGGCTGAGGAAGTGGGATTGGGAATTGGTATTGCGTGTCGTCCGGGTTTATGGAATGAGGTAGTTCAGATCGGCGCGATTTTATTACGTTGGAATGCGTATAATTTATCCCGACTTTTTGGTCTCATGTGACTAAAGTGCCCTTTGGGGGTTAGATAATTTCTTTATTGCCCTTACGTGGATAGACTTGCCGGAGATGACTTGACGTCACCCAATAGATTATTAAAAGGACAAAAATAACCATTACATTAACATATTAAAAGATACATTTTATCATTTGCACCTTGAACCCAAAAAAGAAGAAGAAGAAAAATTCTCCTCTTAAACTAACAAAAATTTTGCAACTAAAAACGTTATCTACAGATCAATTTGTTTACCGGCTTGTAAGCATAAACATCAAACATGAACATAAAAAATCCAGCCCATAGAAGAAGAATATTTCATTCAAATCAAAGTAAGCTGATCGTTGGATACATTCTTTTGGTAACTCCATTCAGAAAATTGAAGTACAGAGGTAAATCTGGAGCAGGAAGTCTCAAGAATTGACTAATTGCCGCACATTCATTGGAGAAATATCAGCTAAGTCACCATGGAGCAGTCGTCGAGCTATGATAGTATTAGCTGCATCACTGGGATGGTATGGATCCCAGAAGACATACTTGGATCTATCAGGGCAGACTTTAGATGTTGGACCGCATGGTAAAAGACCTCCAAACCGACCTCCAACGAAGCAACAGGCAGAATCAGCAACCTCAAAACCTACAATTTCCAAATGCGAATCTTAGTCGAATACGAATCAATAATTTTATGCTCGTAAATCATTACAATTTCATGTAGTACCATAATATTCATAGTTCTGGAAGATATCTGATACAATGCGGTACACATCTGCATACAAGAAGAGTGATCCTTCAAGATTTGAGCTAAGTTCATTTATAAGATCCTTCAACCTCTTGTTGTAGTATTGAGCTAATTGATCTGGAAAATCGGCACAGTTACTGCCTGCTAATGGATGTATCTCCCTTACATAGGGGATACAGCCGATAGGCCCAACATTTGCCACAACAATTTTCCGCGCATCCAATGAATATAGTCTCTGCAGGATATTAAGTGATATTAGCTATTAGCTACCATGGCTTAAGCATGGCAATTCTTGTCGAACCGTAATTGATTACAAAAAATTGAATAGGGTAATGGGGAATTACTGTTAGTTGTTGCCGATATTTTGAGATCATGGCGTCTACAAACATTTCAGGAGATACTGATGCTCTTTCAGGCACTGAGAGTACAGGAGTGAGGTAATTGTTGATGAAATCATTAGAGCCCATAGTGACTGAGTAGAGAGCTTTCCTTAACAAGCTCACAGCTGACGGCATCCCAAGACTTGAGATTATGTCCTGCCTGTTGTTTGCGAAGTTATCTATCTGTGCATCCAAGTTGATACGCCCACCCTGAGAGACATTTAAGAGTCATGTCATTACAAAGAAACAAGCTATAGACGCAATAAAACCAACAGGGACCCATTGTTGCATACTTTGCACAGGAAAACATGCACATGTAAAATTTAGAATGAGAATATGGGAAAGAAAGATATCCAACTGAATAGAAACCAGTAGATGCGCATCCTTTCTAATTAAATGACTTTGATCGTTAAAGTACTCATTTGGTATCAGTTCCATTGATGAAGTCTGCACTCTGCTTTTAATATCATTTTTGGTTTCATGAAATGCATGTGATGTCATGCTAAACACACCCTTAAAATTGAGTTCTTATAGTGAAGATTATAAGATGTAAATTTGGAGCAAAAGGGATTAAAGACTAGTTTAACTGATGAGCAAATTATGCTTACAAAAAAGTTCCCTGTTTGATTGAGAATCCCTCCTGCTCCGGATGCATAGTTGACACCTTTCAGTACCACAGCCCCAGTTGTATCCGGAGCCAAATAAGGAGGCGAGAATCCTAATCCCAACTCTTGACCTAAATAATCAAAATGGGGTCCATCAAATTAGAAAAAGTTCCATGTTAAAATATGGAGATAACAACAAACGAATCACTTGAGTGAAATATAAGATTTACCAAGTATGTCAACAATTGTTCGTCCATTGGTGAAGCGGCCAGTTGGTTGATGACTCGGAAAGTCAATACCATTTGGTCGGAGATTAGCCTTAGATAAGGTGGAAATATAGTTATTGTTTCCAGCATCAACTAAAGAATCCCCAAAAATAAAATTAGCTGGTAAGTCATCACCAGAACAATTACCTAGCAAGAAATAACCTACTATCATGACAAGAAATTCAAGTGCAAGGCAACAGTTGGAAAGAGAACCCATCTTTCTTCTATTCAATGTCATCAAGACAAGGTTGAAAACAATCTAAACAAACCACAAATCGAATTACTTCCTATACTCTATCCACTTCGGATTACACTACCAAAGACAAAGTATGACTTTTCTTCATAACCAACATAACTAAGAAAGTACTAGTACTAAAGAAGTTGCACCAAATCCCCCAAGAACACAGAAGGCCCAGAGGAGAACTATAAAGCAGTGTACAGCCAGAGACCTAAAAGGATCAAAATGTCGAGAAGAAACTTAGGCAAGAAGGGACCAAAGAACCAAGGAACCAGAAGCCCAGAACTGAGTATCCAACACCCACTTGCCTCTGTTCTTATAATGGCATGGGGAGAACATGGGCATTGAATGGCGTGAGGTCTGAAGACATAGACTGAGGTAGGCAGAGCAGCTTTTAATCGAGAGACCCGAGGGCGGAGAAGAAGGAAGATGGGCGATTTGGCCCATAAAAGAGGCTCCCCCTCGGTTGCCAAATATGGCGGGAGCTGCCATCACGGTTTACTGTTTGATAAAGTTATCTGTTGCACCGCGGGAGCTCTTTTTTTATCTTAAAATATAAGATAGCATTCAATAGTCTTGAACTGGCACCAATCAACGTTCAAAATTTTTAAAATTTTAAACCCAACGGCCACCAACCAGGCCATTTCCTTATCATTAATGTCCCCTTAGCATTCTATCAATTACTTCTTTAAGCAATTAAACAATACAAATATATCTACACAAAGAAGGTGAGTAAATTCTTTTTTTATATATAAAATAATTCAATCTTTTTACTCCATATATATATATACGAATAGTTGGCACCTCTCATTGCACATGAACCGAATATGCACTCTTACTTAGAAACCTTGCAAAAATTAAAGATATTTTGCAGTTTGAACCTTGTAAATCATGCAATATTATCTGAACCAAAATTCCACATCTATAGGTTCTTGAATGAAAACTTTAACAAATTAAAGGATTTGCATTTAGAAACTTCTTATTTATGCAAATATTACTCAAATCGAAAATACACTTTTCCATAGGGTGTTAAATGAAAAGCTCACCAAAAACTAACAAAATTTACATTTAGAACCATGTATTTCGTAATATTATTTGAACCATAAATTCACAAAAATATAGGGTGTTATCAGCAAAAATTAAGATATTTACATTTAGCACCCTGTATTTCGTAATATTATTTGAACCATAAATTCACAAAAATATAGGGTGTTATCAGCAAAAATTAAGATATTTACATTTAGCACCCTGTATTTAGTAATATTATTTGAACCATAAATTCACAAAAATATAGGGTGTTATCAGCAAAAATTAAGATATTTACATATATCACCCTGTATTTCGTAATATTATTTGAACCATAAATTCACAAAAATATAGGGTGTTATCAGCAAAAATTAAGATATTACATTTAGCACCCTGATTTTTTGCAATATTATATGAATAAAAATTCACATAACTATAAGGTGCTAAATGAAAAGTTCACTAAAAACAAGGAAATTTACATTTTAAACACTATATTTCGAATATTATTTGAACTAAAAATTCACATAATATAGGTAGGGGTGGCAATCGGTCGGGTTACCCGGGTTCGGGTCGGGTCAGATTCGGGTCGGGTTAAGAACACAAATACAACTCGTTTATTAAACAGGTAACACGACACGACCCGTTTAACCCATTTAATAAATAAATTATATTTTTTATATAACTCGTTTAACCCGACATGACTCGTTTTAACCCGTTTAATAAATATGTTATATTTTTTATTCACCCATTTAACTCATCAATACAACCCATTTGACTTTACATCCATTTAACCCGTTTACAGTTAATCCGTGTAATACAACACCCACAAAAACAAAATATCACACATTTACACAAATCCAGCATAATTTACAATATTGTAGGAAATTTTAGTAAAAATAAATTTAAATTGGCTCAAGCTTCAGCGTTGGTATTGGCGAAGCGGCAGCGGTGGAGGCAAGGCTCCAAGAGTTGGCTCCCATGGCGCGAGCTTCGGATTTGCTGAGGCGGTCGATGCGGCTAAGGACGGAGAGGCGGTTGGAGGAGAATGAATGTAGCAAAGAGAGGAGGGGAGGGCAGGCGAAAACGGGGACAAGGACGGGGATGGAGGCATCGTGGCAAGCGGAGAGAGTGGAGAGGGTTAGTAGGTTAGGTTACTTTATAATATATATATATATATATATATATATATATATATATATATATATATAAACTGGTTGGTGGGTTGACCCGACCTAACTCGACCTAACTCGTATAATTAAACATGTCAAAATGGGTCAGTTGTATAAACCCGACACGACCCGTTTATTAAACGAGTTAGGCGGGTTGACCCGTTTATGACCCAAATCCGATTATACCAAATCCAAACCCGATTAAATACCGGGTTATCGTGTTGGATTATCAAGTCGAGTCAAATTTTGCCACCCCTAAATATAGGGTGTCAAATAAAAATGTTACCGAAACTAAAGAAATTTATATTTAGCACCCCGTAAATCCTAACGCTATTTGAACTGAAATTTCACATAAATATAGGGTGTTAAATGAAAACTTCACAGAAATTTGTAATTAACGCCCTGTATTTATGCGAAATTACTTGAACCAAAATATTCACATATACAGGGTCTTAAATGAGAATTTTACCAAAAAATAAAAGAAAGTTACAAGTAGGCCCGTATTTATGCAATATTCAGATCTGAAAATACTCTTATCCATTGCAGGTGTTAAATAAAAATTCACCAAAACTAAGGACATCTACATATAATACCCTGTATTTCTATAATATTATTTCAACTGAGAGTTCACATAAATAAAGAGAGTAAAATGAAAAATCCATCGAAAGTAAAGAAATTTTTAACGCATGTATTTATGCAATATTAAATTTACATGTGTATACATAGGGTGTTAAATGAAAATTTTATTGAAAGCTAAAGAAATTTGCATGTAGCTCCCTATATTGCAATATTAGTGGAATATAATTTATTTAGTTACAGGGTGTCAAATGAAAACTTAACAAAAAATTAGCCTTCTGTATGTATACAATATTATTTAAATAAAAAACTCTCTCTCTCTCTCTCTCACACACACACACATAATATATTAGGGTGTCAAATTAAAAATTCACCAAAAATTAAAGAATAAAAGCTGTATTTAGCTCCCCCTATCTATGTATCTTGAAGAGAAAACTTACATATATATAAGGTATTTTTTTTTAGAGCAAATGCATCACTTTCACTTAATTTCTTTTCTACTTTGCCGCTTTCTAAGCTCTTTACCTTCTTCCTCGTCCCTCAAGCCTTCATACTTCTGGGCACTTCCATCTCTCTCTCTCCCTTCCGCGTCCTCCCATGGAAATTTACTAAACATAATCCCCTATAATCATTTGTAAATTTGATTTATAGCTTACATTATGGACCGATAGAACTCAATCACAGATTATAATAATAGTAAAGTCTATTCGATAGTATCCTAATGATGACTAGGAAAATGATAGAGGGGAATATGAAGATAGTAATGGGCAATTTAACAAAGGAATGGATCACATGCAACTAAATTAATAACAACAGATACAGCTAACTACCTTAGAGAAAGTTTGGCATAAACTTTAAAGAAGCTTTTGGTGGTACCTTACCTTCCTCAATGGGCAATCAATGAAAACGATCTTTTCTTTTTCCGAGAGAACAATTCATTCATAATAATAGATTGATGAACCCATTCATGAAAGTAACCTAAGTGTGTGAAACTTTAAAGAAGCTTTCCTTTTCCATTCAGCTAATAGATCTGCCAATTATTTTTGACTAGGCTCAACTAATAGGTTCAGTTTCTATCTTTCCCATCAAGGCTAGGAGTTCAAATCCAATTGCTTCATATTTATGGATAAGTTAATCAAACCGTCTAATTAATTTTATTGTCCAACCTATATAATATACTAACTTCTGAGCGATAAAAAAAGAAAAAAAAGGAACAATTACTCTTGACTGGGTATATTATTATCTATCTTTATTTATTTTTTTAAAGTAAAAATTTAATACTGTCTAGTTTACTAAATATTAATGCTATTGAAATTCGAATTCGAAAATTTTTACACATTATGGAGCACTTTGCTAGTAACTTGAAAAGGGGTCATCTGAACTTTTTCTTCATTAGCTAAATCATAGTATCATTAGAGTAGTCAAACAAGTTAGATTAATTAGACTTTAACTCCCAGCTTAATATCACTTCATTTGATTAATTAGTTGGGAAAATTTAAAAGACCCAAACATAGATGAACAGAATATGGTTTGCCTGGTTTAAACTACTTCCCGCCTTCTTCTCCCCACCTCTACTAGAAAGCAACGGAATAAAAGGAGGGCCTTTTATTAAACCCTCTCTTTCTCTCTCTCTCTCTCTCTCTCTCTCTTACTCTCTTTCTCCATGACATTGTGAGTAATCTTGCAAGCAACCAAACATGTCATCATCTTCTTCTTTCTCCCCTCTCCTTAGCTCATGGGCAGCTATAATCCTTCTCCTCTCGCTCTCCTCCATCTTCGGAGGAGCTCTCGCCGGCACCCACAAGGCAAATATCATCATCGATGCCCCCCTCCTCACTTCGAAGATTCAAACAAATCGCTCGTTACTCATCGGTCCGTCGGAAGAATTCAAGACGGTTCAGGCTGCCATTGATGCCGTCCCCGAGGGAAATTCGGATTGGATTATTGTTCATATCAAGGCAGGCGTTTATAGGTATATATTTTTCACTCCATATCAACGAAAATTTGTCAAAAATACCCTATGTTTTATTTATTTATTTATTTATTTTATTGTCATCCACAAGCTACTATATGGATATTTATCTTTGGGCCTTGGATTTTATTTTTAATACCTCAAAAAAAAAATGGTCATAGATATTTATCATATATATGTCATACTAACTATAGATGCAAAATAATTTTAATACGTCTCAGTAAGTTTTTTAAATTAAGATAAAAATAAAGGAGGAATCATCTTTTAAAGTCAAATGAGAGGTACTTTAAATACATAAATTTTTTTTGAAAAAATTATAAATATTCGCTATTTTATTAGCTACTGTTAGATTAAAATTTAATCCCAAGTATTTTTAAGATATTAAATATTCATTTGATGGGGTTGAGAATGATAATAAAGAAAAAATGTTGGATAATTTTACAAAATCTCCTCACTACAAATATCATGAATACTCTCTATTTCTATTTAAGGCTCGAATGAAAGTGATATATATTCTTTTATTATGAAGTTATCTCCGAGGTAATGTTATAGTTTCACATAGCGACATTATTGAGTGAATTAATTTTGCAGAGAGAAGGTTGTGATACCAGAGAACAAGCCTTACATATACTTGAGAGGCAATGGCAAGGGAAGGACAACCATAGTATGGAAAGAGAACTCCAACAACAACACAGAGTCTGCAACCTTCAGTGTGTGGGCTGACAACTTCATTGCCTTTGGCATTAGCTTCAAGGTCTAGTCTCCTTTTTAATCTTTCTAACTTCCTTTCCATGTGGATATGCTAACCATCTCTCATGCAAACTAAGAGTTTCTATTTATTTATAAGATAAATTACAATTTACTTATAGTGGTTTAGGCCAACTTACCTCCATACGGTTTAAACTTAAGCATTTAACACCTCTATAGTTCAGACCAAGTTGCAATTATTAGTCAACCTTTAGTCGAATAAAAAAAATTAATTACTCTCAATGGTGTAATTTCGTCATTTTATAATTTATTCTTAGTAGAAACTATTACGGCCAATAAAGCTTTGTTATTCTTTAAGTCAATGACAAATGGATGAACTGTAATTTGTCGATAGAATGATGCGTCGATGGGATTGCGGAACACGCCGATGAACCAGTCGGTGGCGGCGCTGGTCTCCGGCGACAAGAATGCTTTCTACCACTGTGCCTTCTATAGCTCTCACAACACCCTCTTTGATCGGAAGGGAAGGCATTACTATGAGAGCGCCTACATTCAAGGCAACATCGACTTCATCTTTGGCCGGGGCCAATCCATCTTCCAGGCAAGTGCTCACTATGTTATCATCTCGTTGATCACTAGATGGAAACTTCAATGGCAGCTCGATCGAGTTTAGAAATCAAAGATTCTCCTCACGTATCTACACGTTTAATGGAATGCAGAGCTGCGAGATATTCGTTCTTCCGGACAGGAGGACAAAGATCCTCGGATCCATCACAGCTCACAACAGGCAATCTGAAGACGACCAAAGTGGCTTCGTCTTCTTGAAAGGAAAAGTTTACGGAGTCGGCGACGTCTTCTTAGGCCGAGCAAACGAAGCTTATTCCCGGGTTATTTTTGCAAAAACGTACCTCTCCAGGACCGTCAACCCCGCCGGTTGGACCAACTGGAGCTACGACGGCAGCACCGAGTAAGCCAATATCTCGAATCTAATTAGAAATATTTTAAATATAAAGAGAGAAAACATATATAAAAATAAAAAAATAAAGAAATGAATCAATGTTAGGATTTATTTTGATCTTTGATGAGTTTGCTTACAAATGTTTGGATGGTGAATGCAGCAATCTGCTACTCGGACAGTATGACTGCCGTGGACCGGGTGCTGACGTGGAACGTCGTGTGAAATGGTCACGACAGCTCAGCAAGGAAGAGGCATCTCCATTCACCACCATAGATTTCATCAAAGGCAAGGAATGGTTGCCTGTTTACTACTACTGAGATCGATCGAGCAGATTGATCTTTAATTGTTGTATCTCTCTGAGTACGTAATCCGTTTAATTTTTTAGATCATGTATGATGATACATGGAAACTTATTTAATGTAAGTCTTACATGGTGTTCTCAGTTTTCCTCTTAATATAATGAGAAGAGTATATATATTTCTCTTGACCATTAATTGATAGTGTTCTTCTTGAAGTACGTACGTTATCGGTTATGTACTTTCTTTCTTTTTCTTTGATAGGCCATGAATCTGCAGTAGAAATGAATCAAAATCTTATATCTAAGACCGGAGAAATTTAAATATATAACCTATATTATGGACTGATAAAATTTCGACCATCACACTATAGTGGTGGTGATCTAAAGCAAGAACTACTTTGTTAAGAGAATGTATGTTATTTTGGTTATCTACCAAAATAATATGGACATAAACATAGTGAGCTTAGATCATCGGAAGCAAACTCTTATTGATCATGAAGTGCAAAATACTCAAATACATAGTTGTTACAGTAAAATGAACTTAGGTTGCAGAGAGAGTAATTTCCCCTATGTATAGTACACAACTTAGGCTCTCCACATATTGATGCATACTTACTTAAAAACCACCACCACCTCCTCCTCCTCCTCCTCCAAATCCTCCACCACCACCAGCACCGCCACCTGCACCACCTCCAAAGCCACCGCCACCGCCAAGTCCTCCGCCGCCTGCTCCGAATCCGCCACCGGTACCACCGCCAACGCCTCCGCCACCTCCTGCTCCACCACCAAATCCTCCACCGGCACCTCCTCCAGCTCCTCCGCCAACACCACCGCCAAATCCGCCACCTTTGCCGCCGCCGATGCCACCACCAATTCCTCCGCCTTTCCCGCCACCAAAGCCACCACCAGCTCCACCACCAGCACCTCCACCGGCTCCAACGCCAACGCCGCCGCCTTTGCCGCCACCGAATCCACCACCAACACCTCCACCGGCGCCACCACCTCCTCCTACCCCTCCACCAGCTCCGCCACCAATGCCACCGCCAGATCCTCCACCGACACCACCGCCAAATCCACCACCTTTTCCGCCACCCAAGCCACCACCGGCACCTCCACCAGCACCACCACCAACGCCCCCGCCAACCCCACCTCCTTTGCCACCGCCAAATCCACCACCAGCACCTGCACCTCCACCAGCTCCACCACCAGCACCTCCTCCTCCACCAGCACCACCACCAACCCCCCCGCCAACCCCACCTCCTTTGCCACCGCCAAATCCACCACCAGCACCTGCACCTCCACCAGCTCCACCACCAGCACCTCCTCCTCCACCAGCACCACCACCAACCCCCCCGCCAACCCCACCTCCTTTGCCACCGCCAAATCCACCACCAGCACCTGCACCTCCACCAGCTCCACCACCAGCACCTCCTCCTCCACCAGCACCACCACCAACCCCCCCGCCAACCCCACCTCCTTTGCCACCGCCAAATCCACCACCAGCACCTGCACCTCCACCAGCTCCACCACCAGCACCTCCTCCTCCTCCAGCACCACCACCAACCCCCCCGCCAACCCCACCTCCTTTGCCACCGCCAAATCCACCACCAGCACCTGCACCTCCACCAGCTCCACCACCAGCACCTCCTCCTCCACCAGCTCCGCCACCTACTCCACCACCAAGACCGCCGCCTTTTCCACCTCCAAATCCACCTCCAGCTCCTCCACCAGCACCACCACCTCCACCAAGTCCACCTCCAGCACCACCACCTCCTCCAGCTCCGCCACCTACTCCACCACCAAGACCGCCGCCTTTTCCACCTCCAAATCCAGCACCAACACCTCCACCAGCACCACCACCTCCACCAAGTCCACCTCCAGCTCCTCCACCAGCACCACCACCTCCACCAAGTCCACCTCCAGCTCCTCCACCAGCACCACCACCTCCACCAAGTCCACCTCCAGCTCCTCCACCAGCACCACCACCTCCTCCAAGGCCACCACCAACACCACCACCAGCACCACCACCTCCACCAAGTCCACCACCAAGGCCACCTCCGCCACCAAGACCACCTCCACCTCCAAATCCACCGCCGCCACCTAACCCACCTCCAACCCCAAGAAAGTTATCCTTCTCAAGCCGCCGCCCTTCGCTTAACTCCACCACCATCACCATAGCTAATACCACTATTAGCCCCATTCCCAATCCACACTTCACAACCCTCCCCATCTCTTCTCACAAACAGATCTCAGTACTACTTCCTGTGCTTAAATTCGGAGCAATACGTACTGTATATATAAAGCGAGAATTTAATGCAGTTAGTTGGTTCTCTTGAGATCCACTAATCCACAGGAGGAGCCAACAAAGTCCACAGCCGCGGCTTGACTACTGCAGTGTTGAGTCCCTCTGATGCGATGACGACGGTGCCACCCCGATTTTTAATGCACGCGCAACTCTCAACCAACTTAATTTGATCTTTCCCATTTGCGTTACCATCCAGCGCGGCCCATTGGATCCAAGATTAATTTCTACGTACTCGTTTGCATGCATGCATGCAATCTCCAAGGAGGTGGAAATATATCCTTCTGTATTTGCGACTCATAAAAAGAGTGGTTAGGGAAATTGAAGAGGACATAGAAAAAGGTAACGACATCATGGTCGAGTACAGGAGAGCAGGCTAAGGTTCACTGAATGAGGAAAAGGGAAGTAATAATAGGTTTAAATTAATTGGAGGGTTAGGATTAATTGGTACGTTTAAGAGCAATTACAACATATTTGATGCTTTATCATTATTACTACTACTACTAATATTATTATTTTGATAATTTGTGAGCCCTTGTACTTGATAGACTGGACATGAATCATCTCACGCAGATACACTAGGCAAAGTACTATAAAACTGCAACTAAAAATAAATCTCTTCATTTGAGTGATATATATTAAAGTTGCAACGAGATCTCGTGAGTAAGTAGATAGATGATAGAAGATGGATTAATTAAGGGCATATAGGGCACACCCAAAAGAATACATTGGTAATTAAACTTGTCCCCATTACCTCACCAAACTAATTAAGACGACCCAAAATTTAATTGGTTGTTCTAGTATATTTCTGAAGTATCTCTTAAATGCATCGTTCCTTTTCTACATCATTGTCATCTTCTATGTCCGATCTGTTGCTATCCACTTGCTCAGCACTAATGTGAGAGCACCACGAGAAAGTTACCAAAAAATTGCAAGTTGAGTTGCACAATCTCATTAATCTGGCCACCACCAGCGATTCTAGAAAGCACGGAAAATTTTAAGGCAAATTATAGATAAATGGCTTAGTCTGATTTTAATCTACTTTTATATACTTCAAACTTAAGCACTCAATATTATAATTTTCATTCAAAACTAACGATGATTCACTAAAGCCATATTTTCGGCTATAAATCAATTGCAAAATTCCAAGTCACAAGCTTAAATATATTATACCATGTTTCTTTTTCTCAATAGCGTGTGATGTCTGTTTTCTATCATAAATGTTAGACATCATGTCTTACCTAACAGAAATGAAGGTAAAAGATGTCATAAATTGCTCTCTTGCTATTTTCTCATCCCATTGAATAAAGTTGCTCCTGTCCCTGATAAGATATATATACACATATCCTTGATTTGGGGATATATGCGATCATGAGATCGACTGCACTTGCAATGTACAGTTATGAATATAAATGCTGCTTCCATAAGGATGCTGCAGTGAAGCTTCTTTATCTCTAATTCTCTATGAATGCAAGCCAGAAAGATGTGAGTTGGCTTCAAATACCAAAATGTAGCTCTAATTAAATTCCAAGCATACTACTGCTGAAGTAGAGAAGTGGCACATAGAATAGGTAATGCTTGAACAGAAATTCGATACAGTCTGTCCAATATATAGAGAGAGAAAATTACACATAACACCATTTTAACTATATTATAAATAAAGCCAGTTCTTTTTATTATTTGTAAATAAAATAATAAGCAACAGTGAGTCAAGTGCATTTTTTTATTAAAAAGAGACCAGCTAAATTTATTTACTCATCCGAAGGGTGAAAGGCTCCCCATGCATCAAAAGAGATACAGAAACTTCCTCCAAAAAAAAAAGAGAGAGTGTCTTGATCTATCCCGATGGGCGTAGAACAGGTGATCCACAGAGTCGTTGGGGCTATATGCAACCACTGAAGAAAGACCCAAGTGGGAATCCTACAATTAATCACTTTTCAGATGAAAAATTTAACCCTAGGATTAATCTTAAGCTTCCATAATTCTTTCCGTTCTGGGCCTAAAAAGATCGCAGATAGCCTTAGCACTAGGTTTACCCAGATCCTTGTTCAAATTCTAAGGATGAGATTATGGAAACCATTCCCGAAGCCATCTCTAATGGTCGCAAGGTCCCAGAGAGACTTAGTAACCCGGGTCGGGTCAAAAAGAAAGTAGGTATAAAACAAAATGAGTTATTAGTCACCCAAGGATCATTGGCAAGGGATGTCATTGAGTCTAAATATTTAACAAGCACTCTAGGGAATGAAATAAAAAGTAGATTATTTTATCCACATATCGAATGATACTTTTAAATTTCTAAATATTTTTATCCCACTCATCTAATACGATATTTGAGATTTGAATCCATAAATCTTATTAGATTAGGTGTTCGGATGCTATTTTAATATTTTAGGGCTTAATTTATTCATTTTTTTAGAAATTGATATTTTGGTTTGTCTCTAAGCTAGCTATATTTGGAGGCTTAATTTGGTCCTATAGTTAATTTAATAGTCAGGTTAAATTATATTTTTAAAATAGAAGGCTCTATTTGTTAATATTTATCAAAATATAGATTTTTATCTATAAATATCATACATACACACCCATATATATGTATACATCTTTCTAATCCCCAAATTTTCATTTGAATTTATTTGTCAATGTCTAAAGCAAATGCTTGGGTAGCCAACCCTATAATAATGTATGCCTTCATGTCTGTAATCTATATATGTTGATAGAGGTATATGGAAAAGAAAGATGGCTAGAAATACGAGTAACATATTTAACAATATCAAATCGGTGTACTACGTATTTCAAGTGATAAATTCATACAAGAACTGTAATTCTCCATGCCTTGGTATTAATTTGAGAAAATCCCCACAGCCCTTGTTTCATTGAAACTAAAAAAACCCTATGTCTGAAGTTTATTAGCGTTACGAAAATACAACATAAATGTTAATCGTGATATTATTAATATAACAAGCATGAATGATCAATCACTGAAGAAAATGACGTGATGCAGAAGAAAGGATGCAATTTGCAACATATGCAACATATACATGTGAAGGAAAGATGGCATTAATCACATCACATGTTGGCTAATGGCTGCCATAAAATTATGTACTAGTTAGATGTTTCCTAAGAATATGTACCACAATTCGCACAGTGCATCGCAATTCTGAAAATTTCACTATATTGAGTTATGATTCAAATTCGTATTATGAAAATAAGCTGAAAGAAAAGAAGCAAAAAAAATATATCATTCCCCTCGCTCTTGTTGTGCTACCACATATAAAGCCTTAGTCAAGAAACACAGGGATCTCAAATAGGGGAGAACAGAAAAGCAAACCTTTCAGTCTGACATCCTGCTTGCAGCTTTGAAAAACATCAAGCAGATATCAGGAACTAGAAATTTACATAGCAATAGGCCATATTTTAGCTAACTAAGCCTCTCTGTGTGCAGCTTTCAGTGAGTCGCTAAAGCGTTCCAGTGACGTCCCTTGGGATATTGCTCTTGCTCATCCACCTGAAGCTTCTCTGTGTGCAGCCTTTTAAGCTATCATGTATCATGGTAATGATAGTGCTAGTAGTCTAAGTGAGGCTAAAAGAATTAGTCCTTTCTGCTTCCACCTCTCCGGGATGCAGGCAGTTCAATCATGGTGAGGAAGAAGCATCTTTCCGACTCCCTGACATATTGGACCTCACCATCCATTGACTTAAGGATCTTCCGGCACATACTTAGTCCAAGACCTTCTTGGGTCATCCAGTGGGAATTATGAAACATGTCTTGTACGACTTCTGGAGGAAGACCCTCACCAGGGCAAGTAAACCTGCAGCATAGTACAAAGATCTCATCAGTAAATTTAACTAAAGGGCCTTAAACTTATTGTTATAACTAATGGGCGAATATCCAGCCTGCAACCTTCAAAGGTGCATCCATTATTAGATCATTCATAACTCATAAGGTAAGAAAAGTAGGCAATATAAGAACCAAGCCACCTGCTTGCAAATTGACAAAAAAGACCAATATGAAAATAAGGGAGAGAAAAGATGCAGGGCCAGAACACATGAAAAATATGACAGGAGGGATAAAGACATCGAACAAGTGTCTCTCTCTTTCCCTCGAGATTATAAGAAAATAGTCTGGCACATTAACAGTTAGTTTAATCTACAAATATCGGTACTATATGCTTAAATTTACCAGTTAGGTATTGCTCAACTCTCAGAAGAAATTAGCTAAGTTAAGCTAATGAAATAGTTGTTCATAGTACATTGTGTATTTGTTTCTATATAAGTAGGATGCGTTCATGGGAAAAATATATTCAAGTATAAGAGTAATGCACATGAAAGACGATCTAGATACCAATATTCTGATTATATGACAATAAATTAATGAAATTTCAACCTTGGAGAAACAGTTAAATTCTTTAAAGCAGAAACATTTTCCTGCTGGGCTGCATTCTATAGCTTATAAGAGTAAAGTAGCAAACCTGAAAAGGAGAAGTACTGTTACATTTCCAACAGAATTCTGCTTCCAATTCAGGCTAGCTTGGATTTCTACCCAACCACTTTGTGGCGGTGCACGCTGCACCATGTTCAGCAAAAATTCAGCTAAAACTTGCTGAATTCTGAACTGATCACCATATACAGATATATCTTTTATTTCCTCAGGAATATCCCGAATCAATTTTAAGCCTCTTTCTCTCACCAAAATCATGACTTGGCTTACAACAGCATTTATAACACGTCCAACTAAAAATTCACCTTTGTCAAGCACCAAGGAGCTGTTATCAAAAGAATGAGATTAGTAAATTTATAACCGTAAAACAATAAGATTGTATCCAATTGAGAAAAAATGGGTGTTTATTACAAAATCTTGATTGTTAATAATATAGAAATTTATACAGGCAGCCCTCAAGATTCATGAGGACAAGAGAATGCTCAGAAACATAATTCTGCAAAAAAATGTTTGAGCTGAGATTTGAAAAAGAAAATATGGCGAAGCATTTTGCGTCTCAAAAAATGGTTAGAAGAAAGACGTAGAACTACAACATATATGTAATTATATGCAGATGTTAGAAACTGCAAGAATCAGTATTTTAACTTGATCATACCCAAGTTTCATAATGATCCGCAGTGGATTGAGCAAATGAGCAATCCATGTAATCTGCAGCCACAATGTACTATTAGTATTTGGCTTCTATATTTTTGCAATTAAATATATTTCATTTGTCCCCATACTACTTATCTAGGAGAACTCGTATGGGATGCCTTCTTATTGATACACTTGCATACCTGTCTTATCTAGTTGCATATATATATAGGGAAAATCCTTGTACTTCCTGCATCCTAATAGGTGCAATATGAAGGACAAAACAAAGGTCTTCAACCAGAGAAGCACAACAGGTATCAACAGGTTTATGTGTTTTATACAAAGAATAGCTGCCTTATGCGTGTAATGAAATTTCTAATGCAAAATTCTACTTTTCCTATTTACTTATATTCTGCATATCACTGGCAAACTAAATTATAGTCAATCTTATTAAAACTCCAGGAGAAGATATCAAGTAGAATAGCTGGACAAGAACATGGAACTAAATGAATAATGATACTTGTAAAGTAAAACGTCCTAATAACTCTCAAAGGGAGGACAACTAACCCAGAGTCGATAGTTTGCAGATCAGCATCCTTTATGATTTTCAGCAGCTGCCCTTCACAAGAAGCACTTGTCTCCAGAAACTGCTTCTGATCGTCATTCAATTCTGCCATCTCCAACAGAGAGTTCGTAAATCGGATACCACTGAGTGGATTCTTAATCTCTTGGGAAATGAAAGCCAACTTATTCATTCTTGCATAGCATTTCTTTTCTTGTTGCCTCTGAACTTCAAGAGATTGTTGCAATTCGGGACTTGCAATCTGCAAGAAGCAGAAAGCTCCAATTACTTGACCATTGATGTCACTTGTCGTGTGCGCTGTCAATAGAGCCTGGACATGCTTGCCATTCTTGTGATAGAAGGAAAAAGGAAATTTGTCTGTTTCCTTTCCTCCTATAGCATTGTGGAGGACGATCATGAATTTTGTGAGTGCGTCTGGACCCTTAAGTCGACAGCAACTGCCAAATACCTCTCCAACCAGAAATTTCCCAATTATTTCCTCTCTTAGCCAACCAGTAAGCTTTTCCATTCCTGGATTCCATTCTGAGCAGCAGGCATTCCCATCCGAAGAAAATATAGGGGGTATCATAGGGTTAGGACTGTGCACAGTAGCTTTGTAATCACCTTGTATATGAATGAACTTATCCATGACCACTTTCTGCCCAGTAACATCCTGGCCAACAAAACATACACCTACAACGTTGTTTGTGTAATCCCTACTGGAACAGGCATTGACTATCACAAAGATAGCATTTTTGGATCGCTGTGAGCCAAATGTCTTCAGCTTTATCTCTACACGTTTATCTTCTTCACCTGCATGAACTGAGATTGCTGAATGATCGCCAAATTAACGATGTTCCATCTGGAAATAATATGATGTTAACCAAGATTATAACTAAAGGATAAAAATGAAACTAGCATAGCAAGCTTCTATCTAGCTTAGATTATCTGAGCAAATATCTATTTGGACAAGAAGATAAAAAGCTGTTCCATCTTGCTTAGATTATCCGAGCAAATATCTATATGGACAAGAAGAAAAAAAGCTGCACCCACTGAAACAATTAGAACTTCAAGCGTCAATAAATAGTGCAACATATCTAATCAAATTTAAGAAAGGGAAAGGAAGTTTACCTCTCAAAGCCCGGTAGAGAAGCTTGTCTACAACATCCTCGCATCCCTCATATACAAGATCATGAACCAGTGATTTGCCCGTAGCTTCCTCAAATGGGAGACCTGTCAATTCAGCGATCTTCGCATTCCAACCATTTATACGTCCATTCGAATCAACCGCAAAAATTGGTGCAGTTGCTGTCTCTATCAACCTGACCATCTCCTTTGCAACAGTTCTAAGCTCTTCTATGCCTTGCAACTCCAAATCATCGATAGTGACCTTTGACTTACTGGA
Source organism: Typha angustifolia (assembly GCF_048772165.1). Lineage (NCBI taxonomy): Eukaryota > Viridiplantae > Streptophyta > Magnoliopsida > Poales > Typhaceae > Typha > Typha angustifolia. Next base: position 1,989,382 of record NC_133252.1, on the reverse strand, counting down.
CGCCTCTGCAGCATCCCTAAAGGCGTCCCTCAAAATAAGCTGCAGTGAGTGTATTGCGTCCATCTCTGCATTTTCCCACGGCATGCTCCTACACTTGACTACCTCGAGGAAAGCCTTAAACGAAGAGCGAGGGTGCATCTGCTGCCCATCATCCTTCTCCTCTGGATAATGCTTCGCACCACCCCATCTGATATCTTTGGCTGTGTGTGACCTAAACCAGAACAAGTAATCTTTCGGCGTGATACAAGCCACGGCCATTCCACAGACCGCATTGCCAAGAGCTGCAGCACCAGGATACTCAGCATCGGCCAAGCTGTCGGTGGTCAGACCAGTGGAATCCCCACGGCACTCCGATAACCATCTGATGATATCCTTAACCTGAGCTTCCGTTGGGGCAACACCGAGCGGGTAATACGTCCCCTGGTAGTACAATGCGGCTCCATCACACTTCACAAGGTCCATAATACTAGGACTCTGGGTGACAATGCCGGTTGGAGAGTCACGGAGCAGCATGTCACACAAAAGCGTCTGAGTCCTCAGGATGCGCTTCTCTGATAGCTGCAGAGCTAACTGCAACTCCATGTTGAGCTGAAGCCCAATTGACTGCATTAGGAATTCACAAGCACATCGCAGAGGGAAAGATATGCACCTTGGCGAGGTGTGGTGACACACCACAAGACCCCACAATTTCACTAAATTCTTCCTCCCCTCCTCGTCGCTGCTGTTAGTGACGACAGCCATAACAAGCGATGCGATCGATCCCATGTTTGCCATGTACTGAGGGTGGCACTCGTGGGGCGCCCGCAGTGTCGACCCAACAAGACAAAGTGGCTGCGTCAAGCTCTCATCTTGGATCACCCGAACAGGGACGGCACCGCAATCGGCGATCATCCGCACCCTGTTCTGCTTAAAAAGAAAACGCGCAGCCTGTGGGATGTCGGTGGAAGGGTAATGAAGGCCAATGTAAGGTTCAAGATCCTGTCTTTTGCTTTCTGCGACCACCTCGCCATGCTCGTCCTCGTGGAACTTGTACACCATGACGCGGTCGTAGCCTGTGAGCTCGCGGACGAGACTGACGATGGTGTCCAAGAGTAATTGGACGTCTCCACTGGGAAGCGCCTGGAGGCGTGAGATGGCATGAAGAGCGAGCTTCTGTGACTGGACCGCGCCGGTGATAGAGAGCGCCGGGTCTTGCTTTTTCCCCGGCTCAAGGTCGATCACAATCCCGACATCAATGCGGTGGAGAATTGCGTAGAATGGCTTACCGGTTGTTCTTGAATGTAGACATAAAGGGTTGAAAAGGGTGACCTGGCGAGCGGCGAAGGCGCGCTCAAGAAGAATCGAGCTTGAATTGGTGAAGAGGCCACGCACATCGGTGCCAATAGTGAGGGGTGGTTCGGTGTTATCATCTAGAGAGGGGACGGAGCATTGAAGCAAAACGTCGAGCATTTCAGGGGCGTTCTCACTGAAGGCGAGGACACGGAAAGAGGACTCATCGACGGCGAGGAGGCAACCGAAGGGCTGGATAAGGCCGCCGCGCTGGATCTTGGAGAGGAAGGCGGCGATCTGGTCCTCGGAGATGGAGGACGACGACGTAGCGTCGTAGGTGGATTGGAAGTAGTCGAAGGATTTCCCCGCCTCGCCTGACTGCTCAAAGACGGCATGAAGACTTGCGTCGAGGCCGTATTGAGCCACGGCCTTGCTAGTCGACTCGCCGCTGCCGCCGCCTCCTGAGGAGGACTGGGATTGCTGGCGACTACCGGAGGCCATTTGGCGAACTGGGTCTTGGTTGGAAGGAATTGAAGGATTGGATTGGAGGAGAAAGGTGTTATCTTGGTGATGGAATTGGAGCTCTTGGCAGTTCTTGGTTGCTGGGTGTGTGCTATTCCTGACGGTTTGGAACGTGAGAAGAGCAATAATATATGATGGAGTTAAGGAATAAGCCCGATGCTCTGATTACATACGCTTCCGAGAACTCCTTTTCCACTCATTGAGGAATTGGATTAGAGGAGAAAGGTGGGATCTTGGCGAAAGGATTGGGAGTTCTTGATGGTCAGGGAGCAGTGAGTTTGATATCTCTTCAAAGCTTCCAATTAGAGAAGAAGTGGTCAAGAATTTGAGCGGAGGAATAAGAGTGGAGAGTGGAAAGAAGCAGTAGAAGAACAGCAGCAGCAGCAGCAGAAGAAGAAGTGGGTTTGATATATAGTGTCTGACTCATTGCCACCGACCCCGCAACACGTGAAAGAATGAAAAAAAAAAAGAAAAAAAAAAACATTTCACCCTCTATATTTAATGAATTTATATTCTGCACCTTTAAAATATATACATTACTTTAGAATTTCTTTCAATATGGCACCTCACATTAAACAAAGTTAATGGAAAGATATATTTCTTTAAACGAGTCATTAAAAATACTCTTCCACATATATTTCTTAGGATGGATTATGGACGCTATGCATAGGAGACAGGAGAGTATTATATATATAAACCGAATATTATTTTGAGAAGGAACCATAAATTCATGGAAAATTTAGGTTGTGAGTGAGTGAAAGAATAGTTAGCATGCAGTGACCTCTCTCTCTCAAATCTCACCGACCTCTAAGATGCTGCAGTGTCACTCAATTGATTAGTGCTGGATTTAGATACGACTGTTGCTATTTCTCTATTGTGGATGGTTATGGATTACTGCTAGTAATATTTACTGTTATAATTAAAAACTTGTGTTAAAAGAATTATTGCTCAACCTTTGTCTATTAATTTGTTTTTTTCAAAAAAAATGATGACCATGAATTAAAGAGAGAGTAATAGTATGGAGTTTGGATTATTAAATCATTTGAAAATTTTGTGACACAGATGGAGTTAATGCGATATCATTTTCTCTTTTAATTAATAGGTCGCCAGTACGATGAATAGATCCTAGGATCTCATAAGATCTGATCGAAGACGGCAGACGACTACGTAGGCGTAGCCGACATCTACATGTTGTCCCAGATCATCCACGTAACGTTGCATTCAACCCCGACTTGGTTCCACGTAGGATTCATCTTTATCGACCTCAGGTTATTCCAGACTTCTTACGTTTAATGCCCACTAGAGTTACAATCACCGCCTGATGGACTTCTTTAACCAGAGCATCTCCAAATTCGAAGAATGTACATAAACGAACCATTCAAGTTTTTTTACTTCTAAGATAACAAGAACTCCATATCCTGTCATGTGTTGAGTTTTTGACTGTTTTAGATCTGTCAAACTTTTTCTAGGAGGTATCTAATCATCACAAAATTTAAATGTAAGTTTAGAGGGGGACAGCGATCTTTTAATTATACGATCGATAACCACTTAAAAAGAATTCGAAAACCGCTATTAAATTTATTAAGTCTTAAAAAAGAAATGTTTATATAGATTATTTTTCAGCTCAGCTACTTCGAAATATAAGTAGCTGTGAACTCGCCGAACTAGGAAGGGTAGTTTGGTCAAAAATTCCATGGGTCTTTTTTTCTTTTTTTCTTCTCATGCTGTCCTTTGTCTGTCTTGGTCGCAAGCACAGTGACGGATAGTGAGCGTTCGCAATTATATTATCTCAACATAGGCACAAAGATACAAGACGTCTATTGTCTAATAAATCGGTAGGTAAAGAATTTACTCCAACCGTAAAGGGATTATGAGATCACCTTTGGCTTCCTTAAAGCCACAGGAGATGGAAATTAAATCAAGAGTTTGCATGAGATAAAAAAAATTATATCCAAAATGATGAATTGTTTATCGCCACAGCATGTCCCTGACGTGCTGAAAGCTGACAGATATTGGAAAGGAGAAGGTTGGTTAGGTTGGCGTCCCGAGATTTAGGGAGAGAGCTCTTCAATGCTTCCGCTTGCAGTGGAACTTCGATTCTAAGTCATGCTTTCAGGTAAGCATAATCTTTTTAGCATCTAGAGCTTCTAGATGTGTTAGCCACCAATAGAAGAAATCATAAGAAATATTTCAGGCAGTATATAGGTTCAATTCTTTAAAACTATTTACACGCTTGTGCACTCCCAGGAGACAGATGCTCTAACAAAGTACAAAGAACGGCACTAAAGGGAATCATATAGTCATGCAAATGACTAGTAGCTTACTCCATCAGCAAGTTCTAATGGATCCAGAGATTAAAACACTATTGGCTCGTGTGAAGGTTTTAAATTGTCCCAACAGTGTTCGGTTTTTCCTAAGAAAAGGAACAAGAAATCAAAATTTATACATAATCTTAATACAAGACCTAAGGATTGACACTACCATTAAAAATTAGCAACTCTTCTGCTAAATGATACATTAACAAAAGGGATAAATTTGTCAGCTAAGCTTGATGGTTCCAACTAGACTATGATGTATTATTATGCTCTCTTTCTCAAAACTGCTTTCCGCGCTTCCTTTTTAATAGACACACCACTTGAAGTTAATGGAGCCATTCCTACAGCCATTTGATACAAATCCTTCAACCTGCGGAAATCAAAATGAAACAAAAGAGTGAACATTCATATAATCCCTGATAGTAAATAAGACAAAACAAAAAAGAACTGTACTCAATATCTACAAACCTCGGCATACTGATAAAGAGGGCAACAAAAGAAAGCCCAAAAATAAGAGGCAAAACTGGAGCAGGTGTTGGTTCCTGCAAGATATAGAAAAATTTAGTATCTCAAACAAATTAAACTCTCTAGCACCATGCTAATAAGTGCCAATTTAGAAGCTGAATCAATCGACCTGCAGTTCCCGCATAAGATCATCTATTTTACACTTACACTTAGAAAATATACTATGTGAGGTCCTTAGCCTGGAGATGTTACGATTGGTAATTGGCTTTTTTTTCAGCACCAATGTATGGCAAACATGAAACATGGTGCACCAAATAATAACAGACAATGAATAGTAGTAGCTCAATGTGTTATTTGAACCACTGCAACTAATTATGGAACATAGTAAGAAAATGTTTCTGTAGATTTATTCTTCAGCAGAAGACTGGCTTACATCTGCATGCCACTCTATTTGGAAAGTACAAATAGGAAAATAAAATTACCTGCTTGTGATGACGGTCCTCAATTATATATTTAAGAGGACCCACATGAATGTGAGGTTGCTTTTCCAAGTCAACTTCGACTATCTCAGGTCCAAATCGGTGAGTGTTTGATGGAAGCCCTAACTGAAGCTGAACAAGGTACTTACCCTTGGGCAAATCACGTATCTGGAAGAAGTACGAGAGTGGCAGAGGAAAGGCTGACTCAATCTTGGACGGGTTGCTGGCCAATCTGATTTCAACAGATAGATGTGGTTGTAATATATCAAGGTCATTTCCTTCAACATGACCACTTATGGTGGTTATTTCCGGCTGTTCAAACACCACAAAATCCACACCTTTGATATCTTCAGATCCTACCTGAGAGTGATAAGATCACACATAGTTATCATATTACCCTGATTCTAACAGCTTGATAATTCATGCAGAAAAGGATAAGCCTACAGAAGATTCTTGGTGTGCATAAGTGACTAAGCAACTAACAGGAAGGTGGAGAGAGAGAGAGAGAGAGAGAGAGAGAGAGAGAGAGTAATATTTAATAGTCCACTTGATGGATTTCCCATAACATGCGTATCCTAATGACCACAAAAAAATCTCTTTGTTCCATGAACACACTAATCATGGTTGGGCATGACTAAACATGCATATAGTTAATGCTTGCTCTGAAAAAATGGTTAGTATTATATTAGTGTACATAGTAAAAATATGTGATCAATTATGGCATGGAGGTCTTTTGCAGTATTTAATATGATTGTACTACATATAGTAAAAAATAAGTTGAGATGAGCAACAGAAGTCATCTTCATTCTTCAAGGATAAGGTGCAAAGGTTTCTTCTGATATCAAATTATCAATTGTGTAAATGAGTTGGTTCAATACGGTCTACCAGTTTCTTGCTAAGATTCTGTCAGCTAAGATCATATTACTATCTGTTTTGCTAACAGGAGGAACCAGATGATGCCATCCCATACCTGATCAGAAAAAGCAGTTAAAGAAAGCAAAAGCAACCTGACAAGTCCAGATAGAAGTAGCTCTTCTACATTATGCATCAGAGATAAAATGGATAATTTTATCTGCATATTAAGGGCTGAAGCATATACTTTCAATTTAACACCGGATAATTAGCCTTTTCTAGGCTGTACAAATGAGAAGCTTCACAAATGTCCAAGATGGAAAAAAGTTGACACCATGAAGGTCCACTACAAGCTTGCACTTTAATGCTGTAGAACTCATGAATGATTTAATAGAGACAAATTGCTTTTTTTCTGAAATACTTCATGGGTAATTAAATCTTCATGTTTTAGATAAAGTAAATTAGTCGAATTTCACATCAGCACCTGAGTAGCCCTAGTTCTCCATTAGGTTCTTTAACATAAGTGGAAATGGACTGAAACATTATATTAGGAAATGGACTGAAACATTATATTAGGACCTTTCATAATACTATAGGACTTCAATAATATATTTCTCCAGCATGAGAGAATATAAATTACTTGAGGGAGAAGCCAAGAAATTCGAGAATCCTTGGTTCAGAACCAAAAAGAGAGAAAAAAATATTTACACCTCGACCATATACAACAAGAATGGACTTCCGACTACAAATGTTACAAAATATTTGATCCACACAAGAGAAGGATCTGGGTGATATTGAACTATATTAGGCAAAGAGAGCTTGAATATAGAAGAAAATCCATGATCCCAAAACTACAGTCTTTACTGTACTGTTAGATGCAAATGTAAGCTGCGAATCTGTACAAAAGTCAAAGAAAATACTTACATTGACAGTAACATATTCAGGAGAAGAACGTTCAATTGCAGCAACTCCATGTTTTCCCTTTGCCACAGCTCTTATTAAATACATCGTATCAGGGAGAAGTCCTCTAAGGCGAAACTTTCCCAACTTATCAGTTGTTGCTTCCTCATAATAGCCTTTAGTTTCTGATCGTGCTTCAACAAATACACCTTCCTTTGGCAGACCAGAAAGTAATGTTACAGAACCCATGGCACTACAAATAAATACATAATTTTAGTTGAAAGAATAGAATATGCATGATGCAATTACATCGTGGAATATTTGGTTCCAATACCAGAGGATTGAGATTGTCATATCATATTATTTGAAAAATTAGAATGTCATCTATCCTACAATACTAGGCAAACATTTCATGAAAATAGAATGATATTTATCATTACTAGGTAGTGAAAGAAAAAATTGTACAACTAAGCCAATAAATATTTGCAATCGTGGCATTCTCCTGTTTCAGGGACAAACTTGCCGATCTCAATATATTCCTCTATAACATTGGATATTTTATATCTTTAACAACTGATTTTAACGCCTCTGTATCATGAACAAAGAAATGACACCTAATTTATGAAATGGAATTCCCTCTATGAGATAAATGCAGACCTCGGTAGCGGCTCGTATGCCACCTTATTCACTTTTCCATTTTGTTAAATACTAACTAATTACCAAGCAAAATACCCCTACTCTAGAATCTAATATAACATCAGTGTGTACGAGAAGCATTAAACAATAATTGTTGTGCTGACACGTGACACAGTAATCTCAACCCGTCTCCAGCAGGTGATCAGCTGCCCATGCATTGTTTGAGAAAGACGATCTGCTGGCAGCACATCATCTCCAAGAGAAGATCCTTAAACCAAGTGCCAGCACCTCGCAGGCACAGAACTTCATGGTATAAAGCAACAATAGAGCTTCCAACATCATGCATGGCAAGATAGTAGCATAGTATGATAGTGAAAACAACTATAGTTATTTCACCAACTATCCACATTTCTCATTCTGTATAGAACTGTTCTTGTTTATACACGAGTGGCCACACCTTACAGATTAATATATGATCACAAAATTCAACGTATATCTATAAATAATGTGAAGTTTAAACACGAGCAAGTATACTTGTTCGTGTGTACTTATTGAAGATAGTAGTTTTCCTTGGTAATGTCTTCAAAGTTCAAACACTACAAAGATGCACTTATTCATGCTAAAAAGCTACAATGATCAAGTGAAGAAGGGACGAAATGACACATAATAGAGGAAAAGAAATCAGGTTAAAAATATTTTAAAAATAAAATTTCAACTGAAAGAAAGTAAATCAAAATAACATCACAGTGTCTACTAAGGAGCTATTGCATGTTAACTTCATATCGAAGTTAGTGGCTCATAGTGGTAGGAACAATTCATAACATGTGCTCAGGCTATTTGAGATATGTTCAAAGGTGTAAATGACATTGAAAGATTCCACTAACCTGTAAGCAACACGTGTTGCATGGAAATCAACCACCCTAGACTCTCCAGACTCCAAGTCTATCGCCACTGCTGCTGGGGAAAAGGAATATTCCTAAAAGGAAAAAAGAAATTAGTTGAGTAATACCTCATAAGGTAGACTTGGACTTTGCCAACAAAGTTATTACTATTTTATTTAGGCAAGAAAGATTTAACAAAAATGATTTAACGTTTCTAAGAACTGATCGTTTTAATGGTCTATACGTTGTATGCAATGTAGAGCGAGTTAATTATGACTAAGCAGTATGCTCATGAGATCCACATTAATGTTGTAAGTTGTAACCATGTCTAGGCTTAAAAGTTGTCTGCTATCTTCACACTTCTAACTTCCGGGCATATCTACCACAAAGTGAAGAGTTTGTGCAATGAGTCCACAGACAAGCAAACCATGGAATCTGTCTGCTTGCTTAATATGAAGCAAGTGAACAAAATTGGACACTAAGGGAAAGCATGGATAAGTCACTAGATAATGTTAACAAGAAAAACTCAAAAACATGGATTTATAGCAAGGAGTTAGCATCAATTGAGAGTTAAAAGTGGAATAAGAATTAGGACCGTGCAAGAAAGCAGATTGTAGACAGTCACATGTGACAAGATCATCTATTATTAATGTAAATAGTTAATCAGATAACTAAAATCCAAACAATAACACAGAAGTACTACTCCTTTAACCATTCTCGGTAAAAATGCTCATACAGATAAAAAGAAAGGCGTCCAAGTGCATGAGACTCCCACCTACATGGGGCCCAGGAGGAAGGTTTACAAACGTTCTCTTCATTTTAGATGAGGTTGTTTTCACTTTCCAAGACTTGAAACCATCACCTCTTGGATGCAAGAGGCAAGCCTTCCCATCAATCCATCACACCAGGTGATGCCCTCGTATGCCCACACAAAATTCAATTTAGAGTAAAACTACAAAATTCTATGAAGCATGAAGAACCAAATCAAAAAGTTAAATAAAACTTGTATATTTTATTAATTATTTCTCAATTCAACTATCTTCACATTAGTTGCAACACTATTTCTCAATTCATCGAGTATCCTAACATTAGTGGTTGCTTAAACGTTTAACATAGATCAGTAATTCAGTAGAACAACGAAACAACAAATCATAAGAAAGACAGAATAATGACAGATCTGGTTGTAGCTAAAAGAACCTTTAGCAGTGGACGGAGATAAAAACTTCCAGGAAATAAGTTATCGAAGCTAAAAGCTCCTCCACCACCAGTAACTGAGTTGTTCCTGTAACCATCTTCACCGCTCAAAGATAACAATACAGATGGGAATAATTCAGCCTCTTCTTCATCATAGATGCGTACGACGATCTGACCAAGCTTTTGACAACTAAAAGAATTGGGACCTACTTGTTTAATAAGATAGCCCAACTGCATAGAGTTGAAAATAGTATCAGATAGTTAATTATATAAGACCTTGAAATTACATGTGGTCCCAGAAAGATCCAAGTATTGCATTTCAGGCATACCCTGAAGTCGGACTACAACAAGAAAGGACTTAAAATAAAATAAAAAATGAAAAGCTCATAGGATTCTATAATAATTGAAATGGTAAAAGCAGTTTTCCCTAAATCAGATAATTTAGAAAAGAATAAATTCATAAAATTCATATTTCATAATGTCATGCTGATATTAGGTCCTGATGCCTATAAAAAAATATTGCAACACAGGAAAATTATGGGCTATCAGCTCGGAGCTGACAAAGTTAAGAAAAGATGGTTCAAAAAATCAAATTTTACACAATATTTCAGGAACTTCACAATAGTTCTCTCTCCTCTCATCACGCTAAGGTACAGACACATATAGACTGTAGAACTTATATATTTCTATTAATGAATGTACTTCTTTGACGAAAATGGATGCTTTCAGTAACTGTCTCATCACAAAAGGAATTTAAATTCAGTTAATGCTAACCTTAGAAGCTTCAACACTATAACTGGTATCATCATACAATGGGCCTGCAGAGAACAAACCATCTTCTCTTGTCTGTGTTTCAAATGCTAAATCCCCTTTGTCTAAATGAGCATAATTGCTGTTCCCTGCTGCTATAATCCTGATATTAACACCTGATAGAGAAGGAGACACTGATCCTTCAATGTATAAACCAACTCTACCAACAATGGCAGGAACTGTATCTTGGCATCCATTCTCAGTAACAGAAAACTGTCAATTTCAGATGATAAGTCATAGAAACCATGTGATACAAGATGAAGCAAGAGAATAAGCAATAGGAATCTCACTTGGTGCTGTGTTGGATAAAAGAGCATCTTCTTTTCCTGGTTAGTACTGTACAAATGAGAGAAGATGCAAGAGTACATAAGTGTATCATAGATTAACCACGTCACCAACAATTGAGCTAGTAACATATCTAAAACATCTTATGGAATCAAATATTAGCAACAATTTAGGACAAAATCTTGTTTTAACCACAATAAGATATATCTCCCAGACGAGAAAAAGAAACGATCAAGCACTCAGCACTAAAACTTGGGTTGCATCATGTTAGAACCTATTAAGCATGTATTGACTGATACATGCATACATGCATATTGGCCACCGGCACATCAACACATTGGTGGTGGTATTGGGTAAATTCCACCATGGCGCTATCATGGCGGCGACATGGTCATTTTCTCAAACAATGTACAGAGCACAGAAAGAATTTATTTTATCTGTGCGGAGTAAGAATCAGACATACCCTATCATTCATGAAGTTGGAAATATGCACATACATTATGTAATTCGGTAAGCAATTTAAATTCACCAATACAAATATGGTTTCCATCCACTATCCTGAATAATTAATTGCATAATTATTCTATCAGAAAAGGCAATGCGATTGCACCAATTTGGTAGACTAATTATATACCTTGAATCCCTCGGGATGAAGATTAACTCCTCTCCAAGATCTGCCCAGACTGAATACTCATATACAACCGTGTCATGTCCACTCTTATCAGAAGCCAATCTAATATTGATTGTGTCAACGGGGCTTCCACCTTTCTTAAATGCATCAACAACAATATATTCAGATAATTCAGCAGCAGCATGATGGTAGCCAGAAACAATGTGGATTTGTCCCTTCACAAGATACTTCTTTCCACTAACATATATGGGCTAGAAAAAAAGAAAATATGGTCATACACAATAAACAGGAAATAGCAATGCAAAGTCAAAAGGAGGAGAATCCTTACCATTAGACTCGAGGTATCAAAAACTACTGAGCTACCAAAGAAAATGCAAGAATTTACAAAATGAAGCTCATGCTTCCCAGAATCCTCTATGCAGATCTTTTGTGATCCTCTCTGTATGCAAAAGGTCAGATGTCATGCAGGTTTTTCAAAGTACAAGTTTAGTCAATGTAAATACAATAATAAAGATCAGTACTCCCGCTGAAATCATTATAGAAAATAAGCTACCTTTATTAACAAATCTGTTTGAGAAGAATCAGGATGGCGGATATAGGCATCTGTATCATGGGTGGAAATAATGTCTATCCAGTAACCTTTCTGGATAAAAACAATTCCTTTCACATCCTCAGTACTAACATCTAGGTCAATAGAGCTCTGATCCCAGCACCAATTATCCTCTGCAGATGCCGCTGATGGTGTGCTCTGTTTAATCTTAAAAAGCACAGAAAAAAAAAATATTAATAGAGAAAGTGGCAACAAAAAAGAATTAATAAGTGACAGCTGCAACATAAAGCTAAAGACATAGGTCCAGGAGAAATTATTATAAGCAAAGTACCTCAAGCTGATATTTTCCAGGAAAGACATTTGTAAACATGAAATCACTGCCCTCATGATTCAACGTAATCATCTTCTTTTCCTGCTTAATTCCACCCACTAATCTCACAAGTGAGAGAGAGATATTTTGGCTGCATTTCTCCTTACAAAGTACTTTACCATGAATATTGACCTGCGACTGGATTGAAGGAAAAAATATGGATATTTGGTTAAAGTGATGTTCTAAATTGCTTGTATGAAAGCAACATTAGTGGACAACATGACTGAAAAGCTAAGGCCTCATATGTACCTGGAAAAATTCCACACTGAGCAAAGGGTTGTTAACCTTTACATCAATATGTGATGGCGAAAACATCGTAAGGCCAGAAGAACTCTCAGAATCTACTGCTAGTGCAGATAACCGGTATTCACCAGCTGGAACCTAAATATTATTAAATACATATACATTATTGCTAACATTTGCTAAAAGAGAGCAAAAGGAGCAACACTGGCAAAGAAAGTAGTAAGAAAAAGTAAAATAGCAGGGAACAAAGGATTTAAATCAACTAAAACAAATAAAGTTAGTTTTAGGAAGAGATGAAGAAGTCATGACTCATGAGAAATTGAAAATATTAGTTTCAAATTATTCTAGACATAAAAAGATAAATAGAAGGGTTGAGTCTCCAAGCATGCCATTATGCCTAGCAGCTCAACTATTTACCAAAAAATAAAGCTATTTCTTGCACGGCTATGGTATGTCTCCACCAAGTTGTTACGGTCTGGTCCGAGTTAGTGGGTCAGATGAGTCAATTGAGTCAAGCGTTGCTTATTTTATTTCAGATTAATTATTTGGTTTATTGTAATTGTTGGGTGTATGTAAGGTTCAATATGGACTTATTTCTTAATTGCATTGGTTGAATCCTAATCGAGTCAAGTTGAGTTAGCATCTATCTATATTCTGGAGTGCAACCTAGTATGTTACCATGTTGGAATCTGAGTTAGTCTAGTCTTCTCTCTCTCTCTCCCTCTCATTACTTCCTTCTCCCTTTCGACTTAACCCTAACCTTAGTCGTCAACCTCCTCCTTGCTATAGCACTTCCTCCCTCTAGTCGAGCTCTTCCCTTATCTTGGTCACCCCTTTCTTTCCCTATTCATCCTACTCGTGATTACCTTCCCCCACTATCTATGATCCAAATCTAACCTGGACGAAGCCCCACCACCAAATCAAGACCAACCATCGGCGACCAAGCCTAGCCACCTCACTAGTAATGTGCATCAACCAGCCGAGGTCCCACCTACCTTGGCCTTCTCCCTCCTTCCCCTACTCAACCCTGCTCGTGGCAGGTTTCCCTCCAAATTAATGACTAGATCTAGCTAGGAATGAACCATAGCCGCAACCACAACCCAACCCGCTACATCCTAGCCGCAACTCACAACTGAGCACATCCCCATCTCCACTCAAGCACTTGCTGTGTCCGAGCCCTATTCGCCCTCACCACTGTCAGCCCCTGCCCTAACTCTACCTAGGTCCTTCCACCACCAGCCAGCGGCCACCACTCATCCAAGAATTCACACCTCACAGCCCAAGATGCGCCCATATCTGCCATCAACCCAGCCCCAAACCAAGCCCAAACCCCCTTTTGGTCTTAGTATAGCCCAAATTGGATACGCCCCCAAGCATTGGGTCCCATCACAGGTCACCAAATAACAGAGGCCAGTAGTTCATATTATCCCCGATTCCCCATAATATTCACTTCCATGACAGCCAAAGGTCTCACAATGCACTATCACAGAGATATTTCCTCTCAGCCTTATACTCAACTATCAGATAATCAGATTAAGAGACCATTCTAACCACTCCTTTGATAGGTGGAACACTCACCAATTGCTTGTTGCCCCAACCACTGTCACTGAACAATACCTTAGTTATCATTTGAAGGACTTTTAGATGGCAGTATAGTACTCTAGCTACAGGCTGTATATGTTAGCCATTCCTAAGATCACCCAAGACATTCATTCTATGTGCTACATGCAGGTTTCTCTGTGCTAATCTATCCTATGAGAATTTTTGCTACCAAATCTTACAAATGACAATCTTCCAGATCCCTAATTCATTTACTAGACATACCCATAGTCAAAGAGTTCTACTCCCCTTGGGTTGAGGACAAAACCCAAGATCTAAAGCAAGATCCTCTGTTAGAAATTTTAAGTAATAGACAGTAATGATCCTCTCCCTTTTCTGTTTAGTGATACAATCTGATACAATCTTTCCTAACCAATTAATATGTAGAACATATGGCATATGCTACAAGAAATGCGCAATGTTTGATCAAAGACAAGCTAAAGCAAATGATTACACGCAAAAAAAGGATTTGAAGAACAATATATCATGATGTACTTCCAAAGGACTCTTCAAATCAATGACTCTAATGTTCCCGCAAAGGAAACAATGTAAAGATGAGCATATGTTTGATTCTTACATGGTAGATAAAAAGAGAAAGCAGTACAGAAAAGTATTCACGACCTACTAACAAGAAACAAGGAAAGAAGTTTACGAGATGAACAAGCACCATCAAAGCCATAGTACCTCAAAACAGAAGCTTCCATTCTCATTTACTAGTTTCTTCTGAGGTTTGAAATTTTCAGGCCCATGTGTCATTGCCACCTACCATAAATGGCCAATGTTATAGCAATAGACACAAAATTAAAATCTAATCTTCACAAATGAAGAAAAACATTTGAAGTAAGAGACAACCATTGCTTTTGAGTTCGTAGTAATCATCCGCACAACACCACATACATCATAGTATACCGCCTTTATATCATCAACGTACGCCATGTTTGGCAAAACCTAATGGACAAAAACAAGAACCCATGATCTTGTTCCAATAAGTAAGCTAAAAGGTAGAAGAGGAACAACTGGATAGAATACCCACACACACATGCATCTATAATCAAATTATAAAAGAAATAGGATATGTACACGTGCATTTTAGTTACATGTGAAAGAAACAACTGTAATAAGAATGAATTGAATGGGATAATATCAACAATTGCTTACCAAGAAATTCTCCAAAGTATTGAACTTATAATGGTCCTTCTCTGCCAAAATGGAGTAATGCTTGGATGTTACCTAGAAAAAAGTAAAACAAACTGTTATAAATATATATCTTCTTGTTATGATGAAGTAATGAAGTTAGTAAATTATAGATGCAAATAGAAAATATACTTCTTCCTCAATACCATTAAATTTAGAAACAGTTCTTGAGTTCTAACCTGCTTGGATGTCTCATTTTTAGATTGTTATAGAAGTATCTAAGACAAAATTACCAAATGGCACTCAAAAAAAATAAAGTAATAAGATACTCAACAGAGCAAGGGAGAAGACCCACTCTATTCATTCAAAGCCATCAAAATTTAAATTCAACCAACCTAGAAGTAAAAAAAAAATCATATCTTGTTTCAAATTGCCAGCCGCAAGGCGGTCTATATCAGCCTTTCATGCTATCAAGCTCACATCAAAGCATGCAAATTGTTGCAGTAAATCAAGTCACATGGCAGAAGCTAACCAAAGGATAAAAAAAACATCCAAATATTTTTCCAAATCTATGGGACTATATTTTTCCCATGGTTCAAAGTATTGGCCGATTTGTATCGCTATCAGTCATTATCCATCCAAAACCAGGGCTGGAACCAAATTTCCTTGGTTTCAGCCCAGTATTAGCAGTATTAGTCCTATATAGCCGACACATATCGATTATATCAGTAGTATCAATTGTAAACACAAAATCTTGATTTTCCTTTTATGCAGACTATATGTGGAACACATCATAAATTGCATCTAACCTTAATACAATTTGAGACATTAATTATTGATCTCTTGATGTTTTGAACACCACATTTATGTTTTCTTCCTAATTTTCTCTATTTTCCTTTTTGTTTCTAGTTTTTCCTCCTTCCTTCCACTCTTTTTTAGTTTTCCTTTAACACCTCTACACTCACCCATGTTGCAAAGATGGTCGTCACTTGTTAGCCTCATCTATAGGAGGTTTTCTTATTGCAGAGTTGATGATGACAATGAACACAGATATTTTCTGAATACATCAGGAATTTGATATTAAGTTATTAACTTTGATATTTTTCACTCTTTGTATTATATTGTTATTATCTTATGTGAATAATCTAAATTTCTTCTCTTTACTTTCCTCAACTTCTAAAATTTTTCTATTTCTAACTCATTTTTTAGAATTTAAGTAATTAAAAAATAGTACAAAACCAAAACAAACCATACACAATGGCCTAGACGGCCAATACATATCAGTTCCCTGATGACTGACATTGATACTTAGAACCTTTGATTTTCCTTATCTAGCTACTACTGTTAAATTCTTTTAAGCTCATCCAAGTAATAAAATTGATAAAGATACAAACAATATTAAAGTAATCAAGACAGACATATACCTGATCAAGCTTGTAATATCCCAAATGGTCTGTCATAGCTCTCAGCTGTCCTTCCACTATAATTTTAACACCCTCAACTCCAGCACCAGAGTCATCGAGAACACGGCCTCCAACAGAAAATCCAGTGACCTGTTGAAAATAAAATGATTGATGATGATGCTTTAAAGCAATAACAAAAAGATAAATTTTCAGATATTAGAAACGTCTTTCTAACAAGAAAAGGCTTATAAGCCAAGAGCTAATAATAAGACTAACATATCCATAAATCCATTTTCTCTTATTGTAAATTCACCTTCGTGACACATGAAGAGGCCAAATAAATTAAACTACATTCCTGAAAGACCACTGAAAAGTACCCAGCATCTAATTTTATAATGCCCAGAAACACATGAAGACCGCAAGACAAGATCGTCCATAATACAGATCTTAACAAACTCAACTTTTTGTGCTGTTCAAGATTCATAGAGTTTAAGTGCTTGCATAAAATAAATTTATAGAAAAAGATAAGGCAATGGGTCCATATTTGTGCCCCTTGCAGAGCGCTGGTAAAGTTTCACACAGATGAAACGAGGATATTAGTATATTAGATTAACTCTGTGATGGCCTGCCCACCACATTAAAGGGATTTACATAAGGAATGGCACAAGATTGGCATCCATATGTCATTTGTGGCCGTACTTCTTATTTAAGTGAAAGAATTTATCTGCATGAACAATGCCATCTCCCTAAAAATGTCTTTTAGACCAACACATGAAGAAAATACTGTGTTGTGAATGAGCAGGATATTAAGGAATTGTCCATATGTGAGATCATAATAATCAATATGTGTCTTTCCCACCTTCAAAGTGGGTCCTTGTTTTTTGTTTAGTTCACAAACTTAACATTATGAAATCCAAAACAGGGTTGAGACCAATTAGAGTTCCACATAAAAAAGTAGAAAGCCAAAACTTTTGATAATATCCCATAAGGATTATATCAATCATAAAGGAAGAAAGTTGTGTAGGATACTGGCAATTCAAAAAATTGTCAGCAACAATAGCCACAGGGTATACAGTATTTTTGAGGTAGCAGCAAATATATTATACATGAGTAGAGGATCCAATAACAAACTTGGAAGCTCTCCAACAGTGACGAGGTAAAAAAGGATCCTCACCATCCCTGCCTACCACCTCCCATATCCATGCAATCACAGTAGTGCAGTGCAAGCACAGTGGCACCATCAAGATCAGGGTGAGGTTTCAGATTTCTTCCTGCCTATATTATGCATGATTAGAGGAGATCCAATCACGAACTTGGAAGTTCTCCAACAATGGCAAGGAAAAGAAGGACCCTCACCTTCCCTACCCACCCACTATCTATATCTATGCAATAACAGTAATGTAGTGGAAACGCAGTGCAGCCATTGTGATCATGGATGGTCTGGATTCCTTGCTGCCTCTCCGGTTACTGGAGAGGATCTGCAACAGTGATCGAAAAGCGGAAGAGAAAGGAGAGAGGGAGAGTGATGTAAAATACTTTCTTTTACTAACTTAATTGTTACTAAATATTTTCTGTAATGAATAGGATGGCAATATTTACTTCATCTGAAGATACACATTATCCTTTAGAGTTTAGAGTGTCCTGTTAACTTTAGAACTTCTTAAACATAGGACCCTTTCAAGCTTGGTTGATTAGGATTTAGGAGGTAAATTTACTAGAAATTTTGATATTTTAGTTTTTTATGAATTTACAAGAGTCCTGATGGAATAGTATAATAAACTTTGTAAGATTTAGATTAATAACACTTTGGATTTTATGACATCTCTAACTCTCTACATAGTACTAAGAAAAATATAATAAAAATTTAAGTTATGACAAAAATTTAACGAACATTTTTTTCTGGGAGATTTCATATATAGTATTTAACTTCTCCCATGAGAACCAAGGGAATTATCTTTCTTTCCTCCATATCCAGCTGGATTGTCTTTTTCCTTTGGAAGATTTCATATCTTTTCTTTCCTCAAATTACATTTTCCATAGTCAATGCTTACCGTATGGTTCCAGAGAAAGTCTTAGATCCACTAAATAGTAAATTCTATGACAAAAGAAGTTTAATTATCAAGTACAAAATCATGCTACCTAATGAACATCACTTTGGACAGCCAGTCACAATCCAGTTCAGTTTCGATCCAGATTAGAATTTCTCAAGTCTCAACCAACATGCACATCCAGTGGCTGTTAGAAGATTTTTATCATTGATAATCAAGGATCATTAAATTTGTCATTAACTAGTTCGATCACAAGAAAATATCATGTTCTACTCTAGGATCAACAGAAACACGAGATTTCTTTTAGGTGTCCGCAAATAGTAGTTTATGGGTATATCAATTCTGCCTTACAATAGAAAACATTGGTTAGAGCCATCATTAGTTTGTTTCCCCTTTTATCTATCCTTTACTACTTCTCTCCATTAATCCTTTCTTCATGCACTAGAAAAAAATATTTTAGCGTCAATGCTGAATCCTAATACTGCCAGAAATGTCGCCAATAGAGGACATTCACCATAACATCATGACAAATAAAGAAAATCCATGTTCCTAACATGGATAATAAAGCATGTACCTAGAATAAACTAAAATGTATACTTAGGTGAAGCTGTCTAAGTTTCAGAAAGGAAAAAACAGGGTATAGTATTTTAATGGGTCCAAGACTCCAAAGGTGCATCACTCTTTTAAGCTAAACCTTCTAAGCTAATAAATAGTAACATACAGAATACAATATTTATTTCTTAACAGGAGAACTACGGATGGCATTGAATTAATCCAAGGACCTTAAAAGTATTGCGGTCAAATAAATAAGCGATACCTGAAACTTTTGGGGAACCATAATGTGATGATGTTCAACAGAAACAGTCACTGATGGAGGTGAAACATCAAATATTGTATTCTCCCCTTTGTAATAAGGTAAAAGCTCAAAAGTGCCTACAAAAATATCACAAAGAATAAAACACATACAACTGAACACAAGAGGTTTGCTATAAGAATAACAAGTATGCTACAAACAAACATAGTAATCCATATTCAGATGAAACAAATAAATGTACGATAATTGCAAGTTAGAAAGGCAACAATTCAACAATCATAACATGACAAATATAAATCAGCAAATTTTTAAAATTCAACTAGAAACCATTGTTAGAGAATCATTAATTTACACTAAATGAGTAAATTCTATAGCCATTTATCCTTCTTTAGAGAGAGTGGTGTGCCATTAGAGAATTCCAATACCAAAAACAATTAAGTGCCCAGATGGTTTTAACACTAAATTGATCGCATACGGCAAATCAGAAGTGAAGAATAGAGGACAAATCTTATGCAAAGATTCTCCAAAAACAATGAAGTGTGTAAATGTTTATAAGCATATGGAAAAGTATCTAACACACAAACTCATAACAACCATAACTATAGACAACAAGATAAGGTATTATATACTGACATACAAAAGGATTAACTAGACAAAATTATAATCAACTGAAAATGACAAATAGTTACCACAAGGAATTGATTTAAATGTGAACCTCCCAGCCGCATCAGAAACTGCATGACAAAGAGCGCCAGGCCTAGGGGCACTACCAAAACCTTGCGGACAATGAACCTCTGACACATCGTCAGAGTATAAATACATGTGTACTCCCAAAATTGGATTTCCCTGCCACAAGAGAATTACATTAAAATTCAATGTTATAAATTCTTACACGGTGGATCATTTCAAACAAAAGAAAGTATTGCATTTATTTGTCACAAATAACAGCAACACAGCGCGTAAATGAAATTTACATTGAAGCAACTTAGAATCTCTGCATGAACTGCAGTAGCCCAACTAACACAGGGCAGTTAGCTTGAGACTCATGATATCCAAGAGGTCTGTCATTTCAATTATTAACCAGATTTATAACTCAGAAAACTTGCTTCAAGAATT
Organism: Typha angustifolia; assembly: GCF_048772165.1. NCBI lineage: Eukaryota > Viridiplantae > Streptophyta > Magnoliopsida > Poales > Typhaceae > Typha > Typha angustifolia. The sequence continues at coordinate 1,968,866 of NC_133252.1, read as the reverse complement.
GTTCTATAAAATGGACGATGCAGAAAATATATGTTCGTGCTTCTGTTGTTCTTCATTAATCCAGCAACTAAGTACTTTCTTCCCTGTGTTTCTCTCGTTCTTCATTGACTTTATCTTTGCTAGGCTGCCCTACCTACTAGAAATCAAGCAGTTACCTGTGCACATGCTATGATTGGCCTGAGTGCAGGGATAAAGCCTGAGGCAGGTATGGCAGGGAACAAAATGCACTAAGTACATCAGCAGATGCTAGTGTACAAATATGATCACTGAATAGTGAACCAAAACCAACTGGTAGCTCTTAAAACTGACAAAAACTAGGTATGGAAGAACAACTTGAGTACTTGACTACAGAGATCTAAGACGAAACTTAAGAGCGGATCAAAACCTGAGCAGGTTCAACCTATATCTTGTAAATTAATCATCAGACTAAGGAAGCTGAGAAATCAATCATAAGGCTAAATATGGTATAAGCACAAAAATCCAATTAAAACTAATTTTTCCATGTATTTAACAAGTTCAACAGTTATACTTAGTTAAAAGACATCACATATTTTAGTATACTTCACAAGATGAAAACTCGTCATTAGAGTTCATGCTGCCAGATTTTCTTAAAAGAACAACTAGGTTAATTCCCATCAAGATTTACCACCGATCAATACCATATTCCTATCCAACTATTTTATCAGTTATGCTAGTTAACAATTATGATTTGAAGGTTCATGTACCTCATACACTCTAACATCAAGAGTTTCTCCAAAGGAAATCTTGCTTTAAATCGAAGAATTAATATTATTGGAAGGAACATTTTATATGTAAGATGTAGAGGTTATGGTTCATTGTTTGATGCAATGTGCCTCTTTTCCAAGCTTTGGATAACTTCATATTACTTAGAAGTACAAAGTAAAGCGACTCTCAGCCAACTCAATCAGATTTTATATGGGTTAGTCATACAAAAAAAAGTAGAAAAACATTGTGGAGAACTTGCCATCTATGGCCATTCAACCTACGTAGAAGCGTGCTCCTCAGTGCACACTGTGTCAATGCATTAACCATACTGTTGAGTGCAGACAGTCAGTTAAAAATTTCCCATGTTGACTATAGACAACAACCAGCCAGTCAGTCTTGTACTAAAATGTGGAAGATTAGGCATGCATATTTTTGGCCCAATACTAGTCAATTTGGCATGGGCATGCCAAGCCATGATGACACCATTTCTATACCTTACTAGAATTTACTGAGTATTGATACTTGACTTCCTTTTCCCAAAAAGAGAGCAAACTAAAAAACATAAGAAAATTTAAAATGCAAGTGTGATCTTAGTCTCTTCGATACTGCATATGTGTGTGTGTGCGCGCGCGCACAAAACATTACATAGTCCAAGAGAAAGTAATAACCACATGCTCTAAAGACACCTTTAAGCAATAAAAGAGGCAAAAACTAATGCACCAATTTGCACATGAATGGGAGAGAACAATAGCTAATAAGAACACAAAGCATTCGCTCTAATATCACTGAATTTTATATGTCAGTATATACAGTTGTACTAACTCACATTCTAATATCAGAAAAAAAACAAAATGATGTAAAGGTAAATAGTTAAATACCAATGTACCAGTGCATACATGTTCAGAAATATGCAACTACTATAATACCTGTGCAACTACATGGCCATGAAGATCATAACCAGGTACAAAGAAGATATCATCCACAACTGTGTTCCCAAAGCCCAAATTTACCTATGTAGATGAATACTAAGAATGAGATGGGGAATGACCATATGATCTAGTGAAGGAATCAGCACAAATCCCAAACCTCTGGTGAACCTCTAAGTTCAATTTCTAAATCTTGATGGGATGCCCGTAATTTGTATTTTCCTGCACAAGAATATCAAAAGGCTTTTAGTTGACATACATCATAAAGCTTGAATTACCACAAATTGGCAAAACATGTGCTTATCTAACGAACAATAGATTCTAAGAGCTAATAACTTCATTAACCTTGCAATCCTAATGATACAGCCATTAGACAGATGAAATATTATTATGTGAGTTGTGACAATAGATCTGCAACACTTATAAACATGACATTGTCATCATTCAACAAATGTAACCCTCATCCCATCATAGAGGTGCCAAGTTTGCAAATTTGTAGCAGAATTTCCAGCTGTGAACATCAGATCAGCCTTTATAAGACGATAGTAGAGTAGTGCCCAGAGAAACTACAGGGCCTTACAATCTATTTTACTGACCATCATCATGTGCTATGAAAAAATAGGAAAGAAAATATATCTCTGAGGATTATGTGAAATAGTGTAACATGCTCCACCGCCTGTACAAGTTGAGATGACTTTACTTATAAAGGAAAATTGCACGTTGTGTTTTTGAAATAACATCATGAAACAAAGATACATCTGCCAAATATCTCGAAGAATAATTAAGCACAACAAAACTACTTGCTAGAGGGTGTCACAACTCATATCACGACAACACATTCCTTTTTGAGAGTACAAGACAGTACATATTAAGATAAGGCACAAAGCTGGAACCACACAATATGAAGAAGAAAACATAACATATGCCCAACAACTTCATGTACAGTTAGATTCCTTTTTCTTGATTTTAAACCAAAAAAAGGAAATTTGAAAAATGACAAACCTGGAACAATATTCGTGAAGGAATAATTCCCAGTAGTTGATGTGAGAACAGAGGCAATACTTTCATCAGAGGGTGATAACAACTCTACTTTTACACCAGAAGGTCCTTTGTCCTTTGAGGGGCAACTCCCACCACCAACAGCTCCAATGACTTTTCCTGATATCATGAACCTACAGATATATATGTAGTCCGGAAAGGACCAAGTAAGATATGCCCTTCAACAAAAGCCAACAGATGCCCATATCTCTTACAAAAAGAAACAGAAAAAAAAAAATTTAATGGAGGGAACATGGTCTACTGACCCGGTAAACCGGAAATTAATATCAACATTTTCATTGCAGCCATTTTGGTCAACAACAACAGGCACCTGGAATTCGATACCCCCAAGCAGAATAGGTCAAATAAAAATAGATAATCTAGAAAATAGGTGAAGATACAGAATATAGGATGGGTGCATATGCAAAAAATGTATCAGTCCAAACATATAGTTGTGCCACCAACTCACATTATTAGGTTCCCATGACCACCCGTTAGGCCCCTTCACTCTGACAACGAATGAGCCCTGTGAAACCAGTTATCGACAATGACAAATTAGAATAAGAAGAAGAAAGTAAGAAAGATAACAAGTAACATAAACATGAGTGCAGCCATAGAACTCTTGACTTCTTGTTGCTCTTTTCTAGGTTGTGCCACATCAAGCATGCATGAGAATTTCAGAAATTGAGGGACCGGATAGAATTTAATCCATGATATTCCAATAATATTCCACTCATTAGGTTCCTCAAATTCATCACAAATTAAAACTAAATTCATAAATAAGCAGCGCCACAACATATCATTTGAAATTTCTACACTGGCTTCTATATGGAAATATATAGCCAACTTGTGCCAGAAGAGTCTTTTCCTAGTAAAGATTGCACTGAACTGAAAGCAGAAGGAAATTTGGTGCAACTATATGCTATATTTTATCAACAATAATAATGCCTTTCCTAAAGAAACAGGAATGGAAGAATAAATAGAAGTCTGGAGCCCTCCTATAGAAGAGCTAAAATAACCTGCTATTGTACTATTTTCAGAAAATGTTAATTTTCATCTTGCAGATACAGATACATTATGAACTCAAAAATTTGTTGCACAGAGATTAATAACGCTAATAAGCCTCAGACTGAGCTACTTTGACATTCAATAGATTGCAGTTTGCAATTAGCTTTTATATGCAGATAAACTTAATGGATGTGAAATCATGTAATCATGAAAAGAAAAAAGGTCACAACCTTCACTTATCTAAATGAAAGGAAGTAAGGAACCTTGTTGTCTCACATCCATGATGAATTGGAGGACAGCAGCAGAGAACATAACATGGATATTTTCCATCTAGAAGCTAATTGATTTTTTGTCCCTATCCAAAATGAATGATATGGTCATAGAAATAGAAGCATGTAAATATTAGTTCATTAAAATCACCAATGATGTCCTGAGTGCAAGAGAATACAGCTTACAAATTTCTTTGTCAAAGTGTTCCTAATTCTGTAAGAATATGTTTCATTGTATCTAGAAATATTACACAAATCATTTAGAACAACACAAATTATTTAGAATGACACAAATCATTTTCGATAGTCAATATTAAGCAAAGGTAAATGTAGGAAAACAAGTACCTTGTCGTAAACTGGGATGAAGTAATAACCATTGGGGGCACATTGAGTCCTCTCCTTGACCAATCCATCAACTGTGCAAAGCTCAACCTAAGGTAAAACTTACATTAGATCTTTTCAACTGAAATATTAGCTGATCTAAAAGAGGTAACTTCAATCAAGAAAAATTCACAAACATAAGGTTAATGAGAACATAAGTATGACAAATTGAAAAAATAAGTAATTAGGTGAGCATTTAGCTAAAGAGATCCAATTCTTTTCTGCTTAATTATTCTTCTTTATTTAGAAAAGTTGGCAACCACCATCTGTCAAATTTAGAACATGCTCAGGGCATAATAGTCGGGCATGAAAAATTATGTTCTATTATAGGCAAATGGATGTTTAGGAAAAATGTACAACGTCCCATTCCACTATATATCATAGATCCAAATTCCTTCATATAAGACTACAGCAGAAGAAAAAAAACAAATGATGTTTCTCCCAGTCAGCAAATAGAAAGGCACAGGACATTTGAGCAAGAAGAAGCCTTAGTGCACTTATCATGTCCAAGACTCATTATAGATCAGAAGGAATCATTCACTTAAAACAAGAAAAACTATATGGCGTAGTTCCTATGCCGTGTGCAGATTCTTTCATTCTCCTTTGACTGACTAAAATCTCCAGTTCTAAAGGGCAATCTTTAAACTTCTCAATAATTGAAGAAATTTAAATTTCTCATAATGTCATCTCTTGATAGCGGAGGTTCTTTCAGCGATAAGGACGGTTACTAACAAGTGGTCTTGACAGTTATACCACTAACAACAGCTAATCGAACACAGAAAAATGAATCTAAGCGTATATTTCAACAACTAAGAGCATACCGTGATGTGAGAGTAATCCAATTTCGCATCAGAAGCCTTTCGCGATCGGATCAAACCCGAGCCCGCCTAACAAAACCACTCACATTTCAAGAAATCAGAATCAATGGAGTTCCCAGATTAGCTAAATCAAGAAGTTCCAACCGGTGGAATCAACGCGAAAATTATATCAAGCATTCAATCCATCCAAATCTCACCTCGACAAACCCGCCGCAGCCATGGATCGAGTCAGCCGCGGCCGACGAGGCGAGAAGAGCGATCGCGAGGTAGAAGAAGAGATCGGGGACTGCCATTACTCCGATCTGAAAGCACGAGATCTAATCTGCATGAGATGAATCGAGAGAGAATAGATCACGATGGAATCTTCTCTCTCTCTCTCGTTCAAGAACTTCAACTGAAATAAAACCCTACACACTTCTATGTAGATCCAAACTTTAGACTTTGGGCCGTTGAGGCCCCTTACATAAGCCCAACGTGTCGGAAGTTTGGATGATTATAAATCTTAACGGTTTTTTTGCAAATAACCGCCTAATTTTGAATTTATTGTGACAACACCACCCTTTGTATGTATATTTGCAGAAGACCACCTACTAAAAGCATCATTCTTGATAAGAGACAAAGTGTATCATTGTATTCATCATCTTGGAACAATGGAAAAAAAAAAAAAAAGGCTACCAGAAATAACAAACAAACTTTATAAAGTAGATGACACAAAACATTGCATAGGTAACCAACAAATAGATATACATACAAGCAGGCACTTCAAGAACCAACCAGAATGTGCTTCAACTCCAAACACAATATCCATAGAGAGATCCTGTTTGTGTACAAATTAGTAGTTATGAGGAACAGAATGATATTAGAACAGGCCAAAGTCCAAACGAGCAAGAGCTTTAATCAATCCCCTTTAAATGCTTGTTGCTGGCCAACTATTAATACTATCTTTGATTTAACCCAACGCAGTGATGATAATAAGAAGAGCAGCTTTTCCTCTTTTCTTCTCTTCTACCGTCCTGTTGGATTTATAAGCTGAGAGAAGACTGCACTTGTGTTCGAATTATCCGAATCCTCGCTCACCTCGCTGTCTCTACCGACTGGGTGGTCGCTTTCAATAACCTCAGTTGCAATTGGCTTCCCACCTTCAAAGTTGTCTTGCAGTTGCAGAGCAAACTCGAGATTCCACAAGACATCTCCCATGGAAGGCCTATCTACGCCGTGATCACAGAGGCATTTCTCTGCGGTTTCGGCGAACTTCTTCAAGCATTCAGGGCTGATCTTATCCTTGACGACAGGATCAATGATGTCTCGCAGAGCTCCCTTCCGTTGGCAGTTCATTGCCCAGTCTGCAAGGCTGACTTGCTCTCTTGGCAGGCCTGGACTTAGAGCAGGCCTTGCACAGAGCACCTCAAAGAGGACTACACCGAAGGAGTAGACATCGGATTTGTCTGTCAATTGTTGCCTCCGGAAGTACTCAGGATCCAAGTAGCCAAAGCTGCCCTTCACCATTGTGCTGACATGAGTCTGGTTCATCGTCGGGCCTGTCTTCGACAACCCGAAATCCGAAACCTTGGCGACCCATTGCTCGTCTACTAGGATGTTGGTGGTCTTCACATCTCTGTGGATTATGGTGTACTTTGCACCGGTGTGAAGGTAGTGAAGTCCCCTGGCAGCTCCAATGCAGATCTCCAGTCTCTGCTTCCAAGACAATGGAGGCTTGTTGCTCTTGTACAGATGCTCCCTTAAAGTACCATGAGCCATGTAATCGTACACCAAGATCATCTCGCCGTTCTCCTCGCAGAATCCGATGAGGGAGACCAAATGCTTGTGTCTTAGCTTGGAAAGCATCTCGATCTCTGTTTGGAACTCGTTGACACCTTGCTCTGAAGAAGGATTGGATCTCTTGATAGCCACCTTGGTCCCTCCATCGACAACTCCCTTGTAGACCTTTCCGAAGCCGCCGACACCGATCACCAACGACTCGTCGAAGCTCTTCGTCGCATGCTTGATCTCCGCGAAGGAGAAATGCCGGCAGATCGCCGCGAGATTGCCCAAATGGTTACTCGCGGTGCTCTTGCCTGAGATGGTAGACTTGCTTCCAGTTGAGTGAGTGTTCGCGCCATAGAGAGGTAACCAACCCGACGTGTTGGTGGACTCGTTGCCAAGGACCTTCTTCTTTTGATTGTAGACTGCGAAGCAGATGGCAAACACCAAGCCAATTGCCGCAGCTCCACCTGCAGCTTCGCCAATCACATGACCTTGGACGCCAGATTTGGACTGAAATCCAGCTTGGGTCGACTCCATTTCAGCATCTACAAGCATCTGAGATGGCTCAGGGTTGAGTCCAGCCAAATTTCCCTTCGTGTCATTCAACCTAAAGATCTCTAATCCATTAAGAATGGCGTCATAGAACTCTGGCTGCGTTGCGTCCGTTGGATGCAGTGCCACCCATAGCTGCTCATCACCAGGGCCATCTGCCATATACACTGCGAAATCTTTGTACACTGGCACGTACTTACCGGAGCTTATTGCCATTACGTCAGCTGCATCTTCGGCTGTCTGGTTGTTGATAAAGATATCAAACACCCTTTGATTGATCTTGGTCAATTGGATCTCACAAAAGTGTAGCCTTGCTATATAGGTGAAATTTGCATCTACTTGGAAAACCCATGTGAGATTGAAGTTCTTGACGACGTCTGGATCAGGGCCCATCGATCTCGCAGTGCTGTATACGCCGGCCGGCGCAATGTACTCCGGCGTGTCCTTCGAGTACCGGATCTTCGCCTTATCACCAGCATCGTACGTCACGCCGAACGCCGCACCATAGATGTACGGGGAGTCGTCATACCACATCCGGGACAGCCCCGAGTCATTCCCTGGAGGCAGATATTGCCCGCCGACGTTGAGCCGGTACAGAGTCTCCAAGGTGGCCCCGCCCATATCGATGGTTTGGTCGGAGAACCCCACCAATGTCGCCGGCTCGCTGTAAATATCCGGCATCGAGATGATCTCGATACCATTGACGAAGGCGTAGGAGCCTTTGTGCTTATCCGAGGGCGTGAAGGTGAGAGTTAGAATGCCATCAGGGGAAGGAGGAAAGGAGTACTCCTTGATAATATAGGCTTGAGTCAACGCCTCGGTGGTGATGAAGGCGCTAAAATTTTGAAGCAGAGTGATGCCACCGGAAGCGGAGACCGAGAAGTAGGAGACGTTAGGAGCCAAATCATTATAAGTAGATGGATAGAAATATAGACGAACCCAATGTCGATCCTTTGGGCCGACGGAGAAGTTATAGGTGGATGTTGCCGTGAAGACCCGCGCAGTCATGAACGGGACCGGCGAGGGGAGCGACGGGTCTTGCGATACGGCGTTAGCCGAAGCCGACTTCGACGAGGCCGCGAGAAACTTGGACTTGGCGTCGGACACCCATTTCCGGCCATCACCGTCAGTGCCGTCGGCCGACGACCCACAATTCAGTAGAATCACATCTGCCGGCTTGTAGCCGCCCGCCCCATTCACGATGCGGACGCCGGAGAGGAGCAGGGAGAGGGAGATGAGGAGGAACGTGAGATGGGCCTTAGAAATTATTGCCATAGAAGAGGACCCAATTGAGAAAAATGTAGTTTTTTGGTCGGTCATTCTTTTGGCGTACAGGAAGAAGAGAAGAGTTGCGGCTATTCCTGTACGCCGTTGGGTATCCTTTCCTTCGGTCAGGAGACGATGGATTTGGATCAATCCATGGTCGGGAATAAAATTATCGCTGGGATAAGGAATAGGAGCAGAGGAGAGCAGAGAGCATTCATTTCTGTCTCTGTCTTCTTCGCTGGTTCTCCTCCGCTTTGCTGGTGCTGCTTTGCCTTTCTCTATTGTGGAGAATTGGATGGCATTGACTGCGGAATGGAGGACGTTGGAGATGGGAGAAGAGGAATAAAAGGCGGAATAAGTTGGCTACTATTCTTGAGCGGGAAACGTTTATTCGCTGGTGGGTAAAAGGTGCGACTCACCGGGTGGTTCGCTGCGCGACACGCGGACTTTGGTCTACTAGCTTTATTTATGCCTCATTTATTTTTTTTCTTTTTACTATTATAAATTATCACTTTGTATTATTTTCATCTATCCAAAATAATAATAATAATTAAAACACATACACCCATTGTATTATTATATTCTCTCTGTTAAAAATTCTATTAGGAAAAATGTTAAATTTGTTACTATATGAACAAATATGTATTTGATTTCTTTTCGAAGGACTCAGATTTCTGAACTCTAGAGAGCTCATAAAAGAATATTTTAAGTTAATCAAAATTTAAATAATATTTTTATTAAAATTTATAATAAAATATTAATGAAGAGAACTCAGTGATACATGAAATAGTTTATAATGTGTATCTGCCTTCTTCTTCTTTTTGAGATAATAAAAGTGATATAATTATATAGAACAATAGTTAGGAGAGTTAAAATATGATTAACCCTTTATTCTTTTAAGTATATAGTTAAAATATGGTTCCATTAGCGAACGAACCATATTTACTTACATCTTTCTCTTCCTCGTATTTAATTGTATAATTAATATGTTTGAAACCTAAATCCCTCCATCATTTTACTATATACTCCCTTACGTCCTTCCTTACAATATTTTTCTTAGTTAATCAGTTTTATTACTTCCATATTTTTATTTTAGGATTACGTTTGAGTTCAATCATACTGCTACGGACTATTCAATAGGATGCCAATCTTCTAGTTCTACATGATAGTGAAAGAAGTATCCGAATCTATCTCCTTTTATATTAGGAGGTTTTCCACACCTTTAGATATACGAGATTTGAGAGACCGTGGGTTTGTTATGCAACTTATTGAGCTAGTAATGAGAAAATTATAATTTATTTTTGTATGATTAGGTTTGATTTTAATTTATTCGTATATATTTTAAAATTAAAGCACTTAATTCTTTAGCCAACAATTAACCGGAATATAAACAAACTTAGTTTTCTTGATCATCTTCCTATCTATTTGGTTATCTTAATTCAAAGATTTAATTAAACTTAATTAACATATCTAACCACGGGTAGGGCTTAAGTTGCAAATAGTAGATATAAAGGGTGTAAACTGTAAATATGTTAAAAAGACAGGGCGCTAAATGTAACTTTTAAGCATCGATCGCTTTGATACGTCTCAGACATTGACCCGTTAATAGGATCCATGAGAAGCTTCCTACGATGTATCTAATCGATCTCGGTCAAAGTAAGAGAAATAGAAAACCATCAAATGACAGAATAATCCTCTCAAGTTGTATGTTTTTTCCTTTCAAAAGTGATTCTTTTAATTTATGCCCTTTTTCTTCTTCAAATCTTAGTATGTATGGTTGTTGTAGTGCTTTCACTGAGCTAAGACAAGATATGTTTTGAAAAATCTAATGACAAATAAATACATATGTTGCTCAGAATTTTATCCAAAATATAGAAGTAGACTCAGAAATAGTGATTTTTTTTTCTTCTTAATGATAGAAATTTATAGTTTAAAAAAATTAAAAATATGCTATAAATTATAAATATGGACCAACTCTCCTAAAACCAAGCTATAAATAAGTCAAACAAAGCAACAATAAAGCAAAGTAAGTGCGCTAAATCTAAATTTTGTTTAACGGAAAACGTGCTTGAACCGGTGACTAGCAGATATATCTTTTTAATCACCACCTGACTGCTTGAAGGATAAAAATGTCTTTTTGTCGGTCAAGGACAAGAACAGCAACGCAGGAGGAGGTGTTGGTACAAGTCTCCGCTGCCGGGAGGTGGGTTCTTCAACCCTTAGACGTTACGCCTTCGTGCCTATTCATCGGCGAGCGCTATGCTTCGATTCGTCGCCCTCGTCCTCCTCGCTGCAGTGCTGGTCTCATCCGCGATCCGGGTCGCGGTCGCCCATGAGCACCACGGCGAGGAATCGCAGGCCAGCTGCGAGTCGAACCCCAACGTTCAAGTCCTCGCTGAGTACCGCCCGGGGACCGTGACCGTCGACGGACACGCAGATGACTGGGATGAAGTTGAAGGGTCTGAGTTCGCAATGCTCCCTGCGCTCGATTTCGACCAAGATCAGGCATACGATGGCGGCAAAATGACCGTTAAGGTACGGAAGATTCAACATTTCCTTTAGTTAATTCTTGATCTCTCTTGAAGTGGGTCTCGGTGGAAATGGAATTTACCGTACAAAAGTTGGCAGTTGGCATATTTTCGTGTTTTGATCTCTACTTAGTAATAACTGTCACCCTGAATTGGAACCGCAGAGGTATTACCCTATAGTTGTTCCTTGATGGGTGGTTTTTTTTTCTTTCTTATTGATTTCATATGCAGGATAATGGTTCGATTTTATTGAATTAGTGCCTACTAATGTATCAGTATGTTAGGTTAGTGCTCACAGTATAATTGTGAACCTGTGAAGGGGATGATGAAGTTCGTGCATTAATTACACATAATCTCAGAATTTCTTGCTGTGACTGTAAAATTATGGGATTGACTATTATCTCGATTAACTAAGATAACAGGATTAGTTCTTGTGGAGCTAAATAGATCTATGTTTAGATCGTCTTAGTAAGAATCTTTGATCGGAGAGTTGATCTGCAATAGTTGGGCTTAATTTGCTTGAAGAAAACATAAGTAGTAAACCCCAATTAACTAATTCACGATAGCTTAAAATAATTGAAAAGAAAGTTCACTTAGGTTTGGTCTCAGCAAAAAATATTACTAATCTAGAAAATTTACTGACAAGGTAAACTAACATCGAAAATGCAAAAAGAGGTTTGTCATGGGAAACATAAGAAGAAAACAGATTTCCAGTTGCTGCTTTATGGGTTTTTACGATTATTGCTTATTACTTATATTGCTTTATAGGCTGTCCATGATGGTGGTAGAGTTTATTTCCTGCTGCAAGTTGATGGGCAATACGCGTACACCAAAGGGTAATCATTCACTTTCAGTCCTGATTTCGCCTATAAGTGTGCCATATTGATTTACTTTGATAGTTTGACTGCATTATTGTTGATCTTTAATGTGGTAGGTGAAATTTGTGTTATAACACTCATCTGGTTTGATCACTTCTTCAGCTTTATAGTTTTCTCTTAAGCAGTAATCTTGGACTATGTCTATGATATTTTTGAAGTCCGTACATTTCTGCTTTAATTTTCTATTTTTTGCTTACTATGACCTTTTTTTTTCCCTTGGACATCATTTGACACAGGTAATTAGTTTATTTGCCTTTTCTGCAAGCTTCATATCATTGATTTGATGGCCCACTATCTTTTGAAAGCGAGACTTCTTCTGAAATCTTATTGCACAAGTTTCTGGTTACTTAATCTTTCCTTTTCCTAATACAGTGAAAATTCAAAATGTCCTTCTGTTGCTCTCATGTTTCAAGTTGGTGAGAATGCCTCATACAATAATGTAAGTTTCTGATACTCATCCATCTATCTCTTCTATTGGCTGGCAAGCTGCAGAAACATCACATTGTTAAGTCTACTTACATATACATTAGTCAATTTCTACTCTTATCTATTCACTGGATGACTATTTTATTGTTGACTGGTTTCTTCTTATATCATGTACATAGCTTTTAACACTTTAGTTCGCAAGATAGTCCTAGTCATTTCATTCAGCGCTGTGTCGAATCCTAAATTGTTAACTTCATGACTTGAAACATTTGTTATTTTTAGATGGGAGGGTGTGTAGATTTGCCTGGTACCTGTACAAGAAAAAGCTGTCGCGGCCATGAGGTCGACATTATGCATTTTTCCATTGGAAATGCTATTCCTGGGCGTCTGTATGGTGGCAATTATGTAGACAATACAGTTGGAAATGGAGGTGATAGGTACTTCTCATTTATTTCCTGTTGAACTATATCCCTCTGATTTGGCTATTTGTTGAATGCAATGTGAAACTTTCCCTATATGATAGGTTTGGTCATCTGGTTGATTTATATTCATGGAACCCACACTGCCGATTCCTTGATGGAATAGGTCCTGCAGGTACTTTCATGCTTTAGGAATTAGGTAGCACATCTATTCCTCATCAACTAGTTAGCAAATTATATCTTCTGATGTTCTTTGATTTTATCATCTTGTTGATAACGCTCCTTTGTATCTGCTTGGCACATGAACTTGGCTAGGTTCATCTTGCTAGCGTAGTTCAATTTTCAAGTTATTGTTCTGCCATTCCTTTGTTGGTTCCTTTGCTGCTTCTGATATTTGCCGCTACTATTCATATATGATTCTTCTGATCTTTATCCCTTAGATGTCAGTTTTTAGTTTATCCTACGTGAATCTCTTGTTTCCAACTTTTTTTTTCTTCTATTTATGAAATTTATCATTGTAAGTTATAGTTTCCTACATAAGGCTTTCTTGAAAGCTTTATTGGTGCTTGGTAGAGTTGCTCACATTGAGGATTACACTTATCTTTTTCCTTGAGTTAAGACAAAACACTATTCATCTTACCACATTTTGTTGGAAGAGTCAATAAAGCTTGCCTATTGTCTGCATTCCAGATAACAGTTCAAATGCTCAAAATGATTGGCAAGGAGCATGGTGGCATAGTTCTCTTACGTTCCATTCAGGTACGCTTTTATCACTTATTACTTGCCTACTTTTATAAAGAAAGCTAGATGAAGAAATTGAACTTGTAATAAGGTAATTGATCTTGCAATGTGGTAACACTTCTCTTGTATCATATATATATATTTCATAAGGGCTTGCTTGCTTTGAGTTTAGGGACCCTTCTTAAACTAGTTTAGTGACTTTAAACTGGTTCGGTAATTAAATATTTTTTTATTTTTTTTCATATCTGATTAATTTTATTTTTTAAAAAAATTAAAATTAAAAATTAAGACTAACCAATCGAGTTTGGGACTTAATCTCAAACCAAACAAGGCCTAAGATAAGAAAGAGAATTGGTGCCTGCTTTGAAGTGCTTCTCCCTTTTTTGTGGCACAATTTGTGGATAGTATAAATTGGATGACAGCCATTATATTGTGAGTGCTGTTAGCTCACTAAGTTAGCAAACCCTTAATCTAGGGCCTCTCTCATGCTCTTTGCATGCTTGGGCATGGGATCACATTAAAACATGGTCAGCATGCACAGAGCAATTCGACAGTATCACCAACGTGGCAATCCATCTAACCAACTGGCACTTTCTATGTTTAAGGCAGTACAAAACCTTTCTGTAGCATGCTACTTTCACGGCTAAATGCAGGATAAAAGTTGAGAGGCAAAAATTTGCGAAAGAAGTTTTCTGCTTTCATCACGAGCAAAATAGGCAACCTCTTGATTCATTAATGTTGTCTGATTCATATTTGTCCAGCTAACAGGACCCAGTGATCTACAATAAGAGAAAATTCCATTTGAAAGACATCTAACCAAACAAGCCAATTTATGCCTGAAATAAGATAACCTTGTATTTATAGAGACGTTTTCCCAAAGCACATCGTTATCGGTTTATCTGTACTACATACTGGTTCAATCAACAATCTCCATATTAAGGCTAAAATGACGTATATAAGCATATTTAATGCTGCAACGGAGGTGACACTGGCAAATTCTACAGCAATTTCAGGAGACTAATTCATAATATGATCAACCTCCTGAGATACTATGATATGATGTTTTCCTCATGCCATAGTTCTTGCATCGTGTCATTTGCATTGTATCAGTAAGCTGGATCCCTGAAGTTTGCAACTTTTTCCAGGCTTCGTGGAAGATGATAGCCCATATGCTGACCAAGGTCTAAAGGGAACCTACTATTTTGAGTTCTCAAGACCATTGAGGACAATGGATCGTTTTCAACAGGTCCACCTCCATTTCATCTCTGTAAGCTGGAAGATGATATTGCTGACAGATCTGATAAATATCTTTCGTGGTAATGCAGGACGTGCAATTCACAATAGGTCAGCCGAGCAAGGTGGCCATTGCTCTCTGGTACCCAACTGCTGGGAAACCGTGGGGGAAGTCCCAACACTACTCTGCTAGCTGCAACTGGTTGCCTCTGGACATAGCATCGCTTTCTGAATCATCTCTTTCCCAGGTGGCTTCTAATGGTTCATGGGATGCTGCTACTGCCTTTGCCTTGCTACTCTCAGTGGTTTCATTCTGTCTTTCTGTTTTCGTGGGGTACTGGGTTTCCAAAACCAAGAGTGTCCCCTTTACACCCATAGACCGACTTTAGCCAAGATCGATAAAGGACCATGTAATTCTCATATTTGTCAACACATCATTTCTTGGAACAGGAACGGCTACCGGATTGTGTAAGTCGATGTTAGCGAGGCATTCATTCATTTAGGTTCTTGTCAATGTCATCAGGAGGTTTCCTGCCATTTATTGTGTGCTTCAGTAATAATGTAGCTCTGCCGTCGAAATTTACATGTTATGACATAGTACTGTGATATAATAAGTGATTAGTTATATCTGACGATAATTGTAGTATATGGAAATAAATATGTTTGCCTAGTCTATGTACAAATCATGCATATATACAGGCAAACGAATACACATAAACTTGATTCTTTTGTCTGCAAAGTTATCCCAGATTTATCTCATTGGACGATTACAGCACTATCCAAAATGTCACAATTTCAGCCCTGTGTCTAGTTTATCCTTGACTCGAAATTTCTCTCTTCTCATAGTCTATATTTCTCAAATTGATATAAACTCTTTGGGAATTTCTTTTTGGCGGCAATAAAATGTTCCTTTTGCTGTGTCTTCCTCAGCCACATATACAACAAATTGGGTCTTCGATTGCCAGTTCTTGAGAACACTAGTCATGTCTTAATTTTTGTTCATCGAAATATATCACCCCTCAAATTTAATGACATAAAGAATATATTTTACTGTAGCTATTAGTAAAGTACTGATAATATTAGTATTCACTTATAGATAGAAATTTATATTTTTAAGTTAACAAAAAAAAAACTTTAAAATTCTAAGTTTATCGGTTGTTTACATATATAAAATACTGAACTTATCATCAATTTTTTTTAAAGAAATTCAGATAAATATTCATAGATTTAGCTGAGACTACCTTTTTTTTTGGCCACATATAAAACGTTATAAGAGAAATATTTTATATAATTATATATAAGAATAATTCTTTTAGATAAAAGAGGCTATTTGGGGTTGACGGAAGGCGACGGTGCTCGTGTATCCGTTATACGTGGAAGCTAGGGTTAACTAATAACTGCGATTTGAACGACTCATATACGGCCGGAAGCAATGGAGTTTTTGACCAAAATAGCCCTCTTCTAAACTTTTTTTTACCAAAATGGAGCACCCTAAAGGGTGGTAGAGAGAGAAAGAGGAGAGAGAGGGAGCTAGGGTTTTAGAGGTCGTAACGGTGTTTCTCCCATACCTCAAACCTCTCTCGTCTTCTGGACTTCAAGGTAAAAGATCCGTGGTCTCCGTCGCCTTATCCCTCCCTCCCTACATCCGTTTCTATGGATTAGATTTAAGGACCCCCAGGATCTTCCCATCGGGAATCATGGACGAAGTGGACGATTTCGGCGATCTTTATGCCGATCTCGACGACAATTTTAGTGCCGCAACGGCCGTTTATTGTTTTGGAATCGATACGAAGCTTAAGGATCTGGATTCGATCGATGAGGAGCATAGTTTGGATGGTGGAATTGATGACGCTGATGACGCTAATGGCGCTGTAGATTTGGGTGATGGAATCATGGATAGTGGGGAAAACAGTGAGAGTGAGGACGATCTCCATATTGTATTGAATGGGGATGAGGATTCGAGGTTGAGCCATGGAAATGGGGGGATGGTTGTTCGAAGAAATGGTGAGGAAGATGATGAGGAATTGGTAATACTCGATGGTTCTGATCCTGTGAATAAGGATCAGAGATGGAGTGATCAGTTGTTATCCTCAGTGAACGGGCTGGTGCAAGGCAGGATGGAAAGATCAAGTTTGGCTAATGGCGACTGCCGTGGCTGGGTATGCTGCTAAAATTTACTTCATTGTGTATACTATGTTGTTTGATTCTTGCCCTCATATCGTTTTCTCTACAGTTTCCCTTTTTGGTCAACTTATTTTGCTATTTTCTGTTGCTTTCTCGACTCATATTTTATTGTCAACAATAAGGGATGGGAGAACAAGCTTCACAGAACAAGAAAAAAATCAAGTGGTCTCAATCCATTTATAAGATTGCATATAAAAGGGTGAATAGTACTGATGACAGAATGATAGCAATGAGTTCTAATACCTTATCTATTTAGTATATTTTAGTGCCAAAGTATGCTAAATAATTGATGCTCTCTGAAGTGTTCTTTATTAATGAAATATTCATCTAAAATGTTGTGGCCCAATATTTGAAGGCATTATTTACACTATGATGCAATATTTTGTGTTAACTTTTAGTATCATCCATTAGGTTTTGAGTGAGAGTCGCTTGAGTTTTACATTTCAAACATTGAAGTCATGTGGATTAGTTGTAAGCATGATTACTGTTTCTAAATTTTGTAACCTACTTTGCAAGTTTGCAGTATTCTCTTCTAACAAAAAACCAGTCCTTTGTCACTTTTATTATCTTTTCTTTTTCTTTACATGTGTATGCACTGTGCTTTTGGATGGTATCCTTCTTTTGCATTTCCTTTGTGATAGCTTCTAATTCTCTCGTAGAATTTCCATCTAAAATTTTATGGTGTGGTCATTGTGTTTTAGCGCGCAGGGCCTCATCCTGTAGCATTTCCATGTAATTCAAGAACCCCACTGTCTGGGCGAGGTGATTGGAATCAGTCAATGGTTCAATACAAAGGGGGTATATCCTGCAATGCAGGAATTTCTGTGGCAGCTCAAAAAGGATTTAGTTTCTTCTTGCCTAGAAATAGGTGCGATATCTACACATTATAGATCTAGATCTTTTCTCATTCTATAACCTAAATATTCAGAGTTTCACCATCAGAGGGCATTTATTTGTTTATAATTCAATCATTGATTGGATAGTAATAAATGCTTCTTTTGCTATCTTATGGCATTTAGTTATCATCTAATCCTGAGTAGCCTTGTCAAGGCATCTGGTTTTCGGCCTTCTTCCCATTTTCTCTATTAATTTTTTCAGGGTAACAGTTTTCTATTTGGCCTAATCATGTGCCCACTAATTTTATCCTAGTACTTGCATTCATAGGGTGGTATTTAGCTTTATGACATTGTTATAATATTCCCTCAAAGCGACTCATTCCAATCCACAACTAGGTCTGGACAAAAATTTGAGCAAAACTTTCGAGAAATATTTCGGAGGATCTATACATTGGATTTACGTGAGATTTGAATATGTTGTAGCTCTGAAATAGAGCTTTCCAATGAATCCAATATCTTGAGAATTGGATGGCTAGATCAAGAGATATTGTCGAAATAGTTGCCGGAGGTCGGGATGGACAGACCCGCAAGATGAAGTTTTGAGCTGGTTTTTAGGGATCTATGAACGGAGGCATGGACTCCTAAGTGTGGGATGGTGATGGTAGACCGACAATGATGAGGTGGTGTCGGTAAGGTAGGTGATGGCGGAATATTAAGGATGGTGGAGGTGTAGGGTTGTAGGGGATAGTTAGAAAAGAAGGGTGGAGGGAGAAAGTGGGTTGTTCCTTAGGGGCAAGGGGGTGCGAGCTGTCGAGGAAGTAGGCAACAATGGCAACACTAGGTCGGCCAAAGCTTGGAGGGGTCGAACAAGAGGAAGAGAGGAAGGAAAGGAAGATAGACGACCTAGGTTTCCAATCATCCAGATGCCCAACTCAGATGCACACTACAATATTTATGGGTGGCTCCCTAACTTGACTTGATTAGTTGGATTGAATAGGCTTGAGTTCGACTAATCAACCTAGGCAACAACTCATCCACATAAGTAGAGCACAAGAAAACAAATGCACCTAACATAAGGTCTAAACAGTAAAGCAAACTAATAAGCAATTACAAGATAGCTAGCCAGGAAGATGAATGTAAATACCCCTGGCCTCTCTCTAGGCACCGAACTTGATGTGATTGAGTTCGCTCTCAGGGCTGGGTCATAACAGACATACTGATGGCTTTATGCAGGACCATCTTTGACATAAATATTGAGGCATTGGAGCAAAAGCCTTGGAGAGAAAGTGGAGTGGATATGACAGACTACTTTAACTTTGGCCTCGAGGAAGAAAGCTGGAAAAGCTACTGCCAGCAACTGGTACATGTTCCTAATATGGTGGTGACATTCTTTGAAATTTTAGCGTATGCAAATGGTGTCACTACTTGAATCTTTCCTCAGGATCACATCAGGCAGCAAGCTATGATGTTGGCACAATTTCCTGGTGATGAATCTTCAAGAATGGATCAGGTGAGATGCCAATCTGCTTAGCAAATGATTCAACTACTTCTGAACAAGACTATAATGTCCTTAGCATTTTCACAGGTGTCCACATATTTGCTGAAATCAATTAAATCTAGTGAAACTGCTCAATTTGGATTGGGAGAAAGGACTTCTTCAGCTATGGAAAATGAAGAGAAGGGGTTGAAGAGGCTTGAGAAGGTAAGTTCAGTTCAGACAGATCTCTCGCTTCTCTTTTCAGTTAATTGCGAACTAAGTTCCTACCAATCCAATCCTTTTTGCCTTCTAAATGAAATTAATATAAATATTTACCTCTAGCCAAAGGGCAGAGCAATTCAGGTTGAGAATGGCATTGGAGAACGCGTACCATCGATGGATATTAGGCGACCAAGGGAACGGGATTCTGATGTGGTGATACATGTATGATATTTGACCCAGTTCTTATCTTGTTTCACATTTGTCATCTCCTTCTTATATATTGCATCTGAGTTCTGGCTTGATGTAGATAAATATTGAGGAATTCATGGATAATCCATCCACTCCAAACAGCGTAGAACCTGAACTTGCAGAACTAGATGATTTTAATTGCTCAGCTGTAAAATATGAGAATGGATCAGCTGAAAGGTGAGAAGTGCCATCATTCTTTGTGTTGCGTCTCTATTTTTTTGTTTGTGACATCATATTGTTGAGATTCACTCCATGTTTAATAGTTTTAGCTTTGGTTTGCCTGTTCATCACCCTTTTATGTGGAAACTTTTGCTCGTGTTCTCATGTCGGCAACAATCTGATATCTGCTTTGTTTTTGGTTGTACTGGACGCAGAATACCACTTGTTGAACATGGCAATAAATGTGGCAAGGATACCAGCTTGACTGTGCATGATTATCCGAAGCAGTGGGAAAGTGATCTAAAAGGTGCTGCATCAAACGCTGAAGCTAAACTGGAACCAAGAGGGGATTCATCAAGAGCAAATTCCAGAGTGCTGGAGGCTGGATCTGCTTCTGGTGATTTTCTTGTGGATGGCTCCTGTCAATCTGATCTTGATGGCCCTTCTAGAGAATTAATGGATGAGAATTATTTAAAGCGAGTTCAGTGTTCGGTCAAAGAGAAGTCTCTAGAGCAAATCACTGACTTTCAGGAGTCGGTTACATCTGATTGTAACCTTTCTAATTGTTCGAGAGACAATGCCGATAAAGCAGAGCAAGAAAGCAAGAGAAGTGATGGTTACTGCTGTGCCCTCTCCCCAGGAGATCACAGTGGCTCATGTTTAACTAGACCACTGAGCAGGGATGAATTATGCAATACTAGAGAAGATGAAAAGGCATCTATCCATGCTTTTGGTACGTGCCGGAATGATATGAATCAAATCAAAGTCAAGAGAACAAAAGAAAAGCTTTATAAGGATAGCTGTGATGTTGGGGGACTTGTTTCCTCTGATAAAAGAACAAAAAGGACACCAAATATTAAGAGAAAAATATATGCTGAAGAGCACAGAAACAAGATATCTACTAGGTCTCAAAGTAATGGTGGTTATATTATGTTTTCCAAGCAAGAATGGGAACAGAAAGATTGGTTACTTGATCAAGAAGATCCTTCAAGAATTACAAAAAGTAAGCATGAAGACCACTACTTTCTCGAGCATCATGATGATTGCCAATCTTATGCTGTTTCTTGTGAAAATGTTGATGAACCAATTGCAGAGTGTGGATCCTTTGTGGAAAACGATTTGCATCCGTGGCATAAAAATGTGGGACACCATTATAAGATGGAAGATGAACCTGCAGAAAACATAGATGAATACAGATATGGAGAAGTTTATGTGCAGGAAAAGCACGGACAACTTATATCTAGTTGCAACTGGGAAGATAAAATCTTTGATCGTAAAGCTTACCGTGCTAGAGAGTTAAGAAGCTCAAAAAGAGACGGATATGGTGCTAGAGAGTTAAGAAGCTTAGAAAGAGACGGATATGGTGCTCGAGAGTTAAGAAGCTCAGAAAGAGACGGATATGGTGCTGGAGAGTTAAGAAGCTCAAAAAGAGGCAGATATGGTGCTAGAGATTTAAGGATCTCAGAAAGAGAGGGATATGGTCATAGGTCAAATGGACGTGCTGAAAACAGTGAAAATATTGTGAGATATCTTGACCATAGGTTTCTGGATTCTCCAAGAGACCATATCCTTGATGAAGGACGTCAGGTTGATGCTAGTATGTCGAGACAGCAGTCAACCTGCAAGTCAAGTGAGAGATATGTGGATTACAGAAGACTTCCTAATGCCAGAGAAATACAATCCAAGAATAAAAATTACAAACAGAGTTTTGTTCAAAGCAGGGGCAACCATTCATATTCTGAAGATGAGTTTGAATTAGAGACTCAAGTGGGAATCTTTGGTGAAAGGAATGCACGGGGTGATGCTCTTGTTGAGAACAGAAAATGTGATTGGCTTGCTAAGAAAAATTTCTATGTTGATGAGAAAGTGCCTTTTGAGGACTTCTCATCACCAAATTTATCTCACCGTGAAAGGAGATCTAGCAATGAGGCAGATAAGCTAGGTTTTGTCAGAAGTATAAATTTATATGATGATCAACTGGATAATGCCAGGAAAGAAATATCTAAAGAAGGAAGAACTGATTGCTATGGTAGAAGATATTGTAATTTTGTCTCCAACATTTTTGATGAGAAAAGGCATGATTTCTCAGCTTTAGAGCGCAAGGAGGCAGTTAACATACATTTGAATGGTTGGAAAAGAAAGGTAAAATATGGGGAAACCAAATCTAGTGCCTTGTATAATTGTACCTGTATCATGTTGAATAGATCTGACCATTTATCAAGTTGGCTGCTTTGTTTTTTTTTTCCTCCGTTCTCTACACGAAAAGAATTTGACAATTGCCTTCATCCAAGTGAGTTATTTTTCTCAATTAGCAGACAATTCAAATATACTTGATTTTGCCTGTGCACATCTCTGACAATGATTTGGAACTAATACAACTCAGTTAAATCTTATTAACCTAAATGTTGACTTAATTTGTAAGAGGATGTCAGCAAACCAACAAAATATCTTTGGAGGAATACTCGGGCTCTCATCTATTCAAGTTATATATTTCTACATATTTCTATTTGCTTGAATTTTCAAAGCTTTATGTGTTTTCTGGAACGTGAAAAGCTTGCTTCTTTATTATCTTCACATGATTAGGTATTTATCTTTGTTTCTTCTTTTGTTGTCATGTTATATCCTATAAATGTAGACAGTTTATTTTTCATTTTCATAAATATGAAGTGTGTATGTGGCTTGATTGCCTTTCGTTATGCTTGATGATGTGTTTACGGCTTAATTGCTTTTTCTTACAATTGGTGAGTACTAATAATCTTTTTGGGGTGGTTTGTTACTTATTCTTTTTTTTCTTCCATTTTCTTTTTAACACATAGGCATAATACTGATCTGCTTGTGCTTGTGAACTGATTGATTTGAGTGCTTGTTTTTAAATTATTATAGAAGTAACTCATGAACTTTCAAACATCAAGACAACCTAATGTTTTTCTTGTGATGCCCTTTGCATTCCATTAATACTTGGGTTTATATGCTGCTGTGGGCCCTTGAAAAAGGTGAGTTGGTGACTTTCTGGAATCGATGAATTCAAAGTGTATCACAATAAATACAAACTGTTTCTAGTTGGTTATCTTAGATGTTGCTTTGCGAACTTAGCACTTTTGGTTATAACTTATAACTAGCTTCACAAGTTGGTCAATTTTATGCATGAAACACCTTTTATTGCAATCTGGAGAGAGAAAACTGGAAATAATAAGGGTGATTTCCTGTTGCCTCTGCTGTCTTTGCTAGAATGCTTGAACTGATGATTTCTTTTGGATGCTGCAAACAATTTATGTTTTCTGGAGTTGTTATCTGATCTTTCTAAATTATTTACAGATCTCTCCATTTTAGTTAATCTCTTTTTTATCAGCTTCAGCCAGCCCTGTAAATGTAGACTGAAGACAGTATTAATTCAATAAAGATGCATCTTCTTTATTTGATTATTTAATCAAGGGAAGATAGTATTGCATGCTTACTAATCTAAATTAGCTCAAGAAAAATTTGATTATTATTGTTTAGCTATTAATTTTTTCCTTGATCAACTATTTTAACTGCTACCATATCACTGTAATGTTTGTCAACCTTGAGCATTTATGTTCGGCAAATTTACTTCCTTCTGGGTGGTGTGTTGTGAACAATTGCTGTGCAGTTTATGTTTCTTTTTTTATGATACTTTCTTAACATTATGCATGACTCTTGTTGGCTGTTAGTTAGTATCAGTGCTGTCTGTGAGCTGTCTGTTTTAGTATTTGCGATGTATTCATTTGGTCAAAGTTATATCAAGTCATGTTCTATCTTGTTTTTGTTATTTACTGAGAAATTTGTAGAAATTTGTTGATGGTGTTTTTAACATTTGTTCAACAGTGGGGAACTATGAGGAGTATAATCAATTGCTTTTAGATAATATTTGGGCAAAGTGAAATTAAACATCAAAGTTTTTCTCCTTTCATGTTAGAAGTGCTAAAATTATCTACATTCTACAACTCACTTTGCATGATACCTCGCTAATGGTTCAATCTGCAAATTGCATGTCCAAAATCTTTAGGTAGAGATTTTCATGTTTAAGTACTTGTAATATCAAATACCATGTTGGCTAGGCACTTCATAAAAACCTAAAAAGAACGAAAGAGACCGGTTCACATCCGTTAATGATCTCATTTGGAAATTGGTGGCATATAAAATATTATACAGATCTTGAACTCTTTTTTCTTTTTTTTGTAAGCCACCCTTGTTCACTTGCTTAAAACTATGGTTTGCTAAATTGGCTGATTTTGATCCAGGCCCGATCCAAACTCTCTTTCTCTCTCTCTCTCTCTCTCTCTCTCTCTCTCTCTCTCTCTCTCTCTCTCTCTCTTACTATATAATCATTGTTTCTCTTACGAAGAAATCTAATTCCGGCGAATTCTGACAAACTCTGGTATATATTTTTTAATTTTATTTCTTTATTTTTCTCTTAGTTTTTCTTTTTTCATTTCTTCCACTCTCCCTTTTTCCTCTTTTCTTCTTCTTCTTCTTCTTCTTCTTCTTCTTCTTCTTCTTCTTCTTCTTCTTCTTCATTTAAAATTTGACGTAATTAAAAAGTCAAATTCGATCCAAGCGATCAATACGGTTGATATGACCGATCCGGCCAATATGTATTGTTTTTTTAGAAGACCGATTCTGATTTTTTGAATCTTGCTCAAAACCTGTAAGCCTGTAAGGAACCTTAATCTACAAATAGAGATCCTGCTATCTATGAGTGAGAACTGCTACATGCAAGAATGGAGGAAGTCTTATGGGCACATTTTTATTCTTGTAATTAGGTTATACACGGATATTATATGCTAAGAGAGGAAATATAGGGTAACAGGATGTGCTGCTTCTGTTGGATGCAGAAATTATGCAGAACAGTTTTTGGTTTAGTGGTCCGTTTGATTGTTGACTTAGCATCTTTAGTTATCTGCAATCTGCTCTTGTAGACTAGATGGTCTATTGTGCTATAGGAGTAGGTCCACTGTTGTATGTATATGTTGTCATTAGCTTCTGCTATATTTATCTACCTGCAAGTTGTTTGCCTTTTTTTTTCTTGCTTCTTCAAACTTTCAAATTTCATATTTTAATGCTATTAAGTTTAGAAAACCATGTGCTTAAAATATGGTACATTTAAGGGAGTGTAGGGCATAAATTCTTTGGTTAGAAGCATGTAGATGGCTGATTCTGCATTTGAGTTGGAATAACAATTCTTTTAGCTTAACAAGTTATTGGAAACTCAAGCTATCTTTGATTTTACTTGGATTGAATTTATTTGCAGATTAACTTATGCTGGATAACTGTCTCCAGTCTCCAGCCATTATTTGTTTATTTGATTAGTAGCTATATGTTATATACAAGTAAATTCAGATGCCCAATTGGGGAGGTTAATCACAAGCAAAAGGAAGAGTGTTAAAGAGTCTTACAAAGATGTAAAACTGAATGCTCGTTTTCTCTCCTATTGCTCAGATAAGTGCTATACTTCAAGGACTTCAATATTAGGTCAGCATTTAGTTAGGAAACCTAAGGATAGGTTATGTAAATCCTAAGTAAAAGAATTGGATGGAAAGCAATTCCAAATAAGGTCTCAAAGAGAGGTAGTTTCCAATTAAATTTGAACTTGCATTTTGTTTTCCTTATATTCCCCAGTTATGACGTCATCAGCAAACAACACACACAATGGAACATCATATGAATTTTCTTAGCTACTTCATCTGTAACAGTGCAAACAAGTAAGGGTTTTACTGTTGTATCTCGTTGCACCTCAATTGAGTCACTATTAGGTGCCCAGGATTGAAGATGAAGGCATCTTTGTGATGCTTCAGTGCTATAACCTTGCCTTAAGTTCCATTGATTCAAACTTGTTGAAGGTATGATTTCTTGCATTATTCATGTTCCTATGTGGTTGCAACATAGCATTTTTCAGACTGAAATGGCATAATTGATCTTCCTTTTTGTGTATCTCATTGATGTTTTCTAGAAATTAAAGTTTGAGATATTTTGACCCCCTGATTTTGCATAAGATTCATGCTATGGTGAAATTGTCTTCTTTCTTTGATAAAGGTATGCTCTTATAGCTTCATCGAAATGTTTTTGTCCTTAGTAACTATATGATAAAGCTCAAAGTTGAAGTTATTGGGTGAGTTTTTGCTGAGGAATGGTTTTCTTTCCTTATTTTTATCTCTGGTGGGCAATCAAAAACTTTAACATCAAACTTGAAGTTCAGGTGCTTTAACGTATCTTTCTTTTTCTTGAAGTACCTTAAAATATCGTTCTCTCTTGTTCCAAATGTAGCTTGAATAGCTATTAAGTTTTGTACATGGCATCTGATGGATTCTAATTTTTTCCACGAGTGCTCCTTTGTTGGGAAGAATTCTTTTGCCACTGTAGTTGGAATATTTGGACATGTTAAAGCTTATCAGTTTCTTTCAGAAATTCTGATGGAGACTAGTTTCTGCCAATTTGCAATGAACATGGCCATGCAACTTACAGTCCTTGGATGAAGCAAGTATCCCATCCCAGCATGCATGGAGACAGAAAAAATCAATTGCAACTGTAGTGAGAATTATATTTCAAGAAATTATCTTGATTTTCCATACTAAAGAAATAATTGTGTTGGGTGGTCTTAAAATTTTCACGTCACAGTTGCTTTAGGTGATACCATGCTCTTCTAGTTTACTCTTTTTTCATTCTTAAACTGGGCTTCTTTCCTTCTCCAAAGATTAGTTGTACAAACTGTAGAGCACTTGCCACTGAATACTTGATGCCATGGATCTCTGTCAATATCCAAACTCTAGTGACTGAAAGTTCTTTGATAAGGAAAATTTCCCTGCAGCATCTTTTCATGTAGTACAAAAATTGTGAGGTATAATGTAGATATTCTTCATTTCATAAGGTAGTGTGATATCCTGGAGTAGCCTTGCCTTTGTTTCTCATCATTAAGGAAGTTATATGATATGCGGCCTGTATTGCTTTTGTTAAAGCCAATTTATGAATCAAAATGTTTAGGAAAGACATATTATAGTTATACTAACAATAGCTACTTAGGTAACTAGATTAGAATATTAGAAAGTAGAAATTTCCAAGATATTTTAATAGATATGGATTGGAGAACTTATAATTTATGGTAGAGTTAAGGTTATTCTCCCTAGACAGCACAAGCATCAATCTGTTCTAGATTTTCCATTAGAAGACATTATTGTCAGTGAATACATGGAAGGACTCGAGGAACTAATAGGAGTATTCGTACCTCCTCTTTTCTCAGGAATTTGTGGCTTATAGGACACAAATTGGAAACTTTCAAGTCTATTGTAATGTACCACATATATCCATTTGTTTCTTTTTGCTGCAAAATTCATCTTTCTTTATTATTAGGCATGTGGAGATTTGAGGCCATTCACTTTGGTACTGAATCTCATCATATCTCCTGTGGCACCTGCTGAGCAATTTTTGTGTAGGAAATTATTAGAGGCACTCGACTTCTGCTGCTTTTCTCATTGTGCAGTAATGCATGCTTGTAACTTTCCTCAATCTGTGCCAGTTTCTTCTCAGGCACTTTTTAAAGAACGGTAAAAGAAATATATATTCCTTTCTTGGTGTTTCTGTTGTTTCTGTATGACCTCAAACTGCTAACATATTTACTATGTCTTTTGCAATAATCTATTTATTAGCTTCAATTTGATACTATTTCACTTCAAAAAGTTTCAATTTTGGCAGCATGGTTTGCGTGTCTTTTCATTAATGTGCAAATGCATCTTCCAGTGGGCTTGTGTTCTTCAATTTCATGTTATCTCTTTGCAGTTCCCAGGAGAAGCCCGTAGTATTAAAGCTCGAAGTGGAAAGGACAAGTCACAAACTGCATTAGATAAAGAACTGATGCATTCTAGGCATAAAGAAGCAATTCCTAGAATATCAAGTTTGGAGAGAAGCTATACTTACCCAGCTAAATTGAAGGTGGAGAAAATGAAAATATCCAGGTTAGATGACATAAAGAACCCATTCCAAAAAAAGTTCCTTCATGATAACCCTGTTTTACGAGTTCATGAGGATGATGAGATAGAGGAGGGTCAACTCATAGAAGAACCTGAAGGTGAGGATGCGATGTCAGTACTGAAGGGTCACAGTCCTACAAAAGAAGTTTGTTCAAAGGAGAAAAATCTGCACTCAAAAGATTCTACTTCCAAGAATGGTATAAATGGTGGCTGTGACAACAATCGCATACTTGAGATGCTGGCAAAGATGGAAAAACGAAGGGAAAGATTCAAAGACCCTATTGCTCTGAAAAATGGACCAGAAGAGAGTGATAAGGAATCGTTAGACATTCCAGCTACAGTTCCCATTGATGAAGTTAAGAAGCAGAGGCCTGCCAGAAAAAGGCAGTGGGGAAGTAGCTAGTCATTGAAACATAGGTGCATAATTGGGAGGTTGCCACTGTGCGCCTTCTCATTGTACAGTATGGGTGGTAGAATTGTGTTTGAAATCACAAAGTAAAATCGCTTGAAAGGTTATTATTCTCAGATCGATTGGCCCAGATGGTGAAATTTTCTTTTATCTTTATGGTAAATTGTTTACATGGGTCCATTATTTTTGGTTTAATCTTTTTCTTGTACTGTCGCTAAAATGTCTACTTTTTTATTTTATGTTTGTTGCATATAGTAATTGAAAGAACTGGGAAAATTTTTCTCTTGCCAGAACTTAAATAGCTTCTTTTTGGTCAATTCATTTTATTTTGATTAAGGTAGTACTAATTCTGGGTGAAATTCAGGTTGTTGTTTGTTTGGTTTAGATGGTCATGTCATTTTTATTGGTGGTGTTAGTTATGTTTAAACAATCTTGAGTGGTTAATATGGTCAGATGGTTTTGGCTCTTAAGAGGGTTGTTATTGCTGTTGTAAGCTTGATGGTGTTTTTTTTTAATGTTTCGTTGAAATAGGGTCGAGTTCTTTGATACAATGCTTATGACTTTTGCTCTTATATCAGATGGAAACTAATAGCTGCTTAGTACTAGTCCCATTACTGAGCTGAGAAGATGAAATAAATCTTTGTACTACATATCCGTGCAGGATTGCTTTACTTAGATTGGTTAGAGATGAAGAGATGGTTTCCTTGCCGTTCTTGCAACTCTCAGTAGTTAACTGAGATTTGGTGGCTCAGATAAGGCACCACTTTGCGAAGCCAACTTATCTGCTGATTAGTCTAAAGAATACTGGTTGAGTTATGGGTTATGGTATACATGGGGAGATGTATATACTCTGATACACTTTTATAAGTTTTGGCCATCTATATTAGCTGTGCTTTTTATAACCATGGTGGTGTATTAGTATAATTTCTCTCTCATTCGCTTTTAGCCTTTCACATCTCTGGTGTCTTCTGTAATAGGGGTGATGAAATTAATAGAAGTTGTCTCCAAAACCTCTAAATCAGCTCATCACTCTCTACCTATCCGATTTAATATCTCCATGAATCTTCTCTTTCTAATATTTTGGAGACTGAGATACATAAAAGCTTGTTTTGTTTACCTTTACACATGGTATTATGCAAATAATCATTTTGTGTTCTGTAAATAGTATTTTTATATACATCATTCAAAAAGAAGAAGAAGAAGAAGAAGAAAGATTAGAAAAGAAGCAAAGAGAGAAAGGGAAGTGGGTAAACGAAAATTAATATTCTTCAGCTGTTTGAGCTTAGGTATAAGTTCCAAAAGGAAAAAGAAAAAGAAATATTAGACTGTCGGATTGCACCCCAAATTGGAGGGGAAAGAAATCAAGAGACCCGAACGCTAATATGGAGGAGGCGAAGGCGTGCACGGGCACGGAGGCGACGGCAGCGGCGGCTTCGCCGGACGAAGAGACATCGGAGGCGGTGGCGGATCGGCGTTTCCCGTCGCCCCAGCCGAAGACGACGAGGACGAAGACGACGCGGCGGCGCGCTGGGCTCCGGTGGCAGATGAAGCGGCGGTGAGGGCATTAATGGAAATGCGCCTTCCTGTCCGACGTCGGCCTTTTACCCCTGATTACGAAGTCGGCGGGTGGAGGAGCCCTCGAGGAAGACCTCCTCCGGTGACGTTCGAGGCGGAGGCCGAAGGCAACGGCGCCGGGGGGGAAGAAGGGCAGCTCGGTCATATTAGCGGCGAGGAAGTCCAGGTCCTCTTGGGATTAGAGCGTGGTTATGGAACGGATGGGGCGTTCTTGCCATCCTAGGGTTCGGATGTCCTCCGCCGCCGTCAAGAGCGCGCACGACGAGATGCTCTCTTCCAGCGTCGATCGCCGGGGCGCCGTCAGATCGATCCTCCGGAGGTAATGCATTACTACACTCTGATTCGAAGAATAGAGAAAGAGTAAAGAAACAAGATATCAAGAAACGGAGGGGTTCTTTTGTATAAAAAGAAAAACGTTACTGCAATAGTCTACTACCTTGGGGTATCGGCGGAGCTTCGTGAAGCCGTGCATGGAGACGATCTGAGAGGACGAGGGAGAATAAATGAGGTGGATAAATACCGGATAAGTAGGAGGATAGTAGAAGGTGGGATACAGGCCAACTTGGTTACCTGATTGAGATGGGCGCGGGAGAGCTTTGCAACCCATGGATTGTCGTAGAAATGGACGTATTGCTCGAGAGTTATCGTCATCTCCGCCGCGCCGTCATCTCTCTCTCTCTCTCTCTCTCTCTCTCTCTCTCTCTCTTCGTGTTTCCTTCACTTGCGTATTTCTAATGCGCCGCTGGAAGTCGTTACATGGAAAACTAATTTACGTTTTTTACGTATTACTTTTGATCCCACTTATATAATACGTGGGAAAATGAATACGAATGATTAGCATTGGATTTGTTTTCACCCTAAAGAGTGTTATTGGTCAATCAATAGCTAGCAAACAGCCTATGGTATAGAATTTCTCGTCCAAAAACAATGATTTCTAGAATGCATGAACCTTAATCAAAACCAAGCTAACACTGGCATTATATTGCGACATGTTTCAGCATGCAATATCAATCTTATATAATGGAGAAATGGAAACACGTTGAATGCGAGTTGTTAATACCCATATCATAACATAGTGCTAGTTTTGTTGGCCGTATTACTGTTAGTAACAAGGTAGGAGTTTAATCCTTTTGACTTCTCACAAAATCCTTTTTCCAAGTTCCATTTGATATTTACTATTAGAACCCAAAGAGATGAGTTGTTAACTGTCGTAAACTCCTACCCAATTCAATTCCTCACCCAGAAATCTAGAGAGAAATCCCACACTCGCCCAAGTAAGTAGTGCATTATTCTAGCTATTCTCCTAAAGAAAAAGATCCAAAAACAAGGAAGTGAATAAGCTCCGCTTCACCTCTTCTAGTTCTTCTTGTTCGCTTCTCCTTAGTTCGATTCGATAGAGGGAAAAGAAAGCAAGGTAGACACCAGCTTCATCTTCTTCCCCGCCTTCTTTGGAGCTCCGCCGCCAGGTGTGGACGAGCTGAGGCGGGTGGACGGCGAGACCATTGCGAGGGCGACGGCCCACTCACCCGATCCGACGGTCAGGATCGACCCCACAGGGCACTCCTGCCACCCGAGCGCCTCGATGTCCTGCTTCACCTCCTCCAACGACAGCAATGCCGCCGGCGAAGCGCCCGCGCGGATCGTCGACCGAGTGGGCGGCATCAGTTCCAACGAGAACAGAGAGTCCACGATCACCTTCTGGTTCAAGAGCAACGAGATCGCTTAGGGTTTCGGATTGGGGGGAAAAGTGGTGAAATGGATCCGAGTCTGACCTTGTGGTGGCGGTGCAGCTTCATGAGCCCGTGCATGAAGACTATCTGCTCCAGGAAACGGACCAAAGGATGAAGAAGAAACGAAAAAAAAAAAAAGAGAAGGTATCGCCACTGAAGAGATTAACGGAGGGAAAAGAAGAGGAGCAGACCTGATTGAGTTGGTCGACGGTGAGATGATGTCGGCTAGGGTTCCGGAGGAAGAAGGCGTACTCTTCGAGGGTAACATTTCGCCTCCCCCCTTTCATCTCTTTCTCCGTTCGACTCTTTGCCCTCGCTCTCGAAGAAACAAACGGCTAGTGGAAAAACTGACATTTACCGTGTCTTAATTAAAAAGCTCGAGTTAATATTTGAATATTAAGGGATAATTACCTTCAACTATAGCTCATTTTTGCATGAGAAAAAATATATATCTTTGTTTATTGACATTTTGATTTTTTAATTATCTAATATCTCTTATTCTCTCGCGGCATTAATAAAAGACATTAAATAAATATTTTATTTTTAAAAGAGTAAAATGATCCCACAGAGTCTAAAATAAATCACACACATGACATTTTCTTTTCTTTTTTAAATATAATTAAGTAAGAAGCATTTAAGAAATTTTACATAATTAAAAGAGTTAATATATTAAAAATAAATAAATTAAATTATGGCGTATTACTATGTCAATCCTTTTCCACGTATGAAATTCGTGTTATCTATAATGCCTCACAAATACTGTAAATTTTGAGTATAATACTGTTCATGTTTCCAAATCTACAATTGCAAATGATAACACATGCTATAATGTGTGGGAGTGATAGACTAAATTAGCAGTGGTTCAAATTTTATTTACCAAATAAATTTTATCTCAAACATGATATTAAAATGGATCTATTTTATTATAGCCTTAACTAAAACTATGAATTCATAGGTATTTTATATTTTTATCTAATTATTAATTAGTCCAGCGTTTTTATCTAACGATTAAGACACTTAACATTTCATTATCTTATCCTACTTAACAACGGAACTCTAATTATTACGAGTTGTTCTTCCACTCATACACGTCCAGCTAAACCTACTCATATAAAAAGAGCACCAATCCCTTCCCCAACTCCTGTTCGGAGTAGGACTACTTTCAAAATTTGGACATGCTTAACTCTCACTCGGCTCCTATTAGGAATGAGAAATCTTAATCCGAGTAACTCCTAACTTCTACCACTCTCTCTCTCTCTCTCTCTCTCTATATATATATAACCAATGCCAACCACCTTCTTTAATTGTTTCTCGTATCAATCTTCCACACTAAGACCATGGAAACTCGATACAAGAGAATGAAGCTAAAATCGAGTCGTGCAAAGATCGAGTCGCTTCCCAATGATCTCATCGGCGAGGTCGTCGGCCAGTTGGTTTCGCATTCTCCGACGCCGATATCCGATCTCGATAACCTAAGAATCACGTACGTTGTTGCATTGCATTCATATCATGCATCTCCTCCCATGTACGTAGACTTGATGTCATGTATTTGTGCAGTTGCAAGACGTTTCATGCAGCATCAAAGGAGAAGTCCGTAGGGCGAAGGATCGCCATAGAGAAGGAACGCTGGATGCAATGGTGGGACAGCGATCGATACAACGGCATTCTTGAGCAATGTGCCAAAGTTGGCAACCCAGAAGCTTGTTTCCTACTAGGACTAGTAAGCAATAGCTAGACTGGAATTTTACACTATATGCTTGTAAAGATTTGCCGTATGATTCGTTTGCTGAATGTTTTAATTGCAGAAAATTGTGTTCGATCTAGGCGACGTGAGTGCTGGATTGGGCTATCTCAAGAAAGCAGTAGAAGGAGGCCACGTGGCAGCTCTATACACGGTCGGGATCGTACTATTTGGGTATGAGAAAGAGAAGGAGCTTGGCATGGAGTATCTGAAGAAATTTGAAGCTCTTTGCAATTGTCATGGCGAGGTTGAAGACTCCGGGGTTCCTCAGGTTGAGAGATATAGAAGGAAGGCTTTGGATGCCATAAGACTCGTCACTTGGAGGAGATGGAGTGGTATGAAGAGGGAGAGGTGCACAATCCCATGGTGTGGTGGAAGGATTGGGTGGGAGAATTGCAAACACTTTTGCAGTGAGTCTTGTAGGTGGAGTTGTGAGTGTTTTGAATTCTACGAGGAGATGTGAATCAGTCCCTAAATTACTATTATTCATATAAAAGAATATCGGCCTCCTTCACTAGCAGTATAAGTATTATAACTTTTTCATAATAGCATGAGAGAGTTTGTTCTAGTATAAATTATTCTAATATTTAGTTGCATATTAATTTAATATATAATAATTATATTTGATGTAATATAAAATTTAATAAATAATTTAATAAATAATTAAAACATTTTTATAGTGGTTAAATGACTGAATATTTTTTTAAGAGTAAAATAGTAATTAGAAAATATAAAAATATTCGAAAGAAGAAGAGAGAAATATGTGTTATCGATCTAGCATATTCTTATTTTACAAGTCAACGGAGGCTAAAATTTAAAAATTTACGATATAAGATGACAAAAAGGATTTGGAAACTTTAACATGAAAAATATATGACTAGTTGATGAGTAATCTATCTTCTTTGTTGTAGTGTAGAATTATGCAACACTCACGAACATCGGTAACATCTTCAGCAAGCCATTGTAGTACATCATAAGCATTAAATGGTACATAAGTAAAAGCTAATGGCTTCCATGGTGCATAAGCATTCAATTCTAGATAACATGGATAAGGATTTGCAGAATAAGCTTCTATTCTCTGATCAATAGTTGCACTTAACAGCCAAGCGAGAATACTCTTGTAAGAATGAAATTCTCGTTCGTTATAGACCTTAAGCAATTTCTCAGTCTTAAGAATTTATTACAACCTTATCTGCCTTGATATGTTGGCGAAGGAAAGGATTTATTTCAACCAACTCACAAAGTAATTCGGCGAAGCAGCTCAGATGCTTTTAGATCAGGACAGCCCAGTCTCTTCAAACACCTACCAAACTTCTGTGCTCCTTCCACATCCTTCGCTTCCTCAATACATTTCAAGAACATGTTCATCTTAGTATGATCCAACTTCCACTCATCCTGTTTAACAACAGTAGTTATCTTCTCCAACCAATTCAAGGACAAGCCCACCTTATGGTTCTTCAGGTAGTAATCCAGGAACAACTCACATGTCCTCAAGTCCAATACTGCACCTTTTTCTGAAGCCTTTTCCCAAACCGCTTTTGCTTCGTCAGTTAAATTATTTCTTAGGTAAGCTCCTATCGTCACATTCGTTAACTTTACATCATATGTTACATAACCAGATTCCCATTCGCTATAGATCTGCTTCATGCCATCAACATCATCAAGCTTGTTGAGAGCCTGAAGCATTGTGAGGTAGCTTACATTAGTGACCTTCTGGAAACTGGACCTTAGAGATTTCCATATCCTCTTTACCTCTGGTAAATTTCCAGTCCCTGCATATAAGCTTATAAGAAAATGTAGTGGCTCCCTGTCACGGCTGTCTTTAAGTAGCTCGAGCTTCTTGAGAGCACATTCTGCTTTTGTGATAAGGCCAGCTGAGATGTAAATGGAAGCCAGGGTACTATATGCCGACCACTGAAGTGTAACATCTTCTCCCTCTTCCATTTCTTTGATGACTACTTCAACAGAGTCGATATCATTCAGTGCAGCGAAGCTGCTCATCAGAATGCAGCATGTTACATTATCTGGAGCAATATTCTTCACCTTCATCTCTTGAAACTGATTTGCGACCTTTTCCGGCTGGCTTAACTTCATGTAAAGGGCCATCAAATTGTTGTAAACAAGAGTACTGGATAAGTTCAGTTCATTCATCTTCTTGTGGATAGCAGCGGCTTTGTCTGCCATCTTTGCCGAACAGTAACAGCTTAAGAGGGCTCCATACGTTCGCTGATTCTTGGCAGATTCTGGAAGGCTGGAAAAGTACTCCTCTGCTGATTCAACACCCCTCACTTTTGATATAAGATCCAAGCGAATCGCATGGTTCGTGTAAGACATGTTCATTCCTCTTGTTTTAACCATCCATTCCATCAACTGTCAAGCAATTAATCGTAAGAATGTGCTTCACCAGCAGAACATAAAGAAATGAAAGATCAATTATTCCATGATTAATTGTACTGTGAAGTTTATCGTACTTTCTCACATCTTGAAATGAATTCAAATTCCTTCAAATTAAAAGTAAGAAAATCTATAGATGGTATATGAGATTTTTTTTTTCCAATTTGTTACTGGAAGGCCAAAAATATCAGGCATCTAATGAATCAATCACAATTCACAAAATATCATTAAAAAAACTAGGAAACTACATAGTATATACCATCTAAAGCAGAAGATTAAGTCATTAACAATTATTAGAGAAATTGAGATATTAGCACCAATCAAGATATAATTTTTAACAATTCCGATATCGTTGAGATATCAAATCCATCAATCTAAACCAAAATAGGAGGGAGGAGAGGAGAGGAGAGGAGAGTTGACCTCAAGGGCGTGCTTGTGACGCTTATACTTGCGAAGCTCCTTGACGTACTTCATGAGCTGGACTGCCTTCACTGTTCTCCCTTCTCTCACCCACTTGTTTAGTGCCTTCTCCACGCTTCCCTCCGGTGCTCCGCCCAACGCCGAGAGGCGCCGGTACAGGGGCTTCCATTCCTTCGCCTCTCCTTTCTCCACCTTCAGCTCCGCCTCCGACGATGCCACTGCCGTGGCGGATAGACTTCTTGCTGCTGCTACTCGTCGGAAGAGAATCCGGATTGGGTTCTGTAGCATCATACTCTTCTTTCGCTCTCTTGATCGCAGATTAGGGTTAGGGTTTAAGATGGAGGCAAAAGAGCGCGGCTTGGAGGTAGTTTTGAAGGGTTTTAGACTTTTTAGCTTCGAACTATTTATTTCTCAAAGTTTCGCAGTATTTACATTTCTTTCTTCTTTTGGTTGAAGAATAAAGAAATGCAAGGATAACATTATTTTTATCCACAGTTTAGCGGATAGTTATCCTTGATTATATTTTTTTATCTAGTCGCATAAAGAGTGTCATGAATAAGATAGTTTTTTTTATCCCTCGATTAGAGGATGGTTATTCTTAATTTTTTTATCTAATCGTATAACTAGAGTGTCTTGGATAAGAAAGTATTTAATTGTGTTAAAATATAAAATAAAAAGGTGACTTAAGATCATATATAAAAAATAGATGCTTTTAAAAGAGTGCAAGTGTTCATTAGTTTTTTGGGGACATTTTAGTAAAATCTTAGATATAGTTAAGTCTTCTCTATCTTATTCCAACTCTAAATTGGAATAGAAAAACAACAATAAGGAGTCTAGTATCTATGGTTTATAATATGGGAACGTTAATCATAGTATTAATTATATTAGATTTAGAAGATGTTTGACTACAAACAATTAATAAGAGATCCCTAATTCATACATAGATAGGGGCGATTATTCTTCAGCCAAATGGCACATACAAATCTTTTCTTTTCGGTAGATATATAAAAAGCTTTTACAAACAAAAAATGACGATAAGAAATGACCTCCATCTTAAGAACTAATTAGCATATCAATTAATTTAACTTTTAAGATGGTAACTTAATCTTCACCAGAGAAATAATGAGGTCCAGTAGGTGATTTTGAACCTTAAACATATCCGAGCAATGGCAATATAGCCTACTCATACATCTCCCAGGGAATCAAGCTCACAATGTTAACTATCCTTTCTTGCTTCAAGGAGAAAAAAAGACAAGTTAAATCAACTTTCAAATACTCTGCCTCATGTGACTTGCTGCAAATATTAATGCAAACAGAACCAGTCCACTGGAATGAAGTCCTCCAGTATTTTCACTTCCAGAACCGATAGTCCTGAAGAAATGAGAAGGCAACT
This sequence comes from Typha angustifolia, assembly GCF_048772165.1. NCBI lineage: Eukaryota > Viridiplantae > Streptophyta > Magnoliopsida > Poales > Typhaceae > Typha > Typha angustifolia. Next base: position 1,931,125 of record NC_133252.1, on the reverse strand, counting down.
TCACAATAGCTGTATGATCTGAAAGAGGATACTCAAATAGCACACTTTGATGGTAAACATCCCTCTAACAAAACCATAGGCCATGATGCTGAGTTGATGAAAACATACAGATACTGAAAATTTCGGTAGAATTTAACTCCTCCATTTTTAGTTTTATTTTGATATATCAACTGATTGAGACCATTTTAAGCAATTCCATGGTTTCAGGTCTGATCTTAATCCCGTCATCCTTCATCTTCTGTTCTAGAGAAGGATCTGTTTTACCGACAGCAACATATGTCTGTAGTAATGACTCGTAAACTTCCACATCAAGATAGTTGAGCTTCTTTAAGGTATTATAAAAGGACTCCATCCCTTCCACATCTTTTAATTCCTCAAAGTGCTTAAGAAACTTATGAACTATTTCCTTTTTTGGCTTCAGGCCTTCTTTCTCTAACCATTTTGACGCAGCATTGAAGGACTTTAATGCTAGATCCACCTGACAGTTGTCTAAGTAGCAATTAATAAACAAATCAAATGTAAACAAGTCAGAGTAACCCTTCGTGACAGCTTTCTCCCAAATGTTTTCAGCTTCATTTACCAGTCCCTTCCTCAGATAAGCCCCTATGGTGACATTTGCAAGTCTCACATCATAGGTCCCATAAGCACATTCCCACTCCTCGAAGCACTGTTTTAGTGCATCAATATCATCGAGTTTATCCAGAGCATGAAGCATCACTAAATAGCTTTTGTTGGTGGGCTTTGCAAAAGCTGCCTTCAGAGACTTCCACACCCTTTTAACCTCAGCTGAATTGCCTGCACCTGCATACAGGCTTATAAGAAAATGGAAAGGGATGCGATCCTGCTTGTCCATAACTTCCTCAGACTTCTTAAGAGCAGATTCAGTTTTCTGGAATAGGCCTGCTGAATTATAATGTGCAGCAAGATTAGTGTATGTAGACCACTCTAACTTGATTCCGCCCTCCTCCATCTCCTGTATAACTTTCTCAACAGATTCAATGTCATTCAATGAAGCATAGCTTTTCATTAGGACACAATATGTAAAATTATCAGGAGGAATATTGTTTTCTTTCATTTCCAGTAATATATCCGGGATCTTCTCAAACTGGCCTAATTTCATGTACAGCGTCATCAGATTGTTTTGGACCAAAGTACTTGAGGTGAAGTTCAGTTCTTTCATCTTCTCATATAGCGCAATGGCCTTGTCTGCCATTTTCAACTGGACATAGCCATTCAGTAAAGCACAATATGTTAGCTGGTTCTGGTCTGATTCTGGAAGACTTGAAAAGTAGCTCTCTGCCATGTCTATTCCCTTCACTTTGGATATAAGATCCAGGCGTACTGCATGGTTTCCAAGAGACATGCTCATTCCTTTTGCTTCCATCCATTCCATCAGCTGTAGATGTAAGAATCTATGTTAGTATTCCTGGGGAAAAAAAACTACCCTGAATAAGTGACTAGCAATATCACTAGCTGCAGGCTGAAACAAAATAATAAGCGCAGGAAATATAGGTGACCATTATCTTAAATAAATTAAATAGCAGCCTCTTCTTATTAATTCTATTGACATAAACATACGTGTGCATATTCTCTTATTGGTTAATAACATGATATTGTTACAACATACATCAAATTTTCATGCATACTGTAAATCATAAGTATAGTTCCAAAGTTCAAAGCTACCAACTACTGATATGAGATTTTCAGAGTCGAACAGTATAGGAAAGTTCAACAGATGCATCCCAGTATATTAGTGTATCCATTAAAACTTACTGTCAACAGAAATTAATATAAGCAATTAAATAAACCTTATCAATATTCTGGTTTTCTATGCAACTAACTTTCATCTGACATACACATATACAATTTTACAGGAAAAAAAAATGCAACTTAAGATTTAGCACAAACATCTTTCAGGGCAAACCAAGATCTTCATTTATAGGTTGGAGCAGTAGAACTACAGCAAGTGAAGTTTCTTTTAAAATTTCACCAGATTGTTATTGCACATCATAAACACATCAGTAAAGATACAACTCCTAGTATAATAAAGATGGCATAGTGATTTCAGCAACTTCTATAAGCAACTAATTCATTTTTCTACTAAAGTGGATCGCATTTTTTTTTTTTTAATCGTGAGATGGATAGTGGTTTTGATTCCTTGTATGCTATTAGCTTGTCAACATCTCAAGCATCCAAGTTTGTGGCTTTCTACTTATCTAACAGGAATATTTATATAAACGGGGTTGCTTTGCTCACCTCGAGGGAGTTCTTGTGTTGCTTATACTTGCGGAGCTCCTTAACGAACTTCATAAGCTCGCCCTGCGTCACCACCTTCTTCTCCTTCAACCATCCATCCATCGTCTCCGCCACGCTCGTCCCCGGATGGGCTCCCAGCGCCGATAGCCGCCGGTATAAGCGCTTACTCGTCCTCCCACCGCCCGCCTCCGCCGCCGCAGTCGCCGGCGCAGATTCCGTGGTGACAAGCCTCCTCGCGAAGGCTACACCTAGTTGAATCGCCCTCATCGCTGGCTTCGCCATGGTCGATTCCCCGCGCTCTCCGTGGGTTTAGGGTTTAGAAGAAAGGGTTCTTTAAGAACCACTTGAATACGGTGAGTTTGCTCGGCTGATTGCCGACTTTCGCGTGATATATTTAATGGCAATTGTGATATTTTGAATAAGAATTCCTTCTTCATAAGTGCCGACAATATTGTTGCTTATCCTGTATAAGCTTCCGTAGCCTGCGGTTAAAACCACTCCTCTTGGCCACAAATCTCTTTTTATCTCAAAATTATTTTCCCTCTCATCTCTCTCGTCATGGGAGCTCTTCTTGTCATGCGAATCACCTCGCTTCCCTTCTCCTCCCGCTCTCCTTTCCAACGACGGGAGCGCTTCCGCAGGAACCGTAGATCTCGAATTCCTTGCTCTCCGAGCCGAGCTGAAGCGGTTTGCATCTCTCCACGTCATTTGTCCAATAGCACCTTTTAGATGGTCTCTTGACGTGAATCTTTGGATCCTACCCGATCTTCATGTGCAGATGGATGAATCGAGAACTGAGTACAAGCCTGGATTCTTGGATGATCTGTTTCTTACGTTCTTTAGGAAAAAAATGGTGGAGGTGAGGTCAATTATTTTCAAGATTTGTTCAATTTTTTCGTCTTTTTCAAGATTCGGAGAAGCAGAGAGGACGTTCTCACAATTTGCTTTTTAGGACGATAGATGGGTTGTCTTTTTCTTTCCTTGGGAACTGAGGAGATGAGATTTTGGATAATTTTTATGGCAGCAATTAACATGTTTGTCACAATTTGTTCATTCTATAAAAGCTGTAGGAGGTTGGATGGGATTCTGAAAAACCTGGATATGTTGGCCTAATTGAAGTTGCAAACCGCCTCATGATTAAGGGAAAGAGCAATTTAGAGACCGAAGAATCAGCTGTACGTCTCTCTCTCTCTCTCTCTCTCTCTCTCTCTCTCTCACACACACACACACACACACACACACACGGGGGGGGGGGGGGGGTATGCATTAATACTAATTCGTGACTTATATTTTTTGTGTTGAATGCATATATTGACCGTGCAAGTATGGGTTTAGTTGCAAAGATGCAGTGTCAGGGATGTGATGCTTAGATTAATAATAGTTTGATTTATTCTATATTTGCCCTACTCATGAATACGTGCACTCCGAACCTACATGAGTTGACCCTTCTTCCAGAGCTCTTTGATCTGCTCACTTTAGCAATTTTATTCTGAGTTCTCCTAGATTTGCCTGTTCTATTCGTGAAAGCTCGGATACTCCTCTTTTCCTTTGCATATGGGGATGCAATGCCTAATTGTGGTTTTGTATTATGTTGATTATGTTTCTGACTTTCTCAGAGAAATAATTGTTGTAGCAACTAGGAACAATTGGTCATATAAAGTGAAATCATTTGAATATTGATCGACCAATATCCTTTTTTCTTATATTTTTTTTGTATAGTGTCAGCCCTATTTTTCTTAGATTATTAGCCAGGATATGCTCTAGAGTAAATGTCTCCCATACTTAGACCCCTTATCATAGTCCCAACCACCTGAGCGAGCTGAAAATACCAAAATTGATGATTCAATCGAGCATAACCATGAAGTATTCTTAGTGGGTCAATTTAGATCAGAGGCTTCCCCAAGGAAGGTGACCGCGAGCGCCACCTAATCTTCTCTTCCTAGTAGGGGAAGCATATTGCTTCCTCTTGCTATTGGAGCCCACGGGGCACTTGGAGACCATTTTTCACCCATCACCTGATGGGAAGGAACTCATCACCTAATCAACCATTACTACAGGTTGAGTTGTTGGAATCCTCCGGTGCTTGTGATTGGGCCCGTTCAATTTCTCAACTAGTTCATTCCCTAATTGCCAGAGCTAGGCATTTCAAAATAGCAAAAATCAGAGTTTTATGACCTTCATATATTATGTGATTATGATCTTGCACTTGATTTAATATTGTTTCTTATATATGTATATACATATATAAATAGGGTTAACTAGAACTTTATGATGAATCTTTGAAAAAAGATTTAGCATTTTTGCACATTGAGTAATATATAACTGCATCCTACTATTTGTGTTTTGCCTATATGCGATGCTTTTTTTTCCTTTATCCTGTTGTTCCTTTTGTTAGGCAGTCAGCTTTATCAGAGATGATCTTTCTATTCTTATTTTGATAACAAATAACAGGTCAGAGTACTTGAGTCATTGTTTCCTCCGCTCATACTCGTCCTTTTTAAGATGCTTATAGCACCTATATATGGAGGGAGAATAGCCTCCATGATGGTTGGTGAGTTGAGTCTGTTTCACAAATTACAAATTTATTACAATATTTACTTCTATTTAATTTACTTGATTTCTTTACACTTCACACTAGAGAACAAATTTTTCTTTAAACTGCAATGACATGGGTACTTGCAAAATTGCAATAGTTTCAGCTTCCAACAGTTAACATGCTTTGGTTAGTTTTCAATGATTTAGTGCTTACCTGAGGTTGTTCTGACTTCTGAAGCTAGAGCAACTGCACTTTCTTGTCAATGGCTGATGGGTCCATGTTCAGTTAATTCGATCATTCTTCCTGATGGATCCTCCTGCGCTAGTGGGGTATTGTACTAAACCTGAGATTCACATCGACTTTTTCCTCTCTCTCTCTCTCTCTCTCTCTCTCTCTCTCTCTATATATATATATATATATATATATGTGTGTGTGTGTGTGTGTGTGTGTGTGTGTGTGTGTGTGCGCTTGTCATGCCAAGTCTTTCTACTTCAATTTCTGGCACTTTGTGCTTGTAGGTGTTTGTTGAGAAATGCAAGTATCTAGAAGAAAGCAAATGCGTAGGTATTTGTATAAACACATGTAAGCTACCAACTCAGGTCAGTGCTGGTTCATATATTTCTTGTACAACTCTTAAATTAGCTCCATCCTTGATAAGCTGGGATGCAAATCTTTGTCATGTATGTGTGAGGACATGATTCATTTTCTGAAAAGACCAGGACCTCTTAGAAAAACTACCACATTTATGTTGTATTTTGGTTCCTCTAATTATTTATTTAAGCATTAAAAGACAAATCAGATGTCAGATATGGAAGGACAAAGTAAAACAAAGCAGAAATAGAAAAATAATTTAGGTAAGGTATTTGACTGGAGGTAGATATAAGATATTTATCCGATAGAACATCCAGTCTCAAGAATAGACATTCTTGTTTGTCTGCTGGCAAATTGGAAAGGTCTTTTATTTATTAAATTGTCATCGGATAGCATAAATACATCCTGATAACATTTAAATTCCTCTACTTCTGTCTCCTATTCCTTGTGAGAGATTACAGTTTGTCAGTCATAGTTGTTTGTGTGTTTCATATCTTTTGCGAAGTACTCTATGGTTGAATTGATTAAATCAACAAAAAGTAGGTGTCTGCCACAGTTGCTATCTCCTTATAGAATAAGTACCCAAAAATTTGACAGCTTATTTTCAGGGCGATGCAAAATAGAGCTGTTAGATGGTGAACACATTTGCATTTATCTTCAAGAAATTATGCTATCTGCTATATATAGTCAAACTGGGAGGGATAATGTTTCAATTCAGTTTGGAGAATATATTGTTAGTGAACTCGACCAGTTCAGTGACAACTCCAATGAATAATCCTACAGATATTTTTCTAATTGCATTAGAAATCCTTGGAATATTATCCTTTCTAATCCCTGTGCATCTCTCTACTTGATCTTTTTCACCTGGCATACCATAGTTGAGCGAGTGGGAGCTTATGATCTATTTGTCATGAAGAAACAAAAGTTCTTGGTCTCATCTTTGTTTTACCTTAAATCTTTCGAAATCTTAGTTTTAAGTGATCATGTCCTCAGACTATCTTAGAATCAAAAAGTAATCTGCTATTGACCACTTATCTTAAACTAATTAAATAATTCTTTCCTCCATCAACCAATGTGCCATATTATTTAACTGCATAGTCCACTAAGTTGAATAGTTTCTAGACTTATCTTGACTCCTTATGGAAGATGACAAAGATTACAAGCAGATTTCTTTTTTTAAGCATGTATAGCATAATCTGTTACTAGAAGGTTATGAACTTCATACAATTCTCAGAAATGAACTGTTTAGGTTAAAGATCAGATGCATTTATCCAATTATAACATGACCAAAAGTGGATGTAATTGAGTAACAATAAGTTTAGCAGGCTCTTTTGACAGTAATTGCCGTCTCTTTACAGACTTTTTTCAAAGACTACATGGGAGTTCCTCTGTATATGGAGCCAAATTTCGCTGACTATAGCTGCCAGGTGATATATTCTGAACTCAAATCTGGTTAATCACTGGAAATGTCAAACATTCTTTCTTTGGAACATTGTTTTCAGGACAAAACCTAAGCATCTCTATTATCTAATGGATGAGATTTAATAATACCATTATTTAACTAGGTGTGCCTCCTTTCCGTTTCTCTTTCAGTTGTAAAAATGAAAGTCCTATTAACTATAAACTTTATGGCAAAGTTTTAGATGTTTGTTTATGTGCACCTCGAGTTTTCCAGAAGCTCGTCCCAAGGTGGAAAGACTTAAGTCTCGGCCTTTTCTTTTTCTTTTTTGTCATCTCGGGATGAGCATTTGTGAATCAAGAGATGGATTTAATGGCAACAATATGTGGTAAATCATTGAAAATAAAGAGTTAATATTATTGTAGTCGTTAAGATTTGGAAAAGCTCTCCGTCCCCTAGAGAAAAGATAGAGGCACTACATTCCTCCCAATGAGGAGTTTTGCAGTCCTGAGATATCCAATTCCCACCCTACTTGTGGTGTTATTACTTATTAGCAATGTTGAATTCGATCGGCTATTTATCTTTTGATCAAGATTTGCATTTTATCTTATCTAAGTCATTTGTTTTGGAATATTTTCTTTATATATATATATATATATAAATCTAGTCGCACGCCATTAACCTTATTTTTTGTTTCTTCTTGTAGTTTAATTTTGGAGTCCTTCCCCCAGCATCAGTCAGTGATAAAGCCCTCACGGAGCCTTGCCTGGAAATATGCCCAAATGCCAACCGACGTAGAGAGCTTGGTCGCGGAGATACTGCCAAATGCCCACAAGCATGAGATTTTGCTCTACCCACGAGTGATACTCGTGAGATATAATTTACCTCGTACCCCATGCAATCTTAAAAACACGCGGAATACCAACAGTGCAAATATAGTCGATGTAACATATATTATCGACGCTGAGCTTTCGCTACTCAATAGAAAATATTGAAGGTACTCCGCAACAGCTACATACGGGAGCTCAGCAAGGGTGAGGTATAGTGGTACCACTCGAACGCCCATACCTCCAAGTTTAGTCACAATATAATCGTGCTCGCTATAATGGGGTACCATTATAAATAACAAACGCATTTGAAAGCAAACCTCTATTACATTAATTTAAATGGAGAGGATTTGCATTCGCATACAATCTTTATGCAGCTTAACTAAGGCACAAAGAGGCTTACGTGAAATAATCTGGTGAGCATAGGGAAATTAACAAGGAAAAGAAATAAATCAGCTGAATTGTTGCAATGTCGACATGGGCCCTTGTGAAAGAAAATAACAAGTATGCTGGCAATCCTAGCCATTGACGTCCAGAAAAATGATCTCCTATGTATTAACTACATCAGAAGGCACAGCATAAACAACAATATCCAAGTTTTCTTAAGCATAAGAAATATCCAGCCCGTAATTACGATAACTAAACACGTGCATTGTTGAAAGTATGATACAAACAGTGAATGTGCAATGACAGTGGCATTAAGCCAAAGCAGCATACTGTCACACATTCACCCCGTGGATCTCCTTAAGGAATAAATATACAAAAGGACAATTGCAGATTAAAATGCAATATCTAGATTGCACCCCCACCGGAAAAGTATAAATGCCATCTTGTTTGAAGTGAAAAGGTCAGAATACAGGAGGGATGAGAAATGCAGAGCACGCGTGTAAACATAAATACAACAGTTGGGCAGGTGCTTACATAAAGATATTAACAGAACGAACTGACCTGCTAAACGAACTGACCGCACTAGCTGCTTTCAAGAGCTTCCCCAAGCTTGAACCGTATTACCTGTTGCATTAACACAAGGCAGGTTTGGAATGTAGTGGCAAATAGTGCCTAGCAGGTGAAACAAATATACAACAAAAAGATCCGCTCAGTGTAGGAATAAATAAGAATTCAGTCTTGAAATTAATTAATTTTTCCAGTATCAACTCTTAATGAGACAACATTCACTCAGTAAAAAACTAACAGTACTATTACGCTTTGCTAGAAATGCCAAATTCACCAAGAATGAGATGTTAAAAGCAAAGCGCATGGCTCTCTATCTAACCGATTACATAAAAGACTGAAAAAGAATTAATTTATAATAAATCAAAATAAAATGCACAATGCTTTAGTTGCATGCCTACTAGCAGCATCTCAAATCACATAAAATGGAAATCTGGTCCATATGTTAGCCTAGAGCTCGTGTGTGTGTGTGTGTGTGTGTGTGTGTGTGTGTGTGTGAGAGAGAGAGAGAGAGAGAGAGTTGGAGTTGCTAACAATATTAAGCGTTCATCAGGTTATCTAAAAGCAAGTAAACTCTGGAAAATGACAATGTATCCAGTTAACGCAGAAAGAATCATTAGCTGAATGCTTTATTCTAATGAGATACCAGATACACGTGCTGCTAACTCAAGATCAAGGTATAGTACAGACATAAGAGAACAAGTAGATGAATAAGAAATTGAAAATGCAAGTCATATGAACCATGGTAATTACGGATACTGCATTTGTCACATCTATTATCTTAGAGAGCTAGAAATTATAAGAACATCTGCAACATTTGCCAAGACTTAGCATGTTTATTCAAATCTGTTCTAACTTTATCATACAATTAGACATTGATATTTAAGCTAATACAGGCTCCTTGACTTGTATTTTACATTATCAGTTGCCGTTTATCTCCATTTCTTTTCTTCTGTTAGTTAAAAACAAGGCCATAACTGGTAAAAGTTGAGTGAAAGACTTCTCAAAACAAGACAAGAAATTATATTAATTTACAAGAATTTTTCAGATAACGCGATGCCAAAACAAATAGCAAAAATACTGAGAACCGCCAAAATACAGCTTCCCAAGACAATAGTGTTATTTTGCAGTAACTTGATTAGAAAATTACAGATGGTAACTCATGTTAAAAATGTGCTTCCATTGAGTAAATTGTATATAAGCCGCCGAAGAACTTAATAATGAGTGATCTGTAAGATCTCCAGCTCAAATATTTCACAAATTTCTGGTAGTATTTGGCATGCTAGCATGATAGTTAGTAAATTGATCCCAATCTAACCAAAAGAAAAGCTGAAAATTTGGCAAACAACACCGATTACTCGCATTCTTTGATCCTTGGTTACACTAATAAGTTATAAGGTCAAGAATAAAGATATCTCCATACATTACAGAGAACTTAACGATCCCATCCAGATGGCCGCTTTCTCTCTCTCGGCCTATCTCGTGAACTGCAATCCACAAACAAAAAATAGATCAGCAAAATTAGGTTTCACAAATTTTTCCCCTATAAGATATGAGAGGTATAATTGCAAGAAGTCATCAACAGAAACTTTCTCCATTCACAATCTCTGAGGTACTATAATCAAAAGCACAAACAAACATTGTCAAGTGAAATAATTCAAGGAGGTCAACCTTTCAGGATTCTTCTGATTTCCATTTTCACTTCTGTTTCCTCCAGGGTTGGAGGGAGAGGTAACAGAAGTGGCCGGCTGTGTTTTGTACATCTCTCCACCAATTGTACCACCAGAAACAAAACCACGTAGCACCGGTCTTGCACTAGGAATTGTAACACTCTGAGTTCTATCATAACTCTGGGAATTTGCTGCGGCAGCAACAAAATTGCTTTTAAACTGCTGCATCATCCCCGTCTTCAACGAATTTACAGCAACAGATCGGCTTGGAACTGACTGAGATACTACATTAGATGCCTCAGCGCTATAACCAATACCAAGGCCAAAATCAACACCACGCACGCCTCTTCCACTGCCACCACCACCTTTACCTCTTCCTCCACTCTTCTTCCCACCTAAGAAGAATTTTCTTCATATTACAAACAAATACTATAAAGAGGAAAATTCCTACATACAAACTGATAACTGAAGTAGTTAGAAATGCCAAGCAAGTTACAAGAAAAATATCTCTTCATATCTTTTAACATGGATTAACAGTATAAATGTACCTGAACCTTTTCTTGAATCACGTTTTGCCCTAAATCTGCCATCCTACAATTCAAACACAATCCAACTTAGAGAGCTTTTATGCACCAAAAAGACACAAGCAACTTTTATTTTAAATATGCTCTTCAAGAAAAAAAATGATTTCATGCTCATTGAAAAAGAAAAAAGAGAGGATTCCACAGAGTCTGAGGATGACAAAAGATCTATACAGTATTCGCAAACAAGTAGTATCTGAAAATGTATCTGATAAACTACAGGAAGAACAGCGGGCAGGCAAAAACTGCTCAATGCGAGTATAGTATGCACAAAATAAACTGTGAGAACTGAGCAAACTATAATATAGACTTCAAAACTGAAAAGGAAAGAAACATTATTGCTTACACTCTAAAGAGATTCAAATGCAAAATTAGTAAAAAGATGCAACTTGACAAACCTCACCTTCATAGCTAGGTCCATCAATTCAACAGACACATCTTGACCAGAAGCAATCAAACCGTTCACCAATTCACCAGCAAAACGTGCCTCCTTCTGAGTAATAAGGGTGTAGGCTGTACCATCTTTGTCCCCAGCACGTCCAGTTCGTCCAATACGATGTACATGCATGTCCATGTCTCTTGCAACATCAAAATTAACAACTGACTTGATTGATTTTATGTCAAGCCCACGGGCAGCAACATCAGTTGCAACTAGTACATGATAAATCCCAGATTTGAACTTCTGCAGTGTTTCCGTCCGAGAGGCTTGATCTTTGTCCCCGTGAAGGGCTGCAACCTTGAATCCTTTTTGAATCAACTGTTTTTCAATTTCATCAACAGTGGCCTTTTTAGATCCAAACACAAGAACGTCTCCATCATCAATCATTCCAGGCAGCCGCCCAAGAAGCCAGGGCATCTTCTCTGCATCAGAAGGAATTACATTGACAACTTGCGTAATGTCTTCATTGGCCCTTCCAACCTCACCGACAGTAACTCTAATAGGATCCGTGAGTATCTCTCTCGCCAAACGTTCTACTTTGTAAGGCATGGTTGCAGAGAAAAGTAAAGTTTGCCGATCTGGTCTAATTTGACCTACGATAGATCGTATTTGAGGCTCAAATCCAAGATCAAACATACGGTCTGCTTCATCAAGCACCAGGTAAGTTGCCCTAAACATCTTTAAGGCCTTCATCTTCAGCAAGTCTATTAATCTCCCTGGAGTAGCAACAACTATCTCACAGCCTGCTTTAAGTTCTTTAAATTGATCAAGTTTAGAAACTCCACCATAGACAGCAGCAACTCTTAAATTATGAGGTTTAGCAAACTTCTTGGCTTCTAGATATATCTGATGTGCCAATTCTCTGGTAGGAGCACATATTAGTCCTATTGGACCTTCTTCTTTCTGGAGTTCAGGCTGATCCATAATATGAACAATCATAGGGAGTACAAATGCTGCAGTTTTACCTGAACCAGTTTTGGCAATGCCGATGATATCTCTACCTGACAACAAAATAGGTAGAGCCTGGCACTGTATTGATGTTGGTTTTTCATAACCTTGCTTGGAAATAGCATGCATTAAAGCAGTAGAAAACCCACAATCTTCAAAGAGTTTGATTGGCTTTGGTACATCAAAACCTGAAACACGTATTGCCAAACTTTTCCTATAATCTGCCACATCCTGCTCATTCAGTCCTAAAGGGCAAAAAGCCAAAGGACAAAAATTCAGAGGACGTCTGATCAGTTAAAAATGAAAAACTAAATGTTTGGACGGCATAACACGTAAAAGAAACAGAAATCCTGCCAAACGTTCTTGACTCAAAATGCACATTGAGAAACAGAAAACCTAAATCTATTCATACGACTAATGTTTGGAAGGCACAACATGTAACAAACGGCAACACCGTTCCATATCAGATTGAACTTGAAGAACTGATATCCGCAGATATCATGAAAACCACAAGATTGCCGACAGGTGGTGTTCTCTACCTCAGATTGAACTTGAAGAATTCAAACAAATATCCACAAATATCATGAAAACTATTAGAAGGTCGACAGGTAGTGTTATCTACCTTATCATTTGTAGTTTAAGTACATGCGATCTAAAAGACAACCTCTAAAATTCATCTACACATTCAGACAGTCTGGAGGAAGGGAAGATAAGCATAATATCACAATAATCTTTTACCTGATATTGAGGACTTCTCTTCATAAAGATCCTTATTGAAGGGCTCGTACTCTATCTCGCTATGATCCAACGCTGGAATCGGCTCAATTTTCCTTTTATCCAACAAAACAGGGTTATCATCAGAGTCATACTCGACCATCCCCGCATCCACCGCCTTGGCCGCCGCGTAAACCTCTTCATCCGAATTGTACCCGGCATGCAACGCGTCCGCCGCCAATGCCAGGCCGACATCTTTTTTAGACCTCAAGAAGCTCTCCACGGGGTCATCCTCCTCATCCTCGTCTCTAAACCTATCTGGCTTCTCTTTTGCCACGTCGGATGCCTGCTGCGGCCGCGGGGCGCTGATCTCCTCGTGGATGCTCTCCATGAAGGCGTCGAGAGGGTCGATCTCGCCGTCACCGTCGCCGGTGCCGTCGTTGTGGGCGTCCTCGGGATTGTCGTACTCGATATCGTCGAGGTCGTGATCTTCGTAGTTGTCATGGGATCCGCCACCGCCTCCGCCGCCGCGGGAGGAGGGTGGAACATAGAGACGTTGAGTGGGTTGGGAGCGCTCGAAGCTGTACGTTGCAGGGCGATTGATGCCGAAACCCTCGAATCCAAACTTTCTCTTCGACATCGTCGATCTCGATCTAGAGACAGTGGGGGCTGAGGGAAGAGGACGAAGGAACGAAGAAACTCTAGCTCGTTGATTTGAACTCGCGTATCGAGAGATAGGGTTTCGGAATTGGGAGAAGGGTTTCGCCGGAAAGAGGAGCAAGAAAGGCTCTTTATGTAAGATAAGTACCGGTAGAGAATTGCAACAACTGAAGTCGGCGGACTTTGCAAAATAGCCATCGTCTTTGCTTATTTACTATATGTTGCAGTTAAAACGCTTAGTTCTTTGGGTCATCTGCACACAAAAATTCTTTAATTTTTAAAAATAATAAAAATAGATTATTATGCACATTTCTTGTATAAATTATATATATTTATTATAAAAAATATATACATCTAGTATTAAGAACTCAATCTTATTATTATTAAAACCTAGTGTTTTGTTTTATAAATAGCCCAACGTTCTTTATCAGTATATGTACCCTCTAAATTTAAATCTCACATTTCTATCCGTACACCTTTCGTATCTCCTTTTGTTATCTATAAATTGAAAGGTATATTATTTACAGGCAAAAGAAAAATGAAGATCCCCTTAATAAAGAGATGCATGTAAAAGGAAATAAAAGGTATTTTTATTTTAATATATTTTTAACGAGAAAACTTGAAAACAAATGGCTGTGATTCATATTCAAGTAGTAGAAGTGAAGCGAAGCTATTTGTTGATCTCAGGAAAAATAGAGCATACAGATGGCAGGTATTCCAAAGAGAATCAACTTTGTGAAGGTCCTTAACAATTTACATTGTCTCATTGAAGCATTTAATTTAATATCCACGATTTCCAAAATATAGAAGAAAAATCTATAGGTTGTTCCCAATGATATGAAGGTCCTCAGGAACCACATATCATCATTCTTGTTGCTGCAGGTAACATTGGATGTGTTTTTAGTGAGGATGCTGCCTATCATGTAAAACCAGGCAATGTGATACCTTATTCAGAACAACAATTCAGTAAATGTACCTTTACTTTAAGGATACTATATATGCATTTAAGATGTAGAATAATTGGTCCTAATATCGAGTTATAGTAATATGAGGGCAGGTTTTTCTGACAAATTTACAATTCCCCTTTACAGATCTAGATACTCACAGCAGCGTTCTTTTCTCCTACCGAAAAGTGAAGCTGCAGAACTTGTAAATTGAAATTAGAAAGCACTTCTAAATCGAAATTAGCCGATGGCCATAGATTCTAGACCATCGCACACATTTACTATCTTGGTTGGCAACATCTGGTGCTAATCAGGATTCACCGATGTCAGCTGAAAGATGTGTTTAGGAAATTCACCAAACAAAGCTGGAGTAGATTACACTGAGTTCAGTTGCATCTACTTATTGTCTCTTCTTCACGGTGTCTGCAGTAGAATTCTTCTCTGAGAGGAACTTCATTACAATAACCAGTGCCCGCAGCCTGTCCCACACACTCAGGCTATATAAAGCTTCAACAAGTGACTCCTGAAATTCGAAGCCATTCTCTGCGACAGGGTACTGCAAGAGAAAGATAAAAATTTAAGGCCATAAGAAATGCAACATTTTTGAATTTTGTGTGTTGCCTAAGAAGTGACCTGGATAGGCTTTGGGATCTTTGTTTTAATGTACGGCCACCATCTATCCTCAACCACTGACTTCACAAGACAGCAGGCTCGCAGACCTTCCACACCAGCAAATCTACCAAATCCACTGTGCTTTACACCACCAAAGGGCAAAGACTACATGGGAAAAATATATATAAACTGCAATTCTTACATTTAGGGGAGCATATCAGCCATACTAGTAGAGCTATACTTTTTACAGGCTAGGAAAGATCAGTAACTAGATAAGGTGGATGAGAAAAGAACAATCTTTTGCTTGGCAAAAATCTGGGGAACAAATTCAGAAGATAATATTAAGCTATACACTTGACTCCATAACTTTGCCTCGAGCAATAAAACTCAATGAATTACTATTACAGTACAATTAATAGAGATAAACACTTCTCCTAGGCCATCCAGTCTTACATCAGAAGTCCATGGGAATATCACATCATTCACCACCAGCTTAATAATCATCAAGAACAGGTTATAATATTTTTTAATTAAATGAACAAACATTAAAATAGGAACTATATCTCCTCGACCAAAATGCTTATGATGACTAAATAAACTGTCTATCCTAGATAGCATTATGTTCAAACATACTGCAGATTAATGATTATAATGCATTTCTTTGAGGGTTTGGAGGAGTCGCTTCCTGCAATCGCCAACCATCTCTTTTTATACCTTCTCTTCCTCCCTCTCTCTTTGCAACTGTCTTAGTTTTGAAACTCATAAATCATAACAAAATATAACTGGGCCTAGCCCACTTTTCTCATAAATGATTATAACACATTTTATTTTTAAAAATTGATGCCTAATCCATAGAAGAACATTTACCTCAGAAAAGTTGTAGACAACTACATGCTCTGTAAGTCATCAAACTTCATCTAAGCATAATCTACCTGATTACTTACAGGTTTGAATATATAAGCACTTGCATTTTTTAATTGGAAATGGAGAAGGCGCATTCTTAAAGGATTATTTTTCTTGGCAAACAGTCTAGCTTGGGAATTAAAAATGACCAGAAAAAGTATTTCATTTACCTGACACATGTAAGTTGAAGCAAAATCATTGATTGCTGCCACTCCACAGTGCAGTTGGGAAGCAATTTCTGTAGCGCGCCTCTTGTTGCCAGAAAATACAGCACAACCAAGCCCATATTTGGAGTCATTTGCAAGTCTGATAACCTCTTCGTCAGAGCTGAATTTCATTATTGGGATGATTGGTCCAAAAGTCTGTAGGTCAATCAAACTTCATCATTTGAAGAGCCTGATAATTGATTAAAGAAACATTTAAAAACTCAATTGTTTCCAGTTTCCAGGATACCTCCTCTTGCATAAGTTTCATTGAGTGATTAACATTTATTACAACTGTTGGAGGAAAGAATTGATCAACTGCATCTTCCCCCAAGTTACCAAAGCTCCCTCTGCCAGCAATTTCAGCCCCTTTCTCCAGGGCATCATTCACGAGATTCTGAAGCTTTTCAGAATGCTCTTGCGTACATATCGCACCCATATCATATCTTCCAGATAGGGGGGGACCCTACATAGCATAAGATATTCAATTCATGGCAATAAATTCTACGTCAAAGAAAAGATAACGCGGCATGATGTAAAAGCATGTGTTTCCGTATGTTCTCCACCCTTAACAAAAGCAGACTCACAGCACTCCACAAAGTCTGTTCAGATCCATTAATTTTTCAAAAGAAAATTCTTTGATAAGTAGTTTCAAAAGGCATCTATTTAGTACGAGAAGCCACAGTTTTTTCAGGAGCCAAATGGCAAAGCGTCATAATCAAATAAAGACTTCTCCAACATGAGCGAACTTGACTATATTTATTTTCTAGGTGGGTTTGGCCAAGTGGAACAAAACAGATTTTTTTGAAAAAAAAAAAAAAAAAAACTCTATCATAGAAAGACTATTACCAGCAGTGAAAGAATGCATGTACTTACAACAGATATGGACTTGATGAGTTTGACAATTTGATCTACAAACGAGGGATAGATATCCTTGTGGACATAGAATCTTTCTGCACCAGCACAGTTTTGCCCACTAGATTGGAGAGCAGCTCTAGTGGCAACTTGCACAACCTTAAAATTGATGAGTGTGTGATAGCTTAGCAAACAGTGATAAAATTCACAAAAAATTGCTTGAGAAAAGAACATGAATATCAGAATAATAAGAGAAAACTCATTTCACAGCTGCTATTAGAAGAGATTACAACTAAAAGAGATACATACGTTAGTTAGGTCGACATCTTCACAGACAATAAATGCATCTTTTCCACCAAGCTCAAGAGTGACAGGTATTAACGTCTCTGACGCCTTTTGCATAATCTGTAATAAGATATAAAAAGGTGGAAGGGAATGAAAAGGAAAGTGCTAAAAGAAAGTCAAATTGGTTTTCTCTCAGTCAAGGAGACGAAAATTATGGATTAGACCAAACAAACACAAACTCAAATCTTGTTATATTTATTCTTAGACATAATATTGTTGCAAGCATATATCCTTCATCTCTAGAGGACCATATAGATTCCAAACATAGGAGATGATCTGCATCCTGGACTAGCTTTCTCCGCCAAATGTTTGTCCATCATTTTCCAAGATAATAGATATTGTTCAGTCTAAATAGTAAATATAATATAAAGGACGGCATGATATTATGCATGGTTCATCCATTCTATCTCTCAGTAAGGATACTAAAGTTGGAGCTAACACTTCTAAATTAGCTTTCCTAACAAACTTTAAATCCCATATTCCTCCAGGCAAAATGAAATCAGTATGTTTAAAGATAATGGGGCACTAATAGCCTTCAATTAAGAATTTTCTTTCTGACTATCTCTCACCTTCTTAAAATGCTACAGTAGTGTTATAATTATAATGTTCCTTACGAATGGTAGCTTATTAGTAGAATCTGCAAGGTTGATCAACCCAAACTAAAATGATTTAGCAGCAAGTATAGTTAACTAAAAGAGGAGAAATAATACCATCTTTCCCACACCAGGTGATCCAACAAAAATAATTTTGTCAACTGAAGATACTAGAGCTTGCCCTGTCTCTGCAAATCTGAAAAGAAAGAAAATGTAGAATATATTGCATCAATTCAGATAGAAATCAAATTGCAGTGCAAGTATGAGATGTGTAAGTTCCATGCCTACCCTGTTATTATGTGGACAAGATTATCTGGAGCACCTACTGCAGAAAGAGCTGCTTGTATGATTCGAAAATAAAAGCAGCCAGACCAACTTGCATGCTCAGAAACCTACAAGCAGATTGAGTTATCAGTACAGCCAAAGAGGAGTTTACACTCAAAGAATGATTGGGAACCGCATCTAGAAAGATGACAAACCAATGGACCTAGTATAAAAGTTATTTTTGTACATTTATCTATCCGAATCTGAACTCTTCTGTCAGGCCTTTCAGTCAAATATACTGCCGTAGTGGCCAGAAAACATGTTCATCCAAAACATTCTTAAAAAAGTTGTGGCATAGTTGTTCAGACTTGGCTTTCCATAGATACAGTAAATGTCAAGTTATATGCCTAACCAAGTGTCTGACATGCAAGAGGGTAAAAGTAATAATACAGGCAATATATAAGGACGAAAATTAAATTATGCTCAGAATATAACCAATATGATAAGATGGAACATCTGCAACTATTTAATAGAATAGCATGACTTGTTTCACTTCTATATTAGAAGTGTAGCACTTTGAAAATAGTTTCAACAACATGGTTAACAAATTTAATAAGCAGATGTAATATCTAACAACTAATCAGCTTTATTCTTGTTGAAACATTCTAACCCTTTTAACAGATAGACTTCATGAATTACTCAAAGACCTTAAAAAGAATCCTATTAGATTTTAGTAAGTGTCTTATATGTAATCAACAAGATGATACATTAACATGTAGAATGAACTTTCTATCCAAGACAGTTTAGGTGACATGTCCAAGTACAAAGAAGTTATTTCAAGAATTCTATGTCAATTTTATCTTAAAACCTTACATCCAGGAACGTCATTCATTGTACTGACCTGGCCCATCTTCCAATCCCCTTATCTGTACTTTATTATTAACCATTTGATCCTGTAAATAAGTATTATATTTTAACTAACATATAATTCAAATCGAGGAAAAGATCTTACCAATTGGTTGGCATCAGTCAATGACATTCGTAGGGGTATTTTGGTTCAATATGCATTTGATCCAGAAATTTATAACAAATATTGGGATGCACCAAAATAATTATTTGGTGAGAGTTGGATGAGTTGGATGTCAACAAAGCACATGATGGGAGAATCTCCCAAAAGAAACAGTCATCCAAATAAATCATAGCCATTTGACCTTTTTGATTTAATAGCTTTATCTAGGCAGCAAACCAGATGGAAGGGAAGTAGTTTTCTTTATTTTGATCATTGAAAAAAAAAGTGTTTTCATGCCATAAGTGCAATATATTGGGTTATGACTTGTGATAATATCTCATCCCCAAAAGTTGAAAAAATCCTTGAAAATTTTAAATGATCCTGCATGAACATGTTTTGCGTCAAAATGTGACAGTCTGTTTCCAGACAGCCTCACATTACAAGTCTTTATAATTTGAGTCAAGCAGGAAAAAGAAATGCTTAATGGAGGTAAACAGACCAAAAGGACAATGATCATTCACAAGAAGAGGAAATCCTTGGCCAGCATGTTTTTGGACATCCCAACTTAAGGCCAGGAAAGAATAATAAACAAGTAATATACCTTTATCACTGCAGCATTTCCAGAGAATACTGCTGCTAGCATTGGATTGAAGAAATTATGGAAAGGATAGTTCCAAGAGACAATTGCCCCGATCACTCCTAGGGGATAGAATTCAACCTTTGCCTTCTTGTGCAACATTGATCGTCCAGAAGATCTGGAAAATGCCAAAGTCCTAATCTATAACTTGATATGGTTTGATAAAAAAAACTCTTTTTAACTAAATTCAGCATATTGCTCACCAAATCTGATATACTTAATAACCCAGACGATAATTTTGGGGCAGATAATTACAAGCAAGTTTATCAAAGTTCTCCAGTTTAGTGGAATAAATTTGAAACTTAACCTGTATTCAGGCTTTAGCCACTTCTCACCCTCATCAAGAAGCCAAGTGATCTTCTCACAAGTTGTCATTATCTCACCTAACGAAGCATCTACCATTGTCTTTCCAGTGTCCCTGGAAGATATCCTATATAAACATGAACTGATAATCAGTTTTAAGTTCTGTATAATATGGAACAAAAATTAAGAAACGAAAGTTCTGGTTAACTAAAAATTGAAAAACCCTATTCATTGGAAACATTTGACAGCTGATGCCCTCAAAGAAACATTTATGAACTACATATAGCAGTATAGCACAGAGCATGCAACAATGGCAGAATTTATATGAAGATTGAATGTTCTTACTCGCATATCAGCTCTTGATGGTCAATTATGTATTTCAGCAGAATTCGTAAAAATTGACGCCTTTCTCTGAAGCTACTCTTTGCCCATATTTGTTGTGCATTCCTAGCTTGTACCACATGTTCCTCGACCTGATCCAACAACAACACTTCTTATTGTAGAATTGGAATCTTCTAATAAATGTACCAGACTGGGATCCAGCAGCAGTTGTCATGAAGCACAAGACGTATATGGGTTAATCAATTGCATTAGGAAGCAATTCATAACAATCCATCTTACTCTGTTATTTTTTTATATTTTATATTTCTTCCATAAGAACAGAACTTGCTATAGATAAATAACAGATCCCAGTCAGAAGTTCTATGACATTCTTACTTTTCAGCATGTAACATACATTCCAAAATCAGAAGGTTCACAAAATTGAACGAATCCAGAAACATCCACTATGTACATTAACCAATAATGCATCTGGTGTCCACTGCTTAAAAAGTTATCACCACCAACCTCAGCGGGAGTCAATGCAGGAAAGTATCCCAGATACTTCATGGTAGCAGGCTCATAGCATTGGACCTTGTCTGTTTGTGCTACCTTCCCTTTTCTTGGTATCTGCAAAAAGTTATACAAAATATGGAGACAAGCTCATTCAGTACAATTCGAAGCAATAAAACAAAAACACGAATTTAAAAATAAAAAGAAAAACTAATACTACAATAGGATGCAAAATTGATTGAAATTCGAAATAGTAATCCATAACGTTTCACATTAACAAAATTCACACTATCCCACAACTGTTAGCTTCCGATCACAGCAATGCTATCATGGTATTTCTTGGAGTAACTCAAAACTACTACATTGCATCACTTTTAGAGATCGCAAGAGTTGGAAAAGACATTCGTTAGATCTCACATAAATGAAGCTGTTCTTCTTGCTCTGGCTCGTCTCCTCCAACACTGCGACGAATTCGAGATCATAAACCATCAAAAGGACAGCAAATACCAGGAGAAAGAAACAATGCCAAAGAAGTGAAAAATAATAATAATAATAATAATATATCTTAGCAATAGTTACCATCAGAGGCATCGACTTCGATTGATGGCACATTTGGGGGAATAAGCATGAGCAAGAAGCGGCACAGTGCGTACGCCATTCCGAGGACGAGCAATGGCCACCAGAACGCCATTGCCGCAGCTCGGAGCTCTCTGGAATCCGGATAGAAGAAGGAGAATAAGGAGAATGAGAATAATAAAACCTAGGGTTATGGTAGCAAGGACTAGGAGAGAATACCGGAGAACAGAGAAAGGAATAGTAGAATAAAAGTGCAAAATAATGTCCGTTTCCCGCTTTGTTATATTCTCCCGCTGTCAAATGCTTTAGCTTTATACAAGGTGATGGCAGAGCAGTAATTAACTGACTTTGTCGAGGAGACGAATGGAAGGAAAATAAAGAAAATAAATTTGGTTCAAATTTTGCTGAATTTTAGGCATGGTTGGGTTCATGATTTTTTATTCTCAAAATGAATTCTTATATTTATTTATATTTTAAATGATATAAAGTGATATAAAGTGAAGTAATATACAGAAAAAATTATGAATATTTTTTGATTTGATATCAAGTGTGTGTATAAGATAGTAATTGAGTTAATGTATGGTATAAGATAAAAAAGTTATTCTTGAAGTGAACGAGAGCATAGTATTTTACTTTAATTTGTCTGTAATTAAAAGTAATATATATATATATATATATATCAAAATGTGAGTGAGTTAAAAGAAGAGGAATAAAGATGATTTACTTATTTTTATTTATCTCCTCTTTTAAAAGAAGAAGTAATTAATGCAGAGTATGCGATCCTGTAGTTGCTCACTTTGCAACCAAAGTCCATGATTTTGATTGTTGTATCCCAAAAAAGGCGGCATGGTTATACTTGATTGCAGCCGAGTAGTCAAAAGAATTTTTCAACTCAGAGAATATTAGAACACTTCATTTCAGTTTAAGCAGTTTAGTGTTATTTATTTCAATGGAGTTTCTGGAAGCTTTGAAAGCAAGAAAAATATTACTAATCAAAAGATTTTGGAAGAAGAAAAATGGACTTTTAATCATCCTTCCGGATCATATTGCTAGTTGACTGAAAATTATATCAAATGATCTGGTGGGGCATGGAAAGAAAAGGTTCAAATGAATCACCATTGTCTTTGACCAGCATATGATATGATCTTTTTGACTTTGAAATATAAGAGGAAAGTTTTTCAACACACAGATGCACAAAATAGTAAAGTAAGTTAACCTCCAACTACTGACTTTTATTGTTTTCCTCATTGCATTCTTCATAAGAAAAAACAAGGGAAAAGAGGGAAGGAAATTCCAAAGCTTTACCATCTGAGTTTAGTCTGTTTATTATTTAAGCCATCAAATTTATTAATCTTAGTATAATTCCATCACAGTAAGAAGTAGTTGTAGAAATAGATGCATATGACCAAGACATTCATATGTTACAGTGTTCTTATCAGATATAGAAGGGGAAAAAAATGCCAGTTGATATGTGAGAACTTGAAAAGAGGATGATTTTAATACATGGATTCTATTTACAACATGTAGAAACCCTCTCATAATCAGTAGATTGTCATACATATTTCACTTGACACTGTCAAATAGAAAAGAAAAATCTCAGCATCATACTTTTCAGAACTTTGTTGATAAACAGAAGAATCCGAAGCTTAACTCGTCCGAATTGTACTGTCTCATAGATCTGCACTGCTACCTTGCTTGCAAAGAACTCCCTGAAATTTTAT
Source organism: Typha angustifolia (assembly GCF_048772165.1). NCBI lineage: Eukaryota > Viridiplantae > Streptophyta > Magnoliopsida > Poales > Typhaceae > Typha > Typha angustifolia. Next base: position 1,907,757 of record NC_133252.1, on the reverse strand, counting down.
TCAGCGAGAAGGGTGACTTTGATGTGGATGAGTTAGAAGAGGTCGCAGAGTTGTTGATTTGGATACTGGAGTTTTTAATGTGTATAAAAGGAGGCTGAGTTGGTAGAGGAAGTTCATCTAATCTGCTGTTTAGCATCTCCACCACCTTCCACATTGGTGGCCTTAGATTAGGCAATGCTTGTGCACATAACAGACCCACATGGAAGACTTTTAGAGCTTGCTCTTCCGAACACTGTTCTTGAAGGCATGGATCAAGCATTTCAATCAATTTCCCTGAATTGAAGTGCTGCCATATCTATTATAAGCAAAAGTTTTGTCAGTCGGAATGTAGGATTTAGTCTAGGTGCTCTGATGAAGAATGGGAGGAGGATTTTACCAGTGACATAAGAGAATGGCCTTCATCTGATGACGCGATGGAATTGCTATTCCTTCGGCCAGTAATGATTTCAAGCACCACTATGCCATAGCTATAGATGTCAGCTTTCTCCGATAGCTGCCCGTGGACAATGTATTCAGGAGCCATGTAGCCGCTGAGAGAATTAAGGTTTGCATCTGTTAGCAGATGTTCTCTTCCAATTTACATCAGAACTTATAAGAATGGAGATCAGTGCAAGGACCAAATAAACTGCATTTTATTTTATTGCAGAATATGCATCAACCAGTCAACTGCAGACATAAATCATAATGAAAGCTCTGCAATTAAGAAATTCCCTGCAATCTCTTCTCTCTGTGCTTCTATTTAGAAACCATGAAATCAACCAATTAACTTTCACAAGAGGACATCCTCTAGCTTTATTATCCTGGTTATGAGCTACAGTAGAAGAAAGATGTAACAGGTAGTTTACTATTCAGATTTCTAGCTGTTCAAAGAGTTGAACTATTTATGAATATCTTGCACACTCATTAACAAATAAGATGTCAGAAAAAAAATGCTCTGAAGTCTGAACTTACAATGTTCCAGCTAGGCCAGTGCTAAGATGACTTTGATCCTCCATGAAGTATCGTGCCAAGCCAAAATCTGCAATCTTGGGCTTGAACTTCTCATCCAATAATATATTGCTGGCTTTTATATCTCTGTGTATAATCCTGACTTCAGATTCAGTATGGAGATAAGATAACCCCTCTGCGGTGCCAACAATAATGTCAAATCTCCTCTCCCAATCCAATGAATTCTTCTTGAACGCATCTAAATTTTCGAGCAAATAAAAACATTAAGATGCTTCCTTAATTCTCATCATCACAAAGACAAACAAATGCTAGTGAAACAATTAGTACCAAATAAGAAGCTGTCCAAGCTAGTGTTGCAGAGGTACTCATAGACTAGAATGCTTTCAGGTCCTTCTACACTGCAACCAAGAAGCTTAGCAAGGTTTTTGTGCCGAATTTGACTGACAAGAGTAACTTCGTTGAAGAATTGTTCAATATTTTGCCTTGTATTGATGAACAGTCTCTTAACAGCAATTTCTCTTCCATCCAGTAGAATCCCCTAGCAAGAGAAAGTTCATAGCTGCTCAAACTAATGCAGATCTTTTACTTGCACTGTTACATAAATAAGCATCTGGAGAATTATTATACCTTATAGACTGAGCCATATCCACCTTGACCAATCTTGTTGTTTTGATTGAAATAATCTGTTGCTTTCCTCAAATCTTCATACTTGAAATTAAGGCTGGATGCTGCAATCGATCGAATAATTTCTCCTGAACCATCCACATCTACAATTGGCATCATCAAGAACTAGTTTAGCTTATCAGTGCCACACTTTCTGGCTATTAAAACTGAAAACTATTGACTCGTTTCATCTACTTACCATCAGTTGAACTAGTTTTAGACCTCATTTTGAGCCAGAGGACAACAAGACCTACAACTGCCAGTGCCACTGCAGTTAATCCAAGAGCAATGCCCAGCTTCTTGCGAACTGCCGTCAGAAATTGATTGTCATTTCTATGTAGGAAAAATTAGTTTCGCATAGGAGAACAAGAGAAGAAAAGAAATCAAATGATATAAATCATGAACCATCGCCAGTTTCTAAATATTCTCAAGAAATAGTTAAAATTGAAGTATCTACATGAATTAGAAAATCCTAGCTTCTAGTTTCTGAATTACCTTCTGCACAATAAAAACAAGGCGTCCAAATCAACAACTGCCCTATGATATCATAACTAATATGAAGACAAAAATTTAACAAAATAGGAGGACTTATTAAAATTACCAGAAGAAGAGCCACCATTTCCTGATGTTCCTGTCAGGTAGAAAGGATCCTTAGAGTACCTCATAAAGCATCCTGCATTCATAGCTTTCCCATCTTCAGCTGGCAAGCACTTAACCACATTCTTTTTGGCATTCTCCAAGCAATCTTTGCATCCAGTAGCATTCAAAGACCTCCAACACTGTGCCATCCCATAAACCATTACACCCTGAGACACAATTGAGCTCCCCACTTGATAATAATCCTCGCTAGCATAAGCCCGCGACGTCAAGTTGTTAAGCAAAGTAGTAACAAGATTATCCAACTGTGTAGAGTTCGGCATAGATGCAGTTGAATTTCCACAAACATAAGTATCCGACGCATCGATGGCCTCGGTAGAAACATTATGATCCGAGTACCTATTACGGAATACAGCGAGTCAACATGGTATCAGATTACGAGCTTCAAAGTTCGTATCAGCTTAAGCTTCTAGAGAAGATGGCGAGTTAACAAATACCGGAGAAAGCAACCATCGAGATAGATACGGGAGTCGGTCGCCGGAAGGCAGTGAGGAAGCTTGAGTCTACTCTGAGCATAGCAGAGCTGGCAATCAGTAGGAGAGAGGTAGTTAAAGCATTGGCCAAGCCCATAGACTATGTTAGAGTTGCCTGAGACTGAAACACCAAAGCCGCTCTTGGTGATGTTTTGGAATATAATTTCCATTGCATTGACGAAGTTGACGTCGAAAGCTTCAGCATCTTTGGATTGGTTTTTGCCACAAATGGTGGCAATAATGGCCGGCGAAGTACTGTCATCGGATTTGGAGGATGAGATTGTAAGTAAGAGGAGGAGGAGGATGAGGAGGAGGTGGTGGGAGATAGACACCAGAGTTGACATCCTTTGTTTGTAAAAACTCTGGCTTCCAGATTATGGAATTGTGGAAGCCTCTGAGGGGCTGAAGAAGGAATGATGCATTTGTATTGTCCGACTGAAGAAGAGGATGGGAAAGGCTTAATGTTTGGTCCAGATTGTCTGTATAGTTCAAGCAGTCTTCAATTACCACCTGCTGCATTGAAAACTTTTGCACGCCACTTACAGACTTTTCTGGAACTTGGTATGATAATCGATTGACCACCGTTTTGGTTACCAGGGAAAACATTAGGATTAAAGAAAACACGGATTTAGTACAGTAATACACATTTCTCTCTCCTCTCTTCTTCTATTTAATATTCTTTTATTTATCAGTTACTATTTTAATTTTTAAAAATATATCAAATCTTTTCAATCTCTTTCTATTTTCTCATCCTCCTTAGTAATTTACCAAACTATAATTTCACATCAATTATAATTATTACATGTTATAATAAAAAAATTAAAGCAGATATACTGATCTTATTTTATTGTTTACTACCCAGTTTTCCTTTCATATTTTATCTTATATGCAACTGAATTTCTTCTAGTAACAATGCTTGGGATAATGATAAGGATTTACTATTTGTGGAGGATAAAATTCTAAATATTTTTTGACTACATGAATGAAAAGAAAAGCTAGAGTACCCTTGTATGCTTTAGACTTAAGCATATATGTTTTGAAAGAGTCGACTTAATTTTCTAATTATTCTATTATAATAATGAAAATTTTGTATATAACACCTTACTTTTTAATTAAAATATGATTTACGCTGTATATTTTTATTATTTATAAATCAAGTTATATGATAAAAAATATGTTATTTTTAAAATAACTAAAATATTCATAATTTAGATGTTTAATTAAGTTTAACTAATAGCACGGTGTTTTCTATAAATATTTTCTAAATTATATAGGAGATAAATCATAATTTAATTAAAAGAAAGAATGTTATATGAAAATTAACTATAATAAACTACATATAAGAGTATAGTCGGTTTTAATATAAATTAAATATAATTAAATTATAAAATCCCCACGCGGTGGAGAAAAACATATTCCACTTATATATATTTTTATTGGGAGGAAACTTAAGTTGACCAATGATAGATAAGACAAGGCATCAGCACGTGGCAAAGACTGTCTCAATCTCACCTAACTGATGCTAGATTTTCTTTTTCTTTTTTTTCCCGCTATGTCTGAAAACCGAACACGGCTTCCAAAAATGAGTTAATGACCAAACTACTCTCCATAATTTAATACAATACTTATGTCTGTGCTTTGAAATTCGTCCACATTGACCATCTCAGGCTACTTGGCCCAGTCCAGTTAATTTTGGCCCAGTCCACTCTCGTTTTTTCAGTTGGAAACTGTTAATAATAAATCGCCATTGGAGATGGATCTATTATAAAGAAATTACGAAATATAAGGAAACAATTGAGTAATCTCAAATACAAATAATTTTTATGTGCAGACACTCCAAATCGGATTAAAAAAACCTATTGATTTAAGCTCATATTGAAATCAATCATTAAAGTATATAGTAGTTATAAGAAGTTATAAATCTCCACGACCCGATCTGTAACAAGTTTATAAATCATTATTTTTTTTATAATAGGTTTTCAAACCTCAATAACTTTTGAGGTTGATCATTCAATTTAAGTGACTCTTAGGATGTAATTATTTTAAATTGAAACGAATTGAATAGAAAAATTAATTCGACATCATCTAAAATAGTTAAATTCTTTTAACAAATTGCGACGACATTTTAACACAGACGAAATCACGTTGGAACCATTTGGACTACTTCAATTCTAATAGAAACGCAGTTTCTACATATTAACTCAATATATATTAACTATATCCTTAAATAAATAAAAAATATTAATCAAACAATAGAGTCTTTTAACTAGACCAAAAAATTACAAAGTTATCTTCCTCGTAACCGAAGAGGTCATGGGTTCAAATCCAACCCTAAATAACATTGTAGAAAAATTGTTTGTCAGTTGATGACTCGATAGTATAATTAATTTAGATGAACAGCTTGATAACACAATAACTTTGAGCATGTCTCGGCAGCGTTTGATTTAGAGTAATTGTTTGGTGATACATATAGTTTGAAACTTAGATTAGACAGCTAAAAATTTGGTGGAACTCTGTATCGAGAGAGGGTTCGCGTCTATATCTAATTTTCAGACCTAAAAAAATAAAAAAACTGGACCCAAAACCCAAAAGGCAGCAATATATATATTATATTTTACCCCCTGTAATAAAATAAATTTTTTGGAAATGGTCTCCTGGCATATGGAATGGTACAGTTTAAGATTCTCCAGGCCACTCGATCAAGTTGGGTAGCTGATCTGCCGCTATAACTTCTGCACATCTCTACAAGTTGTCGCTATTTGTTATTTGTTACACCTGTCTGCTTCAGAAGCTCTAGCAATTTGAACTGGTAGATTTAGCTGTCTGCTGTTAGAGGGGACAGACGAATGCATAAGAAAAGGTCAAAGTACACCCCATTGGACCGAACGGCGCACTAAAAGACACGTGGAGACAACTCAGTGGTTGATACGCCGCAATAAATGCACAAGGGAATGCTCCTCGGATACTATGCAAGTCCAATGTGCGTCAGAAAGAAAGATTGTATACATCCAAAAAATGTAGGAACTTCGTGCATACCGACCAAGCAATTGACAACGGATAGAGATATTTTATTTCTAAAATAATTAAAATATACTTAATATAATTTAAAGATATTTTTATAATTTTTTAGTATAATTAATTTAATTAATATGTTTGATTGACTTTAATTAACAGATCTTAACAAAGTATTTTTAATATATATTTGCTAAATTATTGGACTGAATTTATAAATAATAAAAATATACTAAAAGAAAGGGTGTTATTGGACAATTTCACTGGTAATAATTGGGATGAACGGACAAAGAGTAGTAGTGGTACTTCCATTTCATGTGAATCCACCGAGGAGAGAAATTTTAAATTCAAAATGCATCGATGGAGACGTCCTCAAGATTCCAACAGCAAGGAAATCCAGTTAATAAGAACGATAGATAGAATAAAGCTGCAGTTTGCTTGATGTGTATTACAAGGAAGCCATTATTTTAAAGTATCTTTAAATTTCTATTAAAATTTTCTACATAAAGACAACCCCTAGTCGAAACAGTTTGAGTATATTTTTATTATAACCACTCTAGTAGAGTTGATAGATATATATCTAAGGAAGTCATGAGTTTAACTTCAACCTCAAATAATATTGTAGAGAAATTATTTAGTGGTTGATGATTTAGTAGTTTGGCTTGATTCAATTGATGGCTCAGCATAGCGGTTAGCTTGGAGGAACAACTTAGAATAAGTTTCGACATGTTTGATTCAAAGTAATTGTTCGGCGATGCATATGGCTTGAAGTTTAAATTAGGTAGCTAAAAACTTAGCGGAGCCTAAGTGTCTTTATATCTATGGAGAGTTGACCATTTGTCTAGTCCAAATCTAGCATTCAGGCTCATAAATGATTAAAAAATATTATAATTTTAATTTTATTACTAATTTATATTTTTAAAATGATTAGTTACTTTGACTAGTCAACAATTAGCTTTAGAAGAAAATTTTTGATAGACAAAGCTGTCTACTAACTTTTACAGAGGGTTGTATGATCTTTTCACTAGTTCACATATATATGTATATAATTGTTAGATAATTAATCGGTCTAAAAAGTAAAACTATTATTGAAAGTATTTGATCTCAGAACTATATAATTATCAACCACTTGCTACTTGGGAGTTTTGGACCTCTCTCATTAATGCACTATGAAGAGTGAAAAAATATACATCTATATATAAATGTGGCATATGAACCTTGGATGATTGGAAACCAGTACTTAAGTCTATTTCTTTTTTAATGCCGTAGTAGTGGGAATGATTTATTACCAAGTGGGTCCGGTTGTCTGATCTCATCGTGCCTTCCAAGTTACTATGATGTGATTTGAATGACCAAAAAAGAAGAAGTTATAATGATGAGATTAGTTAGAAGCTAATCCTATCACCTATCTCATATATTTTCACCTTAAGAGAAAAATAATCCAAAGTACGTTCAAAAGAACAATTGTTAATTCACCAGAGAGCTGAGAATTTATTTATAAGCATTACTCCTCCTACTCTTTGTCAGGATCAATTAAGAATTAATTGTGATTTCATGGGTCTGAGGTTGACATCCAACAACATTGGCAGTCTAAGAAAAGATGATTTGGACCCTCAGAATTTTTATACCCATTTGTGAGTTTTGAGTAGATTTTTTGTTGTTGTTGTTGTTGAAAAGAAACAGTATCAGTTCAACCAAGCTTTATTTGTTTGTGTAGAATAGGTGGTTTTAGGTAAGAATAAAATCACCTATTTGAACATTTATCAGAAGTAAATAGAATAATGAGGAAGAAGGGTAGGACTAGTTTCTTGTTGCCTAATCATACTGATTAGATGCTGTAATGCCAGCTCTAATAGTATTTATTTTCCTTACAATATAAGTTAAGGAATATAATGCAATAGTTTCCAACTTTAAGAGTTGACTTATTTGGACATGGTATTGATCATTTTTTTGCTAGTTAATCAAATTTAAGACAACATGGTCCTTTTTTTCAAAATAAAAAAGAGAGAGAATAGTAGCCTCCAAATTTTAGAGAGAGAGAGAGAGAGAGAGAGAGAGAGAGAGAAAGACAACCATCTTTTTTGCAAAAGAGAGAGTGAAGTGTGATGAAGAGAGGTACTATTACTGACAAAAGCTTATTCCTATAGGGAAATCTGAGACCTTGCTTCACGTGGTCTGTCTGCTTCTTTCCCACTTTTCCTCTCAAAATTCACCGATTTTCCCCCCCTCAGCTACTTCTCCGTCTCTCTCTTTCTTCCCTTCGATGGAGGAAATCCACCACCAAATCGATCGCGCTCGTAGAACAATGTATGCATTCTAGTCTCCCTTTCTCGGCGCTTCTAGTGGTTTTTTTTTTTTGGTCCTCCCTCTTCTCTAGCTCCTCCTTTTTGTTGGGTTTCGGCTAAGATCACTGGTTTTGGGCCCTGATCAGGTAAAGGAAGGATCTTTGTTGAATATTAAGGGAGATTTCGCGGTGGGCTTTTGTTGGTTTCGGTTATTTTTCGGGGGCTTGTCTCCATTGTTGGAGAAATGGGTTTCATCTCACGAAAGCTCTTCCCCTCGTGTGGGAGCATGTGCGTGTGCTGCCCGGCGTTGCGCCCGAGCTCTCGGCGGCCTGTGAAGCGGTACAAGAAGTTGCTTGCCGAGATATTCCCCAAAACGCTTGTAAGATTTCGTTTTGGCCTGTAGTTTAGCAGGAAACTAGTCGCATTTTTCCTGTTATGTCGAATGCCTGATGAGGAATTTTAATTTGGTAAGTTTGGTTCGAAATAAATGTTCTGTTTTCTTGACCGTGACGTATTCGATGAAAAGTCTAGTTATGAAGTAGCATTTTCGTTTTTTCTTTTTTTTGTTGCATTTCGAGGTGTGCTTGTTTTGGCGATCAAGAAGTTGAACATGATTTGTTGCATTCTTGACTTTTCCTTTGAGTAAATTTGATAAACTTCCTCGAGAGTCAACTGCAGGGCAAATTCTCGACAAGCTTTACTTCTCGTGAGAGTTAAAACCAGTCATTTAATTACAAAGTGTTGCGACTGGAAGCTTAGAACTTGATGAGTTCAAGTATCTTTTGGCCCAAGTGTAATCGAACCCAATATTGAAATTTCAGGCCTTGCAATCAGTCTCATATGTTAATTGCTAGATTCAGTACTTTGAAGAAAGCGAGAAATCCGATGGTCTGTTGAAATGAAAAAGGCAATTGTGGTGCTAATTGAAATATGATAATTGTCGCACAAAAAAGAAGTAAAAGAAAAAATAAGAGTGTCCAGCACAGGAGGCTCCACTTAACTCTACTCGTTTCTTTATGCAGGATGGGCCCTTAAATGAGAGGAAAATCATGAAACTGTGTGAATATGCTGCTAAGAATCCGCTTCGCATTCCGAAGGTTTGGGATATTAAAGTCATCTTTCTTTAAAAATAAGTATATGGAAATTTTGTTTGTTATTTAACTTTTCTACACCCTTAAATAGATTGCCAAATTTCTTGAACAAAGGAGTCACAAAGAGCTGCGAGCTGGACATGTCAACTTTGTTATGATTATTACTGAAGCCTACAATAAATTGCTGTACATTTGTAAGGAGCAGATGTAAGTTGTATATTTCTTTTAGCTACTTATTTCAATCTTGTTTATTGGTATTCATAAGTATCTTTTGACCATGTCTTTAGAGGTCAAATAACTTCCTATTTTCTGTTTTCCGCCTAGAGAAAATGTCAAAATTTCAAGAACTTTATGTTTCCTCAGCTTTTGTGGCTTAGCTGTATATTTCCATGTTATTTGTTTTTTTTATATATTCTCTGCTGTTACCTCCTTGTGCTACTTACAATCAATGAAGTCTATTGGATAAAAGGGTCTTTAGGCAGTCTTCTTAATATGGCACAACCTTAATTAATTAGAGAACTAACTCTTCTGCACCAGCCACCTATGGTGTGCCTATGGCAGACGAGTAGGCATCCTGTCAAGTCCAATTCTCTGCAACTAGCCTACTGCTGTATTGTTGTAGTGCAGATTCTTTGTGATATCAGATTTCAGAAGCTGCTCAAATGCTCCAAAGATCCGTGAAAGTGCGTCAAGTTTAAGTGATTAAAGTTACCTTCGAGAGACACATCAAGAGCATGTTTAGTTAGCAAATCAGCTACAGTGCTTACCTTAAAACCTGAATCTTTATGATATGGATGAATGAATCAAAATGTGAGTTCTTAGAATTTTGCTACTCTGGTTGTTTTAGTTGGATTGCTTAACCTTTTGCAAAGTCAGACTCTCCATTGTTGCAAGCTGCAACTATGTATACAATGCAACTCCACCAATCAAAAGTAAAAAAACACTTTATTCTTTCTTATCATTTAAGTAATCTCTTTCTTCTCAATTTTGCACTACTGTTGTTATCAGGTACAATGGTGTATAGCTTATTTTTTGGCTTTCTACATACTATAGATTTACTCCTTTCTTGACCAAACTAAGGGAGCAAATAGTTGATTACATAAAAATAACCTTCAGCTACATATGGCAAAGGTAAATCTGGTGTCTCGATTCCTGAAATTGAAAGATCATTGTGTTAACTATATATGTATATATTCAATTTCCTTGTACACTACTTTTTCAACTCTTACCCTGAGCCTCAAGGCAGTAGAAGCCCTTCTCTTAAGGAACCATATCACTTCATCTTATAACACTAAACTTGGATGTGATTCCATATTGAGGGCGTACCAAATCTTAGTTGCTTATCTTAATTGTTTATCATTGATGATCATCAAGTGCTGTGGAATTCTGTAGTTATTGTATATTTCCTATTGTAAATATTTCCGTGACAAGTCACATGATTAGTAGAAAATTTTTATGAGATTGGACACTCATTCTTATTGTATGCTATATGGTATAGGGCATATTTTGCTGTCAGCCTGTTGAATGTTATCATGGAGCTTCTGGATAGCAAACAACAAGATGCTATACTAATCCTCGGATGCAAAACTTTGACAAGATTTATCTATAGTCAGGTGAGGCATGAATGAGGTGTTTTCGTTTTTTAAGATTCCCTAAATATCTCTGAAGGCACTAAATTTTAAATTTGGGAGATGTCTATACTCCATACATTCTTCACATGTAGCCAACTTTGTTCTTTCTCTGTAAACCAACCAGGTTTGGAGATTTGTCTCTTATTATATCTTCATCTTGACTGCTAAAAGTTGAAACAGAAACTCATAGACACAAGAGGAGAGAGACTTGATAGTGCAAAAATGAAGGAATTTCATGCTTGAGAATGAATAGCTGCATCCAGTTAATTCATGCAAAAATGCTGATTTAGTAGATACTATGAGAACATTGTTCTCGCAACATACAAATTATACTATGCTTGAAAGGTGGATCACAACATGAATTGGCATTTATTTTTGCACACATTTCTTCTTCTTTCTCAATTTTTTCTTTTTTGATGTGACATTTGTCTTTGGTGAAGATCTATGAGTAGTTTAATTATTCGAATATTCTCATCCTTCTGTAACTTGTTAGGAACTTAGGATTGTTATATTGGTAATGAATTATGAAGATATTATTGTATGTGTCCATATTTCATGGGTTTTTGGTGAACATGGGTCTTACTTTACTTGGAGTATTTTGAATCCTTGGTTGCAACCTTCCATTCTTTTGTCCTTGTAACATTGCCTTTTCACTGACTCTTAATATGAACAGGCCGATAACACATATGCACGGAATATTGAAAGCTTAGTTTGCAAAGTATGTAACCTTGCACGTGAACATGGAGAGGAACATGATAGTCTTCAGCAGGCTGCAAGCCTGCAATGTTTGTCAGCAATGGTCATTTCTCTTTTTAACACCTATTTGATCGTTATACATTTAATTTTGTTGCTCTTAAGTCTACTTTAAAGATATGCTTACAATCCGTTCTTCTATTGCAGGTCTGGTTTATGACAGAATATTCATATATATTTTCTGATTTTGATGAGGTGATGTATTGTTGGTTTCTTGCTGTTTTGTTATGTGTTATCTCAGAACTCTATATTTATGTCTTAGATGAAGGCATTTGATAAGTCCTTCATAAACTATGACTTTACGGCAACTTGCAACAGAGCAAGCTGTTTAAGCATGCTTCTTGCAACTTGCTACAACTTGGACACATTTGATCTGGACCCATTTATAGTGTAGCCTACCATAGATGCTGGTGTGCCTTTAGGTGGGAGGATTTGATGACCAGGTTGCATCGTATTTAGTAGTGTATATTTTATATTGTCATTGACACACCGAACAGTTGTGACAAATTCTGTCACTGAGCTAAACTGGTAACTGTGAGACCCATCTAAACTAATCTTTTTATCACGCAAATCAGTAAGAACCTGTTAAATACCAGTCTAAGTGAAGTGTTAGGAATTTTATCATGTCTACACAGGTAACCCTGGAAAAAGGCCAGCCACATATAAACACTTGAAACTTGTTCCTAACCATTGCCTTCCCAACAGTAGGAAGTTGCTTTGACTTTGCTACACCTAATTTTGTTTCATTTGTATGATGTTATACATAAGCTAAGAGTAGTAGATAGATTTCAAATCTTAGATCATTTTGTGGTGTTTCAGATCGTCCATTCCATCTTGGAAAATTATCGGATAGATGAACCTGTTGATGGTGATGATGCAAGACATGTTTCACACCATAATTGGGTTGATGAAGTAGTTAGATGTGAAGCAAGAACTGGTGTAATCGTTGGCAGTGATGTCAGCCCAAGCCATACAGCCATGAGGCTACGACCAACCACAAACAATTCTTCAAATCTGACTAGGTAGGAAGCTAAATTTTTTGTGAACTGTAATATGATGCAACTTGTTTCATTCTATAGTGAAAAGTTCCCCTATTTGTTAAAGCAGGGAAGAGCGTGAATCACCAGAAGTATGGTCACATATTTGCATACAAAAACTTGCTGAACTAGCTAAAGAAAGTACAACAATGCGCCGCATTTTGGATCCAATGCTTATTTACTTTGACACAGAAAGGCAGTGGGCACCTCGGCATGGGTTGGCTTTGCTTGTATTGTCTGATATGTGTTTGCTAGAGAAGATTTCAGGTAATTTAATCCACCTCTTGCTTCAACAAATCTGTTGCCAGAGATGCTTTATCTGTTACAGAACTGTTAGTGATGGTTTAAGAAATTTAATAAATGCTATTAGTCTGGAATGATATAGTCATTCGACTAATCCGTCCTTGGATTGGTGTTGTTCTCTCTATGAATTCATATAATGTTGCAAACCCGTCTTTGATGTGGCAGCTATATTTTAGAAGTTTTGGAAAGATAGGATTAAGAGATGGGGTCATTGTAAAACCTTTTAAATTAAGATACACAACAAAAAGCAATTCTCTAGAAAGATACACAGTTACACACCAATAAAGTTTACAGGAAACTTAATCATGTGATTCTTGTACTAAATTTATTGTGTCTGGCAGACCTAGAATTGCGTTACTTCCTTTTCAACACTTGACCGAAAATATATGTTGGAATGGCAGGCACAGTTGCACGCCATTGCTTCTGTTTGTTCTGCTACATGCACATTACTCCACTTTATTAGTTAACAATGGGGTACTAGCTCCCATAGCTGGAATTAAGCAGAATAATAATCTTTGATTGTCAACCATTAGTTCAAATTTCTCTTCTGTGTGATAAATTTTTTTTTCTGTTTCTGTACATGTATTTAACTCTATATTCATATGCATATGTACTTTATTTTTATGGATGATTTTTTTCCTTCCTTTTTCTATTATGACCCATTTATTCACTTGTTTTCATCTCGTAATGCACTAATAGAATGTGTATTCATGTTAAAGTTTTTAGTGAGGCCGGGGCTAGTCCCTGAACTTGATTAGGATCCCCCTAACCATTTTCAATAACCAAACACAATTTTATCCCTGGCAAAATTTACTCCCCAAAACAAGAGAGTAAAAAATGAGTCTAAATTTGAATTCTGATCACATTATAAATTTACCATTGAAATGACTTGTATTTATGTTTTACAAATTTGATAATAATTTTTTGGTACTATTTACACGACTTATCCTCAATTTTATTAAAAAGTACAAATATTTTCACTCATTTATGTGATATCAAAGTAATAATGACACCTATTTCAAAGCTTTTCTTATATATCTTCAATTTTCCTCCAAAATAAACACATTTCCCTGCAAAAATCTACTAAGTCCACAATGGCTTATAAATTGGTTGTAGGCTTGTGCTTTTAAGCTCATAAGCGGTTGTAAGCCTGCAATAGTTTACTTTCACTTAATTTTAAATGATGTTTGTAATATTGAGATTTTCTTAAAGAAATGTAACCTTACACGCGGGGGCTGACAAGCCCGCACAAAAAAGAAAAACGTTAACCTTGTAGCAGCTTGCTGGCTTCAGCCGCGCAAGTCTGCAGAAAAAAGAGAGGGTATTTAGTGGTCAGGGGCTTACAAGCCTTGCCAGCAACCATGCAGACTTAAGGCTTGTAAACCCGCAAACCTTCAAAACATGGAAAAAAGAACACCAACAACTTTTAATGGTTGTGGGCTTACAAGCCTTAAGCCCACAACTATGCGGATTTAAGGCTTGTAAGCTCATCGTCATTTTGATTTCTTTCAAAAAAAAGAAACTATCATTCAAAAACAAAAAATTAGTAATAATTTTTAGTACTAACATACTTAGTGGTAATTTTGACTACACAGAAGTGGTGTTTTCTTCTTTTCAATTGTAAGTATTCTTTTCTTGCTGAGGAATGAATCTATAGTTTCTTAGACGGATTTTGTTTAGGGCTCAAGCACTGCATGCTGTCTTGGCTGACCATAGTTTTGATCATGGAGCCAAGCAATGGCAGCTTCTTTCACTAAGTCTTTTGTTAGGAACTAGCCAGATGTTGTGTTACATGGTTTCTTGTTATACTTTGGCCCAAATTGCTTTTCTTTTTTCAGGTTGTGCTATTAAGCCATTTGTTTGGCAGTTCCCAATGGCAGTGCTGTTTTATGCTCAGTTTCTCTTTTCCCTATGATGTAACAACATACTACATCGTCATGCTCTCTACAATATTAATCATTACATATCTTTATTTATGGGCCCAATCTTTTTCTTTCAGGAAATGAGCAATTGATTTTGGCTGCTACAATCCGACATCTGGACCACAAAAATGTGGTGCATGACCCTCAGATCAAATCTGATATAATTCAGACTTCCACTTCCTTGGCTCGACAACTAAGGTCACGGGGTATTGTTGCTGATATAGTAATTGTCAGTGACTTGTGCAGACATTTAAGAAAAAGTCTACAGGCTACTGTTGAATCTGCTGGACTTGAAGAATCAAACTTGAATGAGTCACTTCAAAATTCTATTGAGGATTGCCTGTTAGAGATCGTCAAAGGAGTATGTCTTTTGCCCTTCAAACTCTTTTCTCTAATCTGTTTATCCTTTCACTATTACCTTTTCATTTCCCATTCCTCTTAGTGCTGCATTATTAAGTGAATTATCAAATTTATTCTTTCTATCATCATGTTAAAATATAAACTAATAATTTTTTTTTTCTCTGATAAAGTCCGTACTTGCGTATGTTAATTATTTTCTGAGTTTTTGTATGCCAGATCAACGACGTACGACCATTATTTGACATGATGACAATAACTCTGGAAAACTTGCTTGCTGTTGCTGCTGTTGCCAGAGCAACAATGGGAAGTCTGCTCATTCTTTCTCACATTATCTCCTTGACATCAATCTATTCACATCCACAGATGGTGAGTTTTTTTTTTTCTTTTGGTGTGTGTGTAAACTAGTGTCTGCTCATCTCTTTCATCCTTTTCACTTCCACAAAATTTTATCTCATTCATGCTTCCTTGTGAAAATTATCTGGTAAAAGAGTTTTAAATACAGGACCTTCTGGCCTCTTCTCTAGAGTTGCCTTACTTTATATGGCCATTGATTCCAAATATCTTTTGTTTTGGCATCACTTCCGGAATCAGCAAAACTTCAAACATTAGTTTGTCACGTCCTGATCCATAAAGCTGGCTGCATTAGTGATGTTACTACTTACAGAAGTTCTTAGTCAACGTCAAGTTATTTATAGAAGATGGCTTACAAATGTAATCCACATTATTGTCTCTGAAAATAATGTGTTGCTGTGTTTTTCTTATGTTTCACGATCTTCATTTGCGTTACTTTCTCTTTTGTATTTCAGCTGATAACTTCCTTATTTCTCTGGGTCACTGATACGCAGGTGTTTCCAGAGGCACTCCTACTACAACTATTGAAATCTATGATGCATCCGGATATTGAAACTCGTTTGGGAGCACACCAAATTTTTTCTGCTATTCTCATTCGAGCCCCAAATCATCCAAGGAGTGAATCAGAATATCTCTATGAATCTAAGAAGTGGCAATCTCGAACTACATCAGTATTTGCCTCAGCAACTGCTTTACTTGAAAAACTTCGTAGGGAAAAAGAAAGCTTAAATGCAGATAAGAATGGAAACGTTGCACGCGATGAAATCAAAGAAAGAAAAATGTGTGACGAAGAGTGCAAAAGTAGTTGGGCCCGCAAGAATTCCTCTTACTTTTGCAAGTTGGGTTTCTCTGTTGTCGACAGAATTGCCACTTCCACCAATTTCACTGATATGGTGGGTTATTTACTTATTTATAGTTAATCCATGATAGCACCATAAAGCATGATCATGAGCGGCTATACTCCTTTTTTTTGGATATATTGCTAGACTTATAGTCTTTTCATGTTTGATGTATTGCTACAGGAAGCAAATATCATCACGTTATCTGAAGATCAAGCAGCTCAATTATTATCTTCCTTCTGGATACAAGCCAATAAGCCAGATAATTTGCCTTCTAACTTTGAAGCTATTGCTCATTCTTTCAGCTTGACACTTATTTCTTACCGTCTTAAGGTTTGAACCTCTACTTTTCATATTTTGCTGTCAGTCTATTGCCAATATTTTTTACTTTGGGTTTTGTGATTTGCATCTGAGTTGCACTCAAGAATATTTTGGTGTTCATAAGGAATTCATAGACCTGTGAATTATACTTCTGATTCACTTGAAAAAGAGTTTTTTTTTTTCAATTTTAAAAATGATTGATGGGTTGTAAATGTTGTATACTTGCATATAGTCCATTTAAGTGTGACCGACTAAGTTTGTTATATGCTGCTTGTTTTCGGTGGAAAGTTTTCGTTGGATTTCAATTCTATTTTCTTAATATGGTCTGTACTCTGTCACTCTTCTACCTATCCTTGGTTTGTGTACAACTTCAGACTCTAGGATCTTTGATGTAACTGATTATATGGATGTAAGATTTGACAAGAATGGACAATCTGCTTCCTAATGCACTTGGTTTATTTTGCTATACACTCAGTTGCCTATTACATGTAGGATCCTGGCAGTGACAACATATGCATGACCCATTTGGATCACCTTTGTCTATGCTGCTTTTCTTATTCTTGCAGCTTGTATCTGGACTACCTTGTTACACAGAATGCTCTACTTGAATATATAGCTTTGATTAGAGGAGGTTTTTCAGATTACATCAATCATACCGTCATATCTGGTGACTTCTAAATGGATCTCATATTTCAGTTAGATAAGGATACTTGGATATGCGTAATTAGTTCCCAGAGAAATAAGAAAGTAGTTTGAGAATACAAACTACAAAGGTTTTCAGTAATATATAAATAAATAAAATAAGAAAAACAGTAACAACATGAAGAGTAAACCACAAATTATTCTAGTCACTATTAGATTTGAACTTCGAGCTTTCTGAAGTATCCTGAAAGTGACCTATATCTCTTCATCATCATCCTTCAGGGCCTGAAAAAACTTGATCAAGCAAAAATATCATTAGAATGCTTGCAAGTTGTAACATGTTTTCTCTCTACACACATGGAAGTAAGATGGACTTTTGTACAGGGTGCCTTCAGAGAATGACTTTGCTTTATGAAGTGCCTTTCAGTTAGTTTAATGGCCAATTATATATTGCAGTAACATAGTTGCTCATTTCTTTTGTATTAAGAACTGCCGTAAATTTACCTTTTATATCTTTTGGAGCTAGCTTTACATATCCATTTAAGGAAATGTTGTAAATTCTGTAGAATTCAAGCCACAGCAATACACTGCGAGTTTTCCAGCTACCATTGTCCCTTCGAAATGCTTCTCTAGACCCCAATGGTATGATATATATCAGTAACAGTTGACTTGGTCCTTTAAACTCAATTCTTTCACTTTCCATAACTTCATCATATGTTTGAATAGTTCTTTACTTATTTCTTTAGTTAGTAGTTCAGTTTTGAACCCTTTATTTTTGCAGGGATGCTGCCCCCTCCTTGTCAGAGGTCTCTCTTTACATTGGCAACAAGCATGCTAGCATTTGCAGGAAAAATATATCACATTACCGAGTTGACCGAATCTCTAAAGTTCTTTACATCTTCTAATGTAAGACTATATATTTATTCTTGTTAGTTAGCTGCTTGATATACATCAATCCAATAGTGCTAGACATTACTTCACAAGAATTCACAAGAAGATGAGCTATATGAATAGACTTACACATGGTTAACTGAGGTGGTTATGGACATCGATCAAGTTAACTCAAGATCCAGCCAAGCTAATGTTATCTCCTAATGACGCATAAGCTCAAGCTATGGGTTCTGTTCATGACTTAGAGATGCAATCTTTCCTTTTATTTACATGTTGTATACATATTTTTGCTGATTATGTACAATTTTCCACATCAAGAAGTTACAAGGCAAGTCAATGACTAACTCTTTGAGTTTATCTTCTGAGTATTATAGATTTCTTCGCCGATTTTTCTAGTGTAAGAAAACAATATGTGAGATTGATGGCTAATTTCCAATAAAATTCATTATGTCTAGTCATCTCACTTGTCATGTTTATATTTTCTTTTGCAGTTTGACCCTTATCTTCGAATTGCTGAGGACTTGCAGTTATATGTAAGGCTACAAGCAGATCTAAATGAGTATGGATCTGACAATGATGAGCAAGCAGCTAGATCCACACTTGTTGAATTGAAGAAGAATGTATTTACTTCTGAGGAGCATTTAGTTGACATAATAGCTCGTGCTCTGTCAAATTTAACTAATGTATGTTCTTGCTAAGATAATGCTCTTCTCTTTTTATTTGGAATTGTTATTATTAACTGAAGTTAGCTTTTGTTAAAAGGTGTGACAGTACTGTCCTTTTCATTTTTACTTCTACAGCTGGAAAGTGATGTATTGTCAAGGCAACTCAGTGAGACTTTTTTGCCAGAAGATGTACCTTTGTTTGGGTCAAATCCAGCCCTTGAGTGGGTGAACAACCAAGCTCTTGCATATTCTGAGGAATCACTCTCTTTTGATGAGGTAGCTTGCTTCACGTGAAATTTATTTTGACCCCATATTGGATCTTTTAATAATATTTGTAAAACATGAGTGATGATTCCCAATTTTTTGAAAGATGAACAACATACTACTTTGTTGAAATAGGTTGTATAACTGCCCTATGTAAATATAATATAATCCTTTAATTGCTGCGCTAGTCCTCTTTATTTAATGAGAACAACAGGGCAGATAAGGGGGTAAATTGCAACAAGAAAGAAATTTTGGGATATAAATTTATACTGTCTTATGATATGATTTATCTTTTCATTGATTTATGCTTATCTCTAATGTAAGCTCTTAAGATAAGTCTAGTTAAGTTGTGTAAGCCTTTATGGTAAGTCCAATTAATTCATGTAAGCCTCTAAGGCAAATTATAGTTCGAATCGTATAAGCCTTTAGGACTAGTGTAGAATTCATTGTACCCGACTTCTCTGGACTTCTTTGTTTAATCATTCAAGCATCTGAGCAATGAGAAATTATTTTAGCCTTGAGTTTATCTTAGAAGTAAGAGTAAAATAATCCAAGAGTAAAAGTAAATTAATTATAGCTGTTTATTTTTGTAGAAGTAGATTTAACTTAGAACCCTAATTCTATCGTCAAATCCTAGCCACTATCATCTTCACTTGCCATCTTACCTTACGGCCATCCACCATCACCCTTGGCCGTCTGACACCCTCCGATGACTGTCCCAATGTCGGATAATTATCAATTTGTTCAGTTCTGATCTTTCTCCATTGTTTTTATTTTACTTTTTCACTCGCTGGCCTCTGAATCACGTGAAATCAGAGTCATTAGGTCCGTGACTTCCGATGCTTCCTCCCATAGATCGTTTCAATTTGGTTTGTAACATGATCATGGGGCAATTTTATAGTTTAGCCATAGAACTATTCATGCATCATTTTGCATCTCTGTAGATTTAGATCTACCTCTAGGCTAAGGCCATCTTTTTTGTTTTTCCTTTTTTCTTGTATTGTTTGGTTGATCATGTGAAAGATATGTGATGCCGACATCACTAATCGAACACATTTTTTTTTTATTGACCGAACACACTAACGTGTGTGCCAGTGTAGGATGTGGCGATAGTTGATGATCCCTCACTTAGGGATCTGGTTTTGAGTTAGATAGTCCTTCTCTTTTAATAAATTGTGTTGTGTTTATGATTATAGTTATTTTTTTGCAGTTGTTTAGGATGTTGTTTTTGCTTATTATCATTGTAAGATCTATGTAAAGATCCATTGCTTTTCATTTGGGGTTAATGAAGAATTCTGAGTTAAACCATTGTTGTGATGTTTTGTCTATATTGTGAGATTTGGTGTTAAACCATTGTTTAAGGGTGGAGATGTGAAACCCAATTCCTACTTTCTTACATTTTTCATCCACCACCTCCCCTAAAGCTACATCAAACCCATAGTTTTACATCAATATGTGTCCTTTTTATCTTGTATCTCCTCTTTTTTGGTCATTCCACTTCATATGCTACTTGAGGATTGATTGTCAAATCTATTTTGTGCATATACCACAGGAGTGCTCGAGGGCTTCCTCTGTAGATGGTGAAATGGCTGGGGAATCACCTGTCACTGATATTCCAAAATTCATACCAAGGATGCCTACACCATCTGTTCCCCAAGTCACAAGTGTTGGCGAACTGCTTGAATCAGTATGTTTCCTCTCTATGTTTTGTTGCATTTGTATCTTTGATATGCTTAGTTTTAGCATATGCTTTGATGATGTGGTTGAATTGGCTTTCTGAACAAACTCATCTGCTAGAGCTACAAAACTTGCTTCTAAGAATAGGCATATTTGGTCACCTTTGACCTTACATAGAAATTAAACAAGATGACTGTCTTAAGAGAGAGATTCTTCTGTGATAACCGATGTCTTGTACTTTAATATGTTGTCTAACAAATAAAGTAAGATTAATGAAGTCCTTCCACACTTCAGCTCTGGATAGCTTTTGTGAATCCCAAGACTACATACAACTGCTATAAAAGTGTTAAATTTGTTTCGAACATATAATCATTAATCTTGCCCACAAACACACAAGCATGTTGTTAAGATAAAAGTGCAGAACAAACATCATCTCATTGTATCGTTGCCTCAATTTTGACTCCTTTCTGAGTTCCTTTTACCTCTTTTCCATGACCAGGCACTCCATGTAGCTGGCCAAGTTGCTGGTGCATCAGTCTCAACCTCTCCACTCCCATATGGTGCAATGACTAGTCAGTGCGAGGCACTTGGCATGGGCACAAGGAAGAAGCTCTCAAGCTGGCTAGTCAGTGGTCACGACTCGACTCATGATAATACTCTGCCGGTGCTTCCCATGGGTCAGCAATTTGGAATTCAGAGGGTATGGCACAAAACCAAACTTGCAATCAGTCAATGCTAATATGCTGCCTCTTGCATTATATATTTAAGCCTTCAATGCATGTACTAATAATCTGTTATGCCGATATAGGCAAATGCGTACTGCTTTGAGAGGGACTATCCTGCATCCTCGGAACCTTGGATGGCCCTAAGGCTTCCTCCGGCCAGCCCTTTCGACAACTTCCTCAAAGCTGCTGGTTACTAATAGCGCATAGTAGCTGCTACGAGTTGTAAAATACTCCTAACCCCCATGTATCGAATGTATCGAATGCTGTGTTTAGGTAGCCTGAAGTCCTAGTTTCTAGTTTCTAGGGTTCTTATCACTGTATCATTTGCTTATTTGCAATGACTACTCTTGTGATGACTCAGTCAAGTAGTGGATCTTGTCTTTGTTGTTGTTGTGATTAACGATGTTTGGGGTTTAGTTGATCTTCTGTGATGCTGATGCCTTGAGATACCTTTGTTTGTAGTTAAATTGGCAGTAAGAGATGGAGATGGGAAGATAATATTTTGTGATGTGTGGCCTGCAGCAGTGAGTGTGTCTTCTACGCATTAGCTTGGAATTTGCAAGAACGTTTTGTCATTTTCCTCTTATATATGACGATGGCTTTTAAAGCAATAGAGCTCTCTCTCTCCCAAAACTAGTGCATTGTGATGGCCTTTGTTTGCCTTTTACACCCTACGTTTCCACAAATTTGTGGCTCAGGCCTAAGAGTAAATTGGTTATATGTTGCTTTCTTTATTAGTATCATTAGGGTAGAGATTTTCATAGTTTAAAGGGCCAATGTGTGCTAAAATAGAAGAATAAATGCATGTAGAAATATTTAGAGAGTATTTTAGCTGAATCAGGGGATGATATAAATATTAGAAAGGAGGGTGTGAATTGTAAAATCGTGGAAATGTAGGGCGTGAATTGTAATAGTACCTAGAAGAATATCCCTCGTGAATCCGACCCGTTATCGTCCTAACTGCAACTAAGAAGCAATTACGATAGAAATTACCTTAATTAATTTCTAGACAATGTTAATCTTCTACACCCCCAGATCTTTCACCCAGAGCCAACTCTCTCTCTCTCTCTCTCTCTCTCTCTCTCTCTCTCGAATTGGATAGAACCCGAAGAAAAGACGCACAAGGAGCTCAAAGAGAGAGGAAATGGCGAGCTCCTCTCTAATGGCAACGCTTCCTTCCCCACTCCAATCTCTCCACGGGAACCCTAACCCAACACTCCGCCTCCCGTTCCACCACTCCCTCTCTATCCTCTCTCAAAGGTATTCCTTTTTGCTTCTCTCCGGCCCCTTCCCTTTATTTTTCGCTTCTTTAACCAACTATTTCTTCCTTCGTACATCTCTCGCAGGAAGGTTAAGAGTCTCGCGGCTACTTTCGTCTCCCCTAAGGCCGCCTACTCGAGTGGCTTCTCGGCTCCGCACCCATCTCAGAAAAGAGGGCTCTGGTCAATTAGGTTGGCCATTTGTTTATCTTTCTTGATTGGTTGGACCTGGTTTGCCTTTTGGGTTGATTTTGATTTTGATTTTATTTTTTATTTTTATTATTTTTTGTTTAGGGATGATTTGGCGATGCCATCGTCGCCGTACTTCCCGGTGGAGGCGCAAGGAGGGCAAGGGCCGCCGCCCATGGTGCAGGAGCGGTTCCAGAGCGTCATCAGCCAGCTCTTTCAGCATGTAGGGTTCCAGGGAGTATGGGTTTTGGTTAAATTCTTGATTTGAGAATAGGGACACTAAAACGTTACGATCTTTCAGAGGATAATTCGATGTGGTGGTGCCGTGGATGATGACATGGCGAACATTATTGTGGGTCAGCTTCTGTATCTTGATGCTGTTGATCCTACCAAGGTATGCTCTTTTACCTTTGTTTTTTTTTTTTGTTGTGTTTTCACTGGTTAGTAGTGGTTATTTATTAGGTTGGAATAGTTTCATGAGTTTGATGATGTTTTTTGTTTTGCTCGTATGATGCTTTATATGATTTGAGTATTCAAATTTTAGCTAAACTAAGGCACTAATGCTAGAGGTTGTATTTCTCTCCTTAAATTGTCTGAATTCCTAGGCACCTTTTATTTTATGGTCTAGGTGTTTCTTCGAAGTTTAGTATTTCTCTTTGCCTAGAAATCATCCTGTTTCTTCATTGATTCTACATTTATATTATTGCCCTTATGCTTGCCAAGTTATGTCAAGCTGCCTTCTCTATTGTTGACAATGTTGGAACTCAACTGACCTCCTTTTGCTCTGAGACTGTCTGGTCTTTTCAAAAGACACAAGCCATTCATTCTAAGAAGATGTGGAGACTTGAGGTTTAACATGTTGTTTGGATGCTCATTTACTCGAACTAATATCTCTCGTAATATCTTGATCTAAATTTTGATTAGCAACTAGAAAACACCTGACTTACTATTGATCTCAATTAATGTCAAATAACATCTTAATATCCATTCCTTAATCTGACTTTCTACCTGCTTTACATAACAAATTAGGTTCTTTCTAGAAACTAACATTGAATGCCTGATGAATAAAGGATAAATGATTTTACTGTTAACTATTCTTTTCTAATGGGTTTATTGAGGCAAAGATGTTCCAGTTCGACAAACTATGTTACTTTTATTAAATTGATCTATTAAGAACTTTTTCATCCTATGGGAATGAACAAAAGCTTATGCCTACTAGCTTTCTCATTTAGTTTCTTCTAAACTTCCTTGAATGCCAATTTATTGACTCTATTGCACATAAGTTTCTAAATTTTCTTGATGTTCTTGATAGGATATTATCATGTATGTAAATTCTCCAGGAGGATCAGTTACAGCCGGTAATGACTTTGACTTCTTGTTAACAGTCCTCTTAGATCCTCAAAATTATGGGTCAAGTTAGTTAATATTTCAGTTGCATCCATGTTTTTTCTTTTAGGTATGGCCATATTCGACACAATGAGACATATCAGGCCTGATGTTTCCACTGTCTGTGTTGGTCTGGCAGCCAGGTATAGATTTTTTTCTCCTGCTTTGGTTTACAATTGACACCAAGCTTCTCTAGTTTTGAGTTCACTATGGAATCTGTAAAGCTTATCAGGAACATTTCCTTTTTCAAATATGAAATATCTAGGTTTGGCCGAACTACAAGTCTATAAGATGTTCAAATCATGTGTACAGTTGCTGAAATTTTTTGTTAGATGTTATGCCTATAGGATATCAGTTGCT
The DNA here is from genome assembly GCF_048772165.1 of Typha angustifolia. Lineage (NCBI taxonomy): Eukaryota > Viridiplantae > Streptophyta > Magnoliopsida > Poales > Typhaceae > Typha > Typha angustifolia. Next base: position 1,883,053 of record NC_133252.1, on the reverse strand, counting down.
AACACCTAAATATCCAGATTGAATCTGATTCCCTAGATTTTCCTTCTTGGCTTCCTCCTAATAAGTAGATTATATAATGTTCATTGAAACTTTGAAACCTGAACTGCTTAAGTTTGATTTTCTGTAGTATAATGGTATTTCATCATCTGATAGTTTATCATGCTAAGCAGCTAACTAGGGCATCCTGGGAGAAGGTTTGTAGTCATAATACTGTTTCATCTGGTCTCGTTTATGTATACAGTCTTGGTGTTAAGAAGAAATAAAGGTTGGTAATGTCTGCACAATTCAACTGTCTTCTTGTTGTATGTTTAGCTGCAATACGTATGGGTTGACTTAGAATCGTCATTAACCAAAAGCTACATTGTTCAACCGCAAAATTTTCTTTTTCTTTTTCTTCTTTTGCCAAGGCTCAAGATTTGTCTTTGCCATCCTATCTATCATCTGTATGCTTCCTATTGTATCTCAGGCATTAAGGTCAGCAGACTGAATTTTTTATGTTCATCAGGATTAAGTTTAGGTTAATTAAGACATCTCTTTCAAGGAAAAGCATGCGGTGCCATTGGCATGCGGTGCCATTGGCATGCGGTGCCATTGGAGTTAGGTATACCTAGATATTTATTAGGCTGAAAAGGAACAAGAGATACTTTTACAGACCAAGCCATAGGACTAGAAAAATACAAAATGACAAAGCAAAATCAAAACGAGGATCTTCCATGAAAATAAAAGATTAACTACTCTGATAGTTAGAGGCCTCTTCTACCAGCAAAACTTTTGTTCATCGTTATGTTTTTTAGATTTAGATTTGCTAATTTACTGTTGGTTAAAACCTATATATAGTTATGTAATTGTTAAAATATTAAAGGTTGTTATGTGACCTAAGCAAGTTGTAATTGGTTCACTCAAAGTATACTTTGAGGAGAATGATTTCGATATGCCTCTATACTTTGAGGAGAATGATTTCGATATGCCTCTTTCTTTTCTTTATTGTGTTTTCTGCATGACTTGTGAATTTGATTGTGTTATGTTGCCTTTCTCTTGATCATCATTCCACATGGATTCACTGACTTTGCTGTTAATGTTTGTTTTTCCAATGACAGCATGGGTGCTTTTCTTCTGAGTGCTGGTACTAAAGGTATTTCTTGTTGATTCTACTGCATGGACTAAATGATTGAAAGTTGAAACTAAGGGTAGTTTCCTGCTTGGTCTTCTTGTTTATTGTAAAATGAATAAATGCAGGGAAAAGGTACAGCTTACCCAACTCCAGGATAATGATTCATCAGCCTCTTGGAGGAGCTCAAGGTGGACAAACTGATATTGACATCCAGGTAAATTTTAAGCTTCTGTTGAATATTTTTCAACCTTTGAAGATGTAGCAGTATTTATCTCTTATAGTGTTATGATTGACTGTGCAATTGCCATCTTGGGAGGTTAGAGTTAAGCAACTTGAAAGTTGAAACAGATATATCAGGAACTTTCTTTTGCAGATACTCCACATTAATGTTCCTTTTCCTATCTGTCTTAAAGCATATTATTGCCATCAGGAACATGGAGTCTCCTATTTGCAGCTTTTCAGTAAAAGCTGGGTCTTCTTTACTAACAAATGAACTCTCTTGCTTGGCTTCAGGCTAATGAGATGCTACATCACAAGGCCAATTTGAATGGTTATCTAGCATACCATACTGGTCAATCCTTAGAGAAGATCAACCAAGATACCGACCGGGACTTCTTCATGAGTGCCAAAGAAGCTAAAGAGTATGGCCTAATTGACGGTGTCATCATGAACCCGCTGAAAGCCCTTCAACCCCTACCAGCTACTGATCAGTAACGAAGTCTGTACATGGATTGTTGGTATTATATATTGATGACAGAACAGAAGATCCAATCATGTTATTCTGTCTTCGGGAAGCTTGCAATTCCAAGCTCATGGCTTGGATAATATAGCTTATGTTTCAGCTATATTGAGACCAGGTATGTGCGAGTTGTTGAATATCATCACAGATTAGGTCTATCTGCAATTTTCTTTTATTTTTTGTTCTAAAACAGGACTGGACTTACAGATACATGTCTGATGATAGTGAATTCACATCATTACACAAATTACTAGTATCTTTCCTTCAATGCCATTTGTTGTTGCTGTTGAATCTGAACTATTACTTCATTTCACCAGCTTGTGTTTCAATATCCGTAATTTTTGCATTTCTAGAAGTCATTCATTCTCATTACTTTGTTGAGCTATCTCGCCTCATCATTGATTTATAGTTTTACTTGCTAGCTGCAGTTAACATTCTCTTTTGTTGGTCTCTCGGGAATGATACACACTCAACGCCTGTGGCCTCTCTTTTCCTGTTCTCATTTCGACGCACAAATTATCATTGAATATGTTTTCTATGCAGGTCTAAAATCAGAAGAGCAAAATGATTAGGGTTCTTTCTATTTTGTTCATTTGCCAGGTAAGAATAATCTTTTTGGAGAAGTAAAAAAAATGAAATTCTTACTCAAATTGGGAGTAACAGCACCACTGAAAAAGTTGTAGGCTTACAATTCCAGAGTTCTGCCAAGAAAAAGAGACATCGAAGTATTTATTATTTTTGTGATATTAAATAATTCTTGAGTTCCTGTTATATTGATCTTAAATACACGAATTTATTTATAATTATTGAAATCTGTTCATATCTGCAATAATTGATTGAAGCAAAACCTCCATTTCGAGCAATGCATTCCGAAGAGAAATGGAACTCCAAATTCATTGCTTTCAGAAAGAAAAGAAAAGACCATCCTAGTTGTCTTTCTCTTTCTATCGCTCAAGAAACCATGGGTTATAGGTAAAAGAAAAGAAGTAGCTCTTTCTAGTACGTACGTTTAGGTCATTGAACACATATAGCCCTTGAATATTTCTCAACTATAAACTCCAATGACTACGATGAGAATTAACCTTGTAAATTTGGTCATAGATCGGTAAGACTTAGCTACAACGTGACTTCATATCACCCTAGTTGCAAAGCACTACACTAAATCTAACAACCTCGCTAAACTAAACGAAACATGGATTACGAGCATGCATGCACACCTCCTTACTCCGTGCACCTACTTCGTATCTTCTACTTAAATCCTGGTCAAAACTTTAGTTCACAAACAAGGACAAAGAGATGTCATCTTTGAAACAGACTGCTTAGGCCTGGCGTGAATTCTCCAGAAGAAAAAATTAGCTCGTGAAAAATTAGAAACATTGTAGAGAAATGTATCGATCTCTTGAGAGGACTCAGGAAGGTTAGCATTTTGCACATGTTTCGAAAGGCAAATTGGGCGGCTTACTAGGTAGCCAACCAGAGGTCGCTTAGAACAAATTGTACGTTCATTGAGCCGGATGGTCCAATCCACCTTGATCTATGTAAAATTCTTTTTCTTTTTAACTCCCCACCAACTTAGTTAGTCGAGGAGCAAAGCTTAATATAGCTCTCTATTTTAAAAAAAAGAAAAAAAAAATGGAGCAAAGCAAGCAAGAAGGGGGAAGAGCCCTTAACCCTAAAGAACTCTTTCCATGCCCTTAGCCTCTCTCCCTTTCTCCCTCTCTCCTTCTATTATCCAAACTCACCATTTCACCCTCTTCAACTTTCTTATCCATTCACTCCCTTCTTCTCCACTTACTTACTATCTTGATCTGCCGTCTTGAGACCTCTTAAGCTCATTAACTGGCCATCTCATTAGGCTTCCAACTAAGGTCTCATGGGCCTAGTTGATTTGTAATCTTCTTCATTGATTTGCATGAAACAATGGTGATGTGGGTGAGGACGTTCGTCATGCTGGTCGTCGACCGGTACTACATTTGGAGAAGAGGTGAAGGAGAAGCAAGTCGAGAAGGTGGGTGGCGATCTTCTTGGCTTTCGCTTTTGCAGTTTGACTTCGAACAGATGATCTTTACTGTGATGAACGCGGCATTGGTTGATGGCATGGGATGGAGTTAATTAATGCACTTGTTCCTTGGTTAATGGACTGTTCCAAGTTCTTCTATTGCTATGGAAGTTTCTTTTTTCTTTTGGTGCCTGTGACAAGGTGTCGAAGTTGTGCAAAAGTATGTTAGAAAATCCAAGGGGTAGTTGCATATTTCTTCTGTAAGACTTCTGATAAGCTTCGACCCATTGCATCTAGATATATTCTAAAGTAAAAGAAAGGTAAGATTGCATACCTTATTACATCTTACATTAAATTTAGTAGAACAGACCATTCAAGTCAACTCATACACTTGCCCCAACTACGACTGATTTGCAAGATAATTCTACTTTATAATCACATTAGCAAATATGAACAAAAATACGTTTTCATTGTGCATCGGAACTACTCTGGCTTTGTAGTACACACACACACACACACACACACACACATATATATATATATATATATATATATATATATATATATATATATATATAATAGTCAATATGTTCTATAAATAACGATAAGTTGTTTGTAAACGCGAGTTTTTGTCTATGTTTGCTAATAAGTTTATAAAGTAGAATTAATTTGCAAATGATCCTGATATTACTCGATCAATCACAGCAATCAAGTCCACAAATTCCACCCAACCAACGGCCAGGATCAAGTGCCTTTAAATGGGACCACGCGCTGACACTTCTATTGTACCCACTTCGGTGACTCCATCATAAGCTCACCGGAGAGCCACACATTCTTGTGGGACCAAAGCCTTTTGTTATGCCGCGTCAGATAGGGTCTTCTTTTTATGTCTCTCTTTAGAGTTTTTTTTAAAAGCAACGAAAGATCACCTTCGATGCCAACAAATACTCTGAGAGCCCTGACATCTCCCTCTGAAAGGATTCTTCTTCTTTACCGCCATGGTTTCCTCCTCCAGAGCCGCCGATTCCTCCTCACATCGATCCAAGGTGCGATCTTAATACGATTTATGGATCCAGAGATTCGAATAGATTACATATCGTAAGTACCAATCTGAAATCTTAGGCATATTTCGTGTCAATTTTGGTTTACAGCGGTCGGATGGAGAGCAGGGGAAGGAGGGGATTTCGAGCCTTCCGTGGAAATTAACTCAGTTAAAGAAGCAAATCCAGGCCTCTCGATTGGTTTCCGTCAAGGTATGCAATCCCCACCTCGTCTTCTCGTCAGGATTCCCTTAAAACAACAAGAATTGAGGTGCGCAAGTTGTTACAATAGGAAAAGATCGAGAGAAATAGGAAGAGTCTGCAGCTCCACACGTGCCATCTATTTGATATGGCTGCGGATGCGGAGGCGGCGACGAGGAGTTCGTCGAGACAGTCCGAGACAGTGGAGAACATGCTGTCCGTGCGAATGGGGAAGCCCCTGTGCTGTTTGAGTGGGTGGGATTGGGCTAATGGATCGGGGGAGAAGGAGATTGGACATAGCCTGGAGGAGAACTTGACGTCGGGGAGCTTGCTGTTTGGGAGTGGCGGTGGCCATAAGAGCACCGTGCCCCTCGTCAAATTTCCGTTTGTCGACAAGATTTCACCTTACACTACTTGGATGTTCTTAGACAAGTATTGCTATGTTTGTCAATTTTTCAATTGAAGTTTTTTATGTTTTATTATTTCGTAGAATGCACTGGCAATATATGTTACCTGTAGTTTATGCAAATAGAATTCCCGATAATATCTTGTTGTTTCAATTGTTTGGATATCAGCCCGACCCTGTATAGATTTAGAAGTAACTGAGTGAGGTTTTAGATGTGGGGATTTTGTGTGTGTGTTTGTGAGGGCGATTATTAATGTTCTGCCATAATGCTGATGACTATTTTTGTTTGTTCTTTCTGTTACATTAAAAAAGCAATGACTAAGTATTAGTTACAGAAGACATGAGAACATTTAATAGAGCTGAATGATAATAAAAATCCATATAGCTGGGACCCGAAATAGTCAGGACTAGCTTCTTGCTGATGTAGTACTAGCCAAGACTCTTTGGGAGAAGGTTATAGTAGAGATGTGGTTTGATACTTAATGAGGAAGCTCAGGTCATTTGTATGAGCTTACTCTATGCTTTTGAAGCAAGGTGGAAACTTGGTTTGTTTCTGGAAAGCCATGACAAACAAGCTTCTAGGTGTTCTATGCATCTTCAATACGTAAGATTCATGGTTTCATGCTAGTGGTGATCATATATTAAGTATTAAGTCTTCATAATAGGACATTCTTGTAGAGTTTTCCCAAGTAGACATTTGAAACTATCACTGCAATAAATTTTCAACAAGAGAAATGCACTTGTAAGGTCCTGGGCCTCCTGGCTCAACGTAATCTTAATCCTATATTTTATATGTTTGGCTACATGATGTGCTTTCAAATAAGTTACTCTGTCGATTCAATTGTCTTTTGTTTATCACTTTTCTATCACCAATGTTTGCTGGATGATAATATTATATCAAACATCTATTGTACAATAATCTAGAGGTTATATTGTTCTCCTGTTCTTTACTCTACATTACCTAACACAGCGCAGAAATCAAAGAATGGCTGATGACCAGTCAGTTGTTGGGAGGAGAAGGATATATTACGATCCAGATGATAATGAAGCACTAATTTGTAGTGACAGTGACGAGGAGATTCCAGAACAAGAGGAAGAGAGGCATGAATTCTCTGAAGGAGAAGATCAAATGTTATGGTAACTACATTCGTGCATATGTTGCCTTATTCTCTTGATAGTTATTCCGTGACATCATTTATACTCCTTTCTTTGGATCAGATGCTTTCTTCTTGCATAAGAAGATTAACAACCAAGAATCACAGGAATCCTCAACTAATTGGACTTGTTGTATTATACTTATCATAATTAGATATTATTGTACATGTCAGTATATTCCCATGGAGTATTGATATGGCACCATTGATCCTACCTGATGCAGGAAAGCCCTTCAAGACCATGGGTTATGTCAGGAAGTTCTGAATATCCTCTGCCAGTTCATTGATGCAACTCATTTGGAGATTCAGGTATGTCAGCTATAGAAGAAGATTTACAATTTTGACAAGATGTTTCCTAAGCTAGATTACATTTCCACCCATTGCACTATGACCTAGTATCACATTACATGCCTGTAAACTATCAAACATGTAACAACCTGAGCCTCTGGTGTGACATGATAGTGCTGGCTGTTTATTTCCTTCACATTTTGTTCTCCCAAGAATCTCTCATGGCGGATGTTTTAGATAGTTAGGAGAAATTCTATGACACCATGATATTGAAATGTAATTTTGTGTTTTGTTCGACATGCATTGTTCTGTTGGCCTTTATATATTCATACAGCTGTCTTCTAAAATGAAGCCTTGAGGGTTCCTAAGTTTCATGGTGTATGATGGAATTGCAGGAAAGATTTGGCAGACTTGCTGAGGAAAATGAGAAACAAGCAAATAAGTCTACAGCTGATGATGCTGTGTGCGAAGGTCCAGTTTTCCTTGACAAGACTCTTGATGCGGCTTTAGATTCTTTTGATAATCTCTTCTGCCGAAGATGTTTGGTAGGTGTCATCGGTACTGATCATTTCTTCTTTTAGACGTTCTCTTTAGGTTCTTTTGTGATGACTTCACTAAATACACTGGTGTTTACAGGTTTTTGACTGCCGCCTCCATGGATGTTCTCAGAATTTAGTCATGCCAGTGAGTCAAAATGCTAGTGATTATTTCTAAAGTAACCACAAAAGAAAAAGGATTGCTGATTTATTTGCAAACTTCTGTCTGGCAGAATGAAAAGCAGCCTTATGTCTTTGAAGTTGATGAGGTTAGGAAACCGTGTGGTGATCAATGCTACCTTAAGGTATGCCTCTTACACTTAGGTCCTGATCGTCCTATCATAACTTGTTAAATGAAAAAGTACTGTGGTTAATTGGTTAATCTATCTAACTTCTTGTTATACTTCACAGAGAAGGAAAGGCATTCTAGATGTATGCCATGACAAGCCAGATTGTAGTGCCAGAAAAGGGACAAAATTTAAATCTGTGACAGAGGAACTTGATACTGCAGTACTCTCTGAAGCTGAAGATTCAAACCCCGGTGATGACAGTGTACGGGATACTGTATCTATGCAAATATGCACTGATGAGGACAGATCAGTCAATTTTTCTTCAGGAACTGCTGAGGCAAGCAGGACGCCTAATGCTGAAGCTACTTCCCAGACAGAAATAATCAATCTGAAAATCCATGAAAAAACTGTAGGAAAGCGCAAGACCATAGAGCATGAAAGCATATTAGAGGGAGAAACTGAGCCTACAGAAACATTTCTGGTTTCTGCTGATAAAAAGCCGAAGAAACTAACATCTTCAGATTTGTCTTTGGCTGGTGAAAATTTGCTGCATGAACATCCTATTTCCAAGGCTGATAATGAAGATCCAGATTCTCGAAAACACAGTTTAAACCATTTTCAGGAGGAAGCTGTTGATGCTTTCACTGAGCATCCTTCTAAGACAGATAACTGTTTTGGTGATCACAGTAATGCCATAGAAGATGTAAAAGATACTGATATGGTTTCTATGACAAAGGATTCATTCAGTTCCGGCAAAGCACAAACTGCTTCTTGTTGGAATACCATGGAGAAAGATCTTTATCTAAAGGGTATAGAGATATTTGGGAAAAACAGGTATATTTAGGAAGTATTCTTATTTGTCTGTTCTCCTTTTACTATTTAAAAGTTTCTTTTTGAGGAAAGTGTGGCTTGCCCGGTAAGATTTATTGAGATTCATTAAGTTTACATGGAGAGATCTAGGGGCAGAGAGGGAGAAGGTGGTGTAGAAAGAGATTGATCCTTTGAGTTCTTACAATGTTCCACCACTTCTAATGCTAAACTCTTGCTTCTCTCATTGTTCTCTAGCAATATTATTTTCTTTACTTGCTTGACACATTGCTTTTTTCTGCAGTTGCCTTATAGCTAGAAACTTACTTTCTGGCTTGAAGACATGCTTGGAGGTATCCAACTACATGTTTAACAATGGTGCTACAATCCCAAGCAGACCGTTGTCGACAAAATCAAGCTTAGATGACTTTGGAAAGGCTGGCCCGGAGTATATGGTGTGTATTAAAGAAATTCTACAATGTACTTATTGTATTAAAAGAATGGAAAAGCTGCTACTGGTAGTCAGTGCGATATCTACCTACCCTACAAGTTCGAACTGACATATAAACATAGTTGGTTGCATGTTAACAGGAAGAAGTCCACTTTTTTTTATTACATGCAGATATTGTTTCAATTATGTTGAAAAGTATATTTTGAATCAATATGTTTAAGCATATGCTTCATGCAATAGATGTGTTTTTTGGTTAATCAATACTATGATATCATTGTTTATGTAGCCTTATTAGATGCGTCACTTAGTGTGGCGGTAAGACTTGCTTCTTGTATCAAAGAGGTCATGAGTTTAAGTCTTGGAAATAACCTCCTTATAGATGAGTGTAAAGTTGTATATCTCTCTTTCTAAGATTGCACGTAGACAGGAGCCTCATGCATCAGGATTCCCTTCTATTTTTCTCTTTTTAATTTACATAGACATGTTGGCTTAGCACAATAATGCCTTTCCATCTTGGGTGAAACTTCTCTTACTCATGTTTAGTTGTTGAGTGCGTGATTATATCTACACTGAGCATCTGATTCATTGACTTACACTATGATAGCATCTCCATAATGCAATTTTACGAGAACTTGTTCTTGCTTGTAGGAGCAAGAGATGCCCATAAGAACTCGAATTTTTCGTAGGAGGGGAAAATCACGGAAGCTTAAATATACCTGGAAATCTGCTGGCCATCCAACTATTTGGAAAAGAATTGCTGATGGAAAACGGCAATGGTGTAAGCAGTATGCACCATGTGGCTGTCTGGCGATGTGTGGGAAAGAGTGTTCTTGTATGCAAAATGGAACTTGCTGTGAGAAATATTGTGGGTAGGCACTAAACTGTCCTTCCTCAACATAGGAACCTACAGTAGACATTCTAATTGGGAACTTTTCACTATTCAGCAATTAAGCTGGAAAGAGATATTTAAGTAACTTATGAAATTCAGTTTAAGTTATCAATTCAGTCTTTCAAAATTAATATGTCGTAGATGAAGTGTGAAATCCTCTATTGAATCGACTGATTTTGTATTACAATTTTATAGGTGCTCCAAGAGCTGCAAAAACCGATTCAGAGGGTGTCATTGTGCTAAAAGTCAATGCAGAAGCAGGCAATGCCCATGCTTCGCCGCTGGGCGTGAATGTGATCCTGATGTTTGCAGGAACTGCTGGGTTAGGTAATTGGTCATGCTTATACTACCTTTCAGTTAAATTTAAAACTACCTTTCAGATACATTTCTCCATAGCATGCTTATACTTTTGATGTCCATTTGTTGTTCTTGAGGGTTGATGTTAGGCTTCAGGGCACGTCTGTGCTTATCCCTTCTACTGCACAAGCATCAAGACAAACAATTGCTGATCTTCTATTTCGGAATGAACAATCAAGATTAGTTAGTTTATAACCAGAAGTAACAAATCAATGTAGGAATCTAATTAGTTGGCATTTGCTATATTTGATCTTACAAAGACTATTTGATATTATATTCTGCTGATCTCATAGCCTCATGGTCCTCTCTTGACATGCCTCACCTCTCTAAGCTTATCCACCTTGTGCAGAAGACTTGCGCTCCTTGTTAACCTTCTCTTCTGACCCTTTTTCCCAGTGTGGTCTTCATGTCACCTTCCATGATCATGCTCTTTCCTCTCTTAAATAGTTTACATGCTGCACCTGTGCTGTCTTGTTTCATTCGCTGTGTATTGCTTTGCTGCACCCAATGCTGCCCCCCACAGTTGTTCATTCCTCCAGATGAGATGGTCAGTTAAAGCAAACATACCTCCTCCATCCTACTCTTATCTAAATTGGCAGAAGTGGCCACAGGATGAATGAGCAGATATAGAAATGTGATATAGTACATAAAGGTTATTTACTCTCCACACCAACTTTCTTGCAGCTGTGGAGATGGTTCACTAGGTGAGCCACCAGCACGAGGTGATGGCTATCAATGTGGAAATATGAAGCTCCTCTTAAAACAACGGCAGAGAGTGAGTACAGTAGTGCCATATTATTGAATGCTTTCATTAAATGCTTTAGTTACACTGTAACGTGCTTTGCTGAACGTTTACCACGATACCAGATTTTGCTGGCTAGGTCTGATGTTGCTGGATGGGGTGCCTTTATAAAGGTCAGAAAGTTAAGGCTCTGCAGAATATAGTATCTTGCTTTGCTTCTAACACTGTTTGACATAATAACAGAACCCTGTTAATAAAAATGATTATCTTGGAGAATACACCGGCGAATTGATTTCCCACAAAGAAGCAGACAAACGCGGGAAGATCTATGACCGTGCAAACTCATCATTCCTCTTTGATTTGAATGATCAGGTACCAGTTAAGCTTCTGTTCTACCACATCGACCCATCAGAAGAACTGCTTCTCTACCTTATTAGATTAGCAAAAGACTTAGACTTTTGACAAATTTTTATGGATACTTGTGGAACTGACCAAGTCTACTCTCAAAGACTTAGCTAGAAAAAGTCGAAAATGAATCTGTTTGCTTGGTAAAACTATTTTCACTATGTTTTCTTTATGCAGTATGTATTGGATGCTTATCGCAAAGGTGACAAGCTCAAATTTGCAAATCACTCGTCAAATCCTAATTGTTATGCAAAGGTATTTTTACTCGACTCATCTAATTCATTCTGATATTACCTTCATCATTTTAACCGTATCTTTGTCAGGTAATGTTGGTAGCTGGAGATCATCGAGTCGGTATTTTTGCCAAAGAACATATTGAAGCAAGCGAGGAGCTTTTTTACGATTATCGCTATGGACCTGATCAGGCTCCAGCCTGGGCTCGCAAGCCAGAAGGTTCGAAAAGAGATGATTCTGCTGTCTCTCATAATCGAGCTCATAAAGTTGCTTAACATGTTGCAGTTTCAGAACATCCACATAATCAAATTGTAGATAATATATTTACGAGGGAAGACCAGCTTATCAGCACAATTATTAAATTTTTTGCTTAAATTCCTATATAGATCGTGTATGATCTTGTGTAAAGAATGTCTGTAGATAAAAATCATAAATATTACATTCTTGATTATGTTAATGCATACAACCTTTACATGTATTGATGAGCTGTGTGTATCAAAGAGCTTGTGCTTACGGTTTTCCTGATCTGAAGATTCATCAATGTTGAGAATGATTGAGAATTATAACGAAATAGGTCTTCAAGGATCCTACTGGGTACATAACAATCCGACATGTTTTGCTTCATTGTCATTGTCACAATAAATCCTACTACTTGGCCTGAGGTTTCCTCACTTGAGAGGGAAGAAAAAGCCCACCAATGGAGGCGATAAAACTCGAGCAATATATGCAAAGAATAAGAAGACCATAGGAAGAGACAATAGCCTTCTATCATATTTTCTTATAAAAAATGGTTATGTTTTCTAGCTATTAAATAGGAATACAACAACTCATTCCATGTATCTGGAACTCCAGGAAGACACCAGTGGCTACAATCTTGAATGCTTGAAGGAGGCCCTTTTCCAGGGTTTCTACCATATATAGATGGATGACCATCTATTCTAAGTCCAGAAAGGTTTGTTATGTTCAGAATAGTAACAGGGGTTTTCATTTGTTTTACAACTTCCTCTAAGATCAAATTCTTTTCAGTAACTTGTCTGCCAGAAGTATCATTCAGGGGCTGGGTGCTTTCCCTGCAGTGTCCTCCAGAATTCCATTCGCCGCCACTAATTAGGAAGTAAAACAGGAATTATGAGCAGAGATCATATGCAACTTTTGTGTTTGTTAGCTTCAAGGATATGATAAACTAACCTGAAATGTGATGGTGCAGAGCTTCTGAAGAAAACTTGGGTCCTGCGTGGATTGACATGCTGTTCGACCCATGACGCCCAAGTCTTTAGGGCTTTTTGGAAAGCAATAGAAACATCAAGATGGGAATGAACCTGGTCTCCTTCCTGATAGTAATTGACTCTGTAGAGTGTTTACAAAATGCAGTGGTTTATTAGACGCTCACATTATACTGTCGCAGTAGAAGATTTGATTACGAATTTTGCATGCTTCCGGATTTGACGATAATAAACACAAACTCTGATACAATGACCTAATATAGCAACCAAGAAAAATAGAATCCAATGAATGCAACCAAAAGACAGAATCCAACTTATGGTTTCATGGAGCTCAACATGTAACATATAATTAAATTTGCAAAGTAGTTATTCTGATGGTTCAATTACCACCAACAAATAAAAGGCAGACATAGCTTTATTTGAATTTTGTTCTTCGATTTTAATGGTCTAATGCACGAAGCAACTGAGTTAGCACCCCAAATTCTTTTAATAACACACACTATTACTCTGCAGAGAAACCTTTCGCCAAAGTTAAAAAAAAAATTCTATTGCATGAAAACTCTAAAAGAAGATTACTGGTTCTGTTGCATGAAAACAATCTCAAGTTATATATCCCAAAAGAAACAAAATCCAAAAGAACATAACTTGCTGTACAAGTAGATGCGAGAAGCAAAATCCAGCTTATAAACGATTTGCGGGTGTTGTAGGTTGAAAATATAGTAACTCAGAAAAATCAATAATTTGAAATGGAGAATATATAAAAAAAAGGGAGGAAATGATGGCTAAGATGGATATCCCTATTAGGATATCTGTTTATGAGCTAGTTTATTTGACTTTACTATATGACATAAGTCACATAACTATCTAAACTTACAGTAGAGCTCAGACAGTGTAAATCTTATCTAATGTTGAGCAACTATTTGAAATTTAGAAGCATAGGTCTACCAAGTTATAAATTCAAATATCAATCTGAGAACATATTTAGCTCAAAATAAAGTTTGAACCATTAGCAAATGTTATAGCTGGAGGACGGAAAGTAATGCGCTCACCCAGCTTTCGTTTTTTGGTGGGACCACCAATGAGCAGTGTTAAATACAAGCATATCAGCTCCTCTCCATCTCGACGAACTCTTATCTATTGTATCAATTCGTAGTGTCTTAACACGCCTTTGCCCTATTCTTGCCTTGCTCTCATGCGCCAAGAAATGAGTAACATAGTATTCAACACTGCAATTGTAATCCTGAAACAACCTTTGCATATTAATAATGTTCAAATGATGCTAATAAAAATACTACTTCTATAAGTATATACCAGGAACTTGAACTTGTAGTTCCCCCTTTCTTTTGTGATCTTTCTTCCACGAGCTTCCCGAACTCGTGTAGGATCGGAAATAGCTCCCTGTAGTAAACACATCATAGATTCCCATTGGTTCCTATTTATGGAATCCCCAACAAACACTAGTCTCTTCCCTTTAATCATCTCTAGCATTTTCACTGGATTGAACCTGAATTTAGCCCAAACAATCACAAATCCCAGTTCTACCAAGCATTAATTTCTCACAGTAATGAAAAAAAAAAAAAAAAAAAAGCTTAAGGCTACCTTGGTATGCTGCAGTGGTGTGGTTGCCACCTCCATTTCATATATTTTGCATCCACTCTCCCATTAGCTTCGCAGCTAAACCCTTCATCTATAAAGGGGCATGATTTGCTTGCGTAGAGAGGATAAGTCTCATCAAGAACCCAATTTCCATCATATATATCACAATGGTTTGCAACCTCACTTTCTTTCTTTTCCGCAACTGAATCAGTGATCTGTTCAAAAGTAGTCGAAGAGATTGCAGGACTGTTCAAATTTTGCTCCTCAAATTTCTCATTTTTCAACCTTTCGCCATCGAATGCATTGTTTGCTCCTTCGATACTGGAATCTAGACCTTCCCTGGAAACGTCAGAGCTTTTCAATCTATGAGCACCGGTCAAATCACCAATCCTCTTCACCTCAACCGAGTGCAAGTTTTCTTCAGAAGAAGTATTGGCTCTCCCCGGAAAGTAATCATTCAAAATGGCATCTTTCTCACCGAATACCGGATTAACTGCTCCTCTTGTTGAATCACCATCATTTATCACATAGCCATCTACCAAGATCGCATCTTCAACCTCCCTTCTCGAATCCAACGCTTCCCCAGAAAGATTAGCAACTTCCACCATGTGGGCTTCCTCCAAGACGGGGACTTCAGTAGCATCACCAGAGAGATTGCTACTAGGAGGAGCAAAGGCCCGACCTTTTATGGATTTGAGACCTCCAATGTACTGGAGATGGGCTTCTGTAGAACCCAAGGGGTTAATGTTGAGCACCCAAAAGGAGAAAAGGAAGCAGAAGAGAAGAGAGAAGGAGATGGTGACCACGACTCTTCTGGGCTTGATGGAGAAGCTCCTCAGCCGCTCCATTGCTTCTCATGAGAGAGCTTAAGGGGCATAACACACATGAGAGGTAATGATAAAAGCCAGTGAAAACAGCAGTACACAGAGGAGAGATAGTGAAGAGGTTTGGGTTTGGGTTTGGGTTGGGTTTAGTGGAACAAGTGGTCTTAAGCACTTCATCGTATGAAGTGGATAATCTCATCTGTCTCTGATGCATGAACTTAATGCAATCAAATACTTGGCAGCTGCCAAGTATCTAGATGGAGTATTTCCTACATTGCAGACCATCTTCTTTACAGGTAGTGAGAGGTGGTTTCACTAACTGTTCCTTTAATTTAGGATAGACTAAATTTTGTTTCGAGTTAAAGAGAGAGAAAAAAAATCCTTAATCTAGTATATCTATGAATTAGGTGATTTTGGTCAACGAGCAGTAACCCACTTCATTTATCTTTTCAACTGCTAATTAATTGGTATTTATGAGGTAGTTAGGCAGTCCTTTTTTAAGGTTTATTTTTTTTCCTTTAGATTATATCAAATTCTCATCAGTTATTAGGAAAATCACATCAAATCTAGCTATTTGTAAATATCAAGTATCTGCTGTTATGATTGAAATATTGGCGATTTAGGAACTCATTTAGGTGGCGATCTGCAAAAGAGAGAAAAATAATAATAAATCTAGATCCTACTCATGTGCCTCACAGTTAATTAAAAGAGAAAATTTTGATGTTGGATTCTTAGCAGTTAGCACACACATTCCACCTATCTTGAGTTGGCACCTGAGTGCACTACAAGGTACGTTATGATTCCGTTCTCTGAAGCAACTGTGGATGCATAATTTTATCAGCCACAACTCAAAAGTATTTTACGGTTAATTGTCATTCTAGCCGTTTTGTGATGATAGCTAACCAACAATTTGCAGCTCTATTGAATGGATAAGTCTTTTATAATCAAATTTACTCCATATTTAGTACATAAAAATTTGACCACATGAATTATGATTACGATGCAAATCCTACAATAATGAGCTTTAAAGTTATAGGAAGTAGAATGATCCTCGCGTCAAATGAGTTTGAGAAATAGTAGAACAGACACTACAACAGCACTAAAGATGCTCCCCATTAATAATAAGAAGTATGATTTGATTGAGTGGCATCCAAAGTGAAGAACTCAACAAACACGACTATCTCAATTAGCAACAGGAGAGAAAATCCCCTCTGCGAGGAGATGCGTCTTCTTGGTGAGCCCAAAACCAAAAAGATGATTGAGATATACTTTTCTGTCCTTCACCGTGGCTGATGTGGCTACCCGATGCATGGGACCGATGTATCGCCCAGTAACTTTTGCCGTCGCCCAATCATCTGAGCTCTCAGCCTCTCTCGATGGTGTGCCAGCGATAACTAACTTAGTTGGTGAGACCAAAAGCAGACCATCTCCTCTGCTCAGTGAGCCTTCAACTTTAACCACACGTACTACTTCCGTCTTCAAGTCGATCTTAAAAAGATCGCCACCTGAAGTATGAATAACAAGAAGATAGCCATTGGGATGGTATACAATCCCATTGAGCCCGATTAAGTTGTTGAACCATCCCTTCCTTTGAACAAAGATGTTGTTCTTCATAACTGATAGCAATTCACCATTCAAGCCCACCTTCCAGATCTTATTTCCTTTTGCATCAGTAATGTATGCAATCCCATCTTCATCCACAGCCACATCATCTGCATATGAAGTTTCATCACCTAAAACATAGAGTATAACTAATGTCAGAGGGCAGAATGCAAACCTGATATTGCATAAAAGATGTACTTTAATGTAGCAAAAGTTAGAACTTAGAAGATAACTTCCAATAGTTTTATAGAGATCATCACAAAGAATTCTTCTTTTATTTTTTTCCAAAAAATAAAAGAGAGGTAGAGAGATAGAAGAACTATAATAAGAGTTGCCAAAGAAAGGCTAGAGATAATCTCTTGCAGTAACAGAACTATAGCTAGGATCATGGCAAATGGCAGATAAAGGTAATAAAGCACCACTCAAATAGAATTTGCATGACCAAAAACTAAATTAATATAATCTGATGGTCACATTTATATCAACAAGAAACAAGAATATACTTACCAAAGAAAACCACTCTTTTGTCACTATAATTGTCTCAAAAGAACGAGACAGCAACATGCCATAGGGAGTTAAAGATGTTATAATACAAGTTTCAAGAAGACAAACACCCACCCGGCAACATCTAGATGAAAATGCAATTTTCTGGGATAGGTCATTGAGAAAATAGTGGAATAGTCTTATCCTAGTGGCTCCTTTCATCAAAAGTGAATAACTGCAGTTCTCAAGCACAAAACCTAGGTTCGAATCTCCTTGCAAGAAGTGTGCTGGAAAGAATTATGCAGAAATTATGGAAGCATATCACACAAAGGATTTGTAATTGGGAGCGCCGGCCGATGTTATCCATCCCACTTAGCCTACAGGTGATATTAGTACTCAATACAATGTAACTTAAATTTATGTACTATTAAAAAACGGCAAACTAATTTTGACAGTTCATAACATCATAGCCGTGCAGTTAGAGCATTGATAGATATAACGGCAGAGACGAAGAGCGCACTCAAAATGTAGATCAAAGGGGATTTTTGGTAAATATACTAACTTGGACCACTGAGTCGAGTGAGAAAGATCCGGGCCCAGGATTCCATATCGTACGCCGCAACGGCGCTATATCGAAACCCTAAAGCATCAGCGTACACGACAAGAAGCCGCCGCCTCACCTGATCCACGGCGATCCCCAGCGAGGAGTTCCCGGCAACGTCGGGATCCTTCAGCACGACCCTCTCCTCGGCGACAGCGGTGCCGCGGGGCTCGGCGATCTCGGCGACGCCGCCGCCGAAGAAGGTGGATACGAAGAACCGGGAGGTGACTGGATCCCACTTGACGCACTCACGGAGCCAGCCGCCGCTGCGGTAGGCGAATGCAGGGGAAGTGAGCTCGAGAGAAACGATAAGGGCGACGGGGATAGCGGAGATGAGGAGGAAGACGGTGGCGCAGCTGGGGAAGGTGGAGTTGGTGGCGCCGCGGCGGCGGCGGCAGCAGCCGCAGCAGTCGTCGGCCATGGGAGGGACTAGGGAGGAGAGGGAAGTGGACGTTAAATTGGAATTAGAGGGTTTTTAATTTGGTTGGATTTTGGTTGAGGTGCGGGTTTCGAAGTAGGAGGGAAAATGGTCGAATGGGTTAGTTCTTAGGTGGGAATTTGGGTGATTATTATTATTATTATTAATAATTAGTACACAAACAGGTCACACTGACACCTTGCCAGTTACCACCCACCTTGACAATAAGTAGTAAGATATAAAGACATTTATGCATGTAGACTCTACTAAATTTTTAGCCAAAAATACATCCAACCTAAGTTTCAAATGGTTGGATGAAACTTTATTTAATTATTGAGAAATAGCCTATAGTCTTCAAGAATGAAGGAATAGGTGCGTCGGTCTTGCAGACGATCCTATGCTTTTAAGTATTGGCGGGGTCCACAGGATGGCTGATCCAGTGATTGGACCGGCCCAGTTGAATCCAAGTACTGGGCCGGCCCACCAGTTGTACAGATACCTTCCGCATCTCCACCGTCCGTTCCGGTGTATCATCTCTTCTACAAACTCTCGAAAACGTACGAAACTCACACAATATCGATACCATTATCGTAGTTTCATAGACTAGCGAGGGCTTTTACTATGGTTACAGCGACCAATAGATTGGGCTCTTTCGTTCCTCCTCTCTGCCAAGAGAGACCAAAATCGACGACTACGCCGACCTCCCCCTATTCCCGTGCTTCAGGTGTGCTCTTTTTTCTTGTAATTTTCTATGTGTTTGATCTCATCTCAGTTTATATTTCTGTACTGTTAATGCTTTAGGAGATTGTGCTTCGTTCTGTCCTCATAGTGTTCCTGTTCTAAATTGCAATTGTTTATGATTGTGTTAGAGATCTGAGATGGGTGTGCTTTCTTTTCGATCGATCCGAATCCTTCATGGTTAAGTGTTTCTACACGAAAAATATTACATTTTGGCATGCGAAACATGTACTTCACTCGGTAGGGCGTCCTATTAAAGGGTGTTTTTGTTCGAGTAGATAATATAGGGATGGCGAGGTGATAACATATGCAGAAGTAGATGTTTCTTGGTTGTGAGGAGAAAATTGATGTGTCTGATAGGGATGAAAGCTGAGTGAATACATATCGTGTGGTGGAGATTTGTACTGATAACAAAATTTCTTCCTTGATGAGAAGTCGGATATGGATAGTAAATGTTTTCTAAACTTGTAATGTGTATCTAATGCTATGATAAGAACGGAATATCCTCATCAATATCTGGATCGGTTGCAGGAAAGCAGTCCCCGCAACCGAGGGAAAATATTCACCAGATATTCTTCCATAGTCAGAAAATTACGAAACCAAGGGTGGTCGATCCATGACTTCCTGATCTACGTTTTTGGTATTACGTCTTTCGCAGATTCGGACTGTAACTGGGACGAAAATACGCAGGAGTGGGGGTGATAGTGGTGGTGACGGGTGGAGGTGATGATAAGGTTATAAATAATAGTGGAGATGAGGGTGGATGGTTTATGGAGTTTAGGGGATAAGGATGAAGGGAGAGAAGTGGCCGAGATCCCAAGGAGAAGGGAGGACTCACTGACGTCGAGACGAGATCTCAAGGAGAAGGGAGGACTCGACAGACGAGGGAGGTTAGAAGAACACCGACGTCGCAATGGCGCAAGGAAGGGGAAGGGAGGTTAGGGTAGAAAGGAGATAGAATTCAAGATTCATTCATCATAATAATTTTGGTTGTCATTCACATCTTAAGAGGCTAACCAAATAAGTCAAAATAATAATTATTAACCCTAGAAATAGTGGACTCTTGCCGATCGCATTCGAACGCACAAATTACATTATCTGTCGATGGGAACGTATGCAGGCGTTCGCACTGGCCGAGTACGTTCGAACGCACAATTTGCGTTCTCTGTCAATGTAAACGCCTGCAGGCGTTCGAACATGTCCCATCCCCTTTTGTGTTCGAATGCGATCTACAGAAACCTTATTTTTTTTTGAATTAAACAACTAGCATAATAAGAAAAGACTCTAGCAATGTATATCATGCTAGTTATATTTTCAATTACTAGGCCTGTTACATATATGAGAATGATATGTCTCAAATATATAGTACATCTCAGGATCTTTGGAATATATAGAACTAACTAATTTTGTTATTCACACACAAGCACAAGGAATATCTGTATTGCTAACATATGAATATGCTTTCTGTAATATTATATATATATAATACTCTAACCAATATTTTGATATGGATGCTAGTGCCAAAATATGGGACAGATGGAAAAGATATAATATCAAGGGCACAGATCAAATATCTTTATGCACAAAAAAGAGGATGAAGGAACTGGACATTAAAGTATCTGATATATTTTAAACCTCTAATATCGTAATGACACAATTCTAATTACAATAATCTTATGAAGGTGGACCTTTACCTGTTGGCTGGTGCTTGCTCTTCCAAAATATTTATTATTTTCTTCTTGTGTGCTTTACCAATTGTTACTTATTTTCTTTCCTCCATTAGTTGCCTGAGATTTTACTTTAGCACACTTTATGGTGTCGGTTCCAGAGCTTTTCTTGCCATTCATGTTTTCGAATCTTATAAGGAGCCTATTAATAGGAGAGAGAAGATATCAGAATATAAAACTATATATTTACTTTGTCATTGGAGGTTTAAAATAGGTTGAGTCTGTCTGAATAGTGAATATAATTGCTAGCTGTAATATAGGTGCCAATCTATTATCAAATGCTTCCTTATTTATCTATCTCCTAATTTCTAGGTTCTCTTTTGGAGTTCCATTTAAATTTAGCCTGAAGAAGAAGCAAATGGCGGCACATAAGATAGCACATGCTACGCTAAAAGGACCTAGTGTTGTCAAGGAGATCTGCATCGGTCTTACTCTGGGCCTTTTTGCTGGTGGTCTCTGGAAGATGCATCACTGGAATGAACAGAGGAAGACAAGGACCTTCTATGACCTGCTTGAGAAGGGTGAGATCAGCATTGTTGTTGCAGAAGAGTAGCTGTGTTGTCTGCGTGCTACTTTTACATTGAGGGAGTTCTTCCATTGATACTTTGAGCTTCAAACACATTGTTGCTCACTTAATGTTCTTGTTCAATATAATAAGCTTTGACAATGGGTGTTGCAAACTTTGTTCATGCTTCACAAATAATGCTTTTTTGAATTTGATGACAATTTGAGCTGTATAAGTGATGAGGTATATCATTACATATATCATGGCCGTTGGCTTTGTTTAGTTAATATTGCACCTGGATTTATACTAACATTCTCAATAGTTCCATCAAATATATCAATAGAGTTTATAGTTTTGCATATGTTTTAGGTTCACTTGAACTGCAGCACTGGAGCTATTTATGCTCTGTTCACTGTTGATTACATGTTTAGTTTCTTTTAAACCGAGGGACAGCCCTCATTGATCTTCAAAAGAGAAGGGGGGAAGAAGGGAAAACTCTGAGAAAATTAATGTTTCATCTCCTTTGTCTTGTTTAATATTTGAGAAACTGATTGTTCATCGATGTTAGAGAAGGCATAACTCTGTTTTCACTGAAATGTACTAATTCACTTATTTTCTTGCTAAGATCTTCGGCTAATAGGCCTAATACAATTGTCCATGCTTGGGCTATATGGTTGCAAAGATTTTTGACAGGAACTGAAAGAAATGTTTCTTAGGAAGTACAGAAGCTATCTGATCAGGAATCTTACAGTTCTCAAAGAGGAGAAAGAGAGGAAGGCATCTGAGGGGCCGTTTGTTTTCATGTTTATGCAACATCTGTAATGTTAAATGAAAATTTAATATAAATAAAAATTTGATATATTCTATTTGAAATAATGTGTTTTGACAGCCACTTAATTAAAGTAGATCTTAAGATGTTGCATATGAACTCAACTTAGCCTTTGAAAAGAATATCTTATGGGATCCATAAAAACTAACTTTTAAATTGCACTTTATAGGTATAGATGCAGCCAAATGGCCCTGAATGGATGCACTGTTGATATTATTTGGGCATTTTTGGGCCAGGAAACTGATGTTCATAAAACAGTAGAGTATTTAACTTATTGGTGCCAGATATTTGTTTTTTGCTTGTTCAGGAGGCAAGATGACAGGGCTTGACCCAAAGTAAGTCAACAATTGGTTCATGAAAAAAAAAAACTATTTGCTCACATGGAGACTGTTAGTGATGGAACCAGTGAAACTATGAGCAGCAATCTAGTTTTCTCTTCTGAGGGTTTCATAACAATTCATACAAGTCTTATTATAGTTTTGCACTAAGCATGTATCATGGCACTGTATTACTTTGACTCCATTTCAGCATAGTAAATCTAATGATCTATATGCTTGTTTGTCTCTTGTAAACAGTTCTTGTTGTCTCAAAACAGTGGGTAAAATTGTTGCATCCTTATCATGAATGAGGGTTAGGAAAATAAGTCTACATCCATTGTCTTCTTCCCAGACTTTGATGGTGCTTGACTGAGATGATAATTTGTTCCTTTCCTCTTTGTTTTTGTTGCTCGGATATTTAAGCACTATGCAGTGGTACATTGAAGGGATATGTTGCCTTTTCTTGTGGGGGATTAACTCCTCTAGTGCATTGAAATATCTCCAGATGAAAGGATGGATGTGACATTATGTGTCTGTCCAGAATTATTAAGTATTAGATAGATTGCACTTTCACCTCTTGTACACTATGATTCAGTATCATATAAACTCTTAGAAGAATAAAAGCTTTCAATTTAACCCTAAAAATAGGTTAAAAGAATCAAAGGCAAGCAAGCAATAGCCAGGTGAGCAAGAAAAGCACAAGGAAAGGAAAGGGGAAAAATATAATATATATATATATATATATATATATATATATATATATATATATATGCTTCAAGAACTTTGTGTCATTTTCTGCAACTAAAACATCTCCCTAAGCAAATATGTCAGAGTTAGTAAATATGAAGTGCATACTAAGATGACAAATAAAATGCAAGGCTATTTAAAATAACGAAGAACCAAAAATAATCTCTAGAAAAATTACATTAAAAAGAAGCAAAATGACACTTTCATCCCCTCTCGACAAATTATATGTCGCATTAACTTTTGAAAAATAAACTCATACAATTCAATCCTAACGATTATCTCAAAAGGATGGATATCAGAAAAGCATGAGAAGGCAAGAAAAGAAAAACTCTATACTTTAGAAACTTAAAACTATTATTTTCTGTAACCAAACATTGCCCTAAACCAACACGCCAGACCTGATAAGTATGTAGCGTATATTAAGACGACAAGTAAACGCAATATAATAATAGAGAATAAAAAATAGTCTCATGCCCTAGAAATAAAGAGAGAACAAAATACATTGAAAAAGTAAAACAACACTTTTGCCCTCTCTGCACTATGATTAAATATCACATTAACTTTTGAGAATAAACCATACAATTCAATCCTTATGTCCATCTCAAAAGATGGATATCAGAAAGCATGATAAAGCAAAGAAAAAGAAAAATTCATCTATATTTTAAGAACTTAGAAATTTTACTTTTATACTCAAACATGTAGCGCATATTAAGTTGACAAGTAAATGCAAGGCTACAACCAAAAATAGTCTCAAACCCTAGAAACAAAAAGAAAAAAACACATTCAAAGGAGCAAAATGACACTTTCATTTCCTCTAAATTATGATTAATATTACATTAAATTTTGAAAAATAAAACCATGCAATTTAATCCTAACAACCATCTCAAAAGATGGATATCAATGAAGTAAGAAAAAAAAAACCTCATCTATATTTCGAAAACTTAAAAGTGTCATTTTCTGCAACCAAACATCGTCTTAGACAAATATGTCAGACGTAACAAATATGTAGCGTATATTAAGACGACAAGTAACCGCAACACTACAAATAATAATGAAGAATAAAATATTGTCTCAAGCCCTAGAAATAAAGAGAACAACACTTTCACCACCTCTACAATATGATTAAACATCATATTAACTTTTGAAAAATAAAACAATCCTAACAATAATCTTAGAATATCATCTGTATTCAAAATTTAAAGTGTCATTTTCTGTAACCAAACATCGCACTAAACAAAAATGCTAGACGTAACAAAAATTTATTGTATATTAAGATGATAGATAAATGTAATGCTACATATAATAATGAAAAACAAAAAATAGACTCAAACCCTAAAAATAAAGAGAAAAAAAAAATACATTCAAAGGAGCAAAACGACTATTTCATCCCCTTTATGCTATGATTAATTATTACATTAACTTTTGAAAAATAAAATCATACAATCCAATCCTAATGACCATTTTGAAAGATAGTCATTTTCTGCAACTAAACATCGCTCTAAACAAATAAATCAGACCAAACAAATATGTAGTGTATATTAAGATGACAAGTAAATGCAAAGCTACATATAATAATGAAGAACTAACAATAGAAACAAAGAGAGAAAAAGAATTAGATCCAAAGGAGCAAAACAACACTTTCATCCCCTCAAAACTATGATTAATACAACATTAATTTTTGTAAAATAAAACCACACAAATTCAATCCTGAAGATGGATATCATAATATGCCTATCATCATCTCAAAGCTTTGCCATGAGATGAAGAAAAGAAGTAAACGATAAGAAATAAGGTAAAACAAAACGAATACAACCAAAATGCAATAACATGCGAGAAAGGAAAGCCTCAGAGAGAACAACAAAAACAGAAGCCATCCATACTTCAAAAACCTAAGAAACTATCACTTTTTACAATCAAAACAAATAGGGCCAGACCTAACAATTATATCATAAGTATGTGTATATATATATATATCAATATGACAAATAAACATATTTCTCAACAAAAAAGAAGAAGAAAGATGACATATAAACATAAGCCTACATAACTAATGAGGAACTAAAAACACTCTCAAGCCCTAGAAATCAAGAAAGAAAAGAAATGCATTCGGAGGAGCAAAACGACATAAATATTACTGAGGAAAAAAAATTGCATGGGTTATTGAGGAGTTTTGTGCCTTGATGTTCCCCCAAAAGCTTTTCTCCTCCACCCTATTAATGGCTGACCCAACCTTCAATTTTCTTGGGAAAGGCAATAAATGACAACACCGCCCATTATTATGTCGACATCCTTTCATCATGCACTCGATCCCACATAGATAATAATTAAAATGGCAACCAAAGCACTCGCTTTTTCATCATAACCTTCTAAGGATACATAGTACATCATATCATCATGACAACAAAATTACATGCATAGGTTATTGCATGGCATGCAATATAGCTAGCAGAGAAATCGACACTGTACTTATTCCTTGGAGACTTACCAGCAGCAGCAGTAGTCCTTAAACAGTACCAAAACAGTTCGAACAATTGCATCAAATTAAAGACATTTTGAAAAGCCTTCATTAATTTGTTTTTTGTTTTTTTTTGTTTTTTGTTATTGTTTTCAAGAGGGCAGCTCTTCCAGTGCGACTTCCTCTACGAGGGCAGCATGGGCGAGGTGGTTCATGGCCGGCATTTCGCAACACTTGCAGGGCCGGATGACGGCGGGGCCGTGGCCTTGGGGCGGCTTCCGAGCGACGAGGACTGAGTTGATGACCTCGTCGGTGGGGTGGTAACTGACCATCAGCTCGAATCCCTTGAGGTCCTCGGGCTCAACGACGGGGTAGAGGAAGGCGCGGGCGCCGTGCGCGCTCCGGGCCACCAGGGTGGCCCCGGGGGCCATGTGGCGCAGGAGGTGCTCGATCACCTGGGCCTTCTCCTCCCGGTCCACTCCGACAAGCGCCGCCAGGAAGATGACGTCGTACCCGCCCAGGGCGTGCGTCACCTCCCTGACGTCAGCCGTGTGGAAGCTCATCCGGGGCCCGACGTCCGCGTCCGCCGCCACCAGCCGCCGCGCGCGGGCGTTGGCGGCCGCGGAGAGGTCGTAGTTATGGAACCACGTGCCGCGCATGTGGCGGGAGGCGAGCACCAGGGAGCTCAGGGGGAGCGGGCCGGAGCCGACGAAGGCGACCCGGGCGGGCGTGCTTTGCACGTGCATGGAGAGCAAGTTATACTCCAAATGGCTAAGCTTGAGGTAGTTGGAATAGTAGGGGAATAAGTCGAGATGGTCGAGAGGGTTATCGTAAGAAGCTAAGATATCGGAGTAGTGGCTCTCTAGAAGGCCCTCGGCTTCGCCGCAGAGCTTGATGAGGTTCGACCTCATCTCCTGGACGCCATGGCTGAGCTCGGAGACCTCAACTGGGCTCGGGGGAATGCACGCGAGGACGAGCTCCGTAAAGAGGGCGTCCACTTCCTTGCATGGGCTGAGGCTTGTGAGCTTGGAGACGTTGTTGTAGATCTCGGTGATCTTCTCGACCAACAATATCTCCTCTTCTTTGTTACCCATGGTGATCCCCATGAACGAGCTGGTTAGCGTGCTTGGATTGGCTCGGCTTGGCTTGGCTTTGCTCGGCTCGGCTCTCTACGAGGACGACTCTTAGAGGAAGGGGGAGGTGGAGGAGAGCTTATATAGGCATCGAGATGTGGGCCAAAGTTGATAGGATAATGGAAAGTGTGTGCCTCCTTATACTTTTTGTTATTTATTTTATTTTAACAACTTTTATTTATTTATAATTGATTAGATTCGTGCTCCACTATCACCATCTGCGTCGCGACAATATATACTCTATGCATTATGTCATTATGTAATATTGCACCAAACGTAATGTCAGATACATACCAACGCACCATTATTTATACTCATCTCACTATCGTACTTCTAAGTCGTCGGATATGCACAATTTGACGCATTGACGAGCATTTTATAGCAACCTGCATCGAATCCCTACCCATAGAAACTAACTTAAGATATGAATATCACAGCATCAATATTTTGTCGATGAATATCATCTTGGTGGTCAACTAAGATCTCAATGGATATGCATAATTTGACGCGTTGACGAGCATTTTATAGCAATCTGCATCGAATCCCTACCCACAGAAACTAAAGATATGAATATCACAGCATCAATATTTTGTCGATGAATATCATCTTGATGGTCAACTAAAATCTTAACGGATATGCACAATTCGACGCGTTGGAGAGCATTTTACAGTAACCTGCATCAAATCCCTACCTACAGAAACTAACTTAAGATATGAATATCACAGCATTAATATTTTGTCGATGAATATCATCTTGGTGGTCAACTAAGATCTCAATGGTTGAGAACTAAGACAACGACCGCCCTCGTGGATGATGAGATGAATCGTGGCGTGCAATTATGTGGGTCCATGATGATTTGGTCATTTACTATTTGCTTGCGTGATTAGGGAAGCCCTAGGATAACATTATAGCATAAGACTAGTTGATAATATTTATATATAGGATAGGGTTTATATATATGATTCGAGTACCTCTTTGGTTTCACACTTGGTATTAGGGAACAAAATTAAGAGCATCAACTATTCACCCTTATAGTATAAATAAAGTAGGAAAGAAAGGAAAAAATAAATAAATTATAGAGAACAAACTAATTGATTGTACTTTTAAAATAGGTTAAGAGCCTACTGATTTGGAGTAGACCACAGTATTTATGTGAATATATATCTTGTTTAGTACCAATCATTGTTGACTTTGTAACATCAAGAAAAAGAAAAGGAAAAGAAAAGATCAAGATCTCCCAAAACGAGGGATAAATAATTTGAAACTTAATTTCGATAATTTTATTTGTGATGAAATAATCATGTGTGGTTATGTGCATAAACCATTAATTAAATCACCCCTTCTTTCTCTCATATGTGTATGTGATTATAGATGTGAGAATAACTACGTAAACACCCCCCCTAACTTTGGGGCAAAAATGGTGCAAATTTACGTATGACCCAATTAAGGATGATAGTTTTGATGCATGGCCCATCTCATCTCATCTCATCTCATCTCATCTCATGCTTTTCTCTACTATGCATGGGTCAAACATCATAAGGCCTCGAATATTTGCGTTCACACGAGAATGCAATCTTAGTCGTATGATGAACTCAAGAAAGACATATATAATCTTATCCATGGACAAAGAAATATCTTTTAAATAAGATTGATTGCGTGATATCAACTAAGAACCCATTTTGATATATGTCACCTTGCATGCTCTCATTGATCATTCTGAAGTCAGAAAGATCTTAACACCAGCTATGTTACAACTCAAGCATTAGTAGGATTCATGTTAGTTTTATATTTCAATCAACAAATTCTAAAGAAATGGGAGATCAGTTGAGGACCCAAAAGAAGAATAGAAAATATATGGCTTCTTCTTTGGTTTTAAGTGAAATTAAAAGGATTGGATTAAAAGATTTAGGAATAGTTTTGTTCCATACTTGATTATATATGCCTAAATATTTTTGTATAATGTTAAGATGTTCTTCAGTTTTCTTTCTCAAAATTTATCAATGAGTCTTCTTGCATGTTGACTTCGATTGGGTTAATCTTCCTACTTTCGTTTACAAATATTACGATAATTATGTCTTTAATCCCCTTATACAAGATCATTTGGAAGCGAATGAGATAGTGCTTAGATAGTTAAAACGGCTCCTGGGTTCGAGTTTCAACGACATCGATTTAATTGAGCAACATTAATTAAGTACTCATTTATATATAAGATCACTTAGAAACGTTAATCTCCATTTTTCTAGTTGAAAAAAAGAAAAGAGATGCTGCCCTAAAACGAGCATCTCACTACTATATATATACAACGGGATATATACATAATTATACAAGTACAAAATCACTTGTTAAAATATAGAACAAGAATATAAAATTTAAACTAAAACAATGTTAGAAACTCTACCTCATAATCCGAGAATGGCCCCCTAACTCCACATAAAGCTTAAATTAAAAAAAAATTGTCATCTTTATTTCTAAGAATCTATGGACCAAAAGACTAGGCTCACTAGCCATAATATGCTTTGAAGATCAAAAGGTAAATAAAAATGATCACTTTTTTACACTGTATAGCAGTAGCAACTTGGGATTTAACAAAGAAAATAACAGCAATGCACCCTTTTCTAGTTATGAGGACATAGTGTCCTCAAGTTTGATGATTGAGGATTAAAGTTGCTTTTAAAAAAACTCTCAAGATACTCCACATAGACAGCACTTCACATGCATCAAATGTAGAATTAGAAGATACATTAAGTTCTACTTTTCTAGTTAACAAAGAACCTTAATTTCTATGTGAATAAAGCATATGTACTGCATTGAATTATGTCCTGCAACTTTGTGGTATCTAATCCTGATTCCTTTACACTAACTAAAGTAAGATTAAATATGTCTCTGATGACTATGATCCATAAAGAGGGGGAAAAAGTGATTCTCATTTTAGATGGTCGAGAAAACACCATAATATATAAGCAAGAAAAGTTAAATATCTCTCTTCTAGAAATTGTTTCAACTAGATGTAATTAGACTCATTGCGTAAATTAATTTGAAGGCTTTCAAGGAAGACAACCCATAAGCTTTTAAAGTAGAATAAAAAGTTTCTAAGTTTAAAATTTCATATATTTAATATAAAATTTTCACCTATTTAATCTAAAATTCATATCTTAGACTAAATAAACATACTTTTAATCTTTCTAGTCATTCATTGATCCAAATGAATTGGAAGTAGTACAAGGTCATTAATGAGATTCAAAACTCTATAGTAGTAGTAGTACCATATATGCCTTTTAGATTGGCGGATCTTTCAGGATAGATGTCTTGATGTTCTGAGCAATAATAGTGCTGGTACTGGAGAATGTTGACACTTGTCTCATCAGGGAGTGATGGATGGCATTAGATACATTGGGCCCATGCACACAGTGAGAAGTGAGACCTCAACATTGGCCTTTTCCACATGACAAGGCCTTGCGACTTGACCTGACCCAATTCTAACCTGCCAAATTCCTTTCTTAGATGCCCTTGGGGCCACTTAAAATCTAAGTTTTTGGCCAAAATGAGACTCCCCTTGAGTCTGTTTTGATCCATCATACTGAATTGTTCAGCAATTCATTTTTTATTAGAAGGTGAAGATTAGAAATGATCGGCTCGATAGGCTAGTGGTTCTTTGAGCGACTTATTACATAGCAGCCGAGTAGGTCAAGACGAGACATAGGAATAAGAACCTGGGGGAGAGGCATGCAGTGGGAACCCAGACAAAAGAGAAGAAATTAGACATGATCTGGTGTGGGTCAGCAGACAAGTAGACAATGAAGACAATGAAGAAGAAGACGTCTAGGCATCGGATTAGCCTTTTATTTTTCTCTATCATGACGGAGAAATCGCATCGTCTCGATCTCTCTTTTTGGGTAGTGGTTGGATTCTTTAGATGGGGGACATAATAGAGATGTCCTAATAGATGTGGACATCCTCTCAGTAATTGGCCTTCCATTTCGCAATTTGGCCACTTTGCTCCAAAGAAAAGGAGATAAAAATGCGACTACTCGATGCAGCAGTAGATGGACTTTAACAACAGTCTGGCCGCCTTTTTGCTGCTGCGTTTCTTCACCTCCCACCTCTCCTTTTATTTGCCATCATAACCAGAGAAAGCAGTTAACTAATGGGGGCATGCCTTTCTATCTTGTCCTTTCAGAATTATAAAAAGAGAATAATTAATTCGATCGATCGTGCACATCTAACGGCCTTTCGTCCCACCTGAAAATCAGATTCAGAAGAGGCGTAAAATTAGGGCGAACATGATCGTATGCGATCGGTGATTTGACACACATCTAGATAACATACTCCGACCAAATTCCAATCCTTCCATGTAAAGCTCAGTGCTAGATTGGATGAGCTTCAAGCTTTTGAGTGGATTTGGATTATGAGATTATTAAGGTGGCATCTAAACTTAGTTATTTTTATTCCTTAAACTTGAATAAGATAGCTTAATCAGTTAATAAAATATAGTGTTTAGTTGTAAATTGATTTAGTGATGTCATAATTACACTTGATGGGAAGAGAATGCTTGAAATAAAAATTAATTACAATAATATATTCTAGTGATCAATATAAAATAATTGAATGGATGAGGACAGAAGAGAGAAGAATGAGTTTAAGTTATCACTAAATCCATTCTACCTTAAACCAGTGTTTGAACATAAAATCAGGTTAGAATTCACTGACGAATAAGGTTAACAGTAATATAGTTATTCTAATTTCTTATAATACCATAAGAGAGCTTATACTACTATAAGGCTATACTGGTATTGCTTTATTCCACAATAAACTAGTTTAGGATCCAAACAGGGTTTAGATAACTTTATTCAAGTTCATGAACTTTGCTTCCTCAATTAATATCAGAATTCCAACCTCAATGATAGATAACACTCCAAAAGCAAAAGGTCAACTGTAAATGCTGATCAATTCATTTAGAACAGAAAAATAATGCAACAAAGTGTATTTAAAAAATCAAGATAAGCTTGCTATACACTGTTCAGCTACAGTACACCCATTGATTTGATGGATGTCCACATTTCTTTTATTAGATGTGTACATTCACTAAGTGACAGACCAAGAGCTAGCTAATATTTTCTCAACCCAACAAAAAAACATAGAGCTAGCTAATAATTTTGATAGCTTTATACAAAGATGCTGTAGTTTGGTCCAGGTTTCCAACATCCTCTATATGTTTCAGAAACATCTACTCAAAAAACCTCCATTAGATCAAAATCACAAGTGATGATATTTTGAAAAGAATTGCTGTTTTGTTTTCATGGTGTATATGTGAAAAATCAAAGAGAAAAATCTTCTTAGCTGTTCCAAAGGTCCAAAAAACTTTTAATAGTACTTTGTTTCTGATGCATGACCCATAGTATGTGACTCAACATTATCAACCAAAATCCTCTGATGCAATGAAAGAATATTGCCATAGAATATGTGATTAATGTATCTTTAGGGATATTTGGTAAATTGCATTAGAAGAATTGCGAGTGAAACACAGTAGAAGGAAGCCCATATGGTGAGTTATATTGTCCTCTCTTTTTTCAGCATATCTAAATAGTGGTAACTACTGTTTGACACTTTATAGCAAAGTAATGCTTTTCTTTGACACCACTATCATCAAAACATTTTCCAAACAAGATGAGGTCAGATTGCAGCACAAGTCAAACAAGGAGTAATGCAACAAAAGAGTAGGCAGATTTCTGAATCTGCTATCAATGTAACACCATCAACCCTCTAAGATTTGTGTCAAATAAACAATAAAGGAGATTTGCATAAAAGCTACAAGGCCTGTATGAGGGTATAAGGGCTCTGTGTAAGTCCTCTAAACATGATGATGTGCATTTTACACTCCTATCAAACCCTAGGTTTTGTTGTACCTTGGCCATACAAAAGATAAGCCTCTGAATGTTAACTATCTAATCAATGAACCTAACTTCTAATTATGTAGATGCCTTGAAAAGTAGCTAGTATTGAGTAAAAGCCCAAATGCCGAAATCCAAATAGAAAGTACAGTATTTAATAGTTGTGACATGACTTCAGATCTCCATTGTAATGACTATCAGAAAGGGGCAATTCAAATATCAAGATTTTTATAAGCAAGGATAGTTTTGCACCTTGTAGAGGACAATGAAGTACATTGTGTATTTAGAAAGTTTTGGAGCATGCTGTTTGACAGTTAGGTTGTGTTACACTTGATTCCAATAAGAATTTTATTATTCCTATCAATGAAATATTACAAACCACAAGGTATAGAAGACTGCTTTATTGATAGAATACACTAGGAAAAAATGATAATTTTATAATCAGTGCAGGGTCTCCCCTTGTGATCTAAAAATGGCAGTGCAAATTCTCTCTTTGGCAGACCTCCAGTTCCCTCTTCAACATATTCTAGCAATAGGCATATTAGGGTCTCAATGCTACCCCGTCTTACTTTCTTGGCATACTTATTTCACGATTTCCTTAAAGGCCAATATAGAAATAGTTTGATCTGCGTCAGAGATTCAGAATGGCTATCAGATCATCTTTGATAGTGAACTCCTACATCAATGTTTAGCACAATTTCTAAAGCTACATTTTGTAAGTAACTAACAAAAAGATCTTGCAAAAAACTCTAGCAAAAACGATGAGAAGAGAGTGCAAAAGAGAAAAGTGGCTGCAAGATAAAAGCAATCACCAGAAGATTGTGTTGTGGTATTTTCTCGAATGCTTTATCTAGCAAAGCCTCAAACAGTTCGTAAGTCATAAATATGAGCAGCTTTCATCATGCTAATGAGAATGTACAAGTATAGAGTACACAGCTTAACATTACTGTCGCTGATTATTAACGGTGCATTTTGAAATTTAGTATGCATCTAGCAAATGCAAGATATGATGTGAATTAGTTTGTTTCAGTATATTTAGAGATATCTTTGCCAACAGTCAAAATGAACTAACATGAAGACTTCATAGATGGTATATTAAATGAGAAATGAAAGGAAAAAAAATGAATAGTACACGGACAACTTCCAAATCCATGTCCAAATAGATTGAGCAGGTATCTAGCTGAAAAAGGGAAAAGAGGAGAAAAGAGAAAGGTAGAACACTATTTGATATCCATGCATGTTTATAACCTGTAGAGACAAGAGGGATTCTAGAGAAGTATAATTTGAGCAAATTTACCTCTAGATAGTACATCACCCCCAAATCTTCTCTGGATGAATAATAATATAAATTTTGGAATAAAGGACATTGACACTCCATAGAGTCAAAACATGATAGGATTAATCGTCAAAAGGTCTAGGGAAAGATAGCATGAGCATTAACCATAAAACAAGTATTCCCTAGTAAAGGATAGATGAGATGTTCAAGAAATTTTTTAATAATCTTAGTAAGCATAACAAAAGGGAAAAGAATTGATTAACTTATAGAAATATAAGGAATTACCATAACAATGACCTTGGTGCTGAATGAGATCCATCCAGGAGGTCTGAACTTTCCAGAGCAGCTCCACCTCCACTAGGTGACAGGGTATTGTTATTTGTATCTGCTGCAGCTTTACCACTGGAGGCGCCAAGATCTGAAAGTTCATCAGGATTGTTCACACAGTACTTCCGCAGCCACCTATCAGTCTCCCAAAGGACATGCATAATGCTCTCTCTAGCAGAATAACCATGACTCTCAAAGGGAAGAATCACTAATCGGCAAAGTG
This sequence comes from Typha angustifolia, assembly GCF_048772165.1. Taxonomy (NCBI): domain Eukaryota; kingdom Viridiplantae; phylum Streptophyta; class Magnoliopsida; order Poales; family Typhaceae; genus Typha; species Typha angustifolia. The sequence continues at coordinate 1,848,492 of NC_133252.1, read as the reverse complement.
CTCCATGGCCTTTCAACGCATTAAAAAACCGATCCGACTACAAATATATGAGATCATTTCATAGTTTTAATCAGATCTAGCTAAAGTTACAATAAAAAAGATTCAAGCAATGCAAGATAAAAGCAACACAGCAGTATTAGTCAAGAAGTTAATATCAGTATTTTGGAAACAATGACAAATAAAATGTTTAGAAACTCGCATCCCCAGAGCCATATTCAGATTAGCCTGCCCTTCCAATCGGGGCGTTTGGCGGCCAGAAGGTTGCCATGAGTAAGGTTGGGGGACCGAAGGCAGTTTTCCGTGCACCGGACAAAACTATGCCAGATCGGATATAAAGATTGACCGGTACAAAAGCCGACCTTATTTCTTAATGGGCCTGCCGGTCTCACTGAGTTACTCCAAATGGGGGGATTCATTCTCCCTCTTTGGATGGAGGGATTAGCTCAAGGAGAATTACATAATATTAAAAAAACGATCATATTCAAATCTTATAGATAGGAAATTGAGAAAAAATTCAGAACAACCTAAAACATATGAAAAAACACATACATAGAACTTCAAAATCCCAGCTCCTGATCTAATTGGTTTACATCACATTAACATGACTAATTTCTTTCTTCAGCCAGAAATACTATTATACAGCTCTTCTTTGAACACTAGATGGATCACAATTTGCAGCAAATCATCAATGCTACCATCTAAAAATCAATTTTGAATGAAATTATTGTGGTAAGTGAGATGAGAAGGGTTTAGAGGTATAGAAGATAACCTGTAAGGAAGCTCATTGGGAAGGGCACTAGTGTAGTGTATTTGACATGTGTCAGGATGGTCACGCATAAGGTATTTCATTGATATTACGCATCTCAGAAACACATGCGCATGGACCATAAATAGTGTAATTGATTGACATACAGTTTACAGGTGACTAAAATTGATAACTTGATACAATGTTTATCACACAGTATCTTCCATAAAGATAAGGAGGGGGCATTTTAATCTTAAGAGCATTCTTCATGGAAAAGTTTTGGTGTTTAAAAGAATATGATTTAGTTGATGAGATGTCTTGAATGACAATACATAAAATAAATGGTGAGAGCCAGGAGATTAAAAAAAAAAAGAGCATGGTCCCAAGTTTCGGCCAAGTATCGACCAGATCGGGTGATACCCGATCCGTATTGGGTCGGGATCGGCAAATATGGGCTCAACTTCTCTCTTCTCTCACTCCAGCTCTTCTCTCTCTAATTTTTTTTCATTTCTTCTCTCACTTGTGCCTCATCTCTCATTTCTCTCTACTCTCTCTCTCTAACGTCTCCTTTTCTCTTCTTCTTCCTCTCTTTTATCCACTCTCTCTCGTCTAAATCTGCTGCAGTGCCAGAGTTTGAAGGAGAGAGAGACGAGAGTGGAGAGTGAGAGAGAGAGAGAGATTGAGAGAAAAAGATAAAGGGAGAGAAGAAATGAAGAAAAAAAATCAGAGAAAAAAATTAGTAAGAGAGGGAGGAAAAGAGAGATTGAGAGGGAAAGAGAGAGAAAGAGAAGGGAGAGAGAAGAAATAAAAAAATAAATTTACCTTGTAGCAATAAGAGAGAAAAAACGAAAGAAAATTAAAAAAAAAATTTTGACTCAGCAATAATAGAGATAGGGAGGAAAAAAAGAGAGAAGGAAGAGTCAACTTGGCATTCATTAAAGTTTTAAACAAGTTAATGTAATTTTTAGGTTTTAAACTTCATATGTGAATAATTATTATTTTCTTATCATTTTTCTAAATTTTTAAAAAATTTCTCATATTTTTAAATAATATTTAAAATTTATATGATTAAAAAATAGTCTGATCCGATATGGGCAGCTAATACAACTGATACGTATCGTTTTCAGGCTAGCTGATCCCGATACCGAGTTTTGGAATCTTGAATAACGGTTTGTCTCTAATGAGTATTTTCATTATCTATAATTATTTAAAACTGTGTCTGATGAGTATTTTCAATTTCGACATATAAATTGGTCGAATATAATAAAACAAACAACAATTTTAATTTAAATATAACCATAAGGGAGTAAGTGAATTTAGGCCTAACCATAAAGGGATAAAATAAATTTCCCCAAAATAAATTCACTAAGATGAAAATATGCTGCTAAAAGTTGGCTATTTAAAACAAAATTGTATTGGCATCCTGACTCTGACCGCATATCTTAAGTGCATTGCAATATCAGAACAAGTTCTCTTCAAAATCTGACTTGTCTGGTCCTTCTAGGAGTTATCCATTAAAATGATTACCTCATGACATCATCATTAACTTTAAGGAGGTTCATCCTTTAGTCACAATCTCCTAATTTTTGTCATATCCTTTCCACAATTTGTGAAAAACTCTCCCTATGATAATAGTAAAACCAAATCCGTTCAACAATGAAGGGTACCAAAAATAAGCTACAAAATAATTTCAGGCTCCAGCTAGTACTGTATAACAGCATAGCAATCCCCTTACCTGCATTGTTAATGTTCCAGAATTGTTGTCTTCTTCTCCATGTACAAGTAAAATTGGTTTCTTAATTTTGTTAGCTGACATGAAAGGACTCATCTCAACATAGATATTAGTGGCCTCCCAAAGTGTTCTGTCTTCATTCTACAGGCACAATATTGGCAGTTAATAAAAACTTATAATAAAATTTCTGAGAATGTAGGCAGTAAAGAAAGAGATAATTCTCGTAATGAGCATTAAAAGGATGGAACCTGAAATCCAAAGGGAGTTAGCGTCCTATTGTAAGCTCCAGAACGAGCAATCCCACAGCTAAAAAGATGGGGAGCATGTGCTAAGAGATTAGCAGTCATGAATGCCCCGTAAGAATGACCACCAACAGCAATTTTATTAGGGTGAGCTACCTAAAAAAATAAGGTAATTCAGATTATGAATGCAAAAGCATAGGCGCAAGTACAGGAAGAAATAGGAAAAATAACTAACCCCTCTCCTTATAACTTCCTCAACTGCAGCCTCTGCACTGGCAACTAACTGCTCTACATACCTGCAAAACATTAAATCAGATCACCATGAGAACTGAAGAAGAAAATCCTTTCAAGTTTCAACTATTTATGTTCTCAACTTCTATACTTGAGCAACAGTTACCCACAGAAGAGAGAGAGAGAGAGAGAGAGAGAGAGAGAGAGAGAGAGAGAGAGAGGAAATAGATAGTATATATGTTTTGCCTAAACATCACTATATGGTTTTTGTTGCTTCTGTTGACAGTAATCTGTATTAAATTAACACATCAGAAAGGGAGAAACTACATTTTGTGAGAAAATAAGAGGCTCGTGACAGATGACAAGCAAATTTAAGTAATATCATTAAATATTTCAGGGTTATTGTATATCACCACCTACTTTTTTCAGTCTTACTGCAGAAATGGTACTTTTTTCAGTCTTACTGCAAAAAATCAGTCTTTTGACTTTTGAGATATATTTGCATTTTGCAAAGTACCATCTCCTTATGGTTTATAAATATAACTTGTGAATTGCCAAAAAGACCAATTTCCAAACATATAAAACAAGGACTTCTTACCGCAACAAGACTAAAATACAGGTGGTGATAAAAGAAGAAAGCCCTATATTTCAATATGTTGCATACACAAGACATTCATAAGGGAAACAAACATAAACCTAGGAACTGTTAGGAAATAAAGGAGCTGAAGTGCTGAACTCATGTAAAGTCTGGAAAAATAAGAAATTTTCACATGATAATTACTCATTTGCTATTCAGTATCAAACTTATGCGAGTGATCATGAGTATATTAGTAGATATTACAATGATTCAGAGCAAACCACGACCAGAAAACTAACAATGGTAAACATGTATTATACCCTTGATGACTTGAAAAGGTAAGGATAGTAAAGATATAATGAGCTGCTAAGGAAAACCAAGTTCAGAAAGAAAACAGTATACAGCAGATTCTCATAAGGTGGTCGATCAAGATGGAAAACTTCTCTTGTAGGAGCACTTGTATAACTGTACATAGTGATCATCCTTGAGGCAATGTAAGATTCAAAGTCCAATCCAACTTTCGAGTAGCAGGATATCCAGGAAATTTTTATTACAATTTGAAACTTCACCCAAGGTAACCATACTTCAGTGAACATGCATATGGAGTACCATGATGATTAGTTGAGACAAGAAGATAAATATGAGCAGAAAACGAGGGGGCCAATATCCATGTATACATAAATATATGTGTAAACACCCACATACATTTACATATACATATACGATGGTAAGAAATACCTATCATTTGCCTCTTCATCACCTTCACCAATTATAGGGATTGTTGGGCCAGATAAAATTGCGAATCTGCAAGATAAAAAGTTAAAATTTTGTTGCAAGTAAACAAGCATACATTTCATGAATCACACATTACAAAATGAATGTTATCTTTGATTCTCAAAACAGAGAGCACAAAGCTTCTTCATAAACCAACCAGTAGGCAAACACAATCTTGAAAAATATGACTCAGTTTCTTTTTCCAAATATGACATGAACTTGAGAAGACCAAAATAGATTTTCATTGTTTGGACTTTGGACCACTAAAGGCAAATAGACTCAACTCGTTTCTTCATTCATATAAAAAGTATCTTGATAACTTCATCTAGATAAATTTATCTTGGTAAGAATCTACTAAGTAATTGATTACAAGAACAAGCATTTGCATGTACACTCAGTACGGATATACTAAATTATTTGTTTGTTTGATCTAGATAAAAGTAAACTTGATTAAGATCTTTATTGATTAAGTAACAATAGTTATAAGCAAGGATGGTCGTGCCTACGGCACTTGACACGGGGTGTGCCTATGGCACACCCCCGTGCCTAGCCGTGCCAACCGGCAAGTATGTGTGTCGGTCCGGCAAAACCACATGTCGAGCCATGCCAGTCTGACACAACATGTGGAGCTCTTTTTTATTAAAAAAAAAAGAATCTATTTCCATCAATAATCACCAAATCAACTTTTTAATATCCGTGCATATTCAATATTTCATATTGTATCATAAGAAAATTGTAAAATTTCTATTTATATAAAGACTATGTGAGATGAATGACTTTTGAATATTATCGACAATATTTAGTACAATATTCTTGTGTTATTTTTATATCAGCAAATAAAGTCTATGATCTTCCTCGTCATGCTATGTTCAACTATATATTAATTTTAATTATTAAATTATTATCAATTAATATTATGAAATGTTCAATCATTAATATTAGTTTTAATGAATATATTCAATCATATTACATGTTAAATAATATTTATATTTAATTGTTGTTTTATCTTTCATAAAATAGGTCATTTATAAAAATAATTAAAGATAAAACACTATAATGTAGGTTTTAATACATATATTTAAACTAAAAATTAAAGATTTATATGCCAAAGACTCAAAAACATCTCTAAATATCTTAAAATTTTTATTAAAAGTATTATAAATGCATGCCACCGGCATGGCACGACATGTGCCACTGGCACGGCCATCGTTGGTTATGAGTATAACATATATCTAAAATTAGCTGACTTAGGCCTTACTCAGCCACCTTTCCCATCAAGGACCATAGGGGATAAAAAAAAATATGAGAGTCCAACATGTTCCCAACTAGAAAGTAGGGGTGGCAAATATTGACCCGACTCGGTAACCCAATTTTTAATCGAGTTTGCGTGAAGTTTAATCAAGTTCGGATCGTAAACGTGTCAACCTGCCTAACCCAACTAATAATCGGGTTGTGTTCAAATTTATACCAGTGACCCGTTTGACCTATTTAAATATATGGTCGGGTCAGGTCAACCCACAACCCATTAATATATATAAACAAAATCTTTAACCAAACTTACCCTATCTCACCCTCTCACCATCTCATCTAGCCACCTCCACTAAATCACAATCCAACCTCGTCCTCTCCCCTCCACTGTCTACCTCTCACTCTCCACAATCGGCAACCGCCCTCCCCGATGCTACTTCTCACTCTCTCTAGCCCTCCTCTTCGGTGACATCCTCGCTCTCCCTTCCTCCCACGGCTACCTCTTCCCTCCACTACCACTTACTCTCTTCTCCAGCAGTTCATAAAAAAAAAGTCTCCTTTCCGATGACATCCCCATGCTCCCCTCCTCCCTCTGCTACCTTTCAATTTCCTCCTACCACCTCTCTAGCCTCACAAATCGAGTCCTTTCCCGCCTCACCTTCCTCAGCAAATCCGGGGAACTGGGAGACGCTAGAGGAGCAACTTCCTCTCCGGCGTCATCCCCGCCTCTCCATCCCTAGCTGCATCGACCACCTCTCTCGCCTTGTCTTCCTTGGCAGATCCAGAGCTCATCGCTATGAGAGCCAGAGTTGGGACTCCATGGAGGTTCGCTCCTGGAGCCTCGTTGTCGCCAATACCTCGATCTCCGCCGCCGCTTTGCCAACTTTGACAATGCCTCCACCACCAAATGTTGAGTCAGTTGAACTTTCTTTACCAAATATTGCCATAATATCGTAAATCTGCTGAATTTGGATTTGTGTAATTGCGTGACATATTTTTTGTTAGTTTGGTTAGTAATCTTGTAAATGGGTGAATACCATTGGTGTTAATGAGTGATTCGTGTTGTGTAAATTGGTGGTTAAACGTGTCGTGTGTCGTGTAAACGAGTATGTGTTGTATAAAAAATTACAACATGTTTATTAATCGGCTTAAACAAGTCGTGTCGTGTTACCCATTTAATAAACGGATTGTGTTCATGTTTAGACATTTTGACCTATTTAATAAACATATTGTGTTCGTGTTTTTACTATCTTGACCCGACCCAAATTTGACTCAACTCGAACCCGACTAACCCAACAAGATTAACGCCCTTACTAGAAAGTATATCCACTAGTGACAAAATTTCGCCAATTATTAAACTATAACTCAACCTAAGTGACAATTGCTTAAATATATTAAAAAAAAAGAAAATGCAAAGCTGAAGAAAAGTGATAAATACAATACCTTCTAGCCAACCAAAGAAGGGGAGATGTAGGACCTATGCCTGCAAATTCATTAGGAGAACCCCGGACTTGTCCAGCAGCATCTTTGCTTTTAAATTCTCCAGGGTAAGACCAAACTAGACATGGCAGAGGTCCATCTTCAGATGGGGTGTAACCTGGAGGCAAGTAAAGTGTTGCAGTAAGTTGAACACCATCCTTCCGCTGGTACCTGATCATTTCTTTCTGTAATTTTGCCAGTTGAGGATATGGATGGGGAAAGTTTGTAATCTGAAATCTCTTCTTATCTGGCCAAGTCTGCAGAAAATATTGAGTGTTTTCTGTTTTTGATTCTCTGGACGTAAGTATTTTTAGTTGGTCAATGTACAGCTCGCTGTCAGTCTGATCTGACATTAATGCGATGACAGTTTCAAAATACTTTTCCTTGTCACTTTCCCATATTCGCTCTTTATTTCCCGTATTTCTGGAGAGAGAAGTTGCCCCAATGCTGTGTTAGTGATTAGTGAATTTATTTTGAAAATGAAAGAATAGCTTACGATATATAGATAACTTACATATCAAATAAATCAAGGAATGGGACATTTCCTTCTGGTGTTGCACCAATTCCATTGAGTAAGATAGAACTTCCTTCATCTTGCTTCTTAAACTTGGCAATAACATACGTTCCTGCATGTGTTCTACGCATCATTGGTGAGCCTGGATCAGAGTATGCATCTTCTGATGATCTATCAAACAAGATACGTGGATTTACATCTTCCTTGTCTGGAGAGACAACCCATGTTCTAGTTCGGCGTGTTTTGTACCAAGATTCATAAATTAAAGCAAGGGAATCATCACACCAAGAGGTTCCACTGCAATGAATCAAAACATGTCATTGCCATGCTAAAAAAGAAAAGAAAAAAGTAGATGTAATATAGAGTAATTGAAGCATAGATACAATCATACAAATGGCAGCACATAATTATGCGAGTCTGGCTAGCTTTATAGAGTAGATGATTTTATGTGTAACCGAAGATAAGAATTTGCCGAATTGGAGCTTGTAAGTCGAGTGTAAAAGAATATTTAAAAATGGCACAACCCAGCACACCACCATGAAGTAAAAAAATGTACCCATATCGAAGATCAAGTCTATGTAAAATCTGAGGTTGTTCAACATTCACAGCCTCAGCAGGCTCCATATAAATTATATCACGTGGAGAAACTTCTACTTTTGCATCTCCTCCGTCTTGGGTCTCCACCCTGTTAAATAAACATGAGAATAAGAAGGCAAGCAAACGTACTAAAGAGTGATAATACTCTACCAGTAATTTTCCAACTGTTACTCATATAAATCTCACTAAAGTATTTAGAGGATGACCATCTTAAGAGCAACAGAATTCAACTCTTTAACCTAGCAAAGGTCAAGCTCTAGTTACAAAATTATAGGTCCTTTATGCAGGTAAACAAATGGTAATTGTAGGTAAAAATCAGAGTACCAGTTTGAATTCTACATGATTAATAAGGCAAAAGTTGTCGACAAGATAAAAGGTGACGGCCTGAAATATATCCAGTTGTGACTTCCATTTTTAGTGTATCAAAATATCCAGCACTTTCTGTTCCCCCATATTCTGCTAGCTCCGTACCTTTTCCCTGAAAGTACTTATCTGTTCCAACTAGCTGGCTGTTTGCTCTTGCATTCATCATTTCATCTGTGCTATCCCAAATTATGTAGATTATGCACATTAACATCCTTTTTTATTTTTCTTTTTTTTTAATGTCCTGGTATTGATGTACAGTATTTTATCATTTACCTATAGCTACATCCAGGTGGTGAAGAATCAACAGTGTTGCATATGACAAACAACCTAAAAGCATGAAATCTGGATATATTTTTCACAGTTTCTTAACAAAAGTTTCATGTTGGTTGTCAAGCTACCTAACTCAGTCCTCTATAAACCTAGGATTGCAAGCAATACTAGGAATTCATGTATTGAGATTCTAACATCAAGAAACACTATTAAAAGGATTTTAATTAATTATATCTAATCAACCATTTGCTAAATAAATGCTTTATGCATAACAGAAACCCCTGAAAATATGACTGAATTATGGTAGAAAAGACATCATATACCTACCCATATCATCCAGAATCAAGCCAAACTGATAAAGTTGCCGAAACTTAACAAACTTGGTTTTTTTCTGCCAAAGTGCCTAATTCTAACTAAAATTTCAAATTTTGATTGAGTTAAATGCAACTCGTCTAGCATTTCCTTTCTCCAATTGCAAACTTACCTAGCACTCGCCACTTTGATAACAAGGAATGCTGGTGACATGCAGTAAAGAGTCAAGTCCCCACCCAGCCAACAGATCTCATATATTTTTTTAGCCTTTATTTTTAGCATCATTCATCCATTGCCATCTCTAACCACTATCACTTACCATCTTTCTCATATTGTCACACAAAGTGACAACAAAGGATTACCTAGATAGATCTAGATGTTTGACAAAGCTAATTAGAGTTAGACAAAAGGGCTTGCACAAATGATATGGAACATGAGGTATGCTTTGCTTGCATTTGTTTCACATGGGAGGAGCAACTCCTACTTTTAATGAAGAAAAAAAAGATTCTCAAAGTACTTGAGATCAGTGCTCCTACATATACACAGAAAAAGAGATGGGCAATGCTTGGCACAGAAATAAACAACGAAGAGGGTGAGCATATGCATTGGAAAGTTTACAGGAACACCATAAGTTTGCACTATATTTCTAAAATTAAAATGAAGTAAAGCTATTATTACCAATATAATGTTGAAGGCTTGTCTGGCCTCCAATTGATTGAACGCTTTCCTCTGCGCACACTGTTGAAGGCAATTGGAATATCCTCTGCAAGAGGCAAATCACAGATTTCTCTAACAAACTTCCCATCAACCGTCCACAGCTCAACCTTCTTCGGAAACCTTCCACAAGGTACAATGAAGGAATATGGCCGGTGAATACAAGAAACCAATAAATACTTTTCATCTGGTGAAGGATCGAAAGATGTATATACAGCAGGACAGCCAATTGGCTTCACTGTACCATCCAACGAGACTAAGACTAGCTGTGAAGTGGTATAATAGTCGAAGAGGTCTGCATCATATTCATCCTTCAGTAGATCCTGAAAGGTCCTAACTTGAACAACATTCTGCTGCTCATTTGATTGAATTTTCGGACCAGAAGGAACCAGTGGCTTCTTTGGAGGAGCTCCACGAGATAAAGGTATTGTGGACACAAGTAATGTAGTGTCATTAACCCATACAAAACTGTGACATTACAAAGAGAAAGAATTAATAGATGAAAAAGAAAGCGAAATATGCAGACAACAAGCACAAAAATCAACCCTTGCCTGTCAAAAATTGCATTTAAGTATACATCTGGTGACTGAAAAAGTGGTCTTGCTTTTCCTGATTCAACATCTGCAATCCACACTCTTAGCTTGCTGATAGTTGTGTCATCCTGCTTGAAAAGCACTCATAAGTCAGCAATGACAGGCACCAAAGAACAGCATATGGTATGATTTGTCAAAGCAGATAAGCACCTCATCCGTCCGTATGCTGAATGATAAATGCCGACCATCTCGTGACCTAGTTCAAATGGACAATATGTGGAGTATACTAAAGATCAGCCAAATCCGAATTACACAGTAAACAAGATATTTTGGATCAGTTAAGTTAAACAAACAGATAAGGAAAAGGTGGAATAAAAAGTCACATTTATTTTTTCAATTGTGGAAACTATAACAGCAAGCCACATATTAAAAGGAAAAAGATCAAGTGTACTGTCAGGATGTAGAGGCAGCGGGAGAATAGAAAATTACCATGTAACAAAATTAATTTTTGCTCCATCAGGATAGCCATGGACCTCCTTCTCTGGCCCTAGAGTGCCATCATCCAATAAAGAGTGGATACCTATTCCGGTGTAGAAGGACCTGAAATTGCAACAAACCTTGAGCACAGCTATTCGACCATTGCAGAACACAATACATATAATTCACTATTTGCTAATAATAGTGTTTCATTACAGGAGAAAAGCTATGAACCACTTACATTCTACTCCTAGCATTATAGTTGCCATCAATTCGTACCCCAGCAAGTTTTTCCTCCGGCCTTGCAAGTTCTGTAAGCGGTGGCAAGGCTCTACGTTTCAGGAACAGGATCTTATCCCTCCCAGGGGAAAATGACAAGACAGGAAGAGGTGGTGCATCGACGATATCTTGTATTTCCTTCGGAGGAAAGCGAAACCCACCCCCTACTGCCAGATCATCTACAGAGAGGAATCTGATACTCAGTATAATGGCGTCACATATCTATATCTTAGGTCCCAACATTGTGTTTCCACGAAGAACTGAGACTTTTATATATACGTTGAGAAGTAACCGATTTCCACAGTTCTTAAAATGTAAAGGTACAACGAAAACCAACGACAATATCAAGCCATAATCCCGATGATTCCGACAGAGAGAAAAGAAGAACCCGGCATTCTCCATAACTATAAGTATCTAGCAATTCTGACAAGATCCTTAATAACCCAACGCAAAAACTTTAAAAAAAAACGTTTTTTCTTGATAAATAGGGCCGTCAATAAACGATTGACTCCTCTTGAATCTTACGGCAATAGTAATCTCAACAAAACTAACCTCTATAAACTCCACACCAGCATAATTCTATACAACATAACAACATCGACAAGAAAACCGACCCCAAAATCAATAAAAGCTACGATCTTTCTTTCCCAAAAGAGGAGACCCAAATCAATAAAAGGAGAAGACTCAAACCAGAAGAATCACCAAAAGGCTAACAAGCTATCCTCTTGACCAGAAAATTCCAATTATCAACATCACCATCGACTCCAAAATCAGATAAAGCTACAATCTTTCTCGACGAGCAAGGAAAACCAAATCAGGAAAGGCACCAGAGACGGGGCAAGAAGGCAAAAACACAAGAAATCACAAAGTGGATATGGATCACCTTCATCCTCCAGTGGCCGAGAAGGGTTGGGAGAAGCTCCACTGAGACTTCCGACGTCATTCTCAGCAGCAGAGGCGAAGCGGGCAAGCCTAGAGAGCCGGGAGGAGACACCGAAGTCTGCGCCGGACATCATAGGCTTCGCCGACTTCCTGCGAGGGATGCGGAGAAGCCTCTGCGTGGAGGAGGAGGAGGAGGAGGAGAAGTAGGCGGGAGGGGGGGAGAGGAGAGAGAACCGGTGAAAGACTTTGTGAAGAAGAAACATTATTTCGAGATGACTTTTGATGGAGCGGAGTGATTGATTGACTGCTTTCCTACTTTTGATTTTATTTTCTTCTTTATTTTTCTTTTTGACGCATTTTTGTCATTTAATTAAACAACTCCATCTGCTTGTAAAAGGCGAAAGATTCTTTGCAGGTCCGAAACGATTGGATCATCGGATGGATGGCTCGGAGAATTTATCTGCTTCCCCGGTTTTTATCTTCGTTTTTTCTTTTTCTTTTTTTCAATTATTTAATGTTGTGTTTCCTTCTGACGGCACGTGAGTTGCGCGTGCAATCTGAAAGATATCTTTATATCCAAGGAAAAACTTTCATATTTCGGTATGTATAAATTGTCCCCTGCTTCTCTATGTTTACAATTTGCTATATTTTCTCTCATTAATATACCTATTATAAAACCCAATCCATTTACTAAAGTTAAAAACTAATTCAATATTATTTTCTAAAACTCTTCCTCGAATCTTTCCTTTCTAAATCTTCTATGAAGAAGAATTCAATATTCGAAGGAAAAATTTATTCTTAAAAATGATCTTTTTCTTCTTCTTTCTTGCTTGATCACCCTCGGGGTAATAGCACAGGGATGATTCTTTTAGCTTCCCAACTCTGCTAAGGTAGTGATGATTAAATCGAGTGTACTTAAGTAGTGAAAGAGGATCACTTATGTCTTAACCAGCTCGTTAACCTACTGGTAATGATGTTTAAAGAGAGAAAAAGGAAAAATATTATACATATATATAGATATATATTACTCAGTTAGAGAAATAGCATGGCAAATGGTATAATAAAACATGGTATTTGGTTGAAATAATCAGTTAGGTTGGTCAAAGAGTCACAGGTGAATCAGGCTTCATGACAGGCCGGACTGGAGCCTTTCGAGGCCCAAATTAGTGAATTTTGTTTAGGCCCATTATTATCGTACAGAGTTTATTATTTAAAATTAAAGTCATAAGTAAAATACTAATAAAATCAAAATTTTACGTGTAGATAGAATTACCAACAAGTTTAATATTTATACATGTAAGTTAACAAAATACAACGTTAAGTTCATCAACAGTTTATTTAAAATATTTTAGATGAAAAGACGATAGATTTAGCGAAGTCCGACTTAGTTTTTATTATTATTATAATTATTGTTATACATAAAATAGTGATAGTTTATATGTAAAAAATTTGGAAGAGTAAAAAAACTTGTCGAATTTTGATTATAGTTAGAAAAGTTGAGTTGTGTTTAAGAGTTATCGGATTTGGGCGATCGTTTATGAACAGAAGTTTAACACAAGAGAGTTTCTTTTTCTTTTAATGTTGCAAATAAGAAGGATAAAAAACCTTTATTATAAAAATAGAGCCATTAAATCCACACTACTAAGAAGAAAGAAAAAGAAAAAGAAAAACGATTAAAGAAACACAGTGAATTCTCCATAGCAACCCCTCAATTAATACAACCTCTGATATATATCAGGCTTCAGTCTTCGTAGGTGCGGCACTCGTCGGCCTCCGGGTTGTCCTTGCAGTAGTTCTCCAATGGGTCGCTCCCCTTCAGCTTGTCCCTCGCGTGGCTCGCCGCCGCGCTCAGCTCCTCCACCTCGTCCCACGCCGCCGCGCACTCCCCGCTAACGGGGTCGTCCGCGCACGCCTCCTCCGCGTTCTTTATGCTCTCCGACACCTTCTCCGATATGCCCGGCGGCGTCGGCGAAGACATGGCCACCACCGCCCTCCGCCCGCGGCCCGCCATGTGGGAGTAGGAGGGCAGGACGCGCACGTGAGCTGGAGGAGGCCGCCGGCTCGGGAGGAGGAGCCGGACTGAGTTGGCCGGAACCAGGGTTGCGCTTGAGAGAGAGGAAGCCATCGAGGGGGTTGATGGATCGGTTGGTCTGCGGTGATGGGAAGATGGAGAGGGTATGTATCATGTATGTGCATGGGTGGGTTTATCGACACACGTTTCTTATCTTGTATTGGCTAGTAATATGGTGACACCTCATCATATCGTGTGGATAGGAAACAAGTATGTCATCATCATCCTATGGGAGCCAAAACATCTATACTTAACGGGTTTTGGATTTTTTACGTTCTTATCCACAACATCAAATATCTCAATATATCCTAATAGTCATCTAGGATATGTTTCATTTCATTTTTAAAAATCCCAAATAACCTATTCAGATGACTCGCATTCATGTCAAAAAATCTAGTTTGAACCTCCGGGAAGAGTTTTCGGGACTTGTTCCAGTGTAAGGCCCATCACCCTATGAATGATCTTTGATGACATTACTAGTACTTGTTTCTTTCTACTTGGGATTTTGATGGAGTTGAACACCTGCAAGGTGTACTATCTTCTATATATTTCTATGTCAGCTAATCTGCATTGCTGCCATGGCTTATAGCTTGGCTTAGTTTCTATGATTTGGTCATTGCCGTTGATATATCAAACAGGGATCACTCTCAGAGGTGGGAAAGTCCACAGTTTTTAGCTCGTTAAGATAACATCAAATGGAAAACCAAAAGTTTCTCACCTTTCATAGAATTGTGATAAGTAGTAGGTGCCCTGCTGCTGTTATGTGGCCTCACTTGATTAGCATAGAGATCTATGAGTTCTTATGACATTCTTTTGCCACACTTGCTACCTTTGATTGTATTCATGCAAGACTTTCTTCTTCTTCTTTTCTCTTTTGTCCATAAGATCGACTCACAGTACTAGCTAGCGGCTCATGTTGCCTGAATATTTTCAGGTTCGAATTTCAACTATAACAACTTAATTGGGATAAGTATAAAAGTTGAGTGGACTTTGTACTTGTTATTTAGAGAACTCAGTCTGGATCAGGGGTATTGATGCAATATCCAGAGGATGATTGATTGGATCCTTATTGCTAATCTTATCTCTCTTTTTTCTGTGTTGCAAATATGATTTATAATTTGTGACTTGACCTTGTACTTGTTATAACTTATACTTTTCAGTGGACAGTACATACAGAGCACTTTGTTAACATCAATGGCTACAATTGGTTGACTTTTATGTAAGGAATGAGACAGCCATCCAATAGAGATACAACCACAACCCTTGTATCAAAGGCATACAATTACAGTGATTGATAGATTAGGTCATGATAATGTCATTCAAAGAAAAAAAAAATTTTAACATTTAGGATTTAGAATTTATAGATTAGGGTTTAATGACCTTTGACAAATGCTTCTACCTATTATCATAGCCAAAATTAGATCTATATACTGCGAACCATCTTTTATCATTCAAGTCAGCTGTAATTTACTGTAGGCTGCACATTAGAGGTGCCTTCCATCTGCTATGAATATAATAAATATAAAGGTTTATATTATAAGATGCTGATCTTGATTAATTGCAGCCAGCTAGTATACAAATATATTATTACTTGTAATAAGATTCTTCAAGTGCTTTGCACGCCAAATGATTCTAATTCAAGAACATGGCATCATGTTGGATATAATTATTTGGTGATGTCAAATCCTCTCTTTGAAAAGTTTAGGCATCCAAACAGAAGACCAGTTTCAGGTGCAACTCTGATCTAAGAAAAGAATCTAATGAGATCAACTATGCAGGAAGGCACATGACAAGTAGCTAAAGCTTTTTATATGCTTCAGTTCATGTGCAGAAGTTTTACTGTTCACAAACATTCTAAATCTAAACTTCTATGAAGACTGCTGCAAAGACTCGCAACTGATCAATCTTTGCAAAAGTTTGCAGGACATCATATCTCTATCTGAGAATAAAACTTAGCTTTGAATCCAGAAGCAATCAAGTTCTACTGCAACTTGATGAATAGGTGCATCCCAGAGCATTGGAAAAAAATTAGTTATATTAAACATTCTCTTATCAGACATCTAATACAACAGCTGCAAATAGCACAAACCAACATTGTGAACTGAATTCAAGCATCATCTGAACCAAAATACAAAATTTAGTTATATTAAACATCTAATACAACATGTGCAGACAGTAGCACAAGACAACATCACACACTGAATCAAACAACAACAGCTGGAGGAATCATAGACGAGACTAGACAAACACATAATGAAAACTGATGCAAGAAAGCATTACATGGACTGACAACCTAACCAACTGACACCAAGCAACATAGACTTCCCAGACAGAGCCCATGCATCAGAACTGGAACATGTCTGCAGCTGCCATGATCGGCTGCGCCGGGCAAGGGAGCTGCCACGGCCTCAGGAGTGGATCTGGTATCTCGGGTATATCCATCGGCACGCCGCTGACCTCCTGGAGGCACCGGAGAATCGAGTTCAGAGACTTGAGCCTGTCAGTCAACTCCATCACCTGTGCTCTCATGACATTGTTCTCCTTCTCGAGATTATGATACTGCTGGGTTATTATGTTGACCTTCATCTCAGTCTGGATGTTCTGAGCTTTAAGTTGAGCTCCCAAGTTTAACAGATCGTCCAAGTGCTGCTGCTTCTTCATACGGGATCTTCTTGCCGACTCCCGATTCGAGAGCATCCTCTTGCGCTTGCGGGTGTCGGCGAGCTGCGAGTCCTCCTCGGGACTGGACGCGCGGCGGACGGGCAATGAAGACATTGGTTTTGACAAGGATTTCTCAAAGCTAGTAGAGGCTCGAAATGGCGGAAAGTTTAGATTTTTACTCTAGTTGGGAGGCTATTAGACTAAATTGGACTAGAGATGAGGACTCACTTCATGAGAAAACGTAGAACCAGTAGAGGAATGCGACTGAGAAGGAGTGGAGGAAGCAGAATCGGCAGCGTCGGAGGATGGGGGTTTCCATAAAAAGTTAGAGAAGATGGGATTTAGATAACATCGAGAGAGTTACGAAAACTTCTCACAAAAGTGTGGATCTTGGACTTGAAATCCCAAGTAAAAACCCCAACAAAGATCGGACTTTGGGAAGTGGCTCTTGCCTAAATCGAGAGATCGGTTGAAGAAATCAACCCAGAGGCAGAGAAGAACAAACTAAATCTAAAAAGGAGGAAACTTTTCAAGAGAAGAAGAAGAAGAAAAACTTATCTGGAGGAGAACCCAAATCGCCTAGAGAGCCAAAGTAGCCAACAACCGAAGGGAAGTATAACAGGTCTCAAGAAGGGCAAGGCGAGGGCTATTTATGGATGGGGATGGGGGCATTCTGGGAATTAAAGGCGGAATAATTCCACTGTTTCTAGCGATAATTTATTGACCCACTTACCTATACGGTGGCATTTTGATTAGAACTTTCCAACCTACCATTGTGGAGTTTTTAAGTGTTCTAGGTATTCACACCAAACATTGTCCCAGATGGATGAGTAGTAAATTTATTTCCCCTGTAGCCGAGTAGGTTAAATTTTAGTCCACTTAATGCTCTATCAAAATTTTCATTGTAATCCTTAGTCGTTAATGAATTATTTCGCCTACGAATTTTTTCTCAAAATAATAATAATAATAATAAGTAATTTTTTATAATGAATTCAATCGTTAGTAGAGAGATCTCTTAGCAAGTATTATGGAATACAAATGCTTTTCTATCTATACGTATATGAAATCGTTTGCTTAAAATGTTTAAATAAAATTGTTATCTTAGATAGTAATTTTAAAAAAAATTTGAGAAAGAGGATAAATGTATTATTTAATTATGGCGGTTACAATAAGTGCCACCGAACTCAACGAGCAAAATTTGTATCTAAAGTTTAGGAAAGGATCACTCATAGATATATATGAAACTCTTGTTTCTAATATAGTTGGCAAGTCAGCTGGCTGCCCCCTATTAGTCTCACGATATATATGATTAATTTTAGAGAAAATCCATATATCTAATCATTAATAAGGATCACAATAGACTAAGATGCTAGGTTGAGGCCCTTTGTGATATTTACTAAAAGCGAGGAATCCTAATCGATCTTTAAATAGGTAATGTTCTAGCTTCTAAAATATAACATTATATTTTTAAACGCAAAAGCTTCGGTGGAAATAGTAGAGTGAAAGAGGCGGGAACAATAATAGTAAATCCTTTACAGGGGAGTTTATTGGGACTCCAGAATTAACCGTTGTAGCTTAAACTTAAAAACGTGGACGAAAATATTGGTATTCATGCTGACCAAAACTCGACTAAATCAGTAAATAAACTATCACCTAGTTGAATGCATCGTTTGATATGCAGACTTTCAAATATACAATAGTTTCAAAATTAAGAAGAAAGTTAGAAGGGGATATTCTTGAGATATTCATAGAATACCCATCTCTTTGGGTATCCCATGAATTAGAATAGTGGTCATGGGCTTAAAAAGTTAAAAGTTTCCTTATGGTATAAGGTAAAGTGGAAAACACATAGATTAATGGAGCATTACAACACCACTCATGCAAGTGACCACTATAAATGGCAGATGTTAAAAAAATATACTTAAGAGAAGGGGGAAAGTTAGGGTTATTGTTTTGGATTGGTATATTACTGATGCAAGTTAATTTACTTAGATTAATAACTTGACCATGAACTAAGAATTGTATACTTGAGTCAAACCAAATATTCATTGAATTGAGTGCATTCCGAATGAAAAACTCCAAAGTCCTTGTGGAAAAAAGGGGAGATGTAACAAAGAGAGAGAGAGAGAAGGAAAGAAAGGGAGTGCAGTCCCTTGGGCAATTTAAATATTAGAAATAAAGGCAATTTGAGCCTTTTGGACGGTGGCCATTGATGTCATGAATTGCTATGTTGATTTCAAGATTGATTGTATTAAATATGAGAAATCTGTTCATCTGTTTTATTCAGAAAATATGGAGAAAGGTTAAAAGATAAATGAGATTGCCATAGAATATTAATGGGATTATATACTTTGATTTTAAATAGTTAACCATAGAGTTGAACTATAACAAAGAGCGGGTAACAATATGATTCTAAAAGTCGTAAAAAATTTGATTGAAAAATAAGTAAGCAAAGTAAATAAACGTACAGATTACATGTTTAAATATTATGTATAGTCGAGTTTCGCGTCAGATATTATCTCCTTGAGACCGATTCGCTTTTCATCAATTATTTCTACAATTCGACTGTCTTATGAACTAAAACAGTGCAGTACTTTATTTCAAATACAAAAGCAGAATACCTGAAAATATATGAATAGAATGAAATTTCTATGTATGCCTAAATGCAAGCTTGCTTTCTATTTATAGAAATAAATAGCTACGATGAAGAAGTGTATCATCTCAAATACAAAAGTAGAATACTCGAAAATATATGAATAGAATGAATTTTCTATGTATGCCTAAATGCAGGCTTATTTCCTATTTATAGAAATAAATAGCTATAATGAAGAATTGTATCCTTATAAGGACATACATTTTTAACGAAGATGTGTGATTATGAAACGATGCATCTTCTCATATGAAAAAACACATCTTTTTATTTCATCTAAAGATTCAGACTCAGCTGCCACTTTAGACCAATTTTTATTTACTCTGTGTTATAAATTTAAAGGAGTAAATATATGATATTAAAATTTAACTTTTAATATATAATTTTTTAATCAATTTTCCAACAAAGGAGACGGAAGAATAAGAATCTAACTAACTAGCTTGCAGTTCATGTCTTGTTTTTATCAATTATTGAGTAGCTGTTGAGTGTTTAACCAGACAATTAAATTTCCATGAAGAAATACTAATCTAATGCACTAAGATGACACCCTGATAGAGGCAATTAAGGTAATAACAAATTGCTTTAAAGAATCTGAAAGGAATCTAGATAAGATGCAACCGACACAAAGCAAAAAAAATAGAACAAGTTAAGAATCTTCAGCGGTGGGTTTGAATTATGAATTACTTATCTTATGTTAATTTGACACTTTCATTAAAAAAAATGTACGTATATGATGACACTAGAAAAGGAAAGGTACAAAATAATATCTATGTATATGCTAGTATACGATCAAAATTACATGTTGAAGAGAAGAACTATGGGCGAGATAAAGCTGATATCTAGTGGGATCTGACTCAAAGGGAAAACTGGATACTTTTTGGGACCAAGGAACATAGAGATATTTGAGTAATTAGAGATCCATCTTTCTTGTACTTTTCCCTACTAGAATGCATGAGAATTGACCTACGAATCCACCAGATCAATCTTAATAATAATGATCAAAATCATCAGATTAAATTTCAAATAAAACTACATCTAATTAGTCGTAGGGTCCAAAATGCCCCCAATTGGGTCGAGCTCGAGTCGGTCCTCAGAGTCATTTGACTCGAGCCCCATGAAACCTTTCAGTGTTTTTGGACAAGCGTTAGGCTCCTTAATTAAACTATTCTATTAATATAGACACTGTCACAAATTTTTGGTAGCACATCGAATTTTACTTAACTATGTAAAATTTTAGACTTACATGTGAATGAGAGATTATTTAGTGTCGTATCAAAATAAGACAGTTTTGATAAAGTTTTAACTTCTTTCTTTCCTGGATCGAGAGTCCTTCACATTGCTGTCATTCATGGCATATCTCTTTTTTCCTCTCCTAGCCAAGTGGTTAGGGAAAGAGAGAGACTTTACTCAATCATCCTCTCCAAGGTTTTCGTCTTGTCGTCACTCTCTTATAACTCACCAACTGCTCTAAACATTTAAACTGTTATATTTTTATATTTTATATTCTAACACTCTTGAGGCTAAAACATATGAAAATTCATATTATTAAGCAAAAAATGGGCATAATAGAATTGATGCATGACCTTTCTAGTCTATACTATGCTAACTCATTAAATTACTCTAAAAACTTAAACTATTAAAAAATAATAATTTTTATATTTTATATTGTAACACTCTGCATGCTGAAGCACCGCTGCCTCCTTTCAACTGCGAGCAAGGAGCAACAGTTCTCTCTCTCCCCCCCTCTCCCTACTTCTTACTTGCAAATTGGGCTTGCCTGGCTTGTAGACCTGCCAATAATGGACAGGGAGGGCTGGGTGCGAGTTAAAAAGAGCCTCTCATCAACCTCTATCTCGTCTTCCCGTGACAACCGGAGGTGGACTGGGGAAGAGTCTTTGTCGAGCCATTACATCCAAACACTACCTTAATTTATCTCTGACCTTGGTGGGGAAATTATCCAGCTACTAACTGTATGTGAACAGTGAATTGGACCAGTTTTCTGTAGCATATAATGCAATGAGCTGAATTATAATTTTCCAACTTTGTACAACGACTACGCAGTAGGAACCAAGAAGACGAGACAAGCTTCTTTACTAGCATTTTGATTGCCGTGCCCACAGTCTACATACAAACCTGCCATGATTCGGATTAAATGCCTATTAAGTGGATGATGTTTGATCCTTAGTCCCACATCGCCTAATTTATATATTTTTCCCGCCTATATATATGCGTAGAGTGACTTGAATGGCTCATCTTTCTTTCAAGGGTCCGCGAATATCTCCCGCTCTCAACGGTGGAAGGTCAACGGGCCCATTAAATCCGGCCCAATATGGCCTAATGGGTAGACTTTAATCGGACCATCACTCTTTTTATTGTTTTTGGATTCCATGCCCGAGAGATCCCACTCCCTGAGATGATTGGTGCGTAAAATTTGTTAAGTATAATTTTATGTACATTTCTTAAATATAAATTAAGTACGTGTATAATTAACTTACATTTTATTGTGAATAAATTTATACAAAATTTTATATTTTACTACTAACTATAAATAAATATATTAATTATAACATAAATTTTGATTTAACTTATACAAAATTTGATCAAAATATACACAAGTAAATATTTAATTGTAAAATATATTTTTAAAAATATTAATTTATAAATAAATATTACCAAAATCCCCATTAGCTAACTTTAGCTCCAAAACCAGTTGAATAATAATAATAATAATAATAACAACAACTAAATGGTTGTAAGCCTGTAGCTTTGTGGTCTTAGTTTATACTTGAATTTGGAGGCCACTTTTGTCTCCTAGAGAAGCCTTAGCTATGCTATGTGAAAAGTTCTATTTCTTCTCTTTCTTTCTTTAATGTTTTTCCTGGAAGATTGCAAGAGCCCAGAAGATCTCAACTCCTCATGAGATTACTACCCTCATCAAATATCTCACAAAAGATTCGGTTGGAACTCTATTGTGAAAGAGACTATCAACAATCTCACATCAAGTAGTGCATCATCCTATATATGGGCCCATAAAATGGACAGAGGCAATGATAGTGATAGTATATAATGGCCGTCAACCTCATCCTCCTATTTACTTTTGGTTTGATACCCATTTCATGGCCATGCAATCATGGATTCCATCTCCCTGAGAGAGATCCCACTCCACTTCACAAAAGAAGACTAGAGTTGGTCTCCATTGCAGGCTTCTTGAGCTCCAAATCCACCAAGTCTCCAATTGTTCACTTTTTTAACTTATATTCTCTTCTCATATTTAATCTCTTTTGCTTTCATGAGTTGGCATTTGATTGGATCAGCAAAGAACCTTTTCTTCTCTATAATTTGATACATTATTCATCATCTATGCATGGATTTGTTTGCTGTAAATTAATTAATCCCCCAACAAATCAACACCATCTACTTTAAAAAGCAGTTTGAATCACTAGTCATCAGTGCACTCCCTCAGTTCTATAGTTGAAGTAATAGGGGCATAAAGCTAGAAATAAAGTGGATCATATTAGCATGATATTGATTATTAAAATGAAGATTTAGGCATAGATTATGTTATCTTCATGAAGTCATTCTATTCGTTGCACCTGAAACCCCACCTTCTTTTAATCTGAAAACTTAGAACAAGAAAAGCTTGGAATTTCTCATCATCTAATATTCTAGATATGAAATTAATTCTGCACATACGATATTATGAAGACTAACTATGGCAATAGACCATATAAATCTTTTGCCTCATAGAGTAAGATTCTAAAAGTTGTTAGCTAATCTAGCTGTTGATCCTAGTGTCAGATCTGATAAGATGCATATCTTTAAAAGGCAACATGGTAACACCCAAATCTATGGCATTTTCTCTTTCGGATAAGATCTAAAGCATGGTTTAACAGCCACTCGATGAGGTTAGGAGAACTGGTGAGATACAAAGAGTTTAAAATACTACTATCTTAAAAAAAATTATATTAAATTATGTTAAATATAAAAAAAAAAGACTCGAATATTTGTGAGTAGAAGATAAAAGTGGAGTTATGATAATTAAACTATAGGAATATGACTTTTATTAATTATAATTGCCTTTAAAATTTAAAACCAAGTAGTGAGAGAAAGCAAAAAGGATATTGCCTTTTTCTTTAAAAAGCTGAGAAATTAACTGTAACTTTTAAACCGATCTAAGTCTGACACTGACACTGGGAGAGTCATTCAAAAGAATATAATCTACCTCTCAACCAGTAGTCAGTTAAAGAGACCTTATCCAACTCATTCACCTTTTCTTTCCTTTTTTTAAACGAATAAAAGGAGCAAATTATTTATAAATTTCTTGCATTATTGATATATAAAATATAATCCCAAGACTATCCTATGCTACATGAAGCATGCCTTATTAATACGTCATGCAAACAAACTTCTTATTTTAAATCACGGAGATAAAAGCGTTCACATATGAGGACCCCTGATTAATCTGAACTTTTTTATAGAATTAAAGAATATTCTGAGAAAAAAATAGACTACTAAAAGATGTAATCTTTACTAGGCGAATAAAAATAATAAACAAATCGTGCTAATTAACTTCTAAATCATCAGTAATTTTATATACTAAATGTATCTTATATATATATTTATATATATAACATATTTGTTTAGTAAAATGTCAGCTAGTTTTTCTTTTGCAAATATGTGATTAATATGGGGCTCAATTTGTAAATACGAAAACAAATCGAGTTAAGATGAAACTCTAGGTAGAATAGAGGTAGTCAAATTTATTTTTATTTATTGCAAGACTGTAAATAAATTTTATTTTAGTTAGGATTTTGAGTTGAATTTCGAATTCAAAAGATAAAATCGTTTTTTTTTTAATGAATAATTGGTTTGTATGGAACCATCGCTCTCTCCTGGTTGCATGCAAGTTCTAGTAAGTACCCAGACATGGCACACTTTTCTCCGCAAAAGGTCTACTACAAGATCCTTATATAACGAACTCCCCCACTCCAAAACCAACTTCCTCTTCTCCTAATCCTTCTGTCTCCCAGTTCACGACTCCTTGTTAGTATATTCTTCTCTGCTATCCATCCCAAATTTCTTGAGTAAAGAGACCGTTTTGATATCTAAAGCTTGCTTCTTTCCTCTTCTTCTTCTTTTTTCATTTGCAGAGTCTAAGGATGGAGTTTTTCAGAGATGATGATAGTGATATCGTAGAGTGGGGAGACGATGTTTTTGATATGCAGATGCTGATGGCAACTCCGAACTCGTCGGAGGGGGGCGAGGCAGCTCAAGTTAGCATCATGCAAGAAGAGAACTGCGAGGATGCAGACCCTGAAAAGGTTTTTGTTCCTTCTCTTGATGCATTGTGTCTCTCCCCTTTTCGTTTTTCAACTGGTTTTTGAGTGATTTTTATAAGATGGGGAGTTCTTGAGAAGAGGGCATCTCCCAGTGTTTAAAATTAATAGCTATCTACATTGTGAATAGTGGGAATCTATAATCTCACAAAGTCCCTCCTTTCTGCTTCTTTCTCCATAGTCTTTTTTTTTTCTTAGCAGGTGATAGGATGCTAAGCAAATTGAAGAGGTAATGAATTTTAAATTAAATTTCCTTCATGATTTGTTTTTTCTTGCTATACTAGCATGTGAATAGATTGAAATAAAATTTTCCCATCAACCGAGAGAGAAGTTCATAAGAGACATTAGATTCTGAAGAAATTTGTGTTTGTAAAGGATGCACTTTAACTAACTTGTTAGTTTTATGTATTGTTGCATATATATCTCAGATCATGTTTAGATATAGTTTGTCTACTTTTTTTTTGTGTGCAGAAAGTGTCGAACACCGACATATCAGAGGAAACTAGTCCTCTAGGTTTGTCATTAATGAAAACGCCGTCCCTCTTGGATTCGGTTCACAAGATTCTCAATCAGGAAAATGTGGATATTCCAAGCAACTCGAGGCAGACAACTAAATCCAGAGGACCAAATGTTCCTAAGGATGATAGGAAGGCGGTAAATTTTCCTGCAAAATTGATTATGATAGGTCCATGGAAGGTAAGTTGCATGCTCCTTTTTCTAACAAACAAAAGAAAACAAAACAAGAAACAAAAGCAGGCTTTCCGATGTACTTCATTAATTTTTGATTCTTGACTGTGTGGTTATAACTTAGATGCGTTCAAGAAACCAAGGTGATATAGTGGTTAAATTTTACATTGCTAAAGAAAAACTTCTATGGGAGATACTCCAAGATGGATTGAAGAAAAAGATCCAGTTCCTGTGGGATGATATTTCGGCGATTTCAGCAGTTTTTCTTAATGAGAAAGGCAGCAATTTGGAAGTGGAGGTTTTTTTCCTTGCTCCCTATATATATAGTGCAATAAATGATGAATTTTCTACTTGAAGTTATCAAAATTTATCCTTCCCTTTTCTTGCCGTTAAGCATGACAACTTTTTCTTCTTCTTTCAATTCAACAGTTAAAACGACAACCAGCGTTCTATCAGGAAATTGATCCACTGCCAAGAAGGCCTACTTACTGGGAAACAATTAAGGACTTTACAAATGGCTCTGCTTCTAAATGGAGGTAGATGGAGTAGTAGCAAATCAATGATTTTTAGCTTAAGATAATTCTATACCTGGTGTTGTGGGTTGTCTCTGAATCTTCTTAATTCTTGACTAGTAATTCTAGTCTTTTCCTATACATCTAACTGTATAACATGAGAAAAACTTGGGCTTCTTTAAGTTCTGCTAATAATTCTTATAACTACAATTTCAGGAGGCACTATCTTGAATTTGATAAAGGAGTTCTGGAGAAGCACTATGAAAAGCTTCTGCGACATAATCCTCCTTTACTTGCATTGAGTCAGAAACCATTCTGTTGCAATTCTCCATTTTTTGAGTCAATCAACCTCCGCACATTAAATTGCCCTTTCGCTGCTAAACTACCATTTGACGAAAAATCTGCGATTCTACCTCATATGAGCAATGGAGGAGATATCTACACTCCTACATCACAGATTGGCATATTAACATCTGATGAAAAATCTGCGATTCTACCTCATCTTAGCAATGGAGGAGATATCTACACTCCTACATCACAGATTGGCATATTACCATCTGACAAAAAATCTACGACTCTACCTCATCTTAGCAATGAAGGGGATATCTACACTCCTACATCACAGATTGGCATATTGACATCCCATGGATCGTCCATTGATGCTAATTATCAATTTTCATGTGTGAAACCGGAACCTCACATTATGCAAATGAATCCACCTAGTTCAGGTACCCCTTTCTTGTCTGCAGTTATCAGGTAGTTCTAAATGTTTAGAATGTTCTCTTGTCCTTCATCTTATTTTTCCTGTATTATTAAATTTACTTCAAGTTCTTCCTATCCAATGTCATACTCTTTCAAAATGCATTACTCTGATAATATCTTATTTATGTTTTTTTTAACCTAACCTCTAAAACAAAATGCTTTGCGTGAATGCAGTAAACAGCTTAGCATCATTCAATTGCGAATCATGGATGTACTCCCTGAGCAATATGCCTCAATTTAGCAATCAAAACAGTCAAACTATGAGTTATGCTGATGCGATGATGAATCACCAAATCCAACAATCCTCAAATGTCTACACAACTGGGGCGCCTATTTATCCTCCTCCACAGACCTTTAGCAATTTAGCAACTTATTCAAATGAACTGAATTCGCTTTTACTGGAGCAATTCCACAGCCAATAATTTGAGGAGCATTGATAAGTTAGCAGGACAAATGTACTATAATTAATGAGGCAAGAGTTTGGCAAAAATGTTATTTACTGGATCACTGGTAGATATTACGGTCATAGCTCGAAACATTATGGCATGTAAGCAAACTCGTACTTTGTTTGATAAATAGTCTTTTTAATCTTATTTTTCTGTACGTTACACAAAATCTAATGGCATGTAAGCAATGAGGTTTGATATTGAGTTAGAAACCAGTTACATTCAAGTCAAACACAGCTTAGACTTTAAAAATTTTTGTTATTAGAGTTGTTTCTGTTGGATGCTAGTTTCTAGGGGCAGTTTTGGATTAGGTAGAATCAAAATGCAAAACACTTTGGTTTTGGACGAAACTTCAAACTATGTTTACAATGCAACAGGATTGCCAATCAGAATCCTCTGGTGGGATGGAGGCTGGCAGTGACTTTCTGTAAATTCTATGTTCTATTGAGAAAGGGGCAGTTAGACTTTTATTTCTGCAGCTTGTGATCTGCACTTCTGTAGGAACTGGAGAAATGCATAGGCTATTATATCTTGTTTTGTTTCCGCAATCATTGTATAAACTACAAAGGTAATCAATTTTGCAGCATCTAATTCTCTTTTGCTTTCTTCCTACACAGTAATGGTAGCTGATCAAATGGGTATTTGGAAGTTGATTTAATTGTCTGAGGGAAAGGCTGAGAAATTTAATTGTCTAGCTTAGCATCAATTCATTACCCAGTTGGTTTTGCTGTTCTTAAACCTATGCTTTACTGATTCACCTATTAGTTTGCATCATTGATTTTTGATAGATATGCCAAATTATTCAGACTGCAGAGCTTACACAATCACAAAAACCATCCAAGTAAAATGTGCAGATTGAAACTCTTATGAGTAAGAGTACATAAAGGAGTACTAATTAGCTAACTAAATATAATATGAATTGCATAAAACTAAGTCTCCAATCACACAAATCTGCTTAATTTAAATGCTTTATTTGCTTTCTTTTTGCAAGATAACTATGCAATAAGAAACAGTAAGGTTTCCAGTTGCACCTATATGATCAAGTAATCCATGACTGTTGAATGATATTGTGCATATATTCTTCATGTCCAACTGCAGGACTCAAACTGATAACTTTGATTGGAATTTTATGCCACCTAGCTGTTATAGAAAAAACATTGCTCCCAGGAATCTTCAATTACTTGTGATACAAACATTCTAACTCCAGCCAGGGGTACAAGCAAAGAATAGAGAGGAATAAGGGGTATATAAGATAGCTCATAGTATTCTGTGGAAAGGAAATAAAGTTCTAATTCCTTACCTGTCAATTATTTAGGGAATAAAAAAAACCCTTTAAATAGAGTATGACATTATCATCATTTATAAGTCAGAGACATTTCTAGCAAGAGTTTATCAAATTAAGAAAATTATTCTTTGACTTAGTTGGCGATCGATGATAGAATTTAGAAGTACAGCCAAAAGCCATGGAATAATTAACTAGCTCTTATCCTGAATTTAGTTAAAATTCACTGCACTATTAAGCATCAAAGATCTGTGGGGTGCTTAATGGATAAAGCTTGCAGTCTATCAAGAAGTCAAATTGCTAACAGGAATATAGGGTTATCAAATAGACTTAAGGTTGAACTTAGCCTAATACTGAACAAATTCGTGTTAGCTCCGAATAGGATTATCGAATTGTAAATTTGGAGAAAAATTAAATAAAAATTGAGGGCCCATATTCGGGTCTCGGACCAGAATCAAACTCATTACGACCCAAGCCTGCCTTCTTGGCCCATTAAATCACACATAACAATTATAAGACCAGTTTAGATTGGAACATATCAATCAATTGGTGCATAATTACCCTACTATTCACCACAAGATCTCTAATAATTTGCACATAATTGGTATTACATTTTGACATTAACTTAATAATCATAACCTTTTTAGGTGTTTTCCCCTCTAATTTACCAGCCACTAAAAGGGAGTGACTCCTTGGCTCGCACCTAAAAAGGAGGGAAGTTAAATGGTGGGAGAGGTTTTATAGCCGTTATAAATTCAAATATTGAATGTGCTGACCATACTATAGCTAAATTCCCTTGGGCTAAATAAGAAAAATAAAAGACGAGAAGCTCGCCCATCTCCCCTTTAGTATGCTCTCAAATGATAAACTCACTCCTCCTCTAACAAAACAAACTTCCAAGTGTACACCTCTCTATCCACATCTAAATATCTAAACAGTACGTTCCTTTTGTACAAATACTGTCTACAGTATACTCGTATGCTAAAAAAGTTTCAAATTAATTTTGTATAAATGTCCATAAAATCTATGTCCCTATTTTGAAGTAGATAATATGCAAAACCTGATGACCCTTTTGAAATATCATCACAATTTTCCACTCTCATAGGGGTTTTTTGTTTTGTTTAATTAGAAGTTCCACAGTTAATGGTCATAAATCATAATTAGATGACAGAAAAATCAGGGGTGAATATAACACATGGAAGTGACCGGATCCTTGGATTAACTCTCACCGCCATGGAGACTATATATATATATTTATGGGAAACTTGCATTTAACGCCTTCTCTTTTCACCTATTTGTGGTTTTCGCCCTGTATATTTAATATTTACAAATCCAGACTTATGTTTTACTTAATATGGACAGACAATATATTGAGTTAGATTAAAATTAATTCTACTTTTAATAGATGATATAGAAATAAAATATATTCTTCACTAGAAACTATTTTTTTAATAATAAAAATGCTCCTATCTTTCTTCTTTTTTTTGTAAAGTTTGAGGAGATTTTTATCTTCTTTCTTAGTTAAATGTTTAAAATAAAAAACAATTTGAACCTCAGAAAAAATAAAAATGAGTTTTCTTAACCTTCCCTATCTTTTTTGTTTATATATATATCTCTTGAGAAAGAGATTGTGAGATAGTTTATATTGGATAAGGATAATTTAGTAGTTTTCAAAATGTAGTTAACTTAATTTTAGAGGTTAGTTAAGTTAACAAATATGAAAGCTGAATATTTTCTAGGAATATTTGATAAATACTGGGTTTTCTTTTAAGTGCAGTTAGTTTAATCTTAGAGTTTAGTTAAGTTATAAAAATGATAACAGAATATTTTCTATAAATATTTGATAAAATATAGGGTTTAATTTGAAAATATTAAACTTAAGGGTGTAGATCACAAAATGCGATTTTCCTATGTTTGTTTACATACGTCTCCGTCTCGGTCTCTCTCCTATATTAAAGGCGAGAGCGGTGACCTTATCGCTCTTTATTTTTTATTTTTTATTTTTACCGTAATTCCGCTTTTCGCCCTCCCAGCCCCCAGGTAGAAAAAAGAACAGAAGAAAATAAAAACTCCCCCAAGGCCGAACCCGAGACGAGAGAGGGAGAGATAATTCGACGATATCCTTGAATCATCGCCTCCCTCGCGCTTCGAATCGCCGACTTCCTCCCGTCCTGGCCGTTCCAGCCCTTGGATTCGCCCCAAGATCGGCGGCGGCTATCGGAACCCTCGTAGGAACTCACCCCTTTTTGCTTTGCCCATCCAGTGGGGAGATCCGTCTCGATAGGGCTTGTGGAGAGGAAGCCTCTTCCGCCAATTCGAGGAGGTTATTGATATTTAGGGATTAGATCTTGCCTGGGTTTCTCTGGGGTTTGGATTTTGTTTAATTTAAAGGGTTTCGCGGATTGGGAGGGTGGGATATTGGTGTTCCTACTGATTTTAATCTCGAAAGAAATGCGGCATGGAGAGAAGTGTTGTTAGGTTTTGGAAGGGCAGAAGGGTGGTCGCTATTTCAAGCAATTGCTCGCCTGGGTGAGCTTTCTGGGAAGCAGTCGTATTTTTTTATGTAAGCTTTTAATCCTGTTCTTCTTTTTTCGTTTATAATATTGCTATCCTTTTCTTTTTGGAGTTCTTGCAAGTTACTAATAATAGTTGGGCGGGGTTTTATTGTATTTGCAATTAGGGTTTGGATTAACTTTGGGATTTTTTTAGATTCTCTAGAGAGTTTTGTTCCGTATCTAATGTTTGCCTCTCTAATTTCATATTGTGCAAGAGAAATGTATATAAACTTGGTATTTATCTGGTTTTTAGTTATATTTACGATGTAAATTCAAGAAATTTAAGTTTACAAGGGGCATTCTCATTAACTTGGTACTGAGATTTAACATAGCATCACCCTTGTTGGTCGATGCCATGCAGAGCAAGTGCATGAAATCTCCTGATGTAATTTTCTTTTCTTGAATACATACACATCTGGCCAAACTCATTATATTTGGTTGGTGTATGTAAAGTTGAGGCGGTTTTAATTAGTTCGCTAATTTGTAATTATTGTTAATCTGTTATGCTAATAGAATTAATTGCTAATTAGTGCTAGAGGAATTAAATAACTGATGTTATTTGTAATTCTTTCACTAGCTTGAATCTTGATTTTTGAACTTTGAAATGTAAATATCTTTCACTGTGATAAGAAATTAGCTAATTAGTAATTACTTTTAATATGATATGCTAGTTATTTTATGCTATTTATTTTTAATATTTAGTTATGATTCTTGTAAACTTGTTATTATGGTTGTAAAGGATGAATCATGATTATGTTATTTGATGTTCTAGTGTAGTGTATTATTATAAATTATATATATTATATTAGTATTAAGATTTTATTATATATATTAATGTGTTTTATATAAAAAAATGTTAGATCGTCCACTTTATTGCTAGGTAACGGCTGCCTTTCAAAACAATGATTTAGGTTAAACTATAATTGTTAGATTTTCTATTCAAAAGTAATAATTTATCATTACTGCTTCAATTTTTATTGCCATGAATAAATTACAAAATAAATAAACTAGGCCTACAATATTCAAATCAAGCTATATTTTTATATGAGTAAGAGGTGTTATACTCTCTAGTTAATAATAAACTAATAAATATAAAAGTTTTCTAGACTAGAAGAAAGTTAAATACTAAAGTTTGGAGTATAAGGATGTAAGTTAAAAATTGGCCCAAATCATAAGGAGGTAAATTATAATTCCCCTAAAATGATATATTTCTTGGTCAATGACAGAGGAAATGGGAGAAAGTGAATGAAGCTACTAAATAATATATACATGTATTAGACTCTAGTTTCGCTTAATATTGATGTAAACCACCAGCATAACGCAAACAATCCTTCATGGTGACCAAAGCTACGAGGATAAATCCGGATAGAAATGGCTATCACGGAGTGGATAAACACCCAGATTGGCCAGAAGACCTTGTGGTCAAGTTTGATCTCATGATCAAACATTGGCATTGCTGCTGAAAATTAACATGCCAAAAACAATGGGAAAAAGGCTGACCCAGACGAAGAACTGCATGATTGATTAATTCGCTTCCTCAACCGGACTTCCCAAATTGCATCTGCTTCTTGCTTTTGATCATGACCTAGCTGTGTTCATGTATCATGTATGTGTACAGAAAAACGTTATATATATATATATATATATATATATATCGGATCATGGATATTCCGTGAAAATGAGCTCCGAAATAGGGGGCGGAAACAAATCAGGTTTAATCCGATCCGATCCGTTATCTCATTCAAATTGAATCAGATTGGATGCGAGTAAAAGAAATTATTTGAATTGGATATATATACGAATAGTTAAAAAAGAAAATCGGGTTTGAATACACGTTATAGTCTATTTGTTCGGATATGAATACGAAAGTAGATAAGAACTTAAACCCTCCTATGTTTTTGGCCAAATTACAGTTGTTATCTTTCTTTTTAATTAAAATAATGGTGTTTCATTAGTGCCAATAATTTTTACTAAACAAATTACAAAATAAATAAATTATGCCTACCATATTAAAATCAAACTATATTTTTGTATGTGTAACTAATTCTTTACACTTTCCGGTTAAGAGTTGATTAATAATTATAACTTTTTTCTAGACTAGAAGGGTAAGTATTCGGTCCAAGTCACAAGAAGTTAAGTTGCAAAATTGTAGTAAATATGGTATTAGATTTTTAAAGATGTTATTATAGGAATGTCATCCATGTCAAATTAAGTTCACGTCGAATATGAGTATGAATATGAATATGACTCATTTATTTAATGTGTTGAAGATATCAATTAACTCATGTTTATATATATATATAATTATTTTGTTAGTTTTTCACATTTACTTTTTGCTAGCAGTTAATTTATTAATCGCCATTGTATTCATTGATGATTCTATCTATAAAGCATGATTAATTTGATTAGATTAAATTTCCAATAAGGTATCGGGTCGGGTATGGGCTGGGAAGTCCACCACCCAGTTAGAAAAAATAGGAGGGAAAAGTGAGGCGGGAAGCGAAAGATGCGAAGAAGCCCAAATCCTACGAGAAGAGAACCTCTCCTGCATCATTAGGAGCTCAAACGAGATGCCGCAATCCAAGATCAGCGCCTTCTTCAAGCCCTCGCATCCCAAAACCCGTGACACATCTCGATCTACCTCCCCGATTCCACCGTCAGAGATCTCGGTCACCTACAAGCGCCGGAATCCAGAATCCGATCCTAAGAGGTTAAAAAGAAAGATCTAATAGTTCTTATTCCTGGATCTACTCGCAATTCTGATCAAGATCCATGTCTTAGTTTACCATTCTCATGTCTAGGTACTTAAACTTTTCGATTCCGTTTGGGCAGTGATGATGAAGGATTGAAAAAAAATAAGAAATTGGCAAATGCTGGCAAGACTCTTAATAAGAATAAGAGTTATGCACAGTATCATCTGGAATTGGGACAATCCGATTTCCTCCTCCACAGTTGCTCTGTTTGCGGATTAATGTACGCGCAGGGAGATGAGGGAGATGGGAAGGTTCACAGGACATTTCATAAGAACTACTATGAGGGAATCCAATTCAAGGTGTTTGTTCTTTTGCCAGTCTAATAAATTAGTTATAGATGGAATTCTTTATTGTGTTATAATGATGTAACGTGAGATGCAGGGTTGGGGCAATGAGAGGGTTGTAGCAACATTTAGCGACAATGGAGATCGTGTAGTGTTGGTGGTAGATAGCAACTCCTCCACTCAGAAGAACAAGGTATCATTTGATTGAGGAATAGATCTACAATATATGTCCTATTATACTACACAGGATCCATGTTTGCTATTAAAAATTCCATCTTTACTAGAATTTAGATAGATTAGAACATACAGAACATGTGAGGATTGATTGATAGTTCTTAAAATTTGCAGGTCAAGCAAGTTATTGAAATGATGGAGAAAGAGCTTGGATTCAATGAAGGCCAGCTTCTCCATAAGCTTTGCAAGGTAAGATAATTAGTCTATGCTTCGTTACAGACTTTTCCAATGGATTAACTCATGCACCTCTTTACTTCATAAAGGTTCTCTCTCTTGTGTAGGTTTACTTGTTCATTTCAAACCATAGGATTGTCGGCTGCCTTGTTGCAGAACCAATAAGAACGGCGCATAAAGTTATCTC
Source organism: Typha angustifolia (assembly GCF_048772165.1). Lineage (NCBI taxonomy): Eukaryota > Viridiplantae > Streptophyta > Magnoliopsida > Poales > Typhaceae > Typha > Typha angustifolia. The sequence goes on along the minus strand of NC_133252.1, from coordinate 1,813,926 downwards.
AAGTTCCTCGAGCAGAGATTCTAATGATGGCACCTCTACCAAATTACTTACGACTGATTTACCAGCAAATGGCATGGAGTTGAGGAAGGCAAATGCAACCTTACAGTTTGGACAATTTAATTTTAAGAGGGAAATTATTAGAAGAGGTAATCTTTCAGATAAGGCCAAGGTAGAGCAATGGGAGACTGGAGCTATTCTTTGCGAAGAGGAAGCTATGCCAGCTCTGTGTGGTTTCAGAGCCATATGGGTAGTGCCATCTAACAGAAGGAAGGGAATTGCCTCAAAACTAATAGATGCTGCAAGGTAAAAGTTTCTTTGGAGATTAGAAGCATCTTATCTAGACTGTATTTTATACTTAACTTGCAAGAATAAAATGTTTGTTCTGCGAGGTTTTTGTCTCGATCACTGCCCTATGATGTTCTGCTGATTCTTTTTCTATGAGACATAAGAATATGAAGCTAGAATTTACTTTTTCAGTAGTTCATTGATTTGGAAAATTCGTCGTCTATCCTATTCTTCAACAACTTTCTTATAACATAATGTCCTTGTGCTTTGCTGATAACTCTTAAGTGAACGTTGCATTTATTGACATTATTTTCTCCATGTTGCATTTATTGACATAATTTTCTCCATGCAGTAGTAGTATATTTTTATTATTTCATTAGCTTAAGACAGATTGATATGCTTGGCACTATTCTTGATACTGCTATTTTCTTTTTGTACAGGAAGAGCTTTTGCACAGCTAAAATGTTAGAAGTATCTGAATGTGCATTTTCATCGCCGACTTCTGCTGGAAAGGCATTGGCATGCCGTTATAGCAAGACCAGTTCATTCATGGTTTACAAGGAAGAAGATCTCTAGATATATCAGACATGGACATGGATTCTATTATCCCTTGTATGAATGGGAGTATAGAGTTTTCATTCATGTTGACGCACAAAATGTGGATTACAACTTGGAGGCAGCATATAATATTCAGTACTTGTCTCTCATAGAGGCTGCTGTAAGTTCCTGAATTACTTTTGGCCTCTTGAGGGCTTATTAGATATTTTTCATGTTCATCAATCTGGTCTTTCAAGTGGAGAAAGCAATAAAAAGTAAGATCTGTGTCTAAGCTCATTTTGTGGATATTGGTCAGAATTCTTTATTTTTGTTTAAATTTACTAGAAAGAAGCACGGGTTTTTTAAAACTGATGAACTGATCAGTATTTCTGATTCCAAATTGGGTACAAATAGGAAAAAATTGCTGGATTTTATAGATGACTAAATCGAATTAGAAGCTTGGAAGGTAATAGCTTGACCCAGTTCAAAGACAATTTATAGTGTTAATCATCTACTCAACAAGCTGACCAGCAATGTCAAGATCCTTTACAATATGAACCACGATAAAGAAACACATCACTACATGATTCACTTGAGCATGTGGGATTCAAAAGAAAGGTGTCATTAAAATGGAATCAGGGATCCGGAGTACATCTGAGACATCTGTATACACAACCATAAAAAGTATATTGCAATACAAAGATAAGCATTTAATACCAATTTACAAAATGAAATGCTCTTCACACTTTACAATAGAAACACAGTTGAAACACAATTCTTGTGCTGATGGATCAGATGATTGACCAATGGTTCTGAGAAGAATAATTCTTAGTTTGGTCAGTAAAAGCACGCCGAGCCGAGCTTTCAGGACATCTCTAGATATATAGATGTGAAGGACTCCTTACCCTCTCTGTTGCTTGATTGTACCAAAAGAATCTAAGGAATGTTGGACTAAGAGATCTGAGCACAAGCATTTTGAATCCAGGGTGAGTCGTATCTTCCCTGCAGAAGGACCACGAAAGAAGGTACAGTAGCATTGAAGTTGTAAAATACAGTGCTGGTACAAGGATTCTGGAACTCACTAAATGGATTTTTATCTGAATATATGTAAGTTTGACATACATTACAAGATCAGGAAACATCTACTAGCTTGAGCAGCAACAAAAGCAAGTCTAGCAAGGAAAGTGAGCATTAATAAAAATATTCTCAAACCAATCGTTGTTAGTCTTCCACATCTTTTGGGGCCGTAGACTCGGATACTTTTTGCCGCACAAATTGCCCTTTAACCCTTGGTCGCTGCTCTGCAAGCATCTTCCTACTGTGATACCTAACCTGCAAAACAAAATATCACTTTCATATCTCAAACTGATAACCTTTTGACTATAGAAAGCAAAACCTAGATATGTTGTTTACACAATTTAATAACATAACTAGAAGACTTCGAACCAGCATAAGCATGTTACCTTTTTCTCAAAGCATCTATCTTTCCTTTTCAAGCAGAACTTTATCAAGGCAGCTTCACGACGAGAACGACCACAGTTGGACCTATTTATATTACCTTCCTGGACACCACTTTCATTCCCATTTTCTAGGGCAGCTCCTGTAACTCTAGTTGCACCTACTGTTTCACCACTTCCATTGCTTCTGCTATCCTTATTAACATTCTCACTGCAACTAGCACTTCGAGTGAGTTGTTCCATTGGAGCGCATGATATATCTGTCGAGACTCCTGGTTCTCTATCAACCTTTTGTTTTGAATGCGGGTTTTGATGATTTTCCTCATGGTGGTGAAACTCATTGCATTGGGATTGGTTAATAACATTATGGTCATCAGAATTGGATTGATCAGGAATCTGAACTGTCTTCTCAACTGCAGGTAAATTATGTGATGGGAAAGAGGTTTTCGAGTAGAGCATCGGCTGCAGGATAGAACCATATCCAGCACCCAAACTTTGATGAGGTACAGCTCCAACAGGAACCGGGACTGATATTAATCCAAATTGAGGATGATGGAAATAAATATCCTTCCGGTTGGAAGAATGGCTAGCAGAAGCATCCTCTGGTACTCGAGCAGAACATGAAATGCTAACATGCTCATAAATTGAAGCTTCACCAGCATTCCATTGATGGGTGCACAATATATCTTTAGGTTGGAGGGAAGTGTTCCTCTCCTTGTCAACCGATTCTTTTCTTCTGATACATGAAGATGGAGATACCAGTTCCTGTCCGGAAGGTTGGATTCTTTTATCACAATACCTGCACCATACATGAAACAGCAACATGTCCTTAGAAACACATAATGAACCATGATTTTGGCGACTCAGAAAGTTGTGCCATCTCCAAAAGCTGTTTTAGCTCCTAGATTGATACAATCCTTAAAATTAATTTCATAAGTCATCGTCTAATGAAGACGATGTTGGCCTTTGACTGGACAGTCAAATTTATTCATTTTTAATTCATGCGTTGTCTCGTATTTAACGGTCTGCTTAAGCCTGCCTTGAATTTAGTTTCAACAATAATCTATTAGTATTTTTAAGATTAAATTGATTAGATGTAATTCGAAACCTATGTTGAGCTGTTAGTTATTTCTAAATTAGATTTAATTTAAGTCTGAATCAAATCGAACTAAGTTTAAATTAAGCTTGAATCAAGCTCAAATCAAATCTTAGATGATCTACACTTGCAATTAAATCGAGTCTTATTGACATGATGGCGTAGAGCTATCATCAGCATCTCGGATCATATAGATGACACAAAATATTGTGGCCCCAAGGATTCAAAGAAATAAACCCCCAAAACATTTCTCCACCAGAAGTTAAACCATAGTTTTATTGTGTAAGCGAACATTAGGCTATAAATTGCCTTGTTGCTTGATAAAACCCACTCCAAAATATTGTGGCAAACTACATAGATCCGAGATAGTAAAAATTGTCAGTCGCTATTCAAATGGGAGCAGGAGCTCCACAAGACCAAAAAAAAATGACCACCTTCCAAATGGAGTCTACTGTAAAAAATTACAGATCCAGTTCTGATGACACTTTCAATAGCGAAAAGAACAAATCACGTGAACTCACCAGTAAGAAGATAATAGAATCTCAATTGATTAGCCAACAAAATGATGCAAGTACACTTTAAGTTGCAAACTGGTATGATAGATTATACCTCTCGACCAATTTGAGGTAGCACAATGGAAGTGACATGCCATCATCATCTTCATTCCCACTCCGGGCTCCACTTCTTGAGTACCAAGCATGGTATCTTCTAGGTAGGAGTTGATGTTCTAGAAGCTCATTCCAGAGCGATAAGGTCACCGCTCTCGCCTTCAATATAGGAGAGAGACGGAGACTTTTGCTTGGCTACGTTTCATATCAAGTACTCCAACAATGGAAGAGGGGATGGAAGGGATTTTGGTGCCTATTAGTCATTGAAGGCGTGACAATTAACAATGCAAAGAAGATGAATCAAGTTGTATAAATTAACCATGCATGCCTTGTTTGAGCCGAGGCTTTTGGCGAATATATTGAATAAGATCTTTTAAATTAATGACGAAAGTTAAATAATATTAAATACTATTTATGAATAAGTAATTTATCCAAACATTTTTCCTCTTTCTTTCTTAGATAAAATTACAAATTCTAATTAAATTTATATTCAATCTTTCTTGTGACATTGTTGATCTCAAATGATTATTTCTTTCTGAAAAAGAATTGACTTTTTTTTAATATAATTTAATACTTCAATTGGAATTATAAATATTTTTCGAATAATTGTAAGGTCACAAAATAGTTTCTTTCTATCTGCATTGCTGCTATGGCTTATAGCTTGGCTTAGTTTCAATTATAAAAATGAGTCTAATAAATTATGTATCCTAAAATATAATTACTCAAAATTATCCCTAATGTAAATATTAAATATTAAAATACATTAGATATAAAATACATCAAACATGAAGGCGTTTAATTAAAAAATTAGTAATTTAGAATTACTTCTGAAACTATTAAATATTAGTCTTATTTTAAAGATCTCGATGAGAATTTTCTAACAATATATTTTTTATTAAAAATTAATAACGATAAGATGATCTATTAAGTAATTTAAAATAACTAATATAATAATATATATTATATTATTATTTTAATATATATGGAGCCCAGTGCGTTGGAGTGCACCGGGCTCTTGCTCCAATTTAGGCTCCAAATATGGAGCAAGCGTTGGAGATGCTTTGAGATGATTAGTGCGTAAAATTTGTTAAGCATAATTTTATATATATTTCTTAAATATAAATTAAGTACGTGTATAATTAACTTATATTTTATTGTGAATAAATTTATACAAAATTTTATATTTTGCTACTAACTATAAATAAGTATATTAATTATAACAGAAATTTTGATTTAACTTATACAAAATTTGATCAAAATATACACAAGTAAATATTTAATTGTAAAATATATTAAAAAAATATTAATTTATAAATAATTATTACCAAAATCCCCATTGGCTAACTTTAGCTCCAAAACCAGTTGAATAATAATAATAATAATAATAATAATAATAATAATAACACCTAAATGGTTGTAAGCCTGTAGCTTTGTGGTCTTAGTTTATACTTGAATTTGGAGGCCACTTTGTTTCCTAGAGAAGCCTTAGCTATGCTATGTGAAAAGTTCTATTTCTTCTCTTTCTTTCTTTAATGTTTTTCCTGGAAGATTGCAAGAGCCCAGAAGATCTCAACTCCTCATGAGATTACTACCCTCATCAAATATCTCACAAAAGATTCGATTGGAACTCTATTGTGAAAGAGACTATCAACAATCTCACATCAAGTAGTGCATCATCCTATATATGGGCCCATAAAATGGACAGAGGCAATGATAGTGATAGTATATAATGGCCGTCAACCTTATCCTCCTATTTACTTTTGGTTTGATACCCATTTCATGGCCATGCAATCACGGATTCCATCTCCCTAAGAGAGATCCCACTCCACTTCACAAAAGAAGACTAGAGTTAGTCTCCATTGCAGGCTTCTTGAGCTCCAAATCCACCAAGTCTCCAATTGTTCACTTTTTTAACTTATATTCTCTTCTCATACTTAATCTCTTTTGCTTTCATGAGTTGAACCTTTTCTTCTCTATAATTTGATACATTATTCATCATCTATGCATGGATTTGTTTGCTGTAAATTAATTAATCCCCCAACAAATCAGCACCATCTACTTTAAAAAGCAGTTTGAATCACTAGTCATCACTGCACTCCCTCAGTTCTATAGTTGAAGTAATAGGGGCATAAAGTGGATCATATTAGCATAATATTGATTATTAAAATGAAGATTTAGGCATAGACTATATTATCTTCATGAAGTCATTCTATTCTTTGCCACCTTCTTTTAATCTGAAAACTTAGAACAAGAAAAGCCTGGAATTTCTCATCATCTAATATTCTAGATATGAAATTAATTCTGCACATACGATATTAATATGAAGACTAACTACGGCAATAGACCATATAAATCTTTTGCCTCATAGAGTAAGATTCTAAAAGTTGTTGGTTAATCTAGCTGTTGATCCTAGTGTCAGATCTGATATCCATATCTTTAAAAGGCAACATGGTAACACCCAAATCTATGTCATTTTCTCTTTCAGATAAGATCTAAATCATAACATAACAGCCACTCGATGAGGTTAGGAGAACTGGTGAGATACAAAGAGTTTTAAATACTATTATTTTTAAAAAAAATTTATATTAAATTATGTTAAATATAAAAAAAGGACTCGTACAACAACATTATATATATATATATATATATATATATATATATATATATATATATATATGTTATAAAAATTAAAATCAAGTGGTGAGAGAAAGCTAAAAGGATATTGCCTTTTTCTTTAAAAAGCTGAGAAATTAACTCAAAACTTTTAAACCGATCCGAGTCTCACACTGACACTGGGAGAGTCATTCAAAAGAATATAATCTACCTCTCAACCCGTAGTCAGTTAAAGAGACCTGATCCAACTCAATCACCTTTTTTTTCTTCTTTTTTAAGCGAATAAAAGGAGCAAATTATTTATAAATTTCTTGCATTATTGATATATAAAATATAATCCCAAGACTATCCCATGCTACATGAAGCATGCCTTATTAATACGTCATGCAAACAAACTTCTTATATTAAACCACGGAGACTAAAGATGTAATCTTTACTAGACGAAAACAAATCGAGTTAAGATGAAACTCTAGGTAGAATAGAGAGAGTCAAATTTATTTTTATGTATTGCAAGACTGTAAATAAAATTTATTTTAGTTAGGATTTTGAGTTGAATTTCGAATTCAAAAGATAAAATCGTTTTTTTTTTAATGAATAATTGGGCTCTCTCCTTGTTGCATGCAAATTCTAGTAAGTACCCAGACATGGCACACTTTTCTCCGCAAAAGATCTACTACAAGTTCCTTATATAACGAACTCCCCCACTCCAAAACCAACTTCCTCTTCTTCCAATCTTTCTGTCTCCCAGTTCACGACTCCTTGTTAGTATATTCTTCTCTGCTATTCATCCCAAATTTCTTGAGTAAAGAGACCGTTTTGATATCTAAAGCTTGCTTCTTTCCTCTTCTTCTTTTTTTTCTTTTGCAGAGTCCAAGGATGGAGTTTTTCAGAGATGATGATAGTGATATCGTAGAGTGGGGAGACGATGTTTTTGATATCGAGATGATGATGGCAACTCCGAACTCGTCGAAGGGGGGCAAGGTAGCTCAAGTTAGCATCATGCAAGAAGAGAAGTGCGAAGATGCAGACCCTGAAAAGGTTTTTGTTCCTTCTCTTGATGCATTGTGTCTCTCCCCCTTTTCGTTTTTCAACTAGTTTTTGAGTGATTTTTATAAGATGGGGAGTTCTTGAGAAGAGGGCATCTCCCGGTGTTTAAAATTATAGCTATGCACATTGTGAATAGTGGGAATCTATAATCTCACAAAGTACCTCCTTTTTGCTTTTTTCTCCATAGTCTTTTTTTTTCTTAGCAGGTGATAGGATGCTAAGCAAATTGAAGAGGTAATGAATTTTAAATTAAATTTCCTTCATGATTTGTTTTTCTTGCTATACTAGCATGTGAATAGATTGAAATAAAATTTTCCCATCAAGTGAGAGATAAGTTCATAAGAGACATTAGATTCTAAAGAAATTTGTGTTTGTAGAGGATGCACTTTAACTAACTTGTTAGTTTTATCTATTGTTGCTTATATATCTCAGATTATGTTTAGATATAGTTTGTCTACTTTTTTTTTTGTGTGCAGAAAGTGTCGAACACCGACATATCAGAGGAAACTAGTCCTCTAGGTTTGTCATTAACGAAAACACCGTCCCTCTTGGATTCGGTTCACAAGATTCTCAATCAGGAAAATGTGGATGTTCCAAGCAACTCGAGGCAGACAACTAAATCCAGAGGACCAATTGTTCCTAAGGATGATCCTAAGGATGATAGGAAGGCGGTAAATTTTCCTGCAAAATTGATTATGATAGGTCCATGGAAGGTAAGTTGCATGCTCCTTTTTCTAACAAACAAAAGAAAACAAAACAAGAAACAAAAGCAGGCTTTCCGATGTACTTCATTAATTTTTGATTCTTGACTGTGTGGTTATAACTTAGATGCGTTCAAGAAACCAAGGTGATATAGTGGTTAAATTTTACATTGCTAAAGAAAAACTTCTATGGGAGATACTCCAAGATGGATTGAAGAAAAAGATCCAGTTCCTATGGGATGATATTTCGACGATTTCAGCAGTTTTTCTTAATGAGAAAGGCAGCAATTTGGAAGTGGAGGTTTTTTCCTTGCTCCCTATATATATAGTGCAATAAATGATGAATTTTCTACTTGAAGTTATCAAAATTTATCCTTCCCTTTTCTTGCCGTTAAGCATGACAACTTTTTCTTCTTCTTTCAATTCAATAGTTAAAACGACAACCAGCGTTCTATCAGGAAATTGATCCACTGCCAAGAAGGCCTACTTATTGGGAAACAGTTAAGGACTTTACAAATGGCTCTGCTTCTAAATGGAGGTAAATGGAGTAGTAGCAAATCAATGATTTTTAGCTTAAGATAATTCTATACCTGGTGTTGTGGGTTGTCTCTGAATCTTCTTAATTCTTGACTAGTAATTTTAGTCTTTTCCTATACCTCTAACTGTATAACATGAAAAAAACTTGGGCTTCTTTAAGTTCTGCTGATAATTCTTATAACTACAATTTCAGGAGGCACTATCTTGAGTTTGATAAAGGAGTTCTAGAGAAGCACTATGAAAAGCTTCTGCGACATAATCCTCCTTTACTTGCATTGAGTCAGAAACCATTCTGTTGCAATTCTCCATTTTTTGAGTCAATCAACCTCCGCACATTAAATTGCCCTTTCACTGCTAAACTACCAGTTGACGAAAATTCTGCGATTCTACCTCATATTAGCAATGGAGGAGATATCTACACTCCTACATCACAGATTGGCGTATTACCATCTGACGAAAAATCTGCGATTCTACCTCATCTCAGCAATGGAGGAGATATCTACGCTCCTACATCACAGATTGGCATATTACCATCTGACGAAAAATCTACGACTCTACCTCATCTTAGCAATGAAGGGGATATCTACACTCCTACATCACAGATTGGCATATTGACATCTCATGGATCGTCTATTGATGCTAATTATCAATTTTCATGTGTGAAACCGGAACCTCACATTATGCAAATGAATCCACCTAGTTCAGGTACCCCTTTCTTGTCTGCAGTTATCAGGTAGTTCTAAATGCTTAGAATGTTCTCTTGTCCTTCGTCTTATTTTTCCTGTATTATTAAATTTACTTCAAGTTCTTCCTATCCAATGTCATACTCTTTCAAAATGCATTACTCAGATAATATCTTATTTATGTTTTTTTAACCTAACCTCTAAAACAAAATGTTTTGCTTGAATGCAGTAAACAGCTTGGCATCAGTCAATTGCGAATCATGGATGTACTCCCTGAGCAATATGCCTCAATTTAGCAATCAAAACAGCCAAACTATGAGTTGTGATGATGCGATGATGAATCACCAAATCCAACAATCCTCAAATGTCCACACAACTGGGGCACCTATTTATCTTCCTCCACAGACCTTTAGCAATTTAGCAACTTATTCAAATGAACTGAATTCGTTTTTACTGGAGAACAGCCAATAATTTGAGGAGCATTGATAAGTTAGCAGCACAAATGTACTATAATTAATGAGGCAAGAGTTTGGCAAAAGTGTTATTTACTGGATCACTTGTAGATATTACGGTCATAGCTCAAAACATTATGGCATGTAAGCAAACTCGTGCTTTGTTTGATAAATAGTCTTTTTAATCTTATTTTTCTGTACGTTACACAAAATCTAATGGCATGTAAGCAATGAGGTTTGATATTGAGTTAGAAACCAGTTACATTCAAGTCAAACACAGCTTAGACTTTAAAATATATTAAAGAATTTTGTTATTAGAGTTGTTTCTGTTGGATGCTAGTTTCTAGGGGCAGTTTCGGATTAGGTAGAATCAAAATGCAAAACACTTTGATTTTGGACGAAACTTCAAACTATGTTTACAATGCAACATGATTGCCAATCAGAATCCTCTGGTGGGATGGAGGCTGGCAGTGGCTTTCTCTAAATTCTATGTTCTATTGAGAAAGGGGCAGTTAGACTTTGTATTTCTGCAGCTTGTGATCTGCACTTCTGTAGGAACTGGAGAAATGCATAGGCTATTATATCTTGTTTGGTTTTCGCAATCATTGTATAAACTACAAAGGTAATCAATTTTGCAGTATCTAATTCTCTTTTGCTTTCTTCCTACACAGTAATGGTAGCTGATCAAATGGGTATTTGGAAGTTGATTTAATTGTCTGAGGGAAAGGCTGAGAAATTTAATTGTCTAGCTCAGCATCAATTCATTACCTAGTTGGTTTTGCTGCTCTTAAACCTATGCTTTACTGATTCACCTATTAGTTTGCATCATTGATTTTTGATAGATATGCCAAATTATTCAGACTGCAGAGTCTACACAATCACAAAAACCATCCAAGTGAATGTGCAGATTGAAACTCTTATGAGTAAGAGTACATAAAGGAGTACTAATTAGCTAACTAAGTATAATATGAATTGCATAAAACTAAGTCTCCAATCACATAAATCTGCTTAATTTAAATGCTTTATTTGCTTTCTTTTTGCAAGATAACTATGCAATAAGAAACAGTAAGGCTTCCAGTTGCACCTATATGATCAAGTAATCCATGATCGTTGAATGGTATTGTGCATATATTCTTTATGTCCAACTGCATGACTCAAGCTGATAACTTTGATTGGAATTTTATGCCACCTAGCTGTTATAGAAAAACATTGCTCCCAGGAATCTTCAATTACTTGTGATACAAACATTCTAACTCCAGCCAGGGGTACAAGCAAATAATAGAGAGGAATAAGGGGTATATAAGATAGCTCATAGTATTCTGTGGAAAGGAAATAAAGTTCTAATCCCTTACCTGTCAATTATTTATGGAATAAAAAAACCCTTTAAATAGAGAATGACATTATCATCATTTATAAGTCAGAGACATTTCTAGCATGAGCTTATCAAGTTAAGAAAATTATTCTTTGACCTAGTTGGCGATCGATGATAGAATTTAGAAGTACAGCCAAAAGCCATGGAATAATTAACTACCTCTTATGGTGAATTTAATTAAAATTGACTGCACTATTAAGTATCAAAGATCTGTGGGTGTAGAGGTGCTTAATGGATAAAGCTTGCAGTTTATCAAGAAGTCAAATTTGCTAACAGGAATATAGGGTTATCAAATAGACTTAAGGTTGAACTTAGCCTAATACTGAACAAATTTGTGTTAGCTTCGAATAGGGTTATCTAATTGTAAACTTGGGGAAAAATTGAATAAAAATTAAGGGCCCCTATTCGGGTCTCGGACCAGAATCGAACTCATTCTGACCCAAGCCTGTCTTCTTGGCCCATTAAATCACACATAACAATTATAAGACCAGTTTAGATTGGAACATAGCAATCAATTGGTGCATAATTACCCTACTATTCACCAAAAGATCTCTAATAATTTGCACATAATTGGTATTATTTTTTGACATTAACTTAATAATCATAGCCTTTTTAGGTGTTTTTCCCTCTAATTTACCTGCCACTAAAAGGGAGTGACTCCTTGGCTCGCACCTAAAAAGGAGGGAAGTTTATATGGTGGGAAAGGTTTTATAGCCGTTATAAATTCAAATATTGAATGTGCTGACCATACTATAGCTAAATTCCCCTGGGCTAAATAAGAAAAATAAAAGACGAGAAGCTCGCCCATCTCCCCTTTAGTATGCTCTCAGATGATAAACTCACTCCTCCTCTAACAAAACAAACTCCCAAGTATACACCTCTCTATCGACATCTAAATATCCAAGCATTACGTTCCTTTTGTACAAATACTGTCCACAGAATACTCGTATGCTAAAAAAATTTCAAATTAATTTTTTATAAATGCCCATAAATTTTATGTCCCTATTTTGAAGTAGATAATATGCGAAACCTGATGACAATTTCGAAATATCATCACAATTTTCCACTCTCATAGGGTTTTTTTTTAAAAAAAATAAAATTAATTAGAAGTTTCACAGTTAATGGTCATAAATCGTAATTAAATGACAGAAAAATCAGGGGTGAATATAACAGATGGAAGTGACCGGATCCTTGGATTAACTCTCACCGCCATCGAGACTATATATATATATGGGAAACTTGCATTTAACGCCTTGTCTTTTCACCTATTTGTGGTTTCACCCTGTATATCTAATATTTACAAATCCTTCCTTATGTTTTACTTAATATGAGTAGACAATATATTGAGTTAGATTAAAATTAATCATACTTTTAATAGATGATATAAAGATAAAATAATAAAATGCTCCTATCTTTCTTCTTTTTTTTGTAAAGTTTGAGGAGATTTTTATCTTCTTTCTTAGTTAAATGTTTAAAATAAAAAGCAATTTGAACCTCAGAAAAAATAAAAATGAGTTTTCTTAACCTTCCCTATATATTTTGTTTATATATATATATATATATATATATATTATATATATATCTTTTGAGAAAGAGGTTGTGAGGTGGTTTATATTGGATAAGGGTAATTTAGTAGTTTTTAAAATGTCGTTAACTTAATTTTAGAGGTTAGTTGAGTTAACAAATATGAAAGCTGAATATTTTCTAGGAATATTTGATAAATACTGGGTTTTTTTTAAGTGCAGTTAGTTTAATCTTAGAGTTTAGTTAAGTTATAAAAATGATAAGAGAATATTTTATATAAATATTTGATAAAATATAGGGTTTAGTTTGCAAATATTAAACTTAAGGGTGTAGATCACAAAATGCGACTTTCCTATGTTTGTTTACATACGCCTCCGTCTCCGTCTCTCTCCTATATTGAAGGCGAGAGCGGTGACCTTATCGCTCTTTATTTTTTATTTTTTATTTTTACCGTAATTCCTCTTTTCCCCCTCCCAGCCCCCAGGTAGAAAAAAGAACAGAAGAAAATAAAAACTCCCCCAAGGCCGAACCCGAGACGAGAGAGGGAGAGATAATTCGACGATATCCTTGAATCATCGCCTCCCTCGCGCTTCGAATCGCCGACTTCCTCCCGTCCTGGCCGTTCCAGCCCTTGGATTCGCCCCAAGATCGGCGGCGGCTATCGGAACCCTCGTAGGAACTCACCCCTTTTTGCTTTGCCCATCCAGTGGGGAGATCCGTCTCGATAGGGCTTGTGGAGAGGAAGCCTATTCCGCCAATTCGAGGAGGTTATTGATATTTATGGATTAGATCTTGCCTGGGTTTCTCTGGGGTTTGGATTTTGTTTAATTTAAAGGGTTTCGCGGATTGGGAGGGTGGGATTTTGGTGTTCCTACTGATTTTAATCTTGAAAGCAATGCGGCATGGAGAGAAGTGTTGTTAGGTTTTGGAAGGGCAGAAGGGTGGTCGCTATTTCAAGCAATTGCTCGCCTGGGTGAGCTTTCTGGGAAGCAGTCGTATTTTTTTATGTAAGTTTTTAATCCTGTTCTTCTTTTTTTCGTTTATAATATTGCTATCTTTTTCTTTTTGGAGTTCTTGCAAGTTACTAATAATAGTTGGGCGGGGTTTTATTGTATGTGCAATTAGGGTTTGCATTAACTTTGGGAATTTTTTAGATTCTCTAGAGAGTTTTGTTCCGTATCTAATGTTTGCCTCTCTAATTTCACATTGTGCAAGAGAAATGTATATAAACTTGGTATTTATCTGGTTTTTAGTTATATTTACGATGTAAATTCAAGAAATTTAAGTTTACAAGGGGCATTCTCATTAACTTGGTATTGAGATTTAACATAGCATCACCCTTGTTGGTCGATGCCATGCAGGGCAAGTGCATGAAATCTCCTGATGTAATTTTCTTTTCTTGAATACATACACATCTGGCCAAGCTCATTATATTTGGTTGGTGTATGTAAAGTTGAGGCGGTTTTAATTAGATTAACAACCTAAAGCTTACAGGACAAGTGTGGCCTAGAAAGTTCGAACTAGATGTCTCTGCTGTTAGGAACTAACATGTATAGTATAGACCGAAAGGCGCATAATAACAGCTGCAAGGTTGTCTATTAACCTGGTCATTTACTTGATTGCGAGATACTATAGCGGATTGGATCTAAATTCTTGATCTCTCATGTTTGGAAATAGAAGAATGGCATATATGAGAGTTACATTACTTCTTGTTGTCAAAAGTGGGTGACCTCTCAGTTTTTTTTTTTTTTCCCTTCCTCTGTTGTATCTGTTTTTCTGTGTCATGAATTATGAGTGCCTGCAGTTCATTAACCCATGAATTTAAGTAAATTATCTCACTACCTGGATTGGACAGGAGTTTAGGGTATCTCCTTTTATCTATCAAGAAGGCCTTGTTGGACCAAGCCTGCCATGGTGACTGCAATCTTCCAATCTGCCATTTCCAACAACTATAAAATTGGCGTGGCAGATAAATGGCAAATCCGCTATGGTGGCCATTATGACCAATTCTTGGACTGAGTTTTAATTATACCATAATGTTCACAATTTGCACATATTAATTTCCCCACATGCTACTTCCAACGAGTAAATATTATATTTCCTTTGTGGAACTATTCTTTCTAAATATTCTTTGGTTCCCTTAATCTGATATTGATTCACAGATTTCTAAATTAGAGGTCTGATTTCAGGCTCCACGTGTTGGATTATGAGTTTCAAGAAAGAAAAACCTTCTGCTGATGAATCTTCTCTCAGTATGGCACCGCTGAACTTTCCAAATAAGGTTCTCGGGAAGGTCAATCCTGTGAAGCCAGAGATGACAACAGACCTTCCTGCTGAGGTTGATGTTGATGTTGATATGAGGGAAGTTTACTTTTTGATAATGCATTTTTTATCAGCTGGGCCATGTAAGAGAACATATGGACAACTCTGGAATGAGCTTCTAGAACATCAACTCCTACCTAGAAGATACCATGCTTGGTACTCAAGAAGTGGAGCCCGGAGTGGGAATGAAGATGATGATGGCATGTCACTTCCATTGTGCTACCTCAAATTGGTCGAGAGGTATAATCTATCATACCAGTTTGCAACTTAAAGTGTACTTGCATCATTTTGTTGGCTAATCAATTGAGATTCTATTATCTTCTTACTGGTGAGTTCACGTGATTTGTTCTTTTCGCTATTGAAAGTTGTCATCAGAACTGGATCTGTAATTTTTTACAGTAGACTCCATTTGGAAGGTGGTCATTTTTTTTTTTGGTCTTGTGGAGCTCCTGCTCCCATTTGAATAGCGACTGACAATTTTTACTATCTTGGAATTAGATTTGTGAAATTGCTATCCAAATTTCCTGCTAATTTGGAATATAATTGAAGGTTCAGTATCTTTTTGTCTTTTTCGTACTGGCATTTACCCAACATTAGATATTGCTTGTATTTGGACAATCGAAAATAACAAGTTAATCTAAATAAAACAATAGCAATGATGATGTAAGAGATGTTCTAAGGATCTATGTAGTTTGCCACAATATTTTGGAGTGGGTTTTATCATAGTTCCAAGTTTTCCCTTCGATTTTGGTTTCAGCCTAGTTAAAAAACAAAATGTTCCAGTTAGTTTTGGTCGGCTTCAATTTTAGTTCCGCTGTATTGATTTTCAGACTTCTTTTGATAGATAGTCTTCTCTATCTTATTTTCCATTGCATCACACAGAATCTAATATCATTTAAGCAATGAGGTTGATATTGAGTTTGGTATGAGTTGGATTCAAATTAAATCCAGCTTTTGTATTTAAAACATACATTAATTTTTTTTTATTATGATCACTTTGGTTAGATGTTAGTTTCGAAAGATAGTTTCAGATCGGATATGACTGAAATGCAAAACGTTTCAATGAAACATTTGGGTTTTAAATGAAACTTCAAACCATGGGTCTTATATTTAATTTTCATTAACCCTTCTTAGTTCAACCCACAAGTCCTGTGAGCCATACTGTGCCAAGTTATGCTAGCATGTCGTCAACAACTCGCCATGCCATTATAACACAATCATGGTTCTATGCCACCTCTACATCAAACATGATTTGAGATATTGAGTTCCTATTTGTTATGTGTGATTATGTTATAGCCTAATGTTCGCTTACACAATAAAACTATGGTTTAACTTCTGGTGGAGAAATGTTTTGGGGGTTTATTTCTTTGAATCCTTGGGGCCACAATATTTTGTGTCATCTATATGATCCGAGATGCTGATGATAGCTCTACGCCATCATGTGACATATGTTAAACATGCTTCTTGTTTTGTGTACTTCCTATTTTTATTTCACATTTGCTCCTTTGTTTGCATTTATAAAAATATGATTTTAGAGACCCTATGTGACAGAGCTTGTTATAAATACTTTTGTGATGTAAACCAGATTAAGATATTAGTCTGCTTTTTAGTGGTGCCTGAAAGTTTGTCATAATGGAAAAATGTTGATGAAGGGTCAATACTGGCTTTTCTTTTTGGCACAACAATAGTTCTGTTCTCTAATTGTGGTGTAATATTGTCTGAGGATAATACAGATCTTTTCTTTCCATTTATCATGTTCCTCTCTGGAACTCTATTGGCTAATAACTTTTGCCATCAATAAGCATATTGTTTTAGAACATTTCTTCTTAACTTGATTTTTTGTTGTTTACCAGGTACCCCCACATTGGAAAAGATCATTTGGTAAAGCTTTTGAAGCAATTGATTCTGAGTTATCCCCCTCAATTGCATGGTGCGGTCGGAGGGGCCGTTCCTAATGCAGCTGATGTCCCCACGCTTCTGGGTTCTGGTTCTTTTTCTGTTCTTGCATGTATGTCATGCTTTCTTTTTCTTTCCACTTTTGGTATATAAGATAGTTGGCTTTTTTTGGATTGATGATCTATATCTACAGACCTGTTTCTTGGGTTGATGATGTTTTCTTATTCCTGATCTATTGACACTTCTTGTTTCTTCTAGCTGATCGGTACAGAGAAGACACAGGATCTGTGAAGTTACCTGGTTATTTGCGTTGGCCTCATATGCACGCTGATCAGGTTCGTGGGTTAAGTTTGAGGGAGATAGGTGGTGGTTTTACAAAACACCATCGTGCTCCATCTGTACGTGCAGCATGTTATGCCATTGCTAAGCCATCAACTCTAGTTCAAAAGATGCAGATCATAAAAAAGTTGCGTGGTCATCAGAATGCTGTCTATTGCGGTGTGTAACCTTCTTTCTTATTTTTCAGAGATAGATTCTTTTGTCTGCAAAGTACATCATCTATCTTGTTTTCCCTCTTTGCGACTAGGTGGGAATTTCCGGTGTGTACAAATATGATCAAATGCACAGGCAACTTATTTTATGTTAGTTAAACTGCACATTGGGATGGTATATGCTTGTTGTAGGTTGTTTAGTTCATCTATCTCTCTTTTGATGAATTTTCTATCAACTAGGTTGTCTTGGCAAAAATAGATATTGTGCTATCACTAGGGGTGATGAAAGATTGGTCAGATTAACTCTGAGCTAACTTGCTCCTGTATTTTGATCGAACCAGATATAGGTGAAAAATCCTATTTGACAGATATGGACAAGGATAAATTTTTTAAAAAAAGTCCGGATACGGATACAGGTAGAGGTAATCTTGTTGGATGTGAATACAAAAACGGATAGAGGATAACCATTTACTTGTGTAATATAAATAACTAAGTTAATAACTCGAATATCAGTCTCTACCAGACCCTATTTATCCCCCCCTATCCATCTCCATCTCCACCCTTATGTATCGCATCCATTGCTCTCAAACCCTACATCTCCACCTCTCTCTCTCTCTCTCTCTCTCTTCACCTACCACCACCCCATTCATGTTTGGCTCTCAAATCCATCAATGATCGAGATCAATGACCCACCGACCACTTTGATCTTTGTCAAAGCCCCTAATCCAAATCAATCGAAATTCCAGCTTGAGCATCCTCTCTAGTCACTGCCACCAACACCGTTGTAGATTCTAAAACCTAGCTGACGATGAGAGAGAGCGCCTCCTTGAGGAGCACCTTGCCTCTAACCCTGATAATGCTAAGTTGCTCTATGCTCTAATGGAGGTCAAAATCTAGGCCAAGAAGCTCTCTTAGACAATCAAAATCGTTGATCTTAGGAGGCCACCAAAGCAGCATCATTAGCACCACCATCACAACCACCATGGTCCAAGTGGATGTTGCTCTGGGGAGATGAAGACTGGTTCTTTGTCTGCCTCTGCTCTGGAGGAGAAAAACGTTGAATCTTGAAGTGATATTTTGAATTGCTTGGAGAAAGGTAAGGTTGAATAATTTTGCAGATACTGTGTTTGTTAGAACCTATACTTTATCCTATCCACGAATGGCCGTGCCATGGATTTGGATTTGCAACTTAAGTTTTACTTGAAATCGACTTGACTACCCGACTTATATGGGTCGTCTTCCTTCTCGAGTCAAGAAAGGCTAGGGCATCCGGGTTGCAATCGGCGACCTCGAGCATGACCGGCGACGATGAGTGGCGAATGACAACGACGATGACGAAGAGTCTTCAGTGAAACATTGCTAGGAGGAGTGTTGTGCGGTACCCCTCGTGCCATGTGCTGGTACATCTCCGGCACAGCACTTGCCGACTGGCGCACCCCGTGCCGGTTGGCACAACCATCATTGATCTTGTCTACCTGGTTATCGAAATATAGTTGGATTTGTCATGTTCTTTCAATTAGATTTTGAAACCTTGTTTTAATAGATTTAGGAGTTTTATCTTGTGTATAATAAATTGTTTCACATTCTTAGCATAGGTAAAATTCTTGTATTTCTTCTCTCTCCTTACCTTCTTCTTGCCATTTCGTTATTTTTGTGGCAACATGACTAATTGTAATTTGATGTTTCTTGTTTTTAATTTGTTGTTATAGTGCAAATATCATCTGATGACTTTGAACAACTTTTTTATTTTATTTAATGAACCTGGACAACCTAAGACTTCAACTTTGCAGTAGATCTCCTTTGCTGGAGTTAGCAATGATCCTCAAAACATATAGTTCTCATATTGACTTTGAATCTTCTTAGGCTTATTGCATCTATTTTAGAATTTTGATTTTTTTTCGTTACTATGAAGTATGAATAAGGTGGAGTTTTAAAAGCTCATGTTTCTTAATTCTGCTCTCTTTATCAATATGACAGGATTTGAAGTTATTCTCTCTAGTTGGATATATTGTCCTGCACTCACATATTCTAATATTTTGGTTATGGTGTTGATCCTGTTTGCATACATTCTCTTGTGGGTTGTTTACTGATTTTGGTTGTACATATTTTCATTGTTTTTGTTCTCTTGTATATGTTATTCAATATTCTTCAGTTTAGTTGGTGCACATTGTCTAAAATTCCTAAAAGGAATTGAGTAGACAACTGCAAATATGTATTTCGTCTCTTATGGCAGATTAGGCCAATGATGGGTATGCCACCACCGACACGCCCTTGCTTACCATTGGCACGCATTTAACATATTTTTAATAAAAAATTATAATATTTAATGATATTTTTGGATCTTTGGCATGTCAATCTTTAATTTTTGGTTCTTATATATATATATATATTAAAACCTACATTATAGTATTTTATTTTAGATTATTTTTGTAGATGACCTATTTTATTAAAAAGAAAGCAATAGTTAAATATAAATGTTATTCAACACATAATATAAGTGAATATATTTATTAAAACTAATATTAATGGTTGAACACTTTATAATATAATTAAATACTTTATAATATAATTGAACACATAATATTAATTGATAATAGTTCAATAATTAAAACTAATATCTAGTTGAACTTAAAATAACAGAGAGCATCAAAGACTTCATTTGATGATGATTGATAGAAATACTTTTTTTTTTAAAAAGGTTCCACATCGGCACAGAGATTGGCATAAAGTGTGCCAATTGACACAGCCATTATTGGATTATGCATGTATTATAGATAGAAACAATTGTGGAAAACTTTGCCATTTTATATTATCTACAAGAATGTATGTGTGTGTGTGTGTATATATATATTCATCGTTTGGCAACAACATATCAAATTATTTGTATATGTGCAAGTTTACAAAAAGTTGACTTTCTTATCCACTGAGCATTGTACCATTTTATTGATAGATAGGGTTCGTATTCATATTCAGGTGAAAATATGATCTGTATCTATTTAAGATTTGAGTTATTTCTAAGCTGAATCATATCCGTTTATTTAGGTTATAATTTTAAATTTTGCTGTCTGTCCAATATGTGAATTTGTATTTGTTGTCGGAATAAAAATATGAATCAGATGTGTATTGAGCAATATCTGATCTGTATTCGATCCGTTTATATCCCTAGTTGTCACTTTACACAATAATTATAACCCTGGTTGGAACCAAATTCTAATTATAAGCTAAGAATTTCTTAACATTAATTAAGAAAATTCTTCTCACATTGCTCTTGAACCAATTAAGGCAGAAGCCAATTTTTAAAGTAAATATGCTTACTACTCACTCATTCCACTTACAACTTCTACATGCTACTTGCTATTCACTTATTCCAACTTTTAATAGGCAGCTGAGTTATTTGTCACAGGGACAATATAGTTGGAAGTGAATTAATCAAGTAATGTGCTGGTTTTGGTGACAAAGCACCATTTCTGTAGACAAGATTTTGGTTCAACTTTTTGATCAAATTAATCTTTTGTTACTTTACCATCAACATCAAGGACATTGCTGTTTAGCATGAGATTTTTGAATTTTTCTAGCTGATCCTAAATTAGTTTCAAAATCATTCTCCTCTTTGATTGTCACTTTTATTATTTTTTTCCTTGCATGTGATCAAGATCTACTCTATAGTATCATAATGGTTACTTTTTTGGTTGGGACAATGGTACTGTCTAAAATAACTTGGTATTCCCAAAGGAGAGAAAGATAAGCAGTATTTTCTGCTAATATATTAACAACCAAAAAGTTCTTCCCCTTTTCTGGTTATTACATCATAGATTTATTATTTTGTTGGTTTTTTGTGCTTAAAGTTAATTATGTTCATGATGCTTGTTTAGGATTTTATCTGGCTTCTCCTATTCGTTTCTGAGTTATTTGATTCTTTATTGATTTTGTTTCTAGAATTGTTGTACTTCTGTCTCATTTTTTAATTATTAATTTGGCTTCTGTTTCTCTAGCTACATTTGATCGCTCAGGGCGTTATGTGATTACTGGTTCGGATGATCGTCTTGTAAAGATATGGTCAATGGAGACTGCTTTTTGTCTTGCCAGCTGTCGAGGACATGAGGTGAGTTGGATGGTTGCTATTTGTTCAACTTTGACTATGGAATATGTTTTCTTCTGTTCTTTTAATGATATTTTGTGTCATCAAAGGGCGACATTACTGACCTGGCAGTGAGCTCAAACAACGCTTTAGTAGCATCTTCTTCAAATGATTTTATCATTAGAGTGGTAAGCTTATGACTTTTACTGTGCTTCTGTTTTATATTAATTTTTTGTCAAATTTATCTTATTATGCTTCATTTTTCTTTGCTGACTAATGCAGTGGCGTTTACCTGATGGGCTGCCGATTTCAGTCTTAAGGGGTCATACTAGTGTTGTGACTGCTATCGCCTTTAGTCCGAGGCCAAGTGCTGTTTACCAGCTTTTATCGTGAGCATTATATCTTTTCTTATTGTCTTTCCACTCATGTTTGGCTGGAAATGTGTTTTTTATTGACTTAATTATCCATGGATACTTGGATATAGGAAGATCAGAGGCAGTCTTATTTGGTTGCATTATAGGGGTAGCTGTTATCATTACATTGGACTTTACAGTATAGATAGAGGGAGAAAAATAGATCCACCATTTTAGAGGATCTATTATCTTTTTCTAAAACTTCTCTAAATCCTAGGCCTGCTACTCTGCAGTCCCTGCAAAATTAGGTCTTTTTGGTGTGGGAAGTTGGATAAATTTTTTTGTGTTTAAAATTGGTCAAAACTACCCCCCAATGAGGGGCCTGCTATGCTGACAGAGAATATGAGTAGGGAGATGTATTGAAGCCTCCCACGGCGTTGTGCGTAGGCATCTCGTTTTGTCTGCTTGTGCCTATCCTTGGATTTTCTTGTGCAAATCTATATGCACCCCTCCATCCTGTAGTTGCCTATCTATAGTAGGTAAAGGAGATGAGTTTGAGTGGGCTGAAGTCAGCTCGGCTAAGGATTCCTGAAAGCCAACTCGAGGTTGGCTCGAGCTCTAGTTGAGAGCTCGAGCAAGTATCGAGTTGTCTCATGCTCAACTGGAATGGCTCGGATTAGTGAAGCAATTATTTATTTTAGGGGAAAAAGTACGTCTGCCACAAACCTAGAAGTCAAACCCAGGTAAGCTAAGAGAAAAAACTGTAGCTTTCCCAACTAAGCTACATTCCTTAAAGCCGAGCTCAACTTTAGCTGGCTCAGCATAAGCTCGAGCGAGTACCAAATTGGGTCATTCTCGGCTTGCATGGCTTGGCCTAGTGAAGGGATTTTACATTAGGGAAAGTAATACTTGTTAACCACAAATGTAGGATTTAAACCTAAGTAAGCTAAGAGAAAAACCACAGCCTTACCAACTATGCTACGTTCAACATGCAAAAAATATGCTACCTTATTATATATATGTATATGCATACACAATCGAGCTAAATCAAGCTAAGGGTCGAGACACAAATGAGTGTAGCTCGCGAGTTGGCGAGCTCTTTTGACATACATATCTATAATGGATGTTGGATAAAAATTAATGTACCGGTTGACACGGGGTATGTCTTAACAAGTCTCCAAATACTTGGCATAGGTGGAGCTGAAGGCATACCCCCGTGCTGGTGCATGCCGAGGCATGTATTCCTCACATCGAGTGATATTGGCACAGTGTCAAGCATGGTTCAAAGTATCGGTCGATATGTATCTGTATTAGCCATTATCGATTTGAAACTAGGGTCGAAACTAGTTTTCCCCTGGTTTCAGCTCAATATCATCCGTATCTATCTAATATTGGTCGTATCGAGCTAGTATCGGTCATATCGACTATAAGCACAATTTTGGTTTTGATTGTGATTATACAGATTCATATAATATATTGGATCTAACTTGAATCCAACTCAGGGCATCAATTCTTGATGTCCTAATGTCTCAAGCACTACATTTTATGTTTTCTTCCTATTTTCTTACTCATTTTGTCTTCTTCTTTTCCTCTTTTTTTTCTAATTTTTTTCTCCACCCTTTTTTACCTTTTCTTTTAATACTTTCTACAGTTACCAATGTTGCAAATGTGGTTGCTAGCCTCATCTACAAGGGGCATAGTACCATTCTATTCTAAGGTGATGACAACAAGAAACACATGATTTATTGAATTCATCTAGAATTCGACATCATTCTTAGTATATTTACCATTCATATTATTTTATTACCACCTTATGTGAATAATATAATTTCTTAGCTTTGGCATTTTTATAAACTTTTAAGATTTTCTACATTTTATATAATTTTTTTAGAATTTAGGTAATTAAAGAAATAACATGAAACCGAAATGGCTGATAAGTGGTAGAAACAGCCGATACTCATTTTCTTCGATGACCGATATTGATATCGATATCTAGATGCTTGGTATCAAATAACACATATTTTTAATATAATTTACTGATAGGTTTATGAGTTTAAAATGACTAACTTGCATTTATAATTTTACAAATTTAATAATAATAATTATAGTACTATTTGCATAAGACATACTCAATTACCCTAAAAGAATAAATATTTTTCACTTTTTTATGTCACATGAAAGTAATAGTTATATCCCTATTTTAAATCTTCTCTTATCTATCTATAAATTCTCTTCAAAATAAATATATTTTCCTTTATATTT
This sequence comes from Typha angustifolia, assembly GCF_048772165.1. Taxonomy (NCBI): domain Eukaryota; kingdom Viridiplantae; phylum Streptophyta; class Magnoliopsida; order Poales; family Typhaceae; genus Typha; species Typha angustifolia. The sequence continues at coordinate 1,789,612 of NC_133252.1, read as the reverse complement.
TTAAATTTTTTTTACTAAGTATGCAATAAATTATAGTGGTTGCAAACTTAAAAGTTAGCTTTTAAGCTCACAATAACTCACTATTTTTAAATAAAAGTTTGCACTACGAACTACTTAAAATATGTTAAGAAATATTTAAAAAATAATATTATAAAATATTTACAAAATATTAAAAATAATATAGCCTTACACTTGGGCTTAAAACAAAAACAAAAGAAAATAAAAATAGTAATATTATATTATTACTTAACATAAAATATTAACCTTTCATCATTTTAGAAAAAGATAAAAAAAATAATATGTAAGCCTGTCAGTGGGCATGTAAGCCAACAACTAGGCTTACATGCTGTAGTAAGCTTGCAAATTAGTATTAAATTTTTTTTAATTGATTAAGAAAATAATATTTTTAAATTTTATCATTAAAGTCAAAGGATATTTTGTTCCATTAATTTTATATATAATTTATTCCTCTCTAAAATAATACATTTTTGACATCATATCAAAAGTAATAATTACACTTTAGCTTAGTTCACAACCGAACACCATATTTTTTTAGCCTAGTTTAAGATACTTAAATCAAGACTAAGAAATGAAGCCAGCTAATTAAGTTTGGGGATTAGTTTTAAACTAAACAAGGCCTTAAGTATTTTTTTTACATTTTAAAGACTAATTTAGGGGTGTACAAATTATATATGTAGCTTAATATTGTTAGATCTACCATTTGTAAGAGCCATTCTACATTCTAAAATACTTCAAAAAGTAATAATGAAATAGATAATATGATTTTCTCTAAAATTTCCATCAAATTTGAGAAAGTTCAAATTAGTATATAAACATGTTAGACTAACTCTGATTGAGCTGATTTGCATTCAAATTTTACCATTTTGGTCAATCACAATATGTGTTGAATCATATTTCTATTTGACTATTGCTATATTTTTAACAAAATAAGTCATTTGCAATATTTTCTAGGGGTAAATGACCAATAGGGCCTAATACATATATTAGAACCTAAAATATGTATAAATCCTTAGTTAGATGCATGCACAGTGAGGCGTGACAATTCGGCACAACAATCCTTTCTCCTGCATCCAACAACAATTTGACCTTGATAAAGTAAATTATTTTTTCTCTGCTGATTCCTGTTGAAATAACCAAAACTTCCAATTGGAACTGTTGAGATGTTTTTGGACTTTGAATAGAAACTACCCTTAGATGGTAAGCATGCAAATGCTTGCCTTTGGTAGAACCTTCATTAATGTGTGTTGGAAGAGGTATAGTTTCTATTTGGTATTCCTTACAGCAATTGATGCTCAGATTATGTTCACCCAGATTGAACAGAGTCCAGATGCCTTAAGAATGCCATTAATAGGACGAAACGGTGCTCTAGGAAGAACCAACGAGTTGCTGTGTGCATTTGCACGAATCAGGTTCTTTGAATGAAGTCAAAAGAGGAATAGCTGCAAGTGTACCATGTTTCCAGAAAGCAGCACTGAGAATTCAAACCCTTATGAAGTGTAGTAAAATGAGAAGTAAACTCAATGTGGATTAGGATTGACTGCGATCCAGTTGGCTGGATCCTCTTGCTCACATGTCGGTGTTGGAGGCAGTCTCCCTAAAAAAGGTCTAGGGTTTGAAATGCAATGCAGAACCTAATCTTGTTATCTGTAAAAGTAATACTAAAATAGAAAAGAGATGTTGAATAGAGTGCTTATTACCTTTTGAAATGAGAAAAAAATTACAAATGATTGGGCTTATGTATAATACAATACATGATAAGATTCATGTATAGTTGCTTCTTGGATCACTGTATCTTGTTCTTGAGGATATGATGTATTGGCATACGGATATAGTTTGGCTCTATAAGTATTTGTAGACTTGCAATATTAACTTACATATTATGATTTATTGATGTACTGGTACTGTATCATTGGTTCTTGCCCGAGCATGTGATTGAATTTTTTTTATCACAAAATGTTTCCTTGCTTTATTTAATTTGTTTGATTTTTTATTCTTTTATATTATATTTGGCTGAGCAGGTCTTCTGATGATGGGACATGCCGGATTTGGGATGCTAGGTACTCCCAACCCAGCTTGCGAGTATATATTCCAAAACCTCCAGATGCTGTAGCTGGTTAGTTAAATGTTTATTGGTTGTTATGCTACGTTAGTGGTTTCTGTCATTCAGGCCCTTCATTGAAAATGATGAAACTGATGCCAGGAAAGAGCAGTGATCCTTCTCCCAGTACCTTACAGCAAATGCATCAGATATTGTGTTGTGCATTTAATGCTAATGGAACTGTATTTGTCACTGGTAGCTCAGACACATATGCAAGGGTATGCCTTCGTGCTACTTGTGTAGTTTGAGAACGAAGTTGATTTTACATACATATGCTCTGTGGAGCTAAAGAATTTGAGATGTTTAGGTTTAATGGGGAGTGTTGGTTGCAGGTGTGGAATGCTTGTAAGAGCAGTACTGAGGAATCTGAGTTACCACACCATGAGATGGATCTGTTATCTGGCCATGAAAATGATGTCAATTATGTCCAATTCAGGTTTGTTGGATGCATTATCTTTTCTTCTTTTCCTTGTTCTATTCTTTTCAATAAAAAAGTATGTCAATCAACCTTTTTCTCGTGGTTCAGTGGCTGTGCTGTGGCATCTAGATCTTCTACAGATTACACTTTGAAGGAAGATAATATCCCCAAGTTTAAGAATTCTTGGTTAGTTTGTACAATAGATAGTGTTGCACAACGCTTTTTTAATATTTTCTGTGAATTCCTGATTTGATAATTACCACTTCTAAATGTTGGAGATTACTTTGATTAGCGCTGGTTCTTAGTTCCTGCTATATTACTTACTTTGGATGATCTTATGTTTCCCAGGTTTACTCATGACAACATTGTCACCTGTTCTCGCGATGGTAGTGCAATTATTTGGATTCCAAGATCTCGACGATCTCACGTAAGCACAACTTGAGCTGCGAGTTGTACTCTTGTTTCTTCTCGAGTTACCAATTTCTCTGCCACTAGAAGATGAGTTGCACATTGAAAATCAACCAAATCTGAAAATCGAACTTCTCACATTGATGTTTCGCATGATTTCCCTTCTTGTTTAATTTTTAGGAAGAAAGAGCTTGCAACACCTCGATTTGTTGATAGCAGCTCTCTTGTTTTTTGGGGGGTTTATTCTTTATCTTTTATCGTGGTCAGGATTCTGTCAATTGTCATAGATGGCTATTCTCTTTTGCGGATTGTTAATGATTGCTTTGCCTAATGATGTTCAATGAAATTTCCTTTGAATGGATTTGTAGTAAATTCTTCTCTAGATGAAATAAAACTGCATGAAGAAAGTACACGGGTTTTTCTAAATCTTAGATGCTTCTATTGAAACGTTGCACCAATATGCACATCTTGCTGTCCTGTTATATTTTCAACATTTTTCAAGATATTCCTTTCTGATTGTACTTCCTTTTTTTTTTTCTTTTTTTTTCCCTTCACTGTATTAGGGAAAGGTCGGGCGCTGGACACGTGCTTATCATCTTAAAGTTCCTCCACCACCCATGCCTCCCCAACCTACTCGTGGGGGTCCACGCCAGAGATATCAGCCAACTCCTCGTGGGGTTAATATGATTGTATGGAGTTTGGATAACCGTTTTGTTCTTGCTGCTATCATGGGTAAGTTTGGGCCTATTGTTTCATATTGTATCAATGTTTGAACAAGTTTGGATAACTTGTGTTATTGTTTGATTTGTGATGCTACTGGAAACATACATGTTGGTTGAAACTTGTGTTTAGTTATCAACTATTTCCGGATTTAGGGTAATTTTTTATGCTGAGGTTTCTGTTAACCAGTTTTAAATGAGCTTATTTTAAGATAGATTTTCTTCATATATTTAACTTGTCTTTTTTTGACGAAACAGAACTGCCAGTTTAATATCATACATATTACAATATATAAATCGGTTAAACTTTTTAAGTATGGTTATTTATATTGGAAGTTAGATGCATGTCACTGGAGTAAATGGAATTTAACCCACTTTCTGTGCCCTAGCTGTATGAGAAGGATGGCAAACATATGCTTGATTCTTTGTAGGCAAAGGTAGTGACTTAGGCGGCCACCTTAGCCAGGGCAGTCACCAAGGTGCCCTATCTATAAGTTAGGCAGGTCTCAAGGTGGTTGAGTGTAGGCACTGCCCTCCTAGGCAGTCAATTGGGCGCCTAAGTAGTCAGTCAGGCTCGTAAGTGCTGGTAATAAGGTGGTTTTCAAGCCTTGTAAGGCAGTAACAAGTTATAGGATGGATATTGAGTAGGGGTGTTACTGGATCCAAATTATCCATTACCGAATTTGCTTCAAATTAGACTAATTCGGAGTCAGATCTTAATCTTATGATCCATATTATGGGTCAGATTCAGTTTGAGTAGTTTTGGATTCGACCGGAGGAATTTGGAGCAGATCATGACCAAATATCCATCTGATGGGTATTTTGAGTTTTTGTTATTATTATTTTAAAGTCCGTAGATAATGGTTGTGTAGTCCAATATTTAAATTATCTAAGTAGAAGCTTTGGATTTTCCTAATTCCTATATTTATGAATAATCTTGACACTTGATTCTCTCAAAAAATAACCTTCGTACTACTATTATGTTTGCTTAATATGTTAAGCAAGTGTCATTTTTGGTGAGATGATTAAAATATTATGCGCGCTAATTTTTAGCTATTTAAGTATCATAATTTAGCGTGAAAAGCTGTGACTTGTTGCTTTGGAAAAAAATATTGAGTCTGACCTAATCTGAAATATTGTTTTTTATTTTATTTCATAGTATACTGATTATTTGCGAGGAATTCGAATCTGGTCCATTATCCGATTGAATTTTAATCTGATTCGAGTCCGACCTAATCTGAAATAAATGGATCTGATATGGATATTACAATTACTATTTTTAAAATCTGATTTGAGTTTGAATCCGACCAATTTAAATGGATATGGTTCCAATCTTTGTACATTTGTAACCAAATTCGATTCGGTTAGACCCCTAGTATTAAGTAGAAAGTACTGTTCCTACTTGTGCTCAAACCTACCTATCATGTAAGTTCTAAGGGGTTCTTAATCCTTTTTCATAGTTTCTACTTTCTATTATCTTCATTTCTCTTTCTTTTTTCTTGTAATGATTAGCATTAAGGACCGATCCGGAGAAGGGCAATAATAAAAAGGTTGTCGTGGCTACTCTAAGACTATTCACACAATGGCAATAACGGAAATTGCCTTATTCTAAAATGTTGAGGTTTCACAACTTTTGTTTTATATTACTGCCTTACTTTTAGGCGGCCTGCCTATGCACCTAGGACCTCTTGGCCTCCCGCCTACTCCTACAGATTTTAAAACATTTGTAGTGATCCAGTGGCTTGTCATGGTAGGGATTCATCAATGCCACTTGAGGGAGGGAACGCTCTGTCACTTGATGATCGGAGTTACTTCAATGTCAATATCTTCATACCATTATCAATATGAATGATTAGTTTGACAGTTGGTTACTACTTAAGGATTTTTCTCTCATGCTGAGAGTATGGAGATTTGTTGATTAAAAGAAATTATGTGCAACCAGAATCAAATCCTTGAATGATTATGGTTGCTACGATAATTGCCATATCTAACAGCTGGTTGTTGTTTTTATGTCCAGCTTGGAGCACATCTCCTTGGTTCATGACAACAGAAATTAATTTACTTTTCAAAAATAAACCTCAGTTATCACCATTTGAAATGTTCACTACTGTCTACATATTAATGAAGCAGAAGTACAAACAATCGATATCTAAAGGTTCACGACCTCTTTAATGAAGGCATACTCTGGCAGGTGGATCTGAGTTGCTGTATACACATATTGAGTTTTAATTTTTTTTAAAATAAAGCGACCTTTCAGAGAGTGCTCTTCTGTTATTAGCTTGCTTGATATTATTTTTTCTTTTAAGAAGCAGAACCTCTTAAGTTTTTGATTTTATTATTTAAAAGCATGCAACCAGGGTATTTTATGCCAATCTGTGCTACATGGAATTATCTTGTTGTCATTATCATTGTAGCCACTGCAATTTTCTTTTTACTCCTTTTTTGCTAATTTCAGTGTGTTACATATTTTTTTTTATAGATTGCAGAATATGTGTTTGGAATGCTTCTGATGGTAGCTTGGTCCATTCGTTGATTGGTCATAAGGAATCTGTAAGTTTCTGATGTCATTTTCTATTATGTGTATATTTTAGTATCTATTAGGTTTTGGTCTCTGTCAATTTCAATGTGATTTATTTCATTGGTGAGATATAACATTCCTATTTGATGGATTTCTGACCTTATAAGCACATGGTCTTGGGAAGCATTTGCAGTTCTGATGGCTCTTTCTTGTTCAATATGTTTTGGATTTTTAGAAGCATGACTTTCATTGGATAATATTGATGTAATTAATTTTTTGTTTATTAGAAAATGTAAGATTGTGAACCAAAAATAAGAAATTGTATCTCTCAGTTATTGATTTAAGCCTGTTACAATGGAAACAATGAGAAAAAAACTGTTTTTAATAGTTAAAGGTTCTAAAGATACAGGAGAGAGGACCTAAGAACTACTATAGGGATGATATAAGATGCGGTGAAAGAGGGAAGCAGCAGTAGCACGAGTTTGCAGTTGATGTAACAACAGAATGAACAAAAGGAGATGAAGGAACAGTCCGCCCGGATGTTGGACTGAGAAAGATGACCAACTCTGAGCAAGAAAGAGATGAACACATCTGTCATAAAGAGAGATTTTTAGGGGCAGAGTATGGAGAGAAGCTAGGAAAAAAGATTTGGTTGTGGTTGTATTTCTCAGACTAATTATATTTTGATATTTCTATCCCATATTACTAATGTATGGGATCTTTCTAGGGTCTTTGGCTCTTTGGGGTCTTGCTTTAAATGGTATGGAGTAGATGTGTCTTGAGACGTAAATGCTGAGTTTTTTGGATTAAAGGCTTTTAATTTAGACTCAATCGCCACAAGAAGGGTGCTGAGGAGTTTATTAGGAAAAAAGTAGAAGTTTGAAGTGAAAAGGACTGTGACTCACTTAGGAAGTGACTAAGGGCCTAATCAAGGAAGCCATGGGAGTTGGTGGCTTGCATGTTTGTCATTCTTTTAATACTTCAGTCATTTCTACGTCAAGATCTTGTTACCTAGTCTTAATAAATGAATAAACGAATGCATCAGTTGCTTCTTGCTCGTTTGTTGTGAAATTTAAGATGAGGCAAGTAACTGTCTAACTATGGTAAAATAGCTCTGTTTTTTGTTCAATCATCTTTCAACTCACTATTGAAAGCATTAAGCATTCAATATAGATAATTTCTAAGAAAATCTTTTAACATGGTTTGGATAATTGGATATGTTTGATTGAGATGATATGGCACACTAATTAGGGATAATTATGTGGTTTAATTTGTGGCATCCTAACAGGTCCAAGAAGACTAATGGTTAAAACTTAAAAGTAATATCGCAAGAGATTTCCTCCTTTGATGCAATTTGATATTTGAGTTTATAGTTGTGAAGAAGACGAATGATTCAGTCTGATACCATGTTTCAACATCAAGCATGTATCTGGGTTATTTGGTTATTGTAATAGTCTGGGAAGCTTATTTCCTTTGCAATTTTTCTTCGGGTCAATATAACCATCCGTTGAGGTCCTTGTTTAGTCTAATACTCTAGAGCATTTCCATCACAAAGGATTCAATCCAGCCACAGATTGAAATACTTTTAAAACTTGTTATGTGTAACGACTAAATTTCTTTGTGGGACCTACTTATCCCAATATTGAGTGCATAAACACTATACGATTAGGGGTGGCAAAACTTGACCCGACTCGATAACCCGACACGATAACCCGACTGTTAATCGGGTTTGGGTTTAGATTAATCGGGTTCGGGTCATAAATGGGTCTACCCGCCTAACCCGATTATTAATTGGGTTGTGTTCGGGTTTATGCCTCTGACCCGCTTGACCCGTTTAACCCGTTTAAGTAAACGGGTCGGGCGGGTCGGGCGGGTCGGGTGACCCGTTTAACCCGTTTAATTTTAATATTGTATGAATTATTAGGATTGTATTTGTGTAATACACCATTTATATATAATAAATTAGTAAATATTAAATTTTATATATAATTTGTATTAAACGGGTTAGACGGGTCGTGTTAACGTGTTGGGTTAACACGACCCGTTTAAGTATATGGGTTAGACGGGTCGTGTTAGCGTGTCGTGTTAATTTGACCCGTTTATTAAACGGGTTAGACGGGTCGTGTCGTGTTACCCGTTTATCAATCGGGTCGTGTTCGTGTTTACTAAATGCAACCCGTTTATTAATCGGGTCGTGTTCGTGTCAAGGTAATGTTGACCCAACCCGAACTCGCTTAACCCGACCCGATTGCCACCCCTATATACGATAGCTTGTCCATCTGTAGCTACCAATGATGTTAATTTTCTTTAATATATTGGTCTCTGGATGGACCGTCGCATCCTATTTCCATGCTGCGCATATTTACTATGTTGATCAGTGAATTCAGCCATGTAGCTTATGTTAAGAGCTAATACAGTTTTTTACATTGGCATTCTTTTCTTTTGTCTATTTTGTGTTTGAATATGATATTAACCGGTATGCAGACCTTTTGTTGGGCTAATAATTTTCAACTTTTGATGGTTAATATCTGCTATTGACAGACATTTGTATTGGATGTGCATCCTTTCAACCCTCGGATAGCTATGAGTGCTGGGTATGATGGAAAGACAATCATTTGGGATGTGAGTATTTTAGGTCTTTTTCATTAATCTATAGTATATTTCTTCATTCAATCTTAATTTCTTCTAACTATTTTATCCAGATATGGGAAGGAAAACCAGTACGGATTTATGAAACTGGGCATTTTAAGCTGGTGGATGGGAAATTCTCTCCGTAAGTTTGCCTCATTATTTATATGGGCTTTTTTTTTTCAAAGTTTTGTAGTTTGATTTGCATGGGTTGTTCTTCACTTAGTTGATACCTCCACATATAGGTTGGTCCATTTTATGGTCACCTTGTATTTGGCTATTCATTTATTTGCTAGTTGTGTTTTTAGAAATAATTAAAATGCTTCTTTTAGGATCTTATATCAGTTTAAAATTTTGATGTTAATTTCCCTTGAAATTGTTAGATTGCTTGTTATTTTCAAGCAGTAAACCTTGCTTTAGGGTGGCATATAACTGGAGGAGATATTTCACATGCTCATTGCTAATCAGTCCATTCCTCAAGGAAAGCAACATTGACCAACTGAAGTAATTTCACCAATAATGACCTTTTGGTGGTCCACTTTCACATTTGCGGGTGGATAAGCAATTTCCGTCCAGTGCTTGATGTTAATACTTAATCCTTTTTTTCTTAAGATCATATAGGGTGATCCTCTTTTCCTTTGCCAATAGATTAGAAAATTGACTTTTTTTTGGCTAAAAGCTCAAAACAGAAGTTTTTTTTATAACTTTAGTACATTTACCTATTCGTCATTTTACAATTATTAGTTGGGGAATATATCCTCTCTAAAAATTTGGTGCCTGGATCCTTCAATCCAGAATCAATTGTTAGCACCTGTAAATTAAATGCCTGTTTTTATCAAACTTGATCTGTAATTGTTGGTATCATTGTAAAATAATTAGGTGATCTGCATAATATCTACTTATGCTTTATGCTATAAAATAGTTTTATTTTAGTCGTACATTTTCTCTATATCTAGAGAAAAGTTATGGCAGTGATCTTAAAATCAATGAAGTACAAGATCCTCATTGTACTTACATCCAACATCTAAGGAGTTGAAGCCTACCTAGAGATATTACTTCAGCGATCTTAAAATATTTAGATCCTACCTATGAAAATTTGCCTTGTTCTTTTATGTCTTGTACTTCATCTGGCATGGGCTTAATTGCCTTGTTCTTCTATTTACGGACAACTTTAGATACTCTCCTTCAAGGATTACCATGCAACAGCATGGAAGTGTAGGTCAGCAGTATGATAGTAGAGATAACCTCCACCCTCCACCCTCCACCCTCCACCATTGCTCCTTCTGTGTTGATGTAATAGAGAGTAGCTTTCCTTCACCGTTGTCCCTGCCCATTGTCAACTACCTCCATGTGCTTGCTCTGGTGGCTCTCCACCAGCACAATTCATCCCTCAACAACATTTTAACCATTGACCTGCTGCACTACCTTTCAATCCTAATCCTTCAAACTCTAAAAAGAGAGGCCTATCGCATTTTCACTTAATTCAAAGTGGTTCTTGACTTATCTTTCATGAACCTATCTTGATGCTCTAAAGAGAGAAGGGTTATCTCACGATCTGCACCCCATTCTGAGAATTAAGTTGCAATCATTTTAATTCTTAGCAAATTACGATTTGTCTCTCACGATCTGGCATGAAAGTAAGTCAAGATCCACATTGAATTAATGGACACAACTTATTTTTTAAGTGGATCGTGCAATATTTCATGACACAGTTGTCTTCTTCCTCAAACAAATATCCTACGGTGGAAATGGCATGGAGGGATAACCTTCGTAGGGCAGCAGGAGATCTTGAGGAGGCTTCTAACGGTTGTGAAAGTTCTCTAAGAGGCCTTGGAGCCCTCTGTGAGGGCTTAAGGGGAGTACTATTGGCACCCCTGTGCCATTTGTTGAACTTGTGTCAACATGGCATGTGCCGGTTGGCATAGGCTGTGCCTACTAGCACACTGATCCATGCCCTTTTTGATTATGTTATAAGGATGTAACTATTAATTTTTGGTTGATTAGTTTTGTTTTACTTCTATTTTTGTGCTGTATATAGGGATGGAACATCAGTTGTTCTCTCAGATGAAGTTGGACAAATATTTATTATAGCGACTGGGCAGGGGGAGTCTCAAAAGGATGCAAAATATGATCAGGTGTGCAAGAGTTATAAGCTTATCTGATGCTTCAGTAATATCCAGCTTTGTGTTTCTTGATATCCATTGTCTCACATTATAACAGTTTTTCCTTGGAGACTATCGGCCACTAATACAAGATACTAATGGGAATGTTTTGGATCAGGTTTGCTTGAATTGCTATGCTTCTCTCTTATATGGCAATTTTTATTGTTTAATATAGGGCGTGCCCTTTTTCATAACTTAATGGTATAATCTTGAACTAATGGAAAAGTTTGAACCATATTGAGCGCAGACCCATGCTAAAGTTGAATGGTCACTATCCTTTGCTGGTCCCTTTTATGTTGTATTTGCCATGTCAATGCCTACTATTTATGAATCTAAGCTTGCTGAATTTTATCCAGGAAACACAGCTAGCACCTTATCGGAGGAATGTACAGGACCTTTTGTGTGATTCAAGTATGTTACAAAACAAGTAAATTGTTTTTTTTTTCCTTGGAAGATGTGGTCTAATATTTGTAACAAAGAATATTATTGGTACCTCAGGCATGATACCATACCCTGAACCTTATCAGAACATGTACCAACAACGTCGCCTAGGCACTCTTGGTATTGAGTGGCGCCCTCCTTCTGTAAAATTTGCAGTTGGCCCTACTTACAATGTCAATACTGGTGATTTCCAAATGCTACCGATAATAGACCTGGATAGGATTGAGCCTTTGCCTGACGTTGTAGATGCCATCGACTGGGAACAAGAAATTGAAATCCAGACTGATGATACAGATTCAGAGTATAACGTCACTGATGAGTATTCAGTCGAAGAGGAACAAGAAAGTTTAAGTAGCAGTTCTTCTGGTGATTCTGAATGTAGTGCTGAAACTGATGAGGGCAATCTTAATAATAAGGAAGGCCTTCGAAGATCCAATCGGAGGAAGCACAAGTCAGAAGTAAGAAATTATATGTAAAGCTTGCCCTTTTTTCCCATTTTATTTCATTCTTATTTGACATTTCTTTTGACAGATGGAGGTCACCACTTCTTCTGGGCGGCGAGTTAAGAGACGAAATTTAGATGAACGTGATGGGACAACTCTATCGAGGGCTCACAGAGTGCGGAGGTCACGAAATGGGCGCTTAGCTTCAAAGAAAAAATCTTCCAAGTCTAAGTCACTACGACCTCAGAGACGTGCTGCACGCAATGCTCTCAATTTGTTCTCTAAGATAAATGGAGTTTCAACAGATGAAGAGGAGGACGATGAGTCAGAGAGCAGTTCCGCAGAGAGTGAATCAGCAATTCCTGATTCAAACAATCAAAGTACTGAATCTGAAAGGGCAATGCAAAATGGCCAGTTGAAATATGGAAAGGAAAAAGAATCTTTCAGAGATGAATGGGGAGATGTTGCAAAATCTTCTCAACCTTTTGAAGCTCAGGGACATGCTGGAAACAAAAGAAGATTGGTCCTTAAGTTACCACGGCGTGATTCAAAGACAATCATTCCTTTAGAAGGTCAGAAAGGTGAACGCTCCAATCAGGATAATGTAATGGCTTTATTGGCTCCATCTGATCATGATGCAGCTCAACCAAATGTAACAAATGAACACACACAATTTTCTGTTGATACAACTGATGTAATGAGAGGAAATGTGCAAGCAGGAAAATCTGATCATCCTAATGGATCTTCGGTCTACTATAACAAAACAATCAAATGGGGTGAGGTCAAATTGAGGTCTTCTAAGCGTATGAGATTCAGTGACTCTTCAGTAGCAGATGTATGCCCTGGAACTAGTGCATGCCCAGATGGTTCTGGCATAGTTGGTGGTGACAATGATGGATACCATAAGTCCAATGTCGAGTCTGGAACATCCTCTGATCCTAGAAATCAAGGCCGTGAAAGTCACCTAGGCAGAAATGAAAATGATGAAGATTATGTTTCACAAGAACTGGACAATACAAGAAGTAAGGAGGTCTATCCTGAATGTTATGGTAGCGATGGGCAGTCCTCGCACCATATTGACCAACGATACCACATTGCACTTCCAGTTAATGGCAATATGGCTGATTCTGCAATGGACATGGATGAGGTATTCCAGTATATTTCCGGGACCAGGGGCAATGATGTACCTACCACTGATAAGGCGATAAGTGGAAATAATGGTCTTATGAGCAACAGTGGTGCTGATAACAACCAACAATTTGAGACTAGTCCGCAGCCCGTTTACCGAAAGCTGAGGATTAAATCAAGAGGATTGCTAAATGAAGCCCATGGTTCTTCTTCAAAGTTTGCATCTGCTGCAGGAGATTGGGAGAACTCTGAGTTGGAGCTTGTATCAAACAATTCAACAGTGGGTGAACGAAATAAAGTTCAATCAATTTGTGAAGAGGATGAGGGTACCAGTCAACAGACACCAGATCATGGTGATTGGAATAATAGGTCAGAAAGCTTGGAGGCATGTACTAATAGAAATGCTGTTTCTCATGGTTCACAGAAGTCACACTTGGATTCTGATAGTAAGATGTACAATGCTGTTTACAAAAGGTCAAAATCATCCAGGGGTAGGAAGAATTCAGAGTGTGAGATATATGATATGGAGGAAAGTGCAGCAATTTCCAACAATCATATTGGAGATGGACAAGAAGAGTTCAGTGCAGCTATACTTGATAATGTCCGTGGAACAAGATTTAGGGGCATGAGGGCATCCACAGATGACATAACTGCTAGGGAGAGTAGTTCCCGGGTGAAACATACTTGTAGTTCTCTGGAGGCATCCACTAGTGGAAGAAGATCCTTTATAGATGGGCATGATCAACTTTTATGTGATGAATGGAAGTCAACCTCTAAAATGACTGTTGGTCTAAGATCTGCTAGAAATAGAAGGGAAAGTTATACTTTTAGGGATCCAAGATCTTTGGACAAAAGAAAACAGCAAACAACACGAAAGCTTTCATGGTTGATGTTGCTAGAGCATGAAGAGGGTTACCGATATATTCCCCAACAAGGTGATGAGGTTGCATACCTGAGACAGGTACTCTTTCTTTGTGATGTTTTTGCCATACGGGCCTTTCAAGTATGCTAGATGGGAACTTCTATTGTTATCATATTTATTTATACTTCTATTCTATTACAGGGCCATGAAGAATATATTAAAGGTTCGCCACGTACGCATGAAGCAGGTCCTTGGAAATTGATCAAAGACCTCAAAGCTGTAGAATTTTGCAAAGTTCGAACTCTTGATTACTCTACATTTTCAGGATCTGGTGAAAGCTGCTGTAAACTCACTCTTGAGTTTATTGATCCTTCTTCAAATGGATTTGGTAAAGCATTTAGAATTACTTTGCCCGAGCTTGTTGCCTTTCCAGATTTTCTTGTGGAAAGGATGCGATATGATGTTTCTATTGGGAGAAACTGGACCCACAGGGATAAATGCCAGGTTTGGTGGAGAAATGAGGATGGAGATGGTGGAAGTTGGTGGGAGGGTCGGATATTGGCAGTAAAGCCTAAATCACCTGAGTTTCCTGATAGCCCGTGGGAGAAGTTTATTATACAATACAAGAATGATGGTTCTGGACAGCACATGCATAGCCCATGGGAACTTCATGATGCTGATGGCCAGTGGGTGCACCCCCATATTGATGTCAGAAGTAGGGATAAGTTGTTATCATATATTGCCAAATTGGAGCAAAACTCTATAAAAAATCAGGTAAATTTTATTCGTTGTTTTCTATTTTCTCTATTGTAATTTATTTCCTTGACATGGAGGTTTCATTGTATTGTTCTTTGATGATGTTTCAGGACAATTATGGTGTGCAAAAACTAAATCAGGTTGCACAGAAATGTGATTTTCTAAACAGGTAATGTACTAATATGTTATATGCATAGATATCTATATGTATTTGTGTGGAGTTTTTGACCGCACTAGACTTGTTTTCAATTATATTTATTAAAATAGCTTACACCCCAAACTTAATACCAAAAGGGGTCTATTTTACCGTAACCCTAAATAAAACGCTAGACCTTTAAAAATTTTACTCAGCCGAAAGCAAAATGCTAATCAGGTCAGGATTTTTTTAAGTAAAACGCTGATACAATCAGTACTTTTATTGAAAGAAAAAATGCTGAACAATTCAGTGATTTATTAGAAAAAGAGGATACACATAAAACGCTAAAAAGTTAAGCGTTTTATTGTTAAAAATATTAAAGAGAAAGATATAAGTAAAAATATATAGAAAAAATTGTAATGTCATAACTTTGTGTTCGGTTATCCATTTTAATAATAAAATATATTGTTGTGAAGATTTAAAAACATTCTATAAGTTGGAGTAACATAGTTATTTCTTGCAGCCAACTGTGCTCAGAATTGCAAAAAATAATCGCAGCTCATTCAAATATTACTTTGAATTTTTTTTTCAATTTCTTTATAAAACACTATTTAATGTTTCTAAACATAAAACACCGAATAATTGATCGTTCTATAAAATAAACTTTTCGACATTTTCATTTAGAGGTAAAATGTTGAACTTATTAATGTTTTATCTAGGGTTATTGTGTCACAGACCTATTTTATTATTTAGTTTGAGGTGTGGTCTATTTAGGTATATAAAAGGGCTAATCTGATCGAAAACTCTATTTGGATGCAAGTCTAGATTTGTGGGGTTTATATTTGTACTTTTTATGCACTAGTCTTTTATGAGCTGCTAACTTATGGGACTAAAAGTAATGGATAATGGAGATTTTAGGTTGATTAGGAAAATAGATTGTACAACATGACCTTCATATGTGGCAAAACTTAGTCTAATTGCAGCAAAAAATTCTGTCATTCTTCTTCCATTTAGCTTGATAATTGTCATGATCTATTTGCAAACTTTTGGTTTTTGAGGTTACATATTCATTCTAGATGTAGTTGAATAATAGTTGAGGTACAGGGGAAGGTTGGATGTTCTTTGTCACAAAAATGTCAAGCATTATCACTCTGTCTTGGACAGTTAGCCCTGTCAAGGATCGATATCTAAATAGGATTCAAGAATATGAGCAGTAGCAACTTAGATGAACCTGTTTGTCAAGCTAATTTGTTGGCTTATTCTAGGGTCTATTTTATGCAAGTTCGTGATGTGCAATTTACTACCTAATTGTAATTAATTTTTTCGTCAAGTACTTCAGAGATTGTATGAGAATTAAGGATTATATATATACACATTTATATGTGACTTTATAGAGGCATTATTATCTTGCCGCTGCCCAATTGTTGGTAGAAGCACCTAGAGTATTTCCCATAATCAGTATCACTCATGCAATGGAGGTGAAATAGAAAGTGGGGAGAATTGCGGTGCCTTGTTAATCTGCAATTCATCATGCACGTCAAATGAGATAAGGGATTGATTGAGAGTTAAGTATTTGAGCAAGCATATATTTGTAACTTCCATGTTGAGATAGTGACATTTGGAATTTTGATTGGAAATAAGTGTTGGGTTAAGGTGTGTATGGCAGTCATTTTCTTAATTATTGCATGGTGTTAGTGTGCCCATCTGTTAGTTTTGAGAAAATATCTTTTAGGTACATAGCTATATCCCTTCTGTTAAAATCTTTTCGATCATGTGTTGTTCCCACAGGTTTCCTGTTCAGTTTTCTCTTGAAGTAATCAAAAGGAGACTGGAAAACAATTATTATCGAACTTTGGATGCAGTCAAGCATGATGCCTCGGTGATGCTTTCAAATGCAGAGTCTTACTTTGGCAAAAGTGCTGAGATGACAACAAAGATGCGTCGGCTATCTGAATGGGTCACGCGGACATTTTCATTATTGTAGGGAATGGAACAATTTTGTAGAAGAATTAAGTTTTCTAATTTGTTTCCAGTCTCTGCAGTTCAGCTGTAGAGAAATCTTTTGTAACTTGCAGTTTCTCAACCGCCAGCCAATATATTGGTCCATTTTTTTGGGGGGGGGGGAAATTGGATTTTCCTTCAGGGAATTAGTTTGAAAGGCTTTGTTAGGGGGAGCATGTTCAAAGAGAAAGCTGGTAGAGGGAAATGACTCCACCAGTATTTGTTATGTATAGACCTTTTTCCTATTTTATAATAAAATTAAAAGGAAAGAAAGCTTGTTACGCAGATTCTTTATTGCACTTTGCCGGCTAATATGGATATTCTCATGACAACATTTTCCTCGTTGTGTAGCATTACTTTCTAGACTTGTAAAAATGTTGTTCCACTGCCCTGAGTTACTTGAGATAACATGTTTAATCTTGGCATTGAAGATGTAGTTGTTTTACAGTCATTTTATCTATCTGAGCACTCGGAGGTCAGTGGCATTGCCGGTGGCTGGCAACATCGGTGGCTGTGTCTATGCGGCCAGCCACGGTGGGCCAAAATCAGGACCGTTGGATTGGCAGGGAGATGGCCTATTGCTGATGCATGGACCCATATGATCTCGGACCCACTCGTGTGTTACTTGGGCTTTTCTACTGGGAAGACTGCATGAAAGATGTAGATGACGAGGCTGTAACCCAGAACAAGATATGAGTCAATTCTCATGAACAATAATTTTATGATTTATAGTGATTTTTACTGTCCTTGAATTTATTTTTCGTTCTTTTCTCTTTTGAGCATTTTGCAAGTAGGTTCCACTGTTGTATCCAGAAGGGAGATAAGAGTGATCAAACCAAGAACAGGAAGTGCTGGTATAATAAATGGAGACACAATTGAGAAGCATTAATAAATGAACTGTTCCAAAAGATACTTCATTTGAATCCCCCCTACCGTCAGCCGAGCCGGAAAGTTACATCTCTTACCAAGCACTTGGATTAAACTATGAGAGTTAATAATAGTTCCATGGATCTCCCACTACTAAGCTACTAAATTTCCATCAATCTCTCCACCTGTGTCCACAACTTGGGTTGCAGCACACGAAGAAAAGAGTCATACCTTCCTCACCTCTGGCGGTAGCCTGCAAAGTTTTGACAAATAATACACACATAAACACATCTCAAGATTTAAAAAGAAAATTTTAATATAAAGCATGAGGAGATGAGAGCGGTGGAAATATTGTTTCATATTTCTTCCTAAAATTTCCTGTACTGGGTTCAGCGTGCCAGATATGAACCATGACCAACTGAAATATACTCAGATGGTGGATCTTTATTCAGATAGAATGGCATCTACTAGATAGGGCATCCTTGACTGTTAATTTCTCAGTCAGCTTAAGATGGATGTAGGCAAATTGGCTTGTCACATAATCATCTGAACTCATGGTAATGTTGTTCTAGGTAGATAGAAGATATGGTGCAATAAGTTAATCATAGTAGGTTCTTTCTGCAAATTCTACCGGAATATAGATTTCAAATGATGAAACTGAATAGTCTTGCAAAGATGTCTGCTACTCATATCTACTAACTTTAATCAGCTATAGAGATGCTAGAAAGGTTCACATGCAATTGTGCTGAAGTCGGTTTTAAACTTTAGTCTGTTCTCTCACTTTATGGAGTTACAAATTCCATAATTACTTTGGAATAAAATATATTAAGGACTTCCAGACGACATAGAGAAGCTGTTCATTCAAGGGAATATTAGAATATCTCTAAGGATGACTTCCTTAAAACAGTTGTCTTTAACTCCGAGAATCGTTCATTAACAAAAATTAGAATCTAGCATCATGAAGTTAGCCTAATTTTATACGATATCTTTGTTCTTTTCTAATCAGATAACATGCCCAAACAGGATCGCAATCTATTGAATGTTGCATGAATCAACCAACCATTTCAATATCATGATCCTTCTTCATAGTGTGTGAGATCGTAGAAGAGGTCAAACCTGGAAAAACACAGCCTCTGGGTGGCCACATACAGCGCAGCGTACATCCTTCGTACGAGGAAGAGTCGGGTCACCAGCTACATCTTGCAGGACTTGTGTGCGTTCACCAATTGCATGATGTATCTCGTTTCTATAGACACAACTGTTGTCAGCAACTTCCTGAGAGCAAGGACCATAATCAGATGCAGAGATGACAAAATGATTCAACCTTATGCCTTATGAAAATAAACCTGAGGAGGCAGGAAGAAGTTATTTCTTATCTGGGCATGAATCATAGAGAGTTTGTCACAGAATCCTTTTTATTTCTTATCAAAATTAACTACATAAGTTTCTCCTTTAAACAGGTTCAGAAGTATACAGGACGAGACTCACAGGAATTGGTTTCATGAAGCAAAAGTTCCTTAAGTTGTGTAAGGACAGCCAGAAATCTACATGAATTTATCTTTCAAACAGATAATCCAAAGGGAATAAAATAGCTAGAAGGAGATCATAAAATTGTATAATCTAGCCTCTAGATAACAAAGATGCTAACTATCTCTGTGTACTCCAATATATTATCGGTAAGTGAACCCAAAAGGATTGATATAGTCAAAAAAAAATAAAAATTGACGTTTTCCTTCTACTCCTAAAGGAAGATTTGAGCTCAATTTCTATTTCAGCTTTGAATCAGAAAAATATCTCTGTCAACAAAGACATTCTGGTAACCAAGTCGCAAAAAGTATATTATGGAAGTAAACTCATCCAGTCCATAAATACGGAACCTGCCAAGGTTGCTAACAATAACATGCTTAACAAGGTAGAACTTCACAGCCATTATGTGCTTGTATTAACGTTGACCAAGCTCGATCCACATAGCTCAGAATGCCCAAAATTTATACTTGCATTCCAGCAACAAAAAGCTAGAACACTAGCTAAGCAACCAAAGTAATCATCTATTGTGTTCACATTTCCAAACAAACCTTATTCTTTTGCCCCAATGGAATCTAAAGAACATTTGGGCCTTGACCACTTGAATAGCTCCACACTTACAACCTCAAAATTTAGAACATAAGAAGATATTAGACTAAATCAGAAGATTTAGGAGGTGGAAAGACCTGGTGGTCGCAATTACGGCAGGCATAGAGGAGAATCTTTTGTTCCCTGTCCTCCTTTGGATACAGTATGTTGTTGCTGAACCAAAGCAATAAGGAATATAAATATATAGACAACTATAAGGCATCACAAAAAGATGGAATGATCTATAAACAGACAGGAAAAATGGAAAGGTGGTTAGATTATACTTAGTGGGCGCTCACCATTCTCGGCAAAATTTCATGGTACTCATGGCTGCTGCTGCTGCTGCTGCTGCTTTAGGCTTCTACTGTGGGTTTGCTCTTTTTAATTTTGGGGGAAGATTTTGGGGTAGGTAATCCGCAGGTGCTTTTATTTGTTGAACATGGCAAGGATTGTCCGCAGGCTCGTCTGCAAACATTTGGGGTTAAATCCAATCAAAGTTTGCCATGTGCTGCGGGTGTAATAATGCACACGATTCCCTTTGGAACATCATCTCTTCTTTGTCTTTTGCTCATTGGAGCTCAGTGAATCGTGTGAAACTATAAAATAATATCAATAGACACATGTAACTGGGGAGGTTATGAGACTCTAACCCTAAAATTAGTTGATGATTTAATGAATGCTCAACAGCCAGCTCGATTTACAACTCAACAGTGTCGTTAATTTAAAAGAACAACTTAGTTTATCACTCAACAGTATCATTATCGTTAATTTAAAAGAACGGTATCGTTAATTTAAAAGAATAGCTCGACTTAGTTTATAACTGCTCAACAATTTATATTTAAAATAACGGTCAGTAATGTGACAGGCATTTATTATTGCTTGAGACTTAAAAGCAGAGGACTTAAAAGTAGATCTTGTTTTTACAATATTAACGTATTTAAAAATAATTAACCCTCTATATCTAACCTAGGCCTATGTAATGATACAAAAACAGTATAAAATAATTTAAAAAGAAAAATTAGAGGATTACAGAGGATATACTCCAAAGACCTCTGTTATATGTTCTTCGAGGAAAATGCATATAAGCATATATGTTAGCGATTTTTATACTATCAAAGGTCTCTGAACTCTGATGGGATTGAAAGAGATTTGTAACAAAAGATATAAACATCTCAAGTGGAATCCTGAAAAGAATCTGAAATTATTCCAACGGATTACCCAAATCGATCCCAGGATTGTTCCTCAAATTCAACTACATTATTTGATGACTCGATGATCTTAATTGCAATGCCTCAAAATTTGAGCCACAACAAAGCAACAACGACAATGACTCAATAAAAAGTGAAAAAGTCCATTCAACTGATCATAGCAACAACTGAATTGACTCCGCATAGCCAAACTTATGAGCAAAACAGAACAGAGGAACTGAAATAGAAAAGAGTCGTGTCTCCATACACAATCTCAGTTATGAAATCAAAAACCATCTCAGCTGCAAGCTAAACCTACATCTTGGCCTCAAAATATGCCGGAGAGCAGGTTCGCGGCCGTGGATAGTGCAGCTCCGGTCATCGCGCACTGCACAATCTGCTCGTGAGACGCTGTGTCCGAAGTCAGAGCCAAGGCGACCCCTGTGACAGCTCCGGCGACTGCACTGTTCTTCTGCAGAGAGCCACCGGCAATGTTAACTCACCGACTACTCAAAAATATTATAATTATAGTTAATTCAAAAGGTGAACTTTGACTTATAAATAAATAGAATATTTTAGATAAAATATGAGTCTAGCAGAATTGGAACACAACCTCTGCTCGAGCAATTTAGGTTATTTAACTAGCAACTAAGTCTTGTCAATAACTCTAAAGAATAGATCAATATAAAAGAGAACTAAAGTCTAACTCCAATAATTAAAGAGGGAACTGTAACTTACCCAGTCATGAGTTCCACGAACCTCCCTGAGACCATAAGTCAAGCCTGAGTACATACCAGCTGCCATACCTTCACACAGATAGTAGAACAAACCATATGCTATAAGATTCAAACTGGCATTAAAGTTACTTTATTGATGTACACTGCCGTATACAATGTATATATTTTACATTGATGATTACTGTCAGTCAGTACATCTTTGCAACAAATAAATGACTTTAAACTCAAAACTCCTTACCCCACTGGAAGGCCTCTTTGCCAGTATTCTTCACCTGAAAACATAACAGAATTATATCAAAAGTATATTGTTAGAAATAACAAGAAAGAATCTCACCATGGCTTCCAGTGACTTCTCAGAATTCTCCCCTGCAAAACAAATGCGACAAGGATGTCTGTCAATGCATCCGGGATCAGTTCAATAAGATCAACATATCAACTCAAAATTCCTACCTCTCAGACTAGAGAATCTATGCTTCTTGTTATTAGCTGCTATGTCTGGCACTCCACTCGTATCCATACCTGCACCTATAAAAGTGGTGGGGGAAAAAATGAATTAGGACTAGCAAGTGAGCGGATTTGTCATTAACTGAGCAAGATAGTTACCTTCCACTGCCGTGAAGTACGCCTCTTTTGAGACTGCCTGGATTGCTCCAATCTGAATCAAATAGCCATGGATAAAACTTAGCAATTCGACACATTGCCAATGACTATTCTCTTCAAGCTTTCAAATATCATTCCGTTTATTAACGTAACAAATAACGATTACAACCAAACTTAGACTCACAAAGCAAAATGGTGTACAAAATAACATCATGTTGCGCTTGTATAAATAGTTTAAAATGATTCAAAAGCTATCCCAAGATAACCCAATATCATAGTGCAAAGATAAAATCTTTTTTATTTAAAATAAAAATCGTTGATAAATATTTTATACTTCACATTTCGAGGGGGAAAAAGGTGTTTTAGTCATCTTTCTAGTTTAAAGATAATCTATTAGAAATATTCTGTTAAATATTAATAACAATGGCAATCCACAGAGAGTCCAAAGATTTCATTTGACAACGAATATTCTTTCAACAAATATGATATTTTAAAGAATGCAATGTCAAAAAATGATATTTTGAAAGTTTTCAAACATAGTTACGTAAAACCCTCTATAAATATATGTATTTAGAATACAAACTCTATATCTAAGTCCTCCGATAAATATGTTCCAAAAGAGCAAATAATAAGCATAATAAGAGAGGAGTTTGAATATACGAGAATACCC
This sequence comes from Typha angustifolia, assembly GCF_048772165.1. Taxonomy (NCBI): domain Eukaryota; kingdom Viridiplantae; phylum Streptophyta; class Magnoliopsida; order Poales; family Typhaceae; genus Typha; species Typha angustifolia. Next base: position 1,766,700 of record NC_133252.1, on the reverse strand, counting down.
CGGCAGCCTTGACGAAGCTCTCAGCCATCCGGTTGAGAAGGGGATGGCCCAAGTCGAAGAGCCAACCTTTCTCCATGCTTCGGATCTCGTCCAGAAACGTACGCGTCTCCGTGCCACTGTTGCTGCTCATGATCTCTTCTTCTTCTTCTTCTTCTTCTTCTTCTACAGCAGGAGGAAACTATTAAATGGTGAATGGCCACAACGTCCCCTAGGTTGGGGTTAAAAGGTAGAAGAGAAAGGAGAAGTAGAAGAGTTCTCGAGGAAGAGTTCCTTAGGAACAGCTCCTCGGAGAACGTGAGGTGGCCACGTGTGAGGAGGATGACACGTGGTACAAGAGGAGTTAGTCGTGGCATTATTAGAGGGAGTGCCTTTAACTGGGTATTTGTCTCATCGTTGTAGGAGCTGCAGATAAAAACTCTCGTAATAGATTGCAGTGTCTATCTTGATATTACACTCTGCTTCTATATTATCTCTTCTACTGCTAAAGATTAGAGTTAACACCCTCCCATTTAAATAAATATCTTTTACCACTTAATGACATAGATAATGAATATGAAAGTATTATTTTATTTCCAATTTCCCTGTCTTGCTCTCTCAGCTTTCATCTTAAATATTTAGAAAGCTAAATATCAATAGAAATATATAAGAGGACATACGTAAAAATAAACAATAGTTCAGTTATAGTTAAGGATCCAAGTATAATTTCCCTCAAAGAAAGTGGCCACCCAATATATGAACAAAATTAAATAGGATGGGAATCTCATTTTAGTGCCTTTTAACTGGTTTAGCTTTGTCTTCAAAGGTCAAAAAGGTTGAGAGAAATTAGGTTCAATATGAAATAAATCAGTGGGAATTATGATGAGCATAGCGCAAGCAAAAGATTTCATCATTCCAGTCTTTTTCTTCCAACCTTCCATCTTCAGAGCAATATCAAAGAGAGAGAGAACAATATTGTGTCATCCGCATCCCGAAGAACAACAGACAGTTAATTAACCCATTCCTAACAAATGCATAAATTAAGCATCACACACAGAAGATTTGAGAAAAGAAGTACATAACAATTTGTCTCGCCCTCATGATATCAAAATATATAAATATCAAAATAACCCAGAAAGATAGCATGCTGTTGCTACTTGCTTACCAAAAGTACCTACTTTTCAGCGAAAACGATTCTCTAAAACCTTAGAAAATTGCTCGAAGCTCCTACCCGAACTTGATGGCTTCCTTTGAGATGTTGAAATCTGGGTACTCACTCTGATCACCCACTCAACCGAATTACTGCTTAAAGAATCTCAAGCTTTGAGACCCAGTAGCTAAGTTGCTCAGCCACTTGTTCTGAACCTGTCGATCCATAGGAGGTAAACTTCTTTATAGACTTTTCCACTCCTAAGAAGTCATAAACATCCTCCTCAAAGACAGGATTTATCTTATGTAGATCGTCAAGAGTAAGCTCTGAAAGTTGACATTTCCTTGCAATGCACAAAGCAACAGATTTTCCAACTATTTCATGAGAAGTTCTGAATGGTATTCCCTGTGCACAAAGGGCAAATGAAATAAAATTCCATATGATTAAACGCAAACACTGAAATCAGAAAAGCAAAAAAAAAAAAAGTCAAAATGAATTTGAAGTTTGCTGATGAATCTTAATGAACAACAGATCTCCATTATCACATTCGACTGTAGATGCTAAGATAATCACACTTGTCAAATCTGAAAGGCAAAGTGATGAAGAGTTCACCTTCTTTACCAGATAATCTGCAAGGGTTGTGGCATCGAGATGGCCAGCTGGTAGAGCACTTTGTATTTTTGCCTGGTTGAAAGAAATGTTCTGTGCAAACTCAGTAGTTACCTCAAGCATCCCTAAAATGGTTTTGACACTGTCAAACAAAGGTTCTTTGTCCTCCTGTTCCAAGAGAAAAAGGAAAAAGAAAGCATCATGAGGTCCAAACTTCTCTGTAAGATGAAGATGACCACACACTCTGCTTGTGCCTAGTTATTATTATTGTATACATGTATGAACTGAAGATAAAATACCAAATGAAATTTCAAACTGTACCTGAAGATCACGGTTATAGGCTTGTGGAAGCCCTTTGCACAGGACAAGGAGAGTTACAAGGTCTCCAACAACTCTAGCAGATTTTCCACGAACAAGTTCCATTGGATCTGGATTTTTCTTCTGTGGCATGATGCTGCTTCCAGTTGAGACGGAATCACTTGGTATCAAGAACCCAAACTCCTCTGATGCCCACAAAACCCATTCTTCACCAAGTCGTGAAAGATGAATGGCTATGATAGAGTTAGCTGACAGAAACTCCAAAACAAAATCACGATCTGATACTGCATCAATACTGCATAGCAATAAAAGCTATCAGGAAGAGAAAAGGACCTGGATTCAGAACAAACAGAATAATTGATGCAAATCACCTGCACCTCAACTCATACGCTTTAAAGTGGAATAACCTCAAGAAGTATCTTACTTCTCGATTCTTGATGACAATTAATGCCGTACTTAAAAAAGGCTCATGCTTTTAACAATTCTTTGCTCATATGTATCATGTATAACACTCTACAATAAATAAAGGAAAATTTGCAACAAAAAAAAACCCCTACATTATGGATTTTTTAACCCTACCTTATTGTCTTATCTCAAAAGACCCTTTTTTATCAAAAATATTCAGAAAAGCCAATGAATTAATTTAACCTCTATTAGCTTAACAGGACAGAAATATTCTGTTTTATTTAAATTAATATTTTTAAAATTTTAAAATTACCCTCACCATTTTATTTAAGATTTTCTATATAATAAGATAGTAAGGGTAACTTCAGAATTTTAAAAATATTAATCTAAATAAAATAAAATATTTCTGTTTTGTTAAGCTATACACCTAAGGAGAACAGATAAAATATTTCATGACTGTATAACTGAGATTAATATGTTTGTATAACAGTAACCTAAATAGAAATTTATTTGCAATCTGGAAAGTATCAGCAATAGATTCTGCCCTTCAGTTGCTCTTATATCCCACATCAAATAGAGTTTGTAGACAAGGAGGAGTTCTAACTTCTAAGGTTGGGGAGGAAAATGTTTAGTAAGAAATATAGGACTTTTGGAGGCTCAAAGCCAAGTACTAACTGCCTTCCATATAATACACTGACAACTCAATTGAAGGAGAGAAAAATTAAAGGAACAGACAATTATATAAGGTTTGGTTTGCAAGAGATGGCAAAATAGAAGGATCATGTGGAAAAGTTCCACAACAAGATGCCATGGAAGTTCCTAAATCTAACCATCCATAATTGTATCTTGCCACACAACTATTTTGAAATAAAGATACAAATCAAGTTGTGTTATACAAAACCACAGCATGTAAGCGTACAAGAGGTATGTAGTTGAATTTCTATGCAAAAGATGGAAGAATAGTAGGCCTGAGACAACAAGTTTGAGTAGGTAAAGAAGTGATCCCTTGCATGTTATGTTAAGCTGTAGGACTTCAGAAAATATACCTGTTCCTCATAGGGGCAGAAAATTTTAATTCCCTTGAAGTCATGAACCTGTCGATCGGGAGCCCAGTTCCAGCCAAAGCACAGGCACCTAGTGGGCAGAAGTTTAATCGATCCTTGCAATTCACTAGCCGACCAGCATCACGGTCCAACTAACCATATTATCATAACAACATAAAAATTAGTTCGATTTCAACCATGTTTTGTCATCAAGGATGCATCTGTAATATATCAAAGTGTTCACATACTAATTCCTCATTAATAAAAAAATGCATCTAAAATTATTGCACAGCTTTATGTTAAGAGAAATCATTTGAGGTAGAAGAGGTCGTATACAGCAATTTTAAGTGACAAACACACTTGACAGTGGAAATAAGTTCCATAACAGAGATGAATAGTATGCCAATGATGAAATGACTTTTCCATAAATAATAATAAGCAATATGATTTCTGGATCTCTTGAAGCTAAAGGAAACAAGGTATGATTGAAAAAGAAAAACCTGTTCAACATATGACAATAGAAGATGTTGCAGCAAAACAGGCTGCGCCCTCTGCAGATGCGTATAACCAGGAACTATTAATCCTTCATTCCTTATAGCTAATGAAACCAATGCCACCTGAAATCGTAAGAAATGATTCAGGTCTGGTTGAAGCATGTAATTCAATAAGTTTAAAGAGAATAGCTGTCAATGTTGATAACTAACTATTGGACTGAACATATAATACATGTAAAAAAGATGTTTTTATCAAGAATCAAAGAATTTTTTTTTTATTCAATCACAAGCTGACAATAGTATCAGAAATGGAACTGTAAAGGAATATCAGAAAGCACACAATGGCATATGACTATCAGAAATTCTGCAGTATTTTTCTACTTAAACTCTTACAACCATTAATAGGACAACTATTACAATATCTACAGTCAACTGTCATACACTTCCAAATCATATCTTATAGGAGCAGTATATATCACAGGAGCTAACAGCCTTGATTTTGTCTTTGCACTGTCAATTAGAAACTATCTACTAAGAGGGTTCTCTTAATTTTATGAAGTAACATATAAATGGATCAAATGGTAGTTAATATTACCAAGAAACACGATTATAACATTTATAGTCCAGTAGCGGTAAGAGCAGGGTGGAGTTATTCTAGAAAGGAACCTGAAGTTGTTTGATGTGAGTGAGAATTTTATCAATGGCTTCACGACACCATAATCTCAGATCTGTTACAACTTGATCATTTCGACTTCTAGCAGTATGCAGCTTCTTTGCAGGTTCGCCAACCATATCAGTGAGTTCTGCTTCTATATTCATGTGTACATCCTCCCTATCTTTTCTCCAATCAAATTCATTGGCTTCAATGCGCCTCTCTATTTCATCAAGACCACACAAAATTCTATCTCTATCATCGGAAGTCATCAGACCCTGTAGAAGTGTAACAATTAGACAAGATAATGAATATTATGGGAAAAAAAAACTGAATCAAAAAGAGGGCAAGAAAAAGAAAAAAAGAAAAAGAAGAAGAATCAGATGCAATGTAAACCATAAAAGAAGACATGCCTTATTTCTCCCTTTTGAAGTTTCTTCTACAGTTGGGCCCTCTACATAGAGGTTAAAAATTTGTTATTTGGAACAACTAGAAGAATTTTGTTAAAACGAAGACAGAGGAGTCTAGACGTAATTCTTGCAGCGCACAGGTATAACTAGCAATCAACAAGTTTTAGTATCTCAACCTCTTGTCGGTAATTTTAACTATAAATACTATCATACTAAAAGACGTATAGTAAGGCAGGTCTCTCATAAAAGGATCTTCTTTTCATGCTTGGCTAAGATGAACATTTTGAAACTATAGTGGAATAAAAGATTTACTCGATATGATATTCAAAGAATGCCACAAAAAATCGTGTGCAAATATGAAACATTTATATATTGCTGCCTATCTCATCAATTCAAATTGCCTTATCCAGAGGCTATCACATTGTTTCCACCCGGTGAGTAATTTCGTCAAACACTGCGAACGCATTAAAAAAAAAAACCGACACCAATAGAGTACCTGTTGCGCAAGCATATTGGCGTGGGCCCTACTCCCCATTATATCAAACTTGTAGAGCTGCTTATCGAAGGACACCGACTCGCTAAACCTCTCAACCGCGTCGGTGACGCTCTCCTCGAATCTCCCGCCCCAAAGCTTGTTCTCCTTCGCCTTCGGCGTCGACTTCTCGGACTCCGTGCACACCATGGCCTCGGACTTGGATTCGAGGCTACGAATGCGACGCCGGAGTCGGCGATGGTGATCGGAGGAGAGGGTATGGGGTTTTGGGCTTTGGACTGTGAAGAGAGTGGAGTAGAGGACGGTTTGGAACAAAGACTTCATTTTTCTTTTTCTCTTTCCTCTTTCGCAATTTGGCTTCTTTCTTACCTTCTTGGTTTATTATATTTATACGACAGACAGCACAACATCAACACAGCTTTTGGCCCATCAGTCCATCGAGCTATCATTCCCTCAATTATCACTAACTCTCTTAATTAAAAGTTTTATTACAATTTAAATAATTAATTAATTAATTAGATGAACAAAATTAGATTTTAATTCTCTTCCTTCTTATAAAATTAGATTTTGAAAAAGTTAGAGAATATTGATATATATCATAAACCGAGAAGATTGAAATAATATATAATATTATTTTATAATAAAATGGACTGTTCTTCAAATTTAATTTCAAATGGGGTCTATTTTATTATAAATATCATATCAATATTTATCTTTAGATGGAACAACCAACAAGTTCAGCATTTATATTTATAAATTAATGAAATAAAATGTTAATCTTATCAAATATGTAAAATATTAAACTGACTAATAGTTTATTTGAAAATGTTTAAATTAAATGCTAATAGATTTAGTTAAGTCGGTCTTACTTTTATTTTTTGCTGTATATAAAGCGTTGATAAAATCAGCGTCTTATATATAGAATAAGATGTTAAATTTATTAGTTTTAAATAAAGCATTGATCATTTCGGTGTTTTATTAATAGTTATAGTGAAATAGATAGCTTTTATTATTAAGTTCAAGAGTAATTTATTTTGATAAAAATAAATTAGAAAGGGCTAGTTTTGTTAAAAACTCTCTTATCATATGTCTAGAGCATCCCTATATATAGCATAGCTAACGAGTCTTAGGGTAGCAACATCCACACAAAAGGATGAAAAGAAATTCTAAGAACTATGGACGGTGGCTAACCGGTTTGCAGATTAGTTAACCTTAGCTTCTGCATGGGTCTAGATCAAGCCAGAGATTTCAAGTTGAAAAAAAAAAAAGGAAAGGAATGCCATTTATTTCATCCTCATGATCATGAACCCTATAACTTGAACAGTGCATGAAAGTTTTGAGCCATAAATTAACATCTCTATGGCTCTCATGATAACAAATCGATGAATTATCAAACTGCTATCATATTTGGGTCAATTCCATGCAATTTTAATATAAAAAGAAAAAAAGAACTGTCAAGATTAACTTCTTGTCCAATGGTCATGACAACACCTGCCAGGATCAAAGCCTGTTATGGTGCCATAGGAAAAGATATATCATTCAACTAATGCCAAGTCTTGAAACCCAGAATGTAAGTTGTTTAGCAACACATTCTGGACAGGTTGAACCATATGAGCTTAACTTCTTGACAGAGTTTTCAACTCCTAGGTAATTGTAAACATCCTCCTCGAACACAGGATTTATGCTCTGCAATTCATCCAGAGTAAGGTCTGACAATTGGCACTTCTTCTCTATGCACAATGCAACAGATCTTCCAACAATTTCGTGAGAAAATCTGAAAGGAACACCCTGAAAAAGGAAGGCAAGGGCAACCGAAAGTGTTAACTGGCAAGCAGTAAAGGAACAACTATAAAGTTTATAAACATTAATATTCATGAGCGAGATGTTTGTTAAGCAATCTGCGTTTAAAGTGGAAGACTAATATCCGCAAATTCAATCGTACAGGTTACGATGTATTGACTTTCGATCTCATAATCTTCTATCTAAGTTGACACGCTGAGAATTTTTCAGCAGAATTCTGAACTTATATGCAGTATCACAAACTACTAACGTTTTACTGTCTAGGTTTATTTTGCAAGCATGATCTCTCATTACTAACCATGTGATATGTCAAACTCTTGAGACAAAGCAATAATTTATTTTACCTTCTTCAGAAGATAAACTGCAAGGGTTGTGGCATCAAGATGCCCATCCTCTAGAGCACCTTGTATCCTTTCACGATTGAATGATATGCTCTCAGCAAATTCAGTTGATGCTGTGAGCATTTCTGATATAGTTTGAACACTTTCAACAAGAGGCTGCTCATCTCCCTGTTCAACAGTCATGTGTCAAAGATTTTGATATAATTTTCTAAGCCAGGAGAGGATAAAAGATAGGGAATTGACTCGTAATCAAAATTGTACTGGTAGATCGCGATTGTAGCCTTGTGGAAGTCCATAATACAAGACTAGATGAGAAACAAGATATCCAACAACTCTAGCAGAATTTCCACAAACAAGCTTCAGGGGATCTGGATGTTTCTTCTGCTGTGCATTGCTGCTTCCATTTGATACAGAATCACTTGGATTCAAGAATCCAAACTCCTCTGATGCCCACAGAATCCAGTCTTCACAGAGCTTTTTGAGATGATTCGCGGTAGTGGAATTGGCGGATAGCAACTCCATTACAAAATCATGATCTGGTACTGCAGTAGTACTAATAACACTAAAAGTTTTCAGCCAAAAGAAGAAAAAAAAATATGATACTAGAATAAAAAAATTACCAAGACAAAACATTTGAATCCTCAATCTTAAGGGATTCTTTCCTTACATTCTTGAGCTCTTACTATGTTCTCGTCACTAATACACCACGGATAATATAGTGGACACAACATATGAAATACTGTTAAAATAATGTTCTTGCAAATCTGCCATGAGAATTAATCATCTAGCAGGCCATATATTGTGCAATAAAAAATAGGTGTTGAGATGAAAGACAACTTCTGAAGTGGAGTTCTGGTTGTGGATATAGTTTCCTCAATATCATTGTTGATGACGCATGAGAAGTTACTCTCTCACAACTTTTTTGATGACTGGATGTTAATCTATTCTAAAGACTAGATTAGATTATCATTTTCACACTGCAACATAAGATACCTGTAAAGCAATTTCAAAAGAATAATCTCTTATCTTTCTTCCTTTTCGTTTGATGACTTTTTCTTTAGCTCAATTTTATATTTAAAAATGCAAACATGGGCACAAGCAATGCAAGAAAAATACTGGCTGTAAGTAAAACATAAGGTGCTACTTTCATTTGGAAAGCAGGCGGCTTTTATCCAACAAAGTAGATGAAATTTCTTTAAATATAGAAGTATAGGCAAAGAAAGAACTAGTTGCATTCACCAAGTTAAACAGGGGGACAACAGTTAAACGAAATGATAGAGATCTACGAACATATACCTCATAGTGTACTTAAAATCTGAATTCTCTGCAGTCGACAGCCCATCAGCGGGAAGGCCCTTGCCAGCCAAAGCACAAGGAATTAATGGGCAGAAATTCATTCGGTTCTTGCAACCAGTCAGCCGACCAGCATCACGCTCAAGCTGCAGAGATCAGCATGTTAATTAGTCCAAGTGAAATAAAACAGATGTACAATCACTTTTTGTTCTCAAGGAAGCAAACAAAACTTTTATCTTTCTTTTGTGATCTAACTTTCTGTCAGCTGAAGAATGTTTGTCGCATAAGCAGCAAACTTCAAGGATTAAATCATAATGTTCAGTTCATTTAAAAGGAAGAGAAGTTGTCAAGATACAACTTGAAAAAGCACATCTTTGATTGAAAAGTATAATAATAATAAAAAACAAAAAAAAACCAATCATTCGGTCTTTATATCAGTATATTAATCAAAGATATTCTTCACATGCTGCTATTTGGAGATAATCCCAGGCAGGATAATGGTGCATGCATCTCCAGATTTGTTAAATGACCAAACCAAGTTTTATCTTGCTATTCCTCTGAGAAAAAGTTCAGGTAATATTTGCTTTGTTGAATTACAGATCACATGCGCCAGAAACAAGAAGTTTCAATGCAAGTGACCGTGCAAGAGTTTGATCTGCTCCCACTTCTGTGCCTCTGTAGAAAACTTTACGCATGCCTACATCTAAGACCAACTCAAAACTTAGATGGAACTTAAATTTTAGCCAGGGTGAAGTATCATTTCACCAACAAACTCACTCATAGGAATCTCGAGACTTATGCCTTTGCATCTAGCTTATTTAGATTTTCATATGCAGAACTCAGATAATGATCTTCTGTGTGAGTAGTCACTAGGTGGCTATAGTGCACAGCAGATCTGTCATGACTTCAGTATTTTCATTTCTCTGCTATCCAAGAACACAACTATCACATATCAGAGTTCATCTAGTCATCCTTGAAAGAGATTAGTTTTTTTTCCAAGTCAATTATGAAATGACAGCGTAACCTGGTTCTTGCTAGTTTTTGCATTATAGAGACAGTAGACATAGACATAATGCCCGAGGGTGGCAAGTGGGGATTGAACCAGGTCGCCGGTGGTGCTTAAGTGTTTTGACTAGCCACTGCATGAGCTCCTCACTCTTCTACGATCGCTGCAGTTGAAGTCCTTCTTAGTGGTTGAAACATTGGACCTTTTCATGGAGTTATTATAGATTTACCTTCATCATCAATAACTCAATCTCCGGTTTATACTTTGCCTAGGTTGAATGACAACAAAGAACCACAATTCAAGCAAAAAGATTGGTCTGCTTCTCACAATATATGCATACTAAGAGCAACCAACAAAATGGTACTTTTCTCCATTTAGCAAATGAAAAATATTCAGTTACTGGATCTTTCTGAAAGCAGGAGGAAGATGCACATATCAAAATTTTACCTGCTCAACATATGATAAAAGATGGTGTTGTAGCAAAACAGGTTGTGCCCTCTGCTGATGAATATAGCCAGGAATTATCAAACCCTCATTCTTTGAAGCCAAATTGACCAACAGTACCTGAAAAATGTAAGTATCTGATGCAGGTTCAGAGACCACATGTATCATGATCATATTGAGCACAAAATGTCGATGATGAGAAAGTAGACCATTCTGTTGTTGTACATTATCAGGCAAGTAAAAGTAATAATATCTCCTTTAGTCTCTAACATAGACTCTAGAATTAAGTCACAGATAAGATGCGGATTGTAAAATAAAATAGTTGCAGGAAAACATAACAACATCAGCAAGATCATTATGGTGTTGTTTGGCTTCTTGTATTTGCAAAAAAAATCATCTACATATATTAAGTGTAATACAAATATTATTTTTTAGTTTATGGATCACATGAAATATGTTTTCCAAGGGCTAAAATGTTCACATGCAACATCTCGATATCTGTTTTAATTAAGTAGATGCCAAATTCTGCCAACCCTTAATAGGAAGAAAAGAGGGATGATACAAGACTTTTGTTTATATTAATTTTCTCATTTAACACTATAAATATTGTATCTTGATATACATAAAACCAAATGGCCCATATGAATAATTGGAATGTTGTGCCTTTTGAAAGTAACCAGTAGTGCGTGTAGTGCATGTTCCCATGGATTTCGAGAGAATTAGTTGTTAACAAAAAAGACCTCAAAGCTATTTCAATGGTTATTATTAACTTATCAACAATCAATTATCAAAGAAGGTTTTCTAACTTATAAGGATTCTTCACTAGTAATAGGGATTTCAAGACGTAAAATAACTCTTTGAGTTGAAAATTCCAAAAGTACTAAACCAAAAATATCAACTTGGACTCTGACTAAACTGTGATGAGCAAACTATAAAACATACATGGCCTTCCAAACTCTTCTTTTACATCTAATCAATGTTCCAGAAGATCTCTCATGCCTCAAATCATGACTAAATCTTTCAGGTGTTGTTAACTGAAACAAATTTCTTTACGATTGAAGTTTTATAAAGATATTATTGTACTAGATTTAGCACAAAGAGATGCTTGATTAACATCTTTCTATTTCAGAACACAATGACCAGTTGGATTTCACAATCTACAAACAAACAAACATAACTGGAGTGCCAGGTAAAAATTGTGGATAATAAAAGAAAAGGGTAACGAAGACAAGTGACAGCTAGTAGAAACCTGAAGTTTTTTAATGCTGGCAAGAATCTTCTCAATGGATTCCAAGCTCCACAAGAGGAGATCTGTCACAACTAGAGCATTTCTACTTCTTGCAATGTGAAGCCTCTTTGCAGGTTCACCAACCACGTTAACGAGAGCTGCTTCTATATTCATATACACATCCTCCTTGTCTAGTCTCCATGTAATTTCCTTTGCTTTAGCCTTTTTCTCCATTTCATTGAGGCTGACCAATATGTCGTCTCTATCTCTGGAAGTGATGAAACCCTGGAAAAGCTTTGCTAATTAAGAGAAAATAAGACGATTTTTAACCATATACAAATGATCATAAGATTGAAGAGATGTGACTAGAAACGGTCAAATGTATGCCGAATACCAACAGATCCCAATTCATTTTCAACTCTCTCTTTATTCTCTCTCCATTCGGACGTCGTATATAAACTTCCTCGAAACAAACAAAAAAGAACCGAGCTTTCTCTTCTCTCTTCCCCGCTAATTCTCTCAGTAAACAACATTTAAGCCCAAATAAAATCAAAAAGAAAAAGTAGGAGAAAATCTCCAACTACTCAATACCAGTGCGGCGAGCGTGTAGACTTGGGTCCTGCATCCCACGATGGCCTCCTCGTACACCTCCTCCGCCTCGTCGGGCCCCTCGGCGGAGGAGGACGACTCACCGTGCTCGGGCGCGTCGCTCCCCTCGTCTGCAGGCTCGACCCGCATCACCTCAATAAGCGATTGGCGCTTCCGAAGCATCCGGAGTAGAAGCAGCATCAATACCTTGGCCGTCGTCGTCTTCTTCTCAGAAGACCCGCTCCGCCGTGGCATGGCTTTTCTTCTTCGTTGCTGGGACGGGTGTGAGGGCGGTGGAGAGAGGAGCTGGGACATGGAAGGATGTATGGTGGTTCGTCAATCGTGCGTATAACGTGTTTGAAGAAATGAAAACTACAGGTAGGTAGCACCATTCTGCGTCAGCCATTGTTACACTACCATCTTAGAGTTTGAAGAAATGATTATATAATTATACATATATGAAATATATCTCTATCTTGTAGAATTTCAGTAATAAACATGGAATGATAGCTTTTGTACAATAAGTACATATATATATATAAAGTAGAGAAGTAGTAGAAATATAAATATGAAATAGAAAGTAGGTGGTGGAGCAGTGACATGCAAATAAGCTAAGAATTGTCGTACATAGCTGTATTTTCTTTATTATTTTGGGCTTGATATGTTGTTTTACTTCGTAGTATTTTTTAATTTTTTTTAATATAGTTAGGTGTGAGATTTGTGTCCAATAATCGTCGTCTTATTTACTTCTTTATATCAAGTTATAGTTAATTTATTAGTGTTTAATTTAATGAAATTATTTGCTTATATATATATCTATTTGTCAGAAAAATAATAATAGTGATGATAAATACTGTGGTCACGTAGCGTGGACTGGCGACTGACTGATTGGATGATCATCGGAATGCCAGAGGAGTGCACCATGGAATTGCGATTCTTAGAAGAGAAATATTAATTCTTTGGAAGATCTTTGACGGGGTTTTCTATGCTGGTATAGCAGAATAAGATTTTTTATGAACATTTCTACAGATATTTAATGAAAAACACATATACTTCTCTGCATCGAAATTAGCCTTTTTTTTTTTTTTTAACGGACCAACTCTAGAAAAATTGTTTGTCTCGACTTTAATCCTAAACAATATCGTAGAGAAAATTATTTGATGGTTTTGTAGCTTGTCTCAACGGCTTGACTCGGTTGATGACTCGGTAATGCAGCTTCGCTGCGCGATGATTTAGACTAGGTTTCGGCGGCGTTTAGTTTGGAGTAATTATTCGACGATGCACAAGACTTTTAAAGTCTAAATTAGACAGCTTACTATATTAGTTAAAAATTTGGTGGAGCCTGAGTGTCTATGTATCAAGAGAGGGTTGACCCTTTGTTCAACATATATCTTGCCTTCGAGCTCATTAATATATTAAGTTTTTTAATAATTCCAATACACCTTGATGGTTAAAAAATATGAATAATATATCAAATAATATTAAATTTTTTGATTTTATTATTATTCACACTACTATATATATATATATATATATATATTATTTTAACTCTATAAAAATATTCTGTGTTAATTTTAATCTAAAAGCGACTTAGTAAATACTCTATTATTTTAAAAATAATAAATTAAAATAACTAGATTATTCATTGTTTGACTTTAAAAATCTGTTTTTTTTATCATTTACTTTGATCATAGAAACTTAGCTCGAATGTAGCAAGATTATTTTGCATCTATAATAAATTTAACTTATTTGTAAGGTAACTAACTAATTAATGTCATAGTATTTCAGAATATTAAAAGTAAAATGACTAATAATAAATATCCATATATTAAAAAAAATTAAAAAATTTAACATTCTTTTTAATAAACTTTAGTATTCTTTTAAACCATATGGTGTAGTTAAAAAGGATATAAGCTTGAAGCACAGAGTATTAGAACCCTAGAAAATAATAATAATAACATATAGAGTTTAGAGTCAAGTCTTCTTAGCTAGACTTTTGCTTTCGTTTTGTTACTGGCACTCAACACAATTGCTAGAAAATGACAGCAATTCTTTGGTTAAGACAATAACAATAGAATAATAAGTGGAACGACCTAAAGAGATTGGTTATAGAATAATAGCTCTCATAGGAGCTCAATAGTTTCATCAGCGTATAAGATCTCTGTTAGGAGCCAAATCTAGATAAATAATGGCATTCATTAATCTCAATCAAACTAAGAATACTATATAATTGTTGATAATATATATATTTTTAAAGGCAAATAATTCAATACCTTTCCAAGAATTAGAATCGTAATTAAATAATTCGGTATCGATTTTTCATAACAAATTTCAACATCATAATATGTGAATACAATGGCATTCATCCTTGTATTGGATAATTTAAAATTATATTAACTTGTGGAGGTTTACACGCCATGTTATTTTTTTTTAATTTCTCATTTTTTAAATTTAAATGTGATAAATATGATTATACACTAATTCTCTATGTTATTAAATTTGATTTTAATTAAATTTTAAACTAATGAGCGATATAGTTAAATAATTTTTAAAAAAATGTTCCCAGAAATGAAGTGGGCAACTATTTAATGAGCTTTTTTTTTGCATGTACCCGCATCCAAAGAATTTTATTTGCATATGTTCTATTATATATATATATATTTATTTATTTATTTATTTATTTATTTATATAATTTAGCAATAATAATAACTGACAATAGCCTTTGCTGACTTACAAGCGCATAAGCATGCAATAAAAGTCTTTTTATTATAAAAATATATAATTTTTTTAATTTTAACTAATTAATTTTTTAATATTATTAAAGTTAATAAACATTTTCATCTATTGATTTCTTATACACCTATTTCTCTTCCAAACAAATATATTTTTTTACTAATTTATATCACATTAAAATAACAATTACACTCTTAATTTATTTCACAATCTAACATTTTTTTCTTAATTAGTTATTTAAAATTTTAAATTATGACTAAGAAATGAAGCCAGTTAATAAAGTTAGAGGGTTTAGATTCAAACCAAACAATGTCTTATTATTTATTTTTTTATTATATCTTAACAAAAGTGATGATTTTCTTTTCATCCCTGATAATGACTTTTTAAATTTTTATTTTTAATGCATAATGGCCTCCTAATTAAAAGGATTAAGTAAAATATTTTTGATAGTTCATAGTATCGTTGGATCGCTCCATTAAGCATGTCATTAGTTTTATATTAGTTATAAGTAATAAGTAAAAGGTGGCAACGTTATATAAAATGTAAATGACGAGGTAAAGCAGTCAAGGTGATTTTATGCCGAAGTAGAAGGGAAATGTATTTAAGTACGTTTTACTCGGATATCCGTATATCATCACCCTATCGGACCCGGATCCGACCCGTATCCGACCCGAATAGGCTCAGTTGCCATGACGGCGCTCTCTTCTTCCATAAACCCTAACCCTTATCTCTATCTCCACCTCCATTAATGGCGATCTCATGGCTCTCCTCCTAAGGAAACCCGAATCCCTCCTCCACCTACGCATCTCCACCACCTTCCACCTCAATGGCGCAGTCGCCACATCACCACTCGACCCGAGCGCTCCGGATCCAATCCGACGGCCACGAGAAGCCGGGTCCCGATCCGGAAGCAGAGATGAACAGCAGTTGCGTGGTCCTCCTCTGCCCTTGTATGGTCCTCCTCATCTTGGTTCTCATCGTCTCCTTCATCGTCCTCGCCGTCAAGTTCCGTATCTTCTGCCATGGGCCCTTCGGGGCCTCTCTCGGCCACCTCTTCTACAAGAACAAATGTCACTCCTGAAACCTAAATCCTTCTCCACCTCCGGTTCTGAATCGGACACCGATGCGGCCGAACAAGAAGAGGAATCAACGCCATCGGCTGCGGGATCCGATGCAAAGGAGGTGGATCGGGTCTGCAAGGTAATCGAGGAGCTCTTCGCCTCAGATCGCAACATGGAGGCGGTGCTCGACGAGTCCAACGTCGAGCTCAGCCACTCGCTGGTAATCGACGTGCTCGAGCGATTCCGCCATGCTCACAAGCCGGCTTACCGGTTCTTCCGCTGGGCCGGGAAGGGATCGGATTTTTCCCATGATTCTTACACTTACAACAAGATGCTTGGGGTTCTCGGAAAGACGCGGCAGTTCGAAACCATGGTGGCATTGCTGGAGGAAATGGGAAAGGAGGGATTTTTATCGACGGATGCCTTCAAGATTGCCATCAAAGCGTTTGCCTCTGCTCGGGAGATGAAGAAATCCATGGGGGTCTTTCAGATGATGAAAAGGCACAATTTTGACGCCGGATTGGAGACTTTTAATTGCTTGATCGAAGCTTTGGCGAAGGCGAAGCTCGGGAAGGAAGCCCAGAAGCTGTTTGACAAAATGAGGGATCAGTATTCGCCAGATTTGCGCACCTATACGGTGCTGCTCCTAGGGTGGTGTAAGCTCAAGAATCTGGTGGAGGCCGGAAGGGTGTGGAATGAGATGCTGGATGAGGGATTTAAGCCAGATGTCGTCTCCCACAACACGATGCTCGAAGGACTGATTCGAGGGCACCGGAGGCCCGAGGCGATCAAGCTCTTTGAGCTCATGAAGGCTAAAGGCCCAGAGCCGAATGTTTGGACCTACACTATATTGATTCAGGACCTCTGCAAGGCTGGGAAGATGGACTTAGCAGTCAAGTGTTTCGAGGAAATGGTGCAAGCCGGGTGTGCGCCGGATGCTGCAACATACACTTGCTTGATCGTGGGGTACGGAAATGCTCGACAAATGGATAAAGTTTCCGGCTTGTTGAGGGAGATGACCGATAAAGGGTGCCCACCAGATGGCAGAACATACAATGCTCTGATCAAGCTTATGACCAATCGGAACATGCCAGATGATGCCGCAAAGATTTACAAGAGAATGATCAAGAATGGATTCGAGCCCACTATTCACACTTACAATATGATGATGAAGTCTTACTTCCACGGGAAGAATTATGAAATGGGATGTGCCGTTTGGGAGGAGATGGCTAAGAAGGGAATTTGCCCGGACGTCAATTCTTATACTGTGTTCATTGGCGGGCATATACGGCATGGAAGACCGGAGGAGGCATATAAATACATAGAGGAGATGATAAGCAAAGGAATGAAAGCTCCACAAATGGACTATAATAAGTTTGCCGCAGATTTCTCCAGGTCAGGGAAGCCTGATGTGCTGTACGAATTGGCCCAGAAGATGAATTTTTCAGGAAAATTTGATGTTTCAAATGTATTCCATGGTTGGGCTGAGAGAATGAAAAAGAGGGTGAAGAGAACAGTTCCTAATCAGACTGGAAGCCGGCTTTTCTGATAGGCGGGATGTTTACTCTTATCTGCCCTTCACCCCTCTTAGTAAGTTTGTTGCCTCCCCTAATTGTAATTTCGGGAAAATTATGATGTTATTGATCTTCTTATGTTGTATGATATTCTATTTAGCCTGTGAATAATGTCATATTTTGCTCTTTTCAGCCTTTGTTTTCAGAAATAGTGCGAGTTTTTACTTAATCTGCTCTGATTTACCCAGGCATTATGTCTTACTCATCTGAATTTGACTGTTCCGTTATCTGTATAGATCTTCGGATGAGAGAGTTTGATGGAACTCACCCTGCTCTGTCTCATGCCACTTTATCACTCACTATCTATGAGTGAGAGCTCAGAGAACAAATGGTCTAGGCATTAAAAGCCCATCTTGTTCCTACCACCAAAAGGGTAGGATTGAAGCTCATGACTCAACATTTCAGAAAGGCATGTTCTTAGGTTAATTACGTAGACACCCTCGAATTATATCTAATTTTTATGGAGGCCTTCTAAAGTTTTTCAAGTTACAAAGTTATGTCAGACATAATTAATTCCAAAATAACTTAATTCCCTTTAATTTTCCTTATTATCATCTTTAATCATCTCCTTCCCCGCTCACCATCGACTTCTCCCCCGGAAGCCGGCGGCCATCGCCATGGCCAACACCACGTCCGCCGCGGCCACCACCACAAGCCCCTGCAGGAATTCACTGGTGAATCCCGCGGCTACGGGCTTTCTCAACCCCTTGCAGTACGCGTCGACCATCGCCACCTTGTCGGCCTCGGGCCTGTACCCCACCATCAGCCTAGACTTCACCCAGAACCCCAACCCGCTCGCCCAAATCAGGCAGCGTGGAGGGGTGGGGCCGGGGGATGGCCCAATTGGGGCTGCGACGGCAGGCTATGGTTGAGTCGGTGACGCGTCTTCAGCACAGTGACGACAGCTATTGCATCGGACCTCTTGCCGGATCTCGCGCTTGGGTCTTGCCGAATGGTGAGGGCGAGGGCACCTTAGGTCGCTCCTCCAAATTATCAGATGCAAATAAAACTCTCTCAGTCTCCTTCTTCCTAGCTTCTGCATTATGGAGTTTCAGTTTAAGATTATCAACTTCTTTTCTCAACTCAGATTCAGATTGGCGAGCCTTTGAGCATGCAGTAGAGAGTTCATCCTTACAGGTCTGGAGATGTCTTAATTCTTCTTTCTTTTGCTCCAGATGTCCACCACAAGTACTGAGCTTTTAAGCAAAAGTTCTGGAGTTCTAACTTTATTGCCATAAATTTGTTATCCACAATAGTTTTTCTTTCCTGTGCTTGGAAGAAAACAAGCTTGAGGGCAGTGATACTTTGTTGTTTTTAATGAAAATTTTGATGCATTCTTTTGACATTTTCTGGAAGTTCATCAACCTCAGTGGTCGTTTCCTCAAGTAATTGAAAATACTCAACACCCTTGCGAAGACAAGTTTATCTTCCACTTAGTTCTGACAGCAGTCGATGAGGGTTCTTGAGAGTTACCTCTCTTTTTAACTTCCTAATTTTTAGTTTACTAGCTAAATTAATAACTTACTAGGAGTATAAATGTGATGCGTTCTCCCATGCTACGAGAGGCCTACAAAACCCAAAGATAAGGAACCAGCAAATAGATATAATCTTTAAATTTTAAAATTTGTTGGGCCCCACTCTATCGAATGGGATCCCTCCAAAAATAGGCGTATGCTGCTTTGAGTGGCGAGCACACGGTATTCTTTAGTAAAAGGCGAAAGAATAGTTCGCTTTGTGCTCACCACGCAGCTGCGTGACTCTCTAAGTGGAGACCTACCCATCTTAAATAGAACCTCACTCTTGGGCGTAAATATCACTGGCCGATGTGGGACTAAAATGTGCGAGTCTATCCACAATTTGGTATCCTAGAATCTGGATCACACTCTGTGGCTGTGATTCGTCCTTATTTATTGAACGCCATTTGGGTCAAACTCGTCGTCTCTGTTAGAGCTCCATCCCTTTCGGCCATTGAGTTGATTTGACTCGATAGAAATCGATTCGACTCGGTGAAAAACTTAGCTTATATTAAACTCAACCTAAAGAATCAGGCAAACTCGTCAAATACTAAAAATTCAAACCAAATTCCATGCAACTCGCCAAATCATAAACATAAGTTATTTACATATCACATTAGTATTTACATCTTTCAAATTATTTATATATATATATATATATATATATAGGTGGGCGCAACAGGCCCATTACTCTGAAGATGAAAAAAGGATTGCCGGATACGAACTTAAATTTTGGAACTTTAAATTCTGGCTCAATCAATTAACCAAAGATTTTTGACTCCGCCGTACTACACTAGATGGTTTTTTTTTTCTTATTAAAAAACTAATAAGAATATAAATATTTTATTGAAAAGTTTTGACAGCTAATACCGAATTAATGTTACATTAATTTATACAACTTTGAACAATTAAAGAAAACATATTCAAAGTACTTCAAAGGTAACAGCTTTGAGTGATCGTACTGCATTGGGCAAAGCTGGCAATTGTCCTTTTGTTTTTAATATTTGTGAATCCTCTGTCTGAGTGCTATATATATATTGACTGTGCTGAACTTACTTAGTTTTCTTGTTTGTTTGACTGTGTTTTCCACACGTGATCTCTTTGTTTTTTTTTTTTTTAATTTTAAATCTCTTTGGTTGCATGTTACTTGTAAATGAGACAACTTCTAAATTATACTTAGTGGTGTAAACTAGTCGAGTTTGATTGAGCCGGGCTCTAAATAAGTTTGGATTGAAATTAATTTCGAGCATGTCTTTGTGATTAATTTTAAATTAAAATAATTTTAATTCGAGTCAATTTCAAGCTTAAACGAGTTACTCAATTAGTAATTCCAAGCCTTTCCAATTTCAAATCATTTTCGAGCCTAAGCAAGTTTGAATTAATTTTAGACTTGAATTAAGCTTGAAATAAAACCTAATTCAATTATAAAGATATAAATATTATCAAAATATAAATTATAAGTAATAAAGATAAATGAGTTAGAAAATTACAGACAATCAAAATATAAATTATAAATAATAAAGATAATTATGTCAGAAAATAATAGCTAAAATTCTGATTGGATAAAAGAGTTTTGATCTGATAATTCGTATATATATATATATATATTCAAGTCTTATCGAGCCAGCTTGGGATCAAGCTTGTCTCGAATTTAATTTTGAGCCTAGCTTTAATGATCAAACTCAACTTAACCTATTTTTGAGCCGAGCTCGAGGCTCGATTATTTTGATAGCCCTAATTGTATTCTATTATTCTTTATAAAAATTTTATAAATCACACCCAATATTTAGAATCCTCTACCTCAGTACTATATATTGACAGTATTTTTTATCTAATTATTTTTATAATATAACTATTGTACTATGCTGAACTTATTATTTGCTTGTTTGTTTGACTGTGTTTTTCCACACGTGATCTCTTTGTTTTCTTTCAAAAAAAATGTCTTTGGTTGCATGTTACTTGCAAGGGAGACAACATCTAAATTGTACTCCTTTATTCTTTATTGAAAAGAGAACAACTTACATTAACTCCTGTAGCCAGGAGTCAAACAACTTTTCCTTAATTGTTAACATGATAAATAACTTAAAAGGTACATAATACGATGGTGCAATTAATAAGGTAACTTCAAACATAGGCATTAGGTTCCAACCTCGGGCTAACCATGGCCGAGACTGGCACAGACTTCTGAAGGGCAAGCCCAAAATCCTCATCCATGTTGGGCTCCACCCCTTTTGGCATCTCCCAGTGGAAGGAATGAATCAAAGTTCCCAAGATATACTCCACAAGAACAACACCCATACGTGCCCCTGCACACATCCTTCTCCCAGCCCCAAATGGGATCAGCTCAAAGTGGTTCCCCTTTGGGTCTATCTTTGTGCCCTCGGGCGTCATGAACCTATCAGGATTGAACTCATGTGGGTCCTTCCACACGTCTGGGTCCCTGCCAATAGCCCATACGTTGACGAGGAGAATGGTGTCCTTGGGTATGCTGTAGCCATTGGCCTCACAAGCTTTGGTGCAGATTCTTGGGAGGTTGAGAGGAGTAGAAGGGTGCTTCCGGAATGCTTCTTTGCATATGGCTTTCAGGTAGGGGAGGTTTGGTATGTCGGAT
Organism: Typha angustifolia; assembly: GCF_048772165.1. NCBI lineage: Eukaryota > Viridiplantae > Streptophyta > Magnoliopsida > Poales > Typhaceae > Typha > Typha angustifolia. The sequence goes on along the minus strand of NC_133252.1, from coordinate 1,744,956 downwards.
TCTTCCAGCCGGCGGCTCCGTCCGATGACTTGGTCCATCTCGGATTGAGCACGTTTGAGGATGGTTGGGTTCAGAAGAAGCTCCGCAATGGCCCATTCTATTGTGCTGGATGATGTGTCTGTTCCTGCTGAAAATAAGTTCTGCAAACAAACAAACAAACAAAATCTAGAGATGGGACCAACTAATTTGATAGACATGTATATATATATATATATATATATATATATATATATATATATATATATATATATATATATATATATCATCATCATCATCATCACTTCCTTATTTAGTAAGTCCAAATTAGTTACTACTAACCAGTAAAAGAGCCTTAATATTATCATCAGAGAGCTTCTCCTCACCGTCACCTTCCTGCGCAGCCATGATCATATCCAAGAGATCCGTCCCTTCCTCCCGTCGTTCCCCGACCGACGCCTTGTGCTCCTCGAACATCCTACTCAGCAGCTCATCAAACCTCTTATGCAAACCCCGCATCCTCTTCCCCAGCCCCTGTAGATCCATCCACGCCACAGCCGGCAAGTAGTCTCCGACGTTGACGAGCCCGGCTAACGTCATCAGCTCCACTACCATCTTCTTAAACTCGCTCGACTCCGACCCCCGCGCCTCGAACACCCGTCGCTTTAGTATAACTTGCCCTACCATGTTGGCCATTGCACAGAACAACATCTCCCTAAGCTCCACCTCGTTGCTTGCTCTGCTCAACTTTAACAGAGACTGCAACATGAATCCCAACTCAGCCCGCCGAACGCCGATCCAGCCCTCGAGCGCCTTCGGACCGAGCATCCCTAAGCTGCAGGTTTTACGCAGGAGGCTCCACCGCGGACCGTAGTCGACGAAGACTAGGTCCTGCGCGCCGTAGGCGAGGAGGGTCGGGGCAATGCCGACCGGGCGGTTGGAGAAGTTGAGGTCTAGAGTTTTAAGGAAAGTCCGGGCGGCGGCCGGGGTGGAAGCTACTACTACTCTTTTTTGTCCCAGTTTTAGATACATGACTGGGCCGTACTGCTTGGCCATGCGCGACAAGGCGACGTGCGGCGCGCGGCCGAGCAGCGGTATCGCGCCTATGACCGGAAAGCCACGTGGGCCGGGTGGCAGAGGACGGCTCTTGGAAGGGAGGAGACGGCGCATGAGGTGGTGGAGGAGGAAGTAGAGGATGACATAGAGGAGCATTTCTCTTAGAATAGCTATGTCCATGGTGTCTGTGGCACTGAGTTCACGACTCGAGCAAGCTGCTAATATATATAAAAGACTAGCTACTGTGGGCATTATAATATATTAAAACCTTCCAGTCGGTCCCAAGCAAAACAATAATCGACTTAAATATCAAATTACTAGCTCGGTACATAAGAACTGTAATATATTAATCAGTAACCCATTCATTTGCATGCCAGTGTAAACTCACATTAATTTGACACAGTTGCCGACAAACATATATTATTTTGCTCAAAGTTGTTCTTTTCCTTTCTCTTTTATAGGGATTAGGGGGAGACTGTTTGGTTATTTATCGTTCGCATGACTAAATCCAGTTGATGATGTCTTGGAATAGCAGATGATAGGATTCACCTAATATTTGAAAGGTTGCTTTCGTGGTGCTAGCCTGTAACGAGAAGTCTAAGCCTGCTAAAAGTTGACCGTTGGATCGATCACGTGAGAGACCCAATCTACCTGAGCCGATTTTATACTGAGATTTGATTTCAGGCCGTTCCGACCCGGACCCAAACTCCCTAAAGCTAAGCTTAGGTCTTGGGTTCGGGGTTGTTCGGCGGTGCGTAAATAGCTTAGGTCTTCGTTGAAAATTTTCAAATAAAACCTATATTATCATCTTTTCCAATTTACGTCATATTTTTGAGTATTTTATAACTGATCTTTCATTTTCGCTATAATTTTGATATGACATCTTGGATTAACTCAATCTAACCATATTTGGGTATCAATCAAGAAATATTTTGTTAGAATACTAAAAATAATTTTTAAAATACTTAATTAACTACCTTTTGATTTTAGTGGAGTAGGCTAGGGTGAGATATAGGTTCAAAAGGGTCTCACTTGATTTTGTTAAAAGAACCGTTGACAAAAAAAACTTTATTAATAAAATTGATATAGGGTTGATACTCAACGGTTCATGAACAAACCTCATAACTTGAAAATATGTAAGATATATAGAGGATACTATAAAAGACATAAATTGCACCTTAGGTGCAAAGGGGCTGGAATCTAGCACCACTATTCGGGCATTGCAAATTTTGACCGAGAGATAAATGCAACAAAGATCAGATCGTTGATGCAAAAACCAATAATCCCCATGGATATAGACAACCTGCAAAGGCTAAGAAAAATAAAAAGAGCAGCAAACGTGGAGGCAAACAAAATCCAATAAGCCCAAAATGGCACAAAAGGCCTACTCCTATGAGTATGACCCATCAACCATCGACTAGGAAGACACCAAAATATTCCTAATATTCCAAAGTATGCATAATTTTTTATTCATATTTAAGACTTATGCACTAACTAAACGAGACATTGGGCTAATAAAGCAACACTTTATTATTATATTTCACATTATGATATAGTCAAACTTCACTCGTTTTGCTACCAGTAGTGCCTCATTTCAAGTTATACCAAGCTCAAACTCATTGGCCGCTTAGTAATTATAATCATAATTAAGTCCTATATTGAACAAGAGAGAAAAAACTTTTTTATTCAGTTCTACCTCTATTACAAGATAAGAAACTATATATAAAGTGTTTGGTTGATAACTAACTATCAGACTGAGACCAATAGTTACATGACAGCTGTACAAGCGTAACAATATGCTAATTGATTCTGTTACTCCCCCTCAAGATGGGCTCAGAAGCATGAATATCATAGATAACCATCTTGTGTAGTAATGGGAAAAGAAGAGAAGCTGGCAGAGCTTTTGTAAACACATCAGCAAGTTGATGAGTTGTTCTGATAAGCAGAAGCTTCAAAAATTCTTCAGAAAGTTTGTCTCGAGCAAAGTGACAATCAATCTCGATGTGTTTAGTTCGCTCATAGAAAATAGAATTGGAAGCAATGTGAATGGCAGTTTGATTATCACAAAAGAGGAGAGTAGGAGCTGAAGATGTAATCTGAAAGTCTTGGAGAAGTTGATGAAGCCAAATAAGCTCACTAGTTATAGAAGCTAAAGCTCTATATTCGGCTTCTGCAAAAGAGCGAGAAAGAGTTGTTTGCTTCTTAGCTTTCTAAGAGACTAAGGAGTCTCCTAAGAAGATACAAAATCCAATGACTGACTTTCTAGAATCAAGACAAGAACCCCAATCTGCATCAGAGAATGCACGAAGTTGAAATGAGGAGGATGGGAAAAATAACAAGCCTTGACCAGGGGTAGCTTTTAGATATCGAAGAAGATGATGAACAACAGCTAGATGTGGCTGTCGAGGCTTGGACACAAATTGACTAAGTTTGTGAACTGCAAAGGTAATATCAGGCTTGGAAATTATGAGATATAGTAGTTTTCCCAAAAGCCTTCGATACAATGATGCATCTTCAAGTAGATCTCCTGCAAAAGAACTTAGTTTGAGTTTAGGATCCATAGGCAAAGTAGCTGGTTTGGAAGCAAGAAAGCCTGTATCTTCAAGCAATTAAAGTGTATAATGTCTTTGAGAGAGAAAAATCCCTTTGGCAGATCGAGCAATTTCAAGACCAAGGAAATATTTCAGCTTGCCTAAATCTTTAAGTTTGAAAGTGTTAAGAAACTCTTTGAGAGAAGTAATAGCTTGAGGATTAGAACCTGTTATGATTATATCATCAACATAAACTAATAGAGCAATGAAATTTGTTCTAGATCCTTTAGTGAATAATGAATAATCTAACTTGGATTGATGAAGAAGTGACTGAGAAAACTTTGAGAACCACTGACGAGATGCCTGCTTTAATCCATAAATTGATTTGTGTAATCGGCATACAAGTTTCTCCTCTTTAGCAATAGGATGAGATTGCAAATAACCAAGAGGAAAGTCCATGTAAAAAAGCATTATTAACATCAAGATGGATCAATGGCCAATTGTTATTTGAAGCAATTGCCAAGAGTACTTTAACAGTTACCAACTTAGCGACGGGAGAAAAGGTTTCAATGAAGTCCAATCCTTCTTGTTGAGTGTAGCCTTTAGCAATCAATCTTACTTTATGGCGTCCAATACTCCCATCTGAGTGATATTTGACCTTATAGACCCACTTACACCCTATGGAATGATTGCCTTTAGGCAAAACAGTGACAGTCTAAGTGTTGTTTGCTTCACTAGCAGCTAATTTAGCATTCATAGCATCTCTCCATTTAGCATGCTTAACAGCTTGATGGTAAAATTGTGGTTCCTCATGAGCAGAAATGTTAAGAATGAGAGAGTTATGAGATGAGGATAAATTTGTACAAGAGATATATTGGGATATAGGGTATGGTGTGGATGAAGGGAGGAGAGTTGTTTTAGATAAAAGATTACAGTGGAAATCTTTTAGATAAGTGGGATGTATTATAGTTCTGGAAGATTTTCTAGAAGGAGGGTTATCATGATGAGAAGGCTCAGGAACAGGTTGTTAGAATCAGTAGCGGTAGCATGATCAGTATGATCAGTAGTATCATGATCAATGATAGCATGATCACTAGAAGTATTAGTAGCATGGTCAATGGAATTAGGTAAAGTAGAATTTGGAGATTCATTTGAAGAATGTAAGTTTGAGAAAATATGAGGTAAAACTAGATCTAGAAATGGATCAAGAGGTCTGTAGCAGAAGAGATGTTATGAAAAGGGAATAAATGTTCATGGAATACAACATCTCTGGAAATAAAGAAAAACTTTAGAAGTAATGTCATAGAGTTTATATCCTTTGATACTTGGTGGATATCCAACAAAGACACAAGCAGTGGCCCTTGGTTAAAACTTAGTCCTGTGAGAAGATAAAGTTGAGACAAAACAAAGACTGCCAAACACTTTGAGAGAGTTGTAATCCACAGGAATTTGATAAAAGAGAGAGTATGGCGTCTGATGCTGTAGGAGAGGAGGAGTATGCGTCTGATGCTGTAGGAGAGGAGAAGGAGTATGATTGATCAGGAATGTAGCAGTCAATATGCATTCACTCCAAAACTAAATAGGAACTTTGGATTGGAAAAATAAAGCTCGAGCAACGTTGAGCAAATGCTGGTGTTTCCTTTCAACCACTGAATTTTGCTCAAGTCTGTCGATGTAGGAAAATTGGTGAAGAACACCTTTGGATTGAAAGAACTCAGTAAACTGAAATTTAGGAGCATTGTCACTCCTAAACTGTTTGATAGTTTTGCCAAATTGAGTCTCAACCATTTTAAAGAATCTTGGTACAATGGAACAAGCCTCTGACTTATTTTTCATGAGAAAAATCCAGGTAAAACGTGTACAGTCATCAACCAAAGTCAAAAAATATCTATGTTCAGCATGAGATTTAACATAATATGGACCCCAAGTATCACAATGAATGAGATCAAAGGCTTTCTTGGATAAATTGTTATGAGAAATAAAGGATAACCTGCGCTGCTTAGCCAATGGGCAAATAGAACAAGGATGATGCAAATTTTCCTTATTAGAAGAAAAATGTAATTGTTCTCTCAACAAATCCAATTTCTTAAAAGATAAATGGCCTAGTCTTTGATGCCAAAGTTCAGAAGAAGCAGTATTAGCAGTAGAAAAGGTGGAATTACAATCATGAAAAACTAAATCAGACTTATTGAAATCGGAAAAGGCTTCAACGACATAAAGATCTGCAAACCTTTTACCCCTGCCAATCATCTTCTGGTTGTGTAGATCCTGAATCACACAAGAACCACCAAGGAATTTAACATGAATAGAGGTAACTTTGAGTAAGGAACTGACAGATAGAAGATTAAATTTGAATTGAGATGCATAAAAAACATCCTTAGGCACCAAAACAGAATTGAGTTTCAATGCCCATATAAAAAACAGGAATCTTATCATGATTCGGTAGAGTAATGAAGACATTTTGAACTGGTTGCATGTGAAGAAAAGCTAATTTGGTGAAGCATATATGACTAGTTGCTCCAGAATCCACAATCCAAATATTAGGGGATTGAAGACTAGGATTGAGAGAGACTAGAAAACAAGTACCTGAAGTAGCAGAAGTACTTGCAAAAGTCTCAGTATTAGCTTTGGCTGTAATCAAGTGGTTAGATAGTATATTCGTCAAATGCTGATATTGAACTGGATTGAGCATTTGAACAAAACCACCCATATTGTCAGTCTTGCCATTAGATGTGTAATCAGTAACATGATTAACATGAGCTGCAGAAATCTGAGACTTATGTTTCTGCCTTACTTTTATCCAGGTGGATAACCATGAAGTTTATAACACTTGTCAATTGTATGTCCTTGATATCCACTGTGAGTGCAAAGAGGTCTTTCCTTTTTCTGATTTTTATTGGTTTGGGATCCAATGGAAATAACAGATTTAGAGACTTCATTTTTCACAGCAAATGCCATAGAATTTTGCCCATTAGAACCATTAGTAAGGACATTAACATTCCTTTGTTGCTCTTCTTGAGAAATAAGAGCAAACTCCTTGTTAATAGGTGGAATAGGGTCCATAAGAAGAAGCTGGCCTCTGACTTGGGAAAAAGAGTCATTAAATCCCATCAAGAAGGACATAACATATTCCATTTGGTGATGATCTGCGATGGATTTAATTCCCTACAAGAACAGCGATTACAAGTACAAACAGGTTTATAGTTACTAAGCTTTTCCCAAATAGTCTTTAGCTTAGTGAAATACGTACTAACACTCATCTGTCCTTGAGAGAGATTCATCAGATCACATCTAAGTTGGAAAATTCTAGGGCCGTTTTTCTGAAGATATCTTTCTTTGAGATCAATCCAAATTTCTCTAGCTGAATCGGAAAAGATCACACTAGCATATATGTCCTTAGAAACAGAATTCAAGATCCAGGATATAACAATATTGTTATTCCTAATCCATGAATTTATAGAAGGATCAGTACCTGCTGGACAAGGTATACTTCCGTCAATAAAGCACACCTTATTCTTGACAGATAATGCGATGATCATCGCTTGGCTCCAAGAAGCATAGTTTTTTCCTGTGAGAGGTTGAGAAACTAAGATGAGGCCTAGATTATCAGAGTGATGAAGATAGTAAGGACTTGAGACATCATCAATGGCGGAATTGCTCATCAATGATCCATATAAAGATGATGATCCAGATGCAGAGGTATTTCCAGAAGCCATCAAGAGCAAAGGGAAAGATTGATAGAGATCAATGAACAAATTGAAGAAATGAAAGAAGAAGGAAGAGGAAGCACACTAGTGCTGTGATACCATATTAAAGAAGAGAGAAAAAAAAACTTTTTGTATTCAGCTCTACCTCTATTACAAGATAAGAAATTATATATAAAGAGTTTGGCTGATAACTAACTATCAGGCTGAGACCAATAGTTACAGGACAGCTGTACAAGCGTAACAATATGCTAACTAAATCTGTTATTAATTCTGTTATCCTATTTCAAATAATGCCTAATTGAATTATAATTGATCATATCAAGCTTGGTTTAATGGTTATATTGAATGTCAAATTTGCAAAGTGGATACTGGTCTTTGGATCTTGTATCTTAGGAATCTAAGATAAAGTTTGACTTGAAATTATTTTCAAACCCAAAACCAACACAAACACGAGGAAACCCACCCTTTAGGCTACATAGGGCGCCATAGGTATTGGAAACATCATGAGCTCATGGCTTTATCCCAACTTTATTCCAGTCCTTATCCATTTCAGATCCCATCTATTCCCCTCCAGCCTGCGACGAAACTCCTACTCATCTTCTTTTACCAACACATACCTCCCACGTGTCCCTCCACTTCGTGCATCCCACCGTTCGCTACATTACTCCAAACACCTAATCCCAATCCAAAGCACCAAAACCACGACCTAAATAGTGACCAAAAAATCCAGCGGAGCTCGAAACCGCGAGCCACCGCCGACTTACTACTATAAACAGAGCAGCGAGAACCGACTCGTGTATCGCGAACTTTGGAGAAAACAGAGAGAGAGAGAGAGAGAGAGAGAGAGATGGCTGACGTGGCGGCTTTGGAGGAGAGGAGGATCATGGTGGCGGTGGACGAGAGCGAGGAGAGCATCCATGCACTTCGGTGGTGCCTTGCGAACGTGCTCTCCTCCACTGGGAACGGAGGCGCTGCTTCGGATACTCTTATCCTAGTCTATGTGAGGCCTCCGCCTCCCGTATACTCCGCGTTGGACGGAGCTGGTACGACCCACTTATCCTCCCGCCACATGTTTCTTAATTGTTATTCTCTATCTCATTTCAATATGATTCATCTTCAGTCTTTACTCATAAACTAATTGAGCGAGCTCGGAGGGTCAAATCCTCGCCATAAGTTGTGCAAACTTAACTCAAAAACTTAAATAAACTTGTAACGGAATAATAATGTTAGTGTAGACTCAGAGTGATGTTGATAAAAATTTTGATGGAGTTAAAAGCATTGCAAAAGAGAAGAGAAAAGAAATGAACTGCCATCTCGATGATGCAGCAGTTTGTTTCTCAATGTCTAGTGGAATGATTAAACTTTTAAGCTAATGCGAGACTAAAATAACTCAAATCTTATCCAGAAAATGGGAGGAAACATCATTTATTTGGTACAGAAACGGATTTCGTACCTAATTTGCAACCTCCAGAGACAGGTAAAATTAAAAAAGCCTGGTTAATTTAGTGCTACATTAAACCCAAATGCATTACTTTTTTGTTTTTATTATCCTATTTCTTATCCGGGTATTGATTTCATTTCAGGGTATTTGTTCTCTGAAGAGGTGACTGCTTCCATTGACAAGTACAGCAGAGACCTTGCTGATTCTGTCACAGAGAAAGCTCACAAAATCTGCAAAGAGTTTAGCAATGTAAGCAAAGAATATTATTGCAGTGCGTTTTACACAAGCGAAGTTTAATATCGAGTAGCAAATTAAATGATTTCTGGCAATTGGATCAGATCAAAGTAGAGGTGAAGGTTGCTGTTGGAGATGCCAGAGATGTTATATGTGAGATGGTAGAAAAGATGGGAGCTGACATCTTAGTCATGGGAAGCCATGGTTATGGTTTTATTAAGAGGTATCAAGATTTGTTAATAAGAAAATTAAATCTATGATATATCTATCATGAAAGTTTGCTGTGGTTCTTCCTAAATTTTAATATCTCGTGATTATTTTCTCAGGGCTCTTCTTGGGAGTGTGAGTGATTACTGCGCCAGGAATGCCAAGTGTCCTGTTCTAATTGTGAAACGCCCAGTGGAATGAGCATATTAAAACCACTTCCCCTGTTTCATATTTGTGCCAAACTTTGGCTAATAATTAATTATATTCTGAGGGACATGTGACACTCTGTTTATTCTCATTTTCTGATGATGCATGTAAAGCTGAGTTTGAACTCAATGCAGTTGAAATAATTATTCCATCGGATTGCAGTGCAGTATTCTTCCTTTACCCCCAATTAATATAGATGCTTATTAAGAATAAAGTCTCAAGAAATTAAAATAGATTTGTGAATAATAATTTAAAAATATTATATACAAATGTTTGATATGTGTGAAACGCAAAATTTCCTAAAGCTAAATTAGAGGCTCCACATATAATAGATAATATGTAGAGGGTGTGATCGTAAATTGTAGTGGGGTTTGATCAAATTTGTAGTAAATTCCTGCAACTTCTCCCGTAGGAAAGCCGCATCGGCCAAGATTCACCTCGCTACAAGTTGCCCCAAAACTAGGCAAACGATGGACACGTAATTCCTCCACCTTCCCCGCCGCATCCGTGGCCGTTCAAATCTCTCTCTCTCTCTCTCTCTCTTAGGGTTCCGCTTCTCTCCCACTTCGTGATCTCCGAGCTCTCTTCTTCAGTCTAGGGTTTGATTCGATCTCCGGCTACCAGATCGGGATCGGAGATCCCCCCATTCGCCGGATCCGATCTCATCCGTTGCGTTTCTTGCGGAGATCCCGGCTAACCGATCTCGCCGGCGGCGATGTTCCTCGTAGATTGGTTCTACGGCGTGCTCGCCTCGCTGGGGCTGTGGCAGAAGGAGGCCAAGATCTTGTTCCTAGGGCTAGATAATGCCGGGAAGACGACCCTGCTCCACATGCTTAAGGATGAGGTTTCTTGATCCACGATTTGTAGATTTATATCATTCGATTTTGTTAATTTGAGGTGATTTTTGATTGTCTGATCGTTTTCTTGGTCTCGATGAGTAGAGATTGGTGCAGCACCAGCCGACGCAGTATCCGACGTCGGAGGAGCTGAGCATTGGGAAGATCAAGTTTAAGGCGTTTGATCTTGGAGGGCATCAGATCGCTCGGCGTGTCTGGAAGGATTACTACGCTAAGGTTTGATATCTGTGATCCATTTTGGTGCTATCAGGTCTATTTGATTCCTCTCGTAATGTTTGTTCTTGATTTGTATTTTTAAATGTCCCTTTGTAAAATTAGAAATACTTGAATTATGAGATCATAGAAATGGAATTCAACTGTCAGGAATGTGGATGAACTATGTTGGGTCTATATATTCTCTTGGAAGAAGATTTTTGGAAATTTGATATTTGGCTTCTGATAGAGGAAAGTTTTACAGATTATGGAATATTAGCCTTGAGAGCTGCAACCTCTGCTGTTCCTATTTTAGGATAGGTCATTGAAAGTTGAAAGATTTCTGGGATCAAATTTATTGATTTTCTAACTCTGATGTAGCACTATTGGGTATATATTGACCAATACTCTGACATATAACTTCTATTGATCCTCGTGCTGGAGAGTTTTGTGAACAGAATTGAATACACCCTTCACAGTTACATTATTATGAATGTCCTTAGTCCAGATATGACATTGTCAGCCATCTCAATGTCTCAGCATACGTTTTCATTGTTTTCCTTTTTGTTCGTGTTTTTCCTTTGTGAAGCAGAACAACCAGTTTTTCTCATTTTCATAATATGTATTTTTCTTATTTGCTGTGTCATTCTGTGTGTGATATATGATAATAGTAACATATTATATTACTTAATAATTCATTTTCACTTTGTCCATTTTCTCTGGATATATCTTTTGGTGAAAGGGTTTTGTTTAGTGGAGCCAAATGATTTCGTAATCTTTAACTCATGATGGAATTACATAACCATGTCTAAGAACTTCTCCTTATAATTTATTGCGGATTAAAATTACATTCCTATGTTTCTTCTACTTTCTAGTCCCATCTTATGTAGCAGTTTTTTAGCTTGTTTGTGTGCCAACATTCTTTCAAAAATCTAACTAAACCTTCCCCCTTTCAAGCACAATTGTTTCAAAATGCATGAATCAAACTTATCACTAATTGGTATGTTCCTGTCAAGTTGAAATTTTTGATGAATGATAGCTATTAAGCTATATCTATTTCAAGTTTATGGAGTTGTGTTGTGAAGTATCTTCTATGGTCAAAAGGATGAAACTTTTATTAAAAGGTGTCATTTTCTCATTAAAAATGAGTACTTGATAGCTAATATGCTATTCAAGATGAAAGGAGAGTTAGAAAAAGGCTAATTGATGTTGAAAAACTAGAAGGTGCTTCTCTAACAGGCCAAAAAGAGGGAGGTAGAAGAGAGAAGCTAGCAAAGTTTATTTGAAGAAAAGCCTAAAAAGTCAAAGTAAATAGGAAAGCTAGCAAAGTTTCATTTGACAACATCAAACGGGAGTGTCAGTGGATAGAAAAGCAAACATTGAGACCTGAGGGCAGGAGCAGGTGTTGAGATTTTTTGTAATACTGAAAAAGACAATTGATATTTGGAGCAAAATAGGCAAAAGAAAATTGGAGGCTGGAAAAGATGCTGCAAGGAAGTGGATTTAATATCTGAAAAGCATTTTGAATTTCAAATTGAAGGCATCAGTCATGACGATATACAAGTATCTCGCTGTGTCTTTGAGAAGAATCAGAAAACGATGAAAGAATTGACTTAAGAAAGGGAATAAACTTTAAGAGAAGATTACTAAGAAGTGTTGAGGCAAGTTTTTAAGAAAATAGTGAATTGGGGCGGGGGGGTTTAAATATAGATAATCCATTATTTATTGAAAATCAAGGACATTAAATGATATCTGTTTATTGAAATTCAAGGACATTAAGTGATATGGCATCCTATTGGGAGTCAAAGTCTATTTGAAATCTAAACATCATGGAAGAGATCAAGAATCATGAGTTGTAGGAACCCAAGGGTCTTAAATGTCAAGAGAAAATGAGAATCTACACCCATAGGTTGTATTACAAACTTATTAGAACAAAGGTTATAGTTTTGTAATCAAAGAGTCACTATAACTTCTATACTCTATATAAAGCCATGTAAGCATGCATTTAGGTTTAAGAGGTAAGAAAGTTGAATTTTTGTGGTTTTGGAAGCAACGGAAGCATAAAAGCAAAATAATACTGAATAACATATAAAAAGGGGAGATAGGGATATGGAAATGTATAGCTCTAGAAGCCATGCTGAGCTCCTAGAGGGCTTCCATTTGGACTCCAAAAAAAGTACCACTACAAAACTCAGCTTGCTTACTTACATTCAAATGCATGTTTACTTGCCTTTATCTAAGCATTATGGTAACTTTTCGACTTACAATCCATGATTTTTAGGAGTACTATTATAACACAACCTATGGCTCTTGACATTTAATAGACTTTTGGACTTCCAATGGACTTTAACTAGTATGTTATACCACTTAATACCCTTTACTTCCCCTTGAATAATAAACTAACTTTTCTAGCATCCTTTCTTCTCTTAATTCACTATTTTTAAATCCACATCAGTGGGCTCTTTGAGCTTATTATTTTCTTGAGTCAAATTTTTAATTCTTTCATCTGTCTTTTTAAATAGTGATATAGTTGCATATCTTCAAATTTGAACTTCAAAATGTCTTTCAAGTAATGGATCGCCTTCTTTGTAGCATCTTGATCAACTTCATTTTCTTTTACATCTTTTTCTTAGAAATATTAAACTTGTGTCTTCTACAATATTATCAAAAATCTCAACTCCTGCTACAAGCCTTTGATCTTCTATATAATGGCATTCTCATTTTGGTGTTGCCAAATAAGACTTGTTAAAGATAATCTTGAAAGAAATTGTATAATATGTGTTCCTTCTTCGATTTTTATAATCATGCAAAGAAACAAATCAGACAGAATTTTTATGGGCCAAGAGGGAAAGTACTCCAATTGCAAAATGACTCATTTGCTGTTGGTCTCGCTGGGGGGAAAAGTTTGTCCCCGTAAAGTGAGGATCATCCTCACTTTCTCTAAACTCTTTTCTCTAATGATGCATTATAGCATTCTTTACCTACTCGTAATCTTCAGGTATATGGGAGTTCTGCTTCAGTTACATAAAGTCAATGCTCTCGTGCTTTCAGGACATTTAGACAGCTCATACATACTTCTACTGGTAGAGTTGTGCCCAACATTTCTTAAAGGAGTAGAGGAGTACTAAATATTTAGTATCGAATAATTAAGAAACCAAGTTGCATTTCTTTAATTGTCTTAGTTGTCCGGGAGAATTAGTTGTTGTTCTTATACTGCTTATCACATAGCAATATAACATTGACTTATGTTTGCAAGAACATGCTATGTTAATGAGCCCTTTTGGCATTTCTAGTGTCGTTAGATTTACCTAGTCAACTATTGGGTGCTGTGTATAAACTGGGTTATAAGAAAACTGGATATGACAATGTTTCCCCCAACTGCTTAAAGCCTCCTGTTATGATGCTTTGTTATGCTGCCAGGTCGATGCGGTGGTTTATCTTGTGGATGCCTTTGATAAGGAGAGGTTTGCAGAGTCAAAGAAGGAGCTGGACGCCCTCCTCTCAGATGAGTCTCTTGCAAATGTCCCTTTTCTCATACTGGGTAATAAGATCGACATCCCATATGCTGCATCTGAAGAGGAGCTGCGCTATCATCTTGGCCTGAGCAACTTCACAACAGGCAAGGGCAAGGTTAACCTAGCAGACTCCAATGTTCGGCCCTTGGAGGTCTTCATGTGCAGCATTGTTCGCAAGATGGGCTATGGTGATGGCTTTAAGTGGATGTCTCAGTATATCAAGTAGAGGAACTCCTGTTTTATGTGGACGCGTGAACTGGCAACGCTGTGATCGTCCTCGTCAGGTTTTACTTTGAAACCTTTAAATCCTTTTACAGCTTTTCTGCTCTCTTATAGGGTGTTGAAGGAAACAGCAGCTGAGAGAATACAGTATATTTTAAGTGGATCGTGAAACCGCTATAAAAGTTGATGTAATTTGACATCTCGCTAGTCTTGTGGTAGGTTTCCCATCTTTATATCTTTTTAAGTGTTAGAATACATATATTTTGTGCTCTCATCTGTTTTCCTGATTGTATCTGCAAGTTGCAGTTGTCTTTAATGCATCATAGCCTGCAGGTCGAGATTGTTATTTATCATTTGTCTCTTGTACTTTCTGGGGCTGGGTAACTTAAGCTGATATCTATGGCAGCGCATTATGGCAATGCTCATCAACACATACTATAGATTTAGACTACCGCATTGTTCATTCGTGGAATAATCAATTATAGAAAAAAAAATTTATACTTTTTAATATCAGAAAAGGAGAGCTAACACTTATTTGACTTATTTTTATTATTCAAAATTAGTATAAAAAGTAATAATTATTTGATGTGATATAGAGTTAATATTTTATGTAATATAAAAAGATAAAAGAATAGTACATTTGTATTGAAAATTGATAATATTTTACACTGGATGTAAGAAAGTACTAATTAGATGTTGCATAATCAAAGACAAAACAATAATTAAATTATTAGTAAATAAAATTTTAAAAGTTATACGAAATATACGAAATAAAAGAAAAGAAAATAAGAAAAAATTTAAATTGTTATTTGATTACTATATTAATAAGAAAATTTATTTCTTATAGTTGATCTCCTGATATTGAGCTATATATCATCAAAACATATCGGTTTCCAACTATTGTAACACGATAAAGTGGTCGACAGTAGGAAGTAAATACGGTTTCCAGCTATAATCTAGTAGTCATTTGACAATAATCAAGTTAAACATATGCACAATAGATACAAGAAGGGAAGGTATAGACTAGGAGCGATTATTCCTGGCCCTAACTTAGGAACGTGAAATGTTACTTTTGAGCCACTTTACTGATAATGACAGAGGCGTACTCAGAAATGGTTGGATCAGGTGATCCTTTGAGCTGAGTGAAGAGCGGAAGCAACTCAGAAGAACGTAGGAAGCGTCTGCATATGGCATGGTCGCACATCTTACGCAACGCAAAGAGGACAATTTTAAGAGGCGAATCGTTTAAAGCATCTCTCCTACTCGGGCTCAAGGCAATAGTGGAGTAGTTGCTGACCAACTTCATTAAAGCCTACAAGATCGATATATAGATGGGATTAGATGCACAATGATCTTGGGTGGTTTAGACTGTAGTAACATTATGATGTGAACATCAAATTTTGTAGCTGACAACGTGTAAAGCATGCTATCAAGTGAATAGGTAAAATAAATGTTAGAAGGGCAACAAAGAAAATTTGAAAATAATTCAAATCTTACAAACCTGCATGGCTCCTTGGGAGACGATGTCTTCGCAGAGTGTATTGGAATTTCTCACTAGGTTACTGAGTGCACCTGCAGCATTGGCTTTGGTTTTATCTTCCTCTGTAGCAAGTAGAAGATTCGCAAGTTGAGGTATGGATCTCCTGAGCTCTTCGTAAAGCATGTCATTGTGGTATGCTGCATTGCCGACCTGCAAAAGGACATTGCTGAGCCTAATGTCCTGTCTTCTTAATAATTTAAACTCTTTGCGACATCTAGCCAGATTCTCCTATTTCTTTCCCTAATTTGTCCGGAAGAAGGGTAAGGGTTGTTCTTCCTCAGAATTATCAACTAGTCGATAATTTATGATGTGACATTAGCAAGTTAACGAGTATCATGTAGGGCATTATAGATGTAAAAGAAAAGGTATTCTGATTCAGCGAGAAGTAAATGGAATAATATTTACTACAATCACTTTCAAGGTATATTATAAACATTATTTCCTATCTGAACCTAAAATTCCAAAACTAATGGTTCATAAGGAAAAGGAGAATATTTTGGAATTATTCAAAAGCAAAGTGCTAAAATCTTACTGCGAAACATGCAAACTTTCGGGTGCGTTTGTCAGGATCCGCGCATCTATCAATTAGGGAATCAATAATCTTGTGCTTGGCCTGGAATGAGAGGTACAGAAAATATGAGCATGTAGTACCAAACAATTTAAATTAGGAAAGATAACCACACAATTACTTACAAGTGAGCTATAAAAGTAAGAATTGTGTCGGCACATATTTCCAATAGCACTGCAAGCTTTTGCACGTATATCAGAATCATCGTTGCATAGAAATTCTTTCAAGTAACCTACCAAACCTGCTTTGTCAACGGGATCATAGAAGTCCTGCACAAAACCACATCCAATACCAATTGTTTATGCAACATCTTTTGAAGAGAATAAAAACTCAAGCTGCAGGGCAATTACATCATTAACTGGCTAATGGAGTGAGGAACGGTAGTAGTTCATGATAACATAATAAAATGATTAAGTATGAACCTTTGACATTCGAGCAAGATCAGAAATTATCATCAGGAAGTCGAGCAAAGCCTCCCTTGGAAGAGAACCATCAAGCAACTTCCCCACTCTGCTGGGATTTAGCAAGCCTTCTGCAAGAAGCTTTGAAGCTACTGGACGGTAGCCCACCATTTTTGCCACAAAAGCGATGGGTCTTGCGAGATGTTCCAAATCAATGTAGTCCAGACACCTAATAAAGCAGCCAGGAACACCAGCCTGGAGAAACGCTGATAGCTTAGAAAGTGTGCTAAAAAACAGAGCAAAAGGATGAAGAATGAGGGGATTGAGATATGACCTCCAATAGGACCTGAACATACTGCGGTAAGCAGGCTTCAATTGCCTTGAGCATTTCCCTATTTTCAGCTGCGATTTTCATGCCAGGTGACCCTACATTTAGAAGAAAACCACTGTTGATTGATGCAGAGGTTGATGGGATGCTGGGAGAGCTCTGCACTGCAACAAAAGGAAATGCCAAGATATCAACCACTTGATTTATCAAATCCCTAACTCCACTGCTTCCACCACCAAGCCCCATCCAGTTTTTGAGAGCCTTTAGGTGTACATCAGATATCAACTCAACTATCAACTTTATATGTTCTCTCCTAAGCAAGATCTCACGGAAAGCACCACCAGAAAGGCACTGACACAAGGAGGAAAGTGTCCACACCACTCCTATTGGCGACAATCCGATTCTACCCTTTGGGCAATCTTTCCCATCTGCGGAATCTTTCAGAAGCCCATCAGCCAGCAAACGTGTAAGAAGCTGCGGGATGCCATTTGAACATGCTTGTTCAATAGCCAGAGGTCCTCCCCATATCAATCTTGTCGCTAGCAGTCCAATGCTTCCATCCCTGAGGCCATACCAATTCGAGATCCCTCCATTATGATTTCCTAGAGCTTCACTATCATCAGATAACCAAAGCCGCAGGAGGGTGCGTAATGTTGCCATTGGAGGAAACAAAGCAAGTGCTGCTTCACAGATAGAACTCTTTTCATGCCCTCCATTTTCAAGCGAAACAAGTGATGATAACGCCAGCATTGCTGATGCACAATGCGGTTGAAGGCAACTTGTTACAGTATCATCAGAGGAAGAAAGGTGGACAAGAACCGACAACCGTGATCTCTGCTTTTTCTGAGAATTAGTAAGAATAGATGATGCCGAGTATTTTCCATCCGACTTCAAGCCGTCAGCAATTGTTGCCAATGCAAGGCAGCAGTGAACGGCCAAAGCACGGGGGTTGGACAATTTACACTTTTGGTTCCCTGTCTCCTTGGAATCTTTGATTAAATTTGAAGCACATAAAGATAATAAGGAAAAAATATCACATACAACTGTTCCATCTCCCCCACAATCAATTTCATCTTCAGTACTTAGAGAAGCTGGAAGACCACACATCACCGAACAGACAGATGTGCCCAATAAACAGATCCTCGAGATGAGCTGAAAAGTAATGGTTCCATAGTATGTATCAGTGTAGTAACTAGTAAACATCAGTAAGCATATGAAGGAATAGGTCTGCGAATGAGAAGGAAAATTTATCTACAAAGAACTCAGAAAAACGTAAATAGGTCAATTCTCCAAATCAGGTAGCTGGGCATGTGCATAATGAGATATAATTGTTTAGTGTACAAGATATATCCAATGTATATAATCATGTTCATCACGGAAATTGGTGTGTTGACATCAGGCTTTATTATAGGGACAAGAGTCTCAAGTGATAAAGAGATACGAGGACATTACAAATAAACCAATACGCAAATTGAATCAGAAGAAAAATGTAATAGTAGCTTTAAGTCATATAATGGAATTTTGTCAAAAAGTGAGCAAATCTATATTTATGTGCGTGAAAGGATTTGAACATTGCCAATTTATTGAGGGAGAGAGAGAGAGAAAAACCTGAAGAGCAGCATGGAGAGCTGATTCGGGACCATTGTGAAAGCAGTAGTAAACTGCAACCTGCATAGGTTTTGATGCAAGAAATAATTTCACAACCATCTTAATTAGTTTGATTGGATCTGCATCCGCCAATAAACCTTGCTCTTGTGACCTGATATCTTGCTGGCAAAGAGAATTTTGCTGCAAATGAGCTAATGGAAGAACAGAATATTGTCTATTGTCCGATACAACCTCCATAGCGTGAATTAGGTACCAAATAGCCTTGCTTGACTCACAAGCTGCTGGTATCAAATTGACAGAGCCCGACAGGAGGTTCGATCCTGAAGCTTCTAAACATTTGCACAAGAGTTCCAACAACAGTGATTCCCTAGCATGATAAACAATCTGGAGAAGATTTTCTCGCACCGGTTTTGAGTTCTTTGCTGAATTGGCTGTTTTCAGCCCTAGAGCAATGCGAGATAACATAACAGAAAAGCATGCAGTAGACTCATAGGCAATCCTCCCCGATGCATCTGTTGTTAAGACCAAAATCTGCAGTTCACAAAGCGTCACAGCTAAAGACTAATCCAAGGAGAAGGGTTGAAAGCTCAACTGGGTAACAGGAAGAAACCTGTGAATAAAGCTCGTTGAGGGAAGTCCAATGTTTTCCATAATGCTTTCCAATTTCATCTTCGTTTCCAATATTATCAAGTAGCTTCTTTAAAATGGCAAGACTCTGCAAGTATTTGAAAGTCACTACATTTATAAGATTAGCATGCAATGTACTGACACGAGAATATATTAGCTGCTTATATAAGCACTGAATGGCAAATGAACAGAAAAAGTTCAGTATGCAATATAACCTTTACTGCTAAAACATGAGGATCACAAATCTTCAGTTTGATAATGGCATAAGTAAACTCAAGGAGCACATTTATGATGTCATCCCATACTGCACAAGATTGATGTGATCCAGCTGAAATCATGTTTGTGAGAATTCTGAATGACTGATTGACGTAATCAACATTCAGTTCACTGCAAAAAAATGAACAATCGAAATTAAAATCACTCCACATTTATAATAAAAGAAAAAATAGACGAGAAGGAATAAAGAGCTTATACTAATACTGCACCAAAGATTTGGCTCATCTTATAATGCTACCTTTTAACATGCTGAAGTTAGCAATAGATGCAATACACTGCATTCGTCAAATTAAAGCAAAATGAGAGACTACCAAGTGAATTACCTTTAAAAAATAAAGATGAACACATAGAAATAAATGATAGTTACTTGGTAGCATTGTAGAGGAAAGGAGTCAGAAAATTTTAGATATAATATATTTATATATATAGTTTTTCCTTTTTCTTCTGTTCTCGTATGCAGTTCACTTTCTGTTACTTTATTATATCCTTAATAATATTTAGCGAACATTATCACACAAAGAATGAAAATCCTAACATGTAGCAAAAAAAAAAAAAAATTTACTCTATGAGAAACAACATTTGTTTTTAAAGTTTTGCCAAACAGTAAAATATGTGAGCCCATAAAGGATTGAAAAAAAAGAATAGCATTTTCTATGTATGTAAGGCTTGCCCTTTGCACCCAAGAGGCTATGGTTCACGCATTGCAAATAGCATGATGGTGAGGTTATGTCCATCTCCCACCTAGACTACGCATAGGCAGGATGCTCACGCACTAGGACATCCTTATGTAAAGGATTAAAGCCATTCTCTATCAGGTTAATTTTTTAGAAAAGATGGTGACTTAACATGGTATTAAAGCAAAAGTTCCAAATTCAAATCCCATCAGGCCAACCTAACAATTTAAAGCAAAATATCTAAGAGGGGAAGTGTTAGACTAAAAGGATCAAAACATTTTGCTCTAGTAGCTGAAGGTTTTAGAGAAGATAATAAGTTTGTAATAATCTTCAGATCTAGTCATCCAAATCTCAAGATATTAGATTCGTTAGAAAAATCTCTTACAAAACTACAAGATATCCAATTTTCAAGAACATCCAACCAATAGAACTTCTAGAATAATTCTTGAAAGTTCCGCTTTTATTTCTTGCCCAGAATCAGCTCGAACCTCTTCGAGAGGAGATTGTAACATACTATACCCTATATTGTAATAATGCAACATGCTAGGCAACGTAAGAACAAACAAGAAACCCATTCACAAAAATCTAGTGTGCATGAGGTACTTTTCAAGAATAATTGCATGCTTCTGGCTAGATCATCAGATGCCTAATAAGAAACAAAGTGTGAAGTTATATAAGACAAGTCCGTGGAAAGCATAAATTTATACGTGCATAAATGCAAAAAAAAAAAAAAACTTTTTGTTTAACACACTTATCACTATCTCGAATTTCTAATTTTAGTTTAGATATATGCATGCACAATTGGCACAAGAATTGGTATTGTTTTGTACATTCATGCTAAGTCTAAAACTATGTACTTTACAAAATGACTGAGGACCTTCTTGATATCACCTCATACACGTGGCACAAAAGAAGTTAAAAAGAAATGCTAGAAGGAGAGAAAAATCTGTCCCAAAGGCATGAAACTGTCCCAAAGGCATACATGGAGAGAAAAATGGATGGCCATGTAAATGTTACAAAATGGCACAAAAAAAGAAGATCGAGCCAACTTAGAAAAATCTGAAATGTCTGTTTCATGACCATTTATGCTATCATGTTGATGTTACTTACAAAGAAACACATTTAACAAAGCTTTATCACGAGGGATTAGACAGATCCAATCAGAAGTTTATGAATAGCATGCTTCACCTCACAATAAATGACAATTATTATAACAATAATCAGCCGATCACAGTGAAGGTTTCCATTCAATTCTGGGTTTCTCAAATAATAGCCGGCGTAAGAATTATGCTGTATATCAAAGGCAAACTATGGTGTACCTGAAACAACTAGGAGATTTACCCAACCAATTCTTTAAGGGATACAAAATGGCTGACAATGCTTCATTATCTTGACCAATGCTGCTAGCACCTTTCACTGTCCGTGAAGTTTTTTCCAGTCTATCCAAAACTTGACAATCTGAAAGCATGCAGAAATTATGAGGTGATGATTAGAAAAAAGTTCAAGCAGCATAAGTAAATATGTCATTCTATGACATGACATAGAACAAAGAAAATATCAGATCTTTGCACTTTGATATCAGAGGTTTCAATGACAAGTTGAGTAAAAATACGTTGCATTAGCCCGTGCAGCTTGAAAATTCTATAAGGATTATTTTACAAAATGGAAAGCTCAAAATGAATGGAATTTGTCATGCGTTCAGACTTATCAAAAGATTGTCTCAAACCTATATCATCAGATTCATCTTTCTGCTTACTGAAAGATGGAAGGTAATGCAAATTTGTTTCGTTCTCCACATAATACTACTTTGAATTTTTCGAATTGTTTTACTTTGTTGACATCTCAGTCATTCTAGGTGTCATAGCGGTTTTTTTTTTAATGAGAAAAGGTATCATAGCATGTTAGGATTCACCATGAATAATATGACACCAAATATTTTGTTAATATAGGCCAATGCTTTCATTTGCATCAAGAAGCTACTTATAGGAAATTTCATGTATCACAGCACTATTTGCTCTATATCTATTGAGACATCAGTGTCTCTATTTGCTGTACAGCGGAAAAAATTAAAAGCAAGTAGATTCTAATATTCACAAGTTGATGTTAACTTTGAATGTATTATTTACCTACAACTAAGAAGATAGAACATAGACTACTCCAGCAATGTTCTAAAAAGCACAACGTGGGTATGTAGCCACCATGGGGTTTCCTGGCATGAGACGGGGAGTGGACACCATGGCGGGTGAGATGAGCCCAAGGTGGGTCTCAATTCTCAAATAACCATGGCATGTTATAGTGCATCTAAACATTGAGTACAGTAGACTACCCTCCACAAAAAGGTAGTGGTTAAAATCTTGCTCACATAGCTACCTGATATAGGTGAAGAAGAAACTTCATGCTGATTCACAAGAGTTGGCAAAGCGCCATCATTGGCAAGTTTTTGAGTATTGTTCTCATCACGGAAAGAAGTGGTTTTACCTGTCACAAAGAATGTTACTGTCTGAAATATTAAGCAACTAGAGAAAGAAATAAAGGTACTATAGTACAGAAGCATATAATCAGACTTTCAGCACCGGCAGCAGAAGATTTGGTTGTCGAAAAAGGCATCTTGTTCTCCTCCCCCTTCTTGACTGTTTTGCATCCTCCAACTAAATCTGCTGCAGTTTCGGTTTCCTGGAATATCAAAAGGTCCACATAACACCCATGCAAACATTATATGATATTTGATCTATAAAGGACACCATTTTATCTATTTTATGCCATACTAACCTCAGCCTCCATATTCCTTGAGTTATCTTTGACAAATGGGTGCTCCAATAGTGCTGGCCAAGTTAATCTATTTTGGGGAATCTGCTTAATAATTATCATGAAAAATGAACTTGTCAGTAGAATAGAATAATTTGAGAGCTTTCCATTGCAGATTTGGATAAAAAGTTAATTAGGACCTTGTTGAGTAAACCCCTTAAGAAGCTTTTAAAGTTTGCACTCATATTATCTGGATATTTTACTGGATCCTGTCATATGACAAGAAAATATATATCAGGTCTCACAACATGCCCAGGGCATCAAATGTATACCAAAAGTTTTTAAGACTTACTTTGACTATGTGTCGAATGAGTGCATACACTGAATTTGTATAAAATGGAGGTTGACCAACAAATAGTTCATACCTAGCCATTTACAAAAATTAGTTTGTTTATCGCTTAGGTAATGGAGTGTACAAAAAAAACACCAATTGGATCATTCATTCTGAAGCAGAACAAGCAGAAACCAGAAACCAACTAGAAGTAGATTAATTGCAATGGTCTCAATGCTTCTGCAAATAAGAAAAGTCATTTGCAGTTCAGACTTCAGTAGGTACTCAAAATTCTGTGATTTACTAGATGGACTATTTAACTAGCTTGTCTTTGCGTTTACTCATCATTATTCAACTTTAGCTCTCCATTCTCTGTCTGACTCATGAAGAGCATTAAAATAGGATAATGGGATTAAAAAGAATTACATTGCTATCTAATGTCTGAATGCATTTCCAGCCCATCATCATCTTACTTCAAACAAAAATTTTCATTTAGACGATTTTCCATCTTATCTTTCCCCAAATTAGAGGTTCCTTGTACAGTTCATTGGCTGTGACTAGTACATGAACTAGGTTTAGCAAATCTCACAGAACATCAAGTAAAATGAATGTTAGATTATTATAAAGAACATTCAGCGCATGGTCCATTTATTGAATTTGTTTCCAAGGGATTTTCTTTCTTCTTTTATGCACTCAGTTTCATCTCAACCTGAATATGTTTGCAAGTGCTTTAATATTTCCACAGCAAAATCAACAGTAGTCTGCAATTCTGCACTAGTATCTTATTTCTGTTTTGAGTATGCCCATGGTTAGCATGTCCACAGATAGAGGCCTAACAAAAGTAGCTTCACATTTGGAATAGATGTCAGCATTCATTATTATTTTAGGATGCAAAATACTTCCTAATAATCAAAAACAAATTCTACATATAAAATCGCTTGAAGTACTAAAAATAGAATCAAATTGACTTTAAGTGAAAATTATTTCTAGAAAATTTTGAGCAAACACTTGACATACAAAATAACCCCAAGAGACCACAAATCTGCTGTATGATTGTATGGCTGTTCCCTCACCAATTCTGGAGCCATGTACAAAGGTGTACCTACAGAAGGAGCTCAATAAAATTAAGCAACAAAAAGACTGAAAAAGAACCACTTTATACAAGTTAAATAACTTAATTTTTTTCCAAAATTAAGATGTAGAGTTTTATGGAGCAGTCAATTCACACTAGAAGAAGTATAAGTCAAGTTTAGGAAGAATACACCAACTAACTTACGGAACACTGACTACACATGGATCCAAATTTTAAAAAACTAAAAAGAATACACACGTGTTGGGTTTCTTATCATTTATCTGAACATGAACTATACCGATTTATGTTACTTTAGTATCCTAAGAATAACCTGATGATGCCTGCTAATGCACACATCAAATGAAAGGACTAGGATTAGCAGGAGATGATGTCTATGCTATGATACACACAATTTATGCATTAAAAGGAAAAAAAAGGATCAAGATGCTTGCATGAAATTAATTTACTAGAAATGAGCTATGAGGTTTACCTTTTATAGAACGCAGAACTACAGTATTAGCTGACATTGCACGTGCAAATCCAAAGTCACAAAGCTGTAAATAAAAGGAAATTTCTATCAAGAGGAAAAGAAATTAAAGGGCATCTTAAAAGAAGAAATCAACAAAAATAGAAAGGAAAAAAAAGGCACATATAAGTCTCTGAATGCTTAAAAGCCTGAGAGTTATCTTTCAATAGAATAGGCATAATATATAATCAGAAGTACATTACTATAAAGGAGAAAGTACATTACTATAAAGGACAAAGTACATAACATTCTTGGAAGGATCTCACAAATGTTTATCTCAAAGATGGTGTAAAACATACGAACTATCTCAGCAAGTGAAAGCTTGCAGTCCCACACAACATGAACTAGGTCAAGAGCAACTAATGACTATTGAGGAAGGAGAAACCTAAACTTCACAAGTTGGCATTATCTTCATTTCTTCCTCCAAGTTCAAATGGAACTCTTTGTTGTCTTCAACATTTCATTTCAATCTCATTGCTCAAGCAATATCACACCTTTGCAATTTAGGAGATATTATATGCAAACGAAAATTGATGGAGATGTTGGATGTGAAACAATCATTTAGTGTTGTTAGAATATAAAATATTATAACCACAAATAGTGAAGACGAGATTGTTAGTTTATTTATGCTTCGGGTAATATCTAAAAAAGACCACTTACTGCCATCATTGAATTTTCTATAAAAATTTACACATCCAGGTTCTAAAAGCAATTTCAAAGTTTAAACTACTTTAATTATTCAACAAGCTAGCTTCATTATCTTAGATGAAAAAATTCTAAAAGCTCCTAAATCACGCTGAACTACTAAACACTGACACAACAAATATAGCTGATCACTTTAATGGCTGAGGCCTAAAAGAATGCAAGCACATAGAACATCACCACAAGATATCCACTTGTAGCAGGGTAAAGATATGTGGAGAAAAGTTACTCAGAAAGAGCATGGCAAAATCAAGAGTTATTCTGAACAATTATGATTGTACATCCAAGAGCAAATTAGTCTCAAGAAAAAAATGGGGAAAAACCTTACCTTAACAACAGATCCTGCCCCAATGAGGATATTCTGGGGCTTCATATCACGATGGATTATGCGATTAGAGTGTAAGTAATATAATGCTTTCACCTGAAACAAACATCAGATTATGAATGCATCATGTAAAATATGCCAGGTGACAGGTAAGAGAGGCAACAATTTGCTGAGTGAAGTACCAGTTGTTTAGCTATTGCCTGAACTTGTTCTTCTGGGAGACACTTATCATCCTCAAGAACCTCAAATAGTTCTCCCTTAAAAAAGGCAAGAAGTGAAAGCATTAGCTCGGATAATTAATGTATAAATTTTACATATATAAAAATGGAAATTTTGACAAGTAGTGAAACAAATATTGATACCTGAGCAAATTCTGTAACAACACAAAATTCCTGTGGTGTTTCGAATGCATCAAGCATTTCAATTATATTCTCATGCTTTAACTTCCTGAGGATCTATCAAATTGCAGAATTAAAGTTGGATGATAGATCAAAAACCATTTTAAGAAAACTTTAAAAAGAAAAAGAAAAAACAAATAACCCAAACTATGACAACCATTCTTTTAGATTTTCTTTTTCCCAGTAGTAAGCATGTAGATAAGTTATTTTCTCTGAGTAAATAAATGGTTATGATTATATAAGTGGAATGACCATTCATGCTAAGATTAAAGGCAACTCTCCTGTTTTCCCATGAGTAAAGGTACTTCTACATATGACAATTTTGTTTATCGAAGATGTTACATGATTAATCTTGACCACCAAGAAAGAAGATATAATAAGTATGGAAACATTAGAACAACAAGCAATTACTGGAGTAATTGAGTTGATGGCATTTGTCAGTAAATTACTAAATTGGACATCATAGTATCCTCACTCATAATATTCAAGTGGGGCGTTCCACTTTGAATTACTATCTCAAGGCCCATAAAAAGAGAAAATATAACTATTGTATGATGAACCAATCTATCTCGTAACTGAGAGAATCATCAATATTTAACAACTGCATGATGCCATTGTTTAGTAAAACAGAAAAGATTAGGGTTAAACTGAACAGTACCTCAATTTCTTGTCTTAAGTTATGTATGTCCTTGTCACTTTTTCCGTGCTTAAGAATAAACTTCATTGCAACAGTCTGGGGAAAAAATAATTCAAAAAACAATTTCATCTATCAGAGTATCTGAAGATCTGAACTAACTGATTTCAACAGCTCATACTGACCTGTCTCGTATACTTGCGTCTTCCTTTGTACACCTTCCCGAAAGAGCCTTCTCCAACCAACTCTATCACATGGTAATCCTCCACCGCCATGTTATAATCTAGTAACCAAACAAGAAACTCTTCGCAGCTATACAAGCTTTTGTACCTGCAAAACTGCAATTAAAATTAACAAATTTAAATTCTTCTACTGCTAGAAACTTCTTGACCAAAATGAATTAAAGGCTCTCTGAAAGAGGAAATCCTAGAGAACAGAGCTGGTTTGTCCTAATCTGAGATAAAATTGAAAAAAGGGGGTAAAAGCTTGATGAAAAATATCGTACATGAGATTCAAAAACTTCTATGAGTTCAATTAAATGATAAATTGCACAAGGAATTAAGAATTTTCCTAGCAATAAAAAGTTCTTGTCCGAAATGAAGCAAGCGTTTTCCACAATAGGAAACCCTAAGTAGAGGATCCAGCTTTGC
This sequence comes from Typha angustifolia, assembly GCF_048772165.1. Classification (NCBI taxonomy): domain Eukaryota; kingdom Viridiplantae; phylum Streptophyta; class Magnoliopsida; order Poales; family Typhaceae; genus Typha; species Typha angustifolia. The sequence goes on along the minus strand of NC_133252.1, from coordinate 1,717,406 downwards.
CCCTATTCTGAGAAATTGTTGACGAAAATGGGCTAAAGATCGATCAAATTTATCATAGAACAGATCGTGTACTTCTAAGCATGCAACTAAAAACATAATGTACAAAAGGCTAACAATCTTCTTCATTGATAAAAATTTCTTGACCGGAATGAATCAAAGGCTTTCCACAGTAAGAGAATTGAGAAACTCCTCAATCTTTTCCCGAAATTTGATATAAAATTGAAGAACAAGCTAAATAATAAATATCGGTGAACACAAAACGAAAAATGGACAAAAAGGTCAATCAGTTTCAACATATAACAGACCAAGACGAAAGACGGAAAGATATTAATAAGAGTATCCTAAACCTTAAATCTGAGACAATTTCAAGAAAAATGAGATAAAACATCGAGCAATTTCGTTTCAAGATAGATCAAGAACAAAGAGAAAAAACGTCATTTAGAAGAATCGCCTAAACCCTAATTATGCCCTAAATTTTGAATAAGATGGATAATATATGGGTCATATTCGTCGTAGAAGAGATCAAGAACAAAGAGGAAAACAAAATATAGAAAATACACCAAAACCCTAAATCTGAGATAAATTTTGAGCAAAATTTGAGCTCAAAGATCGATCGAATTAGTCACATAAGAGATCTTAAACAGAGAAGAAATATGCATCTAGAAGAATCAACTTACGGATCTGCAGTTGCTCCTCCACTTCCCTGGATCTACCTCACTAGGGCTTGCAAGAATTTCGGGGTTGCCTGAGAGCGTGAGGGTTTAAATATTTTCCCCGCCCATTCTAGTGAAACGGATCGGGTTTTCGTGCAAGTGGAGTCGACCCGGCCCGGTATAAAAGGGTGTTTAGGGTTACCTACGTAGACTATAGGTAGAGCTTAATGGTCGGGTCGGGTTGGATTTGGGTAAATTAGGACTTCGAAACTGAATAAAGAAAGAGAGATTTGAGTTTTCCCACCTATCAAACTTTGAAATGGACGGTTCGGATTACAACGCAAGTTATCTAATCCTTTGGTTTTTAGTAATAGCTAATTCGCATTTTGCTTAAAAACTATATTACAACTAAACGGATATAAATAATTTGTAGATACAAATCAAATAATTTTCTCAAATCATGTGTCGGATTTCAATTGGATACAAATTATATTTTGAACGAATTATAATATTTTATTTAAACACGGCTAATATAAAATACTAAGAATTTTATAAAAATAATTTCTTGCATATCGAATACATATAAAGTTACTAAAATGAATCTTTACAAATAATATATAGTACATCATTAGCAACAACGTAGGTATTCATCGTCTAAATGAGCAAACAAAAAACAACAAATTTCTTTTTCAATGTCCGATCAAGTAACCTCATTAAGTTTGATTGCAAGATCGGCTAAGATGTGTATAAATAATGCAAGCAACAAAATAATTTAGAAGAAAATAACACATTTTACATAATATAACATTATTAACAAAATTAAACAACAATAATTTACTATAATTGAGCATCAAAATACAAATAAATTTTATATCTAACGTCAACATACAATCGTTTTCATTCACACTAACTTCAAAAAAGATTAAAGTAACACAAACTCGTTAAATTTAAGAAAATTAAATTAACGCAAGTTCACATTCATTTCAACAAACTAAATTAACAAAAGTTCAAACAATAATCAATATCCCTAAACATCCAACTATCCAAAAAGTCGTCCTCCTTCAAGTGCATTGTAGTAATACTAGTCATAAAAGAAGGTAAAGCAAACTTATGGAAATCGGAAATGAGCAGTAACAGGTAGCAATAATATAACTGACCAACTTCCATCAGTTTAGGCATCGAATTCAATTCAGAATGGTGCAGAAAGAATGCATATTAAGCAACATCTACAATCTCCGAGGGAAGATTTTTCCTTAAAACATAGAGAAGACAGCAATGCGCTAAAATTAGCATCTGAATCTCTAGACAAACTGAAAAATCTTTAACTGACATGTCATCTATTACAAATTAACTATGGACAAGCTTAATAATTAATTTTATGTATTAATAGAAAGATCTACTTACAAGGCTGGTGACGGCGAGCTCGAGGAGGGAGGAGGCGGATCTTTGGATGGCGGCGGAGCTTGGTGTCGACCAGATCGAGGAGGGAGGAGGCGGATCTAGGTGACGGCGGAGTAGTGATGGCGGCGGCGCTTTGTGACGACGGAGAGGCGATAGTGGCGGAGCTTGGTGGCGACAAGATCGAGGAGGGAGGAGGCGGATCTTGGTGACGGCGGAGAGGCGATGGCGGCGGAGGAGGAGTTGAAGATGGCAAAGGTAGGGTGGTGATTTTGGGATTTCAAATGCTCAATGGCGGTTAGATAAAGAAGGTCGGGATTTTGGTTTCGAGTTTCGAATTTTTGAATTTCGATGATGAGACTGAGGACTTGAGGTGAAGACAGGGTAGCTGGGTAGTGGATACTGGATACTGGATGCGATTTAGTTAGTAACGGATCCGATTTAGACTTTAGCGGGTAGGATATGTAATATAGATATATTATTTAAAAATTATGTGGTAAATGGTGTATTTGTACTTGTATCCCAATAATTATTTTCTACCCATATTTAAATTCATATCAATTTTTTAATATATATATATATAAATCTATATTTGAGTCTAGTAAAAAAAATTTAACCTGATTTCGATCGAATCAAATCGGTGTTAATCTAACTCATTTTCACCGAGCAGCTCTTAGAGAAGGAAGCATTTGGCTCGAGAGAAGAAGAGAGGATATACGACACGTTTCTTATTCATTGGGGGCAAAAGAGTCATTATAAAAAAGAAGATTTAAGTTGATCAGTAAATAGTAATAATTATTTTGTAAATATTAATTCCCAAAAATAAATATCTATACATTAGAGTATGAATTATATTAAAAATAATGAAGTGATATTAATAAACTTTCTTAAATCTTATCATGATTAAAACTGAACTTAGGTTCAGGAAACATCATTTTTCCCTTGCACAAATTATTTAAAAACTATCTAATATGCATAGTACAAAGTAATCAGATACTTTTTTATGTAAAATAAAATTAGTAATAAATATTTTACATTTTAAACTTCAAGCGTAAAGAATATTAGTCAGGTAGATATGTATTTACTTTAATTATTAATTTATTATAAATATTCTATTAAAATCTAATCTCAGTATATAAAATAATACAACCCAATCCATCGAGGAGGTTGATTATAAAGAACTCAAAGTATCATACTTTCGAAATAAAATAGCTTTAATCTATGTCTAATTACACTACAGTAGTCGACGCCTCCCTTTAGATAAAAAAAGAGAAAAAAATAGCGCACATGTCCGTCATAAATATAATATTTAACTGATCATTCGTGTCAAATATATCACAATCGTGTTTGTTATAATCTTTGGCACGATCATGATCATCAGAAAGCACTAATCGACGAAAAGTCTCACATCTGATAATAAGCTCAAACAAATCTAATAATTAGCCCACACTAAAACCCCTCCTTAATACTTCATTTGAAATTTAGATATGCATGCTATACTTGGATCTTTCACCAACCCATCCAAATTCTACCAACCATTCACCAAACAAAGTTGAAAAAAATAAAGGGGGGAGATGAGATAAAATCATTCAGGCAGCATTGGCCAAAGCCATCATCCACCTTCCAACATCTTCAACAGGAGCAGCTGGAATAGGAGGGAAAGAATCATTCCTTACGCTTGGATCTATGTGAGCTTCCTTGAAGTGGAAGCCAAATTTGTCACAACAGTTGGAGTGTTGACGAAGAATCTTCTGAGCACTTTGTTGAATACTTGGGTATTGGTGGAATAAGTTGCAATTATTTTTCTCCGGAGGTGTGCCAATTAGATAGATTGATAGATAGGTAGCCCTTTTGAATTGATATATATACGTATTAAATTTATCAATTCACAGAGGAAGGAAGGAATCGTATAAATACCATATCACTACAAGTTATGGGTCAAGTATTAGTGGTCTTTTATTATTTATTTAATTTTTTTCTCCTTAATCTAGAACAAGGAGTATATTTTTTCTTCCTTTGACGTGGACTATTAGTAACATAAAGTTTTTAAAAGAAAAACAAAGAAGAAAGTTCTAAGTGTAAACAAAAATAAATTTAAATTATGCACGATAAAGTTGGGTAATGCTCACATAACATCAATCAAGCAACGAGTTCCGAGTATTTTGTATGATAGTGAGCAAGAAAAAAGAAGATAAAAGTATGCTTGCAAGTGGAAGTATAATGCCAATCGTTACTTAAATCGAGTCAAGTTTATATATATAGTTATTTAATTTACTCTTAAAATAAAAAAGAAGCAAGCAATACTGTCCATCAATTTTATAGAGTATTATAGATAGTGGAAGAGAGATAAATTAATATTATGAATAATTATAATTAGGTATTTCTAAATTATTATATTTTTTACACATCTTTTTTTTTTGTGATTATCACATGAGTAGAGCTATATTTTATATTTATCATTATATTTTAGAAGAAAGAAGAGAAGAATTTCAATTAAACAAAATACATTACATTAACGGGGATGCGTCGAACCCTAAACTAATGATAAATATAAAATAGACTTATTTAGGTAATAAGTTTGGAAGGTAGACTACTTGAGCAAATAAATCAACGGGGATGCGTCAAACCCTAAACTAATGGACCAAGTACATTCCCCTTTGGATTGAATCAAGATGAGACCAAACACCAACCAACTTTGCTGAGAGGAGGTATGGCTAAGAATGAAGAGGGTAAAAAAGTATGACACGCAAGGAGAGAGATAGAGAGAGAGGATAAGGAGGAACGAGAGATACGCAAAGGATAAAGAAAGGGATGGGTGGAGGAGGTCAAAGATGGAAGGAATTAGGACATGGGATAGGGAAAGGGATCTACCAAGGAAAAGGAAAGAGAATCCAAGGCAAACAAAAAGAAAAAGGGGATAAAAAAAGAGACGAAAAAAAGGCAAAAAGAAGAATAAACCCCACAGAGACTGAAACAGAGGAGACCTGCTTAGAAGCGTGTCGGCTGCTCTTTCCTTTTTCGCTTTGCACGTCTGTGCCGCAAAGGTGGCCTTCTCTTGCAAACGGAACGGCTCCCTTTTTTTTTCTTCCTTTTTGCAAATGACCACCTATATTTTAGACATATTCCCCACTACCCTCCTTTTACAAGAGAACAGCTGCCTGATAATAAGTGCAGAACATAGAATAAATTTGAATTTTTTTTGCATGTTTTCAAAATAAATGTGTCATTTTTTAATGATTATATAATTATGTTATATATTTAGATCTTATCCCCCTATATAAATAGTTTGAGATGCAAAAATAAATAAATAAGTAGAAACTATATTTTATTACCTGTAGTAGTTAAACCTAAATTTTATTTGTGTTATTTGATTCTATTATTATTACATCCAAACTAAAATCGTTATTTATATCATATTTAACTAATCTAACGGACGCCTCAGAGTGTGATACCAGTCATTTCGGGATTGAATTTATATGTACTTATTAAATATCGATTAAATTTTAAATAATAAATATTCATAAGGTCAATTTAATAATTAGAAATTATACCCATTTCAACGACCTTTATCAACTGCCATGTCACATTCAGGGAAATGTGCATAATATTTTCAATTACATTAGAATTATAGAATACCTTCAAGAGAAAAAGAAATTGTAAGTTAGTTAGAGGTGGATAGTTTGCAAATTCGGTGGTAGTTAGATTGATAAATTTGCAAAACAGAGGTGGGTTTTTTATATATATTTTTGCAATAAGATGAAAAGGTTTGTGGTTATTTGCAAGAAACCGATTCTCGTTTTACGACTTTCACCGCATCGTACTCAACCCTTCTTCCAACCTCGCCTTTTTCTCCTCCGCAGCTCTATATTATGTTCCTTAGCTCTTATGTTTCCTTTCACATCTCTCTTTCTCTCTCTAACTCTGTCCATAGTATCAAGGTGGTTTTCAACTCCCTTACCTACCGATTTATTACAAATCAAAAAACTATATCTATATATTATATATGTATATATCTCTAAATCCTTCGTGTCAACTAATTTGCGTGTTTATACTAGAAAAAAATGGATTTTTTTTCCAGAAATTGCAACTGGGTCTTCTTTGAAACTGACAAAAGTCTATCTTTTGTGTAGAGAGAGGAGGGCTAGAGATGGCAGGCTGCAACGAAGAGTATACAGCTTCACAAGGGGAGGAGGTAGGATAATTTTTATCATTTGCTTTGTATTGGAAAGCAGTGATCCTTTTATAATTTCATTGGTTTCCATGGTATGCCCTGTTATTGGATTTGGGAGAAAGCTGAACGGAAAATTATGTTTTGTCTGCTTCTTTTTTGATGAGGAATTCCAGTTGATTGTAGGATTGGTAATGTAATTTGTTCTTTCTCAATCCGATTCAGAAATATTAGGAGACTTTGGAATCATAGATAATTACATGAAATTTCTGAAATAGCTTGTGATAGAGTTGCCTTCTTGGGGGAATAAGCAAGAAATTGAAATCAGTCACTCTTCCACAAAACGGAATTACTGGGTTCAAAGCTGAATGGAGAGTTATGTTTTGGTTTATTAACACTTCCTATTCTTTTAGTTAGTTCACTCATTTATCTTGCTTCCTTGGTATGTTGTGAGAACAATTTGCCTATTATGAAAGCTTTTTTATTAGGGTTTCTGATTATAGCCTTCATAGAAATGATCAAAGTAAAAAAGCCCATTACCTTTTTGACGTTCATATATTTATGGTATAGTGCTCAAGTAATTGAGCAGGGTGGAATAGAAATTTAAGTAATTGAGATGAGTATTTGTTAAGTTCTCCTCAAAATGGAATGAGAGAAATAAATTTGAGCAGGTGTTGGTGTAAATATTGATGTTTAACATATCGTCAATATATAAATATGCACTCTTCGATGCGGCATTACTATCGTTTGGTAGCAAATTGAATAAAATTTTGTTACCGGGAAAGATTTAGTATCTTTTTGGAGTGAAGTTTCAGAAATGTTGTTGGGTTTAGACAGGGTTAGAAGTACAAGACTATTTTTTCTGCATCGGTTCCATGACTGTGATTCCTCATTATCAGCCAAAGTGAATCTAACAGGATTGGAACAAGAAACAAATATTGATAACTGTTATCCAAATTATGGGAAAAAAAATTTTGTTCGAGGTATTGGGATCAAGTTTCTTTGAAATGAAAATTACTTGATCATGGATCAATCAGTCTTGGTGATAAATCCTCTGTGTCAATGTGGTGAATGGAACCAAAGGGATACAACCAGCTCCTAACTTCATCATACCACGGTTACAATATAATCCTTTGCTAAAGTATTCAACATACCAATATTTTATGTTAATCATTCTTTTTAAACTAATCTAAGCGTTACAAATTTGTTAATTACCCATGAGTACTTGACAAGGTCGACCATTTGGTTTTATGCTCACTGGTTTTGGTAATGGTCAAGCTACAGATTTCAAAAAGAAAGGCCTGTTATTTGCCATATCCATAGAACTAATTTGTGTACATTATAACAATTGTTTTCCAGACAGTATATTTTCTCTGTTAAACATTACTTGCTTTTTTGTGAAGAAATCTCCTTACTTGCTTGCAGGTAAACAGCGAGAAGAAGTACGGAGGAATTGCACCCAAAAAGCCCTTGATTTCGAAAGTAGGTTCAACACCAGCTACCATTATAATTATACTACTAATCGGGAGCATAAGTGTTTGGCCATCCAAATGACTGAGCTTGCATTTCTGTTATTCTTTAAATCTACTTTAATAGCTATTCTGAATATGCCATATGATGTCCCCTTGTCCATGATCATCCAAAGTTCCAAACTACTTGTATCAATCTGATAAGATGACCTATGATTTCATTGAAGTTGGGAATAGGCCATTTGACCAAACCATTATGAGATTCATGATAGAATCGCTAATATATGCTTGGAAAATTTAAGAGCCCTCACTGAGGACTCCTATCAGCAGCTGTTTGTCTGTTGAGCTATCTAAATTAAGTAGTTGTTATGCCGCATTTGAATGAATTGGCTTCGTTTGTTCTTTTGTGGAGAATCAAACTATCTTAAGTTTGAAAGTTGACCCTGCATAAAGATTAATAGTTGTTGAACGAGGCGCTATCTTCTTATTTATTTTGCGTAGCTAATCGCTACTTCTGAATTACTTTTTGGTGCAGGACCACGAGCGTGCTTATTTTGATTCTGCTGACTGGGTCCTTGGCAAGGTAATGGGAATCTCCAAAACATAGAAAGGGATGTAATTAAAAAGATAGAACACAAGTGATATCAAGTCTAACTACTTTCTGATACTTTTTTCTGCAGCAAGCAGCAAGTAACACAAGGACTGCTATTGAATCTCTCAAGCCCAAGTTGAAGGCAAGCAGATCCTATGCTTTCTCATAAATATGAACTTCAATATAACAAAAAATCAATGACTGTATTGTCAAATCTTAATGTATCAATAACATCTCAGTAATCTCATATTGAAGTCACCCAATTTACTTTGCTAACACAGATATTCACTTGTCATCTCCTCTCATCCAATATAACTGTGTTTTAATTGGTGATCATGCAGCGAACACCTCATCACCAGCTTCCCCCTCGAAGACCTACCTGCACATCTAGTTGAGAAAGCTGTGAGCTCCTGTTTCATAGCCCAGATCCTCTTCTTTACTATTCTAGTACATGTTTCATCTCTAACAAAAATGTTAATAACTCGCAGGTTTAGTTGTTGCCGCAATTTAAGGTTGAATAGTCTGATGCTGGGTACAATGATGTCTACTTAGATGTGCAAATGAGAAGCCGAGAGATTGAAGCTAGTTATTATGTATATATATGTCAAATTCTCTGAAATGGACTTCTCTATTATTGCAGCCTTGAATTAATCAGAAATCAGAATGCTTAATCATTATGGACAAATTGGGGGTTGTTAATTACAACTTCTGGCTGTCTTTTCCTTTATATTTTCCTAGCTTAATCTAAAATTGTTATTTGGATTTTTTTTTTACCTGGATAAGTTAGAGTTTTTGCATGTATAAAGAATGTCTTATGTAAGCAATATCATTTAAACAGGGTTTATGTATCTAATTTTTCAAGCTCTATGAGAGCCTCTGTGCAATTCTGTTATAGTAACGAATTTGCTGTAACTCTCTATATGCAATAATTTTGTCTTATTTAACTTATAATTTGTCTTCCAATTTCCTCTTAGTAGAGGTGTGTCATTGATCCTTCTGCATGTTAGAACCCACAGTTTGCAATTCTAGTGGAAATATATCAATCTAGCCACTGCCATGTTTTGCTTGTATGACTCATTATATTGGTTTTGAGCACTAGAAGCCACAGAATTTATGATCTTCTGAGTAGTTATCAGCTGTTCTTATTTCCTTTCTCAGAGGAATTAAGACACTTAGAACTTATAGTCATCAATGATTGCCAAGATGCACCCATTCGTTCATCAGCATTGATATAAAGGGAAATCTCTTATTTTCCTCAAAACCACTACAGTTTCATCCTTATCCACGACTCTGTTTTTCCACCGTTACTCTAGAGGTGAAAAATATATAGCAAAAAAATGACTTAAATGTGCACCTTTAATAATTCAGACTCTTGATGTTAAAGATGATTTTTAAGGACCACAAAGCCAGAAGATTTTATAGTGAATTGAGAGATTCTTTGCTTTAGCCTGGCTCTGCTGAGGGCCCAAATGTTGTTAAAGGTACAATAATTATTATTTTTCCCTCTCATTGAAGGTACACATATTGACAAGGATATTAACCATAGAGTGGGCCAGAAAGTGGCTACTTTGGTCCTTTTTTTTTTAACTTTTAACCTTTGGATAATATCATGATATTATTGGAAGCTAAGTACTGGAATTATATATATTCTTTTAGGTTGCATTTAACTGTAGGATTAAATTAGAGTGGATAAGTCATCTCATATTACAATTTTAATCTACTGTTTGATTTATATAAAACTATATGGAATAACTAAACAAAATCACATTACTATCCTCAATAAAAATAATCAATTAGTATTTTAAACTATTATTGATTATCTCAAAGATATAATTAAATTATATTATATCAGTTATAAAAGTTAATCACAATCAATTCAAACTAATCTGAATTAAAATCAAAAGTAACACAAAATAACAAAATAAGTTATATAAAAATATAATTTTTTAAATATAGCAATACTTTAAATATATATAAAATATAAAATACTAATAATAAAAAATAAAAATAAAATTTGAGTAATTAAGATTGTTAGTATTATTATTTATATATCTAAATTTATGGTTTTTATATAAGAGTAATATAGTAATAATGCTCTCACCCTTCCACTAAGAATTTATCATCCCACTTTTAAAAGATATGGCATCTAGTTCAAACTTCTAATCTCATCTATTTATTTAATACAATGAGATTGACAGGATAACTAATCCAATCCCATCTTTATATTTTTTAAACAAACCCAATAATATCACACAAGGTTATTTGAAGATAAGGCTGGGCTGGGAAAAAATCTGAGGGGGAGATAAATATAAAAGGGCCTTGGGATGGGCTGTGAGTATGAACTCAGTCCAATTAGACAGCAGGGACTTTTTATCATTTTGCACACTTTTATTATGATTTACTGTACTGTTGATTAAATCACAAAAGACACTGATCAAATATTTTCAAAGAACATCCTGAGATCTATTGCATTTGCACCCTCCTCATGTGAACCTTTTAGTAAGCATTACTTCATTGGATGGGTGGTTCAAAGATATAGTCTGAGAATAGAACTCTGAAAGCAGACAAGACAAGACACAGTTTGAATCTATGTATGTAAAGAGCTTCATAGGAGAGAAAGAGAGAGGATGACATTAACAATGCCAGGGAATAGTGATCCAGTTGAACAGTGATTGCCTGCCTTTCCACATCAACCCAAGACCCATCCACTGTTCATGTGTCAGATCCATTGCAGATAGCCCTAACTTTTGCAAGCCTATCCATTCCCACATGCATGGCTTGTGAGTTGTGAGTTGTGGCTCCTCTAGCAAGTTGATGCTGGGAGGTATTAGTTTCAACTTTCAAGGGGAGGGAGGGAGGGAGGAGGAGAAGAGCATCTAAATTGATAAAAAGGGGTGTAAGAGATGCCTTTTTCCTATAGCTAAGGACAGTATAATTATTGGTAGCTTTCTGCCTCTCTGTACCTTCCACTCTCAGAGTTGGGACTCTTGCCGTTAGTGGGAAGGACCCATTAAACCAGTGAGGATAAATGCCCAAACTAAATGGGCCATATTTCTCAATCTCTCTCTCTCTCTCTCTCACTCAAAATAAATAAAATAATAAATGAGAGAGAGAGAAAAATTGTTAAATAATGCCCTACATGTTTTGTGATTATGTAGTTTAACACTTTTATTTGAGCTATTTGTAATCCTGCCTCTCTGCATACCTCTGGTTTTACTTAGCTCTATGAATAAAGTCGCAAATGTACTAACATACCATTGAGAAAAATATTTTGGAAGAAGTTGAAAAATAAAGAGTCGAATAAGAAATAGCTCAAAAACAGAGTGTCAATAGTAAAACTCACTCAATAATGGGTCTTATGCACTACTCAGGTGCCAATCTGCCATGTCTTGCAGTACATCCATATGCCCACATGACATCCCTTTTTTAAGAAATTGAGGATGGTGATGTTCATCGAAGAGGTGTTGTTAGATCTCTTTTTCTTCTTTTTCTTATTATTATTGTTATTGTTGTTGTTGTTGTTGTTGTTGTTGTTGTTGTAGGGAGACAAGGCTTCAATCCAACATTCTAGATCTCCCCTCCAATAATGCCAGCTTAGTGGTGGCTGCTTCAGGACACTTCATCACTTTCCAAGTTGGACTTGGTTGTATTGTTTGATGATGCATTTATAAGCAATAATTTAGCATCTATTTTTCTTCTCATAATTCCTCAAACAATATAAGTAATATCTGAGTCATAATTCAGTAACCCATCTGTTGTAATTTAGCCTAAGAATTAATATTTTTGTGTGTGAGTGTGGATAAAACTAAAACTATGAAAGCACTCCTTTTGTTGAAATGGCAAACACAAAGCAACAAGAAGGACCCTCCTCATAAAAGAAATTAGCTGGACTAACATCAATTATATATGCTACTTTTCTCCACGTTATAAAATTGCCATGAAGCATTGTGGCCTTGTAAAAGATCCCATCGGAAGGTTGCACGAGAAATCGTTGCGACGCCCTCGAGAGATCAACAGGTGCCCTGAAAGTTGTGCGAATAATTGGGATTGGGTTTTGGAAAAAGTTATTCCCCCCCCAAGCTGGCACTGAAATCATAACACGTTAATAAAGGGAGCAGCTCACAGAGGATTTCCATGTGGCAGACCATCCATTAGTTAGAGAGAATAACACACCTGGATAAGGAAAAGCTGGCTCGGATAAAACTTGGAATAGCGAGGGGAATAAGATCGAGGGAGTTTTTTTCTTTCTTTTTTTTTAACCAAAAATACTAAATTCATTAGTTAGTTCTCCTTTGGTTTGAACAAAGATTTGTCTTTGAATATTAACTATGAATAAGTATATCAATTATATTAAAAGTCTTACTTATAAAATATTTATAACTTTATCATATTTTTTACTGTGATAAGATTTTATATATAACTTGTCATACAGCTTATCTTATACAATGTTTGACAAATATATATATAAATATTTAGTCTTAAAATATATTTAAGAGACTCATAATTTATGAATAAATTATTTCTTTACCACGAACCAAATCATTAAGTCTTACAACAATTTTTACTTTGGTTAAACTACAATCATTATCTTTGTTATTATATTTGATGTCAAATTTAAAGATTCTTGTTAGAGGCAAAGTTATAAAAGAATAAGCTTTCAAATGCGTCTAATATATTATTGATTAAATTTTAAATAATAAAAATATTAAACATATGTTTGATTCTATTATATATATTGTCATCTAAAATTTGACCAATCTTACTTTAAATACGGTAGAAAATTTATCTAATTTTTTACAATTTTTTCTTTGATAAAAAATTTTAAATTCAATATCTAGTTTAATCAAATACGATAAAATGATAATGATTGTATCTCAAATAACACAACAAATGTATTAAGTACTTAAATTGCAAATACATGAGATTTTTTATAAAATTAATTCAAACCACAATAGAATAAAACATAATTAACCTAAATAATTTATATTAAATAAAATAGTTAACTCAACTTTTAATACATGTACAAATTATTTTACTTTGGATATAATATTTGATAAGCAAAACTTAATAGTAAAAGATAAAAAAAAACTCTTATCACAATGGAGGCATTGTTTAAAAAAAAAAAACAATGATGGCATTAATGCATCATTAACTCCATTATTCTTACTAGGTTCAACTAGTTCTGACACACCTATCCCACTTTACCTAAACTTTTAATTAATTCAAGGACAGTATAAAAAAGATACAAGTTGTTTCACAAGTTAGCTCTGTTGACATTAAGATCCAGTTTGTAAAGCAAATAAACTTAAAAATAATTTATATCTTATCCTTTTGATCACCTTCATATGATTTGCATTAAATATTTCTTTTCATAATATCACCCTTTTTAGTTTTATTTTGTAAAATTATCCCAATCCTGCTTATATCTATGGATTCTATAAGTAACAATATAAATTTATTTATCTTAACAAACCAATTACAAGATGTGCAGCCCACTGTACTAAAAAAATTAATAGTAATGAAAACAAAAGTCCTTCAAATAAATATTTGGGATGGACAGCAAGAAAATTTATGGTCAAAGATAGGTGATAGGTGAAGAGACTTTCTGAAATGAAATAAAAGTAAAATGGCTGGTCTTAGTTTGTTGTTATTCACTTCTTCATTGATTCTAGTTTCTTTTTTTTTTAATGGAAATTCTTCATTAATTCTGGTTGGACTAAGAATATAAGAGAAGTTTAGGTCTGAAAGCAAAGGTTTGAATCTTGACTTTTTGAAAGGCTGCTTTGGATTCTAATTCAGAATTTGTTTTAGTATCAAGTATGTGACTAAGTTGGACCATAGGATATTAAAATCCAAAACCTAGACCAAGAAACAATTAGTATTTGTTTTTTAGAGATTTCCAATAAGATCAGAGATTTTAATAATTAGAAGAAGAAGAAGAAGAAGAAGTGCATATTAAATCTCAATATACTTAGTAAAAGATGAACAGAAAAAGTTATTTACTAGGCTAATTGTAGATTAATTTTTATAAAGAAATCACTCTCACAAAGATTAGTTTATAAAGTCGCTCTCGTAATTAAAGATTTGTATTACTGTGGGACAGTTCTTCTTTAAAAATATATTATTGTACTAAATTATTGTTTCACAAAACGACTTATTAAATTGGTTTCAATAAATAATTTAAGAAATATAACAGAATAATAATTAATTATAAAAAAAGAGAGTAGTGGGTCAAAACCTCTGAATTGAGTAAAATGGTGGAAAAGCTTGGACTTGGAAAACTAGCAATTCAAACAGCAGGCAATTTTGATTTACTAAGCCAACTACATTTGAATCATTTATGACCATAACAATGAATCCATGACTCCACCATAAAAATTCATCTTTCTTTCTTTTTTCTAACTCCACCATGCCATAAATGACAATGGAATCTCCATGAGCCTACCTTAGTGCTGGATGATTCAATCCACTCTCCCATTTGATTGGGTAGCTACCATTCATGTCTCCCATGCCATGCACATGTGGAAGTTAGGCATCCAAACCTAACTACATTTTATAATATAAACCCTCTTCTTTCTCCTCCTTCTTCTTCTTATTCTTCTTCTTATTATTATTATTCCGCAGTACCTGGTTGGTTAGATGGCAAGGAATAATTAAAAATTGTCATCACAAAATTTATTTTTTGATTGAAGTGAGTTGGAAGTAAATTTGCTACTGATTAATGCGTTAAGAAAAAAGTTATCAGAGATAATTTTTACGATTTTATCATTACCATATCAGTGGCCAATAGATTAATTATGGCTAAACAAGTACTGCATTAAAATAATAAAAATATCCTCGTATGATTTAAACTTAATTTTGTCCTTTTGGCATATGCCGGCCAAGAAATAATTCCATTAGTTTTAAAAAATATTAAAAAATAATAATAATTCCATTAGTTGTGCTTAATCATGTATTGCCAACTGTTTGATTAACCTAATACGAAATCATAGAGGACACGAGGCTTAGTTAAGCAAGCTGACGTAAGCTTAACCCCCCCCCTACTTAACTAACGCCAGATTGTAACGAGGGCTAGCTTTATCCGTTTAGCTCCCCCTTAAGACAACAACTAATTACCTGGATCCCGTACAAGCGGCGGGTCCGCGATCACTGACCTTAAACCACCAGCCGTCTTCCACGTCGCGTCGAAGACGTGAGAGGCACGCCATGGATGTGGGTCCCGCATTGTAGAGATACACGGGATCTGAGGGCCTGCATCAACCCCTCCCCTCTTTTTTTTACTTTTTAAATGGTGGCGATCCGAGGTCTCACTGTTCCCCAGCGAACAGCGAACATTCATCGAGCGAATCGCGTCAGCTATGCTCGGCGGGCCCCGCCTCGTGTATTCATTAACGTGTGACGCATTAAAAGGGGAGGTGTGTGTAAAGTGAGAATAAGTTTTTTTTTTTAATAAAAAAAAAATAATTAATTTTATCAAATAAATAAGTTATTTTTGAAAAAGTTGGTGAAAGTCTGAAAAGATACAGAGGATTCTTGTGCTCCAAGCCGCCCTCTTCCATAAATACTCCCCCTAGCATATTTATCAAATTACCCCAAACTATTAATAATCAGAGAGGGGTTCTATAAGGGTATTAACGTAATATTACACTGTAGAATTTATTGAGGAGCTTTTCGTTGCTTACCCCTCTCGCCATCTTTACTCTCCCTCTCCCTCTCTCTCTTTTCTTTTTGGACCCCGTGATGAGCAACCGGTTACCGGCGGTAAGAGTAACAGCTTTTTACCGTCCTCTCTTCTCTCTCTTAATTATTAAAACAGAGCTCGCTTTAGTTTTATAATTTTCCTCTTGAGGTCGGATGCTAGTGAGGCATCTTTGCCAGCGAGGAACTTGAAGGATCGAAGCTTTCTCTGAAAGGGAAAGGATGTGGAGAGGCAGTCAAAGTTGGCATTTTTCTCCCTTTGTTCCTTCGATTTATACTAATCTCTCTCTGACTCCATTGTGAGTAGTGGGAAAAATCTTGCAGTAGATAGAGAGATAGAGTGATTTGGGTGCCCACTGCCCAGTGTTTGGGTACTTCTTTCTCCTCTTCTTATTAATTAGAGTGGTCTAGTTGTGCTTTTTGGAGTGGAGAAGGTGATGCACAGGAAACATGTCGACCTCGTCTTCTCAGCTGGTCTCGGAGAAGAAGCACTGGTGGATAAGCAACAGAAAGGTGGGCTCTTCCTGGCTCTTGTTCTCTTCTCTCTTGGTATTCTTTAATGGCGTCAGCATTTGAGGTTTTTGTTTGGCTTCTTGGTTGTAATATCCAGTTCCTAAACAGTTTCTACTTTGTCTGGTTAATTTAGCCCCATTGCTTTTGATATTCTTAAAAATGCTGCCTTTTTCCCTCATCAAAGAACAGAGGAAGCAATGATGCCAAAATCAAAACATTTATTCCATCAAGGTTCACATTCTAACTCTCTACTCCTCCTTCCTCTACAGATCATTAACAAGTACATCCGAGAATCCCGAGCTTTGATCTCGACGCAGGAGCCGCCCAATGTCGCCTCCGCATTGGGTTTCCTCGACGCGGCTCTCGCCATCTCGCCGCGCCACGAGGGGGCGCTCGAGCTCAAGGCGAGGTCTCTTCTCTTCCTCCGCCGCTTCCGGGAAGTGGCGGACATGCTCCAGGACTACATCCCAAGTTACAAGGCCGGCGGTGGCCGAGACGATGACTCCTTTACCTCTCTCGGCTCCTCCGACCTCTCCTCGCGCGTCGAGCTCCTATCGAAGGAGAGAGAGGGCAACGATGGGGGCTGCTCCTCTCGTTGCTTCTCTGTTTCGGAGCTAAAGCGCCGAGTCGTCGATGGGTTCTCCAGGAAGTGCGACAGAGAAGGCCACTGGAGGTAACCTCACCTATTCCGCTCTTTTTACATTTTACCCCTCGTGTAGTACTATCGAATGAGTTAGTAGTAGTCGTTTTGTTCATCAATGGAGATAGAAGATGTCTGTTCAACAATAAATCCTCTTAGTTGGGCAAAAAAGTGGTCCCTTTATTGTGGTTTTTGGGATGTAGTTGGGAGTTGGAAGCTTGAGATGAACTTAATATTAGGAGATAACGTGAGTCATTTCATAGGTCAGGAACGAATCCAACACGGCCTCTCCTGGATTTCTTACACAAATGCGGGCGAAAGCCTGGTGAAATACCAAAATACCCTTGTATGGCACTGTGATGTCAGGGCACTTTCGTCATTTCAGTCGGGACTGTATGTCACATCTCATCGATACTTTTGTCCGTCTCCGGGCCAAGCGAAGCATGAGCTGTCGTTATTCTCCTTGAGCTTCCGAGCTGCTTTTTTTAGAAATTTGATCTATTTTTTTGCAGTTAGCCCCCTCTAAATTAGTTTATTATATTTCAGGTACTTGGTATTGGGCAAGGCTTGCTTCCACCTGGGTCTAATGGAGGACGCCATGGTCCTCCTTCAAACCTCCCGCCGCCTCGCCTCCGCTGCCTTCCGCCGCGAGAGTAATCTCCTATCCGACGATGACTTCTCCTCCTCCTCCTCCGCCTCTTCCACGGAGATCTCCAACCCCGCCAATCCACCCAACTCTGCCTCGCAATCCGCATCCGAATCGGAATCCGCATGCCAACTCCTCTCCCACATCAAACTCCTCCTCCGCCGCCGCGCCGCCGCCTCCGCCGCTCTCGACGCCGGGCTCCCCTCCGAGTCCATCCGCCATTTCTCCAAGCTCCTCGACGGCCGCCGCGGCGTCCCTCACCCCTTCGCTGCCTCCGCCCTGGTCGGCCGCTCCGCCGCCTTCCGCGCCGCTAGCCGCTTAGCCGACGCCGTCGCAGACTGCAACCGCGCCCTCGCCCTCGACCCCTCCTCGATCCCGGCGCTCCGCGCCCGCGCCGACCTCCTCGAGTCCATCGGCGCCGTCCCCGACACCCTCCGCGACCTCGACTACCTCAAGCTCCTCTACGACTCCATCCTCCGCGACCGCAAGCTCCCCGGCCCGCCGTGGCGGCCGCATAACTACGTCCTATACCGCGACATCCCCGCCGAGCTCCGCGCCCTAAGCTCGCGAATCCAAGTACTCCGCCGCCGCGTCGCCGCCGGGGAAGTAAGCCACATAGACTACCACGCACTGCTCGGGGTGCGGCGCGGGTGCTCGCGCTCCGAGCTGGATCGCGCGAACGTGTTGCTTTCTCTCCGGCACAAACCCGAGAAGGCTGCGGGGTTCGTAGATAGATTGGATTTCGTCGAAGAGCACCGGGATTTGGACGCGGTAAGGGACCAAGCGAAGATGTCTGCGTCGATACTGTACCGGATGATACAGAAAGGTTATGCCAGCATCATGGCCGGCGTCGTCGAGGAGGAGAAGCAGCGAGCGAAGGAAACGTTAGCCGCCGCGAAGCAGGCAGTGGTGAAGTTGCCAGCGGTGTTCCAAGGGGTGACGTGTAGGGAGATGGCGGTGGTCGGGTTCGGGAAGGGGATTCCGGTGAAGTACGAGGCGTTGAGTTGCTGATTTCCGATGGATGGGAAAGATGGCGGGAAGGAAGGGAAGTTTGATTTCTTTTTCTTTTTTTTTCTTGTGTACAGGGTGGGAGGGAAATTTTGTTCCTATGTTTTTATTTGTTGTCACACTGTAGTGTTAGTCGTAGGCTCTCTTTGGCTCTCTTTGCTCTACGAACTCTGTTGTTGCTACCTTTCTAGCTCTCCGTTCAGCTATATTTGTACAGTTTTAATTTCATGGGTCTCTCAAGTTTTATCATCTTTTTCCGGTGGTCTATATATATATATAAGTATATATGTGCTTAAAATTTTAGTAAGTAATATATAGTCTAAGAATCAATTAAGTCATCAACATCATCTTAGATGAGTCTTAATAAAGATTCACATAACAGTGATGGAAGAATTGGCATATATAGTCTTATCCAGAATTCCAAACAGCACGACCTTGTTCAAAGGCATGCATGCATGTATACCTGGTACGTAATCCAGTGGACCTTATAAGCCGCCAAACAGTTGCTACTATTGCTGCGGTTTTCGTGTTAAGGTATACCGTATATATAGTGTCATTGGCCAGGATAGCTGTAGGACCTTTTTCCTCCTTTTTGTACTTTCTGAAAGGAATCGCATTTTGATTAAGTTAACTAATAATCTTTTAGACAACCAATTAAGAGAATATATAAACACTTATTCGCATGTTCTTATCGAGTGAGTGATTTGTAAATGGCAAGGTAGTAGTACTCTGTGCTCCTTACTCCTTAGGAAGATATAGTGGGAAAAGAGATAGGGATTATTTTTTACTAGTATTTTTTGTATGGTATCATGGAGGAATAGTGGTATTTGGTAATGTGTGTATATATATGTCAACTTGGCTATGGAGTTTTCTTGACATAAATCTGACATGACGTTATGAGGGAGAAAGCCAAAGACTTTGGGAACACATGCACTGCGTGTCATCATCCAAGAAGTTAATATTTATATCATAAAACATATATTTTATATCTTTATAATTAGGTAAAAATTTATAACTATTATATAATATTTTATCTCCCGATTGGGATGTTTGAGGTCTCGAAAGTTATAAATTATGCAACTAATTTTTAACTATTAGTTTATTTTATCTGTTGGCTTTATCAAAGTTCTTTCTCTCTATATGTATATATCGACATGGACAACTGCTTGCAACTAAATCTAAGAATATATAACTTACTATATGATCATTTACTACGACAACTCATATTTAACCTTATGAATATTTTATAAACAATATTTAGCCTTTTGCTTTTATTATTATTAACATCAGAGCAGTAGGAATATTTAAAGTGAGAAATATGCATATGATGGGATTAGTATGAAAATAAGAAAGAGTAGCTTTACAGGTAATTAACAGTGGTTTGGTATCTGACTTATGGTATAATAAAATAAAATCCAAATTAAAAAAAGGCTTCAAAGTATGACTTGTTTAATTAATGACCATAATTATATTCTTAAACCACTGTCACCCAGTCTAAGTGCAGAGAACGAGGGGCATCATGACGCAAACATGTAAAATAGACATCTCATCATGTCTCCATCCTCCTATTTGCTTAGCAAATTGTATTAACTAATGTAAATTAAAATCAATTAATTAACTTAGTGACTAACCCTGGAATTCCCTTTAAATCTTTATTTTTTCACTAAAAATATCATCGCCAATAGATTATAAAATTTTCTTCTTCAATAGTATAATGTGATACCGAGTCATAGTTCAGAGCTGAATATGTGACTAACCCTAAGTGTAATAATAGGCGTAGATATTTTGCATGCCAAAACTACCCTCAGATCAGGAGCATTCCGGGGGATAAGTAATGATATATTGGTCAACTTTGTTAGGGTTAGGGGACAAAACACCACCACTAATAAGGATGAGGCATGGCTTATGATGGGAGTCATGTGAGTAAGTACAGGCATATGGGTACTAACTTATTCCTTAATCAGGGGTTTAAGGTTTTAAATTAAGCATCAAAATCTGAAAGGCTTGGCTTGGAGCAAACCCTTTTCTCACTCTTGGACGCAAGGAATGGATAAGAACTTGGAGGATAGAGAGGATTAAAGAAGTAATTAACTTTGATTCCCTTAAAAGCCATGTGGGGATTAGGCGTAAGAGTGATGCTTGCTCTTGCTTTTTAGGACAATTCTTAACTTTGAAAGGTATTCAAATCCTTTGAGTATTTGCAAAGGAGATCTGAATCTAAAGTTTGAAGTCTAACAATGTATATACCACTGGCTGACTGGCTGCTGCTTAGAATAAAATTAGGTACAAAACTACTAGATAATGTATAATTGATGCTTTTAACAGATAAGCTTTATCTCCTCTAAGCCAAGTCACAATGATCAAGTTTGAGTACTCAAAAGATTTTAATACATAAACTCAACTCTTTAGTAAAAGAAGAAAGAAACCTTTATGGTGTTTTATATTGGTCTTCATTTATTTATTTTTCCCACAAACTATGTCCATAAGTACATAGTTTGAGGATTGCTCTTGAGTTGCATATAGAATTTAAAATTTAAGGGAAACTTTGGATAGTAACTCGAAATAGGCTTGAAATTAGACTCAAGCTCTAAATTTGGGCCCAGAAAGAAAGCCCAAGATGTCTTTAGGTTTGGGCTCCAGGATTGGATGAGGAGAAATGAGAGAGAGAGATTAAAATAATAGTTGTTTAAAATGATGGGTTTTTAAGTATAAAATAGTAATTAGCAAACGTAAAAATATTAAATAATTAGGAGACTGATACTAGAATAAATACTCTTATTCCTCAAGTGCACATATGCTTATTTTTATTTTTTATTCTAATTTTCATAAATTAATTTTTAATTTAATATTGAGACTTAACTTGAAAAAAAAAATCCCAAAAGACAGAGGATACCTACCATCTTATAGAATCAAAGTACGATGCGAAGTTCTACTTAATGATCAAGTATCAAATACAAATGCGTAGATACATGCCCGTGGACATAGCTTTCGCCCATCTACCAAAAGTCCAAGAGGAGCTTAGAAATAAATGACATGGCTGAGACTTGCAAGCTTCCATTATTCTTGATGAAGACTCCACGGCGAGTAGAAAAATGTCACTCTCTATGTATAGTTACCGTGTTGTAATTAATGATAAATTATGAGTATAAAATGATAGCTTATAAAATAGTGCTTAGATAGTTAAAAGAGGCTATGAGTTTTTCGAATCACAGCACTAACAGTTTAATTAGGACAGTATTAGAATTTAAATCTTTTTAAAGATATTTAGCTATGGAAAATATAGTATGATTTATTAGCTAGTCTTGCGTGTATCATAGTTGTGAAATAGTCTCATACGTCTGCACAATATTGGAGAAAACGAGTAATGTTTAAATCTCGACCACATAAAAATATTGGACCATAATTTTGTCACAGCTTCTCCTTTCCACATTATTAGGATAGAAATGAACAAACAATGAGATCATCTCTTTCTTGTCACCATTCACAATTAGACACATAGATTTTGTAACAAGGAAGCAAGAATGGAGAAATGCTAGGGTTTACGTTTCCGTCTCTGTTACATCATATGTCAGCATAACTATAGCAGTTAAAAAAATTGGTTATAGGAGTCGTACAATATTTTATTTCTTGCTAAAAAGAAACTGTAATTCGAGACAGAAGAGGAAGACTAAATTAATATAATATTGGTAAGAAAGAAGAATCCGTAAAATTATATTTATATTCCTACTACATCAGATGTCAGCATGTACTTAACGTTACGGGAATGAAGTAGTTCTTGGAAACAGAAAATTGCAGGCTCCTTCCGGTCAACATATCTAACCCTTGTCAGGTAGTAGATAATTGCCTGCTATTTTGAGATAGACACTGTCAATAGCATTAACTGCATTCTTACTCGAAACCAATAACAACAAACAGGACTATGATGGCATATGCTGCTAAAGGATAAAACTAGAAAAGAAGAAGATATACATTTCTCTTGATACATCTTACTTCTGGACATTGTCGTCCTCTCTACTTTTTTTCAATGGCGATCTCCATCAATGAAAGAATAGGTGAACAATGAATAAAGAATGAGTTCAGCTCCGATAATCTGGGAAGCTAAACTAGGCAAGCTTAAATCACTGAAGATAGTGTTTGCAAGAGCAATAACCGGGCTGGAAACAAGATCACAAGCAGCACGTTAGGATGATCGGATCCAATGAACTTTCCAATCCGCTTCAATGTCTCTCTTCCACCGTGAATAACGCTGGCAAAGATGAAATGGTGCTGATTGGAGTTGGTTGATCCACCTTCCTGGGCCACGATTATACTGCGATGGATCACCTGACCAACATGAGGCCACCAAGCATGGCGCTGTCGCTCCCTTTTCACTTTCCTCATGAGTTTCAGCTCCCGATGGATCAGAATGCGGACCGACTTCAAGTACATTTTCATGTCGTGGTCTCTGTAGATTGTCCCTTCAGAACCATATGCGGAGCGGTCACTTAGGATCTCCAATGGATGGGGAGAGTTTAGGAAAGCAGATTGTGCTGCATGTAGTAATCTTGCTGAATCATCTGAATCTTTTAATGGATCACCCAAGAGATAGAAACCACTGCCCGGGGGAAGAAGGTGGTGGTGAGGGGAGAACTTCTCTTCAGGTTGCAGGATCAGGAGTTTCCCCATAGGAGCATAGAGAAGTTTCTGTTGATAAATTGCAGCCTGTTGGTTAGAATGTTCGCTGAGATTTATGTAGAGTTATAACTACTTAATTACACACAACTTTCAGTACACAAGTGTTCAGGGCATAAACATTAGTACGATAAGCATTGACAATATAAATGTGAGGGGAAAAAAAAAAGATGATCACTATGAGAAGAAATTACCTGATTCTTGAGGCAAGGATGATTACGGAAGTTCCTGTTAACAGCCTTAAGAATCTTAGCAACATGATCTGGATAGTTGCAAGAAAAAGCTCGAGGAACAATATCTCTATGCATTGTTATGGCCTGCACATGACTCTTAGACAACCCCAATTTGCTCAGCAAGTAATCGCCTCCGCACATGATGGATGGTGCACCGAATGTGATAACAGGAAGTAAAGACGAGGCGGGTGCTTCACGTCGTATGAGCAACATGAGATTCACAAGCAGAGCGAGGCTTCCACCAAGAGAATGGCCAGTGAAGCGGAAAGTTGCTGAGTTACCGCGACAGTTCAAATGAGCTTGTATTTCTGGCAGGATCTGCTTATAGATCCCCTTGGCAGATTCGTAGATACCCCTATGTACAAGAACATCCAGCCCCTAAGCCACAGACGCACCCAAAAAAAAAAAACCTAAATATCAGATAAAATTTAGAAGGCCAACAACATTAACTCAGCATTTAACTTGTCCCACAAAATACAGAAGAAAGACAATTAATGTTTCGCCCAAATCTTAATTCTCAATATAGCAAATTCAGTGGGATTCGTTAGTTCACTAGAAGAAAAAATAGTTAGAAAAACTTATCACGAGTAACAACTATACCTCAAATTTGATTGGTTCAAATAAAAGATTTGCCTGCCAAGACTCAAGTGACTCTGAACCCTGCACACCAACATAACCAGATTCACCTTCAGAACGATAAATCTATCATATTCAGAAGAAAAAAGGGAACTTGCTTCACCTGAATGACACAATATCTTGTACCACTGCTATCATCGTCACATATAAACCACTCGCAAGGTGAAGAGTGTGCTGAATTCAAGTCCTCTGCAACAGCTTGTTTTGTCTCTTCCTTTGCAGCAACCATGGCAGTGACTGAACTTGTAGTGACCACAAAAGATGCCTCTTTGGAAGTTGCAATTCCATTGCTGTCTTCCTTTCTTCGTCCCAATTCAGTTGAATTCTCCCTCCTCTCTTCCTTACCAGACCCAAAGGGAAGGATGCCCCTTGTCTGAGATTGCAAATAAGAGGCAGCCGAAGCTGCAATGCGGTACGCAGCAGCTGTGCTTATTCCATTACCGTGCTCTCTCTGTTTTCGGTTCTCTTCTGCATCACCATGGCTTTTGCCTTTCGCTTCTTGATGTCGGTCTTGCGTCCTGTCCTTGTCAGGATTGAAAGATTTCCCTTTCTTCTCCAGTGATGAAGTCACAAACCGCAATCCGTGGTATTTGAGGAGGTTTTTCGGCTGAAGTATGGAAAAATATGAAAAGGTAACTACTAATAATAAACCTTTCAGAGTTCTATTTACAGACATCCACAAAACTAGAAATTTAGGTGGGGACACCAAACTTTGATCATGGAGTCTAAGAGGTTTCTAGCCAACAAATAGATCACAGGAGGCGTAGAGGAATTATGACAACTTTCTAACTCACAAAAATGCAATCACATGGGTGATAAGATCAAATAGTATTTCAAGAAAGGGCCAACCTCAAAAGGTAATATATATATATATCGACAACCTAAAGAACACCTTTGATCCCAGACATATTACCATCCAGAACATAACCCTCTAGAATAGTTCTTCAATTACAAAGTAAATAAAGCAACCAAGAGCTAAAACAGAACAACAAACATATTGATCAAATCAAGGACAGATGTTCAAAACTCCAAGTACCCAATAAAATTTGCATCATAAATCCAAGTTGCGTACCTTGATTCTTGGAATAACATACGCGAGGTTGCTGAGATACAACATCTTGGCATAGAACTGGGCCTCTGCAAGCGATACCTTCCACAGTAACCTCGAGAACGATTCCCTATCGAACACCACCTTCTTCCCCTCTCCTCCCTCGATGGCACATCGCCCGGAGCCTTCTCCTCCACCGCAAGCGACGCAGCGATCACCGTCCTCCACAACTCCTATCTCTTCGTCTTCTATAGACCCAACTCCACCTTTCCCCGCCTCTCTTCCCTGCCATAATGAACCCACTCGTAGTATCTTTATAACCCAATTCCCCTTTCTCCTCTCCTCCACCTCTTCCATCTCTTCCTCCTCTGCATCCCTTCTGTTCTTCTTCTCCTCGACGCCAACCTCCTCCTTTCCCTTTCCGCGCACACCTCCTCCGAGCCAAAGCTTCCTCATTGGCCGCGGTGCCCCCTTGGAGCTAACTTGCGCCGGCGGGTGCTGCTGGCGGGCGCGCACGTCCAGGCCGATGAGGATCGCCGGCGACGAGATCCCCCTAACCAACCTCAAACCATCCATTCTGACATCCACAGGGTGCGTTTGTTCTCTCCTTCGCAAGCAAAAAAGGCGTCTCCTTTGCCAAGAAAAGAGGGACCTTTCTGCCTCCCTTCCAGTCCGCTGGGTTTCTCCCTTGTAGCCGTAGAGAGAAGCAACCAATAAGCACCGCTAATTACAAAGTCTAAATGGAAAAAGGAGCAACTTTTAGGATTCAAAACTTAGGAAGTGTTTAGTTTTCTGGGTTCAATTTTGAGATGGAAGACCGGAAACGACTCTTGACATATGAGTTTGGACTTTGCAGAGCTATAGATTTGCGACACTCCCTATATGTTGACATGTAGTAGTATTTCGATTATTTGAGTTGCTTCTGTAGGAAACTCCTGCAGCTTTGGCTGTAGACTATTGAATGCGATTTGAAGAGGCAACGAGAAATTGGGAATAGATCCGGTAGTTGGGAGTAGAGTTGATAGGTACCTTGCTCATCACGAAGGAGGTCATGAGTTCAACTCCAACCCCAAACAATATCGTGGAGAAATTATTTGGTGGTTGGTAGTTTAGTGGCTCGGTTCGATTCGGTTGATGGCTCGACAGTGCGATTAGTTTGGAAGAACAGTTTAGCAACGCAACAGCTTGGAGCAGGACTCGGCGATGTTTGATTCGAAGCAATTGTTCGGCGACGCATATGGCTTGAAGCTAAGACTAGACAGCTAAAAGCTCGATGAGGCTTAAAGTGCATCTGTATCTCGGAAGGGTTAGCTCTTTGTCCAGTTCATCTCTAACCTTCGGACTCATGAATGATCCCCCCAGAAAAAAAGTAATAGTTGTGACTTTATTTGTGGTAGTTATTTTTTGGTCTCATCTCCAATTTTATTTTTATTTCTCATAGTATTTCCTTGTTCCAAAATCCTTTTAACTTTGCTTTTGTGAAGTCATTAGGTTTGTTCGATTAGGCTAACCCGATTAGGCTAACCCATGCTATTAGTAGACAAACATTCTACATGACATTATAGAGTACCAAGGCCGATTCATAAATTTGTGCCTAATTTATTAATCATGCATATCTGACGTGACACATGTTTTAATTATACAAGCTCTTCTATATTTGATTCTGAGTGCTGTCATATAAATATTGTTATCGATGTGTTAACGAGCATCTAAATATATATATATATATGAAACAGGTCTGGTGATTAATAGTACTAATCAAAATAGGAAAAGGAATGATTGGTACATTGAGCTTAATTCCACGACTATATCTTGGGCCAAATCTAGGCATTAAGTTTCCTTTAACTGTTCAAGCTAAAAGGAATCAAATCATTCTAAATATGGTTAGTGGTATTTATCTTGAATAGACCTTGTCGTTGGTCTCTTTATTGCTCACGGGGTTGCTCAGTGGAATTCTCGGTCCTCACAGTCTAAGAGTTCGTTGTCTGCTGAACAGTAGAAATTATTCAGCAATTAGTACAAGTTATTAGGACCTTATTCTTCCAACAAAGAGGTTATGGATTGAAATCTCGACATGGACGTGGACAAAAGTTTCTTCTGACTTCTATGGTCATTAATCACACACAAAGGGGATGTAGCTCAGATGGTAGAGCGCTCGCTTAGCATGCGAGAGGTACGGGGATCGATACCCCGCATCTCCAATTATTTATTTCTTTTTCTTCCTATTTATTTTGATTTAAAAGAGCTAATTGTTTAAGTTAGTTTCTATATTCCTGATGACTATATTAAAAAAATAATACAAGCTAATAAACTAGTGATAGAAGACGCGTCTTTCTCTCTCTCTCTCTCAATATATATTATAGATAGATATTTTTTAATGCAAATATTGGTTAATTAATTAGTAGCATTTGAGCTATTAGGTGGGACTAATTCCAATCTATTTTTCTTATCTATTCTTAAAATAATTGGCGCGTGGCAACTTCGACCAACCGAGTAAACTTTCCCACGTACATTGGGCCAAAGATCTGGTTACACCTTTATGGCCTCAAGTGTTGTTAACCTATGTCTAATCAAACCAAATTATGATACTTTTTTATGCTCAATGATGAATACAAAAAGTATCTTTAGTGGTTGAGATATATAAATATATAATATTTGAATGCAAGACTTCAAGAGAAGCACATTTGCTGCATGCCATATTAAAACTCTATGGCCTATATATTATGATTGCACTATTTTTAAAGTTAATTAAGCCCAAGAAGGTGTCTTATTCCCTAGTCTCAACCATGAGACAGTTAAGAGTCATCATCAGTCGACCCACAGGAAACATACAAGACAAAGCCATCAAAGGACTCTTTTCCCTGGAATTCAAATAATTAAAGGAGTTTAGGTTTGATTGTTGTGAAAAGTTGTTGATTGTTGCGTGCCAACTTCCATCCTCTCATTCAACTGTTCAAAATGTGCAACTCTTACTCATCACCACTTCAGTGATTCTTACTAGTGTGATAGTCATACCAATACGATTTAGTTTAATGTTTCCCTTTGGCTTAGTCTAGTTCTAGCTCAATGGAATCTTATATATAGACATGCTTAGTATTGTCTTAGAAGCCATCGTAGTGCACATTTGCATCAATCCTTTGTCATGGCTCCTCCATACTGCAGTCTCAAGTATTTATTTTTCGCAATTGCTCTATTCTGCATGGCTGCTTCTTACAGCAGAGGTGAGCAATTAAAGCAACTCAGTTGATCCACGTAATTCTCATAGCATTCATTTATCTAGTTCTTGCACAAAGTCTTCAAGATATTGCTGTCTCAAATGATCATGCAGCACAAGATCCAATCCAAATCGTTGCGAGAGCCGCACTTTGTTTCGATAATCGAACTGTAAGCAAAAAATGCAATTATTTTTTATAAAAAAAAGAGATCATAATGAAGTATTACTCCGATCTAATGCATGGTTAATTTGTTTTCCAATAGGTCATCAATGGCTGCCTCACGTCGATGGGGATAAACGTCAGTGCAACAGTGAATCTTACGGACATTCAACATAGCACTCCATTGGTTTCGAAGAATAATTCGAATATTAATTCTACTACTGCGTTATGCAATAGCCCTTGTTTTGATGATATGCAACTTATGATGGACTGCGTAGATGGGATAATGTCCAACTTCCAGGGTTACCGTTCTGGATTGATGCAGGGCGTGAAAGCTATATTTCAAATGTCATGCGGTTCTGGAAATAATAACACCGCCACTCCTGCTACTGGAGCTGCAGGTGAGTTTCAAATTTTATCTCTTGTTTAATTCATTAGTTGTAGAGTAGCTGATACTGCAGTAGAATTTCTTAGCTTCTTTCATATCTATCTGAACGCTTCCTTTTTTATGCTCCAGGTCTAGAGTTAAAGAGATCAATGTGGAACTCTCTTCCTAGTTCTTGAACATTATTAGGGTCAATGGATGTATGACATTTTTAATGAATTAATTCAATTCAAAAGAATTAACAAATCCAAAAGTACTATCGTTTAATCTCAAGTATTATATTAGACAAAATAGATAAAGATAACTTTGGAAATAAAGAAAATACTATTTGAAATGGAATGATTATTATAAAAAATATATGCTTGTCAAATAAAACTGAACTGAAATATGTCTCAGTAATCTTTTTTAACAAAGTGTGTGCTCTATTTGTAGATATTAAAAGGAAGGTTTTTATTTATAATATAGTTAAAATAGTGTTATTAATTTTTTTCTAATAAAATGAAAGAGAGCAAGGAAGGAAATTTATAGTGTTATCACAAGAGGTGTGCCAGTTTTATGCCAAGGTACCATATAAATCAACAACTTAAGACTAATTTTATGGCTAATATCCAAAATGTGTTAGTCTAACCTACCCATCAAAATCAAATCTAAAATAATTCGCAAATTATCTCTCTCTCTCTCTCTATAGACATCTAACTAAACATATCTATATATATATTATTTTCCCTCTTGGCAGATCCACAAGCAGCAACTGGGGCTAAAAAGATGGCAACTGAGTCTGGAAAGAAGACAAGTGCAAAGAGTGCAGGAGATGTTACTCTAATCCCTAATCGCAGATGGGTAGCGATGCTCCTCACCATTACCACTGTGCTGCTTCCATACTATTAATTAGGGAAGAGCTGGGTTATAAAATAACAAGAGATCTGGAAAGGACAAAAAGAAAGAGAGAGAGAGAGAGAGAGAGAAGATTGAGAGATTGAGAGACTATGAGATGGCATTCTTCTGAATCTACTATATACATACGGAAGAGCCTAATTTGTATGTTTGTCAGTTTATAAGACAAGATATATACACATAGACTTATGCTCTATGAACCGTATATACGTGCAAGTGAATGAATTGAACTTTGGAGGGAATCTTACATCAATCTTATTTGGACATGGATGATTGATATTTAATAAGTTTATCCTTAGGGCATGCATTACATATACAAATAGTTTGAGTCTATTATAATTTAATATATATATTATCATTCAAGATTGTGTATGATTTTAGAATTTTAGACAAAAAACCGGTCCCTTCTTAGAAACAAAAATACTGAACTAAACAATTGAGTTAATCCTTCCGTTCACAGATCATGTACACACGGTCAAAATATTCTATTAAATATTGCTCCAAGTTGCTACGCTATTAAACTGGACCTTCGAGCACCGAATTAATATTTTACACCCCTACACCTCTTGAGGAAATTGAGACAAATTAAGCCATTACACTTTTACGTGCATATAAATAAATTTATTTTTCTCACTAACCATGTTTAGGCTCAAACTTGCTATCATCTTGATGGCAGGTGTACATACCAACCAACTGATATATATATTTGGCCGGTGTCCAATCCATATATAAGGGCCGCTAGCTATTTAATTTTTTTTAAATTTTCAAAGTAACAAATATAATATCCTCTATTTCGTTAAATATATTGAGTTAAAAATTAACTTACAATAATTTTTAGGTGTTGAATATAATATACAAGTTGAATGGTAAATATCGATCGAATGATAATAAAAGGCAAAAAATAAGGTACTTTTAATAATGTTTTCTTATTTTTTTTCTTTATTGATTAGAGTCCACTAGATCTGATTTTAAGCTTCTAATAGATGAGTAAGATGCAAGTTTACAATGAAGATTAGTCTTAAGAAACTAATTATACAAGTCATAAAGGTCACTCTTTCCCACCAAACGCCACCACCCTGCCTGAGCCACAAGTGGAGAAAGCAACTAAAATTAAAAGGTTTCTAGTAGCCATTCAAATTACATTACTACCCTCATCTCAACAATGCATTAATCCCAAGCTACAGCTCTAGCTTCTACCAATCCCAAGTGCCACAAAATTATGAATGAGGGGTACTTCGGCCATTTTAGAAGAAAAAAAAAAGGATAGGTTTGGGTTGGGTTGGTGTGAAAACTTCCTACTTATATATCTATATAAATATATATCGTATAGAAATGGTAAGCAATGTAGTCTATAAAATCCAAAAAAGCTAGTGGTCTCTTCCATCTCTTCTACCATTATATTTCAAGCTTAAAGCTACTTCGCCATGGCCTTTCTCCATTGCTTCAGATACTGGTGCTTTCTTCTAGGCCTTGTTTGCTTCTCAAATATCTCTCACTGCATGTCAGGTAATTAACGTACGTTCCACAAATACTTATATATATACCTGATATCTAAAATATAAAGTGATCGATCATATGCAGATCAAGTGAGCATTGCTGGAAGAGCATTAACTTGCTTCGATTCTAGCCACGTAGGTGTTAAGTTAACTAACACATTTATATATATGTATAAATATATATATCTATATATAACATTTGAAGTTGTTGTGGAATATTGGAAGATAGGTTTATAGGAGCTGCGAGGAGTCGTATAGATTGAAGGCAGAAGGGAGTATCAGAGTGGGAATAGAGGCGACGGATGAGTACTGCGGTGGGCCATGCGTGGCTGAGACTAAGCTTTTGCTTAGTTGTGTGGATGAGATGCGAAAGAACTTCAGGTTCCGTAATGGTGCTTCAGTAGGAGACGTACGCCATGCTCTCACAAGGGGTTGCAGCCATTCTACTGCAAGAGGTGACATTCTAATATATTTTATCATTACGTACGTAACAATGATTGATTTCAATCAATCGTTAGGAATAGTTTCATTATGTTTATAGTGATTTGGTGAATAACAACCATCTCTTCCTTTTTTTTTTTTTTTTCCTTTTCTTTTGGCTTAGGGAACATTGTTCATTTTCTCATGTGTTTTAACAATTAAAAAAACTTTAAATGACTATTTTATTCCAAATTTTCTCTCTTTTTTTAAGAAAAAAATATGCGTAATTCTTCCTTTTGCTTACTTTTACTAATTGTCCTTGATATTTAGACTATAGTTCATTAAATAATTCTTTTTTTCATGCATATCCATTAAAAATATATATATAGTTTTTGTATAGATATCTCTTAAATTACAGAATACCTTTGAGATACTTTCTAACCCAACTCTACACTAACTAAAAATACCCTTGATAAAACTATTCTTTAATTAAAAAGTGGTAGTATTTCACTCACAAAATATATAACTATAATGAATTTAATTTCAATTAGGACATTAATGTTTTTTGCTAACTTATTCTCCTCTATATCTCTAGGTGATTTCACTGTGAAGAGGTACAATGATTACGGAGACGAAGATAATGATGAATATGACGATCATGATGACTGCTTTGATCATGCGAATAAGCTCGCTATTCCCATTCATTTGCTAGTATTCCTTTCTTGTGTTCTCCTTCTTTGGGGTTATTAAGCCATGTATGAGTACTGGGTTATTAAAAACACCCTACCCTACCGTTAGTTTTATTAATGCCAATTACCATATAAGTGAGTTGATAACAATTGATACAAAATGACCATAATAATATTAAATATTTTTTTTAGCATAAGATAAAAATAGGGTGTAAAATCTAAAAGCTCAAATATTCTCCATGAAGGATTATCCATGGGCTTATATAAATAAGATTAGACCCTGGCCCAAGCCCAATTTAGTTCATCAACTTTCGTGAATTCCGAGGAAAGTGAGTTGGTATTCTACGGGTTCGAACCCAGATCGATCTAGTTTTGGGTTGGACAGTTTTTGACAGAACAACCCCATTTCTTTTTTATTTGCATTTTTAGTACACTTTAGAACATAAATACAAAATGACTTAGCAGTGTATTGAATAAATTTAAATTTTTTTATATAAGTCCCTAAAAATGGCTTATATTACACGTCACTACTGATTTAGCGATTCTGTTTAAAATATATTAAGATATTAAATTTGCCTGATGAGTAAATTTAAATAACTCAAAATTAATTAAACTCGAGTTTGATTGACAGACCTAGATTAAATTTACGAATATCTACACAGAAAGCGTAAACTAACAATTAATCTGAGCAGCAAAAAGGCCAGAGCAAGGCTCTGTTTGAGATCAATAGCATAGACTCAGGAGACAGTCTGCCCCGTGTTCTTACTTAGTAGTAACTAAATAGTAGTTTTTGAAACCAAAAAATAAAAAAATAAAAAATAAAAAAAAGGTGCTCAAATAGTACGAATGCTTTAGTGTTCCCTAAAAGAAAAAGATAAAGGGAGAAGGGAGAAGGGAGAAGGGGGGGGGGGGGGGGGGGGGGGGGTTTTAAATGCCTTTTGTAGTCATGCATAACATCTGTGCCATGACATGACTCACGGAGTCATGGTCCAAAATGAAACAGATTAGAGTAGTAAAAAGCTACAAAACAATGAGGAAAAGTTCATCACTTTTTTTCCAAGGCATCTGTCGGATGCTCCACAAAAAGTCTCAATTTTTAGGGGATGCCTTTTAAGTGGAATCACTCTATAAACTATAGCCCGTTTTAATATATTTATGGTTTATTTTATTTTATTTATTTATTTCTCTCCCAACTTTGGACCACTTTCTATGTTTGATTTGAAGAATTTATGTACATACAGCCAAGTGTGGACCTAGTTCACCGCTGAATGAATCATGGCTCACAAAATGTATCAAATTAGGTTGAGATTTAATGAGTCATGGCTCCCTAAAATATGCCACGTTAGGTTAGGTTGAGATACCCTTCATGCAAATCCCTGAAATCAAATTGCCCATGATGTAGCAATAAAAATACTCCTTTTCTTCCTCTTGGATGCATAAATTTGTAATAAAATATTATATATGCCATGCATTGCATAAGTAATATTAAAAAAGAAAAGAAATATATATATATATGCCTCCCCTTAGTGATGATGGTTGTTAGCTAAGAGCACATTGTTCATTTATTTCTCCATATGTCATATGGTCTATCAACCAACCACTAAAGTGAACAAGTGAAAGGTCCTTCTCTCTCAATTGGCTCTCTGTTAAGGATATCAATGTCCCAAGGTACAAGCAGTTCATGTGGACACCAATGAAAAAGATAAATAATTTGGAAACAAAGAGCTAGCTGCTTGATGTGACTGCACTTAAGTTTGATAAGTCCATGCATGTGTTAGTTAATATTTTTAATATTTAGTATAAAATATTCGTGGAACAAAGTAAATCTAATTTTGTATTTTATAAATAAATAAATAATAATAATAATAGAATATTTATGAGATAAGTGAAATGTGTTAACTTTCCTCCAATGTATATCAAAATTATATATATAGAGTGAAAAAGAGAAATTAAGTAACCGTTAACGACCATTTTGAATCTATTAAAATTCTTGTAACAGTTTGAGTTTTAAATTCCTTTATTTATTAACTTAAAATTTGAAATTTATAACAGTATGAGCTTAATAGCATTGATAATGATCGAGTCGGCTTTCTAGAAAGTTAGACGTGCCATTTTCTACTCCTCACATACATTTTGGCAGGAACAAGTTGCCATGTATGTTGATATCTATAAAGAGCAGTGATGTCTCATAGGTAGTAATATTGAATAATTTGTCTCGTTCATTAATTTACATCATAGAAATTTCTCAAAGAGTCATCGCTATCGTCTTCCTCTCCATCTTAGTTTTGTCATCTTTATGTCATCCTGTGTCATGCACCAACGTTGAGCAGTGATGCTATAATACTCAGGAAATTAGGTGAAATAGTCTCTAGATCTCTTTGTTTCTTTTCTCGGTTTCAGTATCTTTTGATACAAATGGCTTAAATTTTGAGAGCTCGTTACCCAGTTAGTCAAACAGCATACGTAAGATGTCAATTTTAGCTTTTGATAAGTTTAGAGATAGAATATTTTCTTAATGATTGGACCTTCACCAACGAGACAATTAATTTAGAGCACTCCTTATACCCTCCTCCTCCTCCTAAAGAAAGCTTCTTCTCCTTTTATGACTGTGTTTAAAGGTCGAGTGGGCAAGCCATCATGCATGCATGCATCAACTATATGAAGATCTACCGAATCACTTAAGTTCACGTGGAACTCGAATATGTGCTACTAAACAACTGATACTTTTTATATAAATATTATTATTTTGATTATTCTTTGATTGGTTGGAAGATCTTGTAACTCTCTATGTTATGAATACTAGTTATTTAGTATTACCATCTTTTAGGTCAGAATTAGAACTCATTCTAGAAAAGAGACGATACGTGTGGCTTTTATCCCTTTTGACTGCCAAGATTAGTATCGTCCTCCATGGGAAAGAAAACAAAAAGGAAAAACAAATAAGTAATTAAGAAACCGTGGAAATGGAGTATGGATATAAAGAAACCAACACGCTCTGACTTTTATTACGTATCTTTTGTCCTCGTGTTAATTATTAGGTGAACTTTCCTCTTAGTGCCTCTAATTATCGTGGTCCAAGATTTTTCTATTTCTCCCCCTTAATAAATCTATTCGAGGGCCAAGTTTAGCCATGTGGTTGTGTCCCCATGCTTCATTTATATATATTACGACACCATGAACTCACGAAGAAAATTACATCGATCGTCGATCCATGCAACTGCAACTGCTTGTTAACATTTATATATATACCAGAGCTAATCTTTTAAGAGATCCTACATTTAAACCTCGTTAATCACATTCTGTTAATGCATCAAATAAAGATTGAGAAGGGAGTATAAACTATCCTTTCTTATGAGAAAGCATCCTATCGGAATATTCATGTAAGGTACCGTTACATGAATATTTGAATCGATTTAGATTCATGTCATGGTCCATGCATCTTAAATTCACATATTGAAGCTTGCTTCTTAGTTGGGTGTTTAGCTTCTCAAGATTTATGATGTTTTATCTGTTGTGCAAATCTACCAAATGGGTGAAAGAAGCGGAAGCAAGACCTTCATCCCAAATAGCTCAAATGGGAATAGTGAAAGAAAACTCAATGCAAAGCTTTCAAATACTCCAATAAGGATGTTAATAGTGTTAGAAAAGCCCTAAGCAAGTTCTGACCACAGATTAACACCCTAATATATGCAAGCACCAAGAAAGACAACAATGGAGACAATAGAGAGAGAGAGACAAGATTTACGTGGTTCGGCGATGTGCTTACGTCCACGGGCGGAGCAATCTTCTTTACTATACAAATCCCTCACTTACAAAGAGTTTAACAACTCTAATCACTCTCAATACAATGGTGGCTCAACCCTCATTAATGTTTTTTTTAACCACTAGCCCTAGAAAACCCACTTTAGTATTTATAGTCAGGTTCAGAAAAGGGGGTTTTCAGAGTCGCGTTCGAACGCCCTCGGGGCGCGTTCGAACGCACCCAGTGTTAATACAGCAAAACTCAAGGGGCGTTCGAACGCGGGAGGGGCCCGTTCGAACGCCTGCAGAAACAACTGCTCTCGGGTTGGCTCGCGTTCGAACGCGGCTGGAGCCGTTCGAACGCCTGTAGAAAGTTTGCTCTCGGGTTGGCTCGCGTTCGAACGCAACTGGGGCCGTTCGAACGCACGGCACAGAAATGTTGAACATTGCTGAATTTTTACTGAAAACTGAATTTGAGCCAATTTTTAACAATTCTCCACCTTGGCGAAGAACTCAAACTTCAGCAAATCATTCTCCACCATTCCAAAGTGACTTAATCCTCCAAAAAATTGCTCCGCCTGCAAATTTGCGTCTTAAGACGCCAAACCAACTTTGGTCAATAGTGAGTGACATTAATCAAATCCAAGCAATGTTGGAATTTGATCTTGGTCACTACTTTTGTCAACATATCAGCCGGATTATCAGCAGTTCCAATCTTGCAAAGTGAAATATCCTTTTCTTCCAAAATTTCTCTCACAAAGTGGAACCGAACATCAATGTGCTTTGTCCTTGTGTGATGAACTTGATTCTTGGCCAAACAAATTGCACTTTGGCTATCACAATGTACCTCCACCTTCTCCTGGTATACACCCAAGTCATCCGTCAGACCAAGCAATCAAATGGCCTCCTTCACTGCCTCTGTCACTGCCATATACTCAGCCTCTGTGGTAGATAGAGCAACAGTCGACTGTAAGGTAGACCTCCAACTCACCGGCCCTCTAGCAAGTGTGAAAACATATCCTGTAGTGGATCTACGCTTATCCAAATCACCTGCATAGTCCGAATCCACATATCCAGTAAGCTGTAGACCAAGTCTATCATCTTTTACAAATTTTAGTCCAACACTCACTGTACCATGAATATATCTCAGAATCCATTTCACAGCCTGCCAATGCCCTTTTCCTGGAGCATGCATATATCTACTAACAATGCTAATAACTTGTGAGATATCTGGCCTAGTGCACACCATAGCATACATTAAGCTTCCAACAGCACTTGCATATGGTACCTTGGACATAGACTCTCTCTCTCGGCATCTGAACCGGGTGACATAGCTGCACTGAGCCTAAAATGAGGTGCCAACGGTGTACTCACTGATTTTGTGTTGCTATCAACTCCAAACCGCTGCAATACCTTCTTCAAATACTGCTCCCGAGTTAAGCATACTGTCCCCAATTTTCTGTCTCTCCTAATCTCCATGCCAAGTATTTTCCTTGCTTCTCCTAGATCCTTCATTTCAAACTCCTTATTCAACTGGAGCTTCTAATTTATCAATCTCCACCTTGCTCTTAGATGCTATCAACATATCATCAACATATAAGAGCAAATAGATAAAGGATCCGTCTTGAAGCTTCCTAAAGTACACGCAATGATCATAGTGGCTTCGCTTGTACTTGTGCCTCCGTATAAACTGATCAAACCGTTTATACCACTGCCTAGGAGACTGCTTCAAGCCATATAATGATTTCTTCAATTTGCAAACCAAGTCTTCTTTTTCACTGATTTTGAACCCTTCCGGCTGTGTCATATAGATGTCCTCCTCCAAATCACCATGCAAGAAAGCGGTCTTCACATCCATCTGGGCTAGCTCAAGATCAAACTGAGCTACCATGGCTAGTAAAATTCGAATCGAGGAGTGTTTCACCACCGGAGAAAACACTTCATTATAATCAATCCCCTCCTTTTGAGCATACCCTTTTGCCACCAATCTAGCCTTGAATCTAACTCCGCCTTTTGATTGAGGATCATCCTTCTTGGCATATATCCACTTGCACCCAATAGCTTTCTTCCCCTTAGGGAGCTCCACCAAATTCCAAGTTCTATTTTTCTCAAGGGCCTTCATTTCATCAACCATCGCCCTTTTCCAATTTGCTCTTTCGGTGTTCTTCATAGCTTCTTTGAAGAAAGCGGGAAAGTCTTTATCAATTACCGGAAGAGCATAGGCCAACATATCAGAATAGCGTGTCGGTTTTCTGATTTCTCTTCTTGGCCTTCTAACTGCTATGGAATCTTGATCATCAGTTTCTGGCTCCACACTGTCATCCTCTTGCAAATTAGAATCTTCCTCTTCATTTTCCCCTTCTAAAGGTGTGTCTTGTGGTGGATTTGAATCTGCCTCAAACTCCACCTGCCGTGGAACATTTTCAGCACTGTCATCAACTGAGCTATATGATGCTTGACTTTGCTTCAGCATGGATGATTCATCAAATGTAATATCCCTGCTGATTACCAATTTCCTCAATTCTGGCCTCCAGACCCGAAATCCTTTCACTCCAGTGCTAAAGCCCAAGAAGATGCCCTTCTTGGCTCTAGGATCCAATTTGCTTTTCCTGACATGATAGTATGCAGGACAACCAAAAATGTGTAAGGAATTATAATCTGAAATGGGTTTGCCAGACCATACCTCCAATGGGCTCTTCCCATTGTTTGCAGATGAAGGTAGCCGGTTGATGAGATGACATGCATAGTTGACTGCCTCAGCCCAAAACTCCTTGCCCAATCCAGCATTGGACAACATACACCGAACCTTCTCCAATAAGGTCCGGTTTAGACGCTCTGCCACGCCATTTTGCTGAGGTGTCTCTCTAACGGTGAAATGCCTTTCAATCCCTTCTTCTTTGCATAACCTCATGAATGGGTCTGAAGTGTACTCTCCACCGTTATCTGATCTGAGCTTCTTGATTTTTTTGCCAGTCTGATTCTC
Source organism: Typha angustifolia (assembly GCF_048772165.1). Lineage (NCBI taxonomy): Eukaryota > Viridiplantae > Streptophyta > Magnoliopsida > Poales > Typhaceae > Typha > Typha angustifolia. The sequence continues at coordinate 1,678,051 of NC_133252.1, read as the reverse complement.
AATCATCTTCTTCCAATTCTGAAAAATTTTAAGCACTTGGTTCTTATGGTGCATGGTGTACACCCAAGACCTTCTAGAATAGTCATCAACAAAGGTGACAAACCAGTGCTTTCCGCCCAATGAGGCCTTCCGGGTAGGCCCCCAAACATCTGTGTGAATGTAATCCAAGATCCCCTTGGTCCGGTGTACCGCAATAGCAAATTTAACTCTAGTTTGTTTGCCCAAAACACAGTGTTTGCAAAATTCCAACTTGAGGCTCTTCACACCCTTTAGCAAACCACGACTTGATAGACTTTGCAAAGCTTTCTGTCCTGGGTGCCCCAACCTCATATGCCATAGTCTAGAAGAGTCAGCCTCACTAACAGTGTTACTTGAGGCGGCCGCTACTCTTCCCAAATCAGTAGAGCCTTGTAAGAAGTACAAATTGCTTCTTCTTACGCCCTTCATCACCACTAGTGCTCCCAAAGTCACCTTCAATGCTCCACCCTTCAAAGTAACGGTGAAGCCCTTTGATTCCAAGACCCCAAGAGAGATGAGGTTCTTCTTCAAATCCGGTATGTACCGAACTTCTGTTAGCTCTTTGACGGATCCATCGTGGAGCTTCAAGCGAATAGTGCCAATGCCTTCAGCTCTACAAGGGCTATCATTGCCCATAAACACAACTCCACCTGAGATCTTCTCAAAAGTGGAGAACCAACTCCTGTTCGGACACATATGGTATGTGCAACCGGAGTCCAAGATCCACTCATCCGTGCTACATGCAAGAGCCGAGCCTACCAAGGCGCTTTCCGAGTCCTCATCATCTGACTGTGCCACATTTGCCTTTTGGGGTTTCTTGTCCTTGTTCTTCAAAACAGGACAATCATTCTTCCAATGCCCTTTATTGCGGCAATAGGAACATTGGTCTTTAGCAATTGACTTCCTATCTGAGGAAGCATCCCTTGACTTTGAGAAGGATTTGCCTCTCTTCCTAAATTTTCTGTTTTCAGATCTACCCCTCACCATCAATGCATCTGAAGATGACTCATGAGTAGCTTGCTTGTCCAATTTCCGGTACTCATTGTTAATCAATGCATTTGCAACATCTTCATAATGGATTGAATCCTTTCTATACAGTAGGGTAGTAGTGAGGTGGTCATAAGTGTCCGGCAAAGAATTCAACAAAACCAATGCCTTGTCCTCATCTAAAATTTCAACATCCAAGTTTTGCAAGTCCGCAAGCAACTTGTTAAAGCCATTCAAGTGCTCCGCCATCGGCGTTCCCATCTTGTATTAAAATCTGAAAAGCTTCTTCTTCAAGTAGAGCCGGTTCTCAATGCTCTTGGTCATGTATTTGTCCTCCAGTTTCTTCCACAAGCCTTTTGCCGAATTTTCCCTCATCACAAAATACTTTTGGTCCTTTGCTAGACAAAGCCGAATGGAGCTACAAGCTTGCCGGTTCATTTTCTCCCAATCCTTTTCAGAGATGTCTTCGGGCTTCTCCTCCAAGGTGATGTCTAATTCTTGTTGGAACAACACATCCATCACTTCACATTGCCACATTCCAAAATTGTTGGTGCCATCAAACTTTTCAACTTCAAACTTTGCATTTGAGATAAGTTTTCCCGATCTTGATGATTCCCCCATTTTACCAAAATTTCTTCAAATCCTCACTATTCCCAACTTCAATAGCCTAGGTTTGAAACCAATGGCTCTGATACCAATTTGTTGTGCAAATCTACCAAATGGGTGAAGGAAGCGGAAGCAAGACCTTCACCCCAAATAGCTCAAATGGGAATAGTGAAAGAAAACCCAATGCAAAGCTTTCAAATACTCCAATAAGGATGTTAATAGTGTTAGAAAAGCCCTAAGCAAGTTCTGACCACAGATTAACACCCTAATATATGCAAGCACCAAGAAAGACAACAATGGAGACAATAGAGAGAGAGAGACAAGATTTACGTGGTTCGGCGATGTGCCTACGTCCACGGGCGGAGCAATCTTCTTTACTATGCAAATCCCTCACTTACAAAGAGTTTAACAACTCTAATCACTCTCAATACAATGGTGGCTCAACCCTCATTAATGTTTTTTTTAACCACTAGCCCTAGAAAACCCACTTTAGTATTTATAGTCAGGTTCAGAAAAGGGGGTTTTCAGAGTCGCGTTCAAACGCCCTCGGGGCGCGTTCGAACGCACCCAGTGTTAATACAGCGAAACTCAAGGGGCGTTCGAACGCGGGAGGGGCCCGTTCGAACGCCTGCAGAAACAACTGCTCTCGGGTTGGCTCGCGTTCGAACGCGGCTGGGGCCGTTCGAACGCCTGTAGAAAGTCTGCTCTCGGGTTGGCTCGCGTTCGAACGCAGCTGGAGCCGTTCGAACGCACGGCACAGAAATGCTGAACATTGCTGAATTTTTACTGAAAACTGAATTTGAGCCAATTTTTAACATTATCTATAGTGTTGCCAGTTGGCTAAGCGAGAGACTTGCTATTAGAGCATTGCTCTATCTTCTCTGTTCTTACTGTGCTTGAGTACTTATTTTGATACCTGTGTTAACTGTTGTTCAGTCTGTACTACTACTATGTACGAGTTTGCTTCTAAGGTTCTTGTCTTATTATTTTTTTTTTCTTCAACCTTTGTGTTAAGTTATAATCAGTTGATTGAAATGAATGTTATAATTAATCTACCGACCTTTGTTTTTTAAAGAAACAAACGAATAAATAAATTTACCATTTCTCGAATATTAGATGGAAAGGGATGGGAATTTAAGATTAGATTGCTCCAAATCATGACATGCACCATTAATATTAATGACACCTCCAATGAAGGGAATTGCATGCCCATATATACATAATTGCATGACCTGTGTCTTTGCGATGCAGAAAAAACCACGTATATATATATATATATATATATATATATATATATATATATATATATATTTGAGGTTTCTTGAGTAGTTGCCATCACACACACTCTCTCTCTCTCTCTCTCTCTCTCTCTCTCTCTCTTTTATAACCCAACATTTCGGTATCTTAAAAGTTCTCAAGGTGACTTCTCTACAAATATAAAATATAAATTGAAAAATATCAAAATATCATTTTCAAACCCATGCCTCCTAATTAATGGCACAGGACAAAAATAAGTAATGAGTAGTAAGGATATGTAGAAAAGATTGGTGGGGAGAACTATCTTATAAGGTTTGTCTTTGGTGTAACGAGGGATTTACATATATGTGGTAGACCAACATTAAATTTACTAATTTGGGGAGGTTTCTTGCACAAACATATGACCTACTCCCATTTGGAAGTTTAATTTTTTTAGAAAATTATATTATATGGATATTTTTCTATAGATACAAAAAAATACTTTAATGAATTCTAAGGCCAAGTGAGGGTATTTTAGAATTTTCTTTTTTACTTATTTTCAAGAGTTCCATAGTATTATTTATTAAGTCAACTACTATTAGGTTAAAGTTAACTTAGAATATTTTTAAGATAATAAAAAGAGCGTTCTCTCGTACAGTAGAGTTAATTGTTTATTAATCAGTTTGATGAAGATTTAACGGTTAATATATTTAAGGATATAAAAGGAATGTAAAAAATTTAGAAGATATTACAAGTCCAATCAATAATTATTATTTTTTAAATATATTACCTTGTATATTATTTTTTGACAGTCATAATAACATAATATTTATCAAATGAAAGACATTTGAGAGTAATATATATATATATATATATATATATATATATATATTAAAATAAGGGTATTAAGTCTTTTTATAATTAACTTGATGAAAATATAACTAAATTTTCTTTGATTATTTTTTTAGTTTTAATATATATATATATATATATATCTTATTAGTTTAAGATTGATTTAAATTAAATTATTTAGTATTAAATAATATCTTTTAATTAAGATATAATTGTATCTATCACAATCATATCTGAAAGAGAAATCTTAACAAAAAAAGGACAAATAATTAAAAGTAGTTAGGCATATATAATTAAATCTTCTTAATTAATATGCTCCCCTTTTTTACATAATATGGCTTTGGAATCGGTACTGGATATGAAAACAGATTATTACAATCATTAGATTATATAATTTTTAGGGAAGTATTGAAGTATTTGCATAATAAATTACAAAATAGAAGGTTCAATGGTAAATAATAGTAAGGTGAGATGTGAATGATAATAAAAACATATTTAGTGAAGAGTTTGTAATAAATTTTTCTAATTTTGATCCACTCTTTTTTTTTTCATATATTTTATCGATGCCAACAATAAAGAGCATAAAACAGAGGAAGATGGTGCAGACTTTGCGTTCAAATTCATCATTTTCTATCAAATCTCAAGTCCTTATCTTATCTTGTCGAGCAACACAAAATGTACATGAATAAAAATTCTTACCAACCATAATAAATCTTGATTACAACCGAAGGAACTGTTTTAGTTTCCCTTGTCAAATCCTAATTAACGTGAGCAGCAAACTAAACAATGTGGTTAATTTCATTTCCATCATAGTGTTGAAGTGCTACATTGTCAACAAAAACCAAGCATGGAAAGCAGCCATGCAAAGTGCATGCATGAAGAATTCCTCCGATTACATCCTTCCATTTTGTTTGCACTTTACAGGTAGCCCATGCATCGAGGAGGTACCAAAAATGTATGTATGTATGTATGTATGTATGTATGTATGTATACGTGTATATATATATATACCACCAAGGCCATCAAGATGACGACGTATACAAATATCCGGATAATTTATGTAAAAAAAGTTGCGTAGTAGGCTGCCAACGTGGTTGATTCGAAGCCCGTGAGGCGCACGGACGTAAGTCCTCGAGCCACGACAACCCTCATCCCCAATCTGCAACACGTGTCCCTCCCATTCACCGCACGCTTTTTGAGCTCCACGTCATCCCCCACTCTCAGCTCGTACTCTTCCTTACTAAATAGTAGCAGATCCCATCCCACCCCCCAGCTCCTCTGGACTCGACTCTAAAAACTCTCTCTCTCTCTCTCTCTCTCTCTCTCTCTCTCTCTCTCTCTCTAGACATTCACACTCACCTCTCAAACCCACAACAGTTGTAGTATCTAGTAGTACCTAGGACACTCCTCCCTTCTCCTCTCTTTGTCTCTCCAGCTAGTTGTGGAGGAATGGGGAGAGCGCCATGCTGTGAGAAGGTGGGGTTGAAGAAAGGGAGGTGGACTGCAGAGGAGGATGAGATACTTGCGAGATATATCTCTGCAAATGGTGAGGGATCTTGGAGGTCCTTGCCGAAGAATGCAGGTACTTTTTCCTCTTCTCTAACTCACATCTAGAGCTTTCTTGCTTGCCACTCTCTCTCTCTGAGAAACTTTGAGTTTTGGGGTTTGAATTCTTACAATTGGCTGAATGCAGGGCTTTTGAGATGTGGGAAGAGCTGCAGGCTAAGGTGGATAAACTACCTGAGAGCTGATCTAAAGAGAGGAAATATTTCCAAGGAAGAAGAGGAGATCATCATCAAGCTCCATGCCACTCTTGGAAACAAGTAAATAAATTTTTTTTTTCGTTAATTACTTCTTTCATCTCCTTTTTATTTTTTATTTTGTTTTTTATACATTTTTTGTCCACATGCACGCGTACACTTCAAGGTGTTCAGCAGTAAGAGTGGTGGGTCCCCGCCATAGATAGACACGTGGTCAACTGTGCACCGACCGCCTAGGGTTCGTGATGCACGAGGGAGTGAACTCCTTTTTCTTTATTTATTTTTCCATTAAAAGGGTTTCAGTTACCTCGGGAGTTTTCCTCATATTCAACTCGAAATTAAATATATGAAAAACGATCGACTTAACCAGCTAAAATTAAGCCTATTCGGAGCTTAACTAAAGATCTAATCATTAATTTTTAATAGTAATACATTAGAATATAGATTAACTAGTGATATATTTCTCGACTTATTATTAAAGTTTAAAATTTGTTTTATATTTACCTTATTTATTAAGATAAGCGAATCGATATCGAAAATTTCGAGTCTCAAGTTTGTCGGCGAAGAACAAGTTAGATTGATAGTCCAAGTTACCTTTGGGTGTGAATATATAGTTTACAAATGTTATGAGATGTGCTTTATTACACGTAAGTGTAATAAAAAGTTAACTATCTTACAAACTAAACTATTTTATGAAAATAAACATTGATTTGGATTTAGATACGAAAAGATCCTCCTTTTGATTTCTTTTTACCTAATGAATATTTATTACACAACGTGATTTCCCTCACTGGCGTATTATTAATTGTTATTATTATTATTATTATGTTTGCAGGTGGTCCGTGATAGCCGCCCATCTTCCCGGCAGAACTGACAACGAGATCAAGAATTACTGGAACTCTCACCTCAGTAGACAAGTCCACAGCTTCCGCCGGACCATCGACGGCAGCGTCGCCACGCTAGACGTAGGCAATATCGGCGGCAGACGGCGGGGCGGCCGGACGAGCCGGTCGGCGATGAAGAAGAATATAACAATCCCTGGGACGAGGAAAGAGACGACGAAGCACATCGAGATGGCTGCAGTAAGCCCACCAGCTTCAATAGCACAGAGTGATGAGGGGCATAGCAGTGTCACCTTCCATGGGGTCGACGAAGGAAGAGGAGGAGGAGGAGGAGGAGGAGGAGGAGGGGTCTTGGGCCCTGACCACATTGAGATGGTGAGTGAGCTCTTGAGCCCAGTAGCCCTTGACATGGAAGCCATGCTATTATTCTCGCCGACTAGAGAAGGTGGGACACCTGTTACGAGTGGGCCTATGGGAGTTAATGAGGAGGTGGGGAGAGGTGGGGGGTTGGATTGGGACTTGGAGCAGCTGGAGGCAAAGTTATGGGATGAGGAGATGTGGCCATTAATGGAGGAGGTAGAGATGCATGAGATGGATGGGAATCGTTGCAGTGTGGAGGAGCTATCTGTGAATTGGCTTCTTTCTGACGATGGCTTGTGAGGGAGACCTCTTTTTTTCCAAAAATCCAATTCGTAGGACGATCGACCATGTATAGATAGTGACAACTGAGGGGGGTTTGTGCTTAATTTCTGGAAGCATGTACAATAGATTGATGTAATAATTCTTTTTTCAGCTAGTAGGTATGTTGTTAATTCGTTATTCATGCATACATAGTCAATAACTTTATTTTCACGATCGAAAATTATACATGCACATATATTCAATAACTTCATTACCACGTTAAAAAAATATATACGTGCACATATTCAATAACTTCTTTTTTACGTTTGAAAAAAAAGAATACATGCATGCAAAGAGTTATAAAATCTTAAGTAAACAAGATTGAAATCCTCGGATTCGTACAACTGATGATTTAAAAATTCAATGCAAACATGATTAAAATATTTTTAAGTTATTTATATGTGTACAAGTTAGATACCTCTTCAGTTATGAGACGCTCAAACAAGTAAAGCAGGCATAAAGAAAAGCAGCAAGTTTAATTATTCTTCTTCTTTCCGTAGTCCTGGAGCTTAACCTCTTTTGCACATATTATAATTAGAATTAAATCATCTACCTGCCAAAAATTCGAAACCCATTACAGCAGAAAAATGTCACCAAATATTTGGAGAGTTTCTGTCACTTTCTCCCCCCCAAGTTTAGATGAGAACATAATTTATTTATTTATTATTATTATTATTTTTTGTTGTAACTTTAGGCCACTATGTAGGAAAACTAATAATATATATATATCTATATATATGTGTGAAAGATTCGACACGCATTACAAAGAGAAATATGTTAACTACTTAATGGAGTTTAAAAAGCTTCTGTCCTTGTTACATCAAAGGACGTACGAGATGATGTACAATTATTCAATTTTTACTCAAAAGATGACGTCCTCCGACTGACCGACGGTCGAAGAAAAGAGAGGGACAACAGAAATGAAGGTGACCAAAAGGGAGCCCCAATAATGCACATCTTATAAAGGAGTTTTTGGACCAAACTAGCCCTATTCTAAGTATATTTTAACCACGTAGACTCTTGCTCGGATTTATTAATAAAGGTGGTCGGTTACACTGTAGTTCTATAAATTAACTTAGACACTTAGAAATAATAACTTAAATGGATTCTTAAGTTATTAAGAGAGCCTATCGAGCTAAGCGTAAGCGAATTGACTCCAACTCAAGTTCGACTTAAAAATAATAATTTTGAACCGTCAAACTCGGGTCTGCTCAAACTAAGCTGAGACGAACTCGAGCCCGAGTTTAACATGGATGAGTTCTTAATAGATTTAATCACCCTAAGTGGTGCAGAGTTTTTACTTCGCTCTTTCACCGGAGACATTCTTGCTATTAGTCACCAAGATTGGTTCCGTTCAATGCTAATGGTAGAGATTGTTGCCTTCGAAGCAGCTCTTCTCTCAATCCGTCACAGAACCTACCTCCCCCTCCTTATTGAAGCCGATTCGCTGCTCCCCGTTAACATAATCAATCATAATCCACTAACTATCTTAGACGATCATTATCATTGTCGAAGAAATTCACTTCGCTACTTTCTCCTATTTAATGAGAGGCAAATCTCATTAAGTACTGAGTGGCCTCCATCATTCATTATACGAGTTACGGTTGCACTTGAGTCTAAAACTTATCAGAACTTGTTTGTACATATTTTGGCCTCCGAAATTAGTGAACCTTTTTGTACTTGTTAAAAGATAATTAACATATTTTCTCTTTTCCCTTTAAAAAATGATTGGACTATGTGGCTTAAAGTTTGTTCTTAGTTACGTGTCCTAATGAGGGGTAGATATAAAAGAAAAACAGAGAGAGAGAGAGAGAGAGATAGCATGTGAGCTAAAGAAAGAAAGATGGATGACAAGAATTCATTATTAGATGCAATAGCATAAGGTCCCATTTCATGTGCTTTAGGAAATGTGCCGCTTAGTCTATTGGTGCTAAATAATACGGCCAAAAGTACGTGTAAGTTTGAGTGCCCTAAAAAGTGCTTTCAAAATAATTAAGGGCCCTAGGATCTTAGGTATATGTTCTTAAAAGTTCCCACAGTATCTCCGTTTTAATTTCGATCTCGTTCCTCACTCCACACTTTCTCTGATTTTCCTATCATTTTTTTTTATATTTTTTTTAGTGCGTTCAATAATTTTAAAATATTAATTAATTTAAAATCTTTCTTAAGTACAAAAGTAAAAATATAAAATAATAAAAGTGTTTAATGAATACAAATTGCGTGATGGAATTACAAAACAAAGCATGATATGTTAACTAATAACTACGAATTATTCTCAATAATAGTAAACTATTAATTAATGACTACAAATTTTTTTTAACATATTGATAGCTAGAAATGTGAAAGCTATAGAATTCATAAACTTGACTACAGCTTACCAATTAAAAATTATATAGATTTTTAATTAATATAGACTATATACTTGTCCAATCAACTTAATGACTAAGATTAGCAGATATAATTAAGAATTATGCTTTACTATGAGAGAGATTACTAGTTCAATGCTATGCGTCAATGCATATATTTCAAAAAAATAGGCACTTAAAAGAGGCTGCTATGTAGAATGCGTGCACATGAACTATGCAGGATGTACAGCCTCTTTTGCAGAATCCCTGGGCTAAAAGACTTGAAAGAAATTTTACCTTACAATGTAAGAATAGAATATCTCCCGCATCTATCATGTGAGAAGTGGTACAGGAATCATTTGGAATTAGCATTATCTTGGAAGGTGGTCAAATAATAAGATTAAGAAGTGGAGTGGAAACTAAATTTAACAACAGTTAGTTTACCTTTGAGATTAGAAGAATATGTAAGCAAAGATGGGTTTCCACTATTCCATACAATGGTTTATCCAGCCCAATCTACAATTATTTATATTACATTCGGCCCAAAACTATTTATTTCAAGCCTAAGTCGGCCCATGAAAGCATGATGCAATTAAATCTAATTTCCCAATGACAATTTAATGCCCACCATTTGTTCACCAATTTTTCTAAATTATTTTTTTAAACAAAGACTAAATGATAGCTATACCTCTTGTGTCAAGTGATATCATGGTGGTCGTCACTCTAATATTAATAATAATAATATTATTATTATTATTATTATCACACTTGATCTTAGAAAGTATTTAGATTGAATAAGACTAAATTCACATTTGTTAAAAATGATTTATATTTCAACCTTGTAAAATAATTGTGTCAATTACACTACGTACGAACAATTTGGTAGATGACACGAACATTGCACCAGAAGTGGGTCCAATCCAATCACTTCGAGTCAGCTCAAATGACCTAAATTGTCGTTCCTGGGGCACAAACCAAACAAACATTTGATAGACCCCATGCGACTCATCTCCAATCTAACATTACTAATAACAACAATTCTCATTTATGAGTCCGACCATCAAATTCGTGACAACACATCAAGCTGTATTTTAAAGATAATAATGATTGAAGAATAGATAGGTCCCTCGTCACTAATGCTTGCACATTTATGCAGTCTTAGCTATAGTGCTTAATTAATGTGTTGTCACGTATCCAATTATCTATTTAGATGGTCTAGGCCCTACTTCAACTTAAACATCATATAAAAAAAAACTAGAGCAATCATTGTTCCTTCTAATAATTTATACGGATGATTAAACTTAGACCTTCTAAATTGATGCTAAGTTAATAATTTACATGAACTTTTTTTTTTGGCACATTGCTTGTATTAACTATGTAAATTTTCTTAATATTTCTTCGATTAATTGTCCTTTATGCTCCGTTTTTTTTAAAGAATTTTATAACTAGACCCTAACGAGTATCAAATCAGTAAAGTTATATAAACTATAAATTTGAGTTGGGCATCAAGAGTTCTATTACAAGCTAAAGAAAGAAGCCATGGGACCTCTTGGGCTACCCTCTTCTCTTTGCTACGTCTCTTTCACTAGAACTAGAAGTGAACCTCTTGCACTTGATTATCGACTAGTATATGTTTTTGAGAAGGCGATGCTTCACTAATTGTCACTATTTAAGGTGGGTCAAAGCCATTTATGATTGCATGTCCTCACTCGTAGTAATTTGTACTTAGAGGAGAGGGGAAGAAGAAATCAAATTAGTTTATGAAGGGAATCTATTTAATGCCCTATAGGGACTGGTTGGAAGTATGCTTACAAGAGTCTATTTTGCTGTGTTTGATTGCGAGTTGGGCGTTAGATTTAGTGCAATCATCATGCAGTGATCTGGTAAGTGATAGCTAAGTATAGGATAATATATACAGAGCAAAATTAAAACACAATTTGTAACATAGTTTTGGTTGATTGAGAATCATTTAGAAAAAATTTAGATTTATATTTATCATAATAATAAGGTTTTTCTTTATAAAATTCAGAAGCACATAGTGATACAAAGTAAAAATAATTTTTATCATCAAACCTTATTTAATAGTCATAATAGTAATAATTATTATTTTGTTTAGGTAGTGGGTATAGAATGGATTACTGTATTGTTGTTAATGAAAACAAGTGGATTAGTGGGTGAAATAGCTTATTAAGCTTCATGCTAGAAGACATCAAGACCTAACAATCAATATTCGAATAATAAATGAGAGAGAGTACCAACATCAATCAAGATGGACATTTTGGGAAATCTAGGAACAAAGTGCATCGAGATACGCGCTGGTATGGTTGGGAATTGGAACTATAATAATAATAATAGGGTATAGCTTAGAGGAGACCCAAAAGATATGAGGTTTGACCTAGAGATATGTTGAGCAAAATAATTAAATAATTATTTGGCCTCTTAAACTAAGCCCAAATAAAAAGGAGGGATGAATTAATTATGACCTTGTAATGAGACAAACTTCCGACACGGCACGTGCCCGTGTAGTCGCTTTCACATGTGCAGCTCAATAATTAATTATTTCCGTAACACCCAGATGGTACGATTAATTAACAACTCAACAACGCGGTATGGGGAGATTAATAAGGGGTTTTTATTTTATTTAGAGGTACTGATATGCAAAAATTTTATAATAATAATAATAATAATAATACAACAAGCAAATTATTCTTGCATTTCTTCACAAAAAGAAACTACACTTTTCCTCAATCTCTGAAAGTAAAACAGAGATCGGAAGTGGGACTTAAATCTATACAAATCTCACGTAATGGAGCGGTTTCTACGATTCGATAGTAGTTGTGGAGGAGCGTGGGAGGAGGGAGTTGCTTTTACCTGGAGGAGACGGGATTCAGGGTTTTGGCGAACCCATTGAAGGCGCCGTAGCTTTTGGAGCTGAAACCTAGACAGCCGAGGAGACCTTGCCGGTACGGCAGGAACGTCCTCCGCCGCATCTCTTCCGCCTGAGCTCGGTTCGTCGTGTAGAGCCGCTCATGAGCCGATGGCCGCTTCGCCGGCGCCGTCGACGAGGAGGAGGAGGTCGTCCTCTTGCTCCTTTGCTTCGGAGTCTGAGATGAGGGTTTGGGCTTGTCTTTGGAGGAGGGAGAGAAGGAAATGGAGTACCAGAACTTATCCTTTGTGATGCTTCTCTCTCTACCTTCGCTCTTGCTGCGGTAGAGGAGATCCTTGAGAAAGATCCATCTCTTCGAGTTTCGCCCCGAGGAGGAGCGCGACGATGACGCAGAGGAGGAGGCGGTCGCCGTATCGGGTTGCTTCGGATCCGGTTCCGTGTCTAGACCCTTCGCCGGGGGCTCATCTTCCTCGTCCTCTCGCCACTGGCAGCGAGGGTTTCGAAGCGGAGACATGGATCTGGTCCTCCGGTGGATGGATCCGCTTCTTAGCCTCAGATCGCGGCCTCTCATGGCGGGTTCCTCGTCTTCCTCCTCCTCTGGATCGAGATCTAAGAGAGGAGCGAGGGATTGGGGACGTTGGAGGTGGGAGGAGAGCTTCATCGGTCTGATCTGACCGTTGAAGAAGATCTCGTCGGCGGAGACCATTGATCCGGCGGCGCTGCCGCCGGAGGAGGGGTATCTCGCCGAGAACTCGAACTCAATGTCTCCGGCGGAGGAGAACGAGGTCGAGATTGCGGCAGCGGAGTAGGGTGGGGAAGAGAGGATGAAGTGCATTGGGCTAGCCGGAGCGCTGAAGAAGTATCCTCCGGCCGCCGCAATGTTGCCTGCCCCGCCGCGGCCGGGACTGGAGGGGGCGGAGACGTAAGGGGTGGAGCACGAGCTGTCGATGTCGTCGCCATTACTTTGGTTTTCGAGCTCTGAGTGGCCTTCTCCACCATCTCCGCCTTCTCCGCCATTAATAGGGTTTTCGAGCTCCATGCCTTTTATAAGAGACAGGAGAAGGGAGGGAAGACGAGGAAGACGAAGCCGAGCGGAGGGAGTGGTATTTAAGGACACAACAAGGAGATGAGATAACTGTCACATAGCAAATAAGCCCCTCTCTTTGCTAATATTTATGTCAGGTGCCATTAGTCTTAATTTTTACGTCCCCGTTTAAGATAACTTTCTTTATTGATAGGGGATTAACGTGACAGCATGATACGCTTTTGAAATTATAATAATTTGAAAATGCTATCCAATATATTCCATCTTAATTCTTTTACTTAAGTTCTACTAGTGAGAACCTTCATTAATTTTTTTTTTGGTTAAAAAATATTAAGTTTAAAGAAAGAAAATTACGTGAAGAGAAATAATATACCTGGGAAAATAGCTTTGTTTGCAAAAGAGCCCGTTCAAAATTAATAGCAAAATATATTAAAAAAAAACGTCAATTCGAGGTCGACAGTGAAATGTTTTGAAGCACGAAAACGCAACGTGAAATGTCTAGTGGTAGTGACAACAGCGGGCCGAAAGAGAAAAGAAATGCTGCATTAAAGACAAAAAGAAAAGGAAACGTCACTGCAAAAGAGAAATATAATAATTTATATCGAGAAATTAAATAAGGGGACGGGCGTAACGCCGTAATCGCCGTCTGGGTGATAATTAGTTCATTTATCTCCATAATAAATTAGAAAAAGGGGACGCCGTAACGCCGTAATCGCCGTCTCTCGAGGATGGCGTGATAATTATTTTATTTATCTCCGTAATATCCTGCAAGTGGGTTGCTGGGAGACTTTTATTCGACCATGCTTCATCGGCTTCCACGTGTTAGGTTGCAATAAATATATACATATTAAATAGTTTATTCTCTTCTATATTATCTAAGTCAACCTTCTCGCTCTTTTACTTTTACGGGAGTAGAATTCCAAGATCAGCTGCTTGGCCTCAAACAGCTTCCTTTGCTTCTCGATGATGTGTCCATGATTTATCTTATGGTAGTTAAAAAAGATTGTTAGATCATGTTGTAACAGATAAAAATTTCCATCAAATAATAGTTGTGCAAATGCTCGAGTCAAATTAAATCATACTTTTTTTGTAGAAGTAATTTAGTGTTTTTAGATCTCACTATAGAATTAAGTGTCTTAAATTATTTAATTTTATAAGATTAAATTAAAATCAGGCTAAACCACTCTTAATTGACTCAAAACAGTAACCTACAAGCTAACCCCTGAAGTATTTGAAATGAATATAGAAACCACTAATTTACCATCATCTTCCCAAAGGAAAAGAAGAAAAAGAAAAAAGAATTCCAGCGAAGCGAATCTAGAACTCCCAATGTTGAGGGTATTATGGGGAAGAAAATGTCGTGCATGGGGGTGAAGTGAGTGGAAAGAGAGTTGCACGTTGGGGCACTATGATATGATGCTGACCTTTTTGCACGACTTCCAAAGATTTCAATTATTTTTCTTCTGGCAAAGGAGACTTTTTTCTGCATCCCTCCACCCATAAAACTACGCAGTAGCTTTATGTAATGTATTCGTGTTTGCCGAATAGTGGAGTTTGTTAAATATATTCATCTTAGTTTTTGTCGATCGTTGATGAAATTTGTTGCATATGGACTTCTCCCTTGGAGAAAAACATCTTGAAAAAAGAATAGGTTTCATTTTTTATTTTTTTTCTTTTCGGTGTATATATATCATTACAGTAAGAAATTGGCATGCATCATAAACTTTCTTATGGATTGATTAAAAAGGGCATCTATGGAGTAATTATATATGTCAAGGTTGACTCAAATGTATACCTTTGAACTCAAATTACAGATGTCAGAGTAGTTAATAGCCATATTCTTCAAGTAGTTGGTTTCCTCTTAAACTGATATATTGTAGAAGGGAGAGAGCAAAGAATGCTTCTACATTTCTAGAAAGAATACAAGAAGAAATTTGAGATGCTTTCTGCTGTTTTCATCTATAAAGAACTGGAAGTCGAGCATTCTACATAATTTCAGGTAGTATTTGTATGTACAATTGATAGACATGGCCAACAAAACTGATACTGTGGCAGCAAATATGGAGTATCAACTATTCGACAAACAGTAGGGAGGATTGTTAAACTCTGGTGCAGATATCACCAAGCATTTCATCAATTAAAGAGCTCAATACCTCCTCTGCGGTATCCACACCTGTCTCAAATGCTTCTATCCGAAAATCCAGCCATGTCCCCAATTGAGTGCTCATTTCATTGTCCACAAGATCATCTACCATCCACTCTCCCATGCTCTTCCACCCTGTGATCACATCCCAGAATTCCATTGCTAGATCCTTTCCTGTGATCATCATCATTCCTTTGGCCCATGATTTGTATCCTGCCTGGAAATAAATGCAACATTTCAAATCGAGGCATTCTTTAACACAATCAAACAACAACCTCCTATTATAGCAGTCAGCGAGTTCATTTTCATGTTTATTTCTGTTTCTGTTGATTTGTAATCTGTCAAAGAGTAGAGGATCCAAAGTGGTACTCGCTTGATTTATGATGCATGAGCTTAGTTTATCAGTGGCAGATAATATATCTCTGATGTACTCCAGTTCTTCTGGCATGCTTCTTTTGGACTGGCACATGTCACTAATATTGAGCACATTTGAATTCCCAGTGAAAGCAAAGGAGGCCAAATTTGATAAAATCACTTCAGATTCAGTTGCCGATGTTTTGGTCAAGTAAGTACAGCCAACAATGTCAGGAACTTGGAGGGATGACGAATACATCTTGCTCCCTAGCAAGAAGGTAATTTTTTGTGAGAAGTAGCAATAACCATACTGAAATATTATATATATTTTTGTACATCATGGTTTACCATCAGTACTCCCCGAACTCTCAGGTGAGTGGCAACTTCCAGTAGAAAAAGATAAATCAAGTGTAGATAGCGGACTCCGGTGTTGGTGGTCCATTTCCTTTTGTGAGTTACTGCTACCACTACATTCTCCATCTTCTTCTACCTGAGAGTTTTTTTGGAGCAGTTTGCCATCATCAATTCAGTTTGCCTCATATTATGTCTAAATGCTTGGGTTTTCATCTCTTTGATAAGACACTATTCATAGTTATAGATTGTCTATGATTCAACAAAAGGAACCTTATATCATATAATAGGACAAGAAAAGAGTATTACTATAATTGGGTTTTTTGTTTGCTCGAAAACAAATCATTTTTCTTTCCCAATAGCGTATGTACAATGTTTGTTTATAATACCATCCCTACCATATTTTCTCATTGTAAACTATCAAGGCAAATCCACAGTCTCCCACTTGCCCATGCATGGTGGCTCTGCTTCATATTTTAAAATTTTCTAAACCGGGACAATAAGTTTCTTACCCTACATTGACCTTTACGAAAAAACAGAAAGTATAATAGTATTACAACAGCATAGAATAATGTAGATGTTAAAGAAGTAATAGGAAAGAACAACATACGTGTAAGTTGTTCCTCATTCCAAGCACCTGGCTGTTCTTCGAAGAAAGGCAAGAGGCACCACCAGATTTTTCTTTACAAGATCTACCTTTAGATTTCCCACTTCCAGCATCTCCACAAACAAAGATAGAAGATTGTGGTTCTTTAACAGTTGAACAGGTAAAGCTACTAACCTTGATGAAATTATGGGATGGCTCAACCTTAGATGTTACTTCCAGCAACTTCTGTTCTAAAAGATGGCTCAAAGCATCACCAGTAATAACATTCAATCCAATTGATGCTGATCTTTTACCTTTCATATCAATGGAGTTCTTTTCACTCTGAGCATCAAAATGGTAATAGTTTTTGCTTCTATTCAGGTTCAGTTTCTCGACCACATCAGAGGATGACTGTGTTCGACCTGACTGTTCAGTCAATGGCGAGGTGAATGTAAATGATACAACATCCGTAGCATCTTTGTTATTCTTGTTCCATGTTGTATGCTCGTTTGTCACAACATTAAGTTGATTATCTAGTTCGTGTCTGTTCACAAACTTATCGTCCACAAAGGCATTCTTCTCATTGCTGAAGCTCCTGTCTATCAACCTTTTCTTTTGGGGAAAGTCCTTAGTACTAGATAATGACACGTCGTCAGAGATCTCAACAACATCTTTCCTGTGACTAACTCTAGAATTTGCAGAAAGTTTATTTATGCTCCTCTGCTTTCCAGAAGATGCATCTCCAGACATCACTTTTCTTCCTTGCTGACTAAAGGACTTGCTTGAAGCTAACTTTCCTCTGCTTAATGGGCAATTCTGTTTCTGGTTATTTTGTCTGAGGACACTGGAAGCACTGCTTAGCGACGTCTTTCTTTGTTGCTTATTCTTTTGACTGTTGGGTTGGCTCCTAAAAGGCTGGTTCAATTTACATTCATCATTATCTTTCTGGACTCCTGTATTCCTACAGGATGAGCTTAAGCTTTCTCTTCTTTGGACATTTACCTTTGCTTGGATTGCCAAAGAGATGGATTTTCCCTTACTTTTTGTGCTGCCTGCACTACTTTCATGAGAATATGGTGAAACCCTACTTATAACAATATCCGCTGCACTATTCCAAGTCTTATTCAGCTGTAGTCCTCTAGACAACCTGATATCAGTTGACTCAGTTGGTCTTCTGCTCAACTGTAGCAGCCTCTCGCAGGACTTCTCTTTTGGATCACAATCCTTTGTAGGAATTGAGCAGGACACAGATGAAGAAGCTTTGCCCTTACTACTAGATTGACGTCTTGGCTCAAGAATCTTTGCTGCTGCTTCCATTATTTGAGCTGCATTTTTCTTCGAGGTAAAACCAGGGTTTTTTATTGGTGAAAACAATTTATGATGTGTTACACGTGATTTAGCAAACCTTGGAGGTAATGCCTCTATCTGAAACCTCTCTATAGGGCTGCTTGGCATCTTTTGAGACCTCAACTCAACTGGCTTCATAGTAAAACCATCAGTTCTATGTCGCACACGATTAAACTGGCTGTTCATGCGAAATTCAGGACTTCCCTTAATGCCATTATTGTCGCAAAGATACCCCATGTCTAGAACAGGTGTGGCATAGGGTTCTAAACCACTTAATGTGGGCATGGAGTCTAAGCCCATAAGCCTGGCTACCACCCCTGGCACTTTACTCCCATTTCCTTCTTCATCAGTTACCGATGAAGCACAACTATAGTCGCTAATTCCCTTAATGCTTGATACTCCAACAATCTCCTCCTCATCAATCTTAGTAGTATAAGCATAAGCAGTGCATATATTCTCATCAGTAATTAACAAGAAACACTACTAAGATACTTTTAAGTAACACTAGCTAAATTACCCACCATTCGGAGCCTAGAAGTTGGCAAACTATCTTCACATTTCTTTCCTTGCTTTGTGCCCTCTGAAGACAATTAAAAGAGATAAAAAGAGAAGCTCTTGTGATGAAAAAGATATCATTTTGCATTATAAGAGGCGATGGTGTAGCCAAAAAAAAAGAAAAAAAAAGAAGATTTACCAGGTGAAACGGTTCCGTTTGAGAACAATTTCTTCCGTGACTTCCTATTCCAATCAAACAGATGAAAGATTCCACCACTCTTCGAGCTTCCCTTCTCTGCTCCCATTCTTACTTGTTCGGT
This sequence comes from Typha angustifolia, assembly GCF_048772165.1. Lineage (NCBI taxonomy): Eukaryota > Viridiplantae > Streptophyta > Magnoliopsida > Poales > Typhaceae > Typha > Typha angustifolia. The sequence continues at coordinate 1,659,196 of NC_133252.1, read as the reverse complement.
GCACAGATCCAACCTTCTTGTCAACTGCATCACAATCTCTTCCCCATTTGTGAACAAAGTATACTAATCCGCTTGAGATTCACCAAAACAGTTAATTTGACCCTAGAATGACCAGAAAACAATCATATCTTAGGATCTAAAATATATACACAAGATTCCATCTTCCACAAAAAATTTAGCAACGAAATGTTATAACTACAGAATAAAAACTACACTGACTACCAGATAATACTTGAAGTATATTACAAAAAACCTAATTTTTTTATTCTTATCTCTTCATAGAAGCGGAAAAAAAAAACAGGAGCAAAGCAAACGAGCACGCACCCAGTAGCTACCGAATGATCGACCATCGGCCATATTCTCCAAAACCCTTACTGCAAAAAAAAAACCCCTCCCAGAAACCAAGCAAATCGAGAGGCATACCTCGTGGAATGGAGGGAGCCTTCATGCCTCCCCAGGTGATCCACCATTAATGGCTTACATTAGGTTTCTCCGAGCTAATGTCAGTGTGTCATTAATGGAGAGAGAGAGAGAGAGAGAGAGAGGAACAATAAATTAGTATAGCTGATATAAGTTGAAGAGAAACTAATATTTCACACCCCATATTTTCACAAATATTTATTCACATTTTAAATCCAACTTTTTTCTACGCTTTATTCAAACAAAACCCTCAACTAAGTACAACTAACAAAAAGGTGTCAAACGAAGAGTATTCTTTTACTCAAAAATATTTTATTCTATTAGTAGATCCGAATAATTTTCGACTATGAGCTTAAGCGTTAGATGGATTAGAAAAAGTTGTCCAACCCATAATTAATCAAACAAAATATTTAGTAAGAAAAAGATTAACTAAAAAAAAAAAAGAGAGGGTGTTTTTGAAAAACCGAATTTGGTTTAAAAGTAATATTCGGGGGAGCGGAGGGGAAAAGTGGAAGACGACGAACTAACGGCTCTTTCTGTCGACGAAGATTCGTTTCAAAATCCGAAGTCCGAACTGTCCTATCGGGGGATCGTTTGTCAGAGACACGCATATACCTCATTATGCGGTAAAGAAGGAATAATGCATGGTTGGTATTCCCTATTCCCCCCACTCCCACTCCCACTCCCCAGATTGTACAATCAGTCACTGATGATTTGGTGGAAAAAATATTAGATAATCATCGATAGAAAATAAATTTAATGTATTTTAATATAGTTTATTATATATATATAGTTCAGATGAAATAGAGAGTGATCGGATTTAAAGAGAGTTTGAGATCTGAATTTGAATTATAAAGCAAAGGGGTCAAAAAGTGAACCAAAAGTCCGCACACAAAGCTATATGAGGAGGTTTAATAACTTCGTCCCATGACATGAGGTTAGGGGCTGCCTTGGAGCAGGCAGTTTCCTGCTCCTGCGCGTGGCGAGCGTTGATTGGAAAGTTATATATCGGGGTCCACTGGGATAGACTAATTGCCAGCTGCTGATGTGATCGGGTGCCAGGGTGGCAGGTTGGGAGTGAGGTCAAACTTTAAGAACATGGCTATTGGATCTACTGACTCAAACCAACCCGCATCCATTCCATTCGGAATTCGGATCCGAATTCCGAATTTAGAAACTATAACCTCGTCATTACAAATATATGACGTATAAAACAGAACGAAAAAAAAATAGAGAATAAACCAAAAGACCAAATTTATCTAATCCGCACTTCTTTGAAGCATCTCATTGTATTGAATCTGCTCGTAAAACCTCGCGATGAATTCCTCCGCCCTCACGTCGATTCCATCTTCTTCTTCTTCTTCTTCTTCTTCTTCTTCTTCTTCTTCTTCTCTATTGTCGAGATGATCTTCTTCGCGTTTAAAGAAGCTAACATCGTCGTCGTCGTCGTCGTCGAAATAGAAGTCCTCCGCGGGGGTGATGCAGGGAATGCGCGGCAGCCTCATCGACGGCGTCTTGAATCGAAACGCAGGCGTCTCCTCGAAGGAGAATTCGCGTTCGCCGTAATGGACTCTATCCATGCGACGGTCACCAGCTCCGCCGGGCTTTAGTAATCTCTTGAGGAGAGCGGCCGAGGAGACGCGGAGATCGAAAAGTAGGTCTCTTTTGAACACTCCGCCCTTTCTTCCCCATAGCAACGCTAAGCGTAGTAGCCGCCATGCGCGGCCGGCAAACGTCGACGATTTCCTACTCTTCGCCATTAATTCGAGTGTATATAAGTTATTGCAGTGATAAGAGAGACAGAGAAAGAGAAGTTGTAGTAGTAGGGGAGAAGGATAGGAGGAATAGAGGGAGATGATTGATGAGAAGAATGGGATAGATGAAGGCTTTATATATAGATAGATATGTAATTAAGGAGATCGATGAAGAGAGAGAGAGAGTGGACACGGTTTGCTAATGACGCGGTAGGGACTTCATGTGTAGTTTCTATGATATGCCCTCTAGAGAACTTTACAAGAAGCATCCATTTGAAGCTAAGGAAATGACCATATTATCGTTGATTCTATCTCAAGCTTAACCTTTAAATTACTATTATTATTCATATATTTTCTCTGAACTTTCTCTCTGACACATAAATCTAATGAAAATAGTATTTAAATTATTTTTTATAGTTTAGAAGATTTCTATGTCACAAGAAAAAAGAGATATGTAAAAGTAGAGTAATTATTCAAAAGATTTAAATATAATTATTTTTTTATTTTATTAGAGTTTATTTATCTTACATTGAGGTCTAAGATTGCAATCTATGATCTAACATGAATGGTTGGATGCCTACTAATAATTCTTCTATAATTTTTCAGGTTAGGGCTAAAATATCTGCAATTAAAAGCAATATATAAGTTTTCAACATTAATAGACCCAAGGGTTACTTTCAATTTTGAATAAATTAATAAACTTTCATCCAAAGCCACTTCAATTAGCAGCAAATTGATGCAAAACTCTTGGAAATTTACGAGTAAAACAAAGCTTCAAGTGTAGTTCTGGTAAAGAAAAACAAATATACACACGGGTGTCGAGCATTCACGTTTAAAAACTAAATAAATAAAAGAACAAATGTAATCACTTGCGAGATGCTTTCCTTTTTCTATGCTTACTGATTGATGAATAATTAAGAGGACTTTCTTTGTACTTCTTAAGTTTATATATGTATATAAGAAGACCTTAGAAGTATAGTATTTGTGGCAGTGGGAACAAAACTTGTTCAGGTTTCAAACCGCGTAAAAGGAAGACATGTTACACATGTAGACCCACCTTTAAATTAATGAATCAGTGAAGAATCTCACTTCCTAACTCCTTTTAGATAGCTTACGTTAGGTATACGATGGTGATATAATTCAAATTTATTGGGCTTTCTGGTGACAACAATTAGAAGTATATAAGATTGCAGTCTGTTGCAACAATAACAACAACAAATGTTTCTTTCACCAGTTATGTTTTAAAATTTATATTTAACAAATATTATATATGGGTGTTGATCAATGTTTTACTTTTATTTTAGAAGAAAGTTACGAGTAAAATAATGATTTGATAATCTTTATAAACACTGTCAAGAGATGATAGATTTTTTATAATTTAAATTGTCAATATGGCCGGTGAATTATAAGCCTTTGTTTTTCCAATATCTTCATCAACTTATCGCCATAGACTTAAATGCAATAACTAGTAAGGAACACCCAGGACCATTGCTGTCCTCCATGTTTATGGTGTCTGAACTCTAAATTATACAGCTTATCATACTTGCAATAATTCAAAGAGGGAGAAGCAAAACTATGGACCTACAGAGAAACTTCTAAAAGGTTGAAGAAAATAAGCAACCTATACAAGTTATCAGTACTATTTTATAGCATCTACAGTGAGAAGGTAAATTGAAGATCTAAACACAGCTCTTGCACAAAGAATTGAGTAGAATACTTCAGAGCATTTCTCTTCATCATACAATTGGAAATGGGGTAATTTTAATTTCTTTACATACTGCTGCTGTACTTAAAAATAGATATATTCTAGCTTCCAGTACATGGATTATTAATTCATGAAGAAATAATCTAGTAGTCTAATAATTTTCCAAACATACATGGAAAATGTAATATGGGTCTGACCCACAAAATCAAATGCATTGAGTTTTTGATGCAAATTACTCAATTATAAGTCTCAAGTATTAGTTATCATCTCTCTATCACTGTATAACTCTTTTCAAATACACAATCATGAAATGAAATATCTAAGTCATCTTAAAAGTATAAGTGGAAGATCCATAGTTGCCCAAATAATACTTTAAATTAATATCAATAGGTATTATAATAATTTGATTATTCTATTAAGTTATTTTTATATTAGTCTAGACTATAGAAGAGTAAAGTTGTACAAATAAAATTTAAAGAGGTAGTTTAATATCAGGCATAATCACAAACAGTAATTTGTAATTTATCCATCTAGGCACAATATGATTAGACTGGCCAAAATCTTTTTATGGAGGTTTCTGGCATATCATATAGTATAAATATCTTCTTAATATCATCTTGTACTGCTACTAACTGTCTAATTATCATGACAACTATCAAAACTGGGGAACAGGAGTAATGTATCACTTCCTCTTGGGACAGCTAATACTCTTGGATTATATACAATGATTTGGAATCTCTTTATTTAATTTACCGACCAAAAGTGGTATCAGACAAGGCACAAGCTGTTCCTCCTTGACCACAATTGTCTGTGTTCTTCCCCATAATAACCCTAAATTTTATTTTCTTTTTCTTTTTTATCTAAGGAATTTATTAAAAATGTCCTATATTTTCTTCTCGCAATTCATATTTTTTTATTCAATATATATAATTCTAGTTTTTTTAAAAAAATATTTACCTGGAGAAGGATGGCTTTTCAAATTAGTCTTGTGATTGCTTGGTATATATTGATTAAACTTGCAGTCTGTAACGCTGCTAACATATAATAAAGTCTTACATGTGCCATATGGTATAAGGTACATTTCTTATTAATTCTTCTGACCAATATTAATTGACCAACTTGATTCAAATCCAAATTAAAAAAATATATATATATATATATTTTTAAGCCTATTTTTCTATGTATTTTTCTTCACTTTTTATTTTTTTTAAATCAAAAGTTAACTTTTCTCTGAATTTATATTTATCTGATGAAAGTCAAACAGTTGAAGTTATTTTGTCATCTGCGTTTAATGGTGTTTAAATTTAAAAGGCCTCACTTATTTGGACATTAATGGTAGAGCTTTTAACTCGAGCTGAGATTTAATTAAATTTTGCTACTGGTACGAATATTAAAGTAGTCGTCACAACTTGGAGGTGAGATTATTGCTTAACAACTTAGCAAAACCCAGCAGCACAAAGCAATTTTTATATAAATTAAAATCATATTTTAGGAGTAGAAAATAAAAGTCTTGTTCTTTTGTCATGTCTTCCTAACTGCGCCGGATGAGTATGATATTTTTATATAGTAGTAAAAAAAAAAAAAATATATATATATATATAGTATATGATACATTGAAATTACGAGGCATTTTCTATACATAAAATACAATAAAGATAATTATAATTTTACTCACTAACGAATTTCAGAGTTAATAAAAAATTAAATAATAATAATAAACTCTGAAACATCTTTTGTGGCCAACATTGTCATTTCACTAGCCAACTCACATCCCACAACATCTCAAAATAAAAATTAAATAATAAATAATTTAATCCCCACAAAAACCAGTAACAAAGAAAGGAACTCTCTCTCTCCTTCCTCTCTCTGGAATATTTCCTTTCTCATCCATCCAAATTAATCCCCCTCTACTTAAATTAGAGAGAGAGAGAGAGAGAGAGAGGAACTTCTTATCACCAATATCACCACTTCCTCGCCCATCTCTCTAATGGCCGACTTCGATCGCACCTACCGCGACGACTTCCGCTCCCACGCCGATTTCGACCGGGGGCACGGAAGCGAGTTCGCAGCCTACGGCGGCGGAGAGCGGCGGCTCGAGGTCGTGAAAGGAAGCGTCTTTAGCGCCAGCCGTCCGCCGCCGGCGCCGCCAAGGGCGGTGGTGCCAGCGTCGTCTTCGGGGGCGTGGTGCTTCGGCGATCCGGAGATGCAGCGGCGGAGAAGGGTGGCGAGCTACAAGGTGTACTCGGTGGAGGGGAAGGTGAAGGCGTCGCTGAGGAAGGGGTTTCGTTGGATCAAGGGGAAGTGCTCCGAGATCATTCATGGATGGTAGATTTCCGGGAAAATTTAGTGATGGAATGTTGGGGATTGTATTTGTTCTTCGGATTTGGTGTATAATTTTAATCTTGAATTTTAGATTGCTAACTAGTTTTGTCGATTTGATCTCTTAATTTTTCTTCCAAACTCGTCTCTTTTTCGGTCATTTATTGGAGAAATTTTAGGTAATGCTATCGGAAGATTCAAAAGTAATCCCATAATCTCTCTCTAGGGAAATTTGCATTGAGCACCTTGCATTTCAGGCTTATTATTAACATCTCTTAAGTTAAAATCTAACGGACAGTTCAAACAACGTTCGGGTAACAATTTACCGTTTTTCCTGGACAACCGTCCTAGAAATAAAAAAGATAGCTGAGTTATTTTATCAAAGAAAGTTTAAACTAAAAGAAGTTTTGTTTTGCATATAAACCTCTTTGTCTTTGTATGTCTAGTATCCTTACATTTTTATCCAAATTAACCCCTCCATTTGCTGTAAACTAAGTGTGTCCGCCATATTACTGTAACAGTATGGGCGTTGTTAGATATTTTTAATCGGAAGAAGCAGGGATCAAACGGGAAAAAAATAAAATAAAAGGAAAATAGGGGGAGTAAAACAAGAAATTCTCTAATTTTGAGAAAATATAATGATTTGGTTCAAACTTGAAAGGAAGTCGGCAAAATATTCCGAACATGAACTGCTGCAGCCCACGCTGCGCTCCCTATCGACCCAATGATCCCGATAACTTTATCCTTCTCTCAAACCATTTTGCCTTATTCCCCATCGCCTTATTCGGATATGGCAGTTCGCCGCATTAGCAAGGAACTCCACGGCCTGATAACTCTCTAAAATCTCCACTATCCTGGCCACTATTCGCACTCTCAATCCATCCGCCTCTCCGAGGATTCCTCTCAACGCATCCTCCACCTCCGCCGCCGCCTCCGCCCTCGCCTCCCCGTTCCTAAGCCCGCCGTGCAACATCTCGAGCGCCAACAATGACACCACGCTTTCCTGCACCCTCGCCATCACCGCCGTCATCTCCCTCTCCACCGCCTCCGCCTCTCGCCGGAGCTCCTCCACCTCCCTCCGCTGCTCCGGCGACAGGTCGGCGGGGACGAACTGGAAGATGAGGGCGGGGTTGACGCCGGCGATCCACATGAAATTGCGCTCGAAGGGGGTGAGCCACGAGGGGGAGAACACGAGGAAGACGTCGCGGTCGGCGAGGCGGGACTTGGCGAGGTAGTAGGAGTGGTAGTGCTCGAGCGCGCGGGAGATGAGTGGGAGGTGGAGGTCGACGCGGTCACGGGGGACGGCGAGGAGGGAGGCGAGGAGGTCTTCTTCTTGCGCCACCCAGTTCTCGAAGAAGGACTCCATCGGTGCACATCGTTTAGAGTTTAACGTTTCAGAAATAAAGAATCAATTGTCTTCGGGGCGAAGGAAATAAAATTGTCTCTTTCTTGTAACGATGACGAGGACGAGGACGAGGACTGAGATGCTATATGAAATTAAAGAGAGGAGGAGATCGATCTAGGAAGGTGAAACGAAGGTGGTCGGGGTTGAGTCTTGTATTATGTTCTTTTGTGTTGGAATTGTTCGTCAGTTAATTAAAGATGGAAGTTTGTCGGGAATAGGCAGGGGTTTGGTCGGATGTTAGTAAACTAAGGCGGGGAAACAAGCGACGTCGGCGCAGTTACCTGTTGGATTGGGGCAGTTGATGAGTGTCTTTTCGCAGCGCCGCAGAGCCAATACAAGGATCACTTAGAGTGTTGCTCCATATATATCAGTAAAAAAGAGAGTTTTATTTATAATATATTTTAATTGTAGAGTGGCTGTAATTTTATCTTAACTTAAATATATAAGTGTTGATGATTGAGCTCTCTAGAACCTAGTCTGTTTTATTTTCTACATTAGATGCATACATTTTTATAAACGTAAGAGTTCTTTTTAGTGTAAATGCTCAACTAGTGTTATTTCTATAGTCTTAGAGAAGGGCTGAATGAATCGACCATTTCATTTTCACCAAAAGAGAATTAAGTAGCCACAAGGGAGATCTGCCTTCTTTTACATTGAATCATCTCTTTCAAATCCTGTAATGAAAGCACTAACTGAATTAACTACTTTTGGAGGGTAAATAACTGAACAATTCACCCATTATATCTTTGAACCCCACACTGTCGTCAGATATTTATTTACCTAGAAAGGAAATTAGCCCTTGAGAAAAGAAGATATCTAGCTTTTGGGGAACAAAAGAAACTCATATGAGTAATGCTCATTATGATGCCATGTAAATGAAGGCATGTATGCTCTTATTGCTGTTTTAAGTTTCTAGTGAAATAGGGCGTGATCCTTTTCTTAAAAAAAATGTGTAATCTTACTGCAGGAAATATAAACCAATGATGTTAAGAGAATAGAAACAATGCCAATGGACAATAATGATGAAGGCTTTAAGAACTGTGCAGCAAGTTGTTATCAGATTTGCTGGTTTCTTGCCCTCCAAATAATAAGAACCATTTCTGGGTGGCTTAACTACGGTAGAAATGCTCCTCCGATGCTCAATCCCGGACGACGCTGCTAAATAGTACGGGTAGCCATCTTGGACGTGCTTGAAAACTACAGAAATATATCAGCAAAAATCAGTTTCAAGAAACAGGAAATGAGGAATAAATAGAAGGAAAACAAAGTCCTAGCATGAATTTAAATATTAACTGATCTAATTTCACTTTCGTGCACTGCAAATCCCATGCAAAATTATAACACAGTAATTGCTACCGTAAGTTCACAGATGATGCATGAGAAGACCATTGGTTTTATCTAACAACAACTCGCATTACATGGCTCCAGAGTAATGCTAGGTTGCATTACTGTCGGTTCTAATAGTATCAGGGGTAAAAGTCCTTTTGCACTATTGTGGCATATATTGCTCTATACAAATCAAATGGCAAAAGAGAATTTTAACGGTAAGAAGCTGAAAGCATGACATATAGAACTAATAAGACAAGCATACCTCATGCTAACTGCCTCAACAAATTCCAGAAAGAGTGGTTGACCACAGACTGCACTTATTCCTCGGCACCATCTGTGCGTTGGAAAAGATGCATTCCTCTCCGTTGATCCACAGAGGCAGATTAAGATGAGATAGAATGAAAGGCCTGTTGATCAACTGGTTGTCCAAAATACTTCTGCAGAGTTTGATGTCCTAGAAACATGTAAAGTTTGAGGATTTCATTCAACTTCTGGAAAAATAGCATCAGACTGAATGCCATGACATGACACAGTATCTCTGGCAAAGATCTGCCTTGGCCTACTACTGTTGGATAGAAAAATGTGTATGCGTCGTTGTATTGCACGTCTTCCAGAAAGAGTTGACACCCCACCCCGTGAAAGCAGTGATGCAGCTCCATTATCCTCCTCTGTATGATCTCTAGGGCAGACATTTAGATCGATTTCTTGCAAAGAAGATTGACCTTCATATGATACTGATCTTTGGAAAGGTGTTACAGCATGTATATTTGTTGGATTATTTGCTTCAAAGCTACCAATTCCTTGATCAGTCATTCTGTCCTGTAGTTGAGATGATCCCTCTGCTGCGGATCTACAACATTGGCAATACCAATTACCTTCAGGTACTTCTCTCCCAAGGCCGACACAGTATGTATGTGCAGGGGAATCACAGATATCACAAAGTAACATGAGATAATCTTCTTCACTTGTTTGGCATTCCATGCATACAACATTCCAATATGGATCTAGGATGCCCCTTATTTCTTCTTCGGATGGTTGGTAGACCTGTTACCACACATCAGTGAGAACAAATTATAAGATATGAGTGAACAGCTAATATACTTGAAATATGATCCAGAAAAGGTAGGAGAATCTATCTGTTTAATAATTACCAAGATCACAGCATGTTAAAAAGAAGATGAGGAATATCTCCTGTTGATTACCATATTGTTTGATAGCCAGAAAATTAACATCATTTTCACTGAAAAACATCAGCTATTGGTTCCATATCAAGTACAAGCAATCGTATCCAAAAAGAGCCCATTTCCTGACTGGTCACAGGAAGGATTAAGAAATACCGTCCTTCCTGCTTGCTACTCATGGCTACATCTCGCCAAATGGTGGGCAGAAGTTAAAAATAAAGCTGATATAATTATTATTTTTTAAACGGGAAAAAGGTTTATTTTTGCATGGATGACAATAATCAACCTTGTCAAAGAAAGTGAAGCATCTGGATGTAAATTTCTCCAGCGAATTAAAATGTTATGGCACGACTATTCACACTAATCTAAAAGCTTAGATTGTGCTAGATATCTAGTTTTGACAAAATGGGTTAACCTTTTCTCTTAATTATCAATTGTAGTCTGAAACAGCATAACAAAGGCAGAATATTTAACACCATATATAACTTAAGCATATCATGATAATCACACCAAGGAGAACGTAGCTGTCCACACAAACAATCACCAATGCTATTTGAAGATTGTTGCCTCATAGCTAGGTTAAACAGATTGTATAGGGCCAATATCAACAAGAGCAGGTACTTCACAAACAAGTCAAGTTAAATGACATGTTGTTGTATAAGAAATTTTCTAAACTAAATGAAGCTAGTAAAGCTCAAATTTGTTAAGGAACAAACTATAGCAAAACAAAGCTGTTTAAATTACGCTTAATTACGACAGAAACAAAAAAAATGCTAACCTGATCACGCTTCTGCACCTTGACAACTGTCTTCTTCATCCTGAATCCTATCTCAGCCCTCAATGACTTGGTAATCGATGCAAACCTCCTTTTGCACACTGGGCACCTCGATTCTACCTTCGACCATGCCATGATGCACGCGAAGCAGAAATAATGCGCGCAACAATCCAGAACCCCTTGCACCGTCCCTATCTGCTCCTCCGACAAGCAGATTCCGCAAACCTGCATACCCGAATCATCTGCCTCTTTCCCCTTACCCTTCTCTTCACCCATCCTTCCGGTAAAGAATCTCGTCAACTGTGGCTGATTCAGGACTCTTTTAACTCCCAGATCTCTCAGTTCTTCTTCTGAAACCACGTATTCAGAATCTGATGATTCTGATCCGATCGTCCTCCTTTTCCTCCCCTTCTTGCTCTTAGCCCTTCCCTTGTCCTTCACAGTTGGATTCTTCGATATGAACTCATCATCATGTGTCATGTATTGGGAATTATAGGTATCGGAATCCAAAGATCGTCTCTTTTTAACTGCTGTTGAATTCATCCTCTTCCTCCTAATATTCCTACCCTTCTCCTGCTCTCTGCTCATTCTCCTCTTCTTCTTATTTGAAACCCTAGATTTCCGCTTCTTTCCGGATATCTTGCTACGAGAAATCAAAGAGACTTCTTTTCCTTCCTCCTCCTCCTCATCCGGCGCGAAATCCTCGTCCTCATAATCCTCCTCCTCTTCGTCTTCTTCCTCATATGTCAAAACCTTACCTTTCCGGCGGCGAAATCGAGCCGAGACGCCATTTTCCTCGTCTTCGTCAAACAAAACGCTCGCCTCCGTGATCCTTTTTCTGCCACCTGAGGACTTCCTTCTAGTATTCGATCTGGAAATCTCTATCTCTTCCTCCTCCTCCTCCTCGTCTCCCAACTCCATCTCCTCCTCATCTGAGGAGAAGACCAAGGACTCGTCCGAGCTCTCGGATTCGTCGACATCCTCTTCTCCCACAATGTACTCCTCGTCGTCATCGTCCCCCGCCTTCCTCCGACCATTCGCTCTTTTGCACATGATTCCCCTTTCTTGTTCCATATTACCCACAAGGACCTAAATAACAACTAAACTATAAAAACATGCAATTCTCATGGACCAAATTGAAAAAAAAAGGCGAAAAAAACGAACTATATTTTTACAATAAGCCCCCTGAATGTACCTGTTCTATGCTATTTTCCTACGTACCTCAGCAAAGATGGTTGGATGCAGGAAGCAAAGGCGAGAGAGCAAAGGGAAGGGAGGCGGGTGGAGCGGTTTTATTCGTACGAGTTGAGATCGTCCGAAATTACCAGAGTACCCTCATGTAACTCCAAGCGCACCCGATTTATTTCACGAGCTATGGGTTGGAGAGAAGTGGGGCCTGCACCTCTTTCGCATTTTTGTGGCTCAAAAGCGCGTGGGTGAGACCCCAAGGGTGAGAATTGGACGAGAAGTATCCCGGGACACGGAAATCCATACAAAACAGTGGGCTGTTGCCTGTTATGAAACTAAACCTGCGTCCGCCCGCCACCTGTAATGCCCTAGCTGATTGGTCAAAAGGGCAGCCGACCAGATTTGACAAGTCTAAATTGTTTTACAAAACGTTACGTTTAACACCTTCTAATGTCTCGTATCTAAATCACACGCTTTCTTCTTTGCCAAATCCATGAGCATTGCATGTTTTTATAGTTGGTAATGTTGCACGAGTAATAAGAACACCAGATCGGCAGTAAATGGGGGAAAAGAGGAAACGGGAATATAATCCAAAACAGTGGCGATGAGTCTATGGACTGCACTATTTGAACTCTGAAAACCATATTCAACCTTAAAATGAAACAGTTTTGAGTCTTGATCTAGAGAGTAGAGGCATTTGCTCATATTGAAGCATGAGATATTCATAATTCTAGCAGCTCGTATTTTGGTCAGGCACTTCTGTTTAGCTAGGTCCACCTCATCCCCAAACAATGCATCCAAATGATGCCTCAACGCACATCCCATGATCTGCATTTAGTCCTCGGCATCCCCAAACAGTGCATCCAGTTGATGCGTCATCGCACATCCCATGATCTATTCTGCAAACCAATCTAGAAAGGGTTCAATCACCCAACCACTGTAACCATTTGGAAGACACCCTCTTTATCTTAGATAGAGATATCAGATATGGTAATGGCAAAATCCATATCCATGTTCATTGTCTATATCTACATAATGTTTTAAACCATATTGGTATAATAGTATAGTACTTCTCAACTCATACATGCATCGAATGTAGCCTGTGTTATTCTAGTAGCAGTTACAAGCCGTCAGCCCTGAAAACAGTCGGATTGCCGCTAAAGCTTGCCAACCACATTCAGAGCATATGGGTCCATGTAATTTTAATGCGTCTAAAAAGGCAATCGTCTAAGAAGTTTCATGTTTGAAGAACTCTTTATCATTTTCTTTCTTGTCACCACCCTCTTGGCCTCGTGCCGTGCATTGTTGAACTGAATCAAGTCTTAGAAATGTGTAGTAAGGAATCTCTCAATCAGATTAATTGTCTTTCATCCCCATATAAGCAATTAATATTACAATCATCGTCTCTCAAATAGAATCTAATTTATACTAGTTTGTCGCAACTCTATCATTAAAAAAGAGAGTCAAAACACCTCCCAACTATGTTCATATGACAAAATTATAACTCTGTAAAGTTTTGAATCACATGCTTACCTATAAGACAATATTTTTATTTGAGGATACCTGGCAATCATATTAACAAACTAGAAGCAGTTAACCATCAAGATACAGTATGTGCCTGATATCCTTTTTCATGTTCCAATAGTACATAATCGACCTAAAAAATCAAGAGCAATCACTTTCTGGAATACCCAAGATCAAGTACTTAAATTTCCTCCTCTGGTTTTACTTATTGAGTTTCACATAGCAATTCACCCCTATTTTTGTCTAAAACTGTAGTAATAAAATATGAAGTAAACATAAAATTCACACGATCATTATCAAGCAGAAAAGAGAGAAAATAGGATACTACAAACATCCAGATCTGAGTAAAAATTACTTGGATATCGAGTACTTGCTTGACTGCAATTAATTCAATGACTAGATGGAAAGACACTTAAAAGAAATGAAATCCTCCTAAGTAGACCACAGCATGCACATTGGTTAATAGTTCATACGTCAAGTTTGTATACTAGTCAAGAAATATAAGAGAGCAGTTTCCCACATCCCAGTCAAGATGAGTTACAATATCTTATTCTATCCTTACTCCAACTTGACTGACAAAAGTAATAGTATATTGACCAACAACAGCCAATTCAAACTACTTTTTTCCAATGAGATTTTATTACTTATGTCTATCATTGTTCACTCTTATAGATTATAGCTGAAGAATATAAGCTGAAATTATATTTTTTCTTAAATCTTGCTGAGTAATACTCACATGCTCAAAGTAGCTCAAAGAAGTTTGTGAAGCCCAGTAGCTCAATATTGCATACAGTTAAATCATGAGCAGGGGCTAATCAAGCATACCGCAAACATATCCATCTATTTTTCTTTGATTAATCCAACAACGTTAACCATACATGAGAATTTGTGTTCTAATGTAAAAGAAAAAATTTACTCCAAGAATTCACAATTGGTGGTGTGATCAAAAGGAAGGAGCTTTATTCCTTTCAGTAATAATAGAACAGAGAGAAAATTTTATACCTCAGCAAGAAGTCCAGTTCTTGTGAGTACTAATGAGCGCCGAAAGAAGCCCAGCTGAAGACATCAATAGAGGAGTCGTAAACAACCCCTTCCCATCCCTCACATCTCCGAGCGCCATCAAACCATCTGCCAAATCCTGGACGATCGAGAGTTGCTTAAGCAACAATTTACCCCTTAATCTCTCAATCTCATCAAAATTCGACCGCTCGATCTCTACTTCGATCAAAGATCGAATCTTTCCCATCTCTTTCATCTTCAAGACGATGCTTCCGAAGTATCCGATGAGCTCGGCCCAAGCGCTAATCTTTTGGAGCCTTGGCAAGAGATCCGAGGGGAGGAGGCCGGATTTGGAGAGCCAGACGAACTGCTCGACGAAGTAATAGATGCCCTCGCCTCCGTAGGCGACGGCGGCGAGGAGGCGATCGGAGGGGGTTGAGGGCAGGGTTCCGGCGGCGCGGAGGGCGTTGAGGTCCTGGACGAACTTGCCGAGGCGGAAGGCCTTGCGGCTTAAGCCGAGGCTAGACTCGAAGGACTTGAGGCGGGGCGCTAGGGTTTTGGATAGGGAAGGGGAGGAGAGGGCGATCTTGGCGGCGTAGCGGGAGATCTTGAGGAGCTTATCGACGCCGTCGCGGCGGGCGAGGTAGGCCTCGAGGTGGAGGAGGAAGTCCCGGTCCGGCGACTTCGCCGGTGGCGGAGGCGGAGGAGGAGGAGGAGAGGAAGGCTTGGAATTGGGGGAGGGTTCGGATATCTCGGCCATGGATTCGAAGGGAATAAGAGATCGGCGGGAGAAGAGGGGGGAGTTTGGCGAGTAAAAGTAGAAGGGAGAGTGATCAGTTCCGGGCGTAATACGGCACACCACTCGGAGTTTGAAACTGTAGAGAATGATACATAAATTGTTTTTGTTGATTAGATACTAAATTAAATATAATATATATCAGGAGTGTTTTTAAAAAAAAAATCAAAATTGTCGTCTTGATAAATAATTTATTATTTTCTATTGTTCAATGGTCTTACTGTCTTAAACCGCTCTAACTCTTGAATAACTGAAATAAAAGGATGAGATTGCTTTCCTTAGACTATAAATAAATCTTCAATTCATTTGGTTTGGCAAGAGTGAACGACTCATACATTATATTTGGTGTTTTGCAGAATCGACACGTTTTCCGAGTCTATTCCTTTTTATGATTGCAGTATTCATGATCCAGACTCCAGAGAAAGCGATCTTCTTGGTAGTCTCAAGTCTCAACGGTTGTTTCATCTCTTTTTCTCTCCCAGGATAAATGCAAGTAGCTCCAATCGAGCCTTGTTAAAGCTTGAATTTAACTTAATTTTAAGTTTAATTTAAAATGTTATGTTTGAATCGATTACATCTAAATCAAATCGAGCTTATTTCAAGTTGAAATTAAAATTTAAATTATCTATACTTAATAAAATAATATCAAACATATAATCAGATTTAATATTATAAACTAATAAATATAGATCGAATCTTATAGAGCGAGCCTGCGCTCAAGTTCGTCTTTAAAGACTGATCTAATTAATCAAGCTTGATTCATTTCAAACATAAGTTAAACCACGTAGCTCGAGCTGGTTTTATTATTACGACGATACTTCCTTTTCTTAACTCTAATCTTATCTGCAACTTGCTATCTTCGATTCTTCATGATGGACGTACTTGGATAAGGTTGATACGTTATCTCCACTGCAAAAATCTGCAAGCCTTGCAGCTTCGTATCACTGGCATATATGTCAACCAACTACCACTGACAGAAAGCATTGAGGAGATGGTGTTATTTGCCCAAGTCTCATTCTTTTTCTTCTTATTAAATACTTAGTTTAGGCGTTGAAATAGTCATAGATTTCTCTCAGATAACGGTGCATTTTGTAGTAGAAGAACATGCCCACCTCGGCAAACCTCGCTGGAGACCTGTTAACATATTTTATTAAGTCATCGCACGAACTTAGACTATATGCTGTATGGATGCATATATGCAGGACATTCTCTCATCCTTTCTTCACGACTTGGGTTTTTTACCTTCTGCTAAGTCTTGTATGAGATATTGAGAGTACTTTTGGTGTTGCAGTGGTGAGCCCATGAACTGGAGCTAAAGAGCAGGTGGGAGACCATCAACTCACTTTTCTTGGTGATCTCAGAGAGTGTTTCTAACTTTGAATGCCAGCGAGAGAATGAATGAATTAAGAGAAGAAGAATTCAAAAGGAAAAGGTGGTTCCTTGCATGGAACTCGCGTATAATTTAGACCAAAGTCCCTTTAGATGATATGTATATTGTTATAATTTATATTAGCAGTGATCCATTGCTACGCCTTTTTTATTTGTTTCTTTTTCAACACTAACTTTTATATATACTCGCAATCATCATATCATGAAAAACACATAATTAATAGTTATCTAATTTCCATTAAATTAAACTGGGATTAAAATTCCCATCAAATGTCTTAATCATAGAACGAAGCAAAAGCTTAATTGCTTCTAAAGGTAAGACTTTGCAGCTTGCACCACCCGTCACGCTCGGTGATAGCGGAGGAAGTTACAAAAGGAATAGAATATATAGCTGTAGTTTTCTAAATAACCCCCTACCTTTTGGTATTATTGCAAAGATTTACCTCCGTGTTGCGAAAGAAATAAATAAATAAAAGGAGTAATTGTGGAATATGTCTGAAGCATCGGTAGTCATTCACAAAAAAGCCCAGCAGGAAAAAGATGGATGACATCCGCGTTGGTGGAACTCAATTGGGACAGCTAGGGAGCACCAAAGCCAGGAAGTACGTGGGCCCCATCATCAAACGTGGCCCACCTCACGTGGCCACGTCAGCTCGTCCCCCTCTCCGGCGGTGCCGCGTTCCATGGAGGATATCCTCCTCCACCGGCGCATTATAGAATGGTGCCTCGACGCGTCGCAAGACCACGCGCAGCTCGCTCCCGTCCGTCGATCATTGATCGGGCGGATGGGATGCGTTCAACTGTGGGACCACCGTTGAAGTCTGCGGGTATCCAATGCCCGGAGAATCGGAGATCTATTAATGCTTGGCAAATGACCTGTTTTACCCTCCTGTTTTTGATAACGACGAGCGTATCCAATCAAAATTACCTGGGTGGGCCCCCCAAGTTGCTAATTAGTATTACTCTAAACTAATCAAAATTAAGAGGATGACTATTATTTATTGTCCTTGTTTCCCACCATATTCATAATCTTTTTCGAAACATATATATATATATATATATATATATATTAGATATTAGTCATTTTCATATTTATCTGTTTGGTTTCAAATGGACTAACCCTCAACGATGACAACCCGACACATCCTTTTCCACGTTATCGCAAAATTATATAAGTTTATATCCGCTATAATTTCATCTTATATGTAAAGCAACAGACAAAATATACACAAATAATTTTAAAATAAAAAATAAAAATAAGGGATAATTACCTCTTGACTCTAAATTATTGCTAGTTTTTATATATATCTCCTCATTTACTTATCATATAGCATTAACCATATTTAATTATGTAAAGATTTTGAAATGCTTCTTCTTCTTTTCTTTTTTTTAATTTTAAGGAGCATTTTTAATTTTATTCTTTATAAAAAAAAAGATAAAAAGAAATTATCCTTATAAATAATTATTTAATACTTTCTGTCAATGAGTTGGAGAGAATAAATAATAATTCATAAGATTCAATTATAATCATCCTTATAATTTACATCTATTATCCTAAACACTTACTTATATAAACCTTTTAGAAATTCTGTTCGATCCTACTTTTGCTTTTAAATTATAATCGAGCATTGGCTAACTTAATACTATAAGGAGTGAATATTCCATATATTCTTTCAGGCAATAAAAGAAGAGGAAAAAGAAAAAGAAAAAAAAAACAGAGAGGTCAGAAAATGATAATAAACTCAAAATTGAGGGTTTGATTTGTAAAAAGGAAATCAGAAAAACAGTTGCAGAGCTCCGGCCTTAATCATAAGGGTAATTTTGTCATACAATCTCCCTTTCCTTCCTCAAAAGCACGCGAATTAGCGCAGGAGCCGCAGGGGAGAGCACAACTGGAAGGGAAGAGAACCCAAACCAAACCCTTTTTCTCTGTCTCGCATTCTCTCCAAATTATTTTCTGTTGTCTTCTCTTACCAATTGCCATTACCCAATTCCCTCTTCTCCTCCCTCTCTCGTCCAAATCTCCGAATCCGGAATCCGTGGGCTTCTTAATCTACCTCTCTATTCTCTCCTCGATTTCTTCGCCCATTTGGGCCCCATCCCTTCCCATCTTTCCCTAATTCCTCCCCCAAATTCGACCATCCCCTGTAAAGTCGTTTATTTTCGAGTTCTTGTTCCAATCTGGGTTCTTGGAAGAACTGGGTCGAGATCAAGATGCGTGCTTGAGATGAGATTTGGGAGGGAGATGGAAGTGGATTAGGAAATTTGTCTCTTTGGAGGGGACCAGGGGAGTCCTCGGCGATGACCACCGCCACCGAGACCCGTCCTCGAGATCCGAGCGCGAGGCCGGTCCCCCTAGCTACCCTCATCGGCCGCGAGCTCCGCGCCGACAAGTCCGAGAAGCCCACCATCAAGTACGGTCACGCCAACTACGCCAAGAGGGGCGAGGACTACTTCCTCATCAAGACTGACTGCCTCCGTGTCCCCGGAAACCCCTCTTCCGCCTTCTCTGTCTTCGCGGTAATCCCATTCTTGCTTCAATTCCCGTTCTTTTTCGCATCCTTCATTTCTTCGTTTCTGTTCGCGATCAATTTCCTTGGTTTTGAGCTATAGGTCTTTGATGGCCACAATGGAGTCTCAGCGGCGGTGTTCACAAAAGAGCACCTTTTGGATCACGTCATGAGTGCGGTCCCTCAGGGAATTAATAGGGAGGAATGGCTGGAAGCGCTCCCTCGGGCGCTTGTCGCTGGTTTTGTGAAGACCGACATAGATTTCCAAAGGAAAGGTGAGATTTTGGGGTTGACCAATCTGTTCTTTTTTGTGTGTCCCGACGAGGGAAGAAAAGTCTTAACTTGGATTATTCCGGCAGGGGAGGTGTCGGGGACCACCGCTACGCTTGTTGTAATTGATGGGTTCACAGTCACGGTGGCATCGGTCGGTGATTCTCGGTGTATACTGGATACGCCGGGGGGTGAGGTCTGTCTGCTTACTGTGGATCACAGGCTAGAGGAGAATGTGGAAGAGAGGGAAAGGGTGACTGCCAGTGGAGGAGAGGTGGGAAGGCTTAATATTTGCGGTGGCAAGGAGGTATTGTGTAAATAAAATTTCATTGCTAATCTTAAGGGCAATTTATTGTGTTTTGGTGGAAATACTTATCTCATTGAGGTTCTCTTCAGGTGGGGCCTCTCCGATGCTGGCCGGGTGGATTGTGCCTTTCGAGATCAATTGGGGATATGGATGTAGGAGAGTTCATCGTCCCTATACCACATGTCAAGCAAGTGAAGGTAGGGTGTAGATCGAAGCTGCTTGTTTGTTGTGCTCTAGTTTGTTTGTTTTTTTTTTACATGTTTTCTTTCTTAATTATTAGCTATCAAGTGCTGGAGGACGGCTAATAATCGCATCTGATGGCATATGGGATGCTTTGTCATCGGAGATGGCTGCAAAGGCTTGCCGAGGATTACCTGCAGATCTTTCTGCTAAGATTGTTGTTAAGGTGATGCAAAGCGTACATGACTTGCCTATTGGTATTCATGAAGTTACACATGTTCCTCCTAATATTGTCATACTAACGGTCAAGGTCATCTAACCGAATTTTTTTCTTTTTTCCCATTTGGCTGATTTAGGAAGCTTTGAGAACAAGTGGTTTGAAAGATGACACAACTTGCGTAGTTGTTGATATCATTCCATCTGATTATGGTGTCCTACCACCATCTCCAAAGAAGAATCAGAATAAGTTGAGATCACTAATTTTTGGCAAGAAGGTACAAAATAGTTCTGGTAAACTTGCAAACAGACTTTCTTCTGTTGGAGCTGTCGAGGAGCTATTTGAAGAGGGATCTGCTATGCTGGAAGAAAGGCATGTTTTTATTTACTTCAATAGTATTCATTCTAGCATCCAGTTTTTCTGTTTATTTATGCTGTCGTATGTTGACTATGATGCTCCTAATTCATTCACTTTTTGACAAAAAAACTTATTTCAGTACAAAACTTTTTATTTATTCCTAGATTGTGGTTCTTCCACTATCACCACTTAAAGTTGCTCACTTATTTCTTATAAAGGCATGATGTATGAGATTCTTATAAGTTATAGTAGTTGAAAGTAATAGAAGGGATAAAAAAAGCTTTACTTTCCCCTTCTATAGGTATATATTCTTTATTTCAGTATGACATGTTTTACCCTTTCTTTTCTTCCTTGTTCTAACAAAAAATTCTTGTTTCAGACTTGTCTTAGCTATGCTATTCTTTTAATTGATTGTTTCAATTCTTAATTAATAATGCAATTGAATGATGCATTTGTCATCGGGAAATGTTTTTATTTACCAATATATATGAAAATAAAAATTTAAAGATGCTTTTCTAAATTGAAAGGTGTCTTAAGCTGTGTCATCAGGAGATGTCTTGCTATGACACCATTGTTGTAAAATGGTGGTGATGCTGAATGAGAAGTTTCAATATAAGTTTGTTAGTAGAAATGAATCATGCATGTTTTTTGCAGATTACTGAAAGTAAAGGAGGTGCTAGCTGTAAAAGTTAACCGACTTGTCTATAACATATTAGCATATATGATCAGTGTTTATCTGAGAGATTGCACATTCTGGGCACTCGCATCTGTGGTTTCCTATCTTAGACCTTACATACTAGTGCAGTAGAACAGTAGTAAGTTTTCACGTGTTAATTACTTGTATGTACCTAATTCCAATTTGATATCATTCTGGAGTTATTGGTCTTTGCTGGTACAGATCTAAATAGAGTTCAATGCCAATGTAAAATCTAGCCAACCATTGAGGACCATAGTGTAACTGAAGAATAATATTTCATTCAATTTCAAAGTGAAATATTGGAATACTTGAAATACCCCCTAACCGATAGTCACCTAGTCTATCTTAAGGGTAGGAAAATAGGTAGCTATCGTGTTGGGCAATCAAGCTATTGGCCTGTAAAGCATATCAGATTGGGGTGCTCACAGAATGATGAGGGTATATTTGACATCAAACGAGTTAGCTTTTGTTTGTGATAAATGGTAGGGCATTATGAAGACATTAAATTTAAAATAGAGAGATTGTTTTTTATAGGAGTAAGAAACAAATTATAAAGCAAAATTTAGTCCAAAAAGTAGGGTGTTATAAAATTACTTTATAAATAGAGAAAATAATGATGGTCATGCCGACTAGCATGGGGCATGCCAGTCAGTACATACCATGTCGGCGGTGTACAGGCACGTGGCACGAGGGGTGCCGCAAGGCCCCCTTCTAGTAGTGATTTGCTCGCCGTTGAAATCAGTCATCGAGCTTTTCGTCGTCGTCGATGTTCACGTGTTGAAGATTGTCGATGAAGTGCCGCTCCTATCCACCGCGTCGGCGCCCACGTAACCTACCTGAGCTCTTCTTCCTCTTCGAGCTAGGGCATCGGCATTGGAGCGGCAAATGCGAGCGGAGCTTTATCGACGATTTCTAGCACGTGAACGACGATGAGGTTGGCAACGAGTGGCGACGATGACGAGGTCAAAGAGTGAAGGTGAGTGAATAGTCTCGCTCCTCTTTTTCTTTCCCTCTCTTGCAGCGCAAGCCATCCTTGGAGAAAAGTTGAACTTCCTTTTTGGGTTTTTCACCTTTCAAGTTGAGATGAAAGCTGCCTTATATAGGGTGCTGTTGAATATGAATACAACCTTTTCTAAATAGAGTTGAAACTCAGAAACATGCTTGTAGATTATTGTTGAGCTAGCTGACTCATAACTGGCATTAAGTTAGTAGATTATTGTTGACTACACTACTTAACCTGCGGGAAATCCTCGTCGATCCTAAGCAAGTCTGTGGTCTCCCTGGAACTGTAAGAAAGTATCCTCAAGTGTGGTAAACGGGAAAGATAACCCCTTGTTCCACATTTTTTCAATGCATGTCATTTTATCCTTTTTGGTTCATTATCGTTTCTATAGGTTGTGATTCAAGATGATTGTACGACTGAAATTAGTTTCAGCAAACAGCATGAGCAGCAATTAATTTGAAAGAGACATGGGTACTTCTTTTAAATTGGTTCTGGAATTTACTGATTTCTGTTTGATATTTTTTCCTTAATCTGTGCGACTTAATATATTCAAGCAGACTTTAAAGTGGCTAATTATTTCTTCTAGTCATAATAGGATTTATTGTTTTATGCATATAATCATGTGCCGCACATTCATTACTTCATGATTGTCGGGAGTTCACAGTTCACTATTTGTAATGGAAAATGTTCTCATCTTTTTAATTGTTAAAAGTATTGGTATGCAAGGTCTATTAGTATCTCTTTAATTGTCTCAAATTCTTTTGAAGGCATAACTCTCTTAAATTGTTGTTGAGCACCATATATCAATGTATTGGCAGTCTTTTTTCCTTATACATGTGTTTAGAAGTGGTACTTGTAGGATGTCATCTGTATTGCCTAGAAAGAACTCAATACTGTGTTCTATCTTTGCTATTCCATAAATTTGATGTTAACTGAGAGTTCTCTCATAGGTTGTTTCTTGAAGTCATCTATATTGTCTGTTTTCTTGTAGGTTGGGTATCCCATCAAAAGTAAATTCAGCCCCTTATCGATGTGCGATCTGCCAAACGGATCGTGTGCCAGAAGAGGACTTATCCACCTACTGCTCAGCCACATCGACGCAATCGGAAGGCCCTTACCTATGCACTGACTGCTGGAGAAAGAAAGACGCCATGGAAGGAAAAAGACGGCCTCAACAGTGAGCAGAGCGGAGGTGAAAATTACTGAATAGTATAACTTTAGGTTTATCGAATGCGAAGTGTTCTGGTTCGGTGTTGTGTTATGTGTAAAAAAAGGTGAATAAACTGTTTGTTGTTCAAAGTTATTGTTTGGTGATGTTAACTGCAGTAGCAGCCTCGGTTTATGGTAGTTTGATTACTAACCACTCTGTATTTGTAAGGAAGATTGTTGAGACATTCATATTTTCAGGCAAATTTCATGACCATCTGTTTAACGACACCAAGCTCGTATTTTCTAGGAATCCAGTAGTGTTGTAAAGAGAACGCCTAATACAAAATCCGGTTTCTTGTAAAACACTGTTCTACTTTTTGTTTGTTTTCAGAGAGTATTTTTAAGGCACTCTTTGTTTTATTAGCTACTCTTATTTCTTTTAATCTTGAATATGGTACCTTAAACAGATTTAGACAAATTAAATGTTTGATTTAGAGAATTTCATTAATTTTTATTTGATACAAGTGGTCATAAAACGAGAATAAGAACTAAGAGATGAAGCTTTTATAGTGGAGATAAGAGAGATAGGACAAAACGTCAAAAAAGAAGAATTGAAATGAAAGTCAATTGAAAATTTTACTATTAAAATGATTCAATTTGCTACTCTATACTAGATTTTAGGAGTAGCAGGTTGACACTAGTCCAATTTAAGCATTGTAATTGACTACAAAATCAAGTTAGTGTTCACTAACCTGATTTAAGAGAACTCTTAAACCCGATCCAAGAGCATCATGAAAATTACCCATGGTACTTTGTAACATATATATATGAACTTATATTCTATCCATTATTAGTTTACTTTTTCCTCCTCAGGAGCATTTAAGGTTAAGATCATGAAGCACCATTTACTGTGTCTGATTTCAAGCGGGAGACCGATCGAGTATAATAGGTTAACTTGATGCAGAAGAAATTCCATTGCAACATTGCAGATCAATAATTAACAGCAATAGATAGTGTACTTATGCCACTCTAATATCTGACTTCTGCTTTCTTCCTAAGCATTTCTAGAGAAGTTCAGGATAAAAGAGACAAAAAAAACATACAATGGGTAAATTATTAGGAAAAGAGAGTCCGATAGAAGCAGCTTTTCTTTCAAAATATGCATACTGCCCCAAGGGTGGCCCCTTCGATCCGATACTAACCTTACATACATATAACATATTTGATGCTGCATAATAGAGTCTAAATTTTACATTCTCTGGCTTCAATATTCCGTGTGTAAAGAAGTCCAGGAGCAGCACAGCACAGCACAGCAGGGATGCCAGTTTGCAGGTTGATCTTTAGATCCTCAAGGAAACCTGCTGCTATCAAAAGGAAAAGAGTTCTTTCACAACGTGTCATCAAATATCGTCGACAGCACAAGCTCGCGCACAAATCGACTCCTTTCAGTCCTCTCTTTCCGATCCTTATCAGATAGAGATGGTTCAGTTCTGGAGGTACATAGAAAATTCAGTCAGATGTTTAGAACCATAAAGATATGTAGAACATGGAGTTAGTGATTATGTAGCTAAAATCACAGCATGATTCTATGAAATAAATAAAAGAGACTTCCATTTATGATTGGAAACTAACAGATTATGCTTTCTGCTCTAGGGGAAAAAGAACAGGATAACAACAAAACTAGGCCTGCTCTAAATGAACTTGGAAAAGAAAAGGAGCCAGAACAAAAATGCTATGAGCTTGCACTGTTTGTAATCAGATTTGAATTTCAAATTAGAATAATGACAGAAACAAAAGCTCTATCCAAGGAACTTTGCCTTTAATTTCTCTTGTACACATGCTACAAGCGATGCAAATATATTCCTATATTGACTATCAATACATCATTGTCACTTGTCAGACAGCGAGGTGCTGAATCATTGTGCCATCAGAAGTAAACAAGAATTCTTCATCATATCAGAAGAATACAGAACTTATCTCCTACAATATGCTGTCAAGTGGCAACATCTTGCCAATATAACCAACCAAGAAACCTAATCATCCTAGAACTTTTTCTGCTGAGACAATCCAATACTCACTATAACCAAAACCCGACTTTGAACTTCGCAAACTTATCCAGAAGAAGTCAGTACTTAATTTTCAAAAGGCTAAACTAAAACCATCCAAGTCTGTTATCTTCCAATGATATAAAAAGGAAAGGCATGTCTAGAATCATGATTAAAGACCATCAGCTTAGAGGAAAGCTTGATATAGATATCCAAGTGAAGCTAAGCTCAAGTGAAACTTTGCACTAAAAAGCATCCAGTAGAGTGTTGTATACTGCACAGAGTGAAAATTCCATATTGCTAATAACAACCTATTCTTTACAAACATAAATTAGAATACATATAGTACAGCATCATAATCTTTCCCAAAAGAGAACTGAAGGTGAGATATTTTATATCAAATATGCACCAGGGTACCATATGGTTCACTCCACACTATTTTAACTCAGTTTATTTCCCTTCAAGGAGCTGACTTCTTACATCAGGACCAACCTATAATAATTTTCAATGCAAATGATTATCAAAGTAAATTTTCATTTAGTGCATTGCTAACTTTACTATACTGAAAATACAATGACAGACCATGAAGAAATTGGCAGATCCATCTGGCTTCTTCCTTAATCCTATTTAATTATTACTAACTTGACATCTCACCAGCAACTCCTCCATTGGACATACAATCAACAAAAAGCAAGTAAACCTTTTCTCCAAGGGACCCATATTTTCTTTGCTATCCTTGTAATGAGAAAAAAAAGAACCCTGATACTGTGCAAAGATCTCTCCACCTTTGAAAATTTACAGCAACAAGTAACTATTAATAGCAACTAATAGTCTGCATTTATCACTCATTGAATGGCAACTGCCAAATGATACACGACATTATTCAAGGAGAGAAATTATTACTCTTAATCACACAACCATCTTCTAATGAATGAAATCTATTGCTCGCTACTAAAAGGCGCTGGAGTAAATTTTCAAAAGCAAAAAAAAAAACCTATGAGACATAACATTCTTCAAAGAAATAAACCAATCACTATATTACCATATTTTAAATTTCAAGCTCCAAAGTCCAAGAACAAATCACTACTTAAAACCAATGCTGACATAAGAACTTACACAATTTTGCATACTAAGCTAATCAAATTTCTAGCGGGCGCAACTTGGTGCCATGGAAAGGCCTGTTCGTTGTGTCTAAAAGGTCATGAGTTCAACTTATGGAAACAAGCTCTTCAAAATAGGCTGAAAAATAGGCAAAAGAAGTTGGTTAAGTAACTACTTCTAACCCAACTGACTCTTAACACTCATATACCAGCCCAGTGGCATTCTCCAAAAAGAGAGCAAACTAACATAGATTCTCCCTTTTTTGGAATCTACGAGTCTAAAAATCTAGCCTTTTATATTACCAACAATAATTTTCTCAACTAAATTAAATGTCCACAATGCTGACATCCTGCATAAAAAAAGCCTTAATCTAACTATCTAAACTATTAGCTACTATTGAGAAATTGTGTACAACATTGATGGTAATCAGCTATTGAATCAATATTATTTTAGTATCACTGCACTTCGTCTTCAACTTATAAGCATGTGATAAAGATAAACCAAGTGCTTCACAGATTATGATGTAGAATATTCAATCACAATAATCATATAATGTTTTTCACACATGCCATTTCAACCACTACCATATGTGAACTCATTTAAAAAACTTCAAAGAGAGCTGGTGTTGGACAAGATCACAATATGTGAAACTAACATAGAAGTTGTCTCTCAGAAAAAATGTTGTCCCTAATATAGGATAGATACTTCATTGTAAAGATAAAAACAGATCAGATAGTGGTATCCATATCCATATTTACTCTTCGGATACGGATCCAGATCTGGATTCAGAGAGTGAATGAATAGTGAACTTAATTATCATGTCCGCTAAGTACAAGTATGGATGTGGATTGTAAATCAGAGATATCAGTATTCATTTTCTGAATCTATAAAAACTTATGATATAATTACTCAAATCTATATATAATCAGTAAATATAAGAAAACTAGATTATAAATTCATATATAAGTAAAATAGTAAATTAAGACATTGACAAAGAATGTCATTCTCACATAGTACAATAAATTATTCTTACATCTAGCAAGCTCTACCGTTCATCCCGTAAGCTCATTACATTCTAAAGACAGATCTTGTTGTCATGGAACTACTAAAAAATGGTGACCACCAACACACTTTTAAGGTTGTCTGCAATGACAAACTTTTAAGAGACAAACATTTCCTTTCCACTTTAACTCATTTCAACAGTAACATATTATTGTTAAACTATGAGTAAGTAGCTTGGTTCATGCAGGAATTGGGGAGAAAAGAAAAGGTACCAGTGGTCAAGCCGTGATTCATGCAAACAAGGATCAACTTAGCAGGATTACAGTGAAAAAAGAAAACAAATGAAACAAACCGTGGAAGCATACCTCTCTAGAATTTCTTCATGTGAACTCTTATTTGCTTGAATTCCACTATCTGATGACTCAGATTGTACTGTTCTTAATGATTCAGCCATTGGCTGAGTGTATATCAGAGATGCCAGAAATGGATCTGATGGTGCCACAGGAGGAGCAGCCATATAGGAGGATCCTCCTAGAAGAGACTGTAGATTTCCCTCTCTTAGGTCCTTTCTCAACAAAGAGAGCATAGACTGTGACCCTGAAGAAGGTTTGTGGAATCTTCGCCTACGCTGCATGTGATATTCTATTAAGGAAGACAAAAAAATACACCTGGCATCCATTATAATTAGTTTGTATGCCATCCTCAATGAGGGCTAGACTATGGTAACCATTCATGTATTCGACCACAAGGGAAATATTAATTAAGATTTATTCATAAACCGCAGCAATTCAAGTAGGTTAAAAAGGATATCTTAAAATAATTTCCATGTTGCATCGTCATGTGCCCAATCAAGTCCATCCCCTCCCTGGCTCCACAAATGGGACATACCTACAAAAGGCAAGTCAACCAAACATGTGGCATCAATATTCACAATAGAGATATCAAAACATAGCATATACTCATGAAACTCACTGCAATCAGCTTTTTCTCTCACGTTAAACAAATGTAATTATCTACAAATACATGCATTAGACACACGTGCATGAGAAGCAGGTGCATATATAACTAGCACCCATGACATTCGTCTCCCGCAATAAGGAACTTTTTTATGCTTGATTACTGGTTGAAGAAGCAAAAACTGGAACCTCCAAGTAACTAAAAACGCCAATTGGCACGAGCTCCATGTGAAGCATTTTTCTTGTCTAATTTTGCTTTGGACATTTGTCAAGTAATTAGACAGTACATTCTAAAGTATTAACATCAAATTGATATCTTGTCACTATCCGGATGAGATTACCAAAATTCTCCAAGTTATTGATCTACACCTTAATTTATAAGGATATATAACAAGAAACTTTGAAGTTCAATGAAGTTTGAGCATTTTTCTAATAAAACTTAAAAGAAGCCTGCAGATAGCTTAAACAAACAAGCAGGACAAGATAATTCGGGATGAGATTGATAGAATTCATTTAAAAAGTATTGGGCATACATATTCCTATCATCTACTGTTCTTAATCTGTCTTTCCAAATCTAGCTCCCTTAACCTTAACACCACTAAATCTATAGGAGGCAGGGGCCAGATAAAGGGACTACAATAGAGCATCTTTAAAGATTTAAAAAGGACAAGTACTTAACAACATCCAACTCAGCTTCCACCTAACTTTATAGATAGCATCAAAGTTACAAGCCACTCCTTTTGCATTTCCCACATTTCCAAAATAGGCACTCTAGATGCACAAACTGATCAAGACTCGTTTTTTTTTTTTTTTTTTTTCTGTTCTGATTTTACTCGATGGGAAAATATCAGTTAAAAGAAATGCACACGATCCACTTACCTTACCTGAGGGATGCAGTATGCTGTCACTTGATGATCAGCATGCTGCAGCTGGCTTTTAAAAAATTGTACATAAACAGAAGCACAAAAACATTTTGCTTTCAAAATCCACGAATAGTACCGAGCATTTCTACGTACAAACAAAATGTAGCCCATATTCATTTTACAATAAAGCCATGATATTGGGCATAATCGTATGAACAACATCTTGAAATATAGTTAATCATCTGATCCACACTAACACCAACATGCAATGTTACAATTACTTATCAAGTGTCGGATAAAATTTATATTTTTCTTCCAAAACCCAAGGACAATAACAAGTGTCCGCAGTTTCCAAAGTAAGCCTGGATTTCTATTCCAGCTCCACGTAAAGCAAGCCTTCTTTCTGGAAGATCGCCCGAGAACCACAAAACCGAGTGAGCACAAAAATAACAACAAATGATACTTAATGGCATACCTACAGCCAAAACACGGGCAAGCACTCAAAAATTTAAAAAAAAAAACGAAAATCAGAAAAGGAAACAAAACCTATTCAAACAAAAGGTACATCCGAGCTGCCGTGGATAATTAAAGAGCAAGATAAACGCAAAAAAATCAAACCTTTACAAAGAAATCAACTAGAAAAGGAAATATTATGAAAAAAAATATAAACTTTCGGAAGCAATACCCCATTCTTGGCTTCGACGGGGTGCTCATCGTCGATGTGGCAGCAAAGTCCCACGAAATCGAAATCCTCGGCGCAAAACGGGCAAATGAAGTCCCCCCGGTTGTCGTCATCTCCGCCATCGAACTCCTCAAAACCCAGGTACAGATCTAGTGGAACCCAAAAACCGATCAGAAACCCACTCAAGTCACAAACAGATATACCAAACGAATAGAGGGGCGATTAAGAAGGAATTCCGAGGAATTCGAGAGCTCACCGTATCGCGATTGGAGACGCTTCGAGGCGGCAGAGGAGAGGCGGGTCCACGAATCGGACTCCATCAATTGATCGGATTCCTTCTTCTTTTACCTCCCGACAAACTTCGATTCCGCGTCAAAGGAACCCTAAATCCAGAGCGTGGAGAAAATTTTGCAATTTGATGAAATAATTATATAAATGGATGTGAGAGAGAGAGAGAGAGAGAGAGAGAGAGAGAGAGAGAGAGAGAAATGATAACTCGTTTTGTCCTTCTGCGAGAGCTTCTCACCGACCACGGTGGTAAGAACTATTTTGGTAAGAATTCAGACAAAGAAGCACTCCAAATAACGGACATGCCCCCTCCTTCAACCGCCTTCAGGGTTAAGGCTAGTGTAAGCGAGTCAATGGGCCAGCCCAAACTATAAATGGGCTGACCTATAGGTCGTAATAAAGCTAAGTCTAAAATTAGTTTTGATCCTAAACTGTGTCAAGATAGGCTAATTTATTTTGTTAATGAAACTTGTTATTGAGCCTGCTTCAGATTGAGCAAAATACAAGCTCCAATGAGTTGCTCAATAACAAAAGTCTAAACGGCTTCCCGTTAAGCTTAGTTCAAGTTGGATTTGTCAGACCTGATACGGATTTAACTAACTATAACATAAACCTAATTTACCTACTTTAGTGTGTTTAAAACTTGGATAAAAGAAGGCCTAAGTTGTAACATGGGAAAAGCACGAAAAACAAACACGACTTATTTGAATAACCCAGTGACCTACCAATTGTTGTTGTTTTTCATTTATCTGGATTTCATGGATTCAAAGTATAAAATTAAGACTCGATAAGAGGCCTGCTTAAACTTTATGTTCATTCTTTGTATTGTTAACATAACTTTCTCTTAAATATCGTATTCATATATAGATTTTTAAGATATTTCTCAACGGCGCTTCAATCCTTTATTATGGTATCAGTTATTTTGAAAAAAAAATTCATAAAATGGAACAGAACAAGGCATGTTACGTAATGGAGACGACAGTGGCGATATTCGCGAGCAATAATTATATTTCCGAACAGTATAAAAGAAAACTCTGGAAGCTTTTCCGAGAACAAGTCTCTAGCCGACGATTACGAGGCGTCCGTGCATACTCACTGTAAAAAGG
Source organism: Typha angustifolia (assembly GCF_048772165.1). Taxonomy (NCBI): domain Eukaryota; kingdom Viridiplantae; phylum Streptophyta; class Magnoliopsida; order Poales; family Typhaceae; genus Typha; species Typha angustifolia. The sequence goes on along the minus strand of NC_133252.1, from coordinate 1,627,679 downwards.
TATGGCTCACGTTAGATTGACCAGATTGTATTTGCTCGGCAAGATGGAGTATTCAATCCTTAATCGTACTGGTCAAATATTGCGTGACTTCTTCTCGAGTCTAGAGGCAATGTATCATTATAACTTTATATTGTTACCTATGAGGCTATGACGAAGGAAGTTAGCACTGTTAATAGAGTTATAATAATAATAATAATTTTATTATTATTATTATTATTATTATTATTATTATTATTATTATTATGGAAAGATAATGGTGTTACACGCAGCCAATCAAAGCTGCCACGTAAGCTGTCTAATAGGAATGGCCACGATCAGAATAGCCAAGCTCCCTCGTAATTTCCTCTAATACAGCTGGGAAAAGATTACTATTAATCCATTTATTGAATCTTAATAAAAGTTAAGGCAGTAGCTAGATTAGTTAGGTTGTGAGCCACTAGATTAATTTACTATGACTCATGAAACAAAAGCCCTAGCCCTCATTTTAGACCAGGATATTAACATAGTTTGATCTAGTCATGGGATTCAATTCTTGAAATCTAGCTAGCCTTATCAGAACAGTGCTCATTCTTGCCTCCCAGTAATTGCCTACTCTTATTGATTGATCTATATTAGTAAAACACTTGTGTAAGCACATTGCGCACGCGCGCGCGCGCACACACGCACAGAGCGAGCGAGCGAGAGCGAGAGAGAGAGAGAGAGAGAGAGAGAGAGAGAGAGATTGAGTTCAAAGTATCCAGCAGAATTAGTCCCCAAAGTTTCATATCATCCAAATGCAAATCTTCCTTCCCTTTTATGTAGTTACGCATTTAGTGCTACTGTTCGTAGTAAAGGGTAAGAAATAAGGGATTACCTGGAAAGAAGAAGCGAATGATTTATTTGGTTAAGCTTGGTCGCGTGAGGTAGGAGGGAGGGCGTGTCGGAAGTGGCAGCGGTGACCGTAAGGGCACTCACCGCCCTTCCCGAGCATGCGGCAGAGCTGGGTTTTGTAGCGCGGGTGTCGGATCACCGGCCGCAGCTCCTGGATCCCGTGAGCGAACCGGCACCGCTCTCCGTACGGGCACCCACCTCCTTCCCCCCATTTGTTGCACAGCTCCGTCTTCTCCATCCCTTGGTTGTACACCTCCACCTCTACCTCCTCCTCCTCCCCTTCCTGTATTCCATCAAATTAATTAATCCCACCATTTGTTTTGCAAAAAACCGCCTACAAGAGTGGAGGTGTGTTGCAATACTTTTTTTAAATATAGAGGGTTATTTGCCAAATACGTCAACGAGTGAGAGAGTACTCATAAGTAAACGAGGACGGGCAAGATAGTGTTAAAAACACGTGGCGAGATCTGAGGTCTCCTCACCTCTACCGCCTGAGCAACCGGAACGCGGAGGCGCTGCGGAGGCCTCGCCTCGCCGTCAGCCTTCCCTTTTCCCGCCAAGAAGCCTCTCGATCGGATAGAGATGCTCTTCGGCAGCACGCCACGTGTGCCGCTCTTGCGCTCCGTATCCGGATCGTCTCCTCCTCCGATGATCGTCTCCTCCTTCTCCTGCCCCTTCGCCTCGGGATTCACGTATCGGAGTGAGATGGCGGCCTCGCGCTCGTCGATCAGGAAGGTGAGATGGAGGTTACTGGCGGAGAGGTCGAGGTTCTCGCGGCGGAGGGCTTCGAGGTCGGCATTGGTGAGGAGGAGGCGGCGGAAGCACTCATTGTAGCGGTTGACCATCTGCTGCAGCTCGCGAAGGATCCGATCCTTCTGGATCTCGAATTGGTCGTCGGACGCGATCCATAAGACGGATCCTGCAGCTGATCCGCCGAATTCGTCGTCGAAGGAGCAGCAGGAAGTTGGAGACGCCGCGATCGGGTCGTATTCCGGCAGCGGAGGTATGTTCTCTGGTTCCATCCCCTCTGGAGTCGGTTCTTTCCTCGATTTGGAGTAGGATTCCGATGAATTGAAGAAATTGAGATCAATCTTACTTGCTTAGGAGTTCACATCTTGCCGGGGAATTCGATTTGAGAGAGAGAGAGAGATTACCTCTTCGACGTCGGAGAAGCTTTGGGAGTCAGAGATGGCCGAGAGTGGAGTGCCGCGGGAATAGCGTAGTAGTTTAGGGAAGGAATGGAGGGAAGTAGAGTATGTGAAATGATGAAAAGACTTCTTTACCCCCAGATTGGCTGAGAGAATGGCGATTGGTGTGACTGGATACAACCATCTATAGATAAAGAAAAATCTATAGAAAAAGAAGTCCATTTTAGTTCGTTTTGGTTTATTTATTCTTTAATTAATGTAACTAAGATTGCTTAATTTGTATGAAGGTGAATATAATCAAATAATCACCCTGGACTATTTACTACTGTTATAATGTAGAATATAATCAAAAGTTCCTTGAGTACAATAGAAGAATGAGATTGCAAATTCCACCATAATGCTCTTGTACAATCTAATAAGCCTGTCTTGAATATAATAATAGTTTCTATAAGTAAACCAAATCCAGCTCATTTAGATTGCATCTCAATTAAGTCACACCCACATATCTACTTGGGCTAATTACAGTGTCAGCAATCCACTTCTTCTCATTTACTAATTCACCTCAATAATGCAAGAAAGATTGGAATATTACTAGAGAAATGAAGTATTCATCATTGATTACTTCAAATAATTAGCGTAAATATCATACACAATTTATTTTGATTATAACATGGCAGTAAAAGGTGATCAGAGACTGCGTCGATAAGAATGGTGCCACAATGACAATGCCAAATAATTATAAGAAGCATGAGGAAAGCACATCCTCTCTTCAGCTTAAGTTAGCTGACTGCAGCTTGTTTGTCAGGAAGAAACCTTAGTTATATCTGAAGCCCGAAAAGCTCTATCCATCATCTCCGGGACGGTCAGTTTCAGGTCAAACGTAATTCTCTGGAGAACATAACATAAAGTAGTAACATCCTGCATTGCTCTATGTGCAGGCCCCACTAAAGGAATATCATAGTGTTCTCTCAGTGCCTTCAACGAGGACGATCCTAGCTTTGATCCTGCAAGAGAGCAAGAAATGCGAAAGTCGGTTCAGCTGTTAACATCTACAGTGAATGTGTTGCATCTGTGTTGCACTAGAAGGAGAATTAAAGCCGGCAAAGAGAATTATAGAAAGAAACTGAGCATACAATGTTAGAAGAATGGGTTCAGCAGTTCCTTCTAATACATAATTCACAATATAAGTTTCTACTCGCAAATTACCCCATGAAACTCATATAATGATAGACTATTATCCCTCTTAGACTTGTCAAATTCATGTTTGATTACATCCTAATTAAAGCACAGAAATGCCAAAAAGTAAAACTTAAGCTACTTAGTGTTACCGTCTAGGTTAATAAGAAATAATAAACACTTTCTGAATGAAGAACCATTTAAGTCAAAGAATTACCTTTTTTGCTCCTTTTATCTCTTTTTTTCTTTCCCAACTCACAATTAAACAAATAATATCAAAATTGGTAGCAATTTAGGAATTCCACTTAAACACTCTTGCATTGCAAGAGGACAATGAAATAACTCTGTAAGAAAGTACAGAGAAAACATCAATATTTGACTATACATTCTTATTGGAAATAGAAGTTACAGAAAGAGAGCAACACAACCTAGGTTTCACAAATATATACCCATCCAAAAATGAATGAACCTGCCTTCTCAAGCTTCATACAGCTAAGAATCAGTTGGAACTAAGACTTTGAAGTTTCAAAGAGCTATAGCATATATCTAGGTCTTAAACTGCAGTATTTCAAATCGATGATATTTGTGCATATGACGCTTCCCAAGCTTACAAAAGTAAAAGAGGGAATACTATCTACACTGCCATGCAAAGTGTATATGAAGCATCTCACTAGTTAATAACACTGGAAGTATAGAGTAAGGGATCAATATGCCTTTAAGTCTCCATTCTCCATTGATAGTAAAAATTCTCAGAATGGTTCAATACATAAAGACAATCAAGCAGCAAATTGGCTTAAGGCTCAAAACAACTGAGTTTGAAAAGTAAGAGAGAATGACCTACCATCTGGATTCACCAACTGCCGTGCAAGAGGTAGTGTGTCCACAAACAGCCAGTCTGAAGGAATCTCTGCTGAACAACGCTGGAATTCCTTGATGAAAAAAGGTACGTCAAATCGACGTCCATTATGAGCAACCCACACAACTGGTTTACCAGCCATTTGGCGGCTTCGGACATATTGTAGTAGTATTGGAACTAGTTCCTTAAACCTATCATAACCGAATTAGGATAAGATTCAGGAATTATAGCAAATGAAAGAAGCTTAAAGATGCTAAGTTTCTTACAGTATAGGAACATCTGATTACCAACAATAGTATATTTGAAGTGATAGGAGAGAAAGAAATATGAGCTTCCTTCTGATGGATGGCAATGATGAGATGATGCAAAAGCAACAATGCAATTGAAAGAATGGACTTCTAAAGTGTATCTGATGATTGATAACTCAGAAGTTACTATTCTTCTGGTTCCTGTACTCAACAGTAATTATTTATTATTTTGATGTCATATAAAGTGAGATCTTTTATGTCCCAGGAAACTAATGGACTTTGAAAAATATGGATGAGATGATGATATGATAGGAGAGAAGACATATGAGCTTCCTTATAATGGATGACAATGATGAGATGATGCAAAGCAACAATGCAATTGAAAGAATGGACTTCTAAAGTGTATCTGATGATTGATGACTCAGAAGTTACTATTCTTCTGGTTCCTGTACTCAACTGTAATTATTTATTAATGATAGATTCTATACTTCCATTATTTTGATGTCATATAAAGTGAGATCTTTTATCCCAGGAAACTAATGGACTTTGAAAAATATGGAGATGCCGGAAGACATGAGAAATATAGTTTTGCTATCTATTAGAATCCAGAACAATCTTCTGTTTCCTGAAAAGATCCAGAGTACATCATTATAAAAAATGAAGGCAAGAAAATATCAAATATCATAAGGATAGCCTTTTCAGAACTGATTCGGGTCTAAAATGTACAACCATTTTGCGAGAAGGAAAGTTATGAATTCATATCAATCTCCCACTAATGAATAACCAGATGCTGCAATTCCATTATCCACGAAAAAGGCTGTAGCAGGCTAGCAGCAACTAAAATATACTATTGTGAAAGATCCTTACTAGAGGTCAAAATTGCTGGCATAAAGGATAAAGATAATAAAACTTCATAATTCAGAAATTCCAACTTTTGAAAATTTAAGAATTACTGCTGATCCACTATGGAGAAAGAAGAAAGAAAAAAAAAAGGGTCAACCATGTATGAGTGTGATTTGCATTCTCATATGAAGAGAAGGGTAAAGAAGTAGAGTAAGTTGATTATGATGTAAGAGAACCACACCTTGGGACGTCAGGCCTGTTGACCATGTAAGTGTTAATACCATGAATATAAGCATTTGACACAACTTTTTCAGGATTTATAAGAGTCTGAAATGTACTATTCTTTCCTCCAAGAAGATCGCGAAGAGCAAACTCAATAATTCTTTCATTCTCCCTACTGAATCCTGTAGTTTCAATATCAAAAACAAGAATAGTTGCAGGTCTATCAATTTTGTTGTTGGACAATTTCTCCTGAAGATTGTAGCATTGAATTGATTTGAATTCGTGCTGTTCTGATTTATTTGAATTAATCTTTTCAAATGACCCAACAGTTCCACCATGTAGATTCAGATTAATGCTGTGCGATTTACTGGTTTCTGATCTCTGGTTTTTCACTTCTACTCTTGTAGTTAAAGATCTCAGGTTACATCTTCTAGCATCACACACTTTCCCAGGAATCAATCCACCATGAAACTTGAGCAGCTTGATATTACAACCACTCCCTAGGCCGTGTCTTAGTTGATGGAAGTTTCCTGAGCAGAAAGCTGCTAAAGACATTCTGTGAACCGAGCAGATTTGGCATCAAGGATCTCTCTGAATAAAATTAAGTGGCATCAGCAAAAGGTGATCACAGGCACAGATTATATGTCCAGCCTAAATTCTTTGATCCTGTTCAAAGCACACAAAGATCAATAAGTTTCAAATTTGAAATATCTTTATGCAAACAGATAGCATAAGAAGACATACAAAAGTCCTTTACATCATCATACCTTATTTATTTTTATCAAGAATCATAAACTAGCTGTCAAATCATGATGATCCTTTCTTAAATTGCATGCCACGTTACATTATCATAACCTGAATGCCATTGTGATGTGATCTAAATCAGAGGACTAGTAATTTTGTCACAGATCCAAATACAACATAAAAGCACAAAATGGATAAAGTCAAGCGTGACCTTTCTTGGATGTGAAATGCAATAAACAGATCTATCAAATTAACGAGAATAAAAAGTTCTTACATGCATGACAGATTCTCAGAGAGAATGTACCAATTGTTGCCAGTTTCAAAATCAAAAACACATTTTGATATTCACAATATACCAACCAAGCATTCTCTCGGATCAAATAGAACAAAGGACAATGCCAAGAAAGAAAGATCAGTACTGCTCGATCAATACCATGACCTGTTCGACAAAATTCCTCAACCACAGTATAACACCAAATCGGAAAACAAGTATGGATAATAACATGTCAAGATTAAAAAAATTAGATGGTGTCACTTAGAACTGTTCAAATCACCGCAAATATCGAAACTTACTTCAAAGCAGATCACGTACTCTAACAAAACCATGCCCACTACCCAACTCCTTCAAAAGAGGGAGATTTGGGAGAAAGAGTGTGGAGTGAAGAAAGCACATACCTTACTTAGTTTCAAGTCTACCAAAAAGGAGGGAGGAAGAAGAGGGAGAGACGAAACAAAAGCCTCCGAGGTTGGAAGAATGGGGAAGTAAGGTATCAACTAAAAGATACGGGTATTTATTTGTGGTGGTAACCGAAGCCCAACTCGAACTGGAAGGAAAGATTCAAAAGAGTAGGAAGCGGTTCTCCTTTCGGGGGAATGGAAATGGATGATGGATGGAGACCGGAGGAGTCGGGGGAGGGGGGAGGGGGGAGGGAGGAGTGAGGAGTGAGGAGGAGCTGGGGCCCAAGTCTCTCGGATCACGCGCCTGGGCCTCTCAAGAGCTAGCGGGAACGGTGGAGTAGATGCAGGTAGAGTGGTAGGAAGAATTCTATAATGGGTTTGAGCTTGGGCTAAGCAAAGCATAAATATGTGGGCTTTGGACTACTACAAACTTTCTTTGTTTGACCGGACTTTAACTTGAACTATAGAACCAAATCAAACTTAAGCGCAGCGGTGGAGATGAACCAAACTCCCATAACTCTTCATATATTTCATTCTCTTTCTATATATATATATATATATATAAATTACATAGATAATCACTCAATACATGATTTATTTTACAAAATTAGGATTTTTTTTCCCCTTCATTTGCTTGTTCTTGAGAGCTTAAACTGAGCTGGGGGGGGGGGGGGGGGGGGCTGATTTTTATTAGCATTCTACTGTTAAATCGGACGCATACCGCTTAAAATGCTAATAATTATTTCCTACTAAAAGAATAAGAAGAAAACTGCAATAGTAGTTAAACTTTGAACTAGATTGGTAGTTTCATTTCTTAGTTTTGGTTTAGATACTTTGAACTAAGGTAAGGTAATTTAATATTTAACTTTAAATTAAACTAAAAGTATATTTATTATTTATGATGTGTTATAATATACTAAAATTATAATAGACATATCCACGACTTTAAGTGCATATTTAAAAAATTTACTAATTTATATTGTGTATATAATAATATTTTATGAGTTTAAATATATATATATATAGTCCTTAAAAAAAAGAAAAACTCGATTGAATATAATTTAACTGACACAAGATGGCATATGAGAGAGAAGAGAAGAGAGAGGACTCATAAGCGATATGAGAGATCGACAGGATTAATAATAAAATTAGAATCAAATTAAATAAATATTAAATTTTATTTATTTATTATTAGGGACTGATTAAAAAAATAAAATTTAATTTAGTGTTTGATTACTAAATCACGTTATTGGTATGTGATCCCTCAACTTAAAACGGAGTCCTATCCTCAGGTATCCAATCTTATAAATCTCTTTAAGAATTCTCATATCTTCTACATTATCTAGAAGACTAAATATAAGATAAACTAGTATTGGTATTCAGATTAGGACTCCTTGTTAAGAGGCATAATCCAAATACAAGCCTTATCAAGAGCAGTAGATATGATTATAAGATCTGGCGGATAAGATTTTCCAAACGGTCTTTGATCACCATGAGAATTTGGATTTTTGGATAGAAAAAAAATACAAAGTACATTAAGCAATGAAATGAAACTTCTGGCCATGGACAATCTCCTTTATATATCACAATCTCTCCAAGATAATAAAGTCGAATGAAGAATCAAAAGCACTATGAATTTATTCATGGCCTTTTGCGAATCAAGATGACTAGAAGATCAAATAAAAAAAAAAAAAAAAATCTAGTCTTATTCCGAGATCTTTATACCCTATTGAGTTAATATTCATGATTTGCTTGAAATTATTAAACTTGTATAGAATTCAAGTAGTGAAGAAAAGCAATATTATTTCCTCAATAATTTTATTCCACCAGCAGCAGATCCGAGAACTATAGCTCAAACATCAAAAGAGCTGAAGCAACTACGAGCATCACCAAAGTAAAGACGCCGGTCGCACTAGTCGTAAAACTGCGGCTCATCGGAATCCTACCAGGCATCGAACACTCGTCGCTCGTCGCCATTGAAGTATAGATTTGTAGGAAACCATCCCCTTGTTCCACATCGATCTCAGGTGTCGTATTATTTGTTAAAGAGACACTGGGTGCTGTTTACCGGGCACTCCTTCCGGTGTCTGCTTGACCAAGTAATTCAACCCCTCGAGGCCCTGCATGAAGATGGTGTTATTCCCTCAACGCACTCCCGGCCGCCTCGAACCCGGCATTGGGCTTCTCCATCACAACCGCGGCGTAACCAGTTTGCGAGGTCCACGCCCTCCCAGTTGAAGAAGGTAACCCTGAGGACCATAGATGCAGCCATTGGAGTCGAACTCTGATGGGTGCGCGCCTTTCATCGATTAGATGAACTCCTGACGCTTCCACTCCCAGGAGAGCTGCCAGTCATCGAGGGCGATACTGCTAGAGGGGTAAGCTCGCAGGACGTCGTAATCGTAGGTGATGGTGAGGTCGCTGCTCCAGCGAGGTATGTAGCTCTTGGATGGGTCGGTGTCGTTGTTGGTAATCAGCGAGGCGTTCTACTTGAAGCTCGGGTTGGGGACGCAGCAAGTGGACACTGTGGTGGTGTTGTTTCGAAGGGGGAGCGGGAATTGGGCAAATGAAGGACGGATCGGAGAGGGAGAGAGTTCGGTGGATAAGGTCACGGAGGTGTTGGTTTTGCCGAAGAGGTTTTTGACGGTGGGGATCTCGGCTCGGATGTGGGTGGGGCCCAAAACTATCAAAAACCAACCAATAGTATATTAATGTACACGTAGTATAGTTGAAGATAAACGCAAAGAGATCGACTTAAAATCTAAATAAATATATATACAGATAGATAGAGATAAATATAAAATTAACGTTAGTCCCTCGATACTTCTTTCTCTATATTTGATCTTACGTAGATCTCATTCATAAAAATGGAAGCAAGCTGCGTCTTTGATGGCCTCTCTCCCGAGTTCCCGGTTGGTCTTCGGATACTTGTCGTCGTTCATGATCCAACTGAGCTCCAAAACCTTAAGAATATTCTCACACAATGCCAATACAAAGGTTTTTATTTTAATTACTTACATCTTTTTTGTATCCTTTTTATGGATAATTCGATCATAAGAGTTAATTTGATTGGTGCCTTAATTCTCTTTCAGTGATGACAAGTAAAGATGGTGCGAGTGCGATCTCGTTGCTGCAACAGCAAAAGGGAGAGATCGATCTTATATTGAGCGAAGTAACTATGTTAGATATGGATGGATTAGAGTTTCTGAAGCACATCAAACATAAGTTCAGAAACATCCCGTTGGTGATCAGTAAGTACATATATGAGATTTTTTTTTTCCTCCTGAACTATTATTCTTTTTTACTAATGGCCGTTAAAATCATTTTTCCTACGTAATAACTCTCTAATAAAAATAGAATTAAGTGAGATATTTTTAATAATTTAAAAAATATTATATATTAAAAAAAATTAAAAATCATTGAAAGAAAGAATAATAGTTCAGATATATATATATATATATATATTATCTTAAGTAGTTAGTGTAGATTACAGTTTTAACTTGTTTTTAATTACTATATGATATGCAGTAATGTCAGAGAATGATCGGCCGGATATTATATGGAAATGCTTAAAAAGCGGCGCTCGGACTTACCTTGCAAAGCCTATCAACAAAGAGATGTTGAAAACTATATGGTTGCTTGTAGCTAAGGGGGAGGAGGATGAGACGGAAGAGAATGGTGATGGTGAAAAGAAAAGGACGGAGAAAGAGAAAGAGAGGGAGGAGGAGGAACGTAGAATGCGCGAATCTTCGACGATGCCAAAGAAGAAGCCGAGAGTGGTTTGGACCGATGAACTCCATAAAGTATTTCTGGAGGCGGTAAACCAACTGGGCATTGACAGTAAGAGCTTATTGTTATAACTTTTATTTTAATATTTTCAGAAAATATTACGAGCAGTAGTAGTAGTACTGCAACAGGATCTTGATCTCAAATTCTAATTATATGCAGAGGCTGTTCCGAAGAAAATTCTTGAATTGATGAATATTAAATTGCTGACAAGAGAGAACGTTGCCAGCCACTTGCAGGTAATTTAGTACTAGACTAATCTATTAAAGAAATCACTTATTTGATATCGTTTTCTTAACATAGTGTCTAACTTTGATTATTTAACTGCATATATTTGTGGGATACAACAGAAATACCGCATCTTCCAGAAGAGAGAACGAGAAGACGCTCGTCAAAATCATGGAAGAAGTTCTCCAGTGCGCAATGTCGAACACCATCTTTCGCTGCAAAGCCTGCGAAGTCTCTCTTCTGTGCTTGTGAACACACAAGTTCGTGCCTACAATTCTGGTCCACAACTTGCAAACCCCTCAAACATGATGATTCCTTCAATGCCCTTCAACTCGGCTGCACAACTTGCAAACTCCTCAAACATGCGAGCTCCTGCAATGCCCTTCAACTCGGCTGCACAAGTTGCAAACTCCTCAAACATGCGAGCTCCTCCATTGCCCTTCAACTCGGCTGCACAAGTTGCAAACTCCTCAAACATGCGAGCTCCTCCATTGCCCTTCAACTCGGCCGCACAACTTGTAAACCTTTCAAACAGGAGACCTCCTCCTCCATTGCCCAGCAATCCTGATAGACGACTTGCAATGCAACGAGTACCTTTTAACCAGACAAACTACACCCCGAGCAATACAGGCATAAGGCCTTTTCCGGGGACACCGCCATTGCTGCGATTTCAAAGCAGAAGTGATCAGTGCTTTAACTTACCTTCCTCTCAAATGAAAGTAGGATCTGTATTCCCTGTGAACTCTATTAATGGGCCGTCAGTTCCAAATCATCCAGGAGAACAACAACATGTAGCACAACAACAGGCTGAAGATAGAGAACTTCATCGAGACAACCTCTTAGATATTCCTGAAACAGAGGTTTGAACTCTAAAATCACCTTCACTTTTCCACTATTTTTGTTGGTCGTAAGATATATGGTTATAATGACTCGAAGCATTAAAAAAACATACACACACACACACACTCACACATGTGTGTATATCGATCTTTACTTTATTTATTAGATACTTATATTTGCACTCATTTCTTGTTATAATTTTTTTTTTCTTTTCAGAATAGTGAAAGGTTAGAAATGTTGGAGGTTAAAGATTCCGAGGATGAATTCGTATTTGATTAGAGACCATCAGAGTACAGCAAGAAAGAAGCATTTGCGGAGCTATATCTGCCCTTCCATGCAAGCTATATCGGTTGTTCACTGGTTTCTTGGACGGGGATCTAAAGGAAGAGAAGTAAATCCAGATTAGAATCTTAAGATGCAGGTGTAGCTGCATGCCTTAAAGAGTCTTTTTCTCTAGGGTAAAAATTTCATATCCATTTTAAGTTTTATTTCCATAAACATTTGTTGCTCGAGTAGTAGTTTTCTTTTAGCTGAGTCTACTCGTCATCACTAATTCTCCAGTCCTGGCCCTCAATGAACTATGTATTTACATGTAAATATCTTATTTATCTTCATATAGTTCATTCTCTTTCTATATATAAAAATTGTATACATTATTACTCATACTGATTTATTTACAAAATTGTTTCCCCCCCCCCCCCCCCCCCATTTTCTTGTTCACGAGATGTTAAACAGAGCTGTAAAGAATCGTACAAACATGCACCAAGCCCTATTGAGAAAAGTCAGTCGCATATCACCTAACAATTTATTTCCAAAGAAAAAGAACAAGGAAATTACTACAATGGTAGTTGGCCCCAAGATTTCCATATTTTGTGCACTGCCTATCAGGCTACCACCAACTAGAGGGAGGTGAAGGGGATTGTAGTGGTGTTCTTGTGGCTGTGGAGCAAGGAGAAGCATCTAAGGTTGTACATAGATCTCTATCAGTCCCTCAGAGTGCAGTGTCTCATTTGCCATGTTGATTTCCTCAACTTGTGAAAAGGCTCACCGCCGGGCAAGGAGAGTTTACCCGAAACACCAATGACCCATCCACTTGGTCGCAATAAGCCTCGTTGCTCGGCAAAGGGATTCAATTAGGAATTGAGCATTTGGGGTAAGCTTTTGGCTCCTTTTGGGAAGCTCAACGTGGTAGTACCAAGTGAAGGATTTCCCATTTCCTTTGGTTAAATCCCAATCCCTGGAGAAGAATTTCTCGGCGCCATCAAAGGAGTAGGAGCTTGGCGGCATCACCGAGAAGGTGGGTTCTTAGGAGGAGGGGGGAGCTCTTCAGGCGAGAGTACTCGAGGACGACGTCCTCGAGGTCTATTTCGTTGGATCTGAAGGCTAGCATGTCGTCGCTGGGAAAGTCCGTGGGAGAGGCAAAAGTTGGGATAAATATAATAAGAATAAAGGGAGGGAATAAGAGATTAAAAGGGCTGAAAAATAGATTTGACAATTCTATATATCTGGGTTAAGTATGGCCCATACTGATGCGAAGCTCATCCCAACCCGCCCAATCTTTCACGAGCCAACGGACGATAACGGGCTAAACGATTCTAGCTCGATCCAAACTCGGCCTGGCCCGACCCACTTGCGGGCGGGCCAGCAAACACAATAACCAACCCGATTGGCCCGGCCCGGTTCCGTTTTCCATTTAATCTAGGAGGCAAGATAAACTAGTATCCGTAACTAGTATTTGTCTTTATCTGAATTGGACTTGGTCTATTGCAAATACAGGTCTTATCATACGATTTTTCAAACGGTAGTTGATCACCATGAGAATTTAGATTTTTGAAAAAGATAACAATATTCATTGATTTGATCTTTAGTTTTTAACTTGAGGAGAGAAGTGAAGGAATTAATCTAACATCCCTTTTCTCGAACCTTATTGACTCATTCCTCCAAGCAATGAAATGAAGACTCCTTGGCCCCTCGCCACTGACAATCCCTTTCATGTATCCCAACCTCTCCGAGACAAATGGCGAATGAAGAACCAAAAGTACTATAAATTTATTTATGGCCTTCTGGGAATCAAGATTTCTCAAAAGCAAGTCTCACTCCGAGATCTTTATACCCTAACAAGTTGATTTTCATGATAGAATACCACCACCAGGTGTGCTTGAAATTGTCTAACTTGTATAGAATTCAGAGTTGTGAAGAAAAGCAATGTTATCTTCTCAATATCATACAAAGTAATGGAAGAACAAAAACAACTCACATACATCAAAACACCTCACTATTAACATCCCAGAAGAGGTTGCCATAAAGTTCTCAACTTATATCATCAGAGGCTAATCATATGAAAATTTGCACATAGTCAACAAATATAACAATGGTCGAATACAAGGGAGAAACAACTTCAAGAGTACCAACGTAAGCAACTAAAGGTTAAAGATAGCAAATACACCGAGTTTATAAACGGCAAAACAGATTATAAGCATAATCACATAGTATCTATGAGTATAAAGGATAACATTAACATGGGACCAGAACAAACTCACTGACTCTGGGTGAATCAGCAGACATACAATGTATATCTTCTTGAATTAACCAATGCTATGTCTTGATGATATAAGCAATTCATACAAAATCCCAGCTCTTCTTCCGGTATGTTTTAATTCTCAATTTACTTCTTGGTTTCTGCTAGTCATAGCTAGATTGGTGCAAATCATCAGACTCAACCATTGAAAGAATCAAAGAATGGAGAGCAGAGCACCAGCAGCAGATCTGAGAACTATAGCTCAAACATCAAAAGAGCTGAAGTAACTACAAGCATCACCAATGTAAAGACGCCGCTGGCACTAGTCCTAAAACTGTGGCTCATCGGAATCCTACCAGGCATCGAACACTCATCGCCATTGAAGTATATCTTTGTAGGAAAACCATCCCCTGCAACCACATCGATCCCAGGTGTCGTCTTCTTTGTGAAAGAGATCACAGACTGCTGTTTACCAGGCACTCCTTCCGGTGTCTGCTTTACCAAGTAATTCAACCCCTCGAGGCCCTGCATAAAGATGGTGTCATTCCCCACTGCACTCCCGTTGAATGAATACGCCGCCTCGAACCCTGCATAAGCCTTATCCATCACAACTGCGGCGAACCAGTTTGCGAGGTCCACACCCTCCCAGTTGAAGAAGGTAACCCTTGCTGTCCACCCCTTGCTATAGTCCGCATTCAGATGCCAATTGATGCTAACGCCGCAATAATCACCGCAGGGCATTGGATTGGGGACATTGAAGTGTTTCAGCTCGGCCCAAGCCAAGGTCTCTGACGTCCGGTTATCGAACGGCACGAGCAAAGCCTGAGACGGCACGAGGAGAGCCGGCGCGGTGGTACTGCAAGTGGGACCAGGGCGGTTCGCCGGGCAGCCGCAAGCGCAGGTCTTGCAGGGTATTACAGATTCATTGTAATAGGCCGAGAAGGAGACGCAACATTTGGGTTTCGAATTCTTTGCGGTGGTGATGTTGCAGATGATTTGCCATGTCGCGACGACGGAGGTGGTCGATTCCAGCCCGCTCGGGTCCGGGAACTCCGTCGGGCTGACGCGGGCCGGCTGGCCGCAGACATACTCCGGATTCAGCGAAGAGCCCCCTTTAATCTTCCAATTCGCCGGCGGATACAAGTCGGTCCTGTTCATGTCAGGCGGCATCTTGAACACCTGCATCTGGAACGACGAGATGGACTGCGAGGGATCCATGGCTTTGGGCAAGATGGTGCCATTCCGACAGCAATAGGGAATCTTTCCAAGAACGGTGTCGTTGTACCTCGACAATGGAAGATCAAGAATGACGGGCTTACTCTGGCAATTGAGCACCTTGGAGAAGTCTAATTCCTTGTAGTAGTTCCCCTGAGGACCATAGACGCAGCCGTTGGTGTCAACGTCTAATGGGTACGCGCCTTTCATCGAGTAGATGAACTCCTGACGCTTCCACTCCCAGGAGAGCTGCCAGTTATCGAGGCGGCCGAGGCGGTTGTTGTTCTCCATGGTGACGAGTGCGAGATAGCTCGAGGAGTAAGCTTGCAGGACGTCGTAGGTGATGGTGAGGTCGCCGCTCCGCCGAGGTAGGTAGCTCTTGGAGGGGTCGGTGTTGTTGGGGATCAGCGAGG
The DNA here is from genome assembly GCF_048772165.1 of Typha angustifolia. Classification (NCBI taxonomy): domain Eukaryota; kingdom Viridiplantae; phylum Streptophyta; class Magnoliopsida; order Poales; family Typhaceae; genus Typha; species Typha angustifolia. The sequence goes on along the minus strand of NC_133252.1, from coordinate 1,611,894 downwards.
TGTTCGACTTAAAGCTCGGGTTCGGGACGCAGCAAGTGGACAAGGTGGTAGAGAGTTTTGAAGGGAGAGTGGGAGTTGGGCAAATGAAGGACGGATCGGCGAGGGAGAGGTCGGTGGGTAAGGGCATGGAGGTGTTGGTTTTGCCGAAGAGGGTTCCGACGATGGGGATCTCGGCTTGGATGCGGGTGAGGTCGCCGGCTGTGGCGATAGGGGTAAGGAGGTCGGTGGTGGGGTAGCCGGAGAAGGAGGTGGAGGAGTCGACGGTGGTGTTATATGGGAGATCGGAGCCGTCGGTGAGGACGGCGTTGGAGATGGAGACGAGGATCTCACTGTGGGCGAAGGAGACGACGAGGGCCCAGGACTTGAGGGTGGTGACCCCGGAGTTGAGGACGGTGGCGGTGGCCTTGAAGGCGTAAGGCTGGGCTTTTGGGTCTTTGAGGAAAGGTCGGATCTTCTCGGTAGACTCGAGGTTGTAGGAGAGTTGGACGCCGTTGCAGTCCATGGCTGGGGCCGGAGCTGGGGCGGTGACGGGAGATGGAGGACTAGGGCTTCCGCCTCCTTGAGAGAGAGATGGGTGGGGGAGGAGAAGGAGGAGGGATGTAAGGAGAAGGAGATGGAGATTGGAGGAACCCATGAGTAGTCTGCAAGGTGTTTGCAGTCGGAGTTCGAGGTGGAGGTTAAAGAGAGAGGAAGGAAGGAAGGAAGTAGAGAGGAAGAAGAAGAAGAAAGCGCGTGGTAGGAGGATGAAGAAGAGGGGCACAGCTGGGAGGAGGCTGTGGGATTTTGAATTGAATGGGTTTGGTTTTGGGTGTTTACTTGGTTTTTGGTGATTGTTTATTGGTAGTAAAAAGGAAAGTGGGGTAGGGTGGAAAAGAGCGAATGGAGACAGGGAGGAACGGTGGGTGGGCCATATTGGATCTCCTAAAACCAAAGCTACAGGAAACTACTACAACCAGTAATTAGTTAGTTATCAATGAGCTTATATTGCAATAGGCCAAGAATGAATCATAGGTATCAGAACATAGACAATTAGACATTGACTCAATCAGAGGTCACAGTGTTATTGATCGAACCAGTAATTCACCTTGGCAGATCAATAGTTTCTTAAAACTATTTTGAAATATTTTTAAAAATAAATAAATAAATAATTCTCAATAATTTTGAAAACTAAAAGATATTTAAAAATAATAATATAATGGTATATTGGTATATCTTCTATTACTTCGTCATTGTTAGCCAATGTTTATGGTTAACAACTCTCAATTTTTATAAGCATATAGTTTTGCACGTCAAAGCCAGCATCATATTAATCAATTCTTGAATAATAACACAGTAGCATATTACTAACAAAACATTTTCCACACATAAATATAGGTTTATTATCAACAAACATAAAAAATTTATAAACTATAGAAGGTAATATAGTTATTTAGAATAAAATACGCTAGGATAAAAAAGAATAGAATTAACTAAATTTTTAAAAATAATTAGGTCATTTAGGCATCATCAGTAATCTAATCGATTTGCTAAAAAATGGTCGAGTTAGCGATGTCTTTATCGGATTAATTGCTTATCCAATCTGATAACAAAATTAAACTGATTTCCTGATTCATAGCAAATGTGCTTGAACTAAACTTTCTATCCCATTTTATAGTAACTAAGCAAGATAGAGTGCACTCCAGCAGTTCCATTCTAATCTATATATCTCACATTTGGTATACAAAGGGGTGAGGTTTCCAATACATTAGGATCATTTCAAAGGATTAAAACGGAACCCCAAGTCTGCAATACTTGCTAGAAATCTCCGGTCTTTTGAAGAGATGATAAAGATCTAATAATATTTTTAATATTAATTAATGGAATAGAAAAATGGAGCATTGTAGAGAAAGACTAGTCGGTGGCATGATGCGTAGATGCTCTTCGTCTAAGAAGTGGTGGTGTACACGTTGATGACTCCGTTGAGTACCGTCACATGCCTTATGTACGTAAATTTAATCACAACTTTATTTTATTTCCTACACGTTGTCTCGCACTTATTATCTTGTTACTTGAAGACGTAATAACAACATTATTAGTATTTCTCACTTGGAATAGATATATCAGATTAACATTCATTAGTTTGATCTTTTAGAGTAGTTGTTGAATCTTGTTACTTGTTTAAGTAAAAGAGTAAGCGGTGAATTAACAGAAAAGAAGCTATAATTAGCTTAGATTATAATTATCCAGCCAATGAAGTTGGCCGAAGTATCAAAAATGAGATCTAAACACTAACTCATGAGGGAGCCCCTGCAGACCGCGATTTATAAACTCAGGAGTCCAATTGCCCTGAGTATGTAGCTCAATTAGCGACCTAGTTTTCTTCCCTATAAATGTGAGAGACTCTCGTCTCTCGAAACCTTTCGATCAAAGCGAAGCACTCGGTGATAACCTCTCTAATTAGCCACAACCAATCGCTCCTATGTAGGCTTTATGAGCTCTGAGGAGTTCAACTCTATTACCAACTCGCTGCAACCTGAATAGTAACAAGCCATTTGCCCAACTAAAATGTCCTACCCTCCTCCGCCTCTTAACACTTGACCCCCAGTCACCATCTCCTAGTAAATGACTACAAGGGCACCATCTTCTAATCTCATAACTGCTCCTAGGCCACTAAGTTGGCCCTCCACTGAGCTGCCGTCAATGTTAAGCTTTCACCAGCCCTACTTCAAGCATGTCCAGCTGATCTAGGCTCAAATTTTTTGCTAAACTAGTTTTTCGCTCTCTTAACAAATACTCATCCACCAATCTAAGGACTTAGACAAAACCATGCACTTCCTTATATTGACCGAAGAAGCCACCATATTATGGTTTTTTTTCAACCTGTGTCAATTTGTTTTATATTAATAAATTTCTAAGGTACAATTTTTTCTCTTATAAAAGATTGGGCTGAGTGTACTTTGGCTGGGTGCCATCTCAGCATAGTTGATATTACAATTAATGTTAAGTATTAGTTGTTCATCACTAATATGGGATGATCTAACAAACATATTTTTTTTTTATTGAAAGAAAAGAAAGAATTGGAATTGGTCTCATGATATCGACTCGACAAGAAGCTATGACTTTGTAAACATAAATGATACATCCATAGGAATAAACAATTCTATGTTCCATATTAACATTTTAGAAATATATATAAAAGATTAATAATCTTAAAACTTAGAGACTAAAATTAAGGTTGTATGGAAAATAAAAATTAGTGGCCTCCCACTAATTTCAATAGCTCTTGTTTACCTCGTCAATCGCTTGCATAATTTATATATATATGATACAAAGTTCAAACGGGTTATCGGATCCTTGTTGGAAGTGGGTGTGGTTCCTAATCGGATCTTGGCATTTAGATCCGATTTGAACAAAAGTGGCTAGGGTTCAAATCAATAATCTTGGGCCCCATATGACCCGGCCATATGCCTTTCTTTGTCACCTAATAAAGTTATAACGGTCGAATGAATCGGAATTTTTAAATATTAAACCAAGCAAAAATGACCGTTATAAAGCAAACTTTAAATCCACCGACCAGTTTCGACTGTACACCTCACCGGCGGTCGAGATTAGCCGACCGTTGAATTTTGAAATTTGGAATATAAATTTTGGTTGCCTCGACGATGTTGGAATTGAAGATTGTGAGCCCTACCATATAATTAATTTTCCTCTCCAATTATTTAGAAGATTTTAGACTGTAGATTATTATTTTATAACACCAATGTTTAATATTTATGTCATATATATACCCTCTCATGTCCCTAAAACATAGTTTTACACTGAGGGCTTATTAAATGCTTAATATTTTCCTAACCTATATCAAAAGTTGAAACCTATTAAATTATCATAATACTTGTGTGACATTAATTATGCCGTTATTTGAGCAACTATAAATCTTCTGTGCATATTTTTAAAATAATTGAGATATTTAATTATGATCATAGAGACATGGTAACAACACTATAGCGAGTATATTTAATGAAAGGAAAAGAAAAATTTAGACATTCTGCTGGAAAAATCTCTTCAAGTACTTGGTAGAACTAAAAATTAATATTTTTTTACGTTAAGTTTAGATTAAAAAATATAATAATTTCAGGTTAATCTAAACCACAAAGAGCCAAACGGTATAAATAAAAATTCAAAAGATTTAAACATTATGTAAGAAAATTACTTATTGGAATGATACAGACTATAATTCTAGATAGTGTCACGTATGAGAAATGATGCTTATCCATGGCCATGGGCGTAGATTTAATTGGGCCTTTCCCAAACTAATTTGCTAAGGCCTGAAAACGATATACCCATTGTGCTTTAGGAGTCAGGATTTTAATTAATTGTAGAAGGCTAAATCACTGATATTATGACAGAATAAATCTATTAAAAATATAAAGTATAAATCGTTTCCATGTAATGTAAAAGGAGTTAATACCAATCTCAATTTGCCATTGTTTTAATATATATCGAGTTAGCTTTTGTTTTGTGATTTTTATATAATTACTATTTTAATCTTGTATAAATTGCTTAAACTAGTTTTAAATACCATTCAATATTTTACTTAAAAAAATTCATCGATAGATATTTTACACTCTAAACTTGAAGGAAAATTATATAATTTAGTCATTTATATACATTTGCTAACTTTAATTATAATAGAAACTTTGAATGAGTCCAAAATTTTACTGGTAATTATGATATCATAAAAATTATAATTTTAATTATGATATTTTGAAAGTTTTAGTGACAATTATGTAAAAATAAATAGTTCATGCAAGTTTGGGCCCAATTGAGCCCAACAGCCCATAAGGAAAGCCCAGCATAATATATGCAAAATTGGGCCCCTTTAATTGTAGAATAAGAGAAAACTATGATAGGATAAAGGTAGTGACTTAATAGGATAATGATGGTGTTATCCTAATTTTTCATTTAGTGTTTAATTTTTAAAAAATAAATATGATATAATAATTATGTAAAATAATAATAATAATAATAAGGTGTTAGTTTGTGATAGCTAAGATAAGATGATCAAATTGACCTTATTATTATTTTCCTTAGTTTGATATATAATAAATATTAATAATTTTATTTTATATATAATTAATAATTTATTAGTGAGAAAGCTCTTTGTGCCCTGCACATTATTTCAAAATTTTAAATCTTATTGTTTGTGGAATAAGCATATCAAATTTATTACACTATATACTACGTTATAAGTCTTTTTATACTAACTATATATTAAACAATAGTTTATCTAAAATCTAATTTACTAATACATGCTTAGCTCTATTCTCCTCCTTTATTCAATATTTTTATATTTTACTAATTATTAATTCACCTTTGAAAAAAAAACACTTATATTATTCTCCTCCTCTTTTCCTTATTAATTCATCATTATAATGGGTATCTTCGTTATTTATTTAAATATCTCTATTTATGTGACGTTAAATATATTGGTTTATAGTCTTGTCGATGAGATAGAACTTAGTTAATCTTTTATATTCTACTATCTTCTACCTCCACAGTTTGAATTCAATACTAACTGGAATATACTACAAGACATCCAAATAGTTGACACTAAAAAGAATGATAACTGAGAGGAGGTTCCTCTTATTAAAGACGATGGTAGTTGGGTTGTAGGGTTACTATGTGAACATCGAGAATCTTATTAAAGGATTTATTTTTCTTTTAGATTTGTTTTTTCTTTGTAAGAAAGGTTGGTAGGTGAGGGATATCTTTCATTCTAATTAGATAATTTTAAACCTGGTACACAAAAAAATAAATGAGGAGATAGTTTTGACTAGCGCCCGCTGTTTGACGAAAAACCATAGCACAATAAGAAAAGTATTATATCAAGCCTAAAGTGCACATAGAAGTAAAGAAAGTTTTTTTGTATTATGTGCTATATGGGCACAAAAGATCTATCTTTCGATGATTTTATTATAATCATAATGGATTTAGATTAATCAAAAAGGTAAAATTGTAAAAATATAAAAAATTATGTGTTCTACTGAATCAGACAACCCTAGAGTATTATTATTCCGATAGCGTCACTTAGGGTTTGGCGATGGTAATGGAGAGGAGCTAAGCAGAACATCAACAGCGATGTAGAGGGTGCAAGAGTAAAGAGAAGGTGATAGAGGGTAGGGATTGGCAGCGACGATATCCACAAAGGGGAGCAACAGCTTGTTTAGAACAGGTGGAGAGAGAAAGAGGAGGGATCAAGGAAAGAATGCAAGTGAGTATTCTTTATACCTACTCTTCTTTTAGCACTTTTTTCTACAAAACTCTTAATTATCTTAATAAACATTTAAGTAAGATTTAATCCCCTAATCTTTTCTCAAAAAATAAAGGAAAGAATATATATAACTTTTGTGCTTCTGCTTAAAACTTTCACCCTTTTTAAATCATTCTGGGAGCCCACATTAATCTCCTTTGTTATGATAAATGCAGCTATACATTTAATTGGCAGCCTGAGGCAAACTGATCATAAAAATGTGTGCATAATTAATAGCAGCAGGTTGATGTGCTGCAACTGAGCAGAAGTTTGAATTTAGTGTCCTGCTTCGCCAGAGCTCTCCAGAACGGGACTAAAAAGGTATCTAATGCTCAAAGAAAGGGAAAAGGAAAGGGATAATCCTCAGGAGGTTTGAGATAGAAATACTCAACACCTTCTATAAAAGATAGATACTATAATATTTTAAATAGTTAAGGGGTCAAAGTAATACTGAGTTAAAATTATAAATAGCTACCTGTAAGTAAACCTATTTATTTATTATGTTTTGTCCATTGAAAGACTGGAAGTAAGTTGTTGAAGAAGAAGAAGAAGAAGAAGAAGAAGGCTTCCAGGAAATTGATATGGATGGAATCATGGAAGCAGGCAACATGCATACATGTGCTTGCTTATTAGCAAAGCTGCCGAATATCCAGTATAGCAACTTAGATGACAGACTGGGACTTTGGATGGGAGGACAAAGAAATAATTAATGAGGAATAATGATAATATAATATGCAAGGCAACCAGGCAAGGGCTCTACATGCTGTATTAATTAGTCACTGTATCAATATAATTAAACTAGATATAAAGGGAATTGCTCTTTGGAATTATTATGCTTCACATTTTATTTTTTTGTTTGAGAATCTTTTATCCTATTTCAAGTTTCAAAGTGAAATATCAAAATATCCAAAATACTTAGCAGTTCCCTACCATGCATCATTTACTACCAAAGTTCCCAGTTTGAATGAGATAAATATAAATTACATTTTTTTTATTAACTCTTTAAAATTGTGCCTACTTTTTATATAAACTATTAACGAGATTAACATATTATATTTAAAATAAAATATTAAATATCTCGTTATTTTATGAAGTAAATTCTAGAATAGTTAATTTTTTTTTTCTTAGGGACTTTTCATGAACCGGCTTAGAGACTCGTTTAAACTACTTCAATAACAAAATATGTTTTTAATTTTTTTATATTTAATTAAATTAAGAAATAAAATTAATTAATCGATATTGAAGTTTAGTCTCAAAGCAAACAAGACCCTATATTTTAGAATCAGAGTATAGTAATTATCTTTAATATAATATAAAATAAAATAAATTATGAAAAACATATTTATATTTTTTATAAAACTACTATAAATACTTTTTAATATAATATATATTAGCTTAAAAGGATATATATCAACGATAAATTAGTAGTTATATTAGTGTAGGGTAGATGATGTACTCTTGATGAATAATATTTGTACTCTAAAATATAATCATTATAGAGCTAAAATAATATATTTTTAAAGAGGGGAGTAGGGGGTAGATAATAAATCAAGGTTATGAAGCTGCCCCCAACTATGACGACAATGAAGGGAAGCCATAGTACTAGTAGTAGTACTAGACTAGTACTAGTATTACCACGCCAAAGCTTTAAAAAGCGAACAAAAGAGTCCCATTGATAACCCTCCTTCCGTCCTTGGGCTGATCCGATCCGAATTATTACAACTAGAAACGGCATGCAACTCGAGTGTACGTGAGGAAGGGGGGGTCCCCACGCTGGCATGATCGGACGGCTGAGAGAAGCCAAGTTGCATGGGAACAATCATCACGTTCGAGATGGCTTTCCAAAGGTCGGTCGTTCGGTCGTTCAAATTTTCCAATCACCAGAAGCACTACTTATCTAAAGGGTCGGTCGCTTTGATCTCAATCGCCCAACCACTAAGTCGATCGGATTTTAGTGGCGTACGTTGCGTGACTGCGATCCCAATTAAAAATGGGATCGAATTCACTCACAAGATGCTCGAGCCAGCCACGTTGCTATCAACAACTTAATCACAATTAACAATGCATATTGATGCTGCTCTATGAGCTAGCTTGTAATTGTAAGCCACCGCTACATGAGACTAACTTGTTTGGCCGTAAGTGGGCAAATGTGGCGCTCGTAAAAGGACCGCAAGTGGCCCCATTTTTGTACTTTTTCTTAAGAGAAATTTATTACAAACATCATGACTTCTGTCTTTACTATCATGGATACTATGGACCCTCCGTTTTAATTTATGTTGCCATATATTGAGCTAAATTAACATTAATATTTTTTTAAACCCTTCATCTATAGATTGTCTAATGCAAGAGCACATTCTAACCTTATATATCAGAGGAGAAAAGAGAGTTATTGAGGTAGTTTAGTCTTCTTAGGCTTTTTGTTATGCGGCATAGGAAAGTGTGATACTTCATGAGGATTTAAATATAATTATCCTTTATTTTTTTCTAAATAAATTATGAGTCTCTAATTTAATCATAGGTTATACAAAATGGCTGGCAAGTAATTAGATTAAAACTGGACCATATAGCATTTGATGAAAATTTCACCAGACATGCAGGGTGCTTTTGAAAAAATTTCCCAATTTTCTCTGTAACTTTCTCAGGAACTGAAGAGGCAGTGAATTAAACAAAAGAGATGTCATAAATTATCTGCCAGTTCGTACTTCCCCTATTAAAGTACAGAGATTTTTTTTATATATATACAAAAAAAATGCAACACAGATCAAGGTGACAAAATAAAGTTCCCACCTTCAGTAAGTTAAGAATAGATTTGGGGACTACTTGCCTGCTATAAAAAAGACATACCTCAAGGTCTACAATCTAAATAAATAAAAGTAATAGAATTTGCATATATCACCCTACACTATAATCAATTTGCGGTTCAAAAGAGAGCAAAAAAGAGTAACTACTTCGCCCTCCCACACTATGCTTGTGGCTCTTTAATATATATATGGAAAAAAAAAAGTGGATGTGATGGCTAATTAAACTAATACCCATTCCGGTGAGCCGTCGCCATCGCCATGGGGACAATCTACTGGCCCCATTGCTATTTCTTCCGATTAGGAATCGGTCTCATATAGAAAGCGGCTGTCTACCCGATTCTAATAATGTAAAAAATGACACTCTTTTTTTCTTTCTTTATTTCTGGGCTTTAAATTTAAAAAAAATAAAGGTATAAAGACGGAGTGCATGATGCCATTTCAATTAGATTGGAGCACTCGTAAAGGCGAAGTGGGAGGAGGACGACACATGTAAGAAGAGCGCAATAGAGACAGTTTTTGGACGGTAACTCACGAGTTTGTGGCCTGTTCTTAAAAATCTCTTCAAATTATATATATATATATATAAACTCTCTCAAAATTTAAGAAAAGAAGATATCTCTTTATATAGCTCGTTGAGGTGCTTTAAGATCGCGCTCGGGGAACAGTTCCGGAGTGGCTTTTCTTGAGTACGAAGGCGGGAAGCGAACAAGCACGAAGATTAAAGAGAGTCGTAAGAAAAAATTTGAATATTTCTTTCTTTTATTTCTGGAGGCAAACACCAATGGAGTAAAATACAACTCGCCTCGTAGTAATAATATAAAGAAGAAGAAGAAGAAGAAGAAGAAGAAGAAGAAAAGAACGACGAGATGGACAGCATAATAGTCTACTAAAGTTTATCAGACAGACATAAATCGTAAAACTTTACTAGCGAGGGAAAAAAAATTAACGTGGAAGATAAATAAAAAGAAAAGTTTACCGGAAGGAGCCGCTGAGAGGGGCGGGACCGTACAGGTCGTATGGCTGCCAGAGGGCGTCGAGGGGGCACGGACGGTCGGAGCCGAGGCGGACCCACGGCTTCCCGCTGCCACTCCAATGGAGGAGGCTGACCGGGCCGGGATGGAGATCCCGGCAGCTACCCCTCACGTTGTCCCCACCCAGACCGTGCTGGTTCCACCTGTGCTCGATGGGCGCCACGTGTCCGGCGAACACGAGCAGGAATGGCGGCAGCGATCCCAGCTCGTAGATACGGTCGGCCTTCTGGATCTCCATCCACCGCTCGATTCGTCGGGTGTACCCGGACAGCCGCCACCGCACGAGGTCCACCACCATCACCCCCGTGTTGAAGTAGCACGGCCGCCGACCGGCAAATGCGCTGGCAAGGCGGGTGTCGGACCAGAAGCGGTCGGTGAAGTATTTGGTGAAATTCGCATGGCAGTACTCCGGGGCGCCGACCGTGCGGCCGGCCAGGTCGGTGTCCCAGAGCTTGGCCACGTCATCCACAACAACGAGGTCGGAGTCGAGGTAGATGATGCGCCGCACGCACGGCTCGAGGAGGTCGGCGAGGTAGTTCCGCGCATAGTTGAGGGGTTGCTCGAGGGCTTGGCGGACCGAGGTGGAGATGAGGTTGCGGACCCGGTTCGGGTCGAAGTGGTAGAACTTGAACCGGAGCTGGGGGAAGGCGGATCGGACCAGCGGCTCGAGGCCGTGGTCCGAGACGAGGAAGTGGAAGAAGACGTTCTCGGGGCAGATCGCATTGCGGAGGACGGACTGGACGGCGGCGATCGAGCCGCGGAGGTACTCCTCGTCGAGCGTGATCGCAATGTGGACGAGGGAGGGGTCGCAGACGGTAGGGTCACCGCCCGACCGACCGCATTCCGCCGCATTGCGGAAGGGAGGCGCCCGGCGGAATCCGGCAGCGATCGCGCCGGACGATCGGAGATATCCATCGGAATGAGAAGACCGGATCGCCTCGGCGGGTGGGAAGGAGTGGAACGACGGGGAGAGCACGAGCATCACCATCGCGGCGGAGAAGAAGCCGGAGAGGCGCATGACCCACAGCATCGTAAGTCGCCGGCCAACCCGCTTCCGCCTCCGGCACCGGCGAGTACGAAGATCGAATAAATCGGAGACGCCGTATAATACGCTTCCCCTGAGTCCCGCCACTGACAGGGTCGAATAGGAACCCCAACCCTAGATCGAATCGTGCGACCGTTCGGGTTAGGGCTAGGGTTTCAGGTTTCAGAGAGGGGATCCCTTGGGAGCGAAGCGATCAGCCATAGGAAGGGAAAGCCGAGAGGAGGGAATCCATAGGGAGACGGGCAAAAGGAACAGGAGTGCCGCGCGGTAAACGCACCCGCCCGTACGATTCTTCGCCTCCCCTTTCCCGCCCCTTCGCGTCTTCTGCTTCTCGTCCTCCGCTGGCTTTTGCTCCCCCTCTCGAAGCGGCAGAAGCGGAAATGACAGGTAAGTAGTTCCGCCTCCTCCCCCCTTTTCCTCGTCTTTCTACGGATCACAATATTTCCCACTGCTATCCTTAATTTTATTTTTTTGTTGGTGCTAACTAATTGCCTTTCTTAGTTGTCCTCGGAGTCATATATATATTTATTTATTTAGCTGGCTCTTCCATTGCGTAATATGGACGTATCCAGTCCATCTAATCCTTGCGGATTAGCGGTTTGTTAACTACCACAATGCATCGATACAAATTTAAATTATTTATGGCTTTTATGCAATTACTACCTGCAACTTTAGCAATTAGTAGGAAAGCCCTTTGGCCTTTGGGGTTGTTTGCGGGAAGTACCCTGGGAAGTGACGCACGGTGGTCGTGGCGCTTGAGTAAAGAAAGTCACCTTCTCTTTTTCCCTCCTAGCTGGCACTAGCGCATAGACTCGCACGCTTGGGGTCCCGCCATCCAAATATGACACGTGGACTGCATCCCGTCCTGATATGGATCAAGAGATGGCCACACCTTTGCCGACAGGGTATAGTTACGGTGTTCTGCGGTGCCTCGTGATTCGCGAGAGCTTATGCCATCCGCCAGCCTGGCGCCCACTATACTATGGTTTTGGCGGGAAAAGCGTTCTCCACCTAAAGTGATCCGCTACAATTCTGGTCGGACCAATAGCCCCTGGATCCTCGTGATTCGTGTCACTTTCGACTGACGTCTCAGTCGTTGGCAGTTCATCGTCTCCGACGGAGTTATTTAGTAGATATATTTTAATTGGACTTGCATTTATAAACCACATACTTTTATTTAATATTTATGCCCCAAAAAAAAAAAAGAACGAAAGATATTATTATTCTATCGTCGTGAAATATAAACTAGGTGCATTATTTCGTCTCAACCAGGGTTCCCATGTGACTTATTTACTCATAGATCATTAATTATATCTAGTCAAAGTACACCAAAGTTTGAACTTCTCGCACGATTTCCGAGGTTAGTTCTTCTATGCTCGCATTCTATTTATTCGACTATAATGTTACTTTTTATTTATATATTCTCTATAAGAATATATCTAAGTAAAGGGAGTTGTAACGTGATGGCACATTGTCGTTTGAGATCTCATTAATGTGGACTTTGGAATGTGGCCAGAATTGTGCATGTTACCACGTATATAGATGTTGAACTTAATTGTTGGATTCATAGACTTTGCGTGGGATTAAAGAAGATAGCTGAAAAAAGAAAACATAAAATAAGATACAAGAACAATGCATCTAGTTAGTGTGATCAGGAAGTTAATTGGCTCTTAAGTTTGTAGGCATTGGTCTTATTTTTCGAGTTCATATTCTTTGCGTGGTACTATTACAGAATTGGTCGAGCTCAACAATATTTGATATAGACTCTACGAGCTAATAAATCATACATTTTATCATTAATATTCTGATAAATTTATTAAAAACAACATATGCTTTGTTTTTATTATCATTTGCACTCTCATATGCATTCCAGCCTCTATATTTTAGTATCTTGAAATACTTCATTATACAATTTTTTCTCTAAAGATGCAAGATTACTTTGATGGTTTGGAGTAAGTCCTTTTAAGATTAAAAATAAAAGTAAAATGGGAGTTATATTTAAAATCAAATTTAGGTATTCGAAGCATTATACTAAATTTCCAAATGCTTTATGAGACTACATTTTACTTTTAATGTATTAATGGGGTGGTTAAAATAGCATAAATCTTGTGGCACGAATGAGAAACGAAACACACAACGTTAGCTCACGCCCTTGGAACCCTAAAGACATGAAAAGAACCACGTATTCGTTGTGGCTTTGCGTCTTGCTCGGGATATAGACGTTAGTATTAGTTTCTTATTGGTTCTCTTATTCCCACATTTACTTCATGCCTTATGCTTATACTGGTGATTGGGATATGCGACTAGAAGTTTTTTTTTTTCTATTACCAACTTGCTACTATTTATATTTTAGCTCTTTAAATATCATTCAAACTCTCTATGTGAGGATGTGCAAATGGGCCGGGTAGTATATGATTTGATCCGGTTCCGTATCCGCTTTTGTCAGACATAGGTTAAGATTTATATACTCCATGAAAAATAGTACATGAAAATTAATATCCTATATCTATATATTCTAAAATATCATAAAGTAAATACGGATATATTTGATAATTAAGTTTATTATCCACTCAATATCCATATACGAAAATATATGGATAGAGATACCATCAATTGGGCCTTTGATATCAAGAGGAGAAGAAAAAGGGAAAGAACTTTGGGCCTTTGATCAGTTGGGCCCACAATACAAGACCATAATTCTAATTGCATCTGATGTAAATAGATGTCCATCTGGCCCACATGAAGCATCCATGATCGGATTCACTGAAGAAGGATTTAAGCCTATTAATAAAAAGAAGAAAGTTTTCTTATCTATCCTATGTCTTCCAGAAAGTCTTTCTGAGCACAGCTTACGAAATTTTGTCGTGCTCTATCTGTAGAAAATAGAGGTCATGCGTTCAAATATTTAGTAGTCACGAGTTTGAATATTTCGTAGGGATGATTTAATTATGTAGTGATCCATTTGTTAGAAGAATTAGCTCCGTTGTTAAATCTTTATTGTTGTTGTTGACTAGTTCTTTTTTATTTAGCTTATAATTTGTTCTTGTGACTAAGAATATAAAGATTACCGTTGTAATATCCCAGAATTAATTGTCAATATATTTTCATTACATGATAAAAGATTATTAAATCCTACTTATTTAAAGTAGTTGGTGAAAGAAAAACATTGTACGAGAACAAAAGTTACAAAAGGTGACAAAAATTTCTAGCTTATTTATATTAATTTAGATTTTCCTTTTACTTTTTTTTTGTTTTTTGTTTTAAACTTGACGAGAAAAGACATAGATAGAATCATAGAAACTGCGTCGTTACAAATAAAAGGGGAGAGGAATAGAGTATGATCGGCTCTCTACCGTCGGATAGCGATCTGAGCGGCATCTGCGCCAACGAACGGCCCATGCGCGATGATCGACTTATAGATCTCGACGAGCATCCTCTCCTCGTACTCCTTGCTCTTTGGCCTCCCAAAAGCCGCCACCTCCCCGCCGAACCCGTACCCGAATCCGGCGCCGAGGTGAGCCGATGAGGCGAACCCCAGCGTCAGCCGCACGTACGCGTCCCGGATCTTGGCGAGCCACCTTTTGGGCGACACCAGCCGCAGGATCCGGATCCGCATCCGCGGCGCGATCTTGATCCGCCAGGACCGGCGCCGCCGCGACGATCCGCCGGCGCCATCGAGCCGGTGGTAGGCTCGCCGGCCCCAACACCCCTTGAAGCCACCCTTGTAAGTCTCCATCTCGATCTCCGCTTTGATCTCTTCCTGGGTTGTTTTAATGCATTGGGGAGAAATGCTTGATGGTAGATAGTGAAGTGAGGAGTGAGCGAGCGAGCGAGAGAGAGAGAGCGAGAGAGAGGAACAAAGGTCGTGGGTATCCGCTCACCGCTATTTGTTCGTAATATAAAAACAACGCGAGGGAAGAGTTTGGAATTATTTTATATTAGATCCGCTACGCGGTGATTGCACCGCGAAATCAAGACCGTCGAATGGCGTTACGGCCTTCGTTGATTGGGTCCCAGTGCATGATGAAGGGATTCTTTTTTCTTCTTTTTTTAATCATTATGACGAAGGGATGAGACTTGAGAGCGTGTGCGGGAAGGAAGGAAGCGTGGAGCGGATCGTCCGCATTGCCGGATGCAGGAACTCGTCGGACTTGGGTACTTGGCAGCTTCTCACAATGTGAGGCGCGAGGATTGTGGGATGAACGTGGCTCAGGTGATCCTATCTGGGCCGCACAAGACTGTTGAATTGTTGATTAAAAACAAGATACTCCACATTGACAGCGGAAAATCCGGATCCATGGCACGTGAGACAACAAGACATCCGACCTCTTCACGTGAGAACTATTACAGATTTCACGTCATACTAATACCTTGACCTCTACTAGTAATAGTAATAGTAATAGTAATAGTAATAGTATCGTTTTTGATAAGCAAAATAACACTATTGTCATGGAAACCCCAACTTATATTTTGCTGCTATCTCCAAACCCCTAGTCCTTAGAAAATTGGTGTGTTGTCTAACCAAATGCTTCTTCTATTTGTGCAAGTGGAAGAGGATTCTTCTCTCAGGTGTGCTCTAGTTGTCTCTTCCCCAAATTAAAAATAGTAGACGATGTCATCGATCCTTTTGGCAGGATTAGTTGAAGCACTTCTCTCTTAAGACCATTAGGCAGAAGATACAAGAGAAAATGGCAATTATCCTACTATCTTAGTTGGACAACGGTGCTTAGTTTTGCGAAAGAGAATAACTGGACCTTTGACCTTGGGCCTTGAGGCCTCCTTTGAGCCCATCTAAAGAAGCGTTGGGTCTATGATTAAGCTGAGTCCGGTTGATTAAAGATACTCAGACCTAAACCGAGGCTAGAGATTAAAAAATATATATATATATAATAGACCTCTCTTTTCTGAAAGTGGCCGACATAGTTGAACACTAACTGCGATGTATTTACTTGATGGGCTATTAGCCTTATTACTTTAGATGATGGTGCCTCTCCTTAGTGCTATTCTTATAAACAATGTTGGATTGGATTAGGTTACATCTATATTTTCTGAGGCTTGAAAGAAAAGCGTAGAAGAGAAGGTCGTCGGATGATGATTTGATATAATTTTATCCCTTTCCACTGCCTGTCATATACAACAAACATGTAGTCCAGTCTGGAGATTCCTTCCCCTCATCTAGCCAATTATTTCTTATCTAATCTCGTCCCTACGTTTCCCAGCCTCCACCGTCCGATTCATCCACACGCTTAGATCAGGAGAGCCAAATCCAGGGGCTTAGTGTTTGGGCCGGGCGGAGGCACAATAACAGGCACACGTGTTAGAGAGTTCTCCTACTCTTTGATGTCTTTTGCTTATTTTATTAAAAGTATAGGGTGTAACATGCAAATTGGAAAAACGTAATATAAACAAAAGAGAAGGGCCAAATTAGAAAACGCGCGAGAAAATAGATAGCCATCCCGGCTTATATATGGACAGCTCGGGCGTTGTGCTTCCACCACGTCACCACTCCACCACTCCCACCTCCATCCGCGAAATGAAGATGAGAGCGTCCGAAACGGTTCGCACAGTGGGGCAACGCCTCCTCCCCCCATTTCCCCGGTTCCCACCTCCGCTACTCCTGCTGCTGCTGGTGGCCGCCGCCTCCTCCTGGCCACTGATCACGGCTTCGTCGGCCGTGATCAAAGACGGGGTCACGTGCAAAATGTGCCCCTCATGCGACAACCCGTGCCAGCCCTCCTACTCGCCGCCGCCTCCGCCGGACTCGCCGGACACAATATTCTACTGGTCCCCTCCGCCTCCGAGCGGCTACTCGTCGCCGCCTCCGCCTCCCTACGGCGGCGGTGGAGGAGGAGGAGGAAATCCCTACTTTACCCCTCCTACGCCCGGTATCTACTACCCGGCGCCTCCTCCGCCTAACCCCGTCCTGCCCTACTTCCCGTTTTATTATTATAGCCCCTACAATTCGGGCTCGGTTCCCCTCAAGCCTCTCTGTTGTATTCCCCTACTCTTCCTTCTTCTCTTCCTCCTACTGTGATCAAATTCAAGAGGGTGCTTCTGCAAATTCGCCAGTGAGCTCACTCGATCCCTGGAATCTTGTAATCTTCGTGATTTGTTGTAGATTTTAATTGTAATTAGGATAATAAGGTGGGGAAGAAGAAAAATAACGGGGGAACTTGGGATTGTTGTTGATGGTTGGTCGAAGAAATGTAGATGTAAATGTGTATTATTGCTGTCAAAGTTTAAATATTCTTCGTCATTCTTTATATATATATATATATATATATATATATATGCTCGGCTTATTATAAGTTGGACAATTGTTTAAGGAAAAAAAATTAATCAAATATTAGTCCCTGTGGGTTGAATTGAACTTATAATCAACATCTGTCATGAGCCACTTTGACCCAGCAGTCGTCCTGCACTCCTCCCATATCTGTTGCTATGAATATAGCACCTTACGTAGCTGTTGGAATTTGGTACCAAATTGGAGTTTTAACATTGAAATCCAGCTTTCACTCTACTGTAGTGTGATTATGTCGCTATTTTTTTTTTCTAGTTTCTTGATGCTTTCTTTTGTACGGTTGCTGATCAAGTGAGACCCTTGTACGTGGTTTCTTGATGCTTCCTTTTGTACTGCTGCTGATTAAGTGAGAAACTTGTTTCTAGTATTTTTATTACTTTACAAGATAGTTTATATTATGCTAAATTTGATACCGTATATTTTTATAGTTTAATCTGTTTATTAGCGTGAAAGACTTGTAAAAGGGATGTTACCCTTTTTTTTCTTTCGTTGTATTAAGTTATATTTACTAAATAAAATGAATAATTAATTACTTTTTTTAAAATATAATAATAACATTGAAATCCAGCATAGTGACACCTTCCGCCTCACTCTACCACTCGTTCTCCCTCCGCCTGCTTTAGGGTGTAATGAGTCTAATAATTTTATGGTAGTGGTTGTATTATTGGAGAAGGTTGAGATACTAGGAATTAAGTTCTCTCTCTGTTTTTTTTTTCTCAAACAAATAAAGATAAATATAACTCCTCACATAATTTACAAATATTTATAGATGAAAAATATAATAAAAAACTAATAAAAAAAAGTTTAAAAGGTTTTTAATAGTTCAGAGAGTCTGAGCAGTACAAAACAAAATTAGAGGGTGTATATATATATATATATATTAAAAAAATAGTTTAGATTGTCTAAGTAAAATTATCCATTAACAAATATTGCTATATTGCCTAATATTTTTCTGCATCACCAGAAAGCTCTTGAATTATACAGAAGTAGTTACCTCCTAGAAGGTTCTCCAACTCGTCAACTCGTCTAGAAAATATAAATCATCTTCCTAAAATTTAAAATGTACGAAGTAGTAGTTAAGTACAATATCTTAGGGTCTAGTTGCACGTCGTTAATGCTAAATCAATCACTGCTATATGTATAATTCAACCATTTAAGAATCAGTTCGTCAATTTGATTCAGAAAAACTATATCAATAGCCGACAGATAAGAAGACAATAATGTTACAGTCTAGAGTGGGCCAAAAAGCTTCAAATATTCTAGAGTTAAGACTCTGGTACTACTGACTACATCAATTAGGTTAGTCTTTTGTCATCATTTAAAATAAAAATTAAGAAAATGAGAATAAGTGAACAACACTTAGTCCTCTTTTATTGTATAAATAAAATTAGCCTTTTTTTTTAACTTTTGAAATAATCATTCTTATATTTATTTGTAATTACTTTTAATGTGACATAAAGCAAAAAAAAAATGAGAAAAATATTTTTAAATGAAATTAATTCTTTGATATAATACAGAATGAAAATTTATATTAATAGAATTATTATAATATCTCGCTGTTATTCTTAAATAAAAGTTTATATTTTAAAATAAGAGAAAAATTATTTAGGCTAACACTTTGAATTGGGAGCTTCTTGAAGTTAGTTCAAAAGGAAGGTTTTTTTTTTTTTTTTTCTCCTGGTCCTAACAAACTGCTATGCTAGAATTTCGGCTACTTCCTCTCCACTCTTTTATATGTCTTACTAAATAAAAAAGAAAATGTGTTAATATGAAGGAAACTTTATATTATCTTGATGATAATTTAGGGTATATAACATGTAATGTAATGGTTGCTCATTTGGCATCTCTTTCCGAAACCTAGCTGAACTATAGCATCTTTCAATAGGACAACATTGATACGTACCCGAATTAGCTGGTAGACCGCAAGACTAAACCTAGTTAACGCTCTTTACTCGAATTAGAATACCGACCTTCTATTTTGTCCCGTGGTTGTCCTTCCATTTAGGCGCTCTTCCCCTCTCCCATCAAATGCCAACGACCTCTTCTTTTGTCCTTTTCCTTCCCCTCCTATATAACCCCACCTCCCCCCGACGGGTAGTCGTCCAGATCAGCCTATTGGGGTCGTCCCCTCGTAAGTCCTTAATAAGGAAACCTTTGCCCCCCCCTCCATGCAACGTAACCTTGCTTGCTTGGTCGGGGACTAATCTTTCCACCTCTCTATAGGCTCTCATCTCCTTCAGATTAGATATATTCCGATCAATAGAAACAAAACAGGAAAAAAGAAAAAAGAAAAGGTCTGGTTCCAACCATGGAGAAGAAAAATATCGGTATCATCGGCGTCTCCGTCGTGCTTCTCGTGGCCGTCGTTGCCACTATCGCCGTCGTCACACACCACGGGGGGTCTAGCTCTACCCCGGCCGCGGAGCCGCAGCTATCGTCCTCGGTGAAGTCGATCAAGGATTTCTGCAAGGCGACGGATTACCAACAGACGTGCCAGAGCGAGCTCGAATCGGCCGCCGGAAACGCCACGACCCCGACCGACCTCGCCAAGTTGATCTTTAACGTGACCTCCAACCGCATCAAGAGTGCGTTGAACCAGTCTGTCGTCTTAGCGGAGCTGGCGAAGGACGAGCGCACGTCGGGGGCCCTCGAGAACTGTCGGGAGCTCCTCGAGTACGCCATCGACGACCTCCAGACCTCCTTCCAGCAGCTCGGCGGCTTCCAGATGACTAACTTTAAGAAGGCGGTCGACGACCTCAAGACGTGGCTCACCGCTGCGCTGACGTACCAGGACACGTGCCTCGACGGGTTCGAGAACACCACAACCAACGCTGGCGACTCCATGCGCAAGGCGCTCAACAGCTCCATCGAGCTCACCGCCAACATCCTCGCAATCGTCGACGAGTTCTCGTCAACTGTACAGAACCTCGAAATCCCTTTGTTCAGCCGGAGGCTACTCTCCGACGGCGACATGCCGTCGTGGATGTCCGCCGGCAGGAGACGGCTGCTTCAGGCCTCACCGTCAGACTTAAAGCCGAACGTCACGGTGGCGAAGGACGGAAGCGGCGACTACAAAACCATCAATGACGCGCTCGCTGCCGCCCCGGAAAAAAGCAAGGACATCTTCGTGATCTACATCAAGAAAGGAGTTTATGCCGAGTACGTCACAGTGAACCGGTCGAAACCCAACATCGCCATGATAGGTGACGGCGCCACCAAGACCAAGATCACCGGAAACCGTAACTTCATGCAAAATATCACCACAAAGGATACGGCCACATTCGGTAAGTACAATTCTTTTCAGTGAGTGAATGAATTTACATAGTATCAGAGAGAGTTATATCGACCTTTTATACAAACAGCGGCAATCGGGGATGGATTCTTCGCGCGAGACATCGGGATCGAGAACACAGCCGGGCCGGAGAATCACCAGGCGGTGGCCCTCCGCGTGCAGAGCGACCAGTCGGTGTTCTACCACTGCCGGTTTGACGGCTACCAAGATACGCTCTACACCCACGCTCTCCGTCAGTTCTTCCGTGAGTGCACGATCACCGGCACCATCGACTTCATCTTCGGCAACGCCCAGGTGGTGATCCAGAATTCCCAAATCATCGTCCGGAAGCCAATGGACAACCAGCAGAACATCGTCACCGCGCAGGGCCGCAAGGAGAAGCGCGCTGCCTCCGCCATCATCATCCAGAACTGCACCGTTAGCGCCGACCCGGCCTACTACCCCGTCCGGAACAAGATCCCGACCTACCTCGGCCGGCCGTGGAAGGAGTACTCCAGAACCATATACTTGCAGAACCAGCTCGACGACTTGATCAACCCGCAGGGGTGGCTGCCGTGGCTTGGCGACTACGGCCTGAAGACTTGCTTCTACGCTGAGCTGGACAACCACGGCCCCGGCGCCGACATGAGCAAGCGTGCCAAGTGGAGGGGAGTCAAGAACATCTCCTACGACCACGCGCAGCAGTTCACCGTCGAACATTTCATCCAGGGCCAGCTCTGGCTGCCACATACCGGCGTGCCGTTCATCCCCGGGCTCCTCCCTCTGTCGGAGTCCGGCAGGATCCATTGAAGAGCTAGTCCGAGTATTTTGGAGGAGTGCGTAGGAGTGGGAGGGAGAAGCTGCATGCATTAATTATATCACTACCCTTCTACTTTCTTGGTGCTATTGGACTAATGATGGATGTATCTTGAGTTTGATTACAATTTCTTGAATCTGACAAGATTGACATGGAGTTAGGAATATATATATAAAAACTTAGTCCTGCAATAAAACAAAAGTTTCCAATGCCATGTTATCCACAAACACAAATAAAGTTGCACATATAGCTAGCATTCATTTGCGAAAGCAGACACGACACCAACATCCCAAAGCACTCAAAAGATTTAAAGACGGGTACATGCATGCTTGCACACGTACCCCTTGACCTACATCAACACATAACAACAAGATAAAATTATAATTAAACTTCTTCTCTTATTCCAATCTCTCAAAGGATCGGAGTTGTCCATGTATGAGCAAATTGATCAAAGACAAGTTCCAGGATTGTCAAGGAGATAAGCTTCAGCAGCACTAATAATCCCAGCAGTGATCTCCTTGGCCTTGGTTATCTCCTCCTCTGTAGTGACTCCAGGAATGGCTTCATAAGTACTGACCACCTTGCACACACACCCACCATTGCTCCTGGGCTCGAACTTGATGTCGGTTGATGCAGACTCGATCCTGGTCCCAAGACCACATCCTTCGATCAGTGTTTGCTTGCACTCAAGCTTGTCATTGTCCACGAAGTCTAGTCGCTCCTTCATATAATTATATGGCATTGCTGCATAATTAATTAAAATGCCATGCATAAGGAACCATCAGACGATACAAATGTAAACCCTAAAGTTATACCATAGGTTAAGTTGAACTCCCTAACACTCCCAACTCCACCACCACCTTGAACGGCGGCGGCCCTCACGATGCCGTCGGGTTTAAGCTTCAGGGCGAGGTTATGCCATTCGACGACGGCGGCCTTGAACAGCTTCGATGCACCGACCGGGGAATCGATTTCAAGGCTCCATGTATAAGTATTCATGGCTATGGCTAACCGAGTTAGATTCTTATAGAGCTCTCTCCTGCTGATCCCTAGTGTTAAGTGTACTTGCTATTATATAGTGCTAAGTTGTAACGTCTATTGATATAGGTGAAATCTTTGACTGCGTTATGGGTTTGAAACTTTGAGTGCATGCGTTACTAATTTGTTGGCATCTCGTCAACTTGTTGAAACATGTGTGAGGTGGTTGAGGGTGATGACCCATGGGATCTGTAACGTTTATTTTGGTGAATGAATTAATGGTTGGCGATAAGATCCTATTCTGCAAAAGGATTCTAGAAGTGGCCTGGTAACGCAAGCGTACACAAGTTTTGGAGTGACATCAACTACTCTTGCAGACTGCATCTAGTGGCAAACAAAAACAAGGAAATAGAAAAGAAAATTGGGAAATTAACTAGTAATACGAAATAACTTAATTTAATACATGAGTAAGTTTTTTAAGGTTAAGAAACAAGTAGAAATGGATGGATATTTCTACAGATCAAATAACGGATTTTTTTAAAAAATATTTAAGTATTTAAATTTTAAAATATAATGGCTGAATGATAATCATATGGCAAGGAATAATTGACTAAAAATGCAAGACAAGAAAATCTCGGATAAGATTGTCCACTGAGCAATAGTTTAATTTATTTAGTTTGAAATTTTCATTCTAGTCAATTCATCATGAACGAACTTTAGCCTGACTTCTATGAACAAAACCAAAGACTACTTTATTTTCATTTTGATTTCTTTCAACCAGTCAACATGTCACTATATTTAGTTATACATGTAAATCAAAAAGAAAAATTCTATTTGTGGGAGCAATTTGTCGTTGTTTAGGTTAATTAAACAAACCATTATAAGATTAATAGGAAACACTCTTAAAATCAATTTTTATTTAATAGAGAGCTCGTATAGACATAGGGGCTAGCTCTCCCATGCATAAATTAAACATTTAGGCCAATCCTCTGCATATGCCAGATCCATTTAAATTTCTTTAACAAAGAAATTTATGCTCACAAAAGCTCGAACCAATAGCGTCGGGTGAGTAGACTCACGCTATGTAGAGGTACTTAATTTAACCACTCTTACAAACAAGCACACGTACTCCTGGCTCACATGCTGCTTAATCCCAGCTTATTATATAATTAAGTATACTTAGCTGCAAAATAATTACAGATAAGCATCAGGATTAGCCAAGAGGTAGGTCTCTGCAGCCTTAATTATCGACGAGGCAGTCTCCTTGCTCTTAGCCGCTTGTTCCTCGGCCTTAACCCCCGGCAAGAGCTTGCAAGTTTGGACTACTTTGCAAACACAACCCCCTTTGCTATTTGGCTCAATTTTAATGTGGATAGAGAGGGACTCAATTGTGATCCCAATTCCACCGCCTTCCACCACTGTTTGCTTGCACTCGAACTTCTCAGCATCCAGAAAGTCTAGCCTTTCCTTTATGTTGCTATAGGGCATTGCTGCAACAATGAGCAAATAATCGATGCAATTAAAAATTAAACCTAAAAAACTGAATTTTAGATTATAATTATATTTATTTATTTATTTATTACTCGACGTGAACTTGAATTCCCTGACGCTGCCGATAGTGTCGCTGGCCGGAGAGGCGCTGGCGATGATGTGGGGGGCAAGCTTCGGGCCGAGGTTGTGCCAGTCGGCCACGGCGGCCTTGAAGAGGCGGGGGGCGGCGACGGGGGACTCGATCTCATGGGTCCAAGTGAAACTCATTGTAGCTAGCCTAACTGGATTGAGCTAAGTGATCAAGAAGGGCTAACAATTAACGCTCTCTGAATTGAATGCAATGGTGGTATAAGAGTGTGGAGTGATAAGAGAAATGGTGAAATGAGGGTGGATTTATATAGATGAGTAAAAGCATTGTGGGTGTGCATGGGCCCCCTACAAACTACAAAGTCTTCTTGCTCGTGCCAACGTTTTTCAAACTTAGACAACCTTGATGGCTAATCCATTGAAGTACATTAAATTCCACATCTTTTATTCCAAGCATTCGGCCAAAGATTGATTACTCACCATCTAGAACATATAGTAGGTGTATTCAGATCGATTGGGTGTGATACTTTAAGTAGAGCAGCAATACTAACCTATAGAAGTATGTCACGTAAGAGAAATTTCTCTGTTGGCTCTAAACCAGTCGATCTACTATGGAGCTATATTCTCTTTAGGAAAAATAATTTGAACCCTTTTCGGATTGGCTTAAAATCCCCGTTATTCTAATCTCATCTTTTATCCGGATTATTTGTAATCCTTAAAATTTCAAAATTATTATTCCACAAAATGGCATCATTCACTTTGACAATCGAACTCTCTTGATAGTAATACAAGTAGTAGTAATTTTCACCGTCCTCTTTCGTTGATGGATGCTACTTTCGACTTCAAATATTAGCTCCGTAAGAGCGATATTTATAGAACATTTTAAATTTGATATTGTTTTTAATAGTCAGTTTAACTTATTTATAGTTTTAAGTTTCTTTCTCTACGTAGATAATAGAGAGTGATGAAGAGCTCTTTTAAAGATATTTAAAAAACTCACTTCCATAGTTCGCGATGAGAGAGTGTTTCATGAATAAGTTTGGAATTTATTTGAATTCAACCTTAGATTTTCTTTTTAGAAAATATTCTCTCTAAACTTGTTTAAAAATAAATACTACTAAGAAATTGCTGAACAAGTTCAGATATTTAGCCCAGAATAAAAACTAAACACAACCTATCTTTGATCTTTTTACAGTTGATAGGATCGAAAAAACTTAGCCCAAAAATTTAAACAAATCAAATTTAAAACGTATAAAAGTCCACATAGCTATTAGAATGAGAAAGAAAATAAAAAATAATCCAAAGTCCAGTACGAAGATTATAACAAATTCTCCATTAGCCAAAGGACACAGCACATCTTTAGATATTAGTTGGTAAGGAACACTGCTAGAAGAAGAGTTCCACACACTGAGCTTTCTAAATAACGCCATCACAATTAATCTGAAATATAATGAAAGTGATCTCGGATAATATTGTCCACTGATCACTAAAAGTTTTCCTTTATTTAGTTTGAAATTTTCAAACTAAGCAATCCATCATTTTCATGTCTTTCATCTCGGTTTATTATTAAGTAAATAAGGTTTGTGTTATTAATTAAGACGTGACCACTATATTTAGTAGAGCAATTTGTCAAACACTCTCGTAAAATCTTCACTTATTCAAACAAATTACTGTGACATTACAAAATGGTACGTAATTTAACCACTCCTGCAAACAAGCACTCCTTAGTCCTTTCTGGGACGCTGCTAAACCCCAGCTTTATTATATAATTGAGTACACTTAGCCCTAAATTAATTAGAGATAAGCATTAGGATTAGCCAAAAGGTAGGCCTCTGCTGTCTTGATTATCGACGTGGCAGTCTCCTTGGTCATAGCCTCCTCATCCTCGGCCTTCACACCCGGCAGTAGCTTGCAAGTTTGGACCACTTTGCAAACGCAACCCCCTTTGCTGTTTGGCTCCAATTTAATGTGAGTGGAAATGGATTCAATTGTGACCCCAATTCCACCGCCTTCCACCACTGTTTGCTTGCACTCGAACTTCTCATGATCCACAAAGTCTAGCCGTTCCTTTATGTGGCTGAAGGGCATTGCTGCAATTATGAACAATTAGACACATAAAAATTAGACCATATAAGTGAGGGGCAAGTTTTAGAAGATAAAAAAACTTTAATGCTATGTTAGATAATTGATTTATTACCCGAAGTGAACTTAAATTCTCTGATGCTGCCGGCACTGCCATCGCCTTGGACCGGGGAGGAACTCACGATGATGTGCGGGGCGAGCTTCGGGCCGAGGTTGTGCCAGTCAGCCAAGGCGGCCTTGAAGAGGCGAGGGGCGGAGACGGAGGACTCGATCTCATGGGTCCATGTCAAACTCATTGTAGCCTAGTTGGATTGAGCTAAGTGATCAAGATGGGCTAATAACTCTCTTTGATTGCAATGGTGGTGAGTGTGGAGTGATGAGAGATGGGTGGGTTTATATAAGGTGAGTGGAAGAATGGTGGGTGGGTCTACAAATTAAGTCTTGGTCATGCTAAATATTTGTCAAACTTAGACACCTTCATGGCTAATCCATTGACGAGCTTTAAATTCCACATCTTTGCAATGGTCCAAAGATTGCTCACCATCTAGAACGTCTAGTAGGTACAAGGAAAATAATTCCACCCCTTTTTCATTGGCTAAAATTTCGAAATTAGTATTCCAAACAAGGGCATCATCATTCACTTTGAACTTTGAACCCTCATTAGCACTAAAGTAAAATTGAAAACTTAAAAAAGGATATCACCATTGGATGCTCCTTGTGACCTTGTGACTTTAAATTATAAAGCTCATCAATGTCCCTTTCGGTAATAGTCATATTTACATGATAAGGACATAGTTTACTTTATCTTCTTTGTCAATTCTCACATAGTTGATAGAATTAAAAGAAATAAATAAATAAATAAGAACATAATTTCCTGCATTTATTTTTCCTAAGGAATTACCCTTAGGCTATATTTTATTAATTTTAATATAGAATATAGAATATATCATTTACTAGTTCTACCTATTTGATGTATCTTGGTATTCGAAGATAAGATACGGTGACAAAAGCCATACAATAAGAAATAGAACTTAACGACCTACTGAACCTTTAGCCCCAGTCATTTTAGAAATAATATTTTTTAAATTCTAAAATATAACTCCTTATTTTATAATAATAGCTAAATATTATAATAATCTCATTCTATAATATAAAATTTTATTTTATATTATATACTAACTCAATTACTAATTTATTCTTAATATTTTTAATCCTATTAACCTATTTTATATTAAATAAATTAGTGTTTATAATAATTTAATTAAAAAAATAAAAGAAATATTTTTTCCGTCTATTTCTTTTAATATTTTATCGCATCAAAAATAATTACTATACTTTATTATAGGATACAAGTGAACAGAGTTATTTCTAAAATAAAAAACTCTTTTAAAAATTAAAAAAAATACTTATTCTAAAGTTGACTTTATTAGCTAAAGCTTGTCCGTCCAAGATTGATAAGAGCGAAATATAAAAGATTTAAATTATAAAAGTTCATCAGAATTTTTGTGGAATAAAATGTCTTGCTAACGACATTTGGATCTTAAAACACTCGGTTTCCCAACTTGCTGATCATGTCATATTCATATAAATTCTAAGTCAACATTGTCAAATTTAACATACAAGTTGGGTTTTGCATAGCAAATTAGCCTATAAGTCATGATTATCTCGCAAGCTGGATAATTTGAATAGTTCGTGACACATATGTTAGATTTTTCCATATTACTATTTAATTTCTCGTACTCAAGAACATCCACACAAAAAAGAAAAAGCCTTCTTAGAGCATCTCCAATGCTTGCTCCATATTTGGAGCCCAAAGGCTTCAAATATGGAGCCAAAAATGGAGCAAGAGCCCGGTGCAATCTAATGCACCGGGCTCCATATATATTATAATAATAATATAATATATATTATTATTTTAGGTATTTTAAATTACTTAATAGATCATCTTAGTGTTATTATTTTTTATTAAAAAATATATAGTTAGAAAACTCTCATCGAGATCTTTAAATTAAGATTAATATTTAATAGTTTTATAAGTAATTTTAAATTACTAATTTTTTAATTAAACGTATTTCAACGATTCCTTGCACGATATAAGAAGATCCAAGATAGAAAGGCTCGTTTTGAGCTTCGAAATGCACTAATTGAACACTTATGAAAGAGGCACGAGAATGAAGGAATATAAATTTTAATGTAATTTTTATTTGATGTATTTTATTTTTAATATATTTCATGTTTGATGTATTTCATATCTAATGTATTTTAATTTTTAATATTTACATTGAGGATAATTTTGAGTAATTATATTTTAGGATACATAATTTATTAGACTCATTTTTATAAATAATAAAAAAAATTTAATTTAAATTAACTCAAAAATAATTTAATATTAGACTCCTTTTTATAAATAATAAAAAAATTAAAATTAAAATTAACTCAACAGTAATTTAATATTAGACTCATTTTAAAGGTCTCGATGAGACCTTTCCAATGGTATTATTTTTGTTAAAAATCGATTAGTAAAACTAATTATATACTCAGTTTAACTAACTAAATTATTTAACAAAGGATACAAATAGAATTAAAATTATTGAATATAACACATATTGGGTAATTTTGACATTTCAAAAAGTTGATATGACAAATAGAGCCCAGCTCCATTTCCATGGTGGGGCTCCAAATTTGGAGCCCCATTTAGAGCTCGGTTGGAGCTCCACCGGGCTCCAAATTTGGAGTTTTGGAGCCCGATTGGAGATGCTCTTAGGGATATGAGCGAGGTTTTATTTTTATTTTTTTATTTTTTATTTTTAAGAAAAGTTCGTACACATTCATATCATTAGTTTCAATCAAACGATTATAACTCGATACAAGAGAAGAAAAAAGGGAGATAGAGTAAAACCCTAAAAATAAACCCTTCACTTGGCTGTAATATAAACCAAATTACAATAAACGCGAAGTATCAAGTATTAAGAACAAGCACTCAAGTATAATAAGAAAATAGGAGATTGAGCAATGCTCTAGAAATAAGCCTCCTGCTTGGCCAACTGCAGCTATCCTACAAGTATAATGGAATGAGTCTTAATATACTGAGCACTCAATAAAGGAGCAAGCCTAGGTAGGATTCCAGGCTCATTAGTGACGAAATCCAACGCTTATAACAAAATCACCTGATGACTTGTGAAACAAAGAACAACATCGAGAACGAAATAGCAAAAAAGAAAATAGCAAGAAGATGAGAGTGAAAACTCTGCCAAATGCATCCATAAAATTGAGAAACTAATTTTCGAAAGCACATGACTACGACAGCAAAGCCAAAAAGGGGAGTGAGGCGAAGGCTTTCAGGCAAGGGCGACTGTGACTGAGGGCCAAAACCATGGAAAGCAACCTCCACGACAGCAGGCACAGATGGTGGCGATGTGGAAGCAGGGCACGCGAGGTCCACCATAGTTGGTGACGCCGACGTCACAGAGGGTCAAGGAGCTGACTGGGTCAAGACCTATAGCCCCTGGTGCTCGGCGCAAACAACAGAGTTACTAAAAACCGAGGAGAGGACACTAGTGAGATGGACGACATCGTCAGATGTAGTGGAATTGCTAGGCGAATGGCGGACGATGGATGGCATCTTTGAGGGGGAGGTGAGAGGCAGCGACAATGAGTGCACAATGGCGTCGAGAGAAGAAATGTCGGACTTCTAGGGGGAGAGAAGAAGAAAGAAAGGAAAGGAAGAAAAAAAGTGCTTTCTCCCCTAGCCTGTGGCTAGGGAAGGGGAGAGGAAAGCCTCGTCGGCGGTGGCGAGGGAGAAGAAAGCCTCGCCGGCGATGGCAAGGGAGAAGACCGTACTAGGAAAGAGGGAAAGAGTCTCTGCGCCAACCCTAAACTAGGGTTGACGCAAAGAAAGGAAAGCCTCGTCGGCGGCTGCGAGGGAGAAACTCCCTCTAGGATGGTGAAAACTATCCTAGCAGAGCTAGGGCCGATGCAACCAGCTGAGGGAGTTAAATTCTAGTGAATAGACATTGAGGAATACAACAAAATATATCAACGTAATATTAATTTAGGGGTCTTTTTTAACATAATTATCCTTACATGCTTAAAAATATCACAATTGCTACTAAAATCATCCGACTCCTTCAAAAATTCCATTCATTCGCTTAAATTTAACTAGTATAGTTAAAACTATCTGTACATCAAAAAATTAGATTATAGTAAAAAAAATGTGTCTCAAATAAACTTATAATTATAACTTAATTTGGATATAGAAGAGTTAAATACTTAAGTTTAAAATAAATGTAATTATTTGATAAATTAAAGTTGTGCCAAACCAAAATATATAATATACGTATGTATACATGACGATAGTATTATTAAATATAAAATATGGAAACATTTTTTTTCTAACCGTTTAAGTTTTTAAAATACTTAATATGTTAACACGATACTAAAGCCAAAGGTTATGAATTTAAATCCTGTTGAGCCCACATTTACTTAGAAAATATAAAACTTTATTCATTTAGATTAAATATACTTCTTAGGCTCATCAAAACGGTTTGGTAACTTAAAAGTTGATAAACTTGTAATTAATGGCTAGAAAGTGTGACTGCTGACTGACAAAGTTTACAAGAGTCAAGTGGGCAGGAAATGGCCAAGAAAGTAGATAGATATGCTAATCAATTACTCTTTTGGATGTTTAGATGAAGATGTATCATGGCCTACTTATATGTCATGGAGTTCTTGCGTTCACATTCACCTACTGCTGCGAAAGAGGATTAGATTAATAACTACTACTAACCAAGCTTCCTATTCTCATCTCTCTACTTATAGACAATTAAAAGAATTAATGTTTCGATCATCTAAATTTATACAATTACAGAAAGATACGAAGTACTTGTCCTGTCCGGGGGAAGAGAGAATGAAAAAAAAATCTATCCACTGCATCAAGCGATTTGTTTCTCACATAATTTTAATTAAAATATTTCTCCTTCTTTTGCTAAAAAAATTCTGTATCATTTCTATTTTTTTTTAAAGGAAGGTCTACTG
Organism: Typha angustifolia; assembly: GCF_048772165.1. Lineage (NCBI taxonomy): Eukaryota > Viridiplantae > Streptophyta > Magnoliopsida > Poales > Typhaceae > Typha > Typha angustifolia. The sequence goes on along the minus strand of NC_133252.1, from coordinate 1,580,667 downwards.
AGGGATCATATCATATATTTTAATTATACCGATTACAACTTGATACAAAAGATGAAAAGAGAAAATATGATAAGAGCTCTAGAAGCAAGTCCCATACTTAGCTATAGTATAGACTGAACAACAGTTAACGCATGTATCATAACAAATACTCAAACATACTAAAAACAAAGGAGATAGAATAATGCTCTAATAGCAAGCTTCTTGCTTGGTAAATACTATAGGTAGAAACAGTGTGAGTCTTGAGAAGCTAAACGCCTAACTAAGGAACAAGTTTCGAAAGGAATACAAGCATACTAGTGACAAAATTCGATGAATTTAACAAAACACCAGAAAACCATCTAAGTAGACTTATGAATTTCAAAAAATAATACAAACAAACAAGAGGAGAAAATTGATCAATCTATGTATCCGTCGGTTTTAATTATGCTTAAAAAAGTACAGAAAAGTCACATTAATTTAGCGAGCAAGATTATCAAAATTTTGATGATAAATTGGTGTAAATCTGACGGCCAGCCCGCGCCGGATCCCAAGCTAGTCGGTGATGGTTAAATTAATGCGTCGGCACCAAAAAGAAAGAAGCAGTCCAAAATTGACGAGGCTACCACCAACCCACCTACCGCTTGTACGTTTCCTCAAATCATGCTGTTAATCACAGACTTCTTTCCCCACTTCTTCCTATAAATAGTAACCCCCCCTCTCCTTTCCATTTCATCGTCAACTTGTGTTCACTTACAGAGTTCTTATTCGATCTGACATATACTCTTAGTCTCCTCTTTGTCTCTTTAATCCAATCGCCAATGGTTTCCGGATCCTTCACCGACGAGTGCACGTCTTCGATCGCCGTCGAAAGGCTATGGAAGGCCGGCATCCTTGATGCTCACAATCTGATCCCTAAGATTGCTTCTGATCAAATTAAGAGCATTGAAATCATCCAGGGTGATGGAGGAGTAGGCACCGTTAAGAAGTTCTGCTTCACTGAAGGCAAGCCTAACTATACAATTAATTTACACCGTAAACTTTCGTGCTGTTATAGTTTTAATCTTATATGCAACTAACACTGGCTAAAATGCTCATCGATCAGCTGTGAAGCCTTTCAGCACCCTCACGGATCGCGTCGAAGTGTTGGATAACGAGAAACACATCTTCAAGTACTCGATCGTTGAAGGAGGGCTCATCGGATTGAGACTGAAGTCGTACTCCGTGGAGACTACGCTTGAGAGCGGAGGTGACGGTAGCAGCGTCGTCAAGGTCAACGTAGAGTATGAGACCCTAGACGAGACGGATCTCACCGGCGACGAGAAGGGCATGATCAAGGGGGGAGTGTCGAAGATGATGAAGGGTGTGGAGGCATACTTGGCTGCAAACCCTGACGCATATGCCTAAGAGTTTGTCGAAGTGTTTTGCTGTATGCGAGTGATGCTTTTAATAAGGTGTTTTGTGTTATCTATAGTTTCACAAAAGAGGTGAATAAGGAGTTGTGTCTCCAATGGTGGTTACAGGGAAAAAAGAACACTATGCCTATGTATTAATCTACCACTTAATTACTTCAGTTATATGGTTTATAAGATCTGAATCTGATCTGAGACTTGTCTTGAGAGCAAAATAGTAGCTAATGATGAAAGATTATCCAAGGAGAAGCGAGCCGGTTAATTATTTTATCATTAAAAAGCTTATCATAAAGAAAAATAAAGAGCTTATCATAAAGAATAGCACTCTTTATCTTAGATTTATATATAAAAAAGGTTACATCTAAGTAGATATTAGTAGATGTCACTATATTATAATAACCTTATGCTTATTTCACAACTAAACAGAGCATACTTAGTCAGCTGAGTTTCAGAGTATCCCTATTAACAAGAATAGTAGAATACTGTGAATGCCTGCATGCTCATTGCCCTGACAAACTGATTAAGAGAATATTTTTCTTTAATTATAAATTAAAGATTTAAATACAAGAATGTTTTAGGAAAAAAGAGAAAGCTAGCTTCCGAGGACCTAGGTCCTATTACAGAGAGAATTAGAAATCATTCAACTGCGCCTCAAAGGCGCAAATTAGAACTTCCAAAATTCGATATGTTTTACTAATATACAAACATAGTTTGAGAGAGAATCCAGAAGAATGCTAAGAAAGAAAAATATTGAACACAAATCTATTATCGCAGATGCTCTTCAGCATCATCACTACTTTCAGAAGATTCCTCTTCTTGCCCATAAACCAATTCGTCAACATCTTCCTCTTCCTCTTCTTCTTCGTCCTCATCTTCACCTTCGTCCTGGATCTCACCAGCTTCTTGTTTAGCGGTATCTTTGCCAGCCTTATCAATCTGACAAACGGAAGACTAAAAGATCAGCTAACTCAAACAAAATAAATTTAGTAGAGGCTATGAAAGAATAATCAATGTAAACCTGTGCTGTCATGAGCTGAAAACGACCAGATAACTTTAGTAAATGTTCAGCAGCTGCACATTTTGATGCCATCATCTACAAAAGAATGTGTTATTTTCTTCATATAGATCAAGGGACTATGGAGAAAGAAATAAATTTATAACATGCTTACAGAGAATGGGCGTCAAAAAATTGAATTGCAATGTTGCATTGATACAGATGAACATACAGTTTAGGTATTACCAAAATAAGACCAAGCATCAAGGAGAAACCTACCCTCTGTAAATCATCAAGCATTTGTGAAGATGAATCCTGAGATAAGATAAAACGACCATGGTTGACCAGCAAGCAATATATCCATGGTATGATAAGCTTTGAGCTAGCTGACCTGCAAAAGTAAATTAAGGTGAAAATCAAATTCAAGTTCCCACAGCATCACTTGGGTTCATGGACAAGATATGTGCTGAATACTAATTCCCTACCTTGTTTTCCAAGAAGACACTAAGATTCTCAAAAGTTGGTAAGCATCACTTGGGTTCATGGACAAGATATGTGCTCGCATCTAGTAAAATGACAGGTAGTCAGCATCTACTATTGAACCAATGCAAAAATACAATTTAGCGTATTCCTGGAAAAGCACTCTTAATAGAGCTAAGATTGTGTCTAGCCAACAATTATATTCTGCTTCCCTATGTTCAGGAGAGACGAACCTTCTTTGCTGGGGCGTTAATGTCAAGAGAATAATTAGTAAGGGGGCCAGGACCGCTTTCAGTGCTTAGATCAACTTTACTACCAAGAATCCCAAATTCTCGCATCTTATCCTCAATGGATATAGCATCATCATCTTCCCTTCTTTGAAGTATAACTAAATAAGCCAACAGTATTCAGAAAAAAGATCAAGTTAGAAAGCAAATCCTGTATCTAGAATCAGAATTAACCACAACCAGGAAGAAATATAAATGAGAATATAGCTTTAGGAATACTGCAAAGGGCCACAAATAACGAGCAACAAACAGCGAAATTCCACACCCCATACACCAAATTATTTCATGCATTAAGATATGAGAACACTATGCTTTAGCATAATACCTATGGAATTTCATTAAGCAAAAGAAAGCAGTAAGCACAAATGTAAAGCTGGAATAAAATATATTCACATTAGTCATTTGGTTCTTTAGTATGTTTTTGGATCCGTAAACTGCTGATCTAGGTAGCAAACTAGCAATCACACAAAAGAAATTTTAACATGTATGGAAAGACAATCACCTTTCTTATCTGTAGACCGAGTCATACTGCTGACGTGATCAGTCATTACTGTCTTAATATTTTCACCTGCATCTGTCATGCCTTTTCTTTTCTTGTCATGCGCATATAGCTTTGGAAGAGGAAGTATAGCATCTTCTGCATTTGCACGGCCTAGTGCAGTAACTGTTCAGAAAAAAGACAAAAAAGAAGAGATGACAAGCATCTTTGAGCCTGCTGATTGAAAGAAGAAAAATAAAACAAATTCTGATAATTTCTCTAAAGGATTTTGTAAATGAATAACAGTATGGCTTAGGTCAAATATGAGAACTGTAGTGCTCCCATACAATTAAGTATATTTTTATAAAAAATTTGTCCAAATGGGAATAAATAACATGCTGGAATAAGAATACTCCATTGCATTGCATCTTATACCGTGCATTTGTGCAGTTTGGCCTTTTTGAGGGATGGCCGAATGGTTCATCTGTAAGAGAACCCCAACATTAGATGCCTTCATGTTTATGTCTGAGCCATACTGCACCAAAATTTTATCAAAAGATGGCTTCACAACAGAACCATATGCCAGAAGGACTTGTCCAGAATCAGGTTTGACTATGCCTTGAAGTTTTGCAGCAAATATTGTGAAACCCTGGTTGACTTTTGGGATGGAAGACTCAGACAGTGTAATCTTTGTAGCCTTTCTATTTCGCAAGTCATCTATGCTACTTCCATGCCAGAAATAACAAATACCCATTTCTGAAATAGCCAATACATATAGTCCCCCTTCAGCACTACCATCAGTATGCCCACGTTTGCTGTCCAGGAATATGGCTGGATGCTCCATTGAGAGAATGCAGCTCGCACTCCGAGTTTCACTGCGGCCTATTTTCCAGATGGCAACATATCTCTCACCAACTCCAGATGATAGGATATGCTGCCCATCTTCACTGAAAATCATGCATCTAACAGACACCTAATAACAACAAGAATCTTACTTTAGATGACATAACAAACATGAAGAAGCCAGATCAAAATAAGGGAAGAGAAATTGCAAATACAATACAAAGATGGCAAAATGGAGGGAGAGGAAGGAAGTGCATTTGCTGGACATACTGGATGGCCAGAAAACTTTTGAATCTTCTTGTTATTAGAACAATTGAAAGTCTTCAGCTGCCCTGCAGCAGTGGCCAGTATCTTTCCATCTAACGAAAAATTAATGTAAGTGAGCAGAGCAAATATATAACAGAAAGTAAAACAAAGTAATTCTCTGCACAACTGAACAAAAGCTTTTATCTCTACATAGAAGTATAGGCAAGAAACTAAACTAAAAACATGCTTTCAGACATCTTACATGATAATAGAGGACATTTCCATTCTAAAGAATAGCTTAATAATCAAGAAACTGAATAAATTAAATAAGGAAATGGATGGTATGCTGTATTAAAAATGAAAAAATATGCATAAATTCAACTTTCGATTTTTAAATATCTACCTCTTTCCTATTCATGAATGTTGAATCTGATTAATGGGCATTGAGAAGTAAACTGCAAAACTGGTTGATTTGCTACACAACAAACTATATCTACCAAGCACATAGAAGATGTAGGTAAATTGATATTTGAGGTTATTCGGTTTTCTAGTTTCCTTTTCTTTTTAAGGAATGGATCAAAACAATTTTGTATAGACACTTAAAGATTTGTACTTGTAATGTTACAGTAATTATAGTTCTCAGTACATTTCTTCCCAAGGAATAGCGAGATTTTGACAATACAGAAAATTGAGGAGTATATCCCTATTAAAATGAGTAATTTCACAATGGAATAAAAACGAGGAACCGAAGATTATAGGGGGCTACAATTAGGCTTTTGCAACACTAAACATGGCTCCGGGTACTCAAGATAGATGGGATGTAGTCTTGCTTGATCAGGAACTAGTTTTATTGCAAGGTAAAACACAAAGAAAGAAGGTAAATGGAGGAGATTGTTCATGTGGTTCTACCCTAGGAGGCCTAACTTCTCTATTAAACATGCAGGCCATACCACCCATTTCCAAACTTAATGAAATTTTACAGATATGTCCTTCAGAAATCACTTAATGAGTAAATTTCATAGTAATGAAATGTTTGGAGTAAATGGATTTTGCTACCTAGTATGATTCCATAAGCTTATAAAAGGCCAATAGTAATGGCTAATATATCAACTGAGGAGAAAATCTTATCTAGTTCTTACACTTTTTTATTGGAAAGTAGATCTCTTGAAAAGACCTGTAGCATGAAAGTTGGGCCATTTTATGGAAAACTACAAGTATTATAAAGCTGTAATTGTTACATAATAGTTAAAAGCACAGAAAAGAGAAATCTTTTGAGGAGAAGAATCAGTAGATTGTACTTTAACTAGTAATAGTTGTGGTTCCTGCTATCAGTTACTTAATTTACAAGCAAAAGACAAGAAATGAATTATGTTTTATAATGGAGTAATAGCATATGCCTAAGAGCATCACTTAAAAGCTGCATGGAGCCATAATGAAGATAAAGCGGTGCAAATTTAAAGTAAAAGAAAAGGAGGCATCCTTAGAAGCATTAAGCAAACAGTTAATACCTGAAGAAATAGACAAAGAGGATATTGCTTTTGTAGATGATTTAAACCTGCCCAACAGGCTCCCTGTTGATGTATCAATCTGGCAGACCATACCATCAACACCAGCTGTGTATATGCACAAACGATGTACTGAAAAGGAAACAGCCGTCACACCCCTGCAAAGTTAGAAAATGAATAATTAAATATCACTTGGAGGAGGAGCATTTATCTGAAGATATCACAAACAGAAAAATGTCAGTGTAGTCTTTCCTTCTCTTTGGAAGTTCACTAGTAAAACAGATATTATAGAGAGTGAATGACATTTTAGCACAAGCAGCTCATAATATTAGAATTGATTGTTATGTCAGTTAGAAGGGCATACCAGAGGTAGACAAGTCAGAATCTTAGGCAATTCAATGACACATCTAAGAGTTAGGTCCGATATTTTGATTTAAGCACTACAAGAAAAATTAATTCATCCTAGGTGTCCTAGTTACAAGTTTTCGAGATTTAGATAATGTTCACATACATAAACAAGTCCATGCAGAGTTGAGATTTAGTAGCAACTTGGGTTGAATTCAATCAGCAAAGGTGTTAAAAAAGATAGTATACATATGCAGATAGTGGCATCAAAGAGCATTTTTAACCGAGCCACTCACCCAGGATGACAGTCATTAACTTTCCACCTCAATTGCCCTGCAGAGACATCAAGTGCTAAAACATCACCACTCCCCGTTCCGAGCACCAAGAGAGAACCTCCGGCCTTTCTTTTCTTCTGCACGCAGACAATAAGACAAACAACTCATAGGAATATATTAAAACTCTAGAAAAAGAGTCCCATCTTTTGGCTTCTACCAGGAACACACTCTAACCTTGCTTTCCAGCTGCACCCACTTCATGCAAGTGTAATCCAGAGAAAGATGGCCCCTTTTCGCTTCCGAAAGCAATCCCAAATCAGTAGACGGGGAGATATCAGCAAACTCGGTCTGCAACTGCCCTTTTACGGTGTCCCAAATCTAGAGGAACAAAAATCAGACATCAAGTTCCATCTTTCGATAATAAAAACACGAATCAAACAACAATTCCGGGAGTAGGATACCTTAATTCGTCCATCACCTCCGGTGATGGCAAAGAAATCCAAAGAGGGGCTGAATGACGTGAGGAGGTCTCTTATGTTGGGAGAGCTCATAGTCCTACGTCTCTTCCTCCTCCTGGGAGCTAATAGAGAGTGCGAGGCTTCGAGGAACGAGGAGAGACTAGAGAGAAGGAAGAGGAAGGAGAGAGGGTTTCGGAAACGGCAATAAGCACAGAACTTCGTCTCAATCTCGCGCCGTCTTTTATTCCTCCGAGCTTAAACCCTTCATAAAAGCCCTGATTCACATAGCTTTCTATGTAGAGAGAGAGAGAGAGAGAGAGAGAGAGAGAGAGAGAGAGAGAGAGAGAGAGGAGAGAGAGGAGTCAATGGGTTGGACCAAGAACGGCCCAGGAACTATGCTCAATAATCTAAAATCAAGGAGCCCATATTGCAAATTTGGGCCCATATAGCCCTAAGTTCTGTTTCACTTCACCACGTTTGCAAAAAAAATCCGGATTCTTAGTTTTGCTCTAATTCGGATATTAGATAAATAGACAATTTTAAAATTATATTCTGATTAAACATATACAGATATAAATTATATATGGGTCGAATTTTAAATGGAAATGGATATAATACATACCAGATTTCAAAAGGATATGAATATGAATTATGATATTTAACAAATTTGAATATAAATTATATATTAATTTAAACAAAAGAGACGTGATATAATCTAAAAAGGTATTAATAGTCTTAATCATTTTCTGTCATAATATCAATATACACAAATAAATAGTCAATATGTCACATATTATTATGATTTCATAGACGTATGAGCATCTTCAAAATAGTTTGGCGCAAAATAGCAAGCACGTCCAAGAGTAGCATTTATTACATCTTAAAGTCAAATAAATTATGAAATAAATTAACGGAAAATATTTTTAAAGGCAGTTAACTAGAAAGAGATCAAAATATGGATATTGTCGATTTAAATTTTAATTGTGAAATGATATCTCTATTCAAATTTAAATCCGAGATGGATAGCACATTCTAACCCATATTCAGACCAATCCAATTATGAAATCAATATCAAGTTGGATTTAATCCAACACGTTTTCAACCTTACTTTTACGTTGATGAAGAATTCTTTTACCTTGTGTTACAGTCGACAGTCAGGTATCAACGCTACTAAGTATTACCTCCATCACTTTCAACTTTGTTTGATGATTTACTTCTAGAAAACTTTCAAGCTGCCAGGCATCCGTATAAGAATTTGGATGCATTTAATACACTCAACAATATCAGGTTGGCATTACAAAGATGCAAAGTTTAGAGTCTTTCCCCTCAGTGACAATAAAAGCGCAAGTCAAGCTGATAAAGTTATACAGAAATTGGAGAGAAATTCCAGAATAGCAGTTCTGGGATTTCTTATATGACCATGCTAGCTACTCTAGTTTCTTACAACATGGTCCTGGTCATGCAAATCCTATCTCCCATCTTGCCTTCTTGGGCTCTTCCATGGCCTTTGTTACGATTCATTAAGCTTATATACATTTTACCAACTCAAGGAGTTCTTGGAATGCTGGAGCTTAGCATTGTATGCTGTTTCCATCTCCTCCTGTGACCAGCTTTGACAACATCAGATCGACTAAAATAAATAAATGTAATATGAAGTAGATTACAACATAATAAAATATCAGCTCCAGAAAAGAACCATATAGCAACTCACTAAAATTCAACATATTTTGATCATTCTTTTTATTAAGGCATTCCCCATTATCAAGTAACTGAAAAGTAAGCTAGATTGCAAAGAGAAAGTCAAGTGATCAGTGAGGTTCTATGTCTGTGTAGACCCAGCTCCAACATTGATAGGCTTTAGGTACTATTTGGGGCCAAATCCAGCTCACAAGGAATTAAGTTTGGCCAAAGCATTACTATTTGAGTCAAGATTAGCCTATACCCTAGGTTAGGTTCAACCTTGGGCCATTTGTTTTCCTGTTTTAATCTGTGAATTATAAATTTAGAAATATTGTTGGATATAATAATATTTATGCCGGTTATTCACAACCCAACATAGCTAATATTTTCTGAAAGTGCTGTTGGCCTTGTAGTTTCAAGGACATGGGGCAGTGAGTTAAAGAGGATATGGATAAGATAATAGGAGAAACTGAATTTGGCAGAAGGAAAGGAAGAGCAAAAGACATACCCTGCAAGACTTGAGCAGTGGGTGCAAGAAGGATGATCTGAAAAACCTAATTGATTTTCCAAGTGATGTTGCTTCCCAGTCTGTTAAGCATAAGAATATAAATATGTTAATCACATTGTTGCTCAAGATTTAAATGGAAGTTCAGGGAATCTATTTTATGGATTTGGAGTGAAGCAACATCCTGCACATGCATCCGAATATTTTACTGGTTCTCTTGTTACATACCATTGTCAGATGCCATTGAAGTAGAGCCCATGTTAAGCTCTTCTAAGAGCTGCAAGTGTCATGATAGAAGACAGCATTAGCAGAGTGGTAATTAAATACTTTTAAGAGTACTAAGAAATAATGCAAAGAAGGAAAACTTATGGTGGACTTAACTTAGATGAGTTGAGGTTTTGTTTTGACAGTTATTTTACACTGAAACCGGTTTGCATACAGGCACCAAGATGTACTCATAACAAAATATGTAAGTACATTTTACATACATACAATGAGTATATATCATATAAGAGTACATGCATGTGTTCTGTTAACATGTCAAAAAATTCCTTTCTATTAGAAAGGTCTTCAATGAGGCAGATAAACATTTTTGTTTTTTTTTTTGTTTTACTTTTGTTTAACATAATAGAAGTTTTTATACAGTAGTTAATATAATAATAAAAAATATTTATGGAGTACAAGTTCTTCAAAATCAACAAAATGAGACAGGAATAAATTTGACTAGAGATCTAACTCCGGAAAAGCAAGAGAAAAATGCACATCAATATTTTAAAGCGGTGGAAGGACCAACAGAAAAGTTATTAGGTTAAATTATACCATACTCATGCATGCAAGCCATACTTAAACAAAGATGAATCTACCTGGGAAAGAGTTGGAACAGTTGTAGGATCAAAATCATCACAGTTGTCGGGATCGATTGGAACACAAACTTTTCCTTGAACATGAATGAACAATAATCAGCATAATATGCCATTGATATAACTTCTTACAAGAAATAAAATAAACAAAAGAATGTTCTCCATCAAAAACATCTTGCAGATAATATGATATCCAATTTACCGGTTTTTGGGTGCACACAGAAGGGTGCCTTCAACAAATGATTCATATGTTTTGAAACCTGAAATTTAATAGAGGAGACATCAAAAAACAGATAAGGGTCATGAAAGAAATATAGCCAAGTATGCAAGACAGTATTCCTCAGACCTCCATGTCAAGTCTGGGGTAGGTATATGTGAAAATAATCTCTTCTACACACCTTCGGATCCCCTGCACCTGAAACAATGTAATGAATAAGTAGAAATAAGTGCACAAGCCAAAAATAAGAAGTCTAGTAACTCAAAATTGAAAAAATAAAAAAATCAAAATATTATAGAGATGCAAATCCAAACCTTCTGCTTTCCTGACTGTAACATGTGTTTTAATTGTTCCCATCGAGCAAAATTAACATCTTCTTTAGAAATGGAGGACCTTCTATTTCCTTGCCACTTGTCAAGAAGCTCAGTAGCAACAGCTGAAAAAGGCCACCCTCTATAAGAGTAGATGCAATAGTAATTCCAGGTACAAAGTTATAAGAAGCATATAGATTCAGTAATCCATCAAAAACATATGATTTGCTTACATTCATCAGGTATGAGTTCAAGAATCTTCTGGCATTTATCTTCAGAAATAAACAGTTTCTGGCTACAAAGTAACTTTTCTTCAAAAAAGGGCTTCAGAACATTTGTGTATGATCTCCTGCAAGATAAGAAGTATTTGTGGTACAAGACACATGAGATACATATAAAAATACAATGTAAATGTAATAGTTGAAATAAGACATACGCTAGGAAAGGATGGAGAACTGGTCCTGTTAAGGCTACTTTTTTTGAGCTATTTTCACCACCCTAAAAAAGAAACAACGACCACTTTCATGTTTATGCAAAAAAGAAAAAAGAAAAAAAAAACTAGGTACCGTTTACGAGGTAGGAAAGCACCTTATAAACACGGAAATAATCAGCAATTGATGCCCTCTGTTCATCATTGAGCCTGCAGATAATTGCTTTGATAAATCAAGTTTAGATGCTCTTAGCAATAAAAGAACAACATATCATGATTCTTTACACACCTTCTAGCTCTGTGATCACATACCCAACAATGGACACCACGACGACCACTATATACCCATAAGATGTGGTTGAATCCAAAATCATCTAGTATTCATGCATAAAAATAAGCAAGTAAACATAGAGACACTCTTTCATAAAATAAAGGAGACAAGGTTGACTGCAAGAACAGTAGGACCAATTGATGTTTAGTAAAATGATAATGAATACAAGTGACAAACCTCTGAGCGCAGAGTCCATCACTTTGATGGCAACAGTCATTAATGGCCAGCAGTCTAGGCAAATATCAGCTCCAGAGCAGCAGTACCTAACGTCATCATAATCGGACATATCCTAGTGATAGTAAACATATATCAATCAATAAGCTTTTCTAGACTTAACTATATCTAGAAGAATGAGGTTTATTATCATACAATGTCAAAAACAAGCTCCCTTTCTACTGGTGCAAAAACATTATTCCCACCTTGTGCATAGGCATGCCGTTTTGAAGGCTGCAAAAGTATTTCATAGAAATAATAAGGTAATCTCAAAACTAAATGGCGTCAAACCAAGTTTACAAGCTAAATGACAAACTTAAAGAGCCTCATATTATACATCGACGCTGTACAGAGCTCCAACATCGATCTTAAAGGGGCACTTCTCCTTGATAGAGTTTTCCATTTCATGTGCATTACTAAATGACTGGTACCGGAGATATATCTCATTTTCTAGGGTGAAAGAAAATTCTCGTCGACCAAAGTATGACTGATCACATGCTGGATGTTTTCCATCTGCAGAAAAGAATCAAATTTTGGTGAAACAAGAAGTTGAACAACAACTAGAACAATAGAAGTGTAGCATAATGCTGCATCAGGAATGTCATTTACCATTTCCATAAGACAACCATTTGTACATATCAGCATATGGGAAGAGTTTACCTGCCACGAATTAGAAATGTTCCACATTTAGACATGATAAAGCAATATTCTTCACTACCAGCTATTCAAAATCCCATTTGTCCAAGTGAAAAACATAAGCAAATTAATATCAGGAGATTCATGCAGCTTGCATAATCAAAATTTGACATACACATGCTCGCATCATATTTATCAAAAAGAAACATATGCCTAATTTCTTGTTCTCCTTTAGCTTTCATTTATAGATGAACGGAATATTTCCATTCCAATGTTGCACAGGAGAGTAAGTAAGAAACCCTAATTTCTGCCGGTAGTTCCTAAAGATGAATTGCTGACAGAATCAAATATAAACTTACAACTATAGATTATTACCGTAGTAAACTTTGAGATAATCCGGATTAAATCCTTCAGGTATAACCCTTGCTACCAGTTGCTGTGGATCGCATCCATCTATTTGCATGCCATCTGCTTCACTTGGATGCTCCTCTTTGGTCATGATCTCAAAACTAAAACCTCCACAAGAATCCAACACAACCCCAGAATTCTTTCCGAGTGCTTAGCAAATAGCAAAGGAAAAGCTTCGGAAGAATACGGCGACGAGGGGCTAAAAATTGGCGGGAAGGAGGTCGTCTTTTCCCGCCATACCTGACTCGGGCCAGCTCACGAACCAACTTTGGGCTTTCGAGCCTGGTCCATATAACCCGGCTCCAACTCGGCCTGGGATCGAATTGAGGTAATCCGCGTTTCTTCTTTATTTTAATTCGAATTTGGGCTTCTTATCTTTATTTAAACTATATATTTACAATTACTTGGTAGTTTCCAGCAGCACTCTACGGCTTGAATTTGAGATTTCTAACGAGAATAACGATAAAATCGCAGGCTAATTTTAGACATTTTGTTCGTGTGAATCCTTCCAGACTTTGTTTCATGTCTTATGTTACTGGATATCTTATTTTTAGTATATTAGTTAGTTGGTGCTGAAAACTTTTTACTCCAAAAAATTGATTCCAATTTGTTAGCTGTTGTTTAGGTCGGATTTTAAGCAATCAATTATTCTCTTTCACCGACACAAAGTAAGAAGCCATTGCAGGATGATTTTAGATGGTGTTCGAAATAGAAATAATTATATATATATATATATATATATATATATATATAACTTCGTTTTATATATTAGTCTTATCATTTCTTTTCTTTTTGTGCTTATGATGTAGGATCCTATGTGATCAACTACATTTTAAAGGTATATTTTGATGAACCAAAGTCATTGTCATTAGTGCATAGCATTCAATTATTTTATCACGAGAGTAGTTCGGCAATTGGACGTCAAGGGTAGATGTAATTTAATTTAATTTATTTTTTATTCGATCAACATCATACAATCGAAATGAGATCGTAATTGACGAACTCTTGCCGCACGCAACCGGCTGGCGTCTATTTTTCTACAGGGAAAATATTTATATTTAACACCCTAATTTTGGACTTCCGGTGTTTAGAACCTTGCCTTATGTTCGTATTCGGAATCACCGTTCTATTTTGATATCTTATGTCTAAATAACATAACAATAAAGATGGTTGTTCGATGTGATGTCAAATTTTTAAATATAAGTAAAAGTAGGGTATAGAATAGAAAAATAAAAAAAAGTAGACACTTTTCTTTTTGACTAAAAAGGTAAGAAATTATATATAACTTACAAATCGATTCAAAACAACACTTGTGTGAAATACTTTTACTCTTTGAAAACTTAAAACATAAAAAATAAAAAAAACAAAGCTGTGGCGATATCAGATATCTTGGAGCTCTCTGATTTAATAAGAATAGTTTAGAGATTCGTATAAACGTAAGTACAATTATCTCAAAAAATAGTTAAAGATGACTGATTTGATTATCCCCCCCCCCCCCCCTGTCTCAAATACTTGGTAATACCTGGAAGGACCATAGTGGTGATCCAATGGTTCGATGTGATGTCAAATTTGCTTTCTGGCATTAACTGACAACTGGTTACAACTTTGAGGTCCCCATTGACATCAGACGCATGGCACCCTTTGAATTAAAATATATATACATTTTTTAATTTATTTAGTCTGTGTCTTGGACGTTTAAATGTCCACGTCCGCTGGAATTTTATCTAATATTCGTATAGTCTACGGACGTCCATGGAAAAAAATGCATGCATAATTTACAACTGTCATTTTATTCACATAAATCAAGGGATTAAGTAGCATACTAAAAATAATATTCAGAAAGATACTGTAAATTTTGGTCAAATCAAATGATATAAGTTGTATTTTACTCTAAAATAATTTTGACTCCCAAATGATATGAATTATTTGAAAATAATATTTTTGACCCAACTCGATCAAACGATGCAGTGCTCATATAAAACGTAAACATTTACTAAAATACAACCCAACCATTAAGTTAGCTAAATAATTACATCCTGTTAGTGTGTATAATTCGGAAGGGTTAGAATTAGATACAATACCAACCATCCCACGTGGCTAAGAGCCGGATCGTCGCTTCTGCAAAGGTTCACATTACGCACATCTTCCTTCTTTATTTCATTTTACCACTTTACCCCTTTCTCTTTCCTCCTTCCAAGTTCCAAATATATTATATTACGACTCCCCCCACCGGACACGATAACGTGCCGAGCTATTCCCCCCCACTCCCTCTTTATTCTACTCCTCCCCCACTCCTTTTATATTTATTCCCCCACTATTCATCTACTAGTCGAACAGAGAGATCGGGTCGGTGCGGATATCTCCCCAAACCGGGAATAAATCTAAGAATAAATCACCCGGATAACCCGAATAGGAGGAGGACCCGAAGAATAAGAAGAAATGCTGGAGCGGTGCCTGTCGGAGCGGCGGGTGCGCCAGATCCACCGCGCCTTGCGCAATGGTAAGCTCACCGTCCTCTGCCTCCTCCTCACCTTCGTCGTCCTACGTGGCACCATCGGCGCCGGAAAGTTCGGGACGCCGGAGCAAGACTTCCTCGAGCTCCGCCAGCGCCTCCGCCCCCACCCCCACCGCGTGCTTTCGGAGAACCACGAAGAGGAAAACTCGAATCCCAATCCCACCCTTAAGAAAGCTGAGAATGTTGACGACGAGCCCCCTCTCCGATCCCTTAATGATCCCTACTCCATCGGCCCTAAGATCTCAGATTGGGACGAGCAGCGCGCTTCTTGGCTCCGCCGCCACCCGGAATCCCCCAATTTCTTCACGGAGACGAAGCCGCGGGTGCTCCTCGTGACCGGGTCTTCCCCGAAGCCGTGCGAGAACCCGGTCGGCGACCATTACCTCCTCAAATCCATCAAGAACAAGATCGACTACTGTCGCGTCCACAACATCGAGATCTTCTACAATATGGCCCTCCTGGATGCCGAGATGGCCGGTTTCTGGGCGAAGCTGCCGTTGATCCGCGCGCTCCTCCTCGCACACCCGGAGGTCGAGTTCTTGTGGTGGATGGACTCCGACGCTATGTTCACCGACATGGCTTTCGAGCTCCCGTGGGAGCGGTATGCCCCTTACAATCTCGTAATGCATGGGTGGAATGAGATGGTCTACAATGACAAGAATTGGATCGGGCTTAACACGGGAAGCTTCTTGCTTCGCAATTGCCAGTGGTCGCTCGACCTTCTCGATGTGTGGGCGCCAATGGGGCCGAAAGGCCCAGTGCGTACAGAGGCTGGGAAGGTCTTAACCAAGTTCCTTAAAGATCGGCCGGTGTTTGAGGCCGATGACCAGTCTGCTATGGTTTATCTTCTTGCTACTCAGCGTGAGAAATGGGGGGATAAGGTGTACTTGGAGAGTGCGTATTATCTTCATGGGTACTGGGGGATTTTGGTTGATAGGTATGAGGAGATGATTGAGAACTACCATCCAGGGCTTGGAGACCACCGGTGGCCGCTTGTGACGCACTTTGTCGGTTGCAAGCCCTGTGGGAAGTTCGGGGATTACCCGGTAGAGCGGTGTCTTAAGCAGATGGATCGGGCATTTAATTTTGGGGATAATCAGATCTTGCAGATTTATGGGTTCACGCATAAGTCACTTGCCAGCAGGAGGGTGAAGAGGATCAGGAATGAGACCAGCAGCCCGCTTGAGGCCACAGACGACCTTGGGTTGCTTCACCCAACGTTTAAGGCTGTCAAGGTTGCAAATGCCGGATCGTAAAGTAAAATGCCTCTATTATTTTTGTTGTTAGAACCTTATCTTTTAAACTTCAATGTTAGTATAGGTAAATCGAAGGTGTAATGTTCGTTATACTGCTGTTGTTGATGTTTATCTTTCTCTCATGTATGCTAGGAGGCATTCAGTAAGCTGAATTGGATTGCTTCTTATTTTTTTCCTAAAGGATCTCCTGCTGTTCTTTGGTTCTCTATTTAAGGTTTTCAGGATTTAACTGAAAGTAAAATTATTTGTCATAGAAGGCTTGCTTGAGTTTACAGATTCAAGAGCATGATCATCATTGTGTACCAAATGTTTGCTTTAGTCTTTTGCATTTTTGCTGAAATAATGGAAAGCTGGAAATTTTATTTTTTTTGTCATATTCTAGAAGTCTAAAGTTGGAACTTCTTGCTCATTGTCTTGTTTTGTTGTGCTTTAACCATGTTTTGCTTTCTGATCTTAAATTGGGATAGAAGCTGCCATAAGCTGTAACATTTGTAGTTTGTCAATTGTAAGTCATGATAAAATTGTCTCTTTCATCTTTGACTACTGAATCAGTAGAGAAGGGTATTCACTCTGCAAGAGAGAGTTATAAGTAGTAAAAGCTTAGTTATAGTCATCTAGTCAATACTTATTTTATGTCTTTTTGCTTTTTGACCTTATGTTGAAGGTGTAATGTTGGTTTATACTGTTCTTTGACGTAAACTGGATTGGTATTCTTTTTAAGTTTATCTGAGTTTTAATTGAAAATAGAATTAATACCATAAACATGTCCTTCAGTTGCAGATGAAAGGATCACCACCTAACTAGTACTCGGCTTATACAGTTATATGTTCTTTGATAAAGTTCTGCTGATATCTGTGTATTATTGATTTGTTTTGATCATATTCTAGAAAGATGGGGGAGTTTTATTTTGTCATGTTGTAGAAAGCTTAATCTTGGAAGTTGTTCATTATCTTTTGTTGTATTCAGACCATTTCTCATTTTTGGATGATAAATTGCGAAAGTAGATAAAAGTGTTCCCTGCATAAAAGACAGACACGTCTCACCATTAGCAAAAAGTTTAGATCTAGTCATGAAATCAATACTTGTCCAACTCTTATGGGTCGGTGATTTGGTTTCATGTGGTGCACTTGTCAATGCCAAGAGTTCCTATGAGTTGTACAAACTGTATTTTGTCACATCTAGAAAAGCTCAATAACTAACTTGACAATTAGTGTCTTTGTTTGTTAATTTTTTGTTGTTTCAAAATTCAAAACAACTTCTATATTTCTGCTAGAGGAAGTTTCTTTGAATCCTAAAATGTGGTAAAAAGCTTTCATATTGATGTCTTGTTTGCATCTTAGCCTCTTTTTTTTCTTTATTTTCTGGATTGAAAGTCTGAAAATGGGTCCATTTTAAAGATCTTCATGCTACTCTTGGTGAGAAATCACCATTCTAGCTTTTTAGGTTCTGGACAATTTAGTCCCTTTTCAAGATCACAGGATGTTGTCTATCAATCAATGAAAGCTTTGATACCCATAAGGTCCTTAAACTATAACTGGAACTTAAAATGATATACCCTTGGAAAATGGTAAAGCTACAACCATCTTGCTAACTTTTCAGTCTTGTTGTTCTTTTGTTTGTAAATATCTTTCTGTGTACTTTTCCTGCATGGAAGCTCAAGGATGGCTTAGTTCTTTCATTACAGTATTAAGTGATACATGATTGATGCTTTTCATCCTCAAAGGTTTTCTAACAAACTTTACGCCATTAAGTCTTGCATTGTTAAAATGTTTCTTGCTTCTGTTTACCGTGACAGCCTTCTTCCCCTTCCGTAAGTCCTTATTCTTAGAATATTGCTAAACATATTGATACTTCTAAAGGAATCTTATGTGCTGTGCTCTTCTCTCCATGTCAGCGATTTAGCCACCTATAGACCTCTATCAGCAGGGGAAGGAATTGAAGAGTAACATTTTCATCTTCCATTTTCACAATTATGCTGATAGGAGGATTTGTAATAGAACGATGCCGAGAGCCTATGTGCTATTTTTTTGCTTCTCAATTGGACAATTCTTGCATTCTGGTCTGTCCAGCCAATAGGGTATCTCACCATGAATTTGGTTTCACCTTGTCTTTGGTGTAATGTACTTGTAAACAGAGAGATCCAACTGAATATTTTGGTACGTAACCCTTATTTCAGCTGAACTGTTAATCACGTACTGTGAATAGTTTTGTTTTAGCAGTTTAGTCAGTCAATTTTATATATCTGTTCTAGGCTTCTAGCAGAAGTTGTAAATGAAGTAGCCTTGTAGATTTCTTTTTGCAACATTTTAATTTATGTCTAGGATTAGCTAAGGAATCTTCAGGGTTGAAAGCTAATTTCTTATTTTCTGGAAACCTAGATAGAGGGATCGACAATTTGGTAGCATCCATGGATGAAGTTTTAGTATGGAGTAGTAATCTGTCTTTCCTTCTTAATCTTACCTCTTTTGAAATTTTTTTCTTGTCAAATATATCTTCTTTTGCTCTTTTGAAAAATAAATTCCAGCCATGATCTTTTATAACGAATCAGACTGCCTATGATAATCCTTTCTAGTCCTTTATCAATGGTAAATATCAAATACCAATTGTTACATCAAGAGCAGTGTCTTCTAAGCCATGTTGGTGTACATTACTAATACATAACTTATTTGTAGTTCTTAGTAGAAAGATGTTAGGCAAACTTAAGCTGCATGTGAGCAATTAGGAGGAATGAGGGAAGTTGGATATTGATAAAGGGGTTTCAGGGAAGAGCTTTCCATGTTTATCTTTTCAACTGGCTTGTTTGAAAGGCTATTCATCATTTGGTGGCATATTTGGTGAATGTTACAGTAACTAGTATGGTCCACAAATTCATGATATTTGGAAGTTTTAAGTAAACTCAGTGCTGCACTGCTAGTCTGCTACTCAATGAAGGAGTTGAATGGAACTGAACCTAGCATTGATTTGTCTGTGATTGAATAGGTACCACATGAACAGATCAAATAAATGATAACATTAGTAAGTTGTGAGATCATTTAATATGATAACTGAGAAAACTGTGCCAAGAATAAGATTATGGTGAGTGTTGAAATGGTTATAGCAAATGTTATATGATATTTAAGTTATTGATGGCTTGTCTAGTTACTATGACCAGCATCATGTTATTTAAAGCTATCACAATCCTGCCAAATCATAGGATGAGACAGAGGTATAATAAGTAGCACCAAGTAGGCAAATGCTATGTCGGTCCAACATATGAATCTGTCTATTGTTACTGTTTATTGAACATATATGTACATGATATATGAATATATATTTGTTAGTCTACTATAATAAATGTATTTACTGTTGCTTTGGTGGACGTAGGAATTGATTTCTTTAAGTATTTTCCTTTATTCTATATGGTAGCTATTATTTTTGAATTAACTTAGAACAGATAGGCAAAAACGACGTACTATTAAATCTTTAATTTCTTCATTCTCATCTCCTTTACTAGGCATGCACAGGAAGCTTGAAAATTTATGATTATATGGTTTTACCTTGAAGCTTACATGTTGCTCTCTTGGAATAGCATGAACTTGCAACTTATTTAACCTAGTGTTAATATCTTACATGTTCTTTCCAGTTAGCTAGGAATATGATACAATGATGAAATTTGGATTATATTTTGTTTTTGAGGTGTTCAGGAGAAAACAATAGAAGACCTCACTTGGACTGGAATTTTGTGAGGATGTAGAGAAGCTTGTTTTGCACTAATATTATTATCTTGATATGAATATGATGAAACAAAGATTTAATGTAACGGGACTAATTATGTGAGACCAAGTGCAGCATGACCATGTTGGTGTATTTTTTTTCTACACGAACTTACTAGTATTGTTGAATATTTGGTGGTGTTACGTATAAATAATGAAAACTCGGTATTAGTACTAGTCTTTGATTGATCATATGTGAGAATGATCTGATTGAAGAAATCTACATAATACTTGCAATTAGTCAGCTGTAAATTAATTGTCCAGCTCTTTTCTTTTCTTTTTGTTGTTGTTGTTGTTTCTTAACTCTTGTTTTTCCATCTCAATAAGAGTTATACGTATTGAAAGAGGAATATTTTGAGCATCTGCTTATGAATCCATCTTCAGTGCATTCTAAACTCTCTGAATTGCTTCTTAATCTTATTGGTGAAGTTCCAGTTTATTTACTTCTGGATTTATTGTTCCTTTCTGTGATGGCCAAAATTAAACTTACTATGTGAGGCACTCTTTTAGCAGCTAGATGAGTTTTTCGGTAGTTCTATTGTTCTCATTGTAAATGCTGTTGTAATAAATCTAAAAGTTAACTACTAGGTTTTGGGTGCTGCTCATCTTTGTGGTTATATTCCTATAAATAATGTTATGGTTAATTTTGTTGCTTAGTGATCAGTTTGGCATAAGCTTCTCATGTTAACTACACAAGCTTTATTGATTGGAAGAAAATAGGAATTCATTTTGTTATGTTTTATTTCCTTATTTTGTTTCTACCATCAATAAAAATGTAACAAATAAGGGTTAATTTCAAAAAATTTAAGAAGTTAATTTAAATGGGAAACGAATTCCATCAAAGTTTGACCTCAAATTATCAAATTTTATAATACTTATTGAAATCAATCGGAATCTCTATCCTCATTAGGAGAGACTAGAATTCAATTTTGGGGGTAATGAGATTTGATTTAGGAAAAGAGATTAGATTCTGGTTCGAAGAATACGAGAGATAGTAAAACGAGGGGTCGAGGGTAAAATCCTTGTTAATCAGAAAATGATAATAATGTAGGGTGTTATTTGAACATTTCGCCAATTTATATGACCAGCAAGGCATCTATCGACATACGCTCTGGTTTCTATAGTCCGGCCCTTGAGGGGGTCCGTGCTAGGGTTTTGTCAAGTTAGAGAGGAGAGAGAGAGAGAGAGAGAGAGAGAGAGAGAGAGAGAGCGGCGCGGCCATGGCGAACAGGACGGATCCGTTGGCGAAGAGCATCCACGGGACAAACCCCCAAAACCTAGTGGAGAAGATCCTGCGGTCCAAGATCTACCAGCACACGTACTGGAAGGAGCAGTGCTTTGGGCTGACCGCCGAGACCCTCGTCGACAAGGCCATGGAGCTCGACCACCTCGGTGGCACCTACGGTGGCAGCCGCAGGCCCACCCCTTTCATGTGCCTTGTCATGAAGATGCTCCAGATCCAGCCCGAGAAGGACATTGTCGTCGAATTCATCAAGAATGAGGACTACAAGTATTACCAATCTCTCCTTCCACCCATCTTGTCTCCGGTTTTCGTATAAATATCGCATGTTTGATTGGTTTTGTCTTGTTCATGTTCTACTAGGTATGTTCGTATTCTTGGGGCTTTTTATCTACGGCTCACGGGGACTGTCACCGATGTTTACCAATATCTGGAGCCTCTTTACAATGATTACCGGAAGCTTAGGCAGAAGCTGCCGGATGGAAGTAAGAACCTGAAGATAGTAATAGTGGTATTTGTGTTATTACCGAAGGTAGCAAATTGTATTGATTGGTTTTTTTGGTGTTTAGGGTTTTCCTTGATTCACGTGGATGAGTTTATTGACGAGCTTTTGACCAAAGACTATGCCTGTGATGTTGCCCTTCCGCGAGTCCAGAAGAGGTATATGCCTTCCATTTAGCTACTTTACTTACATTTTGTGTGTGCAAGTTGGATGAAAGTTGGGTTTGCATTTTGTGTTATATAAATTGTGATGTGATGAATTACTTACCTTTCTTGACCAACCTTCTTGATCTAAGTTGTTCAATTATCAATTAGGGTTTTGTCACGGTAGTTTTTCTAAAAACATAACATTTCTAATTATTAATTTCCAGCAACCACAATTACTTCATTCCTTGTTGTTCGACTTCACAAAGCTTGCTTTTGGTTCCATGCCATAGCTACCATCAATCCATCATTGTCAAATGCTTCTTACTTGTGGTAATTGTTTGATTTACATGCCTTTTGCGTGTAGCGTTATTTGAGTCAATAACTTAACAAAAGGGTCTAACGGATTGGTGTAGTAACATCTCTTGTTTCAGATGGCTTTGGTCTTGCAAGTCTTACTTTGTTTGGAAGCCTATAACAGCAAGTGGGTCATAAAGGGTCTAATGGATTGGTGGAGTAATATCTCTTGTTCCAGGTGGCTTTGGTCTTGCAAGTCTTACTTTGTTTGGAAGCCTATAACAGCAAGTGGGTCATAACTTTTACCAGATAGGTTCTAAAATATCAGAAAGGATCATCTTTATATCATGAATTGGAAATCTTCTGCTGTTATTTCTTTAGAATTATTGTGCTATTTACATGTCCAAAGTACTTGCTAGATGTTTTCTAGGAAGTCTTCATTTAGTTTATACCGTCCTATTTATGGAGTATTTAATATGCTGGATGGGCCTCTAAAGATATCGTAGGCTTTTCAAAAGGAGTCAATTGTGAGACGAAAGCTGTTGGATGATTAAAATTTTCCTACCCACCAGTCTGGTGATCTTTATGAAGAATCAGTACTCGAATGTTTAGTCAGCAAATTAATTGGCATGCTCTTTTTAATTCCGGTGGATGCATATATGCAGAGTTGTGGGACTATATGTTCATGGCTTATGAATAGTATGTTGTTGTTAGAATGTAATTACCTCCATCAATGTTATACTGGGAGCGCTCATGTAATTTTGTCTCAAGAAAGAAAGTCATGAGGTGTCCTTTATTTGGTTCCTTCCTGCTTGTGTTGCTCTAGATAATGCTCATACTCAATGTCTACATAACAGATGGACTCTTGAAGCTGCTGGTACGCTGGAACCAAGAAGAAGTGCGCTAGAAGATGATTTTGAGGAGGAAGAAGAAAAAGAAGATGAAGAACAGGTTATGGATTCACTAGAAGCTGATGGCCATGAAAAGGTTAATGATTTATTCTATGTTTTGCCCAAATTACCATTATTCTTGAATGTGTTCGTTTCTTGATATTTTATTTTTGTTGTCTTAGGATTACTATCGCGGACGAAGTCCCACGAGGGAGAGAGACAGGGATAAAAAGCGTGATAGCTATAAATACAGGTATCACTTCTTGTTTTCTTTTCTCATGACCTCTTATAAGTACTGCCCATCCACAGGAGAAGCATGAAACATGTTAGAACTGGCATGCAAAATTAGTAGTAAATGAAGCTTTTGGTTGCTTCAGATTTTGTGAAATTTTATATACTTTTTATAAGTCAGTTTTAAGATCTTGTTGCAACCATACTTTCCTTGGGGCTATCCTGAAAAAGGTGCAACATGTTGAGTATTGATGAGAATGAACATTCGATCAGAGAGCATAGGAAAGCAATGAATCTATCTTTGTCCCTTTATGGGTGCTATGATGTAGTTTTTTACATGTTAATGGTATAGCTGTAGTTTCTCCCCAGAATGGTATTACCGAAATCAATGAAAAAGCCATAGGAAGAAAAGGAGGTGGTCAGTAGCCACATGATCAATTGCGTGCACATCTCATTATACTTCATCAGAGTTTTCCTTTTCTTTTTTATTTTTCAGTGAAGCATCTACTGCAACTTACATACTCAGCAGACATATTTATTATACTCGTGTGTTGCGAGTCTTTTACCTATTTTTGAGCTTTGTCATTCTTCTCCTTGCTTTGATATTGCTGTTCTGTCTCCGAAAATAGGTTACTTTGATATTATTCGACCAGCATCCCTATGCTTCTAGAATTTCAGGTTTGTTATTACATAAACTTAAAGTTGAAGTAAAAAGAAACTGCCCAACTTGCAGAAGATGATTTTACAATATATTAGGAGGTCACGCTGAAATAAGTTTATACATCTAATAATGTTTGCTTTTGAAGGGTTTTGAAGTTGATAAATTTATTAAAAGCATGGCAGGCTTCGATACAACTTGAGTTAGTTAGGACCGCATCTATTTTATGGTGGCAAGTGACAACAAGAAATAACTTGTTATTTATATGTTAACTTCTAAATTATTTGCTAATGTGCAGTGAGTACTTCACTGGAGATGCAAGTATTTTTTTTTTAAAATTTTCCAGGAGATGTGTATTAGGAAGATAATTGTTTGTCTTTGATAGTTTCTACAATTTTGTACCCCTTGAACATACTGGAAGGGTCTGTTATTGTTAGCAAGTAATATTGCAATAGTTACTGCCATGGCTTTTCACTTTTCAGAGCCATTGGTAGGTTGGGCTGCTTCCTACAGTGATTCAATGATGACTCTGCCAGGTTTCTCTGCACTGATAGTGTGCAGCGAGAAGTATGATGGGTCGAACAGATAGATACAACTATATTGAGATGAAGTTTTCTGAGTTTTTTTTTCTCATTATTATTTCTCTTCAAAGAATTTGTTTAATTTATGTTTGATCACAGATGTAGCAAACTGTGCATATTTGGATGGAAGTTTGTGTGAAAAAGAAAAAAAATAATGTCCTTAAAATTTGAAGTATTAATGTTTCTCATGTGGTTATTGTTGTTTATTTCTTCGGTGTCATGTAGTGTCTTAAGGTGTTGCTATTAAACAAGGAATATTGCTATGCAAACAGAATGAAGCATGTAAGAAGACTTTAGATCTTTGATTCATTTACTATATATTTTGTCTGATTTATTTTCATATGTTGATTTGATGACAGTAACCAGATTAAGCATTTGGTATCAGAAGGCTAATTATTGTGGTCAAAATCTGTGTTTGATTTTTTAATGATATATTTGTGAGTTAATTCACTGGAAACTCTTCTTTGACAGGGATTGGGATTATGATCGAGATTATGATAGGGATTATGGACGAGGGCGCGAAAGGGAACGAGATCGAGATCGTGGTAGAGATAGAGACAGAGACAGAGACAGAGAAAGGGATAGAGACCGCCATAGGCCAAGAGATGAAAAGGAATATGGTAGAGAGAGGGATAGAGAAAGGGATAGGGAAGGTAGAGAGCGGGAGAGAAGGGACAGAGACCGCGGACGGTACAAAAGTCGTTCCAGGAGCAGGAGCAGGGACCGTCGAGAACGAGACCGTGAAGATGGTGAGCATCGCAAGAGGCGTGCTCGTGGCAGTGCAAGTCCTAGGAGGCGTCATGGGGAGGACGGCAGCACCAGGGATGAGCCTAAGAAGAAGAAAGAAAAGAAAGAAAAGAAAAGTGATGGTACTGATCACCCAGACCCTGAAATTGCTGAGGCCAACAGGCTTCGTGCTTCTCTCGGTTTGGCACCGCTTAAGCTATGAGACAACTTTTGATCAGTGAATTTGTGTTTCTACTGTTTGCTCGGGAGATTGAAGAGTTATTGTATAGATATTCTCTTGAAGGCAAGTATTGTTGGGTTTGACTCAGCTGCCGAGTCATTGTTTTCGTTTTGTTCTAATCCTTGTGTCGATGGTCAAGTAAAAGTAGGTATTGGTGACACCTTGATAGTTGATACGGAGGTAGTTTTTCCAGGAACGTTCATTTAGTTGGCTGTAGGCGATGACTTGTTAGTTGTTACTCTCGAGGTCCTAACACATGTATTCTCTGATCTGAAAAAAACTTTAGCTTACAAATTATGTATAGTTATTTTTTTTTAGTTTAAGAGGGTATATATGGATATTTTTTTAATTTAGGGGTGTACGTGGATAATTAAAAAGTTTATGGAGAATGTGCAAAACAGTAAATAACTCAGGAGTCTAGTAAAATTATTATTATTATTTATGATTAGGGACTATTCTTGCATTGTGTGAGTTCTTATAAATGTTGGATACAAGATAAGTCAGGTTTGGCAGGGTCTATGAGAGATGGTGTTTAGATGGGGTGTAAATCCTAAATTAGTTGTGCTATTCTTATTTTTTAAATTTTAAATAAGTTAGCTTAAGTCGATTTAAGCTAATATATGGTGTTTGGATGTAAATCGGTAGTAGTGTAATAGTAACACTTAAATTGATATAGACCAGTGATGTATTTAGGAGATATATTAGAATTGAAATACCTTTTTTCATTAGATTAGAAGAGAGATAAGAGAAAGAGATTAAAATAATAATTAATTGAAGTAATATTTTTTAAGAGTAAGATAATAATTAAAATTTTATTGATAAATATAGAATATTAAATGGAAGATGAAATGAAAGAGAAGTATGTATTATTAAACTAGTTTTGAGATAAATTGTTGTTTGAATATTAAACTCAGTAAATATTTAAGGGATGTTACAAAGGAGCTGAAGCATGAAGTGCAAAGCAATTTATGTATGGAATTAAAAGAAAGAAAAATAAAAATAAAAAGGAGCAATAAAATGAATAATTACAAGGCAATCAGTGGCAATCTACAAATCTTTGCCACTGTGATAAGCTTTTGGTGTTGACAAATATAATATATATACTAAGAGAAGAAGAGACAAACAGCTGAGCAGTCATCAACTGCTATCCCCTTTCTCTTGTGCTTCCATGCACGAATAGCACGTTGCACCAGCCGTTTTGCCGATTTTTCTCTTTCCTTAGTAGATGAGACAATCTCTATAGCTTCTTGGTTGGAAATCACATCCCAAATCTGAAAAATATTTCACAAAATTAGATAGTCAGATACACCTTATCTGAAACTATAGTATCATCCATATTTTTATTTTGTAACAATACAAAGTAAAATTAGTTTGTTCAAGGTTCAATATTTCTCGTTTAATGGTATCTTCTCCGCATACATTGAATCCTACTTTTTGATATTATTTCTAGTCTTTGAAAGCCATATCATAGTGCAGTTCATCATGGTTTCTTGCATTATCCTATAAATCATAAAGCAATTGTTAGGATAATAATTGCACGTACCCCATCAGTGGCTAGCACAATGAACTTGTCCTTTTGGTTTATACTCCTTTGTGTTACTTCAGGTGCAGAAATGAGGCCATAATCTTTAAGACAATAGTCTCCAAAAGCTCTTGACATGGCCAATCCTGGAGTCTCCTCATTTGGTAGCCATACTCTATGTACTCCTGGCTCATCATTTAAACAGTATATACGCCCATTGCACTGAGCTATGCGAGCTGCCTCCTCTAAATTTACCAAGAAAATGCATCACAACTATTGAAATCGATCTTGTTGCCAAGGAGGTCTCTTTCAAGTACTAAAGGCTTTTGTCTGTGTGTAATTTATGTTCAAGGTTCCTTGATAATGTATGGAATATGCAGACTTACGAGGCAAGTTTGGCTTGAAATCAACAGTAAGCTGGACAGGAACCAATCTCCCTTCGTCGGAAGTTGTAGCCAAGACGGCACGCGAGTCGCCAACATTTGCGATTACCATAAGTTCACCCTGGCAAAAAGTCCAGCAGTAGAAGATTTATTTCGCTGATCGAACTTGAATTAGTTCAGATCATATCTTGAGAGTAGAAAGCATTCTTTTATCAGATAAAGATCAGAATACAAATGCAGGTATTGCTGAAAATTTTAGCTAAAAATTTCTTGGGCTTTTGAGATAATATGAGTTCAGTTGTGTTAGAAACACATGAACGCTTCATAACCATTGTCACATAATAAATTCTCAATCTAGTACTCAACTAAGTATCGATCAGCATTAGGAGATGTAAAACAAGTGTAAGGAGAAGATTAAATTATCAAACTATTCAGAGGAAAACTGCAATAATCCTTCTTCAAGCAAGATAAAAAGATTTCAGCTTAATTTACTCTCTTTATTATTGCGATTTACTGAATAACTATATGCAGACCTCAATTACCCTCGTTAATCTTTGTCTACTGCTATTTCCTACAGCTATTGAACATCATGCATTAAACTTAGTCAAAAGTTATTATGACTATTAAATTTTGCATTTCCATCAGCTACATTTGAATACTATGAAAAGGAAATGCGAATAAGGAAGATCATGGATATGGATAACTACTTGTTTCACAATTGTTAGTGCAGTGCTGCCACTGTGGAAGGAATCAAGCCCACCATTCAGCTCGAGCTCCCTATCAACGATTTCACAAGCTGCAATATATGATTCCTTCCATAAATCAAACTCGCAAAGTTTCTTATCAGCTACCAAGGAAGTTAAAGCCAGAGACTCCTGCCAATTGCATAGCAGACATGGAGGAAGCGACTCTCGAAGTTTTCTTGCCACATAGTGTCCCCATGGACCATGACCATCAAATATTCCACAAAATACCATGTCTTCTTGGCACCCAAATCCCTAATCAACCAACCAAGATGGAAAAAAAAAAGATCTTTAGAATAGAAAGAAGAATAATTGGACTAGAATGAGACATGCACATCTGTATCAATCATTTTCTTTTTCCTTTTATTTTTCTTTGTTTGCTTCTTTTTTTCTTTTTTCTTTTTTGAGAGAGAGAGAGAGAGAGAGAGAGTTTGGGAACTTAACAATGTCCAAATTAAACCGCCATCACCGGGATTTGAATCGAGAACACTGATGCAATATGAGTAAACTTGTGCAAACCATGGGTCAGGTCTAATTCCAAGCCCGACCCGAGCCATGAGCACCCCTAGTTAGAAGTTCAGAACTAAGCATGACCCCGCAAGCCATCTGATCACTATCTTATTACCATCTATGATCTATCTATATAAATCCTTTAGAACAAGAGAAAAAAAAGAAGAGAGAGAGAGAGACTATAATAAGTACCTCCCACACAATAGAGGAATCCTGATTCACACCTTTCTCCCCTCTCCGCGAGTACACCGCCACGAAGTTACTCGATCCCTCGCCGCTCACCGTGCCTGAAGACCGCAAGATCATGTCCTTCTTCTTCGCCTCCTTCGCGAGCTCGTCGGCCGCCTCCCTCCCGCTCCGCTCCTGCTCATCCTTCCTCCTCCTCATCGACAACGATCTTGCCAAACCACTCAACAAAGACGATAATTGCCGCATTTGGACCCCTACGGCCCCCCCCAAAAAAAGGTAATCTAAACTACAAATCCTTTCTTCTAATAGAAAGTTTAGTTATGGGGAAAGGAGAAGCTCTCAAGGAGTGCTAAATTTATCACGAGAGAGAGAGAGAGAGAGAGAGAGAGCTTTCCAAAGTGACGACTTCCTTTCATGGCGGCTAATTACCGTTGTGTCCGGGGAACAGCTGGCAAGAGGGGGTAGGGGGAGGAGAGGGCATTTTGGGTAAGAAGATTAATTGGCACACGTGTTGGAGGCAGATGGATGGGAGCGTGACTCAGGTGGTCCTTTTGTTATTTTGACCCCATTAGAAGATATTATTGGATCGAATGGTTATAACGTATGGGACTAGCAAATGAGTTTTTGACCAAACTACCCCTGTTCTAATTTCCTTTTTACCAACATAGATAATTACTCAAACTTATTATTATATGAGATCTAATTCACCGCAACTCTAATAAAAATACCAAACTGATTAACATTTTTATCTAATGTAGCTATAATGAAAATGCTGAACTGATCAGCATTTTTATTTAGTGATTAGAGTTTTATATATATAAATCTTTTTAAGTTAGTCTTTCAATAGTTAAAATAAAAAAAATGTGACGATAAAAATACTAAAATGATCAGTATTATTATTAAAGCTACAGTAAATTAAATCTTATTTAATAATAAATTTAAATAAAAATAAAAAATATATATATATAATGGGCATAGTTTAGTTAAAGCATCTAAAACTAAATAATGAGGATGATGACAGCGGCGATGGATAGATAGATGGACCGACCATGCGCCTTTACGTGCGATGAATATTTGATGCATGAGAAGTCATCAAAATGTTTTAAATCAACTCTAATGATCTCTTTCTTCACATGATAATAGCAATGATAGCTTAATAATATGGGGCTAAATAACAACCAAAGAGGATAATTTAATTAGGGAAAATAGATGTGAAACCAAAACAATAATAGTAGAAGAACATGGAGGTGTACTGAAGAAATAGATGCCATTGCCACGGGGGCAAGTAATACGAAGCATGAGAACCGTTCAAATTGCCGATAAGCTGCTTCTCTGACTCATCCAAATAGGAATAAGTACATTATGCAGTACGGTAACAGTGAATTTATTGATAGATTTAAGGCTATGAAAAGAAAAATCTGAGATACAAGTTGTAACATATTGTCTGCCTATCTATCTATCTATCTATCTATCTATCTATCTATCTATCTATTTTAAAGAGTAAACTACAGTCTACTCCCCACAGTGGAAACACAATTCAGTAATCCTAGGCTGTTTGACAAAGAAGAACTAGCCATGGAGGCTAGCAGAAGTTTGTCTGGTGGAGAAGAAAAGATGTCCTCTTCAATTTTTCTCAATTAATAAATTTCGTCTCACCTTCTTTTATTTCAAACTTGAGTACCATAACTCTTTTGTAATCTATACCATGTTAGAACTATGAGTCAATTGTTGATGAAGACGACTAAAAACGACACAATTACTTTTTAGTTTGATAACCCAAGATAGTTCTCTATTGTTTAATAAATGAGAGAGAAGAATAGATGTCACAGTAGCTTATTTGGTAGGTGAAGAAGAATAGAATAGTTATAAGAGATGAGATTCTGGCATCAATGAGCTATAGTGATTCTAGTGTTACACACTATTATAATATGATACTCATCACACAGTATAAATACTAAGAATTTGAAATAGGAAGGATATAATAGAAACACTAGTTGTCTTGTTTCATATTAATTAGGTGTTGAATTGAATACTTATTCTTGGAAAGAAGTCTCCGCTACCAACATATTAGAAGTCTCCACGAGAGTTGTTCAGAAGAGTCGATCAAAAAACAATGTGAAAAGAAAACAATTAATGAACAACCAAAAGGACACAAACAAGCTTATGGCTATGAAGAAATGGACGGTTTCCAAACCCTAGAAAAATTTTAAACAGGCCACTGGAAAATGCCTGTGGGTAGTAAATGCTGAGTCCATGAGATGATATGACATGACATTGGTGACTCAAGAGTCACGTCGAAAGACTAGTCCTCCAGAATCTATCACAAAAAGTTTTGAAACCTAAGTTCCCAAAAGCAATAAGTCTGGCCATTTACTAAAGGTTAACCAAGTGGGCTATCTACTAGATCCCATAAATCACTATATCCATCCACGCTTTTAAAGTAACACAAATATTTGTGGTGTCGCATCCATAGTTGGAGAATTTGATGCCCCTTCCAGAATAATTATTATCGATTTACTGTAGTTTTCAAATTTTTTTATATATAATGAGTGCCTAGATAAATGGGCTGTCGTTATGATTTGAGAAGGGTAGGAATAGTTTGACTATTTAGCAGCTTGCTTGTAGAAGAAAATATTGATGCTTATAATGGTAGGTTTAGTTTGATCATTTATATCGTGAGTTCTGATTAGCCAACCTGATTAAAGATCAACCTTATTATTCTGTCTCGAAATATTCGGTTTTTATGCCGTTTTTTTTTTTTTTTTGATAATACATTACCTCACTTTCTTATCAGAATTAAAAAAGAACAAGATTCATATGGCTGAACAAAGAAAATTGCCGACGGAGAAAAGTGATGTATGTCTTACCTCAATAGCAGTATTACTATCCGATCACATGGGTTAAGTCGAGTCGAGTTAAATTAGTTAGGTTAAGTCGAGTCAAGTTAAATTAGTTACTTAGTTTTATCTTTCTATTTTAAATTTTAAATAAATCAAATAATCCGTATGTGGATCCAATCTGTTAGGGATAATGAGTATTAAATTGAGAGAAATATAAATTTAGCCAATTATTATTATTCTCTTCCTTATCTTTTTATATTAATCGTTGGATTGTCTTTATCTTCATAGGAGTATATCATAACTGTAGATCCCCTTCCAGCATCCAAATCCTAACCCCCTACTACACGGTTTTCGACA
The DNA here is from genome assembly GCF_048772165.1 of Typha angustifolia. Lineage (NCBI taxonomy): Eukaryota > Viridiplantae > Streptophyta > Magnoliopsida > Poales > Typhaceae > Typha > Typha angustifolia. Next base: position 1,548,201 of record NC_133252.1, on the reverse strand, counting down.
ACCACCATAATATCGAAAATTACCATTCTTCCCTCTCTGACCTATCTTCACTATTTTATTTTAATCTTTTCGTCTCAATCTCCAATTTAGGTGAAATCCAAATGGAAGTCAATGGAAGTGGGTTAATCAAACTTCCTAAGTGGGGAATCCTAGGAAAAGTGCTCGGAGAAGAAGTTAGAAGGTATCAATATTGTATTTCTTGGTGGCCATTATCTTGAAAGAGACATTGTTATTAAATAATTGATAGCAGTGAAAGAGAGTGTTCAATTAAATATGCAAACAAATTAACACAAACTTTTTTTTATACTAGTTGGCATAATAACCATATACACCTTTTTCTTTTCCAGAAAAAGAGAGAGAGAGAGAGAGAGAGAGAGAGAGAGATATTCAGAAGCAATTTAACACATTAAACCAGAGCTTTGTAAACATAGTAAAAAGAAGGGAAAATTGAAGAATTTTAAAATCTTCAAAATAGATACATTCTACCAAAGAAAAGACCAACATGGGTCTATAAGTATCAGGAGGACGGCACACCTGCAACTTGTCAAGAGTTGTGATATCACCTCAATGCTCTCTAGAGTTTTACAACCTGTTGTTTTGCTGAATGAACCTAAGAAAACCATAAACAAATGCATCTTTCATATCCCACTGCGCACAAGTCTTAAGGAAAATTACAGTGCATTCAATCAACAATAAAGAGAAAAGCTAACCAATGAGATAATGCACAGAAGGAGCTCATGTTGAATGAGTATACCCAGATCCAAATCCCAACAACACCGTTTTAACTGGAACACAATTAAGTTTCCACTTTTCTAAAAAAATAAAGAGAAGAGCTAGAGTGAGGGCACAAAGCTTTTATATAATTTAAATGTACACAATATACAAGGGTATATTTTATATATTGCTAAAAACAATTCATGAATTGGATCAATGCCCAAGTCTTCTTAAGAGAAGGGCCTGTATAGCAACGCTTGTTGCAGGGACCAAATCTTTTTCTTTCTTTCTGTATTATTTTCAGTCTCGGATACCTGTGTAAGCCGCATGGCGTGCTGTATTTACAACTCTACATGGGAGTGTTTTTGATGACTCATTTAAAACCTAATGGAAAACTGAAGTTGCATAATACTCGCTTTCCATGATAGCTGGTCTCAAGTCCTCGTTACACATAAAATCCAAGGGAAAAGAAACAATGTGGCCTCTAACTGATTGTAACCTCTCCATAGGGTCAGTGCCTTTGATATCTCCATTCTGATAAGACTCCAACTTCTCAGGAGCAATCCCTAAGTCAATGGTTGTGTGCCCCATTTTCTCCTTCCAGTTAGCAACGCTTTGTCGAAATGCAGCTCTGCATAATGACATTTTTAAAACACTTGAGGCAAAGAAATCAAAAGTAAAGAGTGAAAATGTCTTTGTTAAGACGCAATGATACCTTGTGTGAATAAGATCATTTGGAATGCAGGAAAAGACATCCTGATAGATCATGGTATTTGTCTGCCAACAAATTAAAGCGATCAATCTAATTAGAGATGAGAAAAAGGAACCAAGGAGATAATGACAATAATATCACGCTGTACCCAAGATCTTGCTCCCAAATGTCAATTAAAACACAGCATTTTGAAGAAGGTTTCATCAAACATCGAAAGGTCTTGTATTAAAGCTAATGAAATGGTTCCTTGTACCAGGGAAATGTTTGGAGATAATTGTAATAGAGTTGTATGTCTATGCATTTTGTAAACTACAATTATCTTGGGCAAAATGAGCAAACATTACAGAAACATGTACTGAGAGTCTGAGAGGCACCCTGTTAATGCTAGATGATGAAGTAAAGGTGAAAGAAAGGGATTACAAGTACAGAATGAAGTGTTCCCCCAACAGATACAGGAAGGAGAGGGTCTGTGTTTTAATTTATCTCACCTTAGCAGTGGCCATCCAGATATCCTTGTAAGTTGTATTGTCAACAGGATCAATGATCTGGCTAATCTGAAAAGATTCATAAACAAAGATAAGAGAAATTGCTTTACTGAACTTAGTAGCACTCAGAGAATTTAGTATCCTAGTTTTTCGTTACTGATCTATCAGGTCAAGTCTCATCTTGCATTAAATGAATAATATTTCTAGAGCAAAATAAGCAGTAACTTCTTTCTAAGAACAATATGCAGATTTAATGCTTCTGGATGTAATCATGTAACACCATCATCCATAAGGAACTTCACAAAGCACTATTCAAACTAAAAAGAAAGATCAACAAAAAAAGTTAAAAACACACAAACAACACAAGAAAAGTTGCATAGGTGAAAATCAGAACACTACAATTAAAAGCAGGATAAATTTGTAACAGCACCACTCTTGAGGAACTTACAAAAACATACATATTGTTATTCGAAACTGGATAGAAAGATAAGACGACATATTCAGGAAAGAAATTACATTAAAAATCTCAATACCAATATATGCATCTATAACCAAAAAAAAACAATGAAAACTTGATCCAGAAATGACTTATAAGGCACAAAGTTCACAACTATAATCTCTCCTTTAACATGATTACAGCACAAAAAGGAACTTACGATGCGAAATTTGAATGCTCTCAAATACAGGACCAGTATCAAAGAGGATAAATGTAAGGTATATAAAGACATGGTGTAGATAAATAATACAATAAAGTATGCTTCTAAGGATCTGAGAGCCTTGAATTGGAAACAGATGCACGTCTCCTGAGAAAACGTTAGTATATGTCAAAAATAATCAACAGATACAAACCTCCCCTTGTCGAAGACCAAGGTGTTCGGACCACAAAGATAGGCGGAGACTAAGGGAAAACCTTCCAGCTTTCCATGGTCTTCCATTCATACGTGAAGAAACAAACTCTTTATCTTCGATAAGTACACCAATCTGACCAAGAAAGAGCAACCATCATGACAAGGTATAGCATAGGAGCATCAAATTAATGATTAGAATCCTCAATAACAAAGTATACAAGTTAAAGTTAATCTAGACTGATAACATAGATAGGTAGGTAAGAAGCAAGTCTTGAGCAATCATGCCCAAGTCCCAACATATGTTAATCTATCTTATTTCCATTTATGATACTGAAATAATCTCTCTCTCTCGGAAGTTATGACGTCTCGAATGTGACTTGTACATCATAGGAAAAGAAGCCAACAAAGTTTCTGACACTTGTGATGCTGACCTAGGTGCAACTTCTTGAAAGACATTACCTTTAATGCAAAAAGACCACAATGCATATTTTTAATTTACACTTCTATCCTCAAATTCCTCTTATTTAAAAAAATTTTAGGGATTGCAAACATCCCAAACCAGAGAGAATAGTGAAAAAGTCCAATTGAATCAGAATATGATAGTTTATCGAGAAAAGAGAAATAACACAAAGTGGATTACCCTTATAAAGATACAAAGACAAGTCATCAAAGAGCAAATTATGGGTATGCACAATGCATCATGCAATGGCAATCTATCTATAAAAAATATGTCCAAAGTAACTTTTAAATATGTCAAGTCTTAAATTCTAACAGGACACAGAAAAGAGAAGGCAAGTTATGTAATGAACCAAACCTCGGAGTCTCTTGATCCTAGCAAGCTCCTGTCATTTATATTAGCTGAACCAATCAATGCCATACAATCATCAATTATCATCAACTTGCTGTGTACATATACCTGGAGACATGGAAATCAGAAACCAAAAAGGCTGATGAGATAATGGTGAAAAGGGGAAGAAAAATCCTCAAAACAAAATATCTTTAACTCGATAACTAGGGATACAATGTTGGCCGAGAAAATTAAAGAGTTCAAGTTTCAACAGGATTATTGGACCAGGAAACATGTCTTCTTTTTGAAGAATTAACCAATATATTCGTTCCTTCCCAAAGTCAATCAGGTGAAACAAGAACAGATAAAACTTAAATGAGGAAGGTGTTTTTACCTGATTGGTAACCAACGGGCCTGCATCACAAAGTCTACCATATGTTCTGAGACCATAGAAGGAAATATATTCATGTGCTTTAGGACCCATTATATCATAAAGATTCTGCAATATTGAATTTGGCCCTTTACAAATGGTTCGGTATTGCCAGTGCATTATTGCTCTCACTGATGCAGCACCACCATCATCTATGCCCCCCTGTAACAGAGGGTACAAGGTAAACAACAACATAAAATTGAGGTGATTCACAATAGTAAAATAATACCAACCTGAAACCCAGGTAAAAGGGGTATGACTATAATGACCCTAAAATACTTCTTTTCTTTTTCTGCTCGCACGATACGCTTGTACAATGCCTCTAAAACACGGTTTTTTATTGTATCATCTCCTGAAAGACCTGATATAAAAAATTGATTCTGAAAAAAAAAGAAGCACCAAAGAGGAAAGCAGCCAAGTCAGCAAATATACAATGCTAAATAAAGATATCATGCATTAGCAGAAACATTTTTCAATTTCCACGGAAGCAATTTACAATCATTACACTGCAGAACACTAGAAAATGTATAGAGCGCGACGCCATCTTAGTATGGCAACTCTGCCTTAGTTCTAAATGAATATCCAATCAAAGAAATATTAAAAGTTTTAGTTCTGGTTTCCATCCCAAGATATATGAGACATAACGGTGTTTCACGGGTTTTGGTTTCAGTGCCTTTTAATGTGTAAAATATTAGAGTTATGACAAAATATTGAAAGAAAATCAAAACAGTACAGTGGAATAACAGACAGGATAATTTCATATTCATCAAGGTGTAAAAATAATCAAATATGAAATATCATTCAAGAGTCAAAACTGTTCAAAAGTGATCCTATTCTTCGAGTCCGAAGGGAGAAACATCCAAGGAGACAGTGTAACACGAGGATTAGATTTTTATGGGTGTCTTGAAAAAGGGGAACAAGTCGGATAAGGGATGGAATTAGTTTGGACTTCAACTAGTTACCAAATTGATCAATTGCATCAATTTAACCAGAGAGAATGAATCCTTTTGACCAGCTTTGGCGATTTCAGACTGCAATCAGGTCTTCCCCTTTATCAGGCTTGAGTTCACGCTAAAATTCAGTAATCTTAATTCAATAATTCATAAACTAATTAGCAATTAATTCCTATAGCTGCTTACTATAGCAGATTAAGAGTAATTGAGCATTTAAGCTCGGGATAATTAAAATTTAAAAACAGTAAAACATTAAAACTGTAAGAGAGTAGGAGTGAGAGAGAGTGAAAGAGAGTGGGAGTGTGAGAGAGAGAGAGGGTACCTAGAGCTGATTAAATAGCCCAGCCAGCCCATGCTCTGGCCGGGCTTGAGCCTGAATTACCAATGGCGGCACGACCAACCCTTTGCTTGCCCAGCTCTTACCCAAAAACCCACCCATCGGCTCGACCAAGAAGCCCAGTCGAAGATCTATAGCCAATCAAAGACCCAAAAACCCACCCATCGTGCTACAATCTATAGCCAATCAAAGATCTCTAGGACCATTGTGCAAATTTGGGATTTTTTGTTGTGGAAAGTTTGAATCATTTTGGATTTTCCTACAATGGGTCTCTCGAGCTCAAGGTTAGGTTGTGCAAAAGTTGCCCTAAATTCCTTCCCGAGGGGGAGGGTTTGATCGGGTCAATCTGTCATAGTGGGAGGTGAACGTGCTGAAGGACCACAACGACACAATCCTAACCTTCCGATTCAAAAAGAGCGGCAACTATGGCCCATACCATATTCGGCCTGGCCTCTATTCCTAAACCCCTACCATCGGCAAGCTCATTAAGCTCGGCCTAGCTAGCCCACTCTCACAGGCTGACTGGCGATAACCAACCCGACCTACCCGATGATCACCTCTAGGGTTACCATCCATTGTGAGAGAGACTGAGAGAGAGTGGGAGAGAACAAGAGAAAAAGCGAGAGAGAGAGAGAGAGAAGGGGGGAACAACAAGCGAAAGGTTTTTTTATATATAGATTAGTTATTAAAACCCGACCTACATCAAGAAATGGCAGGCCAAAGCGTCGGCCCGCCTAACGCTTTTTAGTGCCTAGGCGGCTTGGCCACCATTTGCCAACACCAATTGGCTTAGTGAGACGGCCAGGGCACTGCCCCGCCATGGCAGCCGCCTTTTTCGCCATTCAAAACACTGGAATTAAGTCTGACAAATTAGAATGACAGGCATGTGAGATTCCAACAATAGGAACAGTAAACACAAACAGCCACCACCAAAAGGAAAAGTTTCCATATGCCAAAAGGCATATAAAGGCTCCTGATCCAAGCATACAAAGAAAGCTAATGTAAAGTTGCATACTCCTAAGAGAATGTACATGATAACTCAATAAGCACTAGATAATGTACACTTAAGATAAATGATAAAGCAAAAAATTAAATCCTAAAGATCATCAAGTTTGTATGGCAAGAATCAACACACAGTAATTAGGGTCAAGCATGTATTTTACAAGCATAGAATTACTTTAGTTTCAGGAAACCAAAATCAAATGGTACTTTTAAGAAAGATGGTTGCCCTTGCAATTTTTAAGAATGATCTTGTGGAACTGTCTGATTAACTAGAAAAAAGTATTAATCATGAAAGACTTTCTGATTCTTCTTATTAGAATGTCATCATTTCATCTGCAGAACTTTTGTGATAAAGTAATTTTAACACAATCAGAAAGTTACTGCACAAGAACTCCCAAAACATTTATAGACAGCTGATAATTTTAATCTGTATTACTGATTTTATCTACTGAAGATTATAGTTTGCCAATGCCTATGAATGAAACATGCAAAATCATTAAGACCTCTGTTAGAAATGCACACCTCAATGTATATGAAGTGCTCTGATTTTTCAATAAGAGCACAATAGGCATTGTGAATGCTTTCTTCGTTCTGGCTTGTCCCAGCTGACCATGGGCCAACACTCCTAATAATCTACATTAGAAATGTGATTACATCCAATTAATATCAAAATAAATTCAGAAGAAACGTAAATATGATGGAACTTTTCTAAGATATTATGTAATAAATCAGAAGATCAATGTAGTGATCTAGGTAAATATTCCACAGCAAGAATGAGTAGAATTTAGTGTAATTGAAAGAAGGTAATTTCATTTTCTTCAGGTACATATGCATTTTGCTCGTTGATAAATAACAATATTGCCAAATACAATGTCATTAGCTAAAAAGTGCAATAAAAAGGCAAAAAGTTCACTTTAATAGCTAGGTGATACCAAACTGGATGAATTATAAGGCAACTCAAAGTAAAACAGCATTTATATTTCCTGATCTTCCAGAAATCTAAAATCTAGCACAAATGATGGGTAATTTAATTTTAAGTGATGAGATGATTACAATATCCTAAACATGAGATTGTAGGATGTTCATCTTACTTGGAGCCTCCAATTAAAATGAGGATGTACATCTTACCTGACTGTAAGAAGTGTGCAGGCTTGAAAAATAAGATGCTTAGAAATGCATACCAAGAACTGTGCTTGAGTCAGTGTAGCCTACAAGACATGATGAATCAATGGAGGATCTATCTTTATTCACTTTTAGTAGGATTTTCCTTTTCCTTCTCTAGTTCTTTTTCCCTGGAATCATTTTGTAACTAACATCTTTCCCTGTTAATCCGGACGCTCCAACCCTCACAGGATGAGGATTATAAGCATAACTAATATCTCATAGTTTTTCCAGTTAGGGCAAAGACATGAATCAAGGAGGCAAAGTGTTACAAGTCAGAAGCAGCAGCATCATACTTTTTCTATGCCGTACTTTTTTTTCTGTAAAATGTTTCACTGTTAAAGGCCACGAGTGAGAAGGTACCATGAGATATAGGATAGATTGGCTGGGTATCAACTTGAGGTCAACCCTTGGAAACAAATTCTAGTTTCGGCCTACAACGATTCCTGTATGGTTAGAACAATTGGAGGATTGAAACAGCCTAAATGGACGGAAGTATAAGTTAATATAACATACGAAATAACTACAACATTTCCCTATATTAGAAAAGAAGACGGATGAAGGGAGAATAAATGTTAAAGTAATGTAACAATATAGCTGAGGACATATAATAGTTAGAGCCTGATGAATTACTGACTCAAGATGTTACAAACAGAAAAAACTAGATAAACAAACTAACACAAAAATGTTGCATCTAGGTGGGAAACAATCGAGAGTCACCTCAAGTAAGAATGGAACCTGATGTTCCTAAGGTAAAGGTGAAATCCTATCTTCCTTTTCAGTAGTCTAATGCAGTGTTGAAGATATAAGCAAATCCAAGTAAATATAGCATAATTCATGGATCATGTAGTATGAAAACAATGCAGATAAGATGTGCATTAGAATATCAGAAAATTATACCATATATATATATATATATCACTTTAATCTGCTATTACAAGATGAAAGATATTACCTGACAATAACAAGATGTCCTGGGACCAACTTGTCCACTTTCACCAGCAGAGATAACTTGATTGCCTCGCTCTTGTGTCTCCCACCATTCCTTATCTGCTTTCTCAAATGCTGGCTCTGCAGTCACATCAAAATGTTCTTCCTTTGGAGGCTGTGGAGAATCAAGATCATCTACAAATGATTTCATTTGCAAATCTTGAACTAAATGCCCAACATTTGTCTTTCCTGTCGACAGAGGCTGGCTCCTAGTTCTATTTGGCTGATTTAAAGGACGATGACTGATGTCTAATGCATTCGCCTCTCTGTTTCCACCAGATAATGCTGACTGATCATGCTCTTGAGGCAACAGCAATGGGATGTCTTGGGACGATGAGCTGGACGAAAAGGAACCCAGCTTTTTAACATATTTAGGATTAAGATCTTGCTGCTTATTCTGGGAATTCATTTCTTTTGTAGTGCGCACATAATGTGGAATAACCATGTGATGCTGAGGCATCAACAAGGGAATGGCTTGCTCATTTAGCGCTTTACTCCTCTGGAAAAGAATATTTAGTAAAAAATGATTGTATAGAAGAGGAAGCATCTAAATAAAAAGAAATAGGAAAAATGAATCAACCTTCGCAAAATTCCAGCGCTGGACAAAATGCCTTGCTGCATCATGGCAAGGTGGCCCCCAAAGAGCACATTGGACGTCATGCCAGGGCATTCGAGGATATTTTGAACGATCCAGTTCATCTTTCATTGTATCTTCCCAGGAATTTGGCTCAGATTCCCTTATATATATTTTAAAAAATCATATTTAGATTGATACAGAATTGCAATATTTAAGTTCCAAAATCTCTTGGACAGATCAACTGCATGCTTCCACTAACAATCTATTCTAGAAGATATACATCAAGTTACCTGGGATTATAATAATCCTTTCCGGGCCAAATCAGAGGAGGGAAGTCTCCAACTTTGTGTTCAGAATTGTCATAACGACCAAAGCACAAATCAAGCCCTCCAATATAACATACATGATTGTCAACAATCACTATTTTTTCATGATGCGACCTTGATACAATCAGAACATCATCATCATAATCAGCTCAAGGTCATAAAAGTCAAGTGGAAAAGACAGTACAGGTTGATGGGTTACTCAAATTAGATGAATACCATACCATAAATAAACGCCTGCTGAAAAATGATCAGGATATCGCAAAACTTTAACATTCTCATGAATGTTAAGTAGCCTCCGCTTACTATATACACTGTTGATTTTCAAAGCAAGAGCAACCTCTTTGTAAAGAAGGATGTAAATCTGCAAGCTGTCACATGTCAGTATTACTAATTAAAAGTAATAACTAGTCCCACTACCTCTGGCATTACAATCTAACAGAGAATGACTGTTCTACACAAATAAAGGATAGAATGAAAACTTCTGAAAGTGTTTAAAAAAATAACGATGCCAACACAGACTTACCTTATCAGTTCAAAAGTATATTATAGAAGTTAAAACCTGCATATTTTACAATTTGCAATAACTTCAGCCACCGCTATCACCTCCAACTATTTAAGATCATGTTGACCCATTAATTTTCCTCCATCCAACTATGACTCATGCTGTGGAATCCTCCATCAAATAACTAAAGTATTTTTTTCACAACATTTTCACTCAAAGCTTCACCTCAAGTTCAAGCCACTCTAAATCCCCCGCTCCCTCCCCTCCAAGTTCCCCAGCTCTCTCCGATGAGCATTCCTCTCTCTTCATTCATGTGGAGATATATAGATTCAAAGTTGAGCAATTGCTAAAATTGTTACAACAATATCTCGTAAAATTTCAACTAAATGGTGGTCCATTTATGAATCGGATGAGGTACCAAATTTGACACCAATAGGAAAAAAGATCTTAAACTAAATTGTGTCTTCATTACGGTGTGAAATAAATTGAATTACTTTCTCTTTATTTCATACTGAAAATTTGAAATAGATTGACAATGGAGAGGTTGAAAAAGTTGGTATTATGTCATTATAATATGATATCGATAAAGAGAAATCTAAGAAGAAAGCCAGAAAATGATCAGATGATTAATTTAAGTCAAAATTTTGATGAAGATCCTTTGACTTAATAAATCAAAGATGTGGAGAATAAATAATCGATGAAAAGATACATATGATGATGAGATCTTTCCTTTTAGACTTGATCAAAGAAATCAAAGATATTAAATCATATATCATGATAGAGGTATTAAAGACAAAATTGATAATATATATACTTATCAGCAATGTCGTCATGCAAATATTGCTCTCTATAACTATGGTTCATCAAGTATTGATTATTTTGAATGGTTGCATAATCCATATGCTAGTTATATTAATCATCAAGAATAACAAGAGTAATCATATGATATGACTAGTTTTGATACAATCACTCGTTGGGGAATTTGAAGGTTTTAAACGATATTTATGTAATCATGACAATGATAATGATGAGCTTAGCAATTTGTGAAATCCAAGCAGGAATTCATCGTGGTTTTGAATGAATATTTTTTAAAATTTTTAGACTTCATATGTGAGCTATTTATATTTTATTATTTTTGTCATTTTTCTATTATTTTAGGATTTTCTTACATTTTAAAACAACTTTCAGAATTTTATGTAATTTAAAAAAATAGGATGAAACCGAAATGGCCAATACATATTATTTTCTGAGCAACCAATCCTGATACTCGAAACCTCGGTTAAGCTAGCTAATAATTAAGTATGCATACCTACACAAACATATATATGCAGTTGTATATAAAATACCCAAAGACAAGCTAATCTGAGCCAAGCTCGAACACACTAAGGAGATCTCAAGCTAGACAGGTTTTTTAATCAAGATCGAACTTGAGCTTGAGTTCGGTCATTCGTCTATTGTGCGACTCAAATTGAGTGCCTTATACCCCCAATGTAGTGATTGAGAACATGCCACAAGAAACATATCCATTTTATCCAACAGTTAATTATTTATATGCAGAAATGTTGGACTCGATTCACAACAATTGCATTCAATATACATAGTTTTTGACCAAATTATTCTGAAAAGTTCAGATCCCCACTTTCTTAGCCCCACAACTTACTGTCGTTGCTTAATCCAGTCAACTAAAAGGACGTCTCAACTTCAATATGTTAAATTATCTATTGTGGAGGAAAACGTATAAGGACTTAACACTGATAACCGACTCAGTCATATTGCTACTGCAAATCCACTTTGTTCTTCCCAAATATCCTAGCACTAATCATAGCTCCAGTGTACATATTTCCAATCACACTAACAATTATTCAGGACAACTTTTAAGTAAAGCATCTCCTTGTACTTCTCTGTCATCCTTCTTAGTATGTAAATGATCATACTGTTAATCTACTTAGCTTGAAACTAAAATAGCTTTTAGGTAACTTGTTTTGCTTCTTAATCTATAGAACTCTTCTAAAGTCTCATGGTATATGACTCAAATTTTCTGTGCTTTGCATCCTCCCAGTCTTTGAACAGATCTCCCATATTAATCCATTATCTCTTAAGTACCTTTAATATCAACAAGAATACTATCAAATCCAGCATGGTCTGCAATAACCAGATCACCCATGTAAATCCCCTACCCACCTGCATGCTGCAAAGGTCACAGATATGAAAACAACCAACCTAATATTTGTGTTACGCTAACCTTGTTATGATAAAGCCAACCTTTTAAAGGTCACTGATTCATATCACATCAAAAATTGCCAGTTTGCCACCATTACTTGAGAGTGAAATGAAAGAAATGGAAGATTCGAATGGAAACATAGTTAGTGAGAGTGTGTGAGACAAGAGGGTGCATCTTCAACCTTTATGAATAGTGGAAGGTATGGAACTAGAGGCATGATTATAGGTTTTCCTGCCTTGCAGCATTAGTTCCAAGACTTGCTCTAAGAACTAAGAAGATTCATGTATAGAAAATTACAAGAGATATGATTGAAGAGGATGCGTGAAAACTTAGTATTTAGGTACTGGGAAAAGAAACGAAGTAGATAGATTCCCTTCTTATGACATTTTAGTTACAAAAACTTGCTTTTTGAAAAGTCATGCATGTTGAATTTTATACAACATTGCTATCATGTCCACCAACTCAAACTAATAAACTAAAACCAATGACTAAGGAGTTGAAAACACAAAGCACATATTTTTAACCCAAGTCAAGAGAAATTGATTGTGCAGTTTCATAATCAGATTATTGTTGCATGACTATGCAGGTTTTCATGCAAACTAGCAATTTCTTAAGTTATCTGAGGATGATAGCTTATCAGGATTGTGATGTCATCTAAGAAATTATAAAGGACTCCATGTATCCAGGCAAATATTGATGGAAGCAGAATAAGCCATGGAGGAATAACCATTCATTTAGCAGATTGTTGCTTTGGCATGGCATTAAGAACTTGGATATTTAAATCGATAGTAACAACTAAACAAAATAATAAATAAAATTATAACCGAAACAATCTGCAAAAAGTACCTGTACACCTTGTTTAGCTTTTGCTTCCAGCAGAACATCAAGTCTGGAGGACTCGTGAAGATGGAATGGACGTCTAAGATACACTTCTGGGCACAGCCACCAATCAGTGATGAATATCTGCATTTAACTTGTAAGCATTAATTCCTGTAATTCAATTTTAAGCTCTAATTCTACTTTCTAAATTCCAATCACTGTAATCCAAGAGGATAAAACAGACCTCTGATTTGGCTCCCTCAATAGAAGAAGCAATTGCTTCAAATGCAGCTCTTCCATCTATAAACCACTGAACCAGAGTTCCATCTTCAATCAAACCCCTAGGCGGTGCAAAAGAACCAAATCGGTGAGGATTACACCAACCCTCTGGAGGCCGTAACCAAGCATCATTTATTGCAGCAACCCAATCCTTAACCTTAGTGTCACTTCTAGACCTTAAAAATATTTTTCGGCCCCCACAAGATACCTTTTATGAATATCAATCAGATTAAACCAGAATTAGTATCATTCTCATAATCAGAAAAATCAATGTTACAGTTCTTCTCTACAAACCAAGTGCCAGAGAGTTACATATCATAATGAAGTACATTCTCTTGATGTAATAGTGTAGCCCTTGTAAAATGGATTAGTTAGATCAAAACACATAAATAAAGAAGCCTGGTCACAAGAAACATCTTCTTATTTCTAACAGCTAGAAGCAAATTTTTTAATTAGATAAAAGTAAACAACTTAGCTTGCAAATTAAGCCATGTTTTTAGGTAAAATTAAACTGGATTTCTGATATCACAAGAAGATGTTTGGTTCAGATAATAGTAATCGGAGATCTCAAGATGGAATGGCACGAAATCGTCACTAAAATCTTTTTTGCAGAAAGAAGAGATAAGAGAAGAAAATTAGTCAGAGTTGAAGAAAATTAGATTGAAAAAAATAACCAAATCAGAACTTATTTCAGCAGCTCCTTTCTAATATAACATAAGATTTATCAGCTAGAATAATTGCTCACCAACAAACAATCAAGCAACACGAAATAATGGTTTATGAGCGACAAATGGCTCTTAACTTGCCAATAATGGCATAGGAATCCACAGCTTAAAATCAATGCTAGTTAAGAAAATAATCCTCCATCACGTGAAACTCAACCCTGATAAGAAAAAGTAATTAAGCCACCCAAGGGTTGTGACACGTGACTACGTGAGACCTCCCAAATCCAAATATGCTCAATTAATTTTGATTTTTGTTTTTACCTTCTTTCAGTTTGCCTATGCAAAACTTCAGCAATCTAATAACATCACTTTAACATATATTCTTTTGAGGTTCCATTTCCCTTTTCTTACTTATGCATTCTCATATTCTTATAGAAAAAAAAACACTTAATTTTACCATAGAATTTAGGCCTCAGCATTTCTCTTTCATAAGCCTATATCTGACAACATTACTTATGTTAGTTAAGCTCCTCTTCATAACATGAGAATCTCTGAATGTTGATTTATCTTCATATATGGTGAGAAAAAAAAATACATATCTGTGTACCTGATCCACTCAATTTGAAACATTAACTTCTAAAAATATGTACAACCATGACTGTTATTTTGACAGCACAACTGATGGATGGTTGTTCAATTATTAGTATAGATTCTACTAGTATATATTCGATGTACATTGCTTTCCAACGTCAATTCAGAAACCAAAGATACCAATATCAAACGACATACTGAATTAGAAAAGAATCTCTTAAAAAGTACCTGGAATCCAAAGCGCAAAGGATTGCGTTCCTTTGTCTCTTTTGCTAGAAGAAAATGACCTTCCTCATTTCCATAAGAAGGTGGTAATACATCAAAAATAATAATATCCAAAAGCTTGCTATCAAAAGGATCCTCTAGAAAAGCCAAGAATCCTGGCTTCAATACAGCCCAGACCTAATAAAGGAGTGTTTAATTAGGCATCATCCTGTGGAAGCAGACATTTAAACAGAGAAAGGGAACACACTAAAAAACCAATTGAGTTTAAGGAGTAAGTATTATGATAACTGAGCACAAGATAAACATATCAGAATCCAACTTAAAAAGAAGTGGCCTTTTCTATGTGTAGCTCAGAGCAAAAGAACAGACAAAGGCCTGGAACATTTGCTTCTCATTTCTGTGACAACTGATCAGACATGAATACTCATACCAAGAATTTACTACAATAACAGATTCTAACACTTAGGCATTAGGGCATCCTAACAGGGATCCAAAAATCAGGAATGTTCCAAAATAAATGAAAAAATATTAAAATTAAAGAAAATATTAGTGTGTACAAGCAACAAGAGAAATTACAGCATTTCTACTAAGATCTGATAATATTAGCAATTAGTATAAAATTCAAAAGCAACCTATGTACTAAAACATGAATACTCAAAGATCTAGAGCATACAAACTTTTAGATTTGAAGGCTTTCTCAATAATTCTAACTTAGATTTAATTGTAGCAGCCTATCATGAAAGCAATCTCAAAAAAATCCGAGAACACAGAAGTCCAAGTTAGTAGTAAGCTTCTTAATTTATAACTCTATAGACTGAGTTCCATCGCAGCATTAAAAAAACTCACCAAAGAAAAAAAAAAAAGATGTCATTAAAACATATAAACACTTGCAGTTCTATCCATAGATATTGCAAGACATACCTTTTGCCAGCTGCTGTTACAACAACTAAACCAACCACATGAACATCTTCTGTCATCAGCTTTTTGAATTTTTGGCAAATGTCTCACCGAAACAAAGTCTTCTTTTAGCTTGGGTCCATATTCAGGCAAAAATGATAGCCTTGAGACCTCCAAGAACTTGCAAACCTGCAATTTGGTGGACCTCATTTGTGTGCAGAACAGGCAAAACATTCTTATAGTTGTAAAATTTTTATAAAAAAAATACAATAAAGATGTAAAATTACCAAGTCAGTTACTAGACAAGAGAAAATGATTGATTAGTGCTTAAAATATACAAAATATACAAAATGAGAAGGTCCTGACAAGAGGGGATGCATTCCTTCCACCTTGAAAAGGCATACATCTCTTTCATCATTCAATACGATAGTGTGATTCTATATTGACACAAATCAAGTCTAACAAGAATATCTGTACCTCCCGAGAGTTTACGATATCCAAGTTCCCCAAAAAGTGATTTAAATACCCATGCATAGCTATCTTTGCCCTGTCAGAGATGGACTGTTGCCTTCCAAGTGCTGGTCGGATGACAGGCAATGCAGCACTTGATGGAACATTTCTGCGAAGACAATGAAAATATTTAATAAGTTTAGGATACCAACAAGAGAGCTAGCTAATGAACTTCCTAAGTGTATAACCACATCTTATGTATATGTGTTAGTAAATACTTTCTTAACTCAGTCCATGTCAAAACAATGAGATGCAGGTTAAAAGACTACCGGAATTAGGCAACAATTCTTTCTTATCATCTAAAGAGACATCCAAAGACGAACAACGAACTAGGCAGCTTTCATAAGAAATATTAGGTAATTCATGATGATAATGATGATAGAAGTTACCTTTGGATAGGTAGTAAATCCAGGAATGATAATGGGTATTGGTAAACCTAAACTCAAGAGTTGAGAAGATTGCCCAGATATAATGACAAATCTGAAAGATATATCTAAGAACAAGAACAAAATTACCATCGACTATGAAACATTAACAGGTTGTGTCCGACCTGAAAGATGCTTAGCTCTTCCCAGTTGAATTATCTAAAGACTAACCAAGCATGGTGGAAGACCATCTCAACTAGATCTGGAACAACCTGAGACTGTAGGAACTAACTTTCTCCAAACTTGGGACCTCAGTAGACAATGATGTTGAGGCCTCTCTTTATTGCTTTGAATTCCTTCAGCAAATACAAACCTTTATCTCCTTTTCTTCCAAGATGGTCCTTGCCTCTTCATCACCTAAAACCTCTTCAACAAATTTCTTATTCTTGCTCATGCTTGGGAATCAAGAACAAAAGGATGAGAAAGCTGTGCAGGAGACTTCTATAAGTGAAAAAAGCAAAGGGAGGAGGCGAAATTTAAGTGGATCAAGAACTTGTGACCCAGTCTCTTCCAAGGCTTGGAGAAAGATGGTGGGGAAAACAGAGACACTGAAACTTAAGAATCCTTATAGGCTCCAATGCTGGAAGCAAAAGGAGAAAAGGAGTAGCTTATCAGAGAGCCCCGTGGCCATTGAATATTCTGAGTAGTAAGAAACTAGGGGAATGCTTTTTCATTATTTAACTACATGTATATCACATCATCTGGTTCATGCATGCTTACTTGTTACAGTTGAATGCAACAACATTTAATCTAAACAGTAGTTACCTGTTCCTAACAGTATAGCTCTCATCATGCTGCAAGGAAACAGGTTCATCATCTGCATCATCATCATCGTGTACAACGGCAGTATGCTCCCCGAGCCCAAGGTTTTGAAGCCATTCTTTAACCTTTAGTTCATGATACAGAAAAAGGGTGCTATTACATTCTTCTAAGGCTCATGTACAAAATCAAATTGCATTTCAATGGTTCTGATGACGGAAAAAAGGAGATCTTTCGTTGATATGGTCAGAATGAAAATCCGCAACTTGGGAAAATGAGAAGAGACTTTCAGAGAAGGATTGAAAAGATAAATGATTTTTTGTCAATTCTGTCATATGATTTTTACAAGTAAACCATTGTTTTCTAAAAGTGGGTTTAATGCGAAAACTCATCAAAATATTTGAAACCCATATTCCACAAAATCTTGAACAATGCATCATGACTGAAATGGCAGAAATGAGAAAAAGGACAATCTTGAAAAGATGCACAAGTAAAGCAAAAATGATTTAGATACTTTTTTGGATTAAAAAGTGATTAAGATCCACTACAGATAGATTATCAAGAGACATGCAAATGAACCTGCTCTTGTTTCTCTTGGAATTCCTCAATAAATGCACGTTTTTTCAGTGCAAAATGTAGATAGAGAACTTGTGATGCCTTCTTCACTAAGCGCCACCTAGACTGATGAAAGAATTAACAAATCATTAGAGATAGAAAGTGCCCTGCCTAAACATAAGCATCATAGCATGGTTGTACATATATGCATGTGTCTATTCGTAAACCGGTCAGATAATCATCAAGAGAAAGACAAAAGCATTTCATTATCCATCCAAAAACAATAAGTTAACTGGAATGAAGTTGCGAGTCCAGACACCAAGCAGCTAGCTTAAAAGACAGATCATAGTATAATACAATATCTCCATCAGTGAATCGTTAAGAATAAATTTCCTCAGGTCAAAAGCTAAACCTCCCAAATTAGTAGGCTTATTTTATCAGTACAAATGCAGAGGCAACACTGGCATGGATAAGCAAGTCAACAGAGAATATGTCCCTCGTAGAAGAGGGGGCAACAATAGCAACAGATTAACAGAATTAATTTTGAATAAATTGATATTAATGAGAAGAAGATAAGTACATCAAATCAGCATATAACTTCTTACTTAAACGATGTCTACAACCAAGGAAGTAAAGTACTATGCTTTTACATGACATTTTGGCCATGCCAGTAGAAAATAGCACAAGCTGCCTAAGCCAGAACAAAATTCTTTTAAATAACATCATAATGAGTTCATTTTCTTTATCCACCTTCTGTTCAAGTTTAGCATCTTTCATGTTTCCCTTTCTAGAGAAGAATTTTCTCGAAACAAGGTAAAACCAAGTAGAATAGCTGTGATAAAACGGAAATATATGACTGCATGACCTACCATTATATAAAGCTTCTATAAAAAATGTCTTGGCTATTCCAGAAGTCAAAAGCATAAATGCATCAACTAATCTCATTAAGCTTTCTGAAATTCTTACAAGTTGTTGATGAGAGACATCTTTTCAACATTTCCATGACAATTTGAAAGTGCATCTATAACTTTTCTATGTACCACTTTCTCAAAACTGACGATCACTTTAGACACATTCAAAAAGAAAGAATTAGACTATACTAAGTTTCTTTATCAAGAGGAGGAATACTTAATATTTATTCAACTAAGGACCCTATTGGGCTGAAGGACTGGCAGAATCTAAAGCACTAGGAGCACAACAATGACAATACAACAGGAACTTCCTAAAGGTCTATATGCTTTCAAGGACGGGTTGTATTGACAATGTTCAAACTGGTTTGTTGCATATTGATAGCATTCTAAATTTATGTTCCAGCGTTCTAACAGCATTACCTCCGTTTGAACAAGATGGAGGCATTTGAACAACGTTTGGACGATCAATAACCCGAGAGCCTGAAAGAAGCCAGTGTTTGAAATCCGTTAGAACGGGTTTTCAACGAAGCACGAGCATTCAAACGCCGTCAACCCGTTTGAAGAGTCCACTGATTTCTTTTTTCCTCCAAGTCATGCTTACAAATACTTTTTGTTGGGTTTTAGGGCATACAAAGGGGAGAAAAGATAGGGTTTTGCAAGTGGAGAAGGCTTTAGGAGATAGATCTTCTCTATTGTATTGGGAGATATTAGAGCATGCAAATACTTGTATTTACATCTCTACTAGTGAATTAAAGTTTTGCAATTCCCGTGGATGTAAGCATATCGCTAAATCACATAAATTTCGTGTCTCTTGTTCTCTCTTCTTTGTGGTTTGTATATATTTGAAATTTATGTTTGTGATTAGCTTGGGTAATTAAAAGTTTTCTACATTTAGCATCTTGACTGTGAATTTCTTATTTGGTATTGATATTAGCTTTGCTAATATTTAGTTTACCCTAATCTATTGCTATTCCTATTAGATTGTGTTGTAGGTGACTGAGGATCGCTTCCACAGCCCTTCACCTCTTTTGGATGCTTGCAAGTCAGTTTCCTTGGCTAAACTAAAAAGCAATCTTTCATCTTGCAAGCATCTTTGGCGAAACTACATTTGTGTAGGCATCCAAGTTATGACAAAGCTGAATAGAGAATGCACAGTTTGCAACAAAGAAGAATGAACAAGTTGTGTCCCCTTCACTATATCATAAATCCTGGGTTTCATTAACATGAATTATGCAACCATAATATTAAGTCATGTCAGCAGTAAACATACATGAATTAGCATTAAACAACCAAATGTTTCCAAATCAAGAAACATTTGGTTAAACAACCAAATCCGTTAGAATCTCACTTTAGTCACATTAGTTCCAGATATAAAGAACATAAAAGTGGCAACTCCGTACAGAAATACGCAAGGAAGAAGGCATCAACTTTGTCTCAGAGCACATCGAATTCAGCCTCAATTCAGAATATGTACATCACATAACCACCAGAAGATGTCGACTTTTCAACAAATACAGAACATCCAGAACAGGAAAACCCCAAATAACATTAAAACGTCAAGAAAAGATTCAAACGAACCTGCTTGTACCGGACCTCGATGGTGTAGGTGAGAAGCATCGGCGTGATATCGCTAACATCGGGCCGCGAAACCGATACGATGTTAGCCTTGGGCAATTCATCAAAAATCCGCACCGGCTCCGGCCCCTGCATCCGGAACGAGTGCGACGAAGGGATCGACGGCTCGGATCGCATCTTAACGTATCGGTGGCCGCTTTCGGAGGTGGGTTCGTCGGATGACATGGAAGGACGGATTAATACCCAGCGTTGATGGTTTTCTCGCCTGTAGGAATCCTATTGAAAACAAAAATGTTCTTGGTGGTAACGTTGCCGATCTCTTTTTTCCTAATTTTATAATTTCCTCTGTGCAATGAGAGGAGGCGTTTCTCGCTCGCTCGCTCTCTCTCTCTCTCTCTCTCTCTCTCTCTCTCTCTCTCTCTCTCTCTCTTGTAGTTGTGTATATAGCCGGTGAAAAGAGACCGTTCTAGGGGGCAAATACGTAATTAGATAATTGTAGTGGATTTGGATTTCACAACTGAGCTTTAATTAAGTGAACAAATAAACCAATCGTGACTAAGACCCGACATCACTTATTACATATTAGAGAGTTACACCATTAATAGAAAAGTTAATTTTACAAAATTACCCTATACTTATATACATATTTAAGTTGTAGGAGAAGGGATGTGATAGAGATTATGAGAACGAAAATTTAGAAGAGATTGAGACTGAGAAGAGAAATTAGAAGCAATCTCACTGTTGGATTGGGAAGGAATAATGTAAGGATGAGAAGGAAGAGAGAAGGAAAAAAAAATTAGGAGAAAGAGTATAAATATTTTATTATAAATTTAGAGAGAAATATAAACATAATTTGGGCATAAATGAAAATTTTAGTCATGTGGCATTCGCATGTCAATTTTGGACGTATAAGGGTTATTAGTTAGGGATTCTCAGGCACATTTTCTTGTTAAGAACATATAAATAATATTAGGTGATAGTTCAAAATATATAGTTATAATTAATTTGGTCGAATATTATTTCTTCTGAAAAGTTATTATTTGCATGTAAACCTACTTATTCTTCTTCCAAGTTACTACTGCACTCAAATTTGCAAAAAAGCCCCACTAAGTTGGTCAGAGTCAATAAAAGGCCTCACGAACTTTCTTGAGGTCCAAGTCTTTGACACCCAAAGATGCCAGCCATCCGAGCTTCTCGAATCTTCACAGAAAGCGGACTCAGGCCAATTTTGACTAATTCCGTTAATTAGCTTGGGTTAATAGTTATGTGACGATAATAAGACGAATTAATTGAGGAATAAATAATTATATTATCCAAAATGTTTATGGGACTTGGAGTGAGTAGCATGTGAATTACTCATGTACAAGGAGCTTCATTGATCTTTTCAGCTGCCATTGGAAGGATCGGCTAAATAGATTTCATAATCGATCCAATTGTCCGTTTTGCTATGTTTCTAGAGGACTGGCCGATTGCATTAACTGGACTGTTTTAAATAGGGTTTAGGAGTATTTACTATCTAGGGTAGATGAATTTTATTTTGTTTTTTCAATATCAAGTTGACCATTATGAGCAGATTTAATAACATCCAGCTCATAATCTATTTTAGATTTTGCTACTGGCGAAATTTGTTATAATGAATGGGTGGATCTACCTGTAGATTTTGCATGCAACATTTTCTCTTATCCTTTCCCTTTCTTTTCCTCTCTATTTTTTTAATATAATTTTTTTTCTCATGTTATTCTTTCTTGTAGCTCTAAGTCATCCAGGTCCCGGAGTACCCTAGTGAATCTTAAAATGTCTCCAATCCCCCTCATTTCTTTTAGGTATGTTCCTTCCTCATGACAATATCATCTCCTTATCTATCCTTCTAGCTCCCTAATCTAATAGCTCCAACCACCCCCCTCCTCCATGGCTTACAGTGTTGTCTTGCATTACTCTATCACTTTTAGACCACTTAATCGCATCTTTGGTTCTCGTCGAATCTTTGTGGAGTATTTTTAGTTGTTGTTATCATGACGTCCTCCCCCACTTCTTCTATGCACGATTGCAATCAGTATTGCCAATCTTTATCAGATAACTCCCTTTTCCTTCTTCATGTACATCGTCTTTCTTATCGTTTATCGTTATCTTTTTAGGTGTCGATAAGATAAAGGCATCTGGGAAGCTTATTTTTCCATTTAACCCTATTGTAAAATTGTGTTTTATATATTTATCTTTCCTTCTCTATCTCTCCGTTGTAGGCTCATGTCTTGGACCGGCCTATTTAAGGTCCATGGGCTGCTACAAATCTATGCCAATAGGCTTAATGTTTTTTACCATTTATATTCGCAAAGTATAAAAGTTGTGTTAAATAATTATCGTTTTACGTGCTATTAGTTAAATAAACTGGGGGCTTTCCCTAAGAAAAAATAAAAGATAAATGATGAAATAAATATTTTTAGTTTCTAATATAATATTATTAGAGATTAAAATAGTTTGACATAATTGGAGACCAAATAAACAATTTCCAGTTATACATAAACATGCCAATTTTATTATCTCAACACAAATATTTCTTTCTTAATTATTTAAAAAGAAACTTAATTGGAATAATTATTAATAACTTATTCCAACTTCATTCAAACTCAAAAAATAAGAAAAAGTTAGCCTAATTATTTCATCCTCTAGTTATCCACTAAGCCCAGCCCATAAAACTCGGCCCAAAAGAGTCGTACAAATGAACCCTGAGCCCTAACAACTGAAACCCTAATCCACTGCCTCTCTCAACATATAAAGCAAGCTCCAACTCCGCCGCCTTCCTCAGAACCCTAGCTAAGGGAAACGGGTGATCTTGGCAACGATGGTGTCGCTTAAGCTTCAGAAGCGTCTCGCCGCCAGCGTTCTCAAGTGCGGGAAGGGCAAGGTTTGGCTCGATCCCAATGAGGTCAACGAGATCTCCATGGCCAACTCCAGTAAGCTCTCCTCCTCTCTTTCCAAGACTAAAATTTTTTGTTTTTCAGGTTTAGATTAGTGTTTATTTCCTTAGATTTTGCTATTTTCTGGTGATGGATTTATGCGTTATTTGTTCTTTCTTGGGGATGTTTGGTTCGTCTTTATGTATTTGGTAAGATTTAGGATTCGATAGAGGTATATATTAACTGTTGTATTTGCCAAGGTTACGGAATAATCGGAGTAGTTAAATGGTTGTTGCTTTAGGAGTTTGTGGGTTATATTGTCAAGGTTGTTTCTTTAGCTTTGCATCTTGTGGTGAACAAAACAATACCGTTTCATTGAATAATTATTTAACCTATTTAAGTCCCTCTCTTGTATATCTAGAGGAATTAAGTTTCAATACCCAATACTCCAATAGTGAAAATTAGGGGATTTTGACACTCTCATTAACGGGAAATATTAGACAAAAGCTATTGTACAAATTTCCAAAGAAGTGCTACCTCGGTTTCTGTAGTTTTTCCTTGCACTACTGCAGCCACCCTCACACCTTGACCCTTCAAAGCTGGAAAGAATGATTGTGGAAGGCTTTCGGTGTTTCTCTCATTTTTGTCATTTATCAAGTTTTCTCCCTTCTCCAGTCTGTTGCTTCAGTCATTTTAGATGTGTAGTCAATGTTTATTTGCAAATTATTGTAGCATTCTCCCCGTAGCATGCTCTCCAGTTGTTATGATTAATAGATCTTTTGGAATCAGAATGTAGTTAAGTATTCATAAATTATGATAGCATGCTCTGCTTGTTTTTCTTTATTATAGGGCAAAATGTTCGTAAATTGGTCAAGGATGGATTTATCATCAAGAAGCCAATGAAGATACATTCAAGGTCGCGTGCACGCAGAGCACTTGAAGCTAAGAGGAAGGGTCGCCACTCTGGATATGGTATGTAAATCTGTGCTATATAGTGCAAAAAGATTAGGAGATGATTATTGATGTTTTTCTGAGTATATTTATACTTCATTTTGCAGGTAAACGTAGAGGTACTAGGGAGGCTAGACTTCCTACTAAGATTCTCTGGATGAGGAGAATGCGAGTTCTTAGGCGCTTGCTAAGGAAGTACCGGGAGTCAAAGAAGATTGATAAGCACATGTACCATGACATGTACATGAAGGTGAAAGGTAACGTCTTTAAAAACAAGAGGGTGCTTATGGAGAGCATTCACAAATCTAAGGCTGAGAAGGCAAGAGAGAAAACACTCTCTGACCAATTTGAAGCAAAACGTGCTAAGAGCAAGGCAAGCAGAGAAAGGAAGATTGCACGAAGGGAGGAACGATTGGCTCAGGTACAATTGTCAGTTTTAATGTTCTGTATATGTTCTTTACTGTATTACATGATTTGGATGAGAAATGCCTTTTAATTTCTGCACAATGTTGTCTGTTTAAGAACTAACGGCTTATCATCTTTTAACCTCTAATTCAAAATTTTCTTGGTGATTATGATGTTGGAAGTTGTTCAAGGTTAACCAGCTTTTGTACTGATTGTAGCTTGGTGTGCCATGTGTTGATAGAATCCACATACTTATTGGCACGGTTTGGCATGCTGGTTTACTGGAGGCATATCCTGTGTTCTGAAAATTATTTGAGCAGAATAAAAAAGAAGAATCATCTTATTGAATGATTTTTTTTATTATACTCACTAACCTAATTACCAGATGTATACATAATTGAAACTTTTTACTAGCAAAAACTGTAGGATCAACACTAAATTAAACCATTCTGAGAATGATTTTGTTAAATAGTGGGGAAAATAACTTACTCGAAATATTGTTCTGTCTAATAATGCTCTTGATATTTCTGTCTAATAATACTCTCTTGCGTTTCCTTTTACTTTTACAGGGTCCAGCAGCAGTTCCTGCTTCTCAACCAGCAGAGTAAGGATCTTATTGATAATTTTCTTCTGTGTCTGTCATATGAAGCATTTGATTGAGAGAAGTTTGTGACATGTGAATTCCTTTTATGTAGGGCGCCGAAGAAAGGGAAGAAGTGAAGTGAGCGCAACCTCAGAAGCATGAACAGTACACTGTAGTACTGATTAGTTGTTAGTCCGAACTATGTAATTTTATATTTGTTAGTTGTTCTTCAGACCTTTGTCCGAAGGTTTTTGTTTGCTCGACCCAGATTTTTTGCCCCGCTATGTTTCAATCAGTACGCTGATCTCAGTTTTACATTTTGTTTTACCATATTACCTGTTGGTGAATTTGCAATGAGATGCGGGTTTCAAGGTTTCAACACCTCTACTTTAGAAAGGTATTATTGGTTTCTTTGACTGTTGTGTTATGTTTGTCTGCTGCGT
Organism: Typha angustifolia; assembly: GCF_048772165.1. Taxonomy (NCBI): domain Eukaryota; kingdom Viridiplantae; phylum Streptophyta; class Magnoliopsida; order Poales; family Typhaceae; genus Typha; species Typha angustifolia. The sequence goes on along the minus strand of NC_133252.1, from coordinate 1,522,669 downwards.
TTCCCTTTTTGACACTGACATAGTTAATAGTGTCTCTGCCCTTGAAAAAGTTAGGCTTTATGTTTTGTCATGTATTTGTAAAGGTAGTTCGACGTCATAAAGTCTAAGTTGGTTGTTTTTATTTTATTCATAGCCAATTCATATTGCAGAAGGTGTTTATTTCAATCTGCACTGCCATATATCAAGTGAATCGATGAATCAGACGGCATATACCACAAGATGTAAATCCTAAACTGAATAGGCTTAGTTGGTGTCATTTGAGGGAGAATCTCGGTCATTTCAGAGTTATTTAAAGGGTTAATTATACCTCTACTACTGGAACTATAGCCTTTCGTTTCATATAATTTTTTTAGGATTACATTTGTACTTTGGCCTAAACTCAGATGGACGCTCTTATATTTATTTTCTATCACGACGTCATTAACATGATATTTGAAATTATTGAAATATTTTTATTATTTTTGTTAGTTAATAATCTATGGAGAAGAAAGATTTTTGTTTAAATAACATCTCTCCCTTATATCTACATTTTGATCAGATGTGAGTATTTATCCTTAGGTAATATGTGATGAAAGAGTGAAATTTTAGTCCATAAATATAGTTTCACTTTGATCATAGGTCTAATTTTGTAATAAAAAAAAGTCATAAATATGAAGGGTTAAGTGATAAAGTACACGAGGTATAATTCTGATCCACTTTACTTAATATCTTCTAAGTGTGGTAGGCACCAGCAAGTAACCATTTTATTTACTCTTTTTTTTTTTTTTTTGGTTCCTTCTAACTAAGGGCAAAACATTAATCACTTAATTTTTATATAACAAAAAAATCTAATAAATAAATAATAGAAGGATATTTTAAAGGAGGATTTATATAATTAAGGAGTTAATGTATCACAAGAAGTTTATATAAAAAACGTAAAAGGTTTTATCCAGCTACGGTTTGTGTGAAGGTCTTAAGGGTTATCATATCTCTAGACGAGGAGTCGAGGTTTAAACAACTCACATCGATTATTCGTAAGAATATCGTGTATCCCACTCATTTGGTGATCACTCGTTTGATATCATTCTAGGAAAAACCTTTCTTGAGTTTGAGAAAGCTTCAAATCAAAAGCTTTGGTTGCATAACATTCTTTACTCTTGTCATGATACCAGCGTATGAACTCCCCCACGCTTAACCAACTAAACCCACACACGCCTACTTAATTGCCTCGCATGACCCACAAATTAAACAAATAATTCTTTCTCCCAAGCTTTAATTTGATATCGTTATGGTTATCCTAAGAAAGAGGGGATTTTGGTTTAGTAAAAGTATACGTAAAAATTGATATAAATTTGAATTCCGGTTCCAGGCGAGTCGAGGCAGGAACCTCGAGAGTCGAGACCCCGTGACCACGAGCGTAGGGAGGATAGATAATAAGACCAAAAAAGAAACACAAATTACTCCTAATAATCCTTTACGCTCACTCGCGGTAACCGGAGCTCACCGATTCACCGCGAACCAAAAGGTAACATCACATTGACCCAAAAAGCGACGAAGAGCTCACCTTTCCCGACGAAAGAAAAAAAATCCAAAAGAAAGAGGCCAAGTACACATTAGAAACAGAAGTAGAGGTGATGCCGACGGTCGTGGGATCCGCCTCAGGTGACGAGGTATATCGGCACGTTCCTCGCACCTGCGCCGCCGTCGCCGTCGACGAGGTTGAGGCCGCGCAAGCTGAGGTAAGGCAACCCCTCCACCCCCACCTCCGAGGCCGCGAGCGGCCCCGAGTTGGACCGGCACGACGCAGCCGCCATACAGCTCGCCTCCGTCACGTACAGCGGTCCGGACACCGCTCCGTAAGGGTAGCCGCAGCGACGGCCCTTAGCCTCACCGCGCCGGGCGTGGGCGTCGGGCTTGGCCCGCTTCCAGAAGAGGAGGGCGGATCCCGCGGTCTTCCACCACCGGTGGCGCTTCTTGGACTTGGCGGCGTCCTTGGAGATCGGCTTCTGGAGCTTGAGGTGGAGCGAATCCAGAGGCGGAGGACGGGACTCGCAACGCTTGCTCTGCCTCCTCGCCTCCTCCAGAACCTAGGGAGGGGCAGAACGGGAACGATCTCGATTGAAGTTTGATCTGGGGAGGTATTTTGGGAAGGGATCAGGAGTGGATAAGCTTACCTGGAAGTAGTCGATCTGGGGATCGAAGCCGTAGTCGCTGTAGTGGTGAGGCTCCGGGAAGGGGAAGATTGGGGATTTGCTGCTCATCCTCTCCTTTTTTTTCCTAAAATGGGAAGTTTCTTCTGTTTTTTTGTTTAGGAGAAGAGGGAGAGAGAGGGAAGTGGGCTTCGACTTCGAGAGGTTAGAGGTGGTTTTCTTAACGTTACAGCGATACGGCGTGAATCGGAAAAAGGGGCTGGTTTTCCGGTTAATTGCGGGAATGCCATCAGTGGGGTTCACGCGATCCCGCACCCACAGGAGTGATCTGGCGTGATCTGAATGACCAGTTTGTTTCGGTAGTTAGGATACGGGGAAACGCGATTTGTTTTGGTAGTTAAGATACGGGGAAACGCGAAGGGGGAGCATTCCTTATCTGCACGTTTTCCGAGGCAGATGAACGGTCCAGATTGTATCATCACTGGTCGCTAGCGGAGCCCTTGAATTGTTTGAGCCGTTGTACTTTTATTTGTTGTTGTTTTAAAAGAACAGGGAAATTTTTGAATTATATTAGAAGAGATGGAGAATGTACAAAATAGATTTTATTTTATTTTAAATTATAGAGATCAAAGAAAGCAGCAAAAGAGAAATTGCTCGTAACAGTGAACAAAAGTCTCCACTTCCTCCAAATATCACATAAAGGTCAGGATAAAACCGATAAAGAGTAAAAGCAGTGAGGCCTATTTTTTCCTGCTAAAAATTTTAATAAATAAATCCTCGGAACATAGTAAACTCATTTCTTAGACCGTCCTCAACCGGACTTCAAATCTCTAAATCTAAAACCCGACGAAGTTATACCTGGGCTTTGGTCTATCTAGCTCCAAAAATTTTGGAGCCCCACTAAAAAATTTGGAGCCTGGTTTTATACATTTTCAGAGTTTTTTTAAAATTTTAATTTTATCATTTAAATATTTAATCAAATAATTTTAATTATATATATATTTTTATTAAATAATTTAGTTAATTAAACTGAGTATATAATTAATTTTATTAATCAGTTTTTAATAAAAATAGTATCGTTCTCATCAAGAACTTCAAAATAAGTTTAATATTAAATTATATTTGCGTTAATTTAAAATTTAAGTTTTTAAAAATACATAATAAACTATTTTAAAATTGATATGTCCTAAAATCATATGGATAATAACTCAAAATTATTTTCAAATATAATACTAAATATTAAAATACATCAAATATAAAATACATTAAATATTTAAAAATCTTGCACATAAAATATATTAGGCATTAACAAAATTAGTAATTTAAAATTATTAAATATTAGTCTTATTTTAAAGATCTCAATAAGAGTTTTAAATTATATATTTTTATTAATAAAATAATAATATTAAGATGACCTATTAAATAATTTAAAATAAATAACATATATATAGATATATATTCTATTAATTTTTTATAATTATAGAGCTTGGTGTATTAGAGTTCATCCGGACGGAGCCCCATTGGTTGAAGATGCTCCGAGGATGACAATAAATGTTATTTAACCTCCAAAACTTTCAGCTGAAGCCAAGTAAAACAAAGTGGTTGGAGACTTATTTGATATTATTCTTTTTCTCAGTTTCGTATTGAATTCCTTTGTTTGTAGTCGACAGCTCTCCTGTAGGAAAACTTTCTTTTCTTTTCACAGTACTTCACGCGCAAGGCTGCATGGGAACGATCGACTACTTATGAGGAGCTGAGGGATGGCATCCTCCTCCTCCTTGTGAGTTGTGGCCGGTCGAAGAATACTCTAATATATAAACACTAATCTCCAGTACTTACTTATGAGAAGGCGATGCTCTCTCGTGACTCCAGGAATCTTACGGCAATGTAAACAGAAACGTATCCGCTCTACTCCATTGCCCGTGACTTATCCATCCAAAACTGTCTCAGAAAAAGATTAATTGATGGATCTCTTTTAAAGTACGACCCTAGTAATTGTTGCCCGCTGTCTCATGCACATATAACTTAAATCGATACCCGTAAATGTCCAAATTATTATTTTATAGATTTTTTATAGTATAGCTTATGAGCTAATAAATAAATAAATAAATAAATAATAGTTTGACGACGATTGGCCTTTCCTTCACCCTTTTGCCGGTATCATTTTGTTCCCACTTGGCTTGTGAAGATATGTCCTCACTTCACAGGGTCATGTGGGAGTGGCCTTAATGTGTATTAATTTCTTCTGTACTTACTCATGTCCCCGTGGCTGCTACGATGAAGACATAACATAGAGAGATCGGTGGGAACTGAGAAAGTTTTTTCTTATTATTTATTTTATGAGCTGAAAAGTTAGATATTACCAAATATTAATTCTTTAGATAATATCAAACAATTATTAAAAGTTAAATATTAATTCTTTAGATAATATCAAACAATTGTTCCGAATCAAACGCCGTCAAAATTTGCTCTAAACTGTCACGCAGTCGAGTTACTCCTTCAAACCAACCGTACCATCGAGTTATCAACCGAGTCGAGATTGAGTCAAACCACCGAACAATTTTTTTCACAATATTTTTTAGTGTTGGAACAAGATTCATGACCTACTTGATTAGAAAAAAAAAGGTACACGCTAACTCTACTAAATTTGGTTAGTCAGAGAAAGTTTTGCTTAATGGGCCGGGCCAGATATGGCACTTAATGCCACGGTTCGAGCATAATATGCGCTCTTTGCTTCAGTCCGAGCATTGGGCGGCTTGTACAACCCTTAACAAGGTCTTCCCGAGAGAAATTATGCAAGAGATTTACATAGTACAATTGCTTGTGCGCATTCAATTTTTAGCGTGGTCTTGGCTGTGTCTTTGGGAGGATTAATCCTACGAATTATGGACTTCTAGTGTCCAAGGTGGCATTTTGTTGTAGAATAATTTCCAAACTAATTTACCCATACGTATATCTTAAACCCCCACTAGTTGGGGGCATGCGAGCCCTTAAAATGATTGATCTGCCGAGGTGTTAATTAGGATATATAAATTAACATGGCAACAAACCATCAGGTCCTTCATCGAAACTGCGGAGTTATTTCTCAGAAGCCTCGCTATTTATTATTGCGAGACGAACGAAACTGATGCAGCAGAGGGTTGTAGGGAATCCGGTCTGCAGATTAGAACTGCAGATTAACAGTGTTGGATGGAGGGCGACACCGCCTTGTTGTTCGCTCGAAATTTCTCGGAAGACTTCCCGCTCGCAACTTTCCAAATAAAACCCCGTAGGAAACTTCCTCTTTAGACGCAGATCCAATGGGGTCAATAAAAATAATAAAGCCCACTGCTTCCCATGTCGCATACTTACACGCACGCCGCCCGTGTTCCCCACTTCCGCGGGGACCACCTCCCCATGCAAATTCCCAACTCTAACCCCCCACACCCCTCTACCTAGTTGTTTCAAATTACACCCTCTATTTTATCTTTATTAGTACTTGTATTCTGCCCTTTTTATAGTTTAATGGTTTTAAGAAGTGGTTAGTAAAGTCTTTTTCATTGAATAATTTTGACTTATTAGTTTTTAATTAAAGTGGATAATTTTGATAATTATTGAGTAAAATTGTCGCTCATTCTCGTTTACGAGAAAATATGAAATAAGTTAAAAATTAAGGAAATCAGATACTTTTAGAGAAGCGAAAAATTTTACTTCGTTAAAACACTATAAATCGATACCACTCTAATAAATTATCACTTCCTTTTTATACTTTATAACAACTAACTAAACTGATAAATATAAAATATTATGTTTTAGTTGATAGAAAATAAAAAAATGATGACTTTTTTGAAACTTCATCAATTTATATATGATATCTTATTAATAAATAAATTAGAGTGAGAAATATATATCGACCTTCCTCAAACTATCTAATATCTCTAATTTTTGTCTCTTCTTCCTTCCTTCCTTCCTTACAATAAGAGTATTACTTCCTAACTATTTATATATTTTACATTATTATTATTATTATTATATATTATAACTATCCATTTAAAATAATTATTTAATATTTATCAAATACTAATGTCTTAATTACTCACTATAAACTTTTTATTATTTTCTTTTCTTCACTTTTTATCGAATTGACACACCCTTAATATTACTATATTTAAATGTGTTTTCTAAGCAACAAAAGATAAGGATCAGAATATTAGATTATAAAGGTCTGAAAGCCATATGATAAATAAAAAATGAATGGAAAATGCAGACCACTATTTATAAATTTCTCAAAAAATCATGGTAAATTTTCTTACAACAGTCTTTTTTTTCCCATGATTTGTGTGATTTAAAACTTGTATTCGCAGCATTTGAATTCTCTACACATAATCCACTTTAGAAAGGGTAAGGTTGAATTTATTTCTGATGCTATTTGGTCAAACATGGTAGGTCAAAGGTCACTCACAAGTAACTGAGGAAGGCATGTTGGGAGGTCAAGTTTGGAAGAAAAATCCGAGATCATAAAATCAATAAATGTAAAGGTGTAATACGAAAATTTCCAAGATAATTACGGGAGCGTTGGACGAGTGCATTTTGGTAATTTGGAGGCACAAGAACGATAAGGCTACTCGGCTACGTTAAGAGCGCGTATCCGTATCCGTCCTGCTGCTTTATATAACTCGTATCCGCCCCCGTTTCCCAGACCGTCAACATTTGAAAGCAAAGGAGGAAGAAGAAGAAGAAGACTTACATGGATTCCAAGGGCGGCGCTGATCTGAACCCGGGGGATGGTGATGGTGGCGGCGCCACCGTTGCTCCGCCGCCAGGTTACGCCCTCAGCGGAAAGATCATGCTTATCGTCATCGTCGTCCTATTCGCCTCCGTCCTCCTCATCCTCTTCATCCACCTCTACCTCCGGTGGCGCCTCTTCCGCAGCCGCCGCTCCTCCTTCCGCCGTCGCCAACTTGTCTTCGCCGGCGAGGGCTCAACCCCTCCTACCGCCTCACGCGGCGTCGATCCTAAGGTGATCCGATCTCTCCCGGTGCTGGTCATCTCCGACTCCTCCGCCGCCAGTGACGACGCCGCCGTGGCGGAGTGCGCCGTCTGCCTGAGCGAGTTCGAGGCGGGGGAGAAGGTGCGCGGACTCCCGCGATGCGGTCACCGCTTCCATATCGATTGCATCGACATGTGGTTCCACTCCCACGCCACATGCCCCCTCTGCCGCGCCACCGTCGAGGCAGCGCCGGCGCCGGAGCAGGGACCCGCAGCACCATTGCCGGTTCCGGCGACGGAGAGCGCCGTCACCGCCGGAATCTTGGAGGGGAGCGGGCCGTCGTCGGCGTTGGATATCGATAGCGGAGAGCTCGCGATCGAGGTACCGATGCGGAGGGGATCGGAGGAGGAAGAGGTAGGGTTAAGGTTAGGTTTGGGAATGGGGTTGGGGTCACCGGCGGTGAAGTCACCGGGGAGCTGGTTGCTTCTCCTGAGGAGGCTTGTGAGTGGTAGGGATTTGAGGGTTAATCGAGGAAGCGAGCCGGATCTGGAAAGAGGGGAAGAGGCGGCGCCGGTGGTGGTGGTGGCTGTGTAGATCTGGGAGGAAAAGGACACGTGGCGGAATCGCAGACGTGGATTTGATCTGATTTTAGAAGATTGTATAGATTCTTTTGTAGTTGTCTTATACTGTTGATACTTGATATATATCGTTTTAAGACGATATAGAAAAGATTTTTATCTTAAAATCTATGGGTCGTTATCCAACTTGTTTAACTAAACGAGACCTTTCTTAAAAGAAAAAACAAAAACAAATAAATAAATAAAAATAGGAAATTTTATGCTTAACAATAAATTAATTTGCGCGTTAAGACAAAAGAGGTTAATCCCCACAGTTAAAGCGTCGAGAAAACGCAAAGAAAACAAAACAAATTAGTGAGGGTGAAAAAGAGATGGAGAAAAATAAATGAATTGCTTTAGACGAAGAGGAAAACTTCCAAAAAAAAAGAAGGAAGAAAAATAGCCCGAGTCTATGAATTCCTACGATGACATACTTAACACTGACAGACACTTCAAAGTATTTTTATTAGTTGGATAATGCGACGCATGCACAATGTATAGCATATTTAAAAGTTAAATTTATTTTTCTGGCCGCCCAAGTGCCGGGAGTTTTAATAATTTACCGTGCATATTTATTCACTAAAACTAGATTATGAAATATAGTTGTTCCTAACTCGAATTTTGGCGGAAGTTGGTTGAACTAGAATGTTTTATTTATTGGGGCACATTTATTTATGGTCTGATGGAAGTTGGAACAACCTGATAGGATTATTTCCCTTACCTAACAAGATAGCTATGTTATGTTGTTTTACACTTCAACGTGCTCACTTTCCCTTTTCCATTAGAACATATACCAAATTGTTTATCTATATAGGATATAGATACGGGATAGCATACGACTCGAATGCATATCCAAAACATTTATAGAGCATACAAAATAAAAATAATTAATTTTAATATTTGGATACGGGATAGCTGGATAGTGGATACTTTAGGGATACGTTTTGGGTCGGGCGGGTTTTATTTTTATAAACACTAACCCGTTCGTACCCGTTAACCCATTATCCGCCTTCCCATTTCGTTCTCCCTCTCTCTATAATAGACTCATGCCCTACCCACCCGCCTCTTTCGTTCTCCACCTCTCTCGACACTCGACAGCGACGACGCCGTTCTCCCCCTCTCTCTCGACACTCGACAGTAACGAGCCGAAGACGACGCCGATCTTCCTCTCTCACTCTCTGACGCTGGTATTTCTTCTCCCTCTTATTGTGTCTTTTTTTTTCTCAGTTTTCCTCAATTTCTTCTCTGAATTTTCTTCATCTGATTTCTTCCACTTTCCGCTTCTCAATTCTGTTTTCAGTTTTTTTTTTCTTTTTCTTTCCTCAGTTTTTCTCCCTTGTTCTCTAAATTTGTTTTTTTCTCTGAAATTGCGCAGATTTTCTTCTCAAATTTTCTGCATTTTGGTGGATTTACTTTATAAGCTTTAGTGCTATGAGCCTATCAGTTGCTCATGTTGAATGCAGTGATATCTACTACTCTTATTTTGGTCCATTAATTGTTGAATGTTGATGTATTCTTTGTCTAGTTGTCTTATATCTATTACTTTCATTTATGCTATTAAATGCTTATGTAGATAATTGATATATCGAATGCAATGTTGTGTGTAACTTGTCACTAGAATAAAAATTTTTGTGCACATAAACATGTATCGTTGTCATTAGAATGTAATTGTTTTATATATAATTTATTTATTTTCGTATCCTAGACATAACTTATTCTGTTTTTTGAGAATTTGCAGTATTCCTGTATCCATATTTGTATCCTGGCTTCATAGATAAGGATCTTTGGTTATAACCATTGTTATTTTCTCTTTCAGATTTCATTGGTGTATCACACTTCTACAGAAAATGTCTCGCAAAGGATTAATGGAGCAGGACCTAAGCAAGCTCGATGTGACAAAGCTGCATCCTTTGTCACCAGAAGTTATTTCCCGCCAGGCCACGATTAATATTGGTAAGTTTACTTTTTCGTAAAATCATTGTTTATCTTATTTCTGTCTAAGAGCATTATATACCTTTCTGAACTTTCTTGTGACTTGTCATTTGTCAAAGATTTCAAAATGTTAATTAAGAATTTGCCTGATTTTGATACCAGAGTATAAAAAATATTGGAAGCCATTTATGACTGATGCTAAAAAAGGATCCCACATTTTATCCGTGATGGTAATTTGAGAAACATTAGGAGGCCAAAATAGCGGTTATTCAGGATAATGACAATCTAATTCTTATCAAGTAAATATGCTCTCTTTTTTCTGTTATTTTTTATAATACCGATGTGCTAGCTCTCCAAATATGATTTGCGTATATCTATGCTTTGCCTAGATATCCACTCTGTATTTTTAACAATGTCACTTGGTAGAAAAGCAGTAGTTTATTTTTATTGATTTTATGTGAAATTAACTTCTGTAGCTATACTTCTATCTGTTTATTTCCGAACTGTCCTGGCTTCTAGGCCTTTGCCTAGGCACCCGCCTAGCGCTTGTGTATTAGATGTCCCTTTGCCCACCCGCCTATCACTTATAGTCTTTTATAATATGCTGCAAGATGAACTATTACAAAGGATATGTTTAAATTTTTTTAATGTTATTAAGTACATTTTTCTACTAATGGGCAACCCCAAAGGCCCAAACATAACATTTACATGTAATGGGGGAGTCATGTTGTCAAATCATATAAAGTTATTAGTTTTAGGCTACTTTTAGCATGTTTAGTTTCTCTAGATGCCGTTCTGTAGTGATTTCCAACAGTCCAACAACTTGTATCATGATTCATTTTTTTTAGTGGGTGAACAGTTGGTAAAACTATTTAATACTGTTCTTCTAACATCTATTGTGAGGCAGATAGTTTTGTGATTCCTTTGATTCACTGTATTTTCTTTATTTATAGGTACCATTGGTCATGTGGCCCATGGTAAATCAACTGTCGTGAAAGCAATATCTGGTGTTCAGGTATTATTTGAATTTAGATCTATATTGTTTGCAACCTTTTGATGCCTTTTCTAACCACTTAAGCATTTTGCTTCGAACATATCTGTGTCTTTGACAAACATTTTTGTTAGGTGCATGATAATGCTTCATACATAAGTGGTTTAGTGAGATTAATGAACAAAGTGCTTCTTTTATATTAGCTTTCTTCTGTTACATGCATCCATTTACAACCAGTAGGATGCAGTTATGAAGGTAGTATCATGTTCACGGAGGAGTTCAATATGTCTTGGTATTGCCTAGGTTCTCTACAAGGATTAGAATGGAGGGGAAGATCTAAGGAGCCATTTGGTTCCATGTGTTTCAAGATGGAGCATCTTTAATATTAAATGAGAAATCAATATAAACAAAGTCTTATGTCTTTCCTCTTTTTATCCTATTAAAAGTTGAGAAAATGCTTTTTAACATCCACTTAAATGAAGTGGATGTCAAGATGTTGCAGGTAAGCCCATCTTAGCCCTTGGAAAGGATATTTCATACGATCCATAATTTAAAACTGGTTCGTATATTACACTTTATATGTGTAGATGCAATTTTTCCAGATACATAAAGCCAAACGACCTATAAAGTCATTAGTCTAGGAAAGGATTTGGAAACTTATAGTGGTTGTGACAACAGATGTAGCCCTTGGAAGGATTTAGTGGCTAACACATCAATTTTAGGTTAAGAAACTGCTTGTTCTTTCAGCATATCTGATCTTGTTTAACCTCATTTTCTAGACTTTTACCTTCTTGCTTCCGGTCCTATCTTCTTATAAATTGCCAAATAAATCTACATATGAACATGTCTTCCTGCTATTATAAGTATTAAGTATCACATTTTCTCCAGATGAAGTGTTTTAAGATATCTTTACAGCTATTTGCTACAATGTTTCTCCTTGAAAATAAGTCTTCTCCTAGTGGATAAATTCTAGTTACTTAGTAAAACCAATCTGAAAGGTGAAAGCGATGAAATTTTTTGATGTTGTTAACTTCTGTCAATTATAATTTACTGTATACATGGAGAATAACATAATTATTTGCAGCCTGTTGCTCCATTTTATTTATAAGATCACGTATATTTGGATATATTACTGTTCTATTAGGTCATTATCTGAACAACATTTTTGTATTTTATTGAATCTTCTTTCTTGTTGCAGACTGTTCGCTTTAAAAATGAGTTGGAGCGTAATATCACTATAAAGTTGGGTTATGCCAACGCAAAAATATATAAATGTGAAGATGATAGATGCCCCCGACCTATGTGCTACAAGTATGATAATCTATCATAGCAAATGATTCTTTTTTTCTTCTTATGATACTCAAGTTCGCTGCAATAGTCAGTTTCTGTTGGTTTTTTTTTTTAAAAAAACTTTTTAGAGGCAGAAGATAAGTGCCTAACATCCCACTATGGTGCTGTTGTTAACCCCTTGCAGTTCTACAGGCTTTTAACATCATTAGATGCGCTCATAAAAATGTTACAATGTTTTATCATTATCTTATTCTCAGTTATTATGTATCACATTTGTGATTGTTTTATCTGATTCTGTATCATACTCTGGATAATATTTAGGAGAACTATATGTGTGACACCTCTTTTCATAAGTGTATTCTCCATTTGTCTACAACATATTATACCATGAAGACATCTATAAAGGGACAACATGGATATCCTTCTTTTATATGGTATGGTTCTGTCTCTCCAGGAGTGTAGATAAGCCTACATTTGGACTCACTGTAATTGTATCAGAGGAATTAAAGAGTCCTTATATGACTGGCTCTCACTTTTTGTAGGATGATTTTTTTAGAATAGTGTCATAACTGTAGGTTGATATGCTACAAAGCACAGACTATATTTCTACGAAATGTTTTGTTTCAGTCCATACTCCATAGCTAGCCATATGGTACTGACTAAAATTCTGTGGATTCACTTTCGAGGGTTGCTTTATCACTTTTGACAATCTTGATGACTATGCAGGGCTTATGGTAGTGGAAAAGAAGATAGTCCTCTCTGTGATGTCCCAGGGTTTGAAAATACAAGGATGAAGCTATTAAGACATGTTTCTTTTGTTGACTGTCCGGTATGATGCTTTATCTCTATGATGATCATCTTTTTTACTTGTAAGAATTTCTTTGGTATTTAAATGTGGGATATCAGCCCATATATTGGCAACTCTAGCTTTAGGGACAGCCCCAGTTCACATGCTTAACAGAGCCTGTATATTTTTCTCGAAAGAGGAAAATATTGAGAGGAAGGTGGCTCATTTTGATATCAAATCAGTGAAAGTAGTAGCTTTTGTTGCTATATCTGAGATGCTATATCCAAGTTTTGGCCTTTTAGTTCAAATATGCAGCTAGCGCATAATTCTGATATGGTAGGTCATATTTTAAAATGGGTTGTCCTGTAGGATAAATTGATTTAACCTTAACTTTTTAAACATAATATCTAACCCAAATATCCTTCATGAATGCATCTAGATTTAAGAGAGTACAGAATTGCCATCTTATGTTGATGGATGTATGTCATTTTATTGACATAGAAGGATATGATTATGATGGTTATAATGTTCTTTCATTCTTGTATCTCTGATTCTCCATATGAAGCATCAGTTGTAACATCAGCCATGGAATTCCTGCTCATTGACCTTCCGTTTGTGTGTCCTATATTATTGACGTTGGTCCTATGTTTTCCCATTATGAGCCTGCATATGGAATTGAAATTTTTTTGGGGGCAAGTTAGGAAGCATTAGAAACCTTGGTGGTTGTTGTAGGATCAGACACCTGGACACATCTCATTATTCATAATAGATCCGAAGTCCATGTGGCATAGATTTATCAGTGTTCCATTCTCCTTTCCTGACATAAGTGGCTGTATTAGTAGGGTCACGACATTCTTATGGCTACAATGCTAAATGGAGCTGCTATCATGGATGGAGCACTGCTGCTAATAGCTGGAAATGAAAGCTGCCCCCAGCCTCAGACATCTGAGCATCTGGCAGCTGTTGAAATCATGCGTCTCCAACACATTATCATACTACAAAATAAGATCGATCTTATTCAGGAAAGTGCAGCAATTAACCAACATGAAGCAATCCAGAAGTTTATCCAGGTCAGTATTCTTTTGCTGAGCGGTCCTTAGTTGTAGACGTCAATAGTATTTTACCTCATTTCTAACTCAGTGGGTTTCATGGACAGGGCACAATAGCTGACGGGGCTCCTGTGGTGCCAATATCTGCTCAACTGAAATATAATATCGATGTTGTTTGCGAGTATATTGTTAAGAAAATCCCTATTCCTGAAAGAAATTTTATTTCACCTCCAAACATGATCGTCATTCGTTCCTTTGATGTGAATAAGCCTGGTTCTGAAGTTGATGAAATAAAGGGTGGTGTTGCAGGCGGAAGCATCCTTAGGGTATGTATATCATGTGGATTTTCTTTTTTATCTGCATGCATAGTTCAAAGCTATGTACTTAATGATTGTCCTGCCTGCTTCCTTTGTAAATGCAGTTTTGCTGTATAAAAGCTTTACAGATACTTGGGTTATGCTTTCATTACATGTTAGTTTTTTCTTGCAGTTCCACATTGAATTGTGTCTAACTAAACCAGTTTTTGTTCCGAGGAACCTGTGGGTCTTATCCATTCTTTTTTCCCTCTATAAATTAGTCGAAAATTCTTGCAGTTGTGATCTATTGGTTTCACCATGGTGAAATAGCTAAAAACACCAATTTTCTGTGCAGGGAGTTTTAAAGGTGAACCAATTCATTGAAGTCCGGCCTGGAATCGTTACCAAAGATGAGAGTGGCAACATAAAGTGCACACCAATATATTCGAGGATAGTTTCACTATATGCTGAGCAAAATGAGCTCCAGTTTGCAGTACCTGGAGGGCTTATTGGGGTAGGGACTACAATGGATCCCACATTGACACGTGCTGATAGGCTTGTGGGTCAGGTCCTTGGGGAAGTTGGAACTCTGCCAGATGTTTTCGTGGAGCTCGAGGTTTGCTATATCTCTTAAATGATTTTCAGGTTGCATAATAGGGAATTAAGGATTAGAGTAGGAAAATTCAGCCCTTCATCAATTGCCATTATGATAAAAAATATGAATTCGTTGTAGTACAACTCAAGGTAGGAAGGCCAAGAATTACTGTTTCTCAGGGCTGGTCGTTTCATGCAATCCTATGGAAAACGGATTCAAATATTTCGACCAAAGAACCAGAAATTTAAGGACAAATAATGTTGCATTTTCGGTTCTTGCTACCCAGGAGTAACCCATCAAATATTCCTTTAGATAAGGAAAAGGTGAAATATTTTAGCTTTTATTTATGTACATTAAGTTACCATATTATAGGCACTCGGATTGCATATTGGTTTACTTACTACATGGTCTTGATGTTGGTCTTTTAGGATTTCACAGGTGGGTGCTCATTTTGTCTGTCAACCATATGAATCTTTAACTCAATTTACGTATATGCAAATGCAAATTGCGTTTTAAAAGTTTGTCCTAAAGCTAGAGTCTAGTTATCAAATTTAAAATACTTTCTTTCTGTTCTGGTAGTTTTAACTCCTGTTCATAATGGATTAAAGAGGAATAGTACGAAGGGGAGAACAAGGGATCATCCCTGCGAAAGAGCAAATTTTGCCTATCTAGTTGGTTCTACAATAATAAACATTATTTCAACATTACTTAGCTTTTGAGTTTACAGGTGAACTTCTTCCTTCTCCGGAGGCTTCTGGGTGTGAGAACAAAGGGCACTGAGAAGCAAGGGAAGGTCTCGAAGCTGACAAAGGCTGAGATCCTAATGCTTAACATAGGGTCCATGTCGACCGGGGCTCGGGTGGTCGCCGTGAAGAATGATCTTGCAAAGCTGCAGCTTACTGCACCAGTCTGCACAAGTAAAGGCGAGAAGGTTGCACTCAGTCGACGAGTCGAGAAGCATTGGCGCCTCATCGGTTGGGGCCAGATCCAAGCTGGTGTTACTCTGGAAGTCCCCCCCTGCCCAATCTAAATCCCATAAATCAAAAGACCCTTAAAAACACGGTATCATAGACAAAAGAGATTTGCGAGTGATCAATGTGGGTAGGTAGAGAATTTCTCGGAACAATCTTTCTCAAGTGGCGAAGAAAACTTTTGAACTTACTGTCCTTCAACTTCTTTCTTTGGACATGGAGGGTCATTTTTGGTGACATCTTGGAAATGATATGCTCTAATTTATTATTATCTTTTAATGCATCTCTTATTCTTGCTACAACTGCCTTTACACGCAAAGGCCAATAATAAATGATTAACAAATACATCTTATTCTTCCCAAATCCCCCTCTAATCTAATCCAATCCACTTGAATAAGGCACTCCAGTTTGCGGCAACCAGTTATCCCCAAAGACGAAGCTCGTCACCGTATAGTTAGCCACATCTGCCCCATTAGTAATTACGTGGTATCCAGGCCACGTAACTCTGTGACTAGTATCCGACCCAGGACCACTGTTATCATACTCCGCATAGTACAACGTACTCAATGCAAAATCCCCATCCCAAGGCATCCACCCCACCGGATCGATCAAATCATCCATAAAAGATTGCATGATAATCGTCCTCGAATAGTTCTTCCATGGCCTACCGAGGTACGTGACGGTGGACCCCTCACTTTGGGCTAGGTCCGGCGCGGCCAGGATGTTGCAATCTTGGATCGAGGTGCCCGTGTTCTGGTTCGGGTCGATTCGCCCCTGGGCCGTGATCGTGTTGCTCTGGCCCTTCATGGGGAGCCGTGAGTAGATGTTGCAGTTCTGGAACACCACCGCCGCGTTGCCGAATATGTAGTCTACGGTGCCGTATATGTCGCATTCCCGGTAGAACTGGCGCATGGAGTGGGTGTAGAGGGTGTCTTGGTATCCTTCGAAGCTGCAGCTGTAGAAGGTGGATAAGTCGGCGCCGTTTCGGAGGGCCACTGCTTGGTGCTTCGCGGGGCCTGCCGTGTTCTGGATTGTTATGTTTATCCCTACGAAGCCTTGACCAACCACAGCTGTGGGAATACATTTAAATGGATATTTTGTTAGTTATAATATATACGTTTTCTTTTTAAATTTATTAAACTAATTAAAGTGCCTATTTTTTATAATTGGTCGTTTGACTATCTTACCTCATGTCAAATTTTTTTTCTGGATGGTAGAATATTAATTAATCAGCACTAGCAAATGCTCCACAAGTGGTTGACACCGTTGAGATGATGTAAGATATTAATTAAGAGTGACCTTTTACTTTAAGCCACTTGATTAGCTATTAATTATTTTACCCGAGCTATAACCGGTAAAATAGCTACTAGTCATCACTATAAAAAATAATTGGTAAACTATGTTTGGTTGATAAGGAACACCTAAGTGATGGCGACTTCATAACAAAACAGCTATAGGACCATTGCTGACTAAATAAATATTTCAAAATTTCTTATATTTATTTTATTGTCTTTCTTACCCCACCATAGGTATAAGTAATTTTTAATACCTCTCCCAAATTAATTAATTTTAACTTAACAATAACTATACCTTAGAAATAATTATATGTATATAGTAGGATGTGAATAGTAATGATAAAGTCAAAACATAGGATGTTTATTAATAATAAACGAGATTAATTTAGCTAAACTTACCGAAGGTGGCCGAGTTGAAGGTGGTCCAGCCATCGACGAAGTTATGGCTACCAGTGATCACAGTCTGGTTGATCCCTTCCCCGATCATCATAATATATTTCTTATGCTTGGGAATAACGACGTATTCTTGATAAACCCCACTATCCACGTATATCAAGTAGTATCCACTGCTCCCATCCAAGTTATTCGGCGCCGCCGCTATGGCGTCTCCGATAGTCGTATAATTCCCACTCCCATCTTGGCTAACCACAACAATGTCGTTAACCATGACGGCATCGGAGTCCTGGAGAAGCTTCCTCCCACTCTTCCTCTCAAATAGCTCCCTCTTTGCCTTCTCCATTCTTAGAGCCAACTCTTTGCCTTCGTGGAATAGTAGGCTTCTCCTCATGGGGATTCTTGAGGAGGTGAAGCCTTTGTGGGTCTTTGGCTTCTTGGCTTTTGGGACCCAGGCTTTGTTGAAGAGAGCAAGGGAGACGCTATAAAGCTTGGTGCTGTTGGAGATGGGTAAGTAGAGGCCGTTCTTTACCGACCAAGCCGACGCGGCGGCTTGGAGGCCGTCGAGGCACGTCTGCTGGTTAGTGACGAGGGCGGAGAGGAGGGTTTGGGCCTTGTCGGCCTGCGGGTCGAGGAGGGTATTGGTCGAGTTCAATGTAGCGCTCGTGGAGGTTAAGAAATCTATGTTGAGACTCGACAGAAGCTGGCAGTCTTGGAGGGCGGCGACCGCGGCGGGCGATAGGGTTGAGCGGCGGGCGAGGTAGCGGTTGACGAGGGTGAGGAATTTGCCGGCGTTGGCGAGGGATTTGGCGAGGGAGAAGCGGCCGTAGAAGTAGAGGTTCTGGGAGCCGTGTGGTGGGAGGACTGACTTGCAAAAGGTGGGGTCGAGGGTGGCGTTGCATGCGGCGGCGGGGGGCACGGGGGACGACGGCGGGGGGTCGGAGAGGGAGGGAGTGAAGAAGAGGGTGCAGAAGAGGAGAAGGAGAGTAATGGTGGTGGAATTCATATTTGGCTAACTACTAATTAAGATAGAGATCTTGTGTTTGTGAGGAGTACTTAAAACTTAAAAAGAGGTGGCAAGTATTTATAGGGGTTACGAGGGCTTCATGGTCATATAATTTTTTCCACAATCTTGTCTGTGGAAGTCAACAAGTCAACCGAAATGAGAAAGAAACACATAAAAGCGCGTGGAAAAATAACCATCCTAATCACCTCTAGAAATTATTACTTGCGAAAATATTATCTATTACAGTAATCTAATCTCCTTTGGAAGAACTCTTTAAGAGTTGTGTGGTTTAGAGAGACAGAGAGAGATATATATCAATATCTAGTGCAATCGTTAGGCAATAGGGCTGCTGGAGTAGTTGTCTCTTTGAAGTTTGGTGGCTAGCAATAGTTATCTGATTGATATTTTGGCAAGTTGACATGAGCAGCCAACTGTTCCACGACTGTGTTCTCGATCTTTTGGCAATATTTAGATGGATTGCTTGCTAGAATCTGCGTTTCAATTTGACTTCTACTATATAGTTTGGCTCCAGTCATCCAGTGGTGCCGCTTTGACTGGAGAGCTTGGATTCTTTAATGCCATTAATTCTCTTGGGGAGAAGAGGAATTTATTACTGCCATATTTATCTAATTTGGACTATAACTGGAGATAATGGCAACGCAACTACGTATAACTAACATTAAATACACATTCTTGAGTAATATATGGGTAAAAACGAGAACACGATATTAGACTAAGATAAATGCACTCCACTTATGGATCTAACTTAATATACATGCTTCCTGATCACATCTTCACACTTAGATCTATTCCTCTAATAAAGAGAGTAAGTTTTTTTTAAACAAAAACTAAGTACGCTGTTTAGGATGTAACTTAATATAAAAAAGACAATATTTGACCACCGACGTTAGTGAGTCAGTCAGTCTAGCCATGCGAGAGCAAAGTCAAATCAAACACTGCTTGAACTAAGGAAGGCGTATGATAGATGTATGATGAAATGCCAAACCGGAAGCAAACTATTGTCTTTATTTAAAATGCTCACCTTTTTGACTTTGATGCACTAAACACAGCCTACCATGGCTGCCAGATCTGGATTTAAGTCTTAGAAATTTAGAATAAAACGTCCTATCTTAATTAACATTTCATGTGGGACCCATTTGGTTCCAATGAATTTTCGCCAAACATCTCTAAAATAGGGTCATGTTACTCATGTATGAAAAGACCCTATTTTTAATTACTCATGTATGAAACGCCCAATAGGACATATAAAAGATAAATAATTCAAAATGTAAATTACATAAGATTGGGCGAGGTTTGAACTCTAATACTGTGCTAGCTAAATATATAAGACTGTGGTGCAGCTCCAATTGGTTTGGGTTAGTCCATTCTCATGTATCGATTGCACGTATTTATTAAATTTGTTCGGACTAGATTTTTGTACTTGATGCGTCGATACATATCTGATAATTTATTTGAGCTTATTTGACTAAGTTTGCCAATATGAAATCTCTGCCTTGTTGCCTTGTTCGATAACTAGTTAATGCAAAAAACTTGTGTTGTTAAATTAATAGATGATAAGATTAATAGGGTTTACAATCCAAAGATCCAATAGTTCCATAACTTTTTATTCTATATATTCAAATGTTTAAACAACCACATTCACTCTATAGATCTACTTCTTCATCATCACCTCCAAAGTATTTTCTACAAAGTCTCTTTCCATGCTTCATTTCCTATAAAAATTCAAACAACAGTTATAAAAATACTAAACAGCACTAGCTACCAAATTGCCAGCAGATCATTCTTCTTCTAGGTCCCTAACTCATCAATTAAAACCATCAAAGATCTTTCAAGTCACACCAAAGACCCCATACATGCATAGGAGTATATTCCAAATCAATATAAGATGGAGTTCTGCTAATTGGGTCAAAATCTAGAGGTGGGTGCATGAATGGTACTTAAAATTATTGGATGCTTGACGCGGTTTGAGGAAAAAGAGAAGGATTGGTGGGAGAGAGAGAGAGAGAGAGAGAGAGAGAGAGAGGGATGAAGAGGTGGTGTTTGGAATTATATGTTTATGTTTGGTAGTTCATGACTTTGAAGGTCTTTGGGTACAACAAGACAATGCAGGGGGGGAGATAGAAGAAGATTTGCTGCCAGAATTTGACTCCAGAATTAATGTAAGATGAGTTGCCAAACCTTGGAATTGGATGCAGACCATCCAAGCATTTAAATTGCTTAGAAATGGAGGAAAGAATTTGATTTGAGCTTATAGTCTATAGATTAAACAATTAGGCTAATTATTCTAAGATATGAAAATTTATTAAATATTGACCTTAATCTCATTATGTAATGTAAAGTTGAATGAGGTTAATACTCTTCCCTGGACCGGCCCAAAAGCTTCATTTTAAGGCCCAATAAGGAGGGGCTCCACTGACCACTTAGGCCCATTATCAGTGTTAATCTAAGTTTAGGAAATCCCCATTGAAATTATTGCAATTTTAACATAAAGATCTTCTTAATTTTACCTCATTTCGAGAGATCATATAATTATTTATCTTTAACCAAACATTTTCTTATATTACATAAAGACCAATAAAACATAATTCACGATAACATCTTTTACAACCAAAAGGTAACGTCAAAGCATTTACTTAGTGGGCATAAAAGGACAAATGGAATAGTAATTAAATTAAAGCTTTCAAGAATGCAATTAATTACTAAGATACTCTACGTGTCCACATTAACTTTGAGAAGAACTTTTTAAAAAAGCCAGAAAGTACAACCTACTATATATCCAAATCATCCTTTTGGTACAACAAATAAATACAAAAAAACTTGGAACACCCACCTTTTTACTCCCACATCTCGTCTGTTTCCTTCTCTAATTTCACGATTAAAATATTAAAAATTAAAATTAAAATTAAAAAAAGCCTTTGATGTCGGTGATCCGTGAGTAGTGTGCGTCTGACCTCCAGTTGTAACGCGTCTTTGGATTATATAATAATAATAACAATATTTATATGTTAATTTTATGGGGAAAAAGTATAAAAATTAGCAGTTCAAAAGTATTCAGTAATTTTCATAAGTTAATATAGAGGGGAGAAAATAAAAAGGGGTGGATATAAAGTCAAACAGGGGAGGAATACACATAGATAGATCTAGGACTAGGAGTCCCCACACGGTGAACTCTTGTATATGATCCAATGAATAGTTGCCAAAGAAATTTAATTTAGTATTGGAAAGACCAACATACCACGTTCTCGTTGGTGTACCTTTTATTTTGGCATGGATGACTCTAGAGCTCTCAGCTTTCGTCTACGAAAAGGTGAAGCCAAGGCAGGCATGTTTGGTTTCGAACACCTACTGCTACTCTTCTGCTCAGGATTAGTAATCTCTGCTCTTTCTCTGTTTCTCTGTTTTATCTATCAGCCGGGTACTGAATATGGCCCGCATAAAATGTCAAACTTTTCCTCTGAATAAAGAGACACTTAGATTTTATCAAGCTCTAATTAATATAGTAAATTGACTAGTTGCTCCGAACAAAATACTACTGAGATATGTTCTAAGCCGTCGCGCTACCAAGTTACTCCTTTTGCTAACTGCATCGTTGAGTCATTAATCAAACCGAGTCATTAAATCAAACTACTAAATAATTTTTTTTATAATAATTATTTGAGATTAGAGTCGACCTCCTAAATTTATACTCTTTAATTTACCAACAAGATGAGAATTATTTTTAATAACTAATTAGTTAGCATCGACTCATTGCTCATAAATTTATACACAGTGGATTAGTTAGAGAGAGAATACACTACCAAAAGAAAAAAAAAGAAGATCCTGTCGATTTCTAATTGGAAGATGGATATAATAACATGGAGGGACCCATGTCACAACTCTAGTCAACCCCACAAGGATTGGTCCTCCTCTCCTTTAATCTATCTACTTTAATTCTTCTCATTAAGATCTCGTGGATCCTGGGGACCATGGCAAATAAACCGAGGCAATATAAGAGTCACAAGAGTGTCGGTTCTGTTCATTGATATGATTTGGATTCCATTATGTTAGATTTAGATTAATTTAAAGCTGTCTGGGGTTCGTGAAAAAATATATATATATATATATTTTCTGATCCTTTGCCATGTTATAATACTGTTGGTGATTATTTACTTAAAAAGGGTGGATTTGGCCAAATCACTCTGCTAATATGTTTGCTAATAAGTTTTGCTAACAAGGGTGATGGTTTCCTTTGGTTCTCAAAGTGTCAATTGGCCTCCTTCATCAATGGTATTAGATCTATCCTCAACAGCTTCGCTCTAGCTCATGAGTTCAGCTTTTCTGCATGGCAATCTATGCCTTCTTATTATGCTATATTTTGCCACGGTGTTCGATTGTGTTGCCTTTCAAGCGAGACCTTATTTTTAAGGAGTTCAAAATAATTCATGTACCTAATGAGTGTAATAGGGCAGCCGATTGAGCGGCTCATCAGGGCAAGATCTCGTCGATCACCTGTGTGCTGGGATCGGTATGACGATACCCTTCCCACGGAGTAGTGTAACCTTTTGAGAACTGATGCTACTCTTGCTATTGAGGATAGCTCAAGACCTTTGCCTAATTTCTTTCTAAGCTACAACTCTTGTCAATGCAATTCCTTCCAATTTCTTCAACTTTCAATTTTTTTATTATTGATTCGAGGCAATTCAATCGCTACTACCTCTCGACTAAGTAGCGGTGGAAGTTTCTAAATTTTTCTTAAATTTTTTTTTGTGGCAAAGCTAGACTTTCGGCATATTAATTGTAAAAAATATAAATTATATTATTTTCTTACGGCATAAGTTTTTAGAATAGTAATACTAAAACTAAAATTTCTGAGTTTAAATCATGTTAGATTTATCTATCATTTGAAAATATAAAATCTAACCCTCATTTAAATCGACTCTATTTCTTACGCTGATCCAGTATTTTACCTATAGCATATTATAAAAATAAAGACGAGGGACTAATATGAAAACAAACTGAACATAATTAACGATCCTTTTCTTATCTTCCCATGGATTGTATTTAAGCTCCTATTACGTAGGCTTGTATATATAGTCATCGGCGCTATTAAAAGAGATCAACGTTAATATTATACTAGATATCATGAATCGATCCACTCCCCTAATTAGCTACCAACCGCAAGCTTCCAACTTCATATATATATATATATAAAGTTCATTATAGAGGAGGTGTCAGGGAACCAGGTGCATGAATTGAAGCTGACCAAGAAGTCAAACGAATCAGCAAATATACCTCTCTGATTACACCAATCAATTTGCGTGCATCGATCACGGAAATTGATTGGATAGAATAAAGACTAGTTAAATGTACTCCGGTATAAATTTACCATGTAGTCATGCTTTTATTTATTAATTTTTGGTCTCACGTAGTCCATCTTACTCGTTGGCAGTACTATGAAGTATACTACGAATGATAAAAGGAAGAGAATCTTAAAAGCAGCTCAAGGCTAGCTTATGGCCAAGAATAACCACAATCATTTCCTCTCAAATGCTAATTTTTCTCACCACCAAACCCCACATCCTTATCTCTCCCCAATTTAATATTCTAACACTCCTCACTTATATAACTCTCTCTCCTCCCTCCCCTATGCATCTCCATCTCCATCTCAATCTCAATCACAATGCCACCTCTAACCAACAAAAGCAAGCTCTTGCTCTTCTCTCCATTGCTCCTCCTTTTACTAGTACTCCTCTCCACTATACCTTTTAGAATAACTCCCCAGAAAGCTCACCAGGTGTTGCTCCACCACCACTCCCACTTCCAGAAAGTCGCTGCTTCCCGGCACTGCGACGGTACTCTCTACCCGGACCTCTGCGTCTCTACCCTCCTCTCCATCCCGAACTTGGCCAAGAAGACACTACCCGAGGTCATATGCTCCGCGGTCCACCGCACCGCCTCCGCCGTACGATCATCGGCCTCCAACTGCACCTCCTACCTCCGCCACGTGTCCCTCGACGGACGTGAGCGCCTCGCCCTCCTCGACTGCCTCGACCTCTTCGACCAGTCCCTCGACGAGCTCCAGTCCGCCATTGTGGATCTCGGGGGGACCAACTCCTCCTCCTACTCCTACTCCTCTGCCGCGGCCTCGAGATCCGTGGCCCACGTGGTCACAGTGCTCTCCGCCGCCATGACGAATCAGTACACGTGCCTCGATGGCTTCACCACCGCCGCCTCGGCGAACGTGCGGCCGTACATCCAGGGGCGGCTCCACCACGTGGTGCACCTCGTCAGCAACTCGCTCGCCATGGTCAAGCGCCTGCCGCGCCGTTTCCGGGGGAGGGAGGCCCTCGAAGGGTACGGCGGCCTCGCGGGGGGTTTCCCGAGGTGGGTGTCGGGCGGCGACCGCAAACTCCTGCAGTCGGCGGCGAATATCACGAAGGTAGATCTGGTGGTTGCGAAGGACGGGAGCGGTAACTTTACCACGGTCTCGGCGGCGGTGGCGGCCGCGCCGAACAACAGCGACACGAGGTTCATCATATACATCAAAGCCGGGGGTTATTTCGAAAATGTGGAGGTGGGGAAAAGCAAAACGAATTTAATGTTCATTGGGGATGGGATCGGGAAAACGGTCATCAAGGCGAGCAGGAACGTCGTCGATGGCTGGACCACCTTCAGATCGGCTACTCTAGGTCAGTTATTTTTTCGCTTTCATCCCTACAATCTATTTCCTTTGCAAGAAAACCACCTCGCTTTATAAATCACCTAATCTTCTCTAAAATATTCGCGATAAGGGTCAAATTAAGGTAGGTGCGTCTTACTAGTTTTAACGCGAATGGATAATAGTGCATTGTTGCATTAATAGTTCTAGTGGACGATGGTCTAAATCTTAGCGAAGAATCTTGCTAAGATCGAGCAATGATGGAGCTCCTGTTTTCTTCAAGTCCTTTATCTCATCTAATCAATGCTTGTAAAGAGCCGCACCAAGTAAGGCATTAAGGCTAGCTGGAAGCCTGTGGTATATATTGGAGAAAAGTGGAGTGGGTGCAAAATGCAAAATAGCTAGGTAGTACCGTAGTAATTAGTAATATATATATATATATACTTTCATAACGTGCATGAGGTAAGCAGGATGAGAGAGAAGAGTCTCTATCGTGATGCATGTGTTTAGTACTACTTTGTTAGCTCGCTGTAACGAAATAACGCTTATTTAAAGTTCTAAAACCCCCCAAATTGGAGTATAATAATATGATACGTGATTGCCTTTTTTGCTCTTGAGCCCGACGGTGCGAGTCCGACTCGATCCAGCGATAGCTGTCGGTCGTGTGGCTGCAGGAATTTCCTGCGGTTGGGGTACTTGGCCGCCTGTGATAGGCACCAAACTAATTTGTCTTGTTTCGCGTCTTAAGTATATATATATATATATATAATGTTTAAGGGAAAAATTAACGCTGCACACCCTCTGGTTTTGAATTATTAAGCATAGGGAGGTAAACGTAATTAAAGTTAAGATTACTCTAAGCAGCACGCTCGACCTGTCTCAAATCAGACCGTACGATAAACCTTTGTCCTGGAGGTCACGCGAGTCCTACTCGCTTTTTGCCTTAGTATGCTGTCGGCCTCGATTACCGTGCTAGCCCCTCATATGTCTTTTTTGCCCTCAATTCGCTAATAAATTTCTTTTTTAAAAAATAAAATAAAATAGAATGGATATAATGAAAGATTGCTTGGATTAGGATAAGAGATCGTGATTGATCTGTTGGTAGCCGTGTGATCTGATTGATATGGCCAAGTCCGTCCGTGACACAAAAGGAAAGAGAGCAATAAAATTTGGCATGCATGCTTTTAATGCACACCGCCTCCCAACTACTTCAAGGATAAGGAATTTGGTAAACCGTTATAAGTGTGATTTTGAGTCAGTTGGGGTACGTCATTAAGATTAGATGATGTATTGCTCTTTTGTACATATAAGCTGCAGTGGGAAACAAAAGGAGACACAGGTGATTGGAGAGTTAGCTAGCTCGCTCTTCTTGAATGAGTAAATCATGCATAGTGTTTTCATCTGTTTGATGATAGAAAAGCTGTGTAGTAGTAGGTAAGTGTTGGATGGTAGTAATAGTGAGCATAGGAACAAATTATGAGGAAGCAAAAGTTAGTTGAGTAGTGCTGCTGTTTCTGTGAAAAGGATCAGTGATGAGTAGTAGGTAGTTGTTGGAGAGTAGCAGGTAGTAGTACTGTAATGAGACTAGAAACAGCCTAGAGATGCACAAGTGGACAGACATTCTCCACTGTATTTGGAATAAGACCAATCATATGAAATACTCATAGACTCAGTCTATGAATTTATGAATGCCTAATCTTTTCAAAATTTACTAGTTATTCGCTAAAGAATACCATGCACTCTTATTTTAGAAAAAAAGAAGAAAAAAAAAACAAAGGTTTGATAATAGATTTTGTGCATCTTTGCAGCTGTGGTTGGGAATGGTTTCCTAGCCCGAGACATAACAATCGAGAACTCGGCTGGGGCAAGCAAGCACCAAGCTGTAGCCCTAAGAACCGGTTCAGATCTGTCAGCCTTCTATAGATGCAGTTTTGTGGGGTACCAAGACACACTATACGTGCATTCCCTTCGCCAATTCTACCGAGAATGCGATATTTATGGAACCGTCGACTTCGTCTTTGGGGACGCAGCGGTTGTGCTCCAGAACTGCAACTTATACGCCCGTAAACCCGACCCGAACCAGAAGAACGTCTTCACTGCTCAGGGGAGAGAAGACCCTAACCAGAACACCGGCATTGTGATCCAGAAATGCAAAGTTACGGCAGCTGCTGACCTTATTCCAGTGCAGTCGAATTTCCCGACGTTCCTCGGTAGGCCGTGGAAGCAATACTCAAGGACGGTGTACATGCAATCTTTCCTTGATAGCCTCATAGATCCTAAAGGATGGTTAGAATGGAATGGTAATTTTGCGTTAGATACGCTGTATTATGGGGAGTATATGAACCGAGGACCGGGTTCCAATACCGCGGACCGGGTGACTTGGCCCGGGTATCATGTCATCAACAGCTCCGTCGATGCGAGTAACTTCACGGTGGCGGCGTTCATACAAGGTGATCAGTGGTTGGGAGCAACCTCCTTTCCTTTTACTGCAGGGCTGTAGGTTAAGAGTGGAGTTGATTTGATTCAATAGCGTCTTTGATCAACCGAATAAAGAGTTTTCATTGGAGTAGAGTGTGGAATATTTATTTCGTGAATGAGTGCAAGAATTGCACTCTTAAAAAGATTACTTCCAAGCTCTGGTTCCGAAAAGGAATTGGTGATTGATGTAAAATGAAGTGCTTCGAAGATGGAAATTGTTACTAATATTTTTCAATACCAAAACAACCACCAGGCTCTCTTGATTTTATTCTCTTTGAACTCATGTACAGAAAGATATCAATACAGATAGATACACATGATTAGGGACAAAACATATCTGGAATTGATGAGAGGTAGGCAATCTATCTCTTGATGGAATACCCAACCAATCTTATTACAACATCACTGGAAGCATAAGAAGATCATTATTGAGATCACTGGAGCACCAAGATGGTAAGCAAAGTTCTGGAAAACTCAACAAAGCGTAACATAAGGTGTACTCTGGAATCTGCTGCACCGCTGGGAACGATACTAGGTATATATACATTTGGTTCTGCAGACTCTGAAATGTCGTTAGAACTTCGCAGTCAGTGTGCATCGTCGACAGCAAGAGGAACTTCCTTCACCTGAGATTGCAAGAAATTAAGAAGGTTAATGAGACATGGTATAACAAAGGAAAGGCTGCTAGTGAATCACTGATCACTAATTTTGTTATGTCGACGGGGGATTCTCATTAAAATAAATTTTCACAGAAAACATGGCAGTTGATACCCACCAGGTCCCGGAACTTTAGTATGTAGAACATCTCAAGATAACGTCGTGTCTCGCGCCTTTCAAGTTTTGATACATACTTCCAGAAGCCATAAACTCCGGCCAAAGTCATTAACCTTTCAGAATAGATCTTCCATGTATACCTACCAAATGGCAAACAGAAACATAAGTATTCATAAAATAGTGAGGGCTGTAACATGAAAACAAGAAAGAAGCCAGAAAGACACTCAAGAACTACATCAAATACTGACCTCTCATAAATTCGACTTAGCCCCCCTTCAGATATCTTATTCCAATGGCTACCGTCTTCCTTGCATTGTTCAAAAAAGTCAACAATGAGAGCAGCAGCCTGATCAGGATGATATGGGTCGATGTGAAAACCTGATACCCCATGCTCAATAATTTCTGCTGGACCTCCATGACAAGTTGCAAATGTCGGGAGACCGCAAGTCATAGCCTCCACAACAGTAAGACCAAAGGCTTCATAAAACGCAGGCTGCAGTGAAGAGAAGAGACTAGTTATGATACAGTAAGTAGGAAAGAGAGGAAAAATTTACAATATGTGGTAAGAAAAGGTATCATAGAATTTACAAGAATAAATCAAGACTATACCTGCACAAAGACACCTCGAGTATCAGCTATGTAGCGATACAGCTCGCCGTTTTGTGCCCTGTTTGTCTGGGAAGAAAGCCAGCGGAACTGGCCAAACAAGTTATATGTCTTTATAAGCTGGTGCATCTTCTCAATTTCTTGAATTTCTTCTCTGTCGCTAGATTTCTTCACATCATTGTAACCAGCAACAACAACAAGGTTTGCTAACTCTCTTAGTTTAGCGCATTTACCAAATAACTCAACCAGCCCTGTTATATTTTTCACCCGGTCGAGTCTTGCCATGGAGAAGATAATGGGCTTAGACCGGTCATCCAGCATACCACTGTAAAAAGCAACATAATAGAAATCGTCAAATATGCATTAGTAGTTTAGTACCAGTATATAGTGGAAACAGCAAGATAATGCAATTACTACTTGCTCCTTTGTCAAAAGCTATTTGTTTAGCCAAAACTGCAATCCAACCTTGTGTCTGATTCTAAATATTTAGATATTCAAAATTGGAAAAAGGTTATCTAGATATATAGAGATTCCAACCTGACAGTGGGCATTTGCAAAATAACAACTGAGTTAACTGGTGCTAAACTTTAATCTATCAGCACAATCAGGTGCAATACCAAAGGTATCTACCCGAAAGAATTGGTAACTATAGCTCCTGATGTGTGCTAGTATTAAAAGAATAACTACATAATCTTAAGGTACACAAATTGAAAAATGATAAATATTTACATCCAATACCAATACCAGATAGCTAGCAATTAAATGGTCTTTATAGAGTACTCACATGTGCTCATTAGTTTGCTCCGGATCATAAAGCAGCTTTTCAATTGAACCATGAAGAGAAGTGAGCCTTTTTTCCTTTTCGGAGTGTGGAAAATATATAGACATATCTGCCCCAGGGGATACTATATTGAACTTGGGATCAAAAACATCAATTCCATGAACAACACGGTACAGACCAGGTAGAGTGAAAGCAGTGTGGCTTTCATATTGTCCAACGGTATTCTTGCTGAGAAAAAGAACATAATTACCTTTAGTTCCACTGTAGTTTTGAACATCAAAGAGTCGGAGCAGATATTTAGCTTGTCAAGTTGAGGATTTATAATAAGAAAATTATTCCAACTTATTTTCAAAAATAAAGGTTTAAAGTGCTTTACCGAAACTGGTGCTAGGTTCTTGTCATTTGGTCCTTAAATATATACAGCTTCCCTGTTGTCAAGACTACATTAATTTTTCCACAATCAAAGGTACATTTCTTCCTCTCTTATTGCCTTCCTAGTAATGTTAATTTTGTAAGTCATGGGGTATGAAACAATGCATTAATTACCACTAGGTGATGTGATGACAACCATACTGTGCGGTGAATGATTAAAAGAAGAATATCAAGTCACCTAATATAGATCTAAAAGTCTAAATGGAGCTAGGAACTAACTAGTTGTTTATCTATAATTAGTCCATGTTTCTCTGGGATCCTGCAAGATTAAGATGAGCTCATTTCTTCTGCAGTAAGTATGGCACAGCAAACTAGTTCATAGATGTGAGTGGACATATAATGACAACTAGAAAAATAGCTAACTTATCATGCTCAGGTGCAAACACGCATCTCATTAGCCAAAAGCAAACCTAACACTCAACCAAAAGAAAACATAATGATTTTCCATCTATTCCTAATGTGAGCATACAGGATATCTATAAACTCGGAAAACAAGAAAAATTGCGATTTAATATATGCCAGAAAATTATGCAGCTTCATCAGAATCGAAACTATATAAATGAGAATAATAGCTCTGCCCAAAAAAAAAAAAAAAAAATCATGTAGCAACTTGAATAAATTGGAAAAGGTAATCTACTTGACTGTAAAAGACAGCATGGTAATGGGAAAACAAAAGGATAAAAATGGCTACTAATACACTAACATAAAACATGGATAACTCAACTGACCTACACGAATTAAAAGAAATAAATTAATTATCCAGCAAAAAAAGCTACAGCTGATTAAGTAAATCATAAACTAAAATACTCAATATGGCAGCAAGGAAGAACCTTCCAGCAATTTCCTGGTAGGTGCTAGTGATTATAAAATCAGCATTGTTCATAGCAAGTACATCAGCAGTGAACTGGCACGAGAAGTGGTACTTCTCCTCAAACTTCTTCCAGTATATATCAGAATCTGGATATTTTGTTTTCTCTAGAGCATGAGCTATATTGCACTGTACAGAGTTTATAAATTGGATCAGTGAAACTGATACAGAACATATAGTGACGATTCAAGTCCAGAGCATGCCTGTGTAATTCCTAGTTTGTGAGATAGCAAAGATGCAACAAGATTTCCGTCGCTGTAGTTTCCAATAATTAGATCTGGAGCGCCTTGTAACTCTGCTGCAATTTCACTTGCTGCATCCTAAAGATAGAATTAAACTCATTAAGTGCCAACATAGTAACCACGTTGATATGGTAAATAGCAATGTCAAAGAGAGTAATACTAAGTGACCTCTCATCATAAATCTAGCTAAACAGTATGTCCTGAAATTAAACAAAATTTTCTAGTGCTATCTAAGAGAACTATCAACAGCTGAAACCAACTATATGAAAGAATAAATAGCAGGAGCAGCAGTAAGAAAGAATTATCGCTACTGTAATGCCATGTTCAAAGATTCTAAGGGCAAGCAATCCAGGAACATCTTAGGAATCCAAATTTTTGGCATACCAGGCACAATTGTAACAATCAACAAGTAAAAAATTGCTTCCTATAGAAATATGAAAAAGCAAAAAAAGAATCACCTCAGTAAATGTCTCAAGGTAAGGCCATACATCAAATCTTGAAATCCATTTCCGGAGAATTCCCTTATCATTTCTGAAAGGCACACGCAAGATGTAGGTATTCTGTGTCCCGGTGATTCTTTCAAGACGTTGATTGCATGTTGTCCCTTTTGCATCAGGTATCAACCTAGTCACCTTCAGAAAGAGTAACTTTAATTAGGAAGGAAATTTGAGACCGGCATAAAGTAAATGTAACAGATGAGATGTCCACGGTGGTGAAAAGTGAAAACTCGCTAAGGATTAAGGAAAGCATATCTGGAGTCAGAGTTTGAATAATGTCTAAATGGGCATCTTAATCAAGAATAAGAAGGTGAGAAAAGAAAGTTGAACTACACTTACTATCAGAATCTTGGGAACAATATCAAGCCCCTGTTTTTGCATCCTCAGAGCCATCTCATTTTCTAGAGCACGAACTTGGTCCAATATATAGACAATCTGTAAATCACATATACAAAGTAAAAGTACTGCCGCTAACTATTAGCATAATTTCCAGACAATAACTTAGTGATGATCTCCACTTCTCATACCTGCCCTCCAGTGTCCGGCAAACCTAATACATTAGCTTGGCCGAAGTAACCGTGCGGAGACACTATCACAACATTGAACACCATTGGTATCCTTCCTAAGAATTTCTCCAAAGTAGAAGGATCAGGCGCTTGAAGAATGTCCAGAAGGAGATGAATCATATCTAATACATGTTCAGCTGTATCGCCCCAACCTTTCTCCAAACCCATCTCTTGGAACCTGTAAATTTATCAAAATCAAGATTACCAACAGTCTCAATAGTGCCCTTTGAGGAAAAATCTAAAATATCAGCAACATCAAAAACTTATGCTTAGACTGGCTTGAAGTATATCTTGATGCAGAAGAACAACGTAGTTTCGTGGAATACATATGTGATAAATTAAGGTTAAAATCATGTTCTGCTACAATGGTCACATTATCTATTGCCAAACTCTATCCAAAAGATATTAACTCCTCTCCTTCGAATGACGTGACACACCAGAACTAGCAGTCAGCAGAGATGGAAAACGGGTTCTTATCATGATATTAGAGGGTTTCTTTGTGAAAAGAGACAGTCTAGAATTCTTACGTATATGCAAACTGCGAGAACGGCATCTCAGGTGGAAGCTTAGATAAATACTCCTCAGCCTTCACCAACACAGATTGAAGCCTGGACAGGCTCTGAATTCTATCATTCAGCATCATCACCTGCCCGTCACAGAGATCAAAGATTTATTATCACTGCATTTCAATTAAACCCAAGAATCCCAGATAAACCGTATTCTAGACTTACGTGGCCCTTGTACTTGTGAGCCCGGAGGAAATCAAGCAGGGGTTCCAAGCAATCCTTGTTCCGAAACATGATAGAAGACAAATGCCTGTTCAAGAACTGCACCCCATTCCCAATCGACGACGACCGGTTCGGCCTTGGGAAGGAAGAATTGAATGGCTCGAAATCCAGCTCCAGAACATACTGATCATTGAAGCTGTCAATTTTATCACCACACAACCACTTCCAGTCAAGTTAAAATCACCAAATCTTATATCTAAAGAAGTGGGTCCAGTTATATAAATCATTACTGTCCATTGACGAGTTCTTCCTTGAATCGAAGGTACTCGGACACGCTCAATTGCTCGACGCTAAGCTCGTAGACGTTAACCCGCACGTATTCCCACACTCCCGGCCTTGGCCGGATTGCTATGGCCACAAATGGAGGAATAACTATCGCTTCCTAATCCCAAAACCGTAAAATTAAGCATCAAGAACCATTAGAAACCCAAAAAGATCCTGTCTTTCCTATGAAAATCGGTTGTGGGTCGGAACCTGGGCGGATTTGATGACTTCCAAGAAGGGCCCCTCGGAAAGTTTCTGGCGTCCGTGGTCTTCCACGCTCTCGAGGCCGTCGAGGAGGTGGTGCGGCTGGAGAATTCCCTTCCCCTGGCCCACGTACCTACAAAAGACGAGAATTCGGTTAGTTGGCACTTCTCGTACTGATGCATAGATTTGGGTTTTGAGAGAGAGAGAGAGAGAGAGATAGTGCCTGGAGAGGAGTGAGACGAGTTCGTTGCGGTAGGCGCTGAGGGTTTCTTCCACCCTATCTCGCATGCTCGGGATGCGTCCAAGCTTGGGAGTCGCCATGGTTTCTCTTGTGTGTTATTGCGAGTGGTTCAGAGAGAGAGAGGAGAGAGAAGAGAGAAGAGAAGATGTAGGAGAGTTCGTTAGAGAAGAAAGGAAAAGGAGAGAGCTTTGGTTTCTTATAAGGAAGGCAGTGGGTCACTTGAGTGGTATGCGGTATTGGAATTCGGTGCGGTGCCATGGTTTTCAGGAGGCAAAGCTTGGTGCGGCAACCCAACGTCGAAGACCTACCGCACCAAATAATCCACCAAATAACGCCCCCAAAATAGAGGAAAACAGAGAGTTTTTTGATACAGAGTGACTCGGTGAAAACTTTTTATTGTCGAAGGAGAAGATATATTAAAGAGAACAATTTTGTAAATCACATTTACATTTAATTTACAAATAATTACTTACCTTGACAATCTGTTGGTAATTAAGGCCTACGTGTCCAAAATATGGCAAAATATCTATTATAAATACGTGTCCAAAACATCCAAAATATCTATCTCTTAAAATTATATTCATGAATAAAAAAAAGAGGACCTACGTGTAACAAAGCATCCAAAATATCTTATCTATAGATTTACATCCGATCCCGTGCAACTCACCGGTTCATCTACTCGGTGGGACTTTCATTTGGTGTCGATACTCCATAGCGTTAGAGGCTATAGATTTTAGATTCGTTTGCTTCCGTGTGAAGAGGAAGACTAGTTTGTGTCAAACGATAAAAGCAAAAGCTTATCCATTGGTAGGATTGTTAGGGAGAAGGTGACCAGGGGTTTAAGGCTTATCTCTTCTCTCTCTGATTGCGAAAGAACTGTGAAGACTTCAACAACTTTGATGCAATTTCATCAGAGTGGTCCATCATGCATGTTATAATATTATTAAATAAATATAAAAAATGTTTGGGCGATGGAACATAGTTTCATAAAGACAAGACCCGGGAGGAAGAGGGTGAGGAGGACCTCCATTCCCTTCTAGATGTTGGACAGGGGAGTCTTGCAGGCCAGCAGCCATTCAGGTTCCCTCTTTAAGACCTTTGGGCTCCTCTCGTTTCACAAAAGCCACCAGAACAAGCCGAAGGGGGCAGTTTGTGGCCCGTCAGAGCCTCGAGTGCAGTGACATTATCTACCAAGAAAGAAGATTTAATAACTCTAGACTAGCAAGGAAGGTGTCTCATGAGGGTCTAATAAAATTGCATTAATTCAAGAAGAAGATGTTGAAGGAATTCTGGCATCTCATATTTGACGAGGAAAAGGGCTTGAAAACTCCTCCTTTGTTAGGAGGAGAGGAGGTCCTCCATATGAATCTATGAAAGGCAAAGAGTTGAGGGTGGTCAAGTGGAAGGCTAGGGGAGCCAAAATCTCATTATTATTTATACATTATCAAATGGATATTTGTTATTCCATCTTTCTATTAGCTATCGTTATGTTGAAAATATTCTATTACTCTTTAAAAAATATATAAATTTAAAATACCTTCACCTCAAATTTTAAAAACTTATTTGCACCTATAGTTAACTTAACTCATTGATGTGCTAACTCGCCATTAAGAAAACTAATGATGAGATAATTTTAGGCATTACAAGTAATACATAGGGGTAAAATAATAACTATCCATATGGTAGAGTGTTAAAAGGGTAATAAAAGCAAAATATTGGTCGTTTTTGGTAAATTTTCTTTTATTTATTATTAATCTGGAAGAATTCTTATCCCTCGTTTCAGGCATCCAGAAAGGTCTATTGCAGCAATTACTTGGCAGCATCTGATTGGCTCAAATTCCAATTTAAATACACGCCACAAGTCATTTGTTTACAGATGGCGACATCTTAATCGCTAGAGCTGTCTTAGGTATACAACCCATAAAATATTATGGTGCTTGCCACGTGTCGCTTTTTAAAATAGTAGTCTGGTTGTTTTCATAGAACTTTAAGGTTTGTAGTTATTAGAATGCATTAAATACCTTATCAGGTGGTTTAGTATGATTCCATATTATATATATATATATATATACTCCAATAAAGCTCATTATTTGCTTATACACCCCTCCAAATTTTGCATTTATTCTTTTACTATTAAATAAAATTTAACTGTTAGTTAACCTTTATAAAGTTTTAAGGAGCACCTATACAAAACCAAATTAGAGAAGGATATACATAATTAAGAAATTTAGAAGGGTATATATGAAAAAAATTCCTAATTTATGTGAATTTCTAATGCTTCTTTTTTCCTCTAAGAATATATGTATGGAATCTGATCTATATTTATAAGTGAATGTAGTAGATCTCCAATTACGAGACAATTAGTTGTCTAAATCCTACCACCTCAGCTCATAGATTTTTGTATTTAATAATTTTTTTTATTGGCCCATGGTTTTGCATTTAAGAAGAGTAGTGTCCACATATGAGAGAATCTATCTAGAGATTTGGATAATTCATAGCATATGCTCTCTTTTTCTACAATTATGTGCATGATGACCACATCACTGTACCATGTAATAGCCTAATTAAGAAGCCAACCCTTCCTAAATAAATGATAAAAAAATTCATCCTACTGTTAAATTCCACTTAAAACACTTCCAACTATCACTGTTTTCTACTGGTTATTCTCTAGAATTATCCATTCATTCATAAGTATTACTAATCTTTGTAGTGTATTAAAACTCGAACCTCAAAACACTGAGTATAATATGAGTTATTTTAAGTATTCAATTACTATCTTATTGACGTTGATTAGTTATTTTTATAGTTGATTTTTTTTCTAAAAGGTCATGGTATTAGCGAGTATACTAGTGCTCGCAATTCATCTGAGTCAATTAGGGTGAGCGTATCAATGTATCAACTGCATGAATCTAATAATCAAGTTTGTAAGAGTAATTAAGCACTATTAGAATCCTCAGATACAAGACCGATATACGTCTCTGACCTGATGCGCATCGGATCGGATCGGATCAGATCAGATCGACTTGCACCAAACTTAGTAACCTTAATTTATCCTTTTTTTTCCTTTGTTTATTCTCTCATGTGGATACAAATCTTTTCCTATGTGCAACTTTGCTGTCCAACGTTGGAATCATTTGATGCCTTGGATAAGGGGAGTTTATATCTAATAAGGCCCCATTGCTTTCACGTTCGGATTCGGCGATAACTAGTTGGATAAGCATCCGAATATTTCTTTGTAAGCTTTTAATTATTGAAGACACTTGGATCGTTTTGGGTCCAGGAAGTAAGTTCGCTTTTTGAATAAGGATTTTGGAATGCTACAATTGCGTAGGTGCAACGAAACTATCATGACATCTATTTACATTTCAATTGCTCCTATTTTGTTATAATATTCTTTTTCATAAAAGATCCTATTTTATAATAAACAAGATTTAAACCCCTCTCAACTATGAGACTTTTTTCTTTAATTATTATCTTTTCCCGAGTTATTTACGTGCAAATCAAGTGAGCAGCTATATAAAAAAAAATTAGTTTATCAAAATATCATTAAGTAACCTTCTTAGTAAGCTTTTAATATCACAATATCGGGTCGGCATTTTTAATAGTTCAGAAGTCTCTGTCGAAAAAGAGTTCAAATTGAGCTATAAAAAAAAGAGATAGTTCAGAGGTCTAGGTATAACTATTTTTTAGTACGACGATAATATAATCAGAGCCCAGTCCAATAACAAGCCCAAATAGAGGACATGAATAATAGATAGCTACCAAAAATTAAAATTGAAGTTAAAAATTTGATATTTTTCAGAAAATTCTAACTAATATATATAAATTCGATGATGCTTGAATTTAAACTTAGAAATAGTCATTATTCTATTTACATAATGGAAACCGATATTTACAAAGCGACCATAAGTAAAGTAACTATTACAAGTGTACTTTAACTTTTATAAGAGTACTCCATTCCTTTTAATTAGTTAACATGTGAGTTTTCCATGGTAAAAGATACATGGAGATTATATCTTGACCGAATATGATCTTTAAGGCCACTATCCCCATTATTCTTGAAAAATATCTCAATCATCTTTGAATTATTACTTTCTCTTAAAAGCTATGTTTTCTTTGTAGATATTACTTAAACAAATTAATCTATCTAATCAGATTGTTAAACGAGTTATATTCATATTTATTATCTCGACCCAATAATGAGTTCTGCTTACAAATTTTAAAAAACTTATTTACAACCCTAATAAACTAGTTTAAATAAGTATACATCCGATAACCCATTTATGATTCTTAAATCTAACTCAATTTTAGGCAGTCATCTCAATAGCTTAACTATTCAGCCGGCCAGTCTACGTGGCATGTAGGTGTGATGAATAATATTAGGCTTTTTCATAATGCAGTATGGGATTCCCCAACATTTGTTAGAAAAGAAAAGAGAGAAATATTCTTGAAGGCATCTCTACCGGCCCTATCCACTCCACAAACTACCAAGACGAAGACGAAGACGAAGACGAAGACGGAGAAGCAACTGCAGCGTTGGAAGATGGAATCGGAGAGGGAGAAGGGATTTTTGCGTATTACCCCTTGGATTATTAGATTTTTACTAAGATTCGACTGACACTTGATTCTTTCTCCCTTAGATTTTATTATATTTCATAAACTTAAGGGTGTTCTTGTCATTATAAAAGTATTGGTCAGTCGATAGAATTTCTTTACGTATTAATTATGATTAGTTAGTTTAAAGTAATGAGAGACAGTACTTTTGAGAGAGCACAATAATTATGTTTAAAAACTTAATTGCGGATAATGGCTGGTGATTTGTGAAAAAGGACCCTACAATAGTGGTGATGTGCAAAAAGAACCCTTGAAGAGAATCAAGGAGGGTGGGTGGTGGTGGGTCCACAGATGGATAATATCGAGAAAATGGTGGTGAGAAGAATCACCAGACGGTTGACCTGAGTCAACAAATCAACTTGGTAACCACCCAGGCCTCTCCACTCCACACCACCACTATAAGAAGCCATGCCCTTCCACAAAGCTCTCTGCAACCAAACTCACAACCTCTCAATTAATGAGCTCTCGTTTTCACTTTAACCTCTCTTCTTCTCCCATCCTTCCCTCAACCATGGCGCCCGCGCCCAAAAAGAAACCTGTGGACCTCGAGAAGGAGGGCAGAGTCATCTTCAACATGCTCGACGAGCACTTCCCACGTAAAGGAAGGAGACAGCCATCCCCTCCTGTTTTCCCGTACTACTACCCACCAATATTTGTGCCAAGCAACCACTCCACCGAGGAAGAAGAAACTCTTGATTGCATTCAAGCAGCCAGAGTTCACGGTGGAGTCGTCTTTGTAACACATCGGAAGAAGGTTGATAACAAGCGTCCAAATGAGTCAAGTTTTTACCTTCGCCCAGCTTGATCTCTCTCTCTCTCTCTCTCTCTCTCTATATATATATATATATATACTTGGTAGTTTTAGTGGTTCTACTTGGGTTTTAGCTATGTATCCTACTGTGTGAGATAGGCAAAGCCCTTACGCTTTATACCCATGTAAGAACTTCTATGATAGTTTTAGATATATATATATATATATATGTATGTATATAGTGTAATAATATATCTATAAGCTTTGGTGTCGAATACTTTCATTAACTTTTCTTTTCCAGGAATATACTAATTTAATGGTTAATTTATCAAAAAAACACTTCACGTTTCAGCGGAACCTTACAGAAGTGAGAGAGGAACCTAGGCGCCTAGCCCCCCTTAATTTGGTAAAATTGATAGCTTTTTTTTTTTTTTTGCATATATCCTTTTTTACACAAAATCCCCTATCTTTTCGATTTGTTTGCCAAGTAGCCAAGTAGGCTTCATAAGAAATATTCTCAATAGATATCTTGAGAATATTTAATTGTGAAAGTAAATAACAAATTTTGGAGGGGTATACAGGTAAATAACCAAAAGTTCCGGAGTAAAAGGATACAAGATTATTAAGTTAGGTCTAGGACCACTTAATTACTGTACTTTGAGTACCTAATTCTTTGGTTATAAATGTTTGGAAACCCATGCATGGATCTTGTTAGACTAATTAAATCAGATTCTTAGGGGGAGAGTATCAGAGTATGACGACATGGTAGTAGAATATTCGATCGTAATTAACACGTAAATTAATAAGAAGCCTGTGAAACATGGTTAAGGGTCGATAAATAAACACAATATCATATTCCCAATTATATATATTTGGCGTATCTCTAGCTTCCATGATCTCATCTACAGTGCTCGAACTAAAATTAAGTTAAATTTTAAATTGCAGAGTCACCAAAAATAGCCATTCGACACCATAATTAGAAATTGCAGCAGGAGAAACAACATGATCTTAATTAGTATATTTTACTAAATAGGAGGCTCTATTCATAATAATAATAATAAAAAAAGGACTTTGTTTATCATATAGTTAAAAATAAGGTAAGACTAGTATTTAATTTATGATCTCATATTTTGATTCTATGTTAACTCATATTAAACAGGTTTTTAGGTATATAACCCTTAAAAGCTTCATATTTGTTTGAATATCCTTCCAAACCTATTGTTTTTATATGGATGCCCTTTCAGTTACTTTTTGATAACTATATATTAAGATATAAAGCATTTAATAGAGTAAAATGACAAAGATGCCTTGATTT
Organism: Typha angustifolia; assembly: GCF_048772165.1. Taxonomy (NCBI): domain Eukaryota; kingdom Viridiplantae; phylum Streptophyta; class Magnoliopsida; order Poales; family Typhaceae; genus Typha; species Typha angustifolia. The sequence continues at coordinate 1,482,270 of NC_133252.1, read as the reverse complement.
AAAGCATGTATAAGAAAAGAAAGAATAATTTTGTCTTACTACTGTTAAACTGAACAAATTTATCTTTTGCTTAACTTTTATAAAGATCTACCTAGAAATAAGGATTTTAAGGAAACTCATTCAGAACCAAGTTGTTTAAAGGGTATACATGTAAATATATATATATATATAAGGGTTTTAGAATCCTTTTATATATATAAAAGAGTCCTATTTTAAAAGCTTATGTAGTTATAAAATAATTTTGTGTATGGCCGGTTGGCCGCGACAAATGGTGATTACAATCTCTCATAAGAGAAAACATCTTTATTCGCTAACTTGCTAAAAATAAATGTTTCGCACCATAATTAGAAGAAGATGTACGTGGTTGTAAGAGTATCTTCTACTAAGGTATATATAACCGCTAACAACCTCTCTACTGTCATTCACTATAGTTAGAACCTAAGTTGTTACTGTCATGAGGTATATATACGCAATGTAATCTGTTCACTCTTGCTCCAACTTCCAACTTTTCTTCTCCTCTTTCTTCCTCCATTTGCTTCCTGGATCTCTTCCTAGCTAGTCTTTGAGAAGACAAGTTTAATTGCCGTAGCCATGGCTTCAAGAGTCACCCTCAAGCTAGCGTGCCTTGCTTGCTTGGTTATGTGCATGGCTAGATATGTACATGGTACAAAAAAGGTGTTCGACGTGACGAAATATGCCGCCTCGTCTGATGGCAGCGCAGAAGATAATAGTAAGGTAATTAACTTCAATATTGAGAGGTAATTAAGTACATCCATAATTCGATCCAATTTCAGGCCTTCTCGGATGCTTGGAATGCAGCATGCCACTATGATGGAGCTGCAACTTTGGTGATTCCTAAAAAAACTTTTTTGGTTGGCCCATTAGATTTCAAGGGCCCTTGTGTTAGCGACCCATCTCCAAGTGTTCAAATTCTTGGAGAACTCAAGGCTCCAACGAGTGTCGCCACTTTCTCTGGGCGTTCTAGTTGGATTGAGTTTAGCAATCTACATAAATTTGTGCTTAATGGAGGTGGTATAATTGACGGCCAAGGTGCTGAAGCTTGGAAGGATACTAATTGTCAGCATCAAAAGAAATGCAAGCACCCTCCAATTGTACGTAATGTATCATAAAATTTACTAAGAGAATGGTTTAATTTATCCACGAAATTGATGTGATCATAATCTTCGGATGTGTTATCTCTGACTTACGTCATTATTGTTACTGCATGCAGTCAGTAAGATTCATGAAAACTGTGGGTGGTAAGATCTCTAACCTCACACTACGTGATAGCAAGGGATTCCATGTTGCCTTCCACCATTGCTCATCAATAACCATCAATCACCTCAACATTTCTGCCCCTGGTGATAGCCCTAACACCGACGGTATCCACATCAGCAGCACTAAGAACATCAAGGTCACTAACATCTTCGTCGGCACTGGCGACGATTGCATCTCTATTGGCCCTGGATCCATCAATGTCTCCATTTCAGATGTTACTTGCGGCCCAGGACATGGCATCAGGTCTAAGACTAATAGGTTTACGATTCAAGATTTAGGATATTCACATCTAGTGTCATTTCTTTTTAGATTGATCTAATAGGCTTTTTATTATTTACAGTGTGGGTAGCCTAGGGAAGTACGAGAATGAGGAGAACGTCGTCGGGGTGAAGGTGAAGAATTGTACATTGTCTGATACGACAAATGGGCTCCGAATTAAAACGTGGCCAGCATCACCACCCAGTGAGGCTTCTAACATTACTTTTGAAGACATTACTCTAAAGAATGTTTCCAAACCTATTATCATAGATCAAGATTACTGCCCAATTCACCATTGCAGTGATGAGGTAATCATGGATTTTTACTAATTACATTTCCAGCTCCTCTATAGGTGACAAAAATGTTAAAATGGAAGAATATTTTGTTAGTTTTTCTTTTTCAAAACAAAATAAAGCTTCTCCTATACAAACATATATAAGGCTCACAATTTTGATTTACATGCAGCCATCTCGTGTGAAGATCCGCAATGTGGTATTTAGTCGGGTGACAGGAACTACAAATAGCCCAATTGCAGTTACTTTGTCATGCAGCAGCTCTGTGCCATGCAAGAATGTTCAACTTCGAGATATCAACATAGATTTTGTGAGCTCGAGTATTTATGAGATTACTTCATCGTGCTCCAATGTTGCGGGGAAGGCTTTAGGGACCCAAAACCCTGAACCATGCCTTTGATGCTATTCTAATTAATGTCATTCACATACACTCATCTAGCTTAAAGTATCTCATTAGATACTACTTGGTGCATCCCAATATAAGGTACCTACCAATAAAAAGGGAATCGAGTTAACAAACAAAATATAATAGAATATCCCTGCTCCCGCCCTAGATTTCCTAAAGCGGTGAGAGGAGGCAGAATTAAACAACTTGAGGAGGCTAAGAATATAGTGGATGGGTCTTGTGTTGAAGAAGGGGTTTAATTCATGCTGAAAGTTACACTATACTTTCGTTTTGTATTGGAGATTAATAATGGAAGAATGTTTCTTTCTTTTATTTGCTTCTGTAGATGGAAATAAGAGAGCCCTACTTTTATTAAGTTATTGTATCCAAAGAAGAATAAAATTGATTACTTATTTGAAATGCTCCAACTAAATTAAAGAAAAGCTAATGCTAATTGAACAAGAAAGCTGATATCTAATGTGAAATGTTCAGTTATTTCATATGATCATACTGCACGTATGTGCCAAAGTTAGAGCTTAGTTGATCATCCCTCAATCAGGCCTACTACAACTGAATTTTATATAGGAAAATAGAAAATTTTCAAGAAAGTGCTCATTATATGTCTAGGAACTCAAAATTCCTCCTCTTTACATTAATATTTGTAAAGAAAATTCAACTTTTATATCATTTGGATTAGCAATACAAACTATTTTCCTCCTCCACTCATCTCTATTTAATTTAAAAACCATTAATTAAACAGTCGTGTAGAATAGATAAGAGAAAAAAATGTAAATATTAAAATATAAAATATAAAACATATTATTCTTTAATAATTCAAGCTTTTAAAATATACTAAATTATCTGGTAAGTTAACTATCAACCTTAGAATTCTCCCAAACTTATTTGTTATTTATAATATAAAATCTCGGTTCGTTATCTAAGAGTTATGATTTAAATAGAAAGGATAAAAGAAATTGAATTATTGAACTTACTTCACTTTGTTGGTTATGTACGTAGGAGAACAATTCGAATTTATGATTTAAGTGGAACGCACTAATTGCTATTGATTATACCAACCCAACGAGTAAAACAAGATAAACAATTTATATTGTTGCAGAGACAAATGTTATGATAGAAAACAACTCAAAATAATAAGAAGTAATTGTTGAATAATTCGCATCATCATTCATATAAACAGCTACTTTGGCTTGAGATATGTTATAGTTTTGATTGGGTTCATGTAAATAATATTATATATATATGAAAGCTTGAATTATATTTTATTATGAAAAATATAATAAGATTATGAGATATACTTGTGCAGTATAACTGTATAAGGTCGGCTCGAATGGAAGAGGAGGAATCAGTAAGCAATTCTTGACCCGAAGCACGTCGTTTTAAGTGGCGCCTCACCTGCCATCTCTCTCTTCCCTTCGCCCTCAATTTGGACCTCTTCAGATCTTCGCTTCCTCCTCCAATTTCCACCGTGGTGAGGTGACGAGATCCCCGGCTCCGCCTCGATGAATTCCTCATACTCCGGCAACCGTCCCCAAAGAACCGCCACCTCTTCCGCCGCCGCCGCCTCCTCCTATGAGTCCTACCAATTCGACTTTGGTCTCGGCTCTAATCGCAACTCCTCCTCGTCCCGCCCCTTGAGAGACCAGAAGCCGAGTCTCGGCACCGCACCAACGCCTTCCACGAAACCGTCGGTCCCATGGACTCACCAACCGTCGAAACCCTCGTGGACCCACCAGCCCGTCGCCGGAGCGGCGGCCGGATACGGATCTGGATCCGGATCCGCCGCTGCCGCTTCCATGGTCGGGGATATCTTTGGCAAGAGCTGGGGCTCCGCCGCTCCGGCGGCTTCCTCCTCTCGCCTCGGGATCCCTGAATCGAACCCTAATCTCTTCGGCGATCTCCTCGGATCTGCCCTTGGATCGGGGCGTAACGCTGGCAATGTTCCCCTCAAAGCCGCAGCTCCTGCTTCCAAGAATTCCTTCTCGATGGGTAAGCTTTCCGACTCCCTCCCCAAATCCACCGCTTCCGGCATTGGTAGTAACCCTGCGATGGGAACCACTTGGGGATCGGCGGATACCGTTGGAAAAGTTTCATCTTTTGGTCAAGGAACCGGCAGAATTGGGAATCCGATGGCCAGTGGTGGTCAGCCGATGAAATCGGCATCTGGGATGGCTGGATCAACCCCGATGAATAGTAAAAAAGATCCATTTGGGTCGTTGATGGACTTCGGGTCGAAACCTGCAACAAAGCCACCGTCAGTTTCGTCTAATTCTGCCAAATCGAGCAGCAGCGGCGGTGTTGATTCCACTTTCGGGTCGTTCCATAATGCTAATTCCACTAAAATTGATGATTTTGGAATGCCATCCCAGAGCTTTACATCTCGGCAGCCATCGCAGCAGCCAGATCCGGTTAAATCCGGGGTGGATCCATTGGATATGCTCTTCTCTTCGACGACCACACCTGCCCCTGCGCCTGCGAATGCTAAGGGTGTATCGGAAAGCGAGATGTTTTCTGAGATGAATGATTGGGATATGGGTGCTGAATTCGGGGGGCATGATGACGGTGGCACGACCACGGAGCTTGAAGGACTCCCGCCACCTCCTGCCGGCGTGACGGTTTCTGCAGCCAAAACTAAAGGGATGGATAACTATAAACAAGGGCAGTTTGCTGATGCTATAAAGTGGCTGTCTTGGGCTGTTGTTCTCTTGGGGAAATCTGGAGATAATGCTGCCACTACTGAGGTCTTGTCCTGCAGGGCTTCTTCTTACAAGGAAGTTGGCGAGTATAAGAAGGCTATTGCTGATTGTTCCAAGGTATTAGATAGAATGCTTATATAATCTCTTTATTTCTCTTGTAATATGTTGTCTAGTGGTTTTTAATATATAGACGCTTTCCGGTGTACAGGTACTGGAATATGATAAGGAGAATGTTTCAGTGCTATTGCAGCGGGCTCTTCTTTATGAGAGCACAGAGAAGTACAGACTGGGGGCTGATGATCTGCGGATGGTTTTGAAGTTTGATCCTGGTAACAGACTTGCAAGAAGTACCATTCACCGTTTGAATAAATTGGCGGATTAGAGATCTTTTGGCATTCTTGCTCTGGATTATTGCCTTCTCATCTTAGATGTAAGCATTGATAAATACTCTGGTTTGTCTGCTTATTTCTTATATATTGGGGAATAATTATGAACTTGTAATATCAAAATGTGCGGTTATGTATGTTAAACTTGATTTCTGATGATTCTTTGATATGTATTATTTCATGCTGTTGTCAAACCTTTTAAACTTTATCAATTGATTGTTCTGCTGCATGTTTTTTTAAATCATGCTGCCGCGGCCGCATTGTCTTGGCTTTGTTATACCACCAAATTGATGTGGTTCAGATTGTTTACCAAGATCCAGAGTGCTTAAGTCTTTTTGTTTTCGCTCTTGCTGATAGTTTTCCTGGCGTTTTCTTCCAGTTGATTATTCATTTGCTTATTTCTCTTGAATATGGTTTCTTATATGAACTTTTGTTAATTGTTGCTAACTATGGTTTCTATGAATATTTATCTCCGGGTTTATCTAGTGATTCTGAATGTGCTTATCCAAAATTTTGGCTTCTTTGTAAAAGTTGATCTTAGTAACCTTTATGTCAACTCTTTTCATGCCATGCAGATAGATCATACATCGTGACTAATCTTGACATTATGTTACATTTTGCATTCTCTCTTGTAATCTACAGAAGCCTTTTAGTTCTCAATCATCGATGAGGACATTAATGAAATAAAACATTGAAACCAATTTTTGGAATCAATAACACGTAAACATCTCATGGGAAGAGATTTTTCTAATTTTTTCTTCCTTCTTGTCACTGTGAGAGCTTATCCTTTTATTGGTTTAGAGGACGATATTGATTACTGAAATGCATTATAAATGCAAATGCAAAGTATATTTATCGAAGAAATAACTTTCCAACTAATATACCATGTTGGAGTTGAAACTTTTTGGTTGTCAAAGGAGAAATTTAAACTTTTGCATGTAATGAAAGGTTATATTGCTTGAATTTTCCTTTTTAACTTTTTTAGTTCTAAGTAACAGAATAGCTAAAGCCCCGTGTAAGCCACCACCCTTATATTATTGAACAGATCTGGTCTTTCTCCTCTGAGGCCATGACAGGAACTTTTATGAGATTCTTGGAAGGATCCCAATATTTTTGTTCAAACCATTGGCAGTTAAGCTTAGGATATTTGTGAGATTTCTGACATATATCTTTAAGTAAATTGTTATAATGAAGAACTAGGTCTTACTCATGACTTGTGATTCAGATTTCAGTAGAGATTGCATTTGATTGTGCAATATTTTAACCATGGTTATAGTTCATCAGTTCATTGATCATCCAGCAATAGCAGATGATTTGTCCTCCAAATGCAGCTCGACCTACTTGATGATGTTATTACAACGAGTGATTTAAAGGAATGATCAAAATGTCAACTTGAATAAAGAAGAGATGTTTCAAGGTAATATAATTGCCTTCTTTATATCAAATAGGTAAAGAAGGATTGTTTCAAGAGCATGTTGATTCTCTAAAGCTGTTTGTTGGATCATGGGGCTTGGCAGTAGGTAGACAATATGTTTTCTGTCGCAAGTAATTCAATTTTTCTTTCATTCTTTGTAAGAAGTACAACCAATTGACAACTTCGATCTAAAAATGTATACAAATAGAGCAGTGTACGTAGAGAAAAGTAATAGGGTGTGTAAGTAAGACTCCCAAGCCCCAGGTGAGCACTTTCGTAATCGTGACGGTTAATTAATTAAAATTTTTAATTTTCTAAGTCGGCCTCATTAAGATATTGAAATTTGTGGAGTAAGGTTGTTACTCAGATGCGTGTCTTTGTTTAGACCTGGACAAACTGCGTAGTTGTGTTCAATTTGACTAATGCTATCTTTGTGACTTTGTTATTATCAATTTAATTCCTATGTATCATTATCTCCCTTGGAATTGCTGAGGTGCCCCCAGTGAGTTGGAGGTTTCACATACGGTGGAATTTGAATTAAGATTTCTCCCTTTGTTCGTGAAAAGGATACTTAAATTAAATGCGTAAAGCCAAAAAATAGAGAAGAAGAAAGGCATGGATTACTTCCGACGTACGACACTACATCTCTCTCTCTCTCTCTCTCTCTCTCTATATATATATATATATATATATATGTATATATGTATGCCAGGTTAAAATTGGATTAATTTTGGGTTAATTAAAATCCAGTGCTACCACTAAGTAGATCCGAAATAGATAGCCTTTATTCTTAGGGCTTGGTCATTGTCTTATCGGGTCAGATTTGGATCCGTGTTGGACTTGAACCGAATCTAATCCACTTCAGACAATAGAATCAATATGAGCCCGTTCGATCTCCGGACGACGTGCTAAACTTTTAATAGAATCCACCGTGCGATGCCGGACACGTCACAGATCCTTCCCTGAAACCTTTTTGTCTTTTTCTAGTTGGCGCCTCTTTTGCGTATCGCCGCCTGTATTTTAACCTTTTAAACCTCCACTTTATATATATATCTACAAGTGGACTCCTCGTCTTGATGGAGATTTGCAGAAAGGTACTCAAATTTTTTTTTCTTCTTCATAGTTTTGGATTTTTTTAGAAGAGATGGAACACTTAGCTAAGTGCAGATTGTAGCAGCATTAAAAGATTTATAAAGAGAATCTGGAGTAAATGAATTATACAAGTGTCAATAAAGTGACTCATTTTTATTTCCAACATATCTGTTTTTAATTTGTTAAATTAAATTATCATTGAGTATATGAATTATACATTGTTCGATTAAATTGTCGTTGCATGCAACCGTATCACGTTTTCTGTTTAAGCGTTATTTTTTTTAATACTTTTAATTAGATTGCCGTTACATACTAACGTATCATAAAAGTTGTTTAAATGTGTAGATAAAAAAATGTGTAGCCTTTGTCCTTTAATGATACAAAAGATCTTTATTAGTTAGAAGACAATACACGTGATTCATGCTCAAATTAATATTTTATAATAACTAATCTCGATTTCTTTCAGCATATTTATTAGAAATTAGAGTAATAGACCGGTGATAACTTAATAAAAACAAAGAATATACTGAAAATATTCTTACTAATAGAACACTTGCAATAAAGCTAAAAAGAGGCTTTAATTTAAAATAAAAAAAAGTGACAAAGAGGCTTTTGCGATAAGATGAAAATGTAGGTGGTGGTATGCAAAAAGCCGTTATATGTGCAACAAGAAAAAAGAAAAGGGAAGGAAATTAGAGTCAGAAATATTTGCCCTTCGTACAAAAGAAAAAGAAGGAAAGTAATATAATGAAAATAAAATCTTCCGAGCTGCGGGCTTTGTGTGGCCTCTCGTACCTCGTTATCTCTTACTTCTTCCCTTCCATTTCTCTCCTCTCTTCTCCCCTCCCTCTCTAGAATTCTCGATCGTATTCAATCTCGCTCGTTGGCTTCTTTCTCCAGTCGCCCATTGGATTGGAGTTCTTCAAGAGTTATCGACGCGCTTTGCCCGAATCGGAGGCGGAATTCTTGAGCTATTCGATTGGTTCTGCTTCGAGTAACTGCGGTAGCTTCTGATTCTCGGGTGTCGATGAGATTGATCGACACCCAACTCGAGGGGAGAGATGGCTTCGTCGCCGTCCATGTCCGGTAGGGTTTATAGCAAAAAGAAAGAAAAGACCTCTTTTTTTTAAAAATAATAATAATAATTAAGCTTAGTTTCTTGATTTTTTGGGGGTGGCTAGGGTTTAAAGGGGTTTCTTTGGAATGCGCAGTGTCTGTGGAGTGCGTGAATCTTTGTAATCTTTCTAAAGGGGAAGGGAGCGGGCGATACGAATGCAGCGTGCTTTCGTGTGCTTGGAAGGCGCCGAGGGTTCTCACTGGGTCCCTCGCCAGCACAATGCAGTGCTCGTCTCACCACCATGAGGGAAACGCCAGATGGAGGAGGAGGAGCTGGTCGCGGTGCCCGGTGAGTTCTTGGTCACGTCACGACTACTGGCTTGTTGCTTTCTTGGGACATGGGTATTGGGCTTTACTTGCTCCTAAATTTATCTCTACAATTGGATTTGTAGCTAATGAAAGATTGGTAGGAAAGATTGAATCTAGGATTGTAAATATAACAATTTTGGCTTCTCCTGATGTTTGTACGAAATTTTCAATTGATTGGAATTAGAGGAAATTTACTGTTTTGGGAAAGTGCTGCTTATCTTTAGCTCAGTATTATTTAATTTGTGCTAAGAGCATTATTAGAATTACTAATTTGTCTTCATAAAATTGGTTTAGTTCATAATCCTATCATGTGTACCAAGATGCAGATAAAGTTGTATGTGCCATGATTTAAGGGTTTTATCTGATAGGCAAATTGGTTTTCTGCAAGATCTATGTATATATGGCATGAGAGACATTTTTCAATGAAAACCTAAAAAACAGCCTCAACAAGATTGAGCTCCGTAATATTTTTTATTTCCACATACATGTTGCCATTTTTATTAGAAGTTAGTATTGTTAGCCGATTATCATAGTCATGAGAGATTGTTGTGGGTATTCATTGCCTCTAATTAAGACGGTAGAAACAAATAGTGTCAAGACAGTTTTCTTCTAATATCGACTTTTCAATGGTGATATTGGCTATCATAGTTTATGTTTATTATTACAGGCTACCTGGAGAGATGAAGACTTCAACCATAGAAAATTGACTTTCAGACGAACAACTGATCTTTTTTCTTCTGAAAGGTTTGTTAGGTCAGAAATTCTTGTAAATGAAAAATGGACACTTTATTGCTCTTCTCCATCCTCTAGCAGCCCTCCTGATGCCATTTCCCCTGAATCACTATGGGAGGTATGGAGAAGTCCTTCATTTTGCTCTTTTCCTTTTCTATCGGCTGGTTATCCTGTTTCTGTTATAATGCTAGTGACACCTTACTAGTTACTATTCAATGCTGACATATGCAGGAGACATATCACACAATGATATGCTACTTTCGTAATTAATAAAAATATTTATTTTGTTATTGGAATAGTTGGGACAAAATTGATGCATAAAGTACCTCCCTTTTACTTTCCAAGGAGATCTTCCAGCATTCAATATGGCTGGTGATGTGTACTTGTAGATGTGAATATGGAATGCTTGCCTCACTATGCATAGGACTTATGCTTACCTGTGCTACTAAGTACTGACTTATATATATAAATGATGAAACGTACAAAGCTAAATTCTCATGGTGGGTATAGCATATCTACTGGAGTCATTTAGTGACAATCTTTTTGCACTCTTTGAGCATCTTAGTATCTTGCAGTGCCACATGTCTGGACATAAGATGTTATATTATATATTATGATCCAACTTATTAATGTCAAAATTTTAATGAAAGTGGATTAGAGAGCAAGGATCTAATGAATATATAGAGCAGGAAATATTTAGTCCTTCAATAGCAATAGTTTTCCCTATCTTGGGTCTGAATGGGATCAAAACCCCTAACTAGAAGAGCTGAATTTGGTGGCATTCTTTTACATGTCGTTAAACCATTTGTCAACCCAGTTAAGGAGCAAAAGAATTGAAAGGAGGGGACATTTTAACAATAAAATAATGCAGCAGTTGGAGTGGAACTACCTTTATCTGCTATTATAGCTTCACATTTCTTTTGGATATGCAAGGACTAGTAGATATAGAGGACTAGAAAGATCTTGGAAACAGCTGCAACTGATATCTGGAACCAATTCCGTGTTACAGTGGAATATGTGTTCTTACCATTCAATCTTGCAGGTCTGTCGTTGGAATTTATTCTTGCAAGCTAGTTATGTGCTTGTGTTCTGTGCTTCCAACCTCAACTATTATTATATCCTCTAACATATGACGGCAGTACAATACAATTGCCAATTTTTGATCCTTTTGTTATGATTTGAGTTATTGACTTCCCATTAAGGTTGAGACTGCTGATATGAATAGTAGCTTATATCATTCTTTGTTTACTATAATTAATATCAGGATCTGAAGCCAGCTATTTCATATCTTGCACCAGAGGAGTTGAAGCTCGTGCATGATGCTTTAAAGGTAAAAGTTATCCAAAGGCTTAGTAATTTTTCCTTCTCTTTGGTTTTAATCAAATTTTTGCTGACTTTAAAGTAATTATATTTGAGAACATTCGTGGAAGAGAATGATGACATTATGATGAGCTTGTTCGTCAGTGCAGCTGGCTTTTGAAGCACATGATGGTCAAAAAAGGCGAAGCGGGGAACCCTTTATCATTCATCCGGTTGAAGTTGCTCGCATTCTTGGAGAACTTGTAAGTGATAAAGCACATAACTGACTTGATATTAAATACTGTTATCTTCAGGTGAATTTACTAAAATTGTCAGGCATATGAGCATTTATTAAGTGTCTTGCATAGGTTGAACTTGCTGTTTACTGTTCAGGAACTTGATTGGGAATCAGTTGCTGCTGGTTTATTACATGACACGGTTGAAGATACAGATGAAGTTACCTTTGAAAGAATAGAAAAGGAGTTTGGTGCAACTGTCCGGCACATTGTTGAGGGAGAGACTAAGGTACAATTCTGCTCTATTCATCATCATGTGTGCTTTGTTTTTCTGTAATCCACAATTCCACATGTAATTTAGGTTTTCTTTTATCTAAAAAAAACTAGGTGTCAAAGCTGGGAAAGCTCCAATGCAAAAATGTTGACAATTCAGGACAGGATGTAAAAGCTGATGATCTAAGACAGATGTTTCTTGCGATGACAGAGGAGGTATTTCCTTATTTGTCTTCTAAAACATATTTTATCACCATCATGCAAAGTTAACTGAAAATGTTTATTCAGGTTCGTGTAATTATTGTCAAATTGGCCGATCGATTACATAATATGCGTACTCTTTCACATATGCCCCAGCACAAGCAGGTACCATAGTTGTGCTTGTTTTAGGCTAAATGTGCAAAACAATTCACCTTATTTAAGAATTGGTCCATATGCAGTCGACCATTGCTTTGGAGACGCTGCAGGTGTTTGCTCCTTTGGCAAAGCTTCTTGGAATGTATGAAATAAAGGTATCTCTTGGTGCAATTAATCTGGGAAGTGAATGTTGTTTTTACAAATTCTATGGAAGCATTGCTTAACAATGTAATTCTTGTTTGTTGTCAGAACTACCTTACAGTGCTTCTAGTCTGGTGCTAAACATGTGATTCTGAATTATTGATGTAGGATAATTTCTGGATGTTATGTCAATTACTTAATTTAGCAACCATATAGATCCAGCAAGTAATATCCTTCAATGGATGGCCAGACTAAGGTCAGTTCTGTCCTGAATCTAATGTTAGAGATAGAAATAGACTACTTGAGAATTGAGATAGAATTGGAGCACTTTGTACTTATGTAGGCAAGAGACGAGAGGAACCTTCTAGTTAATTTTGGGAACTACCTTGAGTGTCTGCAATATAATGAAATCCATTGTTTCATTTTTTCTGGATCACTCAAAAGCTTGAAGTGAATTTGATTTTCTCAATTGCTCTTGTAAAGTATGTATTATTACCTGAGTTTTAGGGAAACCTACATATATATCCCTCCAATTACTGAAGTGGCTTAAAGCAAATGGCACAATTAGTCATCCCTAGAAAGCATTTTATTAGACAAGTACTACTTGAATAACCTAATGCAATGATGCATATGAAGGTAGAGTATTGCTATGATTGATCACCTCTGCAATAAAAGCAACTTTCTGTTCTAGGTGGTCATCCTATTATTTAGAATGGTTTTATTGATTGGGAAAGGTTTGTGTTTATGCATGATTAATTGCTTCATTCATCCTGTTTCCCATAAACCCTGGATGTCCCTCCTGCTTCCCCTGCACCTCCCTTGGCTATAGTGCTACGTCATTTTTGCATCAAGCCACAACAGTTGATTGAACTTGATGGCTTTAAACTGAGGAAACTTTACATGTGTTTTATCCATTATTGTGAGTATTGCTATCAAATTCTTTACTTCAATTATTTCCTCTTTCTTTACCACATCCTACCCCTAGTGGGATTTAGTTTCAGATTACTTGATGCACTTTTAAATGTCTCTACCAGCAAGTTATGCTGCCAACTTATTGTCAAAATTATTTAAGCTGTTATGTGGTGTGCATCTTCAATCCTAAGTAGCTTCCTTTCTTTCTTGTTCTTGAAGCATGAAGCAAGTACCTCAATATGGACGTTCTTTTACTTCATCTTCTCCATTACTATAATTATGTGCAGTAGATATAATCATTATTCGGAAAGGTTCTGACTACAACATGTAATTCCTTTGAGAGGATTCCAATTTAGAGGTGCAATCTTCTCTGTCAGTGTATCCATTAGTTAAGCCTACAATCCTGGGTTACTTTGATATTATAAAGGGGTTGATAACTTGATATATTATTGGAAAGCTGCATGCATGTAATGTTTGAGACAGTTAGCAGGGTGCTCTTCTTCTTGAATCTTATACTATTTGTCAATCTCAGTTCTTCCATTTCATTAATATGGATCTTCTCTGCAGTCAGAGCTGGAGTATCTGTCCTTCATGTACACAAACCCCAGTGATTTTAATGAGCTCCGGAAAAGAGTTGAAGATCTTTACAGAGATCATGAGAAAGAGCTAGAAGAGGTATTTGCTTTTCTACAAAGAAATTACTTTAACAAAAACCTTAATTTCATAATAAGATAATATCCAATTTTTGAAAGTACATATGTTTTATGCCCTTTATCTAGGCAAAGAAAATTTTGAGACAAAAGATCGAGGAGGATCAGTTTCTAGATCTTGTCACCATAGAAACAGAAGTACGTCCTGTATGCAAGGAACTTTACAGGTGAAACATCAACTCCTCTTAATATAAATTTATTAGCTTTGACCCTTGTAATCTGGTGGCATGCTGGTCACCTATACCATGTGCATATGCATAATATGGGATACATTAATTATTATAGTGAGATTAAGGAAGATTGTAGGAAATCATTTTTAAACATTTATGTTTTATTTGTACTTTTATGGTTGGCACATTTATTAATAATTCTTATAGAAGTGTGTAAATATTTAGTTCTGGTGTCATGGATCTAGAGTTCAAATGAATATGATTTAGATTCTGTTAGTACACTTCTGGGTGAGCACATGCAACTGAGCTATGTCAAAGTATATATACTGAAAGCTCATTGAACTGCTTCACTTTCTGTATCTATGGTTCTCTTGAATATCAATTTCCTGCTCAGGAAATTTTCATAGAATTACCTCAATTTTGAGGTGTTCCTTGCTGACACTATTTGTTATTGCTCATAATGCACATGTTCATGTCATTGTTTTTCATGCAGGACCTTGTTTTTTTATGTGATAAAATTTTGTTAATTGAGATAATTTAATGATGCTATTATTGAATTATACAGGAAGAGAAATAGCAGATTCTTTGCACTATAAGAAAATGTGCTTAAACTTTTTTGGGGAAGCTTGATTAGTGGGAAACAACTTGCTTTACTTATATTGTCTCTAAAGTGCATTGCTTGAAGGTTGACATATTACTAGACCATCACCATCCTGCTTTATACTGAAGCATGATTAGTGAAAAAACAACTTGTTTTGACTTTTATTGTCTCTAAAGTGCATCGCTTGAAAGTTGACATATTACTAGACCATCACCATCCTGCTTTATATTGAAATTTGATAATCTTTAATATCTCTTGTTTGGATTTTAATATTATCAAGCTGTCCGTTAATAGTAATGATTGATCCCATATCTTCCATATCTTGTTAGTACTTTCAATCAGCTTTCTCTTTAGTATCCCTGTTTTGGCTCTGTTCCCTGCAACATTTGTATCACATAGCATGCTTAGGTTTTGCTGATGAGTGGTGCGCCCTTCTTCAAACATATAGAATCCTGCATGTGAAGTGAGCACTAAAATCCTTGGTGCTCACTGTTCTGTGCATCTCTCTCAGTGATACATCATTTGACTATTTGCCTGCTTCCTCTTTGATTAATCTTAAGGATGGTTTGCTGATAGCTTGCAATTCTTTGATTACTGAAATTTGCTTCTTATAAGCGTGCTAGAGATTAACTTATTATTACTAAATTAGAAGCATCTTGACGAGCATGACTTGCTTTGCTTTACTAGATGGTAGAATCCTATGCTTCCATAGTAGAGCCGTCTTTGTAGACCATAAGGTATGCAGATATTGGAGAACCTTAGTTGATGGGAAGCCACAAACATATTATCAGAAGAATCAGATTACATGGATTTCATCAGAACAGATACTTTCTTTTTCTTTCTATGATCAAATTTTGTGAGTGAAGTTTCAATTGCATTCTTCAAGTTTGCAATTGAGTGACTACCCTTTGGTCATTTGAATGTAAATATTGTAGTGCATGTTATATTTCCTCTTTTCTTCTCTTATTAATTATTCAATTTTTGAATCACTTTCAGCATTTACAAAGCTGTGCTGAAATCCAAGAGCTCAATAAATGAGGTCAACCAAATAGCACAGGTTTGTCTTCTGATAATTTCAGTAAATAGCAGATTGTGTCTATAGACTCTATCCTACTCTTTCCCCTTAATTTTAAGCAAATTTCATTGTACATATGTGTCCAGCTTCGGATCATTGTAAAACCCAAAACCTGCGTTGGTGTTGGGCCTCTATGTAGCGCACAACAGGTGACATAATTTCTACCAATTTTCTTTCTTTTGTTATTGCTTCATTCATCATCATTGATACTCTTCATTCTCACATTTTCGTAGATCTGCTATCATGTTCTTGGCCTTGTTCATGGCATCTGGACCCCTATACCACGAGCGGTTAGTTATCTACATTTGCATCTCTTGTCATGTTCTTTATCTACCTGCTAGCAATTTCTTTGCACATAAGACTATGAACCCTAAACTGCAGCCAAGAAGGTAGATTATTCTGCCCACAACCAGCCTTATAGCTTTTATAGGAACTTAGGAAGGTCCTCTATTGTCTGATTTTGCTTTGCCTGAGAACTTGGCAAAAATCTACAGAGGTTGATGTCATGTTGGCATAGAGCCCTAGAGTAGTATCAGACTGTCTATTCTTTTGAAACTTTCCCATATGTGATTTGTTCTATACTTCTGTGCTTGGGTGATGATAAGTTGCTACCATTCCTAACATGATATTACTGCAAAGCAGATGAAAGATTATATTGCAACTCCAAAACCTAATGGCTATCAAAGTCTTCATACAACAGTGATACCTTTTCTGTATGAGAGCATGTTTCGCTTGGAAGTTCAGGTTTGTGCCTAGACATTGTGAATATTGGAAGTTCAAATTTTCAGTATGCAACCACTAATAGAAGAAATATTGTTATTTTGTTATGCTGAATCTTTTACTAATTTCTTTTTCCTATTGTTAATGTTGGCAGATAAGAACAGATGATATGGACTTAATAGCTCAAAGAGGCATTGCTGCTCACTACAGTGGAAGAGGAGAGGTTTCTGGTATTGTGGGGTATGGAGTGTCTAGTGGAAGAAATTCAAAAGGAAAAACAACAGGCTTGAACACCACTGGCATTGCACTCAGGGTATATAAATTATTCCAAATTACACAAGCTTTTCAAGTTAAAGTTGTTATTCTTATTTATGGTTATTCCATGTCAACTTGAAACTTTCTTCCATACAGTAATATCTGAACTCTTGTAGATTGGTTGGCTCAATGCAATTCGAGAATGGCAAGAAGAATTTGTTGGTAACATGAGTTCTAGGGAATTTGTAGATACAATCATGCGAGATCTGCTGGGCAGCCGAGTCTTTGTGTTTACACCAAAAGGAGAGGTAATTTAATGCGAGGAATAACATAAATTATACCAGCAATTTAATACCATTTTTTTCCCAGAAAGTAACATCTTCCTTTTGCAGATTAAAAACCTGCCTAAGGGTGCTACTGTAATTGATTATGCTTATTTGATACACACTGAAATTGGTAACAAAATGGTGGCAGCGAAAGTAAGTTCTAGAGTTTATGTTATACATTTAGCTGATACAATGGAGAAAAGAATTCATCTTCCCCCTTTGCAGGTCAATGGTAATCTTGTTTCGCCAATCCATGTTCTTTCAAATGCTGAAGTTGTAGAGATCATCACATACAATGTTAGTATATTCTGTAATTCAACTTTTCTTAACTGCTTTCTCTGGACCTGACAAGCAACTTATTAGAACAATTTTGGGTTAAAAGTTACTTGTTGATGTAATCTCTTCCTCACTCTCTCAGGCACTATCAAGCAAATCTGCTTTCCAGAGGCATCAACAGTGGTTACAGCATGCTAAAACTCGTAGTGCCAGGCACAAAATTATGAAGGTAGGCTCTTTTGACATGATATATTAAGTTATTAACTTTTTCTCTTCCGTCATCTGATTATTACAGTAACATGATATTTATTTGTTCATTCAGTTCTTGAGAGAGCAAGCAGCACTTTCTGCTGCTGAAATAACTGCTGATACAGTAAATAATTTTGTTGCTGATCTCGATGATGAAAGCACCTATGAGCAGATGCTCCCGCGCATGCCCAAAAAGGAAAGGAAATCCATATGGGAGAAAATACTGAATATTGAAGATTTATCCTTTGCAAAGAGAAAGCACAGAGATCTTGTACATGTTCAAAATACTGTCGGTATGCCGAAGATTAATGGGAAGCACAATAAAAATGTTCAGAAAATGAGTCTGAAAGTTAATGGCAGTTCAGTGATTCTACGTGATGGCTTTGCTGAATTCATGCATGCTAATATTCCTACATATAAGGAGGTTTTACCTGGTTTAGAAAGCTGGAAAGCCGGTAAAATTGCTGCATGGCATAACGTGGAAGCCACTTCTGTTCAATGGTTTTGTGTGATATGTATTGACCGAAGAGGTAAGCTTTATTTTCCATCACAAGTCAGATCTCATGTGGCGAGTTATTCTTCTTTCATTTTCTTTTAGCATAGGCCTCAATATGCGGGATAATTGGAGTCCTACATTTAGAGTCAATATTCCTTTTATCCTGGATCAGCTTTGGTTCAGTCTACAGTCTTCATAATCACTTGTCAAAATTGGCTATAGATCGCTCATTGCATAGTCCAATAGCTGTTGACAGACTCATCTTAGTATGCATATAGTGGATGCACTGTTTCATCCAAAATTTAAGTTCATGCTCCAACATCTAAGCCCTAACTTCGAACTTTTGAAGTTCTCCTTGTAAATTATTCCCCCTTCTCATTTCTTGTTGTATGGTTAAACAGACCTTAGTTCTAGAGAAAAGTACATTCAGTTCTTTCTCATGTTCAAATTCTTTCCAATCACAGGGATGATGGCTGAAGTAACCTCAGCATTAACAGCTTGTGGGATTACGATATGTTCTTGTGTGGTGGGTCCCGTTAAACTTATATAGACTTATTTACCAGATGTGTATCATAATTTTAACCTTTTCTGTTCATATGTTGATTAAGCAGGCAGAAATTGATAGAAGAAAGGGAATGGGTGTCATGTTGTTTCATTATGAGGGAAGCGATGACAATCTGGTATGTCTTCATGGTGAATTCGTCTCTTCTTTTTTTTTTGTGTTCTTCAGTAAACAGAATTTTCTATATGATTAAATTTGCAAATGCAGGTAAGTGCTTGCTTAAGTGTGGATGTGATACTTGGTGTTCTTGGCTGGTCTGCTGGTTGTAGCTGGACTAGTCCCTTGGATAATCACAGCTTTCTTGAATGCTAATGTGGATAAAGCCTTGCAAATTTGTACAAGCAATGATATCAGAGTATTCCTGCAGGCAATAGTAGCTGTAAGTACTAAATTTTGTGAACAAATAAGATACAATTGAAAAGGTTCAAGGAGTTCTCAATTGATTTATCAAAGACCATGAAATAAAGCCAGCAGCAGCTGATTGAGCTCATCGGTGGTAAACGAGGGGAATGTACATAGTTAAAGAGTAGCTAGGGAATTTCTGAAAATATACAAGCCTCTATGATTGTAAAGGCTTTCTTTTTGCCAGGGTGGAATAAGTTATTTACCAGAGTATGTCTTGTTACAATGTTCTCCGAGTTATACAATCAATATACCTTAGCTCATGTTATCAGTAGTCTGTCCTTGTATGTTAAAATTTTGGTATGGGTTGTTTCACTCTAATTAATTTCTAGTAACAAATGAGTATATAGATGAAAAGCTTGGGATCTCCACTGCATATATTCATTAGGCTTGGATTTTGAACAGCTATCTAGACTTTGGATATATATATATATATATATATATATTCCTCATCCAATGGGATTTGGTATTGGAATTGGCATGTGGATTTGTTCTAATCTATTCGGCTGATCAACAGTTGTGTTTCTCCGGTAGATGAGAAACTATAGATTATAAACTTTTAACTCGTTCTAATAACTTCGATCAACATGCAGCACAGATTTTGAGGCAAAAGCTACGCCGATCATCACACTCGACACCTCCACGTGGAGTCATCGAATCCGATGGCCGACAGCCCCCCACCGTCCATATCTCCTGTTCCTAGAACCAGCACTAATCTCGGAAAACAATAATTCCAACCCTTAAAACTAGCTGATTACTTCCACAGTGACAAGACCGTGATTCCAGTGGCATTACGGGGTATTTAGGGAAATCAGTTAAAGTAGGACGTTATTTGGTGGAGTGGACCGTGCACGGGTTCGCTTGGTACGACGGCTGTCTCCTATTGGATGGACAGCACGTGACGCACAAAATTCTCCCTCTCTTTTACGTCCTTTATTTTATTTCATTTTGAAATAATTCCACTACTCGATCGATCGTCTGCAGCCTCCATTGCAGCACTCTCTCCTACAATTGGTTTTTATTTTGAAATAAAACAGCAGATGAACTGTTCACATAGTTCAGTCCAAAGCGGTCCCGGGAATACGAACGAACAAAGTCCTCCCAAGTGGTTTTGGGCATCCTCCGCAGTTCTCCTACTTCCATCCACTTACTTTTTGCTTATTATTCGCATCTTACTACATAAATGTCTCAAAAAATATTATTTCGAGTTCAAGTTACCTTAAAAGCATGATAATATAATAGAAAAATATTTTATTGCTTTTTTAAAAGCAACGAAATAGAAAATAAACTTATTCAAATTATTTGAGGATGTTAAGGTCATTTTTGAGTATATGTGAGTAATAAATATCAACATGGCCATGGTAGTGTCGGAATGATAGGGAAAATAAAATATAGTGCGTGAATGATAAATTCGCCAAAAAAATAAAAATAAAAATAAAAATCGAATAGTAAAATGCTTCCTGAAGGCTATAAAAAGCGAAGAATAGAGTGGGAGAAGGGATACTCTTATCCTTCGTCCTTTGAGCTATCCTTGTAATAACGTGTGCGCTATCCCTGGTGTTATCCTTACTCTTATCCTCCTCCTCTTCCTCCAAATAAACAAGCAAGGCAAACATGTGCGGCGGCGCGATCATCTCCGACTTCCTCGCCACCTCCACGGACGGCAGAGATCTCTCGTCACCCAATCTCTGGCCGTCGAAATCCGCAACGCTACCCATCGGTAAACTATACGAGCTTTAATTTGAACCCCACCCTTGGGAGAAATTATATTTTCCTCCCTCTGCTTTTTGTACCAGGGAAGGAGAAGACGAAAATGCCCTCGAACGGTGAGGCGACGGGGAGCGAGGGGAAGGGCAGAGGGAGGAAGAGCGCGTACCGCGGGATCCGGCGGCGGCCGTGGGGGAAGTGGGCGGCGGAGATACGAGATCCGAGGAAGGGGACACGCGTGTGGCTGGGGACGTACGCCACCGCCGAGGCGGCGGCAAGGGCGTACGACGTGGCGGCGAGGGAGATACGTGGCAGCAAGGCCAAACTCAACTTCCCCACCGCTACCACCACCGTCGCCACCGGACCGGCTTCGTCGCCGATGGATTGTGGATTAAAGGAGCGGCTTTCGAGCTTGGAGTCGTTCCTCCTTCACGAGCACGATCGGGTCGCCGGAGGAGTCCACGTGAACGTCCGCGATGGGTTCTAGGCTTTAGATGAAGGGCTAGGATGGTCTCTCTCTCTCTCTCTCTCTCTCTCTCTCTCTGAGCTCATCTTGTAAAGTTTCCCAAGTTCCATATACTTGCATATTTGATGATGATGATATGGGGCCATGGGGGGCATGAATTTGCAAACTAGTTCCACTGTTTTTTGTTTCTAGAAATGGTCTATATTTGCTAATGTGCTTATGAAAATGGAATTAACTTGCAAATAATTCCCCATGCTCCAAGAGATAATCTTCTGAATAATACTTCCTCCTTCGTTAATATGAGAATAAAGTAATAAAAAGTGGAGTAGGTAATATTGCACCCATTCTAAAACCATTAGAGAGTAATTTTAACTGGGCATGACAATTAAAGATAGCCCATAGATTTGGAAGGCAGAGAGTTCGATAATCACATCTTTTGCGTCTTCTTTCTTCTTTCATCTTCTTTAGGTGCTGCAAAACCTCTGACTTGCTTCCAATGTGGATGGAAACTTCAGAGGTAGTCAGTCACTGTAAGCCTCTTTTTGGGCGTAAGTTTGTACTTTTGGCCATCATGTGAAACCATTAGCCTTGTACAAAAACTAGCCCATAGATTGAGAAAGGAAGACTGCAAATAGTTTTCTAGCACTTCCTTTTTTTTAATAAAAAATTGGATTTCAGTTGAGGAAGAAGTGTTTTTCCCAAGAAAATTTTATAAATCACAACTTGTATTTTAATTATTTTGTGATATATATTAAGTACATTTAAACGAATCATTAATAAATGTTTTATTATAATATATTAAATAATTTATATAATATATAAATGAGTGTTGTCTTTTCCGTGCTTTTTTTCTCTCATCTTTTCTATCATTCTCATCACCTCGTTATGCTCAATCCGAGTATTTTGATCCCTAAATCAGAGTCAATTAAAATAGTAAAGAGGAAAGAAGAGGAAAAAAAGACGTGGAGGAGAAAAAAGATGAATGGGAAAGATAAGAGAATGTAGTGGGAGCTACCACAATGAGTGAATGGTTAGTGGTACTTTTATTTTGTTTTATTTTTACAATAATACTATTACCTCTTTTACTAAAAGAATAAAGAAAAAGAGATATTGACTTAATAGTTGTCAAGAGGTTTAACCTGTTCTCTTTTAAAAATTTTAAAAATTCAAATTTATGAAAATTTTCTTTTAAAAGTTACTCAGATTGGAGATATACCTCAAAAGAATTCCTCTCTTCTTTATTTTTATTAACATAGATCCCTTAATTCATAAGGACATCTTTTCCAAGTTAGCTAGATAATTTTAAACTCTTTATTATGTTTTTTATATTAAAATTTCAATGGTCGTAGAGAAGAATGTAATTTTGTGTTAAATATATTGTAGTATTTATAACAAAAATTATTTTATTCTATATATTTTAAAAAGTTTTAAGTCAGTTATTATATTTACGACTAAAGTGATACTATTAATCTCTTTTGTTAAATTTAATTGAGCATCATAACTATTTTAATTATTTAAAAATATTATCTTAAAAATTTGTATGTCTTATCTAAAATATGAGATAAGAGTATTCTAGTTATTTTAGCGCTGTTTAATTAAATTTCACAAAAAAACTGACGTTATTATTTAAATCATAAGTACACAAACTAATTTAAAACTGTTTAAAGTATGGAGTGATAGAATAATTTTGTTACAAGATATAGTTAACAGTAAAATTTTATAACCAATCTGGGAGTAATTATCCAGTAAGTTTGGAGCAAACATTCTACTCTTCCCATGCGATCCACGTGATAATAACATGCGTTGACCTAATAAAATTCTTCCAATAACACCTTTTATTCGTCACGTACCATGATTTTCTATTACTGTTGCTTAATTTGGCATCCCAATAATCTCTTTCATAAGTCAACCTTTAGTTTGGAATGTTTTCTTATTCATTATTAACTGCTTAAGCTTCTTAATCAACTAATTATCTAACGTATTATATCAAATCTATTTTTTTTTTAAATCTTCTAGTATTGCAGTATGGTAACGTGCGGCATCAAAGACAATCTTATGACGATGAATAATATAAATAAGGTCAATTGATTATACTACCACCACGTTTGATCGATTTAAGTTGAATTAAAACAAATTATACAGATGAATAATATAAATATTAATGACTTCACATCTAGATAATAATTAATGTTTAAATAACTTTTATAACCATATATATATATATATATATATGTATGACTGCGATCCATTAAGGAAAAGATTGACCTAGTGGAGGATTTATTATCCATTATTTTAGAAGAAAGTTGGAGGAATTTTTATTTAGTGGAGAATAAATCTAACTATCTATGATGGTTATACTACATTTTCGTTCTTATTATATCATAATGGCTTGTGTTCGACACATCAACCCAGATAATAATAAGGTTTAACACCTATGGAGATTAATTGACTAATTAACTTGGCTGGCAATATATATATATATATACACACTCTTAAACTCTTGATTAAAGACGTGTATACCAATCTTATGACGAAGAGCTCTCGCTGTTGATGTATATATATATATATTTCTTACAAATATAGATAATATTATTAGTTTTAAATTAAAGAATTAATTATATTTAGATCCTATAAATTATCACTATTTTTCAAAATACCTTCTTAAAATTTTTTTTATACACAAATCCTTTGAACAGTTGAAAATGCCTCACATATTTTTTTTCCTTAGGTTTTCAATATATTTTTAATTCATAAGTTGTTGTGCGTAACTCATATGAGCAGCTATATAAGATATTTATTATTATATTTTAGAAGGAAGAAGATAGAAAAATATTAGTTTATTAAAATATTCTTACCTTCTTGGGGGTATTCTGGTCTTTTTAGTTTTTTTATTTACGGCGTCATTCGTACATAAATATATAATGATAGTTTGAAAAATCTAAGTATAATTATTCTTAAATTAAAACTATAGTAAAATTGACCAAGATAGTTCTTAACCTTTTGGATTCAATTCCTCCTTGCAATAAATATAGAGTTTATGGATTATATATAGTGTTCGACTAAGACCTCTCTCTCTCTCTCTTTATATGTATATATATATGATGGAGTCCATTTAGATGTTGTGTCTCATATTATCTCACCCACCTAACCTAAACTATAAATTAATTATTAAGAAATTAATCTAAAGTCATTGGCATCCATTAGTGATGGCTTCCTAGTAAATGTGGCCAAGTACTTGTTTGAATCCTTAGATGAGGCAGTACTTCCAACGATGTACTACGAACTTCACTCCCACTTCTTTATCTTTCATTAGATTCAACAAGATTTTCTTATAGTGTAAAATATAGTATCTTGACACGATTGAATACTTTGCTTAAGATAATGAAACGAACTTCTCTTTGAAGAGAAATCCAAAAAAATAATTATGGTGGTGGATCCAAAGGAAAAGGGCTTATAACTTAATTAACAAACAAAATGATGACAAATTGACAACTGACTATTCTATTAGAAAAAAGAGAGAGAGTTATAATTAAAGATTTACTTTAAATTAACCTTGACTCGACTCGGCTTGTGCGACTCAATCTATTCGTAAGAGAGTTTAAGAGGAAGATTATTTTTTTTTTCTTTATAGATATGTATTAGATTTGTGAGTGAATTGCCACGAGTGATTGTATCCTACTAAGTATAAATAATAGGTAGAGAGCACCATAGGATATTTTATTGTGCAGTGGGATAATACTTTGAAATATAATGAGGCAAGACTTTAGGCTGGACTCAAATGTTGTTCTAGAGTTGACAACATTAATCCCTTCACTCGGTCAAACAAGTTAGATTTTGTCACGTAAAACCGGCGGCTAAAATACTACGTGCTGATGGATTCTTGGTAGACTTGGTCTCCTTGACTTCCACTCTTTTATTTTTTATAACAAGAATGGCAAATTATGGTTAGGGCATTATAAGTATTATTAGTCTATTATCTATTGATTAAGCTATTCATTCTTCTGATTTGGTTTGTTATTCGACATAATAGGATACATTATTATAATCTTAGATAGGTTTTGGGACTAATATGAGCTCTTGAAAGATGTGTAAAAATACCTCAGGTAGTTAGGGAGATAGTTAGGGTATCGCTAGCTAAGAGACACACGAGGTTTATGTAGCTCTTTTCATTCCGAAAGTTGACCAAGTAACTCACTGTTGCCATTATCAAATCACTTTCACAATATGCTAAATGCTGTTGTCATGCCTAATAAATGATGAAGAAGAAGAAGAAGAAATCTATCATCTCTCACCATGAAGACAATATAAAAGGGACTCCCATCTCCCCCCAATACAAACTCAACTTTGTCTCCTCCATACTCCATTTCCCTTCTCCAATCCTTCTCTAGCTAAAGCAAGAGAAGAAGAGCTAAAAGCTTGAGAGAGAGAAAGAAAGAGAAGTATGTGTGGCGGCGCCATCGTATCGGACTTTATCCCTCTTCGCAAACGGCCTCACATGCAACTCTCGGCCTCTGAGCTCTGGCCGGATGCATCCTCCTCCACTTCCCGGAACGATTGCGAATCCAACTCGCATCCAGTTCCATCGCAGAAAAGTGCCTGTCTTTGCCTCTTCTCTTGTTCACAAACGAATTTTCTCATGACGTTCTAATGACAACGACTAGATATTGATGGCATGGGTCTTTTACCTTGCTTCAAAAGATCAGATGGAATTTGTTATAGGGCTAAGAAAATTTAGTTACTTATTAGTAAAGATGAAAGCTTTTTGATGTATGCTGTTGAATGATGAGATTTTGCTGACCAAAAGACGAGATTTCTCTTGCTAAAGATTAGATTTTTTTTTTAATGGTATGTAACAGAGCCAAGGAACAAGGAGAGGAAGACCCCCTTCATAGGAATCCGAACTCGGCCATGGGGAAAGTTCGCCGCCGAGATCCGTGACCCAAAGAAGGGCGTAAGGGTATGGCTCGGCACCTTCGACACGGCGGAGGAGGCCGCACGTGCCTACGACCGCGCGGCTCGCCGCATAAGGGGCAAGAAGGCCAAGGTCAACTTCCCCAACGAAGACCCACCTCGTGATTCCAACCCCAAGCCTTATTACCGCCATCAACATATCACCTTTCCAAACCTTTCCGCCACTTCGACCCACGAGAGCAGGAGCAGTTGCTCTGTTCAAGCTCCCATGGGCGGTGGAAATGGAGGAGAGGTGGAGAAGTTATCCAAGGAGTTGATGGAGTACGAGAGTGTCATGAGCTTTTACCAGATTCCATACATGGAAGGCGTGCATCCACCACCACTGGTGGACGTGAATGAGAAGGAGATTGCCATGGGGATGAACGCATCTTATCAGCAAGGTGGAGAAGGTAACAACGTGGGACTCTGGAGTTTTGATGACCTTCCCACTTCTATTCCTCTGTGATTGCTGCTTGTAAGTTGCAAGCATTGTGATTCAAAATTCACAGAGGCCAAGATAAGGAATAAGAAAGAAAAAGAGTTTGGGTTACTGGTAGTGGTAGTGGTGCTGATTCAGTTTACTTGTTATAACTTTGGATATTGTGAGATTTTATTAAGTTTTTCTGCTATTTTGCTAAAGAAAAGGTGTGTTCTTATGGCTTATGTTGTGGAAATAAGGCCGATACTAGAATGTTATTCTAACTTCTTATACTAAAAAGAAGAGAGTTTATACTATATAAGCTATTCTAATATTTAGTTATATATTAGTTTAGTGTATAATAAGATAGATAATAGTATAATATGTTATATACTAGTATACCGCAAGTGAAAGTTACCGGATGAGTTAGATTTTACAATATACCACAACCATGGCGCACCATATTAAACAAGATAGTAGTCTTGTTGATAGAATGTCAAGCCTTCAGATTCATAGAGAAAAACCATTAGTGATCCAAACGCATTTACAAGCCATTTGTAGGCATTCCTTCAAACACAGTTGCATTGTTAGATGAATAATGTTAACATAAGTGTGCATAAGACGCCAATTTAAGAAGATAAGATGCATCAAAGATGACGGAAAAAGTCTCAACTTAATCAAAAAAAAAATGCTCTAACAAAATTAAACACACTCTCGAACTGCAAAAACTAGTATTTAGGTGATCCAGAGTTATGAAATGAAACAAGTCAATTGACTCAAACCCTAAATCCCCTGCTGTTTCTCCTCCCTCTGGCCTTCTCAAATTTCCTTCCCTTCGCTCGCACATAAGGCTTTGTGTGACTGTGCGGAACTCCAGGTGCCTTACCGAAATGCTTCACAGCTTCCCTAGCATTCTTTGGACCCCTTAGAAGAACCTGTGAGAGTGCAAACCATTTATTTTGCAGAAACAGAATATAATAAAATATAAGAAAATAAAAACTCATCCTCATTTAGTGCTACTATAGTAGCAATTCCATCCTGTTTGAATATAAACATAAAATGTAGAGTGGTACTAATAATTGATGTGCAAACAATTACACTGGACGCAATGCCTAGATACTGTCCCTGCAGGAGAGCTCTGCTAATCCTTAAAAAAAAAATTCAGATAAGTCCTAACAGATCGACCGTTAGGACTTATCTGTTTCATTATAAACTTTATCGAAATTGAAATTTTAATGTGATTGTGATGCCTAAAATGATTTCTACAACTAGCCTGTTCCCCAACTTGAATGTCTCAAGGATCTTTTAGGGGAAGGTCCTATCTAACCATATGTGAGGTGTCATCACTCTTACTGATTTATGCTTAAGATAAGAAAAGGTACTCTGTCCTGTTTATTTGCAGTCTTTCAAGGATTATAGAAGTAACTGTTTTTTTACCAAACTTGAAAGAAGCCACTGTGACAATGATCAATAAGGAATAATATCAACTAAACCTTAGCAGTTAGAATCTAAAACTAGAGATAGATCTGAAAGTGTACAAGTTACACACAAACAATAACCAACTATTGGTATGTTATAAAGGAATTGCTTATTCAATTAAGTGACAAATGACAATGACACCTTCCTAGTAGCTAATGCAAAATAATCACAAAAGTTCAAATATTGTGTTTACATACTTAAGGCAAATAAATGATTGGATTAACAATTAACAATTGCAAACTCGCAAAAATGATGATGCCTCCAACCAAATGTATCTGTATGACCTCTATTCTATGATATCATGAATGAGAAAATATATAATTGTGCATCCTCTAAAAGTTGCAACAAAATATGAAGTAAAAAATACATATGACGAATAAATAGCATTGCTCAGATAATGGTTTCGACTTATTCTTGATCATCACAAACTTGGAGAGAAGATATGATGTAGCTAAAGAAAACAAAGCTTCCAAAGACTAACACAAATTTGATAATGATGTAATATGTCATCATACCATATGGAGTATCATCATTCAGTCACTTCAACAAAAGATAGAAAGTAAATGTAACAAATGTGATAGGTTCACGGTTGAAGGAAAAATTTACAAGAAAAAGATACATGAATGATCTATCATCCCCTATGAGGGAAATCTTGTTGAAATATATAAAATGGCAAAGAAATCCCAATTACAAGTTATATGCAGTTCTTAGGAAGAAAATCAAGGTTTATCGGACAGGTTTATGTACATCAGACAAAATCAAATAGCATTTACCTTTTCTACATTGTCTTAAGGCATCCCTCATCTTTATAATTGAAAAAAAGAACTATATACTTATCTAAAGGAACTGATCCGAAAGCCAAGGTTACCTTAAAGCAAAGCATAGTACTATCAAAGTTTGTAACAGATTAATCTTTCATATATTCAATAATAAAGAAAAACATCATTTCATTTCCTCATATAAGCAAGAGCAAAAACAGCTATTAAGGCATTGAAATGCCATATAGAAAACTTAACTAGAGCATTAAAATGCAAGTCAATTCATACAGTGTTCTGTCCAAGAGGAGCCTGAAGGGCGAGCTGGTCAAAGGTCAGGCATTCTCCCCCAGCATTGACAATCCTAGCTCTCGCCGTCTCCGTGAACCTCAAAGCTGTCACCTTCATCGCAGGAACCTCATAAACTCTCTTATCATCAGTCACCGACCCCACGATCACCGCAATCTTCCCCTCCTAATTCCATACCACCAGCAACAACAGCAACCACAATCTAAAGACTCCACCTTTCGCAAGTAAAAAAAAAAGGTTTCGAACTGAGAAATATCTAACCTTTCCATTCATGAAGGTGACGAGCCTCTTGAGTGAGATCGGAGGCCTGTTCATCCTGCTCATGAAGAGCCTCTTCAATATCACCGCATTAAACTTGCTCCCGGTCCTCCGGACCAAAAACCTATAGAGCTGATCACAACACGACAGACAAAGATACCGATCCAATCAAAAATTCTCATCAAATCCAGCGTAGAAAGAGAAAGAGACCTGCGAATCTAACCTTAACGAGAAGCTTAAGGTAAACATCGTCGGATCTGGGCGCGGTGCGCCTCGCTTTCTTGCTCCTGCCTCCGGCAACGAGATCGATACCCTAGAAACAACGAAGCAAACGATAACAAAAGAAGCGGCTAGAATAGAATAGAGTAGGGTTAGTAGGGTTGTGCAAGAGGAAGAGGAGGTTACCATGGCTGCTGCTTGCTGCTCTGCGCCGCGATTCTTAGGGTTTAAAAGGTTGCTAGTAATATATAGCGATCTTCGTAAATCGTAAACCGGGCCGGGCCTCGCTTGACCAGATAACTGGGCCCGACCCTGGATAAGGCTCGGTCCAGTCCAGCCACGGACTAGCTTCGGGCTGCACTCCGGTTCTCGACCCGGCCCAGTCTATTTCCAGAGTTGTCCAGCATGGGCCGGATCAAATGAACCGTAATGAGAATCTCTTTTCTGGTCATTGAATGACAGGCAACTCACTCGTGGAATGATACTAATTCTAAACGCAGTAGTCTAATTTTTAATATTAGAAAAGAAAAGAAAAAACTAATACCAGTAGTTGAATAGTATAAGAAATAATAATTATATTTAATGTGACATAAATTTAATATTAAATTAATTAAGAATAGTGAATTTGTATCGAGAATTAGTGATATTTTAAGCCAAATAATAAAAAAAATACTCTTATTGGATGTAAAATAGCAGTAATTAGTGATGGGTAATATAGGGGCAAAATAATAACTTAAGTTATTATTAAATTAAAATTAAAATTTTTTATGAAATAAGAGGATAGAAAATAATCAATTAGTATAGCAGAAAAAGCTAAGTTGTTATTTATTCACTATATTAGAATAAGAAGGTTATTTTTTATTCCACGAGTGAAAGAGGACTAAATTAGTAGAGTAATTTAATTATCACTCTGTAAATGTAAATGTGAATTCCAGAGTTTTTAATTTCCAACAGCTGTTTGGATGCCAAAATGGAGGTTTTAGACAGTAAAATTATCTTAAAAGACTAGAAATTCTCGGGTAAAAACTAATCTACTCTAATCTTGACCTGATCAACTTCACAACGTTCGTGCAAGGCTCCAACTTCAATGAACTATTCTAGTCCACAAGCTCGAGATCGCATATAAAATATCCTTAAAAGAACTGTGACCTCATTGGGCCAAATTTAATCTTCTGCCAAGTTATTAACGTTAGAAGCAGTCTCTATAGCTCACTGCCACTGCTGTCACACCATCCATGAGATTCAAGGATATAATTTCTGCAAGACTTTCGAACAATATACGCTTAAATATGACTGCACATTGGCAAGCCATATACATAATTTCCTTTAGTAAACTTACAGAAGAGAATAATTACCAATTAAAATGCATGAACCTCGCTCTGGGTATTTATTTGGCAAGGCTTATGGTATGATGTACATTTGCAGGATCTATGATTTTATTGAATGCCGACCGCATTGTGTCGTTTTGCTGAATCATCTCATGTGAAGTAAGAGCAGTTCAGGCTTTTCTATCAGAAACTTCCACTCATTGCAGAATCTAGCCACAGTAGCTCCATCCACAATTCTATGATCAGCTCCAATTGTAACCTGCAGATAATTAAATCACAGTTGAATGTCACGAATTTGTATTTCTTAATGTGGGGCTTGCATTTTGTTTAGCAGGGTTTTGATGATGCGAATTAGTAAAGATCTACATGTTCAAATATAAGATGTTCTAAGACACCAACTAAGTACTAGAAAGCAGATGATAAAAGAAACAACTTGATATGCAGCAGGAATGATCAGCATGCGTTTGTAGCAGTGTTATTACCTATGTCAAAGTCAATCCCAACATGCAGCTTACTTGGTTAGTTATTGTCACTAAACTTACTTTGACCATCTTCTGAAAAATAAGGCAAGAATGAACTTTCTTCAACGAAAGGCTGCCTTACAATTAAAAGACCAGAATGACAATATTGCTTTAAGTAATGCTACCATTTGATCTCATAATCTCTCTGCTTACAGACAACTGAGTGGACAATTTGTATACAGAAGGGGCAGAAACAGATTGTATATTATCATGCATATCCTTATCCACATTTCCTTACCAGATACCACTACAAATTCAAATATCAAATGGATGTTAAAGTTCATATCAGTATTTGTTAAAGCTTTTGGAGGCAAGTTGGCTACCACGTACAAGATATATCCAAATGGTTCTTGTACATTTACAACTCCAATGATACTCCATGAATAGACATATATATTCCAAAATAAACAAATTGGGTATCCAAGAGAATTTACTATGATGTATTAGTATTAGTTCCATTTGTCCTACTTCCTATTTCAAATATAAAAAGAGCACAAAAAAGATCAATCTCCCTTGGATAAGTATTGACTCCACATCCAGGCACAAGCAATACTTACCGATCTGCATCTGAGTCCAAAGCCAGATACAGAATCTATGTCTGTGTGGCTGTGCCCAGATGAACTTAGATGTGGAGACAAACAATGAGCAAACAATGTCCATATCAATTTCACATTGGCAGCTAGTTTATGAAAGGATGACCTTTCATCAGCATGCATAGGAAATTTGTGCAGTGTACACAGATGTATTATCTTAAAGTCATAATACCTGACATGAAAACTTACATTGGTTACGGAAGCAGGATAAACATTTTCATCATCATCAAAACGGGGAAGCTTTTGAATTCGTCCAAGTGCAATTATAGCGACTTCAGGTAAGTTGAGAAGTGGAGAGCCAAACTTGCCACCAATGGCTCCGATATTGCTCAAGGTTATTGTTCCTCCAGTAATATCTTCATTACTTAGCTTGTTATTTGAAGCCATCTGTTGTAGCCGAGACAACTCCTGTGTAATCTGGCAGAACGATGGTCGTTACATTTGCATGCCAAATAGATACAATAAGAATGAATACAAAGCCAACTTCAATGATCATTTCTTTTCTAGTTCTTAATTTTTTCATATCTAATGTTGTCATGTGCACCATCATGATGACATGATTGACACTTGAGAATTCACAAGTGTCTTGCCTTTAAAACCAAAGGGGAAAAGGATAAATAGCTTATTAGCAATACGCATTAAGTTGCCTTCTACAACCTTGTTCATTACAATCAAGGGTCTTATGATAATAGATAGTACCAAACGTGGTTTATAGATTCTGAAAATGCCTATGCATGATATAAAAAGAAAGGAAATATTTTCAGATCCCGATGCACTCAATCGTGTTAAACCAACTATTTTGGGACAGGCAGATGAATATAATGGCACCTCTACAATTTTAGGGGATTAGGCAATTTTAGATTGCACGTGAATTCAAAGATCCAGATTTTGATTTTACAATCTTCATCCTTGAATTTTAAACTAGGTGTAAACTCAATATTTCTGTAACTTTTGGATCAAAACAAGCCCACATCTAAGTGTCACACAGCCAGCTTTTCAGGAATGCCACACAAGACTTGACACAGGTACTCATCATCTAGGTAACTATTTGACTAAATCTCTACAAAAGAGGCACTGGATATGTTTCCCCATGAAGTGTTCTCTCTTCAAGGCAATGCTAGAGCGCAAGGAAGGAGAGTTGTTGTACTATACTAGAGAACTTTTATAGGTTGTTTAGCTTCAACTACTCTACTTTTACGTGTCAATATAACACTAATATTTATTGTGTTATGGAGGCACTGCAATTAACATATTATCTAATATCATCCAAACTATAACCTAGAGATTGACCACCATTTGCTCATCATCATCATCATCAACAACAACAACAAGAATACCAACATGCTTGATAATTCTTTATAACAGTATGAAGAGTTTATTATTAAGTTCTTGTAAGACTATTAACCATATACTAAGAACTGTTTCTTTTTCTTTGCTTATCTTTCTCTCTTTCTTTTTCTTTCTGAGAGAGAGAGAGCTTATGCCATTCCAATTGAAACCAACTAAGTGGAGTCGACCTTCCAACCACTCAGTGAAGAACTAGATGTGCTAACCACTGGATTACTAGTCAAGAGACCATATATTGAAGATTGTTATGCCCATATAATATGTATAAAGCTTAAAGCATCAAAATAAAAATAATCCTGCTGGGCAAGTTGTTCTCTAAATTTTTAAAAAAGAAGAAGAATTGGATAGATTTTATCAATTAAATCTACAAACAAGATTATAATGATAATGTATTAATTCTTCCAAGGGTAGCAAAGAAGTGGCTGACCTCCAATATTGAAAGTGATTGAACCTTCTTTATGTTTGGTACAACTAAACCATATGGAGTAGCCATTGCCACACCAATATTATGGCACCCTACATAAACAACAGCATAAGACTAAATTCCATTAACCAAGCTGCAGAAACAATTACAGTACAAAATACACCATCTATATTTGGTTATTTGGAAAAATAGAAGATTTAGCAGTTTAATATTGACTAATAAAGTATAAAATGTCTCCCAAATGTCCAAACATTTCCTTAGATTGGTTTTGCACCTCATAAACCCCCCCCCCCCAAAAAAAAAACCAACACTTTACATAGAGTCCAGTGAAAAAAGTATAAACAATTATATAATACTACATGCAAGGTCAAGAAAACATCACAACAATGCAAATTAAATACCTTTAACCTCAAGGTAGATGGATGTACCGCATATTCACAGATTCTCAATGAAAAAAAATCTTGGACAATATTTGATGAACTATTGCTAAAAAGCAAAAGAAAGAGATATAAGTGGATATAAATTTAGTTCTCTAACAGTACTATAAACTTCTACAAGACTCCCTCACTTGATCTCAAATTCTATGCAAACTAATTAAATGAATTAACAGATTCCTGTGCAGAAAGAAAATAAGCATGAATGACTTCCAAGTTCCAATCATGCATATTCCAATATCATTAGAAGATAAATACATATTATCGCTACTGAAAATATTACACACATAAACAGAACATAAACTTTCATCCCTCTTAGTGGCATATACTTTGTTCCAAAATCTAGAAGTTATATGCACCATAAGGACATGATACAATAAAAGAAAAAGGAAGACCATTTGCAGACCTTTAAGAATTACTTCATTGGTTTCCTCATTGAAGGAGCTGTTCAACAGAGGATATTTATTTAATGCCATTGAAAGAGACTTTATTAGAAATGGAAGAAATGTATGCTTGACATTTTGATCGGTATTATTATTTTGGAAGGATGCTTTGAGTTCCACAAGAGCATCACAATTTATTTCTTCGAGATAATGAAAGTGTGGAACTTTCGCAGCCAAGCTCATAGACTTAACCATCGATCTCTGAAATCCCCTGAAATTTAGAACATTCTCTTTAGTTATAGAATCTCCCAAAGAAAAAAAAAGAAAGGAAGCAAAAGTATTAATGATAGGACGCAACTTTCCAGTTGCGAGAAAAGCCAAGCATGTTATATAATTGAGTACTGACAGGACATAAAAAGTTCTTCAGGTAGCCATCCATGCCAATCAACGATGACTTAGATTGCAGACTAAACTAGTGTGAGACAGATGATCACTTAAATGAAAAGAAGCTTTCTTGCTATGTTTAAATCAAGAGGCACTCATGGTATCACAAAATACATGGAAGTATGCAAGAGAAATCATTCAAGCTCGATGTTGTAAAATGATTCAACTTTTAACAAGATTACCAATCAAATAAACTCTCGGCCTCATATAAGATGATGTACCCTCCCATATATGTGGTGATATTTGTTATTGCAGAAGTTGTGGATTGGGATATAAGCAGGCAAAAAGCAAGTGACATATATGTGGCTCTTGCCTAAAACTACTTAGTGACTGAATTCAGATCTAAGAAGGCATGCATTCACTACTTAGTTACCAACAATGTTTGCACTTTTTTGACCAACACAATGTTTGTACATTTACTTCCTATCTTGGGATTATGGATATTATATATCCAACATTGTTAGTATTTCTCCAACCGTGAGCTCATAAAATCATCAGTTTACCTGAGAGGAATCTTTTTATCTTCGTAGCTTTCGCTATCCACATTATTTGCAGATGATGTTTTCCCTTCCTTTAAAAGCTCAAAATCATATGCATTAGCATGTGAGATGGAAGCTGATTCTTTGCAGACATCCTTGCTACTAGCATAACTCAAAACGTCTTCTTTCAAGACCCTTCCATCTTTCCCTGTTCCAGGGATATCGTTTATATTTAAACCATACTGTTTTGCTAGGTTCCTGACAGCAGGAGTAGAGAGAACTCTGCCAAGAGTTTCTTCTTCGCCCGATGAGCTTTGACAATCCATGTCATGAAAGTCAGAGATTGGCATAGTTTCACTACCAGGACTTTCAGATGTAAAAGGAGTTTGAGCATCTTCAACAAGCATCTTCAGTAAAGTTTCGCCAACCTGCGGCATTACGCAGAATTAGAATCTTTCCACATACTGAAAGGATAGCCTACTTTTGCATAATCTAATGCAGAATGATCAAGAAGTAAATAATAACATCTATCCTTCGCATCTATGGCCGAGAAGAATAAGCAGTTGAATATCAAATTAATCAAGAAGCACACTGAATAGTACTTTGTCAGTATGCACTTATTTATGGCAATCAGTTTTAAATCACATAATCCCAGTGAACATCAAAAAGAAGATTGTCAAAGATTTTTATTGAATTTTGGAACTTAAAACCATGATAACATTTTGAGTATACAAAAAAATTTAGGTGAAATGAGGAGAATCACTCTCCTTTCAGTATTTGGAGGGATTTTTAAAGATATTCACTATCATGCATTTAACATTTGATGTTGACGCATCTGTATAACCTAGTTGTTTGTTTATTTTAGTATAAAAGAAAAAAAAAAGAATTTTGGCACATTCCATAATGTTTTCATGAAAGCCAATGCATATGGTCAATATGCAAGCTCATAATGCATGCAATATGGTATGTTAAATTCTTGTCAGAAGAAGCTCTCTAAGTATCTAAATGGCAGGTGTGCGCTTTCAAGGCTAAACAATGTCTCCTAACATATGACAAAGGGAATCCCACACAAAATTAGCACATAAGATTTGATTTGTATAGCAAATAAGACCAAAGCTATTGTTGGTGCCTAACATGACCGAAGCAAGTCAGAACCAAACATCATGCAGGAACATTGTGACGTCAAATTCAGTCAGATTATATTCCGTCGTTAAATCTTGAACCTTGATTTCTTAAAGCAGAAAGTACTGAAATGACTACTGTTTTCCCTCAAGTAACTCAAGAAGAATCTGTAGTATAGATCGTCAACAGAGCTTGATACAGAGATTTAACAGATAAGTAAATTATAATTCACAAAAATGTCAGCCAGAGATAAGTTCGTTGAATCTACCTTCACTATATCACCAGGTATAGGAAGAATCTGAAGTACTTTTCCTTTAAAACGGCTAGTAATTTCAATAGTTGCTTTGTCACTTTGAACTTCACAAAGACGTTCGAATTCTTCCACTTGATCACCCTGCCGGAGAACATATCAATCACTCCCTTATAATGTGAGAAATAATAGCATAATGGCAGTTTAACTAAAACTACGGAAAGCTTCTAACTAATTCCCCACATATTTTTTTCTCCTCAGTAAGAACTTTATCAAACTCAGATCGCATTCTATAGTAAAATTAGAGGAAAACAACGAATAATATCACCTCTTCCACGAACCACTTGAGCAGCTCGCACTCGGCGATGCCTTCCCCAGTTTGGGCCAGAGGCACCTCCACCACTTCCCCCGAGGGCACATCAACCCACCCCTGACTCGATAACCACCTCCTCTTCCCCAGATTACGGAAACCCACAACCTACACCTCAAAACAAATAGAGAAAACAAACACCCAAATCAAGCGAAACCCATCTCGAATATGCCTCCAAGAGTTGAAAAGGAAACCAAGATTTGCTCACAGACGTCGGGGTAGAGAGGGAGAGAAGCCAAACTCCGCGTTGTCGAGAGCGGCGAGAGGAAGAGAAGGGCAGAGAGACCGAAGAGAGGCCGACCCAATCGAGAGGAGGGCGTTCGGGATGCAATAGCAGAGAATGGAGGAGAGCGGCGATGGATCCGAGCGTAGCCACAAAGGCGCCTCCACGCCATTGGGGTGGTGCCGACTGCCGACTGCCGACTGCCGACTGCCGACAACTTGTTTGATCAAATTACCTCTCTCTTGGAGAATTCGAGGGGAAATCGGAGTTGTAAGTAGCGGATAGAGATGTTTTGATTTGTGGTAGTTTCGGAGTTATATATACGGAGGAACGTATACGTAAGTGCAAATGACGTGGCAAGTTTGATGAGGAAGTTTAGAGTTATCCAATATATAGAATAAAATCTTATAAGTTTGGTATCAGAAACTTTTAATTATTTTTCTTTTGTCACAAATAATTATGATGAGTCAGCTGACGAACGGATAGCTACCTCATTATTATATTTGAAGACACTTTGGTTCATACGAGAATAGACATATATCTGAGTGGAACTTTTTATAACAAAGGTGCCCATAAATTCTCGTCTCTCTTAAAAACCAACAAAAAACATGGGAAGAGGTAAGTTTTGGTCAAACATAGACTGGTTTAATCCTCATCTACGTGTTCATAGTAATTCTTACTCTGTAAATATAATTTCCCCCATCAAAATAATCCTCATGAATGCGGTACTCAACTCATATCTTTTGGAAGGATTGTGCTGTTTGATCTGCGGACCAATTTGAGATATGCTAAGAATTCCAACCACTGGAAGAGCTTTTAGATGCCGAAGTCTTTACAATTTATAAGGAAATCGAGTGCAAATAGTGGAGAAAGCCATTTTTCGCTCCACATGAGAGCTTTCTCTAAATCAATAAGTACAGAACTGTAGTCCTACGATCACAAACAACTTAACTGCAGTCAACCACAAGGCATTAAAATGACAACATAGATGTTCGTATCTAGACCCGAGTGAACTTTGCTTTTACAAAAACATTACCACCCTATGTAAATACTGTAAGTTCCAGGCTTGAGGCACACAGAGACGGAATAAAAATATACGAGTGAAGCAGAGGAAAGAACTGTAGTCAGCTTCGTTATCACCCAGATTTGAACAACAAGATTGCCTTCGTCTCTATGTAGAAATAGATGAAGTGATTGGTCTCGTGCGTCACGTAGGAGCCTGTACCACCAGAAACAAATATGAAGATAATCCTTCATGGAATATAGTAAATAACTAAAAATACCATCAGTTATTACACTCCAAAGAGTAGTAGTACAAAATTACTTCATTCTATCAGCAATGGTCTTACACAAGCGTAGCATGACAATCTAATAATTTCAGCGAAAAAAGGCTGTGATATAAATGCAGCAAAATGGACTGTCATAGGTACATCAAACTCCATTAGCAACACATAAGTATCATGCAAATCATGAAGTTGTTATAAACCTGTAATGATTATGAAACAATAGAACGAGAGATGGAACTTCATACAATCCACAGAATATAGGCCAGCTAGCTGTATGTCAAGACCGAATATATCTCCTAGTATAACAAGGGTAGAAAAGGTGGTCTACTGAAAACTGAATTTTCTGGAACTTCCAAATGATTACGTGTTAAAATCAACAATCATTTTGTAGGTTTAGACTCCATGGTTGGTAGAATATGCAAACTTGATGGTTTCTCAAATGCATGATTCATTTTTTCCAATGATGTGCATCCAAAACTTGGTTCAGGCAGCATGTTATTTCAACATCTCTGAATTAGTTTACTTCTCTTTTGGCAACCAAATTACTCAATTTTGTGCAAAAATATTCAAGTTCTCTCATTGTGAAACCCTTTCCTCACTACCATAACATGTTCACTGGTGCTCTTGAGAAGAATGGTGCCACCCTAGCCTCAAGTGAAATTGTATATATTGGTTGGATAACCAACTTCTCCAAGAGGGTTAGCAAATAGAGAAATCTTGATCACATAATTTACTTTGACACTCTTATGAATTAAATGTTGGAAGCTTAAAAATTAGACTAAATATAGGACAGCAATATTCAAAGTGAAGATGGTACAGTAAAAAAAAAAAATGCTTTGACATTACAAAAAAGATACCAGAAAATTTTGAATAAAACAGTGGACTAAATAGCAGACCATCTCTACCAAATGCATTAAACCAAAACGCATAAATCAAATCAGTGATTGAAGTGACCGGCTACATTGTCTGTGCCGGTAGTAGGCACAAGCTACTTTGTAGAATTGTTGCCCAAGGCAGATCTGCTGACTCCCAAAAGTTCCAGCTGGATATGAGGATAATCTTATATATAAGAAGGGGAAAGGAAATGACAAGGTGACAGAAAGGAGGCCCAGGACAAGTAAAAAAATCCAATATTGAGACAGCAAATATGTCCAACAAGATACAGTTCATGGTTGTAAACACCAATTCATCAGAGAAGAAACCCAAACTGTCACTAGAACAAACTTTCT
Source organism: Typha angustifolia (assembly GCF_048772165.1). Taxonomy (NCBI): domain Eukaryota; kingdom Viridiplantae; phylum Streptophyta; class Magnoliopsida; order Poales; family Typhaceae; genus Typha; species Typha angustifolia. The sequence goes on along the minus strand of NC_133252.1, from coordinate 1,442,239 downwards.
GACAGTTGCCAGTGGTAGCTTATCTCTTATTTATGATATTCTTCAATGACTAAATGGACATACAACACAAAAACCAATGCTTACATTCAACATCAGAGATTCAAATATGAATTTTAAATAAATAATCTCTTGGAAATTCTCTTGACTCAGAAACATCTATCCAAGGAAAATCAACACATACAATAAAAAAAGTGCAGCTAGAAAGCCTACAATGTTCAGTAAAATCATCATAAAATGGTTGTAATATATCTCCAGATGCTTGATCAAATATAGGAAAAGGAAAAGCCATCTTGGTTGTCTAGGCACCTTTCTTAGGTGGTACATCTATGTGCCACTTGCGCTTTCCTAGGTATATGTCAAGTGTTTTGGATAATGTTTCAATATATACTATGCCCTTGAACTTCAACTAGCTACACAGATCGCCAATTGGACTCTAATGTTATGTGCTAGTCAGGCTCTTATTTAGTTATTTATTATTTTCTTTGTTGTTTGAGCAGTCCTAAAATCTCATGTTGATCTAGGCACCTGTTCACCAATCTGTCGCATAATATTCTAAAACCTTGATGTTGTTTTAAGTATCCAGGTGTCAAATTTTCTTTGGGGAGTCCCATCACTCTGTTCATTTTCTCTAAAGGCAGTATATACAACATAAGGAGAAATTTCAATTAAAGGAGTACCGTGAACATGATGAACACATGGAAATCTGATACAAAAAGAGTCAAGTGACAAGGACAAAAAGCTAGAGCATGACTGACAAGGCTAATAAGTTATCTAAAATATACACTGTAAATGGAAAAGCAAACCAATACTAGGGCCTAGGGGAAAGGCATGGCTTGCAAGTAATCACTAATATATAAAGCTTCCACAAATCTAATTCTCATATTTATCTTGATCAATGTACATTGCGGCTGGAAAGAGTGATAAAATAGTGTTCTTCTATTCTAGATTGCCTTTCATTCTCACAATGTACATTATTCATTCAATATGTGGTAGTATGTCAAGATGCAGATTACAAATTTAAAAAAGTACAATTGATTTTCTTCCTCCAGTCAACTTGTTCTCCCTAAATTAATGGGCACCAATACATTCTCCTATCATTTGAATTTCTTTCCTAGAACATCCAGATTCAGCAGTTACACAAAGAATGTAGTATATTCATACACAAGAATGTGAAAAAGGAAGTATGAAGTTCAACCTCTATTCAAACTGTAAGAAATAAAAAAGGTTCAGACTATACTTCTCAGGAAGCTACATCTGAATGAAAAATATCAAACAAAACGAAGAAGCATTAATGGATTGTACTATGTTGGAGATTTGCAAACTCATTAATCTACCAATTAGTTTTTAGGGAACTTCTATCTGAAGGGAACACACACATGCAAAGAATTGGACAAAAAAATATTTATCGAACAATAAAAAGAAGCATTAACCCATTGAAGTGCAGTAGAGATTCAAACTCCTTAATGAATCAGTTTCTGACAATTTGAGATAGTGAAATGAATACAATCTAGTCAAGATCAATTAACTTACAGGAAGAACAAATAATGATAAGAAAGATGTTTCTCGAGTTCAGATTAAGGTGAGCATCTTTTGCAGAAATTGACAACAAGATACAGTTTTTGCATCCATTACTACCAAGCACAAGAGCTCAATCGCCGATACCCACTTGTTGATTTTAGTAAAATGTATTTTTCAAATCTTCAGAAATGCCACAGAACCAAATAACAAAATATGGACAGCAATTCGGCAACCACATAATACTAATCTTAAAATAAGCACTATCAAAAGAATCACATCAATCACGTTGTATTTCTTCGGAACCACAGCATACAGAAGCATGCAAATAAAATTAACAATATATCACTACATACAGAAGAAGCACAGAAAACTTTGACTAAATCGGGCAATTTCTACCACTAAGGCACAGCAGGATGCTGATAATATAATCTAGACTAAATTATCTATAGAAGAAGCCAAGAAAGACATCGGAAAAGCCAGATAATTTCTAATCTTGCTAAGTACCAACTAATTACCCACTACAGACATTTAACCAGCAGTTTTTTAGAAAACAAAAAAGTCTTCCATGAAACCCAAGAACGCATCTCTCGAAACAGCAACAGTAGTTCTTCAGAAACAAAAAGAGAGCAATAGAGATCAATCAATGGCAGTACCAAAGTTTTTGCCAACGATGCAATGCCAGGTGGGTCCGTGGTTCTTGTCGAACTCCTTCTTGATGTACTCCGCTATGTCCTTCTCTACCGTATGCTTCTCGAACGCCTATCGCATTTCAAATGAATCGCACAATTAAACCCTAATCCGAGCAAGAAAGAATCGGAAATCGGAGGAAGGGGCAGAGAGAAAGAGAGAGGGAGAAGCAGCATTACGGCGCGGGCGCAGTCGAAGACCTCCTGCCGCATCTCCTCCTTCATGTCGGCGCTCTTCAACGTGATTTTAAAGGCCTTGGACGCCATAGACGGTGCCGCAGCAGACGCCGGCTTCCGGTCGTCAGTGGATCCTCTCAGTATCGCCGCTACGGCGCCTCCGGCACTGCTTCTCCTGCCCTCCTCCGCCATTTCCACTGTCTCTCTCCCCTCTCCAAGAGCTCCTCCTCCTCTCTTAATTCACTCGCACTCTCTTCAGATTACAGTAGTAGCAGTCCGTGTACTATTCGAGCCCTTTCTTGAGAGGAGAGAGAAGGTCCCAATTCCCAAATTAGTTTGGTTTTAGAGACTGTTGTATCCCATTACCCCAGTAAATATTAGGAAACGCTCACCGCTGATTCTCTGAAGGCGGAATGGCGCGATTTTCAAGTAAAACTCGTGCAGATTTGTGCGATCCATGGTGTTCAAACTTCACGACCAACGTGATGCATGAACATTGAATTTAGCAATCAAAATTAAAACTCAATGCACTTTTATTTTTCAACTATAAGAAATATTGAATAATAATTTTAAAAAATTTGAGTGAGCTTCATCTTGAATCAATGCCCATGGTCGAAGGAGTTGTCCTTCGAAAAAATTTCTCTGTCCGTAAATGACATCTCTCGTTTAGATCTAGAATTTGATTGGTTGCTGTCGATAAATTTCTTGAAAGATGTACGTGTATTCCATGTTCTATTATAATTCTTATTGAGGATATTATCTTTCTCTTCTTTCGTCTTATTTTTACTATCTCTTATATCTTCGGAAAAGTGAATCGTCTCCTTAGGTTATAATTATATTCGGAAAGGATCTTTCCTCTCGTGTTTATATATATATTTGCTTATGTCAACAATTTATTTTGACAAATAAATAATTAATAATAATAATAAAAAGAAATTAGAACTAGAAGGAAGCACATAAATGAAATGACAATGACTGAATGACGAGTCCTTACTCTTGCCCTCCACAATCTTTCTAAAATTTTGAAAGAAATGATTGAAGGCCCAAAAAAGTAAACCTATAAAGGTTGGCATTGCAAGGGATTGCAGATGCTGCAGACAAAGTAAAGTAGGAATGAACAGCCCGAATAAATGAATTGTAATGAGGAATCTGAATGTCCTGATGAGGAGAATTTTCAGCCAGTCAGGATTCTAAGATGTTAGTAAGAAACAAGAAGGAAAAAAGATGAGCAAAATTGATGGAGAAGCATAAGATTTAAGTATGTGTATGTACACGGTTATTGATGAAGGTGTTTAGTCTACATGATACACGCGGCACTATAATTTTTTAATGTCAGAGCTCGACACTGTGGAGCATCCTTTGGAGAAATAGAGCTCATGACATCTATCATAAATTAATAGACATCATGCATGTAAAAGTATTTTTATCATTAAAGGAGTTAAGCAATCAACTGTAACTTACAAACTCGTCCGAGCCAACACCAGCAGAGTCAGTCAAAAGAATAGATGTTAGATCTGACGACATGGGGATATCCCCTGGCTGCCCAATCATAAGCAGGCCTATTAAAAAGGAAAAAAGAAAAATAGAAAGCAAATTGGGAGTGTACCACAATGTGCTTTCCTCTTCTCTACACATCTTTACAAGGGATTTCGAGTCCGAGTCAACAATGATACGTTGAAAATGTCCCTCTGTCAGCTTTATGCTCAAGAGCACCGCCCGAGAGCAAGACTTTGATTTTATAGAGAATTAGGGAGACCAGATGGGCAAGCTTAGCTACAGCCCACAACAGATCGCCAGCAAGCAGTCCATGATCATTAGCGGAGATGATATCTCTCCTAGATACCACAATAGGAGTGTAAATGAGTTGCTCTAAAAAATCCACTCTGTCTTTCTTTCCAAATGGCCCAAATGGTAACAGAGAAGATGGCTTTAAAGAGCAGAGTATTGAACTCAGGGTTGCTATAAGCAGTCGATTACTGTTGATGATAATGATAAATCTCCTAGCATAACAATTACTCCCCAGAAATCCTTGCATTCCTTTCTTTCAAAATGGAAGCAGCGAAGGCAGCCTTGAAGAGAGTATTGATCTTCAAGTTGCTGCCCCGGAGCCGGGACTTAGTAATCCACTCCAGGCCTAAGAGCTCGCCCAGGCCCTGGGAACCTTGATAGCCTTAACTATGAACCCTCACACCTCAAGAGCAAGCCTGTAGAAAATAGAAATAGTGTGTCAAGGTCTCAACAAAAAGCTCACAGAGCAAACAACTATCCTCAGACCCAATCGTGAGCCAATAGAGGTAGGCTAAGGTAGGGGCTCTGTTCTAGAACACCTTCCTTTCCATAAAATGACAAGAACTCTTGGCTTAATGAGAAGATTCCAAATAGCGGGCCACTCATTCAACCCATAGGATTGCGACGCATATTGTAAGAAAGAGAAGATAGATTTGGCCTTGGCCTTGGCCTCCTCCCCCTTGGCATTAAAGTGTCTAATCCACCACCAAAAGAGGTAGAGATACTTTGAAAGGCTAAGTCACTGCCAAAACAATATCTCATCAGCATGTTTATGATTCCAAGCACCATTTTATATCAACAATCCCTCTCGTTTTCCAGCTAGTAGGGTCATGAAGTACCCCCTAAGTTTCTCCACCACAAAAAACTCCTGGCTCTTGTAGAATGGCATCTAACAGCGAGTCCAGGATCTACGTAGTCCCCATCTAGTAGCTAGTAGTAATAAGGAATAGTGGTGGTAAGAGTGGCCTTGACAAGGGTGATTCTTCCCCCAAGAGAAAAAGTTTGATAGCTTGACACCGGCGAACTCTGTCCACCATGTGTTTGATAGCTTGACACCGGAATTCTAAACCTAGAGATAAAAAAATTTGACACGAGCGACCGACCAACCCTTAAGATAAGGATTGAACCTTGCCAAAACTCTTTTGCAATGGAATTAATCTCAGTTGGTCACCCTTCAATTCCTGGTGGTTTGGGTTAGCCCAAGTGTCCATTCACACGCCTACACTTTTCGAGATGCTTCTCGTATATTCATGCCTAGAAAGCCATTGCTCACGCCAAGCTTTTCCTCTGTGCCGTCGGATCATCTTCAACCGCAACTGCAACATTCTGCTACATGCACCTAACCTTCGACAATCTGGTCGGTAAGTTTTAAGCGGTAGAAAATTCCTACACTTAATGTTGCAGATGATCTACACCCACACCTCATGCTTTCCTCATCGTCATCCTAAACTCGCCATTAAAACAACGTGCTTCTCTCTCCACTCCCACTTAATCCAAAGTTCCTTTCTGCCCGCCGACAACATGCCACGCGTCACAGTTATTAGAGCTCCACCCCATCACAAAGTCAAAGCTAGGTCTTTGGCCATTTGGATTTGGATGGCAACAAAAATATCAGTTTTCGAGCTATTCAAATTATTCAACGATACATCGAAAATCTTCGTCTAAAACAGCAATTTTTTATACTACTTTTCTCTTTCTATATTTAAAAGTTATTTATTTTTATAAATAAAATCCATTGTCTCACAGAGTGATTTAATTTATATATAAATGAGAGATTAATTTATACAGAAAACTGATAAATCTCCATTAAGAATCATTTTTTAAGATAGCGATTCTCTACGTAGTGCTGAACTTCGGTAGTTTTAAATGACTTCAAGATAGTATAAAATAGTTTGATAAAATACAGTTATCTGTGGCAGTAGTTTGATAAAAAACTCAACAAAAAGATCTACTCGAGATTTAGGCACCGGAAACGTATAAAGGAAGTGGACCCAAATGGAAACAAAGCCAAACCGCCCTAGTGTTTCTAATCCATATCATTCAGTCTGTTCTCTTTCATCTATAAAGTTAGAAACCCTGCCGCTCTTCATCTATCTGCAGCTCAACTCCCTCCAATGGTTGATCCAAGCTTTGTCATAGGAGTTGTGGGTTAGATTTTGATACGAATTTATAACTTTTGGTCTTCATACTAATATTGATGGCATGTGAGATAAGATTGTTACTTCTTCTTTTTTCTTTTTGTTGCAGGGAATGTCATCTCCATACTAGTCTTCACCTCTCCCATGTGAGTTCATATAATTGATTAATTTCTCCTCTTCTTATCAGTGTTTGATAGTAATGGCGACGTGCTACTTGCTATGGATTCAGTGGTACATTTGTGAGGGTAGTGAAGAAGAAATCCACTGAGAGCTTCAAAGGGATTCCATACCTAACAACTCTCTTGACCACCTCTCTGTGGACGTTCTATGGACTCCTCAAGCCTGGAGGTCTCCTGATAGTCACAGTGAATGGGGCTGGCAGTGCGTTAGAAGCCATCTATGTCATTCTATTCCTCATCTATGCACCAAGTGAAACAAGAGTACGAGATGCCTCTTCTTCTTCATTGGAATTGCTGTGCTTCTGATTGAATGTGTTTGTTAACTCTGGTATGATATCTGAGTTCAGGTGAAGATGGCAAAGTTGGTTGCAGTGGTGGACGTCGGATTCTTGGGGATGGTTGTTTTGGTGACTCTCTTGGCTTTGCATGGGAGTGTGAGGTTGCTTGCTGTGGGATCTTTATGTGCAGTATTGACTGTAGGAATGTATGCATCTCCACTTGCAGCCATGGTTAGCATATATTAAGCAATTTCTAGCTTCCTCATGATTGAGCTTTATATAAAGGAAAAAAAAAAAAGGTAATTAGTGTACGTATTAATTCACCCAATCTAATTCTCATGCAGAGGACAGTGGTGAAGACAAATAGCGTTGAGTACATGCCCTTCTTTCTTTCCTTCTTCTTGTTCCTCAATGCTGGAGTCTGGAGTATTTACTCGGTGCTGGTGAAGGATTATTTTATTGGGGTAAAGTTAGTTCTCTTGTCACTTTCTTTATTTCTCTGGGTTCTAATTTTTCAAATGAAACTTAATTTGTATTATAGTGATTTTATCATTAACTCTCTGTCCTTGAACTATAATTTCCACGACGCTCTACCAATACTTTTGGCTAATTACTCTTAACCTGGTACTATGGCTTATTTAACTCTATATAAAATTATAAAAATATCCTCGAGATATTTTCCAACACGGTTCTAAGCTATCCTAATTAACTAATATACCCTTCAAAAATAGGGGAGACAAAGGTATTTAAGATCAAAAGATAAAAACTTAATATCCTTAATGGGATATTTTTCTTTAGATACTGTTTTGTTAAGAGATTAGTTAGTTTAAGTCAAACCTTGTAAACGTTATTGGATTGTTATTTGAAAGTTTCTTTCTTTATAGTTCCTTAGAAGTTTTTTTTTAATCTCTCGTAGGTATAGATATCTCTAAATTTCATATTTATATATATACTTATTAAAACTTATAGTGTTTGCATGAATATTATTCAGGTTCCAAATGCCTTTGGTTTTGCCTTGGGCTCAGCCCAACTAATCCTCTACGCCGTATATCGAAAGAAGACGACGCCATCAACAACAAAGGCAAGGGAAAGAGATGAGGAAGAAGAGGGATCGACCCATCTCGTTGCCCAACTGGAGATGCCCCAGCAAAGGCACTTGCATAAAGGAGTTAGCCTACCAAAGCCTTCATCAGCTTCAAGAGACCATGGCTTAACTAAGTTTGTCAAGTCTATCTCCATGTATCCCTAACAGCTTGCTGCGTTTATGATATCATGGTGATGATGATATGCCCTCAAAATGAAGCATTTGCTACTTGTTCACTACTATGGGACTACCTATGAGGAGTGTGAGGGGATTCTATGAGATTGATTATACACTTGCTATTGCTATAGAGGCAATGGTTTTTTTATATACATTTTGCGATCTTAGCCCATTAGACCTGTTTATGATTAAAGAGGATGTGAAATGACTAAATTACCTTTACAGAAATATAGTCTTATGAGGATATTTGTGACGAAAAATATTAGTGTCAATAAATCAAATTTATTTTTAGCATTTGCATTGTTAGTTTTAAATGAAAAGTTTGATAGTTACAACTTAATCTAAACCACAAAAATTAGGCCAAACCACTATATGTGATAAACTGCAATTTGCTCATATTTGTTCTACAAGTAGATTAATTGACTTATAATTAGTCAAAATTTAGAAGATTGGTCATATTATAAAATGAGGTTGACCCTATAATTGTGATTCTAAGCAGTTCCAACATGCACTAAAAAAAAAAATAAAGAGCCTCTTTAAGGCAAGTAAAGGGCAGATTTGGTATCTATTTCAACTCTTTTTTTTGGCGTATTCTCGAATATATGTACAGTAGATGTAGTACGAGTTTGCTTAGATGGATATTATGTTAATTGATCGGATAATATACAAAATTTTAGAAGTTTTAAAAAATAGTAACTAATCCACGGGGAGAGCTGGAATTTATTAATTAATCATTTACTTTCTTAATTAATTACAAAGACTTAAGCAAAGCCATCACGTTCCAATGCCGTCACCCAAAAGAAATGCTCTCCCACACATCCAATTCTTCAGGATATATATATATGCACACACAACTTAGAGCATCTTCTTCTCCTTCCTCTCTACTTAAAGAATCCAATAGTTAATCTCACCTTCCCATCTCTCCCATTCTTTTCTCCATGGAAGCTTTGCTCTTCCTCATAGGAGTTACAGGTGAGTTCTAACTCGATCAACTTAATATTTTCTCTATCAAATTACCACTTATTTATTTATTTTATGTTTTTGGCATTATTTCATGCAGCTAATGTCATCTCGATCTTAGTCTTTTGTTCTCCAATGTAAGCCTCTCTTTAACAACTTATACGTATGTCACAAATATTAAATGGGTGCAATATATATCAATCTACCCTTATATATCTATGCAGCAAAACATTTTGGAGAATAGTGAAGAATAAATCAACTGAGGGATTTGAGCCTGCACCATATGCGATCACCCTTCTCAGTTGCTCTCTGTGGTCCTATTATGGAGTCTCGAAGCCCGACGGCCTTCTCATCGTCACCGTTAACGGCATAGGCGTCGCGTTCGAGGCCATCTATGTCACCTTGTTCCTCACCTTTGCTGCTCCTCCTCTGAGGGTACGTAAGGAGGTCGTCGCATCAAAATTCGTGCTCGGGAATTACCATGCATGCATGAAATATTTAGCTCTGATGGATGATCATCTTCTTCTCATGCTTATGTTAGGCGAAGACTTGTATATTGGTTGCGATATTGGAAGTTGGTGTTCTTGGAGCAGTGATAACAGCGACGAGCTTGGCATTCCATGGGAGCACGAGATTAATGGTGATAGGCTTTTTAAGTGCGTTTCTCAATGTTCTCATGTATGGATCTCCACTTATGTCAATGGTATGAGCTAAGCCTTCAATCCACTCACACTTTTAATTGGCAATAAATTTGTACAATGGAACTGTTCTTAAGATAATGTTTGAATAAGACCTGTTCTACTTCATTGAAACCTTTGCTCCACCAATACGCCATCATAGACTTGGACTTGGCCCTGATAATTATACAAAGAATCTTTTTGTGTGTGTGTGTGTGTTTGCTAATTAAACATTCTATTTTATATTAGACAAGACTTATCCAATTAATCCATCCGGATAGTGGGTTGATCTGGTAGTTCATTTGCGTATTGTTAATTATCTAAATTTCTAAAGGAGTGTTTAGAGGAATATTTTATATAGTTTTGTTTTGCTAGTCAGGCGCTAGCTAGAGAAGTCTTCTTGTGGGAATATAAGATTTTGCAATGGAATTAATTACAAAGAAATGGAAGTAATCCTGCAAAATAAAAAATTAACAATTTAATTTTTTGGATAAATGACTTGCACATCTTCCTTGGTCTCTCAAAATAATGTTGCTAATATAATTTTCTTTTTCATTTCAAAATATCCAACAGCAAACTGTGATTGCTACGCGGAGCGTAGAGTATATGCCTTTCCTCCTCTCTTTCTTCCTTTTCCTGAACGGTGGCATTTGGACAATTTACGCAATCCTAGACAAAGATATATTCATCGGGGTGAGCTTTAAATATTTTTTTCATGTAAAATTAAGAGAACTATGCTTCAATTATGTTGATGTGCTAAGATGAAGGAAATTCTATTGATTTGATGCTAATGAAATAGTCACTTAATTAATTTTTCAGGTGCCAAATGGAATTGGTTTGTTCTTAGGAACCATTCAATTGATTCTCTACTTCTACTACATGAATTCTAACTCAAATGAAGAAGGAAGGCCAGAGGAGGCACTATTAGTGCCCAATGGGATAGAAGAACAAGGTGAAGAGACCGATATTATCTGAAATTTGCGTAATTTGTGCTTGGAATTGTAACAAGCTACTCGTATCCATTTGAATCAATTTATGTTGAACACTGTACTACCACTAAGTTCTACCACCCTTCTTAAGATGTGAGTATTTATTCTGAAGACTAGTGCATGCAAGTGATGGCCGATGAGCCCAGGGATGAAGGTGAGAAATGGATATTAGGACATAAGAACAGTGAACAAGATGAAATTGCAAGGGAGTTGTATTGTGCTCATATGTTCCTTTTCGATTGATTGGAATCATTGAGCATTATACCATGCATGTTATATGAGATCATGTGTACATTATGTTTTTCATCTATTATTTACTATCATATTTTTGAGATAGTTATCACTTATGAAGTATTATGCTCATTCCATGTTTGATTCATGATACAGGCCTTCAAGTGCTGTGAAGGAGCATTCTTTGACTGGCTTTATCTAGTGAGGCCATAAGCCTCCTCTTGTTTGATTTATTTTTAATGGTTAGAAAAGGTGTGAATCTTCCTTTTATTGTATCTTATATTTTTACATTCAGAAACTTTACTCATTGTTCTGCTATCAATTGGTTGTTACAGTATATAGGCTCTTTGAGTTTATGTTATTTTTGGGATTATATCTCCTTAGTAATTTAGTACATTGCTAGCTATCCTAGCAAATAGTGTGTACTTTAATATTTATTTTTTTAAAAAGAAATATAATAATATTTGTAAAAATAAACTGACTCACTCTTTTGAATGCGCTATAGGATGCATAAAGTGATCCGATCCGGTGAACCTCAGTGCACCGAGTGATCAAATTATATATAAATCCCGATACATCAAGCATTTGATCACAATTGTATGTTAATAATATGATATATCGTATATAAATGTACTATTAATTAAAATTTTAGTACTATCTATATTTAGTGGGATACTATTAAATTCTCACTTCTCTCCAAAATAAAAAAATAAAAAATTTAAACCCACAACTGTGCCTTCAAACTTAAGCTTGTTTCTTAATCGGGTCAGTTTAAAGCTTAAAAAATCAATATTTAAGAAAATAAATAATTTGGTAGGACATAATTTTAAATAATTTTTGAAAGAACGGTGGTAGACCAAATCCATTTAAGACATGACAGGATTATAAGCAATGACATTGTTAGAACTAGTCGTAAAATAGATCTAGAAAAATAGGTAAATAGATCAACCAATTTGAACATTTATGAACTATAATTAGAACAGTCCAGTTAATATCACTGCCAAAGTCATTCACCCACTTAACCAACAATAAGGAATCACTGTAGAGCCAGTCTGGGCCATTATTGGGCCATTATTAGGCCATTGACCACAAGATCTAAAATTTGGGTGGCGATTCTGACATCCACTTCAGCTTCAATTTAATTCTCCCAACGACCACCAGCATTGGCTCTTCTGCGATTCACCACCTGTATTCTATATTAATCGTGGAAATTTAAAAGTACTTTGTTCGAGTTCTTCTGATGATTTCTCCTCTTTCCAAAATATAGTGCAAACATAGGTGGTAAAATGAAAAAAAAGTTGGCTACCTTCCTACCCACAAATCTAAAAATCCCAACTTCCATAATTCCGAAAACATTCTGCCACAGCCCACAAGGCTCACAACCATGTCTCCCCTTTCATTCCTCCTCCTCTTCCTCCTCTGCTTTCGCTCCGCCGCGGCGCTCTCACCGGCCTCCGCAAAGCCCTCGCCGTACGAAGTCCTTGAGTCCTACCACCTCCCCGTCGGCCTCCTCCCCAAGGGCTCCTTGGGCTACGACCTCGACCCCGACACGGGCAAGTTCAGCGCCTACTTCAACGGTTCGTGCGCCTTCTCTCTCGAGGGCTCGTACCAGCTCAGGTACCAATCCACCGTCTCCGGCCGTATCGCCGTCGACCACCTCCGCGATCTCCGCGGCGTCAGCGTGAAGGTACTCTTTTTCTGGGTCAACATAGTAGAGGTGAGTCGCCACGGCGACCAGCTTGGGTTCTCGGTCGGGATTGCTTCCGCTGACTTCCCCATCGATAACTTCTACGAGTGCCCGCGATGTGGTTGCGGATTGGACTGTGTGAATCTTGCGATATCAAATGGGCCGGATGATGTGATGAGATTAAGTGGGAAAGAAGTGATTTGATGCGTTCTTCCTCGATTGGTAAAGTTGGATGCTTCTGCTACCTCATATAAATTAATAAAGTAGTTGGAATTATTAAGCACGAGTATACTTTTTCTGTATGACATTTTAAGGTAAATAAAGACCCCACTTGATGAATTTGCCTTTTTGTTTGCTGATTTATTAGGCGCGCGAATTCTCTAGAGCAGTTTGATATTTGTTTGGTTTAATTGGTTGATTTACTAATTTAGTGATTATCTCAGTATAAGGAAATTTAATTGGAGACTTTTGGAGACTTGGCTCTTCTGATATTAGTGCTGTTTTGGCCATTTGGGTTGTGGTTCATGATGGTGGCTAGATTGTCTTCTCATATAAGACCATTATGCAGCAGTTGAACTGGTATTTTAACTGGGCTGTGAGGAGTTCAAGTGAGATTACAAGTAATAAAGACTAGATATGAAGGGCCAGTTTTGTTGATAGTATGGGGACAAGTGTAAGAAACTTAGAGTTGGTTTAGAATACACTGAATGATAGTAGACTATGAAGGGCTCTGAAGGCTTCGTTAGATAGTTTATCACTTGAAATTTGCATGTCATCTCTTCTGATTCCTCTTATCTTTTTTTCTTTTTCTTTTTTCTGAAGAAAAAACTTTGGTAGGCTAAGATGACTTGCTCAAGTCAGCTAGGTGCCCGAGTTGAGAACTTAATGTATACCATGTATGATATAGATATTATTACATAGAATTTGCCTTGGTACCAAAATTGTCAACTCTGTGGAGACTGGAGACCGCTAGAAAGAGAGGTCGGAGCTGAAGCAAAATACTGTACTAAATTGCTGAATTTGTGAATTCCACGGAATTCTGGTATACTGGAAGGAACATTGTTTTATTCAAAAGTCCCCTTGGCCACCTAGGCCCTGCTTATGCTTGCCCAGGGGTTGGACTTAGCAACTTGCACCAGGTTTAAGTACGAAGGATGACATTTAAATAACGCAGAATGTGTTTTAACTCCTTGTTGTAAGAATTATAATATTTCATTATCCAGGTTATAAGTATTCGTTATCTTGATTTGAAATAGTTAGCTTTATCACGTTCTTAGCTTTTGCTACTGAGGAGATCCCTATTGGCATGTGTACTGCCTGTGTGCTGTTAACTCCTCAATCTTTTCTAATTTCATTGGGATTTTACATACATTAAACTCCCTGTGTTTTTGTTATTTTCGTCTTCATACTATGTTTCAGAGGATATTGTGAAATCTCAAGGAAATATAGTAGGTGTTATGCTGTTCACAATGAATTGGTCCTTTTTATAGATATAACTGTATTTGTAGCACATGAATATTTTTTCCACAATTGTTAGCATTATATAACTCTATCGGTCATACACCAGCATAACCCTTACGAAGCTCCAAGTCTCTGACTTTACTGCTATTGTTTGGGGAAAGTCATGTTTGCCTCATTTTACTTCCCCACTTCCGAGGAGCACTTGTGGTCTGCTATCATCAACACTCTCAACCTAAATTGTCAACATTCATATTTATTCTTCGAGAAGTCACTTAGAGTTTGACTAGCTTATGCTTGAGATATTATCTTAAGTAATAGGTAAAACAGTTTGGCGACCTTATGCTTATGATTTCTTTCCTACAGTGCATGGTGGATAGGGTTGCATACTTCTATTTGCTATTAGTCATAGTGATAATTAACTGATCAAACAAGGCTCTTGCAAAGTTGTTGTACAATCTGCCCCCTTTACTTATCTTCGCCTGTTTGAACTATTTCTTTGCTGGTCAAGATTCTTGTGCGATATACGCAGAATATTGTGCTGCTAGTGTATATGGATGTTTCTATCTTAGTGTCTATAAGAATTTAGGTTGGTTATTCTATTTAATCTATTTCTGCTCCTCCTTGTCCATTGGCAAATTTTTCGATTTAAGCTCCTTCAGAGTGTACAAATTACAAATACAATTATCTGTTCTGACCAAGCTATTAGCTCAACAAATGTTTCATTTGAGCACAAACTGAGCAGTCCAAGAGGGTATCTTACTCAGTTATAGTTTGTAGGTTGCTATGGCATCTGGCTTTTACCATCAACCATTATTGGTGAAACCTGAGAGAAATAATCTGATATACTTAGTTAGGATCTTTTTTTATTGTATTAGTTGTTTATTTTCATTAAAATAAAATTCTTGTAAGTTGCATTCGAACACAGGTGGGTTGCGTTCGAACGCCCTTGCGAGCGCCTGCATCAGATTCGTAAATACAGAGAACGCATATTATGCGTTCAAACGCCCGCGTTCGCACATACAGAGAACGTTTTTTGGTGCGTTCGAATGCGATCGGGCGCGTTCGAATGCGATCGGCGGGAATCCTCTAGAATTAGGGTTACATATTGTTCTAGGATTTGTTGACTAGCCTCTATATATATGTGGATGGCAGCCAAATTTATTATGCTATTGGAGGAATATTGATTTCTTGCCTCCTATCTTCTCTCTAGACTCTTTCTCTCCTCCCTCTTCACCATCCTTCCACCTTTACCGTTGGCAAGGTTTCTCCTAACTTCTAATCTCTCTCGACTGTCGAGTCACTCTTCTTTGGGATCTCGATCACTTCGTTCTCTTCGTCTATATCTCTTAATCACATCCACCATCCATCTTCATCTCCATACTCATCGATAATCTTAATATCCACTCCACCCGTCACCACCACCATCACCCACGTTATTTCGTGTTTTTGTCCCTGCTACAGTTCGAATCTGTGAATGGCGTAAATACAAAAGTTGTAGATTAAGAAGTTACGGATCTAAACCAATTAATTTTGTAATTTTCTAACTAGGAGAATATTTGACAAATATTTTTTCACGGGTGCGCGGACTGATTCTTGTAATACATTCAAATCTTGAATGAATAGTTGCGTAGCTTATCTTTAGTTCCGAATCTTATCAAATGGTATCAAAGCTTATCAAGTGTATTAGAGTCTATCAAGTGGTATCAGAGCTTATCATAATCTGCTTATCATAATCTGGAACAACTTATTAAAAACTTCTTCTAATTGCTAGTATGATCTAAGATGTAGATTTTTGTCCTTTTGGATATTTTATAATCTCTCTCCATTTCTTTCTTATAGAACCTTTTGACCTTCATGTTAGTATTATATATAGCTTGAGAAAAGACCATTTAATTTGTTTTGAGTGTCTTTTGGCTGATACAATAGCCTCTCTGATTGATCATATTGTGCAAGATATGGTTCATTGGTTTGTTTATATTTGAGTATAATAAAAATAAATCTACTTCACAGTTGAGACAATCTAACCTACAGCATTTGTTTATGTTCATATCGCACTTTTGCCAATATTAATATTTCAGCTGACATAGGATTAGATTCGATAAACTTGTCCTTTGCTAATAATTGGCATGCCTCATATGGTAAGTTCTTATCTGCATGACACGGAAACATGTTTTTGTTAGTTGCCAATATTTACAATTAAATCAAAAAAGTAAATTTATTTGAGAGGTTGTGATGCTTATAGATTTGACAACAGATGCTTGCAGTTTAAATTAACAGAATATATATATTCTAAGGCCTTGTGTTCTTATTGTTTATGTTACTATCTTCAAATGATGTTTAAAAATTAGCTGATTGTATCAAGACTCACCAGATAAGCTTTTTTTATTTATTATTTTTTGAGTTGTTATTTCCATTTATATCTCTCAAAACACTCTTTGCTCGCCCTTTTCATCTATTAAATTACTGAAATTTTAATATGTAGTTATAGACTTGATCAATGGGAAAACTATTGATTTGGAAGAATGGTTTTTTGATTAAATTCATCTTTTTGTTTGGTATTTTTTTTATTTTATTCCCTTTTATTCTAAAAATTATGAGAAGATCATCTTACTGTAGGATAGTTGTTCTTTCTATTTGGATGCTATTTTTTATTTGAGAGTAAGATTATTGTCAGTTTGAATTTGGATCCCAAGAGATAGCATATTCTGTGAAATTACTAATTCAATATTATAATTTTAATCTACTATTTGACTTATATGGGATAACAAAATAAAATCACATTATTATTCTTAATAAAAATGTTTAATAAAAAATATAAACTTTTTTAAGTAGAGCAATACTTTAAATAAATATAAATAATAAAATATTAATAAAAAGATGAAAAAAATAAAAAAATATTTTTTAAATAAAGAGATAATTCTATAAATTAGTCGGGATTATAAAAAGCTCTAATATAATCGAAGACCAATCTCTGTTCCAAGTAGCCGAATTAGGCTCACCAAATATACTACATATATCTAAATTTATTATTTTTATAATATAGAATATATAATATCAAGTTCCTTTTTCTCTCTCACTCTCGGGATACAGCATCCCACGGGATGAAACGAGAAACAGAGGGTATACAGGCAAAAGTATCCTTTCCTCCCGTGACCAAATCACGAGCATGTTTATATATATATATATATATTACGACAATGTCTATATGGATTGTGTTTAATTTGATTGGTGCCATTATTATTTGAATGTGTCAAATAATCTCTTTTTTTTATTTTTTATTTTTGTAGAAGCATTAGAAAAATTCTTATGAAATGTTCTAGAGGTATTTGCACCATAGACTAATTAAATAGATGTAATATTATCGTAATGTAATTGAGTTGGTCCAATTTTGCTATGTGATGCTTTCATTTGACAGTTTAAAGAGGCTGAACAACGAAGCTTCGCTTTTACTATGTATCTAATACTAAATCTTTTGCAAATACCACCTCGTCTTATAGTTAAATAAACGTCATGCATTTATATTTTCAAATCTTGTACAAAATTTACAAGTAACACCTTATCTTTATTTCTTGTTATTACTAATGATCTTACCAGGCTTTAGTTCTAATAATGAAACCTGAAAGTCCAATGAGCACATATAAAAGAAATCACCACCAAAAAAAAAAAAAGGAAAAAAAAACCCAAACTAAGTATTACATTAATCCATCAAGTATCTCGACACAAGCACGTAATTTAATTAAGCCCGAGGGGAATTACCACAAATTAAAAAGGAGTTAAAAAAGAATTAATTAGTAAATTAATCCTTTCCTCCACCTCCTCTTTTACTCGTTACGCTCGACCCTTTCCTTGGAGAAGCGTCTTCCTCAGCTCTGCCGCGTCGACCTCCTGGGTCCTGTTACCCGGCCGGTAGTATCCGGTCACCGGATCCGGCACCCACGACGCCTTCGCCGCAGAGTCCGCCTCTCTCTTCGCGGCCACCATCACCGCCTTCTCCTCCGCCGCTCTAACCCTCGTCGCCGCCGAGTATCCCCTCCTGCATCAAGAGAGCTCTCCACCGTCAGATCAAGTCGAGCCCGCGTAACACATGATCGGAGATGAAGTAGTAGAAATGGTAGTAGGAAGAGAGGTTATACCTGTAGGCGAGGAGGGCTAGGAGAGCGCGCGCTTGAGCCATCGGGATATATGGATCGAACGGTCGGTCGTGCTCGGTTTCCTCGCGGCCGCGATTAGAAGAAGAAGCTCCTCTCGCAGCAGCGTGGAAACGCGATGGATCTTTGTTAGAGGAAGAAGGGAGAGGAGAGCTTCTATTTATAGGCGGAGGAAACGGGAGGAGAATCGAGAGGGAGAAGGGGAAACGTGCGGAGTCGGAGTCGTCGGTACCTCCAGACAGGTCAAATTTTGGGTGGGCCCGGAGTTTACGCGGGAGCCGTCAAAATGGCGCCACGTTTCAGGAGGAAGAGAAGTTAGCCTTTCCTACGGCGGGGCCCGCGTTGGTCTTATTGTGGGTTTTTTCTTTTAGAAAGTTTCACGTGAAGTAAGTCGGCGGAGTTTCGTGGATCCTGGAGTTTACTTGGGTCGTCTAAAGGCGGCGTCTCGAACATTCTTTCCTGCCAGTCGCTACGGGTAAACGAAAACATCCCCCAGTAAATATATTGAAATTTTACAAATACCACCCCATTTTTTACAAAGAAAATTCGCAATTTAATCCTGCAAATTTTCCCTATTTACAATAACCCCCTCTATGGTTCTGTAGCTGCCGTCCTCTACCTTTTCTCTCGTGTTAGAAAATTGTTTTATTTAAATCTTAATTAGGTGTCTTCCACGACTTGAGTTTCTCGCAAGTAACGGGAGAACACGTATGTCTATTGGCCAATTGGGAGTATATATAACGTTACAAAATATATCTACTTGTCTTATACAACATTATCTTAGGACCTTAATTAGTATTATTATTATTATTAATTATTATTATCTCTTGTTCTCTGTTACCGTATTATTCGTTCAATGTATTACGTACGTAATCTATTGAGTGAAAGAACTACGGAAGAGATATGGTCGAATACGTGGGATTGAGAAGAAAGTTATTCACCATCCTTTCTATAGTAATCTAGCATGATGAGTATTGACAGTTATTATCATAAATAGTTCCCATTTGTTTGTTGTCTAACATCTCGTTATCTACCCTTTTTTTTTTAGGTTTTTGGCCTTTAGTCACTCTTCCTTAGTTCAACAGTCCCTCTTATTCTTCTTCCATGGCTAATAACAATAACTTTATA
Organism: Typha angustifolia; assembly: GCF_048772165.1. Taxonomy (NCBI): domain Eukaryota; kingdom Viridiplantae; phylum Streptophyta; class Magnoliopsida; order Poales; family Typhaceae; genus Typha; species Typha angustifolia. The sequence goes on along the minus strand of NC_133252.1, from coordinate 1,422,933 downwards.
AAGATTCGTTTATATTCCACCCCACCATTAATTAGTCTTGGTGGAAACTTTATTTCCATATAGATACTTTTGTACACCATCACTGTTGATGGTTATAATAAGATGAAAGGATGATAATATTGTGCTTATATATAAATATATATAGTCTTATATATGGATTCCCATGAGATACTGGATGGAGTTCATCAGGTGGGTTGTGGAACGAAGGAGAAGTTGGAAGGAACGAGATTGAGGATTCCGCCAACAAGTCCACCAATGAGATCTTGGAGCAACTGCAATGCTGACCGAAGGATTCCGAGTTCAGGGAGAGATGCATCGCAGGAAGCCAAAGGGGTGTCCACAATAAGATTGCAGCTGCTCAAGAGAGTGGTTAAGGGCGAGGGTATCAGATCCAGTGACATTGCAAACACTCCGTCACTGTTCGTCGTTGCACTCGTTATTACTTCGTTTCCGCAAAGCAGCTGCACTGTAGCATCTGCATGGCATTCCATGCGAATTAATGGTCAGGTGATGTAGTAATTAGAATAAGAAAAAAAAGAAAGGGCTTGTTATGACTCTTGGATTCTCATGCATATAAAAGTTTTTAAGTTCTGGGCTAAGTTATTCATGAAAAGTGGCTAAAGTCATGATAATGGTACTCATGGTATCTCACCTAGTAGGTCTGGTGGTGGGATTCAAACTCAGAACCTTCTTCTCGGATACTTTAGTACTTTAAAGCTTTAACCTAAAAGAGAGTGGTAGTTTTGGTGTAGGCTTACTTGGGAACACAGGAGTAGCTGCTGCATTTATCGAAGTACCATTGCTGCATGGCACTATGCCACTAATGAGGACTGGACCAAGTTGAGCTTGAGCTTGAGCTTGAGCTTGAGCTTGAGCTCCAGTTACAGCGACTGCTGCTATCAATGCAAACACGAAGAGAGAGCTCTTCAAAGCCATGACTGTTTGAAGTTTTGCAGCTGCTTGTTTGCTAAATATTAATTGCTTGAATTGGTGCATATTTATAGGCTAGAAGAGACCAAGTGTGCTGCCGTTTTCTATGACCATTAGTGGATCCCTTTGCACCCAGTGTGGTTTTAATCGTTTTCGATGTACAGATCATTGGATCAGATTAATTAGATTAAGATTATCCTTGTCGCGTGCACTTGATGTAATTAGAACGTTTCATAAAGAAGCATCATAAGCAAGGGTAACCTTTTAGATGCAAGCATTGCGTTTCTCGTAACACTACTTTTTTTTTATCTGGAAAAAAAAAAACCTGACAAAAGAAAGGCTGAAAATGAAAAGAAAAGAGAAGAGATGAACAAAGTGGGCAATTATTTTAGGGACTACTTCCAGGATTATACTATGTTTTAATTACTTAAAATTTTAAAATATTAAAGATCCTAAAATTTTAAAAAAGTTAAAATATATAAATTACTAAAGCATCGAGTTTGAAAACTAAAAAAGTATTTGTTGGTATCTCTCTTTCTCTCACTCGCTCTCTCCAATTAAAAAATAGATAGTTTCATTTAGACATCTGAATTAGCATTATTTTTCATATGCACCTTCTAATTTTAAAAAATACTTTCTTAAACTAAGAAAAAAGAATACTTTATAGATAAATAAATTAAAAAAACTTTTCGGAATCAGAGATGTATATAGTAAAAAAAAAAGTTTTAAAAAGTATATACAAGAAATAGTGATAATCCAAAAGTCTAAGCGTAATTATCACAGTAAAAGATCTATTTACTTTTAAGTTTTAAATCTCTCCCACGCTTCACTCATTCTCTATGCCACTCACTCTCTTTCCCACTCACTCTATCCCACTCACACCCTCCTCTCTCTCTCTCTCTCTCTCTCTCGTTTATTGCTACAGCAGAAATGGAGAGCTAAAGGGAGAGACCCAGATGTTTACTTCAACGGATTTGCATCGGAGGAGTTCACCTGGGTGGAGTATGGCAGAGAGAGAAGGTACGTGGACGTCTTCTGGAGTCTCCCAACTCATTTCACTAACCCATTCGACGGAAACTAGTAAAGTTATAGACATCATTACAGATGACATCCAAAATCTTACTGCACACCTTCAAACATGTAAAGTTATTCATGTTTAAGACAATCAAGTAGCTAGGATTCAGTTGTAATCTCGGGAGGGAATCCTGTCTTGAGGAATTTATGCAGCTTTTGATCTCCGATGCTAAGCTAATAGAGCATTCTGTAACAGAACTGATTAAGGATCGAGTATAAATAACGGTTCTTTAGCTCCTCTCCTTTTTCTCATGTTTGAAAATTGTTTTATTTAAATCTTTATCAGGAACCTCCCATGACTTTGGGTTTCCCGTGAGTAACGGGAGAACACGCATGTCTACTGGTCAATTGGACTAAGTATATATAACGTTACTCAATTATCTACTAGTCTTAACTAGTATTATTATCTCTCGTTCTCTGTTACTGTATTATTCGTTTAACGGATTCTGTTATCTATTGAGTCAAAAGAACTACGGAAGAGATATGATCGAATACGTGGAATTGCGAATGAAGTACTTATTCAATCCCATTTGTTTGTGGCCTAGATCTCTTGTTATCTAACTTTTTGTTAGACTTTTTACGACCATTTTGTTATTATTTTTGAGGAAGGAAAGAGAGAGAAGTTGAGCATAAAAATAACTATTTGAAAAGGAAAGGTCGGAGGATCTTGGACGCAATTAACCCTTGTAAATAAAGAGGAATACTTTACGTCAGTCACTCTTCCTTATTCCAATAGCCCTTCTTATTCTTCTTCCATATGTGGCTAATTGATAACAATACGTTAAGATTCAGTACTTCTATTCCATCGCACCATTAGTCTCGGTGGAAACTTTATTTGCATCTAGATACTTGTACACCATCACGCTTGATGGTAATATATATATATAACCATGAGATGGGTGGAGTTCTTCAGGTGAGTTGTGGGATGAAGGAGAAGTTGGAAGGAGCGAGGTTGAGGATTCCACCGAGAAGTCCACCGATGAGACCTTGAAGCAACTGCAATGCTGACTGAAGGATTCCGGTTCCAGAGAGAGACGCATTGCAAGAAGCCAAAGGGGTGTTCACAATAAGATTGCAGCTGCTCAAGAGAGTGGACAGGAGAGAGGATATCAGATCCAGTGACATTGCAAACACTCCGTCACTGTTCGTCGTTGCACTTGTTATCACTCTATTTCCGCAACGTAGCTGCACTGTAGCATCTGCATGCCATTGCATACAAATTAATGATCAAATGATACATGCAGTATTTAGCACTGCTTAATTATTTGTCACCAAGAAAGTTGGTAAACGTTAGTATCACATGTGAATCTTGGCTTCTCATCTAAAAGCTTAAGCTTTAGGACTGAGTTAGGTTAGGTTATCCCCTTTCCCCCCAACAACCCTAATATATGGTACTCTTGGTACCTCATCTAGTAGGTCTGTTGGGATTCCAACTCAGAACCTTTATACTACTTAAAAGCTTTAGGCTTACTTGGGAACACAGGAGTGGCTGCTGCATTGATTAAAGTGCCATTGCTGCATGGAACTATGCCACTGATGAGGATTCGACCGAGCTGAGCTTGTGCTCCAGTTACAGCAACTGCGGCTAACACTGCAAGCACAAGGAGAGAGCTCTTCAAAGCCATGACTGTTTGAAGTTTATTTCCTCTGCTTGCTTAGCTCGTTAAATATTGCTTCAATTGGTGCATATTTATAGAGTAGAAGAGGCCACCCAAGTGTGCTGCCGTTTTCTATGACCATTAATGGATCACTTTGTAGCTTAAGTAGTTCAAGATTATCTTTGTTGCGTGCACTTGATCAAATTAGAATGGTCCTTAAAGAATCTCATAGACTATAGGGTAATTTTTTTAGATAGCATAACAAATTCGCTTAAGATGTTCTTGATGTACTCGGCCTTGTGTATTGACATGAGCTCGAGTTGGGCCTAACATACTCAAATTCGACTTCATGACTCCTGTCGTTTGATAATAATAATAAAAAATAATCGTGATTAAGAAATTTAACTAGGGAAATTAAATATCCGGACCGCGTGGAACCGTGGGATTTGTAGAAAAGCCTGATCCGGACCGTCAATTCGGGTGGGTGCTGGGTCCCAATTCCCAAACGGTCATTTGGTCAGCTCCCCTGCGCGTGCTATTCCATCACGTGAGCCTTGCGTGAGAGGTAGGGCACTGTCCTTGTCTCGGATGCCAGATTAAGGTGGGAATTTCGGCAAACCAAACAACGAAAGAGGAGAAGAAGAAGAAGAAGAAGAAGAAGAAGAAGAAGAAGATGGCCACAAAGGGAGACGATCTATTCCATGAATTTGGGGGGAAGGAGTAGAAAAAGTATCTCGCTTACTCGGTTTGATATCCCAATGGAATGTTGGCTGTTGCTTTGATCCAGTTTACTTGCAGTTGGGAAATATAACCTACTATTTTTCTTTTTCGTTTTCTTTTTCTGTAATTTTTTACAGGCAATCCGACAGGTTTTATAAGGTGTGAGGAACAAGATTGAATCAGATTCTCTGCTGATAGTCAATATATTAAGAAGAAATATATCTTGAGCTTTGGACACCGTTATCCATAACATCCAACATCTAATCAAGCTGTCGATTAGCTTAGCTGGCTAATAGAAAAGTAGGACTCAATTATACAGTTACATTTTGGGAGGGATCTTTTCTTGAGGAGCTTCTATGGGCTTTGATTTCTAGTGCTACTCGAGCATACCGTAACCAAATTAGTTTAGATATATATATATATATATATAGATAGATATAGTCTTTTATTTTTTCAGAAAGAGAAAAGGGGAAGATTATATGTATATTATATATTACTCCATTAACAGTTGTATCATTGCCATGGGACATAGAGGAGTCCCTTTATAAAAGGTTATCGTGTATGTTCTTTGCATCTAGACCTCGACAACTTTATAAGTAGCTCCTCCTTTCACCTAAATTTCAACTGAAAGAACCAAAAGGACAAGATATTCTTATCAAATAAAACTTGCAAGAAAAGAAAAGGAGCCATCCATCTACTAATAATTAGTTGCCAAATCTTTTTCATCTGTGAGGTGCCCATCCAACTGACATGACTCTACATGATCTCATGTCCTTTCTCATTACATATACATGAAATTACAAACAAAGCTCCACTGATGATCATTCTTATTTATTTATTTTTTTGTTTCTAAAATAAATATATTAAGAAAAATTAACAGCTCTATTGACTTTGCAAAAAAAACTTGATTTCAAAACTTTAGTATATTTGAAGCAGAAATAAAGAATATCATCGGTTATATATTGAATAGTTCAAGTTGGGTGTTCTTATCTTCAGGAGTCATCTTCAACAGTCCTAGTGCATAGAATAGAAATAATCTACCATTAACAAATGACCAATCACCATGATAAACAAATACATTTATATATACCAAGAGGTAGAATTAACATGGCTGACATCAAGAAAACTAATTAAGACCATTAAAGATAAACGAAATGTTCACCAAACCCATCCACTTACATATATACAATAAGCATTACGACAAACACCATCTAGCACAAACAAAGATGAGCAAAATAGACTACAAGACACTTCTTTATGTACAATCCACACAGCCCAAACACACATACATATATATACTACCGACTTACATGATAAGCATCTAAGAAAGAAACCCTCATGCCCTCATCCATTATTCCTACTCCTCATGAGCAGCAAAAAGAGAAAAAGTAGTAAGAGCTCATGAAAGAGCTCACACTTCAAAGGGAGGAGGAGGGCTCTTAGGCCCAACTGCTCTCTCATATGCATCTGAAGATGATTTCCTCCTCAGCCGGCCTACTCCTGGTCATTAATTACCACCATAAAATTAAAATTGTTACTTAGAGGGCATAATTTAGTACGAACTACTGAAACAAAGTAAGGCACCACTTATTATAATGTGGATTAATTAACCCAAATTGATTCATTAGCTTCATGTAATAATTCGGTTGGACTAAAGAGGTTAAAAATCTCCCATAGTAAGCTAACTCTGTAACTCAGCGGTTGGGTTTGATTCCTTCAACGGACACATTGGGATTGATATTTTTCGATCGAAATTGGACATAATTTAGGGCCATGATCGTTAGTTTTTTTTTTTAAAAAAGAATTCAATAATAAAAAAAAATCCCATAGTAAAAGTTGGAAAAAAAAAAAGAAGCTGCTTTACTGAATGAAGCTTCACCTCTTCCCCGACCCTAGTAAAAAAATATTATTAAACGATAGAAGTTCATGAGGGATAAATTCCCTTCGTTGCTCTAGATGCTTCCGTAGCGGAAGCAAAGGGCCGTTAGTTTACTATTTCTGGACAGTGTATTCAATTTTATTTCCCAAACAGACCCCACCGAGCGTCGTCATAGGCTATCACTGCCGCGATGCGAGGACTTTTTCGGCAAAGACAAAACCCCACTCACAGTAAATTTACCAAATTACCCTAACGTTTGGACCTAAATAGCAACAAGCTGCCATCGGGAAAACCCTCACCGGCGAACGGCGAGAGCGGCGGCGTCGACCCCGCCGGCGAAGACGGTGGCGTCCCGTTGGCCGGCGACGGGCAGCCCGCAGGCCTCTTGATCATGATGCTCCGCGTCACCCTCGGGGCCTCGTCGACGTCCGATCTCCCGATCCCGGCGTCCGCCGCCTCCCCTGAGAAGAAGCCAAGGAAAACCCTAGATCAGATGCGAGCCGTCCGATCGGTCGGAAGTGTGCGCGGAAGGGTAGAAAGGGGAAGGGGCGGAAAATTCCGACGGACCTTTGACGGCGTTGGAACGGAAGGAGAAGGACGAGTGTTTCCGGAGGCGTCCGAGGCCGGTGTCGGGGCGGGGGCCGGCGACGGTGTCATCCCAGAGCTGGTCGAGAAGGCCCATGGAGTTGAGAGTTATTTACGACGGCGGTACCCCTGGAGATCTAGATCTGGAGAAAGGAAGAGGGCAAAAGAGTGGGAGTGGGGGACTATTTATAGTCTGGGAGCATAGAAAGATCTGGGCCGTCTATGGATACGTGGCACTAGCGATGTGGTGGGCCACGTGGAGTGGATAAGATCGGTCGCTATGGAGTAGCAGCCGCCTAAGAGGTGGTGCCACGTGTTCGAGAATTGTACGGGCCTCACGTGACTAGTGTTTCCCGTAGGAGAGTTTTTTGAATCCTCTAAATATTTAGATATATTTTTTATCAAATTGCTAATTAGAACGAACGACTTGTATAATAAATAACCTTAGCGAGTCTTTTCCACAGCCGGATTAAATCTATCGAACGAACCAGTAGAGATGACTTCCCATCTTGTTTCAAATATAAATTGTTGAATTAGAAAGTGACTATAAAACACACTTTATTTCGTATTTAAGTTTTAAACTATACTAATGCTTAGAAAAAGGTTTGGAAATGCTAGTTTGGTCAAATTCCAAGGAGGATTGACGATATTACCGTCAAAAGGTGGAGTATAAGTAAGGGTGGGAGAGTTAGTGGAATGTATACAGAGAAAAGTGACAGAGATTGAATCTTTAGATAACTTATAAGTAATAATATTCAATAATCTATTTCCTTTTCATGAGTCATAAAGGACCTAATGAATAAAGCCAATAGCAAATACGCTTGTTGATTGCTTATTCTCTACACCCCAAATTAGTTAAAGGTGACTGTCATCACATACCTAACTTCCTGAACCCATAATTAGGGTGAAAAGCTAGTGCAATATTACTAAAATAATTCTTAGACCATCAACACTTGAAGATTAGTGGGAGAAAGTTGAAATTGTAACCACAGGAAGCTCCTCTTTATTTACTGAGCATCTTCCACTCAAGTGTACAGTGAATCCTAACACCTGAAACCCAGTTCGAGGAGAACTTGCTAAAGGTAAGTTCATATCCCTTAAAATCTGATCACATCTAAGGTGATAGTCTGGGAGTTAAAATGCAACAGACATTTGTTTTACTGATCCACTTCCAGCATCAATTCCCTCTGTTCTAAGAGGATTTGTGGCAAAAGCTACAGGCATGCATCAAAGTAGCTTCACTCCAGCATCTCTCATTGAATCTACGACGGCCTTTATCTTTCCATGGTACTTCTGTTCCCTCTTGAGAAACACAGACACAGCAGGGATGCCCTTGAGCAGCAAGCGCTCACCCAAAATCTTTCCAATCTTTGCGGCAGCAGCAACGTCTCGAGTGGATTCCATGCTTGGTCTTAGCAGCTTCTCTTGTGAGCTTGCAGAGGAGGCAACCGTTGCTGTTGGAGTGTGGATGACTTGTGCGTTGACATACTTGTTTGTAAAATGCATCTTCAAAACATAAGGTTTGAGAAACTTGGTAATCCTGGCTGGCCTCACTGGGGGAGGGATAACCATCACTTCTGCAGCTTGTGTTCTGAAAAAGAACATGCATTAAAAAAGAAGAATGCATTGCAGATCTCAAGGAGCGAGGAGCAGGTACCAAAACTTTGAAAAGAAAAGCACAAGAAGAAAGTTGCAGAAAGAGATATTAGGCAGTGACCATAAATAAATTTCTTTAAAACTTATAACCTTCTGTGGCCTCAAAAAAGACAGGTTCCAACCATGTGATTCGACAGACATGGCGACAACAGCAGCATAGGGTGGAGAACAGAGATCTTAAAGCTCCTCTAATTGTTTAGCTAAATTTTGTTTGATATACTAACAATCATACAGTTTATAAGGACAAACACACTGTTTTTAGGATAAACACTCCCAATCTAAACAGAATATTTGTTATCCAACAAAAGAACGGCAAAAAACAAATTAACCTTACCAGCCCAGACCCCAAACAACCTCACCTTGATCAATCTTAATGGTGCAGGAGGCTTCATAACTCAAGGTAATCATCTTTTAAAATTGAATATAAGATTCAGGTTTCCACAATTAGTCAGTTGCTACCTGAAACAATCTTGCGAAGAAGAAGCTTAGGAACAAAGTAAAACTAGCATCTCTAGAACACCTTCGGCTCACGGAAAATTGGTGCGGCACATTAAGAAACAAGATTTGCATAAACAATCTATAGTGTGACGGTTGGTCTAGGATTTCCCAGTAAGCTCCTCTATCTCCTAAACTATCTCCACATTAGAAATTCTATTCAATTTCATGGTAATTCACGAAGGGTACATGCTATGTGCAAAAAAATTGATTTTGATATTTTCTTTCCAACGCTTTCTCAACTTAAACTAATGGGAGAAGCTCAGGCATAAAGCATTACTATGAATAAGCTTGTTTTGGGGAAAAGAAAAAATTCAATCTTGGCCTCTATATCTCTCTTGTTGCAGATCTAATAATGATTAAAGTGATCTAACAAAACACAATCTGCGATTATACTAGGAGAGCAAGAGAGAGAGAGAGAGAGAGAGAGAGAGAGAGAGAGAGAGAGAGAGAGAGAGAGGAGTACCCGATCCAACTACCACCGGTCGCCGTCCACCTCCGCCACGGCCCGCCGCTCGTCCAGCCGCCGTCCACGACACGGGGGAGCAGTACTAGAGAATGCGCGGCTTTCAGATTTGAGATCTTAGGGTTAGGGCTACAATCTCTTTAGGGCTTTTCTACAAAATCTCCTACATTTCAAATATATTGTGAAAAGATACCTCCCTTCTAGATATTTGCAAATAGACTCCTCCTTTTTAAGGCGCAAAAAATACCTCGGGTGTTAAAAAATGTGTTCCATGGAAGAGTTCCATTGGTTCAAATTATTAGTGAGGATATTAGTCAGTAATTTTACACCCTTATTTGATCTGATTTGAATATAAATGTAAGTTGGATCCCATTTAATCCAACATATTTTCACCTCCTACTTTCTTTGCACTATGAGTATATACAGTAGGATTTGTTAGCACTTAGTAGTGGTGATTATTGGGCTCGATCGTCTAACCTTGGCCCAAGCCCACTCAGTTTTAACTTGAGATAGTAATGAACGGCTTAGGCTAGTTCTTTGCCCATTTGGTGGCTTAGCCTGAAAGCTTGACTCACTAAGTCTACTCGTGGCTCGGTCTATTATACATATCTATTCCTATTATTTTTCAGTGTCACATTAAATATTTAGTAAACTATTAGTATATAAGTATATTTTTATAAAAGATAAACTTCTTTATAGATAGATGCTCATTATGCTTAGTCCAAATAAAATTTAATATTTTTATAATGTAGGCTATAATTTTTAACCTAGACCCGGCTAGTAGACAGTAACAAGTTATAACATTCTAACTAACCTAAACCAAGTAATCGATGAATTGAACCATGAACAAATATTTAAGCCCGGCCCAATGATTACCTCTAGCACTGAGTTGAAAGCAATAGAACTTTTAAAAAGAGTCATAAAATATAAGTTAATTTTAAAATAATAATAATAATAATAATAGAGCCAGATAAATCATTAAAAACAAGGAATCATCTACACTCACAATGTGATGGCAGTTGTCCTCCAGTGTGGAAACATCCATAAATTTACAGGACCAACTCAGAATGAAACACACTTCCAAGTTCCAACAACAAAGTTTAAGTTTGCCTCTCACGCAACCATAACTTATCTGTCAAAATCCTCTTCAATCCAATCAAACACACCCCTTCTTTTTATTTCTTCTTTCTCTTTTTCTTCTTCTTTTTCTATATATATATATATATTTTAAAAATTTATGTTCTGATTCTATAAGATTGTCTTCTTCTCATTTTGTTCCCATGATTCGTGCAAGTCTCACACATCCCACCACCAACTCCCCCCCCCCCCCCCCCCCCCCCCCACACACACGCCCCATGTTCTTCTCTGCACCATTTGGAGTTCCCTTCCAAGAAGTGAAACTAAGCTTTTGTCAGATTAGAGCTCAATGATTCATTCACCATGTCTTTATATATTCTTCGTCTCATATGGAGATGATGACTAAATAGACTAGTATTGTACCAGATTTCTCGATCAGACTAGATAGAGAAAATAAAGAGATGAAAGTTACTCTACTCTTCTAAAGATAGTAGATATAAAGATATATAATTCCAATTATGCACTGATGACAGTATACATGTTGGTATTAAAAAAAACAAGGGGTTAGAGTGTTGCTTAGCTGTCTAAGAGTGGGTTTAATTGCTTCATAAGTTATCCCTAATTACGTGCTATTGTTTCTTCTTCGTTGGACATTAGTGTTGATTGATAAGGACTATCTAGAAATGCTTCTTGATCAAACTTTTAGGGCTCACGTGGATAGATGGGCCTTAGGATTTTAACCATTTTAACAAGTCTCTCACTCATGATATTATTGTACTATAATATTAAGATGGAATTTTAGCAAGAATATAATGTACCATTATGATATGTCGTAGAAGCTATGATGACCACTGGCCTTATAATTTGTGTCTATAATACCTACAAATATAAATATATACCATTCAAAATAAATAAATAAAGTTATATGCCAATATGGACATTTACCTTTCACATGAGAGATGAATGCTTGTTCATGTGAGTGTTGTCTCAATCACAGTGATCATGATAAAATCTTAAGAGCAACCACTTACATTTTAATTTTATTGAAACGAAAAATGGCATACAGCTTCTTCTTCTTTTTTAATTATTATTATTAATTTAAGGGTTTTTTTTGTAATATATATATATATATAATATTCCTATGTAAGGAGGTTTTCTTACAATAGGACCAAAGATACAGGTTGGAAATATATTTATTAAATGTATAATTCAGGAGGAACAAATGAAAAGTTTTAATTTGGAAGGGGAGGGAGGGGGAGTTGGGTTCTCCTTTTCTTCTATTATGAGTCTGAGAATTTCTATGAAACTGGGACGCAGGCAGGACCCCTTAATTTCTTTCCCCCAGCCACCATTCCATTGCTTCACGCCTCTCTCTCTCTCTCTCTCTCTCTCTCTCTCTCTCTCTAAACCAAACCCATTCCAGGACTCCTCTCTCTCTCTCTCTCTCTACATATAAATATATCGACAACTTTCTCTCTCTCTTTCTTCCTTTGTGTTGTTATAAAATGGGGATGCCTCTCCTCTGCTTCCCCTCAGCAACCATTAATTCCATTTACATTCGAAGGTGGGTTTAATTGGTTTCCTTCTCCTCCTTCTCCTTCTCCTTGGTGAGGAGGGCTCTGTTGGAGAAGCAGGGCACGTGCAAAGCACAACTATCTCTCTCTACTTCCTCGTGCTTTGCGCGTGCTCCCCTTCTCCAACATGGCCTTCTCGCCTCTCCAAGATGATCAGCACACCCTACAACTTGAGGTAATTTTTTTTATAATCTCATCTTCTTCCCTTCCTCAATGCTCGCTCGCCAATTAATATTGTTGCTAGTCTTTAGTTACCCATCGACATTCACCATTACTTACTTAGAAATTGCTTTGTTAATTTAAAGACCTACCGTCCATTCTTATGTGTGTGGATGGGCCACGTCCGTAGCAATGGCTTTTTTCTTGTATCAACTTCTTCTCTTTCTTTTTTTTTGGGGGGGGGGGGGTAGGTGGGAGGAGGAGGAGGAGGAATAATTTGGTCATAAAATAAGAGTTAAGTTGGTCAACCCACGAGGTCAAAACGGTCAAAGAGGAGAACGAGTTTGACCTTATTCCTTATTATTAGTGTGGAATTCGTGGGAGGGTTGATGAACGAGTCTGACCTTCCTTCTCTTTAGGGATGAGATCGTCTACGATTCCAAAAGCAGGAATTTCCTACAACGGTTACTTGGCAGGCATATACTGTCTACTGAAGTGCTCTTCGAGCGCCGATAACACGTGTTAGGTTTTTGACCCGTAATCCCTTCACACGTGTTAGGGTTAACAAAAGAGTGTATTATTTTGATTTTTTTGCCTTACAGTTGTATATATAGACGTCTAAAGCATCAAAAATAATAGAGGGCGTCAGATTTAGAACCCAGTCGCTACTGGCAGTGCAAAATACTACAGAGAAAAGGCCTATCATTCACTTGTTTGAAAAAAGAGAGGATGGAATACCACTTCACTCTGCACCCATAATAGAGAATGTTTACATACTCTTAATTTACCACCAAACAATGATTTCATATCACAATGCCATGCTATTGAAACAAAGTTGGCTTTAAAACTCATCTACTGCTTCATCGTGTTGTTCCAGCCCACCAAAAAGGTTTGTCATCTCTTTGGATGTCTTTTAACATAACGTTTGCTAAAGGAAAAGAAACATCTAAGATAGGGAGATGCAAATGGAGAAGCAAAGCAATACAAGCACTTGAGAGTCGGACAAAGAAAATTGATAGCTAATATATAATGTTGGAGTAAGTTACAACATTTATTGGAGAATCAGCCAACTCTTGAATCCTCTCCGCTTCCATTTAGTAGCTCTAAAGACCAAGAGAGCATTGATCTTTCAACCTGGACTAGTGTCCAGCTTCGGTGCGCCTTGCTTAAACAAGAGCACCTGTGCAAGCTGTGGCAGGTACAACTTCGCCATTCTTCTTAGCGGAGCTGTATTTCTTGGTGATAAACCTGAAATATTCACCATATGTTTAGACAGATGCAAATGGGTCAGATAGTGATCACGTGGATTGCGAGAAAATTCTACTGGAAGTTGCAAGAAATTATTAACAGTTTACAGTATGTTAAAAGAAAAGAATTCCACTACATCTTATCTAATATGATTTGAGATACAGATAAAGCTAAAAAGACACATTAACGAAATGAGTGGCTAATGTAGAGAAAGAAGCTTGCCACATTTGTGATATTCATGTTCCATTCTACCAGAGAAGAAGAGAATAAAGGAAAATGGCAGACAGGCTACCTGAAGAAATCTCTCCATAACAATTCAAACATGAGCCAGTTCATTCCACTATCAGAGTTACCAGTGCCATTCTTCTGATTTGTTGTAGCTGAAATTGCTCTGAGAATCAAAATAGCATATCATCATGTAGAAAGGTAATGAAAATTATACTGAAGTTTTGAAAAACACTTCTTTTGTCAATAAAAAACCACGCAAACAAATAAAAAAAATATCCTACTAATGAACCTTATACCTATTTGCAGTCTTCTTCAGTTCCTCATACATGAAGCGTGGAGAAAGACATCCTGTAGCAAGCCATGGTGAGATTTTGCAAGAGAAATTAGCACCATATATACTACTATTTTTGTCCCCTTTGTTTGGTTGGGTCTGACATTCAGCTGCAAACTTTTTCAATCTCTCTAATGCTTCAGTCTCACCACCCACAAGAGAAGAACTAACAGCTGGTTTCCCATCCTAAATGATAAGACATACATTTTGGATCAGACACCTTTAAACTCATGAAAGAGGATATTAATTCTATAATTATCAGAACCAAACCAAACATTAACCCAATTAAAGATCGAGTCATTAGGTACTAGTTCAATTAGTAGGTCATTTGTCAGACTGATTTTTTTAAAACTTTAAATATTAAATGATATATTTATAATTCTAAAAACTAAAAAATCTATAAAAGCAATAATATTTGTATTTCTTCCAATATTTAGACATTTTGTAACTAATATTAAAGTTCAAGTACATCAAATTATGTGACTTACACTTTCAATTTTTTAAAATATAATTATTTTTAATTTTAGGACTAAATTACTCTTAGGATAAATAATAAATAGTTAAATATGAAGGACAACTACTAGATAATTTTGAAAAAAAAAGAGCAATCCAACCAGTCCGTAGAAATCTGTCTGGGTTGTATGGTTCTCTTGTTAAACCACCAGGTCAATTGCATTTCTAATCCTATAACAAAACCAAATTGGCTTGGTGATCGATTCACCGATCGACTACTCAATCAGGTCTGGTTTGATAATTATAGTTAATCCACATGTCACACAAACACTACTGTACATCACACCTAAAAGTGAAACAAGCTTACAAAAAGTGTGCTGAAAGTTTGAGGTCATACAGAGTCAGGATTTATTTAGCAATTATTTCTTATAAACCATAGCAAAACCATCCATTGGAAAATATTGAATTTGACTCTGGTTAATCTTCATTACTCACATCTACAAGATTTCAACCATCTTCTCACATAATGCAGTGTGATGTTGGAATTTGTTAGTCATGCCTCAATCATTTAACCATCATTTATTCATTGATATATCCACATGGAATCTACACTCACGCTAGTCCCTAGTAGGAAGTTAATGTTAAAATTTCAGCAGAAAGCCTGGTTAGTGCTAGTTATGGTTACTCAAAGATTAAAAAGGATAAAACTTATTATGAATGAGGTAAACATATGACTTCAATGAATATATTCATGGGATTGATAAATGATACAAAAGGTGTCATTTTCATCTGGAAATTTCAACTCAAATTAAAATTTATTCACAGCAAGTCCATTGATAAACCACTATCAAGACAGGTAATAATGAGCACAATAACAAAAAAAAAAAGTATATTTGCAACCAATAAGTAACATATTTGCCACAGCCACCACACAAAGACTAAATAGTTGGTATTTAAGTACAGATACAGTTTTGCTTCTTTAGTGATCCCAGAAGGAGGTTCCCAATCAATGATTGCAACCATTATTTTTCTGTGAATTTGTCTTGCTAATCTTTTCTATTTTCCCTTTTAACTCTTATATGAATCCCAGATATGTGATTCTCCACACTCAACCATGAACAGTATTTAGCCAAATCAGCTTTAGCAGAACTAAGCAATGAAATCTTGTATTGGTTGACTTTATCAGCTAGCCTGGAGAGTACAATAATTAGCATATGAACTTGTCATGAGTGACTTAGGACTTAGGAGATTAAGATGTCAAAGATAATAAAATGTTTAACCAACAAGGCCATCTGTGAAGATCCTAGCACGAGAGCTAGTTATCATGAAATTATTCTGGTTTTGGTAGAATTTCCAAGCAAGTTAAAGAAAAGGTGTATATACATAGGTTATAAAACCAAGCTTTAACGAGTGAATCATTTTGCTGCATTTCAGTGAGATGGGTCCCTGAAGTACCTGATCCTAAACCCGATAGTAGACTTCATCTCACATCTTAAATTGATCCTAAACCCAATAGTAGATTTCATCTCACATCTTAAATTACACGATCTTCAAGTTTCTATTCAACTTGATGTGAAAGTTCAGGTAAGAGGTTCCGTTAAAAACAGCATGAAGCAATGGATTCACCTCATCATTGCTTTATAAACTTATAGAAAACAAGTGTGAAGTTGAAGCCTCTGCATTGCGAACTAGTCAATATTCCAACTTATCCTTCACACCGAAGGTATAGACACATCTTTAGTCCCTAAATGGCTCAAATAAAGGTGCCACAGAGCTAAAAGTTGTCTACCCTTTTCTCCGGCAATTTAGCAAAATGAAAGAATAATTCTTTCTGCCTAAGGTTAAAAAGAAGGTATAGGATTTGCAACAGAGGTGATAAATTTAGGAGAAACCTGAGACATTGCCGATGCCGGATTAAGCCCAAGCTCGGTCAAGCTCGGGAGCTCCCCGGGCTCCACCCCTCCCCTTGCCGGCAACCCCTTGATCTGATCCAAGGCCTCGATCGTCCGCCTCACAGCGACCCCCTTCACCCTCTCCCTGAACCCGCCATAATTCGACGGCATCTGGTCCAGCTCAAATGGCAGATCATCCACATGATACAATGTGCTCCCCCAGAAGTACTTCACCTCCACCCCCTCCTTCTCCATCGCCTTCTCCACCCTCTCCTCCGCCCTCACCTCATCGTGCGACACCTCGCGGTGCGCGTACACCGCATCGGCCCCCACCGATCTCGCCAGCTCAGGCAGCACCGTCTCCGGCCGCCCGATCCTCACGACGAGATCCGACCCCCGGGCTTTAAGCCCTTGGCGGAGGTTGGCGACGGAGTCCAGGAGGAAGGCGGCGCGGAAGGGCCCGGTCTTGTCGAACCCGGAGGAGGATTTGCCGTAGTCGCGGGGGTCGAAGAGGTAGACGGGGAGGAGGGAGAGCGAGTCGGCGCTGGCGGCGGCGAGGGCCTGGTTGTCGTGGACCCGAAGGTCGGCGCGGAACCAGACGACGGCACAGCGGCGGAAGGCGGCGGGGTGGGAGGGGGCAGCGAAGCGGCGGTGGAAAAACTGGGAGGGGGATTGGAGGAGGGAGTTGGAGAATTTGGAAGCGGTGGGGTTCTTCTTGGACTTAGGATTGGAGGAGGAGGAAGAAGAGGAGGCGAGGGAGGTGATTTGGGTGGGGATCTTGAGGTGGGTTTGAAATGGGGAGAGGGAGGAAGGGGAAGTGGGTTTTGGGGAGGGGAAGAGGAAGAGGAGGTGGGAGGAGAGGGAGAGGGAGAGAGAGGAGAAGGGGAGTGGGGAAGTGGCGGAGGAGAGAGAGAGGGGGTGGTGGGGGGTATCTTCTTCTTGGGATGGAAAGTGGGAGTCTTGAGTTTCGAGGGTTTCTGGGGTTTGGGGAGAGGGGAACGGTGGGGAATGGTTGGGTTCCATGGGGAGGGGGAGAGGAGGATGAGAGTGGCGAAAGATGGAGAAAGAGAGATTAGAGGGGGAGGAGAGGAGGAGATTGGGTTTTATTTTTTCCCTCTTGGGTTGGTCAGTTTGGTTGGGTTGGTTGGTGGATATGTATTCTATCTGTTTCTTTTAGTTCCTCGCTACTATTGAGTTTTTAGAATGTGTACCAACCAAATAGGGTTGGTGGGGATTTTTTTATTTTTATTTTTCTTCTAATATGTATGTCTAGTAATCAGGTTCCAATTGAGTCGGATTCATATTGAGTTGCAGTAGCAATGTAAATATGAATACTGACTTAATTATTAAACGAGTTATATAAATTATAAATGGGTTACTCTTAAGTTATTCAAACTTATATAAATTATTTAAATTATAAATAAGTTTTTTTTTATTATAAATAAGTCATTTAGGTGATAAATAGATTATTCAGATTATAATTAAGTTACGTTGTCACAAATAGATTGACAAATCAAATTATAAATAAGTTAAGATAATCAGCATGAGTAGAATTAAAATTTTATTCAAAATGTTTCTTTGTTTTGACATTAGATAGATGGGAGGCTGAATGTTTCAAGAGTAGATAATTAACTTCCTCGCTCCCTGGCCAAGGACCAGGGCTCTAAGCTACCTCAACAAATTCCCACAACACTCAAATTTCAACATAAAAGCTTCATATCCTTTAGAAAAAAGGAAATGGGACCTTAAACAAACTAGAAATTCTTCACACTAGTTCCTGTTAATTTAAGTTGACATCAAACATCCAAAAGTAAATGCCAAATTTGGGCCAAAGGTAAACACATCATTAAAGATATGTAAACATTCTCTCGACATTCCTTTTCCATGTAGAATGTCAGGTTAACCAGAGCAAATCCAACAGGAATTGGACTAATAAGTGCAAAATTATACCTTCCTGCGCACAGAGAACATATATTGACGCAATTCATTTAGTAATCAAGAATGGAGCAGCACCATTCCATTTCAACTCTGTAATACATGACAGATATGATAGGGGGAACCATTTGGCAAGACTTTGCACAGGTGCCTCCACCAGGCCCTGACTTCTGGTACAAAAATCCAACTGCTTAATGGACACCGATAAATTAAAAACAGAAAGATTTATCTAGTGCTCAAACAAAGAAATAGATTATGGCGATCTAAATTTTCCAGTCTGGTTGAAACTAACAAAATTAGAACCAAAGTTTCAAAGAGGAGGTCTTAGTACAACTAATCTTCCTCCTCGCCCTCGTTCTCTGCAATGTTGAAGTACCGGAGCTCATAGACATTGCGGTCTTTGTTGGATGCGATCACCCTCAGCCAATCCCGAACATTATGCTTTTTCAAGTACTTCTTCGTGAGATACTTTAAGTACCTGAGAGAAACAAGAGAAGATCCAGTAAAATACGATTGCAATGAAATTAGCACATACAAAGGGCAAACGTCAAGAAAATAATATCATCAAAATATCAAATCATAGCCAGAACTTTTAACTGTCTTCAAGCTCTAAGATGAACATATAAGATTCAATGAAGGGCTGGGTGAGGGGACTCGTCTCGTCAAAGATAAGATATTTTAGCAGTTTATTTTGAGCATAACATGAGAATTCTTCTTACTATACAGATATGCTCCTTATTCCTCACTTCTCACACAAACAGCTTTGCTTTCCATCATCCGAAGTTCAGGATTGGAGGGATTCCTATCCATTGACATCAACTCCCGCACAGAACTTTCAACTCCCTTTTTTTTTTGATAAAAGGCTTTTCAGCCCTGTTTCATCAACTCCCTTAGTTATCTACTTACAACTGCAAACTTAACCACTTTGTTCAAGGAGATAATTCATACACCTATGGAGTCATTACAAGCGGAACTTACATTACAACAAACTAAATGAAAATAATATGAAACTAATTCGAAAATGGTGAACACCTGCTCTGACTAAAAGATCACTGGGCAAAATTATAGTTGATTCACTGTAATAACCTTGCGAGTTAAAGCTATCACAATTAACAGTACGACTGAGCCCATAAAAGGTCACGTCTATTTATCACCCAAAAAGATATTGTTAGAAGTTATTATGACAACAAAAGAGGACCAAGTTAGCAATCAGACGACTAGTTACATCAAATCCAACTATATTCTACCAAAACAAAGATAATCTATGAATTATAACAAGCAAAATGCAAAGGGATGCTTTTTAAACTAGTGTTTCACTGAGATTTAATCATCAGATACTTGAAAACATTTGGGACCCCAACGTCATTGAAACCAATAAATTACTTACCCATCAAAGATATATCATGCTAAGATCTTAGGAAGAAATTAATAGAACGATTCAAAATTACAAGTTAAGATTTCGATAAGACCTCTTGGAGAAGGGCCCGTCGGAGGTGACGGTGATCTTGCTCTTCTCCCGGGTGACGGTGACAGCATCGCCGAAAGCTCCGGCCTTGCCGCCGGCAACCTTGATCCGCTCCTGTAGGAACTTCTCGAGAGAGGCGATGTCCATGATCTTGTCCTCCACCGGCTTCCCACAGTCGATGACGAAGGTGGAGCCCTTCTTCTTCCCTCCTTTCGTCGCCATTGCGCTCGCTCCACGACTCATCGTTCCTGCCTTCCTCTCTCCTCGCGGCTAGGGTTAGGATTTAGGGTTTCCTGAAGGCGGGCGAATGGGGTCATGAGGATTACCTATATAGTTCTGTAGATACGATACGATATTCCGCAGCTCGTTGTATCTAGTATTCCACTGAAATTTCCGACGGTGTTGATTCGTTTTGGGGCATTAGGAATTCACAATGCCCTTGTTACTGGATGAGGAGTGTTTTAGTTATGTTGTTCCTAGGATGCACGCATAAGACAGGGATTAAGTTTGCCCGGGCTTATTTGAGAGTTGAGACGGGTCGGGTCCGTCTATAAATTGGGTCGGGCCGACATCGACAGTTAAAAATTTACGATGCATTCTAAATTATCAATGGTATCCCCTTTTATATATGCGATCAGAGTCATTGGGTACTTGTTTGATTTGTGATTAAGTTCCGAACTTAATTAGTTAATTTTATTTTTAGCCTTAATTTATTCTTAAGAAGTTCTTAGTCATCGAGATCGACAAAACCATCTATGCTCCTATAAATTATTACTTTGCATGGATGCTCTTGAGGTTAATGAAATTTTAACGATTCATGTTTTGATACATATATATATGTCAAGAGTGGAATATATGTTTGTTTAAATAAGATATTTTAGAAAGGTATATGAATACATAGCCTCCATTTACTTAGCTAAAAGAACAGAATATCAATACAGTCGGTTAAAAAGGAATAAAACATCCACGTCTCTAATAGACAGAATTACCAACAAAAGCCACCCACTGTAACAAATTCAAGTGAAAGAAGAAAAATAACATATTGTAACAATAGACATATAACATGGTAATCTCAAGTAAACAATCAACAACTAGTGCTTCATAGCTACTCAATCTGTAGCACTAGTAGCTAAGCAGTTAAAAACTGATGAAGAGCTAGCTCATCTCTTTTGCTATTGCTTCTCTCTTGCTCTTTATATGTAACATTGCACTCAATCAATGGACATCTGATGCTGGCTGGTTAATTCGAGACGACCTCCGATTAAGCTGATCCTGTGCCGGTGTTGCTATGGTCGCCAAAGATGCGCTTGCGGAAGTCGGAGACCATCATCGGGAGGCCTTGGCGGAGCGGGATCTTGGGCTCCCAGCCGAGGAGCGTCTTGGCACGGGTGATGTCGGGCTTGCGCTTGTGCGGGTCGTCCTCTGTGTTAGGTCGGAACTCGATCCGTGCATTTGAGTCAATTGTGTCCTGCACCACCTTGGCCAGTTCCAGCATGGTGAATTCACCTGGGTTTCCTAGGTTGAATGGCCCTATATGCTCCCCTTCCATCAAGCGCATCAACCCCTCAACCTATTATTCCAATTTGTATCAAAACAACATCAGTAGAACATTGCAAGTATTTCTGCGCTGCTAATATCATATTAACTCATCGCCTACTCTAAAAGAGTAACCTAAAAGGGAGGGAACAGTGATTTGATACTTCACCTTCTAACACTAGTAATATTCTCTTCTATATATATAGTAGCCTCAATAAATAAAGACTTATGTTTGTCCATTATGGCACTGCCATTCTCTCATTGGCTTGATTGATGAAGACAAACCTCAGACTATAAACCCACAAATGTGTTATTATTTGTGGGGGATCTCCATCTAGTTTATTTAGGATGAGGACTGGTCTCTTATGGAAACAAAGGCAATAAAATTTGGAGCAATACCCATTGATATAATTTGTCCTGTTTAGGGTTCACCAATTTCCATATGTTCAAACTTTAAATGTCGAAATTAGTGCTAGGTGGTCCCTAAATACACAATAGTTTTGTTTGTAACGGTGAGTACTACAACATGCATTTAGAATGCACCAGGCATTACAGTAATATGTGCAAACGAAATTATAACACGTCTCATGAAATATTATGGTTGGTTGGCAAACGAATGGGTCCCACTTTTTTTTTTTTTTGTTGCACCAATCCCAGGTTATGAAACTAGGCCACGAGGCACCAAACATAGACAAAATTTATAAATTAAAATTAAATTTTAAATTTAAAAAAAAATGAAAAGAGAAACATAGAAGATGAGTAAATATACTGATTAAACTAACTCACCAGATCAGAGACATATTGGAAGCTCCTTGTTTGCTTTCCATCACCATAAACAGTCATGGGCTCCTTCCTCAGGGCCTGAAATCAAATAAATTCTTAAGACTTTCTTCATAAATATAAATAAAGACAGGTGGTTATTAAAAAAAGGAAAAAAGAAACCCCTAAATATTTAAGTTAGATTCCCACCCATCAGACTTAGGACCAGTTGGAATAATTTAGTACTAATACTACTTAATTCTAACACAAATAATATATTAAAATCAAGAAAAAATTATTAAAAAAAAAGAATTAGAGGAGACCAACCTGGGCGACAAAGTTGCTGACGACCCGGCCATCATCGATGCACATGCGAGGCCCATATGTGTTAAAGATCCGAGCAATCCTCACCTAAATCCACGAACATTATAGTTAATCAAAATAACGCTAATTAATCTCCTAATTAACCAAAAGGGGTTGCACACTAATCACCTCGAGTTGCGCCCCACGGTGGTAGTCCATCGTCAACGTCTCCGCCGTCCGTTTCCCCTCGTCGTAGCAACTCCGCACCCCTGCACCCACCGCCACGTGTCGGTTTCAGCCATACAGGAGAGGTTGTACTACTACTACTACTACTACTACCACTACAAATACCCAACCAACTACCCAAAGTCTGAAAGACTAAGAATATTTCTAGAGTAATTAATTACCGATGGGATTGACATTGCCCCAGTAGGATTCAACCTGCGGGTGTTGCAGTGGATCGCCGTAGACTTCGCTTGTGCTTGTGAGGAGGAATCTGGCACCCACTCTCTTCGCCAGCCCAAGCATATTGAGCGTTCCTACTACGTTAGTCTTGTAAGAATCTACACGAGTTAAGGGATCCAAACCAAAATAAGCTGTAGATCTACGAAAGATCATCAATGAAAGCGAGATTTTATCGCCCAAGTTGGTAAAATCGAATTCCGATCAGGAGATTAAAAGATGGTAAAAAGAAAAAGAAAAGAAAAAGGATATGATTGTCTTGACTGGGTTGTACTTGTAATGAACAGGGGATGCCGGGCAGGCGAGATGGTAGATCTGATCGACCTCGAGAAGGATCGGCTCGACGACGTCATGGCGGATGAGCTCGAAATTGGGCTTCCCGAAGTGGTGCATGACGTTCTCCTTCCTCCCTGTGAAGAAGTTATCCACCACGATAACGTTATCCCCCCTCGCGATAAGCCTATCCACCAGATGGCTCCCCACGAACCCGGCCCCTCCGGTGACCACGATCCGTAGCCCCTTCCTCTTCAGGCCGAGCGGCACCTTCCCCCCTACGAATCCCCTCGCCTCCTCGTACACCGACCGGTGGCTCACGGTAGCCGTGGATCTCTGCGCCAAGCCCACCATCAGGTGGGTCGCGGCCGCGGAGCTCGCGGCCGGGGAGGCGCGAGAGGCGAAGGAGAAGATGACGGAGGTTACCACGATGCCCAGAAGCCCGAATAGGAGGCGTTGCTCGCCGAGGAGGTACCGGACTGGGCGAGAGAGCCACGGGAGGCGCTTGGGGGGCTTCGGGGAGTAGCCCTCGGCTTCTTGGGGCTGGGACTCGTGGCCTCGGTAGATTAGCTCGGAAGCCATCTCGAGATCGAGGCGAGGTTGCGGCGGCGAGGAACCGAAACGTAAAAGACGAGGGATCTTATTTGTAAATAGGCAAAACACCGGGGGCTTGATTTCTTAAAAGTCCCCCCAGCCGGAGTCGCCGCGTGGGTGGTCGAATTACTGGAGAGGAGGAGGCGAGATTTATAAAGCAAAAGAAGGGGGGTCACGTTCTAATGCTCCGCCGGATCAGAAACAAGCTATCCGCCTACGGCGTTTCCTGACCGTTCGATCAATCACCCGGTGAATGGCTACCCACGTGGACTGCAATGCCCCTCGGAGGACCGCTACGTGGACGTAGAGCTGTTTCCCGAGTCCTGACCCAGAGTTTTGTTTTGACTTAATTAAATGACGGAATTACCCCTTTATTATTGCTGGCAAATGCTGTTATCTCTTAGTTTAATGACCAAACTGCCCCATGTGGAAGTTAGACGAGCATGTCCAAGTTGGCGCCGATGGTGATGACGTGGCCCATGTTCCAATTATACCCCTCCGGAACTTTTTTATGATAATTAATTATAATTAGGGTTAGAGATGCTCCTATCCTATCCTGTGGAGATCTAAAAGCCACTCCTTTTCATAACAACTCCTCTACTAAGTAAGATTCCACATGAGGAAGGCGTCATCCTTAACCGATTGCGATCAATTATTTTTCAATTTGAGGAGAAGCTTCTTTTGGTGAATAAAATTAAAAAAAAAAGAAGAACAAATTGGGTTGACTTTTGTACCACTTGGCACGTCCTGTTTGATATGAGACGGAAATTTGCACTAAACCCCACCAAGAATTATAAAACACACCTTTTTATTCTTTTGTGTAAGTAACCGTTGCAACCGCAGACTTCAGATAGAACGCTTAAATCGTCCCTTTGTGCTCAAAGCTTCTCTTTATATTTTGGGTGTAGATGCATAGATTCAATTATCAACCAATTCGGATAGAATTAGTAGATATCGTTTCCTATGATTAAGTAGGTGATAGAATTAATTTTAACCTCAAATAATTATTATTAAGAAAATTATTTAATAATTTAGTGACTTAATTTAACGGTTTAACTCAATTGATAGTTTAACGATACAGTCAATTTAGAGAAACAGTTTGACAGTGTAATAACTTAAAAAATATTATAGTGATATATAATTTGAATTAATAGTTCATCTATACATATAACTCAAAATTTAGACTATACAATTAAATTTTAGTGGAGCAAGTAGCTTTACATCCGAGAAGAATTTATTCTCTACGCTGCTCATATTTAGTCTCGTCCTTCGAATGATAAGGTCTAATTTGTAAATAGTGACAGGACATGGTCCAATCTAAAAAAAATGATTGTGAGGTGGTGGGATCCAGTGAGTTGGTGGGTGTAAGTTTGTGGTGTGGGCCCAATCATAGGATGTGATTTGTGTGGTTAGGTTGGACTAGGTGTGGTTTGGGGAGATTGATCGAGTCATTTGTTTTGTCTCTTTACTCCTATATATTTGGTTGCTAAAAAATAGAATTTAAATTTATATATATATATATATATTATTTATTTAATTTTTTACAAATAAATTTCGAAATATAATCTCTTTTTTAAAGATAGTACTTTAACGGCCCACTGCATTATCCTATATACTAACATATGAAATTAAGAGCTATTTTGACATTATCCAAGTCAATCCTACTTTCTTTTCTATATGATATAATCTCAAATAAATTTAATCCTATCTACTTAGAAAGGAATATATATTATATATATTATAATAATAATAATGAAAAGAAATAATAAGCTACCTGGCTTGAAAAGGACTCAAATTTTTGAGTCTTTGCTAGAAAGCAAAATTAGACACGTCTTTATATAAAATAAGTCATTGGAACTTAGAAGAGTGCTTGTTTTAAATCTTTCACAAGGCATTAATTTAATGTTGACAATGTCTAATGGATAGTAATTGATAATACTTTTCATGTGTTACAAGTAATGTGATTGCCTCCTAACATTTATGAATGATTACTTCTTAGAACATGCTAATTTGACTACATTAAATTAAATAATACCAATTTCAACACTTAGCTAGATTATTTTTTGATAAATTTTTAATTTTGTTAGAAAAAAATGAACGATATATTTAAAATATTTCTTCGAGCTGATTAGAGATGCTGCGATTATTAATATAAAAATTATTTTTTAAATCTATCGGCTCTTCATTTTTCCACAAAATACATAGCTTTTTAAAACAAGAAATAAAATATTTTTAAGTAATATTGGCATCTTTTTTATACACTGCAATATAGATTAATTTATATTGATATTCATTATACACGCCGATAAATAAACGTTAAGAAAAAACTATTACGACAGTAATGTCTTCAGTAGCTTAAATTTAAATGAAGATATATATATTTTATTTATGTGGTTGTAATTCACTTATCTATAGATGATATACCTCCATTAAGTCATTATTATTTATTTATTTTTTAGGGCCCATATTAGATTATGAGTCTTAATCAGCTGTGTACTTTGTTTTCTTGTTTTTATTGCATATCACTATCTATACTTTAGTCACACATTTTTTTAGTCTAGAAAAAGACCACTTAAGAAATATGTTGCAAAAAAGAGAGGAATTAATTAAGAATAATCCTATGGGGATAACTATTTTTTGTTGTAAATATGTCAAAAGGGAGGGGATTAATTTCTCCAATAAGACTAACAAATTTTTTCTTTTTAATATTCTTCCATGAGATGAGATGGCATGTAAGTGTAATCATAGAAGAGCATTTAATATGTGGAGATAAAATAAAAATATAGCAAAGAGGACTATAAGGAAATTCCCACCTCTTCTCCATTGTATTATAATTTTTGTGCACATGCATCTCACATGGTACATGCTTAAGTTAATTAATCTCTTTAATCTCTTCTCTTTTGAAATTAGAATACAATTACAGCATGTTCATATAAAAGCATTGGTCTAGAATTTAGCATCTTAACTAGAAATAATAACTTTTAATGCACCGCTAATTGCGGTCCATGATTGAGGGACCGGTGGACTATACAGCGACGAAAAGAAGATTAGAGACGAAAAAGATAAGAATTAGGGTTCTTACTGAGTCAATACTAGTGCCTAAAATGATAGAGACTTGCTGAGAATATTAATGAGCAGTATTTTGGCAGTTAGCTCTTAGTTTTGGATGTTTGGATTAATGTGGAATTTCTAGCATGGGATTGTGGTCCTTGGAGGTCTTTGAATGCCTTCTTCTTTTAATCTTTTCATATAAAGGAGGCTAAGGAGTATAAGTTGTTTGGTGGTCCTAAACTTCAATGTGTGGAAGAACAACACTATGAAAGAAATGAGCATAGAAAGAGAATTCTAATATCAACAAGAAAAGGTTAGTAATAATGTACAAAGGAAAATTTAATGTTCATTAAAAGAAAAGGGTTTGTTTTTCAATACAATTGTTACTAAAATCATCACCTCAGTCAAATCTTAATTACTAAACTAAACCTAAATGTAAGTTATAAAATAACTACTTTACTCTTGTATAACTTGTTTATGAACGATGGTCTGAAAATTATACAATACTATTTAATATCATATTCGAAGGATAGATTTTTCTATACAAGAAATAGAATCGACGATAAATATATCTACTTTGAATTTAAAAAAGAGAAAATATTTTAGTTATTTATATGCAATTGAGTGTATTGTGTTGAGGTGTTGTTATAATTTGTATTTAATGGAGAGGCTACTGCCATTATATTTTCCAGCATAAGGTTTCCATCATGATTAATTAGAGATTGCTACATTGCAACTACCTTGTGACTTGCTAGATACTAGAAATGAAACTTCTTTCTCTTCTATAGTACATAGGATATGAATATTTTTAATCAATCTTTGCCTATCTTTTCTTTCAGTTATTAGTTATTGATGTGTTAGATAACTAATTGACCTAAAACTAAAACTATTAAGTAATAGACTCATAATATATATTATATTTCTTATCGAGTCTCGTGCAATCCATTACTTATACCTTACCCGAATAATACTTCCTGAAAAATAGAGAATAAAACTAGGATCATGAGATTTGAACTAATATCGTTTAGAAAAATTAGCTCTGATACTATATTAGATCATTAGTTAATTCAAAAACTAATGCGAATCATGTCTTTTAACATACTACTCATGGGTGGATGTGGGTCAATCTAATTAGACAATTAAAATTCGACTTTTTTGAGTTTATGCTTAGTGCTCATTTTTCATCAGCAAAAATTGGGACAATTTGTCTAGAGATCCTCTTATCTTTTATTCCATTCTTCTTGATGATATTTGAAGCTTTGAACAATCGTGACTGGAGCCCACTGAATCAGACTGATTGCATATTGAATTTGAATCAATCTGGCTTGGTTTCCTTTACTTTGACTAATTCTCTGCTCTGATTTCATGGTAATGCCAAATTATGGAGGACCCCAAGGGTATGAACAATAATGCAATATGACCACTGTTTGATTACTCCATCTAATCCTACATCACAATTCAATTAATTTCTCAAATCATAAGCAACATTGATGTTTCAACATGTCCATGTCATGTGCCCTAGTTGAATTAATCTATGTGCTTAATTTTTCACGTGTCAAAATAGAATATCTAGATACAGCTCTTAGGTTAAGAGGGAAATGTGACTATATATTATTTGGTAGAGTATACAATGACATGCAATTGCATTAGCTGAAGAAGCCTCCTCTAGTGGCCAAAATATTGCATGAGTAATTTGTTGTTGGGTATACTTTTAATACTTTAAGTATATAATCTGTTTATAGTTCACATTTAGTCAGTCTTTACAAGGGTTGTGAAAAGAGTAAACTACATATAGTTTAATTTGATAATAGTACAAGTAGTTTAATCCAATTTACTTATGGTATGAGACCCTCCTTCCTTAGTTTCATGAGGCAAAAGGGTTTCTTTGAAGGTGTTTTTCTTTTTGATGAAAAGCTCGTAGGTAGATTAATTGTATTAAATAGGAGATATTTTGAAGAGTTCCTCTACTAGATTGTGAGTAAAGTTTTGCTTTATTCTTTTATTATCTAATGATAAATAGTTTTATCAAAAAGATAGAAATCCTCCTATTTATCCCTTCTATCTTTCCTCTCTGATCAGACAAAAGAATAAACTAAAATAAATTCTCTCCAGCAATTCCACATAAGAAAGCAATTTTGCACATTTTAATTACAGCAAGCACCTGTAAAGATATATTCCTATTTTTTCATGAGACTTCAATTATTTCTCTCATAGACACCATGGAATGATACAAATGATTCTCTGGTACATAAAGAGGAATATTTTAATCTTGTGATGCAAATGCTTCATGTGCATCAGTGCTTATAACATTATCAGACCAGCTAATATGCATGCATAAAGCCATACATCAAATATAGCTTGTCCCCCTCTGAATCCAAGTTTAACATGAAGATTAAGAAGACAACCATTCAATTAAGCAAAGCAAATTTTACTTAGTGCTGGATCTCTTCATGCATCTGCCCTCTTATTTATTTATTTATTTATCTTACTTGATTAATTCCTAGATCAGTTTATACCTCATTAACCAAACCTGTATGAAGGGCTTTTGTTCCTTCCAGTTAAGAATGAGAAGCAGAGATGGAGAATTTTAGCACCATAGATAGAATATAAACAACAGGTTTGAGGCAGAGAAGAACTAACTTCTCTTGATAAGAAAGTAAAGGTCACATCGGGAAGAACTAACTTCCCTAATCAAAGAAAGTACTTATGAAAAACAATTATCAAAGTTAAGAGTTGCTTGCTCTCAGCTTCTAATCTTTTTGTTGGGGGGCATCCACTGATAAGAACTGCTTTGTGTACTGGTGAACTTTTGATCCTGATCCTGACTGATGATCATAGTACTCGACCACCGCAGCTCCGGCTAATGCAGCTAAAGTAAGAGCTTGAGCATGTAATCTGTCAATAGAACAAAAATAATTTCTTCAGATCCTGTCAGGATGGTAATGCTTTAGGGTCGGCGATAAAGTTTGTAATTTCCAACAAATTACTATACAAAGACTCTTCCTCCTACAGTTTGTATTTGATTGTGCAGGCTAAGAAACAAGCAGTCTCTCACCATACAAGTATGAACATCATGTTTACTTGCACTTGATCACAAGAAATAGATGGCCTCCACTAAGGCCTCAGTGACATAGACCTTACTGATACAACACCAAATTTCTCTAAGAAATATAACTGTACAGTTAAATTTCTCTAAGAAATATAACTGTGCAGTTAACAATTTAGACTACCATTGGAAATTAAAAGGGAAAAGGGAGACGCCTCAACTCTAACAAAATCTATTGAACGCATCCTTGTGCTGTAAAAAGAAACCTTCAGAGAGTACATGTGTGTTCTGAAACCCTAATGGCATAAGAAACAAAGGCACATTCAAAATGGTGGACTCCTGTCAGCCCTCTACTGAGATTAGAAGGAGAGAGAGAGAAAAAAAAAAGGACTGTCAACTCTAACAAGCACATCTTTGTGCTGTAAAAAGAAACTTTCAGAGAGTACATGTGTGTTCCGAAACCCTAATGGCATAAGAAACAAACGCATTTAGACATTCAAAATAGTGGACTCCTGTCAGCCTTCTACTGAGAATGTTCTTCCTTAGACTTTGGACTAAAAACTGATCACAACAAATTTATGACTAATATTTAAACAATCATGAAGGATGACTATGAGGTATCATTTCTGATAGAGCTCCAAAGTTGGCTAGAAAGCTGAATGCCTGGATCATATGCAAACTTTAGAAAGGCTTGAGAGTTAATTTGAATTTTCTTATTTATTGTTAATTTTGAAATTTAGCATATCCTCAAATCTTCATACAACATCAAATCAGGCAAGGTCAGATGGAGCTCTAAAAGACCACAACATGATTCCCCTCTGGGCTTACATATAGATATGGATACATTTAAGAGTACTGTTATGCAAATACGATCACCTTTTATCATAGAGAGGATCTTGTATTTAAAGTCTTTCATAGCCATGCTTTTATCAACATAAATGATTTGCTTCTGCTGAAAGTAGACACAAGTACATAACCTGATTAACCCAATGCGTTGATGCTACAACATCAACACAAGCCAATGCAATTTTAATCCATTGCATTGTTGAGTTGGCTACTGAGAGGTGAGAACCAACCTGATATAGGCTTTGGTCGAGCTATTGTTGGGATCTTCTATAGGCCTTCAAACCGACATAATCAAAAATAAAAAATCCTCTCTAGGTTGTTTTATACCAAAAATAGGCTAAAAAAAAGAGAAAACAACACTTGGTTTCTGCATATAGGCATGTACCAATAAACTTACAGTTCTTAGCAAGTTATGTCATAATGCAAACATATTTATTAAAAGGATAATTGTAATATCTATATAAAAGGATGTGATGTGGCAATGTATCAGGATTCAGGAGCTTTCCAATGAGCCAAGTAATGTAGGCTAGGCTTGTAATCATCAAGCTAGTGTGAGTGTATTTGGCACGATCCAGGAAGAACTTATTGAATTCAACATTGACATTTATTTGTATCAAGATATCAACTTGAGGAAGATTAAAGTTCTGTAATTGGTACAAGTTTGGTGTACACCTACACTGATAGCTTATAAACATGGTGGGTGCTGTGTTACCTCACTACTCCACCACATCAAAAAGCAAAGTCTGTAAACCTAATCTGACATTGAATTATCTTTATGCAATCACTTCCCTTCTCCCATTTCTAATTTCCCCTTGCTCTAAGAAAAGACAATTTTGTTCTCACTTTTCTTTTAGAACGATTTATTTCTGGTCACTAAACTCTTATGGTTAGCATCTACCAGATGCCAATATTTAAGCAAATTAAAATTCTTTGTTATTCCCAAGCAATAAACAATCATCTTTCACATCCACAGACATATAGTCATGATGGACCCTC
This sequence comes from Typha angustifolia, assembly GCF_048772165.1. Taxonomy (NCBI): domain Eukaryota; kingdom Viridiplantae; phylum Streptophyta; class Magnoliopsida; order Poales; family Typhaceae; genus Typha; species Typha angustifolia. The sequence goes on along the minus strand of NC_133252.1, from coordinate 1,391,302 downwards.
TAAATATTTCTCCTTCCTCTTCTATTATGCAGATCAATTTTCTCAATGAAATTGAGAAAATTGACTCCTTTCTCAATAAGCATATCCTTATAAGCAGAGATGCTTATTTATACAAGTTTTCTCAATGAAATTGACGCCTTTCTCAATTAACTCCCCCGAATTAGGAATTCCCCACAAAACTTCTTGACAGATAAACATCAAAATATCTGCTTTTCCGAGATAAAGGAGGGAACTTTTTGTAAATTTCTCTATCCACTTGCGCCTAACAAATATCGAGTTATGGGCAGCCAAAAGATCAAAACCCATCTATAGTAGAAAATCCCCAACTAGGCGTTCGTATCCGAAACAAATTTATCAATAAACCCCAAATGAAACTATCAAATTAAAGAGAAAATCGAACCTTGCGTGGATAATCTTAACACTGGGCTTCATATTCGGCCGAGACCAGTTGTACGCGATCGAGCCCCCAATTCCAGTCAGCCAAAGAGACCCTGAATGCCAAAATATTTACTCATATAAACAAATGGGATACCCAAATCCCTTAAATAAAAGTATGAAAAAAAATCACCAAAAAAATTCAAAAGAAATGGAAAATCTTGGAATTACCAACGGCTCGAAGCTTATGCTCGACGACCCACTTCCTCAACGACTCCATTGTGGTTTGGTTCTCCGCCATTTCTGTTGGCTCCTTTAATTGCAGGGGAAAGTTTAGAAGAACAAAACGAAGAGAGATGGAAGAGAAGACAGACCGACGTCTTTATTTATAGGTGGAAAGCAAATCGTAGTGACTAACGTGCGCTGCTGGCACACACCTTTAACGTTCGCCCATACGTCAGCTTGCCCGACACGGACCAGAAGGATACGTGATTTCGATCCAAAAGGAAGTTTAAGAAAAGCATCTTAGAACCCTATACACCAGAAGCCACGCGTCCGGCTTTACACGTGTTAGTAAGCTAATGGCAGATATAGCCGATTCGTGTAACCTCTTTTTTCTCTACCAGCGGTATTATACCAAGCGGTGGGTGGTATCCGAAACCGGAGGCACGAATGCTCGGTTTGACCTGTTTACGGATTGGCGCAAAACTTTAGGATCGATTTGAAAATAACACGACACGTGTCTCCTTTAGCTTTTGTTTATTTTTAGATATTTTAGATCTGGAAGCGATTGCAAATTTCCCTTTGCAATAGGGCGAGTAGCGAGTTTGATATTTGTACGAGCTCGCGGATTCAGGTGATACTATGCACCGGTTTATGGATACCGGAGTACCGGACAATAGAATATTGCTACTGGTGGACCTCGAGATTCGTGCTTTGGCCCAATAAGCCCATATGCAAGGATAATGGGCAATAGCATGGGCTAATTTCCCCGAGAAGAAGCGAGCTGGTTAATAAGATCCAGTGCGTGGGTAGTAGCACGAGTGGCGTTCGCCACCTTCTTCCTCACAACTCCCTCCGCCCTTTGCATCCCTCCAGCCCATCGAGGCAAGTGACTTGGTTCGTCAACGCAGCACTGACCCACGTCTCCACGTTGCTCATCTGCCATCCAAACGTCTCCTCCTCCAACCTCGTCAACTCCTCAACGCTGTCTCGGAGTTCGCCGACCGCCTCCTCGAAGCAATCCTCGCAATCCGCAACCGCTTGCCGCCCTACGCCGCCATCGTCTTTCGCCAACGACGTCGTCATGTACTCGTGCACTCGCTTTGCCTCCGTTAGCGTGGCTCGTACTGCAGCACACGCTATTTCGATCGATGTAGAGTTTGGTACTTGAGATGAGTTGGTGGATGACGAGAGGAAGAGGACAAAGAGGAGGAGGAGGAAGAGGAGTTTTGGAGTAGCCATGAATGGTTGATCAGAGAGGAGTATATATATATATATATAGTTGGGGGTTATAGAAGCTTTACAGGCAAGGAGGAGATGAGTGTAATAAAAGAGGGGGGGAAGGGGTTCATGTGAAGATTTTAGCTTGCAAATGGTTAGCTGTCACAAACCTTAAAGCATTTGATGTTGGTGGGATTTGTTAGGTTATGGACTTGAATGCAGTTACTTTTCTAATTTGTATATGGGAGTGGTGATTGTTTTACTCTTCATAGTCTCCTTTTAAAAAAAATATTATATTTATCCATAAATTAGAGATCACTTATTCATGGTTTATAATTAATATCACGGTTACTATTTATATTGTATAACTAATATAATGGATATCGTACCTTTATTCTTAATATTTTAATATAAAAGTTGGAATTAGGGATATGACCTTACCTTTATTCTTAGGGATATTCACAAGAAGCAGTGGATAGACAAAATAAAAGAAAGAATTAAAGGAGGGAAGTCGGTGCCGACTTCAGTTTCGGCGACGAGTATTGATTGGTGCTGACTTCTCGCATTCCAACCCTAAAAACCCATAGGAACAAAACCCTCAAACTTTCGTTCTACTTTCCCACCTTTCCGGTCTCCTCCTCCTCCTCCTCTCCGATCGAATCCATCGACGCATCCATGGCGCGCTTCAAGAATGTAAGATCACGATCTCGATCTCTTCCTCCTCTTCCTTTTTCCCAGGTCTTTACTCCTCGTGCTGAGAATTTTGTATCTCATGCTCTCAATGAAGAAGAGAAATGCTAGAGCAAAGCCGCCGGTAGTAAATAAGCAGCCGAGCGTTGATCAGGTTTCCGGAGATAAGATCCCGAAGAGCTTCGTCTTCGCCAGAGGGAAGCTGCCGGGCCCGCTGAAGCAGCTTGAGTTGGATCTTCGCAGGATGATGCTGCCTTACACTGCTCTTAAGTTAAAGGTACTGGCTTTTTCTTAAAGTAAATAGTCTACTGTGTTGTTTTTGGGCTTCGTTGTGATGGATTTGTTTTTGTAGAGATATTTGCGGAAGTAATTTGTTTGTCGGACTTTGTTTAGCGAACATTTTAGAATTGTTTGTGTGGCAAAGCTAAAGGACCGGAAGATTAATACTATGTGTTTTTCACTATATATTAAAGGACTCTCATGGAATTAGCTGCAGTACTAGTCAAGAAGACGTTACACAGCATGAAAAGAGAAGTTCTTTCATGGAATTAGTCCCAATACTAGTATCCAATTGTTTTGCCCCCCTAAATCTGCTCTAGTTTGTTTCTTTTGCAATTCTAGGGAAGCCAAAAATTTTGATTGATGTGTTTGCTTCAATCTAACAGGAGAAGAAGCGAAACAATCTCAAGGACTTTTTGAATGTCGCAGGGCCTATGGGGGTCACTCATTTTCTAATATTATCATATCCTAAGAGTGTTCCCCATTTACGTGTTGCAAGGACACCACAAGGCCCGACCCTGACCTTTCATATACATGAGTATGCATTGGCATCTGATATTGCTCGATCCCAATCACGTCCGAGGTGTCCTCCAGAGATTTTCAAAAACTCGCCCTTGGTATGTCGTTGAGCATGTGAAACTTTAGACCATTATATTATGCTGCTAACTTGGTGCTTTGGTTTCTTGTATATATCTAATGGATTTCTTTTAAATGGAAACAATATTGTCTATTTTGCATGTTCTGTCAGATTTTTCGTTATTCAACATCCACTTTATCTCTGGCAGATTGTACTTTCTGGCTTTGGGGGTGGAGGTCAACACTTGAAGCTTGCGACTATTATGTTCCAGAACATATTTCCAGCAATTGATATAAATACTGTATGTGTTTGAGCAATATCTTCCATATTTCTTTTTAATACTCAACAACTGTTGAAAGATGTCCTTTTTTCATGGCAGGTCAAACTTGCATCTTGTCAAAGGCTAGTACTTTTAAATTACAACGCTGAAGAGAAGCTTATTGATTTTCGACATTACTCCATCAGGCTTCAACCAGTAGGTGTCTCCCGGAAGATTAGAAAATTGGTGCAGAATCATCAAGTACCAGACTTGAGGAACCTCCAAGACGTCAGTGACTTTGTCACCAAGTAAGAGCTGATTACTTTTTTTCTTTATTAATATCAAATATGGTTTTCTGGTCAATAGATGGTGAAGTAAAAAATGTCTTGTATGTTCTTGATTTGCCAATTTCAGTTCTTATATAGTTATATCCTTACACTATACAACACAGGGACTTGATTTGTCTAGTGTTCCATTTGTCTTGTCATTGGTTCACACTATATGGACCATTTTATTGTTGTAATGTTGCAGCAAGATTACCATGCAAGTACAAATCAGCGGCTGCTTTACTAACGTGTTATACTCCTTAAATCACCTGAAGCTTGATCCCTTATTATGAAAGAAAAAGAAATTTGTTGTTATTGCAACTGAAGTTGCACCTCAATTACTTTTTTTTTTTCAATTAGCAATTTGTATGTAACGAAACTAGATTTGGCTGGACTCATAGAGATAAACTGGATACCGTGGGATATTATTCCTCATAATTGAGTTTGCATAGTTTTTGTCAGTTTCATTCAAAACAAATGACCGATTTTCCAAAAATTCAAAAAGGAAAATACAGTATCTATGATATGCATGTTGTATTGTTTTTGGCTATGTAGATAATAGTGATGTTCATCATAACTTTTTAAGTGTTTGTCTGCTTATGAGGATGATAGTACCAGGAGATGATATCAACATTTCAAATTACATGTGGTTGTGTAGTTACACGTACACACAACCTATTTGCTAACCAAATTGTATTTTTTTTTACTCTGAAGAGCTGGTTATGGGTCGGAAAGTGAACCAGATGATGAAGCTGCGACTGTAAGTCTCGCAAGTGATCTGGATAAGATAAACCGTGCATCAACAAAAAGTGCTGTCAAACTTCAGGAGATTGGACCTAGGATGACTCTGCGCTTGGTTAAGGTTGAAGAAGGCTTATGCTCTGGAGCTGTCATTTTCACTGAATTTGGTAAGCATGCTAGTAGTACTGTTTAATTAATATCATTTAATGTACTGATGTGCTTCAACTTTTGTTCCTTCCTACTTCATTGATATCACTTGTACAATTCTTTCTATTATTGTGACTATAGCATTAAAGTTCTTGTGGACTTCTTTTCTAGGGTATATATGTAGTATCTTTTGTGATAGCACTTTATTTGACAAACACCCTTGGACTAAATTTAAGATGAATGAGGAAAAGGATCTATAGAGCCAATTCCCAAATAGTTCAGTATAAGATTTGGTTGCTGTTGTTTCTGTATGGTTACAACATATGCATTATGCTGTCAAAAGAAAATCACTTATAAATACTCTATCCTGAAGGTAAGATGTGTGATCCCTATACTTTAAATATTTACAAGGATAGAGATACTGTTTAACTTATCCACATGAGAGTGTTTTATCCTTGCTTTCATTTCAAGGGCTATGGGTGTTGGCCTTTGATTGTGCACGTGTACAAAATGAGCAGCATAGCAATGGTGATTCTGTGTTATCTTTTTAACATTGTTCTAGATAACATAGCTTGAAAGACTTGAGCATCCTTAAGCATATATTTGGTAAACCCAGCCAATTGCCTTGCTTAAAGACCTTTTTGAAGCTGTGTTGAGGAACATGTACTAGTTGAACCTGGATGAATGACCTTCCGTAAATTGGTGGATGTAACCTGCAGGATACATGTGCTAATGTAACAGAGGTACCATTTATTACTATACTATGTTATTCAGTTTCCTTTTGCAGTATGGTATCTGTTGAAACATCAAATACAATTTCCATTTGGGCCATTTTTTAGCATCCTCATTTAGTGTTGCCTAACTGGTTCTTCTTCCTTATTTTGAAGGAAAAGAAGTCACTGAAGCTACTTCAGCAGGGGATGAAGAAGATTAGTTGATTAATCAGCGCCCCCTTTTCAGACTAACAAGCAGGAAGGGATAGCAACTGAAGCTGAAGCATAATACCACTGCACGATAAGATGGGAGAAGGCATCTATCGGAAGGATTAGCGATAAAGAAAAAGAAAGAGATGCCTTTCATAATTTTTGATTCATATGGGCTTATAGAAGAAGATTACTTGGTGGTCCTCTTCTCGAGCTATCTAAACTAAATCAATTACACTTAGGAAAGCCAGATACTTTTAATTGGTTTTGTAAAGCTGGTGCCTCATTTTCAGGATTTTCTGAAATGTAATACATTGGCATTCTTTATCTTAATTTTTTTTAAGTACTTATCCTCTACCAGCATACTTCCCGCAAGATCAATTCATAGTTTTCAAATCTACTTTCCTTTGTCGGATTGAGAAAAAAAAAGGCTTATATTTATCATGTCGTCACCACCAGATGGTCCAGATCACCTGGAATTTTAGTTGTATTGCACAAAACCTCCCTTTTTGATACACTGTGAAATCAACTCCTTCGATTTAGCCGAGTGCAGACGAAATCCATCTTTCTGGTAACGGAAGGCCACCTGACGAAGTATAAGACGTGGTTAGCCATGCCAATATCAGCGCCGACTTTGGTTCAGTGATAGCTAGGGTAAACGCCCATCTCCTCCTCAATCCCGAGCCAATCTCCGATGCTTCCTGTTCCGGTGATTTCTTTCTTCTATAATCTCATGATCTATTTGAATTATATCTACGCTTACATTTAATTTCTTGCATTTAATGTCAACAAGGTTAGAACTTAGAACATAAGATTTCTAAGAAGTGAGAACTGAGAAAAGTTCAGCCAATTTGAAGCCTTGAAGTTTCAACTTGATACTCCTTTAGGAAAATGGTGGCAAAGGAACATACACCTTATTTTCAAGAACATTGCATTCTGTACAATGATACCAAAGTACGGCAATACAACTTTTTTTCCTTGTAGCTCAGGGGTTATTCTAATCTGAGCTTAAAAGTGAGAAAACTTACAAATATTCTATCTTTTGTACGTTCTTTCTGCCTAACAGTTGTGGATCATTTACAAAGTCTAGTTCTCGTGGTTTATCTCATGTCTTTACAGAGGAATCCAGGCCTGCCATTTGTTATAGTGGTTAGAATTAGCAAATGAATGAAAAATGTGAAGTGATTTGTTATTACAATGCTACATGACCTAGTTTACGCACCTTGACCAACCCAGATTCAGTACCGCAAAATATAATATCATTTGCTGCTAGGAGGCTTGTAACCTTGCTGCCTGCTGATAATCTCCCTACCTTCTGCTGCTTTTCTCTCAACCAGATCTATAGGGGGAAAAAAAATCGACAGATTGAAGTCAATATGTTTATGTGTAGAACTGTACATAACAGATTTTCAAGTGATTTGAAGTCTTTAAAGTTACCTGAATTATACTTGGAGTTCTGTTGCACTTCAAGTATATGAAGTCCTCCACCACCGCCATTGCCTGCACATTTGTGCCTCTTGGCATTGCGATTGTAATTGAAGGTCCTTGCCTTTTCCTCCAGTCCTGAATTTTCCTTATCAGTTTAGACACTAACAAATTGTAGCTAAGCTTTTTTTGTCTGGTGGGCATGTGAAGCTTAAGATATACCTTTGAACTAGATCCTTCAACAGCAGAACCTGCACAGTAGACCCAATCCTTGTGAACCATAATCGAATTTATCGACTGCTTCTGCATCCAACTCCTTGTGGCTGCCTTAATCTCTGTCTTCGTGCCGTCTATTACATCTACCTCCTGAAGGAATTCTCAGTTTTTGTCAAAAAAAGAAGGAATTCTCAGAGAACAATTTCAACATGATTGTAGTAATAACCATTTTTTGGGCAAGCTGGAGGTGAGACAATGTGGTGTGGAAACTAACCTGTACACTGGAATCTGTGCAACCAAGGTAAAATTTCCCTTTGTCCACAGATAGGCACTTAACATGTTTACTCTTGCAAATACGTTGAATGTTTCTTGATGAATGAGACACCTGAAACAATGTTTATGACATGGTGTCATGTCTTATTTCATGATCTTAATTGTCAAGAGTTTTTGTAAAAGAACATCGACAAGAGTTAGTTTTATGTTTCTAAAGGCTGATCAATGATAGGTGGCACATGGACAAGAGATGTCTTTGAAGTTCTTTTTAAATAGTACCCTAAAGCTTGAACCTTTGGAATCTAGGATCTAATAACTTAATAATTTCATACTTGAAATTGTGTCAAGAATAGTACTTGGTTCTTAGTTCTTACTGTCAATGCTCGGTTTTTCATTATTGCAATGATTTTGTCACCACAAGTGCCTAATTTTTGAACTGGCTCCTTCATCTGTATCTCTTCAATGCACTCTAGTTTCTTTTGTGCCATCTTCCAGACCTGCAAAATAGACTGTATGTTATTACTTCTCTAAATTCCAATTCTTAGGCTGGCAATACATTTGGTAGTACTTTTACCCGGATAGTTTTGTCTGATGATCCACTTAGAAGGTTGTCCCCTGGTTCAAAAAGTGCAAAGCAAGTAATAGCCCTTTTGTGCCCTTTGACTTCCCTTGCAAGCATGGCTCTTTGTCCTTTAACATCCCATGCCTAAATAGAAACATCTGAGGATCAAAACATTTGTTCTTTGGAATATTTCATTTTCGGATCTGAGACATACCATGGCAGATGGATTATTCTTATTTTATATTTACATGCAATAGTAGCACTTGATGCAGGGGATGAGAAGTGCATTTTTTGGGTCAAATTCTTGCACAAATATTTCTTATCTTGGAAGGATTGTTTATTGATATCTGTTTGGTGCTTTGCATAAATATTTCTTAGCAGTTAGATTGTCTCTGCTACTAATCACATAATATGATCAAAATAAGTACAATGGTAAGAAATATGCGAGGTTTATTGATTGGAAATTATTTTCTATATAAGAAAATATCTTAAATATATGCTTGCCTTAATTATTCCATCTGCATAACCAGCATAAAGCTCTCCTTTATAGAAGGTAATAGCAGTTGCAGCTCCATTGCCAGCTTGACCGACTTCCAGAATTTGTGTATGTACACAGGAGACACGCTGCATATACCATTAATTAGATGACCTGAATTAGGGGGTCTGTGATTTTTCATTGGAACTGATAAAAAAAAAATTTGCCACGTGATTGAACAAGAATCGTTCATCAGTAAAATTTGCTGGTACTGGTTTTAGTAGATGTTTAATAATGCTTCGAAAGTTCATCTTAAAAATTTAAAATACATGAATATGATGAACATTTCCAGGAGTTGATGCTCCCTTCCAGACAGATCTTACAGAGAATAGGAAAAGACAGTGTCCTGCTGGTGCTTGTAAAGAAACTGAATACCATGATATCAAAGCCATGATTCTTTGAGTATTTATATAAGGTTTATGAATATGACACATAATCAAAAGTTTGAAAGGCAAACAGGTACTGATAGAACTACATAGCCTGATTATTCTATTCTTATTTAGGGGCTAAAAATGCTTAGAGCTGCTTAGATTGTCTCCTTATTTTACTAACTTTGGACACTGCCAGTAGCTGGTTATCAGTTAGTTGATGATTGTGCTAGCCTTTAACAAGTAAATAGTTAAAAGTAGATACTTTTGGCCACAAATATTTCAAGATTTAGTGATAGGGAAATTGTTTGATTTCTAAGAGTGGAAATAATTTCCTATAATTGGTCCATATCATTATTTAACATTTACGCACCATATACAGTGATTATTGATTCTTAGTAAATTCCAACAAATGATTAAAATAGATCAAGTAGTAATTCTTCTTTGCATTTTGTCAACAGAAAAAAAATGTAGCAATTCTTCTTATATTTAATTATGTGATCAAGAATCTCAAGTTTAAGATTAATCTATGGATAGTAAGATCTCTGGTGAATGTAAAATGGATAGGCTTGGTGGAGTTTTGGAATCTAGCAAAAGCCAATTAGGCTCAGCATACAAGAAATATCTAACCCAATGGTCTTTAGCATGTTCATTAGCTTTTCTTGGATCAGGAAATCAGGAATGAATGGTTTTCTTGGCAAAGAAAACCAAAGAAAGTGCTAATCAGCAGCACATTAAGCCCAACAGAGATGCTGTCTATTCAATAGTTCATTCTTAATAAAGAGAAGCCTTTAGCTGAACTCACCGGCTTAGTATGAAGGAAATAATCTGTTACTTTAAGTAGTTCCTCAGCCATCCATGTGATAGCTGAAAGGCGTCTCAGAGATTCTCGTAAACCATCTGAAAAGCTCATTAACTTCTGCTTGCCTGCATATTGAAAAGGAAAATAGCCGAAGGCCATTAAATGACATGGAAGAATCAGAACTTCTACACATTCTTACTTGATGAAACTCCAAGGGTGTCAGTCAGCTGACCCTAACTTATCTGGAGCTATTCTCTTATAGTTAAACTTATCTGACTAACCAGAGAATTTAGCAAAAGTTGATCAAAGAAATGGAGATAATATTCAATGTGGCAGTTGATGACTTCTCTTTTTGAGAAATTCAAAGGGGTAGAAGATTCAAAAAGAAAATTTGCCTTTTAGATTTTGCCGTTCCAGTGAAATAACCTTTGAGAGCAAGGGGACTAGAGTTCCATCTGAGATGTGCTACAGCCCTATATACTTTAGTGTTAAGTCTGGCATAATGATCTAGCATTTCTATCTTCTAAGGCTTCAGATGATATGTTTCTTCCCTTATCTACTAATCATTAATCTTTAGGATATCTGCAGTACCTCTACCACAAGTGAAATTGTACACACAAAAGCATGCCAGAATCCTCTCGTCAAGTTGTGATCCTGGATGGAGAAAGCGTGCTATGTCACTTAGTAAAATCTCAGCAGCAGAATGTCTTAGGCTATTTAAACCCATCACAGCCATCTCATTTCCAAGCCATGCAATACAGATGAGGCAGTCACGTGAAACACTCTTATTCTTGCTTTGAATTCCCTTCACCAAAGCACGAAAGACAGGACTCCCAATTTTGATGATGCGTCTTGCAGTTTTAGAACTCCATTTGTTTGTTTCAGAATCCTGCATGATTAGTTTCTTTTGCATTACTATTACATGTTTATTCTATTTAAAGTTAAGCAATCAAGGAACGAAATATTTAGTTTAAATCTACTTAGATAATATAACAATTAACTTTGCTTGTAAAGGACAGTGTGTAGATTATGCTTGATTGTTACCTGAAGGCAAGGATCAAGCCACTCAACATTTCTGATCATATTTCTATGAGATATTGATGTTAAACCTGTTTTCTTAACCAGAAAGGCAGCTGTATACGATTCTCCCATCCAAGAATAAGTTCCCCCAAGATTGGAAAGAATGAATGCACCTAGTGCCTGTATGCTGCAATTTTCTTCAGATGCTACTGATTCCAATAGGACTTCAATTGCCTCTTCTCTAAATAGGCTTTTGCCATTTGAATTTTCCTGTAAATTCATATGCGCCAGCGATGTCAGATGTACTTCTAACAGTGTTCTAATCACGTAGCATAATATCTTTCTTTCAACCATAGAGTCAGAATTTCAATATGATTGGATATTGACATGGGAGAATTTTGATAATAAACCATAGCCGTGACAATGCTTCTGAATTGGTTTATCAACTTGTATTATATATTACTTTTAAGTAACAAAAATTGAACTGCCCTTCAGGAAACTATACCAGCATGTCCAACTGGAGCAGAAGACTTGCTGCCAAAAGTCGATGCTCAGCGTCTGCTTGCTGAATGCAGGCCGTCAGTGTATGCATAACACTTATGCTTCCTTGCTTTCTTATCTGATGTAGGAGATGAATGGCTGAGGACCTGAAGCATGAGTGCTAAAATTGAGCAGGTATGATTGTCATAAAGAAGCACCACCAATCTGAGACATGATTGTAGGCATATGATCTACTTCATATTGCTATTGCCATTGGTGGGACTGGAAAAGATTATTTATTTAAACCATAGATACTTATCAAGTATCAAGTTTCTATGTTCCTTGGTGATTTTATGGTGGATCGCTGCTATTTTGGTTTCTTCTAAAATGTTACATGTAAAAGGTAAGTCTCTTTCATCTGCAGGGCTATGCTTAGTAAAACTTTAATACTAGACTTGAATTTTTTCAAAATAGTGAAACGAAATGAAATCCCATTCTTTTTCATATCAGCAAAGAATTATCAAATAAAAGAAGTAAAAACAAAAAGTCTTTCGGTGAGCATTTTACATTTACATGTTTACTAGTTTAATATTGGAAAACTAAATTATTTTATAATTATCTATATGGTTTTGTCCTGTTCTTTGCTCCAATTATCTCATGTTTTTAGGTGACAAAAAAGTGTATCCCCTATTTTTTAAAATAAAATGAAAAACGAACAATGTACTAAGATAGGCTGTACTCTCAGCAAAGTATAATGGCATAACCTGTTGATAGAATTACTAATTAAGGCTTATGACATTTGATAAGTAGGACACTAGGACATAAAATTATTGGATTACGTAAAAATAGCATTTAAAAACTTGTACATCATACCTGGGCATGCGAAGAAGCTCATGGAAATATTCAAGTGCAGCGAACTTGGCACGTCTCTTGTTACTTCTCAGAAGATGGAGAAATGGATCCACTGGAGTAACTTGTGATAAAAACTTTCTGCAATTTCCATTGAGCCGCATGCACCTAACAAGAATAGCTGCCAAGGCCACACCTTCTTCCAAGTTCTTGTTCATTGCAATGTTTACAAGTTTAGAGAGAATTTGGGGAGAGCTAATTGCTGCCAAGTGCATATTGTTGGTTACATAATCAAATGCTGTTACTAGAACTTCAATCATTGCTATTGATGCAGATGTAGGTGTTAATGGTAATGATATTGCTCCCTTCTGATCAGTTGAGTTGCAAGCAACCTCCAGTAGTGCTGGTAGCAGTTCTAAACTTTTCATCTCTAAAGGTGAAGGATCTAGCAAATAGATGAGGATGGCAGCTTCATGCACATTTCTTTTGAGTGCACTGGCCAAACCATATAGATGTAAATCCTTTCTTTTGATATCTTCTAAAATAGTTCTATCTTCTGATATCAGAAGCAGTAATGTAGACACAGATGCTCTTATAACTTTCTCTGTTTTGGAGGTCGAAATTTTGTCTAGCAATTGATCAAGGATATCTTGTTTCACGAAGCTGTATTTCACCTCTGTTCTGTTATTTAGCAACTCCCATGTAGTTGTTGTAATTTCAAAACCAGCATCTTCACATTTTCCTGGATGTTCAGGAAAGCAAAGAGTTGATACTGCTTTTCCAAATCTTTCCAGAAGTTCAATTTGACTATCTTTTCCAAAAGTTGAACTTCTATCACTCCAGTCCTTTTCACTATTTGAAAATTTTATTATTTTTCTTGCAAAACTTCCACGAGAAATTATTTCTGAGAAGTTATACTTTTTGAGAAATTTGGATGAAAAACTGCTAAAGCATCTTAGGTCATGCCTTGGTGAACTTTCTGGGGGTCTCTCATCTTTGAGATAATGCTTGGAGGAAGGGTATTGCTCTCCATCTATAAAATCTAAGATTGAATACCTTAAATTGTTAAGTGAGCCATGTGATCTGCTAGATAACATATGGGTTCCATTTGCTTCACAGGAATCCACATGAACTAGATGAGATTCAGGAGGAGATGCGAATCTGCAATCAGGTGTACACAAGGTTAGACTGTTCCTAGATTCCAGTTACTTGGATGTTGGTATAGAAATCCAATAGCATAATAACTTAAGCTCAGAATTGGCTACATTTAGAAGTATGTAAGTATTTATAGCTTTCATGTTGTACCTGTCATTAAGTTTAGATGACATAATAACCTTTGATGAACTTTCTTCATTGTGTATCCTTACCTGGTTCAAGGAAAGTAAAACCGTTAGAGTGGTTTAGATGACTGCTTCTATAGTTTCCTCCACTTCCTCTTATATTTCAGATTAGGTTCCACTTTAGAGATTGAGGAAGCAAAGTATGTTGTTTCGCATTTTTTTAGGTAAGGTAAGTCGGCGCTGAGTCTGGAATTCAGCAGGCCGCATACATAGTATTACTTTGATTTTTCATGCAATTTAGATTTCTTATAGACAAAATCATAAGATTGCAAATATGTTTATTACACCTGTTAAGATTAGTTCCATGGATTAAATTAGGATCAATTAAAGCATAAGAAAATTATATGTGCTTAGTTCCCATCAGTTTCCACCTTTGTTGTTTTCAACTCCCCCATGAGCTGACCAACATTATGCAGGAAAGGTTTACAATGAATGCCAGTTGAAAAGGAAATACCTATCTTATCAGCACACAGTTATACGCATGCAAAAAAGGATTTTTCTCCAAAAGGTGTGTTTCAATATTCAGAGGTCTGAATAATCATATTGCTTTCATAAAAAATGGATACCTGACAGGGTTTCTGTGTTACCTCTAAATCACTTTCTTCCATAGAACCAACATGTGAATAGCAGGAAACTGGTGAATCAGATTGGGACTCTTCAAGCATATCTTGGAGACATCGTATGTCGAAAATGTCCTTGTTTTCTTCTGGAAAATCTTCATCCAAAATTTTAAGAAGAGATTGTTCATTTTTTAGAGCAGGGACACCTTCACTTCCCTCTAAGTTGGATGTGGATGCTTTACTCTTTTCTTCTATTCTTCTCTCGTTGCCAACTGAACAGGTTATTCTGTCCTGCATAAATATGAAACATATGATGCAAGTCATAAGATTTAAGATTCTCTCAACAATTCTGGATAAATTTTAACAGAGAGACTAGCTGGCTATGTTCTATAAACAGCAGAACACTGACTAGTTCTACTTGTCAGTTGTCACTTATCCATTCTTGGTTTCATGGACAATTGTTCAGATTCTGACAATGAACTTGTGGCGGCAATGATTCAGAAATTCATGAGTAAAACATCCGGTACTTACATGCTGAAAATGTGATGAGCCAGATAAGAGAGAGTTCCCAACTCCAGATTCTGTAATGTGTTTAAACCTGTTCATGGACCGCAATCAAATGTGAGATAATAAAAAAGTTCATGGAGAACAAGCTATTTTAAGTCATATTTCAGTGATTTTCCAAGTAATGTCTATGCGCTGTGCTGATTATTTCAGAGCAACTATTCTAACAATGCAACTTTGCTTGATGGTAATTGGGCTAATTGGGCTGTTTGTTGACTGTAATCCAAGCAAGGTGTGTTAATTGGGGGGTTCTGGTGATATAAGAATCTTAACACTGTGGCATGCTTTAATAATTTGGCAGTTTCAGAAACATAAAGAACTTTAAAATAAAAGGAATCTTTCTTTGAACTTTTCTGCTTGGCAGGAAGAAAGCTAACAGGTAGGTAGGTGGTGTCATTTTCACTGTAATTCTAATATTCTGCATCTAATCTATGTTACTTCTGATTTGGTTCTAATCTTACTAGTTATGAATTAATTATGAGATGAATAAATTTAGGTTTTATGCTTATGCCTACCTACCTACCTACTTACCTAAATCTCAGTCTCAAATATAAGAATTTACTTACAGATGATTGCAGGATTCGGTATCAGAATTGTGGAGGAAGCTGCAATCTTTATTCCATGGAGGAGTTTCACCATATGAGACTACCTGGTAATACATCAACCAGGCCTTGTACCTCAACCCCTTCTTCTTTGCCTCTCCTTCCATCGCTTCCTCGTTTCCTCTGCTTCTCGGAGAGCCGAAGAGTCTCTCCATTAACTCCGGCGCGAGCTCTCCTCGGACCAGACGGGGAAAGATCGAAGCCGACTGCAGGAAATGCATCGTCATCTGCCATTGATCTCCTCGCAGCTTCCTAACCAGCGCGAGGTAGAAGTAGGAGCAGCAAACGATGTACCGGTTCGCGATCCCGGCGGTGCTCCCGTCTTCCTCCAGCATCGCCGGCATCTGCAGCATCTTCTCCGAGTTGACGAGGCGGGAGGTCCGATCCTCCTCGGAATCGGACTCGATCGCAGCCTCGATACTCTCGACGCCCCAGTACAGGTTGGACAGCACTGACTGCTCGGAGAATTCGAAGAAGCCATGGTTCGACGCAGCGAGATCCGCGCGGCATTTGAGGTGGAGGGATCTCCGCGCAACCGGGTCGGCGAGGAGGCGGTGGATGTGGTGGTTTACGATCGAGACGAGCGCGCGGATGGCGTCGAGGCCTAGTCTTTGGTCGAAGCAGGAGGATGGTGGAGAGGTGGAGACGAGAGCCATGATGAGGATGCAATTGAGATAGAATGGAAGTTAGGGAGATCAAAGAGGAGATAAGGGGAATGGGAACAGGAAGAGGAAGAGGAAGAGGAAGAGGCAGAGGAAGAGAGGAGAAAAAGGACATGGGATGGAACGTTCGCTCGTGAGTGTAGCAGGGGAAAAGAACAAGAAAGGGTGAGGGTCCATCTCCATGGCTACGCGACTACAAGACGAATAATGTGACCGTTGCTAACCTTTGCCTTTTCCCGCCACAACAAGGAAACATGGCAAACATGCATCACCAAAACAACTCCCTCCTCAATAATAATAATAATAATAATAAATAATAATATTCCCAACACTAAAATTATTCCACATAAATTAGAGTTATTTAGTCGATATTTCTAGATCCAAAGCATAATGGGAGCAAATTGTACTTTATCCTATGTTTTTATTTTTTTAATTTTGATAAAAAAAAATCAAATTAATATTTTATATATGTGTGTGTTAGCCTCGTATTGGAAAGAGCGAAGAGGAAGAAAGGGCGTAACATTTCAAAACTTATATATACAAAGCACTCAAAAAGAATATTTGCCAATTTGACGTTAAATTAATTTTCCATATAAATTACTTTTCCGATGAACGAATTCTATAGAAATTGCTTAATCAAAAAATAATTCTTTATGAAAGAAAAGATTCTATATAAATTGCTGACTCAGTATTTATAAATGTGACCGACAGCAAATTTAAAACATATCTAACATTTATGTATAAATAAAAAATCGAAGGCAGACTTAGATTAGTCAAAAACTCTTAACTTTTTGTGGCCTTTCTAATGATGGGACAATGTACTAGTTTACAAGGCGATCTTTCAATGAACTGTTCTTCCACATACTATAGTTTTTCACCAAACTAGCCCTTCCCAGATAATTTTTTACTGGTCTCGCACATTTTCAAAATCACTCAAAATATTTGTCAAATTTTTCAAGAATTTTTTTTGAATATAAATTAGTTTTCTAATCAACGATTTTAGAAAAAAAATTCAGACTTGGTAATTTTTTGAGTATGATTTAAAATTTTCATATATACTCAGTATTTAAAAATATGAGACAACAATTTTAAAACATACCTAATTTTATATATAAGAGTGCTAGACTATTAAAAATAATTTAAGGCAGACATAGATTAGTCAAAAAAAAAAGAGAGCTCTTGTAGCCTTTGGAATGATGGGGGCAATTCACTAGTTTAGAAGGCGATCTTTTAACGAACTGTTTCTTCTACATTCTTCCCACTTTTTTTATATTCAATTTAATGGACAAGGTGCCTTTATGTCATGTGCCAAACTACTAGCTTATTTTATGCACTAGTCTGTCATATCCTTGCTTCCCTCTTCCATTAGATTGGCTATGTAATTATGTTGCTAATCTGTTTAATATTTGGAGAGAAAGTGAAAAGGTTAGTATCACCTAGTTAAAGCCATTAGTCCATAAAACCTCTCTGAGATTGTTAATTACCCACTTTTTAACATTTTTCTTGGCAGAATCCTGTGGATTGATGGATTTGTGGAAGTTTTGGAGATCAAAGATAATAAAATGCTTCAATGGCCAAATGATTTGTGATAGATTTGGATTTTATTCTTCATAGTACATCCTTATCCTCTCAGACGCATAGCATTAAGCTAAAGAATCTTGACAGAGTACTTCAAACAATCACTTGGCCAATATTGTAAACCTCCCTTAAATTCCTTTACCAATACTCCTAGAAGGGTAGAATCCTTTTGCTATTTGTTGGCTTATGCTTTTGTCAAAGAGAGAGTGGAGCACAACCTGTCCACTTGGTCCCAATCTTGGAAGTATTTCTGAATGGCTCTCAATCCTTTTAATAAGAAATTGGTTTGTCCCTTGTGATCCAAAAAGGTGATTCACAACAACCTGGAAATGTGATGGGATGACAAGGATGCCTGTGTTACTACTAACTTATTAACACTTTAACACAGTAAACATCAAGAGATTATTCAATGATAGCAGTCCAATTTGCTATACTAGAGCCATAAAATTCCAACCTGTGAAGAATCCAATAATGGATATAGAAAAGTTATGTCTGGATTGTAGACCATATCGAACATAATCACTTTTTGACTAAAGCAGAACAACTTGGCAGTAGAGTACAAATCAGAAACTTTGTTATATCAGTAAAGCATTTGATTGGATGCTGCATATGCATTAGATGAGCATTATTTACCCAAATGAAGACAAGTTTAGTAACAGAAGATGAACTATGCTCTGATATAATGGAGAATTCATAGTACTAATTATTCCACTGATACTATTTACACCAAGGAGGAAACAAGAATTTAACCTTGTAATGCTTCTGTGAAACGCACAACTGCCACCAACACCAGATATATATATAAGATGACAAGTTTTACTGTCACACTAAATAATGATGCCCTCGAACTAAGGCAATCATCCATATTGGTCCATACTGAAAGTGACTTTGCTAGTCATAGTACTAAATTTTCAATATAATCCATCCGAGTGTTCCTTCTTCAAAATTTCTCAACCTTTCTCTAAAATATCACTTCAGAATATTATTTTTCTTTGTACTGATCAAACAAAAGTTCCGGAAAAGTTGGCATCAGGACTTGGGATCAAAGCATGTCAAGCATTTATTAAAAGGAAGAAAACACTCAAAAGAATAAAAATTAATTAATTAAAGACTTAGAATTTTCCTGATGCAAGTTTCTAATGACTACAGTTTGCCTCTGGGGTTCATGGTTTCTCCTATCACCCAATCTCAAGTACACCATTGATTATAGTTACATCTTCCGTTTCACAATTAATCAATAAAGCTACCACTAGCTGAGTTCCTAGACGACATCTTTGCCATTGTATTTGAGCTCATTAATGCATGACATTTGTTGCAATTCATGATGCCACACCTTATTGGATTCCCTATAATTGATCAAAGAAAAGATGCTGTTGCAAGAAGGTGAAAGCACCACAAAAATGTTAAACTGAAGAAGTATTGTTAGGTCCCCATTAACTAACTGAAGGGAGTATAGATGATGAAGAATCCATGTCTAGCTGGTCAGAAATAAATAGATAGCATATGAAGAAAAACCTATTATGCATGTGCTATTCAAATCCTGCATATATCTTGTTTATTCTAAATCATGTAGCATTCCATGACATCTTAGAATCTACTGAGACTCTTGAAAGATTTATTAGATAACATCAGACACACTTCCTACTTGTACCAACACGACATAGATAGAAAGAATTACAAAATAGATATAAATTTATCATATTATCATGTTTTAACAAAATTCCATGAGTTCCATGATAATTACCTGACAATCAGGAACTATATATAAACCTGTTTTTTCTGATATCTCAAGATAATGAAGATTCACGAGTATCATGGAGAGGAGCAAGAGGGCAACAAGCCCACATGGGCCAGATTCCAAAATGTCATGCACTACAAGTTCTGCTTGAAAAACAGCACAGATGAAGTGTTGGAATACAAAAGAATACAACTGCCTGGCACTGCAGTTAGTTGACCATAGCTCTAGAACAGAAACCATTAACTAATATCTGTATGTTTGACCAGCAATAATAGAAAATCGATCACCTTTCACCTTATTGCTACTGAAAACTTCTTATGTTGATTTTAAAGAGAACTTTTTTGCTTCTGAAAACTACTTAGGTTGATTTAGAGAGAGCCTCTTCTGACGGAATCTCCAATGTCGCTCCAGCATGTTCTTTACTAGGCTTTACAACTGCAATTGTAAATATAGGCAATTAGAGAAAAGAACACTCAATAACTGCAGAGCCAGGATAAAGAAATGAGGTTTGACCTAAGAATCAAATCAATGGAAGTCAACAGACAATAATATTCTACCATGTAAACTGGCTTTCCTACCTACAATTGACATAGGGACACTAAAAATACTAAAGAGAAACCAAATCAATAGAAGGTCAAAAGATAAAAATTTTCCACCATGTGAACAGGTAGTGATACCTGCCATTGACACAAGACAGTAAAAGACTAAATATAAAGCGTAAAGAATTGTATCATATATAATTATTAGACCATTAGGCTACAATGCGACCTATTATAGCTATTCCTTTGCAACTAACCTCGTTGCAAAGGTAGAGCGCAAAAAGATATTTACTATTTAAAACTTCTCTTCCTTTCTTTCTAATATTTATCAAAAAAAAAATTTCCAATTATGGATCATGACCAATTTCAAGTTTTTTACTGAGATAATGAAGTCTCCAGGTTCTTCATTTACTACGTTGTATATAAGTTGTTAGTTGTCAATGTAGAAATTCAGGCATATAGGTTATACAAGTCTAAAGTAAGCTCCTTTCGCATGACGTCCTCTGGAAATTAGTGATAAACTTCCAAGAGGGAAAAAAAGTAATTGTGGTTGGTCTTCCTTGTAAGTTTTGGTTAACCCAATGGAGAAATTGTAGTAGAGTCCATAGTTCAAATCACTCCTTAATATAGATAGGGAGAGAATTTAGGCATGTACAAGAGAAGAGTTCTACAAAAGAAGAAGAAAAGAAGTGACACTAGAGAAGTGCCATTAGACACAGGCATTGTTCGATGAGGAACAAATCCATTTCTCCGTGTGTTTGTGTCTTGAATTACTCTCTAGAGGCTCTCTACTTTATCTCAATTCGAATATACAATTGGCACCTTAGCCAGCTTAAAACCCTAATTCCAGAGCCTATACTTTCTTCAATCAGAGGAAAACGGAAAATTCTACTCGTAATATATCAACTGCCATAAGAAAAATAGAGATCTTTCCGTGAAATATCTTACCGAATCCACCGGAGTCACTGCGCTGGGCTTGGACGATCATGTGGGAGATGAAGTGGGAGGCCTCGCGCGCCTCGTCGACGAGCCTCCTCACCTCCTCCGCCGCCGCCACGTGGCGGTTCTCCTCGAACCGCCGCCGGATCTCCTTCGCCGACTCCGTCATCATCATCGCGTCGCCAGCAAACGTCCGCCGCGTCGCCCGCAGCAGCGCTCGGTACGACCCCAGCGCCTCCGCAACCGCCGCCATCTCGACTCGTCTCGCCAAAACGGAGCGACTCCAAAGCCCCCCCTTTTCTCGCAATTCCAATCGGCCCAAGTTAGATAAGTGGGCTTATTCCTTTGGATAAAGGGGCCTATTCCTTGCAAATATGCGCTATACCTATTAGTGTTATACTAATTTTGCCATCAAAAAGACCAAAGATTACAAAGCCATCCAGTTTTAATTCTTTATCCACCCAACAATGCATCTGTATTCATTTCTCTAACCTTTCTCAGCGGTGTCTCTGATTGTCTGGACCTCCCTCGCGTTAATGATGCTCTTATCTTGCTGATATGCAAATTGTGTATATTGCTAGCTAGTTATCAATCATATACCTGATCATTAGTCATAGTTAATTGCATGAGGTAATGCACACGCAACGTATAAATCCACTGGTATTATGCTAAAAGGATATTAACAATGAACTAAACAAGAAGTAGAATATAATTAAGAGATAATTATATTTAGATCCTGAACTATCACATAGAAATAATAAAAATCTATCACCTTGAAAAAGCTGAAAAATGAAAATGCACTTTGAGAAGGTAAAGATATTTTAATAAACTAAATTTTTCTTTCTTTTTTCTTTTCTTACCTCCAAAATATATGGATAGACATATTATATAGCTAATCGTGTGACTTACAACTAACAATTTATAGATACTTTTAATATATTTATGTTTTACGTTCGCTATTTTTACTATTTACAAATTAAGTTTTTTATTTTTTATTAACCATGTGTAAAAGATACCAAGATATTAGACTTATTAGTTAAATTTAACTAAAACACTAAGTTAAATTAACTATACTAAAAATATTATAGAAATACCCTTAACTAACTCATATTTTTCTGACTTATACTAATTCAACCTAACCCAATTCAATCAAACCTAATGCAACCCAACCTATATCTTAACTCCTCCACGATTTGATTTGAATATATCATAGTCATAAAAGCCATCCCCATTCTTTATCATTCCCATCTCCCTCTTTGAGATCTAGAACTCTGGTAAGATCCACCGACCTTTGCTACTATCTTTGATCAGCACCACTATCGAGCGAAAGTCTTATTCCGTACAATGATGCCATAAGAAGGGATTTGGATTTTGACGAAGAATCGCTAATGAAAGAGAGTGAGTAACGAACCACCAAAGACATTGTAGAAGTCATCTAGGTCTAGCGCAAAAGCAGTGAGGAGGTCGCCATAGACTTGTACTAGTAGAACTTGATATGGCTCAACCAAAATGACGAAAGTGTGCCATTATTATTGCCCATGCATGATGAACCATCAAATATTTAAGAGATCGAGATGATGTAGGAGATGTGGATAGCAGAGTAGTAGCTCCGACCAGGGAGTGGATGTTATCGAAAATTTTAAGTATGAGGAGGCTGAAGTTTGATGAAGCCTCGATTAGTAAAAGATGATCTGATATTCGTTTGATTGTGCCATAAAAGAAAGAAAAGAGAAAAGAAAAATAAGAACATTTTAGTTATTTTTAAAAATATTAATTAATAAAATATTTTTTATGACAGAAATTGTATTAGCGTAAATCTAATTAAAAGTATTTTCTACCCATATTTAATAAAAATATAAAGTTTGATTTACAAAGAGTAGAAATTTTCCTAAATATTGAACTCCATTATTCCCTTCTTTTCCCACTTTTCCGACTACCGAAGGCCGAAAGAACGCATAGGTAATAGAGTATTGCTTTGGGTACTTCCAATGTCATTTCTTATGACATCTCGATCTTTAGTATGCTCTTCCTCATTTAGTCCAACTTTTCTCCTCTACCATTCACCAAACTACCCATTCGCACGACTTTCTATTCGAAGTTCAAAGTTCAAACTCCCGATGCGACGTACGAGGCAAAACCCCACTCTCCAGTCACCTATTTCCCTACCTCTCCTATCGCAGGAATTTCCTACAAATATGAAACTAAGTTTCTAATCGCCCAGTCAAGTGCTGCCAACTACTAAATGTACTATATTCCTATAACTAAAGCTGCATAGTATTTCTCCCTCCACTCTCCACGACTCTCTTTTCCCACTTATACCCTCACGATCTCCCCCCACGACCCTCTTCTCTCTCAAAAGAGTCAAGTCTCACTCAATTCCAAATACGAGGAAAAGAGAACAGAGAAGCGAAGAGAAGAGAAAGCATACGATGGCGATGATGGAAGAAGGCCGAGGAGCCGCACCTCACGGGATCCTTCTCGCTGTGGTGATCGGCGTCGTCGTCGCTGTCCCCTTCTTGATCGGCGACGGCGGCGAGGCGATCACCGATGCGATCTCGGAGATCCTGAGCCCCGTTGGCCTCCTCCTCCTCCCGCTCATCCTGGTGCTCGCGATCCGCTTCCTCTCCTCGGATCGGGGCACCGCCCTCTCCGGCATCTTCTCCCTCGGAGGATCGCCGGACTCCATCCACCGCGTCGGCGGATCCCCCGTCGGCGTCGCCCTCGCGCTCCTCCTCATACTCTTCCTCCTCTATAACCGCATCTCCCTCTTCGGCGGCGGCGGGGACGACGACGAGTAACAGCAAACCAGGGAGGGGAGGATGCGGCAGATTCCCTTTCTGCCCTTCCCCATGGTACGAGATGCGAGGATGTGTTCGTCATTTCGAAGGAGTCACAGTTTTGAAATTACCGAGGTACCCCTCTTTTCCGTGTTTGGTGGGAACTCGGAAGTGATGGGAGCAAGCAGGGGCATCTCGTCTTTTTCGTTTAGTGATTTAATCTGATGCCTTTTTGTAATTTCTTCTTCTTTTTTGTCGTAGTTTGTATATGCCGGTGGGCCCATGGAAAGGTAGCAACTAGCCATCAATTATGTCTGTTCTGACTCTCTCGTGCTTCGAAGTCGTCGTTTTAATTTTTACAAATATAATTCTGGTACTTTTTGGTCATTTTAGTCTGTTAATAATAATTTCGGTAGCTTCTGTTTGACGACATTTGGAACCCCGTCCTTTTAATTATTCGCAACTTATATACCCTCTACCAACTACTTTTTACCTACTGTGTGTGAGGAGGATGGTTGCTAGAAAATATCATATTTATCCTGAATTACTGTTAATTATAAGTTACAAAATAGTCGTAGTATTGTAGCATTTTCTAAGAGAACAAAGCTAGATAATAAGCTCGTGCAGCTTTGATGGCTGGAAATCGCTATTACGGTGACACCTGGCAGCTCACCATTGGTCGACAAACCGGCTATATGTTTTTAACTTTAGCTATTGGTTGTTGTGGCAATCCCGGGCATGAGGTACGGCGCCTGCTTGTAACACGTGGATCTGCCCCCTTGCATGATGACCGTCGTATGGATCTACCCCGAGAAAGAATCCAATGCTTGCTGGTAAAATATAATACACTTAATTTCCGAGATAACTAAATATTTATCTAGGGTGGGTGGTTGTGAAATAAATTACAAATACCAACAGAGTTAAGAGTCGTTAGTTATCTTGCCATGATAAAAAAAGGTCACGGGTTCAACTTTTAAGTAGAACGATGATTTTTTAATATAAGCTCTAGAATTAATTATAATAGTAAAAAACAACACTGCAAGGAAAAAAATTCATAATAAAACTTACATTATAATATTTTATTTTTAGATTACTTTTATAAATGACATATTTTATTAAAGATACAGTAAAATAATATATAAAAATAATTATATATTTATGGGCGGGCATATTATATTATGTTGATTCGAAGATAATTGATGAAAATTTAAAAAAAGCTCAATATTGGAATTAGGAAGCAGCTAAAGAGGCGGTGGGGAAGAGCCACTCCGCCGGTGAAGAAGACCTGGAACTATTTATAGTGTTGTTACGATCCTATAGGAAGTCGAGATCCATCTCAGAGGGTTAGTGGAGCTATGGGCTGGGCCGACTGCCGGCCCAATAAAAAATCCTAGTTAGCTTACGTGGGCTCTTAATTGGGCCACGCTGTATTTGAAACCCTAACCCGAATTCAACAGTCCAGATGACGTACGCGAATCTTAAAGCAGACAAGGTCTTTATATACCCTTCTCCTCACCCGAGTTGATCCAAAAAGCCCATCTCCCTCTCCTTCGAACCGGACGACTCTTTTGAGAAATCCGCCGTCGAGTTCGTCTCCTAGGTTGGTCTCTCTCAACAACGATGCCCTAGCCTCTCGATCTTTTTTTGCCTCTTCCTTTTTCTAAAACTTAGGGCTTCTCCCATAAAGACTCGATCTTGCTTCTTTTTAATGGTGTTCTGACGAAGAGATCTATCTTGGTGATTCTACCCTGAAGTTTCTTTATTTGGTTCTTCTTTGTTTTAATTTTGGGATTGCAGGAAATATGAGTAGGCGCTCGAGCCGAACACTTTACGTGGGTAACCTCCCTGGAGACATCCGTGAGAGAGAGGTCGAGGATCTGTTTTACAAGGTCCGTTCTTGAACAATGTACTTTTTTTTTAATTGTTATTTTATATTTGAGGAGTTAGATGTTGTGAGAAAAATCGTCATCTTCTTAATTGCGCCGCGTAACTGTTCGACCCTATTTAGATTTAATAGGATTGAAATATCTGGAGTTACTTTTTGGCCCAAGAAGTGATCAACACCATCTCCTTTTTTGACGACACTCTAGAGACTTGCTTATGTGAAAGATTTGCATTCTAGAATGTGATATATTCAATGTCTGGACCACTTCTTTTGCTCCATGAAGATTTATGGTGGTCCTGCCTAGTAAAGATGATCTTCTCTGTTAGGACAACCTCTTGGAATTGTTAACTGTTCATAATGTTAGGTATTGCCTTATTGGTGCTCTTTAGGAGAGATGTATCTGTGGTTGCTGATGTTTTTAATGAAAACTTTTGTATATAGAAATTGAATATTTGATGGTGGAGTGGTCATATGTATAATAGATTGGGCGATGAATCAATGTCTTTGACACCTAATGTGTGTAGATTAACACATCCAATTGGTTTTCGTGGAAGGGGTTTTATTGTAGCACCTTATCTGGAGATTTATGGTAATTGTAGCACCTTTTCCTGATTTTTAATGACTGATCCTAGGTTAAAGATATCTACAGTCTGGATGAGATATATTCCATCAGCACATGTGGAGCATTGAAATTTGTTGAATTATGTTTAAACTTGATATTTCATTTAATAATTGTGTTAACTGTCTGTATTCTTTGTCTTTTTGCCCAAATAATTTATTCTGCTGCAGATTTTACTTGCTTTTACCCAGCTTGTACATATTGTTTTCTGTCAAAAAGAACAAATAGTGTGAAGCAAAATTAGATTCATCTCCTACATATTTTTTAAAATTTGTAATTACTGATTCTGGCTTCCTTTTTCTTTCCTACCTAAGAAGTAAGAACTGATTGCGATTTATAGGATAAGTATTTAATAGGAATTTGGCTAGTCCTATATGATGATAGCTATTCTTTTGCCGATGGAATATACCCAAGTATAATTCCTTTTCCCAGTTCAGTGCATGTTTCATAGTATTTTGTGCTGCTTTCATTTAGAGAAAATTATTCCTAAGAGCTCATTGCTCTCGTATGAGCTCTCGTGGTGCTCTGTATCATACTTGCCAGTTGCTATATTTTCCTATAAAGGTCATGAGTGAGAATTTTAGTATTTAATGTGAACTTGATAGGGCATGCCAAGTTGATGTATTTTGTTCTTTTATGCACATTTTTTGCTGTATGGAATGATTTTGTTCTATATCTTGAGGGGATCCTTATTATTTATTAAATTATTTATTTCCCTTATTTGCAAATTTAGTAATGTTTGATGTTTTTGTTAATATTTAATAATATACTGTAACACTGGATGTTGGAATTCTATTAGCATGATTCTAAAAGTTTGTAGGTAGTAGGCAACCAAGGTAGGAGATGCACTTAGGTACATAGCAACTGTGTAAATTTAGGGCCAAGACTGCCTAGGTGAACCATATAGTTTTTTATTTTAGGGGGGGGTGGGGTTGGCTAATATATTTTTTCTTGTGGGGTGAACTTCTATAGAAAACTGTTCTTCCTAATGATCTATGTATACAAGATGTATTTTCCCGTAGCATAAATCTCTTCATGCGGTAGGCCATTTATGTGTCAAAAAGAGCCAAATAATATCATAATCACTCTTTCTTCTATTTGCATATGTAACTCAAATTTTATTGAATGTGGCTATGCAGTATGGACCAATTGTTGATATTGATTTGAAGATTCCTCCGAGGCCACCTGGTTATGCATTTGTCGAGGTAATGTTATCTTTGGAAACACATGTGATCTTTAAATTGAGACTCTATGAAGAAGCATGTTCTTGTAGTTGGCAATTTTATCACTTGTTTTGCATTCCATATGCTATTATAGAACCAGAGCAGTAGTATACTACTGTAGTAAGTGAGTTTATATATTAGCAGTTCTACTTGCTTTTTAAATGTTTGAATATATTGTCCTAGTATATTGATATAGTTGCATCTTGTTTATTGGATATGTCTATTTTGACCATTGCAGTTTGAAGATGCTCGTGATGCTGAAGATGCTATACGTGGTCGTGATGGTTATAATTTTGATGGCCACAGATTACGAGTAGGCACAAATAAATTTTGTGTCATATATCTTGAGCATTGAGATTACAGTTTTATTCTTTCCTAAACTTCTGCATTTATATGCAGGTGGAACTTGCCCATGGCGGAAGGGGCCAGTCTTCATCCTACGATCGCCATAGCAGCTACAGCAGTGGGGGACGTCGCGGTGGTGTCTCTAGGCGCTCTGAATATCGTGGTATGTTATCTGTTAAATTTGATAGCACCAATTCTTTTTTTTTCATGTATGTGGTGCTGGTTAATATATTTTTTTTTCTTTTGTGTTGACCCATGCAGTTCTGGTGTCTGGTCTACCTTCTTCTGCTTCATGGCAAGACCTAAAGGTCTGTTCCATGTTCATAAGTCCATGCTCACAATATGTCTTTTATTTGCTAATTTGTATATTCATATCTTTAGGACCACATGCGGAAAGCTGGTGATGTTTGTTTCTCTGAAGTGTTCCGTGAGGGTGGAGGTCAGCTGCAGTAAACTTTTTATAAATTCTTTGCTTATTTTCTCATTTTGATACTTGTTAAAGTATTTGAACTCAGAGAGCTATCTGTGGATCACACATTTGGTGTTTGCTCATCATTCTTGTTGTGCAAGGATTGAAATAAATCATTAATGTACCAATTCTGTTTTGAGATAGTTTTATCTGCTGCTCACTTTTCAGGAGGTTCTAAAACACATTTGGATAGAATTTTAGCTTTAGCCAGTTGTGACCGTGGGAGAAAAGGGTTAAGGATTTGGAATTTCTATATCCTCAGATATGGTGATTGGGATTCTTAGTTCTATTTTTAAATTGTGTTTTAGACTCTAATTTGGTTTGGGCATTTCTGAATACTAATTGAGGATGGCGTGGCAGAGAGGTTAACTTTACTGGTAGGAAGTCAATATCAAATAAAACCTGAAGGTTGGTTTGCTGATAGACAATAGGGTCCACTATTGGTACTTTTAAGTTTAAATATAGGTCCCTTGAAGGGAGACACATTGAGCTGCATGAATTGCAGTTCAATACCTTTGAATTTTAGAGATTTCTAGTTAAATTGAGTTTTTCTCTTAGAGCTTCCTTTAAATTGAGTACTTTTGCTTTTAGAGTCCTTATAGTTGCATTTGAAGTTTCTGATTTGCATGCCAAACTATTCTTGATGATTTCATCTTAAAGGGATAAGGCTTGGATGTATTGCTTTTTCTTTGATGTTGTTGGGACATGCTGTTTTGGTTTTTCTGTGTAACTACTTATGAGCTTTCATGTTAACCTGTTGTTATACATTTTTAGTTTTTACCATGTTAGTAATGGTTTATTAACTGGTTCTACAGGTACTACAGGTATTGTAGACTATACAAACTATGATGATATGAAGTATGCGGTGAGTTGATTTTCTTTTCTGCCTATGCTTTAAAGTAGTTGCAAATCTACTCTCTCTGAACTGTTCACTCTGGAGTTTGTGCTCCACTTACAACCTATTATGATGAAATATGACTTATATGACTAACAGAGATAATATCTTTTTTAGTTTTATTGTACCATTGATGGTGTTTGGTAGTGCCTCTTGTAGTGATTGTTATTCTGCTTTGCAGATTAGGAAGCTCGATGACTCGGAATTCCGGAATGCATTTTCCCGGGCATACATAAGGGTATGATAATTTTTTATTCTAGTTCACTTCTGCAGCATGTGTAAGTTCTGGAACATTCTTAGGTGGTATCTATTACTATGTTCTAGGTGAAGGAGTATGATTCCAAGCGAAGCCTATCCAGGAGCAGAAGCCGTAGCCGATCCTACTCAAAAAGCCGAAGCCCAAGCCGCAGTCGCAGCTACAGCAGGAGCAGGAGCCCAAGGTCTGGTGGAAAATTTTCTCCTTGTTACAAGTGGATGAACTTTTAATGTAACTTGAATGTGTTCTGCAGTAAGTCTCCGAAGGCAAAGCCGGCACGTCATTCCTTATCACGATCTCGATCAAAATCTGCTTCACCCCATCCACGTTCAGGGTCAAAAGGACGCTCTTTGTCAAGGTATAGTTTGCATTAAACTAGTTCCAAGTAGTGTTACTTTCTGTAGTCAATGAGATATGGTAAATGATTAAGTTTGATGCTATTTCCTGTTTCTTTTTGGAAAGTAATGTTTTGTACCCATTCTTTCTTGTTTCCCAGTGAGCAGTTTTTAGAATGTGAAGAATTTTAATCAATAATATGCATTGTTTAGTTCAGTTAGATTTGTTTAGATTTTTCAGATAGAGAACCATATTAGGAGGCAAAGGTAATTTATTTTTAAAATGATGTTGCATTTGGAAAAAATTTAGAGAAGGAAAGAATCAATGTTGAATATGCCGAAATACTCATGATTATTCAATCTGAGTCACACTTACTTCCTTGATGTGCTAAATAACCAATATAAATTAATTTGGGTTTGGAAAAGCTGCTATCAGTGGTATATAGTATTTTTACCTTACCGTCGCAATGAACTTCCATTTGTCTGCCAATAATTTTCCTCTTAGGTAGTCCGTAGTCATATTCTGGACTGACTAGACACTTCCAATCTCTAAAACATCCTAAACATTTTGTACAAATATTGGAAGATCACTGATGACCAAGAGTTGGACACCATTTCTTTGATAATTGCTGTATCTTGGAGACCAAATATTTATATCTTACAAATCTTCTGATCAATATGTACATGAAGCAAGCTGTGAATGTGTATTATTGTGTGAAAGGGCTTGCACTTGATGGGTATACTTTATTTGAATTCGGAGAAATTTGTAAAAAAAAATGTCTTAGTCCAGCTTTTTCTTTGTTCCACATGATTCCAATTTAAAGGCAATTTGTTATATACATATGGCTATTGTTACTTTGCTAACCACTGCTTTTCTGGTCTAAATGTACAATTGCCTGTACATATAGCTGTCGATACTTTGTTAATTACTTGCGATTTTTTTATCCCCGGTCAGAAATTTTCATTTAATTTGTTTTTTTTTTCAGTCACTAGTAAAATTGAATGCCGTTGGATTTTTTGGCATTCGGAAATTAATTTGTTTTTAGATCTTGCACCCTACTGGTTGTGCCACTTTCTATTTTTCAGTTTTGGTTCTGCAAGTGCAAAATTTATTTTCTCGTTTCTGGGATTGGACTGGTTTCTTGTTGGATGTGTCTTGATGATGCCTACTTGTAGTCATAGGTGGCTGTGGTTTCTCTGCAAGTTTGTATGCTTGCATCCAGATTGCTTTCGTCCGAGTGTTGGAGGATAATTAGAACGTGCTAAGCTGTCTAGTTATCATCTTGTGTTTTTGAAGATTCCCTTGTTTGTTTGTTAGATTTGGGCTTATGCGGCGATATGGGGTGCATATTAGGATCTTGATGATGGGATTTGGTCCATTTGCATACAGCTCTTTGGTTGTCTGAGGTATGCTGATTCATAGATGAGCAGCTCTGGAAACCTAAAAAGCATCTTAATTTCTTTACCTTATTGGCTGTATTGATAACCGTCAGAGCTCACTGGGGGCAGAAAGGATGGTTTCAATAGTAGAGCTGGATTGTCATGAACTAAATGGAGTGAGGCACATCAATTCAGTGGTAATAACAAGTATTGCCATTTCTTCTCCAACATCACTACAATATAGGAGTCGCGCTAAGGATTCAGGATGTCTTTACTGGTGGTACAATCAAAATATAACTCTTGCTCGGCCTCTCTAAGTTCTTAAAGAATTAATTTCTTTGTCCCCTAGGCCTTGGCTCTACAACATCAAAATGCCAGTTGTTTTGTTGTCTTTCCTTGAGTCAGATTTATTCGCCCACCTACCTACCTACCTACTTACCTACCTTTACTTTGGTTGGAACTTCTATGCATGATTCATAATTAAGAAATAATTGCTTCTGAAGATTCTTGAGTTCTTTTCCCTTTACATATGGTTACTCTGACGTGGAAGAGGCGTCGAGGCTTTTGGATCAAGCTGTTAAAGCAGCGTTCTGGATATTGAATTCGGTTGTTTCTGGAACTTTTTGCAGATCACGATCGAGATCCAAATCCCCTAATGCTTCTGTAAGTTGCATCTTTTGGCTGGCGACTTAATTGTTCCAAATTCTTTTGTTCAACTAACTTTTGTTATGCAGCCTCCTCCTGGCAAATCAGCAAGTCCAAGCCCCAGGAAAAGAAGCCCTAGCAGGAGCAGGAGTCCATCGCGCTCTCGTTCGCCTGCTGTAAAAGCATACATTCCTAGTAGTTTAGCTGTTGTTCTAGTGCTACAAATTTTGTTGCTTCTTTCTAATACACCATACTTTTACAGGCGAAATCTGAATGAAGCTGGCGTTCTCATCCAAGATGTGCCAGATTGCCCGGGCCACTAATGTTGAAATTTATGGGCTATTTCTTTTACTCTGCAGTTGCAGTAACTTCTGTTTATGATTTAGCTGTATCAGATTGAAGTTGGGATAATGATGTAACTTAACTCGGTGGCAGAGTGCTTATTTAACTTCTCTAGGTACTGCTAAGTACTATGTTTGGCTTTCATCTTATATGATCAATGAATGACGTTAGACATTTGGAGTCTTATAATGCTTCTTTCATTAATTAATTTTTACCCAGCCATCACTATCTTTATGAGATTGTGGAAAGCATGAGAAATCATTTTTCCCGTAGCGTAGCATTATATCTGGAATTAGAGAGGATGCTTGCTTGCACTTCTTTTAGTCCAGAGTTCCGATGATGAGACGTTATGCTTTCCAAAGTTGGAACTTTCCCTTGAAGTCGGCTAAAAGTTTGCTACCTTAATGCAGCTGTGTGTTTGTCCGTCATTTGATCTTCCGGCTAAAAAGATATGATTTTGAGTGTTGTATTGCTACTTGGGCATCTAATCGCGTTACGTTACCATATCAGAACCCTTAAAAAGTTAGAATAGTTGGATTAAATTAGCTGTTGAGAACAGAATTTCAGGGATAAAATTTATTCCGCTATCCGTGGGAAAGGAAAGAAAAAAAGCGCACACTTAATTTATCTATTTAAATCGAAGTTGATGTTTGTATTATAGATGCATCCATGGAGTTATCACCTTTCAGTGCGGGTGAGGTGTTGTCCGGAGTTGGCTTAGGACGCATTTGTAGCATCATGGGGTTGGGTCTGCGGTACGCCCACCAATAAATTTTTTATTGTTCAAACTTCGTACGAGTCGATATCGGATTCTGCTAATCCTTTGCCTGGTCCGCTACCAATTTTTTAAGTAGAAGAAATTTAGGCTCGAATTTGTTATCCGTTTGTTTTCACTTCACCATAATCTACGATTAATGGACTTTTCCAGATGATTCTCTACCTCACATCTGGCTCTTATCTCCTCTCATTTGGACACGAGAGCCAAAGAACAGAGCAAAGAGTTATACATAAGACTGGAGCCGCGAGAGAGAGAGAGAGAGAGAGAGAGAGAGAGAGAGAGAGAGAGATGAAGAGCATTAGTAGTGTAGCTTCTCTTTTAGTGCTATTATGGCTGGTGTTAGCTTTGCAAGAGGAGGGTTTGAGTCAAGCTGTTGTGGTTGATTTCACAAGGGCCGACTTCCCACAGGACTTTGTATTTGGTGCAGGGACTTCAGCTTACCAGGTTTACTTTACATTACATTTTGGACTTATTTCTTGGTTAATAATTCATGAAAAGTTTACAATCTTTGTAGTGATGTGTTCATGGATTCATATGGTTGTAGGTTGAGGGAGCTGCAGCTGAGGATGGAAGGAGCCCAAGCATCTGGGACACTTTCACTCGTGCAGGTCTACATCTCTCGCTCTCTCTCTTCATCCGCATGAGAGATGTACCTTTGCTACAATAGCATATAAATATCGAATTCACCATTCCCTTAAAGTAGTATCATAGTAGAGAGGTTCTGAGTGTGAATTCTATCCAACCCATTTGTTATTTAGAATATAAAATTTCCATATATCTAAGCAAAATATATTATCATAGAGAACTTAAGTTTGTAAAGTAGTCAATGAATTAACGTGTTTATATCATCTTATCCTTCATTCTGTCTATGATATCATCTTTATTCTCTTCCATGATATGCGAGTCTAAACCATAGAAGATTGAAGAGAGGGCAAAATTCTTTCCAGCGGCAAACATTTGACACAAGTACCATTAAACAACCTAAGAAAGCACCGGAAACTTTTCTTTTCTGGTCTTTTTTGCAAAGGAAATCCTTACTGCTGGTAGTATGATTTAAATGTGGCAAAGTTAACCTGAGTGTGCATTAATTGATCATGTGGCAGGTAAAATGGCCGACAAGAGCACAGGAGACGTCGCTTCTGATGGCTATCATAAATATAAGGTGTGGATCGGACATTTAACCTTAAAATACTTAAAGAGGAATTTAGGTTACTTTGCATCTATATAGTGATTGTCCTTTATGAAGACTAATGTGAGTGTTTTTGAGGCATTAAAAGCAAAACACCTAAAAAGATGTAGGGTGTTTTTGCTAAATGTCTCTGAAAAATAATTAGGCCAAGTTGTGTATCCATAACTTTTCAGGAAGATGTCAAGCTGATGGTTGATACAGGGCTAGAAGCTTACAGATTCTCCATCTCTTGGCCTAGGCTTATTCCAAGTATAACTACATCTTCCATTTCACCTTAATTTTGACATGGAGATTACCAATGCAAAGGATAAATATCTCATGATACATAACTTGCTTGTAGATGGGAGAGGAGCTGCTAATCCCAAAGGAGTGGAATACTATAACAATCTCATTGATGAGCTTGTTAAACATGGTAAGCTTGTAGCAGCAAGTTTTGGACAAAGCAACTTTAACATGTACTCAAACTTGAACCTGGAGCCACTCTATAAACATTAATGTATGTAGGTTTTTTCTTTAATATAATTTCCGTTTGAAAACTTTAAAATGTCATTATTACCACCATAATTATTGAGCTATTTCCATTATAGTTGGGTTTTTAGATAATATTCCTAACTGATGATTGTTAAGGTAACAAATACATGTAAATGACTAAACTTCCTTTCTTTTGTAAAGTTTAGATTGTAAAACACATATCATTGATTTCTTTCTTATGTAAAAGAAAATATTTATTTCTTGCACAATGATATTGATTAACACTATATAGCTTTCAAACTATTTTTAGCAATTTATACGAGCACAAAATTATTTTCTCCTAATTTTAGTTCTGTTTTGACCGTGATTGGTTAGATTTAAGCGATGAACTCAACGATTTCAATTGCATGTATTATATTTTAAAAGTTTTCAATAGCAATTATGTAAACATTTCACATAATGTAATGTAATGCATTTGGTGTTTGACAATTAAAGTTCTTTTTTTCTAATATACCCACTAGAGAAGGAAAAAATCACTCTAAATGAGAGAGATTTATTTTTTAAAGCATATGCCAATAAATGTTTAGTCCATCATTATCTTCTTAGTTTACTGACCTCTTTCTGCTCCAAAATTAGGCATCCAACCACATGTTACACTCTACCATCTGGATCTTCCCCAAGCTCTGGAGGATGAGTATGGAGGATGGCTAAGTCCTAAGATTGTGTAATTATCTTCCTCCTTAAATTTTTTTCTAAGCTTTTATCTTTAAGTCCTTTTGGCATATCACCTCCTACATTTGAACCTTATCATGAAAAATATTATCTCCTTTTGGAATATTTGCAATGCTCAAAATGTAATAGTGAGAAAGATTAGATGAAAGAAGAGTAAGAAAAGAATTTTCTAATTATTTGTTGTGAAAGAAAATTGTATTTTAACATACACTAGAGAATTGCATATAAGGTCAAGGGAGGCACTATAAAACTATAAACTTTAGCCCAACCACAGGAATATAAATTATATGTTCCCCTGATTATATTTCTGCACTCTAATGCTAGCTTTCTAATCTTATTAAAATGTGAGCAGGGAGGATTTCACAGCATATGCAGAAGTCTGCTTTCAAGAATTTGGTGATAGAGTTTCACACTGGACCACCATTGCTGAGCCCAATGTAATTGGAATGGGATCATATGATGCTGGAATTTGGCCTCCTAACCATTGCTCTTATCCATTTGGCCTGTTCAATTGCACTACTGGAAATTCCACAGTGGAGCCCTATATTGCAGTTCACAATGCCCTTTTGGCACATGCTTCAGTTGTCAAAGTGTATAAAGAGAATTACCAAGTGAGTCATTTTATTTCTAGATTACAACTTTATTCCCATCTAATGTTTTTATTCATTTCTCATAATGAACCGACAATGTAAATCATATCTTCAACGCATCCTTTATATACGACTTATATGAGCAGATAAAGGATAATAGAGTATGCGATCATCGACAACACATAAAAATAGATAATAGAATATAAAGATCAAATGGGGTAAAATGATGAACAATTCTCGCACTGGTCTTATGAAGTCTAGCTCTTCCATAATTTCTTATTGAAAAGTCCTGAGCAAGGCTTAGATTCACTAGACTTGTAAAACTGCTTATTACTCTGTAACTTATACTATACTCGTATCAATTATTGGGGAAATGAAAGAATCTAAACTAGTGAAATATGACATAGGCTGCTCCTTCCACATTAACACCAAGAATTACAAAGAAAATATGATGTTCCTTCTCATCATAATTTCTTTTGGCTTTGGATATAGGCTATGCAAAATGGATTGATAGGCATAAATGTGTACACCTTTTGGTGCTACCCCTTTTCGAATTCTTCTGCAGATAATGAAGCAGCCATACGAGCAATGACCTTTAATATGGGCTGGTAAGTTTCTTGCTTCTATACCAAATGCAACAACATTATTATCATATAGTCTCTTTAATGATCTAACTAGTTCATGAGTCCATTTCTACATTGTTGTGCTACCAAATGACAAGATATCTAACTTTAGGATCATAGATCCTCTTGTCTCCGGACAATATCCTAAGATCATGAGGAAAATTGTCGGCTCGCGACTTCCATCTTTCACTGAACTCGAGTCTAAACAAGTACAGGGTTCATTTGATTTCATTGGAATAAATCACTACTCTTCTGAGTACGCCATTGATGACTCTGGTGGCGCAAAATCTGATCTTCGAGACTACAATGCAGATATGCTTGTCAAACTGACAGGTTTGGTAAATTTACCTAGCAATTTGAAAATTTGAAGTGATATTAGATTGAAATGTAATTGTTCATTGTTGGTGTTGCAGTTTCTAGGAATGATACACCAAGTGGTAAGGTAAGAGTTGATACAACTCTTTTCAACTTACTGCTGTTTCCAATTAGTTTTCAAGCATAGCTAATTTACTACTCGAATCAGTTCGATCCGAACGCCCCTAAGCCAGTCGATCCAGCTGGCTTGCAGAATGTGTTGGAGTACATAAAAAAAGTCTATGGAAATCCTCCTATATATATCCAAGAAAATGGTTAGTAAATGTTTTCATGCACATGACTTTGTTCGTTCTAAGTTCTAACATCTCTTCATCTTTACTATTCTTGAGCAAAATGGATCTCTCAAATGGTCTTTTCTTCTGAGCTTATTGGATTACTATGACGAACAGTGGAATAATTGTGCCATTAGGTACTGGACAGGGTAATAATCGCACTCTCGATGATACTTGGAGGATTGATTTCTTGAGTGGATTCATGAGAAGTACATTGAATGCTGTCAGGTAATGGTGTTGATAGCTACAGACTAAGTTAGATTATAATCTCTCCTCTGATGGCCACTTTTCACTTTTGATCAAAGGAATGGAGCAAATGTAAGAGGATACTTTGTGTGGTCATTTATGGATGTTTTCGAATTTTTGACTGGATATGAAGCAACATTTGGGCTTTACTCTGTGGACTTTGAGCATGAGGATAGAACAAGGCTCCCAAGGCTCTCTGCTCACTGGTATTCTAGCTTCCTCACAGAAGATGGAAGTATGCAACAGATATGAAGGAGCCTATGCTAAATCCAATATCACTTGCTGAAAAAGAAATCAATTACTTGTTATATTTATTCTTTCTTCCTATTGAAAGAATACAATCATCTCATGTATGTGTTGTTTTAAGACCTATTAGGTCTCGAAATAAACTGTATTTATGGTTCTTGCAATAATATATAGAAGATATAAAAAAAATAAACTTGTAGTTTAATTCTTTCTTATTATCAACTTGTCTATCCTCACAGTTAAAACACATTCAAATTCTGTTGCATTTTGAACATTAAAGCTTAGTTGAGCTCGAGAATGTAAGTGAAATTATTACATTATTATTGCAGTTGAATTCGATACACCAAACAGCCTTAGAGAATGTAAGTGAAATTCCACATGTTGATCAAAGTTGTAAGTGAAAGTGCAATAAAAATCCCTCATTTGCAGTTGAAAAAAGAAAATGTTAATCCCATTTGCATGCTGCTGTGTAATACTTTCATAAATTATTTAGTTCTGGAAGAACTGCTTATTTTGATCATAGTATGTTAATACATAAATAATTATACTTGACTTTTTTTTGTGTCAAATAAACTTTCTGAATTATTCAATATATTTCACCTCCTTACTGTAATTAAAAATACCAAAACATCTCTTTAGAAAGTAAGAGTGTTTTGATAAAGATTAAAGATTCAATAAGAACTAATAATTTTTTTTTTCTAGTCTAACGATTGAGATTAAATAATACTAAATAAAATTAAAGTATCGTCTTAGCTATCCATTTTCTTACAAAAGATAAAAATAATAATAAATTGTTAGAATTTGACACTCCTACTATTAAAAAAACGGTAATAAGGATAAGCAATAAAAAAAATATTTAAATTCTAGTTTACTTATTAATTAATCTAGTCATAAATGTAAAATATCTTAAATACCCTTTAATTTATCAACGGATGAAAATTATTTTAAATAACTAATTGTTTAGTTATTTAATGAGGGTGAAATGAATGCATATGGAAAACAATGCGAAGAATTACAATCACCAGGTACCAGGTTAGGTTAAGCCTTTCGAAAGGTCAAACTTTCATTTCGAATGGTACGCCCATCAAATGTTTGTTGTAAGGCTCCACCCATGTCTGTCCTTAACATTCAAGGATTACAACTATAAAGTTTGATACATAAAAAATATTGGAGATAGAATAACGATTCTTTTAACACAAGGTTTATACTTAGCCTAGAAGCATAGCACAATAATAAAATGAGCAAAGAGTCTCTAGTTGAGCATTGTTGGCCTAAGACACAGCCTTGAATAATCACCAGGAACACAGATTAAATGAAAGCCTTAATTAATCTAATACTGTAGAGCAAAACAAATTCAAACAAACGCTGGTACAACCTCACACTGTTTGGGACAAAGGTGTCGCTCTTTGTACGTAATCTTGTCGTCTTAATTCCGGATTCTGCTACCAAAATTTGGGGTATAAGAAATGTCAGGCACTGTGTCCTTATCCTGGGAATTGAAAGGCTAAAAATAATTGATTGTTTTTTATATTTTTTTCTTTTAACCTTCACTAATCTATGATCAACGAATTTTCCTGACGTCACGCTTGACTCTTATCTCCTTTTACTATTGGACACAAGGCAAAGTACAGAGCAAACAGCAGTTCTACATTACATTGGAGCACGGAGAGAGATGAAGAGCATTAGTAATGTACCTTCTTCCCTTGTAGTGCTATTATGGCTGGTGTTAGCTTGGCAAGAGGAGGGCTTGAGCCAAGCTGCTGTGGTTGATTTCACAAGGGCCGACTTCCCACAGGACTTTGTATTTGGTGCTGGGACTTCAGCTTACCAGGTTTACATTACATTTTGGGCTAATTTCTTGGTTAATAATTCATGAAAAGTTTACAATCTTTGTAGTGATGTGTTCATGGATTCATATGGTTGTAGGTTGAGGGAGCTGCAGCTGAGGATGGAAGGAGCCCAAGTATCTGGGACACTTTCACTCATGCAGGTCTACATCTCTCACTCTCTCTCTCTCTCTCTCTCTCAATCTCTCTCTCTCTATATATATAATCTCATCCCTCATGCTTTCTATGGTTTCATTTCATCTACAGACTGAAGAAATTATGTGAGAAGTAGCAAACATTTGACCCAAAGAACCATTAAAGAAAGTAAAATTAATTAAGAAAGCAAAGGAATTATATGAACTTTTCGTGCTTTCTTTCTTCTTTGTGCTACTTTTTGGGTGAAAAAATTGAATCATAGCAACAGTAAACCCAAGTGTGTGCACTAATTAGTAATTAGTTAATTAATGATGTGGCAGGTAATATGGCAGATAATAGCACAGGAGACGTGGCTTGTGATGGCTACCATAAGTATAAGGTATGGATAGAACTCTTCGACGTTCTTCATCTCTTTACTAATCTGTGGTGTAAAATGCCATGGATGATGATCCCTCTGAGATTATGGAGCTCTCTCCACTTTGTAAAAGAATTTATTCCATGTTTACTTTATAGCTATTGTAACTCTTTGAGAGCTGAGTGCATATAAAGAAATTTGCAACTCTTTATTTTTGAAGATTCAAGCCCTAATCATCCTATTTTGAGATTGAAATGTATTATTAACTGTGCTATAATACATTATTGTAGATTTTTTAACGGGTAATATTATATATATCGAACTAATTCGAGCTTAGCTAAGTCTAGCTTAGGTTGGCTTGATTTATTTTTTGATCCAGAAAACCTAGCTCGACACAAGTCATTTAGAGCTCGAGTCAAGTATATGAGTCTCACGAGCCGATGAACTTTTTTGACAGCCCCAGATGGTTGATATCATTAACCAAGATCCAACTTGCTATAGGAAAGTAAAAGAAATTATAAAAATCATCTTATGTTCAACTTTTATATTTTGTTTTTAATGTCTTAGAAACATAAGTTAAATTTAACCTTAAAAAAGAATATTCTGAGTACTTTTGGTTCCTCTTTTATTTATTTTTAGATTATTTTTTATATATACTCAGTAAAATCTCTTATTTACTTGTATTCCCATCTAAAGGTTTATACCTGCTTTGTATGCATAGTTAACCCTTACAATTAACTGACCATTAGAATCTAAATAATTTAAATATAAAAAGATAAAAATATTCTTATTCTTGTTTTGATATATTTCTCTTAGTTAATTATATTTTTGCTGTTTTCTATTAAATTAAAAAATTAATAGGGAGGATATCTATTATACAAATAAGATATATTTTGAAGAGAAATACATGCAAATATCAACTCTAGAAAAGTATACGAGCAAATAAGAGACTTTTTAAAGCTATGCATTCAAAAGATATGAAGAAAAAAACACTTTTTATCATGACCTTAAAATATTACTCAAAAGTATTAATGCTATTTTGCATGTATATTGTAACTAATCCCTTAAGAGAATTTAGGAAAAGTAAAATGCCTGGTTTTGATAAATGTTGGTAAAACATAATTAGACTTTGTAACTTTTCAGGAAGATGTCAAGCTGATGGTTGACACAGGGCTAGAAGCTTACAAATTCTCCATCTCTTGGTCTAGGCTTATTCCAAGTATTGA
Organism: Typha angustifolia; assembly: GCF_048772165.1. Taxonomy (NCBI): domain Eukaryota; kingdom Viridiplantae; phylum Streptophyta; class Magnoliopsida; order Poales; family Typhaceae; genus Typha; species Typha angustifolia. Next base: position 1,350,234 of record NC_133252.1, on the reverse strand, counting down.
CTACATCTTAGACTTCACTCAATTTTGACATGAAGATTAGCAATGCAAAGGATAAATTCTCATGATACATAACTTGCTTGTAGATGGGAGAGGAGCTACAAATCCTAAAGGAGTGGAATACTATAACAATCTCATTGATGAGCTTATTAAACATGGTAACTTTGTGAGATATTTACTATCAAATTTCATTAATGGAATTTTTTTTACTTGTAACAATTTAACATGTGCCAAAAGTGGAATAATATTGATATTATTGATAGGGCAGCCTGACATTTGATCTTTCTTGTTTTGGGATCTTGTTAGTTTTTTACATTGAGAGATGAGGAAACGGTAAACGGTAATCTACTCGGATGTGATTTGACATGATTTTAACTTATCCTTATAGGCTTTAAACTTATGCATTGAAGCTTCATGTAGTTTAGACTAAGTTGTAACTGTTAGTCGACCGTTAATGGGGATGTGGAAAGACTTGATTATTTTGACCTTCATAAAAATAAAATCTAGTTCAATGGTAGGAGTAGTTTAGTAAAATTCAAATGGTGTCGATGATGGTAGAGGCAGTTTTAATTTTGGCTGGAAAATTTAATAGTTGCAACTAGGTATAGATCAAAGTAGATTAAGTGAAATACTGTAATGTAAATTAAGATCAGGTCAAAACCATGGGGAGGTAAAATGTAACTGAGAATATTAGGGAAGCTACTTTAAAAAGTGGGTAAACATATCTATCATGCCATATGACATTCATCTTGAGTATATTATCACATTATAATCTCATACTCCATGCTTAATTATGTTTATCTTCTTAGTTCACTGACCTCTTTCTATTCCAAACATAGGAATCCAACCACACGTTATGCTTTACCATTATGATCTTCCCCAAGCTCTGGAGGATGAGTATGGAGGCTGGCTGAGTCCCAAAATTGTGTAATTATCATATCACCTATGCATTTTAGAGAAACGTCCTCGTTTTTCTTTTATACATCCACAAGTCAATTCTCTCTTCTTCTTTTTTATATGAATGATCATGAGGCAACTTTCTTTAAAACTAATTTCAAGTATATCAGGAAGAGGATTCTCTCAATAAGATATGATTGTAGGTGGTTTAAATTTATATATGCAAAACAAGCATTATAATTATACGGAGAAAATTTATTTTACCATCTTATAGTTAGGCTAAAATAAATGTCTAATCGGCTGTCGCATATAAGTTTGAATTATAAGAGTTAAGTGACACAAAAGAAACACTTAGATCTCGGCATAATAAGAGGGTGTGTATTATATTTTCCTCTGATTATAATGTTACACTGTAATGCTAGCTTTCTAATTCTATGAGATGTGAGCAGGGTGGATTTCACAGCATATGCAGAAGTCTGCTTTCTGGAATTTGGTGACAGGGTTGCACACTGGACCACCATTAATGAGCTCAATGTTATTGGGATGGCATCCTATGATTCTGGAATTTGGCCACCTAATCGTTGCTCTTATCCATTTGGAAAATATATTTGCATAGCAGGAAATTCCACAGTGGAACCCTATATTGTAGTTCACAATGCCCTCCTGGCACATGCTTCAGTTGTCAAACTCTACAAAGAGAAATACCAAGTGAGTCATTTTATGTCTTAGAATACAATTCTGTTCTGATCCAATGTGTCAACTAGTATCCATTTGCCAACATGCCCTCTATAAGCTGCACATAGATAGATGAAAGATAATAGAATATTCGACCTTTCGCATTGCACAAGAATAGACAACATAAAAATAAGAGTTAGATGAGGTTATAGGAGATTTGAAACTTTAGAGATATCTCCGGAAACAAGCTTTGTTACCATGCTAGATAATATGGTTGATGCAAATGGATGTTGTCTTGTAAATTGTAATTGTTGGGAATGGTGTGAAAGAAAATAATGTTCTTCTCATCATAATTTCTTTTGGCTTTGGATGTAGGCTGTGCAAAATGGATTAATAGGCATAAATGTGTACACCTCTTGGTGCTACCCCTTCTCAAATTCTTCTGCAGATAATGAAGCAGCCAAACGAGCATTGACCTTTTATATGGGTTGGTAAGTTTGTTGTTCTATACCAAAATGGGACAACATTATTCTCATATATAGTAGTCTCTTTAGTGATCTAACTTGTGATCACGGGTCCATTTCTTCTAACTGTAGGATCATGGATCCTCTTGTCTTTGGACAATATCCTAAGATCATGAAGAAAATTGTCGGCTCGAGACTTCCATCCTTCACCAAACTCGAGTCTAAACAAGTGCAGGGTTCATTTGATTTCATTGGAATAAATCACTACCTTTCGACCTTCACCATGGATGACTCTGGTGGGGCAAAGACTAATCTTCGAGACTACTTTGCAGATATGCTTGTAAAATTTGCAGGTTTGATCAACTTACACAGCAATATGAAAACTGGAAATGATATTTAGATTGAAATGTAGCTTAATTTTTCACTGTTGGTGTTGCAGATTCTAGGGATGATATGCCAGGTGGTCAGGTATACAAATCTCTTAACTTACTGCAGTTTCCATTCATTCCAAACATAGCTTATTTGAGTGCTTTGGAATCAGTTTGATCCAGCCGGCTTGCAGAATACGTTGGAGTACATCAAAAAAGTCTACGGAAATCCTCTTATTTATATCCAAGAAAATGGTTAGTAAATTTTTCATGCTACGTACCAATGTGATATCCACATCAAGTTAAAGTTTACATTAGAAGCTTTTATTCTAAGTTCTAAGTTAGGCCTCTTAATCTTTATCTAAATCTTGACCAAAATGATCTCTCGAATGGCCTCTTCTTCTGAGCTCGTTGGATTACTATGATGAACAGTGGAACAATTTTGTCACCAGGTAAAATGGATAAAGATCGCGGTCTCAACGATACTTGGAGGATTGATTCCTTGAGTGCATTCATGAGAAGTACATTGAATGCTATCAGGTAATTAATTAATTGATGGTTACAAATTAAGTTAGATTAGAATCTCTCTTCTGATGGCTACCTTTCACTTTGATCAAAGGCATGGAGCAAATGTAAGAGGATACTTTGTGTGGTCATTTCTGGATGTTTTTGAGTATTTTACTGGATACGAATCTTCATATGGGCTTTGTTATGTGGATTTTGAGGATGATAATAGAACAAGGCTCCCAAGGTTATCTGCTCATTGGTATTCTAACTTCCTCAAAAATGATGGAGTTATGGAACAAATATGAAGGAGGTCATCCTAATTTGTTGTAATAATCTCTCATCCTGTGGATTCATATAACCATTCTCATGAATTATTTGTTTCAAGACCTATTAATATTGAGGATATTATATTTATGGTTCTTGCAAATATATACTAGCTTTTGAGAATATTGTAGTTATAGTACTTGCAATGCAATGAAATATATAGGTTTGGATGTGATTTAGGTTTATTTTTAAATAAATTTAGTGAGCACTAACTAAACTGGTTTAGTATCTAAACACCATAAAACCAGTTTTATGGCAATCTACCTAAGTTTATTCTTCTTTCTCTTCTCCTCTTCCATTTATTTATTTTACATTTACAGAATAAGCCATTGAAAAAATATTATTTTATTTAACCATCATTCAATCACTCTCCCTCCCTCTCTTCTTCTCTATCTATCTATTTTAGAAAATAGGTTAATGATCTAATATAAAATATCTTTTAAATTCACTACTTTTTATATCACACTAAATATTAATATATAATCATGACACCACTAAACTAGTATACAACCGAACATCGTATCTTTCTAAACCGATATAAGCTATGTCATTGAAATTTAAAAATTAAGAACAATTAACCAGCTTTAGGAGTTAAACTACATGTAACCACCACCTTAAAAGATCTAATATAGAATATTGTAGTATTACTCTTCTTGTGATTAGCTTCTCACAATAATAAATGTACATGAGACTATCAAGCATATTTTAAATCAAACATAATTCAGAAGCAAATTTATTACAATAACAAAGAGTTACATTACTGTAGCTTAGTTCTTATGCATCAATATCCATTGGGTGTAAGAAATTTCACTACCCAAGATAATCAAACTACACATGTTCAATAGACTAACGTATTACGCACATAGCACATAACGATAAAAGTTGGTAGACTTATTCAATGCTTCAATTTGGGTTTCTTCACTATCATCACATTGCAATGTGCATGATGAGCACAATAATCACTGACGCTGCCCAGAACCGCCCTGCGGGATGTTCAACAACAAGCGAATGTTAGAATCAACATGAGAAACATTATTGCAGAGGTGAAAGTGCAAGCAATAACAGTTTTATACACACACACACTGAGAATTATGCCTACTTGCATGCTGCAATTTATGGTGGGCATATGATTAGCAATATAAGCTAATCAGGGATAATACTTTCATAATTATTCAGTTCTTTTGACCATAATATAGTCCAGAAGAACTGCATACTTGTATAGTCGTATTTAGTATTGTTGAAAAATATTTAGATGTCTGTCTCTGCATATAGATGACAATCTAACAGCAAAAGCATGCATCTATTGAGGTGTGAAGTTCCCAACTTTAGGTGCATAAGCATGCAAGAGTTGGTGCAGTAAAGAGGTATATATATATATATGCAAAAATCACCTTTTGGAGCATTATGCATGCAAAAAAGCAGGAATTCTTAATCTAACAGTTTCAAACCTATTTATATTTGAAAGAAGTCTCAATGATTCATTTAATTGCTGAATCTAACAGAACCTCTGAGAATATGATAAAAGGCAATTCAAAAACACATTTCCTGCTTGAATCTAGAACCTCTACTTAAGGGGTAAAGCTTCAAACTATAACCTCTAATCCAGAAACACATTTCCTGCTTAAACACATCTCCTAAGTCTAAAATTTTTCTGTCATAGTTAAATGGAAGTTAGATCAAAATAATGTCATCGGGTCCAGCTGACTAATACATCTCACTATGAATATAAGATTCATAAAATTTCTCAAACAACTAATAAAAATCCCATACTGAAAAATGAACTAACATAACCTTAATCAGACAATTAAAATAGTATAATGAACATATAAAGACTGTTCCAGACCTCTTAATTGCTCCATAACCATGGCTTCCGACGACCAGTATCTCAGCATGGTGCTTCTCAACTGCATCACAGAGAACATTCCTTGCGTCACCTTCAACAACTTCTACAACAGCACTAACCTGTGGTGACATTGGCATGCACATAAGAAAACTAGAATACAAGGATAAATAAATAGCTCCTAAGTATTACATTGTGTGTATTTTGCAGTCTAAGTACCATGAGCTATGTGAGGATGAAAAATTCCATGTGTGAATAAGCAAAACAACTAATTATTTGATTACCCTGAACATGTATTAAGAGACTACTCACAAGGATTAATGATATTTTTTTAAAACTTTTCTCGTGAAGCTTTTCTATTAAACAAGCTCCAATCTACTGATCAACTGAAGAGCCCAAATTGGGGCAACTTGCCGTACGAATTCCATAATGTTGCCAGGAGTATATTTGCAATTACTACAGTCATCCTATGCTAGTGTCCTAGTTATCAACTGCATTTGAGAGTAAAACCATAGAATACCCAATGTTTTACTCTGTTCTTCCTGTTTTACTCATTTATTTCCTTCAAAATTTTAAATACCTCCATTAAATTCCATCTCTTCTGCCACAAGATAACGATTCCTTACCCAAGAAAAATCCATATCCAATCCTCCCATCTCTTTTTAATTGCAACAAACAACAAAAAGAAAATAAGGAAAAATTAAACAAAACCTAAATCTAAAATAAAGAAATTTACCAACTACCAAGAACTCAAAAGATTACCGAATTGGCCACGCAGAGCTGCCTCGACTTATCCACGACCACCTCCGCCACCTTCCTCAGATCTGCATCCACGTACGGCAGCACATCTCCCACCCCTACGTTCGCACAGCCAATAACTACACACCAAACAAACAAAACCTAATCGGATCAAAGAATCTTACCGGGACCCGAGAGGCTAATCACAGAGGTGGCCAAAGGCTTCGCGTAGACGATCACGAGCTCGAATCCCGAGGGGCCTCCGCCGCTCGGGAAGAGATGGCGGAGAACCCACTCGAGAGCGTAGTAGCTGCGCTCGCTGTCATCGACCCCCACCACCACCACCGCCGGCTTCTTCTCCTCCGCCGCCGACTTCCCTTCTGCAACCGCCGCCGCCGCTACAGCCGCCGACATTTTTCCCCCCCTTGAAAAGGAAATAAAAACGACACTGGAAGAGTACACAAAGTTCCAACGATTCCCTCTCCATTTAAGCTTACAGAAATTTGCATTTGACACCCTTATTCTAATATTTACAAATCGAACCCTATCCTTTCCAATATAAAATAAATCGTCGGCTTGTTAATAGTAAAAGATACAGGGTTTGAACTGCAAATGTAGGACTCCTTTTAATTTCTCAGTGACGTAGGCGCTTCAGTATGCGGTTTGGAGCGACCTTATCGTACGAAAAGACAAGGTGGATAAGGATGGGTTGCGATAACGACAACTCATTGCCACGTGTATTTCTGGACCAGTGTTGTCCTGCGAAAATCTGTGGGCTGTTGCCACGTGGAACTTAGACAACTTGGGCCTTCTTTTTAGCCCACGCTTATTATGGCCCAAGCTGTCATTTTTAATTCTACACAAATTGTCTAGCTTCAATTCTGAACTCACTCTCACTGCCTTCAATTCACTTTGGGCTCCATCCCTTTGTTCCATAGGACTTATTTCATATATTTGTCAAGCTTTTTCCAATTAACTTTGATAAGAAAATATAAAACAAAAAAAAAGAGAAAAATAATTTGTTTACATAATAAATAAATTAGATTGAATAATTGAGGTATATATATATATAACATAAGCCTTAAATCTACGGTTCCAAACCATCGTAAAGTAGTACACTGCGGTGTCTTTCTTTGTTGACAAGATATTGAAAAATTAGAAGGAGAGGAAATAAAATGAGCAGCTGAATACAAGCACTAAGGCTTACCATTAGCAAGCATCTGAGTGCTATTCCATGCATTACCTGACACTGTTCCAATTCCACTGACCCATATACTTTGCTCCTTTAAAGAAGAGGATGCCACTACTCCTTTCACATCCTTCTATTGTGGATCATGCACCAACTTGCTCTTTGATTGAACTCCACACTAATGTTATCTTTTCCTTTGCTGCTTTTCTTATGCCACTGGAAACCAAACGAAAGTGGCCGGCAAATGTTTGTGGATGAGTCAAGAGCCATTTCTTGTTTTATTTCTAGCAATCATTAAGCTCCCGTCACCTCAAAAATAATTCTTTTTAATACTTTTTTATACTATACACTAACTAATTTATCTTTAATATATATATATAATTTAATATAATTTATATCAAATAATAAAATATATTTTCTCAATACTCTTTTATTAGTGTACTTTTATCAATATATGTACTTGCTTTCACTTATTAGAATACAAAGGTAAAAATTATCCTAAATAAATAGGACATAATTTTTGCTAAAATATTCAAATATGTAGCCAATATTCAAATGTTTTAAACCTTAATAGAATGGTGCATAGATAAATAATTAAAGAGAATTAGATTGTATGATTACTCATGCTCACAATTAAAGAGAATTAATAGGATTATATTTATTAAATTATCTTCCACTTCTCATTAAAAACAAATTAAATATGGCCAATAAAGTATAACCGAGTATTATGAACGTATCTTACAAAGGGCAATGCATAACGTTAGGGGAATTAAACTTAGTTTATTCCCATCAATGTCATATCTTCTAGTTTGGCATCTTCTTCTTTTTGTTTATTTGTTGTGATTGCATAAATTAAAAATAAATTAAAGGTTACAAAGAGAAGAAAAAGGAGAGAAAGTCTATCTCTTTAAAAAGAGATGGTCAATAGTGACTCAGTGATAGATAGTTTAAAATTATTTTTATTATAATTTCTATTAACTTAGTGATAGTTAATCCAAAACTCTTGTTGAGTTTAAAAATTTGCCCATTTCATGGTTGAGAAAACTCTTGCTGAGAATATAACTTGAGAGCTTTTATTTTTGTTATAAGAATCCTCTTGAAGAACTGCTTAATTTTCCAAACTTAATATCTTAGTGAGTGATTCTGTTTTAATTAAAACTAAAAGTGCTAACAAAATCAACAGTTTATCTCAAATTAAATCTGAATATACTAGTGTCTTATAAACTATATGATGTAGATTTATTTATTTTTAAATATAATAATTATTAATAGATTAACCTTCTCTCCTCTTCTGTGGGATGTGGGGGAGTTCATATTCACTTTGTGCAAAGACGTGAATTATTGGGCTTCTACTTTTTTATTAATGAATTTTTAATTAGGAAAAGGAAAAAAGGAGAGCCGTCACACGTGGCGCCGGTTGGTAGTTCCCAGGGAAGAAGAAAGCGGTGGTCTCGAGATCGCGTCTCCGCGTGGTTTCCCTTGGATTCCGTCCACAGGTTGATACTCGATGCTTATCTAGTTTATTATTTTACGCCCTCTTTTTTCAGTTATTTTCCGTCCGACCCTTGCTTTTCCGACCCACCCAAATCGATCCATTTCTTTTCCAACTGCTTTCTAAAAGACACGGGGGATTTGGATAATAGAGAAAAAAGTAGGGATCAGATTGAAAATGGCAGAAAAAAAGAGCAGGGGTTGAAATGAAAATATCTCATTTATAATAATCTTCAAACAGTGGAATAAATTTTATACCAGTATACATATTTTTGTATTTATAATAAAAAAAGATTATATCAATATATTTCTAATAATTATTTATAGTGAATGGTTGAAAAGAGAGAATACGATATCTTCCTAGGGATAAAATAATAATTGATAAATATGAAATACTGAATGAGAGAATAGATGAGAGGAGTAAGTATTAAACTGAGTATTGAGATAAATAGTTATTTATTTATTATATTAGTATAAGAGATTAATATACTTACCTTAGATCCCAACTCCTGGATTAGTATCTTATTAATTTATACAGTTGGATAAAGGGAAATTACATTTAGGACCACTTCGATCCGAAGATATCAACTAGGAAAATAATATATTTCGTTAGATTTCTCAAGATCTGCAGCGAAGGACTGGTTGGTGAGATTGTTGGTCTAATTATGTAACATATAAAATTTAAAAATATATGATGTATATATATATAAAAAAATAGGGTGTTTAAATACAAATTTGTTTTTAATATTCTTTCCTTCCTTGCGTCCTTTTTTTTCCACTGGGGATCCTGTGTTCTAGCCATAACAGCTTTGGACCATCGCGAATCCGTTAGTATCTAACAACAAAGCCATCACCATCAACATGTTCTTTGCGAACGTTTTCACATCCACATCCAACGGTCGACAATCCCACAAACCGGCAATCCAAATCCAAGAGCATTACGATCGTTTCCATTTTTGACCCGGCTCCTATTTCGGATCTCCTCCTCAATCGTCGGGTGTGGCCCCAATGGCATCTCTTTAAAACAGCGCTCTCTCTCTCTCTCTCTCTCTCTCTCTCTCTCTCTCTGTGATATATTATACTGTCGTAGATTTCTGGCTTTCCTGTGAATAAATAGTATCTTCGAAAAAACCGAATTTGGTGAGGGATTTGAGCCGAAGTTGGAATCTTTGTTGGGTTGGGAGATGAAGTTTGCGAAGAAGTACGAGGAGTACATGCAGGGGAGGGAGAAGGAGCTCCCTGTGGTGGAATTGAAGAAGCTGAAGAAGATTCTCAAGAGGTGTAGGAGGGAATACCATGCCCACCAAAGGGAAGGGAAAGAGGGGGTTCATGGTGGGGATTGCTCTGTGGAGAATAAATGCACTGGGAGTTGCCCAGGTAATGTGGTGTTCTTGTCGGAATTGGGTTATCCCAGCTCATTCTCGGATGCCCATTTGGCTGTTTTTTTTTGTGGTCATGTTTGAATCATTGGCAGGTTTCTTTTTCCCCTTTAAACTGGTTGATTTGATCTTTCTTGTCTTGGGTTTTGTTTCTATGAGAATGAAAGAGACTTTGGAAACTAATTGCTGTTTCTTTAATGTTCTTCTTTGATTTGAACGGAGAATTCTATCGTTATGTTTCTGTGGTGGTGCTGTGGATTCTCCTCTTCTCTATGTTCTTTTCTCATTTTTAATATGATTTGTTGATCAGAATCTATGGTTTTTCTCATTGTGTCCTCGAGCTGTATATGACAACAATCTTTCTTATGATCTGATTGACCTTTTGTACGATAATAATATCAAATTAGAGAAAAGTATGTGGTTTATTTTAGATCTCTGTCAGTTGTTGACATGTTCTAATTTTCTCATTGCCAGGATATATTCTCGAAATTTCCATTATATTGATAGCTTCTAATACCATTAGAAATCTTCTGCAGTGTGATCATTAACAAGCCCAGGATATCCCATATAATTTATTTTCCTATTTCTTCCACTGTGATTTCGATCATTATAATATGCAGCAAAGCTATCGCAATCATACAAGAAGCTATTGTGTTTAGATATAGAATATTGTTCAGGTAGCGTGGTCTCTTTGTACTGATGACATTTGATATAGCCAGATTGGCATGATCTTATTGGTGACGATATGTAAACAACAACTATTTAAGCTTATCTTTTTCAGTTCAGAATCTATACTGTATCTTATTCAAAGTCTATTAGTTATTACGTCAATTTTTAACAACCTTTCGATCGTTCTTTAAGCCTATATTCGATGTTTTCCGTCATAACTCTCACCTGTATATAGTAATATTTGCATGATTTCTTGCAGCATTTCATGGGGATTGAGAAGGACGCTGTTCACATGTTCAATCAACGTGTTTGTTGAAGGAGAACCACTCCTTTTGTGTTTCCTGAAGCTTATTTTTCTGTTACTCATATGCTGGTGTGAACTTTTAATTGCTGTGGCTGAGCTGTGACTCCTCTTACTACTAGGAAAACTATTCATTCAAACATATGAAGATTAATCTATATTCTTCATCCAGCCAATTGACCATCTGATTCACTTAGAAAATCTTTCAACAGACAGTTTCAGAATCCTAGCTACACTAGAGAGAAGAGTTCTCCCATTTATTAGGTGTTGCTTATTAAATTTGACCTTTATTTTCTTGGTTGGTTGACTCAATCCATTGCTCACATGCAGTGTGTGAAGGGTCTTTCTTTCCCTTCCTCCTAAAGGAGATGTCAGCCGTGGTTGGTTGCTTTAATGAACGAGCGAAGAAATTGCTCGAGTTGCACCTGTCGTCTGGCTTTAAAAAGTACCTTATGTGGTTTGGAAGCAAGTCTCACAGGAATCATGCAGCATTGATACAAGAAGGCAAAGACTTGGTTACATATGCCATCATAAACTCCATTGCCATGAGGAAAATATTAAAGAAATATGATAAGGCATGCCCTTTAACTCAAATCACTCTGGCAAAAGAAAGTTAAACATGGTTGTGTAGTCCCATTGCAATTGGTTCTACTTAACATCGATCGTTCGTCTACAGGTTCATTACTCAAAGCAAGGCCAGGCATTCAAAACACAAGCTCAGAGCCTGCACATTGAGATTCTTCAATCCCCTTGGCTCTCTGAGTTAATGGCCTTATACATCAACTTGAGGCAAAGTAAGAGCAGCAAGAAGGCAGTCATGGAGCTCTTCGGGGATTGCTCGCTCACATTTGATGATGACAAGCCAGTGCTCTCTTGCTCTCTGTTTGACTCGATGAGGGTCGACATTAGTTTGACATGTCCAATTTGCTTGGTGAGTTACTACCTCTCAGCATGCCCTATTGGCTGTTGCTTTCCCATTCACCATGTCTTGTTCAATCTCTACCAGATAAAGCTATAATTTTTATGCAGTTAGTACTATGCACTCCATGTCTATATGGTTTCTTTCTCTAACATACGAAAATAATATCTTGTTCTTGACCAAGTTTGCCAATTACCGAATCATTGCAGGATATTGTATTTGATCCTGTTTCTCTTACTTGTGGACACATATTCTGCTATACTTGTTGCTGTACTGCTGCATCTGTGACGATAGTTGATGGGCTAAATTCTGCACATTCTAAAGCAAAATGCCCATTATGTCGACGGGTACATATTTATCCCGATTTAAGTCTCTTTTACTGCGACAAAATTATATACTGTCACTCAATAAGATAATTTAACGATGTGCATTGTGTGACTAAAACTTTCCATCCCATATCAGGAAGAAGTCTACACTGGTGCTGTACACTTGGACGAGCTAAACATCTTGTTGAGTCGAAGGTAAATCTTGCTAACTTTATCCTAAATTCTATTCCATTGATGAGGTTTAATCTTGAAAGCCGCCTCTGTTTTTTTTAATAGCTGTCCTGAATACTGGGAGAAGCGACTCGAGACTGAAAGAATTGAGCGTGTTCGCCAGATTAAGGAGCACTGGCAGTCACAATGCCGAGCATTCGTGGGTATCTGAGAGCAATGGATCTTTGAAGGAGTTACTTTTCCATTCCATTAGTTTCAGAAATTTTTGCAGTTGATTGGAAGAGTTAGCTCTGGTTGTCATTTAAAGCTTACCGATTGATGTCCTGTGAATAGTAATGTTGGTCTGTTCAACTGTATTTAACTACTTGTAAGCTTGATTAGTGTCATTTATTGATAATATTGGTCTTGTCATGTAAGAGCAATCTAGTTTATCATTTGCTTTTCCAACTTAATGCATAAATTATCATGGGAAGCATAATTCATGTTCCATATTGTACAGGCACAGATTATTATTAATTTATTATTCATCATTTTTTTTCTGAAAGAGAAATTAAAATTTAATTGTACCACGGCAATACTTATATAACATGAGTGAGCACACTCCATTACCATAGATATTGAGATAAATGAGAAGCTTTTAATCACTTTAGCACAATTCCATTACCATAGATAAGTAGAAAAATTCCATTACCTTAGTTAAATAGATAAATGAGAAGCTTTTAATCATCTAAGCACAATTTCATTACCATAGATAAATAGATAAATGAGAGTAAGATTGTATTGCGTGGCAGAAAAAAAATTCAAAATCTAGCTCCTAACTTGCTTAAACATATCAAACTGATCATGTAACCATATGAAATGAGAACAAACAAGTAAACAAGCTTCAGATCATAATGAGCAGGAACAGAGCGACAAAATAAGTGAAGCAATCTTACAGCCATCAATTCTTTCTTCACCTCATAAGCTTAATTATGCAACAGAAAGAAAAGCCTTCTAAAAGCGGCGTTCTCTCTACTTGATCCTCTTCAGCCACGGCCACGTCCTCCGCCTGTTAATTTTATTAGGGAAAGAATAAGTTCACTTATTTTAGAAGCAGAAGCATAGAATGGTTCTCCTTCATCAATGAAGAAAAAAAGGAAAGCATACCTCTACCACCACCACCTCTTCCACCAGGTCCACCCCTACCACGGCCACCAGCTTTGCTGCCTCCATCATCCAGGCCACGCCCAATGCCTTTTGCAGGCCTTCCACCTTCCTCTCTTCCTCTCCCCCTTCCACGGCCTACACCAGGCGGCTTCCTATCTGCACTGGTAAAAGGTGATTCAGCACAACACAAAGTACAGGCTCATTTTTTGTGAATTTCATTTTATTTTGACTAAATAAGTCAACACTATAAATTACTTCCACAGCTGTTAGCAGGAAAAAGTTGCCCATGCTTTTGACTTAAGATCAAGAATATATAACATGCTTGATTTAAAACATTTTATTAAGGAGCAAAATAGGGGAACACCAATCCTAGCCAGCAAAGGAGAAAAATCTGCATATGATTAAAAGAAGGTTCTTTTCCTCCAAAACCAAGAGATTCTAAATATATAGAATACAGAGACAACATAATAATTAAATAACATGACCTACCTATTAAGAAAGAAACAGAAATAAAAAACTACAGATGCAATAAAACTTTTCTGGAGTTACGAAAGGATGTCTTGGTCAAGCAACTTTACCTGCACGGCTTTTGCTGGTTTCTTCTTGAACCTTGTCGATCACCTGGAAAAATTATCAAAACTTAAATAAACAAAAAGTTCTGAAGATAACAGTATAACACCACAAAATGGGAAATAATGGATTTAAAAGAAATAGGAAACTCGTGGAAATAATTAAAAACAAAATACTGCAAATTAGGCCTCAAGGGAATAATTCTGAGTCCAAAAATTCCATATCAAGCCAAAATCAGGCTTCTCAGGATAGTCAAGGAAATGCAACGGTGCTGTGATCTCATGCAATCTCATGACATAAAACAAAATAACTTCCTAATTGATCAAGCTTGATGTTAATAAAACATAACAAAGAAAACCCACAATGCCAATGCTTGTAGAATCTGCTTCCTATTTGTGGTCACAAGTTACAACTCCATTCAATATGAATAAACGTTAGCTTACAGAAGTTATCTCTGCAGATTGTGAATTTGCTTTAGGAACTAATCCATCAAGATTAACAGGAAACAAGATTAGTAATAACTAATAAGTACATAAAAATCAAACAGGATGTAATAATAACAACATCGATGACGATCCTTGAGACATTCCTCAAGTTACACAACATCAATAATATATTATATATGTCTTGCTCTAAATAGTAACAAAATACAAACTTAAAAGCTCCATGAGTAGAAGCATTAACACGATTACTTCTTAGTTACTGTCAAAGATTCTGCTAATACAAGCTACACTTTGAAAGCATGTTCCACTTCTGTCACCCAAGTATTAGGGCCCCTGCCTAACACCACAATGAGTGGCTTCAAAACATTCATTGCATCTCTCCATTTTGCCTACAGCCAGTAGATCTGATTATCAACTTTTGAGTTACTCAAATAGTCAAATGTTGTTTAAATCTGTATGACTCATGGAATTTTAAGAGAATTTCCCAAATTATCTTCCTTTTCTATTAAGAAATGAAAGTTGCTTATTAAGGCTAATTTTTCTTTCTTCTTTGATCGTCCTCTTTTGAATAAATTAACCATAGTAAAACATCTTGATCATTCAAAACCAAATAACCCTCTAATTTACCTACTGTTACTAAGTTGCATTCCAAAACTAATAAGGTAGAAGGCTAAACTTTTCAATTGTGTTCCTATTTGAAGCACTAACACATTGTAGTTAGTATTCTTCAAACTCAGAATCTATGGAAGGTATACTAAGAGGGATTCTTTCCATTGAAAATGGTATAACATAAGGGTGTGTAGAGAATATCAGGAATTTTTCTATTACTGAATATCCTTAAGTAATGTGAACATAGAGCAGATGGACTATGGGGAGAATGGGGATAAACTCAACAAAAACAAAGTGCTAGGCCAATGTTTCTGGAGTGTTGCTGGAGTAGAAACATACTGGAATATACTAACAAAATATCTATATTAACTTTCTTGGTTTCAGAGCACATAATAAACTCCATATACAGTTGAACGAAAAGCAAGTAAATAAAAACTAACACTTGTAACTCATTCAAACCTCATCAGGGACACGAAGATACTTTATCGTATTCCCTCGTATGTAACATTCTGGCATTCTCCAAAATCTATCACCATCCTACAATCATAACAACATCCTTAAGCAACAAAACAATCATGCCACAATTATTTTATTTATAAAAAGGAGCATATTGAGAGAAAAAAAAAAGGAATCACCTTTGAGGTACAGATCACCTCACGTAGGTGAATGTTCATCCATGTGTCACAATTCACCAAGTGCCCATTGTATGTCTCCCCATTCTTCAACTCAACAAGCTAATCCATCAAATTGACAGCGCACTACCAGTCAATAAAATATTAAAAAAAAATCTTTTTCAACAAAAAGACGAGCATCAAGCAGTAAAACTAAAACCCTTACCATGGGATGACCTTGAGCCGTCTTTAAAAGCGACAATGGAAGCTGGAAACAAGATGAACAACTCAATAACGATTCAAAATAGCATCAAGTGTTACCTACCCACGAAGAAAACCCTAAAAAAAAAAAGGTAATTCGGTTCAAAATTATGAAAAAATAGGAAGAAAACACACCATCTTTCTCGAGCTCTACGGACAGCAAAGATGAAGGGGCCACCCTGCGGCGTAGAACACGGATTGGAACAAAGGATTAGGAGATCGAATACTGGTCAAATCCGCACTTTGCCAGTACAACGGTAAAGGGGATAGATCTCGACGGCTAGAGCCAGGAAAGAAGGAGAATAAAACCCAGATCTAGTCTTCGTTACGACGATTCTTGAGCCCTAGCATCAGATTGAGGCGAAGAAACCCTTCGCTAGGCAAAGATAAATCACTAACGAAGTATATATACCTGCAACTCTGTTATATATATATATATAGAGAGAGAGAGAGAGAGAGAGAGAGAGAGCAATGATTAGATACTAACCATTAGTTATTATAAATAATTTTTGTCCGTTGATAAATTAAAGACTATATAAGATCTATTACATATGTGAATAGATTAATTAATAAAAAATTAGAATTTAAGTATCTTTTTATTATTTATCTTTATAATCTTTTTATTATTTATCTTTATAATCTTTTTATTAATAATAGGAGTGTCACCTTCCACTAATTTATTACTATTTTTACTTTTTATAAAAAATAGATAGCTAAAAAAATAAAATAAAACTAATTTAGAAAGTGATCCATATTTTCGTTTTATATGAACAGTACTTTTAATTAATTTTATTTAATATTCATTCGAGAGAGAAATTAATAATTTTTATGAAATATATATATATATATATATATATATATAACAAATAGGAAGTATTTTGCTTTAAAACCTAAACAACAACATGTGGAAAACCTTCCTCCCTTTTAGATATTTACAAATCAACTCTTTTTTTAGGTTCATTTACCCGTCACCATTGATCATTAAACATTGAACGTTGTTAATGGAAAGGTTTTGCCCCTTTAAAAAAGCCATGGATTATTTTATTCTCTCTCAGATAAGGGCAATTGTGTCATTAAAAAAGTAAGAGTGGGCACAATATGCATGCGTTATAATTACGACGGACAGAAGAACTACTTCGATGATTTCTAAGAGTTCATGAAAGGAAAAAAAAAATGAGGGGGTGAAATTGAAAAGGGGTAATAGTTTAGAGTGGAAATATAATTATCCCTAAAATTATTTGAAAAAAAAATTATCAAGAAAATTGGTGATCAAATGCCATGCCAGTGAAGTGATATAGTTGGATAGCTCGACATATCTGAGGACATATTTGACTCTCGAAATGCTTTTATTAGATCTTTCTCAATTTAAAAGATTCGAGGAAATGATAATATCTAGTATGTGATATTATAGTTGCACGAATTATTGTTAAACTGAATAGATTCTCCAACACGAAGTATTTAATCAAAATCTTGAAAGAATTTGGTAAACTGAATAGATTATTATTCCTTTCAGTTCTGCAAACGAATCCAAATCCATCATCTGAAAAGGAAGCTAGAGAAGAAACTCAAAACACACTGAAGATAAAAATAACAATGAAGGGATCATGAGAGAGCATGAACACCACTACTCATTGCTTTTAGATGACAAGAAGAAAAGAACTTGAAATGGCTATCTACTGTGGATTCTCTTCTACTGCAAAGCTAATCTTTGCCACTGACTGCGCTGATATGGGTGACAAATTTGAAGTGCAGAAGGCCTGCCACAGTTCAGCAGTTGATGATGACTCACTACTATCCTCATTCATACCCTTCAAGAATCCACCATGGATTGAATTTATGATGCTACGAGCTGCCTCCCGCGCCTCCGGCAATCTATCGTTGAGCAATTCGGCTGCCAGTTGAAGAAGCGCCGCTAAGCCGAAGTCCTTCATGATCTCGATACCCTAAAAAGATTGAGGAGTTTAGAGCTTGCAGAATTTAGTTTCATAAAAGTGATCATCATACTACTGAAAGTCTCTCTCTTACAGCATTGGAGACACAATTTGATATGGCAACAGCAGCCTTGGCTCTGACTCTGAGGTTAGTATGGTTGACATAAGACTGCAACTTCTTGAGCAAAGGAAGGGGAGATAGTGATGTTGCCATTGTCTGAAGTGTCTTCTCTGCTTCTTCGCAAACAAAACGCTTATCCTGAGATGCTTTCAGCAAAAGCTGGAGCAGCTGATATCAATATGCATGGAAAATAATTAGACAGCAAAACTTCCAAGATTTCCTTTGTCATCAGATTAAAGGTTTGAGAAAAATGTACCAAATTGTCAAGAGAATCTTTTTCCGGAGTAAGTAGAAGATGATGGCCGCAGGAGCGAAAAATATCGGCGCAAGCCATGATTGCTGTCTTGCATAATGCACTCCTTGGATTCTTCATTGCTTTCACAGTCACCAGCATCACCTTTTCCCTGATCAGATATACATCTATAAGCAATTGTTGCATTGCTTATGTAACCTTCACAGATAAGAACTGAACTACTACTCCAGAAGAACAAGCTTAAAGAGAAGAAACTCTTAACCTCACATCTGGAATCAAAACTTCGAATTTACCAAATCAAGTGGATAAATATCCTCATGTGAATTAGTAATTATGCAGATTAATAGTTTGCAAGACCAAAGAAAAGAAAGCTTTTTTTTCTTTGCGATCAACATCTCAGTGAAGTGATCAAGATCCTGAGAAAGAACAAAGCTTACAAGATTGGAAGCAGAAGAGAAGAATGGTGCAGAGCAAGTCGGCGCACATCATTGAGAGCTTCACACACTTTGACCCAATCTTTGAAATCCAATTCTTCCAACAAGTTCTGAAAATAAAATTGTACAAACCAAATACCAAAATTTTAAAAAATTAAGAATAATTAACTAACAACAATCGAAGGACAAATATTATATAGCTCACCGCTATCCTCATTTCGGGTTCTGGCAGGGCCTTGAGGTCCTCAGAGGAGATGTACTCCACCAACTGCTCGGCATTCTTTTGCGGCAGTGGCAGCGGCGCGGAGTTCTCATCGTTGGTGCCTGGATGGCGAGGAGCCTCGGGGAATACAGAAGCTTTGGTAGGCGTAGTGGTCACCTTAGCCACCTTCTTGGGCCTGTCCATTGCTGTAGGAAGAGCATTGTCGAGTGATCTAAGAGCCATTTTTTTTTCCTCTCTTTCTTTCTTCTTGGGTTTCTTCTGGGTTAGGGGTCTTTGAGAAGATTGGAGGAGAGGAGACTTGGGGGGGTTGTTGTTTTAGGAAGGGATTTGAATGGATGGAGTGATTTGAAATTTTAAATCAGAGGAGCGCCGCTTTAGTAACGGTTATATTCTCCTCATTATATCCCAGATTTGACGATGATATGGAATCCGGTTTTCTACCGTTATGGCTTATGACCGCCACTCTTTGCTATTGGGTGGAGGGCTGCAAATTTAAACCCGACCCATATTTTGGACCCGTACCCGAATATTCGGGGGGGTTCGGGGCCCTCTCCATTGCACGTGCCACTCACGTTCCCTTCCTCCATTCTCTTCCTCAATCTCTCTTACCTCTCAAACCTCTCGCATACTTCTCCTGTTCTCCAATGGCGGACGGGGAAGACGACCCCGAGGGAGCGGCGGAGCTCAGCGACAAGCAGAAGATTGAGATCGCCAAGTGGTTCCTCACCAATGCCCCAGTCGGAGAGATCAACTACGTCGCTAAAGGTACTCTCTCTCTCTCTTTCTCTCTCCCCGATTCCTTCGTTGTATCTTCTTTGATCGATATCTTTATGGCTGTACGCAGACATCCGTGCCCTTCTTGATGACGATCGTATCTACAAGATGGCTGCGGCCGAGGCCTACGCGATTCACAACAAGAGCCACTTGATCGCGGTCGAATTGCCTGACAGGAGCGGTGATGTGAGTTTCTTTTATGATCACCGAAAATTTGGATGATATCGTGCGCCTTATACTGCAATTTCGTTTCTTTAGGTGATTCTCTACACTGATGATGTCAAGGATTTGAATCTTTAGGGTTTTCCCATAGTCCGAGTCTGTATTTTACCATTTTTAGCATATAATTCGACTTAGGAGGATCTTCTAGCAATTTAGAATGCAAGCTCCTTCTTTCTTGGAAGACAATGTTACTTAATCTGCTGCTGGAGAGCTTCTATTCTTCAAGATGACAACTGACCAGTAACCACCATCTTGTTATAGATATCAATCCTGTTCTATCTGGCCTTGATATAAACATCATGGGCCCGTTACCTTGTTAGCCTTCATGACTGCATTAACTACCATGGTGTCTTACAAAAACATGACCAAGTGCTAAAAGAAATACTATTATATAACCTTCTGATGTACTATTAAAGAGAATAAGTATCATACCAAGATCTTGCAACAAAATAACATAGTCTATGCAATGCTATAATTGTCCAAACACACCTTGCTACTGATGCTTTAGTGTTAATTTAGATTTCGGACATCATAAATGCTTTAGTGTTAATTTAGATTTCGGACATCATAAATGCTTTAGTGTTAATTTTGCTGTGTCAGGGGAGCATCTTCAAATTGGATTAATCATTCTATACTCCCATTTGTTCACATTAAAGACATATCTCCATATTCTAACAGTAAAATTACACACTTAATTACATTAGGTTAGAACTTTAGTTTTTCTTTCATTCTAATGTGAGCACTTGAGTAGTAGGACTCTGATTGAAGTCATACTCCTTGACCCTAGATACATATATTGCGGTGCATAATCAACATAATTACATGATATTTTTATGTTTCTTTATCTTGTCAGTGGTGATTATGCTATTCCCTTAGCTAAGTATGTGTTTGTTATATCTTGCAATCTCTTTCTGCTAGTCTATTGGAGATACTAGAAATTTAACAAAAGAAACTACTATTTTTGTCAACTTCTCTATGCTACATGCTTTTAAATTCTATCTACTGCTTGGTTATAGTTATTTGTTCTGTGCATATGCAATTGCTCTTTTCTGACACATTCTTGCAGGTCATAATTACAACATACGGGGAACTCGACGAGAACAATTATTTTGATCCTAGGACTGCACAGGTTGCTACTGTGGATCACATCAAACAAGTATTCTCCCTACCCTCACTCTCATCTAACCCTTTTATCAAAATGTGCATGATCGGAATCATAGCTGTTATATTCTGGTTACTGCTATAGATGATAAATAATTCTGATTATCTGTTTGTGGATATTAAGCAATAAATTATATTTGCAAGCTTATGAGAGATGTGAAAAGCATGGATTGCTATTATATTTGGCATTTAAGTACATTTTGACTCTTGCACATGCTGATTGCTGCATACTCACACTCAATTATAATTTTATATAAAAGAACTTCTCTGGTAGAAACTTTTTTAACTGGTGCCTTGGATCTTATTTCTTTGGTATTTGATTCTTTTCTTATTCAACTCAGGTCTGCACAAAATTGAGACCTGCTACAGATGAAGAGCTTCCATCTTCTTATATTGAGGAGTTTCGGTATGCTATCTCATTGCCAGTATGAGCTTATATATTTTCATTACACCTCCAGCACCAGTTGCACCTTTAACTTATCTCTTGTATTTTTATGCTGGTTTTAATACTCTTCTGCATGGTACAAGTAGAAGCTTTATAAGTCTTGTACAGTTATTCATGAAAGCCTTTTGGATTATTGATTGTGTTCCTTTTACAGGCAGTTTTGTTTTTGACACTCTTCTGCATGTTACAAGTAGAAAATTCATGAGGCATAGTAATTGATGAAAGCCTTTCATTGGTGTTGTACTAGTTAATACATTTGTAATTGGAACGTACAAGAAGGAACTATTATGCTTGTCAAAATATTCAAGTGGTCTTACTTGCCTTGTGGTAATTAAGAATCTAAAGTGCACGCTATTGGTTCTCTGGAGATCTAATTTGTCCCAAAGGATATTTGTTGCCGAATGAATATCATTGAAGTCTATTGGTTCTCTACCAATGTATCTAACAAGATACAGATAAATAAATGAGTCCTTGTGAAGCCTTATGTCCTGTTGCTACTGTAAGCTGCTACTGTCGTCATTGATCTCCTTACCTTTCATCCCTTTTTGTATCATACTGACACAGAGTTGCCCTGGATGCTGAATTGTTTAAGTTTGTTGGCGAAACCTACCCGAAAGGAACATGTGCTGTTTATTGCACTAATGGGAAACATTTGGAAGGACCAGGAGCTGATTTTGGGTTTGCAGCAGTTATATCTGCTGCTAAATGTAGCCCGCATAACTTCTGGTAAGTCAAACGCTCGACACTTATACATGATGTTTTCTATTGTTATAAAAAGTTTATATAGCTGAGTGAGCCTACTCTATATCCTTGACCAACTATCATAAGCATACCTTTTGGCTGCGAGTTTAGCAGTGTCAGCATTTACTTGGCAAAATTCTGGACTCTACACTCTAATCATGATATTTGTTTACTTTGTAAATGTTTGTTTGATTTCACCTCTGATTTGAAGGTGATATCATCACCGCTCACTAGAAATGGCAGTCAAGATCATTACATCTGATTTTTATGTAGTTAAAAATGGAAGGAAAGTGATTGGTCATTAAACATAATTTGCTAGAAGTAAGACTATTGCAAGCTTCAAAAAAGTAGGCTGAAATGCAGTTAACCATAAATTTACTAGCAGACTCAAATTGACAACAAGATATATACTTTCAAGTACCTCAGAAATATGAATTAAAGGAAGGGGAAGGAGGGAAAAATTGATAACCTTCCTAGAGTTAAGGTGATAAAAGAAGGGGAATGAGGGAAATATCAAATATTTATATCAATCATAGGCCTCCTAGTAACATTGAGAAGATTAACAAGCTTCCTTCCTGTGGTATAAATCCTAAATACTAATGCCTAATTGCTGACAAAGACTTGTTATATTAGAGTACAGCCTCAATTCAAAACCTCAAGTCTAGTATTTGTCTTTCCTTTTGTATTAATTGTTGTTTTAAACAAATGTAGTGGCACCTGCAAATTGCAACATTGGTTGCTATGATGGTTTTAGTTTAGACCCTTCCACTGCGTTATGTGTTTTGAGTTTTGACCACCTGTGTCTGCTTATTGCTATATGAACCAAAATCAACTTATCCTTAGCATCTTAAATTATGGTGGGTTGTCCGCTAGTGGGCAAGTAGGTCTTTATTTGTACTGGGTTTTTTTTGTCTTTGTCAGTTTCTTATTCTATTATATTTTCCCAACAGTTCTCTATCATTTCATGTTATTCTTATTGATATATTTTCATTATCTTCTGCTTGAATGTCATATGTTTCTTATTGAGTAGTTAGTTATTTACTTTTCATAAATATGATGTTTGATACCTTTCGTGCCAATTCACAGAAGCACCTGCCATTGTGCCATGGCACCTGCAATCTGCAATCTGCTAAGGTGTATGTGTCTGTTGGCTGCTACATTGCCACCTAGGTCTTTTTGTAAGATGGGTACAAATAGTTAAAATTTATGACCACAAGTCATTTTGGTTGGAGTTAATATTGTGAAGTATCCTTGTAACTAGCTGATTCATCACAATCTGTCACAGATATTTCCTTTTTCTTGGTTTTCTTGAGATATTTACTTACTAATAGTATATGTTACCCTTGCTTTATCCCCCTTTTTTGGTTTAACAACAGTTGTTATGCATATAGGAAATTATATACACCATGAAAATCTGAATTTTATATGATCTTAATTTATTTTGGTTTGTAAAATTTATTACTGATCTTTTTCATCTTTTTAAATTTCAAATCTTCTTTTGGCAATGATTATAAAGAAGAATAATTTGACATCATTAGGTACAAGTACTTAGCAATATTCACTTGCTCGGTTGCTCCACTTCATCAAAAAGGATTATGTGCATACATAATCACTGAGCAACCACTTTTTTCACCTATCGTCATTGGATTGTTGTTTGGAAAATCATGAACAAATGTGTCATGCAGCAATGGAAGTTGGCGCTCCATTTGGAATTTGGAATTCAAAGATGATTTGCAAGTCGTGGAGTTGAAAGGAAAGATGCAGGTGACTGGTTATAATCTTTCCGGTCACTTTTCTTACATTCTACATGGATTAGTATATACTATAATTCCGACTACTTTACTAAAGTTGGTTATTGTTTGCACTTTATGATCATCAGGTAGGTGCTCATTATTATGAAGAAGGAAATGTCCAGCTGGATGCAAACAACGAGTGCAAGGACTCCACTATTTTGCAGGTCAGTAAAGCAGACCCTGTTATGACATATTCAAGATATAGCTTGTCACTTTTGAGTGCCACGCATATATGTACTGGAATTGTATCTTGCAATTATAAAACATGAGAACACACATTTACGTACTTGTACAACAAGTGATGGTGCCTACACCATTAAGTGAGGCCGTTTGTGGTCATCAATCATTAATTAGCTTCTTTCCTTAGTATTAGAGTTTTATTTATTTATTTATTTATATAGTGGCTTTGTAAAAGAAAGGGCTAAGGCTCTTTCTCTTATCATTAAGTAATATATTTTTCATCAAATCCTCTCTCCTCTTTCTCTCTTCGCCCTCAACCTATTCTAGGGTATCATAACATCCCGATCTCTAGGGACTTGCATCCATTGGATTTTTTCTCCTTCACCTTCACCTTCACCGATCGATCTCTCTACAACGGATATTTCTTCCTCTTCGAACCCCTCAAGTTGCCTGTCCTTCTTAGGAAAGAAGTAGGGTCAGGGAGGAGGTCGACTTTGGTGACGACCCACAAAATGTCAAACCAGGGTAGATCAGGCCTAAATTGGACCTCCCTCTAGCCACTGGTTTCACCCAAACCCCCCTCAACACCCCCACCGTCATCTTCTTCACCAGTATAGGCAAATCTTGCTACCTAAACCCTCGTTGATGTCTTCGACATCATCTTTGATTGGAACGCATCACCCATATCCACCTCTCTAATGTCAACTCCGCCCTCTCCATATTCTTAGATACTAGCATCTGCATTGTTTGCAGTGTGGCCCAACAACGAGCTCCTCACCTTCTACTCCTCCTAGTCCACCACCGCCACATGGATCATTCATCACCTTCTTTCGTTGGGCTAAACAACATTGAAGTCATTTCCTTACTCATCCATTGTGCATTGAAGACATCCATTGTACATCGAAAGCAACTATGCATGGAAGGCATCCACCAAGTCACCAACAGCATTGAAGACAAGGTAGCCTTAAAGGTCATCTGATCAACACAAAGATTATCAGTCTTTTTGCTCGCCCATTGTTCAATGAAAAGCCTCGGTGAAATATATTTATGTGGGCACCAAAAATTTGATGAAAGGCTTTAGAGAATATTCTGAAACGCCCTCATGGTGTTTGATTAATTGTTGTCTCTTCTAACGGATGTCTCGTGTTCTTGTCGATCATGGGAATATTCTTGGTTTGTTTTCTATTTGTCACTTTGATTTGATCACACAAGCGTCTTCCATCAAGATAGTCCTCCATGGGTGATGTCTCTTCAAGCATATTTATGACATCTTTGTGGGATGTGCTCTCCCTTGCACATTATCCAAATCACCACTATAGTTTCAGTAGAGTTTGGTACAACCAAAATTGTTCAGACGATCCTGAATATACTAAGTGGGTTTTGTGTGATATGAAGATCTGTACCTATCTTATCTGGTAGTTTAACCGATCGTTTCGACCTTAACTCCAAGAATTACCTTTTGCTCAATTGTCTGGGCTCACTTCAATCGCTAATTTGTTAAATCGAGGCCGATGTATCGCTTTCAGCTTCATCACAATGCCCTAGAGGCCAAACATGGTCAGCTTTCTATTCATGATTTTTATGCTTGCATGACAACAGCTCACATCAATCTTATTGCTTTTAATCACCAGTGCCTCTATATTATGAACGTGAAGAATATTCTTCATGGTCTTCTTGATTAGGTATATGGATTCTCCACCTAGTTTTCACATTCCTTTTAAGTCATATGAATTGACTTTGACAAGCCATCTATAGGCCCAAATAGGTTTCGCGTGCCTGATTTAATTGATTTCATAGTATTCTCACAAACTACAAATTTCAAGAGAGCCTCTCTTTGCCATCTATATTTTTGCAGTCTTCTGCTCAAGGTTAGGTTAATTTTTTTTTCTGTATGTCAATGATATGGTTATGATCAACATTTGTTCTCTTTGATCGTATCTTCAATGCAAGTTTGAGATAGTAGACATTGGTCCTATTTGGTATCTTCTGCATATCGAAACTTCTTAGTCATCTTATGATCTTCCACTATTCTAGCCAAAGTATATTATGAATATTCTCAGTTGCGTCACCATCATTGACACTCACCTTGTTACTACCTCAGTTGAGCATCATCAAAAATTTCAGCTCGATGATGATCAGCTTCTTCCAGATCCAATTATATATAGTCAGCTAGTCGAGACTCTCATCTATTTGATCATTACTCGACCCAATGAGAATATCTCTCATGCAATTACTCTTCTTGCTCAATTCATGCAGACTCCTCAATCTACTCACTATGTTGTTTTTGTACGTATTCTTTGATGCCTTCGTAACACCATCACTCGCTCTCTCTTTATGCCATCAACTTTCATTTTGGTGTTGTGGCTTATTTTGATACAGATTATGCTAACAACAAATCTGATCAGGAGTCTAATACTAGTTTTTGCAATTTTTAAGAGACTCCTTGATTTTCAAGCGCAACAAGAAACAAAATGTTGTCTCTCCAGTATTAAATCTGAATATATCTTGTTTTGTGTGTTGCAACTAAGGAGATTGTTTGGCTATATCATCTCCTTAGTAACAAATCTGATTAGAAGTCTACTACTAGTTTTTCTATTTTTTTTAGAGACTCCATGATTTTCAAGCACAGCAAGAAACAAAATGTTCTCTTTCTATAATTGAATCCGAATATTGTGCTATATGTTGCAACTAAGGAGATTGTTTAGCTATATCATCTCCTTAGTGATATGGGTGTTCTCTTATCCCTCCTAATTTTTCATGTCAACAGTGATAGTGCTAAAGATTTATGAAGAATCTTATTTTTCATGAGAGAAAGAAATACATTGAAGTGATATTGGCTACAGTAGATAGGTATACCAAGCTGACACAATCTTTCTTCGTCACCTCAACACTGAGGAGCAGATTGCAAACTTCTTCACAGAGTCTCTTTCATTTCCATGCTTTGAGCATCTAATTGGCATACTTTCGATTTATGATTCATCTTGAGTTTGAGGGAAGTATTAGAGCCCTATTTATTCATTTCTTTACATCTATGATGGCTTTATATAAACATTGCTAAGTCTCTCTTATTTATATTAAGCAATACATTTTCATCAAATTGTCTCCTCTTTCTCTTTTATGCCTCAACCCATTCTAGGGTTACATTTTGTATCTTTTCACTTAGAATGACATATATTGTATCCAAAGTCATTTTTATTATATACATTTGTTAGTAAAGATCAACTTTTGGAACTCAGTACCCTTTGACTATATATTCACCTAAAATAAAAACAAGGTTGGATATCAAGGTGGCATTTGGTTCGTGAATAAGAAATGTTTATTCATGAATTAAGTCTCCCTCAAATAAGTTTTATAATCAAACACCTACTTATATATATTTTGATTAAATTATGTATAAAGTTAGTCATTGACAAATTAGGCAGAAAATTTTATCACAGGTTGAGGATTGTGACAAAATTTATATACATTTTCTCATAGGATTTCTATAGCATAAAGTAAGCAAAATGCCATCTTTTTACCCAATGCCTCTACTTTCCATTTTTCTGCTTTCTTCCATCAATGTTTCAATAGCAAATTAGTAATCTCCATTTGTGATCTCATTCGAAAGACTCGACTGAAGTGATCCTACCTCAATAGAAAGATCATCTAGCAGGCTAGATCTCTTTTCTTATGAATTTCGTTTTTTTTTTCCTTGTTTTTTTTTTTTTTTCTTATGTACACTTTGGTCTTACTACTATCTATTGTGGGGATATTTTAGCCTTTTCATCTTAAAATGGCTTTATTGACCATACTTATTCCAAGTTTAGTAATCAACAGAAATTTTTATATAAACTTATTCAAAATAATTATTATAATTTTATTTATATTTAACAACCAAACAACTAAAAGTGAGTAAAGTTATAAAGATATATTATTTATATATAAGAGATGTGAATAAAATTATCCTCAAAAATCTTATGCATGAACCAAATGAACCAAAGATATCTTGAATGCTTTTTCTTTTCTTTTCTGAAGATTACTTGTACTAGAAGTAATGATTTCTATTTACTGCTGTACAACTGTTTCCAGTCCCCTGAAGATTGTGCTGTTTCAATAGTGAGCATGGTTCGCCATCATGAGGCAGAGTATATGGCATCTCTTGAGGTTTCAGTCTGTCCTCATGGTTCTTAGATTGCTTAGATGCGGTAATTGATTCTAGAGTACTAACTTTGTCTTCATATGCAGGCATCCTATCTAAATTTACCAGACACCACATTCAAGGTATGCTGGAAGTACGAAATAATTTTCAGTGAATTACTAAATTCACAAGTCCATGAATGGTGTAAGAAAAATATCGTTTCATAAAGCATACCTTGTGCTCTACCAGGGCTATGGGTTTCAATCACAATCCAATCTTAACAGCAGTCATGAGAACTGCAGCATTCTCCTTCTTTTTCTTTTTCGAGAATCAATGGAAACTTATGGCATCCCAACAGAGCTATAAAATGCTCGCGGTGGAGATAAGAACTCCCAACCTCATATTGGGAAATTAGGCATGCCAATTATCATTGGGATATTAGTCAATGAGTAATGCTATAATTTGCAATTACGAAAAACCGCCTCTTTCAGTTGTTTTCTTGGCTTTTTCTTCTAATGTTTTTTATTTATTTTCTTTTTCGTCTCACTTTTCCTTTTAGGAGCCTACAGTGTTAACTCGGCTCATATTGTGAAACAGGATCTTCGTAGGAGACTTCCAGTCACACGCACTCTC
The DNA here is from genome assembly GCF_048772165.1 of Typha angustifolia. Classification (NCBI taxonomy): domain Eukaryota; kingdom Viridiplantae; phylum Streptophyta; class Magnoliopsida; order Poales; family Typhaceae; genus Typha; species Typha angustifolia. The sequence continues at coordinate 1,321,311 of NC_133252.1, read as the reverse complement.
TTTCCATGGCATAATACTTTGCAATTCAGCCTCACTAAAGACCTCACCAAAGAACTTGGGATTGAAAAGTGAGCGGAGAAGTCCGAGGCTAGTTGGTTGCTTTCTCATGCACTATAACCTCCAGGCTCCCGGACTTGTCATAAGAAGTTTTGGCCTCTTGGGTTTTTGCCATTTAGTTCTAAACTTAAAACACTCATGCACCCATTCAATGCTTAATTTAGAAATTCCACCTGTCTTGTATCTGCCTGCCTAATGTACTTTGTGGAACTTCTCATTTGGATATAGATATTTAGAATGCAAGCCGCTTTGAAGTTTGTAGAAAGATCATTACATTACATGTTAGTATTGAAACATTTGCAAATGAATACAGCAAAAATTATCCAGTGAATTAGTTTTCAACCCAATTAGGAGGTTTAAGTGTGTTCTCAGGTTCTTCAATTACTTCTTCGTTTTGACAATTAACATCTTACCTCAGATAGCATGCTCCTTGTTAATCTAATCTACTTCAACAAGGGAGACTTTACAAGGTATATGCTACTTTATGTTTACTATCCTTCACAGTTTACACCCTTGCAATTTAGACTTTCGCATTTTGACACTGCCCTCTGCGTATATTGCTTGAAACTTGAAAGACACCCTCCTGTTAGCCTATCTAACTGAGCCAAGATCAGGGCGGGCCTTGGGCAGCCCTAGGTCAAGCTAACGTGTTAATATCTTTGAATGTATGGTCTTTGTACCTTTGTTGCACTTAAAAGATGACTTATGTAACATGTACGAGTTGAAACCGGTTGATAATGGTTGTAGGTAAATATGCTCAAGTTACAAATAATCCAGAGAATGATGATTGCATCGACGCTGTGCTACTTGTACGAGAAATTTTTGCCCGGCGAAATGTTCTTTGGCAAACCCTGTAACCATTTGGTCGATGTAGCATTTTGTGCCCATATATCAAAACAAAAGAGCGTTCGTAATTGTCCTCGTTTCTTTGTAAAAAGTTGGGTCGCCTTGGCATTAACATTCGGTATTTTGTACCCTTAACAGACGGATTTATTGTTCTACAGTGTATTGCATTGTTTACATCTTCGTTGGGGTTTAAGGATGACACTTGTTTTACCCCTAACAGACAGAACGATTGGTCAGAGAGATTCTTTTAAAAAAAAAAAAAAAAGGAAATGAAAACGACATCTTAAAAAACGATTAAACTAGATTATCAGAAAATCATTAGGATGCACCTTCTACTTAATCTACTCAGGGGGGACTGGTGGGAGAAGTTGGCCAAGAAAAGATGCCGAAATTGATACATTATCTTTGACGACGACCAGAAATGATGATTAGTATGCTGTCGATATCAATGTTTGCCCTTCTATTTAGTTCCTAGATCTTATCCCTATTATTTCTTGTATTGAATTAGAAACGAAGCTTAATTGCGATGGTAAAGTAAACTGCCTGACTATGTTTGTTAATCAATGTTTGTCCTTCTCAAGAGCTGCTGCCAGAAAGTAGTAAGAATAGCCGGATTCACCCCAAAGATAGCGAAGATATTTAAGATAAGAATACATTCGATCACACGATAAAAGGAAAACATCAACCACAGTTCACAAGCATACCAACCGTAACCTACAACGACCACCACACACTTCACTCCGCCACGTTCTTGTCTGCTGTCCCATTCGTCTCGCCGCCGCCGAACACCTTTGCGATCCTCTCCGTTGGAATCTCCGGCACGTACCTCACTGCCGGGTACCCGTTTGCCGCCGCGTAGGCGATGGCCCTGTTGTACTTCTCGGCCCAGTACGCCGCCGTGGGCACCAGGATCTGCGCCACGTGGGGGAACAGTGGGAGGCGGTTCAGCGACCGCCATGCCGCCACAGCGTACTGCTCAGCCGCCGGCTCGTACTTCGCGTACAGCTCCTGGGCCACCGGCTCGTACCGGTCGAAGGCGGCCTTCGCGGCGCCGGATAATCCCGAGCGGTGCACCTCGGAGGCTACCGTGCGCGCCACATCGGGGGTGCTTTGCGCCGCCGCGTACGCGTGAGCGGATGCGGACTTCACCAGGGCGGGCAGGTGGCGGTCCAGCTCCTCGGCAGCATCCTCCACCTGTAACGTGACGTCACCCGCGGTTCACATTATCATCATGATGCAAGGCGCGAATTTTTTTACCCCGCCTCACCTTACCTCAGAAATTTATTTTACCCAATTAATTAACTCCCTTCTTTGCATTACAATCGAACAAACCTGATAATATTTTATATATATATATATATATATATTATTAAATTAAATTTTTTTCTCCTATAGGTAAATATTATATAAACACATAGAATTCAGCAGATCAACTAGGTAAATAAGTTTGTGAAAGTTTATGAAGAGGCCTAGCTTAGTCAAGATCTGCGAGGCGGATCCCAACCATACGCCGTGTGGTGGGGGATCTCCTGCAGATCCGGATGCAGGAGATTCCTGTGGTCGGGCAACTTGCCCAATATCCAACTATTTTACATTATAGAAGCCATTTGGTCTTAAAAAAAAAAAAAAATAGTCCAAGATGACACAGAAAAATAGCTGAAAGGTAATAAATAACTTTCTTAACATTTTCTAAAATAAAAAAATGGAGGGGGCTGGGGCCACGATAGCTTTAGATGGAAAACTTAGTAAAAGTTTCAGAGGATTTAGTGGTATAAAACAATTTCGATGGATTGAAATAGTTTATGACCGGTATGTCAACCAAACTAACTAAAATTATGAAACATATTTTATCGTTAACTGATATGTCAGCAAATGTAAGACTGCAGTAAATTCCTGCAATTTGGTGGACGATCAATCCCACCAGTACCCACCAGTAATAAAATAATTCCAAAGAACCCACCCAGCGCACGATAGCAGTGCTACCGTGCGCTCCCAAGGGTTCCTGGGGATGTGTGTGTGTGGGGGGGGGGGGGGGGGGGGCGGGCGGGGGTGAAGGAATGTGCGGTCGCCCGTGCCCGCAGCCTTAGGAGGGTCACGCGAGACGGTGGAATCCTGTCCCCACACTAACGTGCGCCGCGAGAATCTACCTCAAACAAGATTCCGACACCAAAAGGGATCAAGCTAACTTGCGCACGCTACAGAGGAGATGGCACTGCCTAGCTAACGAGCGCGGGCGGATCTGATACAGGATGTGAGATACGCACCTTGCTGTCCACGAATCTGAGGATCTCGAAGGGGACGTCGCGAAGCCTCTCGTAGACGGGGCCGACCACGGACTTGACGGCGCCCTCCACGGCCTGGACTCCCGGCCTGAGCGGCCCGGAGTTCTCCTTGGCGAAGCTGTACACGCTGGCAAAGCACACCACCGCCTGCATCGCCGCCACGCGGACGAAGTCGAGGTACTTGAGCCCCTTCTTCTCTTCTCCCCGCTCCTCCTGGTTCTGCACCAATTCCAAACAAAGCCCCATCAAAACCCTAAGCCTCAACGTTAGAGAAGAAAAAGGATAACGAGAAGCAGAAGGAGGTAATTGAGAAGAATTAGGCGAAGATTCCTTACTATCTCTTCCGATTGGGGATTTGATTCGGCCATCGCTGGAGCAATTTGATGAGATCGAGGACGCAAAACTTAAAAAAGAAATTTGAAAACCAAGGGTAGAAAGGAAGAAGAGATTTACGCACCGTTCTTATAGAGGACGCAACACTCTGTCATCCGTTGGATCTTAATATTTCTCATCGGACGGCTCTTACCGATCGAATGGGATCCGGATTCGGCTGGATGACGTGGTCCACCCGTAGCCTCAGAATCTGTACACAGGACCCAGCATGGACACGTGGCGCGCGCCTACCGGATTCCCGTCGGCGTTCCAGGCGTTTCGTGTTCGCTTCCTGGATTTAGCGCGAAACTTCGAGAAGGACACTTTTTCCTACAATATTTGCATATTTATTATATGTAGCCCTTGAGTAAGATATATATATATATATGTATTATATTATCCTTCCTTGTAAACAATCACTTATCTTAATTCTCAATATTAGTTATATAATACATACTTCTCTCCCCTTTCATTTTCCAACCGATATATTTATATTTACCAATTATTATTTCATCCTTAAAAATTATTTTAATTAAAGAATTACTCTAATCAATCTCTCTTTCCTTTTTCTTTTCTCTTGATCCATCCTTTATAAAAGAAATTTTTTATCAGTTGCAAGCTATCGGACATTACTAGTTTACAAAGAAACACAAGAATAACTTTATACTAGTATAGAAGTTAGTATAGTTATACTGATATTGAACTTATTCTGCAAAGGAAACGAAGCCTTTAGCTCACAAAAAGCTTCTACTCTGATAAATAATGGAAGATGGATACACGTTCATTACATAAGAGTAATCAGAGACGGGATAAATTTAATTTATTCCAGCAATTAAACAATTTCAGCATTGGTTAACCAAGAATCGAAGAGCACAACTCATTGGTCACTTACCCTAACAAATAAGTTGTTACAATGATAATTTACACAAACAATGTGCTGCTTCGTATTCGGGTGGCTGGCACATTTAGCAAGAGTTTTAGCTTATGAAATACAGCAGGCCAAATTTCATGCCTGATGCTATCAGCTCAAGGATAGAGAATTTTGATTCGACTGCATTGCTACGCTGGGCCCAGTCCCCTCTTGCATTTGTGGGGAAACCTCCTATTCAGCAAAAATTATGTGAATTCAGACTAAGTTCTGAAAACAAAATGCAAAAAAGAAAGATATATGTATATATCCAGATCTCCAATTTTATGTAGCCCGCTACATTGCAGGCTATTATATTCACAAAAAGTATCATTAAGACGGTTGGATCCATGGTTCGAAACTTCAGTATGTTCTACTCAAATATAGGTGAATCTAGATTCTCGTTACCCTCACTTCCTCCCAATGCAAATAACTTACCTGTGAATGCAGAGGTTGCTGAAGCGTTTGCTGATCTTGTGCCGAGACATAGGGTTGTGGTTGTGACAAACGGTAATATGGTTCCTTAAGTTCAAGTTTACCAGAGGATGTTTGCAGAATTCCTCCTTGATCAGCACCAGGACCCCACATTTTAGCTTTTGAAACAATTCAAAGTTGGGACATCAAATCCACAAGAACTATTGCAGAGGCAAGCTGAAGGACGAAAAAAGGAGCGGTGAAAATTGACAAACCTGACATAGTTAGGTAAATTGTGTAGCTCTGAGCACTGTGGGCCACCAGTTGAAGGCGGCCAGTAATTTCTTGGCCAGCCATGACATATAGTGGCTGCTGTAGCACACAGCGCAGTTGGTACCAGTGAGTTGTAGGGGCACCAGGTGCAGTAGTAAGCCATCTTTCCACATATCTGAAAATAGAGATCCTATTATATGCATGATATAGGGTGACAAGAGACTGTTGCGAGATCATTAACTGAAATGCAAATAGCTTAAAAAGTAGAACCTATATATTTCAAAAGCTGATTTGTGCAACAGAAATCAAGCATAAAAGAAAACGAGTTGTTTTACATTCTTATGCTAGTAAATTAGCTACAAGATTCATGAACGTCTACTATTACCAGATGCACACACACTCCCTCACAATGAAGAGTCAAAAGACTACTCAAGACTAGTAGTGAAGTAACTAGATGGCCTGAAATTATTAACTATACTTGCACATATCTGTAGCACTTCAAGCAGTTGATGTCCAAAATGCATAAATTAAAATAGCATCAATTCTATTGCTTCCGTGCAAATTCCACCATTCGCCTCAAAAATCTGAACTAATACACTCGTGGAATTGTTTGTCACAATGAATAGGAATTTGTGTTGCCCTATTTTTAGCTTAGTAAATTAAGAGGCTAATTGTTTGGCACATTTACAGGAAATTCTCATTTACCGGTAAAACATGTGGACAACAGTTCAAGGATAAAAAGCATGCGGAATCTTTAACCTAAAATTAGATCTCCCGATATGCCATTCAAGTCAGAAGTTCAAACTTCCATTAGGTTAAAACACCCGAGCATGTACATCTGCCACCAGCCTTATCTACGTTGCCACTCTTTGTATCATACAAGACCCTTAATATAGCAACCTAAAATTGATGTTCCTCCATGTGATTAGCAATCAATAATTTCTCTTTACTAGATCATATTCTTGTGTATGATCATGAGTTAGCTAGAAGGATGGCCGTGCCAAAGACAAGAACAACACCGACCACCGGCCGGCATGGCATAACATGTGCCGCGACACTTACCAACCTTGCCGCAAGAGAGAGAGAGAGAGAGAAAAGATAAGGGAGACTACTCACCTCCACCCTTCATTGCTCACCGCCGACTTTGTCGTCAACCTTGTCGCCGCTCGCCATTGCCTGAGCTCAAGGCACCACTCACACTCGGATCCGCAACTTAAATTTTTATTCAAACTGATTCGACCCAACCCACCTCACCTTTTCTTTCTCCTCGGGCTAAGGCAACCAATGCGGGTTCAAGCAGCACCTCGAGCTCACGCAACGGCTAATGGCGAAGCTACTAATAGGGGTGCCATGCGGCACCCCTCGTGCTGGTACGCCGCCAACACAGTAATTGCTGACCGGCATGACCATCGTTGGTTGGCAACAAGAGGATAAGGGGGATTCTCCACTCCGCCAAATTATCCTTTTAACCTCTCTTTTATCCCATTGGATACTAATCCAATGGGATTACTAGTCCACCCCTCTAATTGAAAAATAGTCGTTAATGATTGACATTTATACATATTGCATTATGGTAGGGGAAAGACAAAAGGTTTGTAGCTTGGCCATAAATTTATAGATATATGGTCTGAAACAAAGATCAAGATTTAAGAATGAAGCATTTTCCCAGCAACAACCAAAAGGCCTAACTCCTATTTTTTCCTGAATAAATTGCCTATAAAGGAGTTCTTCAGTACTATATAAATATGGCACAGTACTATACAAATATGAGCACAACACACGGCTAACTAAGAAAATGCTCTATCAAAGAAACAAGCAAATTATGCAACCTTAGACCAACAACTTGCAAGATTCCAACTTTTCAAAGCATCCAAGTGATTGACAAGTTATAAGCAATAGATGTTGCACAATTAGAAAAAGTGATGACAGTTTTTACGAGTGCCTATTATAACATTAAGTAAAACGGTAACCTACTTACTTCCCATTAAACAAGACATCAAACCAGCACGCGAGACCATGCACCCTAGTCCCAACAGATGCTATGAAATTAAAAGGAATGTCAATCTCATAAAGCTCTTCTTCCTGGATAACAAAGGAAATGTCAATGTACCAGTTAAGAAAAGCAACAGCCATTTTGGAACCAAGATAAGAGCAATACATACACCTTAAAGAATGACTACCTTCTTATCTTGTACTTTTTAATCATTTAATCAATTATCATCACATAGAGTATGTGAACTTATATGAACAGACTAGAAAACACTTATGGATTGACAGAGTTTTTAAGCTACATGTGGTTATTTTTTGCAAAACTTGAGAAAACAAGAGAGCGCACCATGTCCAGAAAGATTATAGGTTTAAACTAAATTTTACCTTTATGCAAGTGAAGTCTAGTGTATGATATATAGGTGGCGAGACCAATAACCTTGGATCAAATGCATCAACCACCGGCTGCAAGAAGTTCAATTTAGGTCAAAGTTATATTTGTCATCACTAGCAACATCAACTGTTCTAGCGATAAATTCGATGTCCTAAATTTTGTAAGCAGAATACCAGGAGAACTATATTGTACATTCTCAGGGGGAATAATTGAAAAGTAAAAGAGTTAAGAAATAAGTCTGATACTTACCATAGTGAATATATTTCAAAGCACAAAAAGAATATGAAAAGGAACTACTAGTTACAAGCCAATAGTTGTTACACTATAGCCTTAGAAAGTGATAGCAAAAATTGAACTTGCATTTTAAACTTTGTTTATGGCTTTTGATAGAAGAAAGAAACTTATTTCTCCTTGTAATTCTGATCCACATAAGTGAAGCAATTATTCAAGTATTCAGAAGCAATCAACAAGGGAACTACATACTTAGTGGTGCTAGCAGTAAAGAAAGAAAAGAAAGAACGTATAAATGTTTCCTTGATAGCTATCCAGCTATCCCCATTATTATTTTCCACCAACTCTATATAACCAGTTTAAATTGAGTATCCGTAAGTTTGATTGCAACCAACAGCCACCCTAAAACATTTTCAGTTGCGACTGATTTAGCAGAGACTACATGTCCCTCATTACAAAGAAGATGGTTTGTATCCCTCTCGGGCACTACATGCATACTTATTGTCACTTGTAACCGTGTAGAGGTTCATCCAGGATTCAATGCAATTTTGGAAAGATTTCTCAAGGTGTAAGGCTAACCAGACTTTCAGGCAGTTAGTTGACTACTTGACTTATAATTTCCTGTGACATTTGAGATTGTGATGGTATCATAAAATGAGAGTCAACATCCCCCATGATACTAGAAGTTACATTGCAATGGGCTTCAGATTGTGAGCTCGGATGTCTAGTAGCAGATTGCCATTAAAGCAGTAATGGGTGTTGGGTGGAAAAGATCTTAGAGATCTGGCAAGCTCTATGCTTGATGTGGCTATGGAAGAAGAGACCTATAGCAGAACTAGAAGAAGCAGGAATACTGAGGCAGGGACTTCATATGCAATAGGAGGTTGGAACTTGGAAGTAGTTTCCTAGGACAGCGAGCGTTATATGTCACCAATAAACCAGGACTGGCCATCTGCAGCATCTAAAGAACCAGCATTTGATATGCCTAAAGCTAAAATGCTTCCGACTATAGTTGCAGGTGGATACAGGCAAAAATATAGCCCCTTGAGCATATGCATGCATTCCACACATCAAATACAGAACTGTTTGACCTGCAGAAGGTGCACTTAATTGTTCTATACACCATCTTGTCAACCAAGTTAAGATTGAATATTGCATAAATTGTAAGCATATTGTCAAGAACAAGATGTAAGCCTTAACTCAATGATATACATTGATACAATTCACAATAGCAGAACTCAAATAACAGACTGCACTGTGAATTTGCAAGCTTCTATGATAATTTTGACAACCCTCCATAAATTGGTATACGGTATCCTAAAAAGGCAAGAACAAGCACGATAATGTTTGTCATAAAATCCCTAAAGCAATTTGTTACAATTATTTATAAGGGTTCATAGTCTCAGCTCACAAATACTCCAAAAGTTCTGACATGCTGAGTACCATCTTGTGTCATTCTTATTAGGCTATAATGTGGCTACAAAATGAACTTGTATTGAAACAGAATGGACAGTACTTGCAATTAAAAACTACCACATAAGCATTACTTGAAACAAACTTTCATACTAAAGGTATTTATTCGAGTAACAAAAAGGACCTGTGAGAAGTATCCCTGGAAAGCAGACCCATATAATGGGGAAAGATCAACACCAAAATAGTTCTGCTGCTGCCAAAACAGGGCCTACATATTAACACAAAGTTCACATTGTCAGGAGATGTGAACAACACTCTGCAACAATGAAATTGGTGAAGATTGCAAGATGACTACGTAGTAAATGTGCTTCCCTGTCAATTTACACAATAATTGACAACTTCGATGACAGAAACATATATAAACCACACATGTATGAAAATATTATAAAAAGTACTTCATATCTGCTTAAAGGAGCAAGGGAGAAAAAAACACTGAGCAAAAGTTAAATATGTCAGAAATAACAAAGAATACTTCAACAACTTATAAAAATACTTCTAGCATTTATTTGTCAGAAACAACTCAATCAAAATGCATCCGCAAACTAACAATGCAATGATTAATAGGGTTAATCTACAATATAAGCACCTGCAATGATCGCCTATGTGAACTCATGAATTTCTTCATAAAAGGACTTCTAGCATCTACAAGTTAAACATTATTTAATATCTTAAGTGGTTTAATTGAGGTAGACACTCTAAAAGAACATGACAGTAATTCAGAAGAAATGGAAATTCTTCAGGTGACAATTTATAAAATAGAATAGAAACTCTTCAGATGAACTTCTAATATTAACAATTTTCTTTTATGACCATGTAATATGAAATAAAAAATCCATGTAACATAACACTAAGCAACTCAAATAAAGCTGAACCAAATGCCAACATAGCCAAGCAGAAGCTCACTCAAAAATCTAGAATCACAAAAGAAGATTAAAAAATTTCTTTTGTAACTACTAGATTGCAAGTTCATATTTCTTTAGAAAGCATAACAATGCCCCTGAACACTATCTAACATATTATATTACTTACGCGCAATAAAAAAATTCATTGAAAATCAAATATTCCTTCCCCAACTAATCAAAACATAGAAATTAACATGATTAAGATGTAATGTGAAGAATACAATATTTAAGAAGTACTTGAAACATTGCACTTTGAAGTGTCAAGGGATCAATAATATTTCACAAGTAATCTAGGAAACAGAACTTAAAATATGAATATGATGCCGAAAACCAACTTCTAAAATGTACCTTGTTTGCAACTTCAACATAAAGATACTCGTCAGAAAATGGAGCCATGTGTATCCTGTTAAAGATGCAAGAGGTCAGCTACCTGTCTCCATTAAAACATTAAAAGGCAGATTCAAGCTTTTATTTTTCCCAAGTAAAAGCAATATGGAGGATCTTAAGACTACAGCATGAACATAACATCTTCTCAAAGGTATTCCAGAAAAAGAAGAAAAAAAAAGCAGACAAATTGCCTCTTGAAGCATCATAGCATATCCAACTCAACCTAATTATAAGTGAGTTCAATAACTTTGATTACAATGAAGTGCATATGAGTATCAAGATTATTTAGATAAACTATTGATACTACCCTATGTTGCCCTGCACAGAAGCTTATGATGATTGATACCAATATAGGAGCTTACCATAATACACCAATTCAATGTTAGTCTTTAATGGGGCTCTCTTAACAATAGGTATCTATTTCAACTTTTGCCAATATGTCCAGCTAGCATAAATCATTGGTGGCTTACTAGCATTAGGGCATGCTGTGATAAGTATATCCAAGCAGCTCTTCTGCTATTCAAGTCTAGGATATAGAAATGTCCTTTGCAAGTTATTTTAGAAAGGAACGCCACTACTATATACCAGGAATCCAACATTGAAGGCAAAAACAGTGTCTGAAATATATCAACAAAATTTCAATAAATGGATGAAAGAAGATATAGCTTAGAAGGAAATTTCCAAGATGATATAAAAAAATGACTCAGCAAATGAATAAAAAAATATCCTCCAGGAAAATTTCTTAGAAAATTTCTAATTGCTCATACCTTCCAAGTGATGGAAACATTTTTCCATTTGGTACAAGGAATCTATCTCTTGCAATCACGTAAGACTCCAACATCCTTTCATTGACTAACAAGGTTCCTAGAAAGTTTCTGATACCGTATTAATAGAACTGCACCAACAATATTAATGGTACGGAAGTCTTTAAATTAAATCAGAGATAACAACTTATAGCATACAATAAGATTTTCAAGACTCAAAATAACTGAGAGAAAAAAGTGTAAATAGAGAATATACATATACATATATGGCAGCTATATCTATAATTACACTACAACACATGATTGAGCATAGTCATGCAAAGTGCAGATCACTCTCTAATCAAAGTTGCCCCAGCAAGCAAGTCACCAGTCAGCACCAACAATATAACGTTTTGCATCATAAATATAGTCAATTTTGATGAATAACATATCAATTATGAAATTTCAACCAAGTTAAATAGCCACCAATTGATAATAAATGGCATTAGTTTATTAGCAAGCGATCTTATGAAAACATAGATACATATAACTGGATCGTGCATGTTTCCTAGTAAGCCAAGTGAGAGTTGCAGAAGGATTCAAACAAATAAAAGGTGGACCATTAGGTTCACATATTCCACGTGTTATTGCCATAAAATTATACATTGAGGGGAAAACATACCCATGGGCTCAGAAATCAGAATATCTGCTTTCTCAGGAAGTTCAACTTCCTCAACTTTCCCTTTGACTACCTAATTTAGTATTTGTCAATGAATCAAAAAAAAAAAAAAACTAAATCAGCAATAGGCAGCAGACTGAAACGGTACAATATCAAAGGGATGTCCCAAACATAATGCTAAAATGGATACTGCATCAAACCGTTATCCGCTGTCCAAGCGATGGGTTGCCAGATATTAGCTTGCGTGCATATTCTGCCATTTCTGATGCTTCCACTGCATATACATGTTTGGCTCCAGCCTGTCTTTCAATAGAAGTTACAAGCCAAGAAGAATTCTCGACTATGCCAACCCAAGATATAAAGACTCTAAAGAGATCATTTTGCATGATGTAACAACTAAATGATACTATAGTTTAAAAGTTTATACATACCTTAGCAGCAAACAATGAAAGAATACCACTCCCAGCCCCAACATCAACCACAACACGACCTTCAAAGAGTGAACGGTTCTCAATCACTGCTGCGTAATATGTTCCTGAAATTTAAAAAAGAACAAAATTAGGTAAATAACAGGTTCTAACAATCGTATGTAAGTCTGATTTTGTAGTATCTTGGATATGAGTGTAAATGAACAGATCGCAACTTGCAAGGCAAAACACAAGTTGAAGCTTCACACATATTAGCCTGTCTTATAACAACTAATAGTAGTCTAGATATTTACCTGTCCTCACATAATCTTGCAACATATTCTGCTGATGTAGTAGCTGGCTATAGTAATGAAAGTACATCTGGGCAGAGGATGCCTCTATTTTACTATCAAATTTACTTTTAGAGGCAGTTACTGATCCATTCTCCAAAGGTTCACCTGAAAAGATGTAGAAAATAGTACAATAGTAAGCAAATTTATGATTGTACAATGACACGCATGATCTGCACTGTTTTTTTTTTCTCTCTACTAAAGCATATATGGACATATTCATTCACAGACTCTATTGTAAGAAATTCATATATGTGTCTCATTTACAGAGTGCATGTAATCTCCTATGGTGCTCGACTGCTGTTAATGAGCAAAGGGTGTAGAAACATAACAATAAGAAATCTACTGCATTTTTGATTTCCTACTAACCTGACCCTTACTGTCTGCCTGTGGATAATAATAATCATCACCGTCGTCAAATTCATTAGGCCTTTGTGTGTAGTAGACATTTTGCCAGTATGAAGGAAATTTCAGTGTTTAAATAATATTTTATTGCTTACATTCAGAAGGAAAGCTCAGTAAAAAGATGATAAAAATATTTCAATATGGCACAAGGCATATTCAAATACTAGTAAAGAGAAAGAAATTCTAATTTTAAGTTTTGCAAAACATCGAACAATTTTTTAAGGTGTACGTAGTGTTACGATACACCAAGTAAGATTATGTCAAGAATGAGATGTAGTAAGAGGGCCACTCTTTTATGAATATACAGCATTGCATGTATGGATAGTCATGTATACAGTGTGTATGTCCAGGTATCTACATACATATATGTATATATAGACATCTAGAAAAATAAAATGAAATGTCATCCTATAATGAAAGGTTTTTCAAACAAGAAATTTAAGAAATAACATACCAGTTCTAGCATTAATTACTCCAAGTTTCCATTGTTGAAATGCTGAGTAGAAGGTTTTGGTTACATCTTCTGTCCTAAAACCAACCTTACATGCTATTGAAGATAACTGCAGACTCAGAACCAAGAACAGAGTGCAGTGTTATTGGATATTTATTCCATAAATTTCAGAAGAAAAGAAGGAATAATTTTCAGAAAAACTTTTCATAAGATTTGAAACCAAATTTTGACTTGTAAACCACACAACAAACATTAGATGAAAATAATTATTCAAATATGATAGATCCTTAAATATGCTAACATAATAAGACATACTGCAACAAGTAGAAAATGGAATTGTGATGGATGGAGACAGTATCTAGAGGAACTGACAGCAAGAACGGGATTAAAGTTTGGCAATTTGGAATATGCAAATACATTAGCTACACAAGGTATAAAGAAACTTACACTTCTCTAATAGCACATTAGCATGATAGAAACGCACAGTTTTAACTGTCCAAGGAATATCAAAAGCTTTTGCATGGCAAATTACTGTTCATGTGTGAGAGGGAACCTCCCAGAGGACAGATAGTTTTGGTTAATTAGATATGTCTAAAGTTGATAAAAACAAACTCCAATTTTTTAGTCATATTGTCTGGAACCTCTATGGGAACTGATGGTTCTTAAGAAAGTAAACATGACCAAAATCTCATCATAATAAGTTTCTAAATCTATTGCAAGAAACTACTTTGAGATGCTACCATATAGCATACTGCATTATCTTTAGCATGCATGCATATCTAATGACCTTAAAACAAAGGAAAAAGATTGTAGCCTATAGGCACTAGCCTGGAGCAAACTATGCAGAGTTGCACACATTTGACATCTCAAGATGTGACCCTTAATTTTGCAGTATCCCTGGTAATATAATAATTAATTCCAGTAAAAGATCCTTGCTGGTTACTCTAGTATCTTGGTACTTTAGATTTTGGTCAATAGACATGTTAAGGCTTCATAAGCTCTTTGGTTTATCTCAGATAAATATAGATACCTTAGCAACTACCAATAAGAAACTTCTCCTTATTTGACACGATCATTATTAATGCATGAAGTATTGAATATATTGATGAAACCTAGTCATATTTTCTGTAGAACAGTAGCTTTTGGATTAAACATATGCAACTCACTCCTCTATCAACATCACTTGTGTCGGGAAACTGCCACCGTTTGAACAAGCAGCCGTATTTTTATTAGTAATGGACGATTCTCAAAGATCTAAAAAACTCCAGGAACCTCATAAGCACTCTAAAACACAAAACCAATCAACAAGGAAGAAATAACTCCAATAAGAGAACAACACGTAATAGAGAAAGTCTCACGCAGTTAAACGAACCTCCTCGGTATCATTTTTGGTATCTGATCCTTCACTTACAACCAGCAACTCAACAGGACCCAATCTGAAGATCTGAACAAAAAAGGAAAGCAAGAGTTTTGTCAACCTAAAAAGGAATCACAACCGCCCGAATTAGAACACTACGACAATAATAAAGGAGACGACTCGTCCAAAACCTCAAGATTCCAACTTTAACCTAGGAACAAGAAGGAAACACAACAAACCCGCACCTGGGTGATCCGGAGATCAAGGTCAAGAGCGGCGTCCGGCGATCCCGGTTGCGTAAACCTCAACCGAGGTACGCCGGAGTGGTCGGCCACGAAGAGGGCGTCGCAGGAGTCCGGCAAATCGGCGGCGAAGGAAGACGAGGATAGGTGGGAGAGGGCGACGCTAGGGAACTCCTCGGATTGCCTCTGCTTCAGATCCAAGGAAACCTCCATTGCTCCTATCGCTCTTGTTCTCCTCCCCTGGATTCGGATTCGAGGCTAGGGTTTCGAGGGTTAGAGATTAGGGTTTTGGGAGGAGAGGAGGGGTTTCTTTTATTTTTATTTTATTTTATTTTTAATTTTAATTTCCTTTTTCCTTTTTCTTTTTCGTTGAGTTGGGGATCAAAAGCGCGACGCTTTTATTTTGGGGAAGTGCAGGTGCCGATGGGCGACGGGGCGAAGGCAGCAAAGCGGTCCCTTTCCTTACTCTTTTCTTCGTAAAAGAAAGATACGCGCAAACGCGCTAATATTATTATCTTCCGTCCATTTATTAGTTTTCTTGTTTACTGTTAGGTAGTTGCAATCGGAGGTTTCTTTAAATTATACAAAAAAATTTACATATCAAACCCTGTACTTTGTTTATTTTACGATTCACGTTCCATTCCGTTTTTGAGGTTTTAAAACTCTGACTCGTACTCTTTTTTTTTCCTTATAATTCTCGTTTAATACCATCCGTTAATTTAAACGGTACTAACAAAGAAATATGCCGTTATAATATATGAAATAATTTATAAATATTTAAGCTATCAATGATTTCTTTAGATGAAAGGCAAAGAGGAGGATAAATAATTGTAAGGGTATTTTAGTAATTTAGTCGATATTAGTTAGTCAAAATAATTTTAGGATATTAAACGAGAATTATAGAGAAAAATAAGGGATCGAGTTACAAATTATTAAAAATGGACTGTGAATTATAAAATAGGTTAAATATAGAATGTGATTTATAAGATATCTTAAATTATAAGATTAGCTATGAGCTAGAATAAATAGCCCACCCTCTCTACATTTCAAAATATATAAATATATATATGTCCCACTAAGTTTTATTCAGCATACTAAATTATTTATTCTATGTTTGAAACAGTTTGCATCACCAAACTACTATTCCAATCTATATGCTGTTGTCCAAGTATTACTCCAAGTTGCTAAGCAATATCAAAATCACTAAACTATTAAATAACTTTCTCTGTAATAATTGCTTCATGTTGGAATCCACTTGGGACATCTTTAGTCATAGCAAATTTACTCAGCAAGTTTACTGAAATTAGTTGGTACTGCAATTGAGGTTAAAGGGAGTGTGTTTCAAGAATTTCTTTTATTTTTTGTTGCCAATTTTATATTCAGCAAAATATATTTTATTTTCTCATAATTATTAGGCGAAAATTTAAAACAATTTAGGAAAAATAAAAGTCTAATAAATTAGAAATTCATATATTAACGAGACAAAGTGAGATTAGTATATATATATATATAAGTTGGACAACGGGTAGATCCAACCTTTATAGCGATTATTTTATCGGTGACCTACTGTCAGAAGTTTCATTAGAAATTTTTTTTATAAATGAGCATGATAAACTTTTGCCTAATCAAAAGCTGGTATACAGAGCCAAGTCTTATTAACTTCACTGGTATAGTTAAACTATGCATAGCCTGTTGTTTAGTTAGGCATGACATTTAAGTTAGATTAGATGCTGCATGGAATATCTTGGCTTGTTTGCACAGTTAGCAAAGCTAGAAGACTGACCAAAACTTCATAAGATTATTATTATTATTATTATTATTATTATTATTATTTAATGTCTGTTGCAGCTGATGCCATTAGCTTAATTGTCTAGTTTATGCCAGAATTTACCAGAGGTAAAAAGAATCCTGGTCATCTGACATGAGTACTAGCTATTTTCATAAAAAAAAGATATTTTATTTTAATTAATAATAAGATTGGGCTCTTAAAATTAAATGTATTTTATTTTTGTACTATATATATATATATATATATATATATATCTTTTTTATAATAAAATACACATAAGTTATATAAAAGATGTGCACAATAGTTTAGTTTAGCTATTTTTAAAATTAAAGAGAATTTTATGCAAATAATCTCAGGAGCACTAGTCGCTATTTTACATTGTCATTTCTGATTTATGATAATTTATATTAAGCTTTCTCTCAATACCCATTCAGCCATTCTTCTTCCATCTCCCTAGAGCAAATTTTTTCCTTTTTTTTTTATTTAATTTTTTTTTTCCTTTTCTCATGCAATATAAACTACTTTAACTATATCCATTGGCCTATATATAAAGCGGCCTTTGACATAAGCTTCACACTCGGTAAAATCATAAATAAAACAATGTATTAAATATAAGAGGACTAAAAAATATATTAAAAAAGAATAACTCTAGTAGATACTTAGCATATGAACCTGAGTCAACTTGCAACTTCATCATAATTTGTAGTCTAAGAACTTTATGAATATCCAAAGTTGGAGAATTAAAGATTTATTAATCAACAATGGTGAAGCAAAGCGAAAGGATATAATAAAAGTGTACAAGATACATCTGCCACCACCTCCGATAACGACTCATCAAATGAGGAGGAGGTTGAGGGTTATCTTTGGGTTTGTTGGGAAATTTTTATTAGATTTAGTGTAAGGGTTTGATAGAGATAGAATCAAAGATCAAATAATTATAAATAAATAAATATAATTTTAATAAAAATGTTATATTTAAGCGAAACCTATCGAATCAAGTCTGAGCAAGCCGTCTATAGCTTAGACTTGACTTAATAAAAATTGAGCCGAGCCGAGTTCGAGTTCGAGCTGCTTATTTATATTGATATCTCTACATTTGCATGGACCGGATATCATATAATTTTTTAAATAAATTTAAAAGCCACTTGAATATAATATTTAATAAGCGAATTTAAAATAGTCAAAAATTATACTTTACTGTGCATGATTTAACAATAAGGAATTTGAAAATAATATCTTTAGGTTATTAGTATTGCTCCCGGTGATTGATGAAAAATATTATAATCTTAATATCTGGGAGGATGTTGATATTGATATTTGATGAATTATCTATTCAAGCATTATATGTGTAAAATTTGGATAATTACTGAGAGAGTTGACTTAGCAATCCAACTTATTTATTGAGAATAATTAGTCTCTTTGTATAGTCTATTACTATTAGGCTACAGAATCATAATCTATAAAAAAATAAAAAATTATAACTTTTCTTATGAAAGATCATTTTAAAATTTTAATTGTGTATAAAACTTTTCTTAAGGACAACATTCTAATGATGTTTGATATTTTATAAACTTTTACTGCTTAACAGGGAGATGGGGAATTAGAGAATTAAGATTAGATATGAACTTGTTCAGTTTTGGTCTGGATTTCAACTGAGCATTTTGTATCTATGAAAGTTAATCTATGTTTTTCCTAAAAGACTCAAAATATTAAATATATCCCTAAAATATGAAACAGAGCAAATATGGAGAACAGTATAAAAATCGGATCATTTTGCTCAGAATCCAGTTCGAATAACTGTAAACAACAATTGTGAATCATTCACATACAGTAACAAAGAAACCAGTAAAATTAAAATGAGAAGACTAACATCAATTACATAACCCTTTTATGTGACACGCCAAACTCCACCATTGACCAAAACAATCCACTTTAATCTCAGAAAGACGAGCAAAAAGATGCCACCTTTTTAGTTTTTTCCTCACGCCCGTAACCCTAAGAACCCCTGCACTGGGTGATGGCGGAGCAGCCGCGCGAGTAGGGATTGGAGGCGGCCCCGGGCTGGCAGTTGTAGTAGGAGGCGCCGGTCAGGGAGCAGGGCACGACGTCGCGCCGCAACGCATCGTAGCTGATGTAGCCGGTCGTGCTCAGGACGCTGCGCCTCGACCCTTCGTCGATTCCGAGGCATTCGTCCAGCGTGCCCTGGCACTCCGCGGCCTTCCGGGGGTGGATGAAGACGACATCGGCGCCGCCGCCGGAGACAAAGAGGAGCTGGATGGTAATGGCGACGAGGAGGAGGAGGAGAGCGGTTTGTCTTGGACTCGCCATGGCACCTTCTCTCTCTAGCATTGGAGTTGGGGGATTAATGGGATTTAAATTTATAGGAGAGAGGAGAGGACGGTGACCGGAAGATGGCAAAATGGAGCTTCTTTTTGACGAAATTACGAAAATGGCAGATGGTTAACGTTTTGCAGATTAGACCCTATAGAAATTTATTATTATATACGCTAAAGAGAAACAGGTCCAAAGTGAAGAACGTGTCGTGCAGTATGTTTAGAGCTGCAACTAAAGAACAATATTTACGAGTTACGACTTTAATCTTATTGGATTTGTGTCTATTATTAATATTTTTCAAAAGGTTATTCCAGTCTTTATAGACTTTGTGACAAGCATGATAATCTGTAGCTATGCACCAGTGTCCGTTCGCCACGTCAACAGAGACGCGCGATATGAGTGGCGGGCACGTACTTCCGATGTCCAACTGTTGCATGGCCTTCTATATTTCCCGTAATGCCCTTCCAATAATCTAATTTGGGCTTTTTGGGCTTTGGGCTTTGGGCTTTTATTATAAGGTTACGGCTCGTGCGAACCCAGTCTCAAGTCTAAAATCCCGCACGTGACTAGGGTTCTGAGTAAAACCTCCATATAAATACTAGCTCTATCCCGCCTCGTCTCTTTCTCCGCGTTCCGCTTCTTCTTCCTCTTCTTCAATCGAAGGTACACTCCAGTCTCAAAGCTGCTAGTTTTAATCGATTTCTTGGAGATTTGGAGGGGATAGTTCTCACAACCTTGGATTGAATCGATACAGTAGTTGTAGATGCGATTCTTGTAGAATGTCCTGCTTTGACTTCAGCTATAAGTGCATTACTTTCCCTTCCCGCCAGGAAATTTTGCTGCTGTAATCTCGGAGTCGCACTTAATCGTCGAAATGCAGAACGAAGAGGGTCAAATGATGGATCTCTACATCCCTAGGAAATGGTGTGCATAATCATGTCTTTGTTTACTGCCGTGTTCATCTTATCTACCTGTTTACATTTCGATGTCTCATTTGTTCAATATGATTGCTTGCAGTTCCGCCACGAATAGGATTATTACGGCGAAAGATCATGCCTCTGTTCAAATCAACGTAGGCCATTTGGATGAGAGTGGGGTGTACAGTGGACAGTTCACCACTTTTGCTCTCTGCGGTTTCATCCGTGCTCAGGTCCTTGTCCATAACTTTTTGGGAATTTCAGGTTTTATTATATTGTTTCTGTGGCATTGAAAAAGAGATGTTCTTTTTTTTTTTTTTTATCTTAGTCATTTTTTTTAATCTTGAGCAAGTCCATCGAGTCATCATTAGATTTTACTTGCGTTGATAGTCTTGCGTCTTAAGATTTATTCTTCGTAATTTATCCGCATAAACGATAAATGTTCACCCTACTCCATCGTTCTCTGCATTCTAAGTTATATATTTCCCATGCAACTGATCAATGTGTGCCTTGTAGATGTCTTACTTATAAAATAAATATTGGAAATTATAATAGTGTTGAAAAGAAAGATACGCTGATAATTGAAGATCAAAATGCATTTCTATAATATTTTCAGGATGCAAGGTTTGGTACTTAAATTCATCTATTGTTGGATTTTATGTTTACCACGTGAAGAATAGCTTTGGTGGCATTTTGTCTACTAATCCATCAGCATCCTTTAGAAGAAAGGGATAAGGTGGAGATGACATCCATAGGTTAGACCACCACCAGCTAGATCGACATCCATAGGTTAGACCTTCCCTTGTCTAGATAAAAGGTAATCATGAACTGAAAAATCTAATGGAGTTCATCTACTAAACTCCAGATAGCACACCCAATAACAGCCTGATAGTTTTCCCCCTTTTCCAATGTCTTTGCAGTCTGTTATGGAATTTAAGGAAGATACTTCAGACATAGATGTATGTCAAATACTAGTATGATCTTCAGTGGTCTTATTCAACATCCTATTTTGCACAATAAATTACTAGTCTCTGTTTCTTTTACTATTTTTTTTGTTCAATCTTAGCGCTATTTCTTGTATTGCTATCTTCTCGTCATAATTTTATCATCCTGTATACAGCTCTTTTAATCTTTTCTGCTGCCCTCGCATCCGGTTGTTTTACAGGGTGATGCAGACAGTGCTTTGGACAGGCTGTGGCAGAAGAAGAAAGCTGAAGTTAAGCAGCAGTAGATGTGCAGCAATAATTTTTAGTTTAGAGGTCCTATTCCTTCATCAAGGATCTATCATGCTTCAAGAAGTTATCATGAATAGTATTATAAGCTGATAGAATCTAAGCTTTGAGCCATTGTTAATTTTCTTTCTTGAGATGTACTATGTGCTCTCTTTTTGTTGAACATTTTGGGTTGTTTAGTATTCTGTCTTTTGTACCTCACTAGAGTTTGTATCTTAGCTGCAACTTTAAATGTTTATTTAGGATTGTCAAGTTGCTCGTCCATCGCTCAAGCTCGTCTCAACCTCAGCTTGAAATTAGGCTTGATCAAGCTCATTCAAAATGAGGTAACTTTGATCACAGTTATAGGATTACTTCTTATAATATATATATACATCTTGGGTCGGTTTTTGTTGGGCTCGTGTTGTTTTTCCCCCCCTTTACTTCTGTGGTGCCTCCTAACTGTTTGGCTCAGGATTCTGAGACCCCAGTTGGCCATTTGGCCCTGATGAAAAAACTTTCTGGCTATGAAAAGGCCTCTATGATGAAGAGGATGTGAAATCCCACTAATAAGTGGGGTTAAGTTCTTCAATATAAGAAAAGAATCACTATGGTTATCATCCTATAAACTGCATGAATTCTCTCAAAAGAAAAAGTTCCCCAAATCATGACTAGATTTCTAGTTCTAGTTAAAGAGGAGACTAACTTTCCAAAATAGTGAAATAAGACTAAATATATGGGGGAATGATAGGAAAATAGATTTTGAATCATATATAAGCTTTCTTGGTGACATCAGTCGCTTTTTTGCTGGTTTCCAAGATTCCTAGAATGGAAGACTGGGTTTTGATCAAAATATGTGAGGATTCTAAATTTATTTTTCAGTAGCACCATTGGCAGCAAATTGTTTATTACTATTAAATAGGACGATATTATAATCTCCAAAAATAAAAAGAAAAAGAAAAGATCCAATCTTTACAGGATTAAGTTACAAGTTCTTCAATTTTAGGATGCTAGTATGAAGGAAATTTTTGTTCTAGGTATGTAAGCTTAAAGGCTGTCTAGTCATAAGACTATCTATAGAATCTCTCAGAATTTTCTTTTATCTAACAATAAGAGCTGAATAAGTAAACATGCAATTTTCTTGCCCACTTTCTCTCAGCAGAATTGGTGATTAAATTGCATCCATTAGCAAAATAAAAAATTTAACAGTAAAGCTCTGATTAAGCCCCACTAGGAATGAATCCTGTAAGATTGGTTGATTGAGTTTACTATGGATTATGGACTATATATGAAGATTTGAGGCAGATAATATTTTTTTCTTTGTCTAATCCAAATATATTACTTGTTTGTTGTTTCTGATGCTTTAGGAAGTACTTATCTTTAAGAGAGAGCTAGCTTCTTTTCCTTCCTTTTGTTTTCATTTTTTTTTTTTTTTCATAGAATGCATGACTAGGTGGCAGAAATAATTTCATGTTAGTGGAAGAATGTCGGCTTTCTGAAATAATAACCTTCCATAATGTCTCACATCGTGCTCCTTGAATCACTATACAGGCCCAAAAGGACTACCCTTTCCTTCCCTTTCACTAAAGGGATGCCTCTTTTGGATAACTCCCTAAAAGTTCCCCTTGCTGCTTGTGTCCAAGCATTTGGAAATGCATGCATAGTGCACACTAGCACCTAGAGGCCTTAGTTGCAGTAGGAAGACCAATCCAAATGCTTATCAGGAATCAATCAAAGCATGATAATAGTAGCCCACCAGAGCGTGCTTCGACGATTGTAAAATTCCATAAGTGCCTATGCAAACTAGTGCAGATCTGAATCATGACGAGACTTTGGTGGACATTTTGAAGTGCAGATCATGTCATCAGAACATAAAAGCCAGGTTGAAAGATTTAAAAGAGCAACAGTAAGAGTGACGACAGAGGATTCAGCAATTGGACATTGCATTCCATCACTTTATAGCTTTTTTTTTTTTCAGAAGGAATTTGCGCTCCGTGCTGTCCGTAATATGCGGCAACAATTCACCTTCTGAGGAGGAACAAACTTTATAGAAATTGTGACATGAATACTACGAGTTGGATAACAGCAATGCTGTAATATATGACAATGATCACCAATAACATTGCCGTGTTGCTTTCTCCTTTCTAAACTGGAACCACCGGAATTTGCCTGAACTAATCTTGGTTGGGTTGATACCTATAGCAATCAGTAGACAGCCGGGATTACACGTATCTGCATTACTGATAAATCTTTGTACCAAACAGCGTAGCTTTCATTTAGATTTTCTGATTAATATCGAGCATTAAGTTCATGGAGCTTTGGGTGTCAATAGAATAAACTTTTAGAGAATGTTAAACAAATGGATTAATGATTAACGCAGTCTTATCTTTGTGATTGTGACCTTGGTGTCTAGAGAAGCTTATGAAGTTATGTACAGGTGCATCTGCATCCTGCATCCTATGGTAGGTTTCTACAAGAGTTTCAACATCCACCTATCCTACCACTATCTCACTAACAAACTTCCTTTCAGTGGAATTTCAAACAATCAGTTGATATGTTGATTCTTTTTAGCAAATAAACATTTGTTCCTTTTACGAGCCTGATCAGAAACTTTTTGTCTAACCAATGTGTTTCCGAAGTGTTCACTGAGCTTTTCACAGTATCTTAATACAGGTCATTCTGATGAAAGCTGGTGTATTAAAACTTAAAAGTATATAAGAAGAATATACATAGGAGGTACTGTATGAAGTTTTGCTCAATTTTTATAAACTTGCACCATGAATGCTTAGGGAGAAAGCAACAACTTACGTTATTGAATGCTTCTATCAATTATCTAAGAACAAGAAAAGGATATTATACTTGATTCTGATAGAGCAAGAAAAGAGAGGGATTCATGCATCCCCGCATTTTCATCGGATACTCTGCTTTTCCATATTTTGTTTTGTTCCTTCCTCTTTCACTAACCACACATATATTCAGTTAGAAATCTGATGATGAAATGATGAGGAATGTAGGCTGTCACTTTGACTGATTGATATCAATGACTCCTAGCACTAAAATAAGTGGAAGCACAGAAGGATGAGACATAAAAAAAGTTGCCACCTTCATATCAGCTTGGGATTTTATCAGGTGTGACATGCTTTTGGGCTGTTTAAGTTGTAATTAGGCACACAGAGGTCTAACCTTGCTGCCTTGGCCTAGATATTTAACACAGTATGACAATGATGTAAAATTTCTCAAGAATGGACACCATGCGGTTGGACTTCATATTATAACTAATGTTTGCTAATAGTAAGTGTTTTAAGTCCGTTGAGGTACACCACATACTATATTGTCGTGAAACACCGATAATAGTTCCCAAAAAACAACTCTTCACTCTTCTTTGCCGGCTCATCCTGCACATATATATTTGCATTGTATAAAGTAAAAGAGAAAAAAATTGCATTCCAACTCTGCTATTTGCTTAACACAATATTCTCTTAGCTGTAACTGTTTTGCCGGACTCTGGAACTGTGAAATGTAAATATAATGGTCACTCGAGTGAAGTAACACAAACTACTGTTATGAATCCTAGATAAGCTTTGCCATATGAGCATCGTTGTACTCCTTCGTTATTTAACTCGACTAGCTAAGGGGCAAACTCATACGATCACCAAATGAAGTTCGACAAACTATTGGAGTTGACCGAATTTTAGACTTGCACGACAAGATATCTTTTGTTCTACACATAAACCGACCAATTTCCCCAAACTTCGCTAACTGTATAAAATTTCTAGGAGATATTATTGCATAATTTCATTATAAATATGTAACCTTATCTGGGAAGGAGATATTAGTCTTAAAGTTGCATCATAAGAACAAGGTGGAGTTCCATGTCATATGGGAAAAGAAGACGGAGAGCAATTCAGACTGGCTACAATCTTTTCAGAAGAACAGCAATGGTGGGAGTTCCAAAATTATTGAAACATGCTGTCACATCAAAAAAGTTCATAAGGTCCTCAATCCTATTGCAACCACACTCCACAATCAGCCACAAGCCAGCAGATTCAAGAACAAAATTAGGAATGCTACTTCAACAATCTTCTGTCACATTATATAAGGAGCCAGTAAGTTCCAAGTATCAGCAATTTGAGTTATTGGTTGCCTTTCCTTGAGTGTTTCCTTTCATTATTATTTTGTGTTATGGATGGTAAGAAGTTGGAGTTCAAAGGAGAAGATGCTCTTAGAGAGCTTGAGACACTGACCATAAATGCTGGAGAAGTTCAAGAAAGGATCTTGAGGGAGATACTCATGAGTAATGGAGCCACAGAGTACTTGAGCAAGTATATGAATGGATCAACAGATATTTCAATATTCAAGTGCAATGTTCCAGTTGTCATGTATGACATGATTCAGCCATATATTCAGAGGGTTGCAAATGGTGAGGATTCTTCCATCATATCAGGCTACCCTATTACAGAAATGTTAAGAAGGTGCACTTCTCTCCCCTTTTTCTCTTGTGATGCTTAATAGAGTGGTTGCGTATATGTACACCTCTTATTCTTCTTCTACAGTCTTAGAAAGGTTGTTGTTTTATAAGATATATGCAGCCCAAAAGCCCCCAAGTCATAGTTTAATAAGAATACTAGGGCAATTTACCTTTTTATGAATCAGATAATGTCAATTTGCAATAGCTTCAGCAAGGATAACTATAACTAGATAGGCTGACTCTGACCTAAGAACTCTGAAATTTAGAAACGAGTTACTGGTACCAACTATATAAAATATTCTAGTGACTTGGAACTTTGTTTTTTTAGCTGATATCTCTCTGAGTGCTATTTATTTGTAGCAGAACTCTTACCATGGATAAATGATACTTAGTGCATACGTTGGAAGTCAGTGTTAGTCAGTATAGTTATACTAATTAAATGCATGCAGAGGTTAATAGAATGCGTGATTCACAGTTCAGGGACTTCTGGCGGGAAGCCAAGGCTGATGCCATCTATTGCAGAAGACCTCGACCGTCGGACTTACCTGTACAATCTTATCCTGCCTATCATGAACAAGTAAGATCATTTATTCTATCAAAGAAGGACAATGTGATTTAGGATATTTGCGGCTGACAAAAGAGCAGACGTTGATAACTCTCATACTCTCTCTGGAGACTGATTTGCATGTAGTAGGAGTGTCACCAGGGCTGGGGCTTTCATGATTTCCTGTTTTAGCTTTCTGTTTCCCATTTCTGCAGGGAGACAATGCAGTAAAATATTCTTGCTCATAATATCTCACCCAATGTCCCCTGACTCAGTTTACATGGATAAAAATAAGGCACAAGAAGCTCAATTGATCTTGACAAACCTTTTAGCTAACCTAGTTAAGAAAAATAAATTTTCTTTTACATCAACTTAAGCAGTGAGATCTTTCTCCTTGTAATAAATTTTACATGTGACTACTCTCCTTTTGGTTTACTTATTTGATAACAAGCCTAAAATAAGTTTGTGAGGACGGCGAAGTAAGAAGTCAGAATAGCATATTGGCTACATAGTCTAAATGGTGATGGAGATAACTGTTACATTGGCAACTTTAGTTTTATGATCCAAATCAATCTTGTAGGCACATACCAGGACTAGATAAGGGAAAGGCCATGTACCTCCTCTTTGTCAAGGCCGAAGTCTTGACACCTTCTGGCATTCCGGCTCGATCAGTCCTCACTAGCTATTACAAGAGCCAACATTTTCAGTGCCGGTCATGGGACCCTTTCAATGACTACACTAGCCCTGATGAAGTCATTCTTTGCCAAGACAGCCACCAAAGCATGTATTGCCAGCTTCTCTCAGGCCTGATCCATCGCCGCCATGTCCTCCGCCTCGGAGCTGTATTTGCTTCGGCCTTTCTTCGGTCAATTAGCTTCCTTGAACAGCACTGGCCCAACTTGGCTAATGACATCCGATCTGGCCAGCTAAGTCCTACTATCACCGATGCCAACTGTCGGTTGGCGATGTCAAGCATTGTAGCATCCCCAAACCCAGATCTTGCTGATGAGATTGAGGCCATCTGTGGTTGTGGCTCATGGAGAGGCATATTAGGCAGGCTATGGCCTAAGACCAAGTACATTGAAGCTGTGCTCACAGGAACAATGGCACAGTATGTTCCAATGCTGGAGTTCTACAGTGGTGGAAAGATACCTTTAATATGCACCATGTATGCCTCTTCTGAATGCTACTTTGGTGTGAACATAAGGCCCTTGTGTGATCTGACAGAGGTGTCCTATACTCTGCTTCCAAATATGGGTTACTTTGAGTTCATACCTTTGGAGGATGGCGTAAAGTTGACTGATGATGATAAGGTGGAGAATGACAGGGTAGTCAGTTTGGTTGATGTCAAGCTGGGTTACCTCTATGAGCTTGTAGTAACTACATTTGCGGGTAAGTTTGTTTAAACAAGAATAAAGTCAATCCAAGATAGAGTTACTTTTATACTAGGATGGTTCTTTACTGGCATTTTAAGTTCCTACAAAATATATAGTACATGCACAGTCTCAAGGTATTGTAAGTTTCTACTCGTAGCCCAAGATGAAATGCTAGTTTAAATACCATATATCAATCTCAAACCTACTGATATAAACCTACTCCTGTTAACTATGGAAATTTTCTTGAAAATTGTGCACCAAAAATTTGTACAAAGATCAAAAGACTTTTAACTGACTTCCGAGATGACATTAACTACCAGCATAGCATATAAACTACATTATCTCAGTAGACATTTGTGCTTATAATTTAAAATTTGATCCAGGTCTTTACAGGTATAGGGTCGGCGATGTGCTCCTGGTTAGTGGCTTTCATAACAATGCTCCTCAGTTCAAGTTCATCTGTCGAAGAAACGTTGTGCTTAGTATCGATCTTGATAAAACTAATGAGGAAGATCTTCACAAGAGTGTAACTTCTGCAAAGAAGCTCTTAGAGAGCCAAAACTACCTTCTTCTTGAGTACACCAGTTATGCTGATACATCAACCGTCCCTGGCCACTATGTGCTCTTCTGGGAGATCAAATGCACCTCTGACAGTACAACCGGAGCAGCACCTCTGAATGCTCTTCTTCTTGAAGATTGTTGCATGGCCATCGAAGAATCACTTGATTACATCTACAGACGCTGTCGATCTCATGACAAGTCCATTGGACCGCTGGAGATACGAATGGTTGAAGGTGGCACATTTGATGCGCTGATGGATTTGGTGATCAGTCAAGGTAGCTCAATCAATCAGTACAAGACACCAAGGTGTATTGAGTCTATTGCTGCATTGGAGCTTCTTAACTCCAAGGTCATGGCTTGTTTCTTTAGTCCACATGATCCAACATGGAACATTTAGTACTGCAGGGAAGAAGACATTTCTGATGAAGTCTTACCAATCTAATGGTTGTGTAATGGTGCAAGAGATCAATAAGTTGCACAAAAGTACAGTTAGGGAGAACAATCTAAAAATCATTACGATGAAGGAGCTTCTGATTCTCTTCAATTGATTCCAATTTAACTGCATCCATTCCATATATTAGTTTTATAGATTATTATTGGTGTGCTGATATCTAATATGACATAGATAGTTATATAAAAACTACTGTACTCCTATTACTACTAGTTTTTGTGTGTATTTATATTTTTATCCATCCCATCAGTATTCCAGTACATTCAAAGGAGAAAAACAATGTATTGACATCACAGGAAACAAATGGTTTTATAGTAGGAGCAGTTATAGTTTGTTCTGATGCTATAACAACCAAAATAATATTTGGAACTATAGTGTATTGATATTATATATATAACCATTAAATTCTCCATTCATATACCAACTCTTAACACTTCTTATGTGTCTAAAATTGTTAGTTTTGAAGAGAAATCCACCCCTGAGCAGCTCAGTTTATGCCTTGCTGGTTACATGCCAGTGCATTAATTGGGCATATCTAATAAACATAATTAAATCGTCATATATATATATATATATATATATATAAAAGACTATCAATATATTAATATGCATTTTAACGGTGTGGGCGAACCTACCCGCACTTAGGATCCGAATCCGAATCCGCTACCTAACCCCAGGGGCCGCGTCCCTTGCGCGTTATAGGACCCTTTTACTTCCAGCCAAAGCATGTCTGTATGTGAACCCCACCGCCATATTTTTAATGGGGTCATTACGCGGGTCCTAAAAGTGGGCGTCACTGGCGAGCTACAACTCCGCGAAGATTCCCAACAAAAAAAGAGAACTCTGGAGTGATAGACTACATCCCAGGTTTCAGTAAATGCTACAAGTCAGGTGCATGCAAAGTTTTAATAGCCAATTGAAATTTGTCACGTAATAGTAGGATATATTTTCTACAAACAGTCCTGCGTACGATCGAATCTTCGTCTTAAAAGTCTTCTCCTCTTTCGCGTATAAATCGAAACCACACCTTACTGTTCTATTCCCAAATTCCGATCTTATCTCGATCCCCTTCTTCCTCCGATCAAAACTCTAACCCTAACGATCGCCTCCGCTCTCAAACTCCCATGGCGCAAAGGACTCTTGAGATCACCTTGATCTCCGCCCAGGACCTCAAGGACGTGAACCTCTTCTCTAAGATGGAGGTCTACGCCGAGGTCTCCATCTCCGGCGACCCCCGATCCAAGCATAGGACGCCGACCGACCGCGAGGGCGGCCGCAACCCGACCTGGAACTCGACGTTCCGGTTCACGGTCCCTGCAGACGTCCACGCAGCAGGGAAGATCGCCCTCCACGTGCTCCTCCGCGGCGACCGCGCCCTTGGTGACCGCGACGTCGGGCAGGTCCACGTCCCCCTCAGCGAGCTCCTCGGAGGTGCCGGCGAAGGGGCCCAGCCCGTCCAGTTCGTCTCCTACCAGGTTCGCAAGGTCTCCTCCGGCAAAGCCAAGGGCGTTCTGAACTTCTCCTACAAGCTCGGCGATCGCATCGCCGCCCCCGCCCTCTCCTCTTACAGTGCGCCGCCCGCCAATTACCCTGCGCCCGTGGCCGCTTATCCTGCGCCAGGTGCCTCTTATCCTGGCCCAGCCGCTGCCGCTGCGGCGGCTCCTTACCCTCCGCCGGCGACGTACCCACCCTCGGGGGAGAAGCCGGAAAAATCAGGCGAACCCGTGACAGCATACCCCGTCGGATCCAGCTCAGCGTCGCCGTACCCGCCGCCCCACGGCGGCGCACCTTATCCTCCACCAGGGGGCTATCCCGGGTACGCTCATCCGCCGCCGGCCTACGGCTACGCGCCACCGCCGTCTCAGGGGGGCTACGGTTACCCACCTCAGGGGGGCTACGGTTACCCGCCTCAGGCCGCGGCGGGGTACCCGAAGCCGCAGAAGAAGAAGAACAACCTTGGGCTCGGCCTCGGGGCGGGATTGCTCGGTGGAGCCCTCGGTGGGCTTCTCATCGGTGATATGATCTCGGATGATGCCGGTTTCGACGGCGGATTCGACGGCGGATTCGATTTCTAGTTCAATTTACTTTACTTTTTTTTTTTGTCGATGATGTAAATAAAGATGCTTGTTTTGTTGGCTAGACGTTGATCTATCGCAGTGCCGTAGATATTTTCCCTTTGCTTTCGAGATATTCTTTTGTTTTTTCTCCATTGTTTGGTGAATGGTGATAGGGTTTGTTGACCGAGCTCTCCTGGACGATTCTTTTTCCATGCATTCAGAATATTTTTATGTTCTGCACTATTTAAGATGACCAGATTTTCCTTCTCTTCTCCTTTTGGGGAAGTAATAAAGTAGCAATAAATATTTGTATATTAGGAAGCTTAAAAGATACATGAATGTTAGATAGGACTTAAAACTCATATTATCTGTCACCTCCTGTGACTCTTATCATTTGTTTATTGCTTAGGTCTTATTGCCTGGCTGCCTTTGTCTTAGATCTCTCTCTCTCTCTCTCTCCGGCTACCTCTCTTTTGAGTGGTGCTGTGTTTCATGGTTGATAAATGAAATTCTTATAGCTAACTCTACTCACTAGGAAGCCTTTCTTCATCCCTTCTGATGGTAAGACATTATGTTTCTTTATTTTGTCTTCTATTTAGTATTCGACAAAGCTAATCTCACTATACTACTTTAAAATCCCTGATCAAACTCTTAGCTAGCTAATTGTTCTTTCTTGTGTTTTTGAATATTATCTTTTAGTTCTTATAGGTTCTCTAGATTTGATGATGGGTATTATTTCTTACTGTGATAATACTGGGGGTTGTAACAATTTGTAATATATGTTTGTATTTAAGAAACATGCCTACGCCATAAAGGGAAAATTAGATGGCTTGGTCAACAAGATCTCATTGGCTCTAACTACATTAATCAACTTTTGTAGGTCAACGAGATAGTCGGTTACTCGAAAATACGAAGCTGTTTGCTTCCAAACCGTTGTTTAGGGATCTGTTCTAAATTGATCAGAAAGTAAATATATTTTTATTCTTTTTATATTTAATTAAAGTTATTCTTAAAAAAATTAAGATTAAAGAATAAAACTACTAATAAGGTGTGAGGCCCAACTTAGCCTCAAACGAAATAAGGCCCACGGCCCTCCAATTTGCAAATTTCTCCTCGTGGAGATTTAGAGTTCTGGCACCACTGCATGGTACTCTCTTAATTAAATGAAATTTATAAATTATATTTTATATTTTATTTATTTTGTGATTCATTTGTAATCTGATTCTAATTTTTTTAATAAATTTTATTTAACACGTTTTATTAATTTAAACGATACCCACAAAAAAAATTTAATTATAATATATAAAATAAAATTTAAATAGCTAAAATACTTATGACTTCTTTAGATAATAGGCATAAACAGAAAAAATAATGTCGAAAGTATTTTAGTAATTTAATTACTTAGTTAAAATAATATGGGAGGGGGTTAAATAAAAATTATAAAGAGAAAGGGTTCAAATTGCAAAAGTGTCAGAAACAAATATAAATTATAAAGTAGATTAAATATTGGACTGTAGACTGTAGTTTGTAAAATAGGTTAAATTAAAAAAACTTACGACTATTTTTTGGTACTCGACTCGCATCGCCATAGGATACTGGATAGTCGATACGCAATCTTCCCTTCCCAAACACCCCTCCCTTACGTCGGTCTTATTTCTCGACGGTCTCTTTTACCCTCCAATCCCCATTAAATTTCGTCCCACCTCTATTCCTCCTCCTCCTCCTCCTCCTCCTCCTCCAATGGCAGCCGACTCGACCCCGCCTTCTCCCGATCCTAACCCTAACCCTAGCTCTGACCCCGACCCATCCCTCGAAGAACCCCAAACCAAAACCGAAGAACCCTCAACGGCACCCGATCCCCAAATCCCCGACGAGGATGAGATCGTCTACCGCCGCGATTCCGCCCCGTTAGAAAACCCTAACCCTACCCTCCAGCCGATCCAGATACCGCTGCCTCCTCCTCTTACTCCGGCGGCCGCGGTGGTTCCCTCCCTCCTTCATCTCTCCTTTAACCAGGACCACGGCTGCTTCGCTGCTGGAACCGACGGCGGCTTTCGCATCTACAACTGCGATCCCTTCCGCGAGATATTCCGCCGCGACTTCGACGGCGGCGGCATCGGCGCCGTCGAGATGCTCTTCCGCTGCAACATCCTCGCCCTCGTCGGCGGCGGGTCTCAGCCCTACTTCCCTCCCAACAAGGTCATGATCTGGGACGATAATCAGAGCCGGTGCATCGGCGAGCTCTCGTTTCGGGCCGAGGTCCGCGCCGTTCGCCTCCGCCGCGACCGGATCGTTGTGGTGCTCGATCACAGGATCTTGGTGTACAATTTTTCGGATCTTAAGCTC
Organism: Typha angustifolia; assembly: GCF_048772165.1. Classification (NCBI taxonomy): domain Eukaryota; kingdom Viridiplantae; phylum Streptophyta; class Magnoliopsida; order Poales; family Typhaceae; genus Typha; species Typha angustifolia. Next base: position 1,288,099 of record NC_133252.1, on the reverse strand, counting down.
GTGCACCAGATCGAGACAGTGCCGAATCCGAAAGGGCTCTGCGTCTTGTCGCAGCAGCAGGGGTCGCTCGTCCTCGTCTGCCCGGGGGGACAGAAGGGGCAGGTGCGGGTGGAGCACTACGGTGCCCGTCGGACGAAGTTTATCATGGCCCATGATTCGAGGATTGCGTGCATTGCGATGTCACAAGACGCGAGGCTAATCGCAACAGCGAGCACGAAGGGGACACTTGTTAGGATATTTAGCACATCCGATGGAACACTACTCCAGGAGGTAATAAGGGTTGCCTAGCTTTTTTATGTAGTCATTTTCTTCTTTCTTGGGTGTCGTAGATAATTTAGTTGATAGGTTAAATTGAGATGATATAATTGACATATAATAGCTCTATAAACTAGGAAACGATATATATGCACTATTAGTTAGGGTTGAATATGAGATTCATTTGGAGTGAATATTTCCCAATTTTCTCCCCCATATATAGATACAGATCGAATACTAATAAGGGAGCCGAATTTTGTAAACTTAGTTGTTTATTTGGAGATAAATATGAACTGTATATTAGGTTAGTAAACTTCTCCTAGTGATGTGGATGGAACGTCTCCTTTTTCGTATTTATTCAAACGAGCAAAAATCATGTTATCTCCAGAGCTTATTCTCTTTCTTGAGCGATCTATTTACCTTTGCTCAAGGCCAATCATCTGCTGTGCAAGCATGCTTCAAAGCTTTGCTTTGAGCTTCAAACTTGTTTGCACTTTATGAAATATTAATTCACTCAGTATTAGTTTATGTGCTATATATGTAGGTTGAGGAGTTTCTCAAAGTTGCTGGTCCATAATAAAATGGTTATTATAGGGAGAGCGAACTCAATATTTCATAAGAGTGGAGAAGTTTGGCTTGCAATTTTATTTTCCAGTTCCATCTATCAATTTCACAGAAATGCTCTGACATAATATCATTTGCTCTCAAACCTTTTTTGATGATTTGTTACTTGTTTTGTGTGCATGAAATTGTACTCCAAATTCTTTTTCTTATCTTGTAAAAGCCCAACTCTTTTTTGTATCGGGATGCTCACATTTATTGCTGTGATTTACATTCTTACTAGGTAAGAAGAGGTGCTGATAGAGCAGAGATATGTAGCCTGGCTTTCTCTGCAAACATGCAGTGGTTGGCTGTCTCTAGTGACAAGGGAACAGTTCATGTATTTAGCCTAAAGATTAATTTGGGCTCAGCAGCAAATGATGCGCCTCGCCCAGCACCAGACCCGGATGTCCCGCATGCCAGTTCGTCTCTCTCTTTCATTAAAGGTAAGCTTCTTCTAATTTCCAGGATGTTTAACTGTACTGCATTTAGTTTAGCTACAAGGTGGCTCTTCATGGAAGGTGAAGCTAGATGAGCTTCTCCCGTGGGCTTTTAATCTGAAAAGTGCTTGGTTTCATTAAAAAAGAAAAATTCTGCTAAATGTGTTCTTTAATAGAACAAGCTGTTGGAGTCAGGCAGGATTATCTACAGACAAATTTTCTGTTTGTTAGTTTTATATCTCTGATCAGTATCCAACAGTCTATAGCATCTTGGAGTATGATGAAACTCTTAATATGGTTAGAAATGCCTTCAATTTACCTCCTCTAAGAATAAATCTGCTGATGTTATTGAAGTTCACAATAAATCCTCTGATTTTATGGAACTTCACAATATTCTTTCTTTTTCATGAGTTTTTCTTACTTTTGACTACCTAAATCCGCAAATGTGCAAATGTATAGGAATTGACCACTCCTATGTAAATTTAGTAAATTTGGTGAACTTTTGTGATTGTTTTGACATATTCAAATTTCCTTGCTTTTTGGTCTATATATATATTTTTTTTCTAAGCTACTTTTATCCTTTGGAGAGCGTCACATGTTGTGGAACTAACGTTTGTCCCCTACATCCTCCTGCAAAGCTGTGCACATCTTTCCTTCTCAACCCTCATGTAGGTTGGAGCCTCATGCATTGAGATGCCATTTTCTTGATTGGATGCTACTGTTTAGTTTAAATTCCAGATATGGCTGTTGGTATCTACAGTTGATGAGCTATGTTTCCCAACTAAAAGATGACGTATTAAAGTTATGGCATGGCCAACTGCTGGTCATTATGTCTTTTTTATCTTGAAATAAAATTTATAAACTGAAAGTTCCTTTTCTTTCTTAGGTGTACTACCAAAATATTTTCACTCAGAATGGTCAGTGGCCCAGTTCCGGTTGCGTGAAGGTTCGCAATATGTTGTTGCATTTGGCCATCAGAAAAACACTGTAGTGATTGTTGGGATGGACGGAAGGTATGCAACCTTAGTGTCGATCTTTATTTCTCTATTGGGGTTTATGAAGCGAAATGTTTCAATTGGTTATTTAGTATACACTATCTCTACTTAATCATGAAAAGCGTTAAGCCCCTTTCACTTAAAGAATAATTTTTTTCTTATTCTAGAAAAACAGTTTAACATCATAATAACTCTATTCTAAAATATAAATACTATTTATCAAAATTATATCTTATACCATATAGTAATGTAATTACTAATTTACTTCTGGTATCTATCTCATTAATCTATTTAATATCAAATCAAAAAGTATTTATTATAACTTTGTAAAAGACAATATATATATTTTTAATTTTTTCTTCATCTTATATTACATCGAAGATAATTATTACATTCTTATTTCTGAATACTAGTGAAGATAGAATTTCTAGAATAAATATCTTATTTTAGGAATAACAAATGAGAATACATATTCTAGAATTAACCTTAATCTTAATGAATAAGATTTAAGTACATAATACTTGAAACAATAATTGCAGGAGCTGTTTTTCTTATTTATTTGCTCTGCCTTGGTGTAATACCTTTCGTGCAGAAAATTTGTCCAGTATGTTTTGACATAAAAGTCAAGAAAGCTCCGGAGAAATTGGAGCTCAGAAAGTTTGGGAGCCAATTCTATACTGTATTACAAACTCGTATTTGTTTTTGTGTGATAACCTGCTCAGAATGGACTTATCTTCATATATCTATTACCTTATGTATCCTAAATGGCCATTGTTTGGATATGATTTGCAGTTTCTACAGATGCCAATTTGATCCGGTGGCTGGTGGAGAGATGAAACAGTTGGAGTGCTACAATTTTCTAAAACCAGATGATGTGCTTTAACAATGGAAAGCATGCACATGCTGTTTTACTACTATCCAATAACATTATCAAGTTACTCTGTACATGTATAGCTTTTGCAAATATTTGTCTGGTTAACTGCACAGTCATCTTTTCTCACTGTGCAATACCATTATCGTTTCCTAAGACCAGCTGAAGTTGTTTAGACAAACGAAGCATCCTCCCATGTATAATTTATGTGCAGTATTAGAAAAAGAAAAAGAAAAAAAGACAACTTGTACACAAGCAGGGCAGGATTTCTTAAGAGTACTCTACTGTATGATATAATCTCTGGACTTATGTACGGTCAATATAATAATAGTGCAGTAGGTTGGCTTTCCAAATATTGCCAGTGTTTTGCATAATTGTAATCTTTGGATGCTTAATTAATTCCCTCATGCATCTCATCTTCTCTCCTGTGTAATTAATTATTCTGTGTAATCAATTATTCAGGCTGTTCCTTACAGAATGAGATGCGACTTCTCTCGCCATCTTTGAACATGACTTGCAGGTATATATTTTTATATAGGGATAAATATATTTTATCCTTTTGTATTAGTCTACGTATTTATGGCTAAATTGAACCTGTCAATTTTTAAAGTTAATGCAGCATACCTAAATAACTAAAATAACTTCGTCGTATATTTATTAGGCAAAATAGATGGATTTTTGATCAGATGTTTTATTAAGCAAAATATATGAGTTTTTGGTCTGATTTTTTAACTCATATTTGCCTTGTTTCTAGATAATGTAACTATTAAATTTCATAAAAAAGGATTTAATAAAATTTATTATATGGTTAGCATAATATAGAAGGTAAGAGAGAGAGATATACAAGTAATTTTTTCAAGAGAAAGAAATTCTTATATAAGAGATGAAGAAACATTCTTGCCTACAAAAAACTAAAAATTGAGAGAATTCAGTCTGTTATTTAATTTTTAAAATTTTTTGAACTCGTTGTATTAATTTAGATGGAAAAAACTAACCAATCAGACTTTTTGTAAATGAATGGGTAAAATGAGTTTGAGCATGAGTACAAAAAGATAAAATATATTAAGCAATTTTATATATTTAGTTTAAAAAATATTAATTATATTTTGATCCCTTAGCTATCCCTCCTCCCTCTATGGACAATCATTTAGAATTTGATATATTGAGAAATTGTCAAAAAGATCACTAAACGAAGAAGATAGAACGATATTGATGGACGAGAGAGCATCAATACGTTTGATAAAAAAATTAAGAGAAAAACGTAGGTAGCTGCGCATCCGGGGAATCGAACCCCGGTCAGTACCGTGGGAGGGTACTATGATACCACTACACCAGATGCGCCTCATAATAAACTTATTTATTTTCATATTTATTACGAAAAGAACTAATTATTCTCTGAGCTCTACCTAATATACTGTTTGGTTAGAGTAATATAAGAGATTGCCATATCTCCAAACGGAGGGGATATAGCATTAGAATTCCAGGTAGGAAGGTAGGATATATCACTAGTGGAGTAATGTAGTCCTATTACAATATTCTTCACATATAAAAAATAATAAATAAATTTAGATTATTTTAACATATATATATAACAAGCTAACAATCTTATTACTAAAATTTACTTTTAATTATATAATTGATGATAATAATATAAATTTTATTCAATTATCCTATACATAATCTTGTACAAACCAAACAAACAACAATGGATCATTTAAAAATTAGAATACGAGATTAATAATCCGATATGTTATCCCTCGAGATAAGCCTAGGGATGAGTCATCCTGTCCCTTGGTATATGGCCCCTCATATATATATATATAATTAGGGTATATGTATAGATCCTCTCTTATTATTATTATTATGGGCATCTCAATGACATTATCTAGCATCTATCTCTCTTCGCCTTTGTAGAAGAATTGCAACTAAGCTAATGAACAGCTCGCATATGCAAAGCAGTCTTCCATGTGACATTCACATGCGATAACGGCTTGCGAATTCTTATCTTCTTTAATCGGATGGAATAGATCCCTCTCCCCCTTTTCAAAGAAAGCTCTACTTTCCAAATTCTCTTCTTCATCTTGGAGAAGGTATTGATCCAACATTCCATATATTTTATGAAGACTTTATTCTTGTGGTAAGGGAGCTACCTAGCTAGTAATCTTATTTATAGACTTCAACTTTTCTTTTTGGATAGATGAAAGGTAAAATGGTAGTTATTTGTCCTCTCCCAAGAGTATATACTAAGTTAATAGGAGACTCGGATCATCTCATTAAAGATGTTAGAAGTATCTGTGATGCTGCTTAATGGTGCTTGTAAAGTGAAAAGAGGAACGTTGCTGTCTGAATGGAAAGATTTCAAATATTTTATCTTAGAATTGTCTTGAAAGCTATCTCTCGTATGGTTTTGGGTTAATTAGAGGTCTTGTTTAATTTGATTATAAACTAAATGAATACTAGGACACAAGATAATGTACTACTAGTTATAATTAATTTATCAATAGACACATGCATGACATCAGATACCCACTGACATAAGATAAGAAGCAAAGCTTTGTGATTATAATGGACCAATATTAGAAGATGCAAAGGAGGAGAAGCAAAGAGAACAAAATTGTAGCACAAAAAGATATATACCTTTCTTGCTGCAGCAATCTCTCAAACTCTTCTATATCTTGTCTCTTTTGTAGGACCAAGAGCACGCACTAGAATTTCTTATTATGCTGAACAAAGGAGACACCTTAATTACTACTGAAACTTTTTCTTCTCGAATATTAATTAGCAAAAAGCTTTTGGCCCTCCCCAACTAGTAATCTTGGAGCAATAGCAAGTCATGTCCCACCATCATGTTAAAGATGGGTGGAAGGAAGGAAGAAAGCAGCACCATGTGTTGATCTCTACTACTTGTTAGTTTGTGGGATTTGGACAGCATTGATTGATGGATATGAGCTTTCTCTGACTGATCCAAGAAACAACTGGGGGGTTTGGTGTTGACAATAATTGATGGCTTGAACCTTCTCCTAGATATGCATGAATGGTTTGGGTCATCATTGAGATTATGAAGTTGACTCAAAAGCCTACTTGTTCTAAGATCATTTACTTAGATTTTAGTACTGATTGTTGGACAATTATTTGGTACCAAGAATGTGACAGAATTTAAGAGGTTATATATATAAATATATATATATAAATATATATATTGATCTACAAAGTTGCTGAGTTCGAATACATTATGGTCAATTATTTTAATATATTAATTTGCTGCAAAGTATTGTTAATTAAAGAGGAGAGGAGTTATCACTCTAGATGCTACTATTATTGCATCGTGGAATAATTATTTACTCAAAAGTTGAAGACAGCGAACGCGAAGATCAAAAGAATTAAGGAAAAACAAAGTATGACCAAAGGGATGTCATGAGCTAAGGTAGCCGATGACATAGTGCAAAGGGCGATATGAGAATCTAGCCACTAGTACTTGTCCCAATCCATGTCCCTTGATCCTTGTGTATTTAATTCCTTTGCAAAAGATTGCATCATCTCTCTCTCTCTCTCTCTCTCTCTCTCTACATATATATATATATATCATAGAGAAGAATTAATTCTTGTTAGAATCTTATTTTTACAAACCTCCTTTTTTTCTCTCATTAATCATCACGATCACTATCCTATCCCTCCCTGCAGGAATTCCCTGCAACAGTGTCCCTAGTGGATCCTCTCTCTCTCTCTCTCTCTCTCTCTCTCTCTCTCTCTCACTATATATATACACACACACACACACACATCCCTTGAGCTATTCTTTGTGGTAACAAATTAACTCTCCCTCTCTCTCTCTCTCTGTCTCTCTCTCTCTCTCTCTCTCTCTCTCTCTCTCATATGTCAGGGGTGTGGGTGTTCAAGAACGGGGTGGTCCGGCTGGTGGAGAACCCATCGTCGGGGGAGAACTCGTCGACGGGGCTCCGGCGAAAGGTGCTCCTGCACACCCCGAGCAATGAGATCATCACCTCCTACGGCTCCCTGGAGCGGAAGCTGGGGCGCTTAGGGTGGGAGCGATACTACGAAGACGCGGAACTCCTCCAGTTCCACAAGCGCTCCTCCCTCGACCTCATCTCCCTCCCCAAAGACTTCTCTCGCTTCAAGTCCATGCACATGTACGACATCGTCGTCAAGAACCGCGACTCCTTCAAGGTCATCGATATGTAAACTATCCATCTCCATACATACATACATACAAACATATATATATATATATATATAAGTTCTAAGTTCTAAGTTCTAAGTTCTAAGTTCTAAGTTCTATATATATATATATAATTATGAGTGAGATGAGATGAGTGGTAAGTACGTAGTTACGTACTTGTTGTGGTTAATTATAAGTTCTTCATGGTTGTGTTTTGCATGGAGGAAGTGAGTTTTTGTGTGTTGTGTATATGTACTGCTACTGCCTCTTGTTCTTAACTCTTTTTCTCTTTTGTTTGAATTTTTTGGTTGGATTGTTGTTGCTATATATTTTTTATGGTTTCTAGTTGTTAGTTATGACTGGATTTAGAGTGATCTATTACGTCAGAGAAAAAGAGGTGAGTAAAAGAGAAGAGAAGATTTAGATACGACCCAATGGAGTAGGAGGATTTGATACGAGAAAGAGATAAGGGATGGGAGGGAGACAGAGTGATAAGAGTGTCACGTGAAGTGATGAGAATTGTGATGGAGAAACGCATCGCATCAACTCATTCAACTTTTATTTAGATTCCAATAAGTTGAAACACTAGGGTGTGACGTGCAAAATGTTGGTGTAGCTTTCGATGCAACTGCGTCATACCTAGGAGAATCCGAATCCGAATCCGAATCCAGCTCCAGCTCCAGCTCCACCTCAGAATCTAATATTATAAATCTCAGGACCACATTTATCATTATCATTATTATTATTATTATTATTTAATCATCTAAGCATAATATATAATCCCAATAGAATGGATCCACGATACTAAATGATCCAGATGGTAACAAATATTACTTATCTGAATCAAGATAGAGAGCAAATCACCTTCATCTTCCACCCAAATCCTCCTTTTTTATTTTCTTTTTTTTTTAATTTTCTTTTAAGTACCGTGGACGCTTACGGCAATTAGTAAGTAGTTGCAATGTCATTTTCTTTTAGAGTGAGTGTTAGGATATAGTGTTAGTCTCTTCTTCATCTAGTGGCTTATTAAGATCAGCAATAATTCAAAACATTATACTTAAGTTAAGGATACCTGTGAACTAGATCAAAGTATAATCACTATTTTCTTTAATCATATTTAAAGCTAGAAATTGACTTCTCTAGTAATGTGTATATATTATATATACCCTCTCCATGATGACGACCGTGGCACTGACAGAGAAAGCCATCTGTTTTTTAGAATGAAAAAGAACGGATGAACGTATCTCTTTGTGAAGTAGCATAGCTTAGTGTAGAAGATCATCAATTTGATGGTGTGAAGCAAAATAGGAACTACATAAAATCAACCTAACTAGATTGAAACCTTCTTTATTTTACCCTTTTGATTCTAGTTTTAATCTCTTTTGCATTTGAAATCCTCAGCGAAAGAGATTTACTACCACAGAAAACATATTTATTGACAGTAATAACTACTCTTCTTCTTCTTCCTCCTCCTTTATTTCTGGTCGCATTCGACACAAAAAGTTTATTCTTGCCATTATAAATTCCGCTAAAATTCCTTGTGCCGGTGTTTAAAATTTTCAGGATAGCTTATATTATTGAGAAGAATAAGTGCCGGCATCAACTCGCCAGTGTTTCCAAATTGACAAGTGCTGCATTTTGCCAGCACTCATTTACACCTGAAATAGCAGCATCCAGACATGTCAGCAAAATTCACATTTGAGAGCACTTCTAAATACTATGATCTTTTCTTTTTCAGCATATATTACTATAGATCAAAATAATTTATGACAGCGCAGTAGCCCTACAAAAGTTTTAATACTGTTTATCAGTTGTGCTATATTTTATTTTATTTTTCTCTAGGAGGTAAATATTACAGCAGAGATTACATGTCCACAGATAGTTATGATCGAATTAATTAAATATATTCATTAACTTTTCCATAGTAAAAAGTATACAGAGGCGAGAGATTGCCAAACATCTCATAACAGCAAGTATAATTGAAAGGTGTTTGATCTTGAAATATCCACTCAGTCCATACAGCTAAAAATGTCTCCACATCAAAGAGAGAACCTTTTGCCACGCTGTAGCAATATGTCAGCTCCTTACTTCTGATCTGTAACTTCAGAACAAAGAGTTGTTAACTTTCAATTATCAACTTGACAGATAATAAATGAAGTTTGAAATAAGTATAATAAAATGCAGAGAACGTATAAGCTTTGGATATTTCAGTCAGTTTTTTGATACAAGAACATAATATTTTCCTCTGAGTTCTTATTTATTTTGACATCTGCACTTGGTTCCAGATACATGACAGAGGAATTTGATATGATGATATCTATTTTAGATATCGGATATATGAATCAAATCTCTCTTCTCATTTCTTACTAGTAAATGAACTTGGTTTCTGATGAACAAGAATATGAACTTTACATAACTTGGCATTTATCTAAAGAGTTATGATATTCGGTATATGAACTCGCTGTGATCTATTCAGATCTTTTAAATCAGATACATGAATTTGATGATTCTTTTCAGATGTCTGAATATTGAATATGAAATTTCATCCAGCAAGATAAAACCTTATGAAGACAACATAATTGTGCTAACTGTAAGTAATCATTATCCCTTTACCAATGGTGATGGATGAACACATTCTTGCAAACTTATAACTATTTAGCATCTTGGATGTGGAATGTCTCGAAATTACCTGAGTGCTTTTTCCTGTCCTTGATGATGCCAAAACCCTCCAGTATCCCTTCCACCAGTCACCAGAAGAACATTTCCGACTTCAAATTTGATGACGTTCAGAATCTTCTTACTCTTTAAAGTTTAAGCATCTACATGAGTACTTTAATGGGAGAACTAGTCAATGTAGTATACTATTGGCATTTCATTAATAAAACTAGGAGCACATCTTCATTTTTCCCTTCGCTAGATCAATGACTATCAAATTGCTTTGCCAGCTTGCCACGTTATAGATAGTTCAGCAAGAAAGTGATCAACATGAATCACGCTCCTCAAGAGAAACTCTCAGATTTTCTTTGACTTGAGATCACCCTGAAGAAATCAAGAGCATCAGGAAAAAGCAGTAAATATTGGCTTGAGACAATTATGTGGAACCTTCAGACCCCACAACTGGCTCTATTGTAGGATTAAATTGCTTACAGAAATGCAAAGTACTCTGCATGAATTTAAAAAAAAAAAATCATTTCCCAAGTGTCCAAGCATAATATTACCCTTGTGATAAAGGAAAGCAGATTCTGATCAAATCATCAAACCCTTCCTTCATGACTGTTAGCAGATTGACAGTAGATTTAACTCATTTAACAAAGAATAAGTTGAATGAGAAAAACCATAAAAACTTGTAGACCCCAATTTTCACTATAGTCTCCAAGATTATCTTATAAACTAGCTCTTCTAAGGGTAAAAGCTTCACTCCCTTTAGTAGTATGAAGGCTGCCTACAAGAGCAGAATATAGAGAATCATCTGGAGTCAATCCAGCTCCAACCATCTCATCATACAACTCAAACGCCTCACCTGATCTCCCTTCTTTTGACAACCCAGATATCAATGCTGTGTATGTCACAATATTAGCTGCCACGCTCTGCTGTTTCATCTCCCTGAACAATTTCATTGCAACATCAACCTTTCCATTAATACAATGCCCGTGAATTAGTGATGTATATGTGTAAATATCTGCTAATAACCCTTTCTTCTCCATCTCCTTCTTAAGCCTCTCAGCCTCCCGGATGCTACCCTTCTTGCTATAACCATCAATCATCACATTATAAGTGACTACACTAGGTTTCACTCCCTTGTCTCCCATCTCCCTAAACATCCTCCGCGCTTCAACCATATCTCCTTCCTTGCAATGAATGTCAATCAATGTTGTATAAGTGATGTAATTTGGAGAAATACCTCTTTCAACCATGACATGCAGGAGCATCTTTGCTTCACCAGTTCTGTTAGCCTTGCATAATCCACACGCCATCGTGTTGTAAGTGTAGGCATCAAGTTCTATTCCTGTCTTCTCCATGATTGCTTTCAATTCAAGAGCTTTATTCAACATCCCTTTTTGGCAGTATCCATCTATCATCATGTTGAATATAATCTGATTATAAGTGATTCCTTTACACTGCATCTCATTCATCAACATCTCTGCCGCCTCCATCTGCCCAAGCTTGCAAAACCCATTGATTAAAGCACCATAGGTCCGGTCATTTGGCTCGATTCCTCTTGCAACACACTCATCAAATAATGCAGACGCCCTTCTAATGTTTCCAGCCCTGCAGTTCGCATTGATTATTGTAGTGTACAGATAGACATCTCCAGTCAATTTCTTCCTTTTCATCTCCTCAAAGATCTCCTCAGCTTTATCAATCTCTCCAGAAGAGGAGTACACATCAATAAGGATCGTATATGTTCCAACACTATGATCCATTCCCTTCTTGTCTACAAGACCTAATATTTCAATGACCATCTTGAAATTTCCATCTTTCGCATAGGCTTCCAGCAAAGAGTTGTAAGACAAGATATTGGGCTCTTTCCCTCTTTCGCACATTTCGTCGAGCAGCTCTCGGGCAACGTTCACCCCCCCATTTTTGCACAACGCATCAACTACAATGGCTGTTGAGTACGGTGTAACATCAACGACATCCAATTCAAGCATCCGACGGATGAAACTAACAGCGGAGTCCACCCTGCCGGCCTTCCGAAGAGCCAGGAGGTACACACTGCATGATCTCCCCTCAACACGGCCGAACGCTTCAAGCATGAATTCGAAGGTCTGGAGAGCTCGGTCGGTCATGCCGGCGTCCGAATAAACCCTGAAGAGCATATCAAACACCAAAGAAGAGGATACATTGGCTTCTTCGCATGATTCCTGGATAGAAGACGCTAACGAGGGAAACGGGTACGCGAGGTTTTCGGATGAAATAAAGGACGCAAGGAAGGATTTCGCTGCCGCGAACTTCTTGCGCTTGATATGTCTGATGAAATGCGTCAGTTGGGATTGGAGAGCCGAGGAGAGAAGATTCTCGTCTGCCGATGCCTGGGTGCAGAAGTGATGGTTAGGGAGGAGGAGAACGGTGGGTCGGGTGGTGGTGGTCGCTCTGACGAGGAGGAGGATAAGCGTCTTGCCCTCTGGGAGATATCTTAGCATCATGGTGCGGGAAAAAGGGAAAGAGGGTGGGAGTAACGGAGATATGTTAATATAACTTATTTACTATGGGCTGCTTCGCAAATAACAACTTCCATGTGGTCTTATTGCAAAAAAAACAAAACAAAATTTATAAAAATAACCCCAACTCTGACTAATATATAATTAACATTTTAACCATAATAATTTTACTACAATGCCTACCGCCTGTTGTTCGCTGTCGCTTTATGTCGGATTTAATCTCCGTGCTTTTAATTAGAGTCTTAATCTCTTGTCCTAGCTTGCCCCTATTGCCAATAGTAGAGTTAGTTTTTTCAGTTTCCTTTCTTTCTATGTTTTTCTGTTTGATATTTAGATCGCTAGATTGACGAAATCTACAAGCTGATTCGAGACATTCATCTCTTTGTTTCTTAGTTATGCCCTCAGGTTTAATGCTTTGTTTTTAATATAGTATTATCTATTATAAGCCAATTATAAGGGCTTGTGTTAAAATAATCGTTCGTTCTATTCTCCATTCTTCCACCGTTTTAGAGTCGCTAATCAAATGGTTAGCAAATCTAAACAGAGAATAAGGTGTATAGGGATGCGAAGGATATTCGCCCTCTTTTAAGATAATAATATTACCTTTGTTAATAAAAAAAAGGGAAGGTTTTAATGAATTGCTCTACGGACTTTCCCTAAAAGAAAAAATAATTCCATCTTATGAGGCCCAGGATAGGATTAGAAATGGTTGGCTTTTAGATTTGTAGTATAGGTAGCATCTTCTAAGGGCAAATCTCCATTCGTTTTGAAGGATGGAAGAAGACAGTTAGTCTAGTGTTTTAAAGGGATCAAGCAATAACCTCATAGCACCACGGTTTGGTTGGTACTGCTTGTATTATTCTTCAAACATAGTGAATTACTTGTTGTTCTTTCTCTCCTGTAGACGTAGGTGAGCTCAATAAATTAAACAACAAATTCTTCTTCTTCTTGGTAGAAATATGCATTCATTATCTCAACAAAAGAGGAAAAAAAATACTCAAGTTAGGTATTGGTAGAGTACCCAAAGGTATTTCTATATAAGTGACTAGAGAGATCAATAGGAATGGCATTAAATCAAACCGTAGAAAAAGAACTAAATTTCCGGTAGGTTAGCTAACCTATCGGTGACTAGTTAAGCTTTCTATAACAATGGAAGAAATCATAAATATTTAACAACTTCAAAAGGAAACAAATATCAAGAAAAATGTGCCTCCAATGCTAAAAAAAACCCTAATTCTCGTCTCAAGAATGATTAGGAGATTTTGAGATTACTGATTGCGATTGATGAAATTTTAATGGTTAATTAGGTTTGAAAGATAGCAACATTCAATCACATCTCATCAAAGGAACATCTATAAATCAGAGTCGGAATCTCTTATCAACATCCTCTGCCATAAAAAAAAAAACTTACACGAAGATTAAATACTTAAGTTTAGAGTACAAAGATATAAATTAATCGAAACCTAGCTAAATCAACTTAGAGTAAATAATAAACTGAGTTAGGCCCCATAATACCCTAGTTACAAGTGAACCAAGACTTAGAATCCAAAATCAACTTAGAAAGAAGCTTCAAGTCCTAAGTTATGTAGCAGTAAGATATAGGAAGGCAACACAACTTACCTAATTCCCAACAGTTATGTTTTATTGGTACCTACTATATCTCATAAAAAATTTGTTGGAAAAGCTGGTAGTTGTGACCTACAAAAGAATGTGATACTTACTTGCTTGTTTCCTTAAAATAGACTGTAGACTATTTTGTTTCAACAGTTGAGGCTTTAATGCACACTAAGAACTTTCCCATTTGCCACTACTACTCTTGCCTATAAATAAAGGCCTATCAGGCCACTCTTATCCTCGTATAACTTTCACACTCCTTTGATATATTCTCAATCTTTACTACTACTACTACTACTACTACTACTAATACTATTACACCATGACTAGTTCAACTGCATTCTTTCTCCTCTCTTTCTTCTCCATCTTTCTATCGTTATCGTATGCAAACCTAATCGGCAACTACCCGGTATGCTCACCGAATCCGCCGTCGACGCCGATCCCGGTGTACCCTCGTGATGTAGACCAGATGCAATTTGCACTCAATTTAGAGTTCACTGAGTGTGAGTGGTTCTTGCATGGATCCTTAGGGATTGGGCTCGACCAGATCGAGCCAGAGTTAGCCAGGGGTGGACCACCTCCCATTGGTGCCATGAGAGCTAACCTTGATAGCCAAACGAGGAGGATCATGGAAGAGTTTGGGTATCAAGAGGTTGGGCATGTCAGGTTGATTGCTCTCTCCTTTCCTATGCTTATCTTCTTAGAATTTCTTTTCTCCAATCTTTAGTTAGTTAGTTTCCATAAGCATATACAAAAAGAGAGAATTTACCATTTAATTACATTTGATTTTCTAATTTATTTTTATGATTAATGTGCATTTTGTTATAATAAAATGTACATAATATTATATATAGAGTGCATATTAAAGTCTATCGTTGTAAATTAAGAAAAAATTAAACGTAATAAATTGAAAAGGCCCAGATATGAAACTATGCTCACTGGAAAATATTGTCATTTATAATCCTAAATGAAAAACAGCTTATGTTTTGCTTTTATTACTATAAGTATTATATTAGCAAAAGAGAACTCGAGTCTCTATAATGTATCAAAATAGTAGATTAAGATTTGGATCGTAGAAGAAGACATTTCCATTATATTGTGAACGTTTGAAGTATTTATTCTATTAAATGTTTCCCTCAAACATACGTTGTGATCGATTAATGTAGGGCGATTGAATCAACGGTCGGTGGAATTCCAAGGCCTCTGATAGATTTGAGTGCTGAGAACTTTGCAAGAATGATGGATGAAGCATTTGGATATCATCTTAATCCACCCTTCAATCCATACACCAACAGCCTCAACTTCCTCTTGGCTTCCTATATGCTGCCTTACTTGGGCATAAATGGCTACACTGGCACTAATCCTGGGATTGATGGATATGCTACAAGAAGAGTAAGATAGTAACATTTTGTTTCATTCAAATCATTCTAAAGTTACTTGTGTATATTTCACTTGTATTTATTGTTAATAACTATTTGAACATTTAAAAAGGCATAATTTCTCTATGCAGCTAAGACAAGAAACAAAAGGATTCTAATAGAACAGAGATGCATGCAGCTGCTTGCAGGATTACTAGGGGTGGAAGCAGGTCAGGACGCAGTCATCAGAACCATACTCTACCAGAGAAAGGAAGAGCACGTCCCGCCTTACTGGAACACGACGGTGGCCGACTTCACCATCAAGATCTCCGCCCTGAGGAACCGGTTGGGGATGTGCGGCATCAAGGATGAGGGCCTGATCGTTCCCCGCGAGCTAGGAGCAGAGAAGAGAACAACCAGCAACATCTTGTCGGCTGATGCTGACTCCCTCTCCTACACCCGAACCCCTCGTGAGCTTCTCAGGATATTATATCTCACCGGCGATGAGCATCTCCCCGGTGGTTTCTTGCCAAAGGGGGGGAATGGAAGAATTGCTCGGATGTATCTCAACTCCCCGGTAAATCCTTAGAAAAAGTTGCACCCTGCATGCAATCAACCCTATATGCTATCAAGTGTTAATGCGCTACTTGTAAGGAGCCAATAAACTGAAATATCTCAGTTCATACCACTGATAAATAAATCCCATGAAATACATGCATCGGTTTCTTTAGTATTTATTTCTGAAATTAAATCGATCCACAGTAAAACCTAAGCAGACAATTGCAAATCTAAATTATAAGCATATTATGAAAGTTCACAACTCATGCTTGCATAAACATGTAACACATGATAAACAGTGTGGTAGTGAAAACACTGATCTGGCATATATTATAAAAGTTCCCTACTTAATCCATGCAAAAATTGAAAAAGATGACATCAAAACTTAGTAAGAGAATTCAGTCTCAGCTGTTCAAAAGAAATGTAAAATGTCTCAAGAACAAAATAGAAACCAACTGATCATGCAGTGGCAGTTGCAGTGGCAGCAGCAAGGCGCTTCCTAGCCTCTTCAATAATGCTGAGCTTGATACCCTTGCCTTTGGGAAGAGATACCCATGTCTTTGTCCCTTTACCAATTGTGAAGACATTGCCGAGGCGAGTTGCAAACTCGTGACCAGTAGAATCTTGTACGTGGATGGTCTCAAAGCTTCCCTTGTGTTTCTCCCTGTTCTTGATGACACCAACACGTCCAGTGTTCCTTCCGCCGGTCACCATGACAACATTCCCAACATCAAACTTGATGAAGTCCACAATCTTGTTAGTCTCCAGGTCAATTTTGATGGTGTCATTGGCTTTGATAAGAGGGTCAGGATAGCGGATTGTACGGCCATCATAAGTATTAAGATAAGGAATGCCCTTTTGCCCAAACTGCACAGATCGGACCTTGCAGAGCTTGAACTGCAGAATGAAAAGGAAAAATTAGTTCGATCATATCAATAAGAGGTGAATAAAATTGTTCCAACAGAGCTACTGTTCTGATAAGAAGTGAAGAACTTTTCAAATAGTGACTGCATTAAATTGTAAATCATGACATTACAAAGGTACAGAAAACCAAGCTAGTAGAGGATAACAGTAATGTTAAACAACTTGAAAAACCAAGAAAAATGGAAGTATACATGAATGATTGAAACTTATCAGGACAGGGATCCATCATATCAGCTCCAAGAACACAGAAAAGGAAACTAGAATAAGGAAAAAAAATGTAGCATTGCACCACACAAACCTTGGCCTCTTCATCCCTGATTGAATGGAGACGGAAGCGACCCTTCGTGTCATAGAGAAGACGGAAGTTCTCATTGGTCTTCGGTATTGATACAACATCTGTAGGCAGCAAAGTACACTAAAATACGTGAGTTCTTGTAAGTTCAATCATCAAGTGCAACATTGTGGACATAGTGTTGTTTAGAGATGAAAAGATGCATACCCATGAACCCAGCTGGATAGGTCTTGTCAGTCCTGACCTTTCCATCAACCATTACATGCCGTTGCATCAGAATTGCAATGACTTCACGATATGTGAGAGCATACTTTAACTTGTTTCTTAGAATAAGGATCAAAGGCAAGCATTCCCTTGCTTTGTGAGGGCCCGAAGAAGGCTTAGGAGCCTGTTAGATACAAATATACTACAGTAAGAAGAAGAGTAAAGGTCCAAAATTTTGATACAGAAACAAGACTTCTTGACTTACAAATGCACCCCCAAGTTTATCAAGCATCCAGTGCTTTGGGGCATTAAGCCTCTTCAGATGCTTCTTCAAACCCCTTGCCTAAACAGCACAAAAAAAGAAGTTCGAAGTTAGGCCAGCAACAGGAATAATTGATTGGCTATTATCTGTCATTTGAAACCGAAACCCAAAATTTAACTAATTAGCCATCAAAGATGATAAGCTTAGAGAAATCCAACGAATTTGAATTTGTGCCCATACACTGCAAATAAGGAACTTACAAATTCAAGTAATGGCTCTGTCCATCCAGTGCTTATTTTATGCCATAAAATGCAAATTGTTTTAAATTTCATTTAAAGAAACTTCAAACTTTAGTATTTCTCACGGATAAGATGACACTAGTTCATTCTTCGCCTCTCTGATGATCGAAAAGAAACAAAGAAGAAAGAAGGAAATAAGCCAGGGCAAGGCACAAAGTTCATTATTCGCCTATCTGATGATAGGAATGCCGGCTGCATCACTCTAATCAAAGTAGAAAACTTTAGTATTTCTCACGGATAAGATGACACCAGTTATCCGACTTATCAGTTATCACACTTCCAATGTGCTACTGGGTTTCCATTATGAGCTTCTCTGGTTGCTTTCTATGTAGCAAAGCGGTTGTATCCAGGACCCACTAATTCATTCTAATAGAAACGCGATATAAAAGAATCACATGATTCTTATCATGTGTCACAAATAGAGAGAACTATAGATGAAATCATATGGAATCATAGAATGATCAAATAACAGAGGTTTTTTCGGCCGAACACTCTAGGCATTGAAATCAGAGAAGCAGAGAGTTCATGAGAATCCAAATGAGTAGCTAACATGAGATGAAATTATCTGTTGAAAAAGCAAAGCAATGGATACATAATTTTCAAGACTTGACCATTAAAATAACACAAGCAGCTACTATCGCTTGTACATTTTTAGTGGAAAGCAAAAGACGCCGTTTTGATCCCAGCAATCACTACGACACACATCAAATCAAGCCGAATTGAGACTTATCAGACACAAAGCAATAAGATTACTTAATTCCTACAAACGAACTGCATCAAAGGAGAATCGAAAAATCGTTGGTTGGAATCGACAATGGAGGAACACGAGAAGCTACAATACTTAAACGGATCAGGAAAACGTAATTTAGTACGAAGAAGAGACGAAATCGAACCATTTTGTTCAAAAACCACGGCCTTCGTCGCCTCCTCTCGTAGAGTTAGATCGCTGGAAAGCGAGGCGCAGACTGAAGACGTCGGTTTGTAAGCCAGGCTTTTATAGCTAGGGTTTTTGACGGCCTTGTTCGACCATCATGAGATTGACCTAATGATTTCCTACCATGGGATCATGAATTAACGTCGTAGATCATATTTCAAAGCTATTGGGCTTAATGGGCCGAGTGATTGGGCTTGTTTGGCAAATTACTGTACTAATGTTCCCTATAAAGTTTATTATATAATATTATATATATATTCATTCTAATCTAGAACTAAATTTTTTTCTCAGTTTTGTTTTTCTTTAATCACGACCCAAATGGGTAATTTAACATTAACCTCACGTAGAGTAAGAAATTGGCTTGTTATTTTTCTCTAGGTCCGTATACTCCATAATAATAAATTCATTTTTGATATCTCACTGGACAAAATAATAGCCAAAAATTATTACAAATATAATATAGAATAATAAAATCTCAACTCATACAATCAGCAACCATTGCAATGAGAAAAAAAAAACCCACAATTGTTTTTCATGTCCTCCCATGGGAGACGAATCCTCACAGATAACCATAATCTAAGGCATCGTGCCTCCATAATAGGACGGTGGGTAACCGGCGGGTGGCGCAGGATAACCGGCAGGGGGCGCATGATAAGAGGTAGTCACCGGCATAGGATGATTATCTGGTGATGTAGTAGGATAAGGGGAGGGAGCGGGAATAGGAGCTAGTGTAGGCGGATCAACAGCTGTTGTAGGATAATCTACCGGTGGCGCATGATAAGAGGCAATCACGGGAATAAGATGGCCTGCAGGCATAGGATAACCGACGGGTGGCTCATGATAAGAGGTAGTCACCGGCGTAGGATGAGCAGGATGAGAGGCAAACTCAGGCGCAGGATAACCGGCAGGTAGCGCAGGATAAGCGGATGGGGCGGGGATGGGAGCCCGTGGTGACTGACCAACCGTTGTTGTAGGATAACCTACGGGTGGGATATGATAAGATGAAACCTGAGGCATAACATGGCCTGCTGGCACAGGATAACGGGCGGGCGGCGTGGAGTAAGAGGCGGCCTCGGGCGTAGAATAACCTACGGCCAGTGCAGGATGACTTGCAGGCGGCGTAGGATAAGAGGAGGGGGCGGGAGCGGGAGCAGCTGCGGGCGCTGGCGCAAACTGACCCACAGCTGAGGTAGGATAACCTACGGGCGGCGCATGATAAGAGGAGGGGGCCTCAGGACCAGGATAACCGACGGGTGGAGCAGGATAAGAGGCGGCGGCGAGCGTGGGAGCGGCTGCAGGCGCGGGATGTAGTGTGGTTTTGAGCGTATGATGACCGGCGGGTGCCGCTGGATAACTGACGGGCGGCATGGAGCGGGCGTAGACCTCCGTCTTGCCGAGTAGGTTCCGGCAGCCCTCGTGGTCGATCGGCGTCCGCTTCTTGGATTTATGGTCGCCGGAGATGGAGACCTCGGCGTATGCCTCCGTCTTGCGGAGTAGGTTCACGTTCGTGAGGTCCTTGGCCGAGATCGGCGAGATCGGAGGAGGCGATCTAGGAGAAGAAGGTGAGCGGAATAAAGTTATCCGAGGGAGGAATAAGATTGGAATTTGGAAACAGTGCGGCGGGTGGTGGTTTCTTTTTATTCAGGGAGAAGGAGGAGATGAAGGAGAAGAAGAAGCGGCCCCGTTGATATTTCTCCGTTGACCTTCAAGGAGGAGAATTGGTCGTATGCAGAACCGTTTGCACGAAAATTTTAAATCGAGTTGATCTGGAATCAGGGGGGCATTAGGCACATAGTAAATAGGAAGATAATTCCGGTACATTTTTCTAATTATATAGTGTCAGAGACGCAACTTCATAAGAATTATCATATTTAATACACATCATAAACAATATCTATATTTATACGGTACTGATGGAATTTTTAAATAAAAGTTAAAACTCTACATGAGTTGAGAAAAACTCTAATTATTCTCCTTTTGTTCGTAGAGATGCTTGAAGCATATTATACATTATATTCTAGAGATAATGGTACAGAGTGAGACTAAAAGCGAGAAGAAGCAACTGAGAAGAAACATAAACTTGTCAATATATGGATGTTATGTATCTCTACTACAGAGAAAGTAATAATTTCAAAGAAAAGTTCTAGATTTATATTATTAGATGCTTCTATTTCATTGGAAAGAATAATTTATCTTACGATAATACTCAATTTAGGACAAATAATTTTATCAAAATTGTTTTTTCTGTTTAATGACAATATAAGTGAGACTTCCAGGGTGGGATTTGCAAAATTCCCTACTGGGCATGTTTAAAACAAGCGAGCTCTCAAAGATTCCTCTCTCCCCCCAAGTCAACATCTAGTCCATAGAACACTGTGCTCAAGCCCTTCTGCACACAACCACCGGTTACCACCAACCGAACCTTTCCATTATCCCCAATTTGCCCCTACCATCCCCCCCATAATTCCACCTCCGCCCACCCTCTCCAATCCCCAGCACCCGAGGGGGTATTCAGGTAATTCCCATCGCAAGCTTACAGAGACCGGGCCGTTGGCTTTCTTCCTTTCCTTCGGTCCCGTGTACTCCAGAGGAGTGTGTGTGTGTGTGTGTGTATGTGTATGTATGGAGACCATCACAGCGATATTCTGCGCCTCGCGTCCACTTCGGCCCACATTTATTATTTACGCAAACAACCCTGACCGCTTCCCGAATCCCCCAAACTTTCCTCTTTCCTCCCATGGCTTCGCCTCCCCCCCTCCTCCCGCCTCGCCCGCTCCAGAAACCCTAGGGATCCGATCGCAAGGTACGTTCCGATCCTTCCCCGCTCTCAAGCCCTCGCTCTTTCGTCGGATCTCGGGATGATTTGGTGCGGTCGAGGGTTTAGGTTGCTTGATTTGATAGGTGGTTGAGGAATTAGGGCTGAAGCGTGTCACAGCTAGTTGAGTTGAGCTCAATTATCGGATTGGTGGAGGTTGGGCTAGGGTTCTGTTGATTTGAAAGTCCTTGGTGGTGATGGAGGTGTGATTACTGATTGGGGTGCTTGGGTAGGGGAGTATGGAGGACAATGTGGGGATCTCGGAGGACTTGAGGTGCAAGAGATCAGATGGTAAGCAGTGGCGGTGTAGTGCACAGTCGATGCCGGATAAGACTGTGTGCGAGAAGCATTACATCCAGGCCAAGAAGAGGGCTGCGAACTCTGCCCTGCGGGCCAGCCTCAAGAAGGCGAGGAGGAGGTCGCTCGATGATGATGATGATGTTTACTTGAAGAGCAAGCAAAATGATTCGTCTCCTATGCATTTTAGTGGCGGTGAGTTCGCCGGTTCTATTGCCTCCGTGAAGAAGTATAGGCAGAAGGTGCAGAAGGGGCCGGGTATGTACTCGCCGGAGGTGATGACAGCGAGGGGTTCTTCAGCACGTGGCGGTGTTTTGAGGCCCAGCGAGGAGCTCCAGAGAGATGGCATTCAAGAGGGGGATAATAGAGTGAAGACGTTTCATAGCACTCCGCTTAATAAGGAGACAAAGAATTTTACTAGCAGCTGTCTAGGGGTAAAATTTGTTGCTTTGACCTTAACTTGTCATGTTGTGTTCGAAAATAAGTCTACATAAATGTCTGTATTTTTTTATCTATATCAAAATCATTAGATCTTCCTCTTATATTGGAATCACTGCCATTATTACTATTGTACTTGATTAATTGTTATTTATGTTCATTTTTCGTTTGTATAGGATCATTCTGGGAAAAGTTCGGACTCTTCTGGCGGTGCTATGGGGCTAATTTGCCATCAGTGCCAGAGGACTGGGAGGGTGACATGGTGTATCAGCTGTGATCGGAGGGGATACTGTGGTAGCTGCATTTCAAGATGGTAGTTGATATTACATTTATTTTTCTTTGCAGTTTATGATATTTTATATTAATGTTTGTAATACAGCGGTTTGTACAATTCTTTAAGTCGTAGTAGAAAGAATTAAGGAGCCATTTCATTGGTCACATGTTATGGTGCCGACCGGAGGTGGGTCGTGTTATTTATGGCGTTTAGTGGGTACGAAAACTTATAGTTCTTAATAGTTCTTAATTTGTGATTCTGGTCCTGCTTGCATCCAACTCATACCGAAGTTGTTGCTGCCCTTGATGTTGGGGGTCTTGAAGTGATTATCAGATTATTCTTGTCCTCCTTTAACTTGATTGGAGTTCTATATTTTGGTTGAAATGGCTAGGTTAATCATTTCTTCATATGGGCTCAATGATCACTGGAATGTCTCCCGTAGAATAGTTAGGTTTGCCTGACTTACAGAAGCCATTGGCATTCATTGTTCCTCAGCTGATTACTATCTCTAAGGAGCCTGCTCTTTTGCTGCTGGATAATGTAAAATAATTCTTGTCCATTTTAATAATGATAAGTGTTTCAGTAGTCACCTGGTTCATCATTATCTGTACTCTTCTCAGAACAATTGACTGTTAAAATTTTATAGTATTTACGTTCATAAATTTGATTTTACTCATACCTTTTTCATGGCATAGGAATACATCTTTGTTTTGGTTCTAGTGCAACGAACAAGTCTTAGGATTGTTGAAACAAAGTCCTAACTAATGAAACTGTAATCATAGGTATGCTGAGATTCCAGTGGATGAAGTCCGACAGGTTTGTCCGGCATGCCGTGGTATTTGTAACTGCAGAGTTTGCTTACGGGGAGATAACTTAATTAAGGTACTTCTAGGGCTGCTGGAATATTCATGTGGCTTTTTCTTCTTCTTTATAATTGTCTATTTTACAGTTGTCTTGTACTTATCGTACCTGTAATTTTGGTTTCAGGCTAAAGTAAAGGAGATTGCTGGCATAGATAAGTTAAGATATCTTCATAGGCTCTTGGTCTTTGTTCTTCCTGTGCTTAAGAAAATTTATGCTGAGCAGTGCTTTGAGATTGGTGTTGAAACAAGAGTATATGGTACTTTAAAGTTCCACTTCCCTTCTTTGCATAGTACTCCAATGAGCTATTTACTGTTATTCCTATGTCTTCCTTGTTCTGTTTGGTTGATCATAATTAATAATATAATCTATGCCAGGACCCAAAGTTGATATTCTGAGGGCAAAGCTAAACGCTGATGAACAGATGTGCTGGTACTTTTCTGCTATGGTTCTTTACTCCCTTTTCTTTTTTTATCATTTATACCAACAGTTACACTTGAACTAACTTTGCCACTTGTTTGCTCTAAGTTCCAAAATATGTGCTCTTTTTCAGTGATTGCTGCAAAATTCCTGTTTTTGATTATCATCGACACTGTACAAAGTGTTCATATGATTTATGCCTGACTTGTTGTCGGGATATTCGAAGAGCATCAAATGTTGTCGCAAGAGGGGAATCCACAGAGTGTCAGGTTACTGACAGAAGTAAAGATGCTGCTACTGCTGCTGCAACATTCAGGGCAAAGTCCTCTGCAGAAAGAACTACTGATAAATCTACATCTAAGTCAGCAGATGACCATGCAATTGATTTTGCTCATTTATTTCCTACATGGAAGGCCAACAGAGATGGTAGCATCCCTTGTGGACCTTCAGAGGCTGGTTGTTGTGGGTCCTCAAAATTGATTTTAAGGCGCATATTGAAAATAAACTGGGTCGCAAAACTTGTTAAAAATGCTGAAGAAATGGTTAATGGTTGTAAAATATGCGATGTGGACAACTCAGACAAATGCCTTTCGTGTAGAGGTAGTAGAAGCTCAGATTCTAGCAGATCGAGCGAGTTCAGTATTGTCCAGTGCTCTAACAGGGATGGTAGCAGCGATAATCTGTTGTATTGTCCTATGTTGGATGATATAAAGCATGAAGGTATCGGCCATTTCCAAAAACACTGGGTCAAGGGTGAACCAATTATAATTAAACACGCGTTTGAGCGATCATTGGCTTCAAGCTGGGATCCCTTAAGTATTTGGAGGGGGATCCATGAGACAACAGACGAGAAAATTGATGATAATGCGATTGTCAAGGCTGTAGAATATTTAAATCAATCGGAGGTGAGCACGAGGAGTGAATCATACTTCTTCCTCTCTTTCTACTGAATTCTCTAGATTAATTATTAGTTGCTTTAGAAAAGTACTTTACCATTTCTCATTGCAACATATCAACTTCCACTACATATATCTCGCTAAGTACTTTTTCCTGGTTTTATCCAAGGATGGCCTTTGATAATTGCATTTGATTTTAAAAGTATTATGTAATTATAAAAGCTCTCTAAATCTCATTGCTATTTACAAATTTTGTAATTGTGTTGACTGTTCATGCTGATGTAGAGAATGATAATTTCAGTATTTTGAAACAAAGGGAACAATTCTGCAGTATGAAACTTTATCTTTTATCTTTTGTCATTGATGCTTTTTTGTTATCTGTTGCATCCTTTTGATTGCAATGCTTAGGTTTAAAATTACATATTACTGCATTTATTTAAAATAAGTTCTTCATTAATTACATGAGTTTTATGTCAAATCCTGACAGGTTGATATTGAACTAAATCAGTTCATAAAAGGATATTCGGAGGGGCTTAGAAGTGAAGATGGTAGACCACAGATATTGAAACTAAAAGACTGGCCACCTTCCAGTAATTTGGAAGAGTTCTTATTGTGCCAGAGACCTGAATTTCTAGTTAATTTTCCATTAGTTGATTTTATTCATTCCAGGTGTGGTCTTCTGAATCTTGCTGCTAAGATGCCCCATGATACGACCCAACCTGAATTAGGGCCCAACTTATTAATTGCTTATGGGAGTCATGAAGAAAATGAACAAGATGGTTCTCTATCCAATCTCCAGATTAATATGGGTGATGTGGTAGGTTTTTCATGAAGTGTTTTGTTGGATTGCTTAATATCAGTTTTGTTATTATTGAACATCTTGTGCTTTTAAAGTAGATCTCCATTTGTTAAAGTGAAATCCTGAAAAAACCATTAACTTCTTACTGGTGTGCTTCAGATCTTCATTTACTTTGTATATTTTATATCACATCATTCGTTATGCTTGTAATTGCATAATATATAGATTACTTTATAATTTTATATTCAACTGTATACATGAAGTTATGTTTTATGTATAGTGTACTTAATTATTTTTCATTATTGTGATAAAATTAGTACATTATACTATTTATAGAACTTCAGCATCCCACTAGTGATTTTTATGCTAGCTGCACCCACCTGCAAAGTTTTCTTATTTACATAATAATGGTGGCTTAGCATGTAATTTTCCTAGGTATTTCCTATAATTCTGCATAATAATAAGAGATTCTTACAGAAGTATTTTGTGTTAACCATTCCCTTGTGCATATAAAATCTTCATTTTCTCTCATATGCTTATCATTTAGGGTATTTCTGCTGATTAAGGAGTTGTTCACATAGAGCTATCAGAAGCAGATTATGGTATTATTACCTGAGGGAAATATAAAAGAGTGATTTAATCTTATTATCCAATCAATTGACTGACACCGAAAGTTCTTGATGGTTTAAACTTGTACATTCCTACTTGGGACTTCTCCATATTTTGCTAGAAATTTGAAGCTTCTGCTGTCTCCATTTGTCTTTCAGCAGCAAGTTGCTGCAGATATAGTTCATTTTATTAATCTCTGAAATTATAAAAATTTCAAATATTAACACACTTCAACTTTCAAATAATTTAGGTTTATATGTTAATGCACACAGCTGATGTGCACAATCGGTCTCTTACAAGGTCTGAAAGTGAAAGGAGTGAAAGGGCCTGCGAGGAACTCAATGCCAAAAGACCACATGGAAATTCACATGTACCTGATCACAGCGTGAACCTAGATGGGTGGACAGTGTTACCTAATCTGGCACCCAGAGAAAGGAAAGAGAAGGAATATGCCTCAGGGTTGAGATTTAAAGAGGAGAAGATTGTGGAACATAAACAATGCAATGGTCCTGAAATTGCTTCCATTGAAAAGGCCCCTGATTCCTCCAACTCAGTGAAAGAAAATTTAGATAATTTGGAGAGGGATCAGGCTGGAGTTATTTGGGATGTGTTCCGCAGGCAGGATGTTCCAAAGCTGAATGAATATTTGAGAGCTTGTTCAAATGATCTTGCAACTACTAATCATCTAGCTCATGCGGTAAATTGACATTTTGGCATGCAATTAATACTAAAACTGCTAGCAATATTAAAAGATAGTGTCATGGTTGTAATCTCTTTGCTCTGCAGGTTGTGCATCCTGTTTATGATCAAACTGTAATTCTTGATAAAGATCAGAAAAGAATATTGAAGGAGGAATACAGTAAGCGCTATCAATTTAAAATATCTAACTTGTTGAAAGAGCTTTTGGTTTTAGAAGGATAATACTTGGTTTTAGCTATAGATCTAGTAATTTGAAAATGAAGCAAGCACACAAACTTGGCACATGTCTTTTTTTTGTCATGTAATTAATTTGTTATGTCTAAATGATCTAAGTATGTGGTTTTAAATTAGTTTCTGGTTTTGTTGTTATAAGTTATAACCACATTATTTTGGGACTTACAGAAATTGAACCTTGGACATTCAGACAGCATGTTGGTGAGGCTGTTTTTATTCCTGCTGGATGTCCTTTTCAAGTTAAAAATATCCAGGTGAAGCTTCCATTATAACTATGCTCATGTTCTGCATGTCAGTCAACAAAAAACAAAACAATACTTTTAAGAACATAAGTTTTGAGGAATTAACGCAGATATTGCTGACATTCTTCTGGCTAGAAATTTTGGTGGATGCCTTCATTAGTACCTTGCTTTTCACATGCTGTTCTTTAGCTTATAATTTCTCAATTTTTTTACTATAATTCTGTTAGAGCATTTAAATTGTTCACTGTAGATAATCTGACTTTCTATATCATCTGTATGAAGAAGTAGATTGTTGCATTCCGTCATATATTTTCTGCTGTTAGAAAATAGATTCATAGTGTCTTCTTGTTAGTCAATCTTTAGGCTATCACTGCCACACCTTGGTGCCAGACACTCTTCTGGTAGAGATCAACTGGCCTGTATAGGTTTAATGATGATTGCCATGAAGAGAATTGTTACTGACCTGTTTTTGGACAGGAGCATTTGCAACTATATTAGAACTAACATTTTTTTCTCTCTTCTGTTTGAACCTTTCAGTCTTCAGTTCAGTTGGTGCTTGATTTTTTATCACCAGAGAGCTTAGGAGAGTCTGCTCGTATGGCTCAAGAAATTCGTTGCCTCCCCAATGATCATGTTGCAAAACTTAAGATGTTTGAGGTCTTCTTAATATAATTTATGCTGTATTATTTTGGGATCGGTTTTCCCAGGACTCAACAGTTTAATGGAATTTCCTGCAGGTTGGAAAGATATCCTTATATGCTGCCAGTTCAGCTATCAGAGAAATGCAAAAAATATCAGTTGATCCTGAGTATGTTGATCATCTTTTTCCTGTTTTCCCCTTTCATATCGAAATTCTGGTCATCTTGATTCGGCTGGTTGAATTTGTATTCACGGATCTAGAGGATTTTATGAAGTGCCTTTGGAATAAGGTTCTAAAATTTCACTATTGCAAGCATAGTAATATATGGTCAAAGATACAAGATATAAGTTGGCCTAGTATCTTACCCTCTATTGATTGAAAATATTGAGGTTCTTATTTATGCGCAAATAAGTGTTCTGTTGTGTCTAATCGCCAGTATTTTCTGCACTAAACATGTGAAACAAATGCATCAGGAGTCCTGCTTCACCTTGGATGGAGGCAAAATATGTTGATTGGTTGCCTGACAATTTTACTTGGATATTTTTGTTCACATTTCTTTTTACGTTTCCACTGACTTGTTTTACTCTTTGCAGGTATAATACAGATATTACCTTTGATGATTGCAACCTAACTGCTGTAGTGTCAGAAAATTTAGAGAAAATAACAAAACGGAGGCAAGTACTTTGCAATTGAGGATGTACATATATGCCTGATGAAGCTTCTGATTGAAGTTATAGATCGACTCTTTGTTTAAATGATGTAAAGAAATTACGAATGTATTATATTTTCTCATATTAAATTTATAATTGCTTGTAATTGTTATCTGACATTGTTAACTCATAACTTAAAATAGCTTCATCTCGTCCCAAAGAAGAACATCTCTTTCTCCCCATGTTCCAATCTCGACGTAATTGTTGGCTATCTTCTCCAAAGGGTGAAAGATTGTACTGATGTCTATCTAGAGATTTTATACTAGAATCTCAGACAGGAAGCTTGAAGGTGTTGGGCTTTGAGATTAGTTGGGAATATGCATCAGATTTGGAAATAATCTCTAGATAAGCACAATAGTTTCCACTTGAGCTTTGTAGCTGTTTAGCAATTGAGAGAGTTACTAGAATTTGATACCCCAAGTAGAACAATAAACATTTTATCAAAATTAATTTCTGTCATCGTGATGAACGAAAGAGAATATATTTCTCCTGTTATTTGGTAAAATGCTTCCGGACTTTAAGAAATTTGCAGTATGTTTGGAATTTTCAATTCTCTCTTAGAAAAATAACATAATAAATAAATATATATATATAAATCATAAAAAATATTAACCGCCAGTGATGGCGAAGCATTTCCCAGTGTGTCCTTCCAAGAACACGAACAGTTGAAAGCGGTATTCGCGGAACGGGAAAAAGTGTACGCGAAAAAGAGTGGCGAGAAACCCCCAAGATGGGCTTCCGCTTCTCTAATCTCACCGCCTTCCACCACGCCTTACGCTACCGCCGCCGCGCCCTCTACAGTCACCGCTTCGCCCACCCGGCGGCGCACCAGAACCACTCCCGGACTACCACGAGGTGCCACGTCGGCCACTCCCACGGCGGACACGTGTCAGGCTCTGGGGAGGCCGAGGGCATATTCAGGCTGGGACTCGCCGCCGATGTCGCCCTCTCCGTCGGCAAGGCCGTTACGGGATACCTCTCTGGCAGCACCGCGATCGTCGCCGACGCCGCCCATTCCATGTCCGACGTCGTACGATTCGCATTTCTTGAGCCTCTTGATTCGTTTTCTTGGTTGGTGGTGTTTTGATTAGGGTGGAATTTTACGTAGTTGATGCTGCACAATAATTGCCAAGATTTGGCTTTCCTTTGTGACTAAGATACACTTTTAGTTTAATTTTAGTTGGTCTTTGTGCTATAATTGGAGCGCAGATACTCAGTGGAGTTGCTCTGGTGTCATTTAGAGCTGCCAAGGCTCCCAAGGACGAAGATCACCCTTATGGTGAGTGGTTATTTAGCAGTCGGATTCTAGAGAATTAGCTCAAGAAATGTCATCATTGTCATTTAGATCATGGCCTGGAATTCATATTTCTTGACCGGACGAAGTTAAATTTGCAATATTTTTCTGCTTAGGTGAGTGGAGTTTTTGTTCTTGCCATAAAATTATGATCGACTGTACAAGCTTGGATACAAAAAAATCTGCAAAATGTCTGCTATATGTCATGCTTATGACTGCTAAGAACGTTCTAAGCTTCCGTGATAAAATTTCTAGTTTCAGCTGTATTTTATATGTCCTGTGATGATGTGTGTTAATCTGAAATTACTCTTTTCCAGGTCATGGTAAGTTTGAGAGCCTGGGAACTCTGGGGATTTCTAGTATGCTTTTTGTGACCGCAGGTGGTATTGCCTGGCATGCTATTGATATTCTACAGGTACACTGCTTTTCCTTAGCAAATACTAGTTGGGCTCCAAACATGGTCTTCTTGCATGTAACTGTACTCTTTGTGCCTCTCTAATTATTAGAAATCTTAAGAAAAAGAAAGCAGAAAATAAGCAAGGTTAGATGTGACCTGAGTCAGCACTAGTGTTTTCTTTGAATACTGGAGATCTTTGCGAAACCATCTTATGAGATTTTGTGTTTCCGTTGCATAGCCAATAGTCTGGCAGATGTGTTCCACATTTTTAATACTAGACCACAGTTCCTAGTGCATGCTACTTTTTTTTTTTCTACCATTTCAACATACTTGTGCAGACAATTTTTTTCCCTTAAATTTTCAGGGTCTTCTGATCTCGGCTCCAGATATGGTTCATAACATATTGCAACATGACTATCATAAACATAATCATGGCGGCCATCATCATGGGATAGATTTGGATCATCCAGTTCTAGCATTGAGTATGACAATTACTGCAATATCTGTGAAAGAAGGGTAAGTATGATCCGGATTTTTGTACTAAATCTATGTTAACATGTTCAAGGCTGAAGGCAGATGTCTTTACTGTCTTGTAATCTAGGCTCTATTGGATCACAAAGAGAGCTGGTGAAAGGGTAGGGAGTGGACTGATGAAAGCAAATGCATGGCACCATCGTTCTGATGCTATTTCATCCGTTGTAGCCCTTATCGGGGTTGGTAAGAAATCCTTGACCTCGTGAAAGGGTTGGGAGTGCATTTTGTAAAAAGTAAAAACAGGCCAACTTTCTCATTTCTCTGAATATGACTGGCGATTAAATAATTTATGTTGTTCTTAGAACTTATTTTCTGCTTGTGTATTACTACTAAATCCAGTTCCTAGCTTACTAATGATATAGTTTTTATCTGTTGCACTAGCTAAGTGTGCATTCCCAAGACAACATATTTTTTGGTCTTAACTGTTCACTAGATTTACATAGTCACTTTTGTCTTCTAAATACAGGTGGTTCTATTATTGGAATACCTGTTTTAGATCCATTTGCTGGCCTTGTTGTGTCAGGCATGATTCTGAAAGCTGGTATAGAGACTGGATATCAGAGGTATATCTTATTATTTGCTTTTCATATTTATCTGTCTGGCGTATACACTATCTGCTTGCCATGGTAGCCCGTCTTAAATCTAGGTCAAAGCTATTCTTGAGAAACTCTGACCTTTATGATTAGTTTCTTGGGTTATTGGAATGTGTGATGTTTACAATACTTATGAGGCCACAATGATGCATGCCATTAATAAGTGCGTCCCTCTAACTGACTTATTGCATTTAGTGTACTAGAACTAGTTGATGCTGCTATAGAACCATCTGTTTTGGAGCCTATCAAGCAAACAATTATTCAAGTTGAAGGTGTCAAGGTAGACTATATGCTCCTTTCTGCGCTTTGAAACTTTGTGCTATAGTTGTATGTTATTTTTTTTCTTATGTCTTAATTCTTATAGAGGGATTGTTCTTGGAGCTTAAAATTTTTGGGATTGATTCAAATATTCAATAGCTTGAATGGCCTTTTTCTAATCAAATATGTCAATGTTGTTTTACGATGGATCTTATATTCTTAGGAAAAGGAGAGAAAAAAATTACATTAACTTATTTATTAGTCCGTTCATGCCAGTAACATAAGAATATTCCATGTCTGTTTCTTTAACCTTTTTTGACCAAGATATGCATGGATGAATATGGGTTGCTTTTCAACCTTCATCTGCCTCATAGTCGATGTAGCAATGTATCACCTCTGTTTTGTGAATACAACAAGGTAAGAATCAGATGGAACAGCATCATATATATAAAAAAATTACCAAGGTGCACATGAATAGATTACTAGTTATTGTGGGCAGAATGGGTTTGCTTGCTTGACTATTAGGGTGGGAGATTTGATGCAGAAGTCAGATTACTGGCACACAACTTTTAGGGAATTGAGCAATTAATTGATATAATTCCACTTTCATAGTACTCATTTTTTTCCTTGGTAAGTAGACAGAAATCAGAATTTCAATTATTTTGCAAGTAAATAAGCAACAAATAAACATGCACACTAAAGAGTATTAGAAACCTTTGTTTAAAGGTTTGAGAGCAGACCTGCTTGACCATTAGGGCGGGTAGAAAACCGATGTAGGACAAATTAGATTACTGGCCTACAAAATTTAGTGAGCTGACCACTTAATTAATTTAATTCTGATCTTAGAGTTTGCACTATTTTTCCCTCCATGACAAATCAGAATTTTCATTTTTTTGGGCTAAATAAGAACCAAATAATCAAGTGCACAGGTTTATAGAATCTCCTGAGTATTTGAGGCTCTTGTTTAACTATTCAAGAGCAGAACTTTAGGATCCAGTCCGATCTTTAACTGTAAACTGAAGATCACAGAGTAAGAGCTGCATTTGATTTTTCCAATAACACCAGTGAGGTCAATAGAATGATGGCTAAACATGTGGCAGCCCCCTTTGGGAATTTCTGCAGTTCCATTGTTTTCCAGTTACAATCTTCCTCACATCGCAGATGTCAATCTTTACTTGGCCACCATTAATGATCTTTAGTAGGTTGTAACCACCAAGCGAGAGTTAAATTAATTCATTAAAGTCATTGGATACATCACTGCAACCGATGCCAATTTTGCAGGGGGTATAAATATGATATCAACTTGCTAGGGTTGACAGTTACAAACTTACAATATGTTGATGTGTTTCTGTCCTGTTATTCATGATCAGTTTTGTTGCTTGACATAATTTTATTTTATGCACTAAGAAACATTTTCTAGGCTTTTGAACATTTGTGGCATGCTGACGCCTTTATTGAGTCTTTTTATGTGTATGCCGGCATTATCTGTTATTTTATCAAAGTATATTTTTATCTATATAATGATGGACTTGTGATTGCCTTTCTGTTGGTATATCTTAAGGGATGCCACCGCTTGAGGGGAAGAAAAGCTGGTACTTCCTTGTATCTTGATGTACACATTGAGGTATGACCCCTCTAGGACCTTTTTCTTAGTTCATAAATCATCTTTTTTGTTGCATTTCTCAATAAGAGTGCCAAATGCCTGAATCTGTATTCAAAACATCTTCTCCATATAGCATACAATAAGAAAATCATGATCTTGTGAGGCCACTCTATCGGCAATGCATTAGACATTCCCACTGGTGGTTTTAGCTGGAACAAATATGCCAAATGCAAGTGAAATATGCTTACACTATGATTAAAATTGTCAAAAGTGCAGAGTCGTTGGAGATGCAATAGCGTTGATAACATAAATGAAATGGTTCTATTCTGACTTATTTTATGGAACAATGGACGTTGATAACCTTGAGTCTCCAACACCTCGTATCAGGGCTCAATTGTCTGAAACTTCTTTAGTCAATTTATGGAAGTGCTCTGACAGGTGAGTCCAGAGGTTGAAAAATGTGGAAACTGGTCTCTGCAATATAGCCAAGTTACCTTATGGGAAAGTAAACTCAGAAGTTAGGCAGTTACTATCTCTTTTCTATGCTAACACTATGTAATTAGAGCAATGAAAATATGAAAACATTTCTGTATCTTGTGTATCTTATGACATGCCTAATTACTGTTTACTTATGAAGTTGTTGTTATGTACTTGTCATGAAGTTCAGAAGCAATTATCCACGTCATCAAGAGACCTCTACTTAAACTTTGTTTCATATGTGCTTTTCACAATTATTTTCTTCATCTTAACCGCTTGTTAATATCTAAAATTATAAAACTTATGATCTCTTTTCTTACTAAATCTGAATTTTATTAATTGTCTGGTGTATCAGGTAGATCCTTTCTTGAGTGTTAGTGCTGCGCATGATATTGGTGAAACTGTACGCCATCAGATAGAGAAATCTCATGATAACGTTTCTGAAGTTTTCATACACATAGGTAGCTTATAATCTCTTTCCTGTAGGTTCTGGTCGCTTACGAATGGCATTTTGTATTTGATTGATACATTGAACTAGTTGAGTGCGTGCTTGTGAATGCTTTTGACATATCTAATTGATCATGATACTCTTAAACTTAACATAAATTTATGTCTAAATGTCTCTAATCTTAGAAGAAAAGTGCTTCTAGCTGATTCAATTGACAAAATTGTTGAGAAGTGTGTGAGGCGATAGTTTTTTTTTCCTATAAAGCATATGGTGTTCCCCAGTATGATATTTTGTCTAGTGAAAGTGAGTTTACCTCATTATTTGGACACTTGCTGAGTGTTGACACCATGATGAATTACTAGTGATCAGGAGCTTGTCATGTTGAGTATGGGTTCTCTCCATTCCATGTACTCGTGAATTATCGTTGGAGCTTAGTATTGCAGTTTTCTTTGTTTCCTTTTATCCTGTTTAGTAATTGGCAATTTAAGCTTTAAACTTACTCATGTTGTCTATGTAGATCCCTCATTCTTGGAGTGCTCTTCCAAATTGGACCCAGGAAAGAATTTGAAGGCCATGGAGCAAAGAAATCTGAGGACTATCTCTAGGCAGCAAGATGCAGAAATCATTATTTCTGACATTATATCTTCACATTTTTCAACGGTACAATGTCATCTTATTTGGTCCTTGCATATGCAGTAATTATAGTTTAATTGCCACAGTTAGCAAAGGCATGGATTGTGATTAAATAGGTAGATCTGTCAAGAAATGCTTGCAAACATATCCAATCAAGGGCATCTGCCATGTACCTTTTTGAATTTCTTATCTAACTTCTGCTGAGGAATTGTTATTTCTTAAAATGGAAAGATTGTATTCCCACAAGTTTGGGTTTGGGCACAGCACCACTAAAAGCTGAGACAGTTCCAACAGAGTTGAGAATTTCCTCTGATAATCTGATGTTAATCTTCAAAAGATTGGGTGGGGAAAAAAAATCCTGACTGAATATAAGTAAGAAAGTGAGTACATGCCACGAGATCCATGATTTCTTTATCTACTTTCAATTTGAGATACAAATATATAGAACCGAGATAAGGTAATACTAGGAAGTTTTTTATGGATCAAATATTGGAAGACTAGAAGACAGTATATACAAATTGACATGTTGGAAAATAAGGATATTGAGATAAACAAGAGTAGAATAAGAAATGATACTATCTAGAATTATTTATAGGTAACACCCATAGTGGATAAACTGTGAAAATCGATTAAGATAGTCTGAGCATGTTCTACAAGTCTATGTAGGGCATGAGTCTGAATGAGCGATTGACAAAGCTGAATAGGCAAGCAAAACATGGGTCTGAAGGATATATGTAAGAAAACATGGGGACAAAATGAGAACTTTGAATATCATGGCAGAACTAGCATATTTCTTTATATAAATCTTATACATTCCCTGAACTCATTATCAAACTCTGATTTATTTATTTATTTATCA
This sequence comes from Typha angustifolia, assembly GCF_048772165.1. Taxonomy (NCBI): domain Eukaryota; kingdom Viridiplantae; phylum Streptophyta; class Magnoliopsida; order Poales; family Typhaceae; genus Typha; species Typha angustifolia. The sequence continues at coordinate 1,252,124 of NC_133252.1, read as the reverse complement.
TATGTGTCGTTTTGGTTATATGACTTTCAGATTTGTGACTAATATTATTTGATACAGAATATGTCTCTTGAAAGCATAATGCTTCATTCATTGCAAGGCAAAGTGTTACTTCAGGTTCATGTATCAATGCCTCCTCAGTTGCTGATTCGGTAATCCATTTTTCCCATGTTTTATTTGAATTTCTGGAAAGCTAGATGTCTGAATGCCAGTTCTTCTAAACATCTATATCGGCTGTTAAATTTAAGGGACGCAATGGGCATTGCAAAGGAAGCCGAAAAGGAGATACTGAAAGCTGATTCTAGCATAAACCAAGTGAGTATTCAGCTGAGGTTGAGTCATCCTATATCAGAACCTCATGTGCCTGTTGTTATCAAAGAAGACATACAGGACCACTAATATACAAGTTACTTGCTAATTAAGATAAATAATTATTAGAACATCAATAATTTTTTTTAAAACAGAGCTTTTCATTCTCTGGAGAAAGTAACAATAATAACTCATTTTAACCTCATGCTGTTTCTGTTTGGCTGACCTCAAACTTATTCATTTGAAAAAAAATATAGTTTCCCCTCCCTTCGTGCTGATGTACTGCATCACAGTGTAATAGTTCAGAAATTGAGATGTTGATATGCGAGAATATATTTTTCATTATTTAAGCAATAAAAGAAAAACAAGTGGATCAGTTGTTCACTTGCGAAATGTTAATTGATAGATTCAAGTTGGTTTTTTTTTTCTTTTTTTCTTTTCTTTTCCCTGAAAAAAAATCATGAGTAGGGGTGTAATTGAGCAGATATTTGTTCCAGCTAGGCCTCAAATTAATTTGAGCCCAAGTCATATAATCAAGCTTTTTATTTGTTTGCTTTAAGTCAGCCCTACTTTTGAGCCTATTTCAAGTAAAGCTGAGTTCGAGCCTAAATTAACTGCGTGAGAAGCAAAATCAAGCATATGAACCTTTAGATCTTCGATCTGATGATTCTAAACTATATACTTTCTAAATTATGTATATTTTATATTTGGAGTCTTATTGAGTCGATCCCTAACGAGCCTACCTTTGATCAAACCTCGACTATAAATGAATTTAGAGCACAAATTAATGACTCAAGTTTGGCTCAGTTACAAACGAGCCCAACTTTATCCAGTGTAGCTAGAGCTGGCTTTGATTAATTTTGACAGCCCCCCCCCTGAAAGCTAAGGGTCCGATCCAACCAAAAAGAAAAAGACGAAAAGGGCAAGAATAAGGACCAGAATGAAAATACTGAGAATGACAGGGCCTAACTGGAAAGAACGTTTCGTAAGGGTATTTGCGTAATTTCCTCACAAAGCAGACGAGCAAGCTAAAACCCTAACCCTAACAGTCTCTCTCCCTCTCCCTCTCTCTCTCTCTCTGTATATATATATACTCGACGTCTTCTCTTTCGATCTCCATTAGGTCGGGCTGCATCTCTTTGTGTTCTTTTGTTGTTGTTGTTAGTATAATTTTCTCTCTCTCACTTTCGAAACCAGAGGCTATGATGTGCAAATCTACCTATTTTCTGAGAGGTATTCGTATACTTCTCTGATTAAAGATACCAATGGATCCTTCTGAGCCTTCTAATATCCGTAGTTTTCGTATTCTTCTTTCTTTCTTTCTTTTTTGTTTTTGTTTACAATCTTATCCATTGATGTGATGATAAAGTTTGTCGGAAAGTTTTATAGTGTCGACCGAACAAATCAGACTACAATTATCTGATCAATGGAAACAAACATTCATATACTCTTTCACTATTTCGTGTTTTTATGATCGTTTTTTAATTTTCTGTTTGGAGAAGTTTGAAAACGAGTCTGTGCACAATAAGCCGATGCTCTGGACTTGTGGATTGAAATGGGGAAGAAGGAAGCATGGTAATGTGCACAGAGATTGAAGGATAGGTCATCATGTCTGCTCGCTTTGATGCCTTCGGGCTTTGATCTCGCGGGCCTGGATTCGACCCAAATCGCTTGTTCTTGGAAATTATATCTCGATCTTTCTTCTTCCTCTTCTTCTTTGTTTTGTTTATAAAATGTAATTCTGATTTCATTTTCCCTGCTACCGTCTTGGGATTCTTCTTTTCTTGATATTTACTTGTGGTTATGCGCTCTTTATATTTAGGGGAAATATTAGAGTTAATTTTTTATATTTTCATGTGGTTGATATTGTAGTAAGTCTGGACTTAGATTTTAAGCACTGGGGTATCCTTCGATTTGATTTGGTGCATTTGTTCTCTCTTCTAATTTATAAATGAACTCTTTCTTGTTTGGAAATAGTAATAATTTATGTGTATTTTATTGTAATAAATTATTAATATAGAAAAATATATGGTTTAAAATTTTAAAAATAAATGTATTGAATTTAATAGTCTGTCGAATTCCCATCAAAAAGAAAGCTGAGAAAGCTTTAATCCAAGGAAAATATAGAAAAGTTGTGTCAAAATATATAACCCAAGAGTAAAGAGGAAAATAAATGAGCCCTAGCTTGGCTGAGCTTGAGTTTTTAACTTTAGGCTTGAAGGATCTCAGACTCGACTCATATATTTTAATCTTTTAAAATTCAAATCTTAATTTAGTGTTCATAATCGCTAGTGTCAAATTGATCCTTTTTCTTCGGCCCAGAGCTCGACTTGATTTGATCTTTAAAATTGGTTTCAAATTAATCTCGAGCTTAATGTATACTTTAGAGGGTTATTATTTGCTTCTAATGGTCTTTACTTGCTACGTTCCGAGGAAGAGGAGACCAACCACTTAGGTTTAAAGATTACCTGGAGCTTGGAATCAAACGATGCTTTGCTGCACTACTACTGCTCTGCTCACAAAGGATGTGGTAGCTGTTGAGGGGTTGCTGCAATGCCCATGTCTTTCAAAGGAAAATCTTTCTACAGAAGGCCATGGTGGTTGGTTGTCATTGAAGACCCCTCAATGCAAAGAAACTCCGTTTCATCCCAACACAACTACTTGAAGTGCAAAAACAAGTTCTAACACATTTTCCAACTTCTTGATTCCTGTATTTTGTTCTTTAAAATCTGTTTTGCATTCCATTATTTCAGGAAGGCTAATTTGTATGCTTATTGGTTAGCCAATTTGGAGAAATCTTATTATTATTATTTGCTCTGCTAGAAATTATGTATTCAAAGTTAGTTTTAGTGCCTTATTGGTTAGCCAATTTGGTTTTAAAATCTAATTCTCTATTTATTCTTATCTTGATCTAAAAAATATTTATTCAGAAATATTAAGAATATTTCACACTTCGCATCTACAGTTACTTGCTTTAAGTTTTATAAGTTTTGACGGCTTATTGTTCTTTTGTTGAGATTTTTTAAAGTAAAATACCAGATCCAAATTGGTAGATCTGAATAATAACAAATAGAGAAGCTCTCTCGGAGGATCGGAAAAGGGTTTGATTAATGGAACGATAAGGTATACTCTAGTCTTAGAGCATAATCCATACTAATATAAAAAACAAACAAAGTATGAAATTACTTTTGGACCTACGACGTGAAAAATGATCAAACGAATGAAGGTTTAGACTGATGGTTAAATTGACAAATTAATAAAAGAGACACCTTTTAATGAAAATCCATTAAAAGGCTCAAAATTTTCAATAAATCCCACAAGATCTCAGATCCGAAACTCATCTTTGCTGCTATCAATTTTAACTAATTCCTAAAGCACGAATAGAATCTTAAAAGTGTTCAGATTTGGTGGAACAAAACAAAGTTCAAGGAATGCGAACTCTGGAACAACATGAAGCAAAGAAAGCAATAACCCATTTGATTCTGCAAGACTAGGATTTTACTATAAGGGAGCATACCCCATTATGACTGACTGCTACATTATCAAATGAAACCACCAAGTTTTTCCAAGTGACCTCGAGAGACGAATTAGTTACAACTGCTCTGCAATTTATTCAGTCAAAAAAATGATGAATAAATCAATTTGAGCAGCAACTGTCACTGAACAAATAGGACGACAATGAAGAATTGCTTGAAGTCGATGGATGTGCCAGCTTCATGATACATCCCCTGAAACTTGTTTTCGAGAAAGGTGATACTTCCGGTGAACTTGGCCATGCGAGATTTGAATCCTGCCTCCTCTCATAAATTTACTCCATCTAAGTTGGAAATAAAATCTTCCATACCAACTACATCACCTTGAAGCCATGAAGTGATTAAAATTTCCCTTAACCACTTCTATATTCACCTTTGAATTGATTTCTGACAGACATATACCCCTTAACCACTGCTAGTGTCTTCAAGACTGGATGCTGTGTTGTGTGGGCATCTGAGTAACTGCAAAGTTGACCAATTATTAAGACCAGTGGATGAATGTCCCAACTCAACCAATTGCCTTTGATCAACAAGCATACAAGCTTAAGGTACTCCAAGCAACTCACTAGTCCCTTCTCTATCGGATTGAGAATGGGGCTCACTTAATGACATAGTTTGATCAGCTTTGCTTTCCTCCCCCTCTTCTATATTAATATTTGAATCTCCAATGCAAGAACTAACTCCACAAACTGTGGAATCAGGAACAAGCACTGGGGTTTCCACCGACTTCCGAGCCCTTCGGGAGGGTCTGTTATTCAAGTTGCTCAAAGATGGCCCTTTCATGTCCCTACCTTTCCGTTTTGTACCAATAAACCCACATGCAAGAGCTTCCAGAGCTCTTGTAGTAGGTGGCCGATTTCTGGTGCTATGTCTCCGAGAGTGCAACTCAGAATGCTGATTGAGTAGAGCCTCATTAGAGGTCTCCGTCGACTGGGAATCATCATGCGGCAGCTTAGTATCCGATGAGCACACAAGTTTATCTGTTTTTGCGCCATCCTTTTTATTCGACAAAGCTGTACATACCTCACCAATCTCATAATCTGGTGGTATATTGAGATCAATTAAAGTGCGTGATTGAGGCTCTTCCATTGAGACCTTCATCTCAGTTACAGGAGCCATGAAATGAGGATCTTCACCAGATATGCAAAATTTCTCTTCAGGTAGGCTATCTGTACAAGTGTTCATAATTGTCTTCCTTTGAACAGGGTTATCCTTTCCATGTACTTCACCTGTTCTAGATGAATCCAAATTGTATTGAATCTCCTCTTTCTTCAACTGGTGCCCTTTTGAAATAGAAAATGTACGGCAAACCTTTCCTTCACGCTTACAGGTGGCTAATCTTCTTCGCTTCGACACAGGGGATAAATATTCTTGTTGACTAGATTGTGTCCGATGACTGAAGTGACAATTTATACCTGTTACAGTATTCTCATTGGCTAAGACATATAATTGATCACTGGAAACATGACCATTATTCTGCATAATTGGGCTTGAAACAGCAACCGTATTTTCAAATGCATCAGATTGGACTCCCTTGCCTGCCAAGTTTTCCTCACTTTTCTTGAGATTCTTGCCATCAGATGTACCTCGGTCAGAATCTTCATGATCACCTGATGAGCTCTCATCTGAGTCTGACAGCCCCATGGATCTACCATTCCCAGTCTCACCAGAATGAGCTGAAGGCTCATAATTATATGTGGCATCAACAGGCAAACTCCTTAGCTCTCTCAACTTGAACGTTCCTTCACCTTGAACAAAACTAGTGTCTACAACAGTAAATTTCAGAAGTTCTGAATTACAATTTGGAAGCCTAGGACGGAGGTAGCAGTGCCGCTGCTGATCAGAGAGACCATTTTGATCTAATTTGGTGTCTGTTGTCCACCCATTTTCATCCCTGGAGTTGCTACTGCCTTCAACTCCATCAATGTCTAACTCAAGGAGCCTTGGGTCACAAGCTACTTTACTCAAGACATCACTAACAGAATCAAAATAGTGATTGCCTTTCACGAGTTTCTTTCTTGAGAATTTCTTGACACCTGGCATGAGAAATACTAAACAGTGCTTGGATCCGACTGAACTGAGATCTTTGGGCTGCTCTGAGTGCCACCCTCTTGCAAGCAAGCGAGGCCAAACAGCTTCCCAGAAAAGATCATTTGACCTTGCCTTGCTTAACCTGAAATCGCCGGTTAAAAACTTTATTATTTGTCCAGATGAAAGAGAGGAGCAAGCTTTTCCAATGGGTATTTCAGGGCGGATAGATATGCCTTGGTTTGTTCTAACTGGATCCAAAACAATACCAGTGAGATCATGCTTCCCTTTACCAATTCCAATAGCGTCTACAAGAACTTGCATACCAACTGTAGACTTCAAAGTGAAGATAAATTCCTCAAAAGAAGCTCTTCCTTCATTAAATTTCTTAATGTCCTGCCATTAATATAGTGAGGAGGAGTATTTGTAATAAAGACAAAAGTTGACCAAGCAGGAAGAAAAATGCTATTTGTAAGAAAATAATAACTTAGCTCATGGACAAGAATATAACAAACATAATTACAACAAGGGGATTTGAATAATTCTTCTACGTTCGAGCATCCAAGGAAAATGAACAAGGTAGATAACAATCAACTTAAAGAAGGGAAAAACAATCGATAATATAAAACCCCTTTTGAGGTGGTTAAAAAATCTGTCAGTTCATGCCACATCGAGATATCTAATTCTGCATAAATCAACTATTAGACTACCTAGTAATCCTTTGACGTTTGAACAATTTTCAAGTCTTCAATAAATTAGAATAGGCATCTTAGTTGTTCTTAAAGGGCCTGATAATGCATGTATTAAAGAGACAAGGCTCGAGATCACTAGATGTAATAAATACCTTCAAAAATAAACTACATGTCAAGATCTGTTGTTGAGTTCCATCTACCCAGAGAAAAAATTGAAATGAAACAAAGACTAGAAGGGCAGGAAGAAGAGAGGAAATTATTTCATGCTTCCGTCATCTGTTTGTTCTCATAAAAATATATTTTCTTCTTGGCTGGCTTTTGCATGTATACAATCACTAATTACTTGGCCTCAACAGATTGAAAGTAGAAGTTAAAAAAAAGAAGATGTTTTTCTTCACATGCACCAGAGAAACCAGGAATTGCTCATGACTTTTAAGATTGCAGCTGCGATTGAGGCTTGGAAAATTATCTATTACTACAATAAGAGTCTTCTATTGGCAAAATTTATTCATAAGTTGGAGTAATTAGTGTGTGCATGAGACCTGCTGAAGTACTAGACAGCAGAAGTACTACTGGTTGTGTCGATCACAAGAACAAATAGGAGAAAAAGTTGCTTTAAACCTTCTCATAAATCCTTCACATGTGTCACAGTATACTAAAAATTAGCAATACAACTGGAAAAAAGGGAAAAAAAAGAAACTATACTAGCAGTGAACCAAATTGCTATTCCTCTGATAATGGTTTTGAAGATTGAATTCTTCTCTAAATATTAGTCCTCCCCTAATATATGATATGGATATCATCTGAAGTTACCGTATAATCCCAGACTCAGTGCAGCGAAATTTCACAAAACAAAGGGAAGGTAAGAAGATTATGAAACGCTGTAGTAACATGTGCAGCAGAATCCATACGCAATATACAACTTTTGAGATGATTTAAGAAATATGGAAGATAGATGTGAACTATTATCACCACATATTTTTTGTTTGATACAAGTCTAAGATTTCTAATTTCTCAAACATGTAAAGCACAAAGCCAAACTGCAAATTTAGCAATCCGTGTTAAGGAAAGTTAGAAACATGCCTCCAGCAAAGACTCTTGGGCTTCTTTTGATATCGCAGGCAGAAGACGAGACAATAATTCCTGTTGCCGGAGACCTGTAAAAATACGCTGCCCAATTATGGACCTCCGGTTTCTTATCTTTCTGCACTCTGACCATCTTCGATATGCATCAGATCTATAAAACTTTCCATAGTAGTAGGATAACATTTCTCCCATCGTTCTATGTTCTAAAAGTCTTCTCACTTGAACAAGATTCTTCCCAAAAATGTAAAGTCCTAGGAGAAAACTTTCTGTTTCCACATCATTCCAAGAGGAAGCTGATAGACAAGGCAGCGGAATGTATTCTTCATCTTTCTTTTGACACATCAAAAGGTTGCCAGTTATTCTATTATCTAAGGTGGTGCATTCTTGGGCTGTAGGCTTTGTGAACATTCCATCATTGGCATGGTCATATGCAAATTCACTTTTCAATGCTGACTTAGGAACTGCACCATGACGATATGAATTTCCTGATGCAACTCCATTCATTATACTGCAATGAACATCAACCTGAATATCCTTCTTCCTTGTAAAGTCTTTACCTTCAACTTCAAGAGTAGAAGGATCGGAGCATGAATACCCTTCCTGTTCTCTTTTGACGTCATCTTTTAGATGGTGAACCCACAAGAGTGGAATGGCTAGCCCTAGTGCAACAGGATATTCAAAACCAAGCATGGTGCCATTATCAGCCAGGCTAGACCTTAATTGGTGGCATTCAGCTTCAGTTGCTAAACTTGGAATTTCCACCTGGTATTCATCACCTATACGGGGGCATACTGGTGATTCATCATAGATTTCGTCTATACCAGGGGAGCCTAATAACGCTAGCTGCTCAGTGAATGTCTCTGTAGTATGCTCTTCATTATTCTCTAGTTCAAGAGGATCCATCTGTGAAAAAAAAAAATTGCATTGGTCAGAAGGTATAAGATAGTAGATAGTAGGAATAGATTAATAAAGAATGAATTCTTGATAGACACATTATGAAAGAAACTATGGCAGTAATGAAATTAATATTATGAGACATCACATCATGGAGAAATCTTTTAACGTCCGTTTAAACAAGTATAGACAGTGCATAAAGAATCCATGTAAGCTATTATCTCAGCTACCTGGATACTCGTCCATAATAGATAAGTTTATGACCCTTTCCAAATAACGAAAACTTAAATAATATATTTTCATGTTCTAATTTAAAGTGAACACGAGAAGTTCAAAATTAAAGATATCCAACAACAGTTTATAAGTAAAACTCATTATTGATTAGAAGTGAATACAAAAGCCTCACCTTACATTTAGCAATCCCAAACAGAATTCTCTCTTCCTCCTTGCTTCTATTTCCTCCTTCAAACTACTACCGGTGGTGGATGCAAGCTTGTGTTAGTTGTAGGGCATCCGAAAAGATGGAAGCTTGGGCATTCTTCGCTTATCTGGGGTCAGAAAATACACGTTTTGGTAGGTCAACGCCCCTTTCTTGATTATACTAGCGGTAAAGGATACGTTCGAAGTTGAAGGCTGGTCAAAGGCAAGGATTTCGCTCCTCCGCCGTGGACTCCAGCGCCTCCTCATCCGTTGATCTTAGCTCCAAGTCGTCAATTTTTCCTCTTAGCAGTTGATTCCACTCCACCGCCGTCTACTCCGGCCATCTCCGCCGCCGTCCGACGTTGCCATCGCCTTCCTCCACCTCTCGTGCCGCCGGTATCGTGCTAGGGTTTTTTTTTTGTTTTTTTTTGTTTTCTTTTCTAACAGCGGCACGATAGATAGGGAAGAGATCATTATAACTTACGTTATCGGTTTGGGTCGGGCCGGATTTGTTTTTAATTGATCCGTATCCGATACATAAATATATATACACCTTGCTTATAAGTTTATCGGGTTGAATTACTTTATGATCCTTGGACCCGATCCGATACATAATTTGTGCGATGCCTAGTCGCCTAGATGCTTATCAGGTCGGATCCATTAGCGGATCCTAAAACTCAAACCCGTCGTCTATATCATCAGTTCCAAACTCTCACTCGGTTCTGGATCTCGGCTTCAAACCCTTCCAAAAACCCCTCCCTCTTCCTCTGCCCTCCTCTCCCCTCCTCTCGACTCCCATTTCCCGGCAGCCATGAGTAGCTGGAGAAATCTTTTGCTTCGAATCGGCGACAGGTGTCCGGAGTACGGCGGTGGCACCGACTACAAGGAACACATCGTTAGTATTTATCTAAATCGCTTTTTCCTTGCATCACCCCTTTGCCCTAAGTGTCCTTTTGGGTTTCATTCTTGATCTTACTCTTGAAAACCTAGGTTTTTAGCGTTTCCTTTCTTGTTTCTATGATCCTGACGTGGTCCGGGCTGAGAAATTGGTGAGCAATATTATGGGCTTTGCTGTCAAATTTTCAGCTCGACTACATGTTAATGACCCCAAGAGTTGGTAGTCGTTGTTGTTTCTCATACTATGGTGGATTTGATTGTTGAACGATAGGATTACATGATTGCAGTTATTTTCATTACTTTTAAAGTGCATGTAAATATTTCATTAAATCTTGTTTCGTATTGTTGTGGATGCTTCCGGCTGAGTATGATAGGAGACCTGTTATGGTGTAGAACGTCTCTGATTTGGTACTGATCGTTGTCCCTGTTTGTATAATAGGAAACCTGTTATGGTGCACTATGGAGAGAATTTGAACATTCTAATGATGCAATCTTTGAGGTAGGATGTCTTTTTTTATTTTTGATAGTTGGTCTTTTGGCATGAAAGAGACTGTATTATACAGAGAGTAATTGGATTAATGTCACACAATGTATTTTTTGGTTTGAATATTTTTGAAATACTAATTTGAGTTCTCTGGATTCAAATAGCTCCTTCTTCAGTGCGCGGAGCAGTTGCCTCACAAAATTCCTTTTTATGGAGTATTGGTATGTAAATGATACAACGATGTCGCACATGTATTTCTATGTTTTCTGCTTTACCAAATTGATATTCAAGTTCTCTTCTTGTGTATTATTTTACTTTGTCTCATATCGAGTTAGCTTCTTAGATGCATCGAATATTGTTTGGCAATCTTCAATTTCAACTGTCCTTGACTTCATACAGTTAACAATTTTAAAGAGGACCCTATCCATCTTGTGCAGCACGGAAGCTAAATTTAGTGGAATGAAGTGATTTATAATGTTATCAGCTAATTGGTGTTTCTGTTGGTGTCATTGAGTTCCTAACAGAATAGTTCAAATGACAAAAGTTCTTTCTGTTCTTAATCTTGTCGCCATTTGGACTTCGTATTGATGAATCAATTATCATATGTTCTACAATTTTATTATTGAGAGCTTCACATCTCGATATAACAAGGATTATGCACTACAAGAAAATACAAAAAAGTTGTGGGCATGTCATTGTGAAAATGATATTGCACCTGAAGAAGATGTAAACATTGACGACTGTCACTTTCTTTTCTAATATCTTATGTTGTATATGGTGTTCTTTTAATACAACTATATTGTAGGAGTTTAAATTTGTTGCAGATCGAGATCAACAATTAGTAGGAAAGCCATCGTTGCTATATATGGTTGAAATGAGGAAAAGGAGGTGGCTAAAAAGTCTTTGAGCGTAGCGAATAAGCTTTCTAATGTTTAAATTATAGGAGTTATTCAAGCAAAATTCTTTAGTTATATGATGTTTGTTGTCAATAGAAGCACCAAAAGAGAGCTCAATATGAAAAGAAGTGCTCAGTAAAGAAGTTAGGTAGGAATCAAAACCATTGAATCCAGTCTTGCTGTTAGAGATGCCATTTATTTTCTCCTAATTCAAGGACCCACTGGAACATATCTGCTGCCCTCTTTTTCCTCATCTGTTGATGGCACTATGTGGCCACTTGTGCCTATCGTGCCGCCATTGCCATATTCTAGTCCGACCTCTTTCTTCCTCTTTATTTATGAGTTCATCCATAGTGGGCTACTCTGGTCTCAATCTCATTGTTAGATTAGGAGTAGATGGAGTGCAAAGCAATGAGTGAGCAATTCTGTTGTGTTAACTGACGAGCAAATGGTGGAGGCCAACAAAGTGTCAAGAGAGAGGGTAAGAAGGAAACGAATAGTTGGAGGAGAGAGAGAAAGGGGCTGACTTGGAAGGTGATCGAGGAGAGTAGGTGATTTGGCACCAAATTTTTATTTCTGAAGCAGCAGAAAGAAAGAAGATTATCGGTACTTGACTGGACTTTGAATTATTGGAATATTCTGAACTTTACATCATCCATCCAAACTTTTTTAGCTTTAATCTAATTCAAGGTGTTCTTTGCACATCTACAAAAGCTGCATGCTTACAAACGATTTGTGCGACATGCCAAGTTAAAACTAAAGGTACAATCTAGTAATAGCAGATCACTTCTTGTGTATAGTAATTTGTATAGAATATAGATATCACATTTAGTGTGCATTATAGATTTTATTTATGCAAATAACTATTCGTTTATAAGCTTTGTCACCTTGCTCTTTACCAGGTATGCCGAGAGGATTTGTGGAAATCTTTTATGGTTTTATTTTAACTTTTCTTTTTCCTGTAAGCTCATTGCTGATTAATTATTCTGTTTTTGATTGGTTTGTATGTTGAACTGTTTTTAGGTTGGTCTGGTAAACTTAGAAAGCGAGGACTTTGCCAAGAGAATGGTCGATATTACACATTCTAACTTACAGGTGCTCCAGTTGTCCCCTTGGTGCATTTGCAGTTTATCTAGTTTTTCGCTTTGCTCGCTTGATTGGTTAAGAGGATAAAAATATCTCTTATGATGTAAATTCTAAGTTTAACCAGAGTCAGTTTAGGAAGATGTTGCACCTTTATTATATTGATCTTCTTTTCCCATTTGAGGTTTGAAAGTTCATATGAGCAGTTTTAACTTAAGCATGATAGGAGGAAATTACTTGTTATTTGACATGGGAAAGTGTGAGGTTGATACTTGTGCATTGGGATGTGTGTCTTAGAACACCATTTCGTAAATATTTTCTATTCAGTATATGTTAGCTTTAAAGTTCATGATTATATCCATGGCTTTTCAGGATGCCCTATATGCTGGAAATTGTAATAGGATCCGGATATTGATGCGCTTCCTCACTGGCTTGGTAAGCTAAGCATTCGTATTTACATTTGGTCCTTGCTGTTATTGTTGGGTTACTGTTGAAATATTATGAGTTTGTCACTTTTTAGATCTTCCAGAAAAGTACCAAAATATATTAGTGCAGTACTGGTTTCCTGTTTATCATCTGCAACTATTAGCTTTTCTGAAAAATGCAATTTGTTAAACATTTTCATTGGAAAATTGCAAGCCTGCTTACTCTTTGGACATACTATTGGATGCCATTGCTTGGTGCTTTCTATGTAATTAGTTATGTTATCACAACAGGAATTTTTATATAAATTGCACAGCACAATCCTGTCAAAACATTGAGCTCGCAACACACATCATAAAGAAAGATTTTATAATCAGTTATAAACAACTATTATTGTATTTACATGTAAGAACTCAAACATGAAAGTGAAATGTGAAAATGGTATCATAATACAATATGATGACCATGCAACACTTGTCATTGATCAAGAAGGAAATCCTAAAGGAGCCAAAGCTTCGGTTCAAAATGAAATTTTAGGTCTGGAGATTCCCTAACATCAAGTTGGTAAAAAGTACCGACACTATATTTGGATAGAGAGAATAGGAGAGAAAGGAAGAGAAGGAAAAAAATATACAAGAGAAAACTAGAGAAAGTTAGAGTAAATCTATGTTTTTTCTTCCTCTCTCTACTTTTGAAGAGAAAAAAATGATTGGTAGAGGCCAAATTTTTTTCTCTCCTATTCTGCTCCATTCTCTTCTAGAATTTCTATCCAAACGAGAGAAAATATCTCTCTTATTTTCTCCTCTCCTATACTTTCCATCCAAATATGGTGTTTGTTTCAGTCAATACGATTTTGCCTGGTTGAAAAGTTCTGTAAATCCTTTTGCTTACTTTGTGTATGCTCTTTTTGTCATGTGACATCAGGAATTCATCACTTGTTCCTTAACTCACTTTCACATCTCATATATTTGATTAAGAAAATTGTTGTCAATGTAGCATCATATGTTGTCTTTTATTCTTGCTTTGCAAAGTGCAAATTTTTTATCCCAAAAATTCTGCGGCCCAGCTTCCAGCTAATCTTCACTATTGAACATTTGGGTTTTCGAGTTCCACCGGTAGAACCCACGAGGTGGAATAGACTTGTTTTTTGTTAGGTGACTAAACAAGTTTGGGAAAGTTATGAAGAACTAATATATAAAATTTAGTAAACAAGTGTTTCTAAATTTATTATCAGATTATGAGCACCAGTGAAGCTTCATAATCATATTGTGGAAACCTTGTGTGCTATTGATTATATGCATAAATACTAAATATAGAACTTGACATTATATTAAGCTCATTTTGGATTGTTCAAGTTGATAGAAATCTTTTTTCTTCTCATGTTAATAAGATTGTTTCCATCAGGCACAAAATGACTCCTTCACTTATTTATGAGAGGGTACTGAGTGTAGCAAACTCACCTAATGTTGCTGCATTTCTAAAGAAGCTTTAATTAGATATATTTTGGCTTGATATCATTCGAGATGACCTAGTTATTTTATTTATTTATTTATTTGTTTGTTTGTGGAGTGCAGATGTGTAGCAAAGTTATCCATCCAAGTTCTATTATTGAGGCCTTTGAGACACTCTTATCATCTGCTGTAATGACGGTAGATGAGGAAGCTGGAAACCCTTCATGGCAGTCACGTGCTGACTTCTATGTTAGTTCTATCTTGGCGTGTCTTCCATGGGGTGGTACAGAATTGGTTGAGGTAAGACAGATTTTATTTACATTAAATATGAGAAGAAGGGAAAATGAGGAAGAAGAAAGTAGAAGAAAACAAGTATTATAGGGAACCTTATGCATCCAATAATAATAGTAGAAGATTTCCTACGCAGTATGACCCGTAATATAGTATCCTGAATATAATGAACTTCTCTGTTCCTTTTCTGGATGCCTGATTGGTTTCCATAAGGGCCATTTGGTAAATCCAATTTCTTTCCTTTTGTGTGGATGTATTAATGGAACCTGAACTATGATAAGCCCAAGGATTCTACTGAATACTAGTTGAAAACAGTGATCTTATAAGTGTACATTTGTTCCTTTTGGCTTTACGTATCACTTGGAAAACAGGGTGATCTTGTTCCATCATCAGTACAATAACCCCCTATTTATACAAACATACCCAGATTAGAAAATCACTTCTCCATTTTAATTTGCAGCAAGTTCCGGATGAACTCGACAGAGTCATGGTTGCTATACAATCTTATATCAGTATCAGAAAGCAATCTCAGGACATCGCTTTCTCGGTATTTGAGCCAGGTGATGATGCATCTGCTAGCAAAAAGGTACAACTTTTTGTGATACCACACGTCTTCGGGTTGGTGCTTTCCTGTGCCACGGCTCTTGTAATCGATAATTTTTCTCAAAGTTATCGACAAATTTCTAAGTGATTATTCAGATTGACATGCCAACTTTTATTCATCTTTAGAGCTTTGTAGATATTGTTTTTCTTCTAGGGTCTGCATTAAGCCCCTGTTATACGATGTTTGGTGAGCATGGGGCAACATGTGGTTTATATTGTACTATTCCATTTCAATTGTAGTTTTGTTGCTTAGTTGTTTTAGATATATTTTGCTAAGATGTACAGAAAAATTACAAAGTAGATTAAGTTGAGAGTTGAGAGATGTGATACGAGAACAGATCTGGTAATTTGCAATTATGGTTCCTCTCATTTATAGTATTGTTTTATAATGAAACTAAATTATTTGGTTTGGAGGTTGAGTCATGATCATCATCATTGCTATCATCCATGCCTTAAGTTAAGTTGGCTAGAGCACAACGAAAAGGTGAGAAGGCTTCATCAAGAGGAAGTTGTTACAAGGCATCAGAAAAAATGTCTTTTAGAATGTCAATATTTCTATGCTCCATGGTTTATGCTAAGTTGTCTAACAAGTGGTGAACATTTCTCTTTTGTATAAATTCATCTTTATAGGTATATTTCAAACTTTTAGTTGTCTATAGATCCTTTGGAAACTATTGTTTCTTTAAGCATGCATTTCAAACTTTTAATCATCTATAGATCCTTTCGAAACTATTGTTTCTTTAAGCATGCAAAGGTATGTTTCAAACTTTTAATTATCTATAGATCCTTTCAAAACTGTTGTTTCTTTAAGCATGCAAAGGTATAGTGATAATGACAAATCTCTTTCACAGGATTTTATTGAAGATCTATGGGATCGTATACAAGTTCTTTCCAGTAATGGTTGGAAAGTTGACAGTGGTATGCTCTTCTACTTGCAATATATTCTTATATTATCATTTAGCAAGTACCCCTTTTAGTAGGTAGTATCCCTTCTATTACATACACTGTGTTATTTCATCAATTAATATTCAGAATTCATGTAAATTAACTGATTGTGTTGTTTTTCTATTGGACATTAAAGCCATCCCCAGAAGAAAGTTAATATGGGTATTGTCAGAAGCCAATAGTTTCTATTTATCCAGCTGCATAGTTGGCAGTGTTGACATTTGTGGATGCAACTCTACAAAGTAGATTAAAATAAGTAAACCTGAGCTGTAGGAGTATAAATTTTTACAAGAAACCAAAGATAACCCTAATATGTCAAAGGATATTAGAAGCTTTAGAGAACCTCTAATGCAACCTCAAATATATTAGATGTTTACATTGGACTGAGTGTAGCTCATGTATCTTAATTTTGTTGGAAACTTCTAACTTGAGCTATTTATAGGGGTGAAAATGGATATGATAGTGTTAATCCACATCTGGATTCATATTTATAGTTCAAATACGAATTTGAATACAGATATTAGATGAATGGCAAAAATTTAGAATCATATTCTAACTAAACATAAAAGGGCAATTTTTGGATATAGATCAGATAATTTTCGAATAAAGGATCGGATTTTAAACAGATGCAGATCGAATTTAAAATGAGTTATAACCTTTCTTTTAGAGATTATTAACACAAACTATTAAGAGTTAAAAAAAACAGTCAATCTCTACAAATAATATAAAACATATTATTACTAACAATATTAATATTCACCATTTAAATAAGTAAATTTAAAACTGTAAATTATTCAATAATATATGGGTAAACGAATATCCTATATCCATATTCGAAAAATTATATCCGACCCGTACCCATATCTGTATCCGAGTTTTTCTTTTACCTATATTTGTATTTGTAATTGTATTTTTTTTCAAATATCTTACCCATATTTGTATCCGCGTTGGATAGAAATTTTGTATCCGAATCTGATGTAAATTGGATCAGATAGCTGGTTGATTCGGAGTTAATCCGGCCCATTTTTTCAACATATATATATTTTTCAAATATCTTACCCGTATTTGTATCCGCGTTGGATAAAAATTTTGTATCCGAATCTGATCTAAATTGGATCAGATAGCGAGTTGGGTCGGAGTTAATCCGGCCCATTTTTTCAACATAGATCATCAAAGTAGACCTTACTAGAATCAACGATTAGCTTCTTGAGTCAAATTTGTGTTCAATTTAGTCCCTGTAAAAGTTTTGTTTATAATGCTTTATTGATCTAGGCCTATTCATAACCCAGGAAACATAAAATTATCATAGTTGCCTCTTTCTAGGTTAATAATCTAAAAAGTTAAGGACAACAACAACATAAAGACACACACTGATGCAGAGACATAGAGACGCCTCTACACGCAGAGACACATAGACATACAAAGACACAAGAGCAAGGGGTATGGAGGTGGCATGATGTAGAGTGTTACTTGAAAATTTGAAATTCTCTTGCAAACTCAAAAAATATGCCACAAGAGCAAGGGGTGTGGAGGTGGCATGATGTAGACTGTTAACTGAAATTTGAAATTCTCTTGTAGACTCAAAAAATATGCCACAAGAGCAAGGGGTTAGGCACTAATCATTACACCAACTGATTGCATAAACTCATTAAGTAGTGTATAAAACCTACTTTCTACGAAATAGAAGAAAATATGTTTTGTAGAAACTCACTCGCAAATTTCTGAAAAGCCGTAAGTGTAAGCAAGTAGTCAAGGGAAAATTATGTGCAGTGCCATATGGTAGAGATACTGCGTAGCACATATGTTTTCCGCTGCTGCATATGCAGGTTCACATGCTTTTCATATTTTTAAAGTATTTAAATTTCTAAGAGTATAATAAAAAGTAGGAAACCCATACTAACGAAACAAATCTTGAAAACTAATATGCACTAATAGCTGAGAGCGACAAAGTGGCTGCATATGCAGCCACACTAGTGGGCACCTTGACCACATTTTGCATAGTATGTATTTACTCTCAAGAAATGAGCAATTATTTGCCACAATTTCCGAACAGTTAATATGTAGGAACTTAAGAAGCAATGATAAAGAAAGCTGAAAGTATCAGATCTCTCTGTGTCCTTGTGCACCTTTGGTCCACTACACTATATAATTATTTTATAGTAAATAAGATCTCTATGTAATTTAGGCATGTACTGGTTGCGTGGAGGCATTTTTTCTTCTTCTACATTATATAACTACTCCCATCTATATCTTAGGAGTGCAAAAGATCAGGACCGAATCTATTCATGTTTTCTGATCTTCCATTGTTGATTTGTGATTCTACTGTTTTCCC
Source organism: Typha angustifolia (assembly GCF_048772165.1). Lineage (NCBI taxonomy): Eukaryota > Viridiplantae > Streptophyta > Magnoliopsida > Poales > Typhaceae > Typha > Typha angustifolia. The sequence continues at coordinate 1,233,760 of NC_133252.1, read as the reverse complement.
TCCAGTCCCAAGGCCTCACTTGTCATTTGAAGCACAATTAGTGGCTGGAAAATCTCACAATCTTTCTCCAATAAGCTGTCCTGCGCAGCCTGCACCTTCCCCGTCAGATTCCAAAATATCTAGAGAGCAAGAAAAGCATGAAGCCATGTTGAAGTATCCTCAAAGGCTTCGTCGGCTTCATATATTTCCTTCAAATAAAGCAGAGGTAGCTTCTAGCTATGTGCATGCTTTGTCAATTCGTGATTGTCAGGCATATTTGATTATTAGACATCTTTAATATTAAACAAATGAATTGTCCAGATCTAAGTTTCCCATCATCATTCTTTTTTTTTCTTTTCTTTTCGTAGTGATTGTCAGATTATGTATATTCATCATACATGGTTTTAGTAACGACATTTGAAATATGAAGTCTAAATTACCAAAATAATATTTTTTTGTCAACTGTTGCACTTTTACATGTGTTTGGGGATAATTGGCAAGAAAATATATGTAGCCCTTGATCTGGCACAAACTGATGAACTAAATAGAGGTGAACAAAAGGATACATATAGCAGACTTTAAATATTTGAGACTAAAGTCTTGTTATTATCGTAATTTGTCTTCATCTAAGAAGAGGGCATCCTAGTGCATGAGGTTCCTGCCAACATGGTGGGGAAGATTTAAGCAACTTTAGCCTCATTACTATAGAAGCTGTTTCTAGGACTTGAACCCATGACCACCATATGTATTTGTGAAAGCCTTAACATCACACTTTGACAGCTAAATGAGTTCAACTTTATAAATAAGCCATAGATGAAAGTTCAATATGTTATGTGAACCTACTTATACTTTTTTCCAATGTGTAGCATAGCGGGGAAGGCATCAGATACTAGTTGTGACACTTTATAGACATGCATTATGGAACCACTAATCTATCTCTTTCTTTACTAAATTTCTAGTTTATTTTCTTTTCCTTTGCTAATAGATTATCTGCTTATCGATTTTTGACACATATTCACCAATATCTACTTTTTCTACCTCTCTAATTACTTTGTTTGTTTTTCCCTTGGCTGGCAGAATATGCAACCTATAGACCGATTTGTTGTTGAAGAGTATTTGTTGGATGTGCTGCTTTTCTTCAATGGATGGTTTGTATCAATACTGTTTCTCATATATTGTACTTTTTGTTTGAGCTTCTGAGATTTTGTTATGATGTAAAACCAAGGATAGTAGCTTTTGCAGTACAGATGAATCACTATTATCCATGCGTTTTTTTTAATATGTTAGTACAGGTAGAACTTATGCACTATTTCTTGTATTTATGGCAGTAATGGATATAAGAGCTGTTTTTTTTTAAAATTTTATAAAAAGGAACCATAGAGACACTATATAATGATGGAGGCATGTAAACTATTCCATTCCTGTAAACTTGTACAAGTCTCAACTGTCGTTGGGCATTCACGTAATTGTAAATTTGTAATAGGTTTTTGAGGTGACCACTTAAAGGATCTGCAAGATTACGACGACGGGAAAGCTAAAAATTGCACCCAAATGCAGTTTATTGTTTTCCCTTGCTAGCTATTAGTTGATATGTTCCTAAGCAGGATAAGCCATCTCTATCCATGCTTAAGTTGTTAATATATTGAGAAACAAGAGATCAAGTGTCACAGTATCTTTTGCGCTTGTCTTCAGAGTGACTAGACCTTTTGGTACTTTTGGTATTTGAATTTTTGGACATGTAAAACATGGGCACAATTTCATTTACTATCGTCGCAGGAATACTACTTATCCTTTCTCTAGTTATTGTTACTACTGGAAAAGATATACAAGATGAAATCCTTAAATCTTAATTGATTAGATCGGCTGCATGAATCCTTTTCTCTCATTTGACTCTATATTGAGGAAACCCCTTTTCAGGTAAAAAAGGTTGTCCTTTTATTTTCCCAGTTATTGATGCAAGTTCTTTTTGGTAGTGTTATCTGGATAACATACTGTCATCACACATCATATTGGCATAATTTTCTTTCTGTTCTTGCACTATTGTTAACTTCAGTCTTTTGCCATACTTATATTCTGTTGTTTAAAATAATCCATAACTGATTTGCTTACATTTGACTTGGCCATCTTTTTTTCTTGGAAAGATAGCCGCAAGGAATGTGCTTTTTACATGGTTGGCTTGCCTGTGCCCTTTCGGTATGAATATCTGATGGCTGAGACAATATTTTCACAGGTAATGGTGTTTATTAAATAAGTTGATTCCTTGCCATAATCAAAGCAGCGTGTCTAAATTAGCTTATTTGATTTCCTGCACATAGACACATGCATATGCCGATTCGCAGTATAATTGTTCTTGTATTTTATCCAGCTGCTCCTGTTACCTCAACCACCATTTAAACCAATGTACTACACATTGGTTATCATTGACCTTTGCAAGGTAATTCTCCGGAGGCTTCAATATTAGAACTTTTACTAGTTATAATTTATTTTGTACTTATTTGCGACACTGCAAGCTAAAACAATCCTACATATTTGTGAATATAACTCTATGTGGTACTTTCTAGGCACTCCCAGGTGCATTTCCTTCTGTTATAGCAGGAGCTGTGCGCGCTCTCTTCAATAAAATCATCAATTTGGATATGGAGTGCCGTACCAGGCTTATTTTATGGTTTTCTCATCACTTGTAAGTTGATTTTTATTATGAAGCTTCTTTCTTGATCTTTGACATTTTAAAATAAGTTAAATGGTGTAGAAATGTAATTGAGTAGCACTCCAATCAAGTTTCTACTTCTGATATAGTGGTTCATACATCCTATTTCTAGATGAATACATTGTGAGTTACTTAGTATTATATAGTATACACATCCTTCTTTTGTTTTATCTGACATAATAGCGACCAAAATGTAAACTTATATAGAGATGCTACTTTTTGCAAGTACTGCCACCTGTATCAAATTTATTAATGAGTTCAAATGTGTTGGTTTTCACTGGTATAGAAAATGCTCATCTATTAATGATAAGTGACCAATGTCCAAGAATGTATGCCGATATTTTGATAGGATATGTGCTGATATTTGATGTCAGATGATATTATTTGCTACCTATTTTGCTAGTTTAATTAAGTTGTCTGACCTATCTGGTAAGATCGATGCATTATCTGCAGTATTTAGCTGTTTAGGTCTATCACGTAAGCAAAGTGTTGTGTGTGATTTAATTCTTTCAAGTACATATCACTGCATGATCTTCCTATCCTAAGATATTTGATGAACTTAACCCACCAAGAAGCTCCAATATATTTCTTGACTACATAATTATTGAGGAATTCTTACGGCCTTGCTCATTTTTTGTATGTTGGTTTTCAAATCTGGGAATTTTGTGATTATGCAGGTCAAATTTTCAGTTTATCTGGCCTTGGCAAGAATGGGCTTATGTCAAAGACCTTCCAAGATGGGCCCCTCAACGTGTTTTTGTTCAAGAAGTACTGGAAAGAGAAGTTCGATTATCATACTTGGACAAAATCAAGCAGGTTAGTCGAGTAGGCTATGTTATTTAGTGGTCAGTATTCACTAAAAACAGATAGTGACAATACTTGAGAGAATTTATTCAAAGTTGATGGTGTCGGCGCAACAGCAATTAGGAGCAAAAATAACAAATTTGTAATGCCCTTTTGGTGATATGAAATTCTTCCAACTTTTTGTTAGGAAAGCTAGTCATGGTTGTCTACGCTGACATTTGGAAGCATCATTTTTCTTGTACTATGAAACTATATGTTGCATGACTTCAGCGACAGCTCTTGGAGAGCAATTGTAAGACTAATCACTGTGTTTTTGCCAGGCTAGTAATCTGTAGCTAGACCCTGACTTATGGAATTGATTCTGTCCGTCATAATTAGAATATGGATTATGGAACTTTAAGGACAGATATTACCCTTTGTTAGTACATGAAAACTAGTTTATCTCAACATTTATAATAAATAATATCAAAATTGAAAAAAGCTTGAGTCTACCCTAAACAAAATATTGTCATCTAGATCCCAATAGGTCTAAATTGAGAATTTTGGTGAAATGCTTTCTCTTTCAGGAGATCATGATTAATTATAACTTGGTGAAATCATTGAGAGGGATTCTCTAGATATAGCCCCTTTATTTTGTTCTCTGAATATATGGAAGCTATGATACACTTTGCCGATTTACGCAACTGTATATGTTACATAATCTTGTGTTCTTAAATCTTCTTCAGAGCATTGAAAATGCCACTGCACTGGAGGTGCTGCTTCCCCCAAAAGGAGGACCTAACTTCAAGTACCACAGTGATGATGGTCAAGAAAGCACAGACGGTCAGAATCTTTCTAAGGAACTTAACAGTTTGGTTAGAGGGAGGAAGACTGCACGTGAGATTACTTCATGGATAGAGGAAACTATAATTCCAGTGCATGGCTCCAAATTTGCACTTGAAGTTGTTATACAGACTCTCCTTGACATTGGTTCAAAAAGTTTCACTCATTTAATCACTGTTTTAGAGAGATATGGCCAAATCATTGCCAAGTTATGCCCCGATCAGGATAGACAAATTCTGCTAATGGATGAAGTCAGTTACTATTGGAAGAATAATTCTCAGATGACTGCTATAGCTATTGACAGAATGATGGGTTATCGACTCATATCCAATCTGGCAATTGTTGAGTGGGTCTTTTCTCCAAATAATATTGAGCAATTCCATGTTTCTGATTGTCCGTGGGAGGTATGCTTATACATTTTAAACATTTCCTAGCATACTTATAACGCCATGCCTTCTTATGATATCAGGATTGCATGTCATCAATCCTGAAAAAAATATGAAGACTTGGAATTTCCTGCAAAGATGAATTTATGAATAATTTCTCATATGAGCACGTGCACTATGGCTCATATGAGCAGTCAATGATGTTAGCACATTTTTACTTGTTGCATACAGTTTAAGTTACTCAAATGATGCAATATTACTGATACAGAAGGATATCAAGAAACATAACATTTGGGCTTCTAGAGGACTTTCTGAGCTTTAATTCTGCATAACCTGAATTGACTTCTGGTTTCTTATTTGAGGTATTGTCATAGAATGTTGACGCTGCATCAGTAGCTTTGCCGTCCAGGAATTTGTTAATGATAGTTAAACATGCTATTAATTGGGTCGTTGCATTTATTCTCTTATTTGGTATCTAACATACAGCATATCAACATATCTGTTTTACTCTTTCTAAGTTTGATGATTCTCATTTATCTTCGAGTAAGTAGTAATTACTGCTCTTACACATTTTGTCCATTTAAATGTCAAGATGTTGTGATGAAGTAATCCTTCTATCTATAATTTATTGTTCTAAAAGTTTCAGGCATGACTATGAATCTGCTCTAACTATTCTTCTTTCTTCTAGATTCTTAGAAATGCAGTTAGTAAGACTTGCAACCGCATTACTGATCTCAGAAAGGAAATCCAATCACTTGAGAAGAGTGTTCTAGTAGCTGTAGAAGTCACTGCTAAGGCTTTTAAAGAGTTTGAGGCTGCTGACTTAAAGCTCGAGGTTGTGGATGGCCAACCTGTGCAAGCTGAAAAGCCAGGGAGGTTGAAGCGCCTAAAGGGATATGCTGATAAAGCAAAAGATGAAGAGGTATCTATACGGGACTCTTTAGAAGCAAAGGAGGCTCTTCTTGCTCGAGCACTCGAGGAAAGCAAGGTAAATCTATGCATTGCATTTGGCATATTTATTGCTAAATGACACATTTGGAAGAAAAATATCCAAATTCAGTTTCAAAGGCACCAACTACCAAATATAAAATTTAGTGTTTTAAGCAATCTATTATCCGTTTTTCTTTTAAACCTCTCCATCTGATGTAAAGTCAGCAATTATTAGTGTTAGGGAGGGAGAGTCAACAAGAATGAATGTTGTTGAATTTCGTCACATCAATCTGTTGACAAGGTAGGGTGGAAGATGTAATAACATAGTTTTTCATTTGGGCATCTGATGTTGGCACTCCAGATCTCTCCAACTATTTGACCATGTTTCTTTGTTTAACCTGTCTTATGTTTTACAGGCACTGTTCCTATCATTATACAAGAGATTTGTTAGTGTACTTACAGAACGCCTGCCACCTGTGTCTGCTGATGGAGAACTGCCTAATCTGCGTTCAGGTAAAATAAATATTGTGCCTACTGATCCTGAAGATTTGTCAAATATGGAGGTTGACCATGAAAATGGAGCAACAGAGACTAGGCAAGTATTAGCACTACTATCTTTGACTTGATGTGTTGTCTCACAATAACAGTAGTACTAATGTAATTATTTGGACAGTCAACTAAATGGTGAAACCGAGAAGTATTCCTACAACATTGAGGAGCTTGAGCAGTGGTGTCTAAGCACATTGGGCCATCTCAAGGCATTTTCACGTCAATATGCAACTGAGGTTAGTCCAAGAAATAATAACATTAAATGACCACAAACATGGAAAGAGAAGGTAATACGTAGGTTTCCTTCTATACACATGGGAGAGTCTTGGGGCTATAATTTCATGGCTGATTTTAATCGGAAGACTGACTCAGGTAGTTTAGCAAAGTGAGGCTTTTTCCGTACTCTCACATCAACTGATAAAACGAACCCCTTTACTTTCCTATGGTTGGAGAAAAATCGATAGATCCGGTCCTTTTTTTCCTTAAATTTTCTTTGCTAATGTTTATCTTTGTAAAACTTGCTAAATTGCGGATTTCCTGATCTGCAGATCTGGCCACATATGGAAAAGCTGAATTCGGAGGTTTTTGTTGGAAACATTCATCCACTTATCTGCAAAGCTGCCTACTCTGGTTTATGCAGATCCAGTGAATTGTAACATGTCTGATTATCCTCATTTGTTGATTTCCCGGAAAACCTTCTCGTATGTTGAGAATTTTCTTGTACTAATTGTATCATCTAATATCTTAGGGAGCACCTTTTATGTGGTCCTTGTTACAGGGGGAAGAATCATTCAAATGTTCATTCATGTCTATGATTGACATTTTTCCATTTATCTTTGATGAAAAACCTTATAGCATTGGAGGAATATTGATATAAACTTGTGGTGATGTCTTCTTTTTTTTTAAAAAAAAAAAACAAATATCGAAGTTACTGGGTTCTATTTTCTTGCTAAGACTAACAGCTTATATATTGCAGAGGGTTAGCCACTTTGACTAGATTAGTCTGCGGACTTTATAATCTATTAAAATAGGTTACAATTTTAGAGGTATAATTAGCTCATCTTAGTATCAATGTTAATTCTGGAAGATATTAATCTTTTGAAATCATTCTCATCTTCTGGTTCTCTGTTAAAAGAGCTGTTATTAGATACTGATGATGAAATGTTATAGCTGGACTTTCTTGCCAGCTACGAACTTAGAGAGCAAACGTACGCCTTTATTTCTGTTTTAAATGCTAAAGAATCTTTTTGAAATCTCGTCATCCTTTAATTTTATTTTAGGCATCATTGCGCCGATCTAATCGCCTGAATCCCCGGTTTGAAGTGATTATAAAAGAAAAGAGACGTATGGTCATCGACTCCATGCTTGAATAAGACATGCACAATGGAGGATAGTTTAATCATTAAAACAGAGGCAAAACTAATGCAAGATGTCTCCCCAAGCACAGTAGGTCTTTCTAGTCCTTTTCAATGGGGGTATAGTTGAAGAGGGAGGGACATGGACCAAGATTCTTCCAAGCAGTGGAGATTCCCTTGAGCTCTTTGGTGGGCAGAATCCAATACAAATGAAATTGGTGCTCACACTTGGCCCAAGAAAGTAAACTTGGGAAGATCATTAAATGTCTCATCTTAGTTAATTCCTTTGGGAGAGTTAGTAGTACAAGCATGAGCATTTAATCAATCTCAGTCTTTACTGTTTCCAAGCCACATGGATATTATCAAATGGGCCAGTTTCCTATCAAACACTTTGATGGTGACCACTAATTAAACACCAAGCTTCCACCAATGAAAGCAAACTTTGGATGTCATCCAATAGAAGAGCTACTTTGTGGCTGAAACATCTAACATAAATATCACTTCCAACCAAGAGAGTATTGTCTTTTGTGAGACAAATACTCTTCTCCAAGAAGTGAAAGGTTAAATAAACCCCAAGATCCTTCAAAGACATCATCATCATCATCATCATCTAGAGCTTCCCTTTGGCTTTTCTAATCACTTTCATGAATATAGTGCTCATACCACTTTGGTACAATTCCTTAGGGCCGTTAGCCAAAAGGGATCTAAAGAGAGGTGAGAACCACTAGCCACTCTAGGTGGAAGCATATATGATTGGAGAATCTCAATAAGATAAAACAAAATATACATCCTAATACAAAAATTATGGAGCCCAAGATCTGTCTTTCCCAAATCTTGCTTATGCTTTCTTCTACCTTGCTAAAGTTAGAGATAGACCATTTCATGGAGATAATTGGTTAGTTTTGCACCGAAAGGCGCGCCCTTAAGCGCGCAATTTGCAAGAAATGCCTCGACAAGCATCGAGGATTATGATTAATCTATGTTAGTGTTTTCCATTGCTAGGCCCATATCTTCTAAGTGGAGAATAATTAGACATAAGCATTTCATATGGTATGCTAATATATGAGATATGAATGCTAATGTAATGCTAAATATCTACTTGCCTATGCCCCAAGTAGGCGAGAAAAAGAAATAGAATCATAACAAGATGATAATAAAGATTTTTGGTGTATTAATGGAATAGTCTATCATTAGTATTATATGAAACCTTAAAGAATGGAATAATCTATATTTATCTTTAGTTTTCTCTCCTAACTTTGAAGTAATATAAGATCTTCCATAATTCGTACTATAAGTACTAATAATATAAAGGAAAAACATAAATAAATTGCGCCCGACCGACCTTTAATATATTTGGATCTTAGATATTTAGAGAAAGAAATGCATAAAATATATATATTTTTTCTTTTGAGCAAATAAGAGAAAATTAAGTCACAAATTAATATAACTCTCTCTCTACTCGACTAACTATCAAATTAACCCTAAAGAACTTTGCTCTTTTCAATATTTTCTCTTTCACATTCAAATTACTGTTAAAATGTCTTATTTGTCGGATATCATATGACACATTCAAACCTTCTTTGAATTTTTTTACCAAACAACTTCTAATAATTTGGAAGTTGTGTGGTGATGTAGCAGTGTATTACTAGCTAGTACTACTCCAAATTAATAGAATAATAATTCAAGTCAACTTCGACCAAACTCCATATCTCACTGCTTGATGCATTCTTACGATCGATTTGAACCCATAAATTTATTGAGCTAAAAGTAAACTCTACCTATCTTTTTCTTGGCAAATTAATTGAAATGTAAATAAGTAACTAGTAGATAATCTTTCTCGTTTCCCAAACTCTCTAATGCAACAATGTTTTTAATATATATATATATATATAGCAAGAATATAGTTTTTATGTTGCTAAGGAAATCGAAATATAAATATTTATTGGAGCTTCGAATTTAAAGCCTGTTCTAAGTATAGTTGTAGATAGTTTGGGATCCACAACATCACATGCACACGTGATTCGTAGCACGATTATCCACGCATTTGGCTGGTTGCATTTAAAAATGAGAAGTTAAATTAATGGGGACCATGACCATGTCAACTTTGCATTTCATTATTTATTGGTATTATCGTACGGGCATAACATTGGATAAACACACGAGCATAATTAATTATTATTATTATTTTTTCTTCTTATTGTTTGTTATCCTTTCACGAATATAAATGCGAAACTAGGTTAATTATTTCTTGTGAAGATTTAAAGTCACTAAGTAAGCTATCAAGGATTAGAGGAGAGATATTTTCGCATTAAGTAGTTTTCAAGTTTAGTGAATTATATCTTAAAGTCATTTTCTCTTCGATTTAATTGACTTTTTTGGGGTATAAATATGTTTTATTTTCTCATAAGTCTGCTTTCTAGTTTAGCTATATTTGAAGTTTTGGAAACTCTCTGGTCATGCAATTCAAACATACAAATATTGCCTCGAAATTCTCACACCATCGTCAGTATTAGTAGTACCTACAAAGAAGACCTATACATATACTTATATATACTCATAGTGAAGTGTATATATATATATAGAGAGAGAGAGAGAGAGAGAGAGAGAGAGAGAGAGAGAGAGAGGAGGAGTGGAAGAAGGGTTGAGGTGCGACGTGTCTACATCCTGAAGGAGACCGGCTACCGGTGAAAAAAGATTAAATTCTGGCCATGGCCGATGGCCACGAGAGTGTCCCTAACTCTGATGAGCATCGTGTGTCTATCTACAACCTTCAGGTGACCTCCGGCGAGCAGGCCGGAGGAGGCGTGGCGGCGAAGGAGCAAGACCACCTCCTCCCCATCGCGAACGTGGGGCGCATCATGAAGCAAATCCTGCCCCCGAACGCGAAGATCTCCAAGGACGCGAAAGAAACCATGCAGGAGTGCGTGTCGGAGTTCATCAGCTTCGTCACCGCGGAGGCGTCGGACAAGTGTCACAAGGAGAAGCGCAAGACGGTGAACGGCGACGACATCTGCTGGGCGCTTAACACCCTCGGATTCGACGACTACGCCGAGCCCATGAGGAGGTACTTGCAGAGGTATAGGGATGTGGAAGGCGATAGGGCTGCGGCGTCGGGGAGTCAGCACGGCGGAGGTAGGGCGACCGGCGGCGGCGGCGGCGACTAGGGTTTATGTTCAATGGCATGGAGATCTATGACTAGTACTGGTTCAAACTTCAAAGAGAGGTAGTTTTAGATTTTTCTTTTTTCTTTTGGTTGTAGAGATGAAATAGTGAGTGGCTAATTTTTGTTGTTCTGATTTGATCTGTGTGCATTAAAAAGATATAGCTCAATTTGATCAAGTTTTTGTATTGAGATTTCCCTAGAAACAGTGACATTTCTCTTTTTAGTTCTTGATCTCCTCTATAGATCTTATTGTTTATATTGAAGATTTATACTGAGATGGTTGTCTTTTAGCTCTTGAGATATACTTCTTCTAGACAATCTTTGTGCTATTTTTTTTTTCTGAACAAATTATGAACAGAAAGGAGTGATAGAGTTGCAAGTTTTTTTTCTTAGTTCATAGTAACTTCCTTAGCACCAAGGAATTAATTACTAGTGGTATTGTCTGTGATTAAATGAATTTGATTGACCTAAGATGTGGTTAGTAATACTTGTTAATTGGATGGTTGTTTACTACTTGAATTCTTGTTGATATCAAACATGCATGCAGGTAATCTATACTTAAACATGATCAGAAGACACAAATTAATGATACAAAATCTTAATCTTTCTCTTCTCATTTCTGGGATTAATCACCTATCTCATCAAAACCCTAGTTCATGGATATATATATATATACAACTACATCTAGAATAAATTTCTCCTTGACACCAGTAATGAGACATGAACATATCCTTCTCCCCAAGATAAAAGCAAGGAATTTGGCTGAGCATATTTATGCTTGTCTTTGTCTCCAAGCTCCTAGGATGCATGACAGACAGCCTTGGAGATCTATCAAACTCAACTGCATTAATTGTCTCAAATGTTTCCATTAAGTACTACAGCATGTTCCTTCCAACAACAAAAATTAAAATCTCTTGGGGAACATCAATTGATCATGCATTAAAAGATGATGAACCCTACTAGCTCTTAATTTAGTATCAGTAGATCTATCAGTATTCTGTGCCACTTTGTTATAAGAGATGTAACATACAATATATCTATATATATATATTAATCAACTGTCTTGCAGCATGATATGTTTAAATTTCACCTACTTGTTGTCACGATTTGGCCATAACAATCTTAGTGTATATCATTCTAAATAGAATGTTATAGACTTCGTGCTAACTAATGGACCATTTGAGTGTAAACTAATTAATAGAAAGTGATCACTGTATGGATTCATTCACAAAGGAAACTCGGTAAGCTTTATTATTGTATTTCCTTATGTTAGCGGGTTTGATACTTTATTTCTTCTGTGGTGTTGTCTATTGTAGGCTAAGTGAAAGACTTGTGTTAAAGAATTATCATTCTATCCTTATCTTTTGTGTATCAAAGTATAAATATTTTTCGGCTCTATTGAAGTTAATGAATTGTTCTAATCACATGATTAGACTCTTTTCTTAATTAAATTTGCTAGGGAGTGCTAATTGGATATTAAGTAATAAAAATCTATTTAGGAAAGTTTTATTTTGCTCATATCTTTCTACATAAAACTCTGTATTCGAGAACTAGTAAAGTTAGGTTTCTATGAGTCTAGCTCGAAACTTTTTATTTATAGAAAGTTCATCTTTGTGACATATTGAGTCCCTTATTAGTCTATAAATATTTCAAAATTTGAGATGTCTTCTTGACTTGCTAGCTTTTTGGTATTCACAAAATTAAAATAAACGTCTTTAGTATGATATAATTAGCAAGAACTAACAAGGCTTTCTTTAGTACTTGTGGTAGTCGTTCTTTGAATCTAATGGAGTGAAGTTCGTCTAGCTAATTCTATCAAGTCTAAAATAGAAATCACCATTGCTAGGATATCTAAGAATTTTCGAGTCATGCAACTGCACCGGCCGACGGATTATGATGCCGTGGCCGTGGGCGGCCGTCACGGGCCGGAAACAGGCAGCAGGAGAACCTCCCGCCGGTGAGACGCGCCGGCTGCGCGATGAACAACGCAGATCCCAGCGGTGAGCCCGTTGACGTGGGTGCACCCGAAGACGACGTTGGTGACCGACTCGACTCGCGCGTTTCCGTCGGAGATGGAGTCGCCGTCGTTCATCTCGATGCTGCAAGCGTATTTGGAGTCGAAGCAGTAGCAGCAGGCGGAGGTGGACCGGAGGGCGGATGGTGATGGAATAGTTACGTCGGCGGTGGTGGCTGGAGACCAATTGTGAGGTTGGGATGTGGGGCGGATGAGCTTCCGACAAAAGCCGGATTCTGGCGGCGTAGTAGCGGCGGCGGTGAAGGAGAAGGCAACGAGGAGAAGCCGTTCCTTCACTTGTAGAATAACTACTATACTAGTTTAGCTATGCTCATTTTTTTTTTCAAAATTGGTATAAAAAACTTACATCTGTTTAGATTAGTATGATGTTTGATTGTTAATAATACAGTAGCATAATTATTATATTTGAAATGATAGTTCACAATGTAAAAATAGTAATTGACAACGTATAAAAATATTAGATAAAAGATGAGAGGAAAGGAAGTAGATATTATTATTAAACTAGTATTGAGATAAACTAATGTTTAATTACTATACTAGATTAAAAAAGCTTATACTGGCATACAATTATGCTTATTTCACATACGGACGAAGGTTTAATATGTAAGATATTCTATTCATCCCGGGGATTTATAAAAACACTGTTAAGGATCCAAAGCAGTTCTTCTCATTACTACTAACTTGATTTATGGTCTCATTATTATCCTCTCTGACGTAGTGAAAGCAGTTGCATCTGGTGACACTATTGAGGAAGGCAGTGCACCAAGACTGTGAGTATCTGAGCGTAATGGCATGCTATCGAAGAAGATGAAATAAGCTTCAATGCGAATGAATTGATATGTTGATTCTATTGAATACTAATAAAGCAAAGATATCAACCTGTACAGCATACTCTAAACTATTTCAGCCATACTTGCAACACCAAGCAATGAAGGATTTACTCTCTGAACATCACCGCCCGCCGATGATAAGTGTTTGATGCTAATTGACAGGAGTTAACATTCCATCAACAGGATTGTGCGACTGATCTATAATCAAATCCCTGATCAAAAGTACTCCAAGCTAGCAAGTAGGGTAGATATGTGTATGTAGTATATCCTTCAGAATTCGCAAGGCAATTCCATCCTTAGGCCACCTGCAAGTAGGGCATATCTTGTGCTCATGCACAGACCAAACAAAGCTTCATTAAAATGAATACTACAGCACAGTGAATCTACATGTAGCAGGAGAAGTGAGAAGCATTATAGCTAATCAAATCTGCAGATGAGGAATCAAAAAATTCGATCAACAGCAGCTTCAACATATCCCCAACCATCTTCAATATCAGGCCCCATCCAATAACCAGATATAATTCCACTGGAAATTGTGGCCAAACAAGTGCCAATTGCGATGCAAAAATGTCTGCTTGGCATCACTATATTAGCAGAGCGTCCGAAGTCCTTGCCAAATTTCAAACTAATCCACTTTTCTTGTTTGAAGTACTTCAAAGCTGCAAACATATGTGCAGATAAGTGTCAAGGCAAGTTTATACATTTAAGGAAAGGACATGCCGATATAAGAGCAGGGGCTTACAGTCGCATGATTCATGTGGTACTTTTTCTACAACTTGTGATTCCTGCCAGAAGAGTCAGGAATTTATCAGCGCAATCAAGGATAACAAAATGCTATCTGCTTTAACCTAACTACATACAGAAACTTAACTACAGAAAAAAGAGCACATCTTGACGGGTAAGAAATTAGAAGTACATAACAAATGCAGGAGTATGCAAATCAGAGAAGAAGACAAGAATGCGTATTCTGTTATTGCCTGACTGATGGATAACAGGAGTTAACAGAGCATCCTCCATTATTTATACAAGATATCGATTTCCCTAGGTCTTGGAGTATAGAAACGAGTTGACTAAATTTTTCATTCATCTGTCATAAGACATCCAAATCCAGCATTCTGGAAAGGCAAATTATCTTGAATCTTGTATTTCAGGACAGTAAAAGATACCTTTGCACATGTAGATATATTCATTCGAGTTTATCTCAAATGGTCAAATCATCAACCTTTCCATTCTTCTTGCTTAAAAGTTACTCCCAACCTCTCCCCTAGAGATTTATTTTCCTTCAAATTTGTAAGTTGGAAACCCAAATCCCCATAATTCTTGATCTTTGGAAGAGAAAGCCCCTTACTTTGGTTGGGTAAGATTTGAAAATTCAGTAATTCAGTTGCAAAGTAAATAATGATTTTTTTTTAATTTGCTTTTTCCTCTTTGGACATCCAACTATTCCAACGCCCTCTTGTTAAAATATGGCCAGAACATAATGTTCTCATCATTCATCAAGCCAAGGATTTCATATCCCAGGCATAACCCAATCCAGGTACCTTGCTGGTATGGAATTGTACAAGCGGACAGAACAATATGGTGTGTGTTAGACTATATGGCATAGCTACCATTAATAGTCAAATGCCTATTATTATATATACATGAATCAAGTTATCAATTGAATTACTTATCAAGACAACATTAAAGGAGACAACTTGAGATAGCAAGTCATGCATAAAACCAGTGTAGGATCAGCATTTCAATTATATGCATTTAGAGAAGAGAAAGCTGCCCAGGAGATAACAATGTTACATTGAAAGACTCAATAGCACAATTCTAGATCCCAAGGTTAAAGTTACTGTAAGGTGGGAAAACAGGAATTGCTCCATCTGAAACAATCCTTATAAGTCTATAACAAAATATTGCAAAACATACAGGTATGTACACTGATATGCAGTAAATATGGAAAATTTTATGTAAAGTAAAGCCATTAAAACACTTAGTAAAGATAAACTGTTTCTGTAAGCAAAACAAGGCCAAGCTAGTTAGTATCTTTCATAATTCTGTGTTGAAATCACTACAAGCCCTTTGATATAGCTATCACCAGGATAGATATAATTTTAAGTCTCCTATCATTGATATAACAATTTTGTTCCCAACAGTTCACTACTGCAGTAGCCCTGCAATGATTCATAGAACTCATAGAAAGACAACCACCAAATTCAAGCAAGATACTACTCCATGAATTAAATAACTCAAAAGAACACGGATATCCTTAAAAGACAAAAAATACTATAAGCCCATTGGGACATCCGAGAAAGGTTCAATTGTAATTCTCATATCGAGACATTAGTGTTACAACATTATAAATATTAAATAGGAGGGTGAAAGCTTAATTTTTTTTTTACAAAGTAATCTATATCTATCTCCTTGAGAATCGATCGGGCAATCATGTAACTTCTAGATTGAATACTGTCTAGAACTATCAATAATGTTGTACAACACAGTAACTCAGAAGTCAGAACATGAGAAGACCTAGTTGGCTAAAAGTAAGAATTACCTAGCACTAGTGTAAAATGTCCACTATACTTCACCCTAATTGATTGCACCAAAAGCTTAACAACAAAAAGATTAAGCCTTTATGCTCCCATTAGCTAGATTTCCTAATCAAGATAACATAACAATCGAAAAATATGGTTCAAAACCACCTATGCGCGTGAAAATGCTTATACTTGTTAAGTACATATACCACCAAAAGAGTTCCAAAAACTTGCAACAGTCAAGGTGCGTGTGAACTAAATTGCATAAAATTATCTGAAGTATGAATTCTAAGGCGACTAAGTTGCAGAAAATTTAGTTAGAGAGCACACACACACACACACACACACACACACACACACACACAAAAAATCGGGTTTGGCTCGAACATTCCAACTACTTTAATTACCTCCTTTGCGGCGGCTGTCGGGTTATGAGGAAGGAGAGAGGGCAAGAAGAAGAGCCTGCAGATTGCACAGGCCATGAGAAAGCCTTCTTTTCTAATGGTAAGAGTCGTAGAGACGAGGGAGAGTGGGGTTTTTGGAGACGAAGATAACCCTTTTGCCTCGAAAGGCGGCGTTTTTCATTCTAATACCTTTCTGGAAAGCGAAACTTCCAATTAACCCCCTATATTTTGGTAATTTTATGGTCACAGCCCTCTACAGACTACTGTCTACTGGTAATCCGACCCTTCTATTTTCTTAAATTATCATATGACACTCCACTGGTATTTTTGGATTTACCAAAATATTTTCTAGAGTTAAATACATTTTATTCCGGACCAAAATTATCTCCTTAAAACTTTGCTCTGTATCACTACATCTCCTTACAAAAATTGCTAACAGATTAAAAATAGATATTCAAAGAAAAATTCAAGGTGTGTTAACTTTGGATGGATATTTGGATAACCTAGCAATTAAATAAAAGGTGTAAGATATAGAAAACAAAATTTTAGAGGGAAACTAATTTTGGTCAAACTATAGGGACAGATAAAATGTTTTTAACACAATTTTCTAATATGAAAAACTTCCTTTAAATTAAAGAGAATGAGATAGACATTTGCAAAATTGCATCACAATTTTTATCGTATCATCCTAAACATATGGAATTCAAGGGTTTCACGTTCGAAAGCAATATTGGAATAATCCATAAGTAATAGCAGTGTATCATATATCACATCATTCCATAAAGAGTTACATTATGTGGTACGATGAGATAAATTAGTAATTAATAGCTGTTCAAACGAAACGTAACACAGCAGTCATTAGCTGGAGCACCAGAATATTGGAGTAATGCTTCATCCATTCCAAGATTGACTCGAAAAGTTTCTCTTTTTTTCCTACGATAATTGTATGGGAACAGTATCAGTGAATCAAATCAACAAACAAATCTATTCTTGTTTTCTTGTTACTCTATTGCAGGTAAATCTCAGTTGCTCCTGTCATTGCATTTCAAACTTGTTACTCTCTGCAACCTGAGAATAGCAAATAGACAAAAGTTAATGACCATAAATGGAGATTATTATCAACAATGGCCCTCTGACAAGAATTATGCGGTGATGAAATTTAAAGGTGATTTATCAACCAGCTAGCTACTAATGAGCTACTGTCCTGTCCTGCCACATATCCTACATTACCAGCTAAACAACAATCAGATTGAATTTAGATTCGGATTCTACTCATACATAAAACCAGACCAAAAACCAAAATTCAAATGTGAATGATTTTAATCCAACAGAAATAAACATATACTAGGGCAGATGCACAAGTACAGGTCAACGCCATGTAAGAACTGCATCAAGTTTGAGTGTTCAGGTAAAAAGAATTTATCATCCTTAAAGGTCTTCAAACATCTAAATCGAAAATGCAGCATGTTACCATTGATAACCCATTAAACAGTTACAATATTTATAGCATAAATCTGATCCTCATGTGACCATTCCACATGAATATGAAATTTCCGTGACAAATTCCTTTAGCACTTTTACATATTAAAATTACAAATCTTAATTTACAGAGCAGACTATTTTACTGGCCACTGGTTGACAAGCCTCTAGAACATGAAGTTAGTTTACAAAGATTTATTAATTACAAGGGTATTTCAAATCTTGTAACCATTTGATGCATCACAGTGTTGTTACCACACACTCCAGATGTTCAAAATCATAAGAATGTACATCCAATGTAACTAAGGCTTTCAAATTTGTTGGAAGCAATAGCAAAAATTTACTCCCTTATTTTCACAGCCAAATAAGATCCGTAACTTACCAATGCTCAAAAGAATCTTGCTTACAGAAAATAAAAGGTGAGAAATGGTTTAAGAGTCCATAGGTAAATCAAGGATAAACACACCAGTATTACTAGGTGATCAATTTACAATTGATATCCACGAAAACTTAAGACTAACCGTTACATTTTAAAACTTCAAGAAAAGAGAATTACAAGAAGAATACTAGACCTTTACCTGAATTTGATTTATTTTAGTATCAATGAAGAAATTTTAGACTAGCAAAATTTTCAATTCATTCATAAGAATATTCGTTTTTAAATTTTTTTTGTCTTTACCTTTTAGCTTCCATATACTGCTTCTTCTAGATCCTTAACTTTTTATCTTTTCAAGTAACTCCACTAATTCCTCCTCTTCCTAAATATTTCACCTTAGTCTTCCATAAATGTCCTATATTGGACGGTATCTTCTCAGGTATAAAGTGTAGGAAAATTAAGTAGATTGTCTTACCTGTTTGAGTGAAATGATGGAAGTGAACAACTCCTAGCTCAGAGTTTCTGTCAGCAGAATGAGTTGATATTTAACTCCATCCCCTGCAAAACTGTAAGAAATTTTCTTCCGGTTCAGAAACATTTATCTCATCCAAAAGTGCTAGAAACTTAAATACATGATTGTGGGCACTAATGGGACAAAAAGTTACATATTTTGAAGTCTAAACCGCTTAAATCTGCTCCAGATATAGTTGTTTAACATCCTTTACCAAAGTTCTAAAACAACCTGCAAAGATCAACTAATTGTTCTTTAGTAGCAAGTCTGAGTAATTCTATACGAAAACAGAAACAAATCACTTTAGTTCTTAGGAAACACAAGACGGAGAGAAAAAGAAAATTGCACAACCTGCCATGCCAGTTGTGCTTAGATTTTGAATCCAGTTTTCACATTGCAGTACCAGCTGAACTTCATGGAAACTGATCTATATGATTGACTGCTTAATTATGTTTCTCAAAATTTACAATAACAGGAAAAGAGACAGCATGAACACTTTATCAATTTCCTGTAAGCTAATACTCCTCCTCAAAGAAATAGATAAAACATTGCATGTAATATGGTCCCCAAATAATGAAAAACTAAAAATCCTACGAAATTTTGAATGTCCCTATAATCAATGAGCTGATGCTATTATCCATGTTAAAAGCACCAAAGGCTGCAAAGAATACAAAATTGGCAACTTTCTCTTTGTACACATTTTACAGATAAATTCTGTGAAGCCCTTCTCTGGTCAAAGGAATGCTATCGTACAAGTGAAAATTGTAATACTTGTCAACTCACGATGACAATGGCCACCCAAAGTATCTATTCACAGGGATGATGTTTCCTCAATCTTTAACAAATTAACGAGTAATAGACTCCATTGAAAGGCGTACAAGTCGTAGTAGCCCTTTGACATTGTGAAAGTTGAAATCAAGAACTCTTTTTACTGAAGCAATTCCATCGCGCCCATCCTTCTGAAAGTTGATACCAGCGGCAGCAACAGCAATCTGTGATTTCCTAGTTGCTTCGAATGCACAATTTAGATCATTTGTCTGTCATCAGATCAATTGAAAACACCCTTAGATTCTCCCTCATACTAATCATCAATCAATAATAATGCACATTCATATCATTGATAATTTGATATACCTCACTTCGAAGAAAAATTAAAGCGACAATTTAACAGGATAGAACCGTTTGGTCTAAGGTGAGACAAAAAGTTACATACCTCACTTCATTCATTTCGATTTAGTGCAATGGTTCGTTCGTGTCAAATAAAGTGTTATTTATATCTTTCTTACCAAGTTGGACCATGTAAGTTGCGGCCTTCCCCTCCCTCTCAAGGAAGTGAGGAACCTTTTATTCGAGTATGTGGCCTAGATTAGGCATGTCCAAACTCCAAACCATCTTAATATATTCTCGCATAATTTGCTGGTCATTAACTTTTGTCTAATATTATTGTTCCTTATTCTATGTTTTCTAGTAATGCCACACATCCATCTTAACATCCTCATTTCAGTTACAAAGCTAACAGAAGAATTTGGGCATGCAACATATGGTAGCTCTAGACTAGTGGCTTAGTGGATTTTACATTCTTAAGTGTTCAAATTAGTAAGAGTTACAAATGAAGAGAACTACCAATTGGGTCCTACATGTCAGCTATAAAGCATATAAAAGCAACTTACATAGTTAAGCAACCGCAGCAAGTGGGGATGGTTACGGGCACCTATTACATGGTTGCCAGCAACTTGAGGAGAATTAACACCCTTCACTAAAGCAGCCTTTCCTAATGTACTTTGGTTGTTTAAATTATCCACATCTGAGGCAGAAGAAGACGGTGATTCACCTACAGTAAAATTATGAAAATGTCAACATTTTGCATCAAGCTCCACAGGAGGACAGGAAATTGTAAGTATATGGGACATAAGAATAAATGACAGATTAATAATGACCACATAACATTTGAGGGGAGAACATCGAAGAAATTGTCATACGGATGACAAAATATTGTCCGAATGCCAAAAGAAACATTTCAAGAAAATAAAAAAGAGGGGAAATAGCCCAGCTTGAACATATTTGAAAATTTACTGAATTGACAACATCCTGCATGAACTCACAAGAAGCTCTAAGCATCAGCAAAATTTTTTATTTATTCCATGAGAAGCTTGTTCTGACTTTCTGCTTTCTGTTACATGCATCTTGCACAGAATAAAAGTTTTAAAAAAAAAACAGATTTTACCTCAACAAGAATAATAATTCTAGACAAAATTAACTCACAGAGTTAACTATTGCCATGTCTTTTGATAAGAAAAAAAACAAATATCTAAGAGGATTTTGGACTAGCAATCCTATTTTCTCAATTTTTCTAATAAATTTCTCTAGTTATAATAATAAACACCAATATTATAAATCAAGCAGGAGACCATGCCAGCCTATTATTTCTAATTAATTAGTAGAACATTAAAATAGAGAAGTTACAGTAGCAGAAAAATAAAGTTCAACTGGCAGATATTCAAGTAACCTGGTGGAACCATTTGTAGAGATGTCTGTAGTTCATATAGATCTTTACTTGAACCAGGATACTTGTAGTATGCAGCCTTGAGATAGGCCACTTCAACACACTTAAATGCCAAAGAAGCAGCAGCCATTTCCTTGTATCTCTCATATTCATGGGCACAAAATCTGTCAACATAAGCAATAGATAACCACATAGATGAGCATCAGGTGTCACTTTTAAACCATTAGTATCTCAACAATCTGCAATATAGTATGATATCACCTCTATTTTAAGAAAAGTATATGCATATCAAATGGAAACAGTAATATTGGACTAGGATGCTATCAGTAGATTCTTCACTGACAAGTACTCAGCTTAAACTAAGAATTCTCATAATAGAACATGCTCTCAATCTACAGGAAAGAGATGGAAATTAACATGTATGTCTATCTTTACCTTCATAGCCAACATATTAGTCCAGGTACACAGACACAAACACACAGAAAAAGAAAAAGAGAAAGAAGACCCACAAAAAGAAAGAAAAGCCAGAGCTCAAGTTCACAATACTCATAATTTCGAAATTATGCAGGCAATGGAACTCCGAACTCAGAAAAATCTTCTCAAAAACAGTGTGCATGCCTTTGCTTGCACCCTGAGCTTCTTGAACTTGACTTGGGACTGGAAGTAGGACTTTAAAGTACCTGTCTCCAAGGAAGTGAAGTTGGAAATTGTAAACCATTCAAACTGCCTGAAGTGAACAACCTAAAGGACTACAGCTTTTCAAGAACTGGACTCTGAGTTCTGATGCTGGGCCCCCTCCTATGCTAGTCCAAATTTAACGCTTCCCTGAGAGAAGCAACAAAATGTACCTCCCTTTGACTGGACAAACACCTTAATTGGATACAATTTAAATGGAACCAACAAGACCCAACCAATCTCACTTTTTCAGTTCTCAGTTCTAACAAAATGAATGTCTCGATCTCTTCACTCACAGCAACAAACTTTGTGAACTTGAGTTCCTGCACTATGGTAATCTAAGTTGGAGCAACCACATCTTAAAAAGATCCAGGCCAGAAACCCATATTTACAAGAATTGCAGTTAAACATCCTACCTCTCATGTTATATGCATTTGAGTTGTTAAAGCATCAGCTCTAGCTCTTAGTTGTACATCGTAGATGGACGTGGCACAACTATACTTCCAAAATTTAAATTTCCAGACCAGGAGAAAATCATTCATCAAATGTCTTTTAAATTTTATTTGGCGAAATGAAGATAAATAAACAGGTGACTATAATTAGATGTTACTTATTGCTTTAATTGCAAGAACCTTTAAGGATGTCTAATCAGCAGGACGCAAAACGAAAACATGCTTGTGGAAAGTGGAAACTTGCCAGTAGCATATGCTATGTTTATCTAATCCAGCAGCGGAAGTTAAAGTTACAACGTAAGATGATGAATTTAATAATTTATAATAACTTATAAATTCTCGGTTGTTTTCAACATAATCACAAAGAACAATATCTTTCAGATCAGAAGAAAATTGTATCCCATACTAGGATTTCCCATTGTCATTGGCCAAAGGATATAATTTGGTTTGCACTTTGTGAAAGTGAAGTTGTTGAATTGACAGCTATACTTGGAAAACTAAAACACCATGATTTAACATAAACTAAAGCTTACTCGCAGAGTTTTGCAGTCTCAGAATACATTTGCATAGACTGAGCTGCATCCCCTTGTTTCGAGCTATCAAAACTGAGAGGTTCCCAAAGGGATGCAACATCAAGAAATTTCAAGGCTGCCTCAAAGTACAAGACCGTACTTTCAAGTTCTGATCCTTCACTCTGTAAGATATAATGTATACCCAGAAACTCATCAATCAAGTAAAAAGAAGATTGCATACAGAAAGCAAAATAACAAAAAGACAATGTTAACCTTTAAACGGTTAGCTGTATGTTTCAAATCTCGAGCTTCTTTCAGGATATTATTTGCGGCAGAATGACTATCCCTTCTAATTGGACTTGAAGTGTCTGGAGGATTAGGCATTGGTTGCCTCGAACTTCTATATTGAACTCCATTCAGAATGTTAGGCTTTCTTGACTGTTTCACCATGCTAGGTGCATAAAGATTTACTTCCTCAGTGGAGTACAGTTCTGACTTTCTTTCCTTGGCAGATGACAAATCCACTTGAGGGCCCAGGTTTTGTGTTCCTTGCTTATCTCCTGTAAGTTGTGAATTATCAATTCCAGATTCTAATTCTGATCGATCATTATGATCTGAACATAATGATATGAGAACATTTTACCTTGGAAATATAGAAATGGTTTAATTTCTTCATGACTAGAGACACCACATTTAACTTCTTGTGCTACTGCTCTTGAATTAATATCCTTAGGCTGATCATGATCTGAGGAAGGGCCATCTGCAACCGAACTTTCTTGAAATCCAGAACATGAATTATCTCTTCTACCTAGACGAGAAAATTTTGCATTGTGGTCTCTCTTCCCCAATACATCATTCTTGTTTTTCTCAACAACATTATAGTCCTCAGCCCTCAGTATTTCAGGATGACTGTTATTCTCAGAAGTACAGGCAGAAGCTTCTCTAAGACAGGTGCCACCATTCTCCATAAAATAAGGATCCTTGTTTCCACTAAAGGATCCGGAAATTCTGAACTTACCAACATCAACATTAGATCTGCAGCTTCTATGTTTCTCCTTGGAACATGAAGACGATATCTTTCCTAACTTTGAGAGACTCAAACTGTCCAGACATCGGTGATCATTCAGCTTATCAATATCTTGACCATAATTTCTTTCTGGCGCTTCACCAACAAACTTGCTATCTTGATCTAATAGATTCCTATAGTCACCAACCACCTTTACCTCTTCAGCCTCATGTGTCGGCAAATCATCACGTAAAGCCTTTTCTGAAGAACCTAGCATCCCAGATTCTCCAGATCTAGGAGATTCTAAAACTTGTTGGACAAGATAAGCTGTTTCATTCCTGGACTTTCCATTACAGTTGCTTTCCCAGTCACCTTCAATATCTGAACATTTTTTGGGGCTCCCCAGGACTGATGAACCAGCTTCATCTTTTCCAACAAAGTTTCTTTTATTATAGAGGATCTCGCTGTTGCAATTTCTCAGCGGAGATGAAGAAACTGACTCTACTGGAGAGCCCCTTGCTTCCAGAAAAGAGACTTTATTTTTCCAGGAGCCTGAAATCTTTGAAGAGCTAGAAGTAGCTGCTGTAGAAGCTTGTACATAAGCCGCATCCCTCTTCAAAGAGTTTGTACAGTCCAATGCTTCTCGAGGAGGATGTTGTTGGCTCTTTCCAGCTGCTTGACCATTTTTATGTTTCACATCCCTCCTAAACACCTTACTATCAGACTTTGGTATCTTTGACTTCTTTTCCTTTAAGACCTTTTCTTTGCTAAAATGTTCTTTAGCAACAATTAGACTGTCCACTACGTGCTGGCTACTCTGCTGACCAGCCACACTGTGCTGAATCTCCTGCTGCTCTTTCACTTTTCTTCTCTTAGTAGAAAAATCCAGCTTATCGGATCTTTCCACACCTGACCTGCTAAAATGTTCTTTGTTCTCCCCATTCAAGAAAGCTTCATCTTCATCTTTGAACCTCTTACTATATGCAGATTCTCCTTTTAATTCAAACTTCTCCTTGCAGGAAGAAACATTGCTGTGTTTCTTTGCCATTGCCTTGGCAGAAGAAACATTTATCATGTCTGGGACCACCATTCCAGCTACATCTGATTCAGTGTTCCAATCTCTGACAAGATAATGTGAGTCTTCTTTATTGATTTTCTTAGATGCTCTAAAATCATCTTGATGAATAACTCTTTTGCTCTTTAATTTTGAATGCCTCTTGCTTTTTTCCATGCCTCCTGTACCAAAGTAAAACTAAAAATGTGAATATCACAAGCAAATATTTAATAGATAAAGCAAAAGAAAACACATAGGTATCCAAAAAATGAAGGAGCAAGAGCATGAACAAGGAAGCATGGCACCTCCATCTGAATAGCATCCTAGGTTCTTATGCTTCTCCTTGTGCTTGATCATCTGCTTTTCTACAGTCAAGCCCATTGATTTACTCCCATGCCCCAGGCCAGCTTTGCTCAATGAATTTGTTTCAAAAGCGTACTGATTGGCATCATGTGAAATGTTATTTTCCATAGAGGACTGCTGGTTCTTCTTTGCAGAATTTGCACCGTTGGAATTATTAGCTACAGCAGATCCATTCTTGGAACCATGTTTCTTTTTCCCAGCAGTAGTGTTACCTGGCATAGTATAATCAAGCCTTTGAGTAAGATGCTGCCCTGCTTCCCTAGCTATGCTTGAGGAAGCAACATCATGATGACCGCCTGAAACAGTGCCAAGTCCAGAGGCAGGGGCCAAGTACAGCGAATTAAGAGCTTTCGTTGTTTCCTCCTCGCTAATGCCACAACTATTCAATCCAGGTCTACATAAAAATACTCATAGATTAGGAAATAAAAGACTACAAGTCTAAATGCTGAAGAGAAGCAAAAATTAATCAGCAAAAAGAGAAAAAAACTAAAACACGAATAATGTTTTTTTGAATAGAAATGAGTATTGCAAGACAGTAGCTATGTTTATAAACTTGTGCCTTTAGCTGACATATAAATATATTTGGCCAGCAAAAAAAAAAAAGGAGCAGCTATGAAAAAGAAAGTCAAAATCATGCCCAAGTATCCATGCATGCAATTAGGAGAAACTTACAGCCAGTTAAGCAAACTGCAATGCCATTTCTTTGGAAGATTATCAGGGTTGCTCCCATAGGGTAGGAGACGCCATTTTTGACATATATCACAGCAAACCCAATGTTCCTCTATTACGACAGCAGCAGAGGGTGCTGGAGCTGCATCATTGCATGCTGAAGGCAAGGGCATTGGCTCATTAAAAGAATTCTCAGAAATTTGATGTTTATCGATGTTTTTACTGCCCGTCTCATTTTCAGGGTACATAAAATTCATTTTTTCTTTATGTTGTACCTCTAGTAAACCAGTTCCACTTTCCATCATGCCCCCAATTACTTCTCCGCAAGATTCTTTCAGTAAGTCACTACCCAATTTCCTATGGGATTTAGTTTTGATTTTCTTCACGAGCTGATCTGCTCTTGCATGAGAGACTTTCTTCTTTTCTTTCACTTCTTCAGAAGATTGAACAGCCAACATATCCTCTGAGAACTCCACCAATGGCGCAGCACTATTTTGAGTTCCCTGCTGTTCTCTTTTCTCCTTGGACAATTTGCCCCTGCCTCCTTGTTGATATGAAATAGTTTTATCAGATGATATCACATTATCCACAGATCCAACAGTCTGGTCTTTCACCATCTTATATCCTTTTGAATCAGCATTGTCTATATCAAGATTTTTCTCAACTATTGCCATGTTTTCTTTTCGTGGATCAAGATGAGAGTCATTATAGCTAATCATTTTTTCTCCTTCCAATGGCTTCTCTAGCATTATTTTATATTTCAGTTTCCCCTTCTGACGTGTATTACCATCTCTTGACTTTCCAACCTTACTACTTCCCATATATTCCATCAATTCTTGTTTGTCCCTTACAGTTTTAGGCATGCTTGTGTTGGCCTTCACTAACATGTCCTCTGTCTCCTTTGAGTATTCTAACGTTCTACCATACCCCTCTGCTGGTACTCCAGGAAATTCTTCTTTTCCCTCAACAATTCTTGAATTGGATATGAGTTGTCTGTCAAAGTGATCAGAAAGAAGACCTTGTTGTCCTGAAATATCCTTGTCAATATCACTACTAGAGATTGTGCTAATGTAATTTATGCCTCCTGAATTCTTCACATCTGCACACAGCCCTTTCTTTGCATCATGCTTTCTTCTCTTCATCTTGCTTTTCATGTCCCTCACTGGAGTCATATCAGTAGAAACTTCACATGTTCCAGGGGCACTCTTGGAAAACATGCTTGATTTGTACTTTTTGATAAAAGGTACAACCTTTTCTGTCAACTCTAGATAATTGCCTCTGAGTGGTGAGAGCAAAACCCCTTCAGGAACCGAAAAGCATGCCATGATCTGTTTAATGATTACGAAAGAAACATATTAAGCTCCTTAAAAACTAGGAACTCTTTCATGAGTAAACAAACAAAGAAAGTTAACCTTGATAATGGTCTGAGGAGATTCATCAGGCATATCACGAAGTTCAGTGGAAAGCCCATCGCTCAAATCTGGACTGTCCTCAGAGGATGAAGATGGAGAAACATCAAGGCCCAGACCGCTGTAAATAGCAGCCTTATTTTTTGCAAAAAGGTTATCAGAACCAACTTTGATGCGAACTTTCAAAGTCTTCTGATCACTACCATTAACTGGTTTACTTAGCGAATCATACTGCTGAACAGATGTCCTTTCACTGCACATACTCATACAGTTGCCCTTTCTGCCTGAATCATCTACCGGCGGCACTATTGCTGAAAGGTTATTTTGGGAACTAGAGGATCTTATGACCACCGACGAAGTCTGGTGTTCACCCTGGAAGAAAGCATTATCAGTCAACATTAAATTCGTCATCAGCAGGTAATAAGATTGCAGGACCAAGAGGGAAAATTGAAAGGAACATACCTCCAATGACATGTTACAAGGAGATCTTGAGGCATTGATGTTCGCCTCCTTAGATGGGCTCCTAGGTTGCGGTAAAACCAAAGGGGAACGTTGGTAGGTTGGTAAAAATGATCCATACCCTCCAAATTTGGCTCCTATCAAAGATCAATACATGGACACCGTCATCCAAAGACACCTTAGATACTGAAGAGATAATAAATACTCGCTACTCTGTGCCATCTTACCCAGGTTCTCTGCAGAAACTCCACCCTCAAAGTCTTTCTGGAAATGTCCCAATACATCTTGAAGTTTTTCATCCTGAAATCAATGTAAGCTGGTTTTGTAAGAAAGATACTCCTCAGAAGGAAAAAAAAAAAAGGGAAACAATGAGGGTCACCCAACTTTGCAAAGTGTATATATGTGTATCCTGTGACCATTTATGATTTATGACTCCTAAAACTACCTTCTTCCAAATTCAATAGTCAAAAGTCCTAAGAACACAAATTTATCACCACTCCCAAACAAAAAGGAAACTAATAGATGCATATTTATCAGGCCTAGGAAAAAGGCACTATTGAATATCTTTTGTAGAGTTTCTGAAGAAAAAAATGGTCTTGAAAAGAGAAACTTGAAAAGGTCATCCCTAAAAGATAACAGTCTGCACAGAAATTTAAAAATAAAATAAACAAAATGCAAAGGGTTCTGTATTCTTACTTAGGCAAGTTTCAATGCAACGTTTCCGAATTCCATCCATTTCCATAATTTTGTTCAGGAAATTAACACTACCATTCTAATCTTGACTACGGTACGGGCTTCAAGACTATGCTACGGGTTACTCTTCTAATCTTGACTATGCTACGGGCTTCAGAAAAATAGAAGTCTCATCTTTCACCCATACTAGAGACCAAAAATTATCAAGAACTCAAAATAATATGGAGCAATCAACGGACTCACAATGTAAGAGAGCGCGACGTCCGGGTCGACGAGCGAATCATCGCATGCCGAAACCTCGTTTTTATCCATCCCGCCTCTTCCTCCAAACCCTAACCTTCTCCTTTCCTTCCCATTCCTACTTCTCCCAACTGAAAGCATCAGAATTGCCCTCCCCCTCCCCCTCCCCACAAATCGCACCCAAAAAGAAAGCAACTCCACTCCAACTCCTCCTTAAGCGCTACAAGATTTAGAAAACCCCGGGGGATCAAATCAACGGCGGCGATCGGCGGCGCCGATCAGCCGCGATTCGATTGGAGATTGATCGCGGCCAACAAAACCCTAAAAGCGCGACACGGCGATCGCACAAGAGAAGGAATGGACTTCTTGTGGTTTCTTCTCTCCCTCCCTCTCTCACTCTCTCTCTCTCTCTCTCTCCCTCCCTCTCTCCTTCTCTCTCTCTCTCTCTCTCTCTGATGGGTTCGTTTCCTCGCTACTCGCTACAGAGACCGCTCTTCCGACGAGAGGAGAGACAAGACAAGAGAAGAGAGAGAGAGAAAAAACTTTTAGTTAATAATTATGTGGGCTGGTTATTTTATTATATGGACACCACACGAATGAGCACTCCAATTTTTCTCTTTTTTCGTAAGTCTCGTACAGTCGGGCCCACTAGTTATATGGCTTAAAACAGTAAGAACTGTAGGGCCAACTGGGGACCCAATAGCTCCTCGACACGTAAATATGGATGCATGGTTCGCAGCAGTAGTTCCTGCACTCGGGGATGCAGACAATCTACTCCGAATAGCTGGAAGTTTGCGTGCGGTCTTTACACAGCGTGATCCTAGCCGTTGGTTGGGTATCCCCAGTTGACGTGTCCGTTATAGCCGGTAACAGTCCAGTTTGGCGGGCGAAGAAGGCGGCAGCGGCAAACTCTACAGAGACGGGAGAAAGTGACCCGGAAATGAGACCGTCGAATAGAGAGCCGATTTCTAAGAAGGCGGTGAAGTGTTACATCGTACGTCAACACGTGGGGGTTTTGTCGGAGTGGATGGGTTGACTTTTTAGCGAAGCAATTGACTATTGTCGGAGTTGAAAGGGGCGAGTCGGTTGGAGTTGGTGAGCCGGATCCCACGTCGGTGTTCACTATTTCGATCGGATAGCGTGCAAATACGGAATAAGGAATTGGGATTAAAAGAAAAAAAGGGAATAAACCAGAGTTATTCGGATTCTTGTTAATGAAATTAAGATATCTCATCTTTCTTATCTCAACTTTTGAATAACTGAATTACCCTTCTCTAAATACAACGCTTAGTAATTTTAGTTTACAACTATTTTACTATCCTATCATAATTATAATATACTCAATAATATATTAGAATATACTTGTACTGAGAGCATTTTAATATGTGTTGTATAAGACCTCCTTATGAGGAGTCCTAATTTGACCAGGAATGCTAGTTTATTTTGTTTTTAATCTCCTAGATGAAGTAGAATAAGGTGAGACTTCTTTTAGTTAGATTAATATAATTATAAGGAATCTATTAAATAGAATTAGGAGTGTATAATTTAATTAAGAGAAGAACATGAGCTGTAGGCACTTATATGAAAAAGGTTAATAAGGGAGAAAAGAAGAAGTAGAAGAAGGTTCTTTATTTGGGCTTCTAATTGACCTTCGTGATAGAGTAGATCCTCTCAATCATATGTTATATTCTATTAAAGATTCTCGTAAAGTTTGTCGTGATAAAATTATTATATTGGGTTATATTATTGATGCTCCTTAGATACACGTTGATATATCCGAGAGGTTTGAGTAGATGTATTTTGTTTTCTTGCTTGATCGATTTTTTATATTTTCCCGTCATTTTTCGAATGTTTTTATTACATTTTTGTTTTCTATTTTATTAGTATTTTAATATCTTTCTATTTGATGAGATTAGATCATAAGTAAGCTTATGATGATTAGTCTTAAGCTGTGTATAATAAGTTGTATTGGAGTGAGGATATAGTGAATCCCGGTAATATGATATGCTAAAGTGATGTCATTTGTGATGGTAAAATATGATGAATTAAATCAAAATATTTTGTAGTTGAAAATTTTAAAAATAATCATGATATGATACTATAGTAATTATAAAACAAAATTATAATTTATATTTAAATTTAATCCTACTTTATTTCTCTAAAAAAATAATATATTTATATTAATATTAAACTAGAAGAAGAGCAATGGGCCCTTCTCAATCAAACACCCAAACAAGAAATTAAGATAAAAATTGTATTTAAGCCAGTAGAAGAAGATCATATTTTTGCTCACTCTAGACCGAGTTGGGATTTGCTTTCATTGTGGTTGCTTTTATGGGAGGAACATAGTAAAGGAAACTGGTTTCATCATTTCTTCTGCGATTAAGGTAAAACTAGAATTACCTTCTTTTTAACTCTTTATTGCTTCTTTAGTTTCCCTTGTTTTCCTTTTAATTAATTATCTTACTGATATTATTTGGGTTAATCCTTAAATTTTAACTTTATCTTGGAGGGGAAAAGAGGAAGTACTTTCAATGTGCTAAAATACCCTCTTTGAACATAATAATAATTGCTTAACTCCAACGTTCTCCCTCTCCTCCCTTCCCTTTGTCATATCCGTCTAGACTCTTCGACGAACATATTAAGGCTAAGTCTCGAACTCGATTAGTTAGTCTTATTTTTTATTTTTTAAAATATAAATTTAATTAACTATGAAAAAAAATAAAAAAATGTTTGATTACAGAACCAGTTCAGTAGTTCCTAAACTAGTTCAGAAGGGATCTCTAAACTTAAAGCAAATAATGTTTTAGAGTTTGTAAATTTGCTTGTCTAGATGAGTATAGTACCCATCACACTTACAGTAGAAGAAGGGGCAAAAAAGAAGAGATGCAGAATATCTCCATTTCCATCTTCAACTGCTCTCATGGCTGCTCAACTCACCTCACTATCCTTCTTCTCTACGACCATGCCTTCCTTAGTCACATTGTCTCTCCTCTCTCCCCTTCCCAAAAGCCAGTGAGGTCAACACCAAGGACAAATCTCTTGCTCGGAAGCTCCCTTTCTTTGTCTTCATCGACCCCCACAACATCCCCTATTGTGAGACCCACCCTTACTCTCCCCCATCTCGTTGCCGAGACATGTTTGAGACATGAAGTTTGGATTTCTAGTTTGAAATCTATTTTAATTATAATACTGAAAATTGGGTTTCTTCTAATGTTATTGTTAGTGGTATCGGGGACGGCAAAGACGGTGTAAGAAAATGAGTGTTAGAGCTCAAAAGTTCTACAGTAAGTTTTACGGATCTAAGTGAAATTATCATTAAAAAAAAAAAAGAAGTCCCTCAGGATCCGCTAACCCATGGAATCTAACTTTGGGTACGGATCCGAAGGGCTTTTCGACCCAAATCTCTCTCTCTCTCTCTCTCTCTCTCTCTCTGTCTATCTCTCTCCGCGAACCATGGTGGGCGATGAGAAGTCTTCCCATCCCTTAACCGAAGACGAGCGGCGAGCTCTTCGTGGCAGCAAATTCGCCCCTCTTCCTGCTCCTCCGCCTCCATCTCGAATCCAACCCAGGTTCCTTTTCCGCCCCCACTCTTTTCCAGATTAAATAGTTGTGCGATTTGCTCTAGCAAAATCGAGTTTTTATGGAACAAATCTGTCGATTTCTGTGCATTTTCCGCTGAAATTTATATAAATTTTGGTTTACGAATAGATTGGCTCATCCGGGAGGGCCGGTAACAACGAACAAAGCTGCAGCTTTGGCGAAGTTTCTGGAAAGGAAGCTTCAGCAACCCGATGGACTCGAGTCCATAAACCCTGACCTTCTCGAACTGGCGGTGAAGAATGCGAAGGAGACAGTAAAAGCTAGCTGTGGTACGATTTTTCTTTGCCGTAGCTTTTCGATTGTTATCACTATAATGTGAAGTTGGATCTTTAGAAACTATACAACTTCGTTGAATGATCTGGACCAGAAGGGTCAACAATTTGATTTAGTAGTTATGATGCTTGTATAAAGACACCGAAAGTTCTTTTGTTTAGAAAAATTCTAGTAATTAGAATTAATGTACTGTTAGTTTTCTTCATACTTGAGAGTGTAAATCCTGTTTCTGACTATTTGTTCTTCGATTACTTTTAGGGTTTGCATCAAAGCTCCTCCTAATTTTCTCTTGGTAGCTATCATGTACTCATTATCACATTTGCTGTAAACTGAATTAGAAATTGAGAATCATAAAATAACCGATCTGAAATAGAGGGAGAGCAAGCAAAACTCAGTGACAGTGATATTTGGTCAAAGTCCATGTTTTTTTCTTAAAAGTAACAGTGTATAAGTATTAAACCTTTCATGATATATGAACAATTGGCAGTATTCATTTTGTCTTGATCACTGTTTTGCTCACAAACTCAACCATAAGTGACATGGATTTGGGGAGAAATCAGGTGATGCTTAAATCCTTGTAGTGATCAAGCGAAAAGTCAGCAACCAGTAAAATAAATCCCATATTGTGCACAGAAAGTTACTACTTATATGAGAACAATTATTCAGTCATGTACGCACATCAAGTAGAAGATAATTATACAGCTTTTAGATAATTTGTGCTTCCAAAAAGTGGAGGCTGTGTAATCTGTTTAGAGTTTTCCTCCGTGACTTCTAATCGTTTCACTTTGTGAACACTGTTGTATCACATGATTGTACACATAACTGCGAATAAATGACCTGTATTTTTCATCAAACACAGGTGGCCCTTCAACCTCTGGGCGAGTCGTACGCCATGTTTCTTCTTTTGGGGACTCTTCTGAGGTATAGAATCAAGCATTTTTTTTTTATATAATACTTCTTACCATCAGTGATGTAACAAACTTGAAGATTTCAGGTTTCTGGAGATGATCAAGAGGAAGCAGAAGAAATGAAGAAAAAGAAAAGAAAAAAGAATAAGAAAAATAAAAATAAAAAGATGAAGGTAATGCTACTAATCTACTATATCTCTGTTACTCCAATATCCACATATTATTCTCTCTTTAATCCTGTTTCCTTCTTTAATGCAGGCCTTGGGAAGTCTCAAATCCCATAAAATTGCAAAAAAGAAAAAGTCCAAACTATGACAAAGACGGTCAACTAGATGTAGTTGGCAGGAGGAATTGAACTCCTGTTTGCTGTTTGCTAATTGGTTAGTTTAAACTTTATTTTCCAACAGTAGCAGTTGAAACTTGAAAGACAAGATCAACATTCAGGTTCATTTGATCACATTTTGATCAGGAAGCTGACAAGTGTCTATAATTGATCTGCTTGATGACTTCTACTTATGCTTGCATAGCAAATTCAATGATCATCTGATAATCTTTGGATTTCATTGCTACTTATGGAAGATGAATTGTTATATGTTAGCTTTTTAAAAGTTTAGATCCTGGAAAAGGCCAGCCAATATTCACTTATTTTTGACATAGGTTGTTAGAGATACTTATGATACAAAATGAGCAATAACATCTAGATTTATTTTTATCTCCAGTCATACATGCATAGACTGCTGAGCTGCTTACTAAAACTAGATGATACATTTAGTACTTCACGAGGGCTCAAAAGGTTAACGCTACTTATATTTTTCAAATCGGGTCAGTTTGAGGAGGTTAGGTTTTATAACTTTTTATTCCTCGCGCTTTTCATCCTGAGATATCGGGGATCCGCTTCCTTCGATGTATATTTCAGTTATGTCGCTCGTGTTGATTTCCTCTACATTAGGATTCAAGGTTATTGTAGACTTTGGATCCTTCTCCAGGTCTGTGAGTTCTGATACTGGCTCAGCCTTCTTTGCATTGGCATATATGAAGTAGAGAATTATCTGCGCCATCCCAAAGAAGAAGCCCACAATATTCGGCACCTGATTCAATACACAGGATTTAATTGTATAGCAATCAGAATAGATGAAAAATAATTGTGATCTAAGTACTGAAAACTATCAATTTAAAGAGAAACTTACTGCCACGAAGATGTCTCGGATTAGTAGGCCATAGCCAAACCATGCAATTGCACTAAGAGTGAGGAAGAAGGACAGAGGAAATGGCATATATTCTACACTTCTGGTTCTTATCACTTGCCTCTGCATAAAAAGAAGAAGAAAAAAGCATTCAATATGGTAAAATAGTATACGTGCCTTTATGATTTCAATTCAGTGCTCCTTTTAGTTTCTCTCATATATTCACACTATATTCATTCAATTTAACCTAGAGAAATTTAAGCACTGAAATTATTAAATCTATCTTATCTTATGTTGGTCGCAAAAAAAAAAATATATATATATAGTCGATTAACAACACGAACATACGATGATACTAAGAGGAGCTATGAAGACGCCGACGGCCAAGGAGGCACAGAGAACCCCGGTGATATGGAGTCGTCTACTTCCCTTCAAAAATAACAGAGTGAAAAGAACTGAAGTTCCACACAACCCCACATTTAGGAAGAAGATTATCTTCAACGTGAAAACCTGCAAAAGATAACACTAATTATGATTTTCTAATTCTTCATCTGTTAACAATAACAGAGGTCTAGTACTAGAGGGAAAAAAGAAAAAGGGATAGATTGATTACCTTAGCTTTCTTAGGGGCATATACTAGATATATTATGAGGTAAATACACTCGATGAAGCAACTAAAGACGTTAATGGTGAGCACCATCGAATCCATGGTGAGAAGTGCGTAGTACAACCATAGCATAGCACTGAGCAAGGCCACTACATAAGGTACTGAATGAAATGACTCCGTTGATCTCTTCTTACAAACTCTATAAAACGTCGGCCTTCAAAAATATATATAACAAAGTTAAAATTTAGTCGAATGTCGACAAAAAAAATGCATATCATGCATGCCAAGATTCATATTAAGATCAAAGCAAGGTAGAGCTTACACCGGGGCAAGTACCACCATGAGCGATATGAGATTACCTACAAGTTAGAAGAAAACCAACAAGAATTAGCTCTTACTGTGGTATATGCCATGCAAGTCTAGCTACTAGAAAGTATATATATATATATATATATATATATATATATGTAGAGAGAGAGAGAGAGAGAGAGACCTAAAAGGCCTGCTCCAAAAGCCAATGGGTTGTGAATATTAATGACCATTTCTCTTGGTCTTCTGAGTGCAAAGGGATGTTTGTTTGCCTACAGTCCTCCTCTCACTTACCTTAGTATTTATAGCTCTTATATTTGGTGGTGAGAAGCATTGTAATGCATGGGATATTATGTTTATCACCTGTATCGGATCATAAGATCCTAGCTTGGCGTCTTGGCTTTCCCTTCCTTCATCGCAATCTCCAATTTGCATGCTCACCTTACGCACTACCTATATATTTATATATTTATTTATATATGTAAATATATATATCACATCCTCACTTTAGATCTCTTTTCAACCTTAACATAGTTTGCACCTGACATATGTTGGCCATCATACATAATCCTTTCATGGCATTCCAAGTTTAGATGTTTTGTAGCATGCAGCATGCATGGAATGGCATGTCATGACGCATCATGAGACGTAGACACATCAACCAAGGGCTGCCGACTGCCAAGTAGAAGGTTTCTAGGAAATTCCTGCAATCACAGCTGCAAATGACTGGAATCCATTGATGGATATATATTGTCCAAATTGCACTATTATGTTTCATAATTAGTCAGTCCACTGATGTACCTTAGTCGGTTTCTATTTACCGTTCGACGACAAAGATAATAAGCTTTAGTTACTATGCATGTTTACTAAAGCATTCATCATATGTCTGTAACTCTGTTTCTTGATTAGAGTTAATTCAATTATAGCTTGTAATCTATAAAATAATATTTCTTTAGCCAAATCTATTTTATTTTGTACGTGTATCTCATCCAAACAGCATGCTTTTGGTAGTTTCTCCGTGTGTGAGATAGTGATTAGTGGTCAACAATTCTTCATGTAAAAGTAGATCAATCAATCAATCAATCGTATCTTGTCGAAATTGAGCACTAAGCTCTAGTTTAGGATTATATCTCGCCATGCTTAAGGTTTAACTTATTGGTTTTTTTCCTATTCATGATAGCTTTGATTGTTGCTGCCACTATAGAAGCCTTTCTCTAATGATTTGGCAAGGGTGGCCAACTTCACTTGGTTAAATATTGCTTATGTGTCTAATGAAGCAATTTTAGACGTTAATGAAGTTGGAAAAGTGCCCACTAGGAGAAGGAAGGAGTTCCTTACGGGGGAGAAAGAGAGAAGATTAGGTAGGTCATTAGTGCATGAAGATTTTGATGATAATATTAGATATTAGGAAAAATATTGCATGTAAATCTATATGTCTGATGATATTTGTAGCCTGTTTACAAGCATGGATGGTTATCCATTAATATAAGCTCAAGAATCCTACAAATAACTCAATTTGAACCTTGTCTCTCACATGAGATTATCCTCATATGTGACTCGATCACGTATAGATTGAAATAACTAGCAACATACAAATCATAATTATTTAGATAAAATCAAAAGAGCAAAAACCATAGTAGATCCCGCAAGCCACGATAAGTCTATTAATAGTGTACAAAAATGATTAAAATTCTTAAATACAAAAGTATATATGAAAAGAAGATACAATAAGAAAAATGTCCTCTTTCGTTGTTACTAGCTATAAAAAAAATTTAATAAAAGTTGGACTAGCGCCTCAGAAGATGGGCTACCACAAAATGCTAACTCCCGCCACGATGGGCAACCAATCTACATCAATCACACATGGATGAGTCTATTGCTCATCAAGTGACAAATATCTCTAGCAAATATCATACATGGATGAGTCTAATTACACTCAACACGAAAAATGCAAATAACAAATGTCATATTAATTCATATGACATAAGACATGCATATAATTATGTAAACTAGCACTATTCGACTCCTACATAAATCGCCTCTCGAGATCTCCCTATATCCGCCCATCACACTATATATTGGATATACCGGCCATCACCTGTACTCATTCAAAATAAATTTTCACAAAAGAGAAGATTCGTTCTAGCTTTAGAATCACCTATTAGTTACCCGCCAGACAGTTGATCAATTGTCTTACAAACCGAAGACCTTAGTCATGTGCCCATCATCATAATCACCAATAATATCGGATATCAATCATCCACACCATGGAGCCACTGAGATCAACAAAGGTGCTCTCACCTTGCACTCATCAGGTATCGCTAAATCTATATCATCATACCTCTAATTTTAATACTCTACGGGGTTTGACTATAGACTAATGACAGTATAATATCTGTCTGAGTGTGATGAACAACATATATGATTGTTTGGATTTATAGATTAGTACCTGAGCCATATTATATAATACTATAATAAATTTTTTTCTCACCTTTTACTCTAGCTAAGGAGGTATCAGATACTATCGCAGACATAGAGATTACACCTCTTATAATAGTGCACATGTGCTGGTAGCATATTATTATGTAAGAAGAATATCAATATTATCATCAGCAAGCATAATTACAAATATTAGCATCATAGAATAATATGTATTATCATAGTAAATGTAGTAATGTCAACTATCATGCGAGACATTATGTGCAGTCATCTAGGCTAACTTAACTATGTATATGTAATATATTATAGTGTACATTTAGCACAATATATATACTAACATTAAGGGAAGATAGTTAACTTGTCCTGAGTTTTCTAGTGATTGAGAGGCTACTCATTAAACACGACCCACTTTGAGGTTCACATGAGCCGGTCGACAAAATCAAACAGAAGCAAAGCTAAGAAGAATCATCTAGGTACTTGATCACCCAAAAAAAAAAAACTCAAATTCAGCCTCAACCAGGATAGTGTGATCTAGCATGACTTGGACCTCAGCCTACCCTAGTTGGACTTGACCTTAGATGAACCTAGACCGATAATTGGCCTAAGACCCATCACCCGTAGCCCATAAATATAGAAGAGGAAAATGGAGGGAGACAAAATCAAATAAGAGAGATGAGGGGGAGGTTGTGTTGGTCATAAGAAAGGGAAAGGGCACAAGATAGATGAGTTTCAATCATTGATGACCAAACTCCGACCAAGGGATTGCTTAAGCCACCACGAGGAATAAGTCGGTATTAGATAGGTCAAGTTTGTCAACATGGCATGAGGTCGCTGATGAGGTGATCTCCTATACCAATTTGGGACATCACCTCCGAGAGGACTACCGAGGCCACAGTGTGAAATATAGGCAAGTTCCACATGGTTATCTCAACGAGGGGAGGCTTGCTAATAAAGGGAAGGGTCGATTAGTAGTTGTGGGCCATCAAATTCCACTAAGAAAAATAATGACAACAAGAGGATGAAAAAACACATGCCACCCCACTGAAACTTAATACAAAAGGATATTAGATGTCTCACCGAGGATCAATCTTAAAGGCAGACATGAAATAGGATTTTGCTAAGCGACAACAATAGAAAGAAGAGAAGGACGATAATGGTTTACGTGGAAACGATAGAGGAGAAACATAATAAAATGAGGAAGGAAGGAAGAAAAGAAAGAAAGGAGAGAGGAAGCATGTGACCTTAGCATAGTGTTGCTAGTAGAATGTCACAGATAGGTAGGCCTACGTGGGGGAGGGTCGGGGTGACTTGATTTCTCTCTCTCTCTCTCCTTTAAAGTGTTACAAATAATATGGATATTGATTTTAAGATGACGATGTTATATCGATAAGGAAAATAAATAGAAAATAGCTAAAAATAGGGAATTTTGAAAAGGATTAAATTAGACAAAATAATATATAACAAATTGCAGTTTAGTTAAAAGTGAGATAATACTAAAGAAAATAGGATTGTGATATACAATAACTAGTTAAAAGTGTTATGGAGAGGCTTATGCGGGAAGGGAGGAGAGTAACTTGATCTTTCTCACTCTTTTTTTTTTTTTTTTCTAAAGTGTTGAGGCCTTATGGGTAATATGGATGTTGCTTTTAAGACGAAGATGAGGAAAATAAGTAGAAAATAACTAAAATTAGGTAATTTTGAAAAGGATTAAATTAGACAGAAAACTCTAAGAGTTGCAATTTAGTAAAAGGTGAGATAATAAAAAAAAATAGCTAAAAATAGACGATTTTGATAATGCCAACTTGATGTTATACTGATAAGAAAAATAAATAGAAAATAGCTGAAAATAGGCAAATTTGAAAGGATTAAATTAGATTGAAAATCTAACGCTTGCAATTTAGTTAAAAATGAGATAATAAAGAATAGTTAAAAATAGGCAATTTTGAAAAAGGATTGATTTAGACAAAATCTAACAGTTATAGTTTTGTTGAAAGTGAAATAATAGTAAATAGCTAAAAATATACGATTTTGATATACAGTAACTAGTTTAAAATTTAAATTCGCTAGAGGAAGGGCTTGAACCTTCGACCTTGTGGTTAACAGCCACACGCTCTAACCAACTGAGCTACTCCAGCTTATAAATTTGCAAAAATAAACCTGTATATAAATAAAAATATAAAAGTTGCAATTAAATAAACAGCTGCCGCCACCCGTGATCTTACTATCACGTGAATCGCGAGGCAACTTGGACGGCACGGAAAGAGTCCCGTTCACGGAGCCTGTTCACGAATCTCGGTGCAGTTGTGCTGATCTCCAGGTTAGACCGCTTCCACTGGACTCCCGTCGCCGGATGAGTCCGAATACTTTCCGAACCAGGACTCCCCTGAGTTTTGATGCATAATGATCACGTCTTTTTTCTCTATATATAAAACGAGGAGCCGCGAAGGCTGAGACACTTTTCTGCATGTCCTTTTAGCTTTCGATTGATATCCAATCCAAGTGAGTCTGCATCTTTGCCGCTGTAGACTATCTTTATCCACTCTGTGTTTGCCTTTTCTTTCCTTTTGTTGTTCGAATTTTTTGAGCGTTTTCCCGTATGGTGTTTTTTTTTTAACAATCCGCTTGGGTTGATGGGTTTTGGCTAGATCCTTTTATTCACTGATTTTTGTTGATATTTCTAATCGAAATCGTATCTTTGAAAAGATTGTTCTTTTAAGCACTCGTACAGAAAAAAATTTGTTTTCTATTGTTCTTCCCTAGGTTTAGTGGGTAAAATTGATGAATTTGGGATTCTTCACGCATGCGTGTGACTTGGACAGTTCTTGATAACGTTGGTGATGATCTTATGGTAATCATCTGGGTTTGCAGGGTTTTCGATTGCGTGAAGTGAAAGATGAAGAGGAAGGGGATTCTGCTCTGGTTTCTAGGCTTGTGTCTGTCACTGTCGATCGTTGTAAGTAATCGAGTAATACTTCTAGAGGGAGAACTTTTGGGCTAAACAGAAGCAATTTACGTAGTCGCGAACCATAGGGGAATCCATGATAGAGATGGAAGCATAAGAATATTCTTAGTAGTTGCAAACCATGAGACTGACTGCTTTAGTATTTCTGCCCGACTAATTGGTCATGGTATTTTGTCGTAGATTGCCAGTCAGCAAACTTGTCCAGCCAATCTTGAGGCTTCTTGTGGTGATAGCTCTTCAGATGATTGGGAAGGGGAGTTCTTTCCTGGCATTCCGAAGATCAAATATGAGGTAAGAGCTTCAATACATATGTTATAGCTTTGAGAAGCATGCTAGAATGCAGCAGCTAATTGTGAAGAATACTGTACTTACATTGAAAATATTGTTGTTGTTTGGATGATCTAGTTATAGGTTTTCAAATGTGATTATACATTTTCAAATGTGGACGAAGAATCTTATACTTACATTGAAAATATTGTTCTTGTTTGGATGATCTAGTTATAGGTTTTCATATGTGGACTGATATGCTTAATTGTAAATTCTTTATCTAATTGTCCACAGGGTCCTACCAGCAAAAACCCACTTTCTTATAAGTGGTACAATGCCGAGGAAGAGATTCTTGGAAAGAAAATGAAGGTTCATTAGTCGTTTACATGAAATCTAGTTCATCTTTCTCACTTAATGTTGTATCATATCTATATACTTATGCCTGATGGTATAGGATTGGATGAGATTTAGTGTTGCTTTTTGGCATACTTTCCGTGGAACTGGAGCTGATCCGTTTGGTGCCCCAACAAAGTCATGGCCATGGGAGGATGGTACAAATTCACTTGCTATGGCTAAAAGAAGAAGTAAGATTATTTAGTTTTGTGTTGGAATACATTTTGCAACACAGGAATGTGACTAACATCGTATTAAAATATTTGATACAGTGAGAGCACACTTTGAGTTCATAAACAAGCTTGGAGTTGATAGATGGTGCTTTCATGACAGAGATATTGCCCCTGATGGTAAAACACTGGTGGTATGTTATTCGATAATGAGTTATTTTCCTCTTTCCTGTAGGTGGGTTGTTCACTGCTGAAATGGGTCTGACAGTAGAACCTTGGGTGGAACATCAGAATTGCATTTAGTTCTGAGTATTATATCCACTCTAATTGTAAATTTGTATCTCCGATCCCTGGTGTCTGATAATGTAGTTATCCATATTGTACTTTTGCCATGAGAGTAACTGCTGGCTGTGTCTTTGATCTCTTAACCTGTTTTAAGGATTCTTATTTGCCTTTTATTGCTAATTGTTTTTATTTCACCATGAAATATGTAAAGATTCTTGTAGTTTGGTTGAGTCTAACTTGCAGATCCCAATGTGTGTTGGCTGTCACAGGAAACAAATGCTAACTTGGATGAAGTGGTTTCTCTAGCAAAGAAACTTCAGGTAAGGGTGCTGCATGTAGAACAAAACTTGAACTGCTGACTGCTTTTATCTGCTTAATATGACTCCCCCTATGCTCAAACCGTTTCTGTAATATATGAACAGGAGGGGACTAAAATAAAACCGTTGTGGGGCACTGCTCAGCTGTTCTTGCATCCTCGCTACATGCATGGAGCTGCTACTAGGTATTTCCTTTTCTTGTTTTACTTGCATTTCCAGGACACATTTACAAAAAGGTCTAAAATTCTGTAAATTGATGTTGTAGCTCGGAGGTAGGAGTATATGCTTATGCTGCTGCTCAAGTCAAGAAAGCCATGGAGGTAGGTCTTCTGGGCATTTACTATTGTTCCTGTTCCATCTTGTGCTTATATTGCTTTTGAATTTTCATAGGCTACTCACTACCTAGGAGGAGAAAATTATGTTTTCTGGGGTGGGCGAGAAGGATATCAAACTCTTTTGAATACTGATATGCAAAGAGAACTTGATCATTTGGTAAGAAATATTGCATTTCGATTAGTTGATTTACCTTACTTTTAGTTGGTGGCATACACCAAAATTTATCTTTTTAGATGATTGAATTGATGTAGATATTTTATTTTCTTCAGTTTCTACTATAAAAAAAAGTTTGAAAATTGTATCTGTATCTATTTCCTTATAAGTTTTAATTCAGGTTATCAATTTTCCAGGCAAATTTTCTTCAAGCTGCTGTTGACTACAAGAAGAAGATTGGGTTCAATGGTACTATTCATCTAGTAGTTATATTAGCCAACCTAGACTCTTTGACCATTGAATCATGGAGGTCATATATATAGTGTATTATAGATATCCTTTTTTAACCATCTCATAGTTATTCTTCTGAGGACCTATGAATAATCGAGTAATGCACATTTATCATTTGTAAATGATCAAATTATAAGCTGGTTCTGTAATATCTTATTTTGATTGATATGATTATGCTGATATCCTTCATTGATTTTGGAGATGTTGGTTGGCATGCTTGTTATTGATTCTTTTGATATTAGATGTCATAGTATAATAACATTTGTTTCTTGAACATTCAGGGACACTGCTAATAGAACCTAAACCTCAAGAGCCTACAAAACATCAGTATGTATATAACCTATAGATT
Organism: Typha angustifolia; assembly: GCF_048772165.1. Lineage (NCBI taxonomy): Eukaryota > Viridiplantae > Streptophyta > Magnoliopsida > Poales > Typhaceae > Typha > Typha angustifolia. The sequence goes on along the minus strand of NC_133252.1, from coordinate 1,190,027 downwards.
TACTTATCAATTACTCTCAAATTTGCTGTCTCAAAATTTTCTTCTGTCTGCAACAGATACGACTGGGATGCTGCAACTACCTTCGCATTTCTGCAGAAGTATGGTCTTCTAGGTATTCTTCTCATTTCATATTTCCTTTTCATTATATATATTTAACCAACTTGGTGATATAACCTGAGACCGTCTTGATTGTAATGGAGTATTCTATTTCTTGTATAAACTTGGTGATATTTCCTTTTCAATTACTCTCACTTATCTTTCACTAGGATTCCCTGAAGTATTGTTTGTTTCTGTAACAACATAAATATTTGTTCATTACAACTAATTTTATTATGCTACTCCATCTTACAGGAGAATTCAAACTGAATATCGAGTGTAACCATGCTACTCTAGCAGGTCATAGGTGTGTTATTGTCACCATTTCCCCCCAAAGCTAGCCTTATGACCATAGTTCTTGCAAGTTATTTACATCTGAATTTTGCAGTTGCCATCATGAGCTTGAAACTGCAAGAATTAATGGATTACTTGGAAACATTGATGCAAATACTGGTGATCCCCAGATTGGTATGTTTTATATTCTACCCTGAACTGTAAGATGCTATCAAATTAAATTTAGTTTCTTCATTGGGAGACAAAGGACTTGTCCTTAATGCTTGCATGTACAGGTTGGGACACAGATCAGTTCCTTACGGATATTGGGGAGGCCACTCTGGTTATGTTAAGTGTGGTTAGAAATGTGAGTTTACATGACTTCTTTTTTCTATCTTTATAATTTACTGATATCACTTATGTGTTAAAGACAATCTCAGTTTCCCTAACTGTAAATTTGTAACATAGATAAATATATTGCATATATATCATTTGTAATAATCATGTTTTTTCTAATTTGTTTTCTTTTTCTTTTTCATTTTTCCCAGGGAGGACTCGCACCTGGTGGATTCAACTTTGACGCAAAATTGTTTGTTCATTTACTCTACAGAAATCTCATTTTGGACTAATATTTTCTGTTACACATCTTTTTCCTTTTCCGATGCTTCATTGCAAGATATATTTTAGTTGACATAGAATTTGTTTCTTTTAATGATGACAGACGGAGGGAGAGTACTGATGTGGAGGACATGTTCATTGCTCACATTTCTGGTATGGACACCCTAGCTCGTGGCCTCCGGAATGTTGCCAAGTTAATTGAGGTAATTTCAGAAGAAAAAGAAAAGAAACCATCCATCATGATTTCGTCTTGCAGATTGCTGACTAGCTTGTTTTTTAAATCCAGGATGGTTCTCTGTTTGATCTCGTCCAGAAGCGCTATCAGAGTTTTAACTCAGAAATTGGGGCTTTGATTGAGGTATGATCTTTTAGACAACTTATAATAACAAGTGCAGTAAACAATCAAGGATCTTTTAGACAACTTATAATAACAAGTGCAGTAAACAATCAAGGCTAGGAATATAAACATCTTATCACTAATGGGCTTCTTTTTAACAGGCCGGCAAGGCAGATTTTGAGACACTAGAAAAGAAGGCCATGGAGTGGGGGGAACCTTCTGTTGCCTCTGGAAAACAGGTAACTGCAAAGTTTGATCAAGTTTTCTTCCTCGATTCCAATATCCATTTTGCTTAAAATGAATCTGAAATTTGATTCCTCTCATTTGTAATGCAGGAACTTGCGGAGATGATATTTCAATCTGCCCTCTAGATCAGAAAAGAGCTTCTAGTAATGAAGTGGTCCTCATCATCTGGAAGTAGGCAATGCTAATAAGCAGTTGAAGAAATAAGTAGTTCTGCAGTTGCTAGACTTTGCTCTGTTTCCTCTCCTTCAGGAGAGCAGAAGAAAACTTTTCTTTTCAGTCAGTCGTCTCTAGTTTAGTTGCTGTCTATTTTCCTGCACAAGTTATATTAATGTTTGCTGGTTGGTTGAGTTTACTATCTACCCCACATTTCTATGCCAAGCTCAAGAAATGCAGATAATTTTTCCAGCAAGGTTATCACTTTGTTAAGAATTTCATATGATGTGGAAACTATTGCAACCAGATGGTCTAAGGATTTCCCTCTGGTCCCACTAGCTTTTCACCTTGATAATATTAACAAACAAGGAGTGAACATCTGAACTAATCTGGCTCAACCTATATATATATAATGGGGGTTCCCCTTTTTCTTCCAAATAATAAAAAAAATCTGCAGCAAACAAACATTTGCAATAGGTGCCCTTACACATACTGGGAAGAAGAGAGAATCTGGTGGTCAGCCTTTCAATTATTATGTAGCAAGGAATGTTGTTTAACCAACATATTGATGAATTATTTTACTTGTCAATAAAGCAAATTCAATCTTCACATTTGAACAAATAGATGAACCAGATAGTAAGCTAAATGTACTTAATGAAACCATTCCATGGAGCATATACATGCAATTTGTTATTATTGACTCTTGAAGCATGCCTTTTGTTCTGCTATTAGACAAGTGGGCGTGTTAGTAATCGAAACAATCTATTTGCTAAATGTTACTTGCGGCCAGTTCTTTCAAGGGCTGCGTTCCTTCGCCAGTTCGCAACTGCTCTCTTGACAGTGGCATGGGCCTCATGGACTTCCGCAGCAGAGAACTTGTGCTCAATAATACCTAAAGGTCCTGGCCGCAGCACATCAATTACAGTCTCTACATCCCGCTCCAGCTGCCTGCAAAATGTTAACACGATATGAAATAGTAATAAGTACTAAATTTTGGAGATGAAAACAAGTACTCAGAGAAGGAGAAGAATATGTTATTAAATAAAGAAAGAAATAAAAGAAGAAATAGTAGGTGGTAATTCTTTTCTTTGGAAATTACAACAGATGATCAGGTACTTTTGGCAATAAATTGGGTGAACATGGGAAAGAATTGCTTAAAAAGTGAAATATTATCCTCATCATGTCTGAATCACCTCCTAACCTGGCTTAACAGAACACAGCACTAAAAGATAAAGTCAACAAATGAACAAATAAATGATGATAATGCTGATTACTGCAACTCCATAATGTATACCTGATTATTTTGGGCAGTTGCATGGTGGGTAGCCTTAGAAAAGGAAAAGTCATTGTTACGCTTTCTCCTGGTTAAATTTCCCACAGAGGGAGATGGGCCTGCAAGAAAAGAGATACCTATGCTGGTGAAACACTGTCTAGTGCCAAAATGGAAATATTTATAATGACTGACCGGAAAGATAATCTACAATAAAGTTATTTTCATTAATTTGCCAGCATGCCGATAGAATTTTTAAGTAATTTTCATCTTGTGGGCACTTACAAGTTTATCATGATAAGGCAATTGATGGTGTTTTGAGGCATAGTCATACATAACTCAAGGGGACAAATACTTTTACAGATTATTCTGGTTTAACTATATCTTGTCCAATTTCAAGACCTAGAGGGTGTCCATAATTGGGTCGGTGCTGGCCCAATTCCTCCTTTCTGGTATACATTTTCAATGGTTGGCAGCCTCCTGTCTAACATTAAGACTAAGCAGTCCTTGCCAACCTTGATAGGATATTGAAGCATATAAGAAGGCCATTGTTCTGCTAGCATCAAAGAAGGCTATTAATTTCAATGCTCTTAACATAATCTATATTGATCCCTTGTTCACATGCCTTGACTTCAAGCCGAACTGTGATATGTGTTCTTGTTGTTCCAAATGATGATCTGCCTAACTTTTCCTTCTCTAGATCTCCTTCAACAGACTTTGTTTTCTTCATGACATACATTAATAATGTTCACAGATGTATTTACTTATGAGTTAATTATGTAAAAACATGAATTCAGACAACAAAATGGACTTCAGCATACCAACATAGAAATCCAGTAGATGGAAAGCATAATAACTTCTCAAGATTCAACAGTTAACCAGCATATCAAGTGAAACCATGAAATAATAGGAGATGAACTTGTATAATTATAACCAAAGTCAGAATCTTAAAGCTTTAAAGATTATTTCAGTAAAGCTAAAAGGTCTGTTTTCAGATCATTCCTCCAAATATAAATTAAGCGAACAAAAACAACCAATTGATAAAATGCAGTGCCCAAAAGTGAGAAGTAAGCATCATCATTCAAGCCTTCTTTTTCGACAATATGTGATGATAAAGAAAGACCGCAAGATCATCAGAGCAGAAATTTCCAAGTTTCAATCTCATCAAACATACCAAACATATGAAACTCTACACATCGAACTCAAATCTACGTCTTAGGCTTATCAAAGCATCCCAAGGACCTAAAAGTATCACGAGCCCAAACATAAACAAACTATAAAATCCGCCATTTCCCCGTTAGCTCAAGCTTTTAGAGAAAGTAAGCGAAGGATTTTTCCCACGAAAATCGAGTGCGACCACCGATCCTTACACGTTGAATCCACTGGAAACGACCTCCTCAAATGGCCAAATCTTAGGGATACTACCATTGCCCTTAGTCTTTTCACTTTCCCGCACCTCGGAACGCACGCAAAGAGAGAAAAAGAAGGGGAGACGGAAAAGGAGTACCTTTCCGAAGCGGAAGGGGCGACGGAGAGATGAGTCGAGCGCCGAGGAGGGGAAGGAGGGATCGAGCGGCGGCGAGGGATTTCACTTATGGAGGATGTGGGCCTTGGGCCCGTTCGGTTGCGGGTTAAGGACAATTAGGGACAAAATGTCACCCCTCCACGAAAATAAATAAATAAATAACCCTTAATTTATCTAATTATATTACTAAGCTCCTCTGTCAGAAAAATATTAAAAAAATAACTAAATAATTAGATGGATATTTTTACTTTCCCTTCTTGTTTCATGTTAGAAATAGATTTCAAGGGAATTAGAGAAGATTGATTTAGAATTTAATATTTGGAGATGTGTTATAGATGTCACAAAAAAGGAGAGAAGGAAGATGGAGTTTCTACCTATCTGTCTATTAAATAAGTTCAAAATTTAAGAATATTTCTATCAAAATTTGTTATTAAATTGTACAAGAGTGCTGCTGACTCTTCCTCAGCTCATCTGAAATGATTTCTCCCATTTCGTAGAAGTGACTAACAGAGATTAGCAGCCTACAACACAATCAATAACAACGAAAAGTATCAAAAGTTATATTGTATTCCTTTAATTTATGACAAGAAGAAGAAATAATGCACCAGCATAGTGAATCCCACATTAGCACACGTAAGAGTGGCAAATGATTGTCACTAAAAACGTACACAAGAAAGAAAATTAATATTACACTGATTCAGTAACGCCTGCTCCTGTAATAATATTACAACAACAAAAGAATAGTGTACAAAGCAACATTGCAAACTATACTGTGTCTCTAAAGATGGAAGTGTTTTATTTGGTGTACTTTCTACAATGGTTGAAGAAAAGAATATCTCGATATAGATATATCGCACAGAAATTATATTTTACATCCTACAATTTACATCGCTGAAGAATAACAAGCCTCGCAGAGATACAGGTTAGAACAACTCGGGCATGCAAGTAGGGTAAAACCCAGCTTGTGCTGCAGACTTGGAGACTGATTGCAGCTCTTTCTGAACCTTTCTCCTCTCAAAGAACACTGGACATGCCAGAGAAGTGCATTTTACCCCACTTTCTACAATCCAATCAGCACCACCGCAGTTCCTACATATCTGCAAGTTAAAAACATTGCTGTTAGATCATCAGCAAAAATATAGTAGTACTCTTCATAAATCTACTACTAACCTTAACATTAGTTAAGTCCTTATATATAATCTTTTTGAGAGAACCATGATTTAAAAATCTAAAAAGCATCCAAGTGCATGAGACTCATCCATGCAAGATTTGCGGAGAGGACATACTGTCTTACTCTCATTTCAGCATGAGGCTATTTCCATGATCTCAATTCTCACGAATGTGTATTTGCAAATATTGTTAAATTTACAATGAATTTACAGAGATATAACTGAAGAGTAATAGCATGTCAATTTCAGCCATTCTTTCATGCTAACAGAATTATATTGGTAACTAGCAGTTTGTAATATCTTTAAATGAAATAAAACTTACAGCAGACAAATGTTGGATTTCTCTCTCCAATTTTGAAGTACTCCCAGCCACCACTGCCGCAACAAATGCTTCATTCTTTGAACAGTTATCACATAAATAGTCTGACTTCTGAGTCAATCTGCCACACAGAATACAATGCTTTGACAAGTAATAAGTATCAATTCTGCTTCCTTTTGATTGTGGCTTCTTAGGATAAACTAGACTACTATCATCACTACTGCGAAAAGATGCTGAACGAGACATGTAAGAGTGGCGTTTAGCTAATGTTGGTCGGACTGGCCTAGGCATCTCACTGAACCAACGGTTCAGGTCTACACCAAGAAGTCCAAAAACTCGTTGTAGTGCAGGAATAATTTGCTTATTGATGTAATACAAATCATTAAGTCTATATGGGGAATCAATTTGCAGAAGATCATATGGATCTACAACCATATCTATAAGACGAGCTCCAGGTTCCCCATGAATTACGACATAAGGAATTCGCTCTCCATAATGAGGCTCCGCCCTAGGATCCACCATCATTGCTTTGGTAGCGACAATTGCTGCAGGTGGTAGCGACGAACTCCTGAGACTGTAGGTACCCAAGCGGACCTCCTTTGCAAAAATAAAATCCTGAAGAGACACCTTCCCTGACAATATTCGAGTCCATTGACGCAGCACATATGACTTGACCTGCATGAAGAATACAGCAATCATTCCCAAATATGTAGAAATTATCTTACTTAGACTAAAACCATAGATATAACTTTTTTTAAAGAAAATGCCAAATCAATTGTACTGAGGTAACAGAAAAGTAACTTACTTCAGTCATATCTTGATGCTCAAAAATCAGCCTTATAGACCGCTCTAAGATCTTTGAAACAGCGGGGCATGTATCCCTGCGTACCGTCTCAATCCCTTTTGCATCAAATGTTGCATGTTTCTGATCAGTACTCTCGTAGCTATAACCAACATATCTCTTCTTAGTAAGAAGAAAGCATGGATAATAAACTTTTTCCAACTTCAAGGTAACTGGATCTGGATTCATTGCAGTTACTGCAGATGCAATCTCCTTTCCTATTCTGAATGCCTCTTCCAAAGAACGACCTTTTAGAAGAACAAACATACTAGGGGAAAGAATGCATTGAAAACAGTAAGAATTCTGGTATTCATTATGTAGTGAACAAAATAGGATTCAAGGTAGATGCCAAGTACCTATCAGTGTCACCATATACAACCCTAGCTTTCCACATAGGGTGTTCATTGACAAATGATATTGCTGTTTCAAGTGTCCTACGTCCACACTGGACAATGCTATCTGCAAGTTCTGCACAAGGCATGCGACCGCTAAAGCCAGCAGCAGTATAACCGTAAGTAACATTGGCTATAAGCTTTAAAGCAAGTTGTCGTGCATTATATATCTGGAAAAGGAGAAGTCTCATTTAACATAAAAACAATGAGATGAAACAATGATCCCCTTAAACATATGCAAGAAAATGTGAAACCATAGTTGAGTTTATGCATCACTATTCACCAGTTTATAGTTTGTGAAGGAAAAGAATACCCTTTGTAGAACTTGCTGAGAAGGCATCAACTTTTTCATTGCTTGCTTTACCATTATCCTAGTTGATAATATTTCCTCCAATAAACGAGGTAGAACACCTTTTCGGACCTGCATAACCCAAAGAAATAATTGTTGGAACATAGTTAATTACTTAATTATGTAGAATGGCATATAACTATGCTTCAGTTCAATATCTGTTTAAAAAATGAAAAAGTTGTCCAATGCATGAAGCTCCTGCCAACAAGGGGCACGGGAAGGTCAGTTATCTGCAGCATTCTCCCAATTTCTGGTGATACTATTTCCATGACTCATACCCATGACGCTATGATGCACAGAGCAAAATGTTTCTGCGACACTAAATTATCTCCATGGCAATTATGAAAGATAGGAGAATGAGTTTGAGACAATACAAGAATTTCTATCAACTAATTGTAGAACCTGATACTTAAATGCAACCGCTTGCTTCAAGTACATTAATTAAATTATGCATTATTTCACTAAAGATGTAAGGCGAATTATCTAAAGATCGTAATGATTCTTTCTTGTTTACTTGAATATACTTTATATCATTATTTGTCTCACATAGTCTTCATAGATGCTATAGTTTGTCATTTAGATTTAGCTTGTTCAGTTGTTGTACAACCATGTCCCCAATAAGCTCGCTTTGGCCTATTGGCTGCATCACCTTCCTTCACTTAATTATATTCCATCTTATCATTAATATGGTTTCCATCCTGGCAGCAGCTCGCCTTGTAGAGATGATCCACACAAGATGAATTTCATCTTGCACATTCCACTTTGAATGGATTGTCCAAAACAGACTATCTAGATTAAATTCTTTTATGTCTAAGCAAATATATTAAGGGTTTTTAACTTTTTTTAATACTTTAATTGAACCACTTATCTAGCTTGCTAGCACTATAGGTAACAATGTTTTGCACATACCCCAATTGTTCGCTTATCATAATTCACCTGCTTTTCCCCACTGCTTTGACATCCATAAGAAACTAGTCAGCTTAGCAAGTCATTTGAGACTAAGTTGTATAGAGAAAGCCCTGAAATTGTATTAGGACATCTAGATATTCTTGTTCCAGATGCGAGTAGTCACAAAGTATGCCAATTAGCAATGGTGCATATATTTTTTCCCTACATTTTCTGCTATTTAAAAGAATCAGGTTTCCTTGCTAACAAAAACAACACCTTATTTTTCAAATTTTCTAATCTTCAGCCAAGTTAAACTCACTTACAAACCTTCTTTCTCAATTCTCACATCTTCCCCAGCGACCAAGTAGATCTTCGACGACCTCGACCTCCAACGACATTCTCCGACCAAGATCCGACAACCTCCAGCGACCTCGGGTGAGTTATTTTTTTTATTTTCTTTATTTTTTTCAGTTTTTTAATTTCTCTCTTATTCCCTCTCTTTCTCCTGTTGTTGCGGTGCTGCTACACAGAGAGAGAGAGAGAGAGAGAGAGAGAGAGAAAGGGGGGGGGGCGGGGGGGAAGAAGTAACAGAGAAATTCTTTTTAAGCTATAAATTTTAAATTAATACATTTTAAAAAATTGTACGCTTCATATGTGAGTAATTTTTATTTTCTTACATTTTTTCTAAACTTTTACAAATTTTTCTATATTTAAAATTTTACATAATTAAAAAATAATTGATCCGATACAAACGGCCAATATGTATCATTTCCCGAATGGCCGATACTGAAAACCTTGCATGAGATACGAAGAATGGAGCCAACCCACCAACACCCTACCCTATCAAAGCTGGTAACTGAGGACCAATGTATATGATAAAGTTACATTTATTTATCCCCCACTTAGTTATTGACTTTCCTAATTTCTCTACAGTCAAAAGGAAAAAAGAACCAAACAAAGATGGAAAGAGACCACAATATTAGTTAGGGGATAATCATGGTATTCCACACATCTCTTAATACTTTTTCAACTGCACAATGTGAGAACATAATAAGAAAAGGAAAATAATAAAAACAATAAGTAAGCAATTTATATTATTAACTAACCACTAGTACAAGCCGACTAATAGAAATTAGCAATTATACTTCGTCAAAAGTCAAAAAGCACAATATTCCAAAGAGCTTTAACTAAGGAATTTTTCTATTTTTCTCGCAAAACGGCAACATATAAATCATGCATCATCAAGTTTCTTTTCCCATTTATAACTGTAGGAATTCAAATGCAAAAACAAAAAATGCATCTTACACATCTTACTTAAATAGTATCTGGCATGCATCTTCATTGCCAAATTTAGAAAATCAAGACGACGTTAAGAAATTTTACATTAGTTCGTTTAAGAGGGAAATGAAGGTAGACAAACAGTTTATCACCTTTGACGGCACGTAGAAGACTCCATTTGGAGCTAGCAGCAGCTGGTCCTTTAAATCAACCAAAACATGTTGATCTGGTGAATATGAGCTAACACCAAGTACATTTGTCTTCGATGGAAATACTTTTCCCAAGCATGTGCAGAAGCATAAATTGTATGCTATTATCATAGATGGATAAAGAGACTGGAAATCCAGCACAACAACTGGATCAGCATAGAACCCAGATTCTGGCTCCATCACAAGTGGTAAACACTCCATTGCAGGTTGTGATGCAACCTACAAGTTATGGAACATAAATCATGTTATCATTATCTAGATCACAATACCTCATCAAGTAAGAATGTGTTAAAACATACACACAAACAACCTCAATCTTCAGTGTATGATGCAACAAATAAAAACATATTCAAAGAAAAAGAATACCAAAAAGATGAATATATGACATGTGAGTCTAGTAGCTATCATTTGATAGTCCTTAAATGAATAGTATTTGGCAATTATTAACTCTTTCAAGTTGTTGTAAGATGTTTATTGTAGGAAGATGCCTTGCAGATACTATAAGCATCGACATCTGAACTGCCAGCCATATCTACAACTGCCAATACATAGAACACTTGGAAGGGTCACAATGAAACAGGCATGTGAAATCCACTGGCATGCAAACCATCCAAACAGAAATTCTAGAACAGGGAAAACAGAAGTGAAGATAAGACAGATGGGACGAAAGCTTTCAGACTTCCAAAACAGAAGTATTGGTAGGTGAACAAAGAGTACTTGGCTGATACACATAAAAGTCACATGGCCAATTATGAGTTTAAAAGGGAAGCGAGGTCTTCTGGCTGCCTTCATATTTCCTGAAACAATGTTACACAGAATTAGACTGCAACATAGGTATCTGCAAAGTGTTACTTTGGAGTCAACACAATGATTCCAGTGCAGATTAGTTAATTGTCTTTTCTGCAGTATAAGTCTACCAATCCAAAGCCTTGACCTATCTAAGGATGAGAAACAATTAGGTGGAAAGAAAAACCTCACTCTTTCTTGAAACCCAGGCTAAATCAACAACAAAGTGACAAACCATGCATCTAATCTACTTAAAGTTGGCAATTCCAACCCCCTCATCAACAGTGACATCTAATTAGAAGATTTTGACATTCACATTCTGGAAACTTGATATATAATCGGTAAGATATTATGTATAAGTAGGTAGTTCCTTTGCCCCCAATAAAAGATTTACTCCAAAGCCCATTCACATGTACAAGTGAATAACAAGTATGCGAGCACATACCTAATCAAGCTTCACAGAACAAACTGTGAAATAGTGAGAAATAAATAAATGATAGCATCAACGACAAACAAAATTTCAAAACAAAAAATACTGGTGATAGTGACAATGAACCTGATGGCTTCCTGGAGAGATAGCAAGATAATTTTGTGTATGGGCTAATCTTAGGAGCATAGACTCAACACGGAACTGTGAACCCCGAGATAGTACAGAGAAGAAATCAATACCAAAAACACGAGCAAGTTCAGATGTTCGATTGATCTGCAAAAGGTAAGAACAGTTTGAACATGAGACACATTCAGTGTGAAACTCCCAATCTACGAACAGCTAACTTCTGAAAATGAAAAAAAAAAAATTATGTGTACATTCTACTCTAACCCCTCAACAAAATTTAACATCAATGACCAACATCAGTGTAACCAAGCAACTTGTATCAGTATGTATTAAGCCAACAAAAGCAAGAGCAAATAGGTAAACATAAATGCAAGTGTTCCAAAGTAAAGCAGGAAGAAGGAACATTCTGCAAGGTCAGAGAAAACATAGTTGACCCCATTAACAATGGAGAGAATTTTGTGCTAGAATTTCTTGCTACACCTCACTAAAATAAGTTCCTCCCTGATGTCAGACCAAACTGAACCTCAAAACATATGCCAAAGAAAGCAAGTCTAAAAAATATGGACAAAAAAAGATAGCTAGGAGAAATGTCATAATTTACCCAAATAAGTTTGTTAAAGTACATACACAGAAGATAGTAAATTAATAAGTGGATGATTTCTTGTCAAAAGAATGAAGATAAAATGAGAGTAATGAAAAAAAAAATTCATCATTTTCTCTGCAAAGCAATCATGACTACATCACTGACAAGGAAAAGTCTCCTATAATAGGAGAGCAGCAAGATCCAAAAACCAGTAATTCATTCCAGAACTTGAAAGCCTAACAACTTTCAAGTGCAACCTATCCTTAGTCCCACCCTTATCATCGAATGAAATATGAAAATTGCAGCGCAAATGTCTTTACCATATCTAGTTGATTTACTATTTGAAGATTAAGCTTAGCCCTCTCCATAATATATTCTATGCATCGATATCTAGCTCGTCCAGGACCACTTGAAAACCATTTATTCAATATTCTGCATGGAATTAATGGTATCTTTCGCCTCAAGACTTCTTCAGCCACAGCTTCAACACTATACATATTAAGTTTAACTTCTGTACGAATGAGACGCCACAAGTTTAGCACTATCCTTCCTGTAACATGTACACCGCTGGCATGGGTACGACTCCAGTCATCCTCAACCATGTCTTCAAGAATAACATCAGCAATTGAAGTTTCGGACTGCATAACTTCAGAATCAGCAGCTGAATCATTAGCTCTTCGTTTTACCTCATGTGTTGGTATTCTGGAAATCTTTTTCAGTAAGCTTATGCCTAGATGGGCAGCTCTTTCAGCAAGAAACCCCACAGACCCACCTTGAATCTCCCATCCCATCAGAACATCTGGATCAATAGAAGATATCATGTCTGCAAGACGGTCCAAAAGATGTTTCTCTTCAAAGAAGATGAAAATTTTGACACCAGAAACTCCATCAACATTGCTACACATGAAAAGAAATTTATTTAGAAAAACATATAAACATAACAGGAGAGGAACTTTCATGCCACAAATAGAGAAACCAGATCACATTAAGAAAGTCAGCAAATGTAGCCTGAACCAGGGAGAATGATAAACCTATTCGGAACCAGCTTTGGAAATCAAGATATGAAAACAGAAACAAAATATATAGAACAATCAAAATATGATCATAAAAAAATTCCCGGGATAAAGTCAAAAACAAAGACCACTATAAAGAACACCTCGAAAGATAAGGGAAAGAATTCACCACCTGCCATCGTATCACCCTTGATGGGAAAAGGCAGCAAATCCTTGCTAATCCACTATCTGCTCTAGTCTAGGAACGACCTTTCAGTCATTTCCACATTTCAGTAAAATTAACTGCTCCATTAGATACCACTAGGAAAATTAAATATTTTAAAAAACTACAAGGTAGAGATAATAACCTAATTATCCATGTTAAATAGCCAATTACTCTAAAATCTTAAGCTATTAAAGAATTGTGGCACTTTTAGGGTCAAAACAATTTAAGAGGGTCAAGACGTGAAGTATAGATTAAATGGCTGGATGTTTTTATATGTTTATTTGCATATAGGTCTGGGTGGATTTGAACTCAGGACCTTTTGCTCCAATATAACAACCCATTGAATCACATTGGGTCATGAATCACCTATTTGACAAATTTGGTGGCGAATTATATCCTCATTCCTCAGTGAGGATATGATTCTGATTCCTTATTCACCTATATGAATCCTTTAACCGACCAAATAACAAATGTATACAGGCTTTTAAAACTTAAATGAAATAATGACTTGTAAAAAAAATCACAATCAATTTTGGAGGTTGTTTAAAAATTCTGTGAAGATGGTCACTTGTACAAAAAAGAAAAAAGAAAAACAAAAGATGGAAAGCATGTGTGTTAATAATAAGATTACAATAGGTTAAGCATATTTTAGAAGTGCAATAAGAAAAGGTATTAAGATATACAGTAAAGTTCAGCAGAGACTTTGTGGTTCTAAAAGTGCAGTCATATTCAATTCCTTCATTGTGTACTATGCAGGATAGATCAGAAACACTAACAATGAAGGTTAAAGGAGAAACAAAAAAAGCAACCAATCAACAAAGGCTTAGTTTGGCATCCGCAAAACATCTATACAGATATGACAAGGCATATGCTCCACAAACATCATTGATTGGCTCCATCAAGAAAGTAACTATCAAAACTAAATATCAGGTTCAAAATAAGCAAATAAAAAGAAATAATAGCTAGAGGAAAAAGTTAATATGTACAATCTAAAAACTAAGTTAATGCATTCTTCTTAAGAACTACAATAGGTCATTGAGTACCAGCATCTACAATGATTTGAAATTTCAATATCAATCTACATCGTAGAACATGATAAGGCAAAAGTTTTTACTAAGGCAGTCACCTAGGCAGATCTAAGCGGAGCCTAGGTACATTTTGTCTAATGCAAGTGCCTAGGCGAAGGCAGACATTTTTAAAGCAATAGACAGAATACAAAATAGATATAACACCTTTTAAATGGCACATCATTCTTTGCACACAATAATACATAAACTTCAAAGGTATGGCTTGCATCGTCCTCAACAGCAAGAGATATAATGTTGATGGCATCATGCCGAGGATCAGGACGGAGATCTCCTCTACATCCTGCAAGAACCTGCAGTCCAATTTAATAATATGTTGATAAGAAGATCTTATAAGAATGTAAACAAATTTCAGTTTCTCTAATAGACTAGTAGTTTCTAGAGACATCAGTTGTTTAACATGATATTAATGCAATAACTCTCAGTTCAAATCCTACTGTTCCAATGATATGTTGGAAGACAGATATCAACCCAACTAATGCCAATTGAAAAGATGATAGGCCTACTAATTTGAGCCCAGAAGGGTGGAGTGGACAAAAGACGTAAAAAACAATTTCCTATTACAGTTTATTTAAGAGCTTAAGTTTTTAGAGGAATCGGTGCTTTTGATACTCATGAATGATGAAACATAAATGTAGCACAAGTGATTGCATTTAATCAACTAGAAAACCAATTTACTACTTTACTTAAAAAAATCACATTCTTAATTTTACAAATCGGATCAATTGTGGAACAAACAGCTACATGTATATACAATTAGAAAAAGAAAAAAAGAAAAAAAGCGGAAAGATAAGGACCTCAATGCTCATTATCGTTAGCTGTTGTCCATGGCCCACACTAGCGGGATCACGAAATCCAATTTGACTAAGAGGGGTTAGCTCAGGTTTCTCATCCAAGAAGGATATCTGAGAGACATCATGCAAAATATCAGACGCCATCTTTTGCTTCATCTGAACACCATCTAATGTTGACTTGCTGGGAATACTGTTAACACGAACAAAGAAACTTCCAGACTGAGCAGATATATTTTTGCATTGAACAGATTTAGGCACATTGGAATTCAGATGAAGAGCAACTCTAGCTTGTAGCAAGGAAGAATCACAAGCATCTCCGAGTGTATCTTGCTGGGAGAATGATGCTTTCTCACTACAGGAGGAATCTAATCCTTCTCCACTAGCTTGTAGACTATCATTTATCTTGGATGAAGGATCTTGTGCTAACAATGAGATGCTCGTCTTAGAGCCACCTAATGTTATAGAGTTCGTAGTAAGACAAAGAATGTCAATGTCAGGGACAATAATGGAATGTAGGGGGGGAACTGCTCATACCAGAGTCATTGTTTATACAAATAGTTCCTCGCAGATCTTGAAGAAGCCATTCCTGAACAGATTCCAAGGTTGGTGGTGAAATTGCATGTGTTAGCACATACAAAATTGAACCATCATTTTGGAAGTGAGTTAAGATTCCTAGAGCAGATTCTTGAGAATTAAGGTTTCCCACGTGTTGAAATGATTCGTAACGCTTCTTCATTTCAAAGCTCCTACTGAAAAATGGAAGAGGATCATTCAATCCCTGCCTAGCAGCTGAACAAGAAAACATAAAGAGAAAAACATAAGAATTTAAAAGAAAAAAGAAACGTAACAATTTAGTATACTTCTAATTAAGAAATTAAAGTAAATATCACTATATTTGAGACCAACTTTATTTTGGAGTAGAAATAAGTCAATAACTGCCAGCACGGCATATGGTTCTTAATAAAAATATAATTAGCTACTTCATATTTTCATTAGTTAAAGTAGGCATCTATCATTCTATTGCTTGTCATTTCTTCCATTAAGAGAGGCCCGGTCAGTCATCTCTCGAAAGAGAAGACCTTCCTCAGCTCAATGAAGGGATTCAGTAAGGATACTAGGCCTAGGTTGTAAGGCCTTCTATATGGGACTTGCCTAGGCATTAGTTGGTCTATCAACCTGATTACCACTCAAAATTTGTAAGTTGTATAAGAAGACATCATGAGAAGTTGTAAGGACAACAACATCACAAAAGCCCAAAGAATTAAAGACTAAAGGATCACCACCTTGCCCAATACTACTGGGAGAGTCATCCATAATAGTATCAACTTGGTCTTTGGAGGGTGGCTGCCTGATAAAAGTCATCTGCACACATTCTAGAGAAATAAATTCAACTGGAAAAACAGTATATTATATAAGGCTTCAATGAATTGGTTTGCGAATCATGATTTGGACCCACCTGAATACCAGATTGAAGAACATTATTCTTTACTGCAGCACTTAATCCTGTAATACCTCTAAATTCTGTTCCATAATTCTTTGCAGAGACAAGGTCTCCAGCCCTGTTACTGCCAGAATTCCTATCATTAGGCAAACTCATCTGCTCTGGAAAAACAAATTCAGATGCACGTAATGCTTCACTGCAGGTTATAGAAGAAGCTAAATTCCCCTCAACACCATGATGTGACCTTGCATTTGAGAGATCATTGGAAATGGCATGGAAATCTGGTGCCACTAAACAGGAATCCAAAGTATTGTTTGCTTTGTCCTCAGGTATCATCTTAATTCTAGGACTTTCAGATTCAGTCTGCTCAGATATGAAGCAACGTTTTCTCCTCATCAAGTCCCTCACAGAACACGTAACCAAGGCCTTTCCTGCTATTCTGCCATAAGAATCTGTGCCTGCATTGACTACTGAAGCATGGTGACTCTTATCACCTTTGGATAAAGATGAGGCAGTAGAGTCCCCATGATATTCCAGCAAATTTTCAGAAGATTCAATAGAAGCAGGTTTAGTAACTTTTTCTTCCCTCTTTTTAGTGGAAAGAGGTAAAGGGCCCCATGGAAGTTCATTTCTTTCACGCTTACTAATGCTCTTTCTAGTTTTGCACTTCTTTACCAGAGAAAGTGACACTTCATCATTTTCAGTACTCATATCGATGGAGAAAGGATCACCTGATGAAGCACTACCCATATGCATGTTAACATCTAAACAAGATGTTTGTTCCTTCTGGCCTTCAGATGCTATGTCACCTTCAGCCGAATCAAGAATATCCTGACATTCCTGTTGGGAAGCACATTCATAATCCAGATGAGCTGTCTCTAAAGCAACTTTGTAGGATTTTGTTTGAAATAAAGGACTGAGAATTGCTTCATTCATTAGTTCATCATCAGTAGTCAAGTCTTCTGCAGCCTGGGAAGAGGCCAACCAGCTTAAAAGGCCAATGGCATCAGAGTCCATGCTCTACAAAAGAATAACAGACACCACATAAACTAATCAAAATAACCGTGTACCAACTTTTGAGTTTGATAAAAAAAGTGAAAAGCAAAAATTAATACCAGATGTTCCTAAAATGGTGATTGGTAAACAACTTTCTTAGAACTACTAACCAGCTCAGACATCTAGAAGGGACAAGGAATTCAAATACAACTTATCTGTATAAAACCAAAATTAGATATCATGACTTTGAAGCTGGCATTCAGTATGCATAATGAGGCCCATCGTTCTGATATGAGTCACAAAACTTGCCTAAAGAAAAGATCAACCTTATCTATAAAATTTCCTAGGGCCTCATGAATGCGACAATAGACTTCTGAATTTCAGAATCACAAAATAGTCAATAATTCAAAATTAGAAGAACTGCAAAAAAAAAAAAAAAGTTTAATAATGGAAATGAGGTAGTAAATGCACCGAATTGTTCAAATATTAAGCAAGAGATCCAAAGTTAGGCTACCAGATGATTAGGTACAAGAACCACTGTCCAATCATGATATGAGAGACAGCCAAGGAGAATTAAAAAACTCTACATAAACCGCTGCCGTCTTCACCCCTCCCTCCCTCCCTCTTCTGGTAGTACCGGTCATCTTCTAGTGTTCATAGTGCCTTCACGTGTTATGGCCATTCAATGTGGTGTTTTCTCATTGAGGCTTCATAGTGAAAGTCATAGGAAAATTGTTAGTTTAATGGATTAATGGATATGGACTAAGACATCCTAGCCAAATCAAGCTTGATAACTTGTGTTGTCAAGTGCCCAAGACATGTCGGTGCCATAGATAAGAGGAAACCAAATCATCACCCACGAGCTACACAAAAAGCTTCAAGGTCCATGGTTCACTTACATCTATGAAAAAAAAATGTTGACAAAAACAGTTTTAAGTCAAGGCTTGATCACAAAAGCCAACAATATGAAACTATCATGATAACATGAATGCTATATTTCCATAAAATTCATCAAAAATCAACTACATTAAAAAAAAAAGAAGCAACTCACAATATGTCATACTTAATAGTTAATAGTGACCATAAAAATAGTACTCAACTGCAGAAGCAAGAAACCAATAAGGCTCTCAAGGTTCTCCCAGAAACTAAAAAACTACCTTGAGATCGCCTGCTTCAACCATTTGTGACGATGATCCTTGAAGGTTGGTAGACATCAATTCTTGACATTCATAATTCATCTCAGAATGTATAGTGTCTTCATTCTCTTTGCATGAAAATCCAAATGACAGTCTTTTCTTCCAGCTTTCTTCTTCAGTACATCTGAAAGTTCCATAATTAGCATTGCTTAAATTCTTCTGCTCTGTATCTTCAATTAATCCTGCAATGTTGGTCGATGCTGTAATGCACTTCTCTAGCTTCCCAGAATCAGAAACTGCAGAAACATTCTGAAAGGATATTTTCTCTTCTGGAAGCAACTCAGATAGTGCATTTTCATATCTAAGATCATGCAAAAAACTTCTCAAAACATTTTCTGGTTGAGGTTTACTAATGTCAGGAAGCTTTACTGCCTCCTGCATTCCAGAACGTTGGAACTCCTAAAGAAAAGATAGCAAGTCAACATAACTAGAAATCAAACTTGATCTTGTTAAAATGAACAATCCTACAGAATAATCTAGACATGAATATTAGAAAACCGAACCTCCCAAATAGGTAAGAGTGATTGAACCATTTTTGTCTCTGATGTAACTTGAGAAAGAGATGTATACATTTTATATTTCTCATTGAGGATGTCTGCAAGTAAAAACTCGAGTCAAAAGCACAATTATGAATACAGCAGAAAAATGGTTAATGCTTATCCCATAAAACCAACCATCTACACTTGAGTCTGCCTCGAGCATTGAGGTACTCTGACGTCGAATTAAGTTGACTCCCGTTCTTTCAATGGTTACATGTCCACTAGCTGAATCTTCCCATAATGATGCATTTGGAACTGTCGAAGATATCCAGATTGCCGGATTTCCAACTGCATCACTATCCAAATCTGCCTAATATTAATTATTAAAGTGTAATTGTGTAGAGAGAAAAGCAGTAAACCAAAAATAACCAAGGTGACAAGCAAAATTCAGAATGACCAACCTGTAGACTAGCAGTTACAGAAACTGACTTTTCTTTCAATTTCATGAAATCCTCTACATCACATGCTATCTTGGAGTCGAAGGCGTCAGGTAATGGAGGACGAAACTTCATGTTTGAAACATGTATGTGGCTCATCCCATACAAGTTATAGTCAACCTACATCATTCCAAAGAAACTTAAGAAAAGCTCCTTCTAATGTGCTTCAAGAGAACAAAACAGACTAGACCAAATAAAGGTAATAAATTTCAACTACTGTTGACGGTACCTTAAGAAAAAAAGCACAATAATAATTGACAATATCTCAATAATCAGAAGTAAATTCTTGGATTTGAAGGACAAGGAGCAGGATGTACAGATATGATGTTCATGCTTAAAAGAGGAGGTAAAGTAAAAAAAATCAAATTTTGTATAAAAAGACTATGGCTAATACTGGGCCGAAACTAAGGGAAACTGGGTTTCAGCCACTACTTCAAATCAGTAATGGCAGATACTGATATGTACCAATATATACATATCAATATCAGCCAATACTTCAAACCATGGTCTAAATGTTACATGATTACAAATACTACAGCACTTAAAGATGTCAACACCATGTAAAGGCAGAGCGAACAGATTTCAAAATTACCATCAAAAGACTTGCAGCAAAAACCCTAATAAATAAGCATCATACCCACATAGACCATAAGATTGGAACCGGAATCCATATATCAACAACTCAATTCCATTATATTAACCGTGCAACATAAAATGAAAAATGCACTTTCTGTTATTATTGCACATTGCAACCATTGGGAAAATGAATAATGGAAGCTGTAGTTTCTTACCAGGAAATGAAGAAGATATGGAATATGAGATTCATACGGCTGAAGCATTCTATTAAGAATGGCGCCGCCCTATGCCAAATTAAACGAATATTAGTTGCAATCAATGAGCTATGCACTACTGATGACCTAAAAAAAATGTATGAGTAAATCCCATAAATATTTCCTTAGTTAAAGAAAGAATCCACTAAGTGATGAAAAACACATATAATCATGTCGTCAAAAGTATAAGAAGATTTTAGTTAACAAAAAAAAAAGAGAGAGAGAAAGAGATAAACATGTATAAAGCAGCACAGAATAGGAGGTCTACTAGCCCAAAAGTGTCATGCTGAAGAAGACAGCAGACTTCTACCTACCATCTACATCAACTCTTAAATGCACAGTACTGTAGCAAAACCAGTTCGCCGCTTCTATTTGGAAGTACGTGAATTATGACGCACAACAACAAGCCTTCTAACCAACCCTTGCTTCAACAAGGGAAATCCCATTTAAAGGGGAAATGTATCAATCCAATCAAAAGATTCAAGAAAGTCATTATTAAATACAGTAGTACAGTCACCTATTCTATTTGGAAGTATGGGCATTATGATGTGCAACAGCACCCCAAGTCAGCTCTTAACAAGGCAGAAAGAGCATTCCAACCAACCCCTTGCTTTGACAAGGAGAATCCTAGTTAAAGGGAAATATACTAATCCATTCAGAAGAGTCAAGAAAAAATAATTAGTAGATCAATCAAAAAAAATATCCAGATCAACTCAGACTAATTCACATGTATTTCTCTCCTGACGACTACAATATTCAAATTTGTAACAATTGTTTGCTGAGAAACATGTTATTCAGCAGCCTACATTTTGTTAGCATGAGAATAAAACTCTCTGAGAAAATAACAGATTTGCAACTACAAAAGTTACTATTTATGCCAAAGATAAATTAGTGCAGCAGGACAAGCCATTTGCTCTCTGCTTCTCACGATCCACCTATTCTGCCTGATCTGTCACCTCCCAAATTGTCTTCTGTTGTCAGCTACTTTTAGTAGGCAAGAGATTTAAGCCTAATCTGACAGGAACCTTTCTTCTTGTGATACTCCATAAAACCCTGATTCTTTCGTAGATTTTACTGAATACTAGACTACTAGTTAACTATTCTTCTTCACTTCTTCTAAGACAGCGTGCCAGCACTGAGTGGTTGATATTTATTGAGCTTCTTATATATTAAAGTTTCATAATGATCATTTAAGGTAAGAAACAAAAAGAATAATCAAAAGATAAGGGAAACAAAAGTAAGACTAACCAACATACCAATAGAAGTCTTGCAGCATGAGCTACTTCCTGAGGATAATATCTTTAGTTCCATCAAGGAAATTCATGAAAGGAAATAGGTGATCTAGCCAAACATATTAAAACTAAGAAAGGTAAAGTGAAAACAATGGCCCCTAAAAGGAGATAATATTTATACTATATAAGATGCATTCTGTAAACAGAAGTACGGCAGGGAGCTAAACAAATTAATCCACAGCCTACAGACACCGAAGAACAATAGAATAATATATGGGCACACGCTATCGACTTCCATAACCTCAACACCTCAGCGAAGCAACACAATTTTTTAACTAATTCACAAATTAAAGGAGAACCAATAACTCTGTGTTCTAGAGGAGATGGAGCAAACATTCTCTGCACCCAATATACTATCTGATCTTATCAAAAACTGATTTACTGATATAGGTAGTAGAGCTATTAAAAAGAATAAAAACTCAAAGAACAGAAAAAAGAAAAGAGGTCCTTCAGGTTCAGGGAACGTGTGCTGGACCTTCTGGTGCAATGTAGTGATGTATTTCTTATCATTAGGACTAACAAATTCTTCCATAGTATCATATACTAGATAAGCATGAGAACAAGGACCTCACCAGATTATTACATAGCTGATAGCCTGATACTACTAACAGCCATGTGTATGGAAGAGCAAATAACAACAAAAAGATGCTCGGAGACGTAATTCTTAAGGCATAGCATTGATAGAAACAATTTAAAACGAAAGGAAAGGGATGAGGATACAAGTAAATCTTTACAAAAAACTCTTCCATAAAATGATAGCCATATAGTGTTTTAGCCCGAACAAGGTTATATCCATGAACGTGTTGCCTTTTTGACGCACTTCGCATCTGAAAAATTTATTAAAGTTCATAACAAACTTGAAAGACAAATTATACAAAGTAACAGATAGAATTTAAAAAAAAATGTGTAAGCATACCTTCAAAGCCTTCTCAATAGCATTAATAAAACCAGTCATACATTTATTGACTGCACAAGACATATAATTAAAAAGAAAAAATAGTAAGCAAAGAATGTGCGTGACCATCACATATATCCAGAAAATATCCTTTTACCATGGAACTACAAAGCAGCAAGAAGAGCATAGTGCAGTTATACTAATGAAGAACCCAACTATCATAGAATAGAAAGTAGGTTGCACTGTAACAAACACTTTAAGAGGTAGTTTTCCTGCAGCAACAGTCATGGCAGTATTTTACCATTAATGGCTGCAATTCAAAAGTAGAAGCCAAAGGGATTTCCCAGTTAGACATGGTAAACCGGAGACTTGCAGCATATGGAAGAAGGTAACTACCAGCCACATAATGATTATAGATGTGAGAAGCCCTGTACCTTACAACATAGCACATCATGATTATAAGTGCGCATAAATTCTGCCCACATCGACGAACAGGTATAGATGTCCAGTTGTCCACTAACTATTCTAAGCATGAAAGATGAAATATAAGAGGGAAGTAATGTTGAATGATACCACAATTTCCTATTATTATAGTCAATAGAATGTGGATGATCACAAAATAGAACCGTTCACAAAGGAGATTAAGAAAATCTATACTTCCCTATATTTTTTAGATGAAAACAATTTAAAAGTGAACAGTGCCATATGACGTATCATTTTAGACTTAGGACTGAGAAATTCTCTAACAATCTAAAGGAACAACAAACTAGGATTATTAAAAATTCTTAACACGATAGAAGACAAGAAATTTTGGTTACGAGATATTTTTGGCCATATAATTTCGGCTTGCAATGTCAAGGAGAGTTATTATGTTGCATGTAAGAAAGTGAAATATTACATGGAAATATGGAATAACATTCTAGATATTCCTTTTAAACAAAATACACTTTACAACATGAATTACCTTCATCCGGATCTTGAAGTAGCTCATCTGGGCATCGTACATAGAAATATGGCAAGGCCTAAAAAAAGAGAACCGGAATAAATTTCTGACACAACACTCGACAAGTCATTATGCTTGCTATATCAGATTGCACATACTGGAAAGCAGTAGTCAAGAAATAAAGAGAATAACATCCACCATGCCGTGATGTGAGCTTAAAGATCGACCTAGTATCAGAATTCACCCAATTTAAATTCACAGTCAATTGAGAATTTTCAATTTTACAAGATGGATTAGAATATCACAGAAATCAGCTACATGAAACTGGGACCTTTACAATAAAGTCAACTTCAGTGACTTGAGGTGGACTTGCCTGCATGTCTGCTATTGTAGGCTTGTTCCTCAACCACAGGAATGAAAGGAGAACCAAGGAATAAGGGATAGAACTTCACAAACATCAATGTGTTAGGAGGGTCATCTACTCTCCTACTACTTGATTGGATGCTGCTCCCAATTTCGCTTGAAAACCTTTTGACTTATGTGAACCATGATTAATTGAAAGAAACTACCTATTCTACAGAATTATCTAAATCACACGCATAAAAGAACTCAGCTATCAGAGAGACAAAGCATGCCCTGGAACCGGTGATACCATAACAGAGTCAACTAGATCATCTTTGAGGTGCTGCAATGTATTACGACAAAGACATCCCAACTATACATAAACAAAGTTTTCTAACATTAGCACAATTATATTCGGTTCTTTCTCCAAGATATTGCAGTTCTTATACCTCCGGTAATAAAATAAGACCAAACACGAGCATACACATTACAAAATACCTCCAAAACCCTTCCTTTTCTTTCCCAATTTGCAAATATCACCCCCAACAAAACAAGAACATGCCTAATTTCTTTCATATGAATCCTAGAATTTGTTGGATGGATCAGAAAGCCAAACCCGATGAACGTGAAGGCAAGTCTTCTGCCCGGCCGGCGTCGAACCAAAGATCCTTATGACCGGGACCTCCTCCGTCTTTTCCCCTGCGATGAAACCATCTCTCAAGCGTAAACAAAACCATCGAAGCAATTTGAAAACCCTGTCAATAACCCTCAACGAGGAAAGGATAGGAGAGGGGAGAGACGACCATGGAAGGGGCTGTAGCAAAAGTCGAGGTCGGGGATCGGCGGCGCCATGTAGTAGTCCAGCGAGACGATTCTTACGCTGAGGACGGGGTTCGGTTCCGGAGGCGAAGCCATTGATGAGTAGAGAGAGAGAGAGTGTGTGTGTGTGTGAAAGGCGGTTGCTTCTGGAAGTGCCGGTGCTCGTTAGATTGGGGCGTAGAGAGGGGAGCTTCCCATGTACGATTTGGAATGGCCTTGTCTTATTTATTGAGGGCAATTTTTTAAATAACACCCTCTATAACCATTATTTTCTATTAACACTCTGTCTTTTGAAGATTTTATAATTATACTATTACTCATCTATATAATTTTCATATAATACTCTAATGTTACTTTGACAAATCCTCCCTATAATTTTCATATAACACTCTAATATTATTTTGACTGATTATTATTAGTCTTAATCTATAATTTATATATGTAATTCTATTATTTAAATCACTAAAATATTATTAGAAAATTACTAATATTTACTCACCCTTATTAGATCAAGTCTGAATTGAATTGAGTCTCTAAATTACAATAATTTACAATCTGCGCAATTTAAAAAAATGAATTCGCAAATATTCATATGACGTCTAAAAAATATAAAATCAAAGAGATTCGGTAACATAATAATCTAAGTTTTTTGCCGTATAAGATTATATTTAGACAGACGTGATCTAATCCGAAGGATAGACACAAGTTATTAGAATGGGATTAATTCTTAGTTTATTTCTTATCTAGTTTTAGTTATATAAATAGGATTGATAAGAGAAAATGACTAGTTTGGTAAGCTTTTTAGTTTGATTTTTATTTAGTTTCAGATATCTTAGTAAGTTCTATTTTATTTCTTTATAAATAAGATTTTATGACTCGTACCTTATGTATGTATTTAAATTGTTTAATAAATTAGTTTTTATTTATATCCCTATGTATCTCTTTGCCTTAACTCTTTGCATCTCTAACTTCTCCCCACTTTATAGTTTTTACTTATATCTCTCTCTGTATCTCTCTGTATCTCTTTGCCTTAGTTAGCTTTTTGCATCTGTAACTTCTTCATGTTTTATACTTCTCATTCGGTCTCATCTTTCCTCTTGCCACAGCCGCAATCCAAATCATAGCCTTTAGTCGTCTCTCGCATTTTCAAGCCATCTTCATCAACTACTTAAGCTCAACTCCATTGTCACCGTCACTCCACGAAGATAAAAATAAAGAATATTATTTAAAAATTTCCTTTATATACATATATATATATACCCTTTCGGATGAACCATTTTAGGAGGGGGAGCTCGCCGTAGAGACCCAGAGAGTAGTAATAAAAGTCTTAATTTTCTTCTGTGTATTCTATGAAAAAAATTCTTAAAGAATCATCTAAAATATGGAAAAAAAAATTCTCTTCCTCTCTCTCAAATTTCATCTAAAATACTATAATAGTACTTATACATAATTTAGATAGTGTGTAGCTATAAATCACGAATAAAAGATTTTGAATACATGGATAGGAGTTTCTTATTCGTCAACCAAATTAATCTCTTGAAGTATGTCGCACATAAATCAACTTTAGAAGGTATATTGAGTAAATAAAAAAAACTATCTATTTATTTATTGAACCTACTTTGCATAGATCAATTAGTTAGTCTCATATATTTAGAGTATAATACAAGATATTAATTACCTAATTTATAATTATTAAAATTATAAAGTTACGTATGTGTTTAAAGAAGCCAAAGAAGCCAATCAAGTTGCTAATTAGCTGACAAATTTAAGTAAGCCGTTAGGATATAGTTATACCTGTACTCGTGGCAATTAAGCTCTGATATATTCTTTTTCTTAAAAAAAAAAGATTAGTTAATTTTATTTTTTAATTTTAAATTTTTAGAGAATAAACTTAAGATATTTGATTACCGAACAAGTTTAAAAGTCTCTAAATCGGTTTATAAAATTCCCTAAATTCAAAGCAAACAAGAACTCCAGACTATTTATGTATATCTTGGTCAGTGGTTATTCTTTTCTTAGTCTTATAGTATTAGTATTATAGTATTATTCTCGACACAGGAATGTGGGAGGAGAATCTAATCCATGTCGGTTGCAATATCTAGTAGACTATTCTTATCCAAAAAAATAGTATCACATAGCAGAATAAAGAGACGAGACTAAGTGTTAGAGAGAGAGAGAGAAAGGAAGAAGAAGAAGAAGAAGAAGCTTTGTCTATTAAATTTACCACGTTTTTTTTTTTACATTCCCAACAAATGGTATACCTTTCTTTGGTTGTCCTTTTTGTGTTGGATTAGTGGGCATCTCCAAAAGCTTCAATTGGGAGTAAGGGGGGGAAATGGATGTGTGATGCCATGAACCGACTATGCATGCATCATTCCTTACTAAAATTCAACCATTGTTTTTTTCCCAATCCCATGATGGATGAGTTGATGGGGGTTGGTGCTATGGTAAGGGTAATTTTGGAATTAAAAAATGTTACTTAAGATATAGTTTAATGGGTATGAGTAGGTTAAGTTCGGTTGCTCGTATTAGACTGTATCAAATAGGATGTCCGATATAATCTTATTGTCTGTATTCAATTAACCCAGAGTGTTACATGAAAGTCATAAGTAAATATTAGAATGACTCAAACAAGCGATGTTAATTAATTAGAAAAAAAAAATCATCGATGCCTTTGGTACTTTTTTTTCTTCTTTTTATGACGATAGGAAAAAATGGCTCTACTTGCTTAGACTCAAACAGGCATTTGGACAAACATTTGGAGGATTGGTCTAAAGTGTTGGATTTTCTGGTGCTCGTCTTGGAAGCTCTGAGTGTTACTTATAATTTATAATTTTTATGTTTTTTAAAACCCTTTTTTTAAACTATAAATTGATAATTTTCTTAAGGCCGAGGTGAATTAGACCCTTCTATTTCCATGTCATTTACCTTCTTAATGGGAAAAAAAGATATACCCATATTTTGTTGGATCTCCTTGAGCTCAAGGATAGACTTGATGATGTAGTCATACATGAATACATGATCCATCGTAACCCACACAATTGACACCATAAATTATTCGAGATTCCTCAAAGTGACATGGAATATAGGATGATGATGCGGCCATTGATTCCTCTAAGTATAGATTAAAATTTGAGATTAAAGGGGAAATTCTCTCACTTGATTCCTTTATGTCATATATATTAGTTGAAATTATAGATGTGAGTCAACCTTTTAAGGATAATTTTAATTTTATATACAAGAAAAAAAATTAGGAGGATAAATACTATTTTGACCTTCCATGGCCATCCATGTACCTAAAGTTTGGTCATATCTTTTGATATACATTTTAGAGATTTATGTGGCGGCTGGATGTGAAAGGTCAACTCACTGATTTTGCCACCTACATCAATTGCTACATATTTATCATCTTAAACATAATTATTGCATGGAGTAGCTATGCTAAACTAATTAATGTGGATCCTAACTCATTGGATATATGCTAATTAGATAGTTATAATAACACTCACGAATCAACTATATAAAGTTCACATATTATTTTGATGTGCATCATCAATGCCATCATCATCACCACCATCATCATTATTATTATCATCATTCTCGTCATCCAAGTATATGCATATGGACCATGATCTACTTTCCACATCCAGTGCACTTCAGTCATCGAATCACAGCCATACACACTTGTTCCAAGATTCGTGCTTTAATTGGAGAATCTCCATACCTCACCTTGGTGCTCGGCGATTCCTCTCCCCCCCCATCCGTACACCATCTCCATATTATAATTAGTAGTAATGTTATTAAATATCCCTTCTTAACCTTATCCACAAGTCGTCCCCATATATATATATATAACATTTTTTTTCTTTATTTTGTAGAAAAAGGATTAAAAAAGAAAAAAGGATCTATATGCATGATGTTACCCAGATGCATCTAAGAGATGCTCTTTATCATTACGACGTATACATCAGACCACCGCCATCCATCCATGAACATTCGTGGGGTTGTGAAATGATCAAAATGCCCTTCTTTACATCTTCTCCAGGGAGAGGATAAGTGGGGTTGGACTTGTTTATTCTCTTTCCTCATATCTTCCACCTCAGACGAATCCAAACTTACTTGCCATTTCTTTTTTAACATCAAAGACAGGCTATGACTACTCCTAAATTGATTCACTCCAAGTTATATATATATATATATATATATATATATATATATATATATATTTTTTCTGTTTGCCGGATGTTTCTACTTCTACGAAAACAAGAAATGATGAGTTCGTTGTTATAAGCAGCTCGACAATACAACACCTTAGATCAACAGCTCAATGACGCAATGATTTAACCTGTTGAATTCAGTATTTGTTAATCAACGAAGGATAAATTTTTTATTCAATCTATATCTAGCCGATAACAGAGAAGAGAGATAGATTTCATTAGCTAGAGAATCAACTATGGTGCAACTAAGCATGGCATTTATCCTTCTCTATCTACTAGCACCAAAAACAAAAACAAAAAAAGGATTAAAAAAAAGTCCACAACCTCTAAATATAATCCAGTTGATTTAAAGGTGCCAATTGGTTGCCCTCCCATTCTTTTTGTTCTACTTGCTTACCGTTGTCCATGACGTGGCCTACCATATCTTCACAAACGGTCCACTCGTCTTCTTCCACGTAGGATGCATGTCTTCCATGCATGCATTCATTCTTAATTTAATGCTATGTGAGGCACGTTAAACTAGCTAGAGAGGGCGTGCGTCCATGATGAGAAGAAAAAGCTTCATTTCATGGCAATGGCATCCTTTTTTTTTTTTTCCCCTTTCTGTGATCAATGGCCCACCCAAATGCTCTTTTCAGTAGCAAAATGGAAGGAGGGAAAAAAGAAAAAGAAAAAGAAAAGAAAAAGGATTCAAACCTTATCCAACACACAAAGGATAAGAGCATTTCTCTCATCAAACTTTTGTTGAGTGGGGTGGGCCTTCATTCCAACTATATAGTGTTAATTATGAGCTAAAACCAACCTCCCACTTTTGCATTAATCCTAGGTCATCAAATATAAAAACTCTCATAGAAGATCAATTAAACAAACCTAATATACTTGCTTAATCTCGAGGTCGGTCTAATTATCTATCGTAATAGATTCTCAGAATTACGACTAGGGTCCCAATCAAGGCAATGATCTCAGGGGCATTCCGAGAGAAAGGGGAAAGAAAAAAAAAATATCTGAAGCTATGGAAAAAATAAGATAAAATTATTCCCTTTGGTTTTTTTTTTTCTTCCTATAAAAGACTTTATATGCATCACCCTTTTTGGTCCCTTATAAATAGCTCATTTGTGTATATCTTCAAATCCATCCTTAGCTCTCAAATCTATCAACTCAATACTATCAGTCCTCAACTCTAAGGCCTCACATCATTCCTTTTTTAGTAGTACCTACATTAACTAACTTCTTCTTCTTCTTCTTCCAAGGAGTGCAGTAGATGGAGATAGTCACAAGATTGGCTTCACAAAGAGCAGTGGTGATCTTCAGTGTGAGCTCATGCTGCATGTGTCACACCATCAAGACACTCTTCATGAATGAGCTGGGCGTAAATCCTGCGGTCTACGAGCTCGACCAAGACCCTAAGGGGAGAGAGATCGAGAGAGCCCTAGCGAAGCTACTAGGTCGTGCTCCGCCCGTGCCGGCGGTGTTCATAGGCGGCACACTAGTCGGGCTAACCGATAAAGTCATGTCACTCCACCTCAGTGGCAAGCTCGTCCCATTACTGCGTGATGCAGGAGCTATTTGGCTCTGATACCATATTGAAATGCGAAGAAATAGTATAACGGAAAGAAAATAAATGTTCTAAGTTTTGTTGTCAAAGTTATATAAGCACTTTGTAATGCTTATCTTTTTTGTGAAATGTAAATGTCTGGGATATATATATATATATATATATATATATATATATATATATATATATATATATATATGTAACAGACTTTACTTGGACTAATGTTTTGTGATGTCCATGAAATATTAGGAAAGACGAAGGCAACTACTATCATACAAAGAACAAATTTTAATCATCTAAATGCTATTTCTTTCCACCAACTGCTTAAATTAAGGATAGCAATAGAAGGAATTGGATCATCACCATTATATTCTCCTTTAACTAATGAGTTGGAAATGCCATAGTAGACATTCTACTGGGGAAGTGTCATTCTATACATGTGTACAAGAAAGAGAGAGTATCTTCCATTATAACAATAATGTAGGATAAGTAACTAAGTACAAAAGAAGACCAAAATCATATCTTATTTGGTTAAATATCCAACTATAAAATCATCATTATAAACAGTCTAAAATGCAAGGTTCTAGGATCATGTAAATTAATGGTCACAAACTATGACTACATATATAAACAACTTTAGAAACCAAGAAGAAAGAAAGAAGGTGAGCTGAAATGGATAGGTTTTAGCCAATAGTGGTCTGAAACAAATGTCTAAAAGATTGAAATTTTACTTCTTTGGATTGATTCTGTTCCATTTCAAGTAAAAGAATCTAAAAGAAAATAAGAAATATATATATATATAAGATCTTGTTGCATCATAGCACACACAAAAGGCATCATTTGTTTTTGTTTACAATTTTCTTTTTTTTTAATGAAAAGAAAAGGAAAAGCACTAAAACCTAAGATGCATTCCTACAAGCAATTAATTAATTAATTAATTACAAGGGAGGGGGGAACATAAGGAATAATTAGGGTGGATAGCTCCTCTATTCCACCATATCCTGATAGCAAAAAAGGGAATAAATGTACCCATGACACACATACACACACACGCAGAGGACACGTGTAAATGTGTATGTACCTCGCAAACTTTCCTATGTGACTAAGTGTACAAATGAAAGTGTTCTCCAATCCCTTTCTAACTAGTTTTTGACCAAATTAGCCCATTGTTTATCAAATTCATTTTCACTTTTTTTATTAAAAAAAATAAACAATCAGTTTACGTATATAAATCGACGATAAGATTAATATTTTATTTCATAAAGTATTAATATGCATGTTTAATTTATTCGTATTTCTGTCTAAAATAGAATGCAGACTACCTTTGACATTAAATTTAGGGGTGATTTATTTTGATAATAAAAAAAAGAGTTGAAGATATAGAAAATTCTCATTCTACCTCGCTTTCTAGCTCGAAAATGCCGTCTTCATCGATCCACAATCATAGCTATTCTAATGCATCGGAATCTTAGGTTCCCACTCGGCTGAGTGGAATAAGTGAATTATATTCCAAAACACAAATGAATTATAATTATACCTACCATAATAAACTTGATAATAATTATACTATGTTTATAGTGAAAAATATTTTACTATTCCCTCGATAGAAACTAACACACACCCATGCATTTTTTTATGGTCATTATAAATAAATTAAGATATTTGAAAACTTTTTAGTGGAAATTATGTAAGAAAATCTAATATTTAATTTAGGCAAGGCATAAAATTGAATTACAAAAGGTGTAAAATGTTAAAAAGGCCCTAAAAGAGGCTTCAAAATGTACAGAGAAAAGCCCAACTCATTAATCCACAGCCCAAGGACCTCTTTAACACCTACCATTAATTAACCTTTACCCCCAAAAATTAGGTGCAAATTTATTTATTTTTACTATTATCAAGATTAATAGACCCTTCAAAAATAATATTTTTACAGTTTGATCCTTGTTTAGATTATTCCAATCACTGCCCACTTAGCTTACTTTTGCCCTTCTTTTCTTTTAACCTCCCATCTCTCTCTCTCTCTCTCTCTCTCTCATCTATTTGATTTCCTACTCCGCTTACATTCTACTCTTCCAGCTCGCATCATCTCTGGCTCTCGCTCTCGTTGGAACTTTGCATCGAGTTTTTATTTTATTTTATTTCTTCACTAAGAGTAAAGATCGATGATCTTGGTTGGGGTTTCTGTGATCGGATCTGCGAGATCGATGTCGGATAGGATCGATTGGGATCGTTGATGGATGTGGAGGAAGGACGGGATCGGTGGTAGGAGTCCGAAAGTTTCGATCTTTTGGGTCGGTCTTTGGAATTTGGGATGAGTTGTTTTGCGTGCTGTGGATCGTCGGGCAAGGAGGAGGAGGGGAAGAGTGGCTCAAAAGGAGGTGGGGATGTCAAGAAGGAGGGCTCGACCGCCCAGTCTTCTCGTCATGTGACGAGGGTTAGCTCAGGTAGGTCAAATTTTCGTCCTTTTTGGTGAAAATTGGATTCT
Organism: Typha angustifolia; assembly: GCF_048772165.1. Lineage (NCBI taxonomy): Eukaryota > Viridiplantae > Streptophyta > Magnoliopsida > Poales > Typhaceae > Typha > Typha angustifolia. The sequence continues at coordinate 1,157,055 of NC_133252.1, read as the reverse complement.
GTTTTTGTGGGATATTTGGTTGCTCAATTGGTCAAACGTGAATTATCCCGATGTTGTGCCTTGATTTTGTTCTGGGGATCAGATCTTTTCCCCTAACGACGGAAACTGATGTAATTCTTTCCTTTTATTTTCCAAGATGACCTCTTTTTTGTTTGAAATTTGTCTAATTTGTTAGAGATCAGAGTATTACCGTGTGATTATACTTGTCTCTTTGTGTATTCTCTTTTGTAAGAAGATAGGTGCATTGTTCTACTTGCTATAATCCTTTTCTGATTCTTGCCCAGTTAGCCTGATGTATGAGCAGTCAAAACTAGAAGAAAAATGATCAAATTTCATCAGTTACAATGATGTAAGACACATCTTGATTGATACTTCTATAATTAAAATGGTGCTACTGAATGATTTAACTTTTATGGGCTTACTCAACTACATGGTATTAATTTTTTTTAATCTCTTTATCTTTACTTGCTAATTCTGAATTGTTTGTTGGTTCTAGATAAATCAAACTCACTGGGTGGCACAGACTCCAAGAAGGATGCATCGGTCCGGAAAGAAGGAAATAGTGCACATATTGCAGCACAGACTTTTACTTTTCGGGAGCTTGCTGCTGCTACAAAGAACTTTCGACAAGATTGCCTGTTGGGTGAAGGGGGTTTTGGCCGTGTCTATAAAGGACGTTTGGAAAGTGGACAGGTCAATATCTTTAATGTCAGTTTAGTCCATTGGTTCTAGTTACTATTATTTAGCTATGCTCAAGTGAACTTACCCTTAGAATGCGGCACAATTTATCCATCTGCTAAATACTTAATTTGTCGTTACATGCCATTTCTAGTTTGCCAGAGTTGAATAATGAGATTATAATTTCTTTTAGCAGGTTGTTGCTGTGAAGCAACTTGACAGAAATGGTCTTCAAGGAAATCGAGAATTTCTTGTGGAGGTCCTCATGCTCAGTCTCTTACATCATCCTAATCTAGTCAATTTAATTGGTTACTGTGCTGATGGTGATCAACGGCTACTTGTCTATGAGTTTATGCCATTGGGATCACTAGAAGATCATCTGCACGGTCAGTTTATCTACTGTCTCCTTGTTGGATATGTTTTCAAGTTTCATATTGGTATTTTATTGAACTTTTTGTCATCTACATGGCGATGAATATTACCATGAAAATGGGCAAGTACACTAAAGAAGTAACATATTTTAAATCGTTAAATTACTTTATGGTTGCCTTCTTAAGAGATGTACTTTAGCCTGCTTCATGGTAATGTACTTTTGCTCAAAAACAGAACACAAAATGCTGAAGATTAGCAGGCCTTGCTTCAGGTCCTTCAGTTTTTGATTTGTATAAGTAACGGATATAGAAGGGCTGCAATTAATCGAGCCAATGAAACTAATAAAACACCCACATAATTTTACTCAGGGTGAAAAAAATCTCACATCCATGGAGATGCAGTTGTTCCTTGGCTATTTTAGTATTAATTCAAGGGTCAGCACACCCTACAAGAAAGTAGATGAATGTCTAAAAGGGTCAACTTCAGGGCTTGTTTTAGTCATATTATTCTTCAATATTCAAATTATATTTGTGAAATGTGATTCATAGATGCAAGTTCAATTAATTGGACTGCACATAGAAAGATATTTCAATTGGGAAGTAGTATTTTGTATTTATTATTGTTAGTGACTGGGATAACTTGCAAATTGTGAAAACCATGGTTGCCTTAACATTTCACTTATCAATCAGTTACTCTGATTGATTCCCTTGTGGTTTGCTTGTAAGAATTTAGTACATCATGAGTTCCAAAAGTCTTCTACAACTTCCTGATATGATTGTTTGTCAAATTTCTTATGCATATAATTACAAAGTCATACCATTCACTTTTTATAAGAGGCTGTCTAGTGTCTAATTTGGCAACTCGGTAATGCTTATCCAGTTATTCTATAGTTTTGTTAGCCTTGATGGAGTCAGGCTTCTTCATTTCGGAAATAGGTCATAGATGGACTCTAGTAAGTGGAAACTATAGTTACAAAAAAAGAATTGGAACTACATTTGTGGAGCTAATGGATCAACATCTTGTGAATCCTGAAGACACGGCGACACGCTGTTCTCCAATAATATGTAAAGCAGAGGGATGCTTTCCAGCAAGTAGTTGCACTTAACGTCAGTTACTTGGACACTGCTATCTACTTTGAATTTTTATCAGTACATTGCTCACACTTTTATTAGGTATTGATCATGAATAAATATGCTCATTACTTGCCTGTCATGTTAGTCAACATGGAAGAAGTGTGGCAAGAAATATCAGACAAATTGTTGTTCAATCCTGAATTATAGATGTAACAATATTTGTTTTGGTTTATGAACTCTATCTTGTATATCTTGTTTGTAATATGTTGCCTGTATATATTGTTACATATCATGGACAATTACAATATGTTGACTGATGGACCACCTCTTTGATAGATATTCCACCTGACAAGGAACCTCTTGACTGGAATACACGGATGAAGATAGCCGCTGGTGCAGCCAAGGGTTTGGAATACCTGCATGACAAGGCAAATCCTCCTGTTATTTACAGAGATTTCAAGTCATCGAACATCCTTCTTGGTGAAGGATATCATCCGAAACTCTCAGACTTTGGACTCGCAAAACTTGGTCCTGTCGGTGATAAGACTCATGTATCAACACGTGTCATGGGCACATATGGTTATTGCGCTCCTGAATATGCTATGACAGGACAGTTAACGGTCAAATCTGATGTTTATAGTTTTGGCGTTGTATTCCTTGAACTTATTACAGGCCGCAAAGCAATTGACAACACCCGGCCTACTGGAGAGCAAAATCTAGTTGCATGGGTAGGTTCTTTAATTTCTTGATTACTTCATCTAGTCTGAAGTGTTTTTGGACTAAGTTATTGGGGCAAGACTGCAATCTACAATTCTACATTATAATTATTTCCAAAAAGTATATATAAGTACTGTAAATCAAGAGCTTCTTTTGATCTTTTTTCTTGTTTCTATCTTATAGTCTCTTACTGTCAAGTTTAGCTCGCAAGTTACAAGTACCATAATGGTCTATTTATTCTTTTAGGTGGCTTTTGGTTATGGAATAACTTCCAAACTAGTTTAGTTATGTTTATTTTTTAAACTTGTATAAGAATCTTATATTGGTTTAGACTATTATGGTGTTTGGTTGTAAATCAATATAGTGGTGTAATAATTATATTTGACATGACATAGAAAGTAATAAATTTAGGAGATTTTTTAATAAATGACTAAAATACCTTTTATAGTGGATGGATGAGGAGAGGAGAGAGAGAGGAAAGAATGAGGGAAAGAATACTTGAAATGATAGTTGATTAAAGCGATATCTTTTCAAAGGCAAGGGCAAGATTGTAACTAGATTTTATTGGTAATAGTAAAATATTGGATAGAAGAAGGGAGAAGTAAGTATTAGTAAACTAGTATTGAGATAAACTGTTGTTTGAATACTAAACTAGTATAGACTTCTTTAGACTAGAATAAATTTATACTTATTCCACAACCAAATGGAGCTTTAGTGTCCTTAGGGAATCAAGAAAATCATGCTGGAAATTTAGTCTAGTGGATGATGTTATGCATTCTGTCTTGTATGTTGATTTCTTTTGTCTGGTAAATTTAGACATAAAAGGATATAACATTGTAGCGTATATCATATCCTTCCATTTATTTGACTGCAGGCTCGCCCATTATTCAAAGACCGAAGAAAGTTCCCCAAAATGGCTGACCCATTACTACAAGGACGCTATCCCATGAGAGGCCTATACCAGGCTTTAGCTGTTGCAGCAATGTGTTTGCAAGAGCAAGCTGCAACTAGGCCTCTTATTGGGGATGTTGTCACTGCTCTCTCATATCTAGCTTCTCAAATGTATGATCCAAATGCAGCTTCTGCTCAAAGTACTAGGAGTGGGTCATCTACTCCAAGGGCTAGGGAGGACAGGAGAAACATCCGGAAGTCTGATTCTCAACATGCTGTTCAATCACCAAATCAGAATTCTCCTGATTTGAGGCGGAAAGAACCTCTCAGTGGATTAAACCTTGGAGCAGATGCTGGAAGAAATGATACTGGTGGTAGTTCTGGAAGGAAAGGGGCTTTGGATGAGTCAGAAATGCAGGAATTTCAATATGACAGTCCAGTTCATGCAGGAAGGACTAGAGAAGCTCCAAATGTTGATAGACAGCGTGCTATTGCTGAGGCCAAAGTATGGGGTGAGAACTGGAGAGAGAGAAAGCGGGCAAATACAGCAGGTAGCTTTGATAGTACAAATGAGTAGTTAAACATCCTTTACAGTCAAGACCCTTCACATGGGTGCATTTGATTTTGGTCAGTCTCATAGGAGGAAATGAATTACTTGTCAGGAATCAAGGAGATCAAACTTGAGAGCGTCTCATCTTTCTGATCTTGGTTAGTCTCTGTGAATAAGGGTGAAGTTATATCTGGCCAGCTCCTGCTGATTCATAATCCATTCCTTGAGTCAGATCGGATGCCTTTTCTAGGTATCCTTCCCTCAATAGATATGAAGTGCCTTAGATCGGGGAGCATTGTTATTTATCTAGAAGAGTAAATGGTAAGAGAAAAAAGAAACAAAGGGTATCAAAAAAATTTACAATCGAAGCAATTTGAAGATATCTAATCCTTATCACAGGTCTGCTCTACATGCTGCTTGTTGCAGACTTTTCAAGGCCTTAAATACATGAGCAAGCAATAGTTTTGTCCATAAGTCGGGAACAAGATTTCCTTTAAACAACATTGGTGTATCAACATTTCATATTTCTACTGTGTGAAACTTCTGGTGTTTCAGACTCGTGCTAAAGTTGTATTCTTTCACTCTGGATTTTCTAGGTGTTCATTTCTGTCAACTTTGTTTGATCTATTGGCATGGTTTTTCCTTATTGTAAATCTATTATTGCCTACCACATTGCTGGTAGGAACTTTGGAGGCTTATAATCTCAAATATTTCTTTAAGATTCTCTGGTGTTCGTTTCTTCCATCAAAATAACTTACCAAACATTATGCGTTGTTAGAAGTTTCTTCTCAAGCTGGATAGGTGGTACATATTTGTTTTGGGAGACTTCGGCAATGTAATCTTGATTGGACGTTAAATTTTTTTCTTGATTGGAAGTCTCTCATGGGCATGACACTCAGACCTCATTAGCAAGCTAAATACTTTTTTCTTGTTCCAGCCCAATAATATATGTTTAGATAGTTAAATTTTTTTTTATGATATATGTGTATCCAGATTCGAATCTCCGGAACAGAGACACCGTTGAGTTTCTTGTTCCAGAAATTCCCAGTGTATCAACTTAATGTGCAATTAAGTCAATTGTCTGTGACTTGAATTTGGAAGACACGCATAATACTAATTGAGGCGCCCATGTGGAAGTAAAAAGAAAGAAAAGAAAAGAAAAGAAAATCCTATATTCACAATCAAAGTGACTGGATAATTGAATGCTGTGTTTTCCCTGCCTTCAATCAAATAACTCGATCTCACAGAAAATAAAATGAACCTACAGGTCCTGATGCTGAAAATAAAATTTCTTTTCCAACTACTACCGGAAAAAGGGAGTGCAAAGAAGGTTGTGTGAACACTTGAAAATATCCCATACATCACCCTGGTTCAAAGAGTGGCGTAATAATGGACAGTTTTCTTTATTATATATATATATATATTTTATATCGGACATTTACAATAATGTTGAGATTCAAGCATGAGTCTTTATATACATCTTTCCAGCTGATAACACAATTGAAGACCATATATTTCATGTACAGACATGTAATTCTTCATTTATTTTGCCTCTGAAATCATCAAGGCATCTTCAAGAGATGAACATGGTCCCCTTTTCGTAACTTTCAGCCCCCATATTTGCTAGATATAATTTGTGCTAGCTGTTTGTCTACTAGGTTGTACGATAGATGGAGCAGGTAGGTTCTTTGACAGGATAACGTTGCCAGCGAGATCCATTTGGTACTGTAGGACGCTGTAGTCCATAACAATTCTACAAGAGCCCCAAGTCTCAGCCTGCATACTGATACCATAATACTGTAGATGGTCGGAAATGCTGTTTCCACTCACAGAGCTACAAAGGGGCAGAAGGAGATTATGATAAACAAAAGACCTTACTGGAAATGCAGGGAAAAGCTAACAATTACTTTATTTATGGGGGGAGAGAGAGAGAGAGAGAGGAGAAGGTTGACATACCAGCTACAAGATGGGTCTTCACCAGAACCGTCGCAAATTTGCTCGATCGCATACACTAGACTTCCTAATCCAACATTGTGGATCCATACCTGAAATTTAAAGCAGCCTGGTAAATACTGATATATTGGAGGTATGTGAGTGTGTAACATGCATCGCATATGAAGTGGTTTCAAAAAAGGTGCATTAAATATAACACTGAAAGGGAAAAGCAATGGTCGACTCCCAAGAACTATATACTATAAGACCATGCATTAAAATGCAGAGACAGAAAAATTGACAACATAGTGATGAATTTTCAAGAGAAAAAGAGAAAAGAACGCTCCTTTTTAAACCAGTTACAAGCACTTTGAGCATTTTGCATATACCCTACTCTTCAAGTGGAAAAACACCTACTGGAGTTTGTAGAAGTATGGAAGTGCTTGTTCAAAAAGATTGATGTGTGTGTAGTTACCAACCTTTCTAACTTGATTATTAATTAGGACTATGAGTTTATTTCGATTTAATATGGCCTTAATTTGGCTCAGTTTTTTGGTAGATTAGATGGGCTAGCCTAAATAGTAGGTTAGTTATCCATGATTTCGGAGTTCTATAAACCACCTCAGTTGAGCCATGACAGCAACCTTTTGACTAGAACTAAGCAGAATTAGACTAAGGAGCCATTATGGTATTATTTTCATGCTAGATTGGATGAACTTCCATACAAACCACTTCAAATTTAGTCTAGTTGTCTTTTATTGGAATTTCTTTATCTAGCAGGCAACCTGAAAAATGCTGCAAAAGCAAACCTAGTCCAGAAAATATTATTTGGAGTTGAATCCCACTAGGCTGATTCATTCAACAAGCAATACAATTTATAACAGGGAGGACACTCTTTTTCTCCTCCCCACATCTCTCCCTCCAATATATCTCTTACAATCTCCCTTTTCCTCGCATCATACAACCTCTATATAGCCATACAGTATTGTTGCTCCTCTTTTTTCTCCCAATGACTCCTCTCCTCAGATATCCATCATATGGAATCCCTCCCTCTGTACAGAAGCCCATCTCTTTACTTCCCCAGTGCAGCAAGTCCCTCCTCCTCTTTCTTCTTTATTCTTCAACTATGCTACTGCTTGTCCAGTATAACTGTGCATGTATATTTGCTTTAACCTTCCAATTTGGTGAGACCTATGCTTAAATTCCTGTGATTCAAACTTGTTTCTAAAGTCTCTTTGCTATCATGAAACTGAAATAGTTACTGCAAGATTTCATCACGTTGGTTCTTTAAGACTTGTCTTTTAAATCATCTTCAACTGAACCCTATTTTATATGTTGAATATCCAACGAATTATCAAGAAAAAGCTGTTATAGTGTTATTCTGTTTTCTATCAGCTTTGGTTCATGAATAGAGAAATACATGATTCCTCCGATCCCTTTATGGATTGTTACTTTTATAGCAAATTTTTGTTTTGCATCAATTGGTAACGGAGAACAACTACTAACTCTAGATTGTTTTAAAGAGTTGAGCTTAGTTGGAAACTATCTGGAGCTTCAAACAAAGCACCCTGCAGAACTTCATTTTTCAGAGACATCTGAAAGACAGCATTAGCAAGTTCAAACAGGACACAAATTTTAAAGAAAAAAGAAGAAAAGAACATTGTATAGCTTTTTAGACTACCTGTGCAGAGAATGGCATATAGTGATTCATATAAAGAAGGAAATGATGTCAAGGTTGATATGCATTCAGCAAAACGATTCCAAAAGATAGGTAATAAAGTATAAAGTATATGAGAAAATCATAGCATATCTGAAGACATCAATATTGTACCTCTCTTGCAAAGTGATGGTATGTTTTCTGGGGGAAGTAAGAGTAATATGGTGGCAAATGTGGCACAATATCATGCCCATGGGTAATCCGAATTGCATGCGGTACATGTTTGCTAAAATATGAGGCAAAAACAGCATTGCCTATCCGAGGTTGCCCAAATGTCATAAGCTGAACATTTGGTATTCTATGATTAACCTATAAAAAAAAGAAGAACATTCCATAAGAGAAGCATACATCAGTTGTATAATGAAATTGGTAAAGGTCCAGTAAAATGAATATTTAAGAGATTAATATAAATAAAACAGAGAACCACAGGTATCTAAAGAGATGCATTCACTGAAAACTGATGTACTAGAGAGATTCTCAGGTTACGTACTGTAAGATCAAGTGCACAAAAGGAAGCCATAGCTCCTCCCATGGAATGGCCAGTAACCATAATGCCAATATCTCCATATAACTTCTTAGTCTTATGAACAGCATTTATAACCGCGTCACGTAACGTTGTATTATGGTAAGCAGTATAAAATCCAAGGTGTACCTTTGATGAAAGCATGAAACATGATATTAGTAAGTATCTAACTAATCTTTGGCAGTTTTCATTAAATAGCATAAAATTGATACCAACCATTGCATCGGGCGTGCCTGGATAGTTTAGATCAAGCTGTTTCCATAACAAATTCTCTATCCAATTCTGTAAACTGAGAAAAAATAATATACCCGGCATGTAAACTTAGAATCCAGCGTGCAAATTTAATTCTTCAAGATGACACAGAATGTTGCCAACGGAAACATGCTACTGAAGTTCCAGAGTTAAAAGAACCATCAGTTAACTGGTAATCAACCATGCAAAACTTAGAATTAACATACCTATTCTCTTGAGTTCCTCTAAATGCTATTATGATAGAATTAAGATCATGAGCTACACCGACATATGCCTGCAATTATCCATCTGGTTACATAAATATAAAGAGCCCAAATGCTAAAGTGCTAATACAAGGGATATACCTGTAAGCAGTTTTGAACATCGACAATCAGCTCAATCACCTCAAATCCCTGATAAATAAATGTAAGAGTGCAATACATTACACACTATCATTTACTTCTAGTCCATGAATGGTGAACCATCTTGATTTGATAGTCAAACAAACATGTCAAAGCTAAGAATGTGCATGTAACTTTCTAAAGGTAAAACAAAATAACATTCCTTTGTACCTGTGTCAAATCGTTACATCTTGAGCAGGTCCACGTAAATAGTGCTGTTAAATCAGTCATGTACACCTGCCAGTTACAATGTACAAATAAGAGATCTTATTAGGATAGCTCAAAACTAACAAGATACCCGGTTGAAACAAATTCTTCTATTAATGATAATCAAGAAAAATAATTAATTTTGCAGCAGCAGCCAAGAGATAACAAAGTTTCAAACTTGTTGCTTCCTATCCAGAGAAGCAAAAATAAGATAACATGAGTGGCAAGAAGTATGTTTGAACATAAAAAAAACTAAACAAATCAAACTTACAGCAGAAGCATATTCAGCGAGAATTATGGCAAGACTCTCATTGTAAATATGATTGTGTTCTCCATGCTTGATTCTTAGTTCTGCGACCAGAATGTATGAACAAGGATGGTTAGAATTGCAATTTCATCTTATATGGGTTAGAAAACATAGATCTCATTCTTGGAGCAAGTACTGCAACAAATCAATCAATTTTATACATATGTTGAAAAGAAAGCAAATAGAAGTGCAGCAGTCTCTGTTTAACAAAACACTGATCCTCCAATTATACTTGATAAAGGCAAGCAACATAACTCTGGCTGAAAATCCAAATCCACATCTTGAAACAGTAACACTAAAGAGATATGAGACTGAAAAAGAGCAGTTTTAATACTCCTCCAGCATAATCGGATAGGTGTGGGTATTCACTATTACATAGAGGACTTAAGGCGTTTTAATAAATATAATCATTATCTAGAATCCTCTAGATTAAATCATCAAACGCGACAGTAACAAATATATGTGAAAGAATGGCCAATGCCAGCTAATTACAATCTATCGACATTCTCATCATATATTCATTCAACTCCAGACTTGTAAACCACGTTCTGGTTCTGCAATTGGGTTTACATCACCATCCATCTTAGAGCAGTCGACTAAAATCTTTTCCTCTACTCCAAGTTACACAGTTGCAAGTTTCAACAAACACCTGCCTAACTTCCCCGCAGCTTCCAAGAAAAGCTATCTCCTTTTCTACTTCTAATTCATCCTTACAATTAAATGATGCCGTAAAAAACAAATTTTTTTTTTCAAGAAATCGTATAGTGCCAAAAACGAATTCAATTACCTCTCCCACGACAAAGTGATACTAAGCACACCAATATCATCACCCTGAGCAAACTCGGCCGCTCCATACCCTTAAAAATCAAGAAAATTTCACAAAATTAAGACAAATACCACTCGCTCACTAGAAAAAGGAAGAAGAAAAGATCCCCGGTACCTAAATCACGAGATGGTGAGAAGTAGGAGACGATTTCGACTCCTCGCAATGCTCGAAGAGGAGGGGAAGACGAATAGTTGGATTTTGCGTCGTTCTTTACTTCTTTTATTCGTAAATGGGACGGAACGAGAGCGGTGGGAGAATACGGAGTCAAACTGGAAATCCAAAGCTACCCAAATCAAATACGAAATTATAATAACAGTTGGGTCGGGTTGCCAGGCCAAAATTCCTAAACTACCCCCCTTATCCGTCAGTCGGATATCGCTATCCGGGTTTTGAGACGTGGCTATCCGAGGGGAAGTCGGATAGTTGGGTGGGGCCCCTCCCTTGGGCTTTTTCAAGAGGAATTATCAAATACCACCACGCTTTTTATATAATTTTGTCCAAGTTACCTTCTACCCCCCCCCCTCCCACCCCACGTGGGTAGAACTAAATTCACTTTCACCCCTCCATATTATTATTTATGTCACTTTAACCCCCTATTGGAGTTATGATGATATATATTTAAACTAAAATAATTATTTTTATATTATATTTAACTAAATTACAGTTCAAATTAAAAAAATACTTATTAGAAATAAAGTTATAGATAATTAAATAAACTTTCTAACGCACCTAAAATAATATATTTTTTCATCGTATGAAACTCTAATAAATATTTTCAAAAATATAACTAAAAAAAATTCAAATTTAGTTTAATTATAACGATACGAGTAAAGTAGCATAAATTAAACTATAAGGGAGTTGAATTTGGACCTAGTCAAATAGGTAGTTTCCTCTTAGAAGTTACGATTAATATCCATCATGGTTGTGTATCTGTTACGAAAGACAATTTTTATATAACACCCTATTATTATTTTGACTACCCAATTATTCTTGATTTTAAAAGATAATCCTAACCTCTGCACTAATTTATTTTGTAACCTCGGAGAAGAGTGTATGTTATAAAAAGATTAACAATTGTATATTAAAGAGTAGAACTTTTCAGTCTTAAACTATAATTTATTTAACACTGTAGATGAAATTATAAAAAATCTCCCCTAAGACACTTTCTAAACCTAATCTCCCACTAACTAAATTGACTAATTGCCCTTTAAAAAATGTTCTTAGAGAAATTTGGATTTTGGAATCTTATTTTAAACAATGGGATTTTAGAATCAAATAAAAGAAAAAAAGAGAGAAAATACTTGTTAATTTAACCTAGATGTGATATAAATATTATAAAAAAGAGGTCCAATTACAAGTAGCTAAAATATGGGTGTTAATTATAATATCACTAAAACTTAGGGTTTCTTTGGTGCTTTTTTTTTTTGACCTCCTGGATGATATAAAACTTGGAGATATGCAATCTATATATTTATTATATATATTTATTGATAATGAGTTTACAAGCCAAAAATAACGACCAAATTAAGTGACTCCTTAAAATAAGTTTCAAACTAAGTGAGAAGATGCCACGTCAGCTACGACTTTGCCCAACGCATGTGAAATCCCATCCTATGGCTGACATTCTCCGATTCACTCACCAACGGTGTGATTCTTCTCCTCTGCAGCGCATATCTAAACCCTTCTCTCTTCCCTATTAGAATCCCTCCTTAAAACCCTTTCGCTCTTCGATCCTCGAGGCGCCTCCTCCTCCATTGTTGCCGCGTCGAAGAATCGGCAAAGGAAGGTAATTTTCCCACCTTTCTTCTTCCTGGAAAGCTAATTTTCAGTAGACAACCAAAGCCCTTTTTGTAGTCTTAATCCTCGATCCTTCAACCAAGTCGCATTGATTGGGAACGGTTTTCCGTCCTTTTGGTTCGTAAAGGTCACTCCTTTGGGACTCGAATCGTCTTAGATGACGAAGCCCTTTGCTGGTTTTTGGTTTTGAAGGTGTTTTCGCTATAATTTATGCAGCGGTACTCGTTTAGCTGGTAAAGGGAGATGCTGGTGCTATTTGAAACGCCGGCGGGGTTTGCCCTGTTTAAAGTGCTAGATGAGGGGAAGCTTCGGGAAGTTCAGGTAAGCATGCTTTTCTTCGCTTCATTTACTAGGTTGTGGAAAAAAAAACTTCTCCTTACTCCTTACTAGCGTTTGATTATTTTCGTCTAACTGTCAGTTTTTTTTTTTAACTGTTTCAGGATCTTGATAAGATATTTGCAACCTCAGATTCAGCTAGAAAGGTCGCTTCATCTATATCTGATATAGTATTTTGATTGTTTGGCTATATCTTTGTATTTATCCTCATTGGCCTTCAGAATTCAATTGGGCTAGCTGTAAGTTTTGAGTTCTGAGTTCCCGCATGCATTCCGTGGATCAGCCTTGAGTTGTTGCTTCGTCTGTTTCTGCTATGTGAATATTTCTTGTTGGTTAACTTTTAAAAGCTTTTAACTCTGAGATTTCATAGCACTTTTTGCTTAAATAGCTTCCTTGGAGAATGTTAGATATGCACGTTATAGTTATTTTGTGATGGCAGAAATGCCAATGGCCATGTTAGTAACTTAGTATGATGCATACATGAATGCACACAATTTCTTTCATGTTATGTTGCATAATTCTTTTCTCTTTTTTAAATGTCGTTTTGCATTTTATAATTTTATTTGGTACTTATTATTACTTTACATTAGGTTGTCAAGCTGAAAGCTTTTAATAAATTCGAGAACACATCTGAAGCTCTATCTGCTGCAACTTTATTAATTGACGGTAAGCCCAGCAAAGGCCTCCGCAAGTTTCTGCGTGCTCACTGTGATGGAGAAACATTAGCTGTGGCAGACTCTAAACTTGGGAATGCAATCAAAGAAAAGCTGGTCAGCTTGGTGCCTTGTGTTGTCATATACTCACTAAAGAATGACAAAATCTTAATACTTATATTTAAATGTTTTTGCAGAAAATTGACTGCATCCACAGCGATGCCGTCATGGAGCTAATGAGGGGACTGAGGAGCCAATTGACAGATCTGATATCTGGATTGGCTGTGCAAGATTTAGCTCCAATGAGCTTGGGTCTATCTCACAGCTTATCTAGGTATAAGCTGAAATTCAGTCCTGATAAGGTAAATACTGTTTTGCGATCTTCCCACAATAGGAGCCTCCATTTAGTCTTATTTTTCTCCTTCCCATTCTCCAGTGCAAGTTCTGACAAAGTATTACTAGGAGAAATGGAAGCTGATTTAGTTGGCATGCTGTAATATTTTGCCCTATTATTGATTGCTTTTTTTTTTCTTCGTAGAAATTTGTAGAGAAACAGAGTACGGAGTTCTGCGCGTTCTTGTTTTTATATTGTTTCCTGTCTCTTTCACATTCAAGTAGCTTATTGACCAACTAATGCATCTGTGTGTTATCTTCCTTTCTGTAGGTTGATACAATGATTATTCAGGCCATTGGCTTGTTGGATGATCTTGACAAAGAGCTAAATACTTACGCCATGAGGGTTCGTGAATGGTATGGCTGGCATTTTCCAGAGCTTGCTAAAATTGTGCAGGACAATATTCAGTATGCAAAGGCAGTTAAGCTGATGGGTTATCGTGCAAATGCAGCTGGCCTTGATTTCTCTGAGGCAAATAATCTGTACCCTCACTATGTTTTTGCAAAAGAAAATCCAGCATGCTCATTAGCTGTATTTTTGTCATAACAGATAATGTCAGAAGAAGTTGAAGCAGAGTTGAAGGAGGCAGCAGTGATATCAATGGGGACAGAAGTTAGTGATCTTGACTTGGCAAATATCAGGGACCTGTGTGACCAAGTCTTAGCACTTTCAGAGTACAGAGCCCAGCTGTATGATTATCTGAGAAGTCGAATGAATACCATAGCACCAAATTTGACTGCTCTTGTTGGGGAACTTGTTGGAGCTCGTCTGATTGCACATGGTGGTAGCTTGCTAAATTTAGCAAAACAGCCAGGGAGCACAATTCAGATTCTTGGTGCAGAAAAGGTGTGTTTTAAATCTAACTTCTTTGGAATTTCCCCTTTTCTTGTTGTTGAACTATACAAAGTCTTTTAGGCTATTCATTTGCTGGATCGGTTCATAAATAAGGGGTACAGTCTGCAAGCCAACTGAGATCTTCCTGATAACATTGCTTTTGGTCCAGACAGTGGGAACTCACCTGAGCAAACTTTTAGATCATTCATTACTACTTACAAAGGCGTGACTTTACATTGTTATTTTTTGATGTGTCCAAAAGATATTTATGATATTTTAATCAACTTTGCGTGAAAGAATATGGTATTGATTTCTTGATCAGTGGACTTCTTCCTGCATAGTCAATTCGATCTCCTCTTCAGAGCTCTAAAGACAAACATTTGTAGTTTGTATATACATTAACATGGTCGTATAATCTAATTTTCAGGCCCTCTTCAGAGCTCTAAAGACGAAGCACGCTACACCAAAATATGGTCTCATCTTCCATGCCTCCTTAATTGGTCAGGCAGCACCGAAGCATAAGGGAAAGATTTCTCGATCTCTTGCAGCAAAGGCTGCACTTGCCATTCGATATGATGCCCTTGGTGATGGTGAAGACAATTCTATCGGACTGGAAAATCGAGCAAAGGTAGGTAACATGTCTAGTCCTTCCATATATATTAAATAATGTCTTCCATGCATAGGATGTCCTATGTATTTATGCCATGGATATGCAAAATTCGCGTACAGATTGAGGCCCGTCTTAGAGTTCTGGAGGGTAGAGAATTGGGTCGATCTGCTGGTTCTGCAAAAGGCAAGCCCAAGATAGAGTTTTATGATAAAGACCGAAAGAGTGGTGTTGGGGCACTGATTACTCCAGCAAAGGTAAACAATTTTATCTCCTCTTAGCCAAATTTATGCTGGAAACTAATGGAAAGGTGGAAGAGTAACTATTTCCCTATTTTTGAAACATTCAAGATTAGAGTTGCACACTATAGTCAATGAACATAATCTACTTAATAAAACTTGCTTATTGATGGCCCTTTAAAAGTTTGACTACTCACAATTTATCTTTTCAAGTAACCGATATAAATAGGTATTGCACACTCAGCCTCTTACATAAGGCAAATCCCATGCTTACCTTATTTTGATATGATATTTATGATGGAAAATGTCCATCGCATCATGGATATGTTTTATACTTCTATTAATTGAGTTGTACTCTATCCAATATGTTTTTATTGGGAAATGGCTTGAAGCCTTGAACAGTGATGATGCCTGTGTTCTGCAGACATTTGTGTTACATTTCTAGCTGAGTCCTTGAAAATTAGGTATAACATACAAAATATCATTGGGATCACAACAATATACTGCAAATTGAAGCTCATGATGTCAGCTTGTTCTAATATTTACTCTCATTTGTAGACTTACAATCCATCAGCTGATCTTGTTCTTGGGCAACCCACTGACCAAGCCACAAAGAAGTTAGCTGCTGATCAGGAAGATGCTCTTCCAAAAAAGAGGAAGCGTGATGAAGCGAAGGGAACGGCTCATCTAGAGGCATCTGAGGTTTCTGTTCAAGAACACGATGATCATGAGGAGGGGAAGCGGAAGAAGAAAAAGAAACAGAAGTCTGAGGTGGAGACAACTGATGTTGGTACAACTGAAGAAGAGGAGCAAGGGAAAAAGAAAAAGAAGAAAAAGAAATCTGAATCTGAGAACACCGAGTTTGAAAGTAATCAAATTCAAGGTACTGCTGCTGCTGCTGAGGATGGAGAAGAGCCTAACACACAAGAAAAGAAGAAAAAGAAGAGAAGAAACACTGAGGAAAAGGAGGATCCTAGCCCCAAGTTAAAGGAAGAACTTGAAACTCCTGAAACAGGAAAAAAGGAGAAGAAAAAGAAGAAGAAAGACAAAAAAACCGAGTCATGATGTACTTTGAGGAATTTAAGATGCGTGAAATCTTCAATTTTGGGTAGCTCATTCCTGCATCTAGACAGGTCTGTAAAATTAAATTATCCATCTCATTTCTAGTATCTTTGGCAGAATAATGATTTGTCTATTTTCATTTCTGATTTCTAATGTATGCATCTATGATAGAGATCTAGTCATCTTTATTTAGCGCATGAATAATCCACAACAAGGTTATACAGTTTAGAAAGCACTTTACAGTTGTTCTAGAGAGTTACAACATAATTTATTGGGGGGAAATAAAGAGGGAATCTTGATCCAAGCTCTTGCCTATATGAATGCTGTGCTGCAGATGTCTTAAAAGAGATGGCAGTTGATTCCCAGCTTTACATCGTAGCAGAATGGGGTATGGCTTCTATGATTCTCAGCAGCAAGGGTAGACGGTGACCACTGCCCTCCGCCGAGGTTGAAGGCAGAGGAGCATGAGCACCAAAGCAATCACCATTGCCACCAGGAGACCCAGGACATCAAATCCAGCTGCTTCCTCTGATTCAGATGAACAGCACATCTTCCCCATTGCTGTGAGAGAGAGAGAGAGAGAGAGAGAGAGAGAGCCTATAGCAATAGAATTCCTTAAGAGGTCAGTGGGATGGAGAAAGGTATCTAATGCTGTTTGTTGGTACATCAATATCAAAATTTTGGAATTAATAATGTCTAACGGTGTCGTTTAGAATAAAGAAGACCACTTCGTACTACTCCCACCTACCTCCACTAATTTCTTTGTCGAATCTTTATGGTTAATAGATCATTTTACCAAGCTATGAATCTTGCATTAGATAAAGTTGTGCAGGAGAATGACTGTGATGTTGTTAAGTTTATCCTTGATAAGATATTCATGGTCGCATCGTCGGACTCCCAAATGAAAACAATAATCCAGAGGGATTTATAAACCCAACCTAATGTAATCTTTACTAAATATTTGTTCTCTTCGTAACACATTGCAGCTGTCGCTCTTAGCTTTTCCTTAATGGAAAGCAGCGGATATAGTTGACAACAAATATGTGAGGATTCCATAGTGATTGTGAGAGTATTTCTCCAAGTTTATGGAGTCAAACTTTCTATCTCTTTTAGGAGAAAAAACATTATAATATTTATCACTCAACTCTACAGAATCTAGTAGAAATTCTATCTATAATTTTTTATTCAGTTTTAGGATCCTTAAACACTTCCTAATCTAACCCACACTAATCAAATTTACTAAAACATCTTTAAGAAAAAAAAAATTAAATTAACTACAAATAGTTCCAAGACAGAGTGTTAACGAAATATAGGGAATAATTTAAAATTTTCCCACCTAATAAAGTGGCTAACTTTTGAACAAATTAAAAGAACTTTGGAATAGTAGTACAAATCTTGTGACATATTGACATTATTTTAAGTACACCGAAAAGCTAGAAGGACTCCTCCACTGGCTAGTTAGTGATAAAAGACTTGGAATCCTCATACAACTTCACAACTCCACCAGCCATGAAACTTCTCCTTTTACTTCAGCAATATTCCTCATGAAATCAACCCTTCCAATTCTAAGAAAGAAAGGTTAGTAAGTTTAACTAAACTATTTTATCTAAAAGTGGTTTTATTTCTTTGGAAATTTTACAAATTACATTCTATATTTTATCTATTTTATGATTTACACTACGCTCATCTTTAGGGTTTTTATAACTCGATCCTTACTTTTTTTTTCTTATAATTCTCATTTAAAATTCTTCGTTAATTTAAACGGTACCGATAAAAAAATATTCTGTTATAATATATAAAATAATTTATAAAATAATTAAATTAGTCGTGACTTCTTAGAGGAGAGACAGAAAGGAGGAGGAAAAATAGTAGTAAGAGTATTTCAGTAACTTTGGTTGATTTTACTAGTCAAAATAATATTAGAATTATAGAGAAGACGAGTGTAAATTATAAAATAATTAAAATATAGGATGTGATTTGTAAACTATCATATTTAGTAGATTTTTTTATTATCAAAGCAGTGTATGCATAAGATCAAATGTAAATAAATTATTGGATGGGTTCAGCAAACGATTTAGCTTATGATATTGCCACGCTGGCAATAAGACTCTATTATTGTAGCATGTGAGGATTGGGTTATTAGTTGTTCCCCCGGTCGTACCGGATCGCATAAGGTTTTAGCTGATTCAATAGAAAAAAAGGTTGAAAACTAGGCAAGAATTAAAGAAATTTGCAACTAGCACCTTATATTTAATGCAATATTATTCAAAGCGAAAATGAAAAGTTTAAAAAAAGTCGTAGACATTTACATTTAACACCGTGTATTTCTGCAGTATTATTTGTGCCATAAATTCACATAAATATAGGGTGACAAATAAAAAATTCATCAAAATTGAAGAAATTTACGTTTAGGACCCTTTATTTTTGCAATATTATTTGAAACATAAATTAGCATAAATATATTGGGAGCTAAATGAAAAATTAACTAAATTAAAATAATTTACGTTTAGCCCCCTTATTTTTGCAATAGAGGGTGTTAATGCATCTCTTCTTTCACTTCGTTTCTTTCCTACTTCGCCGCTCTCTATTCTCTTCGCCTTCTTCCTCGTCTCCGAAGCCGTCATGCTTCTACGCGCTTCCACCTCTCTCTCACTTCTGCCTCCTCCATCGGAGGAGAAGAAGCCGTCTCTGACAGCCTCCTCCTCTCTCCTTCGTCTCCGTAGAAGGACTGGATTTGGACCAGCGGTGGCGATGGCCGGCCGCAACGAAGCAAACCCTCGCCCGATCACCGGTGTGGTCTTTCAGCCATTCGAGGAGCTCAAGAACGAGCTCTCCCTCGTTCCCGCCTCGAATGATAACTCTCTCGCCCGCCACAAGTACGCCGAGGACTGCGAAGCTGCCATCAACGAGCAGATCAAGTCGGGTTCCGTCTCTCTCATTATTTCCTCATTGAAGTGTCGAAGAACTCTCGATTCTGTTCTTGGTTTTAACGATTTCTTCTTTAATGTTGGAATTAGTGTGGAATACAACGTCTCTTATGTGTATCACGCGATGTTTGCGTACTTTGATCGGGATAATGTTGCCCTAAAAGGTCTTGCGAAGTAAGATTATCAAGAAATCAAACGCCTCACTTTTCTTTTTCTTTTTTCGCCGAAAATTTATTGTTGTGTTTTCAATATTTTGTAGGTTCTGCAAGGAATCAAGTGAGGAAGAGCGGGAACATGCGGAGAAGCTGATGAAGTACCAGGTTTCGGGCTCTTTAAGTTGCTGAGAAAAAAATAAAGCCTATTCTTTTTAAAATTAAGATTCTGAGATCTTGAAATGGTTGTGTTGTTTGTGCTTTTACTAATAGAATAAGCGTGGAGGCAGAGTAAAGTTGCAGACGATTTTGATGCCTGCGAATGAATTTGATCATCATGAGAAAGGAGATGCATTATCTGGTAAGCTTATTGGGTATTATCAGTTGTTCTTTGTCTGTTATATTTGCATGTTGTTGTCGACATAGAGATGCCGTTACTGTGCTTATAGTGTATAAAACAAATATGGCTGAAGCTCCTGAAAAATGTGAACCAGAAACATGCTATCTCTTGGTGAATCTAACTTCCTCACAAGATCAACGAATCACACTTTGTCGACAGACAACTCACATCGTTCAGATTGTGCATTGTTTTCCTTCATGTCTAGTCAATTGTTGGTGTTGTTCTCCATAACTCTCTTACAAATATTTATATTCTTAGAAGAAGAATATAATTGGATGAAAACCGCAAAATTTTTTGAAGAGCTTATTCTTGCTATTATTGAAAGAAAATGTCTAAATACTTGACATGGGTATGAACATATTTGTGAGAAGGTGCTATACATATGATACATCCATTTTAAACCCGTTGAAAATTGAAATTGCAAACAGGTCTTATCTCTGTACTTAATTATGATACCTGTCGAGGCTGTTGTAGTGTTATGTTACGTCTGGGTTGTCCTGAACAATTTGTAGATTTTGGTTAATATTGTTGTACTTTATATAATTATAAGACCTCTGGGAACTCCCATGTCGCTAGAGTCTCCAAATTTCAATTCCTTGAGTTTTCAGGCATTTAAACACTTCGGGACTACCCATAGTCCCATACATTCTTCAGAGTATCATGTCCTTATTCAGTAACTGGGAGGCTCATTTAGTAGGATTTCTCCTTTACTGCATATAGACAGGGGCAGAGGCAGCCATGTCTTGTGCTTCATTGTCTTGAGGTTCCAGTTAAATTTTTACTTGAAGTTTTCATATCTGACAAACATGCCTTTGTGCTGTAAAAGGCTCCATATTATGTGCATATATGAAACGGGTGAAATCAAAGGGCCATATGTGCACAGGACATTACTTGAACGCTACTGCAGGTACATGTGAAGAGTCCGTATTTGCCAGAGGATTGGGAGTTCCTATCGTAATGCATGACTACTTAATTGGGGACAGGGGCGTCCATGTAAATTGTAGTATTTTCTTGGAAATGTATTGGTTATATAATATTAATATTATTGCTTCTTTCTTCTTAGCCATGGAGCTGGCATTGTCTCTTGAGAAGTTGACACATGAGAAACTTCTTAATATGCATAATGTAAGAGTTTTGTATACCAACAGAGCTTAATAGTTCAGCATTCTTGTTTTAGTTGAGTAGCTGCTGAAATGTACCCTGTGAAATACCATCTTTTGATGGATAGGTGGCACAACAAAGCAAGGATGTTCAGATGGTGGACTTCATAGAAACTGAATTCTTGGGGGAGCAGGTAAAGACCTAGATTTTTTTTTTTTTGGATTCCTTGTGTCATGACTTATAGTGACTGTTTAGATGAAGATATTGTGCAATTAGTATTATCTGCATTACTTTTTATCCTAGCAATTGATCATCCAACAACTAGATTTCCTTGCAAAATTATCGTCAGCTTTTTAGCAATACTTGACAAATGAGATCAGACCAGCCAAAGAAGTGCTCAAAGTTGTTGAATTACAATTGTGCGGTTATTTCCCCTGATTTTTTTAATGACCAGGTTGAGGCTATAAAGAAGATTTCTGCATATGTAGCTCAGCTGAGAAGGGTCGGGAAAGGACATGGTACATCCTAACATACCCTCTCTATCATTGTTGCAAGATAATCGTGAACAATCATGATCATTTTGCAGATAATCTTGAACAATAAAATTATGATGGTCTAGTATTTTAATGAAAATTATTTTCCAGGAGTTTGGCATTTCAATCAGATGCTTCTTCATGAAGAAGAGGTGGTTGCTGCTTAAGGTAGATGGATGTTAGTTTCATTAGTTGGTTCTAAGTCTGAAGTCATTCAAGGTACTTAGTGTTTCACATCAATCGAGACATGGGTTATTCCCCTTCTCTCTGTAGTCAAACAAATCATCTAACAGATGCAATAAAATTAATGTGCATTCCTATATGAACTTCAGTCTTCATTCTTGTGCCATACCGATTGTGGGATCGTTTATATTCAGAATGAATTGTATAATAGACTTCCTTTCTGCTCCCAAGTGTTGTTCTAAAACACAACCAAACTGGAGAACCTCATTGGTTTCATGATGTTCCTTATCTGTTTACAGTAAGCTGATCATGACTGATAGTTCATACACTGGATTTAATCACCAACAGACAGTTCCTAAACACATCCAATGTTTCATTTCTTACCATATTGTTTAAACTCCAGAGTAGCAGCCCCAAATAATGGCCAATGATTTGAAATTTTGGCTTAATTTTTGGTCATACAAAGGTGCAACCATGACATACAAAAGAAACTTTGAATTATGTTACTTCTTGCCATAGCCAATATAATCTCCTTTCTATATGTCCATTGTCTTGAGCAAAACCACAAAAAATGCTTTAATCATTCTAAAAGAAAGCCATGGAGTAACACTCTAAAATAAAATGTTGTCAATAGAACAGAACAGTACTTAAAGATTTTGAATCCTAATAGTACACCAGTATAACTGGGACACTATTAAGTTCTTCAAAAATTAAAAAGAAACGCCCACCGTGGGGCTCGAACCCACGACCACAAGGTTAAGAGCCTTGCGCTCTACCAACTGAGCTAGACGGGCTGTTGCTATTTTCTAGAAAATACAACAAAATCTCCTCTTTCTTCTCTCCTTAACTGGAAGAGGCTTAGAGGAATGAACCATCTCCCACATCACTTTGATATCATTATAACCACTATACTTCTCTATGTCCTCATGTAACTTCACCAATCCATGCCTTCTTCCTGTAAATCCAATCCCATCAGCAAGAAAGATAAAAAGACCCAAATCTCCACAATCTGAATGCAAACAACTATGTAACTTTTCTTTAGTACTACATACCTCTACTAGACCTTCGCCTGATACTTGAAGATAGACTCAGAATAACTCGCCTTGCTGGGAGAATAAGCCCTTCTCTGAGCAACCACAGAAGCCTCTCCATTTCCTCCTTTGCCACCTCTCTCTCTCTCTCTCTCTCTCTGGGGTTAATTTATATTGTGAACTAAACCAACCTTCTCTGGAATATTAAGTATGGAAAGCAAGCAAACTAGAAAAGAACAAAAGCAGCCGACGCTAAAGAACCAAACACATTTGATCAAAAAAGAACCAAACTCTTGAGAGGGACGCAGTATTCATATCAACAGGCATAGGATGACAAAAGAGTATATATATATTACCACTTTAATCCCAAGTGCATACTTTAAATTTGATAACGTTGCTCTCAAGTGTCATCTTTCTCTCTTCATGCTATATAATTACTATCCTTTGCTCTCTTTTCGTTCTCTCACGAACCAAAGAAAAAAAAATAGAGAGAGAGAGAGAGGAACTTTCTTTATCTTAAAATAGGAGAATAGAGCTTTTGCTCTAAAAAGAAGAGCAGTTGAGTTTATCTTGATCATACTAAGTTTATTCAAAGCTTATATGGTGCATAAATGGACAGAATTAGGAGGCCTTATCGTGGATTTTGCCTTTATCCCTGCTTCTCTATCAGAGATGCTCTCCCTTTTATAAAGACAATGGGGGGGATGATGTGGGACCAACGGTCAAAACGGTTCTTGGACTGGCCTCCAACTTCCACGTGCTTGGATCTTTTTGTAGCTTTGTGGCTGCGTTTGATCGGAAATAAGCATAATTTTATTCTACTAAGGCTATATTAGTTTAGTGTTGGACTAATTAATTTATATCAATATTGATTTAGTAGTACTTAATTCTTCTAACCAATATTTTATATTTACCAATAAATTCTACTTTCAATCTACTATCATTATTTTATCATTTAATCATTCTCTCTTCTCTCGTCCATCCAACCGAATATATCACAAGTGTAATAAATATTATATGTTATAATCCAAATAGAAGCCATTAATTCTTCTAAATATTGTATTATTTTCATAAAACTTTTGTAGAATTATTGTAATACTACCCAACTCCAACCAGCAAAAGGTTAAAAGCTACTAATTAAGAGCTGAGCATAAGAATCTATATGGATCTCCTTTGAATTCTTTTTCACTCTCTTTTTCCTTGTCTACTTTTAATGCTCAACATAAATGCTGGATTTAATTTATATTTGTTTGGTAACAAACACCCTATCAAGCATTTCTTATATTTGTTTGCACCTTAAAAATGACCAAGGAGCTAAGATGCACAATTTGGTACCATTTCTTACAAAGATTGCATGCTTTAGAACAGGAGAAAATAGGAAGTGAAAAGAGTTTACTGGCACAAAATGGAGACTGACAGACATTAATTCTTTTTTACATTGTAGGAGGAACAATACCTACATCATCCAAAAGGAGTTCCTTTTTCTTTTCTTTTCTTTTTCCTCTGGGAGAGCATTTACATGCACTCATTTAACAGAACATGATAGGAAATAAAATGAAGTCTGTTAAGATCTCTTAACAGAACTCCTCCTAGTCTTCAATGATGGAGATCAGCAGGGAAGCCTCATCAGCTGCTGGAGATTGCTCATCTGCTTAATTACATATAAAAATATTAGCATGCATGTCAATCCACAGTGTACTTAAATAAAAAAAATATATACCGAGTACATAATAAAAAAATCATAAAATTAATGGCCAAAGTCACCACAAGACTACAATAAGCCAAAGCTTCTAAAAGCTTCTGAGTATAACGATATGTATCAGCCGAATGTCTTAGATGATTTGGATCAGGTCGAATTAAACTTGAATCCATGCTATAAACACTACTACTTCTTGGAAGAGGGGGAAGTAAAGAGAGACCTGAAAGCGGAGTGGAAGCAGGTAAGCTTGAGATGAGATGATTGATGAGCCCACCGGCCTCTCCACTCTTGTGTTCCCCTCTAGGAGATGAAAGACCGGAAATAGTGACACCCAAGTTGGAGACTAGACTAGCCATGAACCCACCACCACTTTCTTCTTGCTTACCATCCGTTGCATGGCCATCACCACCTTCTTCCGTCTTCACTTCTTCCACATGATGTTCTTCAGCTGGCTTTTGATTTGAGAGACACATCAAGCTCTCCTTTCCATCCATGCAATCCTCCATCTCTGTCTATATTCTCGATCTTAATTTTCTCTCTATTCACTTTACTTTTGCTTTTAGTTTTACTTGCCACCCGTGGTGAACTGGTGATAAGATATATAGAGTTGCAAATGATCAGCATATCTATAGGAGCATAGGACCAGTGCTGGTTTGTATACGTGTCCCCTTTGGCTTTAGTCTCTGTCATGCTTTGAGGTGCGTAGCAGTCGAACAACGATTGGCTGATTGCTTGTCTAAAGATTCGGTTTCTTCACACGATGCATAGAAAAATTCGAAGGTCGGTTCATCTCGGTTTTGGGGAAGCGGACGGTGCGGATCATCTGGAAATCATCGGATATAGATAGATCTTCGAGGCTCTCGAGGCACCAGTGGACGGCTCCTGATCGATGCAAAATAGCGAATGAGCTGCAGCCTGCAGGAATTTCATGCAGATGGAATTCTAGGCAATCTTTCTACAAAATGAAGGCATAGGAGCTCGCTGTTACTCTCTGCAAAGAGCTCCTATTCCCCAGAAAGAAGAACACCAAAGCTATGAACCATTCAGATGGTAATACTTGCAACAATTTACCTAGTTTAAATATTTAATTTTCATTAAAAAGAGAGAGAGAGAGAGATTTACATCTATTAGAGTGCAAAATAGCAAAGCGGCATACCTGAAATGGCACCATCATCCACCGTGACAATTTGTCATGTTAGTTGTGGATGGGCCTGCAGAGTCGCAACCCCTGTTTTCAGACAAGAATCACCACAAATCTTCTTTATAGCAGTGCAGCTCCTTATTAGCTGCTCTGCATATGCCACTGGTAAGAGACGAAAGAACAACATTTGTGGCTAAGACTGGATAGAACCCATTTTGAGCAGACATGCAATGGAACAAGCTATATCCAAGAGGATAGAACCCACTTTGAAACTAAATGTTAAAAAGTAAATTATTGGCATTTGAAACTTTACACTACTCTGTCAAATGATGAGCATTACAATCTTGGAGCTTCTAAATAGAAGTCTCGTAGCTTCTCAGTGACATTGAGATGATCAGAAGTTTTCTCAACCTTCCTCTGATCAGATAGAAGCCAACAATAAATTAAAGGAGGTCCTCAAATAATTAAAGAATCTTGCTCTTCATTTGTCCAAGAGGAACAATGATGTGTCCCCTAATGATGTGGATATTCATGGCAATGCCTATCAGAACCTGCCAGTCTAGTAGTGTGAGAAGATCGTCTTATCCTCCTTGTGTAAGACGAGGTTGTACCGGTTCCTTATAGTCTGGTCCAGTAATGCGTTCTGCCTTTGTTAGTATTACTAGGTCTTGCCTAAACTGAAACCAAATCATACACTCCCCCACCAGAACCTTTCCATTCAATGTGACGGTCAGAAAATTTTATAATATATGTCAGTTCTCTATCAATGTGGAAAACCGCCCAGATAATTTCTCGAAATGCAGAGCTAGGAACCTTGAATGCCAACACGAGCGCAGACCATAACAGAGCATCTAACTTGCTTATTGGTGAGCAAAGTGAAGGCCTAAGGGATTGTTTGGAGTAAATGATCACCTTAAAGAGATCATAAACAACCAAAAGAACATGCCCACTGTCATCACATTTCAACAGTCTCAACCCAATCCTTATCTTGTGAGAAGGCGATTCAGTCCCAAGATGTCACAGATAAAGCAACCCAGAGATCATTGGAGGTTCCACGTATATACATTCGGTGTGTCTCAACTTCTTCAGCAGTAGGAATTATGCTTCCATAATGACAATTGTTTAATCTGTCATTGACAGAGAATATGATCTCTCTGACAATTGGCTCATGCCCGTTAAGAAGATTTCCCATGCTCAGAACTTTCCTCCATGACTGGTTAGCAGTAGGTGGAGGAAACAAATTTGCCACAGCATCTCTTTCATGCATCATTACTTGTTGCTTGGTATTGAACTCCTGTATAAATTGAGGTAAAAAAGATTACTTAACAACAGATATCTTGCTGGCATCTCTTGCTAGAGTAAGCATGTCCAAACTCAGGTACTTAGTGACTGGTTATTTAGAATTTCATAATTACAAAGCAATGGATATCAAATGTGCTACAAAGGTCTAATTCACAAAGTAGTGTCCAAGTTAAGGAAAGCAAACAATCTATTTGCACATTTTGATGATTTAAACATTAAAAGTTAAATGACAATGTGATAGCATCAATATATTCCATCACAATTAAGTAATAGTGTGAAGTACATTGCCACCTTAAGAACATTTCTGCCTACAAGGAAACCTGAGAGTTGCAAGTTACCACAACTAACACCGCATTAAACAAACAAGCCCATTCAAGTTATTCTATCTCACACTGAATGATACCAAATGAGTAAGATATCAAATAGGAAAAACTATAAATAGCACCCTTCATTTTGCACTCATTATTGTTTATGGTGCCTTTTAGATTTCACATTTTGAACCCTAAATTTTGCTGTTATTGCTTAAAAAACACCTTGAGTTAAATTTTTATTTAACATTGGCTAAGTTGAACCCATGCATGTGTAACTCTCCATTAGTTTAATGTGAGGGTGTTTCTCAGCAAACAATAGCAAAAGGTAGGGGTCAGACCATGAAGGTCCAAAAGGAAGGGTTTAAACAATAATAAACACAAAATGCAAGCAATTATTTAGAGTTTTCCCTATCAAATTACTACGATATAGTCACATTTACGAAGTAATATACTAGTAATAAGAATTAAAAAGAATGGATCAAAGAAAATATTTCCTTTTCTTTTTCGGGTTTTGAGGGTACTGGTTAAGAGTCCATTCTATATTGCAGTTACAACCCAACTCAAGCTTCACCACCTAGTGATGAATAAGCCTCATTAATTAAGTCAGTGTTTGCTTGACCATTTATAGGATAGGTGAGTACAAGTAGTTTGACATCTATTTTCCTAAATAACTAGAGATTTTCTTATGCAATATTTCCAGGTAAATAGATCAGAAAATGTAGAAGATGTACCTTGTCATAGCAAATACTTGTCAAACCAGTACCCATTTTTGGAAGATAATAATTGAAATAGTCACTGAAAATTGCTCCAGACAGACGTGGAGCATCCATTAGCTTCCGGTGGATTGAAGAAGCAAGAATAAGTAGCTTCTCAATGTGCTCAAAAGTGAAAGAAAGCTGCCTTAAGTCTCCAATCAACTCAGTTGTATCAGATATCTGTTTCCCTGTTAAAAACAGCAACTCCATCAGTGTGGGGAACATGGAACTGCCCTCGGATAGATTAATTGCCAAAACCCAACGATAGACCAGAAGACCAGAATTGATTGGATGTCAAGACAAGATAGCATGCCCATATTTCTAGTCCCATAAGTGATCAAATATTACAATAGGTTGATACGCGATGCATATTATAGAAGAAACTTCAGGGTCAGAAGATCATAAACAGACCACCAAAATTTTATCTGTATTTTCTAAACAAGCATAATACCTTGCAGTGACTTTAATGTAGATGCTAGTGTAAGATAAAGCTGATCCATTTTCGTTTTCATTGATTTATAACCACCATAAGTTGTCTGGCTCAGAGTGTCAGCAGAGGCTCTGAAGGAAGTGCACACCATTTGCTCAAGAAGCTGGTATGGTCTCAAAGTTTCAAGGTAATGGAGTATCTGCAAAATGCACAAAAAAATACACAATCTATAGCACAACTCATTGGGATGCTCATTGGTGCTAATAAACAGTAAGAATGTTATACTGTATAAGTAACAATTCACTGGATATGAAAAGAAAGAATATATACTCGGACAGGACCATTTCGCCAAGAGAAATCTGGGGCTTTAATAAAGGAATACCTAAGGAGAGGCCGTAAACTAAAGCTGAGCACAGCCAGAAAAGTTAAACCAACTTTTGACACACCCAACTAAGTTGCAAATTTAAGATGTCTTATAGCTCGACTTAGGTAAGCTTTCTTGACACTCCCAAGTTTACTATGGTTAACAAGTAGATTTAAGTAAATCATATACCAAAATGCCCTCTTATGTTATGGTATTAGGCAAAGGTGGAGAGTTAAGAAATAACCTTCTCCCCTTCCCGAATAGGATCAATTCGAAGCTTCTGCTCAGAGACAGGCACAGGCGGAGAGTCATTCCAAATCTTGCGCCACAAGTTACCATGTTCAGACATGCGCTGAGAAAGTTTTCCTTGTGGAGGCCAATCTGAGTTATTTCCACATCTGTCTGCCGTCTCATCTGTCTCCCAGTCACCGGGTGAATGCCATCGTATGAAATCTTCAAAGATGGCATCTGGGTTTGCAGCTTTGAAGGCTGACATGTCTTGTAACATCAACACAACATATCAAACAAAAGATACTTAAAGATTAGTAACTAATGTTAGAGTTTCAACACTAAAAAAACAGTAGAAAGAAAAAGGAAGTAGCATCTAGCTTAACATATTAGAAGCTAAACAGGCTATCATTAAAATCTCTGAAATTTACTGATGTGTATGAATTATGAAAGAACTGATTAACATCATGCAAACTATAAGAAGATGGACTTTACTGATTGTCAAAACTCTAAATGTGATTGTACTCTAGAACTCAATACAAGGATCTCTTAAGCTGCTCTAACTGATCTTACCAGAAGATAAAATATCCCGTTCCAACTGACCGGAGAAGCCCTGAAAGAAATAAAAGAATGGGTCTATCATTGTCCGCTAAATTTTTTGTTAATGATTTGACATGACATGATAATTCACCAGCAAGTTTATAACAAGCAATATTGATCAAATTACTGCTCCAGGATAAATCAAGAAATGTCAGCCAAATAATCTATAAATACATGAACAAAGGAACTTCAATAGAATAAAGAGAGCAAAACTTACAACTGCGTCACCAAATGCTTCAGCTGCATGGAGCCTTTCTTCATGCATATCTTCTGTCATTATTGGCGCATCCTAAAAATTGAGACTATATAAGACTTGTCCACCACACCCGAAATCTGAAGGTTAATGTGAAAAAAATGTGTTACAGTAAAAGGGCACCAACAAGAACCTGAGTATATGGAGCATGCATCTCTTGAAATGAATGTAAGAGCATCATAGACTGCACAACGCCAGCTGATCCCCTCCGTACTCTATGTGCTATTTGTGGATCAGAAGACGACTCTGCATATTTAGATTTTTTATTGGAGTCTACAGAAGCTTGATTCAGGTGAGGCTGCCCATCTAATGTCAAAGAACTGCAGCAAATAAAAGTCCGAATAATATAGTTTCCTGGAAATTAAAGAACATAGTGCACTGAATCTTCTTGGCAAGCCAATATTGAAGCATGCAGATGTAAATAACATGTGGATACAGGCATAAGCAAGTAGAACAATGTTCCAAGTGAAGTTCGACTCCGTTGGCAATCGGGTAGGTGCTAAATTAACAGTCACAATATAGACACTATAAGAAGAAAAGCTCAACAGCACCACTAATGGGAAGGCTGCTACTACTTAACTTGTGGTTATTATACATCTTTAGTTAACTAATTGGTCTAGTAATATCAGCTGTTTCCCAAAAGTGAGTCATTTTCTATCCAATAGTCTATGAACTAATTTACTTGAGCATGTTAAGTCAAAGAAACCACACCACAATGTTTTGAAATAGACTTCAATCGTCATGTTAAATCTTTTAAAAGAGACTCAAATATTTTTATAACCTTTAAGTGTGCTTGAGGATCTACAAATGCTCATGCCGAGATGAGAAAAAGTGAGCACTTTATCTCTCCATTTTAAGATTAGCTTTTATAACTAATCATGGAAGGTTCTTAATTTTTCAAATTTCTAATGTAAAGTTTGTGGCCCAACCTAATGCTTCTCTGTGAAAATATAGCCTATCAAGAAATCATCTTTCAGGTGTCCTTAAAACTTTAAAAGACCATTTGCACAAGTCAGTGTCCTTATGCTGAAAAGTTTGTAAAATATGTACTATACTGACACTAGATGAAAATCAGTAAGGCAGTATATGTGCAACTTAAACCCTTTGAACTTTTGAAGTATAATCTTAACACCAGCTTGTATATACTCTTCTGCTGTGTAGATAAACTAAGATTTGTGCACGAAGTTTGAATAATATCACTATCATTTCCAGTAGATACTACATAAATACTTCCACATTGACTATCTCTGAAAAATAAAATCATTATCAAATTTCAACTGCCAGGTCTACCTGTCAATTTTATCATCCACAGGCTTGGTCTGCAAGTTGGCTTGAAAATCTACCTGTATTCTCACTCCGAGAATTAGTATCTGCTATTGATGTATAAAATATGACAAAAGGAATGAAAACTAATGAACTAGCACCTTACTACTCCTCAGGCTCTGATTTTCACTTTCAGAAAAATTGTCATCGGCATGATTCAGTGATTTCTTCCTCTCTATGCAAATTGCAAGCTTGGCAAAGAAGAAAAAAGGTGATATACAATTAATGTTCCAATCAAAGCCAAAAGCTTCAGGAAAAGAAGTAATATGTTCTAGTAATTATCATCTGTCACTTCACAGCCATGAATAACAGTAGAAGACTACACTTTTACAGCCAACTGAGAGTAGTCAGCTATTAATCCCCAGAATTTCCTGCTGCACTCAGCAGAATATGAAGAATTGCATGCAGCATTCACAAATGAAATATTATATCAACCAACATTTGAAATTTTGCCTCTTTCCATTCAGATAATGCATGCCATCTTCTTGGAAAAGAGTCAAAAATAAGGAACTCGTTTTTTTCAACACATCATAGGTGATAAAGAAATTCAAGCCCAAAAGGTCTCCAGTAAACTCCTGAAAGCTAATTAAACAACTGTTGAAATAACTTGAGTTTTATTTAGAGCAAGCTCTTTCTTGCCATGGCAATCCTACATGCACTACCTTGCTGACAGGGATCACATGCCAGATCTCATACTAACAGCCAATGGCATGCCTGGACAAGGTTTTCATTTTAACTCTTTGATATACGTCACGTGCTTCTAAGTTCTAAGAACTCTCGCAGATGCATATATTACTGTAAATAGTTACTCATACTTGCTCGCAGTTGGACATATGTTTTAAGCTAGTACTCTTGTTTTCTGGTGTAGTACTGTACATGTTAGTGTTTATGATACTTAACATTGATAAGAAATATTGCATTACTAGCACTAAGACTTCTTCAACAATTGCACAAGGAGAACTCCAGTCTAGCAGGTAGTTTGATAGATCTAATCATGTCACTCTACCAAGGCATGCAACCACAAGTATATTAATCTCCAGTAGTAACTAACATGCCCTACCTCCTTAGAATATGAAAATGAAAGAGAAATTACTACATCAAGATGTTATAAATGATGTGAAAGTACCATTTGCAATTTTTGATGTACAAGACAAGCAGACAGGTCAATGCCAGAGTTAGATGAGATTCTTGGTAACGGTTCTGACTCCTCCCAGCACCAACGAACTTCACGAACAAATTCAATCCACAGGAATGCTATTGCTGATTATCATACAAGAAGTTAACAAATCAGGAAAAAAGAACTAATTCAGAATTTTAGATCTTCCATTAAGGATGTTATCAAGAAAAGTGAATGTAATAAAAAATGGAAAATTGCATCGAAAGAAAGATTTGTTATTGGAAATACAAACCACGAATGTTGCAGCCGCCAAACCAGAGTGCATGCAAACAAAATTGTGCAAAAAGGGACTGTAGAGGTGCACCCTTGATAGCACGAGAATATTTATTTTCAATTTCCACATGATTGGAACTCTGAACTTCTGAAAGTGAAAATAGTAACAAACTAATTAGATTTTCTGTACAGTGGGATAAAAACGGCAGCATGATAAAACAAAAGTAACTGTCTCTCCTACACAAGACTCTCTTAATTTTCATGTAAATGCACAGAAACTATCTAGTCCATCTTATCAGATCATCTCCAGTAACTGGTAGTGGTTCTTACATTGTATCCATTCAACTCAAGCACTCAACCTTGCAGAGCTTGATAGATTTTTAAGAAATGAGCACCATTACATACAGCATCTATAGCATCATATTACCCTTAGAGTGGTACTTCCAAAGGCATGTGTCACCTCTCACGACAATGTTCCTGTACCGTGTCTTTTCCTCCATGTTATACTAAGGATCATACCATTCCTATATCCACCGGTACAATAATTCTTTAGGAAACTGTATTCAAAAGGAAAAACCAGTATACACTATGTCCTTAACTCAGCAATAATTAAGATTTAAGACATCCTTTCTCATGCAACTTCAATACTACTGATACCAACTATTAGCAACTGAAAAGAAAAACGTCATAAAAAGCTGAGAAACTATGTACCTAGGCATCCTAGACAGTAGACACTACTGAACTACTTATAAAATCACTTCACACATATCCCTATGATAAACATCAGAAAAAGCAAGATGAATTAAAATATTAGTCTTTTGTTTCTTTTAAGATAAACTAGTAAGAACCTTAGAACAACAGGTTCCAACACTTAAGGGATAGGAAATGTATGGGAAATTAAGAACTTAAACGGAAAATGACAAATTTACAGCATCAGGGGAATTATCAAATTTGAGACTTTGAGTAGTAATAGTATTCTTTAATTTCTTATATAACTAAACGTAGCAAATAAACAACTATAGGTCAGTTCATCCCCATAGTTACATCTATAAACACATAAAAATACAAGTATTGTTTCATATCGTGTAAGCTATTTGGTACTCAAATGAGTCTGCATTATATCACATATTGTATAAAAAATTAATACAATGAATGATATAATATAGTGAAAAGTATATTAGCTTCTGAAAAAGCACTCGAATAAGCGTCTGAATGTGATACATTTGCTAACTACGGAACACTGCTCAACAAATTAATCCAGGAAAGTAGGTAAGACAGAAAAGTACCATCATGGAAAAGTTCCTTTAGAACACGGTCTAGAACACTTGGTGGTGGTACAGCAGTTGCAGACTTTGAATTATCAGAGCCTGGGTTTTCAGCTGTCTAGCATGAAGGAAAGAATTAGAAAATACTATTTCCTTGGTCATATCATCTCAAAATTAGAGGAATACTGAGAGGCAGACTGTCCCAAACCTGACACGAAATCTTCCAAAAATTGGGCCGTGAATGCCATAGCAAATGCACTTACTAGCAGGCGTAGTTGGGAGGCAAATCCAACAAAATTCCCTATCGAATCATCAACCCTGCAATAAGAATTCAACAGTGACTAAGACAAGCAGAACAACTATTGCAACAATATGTCTGACGAAACAAGAGATATCAGTCGATAGCAGAAGGCTGTATGCCAAGAAGTACATTCAATATAATGGATTCTTACATATTTGGAGAAACAATGGGATAAAAAAGCCAGTTCTCGGCATCAAATGATGAAGCATTCTCCAATTCTGCCATCTCCAAAGAACCTTCAATCATCTTACTCAACCAAATTGCAGTCAACTCAAAACCTAAAATAATCACAGGTGATCTCAAATCAGCACTGAACCATCCACATAGTTTTCCCAGTTTTATCAAAGCAGGAAGGAATAAGTCATACGATCATATCAAATACAAACCAATTAACTAGCAACATCTATTTTTGCCAATCAAGAAGGTAGCTACTCTGTGCCAACTGGCCATACAACTTTCATGCAAATTCTAGAGGGTTTATGTCATGCTAGCAGTCGGACACAGAAATATATAAATTCGTTCAAAGTTTTCTCATATTTGACTTGTGCCTAGATGTTTCAAAGACATTAAATTTGTCTAATCAAGAGAATACTAACTAGAAGTCACTTTGGTCATAAAACATCACATGCAATAGAGGAAGAATATATATTAGCTTCATGCTCAGGGTTAAATTTTTTTTATAAAGAAATAAAAAACCCATTAGGATCTAAGTAGTAAGCTAATTCTTCTTTCAAAGTGAAAACTACTTGGTTGCTATCACCAATTCTTCTTCAGTGATGGCAATTTCTTCAGAAGCAATGACCCCTAAGCAAGGACATCCCCATACTAAATGACAATTTAAATGAGTACCTACCAGAGAATGGCAGGTTATATTATCGCAGCTAACATAAAGAACATTTCAATATCTGAAGTCCTCATAGGTGAAGATGGATTGTAACACTCAGAGAAAGAGAGAGAAAGAAAAGGAGGAGAAAAGATACCTTTAATAGGATCCTCAGCAGAATACCATTCTGTCCATGGACAATCATCATCCCATTGAGATTTGATGCGATTCAAGGCATCAGTTTCCCCTTTTGATTCTTTAATTTCTGATTCTGCACTCTCTATCTCATCATCATAATCATATAGAGTTGTTCTGTAGGTAAGCTTCATTGCAAAGTGCACCTTGAAATAGTTTGCTGAGATCTCTGCAGATGATAAGACCTCCAAAAACAAATGGCTCAATGTAAGGATTATACTGAGAAGGTACTGAATTATATTAATTAACGAATGCGTCCAATCAATGGAAAGCATGCTCTGGATGGTGCTGGCTTCTCAACAAGATGACAAACAGAAAGTTTGATTCAAAAATTAAAATACTCATACATTTACTTATCACTCGTCTGTTCAAATCCACTCAAGCTTGACAATTAGAATTCATCCTTTAAAAATTCCGTAACTAATATCTTAAAAGAAATAGCATGATATCAGGATGACATCTAGATTTAATTTATCTCATAAGAACTCGCAGAGAATATTTGATTATCATGTGAACTGTGGACCCTGGATATTTTTCGTGAATGTGGAAAATGGCTCTCCACTAATATTCTAGCATGCAAATCTTCAGTTACGTAAGTAAATTAAATCCTCAAGAACCTTTTCTGTTGATACTATCCTAGATTAAGCTCATTAAAAATGGCAAGGAATGGAATAATATCCTCTGTGGGAGATGAGTGAAACCCTAATAGTGTTGTCACTTATCTAAAGTACGAATTTTTCCTTTATTTTCGTGACTGTTCAAATCTCTATATCAAACTTCAAAAGGAAGCAATTAGATCATTAGACATGCATTATAGTTGTTAGAAATAACTTGCATCCAAGGTACTTTAGTTAGGTCCCTAAATATAACGAACTTCCAACTCTGATGAAATGCTCATGGATTGTTGTGTTAATCAGCACGAGTTAATACGTATTGTGCCAGTGAGTTATCGGCACCGATACGGCGGAGTATCTCGATACTCCTTTGTGGCCACTCATTGATGTGTGCCATTAGAATTAAGCATATCTTACTTTAAAGGGACCAAATTTGAGATATCTTTTATCTCTTTTGATATCTCTTTGCATTTGGTGCTTGATCTATAAAAACTATACTTCAAAGTTTGGAAATCAAAGGAAAATTCTCAAGTTATTTTCCCTAACAAAGAGGATTTGAGAAAATTTGGTGAAAAGCATAAGATTAGAATCTAATTGCATATGTTACACTAATATATAGTGTTGAATAACTCTAATTCAGCTCATAGAACCTATTTCAAGGCTTTAGAAAGGCTTAGAGGTTGTCTTTTAGCATGTCAAGACTATTTAGTGTGCCAACGGCATATCGGCTTGGTGAGGCATGTGTTAGCAATACATACCATGCCGAGCCAAGGTTGGCACACCTCGTGTCATTGGCATAGCAATTCTTTATGTTGTATGTATCTTCAGTTTCTTGACAGTCATTATTCCCCCTCTTTGCCTTCATAACTAATGGTTGTTATATTGTGGGATCAGCTCAATGTAACTTTACCAATCCCAGCTTAGTTTGGCTGTTGACCCACTCTTTTCTAGATAGAATGCTGATCACACATTAGACAAAATTACAAGGAAGAGCAATAAGAAATATCCAAGATCAATTCCATAGATCACAAGCCTACAAAGATACAGCTTGCTCGTAAGACAACAAAGTGACCTCAATACTACCATATATCAAGACCTCTTATAATCTTATTTCTGCAAAGGTTATTAATAACCTTTGACAGAAGATAAAACAGCAAATAAAAAGAGAATTCTTTGCAGTACTAATTGAGTTAAGCTATATGTAAGTTAATGCATGACCAAAATAAGAGAATTTCTCTGCTCATATACACATCAAATTGATCAAAAAAATAAACCATCATAACATCACAAATGTGATTATTAATGCTCACAAATTTTGAGAGAAACAACTCATATAACCCCTCCAAATGCATGAGCCGTATAGGAACTTGGCTACCAATTCGATCGGCTTCAAATCGCCTAGTAAAAATGGTACCCATATTCTGGATCCCTATATAAGCTTTTCGGGATGGATCATGAACCGGAACAAATGCTGGCCAATTGCTGCAAATAATATCAAAACATATCACATAAATTTTGATGCTAAAGTTCGTATCATAAAGGAATAAATTTTACAGGATCTTCAACCAACATCCAAGCAACTTATGTTGTAAGCATGTTAGAGTGTCAGCCCTCTTGAACTACCTATAAAATGCCTCATTTATGAAGTTTTTGACCAACCTAGACCCATTTTTTATTTTTTTTAACCGAAATAGACTATCCCTCAAATTTATTATCAAATAGGGTTTAATTCATTGTAGCCCTAACAAAAACGCTGAACTGATAGTATTTTTTCTTAAGTAAAAATACTAATTAGTTCAATGTTTTTAGATAAAGACATTTTCTCTCAATCTGTTGAAAATGCTAAGTTAAAAAAATATACATATATAAAATGCTTATCAGTTAAGCGTTTTAGGATCAGGAAAAAACACTTAACCCATCAGCATTTTGCTTAGGGAAAAAACGATGATCAATTCAGTTTTTTTATTATGACTATAGTGAATTAAATCCCATTTGGTAATAAGTTTAAGAGGTAATCCATTTCGGTAAAAAACTTTTAGAATAGGGCTAATTTGGTCAAAAACTCTTCATTTTAACTTCTAAACAGTAAATTTCTTAAAAGTAAATGTTGCATGAGTTTCAGCTAGATAATAAGCAAAGAGTGTATTCTCTGCTCCTAATATTGAAACAGATCGTCATGAACCTTCACAAAAAAGAAAAGAAAATATGCATCTTTATTTGTACCCCACTAGAACTTCATAGTAGATAGGGCATCTAGAGACATACTCCAATAAAACTAGAGTAAAGCATTCGACCGGATAACAAAGACATCATTTTCATCAATTCGTCATGTACTAGTAGTATAAAAAGAAAGAAATGTGTTGGTTAAAGAGATATAGTACTTGGTCTCTAAACAACCTAATCTTCTACTTGAAAGTATGCCATAAAGGCTGGACGGTACACAAAAATTTCAACAGGCAACTCACCTGCCACAATTTGACAATGCAATTGCTACAGCACTTAAAAGCTTGCTCGCTTCTGGATCGTCAAGAACTACGCCACTAGCACTCAGGGGAGCAATGACCTGGAGAAATTGGTGATACACATAAACATGAAATGTAGAAACTAACTCATTGGAAGATCATATCCGCAGATAAGACATGGATGGACATATACAGTCATATACACAGAGCAAGTGAGCGTGAGCTATAGTGAGCAGAATCAATGCTTAACATCAGTGAATCTGATTAATGACATAAGAAAATTCAAAATGGATTTAGGAAATGTCAGACAATGATGGTGACAAAAGGATCATCATATGTCTAAAAGTGAGCACCAAGTATATTGTGACAAAACAAGCATATGCGTAGTATTCAAATTGGACAAACATAATATTATCGCATTATCCAAAGAAAAATATCAAGACACAATAGATGTAATGTGTCACTGGAAAGCCCCCAGTTAAAACTTTAGGACAAATTCAAGATAGCTGAAGTTGGAGACCAGATGAACAAAGAAGAGCCAGAGCAAAGGGAGTCTCCTGCTTAGACAGACGGCTCTAATAACAAACTGGATATTGAGCTTATTTATTGATTATGATGAAATTTACAAGTTTGAGTTGAATACATTTCTTCAGTAACCTTATCTTGGCACATGATCTGAGC
Source organism: Typha angustifolia (assembly GCF_048772165.1). NCBI lineage: Eukaryota > Viridiplantae > Streptophyta > Magnoliopsida > Poales > Typhaceae > Typha > Typha angustifolia. Next base: position 1,118,244 of record NC_133252.1, on the reverse strand, counting down.
TTTCTCAGTTATCCAGTCATGCGCCTTTTCGACTTCTCTAAGGTCTTTAAAGTTGCATGTGATGTTTCAAGTATTGGCACAGGTGAAGTCCTAACCAAGGAAGCTCATCCAGTTGCTTACTACAGTGAGAAAATGAATGATAAGACAGTGGCACACTATCTATGATAACAAATTCTCTACGGTGATTCAATCACTGCGCCATTGGAGACATTATTTGCTCCTGCAAGAATTTATTATCTTTGCTGACCATGAAATCCTTCGACACATCAACTCCCAAAGGAAGCTTAATGCAAGGCATTGTTAGGTGGGTTAAGTTCCTCCAGGATTATACATACACCCTCCGACATAAAGCATAAATTGAAAACAAAGCAGCTGATGCACTCAGTCGTTGAATGACACTTCTCTCAGAAATGAGTGTAGAGGTGACTAGTTTTGAGAAGACTAGGACTGAGTACAAGTCATGTTCAGGTTTTCATGAGATCCGTACCTTATTAGGCGATGGTGTAACTCGTAAAATAGATTATACACAATAGCTATCTATTTAGATTCCGCAAGTTATGCATTTCCAATGCCTCTTTAAAAAAAAATTATTTGAGAATCGCATGTTGGAGATCTAGCAAGACGTCAATATGGATATTGTATACGACTTTGTCTATCCTTAATTGTCCTTCATAGGATGTCAATATGAATTTTGTGTTTGGTCTTCCAAAGACTGTTCAAAAACATGATTTCATCCTTGTTGTTGTAAACTAATTTTCTAAAATAACCCACTTGATACCATTTTCTAGGACTTCTCATGCTTCCAGAGTTGCAAAAATCTACTTTGACGGAGCCGTTAGATTGCATGGTCTATCAAAACCTATTGTATTTGATAGGGATGTGAAATTCACTACTTATATTTGGAAAACACTGCAGCACAAGATGGAAACAGAATTTCAACTCTCAACTACTTTCTACTCTTAAACAAACGGTCAAATTGAAGTTCTCAACTGAAGTTTAGGTAACCTTTTAAGGACACTGGTTGGAGAAAATCTAAGTGATTAAAATCAAAAAATTCCTACTACTGAGTTTGTGAATAATAATTTTGTAAATAGGTCAATAGGAATGAGTCCACAAGTCAAAAAAAACATTATGGCACAAGATGGGACAAAACTTCTACTCTCAACTATTTTCCACTCCCAAACAGACAGTCAAACTAAAGCACAGTCAACTGAAGTTTAGACTTTAGATAACCTTTTAAGGACCCTAGTTGGAGAGAATCTAAGGGATTGGAATCAAAAAATACCTACTGCTGAGTTTACCTATAATAATTTTATAGGTCAATAGAAATGAGTCCAACTTAAGAGATTTGATTCTAAGTTGTTATATATTATGAATTTGCTTACTTGTAATGTATAGGGATGTATTTGCTTATTTGCAACGTTCAAGGTTGTATTTGCTTATTTGTAGTATTTAGGGATGCGTTTTGCTTATTCAGTTATTTGCAATATTAATGTTTTATTAGTTTATTTGTAGTTGTGAGATCTATATACAGACCAACTTGTATCCAGATAGAGATTGATGAATGAAATGAAAATTTTGTTTGTACATTCTCCCATGTGGGATTTGATGTGATGTTAGCTTGAAGGTGGAGGTGTAAAATCTCATTCTCAATACCTCTCTTTTTCTCTCAATCTTCTCCTTCCTAAAATCCCAACAATCCCCATTTCACAACAACTAATGAACTTAACTTTACTTGTTCAGTCTTATCTTTCTAGCTCATATACTGTGCAAAACACTTCAAATAAAAGTTTGCACTAGAAGTGTGTTTCATATATCTCAGAACTCCCAAATCAAGTATGTTTGGAAAAACTGGTGATCCTATTACATATAAGTAATTTTATGGAGCAATGAGTGCAGACACATGATATTATTCATTTCTTCACCCAACAGCTGACTTTTAGGACACCATTGGGATAAGTACATTATGGATAAGTGCAGCAATTTTGTCACCGGGAAGCAAGCTATGATGAAATAAAGAATTATTATCAGACAACATAGATTCAGGTATAACTTCTGCAAAAGATATTAGCATTTGTGCCATGAACATGTTTATCCAGTACAAGAAAAGTTAGCATTAGCAAGCAAATTTGAAAAAGACATACCAAAAACTCAGTAACTCCAAATGATAGTTGCAAATTGTGCAAATCATCATCCCAATATGCAGTTTTCCCTGCACTAATCAATTAAATTTAAGTGAGATTCCATAGTTGCATGCACCACAAGAAGTTAAAAATTAAAGACTTCAATTAGAAGATCACTTTACCATTCTTAGAGATTTCAAAATGAAATTCCATGCAGTACACTTTTCTACCATACTTCAGCTCACGCTTAGCCTTGTACAAATTTTTCCAAGAACCCAACAATTCTGCACCTTTTTCCTGCAAGAAACCAGATGTAAAATTTAAAAGGAAGTTCAGGAACAGCATTTATTTGATGCATACATCTAGGCAATCAAAGGTTAAAAATCAAGCAACTAACAAAGTAGCATAATAACTGCATGGAAGGCAATAGCATCAGCTCTAAGAAGACAAGAACTTCAAGGAGACAAACATTGTGGAAATCTGGAATGCAAGACAGAAATCATACACCAAGCTTATGTAATCTTGAGACTAATTTGCCAGAGGCCCAGAGGATACATCTAGGAAATCAAAGGTTAAAAATCAAGTCATTAACAAAGTAGCATAGCATCAGCTCTAAAAACCTTTATGGACAAGAACTTCTAGAGACAAACATTGTGGAAATCTAGAATGCAAGACAGAAATCATGCGACAAGCTTATGTAATCTTGAGACTAATTTTCCAGAGGCCCAGAGGATACATCTAGGAAATCAAAGGTTAAAAATCAAGCAAGTAACAAAGTAGCATGATAACCGCATGGAAGACAATAGCATCAGCTCTAAAAACCTTTATGGACAAGAACTTCAAGAAGACAAACATTGTGGAAATCTGGAATGCAGGACAGAAATCATACGACAAGCTTATGTAATCTCGAGACTAATTTGCCAGAGGCCCAGAGGATATTTGCTCATCTAAGTCAAAACAGGCAGCTGGAATTTGGAGAAAAGAATCAGCATTCTAAATATGACCACTCATATATACAAATGCAATATCAATATTAAGGATGATATTCTGTTAGAAGAGATAAAAAGAATGTTTCGAAGACAACCACTTATCTGTGAAAAAAAGATGTCAAATAAAATAAAATACTACCCAAAATAGAAAACATACCACCAAATTTTTTGGGCCATCAGCAAGCCATTGTCGGCAAACAGCCTCTGTCTCTGATATGAATCTTGGAAAGAAGAAAAAAGTTAGATCAGTCTGGTTCAAGGAACCACGAAAGCAGGTAGCAGTATATTCTACAACGGTTAGAGATAAATCGGGCAGTACCTTTCCCATGAAGATGCAATTGTAAAATCATCAAAACCCTCGAGCTGTAGGCAAAAAAGTAGAACAAGTATTTTAGCCTGTGATAACAGTTCGAGCAAAAAAATAATACCATGACAGATAGAAATCAGATAAAATCTCATTGAAGCAGAAGACTAATTTTGATTCTTAATCTGTTAGAATTAGCATATCCACTTCTCCATTTCAGTAATCGATACAGCATACATGAATATATCTCTGTTTTCATGGTTAACAGACTATTCACAGTTTTGCGCTCTACCCAAAAGAGGAATGTATATTATATATGACAAGAAATAAACGTCTAAAGAAATTAGATAAGAATAAAGACTAGAACAATCAATGAACCAATATACCAAATCAAACTCAACCCCGAGCCTTAATAGATTACCAATGAATGCATAGCAGTCACATCGAAATGCAGGATCAACTCTAAAATAATGTCTGCCGAAGGATTGACAGCAATCATCAGATGCTAATCATATATATATTCTTTATAATTGATGTTTAACAAACACATAACGGGTGCCAGTCAATTCTGGAGTCCACCTAAGTAAACAATCGTCAGCCAACTTCACCTGAGAACCTCCGTGGTCGTACATCTTGTACAACACAAGATCCAGGGGTTTCCAAAGGAAAAGGAATCATCAAGGAGAGATTCTACGAAGATCATATTTAGCGAAAGGTAAAGGAATTGACCTCTTCCATCGTCTCCTCCTCCTCTTCCTCTTCCTCTTCCTCTCCTATTTCTCGGCGCTTCGAATTGCTGGAGGACGCCATGGACGATCTCGATCGGTGAGATCGAAGAAAGGAACGTCGAGAGGTGTTTTGAGGAGAGAGGAAAGGGTCGGTGTGTCCTTTAGATCCCGCGAGAACGAGACCGTCAGATCGGAAACGGGAAAGGAACACTTCGTAGGCAGCTCCTCGTAACGGGTAAGCGCCATCCAAATAGTATCCGAAACCCGAACCGATAGGATATTGGGCCGATTCAAATTTTGGGCATTTCCAGCTCCATGGCAATTTTGTAATTAGGCCCATCTCAGCCTCTCTCTTCTTTCAGCTCAATAGGCATTGGGCCGGGCCTTATATTTATATCCTTCTAAAGTTAACCAAGAGTTCAAAGGTTGATTTAATTAATATTAAAAAGACTTAATTAATCACTTTTTATCTTTTCATTTACTATATAATTTATATTTTAATAAATACTTACCGAAAAAATAGGTATATAAAATATAAAATTTGGAATAATAAACTTTTCAAATTATATTTTTAAGGTCATTTTACAAATCACACACCTTGTATTATTTTATGATTCACACTCTGTCTGTGAGGTTTTTGTAATCTGATTCTTGCTCTTTCCTTATATTTTTCATTTAACACCCTCTATTAATTTAAACGGTATCAGCAAAAAAATATTCCATTATAATATGTGAAATAATTTGTGAATACCTAAATATATTCATGCCTTCTTCAAGTGAGGGGCAAAGAGGAGAAAAAATAATAAGGGTATTTTAATAATTTGGTCGATATTAGTTACTCAAAATAACGTCAATGTGTTAAACGAGAATTATAGAGAAAAAATAGAGATCGGGTTACAAAACGACGAGATGTGAATTAAAAAAATAGATAAAACGTAGGGTGTGATTTATAAAATATTTTATTTTTAATACATAGTCAATTCGGTAGGGTTGACCTGGGCACACCGACACGATCGTATTACTCATGTGATCAACCAACCACCTCCTAATTTCTCTGATCTTCTGTTCTCTTCTCTCATGGGTCTTTGCCATGCTACCAACCGTTAGGGCATGTGATCCTAAGTAACAATTCGTACAGGAGAGACAATTCATTAGATGTGGATTAGGTAGCCCTGCAACTCGAATCTAAAAGCATTGGGATATTAAACCCATGATCGGTTCATTTAGCTTCAAGTACACGTCAAATGGCAGCCTAATTAACCTGACACCATCACATGCATCGCCTAACTCTTCTCTTTTTCTTTAAGCAACTTAATGAGAGGTTGGATGCATTAATTCCCTCGCCATGGCACATGCATGACCGTTATGGCTCACTAATCCGATCATTAATTATGATGATTATATTGCCTTAATTAACATTATAACGAAGGTCAAAAGAAGAAGATGGACCATTGGGACCATGAGAGACTAATGAGGGAAGCCAGAGAGAGAGAGAGAGAAGGGCATGGTGATGAATGGATGCCATATGGGGATGACATGGATGATGACCCACCAGCCTAACAACATCTGGAATCCATATCTGAATCTCTGCACCATTTGATTGATTGCCCAAGAGGAAAAACATTTATGATTTAAAGTCTTATTCTTATATTTGATTTTATTTTGTTTAATCTACTTGAACTTAAAATTAACTAACTTGTTTAAGTAAAATGGATGGGATCATATCAATTCTTTTAAATTAAGCTCTTTTTTTTTTAGATATAAGAGACTATTTGACCAAGTTAAGCTACTCTTGAGAATAAATAATTTTCACAAGTTATTAAGAGGTTAACATTTGAAAGATTATTGTCATCTTCCGGAATCCGGGATGGATTAATTAGTAAATAAGTAAATATATGCCATAATTTTTCACCGCATACCTAAAAACATTAGTACTTACGTCTCTTATGATCAAGGAGGTTGTAGGATAAACTCCAATCTCGAGTGATAATTTTTGAAGAAAAAAAAAAATTTACTTCGTGATTTGATGTAACGATTTGGCTTAACAGCTTAGTTCGACAATACATAAAGGAGCAGCTCAACATTACGACTACTTAGACTATAAACTCAGAGTAGTAGCTCAGCGAAGCAACAACTTAAAGTCTAAAATATACAACTTATTATGTTAGCTAAAATTTAATTTAGTGGAGTCTAAAGTATTTTTGTTTCAAAAGGACTATTGGTTTATTATCAAGCTTATATGTCATCTTCTTCTGACTCAGAATGAAATAGGAAAAAAATTATTGACAATCAATAAAAACCTACTCTCATTACCACTTGAGTAGGAATCTTCTTCCCAACCTGCTAGACCAGCTAACTCAGAGTATCTGATACTTGTGTATAAAGGTATTTAAGAAGATTATAGATATTTACAATCTCTCAAAGAACAAAACTTAGGGATGGTGATGATGATTGGGTTTGTTCAAATCTAATGTCCAAAAGACAAGAAAAGAAAAGAAAAAAGGATGTCTTTATGGTTACTATGACAATGAGACAAAGGTAAAAGCTCAGGCCGCAGGGGATCCAATGTTTCTTTCTCAGTGTTTGAGAAAAAAATAAAGACAAGCAAAAGGCTGAGCAGAGAGGGGGAAGTGGATTCTTTCCTTTCTCGTGATACCCACCATAAAGAAGTTCAAAGAAGAACAGTCCTGGAAACAAAGCCTTGGAGTGTGTTCATTTGTTACTTGTTAGTCCTGACTCTGTAGTACCCTCCTCTGCTGTTTGGGCATCTATCTATGATCTATCTTCCCATGGCTATGCTGGGGAGTTTATTCATGGATAAAAGAGGGTTATTCTTGAATAAGTTTTGCCAATCAAATATCTCTATCTCTCTTTAGAAATTTTAAATATAAGTTATTCAGTCTCTGAGAAAAATATTTATATAAATTGTTGACCACTTTGACAACTTATATAATTTTTTTGCCTTTAGACTTGTATTTTAAAGCTCTAAAAGTTATGTATACCTCTAAAAATAAAAGTATTTATATGGTTGGCTTGTGATAATAAGATTTTAACTTAAGATAATTTGATCAGAAGAAATTAGATTGAAGATCTAGCTATGTTTATTGTGGCAAAAATGAAAGTGATGGTGAAAAATGTGGTAGATTGCTTATGCATTTGGTGTACCTAATTAGACGAAAATTGTAGGATTTTCAATCCGAGGTGAATTAACACCGGGAAGATTTGAGTCGCCAAATTAATAATATGTTTATACGTTGGACAAAAACAAATAATGACGGGGCCTAGAAATAAGCTAAGATGATGTTGTAGGGGCCTCGCTGATAGATGATGCCAACGCTGAAAGGGAATATTTATTTTTTTGGTTCCCTATCTATTTATCTTTTATAGAACCTCGTTGTATTGAAAGTGACGGATAGTTGTAATTTTACTGTTATTTTCTATGATGTGTTAATGTATGTCAGATGGATATTTGGTTTTGCTGCAGCCTATAGATATAGTAGACTGATAGTTGTTTTAGTTCTATTTATGTTTCGTAATGAAACTGATTTTTAGAATTTTTGTTAAAAATTTTAAAAAAATAATATCAATAAGTAAAATAATATTTTAGGCTAAATAACTAAACATATAGAATATTCTAGAAATCATGAGTAGAAAGACCATCTATGGAATTTGAAGGGTATAACATTATGTATAACAGTCTATATAATTGACACCAAGAAATAATATATAGATATAATAACTTATCCAACCGATAAGTAGTAAATAAAATTTCTTATCCAACTTCTTTCAGCTCAAGAAGAATAAGACCCTGTCCTTATTCATGCAATTTACCAAATAGGAGATCCGTACATGGTGGTGATAATAACTCTCCCACCTCCACGTCTCCCCTCTTCCTCTGACTCGGTTAGTCCTCTCTCCGCAGCAAGATCACATGCACATTTACACCGTCACCAACTCCCTATCACATTATTCAAATCTCATTGGAAGACAACCGGTAGAAGAAGACTAAGCCCACCAGGTGTTTGAAGAAATGCCGCAGCGCTAAAAATGCTGAACCCAATGCTGTGATCTCTTGTTCTCCTCTCTTCTCTCTTTTCTTCTCTTCTTCTCTTCCTCCGTTTGGTTTTTGTTCTTCTTCCGTTGGGTTTTGGGAGAATGGCGGCAGCGTTGGAGTGTTGGTCCGGGCGGCCGAGCACCGACGAGGACATGGTGGAGCAAGTGCTGATGAAGACCCATGATCGCTCTGAAGTGTTTCCTTCCTCGTCCTCCTCCGGTTCCACCTCCCCTTCTCCTCCTCCGGCGACGAAAGACGACACCTTTGCATCTAATGGCGCCTTCCCACCTCCCAAGAAGTGGCAACGCCTTGGCCGCAACTTTGCCGGCGCCATTGCTGCCCTCAAGAGCTCCCTCAACCTCGAATCTTCCCCCCGAGACCCTTCGCCGCGATCTGAGAAGCTTCTCTGGGGCGGCGTTGTTCGCAATCTCACCCAGCTCTACCCGGGAAGCCAAATCCCTGAAAAGCTCATGTCCAACGTCCGCCGCCACTTCGATTCATTGCCAAACAGGTAACTTTAACTCCCAATCGTAGAAATTAGGGATACCAACTTCGGCATTTTGCCATAAGATTGATCTGCAAGTGTAAAAATCCGACTTTCTTTTTTCCTAACAGCTATGCTCAGGCCGGGTTTGATATGAAAGAAGTCCTCTTGCATGCTAAATTGGTGGAGCAGGCTTGCTCTGATGACCAGCCAGTGGTCAATATCCAAGAGGTGCAAGAAAAAAATGATGCGGTGGAAGGGGTTGTTCTTAAGCTCACATTTGCTTGCAACTCACCTCTTTCGTGGCAGGCGATGTCCGGATCTCTTGATAGCTCTTTGATCTGCTGCAAAAAGATTCAGATCTTTGAGAAGAAGGGGTTAACCCTTGGTGTTGTAATGATCATTGTCCCTCCAGGAAATGAGAGGCATTTCAGGTCTCGGGTTGAAGCTGCTCTGAGATCTGCGGTAAAGAAGCCGAAGAGCAATGGTGTTAAGCTTCCATTTGGGCTTTGTGGCTGCCAAGAGGAGGGCTCGAAGAACTATGATGATGATTCCCAATTTGATGGGGATGATGTGCAGACATTGGATAATGAGGCGCTTCGCCGGATCCAGCTGCCAAATCCCCTGCCCGAGTCTTCACTAGTTGTCTCCATCGATGAGTGGCAAACTATTCGATCTGGTGGGGAGGAAATCGGCAGATGGGTGATAAGCTCGGATGAGGTCGAATTTGTCGATTGGGTAGGCTCCAATTCTTTCAAGGGTGTCTATAGGGGGAGGAAGGTGTGGGCAAAGAAGTTGAGGGGCTGCGAAATTGGGAGTTCTTATGATATTGAGATCAGGCAGGATTTGTTGCAGCTGATGAGCTGTGGGCAGAAGAATATCCTTCAATTCCATGGCATTTGTTTTGAAGAGAGGCATGGACTGTGCATTGTGACAAGGATGATGGATGGGGGATCAGTTCATGACATTATGCAGAAGAACAAGAAATTGCCCATTAGAGAGGTGATGCGGATTGCTCTCGATGTTGCTGAAGGTCTTATGTTCATGAACAATCATGGAGTCACTTATCGTGATCTCAATACACAGAGAATTTTGTTGGATAGACAGGGAAATGCTTGCCTTGGTGATATGGGTATAGTTACTTCTTGTAACAATGGTGGGGAGGTGACCGAGTATGAGACGGACGGGTACCGGTGGCTAGCTCCTGAGGTTAGACTGCTTAGTTGACATGCTTTTTCTTCATTATGTTGCTTCAAAAGTAGGATTAGTCCTGGTCTTATTACTCTGCTTGCTTGATCCTTAGAAATTTATTTCGCATTTCATTACTTGGAGCCTCTTTTAAATGTCTTAGGAGCACTGCACATAACATCTAGTAGGATTAAGAGCTGTCTATCCTAAATCCTTCATTGTAAGCTGTTCTTTAGTGTAATCTTTGCTAGACCTCACCTGTTGTGCCTTAAATCCCCTTCTCACATTATGAGAGCAGTTTGTTGCTGTAAAAGAAACAAAAACTAAGATGCGGTACCTATCCAACCATTCATTCACTATAGAAATATAAGTGAACTACTATTACTCCAGAAGTTAGTATCAAAATGCCAATGTTAAGTCTTTTTCATTACTTGCAAAAAGCTATTATAACATCATTATGAAGTTTATGTACAGGATGTTTACGTCAGGGTAATAACGTAAGCTCATCTTCTTGACACATGCAGATCATAGCCGGCGATCCGGAGAGTGTGACAGAAACTTGGATGAGCAATGTCTATAGCTATGGTATGGTGCTCTGGGAGATGGTAACCGGTGAGTCAGCATACTCATCTTACTCCCCGGTTCAAGCAGCAGTCGGAATTGCTGCCTGTGGATTGAGGCCAGAGATACCTAAAGAATGCCCACAAGTTCTAAGATCATTGATGCTTAAATGCTGGAACAATTCTCCATCAAAGCGCCCACAATTTTCCGAAATCATCTCAATCCTACAAAGGCAGAATATTAGATAGGTTTCTTGTTTGTTCTCTCTTACTTTGTTTGGTCATTTTGGTTGGTTATGCAGCAATATGCATATAGTAGATCTATGCGAAAAAAAAGAAGTCTTTTCTTTTACTGCTTCTCTACACTCCAAATGTATACTTGTCAGACTAGAAGGCTCCTCTAGCAGTCAGCACTATAAGTTTATATCGTATCTCATATTCGTTGATGTAGAAAATGTTGTGACCTTCCTATCCATTTATTTTTTACTTGGGTAGACAAGTCAAGATCTCTCCTTTGAAGTGGCTGTTTACAATTCATGGTTGGAAGCATTGATTGGAATCATCATTGTTTCATGTCCTGTCTTTCTTTGATTTGTTATTCTATATTACTATTGTTCCATCTGTATGTGGACATCTTGTTTCTATTACATATGCGTACTTTCTTAATTAGACCCTACCTTTTGTATCGTCTTACTAAATTATCAGTCCAGATATCATGACAATTGTCAAAATCCACAGGTATCCGTCTTAATTTAGGGATCTTTCTCTGGTCCCATATCATAATTTGATTATTGTCCGAATTAATTTTGAGCTGGAAACGACGTACCTTCTTCCACCAAGAATAAAAAAGAAAAAAAATCTAATTTTGGAAGCAGAATGAAATATGACGCCCGTTTAGAAGTGGATAGAGAATGGATTGAAGAAGCTCGACTTAGAAAATAGAGGAAAAAAATTAAAAGAAATTTAATAGTTAGAAGTCAACCATTGATGCTTACGAGAACGTGGAATGAGGAAACGTTTGCTGTCAAAAGTATTATTCACATTGCTGCTGTAGCAAGTAGCGAGGGTTATGTAAACAGGCTTTACTGCTCCTCTCTTCCAACAATAAAATAAAGTAAAATATAAACATTCACATCTTTATTATCCCTCTCTCCAGAAATTTGGTTTTGTTGACAAGAAATTCGTATAATGATATATTTTTCAAATCTTAATGAGAAGATTATCTTCAACTCGGGAGTCTTGGTGAATCACGTTTGACTCCTTTTTTGTTTTATTACTCCATATAGGCTAATCAACTGGATTGATGGTGCCAAAATATCAGAGACTAGAAGTCAAAAGTCTCCACAATGAACAGGATCGAGGGTTTATTATATAGCAGAGAATGGCCTGAAATTGAACTTTCATGATGAGCAACACTTCAGTCAAGAAAAATTATATAAAAATGTTTCATCCACTAAGAATCCAAAACTAGTTGAAGGAACTGGTGGTGTATTAACTGAAGTAAAACTTTCTCTTGTATCTAAATGAAGGAAATTCCTGTTAATCCTGACCTTAAGTTTGCACTAAACCATGCAAATATTCGGGAATCATAGAGGGTGATAAGATTAACAATACAATGAAAAAGGTACTAAAAGTTCAGCTAAGAACATTTGGAAGCTTGACCAAAACTTCAAACTTTTTCATTGCAGACTATGCTATGCAAATAGAAAACCTTATTTTGTTACAGTCCCCTCTGGACTGGTTGCAATGGCAGCAGATTAGAAGGACCAGAAGAGGTGTATTAGACACACATCGAGACAATACTGTATCAGTTTGCTAGAAGAAATTTTAAAAGGGAGGAGTATGTTGCAATGAACATCCAAGCAGATGCAACAGTAGCATGGTTTGATGAATTGCTTGCAAGACAAAAAGAAAAAGAAAAAAAAAACTTTGGATGAATTGAAAAAGTACTACTTTTCACCCACAAGACTGTTTTCAAATGCTAAGACGATTGAAGATCATGAGTTGGAACCTCATTAACTTATTCCAAAAGATCATTGGAAGAAAAATTGCAGGACTAGTCAGACAACGGGCATGTGCTCTCAAATGCTTCCTGCTCTTTACGGCACAAGTCGAATTCATTGGTGTAATAGTACATGCAACCTGCATAAGCATCCATCTCTTTGGGACACCTCTGATGAAGATCTTTCAGCCTGCATTTTAGACTCATTAGACCAAAATTTTAAATAGTATACAAACGATGCATTAACTAAAGTTCAAAGATTTATTGTTTCAATGAAACGGGGCAGGAGCCCTTTTGTCAAAAATAAAAGTCAAAGATCTCCTAAACTAAATTCACAGATATAATGGTTCACAATGATGTTTTCCAGTGTATGGTAGGGAAGCAACATCACAGATAAACAGTAATTAACTCGAACACTTGATAAATGATTTTCTTACAAGAAAAACAAATGTTTATACAATCTGCCCTTGAGAAAATTAGCTTTCTAAAATCTCTCCCTTTAAGGGAATAAAAGAAGAAGTTATATGGACCAAAAACAGCAGTGTGAGACTGGAACAGCTCAACACCTAGTAGAATGCTACCATCCAATTTCCCAGGGGTAAAAACACATTCTACACTAGCATTGATAAGTAGTTAAGGAATGCTATAGTGTTTCTTTTCTTCTCTGATGGGTGCTGTATTTCTTCTTTTAACTTAGGATTGTTAACATTTTATTTATGAATCAGAAGAAAAATATATGATAGAACATACTCGCGAAACATAATTTTGTTAATGACATAACTGATCTAAACTTTCACCTCACAATTTACATCCAATAAGGGAAAAGAAGAAGAAACAAAACTAGATTCAGGGCTCAAGTGGAAGTTCAGATAGAATTGTGTAGTCATAGTCTATTTACTAAGCAATAGAATTCACAAAGAATGTAATAGGATGCACCAATTGTTCAAATGATAAGCAAAGAGCTAACTGAAGATAGTAGTACCTTAATAAAACATAACAAAGTCAAGCACGAGCCCACAAGAAATAAAAACATAAAGTTTAGAAGCATGTGTTTTCTTGTAAAATTGGTCTAGTTACTTTCAATTCATACAAATAATACAAAGAGTGAATGCAATTAAGTTAAAGATATTTTCTGTTCTCCTGAGGGGGTGCAGATGTCCTTAACCAAGAAGATACACACAATAACCAACCATTCAGCTAATATGCTTGTTCTTATGAAGATCATTTTTCAGATACCTGGTGACAAAAGTTATCTAAATAGTTACAACAATTGAAATTTACTGAACATGAATAGTGCTAATCTCAGTAACGTAATGTACTAAACATCAACAAGGAGTTCAACATAGATTTATATGGTTTAGTAAAAGATATGTATCAATATCCACCAAAACTATTTTCCATCAAAATGGGGTTGGTCATAGAAGAAATCAAAGTTGGTGAGCTCCAACCGCGAGGACTGAGTTTAATCAAGGCAAATTCTATGATCAATTATGAAAATTAGTGCCAAAATTCTAACCAAGATTTGTTAAATAAAAAAGGTGCCTTACATGATATACAATTGGGCATTTTGAGGAAGCATTTTCCTTATTGGTCGATAAAACATATGGATATGCAAGTTGCAGATACAGGGGTTGCGGCCTGATTTGTCAAAAAAACAAAGATATGCAAGTTGCAAGGGCAAGGTTAACACGAAATTCTTCTACAGAGTTAAGGAGTTGAGACTGATGGGGAAATGTGAAAAGCCCAAGGTTCAAGTCAAAGATACAATTCAGCAAAGAGTCAAACAAACAATCCAACAAAGGTTCAGACAATCTATGGCCTAAAATGCAAGATCAGAAAAATCTAATTAATAGGTATTCATTGAATGGGGCCATAAAAATGCAGTTGTACATGTTTTGATCTACACAGGAAGATATCAAGTTTGTCTTTAGACAGTCTTACTTCTTGTTTAAGTTTAGAATCAGATCAACTGAAAGAGAAGAGGACCAAACCTAACTGATTCAGGATGTAAAGAAAAAAGAAAATATAAACATATTTATTTCAGCAGTGGACACCAAAAATAAATCTAAACAATGAAATTCAAAAAAGAAAAAACGAAGGGAAAAAGAATATAGAGTGGAAAGAGAAGATAATGCTGAAATCTCTACATAAAATTTATCCTTCATCATAATAGTCCATGTTATATACAGTTCAAATATATGTTGGCTTTGCCATCCAAATTTTTATGCTTGGTGAGTTAACAGTCTTAAACTCAGTAGTGATATCAAAACAATTCTGTATCGCAGTGATTGAATTATGCATAGGTTGCCTATCCCCTATTCCATCAAATATTTTTAGGTATAATTTCATTTCCCACTGCAGCATTTTTTATCATAAGAGCAGCTATTGTAGTTGTATTCCAACTTATTTGGACGGGTATAAACTAGACACAGTCAGCTAAAGTTATCTACTCTCGACTTTCTGTCAGACTGACATGAATAAAGAGACATCCATTATATTTCATCGTTAGCAGTTCAATTAAATCAGATAAGTCCTAAACAATCCAAAATGCCTCACCATAAGAGATGCTTCTAATGTGTTGCATTGACAAATGACGGCTATTTCTCCCTTATACATAATTCAACCGCAAGAATTTGTTATGAGGACAGAGCTCATACGATCTGGAGGATCACGTCCGAAGTAAATCAACACCTAAACATTTTACGAAGCACAATTAAACATGCCAACTACAACGGCAGCGAACCAAAGGCCAGAAGAAGTCAATTTGAGCGAGATCCTGTTCCGGTTCCATTCAGAAACTATGAAATCTGGAATGCATTCCGCTACAACTCTAAAGAGGCAACAACCAAACTAAAATGACCATAAAATCGTGTATAATTTCTGGGAAAATTCCCACTGAGAGAATTGGATTTGCGTAAGAGATTCGTGATTCCTTACAGATTTAGGACACATCGAGTGACCTGCCGGCCTTTGTCGAGGCACTTCTCGGGATTGGGATCCTTCTTCTTGCAGTTGATGAAGTCCACGTTCTCCGCCCGGCACCTCACGGCGATGTGCTTCGACGCCGCCATCAGAACTGCCGACGTCGGGATCGGCTCCCCCGACGCATCGACGGTGCTCGACATAGCCGCCGATCCGATTCCGCCCACCTTCCGCGATCAAGGTTAGGATTGGAGAAGGCGATCTCGAAGCTAGATCTGGGGCTAGGGTTTTGGAGCTTACCTAGAAGACTCGAGCTCTCGCGAGGACGACGCGAAGGGGAGAAATGGAGCAGAGAGGAAGGAGTGCGAGTTCTAGGTTGTGTTTGCTAATCTGCGATGATGAGGAAAGACCAAAGAGTTAGCTTCCATACGGGCTTTTACCTTTGTGGGGGCCCATAACTTGCAAGTAGATTGGGCCAGAGCAAAAATTAAATAAAAAAATTGTATGAAATTTTATTTTAGTTCATTTATATTTTAAATAGGGAAAGGAATTCAATGAAATCCATTTATACTTGATTTCAAATATATTTTTTTTAAAGGGAAAAAATATAATACATTAATTTTGGGAGTGTCTTTTTTCGTTGTATAGTTCTTAATAGTAACAATCCATACCAATAAATATAAGATAGTGGAGGAGAAAGTTGAATTTAACGAGTTCCATTGACTCGAAATAGAGCGTCGGTGTGACAAATTATTATAAATTTATGGAGTTTGATAGTAATAAGTAATTCTAAACTCTAAAGTACTTTTTGTGATTTATATTTAAAATTTTAATTTAGAATATATATTATTATAAATCGAAAAACCCTCTCCAAACTAACTTTTTTTTTGTATAATAGAAATCGGCAACGACTCACACGTATACAGTATACTATCAAGAAATGGATGCCAGATACTAACTACCCATCAGAAAGAGAGCGCCAATCCAATGGTCCAGATCACACCACAATTCTTATACTCCGCCGACTTAGCTTTTCCATTCCGCTGTCAGTTCTCGGCAACGCTGCCATGGCTTCTCTCCCCCAATCCTATCTATAAATACTCTGAGGAGCAAAGCACCGAGACCATCAGGTGCTTTGGCGAATCCTCTCAAAAACCCTAGCTCGGAATAACCAAGAAAACCCAGCGGGAAGGGTAAAGTAGAAGACAGCACGATCTCCTCCTCCCATTCCCTCTCCTGCGATCCCTTGCCCGCGCCGCCAGATTACCTCGGTACGTTGCTTCCCCTCTCGATCACGTTATTTTTTGATTCTTTCGGGTCAGATCGGGTTAGATTTAGCTGTTGGTTGGATTTCCTGCCTCCGATCGCGATCTCTGGAGCTGCTTAGGTTGGTTTTGTTCAATTTGATGAGGTTCCTAAGGGTTTTGGCCAGGGGGCTGCTCTATATGCTTCCAAGAAAGAGAGCGGTGGGAGCCGAGGTTGAAGAAGACCAGGTTACGGACGGGGCACAGACGAAGAAGGCGAAGGTAGAGAGCTCGAACTCGGTGGCGTCAGAGGCGGCGGTGAGTGAGTATAGCCACATGTCACCGCGAAAGATGGACGGCGAGGTCAACGGGAATAGTGTGACGGAGATCGATGAGGATCTGCACAGCCGGCAGCTTGCGGTGTATGGGAGAGAGACGATGCGGCGGCTGTTCGCCTCTAATGTTCTTGTCTCTGGGCTCAATGGGCTCGGAGCCGAGATAGGTAAACACTTATTCTTTCTTAGTGTTTTCAGCTTTTTTTTTTTTTTTCTCACTATTCTTATCTTGTATAATATTGTTTACGAGAAGTAATATATCCTACTTTTGTGGATTGACGTTCTGTCCAGTTGGCAATTTTTTATTCTCGTTTTCAAATCTCAAAGAGAGCTTTTAGTGTTATGAAATTGGAAGAGAAATTGATATCCTACATAGTAAGTGGTTCTCTGGTCATGGGAAGATTTAGTAATAGTCATTTCACTGGTACATGCATCGGTTGCTGCTCCAAGTAGGTCCTGCACCCCAATCTGTGATAAATCATAAATGTTTTCTACTTCAAGTCTTGCTGAGCTAATCTTTTGATGATTAACAATTTATTGAATATTTTGGTGGTTGCAATATTTGGTGTCAGATTCTACCTTTAGATTACTGGGCTTTCTTTTGCGCATCTTTGCCTCCATATTTCAATATCTGTATGTTATCTGTCTAATTTGAAGTACCTCTAGTTTATGATGTACAAATGAATAATGTGAATTAGGACTTACTGGTAAGCTCTCAGGTTCCATGATTAGGTTGTGTTCGTATGAATGGTAAAATTTTCTAGAACTAAAATTATCTCTCTTGCAGCAAAGAATCTTGTTCTTGCTGGAATCAAGTCTATCACGCTACAAGATGCACAGTCTGTGGAAATGTGGGACTTGTCCAGTAATTTCTTTCTATCTGAGGAAGATATTGGCAAGAACCGAGCTTCGGCTTGTGTTCAAAAGCTGCAGGAACTTAATAATGCTGTCCTTGTTTCTGCTTTAACGGAGGAACTGGCAGTGGAACACCTGTCTGATTTCCAGGTTATTATTGATTGCTTCACTTTTCTACTTTCAGCGTTTTTCATTTATTACATTCTGTTTTTTGTGCTATTAATGGAACATTTTACCAGTGCTTATCCCCTATATTAATGCTTTCTTCATTTATTTGTCTCTCATAACTTGACATTTTTTGTTTGGCTATATGATGTGAATGATGTAGTGCCTCTTTGATTGTTGGTCCTTTGTTCCTCCTCAAATTTGATAGATAATGAGGGAAAGGATAATGTTGTTTAAAGTTAGTCTTTAGTAAGAAGCATGGAACTCCTGTTAAAAGATTTATATTTTACTGCATAATTTTTATTGTATGGGATGAAACTGCGCAGAAAGTGGAAATCTATTTGTGTGACTACATATGCGTTTGCAATCCATTGATCATGCTTCATAGGATTTGCTTGAGCCATCACTTTTTATTATATTATAGTAGTATACCTAAGTAATAGGTTCTTCTCCATACACTAACTTCTCCATACTTAAGTAATAGCCATCATTTTTTATTTATTATTTGCCATCTATTTGAATTTCTTACTCAATTTTATGAGTTTCTGACACAGATATGCATGTGCCCATATAGGAACTGAATGCCATAGTCACCTTTTAGAACATTGTTGAAAATCCAACTTAGTTATGTTATTACTTGTTTTTTAGGGGGTTTCCTTCTTGATTTATTACAGGTTTATAGACTCTTTGAGCTTCATTAACATCTCCTATTTTGCTATAGTGTTGCTTGGTCCTTTGTGAACATCATTTTGTTTGCTATAACATTTAATGCCATTTTAAGTCGTATTATTTTGTTGCTTCTGTTTATGCCAGTATATACTTGTACAGGTTATGATCCTAGTTTTCAATTAGTTTTCTTTTGATGGCTGAAGGATGAGAACATAGGAAACAATGATGAACAACATGGAATTTTTTGTGCTAATTTGCATGTTATCATGTTTTACAACTTTACACTTCACAACATGGGCTATGATGCCATTGGATTATAGTAGGTTTTTTGTGTTAGCCATGTTTCACAAACACCATGTTCTGTTATTAGCACATTAATGTGCAATTATTTCAGTTATGGTTCAAAGGCAGCAGCACAGCCAGGGTAATGCTCTCTGGCTGTGTATGTTAGTGGGGAACTCTAAGAGTGCTGCATAGGCCACAATTGTGGCCTTATGATAGGACAATGTTTGCAAATTGCAATAAATATAAATTCTTTATTATATTGTGCTAATATCTAAGTTAGTCGTGCCTAACCTTGGAAATTGGTTTGGTTGGAGAGTGTCAACCTGCACTGTGAAGGCAATAAGGGCTGATCCAGATCGAAATTCATCGAAGCCAACCACTGAATTTCTAATAATCCATATGCAATCTGTTTCTGTTTGATAACCTCTCTAGGTAAGTTATCATGCCTGATGTGACTTAAACTATCGGCCAGGCTGGTTGGTTTAGGCTGCATACACTCTCAAGATGGGGAGGCTTTTATCTCTCTACAGCCCAACCTTCTTGCAACAAGCCATTTGATAAGCTGAGGTTTAGTTTGGATTTCCTAATCATAATTTCCAGTGCGAGCCCATATTCATATTATATCTGTTGGTACATACTTGAACCATCAGGCACTTAGTTGCTCCTTCCCTTTCCATCTAGCATCCTTCTGCTATCACATTTTCATGTTCTGGTATCATTTCCTATGATGATTTTCTGAGACCTGTATGTTTTCTGTATTTCAGGCTGTGGTTTTTACTGATATAAGTTTGGATAAAGCAATTAAATTTGATGACTATTGTCACAATCACCAGCCTCCAATTTCCTTTGTCAAAGCTGAAGTTCGAGGACTCTTTGGCAGTGTGTTTTGCGACTTTGGTCCACAGTTTACTGTTGTTGATGTTGATGGTGAAGAACCACATGCAGGTATAATTGCATCTATTAGCAACGACAATCCTGCACTGGTATCCTGTGTCGATGATGAACGGCTTGAGTTCCAAGATGGGGATCTAGTTGTTTTCTCAGAAATTCATGGAATGTCTGAGCTAAATGACGGAAAACCAAGGAAGGTTAAGAATGCAAGGCCGTATTCATTCACTCTTGAAGAAGATACAACCAACTTTGGTACATATGAAAAAGGTGGTATAGTTACACAGGTAAAGCAACCTAAGATCTTGCAATTCAAACCTTTAAGAGAGTCTCTGAAAGATCCTGGAGATTTCCTTCTGAGTGATTTCTCCAAGTTTGATCGCCCTCCTCTGCTTCACTTGGCTTTTCAAGCCTTGGATAAGTTTAAGCAAGATTATGGGCGTTACCCTGTTGCTGGGTCAAAGGATGATGCTCAGAGGCTGATGAATTTTGCTGTCAGTATCAATGAGAACTCAGGTGATAATAAACTGGAGGAGATTGATGAGAAACTTTTTAGCATTTTTGCAAATGGTTCTGGAGCAATTTTAAATCCTATGGCTGCAATATTTGGTGGTATTGTTGGTCAGGAAGTTGTCAAAGCTTGCTCTGGGAAGTTCCACCCACTTTTCCAGGTGGGTTTTCTGACTAAAATTTCTTTTGAATCTAAAGTTGACTCTTGTCTAACATGTTCTGTGTAATTTTTGGCCAGTTCTTTTATTTTGATTCAATTGAGTCCCTTCCTGTTGAACCATTGGAGCCTAATGATGTGAAGCCATTGAACTGCCGCTATGATGCACAAATTTCTGTGTTTGGATCTAAGCTTCAGAAGAAAATGGAAGAGGCTAATATTTTTATGGTAGGTTCTGGTGCTCTTGGATGTGAGTTCTTGAAGAATCTAGCCTTAATGGGAGTGTCTTGCAGTCGCAAAGGGAAGCTAACCATAACAGATGATGATGTGATTGAGAAAAGTAATCTTAGCCGCCAGTTTCTGTTCCGTGACTGGAATATTGGGCAGGCGAAGTCCACTGTGGCAGCATCTGCTGCTGGTTCAATCAATTCAAGTCTCCATATAGAAGCTCTTCAGAATCGAGCATGCCCAGAGACCGAGAATGTGTTCAATGATGCATTCTGGGAGAGCTTGAATGTTGTCATTAATGCGCTGGATAATGTTAATGCCAGAATGTATATGGACATGAGATGCTTGTATTTCCAGAAGCCACTGTTAGAATCAGGGACTTTGGGTGCCAAGTGCAACACACAGATGGTAATACCCCATCTGACTGAGAATTATGGGGCTTCAAGAGACCCTCCTGAGAAGCAGGCACCAATGTGTACGGTTCATTCTTTTCCTCACAATATTGATCATTGCCTTACATGGGCCCGATCTGAGTTTGAGGGCTTGCTTGAGAAAACTCCAAGCGAAGTGAATACGTTCCTATCCAACCCAAGTGAGTATGCTTCTGCAATGAGGAAAGCAGGTGATGCTCAGGCTAGGGATTTACTTCAACGTGTTATTGAATGCCTCGACAAGGAACGGTGTGATACATTCCAGGATTGCATCACATGGGCACGAATTAAGTAATTCTCTATTTCTTCCTTATATTATTTAAATTCATAGTGTGTTTTATGATTTGGATATTTGTTTATGCATCTTGTTCCAAATATCTGGGAAACTTAAAACTGAATAGAATTATTTATACAGAGATTGTTTGTTGTTATCAAGGTCTTGATGTGTTATTACATAACCTCTAGATTTCATTCTCCTGTTTTATTATATTTTATCTCTTCTAGTAGAACTTTGTGGTAGTCATCTTTGGTTTAAAAGCATGAACATATTTCTGCATCACGGGAACATACGTGCATGTGAGTGTGAAGGTTTTCATTTGGATACTATGAATCTCCATTCCAATGGCTGCAATATTTATCTGTAAATGTGCTACTTCTGCTTTTGAGTTCTTCGTGATCACTAATCCGATATCCACATTTTCAGGTTTGAAGATTACTTCTCCAACCGTGTGAAGCAGTTGACATTTACTTTCCCCGAAGATTCTGCCACCAGCACAGGTGCACCATTCTGGTCTGCTCCTAAACGCTTCCCCCACGCATTGCAATTCTCGGCCAGTGATCCAGGCCACCTTCACTTCATCATGGCTGCTTCCATCTTGAGAGCCGAGACGTTTGGGATTTCTATACCTGACTGGGCCAAGAACACAGAGAAGTTGGTTGATGCTGTTAATAAGGTATTGGTTCCTGATTTTCAGCCCAAGAAAGGAGTTAAGATTGTGACGGATGAGAAGGCTACAAATCTGTCAAGTGCTTCTCTTGATGATGCTGCTGTTATTAATGATCTTATAACCAATCTGGAAGAATGTGCCAAGAAACTGCCCGCAGGGTTCAAAATGAAACCAATACAGTTTGAGAAGGTTAGTTATTCTCAGTAGAATGTAGCCGAGTATTCAGTAACAATTTTCTCCTTTTCCTCTTTTGAAGTCATTGAAATCTTTCTGTGGTTCCCTTCAATAATGCACCTGGTACTTGAATATTGTGACTTCCCACATAATCTCTACTCCTATGTTATAGCCTCGACTAATGGCAAGCTACATGTATTATATATCAAATGATCGTCGTATCTCCACATGCTTACTTGTCAATACCTGTGACTCGTATCTTCACCTGAAATTTATCATTTCCATTGAGATTATTATTATAACTGTACGTGGTTGCAAATGCATTCCCTGTCGAGGATGTTTGTTTGCAGCACCTTAAACATTGGAGTTTGTTGTCTGCTACAATTATATATTTCTTAAAGCATTGTTTGCTCTTGTTGCTTTGCAGGATGACGATACAAATTACCATATGGACTTAATAGCTGGTCTTGCAAATATGCGTGCAAGAAACTACAGCATTCCTGAAGTTGACAAGCTGAAAGCAAAATTCATTGCTGGTAGGATTATTCCAGCTATCGCAACCTCAACAGCCATGGCTACCGGTTTTGTCTGTCTTGAACTTTACAAAGTTCTTTCTGGTGGGCATAAGGTTGAAGATTACCGCAACACATTTGCCAACCTTGCACTACCTTTGTTTTCTATGGCGGAACCGGTCCCACCGAAGGTGATCAAGCACCAAGACATGAGCTGGACGGTTTGGGATCGTTGGATCATTAAGGGGGACCTTACACTTTCAGAGCTCTTGCAATGGTTGAAGGCAAGAGGCCTCAATGCATACAGCATCTCTTGCGGTACCTCTTTGCTTTACAATAGTATGTTCCCCAGACACAAAGATCGACTTGGCAAGAAGGTTGCGGATGTAGCCAAGGAGGTGGCTAAGTTAGAGGTACCCTCATACAGGAGGCACCTGGATGTTGTGGTAGCTTGCGAGGATGATGATGATAACGACATCGATATTCCTCTTGTTTCCATATATTTCCGGTAGTCATCCTTGGGGATAACATGATCCCTGGGAGATAGATTCTAGAATCTCATAAATCTTTCTCATCTATGTTCTAAAGATTCCATCGTTTACTTGGAGTCTTATATTGCTTTAACAGACTGGTGAAATTTAGAACTTTCAAGTTAGCATTCTCGTTTCAGATGCTTCTGGGATGATGTTGGCTACCATTTCTTCCTTTTGTTCATATCTGTCTGGTTTGATTGCAAACTGAACAGATATAATATAGGATGGCATGCATGTTGGCGTGTTGGCATTAATTTCTTCCCGTAGAGTTAGTAATACCGAGTGCTTGCTGGTGCAACGAATCATTTTTTGCTTATACCTGAATTGCTTTTCTGAACTCTTCATTATTTTATACTGTTTTCTAGCACTCTTATAGAAATGTTCTATTTCAACTGAATCTCGAGGCACAACCAGTAGCTAGAAAAGTGTTCAAAACTTTTTTTTTTTTCTGGGTTTTTTCTTCCCCTCGTTCGTATGTATTTATTTTTATGTATGCATGAAAACTGAATCCAAGTTAATATCCAATCAGAACTCTAAATCTGAAAAAGTTGAACGACAGACTAGGTTTTACTACTATACAACATAACTTGATCTAATAGCAACCGGGAAAATTGGGAACTGCTGTTCATTTTAAAGTACGAATGCTTCTTTTTTTTGGATAGAATGGACATTTCCTCTTAAACCATCAGCAAGGACTCATCCATTCGTCTTGAATGAGATAAATACGTCCCTCTCTCTTATCTTACCAGAAATATCTTCTTTGTGGTGGTTTCCTAATTAAAATTCCCTATCAAATGCACTTATGCTTAGTGGTTCCCACGCAGAGAACAACTCGGGTGTGGCATTGTTTTCCTGTCACTTCTCATCTCATCAATCCCACCAGCGACCAGCCAACTACTTTAAAAATGGCTAGGTGTCAGTTGGGACTGATGAGTATTCCTTCCACAAACTCTTCCCCTCCTTTCCTTCGGCTGTACATTTCACCAGTGCCAATTGCATTAGGAAATACAACTGCAGCTGTTGTTATCTTTGTTAGTTCTGAACTGATGCTAAGCTAAACAGCTGATAAAAATAAAAAAAAAAATTTGAGGGAAAAAAAATAGTGAAAGTGAGCTCGATTATAATAGTTAATGATATGGTATATAAAAAAAGTATAGAAAGTGACGCTCTCTCCTACTCTGGAAGAGAAAGTGAAATGAATCAAAATAAGAACCTTTCAGATGATTTTTGTGTGATAGAAGTAATGGAAAAAAAGAAGAAGAGAGAATCCAAATAGAATCATTATTTCTTTCTAACCTTTTCTTCCACACAAAGACAACTCTTTAATCATTTCTTATCATCTGTTGGTTTAGATCCTCCGCAACCTGGAGAAAGGATTCAATGCCACCTCCAAATCATGTGGCTTATCCATTTAAATAACATCATCTGATCTTTTAATCCATTTCAAAGAAGAATCAACTGAAAAAGAGAATTAATATACACCTCTGCCGTACAATGCGGACATACCCTCTTTTAGTACTGACCAAAATTCTTCACGAGATTCTCCTACTAACTTCCAAGTTCCAACCTACTGTCTCTTTCCTCTTCAAGTAAAACTGTGCACCGCTCAAACATTCCTGTCGGTCGAACCAAAATTAGGAACGGCTCATCCTCCTACCTATCTGCGAGAGAGACCGGCCACGATTCAACTAAAAAATTTCACTCCACACCCTGCGATTTTGTACATATTACGATTTGAGCCCTGCGTTCTTGCACAAAATAATCCAAATGCCTTGAATTAAATCTAAATATCAGTATATTATAGGGTGCTAAATGGAAATTTTCCGGTTACAAAGTATGCCGTATTTAAAGCGATCTGAGAGAGAGAGACAGAGAGAGACGAAATGCGGTCATGGAGTCGCCCCTGAGCTTTTCTAATCGCCACTTCCACCTCGCCCACCCCCCTTTACGCGTTTCCTTCCCTCCTCCTCGAGTTATCTGATCTCATCCATGATCGCAATCCAATCACCGGTATCTTCCAGCTCGAATTATCCAATCTTTTGAGTCTAAATTTGGTCGCTTTGTTCGGATTTGGTTGGGGTTTTCCGATGGATTGGTTTTTACTGGTGTTCCTACTACTGTCCTGGGGGGTAGATCTCGGCGATGGCTACGGCGTGGAAGGTGAGGTGCTATTTTAGAGTTTTGGGGTCGTTGGATTTGGTGGAATTGGGAATTGATCTCGGAGATTTCTATGTTTGATTTTGGTTGACAGGGATGGAGCTTTCCAGATTCGGAAAAGAGGTGGAGTTGGACAGCAGTGGAGATTCTTCACTACGTCCGTGTTGTTCTGAAGGAAGAGTTGTTGCTCTGTGAGTGTTGAAGCTTTTAATAACTATGATTCTTTTTGTTAAAGCTTGTTTGTTTTTTCTTAGTTCCATGATTTATCTGTATCGGTAGAAACATTGAGACGACTTTGTTTAGGGACGATGTATGAATTTTGGCGATGCTCTTTCTATGGAACTTCAATATGACGCTCTTTCTATAATCGCAAGTTGCAGTCTTGGCACAGGATCAGCTAAAATTGGTAGTTGTGACATCATGTCTGTAATCAGAAGTATGAGCATCATAGGTGGAGAGCATGAACATAAGTTTACTTGCTGAATAAGGAGTAAACTGGAAGTTCTCGGATACAATGGAGAAATGAATGTGAGATTACTTTATATCTGGCTGTTTGAAGGGTCCATTATAAACTTTATTTACTTTCACAAAGTTAAGGGGTTTAGATAATCGCCATATATACAGTAGATAAGGAATAGCTATTCATTTACCACGGGAAGAGAAGTAAACAGCTGGGAGGAATAGCTAAGAGTATTGAGTCTTCCTAGGAGCTATGATCGAATCATTTAAAATTTCTTGGTCACAAAAGGGTGAAAGAATTGGAGTCTGTTGCTAAAACTGTCAGTGCACTTGCTGGAAATATAGGAGAACTGAACAGAATTACAGAGTTATTGATTTGTGCTATGCGCAGAATACGTGTCTTCCTAGGAGCTATGATAGAATCATCTAAATTTCTTGGTCACAAAAGATTGAAAGAATTGGAGTCTGTTGCTAAAAATGTCAGCGCACTTGCTGGAAATATTGGAGAACTGACCAAGAATCACAGAGTTATTGATTTGTGCTATGGACAGAATATGATAATAATCTCTCGAGTGGCTACATAAAGCCTCCAAAAGGTAATTTTAGAAATACAGTTCAAAGTATTTCAAGAGAAACACATTTTATTTATTTATTTTTCTTCTGTAGTGCGAGATGGCTGGAGATTTCTGATTTAGTTGTATGTTTGCTAGGAACCGTATCATATTCCTGCAAACTTCTGTATCTGGTTTCAAGTGTCTGACAAAGGCTTGTATTTGACTAGTGCTCAAGCATATATATTCTTCTTCTTTCATTAGGGTATGTTTTCTTCTTGAAATAACCACTGACTGAAAAACAAGGACATTAGATGTGAAGCAATGTGTATAAGGTTGAATCAATGTTTCTTACGAAAAACAAGGACATTTGATTTTTGTAAAGGAATCAAGGAGATTAGAGTATTATTATTTTTCTTTCTTAAGCAAACATAAATCTTCTGATGTTATGGGGTATGTATCTTGACTTATTTTCCACTAGAATGATATATTTACTACATTACCCCAACTTGTTATAATTTTATAATCACAGTCTATTGGGATTTTTCATTGTAACTTATGCAGACCATCCATCATTGTCATCACATCAAGAAATTCAGCAAATGTAGCTGTCACAATTGAAATTGGATAAGAGATGGATAATAAATACTACGATACCATTCTGTAGATTTCCATGCTAAATCTTTTATAAATCTTATGATAGGAATAATCAAAATCCACATATAAGGAAACTTCTACAGACACGCAATAAAGAAAATGCATCACCGGCACCAGCACCTGCACACAAAGGCAGCCAAAAAAAAGGAGAGCAAAAGCAAGGAAAATCCAAGTCACCAGCACCAGCACCAATTTCATCTCCAATTTCTGCACCCTTGATAGCACCTGTATTTCCGCCTTCCCATCTGCCAGGGCTCTCAGAGTCACCGTCCCCTTCTAAACCACCTGTCTCCTCTCCTGCTTCCAGCCTTACTCCCTCCCCTGCCCCCACTCCTACACCTATGACTGTGCCTCCATCCCAAAAAGCAGAGCACAATCCTGGGTCTGGTGCTGCACTTCCTATGTTCCCCTCTGGCAGTCCTTCGCCATCAGAGGTGGTAGATTCTCCAGTAAGGCGTGCAACTTCCTGGACTACATATGTGTCAATAGCAGCAGGAGTTTCCTTCTTCCTTGCCATTTCTGCAGTATTATTTATCTGCTGCCGAGCTAACAAGGTTGTGACTGTTAGACCTTGGGCGACAGGCTTAAGTGGACAATTACAGAAAGCATTTGTGACAGGTATCCTAGCTTTTGGATCATATGTTTAGTTTTGTTTTTCTTCAGTTGAATATTCATTACCTGATTCTTGGATGCAATTTTCTTACAGGTGTGCCTTCACTTAAACGGTCAGAACTGGAATCAGCTTGTGAAGACTTCAGCAACATCATCGGTTCTTTATCAGATTGTATGTTATACAAGGGAACTTTGTCGAGTGGAGTTGAGATAGCAGTCATATCTAGCACAATAACATCGAGAAAAGACTGGTCAAAACAATGTGAATCCCAATTTAGGAAGAAGGTAAAAATATGATTTATCTGAACCAGTTCTAGAACTCTACGAAATGCATACACATTAGCTGAAAATCGGTTGTGGTTTCAGATCACAAGTTTGTCCAAAGTCAACCACAAGAATTTTGTTAACCTGCTCGGCTACTGTGAGGAAGAACAGCCTTTTACCAGGATGATGGTGTTCGAGTATGCTCCAAATGGGACACTTTTTGAGCATCTCCTAAGTAAGTCTCCCACTTAACAGAACCTACTCCAGATAAGACCTGCTAAAAAGATGACCAACATATTTTTGCAAATATAGATCTAACGTTCTAAACCATTCAGAAGAACACCTCGCTGTGTTTCATGAAGACCGTGTCAAATTCAGTTTAGAACGGTATTAGATATGGAAAAAAAGTCCCGGCCAAACATGATGGAAGTATGCATAGGCTAGTTGTTATCCCTAGAAAATGGGTGATGAAAACATTGTGATTTTCCCTAGTTAGGATGACATTTTTTTATCATCATCAGGTCAAAATGCAAAGCGAAATGCTTTTATTGTTCATCTGAGTTTACTCCGTATGTAGATTCTTTTTAGTTACCGTCTGACAACATATATTAATGGTTGGTGCAGTGAAAGAAACTGAGCACTTGGACTGGATGACAAGACTTAGGATATCCATGGGAATAGCCTATTGTCTAGAGCACATACAGCAGCTAAGGCCTCCTGTTGTTCTGAGAAATCTCGATTCATCTACGATCTACCTAACTGACGACTTTGCTGCCAAGGTCTCAGATCTTGATTTCTGGACTGAAGCAAAGGTAAGTGATTCGGCTACTGAAAGCTCAGGCCCCTTGGCACTATCATCAGACCCACATAATATCGTCTACCAATATGGTAAAATTTTGCTGGAGATATTATCAGGCAAGCTATTTTCTGAAGAGGATGGCCAGCTAGAGCGCTGGGCTTCTTGTTACTTAACTGGGGAGAAGCCTCTTATAGAAATGATAGACCCCAGCCTTAAATCCTTTTCGGAAGAAACTGTCGATGCACTGTGCGAGGTGGTACGGTCCTGCATTAATCCAGATCCGAAGAAGAGACCAATGATGGCGGACATCGCAAAACATTTGAGAGATATCACAACAATGCCACCAGATGGAGCGGTCCCAAAAGTCTCACCACTTTGGTGGGCTGAGCTCGAGATTATTTCTGCTGAGGCTAACTAAACATGAAACCAGCTACCCTTGTTCGTGAGTAGAAATTCTTTTTTCTTGTTGGTTTGTTCTACAATTTTCCAACCTTTGAGTTATCTACTGTGTGCAAGTATAACAGTAAGGAATGTAATCCAAAGAAGGCAGAGGTGGTTGATGTTGTATCATCTTTGTTGTGCAAAGTGTTTAAGGTTTGCTTATGTTTGTGAAGAATAAATTTAAACAAAATGAAATATCTTGAGATGTGCATTCATCCATCTTATAAATTTTCTTCCTTTGCTGATTCTACGTACCAATTTCTTTTTTTTGCTGATTTTAGCTTCAGATTCGCTGAGTTTAATTGTTGTTCTGGTTAATAGCTTGTCAGAAGTGAGGAATATTATTTATTTATTTATTTGCTATAAGGATGAATAAATAACTCATCCATCACAGGTGAATCACGATGCAGCGTTTGCTCATGGGTGAATCACGATACAGAGGTGTTATATTTATCAAAAAAAGGATTGAATTAACCTGATTCTGTATGAAAATGCCCTCTGGATTTTTATTAGTGCTGCTAATAAATTTATTCATGGGGGATTCTAGAACATATTATTCAGAAGCAGTTTAATATATAGGTTATTGGAAAAAGATTGCCTTTTTTAAGCGGTTCGATGATAACTCGACAACGTAATGACTTGAAGCAGCTCAATAATATAATTTAGCAGTATTTAGTTTAGAGTAAATAATTTGACGAGTAATATGATACTAACTATTTTATCTAATCTATGCCTACAAAAATTATAATAATTAATGCGAGGTGGAATTATACATGTAGAGGAACAGCACTTTGAGATATAGTCGGCCAAAATTATAATAAATATGTGTTGATCCATGAAGTCCCAAAAGATACTGTGGGAATAATTAAGAAAGCTCATTGGGAATTAATTTTTAGGGAGCTGGGATAAACTTATCGACACTAAGCCTATTGGAGAGAAGATTGGGATAAAATACTAATCTATTCTCAAACCAAATCACTTGTAAAGATTGTAATAGAATTAAATAAATATATAACCTCGCTTACTTTCCATTCATAATGTGCTGTTGCCTGTTGGGTGATTGTTAATTATTATAAGATACAACCAAGATTAAAATATATACATATTCTCATACCACTTGGGTTTGTTTCTCAATAGAAATACATATATCCACAACTCTTTGTTATAATCTTATCCCAGACACACAAACTGGCCTTCACGTAGCCATGAACTCTTTCCCAAACCCTTCTGCACGTCTACATGCACAACAATATCCAGTCATTCTGTTCCTCAAGATCACTCTAATCATACCCAAAAGAACCCCCCCATCAAACGATCAAAACGACAAACAAATCCTCCTCTAAATTCTATCTACTCTTTTCACTTCCTCATATATATTTCATAAGGAACAACTTATCGGAACGCTGCGTATATAAACCTCCCAACTCCTACCATCTCCAAACCATCCAAAAAGAACACAGCAACTTATCAACTCCTCCTCTCCTTTCCACAGACAAAAAGTTCAAGTGAAGATGTCGAGCCAACTCCTCTCCATCCTCCTCCTGGCATCACTCCTATCCCTTGCAGTTGCTCATAGGGGCCCAAAGCCAAAGGATAAGATCCGAGTCATGGTTGAAGGAATTGTCTACTGCCAGTCCTGCTCGCAGTCCGGTTGGTCGCTGACCGGCGCGAAGGGGCTGCCCTCGGCCAAGGTGAGCATCACTTGCAGAGATCACAAGAACCGGCCGGCCAACTATAACGTCGGCACGACCGACGGCAATGGTTACTTCTTGGCAACCGTAGACGTGACAGACATCAAGGATTTCTACAAGCACGATCCTGAACAGGCCTGCTCCGTTCGCCTGCTCGCCTCGCCGGACGTCAACTGCAACCTTTTCACCAACATCAACAATGGACTGAGTGGAGCTTCCATTAGAGATGAGGGTAAGAGGGTGTATGGGCCGGCGTACGATACATTGTTGTATGCCACTGGGCCGCTGGCTTTCCGGCCGGCATACTGCGTGCCGTCGCATTGGTGAGGGTGAGGATGAGGATGAAACTGGCTGCGGAGTCTGTGGTTTGGCAACTTGAGTTTGAATACTGAGAGTTTTTCTTCTTCTTTTTTTTCCTTTTCAAGTCCTTGATTTTTTCTTTTCCTTTTCTTTTGTTGTGTGTCTGAAGGTGCATTTGAGTTTGTATGTCTTGCAGTGATTTTCTTTTCAAAAACTTCTGATTAATAATATGTTTCTTGATGTGTATTATGATATAGAGGAAAGCATATATGCTGTGATTTTGGTTAATTTGGATTTGATACCTCGCAATTAGTAGTCTGATATGAAGTATTTGACCATTTAAAGCTGCACAGATCAAAAGAAAATAGACAAAGAGAAACAAACTGATGATATCGATGGATTACAATTTCAATCAAACAGTATTTTGAATTCAGCAATCAAAATAAAGACCCAAGAATGAGAGAATGGCTAATCAATCACCACAGACATGTGGATATAATAGTATTGGAAGTTCATGATCCACAACAATATCTCTAGAACAGGCAAGTCACTGCCGCTCTAGCCATCAACACAGAGGATAAAGTGGGATTTAAGACACAACATCCTATGATACAATGTCTCCGAAAAAAATTACAACTGACTCACTTTTGTAATCCAGAAATCTATAAATTCAATATCGCTTGAGAAGCAACAAGCATTCATTCTACTGCAAGAAAAAAAAAGCGAAAAGGCTTCACAGCTCATGAAACCAGTACTTGGCTGATCATTCCCTGCGTCCAAGTTGCTGTCTCCTTCAATTGGTCGTCCTCGGACTGGAGACATTCTACCAAGAAATCCACATGGAAGGTACAATCTTTGAACAAAACCTTTGTGTTTGGTCCAAGTGTGTTAGCGAGATCGCCCATTGCCGCAATTGCAGCTCTAGTCACCCCCTCGTCCCTGCGAAAAAACTCAAACAAATATAGTGTTAAGATGTCATCAGTAATGATTGTCAAAATTCTATAAGCTGTTAACACTACCCACCTGTTCTTGTCTCTAAATATTGCCTCGGTGAACTGCAGAAGATGGCTTGCATAAGGCATCATTAACTCTGCTTTTGAGCCCTTGAAGCCCTGGAGGATGCCAGAATAAGCCTCAAAAATGCATCTTCTAAGTTGGTCCCCATAGTCTAGCATATCCTCATCGCTGTCATCCAAATGAGAGCAGAGCTCTGCAGCTCCTTGTAACATTGGAATGACATAAGGCACGTACTTCTGAAAAAGTTCACCAATTGCAAGGGCAATATCTCCAAAGCATGAAAAAATAGGAGGTTTGACAGCACGATTAAGCATTGGGTTAGAGAGATCCTTGAGAAGAGCACTCATGATACCATCACAGAACTGAAGCACATTTTTATCCAAAGCACGACATATATCACCGACTACGCCAACCGAGATAGAGCAGACGTGATATTCCTCAAAATTTTGCAAGCCCATTTCTAGGTACTTATAGAACTCGGGCATATACTTCTCAAACTCTGAACCAGTAGCATAGGCAAGAGACCCAATGGCAAGCATTGCTTCTTCGTGCACTGAAGAACTGTGGCAAGCGAAGACCTGGAGCAATATGGCCATCATTTGATCTGCAGATTGGAGAATTATTGATTTTGCATTAGAGCTGCTCAATTTCTGTATTATAACTTGAAGGGCACCACAGAGCAACGCTTGCAGATCACTTTGCTTTTCTCTGTCATCTGAGGAAACGATCTGGAGCTGCAGAGTCTGGCCTAACCTCTTCAAGATTTCAAGTAATAACTGAGCAATAATGTTGATAGTCTCAGGTACATTGCTGCATCTAACCACCTCATTCAATGTTTCATATGAAGAAGCTCGAAGCCTGGAGTTGTTTGTATCAGCACGATCAGCAGAATAGAGGAGAGCCGAAATGAGATCACCAAGATACGGTGTGAGTAGTGATGGAGTGGACCCAGGAGCTTCATATCCCTGGGCAAGAAAGTAAATGGCGCCACATACTTTCTCAGACACATTAGGAGCATCTCTACTACTATCCAACAACACAGACATTATTCGAGGAAGGTTTTCACTAGTTATTACTGGATAGGAACTGATGGGAGAGTGCAGGAGCTCGAATATCCTACCAATTGTCCATGCTGTAGTGTCCTTAACATGAGTATTCTGATCTCTCATTGCATTAAGCAAGAAATCAAGTCCAGCTTGAACTAGAGGTGCAAGCTTCTCAACAGATGGACCCTCAAGAATAGAACCGAATGCAAAAGTAGCTGCTTCCCTGCTGCGCCAGTCAGTCTTTGTAATGTTACCCTCCACAAAAGGCATAACAAGAGGCACGACTCCATCCCCGACAGTCCTTGCAACAAGTCCAAGGCAGGTCCCACCAGCCATGGACAAGTTCCATATACCATCATCTTGGTCCTGCTCCTCCTCTTGCTTCAACAGTGTTTCTAACAACATAGGCACAAGCAAAGGAAGAGCCTTTTCAACAAAATGGAAGTTAGGAGAGGAGCTTCCATTGTTAGATTCCTCAAATTCTTCTTGAATCGCAATCTCCTCATCGCAGATGGTGCTCCAAAACTCGATGGCTTGAAGGGCAACAGGCTCCTCATCTCCCCTTACAGCATTTGCTGTCAAATTAAAGAGAGACTGCATGTAAGCCTCCAGAATCTCATAATACGTGGAGGCTATTGAAACAAGGCACTCAAGAGCAGCTTGCCTGATTTCTAATTCTTTAGATACAGCAGTCTCACAAACGACCTTCATTATGTAGTTCCTCTCTAGCTCATTCTGAAAGTTAGTCTGAGCAAAATCAAGAGCATTATACAATGCTTTAACAGCAGCAAGACGGACTTCAAAGCTGTGCTCCATCTGACTCATGCCCTGCACCACAGCAGTAAGAACAGCATTAACTTGGTCCTGCTCCAAGTCCTCAGGAGCTATCTCCTCACAGACATATCCCAGTGCCTCCAAAGTTGCCTGTTTTAGAGAAGGAGCATCTTGTTGTGTCATGTTGTTTAGCAGCTTTCCTATGAGTTCCTGCCATTCCCGGCGGGGAATCTCGATTGCAGCAACCTTGGCAATGACTTGTGATGAGGTGCGCCGTGCTTCTGATACAGATGATCCAAGTGTCCTTAACAGGGATTCCTTGATCTGGAACTTGATCGCAGGATCCACACTTATCCATTGCTGGGAAAGGTTTTCTTTCCTAATTGAATCTTTCGCATCCAAAGAATTTTTTAGCACAATACCAGCAAGCCTTCGCGATTCAGGAGGTTTTTGGTCATCTGATAGTTCAATTGACAAAGCGAGGAGGAAATGTGGAAGACTCTGCTCCTGGAACTGTTTGAGATTTCCCTCTGCAGAAGAACGAATCTGACCATCCTGAGACTGGGCAGCCAGAAGTATTTGAGTAATCTCCATTGCCATTTTGATGACACTGCAGAAAGGTACACAGAACCAAGTGATGCATAAAGCTAACAAAAATTTAAAAATAGAAAAGAAAAGAAAAAGAAAACAAGTTTCAGGGAGGTCAAAAAAAGCAAGAAAAATAAATTCATTTCCAGATGATCAATTGGTTAAGATCGTTTACAGCTATAGCAAATAATTCTCTCAAAGCTACCCCAAATTTACCGGGGAAAAAAATCTCATTTACGAGGATTACACCAAATGTATGGCAAGTTTAATAAATCTTGGCAAAAAAGAAGGCTTGGGACTTTAAATAGCTTGACATCCTGATACCTTCACAGCCATATTGACCATGATATTAAATATCAACAGGTAGAGCGAACTGAGTTTAACCAGCTTTCACCTCATAATCAAGTCATTGATAACGATTCACAAAAAATGAGTAATTCTAGAAGTCCATTAAGTAGTTGAGGGTTTTAGTCATTTAAATCACAACTAGATCGTAGAAAAAATCGTTACTACTGAGCCAAATAAAGTATTTCACTTCCTGGAGATTCCAATATTCCACTACTATAAAAACCTACTACAAAGTACGAAAAGAAGAAATAAATCAGATAACTC
This sequence comes from Typha angustifolia, assembly GCF_048772165.1. Taxonomy (NCBI): domain Eukaryota; kingdom Viridiplantae; phylum Streptophyta; class Magnoliopsida; order Poales; family Typhaceae; genus Typha; species Typha angustifolia. Next base: position 1,082,989 of record NC_133252.1, on the reverse strand, counting down.
ACCACAAGATCCACTATTCCTAAGCCACAAAGTTGCAAAATTTCCTAAGCATGACCATATCTCACATATCGAAAACCTAATCACAAAAGCTACTTCGTACGAAGAAGAAACAAACAAAAGGATGACTAGAAACCAGAATCCACAGCATCAAAACGACGATAATTACTATAATATCCGCTCAAATCTGGAAGAGAAATGAACAATAGATAAGACATTCGCGGGCGAATACCCTGGAATCGGATCGATCACACGCAGCCCGTCGCTTAGGAGTTTCGCTCGATTCGCCTATCGGTGCTCGATAGAGAAGAGGAATGGAGAAGAGATCGATCTGGGATCGGACGGGATTATATAAAAGGGTTTATTTCGAATTGGTTGGAGAAGCGGGAGTGAGGTGTGTGCGAGGCGAAACCCTAATTTTTGAAATGCGTACACTCGCATTGCACGTGGGAGGCTGCGGCCCAATAGAGTTACGGGCCTCCAAAGGTTAACATTTGGGCCGGATCTGACGACGACCGAAATCCGAAACCCGTCTGCATGCAATTCGGATCCGGATCCACGTCATTTGATTCGTTAAAAGGCAAGGCAACAAAGAAAGATCCAATTTGCCTTTCATATACGCTTTTGCTATTTAGATGTGCAATATGATATTAAGTACTAAAAATTAATGTTAAGACTCACAAAATGCAACTTGGATGGTACAATGTGAAAATTTTAGCTTTGCCTTATCTCAAGTATGTGAAGCCTAGCATCTTGCATGGTTGACTTCTATTATTGATGACATTATTACACTAATTCATAATTTTTAAAATTATAAAGTTATGCATATATATCAGAAAGTCAATCTTATGCAATAGAAACAAAGTTTTCTGTGTTGCTTTAATTTTTAGTCTCCTGCCCTAATGGAGCATTTTGTAAAAGTTATGGCTAATTTATAAAATTCTCTTTTTGGTTGAAAAAAAAGTCAACTACTAAAATATAATTTAGCCCAAAATCATCTTAGGAGCATGGTTGCATCCTGCACATTAGAGAATATGTGGAAAATTGCTGCTCACCAATAGTATTATTATTCAATTCACAGAGTAAAAATATACTGTTCTGAACATAAGCAGCATATACATCTCTATACAGACAGGAATTTATTTTCTGAAATTTTAATCACATCATATACATGTTTACCCACTGATTGATAACTATACAAGTTTGGGGAAATGATTTAGGAAAGTTTTAGCACTAGCCGTGGAAAATCCTACAGAACAGAACAGCAACCTTTCTTCGCAGACTTCAGAGCATCTTTACAATCCACAGCTTGTACTTGTGCATATACAAGTATAGAAGGCAAGGCCCAATTAGATCCACAGCTGATAGACGCTTGCAAAGATTGATATAGGGTTCAATATCTCCAGAATCCTGTATACTTCTTCGCAGTCCCTGCAGTACAGCTGCCCTGTCCAAGTACTCAGGACATAGACCCAAGTCGAGCATTTTTATGAGAGTTTCTGAAGCATCTAAATAGAATCCTCCTTTGACGTAACCTCGCAATAGCCATGACAATGTCTTCTTACGATGCCTCGAACTCAAAGATTCCACTCCAGCAAGTAACCGACGGACAGCATCCTCTTCCTTTTGGGAAGCACAAATGGCTAAGATCACATCATAAAGCTCCCTATCAGGCTTCTTGCCTAACAATTTCATTTGCCATAACTGATGCTCAGCTTCGAGTCCACGACCTGCACATGTATACAATGCAAGGAGCCTTTCATGAACTGCTCCAGAGATCTGAGAGCTTCCTTCCTGTGTTGCCCAATATGATAAACGGTTTCCGTCCCTTATAATATTTGACTGGTATTCTTCAATGTTGCGCGAGCTTTCGGCATCTAGTTCAGAAATAAAGCCAGCCTTAATCGAGCCATTTAACTTACGCAATGCCTTTGAAAACTCTTTCTGCTCCTTGACCAGGGCAGTCAATCCTATTAGATAACTGTAAACCTCAGGTTTCAATCCAGCCTCCTTAAATTCAATGACCAATCTAACTGCATCCATGTAGTTTCCATCTACCTGAAATAAAGAAGAAAGAAATTATGATTCTTGAACTAATTTAGCCATTCATCTAATACAAACTATGGACTCGTTTTCTTAAAGAAGAAAGGAGGTTATCATCAAAGGACAACAAATATGCAGTATAACTAGAAGCATCAACCTGATGCACATGTCAGCAAATTGGTCATATTATGCAATTGATGACCTAATATATTCTAATATGATGCATTACAGATTCCTGCATGGCTACTATATGTGCATCAGATGCTACTAGACATGAGATAGAACAAAGTGAATGATTGTTTTCCTCACGCGGATGGATATTTATGGAAGCATATAAGAAAATGAGAAACAGCACAATCTCATTCTCTTTTAGCAGACAAAAAAAAAAAGCAAAATCTCTGTCGCAGCCCAACAGGAAAATTGACTTTTAAAGAGGATAGCTGAGACATAAATCTGCTAAACCTTTGTAAATCCAACATAGTAACTAAAAATATCAGATAGATTAATAAGAGGTTATTAATAATTACAAAAAATCTTAAAAAGGAGGACTTGAGACAATCAGAATAGCTCAACAAATACACAACCAAAATCAACGAAATTCCATCTATATTAAAGATCCTTTTGTAAAGAGGACTTAACTGTCGCTGAGCCTAGAGACAAAAACTATAAACAGTAAAAGATTTTTATCTGTGCACCAAATGTCCTCTGTTAGAATATTGAAGTAAAATTCAACTATCTAGAACTACTTGAGATTGTGGCACAAGCATTGCTCCCCTTTCAACCATTAAATTGATAATTATGCAGTTGTCGTTTTCAACCCTCATGTTTAATGGCTTGCATCTTGTATGTAAATTTGTTAACATTGAATTTTTTTTTTCTTTTGATACTAGTGAAGAGGATCACTCCCTTTGAAGGTTATAGTCTTCTTTTCTTCTTCACTTAATACTTTACATGTCTACAGGGTTTTTTTAGAAAGTTACTCCTATGTTCCATTCAACCTGACTGCAATTAGCAGTGTACATCACTCAACTAACCCAGATATTTTGCAATCTACCTGTCAACTGACCCTTTTAACATACCAAAGATATTTTAAGTGTCTAATTAATCCAAGACTTCAAAAATAATCAGAACAAACGTATGGAACTATTGATCTAACAGAAGAGAAATCACATAGCGTTTCTAAATAATAAGAATAAGCACCAAAACGAATCTTACCATCATCTTCCAGGCAAGATAACCAACTGGTCCTTCTCTCTCCTTCTCTCCTCCTTCCCCAATCCTATAACCCCCAACTCCCCCTCTCCTCATCACATCCTTTACGAACTCCACCGCCCTATCCTTCTTCCCCCTCTCCCAGTACAAAGCAACCACCTTTTCGACCATGCTAAACCCCGGCTCCAATCCCACGCATTCCATCTCATTCAGCAGCGCCACCACATCACCCACCGCATGGTCCTCCCCCACCAATCTCTCAATCCACCCACAAGCAATCGAAACCATGAGCTCCATCGTCTCCCCATCCACTCTATTCTCCTTCCTTAGCCAATCGAACACTTCGAGAGCACAGTAGGAGTCCCTCCCCTCCTGAGCAAAGTAGACGAGCACCAACTGGAGCTCTCGCGCCGACAGCCGCTCGATCATCTCGCCGAGGACATCGGACGGATCCCTCACCATGCGCTCGAGCTCCTCGATCGCTTCGAAGAAGCCATCCCCCATCTCGTCCTCCTCGTCGGCCGTGAGGACTCGATCAAATCGGACAGATCCATGAGGTTTGATCTGCAGAGCTCGGAAAGGGAGGGTAAGGTTTTGGAGTCTAATTAAGCAGGAATTGGGTTGGGGGAAGAGGTGGCGGCGGTGGGAGGAGGGGGAGAAGAGGAGGGATGAGTTGATGGGAGAGGAGAGAGCCATGGATGAGGGGGAATTGGAGCTCAAGCCATGGAGCTAGGTTTAGGGTTTCGGGGGATTAAAAAGAAATAGGGTTTTGGATTCGGAGTTTCTTCTCCTCCCGGTTCTTTGTCCAGCTATGGAGGGGAGGAGGAGACGTGTCCCAGAGAGGAACAGAAGAGTAGGAAAGCGACGTACGACCTTTTCCCAACAAAAAAAAAAAAAAAAAAAAATCCTAATTTACAGAAACAGACTTGGAATTTAGAGCTTTTCGAATTAGAGCCTTTTGGTTTCAATTGTCTGTCAGGATATTTATACTTCACACTCTATAATTTACTTTATTATCAGCTCCATATGAATTCTTATTATTTAAACCCTGTATTTTATTTTTATTGTCTTCAAAACACTATATAAGTTAAGACGAAGTAATAATAAAAAGAAAAGGTGGAGTGCTTTTCATAATTTATTTTTATTATTTTTATGTAAATCAAGCACTAAATTATTAAAAGGATGTTCAAAATAAGATTATTATTAAAAAAATTAATTTAATCTAATAACTTCTAACGTAGTGAAACTAAAAAAACTAGATAATAATAACTCTAACCACAATAAATCCCTTAATTTTCTCGGTGCAAAAACAAAAGTCACTTTCTTGTTCTCCATATAAACGTTGACCCTTATCACAAATATAAGAGACGAGTATCACTAATATTGCTGGCAAATTATTAAAATAAAATTATATATATATATATAATTTTTTTTAATAAACTAGCTCACATAATATTGAAGTTAATCTCCTAATTAGTTTGCTAATAACAATCCCTGAATGAGATTTATAGCAATCTTATTCCTCCAATTAAGGATGCATGCATGGTTAGTGGTTACATTAATAAATTAACAACCAAACCGAAGAGACGTTTCCTTGTATTGAGATGAGAGGTCGAAGTCAGACGACAGGATCCTCTTCTCCTACTTATTAATATAAATCCAAGGTCTCCATGATCACACCATTAACGTAGCTTTCTTTTCCATGCATCACACACACAACAACAAGAAGAGAAAGAGACAAATACCATAATAACATATATTATATTATATTATATTATACATATAATTAAGTAGGTTGTTGAGTTATAATTTTTTTATAAATCAGTTATTATGTATTTTATCTAATTTATAATCCATACTTAGTCTTTGAAAATTTTATAATTTAATTTTTTATATTTTTTATTTAACTGATATTATTTTAACTATCTAATGTGGATCAAATTATTAAAATATTTTTATCATTTACTCTTATTTTCTTATATTATTTTATTATTTTTTCATCTATTATTTTGCCGTCTTTTTTAATTTAGAGTGTTAAATAAAAATTATATATATATAAATTAAATTATAAAAATTTAAAAAAATATATGTAAATTATAAAATAAATAGACGTAGAGAGTGTGATTTATAAAAATAAAAATAAAAATAAAAGAAGGGAGAGAGGAGTGGAGATTAGGGAAGAGCACGTTTGTAGTTTGTTCGAGTAGTGAGTCCCGAGAGAGTGAGAGAGAGAAAGTGGAAAGCATCTGGATAGTGATGTCACTTTCAAAGAGAGGGGACAGTCGCTTGTTCCCAATGTGGGGCCAACCTACTACTATTTGCTTTGCTCCCTAGGGACATTGGACAGTGGACAGTGGACACACTTCTTCTCTTTCTTTCTTGTGTATAAATATTAAATCCAACTTGCTACTTACTATTAAGTGCCTAAACAAAATATACTTTTACTATAAGATTGTGGTAAAAATATAATAACTATATTACTATAAGACTGGCGTATAGGTATATCAGATATTACCATCCGATATATTCATTCCTATTTAACAAAGGAGAAATGGTGACTTCATTCTATGTTAGTATACTAATCTACCACCTGATTAGTTTTAGTTTCTCTTTTAATATAACAGTCTTGGTTGTTTAAGAGCGGTATGCCTCCATTGTCCATCACTTTGGACAAGTTCTACTTCGGTGCACCATTTTGTTCTCTTCGTAAGCGACTTCCCAGTTTCGAATTAAATAAGTGCATTCTTTATATTTTAGCCTTGAAAAGTAGTCTAATAAAATATGTTTATATTTTTATTTCCTATAGTGTCCTTATAATATTTATACACACACACACACACACACACATATATATATATATATTATTTAGAAGGATAGTGTATAGAAGTCCATAGTATTTGAACATCCAACACCATTGCATGCATGCATGTCCATCCATAGAATTGGCATTGAGAACAATTAAATGTTTAGGCTCGAACCCTTACAAACTACTACTACCCAAAACCTGCCCATGCAATAAAAAGTCTGACTTCCCCTCTCACTGCACTCTCTCCTTTTCCTTTCCCCCCAACCTCTCCTCTCTTCCCCCCACTATATACTAATTAATCCATATGAGCACCGCCTTCCTCACCCAAACAAAGACGTCTATCCCACTTCCCCACTTTCTCCTCTCTCTCCCCTTCCTAACTCCAACAAACCCAAGAAACCCACCTCCCTAACATACCAATGGATGCAACTCCCCATCACTCCCCAATAGAACAGTACCCCATCCTCACTTCCCCTTTCCCTACTTCCCCTTCCTCCACTTCCACTACCCTAACCACAAGCCCGAGCAGTACTAGTAGCACCACCGCAAGTAGTGGAAAGAGAGGCAAAGGCAAAGGTGGGCCCGAGAACGGCAAGTTCCGGTACCGGGGAGTGCGGCAGCGGAGCTGGGGGAAGTGGGTCGCCGAAATCCGCGAGCCACGGAAGCGGACGCGGAAGTGGCTGGGCACTTTCTCCACTGCGGAGGACGCGGCTCGGGCGTATGATCGGGCCGCGTTAATCTTGTATGGCCCGCGGGCTCAACTTAACCTCCAACCGCCGAATTCGTTCTCTCTCAACACGCCTTCGTCTCCCTCCACTTCAACTTCCACTTCCTCTGCCACTTCCACTTCCACTTCCACCTCCACCTCCACTTCCACTACCACTCTCCGCCCGCTCCTCCCGCGCCCTTCCGGATACCCCCACTTCCCCCTCACTTACCCCCCGACTTTCCTCTACTCCAACCCTACCCCAAACCCGAGCCTAACGCATCCCTACCCCTGCATGCCCGTACAGCTACACACCCAAAACGCGGGGCCCAGTTACGAAATGGGACACGTGGCGGCGGGAGAGGATGGGAGGATGAGAGAGGATATAACCTCCCTTGCAGGGTCCGTCGGGTCCGGGCTCTCGCTAACGTGCGCGGAGCCGGTGGCGCCGTCGCCGGTCGAGCAGTCGGTGTCGGCGACGCTCCAGGCGTCGTCGCCGATGTGGGGATACGACGACTACGCTGGTGTCGGGTCGTGCTTGTGGGATGATTCGGATCCGTTTCTGTTTGATTTATAAAAATATTTAGGGTATCATATACTCTTCTAGGGTTAGGGTTCGATTATGCATGAGTGACTTTTAGATATATCTAGGATGATTACATTGCATTAATTGTTTACCTATTTATATGTATGGAAGAGATCTTCTGGTATAATATTAGGTGCTATTCTTTTAAAATATTCTTGGAAGAGATCTTGTTAAAAAAAGTGCAACTCTTCTTCTTCTTCTTCTTCTTCTTTCCCTTGTTATATGGCAGGAAACAGTTCCTTAATTGCATCATTTGGTTCTCCTATTTATATGTTTGGAAGATTTTATGGTTTAATGATGAGATTATTCTACTTCTGAGAAAGTGAGCAGATACTCAAGAAATGTAATCTCTTTTTTATTATATGGAGAGAAGAAGTTTACTGCCAGTAATTTCCAGTTGAGGAATGATGAATTAATCATTGTGTTATAAGTAGATCTATTTTGCAAATTCTTATCTTTACTACCATTATTTCCTACAGTTGATGGTATTTGTAACACTAGAATTTAAGTCGAAGTTACTGATGTAGATGTCATATGGTTCTATCCTTCAGAAAGGAAGGTTAATAGCCATGAAATATTGCTGGTTATTTGGTGTCATCTTTCTCTTATCAATTGTTTTGATAATTTATGTGGCAGTTTGAAGTAGATTTCTTTTTCATGCAAAATAAACATAGGAATGCGTTATATTACAATAATATAAGATGTGCTTATATTAATGTTTGTGAATTATTCTTTTGTTTGAGAAAAAGAAAGGAATGTATCTATATTTCATTCTGATAACATTAATTGTTTTCTCTTTTATTATCAACTAAATTTTATCTTCATGAGATTCTTGTATATTATATGTTTACTCCTTTGAATATCTATTCTTACAATGTTCTGTTGAATATATGATACTAGTCAAAATGTTTGAGACTAATATTTACAAGGAATTGTCTAATGAGATGAGATGAATAGGTGGAAGAAAGAAGGTTAAAGCTATTAGTACTTCAAAGGAATACTATCTTTTATAATGGTAAGTATGATTAGAATATACTTAATGATAAGTTTATAACTCTTTATATGATTTAAATAGCAGCAATCATCTTTTGATATGGCAAAAGTTAGGTACTAGTTATTATCATTTATTAGAAATTGTTTGTGGGCTCTAGTTTTGTTATTTGTTCTTTTAAGCTCATAGTTTATTCTAGCTTATACCAAAATTATGTCTCTTATTAAGCACAAAATACTTTACTAAACTTTATAATCGGTGATGGAAGTGTTGCTGTAGGAAATAGTTCTCCAAAGTCCAACAAAATAAAGAAAATACTACCCTTTGTAAGCTTTTATATTGCAAACTGAAGAAGTTTTACCTTCAATCTTGGAACAAACTTTTCTCACATGCAATGCTGAAATACTAGCAGAGCGTCGTTCAGGGTGTCTAAACTTTTCATCGATTTCATGACCATCGCGAGTTGTGCCAATATGATGATGATGTACAGATACGAAGGGAATAGCTTTCTATACCGAATGGCATACTTTACTTTTACTCTCTCTTTTCACTACTTTTTTGGGGGTTTTTTCTTGGCATAATACTAGTTTGGAAACCTGCTTTCTTAATTTTGTTCTTTTTCTTTTTCCTTTTGGGAAGTGTTACGAGGAAAGATTAACTTATGCTACTGCAATTTAAACTCCAGTAGACTCATACATCATGAGTTAAAGTATTTCATTGGCTTCTCTTTTGGACAGTATCAAATTGATTTCTTTTAAACACATATTTGCAACAACAAGAAGAAAAATCCCATTAGTTTATAAGGAACATTTTCCAATATATTTGTTGGTGGTTTTTTTTTTTTTTTTTAATTTCAGGAAGGTGGTAAAAAGAAGAGTTTTCCATAAAAGCTACAAGATAAACGACAACCTGTTGGAAACTTTCTTTTATCTGTTAGCTTGTGAGACTTCCACCATAATAGTTGATTTTTTTTTAAAAAGAAAACAGTAGCTTGGTTTGAAAGAAAAGAAAAAGTAGGCATTTTTATCAGTTCAGAAGTATCACTACATAAAGTGAGTGGAGACTGGAGAGGCTTAACTTTCAAGCCTGCCTCCAGATAAAAATAGTGACAAAGTGAACAATTACATTAGAACGGAAAACTTAATCCATGAGTTTGTATCTTTTCTCTTGAACACCAGTTACACCCATCTGTATCTCAATTATAGTATGGAGTGGAACCTACATAAGCATAAAAGAGCATCACCTTAGTCTATGATAATTTATTAATGCGAGTAAAAGTGTACTTTAAATTCTGAAAGACAACCAGCAAACAGACTTAGCAATAGTTAATACTATAATAAGACTTACCTCAATGTGAGGAATTTCTTTCAAGGGTCTGTCAGCAAAATATGCATATAGTGCTCTTAAGACAGCCTACAACACCATTTAGTTAAGATATTAATTTCTCTATTGATTTTTTAAGTTTATAAGGAGATTGGTGCAAATTACCTGGTGAGCTATGACTACTACTGGTGCACGCTGCCGTTCAAGCTCAATTATTACGGGTTCTAATCTGGATGGAAAGAATCATATCAATATCTTATGTCCAATAAGCACAGTGGTCTTAAATAGCAAAATATGAACTGATTGATGAGAACAAATTTCAACTGAGTCAACTATGTCTGTAATTTAATTGATTAAAGCCCCACAAATGTCGAACCTTTGAATGACATCTAGGTAAGATTCTCCACGGGGATAGCGATATCTCAGCTTGTCCTTCTTGCGTGATCTGCATTCAGGCCAAGAAAGAAGAATTCTCAAGTGGACGACATATGCCAAATAGTATAAAACCAAAGGATACTGATTTCAAGGGAAAGGAAAAAAGACTTGCATAAACAAGCAATTTTGTAGACATGTAAATCTCCCAAGGATTGACATATATTATAGAAGGCTTCTTTTAAATTAAGTTTAGCTTGACATTAACTTGTTCAGAGTTCACACTTCCCAAATTTTGTATACTGAATATTTGAATGCATAAGCTGCACAATTTAGTCAGATAAAAAGAAAGTAAAGCTTTGATAGTAAATGCTTGGATAACATGTGCAGAGATCATCTTTTGCATTTCAAAGTGATATAAAGCAATCAACGAGCCAGTTATTTCAATACATACTCATATTCCTCAGGCATATTTTTCTTTATCTCTTCATATGTCATACCATCACATACTCCAGCATATATCTCGTCAAGAGCACGCCATTGTATCTAAAAGAATGCAGGGAAATCCCCAAAACAACTATATCAGAACAAGAACAGCTGTTAAAAGACTTGCTGGTGCTCTCTGGTTAAGCATTAAGTAAATCAACCTTTGGAAATCCAACAATTGGACTAGCAGACAGTATTGTTCTCTGGAGAGTGCTGGTCCATATCTATGCCATCCATGCAACAAACAATTAATGAAATGTCAGAAATTTATCCAAGCAACTATAAGAAGAATTATTCAAAGTTATCAATTAATGAAAGGATTTTATAGAATCATAGCATTTGCGGTAACAGACATAGAAAGCCTTGTTAACTACAAGTTAATACAGTTTTGAACTCTTTGTATATATAGCCATTTGACTTATTATGATCTATGTCACTAATTTCCTTCTCTAAATTTTATGACTACTTTATAGAATTGTAATGAACTCTACAGCAGTAGAAATTAGAAGAGTGTAGCCGGCATCAATGAATGTGGTGTAAACTGTAGACTTGATGCTTCATTAAGAAGCCTCCAGATCATACTATTTCAAGTTCTCAAATTTCATAATTGATTAAACTACAACTAATTTTCTGGATCCTAAGTTAACATTCTCTCTATGGTAAAGAGAGTCTATATAAGATTAAAGAAAGAAGGGATTTTAATATAATTTCTACTGAAAACTTTCAAAATATTACAATTGCCACCACATTCTTTAAAAGAACATAATTGCTATTGAAATCTTTTAACTCTTTCATAACTGCCATTATGGTTAGTTTTTATAAAATTTTCTTAGAATATTCAAAATAGCTAGTTGTTAAAATTAAAAAATACATATAAATAAGTAACAGACCTTCATTCTTGAAGTTCAGAGTATAATATATTGATTATTAATTTTTTTCTTACAAAAAGAAAAAAATATTTTCTTGTACTATGATATCAGTAACATTATACAGCCTTACAATCATTTCAAGCAATTATGCAAGGGAAAGATGGTCTTTTGTTAGTCTAAGTTCAGTCTTAACCATCATTTTAAGAAATTTATATTTTGAAAGTTTTCAAGGGCAATTATGTAAACATTCCAAAAATGAAATGTTAAAACTTGGCCCCAAGACAAACAACATAACAAGAAATGCTCTACAGTATTCGTAACAGAATTTCTGTATCAGAGCATGCCCAAGATCAATGTAGAGATTCTTACAGAGGCAGTCCTCTCATATTTCAGTCGCTTCTCTACAAAGTTGGCAAGTTTCTTCGCAAAAAGCTCCCCAGCTTCACTGTATAAGTTACATTCATTACTTATAATTAGTGATGAAATCACAATAATATATGACTATATGTTTAATTAACTTTGAAATACTCCACATGTCAATGCTCTTAGTTTCTTTACTGATCATGAAAATCATGAAATATTACAACTAAAATTCTCAAAGAAGATAGTATCTGCTACATTGACATTTGTATATATATGGATAAGTCATCCTTCTCCAAGGAGTGAAACATAATCAATTCGAATCCTGTATAGCTACTTGAAATCTTAGGGAAAGACATGAACACTTCTAAAGTTGACTCAATTTTGAAGCTATGCCAGATCTAGTGATGACCCTTTGGATTCATAGACTTGTCAAAACTGTCTGGGTAGAAAATTTTGAGAAAACATTGAACCACGGTTTTAGAAGAAGCAATACTGAGGAAAAAAAAAACACTATGAAAATCCAATGATGAATTAAAAATAAAACAAAAAGGAAATATATGATTGCCTTTTACTCAGTCATAAAGAAGTTCACTTCCTGAATTATGAAGAAAAAGAACTTTTAGCTCCATTATTTCAAAGGAAACTGCAATTAACTCTGTCCAACATAGAGTATGGTACTTTGAAATAGAAATGGGAGAAAAATCGACCATGTCTGTTAGTTGATGAACTGAGCAAACAAGACTTCACGTCAGATCCATATTAAATAGAACAAGGCCAGTAATTGACATTAATGCTAGGGTAGTTTCATCCAAATGGTCATAGAATTTAATTTATCTTTGAAACAAAGAAATTTGAATGCATTGCAAAATACAGCTACACATGCACTTGTCACAGAATAAGATAAAAACACCATGCCAAGTACCATTTCTCAACGGCTATAAAAACTTACTGCATTTGATGCAACACACATGTGAACAAGTAAAGTAAATGAATAATACAAAATAAAGATAGAATAAACCTCAAAACCGTATCGCCACCAATTCTTCCTCTAACATTATCGAGACTCTCACCATGTCTAGTAAGCAGAATAGGACGAGGCGTAAGATGAGTATTCACCTGCAATGACATTTTCTCAGAAGGAGATACGCATCATGTTTTGCAAGATATGATCTTTTCATATGATATATAGAGATCATTTTAGTAAAAGAGTTTCATAAGCATACCAAGAAAAAAACAATTCGTCCAGGAAGATAACCGCTAATATTGTTGACCTGAATAAGCACAAGGAAAAAAAAGGAACTTAAGAATTTATGTATTGACACTGAAGGGATTTACATTGACAGTTATGAGATAGAGAAATGAAGGTACTAAATACAAAGTTTTTCTTACCTTAAAAAAGCTTTACATTATTTATACGTAATATATCTAGACCAAGATTATAATGCTGACTTGAACAATCTAGCTGTTCTAGAATTAAAGAAAAATCCTTAAGCAGGTAAACATCTGAACAAAGTATAAATACAAAAACATCAATTTCTTAACATCTAGTTGAGAAACTATAAGAATGGAAGGCCAACTTACTTGTAACTGCCCCCCTTGACCAGTGACCATGTCGATCATTTTAATATATGAGCCCTCCTCTACAGGCTCATAAACCTGTAGAAGAACATATATTTAATTATAGATCGAAGAAACATTAGAACCTCAAGAAACCTACCTCGCATGTAAAGCTAATTTAGGACCTTTTCATAATTGGCCAGTCTCTCCTTGAAGTCCCTCAGTCCAGCTTCAAAATCTGGCCTGCAATATCAGCATCAAGTATTGCATTCACTAGGCATTGTAGATGAAACAGCTGACTGAAAAATATACTCACTCTTCCGCATAATCAGGACTTTGTTGAATTTTTAGACGTATATTTCTTTCAATTATGCGTTCATCATTACATATTGTTTCCAAGAATATGATCTGTAAGTTAAACAAGAAATGCATATGTTAAGGACCAGACAATCTGCAGCATCAAGACGTTTTTAAATTTTAATCGAAGTTAATAATGAATGCATGTGTAATAATTTGGAGTGAAGAAAAGTCTATTTGTACTTGGATATTACCCTTTCAATCATCAAGCCTGATATACTACTTCAGCCCATCCTTAAAGCGCCAACAGAATAATTCAAGGGTTGCATATGAAATTCCAAATGCAAAGTGAATATTATAGGTTAAGATGTCAAATGCAACTGTTAAGAAAATCAAATATCTATATCTAGAATACAATGGGAAAACTCAAGGTTCGCTTACTGATCGATTGACAGGCACACACACTGCACATACTTAATGGCAATAGAAGGCTAAAGATATACTGTTATTAAAATGGCCTAAAAACATTAGTCAACTAATATCCGGTTGATGGGTTGTGGCGAACCACTGAGAGGAAGATGAAAAAAAAAATATAAATAAAAGATTATACTGCAGAAGATTAACAGTCACCTTGCAGTTTCCTTCAGCCATTTTCATCAGCATATTTCGACGTTCTCTTGTGCTGTTTGTTGCATCAAATATACCAACCTATCGCAAAATGCAAGCTAAATCAGTGGTCTAAATCATATTTCCAGCACAGTTGTTATAGCACACATCTGTACCTGACCTCCTTCCTGCATCCATGCAAGCATATCATCCATTGCTAAGGCTGCTACCTGTCAATGAGCAAAACGAGGGAAAATAACAGAGATATTGCAAGTTTATGTTAAAACAACAGGCTTTCCCATGTAAGAGGAAAAGCAGTTCAACTGTTACTATTTATAAACTAGAATAATAAAAAAAATGAAAAATACAGATTCACTCATGCATGCAACCAGATGAAATAATTACAATCCTGAATACATAGTTATATACTATTCTGAAGTTTTACATAATTAATGATAACCAGTATAATCCTACCTCATTACGAGCCTCGATGCCTTCTTGATTATCTGCACGGAAAAAATCTGCAGACTGTACAACAGAAGTTTTACTTGTTAGAGCACTCAGAGGAAGAACTAAGATAAAGAAAACTGCCCTAGAATACTGCCACAGAAGAATTCCTACATAAAATCAAGATGACAGGCATGGCACAAGCTGGAGATGATAATAATCAGAGAATAAAGTCCAGTATAAGAAGAAATTATAATAAGTTACAACAACAAAAATATAGCTAAGGAGACAGTTATAATACCTGATTTGCTCCATGCTTGAGACGGCGATACTGTATATCAAATTTCAAGTATCACCGAATTAGCAAGTAGTGTAAATCACGTACAGCTAAGCGTTTATTTTCTGTTGCTGTGAAGCATGATGTAAGTGAAGATTCACCTTGCCAACATTGAAATGTTTGGTTTCATGACCTAACCATCGAAGATATCTTGTAAGCTTAGCTGCAGTAAAGGTTTTACCTCGAGCTGGCAAACCAACCTATAACATAAGCCACAAATTTATGAAAAAGTGTGTTTTGTCATTTTCACTTGCACAAAGGAAAAAGATACTGTATATGTTCAACAGCAGGACGGGGAAAATCTGCTCAGGAGCACAAACTAACTGAGAATAAATAAAATAACTACAATTCCAAGAAAATAAGGAACACAGAATGACAGCAGTGATAGCCATGTGCCAACAGCATGACTAACTAAAAGGGATTCTGTCACCCTTCTATAGGTCTAGAAGTGATGGATTTGCAGGAAATTTCAAGCTTAAATATATACCTTCTGGACTCCAGTCAATTAAACACCTATTTAGTTTGCAGGCTATAGCAATATCAGAATTTGCTTTTAGGAACTATAGAAGCATGGTTTAATGTAGAATTTATCCATGTCGCAGGTGGTTATTGCATGCAATTTGGAACATTAGTTATTGTAATAGTAGTCACATATATTTCTTGCTTGAAGCAGCACACAGCATAATAGAGAAATACGCCAAATGAGAAGTGAGATTTAAATTACCAGCACAATGGCCAACTTTCGATCCTCCTTTGGTCCATACATCTGATCAGCTACAGCTGCTGCTGCCACAGCGCCTACTGCTGCTGGCATTGCCTTGTAACATATAAAACAATAAAAGGAATGTAAGAGTCACAACTCAATTATAGATAAACATCTGATTAACAATTACATGATAGAATTACAAAAGACTACAACTTGTCATACAAGAAATAAAGAAAATAAAGAAAATTATTTAAATATTGTGAAGTGCAATAGCATTTGCAGTCCAGCAAACTTCAATTATCCACTTAGGCAACTGTAAAAATCATGCTGCATGTGGTGGCAAAAGAGATAAAATAGACTAATAATTATTATTGCCTAGTTGAAGTTAAAACAGTTATCTTACAGAGTATAAAAGAAGAGGAATAAAATTAGCCATCAACACTTTAGGAATCAATGTATCAACAAAGAATGCAGAGGTTTGTAGTACATTTTGCCATAGTGATAAATAAATAGAAATGCCTTGTCTAGCTTGCACAAACCTTTGCTTCAGAGTCCAATTTGAGATCATTTGTAAAGCCACTTGCACAAGCTGATTTTGCTAGCCTAGGAGAGCCAACACCTCTATCAACAACAAGCCCCTTTTGACCATCTTGCTTTTGCAGCGGTGGAAATGTACCAACTGATTTTGACTCAACTGCACCAGAAGCTGGAAAGACTTTCGAAGGATCTGTTACTGTGATCTCAATATCCTGCAGCATAAACAACAGATCATGTTACAACCTCTGTCAAGTTGTCATCTCTTTTCTGTTTCTGGCACACCGAAGCATCATCTAGTAAGCTCACAATAGAATTGTGCGCAGAGAACCTAGGAACTCAAGCTGTCAAAGAAGCAGAAGATGGATATCTTCATAAACAGGGAATTAAGACTCCCAAAATATTCAATTCCAATTAAATAAGAGATGTGAACTATAAATAAATCAAAGAGCTCATAGTAAATTCTGTTAATACCTTCCTAATGTTAGCATTGTCGACAGAAGATGCTCCAGCTTTACTCAAATCATGTAAATTACTATTTGTGACATCATTTTTCAAGGAAATCCCACGTGGAAAAAAGGATCTTGGATTCTCAGTCAGATTAGCTGCATAAACAACATTGGAACTGGTTGCTGGTGCCGGAACAACATACTTCTCTAAATCAAGCTCTAAAGTAGCAGCAGAGCCATTCTATGAAGAAATAAGGTACACCAATGAGAAACTTGGCAGTTGGAAGACAAACATATGTATAATATGATGAAACATGATAACTACTGATATTGAGTGATCAAAAATAAGTTTATTTTGTATATGGCAAGTCCAAATGAATGCTTTGTGAGGAACAACGAGAAGTTACTGCTTTTTCTCATTCATCAATAATTGGTCAGGCATTTCTTATTCACTTAGATTTTCTCTGTGGTATAAATTGCCAGAAGCACAAGGTTAGGTCGTTTGATGATTACATGATAAATGTACTGAGTGCAACAACATGAATTAGTCAATAGACTCAATACATAGCCATTACTTTCCTAGACAAAGTTGTCAGAGTGGACATAGTTTGTGGGTCAAGTGTTTCATGTTGCTGCCAGTATAAACCGTTTATATTATTGTTGCATGTCACTTTTTGAGTAGATTCTTGCAGTTAAGAAGATTTTAAGAAATGTTTCTTCTGCTATCAAATCATTTTGAAGGGTACTGGCACCCAGCATAATCTTCAAAATGAAATAGGTGTCCTCACCAGATTAAGCCACTCAGC
This sequence comes from Typha angustifolia, assembly GCF_048772165.1. Lineage (NCBI taxonomy): Eukaryota > Viridiplantae > Streptophyta > Magnoliopsida > Poales > Typhaceae > Typha > Typha angustifolia. The sequence continues at coordinate 1,065,496 of NC_133252.1, read as the reverse complement.
CAAGCCGAAACATACTGAAGACAGTAAGCATTATCACACAAGATTCTAGTATTACTTTCTCTCCTAAATCTGACATGTATTATAACCAGCAAGCTTGCTTGACACTTTGACTAAAAAAATTCTGCAAAATTCCCTATATTCTTTCCAAAAAAAAAAATTGCAGGACCCGTTTATGTCCATTATTATTCCACAGAAACCAGTCATTAGTTTCTAGTTAATTGGGCTATGTCAAAGAAGCTTCATATTAGATTCATATTGGTAATCAACTCCAAACCTCATCTCCTGCATCAGATGCCACATTTATACTGACATCTGGAATCCCACGCACAACTGATGGCTGGAGATTATCCTGATACGCCCTCCAACTCGCTGCAAGATCAAACGGGGACACAATGTCCGCCTTAATAAACACCCTGCACTCAAGCAAATCCTCGTCTCCATTTAACTTAAACAATGCCATCCTCGAATCCCCCTCTAGCGTCCCCCCTGTGAGCAACCGGCTGGGCCCTTCCTCCACCACGCACGGCAAATTGTTATACTTGGGCTTCAACAAGAACTTGAAATCGAACGTTTCTACACAAAAATCAAGCAAACAACCAAACCCCAGTTATCAAAATCCAACCTTGAGAACAATGGGGAATCCAAGAAGCGAGATATTACCGTGATCCGGGGGAACGACGAAGCTGATCTCCCACATCGACGCCGACTCCCTCTCCAATGATAGCTACAGAGATCACCAAACATAGTTCGTTAGAAATTTCAAGAGAAGAGGCAAATTTGAATAGGGGAAGGCAAGAACCGAGATGGATTACAGCTTTGGAAGGATCCCAAGAGCCAATCAATGGAACAGAGCCGTAGACGTGGGGGACAAGTTCGCCCTTGATCCGAAAGTTCGCCACCTTGAGCGAGACGAAGAGCTGGCCCCCGCCTTCTCTTCCGCCATGGGAGCTATCCGAATTCCTGGACGAGCTCGCTCCCATCGCCGAAACCCTCTTAGGGCTTACTACCGGATAAAAGAGATAAAGATCGGATAGGAATTAGCTCATGCGAATAATAGAAAAGCTTGGGGAGCTACGGGTGTGGTTTGCAGCAGCGAAGTGGGTGATAGGGAGGTGGGAGAGATGCAGATGCGAGGGAGAAGTGGAGAAGGTCTCGAGGCTGTAGTCGGGATATAAAAAATCAAAAAGACGGCGGTAAACGGATACGTGGCGGCATATTGTGGGCCGACACGTGTGGAGGTGGGAAGTTCTTCCCACCGAGCGGTCCGAGCCAATGAATTCCCGCCACGTATTGGGCGGAGAAAAGTCCTGCACCCCAGGATGCAGATTTGAACGACGAGGATCGTGAAGAGTGTTCGCCAATTTCGAGTCGCAGATTCCGACAAGTTGTGATTGTTTTTAAGGTTTGCTATAATAAAAGATGTATGGTTTCGATCCAAACTTGTATTTAGTGGACTTAAACACCCATTATACAAAGACTAGAAAGTATAATTAACTAGACAATGCACAAACACCAACAATGAATGACGAATACTATGGAATAAAATTGCTCGATAGACTATGATATCTCAACTTCCTGTCGAAATAAATCTTGTTTCTTGTGGAAGAACAGAAACAAAATCAAACTTGTCTTTGATTTACCTGCAAGATTATAAGCTCGCCAATTGAAGTAAAATAAGTGCAAGTCATAAGGTATACCAAAACTAGGATAGAGAGAGATGGCTTGTTAAATCTTCTAATGAAAGCTAAGCTTGTAAAAGAAATGCAACACATCAAGATTAGCAAAGTGCATCAGATAACACGAATTAAGGTTCATGAAATATGATAAAAGAGCCAATAGTTTTTTTTCTCCTTTGATGTTAAGATTTAGAGTAAATCATCGATTTGAGGAATCAAAATCCAAAATTACAACAAAGCAAAGCTGCTACCAGATGGTATACAAAATCCTTATGTTTCATCAGTACTTTTAGCTGAAGCTGATAGGAGTCGGCCATTTTGAAGGAGGTGAGAGGGGAAGGAAGCTTTACAATTGGCAATATGAGTCTTAAGCCTTGGGATATTAGGATGTGCACTCCTACACCGGTGGCAACGCAACTCCATCGACAACAACTTTTCATCGTCGTTTACCTTAGCTGCTCCATGCTGATTGATTTCCTCCATTGCATCAATAGAATCACGGAAAAAGACAGTATTAAAAGAATTCCAATGTTTCTTGTTTTTCAAGTGGTTTGAGTTAAAATCCTGGCTTATGACATGAAGATGGAGTTGCCGCATGGATGGAACCTGTAGGATGGTCACAACAGATCAACAGAAAATGATTATAAAAGGCTTAAAGCAAAAAAGTAAAACGGAGACTAACTGACTGGTATCATAAAGATGTACGCACCGAATGATAGCCGAGTCTAAATATTAGAGAAGCATCCTCGCTTAAGAATTTCTGAGCCCACCTCACTCCAGCAGAATGCATCCTCCTTAACAATGGAACGTGTTCTTTCTTCGCATCGGCAATACTGTCAAGACCATGCAATCTCGATAACACAAGAATATGCTTTTTAGCCTGCATACAAGAGGAGCTTCTTGAGATGTTAGACAGATAGATTGTAGCAAGATATACAATAGTTCACAGACACCAAACCTTGGGATAAAGGTCATTCACAACAAGAAATTCATCTGATATATCCATAACACTATCTTTGTGCTTCTCTGGGTGCATGGCGATCTCATGAAGAGCTAGGGCCCAAGAACCCCAAGTTTTTTTAGTACTGTCAACAGTCCTCTTAGCCTTGGTCATACCAGATAAGCTCTCAGCATCCTCACTGGAGTTTGATGTTTCAAATCTAACTTTAGATTGCGGTCCTCCGTATTGGTGATGCTGATTGCTAAATTTGTCCTTAACATCCAAACTGGATAAAATTCCTTTGTACTTTTTGGTCTTCTCGAAATCATGAGAGCTCTCTCGCTTGACTTTCAGATCACTGTGTAGAAAATGATCATCAGTAATCCCTTCAATAAGAACAGCATAGAACTCAGAACACCCAGATCTACATACCTGCTGCTTTCCTTCTTTATATCAGTCCTTGTGATGGACGCAAAGTTCTCAAAGAGCGAAAGATATGCATCACGAAGAATTTTGCTGCCTTTAACATAGTCATTTTTCAGACAGTTTGGTCTTTGTGGATTCATGTTAGGTCCAAGAACATGTATTACATGAGTGACCCCTTCTCTTTGATACATTGGAGATGTTGAAGGTAGAGGAACAGCAACAGAGTTTCCAGGAATCAAAGTTTCAGCTTGCTCCTTTGTTGCAGCTTCCAATGCCTCTCCTGCTGCATTGAATATTGCTGCATTAACCCCTCCCCCTCCAGGTTTCAATCGCCTGCATGAAACACCATTCCTTGATGTTGGCACCACTTCCTGGTTTTCTGAACTATATGATGGTTACAGGCTTACAGCATTTCTCATTTCTTAGATTGATCAAAGAAAGATTATAATTGTATAAGTGTCACAAGATAATACAAACAGGAAGCATTGAGTGCATGCTCAAGGCAAAAGTTTTAAGATGCCCATTTACATCACATGGTAGTCTACAAGGCTAACAATGCTATATGGTTGACCCCCAATCCCCACCAAAATACAAGCTTCTGAACAAGCAAACAAAACTAAAACAAGATACTTGGCCACGGAAAATTGATTCGAGCACTCTTAGCCAAACTACTAGTACTTCTACAAACAAGCATCAATTGAAACTGCAGAACAAGTTGCAGACATATCGCACTTGTGTAATTACCATATGAGCCATCATTAATATAATGTGCATTGCATCAGCTATGTCTCCATTATTTTCTCCAAGACCATGATCACAATGACCTATGCTTCTTTTCTGCAGTTTAAGATTTTAACACCATGATCTTGTTCCCGATGAGGTGATGACCTTGTTTCACTGTTATACTCGTGTCAATATATTTACAGTTCTAAGAAATTACTTAGCTCTAGAATGATAAGATTATACTTTAGATACTTTTTTTAAACATTAACAATCAGAAGAGTAAACCTTTAGAAAATCTCACCAGTTAGCAGCATTGGCAATTACATTACAGCGTAACTTTCCTTTTGAGTGCAATTGAGTTATATCTCCCACAAAGGTGAAAAACTTGCTGGAGTCAATATTTTTCTTTGCAGCCTTTTCTCTAACCAAAGACAAAATATGTGATTTGTGACTCAGGTCCACAAGAACGAGTCTGACATTATCAACTTTTTGCAAGAAATCAGCAACTGACTCTACTATAATATTGGATGCCTTCTCATGGTCGAATTGAAAATCTGATGTAGAAATAGATGGAAATGCTAATGTATGAGCACCATCGAAAGAACCATTTTCCCATGGAGTTTGGCCTTTCTGTTCTTTCCTATCCTCATTCATCTCCTTTTCAAAATCCATAGAGCAGGGACTGTCTTCAGAACTTTCTTGTCTTGAAACAGAATTATGCAAATGAATTTCATCGGATGTCCTCTTACTTCTTCCAGATGTCTCTGTTGCTGGGGCATCTACCTTCTTTAGAAACTTCATTATACCAAGTTGGACTTTGGCTTCCTTACTCTTCTGGCCAAAAACCCCAGAAGCAACGTGATCCGAAGGTCCTAATGCACAATATGTATTGACAGCATCTTTGACATCATTATCATTCTGACAAAATGTAATCCGAGAGAATCCTTCACTTAGCTTTGGGAGCTCCTTCTTCTGTAGCATCCGGTTGACAACAGCAGCAGCTCTTCCACCTTGCAGGTTCCCCTCATGCCCAGTTCGCTTCACTGACCGAGAAATACAAACCTTAGCAGGAAGATCAAGAACTACTGCATGAACATCTGCCCTCGCTCCGCCAATCTTCACAAAATCAGCACGCTGCTCCAGTTCTAAGTTGCATCTGTCGATGAGAACACTTTTACCATTACTCAGTGCATCAGATGCAGCCTTTAAGCACTGCTGCTTTGTTCCAGCTTTCCCATTCGCGATTGTATCCTGCAAATCAGATGATTATTAATGCAGCATCATTTAGATACCCTAAACGAAAACAATCAAATAAATACTTGCCTCATACTAAATTTTTCAAGACTTTCAATATGATCATTACATGATCAAAATCTACTTAAAACTTTACTGAATTCCTATACGTGTATTGCATGCTCTAAAAAACAGCCAATGTCATTCCCAATTACTTTAGAAAGATTAACATGAACATTACCTTAAATGCAAAAAGCCCTCGTATCCTTGTCACAACCAAACACAAATAACAATCAATATTGAAAAAACAAAAGATCTTTTAAGGGGGAAAAGAAAATTCGAGATGAACCTGGCAAACGCGGACCCAAGCGCGGCGAGCGGCGCTCATGACGGCGTTGCAGAAAGTGGTCTTACCGCTTCCAGGTGGGCCCACCAGAATCACCACGACGCGGCGATTCTCAGCCTCCCGATCTCCTGTGCGTGAATCACGATGAGAGAGAGAGAGAGACTGAGAGAAGAAGGGATGCCCTAAGACTAAGAGCAAGTAATTGTAACTAAGGAAACAGTAGAGGAATTAGATATGCCTTCTATTTGGGCGCGAGAGGAAGAGGCGATCTCCTCTCCCATTTCTCCCGAGCGAGCTACGTCCATGGCGGTGACGAAGAGCGGAGAAGAAGGCACTCGATAGTGTGCGAGTCTTTTGCACACGGTAAGACATAGTGTGGTAGAGCTGTAAGATCTTATCTTAGCCGTCCGTCCATTTGACATCCGTGCATCCTATATGATCTGATATTGGCCGTTCATTTTAAAAAAAAATATATGTGTGGCTTCTGGGAATCGAACTCGGGTCCGCGCTAGATCATATTATTTTCATAACAAAATTCAAGACTAGATCAAATATATTCTTTGTTAACAAACTTGAGCCATATCCAGTCTTTGACCAAGTGTTCATCGAAAGTGGCTTAGAAAAGAACAAGTCCATATCTCTAGATCCTTTAATCTAACAAAGAAATCATACAAGGTATATACGATTTAGTCAGTCTTCGCCATGCAAATTATGACCATTCCAACCATCACCACGTCTCTATATATACTACCTAATTGACCATATATGGCATCAAAATATCAAAGTTAGCATGGTTTCAATCGCCTACTAGCTTTCATATTACTGCAATTAACTTCTCATCTTTAATGGCTAAGTCGCCAGCTTCTCATGTAAAGATCACTGAACGTAGCAAAATGGAACGAATCTTTACGCGGTTCGACGCGGACGGTGATGGGAAGATCTCGGCGGCAGAGCTCCGACGTGTCATGAAGACCGTCGGCGAGGAGTTGACCGCCGACGACGCCGAGGCTGCGGTGGAGTCGGCGGATTCGGACGGCGACGGGCTCTTGGATTTGGAGGATTTTGTTAGGTTGGTAGGAGTTCTGGAAGGGGGGGACGAGGAGGAGAGGGAGTTGAGGGAAGCATTTGGGATGTATGAGATGGAAGGAGAGGGATGCATCACTGCTAAGAGCTTGAAACGTATGCTGAGTCGTTTGGGTACGTCCAAGAAGTTGGAGGAGTGCATGGTTATGATAGAAAGGTTTGATCTTAATGGGGATGGGGTGCTTTGCTTTGAGGAGTTTAAGTCTATGATGATGCTTTGAATGCTATCTTAGGATTCTTTAGATGCTTAGAATTGTTAATGATAATTGTGTCTATGTGTATAAGATTCTCCTTTTCTTTATTTCTTTATTTTGAGAAAGTGGTTGTGTGTAAGATTCAATTTGTTGACTTAGTTCATTCTTTTCCTGTGGTAGATGACATTTATTCTTCTTTAAAATATAATAATAATAATAATAAAGAGATTAATTATATTTTACTCTCTCATGGTTTAGCTTAATTTCACAAAATTTTATGTACTTTTAACTTAAGTATTTAAATTTTTTTTTACTAAAATGTAATTATTATTATTTTATCATATTTGACTATACATGAGTCGAATTTAAAGATTTTTATTATAGACAAATTTGTTAAAAATATTTAAAATAATATCAATCAAATTTTAAATAACAAAAATATACATCTTATTATATTTATCATATCTTTATCATTTAAAATATAACTAATATTATTTTAGATGCATCGAAACAATTTTAGCTTCTAATTTGGTTAAACATGAAGAAAAAAAAGATCCTATTTTAGTCAACATTGTTGGGCAGTTAAGTGTAAAATGTTTTAGTTAAAAGCATGGATGGTCATACCGACGACGTACCGGCACATGATACGAGGGGTGCCACACGGCACCCCTCCTAATAGTTCCGTCGCTCGCCGTCGAGCTACCCGTTGCCGATTACCGTCGCTGTCACCCGAGCGCGTCGGGTGCCTTAGCCCGAGGGAGAAGATGGATCCACAACTTAAGTTTTAACCGATAAGCTTATCTCTCTCCTTCTCGATCTCATCTTCTCCCTCGGGCTAGGGCACCTGACGCGCTCGGGCGACGACGATCAGCGATGGCAGGTGAGTGGCGAGCCGCGGTCGGCGACGACGAAGGTGAGTATCTCGTTTTTTTTTCTTCTCCTCTTACGGCACATGCCTTGCCTGTGGCAGGACCATCATTAGTTAAAAGTGCATAAGGTTTTATAAAATTGAGGCAAAAAAGATGGAGATAAAGTGCAATTTTTCTTTAAAAACAACCTAATTTGTATTCTCTCTGATCAATGATCAGTCTTGATAATCAGATTCAGTATCAGAATAAAGAAGACGAGAAATATATTTTTTTCCCCAAGATGAGTCCAGGAATACAAGTCTTAATAACATAGAAGGGAAAAGGGAAAAAGAATCTAATAAATTGCATCAGAAGATCTGCATAAAAAATGGCTGTAAACTGTAAAGATTAACAAATTCCACACCTTTTCTTTTTCATTTGAATAAAAGTAAACAAGAGTGTAAGTTATTTCAAACAAACTACTCATTTCTTTGCATCTCAAAAAACAACAATGTGTACAGACAAAATCTGCTAAGCAATATTACAACAGATACCTGTTTGTTCTCCTTACAATCTGCCTCAGCAAGAAATTATTAGAAGAGGCAGCTTCTCATCAGGCTACTCCAACTAATACTCATTAAAATGAATTGCACCAAGTTTCCAGACAATATATGTCGTTCCAAACATGATCGTGCTGATGAGAACGACGGATAACACAATGAGCAGTATATCAGAACCAACCGGCAGATCAAACGTCAACCCTGCCTTTGGCATCCCTCGCTTGCTATCATCTAATAAATTTGTGGGAGCTTCTGGGAGGCCAGATCGCTTCTTACCTTTGTCACTCTCCCTAAGTGCATCTAAAACTTTACTCCCAAATACAGATTTTGATGGCTTTGATTCTGCATACTTACTGAGAACTCGCGCGGCCCTTACTTTTTCCCTTGCTGTCAAAGGCGACCTCTTTGGCGCGAGTTCCGTCACTTGAGGAGAATTTCCATTCACACCGAGCTCAATATTAGCTGATTGAAGTTGGTTATCATCTGCTGCATTTTCTACAGTTGAAGAGTCTGAAGTTGATTCTGCATCAGCTTTATTACTATCTATTGCCAAGGGAATCTTTGTGTTCTTCCTTGAACCACAAAAAGGCGACAATAGAGGCTTACAAAAGCTTGTCCTGTGAATGGTGTGTCTTACTCCAATTGAGGATTGACTATGACCTGCAGAAACTCTTGAAATACTACTGAGATTCATCTGCAACAGTAAGTTTTGCGTTAAAAGAGGCCATCTTTGTATTAGCATCATTTTTTGAGAACGAAGTGTACAGTCAAGTAGCCAACAACAAGAACAACAGATCATTGCTCCAATTAAGTTTTACCAGGAAGAAAATAAATACAAACTACAACCATCATAGATTCTCAGGGCATAAAACTCCATCCTCGTGCCAATTTTAGATTCATAGTTACCTCCAACCCAGATTATATCAATTTTCTAACATCAATCCATATGAATTATTTGTTCCAGAAGAGTAAGCAAATAATTGAAGAAATCCATCATGTTGTTTTGTACTTTTAGTCTTCATCAAATAAGGAGCAAGTACGTAGCTATTTTAGCATTTATATTACACAAAATGAAGGATAATTGCTCGCACGCAGCACCCAATTTTTTTTCTTTTTTGTTGGATAAAAAGATCATAGCTTTAAGTTCAAAGAAGAGAAATAAAAAAAGAACAACTCCAACATCCTATTCAATTAATCCTCCCATTTGCCAACCTTTGACGAAAAGAAAAATCTAGGAAAGCACCGAGAGAAGGAAAAAGGATCTAAATTTCCAAAACAAACGGGGCAAAAAGAGAAGAGAGGAGAGCGACGAGGCATAGAGAACTCACAGCGGCGCCGATTTCCCAAAGGGAATTTATCGAGGTGGCCATTTCCCAATCATCTGCTGGCCAAGAAAAGAAGGGGGAAGGAGAGAGCGCGCTCGGGTTAATGGGATAGCCTTCTTGAGGCCATCACACAAATTGGGAGAGCTGCAATTACTAATACGCCCTCGATAATTCTGAGGGAGTTTTACTATAAAACCCCCTCAAACTTCTAGATTTTTTTATTGGTCCCTTAGGCAGGTCTATAATTTTCTTTTTCTATCAGAGATTGAATTTGATCATACAAAAAAATAAAGTTGGGCCAAAAATTAAAAGAGAAGAGAAACAAATGAAACACTTCCATGAAGATTATCGTAAGACTAAAAATAATTTTGTATTAAAGTTGTTCTAAATTAAGAGAGAGTAAATTTCATCTCAAAAGCATCAAAAAGTAGAGAAGTATTCACAACCACCTTCTTAAGCCTCATTTTAGTTCTCATTCTATACAAAAACCCGTATGTGGCAACTAGCCTTACTACTTCTATCATTCTTTCCTTCTGTAAGGACAGTCAGGAAATTGTGAACAAAGACCACAAACATTCTCAGCATTGTGTATGATTAAGGTCACCTAACAATAGGTTTTTGTCTGACATTGGAGAACTTTATATCCCCATTTAATACCGAACCTATGAACTTCTCAGCTTCTTCCATGGTCACTTCATCTGTGAAAGCGGCGAACTTTCCTCTGCGAGGCTTGTAGGCCACCAGAAACTTGTCAGAGGACTTGTAACCGGATCTTTCAAATGAGGAGAGAAATGCCGACTGTTTGCTTGCATCTAATAAGGCGTATGAGATTGAATTCCCAGAGTTCGTGTCTTTGTGCTGTTGCCTGACCAGAGTCTTCTGAGAAATCTGAATGCCAAACATCAAGAAAATGACATCTTTAGTATTGATCACCATAAAATGGTAAGAAGAAGAATATAAGAACAACTTCAGAACAAAAATGGATATACTAACCGCAGACAAAACTGTTTCTAGTTTTTGTTTTGCTTCAGATGATCTAAAGACACCTATAATGCATACAGCAGTCTTCTCTCCGCATATATAATCAAAATTTTCAGCTGTGAGAAAGGGAACATTAGCCCCTGACCATTCGGACTGCGATGATTTCTTGGCTTGGCGTGAAGTTGCTCTCTTATTTTTCTTCTCAAAACTTTCAAGCAAAGAGCTCAGCTCATTGATACCAGATTTCAAATCTTTCACAGCAATTCCTGCTCGCAGAACCTGTACCTCCCCATCTACAGTCCTACCAACTACAGCTGGAAGGTCCTTCACACCCAATTTCTTCAGCAAAGGATGTGATATATCATGAACCTACAAAATTGCAAAATAATTGTTACTGCATTGCAAAATTGGTACTTTACCCAAGGGCTGTAGAGACTTCAACTCCACAAAACTGAATGTACAAATCAAATTCATGAAAAAAATATGAATTCGACACTATTTGAGCTGGGATCTGTTTTCACCCAGTATGCAGCATGTTGAAAGAAAACTTTTAATACACTCAAAGAATGTTTCATTTACACTTCATTTCTTCCATTACAAATAAAGAATGGTTATAAAAAGCATGAGAGAAACTTACCTTTGCATCATAAAATATGAACTTCTTGCAGTACAATCCACTAACAGCGCGCCACATCACCGGTGTATCCTTCTTAGTTGAGAGCAGGAGTACTTGAGGAAGATCTTTTATGGTCCTAGAGGGAAAATCAAATTGCGTGGCATCTATTCTTTTAGAAAACCTTGGCAGGTGATCCTGACAGAAGATCTTCAGGCTCTTAGAATCATGGTTTCCAGTATATTCAACCAAAGATCCCTTTTCACTGGATATATATGAATAGATGAATAGGCGAGCTGATTTGGCAGATGATATTCCAGCTTCCCGACAAAGAGCTTTCTCGGTTAAGCAGTTTACCCTACCAGCCTGCAATGGACCACAATGCTATTCAATAATTGCACTCCTGGCTAGGCCATTCTATTTATAACAATAGCACCACAACATAATATTTCACAGAATCAAGAGATGGATGGATGATCACAAATGTATAGAGAAAATCACATACCTTTATTGCTCCATCCAATGAACTGACAACATCCTCCACAATGGTTTCTAATATTTGGTATCCTTTTGCAGCAGGTGTAAAGAATAACAAAAGCCAAGTCATCCCTTGATCACTTATATGCTTGTTGAAAAATTGTGATTTAATATCTTTGAGGCTTGCAGGACTATCAGATCTAGAGTTAGGTCCACCAAAGTTACTAAATCCACTATTTTGACTTCCACCCTTCATTGCACCACCAAAAATGTTTGAAAATATATCACCAAAACCGAAGCCAAATGGGTTTCCGCTACCAGTAGAGTCACCACCAAAGGAGAAAGAAAATGTTTTGCTATTGCCCTGACCATCCATTGTCTGCCATCCCTCGGAATCAGAGGTGAAGTAACTACTCCCAGGCCTCCCACCACCATGGCTAAAGTAAGAATATCCTTCATGATTCCCAAAGTTTCCGCCGCCAAATCCTGGGTTGCCCTTCTCATCTCCGTATAGATCGTAATTCTTTTTCTTCTCTTCATCTGACAGGATTTCATATGCTGAAAAGAAAGGGAAAGTTCAGAGTTTTAAAGGAAAACAATTGGAAATAAAAATTGTAAACCATGCAAGGAACAGACTATAGGGAGATGCTCAACCTTGACAGTAAAACAAAAACAGCATGCCGCTCTTCCTAATGGTAATAAATTGAAGTAAATCTTCGGAGAAATTTAAGTGCAAGGATATGTGACAAATAGAATAGAGATCATGAGACTTAATAGTTCAAATTCAATAAAAATAAACCCAGGATCCCACATGGCCTCCTTTTGAGAAGGAGCAAAGGATGGAAATTCAGTAGCTAGCATACGCATCCTACAAAGGAATGATGGGAAATGACAATCAACAATTGCTCGATTTCTACAATGAATAGATTAAATGACCATGATGCCGAAGGCAACAAGCTCAAACATAGACATTCATAACTCCAGGAAAGGTTATGGAAAAAAAAAAAAAAATCTGCATCCTTGAGTAACAAGATAGAATGAAAATGGTTCACACAGTCACAGAGACATCTTAATAGAAGTCATGAAACAGAATAAAACGTGAGCTTAGCTAAGTTGCATCATAAAATTTCAAAATTTTATGCTGCATAGAAAATTCAATATTTGATGCTCTCGCACTAATAGGACACGCTACCATTGTTTATCTCTGCGAATTTCTCCTGCGCACCCTTATTTTTGTTCTTATCAGGATGATACTGAAGAGAGAGCCTGCAATGTAGTACAGCAGCGAAAGTAAAACTATGAGAACAAATTGGATCAGTACAAAACAAAGTCTGAGCAAACAAATGTTCTCACTAGTCAATAATCAATACAAAAGAATGTTACAGCATACTTGTGAAAAGCTTTCTGAATGTCACGCTGACTCGCATTTTTGTCAACCCCAAGAACCTGGAGGAGAAAATGAAGATTATAACAATTGCATTACCAAGTTAAAAATGGCAAGTCGTGCATAATAATAATTTAGGGCAATGTAATTGGGCAGTGAGGGGCTGGTGAAAAGGAGGGGAAATGACACAGCAAAAAATAAATTAATTAGAAACCAATAGAGGAGAAAACAAAAAAGAAATAGAAAATCAAAGTAAAGAGTCTCTAGTAGTAAGTCAGTAAAAGCCCTTCCACCTCCATGACCAATGAAATGAGCTCTAGTTGTACCCAAATCCTTCAACTAGAATCATACACAGTCCAGTTACTTGGTTTCAATTTTCTAAAAAATCTCGACTTTTGTGTTTGGTTAAATATACACAATATATTTGAAACTTAAACACTATAATTCATCAAAGTAATAATCTGAAATGTAAAAAGTAACCTCTTTTTCATTTGATTAGTTCTTCGGCTGGCCAATTTCTTTGAATCGGCCTAGATGTGGGATTGTCCCAGAGGCTAATGAATTTGCCCACCCAATCAACATCCGACCATTGTATTAGGAAAACAATGTGCAGTAGAATATATTAAATAAATAAAAAATCAAATGTTTAGGGCCCTAATTTCTAACTTTTAATTTTTGATTTACTGCTGCACAATAAATGCATGGTATTCTTCATTCCAAGTAATAAGCCCCGCCAGGTATCAAGATCATGTCTTTCCTACTCATTCTGCCCACATATTGCTTCCCCGTTCTATTTAAGCAAATCATGTAACGATAATTCACATCCTCAATTCAAGAATTGGAACATTTTCAAACACACGCACCGAATTCGAGATCATTTCGTACCTTGTAAGGATCTAGGGTTTTGGCTTCGCCAGGGAACAGAAGCAGCGGAAATAAGAGAAGCGCCGGCAATAGGAGCCGGCAAACCATGGTCGCCATTGCCGCTATCCTCGAAAGCGGACTCCGATCTCTCTATTCTTACTGTCACGAGAGAAACGAAAAAGGTGAGGCTTTTATTTGTTTCCAGTTCCGCGCCGGTTTTAGAAGAGCGTGCGTTTCGCGGAGTCGAGAATCGGGATGCTTCGCGAGTCGGGACACGTGGCGCAGTCGCTTGCTTACAACGAATTCAACCAATAGGATTGCAGCATATACAATTTCAAGCCTTAAGCCTTGTCATGGATGCCAACTAAGTTAGATAAAACTAGTTCTCAAACTATTTCTATAAAATATTTCACAATCTACAACAACACACGACATTTTGAGATAAAAGGAATAAAGCAAAGATCTCACAAAAGATTTGATGTTTGGATCCCATCATGCAGCACTAATTTAATGGGAGAAAAATATAGAGAAAAAAAGATCATATGATCTACCAACCACATCTATGTCTTAGAATAAAGATCATATAAACAAGTAGTAAGAAGATCAAAATTCCAAGACTATCATTCGTGTTTACATACAATGGTATAATTATGACTGAGATTAATTAAGTACTAAAATAAATTTATTAAAAAAATTTAGTTAAAAGTTAGTAGACAGTCATCTAAATAGGGCAGGGCCCATATGAGTTTAGAGGCCTGTGGGCAATTTTTTCTTTTTACTTTCAAGTCACCCTACCTTATTAGTAATCTGGAGGGTCTTGTTGGCTTGAAGCTTTGAGGAGCTTAACAGTGTTGTGTAAATTAACTAATTAATATCACACAAAGAAAATGAGTGACTAAAAGGAGGCAGAGGCAGGGGAAGGTAATCACATCAATAAATCCTTTGGACATCTATACTATAAAATAGAATTACTCTATTCTAATTAGTTACATTCGGGACTTAGACTTAAACCAAACCGAGGAGCTAAATGTTTAAATATAAATTTCTCTGCTATAAAATAGAAAAGAGCCAGGTCCATAGAAACCTAGCTCGAGCCCTATCCATTTGGTGCCGAACCCAACCTCGCGCTCGGGCTCAGCCCAAGTCCGCAGGAGACCCTCCCAACCCGACCCGGCCCGGCCCACTAAAGCCCATATAATTGAACCCCAAGCCCGCGGCAGCCAAGAGAAAGCCACTTCCTTCGCTCTGGTAACAGAGATCTTCTTTCCTTCACATCCCTAGTCGCTCACCTCCGATCGCGGTCGATTCCACTCGTCTCCTTGGAAGAATCGCGTCCTTGTCGCCGTAATCTGTAGTTATCGAGGAAGTGATGGCGCTCTCGGCCTCAGATGTGCAAACGATGTACTCGCTACTCTTGAACTCCTTGAGCCCCGACGAATCCCTCCGCAAGCCGGCCGAGGCCGCTCTTTCCCAGAGCGAGAGCCGCTCTGGATTCTGCTCATGTCTTCTTGTAATCCATGTCCTCCTTTATCTGTGTTTCGATTAGGGTTAGTTTGTTGATCCAATGCGTCAATCTTTGCAAGAAAATGACCAAGAAACGATCCGCATTGGTGGTCGCAGGAGATAATTGCGGCGAGAGATCTTTCTTGCCGGGAGGATGTCCGTCTTCTGGCTTCGGTTTATTTCAAGAACAGCATCAACCGATACTGGAGGCAGCGTCGTGATTCACCGTGAGCTATTTCCTTATCCCATCGCTCCATTTCACCTTCTTATGCACAATGAGGTCGCCACGGAAATCTTCATGTTATATAAATATTGGTCTATATGAACTTTTGTTGCTTCCTACTTGTCAAGGATAAATTATTCCTTGTCACTCCAAGTATGGTAACTTGGATCTATCTGATCCATCTATAAATGATTTTCTCATATGTTATCATCTGTCTCTGCTGCTTGCAAGTGTGATAAGAATACTCCTTTTTTGTTTGATAATTGTAACAATGCTCTATATTACAAGTCACGCCAAGCACTTGCCCATATATTTTGTGTTAACATGTGACAGAATTGTGCTAGCTCATTAGAAAACAATCCTTTGACTAGATATCCATTGAATCAGTTAAGTTACCATGTAATTTAGAGATCAAAGAGCATTTCAGCTCCATTGCAAGTAAATGTAGATCTTAAGAGGCAGTACTTAAATGTTTGTTTTCTTTGGAAAATGACACCCACTAGAATGACATGAAAAGTGAATTTGAGTCTATATCAAATGAATAATGAACAAGGCTAGATGACTGATGATGTTAAAATATGGATAGAACAGAATGAGACTAAGTGATGTCCATCATCTGTTAAGAATGAAACTTATCTATTTTAGAACTTCACCGTGAACTGGCATTCAATTTCTCCTTTGCCGATATGCAATAGTGATGCTTTTGGCACTTCTCCTCCCGCCAGGGCTGACATATATTCATGCTGCTGCTATCTGCAACTTTTATAGATGGAGATTGTTCTTATATTGTATTACATACTACGATCCTTTGATGCAGAGGCATTAGCAATGAAGAAAAGATTCACCTTCGAAAGAAATTGCTTTTACACATACGAGAAGAAAATACCCAGGTGACAACAAATTGTAATTTTGTGGTCATTTAGTTCCTTGGTATATTGCACAAATTGTGGAAATGGAATTTCTCTTACTGTCCTTCCTGACTCCCACTGGATGTAAACTGAACAGGATATGTTATGTACTAAAAGATTAACAGCTAAATTGTGCTACCAATCTCAGATTTCTGTCTGTTTTGATACTTGATTTTTGTTTTCTTAATTTCATAGCAGAACATTTCACAACTGTCTTCCTTTAGTAGTAGCAGCAGCATCCTTAAATGCTCATTATGCCATCTGCTTGCATATTCTTTGATGCAGATAGCACTTCAGCTGGCTGTTCTTATCTCCAAGATCGCACGTATTGATTACCCAAAAGAATGGTACGTTCTTAAGTGTGGTTTTAATATATAGAATCATGTATTTACAAACTATCATGAAATGGAGTTAGATATGTAATGATGTGTTGGTTTCTCTTTAGTGTGATTGATGCAAGACTTGACATTTCAAAGATGATAGATTGAACTGAGTGGTCCTTTCTTTTGCATACACTAATCCAATATTTATTGAATATGACAATATATAATAGATGAATTCAACAACGATGGGCCTACTAGTGGCACGCATAATATTTTTAGGATATTTAGAGATATTTTTAGGTTTTCGACATGTCAATATTTAGTTTTTGATTTAAATATATATATTACAAAATTATATTGTAATGTTCTATCTTTATATTACTTTCGTGCTTGTTTTATTAAAGATAAAAAAATGTTAAATATAAATATTATTTAACATGTAATATGATTGAATACATTTATTAAAACTAATATTAATAATTGAACACTTTATAATGATTGAGTACTCCATAATATAATTGAACACATAATATTAATTGATAACAGTTCAATAATTAAAACTGATATCTAGTTAAACGTAGCATGACGAGAATGATTGAAGACTTTATTTGCCAGTACAAGAATAACACGATAATGTTGTATTAAATATTATTGATAATCTTCAAAACTTATTTACTAATAGTATTATTTATTGTAATGTTTCACATAGTCTTCGTACAAATATGAATTTTATTATTTTCCTATGATATGATATGAATATTGAGCATGCATGAAAACTAAAATTGATTTGATAATTATTGATGAAAATATGATAAATTAGAAATAAGTGTCATGCCACTACTGGCACGACCATCCTTGGTTTTCAATATCTATGTTAATATGTAATACTTCTTTTCAATTGTACACTGGTATGTTTATATACTAGTAGTCCTTTCTTTACAAAGTCGGCATGAAAACTCCCAGATGGTCAGATCTTCTTGTAGAATCTGCCTCATCAAGTTTCATTTGCATCCTATGAAGTTCTACCATTTCCTCAGTGCAATACTTCTTAAGTAAAATCAGTTATAATGACATACGATCCTGTTGTCTTTAAGGCCGGATCTCTTTTCTTTGTTGGCAACTCAACTCCAATCAGCTGATATACTTGCTTCGCATAGAGTTTTTATGGTTCTATTTCGAACTCTAAAGGAATTGTCAACAAAACGGCTCACTGCAGACCAGAGGAATTTCTCAGAGGTGTGCTAATATTAGAGTTTTGTTTTCAAATATATTGTCTTCCTTCTACTCTTATATGTTCTAAATTGTACTTCTTCTTGGACTTTATTTGACCATTTAGTTTCTTATGTTTTTTTTTTCAATCCGTGAGGCCGTCTTCTTTCTTATCAACGCTTTAGTGAGATCAGAATCTTCCTCACGCTGGGTATTGCTGATTTACTTACTGTGCTGGAACTTATGTTTCTCTAACATTAAGTGTTTTGCCTTTTTAGCATTTAGAAGTGAAAGTTTCTTATTATTGGATTATTTTTTAATTAGCTTGGTAATTCATCTAATGTAGTTCGATTGCGGAGTTCTTGACTTAGGAGCTGCTGGAAGATATTCATCTGAATTTCTTTGTTCTTTAAGCCAGCAATTTCAAATAGAACTAGATAGCTTTTCAAGATCTTTATACCTTTATATGTAGTCTTATGCTTTTCTTTGCGTCTACTAATCTAAATTTGTTTGTTTTCCAGTTCATCATCATTTTCTATTATACACAAA
Source organism: Typha angustifolia (assembly GCF_048772165.1). NCBI lineage: Eukaryota > Viridiplantae > Streptophyta > Magnoliopsida > Poales > Typhaceae > Typha > Typha angustifolia. The sequence goes on along the minus strand of NC_133252.1, from coordinate 1,047,108 downwards.
ATTTGACAAAGAAGTGATGCAAAGACTTTCTTAAACTTCTTAGGACAAGCTATCACTGTTCTTGCCTTTTATTTTATCTTGAATGCTATTAGTTATTTACTATACAAATCTTGATAGAGTTGAGACAGAGGGTCTTTGGAATATTTATTTCTAAATAAGTGACGAGTTTTCTGGCAACAGACTTTGAGATCCTTCATGAATCATGCTCTTGCACACGTGACTATGCGAGGAGATTTCTTAAATATCTAATTACAATTGAAATTGGTCAGTTACTATACGTAGTATTTATTGTTGGATATGCTGCACATATCTAGATATAATGAGTTATATTTGTCGATTCAGTGCGACATACAAAGTTGACAATGATCCTCTGAAGACGAGCCAGGTTGTATATGCAATGCATCGTTTCAGATTTTGTTTGAGGCTTCTACATCAATATTTAGGGTTGCCATTCCATACAATCATTTCTACTTCATAATCCCGGCAGCTCAAGTGTATTAGCATCTTGTGTGACTCTCGTCCAAGTTAAACATACCTATCTGTTGATTAGATATTCATTTTTATCATATATTGACATGATGAGAAAAGCAGAGAGTAAGGTAGGGGTACATTTGATATTCTTAGGAATTAGGACGTTGACAGATTGAATGACAACCAATCATCAAAAGCCCATGGAAATATACCACATTCAACTTTACCCTCAAGAAGGCACTAGGTGCACTTATGGTACAACCAAGATATGTTCTAAAAAAGAGTATCTCATCAAATTAGTTGATTGTGGTTCATAATGGACTTACCATTTTTAAGAAAAATGGATAGGAAGCATTGTAGCTCTTTCTTTGTACTTATATGTATACATTATGCAGATCACAGGTCATTTGTTTGATTATACTTGGAACCTCTGGAAGAGTGATTTGCAGACTATATTGCAGAGTTTCTCTTCTCTTTCTCAATGTATTGACATCAATTCCTTCATGGAACAATCAAGTGACCTGCTTTTTATATGTGAAAGATGGTTGCTTTGTTTGAAGATTGTTCGGCAACTGATTATTTCAGGGTGTCCAAGTGATACAACATCTGCCCAGGTAATTATTCAGATCAGACTTCCAGGTTCTTTCTTCATTATTTTTATTTATCATTTCTCTTGACTTGTTAGTTTTATAAAACAATACTTATAGCTGCTTGTTTCAATTTTTAAGGAGGTTTGGCAGGTCAAGGAAGTTTGTCCAGCTCTCTTGCATGCTATTCAGTCCATCCTCTTATATTGTAAGTTACTTTTCATATCCATATTTTTTCTGTATTAAGTGTTTTCTCTTATTCACCTTTCTTAAGTTGTGAATTCTCTCTTCTACAACTTTTAGCATCAATGAGCAGGCTTCTTCATCTTTTTTATTAGCATCTTTAGCAGTTTAGCCATTTTTTTTACTGCTTCTAGTTTCAGTAATGAATGTTCACTTTCTTCAATATCTTGATGTCGATTGTTTCTTTATGTTTTTTTGGTGTATGATAAACTGTGTTAGTAATTACTAGATTATGTTTTCTGGCTGCTGAACCTCTTATTTATTTGTTTTTATTTTTATTCAGATGTAGTAACATGTTATACTCTTTAATCTTAATATGATAAATAGCTGATCTCAGTTGTTAAATTTGGTTTGCTGTAATTCTTATCTTTGAACTGGATATCTAGTAAATGCTTTCTTGCATCTTTTATTTAGGTTTAAGCTTGCAGCTATATGGATGAATTAATTGGTGTCTCTTGTCTCCGTTATTGGAGTTTAATATTGATGTCTTATCAATCCTAATGGATTGGGTTAGGTCCTGGTCAGTTCACTGACAATTTGAGGTTGAGGAGTCATCTGAAATACTGGCAATGCAAAAAGGATTCGATTCCTATAGATTCTCCTTTTTGAAAATGAAGGGATACAGGTAATTGGGTTCCTGAGGATTTCTAAGCATCAGTCCTATTTGTTGAAATCGAAGGGAATGTAGGCATTTAACTAAAGCAGGTTCGTGCTACTTCGAGTGTCAAATCCACAGGTTGCACACAGAAGATGCAGTCAGTGGTCCCAAACATGTTCATATTTGGAGCATGTAAAGTTCAATTCTTGGACTCCATAAATTTACATAGCAATGGGGTCTATTTATATAGCATCAAACAGAAGGATTATGAGGGAACCATGAGGTCCACGACATAATCTTCTTTTGTTGTTTATCATATGGTGGATAACTTTTTAGCTACTTTTAGACATCTTTTTATTATAGGTACTTGTTTCATCAAATTTGATTGTTATCATTCTGTGGAGATGTGATAATTAACAAATGGGTACAGCAGCTCATTTTAAAGTTATCTGGCCTATCTTCTACTGTTCTGCAAGCAACTACATTCCAGATAGTCCATGTGGCGTCAGTCATGTATTTTTCTTGATTCTTCTTGATTAATGGAAACTGTTGCTTGTTGCAACATTATTTCTGTACTGTTGATTTTTGAGGAATTTGAAGGTTTTATTTCTGTGTAACTCTTTTTTCTTAACTCCATGAAGTATGTGTCTTTGCTTTTTTTATCGACATACTTTAACTGTGCAGCTGCAAAAGAATCTTCACTTTTAGTGGACTGCTGCTGGCTCGATGCTTAATTGCCAATCAAGGTCCTTCACTTGTAATGTCTGCGTTGAAACCTTCTTGCTACATGTTAGCTGATTTGTTAAAAATATTGATTTATTCCAATATTAGTTAAACAGTATGTACTATTTGATCCAAATGAAGATTATGTCAAATTACCTTTGAATCTCTCAAATCCTTTTTAAAGAGCAAATTAGACTAACAATTAGAAAATAAAGTGCATGTTTGACTTTGCAAATATAGTTATGTATCTTTTATTAGGTGATTCCATGTTGTAGCTTTGCACAGTGTGACGATTATCCATTAGTTGCTTTTAGGATTTCAAGGAACTCTATGTCTATTCACTTGACTTTTTACTCGCTAGACAACTTTTGTAGGATTTTATATGTTTAATTCATGAACATCTTGAATACTGCAGATTCTTCCTTCCGGGAAAAACAAGTCAAGTTATGGGACTTCACAAAGAGAGCATGTACTAAATTGATGAAAGTTATAGTTTCCTTACAAGGCAAACACCCTTATTCATTTGGTCATCAATCTGTTCTTCCACCTGTTATGGACTTCTGTTTAAATATGATGACAAATCCTGAACAAGTTGTCACACCTTTTGAGCAGCTTTTGATTCAATGCATGGTATTAGTTAAATCTATTTTGGAGTGTAAAGAGTATAAACGAAGCCTCACTGGCCGTGTAATTAGTGAAAGCGGGCAATCTCTAAGTTTGGAGCAGAGGAAGAAAAACTTCTCCGCAGCTGTTAGCGACATGCTTAAGGTTATTTTACCCAGTGATCGTGCCATATTACTCTGCAATATATTGATAAGGAGGTAATTTCTAGATTGCACTTATCTTGGGTATTTACATTTTCTTAGATGCAAATTAATGGTGAATATATGATATGATTTTACATTGGGGATTTTTTTTATTCCTATGAAGTAACTTATGGTTTATAAAGATCTACCCTGGGATTTTTATTTTATTTAAACATTTCCTTTTATATGCTTGATATTATTTTTTATTCCTATGAAGTCATCTCCTTCAAACTGTGCATGGGGATGTTTCTTTTTCTTCCTGTTGAAGCAACATGTAATTTATAATGACCTTTCATGTGGGATTTTCTTTTTTTTTCCCTTTATATATTCTCTTTTTAGTTTTTACATAATTGGGTAACTCAATTTATTTGCATGAAACAAAGAGGTGATATTTCCTTACTAAGATCCATTTACTTGAAAGAGAGAAGCTATTTTAGATAGAAACCAATGAGGCCGTATTGGAAATTTGTGGTCAAATTAGTTTATGTTCTCTTTATCCTACATCTCTTATTTTCAGTCTGAGTGGATCACTCTCAACTGGATGAAAGACAATATGTTGTGTTAGGAGTACTATAGGCTAATATCCATTAATTTCTACTTCATAGGTTTACATCCCACTTTACTGTCTTAGTTGATCTTGCATCCAAAATGATGCTTAAATCTTTAGAAAGTTTGTGTTCAATTGAATATTGCACTTTTATCCTACTGTTCTTCTTTTTAAATGAAGTGTGTCTCTCTCTGTGTTGAAGTCTAATAAACAGTGTGCAAAATTTGCAAGTTTAGGTTCTTAACTTTCAAATTCTTATTGTTTATATTTGCAACCAATATACTGATTTTACATGCTGTTCTATTCTTTTGTGGTATAATGGCCTTTTTGGTAGTCATTAGCTCATTGCAATGTCCTTCACTAGTTTGGGACCTTCTCTCTTAATTCTTCATGTGGTAGTAGTTACATCCTGAGATGTTTCTATTGATATTGTGATAGGTACTTCATTTACACTGCAAAAGATTTAGATGAATGGCACCAGAATCCTGAATCTTTTCACCATGAGCAAGACATGGTTCAGTGGACTGAAAAGCAAAGGCCATGTGCTGAAGCCCTTTTCATTGTTCTATTTGAAACCCATAGACAAGTTTGTACTTTGAAATTTGAATTTCTGTACTTTTGTACTCTTAACATATTTCATAGACAAAAAAAGATATATAACCTCTGCATCTTACTTCAGCTGCTTGCTCCGGTCGTTGTTTCTATACTTCGTGAGGCAATGGGCGGTTCTGCACCAATGGAAACACAAATTACTCCTGGAATGCTTTTGAAAGATGCAGCTTACACTGCTGCTGGGCATGTCTATTATGAGCTTTCTAATTACCTTAACTTTGACGAATGGTAAGCTCTCACGTCATGTGCAAATATTTGTTTTTGGGTCATTTGTTTGCCTAATTTATGTATTGTATTCAGTATTGCAGTAAGTCAGCACATGTAATTTTTTTTTTATAGCTCGCCTCGTACTCTCCCTATTATCTTTAGTGACATCATTTCTGAATGAGGATAACTATATACTTTTATATGAGAAGATTAAGATATTATTTTTCCCCTTGCATAAGAAAATAGCAATAAGTTGTGATATCTAGTGTTTAACTGATATCTGTTTGTCCATGGCATTCCAATGCACGAGGTTCCCATCCATTCGGATCTAATGCTGTTACCTAATAGGTTCTGACCTGATGGAATCATATCAAGCAATACTACAACAGTTTAATGGTGAAAGAGAAAAGAAATCACAAACCTAGCCTTTAACTACACTTGAGAGAAAAGAGAAAAAGAAGAAAATACTTTATTGTCTGTCAAACTCAAGTAAAACAACTTATAAATAGTCTCCCAATCGGATTAATTACTTAAGGAAAGCAAAACAACCCTGACAGGGCAAACCAAATGGCCATTCGAACGCCCAACCCATAAATGGCCCATGTTGTTGAATCCTCCACTCTTCCACTAGCTACCTGGCGTTGCCTCTGCCGATAAGTAAACTAGAATGAAGCGGTTAGACTTCCATTCCTATTATTACCACATTTAAGTCGTAGAACTTCTGGGGTTCTCATATTATTAGATCTAAACGTAATGGATGCTGGGCAGGAATTTGTCCCAGATTCTACTATATAGCACCAGCATGTCTCTTGTATATTTCTCTTCATGCATGGGAGCATCTAGTTACTAGTTAGATGCAAGACAACTATTAAAATTTTGGGTGGGATATATATAATAATACTTCCCGTCATTGTTTCATTATGCAGGTTCCATGGGTCTCTATCAATTGAACTTTCAAATGACCATCCAAATATGCACATCATTCATCGAAAAATTGCGCTGATACTTGGGCAGTGGGTTTCTGAGGTCCAATGTTTTATTCTGACACATTTTTCCTATTTATTTTTTCTCCTTTTTATTTCTGTAACCTTGACAGGGAAATATGCTTCATCACTTGCTCATAGCGATAATTTGTAGTTTTATGTATTGTTCCTTATGGATCACACAATCACATATTTATTGCTTGTAAACACTATTTTTTCCTTTTGAAATTTTAGTTATTTTGCTGGATCTTTATGCAGTAAAAGAATGCCAGCTCTTCATTATTCAGTTTAATACTTGGGAAGTGATGTAAGCCTAAATGACCATTATGCAATGGCAAGTATGTCCAGGTTCACTTTTGCAATTAATTGTACTGCATAAGTGCATAGTCCCCTAACCAAGATCTGCTGTTAAGAGTAATAATTCCAGACAAGGGATTGTCCCAATATATGGGGACTGCATGAACAGAGTCTTGGAAGGTAGATATACACAATTATACACTTCAATGTCTTGAACTCATGACCACTTGGATGCATGGGCCAAGCTTTTTCCTCGTTCCACTATATATAAAGAAAATGAAATTAACCAATTTGATTCATTAGTTTAAGTTCTTGAAAATGCAACAGTTAATACAAAGTGTGATTCATGGTATTGTAAGCTGGGAACATGTTTGGATGACATAACTGATGTTGTGCTTTATAGTTCATTTTCTGTGACTGATTGAAAAGGGAACAATATGATATTTAACATCCCTGCACCATTTTTAGTCTGACAATGCCGGTATATTTGTTGATTAGTGAAGGGGGTCCAAAGCTCATATATATTTGTTGATTGAGTTCTTAATTGTATTAATAGCATCACATTGTCCTTGACAATTCACCAATATTCAGAGATGGCCTTAGACTTCTTAGTTCCTTCACCTTAGACCTCCAATCTCATCTTCTTTGCTTTGCCTCATTTTACACGCATGACCATTTTTCCTTTTTATTATTTTTTACATTCCCATGTAGTTGGTCATTCATTTATTTCACTTGTAAATTAGCCATGATTTCAGCACTCCAATAGTCCAATTTGATTGTTATCTCTAAGTAGCACTTTGTTTTCTGTTTTCATAACTTTGGCTGCTCATACAATTGCAGCTCTCTCTCGTCTTATCATTTTACTTTTGAACAGATAAAAGGTGACACTAGGAAGCTGGTATACCATGCTTTAGTCAGATTGCTTCAGAACGAGGACATAGCTGTTAGGGTATGCTTTTAGATCTTCTCATAACGTTAATCCTGTCACCTGATGCTTTTGTTCTTTTATTGTTTTACTAATTGCTATTACCTGTCATTCCTTCAGCTGGCCGCATGTTGGTCTTTGTGCTATCTTGTTCAAGACACTAACTTCTCGGAACAAGATATTTTGGAACTTCTTCCAACGTGTTTGACTTTATGTTTCAAGTTGATGGAAGATGTTCAAGAGTTTGACTCAAAGGTTTGCCTTTCAGTTTGACTTTATGCTTCTTCTTTATGTACTAAGGACATTTGATAGGTACAAATCTTGAACTTGGACATGCTGGATACTTCTCTACTGAAGGGTATCTCCAGAAGTTCCAAATGCTCTGGAGACTTGTATTTTAAACAATCGCTAGCTTAACTTGATTTCTCAATTTTGAACATTCAACTGTGTTTATATTTCCATATCCGCCTCTACTCTTTCTGTAATTGACTCCCTCCTGCTCCAAGAAAAGGGAAGAGTTCTGACAAAGCAATCGATCAGTTTTAGATATGTAGAGTTATATCAATACTGCAGATTGTCAATTGAACTTTTCCCTTGTAAAGATGATTAGCTTTCTGTATTGTCTTTCTATTTTCCCTTCTGATATTCTCAAACTTATCCTCCTAGCAAAGTTTCTTTTTTCAGGTACAAGTTCTGAATTTCATATCTGTTCTTCTTGAACATGCTGGTGAGAAGGTTATGCCATTCGCAAGTCAATTGTCAGGCTTTTTCCAAAAGGTATGCTCTCAATGTTAGCTTTGTGAATCACTTTTTTTTTCTGCATATATGTTTTTCTTTAATGGTTACCAGAGTATACTGTTATGGTATTTTCACTTATTACAACATATTAGTGTGTTTGTGCTGTTTGATCTTCCAGTGAATGAGCTCTTTTAAAGTATCCTTTTGTTTCCGTTGCTTGCTTTTATGTTCATTTTAGTTGCTGGCCTGATTAGATCAATGATCAAAGAAATATTATGGTGAGTATTATACTATTATGTTTACCAGTAGTGTTCATTGCATTCTGCAGATGGTAGGCATCGTAGCGGTTTCCTTAATCCTAAAGCGATCTCGTGAAACACAATTTTTTGTGTTTAAGCATCAAATTTTGTGAAAGATTTGAAATAATAGAGAATACCGTAGGCAAGGGAACAAAACTGACCTTTAAATAAGACCTTTTAACCTGCTAGCCATCATGTATAATAGCAACCTGCCATATGCGAAAGGCTAAAAGCATTAAAGAAATTAGTTGACTTCAGCTCAGGATTGCACCTATCATGAGTTAGGACATTAATCAAGGCAACCAAAGAAGAGAGGATTCTAGAACTGCCTTGGCTAATTAAGATAGATTTCAGCAAAGTGTTGATACTTGTGGTCGGCTTATAGCTTTCATTCTTTGTGATCCACATAGATGGATGATACTGGGATTTTGTATATTGCCAGATCTGGGAAGAATCAACCGGTGAGAGCTTACTTAAGATACAGCTGCTAGCAGCACTTCGAAACTTCGTGTGTTCTCTTGGGTGCCAATCACCAATTTGCTATGACATGCTTCTGCCCATTCTACTAAGTGGTATAAATGTTGATAGCCCCGATGCTCTCAATCTTCTGGAAGACAGTGTCCTGGTTAGTTATAATTTCTTATAATTTCTTAATTTAAATAAGTAAGATCTTTTCAATATGTTGATGTTGGTCTGATATGTGCAGCTGTGGGAAGCAACACTTTCTAATGCCCCTTCCATTCTGCCTCAACTGCTAGATTTCTTTCCTTATCTAGTGGGTATAATGGAAAGAAGCTTCGACCATTTGCAGGTTAGGTACTTCGTGATAAAATTATTTTTTAATGTGCTTTGAGTATTCTTCAATACGGGAACTCCCTCTTTACACTCAGTTATTGGCTAAATGCATGCCATATCATGTATGCAACTACATACCATTTAATCTTTTTTTCATATTTTAGATGTTTATACTTGATTTTGCTAAGAATTATTTTCTAAATACGAATGAATGAAGTAAAATCAGGTGTAGATAGCATACACTCACTTTAGGAATTAGCCAATCTACTTATGGATAGGCAACTCAAAGTATTTGTATAGAAATAACTTCCACTTCCTCTCAAACTCTCAGTTGATTAGGTATTAAATTATCTTATGAAACAGAGTTGGATAGTAGTAGTTGTTTCAACTATTACTTTGTGATATCCTGGAATGACAAGCTTGAGGCCTTAAAAAGATCAGAAAGTGAATGACAAAACAATTATTATAGTTGTGCTTCGGGTTTGTGACTTAAATCAGATGGTTAGAGTACTCTAAGAAATTGGTTCACCAAAGACCATGCATATCGAGAATTTTGCTAGGGTCTTAGTCAAGTAGTAAGAACATTCAAGTGTTGGCAATGCTGAAGAGAGTCAAACATTATCTTACCATGAAAAGGGTGAGTTTTTGATTGGCCAATTGTTGATGACCAATTCATTATTAGTCAGATGAGAGTTAATGCTTGCACTGTGATTATCTATACTTAATAGATCTTGAATCAATTTCTTTATCTTCTCTTTTTTTCATCTTATTATATTGTGTTCCTTTTCTTTGCTATGTTTCAAACTTTCAATCATCTAAGGTTCAAATATGATCTAACATGGAATGCTTATGATATCTGCGCATGTATTTACCTTCTGTGGAGTGCATATTGGAACTTAGCTTTGGATATAACTTCAGGCTATTCTTCTTTAGGAGTTCTTTTACATGTTCACTGTTCCTCTTTAACTTTTGGCCTATCAATATGTTCCTCGATAAATTTAAGAATGACTTTGTCTTGTTAGTGTTCTAAATGTCACAGATCATTAAAATTGGTCACTGCAATGGCATTGCTTTTCTTGTTGCACTTTAACATTTTTTTAGAAACTATAGTTCAGCACTTAATGACTATTGAGGTCATTAGAAAAGATTGTTTTGCTTTATTATCCATTTATTCATTTAGTTTGGATCAAATTTTGAGGGAGATTAATCAACAGCACCTTTTTCTTTGTATCTGACATGTTAGAAACTTGATAAGTAGCAAGTTTCCTAGTGCTCTTTTGATTGTTTTCATTGTGAATGCGCTGGAACTTTGGAAGTTTCCAAGGAAATTTGACCAGCTAGATTGCTTTCAGTAGCTTATTCTACACATCCTATTAAGTAGAAACTTTGAGGTAGTAAAATCCTATGGATTGTTAGACTATATCTTCCTAAGATGGCATTGGTAACATCAAAGTTAATGTCTTTATGCAATAGCATTTAAGAGATGTTTCATAATACAGGTGGCTGTCAGTATTATTGAGGACTACATAGTTTTTGGTGGAGCTGAATTTTTGAAGAGGCATGCTCCAAGTTTAGCTAAACTTCTCGATGTTATTATTGGAAATGTTAATGACAAAGGGCTGCTTTCAACACTTCCTATTGTTGATATTCTAGTTCAGGTACGTTGCTTCTTTCAGGTGCAATAGATTGATTACTTTACATTAGTGACAGAAACTTTTCCTATTTCATTTTATTCCAGTCAGCTGAATAGATTGAGACTTTTAGACATTGTTGCTAATGCTAGCTGGATCTCCATTCTGTTGCTTCCAATGGCTGTAAATAATTGCTTGATGCTTAGCTTTTACTCATATACAAGTGATGAAAGTAATCAATACATGCAAGTGCAACTTATTATTAAACTTCATATTTTATTATTATATTCAGTGGAAATTGCTTTCCAGTTTGTCTCTGAACTATGAACGCGCTATCTTGAGTTTAAACAAGCTTGTTAATCTACTTCTGGACTAGTGTTTGTAGCGAGCTATTAGCAATGTCCAAAGTTATGAGTTTGATTTCTTTCATGTATGAAGATCTTAAGCTGGAAATAATTCATGAGGAAGCCAACTAGCTGCAAGTTGCCAAACATGCAGATTTAATATTTTTTTTTACTGTATGTTTCTGTTTGAAACATGGATTTGCCCTTTTACATGTGAGATATGTGGTAAAGCACCTCTAATATTTGATATTAGTACCCGTTTTTTGTCTTGATATTGGAAACCATGCCACTGGTGCTTGTTTGCAGTTATACTAATCAAACTAATGATATTGTAGTGCTTTCCTTTGGAAGGGCCATCATTGATTCCTGGAGTTCTTCAGGTACTGAATTTGTTTTCTTGTTAATTCTTGAGAAATATCAATTAGTACTAACTTGCTTCTTTTGCTGTTGGGTATCTTTACTCGTGGGCTTTGTAGAAACTCATCTTTATATGCTTGTGTGGAGACGATGAGCGTAATCCTTCTAGGACAACAGTACGTGCAACTTCTGGAGCTATACTTGCAAGACTTCTGGTGATGAATACCAAATATCTGGCTCAGTTGGCGTCTGAGCCATCTCTTGCTGTGGCCCTTCAGCAAGCAGGACTTTCCATTAACCAGAATATACTTCTTTGTTTAGTTGATATGTGGATTGACAAGGTAGTTGATATTCTATTTGCCTTCAGTTGTTAGTTCAGATCCTTTTATTAGAATTTTCACAGAAGAGAATAAGGTGATAATTTGGTAGTATAAAAAAACTGTAAATAGCCAGATGGGCCTGTATATTTTTATTTGGGAGAAATACTGAGGGACGTTAACAATGAGAAAAATGAAGAAATTTTTCTGGATATCCTCAAAGACAAAACTTTACCATGTGATAAGTGATTAACACAATTGTAGAGATTTAGTTCTTAGTGATGCTTACTGCTCTTTTTGCATATTTACCCCGTTAGCAATAAAGCATTCATTTTCATGTTTACTTTCTACAGATAGACAATGCCACAGTCCTGCAAAGAAAGACCTATGCATTAGCCCTTTCCATCATTTTGACTTTAGGAGTACCTGAAGTACTTGACAAGCTTGATGAAATCCTAAGGTAAAATTTTCCCCAGAAATTAACTCCATGTATTTGGTCTTTTCTAAATAATAGGTATATTGGTTTTCACATTGTAGTATCTGTACAAGCATTATTATGGGAGGAAATGAAGAACCAAGTGAGGAAGATTCCAGGTGATTTGTCCCATAATGTTCTTCCATTTGTAATCAGATCTGTCTTGGTGTTTCATAGTAGTGTCTTATAAATGTAACTGCTAATTTCTTGACAGTGGCGATATTACAAGCTCTCCTTGGCCCAACGATGAGAATCATGGATATGGTAGTGTTTCAAGCAAAGAGTTCAGGAGGAGACAAGTAAGCTGTTATTATTTGAAAGCTACTTTTATGTCTAAACTTTGTTTCCATTTGCACCATGATTTAGAGAATTTATCTTTATTATCAGATAAAAGATTCAGATCCCATCAAACAGTTGTCGTTAGAGGGAATGCTGAGAGAGAACTTGAAAACTTGTGCATCCCTTCATGGGGAAGCTTCTTTCAATGCCGCTATTAGCAGGATCCACCCGTCAGCATTTGCTCAGTTGCAGCAGGCACTGAAGATGGCGTAGGATGTTAATATATGCATCTCTTAATTCCTTAAATATTTTTCTGAGTTCACTGCAAACAACCCTTGTTTCTCACACATTGTAAGTCATTATTTCGACACTGATTTTGACTGCTGACATTTATTCCTAGTTTCTGCATCTAACGTTTTGATCTTTTTTTACTCAGGTGCTACCCTTTGATTTGCGAAGGTTGCACATCTCTTTTGCCCACCTTTACAGAATGCTGTGTAAGTACATTTTCTTGTGCATTTAGTGTTTCACCGGTGGAGTAGAGAAAGGGAATTGATGGCTGTATTGTTTCATCGTGAAGCAGGCAAGATTTTTTTTTTTTCTTTGTCTCAGGTTCTTCTTCATGAGTTGAGGCAGGCAAGTTTTTCTAGGTTCTGCTTCATGAGTGGCCTTTCAGGCATGGGTGTAATGTACGTTTTATCTTCCAAATTCGCTGAAAAAAGAAAGGTACATACAAAAAGAGAAAGATGGAGGGGGACATGAAAGTGTATATTATAATATAACTAACAATTGAGTTGCTTCTGAGAGACTAAAAAGTTTGTTGTGTATCTTTTTTTTAAGTGTTGGCACATTTATTCATTCATTAGCAGCATTTATTTCCTTCACGTTAGCAGAGAAGACGGATGTGGGTCAATCGGCTTATAAAATATTATATTGAACATTTACAAGGTGTGAATGTGATGCCTATCTAAGAAGGCACACGTCATTCAATGTATATTGCTCTGCGTTTTCACAGTGTCTTCTTAGAGTAGCGAAGTCGAACAGATAAAAAGAAGACAAAGCGACAGGAATAATGACTGGACCAATCGCAAAAGATAAACGATCAAATTGATTCTCAAAATCCGAATAAAATATATTTCAAACATTACAAATATACCAAACCTCAAAACCATCATCGCCAGGACTCACCATACAATATACCAAAGCATAAGGCTTAGTAAAACACTTACGCAACACCACAAGGTATACAGCACCTCGAGGTACGACCAAGACAGACTAAGATCACTTTAGTCCGACCCAAACCTTGCCCACCTTCCAAATCAATATTTTGGAAATTACTAAGAAATCAAAAAATATTGAACCTTAAAAGAGGGAAAAATGAAGAACATGACACACTATTTGAGTTTATTCTAGCTTCGGACCTAAAAGCTGCAGAGGGCTTCAGTCTTGTCTACTGCTTTCCTGCTTCCTCATCCGCAGCGTCAGCAGGCACCTCTTTCTTTGCATCTCCCTCAGTTTTGCTTTCGGTCACTGTCAACTTCTCCAGAAGTCCAGCAGCAGATGAAGCATCGGCGTTCTCTTCCCCCTCATCCTTTCCAAGTGACTCAGCAATCTCCTCGACCATGTCCCTGAACTTCTTGCAGTCTAAGAAAAAAAAATTGATTATTAACATTATGAAAGTTGCAACAACTCTTAAAGGGACATAGTCCGACAAGCAGAAACTAAACTGTCAGCATTTCAACATGTCTGCATGCAATAGAGATCTTGCAAAAAGTTACAATAACTATTGTAGAAATTGCTTGATACACACTAAGCTTATCACTGTAGCGATCTTCTGCCAAAACAAAGTTACTAGAAATGTTCAGTCTGTCGTACTGGTAAAATGATTGTCAATAGCGACAAGATTGTGTAATAAAATATAGGACTTGTGAGTAATAGCAGTGGCAAAAAGTTTCAGAAATGGCTGGTATCCTAGGACCTGAGACATGGGAATATAGAGCATTTTCCTCCAACAAAGAACTGATCACTGATCCTAGGAATAACAGTCAGGTCCATATGATGCATCACTAAAGCCATATACATTATTCCAAGCTGGACAAATGGTTAATATATTTGTCATCTATCAAAGCCACCCAAACTACAACTCATCAGAACTGCATGAAATTGTCTGTGCAAACTACAGAGTACAAACTATCAATGAAAAGAACGGATATTTTGAGCAGTGCATTTCAACCAATTAATAGTTCATCAGAAACAATTAACCATCAACTTGGAATGCATCATAATGCAGAACACAAATTATTATACACATTCATAGATGTTGGCTGTTAACCGCAAGAACAATGATAGAAAATTAAGTTGCAATTACATGGGATTAGTTAACTTCATGAACCCTTTTTATGAATTATTAGACTAATACTCCACAACTCCTTTAGTTTTCCTACATGATCCTACTACCACAATTGGAAATGATGAGATTGAACAGTATAAAGTCGATAACATATTATAACCAAAAAAAAATTTAATGCTATGACCAATTATAAACTATACATTTCATAACTTCACATAGATAGGATTTTACACCTAATAAATATCCTTAAAAATACTCGCAACAACTCGACGATCAAGCAACAGCTCACAACAAATTTGTATCATCCTTAAGTGTACAGATAACAAAAATGAAAGGTTAAATAATAGGAACACCCCCTAAACAATAGCATAATATCACACTGACCCCTGAAGAAAAAAAAAATCAGACACTAATTCCCCTAAATTATCAAGGTGTGGCAAAAGGTTAGGATAATATTAATTATGTTTGAAGGAAATGGTTGTGCTTGACACATAACCCCCTTTTTTGCATTTGGTGACCATGCTGCCCTCCTTATTTTATAGGTTTATCCCAAAAAACGACACAGCTCCCTTTTTTGGCCATATGATAATGAGAAGCATTACAATGATACAATCTCTCCCTAACAGTTGCATGCAGAAGAAAGCTCTTCAAAGTAAGGCTGGCCTAGTATTAGACTTTGGATCTTACATCGAGCACCTTGAAGGCACATAAGAAACACAGATATCCTTATACTCTTGTTGTATCCATATCGGATACTGTATCAGATATGATATTTGTTGGATACTTCCAAATATGTATCAAATGCTTTCTTAAAGTATCTGAATTTTTAAAAATGACATTAATGTCATTGATAATTCTTGGATACTTCTAGATATCCATCAATAAAAGCTAGATCAAGGAGACAACCATATTTCATTTCTTATCAGATGTAGAAGGTTTTTTTTTGTGAAAAAATTGAGTTTAGTTATTTATTTTATGATCTATATTCGGTAATCATGTTACAAGTACCAACTTCTTTTGATTTATTGATTACATTGCTATATCTTACATCTCTGTTAGCAATATACTACGTAATAGTAGTTCTCGGGTACGAATGGTAGTTCTTTTAAAAAATTAATTGAAAATTTCCTTATATAATCTATCATAAACAAAAATAATGTAGAATTCCTCGAGTAAGAAAATAGAAGTACAAAAGTTAACTAATTATATATATTACATATATATGAGCAATGTATCATAGGCGTATCATATCATTAATTTTTTAAGATGTCATATCACCATATCTGTATCATATCATATAGCATCCGTATTTGTGCTTCATGGGAGGGCACACGGCGCGATGTGGTAGGTGATTCTCACACCGGTGCTGCTACCCATTAGACTACTTTTTGTCAGCATGGCCCAAAAGAAGGCCTCGGAGGTAGCATTGAGGTCCACAGGGAGGCAGTACTCGAGGGAGATGATGAGGGCAGGGAGGAAGGCAGCAAAAGTGGAAGGGGACAGAGCTGAACCTGAAGAGGATACAGCGGCAGCCGTGGAAGAAGAGGTCAGCAAGCTTCTCATTGTTGGGTGGCAGAGAGGAAGGGAGGATGAGATGGAGGAGGTGTTACAGGATATATCAATTATTGGTCAACAGCCAATCAAATTGCAAGTCAATGCCCATTATCATGAGTGCAAAGCTCATTTTGCCTTACTTGTTGATGGTGTCTACATGGATTTAATTTTCAATAGTTTATGATGTGTTAGTGTCTGGTTTCTTTCTTCAGTGGCCATTTTCTTTGTTTACAGTCAATGTGATATTATGCTGTTGTTCAGGGGATTCGTGTCACTTAACCAAAAATGAAACAAAGAGTCTTGGGGTTTAGTACAGTAAAGCACCTAATCAAGATAAAATTCCACAGATACAAGCAGAGGGAAAACTCACTCTCAACAGATGCAAATCGGATAGCAAACATCTCCTCCTTCAATTCCCCATCCGAGAAATCCGTGGCGTGCCACACGCACGACTTATCATTTCCGGCATGGTCCTGCATCTTAGTTGTCGCAACAACTACAAAACCAAAATAACACCAAAATGAATCCGCAAATCCTCAAACCATAGATCAATTCCATATTACTACAAAACCCTAAAACAAATCACGAGGAAGAAGAGACCTAAATGGTTAGCGCAGATCTTGAGAGTCTTCGCCTGCCTCATAACCAACCGGACCTTTCTAGTCACCTTGTGCTTGAGAAGCTTCACGCTCCCGCTACCCCTCTCCTTCCACAGGCTCCCCTCCTTATCGTACCGGTAAAGCTTCGCCTTCCTACAAAAAGAAACCGGATCGATCGGATCCCGATCATGAAATGAGAGGAGATCACACCAAAAAAAAAAAAAAACGAATTCCTAGGATCGAAGCGCGCACAGATCGAGAAGTACGTCCTCCTCTTCCTCGCCGGTGGTGACAGCGACCTCCTCAAGCTTGACAATCGGGGCGATCTGGGCACCCGTGTCCTCGTCGTCCCCGGCTGCGGCCTCAGCCTCCTCGTCTCTGCGATCGGGATCAGTGCTCGCCATGGCTACTACGGACGGACGAGACGGAGGCAGTGAGAGACTTCAGAGGGAAATGGGATGGCGGTGGAACCTAGGGTTCTTATTCTAGACAGGGCGAGGAGGCGATTGCGACCTGTGAGAATAAAAAGCGAGGAGGACTTTTTGCAAAGAAAACCCACAAATATAGAGTATTTCGTATCTATTATTGGTGGGTATGGGCCTCCACTCCACTCCAAATCTCCAATGCCTTATCTAAATATTTCAAATCGACATTTTGAACTATAAAAATAAAATCTATTATTATATAAGACTTCAGTTACATTAAGTTAAGTTGATTTGAGGCCCTACATTATATCTTAATTCCCCTTCAAATCCCCTTTAGTTTTCCAAGTTTTGAAGGTTAAGTATATATACTAGACGATAAAAATCCACTAACCTCCCTTGGGTATTCACCTTTTGTTTTTGAGGTGCGAAACAACCAATCCAAGGTAAAAATGGAAGCATGAATTATATTTGTTTCAACTTCAACCCATTTAACTTTTATTTTGAGGTACAAAACAACCATATAGGCAATAAACAATCGGAGGAACTAAACAGGGATGAGAAGGTAAAAATTGAAGCATAAATTATATTTGTTTCTACTGAATTAGTACATTAAATATTCAAGCAACTCGTGATATTATTCTGCGCAAACGCTCTGGCCAAATGAAACATATGAATACTTCTCACCGTAATACCAAATTTGCGTCCGAAAACCATGAATTGCAGAGAAGAAAAAAAAAAGAGTGCCTACAAACACTGAAGCACATTCAAAAGAAAATGGCAAAACTGTAACGTCTCATATCCTTAGGCTGGAGCACCATCTGATGCCTCGTCTATGGGTTCTGCATCAACTGACTCCTCTCGGGCTTCGCCTTTCTTGGCTGCACAAGATGAGGCTGAACATTTCAGTACCAATTCAACGAGGAAAAGGAAAACTCATCGATCGAAATGTTCGGTGAGTTATAAATTGAGTTTTTTCTATCAGGGCAGAGGGCATTGCAAATAGCAACAGGAGGCTCGATTAACAATCCAGAATATCTCCAAAAAAATTCCTTATTGAATGCAAACTCAGATATAAATGCAATAATGAACCAATGTATAGGTATAGAAGTCCGCAAGCATGAGGTCGAACCTTTTTTCTTCTTTCCTCCACCCTTCTTCTTTGTCTTTGTGCCCAAAGCAAGCCATGCTTTTATCTCCGGATCGTCCTCAGCAGATTTTGAGGGTTGCAATTGTTGAAGTCGATGGGATGTGATCCTATCTGACCCATTCGGCATCAACAACACCGTGAACTTGATATGTGCAACAAGGTCACCTGCATCACATATCTGCTGGTTAATATAAAGGGAAGCTGACTTGAGCAGGCAATATCATATTTGTAACTTTGAGGTCAGGGTGTAAAGAAGCCAGCTTAATTGTACATCAGGGAAAATTAATATAACTTAAATCATCACTCTATTACACTTTACTGCATCCCAAACATCAGAAAATAACGAATTAAATGGCCAACAGTACATAAAATTATGCATGCATTTACTGCTGCCCACCTTGCGCACAATGTTTGATACCATCTTGGTTTATCTTATGGCCATGGTAAAAAAAACCCAGACCACCAAAAGAATAGACAAGTAAAGCTAATAGTAGGTTCATACTTAGAAAAACATAGTACTAACAGCCTTTCATTTGTAGAAATATTATATACCTGGTTTCTCATGAAGTACAGGGTACGGCTGCAAGAGCTCATGATTCACACATTCTACTAGGCCCAACCGAGCACGCTTCTCTTCAAGTGCCCTAGAGAAATGGTAATCTCATCAAGCTATCATACAGAATAACATCATAGGAAATTGATAAATCCGTAAAAAAGATGGCAGACCTTGCAGAAAAGGGCATGATAGGATATTTTTGACTTATTTCACTAAAAATAAATCGTGATGCTTTCATTTTTAAGTGATAATTTTTGTCCACTGCTCTTTTGTAGATAGTTGTTTGTTTCTCATCCAAAAGTTTGGGCTGAAAGAGGAAGACAATGTTACCCATGTGAGAAGATTAATAGAGAATGAAAGTACAGGTACACTAGATGGTACACATATAAGAAGTTTTACCTTTCCCTCTCCAGTGCTAGCGACAATGTCAACTGCATACACTTCATTTTCTTCAAATTCAGCATCATCAACTTTGGTCTCGGGATTAGATACACTTAGTATTACTTTGTTGCCGTCGATGACAAACTGTTTAAGCTGATGACTAAGCACACCTTCGACAATTTTGCAATCATAAGCAGTAGCTACCTTCTGAACAGCTTCAGTAACATCTTTATTCTGTAACACCAGTAAGAAGTAATAAATATAAAAAAAATGACAAATTAAAATTATGTAGGTTGCAATAAAGATAAAAGAAATACAATATTCTCAAATTTTTGCAGGTAGTTGAGGACATTTAGATGTCAAAATAAATGGGTCAGTTAAAGTTTCTATTGCAAAACCAATCATGTACAAAACATCTTAATTGAAGATCAGAATATTGAGATGGAAAAACAAAAGAGGCTGAACACCTAACACTTTAGTGGCAGGCCTATATAGAAATTGCATTAAAAAATGTAACATATATTCTGGCGCTGCCTATGTCCTAACAGAGATAATAATCATTCCATAGCCTGCTCGAGAAATCTTCAGTCGCAAAAAAAATAATAATAATAATATCCTAAAACGAATCCAGAATCAGTAAAATGTTTGTGATTGCAACAAGGACATCACCTCAAGTAAACTCTATCATCGAGAGAAAAGTCAACTCATCAAGAGAATGCTAGAAAATATAAAAAGGTGCAGTATATATTCTAAGAATCAGCAATCAAGATGATCTAGATGATAGACAAGCAGATGAAGAAAAAAAAGAACAGAACTTACTAGATTATTGTTAAAAAGAGAAGAAGCCATATCAGAGTAACTATGACAAGAGCTTCATATGGGTACAAGTCCATAGCTTTCGAGAGTTATTCCTCATTTAGGGCTACATCCATCAAAAAGAACTCCCAAGGAAGCAACACTCATAAAAAGAAGCGAAGAATGTGGCTAGGAAAGGTTTATACATGCACATCCAAGCATCAAGCATCAACCATCACCTTTAGAAGAAATTACAAGTAGAACTCAAGTTATAAAGGGAGGACATGATACTCTATCAGTGTAACTATGACAAAATGCATCATATGGATTTTAATCCATAGCTTGTGATTAGAGATCATCATTTAGAAAAACTCATGTCCACACCAAAAAGAAATTCAAAATGCCCGAACACCAAAAAGAAATTCAAAATGCCCGAACACCAAAAAGAAATTCAAAATGCCCGAACACCAAAGAAAAGAACAAAATGCAATAAATCAAACCAAGGCCAAACTAAAGTGAATGACATCCAGAACCAAGGAACAAATAATAAATGCATGCCAAAAGAATAGTTGCAACATAGAAAAGTAAAAAGATAGAGGAACATATAACAATAGCTTCCAAAAGTTGTGCCATAGGTAAAGAGAGAGCATTAATACCAGGAGACTAGCAATCAGAAAAATGAATTAAACATCACTAAAGACCTTTTTGAAAAAAAGAAAAGAAAAGGAAGTACAATCTAGATAATAAAATATTGAACATGGTCCTCTATCAGTGTAACTATGACAAAATGCATCATATGGATTATAATCCATAGCATATGATTAGCATCATCATTTAGAGAATTCATGCCCCAGGAAAACAGTAGAAAAATGACAATGTACTGATATAAGGTTGCTATTAAACTTGAATTGCTTTTTAAATTCTCACAAAGTCGAGAAGATTCAATGGGAATAAAAAATCATTTCAGCCTCCACCAAAGAGTAAAGCAAAAGCATCAAGTAAAAATATCAGCGTTTAGCACTTTAATCTTATAAAATATATGATACTTGTGCAAGGCACATATAGCTGATGGCAACTTAATTGAACAACAAGAGATAAACCAGGCGTAACACCAGAAGCAACATAAAAGCAACTTCACAGCATACTCAAGTTGAAATCTACAAGAGCTATGATAGCTATGAAGTCTTTATAGCAATTTTACTAACTCTGAAGAGGTAATACCTTCTTTCCAGGCCTGACAAGCCTCAGGGCAACCTCAGCTGCCGTGTTTGCAGCAGCAATGACATCTGCAGCTCGCCCAGTGACTGGCCCTTCCTGAATGACATGAGTATGGGCGACAACTGCAATAAACCCATCAATGTGGCACCCCATATCTCTGCAACACACCCAAAATAAAAAGTCACGTTTCAACCCCAGTGGAAGGGGAAGAAAAAGAGCAACAAACATGAATGATTAAATATCAGATCATACATTTTTACAATATCGTTTTCTTGCAAGACACTTTCATCACTGGCTAGCGGCGAGAAATGGCAAACCGTGTTATTCACAGATATGCAAGTGGGGAACGCCACACCCCTCTCAATCTTTCTTTTCACGTTCTTGTACACGTTCCCAGTTTGCCTGTGAACCCCCAACAAAAGAATTCGCAAATTTAGCTAACCCACTAAATATAGCAAGACATCTATTCACAAAGAGTAACATATTACTCTCTAATAAAGCTGTCCCCTTTCTCGCAGACGTCCACAATCTTGGCCTTCGGCTTGCACTGCGCCACAACTAGCTGAAGAGCCTCTGTTCCGCAAAACAAATATCAGTGTACCATAAACACATTACAAATCACACAAAACCTAAGCAACGATACTAATAAAAATCAGGTCTTTAAGCTCTTATTCGCAAGAAACGTACTGTTGACGATGTCAGCAGCGGACTTGTATTTGGTGACGACATCCGGAGAGGTGAGATCGAGCTCCTTCTCCTCCCTTGCCTCGTCGTCCGACATCTCCTAGTACAAGTTCTTCCGAGAAAACAACACAAGAATCAATCAATAATCCAACGGAGAGGCCAAGGAATCACTGAGCCCTAGAAGAAACCTACGAGCGCGAACCACAGGAAAAATTTAGGGCTTTTTGCGAATAAACGGCGAAGGGGATTCCCAATCTGAGCCGATTTCGTGGCAGAGATCCCTAATCTGAGTCGATTAACGAATGTTTTGGAGATGGAAAGGAGAAGAGTTTGGGGAGGTTTTGGCGGACGGTGGAAATGGAGAGGATTAGGGTCTAGGGCATCGTTGTTGAGATTTATATAGCGGAGCTCGATGGAGCATTTATCACCTGCGGGGCACGTGGTTATCGAAGAATTTGGGTGGTAACGAATCGGATTCGGATCCACAGTGCTAAAATCATCCTCACCCTTGTGCCGGCACTAGCTCTGTTAGGGTTTGGCATAGGGGTTTTCTTCTCTCCTTCTTAAAGAGGTTTTCTCCCTCACCGATGTTGTTGGTGGCAAGGACTTTCCTCTCCCCTTCCCTATCCAATAAGCTAGAAGAGGGTAGAAATTTTCTTTCCTCTTCCTTTTTTGTTCTTCCACTCTAAAAGTCGAGTTTCCTATTCTACCCACTCATGTGCTTTGCCACTACTCTTCGTCATTGCCACTCTCTTCCCTTTACCTTCCCTATCATATTTGCCCTTAGTTTCCTTCCTGCCCATGTTGCCGATGCAATTTATCCTCTCCACGACAGTCTCCACCCATGAGGATGCCTATTTGCGACCTAGTCTTATTCCCCCGTCAATCTAGCAACATTCCCTACCTCAAAGCAATGGCATCGGAGCATTGTTCTGGTTAATCTAGATCAATTTCCTCATCGTGGAATTGACTTTATCCTTGCTACCGCTAACCACTCCTTTTTTTCGCTGCCTACCCTTTAATGGCTTTGAGGTTGTTAGATTGGATGTCTCCGTTTTTATCTAACTATGCTTTATTTGTGTGGACTTATAGTTCCGTGAGATTTTAGTCAAAATTACATTTATTGTGAATTTTCTTGTCTATGCGAGAGGTTGTACATATTATATAATTGACTTTAGTGTAGCATGCATCTCCTTTTTTCTTAGGGTTTATAATTTGTATTGCATGCTTTCTCTTTCAGATATTTTGCGGTGTCAAATATGCTATAGGACGTTGAATCGTGTCTATTTGCGCCTCAGCTTCTTGATCCTTATATTTGTGGTGCTGCTAATATTTGCCCAAGCGAGAACTTGTTTCCATGGTGTTGTCATATTTCATATATTTCCTTATAAAAATGTTGTGTTAATCTTTGTGCTAGATAGTGTGCTTCATAGTCGGTCAATATGAGTATGGGGCTTGTTAAATAGTTGATGCCTTATTTCCCTTTTTTTTCATTATATCAATCTATGGACTTATGAACTTAAAAAGGATGTAATACAAATTTCAATCAAGTATTAACTCGAATTCGAATTTAGCTTTTTATAGGGATTTAGATATTTATTTATCCACAAATATAAACTTAAATAATTAAAAATATTAATATTAAATATATCTTCAAACTTTTTAACTCTTGAGACAAGTTTACCTATAATTCCTTATTCGGTTTATAGCGGTATCAAATTTTGACATATATGGAGTAT
The DNA here is from genome assembly GCF_048772165.1 of Typha angustifolia. Lineage (NCBI taxonomy): Eukaryota > Viridiplantae > Streptophyta > Magnoliopsida > Poales > Typhaceae > Typha > Typha angustifolia. The sequence continues at coordinate 1,023,426 of NC_133252.1, read as the reverse complement.
CCGTGTCGGAATAAAAAACACGACATCGCATATGGTTTGAAAGGTTTGACCATTATCTAATTCATATTTCAGATAATGATTTGAATTAATTCTATTTTTAAATCAAGCTCGAGTTAATTCTTAAGTAGGTCTATACTTTGTAAAATCAAAATAAACAGGTAACCAAATTGAATCCTATTTACTGTATATAATCATACACTTATTATTTGTTATTTATATATAAATTAAGCCTCATTGAGCTAACCCTAGCTTAAAATTAACTTGAGCATAATTAAATTGATCAAGCTTGGCTTATTTTAAATACAAGCGGAGCTTGATTTAGCCTTATCGAGACGAGCTTGGGCCAGCTTTAGATTATTTTGATAGCCCTACCGACAAGTAAAGGATGTCAGGGTGGACTATAAGTTGGGCTTGTTGGGATGTTTTAACTACTATTTTTGTGCCAGATCTTGTAAAAGCTAATCAAGCCTTGCCCAAAATTGTTATGGCCCAAAGTATGTCTTTCTTTCAAGTTCCAATTGGATCAACTCTCCAGTTCTAAGAGCATCTCCAACCGGGTTCCAAAACTCCAAATTTGGAGCCCGGTGGAGCTCCAACCGGGCTCTATATGGGGCTCCAAATTTAGAGTCCCACCATGAAAATGGAGCCGGACTTCATTTGTCACATCAACTTTTTGAAAATGTCAAAATTGCCCAATAAGTATTATATTCAATAATTTTAATTCTATTTGTATCCTTTGTTAAATAATTTAGTTAGTTAAACTAAGTATATAATTAGTTTTACTAATCGATTTTTAACAAAATTAATATCATCGAGCAAGACATTGTCACAATTGTAGATTCTTAGTGCATAATCTCTCTTGCAGTTTGAATTGAATCCAAGTAACATTAATGAAAAGAACAGTTCAATTGTATCACAAAACCCAAATTCCAATGACCCCAAACCTATCCACAGCCCACTACTCAAACAATAGTCCTCTTCATCAGAAGAGGACAGGCAATCTCCATTTCCTTCCCAGTTTTGCAAATCACTCCTCCTAAAATTGGGAAATTCTATGGGTAGCCCTCCCTCTTCCCCTGCCGTCCTTTTCACCAAATTGCCCTCGGCGGCCGACCTCACCACCTCCCACCCGTCGCTGTCCCAATCCACCGGTCCCTCCCCTGAGTCCAATTCTCTCACTCTCTCCCTCGCACAAGCAACGGCCGCCGTCTCGTCCGAATCAAACCCACCCGAGCTATCTCCAGCGCCGACTTCTGCCCAAGCCCAATCCAGCACTCCGCGTGGGGAATAGTCGAGCTCTGTTTCGTTGAAGTCGGCGCTGGCTTCGGCCAAGAAAGGATGCTGCAGCAGCTGTTCGCAGCTCCACCTCTCGCTTGGGTCCCTCCGCAAGCACTTGTCGACGAAATCCCGGCATAATTTTGACGCCGAATGCGGCGGCTGGGGCGAATCGTTGCCGTATCCGATGCGGACCAATACGTCCACGCCGTTGGAGGAATCCGCCCACGGCTTCGCTCCCGTGACCGCCTCGATGACCGTGCACCCGAGCGACCATACGTCGGAAGCCGGCGTTGGCCTCCCGCCCCTGACGACTTCGGGCGCCATCCACAGCGGCGTCCCGCAGATCGTATCCGAATCCGAATCCACCCTCCTCGCGGAGCCGAAGTCGGCGATCTTGGCGATCCCATCGCCGACTAGCACGTTCCTCCCCTTGACGTCCCCGTGCACGACGCCGGCCTCGCCGTGGAGGTACCGCAGCGCACGCACGACGCACCTGGCATAGCCTCGGACTTCGCGCTCGCCTAACCCGCCCCTCCTCGCGGCCAGCTCCGCCAGGGACCCCCCGCTCACGTGCTCCACGTGCAGGTTGCGGTACAGAGCAATCGGCGTCTCCTTCGTAAAGTCGTCGCCAAGGTAGGAGACGACGTAAGGAGACCGCAGAGTTCGGAGGATTCGGATCTCGTTCTCCAGAGCGAGGACGGAGTGGACCGGGGAGGAGTTGCAGTCGACGGACTTAACTGCAAAAGTTCTCCCGCTGGACCTCTCCAGCGCTAAGCTAACTTCACCGAAGGATCCCTTTCCGATGCAACTCCCCCTGACCCAACTCGGATCAGAGAAACCCGAGCTCATTCTCTCTGCTGGAAGAAGAAGAAGAAGCGGATAAGTCGTCGGATAAGTGGTGGAATAGTGAGGAGGAGGAGGAGGATAAAAAAAAGTTAGGGAGAAGGGGTAGTATTTATATGTGTTGGTGTGTGGGGATTACCAGGGGGAGTTCATCGAATTTGGATTTGGATTTGGATTTTGGGTAATGATTCACGTAACGGGAAATGGAGGATTGGAGGCGGATATTATTTTTATCGTTAGTCCTCTAGTAGGCCGGCTCAGGGGGTAAAATTTCAGAGATAGTAATTAATTAGGGACTAAATTGTAACTTTCCTTTTTTTTAATGTTAAATAAAAGGATATTATAATATTTTCTCATAATTAGGTCAATCTTTTTTCTGTTGTACTAAAATTTAATTATTTATTTTATTTATAATTCAAAATGTGGTCCCTGATACAAAATCTAGTGGCCATGCTTCCAAAGGATCGTATGCTGGACCGAGCTGACTCAGCTCAGCACCCGCAGGAGATGGGGACGACGTGGACAGAAGTGAGTGGCTAATATGAAGGTGGGTGTGGGTGGTCGATTAGTGCGGATTGCGGCAGATCGGCGGATTATTCTGCGGCCGGGGTGGAGCAATGTCGTGCTTTAACTTCCATAATAAATCATAAATAATTAATAAATAAATATTATTCCTAATATTCATTAAAAATTATCTCCTCTGTTGACGATTTTTAACTCGAATTTTCTTAATTAAAAAATAGGAATAAAAATAGGAGATAAAATATTAAGTAGGTCAGCGATGCCATGTCGTAATCACCATTATGGCCGGATGCAATCGCCCTAATTAATATTAAAAGAGAGGAAGTACCTCACTAATTGGGAACTAATGAAAGCGATTTAGGAATTAGGATGCATCCAGTACTATGAACAAAAGATATAACCCCCAAAAAGGGAGATTCGGTTCATTCATCTCCTAAATCTTGCAAGATTTTTATGTCCAAACTAAAAGATCTCTTTACTTAATTGTCCAGGAATAATTAACAGTTGCTAAGAAAGAAAAAATTAAGAATAAGATGATAATTTTTGCTTCGTTTAGGGTAGTTTTGAAGTATATAGAATGGAGGCAGAGATATGAATGGGGAGGTTGTGTCAAGCTGGAAGAAATAAAGAGATGGATGGATAGGGGAGACTCACCTTGGGCATTTATCTACTTATTTATCCGTGGTTCGGTGCATTTCTTCATAAAAAACAAACGAGAGAAAGTTGGATCCAGAATTAGATTTTATTACTCCAGTAGTTAACCAATCCAATTGTTCTTCTGGTACTGGTACTGCTACTGGTACTGTTCGTGGATTGCGATCTTTGCCGCAACTGAGAGCCAATGAGATTGGACATTCAGATTTCTCTCATGTACTTAGATTTATTATTATTTTTTTTTTAAATTTAATTTTGATAACCTTTTGAAGCTATGAATTGAATCTTGGGCAATAAATTGTTCTTGTTGGTTTGTAGTGTTTGAGAGGGCTTTTGACCAAGTGGGCGTGTGCAAGAACACATTGAATCTATCTATAGATTCTCTTCTTCTTCGTTTTTAATCACAGCTTATGTTTTAACTTTTTTTCTCACGTAAAATAATGTGCTTAATTTTATAAAAGAATTCAAATGTAAGTAGAGTCTCCAACTCCATTGTTATGATTACTTGTGATAGTATTTTTTGATATTTAGAGAGGGTTGATTATATTTTTCGCTACAGGTTTATCATCTAATATCATCTTTGAAAAAGTAGTGTTTACGTCTTATATTACATTTAAATTATCCAAATAGTAGATTGTACTAAGTTGTGAAAATAAATTATTGAAATAATTTTGTTATCTACAAAAATAATTTCTCCTTTTGACTTCCTAAAAAGTATCATCTTTATTTCTAATATTTGATTGTATAAAAAAAATTAGAAAAGTAATTTTCTAACTATGAAAAACATAATTCTATTTCATCATTTTTTAATTAATTTTCCTAAAAAATTAGAGTTACGTCAAAAAGAATGAGTCGTCTTATTATACTCAAAACTTTTCGAAATCAATCAGACCTGACGACGACGACAACGGTGACGGTGTCAAAATGTTGCACTTCATGTAATACACCTGTATTATTATGAAGAGCATGTGATAGATAACTAATGAAGAAGGAGATGGATAAGGTTTGATGGGCATCACCTATCACTGAAAGCAAATTGTGCTGAAGAGACGAGGAGAGAAAGAAGAAAATGTGGGAATTAATACACTCCACATGCCTTTCCTCTGCAGGTAGTAGGGCCGGGAACTCCAATGAAAGCCAGGAGAGGAAAACTAAGACACGAGCAATGCATGTGAGATGTGGGAGGAGGGAGGGGGGAGAACATCCACTACTAATAAGATTATAATACTAATAACAACAAACGCCCACAGAATTCATAACCCTTTTCATAACTATAACTGCTTTGATGTAAGAGGTTTTCAGGTATGGGGAATGGTAGAATGGAGGATGACAACTAGAAAGTGACTTTCTCTTTTTCCTTTTTTAATATATATATAAAAAAAAGACCTTATCTGTGTCTGCGCCGACTTTGATGGAGAAGTCGTCACGCGGGGAAATTTGCAAATAGATCCTTTGCTTATGTTTATATTATTTTAATTCTTTTTTAAAATAAAAGTATTCCTTTCCCAAGAAGGGTTCGGCGAAACCAGGGGAGCCCACTCCAAGTTGTGATGGAAGTTTGGAACCTCCTGAGATCGTGATCCCTTGCGGTGTAAGAAAAGAATAAATTAATTAATTTACCGCCACCTTAAACTATTCTCTATTCCTTTTAACTTTTATGGACTATTTATCTGGAATTTATGTTTAAATTAGTTAAATATAATAAAAAAAGTGTGATAATTATAGTTTTATTTATTTATTTATTTGTGTGTTTAATGGGGGGAGCAGGAGAAGTTATCAGGCGGGGAGATTTGCAAATAAATCCTTGAGAAACTTTTCCCTTCCCAAGAAGGGGAGGAGTCCAGATCACAGAAGTTGGGGAACTCCTGAAAGAAACTCATTCTTCTTTACAGGAAGGAGTGTGGAGTGCACATTGAAGGGAGACCTCACAATAATTTATTTTTATACTTTCACATTAAATTACTATTAATCACCATTTCTTATCACATATCAATCAAAGAGTGGAGTGAGATTTACTTCTGATCAAATATCCATATTTCTTCAAGTTTAGATTATTTGGGTAAAATATTAAATTGTTTTTTTTAATTATTTAAAACAGTTTCTTCAAGTTTAGAGATCATATTCTTCATATACAGCTAGAAATATTACTAAAAAACAAATCTAACATGCAAAAAGATGAATCCCCAACACTATTTGGGTGACATATAAAAATGCAGAAGACATCTCGGCCAGTGATTACTTTGTTCTTGAAGTTGAAAATAGAGCTAATCACAAAAAAACTATCAAATATAATGAGGATAAAAAGAATAAAACAACAATATTATCAGTTAATAAGAAACCAAGGCTATTTCCAGGCAGGCAGACAGTATCTCTTTCCAGGCTACCAACAATGGATACATAGCTGCACAGAGAGGTCACATGGAAATAACTCTACAAAGATAACTAGACCAACCTCTTGAATATTGATGAACTGCAGGTAAAAAGCCATTAGCACTAAAATTTTGATGCCAACCAGCATCAAGTACATATGCATTCAGATATCATCAGTTTTCTCAGCAATGAGACGGCTCAGACGACTTATTTGTTAGTCACTATGCCTCATCTCTGTTTAAGAATTGCAGGAATTGGAATGAAACAGTAACATAACTTTTGATGAAGAAGCACAGGGGATCAATCATAAGTGAGCAATCTTTAAGTACCTTATTTCATAGAATCCAGTCACTTGGTCGGCAACAGACCACATTATTGCTTGCCCAGGTGGAATCCCCAGTAGCCTTGGAAGCAAACACTTCCACAGGGCAAGGCAAGCAATCCTTCTTCATCATAGATTGTTCATATAGCATGGACAATGCCCTTGTATTTGACATTATCATTTCCTTTTTGTTGTTGCAAACTGATTTTAAATTTTTAACTACCTGCACTAATACCACAAATATTAGACCAATAAAACTATGTAACTAAGACTGCAGTCAACTAACTAGAAAGAGTGGAAAGCTTGACTAATAACTTGTAAGTCTGTTTACAGAGAACATTCATACAAAAACCATGTCATTCTCTTCTTTGTTGCGAAAATTCTTATCTTAATATAACAAAAATTGGGCCAGCTCTTTTTCTCGTCGCAATCATCATCACGCATGCTTATGGTGAGCTGGTTTATTTCATGAACTTAACCGACAAAAAAGATCTCCTTTAGGTATGTTATAAGATTCAAATATGTTGCTAGTGTTGTTAGCAATGCCAGTAGTCGGCAGGCGGCGACTAGAGTATCAACAAAAGAAGCTCAGATCTAGAAGAAATTTTCCTCACATATGTTTGAGATTTAGAGCACAAGATTCGTGGAACAATATTGTTGATTAAAAGAATCAATGCAGTAGAAGAAAACATATCAAAACCTATGGGTGGATAAGAAAGAAACATATATAGTTGATCAAAAGTTTCAGCAACATTAGGTGCCTGTCAGCATCAGATGGTTGAACGGTGGGTATTAAAGGTCAGTGAAACCTGGAACCAGCTTATTCATAATTCTAGATTTGGCCTAGTATCACAGGGCATTGACTATCTGATGCCTGAGATACTCCAAGTCTAACATAGTGACCTGGTGGACATGAAATAGGGTCTTATACGAAGAATTATGACAGGTAGTCATTTTGTTCTCGTCCAAAAGACGATAATTTGTAAATGATAAAAACTTCTTATAAGTAAAGAAATTCCAAAGTCAACGAAAGTAACTGCATAATCTCAACAAACTCAAGATAAGCAATGTTCAATTCAAAATACTACTCTGAGCAAAACAAACACTGCTACCAGAGTTGCATGCATCAAAATGAAAAGGAAAACATCTTAAGGAGCTCGAAGTTTGGGAGAATAGACCAAGCTTAAACAAATAATAATCGCATTCTTAGGAGGCATTCACTCAAACATCACGAGGGCATCACCCAAACCAACAGAGCCGTTTCAAAAATCTAGCAAAGCAAATGTCACCTCAAAGGGGTCCTTGAGCGGGGACTGGAGGAGAGGCGTTGGACCCCATGCGAAGCGTGCAGTTTGAGGGTCCAGCGTGTGGCCAAAGGGATCAAACCGTCAAACCCTTCCACAGAGCTCGGACCCCTGCTGTCCTCCTCACGGTACGATCCTCCTTGACGACGTCGATGGGTTGGACTTGGAGGCACAGGGCCTCCATGGTGCCGCCCAGGGATCCGGAGGAGGATGAGGATCGTAGCGGGAGGAGGAGAACGAGGAGGAGTCGGCGATAGCATCCGGCCATCCGGGAAGTGAGACGGAGAGAGGGAGGTTATTTTTTCATGGAGGGTCTGACTTTTACCCATGTAATATTAAATACTAACTAAATAATGAATAATAATTTTGGTGGGTTCGTCGCCTCCTCGACCACAAAAACCCATAGGCACAGGAAATTTCTCAAAAAGCTGAAGAATTGAGAAGAGAGTTGAATAATATAAGAATATATGTACAAGGAGCAGACCTCTTCATTGTTAAAAATAAAAGAGGCTTATTCATCATGTATACAGAAAGAATGTTGAATAAAACTATCTAAAAATCCCATCTAACAATCGCAAGTAATTCGTTAAAAAGAACACTTGCAAAACAAAATTCTATCCTGTTCATGGATTAATGCTTATGTTGGAAGTGGAATGAGAGAAACCCAATTCCCAATTCCTTCAGACAAAATGCTGCAGTTGTATTATCATAACGCTGATATCATCCACTGAGCCTCGAGAAGTAGATAGCTCAGCAAGTTTTTTGCTAGCAGAGAGAGGAGATGATTTGTCCTTGCCAATACACGACGGCCGAGCTATATCTACTGCCTCTTGATTGCTAACCTGAAATAATTAGCAACACAAATTAGCAACAATTTACATCAGAAAGTACTCCTGAGGAGAAGAATTGAAACCCGAGGAAAGAACTATACCTTGTCCCACAGCCCATCAGAGGCTAGAATTAAGAACTCGCAATCTTGATTAATCTTGAGGATTTTAGTCTCTGGCTCTGGTGTTACCCACTGTTTGAGATGCGAATCGCCGATTCCCCTCGATACAGCTAAGGAGCCTTGCAATCTCCACAGACCTCGGCAGTACTCAACAAAGCCACCCTGCATAAACAATATACCAAACATTTATAAGCATTTCTTGTGGGCAAGATAAAATGGGAGTTATGCAGAAAGGAGTATGTGAGGCACTTCAACTACTGCATGTTTCTTATAACTTAAATCATATGACGTGAATGATATAAATTCCAAAAGAGCTAAGCATTTTAAGTATAATCCCTTCTATCAGCAACTTGCAAGTGGTAGTCATAATTAATGATGCAATATTTTCTACTTGAAATCGATAAAGAATAAAACACAACAATCTTGTTCCTCCTGTGTTCATATATGGACCATCTGCGACCACATTTTATAACGACACTAGTATCGACACATTTAGACACCTTGAATTCTCAATTTCTTCCTAGTTCTACTGCATTACGTAATAGCTAATACTAACATTTCCCATCTGGAGTCCAAGTTCCCCCCTAAAGTAACCAGGCAAGGATCTATAGGGGAGAAGTATGTACGTACATTATAATCGAAGAACCTAACCTCATTACATTCCTTTCAAAGCAATAGTAGAACCTAAACAGTAGGAGATGGAAATTATGTTGATATATCAAAGATATGAGCACAAAAGAAATTGAAGAAGTGGACTTACCATGCTCTCAATTCGATCCCTTTCATCATTCCGGGACGGGCGGTGATCAGAAGTAAGGGCTTCTGCCTTCCCTTCTCTACTTAAAACAGCACGACAGTCACCAGCATTTGAAACAACGAGATTACCCTTTCGGACCAACGCAGTAACACAGCAGGTCCCTCCTCCCACCTCCTCCTTTAAGAACTCTGAGTCTGTCTTCAAGTACCCAATTCTAACTGCTTCTTCTATCTCACTGCAGCTTGCTTCTTCTTCTCTCTTCTGGACTTCATTTATTATAAGCTCGCCCATGTTCTCCGAAGCAAATTCCGCAGCTTTCTTACCTCCATGGCCATCAAATATGCCAAAAATTCCCTGAAAATGGTCAAATATATCAGAATTCTGACTATTTTTTTCTCATTAAAACAAGTTATTAATCGATTGAAAGGACTGACGACACTAAACATACCAGAACCTTTCAACATCCGAAAAATCCCACCTTGCCCCCTCTTTTACGGATTTTATTTATCTTTCTATTATCTAAAATGAGTCAAATTGATGGCAGTAGCAAAATTTTCATCTCTAATCCAATCCAAGATCTACACTTTACTTAGGTTGGCAGATGTGATTCCCTCCGAAATAGATATGCAAACTCTACTTAAAAGGCCTATGCACATTTTAAAATCACAACAATTTCCCATTCTACAGATTTGACCATACCCAAAAATGCATCTTTATCTCAATTTTTGAAACAGCAATAGATAATGATATCGAATAGAAACCCTAGAAGCGTACCATTTGGGAATCTCCACGGAGATCAATCGCCGCCAAGTGCCGGTCCTCCATCTCCAACCTCTTCCTCCCTCTCTTGCAGTACACAGAAAACCTCTCGCTCTCCTCCTCCACCTCCCTCCTCCCATCCGACCCCGCCTCCGCCGCCGCGAACGCCTCCGCCATCGGTATATCGATCCGAGCCGGCCGCTTCCTCTTCAGCAGCGGACGACCGCCGCCACCACCCGAAGAAGCGGAAGAATAAGAAGAAGAATAAGAAGAAGAAGAAGAAGAAGCCACCTCCAAATCTACGGCCCGCGTGGCCCGGAGACCGCTCGCCGCGCGCGGGAACCGCGGCCGGAACGGCGAGGCGGAGGACGCCGGGCAAGCCAACGGCGATCCATCGCCGGCTAGGGCTAGGGTTAAGGTTTCTGGGGCTCCCTTGCAGGAACAGGGGATCTTAGACGGCGAGAACACCGGCGAATTTGCAATCGCAACCGAGCAAGACATCGCCTTTGAACGAGTTTTTTTCTACTCTACGCTTATCATCCCAGGTGGGTGGTTTATATAGCGCGCAGCCGAGTTCAAATACTCCTGCGGAACAACTTTATAAAAGAGTAATCTTAATCCTTACAGGTTTGGAAGAGGCCGTACTTTATAGCGATCGTCTACAAGGAGAGTGGGGGATAATATAAACGAGTGGAGAGAAACAAGTTAACGATCGCCGGTCATCGAAGTCAAAGCGGTGTAAATTGCGTTTAAAAGAGGCGTGGAAGTCTTGCACTAATCTATGACGCGGTCGTTGGAGCTGAGTCAGTTGACTGCTGTTGTTTCGCTCTCAACAGGAAACAGCAAAAGGTGGGGGGGGGGGGGGGTAATATAGAAAGCCGCCACGACTAGAGGAATGGCGTCAAAGCGAAGACTGGTGTTCTTTGTTTGGTGACGAGCATCTGATCCGTTCAAAAAGTAGTGTGGAAATCTTTTAGTCACGAAGAACTCGGAAGGACGTTTGGAAAGTAAAGCATTGAGGTGGGAGGGGAGGAAAGGAGGATGGTGACTTAAACTAGATGTCATCTTTAGCTACCATTTGGGCCAAGTTTTAGGAATTTAGGCCCATGGGCCTTATTCTCCTTGCCGATAATTATTACACAAACGATTCAACAAGAATTATTAATTTCTCTCCGGTTGAGATTAAATGATACTAAATAAAATTAATTAAAAGTATCGGTCATATCAATCGGTCTAAATTATAAGGGTAAATTAGTCATATTTTATTTATCTCTTAGCTATCTATTTTTTATAAAAAATAAAAAAATAATAAATTGGTAAAAGTTGATACTCTTGTTATTAAGAAAATAGTTATAAGGATAAAGCAATAAGAAAATACTTAAATTCTATCATTCTTTTTTATCGATTAATTTAGTTAAAATATCTTTTATATCTTTTAATTTATCTACATAGAAAATTTATTTTTAATAACTAATCCGTCAGTATTGAATCATTGCTCCCGTCACTTTTGCAAAATTAGAAATACTTTTTAAAGTTTAATTGTTTTAGGGTTAAATATACTTTCTTGACTCATGTATACTTCAAAAAAATTTAAATCACACTAATGATTTAAGTGAAACTATTAATTTTTCTGTCAAACTTAACTAAGCATCACCCAATTGACCAAAATACCTCTCTCGTATTTGTTAGGTAAAACACGAGTTTTTGAGATGATATCGTCAAACAACTAAAATAGCTATCACGCTTAGTTAAATTTATACATAAATTGGTTTGAGATTTTGAAGTGCAAGGAGATAAAGTGATTTTAAATATAAGTATATGGAGTGGCTTAAAATTTTTTAAAATGTAAGAGTTAACGTGATTTTAGGCATAAATGCAATGTGATAAAATATATTTAACACTTTAATTTAATAAGAAAGTAAATTTGGTTTGTTACAATTTCAAAATGATATCTTGTATGACTAATTCTAGTTCTGAATACTATAATTAGTCTAACCCCAAACCATATTAATAAGCGTAAAAATCTAAAAAAGTGGGTTTAAATTATTTGAGTCGAGATTATATATTTTAAATAACAGATAGATATGAGAAAAATCTAAAAACATAGTAGAAACATCACTCTACCTATTGATTGCCCTTCTTGAACAAGAGCATATCACAAGAAAACCATAACCTTATTATAATGAAACATTATCAAATATTAACTCAAATCTCCATGTGGTTTGGATAAATTTGAACCATAACCTCAGTTGTAAAGTAGAAATCTAACTGCTGGGCTATAATTCTCGTCCACTATGTTGGACTTGTCATAAAGGTCAAATTGGCTATAGGTGAGATAAGATATGGCTCTAATTACTAATAAATTAATTACAAATGCTCAAAGTCTCTCAAACCCATATAAGAACTCAATTCATACGTCGATCGATCCAACTCCAGTTGCCAAATTTGGAACTTTTACCGTCCTACAACCACAAGTCCACGTGGCGTGCTCTCCCGCGTGTTACAGTCGTTATATTCTGTTAATCATAGCTGCATGCAAACTAACGTGGACCCGTGTCTACGCCATAAATGCGTCCATCACACGTGCCGCATGCACGTAAACATGCACCGGTGTTGCTCCTGCTCTTTTGCCACGTGCCGTCACCTCCATGCTTCCCTCACCGCTCTCCCGACGCTATAAAATAAACCTTCCGATCTCCAGTCGTCGTCAGGAGACGAAGGGAGATCCATTAAATCCATGGCTTCTGAGCAGGAGAGAGCTGAGCTTGACCGGAAGGCGAGGCAGGGGCAGACGGTGATCCCCGGCGGTACCGGCGGGAAGAGCCTCGAGGCCCAAGAGCACTTAGCCGAAGGTTTGCTCTAGTATTTATTTACTCTCTCTCTCTCTCTCTCTCTCTCTCTAGATTACTGTGGATCTATCCAAGTAGTTGAAAGTTTTGGGAAATGGAATTATTAACGTAGGGAGGAGCAGAGGAGGCCAGACGAGGAAGGAGCAGCTGGGAACGGAAGGATACCAGGAGATGGGACGCAAAGGAGGGCTGAGTACTACGGAGGAGTCTGGAGAAGAGCGTGCTGCGAAAGAAGGGATTGAGATAGATGAGGCCAAGTTTAAGACTAGGTCTTCTTAAGTTTTAACAACCTCCAAACCTTACTGTTTGGAGTTTCTTTTAATGGTTTTTTTTAAACATGTCGTTGAAGTCTTGTAGTTGGGTTGTTTGATGTACTACTTGTGTTCTGGTTTAATGAAGCTGGTGATGGTGTAGTTAGTACTTTTGTCTTGATTATTCTCTCTGGGTCCATGGGCTAGTTTGGGCAACTGGGCTTATAAAAGACACTCGCAATGCAAGTTAAGTTACTTGAGGATTGGATTCAAGTTGCAGAATGGTTGATAAAATATCCTTGATTCGATGCCAAGCGTGCTCCAGTGGGAATATTACAGGGACTACTTTTGGCTTTGATCATGAGGTGGAAAGGTGCATTTGTAAGTATAGTTAATGGATGGATTAAAGATTACGGGAAGCTAGTTAAGCAGATGCTGCATGCAATGAATTAATGATTAAGAGTCTCGTAAAGTTGAAAGCTTTTTGCTGTTCAATTACAAAGGTATATGTATCTTTCTAAAATATATTTATACCTTTCTATAGTATTGGAATAGGATTTTAAAAAGTTACGATCCTGTGGTCCTCCAAACAAATAGCCATCAAACTCAGATCCTATTATTGTGGCCCAAAGATGTGGTTGTAGTTCTTTTAAACTATTATAATTACCAAAGTACAACTTGATTTGTATGGGTTAGTACCACAATAAAATTATACTCAATAGTACCACAATAAAGTATGTCCTGTGTTATATAAGATAAATTTATTTGATAAATATTTTATATTCTAGTTAATAATAATTAGCTAGAAATATTTTATTAAAAAAGAAATTTTAGTAAAGAAATCTCTTCTTATCTTATATTATTATAAAAATGATAGTTAAAAGATGAAATCATGTAAAACTTTAGATTTATTATAGTAGTTTTTTTATTATAAAGAATGCAGCAGTAATTACTATGATATTTTGGAAGTTTTTAGTGGAGATTATGTAAAGATCAATATGATATTATGATAAAATAGTACTAAATTGTAGCTTGAACTCTCAAACAATAGTTGGCATGATGGTGAAAGAGACTTTGTGCTCTAATGGAGTATTCATGGCCAACTAGTCTATATTGCAATGGACCCATTGATACGATAAGAAGACAATCTCTTCCAGTACCTACCTTCTCCACATGTCCAAATATAATTTATCCTTGTGTTATGAAAAGGATAGACATAGACTTATCTCCTACACCCAATTTTTCATCTTAAATTCTATGTTATATATATATATATATATATATATACATCCTGAAATCTCTTATTTACTTAGTATACTATCTGAAGTTGATATTTAAAAAAAAAGAAAGAATAATTTTTGAAATTTTTGTTTTTGCATGAATGCTCATAAACATTAAATTCCAAACCACTTAATATATAGTAGACAAAAACAAAATTACTGCAACTATGCTTTGGATACATTGCTTTTAATTAAAGACATCTTTATCTTTTTATCTATTTAATAATGTGTTTTTGAAGGAAATATATGCAAATATAAAATTTAGAGCATCTAGAAAAATAATGTGTTTTAATAAGAAAATATATGCACAGAAGACCTGTACTCTTTGAATCCAAGGGTGACTCAGTGAAACAGAAGAAATGATAAAAATAAAACTCAAAATTCACTGCCTCTCACTCTCATAGGTCTCATATTTCTTATGGGGCTTATTTGGTTTGAGAGTAAGTTTCGAACTTAATTAGTTAGACTTAATATTTTAAAGAATAAATTTGATTAGATATGAAAAACATATAAAGATATGTTTAATCACTGAATCAGTTTTAAAAATTTTAAACTAATTTAAAAAGGGTCTCTAAACTCAAAGCAAATAAAGCTCAGATTGTTAGGAAAAAGAGCTGCGGGACTATTGTTTTACACTGTGGACTTACATAAGCATGCGTCTCTGCTTCATTCCAACATGCAACTTGCACTTGATGGCATTTCTTTCACCATTAGAAATATAGAAATTAAGAGAAAGAGAGAGAGAGAGAGCCATGAGAGAGATTTTAATGATTAGCTCTTACTCTAATTAATCCAAGTCTTATAGGATAAGGTTTAGTTTAATTTCCAACAGGAGATGAACCACGTGTCTCCTCCTTCCCCCACCCACACTAAAAAGTCTGGGGGACAGCAACCAGTGGAGTACTGCACAAAGTTCTTTTTCTCCTTAAATTATTCTTTTTGATTGATTGATTGAAGATTATAAGATTAATGACTTTTAGTTTCATAATTAACTAGCTTGTTGCCAAAAGGAACTGCATCTAAGCTTAAGGAGTGCAAAGCTTGCTCTGGATAGCATCCCGAGAATAAGGAGATATTCTTGCGCTTATGCCAACTTATTTATTCCACCTCAAAACCCACCATTTTATAGAGAAGGGATTGATAGTGGAAGAGACCGGTCCTATCGTCGCATCTGATTCTGATACTCCCAGAAGGGCAAAAAGGTAATTTGATACCATTCCCGAATTGGAAAGAGGATGTGTAAAGGAGGGAGTAGTTTATAAAAAGATGAGAGGATAGGTGGTGATGTGTAAAAATACCAGCGATGGAGGAGGAGGAGGAGGAGGATGGTCGGTAGGATATTGAGATATCCCTATCAGTAATATCTAGAATTTAGAAGCCGTGAAGTTTGGGTAGTTGTTGGGTAGCATGAGAGGCTAACCTCCTTCTATAAATACTCCGTTTGGTAATGGTGCCCACATCTTTTGCCTCCCAATAAAACCATAGTCCTCTCCTCTTCTTCCTCCTGTCTCCACTACGAGGGTTTTAGTGGGAGATGGATTCGTACGCTCTGCACCTCGCCATGGCGGCGCTCGTCGGTGCCTCCTTCGCTGCCATATCTGCCTACTACATGCACCGGAAAACCCTAACCCAGCTCCTCGACTTCGCCCGCGCCATGGAGCGGGAGCGCGATCGGCGCGGCGGCGGCGCCGTGGAGGACGAGAGAGACGGCATCGCCGACGGACCAAAGCTGCCGCAGCGGCGCGGGGGGCAGCACTATCGGCGGAAGGCGCCGGGGTACTACCGGCGCGGCGTGGGGTCGGCGTCGCTGCCGGATGTGATGGCGGCGGTGGAGGTTGATGGGGAGGAGGAGGAAGAGGAGGAGGAGCAGGGGGAGAGGAGGGTGGTGATGAACGGCGTGTTCTCGTCAGCGGCAGCGGTGGTGGAGGATCACCGGAGCTTGATTCCTCCGGGGCTGGCTCGGCTTCACACGGTTCCGGAAGGTACTCGTGGTTTACCCTATTTTAATCTGATTTTTCTCGGGGTGGAATGTGTTCTACTAGGTGATCTAAAGTTGAATGCGATGGATTAGTTTTTAGAAGATATCAAAAATATTGCGATTTTGATCAAGATATTGCAATCTTAATCCGGATAGCAAACAAACTGTTGACAAATAATAGTTGCTTTTGTATAACCGGTGCAGTATCTACTTGGTATCGATGTGCACTTAATCTGTTTTAAGTTTTTTTTAAAAAAAGTATTTACCTTGAATCTTTACTATATCTGTTGGAGAATCGGCTTCCCAGGGCCACTAGTTCCTATTACTATAGGTTGTGTGCAATGAATAGCATTTAAGCATTTAAATTCCTTGTGATTGCTACTTACTACTTTTTGACGACTCCAGAGTCCTTATTATAGAAGGCTATATTGAAACCTAATCTTAGTTACTATTCTTTTTTAGCTTCTACTCATACTGGCCTCATGTGCAACCTGTCAAATTCATTTCTAGCCCCAATTGCTAGCTCTAGATGACTTTCATTGTTGCTGTCGCAGTGTATCTCACTTTGTACCATCTACTAATTGTGCATAATTACAGTTTTAACATATGTTTTTTCCTCGCACCTCAGCTGCAGACTGCAGAGTACTAAGTATTTTTCATTTTGCTCTCGTAAATACTTTATTTTATACTGCTTCTTAGGAAGAAGATATCACCACAAATTGACCTAGAATCTTCAGAAACATTTTTATGCATTATCTACAGGGCAGTGTTGCATAATGTTGGTGCTAAACTTTATTTGTTTTGACGAATCTTAATGTCTAAAGAAAAACTAGCGCAGCTATGGTGTTCAATATGCTAATGTGGATTCGTGAAGTTTTGCATAATTGATTTACAGGAATTTTTATGATTTCTGTTAAGTTTGTTTCTCATGATGGATGTTCATGTCAGAAATGATTTTGATTGGTTTACCTATGTACTAATTGTATTAGAAAAATGAATACTTATATTAGTGAAGTTGTTAGATGTGTCTATGCTACCCACCAAGCTCAGAGCTGGTTGTGACTTGTGAGAGTACTCTGTTGCTGTTAGGGTTCATGTAGACCACATCTTCTCTGCATACTTCACATGCTGCTACTAACTTTTGAGGCCTGGAGAGACATGCTTTAACTGCACAATTTTTTTATGCATCAGGTAATAAACCACCTGTTCGTTCGAGTTCAAACAAAAAGGTTGGACATTTAATCAGAGCAACCTCTCCAAAATCCCCGGTTGCTAGTGGTAGTGCCTTCGAGAGTGTGGAAGGATCAGACGAAGATGAGAATCTGCTTGATGATTCTAAAAATGACGATTCCTACTTGGAAATAAATGGAAATATTGTAAGTTCATTTTTTATGTCTTGCAATTTTTAAATGCTGATTTTGACTTTCGTTTTTTCCTCTCTTGCATTTAAATTGGGATATGAATAGTGTGACACTTTGTATTGTATGCAATCTCCATATATTGGAGTATTTTTGTTATCAAAACTTGTTTAATGGTTTATAATTTTTCGTTGTGTATAGATTTTCTCCTTAAATTTACAAAAACCACTCCTTATAGTTTTGGTGGTATAGAAGGAAGGCTTTAGCAGCTTTATCTCTTGCTTAAAAAAGTTAAAGCCTTAAGAACTACTTCCTTTGCATAGATGCTTACTCTTTATTTGCTCTTTATAGTTTCTGGTTTTCCATTTTTCTTTCTTTTATCTTGTACTGTTACCTTCTCTAAGCCTTAATAATTATATATGAATTTGAAGAGGAGTAAACTAATTCCAAGCAGGAAATGGAGTCGAAGAGTTTATTTCAAGCATTGCCTGATAACATCATTGAGGATGGGGATCCAAAACCATTAACTGCAACTGACATGATTCGATCTCATAGTGTATCCGGTAATCTGCATGGTGTCCAGCCTGATCCAGTAGCAGCTGATATTCTTAGAAAAGAGCCTGAACAAGAAACTTTTACAAGATTGAAAATTGCACCACTTGGTATGGCATTCTTTTAATAGTATGCTGTTATTTTAATTTTCATCTTTGTACCTCCTAAATTGCTTCTTGATTATAACATATTTCTGTTCGAGTTTAAAAGTAATTTCCCAAAAATTAAGAAAATCATGTACATATGAATCAATATAGTAAGAGAGGATACAATAATATATTCACACTTATGGTCTTTATGTTGCATGGAAAAGGAACTGAGCATTTTATTTTCTACTGTTTCTTTGGTCAATTTCAGAGACACCATCTGCTGATGAAATTGAGGTCTATAAAATTATTCAGAAATGTCTCGAGTTACGAGAAAACTATGTCTTTAAAGAAGAAGTTGCTCCTTGGGAAAAGGAAGTTATAACCGATCCTAGTACTCCAAAACCTAATCCTAATCCATTTACCTATGCGCCTGAGCAGAAATCAGAGGTAGGCTCTTTCATATTTTCTGTATCATCTTTGCCATTTGCTGTTCTTTCCACACTAACATTCTTCTATCTCTTTCTTCTTGCTTTTTTTTTTTCATATTTTTTCCCTAAATAATATATCTTCTACTTTTCTTTCAGCATGCTTTTCAAATGATTGATGGTGTTGTTCATGTCTATACAAATAAAGATGGTAAGGATTGTAATGCCCTTTGTTTTTATTCATTTTGTTGCTTATGATGTCACCTTTGCTATAAACTGTTTTTTTTTTTTCAGCTAAGGAAAGACTCTATCCTGTTGCCGATGCTACGACTTTTTTTACTGATTTGCACTATATCCTTCGGGTTATTGCTACTGGAAATATTAGAACTGTATGCCACCATCGTCTGAATCTTCTGGAGCAAGTAACTCTCTTGTACTCACTACTCAGTGCCATCGTAACTTTTGGGACCTCATGATAGTGGGACAACTCATATGATTCTCCTGTCTTCTATATTGTGAAAACTTGATTTTTAATTTTTTTATTCTGATTGTCACCGCAGAAATTTAATCTTCACATGATGCTCAATGCGGATAGGGAGTTCCTTGCACAGAAAAGTGCACCACATCGTGATTTCTATAATGTCAGGAAGGTTGATACTCATGTTCACCACTCAGCTTGCATGAATCAGAAGCATCTACTGAGATTCATAAAGTCTAAATTGAGGAAAGAACCTGACGAGGTGCACCTGCTTGCTTCCTTTTTTTGACCTGTTCAACTTTTTCCTTGTGTTGAATATCTGTCCAAATTCTTAGCATTTCTTTGATTCACTTTAATCTTTTCAAGTTTTGTTGCTCTAGGTTGTGATTTTCAGAGACGGAACTTATTTGACTCTGAAGGAGGTCTTTGAAAGTTTGGACTTGACTGGGTACTGGACTATCTATTAACTCTATTAAGCACATCTAAATTAAGTACTCCTCTTAATTCATCTTTTTCTTTTCCTCAGGTATGACCTTAATGTCGATCTCTTAGATGTCCATGCAGATAAGAGTACTTTTCATCGTTTTGACAAGTTCAATCTAAAATATAATCCTTGCGGCCAAAGTCGACTGAGGGAGATCTTCCTTAAACAAGATAATCTCATCCAAGGTATTGATTTCAATGATATCTTCCCTGTTCCTCAAAAGTCAAAAGCACTTGATATCCATTTATCAGTGCTTTTGTATTGTTGGTTTCTTCAATTTGATGGAAGTTTTTGGCCTTCTGTCCTCTGTTGGACTCAAGTATAATGTCGCTTGCTTGAACTCTCCTGTACTTCATGCCCAACCCACCTGCATCATGACAGCAGCTTTACAAGCAAGATTATACAAACTTGGCAGTAGAGGAACTACCAAGATTCCATCTCTTCTCCATCTTCCATTTCCTTTTCTTTTTCTTGAATTCTGTTATCTTGCTTTTTAACTCAAGGTCTATGAGCTGAGGCCTGAGCTACCTCTGCATAATTCATCTTCTATGTGGTTTATTTTTCAAACTAGGCGAATCCATGAAAAAAGTTATCACATCACATTCCGAGTTTCAGAGCATATAAATGTCCTTGTGCTATGTTTTTGCAGTTTTTTATTCAATTTTCTTATTATAGCCATAAAATTTCTCATGAGAAGCAAATCAGATATTTGTTATTTGATAAGAAATTTGGTGGTAAAAACTAAATGAATTTTACTGTTGTTACTTGAGACTTGTGTTGGAGCTCTTGCCTGAATGTGTTTTATCTTTTCCTTTCCTAGGCCGCTTCCTTGCTGAGCTAACGAAGCAAGTATTTTCTGATCTTGCTGCTAGTAAATACCAGGTGCTTTCTTTGAATTATATCTAACTAGCTTTTGCTAAACTTGCAACTATACAGATATCTTTTTCTTCAGTCTATTCAAACAAATGAACGTTCTTTTTTCTTTCCTCATGCATTTGTTCTTGAGATTGCTCTGGAAATGTTGTCATTCTATTTAATGAAATTATTGATATCCAAGATAATGGCTGTCCGTTTCTGTCATGTTCTGCTAAATCAATTGCTGCAACTGAAGGCTTAGTTTTAGTCTTCTTTTCCAATAAGAAGGGCAGGCTAGATCCAAATTGGGTTTGTAGTTGTCTTCCAGTAATAAGAGGGATAATACTTCTACCGAGAGAAGAAAATACATCCAAATCCCTAGGAGAATATATCTTGAAGATCGTTATTTTGTCCCTCACTGTGTCTCTGGTTATGTTATTGGGAGTGGACAATGCATCATAATTTTATACCACAGAAAGCATGATTTGGTCAGGCAATTTGAGGTGTGATCTTAACATGACTTCTATTAGGAACCTCGATGACCATTTGTTGTCACCCAATCGTTTACTTGAAACATCAGTGACAAATGTTATACATGAAAGCTGCCGACTTGTGGAAGTTTATGGAGCTTATACATTTATGAGGGACATCTTACTTTAAATCTCTGACCGGAACTACCCATCTGACTAAGCTGAAATAACTTGGATCTGCTAATTATCTTGGATCTCACTTGGAGAAGTCTAAGTGCACTGTTTACCTATTGTGTATTTTAGAAAGAACTGTCCATTTTCTTGCCTACAAAATGTCAACTACTTAGACACATCTAGTATATTACCATGCGATGATTTGTTATCTTCTGCTAATCGCACAAGAGCAAGGTCTGTTGAACTGAAACATGCACTGGAATAACAAATAAGGAGGACCTAAAATATGTATAACTAGGGGCCCATTGGGATCCGTTAAAGATGCTCTGAAGGGAACTCCATATGTGATGTAACGTTAATTATTTTTTACTTTTTAATCTTCTAATATCTTTGACATAAATGGCATTAGAACCCTTTCTGATGTTCCAAATCTTCTCTCTTTCCCCATGTTCTTTATCATTAAAACAGCAATCATAGATGTGAAGTTCAACATAGTCTCACCTTACTGCTATTACTGATTGTATTCTAACATTTTTGACATAAATATCATTAGAATTAACTATGATGTCCTATGTCTTTTCTCTATCCCTGTGTTCTTTATCATTAAGAGAACAATCATAGATGTGCAGTTCAATGTAGTCTTACTGCTATTACTGATGATATTGCCAGCTATACTTGCTTCCACAATGAAAGATTATATAAGTTTCTTATTTTGTCTATTCTTGCTAAGCTATTTTTGATGCGTCGTCTATGTGAGCATCTACCCCTAGTTCTTCTTATGAAAGTTCTCTTAGACAGTAATTTTAGAGTTACCTTCCTGCTTATTATTTTCTCTAAGGTATGTTTTCTCAATTACCTTTATCAGATGGCTGAATATCGGATATCCATATATGGAAGGAAACAAAGCGAGTGGGATCAACTGGCAAGCTGGATAGTAAATTATGAATTATATAGTGAAAATGTTGTTTGGCTGATTCAGGTAACCCACTGCTTCCTTTTGTTAGTTTCTCATGCTGATGATAGATTGTTAGTCATCACGCAGAAGTTAATCATGACATTCTCTGTGTTTACCTATTTGTTCGCTTTGGTTCCTGCCGTAATGCCATTCATATGTAGTAGCATTGCTTGGTAACTTCATTATGTGACCCAAAATAGAGGGACATTTAATTGCAATAGGCATCCACTTCTTTGGGGTCTGGGGAAAGCTAGGTGTACACAACCTTAACTCATCATCAGAAGACATAGTTCATGTGAGTTGAACCAATGCCATCGGGATGCACAGAGCCAGTCTTAATTCATGTTTCTTGGGCAATAATCTGTGAAATTCTCCATTATTGAGCCCAGTCTTGACATGTCTATAAGGTGCTTACTTCCATGTACTTGATTTTTCTGTCATAAATGGCAGTAACATTTGACTACCCTATCAGTATGTGGCCTACGAGATTAAAATAAATATATTGGATTTAAGAATGGGGGTATTTAAGTACTTTGAACTATGAAGATTGTAGATGTAAATTGATTAACTTATGTCAAATTATCTAGTTCAGATGTAACTTGTCACAGGCACAAGTGACTAGAATCCCATATAAGGACGTATCTAAAATTAAATGTGGGAAATGCTATTGCAAAGATTGGTTAGGCATATTCAGTGTTTTTGCATTGGACTGACTGGTTTCAGTTATGGCGTCACTTTCCATAATTTGATTCTTTTTTACTTTCCTAGTCTTTTAAGTTACGGAAGTTTGTGAAAGTATATGCATTTTTTTTAATCTTCACAACCAGTTTATCATTGTTTCTGAGATTAATGAAGTATTTGTTCTCTTTACTGCAGATTCCACGTTTATATAACATATACAAGGAAATGGGTATAGTTACATCATTCCAGAACCTCCTTGACAACATTTTTCTTCCTCTTTTTGAGGCCACTGTTGACCCAGATTCACATCCTCAGTTACATATTTTCTTGAAGCAGGTTGGCTTATATTCTTATCCTTGACTTAATTATCTGAATTTTGTGCATGTGTTACTAATTACTAAATACTAATCATCTTGTAGTGAAACACTTTCCCTATTTAACAAGGTCTGCATTTGTCTTTATTTGTTGATGCTATAGTAAATTGGATTATTATTAGAAATATGGTGGAAATTTTATTAGTACAATGTCAAGAGAGAAGTAAAGACGATAATAAAGACTCACGGTATACTTTGTACATTGTATTTCATGATTGATAAATAATATTAACCAAAATGCTAGCATTAAGATGAGCTAATTCTATCAAATACTGCTTGCAATTTGCAAGAGATATCTCCGATGAAACTTGAATGTTGGAATAGCTTACTGAGTTTGTTAGTCCCTTAAGAAAAGCTTACAGGAGGGAACTGTGATTAATGAGGGATATATCCAGGGAACTCGTATTTTTATTTATATGTTTCCCCATACTTTATGTGGGTTGTGAATTTTCATTCAGTAGATATATCTGTAATCTGTCTATTTCTTTCTTATATCAATTAGTCAATTTTGAAGCTCCTGGGATTGCAAGACGTGATCTCTTGGTGTTACTATTTTTGTTGCAATCCAGGTTGTAGGTTTGGATTTGGTGGATGATGAAAGTAAACCTGAAAGACGTCCAACTAAACACATGCCAACCCCAGCTCAATGGACCAATGTTTTCAATCCTGCCTTCTCATATTATGCTTACTATTGTTATGCCAATTTATACACATTAAACAAGGTACTTATTCTAACTCAGTTATTTTTCTCTAATTAGTTCAGGCCATTCTTTGATAGGATATGTGAATCAGTAAATATTATCAATTTATATACTTATGTATGTATGTACACATGTATGTTAGATATGCAAATTGTAGGGATTTGCTTATCTTGGTACTTCCTAACCTCTTGTCTATGTATTAGCTCCGTGAATCGAAGGGCATGACAACTATCAAATTCCGTCCACATTCTGGGGAGGTAGGAGTCATAGCATTTCTTTTTCTTAGTCATACTCTTGAAATATTTTACAACGTTTGCAGCTATTTCTAGGCTGGCGACATTGATCACCTGGCAGCAACATTCCTTACTTCTCACAATATAGCTCATGGCATCAACTTAAGAAAGTCTCCAGTTCTTCAGTACTTGTATTATCTTTCTCAGGTAACTGATGCAACCTTCCCCTTTAAGTGTTTTGCATGATCTTGTTCTTCTGGAGGATCGAAATGCTACCTTTCTTTTTTCAGTACAATAACAATTGTGATTCTTTTTGTAATACTAATATATATTTTTTGTCTTCTTGTGATTAGATTGGTTTGGCAATGTCCCCTTTGAGTAACAACTCCTTATTTCTTGATTACCATCGGAACCCTTTCCCAATGTTCTTTCTGCGAGGTCTGAATGTCTCTCTTTCAACGGATGATCCATTGCAAATTCACCTAACAAAAGAACCTTTAGTGGAAGAATACAGTATTGCTGCTTCAGTAATTTCTCTCTCTCTCTCTCTCTCTCTCTCCACAGAGCAAAGTCAACTCTGATTAAAATCTGCAAGCTGCTGACCTGTTTCACATTTTATATCTATAGTTGTGGAAGCTAAGTTCGTGTGATTTATGTGAGATTGCAAGGAATTCAGTTTACCAATCAGGCTTTTCACATGCTCTCAAGGTATGGACATGGTGTGATACTTTGGTTACCAATTTGAATTTCAAAAGTGGGATGCAATGTTGTACCATCATGTTATTTTATTAGGCTTTATTGAAATTTAGTACAGGAGAACAGCTATTCTATTTGTTATTGGTTCTTATTCTGTTGTGTTTAATACTCTTAAAATTAATTGTGGTTTCTAAAACCTGTGAATTACTCAATTGCACACCTTTATTCCTGGTGTGCTGATTTCCTTATTAGTCATCATGTAACAACATGGTATTCATCTAAAGAATTTATGGTATGCAATTATCTGCCATAATTTGGTTTCCTGCTGCACTGAGTTCTAGTTCTTACACAATTTTTTTGTATTTAAAATGTAATGCTGATAATATATCTTCTCTCCTATTATTTGTTTTATGCTGAACAAATTTTGGGCGTATTCTCTGTAGTCGCATTGGATTGGAAGAAATTACTACAAAAGAGGTCCTGATGGGAATGATATCCATAAAACAAATGTGCCCCACATCAGGGTTGAGTTCCGTGAGACGGTATGAGTTGTCTATTTGTTTTTACACCCATTTAGCTTGTTACTTGCATTCAAAACCATCTAAAACAGATTGCACTCTTGTCTTTCTGTTCGGTTCCTTTTTCTTTAATACTTATCCTTTCAATTATGAAACCTGCAGATATGGAGAGAAGAAATGCAGCTAGTCTATTTGGGTAATGCTAAGTTATCTGAAGACATTGATAAGTGACGCGTAAAGTGTTCTACAAGTACTGCATTCTTTATGGGATTGGCCCAATATTTTGGTAAGCCATATGCCTTTATAAGTGATTATCTTTGTTCTTATTTTTTTAGAGGTATAATTAATGCCATTTATATGTTTCTACACCGAAATTTGCAGCTAACTATACATTCCACCCTTTTCTGCACTAGTTTCTGGGTTCCCTTTCGGAGGATAGATACTTAAGCGAAGGATTTTTAGCCGTGATCTCTGAGGGCGATGTACTTCATTTAGACAACTAAGGAAAGATGAGGAAAAGGAAACTATTAGCTCTTTTATTTTGAAATTAAATGTGGAAAAGGACATATATATAAGTGTACATAAGACAAAGAAGTTGATGTAACTAGATATTGCCAGTTGGTTCAATGATCTGCTTGCTGGTTTAGTCAACATCAAATAAATTTATTGAACAAATCTGAATATCCTTTTCTTAAAATTGACGTAAGTAGCCATTGTCAATTGTTTAAATTTACTTGTCTTCAACTTCACCTTGAATGTCTTGTTCATCAACAGAGCCATCAAGTCTCCCTTGTGTTTTGTCTACTATCTATTGCTGAGGAAATTCATCATGTTCCTTCCGTAAGCACGAAGAGTTGGATACAAGCTATAGAGTCGAGAAGGGTTTCTTGCTTCGAGTTTGATATTTTAAATCTCATAAAGGACGAGGGTGGATGCATAATCTTCAGGTAACTGAGGTAAAACAGAAAGAACTACAGAATAATTTGGAGTCCCAATCTAGATTGGTGCTTCTATTTAAGCTATAAATGCTCCTGCTGAGAGGCGACCCTTCGTAGAAGTCACTGTTGTGTACAGGTCCTCTCCACTTCTACTTGTTTATTTGTAACGTTCTAATAGCTTAAATTTGTGCTACTTGCTTCCATGGTGGATACTAAACGTGGGCATGCATAATGCCTACATATTTATTTCCCGCTTTTATTGAGCACTATATTTATTATTCATTAATAGTGGATTTTACTACTAGAATTTTATTCTTTAGTTGATTTCATGAGACTTCTTTGTGTTAGAGCTTGTATTTAATAGACCACCTAGAATTTTTTTAAGGTGGAAATTAACTCCTTTTTAGTGGTATTTTGTTAGGAAGTAGGGATTAATATGACTCGATTTGCATCACTTTCAGGTGTGGCAGATCATGGAATTCCACTCACTACTTTCAGAGTTCTAGCTTCAACCAAATACTATATCCGAATTTTCCAGATTAGTCTCCATACTTATCCGGGAATTTATCCACGAGATGGGGGGGAAAGAAAAAGAAAGGAAAAGCACCGGTGAGGGTGAAAATGCATCATCAAACTTTTCTTCATATATGAGTTTGCAAAAAAATTCCACCACTCCCCTTCAGCTTTGATCTTATTTATTCATCTCCATTTGGCCTCCTTCTGGATAAGTTATACAATTCGAGCAAGTCTTATGCTTCACCTAATTCCCAATCTTAAACCTAAAGTCTCCTTTCCTTTTGCTGTCGCTCGTGTCATCATCATATGGTCCTCAGCAGTACATCAACGAATTTGGAACAATTTAAAAAAAAGAAAAAGAAACAAAGAAAGAAAAAAGATTTTTCTTCTATATAAAAATAGAAAAATAAGAAATTTGTTTCAAAGTGTAATTGGGGGCCCCTCATTTATTCCCGCCACGGGCTGGACGCTATCCGGGCGTAGATAAACTCGTTCCAAACATCCGGCAATCCCGGGAGGCACCAATGGATGCAATCGGCGTAAGTCGCCGGATCCGCCTGCTGCTCCGGCGTCAACAGCTTCCCCTGTCGGAGGGTGTGCACCGCGGTGTGGGCGTCCTTCCTGAGCTCCGACAATGCCGTGATATTAACAAAGTGAACTGGCACTCTCTTGATGGTCTTCCTCACATCTTCTATCACTTCAAAAAACCGCTGGTCTGTCCCCACGTCTAACGGCTTCGTTATGTTCGTTATCGGCATCGTCTCCAACGCACATTTTATGCCATTAGGGTTATCCCAAGCTTCCGGCCTACATATTCCACAGAGACCAAAAAAAATCCCATTAATTTTCACCTAAAAAAGAAGGAAAAAAGAAGAAGAAAAAAGTTAAGCAGGTAGGAGTTAATAGCAGTCACACAATTAGACTATCTTGCTACAAAAGTGGATGATAAAATGTCCCAGTGGTCCTCTTTTCCCAGAGTTGCTATTGCTTAGCTGGGGAAAAAATACTTAAAATAAAGATTGCAAAGTTAGTGGAACGTGAGTGGCTTCAACTTACTACTATGTCATGTTTCAGTTGTCACCTTACTATAGATTCAGGTGGTGCATGTGATTCTTTTGCTACACAATTAATCACTCATGCACACATCTCTTCTTCTTCTTCTTCTTCTTCTTAATTAAAGGTGGGCCCATTTTCATCACTTTTGACTTTTTCCCACCTGCCTAGCTGACATTTATAGTTGATGGAATTATGAATACCAATGGCCATATGCTGTTTAGCTTCTTAATGAATTTTGGCATCTTGGTAGTATATTATTTTATACTGCTAAATAAGAAGAGAGAGAGATAAGATATATTGACGAGATCTTACTCGATGTGATTAGGAGACATGGTCATGAAGAATACCATCGTCTTCTTAGTATCCACGTTCTTGTCCACCCACTTCGCCCATGTCCGGAGAACCCTCCGGTAAGCGATCGGCCGCTCGACCTCATCATACTTTGTCGATCCCCGATCGAACGACCCTCTCCTGCTCTCTCCAAATAAAACAAAAAATTAATAATAATAATTAAAACAAAAAAATTGACAAACTGAATCACTATGGGACAGGATTAATTACTCACAAGATTTTCATGTCAAGATTGTTCAACCACCAAATGTAAGTGTTAAAGATCAAGTAATCCACCCCTTTCCAATTGACTGCATGCTTGGTGATTGAGCTCGGTTTGATGATCCGATTTTGGATGCTATGCACCTTGGGATCATCCGAGTTGGATTCCACCAAGAACGGGGCCCAATAGAATTCTACCGTAGCATTATATTCCTACCCCCCCCCCCCCCCAAAAAAAAAGGAAAAAAATAAATAAATTTAACGTGAGACCAACATCATCAGATTAAACTAATACTAATAAATTGCGGATATAATTAATTACCTCAGCACGGAAAACATTGAGGGGCCCATCATTAACATACTTGGTTAATGTCTTCTTGCCACGTGGAATCACGGATTGGACCAAGCAAACCATCGATTCCCATTGGTTCCGGTTCAGTGAATCACCAACGAACATGAGCCGCTTGCCACGTAATCTCTCCAGAAGCAACTTTGCATCAAACCTTCTCACATTAAAATTAAAAAAAAAACCCAGCTCATTTAGAAAGTGACCATCAGCTACGTTCATACCACTCCAATAATTCTCTAAAAAATATTCCTAAAATTTTAATATTTAGATGTAGATCATATCACCATCGTGATGCGTGGAACGTGTGGAGAAGTCTACTATGGGAAGGAGCATGGAAAGATCCGGCTATATACTTTTTGGCCATCTTTGGCGACTAGATTAAGAGATAATAATTAATCTATCCGTAGGTTTGATTTGGTTTGGTTTGGTTTGGTTTGTCTTTTAAGATGGGTGGTAATGATGGGAATAAAACAAGAGCATAATAATTACGGAATAATTGGGAAGATAATTAAGCACGCTTACCGAGGCATGGAGCAACCCTTGGGCTGCCACCTCCACTTCTGATACGTGTCATCTTTCCGGCCGTTCCTCATGCACGTGACTTGCTCGGTGAGGAACTCGCACTCCGGCTCTCTGTAGATCGGATAGTTCACGTCGTCATAAACCCAATTCCCGTCGAATAAGTCGCAGCTATCCGGTAGACTTATCACCACCTTGCTCCTCTCCTCCTTCTCCTCTTGCACGTTCTTCATCGCATCCTCTTCCGCCTCCTCCTCGCCTTCTTTGACTCTGGGCATCTGGACATCCCGCTCCTTCTCCTTCGCCACCTCTACCTTGGCCGCCTCCACTTCCTCCTTCGTTTGCTTCTTTAATGATTGCTTCGTCGATTGTAATTCGACGTCAATCGGTATATCGAGTACTTTTTTGATCCTACTCTCCTCCTGTGTTTCGAGATCTTCCTGTTTTAGCTTAGTCTCCTTCGCCGCCGGCACGTCTACGGGCACGCTCTCTTGTTTGATCCTGGCCTCCTCTTGCACCGAGAGCCGGTGGCGCCCGCGCACGAACTCGCGCGGCTTGCCGCCGCCGTGACCGGCACCGGCACCGCCACCGTTATTGAACGGGAATTCCGCGATGGATTTCACGTCCTCGTTGTACATGAACGTGACGAAGAGGAAGACCGCGAAGACGATCACGAGGATCGGCAGGTTACCGCCCTTCCGGGTGGTCGACCCCGCCGCCGCCGCCGCCGCGTGCTTGAACCCCGGCTTACGGCGCGACATGATTCCCATTATAGCATATAGAAGCTGGCTAAAGAGAGGTAAAGGGAAGATATAAAAGACGTGAGGAATAAAGGCTTCTTCAAGGTGCTTCTCTCTCTATCTCTAGGATACTCTCTCTATGATACTTTTGGATGGCGAGGGTTGCTTTATTCTGATGTCTTTGTTGAGCTTCTCCACTATGGAGATAGAAAGGAAGAAAGGATGGAATCTTAAACTGAAGGGAGAGCAAGGAGAAGGTGAGGAGGAGAGGTGGGTCAATGAGTAACATGAAAGCATTGGGAAGAGGGGATTGGAGATTTCTATATTTTTTTTGTTAGGTGAGGACTGGTCAGGGGAGAGGAGGGGATTTGTTTAAGTGGTGGTTAGAATGTAACCATCAAGACTAATTAGGTTGGCTAATTAGGAAGCAACTGAGACAACTACATGTGTAATTAAGGGTACTTACATGCACTTCCATCTCTTAATTACATACCACTTTCTCAAATAATTATCTTACTCTTAATTTTTCACTCATTATTTCTAAAATGATGCAAATATTATGTAAAACTAAGATTCACTTTTTTTTTTTTATTTTCGTTTAAAAAACTCAACCTTTTTACGTGTTGGAAGGTTTTATAGTTCTTGGCATATTAGCAGAAGGCCACATCCTATTGGTATGACATTACATCAGTATATATTTGTGTTTCTTGTACTTTAATTCCTTCTCTCTGAAGCAGTTGAAGAATATTCTAATCAAAGTCTTTTGATTAAAAAATAGTTTTGATTTGATCTCTTTTTTTTTGTTCCCCATGAAATTAAAACTAGAGAATATGGAAGAAATTAAAATCATAGTAGAAGTCTGATGTTACCAACTCCTCTTTTGTTGCCTTCCACTCCTTTTTATTCACGGGATTTTGTCATTGTTCCTTTCCACTCCTTCCTTTGTTTAATCTCTTTAGGTTTGAAGAAGTTTATCCCAAGATGGGAGTGTGAAAAATAGATGACTCATCAAGCTTTATAATATGATTGACTTCTGATTTGAAAATGCTTCCCTTTCTCTAGATTTCTGTAATCAATTAAAAAGCAACGTTGTGTTCTTATCTGATAGTAGATTGGAAATAAGCTAATTTATTCACTTCCAAAACCCAACTATGTATCCAACTTTTGGGTTCAATAATAACGCAATTATATGGTTTTCTTCTGTGACAAGGTTCAAACATGCTATGCTATGCTATGCTATGCTTGAATTAGTCAAAGCTTATTAGCCAGTCATTCTCATCCTTTTATTTTTATAGATAAAGTTTTCTTGTAGAATTTGTAAATAGACTTATTCTTTTAGTCAAAGGGAGAATAAAATTGCTTCTGGGAGTCTATTTAATCGGCTAACCAGTTACCAAATCTCGAGAAACTTATCTTAAATTTTTTTAAGCTTTTTTTTTTTTTTTATGGGTGTTTTACCTTATAAAAATAAAATAAAAGAAGAACAAATTAAAGTGATTCTAGATCTATCAATCCATTGACTCACAGCTCTGAAAACCACTAGAAAAATGGCCCACATCTTCACATGTTCTACAAGTTGAATCTTCTTGTTCTTTAGTGATTCCATCCAGTGAATCTGGGAGTATTTGTTGGGTTGCAAGGCTGGAGACTAATCATGTGGGCATTGGAAATGGCACTGTTGGATTTATTTTTACTTTTAGATATCCTGCTTGTTTGATATCATTCTTTTTTATCTTCTTTCTTTGCGTGTCTCTTTAATCTTGGAATATTTTGTAAGATGTTATTATGATGTTTTAGCCTTCTTCCTAAAGAAGACTCTGCTTATTTTTTCAACTTTCATCTTTCTGTACTTTTTGTAGAATAATCTCATTACTTTTTTCTTCGTGTCAAACCTTCTTTTACGTTGATTAGGACTGGACTGCAGGAAGAGAGCTGAATCTAAAAGAGTTAATAGAATTACATCAAACTATGTTTTACTTGGACTAGGACTATTATACTTTTTTCGATAAACTTATAATCTAAAAATTTCAACCACAATTTATTTTTGAGTCGATTAAAATTATAGATGAAGTTATTTGTGAAAGAGAGCTCCTGTTGTTGACATCTCTGAAAACAAGATAAGATGCAGATATTTAAACCCCCTCATACTTCTTATACTTTGTAAGTTACCAACTCCTCTTGGCCCCAAAAGTGCTCCAAACTGCAATCAGAAGCCCCCACACCAAACATCTTGGAAAGGTATATGGCATCTGAACACAATTTAGAGTACCATTTTGGCTCCAATCTTGTGGACAACCACAAAATTCCAAGTGCAGACATTCTAACAGTAGCTTTGTTCTTGAGCAAACTCCAAGCAACCACCTGAAAGTCATAGCCAGTGATGTGCTTCTAATGCTTCAAGATATGGGAAGCTAGGCCTTGCAGGACATATCAAGAATCATGGCTGGAGAGAGATCACTTTCTCTTAAAGAGAAGGCAAGCAGAGAGATAAAAGAAATCCTAGGAGTGTTGGGTAACTGTTGCTTTCTATGCAGCAACGAGTTCATATATATTTTGTTTGCTTGCATGATAGATGGAAGCATGAAACAATTGTTGCTGGGTTTATATATGATTAGGTTATTATGATCATTCCCCAATCCCTATTGACAAACAAAAGGGAAAAAGGAGAGAGGTAACTGTATTTTAACTCTAGGAAACTAATGCATTAAAAGTTAATGGTTATTGAAATGGTATTGCTTCAGAGTAAGAGAGGAAAAGGACAGAGGTAACATTAGATGCAGACATGGACTAGGTTTTCAGATTCCAAGAAGAGGAAGGCATCAATAAGAAACACAATAATTCAAAGGAGATACAAGAGTAAAAGAAACAAAGGAAGGTTCCAAACCAATTATTGATGCCTAAAAGAATATGTCATGCATCAATCCAAAGACAGCTGTTTGGTTGTTTGCTTGTGTTGTGTTGTAGTTGTAGTAGCAACAGATGAACATCTATAAATAAATATTAGGATTAAATACATCTTATCTTTTTTATTTTTATTATTTGTATAATTCTTTTTAACTAAATTAGTTTGCATACTTTTGACTAAAGTTGGGGTTAAATTTTCTATCCAATTTAACGTCCAAATTGCTAAAATACTTTTTATATTTATTAGATAAAAATAATTTAAATTGTTATATTTAATATAAATATGTATTTTAGTAATTTGGACGCAGCTTTTTGTTAAATTGGAAGAAAAATTTAACCGTCATTTATAATTTTAGGTATAAGCACAACGGAAAGATAAAACATATTTAACCTTAAATAATATCTACTCCTAAAAATATTTTTATCATACCAATCATACAAAAAAATATTAGCACATTCATAAAAGAAACACTAAAAATTGTCTTTATTATCGTTGACATGCGTACATTTTGTTTTTAATGCCTAAAAAAATACCTTACGGTTAATTTAACCTAACAACAAAAGACAAAATAGAAAATAATTTAATACTTCAAAAATTAAAAATTAAAAAACCAAACTATCTATTTGTTCATGTGTTTTTTCTTCCTATCAAGAATATAAAAATTATTCTATTTCAATTTAACTCATCCATGTGATAAATGTTCTAATGGGGATGATGGTACTTTGAGATATTAATAACAAAATACAGTATCAAATAGTAATAAAGACAAATTGTATGATGTTTTTATCTTCAAATTTCTGAAGAAGATTTGAATCGTACAAAAGATGATAGGAAACCACTGTTTTACCCAATGGCATGTGATAAAAGCAATCAAATTAGTTGCTCTCTCTCTCTGAAACACTGTAGAATTATTATTAACCCTGCATTGCTTAGAGATTGAATCTGGAACATTCCAGAGGAAGGTAAGCTTGATAAAACTATTGAGTTGCTTCTTGGTTGGCATTGCACAACTACTCAATCTTACCTAATCCCTCTTCCTTAGCTTGTCAACCATTAAAAGATGATAAAAAAGTGTAGCAGGTTTCTTCAAAGGATTCAGTTAGTTAGTAAAGAACTAACCACTTTTAAGGACCACCTCTTTAGCAACTCATGTCTTAATCATAAAGATTATATGGAGTTCAACATCTCCACAAAGCCAAACTCTATATATATTTTTAGAGATTTCTTTTTATTTTTTCATTTCACGCCTATCAGTTATATGTTTATTATAGTTTACGCCGTGCATTTTCACTCTTTTTAATTTGATCACTTTATACTTTTTAAATTTAAAATAAAGAAAATACAAAACTTAAACCATAATGAACACATAATTTGTGCTATATTCCTTTTTTCCTTCTTTGTGTGCATGTCGATATCTTCAAAAGTGATCAATGAAAAGTAAGTTAACTCACTTTTATACCTAACTTTTCTCCCAATAATTCTTCTTCACAGTGACAGGGGATGAGCTCATAATATTGTTCATCCCTCTCTAGAAACCCAAAAGGAAGATATAAAGATGGCACTCAAGGAGGTGGTGGACTATTGCTATCAATATTGTGATCCATGAAAGTGACTATCACTTCTATATTGTGTTTCTGGTCATTTCCCAGTTGCAAAGCATGAAGTATATGCAGCCAGAGAAGGCTGATTCAAGCCCACAGTGTCAAAGTTTTTGCTTGACATGATACATGTGAAGTTAATCACCAATTGTTGCCTGTTGGCTTTTGTTGCCCATGAAAGGGATACTAGAGCACATGAAATGACAAATCTCAGATCATTGCAATGTACTATGAGATGATCCAAAGAGTTAGGCATGGTTTGAATTGAGCTTGTTTAGCCTTTTTGTTTCATAGATACGAGTACAAAAGTTGATTCCAGGTATCAGGTACTCCTGGCAAACACCAATGTATGCAGTCAGCATAGAGTTTTGGGTTGGCCTTTTGTTCATCAGTCAGTATCTTCCCTTGTGATTCAGTGTAAACTGATACATGACCATCAATTCGATAATCCGAAAGTTGTGTTATGTTCAGGAAGGTCACCGGAACTTTCATCCGTCCGATCACACTTGCGACCACCTCCATGATCCTTCGATTTGAGCCGCTTCCCCAGAATCCTCTCTCCATGACTGGCTTTGTTTCATTGTAGCATTTGATCCCATTTTTGTGGTGCCAATCTAAGCTCCTGTTAAGATGTAACAAGTTTGAGCTTGTTTCAGTAAACAACTTAGCATAAAGGAAATATGAGAGAATATATAAAACCTCATGTGTGTTGGAGACATTGTAGTGAAAAAAACTCTTGTGGCGTTTGGATTTAGAGTGGAATCAATCCAATTAGCCCATGTCTTCAGACCTATCCTATAAGCAACAAAATATTCCAGCTCCTCAGAACCTTCATCTCCATTTGAAAATGAACCCCACCTGAAGACAATTGTACCATCAAGAGGAAAGTTGATGAAAACTTGTTATATAGCTAATATTACAGGAACAAGTGTATTCTTTGTTAACTGACACAGATTTGATCCTCTGACCACTCATCCACCAGACATATGTATCAAAGACAAGGATGTCCACTCCTATCCAGTGCTTTGCATGCTTGGAGATGGAATCAACATGCAGGATTCTCTTGCTCGTATCTGCTATAACACGACCGTCGGTGTTGGATTCAACAAGGAAAGGTGCCCAGTAGAACTCAATTGTTGCATTATATTCCTACAAATCAACAAAAGGTTCTTACTAATTATAAAAGTTCTATAGCAGCTGCTTCCTTCCACTACTAAATTACCTTTGCCCTGAACACAGATAAAGATCTACTGCGGTTTATGGATTTCGCATTTTCTGGTATTTGTGATTGTACATGACATACAAAAGACTGCCACTGAGCTCTCTGCAGTGAATCTCCAACAAACATCAGCCTCTTTCCTCTAAGTTTTTTTAGCACAATTTGCGCGTCAAAACTGCAAATATATACGGTAGTTTCATGTATTTAGACAGTCTCTATTACTGCTATTAACTAGTAAGTCTATAAGGTCGAAGTTTGATGTATTGACCTTGGCAAAATGCAATCATCCAACTGCCACTCCCAGTACAAGTAGTCAGTGTCGGGCCTTCCATTCCTTGTACAAGCTACTTGTTTATCCAGATATGGACAAGTCTGATCAGTATATGGAAGCTCCTTGGAGCTATTAAACACCCACTGCCCCTTTGTGACATTACACTCACTGGGATCAAATGAAACCTTCTCTTCATCAACAATGTCATCCTGGAGGGCAGACTTCTCATTCTCCTCTGGTAACAATTAACATGAAACAATCCATTTCTCACAAATGCAGAACTAGGAGAAGTGCAATATAGACATAAGATGTGGTTACCTGAAAATATCTTACTAGAATTGGTTATTGCATCCTGTTTAGAACAAGCTTTGAGCTTAAGGATGGATATACCCGTGAGAACACGAAGGTCCTCGGTGAAGATTATGCCGGCCAATGCAAAGCCGCAGATGATGATCACCATTACAGAGTGTGGAAGCTTCATTCTTGGAACCTTCATTGAGAACCAAGGTGAGAACTGCATCTTCAAGTGTAAGGATACGGAGACAGTGGGAGGTTAAGAGAGTAATAAAACAGAATCATGAAGGAAGAAAAAAAAAAAGAAAGAAAGAAAGAAAGAAAGAAAAAACTAAGTGCTGTGTGGGGTATGTAATTACCATTTCTTGTACTGTCGAGTAGGAGTAAAGCAAAAGCCTTGTAGACTGCTACATTAATAATAACCGATCATTGCTTCCAAAGGAATACTCCTCACAGTCTTCAGCTGCTGCTACCTCATATCAAGCATATTTTATAGCTGGTCTCCAGTTTAAAAAAAAGTTCATGATACCAGAATAGCAGCATTTCTCCTGCCATCATACCTGCTCCTGAATATAGACACTGGCGTGAACATGCAAATTATTATGTCATAGTCCTTTGTATATGCATTTTGGGAGTACTGTGTGTATGCTTCACGATTGAGAAAGTAGGCCAGATGCCTAGGATACAATTAAAACAAAAAAAATCTCTTCCCACCAACATCCAACATCATAATAGAATCTCAAGATCCACATAAGGTTCTTAATGTGCAAAATAGGTATGGTAATGATGCAAAAGCTTTAAATTTATCCTACTGTAAATAGTAATCAAGAGAGCATATATTCATATACTAAATAAGGTAAATCTATATAAGAATTAATGGGAAAAATTACCAATTCAGACCAAGCCAATCGCCTTTCACATGTTCACTTTTTGCTAACATATGTAGGGATGATCTTACAACAGATTAAAATTCAACAACACAATGCTTGCAGGATTCACTTTATCCAACCTTGTGAAGTTCACAACCCATCCCCAAAAGTTATAACATGAAAGCAATTCAGACTGCTCTTACAAAATCCAGCTGGATCTACCACCTAATTTGACACATTAGCATCAAGTACAGGCAAACATTTCCTTATAACTTCAGCTGCATGTTCCAGCTCCTCCTCCGAAATGATCAGCGGAGGTACTAGCCTGACAACATTCCCTTTCCCAGCTGTCAGCACCAACAGGCCAGCATCTCTGCATGCGTCAACAAGGGAAGAAGCTGGCACATCCAACTCTATACCAACAATGAGTCCAAGTCCTCGCACTTCTTTCACATGTGGATTCTCACCGAGTTTCTGAGTGAGTAGTTCCTTCAAGTAGATGCCTTTCTTGGTCACGCTAGTCAGGAAACTAGGTTCCCGGATTTTGTCCAGCACTGCAAGGGCTGCATGGCATACAAGAGGCCCACCAGCAAAAGTACTGCCATGATCCCCAGAGACAATAGTTGCAGCAACTCTTTCAGTAGTCAGAACAACACCAATTGGTAGACCACCAGCGAGGGGCTTGGCAAGAGTCATAATATCAGGCACTACGCCAAAAGCCTCATGAGCCCAGAGATGACCAGTTCGGCCTAGCCCACACTGCACCTGTATTTGATGGAGAAACACATGACTGAAAAGATCATAACAGTTTTCTCACATTTTATAAGCAGAAACAGAGATAATGAGAAGAGTCCTTGTGGTGAACGACAAATAAAACTGTAAGAACAGAAGCAATGAATTAGCCTTTTCCTAGCTCCCTTGGTGAATTCATATGGTGAGGGGTTTGCTCCTCAAAGCTTGTTTGCAGTTTAATAGTCTAAGGTTCCTTTGGAAGTTGGAAGGACAGCCAGACATCACAAGAGATGGGTCTTATTCCTCTACATTGGTTAAAGAGCTACAATTTGTACAACAGCATAAAAGCAATCAGAAAAACATCTACTTGTAGACCATGCTGGAATGTACATCTTGTCATTGACTCCAATTACAGCTTAGGATAAACCTAGAACTTGTTTGGAAAATAGGAGTGATAGAAGTCCCACAAGCCAATAGCTAATGACATAACAAGATAATCAACTATAACATGACACTCCTCTTGATGCATTCTTATTCTACATCTATAAGGAAAAATTGAAGTCATAGTCTCCTTAATGATTTGCTTCAGTTAACGTCAATGGGGAATTTTTTTCCTGACGCAATGATTTCTAAAACTCGGGCAAAGAAGTCTTCTTAATTTATAATAATCATCTGGATCAGGTAAGTTACATGAAACATATCTGGTAACTAGCTTTCAACTTATTGACAACCTTCTGAGTCACACCCTTCTAGAGATGAACTTAAGGCAGAAGGATAAAGAAATGAACTATGTGGGGGAGTCAAGCAAAACAATTTAGCAGCGTACATATGCCAAAAGAGGTGAAGTAGTAACAAATAAACAATTCATATGTAAGAATAACTTGTAAACTGCATACCTCATCGAAAATTAAAAGGGCTCCAGCATCATCACATGCAGTTCGCAGAGCCTGTAGAAAATCTTTTGTCGCACAATATATACCACCTTCACCTTGAAGAGGTTCCACAAAAACAGCAGCTGTTTTGCCTGATTTTATCGTTCTTCTAGCTTCTTCAATATTTCCATATTCTATGAAGGTAACACCAGGCATGAGAGGTTCAAATGGAAGGCGATACTGCACCTTACTCGTGAGGGCAAGTGCACCCATCGTCCTTCCATGGAAACTATTAGTAAAAGCAATGAACTCAGTAGCATGATGATCCTCATTGGCATGTGTAAACCTCTGGAACTTCCTAGCAAACTTTATAGCTGCTTCATTTGCTTCAGTTCCAGAGTTTGTAAAGAACACACGGTCTGCAAAAGAACATTCTACAAGACGGTTTCCAAGTGTCACCTACATCATCATGACATGAGCATGTTAACCACCAGGGAGAAAGGAGAAAATGTAGAAATAAAGGAAATATAACTGTGAGCTTAACTAACAGTTTCTCTTCCCCTGAACCCACATGTTCCCAAGTATATTCTTGTTCTTATAGAGTAAGTGGTAAATCAAAAGATAGTCCGAAAGAGATTTTGCTTTTCAGGTTTCATTGATGGAAGTCATGCATTCTGGTAAAAACATCTGCTGTTTAACTTGAAAATGCAACTTTAACCCTTCTTTAAGATCTCTTATGAATCTGAAAAGTGCAATTGACCATTAAATTAGTTCTGAACCTGAACTTGATCATTAACTTGATTCTGAACCTAAAACAATGTTGGGCAACCGTGAAACCAGTCAACTAACTTCCAGTGCAAGAAAGTAAGATGAATACAAAACTCAACTCGAAAAAAGCCTCCTATAATCATGATTAAGCAGGGAGAGGTGGACTGCTTAAAGAACTAAAACCTGTTTCTTGAGTAAAGCAAAATCTTTTTGATATGTAAAGACCGCTATATACACACAGTAAACATCCACACTCTCCTAAACTGATTTGAACCCAGAAATCACTGCCAATAAACAACAAAAGTAAACACAACTTAAAAAAAATAACAAAGAACACCAATATAGCTTCCAAATTAGAACACATTCAAAACCCCAAAAAAAGATCACCTGAGGGATTGAATAGTAGACATTGCTGACATGGGTAAGCGTGTTGGCCTGCTCGACCACCGCCTTCACCCAATCCGGGTGGCAATGCCCGAGAGAATTCACAGCGATCCCAGCAGTCATGTCCAAATACTCTTTCCCATCAACATCATACAAGACGCAGCCTTTGCCGCTCTTGAACACTACTGGAGCTCGCGCATAGGTGCGCACAAAGACATTTCCTTCAGTCTCCATCACCTCTTTGCTCTTAGATGACACAGGCTTGGCGGTGGCTGCCTTATGCTTCGTCTCCGAGACGAGAGAAGAGGAGATACATGGAAGGTGAACCAAAGATGGAAATCTATTGCT
This sequence comes from Typha angustifolia, assembly GCF_048772165.1. NCBI lineage: Eukaryota > Viridiplantae > Streptophyta > Magnoliopsida > Poales > Typhaceae > Typha > Typha angustifolia. Next base: position 983,337 of record NC_133252.1, on the reverse strand, counting down.
CTTTTGTAGCTTAAAGAGGCGACGTAGATCGGATGAGGGAGAGATGGAAGGGACATGGACGAGTTGAAGAGAACCCATCATTCTTCACCCAAAGATTGAAACTTTATATGAGAAATCGAAAGAACTTGTCAAAAAAATCTATTGGGTTCGCGTAACAAAGAAATCGAAGAAAAACTTCAAATTGTGGGGGCTATAAGTAGGGAATCAATTGTGTCCAATTCCGGAGAACATGCGGCGGAATTGGGAATTAATAAGGAATCCAAAGGAATCGACCATTGAAGTGGAAAGCGTTGGTTTTTTAGGGTTTAGATTTAGAGCTCGAACAAGAGCTTATTATCTATTGATGATTTTAGACGATTTTACACTTCTACCCTTCTCTTTTAAGAGGCGGGTATATTATACCATTATTCTATCATACTTCTAAAGTTGATATTTAGATATGTACCCCTCAGAATACTTTGTTTTTACATAGATACCCTTCTAATCTGTGTTTCTTCGTATCTGTCTGTCTCAGTTCTAAGGGTAATGTAGTATTTTGGTTTAAATTAACAAGCGAGATCTAGTTTTAATAAAAAGAAAAGACTTGTACCTAAATAAAGAATCATTTAGGGGCGTACACGCAAAAAAACCATGCGTCATTATCTCACGGCATAAGCTTTGTTACTTCTTGATTTGTTCTCTCGACGGCACCATTAACCTGTTCGTCGTTGCTTTCCGCGCGGAAGACCCGGCCCACGACCCATCTCTCTCTTCTCTCTTCTCTCTTCTCGCTCTCTCCTCTCCGAGGTCAGATCGTACTCTACCGAGGAGCTGGAGGCGATCGCCCACCATCTCTCCATCGCTAATGTTCGCGAAGCGCCTTATTCAGAAGGCCTTGCATCAGGTACGGTTTTCTTGACCGAGGATCGTCTTTGTGAGTCATTTAGTACGTTTTTCTCGTTAAATTCTCTGTGGAACTTTGTTTTCTTGTATCTTTTGATCTCTGATTTCTTGCAAATGGGAATCTGATCTGTTTTTTTTGATCCGATGGGGAGTCATGGGATGAGTCCCTCGTCGTTCCTGAATAGGGGTTTGTGTCTGAGATGATTGTTGCTAAGTGTTTTAGACTAACCCTGGGTGATCGTGGAAATGGTAGATGGGATATCTTAATATGGGAGGAAGTTGTTGAAACCTTTACGCCCAAGAAGGAAGGGATGTATGTAAAAACTGATATAATTTTGGGTAACTACTTCGATATGTGCTCCTCTTTGTTCTAAGTAAAATTAGCTGGAACTCAAATGTCAAAGAGAGCAAAATGTCCTGAGAGCTCATTTACCTCATATGATTCTAAGAATAGGATTTTTTTCAGTCTTTTTCATGAACGGATGCCATATGATATGAAGCACCTATATTCATAACGAAAGAAGCTGCAACACATGTTGAAAGCATGAAACTCCTCATGATAGTCCCCTGCTTATGTTTTTATTTGATCTCGGCCGGTGTGAATAACTAACAAAATTAGTTTCCTTTTCATGCTTCCATTACATTTGCTTGTCTAAGTGCATTTGAATAACTTAGAATATTGTAACAACAATGACCTTTCTTGTACTACCTTAAAACAAATGCTACAAATGTACTTCCTTCTCATTGAGCCAGATTATGTAGTTTATGTGCTAGTTTCATGCTGACTGCAAGTGACTTCTAAACATCACCAGAGTTCCATTGGTCATTAAATGTTTGTAACATGCTTCTCGTCTGCACTCGATACATTTGAGCATTGATTTTTGAGTTTTGACCACTGTATGCATCATCAAAAGGCATATTCATGTGCAAAATGGGTTCCCAATTGTCTCAATGTCATTTGATAAACAAGGCCATACCTTTTTGTTTACTGTTAAGTAGAATTATTTTTAGTATATCTGCTTTCACAGTTTGGAACTTCTTTTTTAGCATGTCCATTTTAATCCAATAAATACTGATTTTGATTTTTGTGTTTACATGTGTTTCTTTATTTTCTTCTGCAGCATGAGTTACAACCTGTAGCTGAAATGAACCTTCAAATCCCCATTCATTATGGGGTTCCAAATACTGCATCACTTCTAGCTTATGACCCTATCCAACGGCTTTTGGCAATTGGGACATTGTGAGTTTGAAATTACTGACTTCTCATTCCGTTTAACTGTCAAAGTCATCTTGGTTGTAGCTAGATTCTTATTTCCTCTTTCTATGGATTTTGAGGAAAATACAAATTAAAATTTAGTAGTATTATTTCATTCTTTTAATTTCTAATTTAGTAATGTTATCATCAGTAGGTGATGATCTTTTGACGGGTGGATATTTTGTTTCTTTTCCTAAGAGGAGTAAGTATCACGGATTCTAAATGTATTTACCATAGGAGACATTAGTAATCGATCTAATTAATTGCCTTCTTTTTAACTTTTCAATTTTTACTCTCTATCTTTCACACACACTCTTCTCCTACTCACTAAGCTCATTTGGCAGTCGATATGATACCCCCTCTGGCTAGTCTACACTTTAGTGAACTCGAATGGGTTTTTTTTTAAAAAAAAAAATATTTCTCTTTTTCTCACTCATTTATAAACTCCTCTTTTTTTTACTGCTATAGAATAACAAAGAGAAATCTCTCTCTTTGCTATTATTTTGTAGTATTAGTTTATGAGTATAAAAAATTGTCAAATTCAAGTCGGAATTTAGTATAGTTTGGAGTGAGTTTTTAATTTAGTTTTTAGACCTTATATGTGACTAATGTTTATTTTTTTATTTTCTTATAAATTTTTAGAAAATTTCTATATTTTAAATAATATTTAGAGTTTTACGTAATTAAAAATAGTCCAATCCGATACTGGCGATCAATATGGCTGATAGGTATCGTTTTTTCTAACGGTCGATTTCGATCCCAATGTCGAGTTTCGACACCTTGGTAAATATTTATAGGTGTGTCCTTTTGTAATTATCTTGGTAATATTATAAAGTGTTGAATGTACTTCCAATAATGAGTACATACTGTTCACTGCAAAGTTCAAGTCTTATTTCTTTTCATGGTGGCATTTTTCTGGTGTTCTACCACTATGATTTGAAAGTCAAGTCTGTCAGAATATTGTGATATAAGTTGGCTGATCGTATATAATCTAACTAATCAAGTAATTAGTTGTCCAGTAGTACTACTTCATGAATAAGATTGTCAAGGTGATTACAAGGCCCTGGTAGGCAATCAGGCACCTTGAAATGGTTAATTCGTATCTTCAGCAAGGGTCACTCTTTTAAGGAGGAAAAGTGAGGAACTTGAAGAAAGAAAAGAAAGACACTGTTAAGGTGCTTCATTGGTGGAGTAGTACGACAAATAGATGAGAAGGTTCATGGAATGGATCACAAATGAATATTATGTTTTTGATCTGTTTGATATCTTCACAGAAATAAAGTTTAAGAAAAAACAGAAATTTTCTTTTAAGAGTGTCAAAGTGTTAGAACATAGAAGTTACATAGAATTTTAATCATGCTTCTATACATGTGATGCCTTGAAGTAGCATGCACTGTCTATGACCTTGATGTAGTTATATACTGACATTAGACACGAAGATTCTTGAGGTCTCCTGTATAACATTATATCAAGCTTGGCATAGTTATAAGTCCAAAAGTTTGACATACACAAAGAGATTGCTAGTCTAATCATCTAACCAGTGACAATACTTTGTAATCTAAAACCAAGTCAGTAAAATTTATTATGTGAAGAATGTGATCAATATCCAGATACGAGGATCCGTAATCTCTAAATCCTGCAACTAGGATTGAATCTACTTTAGTATCCCGTTTTCTAGGTTTTGTTATTTTGGCACGATGGTCATCATTGTTAACCCCCAAAATAGCATCTAACTAAGAGAGCAACTTGCCTAGCTAGTCATCACTCGTAAGTTCCAATCTTCTAGATGTGTAAGATGTGTATCAATCATGACATTGATATTGATTTTGTTAAGAGTTTATCACATTATATGTATGCTTTATTATTAAAAGGAAAGGGCATGGATCCATTCTGTAGAGAAATTAATCTCAATGCAAATATAATTTTCATTCGTTGGCTGTTAGCAAAAGTTAACATCACAACCAGTATTATACCTGCATTTAATGATTTTTCTATTGTGGTGTTTGCAGGGATGGTAGGATAAAAATAATTGGAGGTGAAAATATTGAGGGCCTGCTTTTATCGTTGAAAAAGGTGCCTTACAAGTACCTGGAGGTATGTAGCTTTTTAGTGCACCATTTCATAGAATATGCATTGTAATCGGGTTTTTTTTTTAATTATCTGAGGAATAGGTAGTTGGATGTTGCAAAATGCGATGACCTGAGGAAGAATCAGTTGAATGATATAGCTTGTGTCATCCTTATAAGAATGATATAGGGCAAATGAGAGTGCTACTATGCAATCGTGGACTTATTGAGTAGAGGAGATTAGGGAGGGAACAGAAATGAAAAAGATGAAGAGAATAGTATTTTAGAAAAAGATAATAAATGGAAAGGGAGAGGGAGAAACAAGCCACATTTGAACAAAAGGTCTTCTTATCATTCCTAGATCCATTATTTATAAGGCTCTAGCTTATTCCTTATGACAGATAATTTGATCCTTAAAGGACTCTTAAAGAAGAGGTAAAATGTAAAGCAAATAAACTAGGAGTCTTACTCATCTTTGCTATTGTAGACCAGGATTACTCATTAAAAACTCGCTATAGTACAGCTATAGTCCTACAGTTAAAGCAGAAAAAGAAACTTGGAAATGCTCCAAAAATACTTAGTAAAGGAGCTAGTGAACCAAAGTGCAAAGTGCTATTTAAACTTCAAACTGGACTTGAACATGAAATCTCTCTTAGTAGTATGTCATGCACAGTTTCTTTGTTTTCACATTTTAGTTCCTTCTTTGGCTATCTTATAAAGGAATTCCATTTCTCTGTGCTAACCCCTCATTCTCTCTATTTCAGTTTCTACAAAACCAAGGATTTCTTGTTGCTATCTCAAATGAGAATGAAATCCAGGTACAAGATAATAAACTTTTTTCAGTTACTCCACCTGTAGAGGTAATATAATTGGGACTACATGTTAATCACTTAGTAACACATTAGAGATTCCAAACGTTGGGCCATTTCATCACAGTAGACTGAGGTGTCAACAGTTACTGGGAGCTGAGAGTACATCATAGTAACACTATGATCTGACTTAAATGGGAAGCATATCTCAAATTCTCTCTGTTGGATCACTTATATAGTCTGCAACAGCTTGGATACAATGTATCTTGCGGACAAGCATAGATGACATGAGGATGCTCATGATATTGAGAAGCAGTATGTTCTAAAGAAAAAGGTCAAGATGAAGGCCATGGTTGTCTTATGACAGCTTTAGGCTCTTCCCGCCAATATTTTATAATTTATATGTATTATCAATATGCTAGGTATCTTGCAATTGTGGACATTCACAATGTTATATTTGTGAATGCTTGTCAATATGGATAACTTTGTCATTTTATCGTCTCTTTTTATTTGTAAACCTTTACCATTTCATAACACTATCATTGATATTTTGAGTGATTTTCACTAAGTTTGTAAGATCCCTGTTCAATTATGTAACTGACTGAACTGAAAATAACATATGATACTTATAATGAAGATATTGATGTATTTTAGAGGCAAGTTTTGAGCTAAAGCCATGTGGTATGGTGCTCTGTACAGCTAGGCCTCGTAGCCGCCATATACCTCTTGACTGCCTTTTGTAACTCTGATAAGTCATAGGCAAAATACGATGAGAAACTGTTTAGTTAAAAGTTTTCCTGATATTTAGGATAAGAGAAACATTTAGGATGGTATAGACATGTGTTGAGACAATTCCATTGCACCCGCAACAGGGACTGTTTGAAATCAAGTTAGAAATGAAACTCTAAATTTGAGTATAGATGTCAGTGAGAACTAACATGATGGCCCATGCCTAAAATAAGAGGATATGGCCCATAATAATGCCGAATGATGGAAAAGAATTCACAATATTAGATCAACATAGTTTGGATCAACGATGGCCGTGCCGTAAGAGAGGGAGAGAAAAAGATAAGGGAGAACGGGTTCGACATCGCTGCTAGCCTTGCACTCGCTCGCTTGCTGCTCTTAGCCACTCGAATCAGCAACTTAAGTTTTTTTTCAACCCGACCCTACTTGACCCATCTCTCACCCTTTCTTCCTCCTCGAGTTAGGACACCTGATACGAGTGGCCGAGAGCGGCGAGCAGCGAGGCGGTGAGGACGGCACCCCTCGTGCCATATGCCAATATGCAGCCGGCATGACCATCCAAGATTGGGATATGGGGTTCTACCATTGTTAACTTTCTGTTGCTTATCTGCATATTATGGTGATGCTGCAGTATTAGAATGATTTATCTGTGTAATAATGATCTATTAGTTTGTTTTTGTTAGTCAATGGATGCTGCTGTTATTATGTATTATGTGTACCCAAGACATGTCGACCCATTCACTAAACAATAGAGTTTCTTTGGCAGGTCTGGAATCTGGAACTCCGGCAACTATTTTATTGTGCACAGTGGGACGTCAATATAACTGCTTTTGCTGTTATACCGAGGACCTTTTTAATGTGCGCTGCAGATATGGAAATGATTTGTTATATAAGTTAGATGCAAGCAAATTGTTTGGATAAGTTAATCAGATATACCTACACTACACCTATTTTGTTTGTTTTCTGTAGGTTTCTTGGAGATGAGAATGGATTGTTTTCTGTTTTGAAGTTTGATGTTGCAGAAGGAAAGCTTCAAAAGATGCCGTATCATGTTCCTGTAGATGTTCTAACTGGTATTCATGTTGTTTCCGACTTACTAGGAATTGATACTGTGATTATACCGTGATATTTTTCTTCCTTTATCCATGATGAATCTATTAATATGTCATCTCTTCGTCAACTTGTTGGCATTTGTGTAGTTTAAACTTTGACCTTCAAAGAAGAGCAAATTACATTGCATATCCTTGTTGATAGTCGACCATTAGGTCCTACCCAGTAGATGAAGTCTACAAGAATCTTCTATTTTTATAGATAAGCTACCTCTGATGGAATTTCACATTGAAAAATCTATGAAAAGGTCTTGAAAAGACACTTGTTTTTCTCACCATACCAGCCGCTTCATTCAATCAAGCATATGTTTTCTAATTTTAAGGTAAAGAAATTCATTTCAGTATTCGTCCATCCTTAAAAGTTGGTCTTAAATAAAAAGGAGTGAAGTATGATGCAGAGAAAAAAACAGTGAGTTATGTCAGATAGCTGGTCTAATTAGTAGAGAACAATAGGATTTTCTAAAGTTGTTGTAATATCTTTTTTGTCACTTGCTCACCCACAATATTGCTCATCACCTCTCAACAATCTTGTTGTTTGAGTTACTAATCTCCATCTTTTGTATTTGCAATTTTTATCTAATTATATTTTGTCAATAGCTTCATATTACCGTTGGTTAGTACATGGAGCTATGTTAGTAATGAAGGCCATGATGTATACAGGAAATTGGTTATTAAAGATAGTGCTATGTAGCCACAGGTTCTTTATGATGTCATTGTAAATACTACTGCTGTGTAGGATGTCCTACATGGTTATTAATTAAGCTGTATAGCCAGTTACATACTTGTCATGTAGGATGGCCTACACATCAGTGGTATTTACAAAGACACATTAAAGGACCCAAAGCATTTTCTGATTATTAATTCAAAGTTTGTGAAATTTGTGAATGAATTGCTGTCAAATAGAAATAGACATATTACGTGTTGCAGTAAATTTGTGAAATTTACAACAACTTCAACAACAACAACAACAATAACAAAAAGAAAAAAAGAAAAGAAGAGAGAACATCATCATAGGTATTTGAGATGGGTATATGAATCTTATTTGCCATTCATCTCTGAGTAAGGCTATGCTCTTTATCAGTTTAATGCCTTGGTTTGAAACAAACTTCATTGGTTTTTTCCCATTCACTGATGAATATGAATATATGATGTCATAAATTTCTTGGTATCCAATCATTTAAAACTATTGTCTTGTATGGAGCTTTAGTTTTCTGTATTCTCCTAGTCTATTCAAATTTATGTTGGTTAGACACAGACTTTATAATTTTGCTCCATCTTTCTCCACAGAAGCAGCTGGTATTTCCTTGTTTGATCCTCAACCTATTGTTGGAATTCTGCCACAACCTTATACTTCTGGGACCAGGTATAATGAGTACTTTTGTTTCTTTAAAAATATTGTGCTCTTTTTTATGTTTCTGAGCAGGTGTTTCTCTCTTATTAACTTTTGAAGTGTATATTTTCATAAGCATTGCCTAGAATCTCAATGATGCAGGATATTGTTCATAAGTAAGAATAGGAATGTTCAGTGAAGGTAAAAGAAGGGAACTATGTGACAGAACATCTAACTGCAAGGCATCATACAACTACAAATTATAGGCCTCAAAATGCGATTATTTTGGAACTGTGTGATGGAACATTTACTAGTCATTCCTCTAAAGTATCAGAGTGATACTGGACTATGAAATAAACTTCAATTTTCCTTTTTTTTTTCTGCTAGAACCAATATGAGGATGCTATCTTTTTGTTTATTTTCTTGATGAGTTCTACACCAAGAATATGTGATTTTATTGCAGGGTGTTGATTAATGATTAGTATGTTACATGGAGAAAGGAAACTGTTAAAGTAGGCAACATTTAGTAACTGTTGCCTTGACTGATATGAAAATTCTCTTTGTTTTATTAGTTGAAAAACTTACTAAAGTTAAGTTTTCATTGCAAGTTTGCTTCTTCCTTTTGAGGACTGTTTATCTCTAGAATAGTCTTTCTGTTTATGCTGATATGAGCATTTTATTTGATTGAAAAAATTACTACAGCAATTTGTCTCTATTACAGAGTACTGATTGTGTATGAAAAAGGACTATTAGTTCTTTGGGATATATCGGAGAACAGGGTTGTTGCTGTCAGGGGTTATGGGAATCTACAGTTGAAGGGTGAGGAGAGCACTGATTCTCAGGGTGATGCAGGAAATGAGCTATTAGGAGGTTTAGATGAGAATGAACAACAGGAAAATGAAATTTGCTCCTTCTGCTGGGCATCTAACACTGGTTCTGTTGTTGCTATTGGCTACATCACTGGAGACATACTGTTGTGGAATATGTCCCCAAAGCACTCTGTGAAAGGGAAACAAGCTGGTATACCCAATGTTGTTAAGCTGCAATTGTCTTCTGGAAATCGTAGGCTTCCTGTCATTGTCTTGCATTGGTCTGCTAGTTCTAAAACAGATAATGATAAAGGAGGGCATCTTTTTGTATACGGTGGTGATGATATGGGATCTGAAGAGGTTTTAACGGTTCGTTGTCCATGTTATGGTTCCTTGTTTCTTTAAATTTCTGTTGTTCTCTATTGGCTCATACAATGAGCCATATATACAGTGTCTGATAGTTGTATTTTATCTGGATTTGTATAAAAGTCAACAGCCATCCATATGATCCACGTAACACACTTTATATTAATCTATTCACTATTGGCACATGAATTATAAATTTCCTATTTCCTAGGGAAACTTGTTAGACATATTCCTTTTTTTTAGCCCTATGGATCAGTTTCCTTCTATTCAGCTCTATGCATAAAAGGTTCTTTGTCCAATTAAGTGTTGTAATATCTCTTCTTACTGCTTCCTCCTACATCATTTTTGGTCTCTCTCCCTCTCAAGGGACCTTCTTAATGTGTGGTCTCCTTTGTACATGTCCAGACCATCTAGATCAATTATCATGTAACTTATCCTCTACAGGTGTTGCCCCTTGAATTGCATATATTTTTTTCTTACCTCACTCATCCACGGTTTGCCTATTGGGAATGAAGCCATTTATTTCCTAGGAACTAGTGAGCTCATATATGAAATTAATTGTGACTAAGCTACTACTAAAGTACTAGTTTTACCATAAATTTGTGCTGAGGATGTTTCACATTGCAGGTTCTCAGCCTCGAGTGTTCCTCTGGATTAGATTCTGTAAAATGCACCTATCGTATGGACCTCAAACTTAATGGATCTTTTGCAGACATGATTCTAATACCAGATGCTGTGGCTCCAGAGAAAGATTGTACTGCTGCTCTTCTTGTATTGGCAAATCCTGGACAATTAAGTGTGTATGATGGCAATCAGTTCTCTGTGCAAAACCCTGGCAAGGAGGAAAAATTTTGTGCTCAAGCAGAGAACTTCCCAGTCACAGTACCGACTATTGATCCTTGTATGACTGTTGCAAAGCTATGTTTACTACCAATAGGGAAAGATTCTTCCAAGGGTTTGCTGAAGGTACTTCTCGTCTGAAATTCTGGTTGTCTGTTGACTTTACTGCTGATCTTCTTGAATCATTACTATGTGGTACTTATGTCACTTTTGTTCTATCAATTTTAGAAATTCTATACTAGCAAAACTGTGATGCCTTCCCCATTAAGGGGTTCAAAGTGGCCTTTGACGGGTGGGGTTCCTGGTGAAATGTTGTTCTCGGAAGATCATGGAGTAAGAAGAATATATATAGCTGGTTATAAAGATGGATCTGTAAGAATATGGGATGCGACGTTTCCAATCCTGACACTCATGTTTGTCTTAGAAGGAAAGGTTAGTGCTGTGGCATTTACTACCTGATGAGTTGTATATCAAAATTTCAAGTGATCACATGTCTTAGAGTTTGACTGCAGGTTCCAGGTATTGAGATAGATGGGGAAAATGCTTCAGTATCATCACTGGACTTTTGCTCCTTGACTGTGACTTTGGCAGTTGGCAGTGAATGTGGTCTGGTTAGTCCATTGCACAATAATTATCGTTTTTTAAGGCAGAAGAGCAGTTTACTATATATTTGTATTCATTGTTTTCTTTTGATTATATAGGTACGAGTATATAAGTTTCATGAGAACACCGAAGGTTCAAGTTTCCACTTTGTGAGTGAATCTAAACAGGAAGGTACTTTGTTTTCAACTTTGTTAGCCATAGTGATTAATTTGAAATATCTCCCCTCGGCATTTTGCACGAAATAGTGCACATTTAGTATTAAATTGTTTGATGTGAATGAAATCATGCAAAATTTGAGAGGAAATATTTTGCATCTTCAGCGACATCTAGTATTGATATGGGAAACAAGAGATAGCATGCTCTAGTTGCACGATAATTGATGCAAATTAAAATGAGAAATAATGTACAGGCAGGGATATGCATACTATAATGTACTAAGGGTGTGGTGCAAACATTATTCTAAGTTTCTAACCTATGAGCAATACACAGCAGGTGCGCTAGTATAAAACAGCAATCTGAATTCAGGTTTGAAGACATTTCTCATATCTTTAATATGCTTCTAAGTATAGTTGATATGAAATGGTGCAAATGGCTGTCATTTTCCTTTTCTGCATTGAGTTGTAGTGGTCTTTAACTTTGTGGGAGATTCAATTTCATTGATGAATGTGCTTTGCAGTTCATATTGTGCATCATGGAAAAGGATTTCATTGTAATGCAGCCTTCATGGTCTTGAAGGCACCTGTCCGAAAGCTTCAATATGGAAAGTCAGGGGAGAGACTTGCTATAGGATTTGAAAGTGGTCAGGTATGCAGTACCTTTTTTCTATTGACAATTTATCTTTTTCCATTTCTGCTAGAATTCAGGTCGTCATTTTAAAAATTCTTAACAGACTACCCGCTTGTGTGTCACTTTCTTGGTCCTCTTTTCAGGTGGCAATGCTTGACGTCTGTGAGCTATCAGTTATGTTTTGTACGGATTGTGCATCTGGAGCAAACTCTCCTGTCATATCTTTAAGCATTCAAGATATTTATGGAAGTACTGCTCCAGTAGACAGTCCACAAAAAGTAAGCCCCGATAGTTTAAAGAACACCATGGAGGTACTAATTATTTTAACCAAGGATGCACGTGTTACAATTGTTGATAGTACTACTGGCGTTATTATAAGCTCACAATCATTGTGCCAGAAGCAATCATCTGCAATTTCGATGTATGTCATAGGCAAGTAATTATCTTTCATCTCATTAAGAAAAACAATTCATCTCTCAATCTTATGTTGGAGTAATTCTGCATTTCTTGTTGGATTTTTAGATAGAAGTAATGTGATCTCTGGCACATCAGAAGAGAATTATTCCCAACATTCACCATGTAAAGACACAGACCCAAATGAGTCCGAAATTAGTGATAATCTTGACGAAAGCAAAACAAGAGTGGTTGATGAGCACCAGCCAACTGATGCATCGGACCTGCTTCTTTTGTTATGTTGTGAGGATGTCTTGCATCTGTATTCTTTAAAATCTATTATACAGGTGAGTATCACACATATGTTAGCTTGACTGACAATTCATCACATCTTATCTGTGTTGTGACCTTTTCCTTTCCTCTTAATTTAAGGGGGATAGCAAGCATCTTCACAAAGTGAAACTTGCAAAACAGTGTTGTTGGTCAACAAATTTCAAGACGAGAGATGAGAAAGCATGTGGATTATTATTAATTTATCAAACAGGGGATATGGAGTTTAGGTAGACAATAATTTTACTATTACTCCTACATTCCTTCTTCTTAGATACAAGTTTAAAAAAAATAGTGTTATTTTACATAATATAATGATGGGAAAATATACTTTTTGTGCCATGGTCTTTAATTTGCTAGAGAAATTTGCAGCTAACGTAGGATCTGAGTGAAGCATTCTCTTTTCTATATCTTCCTATCATTTTCTAACAGAATGACATTTTGTCAGGATTTCTGTTTTCAAATAGGTTTCCTATAGACGCCATGGATATCTCTAATATTTCAAACATACAAAATTCATACAGAACTTTTAAACAATATTCTTCAGTACCCAAACTTTTTTATCCTTAGACTTTCCATCCTCTCTTTTTTCAATTCTATTGTGTGATCCATCCCCGTTAATGAATTGGTAACAATGATTTCTAGAACAGTGGTATTCTCGTGCTGCTTGACTTCCATTGATATCCACATTCCTCGCCACATTTCAGTTTCAAACTGTGGTTGACGGCTTGTTGCTTTCTCTGTCATCCTCCCCTTCTCTTGCAACTGATGAACATTCCCTGCTGATCAACTATCATCCTCATCTTTATCGTACCCATTCACGTATTCCTTGGCCTGTTTTCACCTTTAGATTGCCAGGTAGTAGGTATGACAATAGAGAGAAGATCCATGATGGAGGTTAGTAATAGGGTACTTTTGGTATGTAAAGTGATGTTTCTGTAAAAGTTCACATAGATGATATATATGTGAAACTTGAAAGTTTTCAGTAATGTATATGTTGCTTCAAGATATGTTTTCTTGGAATTGGAGTATGCTTATTGATATATATTTGTTACTTTGTTAACGGATAGGTCTTTGCTGGATTTAGAAAGAGTTGGTGAGAGCTCCTTAATGTCGTTGTTAAGATGGAGTTTCAAGACCAACATGGATAAGACCATGAGTTCTTCTGGCAATGGACAAGTTGCTTTGGTAAATATATTTGCTTCTTTCTATACATTTGTTTCATAAAGTTTCAAAATTTTCTTTCTTCCAAACTTACATATGTGATATCTAGTTAATATAAAATATTCTGCTTCATGAAATTGTGATATTGAAGATTTTTAAGACAGTCATTAGTCACTTGAAAGCCGGTTTGCTTCTTCCAATCAAGAAAGATCCAGTTCTCATGAGATATGTTTGTTATTTTGCCTCATTTATTTATTTCCTCCTTAAAGGTATTTTGAGTTACTACTACAAATCCATGACTCGTATCTGTCTCTTTCCTTTCTCTAAATATATATTGAGATATAAAATCAAATGTATCATTCAAATGAACTGACAATCACAAGTTCGCAACTGACTCACCAGTATCAGAACTTTACATTTATAATATAAAGTGAACTTTGATGAACTGAAGGCGGTTTTGAGCTTTCTATCTGATGAAATAAACCTTTATTAGTTGGTAAAAGGACATATTTAGAAATAGGATTACTTGATACATAGTTCATGGTGCTGATTTGATTGTTTCTCCATTACTGTAAGGTTCATTAGATCCTTTTATCTTTCCATGTAAAAGTTGCTTAGCTCTTGCCCATGCTTCCTGCTTTCCGTCTTTGGCAATAGACATTAATTGGACATTCATTGCATCAGTTTAAAATATCACCTCATTTCCTCTTAACTCATTTATTTGGTTCTGCACTAGTAACCTACTATATTCTTTCTAGATTAAGTTGACGAAAATGATTTTTCTGCCATACTATAATACTAAAATATATGAAGTTTCTAACATAATATCAGCAATGGATGTACCGAATGCAGTACATTGTTTCTCACTGCCTAGCTCAGCGCTTGATGACACAGTGTCCTACCATTGCCATATGATACTACTCCCTTTTCTCAACATGCTGCTGTGTGATGGAAGAACATTTATTTTTCTAGCAGTTGTTGACTTGTCTCAGGCTAGTTCATAGTATAACATGGCAACTTTACCAGTAGGGTATACATGCACATCAAAATAATGGTGTGGCCCCATGGCACTGATGTTGTATGTACGACATGATATTCATGGTTGCTCCACACATACTGGTATTCTGTTTCATGTAAGTCCAAGCTTATCTGGACTTCTCATCCATGTATGTCGGGACATGATCCTAAAATTCATGTTCATGTGCATTTACCTTGAATGTGTAGTCTTCTCAATAACAAAGATTTCCCACCTAATGCTTTTCCTCTTGAAGACTGCTGTTAATTTCTTTCCACCCCTATTATCTTATAGGTGAGTGGTTCTGAACTTGCATTCATTTCTATTCTGAACTGCGAAAATGACTTCAGGTATCTTTCTTTGCATAAATTTTTGGAGGTGTGTTGTAAATGTGGGTATCGTCTTTCTCAATGTTTATATATGATAAATCTTAGGATTCCAGAATCTTTGCCATTCCTTCATGATAGAGTTCTTGCAGCTGCTGCAGAAGCTGCTATTAATGCTTGTACTCGTCAGAAAAAGAAGCAGGTTGGGCATTTTCTTCTTTCTTCCATGTACCATTATCTACTCGACGTTTTATCCTACATAAATGTTATAACTTTTCTGCCACAGGAGACAGGTCCTAGAATTCTTGGTGGTATCATCAAAGGACTTAAAGGGGGTAGAACAGAGAACTATGCCGATATTGCTGATAGGTTTCTCTACTATAGTTCCACTCAACAGTTGGAGGAGCTTCTTTCAAAGATCCCTTTTGTACAACCATCAATCACAAGTGACGGTGATTTAGGAGCTGATGAATTGAGCATTGGTTCTCTCTCAACACACCCTATATATATATATATATTTGTATGTCTTTGTGTATATATACATACGTGTCTGCATCTCTCTCAAACCATACTTCCATGCAGATGACATTGAGATTGATGATACAATACAAGCCCCATCAACTTCAACTAACATGAATAAAAAAAACAGAAGAGGTAGGGTGCTGATATCTCAAGTTGCAAGAACACAAAAACTTTCTGCTCCTTTAATTCACTTAGGTTTTATCTTATACCATAGACGCTGAGGAAAGAGAAAAGTTATTTGAGGGATCAAGTGATGTCACAAAGCCAAGAGTAAGAACGACTCAAGAAATCCTCACCCAGTATCGATTCGCTGGGGTAATTATTCTGGGCATGGTGAATCAGTTTTACTTTATTTTCTAGAACTGCTTATGCTGATGTTCCTCCCTTTACCAGGATGCCTCTGCAGCAGCAGCTCATGCAAAAGATAAGCTTGTACAACGGCAAGAGAAGCTTGAGGTAAGGGAGCAGATGACTTTATGTAATATTGAGATTAGGTTTTGTGTCCCCTAATTTGATTATGCAATTGCATGGATAAATGTTAAATTCTTCAGGAGTTCCTTTGGAGAATTTTAGGAAAGTCTCTAGTGTCCAGGTTACTATTAAGTATTAACAGTGAAGTTTCTCAAATATATGACCTTTGGTTTTTATTTGGTCAGGAAATATTTGCTTTCTTATTAGGAATGTCAATATATTGTCTGTTTTGGGTTCCTCATTTGAGTCAAACTATGTCAAAAGAGTTCTATCTTTGTGGTAGATTGGTTTAGGAAGAATTTTGATGTTCAGGTTTGTCTTTTGAGGCCATCTTGATATTTTTTTTCATCTATACATGGGAGATTTGAGAAACGGAGAAATAAGATTCTGTCATTTCTGGGGATTAATGAAACTTCATACTTACCTTAACCTGACACCATAGTTAAGTTCTATTCGGAAACCTTATGGCAGGGTACTTTTTTGCTCACTTTTGTGAAAGTCTTGGTGCAATTTCGAATTGTGAAAATTTAAACCTGCAGATCTGCTTAAATTTAGTGATATTTGCAGATTTTTAAGTAAATTTTCCTCTTTGGGCATGTAATTTTTTGTTACTAGCCGTTAAGTACTGCACCATGTTCTAGGTGACCCCAACTATATATGCCACTTAAAACTTTCATATCATGGTCATTTTGTTCTTGGAAGTGAATTCTGAGCTATTATAATAAAACAATTTCTTGTTGTTGTTTTTATTTTATCCTAATTGTTTTCTCTGACAAAGTGCATACTTTGGGTGATTGATGTAAGAACTTCTGATAAGTACTGTTTCTTCCAGAGATTAAGTCAACGCACTGCGGAGCTCCAAAGTGGAGCAGAAAATTTCCATGATATGGCTAATGAACTTGTCAAGGCAATGGAAAACAAGAAATGGTGGAAAATATGATGACAATTGTCAATTACAAATATTTAACTTACATAGGTACGTGATATCACTTGCTGCCTTGCTGCACTCCCGTAAAATGCCTCCATAGCATCATATTTAACACCATAAGTTCCTCTGGCTGGGTCAAAGGAACCTCCTCCAAAGATTTCCACCGCACAGTTTGTTTCTGGCAGTTACAATAGGATTATCGCATCTCATCGTATTTATAAGATCCAAAATGAGTTTGCTGGCTTTATATATTGGCAATTCTTTGAGGTTACATTACTGTCTGTGTAAAGTGTGAATAAAGATATATTGAGAGAGTGATAGATATCCATCCTGTGGAGTTGAATGAAATGTAAAAGGTCTTTGTTTGTTCCCGTGAGAAAAGTAAGAATGTTTTTTTTTTCTTTGCTTCTCCTTGGAATGTCCTGCCCCCAAAATATGGGATAGAGTTTGAAATTTTTACAAAGCTATGGAAAGGAAGCATTAATTGGAATTGGGAGTGATGTTATAGCTCTTTTGTTCCTAAAATTTATAAGCAAGAAGTGCATTCTTTTGTTTTCTTTCACATCCATTATCACCAGGTATGCCATAATTGCTATTCACCGCATTCACAGTTCCCGTTCTTTGGCTTCATGTATTTCTAATATCTGCATCTACAATTAATAAAATAAAGTTAGGTTTAAATTTATGGATTCTATGAAATATTATTTTTCAAAGGCTAAAATGAGTTCACATGCAACATCTTGATACAAAATTTTTATTTATATTGATTTCTTATTTATTATAGATGCTGTATCTTCAAACATATAAAACCAAACAACTCTTATAGTGTCAGTTTTTCTTTTTACCCCCCTTCTGAGAAAAATTTGTGATACCTTTTTATTGGTGCTACTTAATCACGTTTGCACCGTCCAAATAATGTAGACCTTTTACTTAGCTTGACTAGGCAATGTCATAGAGCATTACATTGCCTGTCTTAAGTTCTCACCTGGAATTCTTAAAGCCTGATAGCTACCTTTCATCTACTTTCTTGTCTCATACTGAGTTTTTGACCAAAATGGATCCTTCGCATAAATTATTAGTTACCAGAATGGTGCTGCTTCTAGAGTCGTGGGCTCTAATCCTTCCTCTTATGAGTGCTTATGGATATTTTTACCTTCTTGATATTTATTTTGTTATAGCTCAGTTTGTGTTCGTTTAAATGTGGGGTTTATATCTAGGATTGGCCTGCTACGTTCCCTCTTTTTTCTCGTGTATTAAATTGTAATCATTTGCTCGAATCTTATTAACATTGTCCTTCATTTTTTATAGTAACATATAAGCATTACGTTACAAATAATTTTCTAGGTTATTAGCTGTAGAGAATCAAGGCCCTTTAGCAAGTTTCATTATCTTTATTATTAAGTACTAATTAGGCTCTCTTTAATAGAGAAGGTTATCAACTTTCCTACTCATTTAAAACTTGGATTATTAAGTCAATATTAAAAGTCTGATGCAAGATGATGGGGACTTGACGCACTTTCTTCAGAAAAAAAATTTGCTAAGACGATTATTGTGCATCCTAATCAACACGTTTGTTTGCAATTTAAAAGGATTTGATGAGATACTTCTCCGGCGAAATGTTTGGCGATATTGAGAAGATTCTTTTCCTTTTAAAATTAAAAGTACTTTTCATTGACTTCAAAATTAAAAGTTTCTTTTTCATTTATAAAAAAAAATTTACCAAGATTATTCATGTTATTTTACATCTATAATTAATCGAACTCAGGATGTGAAGGGTGGAAGGCCATACAGCAGCTTTAGGTTTTGCTCAAAATTTAACTTTTTAATCTAGAAATTGTTTTGGAATAGGCTTCCTCATGGCCAGATCTTGGCTGAAACAAGGCAATGTAAGCTGCTATCAGCTCTCCATGGCCGACGATGCTACCCTTGTTCCACAATGCTCCTCCCTCAGTTATATAATCGACGTTATGTTCTGACACATTTGGAGCACAAGAATGCCATTTTATTTCTACTTGCTTTGGTACATTTGGGAACATTATCTACCTCTTGCCTTCATATCATAAAACCATTGCTCCCAGAACCATCACCCTTCCAATTATCCCTCACCTCATTCCTGAGAACCTCTCCCCCGGCAAGTTCCATTCCACATTGGCCATACAGGCGCTCACCATCAGAGAGGCTCTCCTGTACATTAGCCAAAAAGGTATCTTTCATTTGATTGTTGATAGCCAACTAGCAACTAGCTTCACCTCACTGAATATTATTAGTACCTTCTTGAGTTCATATTATTATTGTATTAAGTTTAAATATGTCTATTAAGAAGTTAATAAGTCAGTCGTTTGGTTAACTAATATGACATACCAATGTACTTGGGAAGCCAAAGGGGCTTTTCTTGATCGACTTATATATATATTATTTTTGGCATACGGTGAGTTATTTTTAAATAATAAAGCTTTATTTTTGTCAAAAAGAAAAGAAAAAAAAAGAGTGAGGGGATAGGAAGGGAAAAGGAAGTAAGGTTGCCTTGGCGTAAAGCAATCCTCACAAATTGACGGGGATTGGATAGCTTTTTGAAAACTTTATCACAACTAATAGGATCCTGCCACATTGGCAGATGCTATCTCCTCCCTCTCCATGCTCTTTGCATGGCTGCAGGAGATCCTAGTGAGTATTAGTGCCTCTGTATGCACCACGAGGGTCTTTTCCCAAGCACACACACAAATAATTACTTGCATAAATTTATATATATGTGGACAAAAAGCTACTCCCTAAGCAGGTCAGATTGCTCGGCAATTGGGGATGGGGATGGTTGGACTGCATTCGTGCAATCCAGCCACTCTAAAAGCGGCTCGGCTTCTCCGTGATCAAGGAGAATATGAATTCAACTTCAATCCTAAATAATATTATAGAGAAATTATTTGGTGGCCGGTGGTCGGTGGTTTTATAGTTTGACTCAATTTGGTTGATGGCTCGGCACGGTTAGTTTGGAGGAACAGTTTGACAACGCAATAGCTTAGAACAGATTTCGATAATGTTTAGTTCAAAATAATTATTTAGTGATACATATAGTTTTGTCCGGCAAGTAGCTCATGAATAATAATAAAAATTAAAAACCCCGTCATGATAGTCAAAGGTCACAGTGCAGCCACGTAGGTTCCTCCTCCTTGGTCCGCTGTATTTGTGGGACCCAAGAGTACGCTTTGGTGGTCAGTAATTAGGATACGAATCTGGGTACTTTTTCCTCTTTTCTTCTTTTGGGCAAATACAATACTTATTATAAATTCCAAACAGTATTTATCTAAAATATTTAATACAACGAGTTTTTGACCAACCTAAACTTTGATTACCAAAATAAATTATACCCAAAACAACTTAAAATACGAAGAAGAAGGAGTGTTTAAAAGTGATGAGTTTTTAAGAGAAAGAAGTTACTTCATCTATTTATTAGACATAATAAATGGGTTTCTTTTTAAAAAAATATTATATATAAAAAAGAGATTTTTATTTATAAAAACTTAAAACGGAAGGAATTCAGTATTATAACTGAGGCGTTAATAGAGATTGAATGCTGATAGATTTAGTATTAATAGAGTGAGGGTTTATCACTTTTAGTTGTAGTTAAAATGCAGATAAGTTTAAACGTTTATATTTCGAGTTCGTGAGAAGGAGGTTGACATAATGTTTAAAATGAACTATTTAGATATTAAGTTGGGAGATTGAGATAAACTGTTTTGAGTACATGAATTAACGCCTGGTTACGGGTCACACACGAACACGGTGAATCTAACAACCCAACCAGGAGGCGATCTCTATTCTCATGGTCGTCGTGGCCTCACCTTTAGATTGGTGTATAAATCTCCGAACCTAATCCACGTCGCACACCAGGAAACGTCTTGAGAAATAAGAGGGGGGGGAGAGAGACAGAGAGAGAGAGAGAGAGGAGAGGACCGAAAGGAGAGGCCCTTAGGAGAGAAGGGCGAACTACCTCTAGATTCTAATCTCTTCTCCTCCTCCTGTTCTCCTCCTCTTCTTTCATTTCTCTAAAACCCTATTGGTAAGTAGGGAAGGAGGAGAAGAAGAGAGGTCAAAGGCGCCGCCTTTGGGATAAGGAGCATCCTTTGTTACAATGGCGAGTTGGGTCCTCTCCGAACGCTGTGGGTTGAGGCCTCTCCCGGCGATTCCTCCTCGCGTACCCAACTCGCGATTTCAACAACCCATTAGCGTGAACCCCTCAAAGAAGAGGATTCTACCCTGCAAGCCAATTGGCTTTGGTGTTCGAGCGATTCAGAGGGACTGGAAGCTCCGTGTGAGCGCGCCATTGAGCGTGGCGCCGTTCGAAGAGGAGGCGGAAACTAAGAATTGGGTCAACGGGGATGAGGAGGACGAGTTTGATCCTGGGATGCCGCCGCCTTTTGGGTTGGCGGAGATCCGAGCGGCTATTCCGAAGCGTTGCTGGGTTAAAGATCCATGGAGATCTATGAGTTATGTGGCTAGAGATGTGCTTGTGGTTCTCGGTCTGGCGGCGGCCGCTGCCTATATTAATAGTTGGGTAGTGTGGCCGCTTTATTGGATTGCACAGGGAACGATGTTTTGGGCTCTATTTGTGCTCGGCCATGACTGGTACGTATAAATTTGTTCAAGAATCAATCTTTGTTGTTGATTTGCTCTTTTGCTCTGTTTTCTGAATTGAAAATTGAAACTTTTGCAGTGGGCATGGAAGCTTTTCCAGTGATCCAAAGTTGAACAGTGTAGTCGGGCATTTGCTCCATTCTTCTATTCTTGTCCCTTATCATGGATGGTATGTTCCCCTCTTCTTCATCTGAAGTAGGTGTGCTTCTTTTTTCAGTGTCCAATTAGTGATGAACATAATGCCTGTTCTTGTAGGAGGATTAGCCATAGGACTCATCACCAGAACCATGGCCACGTCGAGAACGATGAATCATGGCACCCGGTGAGTAGATTGCTCCTCTTCATCTTCGATAATTTTCGATGGATTCTTCGAACAACTCAGTTGATGGGTTTCTTCTTCTTGTTTTTGATGGTAGCTACCGGAGAAGATATTTAGGAGTTTGGATACAGTAACTAGGAAGCTACGATTCACCTTGCCTTTCCCAATGCTTGCTTACCCTTTCTACCTGGTATGCATCTGAAGTCCAAGAAGTGAATTATGAGTACTAATTTTTTTTTTGCTTTAGCTTTACTTTGTGCTATAATTTCTGCAGTGGAGTAGGAGTCCAGGGAAGAAAGGTTCACACTTCCACCCAGGTAGTGATTTATTTCTTCCAAATGAGAAGAAGGATGTGATAACATCAACTGCATGCTGGACGGCAATGGTGGCACTGCTTGCAGGTTTAAGTTTTGTTATGGGCCCTCTTCAGATCCTTAAGCTTTACGTAATACCATACTGGGTATGTTTGTGTTGCCCTTCTCATCATAGTCAGAATCACTAGTATAGTCTTCCAGTTGAGGATTTTGAAAATGTTTGTGGTCGTGTGCAGATCTTTGTTATGTGGTTAGATTGTGTGACATACTTGCATCATCATGGACATGAAGACAAACTGCCCTGGTATCGTGGAAAGGTATAAGCTCAGATGCATGTGTTGAATTATGAATCTAGCAATTCTAGATTCATATTAGTCCCTTATTTGTTCAGAAATTGATATCTTCTCTAGTTACTATATGATGCAAGTACCTATATATTTGCTCATTATTAATTTATGTTCCTGGAGGGGTAAGGCAAGCACTAGAACATAAAAGCACTCTTTGTTATTCCTGTTTTGTCAAACTTGTCTTACTTAAATGTCTCAAATTTCAAGGTGGACTTTTGTCTGAATTTGCACCTTCTCTTTTAGGAATGGAGTTATCTAAGAGGAGGTTTGACTACACTTGATCGTGATTATGGATGGATAAACAACATTCACCATGATATTGGGACTCATGTGATACATCATCTCTTTCCACAAATACCACATTACCATCTAGTCGAAGCAGTAAGTAGCCCTTGTATCCTTATTCCTTTGTTCTGCATAGCATCTGAACATGTCTTGCTTTTTCTAAAGCTAACGAATCTTTATCGAATTACCAGACTGAGGCTGCAAAACCAGTGCTCGGCAAGTACTACAAGCAACCAGATAAATCTGCACCTTTCCCATTTCACTTATTTGGGGTCCTAGTGAGGAGTTTACAACGCGATCATTATGTTAGTGACACTGGAGATATCATCTACTATCAAACTGACCCCCAATTGAGTGGTGCTTCACAGATTAAGTCATAGTGAAGCTTATATTCTATACAATTGCACTGAAGTCTGCTGATTCTGAATTGATCCAACCCTATGAAAATTATAAAGCCCGACTTCTGCTGCAGCTCCAGTCGCAGCAACTCATTCTTTCTCCTTCCTGTCCCATGGAAGAGATGAAATATGCTTTCTTTGGATGCCAATTTGATATGATTTTAGAATGCAAGATTGTAATCTGTTATGCTTGAAAGAGCAGTCTTCTCCGGCATAATGTACTACGATTCTTTTAGCTCGAAGTAAGAGAAGAGTAAAAGAAGAAAATTAGTTTTTTACAATCTTTCTTTACCTGTTTGCTCTGGCCTGTGGAGAATGTTTGAGCTTGGTAAATTTACAAGGTTGTTAAATAGAGCAATTGGGTACCTCTTGTGATAAGTCATCCAGATGATGTAACTATGCTGTCAGCTGCAATAGGAACCATCTTTTTCATACAATGCTCTAGTGTGGCTAGGAATAATCTTAGTGCATGTGGTGCAGCTGCATTATTGTTGACCTAGCTTGGTGGATACTAATTGCATACGAATGCCGCTCATTTCCTGAATACTATTTGCTACCAACCTCTAGTGAATGTTACCTGTCAAAGTGGTCAATTTGTTGATGTGATGGGTGATTGCCTCTTCAAGACTTCAACTTCCTGGACTGGTAAACTTTGTCTTCTGTTTCAAAGAATTAGGCTTATTCTTAATCAACGATGATATCAATTGAAAACCCAAGACTTCAATGTGGAGATATTTGAATTAGATACTAATAAGTGATCATTTTAATCTGAGTATGTGCGGCATACAACTGACCATGAAAAGAGTAACCTATATCAGCTTCATTCAAACCTTCCATCCGATCATTCTTGCATCTCTTCTTTCCTTATGTCTGGCTTCTAGTCCAAGCAACAAGAATCAAAAAACTTTTGTGACCACTTGCAAGTGAGGCTATAAAGATTTTCTAGCAGCTTAGGAGGATGAAGCAATACTTCTTTTCGTAGTTACTGCTGTAGGTGGCAAAGTTGCTATCACAATACTATCTCAGGCATTTTCCCCAAAAATAGCTCATAAGTAAAACACCATCAAATAATGTGTGAAAAAAAAAGCCTGAAAAGCAAGATGTGTTCCTTTGACATGTCATGCAACAGGTATTATCTTCTCAACTTCGTTCAATCCAAAGATCTGTTTGGAAACTTCCTAGCTCATAAAAATCCAACAAATCTTAGCAAACTGAGCAATTGAAAATGAAAATTTTTAATTCTAGTAGTACTCACAAGCATAAACAAGAGAGAAGTCTAGAGCTAAAACAAGAATCAATTGTAATGTCTTTATGCCATGCGTTTACAATCCCTTACCTTGTGCTTAAATTGGTGCCCTGGACCTATTACAGTAATCACAAAAGTTTCCATGGAACTCATGGACCCTTCAAGCTTCCTGCGATCTGAAAATGGATGGTCTGTATAAATGAAAAGCCAAGAAATTTCCCCAACAGTTTACTCCAATGAAAAGAATGAGTACTTCTGATGCTGAGAACAAGTAAAACTATTCTTGCAACTGGTCCAAACTGCCAATATAGTTTTTTAAGTTATACAGCTTTTGTCGTAATAGTACAACACAACTTTGAAGGCAACATTCATCTAGAAGAGGCACCTAACTACACAGTTGACACAACATGAACAAAGTCACAAGAATGTCATCAGTAACCACCAAAGAAACATTGAAAGATAGCTTGATCCTACTGCCTTCCTTTCTTTGAGCTGCACCTTGGGCATTTATATTGTTTTATGCTCTCAGCTTTTGCAGGAGTTATCTTCACACACTTCCCATGGAACCACCTTTCGCACACATCACACCCGATCCAGAATTCATCTGCACTATAATTGCCACCGCAAGCCCCACAAAGGGTTTCACTGTGTTCATCGTCATCTTCACCATAGGCATCATCGACCATCTTCGTATTGCTCTTTACTTCTCCATCACTTGATCGCTGAGGAAACAAGAGTCATTTGCTACAGTTATCTGATTCTGTTACCAAAGCATTTAAAAATGTTACCTTTGTTGATAGCTTAGATTTACTTCCACTATCTATGCCTGACTTCTCTTTTGATTGCCTTCTGTTCAGTACCACTTCAAAAACAGTTGGAAGCTCATTGATCATGCTAAATAAACGTTTCCTGTTCGTTTGCAAGAGAGAGAAAGGCCAAGTTAATTTAAAGAAAGGATAACAAGATTTCTTATAAATAAACAAAAAGAAAGAATAACATGAGAACAAGCTATTGCTGCCCTAACAACAGCTCCTACATTAGACCTTTCAACTAGCCAAAGGAAAAGGATAACTAGATTAAGAAATGGATTGAACTTGGATATTTTGACCACTTCAACTATCACTCCCTATCACTTTTGTTCTCTCAAGAAAAAAAAATTACATCCCCTAAATTATCTAATTGTATCATATAAGCCCTCTCGTTAAGAAAATTATTAAAATTTGACTAACTAATTAGATGGATAAAAATAACCTAACTTTTTCTTTCCCTCTCCCATTAAAAGTGGAATTTGAAGGAATTAGAGAATACTAATTTCGAATTTAATATTTGAAAAATTTGTCATAGGAGCTACTAAAAGAGAAGATAGAAGGATATAGAAGGAAGACCGACACTTTTGTCTATTTATTAAGTTAGTAAATTTTTTAAGATTATTTCCATTGGATTTCTAATGAAATATTGATGGAGGGAGTTTAGTGATATGGTTAAATAGTTTAGAGGATGTATCTTCCACTTTTTTCTTGAAAGAGTAAAAGTGATACATAGCGATAATTGAATAATTAATGAGGTCAAAATGTAATTAACTCTTAAATTTATAACAATATTCAATGATTGCACAACTCGTTATCACGAGAATTTACTCATAATGCAAACCAACTAAGGAGATGATGTTCCTGCAAATACCACAAGAATCTATTTATTTCCATACTAGAGAAGACTTTAATTCTACAAAAGAACAAGCTTAAGAGACACAGTGATGTTCTGTGCATAATGACATAATGCATTTGAGAGTTATCACAAGTAAAGCATCTCCCCCTTAACAGAAACGTGAAAACATGTTCAAACAACACAAACCCATTTTACCTAATGAAAGATGCACTTAAGAGTTATTATTCCCTTTTATACATCAGTACATCACATTTACTGAACTTCAGTGTTCCCAGACAAGACAATACAATAAACAACTCCAAATTATATATCGTTTCAGACAAGCTCTAGTCCAGCTATATTTTGAACATATTATTGTTTAGCAGGAAGTCCTGTATCACTAGATTTGGTGAAATTCTTTAGTCACCAAACCTTAAATAACGGTTCTGATTTCCCATTTCTTACCACTGTAACCTTTAGGGCCAACTGATGTGAAGAATGAAGATAAGAAAACTGAGAAGATATTCTCAGATTCCTCAAACATAGACATAATCAAGTTAAACAGGCAAAGTTCGAAGCCATCGGTAGTAAAATCTCAATAAAACAAAATCAAATACTGTAGGTTTTCTATAACATAGAATGGAACCATTGGTTGCCTGAACAATACTACCAGATATCTACAGTTTCCAATCGCAATACTGACAGCGGTGCGGATTTCGATGCAAAAAGTTTAGACTTGTGAATTTGAACTACCAAGACGAAATCTTTTCTTATCACACCAATATATTCTATAACAATCTTCATCAAATCGTGGAGTACAATAAGCAAAATCGCATCTTCGTATCTTGACACCAGATTAAGATCACAAAAGTTCAACAAAGAACCTACTTTACCCAAAAAAGATACAAAGAAAAAATACCTCTCATTCCGGTTCAGGGGCGCCCCGAGATAGAACGCAACGGAGAGAAGCCACGAATCACTATGCACAGCAACGAGCGAGAGCCAATCCTTTCGGTTCATCCCATCCCTCGCGAAGTTGATGCCGAGGGCCGGCTCCGGTAGCTCCGGTGGCACCTCCTCGGCCGGTAAGTTCACCTCCCACGAGTCGTTGGGGTGACCGTACAAGCACAGGTTTTCCTTATCTGCCAAAAACCCAACTGAGAAAATGCCGGAAAGAACCAAATTAGCAACAAAGAGAAAGAAACTGACCTGGATCGCACTGCGCGTAGAAGTCGTCCACATCTGAGAGGAAGCATCGAAGATATTAGTAGGAGATCGAGATTAGAGAAGGAGAAAGGGGGGAGAGTTGGGAGAGGAGACCGTGGGTCAGGGCACGGACGATTCCGGCGCGGCGGGAGCTGAAGTCCTTGAAGATTTCTTCCACGGTGCGAGGAATGGAGGAGATCGAGCCCACTTCCATGGTGAAAGACGAGATCGGTTAGTCGAAGGAGAGGGAGACTTTGGTAATTCGAACTCTCTTTTGTTTTTTTCTTTTCCTTTCCTTTTTGGGTTTTTCCTGCTTATTATCCCCAGAAGATTTGCATAAAAAGACAGACTACTAAACCATAGATAGGTGCTGGGATGCAAAACAAAACGAAAAGGAAAGGAATTTTGGTGCAAATGCTCCATTAACATCCTACTATATCAAAATATTTATTAGTTTACCTACATATTTTGCCTAAACAACAACTAATAGAATACGTAATATTGTATCACTTTAAACAAAATAAAAAATAAAGAATCTAAAATATCCGTTGTTAAAATAAAATAAAATATCGGCAATATAATTTTTAAATTATTCTAGGTAATATGCATGGTCAGACGTGAATAATAATAAGACAACTTCTACTGTGTTTTGCTGACATAATCTATTTTAGATCTCAGCAGAGATATTTTTCAGGAATTATAATAAAAGCGAAAAATATAGGGTGTTTTTAATAAAGTTTTTTTTTTTTTTTTTAAAGAAAGATTAAAGATCCCATGAAATTGTTATTGGATCTATACCGGGTTCGGATCATTCATCCAACACGACGATATCCGTTTCCTTAGAAGTTTAGTCACGCGAGCCAACCTTTTATCGGCTTCTCTCACTGCATACGACCAAAGTCAAAGCCAATTATATGTCGCCACGAAGACAAAGCACTTCAATTGTTAGTTAATCCGGAGGAATACCAGAACGTCCCCCCCACCTCTTCAAATCTAAGAAACGGGCCTCGGCCAAAACCCTTTTCCTTCCTTCTCTGATCCCCTCTCCGCTTTCTCTCACACCCCCGCGGTGGTCTCCACTTACGCTCACTGACTCGCATCGCACTATTGACTCGCCCTTCAGGAACAGGATTCTCTCGTGGGATAGGAGGGACGGTGGGAACGACGATGACGGCGGCCATGACGACGACATCGAGTTGGGGCGAGCGGGCGGCGGGTTCACCCAGCGAGATCCCTTCGAAGCTGAAGCAGCTGCGGCAGTTGAAGGAAGTAATATTTCACGGCGACCCGATGCTTCTCCCTCGTTTCGTGCCCCGACTCGCCGAGTTGAAGGCCGATAAGGCCAGCCCCGTGCGGAAGCTTGTCGCCGAGTAAGCCTGCTTTCTTTTGGTTCTTCAACTGTTGGGTTAGGGTAGGAATGAATTTGTTGCCTTTACTTCTTCGAGAAAACTACGGTGGTACTTGTTAAACTTCATAATGGTGGCACTAGAACAGTGCCTTAGGCAGCCCTTCTATATGACTTGCATCATTGGTGAATATTCTTGTAGTCCATGTAAAATGACATTTGACTAGTTGAGAATAGCAGGACAAGAAAAAGCCTTTGTGAGGCTGTTTGTTTTCGTTATTTAGTATTTGGCATTTGGCATTTTGGCTAGAGCCTTTTTGAAATTATAAATGTGGAGCCTTATTTGATGTTGAGATGGATATAATGATTCTTTGACATGCCTAGAGGTAGCTTTTTATGAGGCACCTAATAAAATGGTAAATATACAATATTCTGATACTAGGTTTGTGTCAAATAGTTGTGATGCATCAGATTCTTAAGAATTAAGCAAGAAGTAACTTTTAGTAATTGGAGATGCATTATTTTGGAACTAATTCCTCATCTTGTGTATATCATAAAACATCTGAATTTATTCTTCCTTAATCCCAACACTTTCATAATCTCTTAAACTCGCATGCTTTGTTATTCTTTTTGTTGCTTCCATTTTATCTTGTAGTGCCTATATGATTGTTCTTTTTATTTAAGGTCTTGAACGTTGCTTTGATGTAGGATGATTGGTGATATTGGAGTGAAGCATATGGAGCTTCTACCTGAAACAATACCTTGTCTTATATCCTTTTTGAATGATGAAACCCCTGCAGTCGCTCGGCAAGCCATTACAAGTGGGACTTATTTATTTCGTAGAGTATTAGAAAAGGTTGTTATTCAGGTAAAATCAACGGCATAACAGATTTTACATATTTGCATGTGTAGGTGTTTCTTATATGGGCTGTTTTTTTTTTCGTATTCTTGCTAGATAATCATTTCTAGTTCCATATGCATTTCAGTTGATTAATTTTAGGAGAACTCAAGATTTAAGGATCTCTTTGTGGTATTTTCCGCTTTTCCATGAGTACTTTACGTTAGGAAGTAGTAATAAACTGTTTGAGGTCGCTCCAATGAGGTCGACAATGTTTTACGGGGCTGTCTATGATAAAGCTATGAATGCTAGGACTAAGAGCTTGCCATTGCCTTCTTTGTCTTGTTAAATGTTTATTAGTCTTATAATTGTTTTATTTCATTTTGTTGTAATTTTATTGGCCGTTTACAAATAAGAAACAGTTAAAATGCTTTGCAATATAAATGAAAAGGATTAAGGTGGAGAGCTTGGTGAAATGGGTATAAAATCTTATACCTGATCCAACTGTGAAATCTTGGCTAAATAGAGAAATATTGATCAGAATGATAAAAGCCACTTTGTGTAAAGGGAATGTGGCTGGATTATCCTTAAGAAAGGCCTTTTCTTATCAGTTCCTTTCTTTTTCTATTTTTTTTATGTCAGCTTTATGACTCTGCTTTGTCCATGCATGGCTATTGAATTTACATAAACTAGCTTTGTAAGTCTTTCCAGATGTATTGAATGGAATTTGTAGTTTGGCTCCTCCTCAATGTTCTCATTGATTAGCTGTCAGCCAACATCAATTCCATCCTTCTCATCTAGTCTTGGTACTGTCATTATCTTTTCTAATAAATTATATTTTTGGGTTCTTGTTTGTTTGTAGTAGTAGAAATAAGAAATGCATTTCACATGTTATATCATTGCAGGTTCCCGATGCTTCAAATTTTATCATGGCACTATAAAATTAAGCCATATTTATGAAATGTACCTAAGGTAGTTCCAATTTAAGCATGGAAAAACTAGATGCATTTTATATCACTTCAAACTATAGAACATGTAATTCCATTTATCAAAATTAACAAAATTAAACTTTTGACTTCTGCAGGCGGAGAAGAAGCTTAATTTTTTATTCAGATATGATATACATGATTTATAAACAAATAATACTACACTACAACTGTCAGCTGTTTAACTGTTCTCAATTGCATGGATATTTATGAAGAATTTTTGGATATCATACTTCATTTGTTGGCCTATATTCAGGGTTTGTACTCAAGTGAAATTGATGACTCACTAAAATTATCATGGGAGTGGATGCTTAAGTTCAAAAGTTCAGTTCTAGCTATAGCAGTCCAGGTATGCTTGTTCCTGTTCATTGACACCTCATTTGGTCTCTTTGATCTATTTGTCCTCTTACAAATTGTGGAACTTCTGAGTCAGCCTAGTTGCAATGGAGTTAAGTTATTGGCAATTAAGTTTGTGGAAGCAATGGTTCTTTTATATACGCCTGATCCCAACATTTCTTCAGATCCACCAAATGAAAACAATGATGGTATATGCGCTCATTGACTTAGAACAACAAAGTTACATTATCTTATTGCTATGGTGTCACTTGTATTGACTGTGTATAATTGATTCACATCTCGTGACCTTCATCAATTCGGCGTTGTGGACATTTTGTGATAGGATCGGAGTTTAACATATTGTGGTTAAGAGGAGGTCATCCTTTGCTCAACATGGGAGATCTTGCGATGGAGGCCAGCCAGAGCTTGGGGTTATTGCTTGAACAGCTTAGGCTCCCACAAGTGAAATCCCTTGGCACTTCAATGACTATTGTGTTAATTAACAGGTTGGCCTTTATATCTTTGTTACTTTCTTTCCATATTTTCTTTTAAGATCTTTCTAGCTAGGAAGGCTAATCCATTTTATTATCTGCATAATAGAAGGAAAATAGTTATTCCTTAAGGAGCCTCTTTTAGAGCGTGCAATGGCTTATCTTGTGTGAGCATTACCACTATAGTATGTTTGGAACAACATTTATCAACTTCATTGTTGTTTTGTTCTTTATACATTTACATGCTCCATCAGCAACAATGAGGTTGATTGCCATTAAGGCTTCTTGTGAACCTATCTATATTTGAATTTTTTTTTCTGGAAATTATGTAAATCACTAAAATGTGAGCATACAGTTCTGACCACTTTGAAATCCAGTGGTTGATTTTGCAAAATTAGTTGGTCTGAAATGTTTGTATCATCTTTTTTCTGATATATTTTCGTCCATCTTGACTTGTCATATTAGGATGTGTAGTAGCATTTGTAATGGGAACTTAATAGTTGATACTGTAATTACTAGTTAATAACTAAATGTGGTTTTGTGATATTGCCTATTATTTTCTCTCTTTTTTCCACCTCTTTATCAGCTATGGAACCAAGATTTTACTCTTGGACTTCTTTGAATTTGTTTATTTGATGTACTTGCTTGCAGTTCTAGACTTATAGTAGCACTGCCATTTATGGATATATATTATATAATTCATGTAAACAAAAATGAAGTAATCTTCATGTACATGCACGGGGGAAGATATAAAATTTGTTTTCTATTCTTGCTTATTTTGTTCTCTTCGTTTTCACGTTCCCTTTTCATTTGATTTTTTTGTTGATTAATACTTTTGATCAGTCTCTCAGCTATTGCCCAGAAAAGACCTTCCTTTTATGGACGTATATTGCCTGCATTACTCTGTTTGGATCCAGCAAGTTCTATCATCAGAGTGCGAATCCCTGGTGCTCACCATGCCCTGAAGAATGCCTTTGTGGGATTTCTGAAATGTACACATGCAAGTGCTGAACCGGTAATTTGTTTATTTTCTCTAGAGCTTGATGCTAGTTTTCTCTGGTAATATA
This sequence comes from Typha angustifolia, assembly GCF_048772165.1. Classification (NCBI taxonomy): domain Eukaryota; kingdom Viridiplantae; phylum Streptophyta; class Magnoliopsida; order Poales; family Typhaceae; genus Typha; species Typha angustifolia. The sequence goes on along the minus strand of NC_133252.1, from coordinate 951,135 downwards.
TTGTAGTTGAAGAATATGAGACTTGAACATTAAGTGTTTCCGATCTAGGGCTTTTCCACTGTGTTTGTTGCAACTTGGTTCTAATGCCAAGATAACTTTCTCTTTAATCATAAGTTTTTTTTCTCCCCCCAACCCCACCTATCTTGTTGTGGTACTTTTTTTGTGTAGCTAACTTGTCCTTATAAGGAGAAAAATGTGAGCTTATCCAACAATAGCTGTGCATGCTGATGGTGTATCTGCACATGGCACGATGGGTGTCACACGACACCCCTTCTAGCAGTTTTTCTATTCGCCATCGACCTCATCGTCGAGCTCGCCGCTCGTCGCCATCCCCGTCTCTCCCCAAGCTTGAGGCACCATTTGCATCCGTTGGTTGCCCGAGCCCGAGGAGGAAGAAAGGGGTAGTAGGTCGAGTTGATTAAAAACTTAAGTTGCGGATCAGGACGGCGGCGAGCGGCGACAACGAGTAGGGAAAGGTGAAGGTGAGTAGTCTCCCTCATTTTTCCTCTTCCATTTTTGCGGCACGGCCGACAATTGCCATGGCACTTGCCCTGCCGACCGGTGGTTAGCACGGGCTATGCCTGTGGCACGACCATCTTTGAGCTTAACAACTACTTATGCCTATGAAAAGTGAAAACAGTGTGCCTTACGTTTAGTTTCTGATTGTATTCAAATGCATCTTTTCTTGGTTTACATACTCTATTTGTATCCTCTAGAAAAGAAAAGAACATATTTGGATGCAAATTCTCTATATCCTTTGACAGATTATTTTAGGCATTGCCACATTTTGCCATAGCTTTTGGGATGGACATATGATTGTTTTTGAAAATCTGTTTAAATGATAATTAGAAACTTATATCCTATGATAAGTGGCAGGTCTAACAGGTGCCACCTTTTTTCTCTTCAAGTTTCACTTGTACATCTGATGCCAGAGTTAGATGTAATCGATAGTATGATATTTTATTTCAAGTTGATTCTACAATTGAAATTTATTCCTCCTTTTCATGATGCATTTGCATTGGTCATTTTGAATCACAATTGATAGTCTTACCTTTTCCCCTTCTTTGGGTTATTTGTCCTCATTTGTGTTAAATTCTTTGTAAACTTGATCCGACTGAGGCAATTTTGAAGTAACTAGCTGCTTATTCTTCTTTTCTTTGTAGATCATCTTAAATTTAATTAGGACAGAAACAACCTAATTCAAGTTTCTTTTTTTATCTTCAGTGGCGTGCACGGTTGCTAGAAGCTCTAAAAGCTATTGATGCTGGTGAGTTGGCAGAACAGACAGCTGAGCTCAGTAAGAGCTCTGGAGGCCAATCTTTTAGTACAGAAGAAGCTTTACCAACAAGAGTATGTTGAATATATATTATATTTAATTATTTGTCTTCTTTATCCGGTCTTTCTGCCTTCCCTTCTTTTTAATCATGCTGAATGTCTATATCTGCCTATCTGGTATGTTTAGAGTTTAGAATGACTTTAAATAATTGCAGGACAACAATATATCATTGCAAGCATGTGAGGAGGCAAGCAGTGACCATGGGCGTAAAAGACATATGATTGAAGAAATTAGTGATGTATTGGAAGATGATGCCGTTTCTGGTAAAAGAATTAGGAAAACAATAACATTAGGTCGGGAAAGCGTGAACGGGACAATTCAATCAACTCCTGATTCAGTTGGCGTACCTTCTGTTAGTTCTGTTGCTTTTAGAGACGGAAATTCTGAAGCTGTACATCAACTAGTCAGTATGTTTGGTGCATTAGCCGCCCAAGGCGACAAAGCTGCTGGGTCATTAGAGATTCTCTCTTCAAGTATTTCCTCTGACTTGCTAGCCGAGGTGGTAATGGCTAATATGCAACACCTTCCATCGGCTTGTCCTAGAGAAGATGGAGTGGAAGAATGCATTGCTGGTAGGGGATATTCCTCTGGTCTGGTTGGCGACAGTCTGCCTCCTCTACAGCCATCTGCACTCACTTCAGATAATATTACCTTGTCAAGTTCATTTCCTCTGATAGCATCACTATTAAAGGTTAGGTTTTTAATTTCACATGATACTAGTGAAAGCTGGCTTTGAACTTATATAAAAGTGTTCCATTTTTTAATGACACCTCCTTTTTTCCAAAACTGTTTGTTTGTTATTTGATGTTGTTTTAGCTTTCCTTCACTTGCAGAAAATCTACCAAAGTGATGGAGAGCAAGTATTATCAAATGCTGAGGCAACTCTTGTAACTTCTGTTGCTGGTGCTGGTACTGGTATTCAAGCAGTATCTGTTAGTTTTAATGCTTCCAATTTACTGGTTTCTGCTGTTGAAGAAGATAGTAAGTCGGCTCTTCCATTAGATTTAGAAACATCAGAGAGTAAAATACCTGGTCTGGCTTGTACTAGCTTGTTGGATGAAATCCAAGAATCATCAGAAGCTTCTCATACTTCTAATTCTAAGTGGCAAGAAACAAGTACAGTGCCTAATGTCAGTTTAGTTAGTACATTACCTTCTGATGTTACTTCAACTGACTACTTGGCTACACATCCTTCAGAAGCCCAGAGTCCAAGATTAACTGTTTCAGATGCAAGCCAAGCACCCTCTTCAGCTTCTGTTGTTGTTAATTCCCAATATGTTCTACCAAAGTTGCATGTGACTAACATCAACCTTAGTGACGAAGACAAAGATTTTCTACAGAAAGAGGCTTTTGTGCGAATTATTAATGCGGACAAGCAAGTAGCAGTTTCTGCTGGATCACATGCCCGTTTTCCCTTGCTTGCTCACCTGGGTGTTGAGGTAAATACAATCTCTTATAAGCTTCCTAAGTTCCTTTTTCATTTTTAATTTCAGTATGTGGGTTTATATCAGCTGTTTTATATTCACAGTTAAGTTTTTTGATCCAGATTCTTTGCTATTTTGCCCCATGCTTTGTGCGATCAGCAACTTTTACCTTATGCAAGTAAATTATTGTCGCTATTGTCTCGATTGTAAATGAGTTTTCAAATGTCTCTTCCTACTATTTTTTTAAGGCATAATATTTACAAAATGTATTATTTACTAGCAAAAACTTATGCTCTTTTTATGATGTGCATTTCTTAGTAATTATCAAAGTATTCATTGTGTAGGATTCATATGTTTTTTTGAAGTCAACTTTGATGATTAGCTCAGTCTTTTCTTATACAATATAACAGTTAACAGGCTAGGCATGTAGTGTCATGGCCTTTTCAGGGTTATCTTAGATTAGCATGCAACAATGCTCAGCTTTTTTCAGGTTGAGTTTTGGTGCAAGCCCACAGGCAACAATAATCTTCCTTGCTTTGCTGGTGCATAAGCTGCTTAGGTTTAAAGAGATTCTCATTTCCCAGCATGAGATGGTGTGAATTAGCTGATCACAAGATCACATTATTTTGATTGTCATGGATCAATCATATGGATGATCATGTAACTGGCAGAGAAGTAGCAAAAGCTTGTACTGGCTATAGCCGGAGAAATTGGAAGATGCTATTTTGCTATCGAAATTCTCTATTTGTTGACATGAGATGTAGCATATGCTTGCAAGTTGCAATAATCTTTAACATATATAAAGTTCTTTCAGCTAGATGTTGAATTATTGAATGTACATTTGGTTTCTGGACATGCATATCCATGTTGGTTCTCATTGTTGTTGTACTTTATCTTGCAATGTTAGAGATTATTTATACGGTATAATCATTATGTGTACCGGTAGTGGCATTATGTTTGTTATTAGAGATTGATGTTCTAGTATATTGTATGTTGATCATCTTTGCTTGCACCTTTTAATTGATAAAGCACCTGTTTCTGTAGTTTCCACTGGCATTGGATGCATGGGAGCTTCTACAAAAGCATGTTCTGTCTGATTATATGAATCATGAGGTAACTATAACATTTATTTTGGTTACCACATTTTTCTGCTGCATTATATATTATATGCCTCCTTATATTTTTATGGAAACTAAGAAACAATTATCAAAATCATTCTTCCACTATTAAATGGTTAAAGTCCACCGACTTATTCTTTGTTGACCCCTTTGGTTGCTGCTTGTATTCAGATGCTATTCTATTAAATCAAGATCAATTGCATTTTATATGTGCATAAGCCTGTCGAGGGCTTTTCTTACGAATGTATCTTTCAATTGAAGGTGCAATAAATTTATCTGCTTATTTTTTTTTCACTTGATATAACAGTATATACATGTGAAAGTGATGCATATATAAAGACATGCAACAAAATAAAGCATCTCAACAAATTCAGCTGCCTTCTAGAATATTGCTATGGTCTGTTAATTGTTTTGGTCTTTATTTCTTGCCTCATGATTCAAATTTACTTATTGAGGTGATCTACTAACTATTTCTTCACAATATATGTCAATCGGGAGAATTCTCGTGCTAACCATATTATTTTCCCTGATGATATTTCCTTTTTCTTGCAAAATGCTCCAAGTTTCTGACTTCTATCTAATTCATTCAGGGGCACGAGTTGACATTGCGTCTCCTGTACAGGTTATATCGGGAGACAGAGCAGGACCAAGACTTCTTTTCATCCAGAACGGCTATGTCAGTTTATGAAAATTTTCTCCTGACTGTGGTATGTCTATTGTCTTGCTCTTCCTCTTTTAACTTCATTATGAAATGCATTCTTAATTCATATTATGTTTATAGGCAGAAGCCCTTCGTGACAAATTTCCAGCCTCAGATAAATCACTTGGCAGGTTGCTTGGCGATGCGCCATACTTACCTGAAGGCATATTGAAGCTGTTACAGGGCTTGTGTTCTCCTGAGAGTCGCGAGAAATATGATAAGGATTTACAAAGTGGTGACCGAGTTACTCAAGGTCTTAGCGCTGTTTGGGGTCTTATCTTGCAAAGACCTTCAAATCGAGATAGGTGCCTCCTGATTGCTTTGCAGGTACTTATGTTTGCACAGTGATGGAACTTATATAGGTACATCGACATCTATCTATCTATATCACTCTGACCAAAAGGGAACTTTTGATACATATCAAGCTATCAAGAATTCAAGATTCTCCACAGTACTTTCTTTCCTTGTTATAATACAACAATCACACAATATATTTAGAGTTGGTTATGCGGATCGTTTTCCTCCTTTCATTCTCTTATTTCTTATAAGTAATTTACCAACATTACTCCACATGCAATGAAAATTTTCATTTTATTACCATTAACTAAGTATTTTTTTTAGTTTTTAGGCTTCATATGTGAGTAATTAGTATTTTCTCATTTTTTTAAATTTTAGATATTTTCTGTATTTTTAAATAATATTTATAATTTTATGTAATTAAAAATAGTTCGATTCGATCCGAGCGGCCAATATGGCTGATATGTATTGTTTTTTTAGGAGGTCAATCCTAATTTTTTGAACTTTACTTTTGTCACTTTGAACTGTTATGATCATATAACTTATGCTAAATCAGTGTTGATGCTGCATCAAGCTCTGGAAGTTGATGCACAAGGCACTAGGGTGCATATCTATGTAATGTATTTACCGTCTGGTTTGAAAAATACTGTAAGATGAGTTCCAAGAAGTTTTTCTAAACTATAATCTTGATATCTGTGCCCGAGTGTTTTCTTCTGTAGACAATTTTACAACCTTTCTGAGTAAATCATAAAATAATTGAATTTAAAATATAAGAGTATAAAAGGTTTCTGTTTCTTCCTATGAACCTATCCTTATGATTCAGACCTCATTTTGTTTTACAATCTTCGTACTAGCATTTACTTTATTCAGATTCTACATAATAGTATTTTTGACAGAGTGCAGTTCATCCTGTGGAAGAGGTGCGAATGAAGGCAATTCGACTGGTATTCCTAAATCCTTTGCTGTTTGTAAAGGAAATTATTATTGGAGTACTTTTGTAATTCTGCTTATTTTCTGCTTACTCTCAGGTAGCAAATAAGTTATTTCCCATGGCAAGCATTTCAGAGAAAATCGAAGCCTTCGCTAGTGAAAAACTTGAGTCAATATTAAACGTCATTCCTGCAATGGAGTTAGCGGATGTGGGTGGATCTGCACTTGGAGTGCAAAAGGTTCATTTTGTATGCTCGCTAGTACTAGTCAACATCTTTTGTATGGTGGCATCGTATACTACTATGAATACTTTGGTCATTCTCTTAAGGATAATGTAGTTAAATAATGTTGCCTTATAACCAAAATGAATGTAATTTCATCACATATTAGGTTTAACTAATTGTTAGCACTTATGTAGAAAATCTTTCAATTCAATCTTAATAAATTGGTGTATGTATAGAAGTTATATAGAATTTCTATGGAATCAAAACTAGATATCAATGTCCCAGGTGTAAAAGTCGTTTCTCATGGTAATAGGAAAATGTTACCTATGATTCTTCATTTAACTTGAGTTACCTTACTTCCTTGTTGCGTATCATAATATCTGGACTTACTGTTCATCTGTTAAAATGTGCCTTTAAATAATACTTTATACCAAAGAATTGTCAGCCTTTTGCTCGAACTTCTTTTCTGTTTGTAGTAAAATGGGTTGGAGGAATGTTTCCAAATCAAAAGTTTTCCTGTTTGTTTTTATTTTATAATAAAAATGGGTCGGCACCTTGTGCTTATCGGCTCATCTGTACTGATGCAGCCATTCTTGCTAACAACTATATAAGCAATCTGCTATGGCATTTATTTTTCTTCTTATTTGCTTATTTCACATTTATCCTAAGGTCCTAAGCATTCATTTTCAATTTGTCTTAATCAAATTAGGATCAAGTGATGTAACTCGATACATGCATCAGCTGGTGCAATGAATTGGCCATTTAGTTGCATCAGCCAATGTTGACAACCAAAGGCCCCCTAAGATGCGTCTCAATTTGACTTGGCTTAGATCGATTATATAACTTGTGTATTTTACAATAATAATAATAATAATAATAATAATAATATAAACAGACATGCATATGTGATGTGTTTAGGTTTAGGCATCTAATACCTCAGTTAATGCACATCTTTCTCAGTTTTCATTCTTTCTCCCATTTACATGTGCATCTTTCTTCAAAGTATGCAAACCTTTCCAGGCATGCACAATTCTCCCCAACGACTCTCTCTCTCTCTCTCTCTCTCTCTCATATTATTCCTGAACTAGCACGGTATTAGAGCAACTCAAGCTCCTGCTCTCTAGTTCATCACGTGGTTGGGTTAAGGTTGAGCTATGCTCATGTTGATAACCAGAGGAGCTGAGCTCAACTCAGGTTGCTCTAGCTCATTTTTTTTTTTTTTTTTTTGCACCTGAAATTTAAACTATTTACCAAACAGTCACCTTGAAATGCAATTCTTTAGCCTCCATTAGTTCATTTCCAGCTGTGTGTAGTTTGTGTGGAACTATTCTTGTATAAGGACTTTGAGATTTTAAATTTCCCATAGTATGCTACTCTGAAGTGCTATAATATATATCCTGATTGATCATCTGTCTTAGAAACTTCTGCAGGAGGGTGACTTAGAAAAGTCCAATGATGGTAGTGAACATACTTCTGATAGCCAATTAGCCAAAAGTACAATATCCTCTTCAATAGCGGAGGCTCAGCGTTGCATGTCATTGTATTTTGCCCTATGCACAAAGGTATATGATTTTGCAGCCACTTTAATCCCTAAATGTGATTGTGGATTACATCCTTTTGTAAGTCTGTCTTCAAATTTTCCAGTGTCAATTAATCTGTCATTATATTTATATTGTTTATTTTGCAGAAACATTCCCTTCTCCGACAAATCTTTGCAATTTACAGGAGCATTCCAGAGGCTGCAAAGCAGGTTTGTGCAATTGACCTGCCTCTAGCATGTTTTTGATCCTTTTATAACGGGAACTTTCATATGCATTCTATCGTTCATGTTCTCCTAATCATTTACATTGTGCAGGCAGTTCACCGCCATATTCCCATTCTGATTCGTACTATAGGCTTCTCATCTGAACTCCTTGGAATTATCTCAGATCCACCAGATGGAAGCGAAGGGCTCATCATGCAGGTTCTGTAATTTGCTGTTCTGGTGTTGCTATCTTGGTCATTGTTATCTTAATTAGTCAATTTATTTCTTGTTATTGGTGGGATGCAAAATAATAGTTGAAACTTGAAATTAAGTACTCTGATAATTTTGCCTTTAATGTTGAAAAGCAATAGAAAAGGAGGGATCATATTTTTCTCTTGCTGTTAATTTTGCTTTGAGATGTTACTTCAGTGTCATCTGAACATCTCTTAAAATTTGCTGTTTGAAATCACTATTGATAAATTGAACTGACAACCGGAGATGGTTTTGTTGTTCATGTGGAAAACAGGGTTCCCTCCATGAAGCTTGGGAAGATATACTAGTATGGTTTATCAGATTTGACTGACTATTTTCATGGCATTTTAGCAGGTTTTGCAGACACTGACAGACGGGGCAAACCCTTCTCAAGATCTGATTTCTTCTGTAAAGAAATTATATTCTAAATTGAAGGTAGCCTCAATTGTCTTCAAGATGAAACTTTATTATTTCTTCTCTTTCTTTATTTGATATATGTTTTCTGGTTATTTGTGCAGGATGTGGAAATTCTCATTCCAATATTAACATTTCTGTCTAAAGATGAGGTTCCCTTCTTCTTTCCTCCTTTCTCTCTCAAATGATTTTCTCCGTCATTCTATCACATATAGCTGCATATGCATGTAAACGCATGCAAAGACACATGAGCAACTTCTCCCTTTCTGCAGTAGTTTCTTCTAATTGCATGCATATTCTCAGTGTTTATTGCTATCTTTAAATCACATTAAGTACATCTTCATATCAAATCTACAATGTATGTTTTATCCAGTTCAATTTGCCAACAATACTGCAATTGTTTCTTCTTTTTCCTTCTTGAAACTATTCTGCACATCTTTTCTCTAAAGGTAGTTATCCTTCATGGAAACTAATTTGTTTCTTGGTGTTAATGAAGCTAGTTGACAATTTGTAAGGAAAGCTAGATGTCTCTTGTTTTCTTATGTAATGTGAACTTATACATATCAAGGACAGTTCATTCTTGTGCAGTTGCATACTTGCATCAATCCTCAACAGAGACTTGCTTACTGTGAAAATTGCAAGCAGAACATCAACCAGTTCAGTAAAATGCATGCTTCAGTTGTAGTATAAAAAATTCCAAGAAAGTCATCAATCAGTATAGTTAACACATACATGCTAGCAAATCTAGATAAGGTAACAGTTTGACATATATGCTGTCACACATCTTTTCCATGAGGGTAATCAAACTTATGTTTCATACAAGAGGAATGAGGACAGAGACAACATTGTTTTTTTTTTCTAGGAATTTATTTGCTAAGCACTTGACCTGCTCTTTTAAAAATATTCCCTAAGACATCATACAACATAGTTAGGATGCCATAGACAAATGAGTTTACTATGATTGGAGTTAAGCTTTAGCCTTATAAGTTTGCCAACATTATGTTTGTCTTTTATTTTTATTTCCATTAAATGTCAGCAATTGTTAAGTACAAATCAAGAAGTAAATTACTAGTCATGATGGGCAAATTAATTGTCTTCCAAAGTTCTAGGGCTATGGTAGTGATTTTTTTTGTTTGAACACTACGATCTCAAGTTTGTGGATACTATACAAGCTAAAGTTCCCTCATGATGTAGCCTCCTTGCTGAATATCTTGTGGACTTTTAACATATTTGGCAATATGAGATAATAAGTTGACCAAAATACTTAAATTGTTAGATGATGGATTGATAATGTATATCATACCTTTAAGACACCCTGTCATGTACCCCCTACACTGCACGTAGATAGATGAAAGACAATAGCTAATAGGTTGTGAGACCCTTCATATCGTACAAAATAAAGATTAATGGGAGCTAGATGAGATTGAAGTCAAAACCTCTAGAAAATGTGGCTTTGATATCATGGTAGATACTCAATTGATTCAAAAGCTTAACTTACGTAATAAATTGACAATGCATATCGTACCTTTAAGAGGCAGAAGTATGCTATCTAGTCTTTCTTTCTAGATATGTAGTTATTAGATATCTTGAAATCCTTTTTGATTTTGGTAATTTTGTTTGAAGCCATTCTAGATATGCCTGCTTATTTTTTAGTATGTTCATTGCAAAATATTGTACCTTTTCATAGCTTTTTAAGTTCAATATTAATATATAACTATTTCGTCCTTTACGTCTGAATTGAATATCATACTAACTTGCTTTCCTCGAGTGGCTTGTAGATCCTCCCTGTCTTCCCCAATCTTGTCAAACTTCCACTGGACAAGTTCCAAGTTGCTCTCTCTTGTATGCTGCAGGTATGTTTCTTCATAGACCTGTTTATTTTTGCAAGTTCAAATGATTGTTTCTTTGATAAATCTGTTGGCCATTATGTTCTTCCACATTATATTTTGGACAATAAGTTTTAGAGTTTGTTTGTGCTCTTTGAAGTTTTGAGCTATTCTAAAAAACAATTCCCGATTGTATTTCTAGCTTTACCTTCATTTATCGGACAACATCCCTATTGCACAAGTTATGATCTATCATCAGTTATAGTTTTACTAGAATGGTGGTTGGACACTTTGACTTGATAACTCTAGCAGTATCTGCCTGTATATATATATATATATAAAATTTAACAGTAAGTGTGCTGTTCATCTATTCAATTGGGTCATACGGATGTGAGGCATACCAATAATACCTTTACAACCACACTATGGGAGTTCCTTCAGTTTGTCGACATGTGGCATCAGTAAACAACACCCAGTCAGCACAAGTGCACAACAATTATGGTTTATCATAGTAAAATATGCTATCTTAGATACTTATATTACCATGATTTTATAGTAGAATATGTCGTATTAGATTCTTCTGTCTTTTGTATGTTTTCTATTTCTTTTGGGTATTCAGTCCATAAAATTGCAAGTTGAGCTTGTCTCTACTCTTAGGCAGAATTCTGAGTATTGATTTGACCTGTAAATGATGCACTATAAATTGTTGTGAAAGGACTTATTGAACAGTTTGCAGTACCTTCAAATTATACATATTTCCTTGTCTTATAACAAACTGCTGCTTAGTTGTACACCTATGCATACTGACCTTGGTTCAGCTGCTCTACGGTTATAGAATATTCTCCTATCATGTGTATCAGGATTACATATCTACATATCATCTGGTGCAAGTGTATCTGTACTATTGTAATATTTAACCTCTTGCAACATTTCTGTTTTTTGAGCCATTTTAAAATGTTGTCTCATCCTTTGAAATAAATGAACCATTGAAGTACTGTTTAGTGTCTTATTCTTTTCTCTTATCTTTTTTCCAACACCACAGAATGTTTGCTTCTTTATCCAATGAAATTGCTACTGTTTTACTGGTTTACCTGCACCTCTCAATTTGTCTTTCATATAATGGCTCTTCAACTTGTTTTTTTTTTCTTCCTGGGGCTTGTTTTAGGGATCAGCGCAGAGTGGCCCTTGCCTCACTCTTTCTGAGGTTTTAATTGCTATTCATCGAATTGATCCTGAGAAAGAAGGAATTCCTCTAAAAAAGGTTGTTGTCCAATCTTTCTTTTCTGTTTATATCCTTTAACTCTTCCGGTTGCTATCTTTTTGTTAGCTAATCTTAAGTGATGTAGGTAATCGATGCTTGCTCTGTTTGCTTTGAGCAAAAGGTCTTTTCCCAACAGGTTCTAGCAATGGCGTTAAATCAATTGGTATGTCTCTCAGGATGAGGTCACCTGACATGATGAAGTCTTTTGCTGATAATATGATATAAACTTGAAAGAATTACTCAATTCTGCAGGTTGAACAGACACCTCTTCCGTTATTATTCATGCGAACTGTTATTCAAGCAATAGGTGTATTCCCTGCTCTGGTGAGTTCCTAAACAATCCTACTCCCATGTGGAGGTGTATAATATGCAAAATTGTATGGCATGTGCATCTCTAATCTATGAGCCTTTTTGCCAAATTGGAGAATTCTCAAGTCTTGCCCTGATTTATACTGGGTTAGGAGGTCCAATTTACCACTGTCGGCGGCTCATTGGCCTGGTGGCTTGCTGAGTACTCTTACTGTGCTGGTATATTGTTAGCACAGTATGTCGGCATGGATTCTGCCGCCTAACAATTAAAATCCTTGACATGGATGAACATTTCTTTTGTAAAAATGTTATGATTGTTCATATTTTTAGTCTTTTCTGGTTCAGACTTTTTATGTTACGAATGTAATACAATTTATTGTTGAGCTTATTTTCCAGGTAGATTTTGTGATGGAGATTATGTCACGGCTTGTAAGCAAGCAGGTAGTCAAGTTTTCATATCAAAGAGAAAATTTTGAGTGATGGGACATCGTTAACTTTTTTCTTGAACCTTTTCAAATATTGTGTTGCTGCAGATATGGAAATACCCAAAGTTATGGGTGGGATTCTTGAAGTGTTGTATTCAGACAAAACCTCAGTCTTATAGTGTGCTGCTGCAGGTTGGTTTACTTGCAATCCAATATTCATTATTTTGTGGTGCATTCTCCTGTGGTATATCTTTTGAAAGTAGCAATTGGAGCTAATTTAAAAATTAGCAGGTTCTCATGAGGGTGGTTGATTTTCTTATGCAGGAGAAGTTTATATTGAATCAACTAAACTACAATATTATATCAGTCTAGTTGACAACTTAAAATATTTCTGTTGGAAAAGAGGCATGAAAGATAATGATTTCATGTGAAGCTTGAATTTAATGCTACCAGTTCTTACTTTTCTGTTAAATATTAGGTATAAATAACTAATAATGATGTAAAGTTGGTAGTATTAATGGATTTTTATAGTGGGTGGTGAGAATGCATGAACTCAAATCTTATTAGTTTTGATTTATTAAATCAGTTTAGATATATTTGGTCAATGGCAGATGCCTTTCGTCTCCTATTTGGCCTGTGTTCTGAAAAAGCATTCTAAATTATTCTGGGATATTCTGATTAAATACAGCCTTTTTATAAGGTGAATAGAAAAACAAGTTATTTATCTTATTATGTTTTTTTGGTTACCTTTGCATATGATTTTAGTTTAATTCATTTCTCAGTGATATCTAACATAGTTATTCTATCAATTCAATGCATTATTATTGGGTTTAACAGCTACCAGCTCCGCAACTAGAAAATGCATTGAACAGAAATCCACAGCTGAAGCCTTCTTTGGTTGATCATGCTAGCCAGCCAAACATACGCACAACTCTTCCTAGGTCAGCTCTGTTCACTTGTTCCTCCTGTACATATATTATCTCCACGCAGAGGAGAACTGTAGCATTATCTTGAATTCGGATATGTTGGTTGTAGGTCTACCCTGGTAGTTTTAGGACTGCTGCAAGATTCACAAGCTTCAGGCCAAGCGCAGACCAGCCAAAGTCAGGTAGCAGATACTAGTAGCTCTGCTGCAGATGTTGCCACAGAAGTAACTCAAGAATCTACTGCTATAAGCTAAGTCCTGGTGAGGAGATCTATTTTTAGTTTTGTACTTTTTCTCTCAAATTGTTTCCTCTTTGGAAAAAAATGGCATAAGTTTACAATGGCTCTCACCAAACCACAGATAAACTTTTGTATTTTATGTGCATACACTTGGAGGAAACATTGTTTCATCTTATCTTTGCCGCTCCCCAACCCATGCCAACCTGGTGCCACGGAGAACTGCAAGAATGTACACAAGGAATGTCAGAGAAAATGGTGCTTGTAGCCACATGTAATAAACAATGTAAAGCATTGGCAATTTTGGGCATCATGAATCATGTAAATACCTTCATTGTGGAATAGTAAAAGCAGAAAAGTGGGCTTTATCAGATTCAAGGAATCCTTTTTATTGATCTGGAGAAGTTAGCTGTGTCAAACTTATATTAATTTCAAACATTTCCACTATGTAACTTGTGGGATGTGTAACTGATGTCTGCTGGCTATTATTTAAACATAGGGAAATTGAGACTGCCCCAATGCAAAATAAAAGAGATTCTTACATTGTATTGGTTATATATCTAGAAACTTTTTTTGGATGCAGTACAATAGATAGCAGCGTACACTTTGATAAGTCCGTACTCCTCTGTATTTATTCATATATCCTAACATGTACAGTGAGTATTATTGATTTGACAGGACAGCCAGTTTTCAAGATTGTTATTCTTTCGTATGTTTTCAGCTAAACTCTTTCCTGACTGAAGGATGAGAGTTGGATCAGGGCCAAGTTTCTATTTTCTCCCAACAAGGTGCTGATGATACTTGTTAGGGTCATTTGGAACCAGTAGAGTATGCAACTCCTGGTGGTGCCGAGGAAGACCGAGGGTTGTTTTCTGCTATGTGTAACAATGTGGATTACTGTACTTCACCAGCTCGTGTAATGTCTCTTGATGTGAACTTTCAGATGTTTACTAAAGTTTTGCTGCAAACTCTGCTAAATCTGGTTCGAATTGTTTATTGTTACAATCATGAGTTGTGTGAATTCTGTTGGTGTGATATCCATTATCCGTGCTTTATCCTTTTATGCAGGACTGACAGAACATTGTAAACAGGGATGCCAACTGAAACAGGGCTTTCTGGCCAAGCTGGTAAGATGTTGATTAAACTTTGTATCTTGGTTGCTAAGTATTGTAGCTTCAATTTTTCCTTATTTTTCTTCAGATGCTTGATTAGAACTGTCAATTTACAATTGTTCTGTATATTTTAGTGAAGAGTACTTGCACGCTAGCCCTTCAATTACGAACAGAATGATCTGACCAAACTTCCAGAGAGGCTGGTATTTGTGGCTGATTTCAGCCAACCTCACCCCCACCTTATGTAAGTAATCTTCCTAACTGTTTCTCATTTTTCTGCTCCCCGAAAGTTAGGGCCTTAAAATATTTCCCATTGCTGATCTGTTTTACAATATAAACAGCTAAAACTCATAGTAATCTCTTCTAAAAGGTGGCTAACAGTCTGCGTTATGTTTTAGGCAGAGATATGATTCAATACCAGGGCCCTTTCAGCACTACTGATGCTTAGAATAAAACACCTACTGTCATATAATCTGCGTCCTATTTTTGAGCCAATAACAATACCTAATAATTGCTAGAATCATACTATAGAGGACCCTATAAGAGGACCTCAGGAAAAGTGAATCGGCTGTGGTGAGCCCTAGGTGGTGATCTATTATTTACTGGGGGTGCATGTGATTTATCTTTCTATTCATGACTGTTGAGAAATGTTTCTATAGCTTTAAGTTTGGAGAAAGGACGACACCCACTCTCATAAAGCTATCATGGCGTGAATGATTGTAGTAGAAGCTGCTAGCGGAAAGCAACACATCTAATTTAAACCTGTTCAACCTTCCATTATCATGATTGCAATTTGTTACATATCTCATCAACTTAAGATGCGATGGGAATTTTAATAGGCTATCTTAGTGTGTTCCCGTTGGCTATCATGTAGAGAGAGGCCTTTTCTTTATATATATTTTGGAATCTTCTTACAGTAACCTCTTTTGGTGACGAGTAAATTAGAAGTCACTTTCTAGAGTGCTTGCTGTCAAATTCATTGTGTGAAAACTGAAGAATGATAGATTATCTCAGGATTTGCAGATATATATATATATATAACATAGAATAATGGTTTGATTTTTGACGTTAGTTTTCTAATTCATGGGGGAAATAATAATAGTTAACCCATCAACTGCAGTGGTAAATTTAAATCCATAGTATCGTCGAAAAGCCAAGAGTATAACAAATCATATATATATATATATATTTAAAGACATGCTTGTCTATGTTTGACGAATTGAAAAGCTGCAGTTTCCTTGATTTCCATCACAAAGACCAGCTCGAATGAAAGGGATATATGTAGGTCGTAAACTAACCTTCTTCCCTTTGACTCCATTTTCAATAGAGGCGGTCGACCAGGACGAGTTCTACCCTCTCTTTTTCTCATACGTTTCTAAAAGCACATAAATCATGAGAATCACGTTCAAGCTACACCCATTGGTTATCTCGAATGGTTTCAATTTCTTAGTAGTATGGGAAAATTCTAAGAAGACTCGGTCCAGTTGTCCAGTCCAACTAGCATACTATGACCACGTCATAAGGTAAGAAGAGAATTTTCCTCAAGAGTAATCACTGTTCTTTCAAGAGGGAAATGCTACCAATGCAGAGACCGTCTTGAAGCAGATAAAGATATCACCATGTATCCATCCAATTTGTAACTAAGTTTACCAGATCATGAATAAACGCAAAACTCGATATGTAGATAAAGACGAGAAAGAAAAAAGAAATAGGAGAAAGAATCTATTCACAAATTCGTTAACAATGAAACTATCGAAGTATGAAAAAAAAAAAATGTCGTATTTTTCCCCTCTTTTTTTCTTTTAGTTCTTAATCCGCAGATGCAGAACCGATCGAAATGGTAATACTGGAGTCAATACTCTCATGGCTATCCTCGCACAACGCGAGGGCCGTCTCAAGGTTAGCCACTACATCGCTCATGGCGGGCCTCTCCTTCCCTTCCAAGCTCACGCAATGCACCGCCGTGTACGCCACCAGCTCCACCGCCTCCGCCTCCCTCTCCCCGGGCGCCTCCGCCCGCGCGTCCATCACCCTCCTCACTTCCCCCGCCGTTATGCTCGGCAGAGCGTAGTCCACCACGCTCACCAGATTCCCCTCTCCCTCCTCCTTGAAGATGGCTCTTTTCCCCGTTAAGGTTTCGAGCATCACCACCCCGAAACCGTACACGTCGCTCTTGCTGGTCAGGTGGTGGAGCCCGTAGTACTCCGGGTCCATGTAACCCACGGTGCCCGCCGCCTTCACGGTGAGGTGCCCGTTTTCCGAGGCGGGGCCCATTAGGGAGAGCCCAAAGTCGGAGACGCGAGCGGCCCAGTTGGCGTCGAGGAGGATGTTGGAGGACTTAATGTCGCGGTGGATGATGGGAGGGACGGCATAGTTGTGGAGGTACTCGATCCCTCTCGCGGCGTCGAGTAGGATTTTAATCCGTGCCTTCCAGGACCTGAGGATGGTGGAGGCGAAGGCCGCGTCTTTGGGGTGGAGGTGGTCGTATAGCGCACCGTGCTTCATGAACTCGTACACGAGGAGGCGCTCCTCGTATTCGTCGCAGTACCCGAGCAACCCCACCAGGTGTTTATGGTGGAGACGAGAGAGAAACTCGAGTTCCGATTGGAAAGCGCTCTCCTTTTCTTGGAACTTCTTGGTCTTGGGACCCGACTCGCTTCGTTTGATGGCCACCTCCCGACCGTCGGGGAGCTTGCCTTTGTACACGGCGCCGAAACTTCCGGCGCCGATCTTGGTCTCGGCAGCGAAGTCCTTCGTGGCGGCCGCGAGCTCCGCGAAGGTGAATTCCTCCGCCCTGTGGTCTCTGATGGACGACGAAGGCCCGCTCCGTTGCCGCAGCATGATTCGCGATCCTTGCCGGATGAAGATGCGGGATTTCGAGCCCGGCGGCGAAGCGAACGGGCTCGAAATGCCAGCTCCTGGAGCTCCATTTGCGCCGCCGCCGGCAATGGTGGGCTGGACAGAGTTGTGAACCTTCTTATGCCGGCAAATGCCGAACAACAAGCAATAGACGATCGAGCTTATCCCCGCAAAGCCGCCGATAGCTCCTACGATAGCGAAAACTATCCATCTTTTGCTCACCTTTGTCGAAGTCGAAGGCATCGATGACAATGGCGAAGGCGACGGAGATGGGGACGAAGATTTACCATCACAGCGATTGCATATAACTCCGGAACCAGAGCAAAGGTTCTCAGAATCCGGATAAGTCCCGCAATTGCAACTGCTCTGGTTCACACATATACCCGGAATAATCCTCGGCAAAGGTAGAATACTGACCGATAAATTATTCCTATCCGACCCCCAGCACACCACCGAGTAATTCGTCGTTGTAAGTCCGCAGGTGAGATTACCTCCCGCCACGATGAACTCGAAATCGCTTCCGCTTACCGGGTTGTAATACTCGCTGCCGCCGGTAACGCCGCCGCCCCAGCAGACCAAGGTGCCGTTGGATCGCCTGATCGCGCACGTGTGATTCGAGCCTAATGCGAGAGTTTCGAACTCGAACGCCGGGCCGGATGGGGGATTGGATTGACCCGACTCGTTGCTCCCCTTGCACAGGAGGACACCGGCGGTGTCCAGACCGCACACGTGCGAGTCCCCCGCGACGATGGTCGCCATGGAGAGGTTGGAGAACAGGGACTGGATCCCATCACCGCGCGGCCCCCAGCACCGGACGGTGTCGTCACTGCCGATGGCGCAGGAGAAGCCGTTCCCGGAGGTGAGGGAGTGGTAGGATCCCGAGATGGAAAGCGGGAATTTACCGCCGCCTCTCCACCATCTGATCTCGGAGTCGCCTAAAT
Source organism: Typha angustifolia (assembly GCF_048772165.1). Classification (NCBI taxonomy): domain Eukaryota; kingdom Viridiplantae; phylum Streptophyta; class Magnoliopsida; order Poales; family Typhaceae; genus Typha; species Typha angustifolia. The sequence continues at coordinate 932,802 of NC_133252.1, read as the reverse complement.
CGACGGCCGCGATCTGGTCCTCGCCGACGGCGAGGTCGGCGACATCGTGGGAACCGTTGTAGACGCGCTTGGCGACAGCGGAGGGGGAGGACGGGGAGTTCCAGCAGAAGAAGGCGGCACCGCCGGACCGAAGGCCGCAGAGGAAGTCACGGCCACCGGAGACGGAGACGAAGGAGATATTCGGGAGGAGGGGGATCGCCGGAGAAGTAGGCGACCCCGCAGATGCGCAGTGGATGCTCTGGGTGTCGGGGCCAGAGGAGACGCCGCAGACGGTGCCAGAGGAGCGCACGATGGCAAGGCTTGCGGCGGAGCCGAGGGCGTCGGAGGTGGACGAGAGGAACAGGACAGGGAGGAGGACAAGGGCGGCTATCGTCACCGCTGCGGTGAAAAGAATCCTCATCGGGCTTCCGTCATTAGGAGTAGAGGCGAGAGGTGGAGTGGAAGACGAAAGAGTGGAGAATTTATTTTATTTAAGAAACGATGGCACCAACCAAATAAAGGAAGGGCTTAAAAGCAAGTTTGTGTAGAAACGCGGGCAGCTGAGGCGGAACGTGTCAGAGTTATTTTTTTTTGGTACAACTTTATTCAAAGGAAATTTTGCATATCCCCACCCGCATTATGCTTTTATTATTTCTTTTACTATTTACATAATATATATACATATTATATGTTTGTCTACTACTGCTCCTTTTTGGCCTTTTCTTTTAATATTCTGCATTAAAGCACCTGCTAATCATTGCCTTTAAGTTAAAATGGCTACCTATTCCCGCCGGGCTTAATTAATTTTGGAGGGTAAACCATTCCGATAAACAAATGTCTCTAAGAAATAATCCTATTTGTAATTTGTAAATATATTTCAAAGAGATGGGCCTTATTATGATAAGCCAATAGTATAGGTGTCGATATACAAAATAACCCGAAAAACCATTAAAATCTTTTCTTTTATTGCTAAACGGTGCAAGCTTTAATCACAGAATTGAAGTCGGATCACAAATCATGTGATCACGACCGTCCAAGAAATAGAATTTTTCTTTTCTTTTTCTTTTTTAATTCGAAGACACCACGTGTCATCACATATAAGTTAGATCACATGCATAGGTGTCAATTCTCTTATTAATTAATTGAGCAACAGATGGCCCAATATTCTAACAACAGTTGCTTAGATGATTATCTCTTCTGTTAACAATTAAAACTTTCTTATATGACTTAACTCGATGGAAAAAGTAGCATTTATGACTTAATGGAAGGCCATATAGAATTAAATGCGAGGTTGCGGCTAAGAGTTGGTAGTTGACCAAATAATAGTAGTACTCGACCGTGGCTTCCCTCTATTCCCACGCGGGCTTTCCCACTATTCTAAATGCTAGACTCAGTCAACAGTCTAAGCAAGCAGCCACCTCTAATCTCTAATAGTCAAAGCTGATAAAAGGTTTCAATCATCAAGACATCTCACTAGTACAAATGTTGATGTAACCAAATCCTATTAAATGAAGGTCTTTTTCTCTGTTTTAACTTAAGCATTTTGCACTAAGTTGTAACTTTTAAATTAACCACTAACGAAAATGTTAAAAAATAATAAATAAAGAGATTTAGTTTCTTATTTCCATGTGAACTAAGATTTAGATAACATTAAGATATCATTGTCCTAATAATAACAAGCAGGGAAAGAATTCGACAACAAAAACCATCTTAAATCCATTGAAAGTTAATGAGTTTGTGGTTGATGTCAACTCTCTTTGCCAAAGACCTGCAAGAAGAGAAGCAACTGGAGAAAAATATAAGACACTCCCCCTATAGTAGCATACTGCAGCTTACTGCTCCCCTCCACGTCATCAAAATCGCCGTCCTTTGACCTATTAAACCCCCCCGCGAGCCATCCCAAGTTCTTGTACCCTCCGTCGTGCAGCATCCTGAGAGCAATGATGGACCTGAACCCCGACGCACGCCAGGTGTTTGTTGTAAGTGCCCACTCAAAGCTAGCCAAAGAATTTCGTTGCTTACCTTACCTCAGTCCTTCGCCACAGGCGACGAGAAGCTTCTCTTCTTTGTCCGGGGCGAGATCTTCCACCTGGGAGAGGAATTGGCCGTTAATGGTGGTGAAGAGTTGACCCGTCCAGAGACCAATGTAGCCGAAGTGGACCCACTTCTTGAGGAGGGTGATGGGGTCGGAGTTGGTGTCGGCGACGAAGAGGGGGACGTGGAGGGAGCCGGCCACGTGGGCCTTGTCGTGCTCCCAGGTGGGCCTGATGTCCAAGAGGCGGAAGCCTTCGGATTTGAGGGATTGGGCTGCGTCTTTGGGGGGGATGGGCCGGACGAGGCCCGAGCGGAAGAGCTCTTGCGGGCCGGACATGGCTCTGGGTGTGGAGGAAATGGTCTTGAGATAGAAGGCGGTGGTGGAGAGGTGGATGGCGGCGCCAATCGCCATTGCTAGAGCTTGCTATAGACGAGCTCTCTACCTATCTTTCCTACGTCTTATCCCCAAGTTATCCGATTAAATTCATACAAAATAAACAATTGGACGGCCCCCTATGGAGATCTTTCGCATCCCATGGTGGATTCTATGTAGTCCTGGCTGTAGGAATGGGTGTTGTGCATTTACTGTGGTTATTAATCCAAAATCCGCTTACGAGGACGTCGGCTAACACCCAATCAAAATCCGTACACGAATCTTAAAGTCCACCCAAGATATCTATTCCACCTCGCTACCATCGCTTAGAGCATCTCCAACCGGGCTCCAAAACTCTAAATTTGGAACTCGATGGAGCTCCAACCGAGCTCTAAATGGGGCTCCAAATTTGGAGCCCCACCATGAAAATAGAGCCGGACTCCATTTGTCATATCAACTTTTTAAAAATACCAAAATTATCCGATAAGTGTTATATTCAATCATTTTAATTTCATTTGTATCCTTTGTTAAATAATTTAGTTAATTAAATTGAGTATATAATTAGTTTTACTAATCAGTTTTTAACAAAAATAATACCATTGGAAAGGTCTCATCGAGACCTTTAAAATGAGTCTAATATTAAATTACTTTTGACTTAATTTTAATTTTAATTTTTTTATTTATAAAAATGAGTCTAATATTAAATTATTTTTAAGTTAATTTAAATTTAATTTTTTTTATTATTTATAAAAATGAGTCTAATAAATTATGTATCCTAAAATATAATTACTCAAAATTATCCCTAATTTTTACCGGTGGCTACGGAGATGATTTACGAGAATATTAAACATCTATTATTTTTATTATGTTTGGTTAATTTCTGCTTATTTTAGGTAATGTAATTTTGATATTTTTAGTTAATGACATGTAATGCTTATTTCGATGTTTATTTCGTGTAATTTAATTTCGATGCGTTTAATTAAAAAGTTAGTAATTTAAAATTACTTCTAAAACTACTGAATATTAATCTTATTTTAAAGATCTCGATGAGAGTTTTCTAACCATATATTTTTTAATAAAAAATAATAACGCTAAGATGATCTATTAAGCAATTTAAAATAACTAATATAATAATATATATTATATTATTATTATAATATATATGGAGCCCGGTACATTGGAGTGCATCAGACTCTTGCTCCATTTTTAGCTCCAAATATGGAGCAAGCATTGGAGATGCTATTACCCACCGCTTCTCATTATAACTTAAACTTGGTCGGTGGCGGACAAACTCCACCGCCCACTCAGTCGTCGTTCTATAAATACCAAGACTCCCAAGCATTCATTCTCCCACACAGCTCCTATTCCACCCTCTTTGACTCCCAATCCAGTTATGTCTCTCTTGAGCAATACTATCGTCATCTACAGGTTTGCATCTCTTAGATGAACACCTTTCACTTATTCTCAGATAATCCCATCTAACTTCCCATTATCACACTTGTTTCTGGTTTTAATGCATGCAGCTGTGGTTCGTGCGGGTATAACTTGAATCTGAGCTCCTCCAACAGGAACACCACCAACATTGGATCCAAGTATGGGAAGGCTATCAAGAAGGGGTTGGTCTCCTTCTTCTCCATAGACGAGAGCAGGTTCTTGCAGGTGGATGAGCTCAGATGCCATCCTTACTTCGATTCCAAGAGATCGTGGGGGTTGCTGAGGAGGAGGACTAAGTTGTTCTGCCGCAAATGCGAGAACTTTATCGGCATTGCTTATGCCAAGTCTTCGTCGTCGCCCGAGAATGGCGATGTAAGATACAAGAAGTACGACGTAAAGATCAGCGCATTGCAGCCATCGGAAGAGACGATTCCATGTATATAATGTCTTATGTTTTTGTTTGTGATTTGATTGTGTACGTATGATGGATGACCTCTGCATATGGAGTGATTATGTTTTGTTTTACTTTGGAAAATGCCAAGGAATAATTTGTAGCAACTGAACACAATACAATTTAGATGTAATGCTTTATAGTTTTTAATGGTGGAATGGATAGCGAGAGAAGTGCACAAGGAATTGAAAGAGAGCCATTTAAAAACATCATCCATTTCGTGAACCCAGAATAGGAGTGATAAATTGAAGAAAGTTAGAGTAAAGATAGGAATTTGTACACAAAAACTTGCCCTGCAATTGCCCAACATAATGCTCCATGGACTCAAAAAAAGAGAGAGAAAGGACCAAATGCTGGAGCACTTTCTATAAATTAGAAAATTGTCAGGCAAACATTTGCATTATTTGTCTGGGAAGAAGGTGGCCTTTCCTGAAAAGTAGCTAAAATAAACAAGTGAGCTTTCCCTACCACGGCTATTCCGAACTCTCCAAGTATAATTGTATGGGGGGAAAAAATATGAAATGTTCCCAAGGAATGAAATCTTGTTCCTTAAGCAGCCAGTACCCAACTTAGTTGAAGTCTTCTCTGTTTTCAGGTTGGCGTAGAGTAGTACTTCCGAGTAAGAAGTGTCAAACCGAAGGTATGATCAAAAATTGAATCCAAATCCTCCACCCGGAAATCCACCTTCAAAGTGAAAATTAAATTGTTGTCCACCACCAGCACCAAAGGGATTGAAACCTCCACCTCCCATTCCCATGTCCGTCTCATCATCCTCACCGCGATCATATCTTACCCTTCTCTCTTCATCCCCAAGTACCTTCATATGTGTGGTTGTCAGTGTTGTAGAATAAGTGAAAAGCAGAACTGAACAAAATTTTAACATATACCATGCAGAATATATTTCTCTCAAAAAAAAAATAACACATGCCATGCAGAATATGACAAGATCTGATAATATTATTTGCAAAAGTTAAATCACTCCATGAAGATAAAAGGAAACCTACATAATATATGAAATTATCAAGGTTCATTAAGTAGGATAAGTAGATCTTGTCTAGAGGAATATATGCACCAAAGTTCTTCCATATATTATCAGACTGTTGAGTCTGCGTGAATGAAGATAGTGGACTGATGACCAAGGAAAAAAATTGCACACTCCGGAATTCTTCCCTACTGTAGGTTAAAGTTCTGATTACATGCAGTTCACTAGCTTGATGCTGAATTGTAGACTTTCCACAACAAAAATAAAGGTTGAAAGCGACCAAAGAATGATGTTTAATCATGATGTAGCTTTAATTTAGTAGGCATGATTACATCCTGAAAGCCTTCTTGGTATCAAAACTACCAAACTAGAGTGATACCGTAGTAAGGAGCAGGGATAAGCCAAATATTTTAATGGTATTTCATCTGACCCTAGCACCTTCACTGTTCTAAATCATCTTTTCAGATTGTTCCCTGTAGACCGTCATATACCACTTCACAAGCTCCTGATCTAAATAAATACACGTGATAGCAAAATATCTTTCTTCTGTACGTATACTGCATTAAAATTTAGTAAGCTTCTTGTTTATAATATTGTTAATAGGTAGTTAGCCAGTTAGGCATTCAATTAAGCAAGATGCCAAAGGAAAAGTGACAGAAATATCTACAGAGCAGAACAATATTCAGCAACAGTACCAGTATATACCTCATATGCCGCAGCAATATCTCGAAACTTAGCTTCTGCCTCCTCCCTGTTATCCACATTCTTATCTGGATGCCACTTTAATGCAAGCTTCTTGTAGGCACGTTTGATTTCTGCAGCGGAAGAAGTCTTTGAAACTTCAAGTATTTTGTACCAATCCTTACGTTTACTTATCTTGAGTGCCTTTTCAGCCCTCATAAGTGCTTCTCGAATTCCCATATCCTGAAAATTGACGTCAATGCCACTTGTCAATTTCCAACTATTCAGGAAATAGCTATCAAATTTTGGATAGAAATAAGATCACATAGGTGATAAAGGAACTACAGTTGATCTTCTATGTTGATAATAACATGGATGCAATTTATTCTAACCATTCTGGTACTTTTTGAGAGTAATTACCAGGGAGAATGCGCAAATAAAAATATGTACCATGAATACTTTCTATTTTCCTAACAAAGTAGATAACATATTTCTTGTTGAGAATTGATCCTTGTGAAGAACTTGAAAGAAATCTGAATTTGTAAAGCACAACAGGTACTACTAGCTTGATAGAAATAGTGGTTGGCAAAGAATATCACCAAGTATGCATCAATGTAAATAATTACAAACATCAAAGACAAAGACTATAACAACACACAGATAGCACACACTAATTATGCATGAACAAATGCAGGTTGCAGATGCACAAATACATGCATATGAAGAAAACAAATGTACCAGAACGCAGAAAGAAATATCCACATAAAAAGTGTATCATCCATTCAAGATGAAGACCTACAAGCGTGCAAATATGAAAGGGCATGCAAAGAAGCAAAGTAAATGGTAATTGAACCCCCAAAAAACTTAACTGCAATAGGTCTCAGATAATGTGGTTATGACCATGCATAGTTGCACAGACACACAGCGGAAGGAACAAAAAAAGATGAAGCCAAAATGAATAGTTCACTAGTTCTCATCAAGAAATTAAGCTATTAGCCACACCTGTGGAGATTTTTGAGCAGCTTCTTTCAGATCTCCTACAGCTCCTTCCCAATCTTCTACAAGAAGTTTAGCTTCACCTCGCTGCAGGGAGACAAATATAGGAGTCTATCAGATAAATGCCACCAAATTAATGTCTGAATGTTGCATTGCAGCTCTACAACTCAGGGAATATAAGAACCATGTTTCAACAAAAAGACTATGATTTGTCTACATCAGGCACTTAAATATTGATAAGGAATATCCTGATACCATCATAGATGCAGGGACATAAAAGAAGGGAAGATGTAGGATTAGAAGATACAGCAATTACCACTACACTACTACCAATTACATGGTCGAAATCACTTGGTTAAACATGAGTATCTACGGCTTATTTTGCTCCAAAACTTGAACAGGCTGGTTTCAATCTTCAAGGTTGCATGCACAATCTCAAGCTTGAGGGGAAAAAGTGTGACTAAATAAAAATCAGATTTTTTTTTCTTTTGCTTTGAAAGTTTAGTGTCTAAAACCTTGAGTCAAAGCAATAGGCAATCTCAATACAGCCAGCAGGAGTACAGATGTCCATTTGGTCATCTAAATTCAGAAATTTAGAAATTGTGACCACATCACTTGTTTAGAGATCAGTTTCTGCAGCTTATTTTGCTCTAGTATTTGAGGAGTCTGGTTGCAATCTTCAATGTCACATGCCCAGGCTCAAGCTTGTGGGAAAAAGTGGGGCTAAATAAAGATCAATTTTTTTTATGACTTTGAAAGGTTAGTGTCTAAAATGTCCAGACTATAGGCAAGCTCAATACAGCCAGAAGCAGTATAGATGCCCTTGATCATCCAAATCCAGCAATTTAGAAATTGTAAGCAGGTAGTAAAATACCTGAGACAAGGCTTCAACAAGCTCCCCATCAATATCAAGTGCTTCTGTGCAACTGCTAATGGCATCCTTTCCTCTGCCAAGTTTAACCAAGACTTTGCATAACCCAAGGTGAAGATGTACGTTGTGTGCACTATGAATGGGATCCATTGCAAGGGCTGCCTTGAAGTCCTCAACAGCCACACGAAGCTTACCCTTTGCAGCATTATCTTCTGCCTGCAAAGTCATGATAAACAATCAGTTAATGCAGCCAACGAAGTATGATGAGCTCAAATTTACAAAGGAGGTCCAGGTTAAAAATCTCACAGCTTTGGTCTTCTTTAAGAGATTTTTCAATCCAAAATATGCTTTTTTCAGTTCGCTATGTTCTGGATCTAGGCGGAGGCCCTTCTGAAAGTGCCTGAAGAACAAAAAATGATTCATAAAAACAATGTATGAATGACATAAGCTTCTTCTTCTTCTTTGCTTTCTATTGCAATATTAAGAACTTAAGAAAGAAGTTATGATGCAAAGCCATTAATGTTGCAGCTTTCTGGAAAGAATATGTCAAAGGACAAGCTTTTTTGCAGCTTGAGAAGGAAAAAGATGAGATGTGACAAAATTAGAGGGAACCCAAGATATCCAAATGACAGACCTTGAGGCAACATCATGATCAGAGAGATAATAATATGCACGTCCACGAAGCAATAGTGCATCTAGATTGTCTTCATCTTGTTTTAGTATATATCCAGTCTCTGAAATAACACTTGAATAATCTTTCAGCGCCAACAATGACTTCACCTTGAGAAATTTAGCCTGTGAAGCAAAAGTTTCACTGAGGTAATTATGCAGAGCAAATACATACAACAGATGTCTGATATAGTAAGGATAGCTGAAAAACTTTACGCCATAAAAGATACCTTCAGGCAACCAGGAGAAAAGACGAGAACAATTTTGTCAATGTAATCCAAAACTTTCTGAAAATCACCAGAGTCAAAATAACTATGAGCAGATTCTAATGCACTTTGGGCCTGCAATAACTGAGAGACTTCCTTCTCCACTGAAGCAGTTCCTGGCTTTAGCTCCATGTACTTTTTGTAGTTTTTCTCAGATTCCTCATATCTGCATTGGGTAAAAGGAAGAAATACAACACATTAGCTACAATTTGATGTCTTTTTTCTATTTCTGAATTTCAGAACTATTCACCTATTCAAAATACCAGACAAAGAACAATATGGACTGTGTAAATCATCAACGCAAATAAGCATCACATAGAGAAGAGAACTTTAATCATAATTCATCGTACTGCATCTATCAAGACTATGTTGACTGAGAGAACCTTATGCCACTGCTTGAATAAAAGGAAAAACTGCAATTTGTTTCTTATCACAATGATTAGGTTCCATGTGTGAAGAAAACATGAGCAAACATCAACTGAAGTAGAGTACCTGCATTTGTGACGAAGAACAGATGCACGCTGCAAGTAGGCTTCTGAAAGATATGGATCTGCTTCTACTGCAGCGTTTAGGAGTCCAAGCGCTTCATCATACTGATTCACTTTTATCATTGTGGAGGCTTTCTTCAATAAACTTAAAGCATCTTCTGGTTGGTTTTCTGCACGTCCAAAAAAATAGAAGTACCAACAGGATTATATAGGTGATATCAGCATACTCTGTATGTTCAAACAAAGGAGAAAATAGTGGCATCCCTAGTTTATATCAGGTAAACATCCACGCAACCCAATGCTCTTGCTAACTAAAGACTACTGCAAAACATTCCAATTCGTTCAGAAGAAAAAGTGCAAGATAAAATCTCACGATTACAATGCCGCCCCTAGAAGCAAAATGCAAGAAATTTCACCTCACAAATCACAACTCATTCAAACCACACGAAATCAAGTTCACCATGCAACTGCATCTAATATCCTCTTTAACTGCACTCTTCTTGGCATGATCTTAATTTGAGAGTACAAAGATCCAACCTTTCTCGTGTTATCACTATTGCAATTTAACCCGAGTTCTTTCAAGATTAAGCAAATTACTTCATTTTTTTCTCCCTCTTGTGTACTGTTCCCATGACAAGTCCCTCTGTCCTCTACTATTTGAAACAAGAACCCAGCACTAATATCAGGCAAACAGGAAATCACCCAATTCTTCACATTTTTCGAGTAAGACTGAGAAAACTGCCGCCAGCAACGAGAAAATGAATCGAATCCAAGATCTAGTTAACTAGAAGCAGGAAAAGGGCTTCACAAATCCAGCAAAGAGAGATCAAGATCCAAGATAAAAGTCCGCGTACCTTGGGCGGCGACGATCGTAGAATCGGGCGAATAAAGCCAGTGTAAGAAGAGAAATGGGAGGACTCCGAAGCCTAAGGATCTCGGCATCGTCTCCCTCCTTCCAGTTTCGAGATCGAAGATAAGAGAAGAGAAAGAGAGAAAGAAGCCAACAAGCAGAAGGCGAACCCTGAGACCTCGAACGGAAAAAAAAAATCGCAAATGGCTCGAGCGCGAGATCTCTCTCCCTCTCTCTCTTTCTCGGATTTAATTTCCTTCGGTTTCCGACCGGAATCGAACTTAGAAATACGAGGAGCAGGCTATTGCTTCGAGTCGCATCATTTACACGTCTCACAAACCAATGGCCAGCCGCCACGCGGATAATTAGACATGTCTAATTGGCATTAAGGGGTTACTCCTATAATTTGTGAGGAAATTATGCTCATATGAGTCAAAATCTAGTCTTAGAGTCTCTTTAAAAAGATGATAAAGGCTTAAATTATCTTAATTATTTATGGATCCAAAATAATAGAGATAGTTTAGACAGGTGATCATTGGCAACGTTAGAAAAAAAGACTAGGGGCAAATATTATAGTAATTAACTCAGTGCTAAGTTCTATTTGAATTGATAAAAGAGAAGTTTTTTTATGGAAAGACATTGGTGACGAGAAGGATTATTCTTTAGTGAATTAGAAGAAGATTTGTGAGAAAAAAGATACGTAACGATGGAGGTTATTAAATTTTGGCAATCAGTTATGGGCTAAGATGGTGATGCAGTGGTACTACAAAGAGAATTAAAGCTAAATCTTTTGAACTCACTAGTTTTGCGAGGGTGTCTCTCTTTTGGATGGGTGTTTGGCAGACTGGTGAGATGTTCTAAGTGGGGACTAATTGGGTGGTGCCGAATGGTAACTCCATCCTTCAGCAGTCATCCAGGATCACCACTCCTTGAGTTAACCTCTTCGCCTTCTTATGCTAGGCAGGGATCTAAAGGGGAAGTAGCTGCAAAGAAGGCGAAGAGGTTAACTCAAAGGGTGGTGATACTGGACATGATTGCTGAAGGATAGGACTACTGTTGATGTTTTGCGCAAGTTGTAGTATTGCCTTCATCTTCACCTTCCAGTACTAATCTCTCATATATTTTATGTGCCATTGGTGTAATGTTTTATATAACTGTTATTCGGGTGTGGACTCATAGTTGTTTTATAGTTGGTGGTTGCTTTTTATTGGTTGCAGATCTAACTCTAGATTGTTTTACTTTTTGCTTGGTCAGTGTTCTAGAGTTAGAGGGTTGACATACTGTGCAGGACTTGCCTTGTTGATGTAAGAGATGTTTGTGTTAATTTCCACACTAGGGGTTAACTGTTTTATGTTTTTATAAAACAGGGTTGTGATCTTTTGTTTAAAAAAAGAGAGATAGTTTAGGGGTAAAAATACTGTCAGTAACCTCAATTTCACACTGCACATAAAAATATTCACTTGTTTACTCTAAGCCAATCTATCTATCATTCACTTGTTTATTCTAAGCCTGTCTCTCTAGAGTTATTCACTAGTACATTGAGTGTTTCATTAGCACAGAGAATTAAGAGTAATTAATCACTCTCAACGAAAGGAGATGACCTGCAAAACATTTCAAGTAAGCCATCAAGCTGCAGACTGAAAGATATAGTTAATAGCAATATTTAACATAGATGCTGTCCAACAACACAAACAACACACATAATAAAGTTTAAGGTTTAAACTGGTAACACACATACTAAGGTTTAAGGTTTAAACTGGTAACACACATACTAAGGTTTAAGGTTTAAGGTTAAACTGGCAAAACACATAATAAGGTTTAAGGTTTTAACTGGTGACACACATAATAGATAATTCATAAACTTCTTTCTACTAGACCATAATACTGAGAGCTATAAAAGCTGAGACGCCTCCCACTTATGCGTCTAGCTTACCACCCTGGGTATTTGAAGGAGCCCATCTGATCTTCTCCAAATCTAGCAGCATTAAAACCATTAATCTCCTTCCCCTTCTCCTTCTCCTTCTGCGACGAAAGCTGACGCGCGCCACTTCCTTCGAACCACGGGAAGTTATCCATCGACAGCGACAGCGGCGGCGCATTCACTGCCTGATCATCTTTCATATATCTTGCATTGGTTTCTCCCCCTACGCACAGGGCCATGTATAGTTATTTGAATAGCTTAAGTTGTTAAAAGAACGATAGTTCTATGAACTTACCAAAAAGTCCAGCAGTATTCATCGTCAAAGTGGTGAGATCATTGGATTCCCCTACTGGTGCCATCTCATTCATAGAAGGCTTAGAAGAAGTAGAACCTTGGCAGTAGTAGTTTTCCTCTCTCGGACGTCCAAAAACTTGCAGATCACTCTCTTTAGATCGCCTGAATGAGCTGAACAACTCCGAAAAGAAGGACGTCTTCGGCGCGTCGGACGGAGGCTCCCCGTTCGCTTCGTTGCCGCCCCGCGAGCTCGTCATCACGCCCATCTCGGCCGCCTTCTGCAGCAAGGCGGTCGCCGCCATGGAAGGTGAGCAGTAAAGCGATCTATTCTCCTCTGGGGTTGTTCCTACGACTGAAGTGTTCAGCGAGAGGTCAGGGCCAGACATAGGTAACAACTTTGAACATCCAGCTCCGTAATCCATTGCTACTCCACAGTTGTTATCGCCAGTAGAAGTTGACAGGGAGAGAGTTGGCCCTGCCATTGTTGAGCCCAAGAAGCTGTAGTCCAGAAGTGAATCAATTCCAAAGTTGCATTCCTTATTGTTAGCTTCCAAGAACGAGCTTGAGAGAGAGAGATTTGGACTCGGCATGGATGACTGCGTCGGGGCTGGCACTGGATTATAACAATCCGCGAAAATATTCTTGTCTCCATTGTTGTTGTTCTCCGACTGCAGTGCTCCAAGGAGCGAGGTAGGCGATGGGCCGAAGAGCTCGTCGTAAGAGGAGTTGAGTAGCTGTGTCAAACCAAATGGCATGTTGGCCAAGAAGTCCGGGTCGTCGGGGAGGAGGTCCATGGGATTGAAGCCGGGAGCCGGCGGCGCGGCGGTCTGCTGGTCTGGGGGTTCGGGATTACCGTTGCTCGCCGGCTTTGGAACATAAGGTTGTCGGTTGCCGTGGACGCTGGGCAGAGCAACGACGCACGAGGTGAGGTCTAGAGTAGTTTTCGGGACGGAGCTCGAAGAAGGGACCTTGGCAGTTTCAGCAGCTATTACATCGCAGAAGAGCCGATGACGCTCGTAGGTATCCTTCCTGTGAACAACGAAAGTTCTTTTCATGCATAAAATGACATTTTATATTTTGTGGTTATATAATTATTTTTTAATTGTATTTATTAGAATATAAAAGATATTGTTATCTATTAATTTTACTGGCTTTTAAAATTAATTTGGTATCAGAGCTAGACCTAATTTGTCATCTATGCACGGATAAACCCCTTATCCGGACCCAAAACCCGAATAAAAGTCAAATTAGAATAAGAAGAATTGAAGTACTCACCGGGTAAAGCAACTGCCGCAACTACAGGCAAAATCCTGGCCATTGCAATGTTTCTGGTGAGCTCTGAGATCGGATTCGAGGGCATACTTTTTGGTACAAGTCTCGCACTCCCACGTCTTCGGGCAGTGCTTCCGGCTGTAATGCTTCTTGATGCCGGTGATGTCGCCGAGCGCCCGGGCTGGGTTATGGTGGACGCACGTCGGCACCGGGCATACGTAGACACGACGCCGGGCCTCGCCGTCCTCGCGCTGCCGGAGCTCGGACGGGATGTTGTGGCCGCGGAGATGGAGCCGGAGGTTTTGCTCGCGCTGGAATCCCTTCTGGCACATCTCGCAGACGAAGCGGCTCGTCGCGATCAGCGCCTCCGGCGACATGGCGATGACCTCGGCATCCGGGTCTGTAATTTATTAGTGTTAGAATTATGCTTGTGGTTAAGTATGATTATGAGCGTAGTTGTTGGAGATGAACTAAAAAGTTTGATGATGATGATGATTGGTACCAGGATTTCCAGGGCTGTTCCTCTTCCTCTTGCGTCTTGCTCTTTGTTGCGATTGATGCTTGGGAGGAGCTTTTCCAGTCATTTTTTGCACAAATCTTGGAGAAGAAGAAGAAGAAGAAGAAGAAGAACCATCAAAATAGTTAAGAGGTAACCATTACTCTGCATTGGTTCTTTAGGTAAGACCAAATAACCCTGCACAAATTTTAATCTACTCTGCATGTATATATATAATTGATCTTTGTTTATGTGCTTCAACTTACTTAAATAAAGATCACAGGATGGAAATCTTTATTGCTCAATCTCTGTTTCTTGACACTAATGCTCAAAGCCAACTGCATAGAGGGAAAGAACTGCAGTCACAAGTCAGTCCTTAGAAACTTTAAGTTAGATTCTTCATGAAACTAAACTCCTACATGCTGAATTCTGAACATATAAACATAGATACTTGAATCGAATACTCCATTTTTATTGTCTTTCATATTAGAAGTGAAAGCAGGCAATAATTTTATCATGCATCCATTTGTTAGGCCATGAACTCATCCATGAGCATCAATCAACAACTCAACCTAGCTCATCAAATATACACCTTCAGAAGAATGGAGATATTAGAGAGAAAAAATTACTCATGCCCCTAATAACCAAGAATTAAGAGATAAGTTCTTGCACTTTTTGTACCTTAGTATATAATCCTTATTATACTCTTGCTTTCAATATGGCATGCATCTGTCTAGGCTTCTGACCACATGCATGCCTCTTCTTCATATACTAGCAATTAGACAAGTTTCTGCAGACTCTATTAGGATGTTATGAATAAAAAAAATCTCTTTTTATCTATCTAACTATCTATCTATCTATCCATCTGTGAATCTATATATACATAAACACCTATATGGAAAAAGAAAGGGGTCACATAGTCATTAAATTGCATTTCTGAACAAGAAATTTCTGAAAATAGATATAATAGAGAGAGAGAGAGAAGGAAGAAGATCTAAATGATTCCATGGAACATCATGCGTGTCTACAACGAGCAAAAGAGAACAAGAAGTTTTCTCTTATGTGTTCAAAATAATTTCCTTCATGTACATAAGTGAAAATTAGGAAGAGCAGGTTAATAGAAGATTGCAACTATACTCAATAGGAGAAAAAGGAAACATAACAAGAACTCTACCAAGTTGACAGAATTTGCAATATGAAGTTGCTGGTTAGGAGTTACTAAGGATCACACTTGTAATACTCTCTTTCCCCTAATACATTAAGATATGATAAAAAAATAATTGAAGTACATGCAACGACAACAACAAAGTGTAATGAAATTCTCATATGTTATTCAATCTTAGGATTACCTGTTGGAAAAAATATAAGAGGAAAAGAGACACCGACAAAAATACAGTAAATTTCAAGCACTAATATAGCAAAACCATAATTAGTTGCTCTTTTAGGTTACATTCCACATAGAGTCATATCCTTTGAAAGCTCAAAAGGAATCTCAATAGATCAATGAAGAATTAGAATTATATATTAAAAAAAGAGTTCCTCTGTTCAATTTTTTTTTTCTGAGATTAGTTTATAAGATACCAATAATTGTTGCCATGCAAATACTTATAGAAAATTACCCCCACTGCAAAGATTACTTCTTGAAAAATAGCACCATTTACATGCTCTAACCAAATCTCCAAGATCAAAAGAAAGATGATTAAACATAGTGTTTGCTGCCTGAGGACTTGCAAACAAGAATTTTTCACAGATGAAGAAAGTTAGAGTTTGTTCTTAGTTGATAAAAAGTGGAATACCAGGGTGCTCATAGAAGAAAGGGAAGAAATTATTGCATGCAATAGTTACTCCAGGATCTAACTAAAATAGTGCCATCACAGTAAGCTTGATGATACTCTGTTAGCAGAAGGCTTACCTACCAAGGAAAACAAAAGTATGAAAGAAGGATATCAAGAAAAAATAACAGGATGAAAATACACAGAGTTAGCCAAGATTTACCAGATAGATGAATGCAGAGCCTCTTCGTATTTCATAATATATTTATAATAAAATAAGAGAAAATAGAGGAGTGTAGGAGATCTCATAGGCGAAGAGGTACAGAGAGGAGTGAAATCACTCATTTAAAGAAGAAAAACAAAAAAGGACAAGATATCCAACTAATTCTGAAACGTGGCCTGTAGAAGCTGTCACGTGGGATGGTCGAAAGACGCGAAACTAAAACTTTGTGATTGGATGTCAAGCGACCTTAACAAGATGATGCATCTTGCAACAAAAATTGTGCATGTAGATTAGAAAAGGAAATTTTATTAATGTCAATTTATGATAAATTTTGGATCTTATGCATCACATAGATGTGTACTAAGATGACAATTTACATGGTCCTTAGAGCAATTATTTGGTTATCTTGAACTCATTTTCCCTAGATTCTCTCCTTTTGCAAGTCGTTTAATTAATTAGTTTAGTGTTAGAGAATATCATCCTAAATCCTCTCCTCTTAAAGCACACTCTTCATATATGGTTATTCAATTAATATTTGATTACCTGCATCTTTCTTTTGTTTTTGCTTAATCTTCTTCCTAGACATTTTTATAAGGAGATCAAGTTGATCCCACTTTGCCTTATTCTCTTCTCTCACAAGAGAAATTATTATTTATGGGATAATCAAACATGGCAACTGAATTAGCTCTGACAACCACAACTAGGTCGGTAATCACAGAAGAAATAAAGAGGCGGAAAGATGCTTAATAGAAATAAAAGCTAGTGAGAAAATCTTACCACATTTTCCTTCCAAGCCTTTTCGATTTCAAAATCTTGTTCCTGACGGCGCGATGCTAGGGTTCTGATTGTCGACGAAATGGGGGAGGATGTTGAAACGAGATGAAGATTACGAAGATAGAAAGGGGTTAAGGAGGAAAGGATTAGAGGGGTGGAGGCATGTATTTATGGAGGCCCATAAATTGCAAGTAACTAATCTTAAAGCAATTTATGCGAATCGTATAGCATACTCTCTTTCTGTCTACTAAAAGACATATGACTTGCCAAGCATATAAGTAAAGGTAACTCAGTAGACACCAAAAGAATGACAAGGGTCAGAAATTGGCTAGGACCAAACTGTTCTATTAAATGATTTGGGCTACAGAATTCAAATTCTGAATTTGGGACAAAGTCTATACTTAATGTCCTAACTTGACCAGAGAACATATATAGCTTATCCCAGGAGTTAATGAGCAATATGTAGTTCTTGTGCTCCTTCGACTACCCTTAGCTTGAACCTTGTTCTTCTCCGTTCCATTTGTTCGTTCTGCTAAACAAGCATAGTGTTTGTGCTTTCCTGTCTCTGCCTTGATTCTTGTTAGGGCCTAAGGACTTCAAGATATGAGTTACTTGGTTAGCTTCCTGAGTGTAGTTACCATGCTTAAAGAGGCTGTGATGTAGAAGGTTGGTCATGAACATTATATATGGAATCGTCAACACAATCAATTACTCTAAAAATATACAATTTTCTCTCAAAATTTTTCTAGGCTTGCATCTCTTTCTGTCTATCTCTATACTCTCTTTACTTGGATGGTAACTTTTTTCCAGACCCCTGTTCTTTCTCACATGGAGATGTTAAGGGTTCTTCATCAATAGGAAGGATTAAGAATTCAAAAGTATTAAGTATTTCTCAAGCACTTTTAGCTAGAAGAGTATCATAAAGATAATTGAGTTCTTTGTTAAGAAGGTATCCTGTTGGTGTTGTGTGTCATCATCACTAGGAAAGATTTGAAACTGAATCTAAGTACACACTGCCTTTTAGGATTCTATCTGGTCGGGCTGATTAAAGTATATGACTAAATATGTCTTTGATCATTGTGAGAAGACAAATTTTAGTAAACTCTGGCTTTGCTTATTACAGTCGCCAATTTTCCCTATCTAGCTTGAATGTGGCATCAAAGCTAACAAGTCAGAAGTCTGCAAGCCAATTTACACCTTGTTTCCCCAAATGCGTAGAATTCAATTGATTTAAAATTCTAATTTTTCAAAATCCATTATTTGGAATTATTAAATGATGAGATTTCAATTAATTTCAATAAATTTCAGTATATATAATGTTCTCTAAAAGAAAGTATATATGATGAAATAATATGATTTGAGGTTGGATTTAGATGTAATTTATTTGCCCTAGATCTCAAAACTAACCTTTATTGTATTACCTTCTTATTCAAAACCAAGAGTAAAATAGAAAAGAAAAGAACATGATGAAGTAAATTCTCGCCTCATTCCAAACAATAACATCAAAAGCTTGTAGCCTTTATAAGGTGTGCAAATAAAGAGGGACAAGTACATTCCATGGGATCGCCAATCCATCTCTCAACTGTAGTCCAATGTTTAATTCAACTGGACTTTGCAGATAACTAAAATGGAGCCCGACAATATCTGAGGAAGTTAAAAACTAACACCACCTGTATTGTCTCATAACTTCAATTAACATAATTCACACCAATCCAAAGAAATGCCAACACAGAAAAGGAAGCTAAAAGAGAAACCATTCTGTCACAACAAAAACTGTATATGAAAGAATCATCGAAATGACACTACTGTATCTATAACAATAAAGTTCATGACAAGAATATTCATTTAGTGATGACTATTCAACATCCATATCAATTACCTAAAAGTTCACGACGGTCTAATCGGTACATAATCAATTTCTTTGAGCAAGACTACTTATTCTTTTTCTCACAAACAGTATTGCCCAGCCAAGCCTAGGAGAATGATATTCCTTTTGTTGCATCAACAACAAAAATTCCAAAGCATGGGTACAATGATATTTGAACATTAATGCTTGGAGTCTGAAGCGGGCTGCTGAAGAGTCCTCCAGTTTCTCACATGAAGCACAGTGTCTCATAAATCATAATGCTCCTCTAGAAGGTAGACTTGAACATAAGCTGCAGGAAAAAGAAAATATTAAAGAGCATTCAGTTCCATCTCTTAATCAAATACCATAGAACATAACTAGGATGAAACTCTAAAGAAGAAAATCATAAACATTTGTATGAGTCAGGTAATATCCTCCACAAGTATGTTTAAATTATATGAGAGAATAATACTCTAGAGAGTATATATATACAGCATTCAAGAATGGAGAATCTACACCATGAAAGCCCATAAGGTAACAATAAGCCATTACATAAGCATCCATATCCAAAATTTTCTTATTGTGCAAGTCAATCTACTTCATAAATCTGAAATTCCCAGAAAACAATTCACACAGACAATAACATAGATCCTTAGTAAGATATTGCCATACTAAAATATGAGATCCAAGTAGCAAGTTGCATAATTGAGATAATACAGTTACTCGTGTCCATTGGATTTACTGTCCAGTATAGTAAATTCTCCATGTATAAATCATCTTATTTACTAACGGATATGAGACCATCAATAAGAAATATATATAAAACAATGAAGCCAACTGTACAATTTGAAAAATCCTGTTATGCCAAAGTCGAAAATTATGACTAACAAGCTTATTTGCATTCCTAGCATCAACTCTGAACATCATGTTCCTCATTCATATCAGTGCTGTTCGCAACACATGCTTCCAGATCTAGAATAGTCCTCGCCTCCCGGGAACAACAAACCTACAATATTTCATTATCAATTCCATTCATCCAACTCAAAACCAACAAGAGAAGAAATAGTGCCGGCTCCAAGTCACAATCAAGAAATGATATATTCAGCCAAGAAAACCTTGATCAAATACAAAGCAGCTAAAATAGAATTGAAATAGGGATATTTATGGTGTGCCAAGAACATCAAATAATGCATGCTCTCTAAAAAAAGGTTCAAACGAAAAATTGAAAAGCAAAACGGAACTGCCATAATCTAAACTGGAGATAAAGAAAGCTTCATATTTAATAACAAACAATTTACATGCCTAACACTTATTCTTTTTCCAATTCTATAATGGGATGACAGATATATAAGATGGCTGTCAGTATCAAGAAACTAAACAAAAATAACTAAAAACAACAACCATGAAAGAGAGATTAAATGAAAAAAAAATTAAGTCATGAATAGAGAAGATGCCCCTTGTAATGGCATTTTAAGTTCTACCAAAAGAAATATCAAACTTGAACTTGATCTGAATGTTTAAAATAGGAGAAGACATTTCACTCCCATCAACCTAACATTTTGCTCTTATCCATCAATTCTACCCAAATAAGCAAATGGAAGAGCCATCACATCAATATCATCATTTTCATGTGTGATAGACTTATAGTGTATGTATTACAGTATTAGAAGTCAGCCCCAGTGGGCAAGCATACATGATATAGGCAGGTGAACAGAGCTCCATCTCAAGTATCTCCAGAAAATAACAAAGTTTCAAGAAAATGTAAGGATATTGAATGCATAAGAGGGAGCAAGTAAGAGAATCAAGAAAGACAAAGTGACAAACCGGTAACTTTGAGGGTGTGTCCAACCACATATTATTAGCCGTAACAATATCAAGCTATGCAGTGAAGGAACTGCCGGAAAAAAAAACCCATAGTGATGACTGATGAACCCATCTCATGAGAATAACAATAACAAGTAGGAGTGCCCAGTTTATGAGCTTAAACTTGGGGAGATCTATAAATAAGTAAAATGTACTCTCAGCAGCTTCTTGTAAGTTGGACAATATATATTTTCTCCTACCTAATACTCAAATCAACTAATTAATTGCATCAAAGGAACCATTATTTCTAAAATACAATAACTGAGGAAACTTGCCAAACGCTTGGACAAGAAAAGTTAACCAAAAGCAGGCCAAGAACAATTTGCAATTTTGCATACACATTGATGAATTCTTTAACTGGAAATAAAAGGTGGCAATCCAATTGCTTCCACTAAATACATTTCTAGCATCCAACGAAACTTGCAAAAAGAACACAACTCCCAACCGATCAATTAACACCATGCCAGCAATTTAGTTTTATAGGAAACAGTAAGCATACACAAATCTTCAAAGTATTCACTAAAGAACAAAAAATTGTAATAGAAAGGATAGATATTTCCAATCCTCACCAAGTATCAGAAGATGACGAGCAACGAGAAGAGCAAAAACACAAGCCAGCAAGCGTAGGCGATTAGTCCACGATGCTCATCCCCACACGAAGCAAGCTCAACCAAAAGCCGAGTGCAAACCCTAGTAGACCACAGCACGAACACCGCCCCCAACCCAAAGATCAATACCCCTCCATGGGGCACAAATAACGACACCGCTGAGAAGATCACCATCGGAATCATACAATACCCAACCAAACTCAAACAACGATACAGATCCAAATTCCCGTTGCGCCCCGCAAGCATATTAAACACTACGTATAGAAAGAGCGAGGCGACGGTGACCCAGCCCAAGATGATCCCAAAATGAAACTTCCCGGCAAGGAGCTGGAAGAGACCAAAAGCCATGAGGGAGAGGAAAGGGCCGGAGAGATCAGCGTCTTCGTGGAGGTTAGGGTTAACGCGGAGGGGGTTGAGGATGGAGGCGGTCTTGCGCCAGATCTGACGCGTGTTGATACCGAGCTCCTCGAGCAGAGGGGGCTCGTCCTCGAAGGAGGCGGCAGAGGAAGAGTAGATGGGACCGCCGGAAAAGAGAGGGGCGGCAGCGGAGGAGGAGGAGGCGGTGGTGGAGCCGATGTCGAAGGACATGAAGGGTAGGGCGGGGTTGGAAGGGCCGGGAGCGGAGGTAGAGGGGCGCGGCGGCTGGAACGGCGGCGCGGCAGCCGGAGATGGGCGGCGCTGGCTGGGGAGGGGTGGGGATCCGCCGGAGGTGCGGAAGACGACCGGAGGGACAGCGAATTCCTTCGACATGGCCGGCTGATCAAGCGAGATCGGGGAGGGAAACGTGAAGGTAAACACGGTGTAGATCGAGGAGGAGGAGGAGGAGGAGGAGGCGAAGAGAAAGCGAAAGCAGTTCGTGCGAGGAATCACCGTATGGAGTTTCGAACTCCCCTTCCCTTATGGCTTAAGGCAACTGCCTACAGTAGCGTATCGGACGCTGGCTAGGCCGGATCCGCATCCAACTTCTATCTGAGCCCCGAATGAGAGGTGAAAACGGATCGGATAGTTAAATTATATTCCGTATTTATATATATTTTTTTTCTTCGGATAGTGATATTAAATGGATACTAAACTTAATTATTATATTAGCTAAGTATAACTACGGAGATTAATTGGATATCTCATTACATTTATTTATTTTCTGAATATATAAGAATTAATAATGTAATTACTCAATTATATAAGCAAAATCAAATATAAAGTTTGTTTAATATACAAGATATTATACTTCAATTTCTATATAGTATCAATGATTCCAGTCTCTCAACAAATAATTTTTCTACTTTTCTTATGTTTGTTTAAAATGTTAAGTTTCTGATGTTTTTATGAGATAATTAAAATATTAGACTCTAATTTGTAGCTATTAAACTATCCTAATTTAGTGACATGATTTGTTTACAAATATTTTTAAAATCAGGTCACTTGGTTTGGTAATTACTTTTGAAGGGGATTAAAACTTGTGAATAGCACAGGCTGTAGAGAAGTCGTGCAGCCAGACCTGCATACGAACAGTTGGTCCACGCCTATAAATATGATGAACCCTCTTTAGGATGCATCCGGATTCCACTTCGTGTCACGTTTCTTCGTCGCACCGTTCTTGAACTCGACCGGTTCCTACTTCTCCCTTCGAGTTCCGTCAATGGCGTCCGAGTTTGTGGAGATGGCTTCCCCTCTCCCCCAGACCCTAAAGGCCGTAACCCTAACCCACGTCCGCTACCAACGTGGCGACCCGCTCGGCCACTTCCTCGCCTGGGTCTCCCTCGTCCCCATATTCATCTCCCTCGGCGGATTCATCTCCCACTTCCTCTTCCGCCGCGAGATCCATGGTCTCTGCTTCGCCCTCGGCCTCATCCTCTCCCAGGCCTTGAACGAGCTCATCAAGTCCTCGGTCCAGCAATCGCGGCCCGACACGTGCGCCGCCCTCGAGGCCTGCGATTCCCATGGCTGGCCCTCGAGCCACTCCCAGTACATGTTCTTCTTCGCCACCTTCCTCACTCTCCTTGCCCTCAAGAAGTCGTCTCGAGGCCGCCTCTTCTTTTCCTCTATTACCTGGCCCTTCGCGATCTTGACCATGTACTCTAGGGTTTACCTCGGCTACCACAGCCTCGCGCAGGTCTCTTGATTCCTTGCTCGGTTTCTTAAATTAGCGGTCTAATTGTGGATCTCGGAGCTTTAATTTGTAATGGTCGACGAGATATTTTAAATAGTTTTCTAATTTTAGGTATATGCGGGAGCGGCGGTGGGCATCGTGTTTGGGGCGGTGTGGTACTGGATCACGAATGCGGTGTTGGTGGAATACTTCCCGGCGATCGAGGAGAGCGCGATCGGGAGGTTGTTGTATATTAAGGATACATCGCATATACCTAATGTGCTTAAGTTTGAGTATGATAATGCCAGGGCTGCGAGGAAGAAGGTGGCTACGGACTGAAGCTGTAAGTTTTTTTCCTCTCTCTCTCTCTTTCTTTTTTAGTTGTTTGGTTTGGAATTTGAGATAGATTGCTGGATTTGTAGTGTGTTATTGTCAGGATTGGACTCTTGTATTTAAACCAAGTGGATGAGATAATCCTGTTCTTTGTCAGATACGATATTTGTGGTTAGATATTACTGGAAAAATCATCTGATTTATTAAAAATTATGGCATAGCGTCGTCTAATGGTCTTTTAGATTTGTATTCTTTGTCGAATAGATGCATATTTTGTCTTGACAAAGCTTCTTCATTCTCTTTTAGGCCTCTTTGCTCTTACCTGAATTCCTTGTGGTTGCTCACTTCCTCATTCTCCTCGCAATGTTGCTTCATGTTGTTCTGGTCATTTCTTACCCTATTTCTGCCAATTACATGTGACTATTACTTCATTATTCAATTCTCTTTGATTTCTTATTTAGTTATTTCATAATTGGAGTCTTGTATCCTCCTCAGATTGTTGACTTGTCGTCCATGGGTGTATATCAAATGCAATAGAAGGAAGAGGATAGTAGGAAGAAAGAAAATACAGAGTGAAGGGCTTTAGAGAAATTCTCCATGACCCCTTTATACTTTTGGATAACATAGTCCGCAATCGATTAGGGCATAAGGTTCTGTTTACAATATTTTTATCTTAATAATGGAATAAGGTTCTGTATTTACTCTTGGCACTACAAACACTAAAGGGTCATAAAACATTGTTGTATCAGGGTCTTCCTTTACCTTCAGGATACCATCCACTTGAGTTTAGTGCTCCATATGATCTTTGCTATACATGTGCAGTTCATTGTACAATTTCTATTGCTTCATCAGTTGATTTCACTTATTTTGGTGATCATACAAAATAAGCAGCATCAGTAAAATGGTTAGCGTACATAATTTTTGCATGATCATACAAAATGTGTGACAATTGAATTCACTTCGAGATTTCTTAGTTAATCCCAGGAGTGAAATAAGATGAAACCATGCTTTTTCATGGGCCATTGAGGCCTGTATTATTCTCATGGATAAACAAAAAAAATGAAGTGAAAATCGACTCCTAATATTATATTATTAATTAATCTAGAAACTAAAGCTGACAGTAAACAAACAATATGTAGACATTTATTGTACTTTTGAGACAATGTTGACATAAAATTTCTAACTATACAAATGTAAGCTAGCTATTGTTCTTTGGAAGTAGTACTTCGTTGACCAACCTATAAAAATTAACAAAAGAAGTTCCACCAGGTTGTGTTGTCCTTATTGCACTCCTTCCACTCCATTGCTCTCATCTTCATCTTCTTCCCTTTCTCCCTATCCATCACCTCTTTTATGAACTCCTCAGCCTCATCCTCCTCACATTATTGTTGAATTTCCATCTCTACACCCCACTTATTGCATGCACACTTGCAATTAGTCTGCTGATGAATGGCCAGCACAACATAGACACACCATCGCAAATGCTCTCCATCATCAAATTCCACCAATAGTGTGTCAAGAACACTCTAATTACCGAATGACACAAGGCTTCCTTTTGTGGACACTTTCCTTTTATGGATGCAATAACGCCACTTTCCTCACAAGTAGACACTTTCCTTTTATGGATGCGATAATACCAAAAAGTAAACATCTTATTCTCTACACTACTCTTAGACTACGGAAGTTTTGCTTGTCTTACATCACTTCCTAATACAACTGCAATTGCATCACGGAATCATCCTCGCATGGTATGGAGTCTACATTCCATACAGTAATTGATAAAATAATCTTGAGGTCTACTATAGGCTTGGGTATACCCATCTAAGAAATTTTTATATTTAATGAACAGGTAAAGCTGGCAAAGCTATACCAAGACTTGGCGCATTATTAAAAGTAATTAAAATAATTTATCTTAAATTATTGCTCCACTAATTAGTATCAATTTGAAGTAAAACAACATTTAATTAATCTGCTTTAATACATAAAACAATATGCTTAATATCATTTTCTTATACTAATCTATATTAATTCTCTGATATGAGCAATTAATACACACACTTAGACCACTGACTCATTTGTTAACAAATTAATTTAAAGAAAATTATAGTCAAGCACACTAAACTCCAATATAGTTAATTCCTTATTATGAGCAATTAGTAATGACATCCTAAGACCACAATCTAAATGATTAAAAATTGATTTACAATAATTATTATAACTAACAAATTGTCCTCTAAAAATGATTAATTAAGGCTCAAGTTTGACATGATTAGCTAAATAAAATGTTACAATATATTAAAAGAAATTAACAAACAATTAACCTATTTAGACCAGGCAATCACAAACAATTAATATATTAAAAGAAATTAAAAAACAATTAATCTGCCAGTGATCCTGGCCACTGGCAATCCCAAACAACTCCATCAGCACCTTCTCTTCGGCAAGCAAAAACTAGTCAAGAGGGAAACAATAAGGGGCGGCCGACGACGAGAGCCACCCTCTCTAAGGCTGGCGGCCAGGGCGAGGGGCCACCCAACAGCTCAGGCCATGAGAGTCCAAATGCTGGCACCTCAAAGAAACTTCTCGCAAGGAGAAAGCTAACCTACTTGTCGGGTAGCGAAGTCAGCAACAACGATGGTCGAAAAATAGCCCACAAAACCATTAACTAGAAGCCTTGAGGTGCAATTTCACAAAGGGGCGAGGAGAGCCTATAGGGCAGTAATTGGGAGAGTTTCATGAGGTGTGAAGCTCCCCAGACCGGCATGACGGCGATCAAGGTTGCTGGCCGGTCAAACCCCTGACAAGGACGAAAGCAAGAGAAAAAAAATAGGAAAACGTGATCTAGTTCATTTTAACTGAAATTAAATACAAGACTATGTATGCTTGAAAACTGCTGACGTAGTCAACAACTTCTAAATATAAGTCACTTACTAGGTCGGCAACTTATATAGAAACATTAAATCTTCTAAAAAATTTGCCTAGGTTTTAAGAAAACATTTCTATATAAATTATTTTCCGATTTAGCGACTTCTAAATATAAGTCGTTGATTAGTTTAGTGACCTATATAGAAATTTTTTTCCTCAAACCTGCCAATTTTTTGTAAAAAAATTAAAATTTCTATATAAGTCGCTAATTCAGTAAGTGACTTATATTTAGACATCGCTAACTAGGTCAACAGTTTCCAAACATATCTTGTCTCGTATTTAAATTTGAAGTGTACTAAACTCATAAAACAAATTTTTTGGAAAGGCTAGTTTGGTCAGAGACTCGATATATGTTAGCTCTTTCTATTGTCGTTTATTTTAACACCTGGCTTCTTCATGTTGTTGCTTTTACTGTATTGCTCTATTGCTTCACTCCTATCTTGTTAATTGTTATATCCATCCTTCCTGGTCTTATGTTGGTGAATTTGACTAGGTACACATTGATCTTGCTTATCAAAATTTATTTTTTGAAATATGAGGAAAGAATTTTAAATAATAGTGATGTTTTAGTGACATATTTTTAAAACTTTAATCCTTAAGACATAATAAGTGATTCTAGATCAAGCAGAGGTTTGAATGACTGAAGAGAGCACATCCCTTAACCTATTTTGCAAGTAGCTCTAAGTAATTACAAGTGGTTTATCATCCTTGTCCACGTTTAAGTGATTGACTGACTTCCTGCTTAAATGTTCTGCAAGGATTGTGTCACTTTTTCATCCTATGAAGTTTGATTCTTCTTACCTAACTTGGATGCAGATCCTGCTTGTTGATGAATGTTTTTCCATGATAAAGAATGTGAGATATAAAATGTCATCAGTCAAAGCATCATACTATAATATAGTGAGACATGCGAATGATTATATCATCGAAGGCATGCAGAGGACAGAGTTTATCCCTTGCTATTCCAATTCTTGTGTCGTGAATAGTTCAAAAGTAATTTGTGGAACGTATAAAATTCAAAACATTACTATTTTTTTATGACAATCTAATCCTCTTAAAAAGGGTTAATTATGTTTTGTTTTTTTTTTCCCTTGGAAATATTTTATACCACATCTTAAATTTGCAATAGAGGAATTGAGTTTTCTGCTTCAGAAAATGTAAAACAATTGTCTTAGTATTGCCTCACGCCGATTTTGCTCTATTGTGGGACACTACTGAGATTGAAAGCTGACCCAAAAAGTTTCTACTATCAGAAGTTTATAAGATACAAAAACCTGCTGACAAGTTCGAAGTTTCAAGATTGACGTGAAGTATACCGGCTCCCACTCCCGAACCTGATTTTGAGGGGCAATGAATGAATGGGTCTCTGGTTTAGTAATCATTCTGCGAAACTTTGTCTCTGACGTGCTGCTGTCCGATATCATGA
This sequence comes from Typha angustifolia, assembly GCF_048772165.1. Taxonomy (NCBI): domain Eukaryota; kingdom Viridiplantae; phylum Streptophyta; class Magnoliopsida; order Poales; family Typhaceae; genus Typha; species Typha angustifolia. The sequence goes on along the minus strand of NC_133252.1, from coordinate 904,886 downwards.
CCTTGCAGACCAGTTTTTATGTATTCTACTTATCTCTTATGCATATACCAAGAGTGGTTGTTCAGTATATACTTGTGGGTTCCAATTTGCAGACCAGTTTCTCTGTATAATATTTGGAGGTAAGAAACTGCAATTTTTGGTCGTACATTTTCGAGGGTTATCTATGCAGTGCCAGATGAACTTTGTTTCTTGAAGAAGACTCTTTGTGGGGCATAAATTCTTGGATAGAGTATTTTTTGCTTCAAGAGCTGATGACAGAATTCTAGGTTATACTACTTACAGAGACTGGATGATCAGTTTTGACTAGTGAATTTACTGGCAGTCGAAACATGAGCAGCATTCCGTTGTCGCGGTGTGAAATTCACTTTCACCTTTCATTTGTGTAAACAGTAATTCCTATATTTCCTGTACATGCACTGTGATACGACTGCCAAGCAAACGAACTCTTCCAAGTATTAGAAACCAAGATAGGAACATGGTAAAGCCAGAGAATGATTACACAAACGCTTAAGATATTGCATTCCGAGGACGCCGACTGAGAGCATTATTATATAGTTTAAGATCGCTGGGCAAGGGGGACGATCTAGAGCACTTTCGTCTCTACATGGATAAATAAAGTAAAGGGAAAAGAAAGAATATTCATTTTCCACTTAAGGGTGTGACCGAACTGACAAGAAAACTGGACTGTGAACCCCCCCCCCCCCCCTCCCTTCACCATAAATTAAGAACACACGCACACTCATCACACATTGAAATAACAGAATAATTTGCCTCATCCGTTCTTATGTTTGTAAATGTATATATGAGATCACAAGCTTTGCATGTAGAAGTAGCAAAATATGTTGCCTGTATCAGTCCTTTACTGAGCCAACTTGAATACTCACTGCATCGATGCTGCTACTTCCAATTATACTTTGTTTCCTTTCTGCCTGTAGTGAGCGACACAAGGATTCAAGTTTCTCCTTTTGGTTCTTCACTTTCTCAAGTTGCATCTTCATAAGTTCACGCTACGATGAAATGAGAATTAATTAATGTCAGTGTCGAGCTATAGGTGCTTGTGCTGCTTCCAGAATATGCAAGGAACCTTGCCTTAGCAAGTAAAGAAAGAAAAACATCAAAATGGCATCCATCAGTCTCCTCCAACCCCAATGTCAAGATTATTTTGGATCATGGTTTGAGGTAAATAGGAAACTCCAAAACTAGGGTGTGAACTTGAAACTCTCGGACCCCCTTGGAGGTTCAAAAGAAAAAAATAAATCATAGAATTATAAGGCCTAAGGACCTTACATTATAATATATTAGAGTTTATACTATTCGTGTTAATCATGCCTATTGGCTGCTTCAAATTCCTTTCAATTTAGAAGATAAAGATTAAGTATCTATCATAATTGACATTTAAATTACTAATGGAATCTTAAAGATACTTACCTTGCAAAGGATGAAATTTCACCACCTAGTTTCAGAAAACTAACTTTGCATATGCATATGAGCTTACCTCCTCAATGAGCTTCACAAGCGCAATATCTGAATTCTCACATTTGCTCTTCAAGAATTCATTCTCTTTTTTAAGTTCCTTTATCAACTTTGTCATCTGATTAAAGTTCCAAAAAACAAATTAATATAGTAATGCTTCATATACTAGAAGGTATAAGGAACATAGACAAAATTTTATCCTCATAAAGGCTAGGAGCTATTAAGTATCTAATTGAAATCACAACCTAAATTTACATACCTTTTCCATCTCATGCTTAAATGTTTCGAAGACCTCGTTACTTTTGGACAAAGCCTCCTGAAGAGACAGATTTAGTTCAGAGAGCTATTCAGGATTTGTTATGCACAAAATGAAACCAAATTATCTATAAGCCACTGAGAAATATTGGCATAATCTACTGGTCAAGATACACAACTAGTAATCATGTTGATGTCTCCTTTAGGAATATAGTTCTCTTAAACCACTCAACCAATCAAGAAGACTGCTATTATGTAATACTCCTGGGTACTTCTACCATGTAGATAAAATGTGAGAACAACAATAACCACAAAGATCCATAGAATACTAATGGAATGACTAACTGCTTGACTTTGAGTTCATTGAGTTGTTCAATCAGGTTTCTAGGTACAATTGGATGATTGTATTAATTAGATGAACCGAGAGCTTTCTCTCGGATTACCCTCACAAGAAACTGTTTTGTTGTCTATATAACTCTATGAGAATTAATGACTTGAGCAGAATAGAAAGCTCGGGTCCAAACATGCATATATATATATATATATATATATGTATGTATGTATGTATGTATTAGAACATTAAATTGGTCCAAGTATAGCTAGATATTAGAGATGGAGCTAGTAGAGACTCTTTGCTCATTCCAGAACTAGCCAAAAGTTTCATACGCTATGAAATCATCAAATTTCAATGAGCTATTTCGTGAGGATACCACTATTCGACATGTTTACTCTCGTAGGCACAAGAAAGCTACACCCATGACTCTATAACTTAACGAAAGTTTTGACTAGTATTGTAGGGCTATTTTCGTTATTTTTGCTTATTATGCTATTTTCATCTCTTATTAGAGCGTCACAGTTAGTTTGATCTTTTGCTTTACTTCAATGGTTTGTAATCCTCTCTTTTTAATGAATGAATATTTTGAAAATTTCGATACATTCTGTTGGTGGATTCCAACACCCTAGTTGATGGATTCCCCAAGTTTGGTAATTCTATTGCGTTTCTTCTCAAATCTGCAATCAAAGAGTTTATCCTGCATCAGATATGCTAAGCCTCATCCCAAGGCATCTCTTGATAAGATATTAGAACAAATTGGTTCCTAAGTTCAAAAATCTCTTGGCAAGCTAATAAAACAATCTCATCTAATATCTAGAGAAAATGTAAAAGCAACTAGAACTTAAGCACATTGGGGAACCAATATTCGAGAGCCACTCGAATATCAAATATTAGAAAGAAATTCATACCAATAAAAAAAAGTTAAAATGCAAGGTGTAAATCATGATGAACACATAAAGCATATGCAAAATGAGAAAAACCTTAAAGCACCTGAAATTGCTGAAATTTTTCTCCATCAGCAACTAGCTGTAATCGTAAGCTCTTCTCAGTGGCCATAAGTTGTGAAATCTGTTCAGCATACAATTGCATCTGGGTTTGTTCCTGAGTTGACCTCTCTTGATGTTGTTGAAGCTTGAGATCAGCAAGCTCAAGTTCCAGCATCTTCTGCTTTAACTACATACCATAAATGGAGAGAAATAAATATCTGATGATATTGATTCAGCAAGAGGAAAACTAAACCAATGCAACTTTGGATGACACTTCAGCAAGATGGAAAATTGTACCTTTTGGGAAAACTGCTGTTCAGCGAGAGTATACTGATCAGCAAGATGCTTTAACTTGTCTCTCAGCCTACAAGGTGATCCGCCATAAGTTTACCGCAACACAATTAAAAACATTATTTCTTTTTTGCATTAGTTCAGATAGAAGAAATGCTCTATGTAGATACCTTTGGAATTTTTTGGATCATACTTTAATCTGCAATTAAGATAAAGAATAATAGGTAGTTGCATTTAGAATGGATTTAGGAGTAGGATTGCTCGCCCATGTGACTACCATTTCAGCATGGACTGTGCCAGAAAATAGGATGCAGGAATATGAAATCTTGGTATTGGGAAGTGATTAAAACAAGCAGTAATAAGGCCACTACTGCCACTTTCCTATCTATAGAGAAAGTCTCCCTATAAAAACAACTATCTCAGAAAGTTTGAGAATGCCCAAGTTGCCTAATGCAATTGCTCCAGAATAACCAAGAAAGAAGAACATATTCAACAGAAGATGCCTAACGTGGACAACACTAAAGCATGGATTTGGGTCCATCAATAATAAACTCAGAGCCATCAAGCTGCGGTGACTTGGTACGAAAAAAAATCAAAAATTTATCTGCCCAATTTATATCACATCTTCTTCCACAGATAATTAGATGACTACTTTACTAAACATGTGATGTTGAAAATCAAGTCAAAGTTTCCTAAACAAGATTCATATATGTCACCACATGGCAGTGCCAGTTTATCAATATTTCCTTCCTAACATACTACTTCATACTTTATCTAAAGAGTAGATCTGCACACATATTGCAAAACCCCACTATACCACATTTCACCATATCAAGCAGAAGCAACCTCCATTGTCCATATATTTATAAATAACTTTCAGGAGATGATAATCACTCGTTGTTCACAGATTCAAACACTAGCAAGTAGCAAGATTAATCAACTCAAATCAAGTGTAATCATGAAATTATCCCTGTAGTCAAATTTTATAAGAAATATCTTACATTTCATTCTCCCTTAATTGGGAAAGACATTCATTTTTCTGCTCCTCAAGTTTACTGCTTACATCCTACAACACAACAAAAAAATTACCTGTGGCGTATCAGCTTGTACATGAAGAAATAGAGTCCCAAATAAACCTAGAAAGATGCTCTAATGAAAAGCAAATGATATGAAACCTTATATGTGTGTTTTAAGGCCCACAGCAAGCAGAAATGCATTTCATAAAGCAAATGATATGAAAATATATAACGTAATACAGTATGATACACAAGTAGGAGATAAGGATGTTTTTTGACTAAATCAAACTCACTATATAATGAATCAGTGCAATAACATAACTGAAAAATTAGATGAGCTCATATTTAGCATGAAAGTGGCAGATAAATTAACAAGATTGTCACTGAAGATAATAATAAAAAAAGAAACTGATGGGAGCATCTGCCAATGTAGGTCTGACAGCAAAACATTTTGAAGAAAGTTGAGTGACATACTTATGGATCAGTAACATAACAGGACTACAGGAGTACGTAACATTCACCTTGCTAAGATCACAATCGCTATGAGTCCAAATCCGAAGACAGAACTGAATTTCGACTAGAAAGTTAGGATTATCACGGATCTCCAATATTAAGAATGAACTGGAGATCCAACGGTTGGATGGTAAAGTACTTTTAAAAATAAAATAGATTTGTAATGGAGAACGAATCTATCAGTGGATCGAGGAAAGAGGAGGCCAAAGAGGCGTGATGATGGTCGGCCAAGGATTGTAATAAGGTGGTGCAGATGACAACAGTGGAAGTCAAGGTACTCGGTAGGAAAGGGATAAAGAAAAAATAGGACTATTCCTTAGGGTCAAGGTTCTGCGGTCAAATAAGAAGGTAGGCAGCAGTGGTCGACAGAGGTGTTGGCTAGGACTTCCACGACTAGGAGGTAATTGAACAAGGAGGAATGAGACGAACTTACGGAAATAATTTAATAATCTAAGATGACAAACCAGGTGCACACCACATATATTTATAAATGGCTCCCTGGCTTAACTAGACTTGGTAATAGGACCGAACAAGCGCAAGTCCTACTGCCCAACATAAGCTTAAACTCATAAAGAGATCTCCTAGACTTGGGCTTCTCGCCATCGGGCGTTCGAACAGCCTTGAGGGCGTTTGAATGCCTAATTAATATTCTAGCTCTCGGGTGTATGCATTCAAAATGCCTATTTAATCTTCCAACTCTTGGATAAATGCATTTGAATGGCCTTGAGGGCGTTCAAACACCCCATTCCGAGACTTGCTCCTTTGACTGGCTGGAACCTTTATTTCTTCTACAAACAAACTATTAGCTAACTATTACAGCGTACCCGAGAACCTACATTCTTAAACTATAGACATGGACCATATGGTTTGAAAGGAACATCAATGTTTTTCATAAATGAAAGAACTGTAGGACTCGAATTAATATTCCAAATAAATCAAGTTATACCATGTAATATGATGAAACTAGAATAGATTATCAGACTATCACTTTACAATCATGGCCATTTAGTGTAGCCATACCTTTATTGCATTGTTGAATTTTGTGGATAACTCTAGCCTCATATTCTGCCCCTCTGTTGATACCCTTTGACACTCATCCTGCGTTAATGCATATTAAGGTAAATAGCATGAGAAGGAAGATAACATTGACAGCAGAAGTTCATTTCACATTTTTTTTTAATTGGAGAGTACCATAAGCACTTTGTTTTGTCGTTGCAGCTCTCTGCATAATGACTCAAGTCTTTCTCGAACTGCCACCGCTATAAGATGCACACACACACACAAAAAAAATATATATATAAGAAATTAGATGTGGCAGAGGAAATACAGGATTCTCTTGTTAAGTAGGGGATGTCAAAGTTCAAATAATACAACTTGACAGGAAATGTAAAGCATGTGAAGGAAAGGAGTCAGATAAGGGAAAGGAAGCAACATAGGATCAGCAAGCATTTTTGGCCTCATAGTTCAACACTTTATCACATGTAGTCACTCCCATTATCTGTACTTTATGTTAGCCTGTTAGTGAGCTCAGCTGGAAGAGATTATAGTCATCATTCCTCCTTTGTTCCACAACTTAATATGTTACATATGCAATGATTACTGAAAGCATCATTCTGAGGTGTATACAGGCCTAACTGTATCAGAATCTTGTCCATGAAATGGAGTCCTATACCTAATTTATAATATTTTGATATCCCCCAACCTCTGTTTTAAAATTCATCAATACGTATCAAACGATTGAGTACATGAATCATTCTTTAGGTCAGGGTATGATAGGCTATTCCAAGTAGAATATGTTATCCTAGCACAGAATGCCTATTTCTGTTTGTTCATTAACTTTTACAACTTAGAACCCCCATACTCAGGAAACATAAAATAGAAAATTCACATCGATAAAGAAAAGGAACAATCTGCTGGCTTAAGCAATCACAAATAGATGTGTTGAGTGGTGTAGCCTTTGCCAACTCCTTTCCTATTTCTTAGAAAAGGAGCTTTGTCAGAACAAACTTTATTCAATCCCTTATGCTCCAACACCAAACAGCCTGACATAAACCACTAGAATTTATCACTTGTGAAGTGTCACATATTTATGGAGCTTAATTGGTAATAGCAAAAACAAAGATGCATTAATAGAAGAAATAAAGATGCGGTAAATTGTGACAATCATTACGAAGTGTGAAGCATGTAAACTGCTATATTCCAAATCAATGAATTAGACAATACAAGACATTATCGTTGACCATGCAAACTGTGAACACATTATGCTCCAGCAAATGATGCATTTTATATTTAAAATTTATAGTTACACGTCCTTGAAGATTTATTATTGTCGCTAGCACACCATGGTTGGAATAAGTGTTTGGAGCTCCATTTAGTGTTGGGTTATGTTAGAATTCATAGGAATCCATTAATTAAATCGCAATAAATTTGTACAGTTGAAACTTGCCTGCATCCCTTTCTGCAATTACTTTTTGATACTTCAAAGTAAATTCCAATATCTCTTTTTCTGACTTTGTGCTGCGCTTCACAACTTTACGCTTCGGTTCACTACTTTCCTAGTAGATCATCAAGTAGGAAATGATATTAAACTATAATAAAGTGCTGAAAATCATGCATACCAACCAAAAGCAAGAGACCACAATTTTCTTTCTGGACTCTACAAGTTGAGAACAAAATAAGTTTTCCGCAAGAATAGTTGTATTCTTGTATCCAATTGGAAAAAGGAAAAATAAAGAAGAACCTAAAGGGAGAAGGAAATTGCTACATATGAAAAAGGGTTAAATATAGTTCACCCTCCTTACATTGGCATAAAATCATTTTGCCCTCCTATATTTATTTTATATCACTTAACTCCTTGTACTTATAACTAACGTAAAACTAATGACATCATTAATAAAATATTTAAAAATTACCAAAATGCTCCTATTATTTTTTTAGGCAATAATCTAGGGAGAAGGGATTTTGTTCAAACAACACCCTTTCCTTCTTCTTTTTTACACTTGATAAGAGGTGAGTTTCAACTTATTTCTTAATTTATATGTGACGATAGAGGGGTATTTGAGTCCATAAAAGTTAATAAGAGTATGTCACCATTTTCCTATTGTCAAAGGCGTTGACATGGTTAATTTGGACAGAAACCATTTTCCTACTGTCAAAGGCGTTGACATGGTTAATTTGGACAGAAACTCAAAACAATTTTACTTTAAATGATACAAAAACATGTATATGATAGAAAAGTAATTTCATGCCAAAGTACATGGAAGCAAAATACATTTAATCCTATGAAAAATAAATTCATAAATACTAGCCTGAATAAGAATAAGTAACTCATTAATACAAAATATAACTTCACAAGCATACCATCAAGGGAAGCAATATCAAAGCATGAATAGATCGCAAAGAGGAATACAGATCCTATGTGTATGCGATAACAATCCAGTGTAGAACAAAGTTGAACAAATTCCTTTCCTATACGTATGCGATATTGGATGATTATTTTAATTACGTCAAGAGTTAAGAGACTCGATGACTACCGTCTGATTTTTCAAATATTCAGCATGTTCTACTGTAGGCCTTTCCGGTAGCTTGCCAGTTTGCGACTCCAAGCACCCTTTAGTCTCTGCAACAGCCACAAGAAAGAACATCAAGCTGGATGTTTACTGCATATTTCTGTATAAAATCAGATTATCCATGTTCCAATAAATTCTTAAGCACTCAAACCTCAAGAAAACTTCCTCAGCATTCATCATCAGGAAAGGTAATCTGAACAAAGAAGAAAAAGGCTACATATGGTCTATGTAATGATCTTAAACCTATTAATTATATGGCTCGTGCCAGAGATTAGGACCTTTGCAAGAGAAATCAGAACCCATAAACATAATTCACAATCTTGCTTTCCACTCGAAACATTCTCTAACCTTTGGTGCAAACAATCAAACAGTTATAGAGCAAAGATGAAAAAGATCATCACCTCCGGAAATCCCACCGCCTTGTGTCGAGATCGCATCCTTTGTTTCTTCTCTACGGTCGGCGCCCGGTTCCGTCACCAGGATCGTCTCCTCCGCCGAACCCCCACCGCCTTTTTTCTCCCGCAGCGGATCCGCAGAGGTACTCAGCTTTTCTAAACCGACCGCGATAGATTCAGAATCTAGGGTTTCCGCAGTTACTCCATTACTTTCCGGCTCGCCGCCGCGGCGATCGAGATCAAGATCGACATCGAGAAGCGAGCCCTTATAGTCGTCAGGAGATGGCAACGGCTCCAACGTCGTCGACAGCTCGGAAGAGCTCTCCACGAAGCCATCGGGCAAAGAGTGCGCCTCGGGGAGCCGGTTTGCCTGTGAGGTTTCCATAGGAACTTAGCAGAGAAGAGAACGAGGAGAGGGAGGAGATGGCCGAGAGAGACGAGTACAGTAGTGGCGGTCGTTAAAAATGGGTCTAGACTCCGTGGTGAGATGTGACGGCAAGAGCGGGCATTTCCTCCCAAATTGGGCCCTTGAAAGGCCCAATTAATTAAAACTAATTTGTTTTTTTTAACAATCAAATATTAAAAGAAAATGTGCTTTCACTCACCTTTTAGCAAAATCGACACATTTAATAATCATAGCAAACTTCCGATATGGCAAATTTACTTAAATAGAGCATATTAGCAATGTAAGAATCAAAACAAAAGAGTCAGAGTTTAGGAGCGTAGCTAATATTGAAGTTAATATTTGATAAAAAAAAATTTTAATTGTATTTGTAGCCGTTTTTTATTTTTATTTTATTTTAATTTTTGAGAGAGGATTAGGCACACAGTTTCTCCAGAGTATAATAATTCAAAAAATATTGGTGTGCTCAAACGTCGCGTGGCTCAAACATATAAATCAAATGAATAAATACACACAAAAATACAAATATTACATAGGAATAAATATAACACTGCAGGACGGGGCTCTCTGATGACGCAAAATTCACACAGCCGAGCCTCCCCCGCCGCCCCTAAGAGTACTCCTCAGGGACGAGGAAGACGAGGAAGAGCTCGACACGTTAAGCCCCATGGCGTTCCAATCCGAGACGCTATCCTGAAGACTAAGTAACAGCTGGTGGTTTGTGCTAAAGCTCATGGACGGCTTCGTCGCCGGCACGAACGGCGGCTCGGCCTCGCCGCTAAGCATTTGCACCACCCCCCTCATTCCCGGCCTCAGAAGTGGGTCTGGACTCGAACAAGCCAATCCGACCAACAAAACCCTCCTCATCTCCCCTTCTTCAAACTCTTGTTCGATTCTACTATCGACTACTTCGAGAATCCTCCCTTCTCTGTGCATACCCCACACCCATTCGACCAGATTACTGCTGTTACTTTCGATGGGGCGGCGGCCGCATGCCACCTCGAGGACGACGGCGCCGAAGCTGAAGACGTCAGTCTTCTCCGTGGCGCGGCCGGTGAGGAGGTATTCGGGCGCGAGGTAGCCCATCGTGCCGGCGGCGACGGTAGCGTCGGGGGATTTATCGTGGTCGACCTGGCGCGCGAGACCGAAGTCGCCGAGGCGGGCGTGGTAGTTCTCGTCGAGCATGATGTTGCTCGATTTGACGTCGCGGTGGATGACCTGGCGCTCGCACTCGCGGTGGAGGTAAGCGAGGGCGGAAGCGACGCCTATGAGTATCGTCCTGCGACACCGCCACGGCAGCGGCGGGGAGTTGGGGTCGAAGAGGGCCTTGTCGAGGCTGCTGTGAAGCATGAAGTCGTACACGAGGAGGATCTCGCCCTTCTCATGGCACCAACCTTGGAGAGGGAGTAGATTCCGGTGCCGGAGTCCGGCGATGATGGAGAGCTCAGAGAGGAACTCCGCCCTCCCCTGCGCCATATCGCCGCTGTTCTGGATGCATCGCTTCACGGCCACCATCGCGCCGTTCTCCGGGATGATACCTTTGTACACGGTACCAAATGCGCCGTGCCCGATGATACGAGAAGAGTCGAATCCCATGGTGGCATTGCTCAGCTCGCGGTAACTGAACTCCCTCGGAGTCTTCATGATCTCCGCCGCCGCCGCCAAATTGTCGAATTTTTGTGCGGATTTCACTCTTCTGGTGAATACCCAGAAGAGCAAACCGGCGAAGGAGGCAACGACGAACGCCCCCGCAGTCGCCGCCCCTGCGATGGCGGCATGCCCCTGTACCCCGGATGATGATGGTGATGATGGTGGAGAAAGATTGGTAGCATTGCTCGGACTCTCGGCGGCAAAGATGGAGACGGCGGGAGCCATGGAAGGCGGCGGAGAAGGATTCGAAACGGCGGGTTGCACCGAAGAAGAAGGCGAGGCTGCGTTTGGTGACGAGAAGCTCCACCACTCGATGCTATGCATCTCGGTGCTCCCTTGCGTGGATGCGGAGAAGCCAACGTATACGAATCCATCATCGATGAACCGATCGAGATCCAAGGGAAAGGAGATCACCGGATCGGCAGGGCGGGCGGCGGAGTACGAGACGAAGACGCGAAGGATCCCATGGTGGGTGTACTCGATCCAGGCGTTGATGAGATCCCCGCTCTTCAAATCGACGCCGAAGGCGTCAAGATCAGCGACTTGAGCGGAGACCATGGAGCCGAGGTCGATTCCCACATGGTTTCCGTTGACGTCGTCAAACTCTTCGTCCATGAGGGTATCGAACTCGACGGCGAGGATAGGGTTGGTGGCTGAGGAGGAGGAGTTAAGGAGACCGAGGAAGGGGCCGGCATCGCCGAGGGAATGATCATCTGGGGAGAGAAGGAAGGTGAGACCGCCGCCGACGGAGGAGGGGTTGAGGGTGGAGACGGAGAAGGAGAAGAAGGTGGCGAAGGGGTGGGGGAAGGGGATGGGGTCGGCGAAGAGGGCACGGCCGGCGCCGGAGAAGGGGACGGGGAGGTCGCGGGTGAGGCGTATGGTGCCGTTCTTGAGGTGGGCGTCCCCGAGGAGCTTGAGGCGGCCGAGTGTGAGGGTGGCGAAGTCGAACTTAGTCGCGCGCAAGACGTTCGATTCAAGGCGTAAGAGGAGGAGGAAGGAGAGGAGGAGAAGTCTACTGTGTCGTCCCAGCAGCATTGCTCATAGTCCAAAAGTGAGAAAGTGGAAGCGAGAAGAGAAGAGTGGAGTAGTAGGATTCTTGGAGTAGATGGTAGGTGGAGTGAAGGGGCAAAGAATAGTGAATCAGTGAGGAGGAACAAGGAAGTGATGGGACAAATGGCAGTAGAGGACGGCATGTATACCACTTGCAACGGTAAAATTGGCGAATTGAAGAAAGTGGGAGGAAGAGACTTTCGCGGTGTTTGGGCCCTCTTTATATATATATTTATAAAGAAGCTTTAGCTCCATTAAATTAAGGTTGGTTATAAGATCGATTGGGTCAGTCGGTATAAAAGTGAGCACAGGATAAGTTCTTTTAAGCCATGTGATCAATATAATGCTAAATGATGGTAAAACTTCGGTGTTAAGACTCTAATTAATAACGTTCTGGATTTCTCATTATCATGATGATTACTGACAGATGATGGTGAGGTAGGTATAGTGGAGTCAAAGTCCCACACCATCAGTTTAGGTGATTAGAACATATGTATTAATGCCTCGGTGGTAGTGCTTTGTGATCCTTTATTAGCTGCTAAGAAATAGTGTTCTAATACGAATGAGTAAAGCCAAGGGCTGTTCTTTAACAGCGAGACAGTTTCTCCGCCCGTGATGAAAAGCCAGCGGCTCGTCCGAGGGTCGAGGCAGAGGAGAACATGGGCTGGTGCTGACAAGTGGGGAGAGAAGGAGAGGTGGGAAGAAACCACGACTTGAAGCCGTTCCTTCTTACGTGCACGTACTCACTCGACGTACTCGATTTTGTCGTGCTCAGTCCATGGCACAGGAAAAAAAGAAAAGAACTTCTTTGGTTTTCCTTTTATTCAAAGTTTTTGACCAAATCAGACATGCTTTCAATTTTATATGTCTTACACCAGAAACTTAATAAGAAAGGAGATTTATTTCGCTGTAGTACTAAATAAAACACTAAACTACTAAGCAATTTACTAAGCTAAAAGTAAAATGCTAATTAGATCAGTATTTTTATTGAAAGAAAAAAATACTGTAGAAATTCAAAGATTTACATACATAAAAAGTGGATACTCACATAACACTGAATAATTAAATATTTTTTGTTAAAAACACTAGTGAGGGAGAAAGATATATGTAAATATATAAAGAAATTTATAACTCTGTGCTTAATTATCTATTTTAATCATAAAATATATTATTATGAAGATATAAAGAAATTTTATAAGTTAGAATCACATATTTAATTCTCCACAGTAAAATGCGTATTCTCCAAATTTTACTTTAATCTACTTGTCAACTTTTTTTTTTAATACTCAAAAGAGCCCTCCAGTTATTTCCCTGCATATTAGCCAAGTTTTATGTTAAGAAAATACCGAACAGTTACAGCGTTTTATAAAATAAGCTTTTCAACATTTCTATCTAAAAGTAAAATAATAATCTTATTAGTGTTGTACATAAGACTATAGTATCACAGACCTATTTTAATATTAAATTTAAAGTATAGTCTATTTGGATAAATAAATATAAAAGAGGGATAGTTTGGTCCAAAACACTTATTTTTCACCGCAAAAGGAGCTCTCTCAGACTGTTCATTGTTTTGGTATCTTTATACTATTCTATATGTTATCCTCTGCAGTGTAGTACTGCATGTCTGCATCGCTTATTAAAGAATGCTTAGATAATTAATAGTACTTGAAATATAAGAATATTTTGATGTTATGGGATGCGGCAGTCGTGTCGTTAGGCACGGCGTCTCCTTCTCTGCTTCAACTTGGGGCCCATTAATATGCGTAATAAAGAAGATTTCCCCGTCAAAGACAATTTGAACTATCCGATAATCTAATCCATATCCGTCTAGTGAATGGATCAGATATGAAATTATATCCCAATTTAGATTCGAGTTGAATCCGAAATCCGATAAACTTGAGGATTTTTGGGCTCAATTTTATTACTTGCGCGCTTGAGATCCGACCCAATTATAGCCCCAATTCCTGGATCCTTATCCCGTATCTACCAAATAGCTACGGTACCTCCTCTGTTAGGCTTTTTAGCTTACCTTCGATGGTTCTCTGCTGTGCGGCTGCCTCCACGTCATCACCGGCAGTGGCGGTGCGGTGTGGAGTGGCTCGGAAGAAGGCGAAGCAGGCAAAGGAGACCTCTCTGTCCACCCCTTCCCTAGCATCGGGTAGGAAGGCGAATGACGTGGCGATAGCTGACGCGGCCGAGAGAAGACCCCTCGGGTTCGCCGGGAAGAAGCAGCCGGAGCCGACGTGGCAGTGCGTGGTTGGCTGCGGCGCCTGCTGCAAGCTGGACAAGGGCCCGGCCTTCCCCTCCCCGGAGGAGATCTTCTCCGACGAGCCCGCGCAGCTCGACCTCTACAAGAGCCAGGTCGGAGAAGACGGGTGGTGCATCCACTACGAGAAGGCCACCCGCACCTGCGCCATATACCAGGAAAGGCCTCTCTTTTGCAGAGTGGAACCGGAGGTCTTCAAGGAGCTGTTCGGGATCGAGAAGAAGAGGTTTAATAAGGAGGCGTGCAGATCCTGTGTGGCTGCCATCACGGCGGCCTATGGCTCTGCGTCGGAGGAACTCAAGAATTTTAACCGAACCATTAGAAGAGAAGGCAATAAAAAGTAGAAGCTTTTGAAGCATTTTGATAATTTGCTGGACCAACATCATGTATACATATTTCTTTGAGGAGATCAGAATTACAATAAACCATGCGGGAGATTTGGATCTACAAGAGCCTCCCAATCAGCAAAAGTACCTCAATGTAGGAAAAATCTGTAAAGCAGATGGAAGCTTTCACTCATAAATGTAGTAAGGATATTGAAAATTTTAAAACAAAAGTAGAGAATTACAACATACCGATTTATAGCAGTAGACATCAGCTGCAAATCTGAATTCCTCAATTGGACATTGTTTGTTCTTCTTGAAATTGAATCAGCGGCTGGAATTGGACATCATTGTATATTCTGCAAGTCTACTTTGATCTAATTCTTGTTGAGTTTGAAGGATTTGTGGCAATGGTGCAGTGATCTTTACTGTCTGTGAGAGCAATCATATAAAGATGCACTTACAGAGTTATTAGTTTGGTCACCAACTTTTTATGGCGAAAAAAAATAAAACAACAATTAATGGTGCAGTTCTCTAAATGTATGCTGCCAATAACATGTAGTTGTATGCTGACCTCATTTGTATTGGGGTGACAAAGAACAAGCTGATGTGCATGCAGATGATAGCCACAGTCTCCAGGAACAGGTTGTATTGGTTTCTGATAACCCCTAATAAAGGATAGAAGGGAAAAGTAAGACTCTTATTATCTATGAATTTAGGGTGGCAAGCAACAGTGAGTGGAGAAAAATATTTTGAGAATTGATAAGTATCACAGAGAAGATAATCATATATGCCTTATGCAAACTCTACTGGAAATATTGTTTTTAGACATACACATATGGAAACACAAGCTAACAAGTCCTACTCTATTAGCATGCCATGATGTCAGCAAACGCCATACCGTGGTGACTGGAATCGAAGTGATGCTGATAGAACAGTCGAACTCTCCCACATATATCTCAATCCATCATCCCAAAATGCACCCAATATCAGTAAACACCAAATTATATAGTATTGTGAAGGAAGAGTGTGTTACAGAATTCTGAGAGGTAGCTAAAACAATTGGCAGAATGAGAGTGTGTTAAGAAATATAGTCTGCAGATTGTTTTCAAACTACTTGAAGACCAATAAGTGGATCGAGTAAATATACATTGCCTTTAGGGGCACATGACTTTAAAGCATTTATTTTAGCTCTATTATCCAATGGAGTACAAATTTAACTCATGCTCAAGAGAAAATGAAGTGAAGGTCTACAATAATTTAAGGAATTCTTTAAATTATAACTAGGCGAGCCCACTTTTCTCAAAAAGAACAGCAAGCTAATAAGTTACAATTTCTACAGAAAAATGAGACACTTGAACGGACCAAAGGTTATTGCTTATGATATTACAGGAGATAAAATGATATAGAGACTATGGAAGTATATAGCAGGCAATAAGTGAAAAGCTTCTGGAACATTCAAATAAGCTATATATAGGAGATTATCTTACCCATCTTCTGCAAAACAGTCATTTGTAGATTCTGGCCCATAGAATTTAGGCTGCCCACCAACATCATAAAGAGGATCATCTGATTAGGACATTCAGAACAAATTACTATCAACCTTTTAGTTATCAATATGCAAATGTGAACCAGCATATAAATGATAAGTAAAAGAGGAAAAATGAACTGCCTCTCAATCAGTACACACAATCTAAAGTCCATCGAATTGATATGCAAGGAACATCAATAGGCAATTCAGACGCTGGTGACACAATACCCAACAATGAAGTTGAATACCAAGAAACCATTTGTCCAAATAATTAACTCACAACCTATCTGGTCTACTACTTATAGCAGCATGTGGATTTCCTTACAAAACGAGGTTCAACTTGTTTACAATTTGGCAATCATGTCTTATCTAGTACAAACCGATATCACTCACATGTGAATGTACTTGACAATAGATTTATACACCTAGCAGTGATATCAAATGTCCAAATAGGCTGGTTGTCATTAGGACAACCCCTCCCCTGCTTCACCTTAGGAGGTGATGGGCCTATATAAGCATATGAATTGGACATCGTACTAAAGCAACACAGAGGCATAATAGCTGAAGTGGTAACATATTCCTTGCTCAGATATACTGACCATATGAGTGACTGCCAAGAAAAAGCAGAAATATAATTTACCTAAAAGTGGGTGCCCAAGGAATGCTAGATGAATGCGTATTTGATGTGGCCGTCCTGAGTGGATCTCAACCTACAACAGTTTAAGAAAAGAAGACTAGAAAACACAAAAAAAAAAATCTAAAAGAGTTTTGCTGACCAAAATTTCAAAGAATATAACATACTGTGCTTAATGACTCCAGTCTATGCAGACATTACTATGCAACCCATTACTAAAAGTCTAAAACATCTAAAATGTCTATAATGAAGGTAATGACAGAGTGTGTAACAGAAGCACTAGGCATAACTACATAGGTTGTAAGATCTGTAGCTCAGCAGGTGAAAATTATTGGTTACAGAAGGAAACAAAACTAAAGAAAAAAGTCTGACTCTCCAAGGAAAAAGAAAAGTGATGAGATTAAGAAACTTGAACAAATAAAGAATCTATTCTGTATGCTGATTAAAGAATAATAATGAAAGCAAAACAGAACAAAGCAGTACGCATTTGATATCTGTCAGCTGGATACCTGAACCAATGCTTGGTTTCTTTGCAAGTTTCTCTCAAGAACATAAACTTTGCTCGTAGCTGGCTTCCCTGATTGAAGTTTAGAGGTTAGATAAATATGACTTATCAACAAACTGAATTACCATTTCTAAGATGAAAGAAGAAAATTAAAAAAAAAAAACATTTGCATTTGAAACAAACTGCATGATACAGCCATACAGCTAGATACACTTATAAGTGCATTCCTGTTGAGAACATATTGGATAACTTGAGTGAATGTAGCATGAATCAGAAGATTCAGAAGAGAGACAACCTGATGATAATGCAACATAGAGCCCCTGAGCAACTCCTGGATAATGAACCAATCCAATAGGTTGTTTGATAGTAACCTGCACTTTATAGATGGCAATTGCATTGCACACATAAAGAGAGTGAGTCTACTGACTTTAGCCTACTTGGCGTTGCCATTTATGCTGCTCAAGATATATGTGATGTTATATGAGCACACTTTACCTCATCATTTTCAGGAATCCCCGTAACCAGTGCTCGATAGAATTTGGAAATTCGTCGAGCTTTACACAACTCTGTATCATCTCTACAAGTAATGCTAAAATTTTAGGTCTAACAGTCGGTTACAAAAAAGAGCCAAAAGGCTAAAACATTTACACCTGTCAACTCCAGCATTTGCAGTGCCCTCAGAAAAATAAGACGCAAGGGAAACTTTAGCAAGCTTCGTCTTGGCACAAAGCAATATACCTGAACAAAAGCAACAGTTGATGCCAAAATATTTGACTTCAATAAATAATTAATATAAGATAAGCAGAGAAGGATATATCCTGAAGATACATTATCATCGCAAACCAAAAGAAACAAGATTACAGAGTAGAAGCAATAGTAAGACATGACAGACAGTAAAGGAAATGTTATAGTATGATATGATGAAAAAAAAAAGTCACTAAAAAATAGATGATCATTTCTTCCAAAAGATCAACAAATTTGAAAGTTTCTACTAGCATCATCACTAATGTATAGGTGGTAGACTGGGGTCAATTTTCTTTCCATGGCATGTCATCGTATGATCTAGAAGAGATCTCAAAGGAGAGATTTGTAAAGTGCAAAGCCCTTAAATTGCCTCTTTCCCAAGGGAAACACAACTAAGTGAAAATAGATGTGGTAGGTTTGAACACTGAAGCATGAAAAAAGTTAGAATACCTTCAATATAGGGTTGGAGATACACTCTGACAGTAAATGAAACTATCAACTATCCCATCATGAAATCAAGGAGTAGGAAGATGATCCGGAGAAATAAAGACTAAGTTCTAAAAGAAATAAAATTAGATCTGACATTCATAAATAAAAGAAAGACCTGATGTGCCCCTTCCTAAGCGATGAACAGGTACAGGATGTGATTGGGCAGTTTTTCTTTTTGAGCAAAATTCTGATGGTTTTCTCCATTCCTTCCACTGGAGCTGTGTTAGAACAGTTCGCTGCTGGAAGAGTCCTCCAGGTAGAACTTGCAAGCCAGAAGGTTTATTTATAGCAACCTGCAAATCATTATCACATAAGACATATATTCAAGTGAGTGACCTTTCCTTCAAAAGAAAAAAAAAAAGACATTCAAGTAAATCAAAATTCTAAAATGCTAGTTTATAAATGTGGTAGTTGAACCACAATGATTACTTACCATAATGGACTTAAACAAGTAGGTAAAGTGATGTGGCATATAGTGTAGTGTTTAGTCATTCTTCGGCTAACAGCCCACTTAAGGGTTACATGACAACAAAAATAGGCATTCATAGAGATGAAATGGCAATGGTAAATGTGGTCTCCTAACCAAATAGCGCATAACTATCTTAGCATATCAAGTTGTATTGATGATTCTATGCTTCTAGTATGTGTTTCTATTCTTCAGGAGTAGGCTCAAAGCTCTCGAGAAGTTTGCTCCAAAGTTCATAACTTTATATAAATCGTTAAATGGTCAAGACTAGAGGGCGAGTCTACATGACAGAAAACTCATCAGTTTGTCCTAGTTGCGTGGTGGATGCAACCTATGTCCATAATCAAAATTATTCTAAATGATTCACATGCCAGAGATCTTTTATCTTCATCAGTGGCAAGAGTAGAATACAAAGATTAGTCTCTTCAATTAAATCTAATGAATAATCTATGAAGGAGACTTTAAAAGTATCTCAGTGGTTAGTTCACTCACCATGTCATCATCCTCATAAAGAACTTCCATCAAATGTGACGCAAATGGTTCCTTCCACGGGAAGCGATGGTACACCACAATAGAACCTTCTCTACAGGAAGTTGTTAGAGTGAACAAATATAAGAAGCAACAAATTGCAAATAGAAATTCATACAAGTGACAAAAATCCATGTTTTAGTCATATAAAAATAGTGAACTCATCACAAATGGTAGATAGACAAAATGGCAATGTGAAGATTTCACACTATAGATGTTTAATCACATTAGTACCTGACCGAGCTTATGTAATCAACAATTAAACCTAGTATCCATGCAATTGTAAAAAGGCACACCTTAAAATGAGCAAGAATATAGTTAGGCAGCTAACTTATGAAACATCATAATGGCATGCATGTATCCTCGTAATCTCATCATCATCGCTAATTCCAACCCGTAGCAAGAAGTGCAAATGTCAATCCGTAATAAAATCTCTCAAATCCATAGCAGATGCATCAATTTTCTAGGTTAAAAAGGAAACGAGAGGTTATGAAATAAGAACCTGAGGATGGTGTTGGGATCTCTGACTACTTGGCCATCGACTGTAATCTAAAAATGAAAAGAAACAAAAAACAAATCAACTCATGAGTGTGAAACGCATCAAAAAGAAAACAATCCGAACAATTGCAGCAGTGACAGCAGACCTGGCCATTACGAATCCTATGAAGCCAACTGCAGATATCGAGAAGCAAAGCAATCAATAAAAAGTAGGAAGTAAGCTGGCATTGGAAAAGGAATTTACCCTTCGAGCGGGGCGGAGTTCTTGTAACTGGATGAGTAGAACCCGATTAAAGTGAGATCTAGATGTTTTTAAGAGGAAGAAGGAGAGAGACGAGCTCAGATCAAAAGCAAGGAAGAAGAGATCATACAAACAAGTAACGGGAGGAGTCAAAATGGGAAAAAGGGGAGCGGAATAAGACCGGCGTTTGCGCGTCGAAAGATGTCGGTATAGGACAAACCCTCGTTTAGGTCGGGCCATGGCCGACCAAAGAAGTAGAGCGGTAGTTGCGGCGGCGACGACGACGTCGGCTGGTCGGAAGAGGCGGTGGCCATCGAGAAGAGATGTATATGGCACGATAAATCACTTTCCTGAGGGGTGTAATCGAGCTGAGCTTGATCCAGCCCCTACTCTATCAAGCTTTAATTGAAATTTTGAGCTTATATTTGTGAATATAATTAAACCATTTTTATTCGAGTTAATTTTAAACTAATTTTGTCTCAAGAGTGAGCCCGATCTATAAATAATAATAAGTTTTAAACTTAATTAAGTTTGATTTAGGCTTAGAATCAAACTTAAAATAAGTCTTAATTTAAAAATATAAATTAATAAACCCTATAAGATGAGAATATATAATAATTTAATTAAGTAAATCTTAAAATATAATTATATATATATATATATATATATATATAATTATTTTAAGTCTTATCTTATCATCAAACTTGGCTTAAAATTTTAAAGATCAAACTCAATTCTAATTCATTTTCGACGGTTTGATAGAGCCTTGTCGAGATAAGCTTGTGCTTGGTTTAATTTATTTTTTAACGGCTTATTTTCTACTCATATTAAACTTTTAAACTATCTTGCTTTTATGGTCTAATATACATGATGCTTACATTGTTGGCTATAATGTGGTCCTCTAATATTAATAACCGTAATGTTGCATTCTCTAAAGAAGCTCATTAATGACTAACATACCAACTGTGAGGCAATTGGAATGGCTTAAGAATGTCTAAATTTCAATCCATTTTGACTAGAAATGTACATAGAATAAATTAATCCCGGTACTGCTAGGTTGTATTTTGAACCTCTATTTTTGTTTCTTTAATCAAAAAGAAGAAGAAGAAGCTCAATGATGGAATACTGGGAATATTACACATAAAATTTACTTACTGATGGATGAACAAACATTTGTCAAAGGATGAATGAAGCAAGGCTAACCAACCCATTTGGAAATTCGGTTTTCTTCAGTGTGCAGAAGGAAGATGATCGAATAGGCCTTTTTACCGAGATGGATCATTTTAGGCATCAATAAGCTAGCGACAGATTGGTATCATTCTTTCATTGTTGGATAAATCTACAGCATGAAGTCAACGAACTAAAGCTAGAAGTCTTGTCTGTTTTGTGACTGGAGGTTCACTTTTTCCAAGCGGATCCTATAAAACACTTCTACTGCAGAGGCAGAGCTAAGACAAATTAATGCAATTTAGAAGCAGCAATGCCAACAATACTACTCTTTTTTTCTTTTTTTTGGATAAATAATACTACTCTTTTTATTAAGATAAGAGTTGCTGATGCTATTCTCATTTTCTAATGTGAAACTAAGCAGGTGCAGACATTTATATGCTCCATTTTTGTTTATCTCTCTCTCTCTATATATAGATATCATATTATCTAAATTATCATAAAATAAAGTAGTTTAATAAATTTAATAGATACACTATATAAAGTAATAATTAATTAATTAATATTCTACTGTTAGAAAACAAAAGTTAAATTAGAAATCGAAAACTTTGATTAATAAGGGTATGTGGGAAGTTATAATCCTCCAACTATCCATAGTCTAATGTTTTTATTTTTCCAATGTGTCTCGAATAGAATCAAACAACTTGCACGACATGTATGTGACTTCCCACATATTCTTAGTTTGATTGATAAGAGCTTGTCTCTTTTTTACATTTGAAGTTAATGTAAAAAGATAATTGATTTAGCAAAAGTATCATGCTCGCTAAGATAGATTAATTAATTACTTAATCTTATAGTATGTTCTATTTTTTGGTGCAATTGTTATCCATATATCATTCTTAGTCACAACCATTTGTTTTTGTTATCGTTCTAGCCGATTCACTGATGTCAGTTAATTAAATATACATCAATGCATAAATTATACATATCTAATGACTCTGACCATACTCAAATATAGATACAAAGAGCAGTTAAAATGATTAATATAATTAGAAAAGAGACTCGGAGGAGATCTCCGAAGCTCTTTGGCAAATAATGTAAGAAGTAGTTGGTGCTCGTTTCTTCCCAATATTTTTAATAAAAATTATTGATTGCCACGTGTGACCTCAAAAAGACTATTTAGTGATTGATCAAACCGATCTAGATAAGTCAACTAGTAAAGAATTTCCTGCAATCTAAAACTACTCGTGCATTCGCTTAGTATCATAATAAGTACTATTCTATTTTTAACTATTATGCAGTAGAGACACATGAAGGAAAGGAAGGAGCCCACACTTGCCGGTTTGGTAGTACACTTCCAGTTCAGCAAAAGCCCAGAGGGCGTGGAGAAGCGTACCCGCACGCGACCGCTCATCGTACTCTCTCTCTCTCTCTCTCTCTCTCTCTCTCTCTCTCTCTCCTTCCATTTCCTCGATCTAAAATCGGAACCCGAGGCGAAACCGACTGCGATGAAGCCGAATACGCCAACGGCGCCGAGATCGCTGGTGTCGTCGAGCCCGGCGCGGCCGGAGAAGCTTCCGGGCCCGAGCCTGGCTAGGCTACTGAGCCGGAAGCTCGCGAGCAGACGCCGAAGCCGCTCCAGTGCCATGTTCGCGTCCCGTTCGAGCCGTGACGGAGCCAAGGCAGAGGAAGGGGAGCCGTCGTCTCCCAAGGTCACCTGCATCGGTCAGGTCCGGATCAAGAAGAGCAACAAGGATAAGAACCCCAGATCGAAGGCGAAGCCGGTGATGCGATGCCATTGCCTAAGGAATCCACTGCTTTGCGGTGCTTTCCAAGTGCGGAAATTGAAGTGTCGTCCGTGGCGGAGATGGGGTTTTAGCTTTGGATCCGGGGGAAATCTACAGAGGAAATCGCCAGAGAAGAAGGCGGATTGCGTCAACTCAAAACAAGAAGTAGCAATAAGGGAAGTCGGATCCGATCACCAAGAGATCAGGGTTCAGAAAGACGAGACTAGAAATTTCGCACCATCGGGAACGACGCCACCGCCGAGGAACGCGCTTATGCTGATGAGAAGCCGATCGGCGCCGCACAACCGCGAGGGTTCGTCTCTTGCGAGTCGGATCCCGATCTCGTCGGCTCCGAAGGAGTCGGAGGAAGAGGAGGAAGAGGGAAAGAGCCCGAAAGATAGAAGAGAATTGGAGGACGAGGACGAGGAGGAGATGAGGTGCTCATCGTCGCGGCCCTTGGTGCTGACAAGATGCAAGTCGGAGCCTGCAAGGAGTGGTGTGAAGTTGGTGGTCCCGGAGGTGACAATTGGCACAGTCTCACGAGGGGAGGACCACACCTCACTCAACTCAACGAGCACCCCCTCGCTCTCCTTTTTCCTCTTTTTTCTCTCCTAATAAATCTACTTTTATTTATTTATTTATTTAATTAAATTCAGTAGATTGTATTATTAACTGTCTCTCATATTCTATTGAGTAGAATTGATGCACAGGAGTAACCTCTCATGTAGGTCTCTCTTCCTAGAATAGTTTATTTTTCATCTCCTCTGGGCATCAATTGGTCCTTCGAAGGTGAGCCTGATAATGTAATATACCAGAATATAAATAAATATTAGCAAAGAGAATGCGAATATAGTAAGAAATTAGAAATATATAAACAGACCCATGTATTCGCCCAGAAGAACTATACTCTGATGTTAGAACTGATGTAGAATTCTACCACATACTAATAATCAAGTAACAATAATAAATGCACAGGAAATAACTGTTCTGGGGGAAGATGTGGTCGTAATGTTATTGCCGTCTTTGCCTCTTTATTCTTTCAAGAGCGCCTAAACGACTGTTATCCTCACTATCTTCCGTAGCAGCATGCTGTGCAAGATCACCGAAGACAGCCGCCGGGACATCCTTTTGGGCAATTTCAATATTCTCATCATCTGACTCACTTTCCTCCGGCAATTCAATGTCCTCCTTGTTTGCAATTAGATTCCTCCCACCATCAGGCTGTGGCTCTGCTCCAGCACTTATAAAATTCACCATTCTGCCGCTATCTTTAGCAGGTAAATTAGCGGATGCAGCAGGAGCCAATTGCCTTTCTAAGGCAGCCATTTCATCTTCAGGGACGCCGGCTCGTTTTAGAGTGTCAACTGCTTCTTCTAGGTTCAGCTTTTGATCCTTTTGCATCAAATACTCAGGGAGTATGAAATGGGTCTGCAGATGTTAGAGAATTAGCACAATTGCAAAATATATACATACTATTTGCAAAATATATTGTGTCTGAGCAAATACTACCTGACTATAGTTAGCAGAGACAGTGCGGCTAATCCGAAGCATATCTCTGAAGGTATCCTCATTACCATGCTGAATCTCAAAATCTTTCCATTTCTTCCAAAAGTTTGGATCAGACCTTGGATCTGCATAGCCAGCTGCAAAAATATATAATGCACGAGCACGATCAATTTCTCCTAGGCTTCTTTCAAGTTCTGCATACTTTATTGACATTGTTTTCACATCATTATGTGGGAGTCCAGATTCAATAGCTTGCTACAAAAAGACCAAGAAAATCAAAAGTTAGAATATCAATTTTTCTTTACCAATTTTAAGTATAAGTTGGATAAACTCAATAATATAGATGTACTATAAGACATGAATAACTCACAGCCCACTCATTCTACCTATAAGCCCAAAGGCTTCTAAGAAGTACAAGCTAAGCAACCCAACATTTTAGAACCTGGTTAACTCTCAGACTTGGCTCAAGCCAGAAAGATTTTGGTGGTCCAGTCTCTGTTTTGGTTTAATGATCAACACCCTTGTGTAAATACTAAATACCAATAAAGTCTATCGTCTCCTTTTTGGCCACCTCAGCCACCTAGTCCAGTCCTCACCCTTCTCGTCTCCCTTCATCCCTCCCTCACTCTCTCCATAGATTAAATGAATGTATATGAGTAATGTGAGCCCAGCAAGTAGTAAGTTAACACACAGGTCCAACTCCCAAAACATCTTTAGGTTGGGCAAGGGATGATGAAAAGATCCTGGGCATGGATCAAAATCTCAAGGGGACATGATAAAGCCTGAGGCTTGCTCAGGTCCACGAACCAATGTACTTCAACCATGAAAGGAAATAGCAAATCTAACTAAGCTAGTATGAAATAAGAAAGAATAGATAGATAGATGGAAGATCTTTGACAAACAGCACAACATAAGCATGTACTTACACTAAACAATTTACATTACTGCTTGAATAAGCAATTTCTTTTAATCAAATTGACAGTCACAATGATTTCAGCAAGTTATAATCAAAATACTTTCATATTAATGCTAAATAATGTCTAAGCTCATAGAGGAAACAAAAATTAGAAAATCTAACCTCATATATTTGCCTTGTTTTTGGAACACCAAAAATTTCAGCAGCCCGTGCAATATAAATTTCATACATGCTCAACTTCTCATTGTCCGGGACAGCCTTCACTGCCTGGTCATAAACGTTCATAGCACGCTTTGCAAGCCCATAATCCTCCTCCAACTTTGCATATTGAAGATATAGTGGTTTGACTTCTTCAGCAGGCGCCTAATAAGAGTTCGCAAGCACATAAAAAGTGAGACCATGATTATATGGAGAACTAATTGTAATTGATGCCAAGATATTTTAATACCTGGTCAACTGCATGCTCAAAGAGCTCCCTCGCACGTTCTAGCTTCGCCTTTCCATATCTTTTGACAAATTTGGAGAGGTAAGTAACCCATATATCTCGAACATGTGGATACTTGAATATCTTTACACCTCTTTCATACACCTTAAATGCATCTTCAAAGTACTTATGCTCCTATGGGATAAAGATAGGAAAAATAAAATGAGGCATAAAAGAATTACCAAAGTAAGGAAAATGGCATCCCTGGTAAAATATTATTGTTTCTTACCTCAAGAAAAAATGCATAGTTAAGTATTATTTGTGGAGTGGCAATTCTCAAGTCAAGTATCCTTTCATAAACAGCTCGAGTGGATTCCAGTGTTCCAAGACTCTCCTCCAAATCCACATAAAAACTCCATAGTTTTAAAGATTTATGCAGCTTCATCTGAACAGGTTCATTCCCATCAGCAGCAGCTGCACGAAGCAAATAGGTTGTTAGATTTGAAAATTGGGGAAATCGCACCTTTGCTCGACTTAAACTCCGTCCGTCCATGACAGAGGAATGATAATATATTTACTTGTTTCATGCAGTAGCATTTCACACTCAACTTTACATGCAAATAGCAATATCGTAGGGATATGGAATAAAAAGAGATTGAGCAAATAGGGCTAAAAAACATAAGCAAAAACTAGAAAAATGAAACTAATGTATTACCTCTTCGCTTAATCTCGACTGATGGCTCTGCAGTGGCCTGCCTCATAAGTTCAAGAGCCTTTTGAAAATTCTTGTGCCTCAACTCCAATTCTGCCCATTCACACCAAACACTCGCCAAGTGATCAACTGTCTTGTAGTTCACTTGTGTAGCCTTTTTGAAGATCTCTTCAGCACTGTCTAACCGATTGTGGTTTTCATACATCCTTGCAAAAGCAACCCAAAGTGTATGGGGCTTGCCGACTGCCTTCATAGGGTCCACAGTTTTCACTGCTTCAACATAAGTGGATGCTTGTCTTGCAGGATCACCCTCAAAAAGCTTCACTCGCCTGCAATTGAATGTAAGATTAGGCAATTCTTAAAATATTGGAAATCACTGGAGGAAATTGGTCAAATCATATTAGTAAAGACAAAAAGACTGCTGCATTATCAAATCGAACTAAGGTTCTCTGAGCCAACTTCATAACCTACACTGGCATGATATAGAGTTTGCTAACTTTCTGACAAGTTACCATATAATCCAAGAAAGCTTGCTAATAGCTCAGTTGCTTAAGAAGATAATAAAAGTAGTTACTTTGCATCCAGAGGTCTCACCTGTGCCACTGCTCGACATTGTGAGGATTCTGCCGCAGCAGAACGCTATTAAGCAGCTCCGGCCTCCTATCAAATAGGCGCTCGAACCTCGCCAACCTGAGATCAGTGTCATCATCATCATTCAACCAGAAGCCATCCAGAAACTTCTTTGCAAGCTTAGCAACCCCATCCTTCCCTCCTTTCTCATCCTCCCCGTCGTCCACCTCACTGTCCGAGTCTTCCTCCGCCGTCTCAAGTTTGGCCGTCAACGCGCTCTGCTCGAACTGCGCATACGCCTCAAAGATGACGCTAAAATCCCTAACCGTGATGACGGTGGTGAGACCCTCCTCAAAGATATCCCGCGCCTTCTCATAAAGCCCTCTCCGGACGTAATAATCCGCGAGGGAGGTCCATAGCCGTCCGACCTCATCGGTAAATTTCCGAATCCCCCCTCGAATGATGGGGTCGACCTTGAGGCCAGCGACCTCCGTGGCATGCCGCGTGAGGAGATCGCAGAGTTCGAGCCATAGCTGGTGGCGCGTCTTGCCCTTGATAGAATGGAAGGAGTCATCGTTGAGAACGGAGGCGAGCCGGTCGGCGGCCTCCTGCCACCGTCCGGAGGCGAGAAGAAACTGGATGAATTCCTCGACGTGGGAGGGGTCGAAAAGGAGGTACCTTCGGTAGACACGGAACGCGGTCTCGACGGGGACGCCTGGGAGCCCGACCAGGGCCAGGTAAGCCGGCCAGATACGGTCGTGCTGGGTCACGGGTAAGGCGCGGAGGGCGCGATCGAAGGCTCGGCGAGCGCGAGTGAGCAAACGCTGCTCGGTGAGGGACGTGAGGTACATGATCCAGACGCGGGGCATCTTGTGCATGGTGACGAGGGCGCGCTCGAAGGTGTTGTTGAGGGAGGAGTAGGAGTGGTGAGAAATGGGGAGGTGGCGAACGGCGTCGAGGCGCTCACGGAGGTAGGCATGCCAGAGCTTGTAGGATCCTGGCAGGGCCTTGATGGCGCGCTCGTAGATGACGGACCGCTTCTTGAAGGGGGAATTGGAGCGGGCGACGAGGTAGCGCCACCACCCCTTAAGCTTGAACGGCTCGCGGAGAATCTCCTCCTCGTAGGGGAGATCGTCTTGGGTCGGGTAGAGATCAACGGAGATGGAGGCGGAGGCGGAAATGTCCATTGCAACTGCGGCCATTGGAGGAGAAGAAACTCCAGATTAGCCCTAGCAAGGTGGGGCGTTTCAGACTTGGATCGAGAAAGAGGAAGGTTTGGATCAATATAAAGGATCCGGTCCGGTATATCCTATCCGCTTGGGTTGGATATAGTCGGGTCGGATCAAAGGTTTATGGTTCGTGAGGCCGAGATGGTCCTAGTTAAGCATAAAAGCCCAAATTGTTATACTAGTACAAGAAGGCCCAAGGGCCAGTACTCGGTGCTCGCATAGCCCCACAGGCGTTGAGCAGAGAGAGAGAGAGAGAGAGAGAGAGAGAGAGAGAGAGAGCAATACCCCTGGAGCTCTGAAATGGCGGCGAGGCGATCCGCTTCTCTCTATAGCGTCTTGCTGCTTCGCTCGGCGGCGGCGCACACAACGGTGGCCACTGCGCGCTTCGTACCAGGTTCGTCCCTCTCCTGCGCCGTCCTTCTTCTAGGGTTTTGATCTCCGTGGATCTTTTCGGAGCTATTTGTTGATAGCTTCTTCTTTCTCTCATTTTGATCGGATGGTGCCACTTTTTTCAATCATGACAACTCCTATGGAGTATTAGTTATTATTTATTTATTTTTTGATAAGATCATTTCACGTTCTCCTTAAGTTATGAGAGGATCGGAAGTGGCGTTGTTGATGTTGGTAGGTACTCTTCAAGAAGATCAGGGTGTTGATCAAGCATGATCAATCAAAGCGCATACTTTGCCAATTAATATGTTGGTATTTGTCCATCAGCTAAAATTAACCTAAATGCTAAAGCCGATTGCACATTATTGCTGTGACAGGGGGGAAAATGCATTCTTTTGTGTGTTCACTAACATTGGCGTGCAGGATCTCTAATTAAAGGTTTTTCTGGCCCTTGGCTTTATCATTCCTTCATGCTGCTTATTTCGCATCATCTGTGCATGCAAGTGCTTTCTTTTCTTGATTTTCTAGGTGGTTACTATTGTTGAATCTAGAGCTGAGAGAAATATTTTAACAAGTGTAAAACATATCAAGAGATCTTGCTTACTTGTCATTGTTGCAGGATTGGTTCATTAGTATTTGCACTGAGTTGATTATTTTTTATTTATGGCATTGGAGGGAGTGAGAGGTAGGGGAACAAAGATTGGAGTGGGATTAGTTGTTTACGCGGCATCTATTGCTTACAACTAGTCATGTTCATGTTCATTTTCAATTTTCAAGACTGAAGAGGCCACAGCATAACCAATTTCACTCTATTTTTTGCACAAGCTCGATAGATTACTTCAAGGTAAATCTCAAAAGAAAAAAATGTTGATCCCGAGTCAAAGAATTTTAATTGCCTAAAGACCTGAAATTTCCTTTATTTATCTTCATTGGTGACCCTCAAGCAGACTTTTAATTCTGTGTAGTTCAGGACAAAATCAAACTGGTAATCCATTAGGGTTCTTTTAACTTTCTTTTAGTTATGTAGAAGCAGTGTCACTGACTTTGAGGAACGTACTTTGCAACTTACTAACTTGCAATTTACTTCATTCCATCTAAGCTAGTAAAATTTTGCTTCAAATAATGATCTTCTGACTTTCTTTCTGCATTAATTAGATTTTCAGGCTTCTAACTATGGAGCATGGCGACAATTTTCAACTAGAAATCCTGCATCACCTTTTAAAGTCGACAGCATTGGACCAGCCATGTATTCATATGCTCAGAAGAGATGGAGTTCTCAAGCTACTGCGGCAAGATCTGAAGTAGGAAACAGCAAGATTAGCATAGGACCTAAAGCTAGAGAGCTCAAAAAGGATG
Organism: Typha angustifolia; assembly: GCF_048772165.1. Classification (NCBI taxonomy): domain Eukaryota; kingdom Viridiplantae; phylum Streptophyta; class Magnoliopsida; order Poales; family Typhaceae; genus Typha; species Typha angustifolia. The sequence continues at coordinate 874,669 of NC_133252.1, read as the reverse complement.
GCAAAGAAGCTGGAGTTGTGTATCAAGGACCAATCTCGTCAACCATAAAGAAAGTAAAGCTGCTATCGCTTTCCACATGCTGCCTCTCGGTCTCTCTAGGGCCAGTCATAACATTCATGACTTCACCTGACATGAATGTAATCCTCAAGGGTGCAGTCGCATCTACTGTGATTTTCCTAAGTGCTACCACTACTGCAGCCCTGCACTGGTTTGTGAGCCCATACATTCACAAGCTCCGGTGGCAACCAGGTTCAGATAGCGTCGAGGTAGAGATGATGTCGTGGTTAGCGACACCTCTCCCTAGGACAATCAAATTTGCTGATGTGAAGCCAGCTGAGACCAATCGGCCATTTGTTACTTTTAAGGCTGATGATAACTTCTACTTCATTGACGCTGATCACTGCCACAACAAGGCTCTATTGGCAAGGCTAACACCAGAGAAGCAAGCTCATGAGTCTGCTTTTAAGAATTTGTGATCATGGAAATTGATAAGTATCGCATTTGGAGGCTTCCTTTTAGGCTGAAAGAATGTTCTGTTGTTGCATATCTTAAATTTACTACAAAGACGAAAGGATCATCACTGAGATCTGATGCATCTGTCATTTAATTTGAGCAACATTGTTGAAAAGCTTCAGTCTTGATATTGATACCCAGGATAATAGCTTTGGAAGTCTAGTCCAAATCTTTATTTATAATTATGCCCGTGGAATTTAGTATGCCTGGAGATGGCCATTACCTTGTAATTAGATAACGCTGTCAGTTTTTGCTACGCACCAGATATTATGATATCGATGTGCAGACCTTTTTGGTAAACTTTTGCCACCTCGGAAAGGATTTATAAGGATAAAACATAGAATGAGAGCGTATAATTATGCTGAATAATCTAGGTGTAGTATTCTTTCATTCAAATTTGCAAGTAAACGCCTATGCCGGAAGCTTTTGTGAAAGAAACAAAAACTCTCATTAGAGAAGGAAAATTGTATTCATAGAGTGGATTAAAAAACTCCAGTAGATATGTGTTTTTGTTAAGCCACGTCTATGCGAACTCTGTAGCAATCTGCGAGCAGGAGCATCAATGAAACTATTATTCCCATCAATGAGAACAACTCGCCTAGCAGCTCAAGCTGAGCTATATATCATTTTGGACTCACCAAATGAGAAGAGAAGGCTATACTGCTGAGAGGTGGGGATTAACGGAAAATTACTGTGGTATCTACACATCTCCACCCAAAATGACGAATTAAACCAAACCTAGAAAAGGATAGCTATGTTTCATTCTTGATCAGTAGAATTATCTGCTACTATCTCTGCTGGTAACCCTTCTGGTAATAATCCATCCACTTCAGACAAAATGCTCACCGGGCCTTGGGGGATGCCAAAAAGTGTAGAGAATATCTGCCTGTGGCACTCATCACAGAAACAAAAATATGAGAAGTGGCCTTCACCAAGCAGTCTATGTACAGTGGCTCCTGGAACCACCCGCCGCACGAATTCAGTCATCGATGGTGGCGCCACCCTATCATCCATCCCCTGCCAAAAATCCGATATTCTGCATTATATACGTATATGACAACAAATCATAGTTGTAACCCACAAATAATGTATGCTTTCAGAAAATGCGTACAATGGATTAAATGGATATATGATAGTTTCTCAGGCTTTAAGGGAACTTTAAGTAGATAATGCTAACATATGATGCCAACAGAATTCACAAGAAAAAAATGGTCCTAGGTTAAGATCAAATATTTCACATTGATTTTGGCTTCTAAATTCTCGAATAATAGTTCCATGATATACTTGACGTGATGTGTGTGTCAAAAAACTGAAAATGAGATTAAATATATGATGCAGGTGAAAAGCAACGTACACACCTGCCAGATATGTATTGGACCAAGAAAGCCTGCCCACTCACGTTCAGCCTGACTATATATGGACTTGAGCCATAGAAGAAGACCTTTGTTCTCTCGTCTTTTCTGCACTTGAATGTCAGACAGGCTGAAACCCCAATCAGATACTTGTAAAACAGCTTCCTCCACAAAGGGTTTTGCATCTCCCTGGCGAATAGATTCCCCCACATCCTTTTCCCAGAACTCCTTGAACATTTGCTCATCCAGCAAAGATTTGTCCTATGGCAAAAATATGTTAAAGTTAGAAACTGCACGGCCTTCTGGGGAGATAAAGAAATCCACTAGATACTTCACCAATTTCAGCAGCTTAAGTATGTCATAATAAAAAAATGAAGTACAAGTCTAGAAAAGAGTCCATGTTATGTAAGATGTGACAGAGGCAAAGGAGAATTCCTTGCGCATCCTTTAACAGGCATATGGAAGCTTGAGCATTTTGTCAAGTGATGAATAAGGGCAAGCTGATAGCTTTCATGAAATTTTGTTTCAAGAAGATCATAAAGGTTTACAAGTACAAAACTCCCTACGTTACCTTATAGTATGTTCAAATTGGAGCAATATATTAGCTGAAACCTGAATCGTGGATTCTCTTTTAGATGCATTAGATGCCAACTCAATAATCACTACTAAATCTCCTCTTCGGTTACTGTATTGCACAAGATACAGTTTGATTTATCAACTCCGCACTCTTCCTTGTTTCAGCTAATGTCCTCTTATAGTAAAAGCAGTCAAGTAAACTAGGGAAAAGATTCTCCTATTTAGCAGATAAAGTTTTTTTTGATAAATATGAGATAATAGAAAAACCAGGAATTACCTTCTTTCCCAATGACAATGATAACCACTTTTCTGGCCAACCAGGTCTTCCCGAGAGAAAGCTTCGATGGTAAAAATAAGAAAGAAGTGAAGGAAATCTTCGAGCTAAAACATACATAAACTTCCTCTTTGTTGTCCACTTCCCCCATGTTTTACGTCTTTCTTCCTTGGTCATGCTAGAGTCATATGGATTGACCATTGGAGCAAACATGGCAACACCTAAGAGCATTTTCCGAATAGAGATAAAAAAAATCAAATGATGACACTCCATACATAAAATTCAGGTAAAGGGCCTCATGAGGCATTCAAAACTTCTTCCATCCTTTCTATTGAAGGAATGGACAAATTGATTAACTGAAGACACCTAAACAGATCTAAAAATCCAGCTTTTTTTTTTCCCAGGTACATTTTAACCCAACACCAAGTTCTACAGTATCATAAGATATATGAATAGGCCCAGATAAGAAGTTAGGTCCAAATAGTTCCAAATATCTTTGTCAGGTCAATTAGGAATGACCTTTTCCCTTGGTGTAAGATATCGTCATTTGCAGTAACCTTTGTAATTGATTATTTAAACATAAAAAACTAGTAATTTGAACTCCTAATTACCCGATTTTTTATCATATGTAATTGATAAATCGCTATGTAATTAAATGCGCATATATTTCAAAACATAAACCATAAGAATACGCAATGAAAGCATAAATGACAATATGGTTGCCCGTCAAAGAAATAAACAAACGAATATGCATGCATAACATTATTCTCCCATCAGTTAACAGAAAACATGTGTTTTGCATTTTTTTAACATATTAGAAAAGTAAATAGAAGTATTAAGAAAATACCATCTGTCACCAATCATTAAGGGATATATACTAAGGAACAGAAAATAGATCGGCTTCTATGTGAGTAAAGTATCTATGGATCAGAAAAATAAATAATTAAACAGAACATATGCATTCCCTTCCTAGTTATGTTGAGCAATATAGGCTGCCAATCATCTTACTACACCAGTAGTGTGAAAATGAACAGCTCTTAGCACGAGGCAAGACATTGGTGCTTTGCACAACAACAGGCAGAACAAATAATTCACTTGCTTTAGTTTCTTAATTTGTTAGTAAGAACATCTACTATTGATTTGATCCAGGTAACTGAATCTATCCCGAAGCTTAATACAGCAACTGTTATTGTATCTGGAGTCTCTCCAACAAGTTGCTAATATATCTTGAGTGACAAAACCTTCCGACTACTACTACATAGCTGCTAAAGCATGAACTACATTGTTGGCTGGTTACTTAAGGGCTTAAACTTTCAGATCAACTAGATATCTAGTTTGTTACTAGAACTCATCAAGCCCCATTAGAGCTTGATGTCTACTCCTTGTATCCGTGTAGCTCCACAAACCAATAAACAGAAGACTTCTAAATGAAATAACACAGATTTTAACATATTACATGATGTTAGAAGTCTTCAGTAAACATTCAGGAAACAACTTCATCTAACAACAGGATTTATAATGGAGGAAATGAAAAATAAATTAGCTTGTTTGAGAAAAATTGGTCCTTTCTCATCATGACAAGTGAGTGTTCTCCACGTCAAACCAATGCATCACAGCTAGTTAGAAAACAAAGACAAAGTGTTGGTAAAATAGAAAAGGTACCTGCCAGTCTGTCAGGAATGTAACGAGCAGCAGCCCAGGCATGCATGCTTCCTCCTGAATAAGCCACCACCCAGAATTTGTCCATAATACCTAGACCATTCATTAAATGAAGCATATCAAAGGCAGATGAGTTGAGGTTTCTTCCAGGATGAGGATCACTTTCACCAAAACCAGGAAGATCATAAGTAACTAGCCGAACACCAAACTCCTCTAACAGAGATGCTCTAATGCCAGGTACTCCTGTGTATGACAGACAACTCACTAGATCAACACAACAAGGCATAGCACCTTGTATGATCCAATGTACACAACAAAATTCACGATTTTGTACCTGCTACTCGAGAAGAAAGAAAAGAATGAGGAGCAATCAGAGAAAATCTAGCCCTTTCAGGTGGGACACCTTGTTCTTGATATGCCAGATACCTCCCATCAGGAAGTAAAATTCGGGTAGCACTTGGAGGACTTATATACAGCTTCTTCAGCACTTGATGTGAAGCCTCACTACTGCAATTTACATTTAATGCTGCGTAAAAGAATAGCAGGATCATATCAGATGTAAGAAACTATCTGATCGTTTTAACAAGTTACATTTCATAGTATGCTAGCAAACTAGAGCATAACATATTATCAAGACAAAATAACACTTCACTAGACAACCTAGCTCATTATCTTTTCGACATGATCACATTTCCATGACCGACATTCATCCTAAGGATTTAGCACCCACACTTCACAGTATCAAATGCAACTCCTCCCTGATTCTTCTACTTGTAAAGGCTTGCATGTCTTTAGTAAAGTATTCATCCGAAAGGACACCTTTTATTACTACAAGGGATAAACAAACTGTATATTCTTAAACATGGATATGAATATGTTGCATTTTTTTGAAAAAACATGTAGCAAACTCTTCTAAACTGAAGGTCCAATCCTATCTATCTCTATTCCTTCTCAGATAATTTTATCTTTTCTCTTACAAAGAGCCATCATTCACTCCCGATGTTGTTCTCGAATAAAAGGTATAGAATGGAATGAAAAGATTATGAGTGACATCAGGACAACACCAAAGAGAAGTTAATCACAAACTATGAAGTACAAGGCTAATTTATGTCCTGTAAACTAAGTCAAAAGCCAAATTATTCAAGAACTAATCAGAGTACAAAAAAAGGCTAATTTCCATCAACTACAATGTTACACGGGAAGAGGTGGATAATTACTAAAACTTGAAACTGGCCAACTCTGACCTAGACATCCAGCTAATTTCCGTCGCGCACAAGGTTAAACAAGAGGAGGATAATCGCCAAAACTTGAAAGTACCTAGCTCTAATCCAGACATCTAAAAAACGGCCTCCAAGATACCGTTATCCATTTTGATATTATAAGAAGAGAGTATCTCAATTCATCGAATAGGATATCAAGCTATAATGAACTCACCTAAACCCACATCAGAATTCTCAAATGAATCAAAAGAAACCGTTTCAAGAACTAAAAAAAGAGGTGAATACTTGTTGTACCTAAACCTCCTCAACTGCTCTAATTTTCTACACTCCAAGATCTAGCATCCTATCTACAATCCCATCAAAACTAAAAAGAAACGTTTTTCTACGAACCAGATTAAACACGATCGATCAAGACGAAAACAAGTTACAAAAAACGCCCAGTTTAGGCATGATTACCCATGAGGACGACTAGGAAGACGGCGATGACGACGGGCCAGGCGTGCAGGGGATCTTTATCCTCCGGCAAGTACTCGTTCAAGAACCTTAGCCTCTCCGCCGCCACCGCCGCCGGCTTCCGCATCTTCTTCACGACGTAAGAGTCCTCCATCCCGATCAAACTCTGCTGCGCGATCTCCCACAACCCTTTCCCGAGCTCCTTCGCCATCTCCCCCGTCGCGGTCAAGAACCCCCTCACCTGATCCTTTAAGCTCTCCTCCTCGTACCCATGGTATCCATCTCCCACTACTCTCCCCATCAACTCCTCTACACTATTCCCCCCCTCCGCCGGCGAGGATCCCCCCTCGGCAGAGTACCGGATCCCCGTGTCCTCCACCAGGCTCGCCAGCTCCTCCTGCCACGTCATCATTCCGGGCCCCATCGCCGCCATATCCGCCGTAGGATGTAGAATGGGCGGACGAGATCTTATCTTTTCCTCGCCGTCTTGTCGCGCGGCGGAGAGGGTACGTTACCCGCCATGGCTTGGACTCCCTTTCCCTTTCTCTCTTTTTGACTCGCAGACTTCAGTTCAAAGAGAGAGAGAGAGAAGAGTGACGGGAAGTGGACGGTCATGACGGTGGGAAAAGGGGGCGTACATCGACGGCTGAGGCTTCCGCCACGTAGGACGCTTTGATGGGGGTTTAACCGGCCGCGTATCGGTTACGTTCAGAGCAGGTAGCGTGGGCGCCACCTAGAGTTGCCGGTTACTCGGTCGACGAGACCGGATTGGGTGTGACACGCTAATACGAAACAGGAGTCATTCATTTACGTGGCACGTCGTCAGTTAGCAAACGAGGCGGTCGGATTGGAAATTTTGGGCGGTAGAGAGGCGTAGGTAGAGCACATGGTAGTGCCTCGGATTCCCTTCTCGAAGGTAAACAGAAAACAACATAATTTGTCCATCCTGTTACCTTTCAAGCCGTAGGATTTGGATGCTTCATTCTCATCGGACGGTCGGAAACCAATCATACTGAAATGCACCTCCTTTTGATGCATGATTTGCCATTTTCTTTCGGTCCGTGGGCCCCGCGGGCCTGTGGATAATAATTGTAAATAAGACTAATGGACAAGCTGAGCTGGACGAGAGAGTATGTATAAAAGAATAATACATAGGGGTATATGCATGAGCTGTAACAGAGAAAAAAATATATGAGGCGTCGTTTTTTTTATGTATGTGTGTATGTGGGTTAGCTATTCTTAATTGGATGGATTAAAGTATAAAGTTGAACAATTTGGGAGCTTAGCACATGCTAGTGTTATATCTAATTGGAATGTTCAAAGGTTGTTTCACACTCACAGACAGTGTTATATTTATTTTTTTTATATATGATTTAAAGAAGAGCTATACTTCTTCATATATATTTATTTTATGTTTTAGTTGTAATAATAGGACAATAAGTGGTTGGGCTCGTACCACGTTAGCAGACCTAGATTAGATTATACTCACAAAGATTTTGCTAATTTAAACTATGCAAATAGTGTTTAACATTTGAAGTTGAAACACTCATGGACATTTGGATAAGAGATGACGTGAAGATTGGGTTATGGCGTATGAAAATAATGTTACTAGTGCAAGGCATCTGTAGTCAGCTAAGCTGCTAGCCTTTTCTTCTTTCTGTACTAGTACACTGAAGCAGATCAATTGCTCAATGCAGTGATCAAGGTTTTGGTTTCAGTAAAGCTTGTCAGTTATAATCATCATAGTAGCTGGATGAAATCTCTATCTGATACAGTGGATGCTACACCATCTGAGATTAAGTAGCAAATTTCATAAGCAGAGGGCAGAGTTAAAATGTGTTGCAGTTTGAACCTTCAGGTTACAGTAGGCTTGGAAGCCTCATTCGGTGCATACTAACTAACTAGTAGGCATTTCATACAGAATAAGCACCCAATTTCCAAAGGGTGAGCTGGGCCTAGCAACAAGAAGAATATTTGGAGGCTAGGGTTTTCCATAACATATATATATGGGTCGATAGTTTTTTCAAGCCTTGTTTGACAGCCCAAACTGCCAGCCATAAAATCTGTAGTGGTTTTTATCACTCCTAATAATTAAGTCATAATCAAGCAGAAAGATGTATGGAAAAGCTAACATAAATAGACCTGGAATCCATCGTTCATTCTCGATTGAAAGAAAATAAAAGCACGTTCCACATAAGTTAAACTATTTGAAATAGCCCTGAAATTCAAAACTCAAATCAAAATGAAGGAGAAATGGAGGAAAGACACTAGGAACTCATGCAGGTGGGGGCTCCTGGAACAGAGGCTAGACCCCATCTAAAAGTTCTAATACTCGCACCAAAAATTGTAAAGGATAGAGCTCACTTCTTCTTGGCTGCAGCCTTGGTAATCTTAGCGCCAGTAGGGTCCTTCTTATCAACGCTCTTGATAACACCCACAGCAACAGTCTGACGCATGTCCCTCACAGCGAAACGACCAAGAGGAGGATACTCGGAGAAGGTTTCAACAACCATGGGCTTGGTCGGAATCATCTTGACAAAACCAGCATCACCATTCTTAAGGAACTTGGGTTCCTTCTCAAGCTCCTTACCAGATCGCCTGTCAATCTTGGTTAGGATCTCAGCAAATTTGACCGCAATGTGGGAAGTGTGGCAATCAAGCACAGGTGCATATCCGTTGCCAATCTGTCCAGGATGGTTCATGATGATGACCTGAGAAGTGAAGCTAGCAGCCCCCTTTGCAGGATCATCCTTAGAGTTAGAGGCAACAAAACCACGCTTGAGATCCTTGACGGCAACATTCTTAACATTGAAACCAACGTTGTCGCCGGGGAGGGCCTCCTGCAGGGCCTCATGGTGCATCTCCACAGACTTAACTTCAGTAGTCAGGCCAGTGGGACCAAATGTGACAACCATACCAGGCTTAAGGACACCGGTTTCAACTCTGCCGACTGGAACAGTACCAATGCCGCCAATCTTGTAGACATCCTGGAGAGGAAGACGAAGGGGCTTGTCTGTGGGCCTCTTGGGCTCCTGGATCAAGTCGAGTGCCTCAAGGAGAGTTGGGCCCTTGTACCAATCAAGGTTGGTGGACCTCTCAATCATGTTATCTCCCTCAAATCCAGAGATGGGGACGAATGGAATCTTGTCTGGATTGTACCCAACCTTCTTCAGGTAAGAAGACACTTCCTTTACGATTTCATCATACCTAGCCTTCGAGTACTTAGGAGTGGTAGCATCCATCTAGCACAATAGAGTGTGAAAAGTCAACAACCAAAGCAAATACCAGCACAAGACACATTAAAAAATGTCGTTAGAAAAATGTCACCTTATTGAATAAGCCACTTAAAATTGCAATTTCAACTATAATACTAATAATCAATAGTAAATGTAAGTGAATGATAACTATATGACTCAAGTAAGTGAAAGGAAGAACATACTATATTATACTATGCAAGATTGCAACTTGATTGGTTACATGACCTACATAGCCACCAATATATAATTGTAAACAGAAAATCAGTTGACGATTACAGGCAATCTAGTACTTCTTACCTTGTTACAGCAGCAGATCATCTGTTTGACACCAAGAGTGAAAGCAAGCAAAGCATGCTCACGGGTCTGTCCATCTTTTGAGATGCCTGCTTCAAAACCACCAGTTGTGGAATCGATGATGAGAACAGCACAGTCAGCCTGGGATGTTCCTGTGATCATGTTCTTGATGAAGTCGCGATGCCCAGGGGCATCAATGACTGTGCAGTAGTACTTTGTGGTCTCAAACTTCCACAAAGCAATATCAATGGTGATACCACGCTCGCGCTCTGCCTTCAGCTTGTCAAGAACCCATGCATACTTGAATGACCTCTTGTTCATTTCAGCCGCCTCCTTCTCAAATCTTTCAATAACACGTTTGTCAATACCTCCAAGCTTGTAGATAAGATGTCCAGTGGTGGTTGACTTTCCAGAGTCGACATGGCCAATGACCACAATGTTAATGTGAACCTTCTCCTTACCCATGATAGCTGGAACCATTAAAATCACAATCAGGAAAGAAATAGGAAAAAAAACAGAATGATATAGTACATTAGTACACACTAAAGTATGAGCCAACCTGATATAAGACTTATATGGGACAAAAAAAATCCAAAGCTGATCATCAGAATGACATGCAAAAACACTTTACTACCGAAAAAAGACCCTTGATTTAGTCATCAAGAGTAGTACTTGTGGAATCAATTCAAATCTTTCTGAAAGATCAATATTATAATTTGTGGAGTTTAAAATGAACAGCCTTAACCAAATACTCAATACTCATTTTCAATGAGAGAATAGATTATATCATGTTAGTGTTCAACGCACAGTTATGCAATTTCCTATCTACGATTTTAGCAGTTTTTACAACATCCAGCATCTAAAAGGATCATACTTTTGCGGTAAAACTTTCATCATACAAACATAAAAACGACGGGTAATATCACACGAGGTGAGTGAGGGTTGGAAGTCCAGGATCAGTACAGTATAACCTTGGACATGAAAACCCTCGGCTTTCTCTATGCCTCCAGGACAAAGCCAACAAGAAATTCTAACATAAGATGATTCTTGCAGCTGAATTTAGAGGCAAGCATTAAACACACACACACACACACACACACACACATATATATATATATATAACAAAACTACATTAGGAAAAAAGCAATATATTATCAGATTAACTAGAAACAAACATATAGCAACACCTCAAGATATATAATGAGAAAAAGTTACTACAAATCTAAGTACTTCCAAGAAAATCGACGTAAGATAACACGAAAAAGATAGATCTCAATTTCAGCTATCGTGAAGTACGTTAGCACCGGAATCGAAAACATCAATCAGATCCAAAATAGACAGAACCAAAAATTAAGCAATTTAGATCCAAAACACAGGCCTTTACCACGTTCTACGGATAGATCTACAGCGATCTAACCTACGATACCTTAAGCGCTAACAACTCTAGATTTCGACAGACTGCACAGGATTCTACACGATCGAACTAAATTAAAGACGGAGAGAGATGAGAAGTTACCAACGAGAGCCTCTCGTGAGCAAAGAAAAAGAAGGCGAGATTAGCCGAGAGAGGCGAAGAGGATCTGACGCAGTGGCCTCTCTAAGCCATTTATAGATGGGGGAGTGACTAAAGCCCTTCTGGTTACCACTCTAGGGTTTCTATCTACACCGTCGGATGACTTATCCGACGGACAGCCTATCTTACGTGAGTGAACGAATAGACGTGCGCCACCTAGGATAAAAGCTGCTTACGAAGCACGCAACGTGACGGGGTTGGTTCGGTCCAGTGACTCGCAGTCCTCAGATCGATTAGTTGGTCCCGATTGGCTACTTTAGTGGCTCACGCTTGAAGGCCCACTACCACTAGCCAATGCGCCAATCATGTGCAGCTATCAATAATATTTTTTAAGAGAATTATAAATAATAGATAGATTAAGATACGACCATTTATAGACCATTTATGAGTCGATAACTCATTCATCACTCAATAATTTATTTATAATACAAATATATTTATAAGTTGAATAATTTATTTATAATTTATATAATATATAAGTTCGAATAACTAGTTTCACTTGATAGATATAATTTGTTTATCGGGTTACTCGGCTAATATTATTCACGATCTCAATTATAATCTGTTTAATTTTGTCGGATGCAATTTTTAATATTTCAAGGGCTAATTTACACTTTCTTTTTTAAATTAATTTGGTTATATAATTTATCCATCGATCAAACTTAAGACATGCTTGGTATTCTTTTAAGCAAAATCTTTATTTTTAATATTGTCAAAATATCATAAATTTTTTTAAGTTAAATATATTTTATCCTTTATTTATACTCAAAATTGATTTACTCACTTAACTAAATGATAATAAAATAACTAAAATAATTTGTGAGAGAAGACCTACAAATTTTAAATATCAAAATAATCAGACTCTTTTAAATCTAAAATGATTTTAAAATACATGACATAAAATAATTTTAAACATAAGTAAAAAAATATATTTAACTCTTTTCTTTTTCAATCTTTAAGTGAGGGCCACTACCAATCCAAAGCCAGATAAAAGAACAACATTACTGCCGTTCTACTACTCAACCGGCTTGCTACTAATAAAGCGTAAGTAATCAAGCTAGAAAAAATTGGAAAGAATTGAGGTTAAAGATAAAGAGCAAATCACAATCTATTATAGAGCAAATGCATGTCTTGATTATAACTAACCGAGCTGCCAAGGAGAACAAGCCTAAAACCTCCTGGGAACAGTTGATGGGTAAACTCAAACACTACTAAGAGAAAACGACAGCTTAAGATAAACAACACATCAAACTTCGCCACCTCCGGTCGAGCACCCAGTTCTGCAACTGGCTGCCAGATAGTGCAAATGGCGTGGACAAAATCTTATGAAATTCAAAATACATAACCAAATAGATAATGACGGTTACTGCATCCATGCAGAATTTAACAGTTGATAGCTTCAAGATCATCGTTCACTTCTTCTTTGCAGCAGCCTTGGTGATCTTGGCACCAGTTGGATCCTTCTTATCGACGCTCTTGATCACTCCAACAGCAACAGTCTGTCTCATGTCCCTAACAGCAAAACGACCAAGGGGGGGATACTCAGAGAAGGTCTCCACAACCATGGGCTTGGTCGGAATCATCTTGACAAAGCCAGCATCACCGTTCTTGAGGAACTTGGGCTCCTTCTCAAGCTCCTTACCAGATCGCCTGTCAATCTTGGTTAGGATCTCAGCAAATTTGACCGCAATGTGGGAAGTGTGGCAATCAAGCACAGGTGCGTATCCGTTGCCAATCTGTCCAGGATGGTTCATGATGATGACCTGAGAAGTGAAGCTAGCAGCCCCCTTTGCAGGATCATCCTTAGAGTTAGAGGCAACAAAACCACGCTTGAGATCCTTGACGGCAACATTCTTAACATTGAAACCAACGTTGTCGCCGGGGAGGGCCTCCTGCAGGGCCTCATGGTGCATCTCCACAGACTTAACTTCAGTAGTCAGGCCAGTGGGACCAAATGTGACAACCATACCAGGCTTAAGGACACCGGTTTCAACTCTGCCGACTGGAACAGTACCAATGCCGCCAATCTTGTAGACATCCTGGAGAGGAAGACGAAGGGGCTTGTCTGTGGGCCTCTTGGGCTCCTGGATCAAGTCGAGTGCCTCAAGGAGAGTTGGGCCCTTGTACCAATCAAGGTTGGTGGACCTCTCAATCATGTTATCTCCCTCAAATCCAGAGATGGGGACGAATGGAATCTTGTCTGGATTGTACCCAACCTTCTTCAGGTAAGAAGACACTTCCTTTACGATTTCATCATACCTAGCCTTCGAGTACTTAGGAGTGGTAGCATCCATCTAGCACAATAGAGTGTGAAAAGTCAACAACCAAAGCAAATACCAGCACAAGACACATTAAAAAATGTCGTTAGAAAAATGTCACCTTATTGAATAAGCCACTTAAAATTGCAATTTCAACTATAATACTAATAATCAATAGTAAATGTAAGTGAATGATAACTATATGACTCAAGTGTAAGGAAGAACATACTATATTATACTACGCAAGATTGCAACTTGATTGGTTACATGATCTACATAGCCACCAATATATAATTGTAAACAGAAAATCAGTTGACGATTACAGGCAATCTAGTACTTCTTACCTTGTTACAGCAGCAGATCATCTGCTTGACACCAAGAGTGAAAGCAAGCAAAGCATGCTCACGGGTCTGTCCATCTTTTGAGATGCCTGCTTCAAAACCACCAGTTGTGGAATCGATGATGAGAACAGCACAGTCAGCCTGGGATGTTCCTGTGATCATGTTCTTGATGAAGTCACGATGCCCAGGGGCATCAATGACTGTGCAGTAGTACTTTGTGGTCTCAAACTTCCACAAAGCAATATCAATGGTGATACCACGCTCGCGCTCTGCCTTCAGCTTGTCCAGAACCCATGCATACTTGAATGACCTCTTGTTCATTTCAGCCGCCTCCTTCTCAAATCTTTCAATAACACGTTTGTCAATACCTCCAAGCTTGTAGATAAGATGTCCAGTGGTGGTTGACTTTCCAGAGTCGACATGGCCAATGACCACAATGTTAATGTGAACCTTCTCCTTACCCATGATAGCTGGAACCTTTAAAATCACAATCAGGAAAGAAATAGGAAAAAAAACAGAATGATATAGTACATTAGTACACACTAAAGTATGAGCCAACCAGATATAAGACTTATATGGGACAAAAAAAATCCAAAGCTGATCGTCAGAATGACATGCAAAAACACTTTACTACCGAAAAAAGACCCTTGATTTAGTCATCAAGAGTAGTACTTGTGGAATCAATTCAAATCTTTCGCAATATTATAATTTGTGGAGTTTAAAATGAACAGCCTTAACCAAATACTCAATACTCATTTTCAATGAGAGAATAGATTATATCATGTTAGTGTTCAACGCACAGTTATGCAATTTCCTATCTACGATTTTAGCAGTTTTTACAACATCCAGCATCTAAAAGGATCATACTTTTGGGGTAAAACTTTCATCATACAAGCATAAAAACGAGGGGTATAATCACACGAGGTGTGTGAGGGTTGGAAGTCCAGGATCAGTACAGTATAACCTTGGGCATGAAAACCCTCGGTTTCTCTATGCCTCCAGGACAAAGCCAACAAGAAATTCTAACATAAGATGATTCTTGCAGCTGAATTTAGAGGCAATCATGAAACGTGTATATATATATATATATATATATATATATATATATATATATATATATATATATATATATATATATATATATATAACAAAACTACATTAGGAAAAAAGCAATATATTATCAGATTGACTAGAAACGAACATTTAGCAACACCCCAAGATATATAATGAGAGAAAAAGTTACTACAAATCTAAGTACTTCCAAGAATAATTTCAAAAAAAAATAAGTACTTCCAAGAAAATCCACGTAAGATAACACGAAAAAGATAGATCTCAATTTCAGCTATCGTGAAGTACACTAGCACCGGAATCGAAAACATCAATCAGATCCAGAATAGAAAGAACCAAAAATTAAGCAATTTAGATCCAAAACACAGGCCTTTACCACGTTCTACGGATAGATCTACAGCGATCTAACCTACGATATCTATCTTAAGCGCTAACAACTCTAGATTTCAACAGACTGCACAGGATTCTACACGATCGAACTAAATTAAAGACGGAGAGAGATGAGAAGTTACCAACGAGAGCCTCTCGAGAGCAAAGAAAAAGAAGGCGAGATTAGCCGAGAGAGGCGAAGAGGATCTGACGCCGTGGCCTCTCTAAGCCATATATAGATGCGGGAGTGACTAAAGCCCTTCTGGTTTCCACTCTAGGGTTTCTATCTACACCGTCGGATGACTTATCCGACGGACAGCCTATAGTGCGCCACCTAGGATAAAAGCTGCTTACGAAGCACGCAACGTGACGGGGTTGGTTCGGTCCAGTGACTCGCAGTCCTCAGATCGATTAGTTGGTCCCGATTGGCTACTTTAGTGGCTCACGCTTGAAGGCCCACTACCACTAGCCAATGCGCCAATCATGTGCAGCTATCAATAATATTTTTTAAGAGAATTATAAATAACAGATAGATTAAGATATGACCATTTATAGACCATTTATGAGTCGATAACTCATTCATCACTCAATAATTTATTTATAATACAAATATATTTATAAGTTGAATAATTTATTAATAATACAAATATATTTATAAGTTGAATAATTTATTTATAATTTATATAATATATAAGTTCGAATAACTAGTTTCACTTGATAGATATAATTTGTTTATCAGGTTACTTGGCTAATATTATTCACGATCTCAATTATAATCTGTTTAATTTTGTTGGATGCAATTTTTTAATATTTCAAAGGCTAACATACTCTCTTTTCTAAAAATTAATTTGGTTATATAATTTATCCATCGATCAAACTTAAGACATGCTTGGTTGGTGTTCTTTTAAGCAAAAGCTTTATTTCAATATTGTCAGGATATCATAAATTTTAACTTAAAATTTTAAATATCAAAATAATCAGACTCTTTTAAATTTAAAATGATTTTAAAGTACATAGCATAATATAATTTTAAACATAAGTAGAAAATATATTTAACTCTTTTCTCTTTCTATCATTAAGTGAGGACCACTACCAATCCAAAGCCAGATAAAAATCAACACTACTGCCGCTCTACTAGACTACTAATCAACCTGCTTGTTGATAAAGCGTAAGTAAACAAGCTAGAAAAAATTGGAAAGAATTGAGGTTAAAGATATAGAGCAAATCACAATCTATTATAAAGCAAATGCATGTCTTGATATGTTATAACTAACCGAGCTGCCGAGGAGAACAAGCCTAAAACCTCCTGGGAACAGCTGATGGGTACACTCTAAACACTACTAAGAGAAAACGACAGCTTAAGATAAACAACACATCAAACTTCGCCACCTCCGGTCGAGCACCCAGTTCTGCAACTGGCTGCCAGATAGTGCAAATGGCGTGGACAAAATCTTATGAAATTCAAAATACATAACCAAATAGATAATGACGGTTACTGCATCCATGCAGAATTCAACAGTTGATAGCTTCAAGATCATCGTTCACTTCTTCTTTGCAGCAGCCTTGGTGATCTTGGCACCAGTTGGATCCTTCTTATCGACGCTCTTGATCACTCCAACAGCAACAGTCTGTCGCATGTCCCTAACAGCAAAACGACCAAGGGGGGGATACTCAGAGAAGGTCTCCACAACCATGGGCTTGGTCGGAATCATCTTGACAAAGCCAGCATCACCGTTCTTAAGGAACTTGGGCTCCTTCTCAAGCTCCTTACCAGATCGCCTGTCAATCTTGGTTAGGATCTCAGCAAATTTGACCGCAATGTGGGAAGTGTGGCAATCAAGCACAGGTGCATATCCGTTGCCAATCTGTCCAGGATGGTTCATGATGATGACCTGAGAAGTGAAGCTAGCAGCCCCCTTTGCAGGATCATCCTTAGAGTTAGAGGCAACAAAACCACGCTTGAGATCCTTGACGGCAACATTCTTAACATTGAAACCAACATTGTCGCCGGGGAGGGCCTCCTGCAGGGCCTCATGGTGCATCTCCACAGACTTAACTTCAGTAGTCAGGCCAGTGGGACCAAATGTGACAACCATACCAGGCTTAAGGACACCGGTTTCAACTCTGCCGACTGGAACAGTACCAATGCCGCCAATCTTGTAGACATCCTGGAGAGGAAGACGAAGGGGCTTGTCTGTGGGCCTCTTGGGCTCCTGGATCAAGTCGAGTGCCTCAAGGAGAGTTGGGCCCTTGTACCAATCAAGGTTGGTGGATCTCTCAATCATGTTATCTCCCTCAAATCCAGAGATGGGGACGAATGGAATCTTGTCTGGATTGTACCCAACCTTCTTCAGGTAAGAAGACACTTCCTTTACGATTTCATCATACCGAGCCTTCGAATACTTAGGAGTGGTAGCATCCATCTAGCACAATAGTGTGAAAAGTCAACAACCAAAGCAAATACCAGCACAAGACACATTTAAAAATGTCGTTAGAAAAATGTCACCTTATTGAACAAGCCACTTAAAATTGCAATTTCAACTATAAGACTAATAATCAATAGTAAATGTAAGTGAATGATAACTATGACCCAAGTGAGTGAAAGGAAGAACATACTATATTATACCATGCAAGATTGCAACTTGATTGGTTACATGACCTATATAGCCACCAATATATAATTGTAAACAGAAAATCAGTTGACGATTGGTAGATTGATAGGCAATCTAATACTTCTTACCTTGTTACAGCAGCAGATCATCTGCTTGACACCAAGAGTGAAAGCAAGCAAAGCATGCTCACGGGTCTGTCCATCTTTTGAGATGCCTGCTTCAAAACCACCAGTTGTGGAATCGATGATGAGAACAGCACAGTCAGCCTGGGATGTTCCTGTGATCATGTTCTTGATGAAGTCACGATGCCCAGGGGCATCAATGACTGTGCAGTAGTACTTGGTGGTCTCAAACTTCCAGAGAGCAATATCAATGGTAATTCCTCTCTCACGCTCAGCCTTGAGCTTGTCAAGAACCCAGGCATACTTGAATGACCTTTTGTTCATCTCAGCTGCTTCTTTCTCAAATCTCTCAATCACACGCTTGTCAATGCCACCCAATTTATAGATGAGGTGGCCAGTGGTAGTTGACTTGCCAGAGTCGACATGGCCAATAACCACAATGTTGATGTGAACCTTCTCTTTACCCATGATTGCAGAGGCTAAACGTTAACTGCTAAAGGCAAGAAAAATTAAATAGAAGGCATCCCATGTTACTCTGAAAATAACATTTATAAATGCAAATAGATAACATAAAAAGTCTACCCGACCTTATCAAAGACAACATTGTAAATGAGAAATGAGCTGACAAAAACGGGGCTGAGAAAAATGGGACTTCGCATGATTAAACTAATAAGTTGTCATTATTTCGTGTTAAATATGAAGGTCAGTAATTAAAACAGTTGTATTTTTGAACAGGAAATAACTACAGCAGACATGACAAACTTCAACTGTCTCCATGTACAAATATTCACAACCACTGAGCCAGCCAGAACAAGCAATTGGCGACATATAGCCTTTCTAATCTTAAGATAGCTAAACATCATACCAGGGATACATAAGCAAACATATCTACTATATCCACCACTTATTCTGACATTGCCAGGTTCTACTTGGAGATAAAAACATTTCAGCATCCAATAGGATTTGAACCTATACCAAAGGTCGATATAACCTCTATCCTCCCATTAGACAATGGACGCTTTCCCTCTCCAATAGATTCTGACGTTCTATTTCATAATTAATAAATGATCGAGGCAATACAGCATCAAATTAGGTAAGATAGTAAAATCGGAAACTTTAAACTATGTCACAGAAAAGAACGGCGTAATCCGAGCGATTACAACAAAAAGAGTTGCGATATCAAAGATCCGATGGTTTCCAATCACGGAGCTTCCTCGAACTCAGATCGAAATAACTTCATACACAATATATTTATGATGGAATTGAATTTAATAAGACAGGGAGCTAGATATCTACCTAAATAAACCAAATCAAAAGGAGATATATGGATCAGGATCGATATAATATGAGAAGAATGAGCAGAAGGATCTCACCTCGAAGGAGGAGACGAGAGAAGAGACGGCGAGGAGAACGAAGAAGGCTTGGATGGAAAAAGAAAACTTCTTCGCCCCCTTATAAAGAGATCCGCGGTTCACTCGGGTCGCCTAGGGTTTCTCTTGACCGTCGGATCGTCCATCGGTCGGCTCTGACGAATGGTGCTTTCCGGGCCGTTGAACGTTGATCGTACGTTGATGCCTTTTCCACGTCATTTTGTTGGTTTCGTGGGGTGCGCAAGATCTGTCCTGATGATACGTTTCCAATTCTATATATATATATATATATATATATATATATATATTAAATAACTTCGATTTTTTTTGCTCTTATTTTCGAAAAAAATATATAGTTTTGTTACTTGGTAACACAAAGACTTCAACCTCCTAAATGTCACTTCTATTAATGATCCATTTAATTTTCCTATTAAAAAATATTGCGTGATCTTATTAAAAAAAAAAGAAATTAAGAGAGCCTAAAAATAAAATAATTCTTTAATATCTTATACAAGTTTAAGATATTAAATAATAGTTAACGAGTCAAAATAGCAAAAATAAAAATAAACCGATATATCCATGGTAAAATGGTATAGTTTGGAAATTTATGTGTAATTAACTCTATAAACTATAAATACCTTAGCGTAACAGGGAGTTTGTAGATATAATTTCGAATACTTGCGACAAATTCTTAATTTTATTTCACTTATAAGAGAAGTGAAACTACTGTACAATAAAATTGGTGCTTACTGAGTCAGCTTACCATTTGCATTCCCTAATTTTTGTTAGGTGGACTTAGATTTTTCTTTCATTATTGCACTTGAGACTGGATATCTCTCATGATTGGATTCATCATTTTCCTTTCCTTTTCTTTTCGAGTGAGCTCACATGCACAAAATTTATTCAATTCTTAAATATAGTAGAAAAAAAGATAGAGCTACTGTTATTTGATACAAATTTTAAAAATAAGACATCAAATTTTAGGGCATTAATAAAATATAACAGGAATAATTACTCTATCAGTGACACAAATGCAAACGACCTAAGATTAGCATGCTGCTCCGTCGTGATTCGACGGTTATATATATACAACCTTGTGATATCGAAAGATCGAAAAAGAGACCGGCCACTGTAATCAACGGCGACGTAGAAGCAAAGGAGACGGCGGTGCAAAGAGAAAAAAAAAAAAAAAAAAGCAATAAAAAGAGCTCGGATAGAGAGAGAGAGAGGTGCAGTATATATACATATATAGACTTATATATACTGAGAAAGGCTCCAAAGGCTTTCACACTATTGGGCTGATGGTAGGCGTGTCAGCATCTTATTGGTGATCCAAATGCGTGGGCCCCCGTCCTACTCGACGCCTGTATCATTCCATTCTACCGAAAGATGCCGTCGGTATTTTCTACCCAACAACGTCTCCCATTTCTTTCTCTCCCGCCGCCTATGCCAAACCTTTGAGTGATGGCTTCCGGCATCAGTCCCGTCGAGCCCTTCTCGAATCGAAGAAGCGCGTCTCGAACCCTCGGTTCCTATCGTACGACAAATGGATCGACGAAGAAGAAGGGAGACGACGGCCAGGAGCATTGGTCGAATTGCTTGAATCTTGCAGCGGCGTGTTCTTAGCTTCGCCGATGGATTCTTCCGGGCTCTTCCAATCCCTTTAAAGTCCGCCAACGAATGGCTCTTCGATGCGGAAATCCTCTTATTATCAAATATCTGGATGTAAAGAGTCGCTTTGCGACGTTTCCACAAGTAAGACCAAGAATTTGGATCCAAAGTAGATAGATTTATCGTCATTGGAATAGTATATGTGCCATGTAATTGGTAGTTTGGTAAAGCATCTTTAGATTCTTGATCATGGCTGCACTCCTCTTCCTTCTTCTTCTTCTCAATCTGGTCATAAGATGAATGAAGGTGTTACAAAAGGGCAAAGAGTCGATTTTGGTGGAATTCTATCGAACATGGGGTTCGCAAGTGTAGGAGGCGCATTTGCAGAGTTTGGGTGAGGAGGATGGTGAGGTTCGCAGAGCTTCAATTAGTGTTGGTTTTGATGAACATCTGAGTGGTTTTGTCTCATAAGCTCACGATCAGTTTGCTAACCATATCTTTGTCCACCGTTGAGCCGTTGTGGTCAAAAACTTTCGACTAGTTTGATTGATTGAGTTTGTTCCGCAGTTCCGACGACAAGTCAAAGAGCACCCTGACAAGAAGAACACAGAAAATTGGTATGTGATTAACTGTAAACAGCACATCTAAGCAGTTGTGATTTGAGAGAACCAAGGTGGCTTCATGGCATTAGCATTCTATGTAAAGCTTATAGACTTATAGCTGATCTTTCTAAGATGTAGATGCACTTTCACTTTGTTAGACACAACATGATAGAATACTTTCTTGAACATTTCTTTGAACAAAGGAATTATTTGCACAGTTAGTTTCACAATTCATCTATCATCAGAGCACATCCTTAACTATTAATCTTCTTTTAGTCAATTCCTTTTCTATCTATGTATGCATAGTGATTGCTTCCTTAAAAGAAAATTTCAGAAATTTTGTGAATTTTGTTTGTATGAATCTGATAGCTTTGTTTATTCATATATAGCCTCTCAAGACCTTGAAATTGCAATGAATAAAAGAAGGCTACCAAGGTCCAAGGAAATACCGAAATATGCTTGAGAATTCCTACACCGCACTAGAAGTCACAAGTTTACAAACTCAATAGGTTTGAAACAATTTTTGTGCTTAATGGAGCAAAAGGAGGCAACTATTCTTAGAGCTCATACAAGCCTGTCTTTGAGCAAGTCTGGAACACTTCAGAAGAATAAAATATTGACATCCCTTCAGAAAGAAGGCCATCCTGCAAGTGAAGATTTGTTGCTACTATGTGTTATATGAATGCAGATTCTAGAGGATCTGTTTCTTACAGCCATTTTTGCAATTCTATGCTTCTTCTTCCTCTTTGGTAAGTTAGGTAACATTCTTTAAGATGGCAGAAATCAAACACATTATTTTTGGTAAATTATTTCACAAACTCTGTTGTAGAATCACCTTTTTGTGATTAATTTTCGTACTCATATAGGAATATATGGTCTGAAGTGGCCAATGTTGTTTCAGTTTACCCACCTGTTGAAATAACTGCTGGAGGTGTTATAAAGCTGCTCTGGCAGGGGAGCCTTTGATAGTTGCATGTGCAGTTTCTACTTCTTTGATGCATCCTCTTGATACAACGTAGGCAAAGTCTCTCTCTCAATATATACATTGATATAGAGGTTCCATTCATCTTAGATGACTTTCTGAGTCAAAAAGTTTAAGCCATCTGTCAGTGGGGTTATTTTCTAAAGGAATAAGTTGACTTATTTATTTGTAATTAAGCAAAAAAGAAGACCCAACCATAGCTGCATACGCTGATATCCATTTACACATCACAGGATACTTGGATATGTTATTATATCTTGATAAATAAACAAAAGATGCAGTTCGATTGGAGCTTTCCAGCAGGGGATTGATGGAGCTGCCCAACAGAAAAGTTATGTAAAAATCAGTTAGTAGCTATAGAGAATCTCTAAATTTTGTATGCTCAGAAGTTCTTTCTCCGAAATTGGAGGATGCAAAACTAGGCTAGCTAAAGTAGAAAAGGTTAGTGAAGTTGGAGCAAACATAAGACAGCATAGGCAGCAAATGACACATTATAAGGTTTATGGTTTGACACATTTAAATGTATCATTTCATGGTTTCGCACTACAGAGATTAAAAAGATTTTATCACAACAGTTTTCAGACTTATTTGAGGGAAATCTTACTTGTTAGTGCATAATGGTGTTTGAGCTCTAAGAGAAGTGAAGTTTCATGAAGAAGAGTGCAGCTAGATCTGATAACAAGTGACAGAGTGAGAGCCATTTGCATGACATTGGAGTTTTTCACCATTATAGTAGAATGAATAAAACTATACAGACGAATATGTTGAGAAATCTTATGTCAGAATGAGTACTTAAATATGATGGGCATATTCACCATTAGGATTTTTCTCCATTAGAGAAATAAGTACTATTTATATCTTACCCACAGTCTCCTGCTAGGTTAGTTCAGATTTATTTTCTTCTTTTTCGTGGTTGTGTTGAGAATTTCTTCTTTCTTCTTTCCACTTGTATGTCATTGTATCCTAATATGTAAAATGTAACGTAACTCTGCTCTAGCGGACTGAAGTACAACCATCAACTTTGTCATTTCCACTACCAGTGTCAAAACATCACAAATTGGGCTTTAGGGACTGTACAGAGGTTCTATCCAGCAATTCTTGGACAGTTTTCAAGGTTAGTTACTCTTATCCTGTACATCTTCGAATTTCCACTGCAACTTTGATTCAATATGAATTTCTCAAGATAAGAAAAGAAGAAAAAGTACTGTGGCTCAATTTTGCTGTCTTTTACAGCAATGGATTGCGGACTGGTGCTTTTGAAGCAAGCAAGCTTGTATTAGTAATTGTTGCTCCTGCACTTTCGGAGATTCAGGTCAAGACCATATGCTTCTCTGACCTCAGTTCTGTCATGCAACCTCGTAAATTTTCCTATATGCTTTACTAAAGTATCAGCTCCACTTGATTGATAAACTTTAAGATCATATTATACTTACCTCTATTTATGCTATTCTATATTGACTGCATTGCATATTTAATCATAACAATATGTTCGTTGAGGTGTCTGTGCCTCATATTCTTATTGCATAAGTGGCTAATTTATTGTTACTCTTTAGCTTTAACTGAGCCATATGTGGCTTACTGTCTTTATAAAATTAGTGTACTTGCTTGCTCACTTTGAGAAGATTCTCTAGTCTCCACAGATGGAACTGATCGACATTTGTTGTCACAGTGGGAAAACAGTGTATCTACAAGTCTACATCTCGTAAGAGTAAGTATAACAGCACAGTGCATGAAAGTGAAAGTAAAACAGAAAAAACTCGATCTAGGTGAATCTAGGAATTTTGATACTTTACCTTCAGTAAGCGGTGTTTTGAAGCCT
Organism: Typha angustifolia; assembly: GCF_048772165.1. Lineage (NCBI taxonomy): Eukaryota > Viridiplantae > Streptophyta > Magnoliopsida > Poales > Typhaceae > Typha > Typha angustifolia. The sequence continues at coordinate 850,344 of NC_133252.1, read as the reverse complement.
TAACTCATGCAGATTCAATCTATCTCATTATTCCGTGTCACAATTCTGGGAACAGCAATATGAATTCCCTATGAGGTCCTACAGCAATGGTTGCAGGCTGGCATTTTTGACAATATAAGGGATGCAGCTCAGGGAACTCTTTGCCATGATGGTACCCAAGGTTTCTTTCATGGAACTGGTGCTACACTTTGCCGCGAGGTTCCTTTCTATGTGTCTATGAATGGGCCTCTATGCAATCTGATTTTCTTCAAATCACTTGAACATGACTGCATTCTGAATCTTCTTCCCACTCTTGATATTTCAAAAATTTATGATCAGTTCTTGTTGGCATTGTTAGGACTTTCAGATAACTCAAGATAGCCAATGTCAATTATACAAAATATAGTGTTAATAGCAGTTCACAAATGGCTGGTTTTATAATAACATATCTTAACTTTCAAAATAGTGGAAAGAAGGATGGATGAGTATGTTTCTAGTAATTGTTTCAACAATTAGGAGATTGCATGTCAAAGAACCCACTATTGAAATATGTCACCTTCTTATTATTCTGAAGCCGAAAACTTTGGCTCATGAATGGTTGTTCAACTCTTGATTTCTGCTCAGGATGTTCAGAATGGGAAACCATCTTAATAGGGGCATTGTCCGTTGGACTTCCTGCCGGTAATTCCACACTGCTGTGAGATAATGAACAAAAGAATGATGACAGCCCCACAGGGCTCTCCCAGGTTCTTCTGGATTCCACACTTAATTTTAATTTGCAGGCTACGAGTTAGTGAAGAATGCAGTTGATGGAACTGAACACATAGTTAAATGAGCTCATGTTGTACGAGTAATACCTAATTCGAATGCATGGGCAACGACATCACCGATTTAATTGAAGCATCATTAAGTTTTTATTTCTCTAAAAAATTAAGCCGGGTATAATCAAGTTGACCTGGCTTTTTTTTTTGGTGAAGTATCTGCCCTAATTTAACCCTTCTCTGAAAGGAAGATGGGCATGGTTGCTTGTTAGTTACCCAACCAGCAGTCCTAACTTCCATTCTTTTGGTCACAAATATTTTAGGTAAGGTATAGCTTCAGATAAATTGAGATCCAGAATAAACGCAACAATCCGACGGATAATTCTCTTTCTTATTCAATTCATCAGGAACAGACGAAGAAAAAACTAATTATAGATTATGTGATCAGCAAGCAAAAGTTACGTGATCAAATATTCTTAGACAGAAGACTGGAGCCTGATGGCATATCCGGAGCATCTCTCTACTACTAGATGCCTTTCTCTTTGGATTCCTCTTGTCCATCTTATCTCGCAGTAACTAACTTCCATATCAAACTTTTGCTTGAAAGAAGAAAAGTAGGAAACAAATAAAAATAAAACTCTTTTTTTTTTAATCATTCATTAACTCGATGACTAAATATAGAGCTAGCCAGAGGGGTCAATCCTGTTTAGATGCAGAGACACTTATGTCACACTAAAGTTTAGCTAATATATTAAGCCGTCTAATTTAGATTTCGAGTTATGTGCGTCGCTGAATAATTACTCAGAACTAAATACAGTCGAAACTTACTCTAAGCTGTTACACTATTGAACTGATATTTCAAACCAACCACACCGTCGAGCCATCAACCGAGTCGAATTGTTAAGCCAAGCCACCAAATAATAATTTTTCCACGATAATTATTTGGGGCTAATTGATCCCATGATCGTAAGAATACCTACGTAACTCTAGTTGGTTGATAGATAGTAAAAAAATTAAAATGTAACGCTTGCCTGGCATATCAAATATGAACATCCTTATATGAAAACATACCTTCTGCAGCCCGGAAGCAAGAAATTCCTGCAGTCAGGGTACTTGGCAGCCCATGATTGGCCATGATAACTTGACAGCCGATATAAAGTCGCCAGTTATCTTGATTGCAGGAACTTCCTGCATCCTCTGCTGCAGCTTTTGATCCATTCGTATTTCCAAGAGCACCAATCTCAGCCAAGTATGTGCCAAGAATCATTACAAGAATTTTCTCCATTCCCAAATAAATAAAACAATCGACGTCTAGAATAAGCAATTGATGGGGACAGTTAATATAGTTTGTATGGACAAAAGAGTTCCATCAAACTTTCCATTCACAATAATAAGAAACTCTTTTGATGCTATAGCAGAGGAGTCGAAGAACTTCTCTGAGTCATACCAAGCTTGGATATCCTCTCCTCAGGCAATGGTTCAGATCAGGGAGTTGTATCCTTTGTTCACAGGTTCTTGATACATTGGCGTATTACTTGAATCCATCTTTTTGCAACCTGAAATATAGGAATTCTTAAATTTATATGGTACAATTACTAGATTATATTGATCTTAATTTGGCGAGGATTAAAGCTATGCGAAAAAGAGCACAACAGAGTATGTATGCGATACCTTTGATATTCTTATTTACCTTTTGTGATAACCTTGACCCGCCTTCCTCCCCTGGGGAATTTTGCTTCAAGTCGGATCATCATGCCCATGTCGATCGAAGAGGTAGTTGGAAAGAAGAACAGCAGGGTGTTTGTATTCTTTTCTGCTTGTCTTGAAGCTGAATGAATTGATTGATCTTTGTTTTGCATAGTATGAGATAGGTCTGGGCTACACCATTATGAAGATGGAGCAACAGAACACTAACAGCAAAGAAGGGGTGGAGATACTGCAGAACAAACCTTTTGAAGATGAATTGCTTGGAAAGGGCCACTATACATCAAAAATTTATCATCTGCAGAGGTATGCCAATGATAGATCCTTATTTCGCCATCGTTGAGAAGTATGATGTTTATTTATCTATTTTCCTCCAAATATATCACACATAAACAATGATAGTAGGTGCAACTTGAGATAGCTCAGTAAAGCATGACAAGGAAGCCAAAACTCAGCGAAAACATTAAAGGGCTAAATTTTGTCTGATGGGTTAAAGAAGAGGACACAGAAATCAAAGAGGTATAGTCTGTCAGAAGTTGCTAAGATTTTCAGAATACTTGGAATAAAGCTGCTATCGAGTAAGATCGGCAAATATAACCCCAAAAGGATGGGAGGAGACATGGACTTAGATGAGAAGGAATGAGTAACTTGCAATCTAGAAGACCTAAGTTCAAAATAATGCTAATGCAGGACATGAAAAGTAGAACATACAAATCCTATTTTATGAAATGATTAAGAAAAATCTGTCGTGATAATGAATAAATAAGTAGAACATGCTTTACAATGTCTTATATTTATACATAGAAGGCCAACAATTGGATGCTAACAGTACTGCTGGAAACATTCTTGTAATAAAGATAGAAAACTGCACTAAATTTTTAAAGTCATTATTATAGGTTGTAAGTATTAGAACCTTTCTCTAAAGTTATGTCAGCTTATCACCATGAACCATTCTTCTGTAGCAAAATTCCATCTTGGCTGAAGACTTTTGCACCAACAAGTGCTCTTACAGTGCAAGAGGAATCCTGGTATGCATATCCTAAAAGCAAAACAGGTTTGTTAACACACTTTTTCAGCCTTGAAGACTATACATTTCAGCACTGAAAAGTGAAATCTTATGCTAAATTTCTTTCTTTTTGTTGCCATGAATTCAACCTTCGTTCAAGACAGTAATCAAGGTAAATATATTCTTACTCATTAGATATTGAACTGTATACAGTTGATAAACGCAGATGGCATTAACATGCTAAGCTTTGAAATATCAGACAACTTAGCTAATTTCTCATCAGTTCCATTGTCAACAGTGCCCATTTTTTGCCAAGTGTTCGCTGACTATTGAAACCATTAATAAGCCTGACAATGGTTGTTCTGAAAACGTAAGTACTTTAAATTCATTGATGAGCAATCATTCACAACATCACTCACTCAGATATTGACCAATGACAAACCAGGTGCATTGTTTGAATGATAAGCAACTAGCTGCAAGGGAAGTGGAGGTTATTGATATAACATCACTCTCAAAGGATTACTGGAGTAAAGTAATAGGAGGATCTAATGTGGACTTGTCAAAATTCAAATCTCAACGAACAGGTCGGGGTCCTCTTCTAAAAGGATGGATGGTATGCACTTTTCTCCAATTAGATCCAACTTTTTGTTTCACTACGTTCAGCCTTAAAATGAGAAGTCTGCACAGTTCAGCTTCCACTTTCAATTATTGTTCTAGTGCTAGAATTGATGCTTGATACTCTGAAAGATGAATATAACATTAGATTCTTTGTACACTTGTCTAATCGGCACTAGCATCATTCTCTTGATGGCCTTTCTCATTGAAGTGCCCTGCATATGGTGTGGAATGAATGTTATTTACTAGATATATTCTGACATATGCCATGTCACAGGATTCATGTCAACCAGTCATGACGACATACAAATTAGTGACAATTGATGCTCCTATCTGGGGTTTTGGCGATCGTTTGGAGGAATGCCTTGTTGCGGTATGTTGAGCTCACAACACTCTATTTAGTTAAATCATAAACCATATCATAGATATAAAATCCGCCTGTTTCAAATTACAAATCTAGCATGGATAGATAAGATATGATATTCCTCACATCTTTAGAAAATTATAAATGTTGTGTATCTCGCAGGGTGAAAGGGCATTGTTTTCAGCATGTCACAGGCTCTGTTTTGCATGGATTGATGAGTGGTGTGGGATGACTGTGGAACAAATATGTGAATTGGAAAGACAAAATGACTTGATACTCAAGAAGGTGAGTGTCGTCTTCTATGGATTTTACCCAAAAAATTCATATTTTAGTACTAAGTATTCAACTTTCGTAAGAACTTATTAATTTCTCATGAAGAGAGTATTGTAAGAATAACCCTGAACAATCTACCAAACCAGTTAATAAATCAGAACTTCATTTATTATATAACAACATATTATGCAAATAGTAGGCAGAGTAGTATGCTGCAACAAAATGACAAATAATGCCTGCCACTTCTTTAAATTTACCGATCGTCGGGAAATAGGCTATAATGTGTAAGAACTCTAATTCTTTCCATTTTTTACCTTTCTTTCTTTACCAATCCAATAGTGGCCGATACAACTTTTATGATATAGGCGGTAAAATCTTTTGTATGCTGGATTTTCCATAATATTTCAATCATCCAGTAGCTCTAATCAGTGTTTTCCTGACCAAATCAGAGGTTCCTAAAGTCATCAATGGCAGGGAATAAGCGCGATGTCAAAAGGAAAACCCCACAGGACAGCATAATTGTTGTTGGAAGTTGTAAATAGTGATCAAAAGATGAAAGATTTCGTAAATATGAATCAGAGAAGGCAAAGGAAATCACATGCTTGAAGGGATGCAGCGAAGACTCAACAGGCTGACGAACAGAATCATATTAACATATTTTACTCAAATTCTGTTTACTATGGTTCTTTATGGTATCAGTACTTATTTCTACCTCAACAAATACCTATAATTTGATTCTTCTAGACTTGTTCTTCAAATATATTTTTGTTGTATAATAACACTGCTCTAACTCCACAATTTAAGGCAGATGAGTTGGGTCTTGCAGCAATTTGATTCAAGAGCACGCCTACTAAATTCAGTTATCACCGAGGAGGTAAAGTTCATAACAAGACTGACTGTCACACTACAAGACACCAAGAACTAGCCAAATAAACAAATATACTCTAAACTCACTGGAGGAATAAAGAGAAAGAAGCTAATGAGACCTTGTTAGTCCTCAGAATTGAATATTTCAAGCATCTGATGGTAAGGAAGTAAGGCCAGCATATTAACACTATGTAAAACACTTCATAACAACAGAGAATATGAGACAAAGGAATAGCACATACCTTGTGAGACAACAACGAAAAGCGCCACAAAACTTGCATTTGTTCTGTTTGCTATAATGCCTAAACCGAGTGGTGTACATGAACACAGCCGGTAACTGTTCCATCTGTGAGTATAACCCACAAATCGTTCGTCAAAATGCCGCAGTATAACAAAGGTGAGCGAGGGGCTCTGCTTGGGCCGGGCTAGACTTAACCAAAGCCCTAGAACCTACTGGGCTTGGGGTGGCCCAAGAGAAGTTACTCTACATCAACAATATTTGCTTATGTCTAATTATTTTCCTCCCAGAAATTTCAAATAACTCTCGTCACAGAAGTTTCTGATTCCCTCAAAATTCATGTATAATGACAGGGTGAAAGCATTCCACAAACAACATTTACTCACACCGACGAGTAAAATACATCGTTCTCGACAATAAAAACGACATTGTAAATTTTAACAATGCAAGATTACAACAACAGAGAGGATGAAGTCATCCCTTTCATCAGATTAAGCTGAAATAGGATGGCCAAAATCACAGCCTCTTCTCCTCCCTTAGCAATCAGATACGGGTAGTTTAGCAAAGATAAATAATCCTTATGATCAACACCAAGAAGTTATGGCTAAAAATGGAATCTACTTGGTCTTGCCTTTGTCATTCTATTGACTCCAAATGGCTCATCATTCTCTATCCTTTTCGCGTTCCTGTACGCTGAAAATCCGGTAGCGTAGACTATAACTAGAAGGATCAACACTACGATGTTGATCACCGAGACCTTCCTCCAGCTATGTTTGATGCTAGCAAGAACCCCTGCCTTGCAAGAGTCACATTGGTAGCACAGCGCTTGTTGATCGTTGCTCCACCTAGTACAGTCGAGATCGTTGACGATCATTCCTGGTACAGCATTCCACAATGTCTCGTTCATGTAGGTGAAGCCGCATGACGCTGGTGGCTTACAGCATCCAGACTGCATCATCAAACAATAAATCCTTGAACTAGTAAATACTCAGTGAATAGAGTTAGCTCATGGTGTTTTCTTCTATGTCTTATGTGAAGATATTGGAGTAAATTGAACTACCATTCGAACAGCAACAAAGAGTTCTCAACTTGTCTTAACTTGCATCACAATCCAGTTCTTTTTGTTAGTCAATCTTGCATACATGCTGAATGATTCCAAAAATATTTTTTAAAGTAGCAATTTCATGTAGATGGGCAAGGTGAGGAAATCAACAGAATAAACTACATATATTTATCATGTAAATAAACACAAATGGAAGTAGACCCATTTGAAGATATAAAAACAAATCTTTTACCTCCCCTGCTCATAAAAATCCAATCTTTTCCCCCATAAATTGCACAAAGAAGTAAAGATCACAACCAAACCCACCTCAATGGGGGAGAGATTCCTCTGGTAGAACAAATCCGCCGACTCCGGCACGAGCACTCCATTGGTTGGATCCCTGACATACCGACCCATCCCACCACAAGCATGGGCATCACGAAGACAAGCACTGATCTTGTCCCAGTATCCAGGGTCGGATACCTTACGCTTTAGCCACCCAGAGTAATCCGAGAGCTGGTATTCGAGGAAGGAGCGGTTCATCACAACCTCACCGTGGCCGCGGTCGGTGACGGCGAAGGCGAAGACGACGAAGAATAAGAGAGCGGCGATGACGAAGAACATGGCGAACAAGTAGAGCCGGAGGAGCCAAGTAAGGCGATAGCACGAGCCAGCGAAGCCCATGAGGGAGATCACCATGACGGAGATCCCGAGTATGATAACAGGCCATTGTAGGAACCGGAGGCATTCCGTTGAGTTAGCGCGCGAGCTGAGCCATATCCCGCCTCCGAGGAGAGGGATGGACAGGAGGAAGGTGATAAAGTTGGCTATTCCGATGAGGCTATTGCTTCCCCTCATTTGTATTACCTATTCCGGACTTATTCTAGCACTCGAGAATAATGCCGGGATAACTCTCCCTGCTGTCTAGAAGTAGAGAGGGAAGTGGGAGGAGAGTGGCGGAGTGATTTAAGGTTGGGTGTTGGCTTTCGGCGAAATCCACTCGAGAAAGTGGGGGCGAGGTGGGACCCGAGATTCGACTGGCAGGTGAGATTTTGTTGCATTTTTTAGTTACCTCAAGTCAACACCTAAATTAATTAACAAGTATCTACTACCTTTTTTTTTTTAAGTACTATATAACTATGCTTATTTATTCATATCATTAGTTTTGTATACTATAAACTATACTTATGTATTATACTTGCATTGCATGCAAGAGATGTTATATTGAAATAAGTTATTATAGTGTTTCTTTTTTAATAAACTAGTATAATCTACATCTGAGTCTAATATTTTTCTCCAATTTACCCAATTATGATATTATACATTCTGTATTTTATCTGCATTTTATTTCATTAATATATTAATATTTTTTGTTTATAATAAAGCATTATATACTTTTGTTGAGGCTACGAGTAGTAAGTAGATAATTGTCATGTCCAAAATATACCTCTTTAATATTATTAAATTTGGAGGATGAACTATTTAGGTAAATAATTATTTAAGTATTGCCTATTTTGGTTAAAACTCTTATACTAAGTTTGGAGAGTGAACTATCTTAAATGGATCACTATTTCCTATACGCTACATTGTAAACTTTGAAGTTAGGTTTTTCTACTATTAAAAGTCAATCAAAATTGTAAATTGTTATTTTTTTACAATAGAATATTATTATATTAAATATATTTAATCAAAAATAATCGTGAGTTCAAATTATTAAATTAAATTGAAATAATTTTTATTTAACATCCCAATGTTATTTTAACTAATTAACGTCGATTAAATAACTAAAATATCATCACCATTATTTTTCTCCTCTTTAACTCTCCTTATGAAAACATGAGTAGTTTAGGTATTTATAAATTATTTTATATATTATAATAGAATATTTATTTAATGGTACCATTTAAATTAACGGAGGATATTAAATAAGAATTATATAAAAAAGGAAGATAAATTATAAAAATATTAATAAAATATAAGATGTGATTCATAAAATTATCAAAAATATAATAAAAATTAGCTGTTTAGTTATTTTTTTTGTCTATCTATTTCTGACGTGGCACCGTCCAAAAACTAAACCATTGGAGTGGACCAGAAAATCACATGGTCGGTGAGAAAACTAGCACGCTATTACTTATACGAGAAATAATTAATAATAATAATAATAACAATAATTTGGGCGAGCACGTGACCTCCCGTGTCCGGCGCCAAAGGCCGCGTCCGGACCCCACGTGGAGAAATCCCAATTGACCATTTGACCCCTTCCCTCAATCGTTATAATTTATCCAATCCACGATTAAAATAACGCTCACAAAGGGGTACGTGGCTAAGATGCTAGACACGTGTCAACAGGGGGCGGTTAGTACCTCGCCACGTACTACCGCTCGTGAATAAGATCCTAAAACGAAGCCAAGTAACCCAACACTAGAGCGTAAGAATTAGCGAGTCGTGAGAAAGAAGAGCATAATAGCTTCACAAAGAGAGAGAGAGAGTGAGTGAGAGAAGGAGATATGGGTTCTGCAACGTTCGTGGAGGTCATCTTGGCCATTTTCTTGCCACCCCTGGGAGTCTTCCTGCGCTACGGATGTGGTGTAAGTCCTCTCGCACTAAAACTACGCATCTTGGAAGTCGCACCCCAGTTTGATCTATTCACATCTTGGTTTTAATTAATATATGCAGGTGGAGTTTTGGATCGATTTGCTGTTGACGATATTGGGTTATATACCTGGAATAATATATGCCTTGTATGTATTAGTAGGTTGATGAGAGATTAATGTAATGGCGTTTGTTTTATGGTGTTTTAATAAAATATATTTTGTAGGTTAATTATTTTCTCTTTGAATAGTTATCTTTAGAATGGAGTGGGAATCAGACGCTTATTGGGCCTTATATGGCCCAATAATATTTTGTTTGGGCCGAATGGCCTTCCGGAATCCAGCACCAGGTTTACGCTATGCAAAGAGAATTATTTGAGGTCCGAGTTAATTAATGCATTGCCATCTAAATCCAAAAGAGTTAATGAGAAAAGTTCCACCGGCCATCACCACCGTCCAATCGATCAGATCACGCCTAAAAATGAGCGCTCTAGGGCGATGAGTTCCTCCTCTCCCACCGCTCGGACGAAAATTTGAACCCCGCGCTAGAATCACCGGCCCTATAAGGATAACTACGCCTCTCACCTCTTCCACCAGTCGTATGAGCGTAATATTGGATCTGTTTATCATGCCCGAATCCGATCAAGAGGAACATAAATCTTAAAATAAATGGTTATTTACACTTGACCCTCTTAATTATAGGCTATTTTCCACAATTTGATCCCTTGATCATTAAAAAATAATTGTCACACAACTCTATTATAAACTAGTCTTATTTTATATTCTAGTGTATTTAAATTTTAATTATAGTTATATTGATTTAATCAGAATATTATTAAAAGAGTATAAATCTTACTATAAAATACCTTTAAAGTCCTTTTTTATATTTTAAATTTAGAATTTTAACTTTTTTTTTGTTTCACACACATCATTATCACTATAACCATAAAAAGTTTAGCAATATCAATTTATCATTTTTAAAAATTTAGGAGGTTAAGAGAAAAAAAAAAGAGGTGAAAGTTAAAATAATCTTTATCTGAGAGGTCAAAATGTAATTAAACCTAACATAAGGTCAAACGGATCCGAGTACAATTTCATTTATCCGACCCGGCAGAAACTTTGTCGTATCTCTCCTCATCCGAGAGCGGTACCCTCACCTAAAGTTACCATATCTCACCTCAGCAATCTATCGACCTTTCCATTTCTTTTAGATCCAACGCTTTCGACTCACTCAGCATTAATAAGCTACGGGGGGGAAAAAAAGATCCAGGTACGCTCTCGGGCTCCAAGAGAATTCTAGGGTTTCTTCTTCATCTTCTCCTCCATTCTTTTAGTACGATTTTCTTTTTCTAGGGTTTCTAGTCGCAAACTAGTTTTCTCTACGGTTTTCTACTCTCTAGGGTTTATTCGGCCTATGTCTTCGGATCCTTTCTATGATGCGGCTCCGGTGTCCGCCTCCCGTGGACTCGACCTTAATTTCACAGCCTCTGGTGCTGCCGTTGAGGCTCAGGAGATTGTGTCCGAAACCCTAGCGGAGAATTATGTCGATTTGGGTATGGTTGGTTCGGAAGCGGAGTCAAATCAAAGGAAGGAATTTGACACGATTCCTGGAGAAGAAGGCGATGTTGATGAGGAGAAGAAGGCTGAGAGCTTGGGGAAAGTGGCGAAGAGAAGAGGTAGGCCAAGGAAGAAACCTCTTTTAGTTGAAACCACCCACCGTCAAAGTTGCTCCTTGCCATTTCAAGACGAGAGTAAGGTTGAGCAAGGTGAGGGCTTGGGGAAAGTGGCGAAGAGAAGAGGAAGGCCAAAGAAGAAATCGTTTTTAGTTGACGGTACTCACAGTGACAGTTACTCCTCGCCGTTTCAAGGCGAGAGTAAAGTTGAGAAAGATGAGAGCTTGGGGAAGGTGGCGAAGAGAAGAGGTAGGCCAAAGAAGAAATCACTTTTAGCTGATAGCACTCACAGCGACAGTTATTCCTCGCCATTTCAAGACGAGAATAAAGTTGAGAAAGACGAGGACTCGGGGAAGGTGTTGAAGAGAAGAGGTAGGCCAAAGAAGCAGCCTCATCTGCCAGAGTACAGTTACCTGCATAGCTACTTCTCGCCGTTCCAAGATGAGAACAAAGGTAGATTTTCTGTCACGGATTTAGTCTGGGGTAAGGTTAAGAGCCATCCTTGGTGGCCTGGCCAAATCTTTCATCCTTCATGTGCATCAGAGATGGCATCGACCCATGAGAAGAAGGATCATTTCTTGGTTGCATATTTTGGGGACAAGACCTTTGCTTGGAATGATGAGTCACTGTTGAAGCCGTTCCAGATGAACTTCTCGCAGATGGAGAAGCAGAGCAGTGTGGAGGCATTTGTTTTGGCTGTTGATGCATCTTTGGTGGAGGTTACAAGGCGTGTAGAGTTGGCAATGGCGTGTGATACTGTTGCTGTTGATACTCTAAAAGACCAAAAGGTTGAGAATGCTGGGCTCCGGGAAGGGACAAAAGTTGCTGCTGTTGATAATTCTTTTATTGCCAACTCTTTTCATCCTGAGAAGTTCCTTGAGTATATCCTAGGGTTAGCTCAGCTGCCAACTGAAGGTGTCGATAGGTTGGAGCTTGTGATAGCTAAAGCTCAGTTAACGGCATTTAATCGCTCAAAGGGTTATCCTGATCCTACTGAGTTTGTCATGGGTGAAGGAATGGGAAAAAATGCCGGGATTTCACGTGCTAAAAGGAAAAGATCTGGTAAAAGTGATGTTGATTACCTAGAGTCCCCAGAGACAGAAACTTCTCATTCAGCTTCTGAAAATGAAAGGTCAAGGCATATAGGGAGCTCATCCAAAGATGGTAGAAAGAAGAGGAGACTGTCTGATCTGACGGACAAGAGAGATGTTCCTCGTTCTGTAGATGGTGGCAGAAGTGGGTCTAGAGTACGAGCTTCTTCACGTTTATCAGGCAGAAAATGTAAGGTCTACGACTCTGATTCTGATTCCAGTGGTAATAAGAAGAAATCATTTGATATCTTAGGACGTAAGAAGTTGCCCGCCACTCTCACATCTAATGGTGAAGCATCTCAAAAGAGACCTCGGGGGAGACCTAGGAAAAATGCTATTGCTGATGATCCTCGTACTTTTTTGGTTACTCCAATGGACTATTCTTCCCCTAGTGAGATGCTTTCACAACTATGTTTATCTGCAACTGACCCTACAAATAATTACAGTTTTCTCTCTACAACAGTTAGCTTTTTCACTAAATACAAGGACTCTTCTGCATCTGGTTGTTCTGATGATAAGGAGCTTTTGGAGATTATAGGAGGTAGAAATGGTAAAAGGAGATCAGCCAATTCAGAGCTGGACTATCCAGAAATGTCCCCACCTAGTCACATGAAAGATTCCTATTGGTCCGATATTGTTGTCAGTGAGAGTGCTGAAGAAGAATCAGTATCCAGAGGTCAAAAAAGGAAACGAGGATCTCATATTAAGGGGGAAAAGAAGAACGAGGAGGGTCTGAAGGAGTCTTTGGTTCTTCACTCGGTCCCTGTATTGGGCACAGCACAAGAATTACAGGTTGATATTGAGCATGAAATGGAAGCTGATTCTTCGGCAAACAATTTGACAGAAAAAGTTGAAGTGTGCACACCAACTTCTCTCATTTTGCATTTTAATGACTCAGAAGCCCTACCATCTGAAAGTGATCTCATCAAGTTCTTTAGTCGTTATGGACCCCTTAGGAAAGCAGAAACAGAAATTCTGAAAGAAGCAAGTGATGCTAGAGTTGTTTTCAGCAGGCTTGCTGATGCAGAGGTAGCATTCAGTAGTGCAGGAAAGTTCAGCATTTTTGGTCCAGCTCTTGTCAGCTATCGTCTTAACTACTCGCAGACAACCCCAAAAGCTTCTTCAGAATTGCAGGACAACAAAGAGGTTAAACCCATTGAAGGTGGCAATCCAAATGCTCCAGGTAATTGTATCCCATCATTTTGGTTGCTTCTTATTACTATTGGGTGCTGGTATATAGCTTTTGTTTATTTTGTTCGCACTCTTATCCATGTTGTTCCTTTGTAGTTCAAGAAAATGCATCTGGGTCCGATGCCATGCGCATTGAAGAGCTAGGAAATGGATTATCACTGTGAACCTTCTCGGGTAAGGAGCACAAATTATTAGGGCCATTTTCAGGCGATCTTGTCTAACTGTTGAATTTGGTTAGAAAAGCATGAGGATCATATCATCTTCAATGTATCTTTACCTTTTCATTTGTGTACAGGGCAAGGCCATAGATTTCATATGATCTAGGAGCACTGTTTGCTTTAGAGCAATATAAAGGACTGTTGTATAAATTAGGTAAGCTGATGTTCCATTTATAATTGCTTTTGCTGACAGCCCTGTAATGAGATTCCATTTTAATCTATGGTTCTGGTCGCGGAAGATCTGCGCTTTTAATGATTTGAAATCTAGTTGATTAAGTTGAAGGAATCTTTTAACTGTGTGCTAGATTTGGAAATAGTCAAAACTTTGTTCCTTATGGATACATGCGGTTATTTACTGGAGATGGTGCTCAGTCTGAAGATTTGGAGTGTTGTCGAACAAGCTTCGACAAATATTAGCATACATATGTTAAGAACATTAATTAAGTTTGCAGGTGTTATTACGTGCTGCTTAAGCATGCGTATTTGTTTTTCTTATTGCTTCTATTTTATTTTTACCAGTTTCATATATTTCAGTTTAGCATTTTCATGCATTAACTTAGTAATCTCTAGAGTTTCCTTGCAGCATTCTATTATGCGAAGTGCTAATGTGATTCATATTTTGTGCTTCAGGATGAAAACTTTTCCATTTGCCACCATATAGAAAATTTTAGAAGATGATAATTTCTTTCCGTTTCGTTCTATAGATGCTTATGTTATGCCCATGAGCTATATGAGGTAATACTGCTAACTTTGCTGATGAATTCTCCATTGGTCGATCTACTTTCAAATGGCGTATATGTAATGGGACTGACCCATTTATTTGATTGGCTGTATTAAATATTCAGCATACTGCCGCATTAGGTTGATTGGTTTGGGCTATTGGGCTTGATTCATTGCCCTCTCTCCCTCTTTATTAAGTACAGAATAAGTAGAAATTTGAATAGATTAATGTTATCAGGATGCAATTTTGAATCAGATTAACTCAGGTAATATAAGCAAGATTTATACTTTTTACCTCTTGCATTTAACTCCAAATGTAGTTGAAAGTTGCTAGCTTTCACAGCTAGTCTGCATGTGGACAAATACTTAGAATCTAGTGATGTGGCATGGCAACCACACAGTGAGCTCCACATTGCAATTAAACAACTACTCCCTTATTAGAGTAACACAGCTAGCCTAATGATACTTCCCATTAGAGTCCAGCCCTAGTGTGCATTGTCTATAGGGTCATGTCCATCACAAAGTTAGTACCAGAGAGAACAAGAGATACCCTAATATGATAACCCAAATTGCCAATGGATTTGTGTAGGTAGTAGTACATTTCAAGGTCCCTCCACCACCACTGTTGTTGTTGATAGTACAGCAAGCCTGCATGGTGGACAACTAATAAGTGTTGTGTTGAGCACTACTATTATTAGCATCTGCATTTTGCTCATGTATTTGAAGCTGGCATTCGTTGCATGACAATGGCATATGTTTGATTTCTTGCATTGCAGCAAGTTGCAAGGAAGCAAAGACCAAAGCCAGCACTGAGTGCTGGTAGTACAGAATGTGGGAGACTCCATTTATAAAAAGACTAGACCCTCTGCAAGTTGCACTTCTCCACTATTTTGCTGTTGCTTTAGCTGTGGGAATAAGAAACAGTGGAAGTGGAGGTGATGACATTTTATGTCTACAAAACTAGAGCTCTTTTTTATTTTTTTTCTTAAGGCACATCGATCTTTTTAACTGTGTAAAACTTTATAAATTATATGAACCTCAAGTGATCAGTTTCAGATATTAAGAATATAATAGTTATTTAATTAACCCAAATGTTAGCAATTTCAATTGGGGATCCAAGACGGAACAAAAGGACATAATCCATTCATCCACCTGAATTTGGAGGAGTTCATTATAACTATGATAGCCATCATCCGTAGGGCTTTAAAAGAAAAATAATGATAATAAAAACAAAAGAATTTGGAGGGAGTTCGTATGATAGAGAGGTCAGGCACCTCCTCAAGCTTAAACGCATGGAGAAGAATGACAGATGCCATTGGGTGGCCATCATTTCATGTCTGCCTTCCAGCACACATCCATGAGCTCACCCACGAGGTAGCCAGGTTGCTTGGGATATATATATATATAAATCCCCAACACTTAAAGCCATAAACTTGAATTAAGAGCATAACATTTCAATTCTTTTTTCCGGAATCTGCATTAAAGTAAGAGAAAAAAAAACTCACCAACCAATTTGGGTTAGGCTAAACTTGCTCCCAGTTGTTCCTCTCTCTCCCTTATTATTCAGTTTAAAAGGGTCTTTTTTTTCCTTCTAAAATTCAACTGAGTTCCTGGATTTTTGGGTGTGAGAGTTTAGCTACACAAACAGTAAAAAGAAAGAAAGAAAAATAAAATATTAATATATAGTGATTCACTTAATAACTTATAAGCTTTGGGCCTTCACTGAGTGAGCTCACCTAAGACTAGGACTTCTCGTCAAGGACATTGGCTTCACAGTGATTCTCCTGCTTGCAATGAAAAGATAGAATATTAATTAAACACAATGCTTTTTTTTCCTTTCTTTTGTTAGGAAAAGCTTGATTTGCTCTTTTATCTTCTTTTTTTAACCTTCGAACATGCAACTATTACCTCTCTCTCTCTCTCTCTCTGACCTTCATTATATTTTTTCCCCCATGGCCAGCTCACGTCTCAGAGTTTCCAGCTAACTCCCAGCCCATGCATTGGTCCTCGTTCTCTCCCCATCTCCTTCTTTCCCCCTCTCAGTCAAACCTTACAACCTGACCACTCTCTCTCTCTCTCTCTAGAACTTTGTTGCAGTACAGTTGCCCACGTTACAGCCACTAAGAAGAAGAAGAAGAAGGCGAGAGAGAGAGAGAGATCATGTGGCCCACTTGAGCTTAGCTGGTGGGATTTGGCTCTTTATTTGCTGCGGGACATAAGGGAAGTAGTTGTCTTTATGTTGTTGGATAATGTTTGCATCATGCTAATCCTTCTCCCCTCCACGCTGTAATTTTATTATATATATATATATATATACATGTTTGAAGGTTTTGGAGCTTTGGGTTGTTGTCATGATATAATGCGTTATATTATTGCTTATAATTATTTACTTATTTGTTTATGTTGTGGAGAGAATACCGTTACGGTGTTTCTGTTGGAATTGTAGGACCTTCGCTTTTGGTGGTAGTTTCCACGAGATTTTTAATAAAGGCTTTAAGTGGTCCAGGATTTGTTAGTAAAAACCTCATCTTAGTATACGATGAGATGAGATTGAGATGGATAAAAGTATTAATAATTGATTTCCCCCTGGTTAGTAAATAGAGCACGAGAGAGATGTTCTTCAAATTTTCTCTATCACTCTTAAAATTTAGAGAAGCTATTTGTTTAACATACAACTTTCCATTCATGCAAACAGTTAATGGGTCATGCAAAGCCTTTGCATGCCTGAGGACCTGCAAAAGAGAAAACTGAAAGGTAATACTAAAGCTATTCGCTTTCACTAAATTAACCCTTTTAATATCCACCGTCAAAATTCGAACTTTATTTATTACAGCATGATGCAGCTACCACGAATTAAGAAAGAATAAATCGATTAATTCCCAAGGACTAGTTAGTCCCAAGGATCTCCCAGGCTATTTGGGTTAGATAACGAGCTAACCTTCTCATGACTTAAAAAGCATCATTTAAGCCAAATAGTCAGCACTAAGATGACTACTAATAATATATATATAATATATAATATTTATTAGATGTCGCATCTAAGTTTTTATACGAATTAGGTAGTTTTATTTATTTATTTATGAGATAGGGGTATTTTTGGTAAATAATTCCATCAGAAGAAAATAAAAAATAAAAGTAAAAGAAAAGGTTTATTGTAAATAATTGGTATCAAAGGGATGCATCCGTTTCGTGTTACAGTCTCAGCAACGGCGTAACAAGAAGAAGAGCATGTTGATGCCCCCCACACCCCTCTACCTTCTCTACCCCTCTCGTCTCCTCTATAAAACCCTCCTCTCCCTCCGATCTCTAAAAACTCTTGCGCATTCAGGGAACCGATCGACTTTGCCGTGATTCCGGGATGGGGCAGCAGTTCGGCGACACGACGCTCACCAAGGTCTTCGTCGGGGGGTTGGCCTGGGAGACGCAGAAGGAAGCCCTCCGAGACCACTTCGACAAGTACGGCGAGATCCTGGAAGCCGTCATCATCTCCGACAAGATCACCGGCCGATCCAAGGGCTACGGATTTGTGAGAGCTCTTCCTCCTCCTCCTCCTCCTCCTCCTCCTCCCGTCGGATTGCTTCTTCGTCTTTTCTCGGTTTTGATGGGATTTTTCATTTTTGGGGACGGGGGGGCGTGCGATGCAGGTGACGTTCAAGGAGGCGGAGGCGGCGAAGAAGGCGTGCGAGGACGCCACACCAGTGATCAATGGCCGCCGCGCTAATTGCAATCTCGCTTCGCTCGGCGCCAAGACCAGGCCCCGCGGCTCGCCGCCTGCCACGCCGGCTCCTAATCCGGCGCCGCTCACGGCTTCTCACCAACAAGGTTCTACTTCTACCCCCCGGTTTGCTTTTTATTACAATAAGTGACATCCTCCCCTTCTCCGTAACCAACAACTATCCTCCCATTTTATCTTTCACCCCAGTTTTACCGTACAAAATATTCACCTTTAGAAAATTAGAACCGCAAAATTAGATATTTTATGGAGAGAATTTCTATATGCAATATATTAGCTCCTCATAATTTAGTAAAAAAAAAAGCCTTTCAAATCTCTCTTTTGTTATTTCTTCTTATTATTTTATTAATAAATTATCACATATCTCACACTTAACTAAATTTATGATCTTTATATCCTTATTTAAAAGAAAATAAAAACGAATTATAAGTAGAGATTATTTTTTTCTTTTTTTACCTTAATATTTATTAACTGTTTCAGAATGTCTAGGATTTCTAATAATTGTACTTAAAGAAAAAAGTTTTAAAGATGTATATAAAATTTATGATAGTTCAAGAGATCTATATATAATCTATAAAATAAATATCTTACTCGTAAATTGCATTTATGGAATATTCATATATGACCTATTTATTATGTGTTTTATCGTAAATGTACTTCGAAATTAAAACCGACGAATCATATTTTAAGTAAATGGATTTTTGTTTAGGGATAGCCGTTGGATCGAGAGGGGTCTCATCAGGACCACCGGCCCCGTGGTACTACCACCCCTCTGGAGCGCCGCCGCCGCCGCCGTCGCCGTCGCCGTTCCAACCCCATCACTACCAGGGTGTGCTCCCCTTCTACGCCGCCGCCTACGGGTACGTAATCCATCTCTCTCTCTCTCTCTCTCTCTCTCTCTCTCTCTCTACCTCTCTTATCGGATCGGATCCTTTTTTCCTTCTTATTCGATCCGATTACGATGAGTCCAAATGGGTACGGTGCGATGGTCCCACATAACGCACATGCCATGACTCGGTCGCTGCCACGTGGACCCAATGTTCCTGCGACCTGGGACCCACAACACCCTGTAACTCGGTAATTGTTCGGTGTTCGTGGTGGAGCACGTGACCTCTGCAAGGGAAAAGAAAAGTTAAAAAAATATATAATCATTATAGTTATAGGCTAAACCACTCTAATTGCTCATATAAGTAGGTGCCTTACTAATATCTCTTTGTCTTTTTAGGTACTCTCCCACTTACATGACGGATATGGGCTACAATGCAGTAAGTTTTCAAAACCATATAATAGTGACTACATTTGTCTTTTAGGGGAGCGGAGATGGAACTTAGATAGAATTTATGGAGATTTAGAGTGCCACTCACAAGGTTCACAAGAAGCTTAGTTTTGCGAATCAAGCATCTAAGTTTTCCCTTTACTTTCTTATTATGAAAGGGAGTTATTAAGGATTTACATTCTAATGGTTTTGTTCGACTGTTTTGGATACTTTGTGATGGTTCCTATAAGGTTTACTAATGAAGCCGAGACTTCGGACATTTGCCAGGAAAAAAAAAGGAAAGCATTTGGGCTAATCACCTACTTTTAATAGGATAATTTGTTTCTTTTTTGACATGGAACCTTAATGATTTGATGAATACTCCTTCTGTGGGGCTGTGACATTTGCATTGTAATAGTTGCTCATGAGGAATGGCAGATACTGATGTAGTTGTATTATATATGAAAGCAGAAGCTGAGCCACTCTGCAGCAGGAGGGTCATATCTACAAGGGCAGCAGTTCTCTTACCCAGCTCAAGGAGTGATTGCTCCAAATGCAATGCTGCCTATGTATCCCTTCTATCACTATCATCACCATCAGTCTCAGGGCATGGGTCTCCCTGCTCACTTCTTCCCTCCTACAACCGGCGCCGCCATGGCTGCCATTCCAACCATCATCTCCAAACCTTCTGCAATTCCTCCTTCCACAGGTACCACATTAGTGCTCACTTATCAACTTATGTGTTGTTTGCTGCGATGTGTTTGAAAATACTGGGTTAACATGCATTTTTGAATAACCGTTTATTTTATAGGTCCAACAAAATTGTCTCAAAGTGTCAATCAAGAGTGTTAAATTTAGTAGATGTCAAAACATTTTCTTTTTTCCAACTTTCTATAATAAGGGAAGAGTATTACATATGTTTTTCTTACAATATTTCGGAGAATGTTATTGATTTTATATTATATATTGCCTTGTACAAATACAACATTTTGAAATACAAATGGCCTCTCAAGCTTTTAGAGACGGTGGTAAGCTGAATTGGTTGTGTCTAGGCTTATGTTGTTTTAATAGAAGAAAGATGTGGATGATAAGGTCTGACGATATTTGAACTCATGATCACTAGCTCAGTTTCAAAACATTCTGTTGCTAATTTGCAAACAGTTTGCTTGGCAGTGGAACAGGTGACTGGCTGCAGCTGAAATGGTTCAAGAAAAGGAGGCGGCGTATTCTGTTAACAAAGCAGCATGCACATGAAGATCGAGTTCTGCCATTTATTTGATCAGCCTATTGAATTCTTTCATTCTCTCTAACCTGCATTACCATGATGCACATCTGTAACAAAATTGTATCGCATCGGCTCGTTTACCAACGTATTTCATGGTAAACTTTTCATGGCTGTAGTTGAACAGGTTCATAGAACTTGTGTCACCTCAAATAATATTTATCTACTTCTACTACTGCTACTACTACAGTCTACTGCTTCCTTCTCTGATCAAATTTATCACTCGTCAAGGACATTCTTATGTTGTTCAAAGTTTTGATCACATTATGTAGTTTGTACTGTAACCAATGTTAAAGTAAAGAGATTCTTTTCTGCCCAATACACAGTTTGATTATTTTTAATAGATGATGAGCTATAAAACTAATTATAAGCTAGACAAATGAAAATCTTATTCGATTGTATAAATTGGACAACTGAGCTCAAATCATATATAGATATATGACACTTAAGTAAAAAATATATAAAAATTTTGACCTCAATTGATATTGGGGTAATTGAATCTATGACCTTTATTATCGGCTAGATTGACTAGTGCTTGAACTCATCAGTTAAAGGTGTTTGCCATTCTAAATACTCCTAGCTCTTTGCAGCTGCTGATGAGTCTTTCATTCCATAAGAACTAAAATTAGGTAGATATTGACATTTTTTATATGATTACATGATATGATAGTGTTGAATTCAAATTCCATATTTTCCGAGTTAGGTCCAAACACTTCGTTCTATCCTTGTGATGGAGATTCCAGATGGAAAAAGAAACACATGGCTTTGACTTCTTCAAAATTTGCAAAATAGCCAGGCATCCATGACCACAACAACAACCTAACCTTCTCCCTAATCTTGACAGCAAAATACGACAGTGATGGCAATATGAAGGTTGAGCTGGCAGCGTCCAACAATAACAATGTTACCAAACCAAACACACTAAATTTATTGAACTACTAACTACGAGTAAGAAGAAAGTTTGACGAATAAACTTATAAATTAGGTAGATGGCAACTTCATTATGTTAACTTCTCCATCGAAGATGGGGGTGGCAATGCCGTAAATAAAGGTTAAAGATGAGGTCAACGACACGTGGTCGTCCTTCACACCGCATTTCACGGCCACGTTGACCTCAGCTACTTCCCGCCGACCTCGTCTCTCCCACGCCACCCGCGGTTCCCTGAGATCGCCGTTGACTTTTCTTCCCTTCGACCACCTTGAACCGGGCTTAGCAAGAAAGCCCAAAAAATAAATTTACAAAGCAAATAAAAAAATATATATATATATAAAAAAACTAGTTTTTACACAAGTGGGAAACAAATTTGTCATAAATTCGTAGAATAATCATTAATTAAAATTGGGCTATTTTATAGGCTTAAAAAACTTAATAAAAAAAAATAAAAGTAAATAATGATTTGGGTCGTATTCCGGTCCGGTCTAACCAAAGTAGCGGCTCATGGAGGAATATTTAGGTCCGATTTGGACCCAGCTCTCTCTTTAACCTTCCATTTCTCCCCCTCTCCCATTTTCCCCGCCCAGATCTCGCAGTCTCCTCCCCCGCAACCTCAGATCCGTTCCTCTTCCCTCCTTGGGATCTCATCCCCAGACCCTAACCCTAACACCAAATCCCTATTTTTACCCATACCTCTCTTTAGATCCAATCTCATATATATAGAACCTCCGCTCCGGATCACTCACAGATCGACGAGAATCGGGGAGTGATCGGAGGAGGAAGAGAGATGAGCGGCAAGGGGTCCTCGTCGCCGGGGGCGGCGAGCGGCCGGTTCTTCACGGTGGGTCTGGTCACGGCCTGGTACTCCTCCAACATCGGCGTCCTCCTCCTCAACAAGTACTTGCTCTCCAACTACGGATTCAAGTATCCGATCTTCCTCACCATGTGCCACATGACGGCGTGCTCCCTCCTCAGCTACGCGGCCATCGCCTGGCTCAAGATCGTCCCGATGCAGACCATCAGATCTCGGGTCCAGTTCTTTAAGATTGCGGCGCTTAGCCTCGTCTTTTGCGGCTCCGTCGTCAGTGGGAACATCTCGCTCCGGTACCTCCCGGTGTCGTTCAACCAGGCCGTCGGCGCCACTACGCCGTTCTTTACCGCCGTGTTCGCTTACCTCATGACAGTCAAGCGTGAGGCGTGGATTACGTACGTTACGCTTGTCCCTGTCGTCACCGGCGTCATCATCGCCAGCGGGGTAAGGATTTTCTGCTGCTTACTGCTGCAAATTTTTTATTTAGGACATTTTATATGAGATAGAATTGCCGAATGGATATCAGATGTTGAGATTTTAATGGCCATTGTGAAGTGATGAAATTTGCGTGCTTCTCTGATTGAGATGAATCTGATAATTGAAATCATGTATGGGTCTTGGAATCCATCAATTTCACGGACGGTTATTTTTGGTTGTCTCCAATTGAGGGATTTGTGATTAAATAGGGAACTTTGGCTAGAAAACTGCATCTTAGGTCTTCCTATATTTTACTGCATATTACTGTAAGAGTTGATCTTGGATATTGGGAGCTTCTATTGATGATGGAAAGAATGGATTAGTTGATCTATCACGCAGTGGAACATTTTCCAGTGTATATTTGTGCTCTTTTCACTATACTGCAGATTTTGCAAATTCTCACACCTGTCATCAGGGCATCTAGGTATTCCTATTCCACTAAAACTTCCTGTCACATGGTGGTTTTCTGCTCAACTAAGATTGAGAAAAGATATATAGTTAATTTTAGATCGGAGAACTTGGTTCTTTAATTTCTAGAACATCAATGAGCTAAGGGATTGGTGCATGTAATGACATAACTATGATCTAGCCAATTCACATAAAACAATTCTGTTGGTTACTGTTCTCAATAAAATTATTGAAGGGTAATTGTGAGATTGGTTCAGGAAGAT
Source organism: Typha angustifolia (assembly GCF_048772165.1). NCBI lineage: Eukaryota > Viridiplantae > Streptophyta > Magnoliopsida > Poales > Typhaceae > Typha > Typha angustifolia. Next base: position 826,845 of record NC_133252.1, on the reverse strand, counting down.
AATTCTGAAGCTTTAAAAAAAAAAAAGATGTTCGCAATTTTCCCACAGGAATAGTGGTGCTACTTTCATTCTGATTGTTGTTGAACAATTGAGTTTAGCTAGGTAGTGCTTGGAACAGCTGTTTCTCAGATAGATTACATTTTAATGGTCTTCTCAAGTTTATGCACGACGACAATTCTTGTAAACTTTATCTTCCGACTGATTTTTTTTTTCTTTCAGAATTTTCTTTGAAATCTTTTACAAATTTAAATGCTGACTGAAAACAAATTAACCAACAGCCATCTCATGCTATGCATTACAGGGAGAGCCGAGTTTCCATTTGTTTGGTTTTATAATGTGCATTGGTGCAACTGCTGCAAGGGCACTCAAAACAGTGTTGCAAGGGATTCTGCTGTCTTCTGAGGGGTAATGCATTTCTCTGCTTTATGTATTCATCTGTCTCTTAAACTTGTTCTTTCTGCATCAAAATCAGAACTATTTATTAGTTGTAATTTAAGTTTAATTTTCCTAGATATTACATTGATGCTCATATCTGAACTTTTATACGTGGATGTTGATATTGATGCTGTTGTTTACAGGGAAAAGCTTAATTCTATGAATCTCCTACTATACATGGCTCCAATAGCTGTAGTTCTTTTACTTCCTGCGACAATCATTATGGAGGACAATGTGGTTGGCATCACGCTATCACTTGCTAGAGAAGACTTCAGAATTATTTGGTACCTGTTGTTCAATTCTTGCTTGGCATACTTTGTGAATTTGACCAATTTCTTGGTCACTAATCACACCAGTGCACTGACTCTTCAGGTATGACCTTCTAGATATTCTTTCTTCTTTTTTTGTCTCAGACACCTATGGTTCTGTTTTTTCTATATGACTCGGTGGAATCTGAATGTGGAACTAATTTTAATTCATGACCTGGAAAATATCGAATGTCTGCTTGCCTTGGTATTAGTGCCTTCCTTTTCAGATGTGATTGTAATTCTGTGCCACTGAAACATAGAGCCTTCTTTCATGACTAGCGAATTCAGTAGTCCACATTCTATATTGATATTAGAGCTGCAAGAAAAGAAAGCATGAAACCTAATTTTGTTTCACGTTTGCCTCAATGTAGGCTGTGGTAATTAAAACAACAGAATGAAATATTTATGGATCAAAAAAGGAGAGTACAAGTATTTACTGGGACTAATTGTAGAACCTAGAGTAGAATGGCGTAGATATAACGAAAATGGAAGACAATAATAGTTATATAACTTCTACTAGAGGCAGAAATTAGCGCTTCACCTCATTTTGAATAACCTGACGGTATTTAGTAAGAATTTAGAAGATGTGGATGGTATTGTGCAGAGATTTCTAAGAGTGAAATCATACACCAATTGATATTAGGACCAAAAACTGCAGAATGTGGGAATATATGGAACCCTTAGATAACAAGGACTATTTAGGATCAGATGTCAACTCTGTGAGAATTCATTTTGAGAGTTGTGGCTGCCGGCAAACTGTCTTTCGCAACACCAATATCAAAATTTTCCTGTTCCTAAAAGAGTGAATAATGAGTAATATGCACAGTGAATTTGTCCCGTCCCTTTTGTATTAAACCAAAGCATATATTATGTATGTAAGTTTGCACATTGAATCTGTTATCTTTTATAATCTTGTATTCTGTATCCAGTACCTGTGTACTGAATAATTAGTCAGATATGCTCAATGTTCATTTTTAGAAAAGCTCTGCATTCTTTCTTTGGATCTGATTGTTATTGTTTCTTACTTTCTTTCATGCGTAAAATACTCTTATCTGAAATGTTATTCCTTTTTCCTTTTTTTTTTAGTACGATGGTTGCTCTGTTTTTAGCTGTTGTTCCATTATTATGTTCTTGTGTTCAACTAAATACTACTAGTAGTAGTACTACACTTCATCATCCAATTGTTTTCTCTGATACCTATTGAGTTTTATCTTGCAAAGTGCTAAATAGCAGTAATTTAATCTGTTCTCTGTGGTTTTCGCCAGGTTCTCGGAAATGCGAAAGGCGCCGTGGCAGTGGTTGTCTCAATTCTTATATTCAGGAACCCAGTATCTGTGACAGGAATGCTAGGCTATGCCCTCACAGTCACTGGTGTTATTCTTTACAGTGAAGCTAAGAAGCGCAACAAATGAACAGCACTTGTAGTAGGAATGTGAAGAGTAAATACGATCTCTCTCTCTCTCTCTCTCTCTCACACACACACCATGGGTGCCGAAGCTTTTGAAGCCGGACATTTGTTATTCTGTTCATGCTTGCGATGCAACCACACCCTATTCTTTTGATGGAACCTTCAGTTGGATTCTGTCTGTATCCACGTTGGTCAGCTAGTAAAGATACAAAGTCTCAATAAATCAATCGATATCCTTTTTATTTTCCTTCTTGGGGGGGCCCTCAGGAATGAATCATTCTCACCCCCCCTCTAAGAGACAAATTATCACAATATTATTTTTATTATTTTTTGTTAGAGAACCTTGTATTGTTTCTATGCTTAATTTACACAATCTTCTATATTAACGTTCATTTATACTGAGTGCTCTGCCTTGTTCTCATTCTATTAGTCTCGTCTCGTCTTGTCCATTGTTGGATCTATTTACAGGATTTTTTTTAAAAATAACACCTTATTTATAGCAGTTTTATCCAGACACGATATATAAGAGTACTGCCCTCTAAATGAAATTCTGAGAGGGAAACAGTAGTACTGGATGGAACCATCATTGCAGAGAGGGTACAAATCAGAAGACAAAAAAAAAAGGAAACTTCTGGCCCATAATTGCCATCCTCTTGCCAAATATTTTGAAAACAGAGGCCTCCCTTCGTACTCAAACTTGTCCAATTATTAACAAGCTATCACATCCTTATACTACTTACACTACCCACCTTCAACTCGAGTACTCTGTCCTAGATTTTCACATTACTGGAGGTTATGATCCATGGCCTACTTCTACTGTATCATGCATGTCATGTGCTCTCCTTCATACATGGAGGAAGATGCTACTATAAACATGCCCATCTATTATCCATTCTCTCTAACTTGTTCTACTGTATAGTCCTTAGAGGCCCTAAGTCTGACGCATTCTGGTGCATGACACATGGAAGTCTTAAAGAAGTGCACATGTGGCATGTGAATCCTGACACGTGCAATTCATGCAAGTGGGTTGTGCATGCACATGCTCATATTCCCTTGCACCATCCATATACCTTTTGATCATGTCATCCATAGAGAATATATATATATATATATATATATACACACACACACACACACACCCCTCATTCTTAAGTTGGATTTTGTTTCTACGCACATAATATGTGATGCTAAGTCTGCTTAGATCCAGTCTCACACTTCATGCATGCTTATAGTTAATAGGACTAGTATAATATTTGATGTTGTTGTTGCTCTCTCTCTCTCTCTCTCTCTCTCTCTCTCTCTCTCTCTCTCTCTCTCTCTCTCTCTCTCTCTCTCTCTCTGGCTAAAGATCTTATTGAGTGGCAATGATGAAGAGAAGAGAATTTATTGGAAACCACACAGCTGCTGCCCACTGGAATCTTTCAACTTCCTGAAAAACAATTCCATCTGCAGTGCTCAAAGCACTAGAAAATAACATCCCTTAATTATTCCTTACCAAATTAAACATGAACTTGGAGCATGCAGGAGTTCTCTTCTTACCCATTCCCTACTTTGTTAGGAAACAAATCTCAATGTTCCATTAAGTATACAATTACCAAATCACCACTCACAAAGAAAGGTCACGAAAAAAAAAAGATGAAAATTTAACTTGAGAAAAACTAGAAAATACCACCTTGCAAGAAGCACCATTTGATTGTCTACTACTACCTCTAAATCAGAGAGTTGTTGATGAGACCATGCCAAGAAGGATGTGGAGGAGGAGGAGGAGTAACACCTTTCCAGTAGTCTCTTCCTGAGTCCATAGCCATGTTATTGCGATCTCCACCAAGCTGCCACTGGAGACCCATCAAGCGGTTGTTCTCCCCTAGTCCATCCAAGTCCTTGTAAGATCCATGTGGACTTGTTATAGTAGTATTAGTAGTAACTGCTGTAGTAGTTGCACCATCAAAGCCACCATTAAAGGGCATCACCACATCTCCCCCATGACCAATACCATCCTCCACCTCTTGAACACTACTACCATTGCTACCAATCCCATAGAAGTTATGCAAATCATTCTGGTTGCAACCGGTGGTGTAATCAACAAACCCACTTCTAAGAACATCAAGAAACCCAGGACTTGTTTGGATATAGCCAAGGTCAGAACTGGGACTAGGGTTTAAATTTCCAAGAAGAAAACCATTTGTTGGTTGCTTGTGGAGGTTTGCAAAGGCTAAGGTTAGGTCACTTGGGTCATAAGCAAGATGATGAGATGGCATCATAAAGCTTGGGAGGTGTGGATTGGAGTCTTGTGGCCTCTTACAGGAAGAAGAAGAGGATGATGAAGGAGAAGAAGAAGAGGAGGGAGAGGAGGAGGATGAGTACTTCTTGTTCTTCCTGCATCCACCCCCAATTGGAACATTCCTTAGAGAACCACCTTTGGTCCAGTACCTTCTGCAACCCTTGCAGTAGTACCTGGGCTGGGAGAGGCTGTAGTTGTTGTAGTAGCAAAACTTGGTGTTGGTGGACTCACACCTGGGGCACTTTGGGGACTGCTCTGGATGGGGTTTGATCACCTTCCTCTCCTGCTGCTGTGACTTTGGGCAACCAACCAAGATTTCTTCTAGTGGAAGACTAGCCATGCCCTGTGAGAAATTCAATTTTGAAACAAAACAGTGTAATTATACCATGCATATATTTACTGAAAGAGAGAGTAAAAGAAAAGGACACTTTTAGCCAAGTTCTAGCTAGCTAGTATATCTTCTTCTTCTAGTATTAACACAACAAGAAAAGAATTCTTCCATGGTTCTACCGAGAAACCATGAGATCTATATATCACACTGCAAACTTATCTCTCTCTGCAAACAACAATCAAGAAGTATATGAGAAATAAAAAAAATTCACAGACCCACATGAGAAGTCAGCATAGAAAATGATAGGCAAATTCCACTACTTCCAAACACCCAAGATCCACAGTCCGTAAAAGCAAAAAAGAAAAGAGCTCTCTCCCATTCAAAGTAAACAACACTCTCGAAGATGTAAGATGTCTTCTTGCTAGCTCTAACATAATTTAATTACCTGGTGATGTGCATTAGAGATCTCCATCCATGCAAAACAAACCACCCAACTCCGAGAATTCTCTCTCTCTCTCTCTCTCTCTCTCTCTCTCTCTCTCTCTCTCTCTCTCTCTCGTTTGCGGAGCCTCTCAATGGAGGATAGAAGTGAGCACCACCACCACCTCCTCCTCTCTCTCCCCCATCTAAAATTATAACAAGAAGGAGAAGATTAAGAAAGAAGAAGAAGCTATAGAGAGAGAGAGAGGAAATGATTACAATCCGTACGAGGCGATCGATGCGTTGGGCCTCGGAAAGCAGAGACGAGCATGGAAAATTCGAGCAATCTGGCGAGTGGATTCATGGAGGAGTGGGTCGAGCGGGCCCCACAAACTTGGCGTGCGCGGTTTTGGGATACGATTAATCGCCGCCCCGTCGTCTCAAAAAAATAAGCCGGCCGTTACAAGTAACGGCGAGATATGATTGCGTAATTAACCTCATGCTTACGTGGCCCCACTCCTCCTAGCCGTCTGATCAAAGATCCCTTCTTTATCTTCCTACACGTTATTTTCTTCCTCTCTCTTTCTTTTTTGCACATACAACCCTCCAAATTTTGTATTTTTGTGAAGACTAATGCTATGCTTATCAACACTTTACAAGCATTATTAAGCTATGGTATGGTCACGATGATGCCACGTTTATAAAGTGATTGTGAGCATACTATAGCTAATTTATGAATAGCTTCAAAATCTAATATTTAATATTTTTTAGAGGGGCGTACAATAAATAAGTAATAGTATAGACATAAATAAGTGATTTTTAGAGCACAAGATCTTATTCAGCGTAATTTTATAAATTAGCTATGATTATAAAAAGCTACGTTAAAGTTATACACCATGAAGCTCAGGGTTACTAAATAATGGTCGACTAATAAGAGGATAGAGAAAGAGAACTAGTTGTAAAAATAAATACTGTGGCATCGAGTATTCTTATATCAAGGAGTAAAATAATAATTTATTATCACATTAAATTAAAATAATTTGGTTGTCTAAGAAATAAAAATGACTATATCTATGGAAACTTAAGTAATTATTTAATTATGATTCTACCGTAACTAAATTTATACTATATATTTTCTGAAAAGAGCCCTTCAAATATATTATTAAAAGATATCTAGTTCGATTTCGGCATTTTATTTATAAAAATTCGTTTAAAACTTTAGTTTTATAAAATAAAATAAAAAAAGAATTTATCTTAGTAACAGTTAGTATTTCTTTGCAATTAAAATCTTACGGAGGGCATGAGTGTAAAAACGTTATGGATATTATAAATTAGAAAAAGGGTTTTATGAATTATTTGCATTAGTAGTGCATCGTGATGTTGACCGGTCAAAGCTGTGAGGGGTTGTCGGTTAAAGCGAGGGCTTTCTGCAGTAGGTGAAGGATGACAGGTGAGAGAGTTTCGAGTACACCCCCCCTCCCCTCTCGCTTGTCTTGAATTCTTACTCATTAACCCCCCTACATAATAGCTTTATTATACCTTTCTAATATTTGTTTTAATTCTAACAGTGATGACCTCATAATAGCTTGTTGAGTGTTCGTGAATCTCTACTTAATTTTCTAATTAGATAATTAGCTTAATTATCTTCGTATAGTGGATACGTCTCCCTTCGGGCTGGGCCCCACAGTTTTGGGTGGTGGCCCCGGGGTCCACGTGGCGGCTTTCCGTCGCTGGGAGTGGGAATATCTCAACGTTCGAGGAGGAAATTATAATAATAGTGAAATTTGTCATCAGACACCCTCACTTTTCCATTATTTTCCTTTCCGCTCCCTACTGTACTTTTTTTTTTCTCTTTTTATACTTTTTTTTTAATATATATATATATCTTATCGACCTAATTTTTTTATATCAAATTATAAGAACATAAAACTAATTATGTCTGAAATTCCCTTTAAATAGAAGGAGAAGATAATATAGTAAATAAATGGGTCCCTCCCAGATGTCGGTTTCTAAGTAAGTTCTGACCGTAATCTATCAGTTGGAGCGAGGAAGGGGACGATGTCGGAAGGCACGTGAGGGAGGACGTCATCGGGAGGTTTTGGTAGCACCAATCACGTGACGTATTCGCAAAATAACGGCCGATATTTTGATAAGAGTAACGGACTTTGTTTTGGGTACCACAACTTAGGTATATATATATATATATATATATATAGCTCACACGTCACCTACTTTATTTTATATCCTCTGCTCAATACTCATAGCCTAACTAAATCCGAACATTTCTCACACTCACACTCTTCGAGATTTTTTCTTCTTTTTTTTTTGGACAATATAATATGGCACAAATAATAATTATTTAGTTGAGAGAATTGAAATATTAAAATAGTTTAAAATTCGCATATATACCCTTAAAATTGATGTTTGAATATATATTCTCAAAAAAAATATATATATTTACATAGATATCTTCGTGGTTAATTTTTTAATAAATATTATAAGTCCTAATAATTTTGTAGATAAATGTATTAAAACTAAAGTAAGAATATTTTTTAATGTTTTTATAACTCTTAAGAAGCATACATGCAAAAACGAGTGGTATATCTACTTTAGGGGATATACATATAAATATTGAGCCTTATTAGACCCTAGTGAGTGAGCATTGGCCCAATAAAATGTATAGCAACAAATGAATGAATGTATTTTGACAGAGATTTTTTTTTTTTTCCTTTCACTCTAATGTTTTTGACGGTGGTATTGAATAACTTCAGGAGCAACATATAATGGTTAATTATGGATCTTAAATAATTAAAAAATCAATAAAGTATCGTTCATATGAAAGCTCGAAGCTCAAAACTAGATATAGACAAGACAAAAAACTAACCCTCCTTAGATATAAAAATACTAAGACATCATTAAACTTTAGTCAATATACTAAACCATCTAATTTAGATTTTAAATCGAGTGTATCGTTTAACTATTATTTTGAATTAAATATTATCGAGACATTACTCCAAGTCATCGTATTACCAAACTGCTCATTCAAATCAATCACACCGTCAATCACACCGTCGAGTAATCACAAAATGATTTTCTCTATAATAATTATTTGAACCTTAGTTAAGGGGAAGGTCACTCTTCTGTATACAAAGTAGAAAGATTGCATCGAGAGGCATATTTGGGATGCAACGAGTGCTACTTTTTTTAAGACTTATCAGCTTGGATGCTTTTTTTCTTCTTTAAAGGAAACTGCACTTTACTTTTCTATAGTTTGACTCAATTTTATAACAACATTATGTACTTTTAATTTAAATATTTAATCTCCTGTAACGTTAACTAAAATATAATTATTATCTTATTCATTATATGCGACTAAACTAGACGTAGAATTTATAGACCCTCAGATAAAATTACAAAGGATTGAATAAACCTTTTAATACATCTAAAATAATAATAATTAATAAAGATGTGATAAATATGTTAAATAAATTATATTTCTGTGATAACAGAGATCACAGCCTTTTCATTCTCCTCTTGTCCTCTTCAGGGTGGACCTGGACCAACAAAACAAGATAACATATAAATAAATGAATAACTGAAATCATATGAGCAACAAATTTAGATGAGGGAGAAAAAAAAACCTAAACTGATTTGTAATTTCAAGGACATATCCTTGATTAGGTATATATGTTTACCAGACACATCTGTTCTCTAAAACTTGTCATATTAATTTCAAAACAACCCTATATTAATTTTCTGTAAATCATTATGAACAATATGAAAGTTAGTTTTCCTTTCCATGCATTTATTCATCCAAGGCTATATAGTTGATCTAACCTGCATGAGAAGAATTAAGAATGAGAATCATAGACATAATATGTTTTACTAGAGAGAAGAAATAGAAATGATATCTTTGAACAAGTACATTATGCTTCTTCCCTTTTCCTTTTGCACAGTTAATATTTATCACTTATGTAGAAAGAGACGTCTGAGAAATAGCAGAACAATGTCTTCCTTGTCTTCTTTGTATAAACATAGAATGTCCAATTGAAGATAAACCAAAAGCCAGATAAACTTAACTTCAACAATGAAGTAGTACTTCCCAAAGGAATCCCTAATAAGTTCGTTCGCGGTAAAGAAACGATCTCATTGTTCAGAAGATCAGACTATACAGCATTCACTTACGAATATGTTCTGGGTTTCTTCACATTTTTGAAACATGGGCAAAACTGATCATGGCATGCTGAGACATATGATGATTCCATGTCCATGGAACCCCATAGTGGAAACAAGGTGATTACCAGAGGTTATTTCAAGGGGACCTATTGATTAAGTGAGAACCTGCCAAATAATAAAAAGAATGGAGCCTCGAAAGAACAACAATTCTGTTGTTCTTACAGAATATAATGTGAAAGCAGGAAGCACAAATTAAAGGATAGAGAAGTGGAAGAATAACATATTGGCTAAACATTGGCAAGAAATCATGACAAAGAAAATAGATCTATATCAGAACAGAAGCTTCATCCATAGCAATCCAACCTCTAGAATTCTTAAGAGAGCGAGAGAGAGAAAGAGAGTACCTGGACATACACCCTCAAACTTTGTTCAGATTTTGGCTAGCAATGATCCACCAGCTGCATATTTGCACAGCAAGCCATAAAACCTTAGCACAGGCTCTTGCGTGAAATTACATAATGATCTCTTAATTTGCAGATAACTTCAGCTGAAATCTGACAAATAATAGGACATACAAGGAATTGGATCTTAAATTACAGCCGTAGTTACAAGAACTTCCAAAGTACACATTTCTAGGTTGGTAGCCAACAGATTATAACTTTCAGATGGTGTGCCAATACAGATTTAGCTGCAGCATTCATGAGGATAACAATGATTAAATGTTAGCCAATGGAATAGTGCTCAGATAGCTAAAGATATTTGTGTTGTATGAGTATTCCCGGGTTCGAATCCAAACGACATCAGTTTAATTGAGATTCTATTAAGTTCTCATTTCTCTCTCCAATTTTTTTTTTTTTTTTGACTAAACGCTGGATTCTAGAGAGCGGATCAATAAACTCCTTAAGAAACAAATAAGATGTTTAAATCTGAACATATCTCCCAGAAGGCATGGGTAATCTGCTTTCACAGCCACATGTAAATACATACGGTATATTATAAATGGAACTGAAAAAGTTATTGTTAAAGGAGAAAATTCTGAAATCAGTATCAGCACATATCAATCAAAATAACCATTGTGGACAACCTTGGTAGAGGAAACCTTTTCACAAACTCCAGATGTAAGAGAAGTTACATGTGCCAACATGGCAGTGAAAAGTCATATATCTGGCAATATGATCCTCCCGTCCCCCACATGAAACAGATAAGATACATTTAAAAGGAAGAGGAAACACAAACCTGTATGATTTCTCTTGGAAGCACAAGACTTTTGTGTGTTAAGATGAGACAGTGAATATGTGATCTAGTATGAGAACTGATCACAGACATACATTGAAAAATGGAGTTGCACCAGCTAAGTTCAGAGAATAGGTTGTCATGGTAGGTAATTAAAACAGATATTTAGAAGGTGTCAATAAGAAGGAAGCATCTTTGTGTCCTGAGCTTTATATATATTGATATGAAATGTAATAGGGACATTTCAAATAAACAATCAGGGAAAAAAAAGAATAACCTAATAGCTATTTCTCATCAAAATTTCTTTAGTTTGGTTCGAATTCCCTACTAAAAAAGAGAAAACAGTTAACCATGAAAAATAACTCCTGTTTCTTCTTTGCGTAGGCATCTTCATTTCCCTCCAAGTCATTCATGCTTGGCTCACATCCACTGGATAACTTCCAAGTACTCTCAAGAAGGTGGCAAATTCCTAATAATACAAGCAGATATTATATGATCAAATACCCACAAATTATCGACAATCATATGCACCATACCTTTAAATGCCTAAGGGCATTCTGAGCATTTGGATCAGCCATTGAAGCTTCAAAATCTACATAGAAGAGATAGTTGAAGTACCTATCACAACAAAGAAAACATAGTCAATCTCCAAGATGAGCAAATATCCTCCAATAATCAATCAATTATAGAGTTACTTTGGTCTTCATATTTCATTAAAAAAATATTAAACATAATAACATGAAATGATTCTTGTATTCACTTTAAAGGAGAACTGCTAGTGTCATCATTCACACGCAAGGGCTTTCTACAGTGTGGGCGACTTTCAATCTGCAGAAACGGAAAAGGTGTGATCAGAGCTGTAAAATGCATCATAGTATAATATAGAGAAAATACAGAGTCAGCAGCACGGGATGTTGAAGTATGCCTTGGTTAGGTTGATATCCCTCATAGCAAATACAGCAAGTGCCTTAAAAAGCACCCCAGGCCCCTCTTCTAGAGAGAAAACTATGCTTGTCTGAGAAACACAAAGTAAAATAGCAAGAAGTAAATAAGTTGACTAACAACAATTAACTTCAGCATTTCAAGGAAAGTATAAAGAAGATGCAGGTACAAATGAAAAGCTTATTGTGTTGCACACGTACCTTAAATGGCTTATCAACACCAGGAATAATAGGTTCTCGTGCCAACATTAAGAAACGTGTGACATTCTCAGGGTCATCCTACAGAGGGCGAGGTGGATTATTGAAGAAAGTGAATCTCCATGTGTCCAAAATTATTCGTAAACCAACATACCTGAATATCATGGGCAAGAATATGCAAACCATATATTTCAGAAGCCAATGAACTGGCAACTGCTCCTGCATCTTCGAGTTTGTGGCGGGCAACAAACTAACCAAGACACATTATTTTATGTATTAGAAATTAACGAAATATCAGAGGAAAAGGAGTAAAAGAAAAATCATCACCATCATCTACCTGTGCAGCACCAGCCGTATCATCTACAGCTTCTCTGACAACTCCTAACTTATTTAGTGTGTGCTCACATTGTGCAAGGGCCTACAAAGTAGATCTCATTAATATATTGATTTGAATTACTCTGCGAGGTTCTTTCGGAAAGAAAAAATGTGAAAAAAATTTACTTGCGGATGGCTGAGAACTCTTTTTAGGTTTTCTATTTTCACGCCAGGATTCACTAACAAACAATGTCGAACTGCATATTTGACCTCCCCAACAATGTGCAACTTATGGCGAAGTAAAAGGTCATAGTTGCGATGTATGCTGCCACCTAGTGAGTTCTCAATGGGAAGAACTGCCCGATCAACAAGCCAACGTTCCACAGCCTTCCAGAGAAGAGATAAAACAATTCAATGCTCAACAGATGAATAAGTAGGTAAATGAGAGATGTTCTCACACAATCTAGTCAAAGAGAAAGAACTCTCACAAGTATAAATTGTATATTACACACTTACTATTTTAGAGTTCAAAAAACAATCTTAACTTTGTCTTTGCAATTAATAGCAAGATTCCAATAAATGATGAGTGCATAAAGACAGGTTGTCCTACACTCCTACAAGCTAACTAATTGGGTGCCTGGTCTAGTGATCTTTTAGTCTTGCCGCTATCTTACCTAACTATGCATTATCCAAGGGCTTCGGCATAACTAGTTAACTTGATACCAGATGTCGTTCTTAAATTCACTTGATTTTTTGTGGAACATTCTCTCAACTTGCATTCCAAAAACCAGAGAAAGATGTTCATTGCTAATAAAAGGATTCAAGCAACAATATAGGTATCCTTGTGCATATCCTTGTGGACTATCATTCCCGTTTAAATGCTTATAGTTATCCTAGCTAAAATTGGGCCAATCCACTTCCAGAAGTCAGTCAAATCACAATACAAATGCCAATCTAATAACAGTAAGCTTACTACCAAATAAACTAACATTTCAGTGACTCTAATAACAGCAACTCATGCTAAAATTTTGGGTTGTGATCATTATCATATCTTAATTTAGTTGAAGCAGCCTTACTAGGGTGTTTATCAGGTCAAGATAATCAAGCTAATCAAAATATGGACTAAACCCAAGCCCAAATGTAAGGGTTCATGAGATCGAAGATGTGCTATAGAAGAAGTGAATAAGAAAGGTTATATTGACAGTTGTTGATTTTTAGAAGTGTCAACGGATAATACTTTGATGTAGTTCAGAATGTTGTCTGTTAGGGAACAACACACAGAAAAAGACTGCATCAGCTTATCTCAGATACAAGTATTTTGATGGTGAAGTAGTCTCAAAGAAAAGGAAGAAGACAGACTATTACAGAATGCAGTAAGTGTGACAAACATTAAGGAAATACCTAAAGGAAGTTAGACTCACCGAAATATGCAACACTAAGTCCTCCATATGTAACCCAAAACAAAATTCTAGCCTGACATCCTTATCAATTAATCTAGTGCTGTTCATTCCCAAAATATATATTACAAGTAAGACTCCTCTTTATCCTTAAAGCGGAAGTAACACTTTGCAATAACTAAAATAAAGAACATCATAAACTCACATCAAAGGCCGTCTCAAACAATTCACATGGCACGGCTTCACAATTCGGGTACGCTTTCGCTGCCGCAGCTTCGCTGTAAGCCCCTGGAAGACCCTAAAACCCATCACAAGCACCAGAAAAATAAAAATAATAAACAATAAAATTACACAATAATTAAAGGAGAAAATGAAGCATCTCCAAAACAATAAAGAAATAAAATGTCAATCCGAACTCGCAAATAAACAAATAATAGCCGTCAAAGACATGCCCTTGAATTCCAAACCTGGTAAGCCACGCGCAATCCAGATGCATGAGCCGAATTGGCGCCAGCAGATACAGAGAGAGGCCCTAAAACACAAAAACCATTTCCAGAATTAACCAAAAAAATTCCTTTTTACCGTCCAATAGGTGAAATTTTCGACTTTTTTTTTTCTATTTCACTTACTCGGCAGTGCCTGGGAATCCTTGCAAGTGATCTCCGAGAGGTGATCGTCTAGAACTCCATTGATCTCAAGCGCTTTCACGTTGTTATTGCTAACGGTGCCGACATCTCCTCCTCTACCTTGGATAGGAGAAGCTATAGAGATCCTCCGCCGCCACTTGATCGAGATCTTGGAAAATTCTTTAATGGTTTTCCTTCCACCCTCTTCTCGGGCTCGATATCGGATCGATGGGGTTGGAGTTAGGGAAGCGGCAGCCATGGCCGTCAGAAATTGGAGAGAGAGAAGGAGAGAGAGAGGAGGCGGAGCCCTTGAAAAATATCGTTGGCTTGGCTTCGGACCGGAGTCGGCGTCCCGGAACTTGGTTTCGCCGTCTTCTTACGAAGTCGTCCTCATGCGTTAGGCGGGTGCGGCGCACGTGGTTTATTAGAATTTATTTTTATTTATCATTTGACACGAAAATGTGACATAGGAACAACAAAAGGTACATAACATCTCTATCATAGCAAAGAGTCAGCAAAACGAGATTCTTAACAGAGTAATTTTAAATAGGTAAAATATATATTGAATGTGATACAGAAATTTACTTTATCCGTAAGTTTTTTTATAATTTGACCCATCTTCAATCATTTTTATTTACCACGTTGATATTATTTTAACTTTGACATTAACTAAATTACTAATAACTTTCATCGCCCCCTCATTTACTTTTATACCTCTTCACTATTTTTCTTTATCTTGTTGTAACCACCTTCTTCCATCATGGCTGCCGTCACCACTTTCTCTCGTCTTTCTCTTCTCTTCCTCGTCTTCATCTTCTTCTTCTTCTTTTTTTTCCTCCAACTCTTATATTTATTCTTGCTTCAATTGGGGGTTTGCATGAAGAAGATGGAGGAAGCCAAGCATTTCATCCAATTCTAATTTGGAAATCAAACCTTCGGCTTGGGCATGATGAGGCAGTGAGAATAATGGGAAAGATGAAAAAAATAGCAAAAATGAGAGAAAAAGATGGATAATATAGACAAGAATAATTTAGAATTTTTAAAAAATTATTATAGTATAACGGAATATTTATTTACTAATACTGTTCAAGTTAACTCAAGAGTGTTAAAACAAAATTATTAAAAATAAGAGGTTAGATTATAAAATCTTTGAAAACGAAATATGAATCATAAAATTGATAAAATATAAAGTGTAATTTATATATATATATATTTTTTTTGTTTTATAAGTGATTTAAAATTCATATGGGAGAATTTTGGAATATTCTATTATCATGACAATATAAGTTTAGTGCCTCAAAAGATGTCCAAGATCCTTAAAAGGTTCTTAAAAAGAGAGTAAATGGATCCACTTTTGTCAAACAAAGTTATGGAGAGAAGCTTATAATTGAAGGATGTTGGTAGTCTTCAGAGCTTGGCCCACATCATGTGCTCCCCATTTTTGTCACTTGGGAAGTTGTTTGCATGTTATCATGAGCAGCTTTTATCTCAAAAAGGTGCATCCATCCTAAATCTACTTCATTTGCTACTTTGTTCTTGTTAGAGTTTCAGTTTCCCCCAACTCCCTTTTTTCCCCTTCTATTTATTATTATCATCATTATTATTCGTATAGAACACTAGCAATACATGACATGTATGTAAGCCACTACTATAACTCAATGGTCAGATCTTATTATGAGTTTGATATCTCATGCATAATGGAGTTGGCATTTGATAGATTGAATTTTCTTTCGAGCATTATAAGCAGACATGATTTAATTGTCTAACTTCTTTAGGATTTGATGATCCCACATCTCTTCAAGGCTTAAGTTTTTTTAATATGCTTAACAGGCTTTATACTGGATCTAATATGGTCAGAAAAGAATTCTCATAACCTCTTCTATGTGCCTTCTGTGATGAAGAGATTGAATCAATGAAACATATCTTCTCACCTCTATACTTTATTAGTGGTTAACAATATTGGCTCGAAATTAAAGCTTTTATTGACACCTAATTCGAGTCATAACTTCTGGGCTGATTAAAGAAACCCTTCCTCCTTTCCCTCCGTAAGCCTAAGAGTACCTCTCTTTTTATGATCTCGTGGAAAATTTAACGAGAATGTAATAACATAAGTTTTAACTTGGAAGCTCACACTTCGATTATAACTTTCTAAATTCTTCTCTTAAAAAATCATTAATTAAATCACTAAAAAAAATCCAGAAGCAACCCATATACATATATGCATACACACTAAATAGATAAAGTTAAATATGAAATATATATAACGGGAGAAAAAATCACGTGGTCATTTTGACCCAAAATCTTAGTTAAAACTCGAAAGTTTGAATGGAATTTCCATTAGTCTATTGGCTTGAAAGAATCGTTTTTCACTGGACCAATGGGCAATGGGCAATGGGCAATGGGCAATGGGCAATGGGCAATGGGCGGTATTCTCACCGAGATGGGGGGCGGGGCGTACACTGTGCAGGTGAGAGTTAAAAAGGTGGTTGCGAAAGCGACGGGAGTGGAAGGCCGATACGGTCACCGCCCTCAAAGCTTTCTTTCAGTTCCCTCCTCCCTCACCTCCTGTAAAGCGTTAAAAGGCTTCTCTCTTCTTTTCCTTTCCTCCCTTTTTTTTTTTTTTTTTAATTTCAAATCCCGATCTGGATGGTAATGCGATCGCCATTAGCGCGAAGCTCTTCGTCTTCTACTTCCTCTTAATGGCGACTCCTCTTCGTCTTCTCCTTCTCCGGTTCGTGGTCTTTAGCTTCTTTTGTGTAGCGCAACTAGACGCTCAAGTGCCCGGTGAGTGATTTCCGACATTTTTTTTTTTGTATTTTTCTTCGCATTGTTTGGTTATTAGGACTGTAGTTCTCTACGTGTAGACGATTACTAGTATCAGCTTAAGTTTGATCCGTCGATCGCCATTAAAGTGGGCAGTTCTGATGTTTCTTGGGTATCTTTAGTGGTGATTTTGAGTTCAAACGCCTTCATCTTGAATCCTTGATGCTTACGTACTTGAGAAGTAGATAGAAGTAAAAACGTGTGATCTCCATGTAAATTGATACGAATCTTGATGCTTCCGAAGACAGTGTTTGGTCCATCATCAAGTGGATTCATTTGCTAGAGCACAATGAGATGAAGGCCGTGCGAATGAAAGATTTAGGATATTTTTTAGTAATTTATATGGCTTGATGGTCTATGATTTATGATTATATGAATTTTTAGTGTACAATAATGTATATTATATGTAGATCATATGACTGAACATCTGAGGCTAAGTAACTAGTTCCTCTAGCTTGAATTGTCACTGGATGGCCCTGGCCATGCTCCAAGTTCTGGCTAATAATCATGTGCCCGATGTATATACATATATATATACCCTCATCTGTGAGGTACTGTGCATCCGTAAGTTTGAGTGGTACTCTCATATCTAAATCATGTTTGTCTCAAGGTGATATTACTTGAGCCTTTCATGTAGCAATGCTCTGGGTCTTGTTGGTAAATTAGCCAAGTTGAATGTATGCTGTCTCACATTCGATCAAAATGCAGAGATAGATCAGGTGAAAATATAAAATGTTTGACAGTATACTTAGAAGTTCTTTAGTAATCGGTGAGTTGCATATCTTCCATTATAGATGACATATAGAGTTAACCAAAAAAGTGATAATTTAAATATTTTGGGAAAGGAAGCTATAAATCATAGATGAATTTGTAAATCTAATTTGATTCAGGCTGAGCTCAGGTTAGATGCTTATATACACTGATAGTTTCTATATCCATGTGTGCTGCAAAATTGTTTCTGCTACTTTATTTACGGTATCTCTCTACGTTTTCTCATTTGCCAGAATTATCTACGTGTCAAGGTAACACATATTTTTCTTGATTGCGACATATTTATCCTTAGCTTATGAGTCAATATGAGAAGCTTCTAGTTGATGGTTTTGTGCTAGGCCTGCTTTTCAGGTATTATAAGTTGTGTCTGTACTCCCCTTCTGACAGGATTTGTAAGTCTGGACTGTGGAGGTGCAGAGAAGTACATAGATGATATTGGGCTTGAGTGGATTCCTGACTTTCAATTTCCTTTTGGTGAAACAACAGACATATCAGTGCCTAATGAGAATCGGAGGCAATTTATGACTGTACGGTACTTTCCTGCAGATGATAGAAAGTATTGTTACACATTCAATGTGACAACCAGAACTCGGTACCTTGTAAGAGCAAGCTTTTTGTATGGGAATTTCGATAAGAGTAATGTTTTTCCAGAATTTGACATCTTTATTGGAGCATCCCATTGGTCAACAATTGTAATTTATGATGAGAGCACCATAATAACCAAGGAGTTGATTTTGCTGGCTTCCTCTCCTACAATTAGTGTATGTCTATCTAATGCGACAACTGGACAACCATTTATATCTACACTTGAGCTTCGGCAGTTCAATAATTCACTTTATTATACAGAACATGAAACTGAATTCTTTCTCAGTCTATCAGCACGAATAAATTTTGGAGCACAGAGTGATAATCCTGTCAGGTATGTATCACATTCTGCTATACATTACTAAGACATATTGAATTTCGTTTGGAAGTATTTCTTCTAATAAATGTACCACTTTGAACTGATATACATACTGTTGTTATTTATATGTAGTTGATGATCTTGCGATGGTCTCAGCGTCATCTTTCTTTAGAAAGTAATTTTAATGAAGAAATAAGAACATTCTTACATAAACATATTTTAATTTCTATATGTAAGATTGAGTCAAGGACGTTTACATATACACCAATATTGTACTAATTCATACTTATAATCATCCACTACAGATTCGAATGTATAGTTCATCATGGAGAGTGACTCATGATAGATAGAGATATTTGCACTATCTTATGCTACAGGATAGAACTTTCTTGGTTATGTTGGTGGTGTTTACATTCATAACTTTCCTGTCATTTTTACAGGTATCCAGATGATCCATTTGACAGAATATGGGAATCTGATTCTTTAAAGAGGGCAAACTACCTTGTTGATGTTGCTCCTGGAACTACAAATGTTTCAACAAGTATGCCAGTAACTGTTGCATCTGATGAAAGACCGCCTGAAAAGGTGATGCAGACAGCTGTAGTAGGTCAAAATGGAACCTTAACTTACCGACTGAATTTGGGGGGTTTTCCAGGATATGGTTGGGCATTCTCATATTTTGCTGAAATTGAAGATCTTGGTCCAACCGAAACTAGAAAATTTAAGTTATTTATCCCTGGAAATACAGATGTTAGTAAACCTACAGTAGATATCCAAGAAAATGCTCCAGGGAAGTATCGGTTGTATGAGCCAGGGTACTATAACATATCTCTCCCCTTTGTCTTCTCATTTGCATTTGAAAAGACAAATGATTCATCCCGGGGTCCCATTTTGAATGCTTTGGAGATATATAAGTATCTTCCGATAAATTATGGCTCTCAAGATGGTTAGCCTACATGTCACTCTATGTAATTCTTCTAGATTACTTTTTTATGGCAGTTTTTTTTAATTCTCTATCTATGCTGCAGCATCTGCCATGGCAACCTTTGCATCACATTATGCATTTGCAGATTGGGCACAAGAAGGCAGTGATCCTTGTCTACCAGCTCCATGGTCTTGGGTGCAATGTAATTCTGACCCACAACCGAGGGTTGTTTCAATGTACTAAACCTTTTTCTTAATTTCTTATTTATGGGTTTTTGTTCTTCTCTGTGTATTCTTGCTTCGGTCGTACATCTGCGTTTCAATTGTTTTTGACTGACCCAATATTTTGCTCATCTTTGTAGAAGAATCAAATATCCATTATGTTCCTACTGATGATTTCTTTGTATACAGTATTTTGTCACATAGAAATTTGACGGGAAATATACCTTTGGAACTGACAAAACTGCCAGGATTAACTGAGTTGTAAGATTCAAACAACTTTTCCTTTCCAGTTTTGTTCTTCTTGCACCTTTATGTTCTCCCCAGTCAAAATGTTGTGATCACCACTTTCTTAGGGTATTGCAGATGGCTTGATGGTAATGGATTGAGTGGTCAGATTCCTGATCTAAGTGCATGTTCAAGTCTGAAATATATGTAAGAAAGTTAGCATTTAATCTATGCCTTCAAAACTTAAAAGATTTTTAAAAACTTTTTCTTCGGTTTTTTTATGCAGTCATTTTGAGAACAATCAATTGACTGGTGCTTTGCCTTCATCGTTCGTTGACCTACCAAGTCTAAGTGAACTGTAAGTTTTCTATCATTAAATATCCTGTCATTAGCATTTTATTTTAGATTTATGTACTCATATTGAGACATTCTGATGAATGGAAGCTTTATGTTCTGTATTTGAAGTTTGAGCTGCATTATGCTATTTTGGGTTATACTTATGAAACTTGAGTTGCTTGCAGTTTGAAAGCAACATGTATTCATGTGTATATAATTTTTCATTTATTTAGTTTAATAGGAGCCCAACTGATTGTGACAGTAAAGTTTGTCATCGTGCTTCCATGGAGCCTAGGTTATTTTATTTCATAGCTGACTCCATTTTGCTTGAAAAAATTGTAACAATGATCACGATTTCAAACATGAATGTATAATGTCATTATCCTCAAACAGACACATATCATGTACAAAGAAACATTTCTACATCTACTGTACTTTTACACTTGTTAACTGTAAGAAATTGAATTATTTGTGAGTAACATTGAACAGTGATGTTAGGGTACTTCTATTGCTATTATATCGTAAAACTCTGAACTTTTCCTGTTCTTTTTACTACTGTGATCCATTGTGTAAAGAAAATTGTCTGATGCTTCACTTTGTTAAAATTACTGATCAGGTATGTGCAGAATAATTTATTGTCAGGAATTCTTCCTAAGGGTCTTCTCAACAAAAACATCACTGTCAAGTGAGTATTAATTAGCATAGCAAGTTAATGTGAAATCAAGTCTTGATATTATATATGAGTTCTTGATGGAATGATCTTGCCAAGAGAAAACATATTCTTAGTGCATAAAAGTTAATCTCAGATTTATTACCTTTTTTCTCATTGACAATGGACAAACTACTGGTTTATTTATCCTATGCATGTGTGAAGAGTTTAAAGGATATATGGCTATTCATGCACAATATTTTGTTGAAATTTTTAGTAGATCACATTGGCATTTCATGTATAGATGGATTTTTTAGTAATTAAGGTTTTATCTTTATTATGCTAGGTTAATAGTAGTAGATCAATAAGGAAAAAAAAAAAAAGAGAAGACAAAGGAAGAGAGAGATTAACTTTCTCTCCTATTTAGATACATGAGAGAAAGAAAAGAAAGTTAAATTTCTATTGCTTTCTCTCTCCCTCTCTCCACCTTTGGAGGGAAAAAAGTGACCATTGGTGGTTTTTTTCCCTCTCCCTTTTCTCTACCATTCTCTCCAAAAAAATTATTCTTTCCTAAATTTATCTTTCTTTTCTCCCCTATTCTATCAAAGCGAAGGAATTAGAGGTCTATCGCGATGTGCATGATGCTAAAAGGGTTTAGACACAATTTCTCTCTTTTATTGTTCCTGAAAATAAGAAAAGAATAACTAGCCTTTGACGGTGCTTTGATTCCGAATGAAATTTCTGAGCACAAGGAGACCCTTTCACATATATCTGAGACACGAGTAATTGGCATCATCAGCAGCTTACCTATATTGAATAAAACCCCTTGATGTGGATGATTAACAAAATCCACTGGCAGGAAGATACATGCTAACCGCTAAGTGGCACAATACATGCCATTCAGCATGGAGAATTTTGATTTAAATTATGTTGTACGAGAGACAATATTTTAGTGTCATACAGTAGTGTCCTGTACTATGATCTACCCAGGAATTGGTAGAATTACAGAAGCAAGCAGCATATTAGTTAGCTGTCATCTACCAAGATTTTTTTTTTCTCCTCACATTCAGGTTAATATTCCAGTAAATGTTAGAGGATTAAGAACGACTATATTTGCCTAAATGAATTCTCGCTTGTCTTGTGCTTCTTTTATATGTGATATCATTTCCTATAGCTTCTCATACCTGCATCACAACTCATACTGAGATTTCTGTTGTCAATGTGTTTTATAGCTTCACTGGCAATATTTACCTCCGGAAGGAAAGCAATGCCAGGAGTCACATGATAATAGTCATCTGTTCTGTACTTGGAGCTGTCTTTCTGCTTGCAGCTATTCTTTCTTGCTACTTGTTAGCACGTAAGAAAATGAAGTTCTTCTCAGATGAAGGTAACTCGATAAGTTCTACATTTTATGTTCTGTTACAAGCTTAACATTTTACAAGCGTTAAAATTGCCATATTTTTTTGTAGATAACCTTACCGGTGTCCTACCACCTCAGAAATTATGCTCATCATCCTACGGTGAACTTGCCACAGAAACAGCTCATAGATACACATTATCTGAACTTGAAGAAGCCACTACAAAATTCGCGAAGAGAATTGGTTCTGGTGGTTTTGGCATAGTATATTATGGAAGGATGAAAGATGGAAAGGAAATTGCAGTCAAGGTTCATATTTATGATTCTTACCAAGGAAACAAACAGTTCTCAAATGAGGTAAGCAACACTCATATCTGGAATACTGATCTTAGGCATATAGGTACTGTAGTCCAAAGACTACAAACTAATTATTTTTCTTTATAATCAAACTCAGTTTCTTTTACATCCGATGCACATTCTGTGAATGTAAATATTTTCAACCATTAAACTGACAAGGGGAAAAAGAAAATCTTATACTGCAAGTTGGAAATGATTATATGTAGTGAAGTCATTCTTGAGAACAGGGTTTGACAAAGTGGGGAAGCTCCACAGATGACACTGAAGTGGCACCCATAGCTCATTTCATTTTAATCATCCATTGAGTGCTCAGCATGTCCAAACAGTTAAAGGAGCCTTCTTTTCCTTTTGTCATGACAGTCAACTGGATTTGCTGGACACATCACTACATCTTTTCATTCTAACTACCACATACTATTATGATCTATGTGAACCATTCAACATCTTGATGCTGAATACTTGTATTTGATGAAACAGTTGGATATATAATGCTCTGTTGTTTCAGATATATAAGTTCTAAATATTGATGACTCAATTTATTCCAGGTGTCTCTGCTTTCTAGAATACATCACAGGAACCTAGTAGCATTTCTTGGTTACTGCCAACAAGAAGAGAAAAACATCCTTGTTTATGAATTTATGCATAATGGATCCCTAAAAGAGCATCTTCACGGTATGTATATATCCTTTCTTCTTCAGGAAGAGTTGCTTTAAATAAAATTCATAAGCTAAAATTATCTATATATGATTTGCAGCTCGAGAAAGTCATTTAAGCTGGATCAAGCGTCTTGAAATTGCTGAAGATTCTGCAAAAGGTTTTTCTTTTCCCCTTACGTCAAAGTTGTGTATAAAAATCAATTTTTTAAAGTCAAATGTATTGCATCATGCTTCAGGGATCGAATATCTTCACAGTGGTTGTACCCCATCCATAATTCACAGGGATCTCAAAACCAGCAACATTCTTCTTGATAAAAATATGAGAGCCAAGGTATCGGATTTTGGTCTTTCAAAACCTGCAGCTGAAGAATCTCATGTCTCAAGCGTTGTTCGAGGGACTTTGGGTTATTTGGACCCGGAGTAAGGGTTTATTCCTTCCAAATAAACTAGATTTAAAAAAAAATCTTCTTGCTTAAAATAAACTAGATAAATGTGCTTTCTAATTCTGTCCGTTTTGGATGAGTTTTTAAATCCTTTTAATATATATAGGTATTACACCTCTCAGCAGTTGACAGAAAAGAGTGATGTCTACAGTTTTGGCATTATTCTCCTGGAGCTTATATCAGGTCTTGAGCCAATATCGAATACAAGTTTTGGGGAAAATTTTCGTAATATAGGACCATGGGTGAGTCTACGCAATCCTTGTCTACGTTATCGTCAAGAACTTTCTCTTTCACTGGGTGATATATTCCAAATTGGTCGGTGGTGATGTTGATATTCATATAATTCCTCTTCTTTTTTTAATCTTTTTCTTCTTTCACATCAAACCTCTAATACCATGTAAACTATCATAACGCAGGCAAGATTCCATTATCAGAGTGGAAATATTAAGGGTATCATAGACCCTGCGCTGCAAGATGGTTACAATGACATCCAGTCTGTGTGGAAGATTGCTGAAATAGCGATGAGGTGTCTCAACCGTATGCAAAATAGGCCTGCGATGTCACAAGTCATAAAAGAAATTCAAGATGCTATTGCATTGGAGCAGGCTCCCATGAACGAGGGGACGAAATTTTCCTTCTCTCCCTCTGTTAGAATGGATGCCACCAACGTGGATAATTGTACGCCGGAGTCTTCTACTAATTCGTTAGAGCAACCTGAGCTCCGGTAGCTCAGGCCGGCTATGTGATCTCTGAATTTTTCCTTTTCTTTTCCTTTTCCTCGAGTCAGAGATCACAGCATAATTAGATTGGGAGCATGAACTACTGTTGCTTCTCCACTGAACTAGGTTTACATTTTGGTGTAGGGTTTTGCTTTATCTTATTTCTTGGGATGAAATAAAGGTAATGTTCTCAAGTGTATGAATTCAGATTTTGTTTGAGCTAAAAATTAGCGACATCAGTGGTTTTTTGTTTATTTGTTTCCAACGGTATCAGAAGATAAGAACTCAGGCGTGTGGACTTGCGTCACATTTGGATATAATGGTTGGAAAGGCTTAATATTGAAAGGATCATCGTTTCACTAGCTATTAAGCAGGTAGTAAGTCTGCGTCAATTTAGTAACTCTTTAAGAACGAAAAAAATCGGGTTTTTACTCTAAACTATTATATGTTTAACCGAGTTATATATCTATCTATCTATCTATATATATATATATATATATATTAGAAGATCAATTGCAAAAACTAAGAGGATGAAATCGGAGATAGCTAAAACGACAGTGACCAGCTATTCGGGGATGGATACTTAAAAATGCGACGCACCATAAAGTATTTCACAGTAAAATTTTTGGACACAACTGCAAGCAGAACCAACATGCTCTCGCATAGCAAACCAAAAAGTAACAACAATTAAAGATACCCCCAGGGCCATAATACTCTTATTACAAAAGATGCTTCTGACGATCCTGCTCCTAGTTTCAGATCAAACATATCCCAACGAACAGCTCTTCTAAGCCTCAGCAAACCTGGAACATTAGAACAAAGGAGTTGAGCAAATGGAAATTACAAAACCAACAACACAACACCCCTTTCAATAGTAATTCAACATGAGTATTACCCCAATTCTGACAGCTTCAGGTGAGCTTCAGAGTAGTCAGCGAAGAAAGCATCCTCATCCTGTAAACAAACAATAATGGAAACAAGAAGATCAAACAACTTTATAATCTCTCTTTATTTATATATAAAAAAAAATGGATAACAGGTTAGAGAGAGTTTACTTCAGCATATTTCTCCACAAGTGGGCGGAATACGGGGTCAGCGAGAAGGGCTTTGTCAGATGGCAGCTGAAGAAGGCCTTCCTTCTCTCCGCTCAGGAGCTCCCTGCACACAAGGATTCACATGAGCAAATAATGAAGGTCTTTAACGAATGGAAAGTTAGTAGAAAAGAGATTAATACATACTTGAAGTATGAGTTGTCGAAGATAAGAGGATTTGAAGTCCAAGCTCCCTCAAAGCCAGATCGCTCCTTGTGGCACCTACCCTAATAAATTAACAACAGTACACATGTTTATAGTGCCAAGATTATAGAAAACTACTAGGATAGAAGCCGATTATTGAAAGGCATGGTAATAAAACTAACCAGAG
Organism: Typha angustifolia; assembly: GCF_048772165.1. Lineage (NCBI taxonomy): Eukaryota > Viridiplantae > Streptophyta > Magnoliopsida > Poales > Typhaceae > Typha > Typha angustifolia. The sequence goes on along the minus strand of NC_133252.1, from coordinate 800,968 downwards.
TGTGTCCACCAGAAAGAGCAACAATATCCTGATCACTCAGACCCATCTGGTGACAGAACACATTCCTAAGGTGGTCACAGCCTGGATGATTACAAATTTAATATCAAATTAGTGTCGAACGGTGATAGCATGAGTAACAAGATAATACTTAAGCTCTGAGAGAAAGAGGCAAACAGTGATGGCATGCATCAGTAACAAGACAATACTTAAGCTCTGAGAGGAAAGAGACAAATAGTGATGGCACTAAAGAGCAGAGGATAAATTTAGGATAATCTCTAAAACTTTTTTGTCATCTAGAATGTGCAATTATGTAGGAACAAGTGGAAACTGTGGGAGCCCATTAAAATAAAGGGAGTAGATTTTGAATAGTCTATGTTAATTGGATACACAAGTGGGAAGAATTGAAATGTTATTTTACAACCATTTATAGATTCAAACAAGAGGCTTAAAATAATTTAATATAATAAATAATACCTTTGGTGGCATCAGGGAGGCGGCCTTCCACAGGAGGTTCAGGCTTATCCTGACATAACAGATGGATGATAAATTCTCAGCAAATAATAATCAAACTTTTTTGGTGATAGAAAAGATTTTAAAAACTTCTCGAGCAACAATACTGAACGACTTTTAGTTCTTTTCAAATCTACATCAGAGCCCACTTTAGATTCTTGCAATAATTTTCCTGTCCTCACTTAACTGCAAGATTGAGCTAATCAATACTTAGTCAGCTCCCTTGAGATGACAGGTGCAACAAACTAGAATTAGGTTTCCGCTTTCATTGTCATAGAAATAGATTTAGAGAAAATAATATGGTGTCTACGGTGAACATGTGAAAGAATGGTCAAAGAGGAGTGAACAATAATATATTCAAGGACCAAAGCGGTTTGAATGGAAACAGGAGGAAAGCATCGGAATGACAAGTACACCATAATTTAGGTATTAAAATAATTTTCCCTTATGCAACAAACAATATAATATGTAGTAGGAATTGATTGACCTTTGATGGATTTGTGCATTCTACTGATTCCGGACATAGTTTTGCTCTGCTGAATGGAGCTTAGCATATTTAGCAATCTAAATATAGAATATATGAACCGCTTTTCCTAATAACATACACTAGAAATATAGGCGAAGCTCAGATTTTTGACAATTGTCCAAAGCTCAGGGCAATCTAAATTTGAGTTGAAATAGGCCTTCATCAGACAGTTACATGACATGGGAAAAAGTTCTGCATTCATCCTTCTACTACTATCTTGCTTTGTCGTATTTTTTTTTTCCTCTATTGGTGTTATCTTCAAGGCATAATAGTTCCTCATTATTCATTAGACCTATAGTTACATCCAATAGATTTGTAAATAAAAACAATATTCTAGTAGAAATAAAAGCTTATAATGGAAGCCAATATGTAGTACTCATTATACTTATTTCACACAATTATTGTTGTCCAGATTCATTGTATCATGGCGGCTAGCATAGCATTCAAAAATTAATTGCAACTTGCGGCCAATAGAAGTAAAAAAAAAAAAAAAAAAAAACCATCGGCTAATAAATTTTTATGCCATCTGCATTATTATTGCACTGAGAACCTGGCAGTGCACTAACAAAGAAAAAAGAAATAATAAATACTACCCAACAACCGCCGTGCGGGTTCACATTCGAATAGAAGAAACATGAACCCTATCTTTTGGGGGAGTTGATGGGAAATATTTGGCGTGTGGCCAGATATTAGTGCCTAACTACTACGACCTCCATATTTTATTTTTCTTTGCCGAATACTTCGAAGAAAAAAAATCCACTTGGTTTGATCACCAAACGGTCAAACTACTTTTACCGACCAAACCCCATCAAATCCCAAAACCACGAAGACCTCGAAAATAAACACACAGAATAAAAGGAAAAGAAGAGGAAAATCTTCATACCTCCCTCCCTGGGTGGAAGGGGACCTCCGGTCCACCGGTAACTTCCACGGCAACGACTCCAGCAAGCTAAAAATTTTAAAAAATCCAAAAATTAAAACAACTAGCTTAATTATCATAGATCTTAGTCTAAAGAAAAACTTAGATCTAGAAGTATACCTGATAGAAGTCGCCGTAGGAAAGAATCGGGAACTGCTCCTTGATCGGCTCCAAGAGACGAACAGCGATGTCGAGTCCGTTGTTAGCGCCGTGAGCGAGCTCGGCTGAGTGCTTCATCGTCCCGAACGGCCCACCGGTCTTGGAGTTCACATCGTACGTCCCCGCGGAGTGCCACCTGTCCGATTACCACATCGTCAGCGTCCATTTCATCAGATCTAGCACACGAAAGGGTAAAAGCATGGAAAACGGAGCGGGCGATCGATCGATCGATCGATCGATCTTACGCGATGCGAAGCATGAGAGGGGCGCAGTTCTTCTCGGCGATGAGGCCACGGAGCTTCCTCTTGCACTTCTCCACCGCCTTCTTGTACTCCTCGCTCACGGTGGGGTAAACCTTCGCCATTGCTGAGATCGGAGAACGAGACGAGAGAGGAGACCAACGAGAGAGAGAGAGAGGGAGAACACGAGGGGCGAGGAAAAAGGTGGAGAGGTAGCCCTTCCTATATACTGGGTTTTAGCCGCAGTGCGAAGGTTCTAGTGGCTCATTCACTGCCGTGCGATCGAAGCGATCGTGCGGCTGCAGTTTGCGCGATCTCCGACGGCTGTAATTGGAGGATGGGAGTAGATGTGTGGCTCTAAAGCCACGCCAGGTTGAAGCAGTTGTAAGATAATTTATGCGAAATGACGAAATTGCCTTTTGTCTCAGCAGCACATATTTGGTAAATCACCGGGGCTAATAAGGTAATGTACGTGGGGTGTGTTAGAAGACGCCAGTGTGAACGCGCCCTCTACCTCCGAGATTCCCTCGCTTGGATCGGAGGAAGTCTAATCGATTAAAAATCAGACAAAGAAAAGGGGACGAGTCGGGGAAGTAGCAGACACGTGGAATTATACTATTGGCTGGTGCACCTCCTAATTGACCGGGCTGCGGTCGTTCTCTTTCCACGTAGGCTTTTAGTGGGCGGCCGCTGGAGGCGGCCTTATATTTTCTTCCAAGGGCAAAGGCACGTGCCGAGCACACTTGGATGGATGGTGTCACGATGGGGGAGTGGACAATGATGCACGTCTGAGCTCGCCGTGCTGAGAAATTGAATACCATTTAAGAAATAGTTTGAGGTTGGTGGTATAGATCTCAGGCATTACTACTATGCTATTGAAGTATTGGTGGGTTTGAGGGCTTCGTCTTTTGAAAAGGAGGATCACATGGTGGGTTGACGTTGTGAAATTTCTTCCCACTTTATCTTTAAGCCCAATTTCACATAGAAACCTCGTTTATTCATTCATATAGCTTTATAGAAGCTGGAAGGATGAATTCAGTGGGGTCAAAGATCCAATGGCGAGCCGGCCTGTTGTTGGATGCACGCTAGGGTCAAATATCTAGAAACAAATATTAAGCCAGAAATCAAATACACAGTGATTCTGGCCCACACCGAATCCCAATCAGTGTCCCGTGTTCAAATTAGAATTCCTGGAACTCCAAAAACTGATGGTAGATGAGGTCACAGATGAAATGATTTACACCTTCGGTACTAAATTTTAAGGTCAGAATATCTTTACAAATGCTGCGTGAAGAAAAGAAGTAACAATACAAAAAGACAACAAGAAACATTAGCTGCAGTCCGGCCAAAACTGACTTTATTGAGGCTTTTATGAGCACCTTCTATGCCACAGTGAATCATAGCTGCTCCCTAACAATGTTATAAACAGAAATAAGGATCTCCACACTGATCAAGATAATGATTAGCCATTCCAGGAAATCCGATTTCCTATTTTGAAGGATTTCCTGAAGAAATCGAATATTATGCTGCACAAGAAACAAATCGAAACATTAAATAGAAGAAAGTTGACCATATTAGGTAAAAGATACTTCAATAAAGAAAACATTACCTCAACAAATTTCAATTTAAAATCAAGGCTTCCAAATCTTTGCGTTAGTTCATATTCATCTCGAAGATACTCCCATATCTGAGCATAGTTGGCATTTTTCCAAGCAATGTCTGACCTGGAACCCGCAAGAGTTATGGAACATACCTCTGTTATCTACTGTCTCATAAACTATTATAACCATCATAGACTGAAACCATAAGCTTTGAGTAGCCAAACATGGTAGATGCTTATATAGATGCAAATTCCATGAAAAAAATTGACCAGAAAATCAATCTAACATAGAAATGAGATATCTATTCTAGTAGTACAAGTTGAAAGAAGCTTTGTTAATTTCTTGACACTTCCAATACCAAAGCACACAACCACATAGCACTCATGCAAGAGCAGTGAGATATTAACTTTTTTGCATATCGAAGTTTCAGATAGCATCTTACATAATGTCAGAACTACACTATTCATATATGAGAAGCACAGTAGTACAGTACAATTGGAAGGCATGCATGTTCCAGCAGTGCAAGTCACCACTATCCCTAAATGAGGGATTCTACCCATTAAAAATGGCATACCCAAGTGACCGCAAGTGGATATAGATAGCCTGAGAAATTTCCATAAATAATATAGTGTATCATCTTCTAGATAGTAGCTACTAGCTCATATAACTCTTGTAGCATAATAAAATGCAGAAGGTTGGCAATCCAAAACAATTCCAGAGGTTGCATAAATTTTCATATCATTGATTGCTTTTGTTTGTTCAATTTTTTATACCATCTCCTACTATAGCAACATAACAAAGGTACATGTTATATTCATTAAAGTTGGTTGCATGATATAGACAGCTCGTTTTAGCATTCTTCTGTTTAAAAACTATGATATATTTAACATTGCATACAGGAGTATAGAAAAATTCATATAGGCAAAACCTACATTACCACAACTTACAAAACGTTTTAGAGCATTGCTTGCAAAGCTGTGTATTGCTATTAGATTTGTCCAATATCCATTAAAAGAAAAAGAACCAAAAAAACAATCATAATTACCTCTCAAAGAGCCCAAGTTTAAGAATTACATCTGCCAAATTAGAGTTTGCTTTGCCCACCAACTGGAAAAGCTTTTTCCTCTTCATAGTAAAGGTACCAGTTTTTTCCATGCCACGATTAATATCTGTAAATTCTGCTACCATTCCATCAACCTAGCAATAAAAGAGAGTTACAAAGTTCCTCTGATTTTAAACACATTAAAGTTTCACAATTGATTAACATACTTGCCGAATATAATAATCAAGAGCTATACTCTGACCAAGTACACTTCCGATTGTGCGGATTCCATCTATGCTCAAATTCTTAAGCATAATATAATCAAGCCCACCTTGCATCCATGTCTCCAAAGTTGGTTTTTCCACAACCACATAATCTGCCATAGGAAATTCAACAGTAAGGGATATTCTATCCGTCGGAAATTCAACAGTAAGTGACAATCTATCATAAATAAAAATTTCCTACTTTAGAGGGGTTTAGTTAGAATTCAAAAGAAATACCAAATAATCATTATTGAAAGAAGTATAAAATAACTGGAAAATTTTATGTACAGCGAATCAATTCTGCAATGCCATTTGTATTAGCTCATAAGTTAGAAACCACAAGAACTATTTAGTTTAGTCCATGGAATAAACTCACCCATCCCATACATTTATAGTTGGCTAAACCAGTGCTACAGAGAATCAACAACGACCAGCTAAACCTGAATATCCATTCTTGAATCAGTTCGCAACTATGTGCACCACAAAACTGAATTTCCGATTCACATACAGATCAGAAGTACAACAAATCTTAGTTGCTAGCCTGTCTCAGTTCAGCCGTAAGAACCTTTATCTCTTACAAGTATATCATGCTCATTTAAAGCAAATATAAGTATGTGTGTGTATTATATATATATATATGTAATCTATATATACAGAGACCGACAGAATCTTCTCATTTTAAGTATATAGATTTATACATAATTCCACCTCCAAAGGAAATTTAAAATAATTTCTGTTTTAGTTCTACACTTCCCATGGTACCATCCATAACTTCTAAAAGCTCCCTCATGGCATATTCACATCACACAGATCCATTTTAAATCTTTCCCAATCAACTTCATAATACCACTTCGCTCATATATTCTTGTGAACTACTTTCTAAACTGTGAAGATCATCTCATTTTTGCTTGCATGTGCAAGTGCAAAGAAACCTCTTGCTTTTGCAAGGAAAAGAAAAGAATATATAGCATCTAACTGAGTTGGCTCAGCAAAGCTAGCGAAAGTGTATATCTGGTTTTAACTAGTTTAACAATCTTACCATCCTTTCTCATCTCTGGCAGCAGACCTGATGCATGTTTCTCGACAATTTTCAGATATCCATCTGCCTCATGATCAGAAACATTAAATAAGACAATGGAACCATATTGGAATACTACCATATAGTGGCAGTAACTATCATTGATGAAACCAGCTTCCAGACCCTGCAATCAGAGAGAAACTACATGAAACAAAATGATACTACTAATAGCTATACAAACCTAACTCCCAAGTGCGCCAAAGAAAGATAAAAGATAATAACTTAACATTCATATGCTCCTAGTGGTGTTACTTGCTATCCCATATAGTAGCGAAAAAGTCAATTTCATTCCTAATCAACATAGTCAGAATAAAGCAACAGAAAGTAATAAACATAATTATTTAAAATTAGGGAACGGAAGGTAAATAAATTACTAAACAAGCTACTCAGATATGCAGAAACATCTACTAGAATGTAATATGCAACTGAACAAAATGTTGGTTGTAACATGAGTATCACAAAGTGCAGACTAAACAAAAAAATCGAGGAAAAACAAAGAAGTATTACCTGAGGATCACCTCTAACATCGTAATATTTCAACACTACATAATTCGTGGCACGAGAATTTGGCGGAATCACATTAAAAGCATTCTGCGACTGCAAGCTCCTCAAGTCAATACTACATCCACACCAATCCGATCACCAAACGTAACCATCACAACCATAGCAATAGAAAGCACGACAGCAAGTTAAAAAGATGTTAACTTAGATCAAGTACCTAGTACAGAGGAAGTATGCCTTCACGGTTATGACTCGGCTCTGCTTCTCCTGCTGCACCTCGAGGAGGTGCTCCTGATACCCCTCGTCCTCGGAACACGACGCGGGGAGCTGCTGCTGCTGCTCCTCCTTCCACCCGATCTCCGGCGACAGGGAGGAGAAGGTTCTTAGGGTTCGACTCCGGAGTGATCCCGAGAAGAATCGCGGAAGGAGGTGGTGGCGTCGGAAGAGGAGGGAGGAGATGGGGAACCGAGGAGGAGGGGGAGGGGGGAGGGAAGGGGTTAGGGTTTGAAAGGAGCGAGAGAGAAGGGGGGGCTTCCTGTGAGGAGAGGAGAGCGCTGCTCTGAGATGCTTCTCGAAGGAGCGAGCTCTCCAAATATCCATGGGGGAGTTGGAGAGAGAAGAGATTACATTGGAAGAGAGAGAGAGAGGGAGAGAGAAGTTAGTGGAGAGGAAGGAAGGAGTGGAGGAGAGAACAGACGAGGGAGGTAAGCCTTGCGGCGCAACCGCGCGAGGCGTCGAGTCGAGATCAGAGGTTTGGGTCGGATTGTTTTTTGATCCGTAACCCGCATTTTTATGCGGTAGCAGATCCGGATCTTGATCTCGGATTGGGCCGGCCCAGGTTTGAGAGAAAGATGGTCCGCAGTCTCGATTGTAGGAATTCGCCCCAGTTTGTCTACTTGGCACTCTGTGATTGGTCGACACGCTAATGTTCTCTAGATTATGAAGGACCCTTCTCCCTACCACAAACTTTTTTCAAACCAGACCTAACGGCTAGTTAGGCAGCTGATATGAAAGTGAAACACTAGTCTCTGTCTTTTATTTAAGCGTGTTAGGAAGTCCATTTCCCTTTCCATTACTGCAAACATTTTTCCCGGCTAAATCTCCTTGTGCTCTCTTTCCCCAACACTGCTCGTGCATTCCTTTTCCCCCACTCCTCCGCTCGCCATTCCGCAATCTACTATATTGTTACTGCCTAACTCTCCATATCTGGATCCATGATGGTATTAATGGCCGTCGTCGAGCGACAAGCCTTTGAATGCTTCTGCATTTATTTTCTTGCTTTCGTTTCTTTCCTCTCGTGTCGGCTTCTTCAACCTGGGGCATGGCGGCAGAGGGCCCGTCGGGCAAGAAGCTGCGGAAGCCGTATACGATCACAAAGTCGAGAGACCGGTGGACGGCCGAGGAGCATGAGAGGTTCCTTGATGCCCTCCTACTGTAATTTTCGATCTTAGATGTTATCATTACCGTCTATAAATGATTTCAGTGAAAAATGTTACCTATCTGCTTCTTTTGATGATTTATATATTTGTTTATGGCACTGCATTTTCTCCAATGATTTTGTGGATTATTTACCAAAATTTTAGATGTGCGTGATAAGAAGGGGTTGTAATTTGTAAATATGACTTCAAATTAATTGGAACAACAAATTGATGTTATCTTTTGTTGTTTATATATTTACTGAGGAGATTAGATTAGATTCGATTCGATATTTTGCAATCGCAGGTATGGTCGTGATTGGAAGAAAATTGAAGACTTTGTTGGTACAAAAACAACAATCCAGGTATCCTCTTGATATCTATGTCAAGCAAGTTTTTGCTGAATATTTAGTTGAATATCTCCCAAATACTCCTTTCGATAGCAAAACATGGATCTATTGTAAGAAAATCTAGCTCATAAAGTTATCTCGAGATAAATTCTTTTGATAAGTTGCACTTAATACTAGACTATCTTTGCATAATTTTCCTTATGGTAGTACTTAAAATTAATACTTGACCATTTCTTGTTTTCAGATCCGCAGCCATGCTCAGAAATACTTCCTAAAAGTTCAAAAAATTGGATTAGCAGCACATGTACCTCCGCCTCATCCTAAGCGCAAAACGGCGCAGCAGCACCCACAAAGCTCTTCCAACACTGGTTTTTTTTTCACTCCTTTTATTCTTTCCGACATGTCTAAATACTTCCTTATTTGTACTACATAGCTCATTTCAAGATTTCCATAATTCCAACTATGTTTCGCAGATATATTGCCGCTGCGAGCATCTGAGATTCATCCTGCACCGAGTAATTTTCTTCCTGCATGCACTTCTTGGGATGCCTCATCTAGTTTGATAAACTACAATTCCAGTGAACCAAGGCCCTTAAATGATTGCTATAATATCCTTCCTGAATTCAAGGGCAAGTGCATGTTTCTACATGTATCGTATAACTATAATTGTGTAAACTTGTTATATCCTCTGAAGCATAAGGATGCCTTTTTCCAAAATTTCAGGTCGTGGTGGAATATTTGCAAAACAAAGTTTATATCAGCAAAATGCGAGTTGGAATCTGAATTCAAGTCGGGCACAATTAACCAATGATGTACCTGCGCAATCAAATCTATATTCATCGTATTCTGGTACTCTGTCGCCATGTTTTCGTTCTTTTCTCGATAGTAACAGTCTGATAGTTGTGGTAGAATTGCAATGTGATGCAATTCTACATTATCACCTTTGGCGGAGAAGTATATTTTGGTTTAGTTTATTTATTATCATCTGAAAGGCTTTTCGATGTTGTTTCTTGCAGTAGTGCCTGACTTTGCTCAAGTGTATAATTTCATCGGAAATATGTTTGATCCTGACACTATATGCCCAGTGGAAGTCTATTTAGACAAGCTGAAGGAGATGGATCCTATCACTGTTAAAACTGTAAGATATCACTATATAGATTCACTGTTCTACTTGATAATAGCTTGACTCTCGCAGATTATTGAAAAGTTTCTTACTTTCATCATTAAAGCTCTTCCATCTTTACATGTAAATGTGATTAGATATCACACTGGCTTGTTTCTTTTTCGATAATTGTTAAAGCTCCTATTTCAGAAAAACTTTGCAATTTATCAATTACTGAACTAATAATAGTCTTGGAAGATGTGAATCCGATAAAGGGTTAAACTATATCTGTCTCGAGATTCATGAGTTTTCTCCTGATAATTGATGCTAAAGTCTCTTTCGCGATACATGATAGATGAAATATTACTTTTTCTTCTTTTATTTCATCCTTCAGACTGAATAATCTTTTCATTTATGCAGGTTTTGATATTGATAAGAAATTTGACTATCAACCTATCAAGTCCCGATTTTGAGCCTCTTGTGAGTATGCTGTGTTGCCTGGCCATTATAATTCTTTCGGCATTGCTTTGCTCCTGCTATCTACTGATATCAGTGGATGAACTTTGAGTAGTTATGAAACACTTCACAATTATAACGATAACTCTAAACAATTTGTGTTACCCTCACCGAACTTTTTCTAATCAGATACTAATGATACATAATGAGTAGAGAAATTGCAATGTGCTTCTACAAGAACAGTATGAATACACAAAAAAAAAAACGAAAAGATTAAGCAGAAACACATAGAAGATTAAGAATATCAGAAATGGTTATCAGCTTATTTAAAAAATTTGCTAAACTTTCTGATGGTGTCAGTATATGTATCATGTCTAACCGGCATTGCAAGTGATGAAAAGAAGAACAATACTGATCATTTAAGTTAAAAGGAGAACAAGAATCTATCCTTCTGACTCCTTTTTCATGATTTATGAGTATAAGTTATTCTTCTTTCATTACTTTCCTCTCTTCTATTCTTTTGTGAAACAGAGAAGGTGGCTATCGACATATGATGCGAAAACCAAAACAATTGGAGTAACCTCTGAGACTGCTACGCCAGCAATAGCATATCTACGGTATAATCTCTACCAATTACGAAGCAAATTATGAAGCAAATAAGTTATCATCAAACTGAATCTTTGCCATTTTTGTGCAAACAGGGAAGACTGTAAGATCCATCACAGAAGGCAATAAGATCTACCACCTTAAACTATCAAACTGAGAGAATAACAGTTGCTTCGAATTCATCCATGTTGATGTTGCTGTTATTGATGCATTACTATAGAAGTTTGACAATTGCAAACTGCAAAGTTATGTGAAATAATTGGTATCTGGAGATTAAAGTTGGTTGGTTGGTTGTTTGCAATAAATTTAATATTTGTTTGCCTTTGTTGAACACTTTGGAAGGCAAGGAAGTCATGTGGACTATGAAACAAAATAGTTCAAAATTGTACTGTTACTCTTATCTGTCCTTGTTTAGAACTCTCTTCATCTCTTGTCCCCTTTCTCTATGATCAAGTACAAACAAGTTTGTACTTTTCTACAAATTTCTTTAAGAAAAAGATAAATTAAGTTTTCACTCCCTAAATTATCGCTCTCTTAAAATATAAGAGGCACTTTTATTCTTCGAAAATATAAGTGATATTAGGTCATAATACACCGCCAAACGTCGAAAGTTTAATTTAACCCAAAAATACAAGGGTTATTGCAATTTTTACAATGTGGGTGCCATGATGTTAAGATATTTTAAAGAATTAAAATAAAACAAGTTGGAAGCTAAGCATCCAATGAAGTTTGACCTGGCTCGGTTTTTCCCCTAAAAATTATTAGAACTATTGCCCCTTCATGCTGATACAATTGATTTGGACATCTCCAGATTTAGTAGCCACTTGCTCATTTTATTATCAATTATACCTTTGGATATTCTTTAAGAAAAAACTCCAATTGCCTTATAGTTGACTTGGCTAATTCTCCTATTATTCTGGTATATTCTAGATTATATATTTTCTTTTCTTTTACTCATAATATAAAAGTATCAATCTGCCAACATGATCGTGCTCAGATGGTTAACGAGACTTTCAACACGGTTTTGAAAAACATATTAAAGTTAGTAACTATTCGTATCGATACACAACGCTTCTTTTAATAGATCCATGAATGTATATTTATTTTTCTAATCCTTGCAACTTAGAACTTTAGATAATTCTTTCAAGATTGCTAGAAAGCTTAGAACTTAGAGCTTTTGGATTTTTCTAATCCATGAATAACTTCTTTAGACATAGGATGATGGGTAGTTGTGGTTTTCTTAACTATCCTAGAGGCAAGTGGAGAGTAAAATATAATATTCCACATGGGAGGATTATGTTAAGAAAGGTCAATGCTAAGTGTTAGACTAAGTTTTAGGAGTTAAGGCTTAAATGCAAAAAAGTGATTGCTATCTCATAAATAAAGTAGTTCCTATGGATCATTGAAAAGAAATCTACAAACTATGGACATAAATTATTTTAGAGAATTTTATAAATTATACTTTACATTTTATTTATTATATAATTCACATTCTGTCTTTGAAATTTTAGTAACCGTACATCTACTTTTTTTCTTATAATTCTTATTTAATATTTTCCGTTAATTTAAACAGTGCTAGTAGAGGAATATTTTGTTATAATATATAAAATAACTTCTAAATACTTAAATTACCTGTGTTTTCTTCATAGGAGAGGCAAAAATGAGGAAAAATAGTAATGATAGTATTTTAGTAATTTAGTTGATAATATCAGTTAATTAAAATAAACCAAACGTCGAATTATAAAATCGTTAAAAACAGAATATGAATTACAAATTAGGTAAAATATATTATAAAATACACATTCTTTTAATTTTGTTAAAAACCCTTGTAGTACGAGTAGTAATTAAGCCAATTTCAAGCGAATGTAGTATATTAGGTGGCTTTTTTAATAATAAAATTATAATGTCATGAATAGATTAAGTCACAAACTGAGTTATTCAACTAACTCAATTAGACTCATTTGAATAATAAGTTTAAGAGAGTACCTAAACTCAAGCTCCTTTAAAATCCATAGTTGCCCTAAAAAGAATCCTTAAACCCATACAACTTGTTAAACAAGGTCCAAACTAGTATACAAATACCAGCTACCATCCAAAACTCCCTATTAATTATTAACGACGTTGACCTCCTAACGTTACTTCTCACTTGTGCTCACACATTTATCTAATAAACCTACCGAAATTTCTTAATAGAAACAAGACAACAACAACTAAAAAAATAAAAAGGGATAAAGAATAAAGGGAACCGGGTGTTGCACCCGAGGATTTGACCCACGGGGTAAGAGTTTCCTCATGTGGACATAAACCGACCACGTCTCCCAAAGCGCAAACCTCGTACCCTCTCCCCCAAAGAGCCAAATCGTATGGTAGGCGGGCAGAGGACCAGGGGACCAGGCAACTGGCAATAGAAAGAAAATTAAAAAATAAATTAACTAATGCCAACCACCTACTAATATTATTATTATTATTATTATTATTATTATTATTATATTATGGAGAATTTTTATAAATCACTCTTTATTCATCTAAAATATACTTATCTCTATATCTCTTCTTTCTGTCCGAGATGGGAGAGAATAAGAGGATAAAAGAGGCATAGATGATTTAACTATTTTATAAATATTTAGTATATTATAATAAAATATTCTTTTGTTGGTATCGTTCATATTAACTCAGGTTTTACATAAATTATAGAAAACAAGAAGGATTGTGTTACAAATCACAAAATAAATTAAATAATCAGTGACTATTATGGTTTGGACATGAAAACAATCAATATTTATTTTTTCCATCATAATTAATGGTATCAATTATCAATACTTCTCCTATTTATCTTTATATTTTTATTAACAGTAGACTAATAGTAATAATTTAATTTAGATAATATGAGATTAGCTGCCTAAGTATGTCATTAAGCTAAACCAAACTGGTAAAACAAAATTTCCCCCTCTTTTCAAAGATTAGGACCATTATCTATGGTTCTCTCTTTAATATTATTGTGTCTCTTAAAGAACAAATGAGCAGGTCTATTACAGCAGCAATGAATTTGTCAAAGGTTATATAATTCCCAAGAGTTTGGTGCATATTCCCACATATTTGCCAATTTCTACATCTAAAAGAATGTAAAAATATTGGTTTTTATTTTTACTATGACTAGTAGTCATTTTAAATTTTTCTAAAAAATAATAACATAAAACAATTCAATTTAAATAAGTAAATAAAATAATATATTTAACCTTTAAAGCCCTAAAATTATGTATTGAATAATGAAACTTGGAGTAGGAAGGGAGAGAAGCATTCAGTGCTCCACCCCAAAACCCAAAGACCCACATGCTAATAGGGGAAGTGGGTCCAATGGTTCTGATTGGACCCAGGCGGTGGGGCCTACCTGATGTCATATGTGACGTGTGTGGTATTAAAAGCCATGGCTTTTAGGGGGATGGAAGAGGTAGTGGGGGGTAACTCTAGTTGCTGCTTTCCTAGGTTTTCCATTAACTTATTATTATTAGACATAATTATACTTAAAAACTTTTATAACTATTTATTAATTTTTTTTACTGTCACATAGAGATCCCCTCAACTACTCAAAGTATCTCGCACTTCTTTTTCTCTTTTTTTTCTTACTAAAATAAAAGGGTAGAATTTAATGGAATTAATGTTCTAAAAAAAAATTCCCAGAGGGGTTTATATGTAAAAATAAATAAATTAGGAGGTTATATGGAACTTGATGATACCACTTATAATTGGTGAAATTATTGGAACACCTCATCTCCCACGTGTCGTTAAAATTATTACTATATTTGTGAGGGTTCGTGAGACACGTCTCCTCGTGGCGATCTGCCATTTGTCCCTCGGCCTTCCCACTATTGGCAAATTAGGACAAAAACAGTGTTTTTGTAGGTTCCCCCCCCTGTAATTTGAGCTTATTGCAAAGATATCATATTGTCCTTTTCTTTTCTTTTTTATTTGATTATAAGCCCATGGAATAAATTAAGGGCCAATCTTGGGCAACTAAGATAATAATTCCATGAAACAAACCATAATTATGAGTCAAATTGTATGCCTTCAGTAAAAATATTTATTAAATATTAATCCAACCTAACGTTTATCTAGGGTGGTAATCCCGCTATGTTAGCTGAATTTGGATCTAATCATAATATTGTAAATATGAACACGACTCGTTTATTAAATAAGCAGAAATTTTCTAAACGGAAACATGACTTATTAATTTAAATAAATTATAAGGGTCATTCAGAATGGGTTATTGGTGATAAGTTATTAAAATCTATATAAATTATTTGAGTTATAAACGGATATTTTGAGGGCTATAAATAAGTTTTCTGAATTAGAGACATGTTAAATCATAGATGAATTAATCGAGTCATAAATAATTATTGTATTATAAACAAAATGGGGGGCAAGTCATAAACAGATTAGACAAGTTAAAAGATAATAAACATGAAAATAATTCGCTTGATAATCATATTAAGTTAACTCATCTACTATCCGAATTAAAATAAATTATATTTAACACGTTTGAAAATTAAGTTTCATGTTATGTTATCGAGTCGGGTCAACTTTTGCCACCTTTTACATCTATATCAGTCAGGAAAATAAAACATATAATCTCTTTCGTAGCAAATTAGGATCCGATTACTAAACTACAATATCAGCCTAACCTTTTTATTATTATGAATGATAATTCTCTTTGAAAATCGATAATAGTTTGTACCTATAGTTGGATTATTTAATAAAAAGAAATTTATCAAAAGTAGCTTACTACGTCGTACTATATAGATATTTATCATTAAAATTTTAATTAGAATATCATAAAGGTATTTCCTACTTAATTGGTAATTAACCATTAAGAAAATCAGGACAATAATCAGTAAATATCTGAAAAAAAGCCAAAAGCCAAAAGCCATGTCTATCGTATATGACTTGTCGGCGGCTAATAGGCTGGTGAAGAGTGGGCCCCGGTCGAGCGAGCTGCTGACACGTGTGTGACAGGATGGTCAATCTCCTGTGCGAGTGCCGACGCTTGACCAGCGGGCAGTAGCCAGTAGCGCATCCTGGGCCCCGCGAGACCGCCCACCGTTTCCTTTTCTCTCTTTTTCCCCCCTCGCGTCCCGCACACACACACACACATCCACACCCAGCTGAAATCGTACGCTACCGCGGTGGGACCCACCGTCTAAAGAAATACACGTGGTGCACCGCAACCAAATTCTGTGTTTAGGGCTCAATCAATACCGTGACACCAAATGACTTTGTATTGTCTATTGACGAAGACCCCCAAAAAAAACACCGATCGAAGTCATAATATTGACTCCAATTATAAATAATTATTATAAAAAAATTATTTAATTTGATAGTTTAAAAGTTTAGTTTAATTGATGACTCGACGATACAATTGGTTTAAAAAGTTGGTCGACTGTGTGACAGTTTAAATATATATCGACGATGTTTAGTTAAGAACAATAGTTCAATGAGACATATAAAATAAAATCTAAAGCTAATATAAATATTAGTGTTTTTTTTATCTAGAGAGGATAAATATTTTATCTATCTCATATTTAGTCTTCGATGCTCTTAAATAATACAAAAAATAATAAAAGATGATAAATAAAAATATTCTCTTAACTAATATTCTCATTATTATTATTAAAAAGAGGAGCTGTTAAGCCGGTTGACTCCAGAAAATTAAAACAAAGGGTACAAAATATACAATAATTCGCTATGTTCGACCCTATTTGAATAGCCAGAATTCCACAGTATGAAAGTGATTAGGCGTTATTTTGGACTTTATAAGGAACAGTAATAAATAGGTAATTTCGCAATCGCTCAAAAAATTTCACAAGTAATACTAGAGTAAAATTAAAATCTAGACCCTATTATATATATATATATTTCTAATGTTGAGATCACCAGGTTATTTCTCCCTTCACGTTTTGCCAAATGACTGTAGCAATTATAGGCAAAAGAAATTATTAAAATAATCTGAATTTATCTAATTAAAAAATTAAATAGAAAACCAACAGATGTGGTGTTACTATATTTTAAATACTTAAATGAATCAAAGTGAAACGAAAAAAAAAGAGAGGAGGAGGTGAGAGGGTAGAGATGTAATTATACTCCAATCAGTTCAACTCCTACGGCGTCGACACTAACAATGAGAGGGATACACCCAATTTTCGGAGCAAGGTTAGAAGAAATAGTCAATTTAATTATTCGGAGTCGTGGGTTGGAGGTGGAGCTTTCCCATTGGCTGGAAGGGGATAGTGGATAGGGGAGATAGAGACCGGGGATAGCCGGTCTGGATACCGGGGATGGGAGGAACGGAAGGTTTTTAAGGTTGGAGTTAAAAGAGTTTGGTTGCCGTAAGTGGAAAGCTTCTCTCTCTCTCTCTCTCTCTCTCTTTTAATTAATTTATTAATTTTGTTTTGGGATTATATAGTTTATTACGTGGGGCCCACGTAGTGGGCGAGTTGGGGTGCACTTCTTCTTCTTTGGATTTTTTCCCCCTTTCAAGTCCTTTTCCTCTTTGTCTTCATCAGACCGCAAAATCAACGGCCCATATTCAAAACCACTAGGGCTTTTTCCTGGACCAAACCCCTGATTTATTTATCTTCTAATTAATGTTCGCAATTTTTAATTAAAAAATTAGCAAATTTTAGATGAAAAAATAATTGCTTCTCTGTTAGTTGTGACCGATATGCGAATTATATTTGTGTATTTATACCCTTAATTTTTTTTAAGTAGAAAAAGGAAATATTTAATCTTTTTATTTTTATCTTAATAGTATCGAAGATTTACAAGATAACCATAACTAAGTAGAGTTATGGTGTTAGGCCATTAGGTATAACGACAGGATGATTATAATACCCCTTATGACACTTAGTTGGGGAGTATTTTAAATTTTTTTATTATTTTATTTTATTAAGATAATAAATATATTAATTGAATGAATTATAACTACTCTTTGATATATACATTAAATAATTACATCAACTCTCTTTAGAAAACAAACAATAATAAAACCAAATTATATATTTGACAATTGTTCGAATAAATGGTATACGCTTCATTTTAATAAGCGGATCTTATTTTTTATACTTAACACATCTAAACTAGGTTTTAACTACACTTAGACCAACAATTACATATTTTATTATATATCCTTTTTTTACATTTTAATTATCTCAACTATTTAATATGTTAAATCATTATCATACTCTAATTTTTTTCAGAATAAGAGTAAAACAATCTCAGAAACATTTACAATAACATGCGAGACATATATAATAAGAAAAGATTAATATGCCACTAAAAATAAATGATGGGTCCTGTGTGAAAGTGGGCACTAGTTAAGATCTAGATGTTATAAGTTTGTGAATCTTCTTATTTTCAGAGAATAATTATGCTTTAATCTCATATGAGCTTTGGTTATCCTACTTTCATATGCTCAAAATGCCAAGTATTGAAGCAATGCAAAACATAGTTATTATAATAATCCATGATGGCTTTTTTTTAAAAAATTAAAAAAAAAAAACTTACATTCAAGATGACTTCTTCATTAAAATTGACTTTTAAATATGATATCATATATATATATATATGCATTGCAAATTTGGGATACTTAATAGGTAGATTATAAAAAGAATGCTGCTCGATTACTTGTTTGACAGCAATGCGATGAGTGTACGGCTCTTGTACTATAAATCACAAATGAGTCATTGATCATTAAAAAATACCACCCTTTGATTCTTTCTTAATTTTTGCTAACAAAATATCACAGAGGAGGTGGATGGGATGAGGAAAAAGAAAATTATCAAAATAGTCAAACAACAATAAAATGATTAATAGCAATGGAGGTTAAAAAATTAAAAAATAAAAAAGAGAGAGGGGAAATTTCATAGATTCAGTAATCTTAGAATAAGAAGGTTGTGTTCAAATAGATTGGTGTAATTTAATCAAAGATAAAATTAAAAAAAAAAGAGAACTAGATTCGTACAATGTGATTGAATTATACACCTAACTCTATGCGTTGTCACATTTAATTCACCAACAACTATTATTGCTCAGAAATGAGTAACGCTAACATTTATTTGTAAAATATATATATATATATATATATATATATATATATACTTATTCTAATAAGAATAATATTTATAGATTCCTTAACTTTCTTATCATCCGTCCGATTTGATCGGACGGACAGCAGCAATCCTAAACATCTCTCTCCTTTCTTACGGACAAAAGGGAGGAGACCTCTCGCCCCAGAACGGAAGCTAAGAGGTAAACCGGATCACCGGAATTTCCCGGTCACCCGTCTCCCCCACCCCGCCGCAATTTTTACTTTCCACTCCTCTCCATTCCTCTTCCTCCCTCCTCTATATCTACTCCCCTCTAAGCCTTCCGTACACCCCCATCTCCTCTCCTCTTCTATCCTCTGCTCGTCTCCCTTCTCCTTCCCGGCGCCGAATTCGGTAATAGCCGCCGAGTTTGCGCCTTCTTCTTCCGTTTTGACTCCTTTTTGATATATATATATATATATATATATTTTATTTATATATTGGTTTTTTTTATTGGATCTAACCTTTGCAGTGGATGAAGGCAAAAGAAGTCGAGGAATAGAGAAGAAATTTTCATGGGATTGATGAGTTGATGGATCAGTCGGTATCGCCGGCATCGTAATCGGAGTCCAGATGTTCCGCAAGAACGACTCCGCCTTGTCCTGCTTCTACCTCTACTTGCTCTGGCTCTTCTTCTTGAAATAGCCAGGAACCGGAGATCCGAAACCCTAGCTTACGAAGGCCGTCCGAGGACCAGGGGAAGCAGGACCGGCGATCTCGACTCGTGTCGGACGATGATGTTGGATCTCAACTTGGAGGAGAGATCGGCCGATTTGGAAGGACGCGGGAGCGACTCGGGGACGACCGCCTCCTCCCTGCTCAATGCCGAAGTCTCGAGCTCCGGGGTGTCCGCCGCGCCGTTGGAATTTAGTATCTTGAAGAGCTCGTCAGAGATGGAGGAGGAGACCGAGGAGGAGGATAGGATTGGTGTGTTCACTCGAGATTTATTTCCTTTGGCGGCGGCAGTCGCTGAGGTGTCTCGGCCTCTCGTGGTGGCTTCTTCTCCGTCTTCGTCGTCTCCAAGACCGTTTAGGATGGATCTTAGTTTCTGCCAAACAGGCGTGCAACCGGAGGTGAGAGTCTTGCCGCAGCCACAGCAGCAGGCGAAGAAGACTAGGAGAGGGCCGAGGTCGCGGAGCTCTCAGTACCGGGGAGTCACTTTTTACCGAAGAACGGGAAGATGGGAGTCACATATCTGGTAAGGGAGTTAAAAGTTGGAACCTTTTCTATTTATTACTCTTTCTTTTTTTGTAAATTTTTTTGTGAAAATTTTGTTTTTGGGTGACAATAGGGATTGCGGGAAACAAGTCTATTTGGGTAAGCACATATCTCCGATTCTCTTTTATCTGGTGTAGTTTTATTGATTTCATGCAGGTTGACTATTCTTCTTGCTTCTGATTGGTGGATATGATGCAGGAGGATTTGACACTGCTCACGCGGCTGCAAGGTTTGAATTCATGAATTTTACTTTTGAGGCAAAAAAGAGAAGAAAATTCCAATGTTTCTGTGTTCATGGAAAGTTGGTTAAGTGTAATTGTCTTGATTGCAGGGCGTATGATCGTGCTGCAATTAAATTTCGTGGTCTTGATGCTGATATCAATTTCAACCTCTCTGACTATGATGAGGATATGAAACAGGTACTAGATATATTACCAAGTAACAGTGGTTTAACTGTTAAATTGTTGAACTAGAACTTATCTATGATAACAGTGGTTTAACTGTTAAATTGTTGAAGTAGAGCTTATCTATGACTTTTCCCATATTAGATGAGGAATCTATCAAAGGAAGAGTTTGTGCATATACTGCGGCGGCAGAGCACTGGATTCTCGAGGGGAAGCTCAAAATATAGAGGTGTTACTCTTCACAAATGCGGACGGTGGGAAGCTCGTATGGGACAATTTCTAGGCAAGAAGTAAGGCTCTCTGCCTCCAATTTTCTTGCTTTTTTGTTCCTTATTAAAATCTCTTACGTTCTAAAATCTAAAATACTTGGTTCTGTCTATTTGGTGAAAACACCAACAATGTATGAGTAGGCAAGTTAGATATTTATGGTATGATAGAATTTTGATAAATGGAAACTAAGATGAAACAAAGTGTTTATTTATAGAGCACGGTGCTTGGATGCAGGTACATATATCTTGGGCTATTCGACAGCGAAATAGAAGCTGCAAGGTCCTTTTGAGTGTTGATTTTAATTTGTTGTTGAACCTGTAGTTTGTTAATTTGTACGCGTTTCAGTTCCAACTCAATTCTCCTTTTCCTTTCCTTTCTTGTGAATGTTAGGGCTTATGACAAGGCCGCTATAAAATGTAATGGGAGGGAGGCTGTAACCAACTTTGAGCCTAGTACATATGAAGGAGAGTTGCTTACTGAGGCTGATGATGAAGGTACAATTCCCAGATTTTTACTCTCCTGTCTGTTAAAAAAGTTTCATGTCTTTTGGTATTTGAATTAATTTATGATTAATCTGTATCCCTTTGGCATAGCTGTTGGCCGTGAAGTTGATCTGAATTTGAGCATATCCCAACCTGTTAGCCATAGTCCAAAGAAGGATCAAGACTTTCCTGGTATCCAATTCCACTTTGGATCGTTGGAAGCTAATGAAACAAAGAGATCAAAGGCAAGTGAACTTCTCATATGAGCGCCTCTATGAATTTTGGAAAATCAGTAGAAAAAATCAACATTTTGTCACCTGCATAGAAAACCTTGATTTTCCTCCAGCTTTAGATGGTCTTGGAGGTGTGATCTCACTATGCATCTTTCTATAGCAGCAATACTCTCTGATTATGTCAGCTGCTTTTCCATTTGGGTTTGATATACTTTTTTATTTACAACAACTGTGCAACTTTGTTTGGTTTCCTTTTTGTCCCACTACCAGTGGTATTTGTTGATTACTGATGAGCAGCTTCTGTTTGATTGATCATAAAGAGGATTTTTTGTTTTCACCAGAAAACTATTCAGAAGTTAGCTAATGCTGCTTTATCTTTTTCCTATTCTTTGCTTTCTGCTATAGATTGACAACCCTTCCTCCCAACTTGCCGTTCAACCGCAGCGCTTAGTTATGTTGCCAGAGCACCATAATCCCTGGATCGCTCCACATCCTGCCTTCTTTTCCAGTAATGAAGTATGTTATATAA
The DNA here is from genome assembly GCF_048772165.1 of Typha angustifolia. Classification (NCBI taxonomy): domain Eukaryota; kingdom Viridiplantae; phylum Streptophyta; class Magnoliopsida; order Poales; family Typhaceae; genus Typha; species Typha angustifolia. The sequence goes on along the minus strand of NC_133252.1, from coordinate 778,927 downwards.
CTTGCTCTTTTCTTGTGTCAGATTCTCTGTGATAATTGTTAAAATATTTATTTTTTCTACGTTAGTGATTACGTATGGTTTTGGTACTCAACATGTTCTTTTTTTTTCCTTCTATTACTTTCTGTGACTTTTCTTATAAGGTTGTGGCAGTTACAAGCTAAATTATTCCCTTTGAAAGCAATATCCTGAAAAGACAACATCAACCACCAACAGCTCTTATAATGTTACAGAATTGTTAATTAAGAACTTAAGATTCCCTTTTTGTTTCATGTTTAGCTGCTTGTTTTGACGTATAAAATAGCAGGGTGTTTTTTCTTCTGTATGTTCATTGTTCTGATGCATGGATGTGACTCTTTGTATGAAATAACTTCGTGATATTCATAAACGGCCTGTTGGATGTGGCACTCTTTCATAGACAAGAATGAAACCCTAGTTTGTCCTTTCCTTCTGAGAGAAGTGAGAACTTGAATGAAATCCTAGGTTGTTTTAATTTCCCTCATGTAGCTCCAGTCAACCGCTGCTGATGGCATGTTCCTTGAAATGCAGGAAAGAGGTAAAGAGAAGAGGCCTGAGGTGGGTTCCCAACCTCCACCCAGCTGGGCATGGCAAATGCATGGCCCTACTCCATTGCCACTGTTCTCCTCTGCAGCATCATCAGGATTCTCGACAGGCACTGTAACAGCTCTCCTTTCTTCTCCACCACAGCCACCCCCAACAACAGCTAATCTCCATTTCAATCCGCCAGCTCCATCCAATTACTATTCTAAGAGCTGAAGCAAAGAGGCGTTCTCTATGTATACGCCTCTTTCTTTTTTGGTGCCATTGTACCTGTGTGTTACTGCACGCATAGCAATGTGCTTTTTACCAAGCTGGCATTGGCAAAACATACCAGAATCTATGTGAATTCTATTTTTGACTCTTTTTTTTCAACTGCAAGAGGAGATGTTTTTCAAACTCTTCTAGAGGAGTATCTTAATTTAGTGATGGACCGGTAGTTGGATCTTCTTTTTTGTTAATTAAGCCACAGAATGTTGACCAGCAAAAGATCTGAAGCCCTGAATCTGGTCCATTTTTTTATGTTCTTTATGTGGAAAAGCATCATCTACGACTAAGCTTCCTCAACACTTATTCCAATCCCTTTTTTCTATATCTCTCGCCATGTTCCATGAGGATGAGGTTCCCTGCTTTTTATTGGTTCACTGCACTTCCTTTCCTTTTACTGAAGCAGAAGCCTGGAACATTTAACTGCTTAGATGCTTGCATTATGTAGCTATGATATGAAACACCAACTACACATTATCTTTATCTTGTGCCTCCGCCGCCTTTTTTTTTTTTTCCTCTCTATACTTGTGTTTGGAATTGGGATCAGCAAGTATATTGTGGCAATATATGTGAAACTCATTGAGGCCATGTATCATGTATGATAATATTTGTGTGTACATGTGTCCAGTATATAATAAGTTTTAACATCTCGGGAACATGTAAACTTACGTAATGTCAAGAATTCCCAAGAATATGTTATTCCTTTCCAGTACTAGGTATTTATGCCTAGTAATGTTAGACAATCAGATGCCAAACCATCGTATTATGATGGCATAAAATAAATATATATATTATGGATGGGCCAAAATGTGAAGCCCGTATCAGAATTCTAGCCTTTTATATTGGGCCTTTTAACTTGGAGACTGCATATTATGTAGCTGTGCCTTTTTCAACTTGGGCCTAAAAGAGACGTCAATATTAGAACTGCAAAAAGGAGTCGTACATCCGAGTCCGACAAAGTATATGTCACAAGTATATGCAAGATGTACATAAAATGACCCCTACACCGATGGAAACTTTTTGTAACGGATGCATGCATAGATACATTTACATACAAAGAAGTCCATGCTAACAGCTCAATGGCCCATGTGATCATATCCGATCGGCTTAATGTTAATGGCCCATACATACACCTATGGGTCCATATCTAAAACCTTGTACTAGATTCTCACAACAATAGTCCTACACAACTATTTATCTGTACTTCAGTCCATGGGCCGAAATACAGTACGGCGAGAATCTACAAAGCAAGATAAGGATGCACTTTATCCGACTAGTGCGAGAAGAGAGTTCTCACTGTTTAGGGGTTTGTTTGTTTTTTTTCCCATTCTCTGCTCGCCTCTTGCCGCCGGCGACTACCCCTCCCCCTATCTCCATTCCCCAACTCTTCTCTCTTTTCTCTTTTCTCCTGTTTCCTATCTATATCTTCTCCCTTGTCGTCATCTTTTTGAGGGTTTCTAGCCGGTCTTCGTTGGATCGTTGCCTTATTGACGAGACTCTTTCTTCTCACTCCACCACATGGTCGTCATTGACTTCCTCGTCGTGGGATCCACCTCGCTTTGGACCAGCTTCTTGTCCTCCGCCATTCTTACCACCCTCACCACATCTATTATGTCGCTCTCAGCCACTTTGCTTCTTTATTATTATTATTATTATTATTATTATTATTGGCTTTCTTTAACTCTTCAAGGTCAGTGCTGGAACCATAGTTAGCTAGCCATTTGTGTATAAGTATTATAGGTGTTGCCTCATTGAGATCTTGCACGCTCTCTGTGCCCGATATTTGTTTCTTCCTACTAATAATGGAGCTATTTAAAAATATTTCTCTTTTATTTTATTTGTCAAGCTTCTTGTATAAACTAACCAGAGTTAATAAAATTGTAAGCCTACCGGCCTTTCATATACCAAAAGAAGAAGAAGAAGTAGTTTGAAGTTTTCTAATTGTAAAATTGAGGGTCAAACGATATTGGTGCCAGAAATTTACGTGACTTCTAACACAGAGCCCCCCCTTTGGACAAGTGAGAAATTAAGCAAAGCACACCATTGCTAGAACTTAGAAGAGATGGAATTAATAAATCAAAAGCCACACAACTACTTAGTATTTATATATATATATATATATAATATAATTTACATCGCAAACCAAACGATGAAGGGTTATTCTGTGCTCATAGAATGACATCAAGGGGTGGCCGTGGCTCCCAGCTCCACCAAACCAGAGCGCGTTAATTAAAGCATCAGGATCGGATGAAATCACTGCATCATCGCCCGTCGTCGTCGTCGCCGTCGTCGTTATGCATCTTGGGAAGTAGCGGCGCCGCTCCCCCCTCCCTGCCGATCTCTTCCCCCTGTGGTGTAATTAATGGCGGCGGACACGGATTTGGATAAATCCTCAAAGATTTGCTTCTTAACCTCTCCCCTCTTTGGGTAGGGATTCCCCTTCGCCTTCCTCTTCTGCTCTTGATCCATTGAGAGAGAGAGAAAGAGAGAGAGAGAGAGAGAGAGAGAGAGAGAGAGAGAGCTGTGTAGTGTGTGAGAGTGAGATTGGCAGAAGATCTTATAGAAGGATTAGTGGGAGGGGATCCGCTGTAGCATCGGCTGCAGGAATTTCTGTGCGACTGTAACAATAGAAGCTATCCGGGCCCTTTTTCTTTGCATGTATGCCCCTGTAATTTTTCTTATTTACGAATATATATCTCCTAAATAAAATATCATATTTTAGTGTGTAGTTCTCTGCAAAGTCACCCTTTGAATATTTTCTTTTGACAAGTATAAATAAATACCTAATTAATTTAGTAAACCAAAAGGACATTGGTATTCTTAACTACATGAATGCATAAAAATATATATTATTTTTTCATAGTTAACTTTATGAAATATTTAAGATTACTTTGGTTCTCATATAATAATAATAATAATAATAATAATAATAAAATAAGAAAATACACGTGGGCGGCAGTTGGGCTAAATTGTTTGGCATCGATCTTACGTCATCTAGCGACGTGGGACAACTTACGTCATCGGTTCCTTGGGTGGGAAGTATGAGGAGAAATGACATTCGTTTTAATTTCAATTTCAATTCCAATTCCAATTCTAAGCTAAGCCAAAAGAGATATGACTACCTTTGCAATCTGGATAAGAGTAGTGCTATTCGTCCTTTTTATCTTATTCTTCTGGATAGTATCCATGAATAGAATAGTCTATCTATGTAGCGAATAAATAAATAAATAAAAAGAAATAAGAACAGGTAAAAATAGTCCAGCTAGTACCCAAGCTCCCTAAAGAAGCTCATATTATTAAAGTATTTTTAATTCCATATTTCGGCGACATCAATTTAATTACGACATCATTAAATTTTTTATATCTCTTTAAAATTAAATAAAATATACAAATATATGAGAAGATGATAGCGATTAATTATAAACTTGTCACATATAATTTCGATTAACACAAACACAATTAACCAGAATCCAATTATATAAATACTGATATTTTCTTGAAAGAATGAATAGATTACAATTTTTTAATAACAAAATTAAAATAAAATGTTTGTTTTATCATACTAAGCATTGGAATATTTCAAAAGCTTCTTTCACGTTCATGGCTGCGGATTGGGCCTTTGGAAAGCCATAGAAATACTATACATTAAATTTAATCCATGTCAAGACAAAGATGAACGTAGATTAAATCTACCCACTTGACCAAAATAAGATTAAAAAACTATTTATAATTCGCACGCCATGATCTGGAGTAAGCTTCGCCACTGAGCTTCATCCTTATCCAATCTCCTGCATTTGGGCACGTTTCCATCCCTTTGATGCCCCAATTTCAAACCTCCTTTTGGTTGTATGGATTAAAAGCTTAGGTTATTAGTTGTTGATTATTTTATAATAACTTTTTTCTTCTTCTTATTATGTAATATAAAAACATAATATTTTTATTCTAAATAATTTTACTCTAAAATATAAACATTATTTATACTTATACTTTATCGTAATCCACTTTACATCAGTAATTATTAGACCTTTGTTTGAGAAGACATATAAGCATAAAGAATATATAAAGATGTATTCTAGAATCCTTAATTTGTGGTCTTGGATTGTCCAAAGTTGATTTGAAGTCTAAAAAGAGTTGATGATTTGGTGAGTAATCAATGTTGTTAAGAGATTCTTGGTATTGTCTTGTTGTTTGTTATGATATTAAAAGTGAGAGGTTTTAAAAATTAGAACTTTCTTAGATAGCAATAATCTTTTGCTCACTTTTTCTAATCCAATGGCCCAATTATTGATCTAAAATTGCCTTGCTGGCTTTGGAAAGCCTGTGTCACTTGACAAGATCACATCAAGCTAAATCCACACACTATCTGACATCTTAATCCTTGTACCTTAAAAGAAGAAGAAGAAGAAGAAGAAGAAAAAGGGATGAAAGAGAGAGAGAGAGAGAGAGAGATGTAAATGTCTCAGCCTTACACAAATTCAAAGTCTCAGAAACTTTAAAAACTAAAAAATAGGTTACATTTAACCACACAAAAAAAGAAGAAGAACAAAAGGGTCACAATTAGAATATCTCAACCCTACCAACTCATTCTTCCCCTCTGAACCCTCTTAATTTATCCCTTCTCCTCTCCTCTCCTCTTTTTTGTTGAATCTTTCTGCACCCTTATCCTTGCACTTATCCTACTTAGATTTGCTTCATATATATATATATATATATATATATATATTGAGAAAAAAAAAGAGACTATGTATTGAAAAAGTCTCAATTTTAGTAAGAACCAAGAATTTGCAATCCATTCATTTGAGCTGTGACAATAGATTCATCAACAATTTAACACATAACAACTCTTACAAATTACAATCCAACAACTTGCACCTGCTCTGCTCTGCTCTGCTCTTATGTATGTACATAGTGTAAGCAGCAGCAATCCAATGGTGTATGGAAACATTGAATTCTGTACAAGATCAATCAGATACAGAGATGTGTGCATGCTGCTCAGCTGTCATAGCTATCCTCCGAGTTGTAGCCGCTCGGCGTCGGCGTGGTAGTCATCGTCCCGCCGCCGCCGTCTGATCTGTTCTTCTCTCCTTTCTTCGCGGCTCTCGGGATGATTGTTCGAACCAAGCTTGAGAAGATCTTCGCTTTGATCTGTCCTCGCTTCGGCAGAGGCCTTCCTTTCTTCTGGGTCGCCATAATTTGATGCTCCATGGCTAACAACGTTTGATTGTTTACAAGATTTAACTATGGAATAAGAGCTTCGGAGTGATGGCAAGGAGATGGGGAGCTCTACCTTTATATACAGAAAAAGAAATATCTCAAGTGGATTGCTTGGGGTGCAAGGAGCTAAGTATTGAGGAGAAGGAGTTGAGAGAATCTTTGAATCATTCAAAGGGACAAATGGAGATTACTGCTTGGTAGATTAACCAAACATGGGACCCATTAATTCAATGTATGCTTAGGTGTCTTTGATTTAGATTAGAGATGCCAATTTTATTTTTGTTCTCTAAGAGTTATGTCGTTAAGGCTTGCGTACTTGCATCCAAAAAGCCAACCTAATGTTAAGACTGTGATTTCTACGATGTGCCAACCTTAGTATGATATAAACTAATAAGGAAGTAGTTGATCAAAGATAAGATCCAATTTTAGAGCGAAGACACAAGAAAGAACAATTTGACCTGAATTCTTGGGCTGATAGAAAGGTCAAGATCTGCGTTCACACCAGAGACTATGTCAGTCAATGATCACCAGACTCAGTTCTGGAAGAAAAAAAGAAGAAGAAACAGAGCATTGACTCTTGTTGACATTCTGTTCACACATGTGAGCAAAAAATATATCTTTGGAGATTGTTTTATTGTTCAAATTTGCATGGAATCACTCTATATATATATATACTTCTCTCTATGATTTCTCTGACTTAAAACTTGTACACAAGTTTTATAATTCTGGAATGAGAATATATTTCAACAAGTGAATAAATAGGAACTTAGCTGGAAAGATCAGCCAAATCTTTTTGTCATCACTCTCAGACAAGATCTTGGTAGATTCTTTCTTCTCTTTTCCTTTTTACTATTGTGAGTTTAAGCTTTAATGGCAGTCATTGTCATCTTCTCACAAGTCAAGACTACCACAAGATTCAAATGACAAGATAAATAGCTTAAGGTTAAAGGATGCAGCTCCATAACAATATGATGATTTACAAAAACAGAGCACTCACTAAAGATTAACATCTAAGGTAGATGCCTGTCTACATATAAACCAGCATTGATAGATATAAAATCACAATAATGGATTACCTTTTAGACCAACAACTCGTAATACAAACGTGGAGCTTTTGATTTCTAAAGCTCAAAAAGAAAGCAGAAGAAATATAATAGCAGGTGTAACAGCTGTTTAACAGATCTTGTCTACATATAAACCAACATTGATAGATATTAAATGAAGTAACATCAAGGAAGACTGTAAAAAATCCAAATTTTATTACAAATAATGCAATCAAACACACAGAGATATTTAACAGACAGCTAAGCTGGATTAGAACCATTAAACATTTTTTATGCTGACAAGTTTGTAAATATCAACACCAGGACAAAATTTACACTGCCTTCAAGAGTGGAAATATAATCTTATATAAAGTTGAATGTGAGCTGTGATTGATACCCTTCTTATTGTTCTTATACCTTCGTTCGCTTGTGGAATAGATATATATATATATACACGTTATTTCAACATAATATTTTTATATTAGTACAATATAAGTTATTTCTCTCCTCTCATCTTCTCTCCTATATTTTTATATTTATTTATTTATTTTATTTCACTCTTCAAATTATATCACTTCAATTAACTGTGGTTTTAATAATTGTCTCCCTCTCTTTCCCTTTTATCTTCTCTCCTCTCTCCTCTCTCCTCATTTATTAATTATAAAAGGTTTTTTAATTGTTTGATCAAATATTTCTACTTTTTATGTTACATAAATAGTAATAATTGCAAAACTATACAGGTTTACAACTAAATATTATAATAATCTAAATCAGTATAAACTCTTTTATGCAAGTTTAGAAAATGAGCATAATTAAAATAATATGGAAGTTATTTCACTAAGTGAACACTACCTAAGTGTAATAGCTATCATAAATTGGATGAGAAGCAGAGAGTTTTGAAGCCACTAAAGAACACCAATTCATGGTACAATGGGAAATTTTGGTTGGAAACAAAGGCAAAAAGTATACCCAAAAAAATGTCAAACTAGAGCGCAAATAGAAAAGTACAGTATCGACTAAATTCTGATAAATATTTAAGAGGGAAATTTAACTAAGTAGCATTAAATCACAGGATCTGAGGATGATCAAAAAATTGGCAGCAGTCAAAGTGGATAACAGTGTCAGGTCAAGGTTTTAACAGTCTTCAGCCAAGTGGAGAATGCCTCCATTAATTGGCATATTCAAAACATGGGCATTATCTCTTCCTCCCGAGGTTTCTTTGACTGTCAACAATTTCTTAGGTCCATCATAGAGGAGAAAATAAAACTAGTAAACTATGCCTTCAGCATCAAGGCGACCTTCTTCTTCCCTTTGAACAACTTTGAAAATAAGATATCCTTCTAACAGTTCATCATACATGCAATAACAAAGCCCATTGTGTGATCTTAGTTTTTGCATGGAGTTTCTCAACAATTCTGTGAGCTATTATAAGAGCTTCATCAGAAATCTGGAGTACAACTGCTGGGATAATAAAAAAACAAGGTAAAAGAAGGCCCTAATAAGATGTATATACTATAATACTACATGGAAAGAAGGAAAGAAAGAGACATCTTGCACCAAATTCACTGGGGAACTGGGAAACCACAATGAACTTTTGCTTTCTTTCTCCACCTCCTTAATGCCTCTGAGACCCTTACAGTCACCAAACTGATCAGCATAGCAAATATCTTGGCTTTAATCTGACTTCGCTTGGGCAGAGGATGTCTCTTCCCATTCTTCCATTTGTTTTTGGGACTGAAAGCCATTGCAGAAGTAGATGAGAAGAACACTGAGCTTCCAAAGTAAATCTTGTTGGCAAATATAAGAACTGGATGGATGGAGGGAATCCTATGATGCTGATATATAAACAAATTTGCTGAAGAAGAAGCAGAACAGCTAGCCTCCATGGATTGGTTTATAACTGTTGATAGATAAAGACATGAAGTAGTATGATCGGGGGGTACCTTGACTTGCAAGTTTCCACTCAAAAGGAAGTGTTTAGTTGTCGGTAATGAAGTGATGTTTCAGAACTATCGCAAATTATAAGACAACTTATTTCCTAACAAAAATTTAATATCTTTGTATTATTTTTGGTTGAGAGAATTAAAAAATCGAAGCTACGACTTCAAAACAAAAATTAAAAAGATTCGTTTTCATGTGTACCCCTCCAACGTTCCTTTCCTATATCCATACATTTTAAAATTATATATACTCTTTAAGTTACTTTTAACAAATATAATTAAATTTTTTACTGCTTTTTAACAAATTAACTGAAAGTGATGTGCAAAAACAAATAGAAGGGTGTGCTGATCTTTTAATAGTTAAATTGATACCATTTTAATAATCAGTTAGGTTTAAGTAGCGTTCACAAAAAAAAAGGGGGGTTTTAAAGGAGATAAATGTTAATATTAATTTAAGTATACACGTAGAAAATAAATATATTCTTCTAGAAACTTGATATGATAGACACATGCTTTGCATATGATTGGAAACAAAAGTTGGGAAGTGTATTCTGTCTTTGTAGAGAGAGAGATTCGATGATCTAAGAAAAAATTAAAAAAAAAAAGTCACTTCCTAACTTACTTCCTACAATTGAATACTAGAAAGTGGGGGCAGTTATTAAAAGTAACTATTTACTTTCCTCACTTAGCAATAACTAAGCAAGCAGTTTTATACAGCACATCACAAATGCTCTTAAATGCAATGCACATACTCCTGCTTTGCAAAGAGCAAACATGAGGAAGAGAAAAGCATTCACATCTAGTTTAATTGGCTACAGGAAAGGTGATTGGTACATCAAACCAATTGGAAGAGATATATCAAAGAAGGATAAAGGTGGTCAGAATGGAAAAAAAGGCAGTGTCAATTGAACACGAGATAGTGTGGGCTTCACCAAATCCTTCGTCTCGTTGTTCCTTGCAGGTGTCAAAATTTTAATGGAGTCCTGAGAAAAATGATTCTGGCCATCTTCCTCCATATATCATTTTGAATAATCTAGATGACATAGGTCTACATATCCTGGAGCTCATAGCTTGTTTTTATTCAGCACATCTTATCTTATCTTATACAAATGAGATCTTATGAAATTCAACCAAGACTTCAAATCTCAACCAAATTCAAGGAACAGGTTCAATTTCTACCTTAGTTTGCTGACATGATGAATGATCAGAAATTCTCAGATGAGTGCCTGAAGTAAATAGTATGGTTAATGGAGATAACATTTGATTCAAATGCGCCATACAGTGTGTTCCCTATGTATTCCAGAATGTAAGCATTCAACAAAGGCAACAGTGGAAAGGAAAGCTTACCGATCCTCAAATGTTGTCACGTTTAGCTCTTCCTAAATAGATTCTGAATGAAATCATAATCGATACGCTTTGAGTTATCCTATATTTGAGATTGGAAAGCAAGATAAGAGAGAGAAAAGTGACATGGAGAAGTTGCTGCATTAAATTACAAAATGTACAAAAATACCTTCTCAACAATTTTCTCAGCCAAGTATATACAAATGAAACCATTATGGTACGGCACCCATTTCATTAACATTGTTATGCTTGCAGTCTGAAATTACTTGATTGGAGCCAGTAGCGTAAAGATTAGTAGCATTGAGACCACCACAATAGCCCCGACCAAAGTGAATTTTGGACTTGTCCATAACATCAAGTTCGACCTCTCTGTTCTTTTGATAGGATCGATCTCCTCAGAGAGGGGGTATTCAGTACGCCGTGGATTCCAGCTCACGTACTTGTCGGGTCTGAACTGTGAGAACAACGTTTTCTTCCCCTGCTTCCTAAATTTAGACCAAGCCTTGTCCCAGTCTGTAGACATTTTATCACCTGTGAAAAATGATAAGAAGATAGTCAAACTGTAATCCATGACTAATGTATGAACAATTCAGCATGTGGAAGTATCTGCAATAAATGTCCATATAACTTCCACACGCATATACTGCAGAATGCGCTGATGAGAAGATATTTTATACCATACCAGACCATCGATTTCTTCTTTTTTTCCTATCAAATTAGTATCAGCAGGTCAGGAATGTTTCATGGGAGTATGGAGTGGTCAATGAAAACCAAATTCTCATATAACCCGAGAAAAAAAAAACAGCTATTTAACATAGAATAAGTTCCTTGAGGAGAAATCTATCCAGAGCAAGCAAAGGCCAAATTTATAAAAAAAGCCGCTTCACTGATTAATCCTACTTGTTACATTATATCATATGTCATTAAACAGCTAGTCTAGAAAAGTAAATTTCCTCATCTTCTAGTTCTTTTTACTATAGTCACAAGTTCAGCATATGTAAATTAAGCACTTAATTTCTTTTTTCTTATACAATAGCATGACCGAGAAAGATGCCAGGTTCCTCTAGAAGATGTTGCTGATGCAACAAGCAAAACCAAGCGAATAGAAGTTACAATACACAAAGATGGCCGGAATTCTCTTATTAAAAGAGTCAAATCATCAACTTCAAATAGTAATTGCCCTTTTATTATTATACTAGAACAATCTCGTCAAGATATCAATTGCATTGCCGCTAAGAATCATTGACCACACATTCAAACATTCAATAGATAAGCATTCTAATAATTTCCGTCAAACGCATGTACAGTCACAAATTTTTTTGATAAAAATGCAAAGTATTCCGGTCTTCTCCTACAAAAGATTAGCAATTTCATTCTCAAACACGCCTCTAGCATAGGTAAAAAGAACAAATCCAAATTGTACTCTTTCATCAGTGAAACGTTCTACTCTTTCAAAACACGCCTCAAGTATCCCATAACCAACATTATACCAATGTTCCCTAAATCTAACCAAAATCGAACTAGAAACAGAGCTCAAAGAGAGGTATACCTTTGTCGTTGTTCTTTCCGTTATCCGGGGATTGAGAGGAATCATCTCGGGAGCAACGAGGCCGGAGAGGAATGCGACCCGCAGGCCTCCTTAAACCCAAGCCCAAGCCAAGATCCATCTCAAGCTCTCAAACCACGAGGTGAGGAGGAGGAAGAAAGAAGGCGGGGAGAAACGAGTGGATCCAGAACAATGAGGAGAGTTCGAAAGCGACGCTTCGGTGCTTCCACAGAATCTTTTCCTTACCCTTATCATCGAGATGCCACGTGGCTCACGATATGTGGTCTTCCGATATATATTTAAAACAGTAGAAGTCGGTGACGACTATTTATTTATTTATTTATTTATTTATATCTCTATCTTTTATGAATATATGATTCATAAAACCATGAGTAGCAAAACAATAATTTGTTCTAAGGTTTTAAAATTATATGAATAATATAGACATTGAGATAGCATTCTTGAAAACATATTTATACAAACAATAAGTATGTAAATCAGATAGGTAACTTGGATATATGGAACTAGATCGAGTTAAATATTAACCTTGTCGATTTCATTTCTTTTCTGAGAGAAATTATAAATAACATCATATATTTTAACTATATTATAAATAAAGGCCTCTCTTTTTTATTATTTGTAAATAGAACATCATATTTGCTAAAAAAAAATAATTAGGCAACACTCCGAGTTGTATTTAATTAATGGAATGAAATAAAAAAAGTATAATATTTTCGTACATTTCAAATAATAAATTATTCTTTATCTTCACTATTCTAACATGGCATTTGAGATTAAATAACAATAGTTTATTTAATCCGTAAATCTATGGATTCAGTAATTTAAATCCATTGACCTTTGAGATTGTTTTTCCTTGTTCATCCTATCAGGAATATGAACATTTCTGTTACATTTAGAAATAAAATGAGAAAGTTTCTTCGACATAGCTGAGAAAATATAAAGCTTCTCAATTTGTGACAAGTATTTTACTTAACAACAGTAAGCCAATTCAGTTGCTTCTCTTCGTCCCCTGGAACAGTAGTTGTGTTTCACAATGATCAGACTCCATATTTCAGATTCTGTTGTGTTTGCTTTTTCCTCTATTTGTTAAGAAAAATAGTCAACAAACACATTAAGTTCAGAATTGAGACAGTAATATCTTATACCGTAAAACTGAACCTTAGGTCCTTGAAATTTGATGTACAAGATGGATTACCTGTTACTTCTCATGAACAGCAGGCTTTCATAACATCTTCAATATCAGGATCATCTCCAGCTTCTTTGTCCTGTATATGACAATTTATATAATACAACTAGCTTATAAGAAAATTCTGTGCATAGTAGAAAAGCTAAGAACATTTCTTCGGTCAATGTTGAGTGAAGTGAAGGCCATCAAATAGGATGCCCTTTGAAAGATGGAACTATTAACTATGCCAATGATCCACTATGGTGGATGACAGAATTTTTTAGACCAGCATTCATTGGTCACAGTTTCAAGAAACTGCAGAATCAACACAAGGTCAGGGATAGAAACTAAGTGCTTCCCTCACTACCATGTATGTATGTGTCTGTTTTGAACATTGCAATAAGTTGTCTCTAAGATTGACATGATAAGATGACAATAAAGATTAGAAAACTTCCATGACTGCACAATCAGATAAGCAGAAAGAGAATAGTCTGCGTTGACTGTCGTCAGAAGTTGTTTACTAACCTTGTGAATATACAAGATGTTGCAAACACCAGGACCTGCTACAACCAGTCCTCCTTGTTGCCTGAAAGGACATTGCAATGAATTTGTTAACCAATAAGGAGGATTAGCAACCAGAAAAACAGACTAAACTAGAGGCAATCATAATTCATAAGTAGCAAGGCAGGAAGCAACCCTATGCACAAGGTAAGTCCAAGTAAGGCTGTCATTATTCATTAGGATGGATAGACAGAAGAACTACTAATAAGGTGGGAAAATAACAAAAATAAGGAAAGCAAAGCAAGTCTCTCAGATTGATTCTAGGAATTGCCATAACCCAAAAGAGACAGAATTTTCATCCTCAGCATATATAATTGTGCTTGAATCTAGTTACTATGTAATTGCTTCAGACGCTGCACTCAGAGAAATTCAGGAGCTGTTGAACTAGAAATGAGCATAGATATAGGTATAAAGATATCTGCCTTACCAACCACCCTTTGACACGGTGTCCCTTTCAAATGAAAGCCCCCAGTCCTGTCTATATCCTTCAATATATAACTGCACAATCTTGATACCAGCCTGCACCACAGAAATGGTTTTTATTAATAAGGCAGATTTTTTAAGAAAAAATCCTCAATAAAAAGTTTATATGTTTTCCATTAATTACTGATGGAGTAAATGTTGTTGCCACTCCATAAGCAAACTCAAGTGCATCATATGATGAATGGTTCGGATCTGCATAAATTTCTGCATTGGAATATGATAATTGTTATAACAGAACAATTCAGGATTAAGATAACGGTACCGAAAAAAATTGAAGGATTTGGAAAAACAACTGATAACAGATAATGACATGAATTACAGCAGTATAATTGTTATTTATGATATATAAAAAGTTTTCCATTCAGAAGCATGTACTTTTTCCACTGTTTTAGTAATTACCGTGTTTGAACTTGTTTAGTTGATAGTCATTCTGGAAGCATACCTCCTTTGAACTTGGTTTGCTCTGAAAATGCTTTTGCCTGAATCATAAATAGCCAATGTACTTGAATCAACAGTTTGTCTACTGAGATCCAAATAAGTAGCATTAATTTTAGAAATATAATTAGTAGAACTTCCAGTATAAGTAATGCTTGTGCAAACACAATTTTACCAAGGCAAAATCAGAAAATCAAATGTTTTGAGTACTACTTGTTGCTCTTAGCAACTAATAATGAATTCCAGAATTCTTTCCAAATATTGAAGAGTTGGCCCTTGAGAAAAATGCATTGTTAAAATATGAATGCAGTACAAAAGTGATAAAACTGAGTCAACTATTGTGATGTGAGCATTTGCTTGGAAGCCATGGAGAGCAATTGATCACACGCACTAGTCTATCGCATAGAGTTTCAGTTTCCCACAAGGAGTATAATGGAACATAGATGAACATATGGGCCCATGAGGTTACGAGCAAGAACTCAAGTGCAAGAGGAATTGTTGTACATGAATCATGGCACATGGTTTTGTGGAACATCCTGATAACTATATCACAAGTCAGGTCATAGAATATGCAAGAAGGGCACATTAGAGTGTAAAGACAGTTTTCAAAGTATATGATGTGGCTCACTTTAGAAGTTTAGAATTGTAATTCTGCATTAGTGGCCTCAGCAACTTCAGATTTTTTTTTAAATTCAATTGATCACACAATCGCAACCATATAAAGGAAGAAGCCACTTTCACTGAAGATAGGTCAACTTGATGATGTTGGTAGCTTGTACTTCTACCAACTTCCTAGCCTTTTTCTTCTCATAATTTAAAATTACTAACTAATCATCTCTGTTGATGAAAAGACAGAACGAAAGTATACTCCGATATACCTGATCAACACTACCAGGTCCAATTAAAGCAAGAGCAACCCCAGATGCATCCATTAGCTCCTGCAGATGAATGGCATGTATTGAAATATGAAAGACAAACAAAAGATCCGTATATGAAACAAACGATCCTTACATGAATTGGAAAAGGCAGGAGTTAAAAAAAATTAATCATATACAGCCATCTCCAGAACCCACTTTCACCAAATTTCTACGTAAATGAGTTCAGGATATTACTGCAGCACAATAACAAGCGAGTTCTTCATAATCATCGACTCAAAATAGAGCCTAACTCACTAGCAGACTAGCAGTCCATCGAACGGCTTGCGAATACTGCTTTGTGTACTAAAGGAGTTTCTTTTAGTCTGGAATGTCAAATGCCCTATTTAATATTTTCCATTTTCCTTCTCAAAAAGAACTCTTGTGCTTTCCAATAAAGCAACACCAATTGACAGAATTACAGCTGAGGAATTGTATCTTTATGTCTTCAATACCAACAAGATCTATTACTGTTAGATAATCCAACACAGCATCTCAAATATTCATCGACACCTTTATAATTTTGAATAAATTTCTTTCCCAAGTTATCCAATTCAACCCTACATTTCACACTAGAAACCCCCCCCCCCCACCCCGCCCAAAAAAAAAAGGAGTTCTTCTTCGTATAAAATTATGTTGGATCATAATCATAATAGTATAATACCTGCTTGGAAGCAAGAAGATCGGCTCTCTTACGACACAAAACACATCTGCAATAAGGAGAAAATTTTAGTTATACTTGAACTTCTAGACCGTTACTCAAGTACATAGAGCTCTGCAGTAAAATTCACCCAAAATGACGAGCAAATGCAACTACTGCTTTTCTATCTCTCCAGAGATTGACGATGGGTATCGCTTTGCCACTTAAATCAAAAACTTCTACCCCTTCTAAGGAATTTGCAAGGCCTACAGACGTGGCTGCTGTTGAATTGCCTGTACAAAACCATACAATAATTCACAAGAAGCGCAAAGATCATGAAAAGTAATAGGATTCCTTGTCGTAATCCTCAGCTTTTAAATCCTCTTTTACTTCTACTGCTTATAATTACGCTATTGGTCCATGATCAGTTCGCAAAGCAACTCCATTTATTATGTATTCGAAATGAAGCAACACAAATCCAACATATTAGTTTCCATCTACAGAGCGTAAAAGAATCCTAGATTTACATATTGACGTCAGACAACTACAAGAACAGGAGAATCATCTGAGTAAGAGGATTACCGAGAGGATCGGATACTGCTGGTACTGGAAGGACGAATCTGGAAGGAAAGTTGCGGTTCTTGGGCTGGAAGGAGAAGGGAGGCGTCGAATTGGAGTGTTTAAGGTTCCGGAGAAGAGTTGTTGAAGGGAAGGCGCTAGCCTTCTCTAACCGGATGGGCGTCGCCGCCGGAGTTGGGAGGAGAAGCATAGCCATTGGAGGAGGGAGGAGGAGGGAGGAGGAGGAGAGAGATGGTGAGTGAATGCTATCTCCTGAAATGAATTGGGCCGTTCGTATATAGTCTACGTGGCCTATAGATAACCAGGCTTATTTTTTAGGCCCATAAAAATAAGGAAATTATTAACAATTTTCTACATCATGAAATTATCATATTCTATAAACTTTTATTTTTTTTTAATTAAAAAAACATATATTTATCAATAAATGTGGCTAAAATTAGCTTACTTGAGTCATTAAATCTTACGAAAGTATGGTAGGCCTTTTCTTTTCTTTCCCGCTTATCAATACAACGATAAATTCACCTATTTTTAAGTTTACTTCAAGGTCATTTTAACCATTTTGAATTAAATTGCTCTTGACTCCTATTTTTTATACCTTTATAATCACTTCACTATTTTGACTTAGATTCCGCACCAAATTAAAAAAAAATCTCTACCCGCATTAACGTTCACCCTCTATTTCTTACTTCTTTATTTTTATTACTTAATAGCTTAAAAATTAGATATAGACTAGACAAAGGATCTTCTTAAATACAGAAGTACTAAGATCCCACTAAATTTTAACTAATATAATAAGCTGTATAGTCTAGATTTTAAGTCATATGCGTTATCAAACTACTGTTCCGAACTAAACTCGCTTAGACATTCTACCAATCAGTTGAGCCAACCCTGCTCAACCCACTAAACAACCAATTTTCTCCATAATAAATATTTAGATTGGATTCTGATTCTTTGTCCTCCTTTTGCTACCGTCTTAATTGGTCGATAATTCACTGACACAGTCCTTAGATTGGGCCTGCCTAAACTATATATGTTGAGCCCGGCCCAAGCCCTGCTCGGAAGAGACCCGCCATTTATTTTCGACCCAGCGTTCCTACGCTCATTTGAACCACCAAGAACTCTCGCCCTCAGCACCGCAGGAGACCATGAGGAGGTTCCAGTTTGCTATCAGGGCCTCACAGTCTCAAGCCAAGATCTCTAGGAACTTTTCCGATCTCTGCCGCCGCTCTTATTCCCAGATCCAACCGCAATCCGAGAGGTAGAGATCCCCTTATCCCGAATCCATTTCCGCGCTATTCTCCCCTTTATTCTTCTGCTATTCCATCTGTATCGAGGCTTTTGCAGGCCTTCGTTTGGGATCGCTTTCGATATCGATGGAGTTATACTTCGCGGCAGCACTCCTATTGGTGGGTCTCCGCAGGCACTTAGGAGGCTATACCACGAAGATGGTGAGAATAATTTGACAACAAGCATATATATATGTGGTAGTTTTTTTTTTAACAAAAAGTTTCTATTTCGTTTTTATTCTCGGATAGAGGTTGGATTATGTCTTCTTGATATAATGAGATAATTTTAACTTATTGGGCGTTGAATTGCCTGTCGTGCATTTTGTCGAACAATTTCTGGACAATTTTAAGATATCTGCGAAGCACCCGGTAAATTTACACGATGCTTAGTTTGACTTGACCAAATATACTTTTGTCAGAAGCAGAACCCTTTGATTAAATTGAATGCAACTTTCCTGTTGGTTTGTGATCCATCATCTTTTCCTCCTTCGCAGGCACTTTGAAGATCCCATTTCTGTTCTTAACTAATGGTGAGTTGCAATTGTAATTTTACAAAATATTATCTTGATATTCTGATCTTTAGCTTCCTCTTTTTGTCCTTCTTCCATTATCATTTGTTTTTTGTGTTATTATTCTCAGAGATAACTGTGTTAAAGTAATTCCTAATTGGATTCCAGAGTGATGTTATGCAAGATTAGGATAACTGCAAAGACGATGATGCATTAAAGGAGTTATTAAAGGAAATAGCAGTTTGGTAGGCATATAGAGGTCAAATTGGGATATTGTCTGGACTTGTTTGTACTTGGAGCTGGCTTGTGTTGGGAAATTGTGTGATCTCTGTTGTGTAGTTTTTACATTTTTAAATTCAAAGGGTGGTTAATGGTTTATGCATTTCAAATCTAATGGCTTGCATAGTTCTATTCTTAGTTTCTTACATTGGCCTACTTGCGGCCTCTTCTAAAGTAATTTCCATTAGAGTAGTATTATTTACATCATCAATTGGCTATTAAGATTATATTTCATTAACAGGAGGTGGTGTTCCAGAATCCAAAAGGGCCTCAGAATTAAGTGAGCTTTTAGGAGTTCATATTTCACCTTTGCAGGTATTTATCTTCACTGTTGGTATGGCTAGACTTCATGGACATTTATTTATGAGAATAAACTTGTCTCTTTCAATGAGACAGATATACATATTGCTATGTGAAAATGAATTAATCTTCCTGTAACTACCAAAAACTCAATGTAGGCTAACTCTTTGCAGTCTATATTTTATATGATAGACTAGTACCAGCTTGACTTTTGAGTTTGTATTGGTAACATGTACCATGTGTTGTCTAGTAAAATATTTATTGTTGACTATGCAAATCTTCCTGAATTATCTGCATAAGTTGTGGCCTGTAATGTGTTGAGTTTGGTTGAAGGATATGTAAGGAAGAGATGGAAATAAAATTGAATAAGTTTGATGTCCTATCAATTATCATGGTACGTTAGACATTTAATGTGGTGAGAAATATTTCAAATGAGTATAGAACTATAGCTTGAAAGAAGAAATCATCTTGGCTAATCGGGAATACTTATTATGTTGTATTTTGGGCCTTAGAACTTCTGCCACATGTTCATCTTTCTTCTTGGTTTTCCCTTCATATTGAGTAACCCGTCGCCACATACCATGTTACCGCTTTATAACCACCCATGCCGGAGAACATCTTGATAGACCCACATGTTGACTCACAAGGGTGTTTGCCTTGTGTAGGTCAATACATATGGGCTTCTGGCCAATTGGCAACCCCCATGCCATTGACAAGACAATGCTTGCTTCAAAATGATTCTTAGTAATTTATCAATAAACAATTAGATTGCACTAGTTGCATGTTCATCCAAGCCTCACTTATTATGCTTGTATTTCAGTGTCAGTTCTTAATTTCTTTTACTTTTTATGAACATACCTCTGCGACCATTTTTGTTGTTTAATATTATTGCGATGCAGGTTGTGCAGGGTCATTCGCCTTTCAGAGAGATGGTGAATCGGTATAAACATCCATGTATATAAATTTCTAATACATTTCATCTTTGAACTTCTGTCTGATCAGTTAAACTTCATGGCGACATGCCAGATTGTCTTGATTATGTGAAAGTCAAAAGTTGATTTACCTTTAATCTGGATTTCCTGGTCTATATTTTGGTGCAGTTGAATTATCATCTTTGATTCTTAGATTATTTGACATCATTGGAGCATGCTATAGTCGTTTAAGCTTTTGTTGTTGATATTACCCTCTGCAGATTCAAAGATGAGCTCATTGTTGCTGTTGGTAAAGGTGAACCTGCTAATGTGATGTCAGAGTACGGATTCAGGTAAGACACTAGTAGCAAGTTTGCTTTATGTGGTTAGAGTCTGCTCCTCCAGAATTATCCGCTCAAATTATTGCATCACTAGTAACTAGTAAGGGTAATAGTATGCTCATATGCATCATGGTACTTATAATATGCAGAAAAGTTCTCTCAATAGACGAATATGCATCATACTTCAGTGGCATTGACCCTCTCTCTTCCTACAAGACATGGGGAGTAAAGCAACCACATAATAAGAAGTGTAACTCTGAAGACACGCATCCAAGATTTGATGTTTACTTGGACAGAGTTAAAGGAGTTTTTGTTGTTAGTGACCCTGTTGACTGGGGAAGAGATATACAGGTACTTTGTATGCCATTGTGCTCACTGAGAATTAGAAGTATAGAAATTACACTGTCATATTGTACCATTCTCTGACTTGATAGGTTAACAGAAAATACCAGTGAGGGGACTTGAAATCACAGGAAATTCTAGAGATGATTGATAGTTAGAATGATGTCCATCATTGCAGGTACTTTGCGACATCCTAAGGACTGGTGGACTTCCTGGAAAAGAGAGAGGACATCAACCTCCTTTATATTTTGCATCTGACGATCTTGAATACCAGGTAAAACAAAGTTCTATGCATGGAACTCTCATTTTTTTCTTGAATTACTATGGAACTCTCTACAATGATATTTCCGACTTCCAGGCATCTTGCATAGCTTGCCATCTATCTAGGCTCTGGTCAAATTTTGTTGCTGACCTACTGTAAAAGAGTGTAAGAGAGCTAACCTTCAGATTTCTTTTAGGGCAGGCCGTGTTCCCTTCTGAACGGCTTGGAATGGGCGCATTCAGGATAGCATTGGAAAGCATCTTCAATACGTAAATATAACAATGGCAGGTTCTTAGTACTCTTTGCGATGAAAATTCTGCAGAATCCTCATTGTTTTGCTGACATCAACATGCAGAGTTCATGATAATCCTCTGGAATATATGTCTATTGGGAAGCCTAATCCATTTGTATTCAAGAATGCTGAAGCCGTCCTAGCAAAACTCATCTCCAACATATACCATGTTCAGGATTCTACAGTGGAAGGGAGAGCACATTCATTCAATACTTTCTATATGATTGGTGACAATCCTAAAGTTGATATTAATGGTGCCACAAAGGTTTGTGCAGCAGATATTTTATTTCTACTCTCACATAGTGCTACTTTGAGTCGTCAATAATTCAGCTTCCAACCTTTTATTCATTTACACAGGCAGGACGCCCCTGGTTTTCTATTCTTACCAGGACAGGAGTTTTCAGGGGAAAGGATAACCACACACAGTTTCCCGCAGATATGGTGCACACATTTCTTCTAAATTGAACCTACTGCTAGTCTTTGCATTTTTTGGAAAATGTTTAGGGTTGCATTTAGTTTTCCTAGATGTGATGCCAAGTTCCCTCAGAGAATATAAGCTACTAGAGTTGAAGTCATCAACCACATGCTTCCACAAGAATGCGGCGAGACCTTTTACTTTTATTATTCTAGTCACTCCTTTTGGCAAGTTGAATAATTTTCTGTTTTTGCAGGTAGTTGATACTGTTGAAGAGGCTATTGATCATATTTTGAGAAAAGAGTGCAAGTAATGCTCATAGTTCATCAGGCTAAACTATTTTGATTCTTGGGCTATTCTCAATGTATTAAAGGTGGCAGCTGATGGTGGTGGTCATTTTTGAAAAATATTACAAGTTATGAACATTAGTAGGTACTATTGTTGGAATTTGCTGCTCTGATGGTGGTGTCATTTTACTTTTTTTTATTCTATTAAAACTCTTTCTCAGCAATAAAAGTGCATAGACCCTATGCTCGATACTTCATGTTCGTGCATGTTTTACATTGCCATTGATTACGAATTGTTGGATTATTAATGCTGTAATTGCGTTTGACGCAGATACTGCATTTATGGTTTCTCACAGTCACAGTACATCTCTTCCTATTCAATTCCAGATATATTGGAATTATGCATAGTCTACGTTCGTTTTCTTTCAGCATGATTCTTTATCCATATATCTTCTTTGAGCCTAATGGACCTTTTAGAGGAAGAAAAGGCAACTACCAAGCCCATTAAGCGACATATGGAATAATAAATAAAGGGTAAATGCAAGGGATCAATGGGCCGGATCGCATGGAGAGGTAACTACCGAGCCCGCTAAGATCTCACCTGCAAGACACGTGCTGATAGCCTCTACGCAACGGTTCGAAGATAAGATTATCTTCACGTTCCTCTCACTCCTTCCCCGCTCCCAAATCCCATCTCCTCTTCCCCTCCAATGGAGGCCTCCCTTTGCTCCTTCCCCTCCTCCAAGCCCCCTCCTTTCTACTCCCACCTGTCCTCCCGCTCCCAAACCCTAACCCTAACCATAAGACCAACCAAATCCCCTTTCCCCTCCTCCTCCTCCTCTTCCTGCTCCACCCGTCCCTCCATCCGCGCAGCCATCAGCCGCACCAAGAAGGAGGAGACCGTCGAAGCCGTCAAGACCCAGCTCGAAAACTGTTACCTCCTCGCCGGGATCCGCTACAAGGGCCTCACTGTCAAGCAGCTCCAGGACCTCCGCGGCGCCCTCCCGGATTCCGTCAAGCTCCTCGTCGCCAAGAACACCCTCGTCGGCAAAGCCATCGAGGGCACCAAGTGGGAGGCTCTAAAGCCGTGCATGACGGGAATGAACGCTTGGCTGTTCGTCCACACGGAGGAGATCCCGGAGGCGCTCAAGCCGTACAGGAGCTTCCAGAAGGAGAGGAAGCTGGAGGAAAACGACTTCACTGGAGCGGTGTTCGAGGGCAAGTTTTATGGGCCGGATGACTTCAAGGTGCTCGAGACAATGCCAAGCAGGGCGGAGGTGTATGCCAAGCTGCTCGGGGCGTTGCAAAGCCCCGCGATATCGCTCGTCAGCACACTGCAGGCGCCGGCCAGGGATGTCGTGCTCGTGCTCAAGGCGTATGTTAAGAAGCTCGAGGAAGAGGCCGGTGGTGCTCCGGCTGCTCAATGATGACTTGTTTGTAGTCCCCACTACTCCTTTATTATAGTGTGAAGTTATTGTTTAAAATTTTCAATGATTTGATTTAGCTTTGAACTATGTCAAAGTTTTTGCAAATCAGAATGCACTTGCTATCTTTTATCAAAGGAATCTCAAAATGATTCATTGCAAAATAAGGCCAGAGCAATGCCAATATGACATGAAATTTGCATGAAATCTAGCAAGTTTAAATTACCAAGATGCTTTCTTTTTTTTTCTCATCAAGGCATCGCTTAGACAATACAGAGAATATATCAGAGGATCATTAGTCACAACCTCCTTAATGCCGGCTCCCTGGATAAAAGAATTCGACACCATTTTCCTTCACTTTGAAATGGAAATTTCGAACTTTTTGCGCTGATCGCCCATGACCAGTGGACTTTCCCTTGTTTACAATGGTCAACTGCAGAAGCACATTCCAGTGGATTTGAATTAGATCAAGGTAGTGCAACAAGTTTCGGCTAGGTTTATTTCAATTTGAAGATCTGTGCCATGATACACAATACACATGATTGCTTCACATGACATGTATATGAGGAAGCAGACCCTAAAATTATTCAACATTGTTCAGTAAGAGGATATCGATTATCATCTATCAAGTTAATGCACTGGGATGGAACACATTTATTATGGAAGACATAAAAGAATATGACATCAAAAATCTGTTCTTAAAATTAGCAAGAACGTCTAAAAAGTTCTACCATGTTACATGATCAGAATCAATTTCAAGTGTAGGGCTAAGTATTCCACCACAGATAGAATAAACTTGCAATACATAGCTGAGATATTTCAGAAGTACCTGTCCATGGACATCGGCAGCCAAACCAGTGCTCAGTGGTGCTGCCTTTATCTCGACATCTGAAAGGTGGCGCAGATGCGACAGAAGCCCAGGGGCTTCCTCACTTGAATAAATGTCTTCATGGTTTAATATGACTAGAGAGCATTCCTGAATAAAAATATACAAAGGAATTATATAAGTGAGGTTGAACATAAGGCAAGGCAGGCTTGAATCCATCTATCTAACCATTTCAGAAGCAAGGGTGACACAGTAGTGCAGAAAGTCCAGGACAACATCCATGGAACCATGGGCAGCAATTTCCAAAAGAGAGATGTCATCTATCATAATAGTGATGGAGCCTGTTTTGTATTCTTTTGAGCAGCAAGCTTGAACTGCCCTTCGAATCTTGCTATACAGTTCAACAAAGCCTTGATCACTGGCATTTTCCCCAGTTACACCTGTAACTTAAAAGCACAAACAAACACTTGATAGATGGCTTAAAATGATACAAACTTGCTAAGAAGTTTGAAGCAATGTACTTTTACTTCCCCACTGACCTGGAAATTCTAGCAAATCAATGAAATGTAGCTTATTATTTTTCTTTTGCATGACTAGATTGCAACCCTGTAACAAGAATTACATCAGCTGCAAATTAAGCACCAAGTAATTCAGAGAAAAAAAAACGGCAAGTGAATAATAATATAGTGAATGCAACAGCTTAAAGCCTTAAATATCATGGGATGTCGTGGAAAAAGAGAGTATCAAACCAACATCAACGACAGCTTCTTAACGCAAGCAATGAAGCAGTGGAGTCATACAGATTTTTAGGAGGAATACTAATTCCTTTTTTATTATAAATTTAGGGCTTTCTCACAAAATCCTAACCGTCGTATACAAACAATTTTTTTCTGTAGACATCACATCTTAATTTCACCATTAACCACGCGCATAACCTGTTTGATGAAATGCCAACAAGAGCAGCAGGCATAAAGGAACAACCGAACAAGGATACAGTGCTTAGGGTTTAGGGTACTGACCAGTTTACGAAGAACGCGGTCGTAGTGGAAGAAGGTCTGGGCAACGGCGAGGAATACGACGGCGCCGCCGCAGGCGGCGTTGGCTTCGGAGAAGAGAGCTCGCTTTAAGAGGTGGTGGAGAAGGAAGGCGCCGCTCGTCTCGACGCAGTCCTCGACGAGCACGACGCAGCCAGGAGGCAAGACTCCGGCCCCGAGGCCCATGGCCTCGTCCAAGAGGTTGGAGAACTCGGCCATCGCCTCCTCTCTCGTACCAAAAGATCACCGACTTCAATAGTGCGACTGAATTGGAGCTAAGCTTAACATTTTCTTTTTTCATTTAAATGGATTTTGTTTATTAAATTTTCCCAATATTTGGGAGCGAGAAGTCTTTACATTCACTAATATTTTCCAAATTATTTATATGAAATGTATTAATAAATAATTCCTTATATCTTTTTATTTTCCAAAAATAATTTTTTAATTTATTTTTTTATTAATTTTTTTAAAAATTTATGCTTCGTTGTAAGCTACAAATCTCAAAGCAACTACAATCAACTTTAAGTATAATTATTATCATTAAATAAGGGACAAGAGAAGTACCAATTCTAGCCTCTTCCTATTCAAATGGAGGTTTGATTCTTATGTTTTTATTATTAGATTTTACAAAGATATCAACTAATTAAATATAAATAATAAAATGCCTGATCAATAGCTACCTACAGCTGGAGAGTGGAGAGTCATATCCCTACTATATAATTTTATAATTTTTTATTCTTAATTTATAGCTTTTATCTGTATACAAATTCAAATTCTAAATAGGAAAATATTTGCTCCCTAAGCAAAAATATTCTAAACTCTGCCAACTCATCCTAAATGGAAGCCATCGAACCTTTTTATCATTAATATTAATGGAGGGATTGGGTGAGATTCCATCCCAATTAGGTTTGGTGTGTTACCTATAAAATAATTCTCCATTTGATATGCATTTGAAAATATTAGTTTAGTAGAAGAAAATAACAATTTTTAACAAGAAAATAAATTTTAGTTAGATTTAAAAAATATATTCTTACTTTTCATATAAAATTACAATATTAAGATTTTAGAAATATCCAGAGAGAGAGAGATAGGTTATTGATTCTATAAGTAACTATTAATTTCATGTTAAATTGAGTATTTTGGCATTTGAGTCCTAATAATATCAATTAAACTATAGATAATAATAAGTTTTCATGTCACGGACAATTTTAAAAATGTCAGTAAGTACCTCCCATACGACCAATGAGATCGACTCTAACTTTAAATTATTACTGTGGAGAAAATTATCTGACGATTTAATATAGTAGCTTGATTTAACAGCTTAAGTTGACTTAGTTTGATGGCTCAACGATACGGTGACTTTAAGAAGCCACTCAATAGTGCGGCGACTTAAAATGATGACTCAACGGTACGATGACTTAATGTATTGGTTAAAACTTAATAAAATTTATGTGTCTTTGTACCAAGAAAGTGTTTTGGTGTTTTTTTTTCTCTATCTCAAGCATTCGAGCTCTTAAACAATAAAAAAAATTTCACTTCGTTAAAAATAAATTATCGATTTCAATTTTTCATTAGTGAAGTGTAAAAGTGTATTTAATTACAAAAAATTATTGATAAATTTATTTATTTTGGTTTCTCTCTCTAGACTAGAGAGAGAGAGAGGGGGGGAGGAGCTTCCTCTTTATTTCCTATCACTCTTCTCTCTCTCTCTCTCTCTCTCTCTCTCTCTCTCTCTCTCACTCCATTGCCAGCTTGAAGCCGACGAGCTCAAATAGTGGAGTTGGTGAGAAAGGAAGGAGGAGATGGGTTGCTTCCCCTGCACCGGAGAGCCGAGCAAGAAGCCCAAAGACAAGGAACAGATCTCACCTTCCTTAGGTACTCGGAATCCTGTTCCATTTGCGCGGCTTCTTTCTCTAAATTTTGCTCTTTCGGATGCTGTCTTGAATCCAAGGGTGTTGATCGAATCAATGTATCGTGAGATTTTTGGTTATTAATCTTTTTCCGGTTCTTGCCATTTGATGAGTATTTGATTATTTGAGCTCAAAGTTAGGGTTTTTCTAAGGGTAATTAGTTGATCCAAGTGATTTAAAATAGGATTCTTGGTTGTTCCCTAAAGGGATCGTTAAAATATTCTCTTTTGTGGTTTCTATCTTATATTTTCGGCCAATTGATCGGTTTTTCGATCAGCTATGTCTATCGCTGTCTTGTCCTTCGAATCACAAATTATTGGATTAGATTTCACCTCATAGAATAGTACTGAAGAGATAAAAAGAGAAGTATCTGAAAGGTCTTATCAAAGTCATCTCCTTTGGGCTGTTTTAATTGAGAATAAAATTTTGAACCTTTCTTCATTATATTATTACCAATTTATTTCTTTTTTCCCCATTTCCGGAATGGCTATTATTTTTGGCACCATTTAATTTTCCTTATGTTCTTGAATTTGTTACTGGTTATGCCCCTGTTATATGTTTTTCTTTGTTCTTTTGACAGAGAAATCAAAATCCAATGGTTCAGTGGAAGTTAAGAAGCAGAGCTCACTAGAGGCAAAGGAGATTTCAAACAGTGGATCAGAGCACATTGCTGCTCAGACATTTGCTTTCCGGGAACTGGCTGCGGCAACCAGGAATTTTAGAGCTGATTGCCTTTTAGGAGAGGGAGGGTTTGGCCGAGTATATAAGGGCAGGTTGGAAAGTATCAACCAGGTGGGCTTGTATATCTTTTGCTTCCTTTTTCTCTTTATTTGTTGTTGCCATGTGCCTTTCTTAGCAAATTGATGAGGACACTAAAATTTGAAAATAAGAAGATTCTTTGCATTTTCCCTAAATAATATGATTTTCATCGCAAGATATCCAATATCTAGTCTTATATTTTGGTAATATTCTGATTACTTAACTTGTTTTTTAGATAATTATTTGCTTTTTGATAAGTCTGATTGATAAGGCGCTAACATGGCATATCTATTGGTATTATGGATAGGTGGTGGCGATAAAGCAGCTCGATCGTAATGGACTGCAAGGAAACAGGGAGTTCCTTGTTGAAGTTCTGATGTTGAGTTTACTCCACCACCCTAATCTTGTTAACTTAATTGGTTATTGTGCTGATGGAGATCAAAGGCTTTTGGTTTATGAATACATGCCGCTAGGATCTTTGGAAGATCATCTCCATGGTACAATACTTCCTACTGCTAGATTGTTATGAATACATGCTGCTAGGATCTCCATGTTGACATATTTTTCTTTATGCTGACATTAGTTTACTTGCAATTACCTTGTCTGAATCAGACCCTTCACCAGATAAGAAGCGGCTCGATTGGAATACGAGGATGAAAATAGCTGCTGGGGCAGCTAAAGGATTAGAGTATTTGCATGACAAAGCCAGTCCCCCTGTCATATACCGTGATTTAAAGTGCTCTAACATTTTGCTTGGAGAGGGATATCATCCCAAGTTATCTGATTTTGGCTTGGCAAAGCTTGGTCCTGTTGGTGATAAAACTCATGTTTCCACGAGAGTGATGGGTACATATGGTTATTGTGCTCCTGAATATGCAATGACAGGACAGTTGACTCTAAAATCAGATGTTTATAGCTTTGGTGTTGTTCTTTTGGAGATCATCACTGGAAGAAGGGCTATTGACAATTCTAGAGCCACTGGGGAGCACAATCTAGTTGCATGGGTAAGAGATAACTACTTTTCTACTCAGTGATGCATCCAAGTAACTCTATCACTTGTTTAAAGTTATTCAAATATATTGTTCATGAGAAACAGAATATCGTCTACTTCTTTTTTTGTCAGTATGAAGTAGTAGTTAGTCATCTTTTCTTACGGAAAATCACCTAATCTGAGATCATCAGTTTTGAAGCTCATAAGATGAGTACGACACATGAACCTTGATGTCATTTGAAGGGCAAATCCTTTTCCAAGGTTATTTTCAATTCCTTTCGTTATTTCCTTTTCTGTTTTAGCAATTGTAAGTTGTTGGAAGTTGCTTTCTTCTCTCTTTTGCCTCATCCAATAGAATTTAACAGGTTGGAATGTAATTGATGCAAGTCATCTTTACTCTTCACTTAATTATTGACCCTCACTATACTATCAAATGAAAGACTGCATAGAATTTCTAGAGAAAGTGGCAGGTTTTCCACTTTCTTTTCTCATTCCAGTGTAGAGCTATGCCCATGTGACATAAATATGCTTGTTTTCTGCTACTCTCAGGCACGGCCCCTCTTCAAGGATAGGAGGAAGTTTCCCCAGATGGCGGATCCAGCACTTCAGGGCCAGTATCCCTCGAGGGGTTTGTACCAGGCACTCGCTGTTGCTGCAATGTGTGTCCAGGAGCAACCTACTATGAGACCTATGATAGCTGATGTTGTTACAGCTCTCACTTATCTTGCATCCCAGAATTACAATCCAGAAACACAACCCAATCAGAGCACCTCTCGTTTGACAGCTCCCGGTACGCCTCCTCGGACAAGGAGGGACATTTGATAAGAAACCAAGCAGTGTATCTGAAAAAAGAGACCAGTTTGAGGACACTAGACTGAAGCAGTCTGATTCTCTGCTCAAAATGTTCCAAAGTATTAACAATCCTATCATACAAGAATCAAGGGAGATTTTGCTACGTGCTTCAGCATAGTGCGTCCGTCGGAGTTGAGCTATCCGGCATTCTCCTTCTCACCGGCATTCTGGTCTCTGGACGTTCAATTTTGTCATCCTGCGTGATTTACTTCCATATCCTCTTAAGAGAGTGCCTTTTGATTTTCTTGTACATGTGGTCTTCAATTCTTGTATTTATGGATTCGAGTCAAACTGTTGAGTTATATTCATATATATATATATATATATATATATATATATATAGTATTGCCTCTAAATAGCAAATAGCATCTTGTTCTTATTGTGAAATATTCTACTAGACCCAAGTTTTGTGTTCGTATGGTGGCACATTACAAGCACAGTGATTTGATCTGATTAATATTTTAGGCAGAAATGTAGTAAAATTAAGTCTAGATCTTTTTAAAATTTATTAGACTTCCTAATAAGCAAATATACTAATCATTCACAAACCTCATAGCAATCAATTATGCAAGGCTTAATTGCCGCTGACATCTACCACTTTAAAATTAGGTAAATAACCCGTACGGACGTCCTAATAAGGGAACCTTGGCATCTAATAAAACACGAATTGATCCATTAAAGCGGTACGGATGTCCTAATAAAAAGATAATTAAACTTTGTCGGTAGGATAATGGAGGCCACTCCTAGTGTTTGACCTAGCAGTGAAGTGTCGGCTCTCAGGGCCAAAAATGGAAGTCTGTGATCCCCGTTGTGATTAGTATATATTTTTCTTGCCATCTTTGGCTACTGTTAAGCATAATGTAGATAATTATTGCTGTTTATTAGGATTATTTTAATTTTGGCAGGATCAATCATATTATGAGCATGATTAGTTCTTATCAAAGATTATGTATTCAAAAAAAAACTCCCAATAAAGACCGGTAGATTTTTAATGCCCGGTCAGTTTAGGCATTCATCGAATTTGCACCACCGCATTAATCACATGTTCTGAGACTTTCTGGTGCAGATGATAATTTATATTGTGTAATGTGTATAATCGATGCATTGGTGCGGAATTAGATTCTCCAAACTCTGGCCCATAATTCAAACCCTCTGGCCTAGCCCTAGAAAAGAAAAAGTAGGCCCATGGGCTTTTGCTTTCTACCCACCCCAAGATCTCACATTTCCTTTTGTACTACTCTTTGGGAACCAATTCAAACTAAAGAAACATTGCACTCCAAAAAACACTAATAAACTATCACTATCAATCCCAATTTGCTCCCAGAAAAGTGAACTACAAACGAAGGTAGAGAATATGACATGTAGATCAGTACAAAAGAAACTATTGGAGCTGTCTCTCCTCTCATGCCAAAGCAATGTAGCACAGTATATTTCACTCAGGTTCACATGTCTTGGATGTTCTCCTAACACCCAACTCGTGAGCAGAAAAGTGGCACAATGGCCCATGATTCCAATGCCTTTTCCCCCACTGCACTTGATTCTTTGTTATAATTTTTTACCAAACTAGCCATCTTCTGAACCTTTTTTATTTATTTACTGAGATAGATTATCACTCAAATTTACTAACAAAAGAGATTTATTTTACTATAGCCATCAATAAAATGTTAAAAAGTCTAGAGTTTTATATAAATAGATGAAGTACTAACAAGTTTAATGTCTTATTCATATATAAGACGTGAATCTGATTAGTGTTTTATGTACGACAAAAAAACCAATTATTAAGACATTGATTTAGTTGAATCTATTAATATATATTTGAAAAATTATAAATAAACTGCTGATAAGTTTAACATTTTATTGATATAAACCATTGATGTAATTATAGTTTTATTTCGTTAACTTATACATATAAACGCCGAACTTATTAGCGTCTATATCAAAAGTAAAATAGATTTTTATATTAAATTATATCGATAAAAATAATTTGAGATGATGCTAATTTGGTCCAAAACTCTTTCTTTGTTACATTACAAGTAGCAAGTAGCAAGTAGCAAAAGAGACTCTTTATCTTTTGTCCTCTCCCCTGTCCTAGAAATCACATGATCCTTCCACATATTTCTGATACTATGGGACCCAAATTGGCCCAAATGGGGATATATATATATGATGAGGTATAAACATTATCACTTGTGTGAGTCTTTGAGTAGAAGCAAAGATAAGTGGCATAAATAATCCATCCAGCATTTCATCTAATCATGGTGTGGTGTGTCATGTAGATAAGAGAAAGTGGCACTATGGGAAAGGATACAGAGTAATCATCTCCTCATGTCTTAATTTGTATAATAATATCCTACATGGTATCATTATATGATATACTTTTTTTAAAATAAAATACTTATAGTACTAACTAAAGTATAACTTCAAATGCTTCAAGATCTTTAAACATACAATTGTTGGATTTTGATGATCCAATTAATTCTCATTTTTGGGAATTAGTAAATCCATTTGAATGAGGGTAATTTTGTCATTTAAAAAAAATAAATTAGTCTGCAAAAATCGAGGGTAAAGCAGCAATTAAAGCAAAAGGTTAAAAATGAACCGCATTGGCAGCCTTGGAATCTAAGCATTAGACCGTCCTCAGGAAATTCCTACATCCGGTAGTGTAGGGAATCCTCTCTTGAGCTTGGGTGCAAGTTATGACACCAAGCAACTGGTTGACTACTACACACCAAATTCACGTGTCAAGGTCGCTCCACCCCTAGACTTTATTAATTACACCCTATTGTATACGTTTATTACAGTTTGCACCCTATATTTTAAAAATAAATTAATTCGCCCCCGTATATTTTTTAATAAAATAGAGTTGAATACATCTTGCCTTATTATTTTATTTTGTACTAAAATTATTTTAACTTCCTGAAATCTTATATTACTCTGTTTCTATTTAATAAACGTGATTATTTAGTGATTCAAAAATAAAAGTATAAAGAGGTTGTAAGTTTTTTTGAAATTTTGGCAGGATATTTAATAATTATAATTTAATCAAAAGTATTTAGTAAGGTAAATTTTTTAATTAAACCAGTAAAAAAAAAATCAAAAGTCGCCCCGAGTATTAGTAATTAGGTTTAACGAAATAGTAAAAAGATAGGGTGTTAAATGAAAAGGTCCTGTTTGTTTTTTAATGTTACAAATTTCAAAACTCAGGAGTGGGGGCCCACACGAATGACGATGCACCTGCGGCACAGTATACCGCTACGCGAAGGGAGGCAGAGAGGGAGAGTAAAAAGACACCAACTGTAATAAAAGCAGGCCGACTAACTTCCCCTTTCCTGAGCGAGCCCCTTATCATCTCTTCTTCACATCCAATGCTCTTCTTGGTTTTGCCTCATTCCTCTCCGAAGTACCCCATACTTGAATCCAACGAAGGCCTGAGATGGTTCTTAGATTGGAGTCTAAGATGCCCAAAAACCCGATGCTAGCTTCAAGTACCCAATGCAGGTACAATCTTTTGGTTAATTTATTTGTATGTATATTGGTTTATTTTTTTTACTCCTTTTACTTTGATTCTAGTAGTGATGGTGGGTGAATTCTTTTTTAGAGGGAAGGAAGTAGGGAAAGGTGGTGATGATGGGTTTAAGACTGTAGATTGTTTGAGGGGAAGATTGCTTGCCGAGAGAGTGGCCTCCAAAGCTGCTAAGGATGAAGCAGAAGGAATGGCCAAAAGGGTACATTTTCATTAGTATCATTCTTCTTCTTCTTCTTCTTTTGAAAAAAAGTTCTTTTTGTGATGTGGGCTCTCTTTGTTTCATCTTTTTATTGTGTTATTTTGTTGATTTGATGCAGCTGGATGAGTTGGAGAAGAATCTGGCTGACGAGATCAAATGGAGGAAAAGAGCTGAGAGGAGGCTCAAGCATGCATTGAGGAAGCTGGAATCTTTGAAGGTTTTGGATGGTTTTGGAAAATTGGATCTCCCGGAGAGTTCCGCGGGATCTTCATCTTCCCAATTCTTGTTGGGTCTTCGGATAGTGGAGGAAAACAAAGCTGAATCTTTGATGGTTGATTCGGGGCAATTTGGCTGCTTTGAGGAGGCGAAAGCGACTTCGAGATCTCTTGATTTGACGATGGTTGATGCTATGCGCAGTTCGTCGTCTGATGGTTCTTGTCATCAGTTGGTTTCTCAAGATGGGAGCTGGTATTCAGTTGGCACTGCACAATCTCATAACAAGGAGGAACCTCATCGAGATAAGGCCATTGAAGATTGCAGTCAAGAGGAAATTCTTGATTCAGTGAGGTGTGTATAGAGGACCTTTACTATTTCCTGATCTTGATGTTGATCTCACTAGAAATTCTTAGTTAATTGATTTCCTAATCATTTTGATGAGAGATTTTGAAGTATTTAGTCAGAATGGGCCGAAGAGACTATTAGTAGAGACATTGTTCCTTATTTACATGCTTTCTTTTGCAGACTCACATAATCATAATTCTTTTGCATCTTTACCATTGCATTTAGTTTTGTAGAAGTCCATTCATGTGTGAGGCGATTTGGACTTTAGACATAATGGGGGAAGTCTGGTACTCAAATATAGATCAGATTGCCATGTAACAAGGGAAGTAATCAAGGTTTATAGACAAATTACTTCACTGAAATGGAGAGAGACCTGAATCATGCTATTCAAAAAAGTTATATATACTTGCATCTGTTGAAACATAGGATATTTCTCTGCTTTTGTCATAGAATGTGAAATCCATATCTTTCTCCAGTGGTTGGCTGCACAGATGAGCCTAAATTACTAGATGACGTGAACTACTTTTGGCACAATTTTCTGACTGATGCAATATCGATGACATATATTTCTTACTGCACCAGCATATGTACTCATATTCCGTATGTGCTATTCACTCCTCTTGCTGCCTAAACAGACTGTTTGGCTTTATAACATGCCTATTTTACTCTGCATGTGTTGCTTAAACAGCTTTCGGCATGTCATGAATCCTCCTATTTGGGACAAAGCAAATAACAACTTGTATCAATTTAGTCAGGGCCTAATTTTTGTCTTTAATAATTTGGGTGTGTGGAAGACGGGTACATGCTTTATGAAATATAGAGTAGACTTCCATGATTAATATACCTCAGCAGAATGGTCAGACAATGACAAATAAACATGCAGCGATAGATAGAGGATAATCATATTCAACCCATGTTATTAATAGTGTATGCAATGAAGAGACTGTTATGGTTGATTGATGAATAGCTCATGTGCGTGCATATATTATATTTTCTTCTTGTTCACATCCTCAACTGTCTTGTTACTACAATTGAGTATTATAAGGAAGGAGAGCACATTCTTTTCCTTTTGATTTCAAATGAAGATGACATATAATGAGCACCAAAATGATAAATTCACATCCGAAACTTAATCTTTCTAGGTGTTTGAATTTTCCTGTGACGGTGTATCTTCTATGTGTAGAACTTACTTTTTGCATGTCAGAGAGAGTCCCATTTGCTGATCATTTTAAGATGATCTCTTATCCTCCATGACTTGAAATTTGTGTGTTTTTTCCCTGAGCTCAAATAAATTTATCAGCTGTAAAATGACATAGGTAGCACTTGCTTTAACCTGGAAGATTGTTTAATTGCAATTCTGAACTGATGCTACAATCAAAAAAATCTTATTTGGATACATATGCATATAGTATGCATATCTCTTTTTTTCTCCATCCTAGTTATCTTATTATTGTAATGAGAAATGAAATGTCTTCTTACACTGAAAATGCATTAAATAGGTCATATAGTGGTAAAAAGTATCATTCTATAGAACTGTGTTATTTCTGCATCTAGTCCATACTCCAGAGTCATTTGTGACTTTTATCACAGCCAACATGATCCTAAATACAGCAACAATAATCCCAGGGAATGATTGAGAAATCTAATTAATTTTCACTTAAAATTTGCAAGTATCATGTGAATCAAGTGAGCATGCTTTGTGTTACTTTTCAGTGGTATCAAGCAAACAAAGGCAGAAAGATCACTAATGCATACTTTGATCCAGGCAACAATCTGTCTGCAGTAGTTCACCAGAGACAATAGAAGAGCAGACTGAACACGACGAGAATAAGCTGGCAATAGTCCCAGTAAGTGTGCAGCTGAATGTCGAGGCCCATAGACCAAAGATCAATAATGACGTGCAGGATGTTCTTCTTGCTTTACGACAAGTCAGAGAGCAACTAAGGTACTCGCTTCAGAGATCTGACATATACTCTCATAAGGAGCTTTTTGGACAGTGAAGAAGACTCCCATCTAGCACTTGGCCTATACAATATATCCTCTCATCAGTCATTACTATAATGTGGAAGAAAGTATAGTGAAGTCTAGCTTCTTTATAAGGTTATCTCTTGGTTTGTGCTTCTGTTTATGAGTTTTGGTGCATAATAAAATCCGTATCATCCAGAGATTGATTGTTTTATACTATGAATTGTGATACTTTTATCAACAACAATCAACAAGAGAGTGCTGTTAAAAAGTGAAAGATTCTTGATGTCAGTTTTCAAATATAAATAAATATATATTGATAGCTTTTAGGTTTGGCTTAATTCACTTCGTTGCCACCAAAAGAAGATATAGCCTGTTAACGATATATAAGGCAACTCGCTTATCAATATAACTTGGTCCACAGATTACCCAGTCATTAAACAATGAGAGGAAAAAGAGGAAGAACAAGAAGAGAAGAGCAAAAGTTGGCTTAAAAAGTGGGGTTGTTACCCTACCACCATCCCTAATTTGATTCGTTCAGACCAAACTCACCACCCCATAAATAAAAAGGAAGAAATGGGAAAAAGAATTCCAGAACAAAAACGCCATCGAAGACAGCAAAAAGGAAGCAGAGCAGAAACACAACACCCCCCACCAACTGTTTGTTTTATTCTCCCAGAGAAAAAAGTATAGAAAAGAAAAAAAAATTATATAGTATCAAAAGGGGAAGAGAAATAGAGGAGAAGTGACGACCAGCCTTCCTTCTCTTACTTACTTCCTTTTTGTTCACAATTTCCACACGGTTTTCTTCCAATCCGACGAGCGCTCGCGGTAATCTCCCAAACCCTTACCTTTCGTGTTCCTCGTTGAAGTTTTCAGTGCTCCGCCGCCACAAAAGGTGACTCCTTTCCCCTTCCATGGATCAAATCCCATCTGGGTTTCTCTGGGTCGGTTAATCTCGTCGGTTTTAGCTACAATCCTGTGTGGAATCGAGGAGAAACTGGAAGGCGGATTGGGAATTGGACGATTTGATTGCTGGGTTTTTCCTATGAGGAGATGGCGATGTCCTCCTCGTTGATGAAGATTGTTAGCCCATGTTGGAAACCTCCGCAGGAGCGCAGAGAAGACGATGTTGGGTCCGGGAGGGGAGGTGGTAAAGCCGATGGGCTCCTTTGGTATAAGGATCTTGGCCGCCATGCGTGTGGGGAGTTCTCCATGGCGGTGGTGCAGGCAAACAATTTGCTAGAAGATGGAAGCCAGATCGAGTCGGGGCCGCTGAGCTTGGATGAGGCGGCGCCGCCTCAGGGGACGTTCGTTGGGGTCTATGATGGCCATGGTGGGCCGGAGACCTCAAGATACATCGTCGAGAACCTATTTTGCAATCTGAAAAGTATGGATTTCTCTTTCTTATCGTGGATTTAGTTTTCGTGATCGGCTAGTATATTATTAGATTTTAATGCAGCTAAAGAACTTGTAGTATTAAGTATTCTTAGCACGGGAAGAGTTTATGACTACCTGGTCTATGTCCATTGAATTGATGTTTATGTTTGGCATGGTATATAGGATTATCTGCGGCATTTCTAGAAGGTAATATAGAAATGAGGGCAGAAAGAGAAAGAACTTTTCAACAAAAATTTGTGTGAGAAAGATATAAGTTCGAAAAATACATGGATAATATTACAAAAGGTGGGGGACTTGAGAAAAGAAGTGATTTGTCCAGACATAGTCGCAGATACTTCATCACATCAATGGTGAGGGAGTACGAGAATCCTGTTTACTGTACTAGATCTACACAATCCAAAGCACTAACATGGTCTCTGGCTAGATGCTAAGAGGATATGTAGCTGTTATAAGATGTCATGGAACAAGTTCTGATTCTCCAAACCACTTGAGCTTACAGTGAGAAGGAAAGAGACAACTTCTCTTTTAAACTTTCAGTTATCCATGCTTACAGTGGATAGTGGATTACCTGTCTATTCCCTTTGAAATATTAGAATAATATTGAAAAAATTTCATTGAATATTTTGTGACACGGATAATCATTTTTCATTTGCTTGGTTTATTGTTGTCAACAATAGTTTGTTGAATATTGCTTATTGGATTTTCTATATTTCTACAAGATTAATGTGAGAGCTTCTATTCACTTAAGAGTTCCAGATTGTGGAGCATGACCAGAAGTTTGCTAAATTATGGTTAACAATCTTATTCCTTTTCCACTTGCTTTTTGAGTTTATCTAAATGGTTGTATGTGTAGCAACAATTCCTTGTGGTAATAATTGTTTCTACCTTGCAGAATATGCTACGGAGCAGAAAGGCATGTCTTCTGATGTAATACACAAAGCATACTCTGCTACTGAAGAGGGCTTTCTCTCTCTGGTGAGAAAGCAATGGGTCACCAAGCCTCAGATTGCCTCAGTAGGTGCATGCTGTTTGGTTGGTGTCATCTGCGATGGGGTTCTCTATATTGCAAATGTTGGAGACTCCCGTGTTGTTCTAGGAAGATTGGAGAGAGGTATTAGGGAGGTCACAGCTGTGCAGATGTCATCAGAGCACAATGCAAGCATTGAATCTGTGAGAGAGGAACTGCGTTCATTGCATCCAGATGATCCACAGATTGTGGTCTTAAAACACAAGGTCTGGCGTGTCAAGGGAATTATACAGGTAATTCCTTTTGTGAACTCGTCATTGGCAATTGGATCTTAAACTGTTTGGTTATTCCACGAACATTTTCTTCTTTTAATTTTCTTTTGTCGCTTTATCATAAGATCTTGGGATTTGACTTTTACTTTTACTTTTGTAGTACTTTGTTTTTTGCATGCAGCTATGAAATTCTTTTCCTCTTATCTCTTGTATGCAGGTTTCAAGATCTATTGGAGATGCTTATTTGAAAAATGCAGAGTTTAACCGTGAGCCTCTATTAGCGAGGTTTCGGCTACCTATGCCCTTCCATAAATCAATCCTTAGTGCTGAGCCATCAGTACTGACTCATAAACTTTGTACAGAAGATCAATTTTTAATATTTGCATCAGATGGTCTATGGGAGCACCTGAGCAATCAAGAGGCAGTGGATATTGTTCAGAACTCACCTCGCAGTGTAAGATACCTTTCAACTGTACTTTGATTTCCCAGATACTGTCAATAGTGGGATAGAATCTGTGTATTATATCTGTGTTTTTTTGAGATGGTAATTATGGGTGTAGTTCCTTTTTCTTCTCAATTTGTGGGTACTTAGCCATTCAAACATTACTCGTTTAAAGTAAAACTACTCAGTTTTGTTCTCACAAGACTCTAGAGGTTCCTTTTTTTTTTCTTTCTTTCTTTTTTTTTTTTTTTT
Source organism: Typha angustifolia (assembly GCF_048772165.1). Taxonomy (NCBI): domain Eukaryota; kingdom Viridiplantae; phylum Streptophyta; class Magnoliopsida; order Poales; family Typhaceae; genus Typha; species Typha angustifolia. Next base: position 739,615 of record NC_133252.1, on the reverse strand, counting down.
GGGTGCGGGGGGAACTGTAAATCAAACTCTAGAGGTCATGCATCACCCAGGACTTCTATATCCCATATTCCAACTCGGTACTTCATGCTTAAACTTTTGCATCCTAAGTAGGACGTGTGATTGTTACAAATTATTACTGAAATCATGTAACAATGCAGGGTATCGCGAGGAGACTTGTAAAAGCTGCACTGCAAGAGGCAGCGAAGAAAAGAGAAATGAGATACTCTGATCTGAAAAAGATTGATCGTGGGATTAGGAGACATTTTCATGATGATATCACTGTCATAGTTCTATACATTGATGCTAACTTGACGAGTAAGAACTTCCACCACAGTCCTGTGCTTTCACTGAGGGGAGGCGGAGTTTCGCCATCGGTGCCCCAGTTCTGAAATTCTAGAATTCTTCAAAGTTCCCTCCCTCTTTTCTGGAATTTTTCTTGCTTCTATTAGCTTGAATCCGGGTATTCTTTCTTCAGGCTGCTACCAGGAACTGATTAAATTCAAGTGTGTATGTTCACAGAGACTACAGCATATTTTTTTCCATTTATGGTGCCATATTCCAACTAAAACTGTAAAGTAATCCCAATTTTGAGACCATCAATTACCAATTTATAATTGTTCTACATGTACGTCGTACTCAGTAACAACTAGCTTAGGTATGGTTGTATTTGTAGATCTGCATACTTGGCTCAGTTCATCATCAACAGACAAGGATAGTTAAGGACTGAAAGCTTGTTCTTATCTTATACAAAATTTCATTAAAATATATGTAAATCTATGATTGTAAAATAAAATTTATAAATAAATATTTCTTATCCACCAACTAATCAAACCCACCTTTTGGAGGCTCTTTTTACTACTCAAAGACGACTATAGTCAACAAAATTACATGTTCCATTACTTCATCATTCGACTGCCAAGGCAAAGTTTATGGAGTACCAAGACAGCAAGAGCATCCACAAATGAAATGCCAAATGCCTAGTGATGAAATCACCAATATAACCTCCAAATGTAAACCAACAGTTTAACTGTTCTGCTTAGATTTGTTAAAAGACTAACTACCTGTTAAAACAGCTCTGTTTACATGTATAGAGGACAATGGTAGCTTCCAAATCAACTTACATCTCCCTACTACACAAGTCATCACTGGTTAATAGTACATCAGAACTGAACCGACTAAAATTGTCATATTGTCATAATAGCATTCTACAAGTTATGAGATGGTGCCTCTATACGTCTCCCTTCCCCTGAGTGCACAACAAGGAGCCTCCATAGAGCTAGGGAATAAATATACAAGCACATTGATACCTGCCGAACAAAGATTCATGAGGAACTTCGGGCACAAGCTTAAAAAGGAAATTAATGTGGCAGTTCCATTTCTTATGATGCAAGTTTTTTGGTGACCTGGAAGCACGAGAGTTGGGGGTTTTACCTTGACAAATATCTGATCTGAATCCCATCATACATTACTAGCCACCGTTGCTGCCTTCTGCTTCAAATCACAAACAGAATGAAAAAGAAAAGGAAGAGTAAGAACTCAAAGAAGAAGCTAAAGCTTTGATTCCTTGATGACCGAACCATGTGAAAACCTACCTGTTCAAATTCATCCTTGCCATTTGCTTGAGACGAAGCAGTAGATGCCTCCCCAAACCTGGAAATGGTATAAAGATGTTCAGTGGAGCCTCCAAATTACCAGCAGTTACAAATGGCATGACTTTGGTTCGATGAACACAAAGCAAAACAATCAAATACTGGTCCATTCACCTGGCAGCTCTTGCCTTTCTTTTTTCTTCTTCCAGACTATCAATCTTGGGGGTCTGTGCAAATCTGGCTAACCGTGCCTTCTTCTTTGCCTCCTCATCAACTGTGGAGTGAGTGGCAAGTCCAAACCTAAGTAAATGACATGAAAGAATAAGGCCAAGAAAATTGTCTAGAACAGTGTCAATAACCTACTGGTTTTAAAAGCATATGTTAGTAGGCATTGAAATTCAGAGTTATAGCTTAGTACACTAACGACTACAAAAAGTGCAATATATACCTCTCAGCCCTGGCCTTTCTTTTCTGGTCCTCCAATTGTCCTGTACCGGGAGTTTGATGCAAGGTGGATCCGGTCCCAAACCTGGAGATGAGATGTATCAGTCCAAAACAGATAAAGTAAGCTTTAAAACTTTCAAGGGCCAGTTTGTTTCAGGAATAATAATAATAAAGGGATAGGTGTGAGTTAAAGGTGGCATTTTGGTTCTTACGGGATCATCAAACTAAAAGCATTGAACAGGAACCAGAATGATTTCTTATTTGAACAACTATCACTCTTTTATAACTCTATCTCTCTCCAATCAAATATTACAGCTATCAAGCACAAGTCCAAGTTGAGCAAATACCATAAGCATCTGTCCCCTTAATCAGGAAGTGAGAATTCTTCCTGAGACGACTGCCAGAAACAAAAATCACTATAATCATCATAGTTATCCAACATAACTTGTCTACGCCACAATCCAAAGTCACAAAGGCTCCAATTGGAGCTGATAACAACTTCTATACCCAGTTCCAACTTACTGTCACCACCCTAACAATCAAAACACTAACCCAAAGCAATTTCAGGAAAGACAGAAGCCCATAATGCCCAAAGTCCAACTGAATATATTCTAACGCAAGAATACATAATATTAGAAGTAACAGTACCCATATCTCACCTAACAGACAAATAATTCAAGTTAATGTTCTGTATCTCTAGTAATACCCGCTAATAAAAATCATAATCATCAGATCGGAATTACATTGTTACTTCTCGAACATAAATATCATAAGGGGACCCAGAACTCCAATCTAGTAAACAGAAAAGAAAGAAGGAAAAAAAAAACCCACCACCTACCTCTGGGCGCGAGTGTTGCGCTTCTCCTTCTCGGATAGCATCACCGGCATCCCGAACCGCTCCGCTCGACGCAGCTTCTTCTGGACGTCAGTCTCCTCACCGGTCTCAGCAGCTGCGGCGAGGGAGACGGCGACTGGCTGGGTCATTTGCTTCTCTCCAGCCTCCAATTCTCCTTCCTTCTGCGGCTCTCCGGTGCCCTCCGAATTCTGGACCGAGATCGGAGTGGGGGAAGGAGGAGTAGCGTTCCCGTCATGATCCATTGCCGGCGCCGTCGCCGACGAGGAGGGATCTAGGGTTTTCGAGATGTGATGTGGTCTTCGAAGGTTGCTTGGCCTCGGGGAAAGGTGCGGCTCGTTTCGGGTGTATCGTGGGTAAAATGTCAAAGTATTCGACGCGAATGTCGGATCCAATCGAGAGTAGATCCGCCTCCGAAGTCTAACCCGATAATCTTAAGACTAATGGGAATTTTTCATTTCACACCCTCCTTTGTGTTTGTTTCAATTTATGCCGCCTTCTTTTCATTATTAGTAGTTCAACTCTGTACTTCTCATTGGATCAGATAAGTGTCTTCAGAAAAATAAAAATATATATATTACATTGTGCATTATACTCCAAGAAAATAGATAGATAAACCACAATAAAAACAAAACAGAATGTTAAAAGGGAACAATGGCAAGGAATAATATTAGGCCAACTAAAATCTTGCATATGATAAAAAATAAAAAAAAAGGTAGTTTATGTACACAGAATTTTCACACATATGTCACTTAGAAATCGTTCATACATGCAAGGAACATGACTCTTGGGGTAGAAACAAGTCGTGTTCCTTGAATCACAATTCGGTCAACAAACATCGACACACTGAGAAACAAAAATATGTTTTGCTTAACATCATACCAAAAGTACAATTCAGAAACTTGAAATGCAATTCTCAGCTACCGTCGCGGATTATTGTGAAGGTTTCTGAGACAGATGATAGAGTTTAAGATCGGACCTAGATGCAAGTAGAAGAATGATGAGAGCAAAATTTTTTTTTTTTTTATTGACGAGCTTTCAGTCATCCAACATATTTGAGAGCATAAAGTCTAGACTAGCAATCAGACAGTAATATTGAGGCTATGGCTAGTTCTGGCAATAGAGGTGATGTATACTACCACTGCTGCAGATTAAAAGAGTAACCTGCTGATATGACTTAATATATACATATGTCAGTTATGTATATATTAAATTTAAAGACCTTAGTTGAACGAAAACTTGATTAATTAATATTAAATATCTAATCCAGAAAACAATTATGATCAATTACATCCTTGAATTAAAATTTATGAAGAACTGAAACTGATCAACTTAAACCGATATCTTTCACAACTGAGAAGAGCTGAACCAATCGCAAAAATATAACTCAAAAAGCCAAAAAAGAAAAACATCACCATAACTACTCAAAAAAGAGCTTACTGACCACTTGATTCACTGCCCGACCGCATGCACATCTCATCTGGGGAAGTCTATAGTTCACGACGACCACTTGATCCTCTAGCACCCATGCCTCACAACTTCTGATCATTTCTGCTTTGGATCACCCACAGCTAGCCCATGCCCTGCAAAAGAAAGTCTCCATTAGCCTACCTTCATATATACCTAGCCCCAGCTCCCCATAGTAACAGAAGTGTCAAAGGATACTCACCTGACACATAATGCTACTGACATTCCTTAAGCTACTTTGGTGCCATAACTTGCACCACGAGGCAAATTAAAAGTGCTAAATATCAAGAAATAAACTTTTTACTTGCTGGCTTATACATAGATGGCAGGAAAGTAACTCTATTTTGAATGTCTTTTCACGCAAAGATGCGGATGGCAATGTTTTACTAGATTTTTCTAAATCACAGATCTGGAATTAACAAATTCTCATATGCATAAAATGCCTATTTGACAAGGTCGCTATACATATATATGCACACATGATAACAATGTTGTCTGTCTTAGAGACATATGACAATTCTTGAGGTCGTATCTGCAAATTAAGTTATAGAGGGCCCTTTATGCAAATTCTAAACCTTTGTATAGGGCATACATGTAAACGTGAGAGCTTACATGAAATGATATGGTGTCATGTTGTGTAACTCTAAGAATATGGTCTTAAAATTGGACGTCTATTCAGTTATCTCCTGATTATCCATCTATCAAGCTAGGATGTGAAAGTAAAAGCAGTAAAAAGCCATGAAATGATATGCTGCAATCTGAACATTTTAATGAACCTTAATCATGTCTGGTAGTTCTCACAGAGAATTACTAATAACACCACTAAAAGAGTACTAGTGCCATTTTATAGTTCATCACTGCTACAAACTGTTATCCCTAAAAAGGCTATAAATCAGCACTCAAAATAGAAACGAGAAATCTTCTAAATTGTATGAAATCCTAATTACACTAGCAAAGGTCCAATACGACAACTATTGCAGGTTAACAAAATCTAATTTAAACTACTCTAAAATAAATAAATTAAAGCTCTGATCAGATATAGAATTGAATTAAACCATATCATATTACAGTTTTCAGATTTTTAGCAACCATGAAATCATCGCCTACTTTACTTATAAATACGGTTGTTGCAACTGCCAAGAAAATAACTTAATCAGATATCAGAATTTCAATTTAAGAAATATTCCAGTAAGCAAACAGCACAATCCATGTACAGTTCAGACTTTACATGCATGTTACCAAATATATCCCAACATTTACCCCTTAATTTTTCTCATTGATCTATTTGTTTAAATTAGTACAAAGAACAGGAGTGTAGGAGCAAGGAAAACACATCAATGAAAGCCGCATATTCCAGTAATAAGCATTCTAAAAAATGTTTAGCAACACTTAAGGATATCTTTCTGAAATCTTATATTACCGAAACTGGTGCTGCCAAATAAACAGCACAAAAAAATAAACAGACTCCTCATTGAAAGCTTGTACTCAAGAGCCCAATTGGTCTCTCCCTGTTAAACGCTTCATCATCAAAATCTTCGTTGGTGGAATTCTCTTGGCATAATATTTTATTTTCCCGCAAAGGTTTCAAGCGAGCATCCTCCCAACTCGCACAATTGCCAAGGCTCCCATTATCTGGTGTGACATCACTTAATAACCCCACATCTGTCGTCATATTGTCATAAACAAGTTCAGACCTTTCCCCTCCTCTGCCAGATGATGAGTCAACATTGCGATCAGGATCGCAGTCATATCCAGTAGAACCACCTCCAGCAGGGTCCCCACTTGCATGACAGTTAACATCATTCATTGCCCCCTCATCAGGATTTTCAGCGACATCTTTCCTTGGCCTTTTCCACTTTTTAGTAGATGAAGTACCATCATCCTCAAAATCTTCCTCTTCCCTGTCTCTGTGCAAATAAACCCATAATTTCCTATCAGCATCAAACTGTACACAAGGATCACGCTCGTAATGCAACCTGTCCAGAGCCCCACTAACTACTTGGTTGACTTGCGCATCAGTAACGTCTTCAACAATATACTGTGAATCCCTTATTAATGTACAAACATCTGCCCTTGTTCCAATGCTCCCAGGCAATCTTGCAGCTGCATCCCTTACAAGACAAAGAATAGTAACATGAGGTGGCCGGTCAGGCTTAAGCATGAAATGATCCCGAGCTTTTGATGTTGGCTTTCCACCTCCCCTTCTTAGTGGAGCAACAATAGATTTTCTCCCATCCACAGCAGTGTAGGAAAAGGCCCTATCTGGAACAGAGTATCTTAAGAGTTCCTCGCGGCGAAAATATGCTCTGACTTCATCAGAGCTTGGGCTAATAGTGTTCAGACTTTTCTGAGCTCTTAAATCTTTGAATCTTTCCTTCTCATCCAAGTTAGAGAGAATCGACAGAGGAGGAGGAGGAAGGCTTCCTATCTGCTGAAGGGTCTCTTGACCACTTTTCAGCCAATTAGCAAATGCATCGACCAACTTAACAAGCACCTTGTGGGGTATACCCCATGCCTCAGAAGAAGTTTCCTCTTCAACAGTTTCATTATCAGATGAACTAGGAGAAAGCGGACCAATCCATGACCAACTTTTGTTTGACTTCTCATATAAAACAAGGGGCTTCCAACCCTTTGCTCCTAGTGGAGCCGTCTTAGATGAAAATATTTTCAGCACTCCTCGAACTAAATCGTGAAGCGGCTCCTGCGTTTCAAGAATACAGGGGTCTCCTGGGTTTGATCTAACTAGATTAACAATCTCTTGAACTGTGAGACAGGCCATATTGTTTTGTACTGAACTATCTACATTCATACTCTCATGAGAACGAAATAGGTGTTCACCAGTCGAGACTCGATGCACATCATTTCTCTCTTCCTTTCTTGGTGTACTATCATCTTTGTCAGTACAATTATTCATAATTGTGGTTTCCTCTGTACATGGAGTAAGCATTGCCTTCCGCACAGCTGAAAGAAGATGAATGATGGAGAATGAAAAACCAGTATGAATAGTAGGCGTTATCAGAGTAAATGCCTTCTTCTGTGGTTTCTCAAGATCCAAATCCCCTGAAATCTTCTCTGGTATGGCCAGATCTGGTGCTATCACTGATGGAGAATCAGTTCGACCATCAGTTTTCCTCCTTCCCTTCTTCTTCGTGGTATTGGGCTCATCAAGCTGCTGCTTTGGGCTAGATTGGAAACAAAAAGATTCATCTTGACCATCCAGCTGCATAGCATCCACCTTTCCTCTTGGCTTCTTTATCACAGAGTTGCACACTGATGGAGGCTTGCCTGACCTTTCATGATGAGCAGCCTCAATACTGTCAGCATCAAAGAGTTGGATTTTGTACCCTGATCTGTTTGTCTGCCTCTCTTCTTCTGGTAACTTGGAAGTTCTATCCAACTTTCCCTCATCTATTTCCAACACAGGGATGCTATTATTATGGGCATACTTAACCCCTTCTGAAGAATGATCCAGATCAAATACCCCTTTGCGCTTCCTCTCTGCATTGTAAGATTTTAACGGTGGTGTGTGTAACTTTTCACTAGGCCGTGTCATGTTGCCCTTCTTCATCAATTTAACATCACGCAAGTAGCTGGGCTCAGTCATTTCACCTTTATGCTTCCCCTTTCTTGGATAGGATTCACTAACAGGAGAAAAGACAGTGTGCACCTTTTTATCCATTTTCATGACTTTGCTTGCTTTCTTGGAGCAATACACTGGTTTAACAACTTCAGACTGAGGAAACTCCATCTCATTTCCTAAAGTATCCAAATATCCATCTTCATCAGCTTGCTCTGATGAATCAGATTCGGTCTCCTCCTTTTGAGCAAACTTTGTGAGATATCGAGCAGAATTGCCTGTGATCTTCCTTCGTGATATTTTGGTCCTGCAATCAGAACAAAAAACTTGAGTCATCCATCTGCAATATAATAACACAATAAATTTTACATTTTGAATCATACCCAATACTATTCCTGCTTCTGTACTCATTCCCAGTTTGCAATTTCTTGCCTCTGGTATTCCAGTCATCAGAGTTAACAGCATTGTCCAAAGATACTACTTCAAGATTTTTTTTGCACTGGACATGGTGATGGCCAGCCGTCCAGTCCACCTGATTTTCTTTCACTGCCTGGTGCTTTGCCCTTCTAGCCAGATATATCTGACCCCTCTCTGAATGCTTCGACTTCTTCAAAGTTTCAAAATATTGTGGATCATAAGAAGCTACAGTAACAGCTTGATCAGCTCTCCTACTCTCACCTTGAAAATAAGGCGACCCAACATGGCCTTTGCCGTACATGCCCCTCTGGGACTGTCTTGCTAATTCCCGTAGCTTCAATGGCTTCGGAAGTGTTGCCCTGGCTGCTGCACTTCCACAAGATGCATTCCAGTCCCTTAGCAAGCCATTCTCGTCTTCCTGCTCCTCTAAATAGTCATCTTCAACGCTTATCCGCTGTCTAGCTCTCTGAGCATCCCTGAAATCATTTGCTGCAACTTTGGCATATCTAGTTTTACTTTCCGTACCATGCTTGATAGCTGAAGAATAACGACCCCCTGCTCCAATGTAGTCCTTCTGGGAAGAAGCCTTCTGTGTAGCCACTCCCAACTCCCCCCTTCTATCTTCTTTCCCAAACTTCATCTTCTCCACACCCGTACTATCATAGGAACGCCTCCACCGATCTATCTTGGACCACTTCCTTTGGAACAGCTCGTCCGAGTCCTCACTCTCCAAGTCCGTGCTTGACTCCACGTCCCCATCCCTCTCAAAACCTAGGGACCTCTGATTCCGGAGTATATTCAAAAACCGAAGCCTCTCCTCTATACCATACCCCTTGCAATTCTGCCAAGCATCCCTGATCCGATTAAGACTCCCTACCATCGAATTCTGGTACTTGCGGAGATAATGGTAATGCCGACGACTCTGCAAGAATTTAAGACCCCGGCGATAAAGCACGTTTCTTGGATCACAGAGGCCGCCCTTAAGGCGTTCGAAGATACTACTGAGTGGACTCCCAAAGTGGAAGTTTTTCCCAGAGAAGAGCTCCGTCAGAGTCCAGGCGAAGTTCTCCTGGTCCATATCAGGGAGGTACTGAGAAAGCGCAAACCTTTCCTCCTCAGAGAGGCAATTGTTCCATGTCTCCAGCGAGAGGACTCCACCAAGGTCGGAGAGATCGTAGAGCTCGAGAGGAATGCTACAGCTCTGGTTCCCCACCTGGCACAGCTCGGTCCCTGCCTCACCAATCTCGGAGATCTCCAACTCGTCCGTTTCCATCCCGGAGTCGATCTCCGACGACGAATCCAACCCGGAGGAGTCCTCCCACTCCGCGCGGAGCTTATCTTCGTCCTCCTCCTCCTCCTCCTCCGGGCTCGACGGCGTCCCGCGGACTTCCTGGCAGAAATCCCCGTCCAGCCCCGAAACCCTAGGGCTACTCTTGACCACTTCCATCAAGATTCAAGGACACCAACAAACCCTAGAAAAGAACGGCCGAAGGAATCAAGAAACGAAACCCTAGCCTCGGTCGTAGAGAGACAAGGAAGGCGTGTACCTTTAAGAGGGGGGATGGGATGCTTGGAGGAAACCCTAGATAAATAGAGGAGGTGAGACGAAGAAGACGACGATGACGTGGAGGACTACAAGGCGTCGGATTCGGAGGAAGTGGGAGAAGGCGGCGTGTGGGATAGAGATAGAGATAGAGAGAGAAATGACGAAATTAATTAATAGATATCGGAGAGAGAGAGAGAGACGAAGAAGAGGGAGGAAGGAGAGGGGCGTGGGAAGGCGACTCGCACCGAAACCAAACCGATACCGATACCGATACCGGCACGGGGAGCAAGATTTCGTATCGGTTTCGGGCCGTGGATTTGGTGGGGTATTAGGGGATCCCAGCCGTCGGATTAAGGAGATTGGCGGGGCCGATCAGAATAAATCGGATCACGAGGGTGAAGATTGGGCGGGAAATTTGTAACTGTTTCCGATTTATTTCACCAATCCTTTTGCTCCCCAACCACAAATTTTGGACCCAGATTTTTTATTTAAAATCATATATTCATATTTTTCAAACTGGGAATTAATATTTACCAACCAACCATAAACAAATGGTCCAACATTTTTTCCCTATAAATATATTTGCTATTTCAAAAGTGACACTTTTGTTATTTAAAATATTAATAGTATAAGTTTGATATTTGAAAAAGTTCTCGAGGGCAATTGTGTAAATTTCTCAAACCACTTTCGACTCGCCAACTTAAGAAGGGAGTTTGGGCTTTTAATTGGGCTTCGACTGCCCCTCAAAACTTATTTGGGTCAAAATATGGGCCTGTATTCAGATCGGCCCAATATAGGATTTTAATTGTATGCGGACGTTGCATATAATCTTAAGATATAAATCCTCGAGAATTAATCCTAGAGATGGAATAATATTCAAAGATTAAGCTAAATAATTATCACGTAATTTATTTTAAAATAGATGTAATTACATCTAAACCCTCTCTTCTTCTTTTTTTGGGGTGACATATTGGATTTTTTAATTATGAAATTTTTCTGAAATACTTTTTTGTTTGTTATCAGTTAGATTTTAGGTCCTATAGGAATCGTTTGACCTTAATTTATAAGAAAAGAATTACTGAGGATAAAATGGTCATTTAATATTTTATATTTTCGTCATTAAGGGGTGATAATTTGTAACGATAGTTTAGTTTAGGGTCTTAGTATAATTACCTCTTTAAAAATATCTATCATCACCTACAAATGAAGCCTTTATTAAGGACTGGGAAACAGGGAAATATAAACTAAGCTGAATTACAATTATTAAAGATTAATCCATCTAGTTATGTCCTTGAATGTTCTACAGAACTTTTGGTCAATGTTACGTGGATTTGTGTTACTTTGATGACATCTTCTGGTTCTACAGCATCTGTTACGAATAGAGTCAACCCAAACAGCAACCAGTATGCTGCCTCTTTGAAATTCTACCTTCGAACTAAGCTTAATTGTTTATTTGAACTCGTGATACTCTATCACTGTCACCACCGTGATCATAATTTGAAAAGGTTATAAAAAAAATATATGGGAGCTGGGAGGTGTTTGGTTATCGAGGTGGCATTGCATGGTGGTGCTTTCCCACTGCTGTCAATCTCCATAACTCAATGCCTTTCGGATTTGCTTCTTTAGAGCATGCGTTTTAATGCATGTCTTTCCAAGTCCAGATGAGAGAGAAGCAAGAGAAAGAGAAAGAGATAGAGATAGAGATAGCATTTGGAATGTTATCGGTAAAGACAAAAAAAAGTTAATTGAGAGAGGTAGAGGCAGGAGTGCAGTACTGATGGCTAAGAGCATAGCAAGAGATCTGAACCAGTGGATCAATTGGCTTGTAGCTGGATAAGAGAGAGAGAGAGAGAGAGAGAGAGAGAGAGAGAGAGAGAGAGAGAGAGAGATGGCGTGAGGAAGAGGAGAATGAGATGATCTTTGGTAGACAGGTCACATCACATCAACTGAGATACTGTTTGTACCATAGCCTGGAACTATAGCTATACGACTACTCCTGGATGCATGCCATATGCTTAATTAGCCTGTTCTTGTTTGTTTTTCCAAGCTTTTTTGTTGTTTTATTTTCTAAACTATGTCAAACCATTGATACCTCTAATCAATCATCTCTCCTGCTGTAGGAAACTTTTCAAACTCATTCTATGAATCAGCCATTCAGCCTGCTTCTAAACGATCACTCTGAATCGCTAATCTTTTATTAATGGTGAAATAGTTTTTACTGAACACTGTTTTACCTAAAAAATTCACCACTATGCATACAAAAAGCAAAACAAAAAGATGTGCTTGATTTGTGAACAATAAAGTTTAGATAAACTGCATCCAAAATACTGTACATTGATAGAGATAGTTCTAGAATATTTATAAAGTATTACTCCCAGACAAAGGCCAAAAAAGACTTTTTATTTTCAATAAATTTGTATATATTTTACCTCTGCTACTACTTATGCATGCAAAAGAGAAGGGCTAGATGTACGTGGTTAATTTGAGAACCCCAGATCTAAGTTAACTCCACATGCTTCTCTTTAATTATCCAAGTGGGGGGGAAAGGAGGGTAGGAAGTCAGTGAAATAGACTAGACATATATGTAAGTTGTCATGAAATAATAACTAAGTCCATTAAGGCTATTTAATTCAAGGCCTACTCATTACTGCCGCTGAAAGATTAGTTGCATCACCCAATTATTCTCTCATAGGATTACTTGAAATATACTTCACAAGATTTATGAACTCTCAAAACACAAAATGATCCACAAATGCCAAAGCTAATAACCTAGTCTAAAGTTTTTATATATATATAATACTTGGTCAACTATTCTCTTCATGCTCAATCAAATCACATGCATGCATATATATCTCGATAGACGAGAGAGTGAGCTACGCTACCATGAGGTAATACATTGGCATATATAGGAGCAGTACTCCTGGTAGATTCCTAGAGCTTATTCCTCTCTTCTGTTCTCTTTGGAGTTTGTAACCTATAACTACAGGCCTATATATGTATTTTTTGTATTCGACTTCTAGCTTCCCTGTAGATTATTTTCATGCATAACAAAATTAAGTTATATATATATATATATTAGCTAGTCAAGAAACATAAGGTTAGCCAATCTTGGTAGCTGACAAAAATTTTCTCCTTCTGGGTTAACTCTATATCCTCTAGTCTATTTGTCATTTTATATAAGAATATATATATAAGCATACTTGAGATACCAAAATAAGAAGAAGAAGAAGATAAAGAAGAAGAAGATGGGGTTAATCAATTTGCACATTAAGATCTCTTTTGGTATCTAATTTATTTTGACATACGCATAAAGAATAAAAGTGTATAAAATCTTTATTCTTCTGTAACGAGAGCAAATTAATAAAAAGAAGGTTGATAGTACATGAGATTTGAACACAGATTGATGTCCTACACTTGGAGGATTCTCAAGATCATGAGATGATAATATTAATTTTACATGCTGTAAATAGGAATTTTTGACCAAACCTATTTTTATTTTTATTAAAATAGACTATAATTCAAACTTATTATCAAATGAGATTTAATTTACTGTAGTTAACAAAAATTTTAAATCGATCGACATTTTTAAAAATGTTAAGTTTATCATCTTTATTATCGTGTGTTTTTTTTTGTCATAATTACTGAAAGACTAAATTAAAAATATATATATACATAAAATGTCGATCAATTTAGTATTTTAGGACCGAATAAAAATGCTGAATTGATCAACATTTTTGCTTAGAAAAAAGTGCTGATTAATTTAGCATTTTTATTAGAGATACAGTAAATTAAACTTTATTTAATAATAAATTTAAAAAATATTCTATTTTGGTAAAAAAAAATCTAGTTTGGTCACAAAAAAAAAACTCCTTTAAATAGCAATGCATGCATGCATGCATGTAATTTAAATGCAATTAAATGCTGAAGAAGGAGAAAAAGATCCATGGAGAGAGAGAGAATCTATCTATCCAAAGAGTTGATTGGGTGCAGGTCATCATCACCTTATAATTTGCTTCTCAACCCAAATGGTGGACAGGGAGGCGTGTGACAAGCTGCCTGTCCTCTTCAATGACACTCCACTCCACTCACCAACCAACATCACAGTAGATGTGATCCCTTCCATTTACTAGTTAGTAGTTAGTACTATTTACTACTCTCTCTCTCTCTCTCTCTCTGTATATATATATGTATATATATAAGGATCCCTCATCCAACATATATATATGTAAAAGTACCATATATTTTCTATTATTAGCATTCTATTTATATAAAAATAAACTTACCATTAGTCCACTTAATCAACGGTTATTCATATTGATGAGCTAAATGAACTGCATATGCATAATGATTATTAACTACTCCTACTTGAGTATTTAATTTTATTTATTTATTTTAAAAATAACTGGACATTCTTTGGGTTTTTTTTTTTTTGGAAAGAACATTCTTTGGTTAAATGATGAGATGTTGATTGTAGTAAAAATAGAAGTTATGTAGGGTGTTATTTAAAGAGCAAGAGGAAGTGGGAAAAAGCCAATTGAAGTAGCCATTCAATGCCCTCTTCAGAATAACATCAGCATGACAGTACACCACTTTACTCCTCTACTGCTTCTCTCCCCCCACCCCCTCCTCTTCCAAACTTTTTTCTCATAAGACTCGAACTGTTTGCTCTTCTATCCTCTTCCCACATTATACCTTCTGTCTCTTGTCTCACTCTCCACCTTTCCTCCTCCTCCGCATCCCATGCAACCATATATTCCCACCCACGTCTCCATATACCTCCAAAACCAATAGACATCAAGACAATAGCAAAGAGACAAATCCAAAGTAGAGAGAGAGAGAGAGAGAGAGAGAGAGAGAGAGAGAGAGAGAGAGAGAGATGCCTCAAACTTCTTCTTCGACAAGATGGTGCCCAACTCCAGAGCAGCTCATGGTACTGGAGGAGATGTATAGAAGTGGAGTGAGGACTCCAAATGCATCCCAAATACAGCAGATAACTGCACACTTGTCCCAGTTTGGGAGGATAGAAGGCAAGAATGTCTTCTACTGGTTCCAAAACCACAAGGCTAGAGAGAGGCAGAAGCTTCGCAGGAGGCTAAGCAGGCATTACAACCTCCTCTACTCTTACAACCACTCCCAGTATCCTCCATCTCCAACACAACTCCCATTCTTTCATATCAACCCAAGTATTACTACTACTCATCATTTCCTCCATCAGGTAATATATACAAAATTTTGATCTTATTCGTATGTATCAAACAAAGTTGTTAAGAATTACTGTCGTTATGTGTACGCGTTTGTATAGGGAGAATTAGTCAATGATGCAACAATAGGGTATGGAAGAACAGTGATGATGTGCAAGGATTTGGATAATGTCAATTATATTCCTCCATCTTGCAAGCCTCTAAAGACTCTTGATCTCTTCCCTACTAAGAGCAGCAGCGGTGGTCTCAAGGATGAGTGCAGCGCCACCTCAAACTGATCTCAATTATCTCACTATCCATCTATATATCTTCATATGGTTGGATTCAAAATTTTATTTTTCTTGTTAATTTCCACGCACTTGTTTGTCTAATTGTGTGGCCATGACTAGCTACCTACTTTGGTATATGTAGCTCGTACGACGTGGGACTGATGTCTGCATGCATGCACTGTTGAGCTTTCTTATTTCCCGAATAGAATCTGTTGGACTTTTGGTTGGTCATGGGTAATTTCTTTTACTCGTTTCATGCAATGCAGTGGATATGGATTCTTTCTTTCTCTTTTTGGGTTTGTGGATTGTAAGTCGTAGGAGTACTTGCTTGTTTGATTTGGCATCTCTCTTGTCTCTAAAAGCTGACAAGACTTACGTCACTGCTTGGGTATCTCGCTTGGGTTTCTTTTTCCATGATCAGTAGTCAAAGTAAAGAAAGAATGGAAAGGTACTTCAAAGCAAGAGGGAGAGTTCAAAAGGTTTTTGAGTCAGGAATAGAGTTAGCCAGTTAGGCCATGCAGTGTCTTTTTCCCGACCAACATTACAGTGATTGGAATAGAGCTATAAATTATTAGAATATAATAAATACAATTTTTTTACAATAACTTTTAAGTAAGTTAATATAATATTAAAGCAAAGCTTCTGATCTCCAAACCTTATCATGCCTATAATTTTTTGCTTAAAAATATAAAATTTCAACCCATTTATCATCCTTAATAGTATCAGTTGACTTACCTTCGTATAGAACAGTTGGGTCATAAGTAAAAAGAGTACTTGGAATGAGATTAGTTAATTAAGAGTAGGTGCCAGTAGTTATTACATAGAATTAAGGGTGTAATTGATCGAGAAGAATGCAAGCACAGGCCATGGCACAAGCTACTCAAGTGATTGCTTAAATTATATATGTTAGGGTACATTCTTGATCACATAGTTTATCCCAAAAGCTTAAGTTGGCTGGTTTTATGGATTGATAAGCATGTTCATATACAACTACACAAGTGACAAATTAACACTGTATATCATGCAGTAATAGAGTCTTTATATATTGTACGTTGGTAGATGATGAAGTAAAATATATTTTATCCTATGTTAAATTCTAAAAGGCCTCCCGGAACTTTTATCTTTAGCATTCAACTTCCATGTAGTTTTCACTTATGTGAAACGGACTGTCCTTTTATTAAAACTAACGACAATGATAATTTCTCATTAAGACATTGATTATTCTATACAGAGTATTATATTATTTTGTAGCCACTAACAGAGCTTCCAGATGAGAAATGTAGGCAAGTAATCAATGTGGTCACATAGATTATCTGCAATTTGGGTTCTGGTATCACTGTTATGGCACCTAATGGTGGACGCATATAAATAGTTGCAGAAGAGAAAGAGAGAACAAGATCAAGCATGATTTCTCGAACTCGTTGAAGTCGGCGATGATGACATCAAAGATGAAATGGGTCTTGAACACGTTATACACAGCATAACTATGTAAGTAGTTTACAGAGGTATTAAAACGATCAAGCGTTCACTTTCAAATTTTTTGACATGCGGACGTTGGAGGTATTAAAACGATCAAGCATCAAACAAAATTATAAGTGCTCAATTGAATAGTTTCTCATCCGATCCTCGTAAGTTGCGGTAATTTTCTGTGCCCAGGTCAATGAGATTCTCAAACCAAACCAGATAGTACACAAGCAGAGAACCTCAACTTTGGCTGCCAGTGACAGCATCTAGGAATTTTATAATCATGTTAAATAGAAGAAAGATTAATTTCTCAGGAACTAGAAACAAAAATCGAAGCACATGAAGTTGCTGCTGACACCATGAGCAGTAATTCTGGATGGCTAAAGTATATATATTTGTTCAAAAGTTCTGCATGGCGATCATCTATCAGATAGAAGCAGCATAGTACCATCAAACATTAACACTATGTACCAGGATACCTATAATCGCTGCAATACTAGTTGCTAACAGGACACTGCTAAACAGAATAAATGGCAAAATTCTTCCAATCTTTGTAACTTCTACAAATGAGCTCCCATGAGCCAATTCATCAATGTTATTAGCAGTGGATTTCCGAAAAAATAACCCCATAGCAACATCACTACCAGCAGCAAATTGAATTTCAAGAAGCAATTCTAAACTTATTCGCGGAAATATTTCACTATCCACCTATGGAAACCACAAGGTAGTAGGAATTATAAGTAGGAGGAAATACTGAGGAACCACAATACTGAAAAACATAAGTAATCACAAGGTTTGCCACAATAAAAGTTGGTAGAGTTTGATTGTGGCTAAAGGAAAAGCTTTATAGGTTGAGGCAGCAACCAGGCACCAATGATCACTTCCACTTCTTGAACTTTCCATGCTTCCCATGGCTATGCTTCCCAAATTTTCCATGCTTGAACTTGCCATGCTTTAACTTTCCATGGTGTCCGTGGCCATAGCCTTGACTGTAGCCATGGCCAGAGTACGCCCCATGCCCAAGATGAGAACCATAGGAACCATGAGAACTGTGCGATATCTGGTGGACTCCATAGGCAGCAGCAGCTGCTGCTGCACCGCCAGCTAGCATTGCTCCCATGTGAGGACCATGCCCTGTAGTTGAAGGTTTATTGACATCAAAAGATTGATGAATTCGAATTCAGCTTAAAGTTTAGAAAGAAGTAGAGATCGTACCATGCTGCGATGGAGCAGAAGGACCAGGATAAGGTCCAGGTTGTGGAGGGTATCCTTGTGGGGGGTATCCAGGGTAACCCTGCGGAGGATATGGCCCAGGTTGTGGAGGGTATCCTTGTGGAGCGTATCCTTGTGGGGGATATGCCCCAGGTTGTGGAGGGTATCCTTGTGGAGGGTATCCTTGAGGGGGATATCCATGTGGATGTCCATGCCCGTGTGCTAAGTCTGACAAAAATCCTTTCTCGCCGCTCTCTTTGCCATCATGCTTGTCCTTCCCACCTCCCATTTTGTCCACAAAGTAACTGATGCTATATGGAAAAGAAAGTTTTGTTATTAGAAGCTCCAAATGCAGCACATTAGCAAAACTAATGAATCTTGATTACAAAGAGCAAGCTATTTCAGAAAGCCTTTTTTTTGTCATCCTTTCTCTAATGTTACATGATTGTATCAGTATAAATCTTTAGTTCATCAGGCCTCAACAACAAAGACAATTTTAAATCCAGAGGATCCTGGGCATCAAATTCAATTTAAAAGGCAGACAACAATCTTGGTAATATCTAGCGATATGTTTTAGAACAAAATCTAGCAAAGAGTCTCCTGCCACTAGCCATTTTATCAGAGAGAAAAAATCTGAATAAGCCTCACCTTATCACTATTTTCCTGAAAATTAGCCATGATATCACAAGATCAACTTCCATCTCCTCCATCATGTTAGTCCTCTAGTCTAATTCTTAACTGCACTCTCAAGTTTGTCACCTCTGCAAATCTAACCTATTGATATATCTATTGGTTACTTCGAATCTTGTTACCCTAGATAGGCTAGATTTTATGATAGTAGACACCACAACCTGTTTACTAGTTTATATCTTTTAGCATATATGGTCCTCAATTTTTCTAATCCTGCCAAGAGTTCACCACCTAATGGTACTATCAATGTTGACCAAATTCAAGGTCATAAAGGACCAACTTGGCAGAATGTTGACCTGAACTATTTTCTAACAAAATAACTAACTTGAAATTAAGAATTAAAACCAATATTCTTACTCCCAATGAGCTTTGGCAACAATTTTCTTTTCTCATGATCACATTGTAGCATGTATACCCTCATTCATCGCACATACTCCATTAAGCTAAACTAGTAAAAGTGCATCTTAAACTTGAAGATAATTGTCTCTGCTACGCTTTCTCGCAAAATCCTAACCATCGTATACAAGCAATGTCTTCTGTATACAGCAAGGGAAATCTAAGAGCTCCACTTCTGCAATGGATTTTCTTAATTTCACCAATCGAACAAACTATGGGGGACATGGTTGAATATTCAAATGTATATCTACAATCCAACAACAGGCATAACCTGTTTGATAAAATGCCACCAAAAGTTCTCTAAATTTATAATAGGGACAGAAAAAACAACTTTATCCCTAATAAACACCCAATGAGTCCTAAAATTTGAATCAGGTATCCTAATATCTCTATCTGTTATGCCACATCACATCGCACATCAGCGTAAATCTAAGAAATTGAAATCATATCAAGAATTGAAACACAAAAAACCTAATCGATCTGATCGGATGATCCATTCGTTGACCATTTTCAAACCCAAAAAATGCAACAAAGAGATAAGAAAAAGGAAATTAGCAGTACACACAAATCCACAATAAACACGGGGATCTAAGAACTAAAAGTTTAAATTGATTCAAAAGGAATTGGAAACAGAGACGAGATCAGATCAGAGAGAAGAAGGAGAAGACTCACCGGAACCGGGACAGGATAAAAATATCAAGGGGCGAATGGCGCCTCCTTTTTATAGCTTTCTTCCACGCGTTTACGAGACTCTTCACATAGACATCGTAATTGTACCTAGTTCTAGGACTCGGCTACGTGTCACTTTTCTTCGTCAGAATTCGACGAAATATGGTGGGACCGACTACTATTAGCCAATAAGTATAGTAGTCTCATTTGTGGGTTCCGTTTGACCAAATTAAAACGCGCAAACGACGCGCTTGGCACAACGTGCCGAAGGAAACTTAATGGTCATTATCCATCTACCAAATCAGGATTGGATGAAAGAGCGTCGGACGAAAGAATGCACGTATCGACTAAATTGGTGGCGGCCGTCATATCCGTGGGTGTTAAACGATGGGTGATGGATATCATCGTGCAGCGTCTCATGGAGCATTACCAAATGATCGATGAGATTTTTACTCATATTCTTGGGTAGGTGATTTTTTTTTTCTTAATATATATATATATTTTTCTTTACAAAGAAGAGTATAAAATTTGCTTACATTAGCCGACCCATATGGAACATGTCAAAAGGAATGAGAATTAAGACTTCATTTAGAATAAAGTTAATTTTAAAATAGATATTTCTTTTTGTTATTTTCAAATGAATTCTTTATTTTAAGAATCACTATTCTTATAGTCATTTATATTTTAAAATTAAAAACATTAATTTATTTTTTATGAAATTATCATAAATACCATTTGGTTCAATGTAAATTAGATTGATACGATAGATATCAATAGTAAATTAATAATTGAGTTATCGTGTGACATAAGATGTAATTTTAATAAATAATATTTATATTTTAAAATAAGATTAGTATGATATTTAATTGTTATTCTAAAATAAAGAGTTGTATTTTAAATAAGCAAAAAGTTATTCATATTTAAGTGAACAGAGGCTGAAACTTTAATAAGGCTAAGGTATTTTCCCTGACCTTGCTCCAAAAGTCAATATCCGAAGTATTTCCCTCTGCTAGCAAATGTATGTGTTATCTTTTAGCAATTACAAAAGAAAGCCAGACTTTTGTTTGATTTTATATGGTTCTAAAATCAGCAAAAAGAACATTACAGTTCACACATCCTGGTCCTTTTCAAGTAGGATATTTCTTTGGAAATGATACAACCTTCAATTAGAGTCTCACAAAATAATTTAACTTCATAAATACAACTAGGTGTTATCCTCTTCTCTCATTGTCTCATGGAGAAAGTAACAAATGAAGATGAAAACAAAGATAGAAAGCAACTTACCATATCAAAAGATAAATGAATGGCTATAGGTAGAATGAGAAATGAAACCTCACCCCAAAAAAAAAGAAAAAAGAAAATCTTTTAGATAAAGAGAGCTAAAGAGGCTATATGTTTCGCAAACGAAGAAGATTAAAATAAGTGCTAGACCCATTCATGGATACCTTCTAATATGTAAGAGATCCATGAAGAGCTAAAAGACACAAATCACACGAAATACAATCGCCAGAGTGCTCCACCTAATCCATCATGCAACTGATCTCCACGAATTTGGAACATTTCAACAGCATGTAGAAATGATTTGTAGCTATCTTTTTTATGACCAAGTAGACCTGCTCAATGAATTAAATCAGTTTAACTGAATATAAGAGCATGAAATCAAAAGTTACCAAAGTTATTGAGACAGAAGTACCTAATATTTGGTAGAAGCCCTGCTTCTCATATCACTATACTGCTTCTGAAGTGCTGGACTGACACAGGCAAAGATTGACGGCTTTTTCGGTTTAGTACCAAAAAGAAAGTTGCGCAGTGGCACTCTCGTCCTAGATGGGAAATGCCTGAAATGGTCATGGTGGTTTCTTTTAGACTCAGACAATTCAATTTTCTCATGTAGTTTTGACAATGTCTTGTCAACTTCAGCTGCAAGGCCTCCTACATTATCTAGCCCTGCCTGCAGTTCATTCTCAACTTTGATATTCTCCTGTTGCATGTTCAGCACCTCGCCTCGAAACTTTGCAGCCTGATACGAAGTGAACTTTGTTCCTT
The DNA here is from genome assembly GCF_048772165.1 of Typha angustifolia. Lineage (NCBI taxonomy): Eukaryota > Viridiplantae > Streptophyta > Magnoliopsida > Poales > Typhaceae > Typha > Typha angustifolia. The sequence goes on along the minus strand of NC_133252.1, from coordinate 717,775 downwards.
CGATTTCTGAACTCATATGTAAGGCTTCAACTATCTCCTCTTGTATGCTGCTAAGTGATGAAAATCTCCTCTGCAGTTCCCCTCTAATTAAGGCATTCTGCTCTAGCCATACTTGAAGTTCAGTTTTCAGTGCTCTTAGCTGCTTTTCTATTGGCGCAGACTCAGGTTTCACAAGCTGATTGGTGACAGCATCATAATTGAACTCTTCTGCCTTGTCATCTGCCAGTTTATTAATTTCACCTCGTATCTCTTGATATTTGGTTTGAAATTCTTGAATGTGATGGAAAAATGTGCTGAACTTTAACCAGAATGTTAGATTCTCCTCTAGCAGCACATCAATGTCCCTTCTAAACTTTTCTTCGAACGGTGAAGGAGAAGGACTTTGTGGGATATCAGCATAATTTAACTTGACTTCTTCTACATGGGAACTTCTTCTATCTGGAATATTGTCTGATCTTTCTCCCTCTTTAAGGGCTACAGCATTTAAATCCCCTGATATCTCACTACCCTGAGGCTTTGAAGGCTCTGTGATCAATATTGGCAAGTCAGAAATGTTATGAAGCTTGTGATGACCATGGTGTGAGACCTCAATTGCATCAGAATTAGCAGATGTATCACCATCAATCATCTTTGAAGAGCTCAAGAGTTGTCGCAGTGTTCGAATTTCATCATCCTTTAAGGCATTGGCATTCCTTAGTTCCTCTATTATTATTGCAGTCTCGTGAAGATATTCTTGGTTCTTCTCTTCTACTTCATTAAGCCTTTTCCTTGTTTCTTTATAATTTCGGAGGATTGAAGTGTACTCAGCTAATAGTATTTTTTCCCTACCTTCCAGTCCATGTAAAAGTAAATGCTGACAGTCGAGCATGCCCTCCTGGTCTCCTAGCTTTGTTATGTTCTCACTACGAAGAGGAATGCCTTTGTCTTCTATTGATGAATACTTTTCTTTGGATTTTTCTCCTTGTTTTAATTCCTGGATAATTTCTGGACCACTCAGAGCAACGCGGTTATCTTCTTGTGGCGAACCTTTTTCTGTGAAATCTTCTCCCTGATTTACGTCCTGGATCTCATCTGAACAGATCAGAGGAATTTGATTAATTTCATGTGATGAATCTTCTTCACCAAATTTCTCCCCTTGTTTCAGATTGTTGTTGCTTTCTGAACCACTAAGATGAATACGATCACGAGTTTCCTCTTCAACCAAATTTTCCTTTCTGTCATGGATCTTTGCATCTTCATCTCCATTGCCCTCTCCAAGTAGTTCAATGTCAGTAAGTAAGGCCTCCTTCTCTCCTGATGAATCTGCAAACCTGACTTGGTCCTCAAGATTAGGAGGTTGGAAGTTATCTGATATATCACTGAGGCTATGATAGACTTCAGAAAAATCTGCTCGAATAGTACTTTCTTCATCTTGGACAGATTTTTCAAGAGTCTGAACTCTATCTATTTTCTCTTCTGCTTGCTTGAGCCTCTCATTCAATTCATTCGAGTCATTAGTAAAAGTCATCTTCTGTTCCTCCAAATTCCGTAAGTAGTTTTCAAGCTCGCTATTTTCTGCATTTAGTCGATTTATCTGTGAAGTTTGTGATGAAACAGTAAGTTCCAAATTGATCACTTTGTTAACAAGTTCGTCAATCTTCTCTGTGATTTCTACTGTGGAGGTATCTGAATTCATTTCAAAATGTTGCCTGACTTTATCAATCATTGACTGCCATTCAAGCCTCTCCTGTTTCATGGAGTGAACTGCTTCCTCCTCACCCATGCTGGTGGAGCTCACTGCAATAACTCCACCAGAAACATTTGCAGGTTCCACCTGAGATTGATTGAGTTCACCCTTGATAGACTTCAACTTCTCTATGGCAGCCTTAATTCTTCCTGACTCTAGCCTTGCCAGCTTGATTGATTCCATTTGTTGTTCCTGCATGTTAACTATGGCATCCTCACAAGATTTAAGGGCTGTTGCTGTCATCAAGGCCCGGGCGTCATCATCGTCAATTATTGCACTTGCATTAAACTCCTCTTGAAGGTAAAAGACTTCCTCTTGGAGATCTACCATCTGTTTCTCAATCTCCCAGTATTTAGCAATTCCACTCTCATAGGAACTTTTGATGAACTCTTTCTCCGTCTGCAGAACCAGGATAGCCTTCTGAAGCCTATTTATCTCTTCCTGTGCCTTCTCTGTACTCATCTGAGAAGTAGCACTCCGACGTTCTGCTTGTTTTATAGTTGATTGGCCATCCCTTCTTTTCTTCATTAAACCCTCTACCGTAGGCTTACTAATTTTGCTAGATTCGATGGGCGTAATTGCTTTTGGAAGATTATCATCCTCCTCTTCTAGCATTGCATACTGAACTTGGTCAGGAAAGGCAGCTGCTATGGTGTGGTTGGCTTTGTGTAGCTCTCCTGATATGTGGTCATATCTTTCAGCTAGCGCTCTGTATGCCCTATAGGCCTCTTCCACACTACTTATGACCTCTGGTCTTCTTTTGTAGTACATTTCTGCTCTCTTAGCAAAGGAATCCGCTTCTTCTCCAAGGAGTTTGAGGATGGACTTGACTCTTTCTTCCATCTCTGCGCGCAGGGGAAAGTTCGACAGATTAATATTGTGATAAACGCTTTCAGTACAGGTACATATGTATGTCTAACAACACAATGGAAATGAAAATAAGCATGATTAACTTTTACTATCGACTTCTAGGAAAAGAAAAGGAAAAAAAAAAAAAAAGAAGCTATATTCTATCAAAGCAGAGGTAAGTGCTATACTAACATTCAGATGCTAGTGGTATATAACTCAAAATGAGAAATAGGCTCTGGACTCATCCCAAAGGATGATAATGATGCAAGACGGTGTTGGTATTCATGCCATTTCTTGTTTGTTGCCTTGCTCTTTGTCATAGATTTACTTGGACTCGTATATAATTGAGCGAGATTTTCTCTTTAATTATCACATCACTGCTCATGTTATTTCTGCTTTTCCTGCAAGAACATGAATCATCCCGTACTACAAGAACAAAACTTAGTATAAAGAAAAGAGGATTACAGCTAGTATATGGTTACTATTAATCTAATCCTATGATTTATGTACCTCTCTTAAATCTATAAAGCTAACTTTCATGCGTTCACTTGGATGCTTTACTAAACATATCCAGATCTCCAAGATCACAAGGTATATAATTCTTTGCAATTGTACAGCAGACAAATTGATCATGACTCATCCAATCAATAAGCATAAACTCAAATGAGATAGATACCAAATCAAGCACACCCATCAATAGACTCAACCAAACTTCCTGGAACCAAAAGACCCGACTACGATTTAATCGAACCGAATAGGGGAAAACCGACCTTGGAGATCGCAATCGAGCCATTTCGACTGCTTCGTCCGGATGTGGCTGGCCCACCACCACGAGTAGGCATTGCTCGCCGCTCTCTGCAACATCATCTCTCTCTCTCTCTCTCTCTCTCTCTCTCTCTCTCTCTCTCTCTCTCTCTCTCTCTCTCTCTCTGTGTGTGTGTGTGTGTGTGTCGCGCGCGCGCGCGCTTCGTCTTCTTCGATAGAGCGATCGGGAGATAACGGAGAGGATGAAGAAGGACGACAAGAGGATTTGATCGTTAATGGGATAAGATCATAGGAATTGGGAGATTGGCTAAAGAAAGGAAAGCGCGGGGAGAGAGGAAAGCAAAAGAGCGGAGTCTCCGCGGCATGTGGAGAGGGGGGGAAATGGTGGCAAAAAAAAAAAAAAAAAAAAACAAGAGGAGAGCTAAAAGGGGAAGAAACCCAACTGGCACTACGATGGGAAAAGGGAAAGCCGGTCGTATGCAAACTCCGACGTAGGAATAGTTTACACAAGAGGCACTTGGATGCCTTCAGTTGGCTGTCGACGAAATCCCTGCGGTGGAAGACGGTTCCTGCCGATCCGGTACAACGTTAGTGCTACGCACGTAGGAGGTAGTTAATGCCGTTAGGTACTCGTGGTTGTTAATAATAATAATAATATTATTATTATTATTATTATTTTGACATAGTTATTGGATTTTTCGAGTTAATACTACAGAAGGGGAACATTACTTCGAAAATCAAAGTATATTTGCAAGTGCCAGCCACTTGTTTATTTCCTATGCAAATATTAAGAAAAGGTTTCGATATCTTCTAAGGTATTGGAGAGTCCAAACTTTGGAAGAAAAGAAAGCAGGCATGCTGAAAGTTTCAACAAGTACTGCACTAATCTTTTGAGTGAGTATGCTAAAAGATATTTTAGTGATTTTATGATTAATATCATTTTTTTAAGCTATTTGTATTATGGTTTCTCTTTTTTTCTTTAATGGTTTTTATATTATAATTTTATATTACTTTGACTAACTACTATCGAATACTTTTTAGTCTAACTTCACAATAAATAAATTTACTAAAATTTTCTAGAGGAAAATGCCTTTTGATAAGTTTGGATTTTGTCGTGATAATTTAAGCTAGATTAGGCTAAAAGGATAAAACGAAGATTTTAGATATTTCAGAAGTTAAAGTTAGTACCCTAGTGGAATAATCCTACTTAGAATGGATTAGTTAAATTAATCCATAGTGTGATAGTAAGAAAAATGAGATCTTCAATTACAAATTGGCCTAAGAAGATTGTGTTAATTATTAAAATATAGGATATTATTCGAAACTTTTCCTTTAATTTTAATTTAAGAAATATATAAAATAATTATTTGCCCATTGCCAGCCTTTTGTTTTCCTTTGATTATCTTTTCATGTATTAAGAAGCTTTTTTTTTAAAAAAATATATAGTTGAGAAGCTTGATCAGGACAATATTTGGCATGCCAAATAAAAAAGATTTAATTTCTTTTAAGGTATTTGAGAATGCAAACTTTGGAAATTAAAAAAAATCTAAAAGTTAAGTTTTTTTTTACCAAATTATGTCTCCTCGCAAATTTATTTACCTAATGATCCACTAAACTTATTACTCAGAGAGATTTATTTTAAACTTATCATATGAGCACAGCACAAAAAATATTCAATTTTTTAGTATTTTATATAAGATACAAAACACTGAAAAATTTAGTGTGTTTTCCATATATGTTTTATAATATAAATAAAACATTAGTAATTTCAATATTTTATGTATAGAATAATGTGCTGAAATTTTTAGTAGGTTACAATGTAAAGCGCTCAAAGAGTTTAATAATCTTTACATTTTGAATTATGAGTCGGCAATCGATAAAAAGTAACCATTTTAGTACTAAATTTGAAAAGTATATTTCTTGAGTAGATACATTTTTTAGAGTCAAATTTTGATTAAAAAGTTGATGTTTATTTAAAGAATATAAAAGTGAGATTGTGTTAGTTATTTCATGGACCACGTATAATCTTATATTTTATATAAAATTAATAAATATGGTTAGAAGTTCATATTTGATGTCATATTCTCAAAAATAATATGGCATCCCACTTACGGAGTAGAATGATATATTCCGAGTGGAAGAATATGAATATTTATTAATATCTTATTTTTATATAAAAAATAATAAATTTAGATACGTAAACAATAAATCTTAGTTACTCAAAATTTATTTTTATATTATTATTAAACAATTTTATATAACTTATTATATTATATTGTGTTACTTTTGAGTTTAATTATGATTTAAATTGATCGCATTAAATTTGTATAAATAATATAATATAATATAATATAATGATATAATTTAAGTTTGGGATAATCAATAATAATTAATAATCTCGTATAAATTAAATAATAAATTAAAAATTATAATGTAAGATTAGTAATCCCAACCTCCCAATAAATATATTATCTTTTGAAGTAGTTCCAGTATCTAGACAGTTGCACTTTATTTTGTTCCTTTTTTACTAAAGTTTGACCACTTGTAAGATTGCTTGCCTTAGATCAGTGGAGAGTACCTTTATTCCAGGTTGCAAAAGGAATGCAGCCAATTAAATTTCCATGGTTATTTTAAAATTAACATGTTATATTTTATCGATTTTATGATCAATATTTGTAACCTGGCTTCTCTCTTTTGTATTTGATTTTTACTATCATAATTTTTCTATTATTTTGACTAATTATCATGTATTCTATATAATTTTAAATCTAACTGTAAACTAACTAAATTTACTAAAATTCTCTTCTCGGAGATATCTTTGGGTAAGTTCGAATTATGTCCTAAATATATATCGAGAATTTTTTTCTTAAAATATAAGAGAATTTTATGTGAACAAAGAGAAACAAAGTGAAAAAGAATGTCAATAATAATATTTATAATATGTTAAGGATCTAATGGTTTCTTTACGTAAAATCTTTATCAATTCGAGAGAGTTTGGTTATAAACTGTAATTCAAGTCGCACTTTCTAGGCCTCAATAAGACTATATTGGCCTCCTTTCCACTATCACCTCTCCACCGCCTCGAAAGCTCTAGTAAATATCGGCATTCATTTTGATCCAATTGGACGATCTTAGCAACTGGCCTTAGGGCTAAACAACGGTTTGGAGAAGTTGTTCGACAGTATCGAGCGGTTAATTGGGGGTAATTTATCAACTATAAGCAATACAAAATTAAAAATTATTTGCTGTCACGTCGCTTCGTCATCAATCCACTGTTGCGGCTGTAAGTTGACATTATTTAACCTGCATAGATGCATAAAATATACTTATTGGTGGAGCCAGACTCCAGAGAATAAAGCTATCATACGATTCGCATCACATGTGTGGGGCCCCGAGGACCATTTTTAGCCGCATATTTTTCGGAATTTTTAATAGTTTAGCAAACGAGAAGACGTAAATATCCTTAGTTGTTATAGTTAAATCGATAAGAATTTTAAGAGGTATTGGAAGGGTATAAATGTAAAAGTACTTTTCTCTCTTTTATTTTTCAAAGCGCGCGTCGCGTTCACGTCCACGTCGCTTTCGTTTCGCCCGACCAAGGCCGAAAGGGCCGGGCCCACAGCCCCAAAAGTCAAGCCCGGAAAATTATTTCAAGTACGGCCCAATTAAATGTGATCAGTCCACGGGGGCGGTTCCCTCCCATCTTAACGTGGTCCGACAGAACACCAGTCGATGGACGGTTGGGTTCCCGGACACGTGCCGGTGGAGGGCACCAGATGTCTAATCGGTATTTAATGGGAAAAAGGGCCGCGAAATCTCGCGGAAGGGGAGGTCGAGTGAGTTAGTGGTCGTTGCCGCTTCCGTCTTCTTTAGGGTTTCCTTTTTCTTAGAAACTCCGTCTTTCGATCTCGATCTTGAGGTTTCTTTCGTGTCGGATACGTGAGAGGTCGGATAAGGTAAAGGCCGTGACGTCTGCGGAATTTTCTTCTACATTTTTGTTTTTGTTTTTTTTGTGGTAGTTGTTCTTTTGCGTTTTGTGGATGCATTTTTGAGAGGATTCTAGGAGTCTTAAGGTAACAACTGCTGATCAGTTGATGTCGATTGAGTGGAGAGATCTGTAGGATCTTTGGGATGGAAGCGCCGTTCCTGTGGCGTTGGCGAACTTTGTATTGAGCGCCGGTTTCGCGATCTCTGTTTGGTAAGCTTTATCGGAGTGCCTGCTTTGGTTTTGAGTCAGAAAGTTTGGATCTTGGGAAGGTCTTCTACGGATGGGGCGATCCATGATCTTGTTGCTCTTAGTTTGGCTTTGATTTCAAGTTAAGGAGGGCGAAAAGATTTTACTGCTTGCACGATGGTTTGTTTAGGTGGTAGTTTCTCCGGAGATCAGGTAAATGATTTAGGTTGACTTTGGGGCTTTTTTTGGTGTAGAACTAGAGAAAGATAGTTGGGGTTTGTGGAATTTTTTTAAGGCTAATCGGTGTGGTCCTGAAGGATCTTTCTTGGTTTCATATCCTGATTGCATCTCGGGCATCTTCCATCATTTTTAATGGTCTGAGGTGCTTTCTCCTTTCGTTGGTTAGAGATCTCTCTTTCGGTATTGAATTGTTCCTCGAAAGTAGGTGGCTTATAGTGCGTTGTAATAGCAGCTCTTCTAGCACATCTGAACTAAAGAGATAGCAGTTAGATGATTATGTTCTACTTCAACAGATTTAGCAGTAGAGTCGCCAAATCGGGAGAGATGAATTCTCGCGCTTGGTTTGATGTCCTGTTAGATTCCTATCACTCTCTTGTGTTGTTTTGGATTGCTGGATGAGTTCCTGGACGGTCGTCTCTTATGTACCTCAGGCAACGCTAAAGAGCTATAAAAGAGAAACTTGCGAGAAAGACCAACCAGTTGGGCTGGAAAAGACCGTGGTGGTAGAAAAAAGTAAAACGCGAGTCTTGTAAGGAATAAAAGACCTCTGTAATGAGGGCTCAAGTTGTTTGAATGGAGCTACAGGCTAATCTTCTGCAGTCGTGTCTGGCTTTCAGTCTGATATTGGTGAAAATAATAAGTATGAAAAGATTGCATGTGAGTTTTGATGCACAACGAGACGAGTAGGAAATTTTTTGTTTTTGTCGATTTGAGCATTGAAATGATGTGGACAATGAAGTTTTGACTAGCACATTCTTTTAACCAGGTTTTGTGCGAAGGCCTTGTCATGTATCTGGTGTTTTTTCAAGATGAAGGAAAGGCATAATTGTGTATTTGGTAGCACTAATTCATTGCTTTCAGCAAAGTTATGCTTTGGTGCTTCTAGTTGCTGGGTAGTTCTTCGTTAGTTTTACACTTTTTTAGCCATAAAATCTGACTGAGGTTGTTCCTGCATATCAGGGGAGTAAACACAGTGAGGTAAGTTTCTCAATTAGCCTAGATGGAATAGGTATTGTCAAGGCAGCTCTCTTGATTGGTTTAGACTGGAGTTGATCCTCTCAGTTAGTGCAGATGATATATAGGGACGCTCAGTTAGTGCAGATGATATATAGGGACGCGCTGTTATTCTGTTCTCTGTTCTTTTCACAATATTTGGCCAAACTATACCTAGATTGGGTTTATCTATTTGTATGCCATAGGCGTGAACTTGTGAATAGGCATTGCAGGATGGAAGTTTTATCATTTATGGGTTTTGCTGCCATTTATGGCTGTTTTGATTTACTTTTATGCCTCCTATAAGGAAATAGAATCTGATCTAGTGATCTCTCTCTCTCTCTCTCTCTCTCTTTATGTCGAGGCATTTTAATTATAGTTATGGCTGAGAGGATCAGCTCAAAGAAAACTTACAATTGAGACTGTTTATGACTGCACCAGTTAATGAGGGTAGCTGAACAGCCAATTTCCCCTTTAGTAATCACTAGTTGCATGTTACCTTGCTTGGCAATGCACAGCTTCCCATTGAAATTTCCTTGGCTTTAGAACTCTCCCTAATTTAGTCCTCATGATATTGAATTTTCTGCTTTTCGATCAGATAATGCAATCCTGTGCCACTTTATGGATGAATGTATCAGGGAACCATTCCATAACCAACCTCCTCTCCTATTTTATCCACCTATTTTCTTCTTTTTTCTATTTTCCTCCATCTTTGGCAAATGCATGTATTCAACCATCACTGGTGCACTCAACTTGACTAAAGATTCTTGAGCTCCATATTTCTGATTGGGCATGTTAGGTATTGATTGACTTATAAAGTTCCTGCTACATAATTAAATGGTTCTATCATCATTTGATCTGAATCACTCAGGGTATCTACAGTCAAACCTGCTGTTGAAGGACTTCCTTGTTGATTTGTATCAGAAGTGTAATTCTTTGCTGATTATTGCAGAAGATGGAGATTAATTTGAGTGAAATTACTTTTGAAGAGGTTCGGCAGATTTGCTAGTGTCTCCATGGGCTGGCAAAATATGCTCTATGTATCGTTCACTATCAATCCTTGTGATTCTCTGATAAGCCTTCCAGTTCTGTCCGACCTGCATTAACCTCTAATTGACATTAATATTGCATAGCTTACTTTTATGTTGTATATGTGGGTTCCTGTTGTCTAATACCCATGCTTAATTATGTGAGATTGGTTTGGTAGCTAATCTCTGGAGCTTCTTTGTTATATCTGGTGAACGCTTGCTTTTCTAAAGTTACTTGATATGATGGCAAAAAGAAGGTAGTAATTACTGTTTGTAAATGGGTGTACAATGCTTTGATCAATTAATCATTTGTTGTGGGCTTCTTAATAAGCATCTTGTAAGCACATTTTGGTTGCTGCTCTTCTGTTTTTTTAAACTTATTGTATTTATTATGCAGGGTTGTTGGTCATGTGCACTTCTGCGTTTGATTCTTCACTGACTTAGAGAGATAATCAGAGATTTTGTTGTACTCAGCTATCGATTAAAGAAAATGCCAGAACTTGATAAAGAAGAGGTATTACTTTCTTATTTATAGACACTGAATATAATTATTTAAAAGTGTTGAAATTTTTATAAATTGAATTTTCTTTTGGCAGCTTGGAGTTCGTCAACCTCTGGCTCAGCAATGTGATGAGTCTATTGCTGGTGTGCCTATAAAGAAAAGACGGTTCATTTTCTCTCGGCCTTCATTTCTTCCATCTGAAACACTAACTTTGCCGCCAAATGATTTTCCTCATGGTGGTGCACTTTCAGCTTTAGGGGCTAATATTGGAGGAGAATGTTCCCTGAACCATACAAAATATAAAAATTCTATTAGGACCACTTCAGTGGAATTTGATATTCAGAATGTTATTCCAAGATGTGAGGAAACTGACTTGCAAGATTTGAATATGTTTGGCACATCTACTTTTCCGGCAGATGTGGGAAAGGAACAGCTGCAGCCTTTACTAAAAAGACCCTCAGATACATATTCAGGTGAGGGGAGAGATGAAATAAGATCTGATTCAAGTGATAATTCTGCCTTCCCAGATTCTTCAGCAATTCCCCAACAGGTGCCATCCACGAATGATGGAAACAATAAAGCAATTTTTGTGAAGCAAGAGAAAATGGATCAATGTCTGATGATGCCTGCGGCTGAAGGACACTCTACTTTTGTTTCCAAGAGTAGTGATACTGATCCAAAAGTTGATTCCTCTCTTAACTCTGTGAATAGGTCTAACTGGGATTTGAATGTACCAATGGACACATGGGACACTTCTGACGATTTTCCTATGGAACATGATGGGGGTAGTAGATTAAATCACAAAGTAATTCAGAAACAGAAGGTCGAGGCATGTTCTCAACAAGCATATACTACACAATATAGAGGAATTCATAATGTCAGTTTGTCCAAAACTGCTACAGCTTCTGGAAAGAACAATGCAGGTGAGGTAGCCCTGGATTTGCAGCTGAAACCACCTACTAGGCCTGAGTTACGCATAAAATGGGGGGCTATGAATCCTCCAGACCTGAGCTTATCATTGACAGGCAAGCTAACATCTAAAGCAGTAAAAGTCGAACCTTCTGACATGAAGTGTCAAAAGAGCAAAGAAGAGGTCATAGTGGGCAGCCAGAAGATCCCAGATTTGAAGCATGTAAAATCTGAGCCATGTGATGGAGCTTTTCAGGGTAAAGCTGCCAAAGAAACTGGTTTCGGAGATCAGGATTTAGCCTCTAACGGAATGGTAAAAATTGAGCCTCTTGACGGGCCATCCAGAGGACGCCTTAGAAAGACTCTAGGAGAGCCATCTCTTTCAGATGCAGGTAATTGTCGAACATCAACCTATCATTCAGCAGAATTAAAGAAGACGACTGATCATCTAGAAATGCGTGAGGTTGCTAGTGCAACGAAGGATAGTGTCTCAAGATCTGGGACTATTTCTGATGAACATAGGCTTCAGGATGGGCGAGAGATATCTAACAATTTTAAGATGGCCTCCACTGGAAATGCAGCCAAGGCCTTTGTTTTGGGCTCCCAAACTATAACTTCAGATTGCAATAAATCTCACAAAGGTGAAGAAACTGTTAGCGGCACTTTCAAACCTGAAGGTTCAGAAGGAGCAATTAGTAACATCTCACATTTGGTTTCAAAATCCTCCTATTTGGAGGGGAAAGTACCAAATACAGCTAATGGAGGTTGTGAAGTGGTCAGGCGTCCTTCTAATTCTATTCTTGAATCTGTAGTTTCTTATCAAAGACCCGACGCTTCTTATGGCATGTCTCAAGGCAGTGCAGAAATGGACTTTTCAGATGATGACAACTCTTCACAGGTAGCTACTATAGATAAACTTCACATATATCCATATGGGAATTGTCAGACTGGTGAGAACGATGATGGGAGGATCCTATGTCCTGATAACCAAGAAAATGATAACCAAAGGGAGTCATGTAGTTCTAGTGTCACTGGTGCGAGAGTGAAAATTCCCAAGCAGGAGTTTGGTGATGGTGAGCATGGTGAGGTGGCACATGATGTAACACAAAGTGCAGTTGTGGGTTTAAAAGACGGGGAAGAAAAGCCGTCTGATAGAGATGTTTCTGGAAACTTCTGCTCTGTAAGTACGCCTGCTCCCGTGGCACTAGATGTGAACTCAAATGATAAACAAGTATCGATGCCACATGAGACAAAGGCTAGCCATAAAACTGAGCATTTTAATGTAAATTTGTGTGAATATAAGAACGATACAGGATTCAGTTCGACAGATTTGGGTCCATCGTCATTGAGTGGAGCTTCAAATGATACTTCCCTTAATATGAAGGTTATGAAATGCTCTCAGAAAACCACAGTTAAGAACCTTGGAAAGGATGAAGGTCTAGAGATGAAGTCTGAATCCAACGCACCACCAATTGTTAAACAAGCTATAGATAACTGTGATCATGAAATAAATAGCAGACAGGAGAAGGCGAATGAACCTAAAGTTCTTATAAAGCATTCAGTTTCATCAGCAAAAGATTCAGCTGTCAAAGGTGTTGTTAAGGAACATACTGATGGTAGTATTATGCATAACCAAATTAAGAATATGAATTCTGCTTCCAACAGGCTATTGTTTGAGAAAACAAAATTGACTTCTGCAAGGTCACTTTCTTTGCAAAGCGAAAGAGAAAGACTGGCTGATAATTTGCACAGGCAAGATGGACCATATATTCATGTGAACCGGTAACGTTCTCTCCCATGTCATTACTTTTTTCCTACTTTATAGGGAGCTTGATTTGCTTATGTTCTAGAGCTTGATTAAAATTCTTATTGTTCTTTATTGTAATGATTTTTAGGAATGAAAGATGGGATGGAAGGTTTTTGAAATCTGAAAGTGAGAGGAGTGAAGATCAATCAAGCGGTAGAAATGGATACAACATAGTAAACACCAGAAGGCCTGATAACAGGTTTGGTGACCCGCGTGGTGGTCGAAATTCTGACACTCACCGTGCATCAGAATATAGGAAGTCAAAAGGTTTTCGGTTTCCAAGGGCTAGCGATGGATCTGAAGTTGCTTTTGCTGATGGGCCTGTTGGAAATGCTGGTAGGAGAAGGCTTGCAGATGATGAACCACCTCACTTTACTCGTTTTCCACCTAGAAGGAGGTCACCTGTGCTCAGAGAAAGACTGCCACCAATGGGCATCCCAGTTTCGGGTTGTATAAGGGATGTTAGCCCTGGTAGGTTTGTTAGGAGAGATGGTCCTGATTCTTTTGTACTGACCCATGAGGAGGGCATCATGAGAGGGTTACCAGATGATATGATGGAACCTCTACTCTTCCCACACCCACGTCTGCAGTATGATCGGTCTGATCATGTTCTCATCCGGAGAGAGAGGAGCCTTTCACCTATACCAAGGAGGGGTCACCATTTAGCTCAGGCACATTCTCCTGATCAGTGGTCCCCACCTAGAAGATCTCCTGATGCTCTTGACGGCCACCCTGAGCTAATGAGGTGTAGGTCACCACTAATTAGGAACAGGCTGAGATCACCTCGAAACCGTCCTTTCTTTCCAGATGATGTGATGGTTAGAAGGCATGGATCACCTCCTTATAATCGGTTGTCTGATGAGGCAAGGGATCTTCGGCTTCTGAAGGATCATGACTTACCTAGATCTAGCAGGAATATGCATAGGAACATGAGGAGATTTGATTTAGACGGTCCTCAGGAAGCTTTGGATGAGGAGCATTTTGGACCTCCACATTTTAATCAACTCCCTGAGCTTCCTGGGGAGGATGAATTCATGGACCGGAGGAACTTTGATGAGAGGCGAGCCTTTGCCCGATCTCTAGGACAGCGTTTGGTAGTTGGTGATGATGGAGAAGAGATCCTCCCTTATCCCATCGAGGATGGCCCATCAAGGCCTGTTAGATTCTGTCCTGAAGCTGATGGAGTATTTCCTGATGGAGGCGGTTCGCGGGAATTAGATAACCGTGTTAGAAACCGTGTAGGGAGTGCCATGAGCAGATTGAGGGGCATGAGAGAACAAGAAGATGACTTCAGGTACCATGGCCCACAGGGTTGGCATGATGGCGATTTCAATGGTGTTAAAATAAAGAGGAGAAGATACTAAGCTGAGGTGTTGTATGGTTATCATGCCATCAACACCTGCTTGACTGTCACATGTCTGGTTGGACAATGGGCTGTCCAATACATGCAACTGGGAGTTTTATATGCAAACCTTGATTTGTTTCTGAGAAAGATGGATCATCTGGAGATCTGGAGATCTCCAGGAGACGACAATTGACTGCAGGGAATATTCACAACCACTGTGCCTCAAAGATCTGCAAAACTTTGAATCTCCAGAGCAACTCTTGCGGGCTCGTTTATTGTTGATAGCTTGAATCTACAAATTCAAGCTGACTAACACGCAGCTGATAGGGTGTTATGAGCATCTTATTATTGCAACTTTGCAACTTTTCATCTCTTTTCCTGCTTGTGTACATACAATTTCCTAAAAGCCATGAGGCAGGTCTCAGTACTACCTTCTGATGATCAGCAACTGTTTGATGACACTGACATAATAAAGGGATTGATCTGTCGGAGACTGCTTTACTTCACTTTTAAGTGAACAGCAAAATATAAGCAGTTCAAAATGGAGGTAAAGTGATCTTATTATTTACAGTTAAATTAAGTGGGGCTTCTTGTTTTGTCTCAACTTGGGGTTCCAGCCTTTTAGTATACTTTTCAACTCTTCCATGAGGAGAAAATAGTTTAAGCACATGGTCTTTCGTCCCAGGGTATGTTGCAGGCGTAATAAGTTGGTTTTTGTTTTCTTTGGGCCCCTCAGGCTGGTTGTATAGTTGGATGTCTTCCATCTCTACAAGCTAAAAGAAAGCATGTGTTTTTTGATGTCTGCTATCTGGACCTGATCAAGCACTTATATTATTGCATGACTGCATTTGGATGGGTATATCATATCATCAATGGGACATAGTACTCGTTTTAAATCAAACTGGGCATATCTTTGGAATCTTTATTCAGGTGCCATTGGTTTGAAAGGACAGGCAATTTGGAGGTACGATGTGTTGCCGAGTTTTTTTTATTTATATTTTTGGGTGTGAAAGGAGGACATTTTTTCTGGCTCTGGCTCTGGCTCTGATTGGCACTTTTGTATTCAGGCCGACTTGACTCGTCTCTTTTTTATTATGGAACTAAAAAGAAAGATATATAGCATTATTGCCTTCAAGCATTCAAGTGGGCCATGTCCTCAAATGGTCTCCTTGAAAAGAACTGTAGAATTCTGTGTGCTACGCTAGCAAGAGAACTAGTTTTTGACCATACTAAGTCTTGAGAACTACTTCTTAACCATATTAAATTTCACGTATATACTTAGTTTAATTTATAATTTAAATATGAATTTTAGGAGAGTTTTTCTACGTTGGATTCAGCTTCAGTTAAATCATCAACTCAGATGACGATTTTTCTAAGTAAATTGTTTTTGGTGCTTGCCAATTATGTACAAGTTGTTTTCGTTATAAGTCTATCTAACTTTATTCTGCTCGAGGTAAGTTGCTCTTTGGTTTAAAGATTTACATAGAACTCTTTAAGCTATGAGAGTAGACTTAATGCATCAAAAACAATGAGTGAGAGAACTCTACTGCACTCCTCTCCGAATAAAGATTAAAAATAAATAAAATAAATGAATCACGTAGCAGAATGCTTGTTACCCTCAAAAGCTTCTCATTATAGTTCTCATATGTTTCTCGTAAAAATTAACTTTAGAGGGGGCACAGAATCAAAGAAGAAAACCCAATCTAGGGGTGAGAAAATATTTGCAAGATCGGTCCTCTTTGTCAAGATCGGCCCAGTGAAAGCCCAATCTATAAGTGAGAAATTGCTTAACCTCCATGAAAAGAAAGGGAAAAAGTAAAATAGAAAGCCTACTATGAGAAGCGGAAGGAAGTACGTGAGAGATAAGTAAGTAGTTCGTTCTTTGTTGGAAGTTGGCCAACGGTTACTAGTTTTAGTTCTAATAAATGCAATATAAGAGAGAGCCACCTCCGTCAGTTATATAACTCTCTAACTGCTCACCAACCGTCGACCAACCACCACCGAGATCCAGGTATGACTCGACAAACAATCGGAATTTAAGATAAAATTCTTAAATAATGCTCTACGTTTCCTATTACTTTTTAATTAACACTCAGTCTTCCATAATTTTATAATCTAACCTCTCTCTCTCTCTCTCTCTCTCTCTTCCAAGATTTTTTAAAAAATATTTTACTTCTCTTCGGTGATTTATAATCACGCCTTAATACGGAAGCACGCTTATAATAATAATAATAATTATTATTATTATTCTGTTATTGTACCTTGTTGAGCACGGGAAAGTATAGCACTATAATCTTTTAGTGTGGGATAGATAGTTGATAAGCACACGGTGTTCTGGTTCCAGAATTGGACGCATATGGTCAAAAAGAGAAGGACGCCTGGAGAACCAATCGGTTTGAATTAGTTGCATGGATGATTGCTTAATCTTGCCTAGAAAACTGTGTCGAGAGCAGCAGATTTAAACCAATAAATAAATAAATAAATGGGTTCATCAAAACTGCATGATGCCGCTATATAATATGTATTAAATTCTTCTTCTAATTTTATTTCTTCTTCCAAATCCCCCTCTTATTATTATATTACACCACATATTTGCTGAACTAAAAATCAACAAATAATAGATGAAACAAAATAAATATATAAATATATTGATACATGAAGAGGCTTATTCTTTTTTTTTTCTTTTTCTTTTTTTTGGTTGCTGTGAAACATTCACATTACATGAACAAACAATCAAGGTTGAAAACAGAAAGGCGTGGAGATGATCACAACTTACATGCACGATGGCTTGTAATTAATTTCATCTCCACCGTCTTAATTAAAGCACAAAGAAGAAGAAAAAAAGAAAAAATTCACAGGAGTAATCAAATTAAAAACCTTCTCTTTGCTACTTTCTTTCGATCGATGCCATCGTCGTCGTCGTCGCCGTCTATCTCCTCTTGTTCTTGCTCCCGAGGAGCAAGGAGATGTAGAACAAGAACCGGAACAGAAACCCCCACGCGACGGTGATAAAGAAGCAGTCCCACTTGGTTAGATCCGTGACGGCTTGCTGACGTAAGAAATCCGGCCCGGTCGTGATGCAGGTGGTGCTGTTGAGGTTGACGCCGAGGGAGGTGCTCATAGACTGGAGGACGGCGACTTTGATGGCGTTGGGCAGCGAGCCGAGCGGCGTGTTGTCGAACATCTGGACTCCTCTCACGAAGCACTTGGTGGGATCGCTGAACTCGTTCTGGAGGACGGCCTCGTACGGGTATTTGACCAAGGAGAGGTAGTGGAACCAAATCCAGTAGTCGGGGATTCTGTCGCGGTTGATGAAGAAGCCGCTGAAGAGGAGGAAGTAGGCGAGGAGGGCGACGACGACGGTGTAGCCGAGCATGACGTGGGTGACGACGCCGGAGAGGAAGGTGACGAAGCCGCTGCCGGCCCAGAAGGAGGCGAGGATGATGAGGTTGAAGAAGACGAACCCTGAGAAGCCGCCGGCGAGGCCGACGGCGAAGTAGGTGGTGGCGGCGAAGGCTAGGGAGAGGAGGATGAGCGGCGGGAAGCCGACGATGGCGTGGGAGAGGACGTAGGAGGAGCGGCGGTAGGCGTTGTAGGCGGTCTCGCGCATGAAGATGTAGCGCTCTTGGAGGAAGACGGGGAGGGCGTCGGCGCACGTGTAGAACATCGTCGACATGGCGATGGCGATGAAGCCGAGCCGCTCCTGGATGCCCTTCGGGGAGTTGTCCAGACGCCAGAAGATGGTAGCCAGGATGAAACCCGTCACCAGCACCGCCCCGAGCCGGATCGCGAACAACTCCGGCTGCCGCTTCGTGTTCGTGAAGGATCTCTTCGTTAGGACGCCCACCTCGATCCAGAACGGATTCGCGAATTTCTTAACGGATGACGACGCAGATGAGGTTTCGCCGGACACTAATTTCCCGCGCGAGATGCTCGCCGCGATGGCTTCCTTGAGGGACAGGGGAGGCTTTTCTTGCTTTGGTTTGGTTCGCCGCGAGTGCCATTGCTTGTTGTGATCGATGAGTGCCCTCGCTCCCTCGAATGAGTTGCTTCCTATATTTATTTTATTTTATAAAATTAAATTAAATGAAAAACTATACTAATTACCTACCGCTTAAACTTAATTATGAATGATAGTAAGAAACGGAACTAAAATGGACCGACCTTCGATTTCACGGATGAGGTCGAGAGCGAACTCGGCCGGGTTCTCGTTCTCGGGGATCGGCTTCCCGAAGTCGGAGAAGAAGATGGGGAGGTCGGAGGGAGGGCCGTAGAAGACGGTGTGGCCGCGGGAGAGGAAGAGGAGGCGGTCGAGCAAGCCCAGGATTCGGTAACTGGGCTGGTGGACGGACATAATTACGATGCTGCCACTGTGGGCGATGCGTTGGAGCACCTTGACCACCATGAAGGCGCTGGTGGAGTCGAGCCCGGAGGTCGGTTCGTCCAGGAAGAGGACGATCGGGTCGTGGATGATGTCGATCCCGATCGACACCCGCCTCCTCTCCCCGCCGGAGACACCGCGGTGGATCTCGTCGCCGATGATGGTCTTCGCGGCGGCGCGGAGGCCGAGCTGGTCGATCAGGGCCTGGACGCGGCTCTTCTTCTTCGATGCCGACAACGTCCTCGGGAGGCGGAACTCGGCGGAGAACATGAGGGTCTCCTCCACGGTCAGCATCGGGTAGAGGAGGTCGTCCTGCATGACGTAAGCTGAGATCACCTTGAGCAAGTTGCTCTCTAATGGCTCGCCGTTGAGGGTGACGGATCCGCGGAGGCTCTCCTTCGCGATCCGATTCGCTAGCGCGTCGATGAGGGTCGACTTCCCCGACCCGCTAGCGCCGAGGACGGCCAGGATCTCGCCTTCTCGGGCTTCGCCCGATATGGAGTGGAGGAGCGTCTTCGTCTTGGAGTGGCTGAGGTTACCCTCGGCGACGTTCAGCTGGTCCGACCCGGCGAGGTGGCTCTTGTTCCCCTTCTTGGAGGAGTTCTTGACGCTGTACGACAGGTCGGTGAAGGCGAGCTCGAGCGGGAAGTTGTGGGGGAGCGCGGCTGCACCGCCACCGGAAGAAACGGTGAGTGTCCCGAGCTCGATGGTGAAGTGGGAGGGCGAGGAGGCGGCGGACGACGCCTCGCTGCGCGAGTCCCCGACGCGCTTCAGGAGCTGCCCGAGGGTGGTCGACTTCGCCACCACCTCCGCCTGCGGCAAAAGAGGCGGCGGAGACGGCGCCCGTGAGTGGCGGATGAGCAGTCCGTCACGTGCGATGTCCTCGGCTTCCTCCATTGGCGACGACCGCCGGTCGAAGAACCCGAGCTTATCCACGAATCTAGACATCTCTCTCTCTCTCTCTCTCTCTCTCTCTCTCTCCTCTCTCCCTTCTCTGTCAACAGTAATCTTAATCTTAAATCTTTTACAGATAGAAACAAGTTATAAGAGAGCTTGGCTTGGCTTAGTTCGGAGTAAGACAGGCTTACATTTATAGGTAGCAAGGTCCAACGTTTCTAAAGTTCGGATGTCATGAAAGTACCGTGACAGCATGGTGCTCTTTTGCTACAGCGCCACGTCAGCACAGTGGTATGTAGATGTAGGTGAGGGGTGTTAAGCTACACTTGGATGGTTAAGTGTTGGTTGGAAACGAAGAAGATGGAGGAATAGAATTGGAGAGGGTTGGTGGCGTAGTATAGAATACACTTATTAGCTACCAGTCGTCGTTGCAGTTCCTGGGAAGGAGATGATGCATGGGATTCAAGTTTCAGAGGTTGGTTGTTGTTGGTGTAGATGATCCATGCCATACCAAATATTAGAGCTGCTAACCAATAGAGAAGGTCAGGGTGGTCAAACAAAGGACCCATTTGCTTCCTCAATATTTTTTGGAATATTATAGTTTTTTTTTCTTTTCTTTTACTTTCCTCATCATATTACTGGAGTTATGCATACAAAGAATCTATAAGGTTAACTTAGTGGTATGAGTTGACTATTTCTTCATAATGTCAAGCTCTTAAACAATGTTATCAACTCATATAGTTGGGTATTATTGGTTGTCCCACACCTAGAAATATATATCATGGGAGCTCAACAACCTACCTATAATGGTGAGAATTTTCTTTTCTTTTCGTCCAACCTTAAGTAAATTATGTCATATATCTCGAGTGTCGTGGTCCAACTAGATGTGAGAAGTCTTATGGTATTTGCGGTTGCTATGCCTACACAGCTACACTCAACTAGATGTGATATATATCATATATTGAAAGGATATTATAATGGAAAAGAACTAATTAATATAGTCGACTTAGATAGTTGAGACTAAAGACTAAAGTCTTTTTCGGCCCGGTCAACTGTAGAGCAGGCCCATTTGCGGCCCAAGCTTGGATGACCCATTTCGGATCCGACCCATTTGAACCTGTTAATTACATCCGATCCGTAGTATACTTTAACCCGGTTTATTCCTCCTCCCGCCATATGCATCTCAATTCTTAAACCCTAGAAGCTCCTCTCTCTCTCTCTCTCTCTCTCTCTCTCTCTCATGGAGCAGTTTCTTCTCGAAAGGCTTCATCTCCACCTCTCTTCCACTTCTGACTCCTCTTGCCGAATTCGAGCGCTCTCCACAGCGAGATCTCTCATAACCAATTCCTCCTCGGCCGCCTCCACCGTTTCCTCCGCTGTAGAAACCCTAATAGTATCCCTCTCGCACTTCTCTGACGACGCCTCCTTCCTCCGCCTCGCCATTTCCTTGCTCGCCGAGGCCGCTACCATACACCGCTGCTTCGCGGTCTCTGTGATCTCCGCCGTCCGGCCTTTCTTGGATGGCCGCGACCACCTCGCCGCTGATGCTGTCGCCGCTCTCGCTTCCATAGCCGGGAGCAGCGCAGAAGATGGTTTCTCTCTGGTCGAATCTGTTTTTGATGAGAATCTCGTAATTTCGCTTGCGACGAGCCCGATCTTTGCTGTTCGATCTCGGATCCTTGATCTGTTGGTTTATAGCATCGGTAGAGCAAAAACTAGCGCTATTTTAGGTCATAAGAGCTTGCTTCAAGTGTTTCTTGGGATTGCGATTGATCTCTATCCGTCGGTGAGGCGATCTGCACTTGATGGATTGGTCGCGCTATGCAAGGAGGCTGGAGTTGATGTCAACTCTTTGGCTGTTGAGTGTTGCTATGATCGTGCTGTGGAGGCTTTGAAAGATGAGGACGAGCTCGTTAGATCAGCTGCTGTTCGATTGGTGAGAAGTTTGTTTCTGAAGTATTGTTGCATTTCTAGTTTTCTTTTTCTGGCTCATTATGATATGATATCATTTGATGGTTAGGCCAGTTTGTGTGCGGAGATGTTTGCGGCAAGGGAGAAGGCGATGGATTACAGTGAACAGATAGATATGATATTTGTGCAGGTGGACTTCATATTACATGTTATGTCTTAGATGTTGCATTTCATTTTTATTTTTGCACATAGAATTATATATGGATTTTTAGTTGTTTTCTTGGTTCAGCTTTGTTCAGTGGCAAGAGACATGAGCGTGAAAGTTAGGGTCGAAGCTTTTAATGCCCTTGGAAAGGTTCAGAATGTTTCTGAGAGTGTTCTATTGCAGTCACTATCTAAAAAGGTCCAAGGAATTAAGAGTGGAAATATAACACTCAGTAAATTGGATAAAGAATCTAAATTCCGCTTTTCATGTGCAGCTGGGATTTTTATACATGGAATTGAGGATGAATTTTTTGAGGTAATGCTGAGTCTATCTTTTCTTGAATGCCGACATTCTAAGATGATTTTATAAGCCTAGTAAACCTTTTTTCTAGTGTTTTTTTTTCAGGACAGGTTTATATGTTAACTACTTTGTTTCTTTCCTTTTCTTTTTCACATTAGGTTCGGACAATTGCCTGTAGATCTTTGGGGATGCTTACGAAATTCTCTGTCCAGTTTGCTGATGATGCATTAAATTTATTAATGGATATGTTGAATGATGATGCAGAAGTGGTTCGACTGCAGGTTTTGCAAACATTGTTTGATATGGCAACATATGATCGCCTACAAGTGCAGGAAAAGCATATGCACATGGTATGTTCTTCTCAGTAATTAATTAGGTATCGGAACTGATATCTGTAGACCTAATTTACGCCACTGGGATACTTGTATGATGTTAAACCGGATGTGTGTTCCTTATGGCGCTAAACTGAAAAGAAACCAGAATCTATTAAAGTGCTTCTGTTCTTCCATTAAAATTATCTTTAATGGAAGCTGTTTGGCAAATCTTTAGTTGGGAGGTTCAATATTTTACTCATCTTTGTCTTTGTGGTGATAGTCATCCTACAGTTTTTTTTTTGTGGGCAGTTTCTTGGTTTGTTGGGCGATGTTAATGCCTCGATCAGAAGTTCAGCACGAAAAACCCTCCGGCTAATGAAATTGCCAAAGCTTGAGATATTCAAGTCAGCAATTGATGGTCTTATTGGGAATTTGGAGACATACCCAGAGGTTTGATAATCTAGGACCTTTTGCAGATTTACCGTATTGTACTCTTGGCTAAATTCTTTCCCCTATTGGTGGATTAATGGGTGTTGCTTGTGCTTGGTACACTATCATGAAAAAGACATGCTTTATTCAGCTATTTTGTAGATCCTCTTGGACAAGTATCTTGGTGCATGAAACTTCATAGCATATAGGGGATCACAAAATGTTAAATAGCAGTTTATGAGATTAGCTTTTATGATTTATATTTTTATGTCAATACACAATCACAATTTGAGAACCCAGCTTCAAATAAGTTCCTTAGACTTGGACTTTCAAGTTGGGAAGAGTCTAGAGAGTTCAGAAGTAGTGATAAAACTTGAGTCCTGTTTCCACTTAATAGATATTTGAACTGAATTAGCTGACTGGTCATCTTGCAAACATTCTTCTAAAAGTTAGATACTCAATGCAATGTTTCTCTATTAAATTTATCTTTTCTTTGATATTTTAGTAAATTATAAACCATGCTTTATAGCAATTCCTTGCCTCTTTCTTTCTATCTGGCAGTGATATTGGTTTCCTGATTTTCAGGAAGAAGAAGATATATTCTTTGTGTTGTTTTCTCTTGGTGTGGATCACAGGAAATTTTCAGTCAAGTTAGCTAAAGATTTGGCAAAACAGGTATCTTATCTCCATTTATTATGTAAAATTATCATTGAACTTTGGATAAAATACAATATGTATCTTTCTGGTTAGATGCTTCTGTTACAATTCCCAAAGCAAGTACTTCATAAATATATTGTAGGTTGTAACCCAGTATGAGTTCAAAGAATGTAACATTTCATGGCCCTGACCTTTTAAGTTATACCAGATAGAGAGAGCAAGGACTAGAATGCGTAGCACTTCATATATATATATATATTTTTTAAATATTCCTATTGAGCCAAAATATGTCATTGACCATGAATTTGGATTGTAGTCCTTGCTGTGATGAACTTTCAACTTTGCATCATGCAACACTGGCAGGTAGTTCTTTTAATAAGCCTCTAATTTGGTTGTTGCAAGTTTCTGAAATTTGACAACAGTTTTTTGTTTTCTTCCAAATATTATTCACTTAAAACAATTCTTAAAGTATATCAAAGTATCAAACATAAACTAAAGAGTTGGATAAAACTTAATGTGAAGACTTGAGAAGTTTTAACGCTTCTTTCGCCATTGATTGTGCAACACCTATTCCCAAGGTGGAGAGAAAAGGTTCTTTCATTTTTTGTGGTAATTTGGATGGTCTCTAAGCTGCTTTAACACATTTACACATATTTAAATATTTCAATTCTCGTTTCTTCCTATGATATTAATAGTTGCAGTTTGCCACTATTCTTCCGAATGTTTTTCATATTTCTGCTTAATAAATGCATTGTTATCGTCCATGTTGCAGATAGGTCCATCATGCGATGGAGAGCTGACCTTGGACAGTCATAGGGTTGCAGCTGTGCTGGTCCTATCTATATCATTACCTTTTGCTGACGAGAATTTTGCATGTGATATACCTCGAGTAATATTTTCTTATGCAATTCCATTATTGGGAAGGATATCATTTGCACTGCGAGGTGTCATTGACCAAGATTCAGTTTTGGCCCATTTGTGCCGTCATAGTGGGATGCCTTTTCTGGACAAAACGTTAGGGTTGAAAGAGGCTGGCCAAATATGCAGTTCCTCATTGCCTGTTTGTAGTATTGCATCAAAAGTTTCTAATAAGGAAACTGTGTCACATATGGGTGAGATATTAAAGCATCCTGAACAGTCTAGACAGGAAGATGAGTACTTAAATGAAGAATTCATGCGGCCCATGGAGCTCATCTTAGAAACTGTTGGAGAAACCTGGCCTCTGACAAAGTCATATAGTACATATGAAGTGCGAAGAACATTAAGGTCTCTCTTTCTCTCTCTCTCTCTCTCTCTCTCTCTTCTCTCTCTCTTTTTGTGCCTTCATAAATCTAGTACTGTATTGTTCTTTCTTTTTCCCCCTTCAAGCATTATTCCCATGTTTGTGATGGTTGGATGTTACATGCAGAACTTGCAAGGAGGAACTGGAAATGATAGCATGGAATGCTCCTGGTTTGGTCAGTGCATCTGTGGACTTTGTATCACAGTATATTCAGGTAGTCCAATTGATTGCAGAAGCATGGGAGAAGATGCAGCCTAAAAGTTCTCATGATGTTGGTTCGATGACACTTGATATTCTAGTGGAAAAGTTAGAAATGTCCCTTAGAAGAATGAGACATGGTTTCCCAGGGTTGCCTTGCCAAATGGAATATCATGTTTTAGAGCTGACTTTGCTTGCTAACCTCCTTAAAGTGTCAAAGACTGGATTTTTTTCGGATCTTGGGTTGATGAAGATTCGTGTCATAGTTTCTCGCTTAGAATCTCTATGTGCTGAAGGATCATATAAACTATCTGATTTTGCTCAAGAATTAAAGAGGGCTATTGCTCCAAGGGCCAAGGCTGATGTTCCTCATCAGATTAATGTTTACAATTTTCTTAAACTCTTTAATCCACAACAAATAAGATTGGTTGGAAAATTTAAGAACATAAAAGCAGAAGTGCAAGCTCTTGATAATGATTCTGAGAATCCCCTGATATATGTTTCAGGATTACCTGTGGGTATCCGATTTCGCATAACACTGTATAATATTTCAGATCAAGACAGATTGTGGCTTTGCATGGTTGTTGGGGAGGTCATCCAGTATGTTTTCCTGGATTTGTGCCAGTTTGAAGGTTCCGATGAAATGAGGTGTGGTACTGTTGTTCTTCCTTTCTTTGCAACTCCAATGGCATCTTCATTTGTGTTGAGGGTTTGTCTAGGTATTGAATGTCCATCAGAAAATATGGCATATCAGAAGAAAAGTCAAGGAAGGCCAAAAGATGATATAGCTTTTCTCTGTGAGGAATTTAATGTATATTTTGTCAGAATTGGTGACAGATGATATATGAAAGTGGAACTATGACCTTCTTTCTTCTGGTAGTTGTCTATATGCATGTCATGGAACAATGGGAAACCTACTCTATCCTACTTGCGGCCTGATAACTTCTGCTTATGGTCTGTGGATAATAACATGGGTAGCTGGTACATAGACTAACAAATCGGTCAAAAGCTAGCTACTGATAGCAGCAGATATGTTTCGTTAGACTTGAGAGTTGAGAGATAAATATCCTGGGCTTGTCATTTATATGCTATACTGAGTTGAAGCCAGCAGCCAGGAACCATACATGTGAGGACGAGATTGATGATTAGGTCATCTATAGTAACTTGCTTGATATACTGATTGAAGCCAGCAATCAGGAACATGCAAAGAACTGTATATATATTTGAGGAAATCAAGCTGCCCTATGAATTAAGAAACAAACACTTCTCTTGACAATAATATTCTGGTCATGTGTTGAAATTTTGGGTACAGATTTGCAGTTTCTAGTGGCAAATCAGCTGATTTCATGGTCCTCCACTCCTTGAGACACTCGATCCCGATTCCATCCATGGTATGTCACTGAGGAGTCATTGGCAATGGAAATAATTTTCGATTACCATATGGTAGCTAATTGCTGACCTTGATTTGTAGAACCAAAGAACAGATAAACTGCTGAGGATACATTTTTTTAGAACTAATAGCCGTCTAGGCAAGAGCTGACATTCCTGCATGGTTTTGAAGCTGTGTTTCTTGACAACTATACAGGAAACGTTGATTTCTATTGGTAACAGTGTGAGACTGCCATTCTGGATTTTTCTGTACTGAATAGTATAATCTGACTTGAAGCTGTTTCAACCATCCTTTTTTATGATGATCAGACTGGGAATGAGTTGATATAGCCAGTAAACCGGATCACCTAAGTTACTCGATCAAGTTTTTTAAGTGGTAATTTTTGAATGAGAAAGATACATCAATGCACCATGCCTGGAAATCTCCTACTCCGTATGTCTGTTCTGAAATTTATTCATTTTTTCCTTTCAGAAATGATATTGCAACAACTGAGAAAGCACATCCTGTTTATGCATTAAGAAGCTGCTTACTTTTAAGAAGCTGCTTCATCTTAAACGGAATTTCTCAGGTAAAGAGTTAGGATGTGTACTTTTATGAATCTACTTCAGTTTATGCATTTAGGAGATATGAATGGATGGTCAGTCTCATTTTAGCGGTTCTTTTCTAACGTGGTTTTATGGACCTGCTCTTAGGTACAATTATGTCAATAAATAGTTATGACACTTCCTGACAAGAAGATATTTGGATAGTATGTTGCTAATCAAGCTGCTGTTAGCTTAGCCAAGGAATAATTGGCGCGAGCTATCTAAAAGTGCTATCATATTCGTGATACATGCTGGTGCTTATTATGAAATACTGCAAACATACCCCTCTGGTTTCCATCCATATGGGAACCTAATAGACATGTAAGTCAATTACACCACAAGGTTTGCGATTTCCTAGTGTTTTATATTCATCTGATGCCGGTCTAATCTTCTTTCTCTTGCAGTCTGGAACAGGACATCTTCTCATGATGCTGTCACACAAATAATTATAGCTTGGGTTTGGCTATTCCCTTCAATGCCACTACCCCTCACTAGCAAATACAAAATTTCTCTTTCCAGCATCATTCTCTCATTACTCGTTAATAGAAAAAAATAAGAAAGGTAAGAGACGTATTAGTCATCAATGATCAACACAGCGCAGTAATGGAAGATGGTGGCTATCAACCGACAACTGCTCCGCTCCCAGTGGTGAACGCAATGATAGGAATACATGTGGCTTGCTTGAAGTTATGTTGCTTTGTGACATCGATTTCTTCTGTTGACTCTTGGGGCAAATTTGTGCCACTCGAAGTGCCCGTTCTCAATTTCTCAATTTCAAGAAGCACCATTACATCCCCTGTGTGAAACACCCAACGTTGATTCACACTTCACGGGGTATCCTATGCACGACGGACGTTGTTTGAAGATGAACAGTATGTGAATAAAAAGAGATACATATGACGTGTTGGTAATCCTTACTATTTACAGACCACTTTATTCAACTACTTCCAGGTTCTGTAAATAATTATTCAAAAAGTTATTGGTGTATCCATGTTGGATGGATTTTTGTGGAGGAGTTCTATTACCACTTACCAGGTGTGGTTTCTATCTTTTTCTTTCCCTTTTTTTAAAGTCAATGGGTGACTTTGTGAGTCATGTTGCATTTGCTTTTATCCGTCCCCATGGCGCTGGTCCACAATAAGGTCCACCTTGGTGACTCCAGTTGACGTGCAACATTGTCCCGAGTGCTACGTAAACATCTCGTGATTCACAATATTGGACACGTAGATAAATCTCCTCATTTATTACCACCCACCCAACATGACGTGGAGGATTACCCTACTCTATCCCCCTCTCAAATTACCGGCTACGAATGGGAATTTTTACCGAACTTAATAATCCGAATAAAATCAGATAACTTATCCGAGTCCAATCCGGAGTAATCATTTTCAAAATGCTAAAAAAAAACTCTTATTATACTAATTAAATAAAGTAAAAGAGCGTAAAGGAGAGATAAGAGTAAATGCATGATAGTCATTTTACTTATGTTAACTTCCTACTTAATTAACCTTTCCCAAAAGCCAAATCACATGGTTAATTAACAACTAATCCGACAACTCTAAAGAGAGTACGACAGTAGCAATCACTCATTGCGAATGATGCCACATCATTCCTACCTTCTCCTCGCACTCCGAATCCTACTCTTATTCTCCCCCACTTCCTTTATATAAACTTTCCTTCCATCCAAAGCCTTTCCTTTATATCCATCTCCTTGAGAATTATCCCGAGAGAGAAAGCGCGACTTATCTACAGAGAGAGAGAGAGAGAGAGAGAGAGAGAGAGAGAGAGAGAGAGAGAGAGAGAGAGAGAGAGAGAGAGATGAGCTCCGGTTGCAAGTCCGCAGTGAACTGCATCGACGCACGGGTGCCGGTGCGAGCGAGTTATGTTAACCTCTACAAGTGGCCGGAATCGGACGCGGAGTTCGTGAGGAGGCGACGGGAAGGAGGTGATCAGGATGAGTGTGCCACGAAAGCGAGTATAACGTTTGGGCCGAGCCCGATAGTGGTGGATAGCTATTCGTGCAGGCAGATGTATCTGAGGAGTTATACCTTCACGAGGAAGGAGAGCGTACAGGAGAAGACTCGGCGATGCCTTGGGAAAGTTAAGGAGAAGGCCGCAGTGTTCCCTTTCCTTCTTCATCACAGGAACCAGAGCACCGGTTCTACGATAAGTAGTAAGAGGAGTCAGAATAAAGGGAAGAATAAGAGGAGGAAGAATAAGTTGAAGGAGGCTTCTTATTCGGCTATTTGTTCGATCTTCCATCGATTTTTATCCTGCACTACTAGTGTGGACGTGATGGATCGATAAAAATTTCGATCATTCAAGATCTTTCTGCTATTTTTCCTTTCTTTTTTCTGTCTTTAATATATATATATTTTTTCAGATATACTCTGTTCTGTTTTGTATCCAATTTTCCAACATAAAAGGAATATATATATATATATATAAGCATCTTATTTCAAATATGTGGCTCTAATTGTCTATGCGTGTGATTGGATTCCGAGAGTTTTAGAAATTTAATGTATATAATTAAGATAGTAAAAGGAATGTGATGGAATAATTAGTATGTAAAGAGAGAGAGAGAAAATAATAATAATAATAATAATAATAAGCAGTCATTTAAATGATTATTTTCATGATATGTTTAAACTATACGTGTTCAAGACGGATAAAGAAAATCTCTACCCATCTTCATACATCCAAACCTAGGATGGCAATTTCAAACCTCTCATTTAGCTTTGACCGGCGTAGGATTTAAATTATTACTTAACTGTATAGATTCTTAAATTATTGAATATTTATAGCCCATTGTATCTAAGAAAATTAGATTATAAAGTTATTGTAATTAAACGAGTTGTGTTATATATATATATAGCACAAATCAACATCGTGCATATCTACTCCGACACGCCGCTTAATGCACACGGATGCATTAATCACCTCAAAATTCTTCCTATTATTAATGAAGAATTAATCCTTTGTGCTCTAGCTCTATCGTGTACTAATTTTGGCATTGAACATAGATGTTGAGCAATAAAAAGCTTATGAATATTCAGTATCTGTAATAATAAGGTTAGACTCTCTCTAAGCAATAAAAACGGAGATTGAGATATTGAAGTTTGGAAGTATACAAGATGAAAAGAGAGTAGTTTTGTAATCTTATATTATCGGTGTTCGTACTTTCTTTTTGATCCAAAAAAAAAAAACGCTTTGATGCGTGGACCATAAGCCATAGTCGAAATTCAGTCTCATTTCAGTCCCTCTTTTTTTTCGGTCATAATCAAAAGCATTTGATTCGTGTTCGACAAGTTCCAAATTGATCTGTACAAATTAGCCCACGTTAAAATTACATGCATATCTTTGAGACATGAATAAATTTTATTATCTCAAAAGAAATTGAATAAGTTGACAATAGATAAAAAGATAGGTGTGAGAGAAACCCTAGGGGAAAGTGATGGTGAAGATGTGGGGTTTGGCATAAAGAGGCGTGCTACACTCCAAAACTTCCTTCCACTTTCCTTTCATGGTTGGCGGCTAAGAATATCTAATAAAGCAATGGCGCAGCATTTAAGACCAATAAGGATAGATAAAGATTTGGAATAAGCTATCCACACCATCATGGATAAACACTCATTTGAGGAGGGAAGTCCTTGTATAATATTGTTATATGACTCAAAAGTAGAGCTAGTGTTGTCATATATCATGTTACAGTAGAAGAGTGAGCATTATGGAAGTAGGTGTGATTGAATTGTGAGCCAAGGCATGTCCACAAACTCAATTCAAAGTCATATAAAATATATATAAAATCCTATCTCTATAGTTAGTTTTAGCTTTTAGAGCATTAAGTTTTTTTCCCTACTATTTATTCAAATTAACTTCTTGGTTCTTGATCCAAGACACACCCCAAAAAAAAAAAAAAAAACTTATTGATTCATTAGCTCGTCTCTGGTTGATTTCATTAATCTAAATTACTTAATTAATCCTGGGAATACAAAATGATCTTAGATAATAATAATTTTGGATGAGTTTAAATGGGTCTAGATTCCAGCAATACATCATAATGGGCTAAAATCTCAAGCCCAGAAACCTATCTTTACCTTTTAGTCCATTAGGCCAAATTGGGCCGGCCCGTTTGTAGTTAATTATTATTTCAATGGGCCAAAAAGTTAATATGGGTGATTAAGCTACTATACAAAATAACACCCTATCTACACAAAAATAATTAGGGCCCAAAGCTCTAAACCACCTCATATGTGATTAATTTGGGTCCTCTAAGTAACATTTTTCAGGATTAAGATTTGATGTGCATGTCTGCTTAGATGCTTCATTAAATACACATCAACGCATCGATTATGTCATACTTATTCTAATCCTATAACTCTATGCATTTAATTCAACGCGATCTAAAGCACACGATGGATATCTACTAGATGTAGACATATTAACTCATTGCCGGTATCACTTAAAAGAGTATATTAGTTGGAATTAAATGCTACTTAAATGCCAAGCTCCATGGTCGTAAGACTCTCAGTTTCACTTAGACCGCCGTATGAACAATTACTGTTTTATAAATACACTCTCTAAATTTTCTTTTATTACTCATATACACCCTTCTAAATTAACAAAAATTATCTATATATCCCCTTGAATTAAGAAAAAGTAATTATTCAGACCTCTAAACTAAAAACGAGATAGAAAATATTGAAAAATCCAGAGATTGTAAATTAAAAAAATTCTTTGTATATATATACTTGAATTAAGAAAAAAGTAACTATATAAACCTCTAAATTAAAAAATTTTAATTCTCGGGGACTTGTGATAAAAAAGAATTCAGATATTATATGCAAAAAAATGTTGAAAAATTCAGAGATTTTAAATTAATAAAATTCTCTATATATCTCCTTGAATTTAAAAATAATAATTATACCAACCTTTAAACTAAATTTTTTTAATAAAATAGCGTACGTGCCAATTAAAAATTCACTTTAGATACGAAAGCATTCATATTAGCGAACAGGAATATCATCTTATTACAAGTGTCAGCAGTAAGTAAGAATAATATATATAAGCAAGTGACGTAGATTACTTGTACTAAACCCTGTTAATTAACACAATTTTATACTAATCCAGGTTTATGCGTGGGACTTATAAATGTAACAAATTAATCTCGAGATTCTTGTTTCACGTGATCTTTTATTGGGGAAATAAGTTACAGTGTCATTTACCTAAGAAACAAACAAAAAATTAAAATTAAAAATTATTAATTATTAAGAGTTAAATTTTGAACAAGAATCCAAAATCCCATCCATAATTTTAAGTTACTCTTATCCTAATTACCACACTTATGATACAAGATAAAGGATAAGCGTTATTTTATCCTTATACTTTTCTTATCCGATAACTAAGTCGTTACGCCACTCATTGTATTAAGTAACGGAATCTTAAGACGATAAGGTTTAAGTCGTGATAGATAGGTAACCTCAAGTCCATGCAAGGCAGAGACTTATCCGAGAAACCCGGTTTATTCCACCAAAATCTCGGATAAATACGCCGATAGGATACACCCCACGGATAACGACTTTGTCACCAAGCCGCCGCAGGACATATCGACGAAATTTCCTTAATGATAAAACTAATCGTTTGTTTAAATCACCTCTCTTATTAATTGAAACCTCTTAATTATTTCTTCATCTTTCCGATATTGCCCTCGTCTCCTCCTTTAGAGGAGGCGTAATTAACTAGCAATCGCATAAGCCGCAGTCCGAAGCGAAGCAGAGATCTCTTCCTTCCTCGATCCGGTAGACCAAACCCTAACTTTAACCCTCCTCCTCCTCCTCCTTCTTGTTATTCTTGTTTTACTAGTAGATTTCGTGCTCTCTTCTCGTCTAATTTGCTCTCGGATCGCTAGGGTTCTGACATGGAACTTGTCGCGATTCCTTGATCTGAAGTGGGTTTTTCTTGCAAAGGTTGGATTTTTTTGGGGGTTTTCGTTTAGCGTTGATTTGGGATGGGGAAAGGAGGGCAGGATGAAGGTGTGAAAGATAGATCGGAACCCTCGGCCTTGACCTTTCCGGCGTGGGCGAGAAGTGTCGAGGAGTGCGAGGCTGAGTTCAAGGTCAACGCCGAGGAAGGATTGCCGTCCGAGGAGGTCCTGTCCCGCCGGGAGAAGCATGGCTTGAACGAGCTCGAGAAGCACTCGGGCCCCTCGATCTGGCAGCTGATTATCGAACAGTTCAACGATACGCTCGTTCGGATCCTTCTAGTGGCCGCCGTCGTCTCCTTCGTCCTCGCTTGGTACGATGGGGATGAGGGGGGTGAGATGGGGATCACGGCGTTCGTCGAGCCCTTGGTCATCTTCTTGATTCTTATCATTAATGCTGCCGTCGGGGTTTGGCAAGAGAACAACGCCGAGAAGGCGCTCGAGGCGCTTAAAGAGATCCAATCTGAGCATGCGACGGTTAAGAGGAATGGAGAATGGGTTCATGATCTGCCGGCAAAGGAGCTAGTTCCAGGCGATATCGTGCAGCTCAGGGTTGGGGATAAGGTTCCCGCAGATATGAGGGTGGTGTCCTTGATAAGCTCCACTTTTAGGGTGGAACAGGGATCTCTTACAGGGGAGAATGCTTCTGTGAATAAGACTAGTCATAAAGTTGATTCAGAAGACACGGATATCCAAGGAAAGGAGTGCATGGTTTTTGCAGGTACCACTGTTGTCAATGGGAGCTGCATTTGTTTGGTCACTCAAACAGGGATGAATACTGAGATAGGGAAGATACATTCTCAGATCCATGAAGCTTCACAGGAGGATGATGATACCCCCTTGAAAAAGAAACTGAATGAGTTTGGTGAGTCTCTTACGGCGATAATTGGCATCATTTGTGCTTTGGTTTGGCTTATCAATGTGAAGTACTTTTTTACATGGGAGTATGTTGATGGCTGGCCGGGGAATTTTAAGTTCTCGTTTGAGAAGTGCACGTATTACTTCGAGATTGCCGTGGCTTTGGCTGTTGCTGCAATACCTGAGGGCTTGCCTGCTGTCATCACTACTTGCTTGGCACTGGGCACACGGAAGATGGCACAGAAAAACGCATTGGTGCGCAAGCTGCCGAGCGTCGAGACTTTGGGATGCACAACTGTGATTTGTTCTGATAAGACAGGAACATTGACTACAAACCAGATGTCGGCAGTAAAACTTGTGGCAATAGGGCGCTGGCATGATACACTGCGGAGCTTCAAAGTTGATGGGACTACTTATGATCCTCATGATGGGAAGATCCATGATTGGCCTTCTGATAACATGGATGAAAATCTTCAAATGATTGCTAAAATAGCTGCTGTATGCAATGATGCTAGTGTTGCACAGTCAGGCCATCAGTTTGTTGCGACTGGAATGTCTACAGAAGCAGCTTTGAAGGTCTTGGTTTTACAAATATCCTTTTTTTACTTTAGTTGTATGTTAGTTTTCCAGTAATATATTGTGAAGGCATTGAAAACTTCAAATTTAGCCCTTAAACACAGAATGCAGTAAACTGAGATTGTCTTGCTTAAACTTGGTAGATTTGGTGGATAACTTATCATTGTAGAAGAGTTAATTGCTGAGAACAAATTATGTTTTACAAATTGTGAGATGAGTTAAGGCATACTTTTTCTTTAATGATTCTTCCATGCATATTTTTTTGGGTCTAAAATCTAAATGACAAATAAGGTATGCGAACAACATCAGAACAGTCATGGCAACATATTTTTGTTTTTGATGAAGTGCTTGCATTAATTTGACATTGCTAACTATTGATGACATAATTAATTTTGTCGTTTTGAAACTCCTTTCAGGTGCTGGTTGAAAAAATGGGACTTCCTGCGGGCTACAAGTCAGCATCTCTGGATTCTTCTGAGACATTACGTATGTTAATTTTCTTAAGCTTTGTGATTTTGAATTAGTTATTAGATCCTTTAGGCAGAGATGCAGTGAGAATTACCTCCTTTTCTCTCTGTTATCAAGGATGCTGTGAATGGTGGAATAGTACTGCAAAAAGGGTTGCAACTCTTGAGTTTGATCGCACTAGAAAGTCAATGGGAGTTATTGTGAAATCAAAAAAAGGAAACAATTCACTACTTGTAAAGGTATTCTATTTCTCTTGTCCATCTTTCCTATGTTTTCATAATTTCCTTTCACTTTCCCTTTATTTTATTTTTTTAAGCTAGCATTTTCTAGCTCCTTCACTGTGTCATCTTCATGTGCTCACCCTGATAAGTGAAAAAGAGTTGATTTTTCTTATCAAAACTTCTTTTGTGTTTGCCCTTTTCTTCTACACGTGGAACTTTTAAATAAAAATCTAATGTGACAGCTGTACTGTGACAGGGAGCAGTGGAAAATTTGTTGGAGAGAAGTACGCATCTTCAGCTGTTTGATGGTTCTGTCATTCTGTTAAATGAAAGTTCAAAGGCCCTTATTTTGGAAACTCTTCGGGAAATGTCTACTAGTGCTTTACGTTGTTTGGGGTTCGCATATAAGGATGATTTAGCAGAATTTACAACATACGATGGTGAAAATCATCCAGCTCATAAGCTGTTGCTTGATCCATCTAATTACTCATCTATTGAGACTAACCTCATCTTTGTTGGCTTAGTTGGGCTGAGGGTGAGATGTTGCACTATTATACAAATTTTTATGCAGAATGTTCTCTTCATTTTTTGGCCTTCTGTTGGAAGGTGATTTTGTGACTGTTATCTGTTGAACTCTTATAACAGGATCCTCCTCGAGAGGAGGTGTACAAAGCGATTGAAGATTGTAGAGCTGCTGGTATTCGTGTCATGGTGATAACAGGAGATAACAAAGAAACTGCGGAGGCAATATGCCGTGACATAGGAGTTTTTAGACCTGATGAAGACATTAGATTGAAGAGCCTTACAGGGAAGGAATTTATGTCCCTTTCCGATAAAAAGAATCTTTTAAAGCAACAGGGAGGTCTTCTCTTCTCTAGAGCAGAACCAAAGCACAAGCAAGAAATTGTGAGATTGTTGAAAGAAGATGGCGAGGTGGTTGCAATGACTGGTGATGGGGTGAATGATGCACCTGCTCTGAAGTTGGCTGATATTGGGATAGCTATGGGCATAACTGGGACAGAGGTATGTTTGTCTATCCATGGTTTTGTTACAATCTCATTTTTTTTAGTTTCTGTCATTTCGTTTAATTCTTTAACCCATTTCAGGTTGCTAAAGAAGCTTCAGATATGGTGCTGGCAGATGATAACTTTAGTACAATAGTTGCTGCAGTTGGTGAAGGAAGATCTATTTACAACAACATGAAAGCTTTCATAAGGTTTCCTATCAATCCATTTTTTTAACAATATTTTGTCTGTTCTTCAGTCTTTGTTGATTATTTATTTGATTTGCATGTGCATCTTTGGTTATAGTGTTTGCTCATTCGTTTGTGCTTTAAATAACTACTTTAGAAAATCTTAATATACTTGCTAGGTAGTATTGTTATGTAGAAAATTTTACCCTTGGATACTAAAATTGACCACTTCTTTTAATGGTTAATATATAGGTAATCAATATTGGTTTTGACAGATGAAGGGAAATGCCATGTAATGGAGAGGATTTTTTCATGTTCTTCTCTTCTGTGAATTACTATTATTTCCTCTTTTGGATCTTACATTTTAAGACTGTTTCAAATGTTCAATTTGGCAACTGCACTTCCCATAGATATTTACGATCGGCAAATGGACAGTTCCTGTGTTTGCATTTCAATGTAGTTGTGAATTTATGTCACAGGATCTTTGAGTACATACATGTATATAGACTATCAATATGTATATACACAATCATGCATGTGCTTTAACAAATGAAGCAGGCACATCTTTGCTGGTTGCCTTATGCTTCCGTCTGTGTCTTGCCATTTCCAATTCGTCCTTGATTGGATATCGCTTCTCCAATTCACATTAATGATGTCTATTATATGCATAATCTGTTATTAGGCTGCAAAATAGTTTGGTGCTGGTTAGGTTGGTATACGAAAATAAGTTTGAGCAATTAGTCTGTAAATGGGGCATTGGAACTTCAGCTCCAACTGAATTGGATTAATTCAAGTCTTCCATCCGTTGCAATTGTACCATAATGGCAGAGTACACTTCTAAATCTGCTCTCTTTACTATGTTGATATCGCCATTTGCAAGCCTGTCAGTGAGACCTGCTGATGACTGGGCCATACTATTTATCTGGAGAGCTTCTCCTACCTCATCTTCCTCTGATCAACCTATCTAAATTTCGAAATTTAACTTTGGCCATTAACCCTCTTAGTTTCAACTTCAGAACTGAACTCACCTTGTCGTAGCCGATGCAATTGGAGAAAGATAGTCCAAACCAGTATTATTAGGATAAACTGCTACCAAGTTGACCCAATTTGACTCGGTCCAAGTGAATCTATACTACCTAAATTTCCTTGGACTCTGGAACCGGCAATTAACAAATAAAATATCTTCTCATGGATATATATGCTGCTATAATGAGTAATAATTAAAGTGGATGCAGGACTAATTGGATGCCACTAAATGACTTGGGTAAGTTATGCTGTTTCATGTGTTATTTTAGTTCCTGTAAGTTGGTACTTTTGTTTCTCATATTATTTTGATTACTTCAGCAGGACGTGCTAATGTTGATGCAAGAAGGTCTTATTGTGTTGCTTATCATGTACTATACCTGCTGTTTTCTATGTTCTACTATTTGTTCTCGTCTACCTGTCAGTGCTACGTTGATCATTTTTATGACTTATCTTAGCTTTTCTGTTTCTCATTACAGATATATGATCTCCTCAAATATTGGTGAAGTTGCCTCTATTTTCTTAACTTCAGCTTTAGGTATTCCAGAAGGCCTCATACCAGTTCAACTATTATGGGTCAATCTTGTTACAGATGGCCCTCCTGCTACAGCTTTGGGATTTAATCCACCGGACAAAGATATCATGAAGAAACCTCCAAGAAGGAGTGATGATTCATTGATCACTCCATGGATATTGTTCCGTTACATGGTAAAGATTCTCATCCTATGATAAATCTGTGGATTCATGAATTCTGCACATGCAAACATGGTTGGTTTTGTGTAAATGACGAAGAAAAGAATAGAAAAAATGGTTTGTAACTAAATATACAGCATATGGAGGAACTGGATAGAACAGTGTAATTTCATACTAAGAGAAATTAGGAGAGATGTTTATTATAATATTTTCTGCCCAGGTCCTCTCTAGGAGTTACATTATATACTTTCCTTCCTTTTGCAGGTCATTGGGCTCTATGTGGGGATTGCGACTGTGGGTATCTTCATCATATGGTACACCCATGGCTCCTTCATGGGTATTGACCTGACTGGTGATGGCCACACTCTAATCAGTTACTCTCAGCTCTCTAACTGGGGCCAATGCTCCTCATGGGAAGGTTTCAAGGTTACACCATTCACTGCTGGATCACAAAACTTCACCTTTGATACAAACCCTTGTGATTATTTCCAGACTGGAAAAATTAAAGCAATGACCCTCTCTCTATCTGTCTTGGTGGCCATCGAGATGTTCAATTCTCTTAATGCTTTGTCTGAAGATGGTAGTCTCCTGAGCATGCCTCCATGGGTCAACCCATGGCTTCTCCTAGCTATGTCTGTGTCATTTGGACTGCATTTCTTGATCCTGTACGTGCCATTCCTTGCTCAAGTGTTCGGAATCGTGCCCCTTAGTCTCAACGAATGGCTGTTGGTTCTGGCTGTTGCTTTCCCTGTGGTCCTTATTGATGAGGTTCTTAAGTTTGTGGGTCGGTGCATGAATGCTTCTGATTCCAGGAGACGATCTGAAAAATACAAGGTTGAGTAGAAATCAACCCCGCATATGGCAGAGGTCAGAGAAAATTTCTACCATGACAGGCGGTATTGTTCTGGGCCCTCATTCTTTTCTTCCTTGAGGGGATTGTTTGAGAATGATCATCCAGAGCAATGTAGAGGATTCAAGAAAATCTGAGTATTTGATATTGGCAAGACTATTATTCTTGAAAACACTTCTGATTCTTAAGATGCTGTAGCAGCAGCAATTTGCTTTATTGGTTATAATTGAACTAGTTCGGTTTAACTTTTGTCCAAAGAACTCTGCAACTAATGGTGGCGGTAGTATTATTTAATCTATTTCTCCCGAGTAGTATGTATAAATAATGCTGGTGATAACATAGAACAGATGTAATTCATTTTATTTGGTTGGTATTTGCTCTGTAAACTAGCAAAAAATATATGCTAGAAACTTGGAATAACTGCTGTTAACCTTACCCTGATCCATCTCCTATACTTCTCGATCATTATTCTCTTTTATTGGTACTATAAGTGTAGACTGCATTTCTATTGCTAAAACAGTGTACAGGATTAGCGTGCTTAGATAATTTGAGGTGGAACACGTCACTACCTTAAAAGCCTCAATTTATCAAACATTTGGGTTATCAAATTAAATCTTCTTTTAAGTCAATTGTTGGATTTTAATCCTAAGATTACATTCTTCGAGATCTCGACAAGTATGTCTACCTGAAATTTCAAAAGACACCATTAAGGAGTCAAAAATGACGGAAAGAAGCACCTCAAAAATCACAGTGCCCCGTAGGTGATAAAGAAAGGCCACCAAGAGGAACTGAAAATTTATATCCATTTACTCTTTTAAATAGATCCTAATAAGTACATTGAAAGAGTTGATTTCCAGTATTGAAGATGATGAATAGTAAAGTCGTAAGACACGACAAACTGATGGTCTAATTACATTCCTAGGCAGTTTTAAGTATGCAAGCAGACATACATTTAAAGACGGGGTAAAAAGAAAAACCAAACCAAAGTATCACATTCTGAACAAACATGAAACCTTCAAAGAAGCATCCACTATAACTGGTCTTCTAGCAAAGTATGATCAAATTCACCTTCCCTCAGCTTTGATTAACTGTGAGAAAACTCGGCTCATTGAAATCTCAGTTAGAGAGTTCGCATTTGAGGTACTAGCTCCTTGTCCAGTCACAACACTATCAAGAGCTTCGATATTTTGAACCTGCGACGAAAGTTCAGCAATCCGGTTTATGCTGTTTACTTCTGAACTCTGAGGCTCTCCCTCTTGGAGCTGCAGCACATATTCTAAGTTCCACAGCACATCTCCGATTGTGGGCCGTTCCACGCCACAATCTGCGAGACATTTCTCGGCTGTCTCTCCAAATTTCCTTAGAGAATCAGGCCTAATAGTATCAGAAATTCGGTGATCTACAATTAGATGCAGTTCTCCTCTCTTCTGGATGTTCATTGCCCATTCTGCTAGGTTGACCTTGTCCCTTGGAAGAGTAGGATCAATGACTGGTCTGGCACAAAGCACCTCAAGCAAGACTACTCCAAATGAATACACATCTGACTTCTCCGTCAACTGTTGCCTCCGGAAGTACTCAGGATCAAGATACCCGAAACTACCTTTTACTGCAGTGCTGACATGAGTCTGATCCAATTCAGGTCCAGTCTTGGAGAGCCCAAAGTCTGCAACCTTAGCCATGAGATTCTCATCAAGTAGAATGTTAGCGGATTTCACATCTCGGTGGATGATGGCTTTAGCAGAACCAGTGTGAAGGTAGTGAAGGCCTCTCGCTGCTCCAATGCAGATTTCCAGCCGCTGCTTCCAACTGAGAGCAGGATAATCCGAACCATAGAGATGGCTCTTCAGAGTCCCTTTTTCCATGTATTCGTAGACCAGAATCATCTCACTCCGCTCATCGCAATACCCAATTAGAGAGACCAGGTGACGGTGGCGCAGCTGCGACAGCAACTCGATTTCGGTCCGGAACTCATTGAGCCCTTGCTGAGATCTTGGATTCCCACGCTTTACTGCTACTCGGGTCTCATCCTTAAGCACTCCCTTGTACACCTTCCCAAAACCGCCAAGTCCAATGACCAAATTCTCGTCGAAGTTGTTGGTTGCTTCTTGCAGCACAGTGAAAGAGAAGCGGTATCCAAGAAGCTCTCCATTCTGCCTGAGTGAATTAATGGTTCCATTTGATGTTCTGGTTCCTGTGCTGTGATTAGTCAGTCCGTTGATGGAGAATGGCATCCATGTTTTGGAATCTTCCTTCTTCTCTGGCTTCCTCCTCCTAATAAGTACGAAAACAACAAAAATAACTATGATCAGCACAGCAGCTGCTCCAATGGCCAAACCAACCATCACCCCAAAATTCTTCTTCTCCTTCTTCGAACTAGCCGGTTCTATAGTAACTACAGAGCCAGAGCTAAAGTTCATCTTCATAATCTCGAGGCCATTTAGGATGCCATCATTCACCCCACGGTCTAATCCCGACATCCCAACACCGATGTTAATCTTGTTGGTTGCATCCTCAGGCAACAAGACGACGTCCAGGTAAATAGGTGTAGCCAAACTATTTATTGTAAGAGAATTGAAGTCAAAATCACGAGCCACAGTCCAGGTATTGATATAAACATTAAAGATGAGCTGACCGACAGCCTTACTAACTATGTCGCAGAAATGAAATCGTATCAAGTAGCTTGAACTTGCATCAACATTGAATTGCCATGTCATGTTAACGAGTGCAGTGGAAGTGTTTGGCACAACCAATTCTGTGGCTGTACTGTAGACGATATCTGGGGCAGTCTCTTTTGTGGCTAGTCCTGCCATATAGTTGAGCTTTCCCGTAGAGTTGACATGGTTGGTTAAACTTTTATCGACTATAAAGCTTTGATCAGGAATCCAAGTTCTCCACAAAGTATCATCTTCTGGAAGAACTTTTGGGGTGCCCATATTGATCCTATAAACTGTCTCCAATGGTTGCACTGCTAGACCCAAATACTGCCCAGTAGGATTAACAGTCTGTGCAGAATCGGCGATTAGATCATCAGGCACCGACACGACCTCTATGGCATTCACAAAGGAAAGATTTGTCGATGACACGAAGGAAAGAATGAGGGTGTCGCGAGTTATGTTCACAGAGTACTCCTTAATTGCAGAAGAATTACTCTTTGCCTGGAAATTGGTAAGGAGGGCAACGTCTTGAGTGGAGACACTGAAGCGCGCGGCGGTGAGATCATAGCTTTGGTACACAAAGGGAAAGAAGTAGAGACGGATGAAGTGCCGGCCTTGCTTCTGGATTTGGAAGGAATAGGAGGAGGCTCCGGTGAAGATGCGGGCAGTTTGGTAGAGACGGGAGCTGTCGAAAGAAGACACCGAGCTCGCGGTGGTGTTGGCTAGAATGGTTTGAGGGGTTTGCAAGGTCGAAGAAAGGGAGGTGTCGGCGAGAAACACTCGACCGCCGACAGTGGTGTTCCCCGACGATCCGCAGTTGATCAGATAGTTGTCTGTGGGGGTAAACGACGCATTACATGCATACAGAATGGAAATGGTCAAAAAGATGCTGAGAACCGATGGAAGTTCTTGAGCAGCCATTAAAGATTAAGCCCAGAATTACTTCAACCACCACCAAAAGAGATGAATCAAACCAGGGAAGAACAGTAAACCCTCAATTCTACCTCGTAAACCAAAGACGACCAGAACCCATCATGAGAATCAACTCAATAAGCCATATATATATATACAAATCCAATCTTTCACCGCTACCACCAAGGAGGAAGAGTAACAGAGACCGAGGTAACCCAAAAGAAGGGAACAAGAAGGTCTTCGATAGAAAAACAAAAAAGGATGGAAAAGATGACACCTTTGCGCGTTTGCCGAAGTGGGTCTTCAAGGTTTTTCCAGAACCACCAACCACAAATCAAGGGGAATCAAACCTTTCCCTTGGCAAACACCATCCAATCCGAATTCATCACCGAATGCAACCAAGCTCGGCTTCACAAATGGCTCCCTTAGAAGAAAGGGAGGAAAGAGAAAGAGACAAAGATGAAAGAGAGAGGGAGAAAGAGGAGAGGAGGGTCAACAGTTTATAACAGCAAGAAGAAGCATTAAAGAAGAGCACAGAGGAAGACAGTAAGAATCTGGATGCTAACGCAATCCATCGAAGGATGTTCACCTAAAAACTTTATAAATTATTTTGATATAGTTTATATATTTATACGATATAAACGTCATTAAAGAGAGAACTTTATATATATATATATGATCGGGAGTTGGGGCAGTCAAATTTTCATGGCCAGAGTGCTGGAATTGCACTGTCTTCATCTCCAATCACATTATTGTCCAGGGCATCATCGTTTTCTAGCCATGCAATAATCATTCAATCATCGATAAAATTGGATACTATTGGGAATCTATCCTATAAATCTGGGAATCATTATTCATAGAGAGTAAAATGACGATTAAATCATACCAACATATTTTTGTTATTTTATAAATATTATTTTTCGATAAATTTTGAGAATAACTTCAGGATTTTGCTAAAGTTTCAGAAGGTTTCTTTTCTCATGATATATTGAAAAAAGAAAAGAAAAAATCTGCTGAATAATTGAGCTTATAGATTCATGAAAATATTTGCTAGATATTGCATCATTCATTATGGTAATAGAATAATGTACGTTATCTTCTACTTTATTTAATGAGACAATTATAAGAAGCCACGTCAAGCCACGTCTAGA
Source organism: Typha angustifolia (assembly GCF_048772165.1). Taxonomy (NCBI): domain Eukaryota; kingdom Viridiplantae; phylum Streptophyta; class Magnoliopsida; order Poales; family Typhaceae; genus Typha; species Typha angustifolia. Next base: position 674,311 of record NC_133252.1, on the reverse strand, counting down.
ACAACCATTTTGTATATATATATATATATATAATCAATCATAATTTTTGGCATCAAAATACGTGCTGAGGGCTACTATGTTCTATAGTAAGTTTATTTAATCTATTTAATGTCACGTAGGTAGGTTATTCACAATATGAAGCAAAATTGACCTAAACTTATGCTCGGCATGTCAGAGGCCAAAGTCCTCATTAATTTTCTTGGGCAGTTTTAGAGACAAATAAAGGAAAGAATAAATAATAAATAAGCATAGGTCAAGGTATTTTTTTTATATAAAAAATCTCTTTTAATTCTTGATTGATAAAACTTTTGACCTTATTTTTTTAATTATTCAAAAGTCTAAAAGTTGATATGGGTTAAACAAATAATTAACACTCTCTTAATACAAAAATATTTAAATATTATTAAAATTTAATCAATATATTCAGCCGCATAATCTAAGTTTTATCAAACAATTGCACCGTCCATCTACAAGTAGTTGCTTTGCTTAGTTGTTTCTTTAAACCATTGCTCCATTAAAGCCATCAAATTAGAGTCGTCGATCCATACCATCAAATAATTTTCTCTTTAATTTGCTTGGAGTTAGAGTCGACGGTGCAACCTCCTTAGCGACATTAGGATATCACCACCCCGGTATTCTAATTCTTTTAAACTATTAAAATATCTAAAATCCTATTGATTGAAAATTTAATGCCAAATATAATTATTTCAATTGTTTAAGATAATTGCAACCACTTAGTGCTAGGTTTATCTTGCACGTTCTTCAACGGTTGTTAAATGTGAACGTAAAAACCAAACACGTAGAAAAAGGATGATGGAAATATTTTGTCCATTATGTTCAAAGTCAATTATAATTATTTTACATTATTTTTTTTTTTCATCAAGGATTTGAAACCTACAAAGCTTCATTTTAATTTCTGAATTGCTCTTCACATAATTTAATTTGAAAAATGTTCGATAATATATAAATTACCAACTTAAAATCTTAAACCGTTAGATAATAGCCTCATGATGTACATAAAAATAAGTTTATATTCATTAACCGTCACGTTCACAAAGGAAAAAAAAATCCCATTAAATCAAGAGGCAAAAGAACACAAATTATTTGCACCCGAATAATATCTTTGAATAATTCGCAAAGCAATCAGCAGCACTATTAGTCTCTAGTATTATATATATTTCTTTTGGTATATTATGATGACAAAATAGCAATGGGTCCATTTCCATCTCTCAATTCTATCCAAGAATCAAAGTGGTCATGTATTGCAGTGGATGACTAGTTGTTATCTGATATCAATCAAGTAAGTCAAGTGGTGCTTGGATCTATTAGCTAGCCTGGTTGCAGCTGTGTGCCAATATTAACCCATCTAGAATAAAATGCCAAACAGCCCAAACCAATTGGTATATATATATACACATAAGTCCATAGACTGAGATATATCATTCAAATTCAAAGCTATAAAGAGGTGTAGCAAGATTCAAATTCTTTGAATTTGCTCGGATTTAAATGGCAATTTTTCAATCCATTGAATAGACCGATCGGATTCGAGTATTATTGAATCAGATCGAATTCAGATCGTATCTTGGCTACATATATACAGAAGCTTCGAATGATATTTATGATTTATTTTTAAATTTATAGGCGATGGATGGTTATATAGTTGAGTATATGTAAATACAAGTTTTGAATTACTTGAAAAATGATCTTCTTACTTTGTTATGTTTGCTTAAACTTGTGCTATTTTTAGTGAGATAGTTAACATATTTCGTTCTAATTTTTAGCTACTAAACTATCATAATTGACTGTTTAAAGTTATAATTTATTGCTTTAGAATAAGACTATTGTATTTATTTTATTCATAGTATACTAGTTATTTGTGAGAGATCCGAATTTGATCTATTATCTAATTGAACTCGTCGAATATGATTCTAGTGGGACATGAATATTTATTACCTATTCATTAAAAATCTAATTCAAATCCGAATTCAAAAATTTCAAAGGATATAAATCCAATCTCTATACATATCTGACTAAATCCGATTAGGTTACACCCATACAAAGTTACAATTCGAACCCAGAAGTAATGAATAACTAGGTCGATAAATTTATGAGCAAAAGTGTTATTACATCTGCTTATAAAACAAACCTTGATTAAAAGAAACACAGACATCCACCCTATCACATTTATAAATTATAGAGTATATAGTCCATTAACAACATATACAAATAATTCACACACACACACAAGATATATATACATGAATAAAATGTTATGATGCCCAATAGAATAGAGCTCAGTCGATAAAAAAAGAAGAAGCTTATATTGTATGAGATCACTTGAATTTAAATCTTAATGGTATTAATATTTATTTAGGATAGTATTTAAGTTTTCACTTATCTCTAGAAAAATAATTAAGTTTAGGCCAATATATAGAAAAGGTGGGCAAAGAGAAGAAAAGGATTGGAGTAATTGTAAGATGGGGATGAAAGCAACGTTACACCAGACGCGGTTATGTGGACTAGAATTCCAACCTCTTACGAAAACTAGATGGTGGGTGTGAAAGGGAGATGAGATAATATCTAAGATAATATTAGATAATAAAGATAACTCTATACCTAATCCAAGAACAAAAAGAAGAAGAAAGGAATTGGATCCCATGTTGCTATGATTGATGACAACTTTGTATCAAATTACTTTATGCAAATGGTTTTATATATATATATATATATATTTTTAATTTTTATTTCATACGACAATGGTTTAAAAGTTACCGGTGAGTAAGATGTAATACTTGCCTTAGAATAATTACACAATATTTAAATTATTTTTCTATCCAAAAGCAATTTGCACATTTTTTAAAGAAATTTTTAAGATAATAAAAGTAGATTTTTTTTTGTACTTTATTATATAAATATGTGCATTTGATATAAAAAATGAATATATTAATTAGTCCAATAAAATGAGTATCATATCTGGGAAAGATAAAATGATTTGTTCTTGAAAGAATCCAGGGATCCAATTATTTGGGCCTTCTCATATAGAGGCCCAATTGGGCCCAAATTTACTCTCAAATTATTTGTTTGATTTTTATTTTTTTATTTTTTTTTGGGTTAGAAAAGTATCACATTATTAATTTTTGATTCTCTGGGAACTATTTTATCGTTATTTTATTCTTATATATATATATATAAATAATGGTAATTACGTCTCTTTGTAGTTAATTTAATTAAATTTTAATTGATTGTTGGATTTACGGGGCTTAAGGGATATTTAATTATTTATACTAAAGTCCGGTATCTATGTAAATATGAAACTTGATAAGGGCCTACGCGCAAATGAGAATATATATAAGGTGAGGGATTTCTTGGCAAGAAAACAAAGATTTCGATTTTCAAGGGACGTAAGTGCCAAATGTCACATTTACGAAGAGAAGGGCGTGTGTGCGTAAATAACAAAGTTGAGAAGGGTATAAACGCAATGCGAATTCGCTGACCTTTTCTTCTCCTTCCTCTCCCTCCTACCCTTCCAATCTCTCCCCTCTCTTCCCAAAAGAAAATCTCTCCTCCGCTTTCGGTTTGGGCGTCGATTAGGTAGGTCCTCGTCGATGTCGTGGCTGCGGACCGCCGTGAACAAGGCCGTCGAGGTTGGCGGCAGGAACAACCTCACCCGCACGGTCAAGAACTATGCCGACACCGTCGTCCACCACGCTGGCCAGGCCGTAGTCGGCGGCGCCAAGATCTTTCAAGATCGAATGGTAAACTTCTCCGCAGAGCACTGCGTTTCTTGAATAATCCCTAACACGAATTCGAATGCGTGCTGCCCTAAAAGGTGTTTCCTTATTCGTGAGCTCGTTTTGATAGTGTGAGTGGGTCTCGTTTCTTGAATATTTCGAATACGAATTCAAATGCACGTCGCCTAGAAGGTAGTTTCTTGTTTGTGAGCTCGTTTTGGTAGTATTAAGGGGTCTCGTTTCTTGCAGGACGTTTCTCGAACGATCACTTATAGGAATTCAAATGCATGTTGCCGTAAACGTGTTTCATGTTCGTGAATTCGTTTCTATATAGTAATTTAGGTCAAATATCTTGTAAGGCGGATACGATTTATGCACTTCTTAATCTATTTCATCTGCTGATAATGATTGCCAAGTTCCACAAATTTTGTTCTCCTAAAAGTCTCCCCTTTCCTTTTCCCTTCGGGATTGTGAAAGTATTATGTGAATCTTAGGTCGCTTGTATTCACGTCAATTGGTGCAACGACTACCACTCAAGGTTCAGACCGGGATATATCAACCTGGGCATTCACCTTCCATGGGAAATTTCTTGATTCTGAGTCTATTTAAAATGCAGTGTTCTATTATGTGGTTCTTTTTGTGTCAAGAGGTACAAGTTATCAATGATAGAGATTTATTTGTTTATTTATGACAAATTATTGATCAATATTTATGTCAACAAATTTTTTTGGGATAATTGGTAATGGAGTTTGTTAAGATCAATTTTGATAGGCAAAGAAGTTTCTTAATTCATGCAGTATGATTTAGTGTCTCAGTCTCTATGCTGAATTGAATTCCCATTTCCATACTTTGCAGGGTATTAGGAATTATAAAAGCTTCAAGAGCACTGTGAAAAGATTAGAAGAGGCTGCTGTTTCTTGCAGAGGGGCGGAAAGAGTTCAACTATTAAGGCGTTGGTTGATGGCTCTAAAAGAAACTGAGAGAGCATCTGGAGGTTCAATTGATGACAAAATTTTAGAACAAGGCCAACCTTCTGATGAGCCCAATACATCTCCTAGAAATGCTCCCCTGGTTATCTTCTTAATTGATTTTTACCTGCCATGTCAATGTTTTGAATTTTTTTATTCCCACAAACAAGTGACCTCTTGCTTGGTTGATACACTTCATGACAAAGTTAGCAGGATCCAGTTAGAGCTTTTGATCAAAGAACTTAAGAATAAAGCATGCAATATGCTGCAACTTCTCCTTTATTATCTTGAAGTTCACAACTTAATTGACAACAGAGTTAAAGTAATTAGTGTCCATAATGTAATAATGTATTGAATGCTGTGAGTGTGACGTAAAGTAAGACTAGTAATGCCTGGTAGCAGAGTGACTACTGTCTATTCTTCCAAGATAAGAAGTGGCTATGTGCATTAACTAATGTCTGATCCAGAGACTAGTGATGCCTAGTAGCGAAATAGTTGCTATCTGCATATCTAAGAAAATAAGAAAAAGAAATACTCATTTTTATTATTTCATAGCAATGTTAGAGCTTATGCGTTCTCAAATGCAGTTGTTGGAACATTCTGAAACTACATAAGGCCGTTTGGCTTCATGTATTTAGAAAAATTGCATCTGCACATATAAAATGCAATATGAAAACCAATTTTTAGTTTATAAATCCCATGAAATATCCTTTCCAATGGCTAAGATGAGCTCACACACAACATTTTGACATCCACTTCGATTAAGTGAATCTCAAAACACAATTCTCTCAACCTTGATTGGAAAGAAAAGATAAGATGATAGAAGACTTTTGTTTGTATTGGTTTCTCATTTAATGCTATAGATGTTGCATTTTGAAATGCCTGAAACCAACCGGCCCCTTAATATGCCTTATTTACAGCAGCTCATGAGAAAGGTGTGCAAAATTTCACGCCATGGTTTGGAAGAAAAAAAAGTGCCACTGCATGATATCCTCCTTATTCGGTGATTTTGCAGTTTTGCTAATTAGACATTTGAGTTGATGTCAGTTGATTTTTTTCGGAAATTTTGATGTTAATTGGACCTACTGTGGTATGCTGGTAAGTTTCATTATTATGTGGGAACTTGCCATATCGCTCTAGAGGTGAGAAATTTTGCTAGATTTGACTATTTGGGCTAGTTTTAGGAAGCTTGGTCGATGCTTTACTAAATGTTTATGATAGTTTTAACTTTTAAATGACACTGGATTATCAATATTTTTCTTAATTTTATATTCAATTGTTCCGTACAGGATTTGTTCTTTGATTCTGATATTGGGGGTGAGCCAATGAACTTTCATGATGTGTTCCTACATAGCCAAGCACTTGAAGGTATTACATTGACCATGGTGAGTTCCTGCACCCATCTCTTTTGGTAGCAAATGTCTGTTGCTATGTAAAAATGATTTGCTCAGTTCTACTTAAGTATTTTGGACTTGGGACATTAGGTTATGTTCTCGTTATATATGTTTCCCCAGGAAATCAAACATTTTATGCAATATTGTTAGCATTTTAGGCATTTTACAGAACAGTCCATAAATTGGAATTTTACCATTTTATATCATCCTAGTGGCCTTTGTTGAAGATATAACTATATAGTACTCCATTTGGAAAATTGGGAGGCATTATCTACATTACATTTCCTTTGCCATTTGTTTTTGCTGGTCATGGAGGTTAAGCATAGGTTGACTCTTTTTTATGACTCAGATTCTGGAAGCTCCAAATGAGGAAGAAGTTTCACTGCTATTGGAAATTTTCAGGCGAGCCTGCTAACCAATAGAAACATATCTCTTATTCTACTATTTCCATCTTCAACAGATATTTTCTGGAAACTGTTGTAGGAGCAGTTTCAGTTGGCAGTAATGAGATGAAAATTTCTTGCTTTTGCACAACTTCAATATATTGAAAAACAAATGAGGGAACTTCCATTTGATACTCCAGCTAAATTGTTTATGTAGGCCATTAAGTGGCGGCCTATCCATTTTTGTATCGTAAAATGAGGTTGATTCATTCAACTATATATTAGTGCATGAAGTTAACTTAATGTGCCCCCTGCAACTCTTCTATTGTATATCAGAGTCTAGTTATTGTATTTATATGTTCATTATCAGTTAATCCAAACAAATATATGTTCTGATGAACTTTGCCTCTTAATGTTTGTTGTTTTTGTAGACTTTGTCTCACAGGAGGGAAAGAAGTTCACAATGCAATTATGAGTAGCATACAAGACTTAGCAAAAGTATTCTCAAATTACCAAGAAGAAGTCTTGGTAATAATTCCTGGCTGACCAATTTTCTTTCATTATAATTTCATATATTTTTATTTGGTGCAGTATCAGAATCTAATAGCATTTAAATCAGTTTAAAGTTCATCATATTTAGATACTTTTCTTCTATCTGAATCTGTTGTGGAAAAGCAATTGGTGCCAAATTGGTGTAAAATAGTTTGTCAATTGCGACTGGATTGTTATGCTCACAGCCATCTGTTGTGAGTAGTTTGTCAATAATAGCTTGCATGTCACTTGAAAAGTAATCTTTATGACATGGCTTAGTCCTTTGATTATTACTTTGTCATATGGCGCCCTTTGTTCTATATGATATAAGAATGGTGACATCTTTACTTTGACACTCCATTTAGTCTTCTTGTTGTCGATATTCTTTCTATGCATGAATCTTTAGTAAGAAATTGTCTAGGATGAAAATTGTTGTTTATGAGCATTTACATGTAGAATTTTTGTGTACTAGACTAGTAGTGACAACAATGTATTTCTATTTTCAGGTGAAGCATGAAGAGCTACTTCAGTTTGCTCAAGGTGCCATTTCAGGGCTAAAAATAAATGCTGATCTAGCAAGGTTACCAGTTAAATTAACTTGAGTTCTTGTTGATCATGCCATGCTTGAGATTATTCCATGATTTTAGCTACAGGTTCATTTGACTTGTAGAGGAAATCAGGAATGGAATATGTCTTTGAATATGCATGCAAGTAAAGACATATAGTTGGATAATGCAAAGAATGTGATCACCGGAAGGAAATATGTTAAGAAATAACACTGCATGTGTCACAACATTATAGTAATTTGACAAACAAGATGCTGATTTCCTACTGAAATTGAAGTTCTATTATCTTGAGTACACCTTAATTTGGAATTTGTCATGTATATTAAGCATGTGATAGTTCACATTAATTTAATTTCCAATGGATTCAATAAACTTTATGAGAAGTACTTAATTGGCTGGTGGTGCCAATTTGCCAAGTAAATCGTCCAACTTGTAATTGTATTATACATATATCAGTTCCTTCTTCACAATGTTTATTGTTCTTCTCTCCTCTGAATCTCACATGGATGTCATGTGTGACGGATTCTTACACTTTAGTCAAAAAAGAAAACATAGCAATCCCATGTGAGGTGCTGAACCAGAATAAACGTCTTTTTCAGTGATCTGATCCATATTTTTCTCCAGGTTAGATGCTGAAACAGAAAGATTGGGGGAAAAGGTGTATGGAATGGAGGCACTGCGAGTTCCTTCTAAAGAAGATCATGATAAAGTTTCTGAAAAGGTTACTATTGCCACAGAGGAGGTGAGATTTAGCCTGAAACTCTTATTTAGTCATGTCAATCATCTCAGTAGCTCTAGTTCATTCAGCTATAATAGATGCCTTGTAAAAGAAATATAGGCAGCAGACCTCCAATCGACAATGTTGTGACATAGGATTCACATAAGGGGTTGTGTAACTGGGTAGCTCTTAGTTCATTCAGCTATAATAGATGCCCTTGTAAAAGAAATATAGACAGCAGAATTGTGATGGTTAAAATTTCATTAGGTGCCTGAGTAACATGTTTTTCTATCTGATCTTGTAGGATCTCAAAAAAGCACTTATTGAAGTTCGGCTATGCTCTACAATGGAGGCACTTATATTGAAAAAGAAATCCATAAGTAGTGGGGACTCATTAGAGATCCATTCCCAGAAGGTATGCTTTTCTTTTCTTTTCTATGTTAAGAGACACAGTTGTCAAATCCTCCACACTGTTATCACGCCACACATTCTCATACGCTATGTTTTGTTGCTAATTTAGGTAATGCGGCTTATGACCTCCTTTAGCCTCATGATTTTATTGGTCATTTCTGTTTTCTTATTTGAGGAAGCTTATCAACTGCAAGTTTCCATTCTTTTATGAGCATATTTTGCATTGAGAGTATTGAGACGTCTCTACTTGAGATTGAACTTCAGGCAAGCTAGATGCTCCCATGGTCAGCTAGTCCAGAAGGGGTTCTTTCCTTCTTCCTTGGGATTAAGTGTTAGCTGTATGGGCTCAAACTAGTGCTTTTCATTACTTTCTTTATATGATACTCTTTGGAAAAATTGGGCTCTTCATATATCTTGTCACTTGTTTATTTGTGCTTTATGCTGCACATCCTAATATGAGAACACATGGCATGATAATTGTGTCTAATCTCCATTGATTTATGAGCATAGCATTTCAATCTCCATGAGTTACAACATGGGATGTTCCCCTCAGATGCTAAGGAGAGAATAACATAGTGTTGTTGTACAACTATCTTCTTGACTTTTGTTAGAGAGTTTTGAGCATTATCTATATTGGACACTGATGGATAAAGGGTCTTTTTCAAGACAATATTGCAATTTGAAAAGTGGGGAACTAGAACAAGAGGGTACCTACACAAGAACTAAAACAATTAATTAATGTCTTGCACATCTGATTTGGCAAACGATAATTTAAGTATGGGGGAGAGAGGACCCAGGTTGGGATATTTTACGAGGTTCCAAATACACCTATTTTTCTTCCCTACCAATCCTAAAGATTAAAGAATTGAAGAGTGGAGGTGAAATATTGGTCACATCATGTGGAACTTTCTTTCTTCGTTTCATCCAGATATATTATTTTATTGTTGGAAATCAAATGGCCTGTTGAAACTTATCACACAGAGTCAACCAGAAGAGGGCAAAAAATCATGTTAACTGTACACTCTGAATACCTAATTTTTGTGTAACAGGGGTTGTAATTACACTTCTAACAGGCTAGGTTGTTTGATATGAAACATTTCAGATCTTTTCTCATCCTGAATGGTTATACAATTCTACATGCAACCAGTTGATTCATCTCTTGCTCTTTCTTTACAAATTAGCATTTGCCATTGCATCTTGTTAAGATCCCTTCTTTTTTCATGAAAGTGCATTTGTCCTTTTATTGCATAATACTTTGCATAAACATGAGACAGCTTATCCCAATTTAGTTGCAAAAGGAAAGCAGCTGGGATGTTTCTTTGAGATGATTCTTTGCTATAAAAATACTTTACCTACCAACTCTATTTGTTAAGTTTGTTTCTTATTTGCCTTCATTGGAAGTAATATCAAAATTTGTTGTTTCACATTTACATTTAGCTCACAATGTAGAAGAAAAAAAAAGCCTATTAATGTTATTCTTTTGCGATGTTCTTATATGAATATTTTCAGGTTGATAAGTTGAAGGTTCTAGCAGAATCTCTCTCAAATTCTTCGTCAAAGGCAGAAAAGCGTATTTTAGATCACAGGTTTAAAAGTTTTGCCAATTTACTTTTTCAACAATCTTCTATTTTTTGTGGAACTTTTGGGCATGCATTTGGAAGATGATCTACCAAATAATCACACGAGGTAGCTATTAATTAATCCTATGTCTGGATAAACTGCGGTGATTCTGGTGAATATGCTTCTTGTTGAGATCAATATTTTAGATCTGACTGGGGTGTCATTTTTGTAAAGTTAGACATCGCTTATTTTAGATTAATGGCATGAAATCTTTGCATTATTTAGAAGATGTTTATACTTTGTAAAGTTTTGTTGTTTCCCCTTGTCCGGAATGTTAAGGATGTTCATCTTTTTTAATTGCTAAATATTTTTGTGCTTGCCTTTATGTCCATCTGAGCTGCACTTCTTATGAATATTCTTTATCAAAACTTCTAAATCGCACTTCCTTTTTTAGAGTTAGATAAAAACTGAGTTCGCTTTGATTATTAACTAAATTCAGGAATCAGAAAGAAGAAGCTCTCAATTTTCGTGTAGCCAAAGCCAATGAAGTTAGTGGACATGAGAAGGTAAATTGCTGGTAGAACTCTTACTTAAACATGGTTTAGTATTCTGGAATTGAAACTATCGCGAGCATTATCGATAGATTAGCACACAAAATTCTAGAGCTCTGATCTACCTTTTTATGATGATCTTAGATTGTGAAGAAATGCAATACTAACGATGACAAGAATATATTACTATCTTAAATGATGTAGTTCTTGTAAATTATTAATAAGCAACTATAATTAACTTCTTGCAGCGTTGGATTTGAGTGGCTTTTGTTATATATTTGATCCTTAACTTTTAGTACATTATTGATAAAATAATAAAATATTTTTGTATCCAACAAGGAATTGGAGGCTGAGATTGCTGAACTGGAGAAGCAAAGAGATCAACTTGAGGCTGAACTGAAGAAGGTAAAACTTTTGGTGATTGCACTTTCATGAAAGATTTATTGCCTATTGTTGTCTCCTTTTTTAGGTACATTTGAGCTTCATAGAGCAGTATGATACTGACCACTCTACTTTAGGCATTGTCAAACTGACTTTACCCATGTAATAATATATGATGTGTTGGGTTTCTTTTTTCCGTTTATTACCCTTTAATTACAGATTTGCTTTCTAGTTTCCTGACAAGCAAACACCCCACCACCCTGCCCGCCAATCATCACCACACACGCACACAATCAGAAAAGAAAATTCAATAGATTTGATATGAATGGTGAAGGGTGTAGCAGTAAAAGGAGGCTATATTTTAAGAGTAGATGAAAGAGACATTGTTATTTGCAAGCTTCATTAGCTTATATAGATCATAAGTTCTTAAGATGGGTGAGCCATTTCATTTGTTCTTTCAAAGATGTTATATGAGCTCTTTCTTGAAGATGGAGTTTGCTGTGCAGGTCAACATTTCTTTGACTGCAGCTATTGCACGGCTTAACAAAACACGGGAGGAGAGGGACCAATTTGATGAAGCAAGTAACCGAATTGTATTACATTTGAAAGCAAAGGTTTCAAATTATTCTCTCAGTCCTTTGTACAACAGTTACTTAGAATGTGCAACTCTTATCTTTCAAGTTCTTAAAGTGCTTGAGCCTTCATTTGTTTTTCTCTTTCTCCAACTGTAGGAGGATGAGCTTTCAAGATCTGTTGCTTCATGTAAAGTAGAATCTGAAATTGTTCATACATGGATCAACTTTTTGGAGGATACCTGGCAGCTCCAGTCCTTGAACAGAGAATTGAAGCAGAAGCAAACAAAGTATGTTCTATCCCTGAAGATAATAATTACATTGTGATTAGATCCATGAGTTACTTTCACTATTACAAAGATTGCTGAAATTCCCTTTTTTTCCCCCTTTTGAATTGTTACTGTTGAAGTGATGAGCTGGAGAAATGCAGAGAATGTTTTGTCAAGTTGATCAAGCATCACCTTTCTGCATGCAAGGTACTGCATCTTCAGTAGTATTCAAGTTATTTTGTTCCAACTTCAAACTTCAAGCTTTAGATCTGCACAAGAATAATTTGCTCACAAGCCTAATGCTTCCATTGTTTCTTGTTGGTTGCATTCTGTTTCTTGCGTAGGAACTACTGAGTGCTTCTGTTGGCCGCATCAGGATTTTTGTGGATAACTTAAAAATATTCAGTGGAAGGTAGTAAAACTATGCCTGTTTAATGCCATTTTGAAGTAGATTCGATGAACTTTTTCATAAAATTTCTTCCGACACATTTTTCAGGTTGGAGGATGAAGATAACGATATATCTAAAAAGTCAAACCCACAGAAATTTCTTGAGGAGGAGTATTTGGAAACTGAAAAAAAGGTATCTTTTTGTAGCTTCTCTTTTTCTTTGGTCTTTCTACTTACTGCAATAATTAATGGCTGCTACCTGTTATAACACATTTTGGCTTTATAGAACATCGCAGGACAAATCCCTAGACAAAAAGTCAGCATACTTCTCTCCTCTAGAATATTCCCAATTTCCCACGGCCATAGGGGGACTTATTGGGTTTTCTTGGCTTGCATCAACCTAAATGTAGTATCTAACTGCCAACTAATCTTATATTCTTATGCCATGCCTGTCCCAGCTGCCCGACATCTCTTGTGCTAATCCAGCACAAAGTTGTGCTGGCAGCTCATTATCCTTGCTACTACATGTTACATTTAGATGATTTTCTGCACCTTTAAGCAAGCCAGCGAGACCTAATTTTTGAAGATTCAAGAAAAATAAACTCCACATAAGTTGAGTTTGCTAAACATCTCTGAGTTTGCTAATTGTACCTTAAAATGACATTTCACATGAGTTGAAAATGAATGCAAGTCACATACTAGATATACTTAGACATGAAGATAAATGCAATGTCCAAGATAAAGTAGATCTGGATTGTTTGTTGAATATGTTGGAGATGATTGATTGGAGACAAGGGTAGAAAGCAAGAGAAAAATTAGGTTATAGTGACTCAGATATATTTTAGAGCTGCTATGTGACTACAGGTAGTTGTCCTTGTACAATTCTTATCCTTTGCTTGTATTTAAAACATCACCTATTGTTCATAGAGCATATTGGGTTTCTTTAGATAGGAACTAGGCAGTTAATATGTCACCTATTGCACTGTTTCTCTTGTTTCTTTTTTAGAATGTGGAAGGTCTTGATGAAGTTGTTAATCAGTCGCTCATTTTTTGCAAGTTAACTCTATCTTGTCTTATATTTGATTCTTACAGATCATAACTGCATTCAGCGTGGTAGATCGCATGAAGAAGCTTTTTCTTGATGAAGAACAGAAAATATCTAGGTATTGTCTTCTAAGATCATTTTCTATTTCTTGTAACCTTATAGCTTATGCAAGCTAGACTGCTGCTTGTTATTCATGCAGAAAGGGTGATCCTGAGGTCGAAGAACTAATTGCTGCCATTGAGAAGATAAGAGGAGAATTTGATTCTATTGAAAGACCGACACTGGATATCGAGATTCCTAAAGAAAAAATAACTGCACAAGAGGGATCAAGTACAGGTTCATCTTACACTGTTGAGGCCCCTGCTCCCTCTAATTCCAGTGGGCTCGAGTCTCCGAAGCCATCTCCATTGACACCAGAACAACATCTGGATCCAGAATCCGAACTCGCAAAGCTGGAGTTAGAATTCGGGAAAGTAAGCAAAGACTACTCAGCCGATGAGATCAGTGGCTGGGAATTCGACGAACTCGAAGAGGAACTGAGATCAGAATCAAACAAAAAGTTATAGGCTGCGCTGCTGGGATATATGTATATTTTTTTTATCTTGGACCTATTGCATACAATCAACATCTAGCATTTGCTTTGAAGCATTGGTCTGGGGAAATTGTAAATTATTAAATGGTGTACATTGTTTCTTTTCTTGGACTTCTCCTGTACCTATTGTTGCGGCAGATGAACATCTACTTCTCTGGACTAAGAGTTACATTTTGTTGATTTGTGTTTATCAAAAGTTACATATCGACAAAGAGGTATCAGGTAATTAAAATGCCAGCCACATTAACATGATCTCCAGGGGAGTGTGTACATGCAGCAGCACAATGTGCTGAGGTGTGTCTGGTGCTACGTTTATGCTGAGAGAGTGTATAGTGGGCGAGATGCACAGGGAAGCGGTTCACCTCGGGGTGCTGCAAAGATGCTAACCCCACTTGCTTTTCCCTGCAGGTATTGCAACTATTCAGAAACATCAACGCTTCCCTTTCCACCACCATCAATGGCCAAGAAGCAATGATTAGAAAGGATCTCGTCTGACATATATATATATATATATATATATATATATATATATATATATATATATAAATCAGTTTCTTTTCTCAGGTACATTTAGGAAAAATCAACTACTCCTCATTGATAAGTGATAATTTAACTATATTGTACTTTTTCTAGTTAAATGCTCTTCCTATGTTCCTTTTTTCTCTGTAAAGGTGAAGAAAGGGGAGGGTGGAGAGGTGGTCTTTTGCAAAATGCACATTAAAATGGAGTCTATCTGCAAATATCTAAAGGTACTCTACACTAACATAGTGGAAGATGTTACCAAGACAACACTTTAGTCAAACCACTTCAGTTGACCTCATCTGTGTGGCTTATTATATCTGTACAGCTTCAGTAGGTCAGAAATGGAGGAAAATGCGACAAGATAGCATTGCCCTCCATTACTTCGATGTCATGAGAGGTCGCTACCAGATCCTGCCCTGCATTGCACACCTTCACGTGGATAGGAGCAGGTGGCCCCTTTTCTTTTCTTTTATTTTCTTTTATTTTCTTTTTTCTTCTTCTTCTTCTTCTTCTCTCTCTTCTTCCCAATTTGCAGAGGTTTCAAATTTGCTTCAGATTGGGGGAGATTGGATCTTTATTTCAGTGCATAAAAGTGCTGGCAAAGTGGACCTCGAGCTTTGCAATGGAGTGTTTCTTTTTCACTGAGCTATAGGTTCCCCACCTAGTTGTGTCGGAGGGCTTTCAGGGGAGGGCTTTCAGGGGATGGGATGACCACAGAGTCACAGACCCTAGTGAAAAGGTGGTTTTTTTAATTTAAAAAAAAGAAAGTTTTAAACTTTTCTTTTCCTAAAGTTATACACTTTTATACTGTAAAAGATATTAATTTCTACGAGGTTTCTTTACAACGATATTTCCAGAGCAAAAGTTTGCTGGTGGTAAAGTAACTAATAAATGCTCTTTTATTTAATATGAAAAATAGTGGGTTAAGCAATTCGTTGACTTTGGAAAATGACCTTAAAATCTTTAATCACAGGTCTAGAAAGAATCAATTGATTGATGAAATATATTACCTGACTTGACGCCAAAAGTGCAGCTCTCATGCTGTCTGTGCAGGTACACGATGTGTTGTAGCTTACCTTGTCTCAGGCTATGGCAATGCTTATAATCTATGCCTTCCAATCTTGATCACGCGGTTGATAGCATCACAAGGGGTTGGCCCTTCATGCTCCATATAATACTTGCCTGTATGCATAAAGACAGCTCATGGCTGTACAAAATTATGCTTAAAGAAGTTATTTTTGTACAGTGGATTGACAGAACTTCAGCATCTGGGAGCTGAGCTCGGTTCAAAAATTTGAGTTACTTGCAGGGTGAAGCTATGTGGTCAACAAGTCAAATACACAAGAGAAACAAAGAATTTTAACATAGTTAAATGGCTGATGCCAAAATGACAAATCTGCTACAGTGTTTAATTTGAACCACAATATAGTAATATATCACAGAGAGAGAGAGAGAGAGAGAGAGAGAGAGAGAGAGAGAGAGCAAACCGTAGTCAGATGAATAGGATGGGGACCCATGAGAGTGCTGTCCTCCCACATAAGTCTGCACCTGTTATCTTGGATACCTTCCCAATTTTGCAAAATTCCTGACAACCCCTCCATAATTCTTTCTCACTTGGCAATATTACAAACTTTAAAGGATGCCCTTTTCCCCTCCCACTCCTTTTCCCCAACACCAACACCACTCTCTACAGCCACAACCCAATCCAACTAGTGTTCAAAAGAGCGAGAGATAAGGGAGGAGAGAAACTGAAAGCAGATTGGCCAATAGAACACCGGTATGGCGAAAGCTCTTCCTTCCCATGATCACTCAGTAGAAGAAGAGTACATAGACATGGATCTCAGCTCAACCACCTTCTTGTGCTACACTGTGTCCTCCCCTCAAAATTCCATCGAATTTGAATTCCAAATGTCTGCCAACCAACCAGAGAGAGAAGCCATTCCATCCCCTGCTGATGAGCTCTTCTACAAAGGAAAGCTCCTTCCTTTGCAGATCCCACCAAGACTTCAAATGGTTCAAAAGCTCCTGCAGAATACCAACACCACCAATTTTGGCAAGGAAACAGACGAGTTGGATGAGAAGATGATGACTACTACCTCAAACACTACCACCACCAGCACTAGCTCCAACACAGCTACAAGTACTCCATTTGAGTCCTGCAAGATATCTCCTGCCAATTCTTGCTATGTCAGTGGAGAGCTGAATCCAGGCTCTTTCCTGTACCAATGCTCAAGGAATACAGAGAAATCCTGGTCCAAGAAGCTGAAGCTGATAAGGCAATCTTCACTAGGTTTAAAGTTGAAGGCATCGCGAGCTTATCTCCAGTCTCTATTCACCAAATCAGCATTCAGAGATGAGCCATGTGAGCCTCCCAGAGCCGAACAGTACACAAATGGGAATATGAAAGCAGAAAAGAAGAACCCATTTGGCCAAATCCAGCAGAAGAAATATATAGTGACAGAAACCAATGCTACCACAACGACCACTCTTAAGAGTAGCATTGACAGAGAAAAGATGATGGAAGAGGACTTGAGCCATAGGAAGTCCTTCTCTGGTGTCATCAAGTGGCGTCTGACGACTAAATCTTCGTCGACATCCTCATCATGCTCTTCTTCATCCTCGCAGTCTTCATCAAGTGCGGGTTCAAATGGATTTTGCCAGCAACCAATCCTGAAGAGAAGCAGTAGCGCAAATTCAGAGGTGGAGAGTTCAGTTCAAGGAGCGATTGCATATTGCAAGAAGTCTCAGCAGCTGGCTGCATCTAGAAAGAGTGTAAGTGATGTTAGCATTTATTCATTATGTCCCTAGGATTTCTGCTTCTTGTGAGGATGAAGAAAGGCCAAATATAATAGGAACATTGTGAAGCCATAAAATGATTGCTCTGATGCTCATTGTTTTCCTACTCCATAAAGGAATTGACTGTTCTTTGGTTCAGCTGAAACTGCTGTGTGCTTTATATGCATGCTCAGTGATATCTCTACCCAAATCAGTAATATTGAAAAGTATTCATTATTCATTTACAAACCTTTGATTGTGTGGCTTCTAGCCTAAATTCTGGTCATAATGAGTAGCTTGGCTGCATCAATACTGTTCAAGGTTTCTATTTTGCTTCCTCAAATTTGCAAAAGGAACTGCAGTAATGGCCTCAACTGTCTTGTACATGATTAATTGCTAGCCTTATCTGCATTAAGAAAGATGCAAGAACTTATAGATTAATAGGAGCGAATCACATAAATATACAAGAAAAAAGCATCAATATGCAAGCAAGCCTTTTATTATCTATTATGATCTCTCTATCACCTTCTCTCTATATCCTTCCCATCCTCACTCTGGTCCTGTTCCTATTTCATAGCTTTAATGGCATTGCTGATATTGCAGATCTTTTTTCTACTGCTACAGAGAGAAAATACTAAATGAAAAAGATTTTCCTATTCTTTTGGTTGGTAATGCAGAACTTCAAAATTAGTAGAGGATGCTCCTTCCCCAACCTCATAAGTGTCTTAAGATCCATAGCACTCCAGGGGTATTCAATTGATGCATAATCAGATAGAGATGCCCCTCATGAATTCCAGCAACTAACAACTGGTCAACTAGCAAATTGTCTTTATTCATCATTTGCAGTCCATTTTTTAAAGGCTTAATCACAATCTGCATAATTGAGCTACAATCTACAGGTAATCAGTAGTCCTCAGCATAAGTTTAGATAGTTTTTCTCCCATATCTTCAGAGGAGGCTCTCTTTTGACTGTGCAAAAGAGATTGATGTATCTATCTTTGAAGGTATCCCTATGACAAATGGGTTTAACTTTATTAATCTCTGTAATACACATTACATCCATGCTAGCAGCTCCAATAGTGCTTTGGGGTGTTTGACATAGCTGACCTCAGAATCACTTGGAGGTCCTGTTCATTCAATGCTCTGCAGCATTACTTCATAGTCCAAGAGCCATTTATGTAGCTTAGCATCCACTTTAGCAGCATTGCTTACTGCAATGGTGTTAGGATCACTGTGCAAATAAAAGAGAGACATAAAGGAGGCAATCCAGCAGGTGCTAACCAGGATAACCTCATGACAGCAGTCAGTCAGTAGAACAAACCAGAGCATCAGTTAGTCAGAACTAGCACTAAATTACTCCAGCAGGTTAGATGTAGCTAAAAACACTTCAATTGGTAAGGCTGTACTAATGTAGTCAAAAGAGTAGGAGCTCATAGATTGCCTAACTCCAATATAGGGATAATTAATGATAGGCATTCCATTTATGAGGCTATGTCTAGTTAAATATATCCTAGATGATTATAAGCAAATCTCAACTGCTGATGCTTTTCCCCCAGCAAAGAACATGGCCTAATTCTTGAATAAAGATTTTGGCAGGTTCTGGAATATAATAACAGACACTGAAGCCTATTCAGCTTCAACAAATTGTGGAGTTGTCCGATCATATTCTCACAATTTTTAAGGTTAAAGGGAAGGAAAAGAAGAAAATTGGTCAAAAAAAAGAAAAGAATTAGATCTTTAAGGATTTAAGTGCTTCACAAACAATATATTTAGTTAAGAAGAACACTAGTCAGCATGCACAATAATCTGAAGCAATCTGCACGCATCTTTTGACTAAGGCAAGTAAAGGGAATCAAATGCCAACTAAGGAGTTTTTCAAGATTTGGAGTAGATAATCAAAATAGGCATCTCACTAATTGCACTGATTAGAGAATACAATTGGTCCTTCTTGACACTTTGCCCTTAACAATCATGAGTGGAGATGACCACCAAAATGATGCTTTCATTATACAAAATATGGATTTTTACAATCACACTGTATATTTATCTATTTTGTTATTCACACATTTATATTTTATCTATTTTAACTCAAGGTGTTAAATAAAAATTATAAGAAAAAACGAAGAGTTGGGTTACAAATCCTCAAAAATGGGGTGTGATTTGTAAAAATCCCTATAAAATAAGGTAGGAGATTTCTCCGGTTGCAGACAAATAAACCTCAAACTAACTAGATATGTGACTTTGAAGTCCACCAGTGTTGTTCAGCACATGCAAGTTTGATCTACAAATCAACTTTTCTTCAAACAGTATTACTATGGTCTATGGTTAATAGCATCACCTATCATTCTCATAGAATTATCTACTTCAACATAAAGAAGTAAACAACATGATTGAGTAGCTTGTGCAAGAAATGTTGGGAAAGCAGCAAGAGGACATTAAGAGAAATGCAGGAGCTACTTATCTTTTACTTTTGCATACATAAGCAGGCAATCTTTTTCATGATAACCTTTTCTGACAATACTTTATTGTTATATATGCTCCTGAGAGTGAGTGCGCATTTTAGAGGTTAAAAGGTAAAAGAAAAGCATATTGAATTGCATCCAATCTCTGTTAACCTTTCGCAGCCTTTATAGTTTTACTATACAAGCATAAAGATAAAAGCTGCAACGAGGACATGGTTGCCACAGCAACATGTGGTAGAATCCATGCTATGCTCACAGTCAGCTGCAGTAACAACATCAGGCAACTTTTGCATAATAACCCCAAGACATGCCTTTTACTAGACCACAACCTGTTTCCTCTCAAGTACTCATGAGAACAAAGAACAACTGTGAGATTGAATGAAATGTTTGTATGTACATATATTCATAGAAATATATATCTACTCTAAGGATTAACAAATGGTTAGTTCATGTAAGTAGATATCACAATATTTTTCATACCTCTCTTCGACAGAATATTTATCACAAATGATATTGTTGAAACTTAATAGTACTGTGAAACAAAATTCTTCAGACAATAAATTTACTAATCGCAAAGATCATGCCATTCAAGTTATAAGATTAACCCAAGCATGTATTGTAAGATTCTGAAGGCAACTGATTACATTATTCTCCCAAGTGACTATTATTCAGGCTTACATTCCAGGGATATGTTTTGCCAAGGGAACAAGCACGGCTTAAAGAAGAATCAGTCTACAAGTAACTTGAATAACTGAGATCCTGAAAACAACCTATACAAAATGGTAGGAACCAAAGGAACAGTCGGAACAGTAGAAACATAAGGAGAAAACAAAAGGAAATACACATTATGGCCAACTTGGAAGAAAGCTCATGGTTCTTTAGAAGCTGACTTCAGTCTGATGATAATCTGCCATCAGCGGGAGAAAGTCATGCAAGAGTTCCTTGAAATTATATGACTTTGTAAATAAAGAATAGTTACCTTTGTTTTTTCATTTGCACCAATGTAATCACATAATCTTTTCCCTCTAGCAAGTTCTTTTCCAGCCCAGTATAGTTGTATGTCATCATGAAACTCACAACCTATAAATGGGACAACTTGTTAATCAGCAAGTTGATGAATAGTAGATTATACAGAATCTCTCACCACCTGTCAGATGAAAATATCTTAGCATCAGTTAGCACATAGCAGACAATCTTATAATTTTAAAAAAAAAAATCTCACTTTAATATAATGCAGTTTCAGAACATAAAGCAACTTTTAAGAATAATAGACAAGAAGATAAAATGTTAGGCGGGTCATGCGCCGCTTGCACTTGATTCATTTTCGTGGATCTAGCTAATCCATAAACGATCCAAACTCAGGCTAGGATTTGAAGCTCATTAACTATTAATCAAAACCCCAATGGATCTTAGATTTCTTATGCTTTGGCTCGAAAGAACTCATCTATCCATATTACATATATGACCTTAAATAAGCAGCATATAATAATGCTATGGCATGAACTAATTGAAGATTAGATCATGAATGTAGCGGTGGGTTGCTTTGCATTAAATTGGTAAGTAATATATTCATGAACGCTATTTGCACTAATCAATATTATAATTGATATCGTATATGTTTTCATGTCAAGCCTAACAAGTCAAACTCAAGCAAGATTGTATTAGATGAGTGCGTCCATATAAAATCAATACTATCAATAAATTTTAACTGTGTAATAAAATTTTGTGCAAAGTTCAATTACAATACATAGACAGATCCGAGATATTCTACATATCAAAACCTTGCTAGCCTCCACAGAATCTTTATTAGTATGTATATCTTCAGATAAATTCGAATACTGCTATATAGAAGAACCATCAGTTCATCATTTCTATTGACACAAATAAACTCATATATAACATTCATTTCTCTGCACACAATGGGTGCAAAGTAAAATAAATACTCCCACATATGACCATTTAAATTACTAATATCCACTAAATCTTGATGAAAATGGTTACCTGTATATTACTCGCAAAAAATTCTATCCAACTCCCAGTCACATAATAATTACTAATCACAAGCACTTGGTGTTTATGAGTACCTCATAAATATGAAATTACTAAATTAAAAAAAATTGATTCTTTAAGTTACTCTCAGAATTCAACAAGATTCTCAGATTGCAAATTATAAAACGAGAAATGGTACCAGAAAAGAGTCGAGGATCCAATTCTGCAGCCTGTCTCTGTTGTTGAGCAAAACTCACATCTTTATCAATGTTCTTTATATGTTCTCTAAGAGCACGAGCTGACAAGAACCGGTTATGCAGCACCTGCTCCTGAAAAAGATTCAAATGCTCTCTCTGATAGGATTCAACAATTCAAGAATAGCCATCGCCCATGTAATTAGCAGTCGGTGATATGAAGCAGGTATTCCGCATGAAGAGCAGGGCGTGGCTTCAAAGCTAACTGATTAGTTAGATGCCTTTTATTTTGCATTGACTTCTGTAATAAATAAGCAGGCCATGGATGGCCAATGGCAAGCAATTTAGTTCTCTCGTGATTAGTGTAAAGGTGCTACTCATACCTCAAGTTTGGTTTTCCTTTCTATCAAAGTTTCCTCTCTCTGTTAATTTAATTACCAAAACCAGGAAACCATGAAACATCTAGCTATTCAGACAGTAGATATTACGTTAAGATAGCACAAGATTAATTGTAATTAATTGATTATCTGACCTTTGATGCATATGCTTCAGCTTCTGATAGAGCTCTCTCAAGTGAAAGCGCCACGTTCGGACACTTCTCTAGACATGATTTAAAAAAAAAAAAGCATTTCTTAATCATTTTTCCCCAAATAGCAATAATTTCAATGCACTTATAAAATCAAGAAGCATCGTCGAGATCTCTCGTCTCCAATCCAAGAAGAAACACCGGATGCTTCTTTAGCGTATTTGAAGCATTTGATTAGGTCGCGCGCGCGCGCGCAGTACCTTTGAAAGCTTCTGTGAGTAGTTGAGATCTTAGGAGGAAGGAGAGGGATTGGATCTTGGACTGGAGACGAGATATCTCGACGATGGAGTCGGCGATCTCGTCGACGGTCGAAGAGCTGGCGCACTCGTACAGGAACTGCTGTTTCTCGCCCTCTCCGTCGGCCTTAACGTGGACCAACACCATCGCCTCCCGGCCCTTCTTCCACTCTCGAGCGACGGCAGAAAATTTCAAGACGCCCCTCGGATATAACTCTATTTTACAGTTAGCTACATGATCTGCACGAGCGATGCACGTGACGGGGGGGAGGGGGGGGGGGGGGGGGGGATAGATCGTCTGCAAACCCGGTTGATCAGACCGCAACCAAACAGTAAAGTTAATAGCCAATGACATGCTGCCAAGTGACGACGGGGAGATAAAACAGAACAAAAGCCTATTATCCGAGAATAAGCATCGATCCAGAGTAGGATAGTAGATTCTTGTATATAATACAGACCAGCTCCTGGATTTGCCTTTCTGCTAAACCATGC
Source organism: Typha angustifolia (assembly GCF_048772165.1). NCBI lineage: Eukaryota > Viridiplantae > Streptophyta > Magnoliopsida > Poales > Typhaceae > Typha > Typha angustifolia. The sequence continues at coordinate 650,995 of NC_133252.1, read as the reverse complement.
AATAAACAAACCAAGATCAAGAACAAACAGCAAAAGTTGAGCAACAATAAATCCTCGGATATCATGATATATATAATAAGAGACTGTTATAGAGTGCTGATAATCGCAGTTCATAATGGATTATTGAGCTTGATAATATACAGCAACCTAAATGACTCAGTTACTTGCGTCAAATGTTGTATATATACATACAGATATCACGAAGCATTAAATAGTATGCTTCCTGCAGTAACCCCAGCCAAAGATAGATGAGAGCAAGTTATATATAGTTGCAAAATCGCTTCAAATGGCATAAATCCTGTCGATCTCTGAATCAGAGAACTCGGAATTATGATTCCATGAGCTCGAGCCACTCCTCCTTGATGATTTCTCCCTCTTCCTTATAGAACGAGTGCGCTTTGACTTCACCACATAGTAAGTCATGGTCCCCAAAACTCCGGCCATTATCACTCCCCCTATTAAAGTCACCAGCAGCGCTACCCACCTATGGTTTTGACCGACCACAATATAAGAGGAGGAGATGAATGCGACTGTAGTGCACACAGAGGCCAACCACATGAGTTTGTTAATGACCCCCACGACCCGCCTCTCTGCTTTTGTTTCACCCCTGACTACTGTAATTTGAACCACCACCACTGCCAAGGATGTGAACAGTGCAACAGCATTGAAGATGAAAAATATTCTGAATGGAGCAGTTTTGAGAGCTACTGCTACTCCATGCTTATCATTTCCCCCAGGCACTGTAAATATTGCAGAAAAAGCGACTGTGGCAAAGAGCACCGCTACCACAGTAACAGAATTAGTCGCATTGTTGATGCCTTCCCTGTGGAGCTTCCTGAGCTCCTTGGCAATTCCGTGGACATTTTTATTGGTTTTCCTGGTTTGTTCCAGCTGTGTATGTACATCGTTTTTAATCTCAGAAACAGTCTTCCGCAGCTCATCTCGAGGCTGATTCAAATCATTGGCCCTGACTGCTCCTTGACGGGACAAGTACTCCTTGATATCAGCAGACTCTTCTGAAAGAGGAAGGCCTTCCGCAATGTCAAAAGCTGTTTTATGATCTCTTGTCAATGCATTCACATGTGTATCTGGAAGGAGGAGAAGCACATTTACAATCTGCAAGTAGAGACAAGAATTTGAATAAGAAGACAGAAACAAATGTTTCATTACTAAATTTTTTTTATTTGTCACTACATTGAAGAAAGAACAACTACTCAACCTGATGACATTAAATAATACAATAGGTTCAAGTTTCACTGATATTACACAAAGTGCAAAAGAAACTACACGATAAAATGAATTCCTTCTCTTCTGCCTTTCCCATGAAGATCCTTCTGTCAGACCAAACTAAAACAATATTTTCCTGTCGCCAGAAAGATCTGTATCCAATGATCTGAATAGGTCAACCTAGAAGGAAGATAATAATCCCTTAAATGTGCCATAAGCTTATCAGAACATCATCAGAACTGTCAAAAGGGTAGAATGTTGGAGGTCATCCTTATCAAGGAAGAAAAAGTATGGGACGAGATGATCAACAATGGTTGAATCAATCTAAATAGAGTTGCATAGCACGCCAAGAGCATTAACTATTGTTCTAGAGGCTAAAATTGTCAAAGCAGAACTAGAAGCTGACGGAGAATTATAGACTTAGCAAGAGTATAATGATGAATACCACAAGAGGATCAGAAGACAACAGTAAATCAGAAAATGAGGAAAAGTGGCTGTAATATTGTTTCAAAATGTCATACAAGAAATTGCAACATGGCCGAAAACAGCAAGAGTGGAGAAAGTAAACCTTGTCCTTACATGGGTTAAGACAGCAGAAAAGGCGATGCCATAAAAGTGTGCACTACTTCATTTCAGGAAAAAAAAATTCCTCTAATATACCCAAGCCTTCTCTACTTTGCCCCCTTCAACCAGAAAGTACTCTTGAGTCTTGAGTGTAGTCAAAAGTCTCATGCATGACAATTTACTAGATATCGCACAAGGTAAAGATTTCATGAAACACCCTTAAAAAGTCAAAGCGTCCAATTTCATTTCTTACAGTTAATGCATTTGGAAGTTTAAATTGATTAAATAAAACAAACATTACAGCTCAGTCAGATTAACGTGGATCAAAACTATTAGTATTTGATGCCATTAGGGTTAAATTCTACTGTGCACTAAAATCAAGCTTAACGCAATAATCCAACCACTATTGAATACCTCTGCTCGCCTTTTCCTTGTTGCTACATGTAATGCTGTGTTGCCAGCTCTGTCTGGTAGCATCACTATAGCTGGATCAGCATCCACAAGGGCCTTAACAACTCCAGAATCTTTTCCTTTCACAGCCATGTGCAAAGCGGTTTGCCCTTTCTTATCAGTTCTTCGGGCGAGTTGTGGATCCTTTGTAAGAAGAGCTCTTACAATTTCTAGGTGTCCTTGGCGGGCAGCAAAATGCAGAGCATTTTTCCCGTTAGCTTTTGATAGTTCAATTGAATCAGAATCTTTCTCCAGCAACAGATTCACTACTTCAATATGACCTCTTGTCACAGCAGATATAAGAGGAGTAACATTTGATGGACCAAATGTTTTGCTAAGGGTTGGATCTCGGTCCAAGAGTACCTGGACGATTGCTGTATACAAGTAGTTAGTGACAGCTCTATGTATGCCAAAATATGGGTATGGAATGAGAGGTGATACGTGGTGTGCCTCTGCATGTGTGCAACAGGATAACTAAAATTAAGATGAAGCATAAATACTAGTTCTTATAATGTCAAAATCTGCCTAACAGTTATATCTTTAGCTACACAAGTACACATACATAACACACACACACAAATATATATATATATATATATATATATATATATATATATATATGCATATAAACATCAAGTATGCATTGGAGATTGTGATTAATATTAATATGTAGACTTATGTGTATGCTTGCATTATTTAGATAAAAATGATTACGTAAATTTAGTGCCTATTGAGAGTTTTGATTTTTTTTTTTTCAAAAAAAAAATGGGCAAGAAATCAGGTCTCCAGGAATTAAATTTATAGGATTATCTATCTGGATAGTGGATGTCCTAAAACATGTAGGCTTGCCATACATGAGAAAAATACTTGACCTTTATTCCCACATAATTACAACCCAGAGACCAGGTTAATGGTGCTAACCACATTAAGCTATCAAATGTCACTGACAGATAATTTATAATAGATGGATGACGGGAATTATAATAAATAAGCTGCACATATCAACACCAACTCAAACACAAAATAGGATTCAGCATTGCAAAACCATTATAATGTGTGCCTTCGACTAAAATTGACTTACTATTTTACCATAAAATCAGCTATTAAATTAGATCAGCTAAGTTGAGGGCATCACTTGGTTGTGATGGTAAGGCTTACCCCTTGCATCCAAGAGGCCAAAGAAACTAGAAACCGAAGTGAGCTGTCTATGATTACCACCCATAAAGAGAAATAAATCCTTGATTAGCCAGGACATTCAAGAGCTTTAAAGATGATGAAACTAAGACAAATACTAGCATCTTTAACAAAGTTTAACATCACACTCAACTCCAATTCCACTGTTGTTAGCTCATCTAAGATCCAATAAGAATTACTCATGTGTTGAAATGAAAAGGGTAAAAGAGATACGATATACTCCAGGGTTAATAACTAAAATTTACAGTGAAAAAGTAAAAGTAATTTTACACAAGATTGCGATTAAGCAGTTGGATCCTTTCTCACCTCGGTGTCCTTCCCGAGCAGCCAAATGGAAAGCATCAAAACCCGACCTGTTCTTCCTCGTCAAACTCTCCCGATCGGAGTACCTGAGTAGCTCGACAACTATGTCAAGAAACCCCTTCTCCGCCGCGATAAGCAGCGCCGTTTCCTCCACCTCGTTGACTTCGTTGACTACCGCCGCCCTGATCTCCGCTACCTCGGCGTCGAACTCATCTCTCGTCCCCGACATCTGGGCGCCGATCTCACTAACGATCTGCTTCACTGCCGCCAGATCCCCACGCTGCGCCGCGAGGTGGAGCTCCGTGTCGTTGTGCCGGCCCGTCACTTGCTTCACATACTTCTTCCTCCCCGCCTGGTCTATACTCTTCCCGGAGTTCGACAGAACCAGTACAGGCGCCGACGGCGACGGGGACGGCGACGGTGATCCCTGGTCCATCCGCTTCCCCGAGTTCGACAGCACCAGAACCGGCGCCGGCGCCGGCGACGGGGATGGAGATGGATATCTAGGGCTAGTCGATTCCATCTCTAGGTCCCTATCTCCTCCCTAGATGAGATTAAAGCGATAGTTTTAGCCAATTGGGATGGCAAAGGAGTTACCTTCCTCGACGTCACGATACATCAACGCCAACTTCCGCTATGAGGAGAAGAAGGCTCCAATGGGAATCGCCATGGCTACGGGCAACGCAGCCGGAAGAGGGAGAGGATAAAAGTGGACTAAAATCTTCCAAGTGTTTAGACTTTGTGCTCACACTTGAGTAGCCATTAATTACCATAAGGGATTTTTTTTTTTTTTTAAATTTTGGGTATATATATGCCCTTACAAATCTCTTATTTGCTTGTTATTTTTCAAATTAAATTTAAATAATTTTATAAAAAAATAAATAAATAAATTCTTAACTTAACTAACTAATTTGATAGAACAAAGGAAAAAAATATTATTTGTTTTAAGGGAAAAATCATTGCATTTGGCCACCATCTCAAGTATATCAAGCTAATTAATTTAATTAATTTCTCCAAAAATATGGGAGATTTGGTAATGCCATATCTTATGGCTAGGTTCTTTGTGGTCCCTGAAGTAAACTATTATCTTATATACGCTTCCAAATACACCAATAAAACCCAATCCCATACATGCATATAAGAACAGGTAATATCAAACTAATTCTCTACACATAATATTGATTAATTAATTCTTACGAGTTAATGAGAATCTTAAAAAGTATACATACAAACCCTATGTTTCGATAGTGCCTAAAAAGCAGGGGCCAAACCATAAAATTGAGCCATGGGGGTTCAAAATGCAATTTTTCTCTAACAAATATTGTGGATTCACTCCCCGGCGAATTCTCCGGTCTCTTCCCTCCTCTTCCATCTTTTTTTTTTTACCGCTTATTGGTCGAATGGGAGGTTGCTTCTCGTGGATCCGATTGAAAGCGCGCGAGGATCGGAATCCCTCCTACGGTTACGCTAATCCCCCAATTCCTACATTTCCGGATCAAATAATCTCCTATAACGGCGGGGACGGCGTGGGGTTACCGGAGGCGAGGTCGGAGATGGCGGGGCTGCCTTACGCCCACGTGGACGTGGCGTTGCGTGCCGTCGCCGGCAAAGCTGAGGGGTTCGGCCGACACGCTATTGGTGGGCTCCACGGATCCGTGTATCACGTTACTACACTCGCGGGTAATGGATTCTTCCAATCGATCGGGTTAGGGGTAGGATTTGCTGTGGTCTGAATCTTTCGCTGTATTGGATCTCAAAGTTTTTAGTGTTGATTGGATTTGCTTCATTCTTTTGGAAAGAGTGGATGGGGAAAGGAATATTAGAAGCTGTTGGAATGGCTCAAATTTAGCAGTTTTTTTTTTCGTTATAAAAAAGGATTCTTTTATGAGATCTGCCCTAATCTTTTTAATCCAAATGAAAGAGACTGAATGGACTTATACTGATTGAGGACATTTACCTAAGAAAATGTACTATTGGGCTCTTTGTTCATAGTGATGTTCTCTTATAGTTCAATATAGCTTTTATCAAGGGATTCATGCCTTCATGATGTATTAGTTTATTGCAATATGATTTCTTACATTTATGTCTAATTTAGTTCTGCCTTCATTCAGTGTACTAATTAAGCCATCAAATTCAACTTCTCATAGAGAATTATGGTGGTCTTGCTTGAGATATAATATACTGATAGAACTTAATGGCAAACTTTTGTGTATCATGGATTATACCATCCACAGTTTTGTCATCATTTGCTCATTCTAGATAGCAAAGAAAAAGTAAAATATTACTATGATAACTTCAATAGCCGAAATAACTCATAGATGTTAGTGATCTCTGTTGTAAATATTCACTAATGGTATGAGGCTATGAGCTATAACACAGCACTACAGAAGAAGTTTGTGAAATGTTCTTATACATATATACACAATTATTCTAATAATTTCCATAGCAGGGTAAAGCTGAGTTAGCTGGCTTGTCAATTTGTTTCTTCCCCTTTTCCTGACTTTTGTCACCTCTTTTGCTCTGCTTTAATAAATAAACTGATTTATTTCTAAATAGATGATGGATGTGGCTCACTCCGTGAGGGATGTCGCAAAAAGGAACCGCTTTGGATTGTCTTTGAAGTTTCAGGAACTATCCATCTCTCATCATACTTGAGGGTATCATCGTATAAGACTATAGATGGTCGGGGACAGAGAATTAAATTGACAGGTAAAGGTTTACAATTGAGAGAGTGTGAACATATCATTATATGCAACTTGGAATTTGAAGGTGGTAGAGGACACGATGTCGATGGTATTCAAATAAAGCCCAAGTCTAGGCATATATGGATAGACCGTTGCAGTCTGCGTGATTATGATGATGGACTAATTGATATCACCCGAGAAAGTACTGATATCACTGTCTCAAGGTAAGGATCCTAATTGGAGATCAATTTCTATATTATATGCTTGTGTGTGTGTGTGTTAATGATTGGGGAAGTACAACACAAAGGTCAGGTTTATTTGTTGCCCTAGTTTGATTAATATTTAGTAAGAATCATCCATGTTCTGTTGAACGGAATTTTGTATAACCCATAATGGATAGAAAAATTAAGAAGTATTATCTAATATTTAGGCTTTTATAGGTGATATAGCACACACTTGTAAATTGGCTAGGTTAAAATCACTTCAATGTTTAGGCCTTTTGCCATTCCTTTTATGTTCATCCCCTGACACTTTTGATAGAAGCTATAGATTTTTCACTACATAGCATTTCCTGGATTAACCTCATCGTGCTAACTTCATCCAGTAAACAACTTGAATGTGGTTATCAACACAATTACTTCATGGACAGAACTTTAAGGCGATTGTTATCTAACTTCACCTAGTATATAATGTTTTTTTTTCTCATGCTTGAGCATTTTTCCGATATGTCTAGATTAGTCATGGAGTAATATTCAGTCACAATTTTTTTCTTGGACAGGTGTCACTTCTTAATGCATGACAAAACAATGCTTATTGGAGCAGATAGCAGCCACATTGGTGATAGATGTATAAGGGTGACTATTCATCACTGTTTTTTCGACGGAACACGACAGCGTCATCCTCGGCTTCGATTTGGCAAAGTTCACCTCTACAATAATTACACAAGAAATTGGGGCATATATGCTGTTTGTGCCAGTGTGGAAGCACAGGTTCTTTTTAACTTAAAGAAGATACAAATCTCTTTGTTATAAAATCTTAAAGAAGTTCTGAAATTGTATTGTGTGTATTCTGTTTCAGATTCTCTCTCAATGCAATATATATGAAGCAGGGCAGAAAAAGGCGGTATTCAAATACATGCCCGAGAAGGTACTTGTTAGATTAACTCACGATTTGTGTTATACAAGTCAGATATGATCCTTAATTAAAAAATTGAGCATTACGACACCCATATAGTAGAAACTAAGAATTACTTGATGCAATTGCGGTGATGTTGGAGCAGGCAGCAGATAGAGAAGAGGTAACAGCAGGATGGATAAGGTCCGAAGGCGACTTGTTCCTGAATGGTGCCCAGCCATGTTTAACAGATGGTGGTGGTGTCGACCGCGTCTTCAAGGCCGAAGAGCACTACCAAGGATGGACAATCGAACCCGCATCAGCAGCGCTCAAAGAAGTTATTCAGCTCTCTGCAGGATGGCAGCCCTTGTCGCGGCCACCTGATTGTTGAATATTCAGGAAGATATTTTTGTAGACATAAGCTAAGTTTAGTCCATGCAGTTTCATATGACCCTCAACTTCTAGGCATTCCTACTATCCATTTGAGTGCTTGCGCCTCTTCCCTTGTGAAATAAATACATTGGAAAGCTACATTTGTTCCAGGCTTTGTTGTTGTCTGCATTTTTTTTCTTCTTCTATGTTTATTTTATGATTAATAAAATCTATTATACACTATACTCTTATTAGTGGAAGTGTCTGTATACAATAAACTCCATATAATGCTGTTTGACGTAGTCTTCTAAATTTTATGAGAAAAACTCTATATAATGCTCTCTACTTGTGGGACATTTGTTAGCATTCTAAGTTACCTCTTAAAGGCAAACTTTAAACAGCTTTTATTGCAAAATTAAAATCATGCAGTTTATCCATTAAATCGCCAGAGAAAAAGAGATCGAAATTTTCTTTTCTCTTTTTATGTTGATCTGCTGGGTCAAGCCATGTAAAGCCCAATATTAAATGTCACCACAAAAATAAGGACAAGGTCCAAGCCCATGAATGGAGTTATCACTATATTTTTCAATATTCTTTATATATTTATTATAATGAATCGTTTTTTGTATAAGAGTTTGAGACTATATTGTTATTGTTTTAAAACTATGTTGTATGTATTTGTATTAAGATAAATTATTAGAATTGTTATTTTTATGTTGTATAGAGCCTATTTTGTTTTGTATATTATACTGTTTATATATATTAAATTATTAATTATTAATTTTTATATAAAATTAAATATTATTGTACTATTTATATCGTTACCGTTACCGTATCGTATTATCCGTTTAATAGTCATATCAGGGATATGAAATAAAAGATATTTTTGATTTCACTCCTATTATTATGTGTTTATTCTATTTTTACACCCTTTTTCCATCATTTTTAATTTGACCCTTGATATTTCCATTAAAACATGGGATTTGGGGTGGTTTTTGTATATAAAAAAACCGACGAGAATCATACGGGTGATTTATAGGGTGTTTTGTGGTATTCTACTGACAAATGCAGGGGGCGAGTTAAAAATAATTGAAGGATAGGGTGTAAAGCTAAATAAATACATAATATAGGGCGTGGAATGCAAAACTCCCAGAAGAACTTATTAGGGTTTCGGGAGAGAAGCTAGGGTTTATAAAGGTCACCCGCCTTGTTTCCTCTTCTTTCCCTTCCCCAAATCGCCGACTCGGTCTTCTGCTCAATTTTCGCTCGCTAGAATCGCATTCCAATGGGTAAAGAGCAAATCTAATCTCCTTATCTCTCTTTATCTATCTTCTCACCTCATCTTTCTTCCTTCCTGCAATGGCAGCAAGGATCAAGGTCCACGAACTCCGAGGGAAGACGAAAGCGGATCTGCTTACGCAGCTGAAAGATCTGAAGGCGGAGCTCTCGCTCCTCCGCGTCGCTAAGGTCACCGGCGGTGCCCCTAACAAGCTCTCCAAGATGTGAGTGAATCTCTGCATGGGCATCTGATATAGATCTCAGTGTATCTACTAATGAGGTTGTTTTTGTTGTTGTTGGATCGGGAGTGTAGCAAGGTGGTGAGGCTATCGATCGCTAGGGTTTTGACGGTGATATCGCAGAAGCAGAAGGCGGCGCTGAGGGAGGCGTACAAGAATAAGAGATTCCAGCCCCTCGATCTCAGGCCCAAGAAGACTCGTGCCATCCGCCGCCGCCTCACCAAGCATCAGGTCTGACCTTTTCTGTGATCACTCTCTACTCTTGTATGATTTGTTCGTTTAAAAATCTAATGTTTCTTTTATTACGTCTATACGACTGTAGCTAGCAATCTATTGTTTGGCCAGTTTATTTGTTTTTTTTATGTGTGTTGTTCATAGTCTAAGCTGGTTCATTTATGATACCAAATAGCTTCAGAAGGTAGAAATTTCTTCATTTACTTGGCTCTGAATTGGGAATGTCATATGGATATGATCAACTATGCTAGATACTTGAAAAGGAATGTGTTAAGGAACAATAAGTAACAGAAACTAAATACTAGCAAACAAAGGATTATTGGTTGATACACTACATCTTAGCTGGGTGTTTTCTGGAACTTGTTTATGGCCTGTCTTTCCATCTGGGCTCAATTTGAGTGTTTAGAAATTCATGTTGCTACCATCTAGTTAAATATTTTTAATGTGGAAGAAGAAAATCCATATATTTAGGGGGAGGAAATTTGTCTGGAAAGGATTGGTGTACATTGATGATTATTTTTAATTCAATGATTCATTTGTACTTCTGGAGAAAATCAAAGTAATAAGTTGGGTGATTCATCTGAAAATGTTGGTCTGTTGCTCGGAGAGGATTTGTAGAATTTACCTATCTTATGAGTCAGTGATACTTATTATGGTGCTTTTCAATTCATTTACCTTTCTTGTTGGAATATAATTGATTTCATCATTTGCCTTATGATTTTTAAATGCTTTTATATTCATGACCAAAACGCATTGTTTAAGAGATGGAAAAGGATCTCAGGACAAAAATGAGTTTATGCTTGATAGAAGTAATCGATTATAGATGCTGCTCAACTTTTATTGGAAATCAATATGTTCTCCTTTTGACAATGGATAATTTCTCTAGTTTCAACTTTCATATATATTAAATATCCCAATAGATAATCTTCACAAGCAGTCACGTAGACCATGGCAGCATTTCACAGAAACCGGTAATTCTTGTAAGAAGGTTGATTCATGCTGTAGTGCCATTATTTAGAGTGTAGAAATGTTTTCTTTTATCTGTTGCTCTGTGCCCTAGTGCTTCACAATGTTGAGATATCATTGTGCCACACTTATTTAATTATGCTTGATTGTAATCTGTATTTGGTTATTTAATTTTAGACACGACCTAATTGTTTTGTCTTTATGAATCAGGAATCTTTGAAGACTGAACGAGAGAAGAAGAGGGAGAAGTACTTTCCCATGAGGAAATATGCAATTAAAGCATAGAGTAGGGAGTATGAGGGTCTCGCGTAGCCGTTTGTCTAAGTTAACATTTTCCAATGTGTTGGTTTGTCCACCAGTAGTGGTGATTATGATACGATGACATGAATTTTGTTTTGGTAGATGTGCTAAAATTCTTATTAAAGTATTGCATTTTTACTGCTAAGATATCCATTTAATTTAACTTTGGATGTGTGATTAGATCATGTCACCTGTGTTTGGTGTAAAAGGATGGTATAGCGAGTTGAGCAATCTTTAGCATCTTTGGGTCACATTTTTCATATGGATGTATTGGATTCATAATCGCTGTGTCAATAGGTATTTGCTGAATTGCGGAACAATATTTGGGAGGGTTGAGAGTAAATCATATCCACTAGGTCACATTATGGATTACTCTATCTCTTATCCATCTTAACTACTTTATGTTTACCAATAAAATTTAATTATTATTTTACCTTTAAATAGATATTAATTTACTCTTCTTCTTATCCGTTTATTATAATTAGCATTTCAGTTATTGGACATCTAAATTTACTGTTCGCATAAAGATAATAATAACCGTTTGAACCATTCAAGATTCAATTCTATTTATTGATGGTTCAACTTCAGTTGCACAATCCGTTGTAGTCTAGTTGGTTAGGATATTCGGCTCTCACCCGAAAGACCCGGGTTCGAGTCCCGGCAACGGAATTTTTTTTCCCCGTTCCCAGAAAGGGCAAAGAGTTAAAAAAATAAAAAGAGAAAATCAATTGAAGCGCAGACGACCACAGTGGGAGTCGAACCCACGACCTTCTGATCCGAAGTCAGACGCGCTAATCCACTGCGCTATGCGGTCAGTTCATGATTTACAAGATCTGCACAAAAGAGAGAGACACACACAGAATTTTCTAACCCGATAACCCCCATTTAAATTGCACTAATTATTTAGAGTTACATTACAAAGATACCTCACCAATTGGTTGCCAAATAGAATGACTGCCTGAACTTTTCTCGTTCTTAATGACTACATTGAAGAACAGAAGAGAACAGGGCACTGTTCTTGGCATCCCTGGTTTATACACTCTCATTTCAGTATGTAAAATTTTGGTTCTTCAAACGGCTGTATCAGTTTAGTAGCAGCAAATGTTTTACCATAATATGATGTCTGCAATGAGATCCTCCAGGAGATCATCATGCATCATATTCTCTATCTCCCTTACAAATATATCAATACCACCTTCTTGATCTAACCATCTTGGTTCCAGGACTGCCTCCTGAATGCAGCACAATTCCTCCCGTCGCCTGACCACCTTCTGCCACACCTCTTCTACAAGACCCTTTCGGTCCCATTTGAGCCACCACCTCCAGGACATCCCCATCCATGGCTGCAGATCCATGCAGGAGCTGAGCATATCAGCTAGAGCAGAATTTATGAGATCAAACAACAGCTTCCTTTCTGATCGCGGCCATAGGATCAGCTCACTGTATTTCTTTTCAAGCTTGCTGAAGATTCCTGGGTCGACTGGGCAATCCAGCGAATAGCTTGCATGAAGTAGCGAATGCAGGTCAGTGACATGAACACCACCCAAACAAATAACCATGTCCAGCAGGTAGCAGTAGTCTCTCTCCTTTTCATCTGTGAAAACCTTAGTTATCTTCGCCTCAGGAAGAAGAGAAGGGGTGTCCTCTACACTTTCCTCATCACTCATAGAAAAAAGTTCTGGTTCTTCCACATAGGTATCTGCAGACTCCATCTTGAGAAGTTGAAGTTGCAGTCGAAGCTCTGTAATAATCAAATCAAATTTATGTTACAATTTAGCAAGTCAAATTCATCGTGAAATAGAGAGGTAAACCACATAGTTGGATCACTTGCCTTGAAGATCTGCACTGATTCTCCCAAAGCATCCCGAACTAGAGTTTTCTTCTTCCTCTGGAGGTTCAAGAACAGAGACTGGACTTGGGCGTTCACCTTCGTTGGGGCTTTCAGGGGATGCTGGTTCCATAGCATTACATGAGGATGGAACATAATCAACTTGAGGGTGGTTGGTCGGCCCTTCCTGGAATCACGTACTTCACTCTTAAAGTGGGAACAAAAAGGAATATATTTTACATCAAGAGAGATAACTGGTGCGATTTACAATTACTAGGTAACTCACAAGAGATCACCAAAGTAAATCATTAACATGAAGACATATTTTAGACACATGGAAGCACTTGGCAAACACCAGACCAAGTGCAAAAGGTCTTCAAACTGAGATACCAAACATAAGATGACTATGAAGAGGTAGAAATTTGGCAGCAAGAAAGAAAGTGGATATCATCTAGAAATTATATGATGATATAACAGACACCTTACTGGAATATAGCCTCTAGAATGAAGGTACAACCTGTTCTGCTGTAAGAATAGCCAACTAATTATTACCTTACTGGAATCATGGAAAGTCTGGTATGAAGATAAGATAATATAAGACATTTATTTTGTACACATGCAACCAAAATGCGACTAAGAAGCTGCATCGCATAGCAATACAATAGGGGCAAAAAACATACAACAATTGCAGGCAACAAAGAGCAAGAAGTAAAATATTCCAGAGGAAGAGCTAGAAATAAGGCCAATCATTAATAACTATCTTACCATAAAGCAATATAAATTGCCATTAAATGAAAAGCACCATAAGCTAGGTTTATGCTATAGAATTTGCAAGCTTATATTAACATTAATGCGCACCTCAATGATCAAACCATCAAGATTAGGAACTATGAGAGTTTCCTCTTTCACTAGTATTGTCGATGCCACTTGTTGCTGCTCCTTATTTTCTTGAAGTGTGGAAGTCTGGGTCACATTTTGACAGTCAGAAACCATAGATATGTCAAGAACCTGATAATCTCCACTAAAAGCATCACAAGAGAGTGCAGCATGTGTAGGTTTCTGTTCAGCAAGATTTGTCAAATTACTGATCCTTGATTCTTCCGAGCTGACATGAATCTCCCGTTCAGGTAGCATGTTTTCCTCTTCGCTTGAGAATGTCAAACAAGCCCTGTCACAGTGATATTTTGTACTTCTGATTACTGATCTTCCTTGCCTACTAAAACAATCTTCTGCAGCATTATCAGCACCCATGAACGGTACTACTCTACGCATATGAAGGTCATTAATGTGACGAACTCGCTTTCTGTTGCTTCGTTTTGAACGTCCATTGCTTGTAGATAAAGCTGGAAGAGACCTGCACCTAGTTAGATTTCTCAAGTTCTCATCCTTCCAACCATCCTTACTACTAATACCCAGAGGGCAACCTGACATGCATGGCAGCCTATCATTACTCGGAGTTTCATTTTGACTAATTGCATACAGTGTGGCCCTTGGTGTCTCCCTATCAGATAGGGCAAGCATTTCTCCAAGTGTACTTGAGCCACTAGCAACAGGCCCCGGCTCTTGGAATTGGCGGGTCATCATCCATCTTTCAGACAGACGTTTTCTAGCCTCCCTACTAACCGATGTTTCAGTTGAGGGTCTGAAGGTGCGACTCCAATCATCATATAGGTGGGAACACCTATGCAATGCCTCGGAATTATTGAGCATAGCCATGCACGGCAGCATCCTTTCATTCCCAACATGATTGCTGAGTTCTGATTCAAATGCTCCTATAGGACGACCACTTACAGTTTCTCTCAATTGTTCTCTAATCTCTCTGGAACCCATCGTCCTAGTTTTCAAAACTGCTGCAGTATCAGATGATTTCTGTTGTTCACTTCCTTCTGTGTGCAATCTTGGAATTCCAGAATCTGGAGAGTCTGTGGACTTTCTGTAGCCACAATAGAAGATATCATTTGCTGATGAAACGGCCCCTTTCATGTGTTGACCTTTCTCAGGGCTTGGTTTCAAGACAACGATCCTAGTAGGATGAGCATGGGCCTCGGTTCTTCTTTCATAGCTCAACTTTGACAACTTGTGTTTCAGAAAATCACAGTGTTCAAAAGAATGGCCAGTAATGCTAGTTGTAGGCTTCTTTGGAGAGCTTCTAACTTCCTTTGACTTGTGAGTAAACAATTCAGAATCCTTTTCTCGTCTAGAAAAGATTTTTGTGTTTCCTTTAGATGGTTTCAAAATTGTAATCTGGCTTGGATGGAGAGAGGGTGGAGAAGAACTTAGCTCATGGAGGTGCTTTGTGAATAAAGAGTTGGGTTCTTGGAGAAATTCCAAGAAAAGATCCTTATTAGTTTCTAAAGCTCCAAATGCACCGTTGAGTTCTTTAGAGCTCTGAAGCAGTTCATCTGACAAGAGCCGCTTCGCATCTCTAAATTTCTGCCTTATGTAGTCCATGTCTGTCTCACTATATTTAGAGCTTACTTTCCCTTTTTTAACTTTCAAAGTTTTGTGTTTCTTCACTTTTGATGTCTCCATAACTTCAAAAACATCTTTCAACTCCGGGAGCTCATCAATGCTTCTCCTACGTGAAAGACCTTCATGTAATATTTGCTTCTCTAGAGAACATACTGAAGCTGATGCTTGCAGAGAATTTTCCATTTTCTTCTGTTGGGCGCAAACTCCCCGAGGAGGGAGGGAATCAAGACCCATAAGTCTTGCAACAACACTTGGTGATGGGTACCTAATTTGCATCTTTTTAGAGACCTCTTCATCTATCAGCATTTTCATTGGTATCCCGCTGGCTTTCTTAGATGAATTACGCCTGAACTCAAGGGCAAACTGAGATCATGAAAGCATGTAAAAGCATCAGTACAAGCTCTCTACAGAATATCATTAACTTAAAACACACACAAAAAAAAACCATTTTGTTACAATGCCCAGGAATGATGGGAAGGAAACGGACGAACAAATATGACATTATCACTGATACAAGCATTACATATATTCAACAATGCCTGTGAAAGTCATGTAGAAAGAACAAGCTACTTCTGTGACATGATGTGCACCAGGGAGATTAACCTCTGATGTTACATCTAGGTATTCTGTTGTTGGTTGTAAGTAAACTATACAGAGCATTCAGATAATACTACAGGCTTTCCTCCACACAAAAAAAAAAGGTGAAATTTCTGACATCAATATCATGCCACTTAAACCTGAAGAGCATATGTTCAGTGCACTTACCGAGTTTTCTTCTGCAGAAGAACCACAGCAATGAGAAGAATCCAAAGGCATGTCCCAAGAACTTATTTGATTCCTAAAGGGAGAGGTCTCTGCAATAGGAGTCTTCTTGCAATGAGATCACAGTCTATTAATTCTTGCAGTAAAAGAAATTGTAAAAATGTGTGCACTCATATGCTTCTTAACGTGAGTTCGCATTAATCATGCTCAAGATTTTCTATGCCAAATGAACACAACAAACATTTTTAAGGCCAGAATGGTTTGTCCATTCAGGGCAAACACATTAAGAAAAACAGAATGAGTTGAGAGGTGAGAAAAAGATGAATGACTGTTCGAATCCAACCAAAAGTTAACTTAAGTTGGATTTAATGATACAGAATGTATCTGACTGGCCCCACAGGGCCACAAGAGTACAGTAAAACCATCACGCATATTCCAGATGGGACAAATAACATGGAATTAGATATATCATAAACGACAACTGCAAGCATCACAATATGCCCTTAAATGAAATATGCCAAGAAACAGAAAGGATCATGATATCATTAAGACAGATATTGTGAAAACTGATCCAAGATGCCATACTTGGGGGTAACCCAAGACCTTTAATGTGATATGAACTTCTCTTTATTTTTAGACAACGACAATACGGCATTCTTATTTGTCAAGGGTGAATGTAAAACTCCAACTATGACCAAGACAGACCCATAGAATATGGCCAAATCTCAAAGCATTATTTATTGACCAAAGAAAAGAAAAAACCTAAACTAGAGAAATACGTCTCCAAAAATAAATATAAGAGTCATAATCAAAGACAAGTTGACTAACAGTAACTACTACAAAAGAACAAATTCCAAGTGATTGCGCTACTTCTTACCCCACTCAGGAAAAACAAGCTCGATAGAAGACAAAACCCAAATAAATCCCCATTATGAAACTATGCAATGCTTAGAATCAATAAAATAAAAGCATCTTGATAACACATATTTCACTCGTAGAACCACATTATGCATAATCTTAAACTCCAAAAACAAAAAGACTACGGGTAGAACGAACCAAGTTAACAGCGGTAGCAATAGGCCTCAAATAACCAAGATTGAAACATAAAACTGCCAAAGGAAAGGAAAGCCCGAAAAGATCACTTCACCAAACTTGAAAAAGAAGAACTTTGTGAAGTCGCTTTTCAACTGAAAGCAAATGGGAGAGCAAAAGAAGAGTACCGAATCATATCAAACAGGGGGAAAAAGATAAAAAAGCAATTCAGCACATAGGAATGCATATACCACATAACTACAAGAATACTTAATCTTGATCCGAATTAAGATAATAAAACCCATAGAGCATCTTACGAGTACTCAAGGGTTTTTTTGTTCTTTTCTTTTTGACTACTACATAATTAACTTAGTATCGGACAAAGTAAACCAACTCACAGATAAACCCAGCGAAGAATCCTCTCATCGTTCGAGACAATAAGCAAAACAAATCTAAACACATCTGCGAAAGAATCGGGTGCTCGTAGCTTCTACTCCAAAATAAAAAAAATAGAACCTCGATACCGCCAAGCCAAATTACAAACAGAACCCTAGAAAAAGTAATAAACTCGCAGGCAAACCACCTTCGCCGCGATGTAGCTCCATTTGATCGGCATCCGAACCCATCGTCCTCCGCCCGACCCTGCGTCGGGATCCGGTCCCCTGGTGCATTTCTCGCATCCGAGAACCCCCAAGGTCTTGATTCAAGCTCGTTCGAGCAGAAGAGGGAACCGAAGAGATCGGAGAAGGAAATCCTCGGGATCGAGCTCGTCCGAGCTCTCGCGAAGACAAGCGTAGATCGCGATGGCGAAGAGGTGGAGGAGAAGAGTGTGGAAGTTGGTAGGGGCAGCGTAAGTGCGAGGGAAGAGTGGAGAGATGCGTATTAATTATTTTAGGGGGAAATAAATAGCGCTCCCTCTCTCTCTCTCTTATTTATTTATTTATTTATTAATTTTCTATTAAATTCGTTTTGTTTTAGAAAAGTATTTAAAATAAATATTTAGTAAAAAAGGGGGGGTTGGGGGGTTGCGACTCGCGAGTCTTCCGACACACGTTTGGGGAATGGGCGGGAAGGACGGGACGTGAAAGAGACAGTAAGAGGAATCGATCGTATGCACACGGCATTGCTGGAATTTTGCTCAACGAATAACCCTGCTTCTAAGATCGGCGACACGATTGCGTCGAAAGTCCTGCAGCCGGGGATACATAGGATCCCGGCAGCGCGCGTGTAGGAAAAATGAGGGCAATTGGGTAATTCGATCAAAGACGATAGGACAGGAAAGGAAAGGGGATTGTGTCACGGACGAGGAAGGCCGCAAGTTGCTAAAGAAGGAAGAGAAAAAGGCAACGGCCAACCTGTGGTTTGTTGCGGATGCACGCGCGACGATCTGACATACACACATACATACATGCATGCATGCATCCATCCATACCTATATGCATGTGGATAGGAATGGATGCGCTTCGCATTCATGGAGGTGATCGAGAGTTATATAGGTACTACTGGTAGTTGAATCCATGCTCCATTCTAATACCTCATTTTTCCGATGAGATATTATTGATCGATTCAACTAACTAAATGGTTGTCTTAATTTTTTTTCATTGTCACGTATAAACCGCTGTTTAGGTCAACGGGTTCATATAAGAAGATGATACTGCTGATAAATTTAATATCTTATTAATAACTACAGTTTGGTGAAAAATGTTTGGCAATGACTTTACTGGGTGAGAGAATCTTGCGTGAGATATAATTTAGACAAGAGGACAAATTCATCACTCAACTAGGAATCTAACTTTGTTTGGTAAAACATTTCTTTTGGTAGGTAAAGTCGGACTTGTGCTGGACTTAACTTTTGGTTTGTTCTTACCACCCAGAGTAGATTAATCCTTTTTTTGTCAACTCCTAATCACCTCTATTTACCATCTACTAAGCTTATTCAAATGACAAAGGACTAGATTGAGAGAGAGAGAGAGAGTAGGCTAGATATTAAATTAATAAAAATAGCCGCCTATACTTGGAAGCTAAGCCACTGAGATGAAGAAACTTTTTCTAATTTGCAATATGAATAGTAACTCTTGAATTAGAAGAAAGGAAAAAAAGAGAAGAAGCTATATATATATATATATATATATCTAGGAAATGGGAAAAGTTTTATACCTAAGCAAACATGCCATGGTTAATGTGAATGGTCCCAGTCCTCGAGAAGGGACAAAGCGACATGAGACGAGGGGAAACCCCAGCAACACGGTACGTTGTCCCTATATACTCCTCGAAATTAACCCAACTTTATGATACGGTATCCGAGGTCCACGTCTTTTTGGCCCTTCCTCGTTTGTTACATTATATATATATATATATATATATATACAATGAGTTGATTAAGTTTTGTTTGATAAATAACTGATATATTAATAAGATATACTTTTATAAGAAATTTAGAGAAGGCACATGGAAATAGGTGAGTTGTTGGTGGACTATAAAATGGCCCATTTAAGGGTGACAGATTGGCCATCGTTTAGTTAACTGGAGATGCTAATTAATAAATCCTAATGGTTCGGTCGTGTGATGGAATAGAAGGAAGAATCAATCAAGACAAGGCAACACGCTGATTTTGCGACTAATTAGAACATAGGATTAGGTGAAATTTGCGGATTAGTAGGGTGGAGAAAGAAGTAGTCTTTCCTCATAAAATGGTGGGTTGGGGTGGGGGGGGTATGAGTTTGACCCCCCCCACCCCCCACCCCCCACCGTAGGGCACATGACCTACTTACTACGAGACAAGAGTACTTATGGTAGAGTACATTTTGTACCGTTGGTCTTTCGGATAGGGAGAGATATTTTATGATTTTATGTCATAAGGTTACCTAGGTATTAATTGAGATGTCATAAAGTTTGACCCTGTGATCCAAAGTTACTGCCAAAAGATTATTCGACTAAAGTAAAGGAGGAAAGGTCAAAATTGGACATTGGAACAAATATGGGTCAAATAGGTAGGAGAGCACAGAAGAGAGAAATAAGATAAGAGGTAAAAGAATTTCGCTCATTTGGATGGAAATTTAAACACATGAGGAAGGGAGAGAAACAAATAAATTTTCTCTCAAATATTTTGAAAGATGAGAAAAAAATATTTTATTTTCCTTCTCTTATCGTCTTTTTTTTTTAATCTTATTTTCTCCATCCGAACATAGAAAACTCTTTTGGCACAAACTGCCTAGAACCTGATTTTAACTGTAAACAATATATTTAGTAGTTAATATGTTCATCTAGATGTTCCTCACAGAAAATATTAGTCTATGTTAATTCCAACTCTGCTCTTTGACAATATTAAAAAGAGAGAATTTTCCATAGCACCACCTTATATGGCAGTTACTAGATAGATTAAAATGCATCAGGAGCTAGGGAGAACAACATATTTAAACAAGATCAGAAGCTTCAAATGGTTGAAGTAATGAAAGAAAAGAGATGGCCTCGTCAAGCAATAAGAAAGAATGAGAAATTAATTGGTATATATGATCAGTAACATAGATCGTCTGGAGACATTCAAGTCAAGCAGAGAAGAGTGTAGGTACAAGCAGAAATCAGAATTTGTTGTTACATGAATGATGTACAATGGTTCACGAATGCTAACAGAAATCAATTCAATTTGATGAACAACGGGAGACTGTTAAAAAAAAATTAAGCACCTGAATCTCCGGTAGTGAATGGGAATCTCTGCAAGCTTGCACACCTGAGCATAAGATCAGGCAAGAAGGTTAATATAAGATGGTTCAACTCATTCAAGTTAGGAAATGATCAGAAACAAGGTTCTGAAAAAGCACAGAAAGTAAAATTATTGCAGAATACTCAAGGCAGTCATTAATGCATCAGAATCACTTTTAGAATTGTGAACGAGTCTTCTAAAGTACAGTATGGCACGTTGGAGGAGACAAATATGCTCATCAGGCTTACATCAACAGCCAAAAGCTCCAACCAATGATAGATCACAGAAGCCGAACACTCAGAAGAGGAAGAAAGTACAACTATATACTGTGAGGATGCTACTGATAACCATAGAAGAGGTAATCCTCAGGTCATTCACATCAAGAAACAGATTAAGTTGAGAATAAAAGAACACTCTCTAAAGATTCTAGTAAGCATTTGGAGTTCAACATGAGTTTCTTTCAAAGCAGCATTAAGGTTTGTTAACTGTTGATCTGTATGAATTGCCACTGGAAGATTAAAGACCAAAATTTCCTGTCACAATAGCATGGTTTTTCTTCCTCTTTATTTGAAATTTTAATTTGTTGACTACCGATGAATCTGATAGAGATTCTGTGGCACCTACAGTCCACCTACAAAAACCATGTGAGTGGGAAAAAAAATGGAAGAAAAAGGAACAGCAGAAGGCCCTAATATGGAGTAGCATACTTGAGCATGTGGGACATGCCCAGTGATAATCGCTTGTAAGGGCAGCAAGATTCTACAAGATTTCACCACTGGATTCAGCCAAAGATGAATAGAAATGGTCTTTGCCTGGCAACAACAACATCTGAGTATCTGACAACTGCACTTGCTGAATCTCCAGAGGACAACATAGGGAGTTTGGAATTGTTCAACATGTACTGTGAACAAAGCTAGGGAATTTGCAAGTACGATGAGGCTTTATTTGATTTGAGACTAAGCTCCGAACTCGATTAGTTAAATTTATTTTTTAGTCTTGATTTTTTTTTAAAGTAAATTTAATTAGATGTGAAAAAGATAAAAAGATATTTAGTTACTGAACCAATTTATGAGTTTCTAAACTAGTTAAAGAGGAGTTCCTAAACTCAAAAGAAGCAAGACTTAACATTTTAAACTTTTAACACAGAAAACCAGCCCAAATATTAATTGCAGTCAGGTATGCCAATAGCATTTGGATACAGATATTAATTAGGCAACACAGGCAACAGAATCAAGCACTTGACCTACATCCTAAGTTACAGCACTATCTACTGTGTCATCTGTCCTTATGCATTGACATATTATAGTCTTTAAAAAGAATATTTCTCTGGAAAATATAAGAAATCAAACAGAAGCAGCAAAGTGATCTACTGATGTTTAAGATTAGCAGTATCCACACGCTTAAGAATGTCTGAGGCCCATAAATATGCTCCATCTTAATTCTTAAATATTTGTTGAGAATTTGTTGGTTGTGACATTTATGTAGAATACATATGTTCTAATTCATTTCAATGTTTTATTATGTTTGTTCCTTCATATTTTTAAGTGAAACTTTTTGCTATTGCTAATATATAGTAGAAAGCAGGCAAACTACCAAAACACAAGCTTTAACCAATCTCAAAGGGCTGAACTTTCATGTCAAAAGAACAAGTTGTTAGATCCTTACCTAGCACATTCAGAATGAAAATATGAATCAGAATTAAAAAAGAAAATTATGTCATGGGAATAATGAGTAGGCAGTAAGTACCTCAAGAGTTAAGACAAAATGACCAATCCAAGGTAAATGGATCCACACAGAAAAATAAAAGAGATCATTCCCCTGCAAAAGAGTTTAGCAATAATTACTGAGAAAGGTTACCCAAATATAACAGCTGATAAACAAGTGAGAGTGACTTTAAAGAAGATATCTGACCATATAACGCCCCATCCAACACCGTTACAAGGGCAAGGACATATTTCAGCAAATTTCTCAGCATCACTTGAGTGAACTCTTCGAGATATCAGATCATCATAGATATCTGCAGAATAAGTTAAAGACTGATACTCAGGCTATCTGTCTTCTATATTAGTTATTTAATAGCAATTGAGTAATACATGAAAGATCATCCTTACCGTAAACTGAAAATAAACTGTTCATCACACCTGCAGTTGCAATTACAATTACCATTTTCCAGTTAGTTTCCAAGTCACAAACATTAATTTCCAATGAGCAAGAGAAAACATGGAGCAGTTCGCACCTATGAACAAGATGATGTATCGAAGAACGTGGACCTTCGTAGTTTCTTGCAGTAGCCAAACAATGGCCAGAAATATGATAAAGCCTACACAAACAAACTACAATAAGCTTTTTTCCTGCAAATGCCCGTTTGTGGATTTTGAACAAAGTAAACTGATGATTATACATACCTATACAAAGTCCACGAAGCAACCACTGCACAGCCAATATCATTTTGCAGACAGACAGAAAGAAAATGATAGTTCAATAAATGCAGACGGAAGAATACGTCGATCCTAAGTTAAAAATTTTGAAAAGGCGATACTTACATTTTTAGCAACAAAAAGGACTACAAGCAATGCAAGTATAAAGCAACCAGCTGCAATCCTTGTGGTGAGAAGATTAGTGGAGGAAAGTATAAATACCATTCCCCAAAATGATGATCCTAGATCTGTATGTTAAACAGTAAAAGTATAGATGACAGTTCATTAGAAGAGCCAAGAACCAAGTAAAGTCATGTAAACGATGAGTAACGGATTTAAGAGGTTCCATGGATTAAATTTTGAGAGCTTCAAAGCATAAGGAAATAGAAATGGTACAAAAAGAACAGGTGAAGGAATAAAATGCATTACATCCAGCTGGCAAAATAATCCAGTAGATGCCACCGCGGGTTTGTGTAACACCACCCTCATCGGCATGAACCTGCATACCCTCCACCTGCATAGGATGATAAGGATACTATTCAGTCAAGAGACACATAACAATAGACTTTTCTATTCCTAATCACATAATAATGCATGAAACAAGCTCGAGGGAATTGACTAGAAAATTTTCATGAATGCATTATTCCAAGGGAAGGCATAATCTTATAAAACTCTCTTTAGCTGCTTAACACCACATATTCAATTAGCAAAATCTATAACTTTATTCCATCTTATACATATATACTGCACAAGGGATTCGTAAAGCCTCCAGGTCTTGCATTTTCCACCTCTATATCCCGCTACTCTGCTCAGTGCTTCAAATTCAAGTAATCCACCTCGTTATAAAAGCAAAACTAGTAGAGAAAGCCAACACTGCATCACCTTGGACTCGTCGCCTCATTTCCAAGTACGTATTTCAGAATTAGAAAAGCACAAATTTCTCAAATTTTAAAGATTTTAGAACCACAAGTTCGCTACGAGCATTGCCTAAACACATAAAACGAATCAAGATTCGATCAACGAACACTATTAGGAATAGAGCAAACTTACGTCGCCGCACGTTAGCTTGCAAGCAAGAGCATGGCTCGTCTCGTGCAGGAACACCGTGATGAGCTTGAACGGCGTGAGCAGCACTGTCCTCCACAACTACAATTAATTACAAGTAACAGGACTGCAATTATAAATCCCGATCTAAATCTCGAGGAGGTGCAACCTTGAATTAGGACTCACGGCGAGGATGACGACGGTGAAGACCCCGACCGTAGCGATAAACACCTTCTGGTCATGATCGCAGCAGTTCTTGAGCTCCCAATTCGCCATCTCCCTCCCTCCCTCTCTCTCTCTCTCTCTCTCCCCCCGATTGGCTTCAAATTTTTAGATCTGGCGGCGATTTGGAACTTTTGGGGGAAGGAGAGGCGACCAATCCCGTAACGAAGAGCTCCAAATCTTTTTCAAATGCAAATAACTCACGGAAAATGGAAGAGAAGACTTTTAGTCTTCGACAGAGTTCGCGCATATTTAGCATTCTGGAGACTCGCAAAAGCGCGTCTCGATTGGCCGAGGATTTAATACAGCAGTAGTTGGCTCGACCGTACACACTAGTTTTGGATTTACAAATATCTTTTCAGTGGATACGAATTTAAAAAATGAAATTTGAAATTTGAAATATTATCGCCGAGTATACGACAATGTCTTCGAACGAGTCAACGGTCAGCGTGTTAAGCTGTTTCTGGCTGGCGGCGTCGTCGCTGAATTATATGGATAAAATACATTAAAAAAATGGATTAATATAATACGCTCTGAGACTTTACAATGTAACTTTTGCGTGTTGCTTTGTATCTCTTTTTAGGGAGCAACCAAGATTGGAAGAGTAAATTAAAAGAGTAGTTCACGTCACTAAGATGAATATCTTATCTTTACTAGTCTTCGTCTCTTGGTCCAATTTCAAGACAGTTTCTTTGGGAAGAGCTTAGTGGCGAAGGTTTAACCCTGTCAACATTTATGGCCAAATTCAAACAAAATCAACCAACATAGAGTAGGCCAGGAGTTCCAGAAAGCTACACGATTGATTTCTGAATGATACTGCTGAAATAACCTTTGCAATAAATAACACCTTGGTCCACAAAAGAGCTATTTATTGGTAACGTAACTATACAGATCTCTTTGCATTCACTTTAGATTCTCCAATCATAAAAAGTTTATCATTCCAGAAAGCGAAAAAGTCGAGGCAAAAGCTCCAACCTCCCAGAGGAATTGCCGCGAGCCGCCCATTGTTATCTGTACAGTAGATGGAATCAATTGTCAGATTGCATGATTAATCCATTGTCCAAGGCTGAAGATAAAGTCAATGAAGATTATCAAAGAAGTAAGCAAAAGAAAAATAAGTAAAACTACTGATAAAACTGGTTGAAAAGTATTGAGTTGGCACATGAGGAAGACTAATTCCCACATTCGCACCAGTTCTTATCCCCAATCTACTCAAACAAACAAACAAAAAAGTTACAAGCAGTGGCCAATTAGGACTCCTCATATCCTCTCTAGTTTCACAACCCTTAACAGCATTCAAATTCCACTGGACCAAATGTTATCTAGTACTCATCAGTACAAATTACAAGTAGTGGCCAATTAGAACATCTTGTCAAAAAAAATATTTCAGGATCTAGTATTAGGAGGCTTTTCTGCATTTCAGTCAGCATTCAATCTGTCTATGCCAAAGCCATCTCAGACAATAAGAGAGTCAGTTCCTCAATCTCATAACACTTGCAAAGGGGCCTTAGGCCCTTGTTTGGTTGCTGGTTAAGGGATTCCTTAATCTAAATTAAGGAACACTACTCTAGATTTGTAATCGACCATAAGATTATCCCTCAATCAGATTAGAAACACAGTAGCAGTTGATTTGAATCTTATTATATACATAAATTCAATTACAATTTTATTCTTTATTTGACTAAAATTGTTTCACATGACATGTCAAAAATTCCCTCATCCCTCCTACCACCCATCTATTTCATTCCAAAACTATGATTAAATTTGAGTTAAAATTTTAGTTTGAGCAGGAAAGTAGGCTACACTAGTTTTTCTCTTTATTTAAAATGAGTTTAGGCCCAACGACTTTACTATTTCTACCTTTAATAAGACCAAATGGCAGGATTTATTATTTTGTATCTACAAACTTATAATTTCATACCTTAAAATATGCATTAAATACTTATCAGCAGGCATTATACCTACAACTATGCAATGAGAATAACTAAACTAGATTTTTTCTTAACTGAGAATCAAATGCCACAGAGCAATACATAGATGTGGTCAATTACACTAACACAATTCTGTCAATTATTATTAAGAGTTCAGAAAAGTGTTTTATTGTTGTGGAATAAGAAGCCTTGGTATCTTAATAGACATTCATTTATTCTGAGCTATTAGAGAGAAACCAGTTTTGGGGAACTGTGTTAATATGCACCACACAAATTCAAGAAGTGTGACACTTCTTGACATTACTTAAGAAATGCAACTTGATGTAAATTCAATTTTTTAACTCACCAAACCACCGTTAAACAATCAATTCATCTCCTAATTCTATGTCAAGTTGATCCATATAAAAATAAAAAGTTTTGTATTAACAAAGAAGTGTTACTAATATAGGCTGGCTTGGAGTGTCAAACAGCTCATGGCAGCTCTACAAACCAGGCACCTATTCAAGTTCTTATCTATATTTCACTGATATTCTTTTAACTCCCACATGTAACAAATATAACCAAGTAAAAGATAACTAGAGAGGGTAAGTCCATGAAACATTTACATGATAGTTGATTCATAAAACATTCACTTAGAATTATGGCTGCTACAACCATAGGCTCCATGTTAATTTAAGCAACCATGAATTGGTAAAGAATATTAACACAATTAAGTCCCTACTGCATAAAGCCATAAAGAATTGGCATATGCAAGCCCATTATTGGAAATTACATTGAACAATCAGGCTGCCATATGAACACTTCCATTTCCATGCATTTGAGGTTCTCCACCACTACAAGTACAAAATAAAATGGAATTTATACAACATGGACTTCTGATCTTGCAAGGACAAAGAGTTGTTCATCCTAAGAATTCCATACTGATCATATTACTTCTAAATGATCTAAAGTAAGAAATGTAACTGGAAATTACTCAACGTTTGAAATGTAATGAATAAGAACAGAGATACTACTTACTATAAATTTATAATTGCCCAAACAAAACTCAGCCTACCTGTTGAATTGCCTCCCTTTGCCAAGCCATTCGTCGTTCAATTCTTCAAGGCACCATGCCTTCTGTTTTCCTCGATTTGTCCGAACACCTTCATCGCAATCATGCCATCATCAAAATCCTGTGCATGCGGATGGTCCTTCGGAACAAGCCCTCGGTATTTCTCGAACTGCTTCTCCGCCTCATCCTTCTTCTTCATCAGACTATATATGATCCCCTGACAAAGGTAAGGCCGGAAATCCTTGGGGTCCTCCTTCACCAACTCTGTGTAAATCTTTAGCGACTCCTCGTACCTCCCCTCCACAACCCTAATCTGAGCGACCAACAGCTTAAAATCCCTCAAATCCTCCTTGCGCTTCTCCTTCCTGCACAATTCCATGGCACCCTCGATCCTCTTCGCAATGTGATCCAACTCCGCGGGGCTCTCGGAGGCGGCCATGATGAGGCCGTGATATGCCTCAACGAGTAACGGATCCTTCTCCAGGAGCCGTTCAAACCCTAATTTCGCGGCTTCCTCTTCGCCGTTTTGGATCTGGAGGAGGGATCTGAGTAAAGGTAGCTCCTTTTCGTCGGGCTCGAGCGCGATGAGGCGGTCGACGATGGCGATCGCCTCCGGGAGCATACCGGCCTTGATCCTGGCCTCCATAAGGGTCCGGAGCGACGTGCTGTCATCGATTATCGTTTTGGGATCGAACGAAGAGACGGTGGTGGGAGGAAATGAGACAGCGGCAGTCGCGGGGGATGGGTTGGAGAAGCGGGCGACGAGGAGTGCGGCGGCCGCGGCGGCGGTGATGGCAATGGGTTTGAGGAGGGAGGGGAGAGGGGGTAGGGTTTTGGGGGAGGGTTTAGGAGAGTTATAGGAGGCGCGAAGTCTTGGGGAGAAGGGTTTGAGAGAGATGGAATAGTGGGGTTTGGAGTGGGTGGAGAAGGAGAATAGTGCGGTTGGGTGGAGCGAGGAGAAAGAGGAGGAGTTCATTGGAGTTTCCAGAGGCGGATTTGGAGCTCACGAGAGATTGGTGAAGAAGACGGAGGAGACGGAGCTAATACTGCAATCGTACTGTAGAGCTTATACTACTGTGCATATACGGTAAAGAAAACGCATTTTACGTTTTATCCCTCGTGATTTATCAAAATTACAAATACCTCCTGAAACTTTTATTTATTGGCTCATATAAAGTCAAAATTATCAAAATTTAACACCTTTTGTTATCCATTTCTTGCCTCTGTAATTATATATATATATATATATATATATATATATATATATATAAAAGAGAAAATAAGAGAATAATTCATAATGAACCAAAAATTCATCCCGTTGTTCACCGGAGAGGAAGCTGTACACCTTGGCGGATAACAACAATCCCGCCTATCTTTTATTCCTACCCCTATAAATCCAGAAAACGAGGGGACTAAAACGAAAAATAATACTAATAAAAGCTACTACTATCTAACCAAAATCTAACTATAACTTAAAATTACAGCCCAAACTCGCAGCCAAAGTCTCAGCATTTACACCCACTCCTCTCTCTCTCTGCCTTCCATACGTCTCAAAGAACTCCTTGTTCTCCTTCTCCAACTCCTTCCAGACTACACCAAAAAAACACCATTTGATTAATCTCCGAAGATCAAACTATATATATTTTCTTTTTTGAAAAAAAAAAAAGAGAAAATAAAGGTGAGAGAGAGAGAATCTAAAAGACACCAACCAGTGGAGGTGATGACTGGCTTCACGTTTGCATGCTTCGATAACGCTTCCATGCACTCCTCCATGCCCATCCCAAACAGTAGACACTTCTCAATCAGGTGTTGCACCTGATAAGATCAATTAACCCCATCTTGAGCAAAATAATTAAAACACAGAGGACTAAATTGAAAACCTTTGCGGATCGAGATCTTCTCTATTACCAGGTGGATGTAGGAAGCTGGGGAGTTGTTGTCGCCGACTGCCATTTGGGATTTGGGAAGGTTGTGTGAAGGAGGGGTTGCATATTTATACATCTATAGACTCTAGAGTGGCAATGGAGATAGAGGTCAGGAGATCACGTGGGACGGAGGAGATCATTGGAGGAGGTGATACGAAGGGGTCGGCTATCGAATTTTAAAATTGGATGGACGATCTACGTGTCAAACGTTTAACTTTTATAGGACAGGTACCTCAAGCCTTCACGTGACACCTGGTACCGACAGCGAATCAGGTTGTGCCACGTCGGATCGGACTCCATCCAACGGCGTGATTTCTTCTGTCGAAGTATACAGCTTGGGAGGACCGTCTCTCTCCTCTCCTCTCCTCTCCTCTCCTCCTCTGTCCCTCCGTCGACGGTGGAGTCCCGATCTTTTTGCCGGTTGTCTCTTCCTTTGTTATCCACTCTGTCATCTCCTCCTCCTCCTCCTCACCTACCTTCCTCACTCTATCGCACTCGCCGCTCTCACTTGCATCCATCGCACCGTTCCCATCGCGCCCACCTCCTTGTCTCTTTCTTCCTCGCCACACTCGGTCGCGTCAACTCGCTATTCGCTGTAGCATTATAGTTGTTCTTTTGCCGC
Organism: Typha angustifolia; assembly: GCF_048772165.1. Taxonomy (NCBI): domain Eukaryota; kingdom Viridiplantae; phylum Streptophyta; class Magnoliopsida; order Poales; family Typhaceae; genus Typha; species Typha angustifolia. Next base: position 621,065 of record NC_133252.1, on the reverse strand, counting down.
TCTAAAGATATATGTATTTTATTAAAATATAAATTAATAAAATACCAAATTTATTTCCTTAATTTAAATTTTATAACCAAAAATTAAAATAAAAAAAATTCGAGCCAACAATTACCCCTTAAAAGATGAGAGAGTATTTCTTTTTTTTTTAAATCAGGTTTATTTTTTGACAAAAATAGGATTTTCAAAATAAAACTTGTAAATACTACAAAGGTACGTAGAGTATTCATCATGCTATTTTATCCTCCACGTAGGACCAAACTTTGGCACGGCGTTAGAGTCCACGTAGGCATTTCTGGCTAATATAAGCCAACAAACGAATGACATGTGAGAGGTTTGGAGATCCAAGTGGATTTTTCACTCACAGAGTCACAGTGTAGTTTATTGGGCCTTTGCGATAATTTTGCTCGTATTATTTGAACTCAGCCTAAATGACGTGTCATGTGTGCATAGTTAGTTTTTATTATTTATAGCCTAAAAGCAAGGCAAAACAAAAACATCTCGCCAAGCCATGATGTCATTTTATTTGTTATCATCTATATAAATATATTCATACACCATTGCCAACTTTAACAAGTTGCTTTCCAAAGTACATAGTCCATTATATATAAATATACATGTGGTGTCTTATTAATGAATTATGGTTAGGTACACTTGTTCCTAAACTGTTGTCCTTTTTTTTTTTACATAGATCCATATGAGTTCTTCCAATATGTATCATGTGGAATATTTATCCTCTCAACTATGTAAGACTGCTTCCATTAGCTTTAGATTAAAAGTGATTTAAAAACCTTAGTTTAAAGATACATGTTAAATATATTTTATCCTCGTATATTTGTGTCTAAAATTATTTTACTTTATGTACTTTAAAACATCGTCAGTTATTCTATCAAATTTAATATAAAGCGTCCAGATGACTAAAATAATCCTTCATATTTATTAGGTAAAATAGATAAGTTTTTTTATCTAACTTTTAAATCCATATTTATTTTATTTTTAGATATGATATAATTATTAAACTTCATAAAAATTTAGATTAATAAAATTACTATATATTTGGCACAATTTAGAAAGTAAAAAAAAATATGTGGATATTTTTTTCTATATACATGAGGATATTTTCAACAGAAATAAATTTTTATATATGAGGAAAATGATATTTTTATCTATAAAAGAATAAGAATCGAGGGAATTCAGCCTTTGTTAAAAAAAAATTATATGCTCCATTAATTTTGATAAAAAGACTAACGGTTTGATTTTAATCTTAAATATAAAGAATTAGTTTAAAAAAAATTAAAATATAAAAAGTAAAATAATTTTAAATATAAGTATAAAAGAGTAAAATATATTTATACTATTAAACAAATGCTTGTAATATGAATATAACCAAATTTTAAGTGTATATCTCACCTATCCAATTAGCTAAGTTCCTCTCTCGAGAATTCTCCCTCAACCTCAACAGAGCTTTAGATGGCTTGTAGCTATGTAAAACTTTTAAATTGTCTCTTTTGTTAACTATTCTTCTTAAATATTAGATAATTAAGAAATATGGCAGAAAATAAATAAAAAATGTATATAAAAATAAGTAATAATTTAGTGAATTAATCTATGGTTGAAACAACAATATAGGTGAGGATTTTTATTTAATTTCCTTTATTCCTGCTAAAGACTACAAAACCTTACCATAAAGGGCGACTCTTTCGATTAGAAGGTCGATCTCCAGGACATAAGATTGATTACAAAATCTATCTCCACGACTCTCAGATCCACTCAAAACATAAATAATGTATATATATATATATATATACACACATATAATTGAAACATGGTGGTTAAGTTATTATCATATATAATTTCTATATTCACCTTTGCTTCTATAAAGGAAGCACTTAATATATATATATATATATATATATATATATATAATGCATAACTTTAAACTAGTTTAGTATCTAAACAACAGTTTATCCTTAAATAATTTATTCTCTCCTCTCCTCTCCTCCCTTATCCATCTAATATCTTATACTTACTAACAAAATTTAATTAATATTTTGCCTTTGAATTCAAAGGTACCATTTTAATTAACTATTATTTAAAAAGAAGAAGAAGAAGAGGAATAAATCTTTCTCTCTTCTTTTCATTTTATCCATTATAAAGTGGAATTTAGTCGTTTGACAAAATATCTGACAAAATGAGTGTAGCTAACTAAAACGGACTTATACTAACATCCAAACATATTATAATGATTTAGAGATGGCCAACTATTTGACCGGATGATCTCTATAGTCATAATCAAGGGCACGTGTCAGGTGATGGGCGCATCATTGGAGATCTTTCTTCCAACCTACCTGACCCACTCCCTAATCAACTTGGATCACGTCACTCGTGGACCCAATCACAACTAATCTCTAGCCACTCTAGCCACTCTGACTAACTACTTTGGACCAATTTGACCGCCACCCAACCCGACCCGACTCGGTCCAGTCCTTGTCCAAACCACTCACCTCCTACTCTACTCCTAACGCTATCCGCAACTCCAGTCAAACTACTCGCCCATCATTAACCGTCCGTTTTTGATATACTCAAAGACGACGGTGGAGATCGGGCCCTGATGATTCGTCGACGCCGTAAGATACGGTGTACACCGCCGCGGTTTAAATTAAAATTGAAATTGACATTAAAAAATATTGTTAAAATCCCCCCTTCTATCTCTTTCTCTTCTCTCTTTCTCTATCCTCTTCAATACCCTCGTGTCTCTTTCTCTCTCTCTCTCTCTCTCTCTCTAGATTTTTTTTAGGGTTAAACTCTGGATTGCTCTCGATGCGGAGGCTCCTCGATCTCTCGTGACCTCTGTAAGTCTGATTCGATTCTCTTGTAAAATTTGCTTGTCGGTAGGTCGCTGATCGGTTTCTTGGCAATAGCTGCGTCCTTGTCTGCTGCAATCTAGGGTTTGGTAGATCGGATCGAGAGAGGAATGGGCGGTGAGGAGGAGCTCGCTGGAGGTGGCCTGTCGGGCGGACGGAAAACCTTCTGGAGGTCGGCGTCGTGGTCTTCTTCCCGGACGTCGGGGGTGGAGAGCTCGAAGGAGGAAGAGAAGAGCTCGTCCGGAAACGGCAAGCTCCGGAGATGCCCGGCTCCTCCTCTCACCCCCAGATCCATGAGTTCGAAGGCGAGGTCTTCCCTCCCGCCACTCCAGCCGCTGGCGATTGCTCGGCGTAGCTTGGACGAGTGGCCCAAAGCCGGATCCGATGACCTCGGCGAGTGGCCCCAGCCGTCCACCCCGAGCGGGAAATCCGAGCGGCTTAAGCTGGATATACCATCAATCGGTGCCCAGGGCAAGAAAGACCAGATCGCCTTCTTCGATAAGGAGTGTTCCAAGGTCGCCGACCATATCTACCTCGGCGGGGACTCTGTTGCGAGGAACAGAGAGATTCTTCGCAAGAATGGGATTACTCATGTTCTAAATTGTGTTGGTTTTGTTTGCCCGGAGTACTTTAAATCTGATCTTGTGTACAAGACCCTCTGGTTGCAGGACAGTCCGACGGAGGACATTACTAGTATATTGTATGATGTGTTTGATTACTTTGAGGATGTCAGAGGGCAGCGCGGGAGGGTGTTTGTGCATTGTTGTCAGGGTGTGTCGAGGTCTACGTCGCTGGTTATAGCTTACCTTATGTGGAGGGAAGGGCAAAGCTTTGATGATGCGTTCCAATTCGTGAAGGCTGCGAGGGGGATTGCCAATCCGAACATGGGCTTTGCTTGCCAGTTGCTTCAGTGCCAAAAGAGGGTCCATGCGATTCCATTGAGCCCGAATTCGGTGCTTAGGATATACAGGATGGCACCTCACTCGCCGTACGATCCATTGCATCTTGTACCTAAGCTGTTGAATGATCCTTCACCGGCTGCTTTGGATTCTAGGGGGGCCTTCATTGTCCATGTCCTTTCATCGATCTATGTATGGATTGGTAATATTTGTCATCCGGTGATGGCAAGGGATGCATATGATGCGGCCTATCAGGTGGTGAGGTATGAAAGGGTTCAGGGGCCAATTATTACTGTTGAAGAAGGAGAGGAACGGTCAGATTTTTGGGACGCCTTCTCAAGTGCACCATCTGATTCAGATAGCGCCGCAGAGACCAACAAGGAGCAGAATGAATTGGCAGTGAAGACTAGTGCAGGTAAAAGGAACGTGAACTCCTATGATAGAGATTTTGAAGTTTTTTATAAGGCGATTACTGGTGGTGTGGTGCCACCATTCTCTTCTTCTGGACTTGGGCAGGAAACCCATCTTCCAGCAAGAGAAAGCAATTGGAGCATATTGAGGCGCAAATTCATATCCGGTACAATTTGCCGAGTTCATTCAGATTCTGCATTGACAAGGAATATGGATCCACGCGTAAACCGGATACAACTACTGATGGCAGAATCATCCACATCACCTCCTTTTCTTTCTCCTAGTTCTCTATCATCGGAATCGAGTAGTAGTTCAAAAAGTAGTTCAGACTCACCTTCATTGTCACCTTCAGCAGTCCCCTCTCCAACAATTATGCCGACCCTTGCCTCATCTAACTTCTCCAATCATTTGCCACCATCTTCTAGGTCTCCGCTCCAACAAGCAAGTAGCCTGGAGCTGTTAAAGCCTCGTTCCTGTTCAGGTCGTTCTCCTTCTAGCTCCATTGCGGAAAGGAGAGGAAGCTTTTTGCCACTGAAGCTGCCAACACTGAGCAAAGATTTCTCAATATCGTCTCGGAAGGCGTGCGATGATTCTTCTTGTTCTGCTGAACGAGCAGAAGCAGTGTTAGATGGGAGTACTGACGGTCAATTACCTACTGGTGAGCGTTTTGACAGTGCAAGCTCTGCAGAACGATTGCCAGTTGTAGAGTGCTTAGACGAATTAGCTGTTCATAGTACATTTTCTGATGTCGACTCCCGGAAACATCACGCAACCCAGGATGATCAATTATTGCCTTGTTCAAATAAACCAGTTGATGTCAGGTCAGAGACTCTAAGTACTACACGACTCTTAGTTTACCGTTGGCCTAATATGGAAAAGTTAGCAACATTTACTCGGGAGGATCTCGATCCGAGGTCTGTTTTCCTTTTCCTAACTCCTAGTACTGCTAAAAGTGGAGAGACAGGTAGGATGCTATACTTTTGGATAGGGAGTGGCTTTGAACAGCCTGGAGGAAAAACTCAATCAAAGAGCAGCAAGGAGGTAGAAGAAGTTACTACGATTAACTGGCACCTAATGGGTCGTGATTTTCTTGATTTAGTGGGTCTGCCGAAGGATCTTCCTGTTAAGGTACTCATACGTAATATTTCGTCGTCGTTATTTTTTTCCTGAATAAATGTGTTTAGCTGCCTACATCACATTCATAATTTTTTTTCTGTTGTATTGGTGATTGCGCGAGAATCATTAATGATAGTTTCCAAGCACGGTTCGTATTATTACTTACTATATACTGCATATTTCTGGGGAATTTAGAAGATGCTGACTGCTGTTCTGAATTATTAAATCATCAAACTGGACATTCTGTCATTGCCTGTTTTACTATTTTATATGGTAATTGATCACTGTAGAAATTTCTGCTTTGTCTCTTTGAGGTAACAAAGGAAACATACTTTGGTCTATCTTACTATGTACGTATAGTTGTCTGTCAAATATAGGCATATAGCCATCCTGGAAAGACTGGAGAACACATTAGAAGGAACAATAATTCTATGAACATGTATGGGGATGGAAAGAGATGCAAGTCTGCCATGCTAGTTATGGTTCCCACATCAATTGCTGTCATTTCCTGCCAGCCAAGGGGGACTACCCTTCTGTTACATGTGATCCATGATGTTTGTCACTTAAAAATGCACTTGGATTTTGGTCTTTTCTATTTTCTATATGAGCTGTAAATGTAAGCAAGAAATTTCAGAGGCTCTTAGATGTTCTTTTTTATAATCCGTCAGAGTGAATTGATCAACCCAATAGAGTGAAGTGACTGGTTAGCATTCAGGTTATCTCTTCATTCATTAATGCTTGCTTGTCATTGGGGATATGAAAGAATCTCTCATATAGTAAACGGATATCTCTCTCATAGTAAAAGGGTATTCTTTTGGACTTTTTGGACATTCTTGCTGAGCATGAGTATTATATTTATTGCTGGTTGTGGGCATCTTGTGGGCATTCTTTCAGATCTCAACTGTTATATTTATTGCTTATCGTTCTTGATTGTTGTCTTTTGGACTTCCTCGCAAACTTCCTCTTCGTTTCATCCCAACAGATAATTGGATGACAAATCATCGGAGACTTTGCAATTGGGCACCACAAGTGCCTTTTCCCTTTAAAACTATCTCAATTAATTGAACTCATCTTAAATTAGAGATGTAAGATAATTAGGGAAGTCGATAAATTGCGTCCCAGTGGAATCCTGTTTGTTCCTCTTTAGAACATGATTTGTTTGTTCCTCTTTAGAACATGATTTGACTTTTGAGGTTATAGCACGTGAAAACAAAAAGAAGGCCAACTTCTTCAAGCAAGCATAAAGAAGAATCTGATGCACAATACATGTTTATTGTCTTGGACTATGGAACAACTATAGTGTTTGTAGGTCAACAAAATTGTAATAAAATAGTGGTGTATAAATTGCAAAGTATTCTACTTTTGTTACAAGTTTTGTTCTCTGAGATAGGAAACAAACTCTTTGATAGTCCTAGTTAAACTATGCTGGTCAAAATATATATGGCCGTAGATTGTTAGGAGCTAGTTTTCTTGCGACGCTTATCAGTTCAATTAGTGTCAAGATGCCTTTAGTTTTTCTGGTATCATAGTGTGCATAACCATTTGATTTTGCAATTTTTCTAATGTTTTGCACAGAAAGCGTAAGACCTGCTTGCAAGTGTGACCTTGCTTGAGTAAATTTTAACTAGCACCGGGACTTTCCTTCACAACTTCCTCCTTAATGTTGCCTATCAGTAGGATGTCTTACGTAATAAGATCAAAATGGTAAACATAGCTTAATTAACACCTCCCATGTATTACAAACCTACCTAACTAATAGTCACCATCTTTCCATGTATCACACTGTCACCCCTACCATGCCAGGCATCCTAATCATAATAACATCATAAAAGACGTTATGATGGACCTGATAGTGCCACTCTTAACTATAGGAGTGATGGAGGTCAGTTTATAGACTCCATTAATCTTTACTAATAGAGCATTTTCATAAAGTAAGACTTCTAGCACCACATATGTATCTCACATAAGTAGAACAACTTTCACATCACTATGAGCAATATTTCTACTTGCTTCATGTTTCTATTTTGCAATAGATTGCGCTTTTCATCACACGAAAATACTTGTTTTCTAACATGCATTGTTTAAACTTTTCTGGTATCTGAATGATGACAGGTTGTCAAGGAGCAGGAAACGGATAATCTCCTAGAATTGTTGAATACTACTAGATGTTCTCTATAGGTGTCCGAGTCATTCAAGAGCCTTACAATTGGGAGCACTGGAATGCCCTCTTCTCCTCTTAGTTTTCACCAAGCGGACAAAATTCCGATGCCATTATCCTGTCACAATCAGCGAGGTGTGAGCTACCACAATTCTGTGATCTGTAAATCATGTCAGATGCCAAATGTTCTTAAGTCTATTTTGAACATTATACAGTTTATGATCTCAATTTTTACAGCTCTTCTTTCAAATTGCAGGAGGTTGCCAGGACGTTGCATTTGTGGCTGTTTCAGGTTTTGGCACGCATGGATGTATAATATCCGCTCCCCTGTAATCACAAAATTCTATTTTCTAGGACCTCTTGTACATTATCATAGACAGATATTTATAAGCTTCTTTGCCCCCCAGACAACGAGCCGAATTTAGCCACTATTCTGCCATTTGGCTTATGTGCATGATGGTCATGTCTGAGCTTATCCTTTGGAGAAAAAGGTCGTATATTTTCTCTTGCTCTTCAAGATCATCTGAAAATTTCCAGCCATTTTCTACTGTTCAGATGTGTTTTTAGAAAATTTTGTTTCGCTATTTCTTCAAGGGATAAGCTCAAGGAATGATACTAATGTAATCTTTAGATCCAGAAAATTACTAGAATTTCCTCTATGTGCAGGGCTAAAATTGTGAACACAATATAGTTAATATCAATCACCATGTTGTAAGTAACATTCTTGCCCCTGGACACTAGATTTTATTGTAGACCCAATACAGCCTTTTGGGCTTCCACACCGAGATATCCCGTGACTATATATTGGACTTCATCCATCAATGAAATATGTGAATTTCTGGTGCATAAAGCATATTAATCCAGCATATAATAGGATATGCCCATCATCAATTGCATTATTTGCATGCAAGAGATAACAACCGGTACAAAATGAGGATGTAACCAGGAATTAAAGAAATATAAATATTGGGTTCAAAAACAATCTCTTCATAAAGTTATCTCTATTTTATTTTCTCAATTTTTTGCTTCACTACTGAATCAGGGCCTTAGCGAGCACGACTGCGTACACTGCCACTATCAGCAGTATCCTCCAATTCACCGCAACCACCGCCACCGTCACTGTTTCCACTCCTACGGCGTACTCTTCCATGATCTTGCACTCTCTTTTGATCCTCTTCGTCCCTTTCATCACCAAAAAAGCCACTATTTCCACTCCTTAGACGTACTCTCCGATGATCATGTGCCCTCTTTTGCTCCTCCTCACCTCTTTCACCACCATTGCCGCTGCCCAAAAGAGCCCTCTGAATTCCACGCCCTTCACCGTCATCACCGCCTCGAAAACCGCAGTTGAGATTCCAATCCAGTCTGCTCGTGACCGGGCAAGGCGTGGCAATAAAATTTAATAGAGAGTAGTCATAAATTCCAGTGTTAGGTATACGATAAATGCGTGCAAAACCCTCAAAATAATATCCGCCTTGAGGAATGCTGCGCCGCCATGCGTGGAGGACGACAAGGCTGCAACCTGGAGGGCCACGAACTTCCTGGTACAACGGTTCAGTGGGAGGGAAGGTGCCGTCGGCGTTCTGCCAACTCGCTAGCACTACTGCTAACATTGGCAACTTCTCACTCTCGTCTCTCTACAGAGAGACCAAAGTTGAAGCATTGTGTCATCGAGACGTTAGATTTATAGGTACAGGAACACGGGCGGTTATGGCAGTTATTTTTGTGTCACGAAGAGACGCAATGCTTAGTCAAGAGGGATGCAACCGAATGAACTACGAGGGAATTCGTTCCAGAAGGCATAAGGGCAGAAAGGTCAACTCACCCCTAACTATACATATCATGAATAGCTAATTAACCCTTCGGTTCTATTTCCATTCATAAAAAAATAACATTCGAGATGTAATTTGTAGATAAATGAGGACTAATTCATAAATATCCCTCTCTTTCAATCAACTCCAGATTAGATTAGATTAGAGAGATTTTTTTTTAAAATAAATGGATAAAAGTCTGGAATCCTAAAGCCGTAATAATTACGATCCTTTGCATATGATCTGTCCCTTGCTTTAGTCTAAGCACACTTTGTAGTAAACAATCAATGCTTTGGAGTCCCTTGTTTACAAATATACCCCTCATATTAAATAAATTGGATCGGTACACATCATGCATGTAATTATTAAGGAATAGGATATTCTACTCATTAATATTGTAAAGTCACCCAAGGGCTTTCATGTAATAAGAAATAATTTTAAAATTTTGTGCAAAAAAAATGTTTAATATTTAGAAACTAACATATCAAATTTGAACTTTAGAATTAACCCAATATTTTAAAATATGAATTTAATTATCCAACCTATAATCTATACAAACTTGTGAAAGAAAAATAAAAGGGTAGAATCATATCAAATTCCAGAAAAGCCCTCGTTGGTCTCCGAACCGAAGACGACCGTTGCCATCTCCAGTGTGGTCTTCAGTCAACGTGGCAAACAGCGTGATGGATCTGATGGCCAAGTATGGCTTTTTTTTTTCTACCGGAACTACCCCCGTGGCCAGTTCGACCGCCACGTCGGATACAGCAACCGGTGAACTTTGGGTTTGGTCCCCGTTGGAGGGTCCCGCCTTCTCGAAACCCACGAGAATTTTCCACCAAGTCGGGCCGACTATTTTAATCCCATCGCCGATTCGATTCACAGCAACCCCATCTCCGCCGTTCCAACTCGTCCACCAAACCAATTTCTCGGGATCGGATCTCCTGCAGTCCGCGACTGTAGGAATTTCCTATAACGCCAGCTGTTTGTAAACCTTTGGTTTATACTGACAATTACGATTCACTCCCTCTAAAATTAAGAGTATAAATGTTTAATCTTAAGGGGGTGGATACTCTAAAAAGTAGAGGATAAAGAAATCGTATCCCTTTTATTCCACAACTGCACTAAGTAAATTATTTAAGAGAATAATTTATTTATCCCTAATTATCTCTCCGTTACTCTTTACGATGGAAAAATAAATAGATAGCGGCATATACGAAGATATTTACACAAAGTTCAAATTTGTACACTCTGGCCTGGATGAGATCCAGGGCCCAATATATATATGTCCTCAATGACTAAAAGAGAAAGGGGGCCCACGTTCGTGGACTAAAGTGGGCCCAAGAAGGGAGCTGTTCACCGTAATGACAGCTCTCACTGGGAGATCAAAAAGACGCCCCCCTTCTCCTTCTCCCTCTCGGTCTCCTCTCCTCTCTCCTTTCCCCTTCTTCCGCATCGCAAACCCTCAGAGAAGGACTCGTCGCCGACTTCCTCCTTGACGCTCTCTTCCTTTCATGATACGACGCCGTCTTCTTCTTCTTCTCCTTCTCACTCTCTTCTAGTTTCTCCTGCCTCCTTTGACCGAGTTCGCCCGATCCATTTATTAAACGATATATATAGAGAGAGAGAGAGAGAGAGGGAGAAAAAAAGATCTTTTCTTTTATAAAGTCGAGCCAAGAAAAGCACGCCATCGCTCGCCGCCGCAGGAGACTGGGAGCGAAGGATTTGAAGAGAGGGAGAAAGGGAAACCCTAGATCCGACGATTTCTAGGGTTTCGATGGGTTTCTAGAGTTAGGGTTACGGTTTGGAGGAGGAGGAGGAAGAAGAGCAGGAGGTTAAAGGAGAGGGGAGATGATGGTTTCGAGAGGGTTGTTCGGGTGGTCGCCGCCCCACATGCAGCCCCTTACGCCGGTGTCGGAGGTGTCGGAGCCGCCGGAGTCGCCGTCGCCGTACATGGACTCCGGCGTGGAGGCTGTGCCGGTGGAGGACGAGGGGCCAGTGGATGAGGCGGAGGAGATCGAGCCGGCGCCGGCCGCAGTGCCGTTCTCGAGGCTGTTCGCGTGTGCCGATAGGCTTGATTGGGTGCTCATGGCGGTCGGGGCGATCGCGGCTGCTGCGCACGGGATGGCGCTTGTCGTTTACTTGCATTTCTTCGGCAGAGCAATCAATTTGCTCGATTCGCAGAATATCCACTCTGCAATCCATGGCCATGCTGATGAGCTATTGCACCAATTCAAGGAGGTAAGATGAAAAGTTAGAATAAGTGGTATGTTAATATCTTCTAATGAGAGCCTCCTCATCTTATCTGGTTTTATTATTGCTTGTCAAGAAGGAATGCTTGACAAAAATAACTTAGCTTCTGTTTCCTGATCTTTAAGAGTTGATGCTAAACTGTTCCACGGTTCCTCTAGCTTACAATATTCTGAAATAGGACAACCGTATTGGCAAGTAAATCTGCATATATAGTGTTGGAGATACGCAATTGGGAAGATAAGGATATGTTTTGTCTTATGGAGTCATGGTGTACGACAAATGATTTAGAGAGGAATTAACCCTAAAGGTTTATAAAGGTAGTGAATCCATCGGATGACCAGAAGCTCTTTGGATAACCTATTAACAACTTTGAGTAGGCCCATATGTCGATGTTGCTCAAGACCTACCCAGGGAGAAACTTCTTTGATCACCCCAAATATCACTTCTTTCTGCTATTTGTTTTTTTTCCAATGTTTTTTACCTCAAAAAGGTGCTATTTTTGGTCAACACTAGATTCTAACGCTGCAGTTGGAAGATGGGTGAATGTAATAAGACGCGGACAAGTGGGTTTTCATCCAGATGGACCTATTTTTCTATAAGGGAAGGGTCGGTTTGAGATTTGGGAAGATAGCTAGGGCATGTAGTTGCCGTTTGTTATTTTACTTTCTTGAAGCTTCTTGTTCAATTGTACTAACTAGTTACTACTTTGGTATCCTCACTCTTCTTAATTTTTTTCCAGTTATAGTATATTGTTTTATTATTCTGCTATTGCTTTTTGTGCATTACAATGCTAGAATTTTTCACTGTGTGTTTATGTTATAGATCTGTTCTTATGATATTTGCGGTATACATTTTGATTACTTCTTATATCTTGTTTCTTTAGCAATAGGAAATTATTCATTGTTTCTGACACATCTCTTATAATTTTTGAATCCAAAGTTGATCATTTTTTAAGTTTGTATCTTATCTTATAATTTTCTGGTCAATGTCACTTTCAGCATGCTCTATATATTGTCTACATTGCTGCTGGTGTTTTTGCTGCGGGGTGGATAGGTAAGGTGGAAGTAATATCTATTTTTTTTATTCTATAAGCATTGAATATAGACCCATTTTGCTGATCAGTCTGCATTTGTAGAGGTCTCGTGCTGGATTCTTACTGGAGAGAGACAGACTGCAGTCATCCGGTCAAAGTATGTCCAAGTGTTGCTAAACCAAGATATGAGTTTCTTTGATACCTATGGGAACAATGGAGATATTGTTAGTCAAGTTCTAAGTGATGTGTTGCTAATTCAGTCTGCTCTAAGTGAGAAAGTAAGTTTTAAGACAAAACTGTTATTTCTATGCAGCAAGAAAACATCAAATACCCTTTTTTCTGCTCTAGCACTGAGGATTTGTTTCATGCAATCTCATATCTGGAAATCTGTAGTAATCAGATGTCTATGTGCAGGTTGGGAACTACATACACAACATGGCTACATTTGTTGGTGGTCTTATCATTGGTTTGATCAACTGTTGGCAAATAGCACTGCTAACGCTAGCCACTGGTCCCTTCATTGTTGCGGCAGGAGGAATATCAAATATCTTTCTTCATAGGCTTGCGGAAAATATTCAAGATGCATATGCTGAGGCAGCTAGCATTGCTGAACAGGTCTTCTTTTTGTACCATAGACATATATTATCAACTTCACGTTCTAGTCCGAGCTGAAGTTTTAAGGAACATCATCATCATCGTCATCATTAGTATTACCTATTTATTTCATGACCTTCTAGTTTAATGCTGCTAAGGAAATATGTTGTTTTGGTTGTGCAGGCAATCTCATATATTAGGACTTTATATGCTTTCACAAATGAAACTCTTGCAAAGTACTCTTATGCTACATCACTTCAAGCAACATTGCGATATGGGATACTGATTAGTCTTGTTCAAGGGCTTGGACTTGGATTCACATATGGACTTGCCATATGTTCTTGTGCTTTACAGCTTTGGGTTGGGAGGTTCCTGATTTCACATGGAAAAGCCAATGGTGGTGAAATTATAGCAGCTCTGTTTGCTGTGATCCTGAGTGGACTGTAAGCACCTTTTTGGTAGTTAATTGTTTTCTCAATCCTGTCATTTTTTCATTTAGTTTTTCTATTTGCAGTGGTCTGAATCAAGCAGCGACAAACTTCTATTCCTTTGAGCAAGGAAGAATTGCAGCTTACAGACTATATGAAATGATAAGCCGATCAACCTCTACTGTCAATCAGGAAGGGAATACATTAGCTTCAGTACAAGGAAATATAGAGTTCAGAAATGTTTATTTCAGCTACCTCTCACGTCCTGAAATACCTATACTAAGTGGTTTCTACCTTACTGTACCTGCTAGAAAAACTGTGGCCCTTGTTGGTAGAAATGGTTCAGGAAAGAGCAGCATAATTCCTCTGATGGAGCGTTTCTATGATCCTACATTAGGTATCATTATCACAATGACTGTTACTACTTGCCACCAAAGTTCATCTGCATCTCTCATGAATGTTAACTTGAAGTTTTTTTTTTTCAAAAAAAACATTTTGGTGCAGGTGAAGTCCTCTTGGATGGGGAAAATATAAAGAGTCTGAAGCTAGAATGGTTAAGAAGCCAAATAGGACTAGTGACCCAGGAACCAGCTTTATTGAGCCTGAGCATCAGGGAGAACATTGCCTATGGAAGATCTGCAACATTTGATCAGATTGAAGAGGCTGCTAAAACAGCACATGCACATACATTCATCACTTCACTTGAAAAGGGATATGAAACACAGGTAAGGTGCATAAAATGTATTAAGTTAAGAGAATAAGGCTCCTCTATGATTTTCTCCTTTCCAAACTAATTGAATCATTCTAGGTTGGTCGGGCTGGTTTAGCATTGACTGATGAGCAAAAGATAAAGCTCTCAATTGCTCGGGCTGTGCTTTCAAATCCGTCCATTCTTCTACTTGATGAGGTCACAGGTGGCCTTGATTTTGAAGCTGAAAAAGCTGTTCAAGAAGCACTAGATATCCTTATGTTGGGCAGGTCCACAATTATAATAGCTAGGCGCCTTAGTCTCATAAGGAATGCTGATTATATAGCAGTAATGGAGGAGGGTCAACTTGTTGAGATGGGTACACATGATGAATTGCTGAACCTAGATGGCCTTTATGCTGAACTTCTTAGATGCGAGGAAGCAGCAAAGCTTCCTAAGAGGTAAAGTTCATGCTAGACAAGATTTTATTGTCTTGAATTTTGCTAACATGTCATATGTTGTACTCCAGTATTCATTGCACTTGTTGATTGTACTATAGTCAGTCTTTGGTATCCTGTTTGTTTTGAGTTATATAGTAGGTGTCTTTTACTGTTTATTAGCATTGAGTATTGTTTTATTTCATGCCACAAATTTAATGTCACTCAATATGGAGTTATATCAGGGAGTGTCACCTTGTGCGACAGTAAGACTTGTCGTCCTTCCTTTTGTAGTTTTTGGTTTGAAATTTTGAATAAAGAAATGTCTCCACTGATGGGATTAGGTTGCATATAACTAGCCTCCCAGTGCCCAGACTAGCCAGAGCCTCGAGCAGTAGGTTGTGCCTTCTCTTTTTTATTCAATGGTGTTGCATGCCCAACATATTATTCTAGTATATCATTGAGATGAAATCAGTTTATGTCATTCCTAGGTATTACTAATTACGAGCCTTTACATGTTCCAGTACCACAAAGATATTTGTGATGATCGAGTTATCTTTCTGCCATAATGGTTGATTAAGCATGTCTTTAGTGAAAAGAGAATATGCAATGGTATTACTCCCAACATTCTACTTTCAACATATCCCATTGTTACTATGTATACTATTTGTGCCTATTTGCTAATTATTCTTTAAAAATTATTCTTAGAGTATCAGAAAACAATCAGAAATCTTTTACTGTTATATTAGCAACTATTATTTCTGCCATTTTTTCTCCCTGTAGGATGTTCAGTTGCTTGTATCTGGTTCTTTAGCATCAATTGTATTTATAATGTCAGAAAAACATTTTGAACTTTCTGAAAATCTCCTTCCGTCGAATTTTGGCACATATACTGTTGGCATAACTTCTCTGTAAATAAAGTGATCTCAGGATAGCTTGTGATCTTATTTTTCTAAAACTTTCTCAGGACACCTATTAGGAATTACAAACAGCCAACAACATTTCAAGTTGAGAAGGATTCCTCAGCAAGTCGTAGCTTTCAAGAGTCATCATCTCCAAAGATGACAAAATCACCCTCACTTCAGAGAGGACATGGTTTTCTTGCGTTTCGGCAGTCAGATGTCAATTATAACTCACATGAATCACCGAAGGACCAAAGCCCACCTTCAGAGCAAACTGTGGACAATGGGCTGCCCTTAGTTGCAGCTGAAAGAGCTCCATCCATCAAAAGGCAGGATAGTTTCGAAATGAGACTGCCTGATCTTCCCAAAATTGATGTCCACCCCATAAATCGACAATCTTCGAATGCTTCGGACCCAGAATCACCTATATCTCCACTTTTGACTTCTGATCCAAAGAATGAGCGGTCACATTCAAAGACTTTTAGCCGTCCACTCAATCAGTTTGATGATGTCCATGCAAAACAGAAGGAAGCTAAGGACCTCCAGCACCAGAAACCTCCATCTTTTTGGAGGCTTGCGGAGCTCAGTATTGCAGAATGGCTTTATGCTCTTTTAGGGAGCATTGGTGCTGCAATTTTTGGTTCATTTAATCCCCTTCTTGCTTACACCATAGCTTTGATAGTGGCAGCATACTATAGAATAGATGTCCGTGACATTCACCACGAAGTGAATAAATGGTGCTTGATTATTGGATGTATGGGTATCATAACAGTAGTTGCCAACTTCTTGCAGCACTTCTATTTTGGTATAATGGGGGAAAAGATGACTGAGCGAGTGAGGAGGATGATGTTCTCAGGTAATTAATATTTTTCATATTGCCGTAAGTTTGTGGAATCTGTAATCTGTAATATTATAGTTAGATGCATGCATCCCAACTGATTTACAATGTGTTTCAGCAATTTTACGCAATGAAGTTGGCTGGTTTGATGAAGAAGAGAACAGTGCTGATATGTTGTCCATGCGTTTGGCGAATGATGCAACATTTGTTCGTGCTGCCTTTAGCAACCGACTCTCAATATTCATACAGGACACAGCTGCAGTTGCTGTTGCTCTTCTTATTGGCATGTTGCTAGAATGGCGGGTGGCACTTGTTGCACTGGCAACTTTACCCATACTTATAATTTCTGCCATTGCACAGGTTAGCATAATATCCTTAAACCTATATGCATTTTGATGTGAGTTCTGAGCTCTCTCTCTCTCCCCCCCTCCCTCCCTCCCTTCCTCCCTCCCTCCCCCCTCCTCCTCCTTCTCTCTCTCTATCTCTCTCGCACCTTCTGATGTCCATGTTTTCTGGTGTGCATGCATCGCATGGTGGTAGCATTTTTCTAGTTCCTTTACTTTTAATTTCTAAAGTAAACATTTCAATTGGAATCATGTTACTTCCTTTTAAGTTTCCCTCCGTATAAGCTTACTGGAAACCATCTTGCAGAAAATGTGGCTTGCTGGGTTCTCGAGGGGAATCCAGGAGATGCACAGGAAGGCCTCTTTGGTCCTCGAAGATGCAGTCAGAAACATTTATACTGTTGTAGCATTCTGTGCTGGCAATAAGGTAATGGAACTTTATCGACTGCAGCTCAAGAAGATACTCACACAAAGTTTTGTTCATGGGTTGGCTATTGGTTTCGCCTTTGGCTTCTCTCAGTTTCTCCTTTTTGCCTGCAATGCTCTTCTTCTTTGGTACACTGCTGTTTCTGTCAACAAAGGCCGTCTCACAATAGCCACAGCGCTTAAAGAGTACATGGTTTTCTCATTTGCAACCTTTGCACTGGTGGAGCCATTTGGCCTTGCTCCATATATACTTAAACGAAGGAAGTCGCTTATTTCAGTATTTGAAATTATTGACCGTGTGCCTAAGATTGACCCAGATGACAATGGTGGCTTGAAACCCCCAAATGTGTACGGAAGCATTGAACTCAGGAATATTGATTTTTTCTATCCAGCTCGCCCTGAGTTAATGGTACTAAGCAATTTCAGTCTTAAAGTCAGTGGGGGGCAAACAATAGCAGTGGTAGGTGTATCTGGTTCAGGGAAGAGCACAATAATTTCTTTAATAGAGAGATTTTATGACCCAGCCGCTGGCCAAGTTTTGTTGGATGGTCGGGATCTGAAGCTGTTTAACTTAAGATGGTTGCGGAGCCACATGGGTTTAGTTCAGCAGGAACCAATCATCTTCTCGACAACTATAAGGGAGAACATTATATATGCAAGGCACAATGCAACTGAGGCTGAGATAAAAGAGGCAGCAAGAATAGCAAATGCGCACCATTTCATAAGCAGCTTGCCGCACGGCTACGATACTCACGTGGGAATGAGGGGGGTTGATTTGACACCTGGGCAGAAGCAGCGGATTGCAATTGCTCGAGTAGTATTGAAGAATGCACCCATCTTATTGTTGGATGAGGCCAGCTCTGCGATCGAGTCAGAATCGAGTAGAGTGGTGCAGGAGGCTCTCGACACTTTGATCATGGGAAATAAGACAACAATTCTCATTGCTCACAGAGCAGCAATGATGAGGCATGTTGATAACATAGTTGTCTTGAATTGTGGTAGGATTGTTGAGCAGGGTACACACGATTCCCTGGTGCAAATGAATGGTTTATATGTCAGGCTGATGCAACCTCATTTCTCTAAGGGCCTTCGTCAGCATCGACTAATGTAGTCAGCTTGAGGTGATATCGTGTGTAAATTATTAGTGCATTCATCAAAGTTCTCTCTCACCCGCCCTAGTCGCCGGTGACATGGGTACCCTGCGCGCTCTATTGCTAGATGGGGGCAATGCATTTTTCGGTGTGGTGTGCATTATGGGTGAAATGGGGAACCTAACGGGTCGTGACATGATCAGTTCTGCTGGTTAGTTATAGTTGACATGTCCATTTGCTAGGAGTGATAGATTGGAAATAGTTAAAAAGGGTTTGGAGGATAAGCAATTGAGGTGCATAATTATGTCTTGTGTAATGCATTCTTTTGGAGGTCTGCATCCTCGTCATCAAATTACTTCTGTCTCCATTTGTATTAAATTCAATCTGTTTATACCTCTATAGAATGCGAGTTTGCCACCGTCTGAGGCTGTTTGGGTTGTCTCCTTTACATTGTTTCTCGTATCTGCGTTCTGTGATGCAACATAGTTTGGACCTTTTCTACTCCTTTACATTGTTTCTCATACCTGCTGCGTTCCAGTGCTACCTTGAAGATATCCTCAGGTGGATGATTTTGGCAATGAAGGATTACAATCTTATGAGGCATCTTTTGCTAGAAAATAAGAACAAAAATTGTGGACCTTATTTTGATGGGCTGCTTAAACGAAATGATACCAATATTGGAGTGCTGAAAAATACCATATCAGCAAAGAAAAAAAAAAAAAATTCTTCCTGCTGTTCTTCCGTAGTACTTTATAAAGTAGGGAATATATTCATCTAAATAGATGAAGCTACAGTATCATAAGTTACTCGAGAATCCAATATAGACCGGACAAAAGAGCACGTACGATTAATGGGGAAAAAGTTACAACATATATGCAAGTAGTCTTTTAAAAACGGAAAAAGAGAAGGGACATATATATACATTAGAATAAACTTGAAAGAATATAATAAATACTCTCCATTCTAACTCATATGTCTAAAATCTTGAAAGAGTCTGCAACCACTTTGAGCTTGTTGCGGACTCTACTCCATCTCCTCTCATTTGCCCCCACAATCAGCGTGTAGTAGCGCCCTTCAAAAACGCGTAGATGGAAAACAAAAGGAAGGTAAAATATTTGCAGTATTACCAGAGCCAAGGGCTTACAAGAGGTTATTATTCAGTAAAAGATAAATTGCTGAAAGACAACACATATGAATGTAAGAATTGCCAAATATTAGTAGCATTTTAAAATGCTTTTATATTAATAATTTCACTTTGATTTGCCTTAAAACTTAGGAACAGATCATCTGCAACCTGGCCTGTTGGTCAACTGCAGAAAGTTCCTGCATTTGATGCTGCAGATGATCTGCTCCCATGAGTCTGTTATCCAACATTAATCAGTAATATGATAATAAATCAGTTCAGTAATGTATGCGACGGTTCTACAGATTATATGCAAATTGTTCTGTGAAGTACATCTCAATCCAAATCAAGTGCAAACACATGGCTTCTTAGTAACATAAATTGATGCGATACTATTTTCCAAATCGTGGGAATATAACAGGTAAAGTGACTTTAATAAAAGACAAAGAAAAAAGTATCTTTCTTAATGGTCCCATGTTGATGTTCGATTTCACAGTAAAACGGTCATCACAACAACAGAATATTAGAACGTTCCAAAAAGGCTAAATGGATGTTTGATTTTTCTCCTTGGAAGATGTTTCTGTTACAAGCTACTTGAATCATAAGCTTAGGTCAGAAATACCAGTTCATATGGATTACTGAGATTAAAATGAGGAAGTTAAGAGTTCTGCGTACCATTGCCAATTGCTACGGTGGCAAATGCGGTTCTGGAGAAATTCGGCGATGCAAGTTCATATTCAAATGTCCAGTAATTCTTGCCATCAACGGTACGCTGCATTTAGTTCATCTTTATTAGTATCCTTATGTCAGAGTCATTATATAGAGGAAGGAGAGAAGGTCCACTTCCATTTATCTTTAAATTTGAAATATCAAAATCAACTTGAGTTGCATATGAAGAACATGACCAGGTCGTCAAAGTAAAAAAATCTCATCAACTCAGGAGATGCTTGAAGAAGAAAGTTACTTCAAGGGTGGTCATATTGATATTAGATGTGTATGTTGTGTATAGCTTCCTTTTCTCATAGGAAGTAATTACACAGATTGAAAGAAGAACTAAACGTGGGGATCTAATTGTTATTGATAGTGATACAATAGCACTATAAAAGACTAGCTGATATAAATGCCAACAGCAAAGTAAAATTAATCTGGTCTGCAAGAGATGAACTGCATATAAAGTAGATACATGTAATAAGACTGAAAAAGACAACAAACCTCCTGCATGTCATAGATTGTTGGTACTTGGGTTGGCGCAGCATAGACATTCTTTACCAAATTGAAGATCACCTGCTAGGCAAAAATTCAAGTCATAAACAAATTATCTGCAAGATGGTCATTATCAAGAGTTATACTGAATTATACAAATTAATTCACAGTTCTAAGAATGATATTCTTGCATTATCTAAGTGAAAATAGCTCCAACTCCAAGTAGATGTTATTCAACTTGTACCTTACTAATGATGGTTTTCTTTTAATTTTTAAAGAAAGAAAGTAGAGATAATTTTCAGCAAGTTTCCTCTGTTTGCATCATCGAGAAATATCAAGGACGATAAAGCTTACCTCCTCCATTGGGCCCAAATCGTGGACATCTTTTTTATCAGTTGGAATGAAACCTACTCTCACGTGTTGCAATGCTGCAAAACGATCTTTGAATGCAGAATCATGCCCTAGGAAGTCAAAATCCTATCATGACACAAAAATGAGGCACAAAAATTGGATTCCAATATTCAATTCTATACTTTTTAGAATTTGTCTGACAATATAAAGCAATATACTTTCAGATCAATCTAATGGCATACCCTCCAATCTGATGGATAGTAATAAGTATATCCATCTGTGAAATCAACGAAGTCTCGATATTTGTCTGGTACTCCTGCAACCATTAAATTAATGATATCAGCTTATATGAGGAGACAGGAAATTTCCAAGCCATCAACATGAATGCCCTGAGAGCTCATCATATCAAGTCCTTTGATTTAGTTATAGGCAGAACAGTTAGAGATACTTGAGGAAATGACTACAGGAAAGAGAAAAGGACACATGATACCTTCAGCGAATGCAGAGCTTGAATGAGATAAGCTGGTGATCAATGCCCCAATTCCAACTAGTGTCCATCTTCTTTTCATAGAGGCTGTAAGCAACAACAACAACAACAAGAATTTGAAATGCTTAGCATATGGAAAGTCCAAATATATACTGGAGCACTAATGAGCTATTCCCTTTTTGCTACATATATAACATTTCTCCGAATAAAAGAGAGGAAGGCAAGGCTGCACTGCTAGGCAAAAATCTAATGTCTTCACAAACAAGCATATAAATGAGAAGCCATTGTTCATCAATTAATAAGAACAATATACCATTTGAGTAACAACTCGAACCATAACCAATTCAATTCACCTGTGCAACTTAAACCAAGTTCTATAAGAAAAATTGCAAATTTAACCCAAATCAGCGATAAAGAATGAATCAAAAGATACCCTTTTCATCCGTAGACACTTCTCTTGCAGCCCCCCTGATGGAAGACGAAGGTATTACATTGAATCGGGCAGCCACACCGGAATTTTTGGCCACCAACTACGAGAAAAATCACGAATTAGAATGCGTTCTCCAGCTGTATGCTTCCTGATGACAAAAGATGAGACAAGGGAGATAGATGATCGCACTTGGTTGGGAAGAGAACAAACCCAGCTCGGCAGAGTCGCCATGGAGTTGGAGGAAGGGAAGGAGAAGAAATCGATATAACGATTTACTAATGCAGTAATTTTGAAGTAGAGAGAAGAAGATGGCCGGCGTTATCTATTCGCGCGCTTTCTAGGACGTGTTCGCCTTTGTGAGTGAAGGCAAGGTGGCCAGCTCAGCCTCACCCTTATCTTTCTCCTCATGTTTAAGCTTATAGCTTTAATGGACTTCCAATTATACCCACAAAATATATATATATATATATATATATATATATATTCCAATTTATAATATATCTAGAAAAGTGGTATTTATTTGCAACAGGGTGACAGTATTATACGTAGAAAATTAGTGAATTTTGAAGGGTGTACATGTAAATAATAAATTTTAGAAGGATATACGTGCAAAAAAAAATGTGATTTAGGACATCCTAGTCAATGATGGAATTTTAGTTTTATTTTTTAATACGTATCATCATCATCATCGTAGAAAAATGTGTAAAAATAAAATAAAATAAACTAATTTATCTTTGTTAATTGGGTTCTATTGGGCTTGGCTTTGAGAGCCCATTGAAGCCCATTTACCTCGAGGAGTAATCGAGAACTACCCCCTTTACCCCCATCTACCGGTCAAAATTCTAAGACCAGTCGCCATTTTCTAAAGCCGTCCTCACTCCGAGAACCCAACGACCGGTAGAAGACGTTCACCTCTCTGTTTCTCTCTCTCTCTCCTTCCCCAATTCTGGCCAAATTGCCACCAAAACCCTAAATCCCATCTCAAAAACCCTAATCCCTCTTCTCCTCTTGTCCACCCTCGTCTTCCTCTTCTCTCTACCATGGATCCCGATCCCAAGCAATCTCCATGCGGCGACGATTCCGCTGATCCGAACCGTAACTCTGTTTCCGTTCTTGAGACGGATCCGTCAGAACAAACTGAAGTGGATGGGATGAATTATTTGACTTTGGATGAATCGAGCAATGCGGACGGCGAGCGAGAACATGTGAGCAATGGATCGTTGCACGGGGATTGTTATGGAACCAATGAGATCGTAACTGAGGAGGAGGAGGAGGGAATTGCACCAGATCCCAGTTCGTCTCACGGTGTTGGGCGTGGGGAGACCTGGGAGCAGGATGGAGAGGGTTTTGGTAGCCCTAGTAGTAGTGGATATGCTGGAGAGAGGGGGAGTAGTGTCGCGTCGAGTGGGATCGAAGAGGTTGATGATGGACGATCTTTGTCTGATCGTTCGAGTCCTGGGAAACAGCATCTTGATGAGGTGGGTCTTAGGATTTTTTTTTTAGGGTCTCTGGAATTCGTTAATTTCTTTGCGATTTGCAATGTGGTACGCAATTTAAGTTTTAATTGTAAAAGAGGAGTGCAGTTTTGGTGCTTTATGATCGGAAAAGATTGATGTATGTATCTATAGGTAGCAAATTCAAGTTTAGTATCACTCAAAAGTGTCAAAGAGATAAATTGGTTTACGGTGAACTAGAGTTTTCAACCATGCAATAAATGTAACAAATAAATTTGTTGATAGGTAACGGCTTTCATGCACTGGACATATAACGAATCGTGAACCTTGACCTTCGAGGTCAAGGATTAGTAAAGCTACTTTAACTATGTACAATTTGTGGAAATACGGAATCAATTTGTCAATGTCAACTATAGGCTTGTTGTTCACTACCTAATCTCAAGCACAGGTTTGTTGCCATTGTCTATCATCATATATTTTGTTTTTCTGATCTTGCAAATTAAGGTAGTGTCCTTGTGCCATTTAAGGTAGTTTGAATGCAGGGAACTAGCTACACTGTCCTCCACCCAGATAAATACATAGATTTGTCAATTGGATCAATGATAGTCTGATCAAAGAACAGTAAAATTAAAACTTTCAGAGACCCAGACAGATGAAGCAATATAAATATCTGTTACATTAATGATATTTTCAGAGGATCTTCATGAGGTTGCTGCTAGTTGCATGAGCATATGTCGCAACTGGTATGGCAAAAAATTCTTCACCTGTCCGCTAGTATATATGTCTCTTTGCATACAGCCTACCTGATTTTATTTCCTGTTATATCTTTTCACCAACTTAATGTAAGTCTCACGGCTTGTCTCTAAACTGATCTTGTCTCCTATTGGAATTTGGCACCAACTTTGCATTTTTATAAATCTTTTGTCTTCCAAACTTAGACTCATTCTGTAGCAGACTCCATACTGTTGAGATATGTATCTTTCTATCTTTTCTTTTTATCTGTGCATATGAAAAGTATGTTTAGGAAAGCACATGCATACAAACTAAGCAGACACTTAGTCATATGCATATATATGTACACTCATGTTATCAAGTTGGCTTTCTGCTGGTCATAAGTACTTGGATCTCTAACTGATGTACAGGATGATGCTTCAGCTTCATGGAGAAAGCGGAAGAAGCACTTTTTTATTTTGAGTCACTCTGGCAAACCAATCTATTCCAGGTACCCCTTAGATGTAGTTGTCTATCCATTTGGTTTGGCCTTGATTGATATGAATTAAGAACAAAATGGCTGGTCAGAAAGAAGCAAAGGATTCTTTTTAGGATATTTTTTTTCAAGTTCAATTTATGGCATCTTTACATCTTTTGCACTTTCAGGTATGGAGATGAACATAAATTAGCAGGATTTTCAGCAACATTGCAAGCTATTATTTCCTTTGTTGAGAATAGGTATGCCATGTTACTTCCTTAATGCCTATTCATGAGCAAGTTTTATCACATTTCCACACTAGGGAACCTATTACTGCTCTGCACTGTGTTAAAAA
This sequence comes from Typha angustifolia, assembly GCF_048772165.1. NCBI lineage: Eukaryota > Viridiplantae > Streptophyta > Magnoliopsida > Poales > Typhaceae > Typha > Typha angustifolia. Next base: position 596,183 of record NC_133252.1, on the reverse strand, counting down.
TGTTTCCTATCATATGTTCAGTGGGGATCGTATCAAATTTGTCAGATCTGGCAAACATCAGGTCAGCTAGATTTTTTTTTCATAAGTTATTCGATCAGATATTGCTTACATTACTAATTTGTTCATGAGTTATAGTATCTAATTTTTTCGGAAATCTTTGGCATAGAATATCTCGGTTACTCTCTGTCAGTTTATGTATGTTTTCCTTATTACTGCTAAAATGTCTAACTTGAATCATTCAGTGTGACAGAGTTAAGTTGACAGGAAAGGGTGTGATTTATGTAGTATTATATTATTCTTTTACGAGCTATTTGTGAAATTGTACTTTCAGGTAATATTTATGGTGAAAGGTCCAATATATTTAGTTTGCATAAGCTGTACAGAAGAGCCATATGAAGCATTAAAGGGACAGTTAGAGCTCATATATGGTCAGGTACTTTGATAACTGTATTTCTATCAGCGTATTACAAACTTAATTAGCCATAGGCATTAATTTTCTCCTTGTATGCTTGTGTACAATTTGTTCTCCATGACATCCGATGTAACCATTTTCTTTCTGATTTATTGTCTTTACATGATGACATGGTTGCAGATGCTACTTATCTTGACAAAGTCAGTTAATAGGTGCTTTGAGAAGAATCCAAAATTTGATATGACTTCCTTGCTTGGAGGAACAGATATTGTTTTCTCTGCTCTCATACATGCCTTCAGCTGGTATGCTTCTTCACAAATTATTAAGGGTAGATAAGTACTATAAATTTGCAATATTATGTTTATTTTTGACTCACCTTACTTTTTCTTAGAAAACTACTTCAGTTTAGCATTCCGATAATCACATTAACTTCATGAATTTTCATCATTTAGGTTTTCAAGTAAATGTAAATGTTTTTTACAAAGGATGCACAATCAAGTTGACTTTATGTTGCAATATACAAGGATATAAGAAAAATTCATGATATGCAGTAGTTGCACTTTCCAAAGCAATTTTTTCCATCACAATGAAAGGTGCAACTGTGTAATCTGGATAGGTGCAAAGTTGCAGTTGTTTTTCCTAATGGATTAAAATAGGTCAAGCATATCTGAGTAGATGTTATAACGATTAGTGAATTATGCAAAAGAAGCCACAATACAATGACATAATTTTTTTGACATGTTACCAACTGACATTTGTTCCCTTTTCTCAAGGAATCCTGCCACGTTTCTTCATGCATATACATGCCTTCCTCTTGCTTATGCAACAAGACAAGCAGCTGGTGCCATTTTGCAAGATGTTGCTGATTCTGGAGTTCTGTTTGCAATATTAATGTGCAAGCACAAGGTTTCTCTGATTTTTCTTATTGGTTATCAAGATGAATGAGCCGTCGAGAAATTTATCTCAAGATTTTGTGCATTTGAAGTGTTTGAGCAGATATGTCCTGCAAAATAGTTATTGTCTCATGATAACATCCAATATCTGAACACATGGATAATAACATGAACAGTTGCACTTGGCATTTGAATGATCATCTGCATATGCATACTAGGACATGCAAAATCTCTAATCTGGTCTCTGTACCTGCATTGGCTTCTTCATTTTATCATAAGTTCATAACAAAAAGACTAGTGATTTACAAGCTGTAAGACAATTCTTTGGAAGTTGAGGAATAACTGTTGGTTTTATATGGATGCACTTGTTTCGATGGTTCAATGAGTTCTCATAATGGATTAGTTGGTATCAGCTTGTGCTGCTGCCATATGGTTGATGTTTCTTCAGTTCTTGATCTATGTTTTAAGTCAATAGAAGACTGAGTGGGAATGCCCCAATAGGTGTATATTCTCTTATCTGCATCTTCCATATCTTTAAAAAACCTTTCTTTCCTACATGACAATATATACGCTAACCTTTACACCTTAAAACTATTACTTGCCATTTTTTTCTTGGGATAGCTATAAAACCATTGCAATGACATAAAGTGGTTTATTCTGCTTGTCTGTCGTTTCCATCAGTTGGTTCTATTGGTTTTCATCCCTTTTACATGTTTCTGCCTACAAAACTGTTTCTTGAACCTGCAGGTAATTAGCCTTGTTGGAGCACAAAAGGCATCTCTTCATCCTGATGATATGCTCCTACTTGCCAATTTCATATTGTCTTCTGAATCATTTAGGTAATACTAACCTTTTCTATTAAGTTTAAGAGAAATATATCAAAAACACCCTATGTTTTGCTTTTATTATCACTAACATCCTACCGTATGGATATTTACGATTGAACCCTGGATTTTGTTTTTAATGTCTCCAAAATACCATGCCGTTAGTTTTCTTAATTATAGTTGTAGAATGACCTTAATACCCTTGAGTAAGTTTTTGAAGGTTAATGTATAGATAAAAGAGGGACTAAATCTTAAACTAAAAGTGAGGGGTATTTTTGGTATTTTAAAATATTATTTTCAAAAGCAAAGGAATATTCTTTATCTCGTTAGCTGTTTTGTAGGTTAAAATTAATTAAGGGCGCTTTCAAGACATTAAAATTAAAATGTAAGGGTCAAATAATAAATATCCACACATTAGGGTGTAGATAATAATAAAAGTAAAACGTAGGGTGTTTTTGATAAATTCCTAAGTTGAATAACTTTTAGAAAATCTATTAGCTGTAAGAAATTAAGAATTGAAATATTCATATGGAGTAGTATATTTGTAACAAGGACCATATTGAAACTGTGTATTATAGTGTGGAGCCTAATATGATCATGACCTGTCCATCTATTTTGATGCTATTTGTTGTTTGATGGGGACAAAAGGAGAATGTAGTAATCAATAAGTTTACGAAGATTAAAGTTAAACAAGTAAGATTCTTACTGTATTGGCAGAATCAATAGAGATTGTGAACCAGGATATAGAAGAATTTGAATTGCATGTGCACTTCAATGATCATTTTATTAGAGAGCAGCATATAATTAAATATATATTGTTTTCTCCTGTATTGATTGATGTTTTGTGGCTGAAGACATATAATGGCATTTATAAAGTTACGGAATGTTTTAGTCTTTAAGAATCTCAGAATGATGTTCAATGAGTTTTGAAAAGGCCATCTTCTTACATGTGTGTGTTCTCTATGCAGGACTTCTGAATCATTCTCACCAATATGCCTACCAAGATATAACTCCATGGCATTTCTTTATGCTTATGTTCATTTTCTTGATGTGAGTAGACATGCATCAATAATACCTCAATACACTGGTATCTTATTTATTGAGTCTTGTGGGAAGACTTGTATAAGGAAATATCTTGCTCTGTAAATAGATATACAGATTGTTCCCAATAGTAGGCTATCCATTGTCTAATGCTGACAGAGGCTATCATCAACTCATTCTTTTGCAGGTGGATACGTACTTAACATTGATCACTACCAGTTCGGATGCCTTCTACCATCTAAAAGAGTGCGAGTAAGTGGTTACAAGCTGATTAAGATTCCACTAATTGTATTTTAGCATAGCATTCAATGATGCATGTGACAATCACCAGAGGGTTTTTTTATTATAATTTTTACCCAAATATGGATTAATTTCTCTTCTACTAAATGATATTTAGGAACCAAATTGAAAATGTACTTTTGAAGTCAAATGTTCTCGCTGAAGTTCAGAAATCCATGTTTGACGGTGGTTTGCGTGTTGAGGATCTTCCTGTTGATTCTTCTCTTCAATTTGGATCACTGTCTCCTCAATTAGGTGTGGACCAAATGACTTCTGGATCATTGCCTCCTAGCATAGGCATTGGTGGCCCTGCTGGACTTTGGCATTTCATATATAAGAGTATCTTCCTTGACCAGTATGTATCATCGGAGTTCTCCTCTCCCATAAGCACTGCTAGTCAACAGAAAAGGTACTGCTGGTGCCTGGTGGTCATAAGATAGACTTAAATCATTTTTCTCTAGCTTTTTACCTGATACAATTACTCATTTGCAGGTTGTATAGGGCATATCAGAAATTATATGTTTCCATGCATGATAAAGGAACTGGCCCACACAAAACACAGTTTAGAAGAGATGAAGATTATGGTGAGTCATGTAGCAAGAATTCAGTTTCCATCTCAAAATTGATAGATCTATTTGCTTGTAAGATCTGTCTTTGTTACTAGTGCTATAAGAATTTGAAAGTTAAAGTTGAGGCTGATTAATAGTTGGTGGATAACATGATGTTATTTGATTTGACATGATATGGTATAATACTTTTAAAAACTTGAGAGTTGTTTTGCCTCATGCTCATTGTTAGTGTCATCTAAAGCTCCTAGACGCTTGACATGCTCACTTTATGCCTCCACTTTGATAGACACTGGTATCATGCACTGAAACAGTGTATTGTATGCTGCCACACAGTGTTTATATCAGCTTGGGGTGTTAACTTATGTACTTGAGAAGAAGAGAGATTATATGCACACTTGATATTCCTAGGTAATTAAGATTCAACTTGTTATTATTATGATTGCAAATTGTAAAGCAAGTATGGGACAAAAATAAATGTGGACGAAGAATAGATAATATCAAAACATTTTATCACAATGGTAGGCCTATCTTTGGTGTTGATGCACTGCTGACAAGCTTGTATCCTCTGGCTTCGTCATATTTAAAATTCTGTAGAGTGTAGACCACTTTCAACAGAATAATTTTTTATTATCGATGCTTCATGTGAGTATCTGTTATCGTGAAAATTTGTGACCAGTGCTGACAAGCTCGATAGCTCATTGGATGTATTTGAGATAACAGGGAATTTATATCTGATATTTTCTTGCTTTTAGGATTGTTTTGTTGAGAATTACTTATTCCTCCTTGTAAGAAACAGAAATCTTTGCAAAGCCTACTTTGTTAAATGAAGGACCATGTTAAGAGTTAGAAATGATTTTGGGATATGCTTGATAGTAAGAAATGTTGTTGGGCATATAGGTCATTACTTTTCATGTCTTATGTTATGTTTATTGTATTACTCCTACTGGTTACTACATCTGTGAATTCAAGGACTTGGCCCGCTGTCTCCAGTGATCACTTTTATCAGAAGTCACTTTTATTTACCTTTTGTCCATTGAACAAATTTGGTCGGTATAAACTGTGCATTCCTTATCCATGCCCTTTTCTCATACACCAGAGCTTTCTCTTATTGTTCTAGCTGAGTTGTTTTTCTCCTTATTCTAAGTTCATTCATCACTAACTGAAAATTCTTGTGTTGCCAGTTCTACTATGCTGGATAACTCAAGATTTTGAACTCTACGCAGCATTTGATCCACTTGCTGACAAGGTATTGCCCCCTTAAATTTTCAACTGTGTTTTCCTGTCCCAAATGTTTGTCTTATTAGTGACCTTACGGCAGCCGCAAAATTGGCCTTTCCACATCCTTCTCCTTGTCATCACAAGCCTGGTAGAATATGCTCATTTGGTTCCTTTTATCAGCCTGACAGAAGATTAGATCTGATTCTAATGGCAGAATCTTATAATTTCTGCCCATTTGACTCAGATTGTTCCCGCAACTCAAAAATGCCAGTTATATTATTGAGTGAAAGCGTCAAATATTGATTTACTATAAAAATTTGAGACCTGACAGGCTCTATATCTACAGGCTCTGGCGATAAAGATATGCAACAGAGTCTGCCAGTGGGTGAGAGATTTGGAAAATGAGATATTCTTGTTGGGAGCAAGCCCCTTTTCCTGGTGATCCTTTATCCTGTGTGTGCACTCTTGTATTTTGGTACCCATTTTACAAAATTTTCCATAATCTATTCTTTTTTTATGAGATACAAGTCTCAGGTCATTGTGATCAGTATATGAGATGAGGTTCCTTTTGTAATTCTCTTTAAATGGTTCGCAAAACTCTGTAAATGTTCTTCATATTATATATTATCCTCTTCCACAGTAAGCATCGTTCGATAAGGTTCCCTTTGTAATTCAATGAATGGTTTGCAAAGCTCTGTAAACTTTCCTTCATATTATATATTATATCCTCTTTCACAGCAAGCATTGTACTGAAGCATCTCGGAAGCAAAAGCAGGGTCGATTTGTCATTCTTGTTTTGTGCATGTAACCAGAGAAAATCACATTAGTATCTGAAAAACATGACAGAATATAACTTCCAAGGTCTTCACACACACACAGCAGTGTGTACATAGGCAACATAAATGCATTTGGATTTTCATGTTTTAACAACAGCTTATCGCTCTTTGCATTTTTGTCATCACAGAAATAAAAATATCCATTTTTTCAGTCAAGCACAACTGAGCACAAGGTTCCATGATGCAGTATGGGCATATATACTTATAGTACATGTCAGGATATGCATCCAAATCACCCTTTGTGCATTCTAATAATTAGTACCTGAATGAAGAGCCATACCCAAGATTCAAGTCTTGGTAGCTGGCCTCACCAATCCCAGTCCAGTACCACTCCCCAAATGTTTGAAATCAGTGGCCTCCAAATGGTTGTCATGTCCAGCAAATCCAGTACCTCCTTTCTCCAAGGGAACTAAATTCCGCTCCTTGCATGCCTTATTGCACGCCAAACAAACCTTGTCTGTAGCTACAAACTTATCGGAACACTTCTTGCAGAAAACGTGACCGCAAGTGCTTATAACCACAAGCGATAGTGTGTTTGTAAGGGTAACCTTGCAGCTGGGGCATATATAGTTGGTCTCAAGAGACTTGGGTTTTTTCTGGTTGCTACTGTCTTCAGTGAAGTAGATTGGAAAGAGGGTTTTTAGCTTGAGCTTCTCATTTCCTTCTGGACAAGTCGTTTCTGTAGATGGGGCATCTACTTTAGCAGGCGCTTCAGGGGTAGCTGATGGAAGCCAAAATGCTTTCATGTTGCGAAGGGCTTCCTCTTCATAGGAAGTTACCTTTACACTGTTTGCTCCATGAAAATTATTCTTGTCATGCATGCTGCTCCGATCATGGTACTGGGGAATAGCTCCATGGTTCTGCTGATCGAAAGCATCTAACTCTCGAGCTTTTTGCACAATGAACTTTTCTTCTTCCTCCTCTCTCTCTTGCTTTTGTTGAGCAGCATGGGCAGCAAGCTTCCTGTGATATTAAGAAAACAGACTAGGTAAACAGAATAATAGGAAGGCGTTATAGTCTGTTATAAGCCCAAAACCAACAATATCAAGCACTTCGAAAAAAAGAAATTGAGCTCCTGCATGTGGTCCAAATTGAAGAAAATAAAATTGATACAACAAATCATTTTCCTGTATTCCCAATTTTCCCCCAAAATGTCATGTCCTCTAGACCAAGGACTATATCATGCCACCCATGGTACCACATTTGTTCATTGACAGCGTTGTGTAGACTGCAGTGGCATTTCATGCTCCAGTACCATGCCTTGCTCGAAGATTGGCATCAGGTCAACTGTAAGATAAGCTAACACAACGTGGGGAATTTGCATTTCCTATATAGTGTATGAAAGAAAATCCAGACACCAATATTAACGCTAGGGGCACAAGAAACTAAAATACCACCTTGACAAAAGGAAGAAAGCAATCAAATAAAGAATGGATGAAAGCATAGATGCTAAGAGAAACTCTTGTGCCACATCCAATGGCATGAGATATATGCCAATAATCATAAATCCACAAGGAAAATTGCAGCACTAAAAAAACCTACACAAAACACTAAAAAGAGGGAAGTTCAACAGTGCACTTTGAGAATAAGTAAAACATCTTTGCCAATGCTAAGGTTCACTTCCACATGGTCTCATATATGAATCACCCCTAGTTGATAATGGCTAAGCTTCATGTCAGGATCACCGCATCGATCAAAGAAGCTCTTAATTTAGCATGCACTGATTGTATGTAAAATTACTAAGACACAAGGACTACATAGAGAGACAAAAAAAAAAAAAAAACTTGCTATGGAGGTTGATAAGAAACTCCTCCAATGATAAAATAATTTTTTTGCAAAGTATTCTAGCTTCATAGCAACATCAATTTACAGGGGGAATGGTATGCATTGTCATCTTCTTCAAATTAGGTATGTATAAATTATAAAAGAAGATAAGCAAGAAAATATTAGCAAAACACAGAATCCTGATAATTTAATTAAACTTGAGACTCACTTGTGTTTTCCAAAAAGGAAGAAAATAGCATGAGTAGAGCATATGTATTGGATGAACTATCACCTGTGATAGATCAAACATATTATCAATATGAAGTGTCCTAACGCGTAATAACAAGTTAGAATTTTGCAATATTGTTCATCTAAATAGAAGGAAATACAATTCAAACGAATAATCATGACTAAGAAATGCTAACCTTCTAATAGTAATTTTATCCGCGTTTACTTATACCCACAAATGTTAAATTCTGATAAGAAATTCTCTGCTATTACTGCATGAAATAAGTTATACCAACTTGCAAAGAGAACTATAAAATGAGTCAACATCTTTGAAGGAGAACCAGAAAACAATGTGGGAATTCCAGGGAAGAGATTCTTGTCATAAATTGTGGCAACTTTCAGAGTGACTCTACCAAAATTAGAGGAGTCGTAGGTTAGAATGCTTTGATAACTTTCACAGTGACTATGGTCTTCCTCGATGATTTATAATCTAAAGACATCTGTTGGTATCTCTAGATAGATTGTCTGATTGGAAGAGCCCCCAGAGCCCTCCCGAAAGTGAAATGCATTTGGCAAGTCCACTCCCGCCACCTACAACTGCTCAGAACCACCACTCCGCTGTATACCCCTTCTCGTTCTCTCATATCATTCTCTACCACTCATACTTACAATCTCTCACGTTATTTGCTACCCTCGCTTCCTTCTCCTCTAAGTTTTATGCTGTAGGGAAGGGGCATAAGAGAGAAGAGGGAAAGTCTACTTTCCCTTAACTTCTCAATCTCCATTTAGAATTTTCCTTAACCTCAAAATTATGCACAAGAGCAGAGCAGAAGGGCACGTTCAACCAGATTAAATTAGGTCAAAACAATTACTATCCTTCATCATTCCAAATTTAAATCATATTCGGACTTGTCAACCAAATCTAACACAGATCGAAACCCTACCTCTTGATGTCCTTCTTCTGAGCGAGGAGGCACTCGAGGATGCATTCTTTACAAAAGACATGCCCCTTTTGGCAGCAAAGCGGATCTATAAATGGCTTAAGGCAAAGGCAGCAAGCATCGAAGGGTTTGATCGAGTCCTTCCCCAGCCGCTCACGCTGCGTTCCATACCCTAGCTTACGCTTCTCCTCGTACGTGAAGAAGGCGAGGTCATTGTTGTTCTTCGAGTGCCTCTGCGGCATCCTTCACCTCCTCTCCCCCGCCTCTCGACCGATCGAAGTCGAAACCCTAGATCCAAGGAGCAAGCAAGAAGACGAAGGCGGTATCCGTATCGCCAGTAATGCGAGGAGGAAGGTGACAGTATATAGGATACTTAAACGTGTACTATCCGAATCCGACCCGATATTAGCACGGCCTTATCGGTCCAGCTCCCCCCATCTACCCGCTCGATCCGAATCCGGCCCAGTTGCCGATTCTCATATGAAATAGTTCGGATTGTGCTTTAAGATCCAAACCCATATATATATATAAATTTATGGTGAATAACCAAGTCAACTTTATTAAAAAAAAAAAGAATCACAATAGATATATAATTAGTCTAAATCAAGAAGATTCATCAAATATAATCTTAATGTTTTATGAAAAAAAATTGAATTCATAATCTCTGCATTATAATTATAAGAAAAAACTTTATTCAGCTCAGAAAAAGAATACAACCAGATGCATCTCCTCACCTTCCTCGGCTCAAACATTTTAAACATTGAGAAGGACACAAGCATGTGAGGGGGGAAAAGTAAAAGAGATATTGACTAAATTCTAGATATCAGATCTAGTAGTGTTGCATTGACAATATTGAAATTTTCAATAGATAAATAGTGCTAAATATACCTATAATTTAGATTTTTTTTTTAAAAAAAAAAGCTATTTTCCTCGCCTGAATATTTCCATCCGAAGTTAATAAGAAAATATGCAGATATATTTTTATTTAATTTAAATAAAGTTATCCAAAATATATATATATATATATATATATTTAACCTTTTTCTTATATGCAATCTTTAGTAGGATTCATGAGCTCTCATCGGCTCTCTCTTTCTGAATCTCTCTCTTGGAAATGGAGCCTTCTGCTTTAACACTAGTCTGCAGCATCACCACCACCATCACCACGCCTCCCAAAGCTCTCCCACTGCTACCAAGAACGCCACTTCCAACCTCTCCCAGGAAGCCTCTTTCCCTGTACTTGTCTCCTCTCCATTGCCCCATCTCTGACCACTACAAGACCCACCTCTCTCTCCCTCTCTCTTCTACTTTCCAATCTTCCCCTGAGCAAATCTAAGCCCATCACTCCAATCCAATCCAAACCCACGAATCCTGACATGGGTCTCGCCAAGACCTGCTTCCTAGTTCTTCTCCTGCACCGCGTTCTCCTGCTTCGGCTTCTCTCGGGAGCATTTCTACCCAAAGATAGGTTTTTTATCAACTGTGGAGGAGTCGCGGATGTATCACTCGGGGATGGGAGAGTCTTTGAGCCGGATGGTTCAGGTGATTCTTCTTCTTTTAGCTTTTCGCCCGTTACCCGTGAGGTGGTTCGCACCAACTCCACTAATCTCTATGGAAGTGCTCGGGTTTTTACTGAGGCAGTGGAGTATAAATTTCGAATTGGGCGAATGGGTAGACATTTCTTGAGGCTACATTTCTATCCCATGAATAATGAGTTGAAATCTGCAGTTTTTTCAGTTGTAGCAAATGGGTTTACCTTACTTGACAGGTTTTCTTGCACGGAGTGGGCTATTAGTTCATCTGTTCATTATAAAGAGTACATAATGGTATTGGGTCTGGATTCAAAGCCATTCACTTTGAGGATCTCTCCTTCAAATGGTTCCATTGCATTCATCAACGCAATCGAGGTTATATCAATTCCGGATGGCTTGTATCCGGCCTCAGCCGGAGTTGTTCCTCCAGGACCTGATGTTGAAATATCTAACCATTTAGCATTTGAGACAGTCTATAGGATTAATGCTGGCGGTCCAGTTATTGACTCCAAAAATGACACTTTTTGGAGGGTTTGGGAGACTGACAGGCCATTCTTGATCAATTCTGCATCAGCTCACACTGTTTCCACCAACCCAGATACCATTAGATTCCCACCTGGAGTTCCACCCTATACTGCACCAAATTTGGTTTATGCCACTGTGCAAGAAATGGCAGATGCTAATGTTGGTAACCAGAAGTTTAACATCTCCTGGGTGTTTAAAGTTGATTCTGATTCTCGATATCTAGTCCGGTTGCATTTTTGTGATTTTATGAATACTTCAGCAAGTAATCTTTTGTTTAATGTCTACATTAACAATCAATCTGCCCTGAGCTCATTTGATATATCAAGCAAGACTGAACTGTCGACTGCTTATTTTGTGGATTTCGTTGTGAATGTTCAGATGGGATCAGACAGAATTTTGGTTCAAGTAGGGCCGCCCCAGATGACAAATGTACCACCTAATGCTATTCTTAATGGAATTGAGATTATGAAGCTCAGCAATCCTGAATATCATTTTGGTGCATTTCATAGCGTGAACAATCTTAACGTCAGGGAACCGAAGGAGAATAAGAAGTTAGCATTTGTAATAGTGTCAATTCTTGTGGGAATGACACTTCTGGGTTTCATTGTGGTGGTGCTAGTACTGTACTTTAGGTGTCAAAAGAAGGCAAATAACCCTGCATTAAGCTTGTTACCGTCCTCTGTTGGTCATACTCAGACTGGTCATTCAGAAACAAAAGTGTCTGTCCGTAGCTATCCTTCGTCAGGGCCTTTTCTAGGTTTAGGCCAGTTGTTGGCATTCTCAGATATTCGACAGGCTACTAAAAACTTTGATGAGGGCTTGGTTATTGGTGTTGGTGGCTTTGGCAAGGTATACAAGGGAGTGCTAGAGAATGGCGTTGTGGTGGCAGTGAAACGGGGAAACCCTCAGTCTCAGCAAGGCTTGGTGGAGTTTAGGACAGAAATAGAAATGTTATCCAAGCTACGCCACCGCCACCTAGTTTCTCTCATAGGATACTGCCATGAGCCCAATGAGATGGTGCTAGTCTATGAGTTTATGGCAGGGGGTCCGCTTCGGAGACATTTGTATGACTCAGACCTCCCAACCCTCTCTTGGAAGCAAAGACTGGATATCTGCATTGGAGCTGCTAAAGGTCTGCATTACCTCCACACAGGAGCTGCTGAGACTATCATTCACCGAGATGTTAAAACAACAAACATTCTCCTTGATGAGAATTTAACTGCTAAGGTAGCTGATTTTGGTTTGTCCAAGTCAGGTCCAGCTTTGGACCAGACACACGTGAGTACTGCAGTGAAGGGAAGTTTTGGCTACCTTGATCCTGAGTATTACAGAAGGCAGAGATTGACAGACAAGTCAGATGTGTATTCTTTTGGGGTTGTCCTGTTAGAGGTTTTATGTGCTAGACCTGCAATCAATCCGTCACTTCCTAGAGATCAAGTAAACATAGTGGAGTGGGCATTAAACTGGCAGAAGCGTAGTGAATTAGAGAGGATAGTTGATCCTAATTTGGTGGGTACTGTCAGCATTAATTCTCTGAGGAAATTTGGTGAAACGGCAGAGAAGTGCTTGGCAGAGTATGGCATTGAGAGGCCAACAATGGGTGATGTGTTGTGGAACTTGGAATACGCTCTTCAACTGCAAGAGTCATTTACAGGAGCGGTTTGTGATGGAAGTAGCACACATTGTGTCCAGGCCCTTCCTGAATGGATTCCACTAATGGAGATTATAGACAATGATACATTAAGTGCTGTCAGTGAGGGGACTGATGCAACAACAACTAGGGTGTTCTCACAATTAATAGATCCAAGGGGAAGATAGGAAGTTAATAGGGGTAAGCTGATACCTCTCTACTACTCAGTTTTGTAGAAAATAGCTGATGATCAAGCACCCAATGAATTATTAGATAGATCAGATTCTCATAAATCTCTCTGCCATCCGCTTCTGGAATCAACTTTGCTTTTATATAGACTTTGACTTCATTTGATAGTTCATTTACTTTTTAGCTTGAGCATAAATAAAGCCTGATAGAAGTATTATGCTGTTTTTGTGGTTACATAAAAGAGCTTGACTAACTCTGACAATTCATCTATATCGTTCACAACAAGCATAAGACTCATTGGCTGGGAAATACTAATGATGTATATTCAGATGCAATCACCCAAGATAACTCTCAATCCAATATTAGAGAAATTCTCCCTTTTTATGTACTTTGCAACTAAGTTATATCTCTTCATTATGCCTTAAACTTGGAATATATATGTATATACAGTTTCAAACCTACTTAATATGGAAGTATCTTTAGTTTTTTCTCCATATCCTCATCAATCATGATGATGTTAAGCACCTCTAGTTTTGTTCTATGCAACATTTACACAAAAATATTGTCAGCATATTAGTTTTTGGTTACCCTCTAGTTTTTCTTTTCTACATGAATCCAATACCATATATCCTACTAAATGGTGTTAGGCTACTGACTGTGGTCTGAAAACTGTTTCACTAGGATGATCAGTCAGTGGAAAAGGAATTTTTAGATGAAATCATAAGCATTTTTATGATTAGTAAGCAAGACTGATGTGCTTTAGTTCTCGTAGGGGAATATTCTTTTTTGTTTGTTTCTTATGTCAGTCGAGAAAGTATACATGTCCTGGTACTTTTTTGCTTATTACTCCTGCGAAATTATCAGATACTGTAGAAGGATGTGAAGCAGTTCAAAGTGGAACAGCATAGAAATCTGTAATACACTAATGCATAATCAGGGAAGATAAAAGAATCAAGATACAGTTGGGGACTGCAGTATTCATCTGCTACCTTTCCTTTTGCGCTAACTGTTCCAAAATAGAAATGATGAAGGTGTGCTGCAAATCATAAATCAACAACAATGTTCTATATCCTTTGCATTGGAAAGAATTGCAAATGGAACTTAAATATGATCTTTGTTGGCAACTGCTAGAAAGAGAGAAAGCTACAACAGAGAAAAAAAGCAAAAAAGAAGGAAAAATCAGACCTTGTCCACTTCCACAGGGTTAAACACTTGATACATTGGGAAACTGAAAATTGGTGAAGCAGGAGTTTGACCTCCATTTTTATCCCTCATGAGCTTGAAAGTTGGAGTTCTGGAAGGCATCGACACACGATGAGCTGTAAATGGTTGCAGAGGTGGAGAATTGTGCTATCTTGGAAGTTGTCTGGCCACTGTGTGTCTACAGCAGCTTGCTTGCCTCTGTAATAATTTTCAGTACTGCATTGCAAGTTGATCAATTGGAGAACAAGCATGATTTTATTTACCAATGTTTAATGAGGATATCATTGAAACAATATCCAAGAAACAATAAGAGAAAAGATCATCAGAAGAAGCATAAGATTGGTGATTTGGACCTTCAAATAAGCTGCCAGATAATGTTACACCGATGCTCCAGATAAGCTGTGCTTTACTTGTATGCCTTCTTTTATTTGGACTATCTTTTTTCTTCATTCAGTTCTTGCTTGAATCGATCCCTCAGAGTAACTGCATCTTTTTTGCATTGCGTCTGTCAATAATATTATTAGTCTTCCCTCTTCTCTTACGCAGCATTTTTTTTTATTTTTGTTCTTGCATGTCTTGCACAGTGTCCTAATAATATGCTAATAGAGGATTATTAGTCTTGCACAGTGGATGTCAACCATCTTGAAAATTATTTTCTAATTTATGCTCAAATGGTACTAGTTCAGGTTGTAGTAAATTCGTACAAGCTAAGCTGCAGATAATCCTGTCTGACAGTAACCCAAATGAAGGATCACTTGTCAAAAGTTGTTTTGGATGATGTGTTCTCTATCTATAAAGATACATATCTTTGCAGATAAAGGTTCTAAAGGATCAATGGTGGTGCATGAAAGATCTGTATTTGCACAAGCTTTTAATCCATGAGATAAGTTCTAGTGACATGAATTTATTAAAACCTATGGTGCATACGCATGCATGAAATTTCTGCGACCCACTTGGGCATATAACAGGAGGATATAATACTTTATCATGCTGTCACAAATCAATCCACTAAGCTTAGAACATTAAGGGAAATGTTGCAGCAGACAAAGTTCTTAGATTTGGAATAAGATATGCATCATTTCCTTAAAGAGGTAGGGAGGTGTTGATATTGTGTCACAACTGTCACATACTCTTTTCACTGATGCATTCTATTATATTGATGTTATGCTAAATGATTGCAATATTAGTTTGTACTTACCAAAAGGAAATTTTCAGAGCTAAAAGAATCAAACAAAAATAAGTTAATGAGAAAAAGGAAAAGCATAAGTTATCATAGAAGGATTCTGTTTTCTTTTCTTCTTTTTCTTTTTTTCCTTCTCATAACAATATTACATGTTGAATGTTCATAACCATTTCCATGTACTCATGCTATTTGATTACAGCCTATTAACGCATCAAGCACGTGCATTTACCGTTCGATTAGGACAAGATATGCTGATGGAGCATGTAATTATTTTTATCAGAAGATAATGCTAAAGAAATTAGAATAGGACAACAACATCAAAAACTATTGCTAGGTTTGTGGTCCTTAATTAAAGTCAAAGCAGACCACTTCCTTGTCACCAACTTTCTACTTCTTTTTAATTGCCTTATCACAACCACTACTTACTTCATTCCAATCTACATGATTCATAAGACTACTACTGTGCTAACCAACAGATTTACTTCATCCTTTTCTTTTGCTAGGTCTCATTTCATGGCAGACCACCAATCCTATCACTGAAATTATCAAGAGAAGAGAAAAAAGAAGAAGAAGAAGAAAAAGAATACCTACACTCCCACTAATTCTCTCCCCTTTTCTAAAGCCAAATCATGGGAGAAAAAGAGGAGAGTGATAGTACCATAGTTTTTGTATTTCTATGACAAGAAAGTTTTTGTGTTCCCTTTAGAAGACAATATTATAACAAATATCTTAGTTAAGCACAAGCTTAGTTCTCTTTTGATTAGGCTCATAGGTGTACCATGTCTGAGAATCTGATGGAGTGGTCTGAAATTAATTCTTTTTGTTAGACAAAGATATGGTTGTACCTAGAAACAGACTGATTCATTAGACAGAGATACTTTGATTCTGCTCAGGAAGAGAACCAGAGGAGATGATAATTACAGTCCTAAACATGTTACATTACTCTAAAACAAGATACTTCAAAGCAAGACATGATATGATCTCTGTCATACTCTAGAACTACACATGTAGATAGATGTACAAAGACAGGGAACTGTCTCTATGTATCATATAGTTTGCATCACTTAACTCGACGGTGGCCTTCTCTTTAAGTACAAGTAATAATTATAGACATGGGTAGAAAGGTAAGGAGCTTCCCAGTGCCATGATTTTTGTTGCTAGAGCTTGGCAGGTCAGGATTAGTAAGCAATCTTGTACTCTTCTTCATCCATCCCCCACAAGGATGGGTAGTCCCACATAGGAGAAGGCATTGAAGGGCATGAAATGTTGCAACTGCTCAACTCTGTGACAGTCTCAGTTGCAGCAATCTCATTCCAGAGCTGATCCATAGGGTACACCTTGATCTCCCCCTCCCCCTCTCCCTCTCCCTCTCCCTCTCCTCTATTGCTGCTGCTCTCGCACTCATTACTCGACGACGTTGTCGAGCCTGAGGACGAGGGCGAGGAGCTCCTCTTCCTCTCCTGCGCCTTCTTTCTCATGTGGGTCCTCCAGTAGTTCTTGATCTCGTTGTCGGTGCGACCGGGGAGGCTTCGCGCGATCTGAGACCATCTGAAACGAACAAACAAACAAACGGAAAGAATAAAATCAACCGTTCTCTATCAACTTAAAAGCTTACAGAGCTATGAGTATGGATGGATGGATGGATGGGGAGGGATCGAACCTATTCCCGTGCAAGGCATGGAGCTGGAGGACGAGTTGCTCTTCTTGGGGAGTCATGCGGCCACGTTTGAGACCAGGATGGAGGTAGTTGACCCAACGAAGACGGCAGCTCTTGCCTGTTCTATTGAGACCTGCGAGGAGAAGTTAAGAAGGCAATGCAAAGAGAGAGAGGTTAAGGTTAAAGGATAAGTCTCCGGATATGAATTAAGTTCATATCCGGATATTTTATTCCCCCGCCACCGCTCAAACCTGAGACCTTTGCTAAGAAATCCCAACGACGTTCACCGAACAACCCCACAAACCGTACCAGTTGGAGATCTTCTTGCTCGCTCCACTGCCCTTTGCGGATCTCTGCTTCCTTTGTAGCAACCATCACCAAGAGATTCAGTTGTGTTCTTCTCCCCCTCCCTTTTGATTTTGATCTCCTCTGCTGCCTGCTTGGAGAAAAGAAAGAAGAAAGAAAGAAAGAAAACTAGTAAATTTGGCTACCACTTTTGTGCTGGCCTTTCTGCCCACTGCTTGCATTTTATAGGCACCACAACAGTGGGCTGGGGATGTCATGTTTAAGTTTAATCCTTTTTTTTCCTTCTTTTCTTAATAGAAAGCGGTCTGATCCTTCTTTCCGTAATAAATAGGTTGGATAATTAGACTAACCCCCTATAAAAGACGGCTACAACTTATCTAAAATATATAGATATAACACTCGGATGAAAAAATATTACTCGTAATGTTCACCGAAGAATTCTAACCGATGACCTCTGTTATGGGCTGATAGGACCGGATCATTAGGCTATAAAATATGACCTACTTTACTTCTGCTCTTATACAGTATTAACCGACTAATTATCCTCTTTCATTACGAGCTTTTAGATTACATGGTAGATTTTTTTATTTTTTTGGCGGGGGGGGGGCGGGGGGCATAGTATATGTCTTGGATTTATTACATAATTGCAATGGTGATATCTAATTGGATGAATATAAGAAAGTGATCCATGTATAAGCTAATCCAAGTGAATACAAAAATATTTACTTTTGCACTTTTTGCACCAATCCAAGTGGGGCTTATTTTGAGATGACTCATTGTCTCCATTTATGTATACCATAACCTATAAGTGGTATCCAGCCAACGTTCCACATTTCTTCTAATCCATTTTTAGTTTGTAGTTTGAAAGCCAACCAAAACAAACTTCACTTCCCCTATAGAGTCATTAGAGCTTTTCTCTTTACTAGTTAATTAATAACTAATTAATTACTCTAAAAACTTAGCTATTAGGTAGCAGGTCGACATAGAAACTTAAATTATTAAGTAACAAATCAATAATATATATAGATATATAATATTTTTTACAAACATAGGATTATTCTAATTTGTAATATTAATGCGATAAGAGAAGTTGGATTGGATTGATACAAGAATGAATAGATCTGTGTGGCAGATTACTTACTATTCTTACCACTTTTATGTCATAGATTCTTAGATCTAATCTCAGTTGACTTAGTTGCACTTCAGGTGTTGGCTTCTTAGTAAGATGTAATACATAATAAGCTTTTCTAGAAGCAGAGGAAGCTGCGTCCTGAATGGGAAATGCAACACACTATCAATCTATCTATCTATCTATCTATCTATCTATCACTTTTATCCATCACTATTATCTATCTATCTATCTCTCTATCCCTCCCTCTATCTTGTACAGTTGTCTCCACTCAATCTAATCTCTATCATCCTGGAAGTGAGCGATGTGGGAATCTCGATGTGACCACTGACATGAACACCACATCAACAACCGTACATCAGCACTAAATTTCTAAAGCCAATGATTCATATCATATAGCCCGCAATGTGTTGGAGTTTTTGTCAATCTTAAGTCTGCCACCATTTTTTTTTTAACTTTCTCTAATTCATTTTAAAACTTAGATATGAAAATAAATTATTGAATCGAAAAAATTAGGAAATTTTTTTTCATAGAAATTATTTTCTTATTCAACATTTTATATTTGAAAGTCGTTGAACAAGAAAAAGACTTAAATCTTCCCCTCCTAAGAATTTAATAGTTTTTTTTTAAAAAAACTAGGGCAAAGATGTCGAAGCTTATTCGAGATTTAGAGATCTCAGGTGATGAGGGCTTCTAACGAAATAGACAAAAAGAGCAATTCATCAAAAGATTTGACACCGAATCTTCTTTGTCGAAGATTTGCAGATTACAGTTATTTCAAAAGACCTACCAAAGCAGGTCTAGGAAGTGGTTGGTTGCTTTCCGTAGACGTGCTAGAACGGACGCTCGCTTCCAACGAGACCTAGTAGGTAGAAATGGATAGAGGACGAGAAAGGACGCCAAATCTTATGGAGGCAGAATTTATAATTTATTTACCAAATTTAAAGTTTTATATAAGTCACTGAACCTGAAATCGTCTTATAGTTGAAAGCCATTACTCGAATCGGTGATTTTATTAACGTAACAAAACTTTAATTGTTTGTATTTATTCTTCAATCAGCTTAAGTTTTTAGAGCACTCTGGGCAAAATTAAAATCACATGGAATAAGAGCAGCATCATTGACCTGCAAACTCTCTGCATAGGTGAAAGATTCCTTATGCATGAGAAAGTGAGGCAAATTAGCATCAACAGTGCTTGGCAATAACACATACATATGATATATCTACATCACAATCTTGGGACCAATCTTATGTGGTCCTATTGCCACCACAAGAAGACTAAATTAGGAGGTTATTTATTAATTATATCTCTCTTTATCTTACGTTAGTAGGGTTTATTATCATTATCCTCGATGAAAGTGGCAAACTAGCCGGCAATATTAAACACTAATCTGAAGACTAAACAATACTTAGCAATTGTACTAAAAACCGGTGATGATGATGCATTAGATACGACTATGGTCTCAAATAAGCACCTTGAGAAATATTTTAAGATAAATATTCATAAAAGTCCAGAGTAGCAACATGCCAAAATTAAAATGAGGTGGATACCACTAATTCCTGGAAAGCCCACTTGGGAAATTTATCTTGTGTACCTCCTACTACTTTTTTTTTTTTAATTTTATTTTAAAAAATTTTAAATTTAAATTTTATTGTAGCTCACCAATTCTCTATCTCATTGGTCCTTCCTTTCCTTTCCTTTCCTTTTCCTTTGTTTTTCTTGTTCTTTTCTTTTTCATTATAGTTTTGTTTGGATCCATGAGATCACTTTGCCTTCTATATGTCACCAAGTTTAAGATCAAATCAAATGGATTTTTGATCATAAAGCATTGGAGAGAGGTACTCCTATTCCTTAGTCGGTGATGAGATAATTTTATTTAGTTTTTGTATATTGATAGATAATAATGATATTATTACTAATGTTTGTTCTGTTCTTCGCCATGAAAAGGGCTTCTTGGAACCCTTTTGCTCCTCAAAACTAAAATTAAAAGACTTAGCTTTACTAAATTTAGGATATAATAACCTTAGATCTGTTTTTAAATCAATATTTCTTCAAAATAAAATACTGATATAATTAACACCTTTGTTGGAAGAAAAATTGTTGAATAATTCGAATATCTAAGTAGAAAATGATGATACATATAGAATGTTGAAAAGTTAAGCGCTTTATTATTTAAACATGAAATGAAATGAGAAAGATATGATTGGGTCAAAAATAAAAACAAAAATTTCCAAGTCAAATTTCCACCATCCACTTAGAGTTTGAACTGTTTTTGGAGTGCAACATTGCCCTCACAAACTATTCCACAGCCATTTAGTCAATACTCCCCTGTTGGAATAACAGATGAGAGCCTGAAGGAAATCGGACCACATCTTATCTACTATTCATCAAATATTCTCCACTGAATGAAATTAATTTCATATTACCTTAAATTTTGAAGGTGAACTTATTATAAGTGGCATTCTCCTATTTTTCTTGAAAATTTACCACTTATCTTACCCGATTTTTCTTTCTTTTTTTTCCCTAATTTTAGATGAGAAAATTTTTTAGGTTTATAACTTAAATAGGCTATATTATAAATATCGGCTAACTTCACTTTTTTTTTTTTTTTGGGTAGCATTCATCTACAGCATGGATGTAACCGAGCATCAATGGTGCACATCCGATAGTTCTGATAACACTCGAAAGAAAATACATGAGGTCACCGGATGCACGTGATTGATACATTAAGATTCATTCGACGTGACACCTATGTCAATGTATACCAAATCAGTTCGCACTACAAATTTGCATTCAATTATATTAAGGATGTAACTTACCATCAATGGTACACATCCGATAGTTTTGATAACACTCAAAAAGAAATACATGGGGGTATCAGATGCATGTGATCGATGAATTAGGACACATTCGATGAGGCACACGTGTCGACGTATAGCAGGGTCGGCCCGTGCAACTCTTTCTTGTAGAGATTTCGAAAGGTTTGGCCCAAGTGAGCCCGCATAGTTAACGATGCGTATAGTAAAAAAAATTCCATAAGTTTGTTTGGGCCCAATTAGGCCCATTTAAACCCAAATTATAAATTATCAAAGATTTCTTCCATCTCCTTCCTATTGACTAACAAACATGATTAGAATAACTTTCTATCCGTAGCGTTGACATTGCATCGAAATCCTGGCTCCCTGGTTACGATTAGTTATGCTAATTGCTAACTAAGTTAAATGATTAAGTATCTAAGTTAAGACAAGAACGTTGTCTCTTCTAAAAGATACAATAAATAAATACGATTCTTGCCGTGGAGATTAATACTAAAATAAATCTAAAAATAATTGGAGAAGCATCAACGATTGGTCCAACAGCCGCAGAAGCTGTGAAAGAAAACCGTCGTAGTTTCAGTCTTAAAATAATTAAAAATTATAGAGAATAATTCTCCTCTCTCTCTCTCTCTTCTGACTTTTACTATTACTTCCTCTTTGCCTTCATACAGGTTACTTCTGATTCCATTAACAACCTTTAATCCAAAACTCTCTCTCTCTCTCTCTCTTCTGACTTTTACTATAACTTCCTTTTGCTTTCTTATAGGTTACTTCTGATTCCATTAACAACCTTTAATCCAAAAAAAATAAAGCCCAAGTCTTTCTCAACAAAATACTACTTGGTAAAGACTTGGCATAACGGCGTGGAGATTACTTTGATAACAGAATTCGAACTTAGGACCTCTGTTCTAATTCTAATATGATGTTAACTCATAATCAACCGCATAAAAACTTTAAGGATAAAGATGAGTTTGACTTAAACGGAGAGAGATTTTTATAATTATAAATAATATATAGAAATGATAAGATTTAAACTTAAGACCTAGATTTGCTTTGATAGCTCGCTTACTTATTAACCATTCTAAAAACTTTAAGTTTTAGTATCTTCTAACACTTAAGCCGTTAGAGAACAATGATATCTTTATTTTATAGTGTTGATACTTTCAGATAACTTTGCCGATAAAACTCATTCTTTGCATTTAAGAGATTATAGATTTAAATTCTAAAAACAATAACCACTAACTTGAAGTCAAATTAATATAATAATGACATTTTTATTTATTTATGACTCGTATAGTTTGCTTTCTTTTCCATTCCTCTATATATTATTGCAATTTATACATTAATCCATATCATTCTGAAGTAGTTAAGTGGACCAAGCATCCATATATTAATCCTCTAAACAGATATTTAATTCGGTAGCTTTGTGGAGATTAGAGGCTGTAATCTTAAGTTAATTTAGTCAGCAAAAAGGGACATTTATCTTATTCTACTCATACGTGATGTATATTGACATTTAAAATATAGTAGACTAAAACAAAAATAAGTAAATAAATGAATAATAATTAGTCAAGATTGACTAATAAAAATATGCCGTAAAAGAAGAAGAAGAAAACTAACACCAATAATACTGCTCTAACTACACAAATCAGCGGAACCTAACGTGGATTTATTTGTAATTAATTTTGTCATTAGGTTGACAAAAAATAATTATCAACTTGGAAGGGATCATGTATATATATATATATATATGAGGTACCATAAGCATCTTGATACCATTTCATAAGAGGTAGCTCATTTGTTGTATAGAATGCGTCATTGCATACGTCTTTCTCTATTTCTACTTACTATTAGTACTAAGATTCAATTACATTTTTATAATCCGAGTAATTAGTGGAAACTTAGCAAGAGTAGTAGTAGTAATTATACATTTAATTACATGGTATCATGGAGGCTTAATATACTAGTCTCAGACTTGACTCCACCCGGTTGATTTTTGAGTCGAGTTTTTGCATATATATATATATATATATATATATATATGTAAGAAAAAGTTTGATAAAAATTACTTTTGGGGTGCATCGTTTGAGTTCGTGCTAAGTGATTAAAGCTATTGTTTTAATTTAATCTTCTGTAGGGATTAATGACAACGACGTGTCGCCATTTGGTTGGTGGGCTTGTGGGTCCCATCTTACGAACAGCGGCAGCACCACTAGCTTGCGAGATTCATCCCCGCTGATACAATCCACAGGCACATCTCCTTTTGACTTTCCGTTTTCGGCTCCAATGCCGCACGATTTTTAATGCACGCCGGAGGAGATTCGCAGGAAAGTCAGAACAAAGAACACACACACACACACACACACACACACACCAGAATAATGTACAAATTTAATTCCCTCGAAACGTGTAATCCTCTCCTTCGTTTTCCTTGTCAAGAGAGACAAAAAAAATTTTTAAAAAAAAAGTCAACTCGAGAGAGAGAGAGAGAGAGAGACGGTGAACAAAACTAAAATAAACGGAGAAACTAATAGCAGCTAATACATATATACATATACTAAATTGGGTCAACGCCTACTTTGCGAAAGAGAGCTTTTACACTTGCAAAGTGGAGTACAAATTGTAGCAAAAGTTGTCATGTTTCATAGTTTACTTTACAACAACAACAACATTATCTAAGATAATTATCATATTTCAAAGAATATTCCAACAGGATCAAAAGAAAAGAAAAGAAAAGAAAAGAGAGACTAATTCCGAAGTACTAGTAGTATTAGTATAGAGATCATAAAACCAACAGAATAATAAAACATCTCTAGATAGAGAGCTATAAATACTCACCCCTTCACCACCTACCTTCTTCCATTCATTAGCTTTCAAGTTTCATCTCCTCCTCTAAGTATATAGATATATAAGTGTAAATCGCCTCTCCTTGCTTCGATATTCGCGCTTATCCGCCTCCTGTTTCTGGATAATTTGGTAGTGGGTGTAAGGGATGAAGAGGTTTAGGCTCGTGGAGGAAGGCGTTGAGATGATGGATAGCGTCAAGACCATGGCGAACGTACTCATCCTCCTCTCCCGCGGCGGGGACGGCGTGGATGACGGCGGAAGCCGGTCTTCGTCGCCGACGAGGGTCTTCGCGTGCAAGACGTGCAGCCGCGAGTTCCCCTCCTTCCAGGCCCTCGGCGGCCACCGCGCGAGCCACAAGAAACCTCGCCTCGCGGCGGACGGCGGCGGGGGCGGCGGCGGCGACCAGGCGCTGGCTAAGCCGAAGGTGCACGAGTGCTCCGTCTGCGGCCTCGAGTTCGCCATCGGCCAGGCCCTCGGCGGGCACATGCGGCGCCACCGCGCCGCCACCGAGGGGTTCCGGCACGGAGTAGTAGTGCTTGGAGAGCAGAAGTGTAACACCGCCAAGGATGAGGATGAGATCTCCAAGAGGGAGGCGTGGTTGGATTTGAACCTCTCGCCGCCGCCGGAGGAAGAGGTGGTCGAGTGCCGGAAGGTGGGATTCAAGACGTTCGAGTTCATGGACAAAGGACCATTAGTGGTGGATTGCTTCCATTAATTTGAAGTTTTCTCTTCTTCTTCTTCTTTTTTTTTTTTTTCTGTGGCAAATTTGATGTTGTGAATTTGGATTATTATTATTATTATTTTTAAAAAGAAAGAAAGAATGTTTGTGGGTTTGTTAATGGTGTTGCATATTGCCATGGAGTTTTTATTATTATTTTTATGACTGCTCCTGGTAATTGGTAATTAGAGCGACAGTTTTGGTAAATGTAATTATGTAATTGTATTTAACTATTATTTATAGAAGAGAATTGTGATAATTATTATGCAATTTTTATGATCATTTGTTCTTCATCTTTTCAAAGCTTTAGCAAAGACGAGGAGGATTTATTTTTCTCCTTTAAAATACCAAAAAGAGATGGGGAAGGCATCAAAAGTCAATTAAGGAGCTCATAGTAAATTTAGATTTCTAAGATTAATATTTATTGTGGTAGATTAGATTAAGTTTTCTTCCCTCACCTATGAAAACTATGATCGTTCATTGGCTATGGCCTATGGATTAAGACGGACTCATTTCTGCTGGCTGATGTGCTGAATGTATCCACTCATTCTACTTGGGACATTCAAACTATTTTGTATAACAATCCACCTTCTTCTCTGAAAGTATATTTTTTATAAAATTACTTATATTTTTTGTGAAGGCAATTTTAAAATTATTAATTGGCTAACAAATAGACATGCTTGTTATATTCCGTCTAGGTTAGAATAGTCTAGCTCGTTATATTCCGTCGGCCCATGAGAGAGCCATGCTTGTGAACTTTAGAAGTTTTAAGCTATTTTTTTAAAAATATTATCATTATTTTTTATAAAAAAATAATATGTTAAAAAAATTTAAACAGTATAGAGTACTTGCTAGCTGGGCCGATCACCAATGGAAGAGTTGAGTTTTAGAAAAATGTTAACGATACAGAGTACCAAAATCCTGCTGTTTTTTACTATAGCAATATGGACAGACTTAGTTGTGGGCTGAACGGGTGAGCTATCGTGCGAGACTAGGCTTTCGGCTCGAGTGGATAGACAGGCTTCCAAGTCGGACCAAGCCTAAATCAGGTATAGGCCGGGCTTAGCCGTTTGATTAGGTTTGCTAACAAATATAGGGGCATACTTGCCAAGGATTAAATGATTAAATGTTGCAAGATTGGGCCAACTCTAGGGCTCTCCTTCTTTAGATTGGGCTGGGCCTTAATGGCTAACGCACTAGGGGACTACATAGTGCCCTTAAAAATGCTTATAGAAAAGAGTTTGGGATTAAATCTCGATCAAAGCTTCGTATATATAATAAAAAGATTAACAATAAAATTAAAGATGCAAAAGATAATTAAAAAGAATAGAAACAATATTTCTAAGAAGCAAGCATGGATGGTATTGGTACTCAAATGTTTTTCAAACCTAGGATCTCATCAACCGATTGGTCGGACGGTGGATCGGAGCCTCGTTTTCCGCAAATCCGACAATGTACTAGATGTCATTAGACAGTGATCCACTGTTATCTCACTAATTAATTTCGTTTTCATTGTCTTCTAGTGTGAATCACACTAATCCTTATTTTTTTTTAAGTGTGGAAAAGTACTAATCAATGTCTTCATTAAGCCACCCAATGCACCACACTGGTCGAACTCCTTGTAATAATTCCCCTCAAGCTATCGTCATGCTTTAAACATATCGACATTAAATTACTAATTAACAATTTGTTAGTAGTTTCTTAACTCTTAAGAAGGCCTAGAGATAACTAGACAGAGGTATTAGTTTGACTCCTTAAGCAAAACACATCTTACTAATTGGATCATCTTAATAGCTACTGCAATTATATTTATATTTTCTTTCAATCAAAAGGGTAAATAAAAAACTAATCTCCACTATCAAATCTTTCATTAATTAAGTCTGTGATTGCATCACTGCAAATGATATTAAGGGTTGGTTTGCCTTCTTAATTTTATTCATAATAGGGGAAATTGTTTCATAAGGATTAACTATATAAATGTTCTAGTCTCAAAACATTATTAATTTGCCACGACGAGATCACTAACTTACTTAGAAAAATTAACAATAAAATCTAGGGAAAGGTTCTTGATTAGAGATCATGCAGTCTTATAGCACAAATTATTAGGGAAGACTCCCCATCCTCCTTCATTGGTTATAATTGGAGCATATGATAAAGGGCATGCCACCCTAATCCACTAATCTAATTAAAAGGAGTAATAGTTGGATCTCTTAATCTAATATTTATTTATGCTAACCTTCTATTATAAAACACGGCCACGTGTTGCGAAGAAATTAATAAAATAAATCCCATAAAATAATGGGACCACTAATTTTATATTATATTTATCATAACTTTCTTTTGAGTTATATTGATCATAACAGTGAAAAATAATTTGGGCTACAATTGAAGAACTACATATGATATTCATCAAACAAATCATGCTAGTTTAAGGCATGCAAACTCTAATTAATTTGGATGTTAATTAATCATGGAACATATATATTTTTTTTTAAAAGAAAGACCCACTAAAAGATCATGAACAATTTGTAGTGATGGAGTCGTGGGCAAATCATTGGAATGCATGCATGTGAGATTTTGAATTATACTAAGCAAGTAGATAAACTTCTCTTAATCAGCAGAGTTTAAATTAAATTCCCATGTGGAAGATGGAGAAGAATCAAAGTATCTAAACTCTAAGCATCAAACCTATGCCTTTCCTCCCATGGCTTTTTCATTGAGTTGAATTGTTAAGGACCATTCTTTACTATGAAATGAAGTGATTCTTTCTTAAGGGGTTTGACTTATTATTCCATTCCATTCTAAAGCCATATTGATGTCTTGTTAGATAGATCTCTTCACCAAAGACATCTTTAAGAAAAAGAAAATAATATAAAGGAGCAAAAGAGGGCACTCAGTGTTCCTGATTTCTTTTCTAGATTCTCTGGCCAATTTGCAGTTTTATTAGATTAAGAGTGCTATTAAGATCTAATTTTTATGTCATTGTCAACTAAAAGGTTTTAGTTAAAACCAGTGGCTATGCTAATTAATTTGCTACTTCTAATGGCTGTTAGTGTTAAACGGTTTTAGCCGCCAAATGGCTGGGATGAAATGGACGGTCCAAACAATCTTAAAGAACGTGGGGCCCGTCCAGATGGACGGTCCATATTCCCTCATCATCGCTAGGTCTTATTCACCAGCTGTGTGCTACTGACTTATTATTGAATTAAGAAGCAGGATTGGATTTTACTTCTTTGATGCTTTGGCTAGTCGATCTCGGCCGTCCAATTCCATCAATAATTTCTCACTTTTTGATCGATCGTATGATTAAATACTTTTATTTCGTAGTCATTCAATGTCACTCTCTCATCACGCCGTCACATACACGCTAGTGTGTTGTTTTGAGTGCATCAAAATAATCAAAATTATACTAAAAGTTAACAAGATTAGATCGTATATTACCATAGCTGTCAAACGCGCGTGATTATTGTGTATCTAACTCATATTAAATTTTAATACATCTTTCAATTTCAATTGCTAACTATGAAAAAGAAATATATAATTAAGAAGGGTGCAATAACAAACTATAAATATTTTCATTGAGAAAAATGCATTAAAAACAGACGTATTTTTTGTGCAAATTTGTAGATATAATTTTCTTATCCGTCACCCAAACTATTTTATCTCCATTTTAGATTTCGTTACACACATATAAAGTTATAAACTCTCTCTCTCTTATTTAACTTTTTGTTAGATCCAAAGCATAGGAAAAAAAAACATGGGCCCGCTTCCATCTTCATAGCAGTGTACCCTCCCGGATTCCAGAGGGACCATTTTTGACCGAAATTAAAGAAATTCCTGGAGAGAGAGAGAGAGAGAAATAGTTCTACAGAGAGAAAGTTTGAGAGAGGCAAAGTAGCCGTCACATGAAGAAGGAGAGTTCTGTCCCTACCACCACACCTTACCCTTTTCTCTCTCCTTCGCTCTATTAAGCCATTACCCGGCCCTCCTCTCCAAGCTTTATCCTCCATCCACTCTTCCATTCTCTGTCTGTCTCTCTTCTTATTCCCATTACCCATTCTTGGATTGCTCCCAAGCACAGGGAAAAGGAGAGAAGAAGCCAAGAGGCGAGAAGGTAAGCTAACCCAACTTGGGTCTCTCTTCCTCTGCTCACTCATATTGAATGCTCTGCTCTTGTTTGGTCTTCCATGGGAAAAAGGTGGGACCTTTTTGGTGCTACTTTTGGGATTTCTTCATTGGGGTTCTTCTCTTTCGCATTGCTCGCTAAGATCTCGTTCAAATCTTATTGGGCTGCCTTCCCCCATTTGGATCTAAAACACTCCATTCCGATCCAAATATGGCTATTTGATATTGTTGTATATATATATATATATATATATATATAAAAAGAGCTTGGAGAGGACGAAAGAGTTGAATCTTTTTTTATTCACCTTGTAAGCCCATAAGAAAAGCATATAGCGATATGATATCTCGTGTCCAGTTCTTTCTCCTACCACCTTTTCCTTGTCCAGCTTAGCAAAGCATTAGCGGTGTAGAGAAAGGGATTCATCCTAATTAAAATTTATCAAACTTTTCCACACTTTCCTCCTCTTTCTGCAATAAATGCATCGCATAAAAAGGAGCTTTTCCTTCCTCTCCTTTCCCCCAAACTTCTCTTTAATCACCTAATGCTCTGCTCTGTTCCATTCAACAGCTCGACGGCATTACCAGGAGTCAATTGCAAGCATGAGAGGAAGAGAGCCTCCTCCTCCTCCTATTCCCAAGGTGAGACCTTTTTTTGTCTCACAAATTGGACTCTTTTGCAACAACAACAAAAAAAAAAAAATTAACCCAGATAATTTTGTTTTATTGCAATTTCGCTCCCCTTCTCTTTGCAGACTTCTTCATGGCCGAAGACGGTGGTGAAGAAATGGCTAAACTTGAAGAATGAGGAGTTCCACTCTGACTGCAGCAGTGAGAACAACAACTTCTTCTCTGTGATCAAAATTATACTTTGCAATTTAGCACCTAACTTTGTTTCAAATTCGAACAGGAGAAGTGTTCGCAGGAGTGCAGGAGAGGCGTAAGAGCTGCTCCGATAAGGACGGCAGCCTTCTCATGCGAAGGGATATTTCGGGTACTCTCTTCAACTGCTCCTGTACTATTGATAAATGAGGCATTTATGGAAGGAGATGGGTACTTAAACATGGATTAGTCTTGCTAATTATTATTACTCTCCTCTGGGTGCTTAATTACAGGTGGGTGGTTAGTGGAGAGCTCTGAGAACCTTAAACCACCTCGGTTAGGTTCCGATCCACCAACGCCTTCTTCTCCCGTTCCTAAAAAACTCGGGTAATTAAGAGTGTGGAAGAATATCTCGGGGGTTGTGACCTATGATTAATCTTTTAATCATCATTAAGACGTTAATTAATCTCCTGGGTTTGTGGTTAATGATGGTGCGAGTAGGATGTTCGTGGGGACGTGGAACGTGGGAGGGCGTGCCCCTCACGGGGGAATCAACCTTAAAGACTGGCTTATGAGCACGCCTTCTCCGGCCGATATCTATGTTCTCGGGTACGTTTTACTAATACCTAATAAAATCTGTAGAAATATATAGTTAATTTAACTAATAATATATAGCTCTCTTAGCTGTAGCTCTATGGCTATAGTTTTGATTGAGATTGAGCTTTGGTGATGTTAATAATCATGATTATTCCCTCGCTTGGCTTTGGGAGCGGGAGCGGGAGCTTGTAATGATTAGATGTTAATTAATTCCTTGTGTGATGGCCATATATAAGGAAAATGACCCTATAAATAGTAATCTGGGGTTTAATTATTATTTCTTTCCATTTCAAAAGATTTTGTTAACTCCATTCGGTGCCACTGGATAGTTAATTTAGCCATAAAAGGGACAAGTGGGGACGATGGCAGTTTCGTAATATAACGACGTCCTCGGACTGGTTCAGGTTCCAGGAGATCGTGCCGTTAAATGCCGGGAACGTCTTGGGAGCGGAGGACAAGGGGCCCGCTTACAGGTGGCTCAATCTGGTTCGCCAGGCCCTCAACACATGCACAACGAAAGGACCCAAGGTCGGACGGAATTACGAGAATGCCACGGAGCCGAGTCAGAAGCCGAGGGTTAGCTTCTCGGATCTCCTCGCGATGGAGGAGGAGGAGGAGGAGGAGGAAGAGGAGTTAGCGGACGAGGAAGAGGAAGGCGAGCCGACGGGATCGAACCCCGAGACGAGCAGCGGGGAGGAATCGCCGGACTGCTGGCCGTCCTCCTCCACGTCGGCGGCCCGCCGCCGAGGAGGGTACTGCTTGGCGGCGAGCAAGCAGATGGTGGGGATCTTCCTATGCGTGTGGGTCCGGGCGGGGCTGATGCGGCACGTGACGAGCCTCAAAGTCTCGTGCGTGGGGAGGGGCATTATGGGATACATGGGAAACAAGGTACATTCTCGATCGAGTCTCTTCCCAGAATGCTCCTCCTATACGTTTGTTGGGAAAACTCGTGCATGGTTTCCTCATATGTGCATGAGTTTTGAGTGTAGGGATCGATCTCGATCAGCATGACGTTGAGGAGGACGACGTTCTGCTTCGTTTGCACGCACTTGGCGTCCGGGGAGAAGGACGGCGACGAGGTCCGGAGGAATGCCGACGTCGTCGAGATCTTGAAGAGGACGAGGTTTTTGCAGTCCCATAGGTTCTCTCGCCCGGCGGCGCTATCGCCGGAGACCATTCTGCAGCATGAGTAAGTCTTTTATCATTTTTAATTTCTTATATACATATATATATTTGGAGGTTTGAATTGCTAATAAAAAGAATATTATCCAATATGCAGCAAAGTTATATGGCTTGGGGATCTGAACTATCGACTGGCAGCCACTTGCAGCGACACGCATGAGCTGCTGCAGAAGAATGACTGGCAAGCATTGTTAGAGAAGGATCAGGTAGTGGATGTTATCTAATTAGTTATACATTTATTCTTATCAGGTACTAATCAATAATTTGCAAATTAATGAGACTGGACTAACTCTTGTTGCAGCTTCGAATGGAGCAAAGAGCTGGGCGAGTGTTTACGGGATGGGAAGAAGGGAAGATATATTTCCCTCCTACTTACAAATACCTCGCTAATTCCGACGTTTACGCCGTTAATCCGGCAAAATCAAGAGAAAAGAAGAGAAATCCGGCTTGGTAATTAACTAAGGCCCCTCTCTCTAATCTACCTCTTTAATTACATTAGCAAACTCTATGACTAGTTCATAATTAAGTCAGATCTAGCCAAAGGATGAGGAATCCATGATAACTCTTTTGCCGGGAATGCAGCACATATGCTTCTCACTGGCATCATTTTTTCTTGCAGTCTTTTACTAGTAGAGCATTATCTCTTTGCTCTTTGTATCGAGTTCATATCACCACAAACTTGCCGACCTCTCCTATATATATATATATATATAAGTAATGGGTTAAGTATCTATGAAGCAATGGACTGTAGCAGGAAGCCACATGCTTCATTTTAAATGACCCAGATGCTCTGCTGCAGCTATAATTATATGTATATAAAGTTATAAACAATTTGGTTTAATTCGCAGGTGCGATCGGATATTGTGGCGAGGGAAGGGGATGAAGCAAATGTGGTATGTTCGCGGAGAATGCCGCTTCTCCGACCACCGGCCGGTGTACTCTCTCTTCGCAGTGCAACTCGACGACCATGACGATTACAACCGCGGGCCGGTTGCAGTCGCAGCCGGTCCCACTTCGACCGCCTCGGTAGCGGCGGCGAATAATTATAATAGCAGTAGCAGCAACGCCTGTAACTCATCATACAGCAAAGTGCAGGCGGAGGAGATGCTCCTCCTGACAAGAACACAGAGCTGTCTCAATGCCTCCAGATTCTGAACAAAAGCCTGCATTCCCCTTTCTGGAAATGTTTGATCCAAAAACAGCAACAATTTTTTGGTTGTGATCTTTATTTTCTTAGAAAACTAACAAATGGAATGAGAAAGAGAAAAAAGACAAGCTTTCACAATCCCCATAAAAGGGAAAAGAAAAAGGAAAAAGGGAAAAAAAAAAAAAAAGGAAAAGAAAGAGGAGCAGGAGCAGCAGCAGCAGCCTGCAACTAAACAACAAGAACTTCTTGTTTCCTTCTACTTGGAGTGTGATTAATTTCTGTTAACTAACAACTATTGTACAGATGCATGCTAAGTGGAGCAGCCTTCAAAGGGTAGCTTTGCAGCCTTTGATCACATGGTTGAGCTGAGAAAGCCATGGGGAACAAGAAAGGAGAGAGTTCTTGAAGTCAGGGATCAAAGGGAAGTGTAATGATTGTAATGAGGAGGGGGCTCAGATGTTTACAATCTTATAAGACACTTTACCCCCCTTGTAGTTTTCTTATTTTGGGGCAAGGGAGAGAAAGCTGCAGCTGTAGCAGTAGCATACTTTTTTTTGTTCTTTATTCTGTCATCTAATTCAGATTGTCTTATAAGATTCAAGCATGGCAACATTCTAATACAAGTTGAGGGAGAGTGGGCCAGCCAATCTACAAGATCTAAATATTCGTAGAGATAGAAAAGAGGCCATAAACTGGCGCCTGCTATGAAATTTATGATTCAATCCATAGAGATAGAATAGGGCAAATCTTTAATTTATTTTATTTTATTTTTGACATAACTCATGAGATCAAACCATTCACACGATCAAAACGCATATTTCGAAGCATTACCATCACCAAGAATATCAGACAATTGTGCACCACGGAGAATATAACAAGTACAAAAAAAATTACAAGAGTATAATTGCCGCAATGTGAAACATTGACATATTATGCATTGCCTCTCCAAAATTGACATCAGCTGCTAGGAAGAGGTATTCAAATTCCTCACAACAAAACGTAAATTGCCGCAACGTGAAACAACGGCGGATGGGTTCGTAGACACTAATGCCTGAAAAAAGGATAGTAAAATACAAGCAACTCGTAGTCCCATTTTATTTTCGTAAATATTCTGTCACCTGAAGAAGCTTTAATAGGGATACTTAATTGGGTCTGGCTGCATTGCCTTCTGTACCAGCTCAGCCTGCTCCTGCACATGAACAGACAAGAAACCAGTGGCTGTAGCAGCTGAAGGTGCCCTACCAACATATTTGATGTCCTCAATAGATCCCCTGCCTAGTGCCTTCATGGCAGTAAACAGGCGAGGGTTTATATAACTGTAAGGGCCCATGTTCATTGGCTCTTCTTGGCACCAGACAATCTCTGCATCTGAGAGAACAAAACCAAAAGAACAGAGCTCAGCTATGGTAATTCTCAGAACAATATTACCTCCAGCAGTGATAATAACAACTACAAGAATGAATGCTAAGCATGGCACAGTAGTAGGAGACTAGTAGTTGATCTCTCAAACATGTCCGCAAAAGGAAGCTAGATACCACAAAATGTGGTTTCAAACTTTCAAATTAATGATGCATGCTTATGTGTTTCTTGTGCAAGTAATTCGTACTTGGATATCGTTTTAGTTCTCTCTGAATGAGATCATAGGGGAATGGGCAAAGCTGTTCAACCCTGCAGATTGCAACATCTGTACGGTCCCTCTTCTTCCGCTCTTCATCAAGTTCGTAATACACCTGCAAGGAAACCATTTCTTAGAATAAATATTTCTTCAATAGAAAATCAACTTTATTAGCTCAGTTGGCTAAACTAATGATAAAAAAAAGTACAAGAGCACAGATCGCATATTCCCATACCTTCCCTGAACACAATACTAAACGGCTAATACCCTCCTCAACCTCTTTGTGATCGTTTCGGTCCTTTATGAGACGTTTGAAGCGTGTTCCTTGCTTGTCAAATCCTGGGTGTCCTTCAACATCGTCAAACTCAGAAAGATGTGATTTGCAATCCTTGTGCCGAAGCAGGTTCTTCGGAGACATGACAATTAGAGGCTTCCGAAATTCTCTATGTATCTAGTCATCCGTCAGAGAATATGTGAGCTGAAATCTTCGAGAGTGAAGCATATAGATAAAACTTCAGAAATGCTAACCTGACGTCGTAGAACATGGAAATAATTTGCAGGCGTTGTCACGTTCACAACTTGCCAATTGCATTCCTGAATTTGTTTCCGGAGTGTTGGCTCCATCTCAGGTATCACATAACAATTATCATCACTCATCTGTTTACAGCAACTTATCAGTCCCATACACAGTCCACTAGTAACTCTCAACAACAGCCACAAAGATACACAAAGGCAAAACATGATTTACTAAAAGGATTTTCTAACTCATGAAAGTATGTGCAATTCTCTAGGATAACAACATCATTACATAAAAACCACAAGTACACAGAATGTCAGAATCAAATTACTACAACTAAAGTCATATTAACAGCTCTAGCAACAGTAGACAGTGGACGTTCAAAAAGAACAAACTCAACAGAAGAACACAGTTATTCCTTTCATTAGTAACCAAATCCATAATCAAGATTCCAGTGACTGTCCTGAATTCATCAAACTTCACAAATGATGATGGATAAATAAAATCATGAGTCTAGCCAGCAACAAAATTGAGGTTGATCGGAAAGAATTTCTAAGTATAATGAATGACATAATCTAGTTATCCAATAATACCTGAAGGAAACGTTCCAAACGTGAACTTGAATGTTCAGGTCCTTGGCCATCATATCCATGTGGCAATAAAACAACAAGGCCTATTTGGCGCAACCATTTAGACTCCCCACTACTCAAAAACTGGTCAAACATTACTTGAGCACCATTTGAAAAGTCACCAAACTGAGCTTCCCAAAGCACTAGAGAATTAGGATTTTCCATCGAGTAACCCATTTCAAATCCGAGAACAGCAAACTCCGAAAGGGAACTGTATATGATATCACACAACATAAGGTCAAAAGATTCATCCCAATCTTGATAGATCAAAGAAGTTGCAAAAGCATTTTTTTTCTCCTTACAGCAATAAGTTATAGCAAGGACCATCGTAGAAAGAGTTTTACATAGAAAAACATTCATGATCAATGATACTAATGTTCCAATAAAATGTGATAGAGAACAATAAAAGCCAAGAGAAACAGTTTCTGAGCACAATTTAGTGTCTAGATTGGCTACATAACAAAAGATCTATACACCCATCACTGCAGCAAAAGACAGATTCAAAGGTAAGTGAAAGAAATTTTGGAAAGCTAACCAAATTTCTACTCTTCATTGTTGTTCTTAGTTCATAATAGCAAGCAAGACTTTGTGAGCTTGGAGCAGTGACATATCAAAACTCATGATAAGAAGGTGAAAGGTAACCAAAGAAGAAGAATGTGGTCCGATCCTACATTAGAGAATCATTGCTATGAGTAAAGGTAACACCTACAGTTGGCCAAACTTCTTCCCTTAGTAGTTAGTACAATGTAACATAATGTGGAGATGATGAAGCTTAGTAAATGCAAGCACACGAAAATGAGAAGAAATATGACATACCTGTTGCTAACAGTAAATAACTCCTCATTTTGGTTCATCACAATGTTGTCCAGGGGACAGTACTTCTCCCCAGTTTCTTGGTTATGAAGGACAGAATGCCGGTGACTAAATGTACCTCTTTCAACATCCTGGCCGCTCAATCTAACATGATTACCTTCCACTAAAAGGGTCGCAAAAGCCAGTGCCTCTCCAAGTGCCCAGTCAATGCCTTCCCCAGTTTCAATCATCTGAGCTCGCTGTTCAAATATCTTCTTGACTGCTCTGTGGGGCTTGAAATTTTCAGGAAGGCTTGTAATGGCTTGCCCAACACGTTTCAGTATCTCAGGATTGACTCTGCAGAATAACACAGTGGCTGCAGTAAAAAAAGGAATGCAAATGCGGTGGAGAGGATAGAAAAACGTAAAACTAGCATTAAGATTTGTTCCTACCCAGTGTTTCGAACACGTGAAATCTGTTCAGGTGACTTGAATCCAGTCCAATAAGCTGAAAGCCAGTCCCGTCGCTTGGGGATGTAATCTTTGCTATTCACGAACTCTTCATTAAGGATGGTATTGACTTTGTTGTGGATCCTCTCAATATCTTCTTTCGAGATATCTCCTGATTCCAAAAGTCTTTTCTGGTAAATTTCAAGTGAACTTGGATGGTTTCGAATGACCTATTCAGCATAAAGAGTTAGTGTGGTGATGAAACTTCCAAAAGCACTAAAAGATGGCCAAGTTAACAAAAACATAAGTTCAGATGAGTTTGTGTTACTTCAACCCTGTGGATTTTCTTTTCTTAGTTGTAGTAGGCTACTTAGCTGAAGAGAAAAGCAGCATAGCTAATAGAGGGAGTTATAAAAGTTGAAGATATGAAATTGCATAACAAAAAGATAGCAGAAATATTCCTTCAAAATTCAAATTCATACTTGTGGCAAGGCCAAAGCCATAATCCAATTCACAATATTAGCCATAAAAGGACAACAAGAAGTGCAAGGGAAGATCACCTTATACATTTTAGGCTGCGTAAATGAGGGTTCATCTATTTCATTGTGCCCAAATCTGCGGTAGCAAACTAGATCCACTACCACATCAGAATGGAACTTCTGCCGCCACTCTGCTGCAAGTTCACAAGCATGCACCACTGCTTCCATATCATCACCATTTACATGAAATATTGGAGCACTTAATGCTTTGGCAACATCTGTGCAATACTGAGAAGACCTCCCAGATCTTGGATCAGTTGTGAAAGCAACCTGATTGTTAACCACAATATGAATTGTTCCACCAGTTGTGTAATTTGGAAGGGCACTTAGATGGAGAGTCTCATAAACCACACCCTGGCCAGCAAAGCTTCCATCTCCATGGATCAGCACGCTCAGATTCTTTGTCCTATCAGTATCATTAGAGTAAAATTGCTTCGCCCGTGTTTTACCTACCACCACTGGATCAACGGCTTCCAAATGACTGGGATTCGCAACTAAAGACAGATGAATTCTCTTCCCACCCCTAGTGGGTCTATCATAAGAAGTACCCAAATGGTACTTCACATCACCAGTTCCAGTATATAACCCAATTTCCCCATCTACAGGCTTTGTTCCGCCACTAAACTCACTAAAAATCTGGCGCAAGGGCTTGCGGACAACATTACCCAACACATTCAGTCTTCCTCTGTGAGACATTCCAATGACAATGCTCTCCACACCCATGTCGGCCGCTCGATCAAACATCTCCTTCATGCCTGGAATTAGTGTCTCACCACCTTCAAGCCCGAACCTCTTCGCAGCAGTCCACTTGGTAGCCAAGAAATTCTCAAATTGTGTGCTCCAAATAAGCCTATCAAGTATAACTTCACGGCGTTCCCGATTGTACTCCCTCTCTTTCACGGTCTCAATCTTGTCCCTCAGCCAATTACACTTCTCCCTGTCAGCAATGTGCATATACTCATAACCAATCGTCCCACAGTATGCCTGCTCGAGCCTGTTCAAAATCTCCCGGAGAGTCTGAACGGGTCGATTCTCCGACAAGAACCCAGCCATCCTCCAAACCCCCAGGAAGAACTCCCTATCCAGATCGGCCTCCGTGAATCCATAAAAACCCAAGTCAAGATCTTCCGGGATCTCCCGCTCCTCCAATCCCAAAGGATCCAACTTTGCCCTCATGTGGCCATTAACTTGATATGCCCTAAGAAGGAGCAAAAGCCTCATGCTTTCTTGAATGGTCTGGCCAGAGATCCCTGGCGAACTGGAGGCTTGGCCTACAAAATTCCTGAAGAAGTTATCCCACGATTCATCGACGCTACTGGGATCGGCTTCCCAAGCCCTTTGCAGCTCCTCCAAGTAGACGCTACTGGTGCCATCGAGGAAGCTATCACTTAGCCTCGAGAGCGGCACGGCGCGGGGCACAGGCGCCGCCGACTCGGCCATGGGACGGAGAGCAGAGGAGTGAAAGCAGCGAGACGTTGGTGGGGGAGGAAGGGCATGAATCCTACTGGCATGGTGAGGAGCACGAGCCAGGTTTCTTCTCATCGCGACACGAGCTAGGCTCGACGCGGCCCGAAACCAAGCCATGGCGATCGATCTTTGCTTCAAAACGACCTAAATCCACAGATTTATCTTACAAACGTATTCTACAGTACTTCACATAAAAAAAAAACATGCCCAACGAACAATAACGCAAAAAAATGAGGGGGAAAAAATGTGGAAATCAAGCAGAGAAGACGACGACCCGAAATTATCGACGACATTGCGATGGTGATGAGATCGTACCTGAAAGAATCGAAGAGGGAGCAGAAGGAAACCCTAATCCTAGTCTTGAGAATCGCCGGAGTCAGAGAAAGGGGACGCGGCGCCGCCTCTCTCGCCTTCTTTCTTTTTTACGTTCAAAGCTTCGTTTCTCTAATCTGAGGCTTCTATTTAACTCCCCATATTTTCTAAGATGCACGCTGTCTCTCGCTCTCACAGAATTGAGAAAGGAAGGTATGACGAGGAATAAAAGGTTGGCGTATATCAAGAAAGCTGACTAGGTTGATGCCCGTGCTCTCTGACGCTATTTTAGTGCGAAAACTGTATACGTGGCCGGTGACCGGCGCGCCCCACTGTTGGGCCTGAATCCAGACAGAGCTTGGCCCAAAAAAGAGTATTAGATTTGGCTTCACAGTTTTCTTTCACGAATTGACATCAGTAATAAAGATATTTACATAATTGCCATTGAACACTTAATCTTCAAAATATCATTATTGCCACCAAACTTATTGAGCTTTTATCAGTTAAAAGTGAGTTTAGTTTAAGAAAATACTATTTTAACCCTTTTATAAAAATGATTCAAAAGCTATCTAATATAATTTAATTAATATCATAATACAATAAAAAGAAAATCTAATCTTTTGATAGAACAAATATTTTACACTCTAATATATCAAGAAAAAATAATAGCTTTAAAGAACTAATATAAAAGAGTCAAAAATATTTGAGTTAATAATTATGATATTTAAAAAATATGCCCCTCAGTGTCAATTATCTAAGAGAACCCCTAGTAACAATTCCATGATAATAATTATATGGTTGATTGTTTTTTATTTATTTTAATTTTTTAGAAAAATTTGATGACAGGTTGTGCTCTGAAAAATTTTAATCAAAAGTATGAATAATGCTTGTAATGTGTTGGTCATGAATGTAGTGTGAATATATATAAACATTTAAATATATATCTCATATGAATACTGTTAGAGAATAGTATATCCTAGTTCTATCCTCAACCTTTGTAAGTGAACATAATAATTATAATGGTTGAAATGAATGCTTTATTCTTCCCTCCCATTCTCTTTTACACACTTCCACTCCTTTCCCCTCATGCCCACCACTTCAATTGATCTCTTATCCCTCCACTACTAGGTCACCACTTTTAGAGTACCCCTGTAAGCTTGGTAATCTCCACTAAGTTGAGACCTATCTAACTCTGAATTTTTTTTCT
The DNA here is from genome assembly GCF_048772165.1 of Typha angustifolia. Taxonomy (NCBI): domain Eukaryota; kingdom Viridiplantae; phylum Streptophyta; class Magnoliopsida; order Poales; family Typhaceae; genus Typha; species Typha angustifolia. The sequence continues at coordinate 556,045 of NC_133252.1, read as the reverse complement.
TGTGCTGTGTTTGTGGATGAATAATGGATGTGTATGCTTTGCTTCACCTCAACCATCCTTTTTTTTTTTAGTAGTCTCATTTATTGTTATTATTATTATAGGCTTCTGTATAAGTTTTTGAATAGGCTATTTAACTCTGACTCTTTGCCTCTGTATCAAACCTCTTACTGTGCTATTTTTGTAGTGTTGTCAATGATGACTAAGTGGAGGCTTGTTTCTATAACAGTCGCTCTACCTCATTTATTTTTAGTAGTGCTTGAGTGCTTCTTATTATAATTATTTGCTTAAGTCTACATATTATTATTATTTAGTCTGTATTCAACTAAGTGTAAAACTTGTGTCCTATCTCTTTGTATTCTTTCACGTATCAAGTTATATTAGAACGTGATTATTTTTTAATTAATAATAAATTTATCTTGATTCAACATATGAAAGTTGATGTCTAATCTAGTCGGTGCTTAAGCTTTTCTTATATATGAATTACCTCTTTTTATTTATAAATAACATAAGACACCATGTTCTCTATTTAGAAATTGTGAGATATGGTTAAATTGCATAACTTTAAATTAATGCACATTTTTCTATCTCGGATGAATGGGAATGATAGAGTTATTATCCTTCATTCATGACCAAAATGTAGGTAAACATTTTATTCATGTTTAAGATATTTGGATGAACATATTTACATAAGCTTATTATATTAAAAGAAAGGTTATATGGGCTAAAAAGGATATGGGCCAAGATAAGGACAAATATCAATGGACTTTTTATTAACGGGTCGTCCAAAACATTGCCCATTAACCCGGACCCGACCCGTTTCGGCTCCCTAACCTATATATATACATATATACACTTTCCTCCGCAAAGCCGCAAAAAGATAGAACCCTCGTCCCTCATCCTAAAACCCCGAAAAATATCCCCATGTCTTCTTCTCCTCCACCTCCTCCCCCGGCCTCCAATAACGTCTCCTCCTCCTCCCCCATCGACACCCTCTTCCTCCAAACCCTAATGAGCCGCGTCCAGCTCCGGCCCCCGTTCCTCGACACCAACTCCTTCCTCACCCAAACCCTCGATGACTTCCTCCTCCACGACCCAGAGGACTCCGACGCTGACTCCGACCCCGACGCTGACTTCTCCCCGAACCTAGGCAACAAAGAGGAGAAGCAACGCCGGATCCTCGCCAAAGAGGAGGCGAAGCTCGAGAAGGAAATCATTCGTATAGTCCACTCTGGTGACTTCGTTGACGCACTTAAACCTAACTCGGGGCAATCAGTGTCAATCGGTGATCACAATATCTGTGTTGGATTCCACGAGGATGCTGACTCGGAGTATAGAGTTTGGGAGTGGCATGGTCATGTTATGCTATTTGACGAGGAGGAGGGGTACTCGGCGGAGTATATATACGGGAATTACTTCGAGAAGTTGGTGGGCAAGAAGGGAGGAGGGGGGAAGGGGAGGAAGGAAGAGAAGGATGGGAGCTCGGGGTTGAGGGATTTGATCGGTGATTCGAAGAGTTCTGCTGGAAATGGGGGAGGTAGGGTTTTGCATCGGAATTCGATCAGTCCTGGGTCGGGTTCGGCTGCGAGGTAATTGTACTTTGGTTTCGTTGTACTTTAGTCAGTGAAGGAGAGCGATAAGATAAGAAATGATGGTATTTGAAGTGTTTATTCTGAATGATGTATTGACAATTGCTTGTCTGGTATCAGGGTTTACTTTTGCTATATTAGTGCAGAAAAGAGCATGGTTGTTTTATTTTGATATGTGGGAATTCTTGAGCCTGTACTACGTTACTGTGGTTATTGGTAGCTTTTGCTAGCTGCCTCACATCAATGGTCTCTGTACTATAGAAACTAATATGTTTTGGTTCATCTAAGCTAATCAGCAGCATAATCTTTGTGCTTCTCTTTGTTCCCCAAGTATACTAACATTCTTAAAGGTGAATAGCAGAGTATATGTGACATGTATCACATTTTACCTTAGCATTTTAAAGGTTAATGGCGAACGAAAATGTTCCTTCATCATCTATTTTTCAGTTCTGTTGGTGCAGAAAGTATTCATACATCTACATCTGTACTTCGATGTGTTCTCCTTAATTTGTCAGAAACTTAAGACTGTTAAACCTTTTGGGGAAGAACTGTATTATGATGAGCGGTCAGTACCTGTGTGGTTGATATTTTTGGCTCAAATTAAGGGTGATGCTCACAAGATATGCTTTTGGCCAGTGGATATTTTGGCTCAAATTAATGGTGATGCATACAAGACATGCTTTTCGCAGTTGGGAAGCAGAAGTATAAATTTTGTAATACTTGGAGTAGTGATGATGGCTGAAACTATAGGAATTATTAGCAGCTGAGAAACTTAGATGCATCTATTGTGGGCTAGTGGCCAAAGGCCCAGTGGAAGGTGGGAACTTGGAAGCCTTGAAGAAAAGTATATGAGGAAAATAGATCATCTCAAGTAAGATTGTTGCTCATGTTTTTTGTACCTTTTTTCAGAAAATAATCATGCAATGTAGCTATTTACTTTCTAATGTAAAACCTATTTTTTTTATAAATAAGAGTTTCCTCAAGCTGCATTGTCTCTAATACTTTAAGAATGCTTATCTAGGATAAGAAGTTCAATATTAGATATTCATGTATATGTTGATGGTATTACCGTGTACTTTAGAACTATTGGACAAATATAGCAACTTTTTACTTTTTAGCAATTTGGCAGGGAAACCCACGGGAGAAAGCTTAGCCTTCATTCACTTCAGAAATAATTTTTTTCTTATTTTGATTATAACTCATCATTTTAAATAACTGCTAAACATCTTAATAATCTTATTCTAAAATACAAACACTATTAATCAAAATTACATTGTATACCATAAAATAACTCAATTATTAATTTACTCATGATATCTATCTCATCAATCTACTTTCTATTAAATCAAAAAGTTTTCATAGTAATTTTATAAAAAATAAAATATTTTTTTCCATTTTTTTTCACGTTATATCACATCAAAGGTAATTATTGTACAATTATTTTAGAATATAAGTGAACATCATAATAGTTATTTTTGAAATAAAGATTTTATTTTGAGAATAACATAATAGACTATTTATTATAGAATTAACCTTATTCCCAAAGTAAATGAGACCTTAAAGTTGGTTACCTTGTTTAGTGATGCCCTCAAGGACATAGAATTGTCTATGTACACGTTTTAAAAGAAAAGCTCCGCTAGAGTAACATAATGTATGAACTTTTTCATTCTCTTTGGGGCTTCTATCACGAGGCATGTGACTCTTGAAATCTAAATAATGTGTCATTATGTCTGCATAGAGCTAAAATTTGATAAAAGAAAAAAAAAAACATTGCCGAAAATCTCTTGTTAGTAGACCTATTCCTTTTGCTAGGATATATGATGTTATATAATTAAAGTAAATACGGCATATTTTGGGTTCCATTTTAAGTAGGATCTATTGTATGCTGTGAAGTTGCAATGCCCTCAGGGACATAGAACTGTCTATGTACATGGATCCACCAAAGTCCATGTTATATAATATCTTGACTGTTGAATTATGGAGTCATTTGTTTATAGATCTACCTAGACTTTTCAATATCAAGACTGCAGATGAACTGCAGGATCATCTCAGTCATTTTGGACACCTTATTCATTTTGAACATGATGCAAGTTCCTCTTGTGATCAGATCCTTCTCCTGAACAATCAACCAAGTGCAAATCACTGCTAAGTACACTTTGGCTCGCTACTGATAATCAAAATTTTCTTTGATTTTGTGAATCAGTGAAGATGCAAATTGTTGTAATCAGGGCAATAAAGAAATGGTTGATATACAGGATAACGTTTTTCATTGAAATCTATGGTGAACTCTCATAAATTGATACTCCAATCTTCTCAATAGAGTTTAGTGTTGCAATATGGTTCTACCCTGAAGATAGAAGTCAAATGACATTTTATTTATGCTTTGGTGCCAAAAGCATAACAAACTTTTATTAGCAATGGAGATGTGTCTAGAGTTTCAATTTTTATGTGGTCAAGCCCATTCTAGACTTCTATAATTCTTTTTACGAAATTTGTGTTACAAGATATTTGCTGGGTTGCTACTCTAGTTGCCAAATCTCTGCTAGAAGTTCCTCTTAGAGATGTTTGCCCACATTTGTAATATTTCTAGATAAAGGGCAATATCATTAGATTTATACTTTAAGTTGCATTACCAACAATAAAGAACCATTCTGGTAAAAGAGGCTTCCGCACTTTTGCTGATTTTGTCAAATGATTCTGAAACAACAAGAAATAAGGCAGTTCTTGGTTGAGATACTTGATTTGAAATTCTATTCTGTGTACTTTGCAAGCTTCATTTTCTTTGAATCCATTATTCTTTTGATGAGCATCTTTTAAAGTGTAGTATTCTTCCAAAGACAATTTAAATAATATGGAATCTTTGATTATGGAATAACATACACCACTTTATAGATCTTTTCTTGTCCCTCCTTTTCCATTTTAAGTACAGGATAGAACTTTTTGGTTGTCTCGATTCGCACAACTGTTGAATGCATCAGCTTTCTCTATAAGCACCACCTCATGGTAATGTGTTGTTTTAATTATAAGTCCTACAATCTGTATTATATGAATTGAGCAATTTGGTATCAGTCTGGATCTTGTACTCTCTACCAACACCGGACTGTAGGATTATCATTTTACTGCTGAACTTAATTTCTGCTTGTTACGTGAGTAATGTTTGAGGTAGGTTTCGCTGTATTTCAAGCTGTTGCATATAGGAAAGGCTGTTTGGTCCTAACAGTGCTTATCCTACTTTACAACCAAAATGGATTGTGAGGTAGACGCTATTGATAACTTCTGCATAATGCGTCATTTCGTCCAAACATCTAGGCTTGATTTGGTGACTGCTATTTTGCATGTCCAGATCAACAAATTACATGGTGAGATCTAACACTAACTGCTTGTATGGTTGTAATTCTTTTTCTCTTATTCTCTATAGTTTCCTGCATATAGATAGTAGATCTACATTTTGCAGTAGAAGCCTGCACCTATCTCAGATGCCACTCTGCTCTCATGTCACATCAAGGTTAGTATTATCGTCGAAAAAATAGTTTGTTTGTCAATTGCTATTTCCATTTGTTCCATATAATGAATAGATAACTTGTTTATAATAGTTGACTCTTGCATGAACTTTGTTCCAGCAGGGTTATATGATTTTCTAAATCAGTTAAGACTGTTCTAGAGTAGGTGAAACCATGCTTATGAGAAAGCTCTCCGAGAATTAAAAAACTTTTTTTTAAGTTCTAAGCCTAGTCTTCTAGTATTTAGCTCTTGATTCCTTCTAACTGATGATATTCTTGGAACATTTATTCCATTTTAGTGGGGTAGAAATTGCTTGTGTCTAACACTAGTATTATATGAGACTTTTAGACTTGATCATTAATTAAGTATCAGTCTACTACTACCATGCGTGACTCCATTAGTGAATCCCAATTGTAAGCACAGTGGGAAGAACATAGCCCATCTGATGGAGAACATGACACTGGTGCTCTTCTTTGTCCATCAATATTACAATATAGCATTGCTCAGCCAACCAAGGATATTAGGATATACTATTGTTTGAATTGCTTAGAAGAATATTGAATGACAGATTATAATAAAAGTCCACCTGCTCTTTTGGGTCCTCATGATCTCAATTGATCTTTATTATTGTTTTTACATGACCAGAAGATGAATTAAGTCAAAGATGCCCCACTCTATGCATTTTTTTTCTTTGATTTGTCTTGAGGAAACATTTCAAAGACTAACTTGTAGATATTATATAGTTCTTCTGAGACTGATCATTTGGACTCGAGTGAGAAAGCTAGTACCTTTTCATACAAGCATCTTACAAGACAACAGCTACTTGCGTTTGACCTTCCCCTTCCCAAGTTTGTCAACCATTAATTAAACTAATGCCAAGTGTGACAGGTAGATCAATGGTGAACATGATACCATGTGAATATAGCAAACCCAAAGTCCAAAAGATGATTGTTTGCTATCTAATTGTTATCCTTAAATTCCAGCTGGTTGATAGCTTGTTCTATTTGGTAATCCCTTTATAGGTCCAGAGAGAAGTCTCTTAAGCCAGTTCAAGAGTAATAACACCACCAACCATTTATAATTGTGGTTTCTATATTTATTACGAGTGGTTGTGAAAATTTCTCTTGATCAGAACCTGAAACTGCACTATAATACCTACATTTTTAGAACTCTGTGGATCTTCATTTATGTACAATAAAGTATATACGACGTAAAGAACGAATTATATATGGTAATATCTAACCTGCTAATCTTAGTGATCAATCAAAATATCAGCATCTGGTAATGTTATCAGTTGCGTCTAACTTTTGTTTGGCTTTCACTTTTCTAATAGGAAAATGTTACATGTGGAAAACTATGAGTTTGAGAAACTCCAGATTCTATATCTGTTATACCTAGTTTTATGCTACCTGGGAAAGCTAAAAAGTTTACTCTGTTTTCAAACTACTCAACTATAAAGATAGGCAAATGGGCCTAATTTGAGCTCCGGTTTCGATTTTTTTTTTTTTTTTTTTTTTGTGCCCCCTTAGTTTGGACTCCATAAGTCATACCAAATTAGCTCATTAAGTTGGAATTCGATCTAAAATTAATCCAATTTAAGTCGAGTTTTAATCTCTTTTAGCGTAAGGCTTAAGCAGCGTGTAACAGATGTGTTGGCGGCCAATTAAGAGCTGCCGAGAGTGCCTAATGCATGAATTTTCCTACTGCTGGGGCTTCACACGATCGACTACTAACTCTCCATTTTTCCACTCTTTTGCAGGAGATATGAGATTTTTAGGAAGCAAAACAGTCAACTGGATTCGAAGTGAGACGAGACAAGCACCTAAACCCAAATTAGAAGTGCCTCATCTCTCTCTCTCTCTCTCTCTCTCTCTCTCTCTCTCTCTCTCTTATTTATGGCTTAAATCATGTGGATCTTTAAGTCAAGGGAGAGTGAAAGAGATATGAAACGGTAACCCTCCTTTGATCGAAGAAGCCTTTACTCATTCCAACTCTCATCTCCACTTAAAGCAACCCCCTAACTTCTCATCCCCTCCCATGCTAATTAATTCCTTCCTTCCCTTTGCCATTTCCATGCCAATGATGATATATACCCATCTATATATTTCATCTCTTCCTTCTTATCCGATGCCTTGCAAACATAAAACTGCCTCAAATTAGCATTAAAGCAACACCAAACGCCGCATTTCATCTCACCAAGTATATAGAAAGCCTTACTATAAGTCTCCCTCTTGTAGCCTTATTCTTCTCAAGCTACGACCATAGTTTTTTTTTCCCCAGGTTGGTCTTCTGAGACTGCCTCTTATTCTCTCCTTTTTCTCTATTTAATTTGATGTTAAATTTTGGGTTTATGTAGGAGATAGTAACATATGCTTGGTTACGTTGGCTCGGGAATGTGGAACGACGCCGTGTTCTCATCGCTCTCGGGGGCTCTCGGCGACGACTTCGGTATAGTTATCTATTCTTTTTATTTTTCCTCATATGTATAGAATTTAAGAGGTCTTTAGTGATTGGCTACTGCCATTGTTTTCCTATGGGAGAAGGAAGCAGCGAATCCGCTCGCTTGCGGTACTCCAACGCGGCCGTAGAGCTCGAGAGACTGTGAGTCCCGGAGTTTTTGCGTACATTTACCGTTTTGCCCTTGCTACTACAGGGGCAGTTTTGTAAATTTAAGTTGACTGAGGAAATCTCTCGTTGTGCAGCTTCGTGAGTGATCTCTTCTCCGCCTCCCACGACTTCGATGGTTTCCAGCATCAGTTGGAGAACTTCTCTTCATCTCTTCCACTGCCAGGTTATTACAAGTCCAATAAAATCTTTATAACTTTATTTCTGGATTTTTTGTTACTATGTCATCTTTTCTTTGTTGGGATTAATGCAGTAGAAGGAGAAGGAGATTCTTTTATGGGCACTGCTGATGACATCTCGGGAGCATCTCAAGTTAGTTCAATTCTCATGCATGCTTCATATTTATTATATATATGGCTTGTTCTTTTTATGCTTATAATGGCCTTCTTTAAGGATATGAGCAAAGGAAAGAGTAGCTTACGGGGCACAAAGAGGCTGAAGAAAACCCACGGTGAGAAACTGCAATGCCGATCAGCATCCGATGAGCCCACTGCTAAAAGAACGCAGTTGATGAAGGTAGGTTTGATATGAAAGAACTTACTTGTTGTTAGGATGTATACGTGTTATCTTATTTGGCTTAAACTGGATGTGTTATTGTTGAATCAATTGGTAAGGCACCTGTGAGAAGGAGCCAGAAGCTAGGAGATAAGATCACAGCTCTTCAGCAGCTTGTTTCTCCTTTTGGGAAGGTAATTCTTTGTTAGATATTTGCATCATTTGATCTTCGACTTTAAATTAAAGATTAAAAAAAAAGGAAGAATTATTACGATAAGATTGAATAATGAACTTAAAATTGCAGACTGACACTGCATCCGTGCTACATGAAGCAAGTATTTGCATTAAATTCCTTCATCAGCAGATCCAGGTTTGCAACCTTATACATATTCATTGTTTCTTTCTTCCCTTCTATGAATATTTGCACGATCTAGTTTCAACGTTGCGTGCACAACTAAGACATGATTTACTTTTAACATCACAGATTATGACTGCTCCTTACTGTGGAATAAAATCTTCAGCTCCTCAACAGGTATATTGCCAAGATAATTAATAAGTATATGTTGTAGTTACACAAAGAGATTCACACAAAGAAGAAAAAAAGAAGTTGGTCAGATGAACTCTTTTCTTTCTTTCATGATGAAAATTTTCAGCCAGCCCCATTTTGCAACAACATAGTCATCATCAACTCCTAGTCACTATCAGAATATATATAAGCAATCTGTCACATATCTGCTGTCCACATTATGCATGTGTGAAGTTTTGCTGGCCAGCTTAATAAATGCTACTCTTCATCCCATGATAGATATTGGTCGCACTCTGCACAAGTACTTCCATTGTTGTGCATTAGTAGTTTACCACTCAAGGGAAACACCCTGCTCATAATATTTCTAATACAATTATAATAAAAACATCACAAGCAACACAGTATAACTCGCTGTACAACTATTTGTGATACCCTAGCATTAATTCTCATTTGAATTATAATAAGTTTGATTATTCTGATATCTGATCTTAATACATGAACAGACCTATGGAGAAGGACTTGGCTTGCGTAGCAGGGGATTGTGTCTGGTTCCAGTATCGCCTGCCATTATTAACCTAACTAGTCAAGCTGCAGTCGATCGCTGCACGCCAGAGATAACGCCTAGAAGAACCGGTTTCCATTTATAGTGTGACCGACAACCAACATGCATTATTCAGCCATGATTACTAACCTTTTTACTCATCCATCCGATAGCCTAAATTACCTAGTGCCAAATTTCCAGTGTTAATCTGCTTTATATTCTCTTCACTCAATGATTGAGTTATCGAACAACATCATATGTTGGTAATTAATGTTTGTCATGGTAAAATATAAGCCTTGCTATAATTCAGAGGCTTTACAGACCAGTCGAATGAGATGATGGGTGATTGTAACTTGCTTTATTGCTTATGCATTTTTACTTTCTTGTCCTGCTAGTTTTTTCATTTCATCTTCAACTCATTTAATTGGGTTGTTTGTTTCTGGAACAACCCTATTTCCATAACAATAATACCATCAGATATCACTTCCATTATTAGGAGACAAGCTGGCTAAACTTTGATTGCCAGGGCTTAGGAGTAGTTGAACTTAAAACCTCTGTTTTGACAACTTTGCATTCAATTAATTCTATAGTACCAATGTCCTCCATACAACTAGAAATGAAATATAGATATATAATCTATAAATGAGGAAATGCTTACAAGGGGAAGTAAATGACATGAGATTGTGATGGCTAAAGATATTTTAATATGTCCATTTCCATTGCTTAATATATGTCTACTCATATATCAATGAGGATTCTATAATTTTATTTGGAGATTATTGCAATTATGTTCAATAATATTAAGGTGAGGGGGGTTAACTGGGCCGGCCCATAAATAATTTGGGCCTGGCTCAAATGGCTTTGTTGGAATAGCCTAAGCGGTGCACCGTACTAATCTAACGGAAAAGGAGCTTCCCACGTCATCGATCCGGGAGAAACCAGATCCTCCAATCACAGCATTTTGGTCGTCCTTTATAATCGCTCCTACGCCCTTTCCGTCCTCTTCACAAATTTCGCTCATTACTCCTCTCTCCCGCCTCCGTTACATTTCATCGATCTCGATTGCAATGGCGCCGAAGGCCGATAAGAAGCCGGCGGAGAAGAAGCCCGCGGCTGAGAAGCCAGCGGAGGAGAAGGAGAAGAAGTCCGTCGCCGAGAAGGCCCCCGCGGAGAAGAAACCGAAGGCGGAGAAGCGCCTACCTGCTTCCAAAGAAGGCGGCGGAGACAAGAAGGGGAGGAAGAAGAAGGGGAAGAAGAGCGTGGAGACGTACAAGATCTACATCTTCAAGGTTCTCAAGCAAGTCCACCCCGACATCGGCATCAGCAGCAAAGCCATGGGCATCATGAACTCCTTCATCAACGATATCTTCGAGAAGCTCGCCCAGGAGGCTTCTCGCCTCGCGCGGTACAACAAGAAGCCGACTATCACCTCCCGCGAGATCCAGACCTCGGTGCGGCTAGTCCTCCCGGGGGAGCTCGCCAAGCACGCCGTCTCCGAGGGCACCAAGGCGGTGACCAAGTTTACCAGCTCTTAGGGTTTCGATCGTTATGCGGTGGTCGATTAGATCGTTTTCTAGGGTTTCGTTAGGGTTAAGAGTTGCTAAGATAGTGTTTATAACCTTCTTTTTGGAGGCGGAAATCTTGCTTTTTTTTTTGTTTTGGTTTCTTTTTGTGTTGTATAAATAAATTGGAGATGAATGAGATATTTAGACTTCCGAGTATATTGTATATGCTGTGATATATTATTCAGATGGATGTTCTGCAGGCTTAACTTATCCCGGGTGATATATACGTGCACTTCGATGAAGTGATCTAGGGTTTGGAAAAGGGAAAAGATGTTGGCTTTAAGGACTGCTACTCCTCAAAAGCTACTTCTTCGAAGGGGTTTTAGCTCGGAGATATTTGTTAGTAGTAAGTGTTCTTCCTCTAAATCTTATAATAGACCTCGTTTTGATCCAAGTTCTTGTGAGGTATTATGATCTTGTGGAGGGATTCTGGTTGATCCAAGCTGCTTCGGTGTTTGTTTTGAAGGGCTATCGCATTACATCACGGATGAGGAATTCCGAGGGGCCTTTTCACCTTTTGGGACGATCAAAGAAGGTATTGTACTCTAATCTAATTATTGCAAGAGATCTTTAATCTGATCGTTTTGCTTGGTTGTTATATGCTTAGCTAGATTAATTAGAGATGGAAAGACACAAAGACCAAAAGGATTTGGCTTTATAGCTTATGCCTCCGAAGCTGAGGCACAGAAGGCAATAAAGGCCATGGATGGAAGGGTATGACACCTCCTTAAATCTTTGTTCTCTTGGTATTCCAATTATGTTAGAAGTTAAAATATTATGCATTATAACAATATCCTTAAAATGCTTAATTTTAATACATGATATTTTGGAAGTAGCATTCAAGGTCCACAAGTGAGTTGTATGCATGTTTCTTTTTTCCATCAAATAGTAGAAAAGGGTAAGTTATGATTGATCTTATTCACTTATTCGACTATGTGCATGTACTCCTTTCATACTTCATTTTCTTCAAAGACCTGGAGTTCTGCACTTTTTCTGCCTCTTGGTTAAGTTGTTAACAGTGAGATAAATAAGAATTAGTAGCTCTCAGAGCTAGTTTTAGTTGTCAGATTTAATTTTTTTTCTGCCATTTGGTTCATTTATTTTACCTAGTATTTACTGTAATTTAAGTCCCATATCTACTACAACTCTTAATCCGCAAAGTATGTACAACATTTGCTGATCGCGATGTAGTTTCTGATTGTGTTTTACTTTAATCTACTAATGTGTATGTCTTTAATATCAAAAGTTGACGGCAAACACGCATTTGCGTTAATTGTTGTACTTTTCAAAATGTTACTTAAATGGACTGATGACTGGAGTAATAGGGTGGAGGTACCAATTCCTGCTGAGTCTGCAGTAAACTCTAGATTGTTCTGATGTATCTCCAAATGATGTGTATGCTCTCCCTGAGGAATCTCATTGATCAATACATGCAATTTGATGTATGAACTTGAATCTTAACACTGTCTGAACATGTCAATATTGCTAAGGTGGTCTATGATGACAGCATAGTCACTAGAATAATGGCCTTTATTTCTGATAACTCTGCTCATCTCCCAACTTAATAGTCTTTGCTGAATGCTGAATGATATGTGGGGTAGGTAGGTAATAAAGCGTTCATGTTTCTGAAAGATTTAGCGTCTATTTTCAACTCATACTTATCCAGGTGGCCCATCTCTTTCGTTATGTGACATCTCTAAAGCATAGATGGCAATGTTTTGGCAATATGATGGATCTATATTTTGCTGCAAACTTAGATGACGAAGGGAGGCTATGTTTTGCAACTCACTTGGATCCTTTATCTTGTGCAGATCTTTGGTGGAAGACTGATTTTTGTGGAACCGACAAAACCTAGTTCTGAGTAGTATCCGCTCGCAATTATTTGCTTCCTCCTCTTCTATCAACCCTTATCTTAAACTCCTGATGCTCAGCCTGTAAGTGAGGACTGCTGGATCCATTGATTCACGTCGAAGTGTTCTTAACCCTCCGTTTTCTAAAGTGTATCCCGTCGCTTTCGATGCAAAATATGAGGAAAATCTGTAATCTTGAATCGGTTCGCTTATTGTGAGAAAAAACAACTTTTGTGTGAGCAAATCAAAGCAAAACAAGGAACTCTTCTTCTCTTTTGGAAAACCTCAGTATATGTGGTATTTGGAAAACAACGCTACATTGTTCACTCCAGTTATGTAGCTTGTAAGAAGGTATTCTTCAATTAGAAGTCGTATCCTTAAACAAGACGGTGAGAGACCTCAACAACTGCTGCCCCTTTTTGGATGAATAATAAAGAGAATAAAAGAGGCCCCCCAAAAAAAAAATTACTATGCAATGATAGGGAATTAATTACATCTAATTTTGTAACTTAAATCGTATTAATTTTTTAATTTATAATAATATATTTCAGCATTTAACGTGTATATAAATTATATATATTTCATTATAATAAAATATTTATTACTAGAAAAGCAACCGCTTCTTCCGAAATTTTTAAAAATCCCGCCAAAAGTTGAAATGATTTTTGAAATCATTTCAGAGGGAACAAAAAAGAGAAGCGTTTCTTTTCTCCATTACTAAGAAAACCTGGTACATTAAGTCCTATCCATCTACCATCACAAATTACATACAAGGAAGTCTCGGATCTCAAATCCTAAGCTTTCTTAGGAGACTTGGTAGCAGCCTTGGAAGGCGACTTGGGCTCCTTCCCGGCCTTATCCGTCTTCTTGGGCAGCAACACCGGGTTGATGTTGGGAAGCACACCGCCGTGCGCGATCGTAACCCCAGACAACAGCTTCCCGAGCTCCTCGTCGTTCCGAATAGCGAGCAACACGTGGCGCGGTATGATCCGGTTCTTCTTGTTGTCCCTCGCCGCATTCCCAGCCAACTCGAGAACCTATAGTGAGAAATAAGGAACCGAAATTTTACAGAATGAACCGAGAAAATGTATAGATTTAGATCCCCAGGTCCACGGTCTTACCTCGGCGGCCAGGTACTCGAGGACGGCGGCGAGGTAGACGGGGGCGCCAGTGCCGACTCGCTGGGCGTATCGGCCCTTTTTAAGGTATCGGCCAATACGCCCGACGGGGAACTGGAGGCCAGCCTTAACGGAACGGGAAACGGGCTTCTTCTTCGGACCGCCACCCTTGCGGCCGCCGGCTCCCTTCTTGACCTTTCCGCCGCCGGCTTCCATGTCGATCTCTACTAAGCTTTAGCGTGGGTTGGTGTTTGCTTTGGAAGAAATACGAAGTGGTTTTGGAGAAGGGGGGGAGACGAAGGTTTCGGTTTTATAGGAGTTGGGGTGGACGGGTGGATCCTGGGACGGAAGGGCACTGGCCGTTGGATCGGTTGGAATATGAACGGATGGATGGGCGATCCGTGGGAAACGAAATCGACCAATGGGGAGAGAGAGAGAGAGAGAGAGAGAGAGAGCTTTAGTGGTATGAGAATAGTATAGTATGTGCTGGCGTTGATATGCGCCACTTTTTAACATTCCTCCGCACTGTGGGATAAAGAAGTAAATATCGCTGGAGTAACATTTCATGCCTATTTAATATCAAGAAATATCTTCAATATTCAAGTGAAAAAATGTGCAGAAAATCTACTAATTATACAAGGTGAAATAAAATTTAATGCAGGAGTAGATCATTGTAGTCAAATAATTGAGCCTCACTAGTCCATGAGGAAAGGTGGTATGTTTAAATCCTCTTATAAACATTAAGTTTGATATTTAATAAATTTTTCTTTGAAAAGATTGACCCAGTTATCAATCCTATTCATCAAAAACAAAAATTATCCTCTTTGTCTAAATAAATATTAAAGTACATGCTTATAATCTTAATATAAATAAATAAATAAATATAAAGTGTGATTCTTCCTTGGTCATGATTTAAGAAAAAAAAAATGGAAACTAAACACAGATAGTTCGGTACAGATTTCTGCTTCTCTTTTCTAGAGAGAAACTATAGTACAGAATTGTTCTCATTAGAAAGACCAGTTTGTTATACTTCCAGCACTAAGTAGTGTTTCGTTTTCTTTCACAGAAGAAGTACATGTTGTTGAATGATGCACAATAAGTTTAGATAATACAGATTTCCAGCAATATGGGGAAATTTGTCCCTCTTATGCCCAGGATAGTTGCAGCAAGAGGGCAATAACGGCTTTCCCTTCCATGACGGCGGTGCCATTTTTCCACCTTATAGGGAAAGTTCTTTTTTCCCAACAATGTCAGATCCTAAGTTGTATATTCTGCATTTATTTTGACATAATCATAACTTAGATCACAACCCCATGCTTTTCCACTGCCTTGCCCAGCCCCTGTTACATAAAATATGTAGCAGTAAATCAAATCAGCACTTCTCATGAGGAAAGACTTCAAATTAGCGGAATTATATGTTAAAAGGAATCAAGAAGCATGAAACTAGGATGCATTCCTGGTCGTCAGAGTAGTACAGGGTGAGGAAGAACTTCAAGAGCAGATCAAGATGGCAAATTGAAGGATGAAATATAATTCTACAAGGTGAAAGAGCACACGGACTGAGTGATGCAGCAGTCAGGAATGTGAAAACTTACCAACTGATATGCGGATTTCAACGGTCCCATGTTGCTCTCCAGCAAGAGTGAGATAGTTACTAGCTGCAGACCTGAAGAAAAAACAATCGGTTCCAAACAGTTGGTAGGGGAGTAGAGGTACCAAAAAATAATAAAATCACGAATATCCTGGAAAGAACTTTGCACTGCACATTGGTATTTATGCATAAATATCAAAATAAGAACACTGTGTAGTAAACATATATATAACATGATAACATCAGCTTTATTTCAAGTTGTCAGCTCATTTTTCTTTCCATTTAGTTAGAATGACACTAAGAACGTAACTAGCAAGCCTTGTTTGTAAATCTCTATAGAAATTCATACAAAGGGGGGAAAGATTATTAAGCTTCTCTAAAACCTGTCAAAGGAAAGTGGTTGGCCATTTTTCATGAGCTGAATATCTCCAAGTGATATATTGAGCTTGTTTGCATCAAAATGAATGCCTGCATAGCCAGCAGCACAAGCAATGCGCCCCCAATTTGGATCTCTGCCATATACAGCAGCCTGACACAATTTTGTCATATTAAATTCCAATTTGCAGCGAGTAAATGCACAACTAGATGCCAAACTCAACCATCTATCTTCTCTCTTTTGAATTATGAGTTGGATTCAATAAGATAAAAGTAGCATACTTTTACAAGAGAAGAAGATGCCACTGCACGAGCAATTTTGGCTGCTTCAGCCTCACCACTAGTGCCGGTCACAGTAACCTACACCAGAGATAATGCGAAATTGTGGCATTATTTTCTTTTATTTTCTCTTAGATTATAATTTTGCAAGCAAAAGAGAACATTAGGTGGCATGCATGAAGTCCATGAACACACTATGAGAACTTTAGGCTTGAGATACTTCTCTATGACAGGCTTGTAATGTCATCCTACAAAGTACAACATCTACTCTATTTTGTACAATATATATATATATATATATATATATATATATATATATATATATATATATATGTGCAAAAAGTTCTTCAAAAGTCACATTACTAAACCTCAATCAAGCATGTTGCACCCTCGCCATCCCATGCTACAGATTTTGCAAGACCTTGCATTACCTGGGAATGACATTAGGAATTAGCAATGATCTTGATGTAATTGATGCATATGTGCATTTTCAATTAAGCATTAAACAACAGAAATGGAGATCATGAAGAAAATCACTCTACAAGTTAGATGGCGAGAAACCCATCAGCAAACATGGGAATTTGCAGTATCAAGTTATCAACAAGAAAACCATCATGATTTTCTTGTTCAGGGGCAAATACGGTGATAAGTGCATAAACATGTTATAGAGATTCCATCATCTCGTAATGACAGCCAAGATGGAGAAAAAAAAACAGTACAGAAAACTCACTGCATCCAGGCATGCTTGAAGTTGAAGGAACTCATTGCTGTCAAGGGTAGATATATGGGCTGCACCAGATAACCCACTGGCCAAGGCAATAACGCAATCATTGGTACTTGTATCTCCGTCTACCTTTGAGAATTACATCAGTGAAGTGAGTTACGTGGTAAACTTCACTATTTAATCAATAGATGGCATATAATTAGACCAATGAGACCCTTATGAAATGGACATCTTTAATATCTATATTGGTTAAACCAAATCTTAATTTAGTTGTTCCATGGTAAGTCCAGTGGTGATTTCAGAAAAGCTGATATCTCATGAAAAAGTAAAGGTGCCGTGTAAACCAACATGATATTATATTAGGGCGACATAATAATTTGTTTACTGTCACAAGAATTCTTTGTCTTTCCAGAAAGGTCAAGCAAGATAGCTGGTCTAACTAAATCTGGAAGAGTTTTTTCAACAGCCTTCCGAAGCTGACTATATGATGTCATTAAAAACGGAAGCATCATTACTCACAGTAATCTGGTTGAAACTTCTGTTCACTGATGTCTTGACCATTTCTCTCCAGATACTGCTCTTTACCAGAGCATCAGTGGTTATAACCTAAGATCAGCTAACAACTATTAGCTAGATTTCGAAAACACAAGCATCAATAAATAGATATATGCAAAGAAAGTGCAAAAGAGAGAAACATACACCAAGCATGGTTGCCATGTTGGGATGAATCATTCCAGAACCTTTTGCCATTCCGCCTATTCTAACAGGCATTCCTCCAATCTTTCCATCCAAAGTGTTCAATGATTAGAATTAAGACTCTGTTAACTTGAACTAACTATTTTAACAGATAAGAATTGAGTCATGGAAGAAAACCAATAATTCAGACCTCAGTCTCAACAGCAACACTCTTGCTAACAAGATCAGTTGTAGTAATAGCAATAGCGGCAGAATCTGCACTGCAAATGTGGAGAACCTTATAAGCTTAAAACCTCACAAACACTATAACAAATTGGATTTAAAACACGAGACAATTAATATTGATAGATATAAGTTATACCTCTTGATGGCTGACGATAATGAACCAACAAGCCTTGGGAGTGAATTAAGAAGAGCTTCCTGTTTAGATGCAATCAAGTATTACTAAAAAAAAGGTGTAAATGAAGTAGAATTTTAAACAGAAAACCAAAAAAGGATTCATCATGCATTGCTTGACGAAGTTAAGAGTTAATATGTACTGGCTTTGACCTGCAGCTTTGGAAATGCATGGAAGTAAATTGTATAAAAATTATGCTTCTGTACCTTCTTTATTCTTTGACCAATAACACCAGTTGATTGGATCAATACAGCATTTGAGCTCATTTTGAGAAGCTGCAACAACAAGAAAAAAAAATCTGGCAAGGATCACACATACTGTATGCAAAGCAGAGAGAGAGGTTTCAAAGTAGAACCTCAGCAACAGCATCTGCACT
Organism: Typha angustifolia; assembly: GCF_048772165.1. Classification (NCBI taxonomy): domain Eukaryota; kingdom Viridiplantae; phylum Streptophyta; class Magnoliopsida; order Poales; family Typhaceae; genus Typha; species Typha angustifolia. The sequence goes on along the minus strand of NC_133252.1, from coordinate 537,800 downwards.
TTCAACGGCATCCTGGTAGCCTGCATCACCCTGTGATAATAACAATTATGAGTCATGACAATAATTCTCTCTTAATAGTATACTTGCCAAGACATACTTAATGTACATATCAAGCATGAAATCTAAGAAAGTCATTGTGTGCACTTACAGTCGCAGCATTTGCTTGACCAGCATTAATTAGTACTGCACGTGCCTGGAAAATTTGCAAACTTGTAGAGTGAAATCATATAAAGAAGACAACTTATGATCAACTAGTTTAAGATACTGCAATACTAGACAATGACTATGTTTATGAATAAGAGAGTGAGCGAAAGCATAAGGAGAACCCACATACCATTGTTGATGTGCCAAGCACATGTTTGCAGTATAATACTGGTGCAGCTGTGACAATATTTGTCGTAAAAGATCCTGGATTAACAAAGCCGTAACATGATTAAACTTCCCTATGTAACTATGATAACACAGAGTACCTTCCTTGTCATATACTAAAAAGTTAACCTGAGCACAAAATTCTCCACATGATCAAGTGCTAGTTCTTAATGTGAGGATATAGTAATATATTCTCCTAAATGAGATAAACCTTTGATGCCAAAAAATTGAGGTCCTTGCCTGCAACAACTGCATCAACGTCGCATGTCACAAGAGCCAGATCAGGTTTCTCTCCCTTTGCTCGCAATCCACCATATAAACCAGCAGCTTTGAATCCTTTGGCAGCAGTGACACCACCTGGTATCTAAAACAAATTGAAATGGGCACTAAAATAAGCTAAAAAATTACAATGTATGTTATAATACGTATACGGATAATTAACAAACTAGTAGCTAACTTGTTCTCCTCAGTAACGTCCATTCGTTTTGGAAATTAAACTAAATATTTACCTTCTTCCACGGACCCTCCGGCAGTAAGATCGGCGCCGGCGGGATGTATCCTGAGGACATATCGGCTTCCAACCCGGTAACTGCGGAGATCTTATATCGAAGGGAAGAAGGTAATCGAGGATTCCACCGCTGGAATACCAAATCGAGAAAGAAATATAAGAAAAAAAAAGAGGAGATGGAATCGAGGAGAGGGCTAGGAATCGCATCACCTTAGCGCGGTGGAATTCGGGAAGTCGAATGGAGAGAGAGTGATTGAGGAGAGCCATCGGAAGTACTCGCGCGCGCACTAAGCAGTGGCAGTGGCAGTGGCAGTGGCAGTGGAGTGGAGCGGCGGCAGAAGAGACTCTCGAGTCGAGGAGTGTGTTTTGGAGAAATTGGTGAGGTTTAAGTTTCTTTATTTTAAATTAAAATTAAAATAACACCTTATGTTTTAAGTTTTAACGCCAGTCGTTAGCCCTCGTTTAACTTTAAGCTCTAAGTCGTATTTCTTAGTTTTAATTTTTTAGAGCATAAATTTAATTAGATATAAAAAATATTTAATCACTGAATCAGTTTAAGAAGGATTTCGAAATTCTAAAATTTAACTTTTTTATTTTAGGATAATAAGTAAATATCATAAAATTCATGGTTGTGCCCTTTTGTCTCCTTCTGTAGAGTAGGGTTTGGCTTAGTTAAACTAACTAATAATTAACAATAATAATAATTAAATATATGCATGGACTAATATTTCTTCTTATTAAAATCACAACATGGTTAGAAATATAGCTTCTCTTAAGAAGTGAGAAGTTAATGTGTCCCACTAACATTATTTATTTATTTATTTATTTATTTTTGATATTCTAGTAGAATATTTCTGGGTCGATAACCTTCCAATTCAAAATAGTTAGATTTCTTTAATGCAAAGTATCGTATGTGAAATTGTTTGCTCTCAACTCTCTAAAATTGATGCCCGACTCCAACAGGAGCAAAATCAGACACGAAAAGAGATCTATCATAGAAATTAATTATATTAATCAAGAGACGGATAAAATGATAACACTTTCTTGGTTGCAAATTTAGGCTTATCTAACCAAGAAGCCCACTCAGGAAAGTGTTTAGACATAGAACTAATCTATAAGAATGGAAGAAGAATGAACTGAGCACAGTTAGAACCAAAGACGTAGGTGTTGTTCACCTGCTTATTCTAGCATAAGTATTTTAATTTTTAATATTAAAATAAAATAATTTATATCAGTATAAATTATTTTAATATTTAGTTTAATATTAATATAAAAAATTATAATTATATTTGATGTGATATAAAGTTGATATTAAAATATTAAAGAATAGTAAATTTATATTGAGAATTGGTAATGTTTAAAATTAAAAAATATTATTGATGGTATGTAAAGTAGTAGTAATAATATATATATATATATAATTATATTTTTATTATAAATGTGGATTTAAAATGCTCAGTAAATTTGTATTACAACAATTATGTGTTAGTACGAAAATATATACATATTAAGACAAATGCTAACATATAGCCATATTTTATGTCATATTACAGATATATAGTTATATAATGCGTAGCAATTCGAAATGGCTATGTGGTGAATGACAGTACGTCAGAGTATAGATATTGTAGTGTATTTATATGACTCAGTTACTTTTCAAAAACAAAAATTGAGATAGTGAAGAAATTTCAATTGCTAAGAAGATATATAATTAAATAATATAATAATTATATATTATTATTAAATTATTTTTTAAAAATTATGTATGTAATAAGATGACTAAGAATGATGAATTAATATACGTGAATAAACTAAATTATTATTTAGTTACTATACCATAATAAAAAGATTTATTATAGAATAAGACTACTTGTATTCCACTTAACTGGAGCTAGGTGAACATCAAACCCAACTTAGTGAATTATTCTTTCAATCACAACCTGAATTATGATAACCGAACTTATAAAGCAAGTTGTCTGCATTTGGATTTCTCCAATGAACAGTTATTATGACAACACTAATTCATCGAGTTCAAAGAAGGTACAAGTGAGAAGAAATCCATGATAGAGTCCAACAAACTCTGCGTCTTATCATCCACAAAATACTCAATCTAAGATCTCAAATCTTACATCAACTAGGAAAAAGAAAGATATAACTATTCATCGACTGTTATTTACCTTTTTCTCCATAATGGTGGTGTTCTGAAATCTCAGTATTGAGTGTTCCTTTAGCGTCTCCATCTGATCACCCCAAAAAAAAAAAAAAATCTAATGTCAAATAATGTGAAAAGTGCAAGTTGAAATAATGCATTTTTTTTTTCCAGTAGTCGAAAACAAAAGAAGTGCAATATAGCCATTGGAATTGAAAAGATGATGAACCGACCTTTTGATCTGTCGCTTTTACAAATCCAAACTTATTCATCCAGATGGATTGCTTCTCGTCATCAACAGGAGTTATAAGAAGCTCTACATTTAGATGTCTCACTAATTGCTCAATCAACGAAAGGAGAGTCCGACAAAGACCCTGCAAGAGAAGTATTTTTCTTTTCTTACCAATGCTTCTTAATTCAAATGTTTCTAGTTCCACGGAGATTTTATTAAATTTAATGGCATGTATTCAAAAGGCTCATGTACTTGTTAGGACAAAGAGTGATAGCCGCAAAAGCGCCTTCTTGCAATTGTAAGATTTTCAGTCACTGGTCCTTCAGGTATAGATGATAAGTAGGAAAAAAAAAAAAGGTTAAACTAATCAGCTCCTGGCTTTCCTACTTCATCATGATTTTCGTTCAAGCATTTGCCTATCGTTGCAGGGAGCTTGAGATTTTAAAAGGATTAAGTCATTAACATATAATCATTCAGGCCTTCTCTTTATTTCTCACGGTGCAGAAATGACCCTCCTCAATCTCTAACCTAACTAACACTTCAAAGTGGATGAGAGAATTTGAGGAAGGCTGCAAAAATGTCATTAGATCTTGATATTTAATTAAGTCAGGAAAAATATTATTTGAAAAGCATGCTCACCAGCCCCTGCCATTCTTTACGTGTGGCGATCAGAGGAAGCTCTGCAACATTTCGGCCAAATATTCTGATGATTGCAGCTGACACAACGACTGACCTGCATTCATCACATTGGTTGTGATAATCTACATTTACAAAAATATTGTGGACAAACATTGACCCACTTATTTGGGTTTGTCCATATTGCATAGTGGCGAATAATTAACTCCATTGTTGTGCAAGAAACATCAGAAAGCCAACAGAGCTTTTAATGGTCACTAGTAGAAATGTCTATAACAAGGGAAGTGCTTTTATTGTAAAGGAGCATACTTCACTTTTATTACTGCACAATGCATTCCTCGAAAATCCACGTAACGTTTTCCTGTGTCAACCTGTTTACTGCAAACATGAAGTTTGACTGGTTATTTAGCAGATCATGATGTAGCAACCAAGCAAAGAGTTGCAACTAATATAAGGTTTTCATACTATAGAACATACCCATAAACCATTGCGTATGTCCAAAAATCGCCTTCTGCAACTATAACATCAAATGCACCCTGAAGACAGATTTATTAAAGTTGAATGATTGCTAAAAGCAGCTGTCAGCATTCTACAGAATAGATGCAGATAGATGTGTAGTTCACAATTATTCCTCAACAGTGCTAAGCAATTTGGCTATCGCTAGTGAGTTATCCTACAACAATTTAGCAGCATTGATTGAATGGTACAAGAAATTAGTAACACTGTCAAGGTAATTTAGTGGTAAAAGTAGATAAAGATTACCGATGAACTGTGATGTCATCTAATGTTCTATTATCAACCTAATTCTACAGAGACACATCTTATCCATGTTCAAGCTCTGTCAGACGTTTATAAGGGACAACTAAAGATTCCTTTGGTCTCTACTATTCCCTCTAAACTTGCAGCCACCTCCTCCCAATTCCCTAATTCTGCTTTTTTCCTCGTCATCTTAATGAAATTGCACGGATTACCTGCCTTCTCATGCAAACAAGAATAGAACTACAATACTGTTAGAGTTTAGTGACAATTGAAGTATCTGGATTTCTTCTGAAACCAAGCAAAATATTAGGAAGACAGGAGAAAGGTCTGTAAAGAAATATAACTTAAAAGCCCAGAGCCCATTAAGCAAATTCCAATAAAAGCTCTGCTTCCAGAAAACTCAGGTTTGCAAAATTGAAGACAGCTTCTCCACACCCAAAAAGAAGAAAAACAAAAAAGATATAACTGTTCACAAGTGAAACTTACTTGAAAAACCTTAACAGCATCGGAAAGCAGCATATCATTTTGAGCAGCTTTGCCACTTAAAAGTTGCCAATCTATATCAGCTTCTGCATCACTAATCAAACCTCTCTCTCTGAAATTGTTCTTCAGTATACTAAGCAATGGACCAGGAATAACTTTTTTCCCAACATGGACTATAATTTCCAAAGCACAGCGAATTGCACTACAGTTTGCACCACAAACCCAAGTGAATCTGCGGACTTCCTGTAAGGAAGAATGAGCGAGACAGATGAATAATTTCTATCTTCAAATTATTCTATCAACTAAAAGAAGGCCAGAAATAGCCCATTGTCACCTGAACGTTTAGAGATTCAGGACTCTCTAAACAACAAATATGATACGCTTTGTCACACTAGAAAGGAAAAAAAATCATGCCATGAGTTCCAAAAGACAATATATTAGTAGGAAAAATGAATTCTAAGAAGAAAAATAAGCCAGGCCAACACCTTACTTGATTACAGAATATTATTGTTGCTCGAGTAATTACTCCCGATGTATCAGCAACATTCGACCTATACATGTTACAGTCACATAAAGGCATTAAGAAAAATGTGTGCAATTTGATACATAAGCATTACCAGAAGACTTAAATCAAGAGTAACTCTATTCAGTGAATTATGTGAATGTACGAATCCTACTTGCAGATGGTGCAGCAACCATCTTCTATTACTCGAGTTAATACACGTCTTAACCGAGGGTTGATTGGTCCAACAGCACTTGGAGCTGCAATGTTGGAAGCTACTCGAGATTCGAAACGGTTGACACAATAGGAACAAAGCCGTTCATCATTAGGGCCAATATGTAATTGCAAACAACCTGTAGTGTCGAAGTAGTAGAATAAACTCAAATGAGTATGATGTCAAAATAGAAGGCTAGAAACCAATAAATGATATCTAACACATAGTAGAGAAGAATATTGTTTATTAATCTATTGCATGTAAATTGTTAAGAAAGAAAAAAATCTATGCGAGAATCAAGCTTTTTCATAATAGAAGCATGAAAACTGACTCCTACTAGTGTAGTCCAGAGAGTTTCTGCCTATACACACTCTTATGTGGCTCATATATGCTTTGTCAACGGGATCTATTTATCTCAGACTTCTTGATATTGTAAGTTGAAGTACAAAATTTCTAATTCTATCCATGGCGAGAATGTTTGGATGCTGAGAGGCACTCTACTATGTTTTGTAATTGTATATTGGTATTACGATACTGATGAAAGATAAGTAAAAGATTGTAAAATGAATGTACATCTAGTAAGTTCCCAACTCCATAACCTGTTGTCCATTTTCTTTACCTTTTTTAATCCAACTATATAACCAGCTTTCATTTTGTCCTGCACTTTACCTTGTGCTTCCTAATAACTGGTAGCTTTGAGGTTTTGTGATTCTTAAAATTTATAAATAATAGGCACCTTTTAAAAAATTATGGTTATATATCGAAGATGCCAAAAAAGATCATCTTCTAAAATAATCGATCTGTTTAAGGATTTTATATATGAAATGACCATCAAGAAGAGAGCCATAATTTCAGAACATTTGCAAATAAACATGTTATATTATGCAAATAATCTGATGGGAACTGGTAAAATATGAAGCAGAAGTTTGTTATCCTGTCGTAAACATTTACCTGAATGAAAGAGCTTAGGGCATCCATCACAGTATACCAGTTCCCCTCCATCTCCACAGACTGAGCACAGATCCTCAGTGCCAATTGCAGCTGACTTTTGACCACTGAACAAATTTATTGACAATTCATGTAGTGTCTTTCCATCAGAAGTGTATATGTTATGATAGCTGCAAGGAGACAAAACCTCTGTTGAGATGAACTATTCATTTAGTTTGCCAATAAAAGAATCTTAATAACTAGGTTATTTGATAGTCAAACTCAAAAGAACACTAAATAGAAATACTCACGGTTGACGCCTTTGGGCCATCCCAGCATGAGCTTCAAACTGAGAAGGGCTAAGCTGATCACAGGAGAACATATTAAGATAGTAGACATTAAGCTTTGAACAGGGAAACGTACACATTAAGCTTTTCAGATTCCTTTTCATCAAAGAAATTACCTCTTCTTTGTGACAATCACACACTATACAATTTCCACGTTTATAACCTGTGAGTTGAATCTGTACGAAGAGTATGAGAAGATTGAGAGATTGAGATGGCACAGCCCAAAAGAAAATTAACCACTTCAAAGAGATATAAATAGGAGACCTTTCCCCTTATACGGTAAGTCAATTCAGTTCCATCAGGAAGACCGTTTTCTTGGAAAACCAATTGGTGCAACAAAATGTCCCTAAACAAAGAACGAGATCAAAAAACTTAAAAACCTAATGATCTCCAATAGAATTTTTTGGCACACTGTAACTGACTTTTTTATTGGATCACTTTGACTAGCAGGTTTCTGTTGGACAGAGTTGCCAGATGATTGTGAGAAATACAGCACCCTGGATATTTTATTAGAAAGCGTACAACTCATCAGTGAATATAAAAGATCTGCACTCAGCAATATAAGCTGTATCAAGTATAAAGAATTCTTTTCCAATTTGAGTACATATTGAAGTTTCACTAGTTATAACTTTGAAAGCGAAAATTAGAAGAGAAAAGGAATAAAAGAATAAGAAGCTTACAAAGGTTCTGGTTTACCTTTTATCCAATTCTGATGTGTCTTCCTTCTTGGAGCAATTAGTTGTGAAGAGATTTGAGGCCGTAAGTTTGTTGCCCTCTGCAACTGCCATTGAGGTGCATGGACAGTTCGCACTTAAAGCTGAATCTAGACTGCCTCCTCTCGCTGGATCAGCAATGCCTTCTGCGACTGACCCTTGGGAGCTAGATTTACATCAGCATAGTTTAGAATTCTATCAAGGTTTTTAATCATTCCTAGACCTCCAACAACAAAGTTAGCTAACTTCGCACGCATGACATAAAAGCACTCTCGGAGAAAACATGGTGCTAAAATAAGATCTGTAATTTTTCAGGAGAAAATGACATTAAAAGAAAAAAAACTGAGGTAGTGTTTTTACCGAAAAAATAATACTTTAATAGAAACATAAATAGAAGGTCTCCAGTGGTATGATTTGCTATGGGAGAACCAGAGAAGTACAATACACAAGGATAGTCATCTTCAATCGCATATATTTACTAGAGCCCATAACCAAATGTTAAATCTGCATTGCTTTCTCACTCCAGATCTGTCAAGATGTACAATGTCTTCAAACTATTGTTATAACATTGATCTTTAGACTTCTCCCCACGTAATTAAATCTCCTCAGGATCCACGTCTACTTGATAAACAAAGGATCCATCTTTAAGATGTTTAATAACAATGTTTCTACCGATGCTCCTCCAAGTGAGTCTATCATTAAATCATTCATTCTAGTTTAGTAATCTACCAATGCTAGATACTGTGTGTATTAAAAGTTGCTGACACTCTTTTGATTTACCTTTGGGCAGAACACAAATTTGCTGCTCTATAAAGATTATTGCCTCATTTTGGCAAAACTAATCTGACAACACAAATACTATTTGGTGAACATTGCACTCATGCTTTTCATCCTGATCACATATATCTACACATATATCTATCATGTCTACCTTCAGAAAAATCATAAAATATGTCTTGAGGGGCAAGGAAAATAATGAACAGAATACTTAAAGAAACATCTATTGTTTCTCTTGGACATTATCATCTTTTACAAATAAATGGGACCAATCTTATTTCAGAAAATAGTCTGTTAGTTTCCAATGTCAAACTCACCTTTGAGCTGAATGACGCTTGCTATCAACTTCTGGTTGGATCTTCTCAGCATTTGTGCTAATGTTCGGATTATCATCACCCATTCGAAACAAACCTATAAGAAACCAATCGATCCCATGAGAACAAAACTAAAGAATCCAGAAGAGCTGCAGAGGCGAAGCATCAAGAACCCATGCCACCTTTCCAATCCTCAAAAGATTTCAGATTGGGAGGGCGTCCGATCTTTTCTTTGACCATGTCTCCGAGCAAGTACAGTGGATTATTTTTCAGTTCTTTCACTAGATTATAAAGACTTATCCCACTCTCCAAGAATATGTGATTGTTTTGGTTGCTTGATGTCACCCCTGCGTGCTTTTCAAATTGGTATGCAGAAACAACCTGCAATTCATCGTGAAAAGAACATGAATTTTAATTTGTTCTCTCAGGATAATTCCAACTTTCAAGAAGAGAATCTAAATGCAAGAGAGAAAATGACTCACTTTAGTGCAGTTACAGGATGAACAGCCACAAAGTATACCAAGATCTCTTATGATTCCATGAACTTCTACCTGTAAAATTCACCAAATCCAACAAAGAAAACCGGGGAAATTCTTTTATGCTTAACAACATAAAATTATATAAAAAAACCTTACTGGTTCAGAAAGAAAAAGGTAAAAACTTCACCTCATCCTTCTTGTACCTAACTGTCAATCCTTCAAGAAGTCCAGTGGACAACAAGCCTCTCACATCCACGAGGAGGCTTCTCGGAGTATACCTCGTTAAAACCTTCGATTCCTTTGTATTTCTCGTGCAAGACGAAAAATCTACGCTGCAAAACGAAAAAGAAGAATAAGAAGGTCAGATTGACGCAAAACAAGAATGAATTGCTGGTTCACGACAGAATCGCAGCTCTGCGCTTCAATAAATGAAGCAGCCTACAATAAAACCTAGCAAACAAAAAACAAAAACAAAAACAAAAATCGAATCGAGGACAAGTCCGAGCAAGAACCAAGAAAAGTACCAGATTATCTAAAGCTTCACACAACAAAAAAAAAATCGAGATTAATCCGAAACAAGAACAAAATCCTCGTTCTTGACAGAAGCGCAGCTCCTTGATTTCAATGAATGGAGCAGCATGCAACGAAGCAAACAGCAAAAAGCATCGAATCGAGGACAAATTCGAACAAGAAGTGACAAAAAATCGACCGGACTTATCGAAGAAACCAATCGATTTCGATCAAATAAGAAACGGTTTAAAGAACAGATTGGGGGAAAAGATCCAAATCTTGGGAAGAATAGGGCTAGGATTTACACTGATTTCAATTGGTAAGGCGAAGATAGAACGAAATGAGACGAGGATGAGGGGTTGAAATAGGAGGGAGGGGGTCAATAAGGGTTTCTCCCAGCCGGCGGGAAAGGAGATGAGCAGGAGTTGCCATGGCGGTTGGAAGGATGGCGGGAAAACATGACGAGACGAGCAGGAGTATATTATGACGGTAAAATTTACAAATAACACCTTTTAATTTGTTTAATTATTATTTACCCCCTCGTCTTCTCGGATCTTTCATATTTCGATCCCTACTTTTACGGTTTTACCCTTTTATCAGCTCAGGAAAAAAAAATACACGTGCTATAGATAATAGATCCACTCTATTTGTCAAATAAAAGAAACAAAATATTATATAATTAATTTGTTTCGTTGAAGAATAAAGGTAGGGCTTCGATTTTTCTTTAAGCAATATAAATCAAAAGACAGGGGTTGAACTGCAAAATTACAATAAAGGCAAAACACAATAATTTTTATTATATATATATATATATATATATATATATATTAATTTAAGATAAATTATATACCTTGTATGAGAGAACGATTTGGTGCACTCTGTTGGAGCTTCGCTAGTTTCTTCAACCTTCTCCATTAGTCTATTGGGTCCATTGGTAGCCATGGATGAGGAGTTAGAACCTTCGAGGTTGATCTTTCTTACGACTCCAGTAACCTTGAAGATTTCATCGTAACAAAGCTTTCTGGGAACATTTTCGAGATGCTTGACGACTTGGTAGAGGCTTCTTCCATTGCTCAGAAGTATGTGATTGTTCTGGTTGTGAGTTCTCATCCCTGCATGCTTCTCGAATTCCACTGCTGTTAGTACCTGCAATTTATAATAATTAATTTTAATTCAATTTATACTTGCATCGATCTAACTCTTCCAGTTAAAAAGTAAAAAAAGAATTCACTTACTTGATCATTATAGTTGCATGACGTACAGCCGCATTGATATCCATTGCCTCTAATGAATCCTCGAAGCTCTACCTACGCATGCAAGTACGTAAAAAATTAATGCAGTAGCTTTGTATATTATCCATATGTAATTATGCATGCATGCAGAGAAGTAAAAGAGACGAGTAGATAGATGATATCACTTGGTGTTTCCTGGAGACGTATGTGATTGGCTCTCCTTCGAGTAATCGAGTTCCGAGGAGATCCTTAACGCTTAAGATCTGGACGCCATTATTGAAAGCTTCTTCACCTTTGCCTCTCTTGCATCCATCGTTGACAACAACTGATGACTTTTTTCTTGATCTGGATGACTTCTTCACCATGATTGCTTCTACTATTTATCTATCACTAATTTCATCAGCAATTTGTCTCCCCTCTTTTTTATTACCTTCGAACAAGGAACAATGCAGACGATCAATGCACTAGAAAGAGAAGATGCAAAATAGAAATATTAAGCAAGAGCTTTAATATGATACAATGGTGAGAAGAGAGAGAGAGAGAGAGAGAGAGAGAGAGAGAGCACAATCGTTACTCTTGCAAATTAACTATAATAAGAGTTTGAGTAGTATTAAGACTCTTCTCACATTGTACTGGCCTGATTTTATCGAGTTTTATTTATTTTTTTCATTTGTTATCAATACTATCTTCTCCGTATTTATCTACAAATTAATGTAAATATTATAAATGATTGATAATATAGTATTTAATTGATATAATATTTTTTATAAGCTATCTTATTAATAAAATAATTTCTATATATTCTAATAACATCAAAAATATAATATTAATAAACTAGTATTTTATCAAATAAATATTTACTCGTAGATAAAATATATAGTTACTATTTAAACTAAATATTAACCTAATCAGATCTTTCTTTTTTTAAATAATGAAACAAAAAATGGTAAAACATTAATATAATATTATTAATAATCTAGTGTTTTAAATAAAATAAAACATATAAAAGTGTAAATATTTTAGTAATATTAATAATGTCATATTGCAAAGATATATCAAAAAATATATATTCCATGTAAAATAAAATTTCATTATGTTAGACTATAAAATATAAATAAATATATATATATATATATTAAAATAATAAAATTGTATAAGCATAGCTTTGCACATTTATCTCCTTAGTTGCAAGAGTAACTCCTAAGCATTACATACATAAAAAATATTAATTTATTTATCATCTATTACATCAATCTACATATTAATAGAGTAATAAAATAAATCTCTTATTTTGATAGTAATAATTTTTATTTCACCTCTATCTCTATTCCCAATGTGAACCATATATTAGAGCCACAAATGAATGAAACCTATTTTTCCACAAAAAAAATTTATTGCTCCTACAGGCGCAAATGCACAATGGCAGTGGTCGTGATGGAATTTTTTATTTTATTATTTGTTTTTATCGACTATGCTCATTATAATCATCGCCCAGGATTTCTCACAAAATCATCACCCTGCATGCTTTAAGTCGAGAGTTAAAATAGGGTAAAGAAGCAATGCAAACTCAGATGTTATTCTGTAGATAGGAGAAGTAGCTTACAAAGCCACTCTTATATCTGAGATCTATCTGTTTGCTATCATCTATCACAGCTTTGCCACAATGACAATAGGAATTGCATTTCTGCAGGCAAAGTGTGTTTCAAGTCAAAGACTCAGAATCACCTTGCTTGAAGTTGTGAAGCAATCACCACACTAACAACAAGATTACCACATCGAAGACAATTGCAAGTAATGAATAACTTCTGTGAGGCATTCAAGCAAAAGTAACTCATGCAATTATCAATCCTTAAAGGACAGATCCAAATACTCTTTGTTGCCTTTATGGTTCCTTCTCCATTCAGCTCCCTACAATAGAAAAAGCAGCAAAATATCCAATGGCCAAAGGTAAGAACACTTTGGAATGAAGGAGGGCTTATTCAACTAGTAATAGTTTGATGCCACAAAGAACATCAGGTGTCTTCTTACAAGCAACTGTACCATGACTAGAATATTATATGCATCGAGAAGCTACGCTACAGCGATTATGTTACAAAAGCAAGCTCAATCTAGCTTCCCAGAAGTTGATAGAATTTTCAAGTGTCAACTACCAGCATATGATAAGCGAATTCAAGCTTCTTGTCCTCATCAATTCTGCAGAAAACAAGCAGATTCTCAACTCCCAACATTATCTTGGCCAGCTAGCAGAAAACAATGAAATGCTGCTTATTCTGTATTCGAGGATTAACACATTACAAGTAAGAAACTCTAATAAAGGATTGTGGTCTTCTGCATTAAGCCCCAAACTTTTAAAGTAGGATAAGTACCTTAGAGGAGATGAAATATTCACTGTCGTATTCTTCATAATCATGCCCATAAATATAGGGCATAAACAAGGAAGAAGAAGACGGTAAGGAGCAGAAATGCTGGAAAAATGTCTTCAAACCTAAAAATGAACTTAACCCCATCAAACCAACTGATACACTTGGTCTAACCTTTTACACCCTCCCCATGAAAGATATTATCATCAACAACTATGATGCCTTTGTGAAGTTATTTAATCGTAAGCTTCTCAAAAGATATTTATCCAATTCTACAGTTTTCATGTTGTGCTAGAATATAATTCTTCAATAGAAAGGTCATTACTCTCTCTTGGAAAGCAGACTGATTCCCTCTATAACAACTAGAAACTTATAATCATCCGGATGAACATATGTTGTTGACAACTCCCTATTGACCTTTTACAATTAATAACTATCCAGTGAAGTCAGGAAACAATAAATACATGATAATGGAAAGCAAACATCCATGCTCTTCATCTTTCCAGCCCACTGCCACCTTATAACCAAGTTCTAACTTCCAATGACAACTTAGCATTATCTTTTTGAAGATATGACAAGCACTTTAAAAACCAAATAGTAAGGACACTTTTATAGAGAGAGAATAATGGATAAGGCAGAACAAAACCAGAAAGCTACAAACTAATCTGAATGTTTTTCAATAGTACCACTAATGATGATCAATCTAATTCAAGGACAAGAAACAAATGGAAAAAACAACAGGAAGATTCATGAGAGAGAGAGAGAGAGAGAGAGAGAGAGAGAGAGAGAGAGACTCAACATGTACTAAGTACAAAACAAAATAACACAGTTAAGCATACATTGCAGTCAATAGAAACAGGCTAAAAAGTTTTGCCTAATCGTCTAGAGCTGCAAACTTTTGCATATATTAGCTTGCAGATATGAGGCTACAAGCAGACACTCATCACATAACTTCCACAGATCATCTGATACACCCGAGGGCAAAAAGTATAAAACAACCCGGACAACAAGCTTAAACCTACCCAATCCACCATCCTTCAACTATAAGCATTCACTAAAAAGCAACCAAAGTGCATGTAGAGTACCTCCTCAGTCCTCAACAGAACCAAGTAAGAATAATCAATTGGCACGGCCTCTTATGACATCAAGGCCCATTTCAGTTGGATCAGTAGCTTGCAATTCCACTTGGATACCATCCAGCTCCCTCTTGAACCGCTCCTTCGAGCTCGCATAAAGCATCTTACTCCTCACTCTTGCAATATCAGGGGACCTTCACAAGAAAATGATGGAAATCAAATGTTCTACATTCAATGTGCCAAAAGCCTAAAAATTTCAATCAAACTAATGGAAAAATAAAAAGAATTACCATGCAATGAAGAAGATCTTGCTTTTCTGGCAATTCTCTTCAGTCACAAAATCAAAGTCATAGATGGCGTATCTGCATTCATTGGAAGGAAGGCCAGCAGTGAAATCATCGTAGCTCAAAGTTGGCTCACCGAGCTTCTCCACGACAACATGCTTTGACTTCTCATCAATCTTGTAAATTATGTAGCGATAAGTCCTTTTTGCCTTCAATTCCAAGAATTTCAGCTTGCAATCATCATCAACAGCCATTCCTGAAGCTGCGTTGGCCTGTAAAATGCAAACGCACATAAATAAGATGACATCACTTCCATAAGAGATCTAAATCGAGACAACTAACTGCAAAAAAACAATTTTGGATAACAGCATACATTCAACTACAGACTGATAAATGTAATTTCAGAAGAAATAGAAAACAAGGAGACAGTAAGATCAAGTCAACTCGAGATCTCCATGAAAACAGAAAAATCGTAGATCTAAAATAACATAGTAGAAGATTACCAGAGCCAGCCCATTATTACCCAAAACTCCTGCACGAATCTAATTGGCAGCATAGTGTAGATCAAAATTTTACCTTCCTTCTCCCCGAATAAACGGCACAAATAACTCAATTAATCCAGTCATGATATCGGAAAAAATATCCCTTTTTAAGCGAATTAATCAGCTAGCACACAGAAGCCAACGGTGGCCAAACGAAAAGAAATCCTCAAACAAAACCCCCATAAAAACAATAACCAAGCCGATACCGAGAGCTAAATCCATTCCGATGAAACGGATTCGCGGAGTCGACCGAAACGGATACCACCGAAATTAGGAAAGAAAAAAGAGCACCAAAAAGTGGAGAGAAACACGGAAGCAGCTCACAAACCCTAGCGGAGTAGAGAAGAGGTGTACCATACCATTTTTGGATGTCTACGATCGGAAGGAAGAACGCGAAGGATGCGGCAGCGAGATCGGCGGAGAAAATCTAGGGCTCCAAGATCGGAAAGGAGCCCCCCCTTTTTGATCGGTCTATGGAGTTGCGGGTGGTGGCTGTCTTCCTTCTGATATAGCTAAAAAAAAAAAAAAAGCTAAGCGCGTTGGTCATCGTTTCCGGGCCCGGTTGTAAAGTAACAGAGAGCCAGTCATACGACGCCACGTGGAACGTCGTCAGTCATACGCGCCACCTCCGTGAGGTAGCGGGCTTGCTTGGGTCTGATGTTACGAAATTGCCTGCAGTTGTTAAGATAATTTACGATATGTGCCATTTTGGTTTGGTGCGATAGTGGACCAGCCTGGTGGCCGTGGTTGGATTATTGAGTTGCAGCTGGCCAACTTTAAGCATGTATACTGTAGTACTGTTGCTAGCTAATTATATGTACAAATTTCCATTTATTCTTATCAATATGGGTTTATTATTCTAGAGATTGATGGATTATAATTTGTAATAAATTGGAGCAGTTTACATAATTAAATTAGAATTCGATTAATTTGTGTTATTTCGCTTCCGAACATTTGATTTAAGTCAAGCAAATGGGTTTCGTATTTCTATATCCAAGTCACCGAGCGTATTCTTAGCCGTCGATTCACTTCGAGATTTAACGGACTTGATTGTCCCATTTCATCGATCCGAGGCCTCTTACCAGAACCAATCAGAATCGACCAGCATCTTCTATAAATAAGAACCAATACCTTCCCTGATTTCCAATATCTTCTTCGTTGCTATCGTCTCTTTTTTTCTTCAAAACCACTCGATCTCTATTCCCTCTCCCATGGCGCCCAAGGCCGAGAAGAAGCCGGCGGAAAAGAAGCCCGCGTCCGAAAAGCCAGCGGAGGAGAAGGAGAAGAAGACCGTCGCCGAGAAGGCTCCCGCGGAGAAGAAGCCCAAGGCGGAGAAGCGCCTCCCTGCTTCTAAGGAAGGCGGCGGAGACAAGAAGGGGAGGAAGAAGAAGGCGAAGAAGAGCGTGGAGACGTACAAGATCTACATCTTCAAGGTTCTCAAGCAAGTCCACCCGGACATCGGCATCAGCAGCAAAGCCATGGGCATCATGAACTCCTTCATTAATGACATCTTCGAGAAGCTCGCCCAGGAGGCTTCTCGCCTCGCGCGGTACAACAAGAAGCCGACCATTACCTCCCGCGAGATCCAGACCTCGGTGCGCCTCGTCCTCCCAGGAGAGCTCGCGAAGCACGCTGTCTCCGAGGGCACCAAGGCGGTGACCAAGTTTACAAGCTCTTAGTTCGATGGGGTTCTTTCCTGACCTGTATCTGAAAATCTAGGGTTAATTTGGGGGTATTTTGATATAGTTTAGTAGCTTGGTTACAGGATAGAGTCGGATGTAACATAGAAGTATGCTATCCTTTTGTAATCTTGACCATAATTTAAATTGCATTGCAAGCAAGAAAACTCTTGACCTGGATATGGTTGGTGAAGTGTATCATCTCACCTAAGCGTTGCGTTGTTGGTGTTCTTATTGCGACTTGTAAGCTAACACAAATATCCTCGTCTAATACTCAAAAAGGAAAAGTGCACGAATTATATGCTAGTATACATGCTGTAAATAAATCTGGTACAAATGTTCTTAAATTATCAAAAAGAAAACAAAATCTCCATTACCAGTTAGATCTTATGGAAAAGTTGGGCTGCTAAATGCTGCCTGGTCTTGATCACTAGAAAGAACCTCTCGATGGATATCTTCACTTTTAATTCCATCTCCAAGCTGAGTCTCAATGATCCGTGTGCAATTGTAATCAAGTCCTTTCTACCAACTAATTGCTTGAGTGAAACTGGGAACAGGAATCTAGGTAATGCATACATACTTCAACACAAAAGAGTAGTATGTGATTTACAATGAGTACTAAATTACCTGTGGAGGTGGCAATAGCACTTTGATTTGCCAAGAGTGGTTCTCAGGATGGGGCAAAGATCTCAGCTTTTGTAGATAATGCTCCAGAGTTTGCGAATTCTCGTCTATCTTTTCACTGGCCATTGTATCTTCAGCCAGTTTTATTGCTGCCTTATGAGACAGCTCAAACTTATCTCCGGCGTACTGCAGCTGCCGAGCAGTGTCTTCCTTTCCAAGCGATAAAAGAGCAATAATCAGGGACTTGAGTTCACATTGAGCACCGGCAGTTAGAGACATTCCCTTCATATGCTCCACAAGTGCCATCTCCTCTCCAGGGCTGCAGCATTCATAAGTTTCATATTGGATAAGGAAAATAAAGAAGAAAAAGGATATCAAATGTAATAATCAAGTCAATTCTAAACTCTCTCTCTGGGATCATTCGACAAATTCCTCTTTCATTTTACTATGGTCCCAATAGGTGGATGTGCAAGAAAATTCTATAGAAAGAAAGAGGGTTTTCACATATTACCTTCCTGCGCGTATTTTTCCACCCTTCTGTCCTCTCGCTGCATGTGCTTTACTGGCTTTGCTTGAGGTGAGGGAAGAACGAGAGGTCCTCAATGTCCTGTTGAGTTAGAAGACAATCGAATGTGAGGCTATCCAGTGAATATAACAAACAACCGACTATTATAAGAATGGCATAACTATTGATGCAGCAAGAATACCGATTTACTTCTAACAGAAGTTATGCTACTTTAGATCTGAGTCCTGCTATGCAAGAAACTTTAACAATAGTTCTTTTAGAGATTTATAAGAGCAGCACTTAAATAACAACAGCTGTTACGCAAACAACTTCTTTGACTATATCTAAACCAATTGTAGTGCATAGAGTCAGGTAAGTAAAGGGTTCCACATGGAGAAGGCAGGAAGTGATTTTTAGGTACAAAGTTAGTTTCCGACTATAATAAAAAAAATAGATTGTTCAGCAATTGAATTGGCTCTTTTGTTCACAAAGATGAGAAAGTTGAAAGCAGCGAAAGGATAAACATATATTGTGGGTTTGTACACTCATGCCCCTCTCTCCATCCCTTGTCTTGTATACAGTTCACCTGATTTTTGCTTTGATTCTTAATATATTCTCTACAAGGACTGCATTAGAAATAAATAATTAGGAATGGGAGATTATACCTTGTAGTATATGCACTCATTCCACTGAAACTACTTGTTTCTGAAACAATATCATACTCAGCATCACTCATTGACTTGTCCTCCAACTGAATTTTAGCAGTAAGCACCAGCCTTCTCTGACGCACAGCCAAATAGCGGGCCAAGTATTTTCCTAACTTTTCTGATCCTTCCTGGTATTCAGATATCAATGTGGACGCGCACTCCAAGGCTGCATCTCTGACATCAGTGACTAGATCCTCCCTTCCATGCATATAGGCAATTCTAAGAGCCTCTTCCCATTTGCGTGCCATTATATAATAACGAACACCTCTAACAAAATCCTTGCAATACTCAAGTGCAATTGTGGCAGCCTCTGCTGGCTTCCCAAGTTCTTGAAATTCTTCACAGAGTTCATTTGCTAGTTGAAGAATTTCTTCTTTTCCTAGCTTTAGAATTGCAGCTACTGTAAGAACACATTTCCAATCACCACAAGAACGATATGCCTTCAAAGATTTCTGATACGAGGAACAACATAAATAAGTTGTAGCAGCATCTTCAAAGCATTTTGCAGCATAAAGATGGTCACCCCATGCCTCCAGAATCTGCCTCTTCTTGGCAGGGTCAGTGAACAGTTGAAGGCCGAGGGAAAAAAGTTCAGGATTACTATTCAACAGATTCATGCAATCTTCGTGATAATCATCACCTGCTGAAACAATATGTTTAAGGGCACTATCATATCTGTTCAGTCTTAGATCAATCTTATACCTCATAATCACAGGAGACAAGCATTCCAGTCCTTTGAGAAAAGGAAGGAACTCTTTTGGATCTTTCTGAGAGTTCAAAGCAACAATAGCTGCAAGATTCAGATCATACAATCCTAAAGCAGCATCATAAACAGCTTCTGGGTCTGTCAACCATAATAGATGCTTTAGAGATTCTTCAGCAGAGGGATATAGTTTTCTCCTAGCATCATCTGCACCCAGAAGTTCCAATTCACGAATGACTTTTATTCTGTTAAGTGCTTCCTCCAATGCAGGAGGCTCAGTACGAGCTAGAGTGGTCAATATGCAGAGTTCTCTTGCTGGAGTTTCCTGTACTTGTTCCTCGAGAGCCTTACGAACTGCTGTCAGCACAGAAGAAACCTTGCTCTCTTTGCAATCACTGGGAGAGTTATCTGCATATTCAGTTGAGGTTTCATTAGGCAGAGATATATAAGTCTTGTACAATGTATTAATGACATTCTCCTTCTTGACTGCACAAATGAATTCTGTGATATGGCCAAGATTATTAACTTGACTAACAAACTCTGCAGCTGATTTAACAAAAGCTCTCCATCCACAATAGTCAACAAGGACATTAAAATCTATCCTTTGTCGTCTTACCATGACCATTGCATCTCTAAAACGTCTCTGGACCAAAGCATTAATAATTGACACAAGAACTAGTTTTCTGGGGTAGATACATTCTAGGTTACCCCTACAAGTTTGCAATAAGGCCGCAGCTTCATCCCCATGGAGAACACCAATCAACTTTGCACCTTTCTCCCATATAGTCACATGGTCTTTGCCTTCTTCTTCTTTATTATGATTACTACTGTAGCTATCAATTTTTACTTCCATATTTCCACATAAGATGTCATTTATATTAATAATAAACAAAAGATCCTGTTTACTGGTAAAAAGCAAGTGTGCCACCACTTGCTCAGCAGATCCAATTGTGTTACAATAAAATGCAAAGCTGCTGCAACTGCTGGTCAATGTTCTCTTGCCCACATGCAACCTACCATTGTCATCAAGCCCAAAAAGCAGAGGTCTAGCAACACCTTTAGCATGACAAAGAACTGCTTTCATCGAAGGGCATGAGGATGGAAATTTATATTCAGAATCAAGCTCACTAAATTGCAAGCCTGTAGGTATTCTCAAGGAACCCGTATTTGAAGAGTATTCCACAACATTTCCTCCACTAAACTGAATAAAGGCTGAACATCTCTTTGCAGGGTTAGGAACAATACAAATTACTGGGCCATCTAGAGAGACTGTCTTGGTCACTTTTGCTTGCCAACCTGAAGAACTCACTGAACCAGGCAAAGAGTCCTCGGAGCATACAAGTTCAATCTCATGCAAAGAAAAGCAAGAGGTCCTTTTCTTCTGTTGATGATCAACCACAGTATCAATCATTGATGCTGTTGAACAATAATCAGCACAACAACAAGATACACTAAGCAGAAGATGTGAATCTAACCAAGTGAGATGTGTAAAGCTCTCCATTCTTGAATCAGAATGACAAACTTCTATGCTGAACTGGCTGCCTTCAAATTGGTCCCAAGTATCTGTCTCAGGAAGTTCCACCACACACAAACTGCCATCAGAGAGAAATGCAGCCAAATGACTTTTTGAGCTCTTAGAAACAAAAGATATATCCCTAACAGAACTCTGAAATTTGAGGTTAAACAAAGCCATTGGAGGTGGAATGAGAGATAGAGCTAGAGGAGTCACTAGTATGTTGGAGTCATCAATAACTAATGCAGTTGAAGTCTCAGTGACAGCAGAAGTCCAAGCGAACTTGTAGTTCATGATATGCCCGCCTAGTGTCCAACAAACCAGATGTAGTGGCTTTGTTGGGTCCCAAGTGAACTTCACTCCCTCTTTCTTTGAGTATTTTATTTCTTGTTTTAAGTACCAATGGTTGTTGCTACAACACCAAATTTTGATAGCATCATACTGTGAACAAGTAACAGAAGCAGCTAGAAGTTCTGAATTGCAATTCCATTTTAAGATCTCAATTGCTGCTTCCACTGGCTCGCCAATGGGAAAAGAACTTCTCTCCAGACCGTTTTTCTCAAAGAAAACCACAAGAGGACATTTGCTTTCTGCCTTCTGGTCATAAGCAGCAGCCACCTTAGCCCCACTTGGCATCCAATCTAATGATGCTCCCATAAAAGCCTTGGGCTCTGAAGTAGAAAGCAACATTCCAGATTCACGTTCCCATATCATAAGCTTTTTCAGGCAAGCAGAATTGTCAACTCCACCAAGAGTGGCAAAGTACTTTCCATCACCTCGCCAAGATATGGGGCTTTGTGTCTGACTACTGGAAGGACCATCAGGGTCATCTGCGAGCACACCCTATGAACAAACATATTCAGATATGCATTTTGCAGAATAACGAATTAATGTTTCCACCAGATATTGATACTGTTATTCATCCAATGAGGTAACTATGTGCAATTAAATTCACTAACTCACACGTAAGAACATTAAAACACTTGGAACTAAAAACCTTGGAGGGGTATGATATGGTTTCTCACCAGCAAATACAAAACAACAACATGAACTATGTTTCTTAGAAATGCAACTATACAACTACATACTCCACTAGAAAAGGTAAGGATTGTTAAGTACTAAAAGAAGATGAGTAGTTTTACCATGATGAAAATTTGGCTGGTAAACATGCTTGCATGACTGTGGCCATGCTTGGTGGAGATCAAATCCTGATTCCCCAGTTATGAAGACAAAAACAATTATAGAAAAACGGGTGATAAGACTTGACTTACATTAGAAATTTGGGCATCAAGACCAGCTTCATACAATACTTCCCAATCATGTGTCATGACCAATAATTGCCCTAACCCAGCGGTTACAGAAAGAAGAGCTCCATCTGGGCTAGAAGCAATGCCCGTAACACCACCCTCAACTCTCCCAACAACTTCAGTTGCTTTATCATCCACATTATACAGTATTAGGCAACCACTTGAAGATCCGATTATTAATGCCTCCTTCTCCATTAGATAATCCATCGCAACGATGTTTTCACCAGGTTCTAAAGTAACTTCCTCAGCTTCTGAAGCTAAAAGAGCATTGCTCCAAGGAGTTCTTTTCTGTACAGACAAAACAGTCAGACAAAGAACATGGTTGTTCTGTAGTTAAAATTGTCACCCAGAAACAAGCCTGTAAGCATTTCGATACAAAGCAATATCTTTTCAGAAAATTTGTTACCTAGGGCCTAATTCTTGCGGGGAAAATTCAAATGTTGGACCATATAAATTTAACTCGTGTATTCACACTGTTTTTATTTGTGTGATAATAGACTATCAAAAACTACAATTTTCCAAAAACTTGAAATTATCTCCATATATTCGTTCTTTGTCACTAAATCTAGCACGATTCTCCCACCCTTCTTAATAGCCTTCTTTTTTTGTGTGCATTTCATGGCATTTGTTGTTAGTTATGTATTTAAAATTCTCTCTCTTGCGTACCACCAACGATAATTCATATTCTAATATTTATAACACAGAAACAACAAAAATTAAACAAAGAATAAAAAATTCAGAAAAACACTATGCTTACTTCCGACGACGAAGGGAGGTGAAGGGTGTAGATGAGATTAGCCGAGGAAGCGAAGAATACACGGCTGCGCTCGATGTCGAAGGCAGAGAGGATAATGGTTTCGCCCTCGAACTGGAGATCGAGCTGGAGCGAGAGCTCGCTCACGAGCTTTAGGTTCTTCATCCCCGCCTTGGCTGTGGAGGAGAGCGATAGAAGAGCTTTGGAGAAGAAGGGAAGAGGCGAAGAGCAGAGGAAGAAGAAAAGGTTTTCGTGCTCGGGAGTCGGGAGTAGGGTTTAGGAGGATCGAATACTAACGGGTATTCCCACCCACTCGGCCCATTCGCGTGCAGTCCAATCCTCTTGTTATGGGCCGGGCAGAAAATAAGATCCGATAATTGATAGATCCAATTAGGATATCTTTTTCCCCCAAATATCATTATATTTTTTTTTAAACAAATTTTATTGTTCAAGAAGTCTATAAGTTATAAATAGTTTGGAGAATTCCTTGATGTAAAAATATTTAAGGCCTCATGGTATATTAGATAATAAGTTTACAACTTGTTCGGCCCTATTCAATCTAGGTATATAAAGGTTTATTATTGCGTTGAGCCGTTGTACAACTAAATTATTTATCTAAGCCAAATGTTATTGAACCAATAGTCTATGTTATTGAACCAATAGTCTAAGTCTTAAGTATATTAGGAAGCACTCAAAATTTAAGTTTTGTAACCGGTTAAATAGGTGATTATTTATTTCTTAGTTTTTTTAGCATATAAATCCTCATTTTATAATTATATTATTTTATACTTTTATAATTATATTATTTAGTAATTTATCAAATAAAATACATATATACTCTTAACTAAGACTACATATATAACGGAACAAATGTATTTTTATTTTTTATAGTTAATTTGATAAAAGTTTAATTAAATTTTACTTCTTTAATTATTTTTTAAATTATATATATATACGTAATTTAACTTTTTTTTAACTTATATATTAATTTTTAATGTAATGTAATGTGACTCAGGATGATAGCTTGAGTCTCGATAAGAAGGACTTAGACTCAGAGGAGGAGTCAAAGGTGGCTAGCTAAGGAGGAGGAGGTAGAGTCTGAGCTAATGAAAGGGATTGTAATTTAAGAATTAGAGTTTATCATTATATATATTGAGTCTATCGAGTTGAGCAAAAACAAGTCGGCTTCAATTTTGCTCGATATTAATTTTGAATCAAATTCGATGGCTCAAGCTTGACTCATCTCTAACCTAATCGAATTAAACTCAAGTTTTAGCAGAGCCGCTCGTTTATTTTTTTGGCAGCTCTATGATAAAGTGCAGTTTCTTCGAACTATGTAATTCTTCGTTTGAGCCAATGAAAATTTCTAATCGCAATTAAGTTTACGAATCCAACTATGGTTTGTTAAACAAAATCTCTGGCGGTTCCAAAAAGCGCCAGCTGTCCCAATCAAGATCCAGGTCAGACTACCACCACCACCGGCAGAGACGAGACGACATCCCACTAACCACTTCTGCGGATCTCCCAACTTCATCTTATTCCTCGTCATTCTCATAAATTAGTAGGGGTATTTTCGTCATACTCCGTTATTTCACACGCCTGAACCCGTGTTCAAACACGTTTCCTTTCCATACCTCGTGTCGGCGAATCCCCTATTTTTCTTCGGCTCCCTCCCCCCTCCTCTTCCATCTCCCTATCCCGAAAAAGAAAAATTTTCCCGATCTCGTGAGATCCAGATCCGATGGCCGCGGCCTCTCGCCGGCTCCGCGATCTCCAATCCCAGGCGGGGAACAAGACGTGCGTGGACTGCAACCAGAAGAACCCCCAATGGGCCTCCGTCTCCTACGGCGTCTTCATGTGCCTCGAGTGCTCCGGAAAGCACCGCGGCCTCGGCGTGCACATCAGCTTCGTCCGCTCCGTCACCATGGACTCGTGGTCCGAGATCCAACTCAAGAAGATGGAGTCCGGCGGCAACGACCGCCTCAATTCCTTCCTCTCCCAGTATGGCATATCCAAGGAGACCGACATCGTCGCCAAGTATAACTCCAACGCTGCCGCCGTGTACCGCGACCGGATCCAAGCCCTTGCTGACGGCCGGTCCTGGCGCGACCCCCCAGTCGTTAAGGAGAGCTTGAATTCCTCGCGGAAGCCGCCCTTGGCTGCCGGATCGGGCAAGAGCTCCGGGTGGGACAGCTGGGACAGCGATGAGTTCCGGCCATCGCAGCCGACCTCGTCAGATATAAGGAGGAACCAGTCGACAGGGGATTTTAGGGCGGGGAGATCAGGGCAGCAGCCGCCAAGATCCAGATCGACGGAGGATATCTACTCGCGGACGCAGTTGGAGGCATCTGCGGCGAATAAGGAGAGTTTCTTCGCGAGGAAGATGGCGGAGAATGACTCGCGGCCAGAGGGGCTGCCGCCCTCACAGGGCGGGAAGTATGTTGGATTTGGATCGACGCCAGCTCCGGCTATGCAGCAGAGCAATCCGCAGGGCGATGTGCTGCAAGTCGTTTCTCAGGTGAATTTTTGCAAATAGCTTTGAGTGCAGTTGAGTTTATTCAAATCAGATAAGGAAATGACATTCAGTCAAATTTCTATAAGATTGGGATTTAGATTAATGAGAAGATGAGTTTATTAAATTCTCATTTCTGACTATGATATCATATTAGAGGATCTGTAGATATGCAGGGGAGTTTTCCCTTGCCCCAATGTTGGGGATTGTGTTGGAATTGTTACCGCTTTAGGGAATGAGGTGAACATATCTAATGTAACCTACCGATATAGGATCTCTGCATCTCTGTTTGTTTATTAGAGGCGGAATACTGATCATAGTCAGAAATTAGGGCCCATGACAATGGTCAGATAGAGCTCTTCTATTTCTCAGGATGAATGACTTAGACTGATTTTGCCGTACTTATTCTATGACTATCAAATTATCAATTGTGAGAGTAACTGTATATATTTGTTTCACACAAAATCTTATTTTCGTATTTCTAAAGTCGAGTTCTGTTACTTTTATTGGTTGGCCATGCTAACATCTGTATCGCATGGAACTTTATTTAACCAATTATTAACCCATGGAAGAAAACTGCTTACTATCATCTTTTCTGCTAGGGGTTTGGCCGTCTTTCACTTGTAGCGGCCTCTGCTGCTCAATCTGCTGCAAATGTTGTCCAAGTAGGCACAAAGGAGCTGCAGTCTAAGGTACTTGGAGTTTACTTATTATTAATCCTACAGTAGTTTTGAAATTAATGTTATTTCATAGCATCAGAATCTGAATTGTTTCATGTCTCGGCATGTCCTAAAATGCCTAATTATAAAGAACCATATATTGAAGTATCTTCTCCCATATATCAAACAACTATAATTGCAATGAGTTGTTCTATTCTCTAGGATTATATATTTGAGATATTTTGATGCTTAAGCTATAGTGCTTGAATATGACACTTGAAATGTAAGCATTGTAGACACTATAGATCGCATCCGGTATCTTAGATATGTTTATCGAGTTCATACTTGCATTTTAAGCTAGCTTGGAATTCATTTTGAGCAGATGTAAGTTTCATTCTTTCCTTTTTATATCGAATTTTTTATAACAGTGATAGGGAGAGATCCTTCTTTAAATATGTGATTCAGCAAAGAATATTGATTTGAAGTTTTTCTCTCTCCAGAAATTGTAATTTTGCTCTTGCATGCGACCGTGACTTGCTAGAAATGAGAGATTTTACCCTTGACCTAGGGCTAGCTAGAAAGTTCCATCTTGTACTCTTGACCTGAGCCTAGCTTGTAAGTTTCAGCTCATTTGTCTAGCAAGTTCAATCTAATTCGTTTGGGCTCCATTTTCCATCAAATTAGGATTAATACCCCATCAGTCCTATGGTAAAGATGATAACAAAGAAACAAGCTGTAAACCTGATGTTGTCCTTGAGTTTACGCCAGGATAATTTGGACCTTTAAAAAGATTAAAATGCTGCATATTAAATACTGTTTTTTATTTGTTTTTTGGTGAAGCTCAAGTAGAATCTTTCTTCTAATTGTGAGTATGCTTAACTGATAGTTTTCTTATTATTAGCTCCTCCAATTGCAGAAGTGTGATAGGATAATTTTTTTCCCCTTGTTGAGCAGGATGGCCAGCTTATTTCTTACAATATCTGTTCATTTCCTGCTTTACTTTCATGTTGCATACAACTTATGTGAGGTTTGCGATAGTTGAGATTTGATCCTGCTAATAATCTTCTCTAAAATTGGGTATGCAATAGTCCTTAATAGAAATTCTGGGTAGCATTTTGTAGATACCCTAAAAAATGTGGGGGAAAATACCTGCAGGTGGGATTACTTTTACATTTCTTTTCTTCTTAAAATCATTTTGTTTTACCACTGGAATGCATTTCAGAACCGATGCATGGCTTGATGCAGATGAAAGAAGGTGGCTATGACCAGAAGGTCAATGAAACCGTAAATGTGGTTGCTTCAAAAACTACTGAGATTGGGCAGAAGACGTGGGGGATAATGAAAGGTGTAATGGCAATCGCGTCGCAGAAGGTTGAGGAATATACCAAAGAGGGCATCAGCTGGAAGGGCGACGACTGGCAACCCAAAGAGACCGAGAGAAATGGACACTATCAAGAATTTAGACAAGATGGTTGGAACAACTCTGATGATAATTCTCAGAGAAATTACAATTCTGTCAACTCCTGGGATGATTGGGATGACAAAGGGAGGAAGGAAGAGCCCAGCAAGGCAAGCCAGAGCAGCGAAAGCTGGGCCGGGTGGGACGATGCAAAAGACGATAGCTATGACAACTACAGCCACTATTCTTCCAGTAAGGGGAACAACCAGAGTGGAAAATCTGGCTCTGGATGGACTGAGGGTGGCTTCCTTTGAAGTTGGTTGCCTTCTAAATCTCATTTCGATTCTAAAGTATTCTTATGACAAGATTCTTGTGTGTTTATGCTGGCTCTATTATTGATAATTCAACACTAAACTTTTTCTCAATATTTGGTACTGTATTATTTTTGCAACTGTGATGCTCAGTTATACATTTCTGTTGTCGAATTATGATGTTAATTTAGAAAACAATTTTTATAGCTAATTGTATCCTATTCTTTACTGTCTGCTTGTTTGAGTAATGCTTTTTCTTCCACCTTATTTTACTGGTTGGAAATCTATATGATGGCATTTACTTTGAGTTCGGGGCTGGCCTCTCTGAACTTGCTTAGGGACTCTTAGTTTATATTTTAACAAATTTAATAATAGTAAACATTTTTATTTTTTCATATAACACCAAAGTAATAAGAATATCCATAATTTAAGTCATTTCTTATATATATATATATTTAATCTGTCTTCAAAATAAATACATTTAAAAAATAAATAAAACTTACTAAATCTGAAATATCTTATATGGTGTTCATGAGATTGTATGCTTGAGTGCTTCTAAGTCTATAAACTGTTGTGAGCTAGTAATAACTTTACCTTTTGTACTAAAGTTTGCAATATCGAAAGCTTTTTTTTTTTTTTTTAATTAAAAAAACTTTACATGCGAATTTATAATCTCGCAAGATTCTTTATATATAAAAAAAAATCGTAACTGCATGAGAGCTTAAAAAAAGAAGAAGATAATAATAATAATTAAAAAGGGTAATAATTGTATGGGGTTTAGGGGCACACAGGAAAAAATTGGTAACCATAAGCTATGCAGGCCCCTTAGTGGCTTCCATATCTTAAAAGCTCCTGGAGCTATCTAATATAAATACCATAAAAATATTAAAGGGTCATCTTACTCCTAGTAATAATTTTTTTTATAAAATAAAGGTAAAATGGTATCTCAAATTGTTCGTATGGCAATTAGACGGAATCAGAATATTACGAAGGTTTTACTTAACTAAAGAGAACTAATATGCCACCAAAAATAATGTGAAAATTGGCGATGGTTATCGACGTGGTTTCGATAAAAGAGGCCGGCCAGTTGATGAGTTGAATGCGAGTACAAGTTTGGGCTTGAGTTGGTCTGGCCTGGCCCCAATCCTAGCCGAATCAATAATATCTATCACTAAGTTTCCGCGCTTCCATCTGATCTTGGCCTAATCACAACCGTCCGCGTCCGCGTCGGCCTCACGCCGACACAGCGATGCAACGAGTATATACCATTACAACGTTTATCATCAATACGCGCTTTCCATCTTCTTCTGTCCTTTTATTTATTTATTTATTTATCAATTCCATTTTCTCTTCCCTTACCCCACCTCTCCTCGAACCCCAAACCCCTCTCCACTTCTCCTCTGTCGAAACCCTAGATTTCCATCTCCTTCCCCCAGTTCTATCGGTCCGCGATGTCGAGTGCCTTGGATATGTCCCTCGACGACATCATCAAGAGCAACAAGAAGTCCTCCTCCTCCACCGTCTCTGCCGCCGGTAGTGGTGGCGGCGGCGGCGGAATCCCTCGGGACCGCCGCCGGTCTGCCGGATCAGGTCCCACACGCCGGTTCCCCAACCGATCTGGGAATCGCCCCGCTCCTTACTCCGTGGGGAAGGTATCGTTTTAGGGCTTCGATCGGATCCGATCCTTAAAAGTCCGATATCGATCTCCGCCGATTGATCTCGTCGGGGCTCATCTCTTGCCTCCTCCTCTTCGATCTAGGGTTTTCTCACTTGATGTACCGATCCAGGCTCCGGAGTCAGCGTGGCAGCATGACATGTATACGGATCATCCTGCTCCTGCGGGTAGGGCGTCGGCGATCGAGACGGGGACCAAGCTTTACATCTCGAATTTGGATTATGGAGTCTCCAACGAAGACATCAAGGTTTTTAGCTTTACCTTCGCATACTTTTATTTTATTTTATATATAATCTTTTGTTTTCAACGTCACTTTAGACCTTGGAATAGTTTATACGAATGGTATTTGGAGATAGTATTTCATCCTTGATGTATGTTCGTTATCAATGGATGCATAACATCTTCTCGCTGGAGAATATTAATGTAAAAGGTCTATCCACAAGTTTTTAGTTTGTACGACATGCTAAAATTCCGCATCTTGTGTTCTCTTAGAAGCTATTTTAGGGTGGAGTTTATGGTTGTTGTGATTGCTTGATGGATCTAGAAGTTTCGCTTTGTAAGACCCAAGTACTTTTTTTAGCAGCTTTTCACATGGTGCTTAATTCTCTCTCATTGTACAAAACATACTGTGTCATCTATGCCTTTGTCTTGCTTTGTAAGTTTACTTCATGAATCCACAAGGAAATGCATGGGATCTCTAAAACGTTTTTTGAGTTCTTATACTAGTTGATCTTCTAGTCACCATTGTGCAAATAAAATCTAGATACAGTGCATGTATTCAATTTTATATAGTATATCATGTTTGTAGCTAGTCAAATTGTCAACCACTACTTGTTTACTTCATAAGTTACCTGGCATAAGTTTCTCAAGAATTTGCTTTTTCCCTTTTTTATTTGTCCTGTCTTTCTTTTCTACCTCCAGATGCAGTTACTTTCCCCTATCTGGTGGTGTACATTCTGTTTGATTGTAATGCCATTGGTAATTTTGTGCAGGAACTTTTTTCAGAGGTTGGTGATCTGAAGCGCTACACGATTCATTATGATAGGAGTGGAAGATCTAAGGTATTTAATATTCTGTCTCTGATTCATTTGTTTGTTACACTGTCTCTTTCTTATTTTTGAATACTTGTTCTTTGTAAGGGAACGGCTGAAGTAGTATTTGCAAGGCGTGCTGATGCTTTAGCAGCTGTGAAGAGGTACAACAGTGTGCAACTTGATGGCAAGCGAATGCAAATAGAAATTGTAGGAAGAACTATTCCAGCTCCATCTGCTGTGCCTCCAGCATCAAATGGGGTCCATAGGAATTTGAATGGGGCTCCCATGAGGTTTGTAGTTTTAGCCCTTATGTATATGCATGGTTAGTGTTTCTAATATGAGTGCAGATGTTACGCCTAAGTTACGTAAAATTTTTAATAACCATTGATGTGTCATGAGATTTAAATTTGATGTAGTAGGCTCGTAAGTGGTTGAGAATTTGCACATTCCAAATTAAAATTATTTATTAGGAAGACAGGATTTTGTAGGTGAATGTGATGAAATGATTTCTTTGGTAATGATTACTTTCACCTTTTTTCTTATTTTGATTTTTTACTTATATTTTGGATGGAGAGGATGGGAGAATCAAGAAGGCAAGAAGATAAATGAAAGAAGAGAAAAGGAGAGAATGAATAGGAAATTTTGTTTTTTATTTTCTCTCTCCAGTTCCCTCAATCCAGACGGTATTATGTTGATCTATAGGTTGCTGGATGCGTTGGGCAACAAAATATTTTTAACATGATTTTTGTAAGAATTTTTTTTTTTGCTGCATTAACACACTATTCTATCTTAATGTCATTCTTGCTTTCCTGGAAAGGCCTCTTTTTGCACATTATTCAGTCTTATCTGTTATTTCTCATAGTGAGTTTAGTAGATTCTATCTAATTTCAGAGATGGCTTTAATGCTACCCATAGGTAATAGTGCCAATAAAAGACAATGAGAGACCAGCTTGTACTGTACAATTTGTTGAGAGTGAAATGTTCTGCAAATTATTTCTTGGCACCTTGGTAGAGCACAGAATAAGATAAATAAGGAATAGGAAAGGTGGAAATTAGAAAAGAAGAGAGGATTATACTGTTAAATGTGAAATATTTTAAACTGTATCAATATTTGGTTAGGATTGCATATATTGTTATTGCATGTTATACTTGGATAAAGACAACAAGCTTTCAAAAATCTTCTGATTCTCGAGAATAATGTCTAGAACAGTCTGTTCTGGAGTTTCCACCTGATGGCTTCTCGACTTACCAGAAGAGAGAGGCACATGATCAAGAGACATAAAAAATGGAGATACCTGTTGGTAGGCTGAGTTGATAAAGTACAATTAAATCCTCTCTATTTAGGGCTATTTTTTGAGAATTTGTCATATCCCCATATCTGTGTTGTCGTATCTCCATATCCGTATCCGTATCCATTTCTATAGCCGTGCTTTATAGTTTAGGTGTTATATATATATATATATATATATATATATTTATTTCATTGAACCCCTACTGTTAAGTTCCTATTTAATTAGAGCTCCCTGATTTGTTTTATTTCGGGCTTGGTTGTTACAATGACTTCCTTGTAGTAGTGCATATTTTCTATATGTATGATGATTTATTTGTACCTAACATCTTAGGTGCCTTATCTTATATAGTGTAACATGACTCGAATCACCGTTGTTGGCTTTGCGCTTCTGTTTGTTGATGAAACAGATTGTCCTGACTTTCTTGTTCTGACATTGCAATGTAACAGTGGACCTAGAAGCAACACAGCAGGATTGGCACGACGTGGTGGCCGTGGAAGGGGGAGACGTGGTGGACGAGGAAAAGACCGTGCCCCGCCAGTATCAACTACAGATCTTGATGCTGACTTGGAAAAGTACCATGCTGAAGCAATGCAGACCAATTAAGGAGTACTTATATTGCACTACTATCTTGCTTGATGGTGTTCAATAGTTTGTTTAGTTCTAAAGCTGTGCTACTATAGGGAAGGGAAGACAGAATTCTAATTTATCAAGCTTGGTTTTCTTACTGTTAATGCACCTTTGTTTCGACATAGTGCTTGGATTCAGTGGGTACCTGGCAACTGCCTTATCGATCTTTTCGCCTGGTTATTTTTAGTTTCTCTTTCCTTTCTTACTGCGAGACGATTATATACTGGTGTTCCAACCCAGTTAAAGTTGGCGTCCAAGTGGGAATGCAGTGTCAGTGCACATACATGTCAAGATGTCATTATATCGGCCCGACAACTATCACTAGTTGAAGGTATGCACTTTTTCAGTTCTTCTTTTCCCTTGCAGATGCTGTATTTCATTGTTTTTGTAGTTTGTTTCGGACATGTTTTTTGCCTAGCACTTTGAAGGATTATTATCCTGACAAAATGTGTTTCCTATTTGTTATTTAGCAGGTGGGTGCAACTGAATGTCTAGTGAGTGGATCTTCTCACATTTTTTGTATTTTGCAACCTCCAGAACCAATAGCCAGCGACATCCTTATCGACTATTACAGAAGTGATATATGGACTAACACTTGTCATACTGAGTTACTTTGCAATAACTCCATCTTTTGTGAGGTAAACGATGACTGGACTTTTTTCTTGGGCCCACAGTTAACGGGTCAGTCTTTGAAGAGGACTGATGCATTATGCATGCACCAGAGGAGGAACTCTTCTGTTTACCTTTCTCCACTTTGAATTTGTGGCTTCCGTGATGCATAAATATTGTGGGAAGGTTCATGGTATTTTTTTGCTATCTGAAGCCTTGCACATCACTAACTAGCACTGAAGATGGATCATCTAAATGAGCTTATGGATGTGATCAGTGACATCTTTTTGCCAGTTATCTTTTCATATGCCAATTCTATGCCTCGGTCATGGTGGGGACTATTTGATGGCTCCGCTGGTCTTCCTGCCTTGGTAGTTAAAGTTAGTATCCACTATCCATTCCGCAAGGCTGCTGCATTAAGTCGTTACCTTTCTGGTTTTATATACTCTGGTATGTGGCATTCAGTGACTATTTCAGGCTATACCTTTATTTTCGTAAGACAGGACGCAGTCCTCAACGGGAGTAGCATTAAACTGTTAGATATAATTAAATCTTGGCTTGTTTTCTGTTTTCCTACTTACTTCATACAAAAGTTTGGCAAGCCTTTTCGCTGTCCGTTCTGTTCCCGGTTATATTTTACGGTAATATATCATACGTGAATCATGTAGGAAACAATGTTGGAAGAGCAGAATTCGTGAGGTTCCTTCTGAGCGAAATGTGGGGGCAATGGAATCTTTGGCAATTCGTAAAGTTCCTTGTGAAATGATTGCCTGAACTACTATGAAATAGAATGAGATTTATGGGGTTTTGAGTACTTGTGATATTTATTGAAATGGATCGGTGCATAGATCTGGATGATATAAACAGCATAAATAATTATCTGTTTTATTCGAATTTAGATTTGCTCGGATAAATCATTCATATCATTCTAATGTGCTTAAGCTGTGTCGGGAATGGCACCGGTACGAAGAAAAATATAACAAATACATCTCGCAATATGGTCCAAGGCTATCTTTAGAACAAGTACAAGTATTTTCGGCCACCACAAATAAAATAATAAAAAACGGAATCAGCCCCCAAACGTTTGAACTCGTCTCTACAGGTTTTACTGGGGCAATTTGCGCTGGAGAGAGTTTTGTTTAAGCCACTTTAAAAGCATCATTTTGAGGTAGGAATGATGAAACTGTACGCCAGATAAGTTTAAGAAGCTACGAGCCAGGGAAGTAGAAATATACACACAAGGAACTAGATTTTAGATACAGCCCTAGGTACATGGCACGACTTCTCAGGTCTCATCCGCCAAATACTCTGCTTTAAAGCACACGATATTTTATTATGCATCAGCAACGACAGAGGATTTCCTTTCTTCACTTAAACTCCCGTTCATCCATCTCCTCAGCATCTCCAATGCTGCCTTGGGCTGATCCATCGGAACCATGTGGCCAGCATCATGTACCTGGCGAGATACTCATTAAATCAATACCCTCACTGAAAAAACTGCTAACAACCCTGGAATTATTGATCTAGAAGAGCCTCATATATGGAAATAGATGCAGTAAGTATATATATAAATAACCCATCATATATTCCCCATTCCCCCCAAGGACCACATATTCTCCTGATTTACAGTTATGACCTCTTAACCAATTGTCATCTCCGGCTCATACAAGCCAAGAAAATGAAGAACTCCAAAGGAGCTAAGGAACGACATAAGAGGATAAAATTTCCCCCACATCTAGGGAAGTACTCACCTTGAGGAAACTCAGGGAGCCATATGCTTTAAGCAGTCCTGCCTCCTTGCGATCGACAGTGAATGGCAACATTGGAGCTTTAGCAAATATCTGGTGACCTGACCACTCCATGGAGTTGACCCACCTAAAATTTCCTGTACAAAAGGAAGGTGCCAATTAATTATCTAACCTATTATAACGTATAGGCACTGTCAAACATATCATTAGCTTCCAAATATATGGTACCTAGAACAATATAGGTAGACTTTTCAATAGCGAGAAATTAAAGTGCCCAATGCGCTTGAAATTGGTTGTCTTTTTCTTCCTGAGTTACAAGTCTAACCTGACCTTTCTGCAATCTCATAATTTTTGTTTTCTCACTAAATGTTTCTACAGAAGAAGTGCCACAAGAGCTAGCTGATAAAAATTTCCATTTATGTAGAAATTACAACTAAATGGAAGATCAAGTTACAACTTACCCAGCCAGTTGCATATTAGGTCATATTCACCAGCATACACAAGCAGTTTGATACCATCATCAACTAGCGCGGGGATGCCCACTTCCAAATTTTTCATCCAGTCCGTCAGCATTGCTTCATAAACGAGAGGATTGCATGATACAAACTTTCTATCACCAACACCAAGAGCTTTCCTCACAGACTTGTCATTTAAAAATTTCTCCATGTTTGAGAAATCATAACAGAGGCTACCCTCACATTTTCTCCTAATATCATAATACTGAAGAGGGCTTGTATTAGAAAATGAAGATGCTAATTAATATGCAAGAGTCAACCCTGAAAGAAGTGGACCACGTACATTGATGTCTCCAGCGAGAAGCAAAATGGAAGTAAAGATGGAATTACAAACAATATAAGAAGCAATGCATGGTATTATCCCAGAAGAACCTGCAACAGTCCGTTTGACTATATTAGTTATTCACTAGAAGATGTAATTCATGTCAGATTAAATATGTCTTGATTCTTTATCAAGTCAAAGTTTTATGTCATGCCATGCAATGTAGTGAGATATCAAATAGTGATAAGGAGAATGATTACCACATAGTTTAATTCCAAGATTGCAGAGAGGATATATTTTGTTAATGCTGGTGTATGCTTGTTTGCCAATAATGCCCATATCTAGTGCATAGTCACCATATGCACCATATTGAATTGCAGGATCAGTCAATCCATTACCAATAGCAAAACCCTACACAAAAAGGAAAACGAAACAGACACTAGTTACAATCTGAAATTTTATTTGTTTTCTTCTTCGCTCCTGAGAGAGGAGCAGTAACCAGTTCATATCTCCATCTCTCTCTTTTTCTATATATAGAGGAAATGATGGAATTTTGGAAATTCAGAATACACTCTAAAGAAATTATAAGGTGGAAGTCCACTAGCTGAAGTTATAAGATAATTATAAGGTGGAAGTTCAGTAGCTGAAGTGCTAAGCTATTATTTTAAGAGATGTCCCACACATAATAATGTTGTAGTTCACCTTTAGATTTATATGATACCCCTGCATCTCCTTGTTTCCTCTGTATACTCTTTCAGCAGCAGCAGGAATATAGTGCCCTGCATATGATTCTCCAGTTATGTAGAAGTCATTCTTCAAGTAATCTTGATGCTCTTTAAAGAAAGCCTGGAGATGTACAAGAATGTTAAGTAGCTAAATCTTAATGGGCAGTCTAAGACTAAACGCAGGTAGCAATTGAAAATGAACTGTTACCTGTAAAAAGTCATATAAATCATCTGCTATACGCTTCTCCCCGTATCGGATGTCACGTAAATCTGTACTATAACTAAAGCCAGTTCCAGTGGGCTGGTCAACAAAAATGAGATTTGATGCCTGGAGAACAGATGAAATTTAATTATCCTCTGGTGCAATATACAAATCTAATTGTCAGTAGATGCATTCAGATATGGCACAAATATTATACGGAGAATACGAGATTCTAATTATACAAAAATCAGATGAAATTTATACACCAACAAGAGTCAAAGACAGAGGTCTTGTAGCTGAGGCATTTCAGCACCATGTACATATAAGGATGTACACTATAAATCTGTAAACTGAATTCTCCAACTATAGCATTTTGGTAGACATCAGAAGGCTACAAATTTAGTTCACTGATCATGTGAAAGAAAATTTGTCATCAATAAGCGATATCTCATTCATGCTGCTACATGGATTGTGTTCCGTTGGGATTTTCCTATCTTAAAGTAAATACAATTCTCTCTATGTCAGAATTTCACTACCTACCTATGAATGAAAGAGTTTGGTCCTTGATGTGGCAAATATTAGAAGCACCAAAAAAGAACTTGTAGCAAAATCGATACCTTGTCCCATCCATAATCGTTCCAAATAAGTGACATGTTATCTGCAATTTTAAAAGGACCATTTTCATAAAACAGGGCCAATTCACTGCTGCATCCAGGACCTCCAGTGAGCCAAATAACTACTGGATCACTACTTTTTCCTCGGGATTCGAAGAAGAAGTAGAACATCCTGCAGATAGTCAGAAACCACTTTACAACACTAATAATGCCATCCATGATGCCTTAAAAGCAAAATATTTACTGATCAAAGTAGGTGCATAGTATCATCCTCTCAAAAGACAATCAAATTGCTTCTGGTTATAGATAGAACAGACAAATCAGGGTTGTAGTGAAATGTGAGTCATGTCAGCCACAAGATCACATCTCTACGCACAATAAAACTAGGGAAACTAGTCAGTGCTACCAATGAGCATATACTCTTTCCAGTTACGATAAGCTAAAATGAAACCATTTGAGCATTGAAGCTGATGAGAAATTCTTTATTACTTACAAAATGAACAAGATGTCTAACGAAATGGAAATGCCAAAATCTATTAGGAAATAATAAAAAAGAACAATCATGTCGCTACTTCAGGGCCCTCCAAGAGAGAAGTTGGTCTTCAAGCGTTGATGTGAACGAATAAAATTGTACTCTAGGTGCACAGCAAACGTATATCCTAAATTGCAAACAGACTAACGTACTATTCTTAACACCCGGTATCGTCATATCTTCCACCTAAAATTCACCACATCTATGCTCTAAAAGATATATTTACACATGAACACATGATTTATCCAGTATCTTTCTACTCTGTCGAATAATATTACACAATAGGAATTTCTACTAGAATTCAACTCGATTATTCAAACCAAAAGATTCGAGGCACAGACAACCGCTACCCTTTTCCTGTAACGTACCAAAAAAGGAAATCTATACGAAGTCCGTACTTATTTCATCTATAACAGACAAATTTGGACCACAATGGATGAATCTAATCCAATTATCTTCGGAATTAAACAAGAGAGATCAAGGATGAAGCTAATACTTAGCAGCGTGCGAGTGCTCGAGGCGATAGTATCCGGCATGATGCCCTAGCTGCTCGATCGGTATCTCCGATCCCATATCTCCGAGAATCCGGAGATCAAGCCGCCGCTCCACGAGGCGAGGGCTCGAGGGGTCTTCGCCGACTTCGCCATCTGCTTCAGCTTCTCGTATCCCCGGAAGGAGGTTGAGATCGCGGATAAGTTCCTCCGCGAACCGGATAGGGCTTCGAGAATAAGTCCGGCGAGGATAAGGGGAAGCGCTTATCCTATAAGGGAGGAGGAAGACGAGGAGAAACGATAGGGAAACGATTCGGCGCACGACCATCGCGAAGGTACCGGAAATGGAGTGAGGACAAAATTGGTATTGGGTTTAGAGATAGTTATAAGGTAAGTATGAGCTTAATGGGCTTTTTAATTAGTGGCCCATTGGATATAATATGGGCTTAATATTTGGGCTTAGTTGACCAAAAAAATATATATATAAATAATGATTAAGGTTTTTATTTTCTTTTTCTTTTTTCATTCTCGCTTGTGTGGAGGAAAAATTATTAAAAGTTAGTGTTTGGTCAAAGTAATTAACCATAAAAAGAGGATCCAGAGTCCGGAGAGAACTCAAATTTTTGGTCTTTGATTTTTGTATAATCTTCTACATAAATTGAAAGTTTGAAATTTTCTTTCAAGAGAAGTGAAAATTTAATAGCGTCTATTAGACGATAAATTTATAAATAAACTAATATTTGAGTGATTATTTATTATTGCTATAATCTTAAAGAAGAGGGAATTTAACGGTGTTCTAATTAAATCGGTGTTGTATCATGCAACATTATCTAACAGCTATTCAATTGATAATTTTTTGAGATTGATCTCTGAAAGGAGGTCTATACTTTTTAAGGATTTTGTCTTCTTTTTTTTCAACACTACTTCATATTATAAGCAATCTTTACTATTCTTTCTTTTTAAAAGAATATATATATATAGGATTTTAGTATAAGGAAGAGGATATAGAGGATAGAGGAGTACACCTCACCAACAAGGCAACAACGAGTTGCAGCATATGCTCAATTATTGGCATGGTGATCGGTTTCAATTGTCATTTTCCAACCTTTATATGATTATGTCTAAAAAGTTTGAGCCGTTCGTTATAACTTAAACTCAAACACAAATAAATAATTTATACACAATTCCGTAAGATAATTACTTCTATAAAGACAAGAGTTTTAAGTGTTATTTATAAATAAGAGAGGATTAATCCGTGAATAAGAGAGAGTTATGCACCAACCAATTATATTCTTCGGAGTTGTAATATAATATTAGATATAGAACAAGGAGGGTTAACAATTTTATTTTAGCGAAAAAAGAGAACAGAATATATCACTATCATTCAAATGAGGCGAGTAGAATATTTTCATGAGAAGATGTAACCAGCATCAGGAACATTCACTGATGATGCTGCAAGTAAACTATCAGTTAATGATGTCCATAAACATGGAAAGCAGACTACCCATTAAGTCATCTTAAAAAGGCTTATACGCAAACATAAATCTAAAACTAAGTCAAAACTTACAATTCTTCGTCAAAAGCACACATAAAGCTGCCCAGTTCTTCTAACTCTTGTGGGATTTATACAATTCTACTAGTTTACCAACCCATTAGTGTTCTCCTTACGAAATCCACAATTTGGTTCCTATCATCTCGGCTATTTGCTAGAGGGAGTGTTCGGCTTTCATCCAAGAGAAATCTGTAGACTTCCCACTGCCTCCCGGATGCTGTTTGCCTGCCAATCTCAGCCTACAGATGAATCATAAAGTTGGTGATGAGGATTTGGAATCTATAACTAGTAATCCCTGGATAAAAAGGAGCAGATGAATATGAGTCATAGTAGCTTACTGAGAAAATGCAAATCTGAAGAACTTTAAGAGCAAATGTAACATCGTAGAATACGCGAGGCCGACCCTTCCCAGATGATTCAACTGGGTTAGCTACAAGGAGTTCAGTGTCTGGGCCGCGATTCACAAACATTACTCGCAGCGGATGGAGCATCTCCAGTCTTAACTGAGAAGAGAGGGCACCCTGCTTTCCAGAATCTGTTATCTTCTTTCCATCAGTTTGACGAATAAAAAGATCCACCTCTCGGAAGCCTTTCATGTCTGACAGGAATCGCCCGTAATTTATCTGCAGGTAAGCAAAAAAATTATTGCGTCAGGCATGCCTATGTACAGTCTAAACGATATTGATTGTAATAATAAATGCCTACAATTATTATTATAATGTATTCTCAAAATTTAAACATGTGACATTGAGGACAAAATCTTAATTATGGAAGAGGATTAGATGTAAGACTGTCAAGTAAGGAAGGATAAAATGAAGTACAGGAGATACGGCCACAGATAATTAGTAACTAACTAAGAAGGCTGTAAAAAAACTACTATATACAACAAGAAAATATTTCACGCGATCATCTAAGATTGAAGAATTTAACCTTCATAATTTCATTAAATGTGAGATCACAACATTGGTAGGTCCTACACCAAGAATCTTAAAAGTTTGTCCTTGTGTATAATACATGTATCAAATGATGGAAAAAGCTGTAGCTGGTCCCAATAACACTTGTGCATGCTCATATTCATGTATGTTCGTATGTTTAATTCTGGATCATATTAATTAATATGTCACTCTTGTGGTCCTCTTTCAACAAATGCCAGCAAATATCACAGACTCTAATGACTTTGGTCCCACAACAACTTCTTAATCAATCACATGACATGATGAGATAATAAGGCCAAATTCTGTTATTTGCAGTGAATGTAGATCTGCAGTGTACCTGAATGCCACAGTCCTTCAATGTCCTCAAGATGTCATAGAGAAGACCTTTTTGATCAACACAACGGATCTGGAGTAGGGTGTGAGCAGGGCTCATTGAATTGTCAAAGTTCACATTAGCCTTCTTCAGCTTTCTCATATCTGGACTAAGTGATCGCGAACAGATCTCACCGTCTGACAGTTCCAGCCTAAATAGTTCCTCTGCAACTACTGGTGGAAGCGAAGAGAATCCCTGTTGAAAACCTTCAGCCAGGAGTATCTCACAGCTGACACAAGATCCTAAAGTGTTGGTCAGCCTTTCGCATGTGTCATCCTGTCTCTTCTTAGTGTGCAAGAGATCCCTACACCGAAAAGTAAGAAGAGTCAAGTAGATAAATATGGAACCTACAGTTCCCCTAT
Organism: Typha angustifolia; assembly: GCF_048772165.1. NCBI lineage: Eukaryota > Viridiplantae > Streptophyta > Magnoliopsida > Poales > Typhaceae > Typha > Typha angustifolia. The sequence continues at coordinate 496,166 of NC_133252.1, read as the reverse complement.
AAGCATAAGATCTTCATTCCTTTACATCAGAAAAACGATCCTTGACTGGCTCTTCTTTTGTTCAGGAAACAATGAGGAGATCGGTTACAAAATCAGTAAAATGAAAGGAGCTCTAAATCTGACAGCATTTAACATTCTCATAAGAATCTTGCCACTTCAAGCAAAGGAGTATTATAGTGAAAGGAACAAACATTTCATTCTAATATGCACAGTCACTAAATCAAGTACCAAATTGAATACCTAATGAACAACAACAACTGGTAGACCAACTTGCAAGAATACAGCTATAACAGGAAGACTTACATAGCAATTTTGTAGCAGTACTGATGAAAATTAAAATACAACAATATAAAATAGTTCTTCTCAGTGCACTCACATGCAATCCGTAATAAAGAAGAGATCGACGACTCTACCATCTGGTGTCGTTGAGACCTTCACTCTATGAATCAAAAGCTCAAGCTCAGAAAGAATTTGAGTTACATCTGCATCACATTGCACAGACCACTCAAATTTCTTATCCACCTCTCTCTCTCTCTCTCTTTCCAATCCAAAAGGTTAAACAACTAAGAAGAATTAGATTACCATGCAAAAGTCCCTTCCGATCGGCAGAGAACAGCTTCAAAAGGTAAAATTGCGAAGTTCCTGACCGACTCAAATCGACATAGAATGGGATAGAACAAGCTGGGCATGCCGAGAGCAGCCGATTCTTCAAGCTCGTCCATTGAATGCTTATAGAAGGCAAGAAGGGAATGACCCAGTACACTAAGTAGCACCAAGGCCCATCCGTTGAGACATCTACAAGAAAGATAACAAACCGTCAAACCTCAGCCGCTATTAGATCCAAAAGTTTCAGCTTTTGTCCCTAGAGACGGAAAAAATTCGGATCCTATTGCACGCTAGGGGTCAAAATTTTCTTCTCATAAGGAAATTTCAACTAACTAACTAGTAATTGAACAATGCCAGTAATGTTAAATTGTATCAAAACTGAGTAGGCGGAGTGCAAAAAGAGATTAAACAACGCACCCATTGGCGAAACTAAAACCCTAGAAAGGAAATGAAATCAGCACAGATTAGACCAAGAAGAAACAAAACAGAGCGAAAGAAAGATCTCTTTCTTATACCGGCTCGGGTGATGCAGAGGCCGAACTCGAGGATTATATGGCAGATATCGCATCCGAGTCCGGTCTCGTCGTTGCAATTGACGGTGACGACGGTCGGCTCACCGGCGAGCTTCCCCACCTTGATAACCACCGCGTCGTCGCACCCCACGCCCATTCTTCCGCCGTCCGATCTCGATCCGACGGCCCTCGATGCCCCGGAGGGCATCAACGAGATGATTAGAATTGCGGCTACTCGGCGCCGTAGACAGAGGGTACTTCAGTTGGCATGCCCTGTGCCTCCTCTCGCCTCGCCTCGCCTCGCCCTTCCTCTCCTCTTGGGACTTGCGCTCATATGTCCTACTACTACTCTTATAATTATCATACGCAGTGGACCCCGCAACGTCAGCTGTGCCACGTCAGTGCCTCGTCCCTCTCGTTTGGCCACCACGTGTAAAAACCGAAAGAACGATCGATTCCTTTCCAATTTTTTCCCCAAAATATTTGTTTTGCGATTTAATCGTGAGGATGATTCCTACTAGCAATAACTCATTCCTCTCGCAGTGGCTCAGGTTCGTGTGGTCGTCCTCTTCACCTCTCTCCTTATGAGTAGTAGTACCACCACCACGACTCTGAGGTAGAGGAGCATCTACTCTATTGGATTTTTAACATAGTATTTGTGAGGCCAATCAAAATGCTACTCTTACTTTTCCTCTCTATTTATGTCTACTCCACTAGACGGAGAGGATTCTTTTTGCTCCATTTTCGTACCTCAAATCCGTCTTTCTTCTACCACTCTGCTGTAGGTTGTGATGTTGATTTTAGAGATGTACCTGCGGAAAAGCCACAGGGAAACCAATATAGTATTATTAGACTTTGGACTTTACTGTATTCTCTTTTTAAATCTATATGACGAATCTTTGAATCTTAATCGTATATCACCATACGATCATTTCGTTAGAAAAGAAAAAGATTGGTAACCCATTAACTCAGTACTTATCTTTCCTTTTCTAATCAGATATCATTTTTTTTTTAAAAAAAGAACTTATTTTTATTCTAAAATTAAGTTTCATTTTATCTCAATCTGCAATCAAACGGGTTTAAATGGAGAGTTAGTCCGGTCATTTTCCAATTGAAAGGAAAGAGGTCCCTCTATGTCCCCCTCTAAAGAGGTATAGTTTCATATCTAGTATCTCTATTTAGATCCACGAAATGCCACTTTGTTGGTTTTCCTTCTTGTTTTCTTTTGTGAGTTGCATATTAATCTGAAGCTATGCCAGTGTGATCGTCGATGGCTGTGACCTTTCACAGCGATTAAGGGGTAAGGCTTGAGGATGAGACAAGTCCTGATGTTATTATGACCATTGGACTAAGAGAGTTAGAGATAATGCATCAAAAAAAGTACCTCCACAAAACTAAGACGGTTGCATTATCTACATCCCCCTTTCTAATCCAAAGAACCTAATCTCTATAGATTGCCATCACACTTAGTTGTCATCTCCTGACGACTATTAGAGCGAATAATTAAGCACTATTTTTCAACCCCCCAAAAAATAATAGTAATAATTTTCAAACTAAAGATCATATAAATATGAGAAGGATTAACTTATTTATGTATTAGAGAGACACTATTATGTTTTAGTTTTTCTAGAGAAAAGAATTGTTAGAATCTTTATCATATTATTTCTTTGGATTAAATAAATTTAGCTTAGTTTAAAGGTTGGGCTAGTGAAGCTTGAGCCCAACTAAAAGAAGAGGCCCAATTTGGAACCCTATCAACTACCTCCGAAGGCCGAAGAGAGGTATGATTTAAGTGTGTCTCTTTCCGTCTCGTCTTTGTTCTAATCGAGCGAGCCGTCGGTGGGATTTGGAGTTAGAAGGAGAAGAGATGAGAAAGTTCGATCCGTGGCCGGTGTTCTTCAAGCGGGAGTTTCATCGCACGTGGCCGTTCCTCGTGGGCTTCGCCATCACCGGAGCCCTGATCACCAAGTTTACTGCTGGACTCACCGGTCAATTCTGTTCTCCTTTTCACTTTGTTATCTTTTTCGGTTTTTTTGTTAGTATTAGGATTTGGATCTTATTCTTCTCGATTGGTTGGCAGAGGAGGACGCCAAGAATTCTCGCTTCGTCCAGGAGCACAACAGGTGATTTGGATCTTTTCCCTCTTTCCGATCAAACCCTAACCCTATTTTGCTTTTTAGATTTGTTGTGGCATTGCATATTATAATTGGTTGATTTGATCTAGATCTAAGTTTTGTAACGAGATTTTGGTTAAATGTTCGATGGAAGGACTTGTATGGAGTAAGTACAAAGAGAGGTTTCTCCGGTCAATTAGGGGTTTGAGGTGGCTTAATGGAATTTAGGCAGAAGAGGGCAGTGATTCATGACCGTGGGAAGGATAAATTGGGATAACACTTGGGCGGCATAACTCTGGGTGTAACATGACAATCTCTTTAAACTTTTGGTGTTGAAAGATGAAATATTTAAACAATGAAATGCAAATCTAGCATATTTTGTGAAGTATGTCATAACGATGACCTCCAGTTCAGTTGCTCATATCAGTGAAATCTTTTAGTTAGTTGAAGTATTAGTAAATCTTTGATCATCTCTATCTAAGAGGAATATTTCTTCTACACATCAAAACATAATTGGTACCTCCTGTGCCAAGTGGACCTCCTTATTTTCCCTTTATTCTTTCATGAACTTATGAAGCTGCCACTTTATCATCACTGATCTAACTTATTAACTGCGCCCCATAGTTTAGGGCATTTTGCAACTTAATTGCATGTAATTTTTTAGTTGGCAATAAAGGCGTCTAATTTGCATTTCATTATAGCAAAATATGAATCGACTATAAAAAATATATGTCCTCAGTTTCAAAAGCTCAATCTTGCAAATTAAATAACTTCTGTAATTAAACTGCAAAAGCCTCCATAATTTATTCATCAAATTCTTCCCTTTTTTATTTTATTGTCAGTGTTGCCTCTCGTGTAATTCCTAGAGCTATACTACTGTTATGGGCCACTTAAGTTGTAAGTTCTAATCGTTATTATACTGAGGTAGCATAGTTTTGAAACTATACTTAAGTCTGCATTATATAGGAGTCCTATGTTAGCAAATTAAAATTGTAGGGTTTGTGATCGATTGGTGTGCATTTTGTCGTGGTTTCCTGTCAAGGAGACATCGTCTGGTAGGCATTTTGAAGTTCTATATTTTCTTTATTTGAGTACACATATTGAACACTATTGCTTTTCAAAATTAATCAACTATAATTAGACTAAGTTTGTCCTTCTTTTTTCCTCTTATTTGTTAGGTGAACTTCTAAGGGCTGCTTCTGTAGCTGCTGCAGCCTTCTTCTTGCAACGCAGTCGGCCATTATCCTGATGTTATTAGGATGAACTTATTTTGGCTCTTTTTGATTTGATGTTTGAATCTTAATACAATACATTGTATTGGAATAAATTGACCTTCCAAAATTGGGATTACTCTATGTGCTTTATAAGCTTGCCATCATCCAAGCTAAGATTCTCATTATATCTTATTCATTTATTAGCCTGCTCCTTTTTTATTATTCCTATCATGCCACATATTTGCCAAAGTTTCTTTGTCATTTGAACTTAAAATGTTAGTGAAAAGGGATTATGTAGTCCAAGCCATATTTATATATGATTCTCTTGAAGTAACAGTGCAAGATATAGTTTGATTTATTTAATGCTTGTTGGTGAACTTGATCGTTTTGAAGGTACACCTGAGCATGTAATATTTGTAATAGTGAAGCAACCTTGGTGTTCTGTTCTGCTGGTACTGTTACGACTTAATATGAATACATGAGTATTTGTTGCTTAGCATCAGTAATAACGTTAATCTGCCGCATTCGGCCCTTGTTTACCTTCTGTGCCTTTTTCCAGTCTGGATCTCCTTTTGGTAAAGTAGAAAAATTAATAATAATCAAAGAGATTAGCATAAATTGCATCACAATTATCTGAGGATGTTTTATTTTTTTTTTGAACGTTACAATCCAGCAGGGACCCCCTCTTTCCTTGGATCACTGACTGCAGTGAGCATCCCATGGAAGACACCATTACTAATTTTCTTTCCCAGCTTCTTATCTCTTGTGTGCTTGCTTAAAACCGGGTACCGTAAGTCCTGTGCGACGAGCTGGACGACAGCAGCTAATCCTACACTCGAGAGTTGGTGACCTCTCTGCTCCAGGAATGCTTTTGCCTCCTCTGGCACTTCGAAACGTTCCCCATCTACCATAGTCCAGTTTTCATAAAGCACTTCGTTTGGTATCAGCTGTACCGGGTACATAGTTACAGGTAATACATTTAGTACGACCGCGAATTAAATCTGTGATGAAGTGTTTTTGAGTGATTTACTCGAAGAAGAACGCGAAAGATGATGATGTATTTACCTGGTGGTAAACCCTCGGATGTCGAACAGCATCTGCTGGATGCATGCCCAGAATAAAATGGTTCAAGAAAACTTCAAGAACTGCAGGAATTATTTTCATTCCTCCACTAGCACCAACAGCTCCTGCAAGCTGATTGTCCTGCATGAATATTTCAAGAATTGATATTACTTGGACACATCGGATCGTGACCAAGTTTTCATCTTTCACTGCAAGACTACGACTCTGCTACAGCCGAAATCACTATAAAAATTTTATGCCATCCACTCCTGGAATATGATGAATAATTGCTATAAAATGTATACTTGTAAAGCTCTCAAGTGCAACAAAAGCCTAATGGTGAACTAGTCTGACGTACATAAATGCATAATTCACAGCGTAAAGCAACAAAATAAGTTTCTACTAGTTAGATGGGGATTAAGTTCTATTGGGGAGTGGAATTTGCTAATGATAAGTTCGGCGCAAAAAGTTGTAGATCTTCTTGTTAGTTATAAAGTGCCAGGAAAAGGGATTGCTACCTTGAGAACAATGAGCGGTGCCATAGAAGACAAAGGCCTTTTCTTTGGCTCGATGAAGTTTGCCGGTGACGGCGGAAGATGATCAGGAGTTGCATCATCTGGTGTAGAGAAATCGTCCATCTCGTTATTCAGAACAATTCCGGTTGACGGAGAGAGAACTTTAGCTCCGAAATATGAGTTAATAGTGGTCGTCATTGACACAGCATTGCGATCAGCATCCACTATGCAAAGGTGACTGGTTCCATGATCTCTTAACTGACTCCATCTGGAAATCATCTACACAGGGTCATGCAGCATATCCGGTAACAATATTTTGTGAAGAAATATAGATGATATCGGCAGGTAAAGATATAGAGTTTGCTCATCAAAGATATGGTGATTAGCCACAAGAATACTAGAAGTGAGAGAAGACAGCAGTAAGAAAACTCACTTTGCCATGTAGTAATCTGGGCTAAAAGTGGTGTTGTCAAAAATCTTTTGCTGAAGTTTCTCAGCAAAAGAAGGAGAAAGCATGTCAGCAACGTGCTCTGTGACATTGACAAAATCAGGGTCGCCGAGATCCATCCTTACTGCAAACATGTGCTTCAGTGCTTCAATAAGTCGATGCAGGCCAAGAAATCCTTTTGCAGCATCCGATGACTTGTAGCTATCAAAAATGTTCAGGACCTAATTAAGGCACCAGAAAATCTCTGGTTAAGAGTTTATAAGGAGATTGATCATACATCTAAGTAACAAGTTTGCATATCAGAAAATTCTCTTTTATTCTAAAATCAACAGGCAGTATAAAGAACAACCCATTAAAGTAAACTAAAAAGCACATCCAGCATGTATGAATGAACTAAACATGTCACAACTCACAACTACTACATGGTACATACTATAACTGAGTGATAGAATGAAAGTTGAAGACTACAAAATAATGCTGTCAGGATCACAAGGCAAAAAGAACTTACAAGTGCAATTCCAACAGTTCCACTGGATGGAGGTGGCATACCGAGTATTGTATATCCCATGCTATTTGCAGCCATTGCCTCCTTGACTTCTATTCTGTATTTTCTGATATCATCCATTGTTGCAATCCCACCAACATTTCTCACATCATTGATGAAACTCTCTCCAACGCTTCCATTGTAGAATGCTTCTGGTCCCTGAGTTGATATAATCTCCAATGTTTCAGCAAGTGCAGGATTGTAGCAAGTGTCATTGGTTTGCAGTAACTTCCCATTTGGCGCAAAAACCCCTCCCAATCCAGGATCAGCTAAAATATCATCACCTTTTGATTCAATGGCTTCCGCTGCATAAGACACAACAACAAATCCTTCTCTTGCAAGTCTTATGGCTGGTTCGAAGAGATCTTTCCATGGGAGCCTCCCATACTTCACCCAAGCTGCATGAAGGCCTGCTAGCTCCCCAGGGATTCCCATAGAGAGTGCACCCTTGGCCTTAGATGATGGTCTGTTTTCATACATGTTCTGTTTCAGTGTAAGTGGAAAACAAAATCAGAAATATATTGAATAAGCATTTATATTCATTTCAATACAACAATAGCATCAGACCTTTAGTCTCAACTATTTAGGAGTGGCAGTATAAATTATTGAGATAATTATTTTCACATAAATCTCCTTTTTTTTATATTTTGTGACACATTAACCCATCTTCCATTAGTTATCCATTAGATTATTTTAAAATATTATTTGACTATTACATAATTAATTTTATGCGATCATTTTATCCTAATTTTAAAAGAAAAGAAAGAGAAAAAAGTTTAAGGTAATGTAATAACTGGCCATTTTTTGGTAGCATCGTCCGGGAAGAAAAATATTTTTTTATATAGATAGTTATGGGGATTATATATCTAAAAAAAATGTAAGAGATATGTGAAAATGAGTTATAGTTTAGAAGTAATTAACACTAAATCATTCTTCTCCGTTCATCTATATTTAATGCAACTATTTGTATTAAACCAAACATTAGCTTATCTGTTCTAAATAATACTCTTCTATAGAATTTTAATAAAAAAGACACTTGGTTAGTTTATCCCATTTATCACTCCTTCTAAGCCAAATAATTTTAATATATGCAAAATCTTGATAACTTCTGCCAAATTGAGATATCATGGTGAGATTAGCTAAAAATATATGAATACCCAAATCTTGTTTTCGTCTCTCTTTTCATGATGTTTTTTAGAGTACTCTTTTAATAGGGATAATTTATTTCTCTGTTAATGATATTTAACCTGGAATTAAAAAATTATCCCTATTATTCTTTACATCATATTTAATCGCATCTTTTCTATATATATATTTTTCCAATTGGTGGCAGAAAGAACCACTTGTAACAAATGAGCAAGTGGTTAAAGAAACCAGAATAAACTATTAAATCATTAATCCATCCTATTGCATCCGCTAGTTATGCTATGGATACAGTCGCCATTAAAATAACGTCCAAGGGCAACTTCGGCAAAACAAAGGAAATAGCATCGACGAATGAATGAGGGAAGAGAGAGATTACTTGGAAGGCTGCGGCGGGCGCCGTCTCTCTGGAATCGAAGGCGAGTGCCTCGCCGGAATCCGCAGACCGGACGATCATGAATGCACCGCCTCCTATCCCGCTCGACATTGGATGTACGACGCCGAGGCAGAGCGCCGCCGCCACCGCCGCGTCCACCGCATGCCCTCCTCTCCTCAGTGCCGCAGCGCCTACCTCCGAGCACCTCCCGTCGTCCGCCGCCACCACCCCTATCTCCGACTCCACTGACGCCGGATCTCCCGCGATCTCCGCGCTGCTGCGGTTGTCGCCGATCCGGAGAAAGACGACGAGGAGAATCCCCACAGCTGCGGAGGGATCGCGTCAGATGGAAGAGATCGCGAGAGGAGAAAGAGGGGGAGGACATATTACCGAGGAGAGCGGCGTAGAAGGTCCAGATTCGCCGGCGAGCGGAGGAATCCCGAGGCAGCGCACGATATCCGAGGAGGGAGGATTCGAGGTCGTCGTGCGCCGCCATCGGAGATGGCGTAGCGCGAAATTTTACTTATTAATTTTTTTGGCCACAGGATTTGGAAGTGAGCGTAGTGGGGAACTTTAAACAGGGATTGGAGGAGAACTCGTGAATAATTTTAACGGAGAAAAAAAAAAAAGGCTCTTGGAAAATATGGGGATAAAAAGTGAGCCAGTCTTTTTTTTTTGAAAAAAAGTGAACCAGTCCACTTCAATCTAATCACCAGGTTAGGAGAAGAGAGGCTGCGAGCTTGGTCAACATCCTCAACCTCAGTTGTGGGGAGAATCGGAGATAATTCAGGTATCTCCTATTTTTGTGTCTTTTTTAGATAATATATTTTGCATTTGTTACAAAAAAGAAGAAAAAGAAAGGTGAGATAGATGGATGAGATAAAATATTATTTTGCATTGCGATGCATTCCATCTGATAACTCATCAAAAGGAAAGACTCTAGGCTAGTTTGGTTCACTGGGCTCTTTCGTTTCACTTGGTCTACACTTCAACTGATACAGATCTTTGTGGAATGGAATACATCCCCATTAAAAACTCCAACGATTTTAAAAGAAAAAAGGAAATCCCATATGACTTATGACTATTTGGGTAGCACCGCAAAATCCACAAGCTTACACAGAATTCCAAACGTACTACTGTAATCAACTCAAAATGCCATTCATGGCGAAAAATGAAAACGAAGCACCCCCCCAACACAAAAAAGGAAAAGAAAAAAAAAAAATAAAGTAAACGATTTTAAGCTACTAATAACAAGGTTTGTAACCCTAGTACAACTTTTACATAATCAATGAAGTCCTTATACTGTATCACTTTATTGCTGTAGAGCACTATGCAACAACTTATTGTGAGGAAGTCCAATGGGCATACCGCGGCGTAGATGAAGGACCAAATGCAACCGAACAAGATTCAGAGCATAGATAAAACTGGGTTCATTTGTCTTGCTTCTTGGGAACTCCCAAACGCTGCCGGAAATCATCTTCCATCAGTGGTAAGCCGTCACGAAGCTTAATCTTTGGCTCCCAACCAAGAATCTCCTTGGCCTTTGTAATGTTTGGCTTTCTTTGTCGTGGATCATCAGGTGTATTGTCTACCATCTTCAGAGGTACGTTTGGATCAATCAACTGAAAATAACAGCAGTGAAGTTTAATCAGATTTTGTTATTCTTATAGTAGTTTCATAATTTCCACTATTGGGCTCTTTAGTTTGCTTATTGGCACAATCTACACGAAGTATCAACTTCAAGAATGTAAACATATTTGAAAATCCATCAGTTGTAGCAGTGAGATACTGTTTGACTGTTAATAGGTCATAATCATAACATACAAAGTCTATGGTCAGTCACAGTATGCATGGCAAATCCTTTTCTAATTGACTAATTGCAAATGCAGGAGGAAAGAAATAGTGTATTAACCTCCTTGACTGTTTCAGCAAGCTCCATCATAGTGAATTCACCTACAGGGTCAGAGAACAGGTTATTATTAGAGATGAATTATTACAAAAGAATAGTGGTTAAAATCTCAATGAGCAAATAAAGGTCCCTCATATTCAATAATGCTACAATTACCTGGATTTCCTAAGTTAATGGGCCCAGTGTTGTCCCCTCCCATCAGTCGAATAAGACCATCAACCTATAGACTGAAAAGGTTAAGTGATATGGACTCCAAAAACAGGGCCAAACTTGAGATTTGTAGTAGTGAGATATGCAGAAAAGGAAAAAGATACCATGTCAGAAACATAGCAGAAACTTCGTGTTTGTGTTCCTGGTGCTTGAACAGTCAAGGGTTCACCGCTATACAATGACAGTGCAGTGCAAAACATAAGGATGATGAACATAAAGAGATTGCATGAGAAAGTTCCAGCAAATGAGATTATGCTATGTCTAACAAGAAGAATGCAGAAGTTATCTGACAGAAGAGATGTACACAACAAGGTCAGACAGAAAAGACATTGAGAATTACCGAAGTGCTTGAGCTATGAAGTTACTCACAACACGACCATCATCAATGTTCATACGTGGTCCATAGGTGTTGAAAATTCTTGCAATTCGGATTTCTGTCACAGAAGAAGATTGTTATTGACTAGAAACTTCCTATTTATTCCTAAAAGAAACAAGTGACATGTGCTATAGATGCAAACTCATAAGTTCCAATTGACAGAAGTACAGAACAAATTTTACCAATGCCATGCTGCCTATGATAATCAAACATCAAAGTCTCAGCCACTCGTTTCCCCTCATCATAGCAGCTCCTGACTCCTAAGAACAGGGAAGAGTCTCTAGAATTAGAGCTACTGAAAGGATAACGCCAAACTCAAGAATACATAAGTAAAATATATATTAATTTATTGTGTCAGTGTATGTAAGAGAATTTCTTGAGCAGTCTTTAGTATCATATATAAAAGTAAGAAATAAAATGCCATGTTATGTATGTTAAAGTTTGCAAGATGCCTATAGTCTGATGAGGAAGAGAATGTGCATAGGCTTATTCGCTTTAAACAGATTAGCTTATATTATAGAGGAATGACTGAATGATATCAACTGATTCTCAATTCTATAAACTGACAAGGGCAGAAATTTCCCAAAACATAGAAATATATTAGGCTATAATTTTCCACCGTCCTCAACAGCGAAAAAAGATATTAATGAGTTACTCAGATGAATGTGACATACCAATGGGGTTGACATTGCCCCAGTACTCTTCCGTCTGAGGATGTTCAAGGGGATCACCGTAGACCTCTGAGGTTGATGTCAACAAGATCCTATAAGAAAATGTAGAATCAGTGTCCAAAGTAGCATTTTTGACATATTGAAGAAATAAATAAAATTAATAACTTACCTAGCTCCAACCCTCTTCGCAAGCCCCAGCATGTTTAATGTGCCAATCACATTTGTCTTTATAGTCTATAAAATCAATTTGCACATGATCAATTCCAGCTTCATCACTAACCACTAATAGAAAGCAAGTTATCATAGGTTTTAGAGTGAATATATAATAAATGAGCCGCTGAACAGTCACAAGTGTCGACTTATTTTCACAAAGGATCTTTTGGCATTGGACAAATATATCCTTTTCGCGAGAAAACAACAAAAATTTAGATATTTAGAAGATAAATGATTTTATCAATATCTTTTCCAGATTAGACTCTAGGAAAGAACTTGAAATATCAATAGTTAAAGAATGAAAGAGTGTTGTCACAGATCAGTATATTAAAGCAGAGATCCTGAGCAACATTTGTAATAAAGGTGGAAAATGTTTGATACTTTGGTTCAATCTTCTGTTCAGTTATGATCCACAACAAAATTCAATTAGGAAGATAGACACTAGGACTAGGTAAATAAAGGGCAGAGTCAGCTTAGACAAATAAATAATGAGCTAGGTTACCAATATTCCTGTTCTCTGCTACCAAAGCCACAATTTTGTAGCTTTATCATGTCATGAATAAATAGTATTAAGTAAAATTTGCAAATGAAATAGCTCAAGTGAACAACAATGGTATAGTAAATTTGGTGAAAAAATGAAAGATTTCCATTATAACGAGTCATTAATTTTCCATCTGAGATAGAGAACATAAGGATATCAAGTAATTAGGAATCACACACTACTCACAAAGACGTCTTGGTTATGCTATCTAAAATGAGCATACCTTTACAGGGTTGTATTTATAGAATATTGGAGAAGCAGGACAAGCAAGATGATATATTTGATCAACCTCTACCAGCAATGGTTCCGTAACATCTGAAAGCAAAATAGAGAAAAAATATTAGCACTTACATATAGACAAGAAATTCATTGGACATTGACTAATATTAAAGGGCACTTTTAACAATTTCCCCAAAAAGTATCCCAACGAGAAGATTGAATCTTTCTTATTCAAGTGGTTTGCTCCTATTGTTCAGCTAAGGGTAGTAAACGGCTTGGTTATTGATATCTTCCAAATGGCTGGGAACAAATATGAAATAACTTGAATCCTACAATCTCATTCAACTAATCATTTAATCAGTCCCCTTTTATGTTTACCAACACCAAAATTATATTTCACATAATAACTGCTTCAACTTATTAAACATATTTTCAATGTGTTATCTGTCCTCTGCAGTCCTCTACTAATTCACACCAGCTTTGGCAGGCCATTTAACCCATACATTATATATTTTTTCTTTTCAAATAACATAAGTTTGCAAGTGTCACAGTTTTAGCTAGCTTCTTCTATTTGTAAACTACTTGGTTCAGATAGTGCACCGGGTAGAGTAGCCTCTTGAGGGGTATCAAAGTTGAAGTATGTTAAGTAATATCACTGCAAACATCAGTAAATGTTTGAGCAAAGAAAGTTACCATGACGAATGAGCTCAAATCTTGGATGACCAATCCATTTCTTAAGGTTGTCCTTTGAGCCAGTGAAAAAATTGTCCGCAACAATGACCTGGACAATTAAACATGAAAAGATTAGGCAACACAAAAATACTGCAGTACAAAGGACTTCTCAGGAAAAAAAAGAAGACTAAGGCTATGTTTGGATGGAAAGAACAGGAGAAAAAAGAAGAGAAAAGGAGAAAAGAGATTCAGATAATGAATTTAATATTTATCTTCTTTTATCTCTCTCTCTCCACTTCTGGAGAGAGAAAAAGAAGTGGCCATTAGAAGCAAAAAAAATTCTCTCCTTTTATTTTCAAATCTCTCCTAAAATTTCTATCCAAACAAAGAATTTTTTTTTTCTTCTCCTCTTATTTCTTCTTATTTTCTCTCCTATTCTCACCATCCAAACATGGTGTAAAAGATGTACCATACTATAGCACCTCAAGTGATATATATACCTTTCTTTCTTTTTTTCTCTTTTTCTTTTTGGACAAAAGTGCCTAAGGGCAATTACATAAGATAGATCTCGGCTGTAATTAGCAAACTTACAGAGGACAATTAACCTTTTATTTTTTTGGCGACAGTTGATGCTAATGAAGTAAGTACATTAATTATATAATCAATGCTATACAGCCATGCGCATTACAGTTGACACCCGCATGAAACAAAAGGTCTATCTAATCATTACCTCGTTTTTTTCATTTTCCATCAACTTGTCTACCAAATGGGACCCGATGAATCCAGCTCCCCCGGTAACCAATATCCGTAAATTAGCCTGTAACATGTAAAAACATGTAAACTAAGTGTGCTGATTCAAAGATAAGATATCAGGGATCAAAGATCTGTTCAGCTCATATAAAGATCTAAAAAATTCCGAGATAAATAGATGCACAAAGCCAATTAACCGAAACATGAAAGAAGAACCTATACACAGAAGAAACTAGAGGGCTCTCATTGGGAGTAGATCAAGTAAACTTAACTTACTTGAAAGAATTTAGAAAACCGAAGAGGAGATGGCGTCGGTGGCGGCCTCGTGATCTTGTTCTGCTCACCATTTGCAGATTCCTTCGCCATTGATGCGGTCTCTGCTCGAACAAGGCAACAACACCCAGATCTCTTTAGATCTAATTCCATTCAAGAAATATATTTCACATCCAAAAAGATCGTAGCAAACACCATACTAAAACATATGCAACAATAAAAAAATATAAATTTAAAAACCTCTTTCTTCTACTCCAAAAACAATAGAACACGTTACTCTACCGACAGAATTGCCCTCTAGATCCAAGACTTTATATAGATCCAACCAACCGAAATTAACAAACACCAGACGTTAGGTAAAATAAAATTCCTAGAAATTCAATTCAGGTCGGTAGAATATACTACACTTCGGATTCACGCTAAGGTGCACTCGAGAACGATGCCTCAACGATCTCTGATCTCGACGCCAGATCCGAAACTACCGGACTTAACGAAGAAAAGGAGAGTTACCTTACTGGAGGAGGAGAAATCTAGGGTTTACGAGTGCGATTCGAGCGATTAAAATAGGAAGAGGAAGGAGTAGAAGAAGGGATTGGGGATTATTTTTCAAAGGAAAACAAGGAAGCGGTTTAATTCGCGAGTATTTATCATTTCATTTACACTTGCCAGTGTACCGTAGCTGAGCTGGCGCCAGGTAAGAACATTGTCTCACCGACACATACCAAGATTCGTGCTTTCGATCGTAAACCGTTGGATGAGAGCTATATCAAATATTTGTGTTACCGTTACCCACATTGTAACAATTATTTGTTATTTAACAAATTCTTAGTATATTTATTTTTAGGCAAATTACAGCTTATAAAGAACTAATAATACAAATGACTAAACTACTTAAATTATTTTGCGAGAATATATAAATTGAAATCAAAACAAATTATATAATTTACCCTTAATTTTTATTTTCTTTTGTTTACACATTACTTGAGCTAAAAGTGGTTGCCTATTAATGGAATTTTTTATTTTTATTAAAACAACTAACCGTGGTCGCCTATGAATGGAATTTTTTATTTTTATTAAAACAACGAACTAGAATGGTAGCTCATGTGGCCCAATTTTATTATAAGATATTATAATGCTAACTTTATACCAATATACTATTCTAAAAACCAACCAACTCTAGTAGAATTGATAGATAGTGGCTTAGTTTGATTCGGTTGATGGCTCGACGATGTGATTAGTTTGGAAAAACAGCTTGACAACGCAACGACTTAGAGAAAGTCTCGGCGGCATTAGATTCAAAGCAATTGTTTGGCAACGCAATGCCTCTGTATTTAGGGAGAGTGGCCTTTTGTCGAGTCCATATATAATCTTCAGGCTCATGAATGATAAAAAAAAAAGAATATTCTTAAAAAATTATTAAATGGTGGATATAACCAAGTATAAGAATATAGTAGATAGAAAACTATTTGTATAATTTTGTTGAGAATCCCAATTTTTTTTTTAATTTGTAAAAATATAAAATTAAACCTAAGGAGGCCCATGATCCAATTGTAGGAAATGGAAATGGTGGGCTTCTCCTAACTACTTGGATGAGCCCAATATTAGATTGAATCAATAGTATGGGGTCAGAGCCCACTTAGCCAATTGGGCCTTTTTCTTTTCTTTCTTTTGAGAAGAATTAACCAATTGGGACAATTCAGCATAATATTTGGTAAAATTGATTAGGTTTCATTGTCCCCAAATAAGGTTGAAAAGTAATCATTTAACTAAGGAAGTAAGGGCCCACCTACGCCAATCACGTATGGCTTAATTGAAGCACCCAATCTTATCATCAGATAACATTATTAAAATAAACTTTCCAACGTAGGCCTGCCAGCCAAAATAATTTAGATCACACACCTACCTAGGCTGTAGGAAGTTCCTACAATCTGATTGAGACGATTTCATACCCTTTATTAATTAGTATTATTGTTATTAATATAACTGTTAAACCTACTTTGTTTTCTCTGACATCCTTCATCTTAATTTAAAACTGAAGAGTTTGAAAACTGGGTCACATTCTTTTGTGGTGCTTCCAATCAGTATATTAAATCCCTTCAAGCCATTGAAATATTCACAGAACAACAGATCTAGGAAGAAACTGTCATATGATGATGATGAACAAATCAACCATGATCACTTTGGAGTTAGGCTACCTCAGTATTAGAAAAGTATTCTCAAACTCTGAAGAATAAATAATGCAAATGTACCTAATTTATGAGGGCCCAATAATGGATCATGCACACATCCACTGACCATAGGAGATAAGAGGAGAGCAATATCTCAATCTAGAAGTTGACTTCTTATTTTCTTTGTTGAGGAAATCTAGAAGCTGACTTAGTGATGCATATCTAGACACTCGAATGGTCAGCCTTCAGTAATTGCAACAGCTAAGTGGAACTAATTGATGGTCAAATAAGACTGCAATGATCATCTATATATGACACAGGAAGTATACCTCAAACTTAAAAAACATCATATTACCAAGCAATGGCACCACTAGTATATCACCTCCTCCTTCTCTCCCTCTTGCTTCCTCTTTGCTTGGCCGCCGACCCGAATGGTCAGTACTGCAGCGATAGCTACAACGGCGGCCAAATAAGGTCGAACATCAACTATGTCCTCTCCGATCTTGTTGCCAAGGCTTCAGTTGGCGGCGGCTTCGCAATCTCTTCCTACGGTAAAGGTAACAATACAATCTACGGGCTCGCGCAATGCAGAGGAGACGTCAGTGAGGGCGACTGCTCGACTTGCCTCACTGACGCGGCTAAGCAGCTCCCTCTGGTTTGTCCAGGAAAGTCAGATGCGAGGATCTGGTAACTCACTAATTTCTCTGAAGGCTTAAGTTGATATAATAGTAGAACTCTGGCTGAGGTCGATAGTTTTACTCATTTTACGTTATAACAGGTATGACTACTGCTTCATGCGGTATGACACCGACAACTTTGTCGGGCAGTCTGACACAAGCTATGCTCTAATTCTCATCAACGTCGAGAACGCCACGAATCCCGAGGCGTTCGACAAGGCCGTGGGGAAGCTGATGAGGAAAGTCGAGGCAGATGCAGTGGTTCCCGGGAACGGTGGACTAGGGAGGGAGGAGGCCAAGTTCACGCCGTACATTACCATTTATGGACTTGCACAGTGTACGAGGGATCTCCAGCCGTTGACTTGCGCACAGTGCCTGTCGGCGGCGGTGGAGCTGTTTCCCGACTACTGCCGGTTTAGGAAAGGGTGTCGGGTTCTTTATAGCAGCTGCACCGTGCGTTATGAGATCTATCCGTTTTATTTTCCTCTTGATGGGGTTGTCACTTCACAGGGAGAGTATTCCAAGTTCATCTGGCACCCATAAGAATATCAATCTCTGTGTGTGTGTGTGTGTGTGTGTGTGTGTGTGTGTGTGTGTGTGTGTGTGTGTGTGTGTGTGTGTGTGTGTGTGTGTGTGTGTGTGTGTGTGTGTGTGTGTGTCTTAAATAAATGATGACTTGGGCTGGTGCATAGTGATATATCCTTAGTGGAGAATAATATATGTGATTCCATGTTGTCTACTTTAGTACTGTGGATTTTAAGGTTATCTTTATGCACTTCATTTGAGATCCATAAAATGGAAAACCTTTTCTTTTTAGGAAAAGTAAGTCAATGGCTGCAAATGGAGAGAGAACCAACTACTAGTCAGAGCAGCCCTTGCAGAATTGATTCTTCTTCAGCAACTCAAAGCATTCACTATCAGCAAAACAGATATCCATATGTCTATATCTATCTATCTATCTATATATATATATATATATATATATATATACAAATAAAAATTCTGAGTCAATTCCCAAGTAGGATCTATTTCTTAGTTCTTGCATCAGAAATGCATGGTAACGCAAAATTCCCGGACTGCCCAGATCCATATGATGCTGTGAGGGGAGTTCACAAAATTTTCTCTGCCATACCATGTTTATTTCTTACCAGATTCGTCCATTTTTGATACAGGTAATTACCAGGCGCAAATGGTTGCCCCTATGTATCATGGTGTGTGAATTTAAATAGAGGAAAGGAGAAAAATTAGAGTAGCATCCAGAATCTAGCAAAATGCATATACAAGAGGAATGCTTGCTATTACCACTCCACTGTCATTCATCTATACAAGTTCATGGCCAGTCAGCGCTACAAAAATTAAAACAAAACATACAGCTTGACATTAACATCCAATAGCTCGCAGACGCCTGTACATGAGGAATGCATTTGATACCTATATCATCTCCATTCTTCTAGTTATGTTAAATTAATGTTTGCTCAACAAACTGGTGACCTCTTCACTTGTGAACGTGTTCTTGGGAGGAACCTAAGCCGTGGTGAAAATCGTGGTGCAGTGTTTTTAGGAGCAGATGCTTTCCTTTTTAGAGAGGGTTGACTTTCAGCATCCAGAGAAGTAATACCTACCAAGAAGCAATATGCATATTAGTTTATCAAAAATCAAAGGTATTTATATTAGTTCAAAGCAACATTAATAAATTAATAAACACCTTCATTCTCTTCATTAACAGCAATTTTACTGAATGCTCTAATCCTTTTGCTCTCTGGCATCACATTGGAACTTGTATCAGCAGATGAGGAAACCGACAAATTTTTCTTGTTCTCGTTCCCTTCAGTTGTATAAAGATCTTGTACATTTTGAGTCAAGTTGCTCATCAACAAGTCCTGTTTGGTGTTTCCTTCGTGCCTTTCCTTTTCATCTACAGATTGTGTGCACCATGTGCTAACAGAACTAGCAACTTCGCCATTTGCAGCCCCTTGTTGTTCAACAGTTGAATTTAGCATTTCTCTCTGTGCTGCGGAACGAGTTAACCTTCTAGTAGCTGCCTTGGGACAACTCTTGTCATCTGCAACTAAATTTCTAGAATGCTTTGAGACTGTTAGTTTACACAGTTTCTTGTCTTCTAGCTCCTTGGATGCTTCTGCTGCTTTCTCCTGTGAAGTGGACATATTTGAACATTTCTCAAAGTCAGAATTCTTTGCCTCCTCCCTGCTGCTTGAAACACATGATATAGATAGGTCCCTAGTTTCTGAAAGTGAATCACTAATTGACTTTTCCAATGGATGTAGAATTTCAAAAGAGTTGTCCTTCAAAGAGGACTTGGACATCAGAGATATCCCTTTCCCATTCAAAGATTGATCCCTGAGATCTGTTGAGAGCGGAACCTTGTGAAATTCCTTTTCTATTTTATAGATGGGAAATTCTGATTCCACTGGCAGTTCATGTACTAAGGAGGCTAGAGCTGCACGAGCAGCAAGAGGACTGAGAAGAGGCACATCCATGTGTTCTTTGACTTCCACCTCAGATTGTTTATTCAGGCTTCTAGTGGATCTTCTCAATCCATTGGGTCTACTTAATGAAGTTAAGTGGGAAGCAAGAGTCGCTTTGCTCTGTCCATGCCCGCTCAGCTTAGCTGTACACAAGAAATAGTTTAGTAAATGTATAAATTGCTTATCAATCTATGAAAAATAAATATAAGAATGCAGCTTCAATAACATCCATTAAAGTTCTAACTTGAAACTGATGAGATATATAAATCAAGTGGAAAATTTACTGCATACTCTTTCGGTCGTCCAAATATTAAAAATAAAACCTTCTAGTACTCTGTGGTAATTAAAAGCAAAAGATCTAAAGTCTCACTAACACACAATGGGATTACTATAGCATGCACAGTATTGATACTATTTATTTTGTGCTAAAGATAGGTGAATAACAGATTAAGCTGCTTACTGCTTATTTCTCTGATAAATTTAGAGTCCTATAATGATCTCCCTGCCTGTCCTTTTTTCCCTCTATCAATCAATAAAAGTTTAGTTGCAGTGTCATACCTTTCATAAGTCCTAAAATAGTGTCTTCTGAGCATTCCAATCCATCAGCTAATTTGCTTATCTCTTCTACTTGCTTTTCCAACATTCCATGAAGCTCAAATTCACAGTTAGTTTCTTCTAAAAGAGAACAGGACGAGGGAAACTCGACATCAACGTCAGGATTTAAAGCAGTCAAGAATGCAGCAACTACTGGGTGACTGTCAATGTCCTTATCAGAGAGCTTCATGATTGACTTAGATGGAACAGTCACTGTATCCTCCTTCAGCTTGGTATTATGCCATTTGAGTTTAAAAGTACATCTGCAATAAACTCTATTTGAGTGTTTTACTCTGTGTATCTGCAAACAAACAGACCAATATCTGTAATTGGCATAGACAGTAAAGCTGTATACAAGGAAGCAAATGCAATGAGCTTGGACAATGAGGGTTTAACTGCAGCCCTTAAAAGACAAAATGGATTTCGATGAAGACAAGAAGAAAAACCAGGAAAGAAGGTTATTTATTTTTGCTCCTCCTGTGTCTCAACTTTCAGCACTTTGAACAACTTACACCAATCGAGTTACTACATTTTACATGCTATAATCTCTCAACAGAGGGAAGATGCCACATTAAAAATCAAAATTAGCAAGTTAACCCAGAAATAAAGCAAAATTCAGCCTAGAATTCACACAACAACTGTAAGAGTTCACAAGTTCCTCCTATTTCTAAGATGTCATAAAGAGGTCAAAAGGGTGGAGAAGAGGATTTGATAAATATTGCAGTACATAAATAGTTCATCGAGAAGCATACCTTCTCAACAACAGCATCATAGAACAGGATCCTAGATTGCCCCTCATGCATTGCGAGGACAAGTTCACCCTCTTTCATCTCTGAACACTTAGTGCCTTGGAGAGGAGTGGAGCGGAAACGCAAGCGTGCTAAAGCATCTTCTCTGGTGGATATAATATCCTCCTCGTTGCAATTCACAAAGTCCAGAATAACACCCAAAGTAGCACTACTGGAACTGCAGAGGAAACAGCTATCTCTTCAGCATATAGGTGTGGTATGCCAAATGAAGCTGTTATAGGTGACAAAGATAACGTACATGCAAAGATCTTCTGATACATAAGCAGTATCTATCAAATTGCAAATAAACTTTTGTCTACACATTTCTCTTAGCTAGAGAGATTCAAGAGAAACCAAAATGAATGCAATTTTTGCTGGCATACTAGCTGTTACCCTTATGCGCATATAAACATGCATGCAAGTTGCTTGATGACAAGAACTTACTCAACCATTGCCATTTCATGAGGGCCTTAACACTGCTAAAATTTCATATGTCAATTGTTCCACTGAATTATCAAGCATTGATAGTCCAAAGAGGTAAATATGAACCGGCAATTAAACTTCCACACTTGTTTATGCAAATCATCAGACTTTTGTATGGTTATTAGATCCCTTGATTTAGAAATGGAAATCTTGTATCCATTTTTCAAATTCCTTGTTCCAACCACAAGAGTAGTACCAATGTGCCTAAATAAAAACTTAAAAGGGCATAGAGAATCGTATACAAGTAATTGAACAACTCAAATATGTACTTCCATCAGACTCAAGGAGGTTTAATCAAGGGCCTGGCCCAAAGTTGCAAAAACTCCCTTTTCTGAAAGAGATTGCACTTAATATCTTCACGTGCATCCAAGATGTCCAGTAAATTCTTCGATTGCATGAGCTTCAAGGTCACGGATTCCTCCATCAATCCCTCAAGTTCCCACATCAAGCCCTCAGCAAAAATTATAACATTCTGACATTTAATTGAAGCAAAAATCATGAAAACGAAGCGCAATAAATCAAGACAAGAGTAAGCGATTGGGAACATTTTCACTTAATACACGAAACTCGCAAGAAAAAAATTAACCTCCAACTCAATCTTAATTCTTAAATCACTCCTCCTTTCCGACCAGGTACATAAGTAAGTGTGGACCATAAAGGGATATTGGAGTACCACATTCTTGCTTTAGATATACGAAAGCCGTCATATCATGAAGAATGAAGGCAGACCAAATGCATATAAGAGAAAATAGAACGAAGAAATGCGAGGAAAACCTAACAAAGTCGACGCCGTTCTCATCGATGGCAAAGGCATGCATTCGAAGTAAAACACAGAGCCAATCGGTAGAATCACTAGGAATCAAACAAAAACCTAGTAATCGTCTCAGCTAGCATTGAAGATTAGACAAAAGATGACCTCAAGGAGACGCGACAAGGGTGCCACGAGCCGTCCTTGCGCTTCCCTTCGAGCTCCATGGACTCCACCGAGATTGAAGCCATGAGAGCTCTCGACTCAACAAATCGAAGTAAGAGAGAGATGAAACGTAGAAGCAGAAGCCATGATCGCTCGCTCTGTCTCTCTCTGTGTACGCGTACTAGAAGAAGAAAGAGGACACTAATTATTACTTAACGGGAGGATCCCTTACCAGTAACGAGTGTAGGAAATTATTAATTCTTTCATCCGCATATCTTCCACTACACTGGTGCCAAGTACCCAAAAATAAACATTTCTGCACTTGAGAAGGCAAGAGTTTTCACTTCCCACACTGTCTATTGTGCGTGTTAGCTGATCTGGCGGTGCAGTAGTAAACAGCAAGTGCGGTACATAATGCGTGGTAACGGACGGTTCTGATTTGATGAAGCAAGCACTCCGTTACGGTGAACCTCCGGTCTACTGGTCTACTGGTAGATGGAACAAATATTTCATAATTTTTTATTAGGAGGGCAAATATCCACTTCTTCTCACGTGTTAAATCACTAAATATTTTAACTTCCAACAATTAAAAAAGAACTTAAAGAGTATTTATAAAAATCCCACGACTATCGAAAGAAATACGAATAAAAATCTTCGGAGGGTATAAATATAAAAGGCCATGGGTTACGAGACCATCTTGGGCCCCCATGGTGAGGCAGCAAAGCCCGGAAATCGCCGGCAATCATGGCCATGGGCATGGCCATACGGGTTTAGTAGTATTTAGGATGGAGTCAATAGTCGACGTGGAAGCAAGTGAGATGGCTACCGCGTGCATGGCCGCCACCTTTCTTGCCTTCGTCCCATTCATCTCCCCCCCTCCATCTTTACTTCATATTTCCTCTCACTCATATCAATTGTCATCCAAGTTTAGAGTCAGAGAGAGAGAGAGAGAGATGGCACGTAACCTTAGCCCTGCGTTAGCGTACATAGTGGTGTACGTTAGAGACGTAGCCAAGTCCGTCGCCTTCTACTCCACCGCTTTTGGCTACAACGTCCGTCGCGTTGATGAGTCCCACAAGTATCTCTTCCTCTTTGGCTTTCTTGTTAATTAGTTAGTTTAGTAACTCCCTATGTTTTAATTAAATTGCAAATAAACAAATACTCTTAAGTTAAGCTCAATTAGTTTAACAAGCATCGTTTGTTCAATTCAAATAATATTTTTATATGTCTTAAATTAATCTTTACCACATTCATCTAATATAAAATTTGAGATTAGAGATTGAATTAATAGCGCATTTTCAATTGGTAAATGTTGTGAGATTCATGTCTTTTTAGTGTTTTACTAACTTAATTTATCTTATTTTATAAAAAAGATTGTAAACTATGAAAAGAGAGGTTTTATTTGTAATATGGTCGAAATGTAGGGTTGTTATTTGTAATTTGTAATTTGTTCGTTGGTGGTGAGTTAGGTGGGCCGAGTTGGAGAGTGGACCGACTACAATCGCGTTCACACCGGTGCACCAAAGGGAGACGGATGCGATAACTGGGGCAGTGCAGTTACCGGAGTCGGGTTGGGAGAGGGGCCCAGTCGAGATCTGCTTCGATTACCCGGACGTGGACGCGGCGTACCGAAGAGCGGTGGAGAACGGCGCAATCCCGGTAAGCGCACCGGAGGCGAAGAATTGGGGGCAAAAGGTCGGGTACGTTAGAGACATCGATGGGATCGTGGTAAGGTTGGGGAGCCACGTCAACGAGCCACGTCAGACTCCATAGTAAATTTCTGGATTTAGATGCACCAAATAAGTTCTTTTACTTATGACTAATAAAGTGAAAAAGTTAATTAGAGTTTCCGTTTCTACTTAATATAAACAAGTTGAATTTTTTCGCTATAATTAATAAAATGCCTACGTATTGTGTAGCCAGGCTATAACCTATATATTGGGGAAGTAATTTTAACAAAAGTGACCATCACTCAGTCTACTTCTCTAAAGATGTTAGATCTAATGATCTAAAATGGGACGAATGGTTTATTATAGAAGCAGCTACTAAAAAGGTTCTCCCCTCATAAATATCCTTTCAAGGCAAAAGGAGTACAAAGTTTTGCATTAATATTTTCCTTGGAACATTAACTCAAAAGCTCTCTCTCACTCAGAGCATCTCTTGTGATCTTCTCACAAGACGGCTGACTCTCTTCTTGAACTCAGCCCTTCTCTCTCTCCATTCCTTCTGCAACAAGCAATTAAGAGGGGGTTTAAAAAAGAGTTTGGGTTAGAGAAGATTTGGTGAAATATGAAGAGAGATAATGACGCTGAGAAGAATAAATCAGAGATATGTCGATAATTATATAGAATAATAGAAACATATGATCATTCGAGCTTTCCATCACAACAAGTTACATCATTTCTTCTCAGCAAACCAACAAAACAAATCGAGCATAGGAAAAATTGGCTTGTTTTATGTTTTTGTCTATTCTTTGACCTTTCTCTGTTAGCTTAATAGTTTCTACGCACCAACTGAAGGAAGAAATACACCAGGCACGGATAACTCTCCCATGTCATCCTTTCGCCTTCGAACAATAAATTATTTAGAATTCAAATTGGATTTCTCAACCCATAGAAATTAAAACAGATCGTAAAATTTAGAGGATGTTTATGCTTAAAGAGTATTTATCAGTTCTCAAAGCAAGTATTAGTTGTGAACATTGCAGCTTCTCTATCATACAATTGCTTATTTTCCAACCTTGACTAAGACTTTGCAGAGCATCAATAGGTTTATCTATGACAATGGACAAGATACAGGGCATCAGGAGTATCCTGGAAGTAGTTGAGTTACCTTAACTACGTTTAAATTATAATGCTGTCATATATTCGATTTTATGCATTATTAATAATGGTTGACAATTAAAAACCGAAAGAAACTTCAGGGGTAATAGTTCGATATAAGTGACATATAATAGCAGGTCAAATAAACTTAAGGTATGTCGATTGTCTAATGGCCTGACTTTCGAATTTATCTGTCCAAGGCTTGTTATACATTCTAAGTATCAGATTCATCCAAAAGGTGTCTCTGATAAATAAACTGAATCGAAGTGAAGAGAGAAATTGCAAAGATAAGACAAGTGTTCTACTTACAGCTGCTTCAACATTTGCAGGAGATTCATCATTGGGGCTTGAAAGCATGGAAATGATGCTCAACACAATGCTCTCAACCTGCATTAATAGTAAAAAAAATTTAACATATAGAACGATTAAAATCTCATCCAAGTTGTGACCACCAACAAATATCATCGACACAAGAAGTTCAGAGCGGTTCTATCACCGTAACAAATCTAAGCTATCTATGTCAGAACAACTTATAAAACTGGAGAAATGAATGGCTACTTCTATTTATAGTGTTAAAGATGATTGGCAACATAAAAAACAGTCTGAAAAGGAAAAGAAAAGTACAAAAATGTTTCCAGGGATACAAGACCATTGAACCCTACTTTCTGTAGTATTAGAACTTATACTAAGATAGTAGTCCTAATCTATTTAGCATCAGTAGTAGGGTTTCACAAGAGCCCAGGTCATATTAAGGCTTCCGCTTAACAAACTTTAGCACGTATTCTCTTACGACAATAGTAGACCTATTCCCTACATGACCCAGCTAGCTTGTCATGAGCTCTGTTTACCTCGTAATCCCACCTTATTGCTACAGCTCCATTTGCAAGAGTACTTTAGCTATCATAGAAAATCTTGATAGCTTTTCCATTTATTTTGAGTTCTCTTGCCTGATATGCCAACTAATGGACAAGGCAAATCACAATCTTTTCCTCCTAAATTAAGTTTAAATAATTGACTAGTTTGAGTTTGATGGGCCATAACATTTTATACATCATTCTGAACATAGATTCTTCATATTTGTTTACCAAGAATTTTGATTATTTCATTAACTGAATCACATATCTAGTGTACCATATTTCTCTCCTTACAGAAAGATATAACTTTTATGACCTACAAGAAAGGCTATAGAGACAGCAAGCAGAGAAGCAAAAAACTTGAACACCAGAAAAGTTTAATTATTACTGTGTGCACAGGCGTCCAGCGTTCACTTGCAAGCTCATAACCATTTGGATCGTCCCCAGGTGCATGAAGAATAGATATGCAAACTCGCCCATCGGGATAAACTGAAAGAGTGTGACGACCGAGCAATATGAAGACCTCAATAATGAGATTAGCTAGATAAAAACAGGAAGACAAACTCATAACTAACCATTAGGATGCCACATCTCTGATGTAAACCTAACCGCAGGTGGACTATTAGGATAATTTTTTGGAAAGCTCATAATAGCATTGAAAAAGCCTCCTTCACTGCAACCAGGATCATAAAATTGGAGTTAAAACGCTGTAAGAACCAAAGCAAGAAACAAGTCTGCACAATGCAACTGACAATAAAGTACATAAATCTTTTCAAGCTTTGTCTCGGAAACAACAAATCAAGAGCAGAATAAGATGGTGAAGCTGTGATCTAGCAATCTTTTAAATGATCTAAAATAACAACTTTCTTGGGTTCTAACTACAAGAACAGCTCAACATAAAAGCCTGAAGTTAACATTTGAATGATACATGTTCGACTTCTACGAACCATCAAACATACAGAAAAATCTCAACTGCAAACTATGAATAACAATACTCATTGAATTTTCTCATAAATAATCATCGCAATGCACGAAACTCCTTCGACCCCCTTAAAATCCCAATTGTTTTTCTTCATTTTCTCCTTCCTGCACACTTTCATCTACTTTCTCCTCGCTTTAATCATGTCCAAGAAGCTATGAGAAAAAAATAGTTTTAAAAAGTTTATTGAAAGTTAACCAAATGGATTCCTGACCATGATACGGTGCCTTCTCCTTCTCCTCTCTATTCAGTTATCATTTGATCACTTAAAAAGGATCTTATCATGCTTTAGCAATGAGTCATGAAAGACACCATAACTTCACAGTCTGTATAAGTCAAAATAAGAGGCAGATCTTATGCAACCTAACAACTGAAAGTTGTAAATAACAAGGAAGGAAACGAAGAAAGAAAATTTGGACACAATTGATCACATAGACAGAAATAAGGAAACCATCCTCAGGGAAATCTCCTCTGAGGCAGATGCCATCAAGCATTAAAAGCAGAATAATTTCCAGTTTTTTAAAAAGAAAGCAGAAAAGGTACATATAACTATGTAACAACTATCAAGATTTGAGAAATTTATGAAGAAAGAAAGCAAGTTTCAGGGGCATAAACACAAACTCCTCTTCTCCTGAGTGTACCCCGTTAAAGCCCCAAGAAAGGAAATAAAGGTTCCAACTTTAGCAAGAAAAAAAGCCCTATATTGCAGAACATGTCAATAAAACACCACCCAAACAATACAACGAATTGATCTACAAACAGTCCAAATCTCCAATAACAAGAAAGATGATCCAATATGACAACTAGAGCCAAGAGCATCAATCCATAATCCAAACTACGAGAGGGATTCACTCACTATAGCGTATCCGGGGGCCCGATTATGGTCACGCTCCACTCGAAGATGTTGCTGTCGTCAACCAACCCAGCGGAGAAGCCATCCACCGGATTCTTGGTAAGATCTGATCCAACAACAAAGGAAAAAAAAACCTCAACCACGGATCGACCACAATCCGCAGAAAACCCTAGAGATCGAAGCCAGTTGGTTCAAGAATTCGGCACCTTTGAGCTGCTTCTGAAGGAGGAGACTCGCTTGGCTGTTGGCCGCCATGGCAGAGGAGGAAACGCAAGGAGAGAGAAGAACGTCCTCGAATCCCAACGACCGTGTAGAAGAGTAAGAGAGCGACCTTTGAAGCCGACACGGTCGTGGGCTATACAAGGATTGGAAATGGGTAGTCTACAGAGGATGAGAGGAGAGACCGAGGAGGAGGAGAAATGAAAGTATGCAACTTATAAATAGAGAAATATACGGTAAGTGGCTTTTGGTAAATTTCTTTAGTACAACTCCATCATAGGAAATTTTTTTTTCTTTTTCTTAGGCAAAGAACACTTTATTAATATCAATAAAATTGATATAAGCTTGATACACAACTACAACTTGATAATCTTTTATGGCATAACAAAGAAAATGCCATAGTAACAACCTAAGTGGGGGCATCCAGAAGATATTACAAAGACAAAAAAGAAATGCTAGTTCTATCGTGTTCACTGTAAATTCGAACACTACAGTCCTGCAATCGGTAGGACACTAGGAGGAAGCTTCAATAATGAATACTGCCAGCATGAACATTGGCCACCAACAATTAATTACGATAAGATAACTAAGTAAACTAAAAAAGCAACAAGCTTGGAGACAAATCGGGAAGGAAACAATAATTAATATGCTCGGATGGGCAAAAAAGAACCTCCATTCGTTAGATCCCGATATAGATGGTAGCAAAACATCCTAAATCTCTCACCCTCTCTCTAGAACCTATTCCCGTGGGCTGAAACCAATAAGTTGAAAGGAGTATAGCTTGAGCTCCCTATAAAAGAGAGAAATCTCTACCCACCCTACATCTCACCACACTAAGTACTCAAAAAATAACTAGGGTTTTTCGCAAAATGATAGATGACTCTAATACATTAAAATTTTCCTTTAGTAATCATGAGCCAGTATATTAATTATACAATAGATAACTAGGTCATCTCTTCTAAGAAGTGGAACCCATACTATATTTGAGCATTGTTTTATTTTCTTTTTCATTTCTTTGTTTTTCTTTTGAGGGGAGGAACGAATTCCTATAATGCTGCATGTGGAGTAAATATGGCATTCACGAGTCTCATCATCGAATCATGATGTCTTTTAGGGTCCAGTCCACCCATTTCTAAGCAAACTCAAGAGTTGACAACTATCATTCCCAGTAAATCTTGACCATTCTTTATCCAACTCACGCTCGGCTAGGCATCAAATTTAGCACTCATTTTAATGATTATTTTTTCTTTAAAATATAAAGTCCCTTTTTGATGATCTTTTTAGTAGGCTAGCTCAGAATCTTGTCCAATAGCAAGATGATAACTCGGCAAGTCAGTCACAAGACAAGGGTCCACCAATTCCCAGATTGGTTTGATGCCTCCATCCTTATCAGCTCAGTTTTCAAATTACGAAATGAAACTTAGATGTTCGTATGCACCAATCGTATGTTTGGATGAGCGTAAATTATTAATTGATAAATAGTAACCCAATTAAGCCTAGACATTGAAGAAACTAATCAAATAAAGTGGCTTTTACCACTAATTAGTGCTAATTAATAGCCCGGTTATATCTTTATCATCCACGTCAACACCTGTTTGCCATAGTACAGCAGTATGGTTGTCGTGGGGCCTACTAGGAAAAGAAAAGGAGAAAGGCAAACTTGCTCGACCTTCATAGTGGCAGAGATGGATGGAGATTGGTTCACACTTCACACTTACCGTTTGCCAAAAGAAGAACCATCCACCAGAAATCCGCTGGTGTCTATCTCAATCTACAGAGAAAAAAATAAAGAAAGCAGAATGAGATACAGACACTACCACTCACACCAATTGGAGATAAAACTATACAGCTGAGCCATAAGGATGAGAGATTGACTGGGAGAAAGAAAGTGAATTGATATGCTGAGGTGAAAAGAGTTATGAGTCAACCTGTGTGACGAGAAAAGAAACAGAATCCAATTTTAGATGCCTACGTAATCGTCGCAGTTCTGATGGACATCTGTTAGTAGCAATGCAATAAGCATCTGTAAAGGAAAGGAATTCCTGGTGGCATCTCACAGCAAAGATGGAATCCTGCAACCTTCTTTTGTCCGCAAAATGTAGTTTGATCTGGAACTCGGTAGAAGTCAAGGCAGTTTGCTTGCTTGATAAGAGATGTCAGCCAGAAAAAAATCTAATATTATGGGCCTCAAATGGCAAACTTATGATGGCATGATTACAGTTAATATGAATATGTGTGGTGGTAAATGGTAAGTAGAAAACAATATGGTACAACTGACTGCCAACAATAATGGGACCGTGCGAAGCATTAGGATAAATTTACAAATATTTCTCCAAAAGGCGAAAGCTAACAAATTTTGCTCCTCTCTCAGCTGGGACTTGTGATGATTCAACTGCGTAGGATGCATATTACTCACCAGATTTTAGAAATCGTCACATTTGGTCTTGAGACTACTGCACTGTGCGCTTCCTTTTTTTTGTCTTTCGCCTTTCCTTGGCCCAGGATAATCTGGAACTTGTTTGCCGCCGGCTGGAACTGTAAGCCTCCTCTCAGACATCACTGCCATGAGGAGTGAGACAAGTAAGCATTATATATACAATTGATGTTCTTTTAAGAAAAAAGTAGTTCATTCAGATTGTAACCAAGTGAACTCCATGGAAATGAGGAATGAGGTGCACAATAGTGTGCCAACTTCACAACAAGAAAGCAATACAAGCACACACTCAATGAGTTCATTTACTAGTTCATTTATTTTTAAGGAAAAAGTCCATAGACTGCACACTAAATGAGTTAAAAGGGGCAATGTGCACCATCATTTGACAAAGGGAAAAAATAATTCTGCATAGCCGAAGTTAAGTGGGACTCAACTTCACATATCCTCTTAGTTTTGTGCAATAAGAAAATTCTACTTGAAGATAACTTCACATGAGTTCTATTTCCCGTAACTAAGTACCAAGAGCCTTGCCAGCTGTAATTATAGAAAAAGAACACTATTGTCACCAAAAGTAAACACCAAGTTACCTACCAATAAATTGACAACCCTAAAGGCATGGACAAAGAGAAGTAACCAATCATAAAAGGAAAAAACTTGAGTACAAGCAGTGAGTTCTTTGCAGATGGATCGTCACACTGCAGTTAAACATGATACAAGTTAAAATGTTTAACCAATATAAGGGGAAAAAAGGAAAAGAAATATAAAACAACAATAGCAAACAAAACTTTGCAAAAGGTGAATTTCCATGGACCTGCACTCAGAAACAACCAGAAGCACAGGTGAAACAAGGTATGCAATGGTGTCAGACCAACCTAATGGAGGATGTTAACATCTGTCAGACTGTCACTAAGGATATTGATAATCAAGAAGTTCATTGGATTTAGCATTCTTCAGTTCTTCAACAGGTCTACCTTGAAACAAACATAAATATGACAGGCTTTCTGAATTCTTCAAAAAGAACAAAATAAAACTTATGATGGTAGTGTAGCAATTTGAAGACACCTTAGCTTAGCTTAATGAAAAAATAAATAAAAAAACTAAAGACTTCGGTAAAGGTGAAGGGGCTCCCAGGCAGGGACGTCTGGCAGAATGATTGGCCTCCTGCCCCTTCATCTCACCTTAAGATGATGAGTAAATCTAAGGGATGGCAGCAAATTGGTGCATATTCTACAGTAAAATAAGTGTTCGTGTCTCAACATGGAAATACTTCATTAAAACAAAAGGAATGAGCCAGGAAATGCTGGCACCACTTTGCCTAGCAGCATGTAGTTGGGTCTCCCAAAGAAGAAATCCAGAAAATCCCTTCTGTCAGCAACCCCTTCCCTAAAACAACTTGACAGGTCAACATGTACAGTTACTAGGAAAAAAACATCCCAAGTCATAAAATAAACAATTCAGTGATGGGCCTCATTTGCCACATTTGAAAGAGCTTGATATGGACCAATCCATACAGGTATTGTCGCCAAAGTAGGGAAACAACCTATCAATGACTACAGGCAGCTTTAAGGCAATAAATTAACATCTTAAGAAGATGCACCAAAAAAATGCCCATAGAGACAATAATTGAGCAGAAAAAAAATATCATAATCCGGTAAGAGCTGCAAAAGAAGATGGAAAATTATCTTGTACTGTACTTACTATCTTGGGGGAAGAAATTGCAAAATGATTAAGAAAAAAAATCGCCCATCTGATTACACTTTCAGAGGATGACCATTAGATCAGAAGATAAAAGCTTACTAAGCTGAAGTACTACTAAACAAAGCATTCAGTGGAAATGAACTTTTGTGACACAGTAAGATGAGTGTTAAGTGTCCTCTGCAGTCATATATACTTGAACACCCTGCTCCTTTGAAAGCCATAGCATGAAAACCGTTGGTTAACAATAATTTTACCCAAGTAAACATAAAATAATTTTTTGTGATAGAAGAAAGAGCAAGATCGATGACCATAACAGTTAATCATTAATAAGACCAACAAAAGAAAGGTAGGATAAAGAAATGTATTTGTAAGGTCAATATGTAGAAAGAACCAATTAAGTAATTAACTAAACATAGGCATGAAAGAAGTTTCTTTTGGACATAGTTAGAAACAAATTGACCAGATCTAACACAGTTTCTTAAGCTGGAAATTACTAGAGTGCAAGTACTACATTCAATTAGCCCAGCACAGTCAAGCAACCCTTCTAAGAGGATAAAGCATAAAGAGGAGAGGTGCCACTTAAATGTCCTTTTGTTATTAAATGGAGAGTACTGTAGAAACCAGAAACCACATTAAAAATAGCAGAAAGTGCATAGGTCCAAAAGGATTAAAATATGAACACTGAAAGGAGAGTAAAAATAAAAGCAAATTAAACAACATGAGGGAGATATAATATGAAGATACCAGTGCTTATATAAACGAGCAGTCTCAAGTTGTATTCTGTCCTAACAAGAGAAGAAAAAACACAATAAATCATACAAAGATTCTTTTCCAACAAAAAGAAAAGTAGGTAAATTAAGCAAGTTAAAAAATTGTAGTACATCACTACTAGCTTGAGGTCACCATCTTCAGCTATGCTGACAACAAGGGAGTGCTTTGACTCGGTTTCCCTCCGTCAAAATAAAACTGCATTGTGGCTGAGCATAACAAACAATAGAAAGATACCCATATTGCAAGATCCATCTATTGTGGCTGGGCATAACAAACAAGAGAAAGATACCCATATTACAAGATTAGTGAACGTTAATGTTTCCTGTAAGTTAAGAACTCTATTTTGCATGGTATTTTTGAAGTTTGAGATAAGAAATTAGAGTAAACCTGATTGCCTTTGTGCTTCTCTTGAATTGCCTTGATCTTTGGTTGCAAATTTTGCATTACCAAAGTCAATTCTACCTACAGAATCAACAAAAATTGTCAACCAAAAAGTTGTACAACATAAGCTGCTTGCTAGAGATGGACTTTTTTTCTTTTGAAAAGTCCACAGGAAAATAATTTCACAAATAAAAGGTAATTGAATGATGAATGCGTAATAGGATGTGAAGTTCTAATAATGACTTCTAACTTTAATGGCCATGCAATAAACATCTTCCACAAGCAAGAAATTGCACAAAGATTGAAATTCTGGACACTGTTGTTTGTCTCTCCAGCTGGTAGACTTTCTAAATTAATTTCGAAAGGTGCAGCTAAATAGTACAGAAATCCAAGAACACAATCAGGACAACTTCTTTTCACATGAGAAAGAACAGTACAACTACCCACTTGCTTTGTCGTCAACGTAAGGGTTGCAATCTTTACACCAACATGAGAAGAATAATGGCAAAACCATAAGCATACGACATATGTATAGCTGTAAGACCATCATTTAACACCTGCAGTCGAAAATATATCATGTTAGCATAATCCTCTAGGAATCAATGGATTTACATACATGCTTAGCAGTAAAATCCAATTCATG
Organism: Typha angustifolia; assembly: GCF_048772165.1. NCBI lineage: Eukaryota > Viridiplantae > Streptophyta > Magnoliopsida > Poales > Typhaceae > Typha > Typha angustifolia. The sequence continues at coordinate 462,035 of NC_133252.1, read as the reverse complement.
CGAAGTATTAACTAAGCTACCACTTGAAGAAGAAATGTACAGCTGATGTGAAAAGATTCTTACTAATCCTCAAGAATTCAAAACCAGATTGGATGCAAAATCTACTGCCCGAACATATTCCAAACCCCAAGGAGACAAATCTACACAAAAACTAAATATGTAATCTAGAGAAAGAAAAATCAGTCCTCCAATTTTTTTTTTCTAATCTTATGATTCAAAAACCTCCAAATTCTTAAAAGCACAACAAAATTATAGTAAGAAATAACTTGAGGACAACTTCCATGGCCTCCAATATGAACGCAAATCACCCACCATTCTTTTGAACCACCGTAGTGGCACCTGCTCTGACAGAAGTAAAAGTGTTAGCAGAGACGATGACAGAATCGGCAAGCATGTCCAGGAGCCCCTTGGTTGCTGAGACAGATCCATGTAAATCCACCAAGGAATCGACGGTTGAGCAGAGGTATCTCCTGGAAGATTAGCTTGATCCTGGTGTCTACAGACCTCTGACGTCTGTTGAGTGGAAATCCATTGCAGCAATAGGCCTCTGTGGTCATTTGAGTGCTGTTATCCGTATGAACAATGCATGGGTACGTCAAATATACCAAAAATTAAAATACTATCAATAACTTATTAGGAATAAGCATTCATTATCATCTATAATCATTACACTTAATTCCTTTTCTGAACAAATACAAAAATAAAAATAAGGATAGCAAAGTGCGGAAAAAGAAATGGGCCCTGAAATGTTCTAACTCTTAAGATACCAAAGCAATGGAACATCAAATATATGATATCAAATGAGAGTATGTTGATGTCTATGCCTTATGCTACTAAAAGCAACAGTGCATCAGTCGTGATGTATTTCCTAAATTTCTCATACAAAAATCTCAATATACCAAAATTCAGGAATCTGCGCCAATAATGCTGCATAAAGTGGGAATTGCTATTTATATGACAGTTCCTATATCTAAAGAATATGTATGCTATACTACCTGAAAACATACATATATTTGTCATGACCATGCGAATTTACAAAATTTGTAAAGCTGTTCAATGACTGGTTTGCAGTGTGAATAAAACACAACAAACAAAATTCAATTATCAATGTCATCCAACCAACTAGATCATTACTATTCCTAGCAGCAGTAATTAAAAAAAAATCACATCATATACTTACATAACAAGTTAACAACGTGTCACAAAATAAGTACTTCTCTAATTTAGTTCCAACAAATAGAAAACAAAGAATGGAGGTACTAACAAAGGCCAATAGCATGTGGCTCCGCAACTGGATACTTATACTTCAACTAAGAAGTGAAGACACCATAGAAGCAAACTCAAATTAGTTGACCTTCCACAACTACCAGAAAGCAGCACATTAACGACATACTGAACCATGTCAACTGTCAAATTGACAAGTGTAGACATATTAGAGGTATCAGATGATAGACAACGGTAACATAAGCACCAAATAGATTTCACAGACTCTCAGTGCCAGTGCATTTTAAGTTTTTAACGCAAGACATTCTAAATAATGTGTAAGCTTCAGGTAAAGCTAGGAACTAAATAACACTTAACAGTGTAAGACAGGGAAGGTAAAAAAAAATGTAACAAGGTAAAGATGACATATTGCTTGGCCAATTTAGCAAATAATCTCAATAAAATTTTAGCCGACAACGGAACAATAATACACAACATGCTCGCTACGCAAGTAAAAGCAGAAATATGAAATAATGGCATATTGGTTTTCTTAGATATAAATAAGTGCAGTAAGTGCACGGAAAGGATGGCTATTAACAAATCGAACAAATAACCAAAATAGATGAACCACAAAAAATCTAGGTCAAGTATGGATTGCTCATTCCACTCGAATAATAACTACATATTCCAGACCATCCATTGCCAAATTCCATCTAATGAAATAGTAATACATATGCTCAAGAACTCCAACAAAACATTAACAAGACCCCTAGCAACAGATATTAATTGGCAATGTCTGTCTGAACAAACTTGCTAGATTCTTACTTAAAAGCAGGTGGGAGGGACTGCAAACATATCCATGAGCTTTTAAGAGCAAAAGCTCGCCTATAAAAATTGGTGGTAAGTGGGAAAATGTGACCTCCATCTAGGCTATTCATATCTAAAATAAAAGAAAAGGAAAATATCCGAGAAACATACTGTGTAACCTGTACCATTTTCTTGAGAACTTCCAAGTGTGTACCAGTTGAGTGATCTCGGAAATTATTCGAACCAATCATGGCAGCAGATATGGGTAGTCAGCAAAGCTGAGTTGCAAAAGAAGCATCAGTGGAGCAATTCAACTTCATTCCATTAATATCTTTTCATCATACAAAGTTAGTGAACAATGATGCCTTTTTAAGGTTAACATAAGTTCATTGGCTCTAGATGAGGGGGCCGCATGCACACACGAACTTCATGTTCCTCTGGTCCAATGCTGTGTTTAGGGACCATTATCTCCAACCCTGTTCCAGATTCATCATAGTATGCCTCCAGCTTAGCATCTTCAGGAATCCGTGTAGCCAATGGAATTTCCCTTATGAATTCCCCTGGAGGACAATGCTCAGGAGAAGGGTCTGTCAGCTTGAACGTCCTATCGTGTCGTTTAATATAGGGCATGCGAGCAACACTGAGACATGATACCTTAACTATTCCATGAGTAAGGGTATTCCTCCAAGACACCTTCACCCTCTGTAAATCACAGAAAGGTAAGCTAACCACTATCAAGTAACCCTCATCGTCCTCATATATCGTCTTCGCAGCAGTCACAGGACCAGATGCATGCCTCATCACACCGGTAAATTCATTTATCCATGACAGTTCAGATGTGTGAACGTCCATATCTTGAGCCCTGTCTAAATAAGAGTTACCAGCTAAGCAACAATCCTCATCCATTGCATGGGGGAAGAAATCCTTCCTGCGTTTGCTGGACATAGAGGAATTGTCTGTTCCATCCCCAGAATTATGATTTGATGGTTGTGTTGACAAATTGAGACCAGAACCATTAAGAAGTTTCTTCTGATAGGGATTCAAGGTGCTCTTCGATGGGAGGGATGGTCTCTCGAGCTCAAAATCCGTGCTCGGAAGATTTCTCCACGACCCAAAATCGCTAGCCTCAAGTGGGATGGAGAAATTAAGCTCCCGTCCAGTGAGCTCCACCCACTTCTTGCGATCAACCTCAGGAACCACCGACAAATTGGGTGACCTAACTAGTTCGATCCCATGAAGGCACTGCGGATTCGACAAACCTCTATAATGCTTTCGCTGCATCCTATGAGATCGCACAAAACCTTTTTCCGCACTAAATGGGAACTGCGGCTCACCAAGGCGAGAATGCCCATTCATGTAGCTCCGCAGCTGCATCTTACCAAGAGCATTCTCAGGCCTCTCCTTAAATACCCACATATACATATTCTCCATGTCATGCTGGACTAAGAACACATCAAGCCGGAGGTCTGACTTGTCGAAACCTGACACCCCATTCGCGTCCTGGATTACCTTCGCCTTTGATTTCTCCGACAAGGCAGGCTTGAAATAGAAATTGAAGAAGAACCAAGCGCCCCAGATGCTATCCCCCCTCTTCGCGCACTTGCGGCTGCCACTGCCTACCTTCGGAAAGGCAACGGCAGCGTCGGAATCAAAGACTTGCGTCCCGAGACTTACGTCCAGCATCTCGCAGGCATCTGATCCCCACGGCTGCGACGGCGGAGATCTCTCCGCGGAGAGAGGAAGGTTGATGTCAGGGGCGCCGGAAAGCGTGCTCGGCTGGAGCTGAATCAAGAGCTCACGGTCGCAGTCCTCGTAGGAGTTGACTCCACCGGTGGGATCCATGGAGAGGTGGGTGGAAGGGTGGTGGTTCTCCATGGATAAGGTGGTGATAAGGGATTCCCCCATGGCTCGATCTCAAATCTACCTCACAAATCACCAATAGCATCGCACAGGAAACCCTAGATCCATCTAAGGATTCCAAAATCGACGAATCCAATGGCGAAAAAAGGCGAGATTTTTTCCGACCTCTAAGATTAACAACACCAGAGATTTGATTAGGGGAAGGATCTCGTTAAAGGATTGCCTTTTTTGGTTCGAATCCAAGCGAGGAGGAAATGTGTCGTCCCCATCTCGAGCGTTTCCGTTTCCGTCAGAGATAACAGCGGAAGAGAGAGAGAGAAGAGAGGAAGAGGGGAAAACGGTAACGGTTGTTACCGTTAATTGGAACAACCTCCACCAGATGGAGCCGGCCTCTGCCGTTAGATGACGGTGACGGCGTATTAAAAACGCGGTGTCTGATCTCGTATCTCCTCAATCATGGAGGAATCGGTCAAAAAGCGGTAGGTTGTCTTGAGGGAGCTACCCCGCCTCTATTCTACACTGACAGAGACATTGATCTTGAGATCTTGCATTAAATTAATCATAAAGCAAAAGTTGTTGATAAATTTGTTAACTCTTTTTTAAGGATTATGAGAATAAATTTGTTAAGATAGCAATAACATAGAAGAGGTTAAATTGACTCCTTTGACTAACCCAAAATAATATAGGGATGGATAGTAAATTAAAAAAAAATTAATACAAATTATGAAGTACAATTTAAATATCATAGTTACTACTGTACTTTAAGAAATATCATGATTAGGTAAAACTTATCTAATCATGATAAAAACTAAAATTAGTCTTTGGAAAAAGACTATTTTAACCATATAATTATTATTAAAGAGTTAGAAATTATAAACATATTTATTATATAAAAGAGGTTAAATTTAGTCATAGAACATACCCACGAGAGTGATAAGTAGACTCATTTATTTAATATTTCTTCTTAGGTTTTTCCCTACTTCGTTAGCTTTTGAAGCAAAGGAGTCCGAGTCAAAGATCACAAAGGTTGGGAGAAAGAGTTCATCCTTATCAGATCATAAATAGAAGGTGGGGAATGAGAATGTCAAAGGGCAACCCATTCAAAGTTTGGCAGCATGGTACACTTATCATCAGCTTTGTTGTTCAAACAAGAATGCTGCATGACATAGCATCAAAAGAGAGAATTTTATAGTGAACTACTCCATCAACACAAAGTATGTCATCATTATATATATATATACATATAAAGCACTTCAAAATGGACTATCTTGTACATTACTGCATTCTAAGACAATAAAAAAAGTGCAAATTAAGGAGTGGAGGTATCCATCATCTTTACTAGACCTAAGTGCATGATTGGTTCAGTAGTGCACTGCAGCTGTTTTTAGAGAGGGTTAGAGTGGAGCACTCACACCTAAGCCTTTCACCTTTTTCCACTTTTGGATGTGAAGAAGTTTTAAGTTGGGAACACAATCAATTATAATGCATCTGACCTCATCAAAATCTCTTTTACCTGATTCAGTGTTCACAAACCAGTCCCACTTATTGAGTTGGAAGCTCTTGATGCTGGCCTCATCGCATTACAAAAGCCGTCCAATTGTTTCACTAGCATTGAGGTTATAAGAATCCATGGCTCAAACATAAGGGGAAAAAAAAATTGTCAAGAAAACTGTGAAAATAGATCCTTGCAGCAGAAAGATACCTTACATCAGATAGAGATATAAAGCTGAATGACTGAATGAAGAAAGATACCTTACATCAGATACAGATATAATAAATATCTGGAATTAACAGCTTATTGCTGTTGTCTCCGTTGATCTTGTTACCTCAACAAATGAAGTCCTACTGCACCTTTCTTGCCTAACAAATTCAAGTCTCCTGTCTCAGATTATCCACATCTTTCTTCTCCATGACACCTCTGGCTTTGTTCACAAGAAGCCCTGTCTGAGCTCCTATCCACAGATTCCACGCTAACCAAGTGCCCATTAACCAAAGAGCTATCAAATTCATTGGATTTATGGTTCCTCAACTAGTATAGACTGCATTTAGTCCATATCTGCAACAGTTAAAATCAGTATAAAATCAGAACTGATGCTTTCAGCATCATGCAAGTACATCATCTTATTTTGACTTCATCTTCTGATGCTCCAAAGCACGAGAGTGAGGCCACTATGAGAATCTCAGTCCTGGAGGCTCGTTGTCGTGAAACTCAATTGTGAAGGATTCTTTTGCAGCTTCCTGATTGCAGAAATTCCACACTCTCTTGCATTAATGTGTGGCTCTACTCTCATTCGGGATGTCCTTCCGTGGAGTCAGGAGGGCAGAGGACAACGCCAAACAGAATCAGGAGGCATAGCTGGTTCAACAGTTGCAATAGCCGGTGAGAGGTAATCATACAGAAGCAACACAAGCTGAAGGATTCATGAACTTGGGAGGTCATTTTCAGTTGTTCAAGAACCTGTGATCAATAAGGTGTCCCTACATATTGATGCTTGACATATATCTGATATCTTGAATGTACAGAGAATAAAGTTAAAAAAAAAGATGCAAATTGTTCCTCCTTGGATAAATAGATAAAACATATCCGCTGAATATCAACGGTCAAGAAGTCGTTCATTCAATAACCATCTAATAGCTGGAGGTTGCTGTCAGGCTGAAAGGTACTAAATAAGAAGTATTTCAATATACTTGAAACGGCAATCAGAAAACCATGTTAGTAAGGGTACATACTGAAAATGATGACAGCAAATATTATTGGAGCCGGATGGCAGATTGTTGACAAGCCCAAATTATTTCCAGAAAATAAAACACCAAGATTCATAAATTAACTATATATCACCCATGTACATGGAACATTCGTTCTCGTAGACTTCTTCAGCTTCTCTATTTTAATTACATTTTCCTAAGATTGTCTAACCTTGCCTGTAGGTCATCATCTATCCCACCATCTTCGTGCCCACTTGCTTCAGCTTGGGCAACCTTTTGCGGTGCTGCTGGAGCAGAAATGCCAGCTGAGGGCACCTTGACAAGCTTTACGAACACAACAAATACACATCAGTACAGTCTTTATGGAAAGAAAATACTAAAATAGATTTAATTTAATGAGCTGAAATATTTAAGGAAAAGAAAAGGAGAAGTCACCTCATTATTGATATCAATACCAATCTCATCAAGAACCTGGCTCACTAGCTCTTCTGTTTCTTCCTCTTCCTCATCCCCTTCCAAGGCATCATCTATAGCATCTCCCATGACCTCACTTACCATTTCCATCCTCTCATTCTGTCTCTCAAACTCTAGCATTATTCGCTGCAATGCTGGTAAATTCATCTGCCTGTTCATTTGTCCCATGGCCTTAGTGACACCTCTCATAGCATCACCCATTGCTTGTGTTGACTTAAGTGTCTGCATTGTTAAAAAATTCACTTAATTAGAAAATTAGTGCCCAGGAAATATATACACCAAATGATGCAGAACATACTACTAATGATCTCCACTCGTGATTCTTATTCTTACACTGTCGAGCACTAATCTAGAATTCTAACTATTCATCTAATCACATAGCATTGTTAACAATTTCCCCATATGCCAGCCTACTCCCAAAGACTGCACTCTACAGAGGTCTCTGTCATGGAAGTGCTCATATATGCTCCATTAGCACAACTAATTGTAAAAAGAAGTTTCATCCATTTCATTGTAACTAGTTCTTTCGAAAAAAGAAAGATACTTGCAAGCTTGTAAGTACATCAAACCCATTCTCTATATCATGACCAACTTGACAGCTTTGTCAGGTAGGCCGAGATTTGCCATGCAGATGTGGATTTTAAATTTGTTTGCTTTATCTTTTATTCAATCTTTTCAAATTGGAGATCAGGTGGTGGCCAATTCAGAATAAGGTGTTAACCAGCACCTTGTCAGTCTATAGAAGGCAAGAAAAAAGTAATGAAGGCATTCAAGGAACTAATCTCAAAATTAATGACAACAGCGCATGTATCTTAAAAAGCTTCATTCTCAAATCGAGTATAAAGATATCAAGTATGAATAGTGAACTCCAAGTGAATATGATATACTACGAATTGCTTAGAATATTCCACAGGTTTCTGATAAACTACTGATGCCTTTGCTTGCTGATCACTGGCCCATTGAAAGGGGTTTCATTCTTTCTCTCATAAGAGTGAAGAACCACTTTAATATCAGTTCTGCAATAAATAGACCTCCAAAAGGTCTACCATATATCTACTTTCTCCGATAGGGGATGAGAACAAGAAAAAATATTGAACTTGCAATGTTCTCCTTTTTGAAAAGCACCTAACTGCAAACAGTAATTTGTGCCAGAAAACCAAAGTTTAGTATAGAATGAATGAGGATTGCCACATCACAATCACTATGAGAAAGGACAAGTGACAAAAAAAAAATTAGAACACCTGGACTCTAAGAGAAACTCCTTGAAGCTGTGATTTGAGCGCATAAAACTTTGTAATCTGATGTCTCGTCCGAATAAGGTCCTTTGCCATCACTTTTACAGCTGCCTGTCACAATTACAGACACCAACAGAGAAACATTATTTTGACAATTACAAAGACAAAAGAGAAATAGACAAGATGCACTTTACTTTACTGGACAATATAACCAAATAATCTAGTTTGGGCTTGCATTTTATAAACTACTTCAACTCTAAAGCACCAATACATCACAATTATACTCCAATTCAAAGATTACCTGTTCAAACCAAACATTATCTCACTTCTAGATAAACCATATCATCAAAGGCAACGTGAGTATCATAAAAACTATGCAACACATTACAACAATTAAACTCAAAATTTACTAAGCTATACCATTATTTAAGGGAATTACCATTTGACCCTGCTTAGCCGTCTTCTTGATCTCCGCGATAAGCTTCTTCTCCTGAGTTTGCAATCCTTGCCTCTCCCTCTCTATCTCCCTGATAGATTTGTCAAGCATTCTCTTGTTCTCCCGCAATAACTCTGCCAAAATTTTGAAAAAACCCCTTTCTTGACATCTAAGCTAACAATTCCAGCAAAAAATATCTCAAAAAAATCATAAAAACCAAAGTTTTTCTCATGAAATTTTAAAATCAGATCCGATTCTTAACATCCCAATGACCAATTAAACCCCAAAATATTGGGGAAAAAGAAGAAAATTAAGGTTCAATATCGCCATAGATCAAAAGCGATAGCTTTCAATTCGAAACCTGAACAAAAACTTACCTGCGGGAGTTTTACGGCTGCCGAAGAGAAAACTCATGGTGGATTGCAGAGATCGCTAAGATTTCTTAGATCCGTTTCTTCCTTTTATCAGATCGATGCCTTCACTTTTTAATTCGTAGTGGGAGCATGCCGTGGACGGATCACCGACTCCTTGAGGAAAACGGCGCCGACTACTAGGAAATCCGGATCCGATGATCGAGTCTAGGTTGAATTCGGGTTCAGACTCCGATATTTTGATTAAGATTTACCTCTAGGGTGTAACCGATTCGAGCCTGAGCAAACCAGCTTTGGCTAAGCTTTAAGCTTAGGTTTGGCTCAATTCAACTCGAGCTGAGCGTGAGCCAAATCAGACCGAGCTTGAGCTTAAAATGAGCCTATCATCAAGCCTTATTTAAGCCGAGCCGAATCAAGATGGGTTAAGTCAAATCGAGCCCAAGCCAAGTTAAAGAAGAAAAAGAAGGAGGAGGAGGAGGAGACAGGCTGGCGGGGCACTACGACGGCTTGCTATTGCTGAAAGAAGAGGCGACACCGCGGTGGCACGCAGCGACTTGTCGCTACCGAAGGAGGAGGAGGAGGCATCGTGGTGGCACGCAGCGACTTGTCGCTGCTGAAGGAGGAGGTGGTGGCATCGCTGCGGCTTGTCGCTACTAAAGGAGGAGGAGGCGTCAACCGCGACACCGTTGATGCAAAAGGAGGAGGAGGAGGAGGCGTCAGCCGAAGTCGCCGCTGCCGAAGAAGGAGGTAGCGGCACCACTGCAGCTTGCTGTTACCGAAGAAGGAGGCAGCGACTTGCTGTCGAAGGAGGAGGAGGCGGCAACCACAACACAGCTGCTGCATAATTAAAATCCTGCAAATTTTTATAATATATGTGAGAAATTATGGAACATATATTGCGCAATAAGATTATTTTTTTTAAGAAATTTACATATTTTAACTCTAAAAAAATCAAAAGGAAAGGTATTTAAGTAGTGGCCATGTTCATAGTCAACATCTCTTGCATTTAATTTAACACCTGAAGCATCCTACCAACTCGATCGATGACTTAGAAAATTTGTTCACCTAATTTTAATTTAAATGGATTTGGAATGTTACAGCAAATTAGTGAAATTATCTGCTCCATCTTTGCTGGATACAGCTAGTGTTCTTATTGGAAACCATTATAGAAACTAAGCAACCAATTCTATATCAGTGGCGGCACTAAAATAAACCTAAAGTGAGACACATATTAAAAAGACAATAACTTTTGGATTTCTATTTAAAAATATATGGGTATTTTTGTACGATGAACTACTTAAAACTCTTTTTACTATCTATGACACAATACTGATGTACGACTTATTTCCGAAGGGATTAAATTTAGTAGGAAGTCTTGGACAAGAGGGCATTTATCCTGAGATAAATACTGTGCATAGATAATATTTATTTGCATATTAATTATATAATTTTATAATTAAATATTTATTTATATGTATTTTAGTCAAAAGGTAAGTCACGACAAGTTTTACGATAAAATTAAACTCATTTTTTTAATTAAAATTTTATTATATTTAACCTATTATTCATAGTTTGATATTTTATAAATTAATATATAATTTTATTCAAGACAATTATTACGGTTTACAACTAAATAAAAAATATATAAATAGATATATATTTAATTTATATTTAAAATGTATTTTTTATACACGAACCAAACAAGTTAAAACGTTTGGTAGAGAGGGAAAAAATTTGGGGCGAAATTGCAAAATAGAAAACTCCAGCTTGTAGATATCCAACAGTTGAGACGTTCTCCTCCTACCAGTAACCAGTCCCATGTCCTTTTCCTTCTTCCGCAATTTATCTACTTATTTTTTATTTTTTTAATTTAAAAAGGAACCCTCTTCTCTCTATCTCTCTCTCTCTCTCTCTCTACCGTACGGTACCCATGGGATCATCGTCGGCATCTTGTCGGAACCCTAACTCTAAACCTAACCCGAGATAATGAGGAAGTCCCATCGTCGCCTCGTCGACGGCTTCCCTCTCCAAGGGAAATGGCTCGCCCTCTTCCTCTTCGTCCCCCTCCTCACCCTCCCCCTCCTCTTCGCAACACTAGCTCCTGGTAGATCGCCTTACCTTGACCCCGACTCCGGCGATCGGCGGCCTCCGAGGCCTCCGAGGCTCGCCTACATGATATCCGGCGGCGCCGGGGACGGGGCGCGGGTCCGGCGGCTCCTATTGGCTATCTACCATCCGTGGAATTTCTACCTACTCCATCTCGACTTCGCTGCATCGTCGGCGGAGGCGGCGGATCTGGCGGAGTTCGTGCGGGAGGAGGCGGTGTTCCGGGAGTTCGGAAACGTGCGGGTGGTGGAGAGGAGCAATCCGGTGTCGAATAGGGGCCCGACGATGATTGCTTGTACGCTCCATGGGGTGGCGATTCTATTGAAGGAGTTTGAGGGTTGGAGCTGGTTTATTAATCTTAGTGCCTCGGATTACCCCCTCATGTCACAAGATGGTATTTCTATTGTTACATTTATTTCATTTAATGAGGATTTATTGAGTAATGCTTGACTTTCTACTTTTCATGTTAGTGATTTCGTTAGAATAGTTAAGTTGCTTAATAGGATTAAGGAATTGATAAAATGCCTTTGTGAGTTTGTTAAGTAAGTTGAGTTGAATATATTCATTAGATTTTAGAGTTTGCCAATTGTTGTCAAATTCTGATGTTTGACATGCTACACGAGTGAGTGTAAGAGTAATTTTCTGAATAGTGAGAGGATCCTTTGTTAGTAACTAAAAGTCGGTATCATTTTCTGTGTAGCTTATAAACATGATTGATTTAGAATCTAAAGCAGTTATCTTTCTAATGTCAAGCCCTTGAAGCATCAAGAAATCCTCTCACCTAATATAAGAGGCTGTCTGTTATTTTTTAAATGCACAATGGACTAGCGTTCTCCCGATCAGCTTCTTCACTATAGTCTATAGACCAATATATCTGAGTTAAAGTTCCATGTCAATCGACAACATAAAAGTTTTGGACTATAACAAATATTTTGGAACTTTCTGAGTTATCTTCCTATAAATGCAAACTTCATATTTAGTCTTCAAATGCATATTTTTAGAGTTGTTGAAGCCAGTTTATTTGATTCTGGTGGTATGAAGAATAGATAATGTTGATTAGTGTATCTTCTTTTTCATTTTTTAGTAATCGGTGCCATTGGGCATCAATACTGTAAGCTATGAAGCTCATCTACCTTTTTACCCTTATGTTTGACAGACATTCTTCACATTTTTTCATACGTGCCGAGGGATTTAAACTTTATTGAGCACACAAGCAATATTGGTTTGAAAGAGTAAGCTTATCCCCTCCTTATTTTCTTCCAACAAGTTGTAAATTTCATGGTTATGACTACTCTATCCTTCTATGCTTCAACCTATTTAGTGTTTTCATGCCTATAATGATTCCAAATGCTTTTCAAACTCCGGAAGGTCTCTTAACATTTCATTTTATGCATGTAGGTATCAAAGGGCTAGGCCAATGATTGTAGATCCAGGATTGTATATCTCAAATATAACTGATGTATTCTGGACAAAGGAGAAAAGAAGCATGCCTGCTTCTTTCAAACTATTTGCAGGTATTGCTTTACTATATAAGATTTTCCACTGACTCAGTTGTTTATCAATTGATTAAGTTCCTGTTAAACCATTACATGAACTGATCTCATACATAATGCTGCGTCAAATCATAGTGTATCTCTATAAAATCCTTCATAATATGAAGATGTGACCAAACTGGAAGTGGACTTGGACATATAATTTTTTGTTGTTATCTTGCTGCTGCTGCTGCACACAAGGATTCATGCAGCTGACAGTACTTTGTCAGATGAGGATTTCGTGCTATTGTTCCTACTAATGCTGCCATTGTTAATTCGTGCTTTCACGTAGAGACTTAGACCTTACATATCCATTTCAATATATAAAATTTTCCTTCTCCTGTAAATGTTATTCTGATCTCTATTTATATAGCATAACTAGGCCACCTGTCTTACCTTGCACATTATGTCTTCCTCGGTGTACTGGTTTTGGATGTTGCAGTGCAGTGATCCAAATTTGTTTGAGATTATTGCTCTTTATTTGTTGCCCCTTTTAGTTATCTACTTTGCAGCTTTAGAAAGTTGGGATGTTGACTGGGCCTCCATTTGGCTTATTTTCTTGACAATGAACCTGGTGTAGAAAAGCAACCATATTTCATTTCTTTTTCTATCTCAAGTATCTAAAGCTTAAAATGAAAATCTGTATACATCATTTATTATTTTGGTAAGGCAATATACATCCATGTTCAGCATGGTGTTATTAGTAGCTCACTCTTTTGGCACAGGTGTCTCAATAGATCCTTTTCTTTTAGCCCTATGAACAACTAATCACCATTTTCTGTGTACGGTTTTACTTCATCTTGGTGAGCTGAGATATATCAATATGTAGCACAGTGTGACAGTGGCCCACCTTTTTGAAAAAATTGTCTGAGTAGATTTGTTTCTTTTAGATTTATAAGCTTCAAATGAAACCCCTGTATACATCTTTTTACATAAGGCGATATATATCAATATGCAGCATAATGTTACGATCTCTCACCTTTAAGTAATGATATCTGAAATCTGAATAGGTCCTTTTCCACTTTTGCATTACAAGCACCACCTGGATGCATATGGAGTATGTTTTAGTTTTATCTTCAGTATGATGGTCCTGAAAATTTCTGAGTGCTGCTCCTGTTACTAACTCTCCATGATCTTGACCTAGGTTCCTCTTGGGTGGTTCTAACCCGATCATTTCTTGAGTTTTGCATCTGGGGGTGGGATAATCTTCCTCGGACACTACTCATGTACTACACCAACTTCTTGTCATCTACGGAGGGTTACTTCCACACTGTCATATGCAATTCCAAGTACTTCCAGAACACCACTGTCAACAGTGATCTGCGATTCATGATGTGGGACGACCCTCCTCGGCAAAACCCCATTAACTTGACATTGGAGCATTTCAATCTTATGGCCGATAGTGGTGCACCATTCGCACATTTTGTCAATGACGATCCAGTCTTAGACAGGATTGATCTTGAGATATTGAGTAGGGCCGGCCGCTTCACTCCAGGTGGATGGTGCTTGGGTAGCTCACAATTTGGTAAAGATCCGTGTAGTGTTTATGGGAAGTATGGACCGCTGAGGCCAACGCGGAGGTCAAGAAGGCTAGAGTTGTTCTTGATGAAGCCTCTTGATCCAGATAACTTTAGGCCAAGTCAGTGTAAATAGCTCAATTGTTTTACATCCAATTTTGGTAATTAAAGAAAATGTTGCTGTATCGGGCTGCCGGCCCAATCTATTCTTTTTTTGGTTTTTACTAAGGGCTCAGTCTATTCTTGCATACAGGTGGGTGTTAAAAATGGCTTCCATCTGTGTGCCTGTATTGTTGAAAACCTTTTTATTTTCGTTAATTAATTAAGATGCTTATATTCATTACTCAGCTCTCATCTTTGTTGGCTACGATGGGTGACCTCGATAACTTCTCTGATCGAGTCTCTGAAAGATTAACATCTCCCTTCCTACTGTAATTTTTGTAAATGAAAACAAATGGCGGCATAAAAGAAGCCTTAGCGGCTTAAGCTAGATGAGTTAATGGTATTATTGGTAACCCAACATATAGGATATTCGAGTAATGCCCAGACCTTGCTCAAAAGAGGAACCCCTAAATCACAATTCACGATATTGCTCGGTAGAAAATATTGGAAAAGAAAGGATATAGCTATATTCGAAATCAAAAGGCCTAAACATAATACCCGAAGGCCAAAAATAATCCTAAACAGAATCCGATCAAACTTGCTACTAGAACAACAAAAAACAGGGCAGTAATTTAAGCAAGCAAGGGATTAACTTGCTGATGAAGCATCTTCTTCTCCTTAATCGACCTCCTCAATCTTCGGACCAGCGCCGCTGCTAGCCCCAGTCGCAGGCCCATCCTCTTCCATGCCACCGCCCATATCAGCACCCGCACCCTGGTACATCTTGGCGATGATCGGGTTGCAGATGCCTTCCAGCTCCTTCATCTTATCCTCGAACTCATCAGCCTCGGCCATCTGGTTGCCGTCGAGCCAGTGGATCGCCTGCTCGATGGCATCCTCGATCTTCTTCTTATCATCGGCAGACAACTTGGACGCAATCTTATCGTCCTTGATGGTGTTCCTCATATTGTACGAGTAGTTCTCGAGTGCGTTCTTCGCCTCGACCTTCTTCTTGTGCTCCTCGTCCTCCGACTTGTACTTTTCCGCCTCTTGCACCATCTTCTCGATCTCTTCCTTACTTAGCCGCCCCTTGTCGTTGGTGATGGTGATCTTGTTCTTCTGGCCAGTAGTCTTGTCCTCTGCCGACACGTTCAGGATGCCATTCGCGTCGATGTCGAAACACACCGTGATCTGAGGCACACCACGCGGGGCTGGGGGGATGCCGGAGAGCTCGAACTTACCCAACAAGTTGTTGTCTCGCGTCCTCGCCCTCTCGCCCTCGTAAACCTGAATGAGGACACCAGGCTGGTTGTCGGAGTAGGTGGAGAAGACCTGCTCCTTCTTGGTGGGGATGGTGGTGTTTCTTGGAATCAGGACGGTCATAACACCACCTGCAGTCTCCAGGCCAAGGGAGAGGGGAGTGACATCTAACAGTAGCAAGTCCTGGACTTTCTCGTTGCCCTCGCCACTGAGAATGGCGGCTTGGACGGCTGCACCATATGCGACGGCCTCGTCGGGGTTGATGCTCTTGCAGAGCTCCTTCCCATTGAAGAAGTCTTGCAGAAGCTGCTGCACTCTAGGAATTCTGGTGGATCCACCGACGAGAACAACGTCGTGGACAGAGCTCTTGTCCATCTTAGCATCCCTCAGGCACTTTTCCACTGGCTCCATGCACTTCCTGAATAGGTCCATGTTCAATTCCTCGAACCTGGCACGAGTAATTGTCGAATAGAAATCGATGCCCTCGAAGAGTGAGTCAATCTCGATCGTGGTCTGCGCGGTGGATGAGAGAGTCCTCTTCGCTCTCTCGCATGAGGTCCTCAACCTCCTGAGAGCTCTCGGATTGCCGCTGATGTCCTTCTTGTTCTTCCTCTTAAATTCTTGGACGAAGTGGTTCACCATCCGGTTGTCGAAGTCCTCACCTCCCAAGTGGGTGTCTCCAGCAGTTGCCTTCACCTCGAAGATACCCTCTTCAATGGTGAGGAGGGAGACATCGAATGTTCCACCACCCAAATCGAAGATAAGGACATTCTTCTCGCCGACGCTGGTCGCCTTCTTGTCAAGACCGTAGGCGATGGCGGCAGCCGTGGGCTCATTGATGATCCGCATGACGTTGAGGCCAGCGATGACGCCAGCATCCTTGGTGGCCTGGCGTTGGGAGTCGTTGAAGTAAGCGGGGACAGTGACCACAGCGTTTTTGATGGTGGAGCCGAGATACGCCTCGGCAATCTCCCGCATCTTTATCAACACCATGGAGGAGATCTCCTCGGCAGCAAATTGTTTCTCTTCTCCCTTGTATTGGACACAAATCATGGGCTTGTCTGCAGGGCCAGGGATTAGCTTGAAAGGCCACAGCTTGATGTCACTCTGTACAGAGGCATCACTGAACCGCCTACCAATCAACCGTTTTGCGTCTGAAATATACGGATGTATAGACTATATTAGTTAGATGCTAGAATACATTTTACTGCCACTAACTAGAACCCGATATTGATATAGAAGTTGAGCACCATAAAGTTTCGGAGGTTATAGAATTTAAACAAAATCATTAGATTGAACTGTAGATGCTGGCCATTAAGTATTTAAATGTACTGCGGCGTGCGAACAATGCATCGCAATCACAGTTGTCTAATATAAAGGCACTGTTGTCTGATCACTTCAAAATGACGAAATATTCCAACTAGACGAGCAGATCCAGAAACAAATAGTAAAAAGTATCAAATATTACACAGGTAAGCTCCCACAAACTAACAGATCTACAGAATAAAACATAGAAGCAGCGGGTAAAAAAATTCGAACAGGAATAAGACTTTTACAACTTGAAATTTATAATGGAAAAACATCCAACTTATAAAAGAAGTACCACGAAAACCTCACAGCACGATCAATGTCTGCTAGAAATACTTCAACAACAAAATTATGCCAGGAAAAGCTCAGACGGTCTGTCTAATCCCAATGAGTTCGCTTTTCCAAAGCGAGATCAAAATAAAAACCCATCAACAACATAATAACAATGAATCAAAGATCAAAACTCCTCCAACTCAAAATCCACAACAGGAACAAGTAGATATAACAAAAATAAATATCAAAATAGATACAGGAACGGTCAAATCTACCAAAAGAATGAATCCACCCGTTAAGCTCAGATAGACTACCGTACATGAATGAGTTAATTTCTCCAGTCTCAGATCTACAGAGAAATGTCTTATAAAACACTAAAAGAACAGATAAATCTACAGCAGAGATAGATCCAAACAAGAATGGTATTGTGAACGAAAAGGAACTCGCAGATAGACTATCAAATATCTACTAATTAATGGATCCACTAGATCTGACGATATGAGATCGGAAATAAGAGATAACTCACCGAAGACAGTGTTGATGGGGTTCATGGCGACCTGGTTCTTGGCCGCATCGCCGATAAGCCGCTCCGTGTCGGTGAAGGCGACATAGGAGGGAGTGGTACGATTCCCCTGGTCGTTCGCGATGATCTCAACGCGATCATGTTGCCAAACTCCAACACACGAGTAGGTTGTGCCGAGATCGATTCCGATCGCAGGACCTTCACCCTTTCCTGACATGGTAGAACTACGAAGAACTCAACGAGAGTAGAAGAGATTGAAACGGCGGCTAAAGGAAGAACGAGTTAACCTAAATTATGTGGAGAAGGATAGGAGGGTATGACGATGTATATATAGCTTCACGAGATTTTCTAGAATCTTCGGAGGAATACCAGTCGTTGGATCTGTTCTGAAATGACGGTGATGCGAAAGATCGGGAACTCAATTTGAGTTCTAGATGGCGCGAGAAGCTTCTAATTGCCAGCGATTGGATGGCTGATATTTCAAGATTATTTATATTTAGATCGTGTTAAAAGAAATATTGAACTACTCTTCGTGAAGGGAAAAAAAAAAAAAACCTCTTTGGATTTAAATTCAAGTACAAATTCCCTCAACCATAGAGGAACATACATAACGATGGGTGTGAAATTATAAGTGTAGTGAACCGAGGATCCAAAGAGGGAATACTAAGGGTGTCAAGCTTAATGAGTAGCTCAGCCTCGGTTAAAACTCAAGTCCATCTCAGCTTGGTTAGAGTTGAGCCGAGCCCGAACCACTAATAGAGGCTCGAAATTAATATCGAGCTAAGCTTGAGCTAGAGCTGACTCGCTTAGGCTCAGCTCGATAGGCTCGGTTATGAGCAATAAGTCATAAAACATTAAAACCCTAATCCCCAAATCTAATCCCACCCCATATCCCCTCGTGCTTGTCTTCTCAAGTTGTCGTCGTCTCCTCCTCCTCCAAGAAGACACCAAGTTGTTGCCATCTTCTTGAGCTGTCGTGGTGCCGCCTCGTCAAGCTGCCACGGATCTACGGTGCCGCCTCATCCTCTAAGCTTTGCCTCACCCTCCTTCTCCAAGCAACCATCGTGTCCTCTTCCTTCGAGAAGACGCCAAGCTACCGCCATCTCCTCGAGCTGTCGTGGTGCTGCCTTGTCAAGCTGCCATAGATCCACAGTGTCGCCTCATCCTCTAAGCTCTACCTCGTCCTCCTTTTCCAAGCAGCCGTCGGGTCGTCCTCCTCCATCAACCGACAAGAGGCTTGAATTGGCTTGGTCCAATTTGATTTGAATGGGGTTTGATAATAGACTCATTTTAGGCTCAATAAAGAGACTCGAAATTAATTTCGAGCTGAGCTTGCTTACACCTCTAGCAAATACAATAAGGAAACGAAAGCACTGCCCACCACAAACCTTTTAAGAATGATCACCAACTTAATTGCACAAATAATGACTGCTACAGTTTGACACTTATGTGTCACACAGCATAAGCGATGCACATAACACAGACGGAAAGAGTCGGCACCTTCAAATATACATTTGCTTAAGATAATTTATCCTAAGATAAATTATACTATCATCCAAGTAAACATGTTAAACATATAAATATTCAAGTCCTTATTAAGATATACTAGACCACTATATAATTTGGCATGATTCACATAAGTCACGACAAACTATCAAGATACAATTAATGCACAAGTAAAATATAATTCAACATGTATTATACAAAATGATGTTCATGGTCTCGAACGGGTATGAAACCTTACCCAACGCACTATTGTCCACAAATATATTTAATAAGATATCTTCTATACTATCTCACATTTAGTCACCTTACTTTCACTTTAAAATATTTTTTCACGATATCTAAATTCGCTATTAGGTACTAAATATCATGATCTAAAAGCTCAATGAATCAGCCTTACCCTAAATCAATGATGGCAAACAGAAAGTAAATCATATACTGAATAATATAAATAAATAAAAAGTATCATGCCATGAATAAGTATATAAATAAATAATATATTATGTCATAAACAAACATTTACATATATTCTCAATAACATATATATATATATATATATATATATATATATGTCTTTAGTGATATAATCATATTATAATTTTCTTAAATATATTAACATATAATGTATATCGACCATGACCATGTTATAACAATTTAAGATGCAACCACATATGCTGCATGATGACTACTTGATTATCACATATATTAACATAAGAAAAAAAATTTAATGTATGTGTAAATATCTCAATTATTAATGTCGAATCTGAATAACGTCATTATACTATATCACCCCGCACGATCAACACTTGGTACATAATCTCATCATCATATCTGAAAGCTCAAAGTACTATGTCATCCATTAAGAGTATTTTAATATAATTATACTATGCCATCCACTAAAGGTATCAACCTTCATCTAAAATGAATACACATATAACTAATAGAACTCACATAAGGATAATTCACCATATGTATTCTAACAAACAGCGAATGTCTAAATGTCTCTTACACACAGAGGCTATTAATCTCAGATGTAAGACTATAATATTACAAATATTTAACGATCAATCTACCTCCAAGCACTCTAACCCTAGCGCCCACTCTGGTACATTCACATTTTATAACTGTCATATTAATGAGATTATCATATGTATTTATTCAATACCATAACACACTATGCAACTCAAAATTTAATGTGGTAAGAAGTGAAAAAAAAATGATATAATATAGCTTCAAATCATATATCTATCACATGCCTACTCAAGCCGATGCTAACCCTTTCCTCTTGGACTAGCAATCTTTTTATTTTTATTCTAGTAGGGTCGACTATCTTCTTCCCATTCCCTCAAACCTTAGCCGTCAATTAGCTCCTTTCTCCTCATACATCGATCTCTCTTTTTTTCTTCCTTAAAAACTAACTATCATCTCCTCCTTTCTTTCTAAATCACATATCTACCCCACCCGAAGCTTGCTCCACAATAATTGATATCAAAGCTCAAGTACCTCCTTGGATAGGTACAGAACATACAAAGAATTTTTTATTGAAACATACGCCCTATTCAAGGTTACATAAAACAATAAAAAGTTAAAAATTAATCAAAATAATTAAATTAAAAGTTTAATTTAAAAAAAACAATATACTTATTAAATGCTGGTACTATTCTGGAAGATCGTGGCTCCTTTCAAATAGCCCAAATAGCAACAATAAAAGTTGTCTTGAGAGTCCTCGGCCCATAAAAGAACTAACTCTATTCCAAAAGACTTTCCACGTAAAATGAGCAAATCCTTAGCAGATTTGGTAGGACGGGCTTGAAGCCCATGCAAGAATTGGTAAATGAATTTTGTTGTCCTCTCACTTGTATCTCCATTCTTCCCCCCTCCTCTCCCCTTCTTTATTTGTTCGGACTCTTCTCTCCTCTTCTTTTCACCCTTCTCTCCAAATGTCACAACCGAGGCGATGTGAGGAAGGAGGTAATTCGCTTCGAGATCGGTTTGAGGCTCTATACGTCTTGGGATTCTTCTTCGTATGTTGCATTCGGGCAAGCTATTCAAGAGTTAAATCTAAATGCTATCTTCTAAATATATTTTCAATTATTCCTTGTATCATTGTATGTTGGTGGCGGGCGCTTTTCACTAGCTTTGGTCAAAACCCTCTCATTCCGTGTATAAGAAGGAACGAAACTATCTGCCTGCTAGTCTTCCGTATATATACATAATAAACAAAGAGATTGGAATAGTAAATGATGACTAGCTGCTATTTTAAAAATTAAGAAAAAAAAAGAAAAAAAAAAAGGAGACAAATGGTCACCCGAAAACATAATAGACCCCTAAGTTCGTTTTATTGTACTAAACCAATCAGCCGGTGTTACCAATCACCGATCCAGATCCCCTTACTTGGAATGCCTCCATCGATATCTTCCCTCCGCGTCTGCAAAGGATGCGATCATCTTCTCTCATGGCGTCTGCAAGCATGCGATGCAAAGGTAGAGAATTAAGGAGGATTAGAACATAGGAATTGGGAATTGGATTACCGTAAGAAAAGGCCGAGATTTCAAAGAGAAGGTAGGAACTCTATTCTTTATTATTCCTTTTGTTAATTTTTATATTAATTTATAGATATTAGGTGAAATAGTTACATACTCTTGTTTTTTTGTGTGGAATTTTCAGATGCTAGACTTTTTTGTTTTCCAGATGTGCATGGGGTTTATTGGAGAACTCCACGTCCGTCATTTGTTTCTATTCCTACAGAAAGGAACTTTTTTGTTTAACTTCTGGATTTGAGTTCTGAGAATTTGTGATCCATCTTTTTGGAAATACATTAATTAGTCCAACAAGAATTGACTAATAGAGTGATCAGGATTTTCGAAAGTTGTCAGTTTGTGGTATTCTAGGAATAAAAAAAAAAATACCATCAGTGATACAATTTGATTACTTTGATTGTCAAAACTCAAACCAGAATGGGCCTTCAAGTTATAAGATGTAGATGATAGTATCGAAAAAAGAAATAAGGTAGGAAGGCTTTTTGCAATGAGGAGGCATGAAGCATAGTTTCCAGGACTCCTTGAACTGCACCATTGCGCTAATTTGGCCTCATGGAGTGTTCATCAGAACAAGGCCCATGTAATTACTCTGCACGACAGCTCTGATAGCACTATTTATGAGTCAAGTGGAAGCACATAAGTGGTGTGGAATTTGTATTGTGGACACAGCCCTTTACTGAGTTGCCTTTACATTGTTACTTTGATGATAACTAAGCTCCAAGGAAATAAGGCACTTGTAGAACAACCTAAATAATAGCATTTTTTTATATGCATATCTGACTTCCTGACTTGGCCTTGCCCTGACTCCTGAACTACCTCTTGATTTGAAATCTGGAGTAACATTCCACTTAATGTGGGCATCTCGGTTCAATTTCAGGTATATCATTTTTGTGCTCAACACTGCCAAAACTTTTTTTCCACCATCTGGCACCAGAAAGTACGCAGCAGAAGGAAGATATCAATGCTAATCTGAATTGAGCCAAAAGTTCCATTAGTCATGTGTTCCCCATGGTTACAAGACATCCTAATATTATTTGGACACGGTGTTGCTCATCAGATCTTTAGTTTACTGAACTATTTGGATTAGTTTATAAGTTTGTAGTCACCTTTTATCCTAGAATCCATCTAAAATTTTAAATTACTATTTCATGCTTAGTCCCTGCTATCTACTTATGCAAGAAGATATTAGACAATTTTACAACTTTACCCATTTCGTTTTGTGTGCTAGTGAAGTTATGTTGAAAGTTCTTATAAGCTCGATGTGTTTCTTTTTTTTTTTTTCTGAATGATAGGATGCTCAGACATTCTGTTTCCTTTTTCATTTGATGATGACATCTTTGCCTCTGCTTGGTAGTTATGAAGCCTGTCTTTTGGATGTTAATCAATTATTTGTTGCTTGAAGGACCTATTATTCTCTTCTATTTCCCTAGAAAGCTTAGCTTTCCCCAGAGCAACATATGCAGAGTGTCCTTTACCTCTGTTCACTGCATAATATCTGCATAATAACAATATGCATTTTACAGGAGATCGTTTATCTATCCAATAAATTAGTGTTGGGGTTTTGGAGTTAGACTGCACTACGGAGTACAGAATCTATTGACCACAAGCATAAAACTGGGTCTCTTGGCCAAAGTATATTTGATATATAATTATTGCAAACACCTCATTTCTGCAGGTAGTCGCATTAAGCTGTTAACATTTGACAGTTATCATGTTCTTATATGATTGCTCGATCTGTATATAATAATAGTGTCACCAAAGACTATATAGTAAATTCACTTATGCTGATTTTTTACTTCTCGCCTGTTTCTCTGTATCTCGTAGAAAGCAACATAAAGAATCTGAAGAGAGACAGATCATGAGATAGTTGCCGCGGTACATTGTGGATCTGGCAGAGCCTCTTTTATGGTACGAAAACAATGATAGGAAGGTGGCCGTGGTATCAAGAACTGTGTACCGGCCAATCTCATGAGGACCAGTATCTAGATTATGTTCCATTCCTCCTACACTACTTGCTCTAACTCATGCTTCATCCTACATTTCAACTACAACAAACCTGTCGGCCCAGAAGTACAGGATCATGGATGCAAAGATTATATTCTATTTCTCATTTGTCTAGTCTTGATCTTGTCTTGATGATCTTTATTAATTAAATTCTTGAAGAGACAGTAAGGAGAGATAGAGAGAGATTGGTATGAAAGAAATCAGCATAAAATTTTGCAGCCTTTTGTTCCTTGATTTGTTTCGGTTAGCTTCCTTTTGTACTTTTGGCCATTGTAAAGAGTGAAGGCTCACTACCAACTATGAAGGACAGCATCAAGATTGTAATTTACTGTTTGTCGATGTTTCCATTTTGTATTGTAGCAATCATATCAATTGCTTGTTGGGCCCAATTCTGTGAATTTGAAAACTAATTTTGTCGCTTGTGCTTTGAAGAAAATTAGTTACTTTATACTGTCATGTTTGATAGAAGCACTTATTCCTTCTTTAGACAGGTATAAGGCATGCTAATCTTTGGAGCTCACATATGATTTATCCTTCGAGGCAATTATTAAATCCTCCCTAAGAGGAATATAGTAGTCTTCGAAACGTACCGGGAACTTATTCTGATCAAAAGCAAGCTATCAGAGAAGAAGAAGCTTGTGCAACTTGGCTTCCTTTACAAGTCAATAATGAAGCTGGTGTTGGTGGAAAATGATTCGTTGCTTTCCTTATCGTAGGAATCTCCTGCAGTCCGGTTTACTTGGTGGTACGTGATTGGCTGCTACTCACTCTCACAGCAAAATACATTTTTGACTGCCTATCTTAAGAAGCTATATAACTCGGAGGATTCGATCAAATCTCTTTCTCAGAAACTAACGACCCTCTAATTTGGAAGATGACACGTTTGTCGCCTGGTAGCTCATTTTACCGCAATCTTCTTTCCTATGCAAAGCGATCTTCTTTCGCTTCCTTTCTTTTCACTACTACAACTTTAGTTAAGACAAGTCGAGATCGATGGGAAACGGCCAAATCTAAGTGTCACCTCAACTGGATGTTGCTTTGGAATATTTCCAATAGATTCCTGAGCTCTGAGCTCATGCACATGTCGAACGAAGCCCACTTGGCTCCTTCTTTTCTTTCTGACTACTACACATCACATTATTATCCCCAAAAAAGTTCGTAGGACAAGGATCGAAACAAAGAATAAGAACAAGAAGCAAGTGGATTCAGTACGTACGTCCTCTTCCTCTAGCTGCTGCAAACCTCATGCCTTTTTTTTTCCTTTTCTTTTCTTTTCTTTTAAAAAATATAGTTTTTACCATGCAACGCGGTCGATCGGAAACTCTCATGTTGGTGAAGAAAGGGATGGAAGAGGAAACCAACTGGACCCATTTCCCACTACCTCTCTCTTTCTCTCTCCCTCTAGATCTACGTACATGGACATATGAAATCCCAAAACACGTAAATATGGGTAAATCTGTGTGCATGCATGCTTTTCCTTAATTCAACAACATTTGATTCTTGCTTACAATCATGGAGTGCGATGTATCGATTGCCAAGTTGTTTTCTTTTGGAAATAGCCTTCCCGTTAATACGTGTATATATATATATATAGAGAGAGAGAGAGAGAGAGATGTCCATTAGTGTTTCTGTGTACGTTTTGTGGAGTATCGAGCGTTTTGTGGAGTAGCAGCAGCTTCATGCAAAAATCGCAGTCATGGAATACAAATTCCAGTTGGCTTCTGTTGTTTAGCACCGGTTCATTTCATCGAGCCAAGTGTAGACTGCGTTGAGATAGTGATCTTGCAATAATGAGGATAAAATCACGTCCTTTTTCATCCACTATTGCCAATTTATTACAAATCCTACGTACGATAAAAAGGGCACTAGGGGTAGTTAAAAAAGAAAGAAAAAAAAAAGAACGTGGCTTAGTGGACCTCGTTAAACCGCCGTAGAGGCAGCATCCATGACCCATGAGACGAACCCGCCTCAGAATAGGCCCACAGAGCGGGGCCCACCGGTAATTCTTTGGGGGGTGGGGGGGCCCGCAGTAAAGGAAGAGGAACCCGACAAAGCCTCGAAGACAGCAAGGGGCCGAAGTAACGGGGGGAGGACCAATGGCATTTCCCTGGTGGAGCCCAGTAAGGGCTAGGGGTCCACGTGGCAGCACTGGTTACCAGTTAGAAGCTTCAAACGTGTGCACCCCTGGCGCACCGCAGCGGGGCGGTGCAAGTTAGGGCGTCGGCGGCCCATACATATTCACGTGGGCCCACGTGATTAGAAATGTTGGGGACTTCCGACCGGCAGCATCTATTTGATTGATGGGCCCATAAATGGGCCAGTTAGTCAGAGGCCTATATAATGCACTTCTTCTTCTTTCTTCTTCTCCTTTTCCTTTTCCTTTTCCTTTTTATAATCCTTCTTTTTAGCATTCGAGCTCTCCCGAAGAGCAGAAACTTTCTTTCAGCAATGGAAAAAATAAAAAGAATTTGGAAAGGGCTTATTTGGTTGGTTTCTCCCTAAATTTCCTTGTACAGTTATTTATTTAACAGATAATGGCATTAAGAACTTATGAATTATCACCCATTTTCATATGCACCTCTCCTCCTCCTCTTCTTCTTCTTCTTCTTCTTCTTCTTTTTAATATCTACATATTGACCCCCTAATTTATAAGAAAACATCTCACCCTTGTGAGAGTGTTAACTAAAAACATCAAATAATTATTCTACTCTCCTCCACTTTCTTATTTTCTTTTCCTCTAAAATTAGAGTAGAATGGTCCCTAGAAAGTCTAACAATATTAATTACCTGATATTCACATATCATTAAAAAGAATTTAACATGTAACTAACAAGAAGAGAACTGAGGAGGTTTTTTATAATTAAAAGAGGATCAATGTATCATTTAAAAAAAAGTGTTTATGTGAAAATAGTCAACAAGCCAGCAATTCAAAGATCTGGGTATAATATCATTTTATGTAATTTACGTTTTCTATCTATATACCCTTAAAAAAAATTATTTGTTTATATGTTCATCAAGAGTTAATTTTTGTATGTTTAAGCCCCAATTATTTAATAGAAAAGATAAAGATGCCCTTAACTAAAAGATGTATGAAAACTAGAAATTGTAAATATTTAATTTTTTTTTTAAATTTTAGTTAACTCCAGGCAGTGAACTATTTCCTTTTTAAATTTAGGAGTGATATAAGCGAACTAATTTTTAATTGGATCATATCTCAACATATGGACAGCACAATTTGTAAAAATCTATCAAGAGCAGTGCATGGAAAAAGGAAAAGCAAATTAAAATGTTGAAGAATTTTAACTTCCAACCCTCAACAATTCATTAGACACCAACTTTAATTTTGTTTAAGTATTCTAAATTACTCTTTTCTCTCTCTCTCTCTCTCTTTTTTTTTCTTTTCTCTTTCACTTATTCACTTTAGCTCCTTCTTTCTAAATTCTGACCATATGATACTTAAACATTCTTCTCTATGAGAATTTTTTTTTTGCCGCTGACTCAATTAGCTTGAACAGTACTGCATCCCTCGTTGATCTAGACAACATTCTTTATGCCATTTTTCAGATATATGCTTAGCTCATCAAAGATCGATCTACAGAAGACTCGACGGTCGAGTCGATAGTGGAGGTTGGTGAGTACGTTGATAGATTTTTCCTGACAAGGTAGTTAAAAAATAGTAGTAGTTACTGACAGAGCTTCGGAACTTAGTTCGTTAATTTAGACAGATTGGGTAAGAGGTTAAAGGGTTCCAAGAACTAATGAAACTTTCGAAGAATAAAAATATGGAAATATTTCCTCTCCTTTTCTGCTGAAATTTCTGTTTGAAGGTCAAAAGTATATGTGGAGGTATTTGTTGCAAGTAGTTGAATAAAATAAGGAAATATTGCTTGCAAGTGTTTTTAAGATAGTGATCATGAACTCAAAGATCATGCAATACTAATTTGTTTGTGTAATTAAACCTCATTGATTTCATGTTAGGCTACTTAATATATGAAGCTATCCTGTAACAAACTAATAATACGGACAAAACATTAGAATCATTAAGATATATATGCATAGGAGTATATATATATATATATATATAGAGAGAGAGAGAGAGAGAGAGAGAGAGAGAGAGAGAGAGAGAGAGAGAGAGATACACACACATAGGCACAAAATTTACCTCTGTTACATTTAGTTCTACTATTTATTTTTCTACCATTTTGCTCTTTAAATAGTGAGGTAGTAGGCTTCCATGGCCCCTCCTGGAGCCCCCTTTCCTATCTTTTTTTTTTCTCCATATGAAACTTTCTATGCATGAGAAGCCACCTAGTCCTCTCCCACTGCTTAGCTATTTTCACAACTTAAAGCCTAAGGAACTCTCTCTCTCTCTCTCTCTCCCTCTCTTTCTCTCTCTCTCTCACTCTCAAACATTCTAACAACTTCCAAGGAAATTCTACTACTATAGAGGAAAGAAGCTTAAATTCTTGTTCCCTCTGCAACTCCTTAAGTGGATGTGATCCTTCACCATATCTCTCCAAGAGCCCAACAACCTTTTTTGGCAAGAAAAAGAGAACAAGTCCAACAAAGGAAAAGAGGAAAAGAGAAGAAATTAAGCCGCCACCATGGTTTTCCCTTCTGTTCCTGTCTACTTAGATCCACCTAACTGGAACCAGGTAATTTAATTATTCTCACCTTCCGCTACTTTCTCCCCAAGATCTCCTCTTGAATAAATACACCAGTAGCATAATTTTTTCTTCTTTTTTCCTTTTTTGTTTTACTTATGATAGCTACAAGCTACTCATCATCATCATGGAGGAGGAGGAGGAGGAGGAGGAGGAGGAGGAGGAGGAGGAGGAGGAGGAGCGGGAGGAGGAGCGGGAGGAGGAGGAGGAGGTCACAGCGGTGATGTTGCAAATGAGTCTTCTCACCTTCCCCTTGGCTCGCTGGCATCGAACTCGAACACGAACTCGAGCTCGATCCGGCCGGCGTCGATGAGCGAGAGGGCCCGGCTGGCGAAGATCCCGCAGCCGGAGCAGGCGCTGAATTGTCCCCGCTGCGACTCCACCAACACCAAGTTTTGCTACTTCAACAATTATTCCTTATCGCAGCCCCGCCACTTCTGCAAGACCTGCCGTCGCTACTGGACACGCGGAGGGGCCCTTCGGAACGTCCCTGTCGGCGGCGGCTGCCGCCGTAACAAGCGCACCAAATCATCCGCCACCGGTAGCTCCTCTAAGACGACGACTACTTCCGCCGCCGCCCCCACCACCGATCGCCAGTCTGGCACCTCTTCCTCCACCGCCTCCACCGCCGCCTCGGTCGGCAAAGGGAGTGGCATCAGTTCACATATTTCGAGTATTTCCCACCTTCCCTTCGTAACCTCGTTGCACCCGTTGGAGAACTTTAGCGTGCAGAATTTAGGGTTAGGGTTCTCCGGCGTCCACCCGGTCGACCCAGCGGACTACCAGGTGGGTACCACCGTCGGGTTGGAGCAATGGAGGGTGCAGCAGATCCAGCAGTTCCCTTTCTTAAGTGGATTGGAGCCGCCGCCTCCTCCTCCTCCGCCGCCGCCGGCGTTGACGGGGATGTACCATTTAGATTTGGAAGGCTGCAGGATTGACGGAAGTGCGTTCGGTGGGCAGATGCCGACGGCGAAGACGTTGAGCTCGGAGATCATATCACATCTAGCTTCAGTTAAGATGGAGGACAACTCTCAAACCCTAAGCTTGCCGAGATTGTACATGGATATCCCTAGGAATATTAATGATAGTATTTGGGGTGGCAGCACCGGTGGTAGTGTCGTCGGCGGTAATGGCGGCGGATGGATTCCGGATCTCTCAGGCTTCAACTCTTCATCCACTGGAAATCTCTTGTAGTTTCTACCATTTCTTGGAAGCTGATCAATTTTTGCGGATGGCTTCAAAAAAGGAAGTAGGCAAGATAACTTGCAAGGATCGATAGAATTCAATATGGAGGGAGAGGCGTTTCTTTTCAGCATCAAGTTGAAGATTAGAACATAGGTAGGGTTCCAATTACTTGAAATTGATGTGCTTATTTTTATCTTTAATTTCTTTCCTCTTTGTGTGTGTGCTGTAGAACAATCGTCAGAGAAACTTGGTGCATGGGTTTATATATATATATATATATATCCGATATAATTAAAGAACTTAGTTTAATTTAGAGACATGAAATTAAGGAGCATTGTATCGATCTTAATTAGTTTTCTTGTCTTGGTGAATTGTTTCTCATTAATTGCCATTATCGTTAGCTTCTTGATGTGTAGATCTATGTGACGCTACAGTTCATTAAAGGATTATAGCAAAGTTTATATCTACAATTAATGTCCAATTTCCATTTCGAAATGAGAAGGCTTTGTGAGGGCATTAATTATTTGGGTATGATTGGAATATTTCTTTCTTCCTTGAACTAGTCCCAGAAAAGTTGCTGAGCCTTTATCATTTCATGATCTTGCCACTTTAGAGGCAGTCTCCACTTCTCTCTCTCTCTCTCTCTCTCTCTCTCTCTCTCTCTCTCTCTCTCTCTCTCTCTCTCTCTCTCTCTCTGTGTATGTGTTTTTTTTTCTGAAGAAGGTAAAGCTACTGGTGTTAGGTGTTTCATCAATAAGAAATGAATTAAAAAAGCTTGCCGATTGATGCACTAGAGATCGAGCAAAATGCTCCAATGTGGAGCTTTTTCTGTTATTTTGGTACAGCATGCAGATTAAAGCTCACGTCTGCTATGGCTTCTCATCTTTTAAGAGATGGCTTTGTAGAACAACCTTTGACCAGCTCTCCATGCAAATATACATGCATGCTCACCTTCCTCTCTTCCCATGCATTAATCGCCATGTCTAAGATGGCTGTATCATATTCCTCAATTAAAATCCTTCTAAATTGAATAAGAAAGTTTGATCATAACGTGCTATATAGTTTGATGCATTAATTTGGTGTAATCTTCGTCTTGTAACTTTGATCTCAGGAGTTGTAGTGATTAATTTGCTTTCATATATATAAATATTTTCTCTTTGCATGTGCTTTCATGGCCCATGAACACAGACACACACACACACACACACACACACACACACACACACACACACACATATATATATACAAGAGAGACAGAGAGGAGACAACCACTTTATTTGCCCAGTGTGTTGTTGGATTTGATTTGGGCTGTGCCTCGAATCCAACGAACCGACCACTTATCCTCTCTTTTCCTCTTTATTCTGACCCGTCATCTTAGACTCCACATATTTATGCACCTAGCTAGATTGTACATCCAAAGAACAACACCCCCACCCCTCCAGTTTATATCGTAGAGCAAACTAAGAGAAGCCAAAATCTCACTAAAATCCATGCAGCTAGCGTGCACCATTGAATTCGTTAGAATAATAATAGCAAACCTCAGACATAAATGCACTGAAACAAAGAGGAGAAGAGGGTGAAGAAGATTAAAAATAAATAATAATAATAATGATAATAATAATAACCATATGCAGGAAAGCTGTATAGCCTAGCTCTTCATTAGTTAATGGGTCCATGTCTGCAGAGGGAATCCTTGTTATAGTCTTCTTTCCCGAGGACCAAGGGAACAGTCTTCGCTACTGCCATAAAGAGAATAAAGGGAGCCTGGCCATGTACAAATATAGAGAAGATAAAGGGGAGAGAGAGAGAGAGAGAGAGAGAGAGAGAGGGAACCCTCTCTTGTTTTAACCTGTCAGGAGAGGAGGTGATAGTTATAGGAACATGAGTGAGAAATGTGAAGATATCATGAGAGAAAGAGAGAGAGAGAGAGAGAGAGAGAGAGAGAGAGGGAAGAAAGCAAAGCAAGGCAAAGAAAGTGTTATGCCAAGCTAAAGCTATGGGTGTATGTCCTTGTTTTCGCTCCACATGCATGTGTTCTAGAGAGAGAGAGAGAGAGGGTTATGTACATTGGTACTCTTGTTCTGTTGGAGTGGTATGCATGAGACATGAGATAGTGAGATAGGAGAGAGGGGTGATATGGGCTCTTCTGCTGTTAAGGGAGCAGAGTGGGCAGCTTTAGCTTTATGACTTGGCCATCTTCCTCCTTAGATAGAAACACGAGAGAGAGAGAGAGAGAGAGAGAGAGAGAGAGAGAGAGAGAGAGAGAGAGAGAGAGAGAGAGAGAGAGAGAGATTAAAGTGAATTAAGAGGGGGGGCACCACAGCTAAGAATCTAAAGTAGTATAGCAGTGGTGTGGCCTCACGTTGGGTCACATGATGTCAATCATGGTCGTAATCTACGAAATCTAATTCGATCTCCAGGATAAAGTTAATAGACTGGAAGATGCTTAAGTATGTGGTTTAGTCTAAATTATTGTCGACGAGGTAGAAGATCTTGCTCTTATGCCAACAAAGAATTTGTTGATCATCAGCACTAATTAATAAAAACCCAGCCCTTTGATACTATGGTCCACCGGACCAGTCGTAGTAGCAGAGACTAGAGTGTACCCTTAATCCTTATGCAATGTAAGCGTGGATCCTCTGCAGGCCTCGATGCAGGATATTTACTACACCCTCCATCACCATACTTTTTTCTTAAAAAAAATTTAATTCTGCACGTGCCTAATTATATAGTTTAATTTGAGCAATTATGCACCTACTGCTCAGGCATCCTACATAGAGAAGTATTCTTTTAAGAAAAATATTCTATATTCCTACGATATTGTACTGATATATGATGTGACAGAGATAATAATAATAATTATTATTATTTTAATTATTATTTTTTTTTGTTATTTTTACCATCTCGGTGTGGCGGTTGTGAAATAAGAAAATTTGATGATCCATAAATTTAA
The DNA here is from genome assembly GCF_048772165.1 of Typha angustifolia. Taxonomy (NCBI): domain Eukaryota; kingdom Viridiplantae; phylum Streptophyta; class Magnoliopsida; order Poales; family Typhaceae; genus Typha; species Typha angustifolia. The sequence goes on along the minus strand of NC_133252.1, from coordinate 429,474 downwards.
AGATATAAATAATATATAATATAAGTATCATGTATTATTGATATCATTTTATTTCAGGCATGCATGTGACATTGATCTGCTGTACTTTTTTTTCTTTAATTTATCTATCTTTTACTATTAATTTTGCAGGTGCTTCAATCAATATCCTACTCTCCAATGGTTCGTAAGGACTTTCCTGGTCATTAATTAACTATCCCACTACAATATAAAGCTAAGTCGAAGAAGGATAAAGAAATGGGAAAGAGATAGAGAGAGCAAATGGAGCTTGAAAACGAGGGTGGTTTAGGTACCTGCAAGAAATAATATTTACACAGTCAACCTCAATAGCCAGTATGTGAGATTTATCATGGAAGTCTTAATCAATTGACAAAAGGATTAGTTTTATACTTACCATCATGATCAGCAACAACAACATTCATATTATAAGCTGAGTCCTACGTTAAGAGCCAACACTAATTTCCTATGTTTCTATTTCAATTCAAATCCTTCCTCTCCAACCTTTCCAGGTTCTTATGCTACATGCAATGCATCTTGGACTATATTATATGCCTTCCCTTATTAATACTCCATATCTTCTAGGTCCAATGAGTGACCAAGTACGAAGAATGGCGTAGGATATCGAATGACCATAATATTTATTATCATCTGTACATCTACGAATGAATTAGATGGTAAACAAAATTTAATAAATTTATCATGCAAAGGAGTTGATAATTTTGAACAATTTTCTTTGTAGTAGACAGAATAATGATGCTAGGAATTGCGAACACTGCAATGATGCTTGCCAGATATGTAGCCACTATATTAATTTTAGTTAGACAATAATTAGAAGAAGATTACATCATATAAAATATGATGTCATGATTAATGGTGATGGTGGACAATTTAAGAGCTAGCCTTAACTAGTTTGGACTTTTGGAGATCTTAATGCAAATGGATACTATAGGAAGAAGACAGATGTATGCAATAATACTAGATTTTGCAATAACAATGGAGAATTGAAGCTATACTGCAACATACCTTACTAACGAATCCAGGCTTATCTGAAAAGACTAGACTGGAATAAACTATAGAAGGAGATAAGACTATCAGAAAAGGAGAGAATGGAATTAACAAACATGGGTGGAAGAAGAACAGATTAATGTGTTCTTTGATGTCATTGATATGTTAGTGGTGGAATCTTGGCATAGTTGAGTTGATTGGGGAAGACGAGCTGTTGTTTATTTGCACGAGATTTTGGTTTTGTTTGCATCATCACCCACTAATCAGCCATATGAGAACATTCTTATCGTCGATTAGGTCAGGCCAAAGGCACTCCCAATCCCGCATGCACTTCATAAAGTTCAAACACTTAGGATGAGATATGTCAGCTCTAAGAAGAAAATAAACCAAAATACTTTTTTAATTTGTCAGTTATTATTGGAAATAATTAAGCAGTCAGTAATCCTGTGAAAGTCATTGTGGGCATGCATGTTAAATGATTCTGTCCAAACCTTAACTTTTGGTGTCATTCATGTGATTCAAGTTGGATGAGATCTAGCTAAATTAGTGGCATATTGTACTTGATAATATTCTTCTCTTTAATTCTTATCATCACACTGTCTAAACTGGAAGGACACTGAACTGCAACATCTGTAGTTGGATGTCTAGATTCATAATGCTATAGATGTGAAGGCCTGTTTGGTCCAAAAAGAAAATGCTATAGATGTGAAGAATAACTAGGATGTCTACACCAACAACACTAATGGTCTGGCCTTGATCTTGAAAATGGATAAGAACTGGAAAATTCCAGTCATCTAGCAAAAGAGGTCAGCAACTAAATGGAGCTTGCAGCTTATTTGAGAAACTTTATCTGTGAAAACACTCAGCACCGCAGATTAAGCATTCAAGTCGATGGAATAAATCTCTAATCCAGTCAACAGTCAACAAGGGATCTTCAGGAAAATCTCACCACTTTTGAGTCAAAAAGATCAAAGTAGAGGAAAGAGTAGCCTATACCATTATTATGAGTTGTTACTACTGATTGCCAAATTCCCTCTCTCCTGCCCAAAAGCTAAAGTAACATAAGTATATGGCTTGGCACCTGTCCTTGCTATAAACTTTGCTCTTTCCCTTTCACCCAAAGATATTGATGGCATATATCTCAGATCATCTCTCCCAATCCTCGTAATCAATTCCTTTACTGCAATCAGTAGGCAGTAGCAAGGCCAGTGAAGAATCAAGATGGAGCAGTAACTGGTGTACAGTTTGTTAAAATAATGCTTGGCATTTGGCCATTGTTCATTGAACTGGACTTAAAGTTAGTTGGTCCACTGAATACACAACTAGTGATGAGCCCTGGTGACTAAAAGGTGTGTCATGATGTAGCTAATTCATCATCTAAGGTTCTTATTGCCATGCGTGTGCGCTTATGGCGCCTCGTGCTTCACATTACTTGCTCCTCTCCCTCTCATGGAGCCTGTAGAGAAGGAGAAAAGAAGTCCGTGTGGGCCTCCTCCCTCCTGTGGGGTGAGCTTTTGCTGTCTAGCAATGAACATGATAGCCCACTGTCATCAGAAAAGACGACTGCTTAGTGGCTACCTTAAGGTAGAAGAAAAGGTAGTGTGAAGCTCATGTGGTTTTGGAGACACAATTTGTCTATAAATGAAACTATAGATCCACCCATCATTGAATCCTTCATTATTGAGTGGGCATATGTGGGGTCTAGTTCAATTAACATCCAACGGAAAGTAAAACTTCAGATAGTTGTATATAAATGTCTGGATTCAAGTGTGAAGCCACTTATATATATTGTGACTCTTAATTCAGATGTGATTTAGCCTTAATTTCTGGTGACAGAGTCCTGCCACTCACAACTATACAAATATATCTCTTCCTAATTTTACCAGCATCAAAAGAACTTTAAGGATTGATAAAATAGTTAAAATTTACACATGATCAAACAACAATCCACAAAGGCTGAAAACTGTTAATACTATATAGATCATCCCTGAGTGCCTATTCCTCTTGTTCGGCCTTCAAGATGAATTATTACTTTATTAGCTTGAGGGCCTCACAGCCCAGGCCCAACCATGCCATCATAGATGATAGAAGGGTGTGCTCATAGCATTATATGCGTTTTTGTAAGCCACCTAGGTGTAGGACAGAGAAAAGAGAGGCTCTAAACATTTGAATTCCAGATACACAAGCATAGCAAGAACTCCAAAAGTTTCCATGTTATGCATTAACAAGAACAAGAAAAAGGGAAGAAAAAGAAAATTTGTGGCAAATCGACTTCACAAATTATGTCGGAAAACAAATTTACCTTGGACTGCTAAGAATCCATAAGCTGAAACTAGAAACGTTGCCCTTCCAATGAATTGCTCCAACCTCATCTGGTGAAATCAGTGTCAGTTTGGCCTGAGGAGTTTGGGTCATCACACACACTTCAAATCACACCATTAATCAGGGGAAGTGGACTGTTTGCAGAATTGCAGCCGGGTCTGCAGGATATTCCTACAGTCAGGATACTTGGCAAAGTGGACTATTTGCAGAATTGCAGCCGGGTCTGCAGGATATTCCTAGTCAGGATACTTGGCAGTGTGGCCAAATTCATGTGCAGCAAACATATTAGAGAGCCTGTTATAGACTGCCGAGGGAAATTTCTGCAGTTGGGACTGCAGAGAATTGGCTAAAGTAATCAGGCCTACTCCAAGGCTTCTTCACACATCCTATAAACAAGGATCAGTATTGGCCAATCTCACCTGATAAATATAGTAGAGCTGTTTTCCCATCATAATCAATATAAGATTTTGCAAATTCAAAGAGAAAACTGACATCTCTTGCAGCTTGTTGGCACTGCTAGATTGACTAGCTTATGAATCACATCCAGGGTTTCATAAAATAGATATAAAAGATGTACAACCAGATACAGAAAATGTTACTGAATAAATAACCAAATTAACTATTCTGTTGCCGTTTTTCCATGAGGATACATATAATGTCACATTGCAGAAGTCTCACATATGTCTCAGTCTAGGCACAAGAATACAAATCCTTCTGTAAAAATTGAGGATGATACCTTGAATCATGGTAATTGTACAACACTACGCGCAAGTCAACTGTTCGAGACTTCTCCCGCACTTCCTAACTCATGGCAATGTCGAATTAAAAACAATCCAATGAAAGTCCCACATGCAAACCTCACAACAAACACCGGACTTACAAAGTAGCATTGCTGGTGATCTTCCACCTGCAAGCTTTATAGTTAAACCATCATTCCCTTGAATCCCCTTTACCTCAAACAAGCCAACAATCAAAAACCTCATCAGTCAAGAAAAGCTTCCAAAAGTGAAAGCCATTACTGCTCAATATTTGCTTGTGACTGAGCCTGAGCCTGAGCCTGAGCTTGACCCTGAACATGACTGTGAGCATGAGCATCAGCTTGAGCTTGTTTCTGTTGTTCGAGGAATCTATTCATGCGCTCAAGCAGTTGTATTGCCTTTCTTTTTCCCCGATCTGTGCCACTTTGAGCAAGCTCCTGCAATAAGGATATCACGCCTTGCTCCTGTGCTTCAGCAAGGTGCTGATGCTGATGCTCCCCATTGCAAAGATGCACCAGAACAGCTGCTGCATTCTCCTTGTTTCTTGGAGAGCCACTTCTGATCACCTCAACTAGAACAGGTATTGCTGTTGCTGCACCAATGGCTGCCTTTCCCTCAGGGTGACTGGAGAGTATTGCCAATATAGCGAGGGCCTCATCTACCATCCCTTCTTCTGGTTGTGACAGAAGTTCCATTAGTATTGGGATCGCCCCTGCTCTCACAGCTTTTCCCTTGTTACCCTGAAATATACACAGGTTGAAAAGTGCTGTAGCAGCATCCTTTTTGCCTCGTTGACTGCCATTATGCAGCAATGAGACAAGAGGAGGTATTGCCCCAGAACCCCCAATTGTTACCTTGTTCGCATCAACCACCGAGAGGCTGAAGAGTGTGGCTGCAGCATTCTCCCGGGCTTCCATGCTGCCCCTCTTTAACACATGGACTATTCCAGGAACAGCTCCTGATATAATTATTCTACCCTTGTTCTCCTCATAGATGGAGAGGTTCAGGAGAGCAGTGACTGCATGCTCCTGGGTGCGTACATCAAGCGTCGATAGAAGACTCACAAGAAGAGGAATAGCACCAGCCTCAGCAATGCAAGCACGATTTTCAGCATTCCTTTTGGCAAGGAGACGGAGCTCTCCAGCAGCTGATCTTTGGTCTTCAAGGTTTTGGGATGACAATTTCTGCAGAAGCTCAATAATTTTAGCATGCTCACTTGCAGAGCAGGGTGAGGGTGTCTTGTTAGGATTAACAGGGCGTTTTGGTGGCTCCACACCATTTTCCTCACACCACTGAGCTATGAGGCTGCGGAGGACAAAATTTGGGGTTAGAGATGTACTAGAAAGCCTTTGTTGCGTCTTTGGGCATGTATCATGTCCAGCCTCCAGCCATTTCTCTATACAAACTCGCTCATAAGTCTGCAAAAGTAGACTAAATGATTATTGGAACCTTGAAGGACCAAGAGAACAATAGACTACAAAAGCAAAAGTTATACCTGTCCGGTGGCCACAATAACAGGATCCTTCATCAACTCCAAGGATATTGGGCAACGAAAATCATCTGGTATTACAGGAGATATGGACTTCCCAATGGGAGAAGAAGCCTTTGGATTTGTTGGTGAGCCCATTTCAAGGTCTTGAGTCTGCATGAAATCCTTAATCTTCTTCAACAACATTGACATCCTTTCAATGATTTTGCCAGGATCTCCAGCACTGTTTACAGCCATCTCATGCAAAGATAGTGATTCTTGTTTGAGGTCAGAAATGGTAATTAACTGTAACTTCTCTGCCAATCTTCGAAGAAGGGCTGGATCAAGATTGGCATCGCTATTACTACTATAAACAGTTAAAAGATCATCAAAGAGCTCAGTGTCAGATGTATCCACACGTTCTTTTGCCCTTTTAAACTGAGAATGCACAAGCTCAACCTGTACAAAGTTATAGGTTTTATAATTTCTGTACTAAGAAAATGAAGTACGAAGGAACTTCCACAACATTGAACAACTTAAGAAAAAAGATGGTACTTTTCAGAGGAACACCTAAAACGTGTTGTCCTACCTGTTCTCTAACTTCATCCGATATGTCAAGATCCTCCAAAGAAATTCCAGCCAAAGCTTGTTCAAGTTGAGAAGTGACTTCCTGAAATCTCTTCATTATACTATCCCTCTCCAGAACCTGAAGAAAAAGAAAAGGCAGGAATCAGTGAAATGACATAGCAAGAATTCAATACATACTTGATCACTAGTATACATGAAGCAGCCAAAGAAAACAAACAAGAATCAATGGGACGCATTCTTTACAAACTCCCCCAAAAAAAAAAAAAAAAAATTTGGCTCACCAGACAGTTTTAAGATTAGATAGCACAAATTAGAAATACCATAAGACAGTGTGATAACTTCTTTTTCTTCCTGATAGAAACTGTCTTGCAAGTCTCTAGAACACTTCAGAAAGCAGCTACTTGCACAAAACAAAACCAAAAAAAAAAGAAGAAGAAGAAGAAGAAGAAGATTTGCAAATCAAAATCCAAAAGTGAGTGTTTCTGATGGAAGTGGAGAAGTCTGACCTTCATAGGTCAAGTACATGGGAAATAGGCCCTTTTAACATTTTTAATTCTTCAAGTTAAAAGATAAATATATCTTACACAGTTACACCCTCTTAGAAATGTGGTAAAATACAACTGAGAAATGCTTTTTTCTGCAGTATCCTACAAAATGAATCTATGATGAGCAGGATTTGCACATTAACAATGACGTCACTCTGAAATCCTTTTGTTCTCTAAGTATGACAAGATAGTTCAGAATGGCCAGAATGATTACTATCAGTGGCAGAGCCAGGATTTTTCAATTGGAGGGGACATGCAAACTCTAAGGGGAAAAAATCATAGAAAGAAGATGCAATCTTTAAAAAACTAATTAGTAATAACTGATTCAGGCTTCATATTTTGAAAGCGTTGGATGAAATTTTATCATTTTAAGTTATATCAAAATTTTAAATTCAAATCGCTACATCTTAAGGAGTTATATCGAAATACACACCTCAATAGAAGTAATAATTTTTATTAACAATTAACAAAAATCAAGAAAACAAAAGGTAATTATATATATTATTGCGATCACATGAGATGCTCAAACATTAGATAATAAAGAGGACGATAAATTAATATGAGAGAGAGAACACTTAAACATGAAAGAAATGAGATTAATCAATTTGCTTGTCATTTTTTTCTTAATTGAAAAGTAGCAAAGTCGATGGGACAAAATATTGAATGTGAGAGGAGGGATTAGATTAGATTATATCCTATCATTATGCTTCTTGTCCACGTTTTCTGTTTTTTTTTTTAGAAAACCAATCACAAAGACTTAGGAAGTTCTTATAGTTTTTAATTAATAGGAAACCTATTCGAAATATTCCATAATCCACATATGCTACCATTCTGTAAAGTTGCCACTCTCTTTCTAAACTCTTAATGTTTTGCAATCTTAACCATATATGGGTTAGGTGGGGCCACATTGAGTTAATGAGAGATTAAGAGGGGGCAAAATAGCAAAATTAAATAAATTAAGGGCAAAATTACATAAATTAAAGAGGCCAAATCATAAATTACACAAATTTCCTACTTTAATGCCAGTAATTTTGGAACTTTCGGAGGAGCCATGGCCCCCTTACCATGAACGTGGCTCTGCCTTTTATTACGATACTGACTAATTATCTGAAGAAAACTACTTTATAGTCCAAAAAGCATGTGTGCCCTAATAAATAGCACAGATGATTACTTCCAGAAGAAGAAAAAAAGGTCCTTGAGTAGACACATTCAACATACGGCCGCCTCAACTGCCAAATATATAGCGGCTTCCTATTAATCAACTCTAGAAATTTTCTTTTATCAACAAGACTTTTAATACATGAGGGTGGCAGAATAGTCAGATACAAGAAGAGAGTCAACTAGCCAAGAAAGATGAACACTAGTCTTCAAAATGAAATTAAAAAGTATCCAATTGCACAGAAGACAAACATCTAGGAATTAAACTTCAAAGTTCTACAGAGCTTTTTGCCATCTTATTCCAGCAAGTCAATAACATACACCAGCTGATCAGCAATATCTGAGACTGAAGGCAGGTCGAGATTCAAAGGCTTAATTGTTAACAGGTAATTACTCTGACAAGTGCAGTCCTTATTGAGTGAGCTATGAACTATTGAACAAGAAAAGGTTTGAAACTTAATATGAATCTATCTATGAAATCTAACTAAGCTTGCAAGGAAGAAGCTTAGAAGAAAGAAAAAAAATCTTATTTCATGGGCAACGTAAAATTTCTTCAAAAAGTTGGACAATTTAGAAGGCCAGAAAATCCAAAACCACTTTAGGTAGATATAGAAAGAATCAGCTTTTATATTTTTCCTATAAAGTCCCTGTATTTTCATTTTTCAGTTATGAGAGCTCGTGCTTTTTTTACTTACTATCACAGTTTCAGTCAACAATTTTTATAACTAATGAAATGAACAATATATATCATAACGTTGTTGCTTCGAACATCATGGAAGAACACCAAAAAGCTGAATCAAGATACAAGCTTTCACCTATCTACCTAGGAACTGAAATAAAATAACTTCATGTACAAATCCAAAAACATTTAGCACCAGATTGAAAACCCTATGAAGCACATACCCATAAAAATTACAAGAACTCTAACACCCCTTTGCACTTGATTGGGATTAGAATAGAGAGAAGCATTAGCATCAACAATCATCACTAATTTTATCTCAATCAACATTTAATAGTAGAATTATATGAAAAATAAGAGGAACAAAAGAAAGCGATCCGAGAAAATCATACCAGGAAGAATTTGCTCCCCTCGCTTCCCAGTCGAAGCAGCTCCTTGGCGGAATCTAGCGCCTCCTTCAGCGGAGCTAGGGTCTCCACCGCTTTCTCGGGGATCGGGACCTTGCTCTCCTTCAGATCCTCGAGCATCGGAGCCAGTAATTTGATCCGCCGCGATAGGTTACAGAACTGCTTCTTGTACGCATTCCTAAACTCCGATATGGCCGCGATCTCCTCCACCGCCACGGTCAACCCTTGTACAACCACCTTCACCCCATCTTCCGCCATCGGAACCGGCGCCGCCGCCGCCGCCGCCGCCTCCGCTTCCGCTCCCTTCGCCTCCTCCTCCATCCTAATCCTCGGAGAACCAATCAAGGCCGGGATCGATGAGAAAATAAGAGAGATCTAGGTTTCGGACGAGGCTCTATTTCAAAATTGGGAACTCCCTCAAGAAATCGTCGCCAGAAATCGCGAGCGTTTACGTTTAAGAGAGACGAAGAGGAAGAGGAAGAAAGGGGCAGCGGTGAGGTAGAAGCAATAGTTGCGGACTTCTCTATTTTATTTTATTTATTTTTTATTTTTTATCTTTCCAAAAATACTAATTTTAAGAATATTTTCTTCTCCGCAGCTTGAGCTGTGGCTTAGCTCGGATAGATAAATATTTATTCGCACGAATAAGAGAGGATACCTTATTCCCGCGTATAGCCGAGCTGGAGCGTGACTGGATTTTGCTTTATGGCTTCCTTTTACATTTCAAACCCCTTCTTCTTTTTCTTATTTCTATTTTATTATCTACAACACCCTTCAATAAGGGGTCAAATTAGACGGGCTAAAAAACTAAAAGGTCTATTAGAAATAATATAAAATATAAGGGATAAAATAAAATTTTCTCTATTATATACATATATATATATATATATATATATAATGCTCGGATACCAAAAGGGATGCGTTCCTAACTTAGGAATAGCGGACATGATAAGGTAGTTGAGGATAAGAAGAGTAATGGTTGGTTTGGACTTTTATTTGTCATAATAATAATAATAATTAAATCAAAAGAACTTCTACTTCTTCTAAGTATTAGTTTGATGATTTTTATAGGGTATAAGATATATATCTCGGTTGGTAATGGATTAATAATTTTATAATACCAAAAGATATTCTAAAAAGGATGAATTCCTAACCAATGTGATTGGTCTATAGACTTGGTACCATAAATTAGTAAAAAGGGCCTTTCAAGCATTTAATTTAGGTCACTAATTTTCACAATCAAAAGTCAATTCCTATTGGATTCTACGGTTCACGGATTCGGTTTCGACGGGTGAGAAAGTAGTGTGTTTCATGAACAAGTCAAGATAGGGTTCATGTAATAGAAGAACAATAATCTATTTATAATTTTTATGTTATTGAAGTGGTTTGAAAAATGGTAGATATTAATGTGAATTATAGTCAAATTTGGTTTGAGATAGATCGGGCTATTTGCATTTTTTTTTTTAAAAAAAGAAAAGACTTTTAGAATTTGATAACAGTTAAATTAAGGCATCCAAACTGAGTGCATTTATTTTATTTATATTATATGTATTTTTATAATGTTGTGGTTTTGGCTTGACTTCGTCAGTAAATTCAGACCACGATAAATCTAGTGATGACATTAAGTACTTAGCAGAAATAAAAGGCTTACTAATAGCATAGGGAAGAGAAGAATACAACAACAATAGATGTGGGGGTGAAAAGATCTTCCATCCCTTCACTTTTCTCTTCATCGACAAACCCAGTTCCACTTTAACTATCGATAATCTTAGAAAATAAGCAGTGACAAGGAGAGTGAGAGCAACGTAGAAAAATGTAGTTTAAAGAGATATAAGGTTATGACATCTTTTCTCCCCTTAAGTTGAGGTCCATTTATCATTGATGGTGGCTTCTTCCTCATTGTCTAGCGGTGAAATTCTTTCTTCCCTAATTTTCTCTCCTTTTCTCCTATATTCCTCTCATGTCTCCCTTTTCTTCTTTTATCGTGTAGTTGTCGCCGTCTTCTAGTTCTGATCGACTTTGTCTTCTTCAAATAACATGTTACTAACTTGCAGCGGTCAAGTCAAAAGATTATGGTGAGTGCAATTGAAATAGTCTGGATATACACGATAGATATATTAATGTGTGTTCAAGAGCGTGCTCAAATAGATTTAAAGGAAAATTAGCCACACTCAATCCCATTTCCTAAGTACAAGGGTCTTATAAAGCTAATGTAATATATTCGCTTAATAGTTCTAAAATAATTTTTGGAGAAATAATTGAAACAATTATATTATAATAGCATATAATAATAGCTAACTGGACGGCATTCAAATTGTTAAAAATGACTCGCATTGTACGTCCCATGATAACACTATTAAGTTCTTACTTCTTTGAAAAATAAATATATAACACGTAATAATACAAGTATAAAAAATAAGAAAAGTAGGAAGAATAGACTCCTATATAAAAATTGCAAAACAATCTAGCAATAATAAAATAAAATGCAGTCCAAAATTGACCGATTCCTTATACTAAATCCAAACGAAGTAAAGGAAAATAAATAATTTCATAGGCTTTCAAGAATAATAAATCATAAATAAAGATAATAAGCTTAATTAATAAAATGGCAGCTCAGTTGGGTCAAAGGTCAAAGACTCGTGAAGAGAAATAATTTTGAATATACGAAGAAGTCTGAATGCAGACCTTCATGTGTTAGTTGTCATCTATAATCTTATACGAAGCAACGTACCACGCTCAAGAAGCCGACCAGGACCACTTCCTCTCGGATCGGCTTAACTCGTAGCTGGCTGCGGCCAGTACGAGCCGTAGCCGCCAATGCGGGCCCCGCCATGGAGCGGGACGAAACGAGCCCGCACATGGGGTGACGTGGTTCCCGAGATGACGTGGACCCTCCACCACAACCACCGCCCTCCCAGCTCGATCCGACGGTCACGAATCCCACCAATCAGCTAGTGGAAGGTTCACAGGCGGATCACTCGAAGCGAAGGGCGATGGTGAACACGTGCATGGTCAATGGAATACACAGTGCTTGCTCAACGTGGCGAGCGATGACTGGTCGAGTACTGCTATTGGTGCGATCTCTTGTGGAGGTTTGTTGTACGACGGGTCCCGCCGAGAGAGGTGCATCTGAATGGACAGTCGCCAAACTTTTATCCACATAGAAATTTATTTCTTTTTTGAATTATTTATCCACATAGAAATTGTAGAAGTCTATATATATTAATTACAATTGTGCATATTTTGTTATAATTAAATATATAAGATAATATTCGAATTATAACAAATAAGTTTTCCCAAATCCAACTAGATTTTTATCAAGTTAATTATAAAAAGAAAATAGAAATTATTTAAAATAACACCTACATCTTTTCATTTGTTAAATTTAATAAAAGATTTTATTAGTTTACAACTGTCAAAGGTAACTTGAAGGTCAAAAAAATATCTATACAAAAACTATAAATTTTAATGGATACATAATTAAACATTAAATTTAGAAAACTATATATGTAAATCAAATAGTTTAAAAGGGTATGCATGTAGATATAGAGATTAAAGCCTATGAAGGCCTTCATGGGCCTTTTCATATGCATGGTGATTAGTGGCTTCCCTCCTTTGAATCCTTATACATGAAGGCTAGGCCTTCATGGGCTTAGCTATCCAACACTAGTTTAAAAGACTAACATCTAATAATAGATGCTCATATCAATGGCTTATGGTCCTCTTTTGTATATTAATAAGAGCTAATTACATATCTCTAAACTATAGCCTATTTCTATACAGATTCTCTTTTATTTTAATGATATTTTGATCGCCTCAATTATAGTTATTTCTCATCGTCTACAAATGACCCCCAAAGATTCTCAATCTTTCTATATATTATTTCCTCGTCCAATAATAATAAAATGGGTCTCGAATGACCTAAAATTAATTAGGTGATGTTTCATGATAGAAAATTTTAATGGATAACTAAGTATGTCACAAAAAATAAGTAATACTTTAAAAAAAGTTATATAAAAGTAAGCAATAGTTTAAAAGATCTAAGTATAATTATTCCTATAAAAACAACAACATTATATCGAATTGCTTGCTATCATAGATCTTTCTCTTAAGAAAGTAGAGAGTAAACCAATAAGTGCATTTGCTTAGTCACTAAGAGATGCCATTCTCTAGAACTGCCTTTTGCTTTTAGTTTGTTAATGATTATACTCAAATTAGATACCTTGTCTCTCTTGCATGCTAGAATCTACAAATTTCACTGTTCATTAACTGATTTAAATATAGAATTAGAAAATTTAAACAAAATTAATCTTAAAATATGATTAAGTCAATTCGCTAAATATTTTTTAATTAAGTTTAGGAGCACTTATTATTTTCTGATATTATCAGGTGACTCAATGTATAATTTATTGGATACACTATAAGCCCATAGTAGATAAACCCGTTAGTTATGTTAGGAAAACCTACTACTCTCACTTTCAAGATCAATAAAAAAATCAAAGATAGAAATAATGCAAGTATGATTTCATGTGTGTGTATATATATATATATATTGAAATAATATTTTAAGTTGTATTCCTTTTAAATTTATGTTTTCTAATTTCCATCACATCAAATATTTTTATAGTAGTTTATCTGAGTAAGATAAGATGCTATTATTCTTACACTATTTTGCAAATTATATCATGATTAAAAGCAGCAAAAGGAGCAAAAGGGGAGGGAGAGAGAGAGAGAGAGAGAGAGAGAGAGAGAGAGATTCTTAGTAATAAAGAAAAGGAATCACACCAAGGGGTAATTTGTGAAAGTGACAGGATCTTTTTGCATACTTTATACTGAAACTTTGTTTAAGCTTTGTTTTGCAAAGATTAAACAGTCACACTACATCATCATTGTGGGTTGACCAATACTAAGATGTTTCAGTATTTTTCAACTCGTATTTCAAATGATTTATCCACAGCTCTGTTTGTCTACTTGCAAGTAGAAGATTACATGCGAGTCAAATTTGGAAGGAATTTTACCGGGTCTAATTTGAATACGACCAAGTATTAAATATAGATTACTAGATATTTACGCTAAGAAGTTAGTCCTCTCGGACTTGGTCGTACATTATATTCTAACATTAGGGACTAATATGACTTACGGAAATTTATAAAGACACCCTCCGTTTTCTTTTTATTATCAGTCACATTCAAGTTGAGTTAGTTTTCACATAATACCAACTGAGGGAATATAAAATATTATATTACCTTTTAACATAAAATTCTTGAAAAATTTGACCTTAAACTTTGTATCTATAGTTAATGTGTTAGATTTTTTTTAGAAAAAAATGTCTGCGATTAAGGATTAAGGATTAAATTAAAGTGTAATAATTTGCATGTTTCCCTATTATCGTCGATTAATTAATTAGTTAATTAATAATCACGTATTATGGAAGTCTTCGTCGCGTTATTCACGTCCACACAACCCACAACTCGGCGTGTCTCTGCTGGCCATCACAACCCACCCACCCTCTCCTCCCAACTCCCGCATATTTTCTTCTATGCGTATCGTATCGATATGATTTCCATGGTATCCGACCGACCGACGTATGCGGTATGCCCCCTCTTGAGTCTTGACCTCAAAAGTATCCTTTTTGCTAATAAACATGAAAGAAGAGGAGTTATTTGTAAAGTATGTTTAATGTTATACAGCTAAAATTTAAAGTAAAAATATACTGAAACACAGCTCGTCTGAAAAAAAAAAAAATAATAGCTAGCCCAATATCAAGAGAAATCCTTCATTTTGTTATATTTTTGGATGCCAGGGAATGATTATTTCTTCTTCATAATTTTTATTTTCTCATCTCTTTTTAACTATTTTTTTATGCTACGGGTGGTATGCCAAAATTAGGCTAATATTAACAAGAGATACATTGATAACTTATATGTAAAACGAGGAGAAGATTTTTAGGTTGTGCAACTATATGATAATTATGATTAAATCTAATAATATAATGGATAGAATAATAATATAAAATGTGATTATTTTAGTCATTTAGCTGCTTGATATCCGCATATTTTTCGTAGGAGGAGGTATTTTTGTTATTGACTGAAAAATAACAGTTTTATATTTAAGACCTTTTAAAATATAAAAAGTAAAATAATTTTAGGTACGAATAACAGTATTTTTGTTATTTAACCTTATATTCTTTCACGGTAAAAGAGGCATTGCGCAATAAGATTAAAGTATGGGTGGTAATTTGTAAAAGTATCCTAAATAAATTCGGCCGCAGTTTTGGTACGGGCGTCCGTAGAATCACAGGTGAAAGCACTAAAACCATTCTTTAAGGGCGTGAGAGATCAACCACGCGATCGATCGAAGAGACGAAGAGTCGGTGGAGGGACGGCGAGAAAGCGATCTCTCTAACTGGTTTTTTCTCTCTCCTCTGGTTTCTCTCTCTAAGCTCTCGTCGATCTCCGCCTATGGCTGTTGCTCTCCGCTAATCTCGGAGGCCTCGATACTATCCGATCCGTTTGATCCATTCCGAGCTGCTTCCCTTTCTGTTTTGGAGGAGAGAGAGCGAGATCTCTACGTCAAAGAGTCAGAGGAGTCAATAGAAGAAGCTTTGGAGCTCGGATCCATAGCTATAGCTAAGCAGGTACGCACTCGTCTCTACTACTATGCTTTCATCTTTTTAGGGTTTTAATTCAAGTCCTTTAGATGTTATAGGTCGTGAGCTATAGGTCGAGATCTGTTTCGTCTTAGTTTCGATTAGATCTGGTTTTGGTTAGATCTGTAACTTTAAAGATGTTATCATTAGGTTTAGCGGCAGAGATCCGGATTGGAGGAGGAGAATTTCTTCGTTTTCTAGTGGAACAGGTCGAATTAAAGTATAGAGCAGCAGAGATCTGGATTAAAGGAGCAGGGATTTTCCTCTTTGAGCGGCGTAAATCAAATCGAAGGGTAAAAGGAAGAGATTTAGACCGGGAGAAATGTCGATCCGGAAAGCGCTTGGGGCGGTGAAGGATCAAACGAGCATAGGGATCGCGAAGGTATCGAGCAACATGGCCCCGGAGCTCGACGTGGCGATTGTGAAGGCGACGAGCCACGACGACGAGCCGGCCGATGAGAAGTACTTCCGCGAGATCTTGAATCTGACCTCCTACTCCCGCGGCTACGTGAGCGCCTGCATCGCGGCCATCTCCCGCCGCCTGAGCAAAACTCGAGATTGGATCGTAGCCCTGAAAGCTCTCATGCTCGTCCACCGACTCCTCTCCGATGGTGATCTCGCCTTCCAACACGAGGTCATGTACGCGACTCGCCGTGGCACTCGCCTCTTGAACATGTCCGACTTCCGCGACGAGGCACACTCGCATTCTTGGGATCACTCTGCCTTTGTTCGCACGTACGCACTATATCTCGATCAACGCCTTGAATGCATCCTCTATGAGCGCAAACAGGGCGGCGGTAGTAGCATCAGCGGTGGCGGCAGCACCAGTGGAGGCGGCGGTCGTGCGTATCAATCTCCGCGGGATCGAGACCAGTGGAGGTCTCCTTCTCCCCGTGAGTATGGAAGCTATGGACGGTCGCCATACTCTTCTCCCCCGGAGAATGGGAATGGAAATTATGGCTATGATGATCGCCGGAACAACAACAGCAACAACAACAATGGAGAAGAACGGAAGCCACCGACTCCTTTGAGGGACATGAAGCCGGAGAGGGTGTTGGGTCGGATGCACCAACTGCAGCAGCTGCTTGATCGGTTCCTCGCTTGCCGCCCCACTGGTGCCGCAAAGCACAGCAGGATGATTCTGATTGCATTGTACCCAATCGTAAGGGAAAGCTTCCAGCTTTACGCAGATATCTGCGAGGTCTTGGCTGTGCTTCTTGACCAATTCTTCGATATGGAGTACCCTGAATGCGTCAAGGCGTTTGAGGCCTATGCCAGTGCTGCAAAGCAGATTGATGAGCTGTGTTCGTTCTATGCTTGGTGCAAAGACACGGGAGTGGCACGGTCGTCAGAGTACCCTGAAGTGCAGCGGATCACCGATAAGCTATTGGAGACATTGGAGGAGTTCATGAGGGACAGAGCGAGGCGGCCCAAGACCCCGCCGAGAGAGCCAGCTCCTGAGCCTGTTAAAGAGGAAGAGCCGGTGGAGGATATGAATAGCATTAAGGCTCTCCCGGCACCTGAGGATTACAAAGAGGAGCAACCTGAGCCAGTGAAAGTAGAGGTGGAAGTCAAGAAGCCGCCACCACCGGAGCAGCCATTGCTGGATCTCCGGGAAGACACTGTGACCGCAGATGAGCAGGGAAACAAGCTTGCATTGGCTCTTTTCTCTGGACCACCTGCCGCCAATGGCACCAATGGCTCATGGGAGGCTTTCCCTGCCAATGGACAATCCGAAGTGACCTCAGCTTGGCAAACACCTGCGGCAGATCCGGGGAAAGCAGATTGGGAACTCGCCCTTGTTGAGACTGCGAGTAACCTCTCCAAGCAGAAAGCCACATTAGCAGGTGGATTCGATCCACTGCTCTTGAACGGAATGTACGACCAAGGTGCTGTGAAGCAGCAAGTCAATGCCCAAATCAGCGGAGGGAGCGCCAGTAGCGTAGCGCTGCCTGGGCCCGGAAGAAATGCCACTCCAGTGCTCGCCTTGCCTGCGCCTGATGGCACAGTGCAAACCATTGGCGGCGACCCATTCGCAGCATCTCTCAGTGTTCCTCCTCCTTCCTACGTGCAGATGTCCGACATGGAGAAGAAGCAGCAGCTTCTGGTGCAGGAGCAGCAGCTGTGGCAGCATTACCAGAGGGAGGGAATGCAGGGCCAATCTAGCTTGGCCAAGCTCAACAACAACTATGGCTTTGTTCCAAACCCAGCCATGCCTTATGGAATGCCAATCTCTGGAAATGGTGGGTATTATTATCCAACTTATTGAGCTTTTTTGTTGTTCTCATTCCTTTTCTTCTGTGATTTTTTTGGTTGTACTTAGTGTGTGTGCCTTGTGTTGCTCTCTGTCTCTGAGATCCAAACCGTTTGGTTTATATATATGTACGTGGATACTATTTGGGACCTAATTCACCACTAAGAGCGACTTGTTGGAGGATACTATTGCTTTTGATATTCAACTACCTGTCTGGATTGTTACTCATTGAGTTAGTTCTTCAGGATAGCTCTTCTATGTTCCCGAACCATAATTCTCTACTCTTTTCGCATGTCATTGATGATGCATTATGAACTTTTGATTCCCTTTATTACACTATTTAAATCTTTTCCTGTTACGGGAGTCAACGCGGTGGTCTGGTAGCAGTGTACATTCTAGTGTGGAAATTCCCAAAGTGGTACCAATTAGTAAACGGGAAAGAGAAGAGGAAAAATAAATGATCATGCGTGTCGAATACGACAGAATAGTGAGCAAATCTTTTGCATCACCTACGAAGAGATGTTCTATCGGTCGCATCGACACCATTAGGATGCAGCGACATCATAAATTGCAGAGACCCACCAATTTGCTGTTGATAACTCGGAGAGGATTTAGGCAGAACTCATCGGAAGACTTGAATACTTGATGGATCCTTTGCCAACATCACACGATATATTTGACCCTTGAGGCAGCTGGTGCGAAGCATTCCAAGTGAAAAAGCAAAATGGCAAGTATCATACATATAATTTGAAAAATGAGTGATTCGATTTGATGCTAGACTAATAAATGGGAGTAATATCTGGGTACTGCATGAGGCACGCATGGGACCTTTCAAAAAAGTAAAAAAGAAAGACATGCAAATCCTTCCCCTATTCTTTAATGACATGTGGAAGTAATTCTGGAACGTATGTAAGTAATAAGATTTATGCTAATTGTTTAATGCAAATTTGCCATCTATGACTGGAAGATTTTGTCAGATCGATTATGCCCTGCTCTGCTCTCTTGCATACCACCTGTTTTTTCTTCTGAAATTTTGGCTTCTAATATCTTGGTCTGAAGAATTCTTTTAAATTGCCAATGACACCCTTGTCATATGGATTTATAAACTTGATATCAGAAACTGAACTCCCTGACATGAATGCACACAAAAATCATGTTAGTAACTGACAGGTACACCAAGTGCAGCAATCGCAGAGCTTAGAAAAGATCCAATTAAAAGTACCAGGTTGAGGCTGCTGCTTGAGCTGGAATTCAGGATATCTCTTCCAGTTTATCTGAAAATTTGCACTGCTAATCTATGAGCGATGTGTGAGGGGAAGGAGACCTGAAACTAATGAAGCAAAACTCTAAAGCATGGGAGATCTGAAGTTACCCACTCCTCTGTCTTGATGTTGAAGCATATGCAATAAATGTGCCATATCAAAAACACTACCTAGTAAAGATACAGAATTAGCAATATTGCGTGAGTAGCTGAAAACCATCATTAAGTACTAGACATAGATATAACATTCACATAAAACTGATCTAAGAGACCTCCTAAGCTGAAGAACATGTATTAACTCAAGTTCTATATCAATATATATATCAGCCCCAAACAGCTTAAAAGAGGTCCTGAGATCCCAGCAGCTGTCAAATTAACATGTGATAGGTTTGTCCTTTCTCTTAAGTTTGTCCAAACTTCTCATAGCCCATCTATAATGCAAGATCCACAAAGATTTGTTCTTAATTGGACACTCCGAAATAAGTGCCACAGATGAAACTTGGTTGATACATATAACAGAAAAAATTCTGACACAAATACACTGGAGATCAATTGCATGGACATATTGTTTTAGTGTAACAAATACAAATTAATCATGGGCTTTTTTGTGATTTTTTCTAGAGATTCTCTCTCACACCAAGATCTCCTTGATAGCCTTCCACCCTCACAATTTTCTACCAAGAAAATACAGTAAAACTTACAAACAAAATATCTCATCATCATAAATATGATAAACTTTGGCAGGACTAGTATAAATGAGTTTCCAATATGGTTAAATTAGAAGCAGCTGTTGCAACTCTCTCCATCTAATAGACTAATGCAGTAGTACATGATGTTTGTAAAATATTAATACATAGTGGAACTATGTATAAGTAAAGCTCCTGCAATTTGATGCACAAAGTCATGAAAAATGGAGCATAGGCATGAGCATACCTGCCACAACACTTGGAGGAGAGAGAAAAGCATTGTACTGATTACCATGTTAAGAGAAACGATGCCCTGTAAAGTATATCAATATTCAAGAAATAATTACATCAACATCTGTCATTCGTTATGAAAAATCATAAAATAATTATCTAATGTAAAATTTTCCATAACATATTATGTATATACCAGCAAGGTTTTGCATGAAAAGTGTTTCAAGAACACAAATTTTCTAAAGGAAATAAAAGACATCTCCTTTTTGAGCAAAAATATTGATTGTAAATAGTATCCCCCCCCCAAAAAAATTCTTCGTATAAAAGGTTCTCACCAACTTGGGATGTAGGATGGCAAGAAGTATGCAAATCTCCAACTTGGTTATAAGAAAGTACATGTTGTCGTAGAGATATTTGTTAATGGTTCCAGCTACTGTTGAATACAAATAGTACTCTTGTGCTAATTGAATGGATTCAATATAGCAGTAAAACTTTCAATTACAAGCTTGCCTAGTATCATCAAATATATAGCTACATAGCGCAGAGAAGCATGATGCATGTAAGAAACAATACTACATCTCCTACCTGATTATCTACTAATTTTTGAGTCTGCATATCAATATCCTCCAATAATTAAAGATGAATACTATAGCAAATAATAATGAGATATATCTGAGCATATTCATATATACATGTTATGAAGAAAGTATGAGATGCAGGACATACCTCTGATCCTATTTTTGGAGTGCTTATAAATCTTGTGATAACTGCAAATTAAGAATTTGAAAGTGATTAGCAATCATATGATGCAAGCTATATACATATTTTAATATTTCTAATGAACATCACTATGAACAAGGTTTTTAAGTTCAGATAGATAGCACGGCCTAGTACAAGCTAGGTTTTAAATTTGTAAGGGATTTGGTACCTGAGCAGGAGTTAAAGTAGTCATGATCAAAGAAGTATGAAAAGGATAATTGTTCTATAGTTTTTGGTGCCCGGGTTTGTTTATAGGAGACAATGATAAAGCACGAAAAGTTCTATTTGTTTCACAGAATATCAGAATCTGGAAGTAGTTAAACAGAACATGAAATCACAAAGCATCATTAAGTGTTCCCATGCAAGAGTGATGCACGTCTAAGAAATAGAGTGCACGACTAATTATGATTTCAGGAAAAGCTCTATAGAATACACGTCTAAGAAATAGAAATGCATATTAAAAAACAATGAGCATGCATTTCTGTGCAAGAACGAGAAAGCTGTTGAACTTCATTAGGCTATAACAATCTATCTACTAGCCATTACACAAAAGTATTACTTCTAAATGTAGAACAAGGTAATCAATTAGTGTATGTACTAAGAACGATGATATACTGTCCGCAAATCTGAACTGAGGAATTAGGAATGTCCTAACTCCAATGAACTGGTAATTACTTAATTATCATTATCCAAATTACAGAATGTCAATAAAAGATCATCCATCAAGTAAGGAATTCAATCACATACATTGGGTTGAACACATCGTATATGTCGACTCAGCAATAACAAATCCAGTTAAAAGCGCCATAAATAGGCGATGATTCTTCTGACCTGGAATATTTCAACTTGTTGTCACCAAATTGGACCATGTAATCTGAGGCAAAAGAGGAACAATTTATTATATCACATACTGAAATGGGTGAAGTACCTATACAGTTCCCAAAAGCAGGACAATGGTGATCAAATCCCCTAATACTTGTCTTACAGTTGTTGCAGTACCTAACCCTTGGAAATATTGGAGGGTCCTGCCAAAAAATTTAAGAATTAAGCAACATATGTAGTCCAAAGGAAAGAAAAAGAAGCATATTTCTCTAACTTACAAACACAATTTCTAACCTCACAGCGAGAATTGAGCATGGAAAAATCTTTGCAGCTAGCTTCAATTGAATATGAAGAGTCATATGAAACAATTCCAGGATCACAAGAAAAAATCCTGCAATCAGAAGGAAGGTACATCTGTTAAATACTAGTTAACATCTTCTCCTGCAAGTCAAACTATCAAAGGAAGTGAAGCATGTCACATTCTCATGAATCACCGATATACAACTGAGCAAGCATCAACCATCATAAAGTGGCCAAAAAAGCTTGATTGAGGGACAAAATAAATCCTAACAGAGAGATCGGTACTAGATGAATGTACTAAAGTGTCAAAGACAAAATAAATTAGGGAACAAAAGGTTTGTCATAAGAAATAGCATGGCAGCTTAAATTGATGGAGCACAATGAGTTTATTTGATATACAATGAGATGTAGAGATTAAAGGAAGGCAAAGGAAACGTTGCTACCTATAAAGACCAAACAAAAGTAGAGCACATTCACCATTGAGAATAGCGTCCAATAAAGAAGAAATTGCTGCAACAACAAAGACAAATTCACAAGACATCAGTAATGGCAGCAAATAACATCCAAAAGAGCAATAAACACTTCTCTCATAATCTCACTCAATGTGCTGGATGTGTGATCTATGTATTATTGAACAAAAGTACCTTTTCGAATTACAAAAATGTAAACTCCCCATAGAAACAATATATTGAAGAGAACAAAAACCGGAGCCGACAAAGAAACACCAAGGAGCCGCCGCCACCATCTACCGGCAATAATAGTGGCAATGAATACAAAACCTGCATAAAAAGATCATCAAAATAAGATAAAGATTATGAAAAGAAAAAAAAAAGAAATCTAATGACATGGAAACAATTACGGAGGGAGAGAGATACCGGAGATGGGGAGCATAGCGAGGAGGGAAATGGACTGGAAAACTCGAGGAACCATGGCAAGAGCTAACTGCGAGAAGAGCACGAGGACGCAAGAGAAGAGTGCAGAATACAAGACCTCCCATGGAGATCTCCGAGATCTCTGAAACCCTAATCCGAGCATCCTCCTCTTCTAAACAGAGACCAAATCCCACGATCAAATAAAAAGGTACTCCTCTCTCCTTCTAAACCCGACTAATAAGTAACAGCAACATCAGATCCCGATCTAGCCAACTCACGAGATCTTCGCCAGCTTCAAACAACAACCAGAAAAAGAAACGACCGAGAAGTAAAAAAAACACATCGGCGACTACTTCTACTCAGCGATATGGACTAAGCTCTTCTCCTCAATCTCCCAGATGAGGTAAGCACGTATCCTAACAAACGGAGAGGTTGGTTAGGATTAAGAGAAGCATTTCGTCGAACAAGGGATGCGCGGCGAAGTCGAAGGGATCTTCTTTGCGTCTCTCTGCTACTGTTCATCGGTCCAAAAGTTTGACCTGTTTAAAGTTAATTCTCCGATTACTATATACCGCGTAATTTTATAATTTACACCCTATATTTTAGATTATATGGGCTTTTCTCTGCTTTAGATCTCTTGGGGTTTGGCCCACTCCGACTCCTTATACGGGCCAATAGAAATCCGGCCCAATACAACTATAATTCTTGCCAAAATATTAGTAACTAAAATTAAGGAATAAATTAATTCAGTTGCTCATTTATTTTGCAGTGACCTCTAAATTTGTTTTTCCATTAAATATATTATGTGAGTCTCACATCACGTCCTATAATTACTATTTTAATAATTAAAAATAAATTATTTAATTTTTCCTATTAATTCAGTCAATCAGAAAGTGAAAGATATTTCTTAATAAATAAGGGGTGCATTGAAAATGGGAATACTTTAGTGGGTTTGAATATAATTATCTATAGATTAAAGTTAGATGTATATATTGGGAATAATATGATATGATATTTGTGCAAGTTTTTGTAATCTGTGGAGAATATAAGAAAGAGGATATTTAAAGATATTCTTGTACTTGTATGTCTATCATTCTATGCTTTCTCTAAAGGATAAAGTAATATCACATTATTTTTAAGAGGACTTATAAGATCACAAGTATCACATTATACTCAACGCCTAAAAGTTTCCTCTTTTAGCTTCATCAATAAAATATTGATCTCCAACAAGAAAGGCATAAATTGTTGCCCAGCTCTTAGTACTTTATTAAAGGCTAAGGCTTCCTAGTCTTTTAAACAAGCAAGGATTAGTACTCTCATAATTAATTTAAGTTTAATTAACCTTTTCTTTTTAAGAATCAATACCATTCTCATTCTTGGGACATAAACTTTGAGACCATCTAGTAAGCTTACCAAGTATGAAAGTTCTCCTCTAAGCCTGGCCCAATAAAAGTTCTCAAGTTTTCCTTTTTGTTTAAAAAGATAACAACTATATTACCTCAAAAGAGGGCCAAAAGGCCTCTTAAGGACACCAGAGTTATCTATCTACATAAATTCAAGTAAAGCTAAGGACATAGAATCCACCCAGAAGAATGAAAATGATGAAAAAAAAGTTTCTGAAGTAGTTAGCCAATTTGCATATCAGTTAGCTTCCTGTAATAGTGAGTGGGAGTATGAGATAAGCTATTAAGCATATAAGATAGGTCATTAAAGATGAGTCTAATGCACCATTGAGGGGCTTTTTTTCACTGAAATATATGGATAAGAGTAGGAAGTACTCTCAAGTTCAATATATATATATATATAGTTATAGTCATAGTTATTTCATCTTCGTCCAGTTGTATACATACAATTATTCATTATTTCTCTGCACGTATTATTAAAATATGAGAAGAAAAGTTTAAATAAGTCCAGACTTATCTTGTATTGTTTTTTGAAGACCATGCATGTCCATGTGCACTGCACCTTTGGGTAATGCTTGCTTGTTGTATATATATATTTTATATATCAACTGCACCAACTATTCAAGAAATTATACGCCCTCCAATTTTGTATTTCATTTGTGTATCAGTTAAATAATCTCTATCATTTTTATTCTGCTAACTAACCTTTGTTTCTACATAACTTAAGTTGTTAGAGAAATGAAGACATTTTGATATGCTCAGCAAGTGACTTGGAATGACAAAATATGTCTCATTGAACTCCAACGCAGGTATAAACTAATGATTATTTTTTTATTGAAAAAACTTAACATAATTTTAGTTTTTTTTTTATATACTCTAACAAATTTAAAAAGCTTTAGCGGATCCATGATGTATCCCATGCTTTGACATATAACTCGTAAGGAGTCAATATATAGAATAGTGCTTAGTTGGTTAAAGATTAAGGCTCATGTTGTATAAGAGTTTTCGAGTTCTAATTCTATTGGTATCGATATTTAAGAGAATATGATTACATTCTCACTTTACTAAAAGATATATCAATATTAGAAGAATATATATATTTAAATGTTTGAAGATCTTGACATCCTCACAGTGGGGTCTTCCTTGAAGCAGAAGGTGATGGGCAGCCACAAAGCCCAAAGCTGAAGACTTATGCATGGATGAGTGCAAAGAATGTCCATCTAATAGCTTTGCAGCAGCCACCGACATTTTTAATCTTCAATGCTTCGGCCTCAGAGAAGTATACTGTTCACAACTTGGATGCATCTCTGCAACTTGGACCTTTATTGGATCATACAAGAGAGAGAGAGAGAGTCAAAAGTTTTCTCCTCTCATTTTTCATCTCTTCTGGAGTTCTGGGGGTGCAGAGGTTGATGGTTTCAGCGCTGAGTACTATAAGTCTAATTCTACGTCCTAGATGATAAATGATATGTATACATTTTAGTGTTCCCTTAAGTTCTCAAGTAGATATTAGTATTGATATTTAATAATTTGTCTCTTCACTTTGTACTATCCTATATGCACAATTTGATTTTTTTAAAGCTTATTTTTTTAATAGTATTGACTTATTTATTCAATCAATATATTAAATAAAATTTTATATTGATTGAATAAATAAGTCATGTCAATCTATAGATCATGCCCAAAATTAAATACATGAGTCTCACAACATGCATTAGAGATAAATAATATAATCGTGACTATCAAACATGCATGATCTACACATTAACGCTCTCTATCAGCATCCAATACCTATAAGAGCTTTCTAAGCAGCTAAGAAATTATTTTTCAATAATAGAAGGAACACTATTCTTTTGGGAGATAACTTATTCTTTGGTGATTGGGTGGATTAGTTGTAAGACAAAAGATCCTCCCTATAATCTATTTAATTCTATGCCCACATTGGAATGATGGCGAGGGAGATGAAATTAAACATCTCTTTTGCTAAAATATTAGGGAATATATTTTTACTCCCCTAGGTTAAGTTTAAATTTACTTTATTTCCTCCTAATTGTATTACTTTACTCCTTTCCAGCCTAAACAAGAGTACAATTGTTATTTTTTTTTTATCCTATTTAACCGACTCACATATCAAATGATTGAATAAATTATTTAACGCATGTAAAATAATATCGATCTAATAATTATATTTAATAAATATATATACATTTGTTATCTAAAAATTAATAAGTATAATTTTAGATGTGTTGAAATTTTCTATCAAATATCCTACGACTTCAAATTCGATTTTTAGTTTGATTAAATTTTATAAAAGAAGGTTTAGATATACTCTCAAAAAACGAGTAAGATGACAAATAAATAAATAAAGATATAATAAAAAGAATAAAAGGTAATATCTGTTAAAATATTGATAGCGAGAGAATCGAGTGAGGGAAACGCCAATAGAGACATTGGACTTCAGGAGGAGACCCTGAAAAAATTATTCTCCTAAATTTTCTGACGCCTGCCCGATTCCCAGCTGCCCGCCCGGGCTGGCTGACCGACTGGGTTGGGGTCTTCGAAGAGAAGCCACACTATTAGGTGCCATAGGGTCACCTTCCGGTGAGCACAAGGGATCGGGAGTCGATGAGCTATGAGTAGGATAATGTAATGTAAATCTATGAGTAGAGAGAGGCAGCTAAAATTTACTCAGTTAAAAAACTAAAGAATTCGTGCAGTTATTGATGTAAAATTTCCAAGTGGGCCATGGAATGCTCAGTTTTGCTCCCTCTTTGCAAGTCCATCCATGCCGCGATTGACCATCCTTCTGTGATAAAGATGGCTCCTTGCCATTGTCACGAGATTGCCAGAACAATGTCAAATGTCAAGAACTTGGGAATAACTGCGGTAATCTCACTATAGGAGGTGATGAGATCCTAACTAGGCTGAAAGAAAGCTTAAAAAGCGCCTTATTAATCTTATGAATCCCACCTTCCACTAGTCTCTTTCTTCTTTTTTTCTAAGTCCTCTAGTTCCCTGCTCTCCACCGGGCGGCGGTGGCGCGCCGGAGTAGTCGTCGGAGGCGGCGAGTTGGGGGATGGGGCAGGAGCTGAGCTGTAGCCGATCCAGCGACGAGCATGAGTTCTTCACCGCGGTCCAAGTCGGGGACTTGGAAATGGTGGAGTCTGCTCTCCAGAACGAGCCCAATTGGCTCCGCCGGACCACAATCTACGATCGACTCTCCGCGCTCCACATCGCTGCGGCAAATGGGAGAATCGAGGTGGGTTCGCTGAATCCTTAACTGGGTTGCCTTATTTTGGTGAAATTTCGTACTTTGCTATAGTTTTTCTTTTCTTTTTCTCGTTGGGTGGGTTGATGAGATCATCTAGGGTTTCTTGGTTTTGGATGGATGCAGCTTCTGTCCATGATTTTGGCTCGAGGCGTTGGTCCTGATGTCGTCAATCGGCATAAACAGGTGAGGCTGCTATAAATATTTGATCTTTTAAGCGCTTTTCCGGTTCTCTCTTTGTTTCTGTGGCAATCTCATGTGGAAAGATCCGACATTTCTGTAATTTTTGGTTGTGAGACTCCGCTGATGCTGGCCGCAATGCATGGGAAGATCGAATGTGTGCGAAAGTTACTTGAATCTGGAGCAAATGTAAGTCAAGTTGGTATTTTTTCTGGCTGGATTCTTGGATCTGTGATGGGTAGGCGTTCATCATGATATGCTTCTTGTTATATTAGATCTTGATGTTTGATTCGTTGCACGGAAGAACTTGTTTGCACCATGCGGCATACTACGGCCATTCTGATTGCTTGCAAGCAATTCTCTCGGCAGCCCAATCTACTCCCGTTGCCGAATCTTGGTCGGTTTTGTTGTAACCTTATTATTCATTGCACTTAATTAGTTTACATGATAAAAATTTTAGAGTTGTAAGACACATCTTACTCAAAATCTCTTCTTTGTTATCAAACTATAGGGGATTCAGCAGATTTGTAAATGTCAGAGATGACAATGGGGCGACGCCTTTGCATCTAGCAGCGAGGCAAGGCCGACCTAATTGTGTACATATCCTATTGGAAAGTGGAGCCATTTTCTCTGCTTCTACTGGTTCATATGGGTAATTTATAGCTTCATCATTTCACTATTCCACAATGTGGGGGTTTTTGTTTGTTTTTAGTTTGCAGATTGTGTTGTATTACAGCTTTCCGGGAAGCTCCGCTCTGCATTTGGCTGCTCGAGGAGGGAGTCTGGATTGTGTTCGCGAGTTGCTTGCGTGGGGAGCTGATCGGCTTCAAAGAGACTCAGCAGGGTGAGATCCTTCAAATGCCATTGTTGTCTGTCATTATGTTCGATTTCTTAACTCATGTGCTCCATTTTCAAGAGAAATAATGGTTCTATAGATTAGCTTTCCGTATTTTCCTTGCGGGCAAAGTAATATTTGAATCTAAGTTGTCAGCTTTATTTCTTCTTTGAACCAGACATTTCGTTCAAGTAATGAAACTTATGATTTAAATTACTGATTCAGTGAAAGTCAAGTTGCTGAATTTGTTTTTTCTATGCTGAGCAATGAAAATGTATGTTTACTGACTCTGAAGTCTTTCTATTACTTTATTCCCCTAGAATCTGGTTATGTTTTCTACTTTTTCCTTGGTATTCTTCTCACTGCATATTAAACAAACTGAGTTTGGTATTTAAGTTGCATTTGCAAGTGTTACCATTAGTTGAAGTGATCATTTGAACAACCGGTTTGCTATTTATAAGTTCCCTCTAACTAGGAAAGCCACTGATAGCAGTGTATAGAAATCTGCCATGGATGGCCTAACATCTTATGTTTTGGCTGGTATCTGCAGGAGAATTGCATATGCTGTTGCTCTGAAGCGATGCCATGGAGCATGTGCAGCTCTATTGAACCCATCAGCAGCAGAGCCTCTGGTTTGGCCTTCTCCACTGAAGTTCATCAGCGAGCTTGATCCAGATGCAAAGACTATGTTAGAGGCTGCTCTAACGGAGGCTAACAGGGAGAGGGAGAGGAAGATTTTGAAGGGGACAAGATATTCCTTGCCATCTCCTTCTCATTCAGATGATGGAGCTGATGATGATATCTCTGAGGTAGTCTTTTTATATTTCGGTTTTAACAGATTGAACTTTGCACTTAGTTTTCTTGGTATATAGAAATTTCCGAAACTTTTACTTCTTAACTTGATCAAATATGATACAGATAGTTGCAAACCAGCCAAATATCATTACTGTACACGATGGATATATAAAGCTTATTGTAGCAATTAAATTGGCCTTGTCAATAGTGAGCACAAATTCTCATGAGCATTTTAGATCTACCGGAAAAAGGTAGCTTGATTTCCAAGAGTTTGGCATTTAGTAGCACGGTACTGTTATCAGTAGCTGAACACGTAGTCCTTGTCGCAGTAATGAATCTGGTAATGACACTGTTGCACTTCTGTTCTACTGTATGTGTTGCAGTTATTGTTTTCTATGATCACTCCAATGATCATTCTTCTATACTGGTTTTTGCCCAACCTCACCTATTACTTGTGAAAGTATTCATCCACTGCTCATAATTTCATTATTTGTTGACAAGGTTATGT
Source organism: Typha angustifolia (assembly GCF_048772165.1). NCBI lineage: Eukaryota > Viridiplantae > Streptophyta > Magnoliopsida > Poales > Typhaceae > Typha > Typha angustifolia. The sequence goes on along the minus strand of NC_133252.1, from coordinate 399,724 downwards.
ACTATAGAAGAAAGATGTCATTCTTGATGTATAGAACAACATCTTGATACAATTATATGATACATATACTAGTTAATACAAAATCTAAGTAACATGAATTCAGTAGTTTCATGAAGAGACTGCCTCTTGCAGGCAAGCGACGCCGAGCTCTGCAGCATTTGCTTCGACCAGGCTTGCACCATTGAGGTCCGAAACTGTGGCCACCAGATGTGTGCTCCCTGCATATTGGCATTGTGCTGCCACAACAGGCCGAACCCTACAACCTCGGGTTTGCCCTCGCCAACCTGCCCATTTTGCCGTAGCAACATATCTCGATTAGTCATTGCAAAAGCTAGCACCAAGGATGAAGGGGACAACAAACTCAACTCTCCGAAGTTAAGGAGGTCGAGGCAGTCTCGGAACCTCAGCGAGGGAAGCAGCAGCTTCAAAGGCCTTTCGTCGGCAATGGGGTCGTTTGGAAAGATAGGCCGCAGCTCTGGCAGAATAGTTGAGAGTGATGAAATGGTGGATAAGCCTTAGCATATGATGCAGTTCAATGATCATAAATTTTGGGGACGCAGACATAGCTTTTGTTTGAAGAGCCCCCTCTTCACAGCTTGTGCAGACTCTCAAATCTCATCTTGGGTATCCTAAAAAGCTATGGAATAATCAACTTAAGAAATCCCCTTACCAGTATTTTGATCCCAAAAATTGGGTTATATTAGCAAGATTGAGTACTATCTGTACTTCCTTTGCCCAGAAATTGTAGATGTGTTTTTCTCTTGGACACTGAAAACTCTACTAGTGGCTGCATGATAGCCCAGTATAAATCCATTAAGCCCATGGAAGTGGGATCGTGAGAATAATTTATCCAAATTATTCTTTTGTCTCTGAGTTAATAGAAGGATATGTGATATAATTAAAATACTACCTTCCTGAAAGAACTAGTTATATTGGAGTAGTGGGGCAAAAACCTTCTTTTGGCTAAGTTATAAATTCTCAGGGATCTTTGTGCAAACATGAATGTGATTTGAGATCCCTTAGATGATGATGTGGCTAGGTGAAGCCAAATGTAAGAAAAGCCAAGGATGCCTGAATCATGCCTCTATTATTTGGCAAGAGAGAGAGAGAGAGAGAGGTGGTACCAAACTTTGTGGGGTTAAGAATAAAAGCTTACCTATCATACCACCTTTCGTTCTTTTCCCTTCATTATCGTCCTTTGTTGGTGTCTTGGTGATTTATCTCTCATGGCCCTGCTGCTTCTTGGTACCCATTTCTATATTCCACAAGGTTAAGAAAGATAGGGCACTAGCCTGGTGCCTTAGCTCTCTGTGTTTGTGTGTTTTTGTTTGCTTTCTTGAAGCTCTATCTTTATGAAGATCCTATACATGTGAAGATATATACATACATACATATATATATATATATATATATATATGGGAGTCGAGCACAATAGCCACTTGGGAATGATAAAGTAAAGATCAATTTTATGCTTCCTTTCCTAACTCTACTCTGATCTCTGTATCTATATATGATGAGGAAAAAAGTAGATGAGGTTGAAGAACTAGTAGTAATGGTGATCAAAAGAAGCAACCCAGCAAAGTCAAGATTCCTGACCATACCAACCCTTCAATATTTTGTATGGCTCCAACCTAAGATGTCATCAACTTTGCTGTAAAGGAATATGCATGCATTCAGGCATTTTCACTATCAGTTCGGCCAAGAAGTTGCAGGTTGAGTATATCAAGAGCAAATGGTGGAACCCCAGTATGTCTCCTAGGGAGCAGAAATAAAAGAGACTCAACTGATTGGAAGAGAAGACAGGGAATAGCAGAACACATGAAGCAAGGACATAGGCTTCTGAAAGGATAAGGAGAAGGGAAGGGAAGAGAAAAAGCATGAGATGCAACTTGCAGAGATTGGAGACATTACAGTTTCCACAATATATACACCCACTGCTTGTAACTGGAGAGTAACATCACTGACACAAAGGAGAGTAGAAATAGAAAGAAAGAAGAGAGGGCCACATTAAAAGATGCTTGAAGAAACTTGTCATTTTTATCAGTAATATGAACAGAAACCTGAGAACAGAATATCTTCTATTATTTATGGAAAAAATAAGTAAGTTTGCTCTCTGCTTATCTTAAAAAGACAAGAACAATGAGTAAAATGATCCTATTATACCAAGTAGACAAAGCTTCTCTGCATTGAGACTTCTTGATAACAGGCATTGATGAAGGTACAAATACACTTTAACAAACAAAAGAAGTCACAATCTGATGTCTTTGATGAAATTTCATCGACGTTTATCAATAATATTCTTTTAAAATGTTGTAAGAAAAATTCATATCATCTGAAGTACACCAAGCGCAAGTGAATACAACATCATGCAAAGGATCATCAGCAAGCTGCCTGACTATCCTTCGACCTTTTGGATAGGTCAATTCTTTGTCCAGTGGCTTGACGCTCCATCATGTATACGAAATTCAGAACCTTTTCTCTCTTTTGCAATTAAACTCAAAGTTTACACATTAATATAGAGAATTCCTGCGAGCCACTAATGATGAGTACATATTTTACAACAGCAATGAAGTGAACTTTGTGCTTGAATTACATCATGTTAAACCTCCAACAATTATCTCATTGGACGAACCTGGCCAATTCCAAGAAGGTCCTGGACAGACAAAAAAAATAACCAATAAGTAATAAAAATAAAATAAAAAACTTTGTGAGACAAACTTTATATCATTAGTATACAATCATGAGTGGTGTTTGCAGTTCTACAGTTATATTGGTTTTTAAATAAAAAAAATTAAACTCGTGTCAGGTGCCTCTCCTTGTCCACACCAGATTTTTGGTGCAAAAGCAAAGGTGTTAGGTAAAAGTTCAATACTTTTAAAAGCTGCTGTATGATATGAGAAACTCAGTTACAAAATTGCATTGGATCAGACTTAGTGGAAGTTGGCAAGTCAAACTAAAAGAGAGAAAGTTCTTGGAAAGATGCCAGTAGAAGGCTAGAAGATCAATTTTAGCAACACAACCACCAAATAAACATCACTTTAGTATATCTTAATCATGACATCTATATAGTAAACCAAGTTGACCATAACTCTGTCGTGTACTACCATGACAAATTGACAATAATCTTCTACCACATAAAAACAACACCTTTATTTATCTATCAAGCGAGAAGAAAATGATTGAGAACATCATCACAATTTAATACCAGAAAAGAACCTTGCCTGGCTAGCTTTATTTTTAGCTCGGGTTTCAGCTGTGCTAGGAATATCATGATTTGGTTTCAAAAATTTCTTCTCGCGTCGATCACAAGAACCCCAACCATCAGAGAATCTGCTGCCTCTTTAAATTACCAAAAAAATATTCTATAAGTCTAGATACAAAACTCGTGAGTTAATATGGTCTGTCAAAGTAGTCAATAAGCAATCGGTTGCAAGTGGACATACTGCATGAATGCTCGAATAACAAATTCAGCACGCTGGACATTCCGATTTTCATCAAATTCAATGGACTTGTCTTTAATTTCAAATGAGATATTGAAGAAGAACGATATCTTTCTCCATCCTGGAAATAGAAACAAACATTTTGCTAAACTAAGCATATACTCATAGCCAGTCAGAGTCTCAGTACAAGTCCAGCTGGTTACCTGATTTTTTTATGTATGGACTTCCAGATATCATGGTGTAATCGGACTTCTCTAGGATCTGAAATTTATGAAGACAAAAGAGAAAATTCATTTATTTCCAAGAAACTTGTTCTAGAGCTCCAAAAGTTGTTCACTTAGAACGTTAAAGAAGAATCTTTCTTCAAAATTGAGATACTCTGATGAGCTAAAGAGTCCGAAATCTCAAATAACTACTTGCTTGTTTGAAACCATCTCTTCTCTATCTAAAAAATTCTTAAATTTTTAGATCAAGATCACAAGAGAGCAAGAAGAATTAACAGTACCATAGCTTCCTGATTTCTTTAACATGGTGTTATCATAAAAGAAGAAGAAGAGAAAGGCTCAACTTATTACCGCCATTGCAGCATCCTGGTACTGTTTGAAAGCAGACACAGAAGGAAATTGCCCCAACAAGCTATGCCCCAAATTTTCCTCCTTCTTCTCCGTCTTCCACGCCTCTGGCGACGGGCTCTCCACCACCGGACTCACCTCCTTCACCATAAACCTCCCAATCTCCGGCGATCCGTACACTGGAGGCGAGACCGCCGGCGGCGGAGCCGGCAAGGCATGATGCCGAACGGCGACCATCCGTCGATCCTCTATCTCGACGGAATCCACAAACCTCGCGGCCTTCTGCGCCCGACGATGGGCCCAGATCTCCTCGTGCTGCACCACCTCGCCGTCGGCCGGGACCCTAGCCTCGTCGTCCACCTTCAGGTGGTGCTTGTTAGGGTTCCGGTAGGGCAAGAAAGAGGGGTTGGAGGCGGAGGAAGGAGTGCTCTTCAGGGCGAGGAGGGGCTTCCGGGAGCGGGAGGCGGCGGCGGAATCGATGACGGCCCAGAGCTGGGCGTCATCAAGATCGCGGTCATCCATGATATAGGACGAGAGGAGGTATCGAGATGACCGATCTCCGACGAAGTGATTTGCAGCTAGGGTTTCTATGGAGAGGCGGAGGAGGAGGGAGGGAGGGAGGGAGAAGAAGAGAAGGATTTCGAATTCGAATGACGGGAAAGGAAAAGAGACACAGAGATGTAGAAAATTACAAGAAGAGATTAGTTGGGCCCCCAACTACGACGCACTCAGGCGCACCTTAAATATTGTGAATGATGGATTTCTTCTTGCGTTTAGAAGCTGGACTTGGATCGCAAGGAGACCAAACTAACTGTGGTTTCTCTCGGGGTTGGCAATTGACAGTATGGTTCAGTTGATAGTTTGGCGGTGCTGTTGATTGACAACGTGATAATTTGAAATAATGTCTTAGCAGTGTTTAGGTCTAAGTAATAGTTCGATGACGTGCTCAGCTTGAAGCCTAGATTAGATGACTTAGTATATTAGCTTAAATTTAGTAAGGCCTATGAAGGGTTTGTTTTTTGTCTAACTTATATCTAGCCTTTAAACTCTTGAATGATAAAAAAAGAGTAGAAATCAGGTCAGGTTAATCGGATTCAGTTCGGGTTAGGATAGTGTAAACACAAGCATGACTCGTTTATTAAACATATTGAAAATTTTAAACACTAACACGACCTATTTACTAAACGAGTTACACAAGTCATTAGCAAATTATAAACGAATCATAAATGAGTTGTCATGTCATAAATGAATCATCACATTATAAATAAGTAGGTAGATTGGGTCATAAATTGGTTGAGGTAATAAATACGAAAATAACTCATTTATGACTCGAATCTAATTAGACTAAATCAATATCTATCTAAAAGTCTAGTTACAGTGTTGGATCAACTTTTGCCACTCCTAGTTTCTCCCAAAAAAACATAGAGTTCATTGGGGTGGAATTAAGCGCAGTGATGGTTGGAAAAGTGTGTTCTTTTCTTCTTTTTAAATTTGGGATTTATTTTTGTTGTCACTTAATCTCTTTTGCTGGATCTGAGATCTTTCAGCTAGTTGTTTGTTTGCAATTCATGCTCAAAGTAGGAGTCAGATTTCCTCTTTTGGTATCTTTTCAGGTATTGCAGTTTTACAATCGATAGTGTTGTCTAGTTTGCATATTGATTTATATCCTGTAATAGATGTAAGGACTAGTTCTTGGAATTTAGTCTTTTGACGGAATTGGTTGATCATGTCACTAACCACTCAGCTTTCCATAAGATTTCAATCTGAAACAATATCTGACTGCTAGATATTGCATCTCAAAAGTGCTCAAGACTATGCATATATCTTTTTCTCTCTTTTCTTTTTTTTTAATCTTTTCTTTTTCAATTTGTCCTTGAAATCTTTCAGAGTTTATATTCATTGACTTCTGGGAACACTTGGGCCCTTCTCGAATTCCACATTACCATTGCTAATTGCTAAGTTGCTAACTATCTCCTTTTATGCTATACAGCTAAAGAAGAAAGAATAAAAAAAACTTTATCCTGCTAGAGGACAGCTCACCCTTCCCTTTCTGAATTCATGGGATAACTAGTCATCCTTAATCTGAAAAAAAGAAGAAAGAAATCTCACAGATTATTGTGAAAAGAATTTCTAGCAGTTTGATTGTGGTATTTAAGCATTTGGGTTTGCAGGTTTCATACAATTTCCAGTTCAGACATCTGCCATATATATATATTATTGGTGCCTCCACCACTTTGAACGTACCATGACCTTGACCCTCTGTGTAATGTTTTTATTACTAGACTTTGGGGGCTTACATTGCTTCTTATACTATGTGAAAACAAAAACAAAAAAACTAATCAAAACTTTCATTGCTGTCTCAACTTAAGGAACCTTAGAAGCCCTGGTGGCAATGGTGGATAATTAGCAAGTTCCTCATTCAAACGTAGTTACATAGGCATACTACTCACCAGAAATCTATCAGTGGCTTGGTTTCAATATTTGTACAGAGATGGATTGTGATGGGTGACACTTGTAATGACAAACTGGGGCCTGGCAAAGCACTGCAGCCTGAGAAAAGGTGGGCATTGCATTCTGAATCTATGCAGCAGGATATAGATGCAAAACAAGTGCATTTGGTATCAATGTGAAAATCCTCATGGCTTTTCGTATTTGTCCTATAAGTGTTATTGGTTTACCTTTTTAGCCTAACTCTTTCGTAGATGGAGTGAAGTGGGCCAAGGAACTTTCTAGCCTTAACTCATAATAGATGGCCTCTAATTGTCGGATATGGTGCTTTTCCACTTTCTAGAAACAAATACGGATGTTTATCTTCTTATTTGATTTTGCATGTCAAAATGCACGACGCCAGATTAATCATTCTATTAGCTGCTTCTTCTGTAATGCTTACCTCTGCTGCCTCTCCTGCAGTTATTTCACGGAGAAGAAGGAAGACTGAAATATCCTCGGCATTAGGTGATGCTTGCTCCATTTCTTCTTCGACCAGCGATCGACCTCACTGATGAGTTGCTCCGTTCGCAGGATTCTCTTTCTAGTGTTGAAATTGTTTGTTGGATGGTTAGAACTTATGTCTGAATCAGCATGTCTTGTAATTTACGGAATCAATTTCTTATACTTTTGTACTAATTCTTATGAAGTGATAATTTGCCAGATTTCTGTGGGTGTTGGTCATTCCAAGTAATTGTATGATATGATTATCATCGAATGAAAGGTATATTTACACTGTACGTTGTTAATCGGGGGAGCGATATGATGTCGATGAACATGATTTTACACTATGCTGTTGTGTTTTTCTGTTCATAGTACTGTTTCATTCCCAACTCTCCAAGCCTGCAAAATTATAGTCTGACAGCCTCATCATATATTGTGATTTGGAAGTAGGTGGTGGGTAGCAGAAGGAAAGTGATGCTAGTTAAATTTAGATCCCATTTCTAGGCTGCTGATATGCACTCCTGTATCACAAGTGAAATAGTACATCCTCTGAATCGGCTAGGGAGGGAGACAATATTGGTGAATTCTTGACCATCTTGTACTCATTCCTTGTTTTGTTTCTCATATAAGAGAAAAGAGATGAACAAAAAATGACTCAACCAGTGAACCAGACCAACCATTAGAATGATGATTGATGACAGCACAAAAACTTTCGTCAGAAGATTCAAGAGTAGAGTTTTAAAGAGTACCAGCAGAAGGATCTGTGCAACGCCAAACACATGACAATTAATCTCTCTCTCTCTCTCCCTCCATATTGAATTGTCTTGCATTTGACTCCTGGTAGTCATGTACTGGTGGCTTCTGCTTCTCTTTTAAGCTTCTTCGTAGGCCTAACATCTTTGAGCTCCGGGAACAAGACTGAGTCAATCTCTCCGACGACAATGTAAACACGACAACGAGCGCTGATCTTTCGTCTCACACACCTCCGCGATGCCATAACCTTCTTGGGGGCCAGCGGGCACTGGACGGCCGGTCTGATTCGACAACTCGGAGATGTCGGTGTTCGATATCCATCATCATTATCATCAACTGCCACAGCTTCTTCTTTCACCTTCTCTTCTTTCTTCTCGAAAGCAGCATCCGCGTTCGAATTCTCACTCATTCTTCCACTCACCTGGGAGGAGGATGAAGAAAGTGAAAGAGGAGAGGAGCACTGCCTTCCTTCTGGCTTTCTGCTCCAGGAGCAATTGTTCTCTTCTTTAGCTCATTGAAGTGGGACAATAGGATTCTATTTATAGGAGTTCAAAGGTTACTATGCAATACAAGTACGTGCATGATGAACATGTGCACATGAAGGTATAAAAACATGGAAGAGTGTACTTATACTTAGTTGGAATGCTATTGGCATGGAGAGTTCCGTCTATATCAATCTACAGCAATTAAGCATCAGATAAAGATCCATTAAGATATGAGAGACAGGAAAATGATTGGGTCCTTGGTAAAGCAACTCACAGACTAGATAGACCTACTGCTGCAATGTGCACATGCTTTTGCCTTTGAAGGAGAAGGACCACGTCACTAAGAAATTTTTCCAATCTCTTTGACAAGAAGAGGACCTGAGTCTTGGCTGTCAAATAAAAGAAAATTTTTGGTGCGCCATACTGTGCCTGTAATGTACTGGTCTTCCATCTTTTGGACATGACCACAGGGAAAAAGAGGAGCTGACCACAATTATATTTGACTGATGTCCAAATAATTCACTGGCTTCCCTGCATCAAAGAGAAGCTTTAATCTGTGTAGAAACTCGTAGTATTTACTTACATATTGCATACAAGTTATTAAGCTCACAAAGCATCATACCTGACACCGAATACTTGAGCCCTTTGTTCTCGTACTCAACCTACCTGAAAACCTGGAAGCATCCTTCACCAATCTTTTTGGATTCGATGAATCTGCTTGGACAACAGAAGGATCCAGTTCAGGAGAAGATGTGATAATATAAAGACTTCAGTTCACAATTCTAATATTTCAATGCAGGATCTGGTTATGGGTGATTCAAGAGGGGATCAGCTCCTGATGGATAGATATGTGCAACCCAGTCAATTTATTGGCTCAGAATGCATGGATTGTTTCGCCAACGCACATAGATTGTTTTATATTATGCCAATTTAGGGACACTGACAGTTTCAACAAAGAGGTAAGAGCAATTTAAAGGGTTAAATAACTCCACAGCAATATCTGCAGCCAGTAGATATTTTAGTTTAGCTGAAAGATTAGCTAAATACCTGGGAGGTGGCTGAGCAAGTTTGAAGATGAAAAATGTTTGCTTGCTAACTTGAGAGGGAATGTCTGGATTAGGAAAATCAAACCCAGAGTACTTCACTAGCAGGGTAATTACTTCTTTTCATTTTTGTAGGAAGTGTCTGAACAATCTGTTCATCATTGCATGCTTTACTTACCATAAGCATTCATCGGATGCCATAACAAAATTCGGACCTTTCATAGGACAATCATATATAGTAATACACAAGATTGACAAATTCCTCACACAAATATTTGAATTCCGTCAGCTACCATTTACAAGAATATATTTGTTCCTTCTCATGCCTCACTGAGTAAGTCAACATTTTGGGCTTGGTCACGTTGATGCATCTCAACATGAACTTATAGGGCATAAGGATTAGTGAAAACTAAATTGTAACATCTAGGATTGCATGGATATGCGCAGTCTATTTCCTTCACTTCTCTCCGATCAAAATACCAATCTCCAACTGCCTCTGCAATTGTCTGCACATCAGACCATATATCTAGCTAAAGTTAGTCATACCGTGGCAAAGATTAATGAACAATCCAATGGTAAACTGCAGGAACAATGAGAGTAAACAATCAAATAGTATGGATCACATACATAAGAGATATCCTAAAGTTACACTAGAATCCAATGAAGTGGCCAACATGAAACCCACCCCCCACCCCCTATCATTGAGCAACTTGGCTAACGGTGTTCTGATTTGCTCTGAATAGTTGGGTTGAAAAAGAAGTAAAAGAATCCGACTTGAAACGGAGAGAACTAGGGCTTTTACTTGGTCATTTGGTCCAAATTAAGAGCATTAATGTTAACGCCCTCACTACTCAACAGGAACAAGATTCATTTCATACCTAAAGTCATTATACAGCATGGACACATGAAGAAAACAAAAACGGAGCAATTTATGGATGTGGAAGGAGAAGGATAAGATCAAGAATCAACGATATATATGGACTGATGAAAGTAGTTATATCCCACTTATTCTCAAAAGCGAACATAACAAATTGTTGAATTCTCTATTTGTTCATGGATAACATACTGGACCATCGAAGTTGCCAAATTTTCCCAATTCTTGTAGCTACCTCCACAGAGAGCTAGACTTAAGTCCACACCACTCTACATACTAGGATCTTGAAACAAAGTACACATATTTATATGACAATAACTTTTGCTATTAACAAGCATTCAGACTTCGATGTTACTAATAAAGTTTATATATGCCGTTGCATTTGGAAATAATAAATGAACTGAGGCAGTGGGCAGTGAACGATGAACACTACCTTGTTGTTGATTCTTGGAGAATATGGAGAATGCCATGTTATATTATTCATCGTCTGACAATGTACGAAGCAGGAATTTATGAACATGCCCCATTCCCTTTTATGCTTAGCCTCACTCAAGGAATTGAGTAAGGCTTCTCTAAACCCTGTAAAGTAGTAACATAAGAGTGATGTTATACTATAGCAAAATCCATTAGATTCAAAGAGCGAACTAACCTAAAAATACATTATTGATTGAAAAATAATAAGTAAGAACCTTGGAAGGATTCAATTTGGTTGGGATTGCAATTCCTAATATTCAGTTTGCAACTAAGCCAGGATTGTTGAGGGTCAGATGTTTCTGGAGCCAAAATGTGCTGTATCTGAAAGAACAAAAAATGAAGTGTGTATATTTTAGTACATCATGGGAAACAGGAGGACATGAATCATAGCCATTACCTGCCAAGCATCGTAAGCTGGGTTGAGAATAAAAAGTGGTGTTTTTATGTTCTTTATAATCTCACGCGGAAAGAAACACTGACATGCAATTCAAGGGACAAATAGATAGTAAGATGCAGAACTTAGCCAACCATCAGACTTTTAAAAATGGAAGACATATTCACCAGCTGATGATATGGTAAATCATCACAAGATAACAGACAAGACTTGCCTGAGATGGTTCCATCAATGAAACACAATCAGGAAATCGCTTTCCGACATCCTGAAAGGAAATAAGACGTAAGAGGTCTATCGATCTAATTAAGAAAAATAATAAAATAAGCAATTCCATAAGTTGCAAGAGAAGAAGACTAAATTAGTTGCACTTGTGTTTTAAGATCTCCAATATAAGACACTATGTAAATAAGGTACTGAATATGAGAAGGTGGTAGTACTTTGGGTTCACTGACATAAATGGAATTTCATACAAATCATTGATATACGTTTGGAGTTCTGACTGCCACATTCACTGCTCTCCTTACAACATTCCCCACCTAGTCTATCAATACCATGGCAACAGTCTAGAGCGAACTAGAATGCAATGACCAAAGGTGTCAGCCATTCAAGTAAGAAAGGTAAAAAGAAGACCTGAATAAGACATAATAAACTTGATAAGGAATAAAATGGGCGAGGGAAGGGAAGGGGTTCTGGGGAAGAGACCTGAAGGTGGACAACATCATTATAGAAAGTTCGTATGGTCCTTTTCCCACCAATGTCTTTCCTGCAATAGTAGTAGCGAGAGAAAAATAACATAAATCCAGTCACCATAGTTAAATTGCACAAATTTCTTTCCAACATTTAGCATGAAAATAAACATGCTCCCTTAGTTCAGGTGGCTCAATCATGCACTCCTTACAAAGTTACAAGAGCATTACAGGAAAAAGTGTGATGCCATGAATATTTTAGTTAATGAAGGAAGTTGAGAAATTCCATTTTTAGTTTTTAAACAGTGGCAAGTATATGAACTACAAGGGGCACCAGGTAGTAATTCTTGTAATAAAGGCTACAAGAAAGATTCTCGGTGTCATGTTGAGCCTTGAGCTCTAAGCTAATCAATAAACTTCCATAGCTACTAAAAGACACTAAGGTAGATGACTGTGACAGACTTATAAAATCAAAGTCCATGAACATCCAATTGCGTAAAGGTGTATCCACACGACACAACTTCATAGTACTATACCATACAACTGGTAGATCCTTCTTAAATTATGTAGCTTAAATGCAAGTGATTGACCAGAGGTTTATGGAGCATGTGCTAAATCAACCTGTGTATAAAAGTGCATGAATGTTTGTTAAAACATACTCATCAAGAAAAAATCCACCATCTGCGAGACATTTAACTGTGATATCCTTTGGCAGGAGTGCCCGAAAATCATCACAGTGTATATACGTAGCTAACCCACCAGCGGAGCATCCTGTAAGAAGGGCCTGCAAGTTGGGAAACAATTATCATCATTGAATCATGGACTTTCTGTCGAAAAATGTGTGCATAGCCAGACTCCACAGTGATCTCAGAGAAACCAAAACTACAGGATTTCAAATGAATGACCTGTTTGGCATTTGCAAGTCCTTTAACTAAGAGTTCATCCATAATCGCTTCCCATATACGTTGCCCTCTGAAGAATAAATTTGTCCCATTCTATAGACCACAAATAAAAGTAAAGTTCAGAACAATTTTTGCAACCTCGTCATCATGTTCAAGTCTAATAAAAAAACTTAAAAGAAGCCAAAGTCCCATTATGGGTACGGGGTACCTGCAGTTCGTTGTCCCTGTTTCCAGAAAAAGATGCACCATCACAATACCGTATCTTGACTTTGTTCCAGTTATAGAAATCTGAAATACAAAAAAATTTCACCACTTGAAATTAGTATGGAAATAGAAAATGGATTTCAAAAGCGTAAAGTCCACATTCTATAGAATAATAATTCACAAAAAAAAATCGTATTAGTCACATTCAAAATAAAGACGGGAAGCCTGAAAGATGAGGTCTAAAATTAAGGCAATGAGAAAATGATGAAGGAAATCATACAGAGATTACAAGTGAATCAGAAAAGTGATATATAATTCAATTTAGATGATTGGTGTTGAGAGCTTGCGGAATCATTTGGATAAGCAGTCCTCTGTTATTGCTAAACTATCTTCAAACATTTCTAATCATCTAGACATGCACCATAAGTACTCACATTTGGATAAGCATCCACGCGTGCACGCTCATTCATATTCACATAGTGCACTTATAGAACAAACTCAAAAGATTTGTTCTTTGCGTTAATGACATTAGTATCTAATAGAAGGAGTGTCATTGGCTAATATAAGTGCCACAAGTGAAGAAAAGTGTTCAACAGATCTAATTTTTTTAGCAAATGTCCTACATCATATCATTTTATAAGTCTCCGACACTCAGGAAACCTCTAAATGATCAACCACCATTCTGATACCATCCATAATTCTAAAGCAATTCAAGATTATACATGCATATACAAACAAATTTACAACCATAGAAACATATATACGAGTAGATATGTAGAAATAGTTGCATACAAGAAAATTATTGACATTATAATAAAAAATTCACAGTAAGACCTATCACTTAAAAAGTCTAAAAAGCATGAAAACAAGCTAAAACGCCATGAATAACAAATATTACCAGGATTTTGAGATTTGACATTGCTTAAAATGCCAAAGAAGGAAACTTGGAGTTCCATGTGGCGTGACGAACCCAATGATGTACGTTTACGTGCGGAACATGCTGCCAAATTACGGCACCAGCCTCCACCCTAGAGCTTATGAGAAAAGCATAAACTTTGATCATAAGTCTGGAAACCCTTCGTTTGATACGATTCCTCTAATCTACCAAAACTGAATATACGAAGAATAGAATCGACCAAGCTTAGATTAACGTTTAAAGATCTAAAATAATACCTCTAAATGGACAAGCCAGCTATCCGATCCAGATCCGGAGCCCTTCTGCAGATGGTAACCCGGCGGGCTCCCATCTAAGCACACTGCAAACCCCAAGAATGCAACTTTTTTTCACCAATATAAAAGATTTAAAAGGAATAACCAACGGTATGTCTTCCTCTTACGCGCTCCCTTTTCCTCGGCGCTCTTTAGCAGAGTGAGATCCACGAGATTGGAATTCAAAGAGGAACTTGGCAGCGAGCCATCAAGGACATTCTCCCGATCCCACGAGGTAAGGGTGAGCAAGAGGGCGAGGGAGAGGAGCACGAGAGTCAACGTTCCCGCGGCATTGACTCGGCTGCGGCGCCGCCACCATAGGCGGAGGCGGTGGATGACATCGGCGAAGCTGGACATATCGGGTCGGGTGGAGTTCGGCGAGGAGAGATCGGCCCCGATAGCATCATCCAAAGAGAAGATTGACACAATTGTTTTTGATGGTCTTACCTACCGTAACAGCATTAGTCTATGGAAGATGAACACTAAATTGCCGATTTTAAGTGGAATGTCGTCGACGACAGCCTTGCTTTAGCCGAATTTTAGACGGAGTCGTCGCTGACGCACCTGAGACGACGACTTTACAATTCGAAATCTTCCTCTTCTAGATCGGAATTCGGCAACGAATTGGCATGGGATAATGGTTTTGAATAGCATTAGGCCAAGAACGCTCGGTTCTCTACATTTCAACACATTCCAATCACCATAGGTAATATATGTAGACCTGCATGTTATATTGCTATGCTCAAAGCTACAATCCACGACCCACATTTGCTTTACTTGAATATCTTCTCAATTAAATTGCTCAAATTTGTTTCAGTAAGGAGGAAAAAGAAGAAGAAAAAACTGAACACACTTGATCTGGTACGGTATTTTAATACGATTTACAGAATTGTGGCAGATACTGATAACATACAATTTAGACCACCATTTCAATGGAAGCATGAAGTGAGAGGTGGATCAATCTTACACTTCACAATTATAGTTGACAATAATAATTCTGCGGCTCGAGAACAATCGCATGTTTAAATAGACTCCATCTCATCACATGTGGGGTTGCATGGGTATGCACAATCGATTTCTTTTACATCCCTTCTGTTAAAATACCAGTCACCCACAGCCTCTGCAATTGTCTGGATAATAAAAGGTTATCATGAAGTGAATCGAACGTCAAACAATCGGATAAACCATACGTTAAGCTTGCATCAATTGAGCTAAGATGAGCAGGCAGTACCTTATTGTTAATTCTTGGCGAAATTGGTGAATGCCATGGGCTCCCGTAGGTCTGGCAGTGCGCAAAACAGGAGTTGATAAACATGCCAATATTCCTGTTATGCTGATAATCTCCCGAGATATTAAGCAACGCCATCCTAAATCCTGTTTGATGCAATGGTAGAAAGAGGTTCTGAATCAAGATAAGATTTAAATTTTTTGTAACATGTATCATTCGAGCAAAGATATACTGGCCTGTCTGCTATTACCTTGGAGGAGTTCAATCTGAGTGGAATCACAATCATGAATGTCCAATTTGCACCTCGCCCATGAATTTTCAGGATCAGAATCTTCTGGTACCAAAACATTTGATATCTAAAGAAATTATAGTACCACAATACCAACAGTTAGAACCCGTGCGCCATAATAAACAAAACAGAAACATAAGCGGGACAGATAACAAGTACCTGCCATGAATCATATGCAGAGTTGAGAATAAAAAATGGTGTCTTAATGCTCTTGATTATCTTTTCTGGAAAGAAACACTGGAAACGGAAAACATATGAAAAAACTGTTCCATCCAATAACTAGGAGAGTCAATGAATTCAGAAACAAATTTAGAACCTACCTTAGCTGGTTCAGTCTCCAAACAATCCTTCAACAAATGTTTTTCCACATTCTGAAGGAAAATTAGTCAGACAAAGTTGTTCCATTTATGCATTTTGAAATGTGAAATCAGCAAAATTCTTCTCTGTTTACATTTAAAAAAAAGTAAAATAATGCTTAATGTCAAAGGAAGGTTCATCTGAAAAAATTCCTAGTTCCCTGACTACTAAAATAATGTTACAGCAGAGGATGGAACACAATAATAGGTGGATTTACAATTCACTTGAGAAGATAAATAAATGAATGCATTGGTCGGCTTGAGATCAGGCAAGTGAGCTTCTAATCAGCAGTTTAAACAGAGGAAGCTGTATAAAGATTTAATGAATATAAGGCTTAAGATTAACATCTATAGGTAACAAACCGTAATGGTCTGGAGATGACCAATAGATATCAAAAACAGCACTAGTAAGGGTAAAGGTTTTGGTGCTATCAGATCTGTTCAAAAGAAGTACGAGGGATGCTAACAATAACCAATTTCAGAGAAAAGAAATTAGAGAGGGATTCTACAATTAGTCTGATTTTACCTAAACCTCAGGCTGGCAATCGGACCTTCTATCTTTGAAAGCCTAAGATAAGCTGTTCCTAAGCCCTTTTGGCTGTCTCTTCCTATTCCATGTAAAGCTGGGGTGTCTTCTGTTCCATTGTCCAGGCCAGAGAACAAAAATATGAAGAAGAGATCTATAACCACACAGAAGTTGGAAAAGAGAAATATGGATCTCGGGAAAATTTTGATATAAATAATGGATACATCTACATGAGAGAAGATGGTTGATTCTATGTATGCGTGCAGAAAGAGAGCAAACCTGAAGGCGAATAACATCATTATAAAATGATTTTATGGTCCTTTTACCAGATATATCCTTCCTGTGAGAAAGAGAGAAGTAGTTACTTAAACAGAAAC
Organism: Typha angustifolia; assembly: GCF_048772165.1. Taxonomy (NCBI): domain Eukaryota; kingdom Viridiplantae; phylum Streptophyta; class Magnoliopsida; order Poales; family Typhaceae; genus Typha; species Typha angustifolia. The sequence goes on along the minus strand of NC_133252.1, from coordinate 382,981 downwards.
AGCAATTTAACTAAAAGAAAGTGTTACATCAGAACATAAACTGATCTTTGTATGTTAGTGTCATTTATCAAAGAAATAGTGATGACTTGCACCTGAAATCGTCAAGACTTACTCGTCAAGAAAAAAACCACCATCAGAAAGACATTTCACAATGACCTCCTTGGGAAGAAGTGCACGAAAATCATCACAATGGATAAAAGTAGCTAGACCACCAGCAGAACATCCTGTAAGAAAGGCCTGAAAAGTGAAAAAGAATGCTTTAGCAATACTGCAGTTGATATTGTAACTACGTGAACATCTTCATATTTTGAAAAAGGAAAACAGTCCATGGTGCGCAAGAATGTGATACACAGCATTTGAATTTTCTAGAACATAAATAATTCATACAATCAAAATCTAGATAATCTGATCACAAGATAACGAATATTATAAAATGAATAAACCAACAACCTGCTTAGCATTTATAAGCCCCTTCGTTAAGAGTTCATTGATAACTGCTTCCCAAATGTGCATGCCTCTGAAGAAGATCTGAGTTCCATTCTACACACCATTGAAACAACAGATAATTTAGAACTAATTGCGTAGTGAACAGAGATAGAAATATCATAGACTAATAACAAACAAATTTTAACATATGGAAAGTTTGCCATTAAAGAGCTACCAGATGATCACTTTCCACATCACCACTGAATGATGCGCCATCACAATACCGTATCATGACCTTGTTCCAATTATAGAAATCTAGAATGAATAAATTAGGTGAGTTTGGAATAGACATTACTGTTCATAGAGTAACCTTTACACAAATTACGATGTAAATGCTAGCAGTACCAGGGTTGCTCAGTGGATTGTTGCTCAGGATGCCAACAAAAGATATTTGATTCATGTAATGAGATGAACCTGATGGTGTCCTCTGCCGTTCAGAGCATTTTTCTAAGGTGTTGCACCAACCGCCACCCTAAATCTCAAGACAAGCAATAATAGATCGAAAATCTTGACAAAATTCATTAAATTTCATGCATACATCAATACATAAATCTACCCTTCCTGCAAAGGCTTAATATCCAATTTATAGAGCTTATTGTATGCGGTTTATCATTTCCTCAGTCAAGAAAATATCAACAAGAAAAGTTAATATCAAAAGCCTAGAGATTACACTGAGACATTTAAGCAAATGAGACATGAATCGAAGAAACTATACGAGTCTGCAAGTTTGCGCCAAACATAAGGTTTAGTATTCGTTCGAACTCGATAAACTTTGACCCAATCGAGTACCTCCAGGTTCAGAAGCCAGCTATCTGATCCGCTCCCAGAACCTCTCTGGAGATGATAACCTGGTGGGCTTCCATCTAAACACACTGCAAACCGATGAAAAAAATTGAGAGAGAGAGAGAGAGAGAGAGAAATTTATCCCAAATTCGACAGAATAAATTGATTAAAATGGATTTTTTTCCCTGCTTTACTACTACTACTACTAAACTTTATCCTGTAATGAAAAATATACATTTGTGCTGTTGCCGTTGCAATTTTAGAAGGAGATTTTCAAAGATAAATTAGAAGAGCAATTAATTCTTACGCGCGCCCTTCTCCTCCGCGTTGCTTAGGAGAGTGAGATCGACGAGAGACGAATCAGAGCTCGTTCGAATCCACGAGGAAAACGTGAGGAAGAAAGCGAGCAACAGGACGGCGAACCCCGACAGTACGGCGGCGCGACCTACGCCGCCGCGGCTCCACCATACTCGAAGCCGTCTAAGTATTGCGCTCGCCGCCTTCTCAATCATGAGACTCGCGAATCGAGATTGCTAAACCTTACGTTTGCTTAATCTAAAGCTAAATTGGCGATCTTCGTCCACGACATCTAGATTATAACATCTCAACTTGTTGGACAAATTATTAATATTATTACACCTTGTCACCAGCAAATCAAGTTGTCTGGGAATAGTCATTTGACTAATTTATTAACACATGGTGCATTTTATGCTTGAATCTTTGACGGAGTTCCAAAAGAAACCGAGCCAATCAATGTTCTAGTAAAACAACCCGAAGGCGAAGATACATCGAAGGTTTGTCCTGTTTTCTACTAAGCCGATAATGTGAAATTTTTTTCCTTTTTTCTTTTCTCATCCGAGAACCAGAAATATTATATATATATATATATATATAAAGACAGTTAGATTTTATCTAAATACTTTCAGTTAATATACTAAGTTATCTTGTCTAGATTTTATACCATATATGTTATCGAACTAAACGCTATCAAAATATCGTTCCGAGCACTGTTAAATTATTCATCAAATCTAATGCGCCGCCGAGTCATTAGTGGAATAGAACAATTAAATTGAGTTCGCAACTAATTCTCCAACTAATTTTAGTATAAAGCGCCTTCCAAACCGTCCACTAGGTTAGAGATTCTAGTTATAGATTAACAAAACGTTTTACAAATTTTTAGGGTAAAAAGTGTACTTTTAGCCTTTATTACTCCTTTAACGAAAGTGATCGCACCTCCCTTTTCTATCTTCTTCTAAATCCACCAACTGTCGCCATCTTCCAACTAACAACCGAACCACCTATCAATTTCGAAACCCCACTTTTATTTATTTATTTTAAAAAAAAAACTCCGAAACGCCATATTACGGATAAATTCTGGTAACGGGCCGGATCTTGATCGGGTTCAGCCCGCCATAATGGATCATATCTTGGTCCGTTCCCTATACTGACCAGGCCAGACCTAACTGGACTAATCAAACGAAGCCCAAAACTTCATATATATATATATATATATATAGTCAGACTTGTTATTAAAATATTAGCGTAACTTTTAAAATAAATAAATAAATAATATGGAATCATTGCTTGGAAGCATATGCTAATAATATACGTTATAGATTGCGGCAGATTAAAGTCTTCAAAAGCATTTGCTGACATAAAGTGATATTGATAGAACTATTATAGTGCTGCTAAATGGCTAAGTGCTTAAAGAGATAATTAGTCATTAAGAATATTAGTTGTGGAGAGGTTCGCATATTAGAGGGATAGAGAGAGAAGAGAGAAAACTGTGTGGAACTAGTTCAGAAAAGATTAAGTTTGCAAACAAATATGATCAGTAAATGAATTGGACTATAGATTATGCAAATCTAATCAATTTAAAATCAACTTTGAATCAGATGAATGAAATTTGGAAAGGGAGATAACTTGATCTAAATCAGATATTCTTTTATTCATATATAAGCAAAAGGGCAGAGATGGAGAAAAATAAGGATATAGGATACATAGATGTTGATTAAGAATTTGATTTATTTTTATATGAATAAGAGAGAGGAACAGAAAGAAGAGAGATAATGATGAGATAACTACATGTTGAAGAGATGAATATTAAGAAATGTCAATTGTACTCTTGGCTCTGTCAACAGTTTGAATTTTTTTTTTCTCACTTAAAACAACTAATTTGGATGAAGGGCATGGAAGAAACGCTCAAAATAAGAACATTAGAAGTATACCGAGGGTGTTGTAATTTGAATAGATAATTAAGATTGTAGCGATGGAAGAAGAGAGATAAAAGAATGAGACAGTTTGTACTGTCAGATAAAATCCAGCATGAAACTTATGAAGCGATAGGGTTGAGATAAATTTGTAACATTTTCAATAATGATACAGTAGGAAGTTTGTTTTATCTTGCTGTTTGATTCCTATGAGCCTTTGCCACTGAGAAGATCTGAATAAGGATCATCAGTAAGTTATCAATCAGCATTTACTACTGAAGAATGCTTGGTAGAATCTTTAAGTTATCCTTCATTGGCACTTAATTTTATCAACACATGCCCAGAAATATTAGATCAGATGAAATACAAGGATCACTTCATGACCTCAAAGCAGTCGGTTGATCCGAATAGGAAGAAGAAGAAAAAAAAATTGACAGGAAGCCAACGAGTAATTTGAAGATTAGTAATCGAACAGCAGCGAAGGAACAATTATTGAGTGTCACTTAATTCATTTCTATAAGAGTGTAAATGAATGGGTAGTTTCAGTCGTTTTACAGAATGAATCAGTTCTGGGAGCACCAGATTTCTGAAGCTCAAGTGCTGTTATTAAAAAACAGCAATGGAGGAAAAAAAAAATATGTAGAGCCAGCCTGAAATTTCCATGGACCTCTATATTTGTTCTTCGAAAATGTTATCAGTATCTACATGGAGGATCTCCATATTCTTCCTTCCAAGGAGATTATTATGATGGAAACGTCGTCGTGGTATTTTCGCCTGAATCCTTGCGGTATATCGAGTAATTCATGGAAATCCATGCCTGCATTCATAGATGCAGGAATGTCAAAAGATGTCTATATAAAATAAGCAAATTAAGGACATATTTTCGTTATATTGAATCTTACCGGCTGCTCTTGCAGCACTGCGAAGGACACCTTCAACAAGGTATTGAGCAGGATCACCTTCAGGATTGGTTGTGATGAAGAGTTCCACTTCAGCAACCACCTCTTCATTGGTGAAGTACTGGTAAAGCCCATCAGATGAGAGTATCAGGAATCTGTCCTTTGGGGTAAGTTTGTGGTGTCGCAGATTTGGATTGCATGTTATATATGGGGAGGCTCCAACATAATCTATCCTAAACCTCTCCAGGAGGGCATTGTTCCATTTGGGCTGAAGAAGAAGAATTTTTGTGTTAGATGATGGATGACTTTAGCCAACTTAAATTTTCTAGCAACCATATATGGTTTAATAACAACCAGATTGTAACTAGCATCATACCTGCTTCAAATAGCCAGCCCCAAAAGCTCTAGTAACCTTCAGAGACCCCTTCACCCTTCCATTCACAACTGCTGAAGGATCATCAGGATGTTCAGATCTAATTCTTCGCACCTCCTGAATCAAATCATCAACAATCCAAGTAAGAACAACAACAACAACAACAAAAAATACATATATCCAAACAGTAAAGAATTGTAAGAGTAGTCTTCTCACATCATCTACAGAGGTGCTATGATCTGAGGTCAACTGCAGAGCAGTTAAACCAGAGAGTTCATCCATCTCATACGCCTCGAGCTGCCGCATCATCTCCACCTTGAACTTCTCTAGATCCTGCGTCGCCTTCCCGAGTATGTTGGTCAGATCAGGCTCGCTCTTCTGCGCCAAAACTGCGCGACTATCGCCGACGTTCATAATGTAGATATCCTCCCCCTTCATCAGCATCACAAGAAGGCATGAGCCCATGAGAGCGAGCTCAGGATTCTCCAACACCATCTTGTCTGCAATGTCTAGGTAAGAATCTTCTGTCTTCTTCAAAGCCTGAGACAGAGCCTTCAACACCTTCGGGTGCTGAACTCCGGTTGCGGAGTTTGCCCTCTGCAGCTGCTCCTTAAATATCCGGTCGAGCTCCGACATGTCGCCGTAGGCCAAGTTCTTCCTCTCTTCTTCGCAACAGAAAGAGCTGCAAACGTGCGTGTCTTGTTCATGAGAAGTGCATGTCAGGTCCTCCTCCTCCTCCTCCTCCTCCTCCCAGAGGAGGCCTTTGAGCTCTTGGTGCACGGCAGAGTATAGGTTGGACAGTAAGAAGTCGGTGGCATCCGGGCCATTGAATCCATCATAAATGCCGACGAAGACCCATCCGTGCTCCTCCGACACGACCACGTGGACGCGATCCTCGCCTGCTTTCCCCTGTGCCCACTGGACATTGCCGCCGTTTGCGGCTTCGGGTAAGTAAATCTCTTCGCCGTTCGCGTAGGTGGATGATTGCTCGTGTTCTTTCTTGTCGGTGGAGTAGTCGTCGGCGCTCCGTTTGGGCTTCTTTAGTTGGAGCTTGGAGGCGGCTTTGGAGAAGAAGCGGAAGAAGGAGCGGTTGGCGCGGTGGCGGCGGCGGGCTGCGCGGCGCTCAGCGATGATCTGAGAGAGGTTGCGCTGGAGGCGGCCGGAGGAGAGGGAGGAGGAGGAGGAGGAGGGGCGGTCTAGGGGGCCGGAGAAGAGAGCGGGGCGGTCGAGAGGACCGGACATGAACTGGCGCTCCGAGAAGTGGCCGGAGAAGCTGTGGTCGGCGGAGAGAGGGCCGGAGAGAGAGGCGGAGAGGCGGGGAGCAGGGTGGAGGGGTATGGACGCGAAGGAGCGGGAGCTCTCGAAGGAGGCGGCCGGGGAGGCGGTTAGCTCGTGGAGGAGAGCGGAAGTGGAGAGCGGGGTGGAAGGGTTCGCGCTGATGGCGGCGCCGGATATCGAGAAGAAGGGGCTGGCCATGATCTCCGACTCATTCCCGGCGCCGACACCGCTGGCGGTGGCCGAGGTGGAGGTGGGGAGGGCGGACGAGTAGAAGAAGGAGTGGCCGAATCCGTCGTCGGGGAAGGGCTCGGAGGTGACGGCGGCGGAGGATAAGTGGCGACGCCGCCCTTCGCCGGCGCCGGAGAAGCACGGGGTGAGCTTTGCGACGCCGTTGCCCATTTGAGGAGGAGGAAAGGAAGGGAGTTGAGGAGATTGGAAGTTTAGATCAGAGCATGGGGAAGTTTTGATAGAGGGATTGGTGGAGAGAGGAGAGGGGAGGAGAGGAGAGGGGAGGAGAGGGAGTGGAGGAGAAAGGAGAGAGTTGACTTTTAAAAGTTTTGGGGGGATTGAATGTTGAGAGGGAGCAATCTTTTTGAGTAGTTGACTCTAGGTGGCGGGGTTCAGTAATCCAAGAAGGATGACAGAGAGAGGTTTTATTTTATTTTTATTTTCCTTTTTCTAGATTTCCTTTTTCAAATCAGCACCTATATTTTTTATTATATATGAAACACCTATCATTTTTTTGCCATATTTATAAATTAGCCCTCCTATATCAGTTAAATGTGCAAAACCACCTCTCCTTAGTTAATGCTGAATATTCTAAGTTAAATCTTATTTTTGTATAATAAATTGATCTCTCTCTTCTCTTTTTTAATATACTTTTGTTTATGGAATATAGGCATAATATATTCGTAAAACCACTTGAAAAAAAAAAAGAAGCATTTTAGTTAATTTGCAGATAATATTAATTTTGGACGAACTAATTGTGGTGTTTTGCAGAAAAACCCCGAAAAGAAGGTGGTGCAAATTCATAGAAGTATGAGGACTCTTTTTGCACCGAGATTAAAATATATGTGAAACATAAAGTACCTTCCTTATTTCAACAGAACGAATCTAGGTAGGAATCTAATTACAAAATAAATAAATAAAAATAATAAAAAGAAAAAGGTCAAACAACCGGCCCTGGCTTTAAACCAGGGGCTTGTGAAGCCTGATTAAAATTAATTGTTCACTAAATAATTAAATCTAAGAAAATGAAATAAAAAAATCCCACTAATTAATATTTTGATCTCTTAATATTAATATTGTTGCGAAAAAGAATTTTAATAAGAATATGCTTCTTGCTAAAAGAATTTTAATAAGAATATGCTCATAAGAAGCTAAAAACAATAATATATATATATATATATATATATTTAAAAAAAAAACTTAGGAAAAAGACATATTCACTAAATATACATTTATAATTTACTAAGTCCAGTCCAAAAAAAGGCGATAAGATTGGAAATTTGTATCTCATTAATTCTTTACTTGCTCCAACGTGGATTCAAGCTAATTATATCGTGCATAGCTTTACTACTCCTCAAAGTTTACAAAGTCCACCTTTATTTCTTCAAAATAAATTAATAAAAATATCCCAAGTTTGCATCATTAAATATGTCTTGACTAACATCATGGCTAATAATATAAGCTCAATGGCTAATCCTTGGAGATACGTTTCTAAAAGTCAGCTCTCCTAATTCATGCACTTCAATGAGTAGAAGTTTAATCTCCCTCTAAGTACTGACCTAACCCATGATTAAACTAGTTAATCTACCTGCATTATGCATCTAGTGACGTCATTTACTTAAGGAAAATAATTCAACCATTTTATTATTTATTTTTGCAACTATTTGTTAATAGTGTGGCATTATAAAGAAAGCTCCATTTGTGTGGGAGCAGCAGGAACTGCATTGATCTAAAGTTAATGTTATATTATCGGCATTATCGAGCACGTTAACTTAGATAATGAGGATTAAGCACTAGATAATAGCCTCTTCCTTGTCTTATGCTCACCATTTCAGCTTCATGAAAGGAATTTAATTACATGATGAAATAATTATGGGTAAAACACGCGGAAGAAATACAGAAGTAATTTATAAGAATTTTCTTTTAAAAAAGTAATTAAGCATTTATTGAATAGAGTTGGCTAGTTAGGGAGAACACGCCCTATTAAATTTGAGTCAAGATCCATAAAGATTATGATAAAATTATAGTTAGCTAACCAGTGTTCTTTATTCTTTGGATTTGATGCTTGTGAAGCTTTCTAAAATATCTCTCATTTTCTCGGTGTATTATATTTATAAAATTTATTTTAATTTAATAAACCATCGCAGTTGATTGGAATATTCCACAATCTTTGTGCAGCAAAAAATTCATTTGCTAGTACTACAAGAAAATATTTACTAAGCAAGAAATACTATTAATAAAATAATATTTTATAATAACATAATTACCCCTACGAAAATTTTATTAGGTGGATGAAGTATGGGCATAATTGTTACTTTTATATATGATTTTTGCTTTGTTAATTATAATTTTTGCTATGTAAATATCATCCCGAGAAAAAGAAAAGAAAATCTTGATAAAGTATGAGTGGGCCCGATAAGTTTATTCCCCTTTGCTGGGCTTCTCAATTGGGCCCATTATAAAGGGCTAGATCGAGACAACATATTATAACCCAAAAATATCTGAATAAGGGATAGATATTAATATTTGAGCCAGATAGGCAGATCTTAATCCAAATCTGGCAAAACCTTGATAAGGAATCCACCCTGGATGAATAAATGCGAATCTACAAAAATATGGGCCTTCATTTAATAGCTAAATTGTTTAATTGAACTCGGGTCTAAAATTTGTGTATTAGACTCTATTTCATTCTCCAACCGTCCAGTATGGCCTCCCTCAATTTTTGACCTGCTATGATATCTCGGGGAGTTAGATCTCAAGTAGACGTAATCATCGGGTGGGCCGAGCCGATTTTGGGCCAGACTAGAATATTCTAGTTTATCACTGTCCACTAGCATATTAGATATTGGACTTTAATTGAGTATAATAGGTTTAACATAATGAGTTAAATATATAAAACTATTATATCTTATCGGGCTGAGTTTAATAGGCCTATATAAAGATATTTTATTTATCCAATATGAGACTAAAAAAATATTATAAAAATATATATGTATTATAGGTCAAGTCATAGATGATTTAAATCGGTTGGATTTGGGCCGAATTCGGCGGACGGGTCGAGCCTTGTGATCATGTACTAGTTAGTCTTCTTGATGTATTTCTTGGGTCTAATATCTCGTGGGCTAGCGTACAATAAATAAAAGACTAAAATATTTTAGTCGGCTTATTAGCGAGCGTTCCTGCGGATGGAGATCGAAGTCCGGTTGGCTGGCCTCTAATTCACGTAAGTTCCGAGGCACGTGGTTAGACGCGTACGTACAGAAAATAAAAATCGAGAAAGTAGACCAAAATAATTGTAAGATAGATATCAACTGTAGAAGTCTTGTTCACTTCCCTTTAATTCGACAAATTTAATGACTTACGATTTACGAACGTAGAGTTTTTATTTTGTCTTTTTTGTTGTTGTTGTTGTTGCTGCTGTTGTTTCCTTGGGAGCGTTTTGGAGAAATAAAAAGTTAACAAATCCAAACTTGGTAGGGATTATAACAGGAAGGGGAAAGAAAGAAAAGGACTGCTTCTCTCGCTGGTCGGGTGGAAGAATTCAACTCCTCCTTCCCCTAAAGCTGTAGATTTTTCTCCTATTTTCTGACCATAATCCAGACCCAAATCCCAATCTAATTTCCCCTCTTTGATATTATCGCGACCCGTCTGAGGTAAAACCATCGGTTCCTTCGTCTTTTCTGTTCGTTTAAGCTGTTGTGGCGTGAATAATCTTAACTTGCTTACCTGGAATTTGTTTTAGATCGAACTGGGTGTTGCCCATCTGGATTGATGCTTCTATAGCTTAATTTGATTTATTTTTTTGGGGGATTATTGTGCTGTTTCTATCGTTGCCAATGACGTGTTTGTTGTTTTCCCTGACAGAGTTGGAGGTGGAGGAGCTGGGGTTTCTTGTCCTCTTTGAGGTGTTTACGTAAATTTTTGCCGCATATGGCAGAAATGTTGCAGCATCAAAGCTCTTTGCCTTTTGGGAAAGAATTTAAAGGCTGCTCATGGGATTTCCTTCAATTCTCCAATTTCTACAGGCGTCTCCATATTAGGATGGATGATGGTGGCAGACGACCTGGAGGTAATTAGTTAGCTCTTATCATGGTGCTACTTTAGAAGAGATACTAGGGAACTTTTTCTTTTCTCTTTTTGTTGGTGCCTCTAAATAGTTTGTGTTGGAAATGATTACTGAATAACTGCTTGAAGAGGAATTTTGAATCTTTGCCAATGAAATGAGGAGCACTTCTAGGAAATTGTGCTTGATAACCAAAAAACCTTGGTTAGTCTTGAGTTCAATAACCAAGTAAAATATATTTGTGATCTTTTAAAATGGTCATGGTTACTGATAATCGGGGTATATATTTCAGCATTAAAGTATCTAGTTAATTTAGGCAAGGGTTAGTGATTAAGGCATCAATTCAGAGTCCCATATTCTTTTCATGTAAATAGTAAAATTATGAAAAATGGATCAGTTAGTTCTGTAAAATTTTTCCTTCTTGGATTGGAACCTCTTCAAGTTCTTTCACTTATTCATGATAATTCTTGCTATAGGACTAAAAGTTCCAGGGTCATATGCTCCTTTATGCGGCAATGAACATGATACCTTGGACAGTGAAGCAGAGTCCGAAGTAAGTTAAATCATCACCAGCAAGTTTATAGTTTCATGTCATTGGAATTCTTTCTTCAGTATTATCTTTTTTCATCAACATGCAAATTATTTGGGTGTTATATGTCAAGTTTATTCTCCAGTCTGATGCTTGATTATCTGCTGGATTGTTGATTTCATGTAATTATGTCATAAATTCTCAACCATATCATGCATATGGAGAACTTATTTTGGCAAGTCTTGATTAGAACAAGTAGTATAAAAATCATAATGATCAGTTTTATCCACTATGAGACAATAGTAATTTATGTTTATTTGTCCATTTTAATTTCGTGAGCTTATAAGCAAGAACTTTGTCCAAATTTAAATGTAAATCCTCTTTAATTCATCAAGTATTTCATTCTTTCAAATACTAAATGAGAAAGAAAAAACAGGCATAGTAACTTTTTATGCACTTTCAGATACCAGTGGGTTAGATTTTTTTGATCTGCTTATATTGAATTTTCTGTTATATTTACTCATTCATATTTGGGGTTCACCAGGTTACAAATAAAAGTAATACCTTGAAAAGAAATTCTCTCAAGGCTTGGATGAGGGCTTTGATGTCAAAACGACTTTACAGGAAACAGAATCAGAAGCAAAAGATGCTTCCTGTAGCACCACGGCTGTTGCGAACTATATCAATACATTACTTGGAGTGTGACGATTATGTTCTTCCTAATGAAATGACTTCTCAGAGTGAAACGCCTACTGTTGATATAAATTCAGACGGAACTAAATCTTGTGAAAGCAGTGATGTCCAAGTGTTCTCCAGAGGCATGGATAGGCCTAATTCTGGGAAAATATGTGATGTATGTAGTGACATGAATACGATTAATATTGAAAATCATGTCGGATACGATCAACTTGGAGAGAATTTAGAGAAGCAAACAACACTATTTAAACACTTGGAGAACTTGTCAAAGAAAAAGAGAACAGATCAGGAACAGGGTAGAGATGCTATAAAAGACTTTGTCAATATGATGGAATTATTCAGTACACAGAAGGATTTGTTTCTAGAAGTTCTTGAAGATCCAAATATTTGTTGGGAGAATTATCTTGGTCTTCATTCTTCTAAAATAAGAGCACTAACCAAGTCTGGCTCATTCCCGGGAACAGGATTCTTAGGCACACCCAAAAGCCTGTCATCCAGATCCAGGCTTAGACATAAGTGGAAGGGAAGTGATCTTCTTGTCCACCAAGAAGAGAAGTCTCTGGTTAGGAGCTCAAGCTCAACTGAGAAGTTTGCTGGTTTTCAGGCTATACGACCTGAGTCTGTTGTTGATATTGATACTGATTTATATGATCCAGAACCTTCAATTAAGAATAATGACACAACTGAGCCTATTTCGGAGTATTTTCCTCAATCTCATTGTGAACTGGAAGGCCAGAAGGATGATGAAGATGTTTTGAATCGTCTCAATGTTCTCAAACAGAGGATCATGGATGTAATCAATGAGCGGAAGAAAGAACATCATCGGATATCCATGGATGGAATGCTGCATAGAATCCCTTATGGTCAAAATGTTTCTGAAGATGTGCAAAAGGAAAAGCTGTTTCGATCTGCCTCTGCTACATATATTAGAGATAGTTCAAGGCAGAAGATTGGTGGTTCTGTTAATAGGTACCCACATCAAAGTATTAACAGGTCCCATTCTCTTTCTGAAACTTTGGATAGGTACTCACGTTTACTTGAGTCCAAAAAGTTATCTGGTAGCTTGAAGTCAAATGAAGACAATTCTTTGCTTGAACTGACACCAAATATCTTCCAAAGAATTTATTCCAGTCCTGAGTTTAGGTCATCTTCTTTAAATGGAGTTGCTCCAATTGAACTACTTCATGAAGCTTTATCATCAAAGATACCTGTCACCGATGCTCTGGACCGTGATGTTATCATTCATAGCTCCGACGAGGTGAAGTCACTAGGTAGTGTTGTGCATACTGAAGAGAGAACAGAATCAAACATATGTGAAGGGCATGCTGTTGATTTAAATGCTAGCGGGGTGATTCAAGATCTGGAACAATCAGTGCTAACTAATGAGCATTGCCACAGAAAAACATATAAGATCTCAGAATCAACAGGAGAGAATGCAAGCAGTGTTCCTCTCCATGAGCAAGAATCTGAACCTCTAGAAAAGGTAGTGTTAACTTGTGAGGAAAACCAAAATAAAGTTTGGGTGGATTCAGATCCAAATGAAGAGGGCACTACTTGTACTCCGTCCTATGAGCAGGAAGTGCAAGTTGAAGCAAACCCAAGCAGTGAAGCAACAAAAACCGGTCCGATCTCTACTCTTGATTCAGAGGAGCCTGTCAGTTCAGCAAAGTATACAAATTTAGAAGGTGAGGCATCAAAAATTTATAAATGCTTTTCTAGTAGACAATAATATGCATTATAGGTATATCCATTTGTATACTTCACCGCCACACAACCTTTTCTGCTAAGTAATAGAAAAGGATATTCCAAACTCTCAGCAGCTCTTTAGAAGTTGCAAGACTCAGATTCACTTCTATATATTCTCTTGATTTTGGGATATAGTGCCTGCCTATAAAAAAACAAAGATGAATCAGTACACTATCAATGCGAACTCAAACTGTATAATTTATATTTTTCATTTCAGTATCTTTTTCATACTTATTGAAATATTCCATTTTAACTGTAGGTTCAGAGTTAGAGCTTGGGAGTTCCCATTTCATCGAGCTAGACATATTTTCAAATCCACAGAAGTTGTTGGGTGTCAAACCCTCCTGTGGAATGGAAACTATCGAACCCAATTTTGGCAACATAGAATCAGAGGGCCTAGCAAATCATGACAGGCTTCAATTTCAAGTGAATCAAAAGAGTGAAGCTGAACTCAGTTATGCAATGGATGTATCAGAGAACTATGGATTCAATCGTGAAGGATTCTTTGGAGCTTTGTACTCCCTTAACCAGGCAGGTTTCGGAGAAGCAAATGACCTGCCTTATGAACTTGATATCACGAAATTTAACTCTAACAGTGTACCACTAGACCAGGAGCTTCTGTTTGACCTTACTAATGAATTACTGTATGAAACTTATGAAAACTATTGTTCTCACAGCCCTTGGTTCTCAAACTTTGTTTTCCATATTAGCTCAAAGTTTGTAGAACGCCGTGTCCTCAAGGAGGTCCAGGTGAAAATTCATTTGCATCTTAGTTCGCAAGATCAATCCAGCAATCTGTTTGAAGATGTTGTGGCTCGAGACTTTGCGAAGAATGACAGATGGTTAAACCTTCATTGTGATGTTGAGTTTGTTGGAATGGAGTTGGAGGCTCTGATGTTGGATGATCTGCTAGATGAATTATCACTTGAGCTAGGCAAATGCTCGAGTCTTTAGTTTGTTTCCTCCTAGCTAATTCCTCTCTTGTAACACATACAAAAACATAGTTTCCTCAATTTTTTGATTTGTAGATATGTGATTGCATTTTCATGATTAAAGACCTTGTAATATATCACTTTTAAGGAATCAAAATAAGATATGGCAGAATGTTTTTCTTTCTTGTATATCTCAGGTTGCATGGTTATTGCTTTCTGTTTATATTCTCTGCAGCTTCTTGTTAACAGAGTTTGTATTGGATTGTATTAAAAGAGTAGTAGAAATAAGAAGAGGGTACGAAATTCGAGTGAACTTAACCAACTGGTTTGAAATATAGTAATGCTATGAGCCAGCAAGATATTCTATGTGACAAAAGTAAAAAATCTAATATACAGAAAGACAAATATTAATACGACTCCGCAGCATTTTCCTTAAAAAATATTTTTTAGATAGAAAATTAGACAGATATACTACTTTCTAGGGCCTTTAAATATATGTCATCTACATTGTATAACGATTAACATATATGCCTAAAATTAAACTAACTTTGAACTTCGTTTACATAGTCATTACTTCGTCCCTCTATGTTTTAGACTAATATAAAATTATTAATCTTTTCATCTCAACTTAACCAGAAAAAAAAAAAAATTACTATATTATCCAGATGATATTGATAATCCTATCATTTAAAGATAAGTGAATTTTTTTATTTTATGATCATATATTTAAAAGGGAGTATATTATAAAATTATAATTAAAATTTAAGACTTATAATCTTAGATAAAAGAAGAGAGAAGAAAGAAGAGGTTGAAAGTATATTTAAAACATTTAATAGAAGAAAAATGATAATTCTGACATCTTAATATTCATTATGGTAAAAAGAAATCATAAGTGAGGCAACACGATATAGATTAAAAAAAAGTTGAAATAGAAGTTTGATATTGGATTAAACCACAAGTCTCCGGAAGCCTCGGTGTAAAGCTTCCGTTTTAATTATCTTTCTTTCTTTTGAACAAGTACAGGGCTTCCGTTACACTTTCACCATCTATTCTTAGAGGTGACAGTGGCAGTAGCAGTGGCAGCGATAACGACGAGCATAGTTGACGTTTTCAAGGCAGAAAGGCCTAGATTAGAAGATGATAAACCGACACGATAGAGATATCCGGATCTCGAGAGACGTGGATGGTGGATAACGTCACACCCCAACTACCTCCCCTCTATAAATTCCCACCTCGGGCCCGGATAGAATAACCACTTATCCGAGAATTTATCCTTGCCAAAGAACGATGTCTTCTTGCTGCGGTGGGAATTGCGGATGTGGGTCTGGCTGCAAATGTGGCAATGGCTGTGGAGGGTAAATTTAAACAACCCTCTAATCTTCTTCTTAATCCATTCTTCTTATAAATTAATCCTTGGTTTTATTATTGCAGATGCAAGATGTACGCTGATCTGGCTGAGGAAAAGAACACCACTACTCGACCCATGATCATGGGTGTTGCACCTGAGAAGGGGTTCGTTTATTAGTTTAGTTTCTTCTACTTATCATATCTACTATGTTTGGTTTGATTTGGATTATAATTTATAAATTATATTTGCAGGAACTTTGAAGGATTCGAGATGGATGCTGGATCTGAGAATGGAGGTTGCAAGTGTGCACCCACATGCACCTGTAATCCCTGCAACTGCAAGTGAGATGGTTATTATAGATATAGTTAACAAGGAGAGGAGGGAGATTAGTCGCATATAAGTTGTGTTTAGGTTATGTAATTATGTAGAGAGTTGCGTCTCTATCTTGTTGCTAGTAGCGAGAGGATGCCATCATGCCATGGTTGTTTGTGTTATGATCTCTCTCTCTCTCTCTCTCTCTCTCTCTTATCTAGAAGATAATAAAGACCCTTTTATTGCATAATTAATTTGTTGAATTACTTTGATATGGGGGGAGGACAGGAGAAATTGGCAGTTGCCAGGTGGGCACCTCAATGTTTATAATTTAGTGGTACAGGATAAGGATGAATGGTATTATCGGCAGGTTTTTAATCTATCTTCTATGAAGTTATTATTATTATTTTTTCTATCCTTGTGTTTAGTAAATTTATTACCATTCTACCGTAGTTTTTCTAAATTATTTACTAAGCTCCACCTTAGGAATAACTTTCCTTCTATTTTATAATAACAACTAAATATTATAATAATAGTATTTTAAAAATATAAATATTATTTATTAAAATTATATCTTATACAGCATACTAATTTAATTTTATTAATCTACTTTATATAAAATCAAAGAGTATATAAAAAAATAAATAATTTTTCTTTCACTTTATCTCACATAAAAATAATTATTATACTTTTATTTTAAAATACAAGTAACCACAAGAATAATTATTTTTAAAAAAAATTATTTTAGAAATAAATATCTATTTTAGAATTATATTAGCGCATAGATAGCTGTCTTGAAAAATAATTTATCAAATTATTTTTACATATAACTGCAGAGCGAAAAACAACAGCACCATGAGAATGAGAAGAGCATCATATTAAACCTAAATCCTAAACATTATATTATATAAGAATAATTATGTTATAATATCGACGAAAAAGATTCAGCTTACCACACTTTTGTTATAATTATATTGGATTTAAGCTAGCTAGGGAGCAAACCTAGACAAGCGGCGGATGCCAAAAGGCTGCACTAATTTAAGTATAATTAGAATTTTAAAATACTATTATTTAGAGATTTGATGCACCTAAAAGAGCTCTTAACCAAACAGCAGCGTATGGAAAATGTCATACTCTGTTTCGCGTCTATCAGCGGATCCGTTCAACCATCCCATAAAATAATCTAATCCATAATAGGAAGGCCCAGGTCCATCAAGTAAATTATTATTTAGGCCCACTAGGCCACTACTCCACACTCCTAAAAGAGAAGTCCCCGGTGCGACTAGATCACGTCCGTCCGATAACGATCGGAGAATGGAGAACTTCACTTTCAAATAAGGACAGATATTATTACTTATTAATATTTAGTCCTCCGGGTTAGTTCGGTAATTTCGGACAATGTAAGGGCATCATGCGATCCCTCTCTCATAGACTCATATAGTTATTAATACTCGTCTCATTCTTCTTCCTCGACCGTACCAAGTCTTCTATAGATCTCAGTTCGCATCTCGTATCCTTAGCGGCGAATCGGAGATATGGGGAGAAAGTTCTTCGTCGGCGGCAACTGGAAATGCGTAATTCTTCCTTCCCTCTTGTCCAAATCTTAGATCTTGATCATATGTTAGGGTTTCTCTTGTCGTTTTGGATGTCGAAATGACGCGATCGAATAGATCTGAACGATCTTACAGTTTTTGGCATACACAGTATTGTTAGATGTTAGATTTGGGATTGATTTGGATTTTTTTATATATTTTTTTTTTTGTAGAATGGGACAACCGAGGAGGTTAAGAAGATCGTGAGCACCTTGAACGATGGGCAAGCTCCCGGGTCGGATGTTGTTGGTATGTAGGCGAGACTTTGATACTTAATGCGATGCTTGCGTTTCTTCTTTTCTTCTTCTGCTGTAATATATGTGTTACACTTTGCTTTAGTTCTTTCTTGTTAGACTTTATGGTGTCCACAAATCTTTAATTTCTCTATTTTGATACTTCCGAGTTGGCAAATGGTCACGAGTGGATTTCGTTAACATAGTTGCATGATAACTTGGAATCCATAAGAAAATTTTGCTTTCTTCTATATACTCTGTGTAAGTAGGTCCATGACATAGCAATAAATGTATGACTGATAATAGTCTCCTCATTTTGTAGAGGTTGTGGTTAGCCCTCCATATGTGTTTCTTCCTTTGGTGAAAAGCCTCCTGCGTCCTGATTTTCATGTTGCTGCTCAAAATTGTTGGGTGAAGAAAGGTGGTGCTTTTACCGGTGAGATTAGGTAAGAGATGGATAGTAGAAATTATACCTTGCTTAACTTACAGTCTATCATACTGTGATGCTGTGGCTTTCTTTGGTTAAAATGTAGAGTATGTTGTAATCTAGCGATTGAGCTGTTGCAGTTCTGATTACTATTTTCCAAAACCATTTAGGCTGACATGTTGTACCTTCAGATTTATTATTACTGTACAGAAGTTTGTAACTTATTTATTGTCATTTTCTTATTGTGGCATAGCATGATTCTTCTTTTAGTTAGCACTAGTTTTCCTTCAGTCTGCTAATGATTTCATGTTTATCTATTAATTATAGAAGTCACGAATAAGATCGTTTCAGGTGAAAATGTATATTTTAATACTAGCTTTCCTTCAATTTGCTCATAATTTCATTTTATCTATTGATTGAAGAACTCCTGGATATGACTTTATGTTCCGCACATGTTGAGTCTATTTTATTTAAAGTAACTTTGAATACTGCAAAGGTTCTTCTTTAAGTTGATCTTCTTGGCCAGATAGATAATGCTTAGTAGAAAAACATCTCAAGGAAATAATGCCAAGACTATTTACCATTCTTTAATTTGACTAAACTTCTATTCTTGCAGCGCGGAGATGCTAAAAAGTCTTGACATTCATTGGGTCATTCTTGGGCATTCTGAAAGAAGGGCTTTATTAGCAGAATCTAATGAAGTAAGTTATCAGACATAGTTAAGCAGTTGTCTTTACTCCTTTATGTGGAAATACACATTTGCATTATGAAGTGAAGTAAAATACACATTCATTATATTGGGAATGTCAATTTTTCAGTTTTAGTTTTATTTCATTTACAAATGCTATTTTGTTAATGAATGTGAACTAGAAATCAATGCACTAGATACTGAGATGGTTTGAATTCCGAGTTCTTATCTACTTAGAGAGCTCTTAAGTGCTGTAATGCGACTTTACACTCCATTTCATGTTGGTATCTAGCCAACATATTTTGTCCGAAGTGTTGTATTAATCTTTTCAATGCTCTTTTTCCATATTTTCTGATGACCAAAATTTTTTTATCCATGCTTTGTGTTATCTCATGATAGTTTGTTGGAGACAAAGTTGCATATGCTCTCTCTAAAGGTCTGAAGGTGATTGCTTGTGTTGGAGAGACCCTTGAACAGAGGGAGGCAGGAGCAACTATGGATGTAGTTGCTGCACAAACAAAAGCAATTGCAGGTATGTTGCATAATTTGATCAGGTAGAAAGTGCTTGTATAGGTAGGCAAATTGATAAAACAGATTATTTTGGTTTATGGAAGCCAGTGATTGAGTATGTAGTTTATTTTGAAGGATTTTGTATTAAGGAAAATGGAATGTGATATGAAGAATAGAAAAATCTAAAAGTAACTTCTGAATATACTAGATCTTGGAGTGAGTTTGTGATTGTCATAATGTTATCTTGCCATCGTACAACAAATCTCAGTATATCACATGCACAAGGTTAATGTGTCATAAATTGGAAAACCGTTGTGCGTACTGTGAAAAGTTTCTCAGTTCTTCTATTAACAGTGAAATGCTGCTGTTTGAAATGATGGTATCTTGTCATACTATGTTAATTGGTACGCTTGCTTGTGGGGCTTTTAACTATGGTTATGTCCACGTGTCCTGACTTATCTTCTCTTGCAGACCGGATATCAGATTGGACCAATGTAGTTGTTGCCTATGAACCAGTTTGGGCTATTGGAACTGGCAAAGTTGCAACCCCAGCTCAGGCTCAAGAAGTAAGTTTCCTCTGGGCTTTATGATCTAGAACCGTAGTTTCAATGGAGAAAGAAGAAGACCAGGAGAAGAATAAAGTACAAACCCGTATAATCCACCTATGGGGTGTTTGCATCCACTAACAAAAGAGAAGGAAAAGTAGAAATCTCAAAATATCTTGATAATCATCAATCCTCAAATGACAACATAGCACACCTTTATATAGGCAAACCCCAACAAAAGCAAAAGATCCCTCAAACGAAAGACTTAAATACCCTCATATGAAATTTCTCTCTCACGACTCATTGCCTAACCAAAGCATCATTGGATGTGTTGTTCTCCTGCGTTTGTGCGATTACACATGCCTGAATGTGGTGTCTACACAACTTTATCATTCCCTTGCAATTTTCAGTTATATTTACCATGAGAATGATGACTCTACTTGCTTGCAAGATGAAGCCCTTCTCCTTAGAGTTCAAACATAGTCAAGCTTTCTTGATGAGAATGTTCACTGTTCTTTCATATATCTCGTTAGTCTACATTATCGGTGGTGAGATGTGGTTACTATTGATCTAGCAAGTTTTTCATGACTACACCTAGATAATCCAAGGGTTCCGTCCTTCATCCAGGGATTGAATAAGTGAACTAATCTTGAAAAATCAGCTTACTACTTGCCATAGGTCTGGCTTATAAGCACTTGTTTCAAGTGCTTTTTGTTAAACTTATCTTAGCTTATATGTTCTATGCTAGCAAAATATTGTCCCATATTTCTCCCAGATTACTATCTCCTAACTCTAAGTTGTTTATCCTCTGCCTCAGGTACACTGCTCCCTAAGGAAGTGGCTCCATGAAAATGTGGGTGCTGAAGTTGCAGAATCAACTAGGATCATATATGGAGGTATGCTCGAGTAGATTGTCTCTAGGTTCTTAATTTTACAGTCAGGCACAGGGAGACATTTTGTCCTACCTCTGAATCTCTGAGAATAGGATTTTTCTTGCATCTCCATCTTTGTAACTGTTTGTAATTGTGAGGAAAAAAATTTCTGTCGTCCATGCAGGTTCTGTGAATGGAGCAAACTGCAAAGAGCTAGCTGCCCAACCTGATGTTGATGGTTTTCTTGTTGGTGGTGCTTCACTTAAGGTGTCCTTTCTTTTCTCAATTCTCTGATGCCTGATGCAATTCATTTGGCAAAATTAAGCAAGAAGCGCTCCCTGTTACTGTTTAGGATACTACCATGTATCCACCTGCCATTATCTGGTAGTTCCAGAGTAACATATTTTGCACCACCCGCCCCTTTAAAGAACACCAGTTCTTTATTTTGGCTCTTACAATGGATATTTTTCGTTAAATACCAGTTCACCTGGCAGTCATTTCTGTCACTCAATGCAAAGTTTCTACTTGTAACAGTTTAGTTACTTGATGACTTTGCAATTAGGTTGAACTGCATGATCAGCCAAAAACCGTCTTGCATCTGACATTTTTTAATTATCTAAGCCACTTTAATGCTGTTAAAAATACCACATTTGGGATACCATGTTAAACAACTGATGTAACATTTTATATTTTACCTGCGATGTTCTTGATGCATTTCTTGCTCTTGAATACCTCATTTTATTTTATTTTTCCTTCTTCAGGCGGAATTTGTGGACATCATAAAATCAGCCACTGTCAAATCTGCGTAGGAGTTTTGTGTTCCAAGTTAACCGGAATAAGCTTTAAAGCATCAAAGAGTTCTCTGCATCTCTGTTGTGTATTAAATCGCTGGATTTTTGTTTTCCTAAATATTGCCTTGCAAGAAATGCCTTTGCCATTTCTTGCTTGAAGCAAGAAATAATGTTATAAAAGGCTACGGACGAGAATTAAGTTAAGAATTTCCCTCTGACACTTGCGTTGCTTTATTTGTTCTCCTAATTTTATTACTTAATCATCTCATAAACCTTCCAATTGTTCATTTTGCTTCTCTATGCTATGCCTAAATATCCTGAGCTTGTTTAAAGCTATTCATTCAGCCTGAGCTTCTTGTTGCTTTGAGTGGAATAGTGGATATGGATAGCCATGTCAGTGGACACTTGGGACATCCCATGGCTAATACGAGGTAAGTCGACATGGTTGACAGAATATATACTGTGCCAACACCAACAAACTTGGATTAATTCCATCTAAATAACATGAATTTTCTGTCGCATATAATTGCTTCCGGTCAACTGCCATGGTTACTTACTGTGTATTGCTGACATCTTATTTTCGTCATAGTGATGCAATTGGAAGCTTTATGTCCGAAATCTCATTTCTCTGATGCCTGCCACTTTTGCGAAAATTTTTCCTTGGATTCTCTTATCCAAAATGTCACATACTTTACGACAAACAGTTTGTTCCTTTTGTGTCCTTTTGCTGCACTTGCAAATCTGACCACTCTACAGAAAGCTTTTGTCTCATATTATTACATATCTGACAGGTCAACTATAGTTTGACTCTGACACATGCTCCGAACCGAACCTGCAAAGTGTTCTTCTCAATAGATATTTTAGTAATTAAGAATGGCTGGATCCATCTTCTAGTTCTACAAGTAATGATTAACTTTCAATCCATCTAGATTTCATCTTAAGCTCCCAGGTTCAAATCTGCAGTTTGACGCAGGTAGAGAGAAAAAAAATAATAATAATAAGAAGAAAGAAGATATTGTCGAGATGATAGTGTATAGATTATGCAGCCTACCAACTCAACTAATATTTCTCATATTAATTTCCTCAATCTACTTTTCTTCAGAGAGAGAGAGAGAGAGAGAGAGAGAGAGAGAGAGAGAGAGAGTCAACATGGAGTTGTCTGTCTGTGCCTAACCACTAGTAGTTGGCATTCTTTTCACAAACAAAATAAACAAAAACCCACAAGTTGGCCTGGGGTGAAGAAATATCACATGGAGACAGAGCAGTGGCTTTTTGACAAGTCCAACCGCATTATTAGAACCCAGAGCTTCACACACCTCCTCTCATCCATAAACTAAATACCCCTGTCCACATATACATGTATATTATCTAAGCCAAAAAAAGAAAAGAAAAAAGTCAACAGTCAGGAGGAGGAGCATGTTCTTATAAAGACTCAGGATGTTCACACCTTTGCAGTAGAAACCCACATGATGGTCTCTCTCTCTCTCTCTATATATATATTTTTTTAAAACTTTCTTGCAATGCCTTAACCGAACCGAATAGTTTTTATCGAGAATTACTAAACCACCATTTGATTCTTCCAAGGGAGGAAGGTAGTTGGTCAGATTATTTTTCTGAATCATCTTCTTGGACAATATTATTGTTCACGTCTATATCAAAACGATCTTTTCTTTCTTTACACGGATCGTGAAACTTAGTCCATGTAGTCTTTTCTTGGCTACCATTTCTTTGATATTCTTTCAAAGAATTTTCTTGTGATATTATTTTTATGTTTGACAGGCTTTAAGCCGGTAGGTAATATATATATATCATATTTTTTTTAATACATTTTCTTATCTTTAATCCAAAAATTTAAACGGTTAGATAATATATACCACTTTAACCCTTTTTCTCTCATAATAACTAAGAACAAGGATAGCTCTAAGATTTAGCTTACATATTCAATGGATCTACACCGGCTTTTTCGCTAATCGCTGGACAAAAAGCAAAGGAAGTTGAGTACTTCCTACTTCTTGTGATTTAAAGTTATTTTTGCATCTAATGAAGGCTCTGTGATAAGTATTGAATCGTCTACGCCCGTGCCATTCTTGCAAGTAGTAGTCTTCTTTTGACCATTTTTCTAAAAGTTATTAGCTTTCCTACTCAAATTAGGCAACTATATTGCTATACTAATCTACTAACTAATGCTGCTAATCTTTGACAGGTTCCAATTAATGGACGACAACCATGTGATCAAAACCTAACACACACCGTTTTTGTAGGCTTTACTGAATACTTGGCTTCCTTTGCTTTTGCTTTATTCTTACACCAATCTATATTTGCCTTAAAAAATAATAATATTTAATGGTAATATAGATATTTTATTTTTATTGCCTGAAATATATTTTGGATTGTCACTAATCTAACATTAGCTAATAGAACAAAGTATATTATGTTACTTTTAAAATTAAAATTTAAAATATCTAAAATGCTCATCATGTGACCTTAAAATATTGCCACCCTTAATTTTATCAATTGTAATTTTAACTCTTTTTATATGATGACCATTAAAAAAACTAATCCTAGAGTGTTTTTAGAATATGAAAGTAAAGAGTAGCGGATGCATGATCATGAACCTACGTATGTGATAATAAACTATTAATTGAAGCTAACGTTAGGATGCTTTTAAAATATTAAAAGCAAAACATATGGGTGAAATGATAAATATTAATATGGTAGAGTATGATGATGATAATAAAGGAAAAAACATTAGGTATTTTTCCTATAAAAATATCTAATTTTTTTTTTCTTTAAGAAATAATTAATTCTATTATACTTTTTTCCATTTTATATAAATAAATAAATAAATATATATATATATATGTATAAATTATCCAGCATGCTCTTTTATCCTATTGGAGGAGGAGACATACATAAGTAATCTTTAAGACATTTTTTTTAAAAATAAGTCGATTAAGCTCACATTTACGCATGTCCGTACGGTACTTAAGAGTGCACCTAATAATACAATTAAATACAACTTAAAAAAGGGTAGAAAGAGAGACAAGAGCATGAAAAGGATAAGACTCTCTCTCTCTCTACCAACGCTCACCATTAAATGCGCGCTCTCTCTCTCTCTCTCTCGAGTGCAGTAAAACGAAGAGAGATTAGGGAGGGAGGGGAGGA
The DNA here is from genome assembly GCF_048772165.1 of Typha angustifolia. Lineage (NCBI taxonomy): Eukaryota > Viridiplantae > Streptophyta > Magnoliopsida > Poales > Typhaceae > Typha > Typha angustifolia. The sequence goes on along the minus strand of NC_133252.1, from coordinate 358,275 downwards.
GGGGAGGGGAGAAGGGAAGTCAACCTTCGCGAAAGTGGTATTAAAAGGGGGATCGCAAAGACCCAAATAGAGGAAAAAACGAGGAGGTGGGGGAGAAAAAGAAAAGAAAGAGAAAAGAAGAAAAAAAAAAAGGCGTCACCTTTATAGCTCTGTCTGCCTCTTCTTATCCCTTTCTTCTCTCGTTATCAGATTGAGGTGGGTCGCCTCGTCTTAGGCGACCAAATCTGGGGGTTTTCCCAATAGATTTGGTGTAAAGGTGTGTCCATTTTAGGGCGATCTGGTGGTTCTCTTCACGGATCTGGCTTTGTTTTTTCTCCGGTTTGAGGCTGAGGGGGTGGTGTGTGAGAGAAGGAGAAGAGTTCGCTTGCGGTGTGCTCGAGCTTCTGATGGGGAACTGCTGGGGCGCGAAAATTAAGGCGGAGAGTCCATCTCACAGCGCCTTTACTTCCGGTACGAGCTGGAATTTTTTTTCTTCTTTTTTTTGCCCCTTTTCCTTTTTCCACTTCGTTAACGGTAGAATTTTAGCTCATAGTACTAGTAAGTCGAGTAGGTTCGTATGAAGTTCTCCACTCGATAGGGTTTCGATTTTCTTTTCTTTTTTTTTTTTGATCTCTCTATCTGTCGTGAGGTTTGAGATCTTGGTGGGCAAACTTGGACCCAGTAGTTTCTTTGGCCAAAAAAAAAAAAGAGTTGGGAAATTGAAGCACAAGTGGCTGCTTTTGTGACAGGACACACACAGTTGAATGGTATCGAAACTATTGCCTATTAGCTGATTTCAAGGTCTCTAATTATTTTCCTATACCTTTGGAGCCTTTGGAGGTCGAGAAGTAGTACTTTCATTTGGACAGTGCTAGGAAATTTTTGTTTAGTCCGTTAAAAAAAGAAAAGAAAAAATCATTTGACTCCTCTTTGTATATTGATAAAAAAAAAATTCACTTAATCCATTTCCTCAAGAATGTCTGCTTATCGGGTTCTTCTTCGCAGGCATGTTTCTTTCTTGTAATGGTCATTTAGGTAATCTGAAGAGAGATGGATGGATAGGATAGGAAATTTTCTTCATCTGCTTTGGGGTTAGTTGTTGTTGATCTGGTGATCTGGCTATTGAATTTTGGAAGTCAACCTTTGTTTGTGGGTATAACTAGGACAAGTATATTTATATTGGTTAGAAGGAGTCATTCCAGATTGATGATCAAGGCTCGTGTCTTATGACTCGGTGAACTCTATTGAGACCCTGTGTTTGTCTAAACGCCATATTGGGCAGAGCCACATAAACTAGGACATTTATACAAATTATGTTGTCTGCCTATTTGCCGCAATTTTTCTCCTCTGAGAAGCTTTTTCTTCTGTAAATTTTTCTTATGTAAGGTATCATATTTGCATGCTTAGGAGCAAACTCCAAGTTTGGTAGCAAGAATGTGACCGGATTGAGCAGCTCTAGCAGTAGAGTTTCTGCAGCTTCTGTGCCCCCAACTCCTCGGAGTGAGGGTGAGATCTTGCAGTCATCGAATGTCAGGAGCTTTACCTTCAATGAACTGAGAACTGCCACTAGGAACTTCCGGCCCGACAGTGTGTTGGGAGAGGGAGGATTTGGTTCAGTTTTTAAGGGATGGGTAGACGAGCACACATTTGCAGCAGCGAAGCCTGGGACTGGAATAGTTATTGCTGTGAAGAAACTCAATCAGGAAGGTTACCAGGGTCACAGGGAATGGCTGGTCAGTATCATTTTCCTAATAGTTCTTTTCATTACCCTATCAGTTGCACTTTTCATGCTTATGTATGTGGAAAACCTCATATATATGAGCATGGTTGGTAAGCTCGTGGGTTGTTCTATAGAAAACTTGGCTATCTGATTTGCATTTCTATTTAGTCTGATAAGTAATTTCTTGAACTGTTATAGGCAGAGGTTAATTACCTGGGTCAGTTGTCTCATCCTAATCTTGTGAAACTCATTGGGTACTGCCTGGAGGATGAACAACGGCTTCTTGTCTATGAGTTTATGCCGCGAGGAAGTTTGGAGAATCATCTTTTTAGGAGTAAGTTCTTAGTTGATCATGTGCTTTTGCATCAATTTGATTGAAAAGCCAATACATATTCGTGCTTGACGATTAGACTAATCTTTATTCTTTTCATTTGCTCTATCTAAGATTCAAATTTATGGTGCTGCAGGGGGTTCATACTTTCAACCACTTTCGTGGAATCTCCGTATGAAGGTTGCTCTTGGAGCTGCTAAAGGGCTGGCATATCTGCACAGTGACAAGGCTAAAGTTATTTATCGTGATTTTAAAGCCTCTAATGTTCTTCTGGACTCGGTTAGTGATGATGCGGACTTGGATAACTCTTGCAAGTAAACTTAATTCCCCTTAACACTTGGTTGCTATGGTGTGTGGACAGAATTACAATGCAAAGCTTTCTGATTTTGGATTGGCAAAAGATGGTCCAACTGGTGATAAAAGTCATGTCTCTACAAGGGTGATGGGAACATATGGATATGCTGCCCCTGAATATCTTGCAACTGGTAAACTTCTCATATGCCTGAGCTCTCTTGCTTCCTAATATTAAGGGTTTGTTACTTTGTTATGTTATTATTATATGATTATAGATAACGATTAGCTATATCCTCTTGTGCATTCGTAAATTTTGCCAAATAGTTGGTCCCTCTCTAATTAGCTCATGTTTCATGAAAAGATAGTTCCATGCTGCCGTATGTGAAAGAAAATGCAATGTTGAGAAAATATATAGCAGCCTGCTGATGAAACTCGATTTGTAAAATTGAAAAGTGTCGAATCTGAGTTTTAGCATTGGTACATATCTTGTCCAGGATATCAGAATAATGGTTTAGGTAGCTCAGGAATCATGTCATATGTGTCATCCTGTTATAGGAAATGTACAATTGGATAATCAATAAGCAATCATGTACTTGATGCAAAACATATGTTAAACATTCCTTTTCTTTATTGGTTGTGGTCTTAGCTGCATTCTTGTGCAAACCATTTTGGAATGAGAGACTTGGTATTGCTTAAAGATAATAAAAAGTCCATTGTGAAGTGAAGTTCTCTAACTATTATATGGAATAAATATGATTATTTATTGTACATATGGATTGCCATCTTGCATATATATACATTACTGCTTGTGTATACACCACTAGTTTTGACTCCCTTTTCTCATTTTGAAGGTCATTTGACTACCAAGAGTGATGTCTACAGCTTTGGAGTCGTTCTTCTAGAAATGCTATCTGGTCGACGTGCTCTGGACAAGAACCGTCCATCCGGGGAACACAATCTTGTGGAGTGGGCAAGGCCTAATCTCACGCACAAGAGAAAAATCTTCCGCATCTTGGACACTCGATTGGAAGGGCAGTACTCACTTGCAGGAGCACAGAAAGCTGCTTCTCTTGCACTCCAGTGCTTATCAGTGGAAGCAAGGTTCAGGCCGAACATGAATCAAGTGGTGTCGGCATTAGAACAACTTCAGGATGCTAAAGAACCGACGAGAAACCCACAAGGTGAACGCAGGGCGAGCAGCCAGAGTGTCGGTGGCAACACCCAGAGGTACCGCAGGAGATCGGAAGAAGGGGCCAATGGAAAGGTTGCTTATCCGAGACCCTCGGCATCCCCACTTTATACCAAGTGAACTTTAGTCCGGCAGATGTAATCTATGCTTTCAGAGGAGGGTTGACAGGAGAGGGAAAACCCAGGCCGAGTCATGAGTCTAGGCATGCCATCAGTCTCTACTGCCTTCCTGGTGTTGTATAGCTTAATCAGTTTGTTGCTCATCTTTCTTCACGATGTATCTAGAATAGTTTTGCCCAGTACAATGGTTGTTGTGTTTTTGGGATCAATCTTTCAAGCTACATATAGTTTTTTTCTTGGTAGTGCAAGTCACCTATGATCTTCTGATGGTGCTGGTTGATGCTTATTTACCTAGTGAGAGGCATTGTGATCAAGCTGTATGTATGTGGGCGACTAGATTTTTCCTTGGGATTTGAAATCCTGTGCTCTTTGGAAATCTGGCAATTTGTGGCAATCGTTGTTACTTGTATTCTGATAAGGCGTTGTCACTTTACTAGTCTTCCTCGAGCTGTTGTGATTCTAGTACACCAGATGCAGAATAAAAATAAAAATAAGCACACACACCACCACCACCCCCTCAAAAAATAATCAAAGTAACGAAGTAGAGAACCAAATGATACTGAATAAAATGCCTAAGCAAAAGTACCATACTTTTTTATTTTTATTTGTTGTTGTGTTGAGAAAAGTGAGAAATCAATGTGTCTCATCCTGAGCATTATCCCAAGCCACTGAGCATTATCCCAAGCAAAAATATCACACAATAAAAAGAAAACAGAAAGGAGATGAAATTCCTATAATTCTTGTGTGTCTCACCCTGACCAACTGAGAATATCTTGCTACTCAAATTGTATACGGCTGTTAGATTGTTGGATAGGTTTACATGATGTCAAAAGTCAACCCACACATGCACGCCTGCAGGTGGACATGTCGACGCACACGCCAGCACACAATAGAAAACAGACAAGACACACCAAACAAATGAGAAAGTATCTACCCACCAATACAGGAAGCAGATATTTCTGAAAACCCCCTTGCCGGAATTTCCTGCAAACAGATGCGACATTAATGGTACTGTTTGGCCTTTGGCTGCCGACATTTATGATCCCAAATTGGTTTGCTTACAACGATGTAAAACAATAGTTAATACCACACACTGGACCAAGAGAAAGGTGAACATTATTACATATCTAGCAATCCAAAGAGGTCTGCAACTCTGCATCTTTACTGATTCAACTAAGGAAAGCCAAAGAAAACAACAAAATCCATTAACGCCTTACATTTTGTACAAGACATGTGAAGTAGAGAATCTAAACGATAAAGCCACGAAGAAGAAATATAGGTTCACTGTAAAAAAGTAGCTACTCTGTTTAGCAGATTAAGAGCAAAAACTGTATCTTCGGAATTGATCTTGATGGTCACATCTAAGGGTCCTGAAAGTTTACCTTCTGCAATGATCGTAATAAGGCATAACTTTGAGCTGCTTAATATTCGACTGCTGAATCGCAAACACAGACCCGATGCATCATCGATTCTGAATGAAACTGGCATATCCATGGAGACAAGGTGAAGATTAGCATTGCTGAGCATTTTCGATGCAATAGACTGTGATACTATAAGAATCTTATCACGCTGCAGTGCAGTCTGCTCCTTATGTTCAAGCTCCTGGATGTGGTCTTTGTAGGTGCATCTGTTGGAAATATTTCATCAGATGACGCTATGGTTGAGATTTCAGGAAAAAAAATGAAGATGGAAAGATGAGGCAGTGCTTTATATTCAAATCTTCATTTTTCGTCACTTAAAAATAGGCGTATCTACATATTCACAATTCCAAAAAAAGTTACTGCATTTCATAACCAAGCTTCCTTGACTTCCCTGGAATTTCTGAAGAGTACATATTACCTTAAAAATCTTACTAAAACTACAACCACAAGCATAAATGTATGCCCTAAACTGTTAAATACCCAAGCTTTCTATTATGCTTAATATCTTGATCTATCGGCTCTTACACAAATTAGCCATAACTTTTCAGAACTATAAGAAGAGAAGTAACATAAACTCGATGTACTAACCTCTTAGCATACTCGAACATCCCTGGCAGCTGACGTTCCATATCTAGAAAGGCCTTCATATCAATGGACCATGGGCATAGAAAATATCCAATTTCAGGCCATAGTTTTGTTGAATGTCTTTTCCCATTGCAAAACACGGCCAACTTCAGTGGTACAACATGATGACTAAAATGGACTTGCAGAAGTTTCTTAATTGTCTGCTGTGGATGTAGAGATGTGATCTCTTCCACAGGAAGTACCTTTGTCATTTCATTGGAAGAAAGGAGGCTACAAAAGAAGTAAGAGTGAGCTTTTATAAGTAAAAGGGGGTTTCAGCATGTAACCAACAGCATTGTTATGCCATTCTTCAATTGAATGCATATTAAACCAAAATTAACTTAGATTATTGTTGTGGGAAACAAAAATAACCTTGTAGTTTCTTCTGGGACTTCATCCAGAGGCTCCACATTCCCAGAAGAATCCCCATCTTTCACAGCTATGTTTGTCAATATCTCAGTTGTAACATTCTCAAAGAACAACTCTACACAAGTTAGCAAATGTGATATGGTCGAAACCTCAGAAGAAAAGGCATATTGGACATGTAGGCCATTACTATTTGCAGGATCTAATAATACATGGAGTTTTCGTTTAACTTCAATATTATGATCATTAAAAGAAATTCTGGCAGAGGAAGACTGTTCAGAGTTGTGTACAGATGGCAGAGGGGTTTGCTGATCCAGCCACGACTCTAGTGCTGACGTAGACATCAACCCTGTCAAATCTGTAGAGGTGAACATGGATATGTTTCCTTCATTATTTTCCCTTGTTTGACCATGATCTACACTAGCATCAGAAAGGTGAACCAGAGGTGCTTCCTGATTATCTTCAGCACCAAGATTTTGAACATTGTTATTTGTATCACTTGCAAATCCAGTCGCCTCACTATCAGCTAAGCTAAAAATAGAACCCTGAGAATCATAAACAGAGCCACTCTCATCCATTGAAGATCCAGAAGAATTGTCAGAATCATTGACATCAAAAGAATTACTCAGTTCTGTTCTCCCAGCATGTTCAATGGCATCATGTTCAAATTCACGAAGACCAAGACCATCAGTAAGCAGAAAGGAAGGCTTTGGGAGAGGTGTATACCCAGGAGCTGCATGTGTAACAATCTGCGAGAGTGATCCAGGAAGATAAATGCGAAGACGGTTAGCTGAATAAGACATTGGCGGTATATTTCCACTGAACATGGCTTCAACTAACTCATGATGTACTTTGGTGTCCTCTAGTGAGCATGAAGTGTTGTCCTGGCTTGGGAAGATATCATTGCATGGTATGATTTTTCCCACAACACGAGCACGATCCCGAACATCATAATTATAGTCGGCTTTTGCCAATTCAACAATGTAACCCAAGATCTTCTTAAATGTGGACAAGTCATCTCCATGTGTGCATAATACAACCTGGAGAAAGAACCAATTAAGTATGATAGCCTTGCAATTGATCACTTCCAAGAACATAGGTAGTACAAGATTAGCAATTAAGAAAGCATCGCTGAATATTTCTATTCTCAAGAATTTGAGTGATGAAGTGTCTAAACTAAAGATTCTTGCAGTTTACAGAACTTGTTTGGAATCTTGGATAATGCTATAAAATATAAATAACTAACTTATTTATTTTGGCTTAGGATTTCCGATTCTAGGACGCTGTGACATACAGATTCACATGTGTCAAATAAACAAGCGGCTCGGGCTCGACTTGTTTGAAGCTCGGGCTCAGCTCGATTCGATTTGAGCTGAGCCGATCCGAGTCTAAACCTAAATTTGAGGCTCAAAATTAAGCCGGCTAGCTCAAGCTCGGCTCGATAAACTCGAATATATATATATATATATAAGCTCCTTTGACCTTCCCTCTTTAATATCATTCTGGCTACATGGATCTTTTTAAATACTAACATAGACTCATTGGACTCACCATTACTCCTTTTGATATGACTGACCTACTTACTTCATTACTTCTTTTTTTCATCAATCACAAATTTCCACACCACTTAACCTTATTCTATCAATTACTCCATTATTTTGTTCAAATAACCAAGTAACCAATGGTTAAAAAAAAACCCATTGGTTCTTCTTCTTCCTCTTGGTGAGGGGTGAGGGGTGAGGGGTGACGAGATCCTCTTTCTCCTCCGTCGACCAACTCCTCTTGCGGCCTCCTCCTCCTTTATTGGCAAGTTGCTGACCCTGTCGCCTTCTTTTCCTTCGGCCTTTTTCTCCTCTAGCAAGCTGCTATCCTTGTTCCCGCCGTCACTGCTTCCTCCTCTAATCAAGCTTGGGCTTGACTTGGGCTCGCCCTAGCTTAATGTTTAGGCTCGGGTTGAGCTGAGCAGAGCCTAAACATTAAGCTAAAGCTTGAAACTAATTTCGAGCCGAGCCTGAACTATAGCCGGCTTGCTCAGGCTCGGCTCGTTTACACCCCTCGTTTACATTTAAAGACAAAGACACCCACAAGTGAGTATGTGTGTGTGCCTCTCTCTCTCTCTATATATATATATATGGAGAGAGAGTAACTTACTGCACTCTCTGGTTTCAGTTTGAAAAAGAAAAAGCATGATAACTGAAAGTGGTTAAATTAGAAGTGATGCGTACCAGTTTAAACTTTAAAGCTGTCTATCTGAATGCCAAGTTGAAAGTTCACAGCACAGTATGAATTACATTTATACAAAATATTTCTAAATGGGGATTGATTTAATGCACTTTACGTAACAAGTTAAGTGCAGATAAACTGACATGTGCCAGAGGTTGACAAACATCGCCAATGGTACTGTTCTGCTTGAGACAAATGAAGTCATGTCTTACTAGCTAAGATGAATTGCGGCCATGACCTTGCAGTAATGTTAAAAAAATGGCAGATGCAGAAAACTCTGATTACAATAGAGCAAATACCAAATCTATATGCAGGACTTTACCTTAGCAGCGGCATTTAATATTTGAAGCTTTGCCTCAAGCTCTTCAGAAACAAAAGACCAAGCAAGATACTTCAGTACATTTGGTACTATTTTAGGGATAATCTTTCCCACAGAGTTATACTCTCCAAAGATCCAAATGATCATTGCACGTGCTGCGGGTTCCTTAATTATCTCCAGTTTGTGAGCCAATTGAACAATCACCTTCAGAAAGTTTAAAAAATGGGAAGGGTAAGAGGAAAATGAAAAGGAATGCAACTAGAACCTCCATATCATATAATAGCATGCAGAGATGGACTATAGAGAATGATCCATTAAATGCTCTTCTAGTTAACATTGAAATAGAGATAACTAAAGGAATTGAGAATAAAAAAAGAATGTACCAGATTGATTACTGTGATGCCTTGGAAAAAGAGAATTTATTACAGAAAAAGAGTGTGTACAATTTAAAAGCAGATAATGTGATTCCATCAGGACAAAGTTGGAGAATAATAGTGTTTACACATAATCTTATTGTTCTCTCCCAATATTCCCAGGCAGGAGAAAAGGGAAAAGAAGAAGACTTTAAGGCATCACATTGAATAATCTTCAAATGTTACAGAGCAAACCAACCACAATGAAGAAAGAAAATAGATGGGAGTTCAAAATCACTGGCAAAGGAAAGGAAAAAGCTAGAGACTTAAAATTTGCATGAATGGTTATAAGAAGGATATGTACATAACAATCATTTTCAAAATTAAAAGTGAGGCAAATCCTGAACAAATCCAGGATTTGCTGGAATAGAATATGTGCAAGAATAAGCTCTTGTATAAGCTAAGGAAGAAATACCTTCTCATGACTAGCAGGATCTAGCTTAATTATTGCTTTGATTGACATGATTGCTTGGACCAAGACACCGACTTCTCCATCAATCTGGCATGAATTGTTGATAGATGATTCTGCAATATGATGTATGTTATAAAGACCAAGATTCTTATAGATGTGCTAAATAGATGCAGATGCAACTACTTTACCATAGACTACAAGCGCTAAAAGCCCCTCCAAGCAAGTAGTTGCGACAGTAGGCAGCCGTTGCACACATAACCCAATGGCAGCAACCGTATCGACAACAAATCTCCTATCTGGATCTTTAATATAATCCTAGCAAGAACAACTAGAAAAAGTATAAGCCAACTCTTGGACTTGAAGAAACCAGATACAAGGCTCCCTTGAGTTGAAGAAAGAAAACATATTATATGGAAGAGAGAGTAATTAAGCAACATGCTGAAGTGCTCATTAAATTTCATTATTGGGGACAGGGATTTCGTCTTTTAAAAGCAAAAGTTAAATTTCGGGGATTTCGTCCTCTGAAAACAATAGTATGATAAAACAATTCAAATAAATCATTACATAGTTTATATTTGACATCTCAATTATTTGCCTTGCGATTCAAGATTAGCATTTAAAATATCGGGAAACATATCCTTTCTGTCTCTTTTCTTTAATTTTCTTATCCATAGCCTGAACTGCAACAAAGAAGTTAAATTACTCTTCCTGCCAACTAACCTACAGTTTCATGCCAAACTCCTCTATAGTGATTATTTTCTTCAGCCAGAAATTTGTCACCAATTAATTATATTGCTCAGAAGTCAGAACAGGCTAGAATAATGATGACGATTTCCTCATCTGAAGCACTGAGCATTTTGTGTAGACTACTATCAGTCTGTAAATAACAAGTAATATAAAATCACTCCATAGTTTACGATGTGTAAAGTTCTAACCATGACACCAAGATATAGCAAGTTACCTCTATGACGAATATTCCTATAGGGCACTTAACTGATCTAGATAAGCATGCCTTTAAACAAGTATCAAGAAGCCAAGACATGATGGTAGACCTCAAAAGAAAGATAAAAATACTATGCAGCTTGAGTAAGTACCTGGAACTCCTCAAAAATTGCAGGAATAGATGACTCTGTGGCAATAGTGGATAATATTTCAAGTTTTAGAGTTCTGTGCTGGTAGGTATCTGAGGAACATATAAAAAAGTCTTCATAATAAGGTGCAAACAATGAAGGGACTGTCTTGGCAAACACTAATATGTTGCAAAGCATCTGCACAGGAAACATAGTAGAATGTCAGTTTTCCAATAACAAATTTATAAACAAAAGTACCATTAAAATTACTTTAAGAAAGAGTGATTTGGAAAAGCAAATGCGTGAATCATACATTCAAACAACTAACAATGTATCCGTGTGATCGCCATAGAGAACCAAGACTAATATCAAAATATCATGCATTAAAGCAAGCAAAGGCTTACCACATATTTTGCAGCATGTGACGACCTCAAAATAAATAGGATCGGCTTAACGATCCTTTGGACATCTTCCCTTGGGGCCATAATCCAATGCACACCTGCAGCTGCAAGTACAACTGCACTATTTTGACTCCAGAGTAGAGGTGATGTACATTGCAACAAAATGTCGACATCATCATTTTGGCTAGTTGTTAGAACTAAGCCATCAAGCTTATTATTATTCCCAGTAATATATCCAGACTGAGATAAGTATCTGTCTTGTCCTTCGATGTAATATCTGAGCATCATCCTATTCAATTTAAAGTCAGATGACTCACCTCCATCACCACAATTATTATAGGTCATATTACCATGAGCAGCAGAATCTTTGTCAGATTGGGAATCTGAACACAGCATTGTAGACTCTTTAACAAGTCCATGCCGAGCAACTACATAGCGCAAGAGAATCTCAATCAAAACAATTTGGGCCCATTCTTCGACATCTGGAAGTGTCTCACATAGCCTTCTGAAGTTCTTTGCTATTAATAATAAATTATTTGGGCAAACAGATTTAAATGCAGTTGCAGCAGCTCCAACTACACCTGGGGAATTATCACCTAACAAGACATCCACAAACTGCAGCACACAAAACAACATTAAGCTACAATAAGTGATTGGCAAATGTAAAACAAGGGAGATGGTTTAGCAGTGAACCAACCTCCTCTAGAGAAGTACTTTCCTCCTGGTGCAAGTCGTGTAACTTAGGGAGTGCATAGGCAGCACATTTTCTAACATATACCGATGGATCTCTGGCACATTTACTGACAGCCACTAATACAAGAGGAGCTACCACATGTAACCTAATTCCAGCCATAGCACGCAGAGCCCATGCTCGCACCAAAGGATTGGTATCTGACAAGTCCTTCTGGAAACAGTTAATAGACAAGAGAGCTTCATTTGGACGCCTGAGCCAACAGAGGGAAAGAAAATGTCTGGCATGTTAAAAGTTGCTAAAAGAATCTTTATACAACTACCAGCTCTAAGAAACTAGAGATACTGGATAAACATCTTCTCAGAAAGCAATAAGCCGCTAACTCAAGCATCCTTATAATAGATACATGCGTAACAGAAGAACTAAAGGATACTAATAAATGTTCATTTAAAAAGAAGCAATACTTAATAGAGGAAATCCATAAGCCAAAGGAAGACCCTAATCGTCATGCTGCAAGATATTTTCCTGGATAAATTACTGCTCATGACAAACATGATTTATATTCAGGTATAAGAAAATTGGGTGTCTCATCAAGGTTAAAGGTGATGATAAGAAACTAACAAAGATAAAGGAGACACGAATAGTAACAGTTAATTTATTAGCTAATTGAGATATCTAGAATGCAATTTGTTGAAATAATGCAAAAGTAAGTAGGTCTATTATTTTGGAAAGGACGTCACAACTTTTTAACTATAACAATAGGTGTCCATAGAAAGTCTGTGATAATACATCCAGGGGACAATTGCAATTCAGGCATGCTCTTAAAAGTAAATTTTCATCGTGAACTATCTATCCAACTATATTAGGTTGACCTCATAGTCCACCGATGACCAACAGCCTCTCCCCCCCAAAAAAAAGAAAATTCAGAATCTTAGAAGTTCATTCTCGCTCTATTCAAACCGATCCATCTAAGAACTATGAAAATGATGTATCAAAAGAACTTCCAACTCTGGCATGCTCTCAGCACCAAATATCTACCCGTGAGCTACATTACCAACAATACTGACTCCGAAAATAAGGAAAAAGACACAAAAAATCGTACTTTTCAGCATAATGAAGAAGATACAAATACACAAGCTTCTTCACTTCCAGTGACTGCGACGCCACATTCTTCACAACCTAATGACAAAGCAAGAAAGATAACAATTAGATAACAATGTTCAAAGACCACGTCAATTCCAATCTAGAGAGAGAGAGAGAGAGAGACCTGAGGGAAGAAGTTGGAGACATCGGCGCCCTGAGCGATTAGGGCGAGGAGGCGCTTGAGTGCTTCACACTTCTCGGAATCGAAGCGGCTATCGAGGAGAGGGGCGATGTTCACGTCGTCGGGATCGTCGTAGAGGTGGGCGTCGGTGCCGATCCGGAGAACAAGGGAAGATGCCTTGCTTAGACTATCCGCTGTAGCGCCAAATTGGGGAAACATTTCGATCTAGGTTTACGTTTCAAGAGGAAGGAGGACGACGAGAAGCGGAGAAGGAGGGGATAGCTTCCGAGTTGAGGAGATATCGCGTTCGATGGGAGGGGGAGGATTTCAGCCTCGGTGATTTAGAACTAGAAGAAGACAATTTTACATATAACTCCTTACATTTAACTAAGTTTATGGTTTGGACCCTACATTTTTCATCACTTCAATATTGCAGTTGATTTAAACTCTAGACGAAGGTGTTATATGCAAAAATTCCTTTGGAAATGAAGGAAAGTAATAGCTTTATAAGAGCAGTTCTATCCTTTCAGAAATTTCCAAGTTTTAAAAGACATTTTGTGCAACTCTTTTTCATCTCTGCATTTCCATGAGCAGCAGCAGCTTGGTTCAGTTAATTGTTCAAAAATTAAGTAGCAAATCCACAGAATAAACAACCAAAAGTTTTAGAGAGGATAATTTAGCTCATGAAATGATGAAAACCTGTCTACAATTTAATCAAACGTAAGTTGTTTAATACTGAGTTCAGATCAGACCTGAAGCTTCAATGGATTTCTGGAGAGCATAGTGCTACTATATTTCCAAAAGGCAAGTTCTTGATTATACCTGAAAGAAGGTGAGACAAAATCTTGCTTTTCTAGTTTCCTGCACATTCCGCATAAACATGACGAGATGATATAGCCATGGGAAGCATTTACAGGATTCCTGGACTATGTGGCTCGAACTAGAAAAGGAGGGGCAACCAACAATATCAACCACGCAACTATAAAAGTTGGTTCCAACAACCCAAAAATACAGCCATCACCAAAGAAGTATGAAAAAAAAAGTTGCATGAACACCAAACAGCAGAAAGTTTGAAGTGAATGCTTCATTAAGACAAACTGCACTTTCCTCACTGCACTATATGCATATTGCTTATTGCCAACATGAAGACAGTCACAGTCTAGGAAAAGCATAGACAGCAAAACAAGAACCAAAGTTTGATGGTTAGTGGGACGAATAACTGTGAAAAGAACAATGCATATATGGACCGAAATGCTCTTGTAGCACAATGATAATGAAGAAATGCTACAGGATTTTGTCTCAATGCTACATACACTCATCTTAAATAAACATATGCACGCATGGACAAAAAGTTGCACCTCCAAGGTTACAAAACAAAGCGAAAAACAACTAGCTTTCGGAACAGACAGTAGAATGGAGAAAAATAGTCCAAGGAAGAACGAAGAAGACTTTGTAAACAGTCATCTTCCTTAGAAATATCGACCACCAGAATTGTAAGCTCGGGCACCGGGATATTGACCACGGGATTGAAGACCACGACCCCTGCCACCTCGAACAAATTCTGGCCTCTCACCATAGGATTCATAGTGACCTCCGGCATAAGCTCGTTGTGCTTCTCCGTATGCACCAGCAGCAGGAGCTGAAGAAGCAAAGCTATGAGCCTCAGCAGACACAACATTGTTCTGATAATTGCTCATGCGAGCCTGCTGGAATTGCTGATGACGTGCCTGAGATTCCTTTCGAAGGAACTCTTCTCTATGAGTAGCTTGACGGGCTCGAAGAACCAGGAGTTTCTCGTGATATTGTAGATTAATCTCACTTAGCCTCTGAGAAGTGAAGACATGATGTCAGAAGAATCAGGGAAGTTGCTTCCAATGCATTAGGAAAAGGAAAGATATTAACTTGATGTGACATCATCAATACAACAGTATGAATAGTATTTCCCAGAGCATGAAGAGGATAATAACTTGTCGGCTTGCTTCTACATAAACAGCAAATATTGAAATGAATTGCTGTTCTTGCCAACAACCACGCGGTAGCATTTACTACACGCCACAACTCGTAATGAATTACAAAGTTTGGAAGAAGAATACTAATCCTATTGGTACAGATGCATTCAACACTCAAATCTTCACTCTAGGCTATTAACATCAGCGTTGTTCACAGAAAAGAAATATATATCTTTCCAAAGCAGATATGTTTCATAAAGAGTTACCAAATCCAATATCATGCGGAAAGAAATAAAAGTAGAAGCCATGATCAATCCAATCATGCAGAAGTTAATACCGGGAACACTATTATCCCATGTACCTCTCTGTGCCTCGCATTTTCCACATCCTCTGCTTCCTGTTGTTCCTTGGACAATTTCAAAATATCATGAAGAAATTTTTGTTCAAGACCTTCAATTGTCTGCAGGAGAGTGTTATCCTCATACCCAGCTACCTCACTGTGAAGGGTTTGGGCTCTCAGATCCGCACCAGCCTGCTTTTCCAGACCAAATCTCGGCTCGGACCTTTGACCGTCATATGAAGATCGTGAAACATCATTTCCTTGTTCTATATACAAATAAAAGTAGTGCAGCTATCAAATAACAATAGCAATAATAGGTAAAACACATGACATTTTATGTTCTAGCAAATGGAAGTCATTCTTTCTAGTGGAATGACTAAATAACCAATGCATTGATGTTCATCAATAACTACCACTATTGAGTAGAAGTGGAATGAGGAACTATTATTGAGCCTCAAGAAGTGCAAAGGGAGCAACTTTTGCATTGTGTTAAAGACTACTGTCAGCCAACAAAGTAGTACCGACAATAAGAAATTAAGTTAATATCAAACAACACTTGCCTTCATTGAATGAATATTCCGGGAGTTGATTTGGATCGTTTGTCGTATCTCGATCCCACTGCCAACCTCCCTCCGCCTTCAAAGTCATATACTGACGATCTTCACCAGCCCTCGAAAGATCTCGCCCCACGAATTGGCTATTCCCTGGGTGTTGCAATCTCTGAGCTGACATGTGCTGCATCTGAGCAGCAACCATAGGATTGATTCCAGGTTCAGCATATTGCCCCTGGTCTCTCATTTCATGCTACAAAATATAACATCGATCTCCTTTCATTCCACAAACAGCACCAAATTTGTGCAAGAACATAGTTACAGAAAATTCCAGACTACTGGAGAACATTCGGATTAGAGGACAGACCACTCCAAGAACAAAAACTCATTTAATTAAGAGGAAAACATATAAAAACAATCATGCATATGTGGCACCCCAAACCACAATTCCTAGTTGGAAGCATCAAGCAATCAGTGGATAGCAAAAGAAACTGAAGCAAATTAAGCAATTGCAACCATAAGAAAACAGAAGGATTAAGAATCAAAAAGAGGAAGAGAACAACGAGAATACCGGCACTGGATTACTAGCTTATTGTCCAAATCCTCGGATGTCAGAGTTCGCCTTGGCTTCTAGGGTTCCTTACAAGAGTTTAGAAAGGGGGAGCGAGCCTAGTTAAGATCGTGAAACGAGGGCTCGTGGCCGGGAATTGGATTTGGTGGTTTAACCCGTACCCGTTTTAGTTTAGATGGGTCGGCCTGTTTCAATGGGCCGTACTGGATGCCCATCAAAAGCCCACAGCGTTTATAGCATAAAAGGCACATACAGGTCCTCTGCTGCTCCGGCTGCAGGAATTACGTACAACTATGGTTGTGACACAACCTTCTCTATCTGGTTGACACGAAGGCAAAACTATAATTTCACCCCCTACTAAGTTCTAAGTACTAACCATGATGTCTAACATATACACCCATCCTTGAAAAAGGCATACTATCATATTATATATACAGTTAAATGAAAGTTCTGGGGTTTAGATATTTTAAAAGCAAATTGTGTGTTCTAGGAACTGTGTGTTCAAGAGGCAAAAATTATTATAACAAAATTTTAAAAAAAAAAGAGAGAAACTAATTTGGTGAATATGAATTCTACAATCAAAAGGATCGTGACATAAAAGCTCCGAAGAAGACAAGAAATCTCATACTATAATTCCATATTTCTATTGTTTTACTTTTCTTCCTTTTTTACTGTCTGATTCAGGAACAGGCCATAAAATTTAGCACTATGCTGCACTGCTGTAGGTACCATGCAATTGCATTCTGTTGATTTACTTTTCACTTGGAGGACTTGAGGAATATAACATCATAGAATTTATATTCTCAAAGAATAGAACTTTTTGATAACCAATAACAAAAAAGATTATAACTTCTAAGAGAAGACAATTCCGAAATACTTGGTAGTCACTAATCAGACACAATAACTTCCTTTACCATCGTAGATATTATGAATAACACCTGTACGATATTAACTCCATACCAAGTCCAACTCAGAAGGATGATTAAATTTCCACATCAATAGCCCTTAACGACAAAAATTGTACAATCGTCTTTCAGAAAATTGAGGCGCTGACATGCCAATCACTTCACATTTGAGGATTGCAATACTAGAGTATGTTTATCAATAGTAAAAAAGAACTCCATAAATTGGGAGACTCCAGACCTAGGAATTCCTCCAGAATTATTGAACGCTAGACAACTCAACGGACAAGTCCTGCCGATCAACACCTCATCTGATGCTCCAAAGACTGGTTTGGTCTATCACTTAATCCCAATCTTCTGCCACACAGAAGTACCATACAGAGGTAATTTGATGGCGGTAGCACAAGAAAAGATGCTGCAGGCATGTTGCAGCAGCTGATGCAGAAAGATAATTTATCTGGATATTCTAGAATATAGATTTTTTGATTATAAGTACTTGACCATTCCACGGCCCTCCACACTGATTTTTGATGCTTGAAGCTTTTTCTTTTTGGGTGCTTTTAGCTGCTGCAGTTTCTTGTTCATCTGCATACCAATAAAACGATTATTATACCCAACTATTCCAGAAATTTGATATCCACTTAAGAGGAATATAGACCCAAAAAATTTCAGAAAAATAGATTAGGCAAAAAAAATTCCATGTCATGTTACAGGCTCATCTACCTTAAAATGATTCAATATGAGCAAACCATCTCTGGGTCTCAAAAAAAAAAAAAAAAAAAAACAAAAGGAAGAAGACTGATTACAAAATGGAACTAGATAAGAAAATATTCTTTATCTTCCCACAAGTTGCAGTTTTTTCGTTCATGCTTATCAAAAAACTGCTATAAGATGTGATGCACCAATATTTCATAATAAAATATGGGAAGACACCTTCGCATGATGTACAAAAATCTTGAGCATTAATCTATAGTAGATATTAGGAAAATTTTAGCCAAAAATAGGGCCAGCCTGTTTTACCAGTGGAGCAGATTTCTATCATGACAAAAATCATTCCCTTAATCTGATCAACATTACGTCGCACTTGTAAGATACAACATGTTTTACAGGATTTTGATTGTTTGCTGCTCTTTTCAGATTCTTATATGGAAGACAAAGCAAAACCAATCTAAATAAACTATAGTGGTACCACAGTAAATCCTACAGCCAGCCATCAAACTCATATACTGATATTAGGAATCTAGGGAATCCACCCTTAAAATAAAGATAAGCATAAAGATCTCCATCTGGAAACATAAGGTTTACAGAACATACTGTAAAGAATTTCTGCTATTCAGAAATGTTGCATATTCACTTTTAAAGAAACTGTATAGTCAATAAACTAATAAAATCCAGATAACTTACCTTCAAGCGACGCTGATCTTGCACAACTTGTTTAGCTCGAGCCCTGATTTGTTCCGGATCTATCTTGGATTGAGGGCGCACAACAAAATCCAGCGGTAATGCTTCAGGCCTAGAAGCATGTTGCCTTGAAGCTGCTTGACCAGTCTTCCGTCCCCTAAGCAATTTACAGAAATTAGAATACACAAAAGAAGCGGAAAATAGAAAACAAATGATCAATATGAACATCAAACAGAACTGCTACTGAAAAATGTAATTTAACTTGAAGTTATGCAGTCTTACTGTGAAAACTCAGCTAAATCAAGATCATCGTCTCTGGATTGGAATCCAGCATCACTTGACACAGGCCTTTATTATAAATCAAGCACAAAAAATGTCCACAAATAGCGTTAGTAAAAATAGAACAGATTATTCTGTCTAAGATACACCAAAATTAAGGCTTTATTTACTTCTTCAATGATGGCCTTCTATAAGGAACTCTCTCATCATCAAAGCTCCTCATATCCTCAAATCTAGTACTTTTGTTAAATATGGGCCGACTCTGCAAAAGTTGACAAAACACTACCAAGGTAAGCACCTCTTATGACTACCCTGGCCTTCATAGAGGAAGTGCGCAAGGAAATGAACCAAATGCCAGTTTGTTTTACTAAAGAATCTCTATATTATTCTTACCCATTTATCAACCAATTCTTTAGCTAATTTCCTGTTGGCTGTGGTCTCCTCGTCAGATTTTGATAAGAACATAATGACCTGCAGATAAGCAAAAAGGAAGCATAAATAAATGTCCACTATCACCTCAAAGAGACTTCTAGTGCTCTCAATTATTGCAAACCTTCCCAAGGCCACTCTTTTTCAGCTGCTCTCTTCTATCATATTGCTCCAAATCAATAGGAAACTGCAATACAGTAACAATTAGCATTAAAGGGAAAGAGGAAAGAAAAATAAAGGTGAGAATTTAACCAGTACTATTACAAAAGACTTGACATCGGACTAAAAGAAAAATCAGGGTTGCATGAGTGACTTGGTATATGACTTAAAAATGCAACATTTAGATGTTACCAGAAAGAAATACTAAATACAGATTATGGAAGTGGAGAAGGTATTGCATACATCAGTAAGCAACTTTAGTATTGCAGTTCGGATATTCATGTTAGGCAGACTACCATCAGGCAGGGGTTCAAGCCAGTTCTTTAGGAGAGTTAGTACTCCATGATCTAAAAATTCTTGCTGCAGCTTCTTCCTGCCAGAGAGGGGGGAGATGGCAGAAGAACCAATTAAAAGCTACAAGAAATATAGAGCTATAATAATCAGTAGAATCTGTGATTGGACTAATAAACATTGTGAAAAAAAAGGGCCAAGAAGGGCCCAAAACTTACTTAGAAAGAACATCAATAAGCAATGGCAGCTTCCTGAGCTTATTAATGGCAGGCTTTGATTGTCTATTCAGTTCAGCATCTTCTTCAGCTGTGACCTCAAGCTCAGCCATGAGATGTTCAACTATTAGAGCAATCTCTGCAGGTGATTTTTCGTTCTTCTTCTTTTTCTTGCCCCCCTTTAAGAGTTGATTAATTTCATCATCATCCTCACCCTCTTCTGCCTATATAATCAAACAATAGACACATGAAGCACACCAAGATCAAATGCACTAAGTGAGGGGAGAACTTGCTGTTGGCAAAGTATCATTTTCTAACTAACAAAAGCTCTGACTAACTTGGCCCTTCAAAAGCAAATAATGCTAGTACAGAGCAGGATTACTGTAGAACCTATAAGACAGCTTCCTTCTATAAAATAATGAAAAAAAAAGCTGTACAGAGTACAGTATTTTACTGCAGTAAATCAAAAGCAAAGTAGGTACTTGGCACATAGCTTAATAAGATTGGATGTACTTATGAATAAGAAACTAACCTGAGGGGCATCTCCAACAGAGCCAGCTTCATTGTCGCTACCACCGAAACGATCAACAGGATCAACTCCACTGTCGTCAATGAATGCATCATCATCTAGGTTCCTTGCACCTTCTTGGTCATCCTAAGCAAATAAGAAGTAAATAAATCTCTAACAAAATATAAAACAAATTGTGCAGTATTACTTAATGTCCAACACACTACATACAATTCTATAGCACCCCTGCTTCATAATCTGCCCGCCATTCATAAACATTTCTATCGCAGCATATACTCCTCCCAGCATTATATACAAAATCTAGCTACGGCATATTAATGGTAGAAATCCACTTTCTCTTCCACTTGAATTTCAAGAACAACCTGCTACCGCTGGCAAAATATTATTTTGTAACTGGCATCTCCTTTGGTATAGCCTTATAATGGTAGTATTACAAACAATCTCAAGCCAAGTGGAAAATGAAATCAACTCAATCCACATAGAATGAAAGCAACAACTATTTGAAGATTACTATAGTTCCTAAACCATCAGGAAAAATCAAGAATTATAAGATAAAGAAAAAGAGCAGGAAACCTTGAAATAATAACTAAAAGAAAGAAAGTTATATTGCAAACCTCCGAATCGGCCCCTGCAATTGTGTCCCACAACTCTTTGATCTCTTGGTCACCATCATCATCCCTAGATCCTCCACCATAACTCTTCGAACTGGACTTTGATCCCTTCCCACCCGACCTTTCTATCTTCTTCCTCTTATCCTTCTTCCCATTCGCCTCCTTCCCCCCTTTCAACGACGAGGAGAACACCTTCCTCTTCTTCGAAGACGACGGCCCCTCATCCTCCTCCCCCCAGTCATCCAGATCGTCTACGGCGAACGGCGCCGGCGGGGTCCCGCTGCGATCCGGCGATCTCTCTCCTCCCCACTTCTTCACCAGCCTCTTCCTCGTCCCTCCTTTCCCCTCGGCCACGGACGACCCGATCACCGGCGTTGGCGACCGCTCCCGCCGCCAGCCGTCGTCCTCGTCGTCGTCGACCGGGAATCGGGGCTGAGGAGAGGGCTCCCGATCGGACGGCGCATCGGGGTCCATGAGGGGCTCCCCATCCTCGTCCATATACCTGCGGAAGCGATCGAAACCCTAGATTTACAGAGAAGAAAATCCCAAAACAAAAATGGAAAGGGGATAAGATGTAGGATCTTACGGATCATTCTCGTAGGCCATGGCGATCGCTCGCGTCGAAACCCTAGAATTGGGTGGAGAGGAAGAGGATCGATCTTGGAAGGATGCGCGACGTTGGGGTTGACGCTGACGCTGGATATTCGGCTCAATCCACTTTACTCCGACTTCGATGCCATCCTTCTATGTCAATTGTCACATACATACAAACCCTGGGCTAACAGTTGGGCCGATCTTGGACAAAAGCCTGACATGAGTTAGTTGGATCCGGCCCGAGCTCAAAATCCGGTCCGTTATGACTTGGAAGTTTGCACCAGCCTATAGTCTTCCTAATTATAAAGTTATAACTGAGATTAACAATCTAATGTCGATGGTGTGGGACCTTCTGTGTATGCTTTTATTATCACAATTGGTGATAAGTGGATGCATACTTTAGTAGTTAATTACGTGTGCTTAAAGTACCGTCCAAGTAATAGATCACACAGTACCAGGAAAAAAAGTTGAAGAATCACATGGAGCCAAATCATATTTTACGTGAATCAAATGTTACAGTAATGAAATGTTTAGTGAAGTTACAACATTAAAAAGATCTTAATGACCACAAGATTCTAAGAAAGTACAAAGCAGAAGTTTAAACCAAAAAAAAAAATCATCATCCTGATCCTTTTCTCAAGATTACAGGCTCCAACAAAAGAATGAATCAGATGGACTAGGAGTACTTTTTTTCCTCCTTTTCTCATTTCTACCAACACTTGATTGTGGCTAGACATGAATGAATTGTGTTAGTGACGGCCGTCGAGCTTATTTCAATCCCTTTTTCTTTTTCCTCTGGATCATCTGCCATCATGTACAAGCGCCAAAAGAAGGACCTTTCCTTGGCTTTAAATTTTTTTTTTTTAAAAAAATGGTGAGAAAAGAATATTACACAAATTGGTCAATTTCCTTTTTTTCTGAGGGGTGGGATGGGGGGTGGGGAGGGGAGGGGACTTTTTACATGGATCAAATGTCTTCTGATGTTATCTCCTCATCCAAAGGAAAGGGATAAGAGACAGGATCAGAGAAGCAGGCAAGTCTCAGCCACAGGTGGTTTGGCCTGGAGTTTGGCTTGCTGCTGGGACCAGTAGGCTTGGGTAGCCAGTACTCGGTCAAGGAGTTCTTGTGGAACAGGCTCTCCCCTTCTCTGCTGAGGGGAGATGCTGGCTGTGTGCACCAATGTCTTCCACTTGTCCTGCATCAATGAAACAGTTTGCCGCTATTAATCACATGGATCATTAATAGTAAAACCTCTTTGAACTGACTCAAGAATATTAAAGAGCAGAGGCAAAGCTTCACGCTGTTTCAAAAGATGCTCTACCACTTGTAAGAAGATGGTTATCTGAATGCTAAACAAGTATTGACTATTGACTTTGTCCAGCCTCAATCATAGATAAGCATCTTAGCTTTGTTTTAAGAAAAGTCAAGATAAATTGCGTTTCTTAAAGTCAAGATAAGCATCTTAGCCAAAACACCAACAATTGGAAATATCATAATTAATGCAGAAGACTTAGAAAATTGTTTGTGAAAATTTGGCAAAAGAAATGCAGATAAAACTTACCTTAAGATCAACGTACGTACGGTGCTTTGCATTGTCAAAGGCCCGAAGTTTAACATCTCGCCACCTGAAGAAAAAGAACCATAATATAAGATTGGTTGATCTGGAGTGATATATGAAATTGTCAGTAGAAAGAGAAGCAATCGAGACAAACCTTCCAGTTCCGAGCTTTTCAACTGCCTGCACCAAAGCTTCCACTTCAGCAACAGAGAAGGGTCGCCTAATCCGACGCTGTACAATCTCAGACTGCCTTGACTTGCGCAGCGGAACTACCGCCAGTGCATCTGGATTCATGGCAGGAAGAGGAACAATAGCTTGCGAGTTTGCTGAAGTTTTATCCAGTAGTGACACGTCAGTAGGAGAGTAAACTGAATCATGGTCACTCTCAGGGCTGTTAGCTTGAGAGGTTAACACAGGCTGCCGGCTCACATCAGATGCCGCGTGATCTGCAGGCTGATCCACAGGTGGGATCCTGTAAATAAACAACACAAAATTGCACTAAAAAGGTCAGATAACAAATCTCTGATGGACTAAAAGCAAGCTGTAAAATCTTCTCTGATACAATATCATACTTGGTCAACAGTAGAGTTATCATATAAGGTCATCAGTGAACATCGGTTATACAAAGTTAAGTTCCACTGTCATTATTAAACTTATCAGATTAGAAGAGCTGGTTTTATCTTTGCATCATCAGATTTGTCTAATCAGACATACGGTGGCACCTCTGAAGACGCAAAAGGTACCTCTAATTATCTCCTCAACAAATATACTGAACCAGATGTTGTTTGTGTTAATCTAATACCTCAGATAGCAGGGGAAAATTGGGTCCTTCATTACCTTGCTAATGGTTCAGTAACATCACCAGAATCAAGGAAATGGCTATCTTCAGGTACCACAAGTTGAGCTGGAGCTTCTGCAAAGTTTGGTTCTAGTGTAAAGCCTAAGCTGTCCAGCTTATTACCATAAGCAATCCCCGCTTGTCTTAGGGTTTTGTTATCATCTTTAACCTTCTTTCCTTGGAGGAGGACACCAACATGTAGTCCGCCCCCAATTATAGCAGTCACAGCCTCCATAACTGTCCTCTGCAACATGAATTATAGGTATATGAACAAACACTCTTGCTAGAGGAAATATTTAACTGCATTACTCATTAGAGAACAGGATAATGAGGCCAAAAAAAAAAAGATCCAAATGTTTCAAACACCTTGAATATAAGAGAATTCCTTAAAATGAAAGCTTTGGATTTATGGTCAAGCCATTTACAGCAAGAAACAGATAAAGCATGCATTCACAGGCCGTAATTGAAGAAGTACGTAATCTGCTTCTCATGTGCTCCATGCTGCCTATATTTAATTGCTTATGATGGAATCAACCGGATTATTGCTTGTATTAACTACTATAAGGAGGCTTCATTGTCGATAAATATGCAAGTCATACAATCTTCTAAAGTTTTCCAAGGATAAAAACAAAATACATGATCAAAGATCAATATATACCTTCAATGAACCGACTGTGGCTGTTTCAGGAATCTCAATAAAAAGTTCTGGCACCTTGAAAGACTTAATATTAAGCTTCACTGCAAGTGAAGAAAGTAGTGTCAGAGCCTCATCATGTCAAGATCAAAGATAACAGTTAGAAATTTAGAACTTGTCATGTTATATCTAGTGTACCATGGTAATCTTCCGAATCACACAAAGGCTTCTGACATCTCGGGGAAAATGTCACCCTACTTGCTGAAAAAGAAAATGTGATTGTTTTAGAACAGGGAATTTGAAAAAGGAAGTGAGGCTCTTTGAAAGGATAGATAAAAATTGAATCCAACCTCCAAGAGAAGTTGCATGTAGATCACCTGCTTCGACCTTAATTGTGCCCTTTGCAGCTGACTTATGCATACCTTGACCAAAGATCTCTTCATCAGATGGTGATATTAAGCGATGCTCAAACAACTTCCTCCTCTTAAACATATTCCTCTGTGTCCTTTGGCGTGTATAGAACATTTTCTTGTTGCGGAAAGCAGACCTCGTTTCTACATCTAAGACAAAACAATTCAAATCTCTATAAGGTAAGACAAGTAAGCCATACTTGAAAGCAGCCACAATGTGAATGATTAACAAACAATCCATGAATCAAGATACTTGTTGTTAGCAACTCATAAACTAAGATGTCCATGATATGCATACCATCGTTAGAAAGCTCTCCTTCGTGCTTCTTGATTGGAGCTACTTTTCGAAACTTAGATGCCAACAGCTTCCTCACCCTGCGATCACCTACACAATGTGGCCTAAAGGCCTTAGTACTTGAGGTGCTAGGATTTGTGCACCCAGAAGAATTTTCGTCATCATCCCTATCTACTGGAAGTTCCATTCCACCCCGATACTTGGGAAATGAACTAGAACGAGGAATTCGATCCCTGTACATAGGTTCTTCAGCACTGCTGTCAGAGCTAACTAAAGCAGGAGGTTTTACATCCATATCCATCGGATCCACCAAATTGTACACATCTGCAACATCCCCATCCATTTCAGTTTTGCTAAATTGCCCTCTAGCTTGTGGTGATGTCTTTGCTCCATCTCCTTTACACTGAGCAAATTTTGCAGAAATGGGAGAGCATCTCCCACTGGCAACTTTATCTAGTATTGTTCCAAAAGAATGACCAAATTCACTCTTCATACAACTACTTTTTGATCCCTTGTCTAATACAACATCTACAAATGCAGAAGCAGGACTTAAAACGGCTTCTATTGGAGTCGGCGAGTTTTCTTTCACAATATGGTTAACCTGTCTTTGGAATAATATGTCAGAACCCACATAACTCTCATTACAGCTATCCGGACGCAAAACATCAGTTTTAGGTGCCTTGACTTCATCGAACTGCTCTTGCTTAACAGGATCCTTTGTGACAGTAAAGTTAGGTGCACCAGTAACATTAGCAACACACAGAGAATTCTCCCCCTCTGTTAACAACTTTCCAGCAACTGTGGCGAGCAAATCAAACGCACACATCTGATTTTCCTCAGACTTCTTTCTAGCTGAACGTTTTCCCTGTAGATGAACAGTTCTAAGTAACACCCAGTACCAACAATCAATCGAAAAGCACAGATAAAAATAATGGATGGCATGTGTGTGTGTGTGTGTGTATATATATACCCTAGCTGATCTGGGAACATGTGGCGTCGTTGGGACCTGGTAACCACAGGATCCATAATCCAATCTTTTTTGCAGCACCATAATTCGAATTATTCACAACAAGAAGGCACTCAGCAATGAATGAGGAGGATCATCCCATCCATTATCCGTCTTTGAATGAAAATTCTGCAGCACAGTAAATTGGCGATCCAATCAATCAAATGAAAGAAAGTATAGAATATGCAGGGAACTAAACCCAGCTAAAAATTGATGTTTTAAATTCCGAAACCAACTCTATTTCCCCCAAAACAAGGATAAGGAGGAAAACAGTAATGTCATTGACTGCAGCGGAAATAATTTAAGAAACCCAGATCCAACGAAGAAATCCAACAAAAAAAATTATTCTATATCCAGAAAACCAATATATTAGCTGCTTGAAAATTTGGGAGAAATCCATCTGTCTGGATCGCATGGCTAATTCCCAAATAAGGTCCCTTAGGTAAGTCAAAAAAGAACATAATTGATTGCTATGTAAGATCAGAAACAAAAAAGAGAAAGGGAGGAACAGGAAAATAAAAATTTTATTCACGAGGAGAACTGATGCCACCGAAAGATCTGAACACCATCATGGATAATTAAACACAAAACCTTAAAGGAGAGAGAGAGAGAGAGAGAGAGAGAGAGAGAGAGAGAGAGAGAGAGAGATCCAAAATCGTGATCACAACTATCCTAGAAGAAAATGGATCGACGATCTTACCTTAAGCTATTATTCGGAGAAATTCTTCAAAGAGTGAAAAATATAGCAGGCATCTCCATTAATTTCCTACACACAGGAGAAAAGTACTGTTCATCTTTAGCGGCGAAAAGAGTTCAAATCACCACGCAACCTATCCAAGAACGGATCGGGACAAAAATCACATGCATAGGGATCCGTAAGGCTCAAGAAATTAAAAGTTTTCAGATCCAAACCCCTAAGAAACGTAAAATAAATTCAAGCTCCGTAACAGTAGATCCGGTCTCGATCTAGTTCACAAAATTCGATCAGAAAATTTCAAATTTTCCCATGAAATCAATCCGAATTTGCTTATCAAGGACGAAAAGTCCCCACGTCCGACGAAAAATTGAACGTTTGATCCAATTCAACGCGATCAAAGAAAACCCTGCTAGATTGCCATAATTCGCTTTGAAAAACCACCAAATTTGCAGCTTTTGTAGCCCATAAAAGAACTTCCGAACTCGAAATGGGAAAAGAAATCAACTTTTGTCCAAATCCACACGATCAGAGGAAAACTCAAGAAATATCAACGAGATCAAACGATCAATGGATTAGATTTGGAGCTCAGGAAACCCATCCTTCCATTTCGACCTCGAAAGAGAGCGTAATTCGACGAGCTCACCTTCTTTACAAACGGTCCGTGAACAAAAGCACGTTGAGAACCAAAGAATTCCTCTCAGATCGCCTGGAAACCGTTCATATTCCGGCTAAATCCGAAGAAATCGTAACAAAGACCAGATCGGCGAATTCCGACACGAAACCTCCCGATCTCAACCGAATTCAACACCAGAAATCCATCTCATTCACGACATTTCCCATAATAAACCCGATCTTTCTATGAATTATTCAATTTTTTATTCCACTCATCTCTCTCTCTCTCTCTCTCTCTCTCTCTCTCTCTCTCTCTCTCTCTCCTTCCCTCTCGCTTCCGAGATCGCCAAAAACCTCTCAAAACCACCCTTTTTGCTTAAACCCCCCCACTCTTATACCTTTGACCCCCTTCCACCGTCTCGTCCGGTAAACCCCCCCGCGCTCTTACCGGGTACAGCCGGTTGTACGGACCATCCAGACCGTTCCGTTCCATTCGCGTGATCCATCACACGCCTCTATGCCCCTCATCTGGCGCCACCTGTCCGCCTTCGAGGATTCAACGGCCAAATCCTTTTCTACACCCAGCCTATATTAAAATAGAGAAAGCTGTCCTTAAAAATAAAAAAATAAAAAAGGTTCGGTGGGGGACGTGATAGTACACCGGTTTCAAAAAAATTAAAAAAATTCCACCTCAATATTTCCAATTAGGGAAAATTATATCATTCGCAACTCATGTTATATAATATAAAAATATATTAATCAAAAAAAGGTTTATTAAATGAGGAAATTTGGAGAAATTGGAGTATAAGCTTGGCTATATTTAATTGGAATTTTAGTTGAATAAATTTGCGGAAGTGAACGGTGGAGGTAATGCTGAAAGAGATGCTAAGATTCCGCTCAAAGAACAAGAGCAACCATAGAAAAATTAGATAAGATTTTGTGGATCAAATGCCTACGTACACCAAGTTAGTGGACCCGGATTATCTACACCTCACGTTGTATAAAAACTTGTGATAAACTCGGCATATGGTAGAAACTTGTATTGGTTAATGAAAGAATATTATTTCGGTAAGGGGCAGTAATGTCCAAAACGAAAAATTTAAGGATTTGCTATGTAAGAAAATAGATTTATTAGTAATTATGTCAGTTGTAATATAATTGCAATGCGTGGGTGATTAAGTAATTTGCTCGAAGAGCCAACTCTCTCGGTAAGCCGCTCATTGGGAGATCCATCCACGTAGGAATAAAGAGCAGCCCGCGTGGCGAGATGGTACGATCTCATTGGGTCCTTTTCCGTAAGATGCTATCATATCCCTTACTACTACTACAACCAACGTACCACAACAAAATACACTTTTTCGTTATTATCGATAGCCAAAAATAATTTTAAAAAATATTTATAATTTTTGAGATGGAGAAGATCGCACTTCTCAGGAAAGGAAAGGGATGACGTGACGTCACTCCCGTCGATTTTGACCCCGGAGAGATCCTAACGGAGGCGCTACCGACAGCCACGGGAGTTAACGGCGTTAGTTAAGGGATAAGGATTGGGGAGTTTGTGGGGGTAGCCGTTAAAACCACCCTTGGTTTTATTTCTTTTCACTAGTGCATTGGCGGACGGCACCCACGATGACTGGTTGTCTGGTTGTGACGGTTATTCCTATAAAGAGCGTGTGGATAGCCGGCTGAATGGATGGACCACCTAAGTTTGATCCGACCCTCCTCTCCTACTGACACATGTATAGGATGAAGCAAGACGAAATCTGGATCGTTAAAAAATTCCGAATAACCTCTAGTTATATACAAGCTTAAATCGTTAAATACATACTTAATTAATTGTAACAGTATATTTATTTAATAAGCCTTGTGTGTTTGGTTTTTTCTTAATAAATCCAATAAGCAAGTAAGGAATCTCTTAAAACGTGTTAAGTTGGGGTAGTAGTAGTACCAAATGAGATGCCGTAGATAAGCTAGCTAACACATGAAAGAGCATTAGAAACGTGGTTGGGGATCCGATAAGCTTTTACTTTTACCACAACTTATCCACAAAGTTATCCACCGGGAAGTCGGATAAGTGACCTTTAAGGCTCTGCAGCCCAAGGTTCCAGTTTCAGATCTACAATGATAAAGAGTTTATAGAAAGAGAGAAAGAGAGAACGAGAGAACGAGAGAGAGAGAGAGAGAGAGAGAGAGTTTCCAAAACTTGGGAGTTTACTTGACGTACAAGGAGAGTAAGGAAACGGTCAATTGGGCGCCCGGAGGGGGACCCATCCGACCCCCTTTATTATGGGTTGGCCACGTGTGTGCCCATTAAGAAGGAGTGCTATTTTGTTTTCCTTCTTTCTTTTTTTTTTTAAACAACAAATTTGTTCCATATTAATTAATTAATTTGATACCCTCCTGAATTTATATTCAAAATTATATTTTACTCTCCTGAAATTATATCCAAACTAGATCTTGAGTTAAAAAAATTCTCATTAGAAACTAAATCGTAAAGAATCATATGAGTTTTCTAATGCATCTACAAATAGTACTTTTGTTATATGCTTTTATTTAAATACTATTTTAAATATATTAGAAAATTTATCCAACAATATATAATTTTATCCCTAATAATCGATATAAAAATCAAAAAAAGTTTAGTTCGAATTCAACTTCTATACAGAGTGGAGTGAATTTAAGTCAAACCACACAAAAAGATAAACTATAAATTTTTTATTATTAATAATAATAAAAGACTCCTAAGAAATAGACTAATATGTCTGTTATGAGTTCATTTCAAAAATAGTTAGGTGATGAAATTAAGTGATAAATAATAAATGAGATTCAAATGTTTGCTGCTTGTTTTGCATGTGATCTAAAATAAGAATGGCCTTGCTTTTTAGATGTCATCGGCTCCTAAGTTTTAATACAGCTGAGTGGATGCACTAATTTTATAGTTAAATATTGCACATCAATTAATTTGGGAATTGGGTCCAAATCCGATCCGTTAAACTATCAGAGTCAGCGGTTGGGTTGGGTTGGGTTGGGTTCCACCAACAAGGGAGATTATAAAGATCATCTATCTGCCTTCGAGATTATAAACGATTTATATCTCAATATTAAGTTATATATTTCCGTGATCTTAAAAGAGAAGGCAGGGGAATAATTAATTAGGGGATTGTTCTTGAATCTTGGGAGTTGGAGTTGGAGGAAGAAGAAGAATAAGGTGGGATCCGTGAGAGAGATGGATCACGTTAGGTGTCAGGTAGGGTACAGCTGCCCCCACCAAACTAAAAGCCAAGAGAAGAAGAAAGCTAACTAGATTAGTTTTAGTAATTAGTTGTTAATTTTTATTAGCATCGTTTAATCGGTGGGTAAGAAAAATAGATTAACTCTACTCTCCTTATTAAAAAGAAAAAGAAAGAGAGATCTGAATTCATGAATGGATTTGAAATCCTGGAAGTAATAAAATTATCCAAATTTTCTTGAGGGTATATAATGGAGTTGATTGATCGAGTGATGAAATCCAAGTGATTGGGTCCCCCACCATGTTTGGATAATTCCTTGTCGAGTGGAATAAGTATAACCACCCACATGCAAACCGACGTAATTTAAACGGGATGATATCAATACCGATACCAATACCAATACCAATACGTAAGATTAAATAAACAAAACCATCAATTTTAAACTTTGGCTACTTTCTTCCTAAAAGACTCAAGACTGAGAAGAAGAGAAAGAGGTTCCTCCTCCCACCCCCACGCTTTGTTTCCTTGCACACTGGATTTACTCAATCCCTGTGGTATAAATTTTTATACCTAGTAAGAATAAATACTAGGGATTTTTCTTTTCTCTCTTTTCCCCTTTTAATTTTGCTCTAGGGATTTAACGGTGGTGAAAGAGAAAGACACTTACTATGCATTTAATAGTTCCTTTAGTAAATTATAATACTCTATTATTTTTGTCCTTGGAAGAGGTACTTAATAATAAATGTTTACTCTATCTTAGTATATTTATGTAATACGTAAAATAATCGTGAATCTTCTTCTGCGAATTAGTCTGACTTTTATTAAAAATGTACTGTTGTGTTATTTTTAACTCGAAAATGATACATTTTTATTAACTAATGAATTAGATACCCGAGAGTTCAATATGAAACTGTACAATAATTTTAAAACCCAACGTATAATAATCCCACATAAAATAAAATAAAATAAAATAAAAAATAAAAAAAGTGGGAGGTGGTCCAAACAAAATAAACACTATTTTGTAAACTAGGTTCTTGAATCTTGACCCAAAAACATGTGCTACTAAGGGAGGGAGGGAGGGAGGGAGGGGATGTATACCACTTTTGACCCTCTCGAGGTAACGATGGCCAAATTTGCTACAAACTTTATCTCAGTTCGTATCTATCTACCTTTTCCACAACACGCCAACTTAGACCATGGCCCTCCTCCAATTCCCAATCTATAATGAAAAAGAAAGAGGAGGAGAAGTATTTAAAAGGACTTCACTGTTGTTATACCAAACACGGTTTTAATTTGGCAACGCCGGTGGAGTTCTAATTGTTTTTGGGTCCCTTGAGAGAGATGGTAGAGGAAGGGCTTTAAATTTGCTTCCCAGTGTCTAACCAATGGGAGTTTGCCAGGTAGGAGAAGGCATCGCGCCCATGGCTCACGAGGTATTATGCTTGTGGTCCATTATCCTATTACTTGGACCGACCAACTGGTTAGGTTCTTAATTGGTCTACTTCACCTAATAATTCTGGGAAAGGAGGGGTACTCGTACCTCTCCCACTGTTACCCCTCCTGGGGCATACCGGTGGAGTTCAAGGAAATGGTTCGTATTTCTATGTTCAAATAGTTTACATGTCTCCCTTACTTTAGATAATATATATACTATATGAACTGAAGCAATTGAGGACAATCAATGATAGTTTTGCTTAGATAGGATAGTTGTACCGATTGAAATGGAAAGGAGAAAAAGTTTATTCTTTGGTCTATGAACAGGGGGAGAGAGTGGAAAGGAGGAAAAGTTTAGTCCTTGGTCTGAGATGTACTTTTAAGAGTTTTACACAACCCCAAGTGTACTTTCCACACAGTTTTCATCATTGGGGTTTGCTTTCTATCCCAAAACCGCCATGGCTTGGACGAAAGTTATGACCCCCATCGATTTGTGAAAATATATCACTAGTGCAGGAATAGTTTAATGATATCTCCTATGAAACATTTGATAACTACTATTGTACTTTTAATATCTTACATTATCCTGCAAACCAAATAAGATCCATCCACTGTACCAAATAGGATCGGTTGTTGATGCATGAAATGGAAGCATCTGCAAATGTCCATCTATGAAATTTAATTTCTTGCTTTTGATTTCACTGCTGACAGATGATAACTCCCAAAAAAGAAGGAAAAATTACAAAAATAAAATAAAGACACCGACAAACTTAGGTGACATCC
Organism: Typha angustifolia; assembly: GCF_048772165.1. Classification (NCBI taxonomy): domain Eukaryota; kingdom Viridiplantae; phylum Streptophyta; class Magnoliopsida; order Poales; family Typhaceae; genus Typha; species Typha angustifolia. Next base: position 325,121 of record NC_133252.1, on the reverse strand, counting down.
TAAAAGGAAAAGAAAACTTATCTCCTGCAACTTTTGTGCCTCAACTTGAGAAAGGATGTAAGTTGATACAGCCCCCTCAATCTGCAAATGATCATAATAGTTGAAAGCGTGTCTATACAGTAATGGAGAAAATCTTGCGTTTCCTAATAGGAGGGCTATTGAAAAGCCATACATAAATACAACAAACTGATACCTTCTACACAACTTCCTCAAACTAATCAATGTCTGCCATGATGATACAAGTGCACGAAAAAACTCCCACAACACAAGATAGAAAATGTGAGGGCAGATGCAACCCCCAATAATAATTAAAATGGGTAGCTTGCTACCTGAATCACTCACTCAGATTGATCGCCATACTGCCATGGGTTAAATTCAATCGAGCTGATGTCACTCTGCTCAGTGGTACCAGAGCTATCAACGCTAGCCCTGTGTTCGGTATATTTTCCATTATACTCATATACCTCCAAGTCACCCCAAGGAGTCGGAGTGATATCACCAGTAAGATTGAACCATCTTGGAGTAAATTCGTGCTTCTTGGTCTCTCGGTTTCTTTTCTCTGCTCTCTGCCGCTCCTCCAGACTGAAGTATAAATCTCAAAGTGAGGATGTATGTCAAATTATAACACTTTCAAGGGAAAAAGTATTCTTTCAGGACAGGTCAAAAAGTTCAAGCTGGAAAACTCGAGGTATTGGGAACATGCTAGTTGGCCATATTATCTAAAAAGCAAGGTCATAGCTGTTGTTTGAAACAACCACAACGAGCAATTAAAATGCTGGTAAAAGATACTCACCTAAAAATTAAATTAATATATCTTGGTTAGTGGTACTTCTATATTCAAGCACTCACCTGCTCTTTTCTGCGCCAGATTTAGACATGTCCCCTTTCTCAAGAGCTAATCTATCAGGCCGCAATCGGGAGTCTGATGCCAATATCTCTTGGGGTGCAGTGTCAAAGCTGTTTATTTTGTGTGCAAAGTATGTGTACTGGTACTTATCATTCTCTGGGATTGCAGCTACTCTCCAGACCTAGAACAAGTACGAAAAGAGAGCACTTAATAATTACAAACTGGGCCAGAATATAATGAGTCACATAATGCAATTATGTTAAAAAGAGAAACAATAAAAGAAACACTCCACACTAGCTGTGGCTTGCAATATTACTAATATTTTGTACATCATGACATATATTAGCAAATAAATTCGTAAGTGGCAAACTTAAAGATCATAGCTGACTTGTATTTATAAGGATAGGAGGTGACATCCAACATAAGATAAGAAATGATAATGGCATACTTGCAACATATTAATAAACTACAAGTTGTGCACCAAAAAACACTAAACTTATGGAGTATTACTGAGTATGCTACCACCTCTTTCAGTTCAGTGCCTGGTAGGGGCTCTCCTTCTTGATCACAAGGTTGACAACTCATTGATTTATTCCATTTCCCAGTCATTAGCATCTTGGGCTCTTCTTCTGCATTATATACATACCCATCCACTTCATATCGGCCAGCCCTGCCATAAATGGCAGCTTCTCATAAAAAGAAAAGATGCAATGCTGAGATGCATAAAGCTTTAAAGACATGGCAATAGTAATCTGTTGAGTCATCAATCTTATATTCGCCAGTATGGATAGATAAAATTGTCACATAGATTCAACCAGATAGAGTCGATGACCAGTAGGTAAGCAGATAATCATGGAATTAGATAAAGATAGTCCCATAAATATTCTGAAGTTTAAATGACATTCCTTCTGTCAAATACTTTTTCTCTCTACTGTTCCATAATCACTAAAAAATGAGAAATGCTACACTAGTGATATATTCAAAGAACTGAAAAATGTCTAGCTGATGAAGACCAGAAATCATACCCGAACCATCCACATGGTTGAAAGTACAGCACAACTTTGTCCCCAGTTGTCAAGTTTGTCATGACCATTTCTCCAGGTGAGTCAACCCATGTGCGTCCAAATATCAGGTTATTAACTTTTGTCGGTGGTGGCACTAAATCCAAGACAACGCCTGATCTTTTCAGAGTTACCCTAGTCCTAAATCATAGATAAAAAAATATTTAGTCATTATAATCTTAGCAATATGTTATTTTATGCAACTTAAACCAATACTTACTCTCAAGTATTCATATATTATTGTATATTAAGAGTAATATCTGACAGATTTTCTGATAAACTTAGATCATGGAGATCCCAAAAGCAACAAACATCAAGAAGCATCGCTCAATTAAGATGTCTACAATAATAAATACATATATTACCTTCCAACTGGGTAAACTTCCACTGAGTTTCCTAGGAACTTAGTCTTCAATTTGGAAGTTATGTCGTATGTAAAATGCTCATTCTCAGCATGTGCTGCGCTCATTGGAGGATGATGACTGACCTAATAAAATGGAGATAAAATAACTAAATTACCATAAAATAACATGGAAGAAAAAATTACAGCATAAGCAGAATGACTGAATTAGCTTATCCAAGAAATCACCAAAATACAGCTTCTAGAAATGGTAAACAGAGTAAAATGAAAACCTGTTCCGCGAGAAAGGTAATACCACCATGATTAACCATCTCATAAGTTTCTCCAAGAATAGGATTGAAAGGCTTCCAAGTTCGCTGATAAGCAAAATAAACAGATATCGCCCAGGAAGCTGGCAAGGATTACTGACGCTTCAGACATTATGGAATTCGATGAATATAATGAATGAAAAAGCACCACAAATAAAACTTACAAGCATATACCAGACGCATGTAAGGATCCTCACACTCATCTGCCAGATCCAAAAGGTGACAGTACTCCATTAACTAGGACGACGATGAAACATATTAGTTCAGAAAGCCAAACACAACTGGAGACCAATTCTAGAAAAACAAGGCTTAATATTAAGTTTGAAAATCCTTGTAGACCTTTGGTGCACATTATGGAATCAATGCATACTTCTTTTTTGTAATCTTGAACATAAAATTGCCAAAAAGAAAACCATATCCCTATGCTCTGACCAAGCTTAAGTCATGGATCAATTCTTAACCGTACACCAGGTTACACCCATTGGTTAACGGATTTACAAACAAATAGAAGTTTAAGCATCAATCCATAATAAACCTAAGTGATACCTGCAATACAACTATCAAAAAGCTCTAAAAATAATACTGTAATTGAACTTAACATAGATTCTCGGATTCTCCCAAAAATAAACTACATCTATATTTGTGATAAAAGTTTAGACTGCAAGTAGTAGGGAATAAAGATTTGGTTGTTATTGTCTTTTGTTTTTCTTTATTATCATTGTTGTTGGCGGCAAGCAAAACAGAATTCCCATTTTGGAAGCAAAAGGCAAGTCCTGTAATAGTCTGATTTTGGAAGTTCCATAATATTCCTAATATCTCAAATTCCATCCAGTGTTGCCTAGTATAGACAATTCAAACCTCTGCCATTTTCTGAAGCATTGTCATTGGCTCAAAAATTATGACTGGGAGGGTCACCATTGATGTGACATCAGATCCTATATATTTGTGCATCATCTTCCAGTAACTATCTCGATCCTGTAAAGCAACTGTATAGTTAATAAACACATAAACTTGCAATGATAAATGTAATGTTCTAGAACAGAATGCTCAAACAATCACTCTGGTATCTTTCGGTCTGAGGGAAAATGAAACACAAGATAAACTATGATGCTAAAGGTTACCATTTTAGTTTCGTCAAGTCAGTTAAGAAGTTCTCTCAGAAGAAGTCCCTCAGTTACAAAACACAAGGGTATACATTTATGCCATAAAGCAGAGAAATTCAAATGATCAATATATATGCTTGAGCTCAGAAAGCTTAAATGGAATTACATATTGTTGGAAGTGAGTAATGTGCAGACGAAATTTTCTTTCATATAAAACACTGCTGTCAGCCTGTCGCAATTTAAAAGGTGCTAACATAGCACCTGTGCTAAATCTTGTTATAACAGATAACGCTAGTCATCCATCTTACATGACCTCAAATGAGTACATAGGAAAAGTTGGTTAGCTAGTTTCCTAACCATGCCTACAATAGACGAATGCCTCATTTTTTTTGACTTAAATCTAGTTTTTATTGAGGGGAGAAGCCTCATGTTGATCAAGAAACCTTGAAAATGAGATGAGGTTATTATTGATGCCTAAACATGCAGTCAGTACAAACCCATGCGACAAGGTAAAAGGAGTATCTGATCTTCCAGTCTTAGAATTATGCCACATAGCTCGTTACTTCATTTTTATAAAGGTAGTAGTTGAAATAACCAAAGAGAGAAGCTTTTGATAATGCCCATTAGTCAGGCATTCAAGGAACAAGAAAAAAAATTCTATACTTCGGAGTTAGGAATATAGCAAAAAAGAACTTGTTCCTTCTCACATAGCTAAAAAAGTAACAGCAGGCATCAAATGTCTCTTGCTCAACCAAATATATGTCTAGAGGAAATATGATCGAGAACGAAAAATGCAATTGAGAAAGCCGCACCTCCTGTTTCCATCTTCCTCTTTGAGCTTCTGCCTCTGCATCCTCTGTACTTCCTTCAGGATTTATAACTTCCAGTCCTTCATAGCCTAACAACCTGAACAAAAATATACAGCAAGAAATTGGTGATATCCACAAGAATAAACTAATGCATATCCAAAACAGACATATTCTATTTAACAACGTAATGATGCAAACCAACAAAATGCAATGGCACTATGGCAGAGTTTAAAGGTGGAGCCATGTCAAACAGAAGAATGGAATACAACAGGTCAGGATAATTTCGATTAAAATTTCATCCACACAGATGAAGTTTTCGGAAGTTGAAAACTGGACAGCTCATTTCCAACTGATTTGATATGAAAAATGTGAGGGTGACAACTGAGCCTGATTTTAAATTAAAAATAAAGAAATTGAGTAACTTTAAAAATCGGCACATTTTTTATCTTTGGATAATAAACCGACCAGAAGCCACTAGTCCAACAATTTGGAATTGGCTATATAGATCTCTTTCTTCTATTCACAATAAGCAAACTAGATTTCTTGCAATACCTAATATAATGACGTGGTTAAGCTCAAAAGTAAATAAAAAATAAAAAATCCTTCATAATAGGAAGATGTAACTATATGTTATAGATTTCAAAAGTAGGTCGCAAACATATACCTGCAGAAGGAATTCAATAATAAAACCATATGTAAGCATCTTTAATTTCGTTTCCCGCTCGGATTAATTTAACTAAACCACTGGGATCACAAGTAAAAAGAGCGAATCGCGATAAATATGTATTAATTCCAACAACAGTAAGGAAAATCTCACTGAGTCACTTCAAACATCAAATCGTACAGACTGACGAATAATGATTTCAAGGATTTCGAAGAGGACAATTCCGACCAAATCGAGAAGAATAGCAACGAATAGGAAAAGTAACTCATATCTGACGAGGTTTCCCTACCCATTTACCGATTTGTGCACGGCGGTGCCCAAACTCCTCACACCCGACGCGATCGAGTAGAAGAATCCACCTCCCGAGGGCTTCTCATCCTTCGATCCCATCGCCGGAACCCTAATCGAACCAGAACAAGCTCCGAAACCCGCGGATCGACGAATCACGAAGCCGCGACAGCTCGATCTGCACTCAAATTAGAGCTAATCCGAGGAACTAGTAGAAGTAAAAGATCCCCAAAACGGTGGAAAATTTTGGCGCTCGAAGAATCAGATAGACTTTTTTTTTTTGTACGTAGACTCGGAGAGGCGACGGGGAAAAGATGGAGCGCAGATGCAGTGGAAGTGTCAAAAGACTAAAATACCCCTACTCTACTCGAATCTGGACCGTCGGATCGTGAGGCCCGTGCCGTAAATGAACGGCTTTAACTCCTTATCCTCCTTACAAGAGAGTGGTCAACGGGTAATATTGCCGAGAGAAACAAGATAAAGTTATTATTTATCGGACTTTTGCCGAATAAAAAACTTATCAAACGATTCGAGTACCAAAAGTATAGATAGGACGTGGGTACGTAGATTTATTCCATGATCTGGCGAATTATTTTATATCGTTGTGCACATGGATTATAGCTCTTATTCGCTGGATCTTTGCTGTCCAGGAAGTAGAAGTTAAGACAGTTGGGCAAATGCACTTTATCACTAATTGATCTGATAATTTGGTATAATTACATTTAGGTCCTACTAACTATTGCTCATAGGCACCTTTATTTATTTTTCATCGCACTTTGAGTCCCTTAATTATAAAAATCACTCATTTTTTTTTTTCTTCTTAAAGACATTGGTAGATAAATAGTTATGAAGATGGGTTATTATTTGATACCCGCAGAAAAGGAGAAAACTCCACATCATGAAAATAAGCTCTACATTTAAAGTTGAGAAATAGATAGAGCAACAATAAAAATAAGCTCTACATTCGTTTGATTTTAGAGAAAAGTTGAAGGTAAAATGGTCGTTTAATGGAGAGTAATATGTTTTCATTAACGTGTACTAGAAAATAAAAAGATGAAAAAATAATAATAAAGAGTACAGGTAGAAATGAATAATGGTTTAGGGGATTTTAATGTAATTATCGTTGATAATTATGATTAAGGTTGGGCCTTTGGGCAGAGATTTATGTGGATGGGCTATAGTGCAGTAGAAACGATTAGGGCCCATGAGCACCTGAGAACTCCAGTTATTGGAGAGGATACAATTCCTCTTTCGTCTAATAATTTCCACATCTTTCAGATCCAACCCTGTAAGATATATATTTATTATGCCAATAGGTTCCTCCCCTTTCCCCCCAGCCACGAATCGCTCCCAGTTTCTCTGACTTCGTCTCCTTCGCCTCGCTCGAAACCCTAGAATCTCGTGTCTTCTCCCAAATTCTACATCGAACGCCCGCAATTTGAACTCGTCCAATCATGAGGAAAGCCAAATCGGCCAAGTCCCAGCAGCAGCAGCAGAACGGCCATGTTCTTCCCTCTAAGTTCGCCAAGCTGCTAGATCCCGAGGCTTCTTGGGACAAGGTAGTGGATCACCGGTCGATTTCGCTGGATTTGATAGTACTTTCGTGAATTCTGGTGAAGATTTAGGGATCTTGTGCTTAGTTGGGTGCAATTTAGTGACTTTGTTTTGGTTTAGGATCAATTGGGCGATGTCCTGCATTGGATTCGGCAAGTGGTCGGTCTCATTTGTGGGTTGCTGTGGGGTGCTGTGCCTCTCGTCGGTGCTATATGGATTCTCGTGTAAGTTCTCGAAGCAATGTGATATATTTTTTTTCTTTTTTACTTCTGATTTAGTAGCTAGATATGTAGGAAGTGATTGAGTTCCAAGATCTGAGCTTTTTCTTCTCTCCAATTAGTATTTGTGAATCAATGCCCAGTATCAGATGTCACTTCATCCATTGCATGTGTGTTAAATAGTGTATCAATAGGTTTCTTTTGCATTACTATGTTTTGTGCTCTCTTTTGTTGAAGTAAATCTGGAGACGCATTGTCACCTTACTTCCTTTGGATCATGCCACATCCATTTTCTGTTGTTTGTGTGTATGGAGTATAGTTTGGATGGCACTTTATTTTTCATTATGGTTATATATGTTATAATGGTCAAGCCAATGCAACCTACTTATTAGTTAATCTTAATAACTCACATCTTATAAAAAAATCATTAGCAATAATCATGGATCTTCTATGAAGATTATTTTAATAGTAAAAAGGCTAAGATTTAGTGGCAAGAAAAGAATAACTTGTTATTGCTATGTTAACTAGCAGGTACTTTAGCCCTATCAGTTGAAACATGTGTTCCTCTCTGTAGATTGTTTCTAATATCTGAGAGCTCTTTTACTTAGTCTGTTGTGAATAAGACTCCTTTCAGAATAATCTGATCTACTCCTATCTTACTCTGACATCTTTCACCTTTCTTTGTCCCATGTAATCATTCTTTGATCTCAGAATTATCTCAATGAAAAATCCATGGGGCTGAGAGTTTGAATATCTTGCCTATGCTTCCACCTTATTGAATTCAGTTGGAGAAATATAGAGATTCAGAATTTCACGAAATAAACAGGACCTTTGTTTATATGGTGACAGATATTTACAGTTACACAGCTGATCAGTTTGTGTTGGTAGCTTCATCTTGTGAACATAAACAGTAAAGAGTGTAAGACAACCATCCAAGTTGTTCTGCTCTTTTCTTCTTTCAGCACTCTTGAATAATTATTTGTTGTTTTTTATAACTATTTATTTATTTATTTTTCTAATGGATTTCTGTCTCTTGAGCTCATCTAGATCTTTCACTGACGTAGTTGTTGGGCTATTCTGCCAGATCTAGTTTTATCTTTTGAACTACTAAACCTGTATGTCTTTACACTTTTAGCTTTGCATGACTGATTAATATATCTGTCCATAGAAGACTGATACTAGTTATAGCATCTCTAGTGCATAAGTAGATATTAGGAAGGCTTGCTGTCAGGATGTTTTACTTCAACAATGCTGAGCATCCTACAATTACTTTCGAATCATAGACAGTTTTTCTGATTACTCACCTTTAGAACTTCACTTGCATAGTTTTTAATCTTGATTAGTTTTCCTGCATGCTGAGAATAAAGTAAATTCTGAAGCAATTTAATACCTCTGCATGCTGGAAGAGTTGGAGGTTATATTTTTAGTCTGGTGAATCAGAGTCATTAGACTGATCTTCCAGGAATTAGAGAATTATAATTGTCTGAGTGATAGTCATTGGATTTTTCATGCTAGGTTAACTTCTTAAGAGTCCAGAGATCTTTATTAAGTTACCTAGGTGAATGTAGAAATTTATCTTGTTGAGGGTTACTGATCAAGATTGATTATGGCATAGAGATATCTGTTGGAAGATGATCAAAATGATAGTTTCAACTTTTAAGGTATGATTTGAATAATCTGTATCACTAGAGAATTGATATCTAGGCATATATAGGTAAGATCCATGCGGTAGGAATAATACTTTTTTCTACTAGATTGTGAGCACCTAGGTTAGTAGAATTGACCTATTTTCATGGTATTGTGCAATCATTGTGCGGGGAGTTTGTCAGGTCCTGTAGCCTAATTGCTGGAATGCACTTTCTATGCTGACAGATTAGTTTTTACTTTCTTTTCATGTATATAATTTATGTCGTTGCGATGCTTGTTGCAGTTTTTGAAATAGTCATAGCACTGTCCATGTTTCTGATAGATACTCAGTATGTGCTTAACTATGTTTATGAATGATGAGCTTGAGATTAGTGGAATGCAGATCCACTTTATCCTTATATATGCTGTATCTATTTTTGTAGTTGTGAAAAGGTTGTATTGGGGTCCTCTGCTTTCCTTTTGGACTCGCTTATCTTGCTGACGGATTCTTGACTAAGGCCTAGACATTGCTTAAGCTTTTTGACTTGTGATCTCTCTTCTTGTCAACATTATTGGATGTGTTCTTACTGATTGTTCAGGATCCTGTGTGTCAATGTCAATATTTATGCTAACCATTATTTGATTATCATATGAAACCTCCATTTTCAACAGTAAATGAGGTCCTATCACAACAGTATTTTAAATTTTTAAGTGTATATTCCCTAAGTTATGATGCAATTCTTTTGCTTTAGTGAATTCCTTTTGGCTTACTTGCAATGTTCTTTAATTTGTTCATAATATTCTGTATTGCCTGTTATATATGTTGCTTCTTGACTCACTTGATTATGTTCAACTTTAGCAGGAAAGAATGCTGTAAGTATTGTACATCCATGATTGTACTGCATGGAAATTTATTGTCTTGCATTGATTAGGTAGCTATCTACCAAAAATTGTGCATGTAGACTGCAAATCTTGTCTGTTATCCTGATCTCATGCATTTATTTATGTGCTAATGTATTAAATATTCCTGGTCTTTGCATGGATTTGGTGGTTCTCTATCCAAAATGTTAACTTATCTAGATCGTTTGAGTTACTCTTTTCTCAAATTGACCTTGGTACAGGTTTGTGGCGCTTTCTTCTGGGATCATTTATGGCTACTATACATATGTTCTGAAGATTGATGAAGAAGAATTTGGAGGTCATGGAGCTCTGCTTCAGGAGGGTCTCTTTGCTTCATTCTCCCTTTTTCTGGTAAATTCCCTACTACTTCCAGTTAAGAATTTCTGAAGAGATCTCATTTTTCACCTCATAAACTGGATTGCAAAGCTGCTTAGGTTATTTCAGAGGCAATACATCTAAAGATGTGGACATTGGTAGACTAAACTACAGTGGTTTTAACCTCTTTGACTTTGGGAATATACTCAATTACCATGTGCAATCTTGTTTTTGTTATTTTCAGCTTTCCTGGATCCTAGTATACAGCTTGGCACACTTCTGAGCAGATACCCTCCAAGCTTCCAGAATAGTTTTCTAGATCCTGTCATCCTACTGCAAAGTACGTGTAAACTGCTTCAGAACACATAAAACCTGTACTTTCAGCTCCTGAACTATGAGCAAGAAGAAGAAAACAAGAAAAACTTTGACAGCATTGTTGCTCCTCAGTTATATATTTTTTTTAGACTAGGCCTGATTCAGTGGAATATTAGGAGATTGTTCTGTAACCTGGAAATGTGGTTTTTTAGTGAGGTGAATAATGAATTTTATCCAAGTTTACAGGATTGTGGTCACTTGTGTTTATCTACTATGATTTCTATTGTTGTTTAGAGAAACCACAAAACCGGGAATCTTTATATAACAGGAGCTTATTTAACCAAGTGAGCATTATTCCATGGCTTAAAACTTAAAAAAGCTTAATTGCACAATGGCCAATGGAGTTGTACTTGACCCATCTTTTTATTTTATTTTATTTCTCTCTGCACCTTTAATTGATTTAGAAGGCTAACTGATCAAAAGAAGAAGAAAAAGAGTTGCATCATTTATATGACTCTGTCGAAAATTAATTGGATGACCTTGATCACTGCTTCATTAGAATTCTAACGAAAGGAAAAGGTAAAGGGATCCACATCACTTCTTAACTCGATAGTGGAATATTTGTTTTGGAATAAAAGAAAAGAAAAGAAAAGAAAAAAACCTTGATAGTGGACGCCTATTCCTATTTCCTCCTTATAAAACTCCGTTACCAATGCGCCGCCACATGGTAACATATCTCATGCATCTGTCTTCCTACTTATTAAAAAGTAAAGTACACAATAAAAGGATATATATACTAATCACAAGATAAAGTCTCTGGATTAGTGCCCCATGTGGCTCCAATTAACACTTTAAATTATTACTCGTAAAATATGCAACTCATCTTCATCAGACTACGTCTTCACCATGACCAATATATTGTTGCAGCAATGGATGACACTTTAACAGCCGTTGTCCCTACCAATGCATCACCAATGTCACCATGGCCAATGGTGGAAGGTTGAAGACGAAGTGTACGTAGTACACGATGATGAGATTAGTACCATTAATTAATTTATACCTACCTTAAGCAAGAAGTGTAATATAAATTATATATCCCGAGACGAGGGCGTGCTCCTTGGGTTTCTGCTAATCGAGGTGACGTGGTCAGATATTAATTAACGAAATCTTTGTAAAGAAGTGTTTAATAAATCTCAGTGCATGTGGCCCATGATTTATGCTTAATAGAAAATTGCTATTAGGCACGTGAAGAAAGGGGTATCTGGCACCTCTTGGTTGGTCGATTAATCAAACAATAAATTTGGTTTACTTGTCAATAATCACATATAAATCATAAATTATATCCCGAGTCTTCAATTATTATCTCTTTTTTTTAATGATATTTTGATTCCTTTAACCATCTAATAATGTCTCTCAAAGATAATCTCAGCTTTCCTACAAGTAATCAGTAAAATTGTCCAGTTGGAAGAATTCTCTTCCGATAGCCTTGTTGTGCCGACAACAAGATGATGCCAGATCAGCAACCTATCCGACGTGGCAGATGCTGCCACATCGAGTTGCAATTGAGATTGAGCGAATTCATGGCGCCACCTGGCAGCGAAACGTATCACCCGGGGGGGGGGGGGGGGGGTGTGTGTGTTGGGGACCACCCTTAGCCAGAGCTCGACGGTGGACCCCTTCCCCCGGCCGTCGGATCTCGGTTTTGGGCGAATCGAAGACACACGTCGGGATATGCACGTCCCCACGTGATTACCTCGCGGCTAGGGAGATGGGCCACGTGACAATTAGTCGGCTTGTCAAATTCCAAGTGGGCCGGCCCATTTAATTTAATTGACGGGGCCTACCGGTGATCCGCAGCTACCTTGTTGTGACGGCGGTGATCTTCCCACGTGTTCGGCTCGGAATTCCGAGAAGGCTCTGCCATTTACTTTTCCCCCCCACTTCCTTATCAATAATATGATCAAGTCCCCACAAAATATAGATAGCACCATAGGCGAGGAACCTATCCAGCCCTCCTCATTCTCGTTTCTCTCCTTCCTCCTCCTCCTCCTCCTCCTCCTCCTCCCCTCCTCCCCCTCTGGCTTGGGTTTCGATAAGGTGCGGCGTTATTACCTCCTCCGATCTCTTTGCTAGAATTAAAACGAAAAGTTACTTCTTTTTATCTTTTTTTTTAATCTTGTTTTAAGGGTACTTTTCTAAACTTTTTTTGTTAAAAAAGAAAAACCTTTTGGTGATCTTACTTGCTCTTCGATCTGTCTGATACAGATCTCGAAACTCAAAAACCCAAATCTTTGTTGCAAGATCTGGTTAGGTTTGCAAGATAATTGTGTGTGGGTATTAGAGTCAAAGGTGTCATCTTGTTACTTCGATGGTGGTCTTCATGTACTTGTAGAAGACGCAGTCTTGCTAGGTTGGGAGGGTGAAGGGTTTGGAATTCAATGGTGTTGGATTCTGGGCTCCAAGAGTTGTCTGGCTTGATGCGGGGGCTAGCCTATGATGATTATTACTCTCAACAGAATTCTATGGGTAGTTTTCTAGTAGGTGATTCACAACCTTTCTTAGATCATGGTAGCTCCATTTACTTGCAAGATATGAATTCTTCTGCCACCCCAAGCGGAAATCCCGGGTTCATTGTTGGCAAAGCTAACCAGGGGGATATCCCTGAGGATTGCGAGATCATCTCGGATGTAGCCCTTGATTATATAAGTAAGATGCTTATGGAGGAGGACATAGATGAAAAGGTTAGCATATATCAGGAGGAGTCAGCCCTCCGAGCTGCCGCGAAACCTTTCTATGATATACTCGGGCAGAAGTACCCACCTTCGCCGGATAGGTTACCGGTTTATACCCATCTCAATTGGGAGAGCCCTGATGAGAGTAGCAGTCGTAGCTGGGTGATAGATAGTAGTTCGGGGCAAGATTCTGTGGATCACAAGCGATCACAAGCATTTCCTGCTTCCTTTGATTATTCATCTCAGTCTCCAATTAGCTCCTCCGGTAGTGTTGGTAATGTCCTCGAGTCGTTGGAGGAGCCATTGATAACTACAAGTCAGATCCCTGAACACTTGATTGAAAGCCTTCCAGCTTGGCAGTTCAGGAGAGGGGTGGAAGAAGCACAAAAGTTCCTCCCAAGTAGCAATAAGCTGTTGATTGATTTAGAGGCGGGTGGGATTTCATTTCCTAAAGAACCCAAAAAAGGAAATCAGTTTGTCAAGGTCAAGGCAGAAGAGGAGAGGGAATACACAAGCTTTGGCTCCAGAGTCAGGAAGAATCGGCGTGGTGAAGACTTGGATTTGATGGAAGGGAGGAACAATAAGCAGTCAGCTGTTTCCACCGAAGAGCCCCTCAGGTCTGAAATGTTTGATAGTGTTCTACTTTGTCAGGGAGACAAGTGTGTTACAAGAGCTTCTACTTTGCGAGAAATGATGCAAAATGAAGCTACCAAGAATTCTGATAATGGCCAAACTAAAGGATCCGGTGGCGGTGGTGGGAGGTCGCGAGGAAAGAAGCAAACCAAGAAAGAGGTGGTTGACTTGAGGACTCTCCTTATCCATTGTGCTCAGGCAGTGGCAGCCGACGACCGCCGGACCGCTAATGAACTACTAAAGCAGATAAGGCAGCACTCTTCACCAAATGGAGATGGATCTCAGCGGTTGGCATACTGTTTGTCAGATGGTCTCGAGGCTCGCTTAGCCGGCACTGGTAGTCAGAAATATCATAAGCTTGTGGCGAAGCGGACGACTGCCACTGACATGCTCAAGGCTTACCATCTATACCTTGCTGCATGCCCTTTCAAGAAGGTGTCACATTTCTTCTCTAATCAAACTATCCTGAATGTGGCAGAAAAGGCATCAAAAGTGCACATCATTGATTTCGGCATCTTCTTTGGCTTCCAATGGCCATGCCTCATCCAGCGTCTCTCTAACAGGGAAGGTGGGCCGCCAGAACTTCGCATCACTGGCATAGATGTACCACAGCCCGGTTTCCGTCCTACAGAAAGAATCGAAGAGACGGGGCAACGATTGACAGAATATGCAAAATCTTTCAAAGTTCCTTTCAGGTATCAAGGCATAGCATCAAAATGGGAAACAATCCGTGTTGAGGATCTCAAGATTGAAAAAGATGAGGTGCTTATTGTCAACTGCTTGTATCGCTTCAGGAATTTGGTCGACGAGACAGTTGCTGTGGATAGCCCAAGGAATAGGGTCCTCAACACCATAAGGCAAATGAATCCGGACGTCTTTATCCATGGGATTGTGAATGGATCGTATAGTGCTCCCTTCTTCGTCACGCGCTTCCGTGAGGCCTTATTCCACTTCTCTGCATTATTTGACATGCTTCAAGCTACCGTGCCACGGGAGGACGAACAGAGGTTGCTGATCGAAAGAGACCTCTTTGGGCGCGAGGCTCTTAATGTCATAGCATGCGAGGGCCCAGAGAGAGTTGAGAGACCAGAGAGTTACAAGCAGTGGCAGGTGAGGAATCTCAGGGCTGGGTTTAAGCAGCTTCCCCTGAATCCAGATATCATGAGGAAAGCAAAAGAGAAGGTGAAAGCCATTTATCACAAGGATTTTGTCATAGATGAAGACAGTCAATGGTTGCTACAAGGTTGGAAGGGAAGAATAATCTATGCCGTCTCCACATGGAAACCTAATCAAGTTTAGGTTTATGATATGGAATTATGGATATATTAAGAAGGCCATTTGCCTTGTTCTATTAGTGGACCTTAATTGAATTACCAACTGATTTTTCAGGTACACACATCTCTTCTAGTAAACCATTTGTGGTATTGCACTTTGTTTACAGTTATACTTATGAATCCTTTCCTTTTGGTGATACAGGTGTTTGATCCTGACTTCACTAATCCTCTGCCGGTCCTTGGCATCTCAAAGCCTACAACTTTGGAGTAATGTAATTGTTGGGAGGATGAGTGCATCTAGGAGCAGTAGGAAGAAATGGGCAGAAGCATGTAATGTAATTACTGCTGCTATGTGATAGATGTGAGAGTTCTGTACAAAATCTGTGCTTAATATATCAAAGCGGTCATGCAGATCATAGCATTCGTTGCGTTCTAAATTGCTTTGTTATTGCAATAGCTTCTTCTAGTTAGAACTCACACCATTCATCATGAACCACTTCTTTTCACTTTGATTCATAGTGGGTCCTCTGTATCATCTTCATTAGTACCTTTGGCCAAACTACAGTACAAAAAATTCCTAAAACTTTTGTCACAGCATCCACATGATTGGTTACAAAGTAGATATTGGGACCAGCCTCCACCTATAAAGCTTTCATAGCTGAGAGACTTTATATTATTGGACATGCATTTCTTGTATTCTTTAAGTTGGTTGCGTTAGCAAAGCCGCATCCTTACACAGTAGATTGTGATCACATAGTAGAAAACATACACATCATAGCTTGTCCATAGATTTATCTTTTTAGAGGAGGGAGTTCTTCTCAGAAGTCCATAGATTTGGTTCACCATGTCAATTGGCAAACAGCCGAGATGGCCGTATTGGCCGTATAATACTACAAATCATGATGACAATAACACATAAAGTGTGACCTGATGTATAGAGAAAAAGATATGGTCATTAGGCTTGTGACTTTATATCTACTCATGAGTGACAATAACATAATAATTATTATTATTATTATGCACCCCTGATTCATGCATTCGATGCTTCAGCTTTCTCCTATCCTAACTGTTGCAATGATGGATGATATGAAAATGGTGTGATCTCGCAATTGGTCGTAAAGTAGAAAGCAAAAGGTTTCACATGAGATGAAGCCTTGAACTTGTATGAAATCAATGCAACTTGGAAAAATATTTGATGTGATTAAGATGGGTTTTTTTATTAATGTTTGTTTGGTTCCTATTTACTGCAATCCAATGTTAGTAAAGTCAAGATGACTCTGTTTAATTATATGTTTATTATTAATTGACCAAGATCACTCTATTTACCTTTGGAAAGTTGAAGAACCTTTCCAACTATGTCTTTGTCGAGAATCACAAGAGCACCGGAAGAATCGATCTAACTGGAAACAGAGAAAATTATCAACTTGCACGTGAAGTCTGCAGGCATTTCAATGATGCTTCCTAATCCTAACTACCTTTTTCTTGGTCAAATTGCCGAGTAAGAAAACTTTATCACTGATTTAGTTCTTTATTGTCTGCACCTAATCTAAGAAATGTCCTCTTGTTAGGTCAACTGTATGAACTACTAAGCTTGTGGGCTGGATCAAATTAGTTTCAGGGTCTATCTCTCTTGGAGGCCTGTTTAGTGTCCATGATCATAATGTATCCATGGAACAATGAGAGGTTGAGTAGAGCTTATGGCTTTTATACCATAAAAGAAGAGTTATGCTGACCACTATCACAATGAGATCATCTTTTCATATTTGACCTTCTGAAACAATTCATTTGAACAGAAAGCAAGAGACTAATTAAAGTTGCTCAAGTTGACTGTAGAGAGTACAAAATTGCCACAGAACTTGCCACTTACCGATGGAAAGTTGAGAGAAAATGTGTGGATGTGGAATGCTGTGGGCGCCCATGAGATAAGAATTGACATGTCTTCTGATGTTTCTGATTCAGCTTGCACATATATATATATATATATATATATATATATATATATATATATATTCCTATTCTAATGAAAACTTTCAACTACTCTACTGTCTGCCTTCCACTTTGAGTGGATGAAGGTTAATTCTCCTATTAAAGAACTTGTTCATCATCTAGAAGATGCTCTCTTCTACAGCTGTCTAGTGGAGGAATGCTTTCTCCTTTTCTCTTCAGCAATTGTGGTCCTTTTTTCGATTTAGTTTTTTCTCAGATGTTAGCTCAGAGTTGATACTTCAGAAACCTATTCATCTAAGCTTTCCTCATTGCAACGTTCTTTCATAATTTAAACTGAAACCAGCTTTCCTTCAGACTTTGGATATCCTAACTAATATACCCTTTTTCTATTACACTGGTGATCACTCAGTTGGAATAATAAGTTTCCATAGTTTCCTTTATGCTGGTTAATTAGCAGTCGGTCTATTTTAATGTCTTCTTTGTTACTTCCTTACTGGCCATTCTCTTTTTTTAATTTCAGCAATAGAAATGTAAAAGTAACTACATACCAGAATCTCTTTCTCACCAAAAAGGAATAAAAACATAACAAAGTAGATCTTTGGGCCTTGTAACTATTAGATTGTTCGAAATCCTTTTGCTACTCACACACACAGAGTGTCCTAGACTTGCAACTGCCTCACATCAATGAGTACCAATTTGTTAAACTTATCATTTGGGTGAAATCTATTATTTCTCAGGAATGAAAGAGCTTTTATTAAGTATTAAAAAGTGTCCTGTCTCATGATTTGTGATATGCTTCACTGGCACACTAGTTGAGATTGAAAGTGATGGGCCATTCTTTAAAGAAAACATGAACTCAAAGAATCCCCAAAAGAATCATTCAAGGCAAATAGCAGGCAGAAATGACAGGAAGAGAGACAAAGTAAGACATAAGCAATAAGAATGGAAACTAATGTTGGTCTTAGAAGCAATACAAGGGATTCAATTCTGACTCCAGTACTAGAATCCAGTTCCATTAAAAAAAAATTGGCCAATATGTGGAGTTATGGACCCAATATCATATAAAACTTCTTCACCTTATCTTATATTCCAAATGTCCAATAATTGGCTTTTAGATTTCGAAATGCTCTAATGATATCTGTTAGCAATGTTTAGATTTTAGAATATGCTGAAAAATGAAAAAATGTTTTTGGGCATATATGTCTCATTGACTTGCCAAAAACTCTTCTTCTGAATTAATATGTAAAGAAAAACAAATGGAGTTTGATGACAACGCCTATGTGCTGGTTTTACCTGCCCCTTGATAAAGTTTGCACTAGAGTTATGGAGTTGTATTCCCTCACATTGTTTTCACGTTTCGCATGAGGGCTTAAATTTATTCTCTAGTCTTTCATATAAAAATTGCTCACAATCAAGTTTAGGTGGCGTGGAGTGTGTGACATGCTAAACAAAAGAAAACTCATAATCTATGTGATTAAGATAATAATAGAATAACAGTCATGAATGTGATTAAAGCGATGCCTCTTGTCTGTTTACTGAGGTGTAATTACATCTAATGTTTCAATAAGCTTATAAATATCTCTATTAACAAAGAGTTCTTTGTCAGAGTATGAACTTGTCAAGCAGTTGAAGCTTGGAAGGAAAAAACAATTGGACCAATAATTTCGTCCTATGGAACATACTGTGCTAGCTATTTTTTAAGTGGGTGAATCTTGAAAGGGATAGATGGAAGGAGGTAAGAAATTAGAGGCCATGAAGGGCCAGAGACTAACTCAAACATTTTCAATTCTGAAACACAAATCCATGGTAAGCAAGAACACAGCAAAAACTTTACGTTACGTTCCAATTGACAAAGCACTTATGATACGGAACGCAACAAGGTATCATTTAAGAAATTTCCACTCCTTGGACAACTGTTTCCATAAATGGATTAAAAAAAAATCATGTATGATCTGACAGGTGATTTAGATGATGCTGTTAAGTGTTGGTTCACAAATTTGTGTGCTTAATGTCAAAGTTGTCAACTATTCAAACTCAAGACTTTTAGACACTAAAAAGATAGAACTCGAAGAGAAGCAAGATTTTTATTTCTCCTAATTTACAAGCATATCTGAGTGATGAGATGGGGGCATCCTGAAAGGATGATCTCCTATCCTCCTCCCTAATTTTGACATCTCAGCAGTACAGATGGACATGAGGATGAAACTGCCTATGTGATTCTTCTATCAAAGAATAGATACATGGAAGAACTAAGCAGTCACAGAAGTCTCTATCGCAACCTTGCCCGAGTAGAGGACATCCTCAGATTTCTCAGCCTTCTCCCATAGCTCAGGCAATGCTTCCCTTATGTTGTGGATACTTTCCAATGCATAGTCTGCACCTTTGACTCTGTGTGACGTACCCACCTGGATCATCAAATCAAGGAGGCGAATGTGCATGTTATCATGTTCAGATTAATCAGAATAAGGGAAAGTTGGAAGCCAATGGCAAATCTTAGTAGTAGAAGGATTTACCAATACTGTGCGTAGGCCGATGTGTTTTCCTGACTGTACGTTGCGGACACTGTCCTCAAAGAAAATCTGTCAAACAATATGATCCATAAAACAAAAATTATTAAAAAGTCACAAGGTATACATATTGAATTAAGCAGGTAAATATTAAAGTTAGAATGAAGGAATCCTCACTGTTCTTTGAGGGTCAATATTAGCAATTTTCAAAGCATGCTCCATTGCTTCTACATACGGTTTGCATACAATTGGTGTCTTTGGGAGCTCAAGACCAACATCCGGCCTAGAGAAGTGTCCAATGATATCAAAGATTTCATTTTCTGTGTGCGTCTCACAGGAAGATGGAGGATTAAGAGTCTCAAAGCAAATAATTCCTTCAAAACAGTCTTCTAAGCCAAGCCTCTTAAGGACTACAGCAGCATGGATCTTGTCAGCATTTGTGAATATCTGCATGATAGCAATAGCACATCAATCAGCTATATCAAAATTGGGATAGAACTGTTTATCTGTCCATGCTATAGAACCAAAACAACTTACAACTTTGCGAACCGGCAGGCTCAAAAGAATGTTCCTGAGAACAGGATCAGGCTTTAAATTCTCATAAGGTAATCTCCCATGAACAAAGCTGTTAAAACGGACAATAAGTCAGAATACATGCATTTTGTAGAATTATGAAGAATGACATCAGAAAAGCTGAGGAAAATACCTATGGTATTCATCGTAATCAAACTCGTAGCCAATAGCCTGGATAATTAACAGAGACAATATAGCATATGAAAATGATTCTTCAAAACAAATAAAAAGATAAGCACAAATTTCAGAATTCTGAAAGAGAGAATCAGCAAACTCTGTACCCTTAAGCCAGCCATTGTCGTCCCGTAGTTCTTATACAGTAGATTGCATAAGGTATCAATCTTGCTCTCCTCAATGCCGAGCTTCTCAACCATATAATCTGAAACACAGGTTATATGGACTTAGCCAACATTTCCTATATATGATTATAACAACATCAAAAGAAGAGAACCAAAAAGATTTTGTATACCTCCAATATTCTTCCGGCAGTTGGTTGCGATGCCAGAACTCAAAGGATATAGAGTATCATCAAGGTCTACATAATAAGAAACAGGAACAAGATTAAAACTTCCCCTAAACTTGCTGAATATTAGGGATAAAACTTTTATAAGAACTGTACGATAATGCATACCAAAGAGAAGGCAATCATATTTTGGCCTCTGAACTTGTTGGTATTCCATCTTGGTCTATAAAACCTTCACCAAAAACAAAAAAACACCCAAATGTCAAAAATTAAGATAAAAGAAAGTTACAAATTCTATTACCAATCAAATCAATTATGCACTCATAACCCTTTTGGGATCGGATGTATTATTTGAGAATAACACAAATCCCAAAATCTAAAAAAGTTCGAATCTTTAAGCTTCTACCACCAAAATCCCAAGAAATTTATCAACAAGTCCAAGCAAAGTTATCAACTTTGTAAAACTTCCACGGCCATGGAATGATGGAAACTAAACGTACCGGATTCAAGCAGCCGAGAGATCTCAACGCAATGCCGAAGCAACCGAGAGAGATCTCCGGCGAAATCTAGCGTTTTCTGAATAGGAGGAGAGGAATAGATTATAGAGGCGATCAAAGGCGAAGGCGAAGGGAAGGGGGAAGAGGAGTGAAAGGAGGGCATGGGTTTAAATAGGCAAGCCGTTGCCCCCACTAACCCCAATTTGGCCAATTAATTAATCACACATTAGTTTAATCTTATCGTTATATTAATGGATATTTAATTAATTTAGGGAAGAGTTGGCAGAAGGAGCTGTTCGGATCCAACATTGCCAGCTGTCAGCTTGTCATTAGCTGGATGATATCTTCTCGGTGCCCCAATCAGCACGCCCTTCCGATTCGCATTTTCCCGAAATACCCCTCTCGTGTGAACGCATTCTAACAGTGTCACCGCCGTTACAAAATTGGTCCAGGGAGTTTATAATTGACCATCAAACCAAGTCATGTTTATTAAGCACTACCAAACCATTAGCTGTTTATTAATTAGCCTAACGTTTGATTTAGGAACGAGTCAAATGCACCGTGCAATTGACTATCCTTGTTATTATTATTATTATTATTATTATTATATGTTGGAATAAATTTTGTATGCAAATAAAAAATAAAAATATTAATAATAAAAAAAATTCATTCAAAAGCTCGAAAACTAAATATGAGGTCAATCTTCGAGACCTGTTCTAAGTCGTTCTTCAAAGTTAACTACACTGTCGAGTCATCAACCGAATCGAGTTAAGCCACTAAATAATTCAGTGATAATATTATTTGGAATTGGAGTCAAATCCATAACCTTCTTGATTATGGAGAAGACACGTATAAACTCTACTAGGATTGGTTAGTGGTAGGTAAAATTAGATGGTATTAGTGAGGCAATAATTGAGGAATTATTCAGGCTGTGGATTCTCAAAAAATCGGGTGTAGTAAATTAGGTACACAGACAGGGGGATCGTAATTAACTCAAAAATTGGGATAAGAAATGGTTCCTAATGATTTGGATGTGGTTCTTGGTTGTACAAAGTTCCAATCATCTGGGTTCCCAGAATATGTACCAATAATTGATGCATAAAGTCTAGGTTGTCATATATATTAATGGAAGACGACGTGGCAGATGGGTGTTGGCCGTGGGGATCAAAGTGGAGAAGTACACGTGGCATGCATGGCTAGTAGTAGTGAATAAGTGGACTCAAATTCCATGTCGCCGGCCACTATCACCTCTCATCTTTTAATAGGTGGTTTGAATTCTCTTGCAATAATCCATGGCTATCAAAGAAAGCACTACAAGTGGCTCTAAATATCCCCCCAATAATAAATCTAAAATTTTAGACACGAATGTATCATAAAGTTTTAGGATTAGCAGAGCTTCACATGATTCATAATCTTAAGGGTTTATGATCACTAATTAGAGTCCATTGCATGACGACACGTGGTTGCCCTTTTCCACACTTCACTTGTGCTTACGTGTGGGCTGACGTCAATATGAAGTATGGCTTAATGACAACCCCCTCATAATATTTTACTAATAACTTTGGAAGTAGTAGTAGTAGTAGTAGCAAAAGAAATATATATTTGGAGTCAAAATTTGAAATTTTCATTATATATATATATATATATGCATGTATGTTATGCATTATGTATAATTTTTATTGATTTATTGAGGTGTTGGTGGTTGTGGAGTTGTATGATTGACGAGATAAGATCGAGTTATTATTAAGAAATAGTTAGATGACAAAAAAAAATTATTGCCACTAAGTGTGCTCCTATAATTAAAGATAAGGATCACAATTATTATAATAGTGTAATTTGCAATCATTGCATAGTAGTAACTAATTTGGAAAACACTAGATTTCCACAGTATTGGGGAAGCTTATAGAAGAAGTACAAGAATTAACAATTAATATTTTACAAAGATATGATCAAACATTAGTCCTTCACAGTTAATTTAACTCATATATATATATATATATATATATATATATATGAGTTAATTTCCACCATCAAATGAGCTGTTTCAGATGCAACAAAGGCTGGTACATGATGATGATGGCCCATTAATTCTAACAACTTCTGAGACACTTATCCTTGCTGTTGAGAAACTAAAGCTAGCAAAGCTCCGCAGAATGGAAAACATAGGATTGATCATAGGAATGAATTAGAGAGGACCAGTGAGCAATTCCAGACATCATGATAGTGATGCCATCCTCTAAAGGCTTGTGCGAATATGTGATACTTAGTCTTCATTGGGTGGAGATGGGCAATCATGCATTAGTTGTGTGCATATATATATATATATATATATATATATGGTCACACATTCTTTGGACAACAACTCGTTTTCCTGGTTGATTTGTCTTAAGAATGGAGATGAAAAGATTCAGGTTGGTGAGAAAGGTCTATCAGATTCATAGGCAATCATATGGATGGCATAAAATTATAAGCTCGACTGCTATGTGCTGTCTTAAAGCTGGCTAGGCTTATGATTAATAAGATGTAATACTATTCGGATCCGAATAAACCAAACCCGACTATTCCCCGATTTCCTCTCTCTCTCTCTCTCTCTCTCTCTCGGATCCGAAAACAAACACCTTGGCCGCAAGTCATGCCCTTCTCCCTCGTCTCAATCCTCTTTTCCTGGCAATCTTTTTGGGTTAATTAATTGTAGGCGGAATGCGGAATTGATGGTGGGGTGGGCTTTGAGGAGAGTGCGCAGACTACGTGAATAAGGTCAGGAAAAGCTGACTCCTTTTTTAAGTAATTTTTAGATGTTTACTCCAATTGAGAATAACGTGTAGCATTGTTGAATGCATGATCATTGATGAATGTGGAATTAAGTTAGTGTACTAATACCACAAAATTCTCCTCTTTAAGAGAGTGTCTTGGGATATAGATATATGCTAAATTCTTCTCTTTATTCTGATGAGAAATTAGATAGAAATAGGTATGTGCAATCTACTTCGCTTTCAGATAGAAGAAGTGGTGTTCTCTGTCACTAGATCTTTTTCTTTAGGAGATTTAGAGCTCGGAGTTCTTTGTTGTTCCCTTTTCAGTTTTCCTTCCTTTGTTTCCTTCTTTCATATGCTTTTGCTTGTAGATATTCAAGGTACTTTGCCAGAGGAACTTTCTCCTGGACCATAACCTTATCTAATGGACATCATTGTGTAGTATGTGATTGGGAAATTGTGTTGGTCGAGCTTTCTCGGTTCTGTGATTTAAATCCTGCCTAGGAGTTGTACATTTAGTCACTGAATGAGATGTCGTAACAGAAAGATTAGGTCAACCATGGCTGTAAAGCTGGTAGATTGGTAATAGTATCATTTAGTCATTGAATGTAGGAGGATTATATAGTTCCCCCTCGCTTGAGCTTGCAGTTTTGGAGGCTAGAACTCTGAAATCTAGAAAAGAAAGCCAAATTGAAGGTGCCCAGAAGTCACAAAATACCAGCTTCTAGTAATGTACATATGATAATAATGAACATATGTAACATACAGATTACAGCACTCTGTACTCATACATCCTTACGTATACTTTTATCTTCCTCATGGTGTAATAAAGATGGGGGGGTGGGATGGTATCCTTCTTTTATTGTTGCAATTCTGACTCGCTACTTCTGTAGTGTAGAATTGCTATTGTTTCTGCTAGTCTTCAACTTGTATAGTTCTAGTGCTAGTCCTTGTTCCTAGAATGTGTCCTCTCAGATAATGTTTGACAGAATGCTCAAATCTATGTAAGGAGTGCCGGGAGTCCATGAGAATGAGGAATAGGAAGGAGAGGATGCTTGAGACGACGAGTAAGGATCAAGCGAAGAGGTTGTCGAGCTGCATGGTTTTCTGACCAGCAAGGGCACAATATCTTCTAAAAGCCCTTGTGGGCTATGGCTATTGTCTTCAAGAAGCTCATACTGCATAGTGTCCAAGGTGTCATCTCTGTTAACTGGATTTAGCACAACCTCCTCCAGGAGGTAATTCCCTTGTGGGCTTCCCTCTCCGCCAAGTTGTGGCTGTGACTTGTTCAACATTATAGTTGGTGAGCTCTGCATTGAGGGTTCCTTAGGCAGGCCATCAGAAATTTGATCCTCATGGCCTATCGGGTTGATTCTGGGTTTCTTAGGAAGATTAAATCCTGTGTTAGAGTTCTCGTGGGGCTTAGACAGAAGGAAATGGGAGTAGGTATAATGTAGATGGAGGCCTTCGTAAGTGACGATGAGTGTCTCTGGATCTTCCGTCGATCTCTCCACTTGTTTCTTGGCGTTGCAGCGTGGATTGGTGCATCTGTAATAACTCCTATACCCAGACAAGAAAAACATCAGATAAGATGAAGAGTTGAAGGTACGCTCTTTCTTGCTATGAAAGTTAATTCGATTGGGATTAACTATAAGAAATCAGAAGATGGTTTTTGTTCCACTGGAAATATTCTGATGTGCTATATAAATATTAGCTTCTAGGTTTCAGTAAGTATACAGAAATAGAAGGTGGGAGCATTAATTCTTCTTTAGTTGCCATCTTCATGCACAACAACATATTTGTATAGAGTGGAATTGAGAGCACGCATTTAGAAGTTAGAACAGACTGGAGTATTAATTCAGGAGGATGGTGGGGTGCACCTTATTGATTGTTTTACCCACATGAAGGGAAGTATTTGAGAGGAAGTTATGCATTCAAACGGGAAGAAGAGTCATTTCATTCTTGTTGCACCTACCTGTGCATTTCTACCATGGAACTTTAGATGCAACCTTTAATGCTCATAGTATCTCTGAGAATACGAGGTGCTGAAGAAGGAAAAACTAAGCAACACAGAGGGGATGGGATTCTTTTTATAGTTCACTGACAGTTGCAGTTATAGCCTTTCTTCTCCTTGGGACTCTTAATGGGTGAATTGGGACATCTAAGTTATTTGAAATCTGGAACAACCTCACAGTATGATAGTACTGAGAAGTGAGAATTGAAATTATTTGAAGAGTAATCATGTAGTTATGTTGATTTTAAAACCCAATTAGTCAGGTATGTTGTAATCTACCGTGTTTCTCTTTCCACTCTAGGATCATTAAAGAAAATCAAGTGTGTCACATCTTTTAGCTGAACGAAAGCATAGAAAGAATATGCGTTAGTGACTTATGCAACTGTAGATGATTTCGAACATAGTAAAAAAGAGTTTGTATGACATGCCAGATGAAAGTCTTAAACTAACATGGATGAAGAAAATGACCTTGGATTAGGGCTGTTCTTGATCGATTTCTGCCCATACTTTCTCCACTTATAGCCATCATCAGTGAGCCCATTACCACAGGTCTTGATCTTTAGTGTATATTTATTGTCGATCTTGGTCAATCCCTTCTCCGGTAAAGATACTCTGCAAACAGAAACAATTAGAACTACGGCAATCAATGTATTACTTGTCTTCGTCGCAATCAGAGGATGCTCAAACAAGAAAGTTTTACAAACTTACGAGGGTCGAGAACCGGGCTGGCCGTCTGAGTCATTGATCTGCCATGTAAATGATAGTGCACTCTCTATATCACCTATAGTTGGACCTGAGTAGACAGTGGAGATAAGCTTGTTCATCAAAGATTCGCGATCTGCAACCTCTGGTGAGAGGAAGAGAGATGTCGTATCATCGTCGAGGAACTCTCTCATGAGCTCTTCCTCCAACCCCTCCAGCCAAATTGACCTCTGACTCATCCAACTTTCTCAATAAACTTGATACAGAGAAGAAGGTTTAGGAAGAGTAGATTGGAGCACAAGGGAGGAGACAAAGGGATAAGAGTAGTTTCTGAATACTTCATGCAATTCGGAGCATTTTATAGCATCAGTCCAAGAAAGAGAAAATTTTCACCATCTCAGTTACCAACATACCCTCGTGATAATTAATGTGTGACCTCTATCAGAGAATCATATATAGCTATCTATTTTTACCAAAGTGTTATTCTTTATTATGGCCGGTTTACCTCTAGTAGACCAAAACCACCTGGAAACACCACCTGTTCAACTAAGGCAATTGTCAACCACTAAAGTGTGTGTGTGTGTTAAGCCTCTGCATCAACTAAGGATAGACCTTTCAACTAATGCATGTACTCTTCCATTGTTAATCTCTGCATCAACTAACTGCTATCCAGATTTAGTGCAATAGCTTGTAGTGTGGATTAAGATGCATTTCTGAGGAACATTCCCTAAACTCGGTATGTGTCTCTTTCCAATCAAGCAACCACCACACTAGACCTCTTAATATTAATTGAGCGGCCTCATTACCTAACCATCTATCTTCCTTTTACTATTACATTGGGGTTGACTTTGAGGTGGAGGGGGGGGTAAAGAACAAGGATGGAAAATGTTGAGGGAAAAAACAAAAGTAATTAAAGAGGAGAAGAGAGAGGGGAAGAGGACAAGGGGTTGACCAGCAGTAATGGTGGGGATGAGATGAGATGAGATGAGGGTTTAGGGGTTGTGGAGGAGGCGGAGATAAAAAGGAAGAGAGTCAGCGGGTGTTGGATTCGGTACGAGCAACGGGTGATTGGAAGGGATAGGAGGTCAACGAAGAGGTGGGTCCTGGCGTGCTGTTTGCTTTAGGTGGCAATTGCATGCACCTTGTCGGCTCGTGTCACGAGTTACTTATGAAGCAGTTGGCCATGTCTGATGTCTACCCACAAAGATCCATTCCCTTATAGCCTGCGTGTGCATGAGACACTACTAATATATATTTCTTCTACTTACTTTGGCTAATACAAAGCAACTAGGGAACATAAGAGAAGAGAAGAGATAGAGAGATCTGTATCGCATTTCTTCATTTTTAATCCTCTTTTAATTTCCCGTGATTTGAGACCAACCAATACCATCAACTCAATAGGTACTCTATATTTTGGCATCACGAGTCACAAATTTCCTATTTTCTTCCCTTTAATCTGCATGAGGTAACGCATGCCATTGGATTCTTGGACACTTCTCACCGACATGCATGCGGTAGAATAATCCTTTTTTTTTTTTTCTTTAAAACAAATTAGTTTCAATCATTTGCCCAATTCTAGCTTCCACATCCGTAGAGCTTTTTGGGGTTATTTAGTGTGAGAGGCCCCACTGTGATGCACGTGAATGAGGAGTAGACTACTCCTAGATTTAATGGTGAACGATCATCACAATGGGTGTGGACTGTGGACTTAAGTCAACAGAAGTAAACATAAGCTGGTCTAATTCGATCTCCATCGGTTAGTTGGACTCCAAAAAAGCCCATTAATTGAGAGATGGAACTATGGATCTAGTAGTATAGCCCAGACCAGACCAGACCAGACCAGACCAGCCCAGCCCAGCCCAGCAGCCCAAAGGATATGCATGGCAGGTACGATTCAGGTAACCCCATTTTACACAACGGACAGACATCGTCGTTGTGGCCAGTGGCCGCCTTGGAATTATCAGGTAGCCCCCACCTGAGATTAAAGTAGATATCTAGAAATCTCTGTCTTGATGTGTCTGAGCTGGAAGGTGAGGTAAGCAAAGGTACCCCCTCGGGCTTTACTTTTGTTTCTAGTACCGAGAGAGGGATTAGAGAGGGGGTGGTAATGATGTCCGCTTAGACGACGTGGCTCTAAAAGTGTTGCATCCAAGACACCCAGAAAATAAGTGCTGACTTGACATGTTGGCATCGACGTCGAATAGACGGATGGATGGATGGATGGATGGATGACTCATCACTACAGCGAATCCTACCCACGAATTGAACTAGCTTCTTAAACTATATTATATTTAATTTGCATATATTTAGTTTTGATAGAAATATGCTATTCTATGCTTGTAGAGGAGAATAGAGATAACAAAGCAAAGCGTAGCTTTGAGTTTTGGCGGTTTGGGTTGTCAACTCCTCGCAGGTTAGAATGCTTGTAGGAAACGCAACAGTTACCATATATTTTATTTACAAGGAGTAGGGTTAGGGGTCTTGGAGACTGGACTGCCCTATACCTTCTTCACTTTCTCCTTCTTCAACTCTCACCTTTCCCTCAACGGAAAGTTCTCTTACGCATACATTTATGTGTATATCGCCGACCCACTATACAATTTAATCCTCTTCTCTCTCTCTCTCTCTCTCTCTCTCTCTATATATATATTTATATATAATTTATATATGAATAATATGTGTCTTTGTTTCTCTCGTTTTCTGCATTTAAATTTTTGGTGATCCTTGGACGTCTGTAGCAAGTGGCCGAGGTCAGCAAGAAGTAAAAGTCTTTGGTTTTTTTGGGTACCATGGATTGCGATGTATAACTGTTGCTGTTGAGTGTACTATATTTCTCTGACAACCCCTCCCTCACCCTCCTCTCTTTCTCTCTAGAAAGTTATCCCCACCACCTTATATTGGCCTTAACACCTACCTATATTTATACCCTGCTCTCCTCCCTCTTAAGTTCAAACCCACCATTCTCATGCATGCCTTCTCCTTCTAGTTCATGCTCTCCTATGAGAAACGTGCATTTTTTTTTAACCATCTTCTTTGTTTACCCACATGACCGAGCTATCTTTGCTCTCCACCACTTATCATTCTTTGCCTACACGTAATGTTGGTCCTCTTTCCTTAGTCAGGTCAGTTTTCCAGTACTTTAGTTGTCGTCGATGGAAGAACAAGGCACAAGGCACAAGCCAGTCATTGTTTTCTGCTGCGGCAGCATCAAGATTCACAAGCTCTTGCCGAAGAAAGTCTCACATTCTATCTGATCTTATCCGGCACTCAGTCAGAGATGGATACTGAGAAAAGAAATTTGAGAATCTTGATGATGCTGCATCAGCAATAAATGACTATGTAATGTAGAACGATACAGTTCTAATGCATGCTTATGGAGCTTCCACATAAAAGATGCGCACAGGTGAGGAAATACCCTCAACTCCTCGCATTCTTCTCCTTCTCTCATGCTAATTTACCTCAGATGATCTCTTCTTTTTTCTTTTTTTTTGGAGTACCGCACGATTATTAAAGCACCTGTACTGACTGGGCTAGCTCTTGAGCAGTGTGGCCCGTCGCGCTAAGCTGCTGTACGTAATGGAATATCCGAGCAAAACGAGGCACATGTTTGTTTCTTATTATTGTTATTACTATTGTTGTTTATAATAATATTATTTTGGAGGCATCTTTTTTATTTTATTCTATTTGACATTTGGATGCATGCATATAGCCCATATAGGAATAAAGAAGGATCTAATTCCGTAGATCTCTTTGTAGACGGCAGCTTTTCTCTTCTCTGGGTCGCACGTTGCAGGAAAAGCAATCATCATGGCTCAATTTTATTTCCCCGTACCCTGGATTCATGGGCTTGTCTGCTTGTTTCTTGGGTGTTTTTCTGATTTATTATTATTATTATTATTATTTCTGTGAGTCTTTTGTGCTATCTCTTCTTGGCATTTTATTTTATTTTATTTGTGAGTGTAAATTAAGTTTGCTCAGTTTGACAACATGTTTCATTGTTGTGATGTGGATCTAAGTTGGATAAGTAATGCTGCAGAAAAATAAATGAAAAGTTTTGGCTTTTCTACAATCAAAATTTCTTTCTAAGATGTGTGTGTGTGTGTGTGTGAGTACTGAGTAGAAGCAACATCCTTGTGAGCGTGAATATTCTTAGATGGGCCGAAATATGTGATGATTTTGGATGCTTCCTCTAAACCATATTACTCGGCCCACTAGAGCCCAAAACAGAGGATTAATTTGACTTTATAAGAATAAAAAGTACCTGCCACCTAATAAGGTTGGTACTCCTGATACTAATCATATACTTTGTCTTTCTCGTGTACGGGCACAATTATCACGTGGGGAGCTACGCCATGATAATTAGATGTCACCTTTTTCTACCAATTAATGTTAATTAGCCCCTAATTGTCCTTAACGTACTATTGCATGATTGGAAATCGTGTCATCCTGTCGAGATTTTGACTGGTCAACCAATCAATCCAATTCAATCCAATCCAATCGATCGAATCCTCTTTTTTATTCTTAATTTCCTCCATCAACCCGTTTGCATGGTAAAAGACACGTGGTGGTAGGGACAACGGGCAGTGGCCTTTTCCCACCGTCTGATTACGACACCACGTGGAACTGTCCCTGTACAGGCTTCGCACCCCCCCCCCACCCCAACCCCCATCTCTAGAATACACAGATGGAAAGCGGACGTCTCTTCGAGTCGGCGATCTGCCACGTTCAGATCTCCTCATCCGTTGACGGTTGACCGATGCGGTCCAACTTGGGCCCACGTCGCTCAGCTAATGGGTGGGGCCCTATGCACAGTGAAATTGATATAATTGGGGTACGACTCCCGTCGTTTTAACACGGCAGCAATCATGCATACATATATATATATATATATATATATATACTTTGGACGGTTCGTCTTTGAACACCTTGATACCGTATTCGCCACACCTCACTCTAGTTATCATCTTTTCTTAAGATTTATATTTATTTTATTTTATTTCTCTTTTTTTTTTCTGCAGGAAAAAAGAAAATTGTGATTATTTATTATCGAAAATAGAGTTGATGAAAATTTCACATGGGCTGTGTGTTTGTGGTCCATTTTGATGGATTCATGAAAGAAATAAAACGTGAAGCTTTGTGGGGGGAATCCATTTGGGCTGAGGCACGTGGCGCGGCGCGAAGGCCCACCATCGATGGCCCATTTGAATAATGCTTGCATAATTAATAATATTGCTTCGTTGTGAAACAACCACAAGTACGATTCCAGTATTAATTCTCCTCCTCCAATTTCATCTTATAAATACCAAAACCCACCCCCTCCACTTCCCCATCTCATCTCATCTTTTCTCATCTTAATCACCTATCTCCAATCCACCCAAACCCAAACCCAAAAATCTCTATATACCTCAGATGGAGGTGTACACGGATGAGAAGTGGAAGCTATCGAAGAAGGGGAGCAGGAGAGAACTGAAGAGTAGTAGGATTAGTACGAGTCCAAGGCCTTTCTCTAGGAGATGCTCATGCCTTATTAAGGAGCAGAAGGCTCGGTTTTATATCATGCGACGCTGCGTTACCATGCTAATTTGTTGGAGAGATTACCCTTAATTTGCAATTTTTTTTATTACTTTCTTGTATATCTTTAACTTTTAACTTTCCTTCTTTGACTCTCTCTCTCTCTCTTGTAACTTGTAAGGGAGGAGCATATATATATATATATAGGAGATGGATATTTTATGTCTTATTTTAGGTCAATTTTATCTACATTGGTGAGCATAGTGTAATGGTGATGATGATAGTATTCAGCATTACAACCTACATTATTGCTTTCTTGTTATTTATTAAAGTGTACGATGTAATAGCCTCTGTCACTGTACAATATGCATTATGGAATCAAAACAGCGTGAGGGTTGCTTGCAGTGGTATTGAGAAGATATATGGATTGAAAAGAAAAAAAAAAACAAGTTATTGTCTTTGTTACGATTAGTACTTTGGATCTCGGTAAACATCTCCTAAAATAACAATTAGTAGAATTGACGTGGGATAAAGGCCTCAAGGGGGACCAGTAATACATTAATTCAGCCATAAAGTTCATGGAACCGAGCATCCTAAAGTTATCTTCTGGAGAGCAAAGTGCATTACTTGCATCATTCTCTTCATACAAATGTCAAAAAAGGAGAGGGAGAAAAAGAAGAGAGGGACATATATTACTGCTTAAAACTCTCCCAAAGTATACACCATATATTTACTATTCCACACAAGATTCTTGTTTCTCATTCTTTTTTGCAATATAACTACTACATTAAAAATTCCTACAACTGATAAGAAAGACATGGGGGAGGGGGGCACCAAGTAAGAATCAGATGCTTTTGGGGTCCAGAAGGAGATAATTCGAATCCGCAAACTGTTCTCTGGAACTTGTCATTGACTAAACGGTATTAACAGGTCGCTAGACCATGTAGCAAGCATCTATTTCGCCATTACCGTTTCCCTGCCACACAGTAGCTGCCCTATGTTTACAGACGGGGCATGTACCTTGCTGGCGCAACCATGGATCGATGCAATTGGTGTGAAACTGGAAAGGAATGCAGAAAATCTTATTACTAATTAATCCTTCAAGAATGAAACAAATTTACAGTGTATAACAAACAGCAATAGAGGGTAAGTCAGAATAAAACATGATTTTAGCCATCGAGATATATTTCCGAAATCAAAACCTCAAAACTGAAAAGATAATCCTCACTTTTTTTTTTTTTCGTATGAGTTCATAAGTTATAGAACATAGGAGTATCTAACAAAATGTAAAAGTTGAAACAGAGTTACTACCAATGCAAAGGTAAAAAGATGATGACCTATACATAAGGGAGATTCAGAATACTGAACAGGAAATACAATATGATATATCTAAGATGACAGAATTGTGGTGAAATACTCTCCTACTAATGTATCAAATGAACATCTTATTGTTGAACTTATGCCAATGTGCTTTGCATGCACTGCCGTAGATCATGATCAACAATGTGTTTTCTCCTGAACAGTAATTACCTGGTGCAAGCATGGTAAACTTCTTATTACTTCTCCCACATTGACTTGCTCCAAGCAAACGCTGCATGTCAGTTCATCTTCTGAGGTTTTGCTAGTCCCATCTACTCTGCTACTATCTTGCCTTTTCTGCTCAGCAGAAAGGGAACAGATAAGAGAAGTGCTTCATTAAAAAATAAGGACTACACTGGATTCACTTTGCTGAGTTGACAACAGCCAATTTATACATAGGTGCCACATTAAAAAGCAAGTGAATAACCGAAGGATAAGTTCCATAAAATAATAGTTATACAGTTGGAAAGACAAAATGATAATCAGGGAAAAGGAAAAGAACAACAATAAAGATTCTTCTCTCTATTTATACAGTACTCATTTTTTTTTATTTAAAAAAAGAAGAAAAAATTTCAAAGATCTCTACATATTTGGTACTAAGAGAACGATAATGATTTCCGAGCCCCATGTTCTACACATCCACAAGGAACAAGGAAAAAAAAATAATTCGTAGAGTACTTTAAGGAACTTATCAGTCACTGCAAGAAAAACCACCACATTTAAGAAATTCAGGATAGAGTGCTAAATGCTACCTCATTTGCAGATCCAGAAGATGATGATGATTGTGCCAGAGATGATCCACTGCTGCTGAAACAACAGATTCAAATGGAACTCTTATACAAACTACTTATTTCTTCAGTAAAATCCCAAGATTATATACAACTTTTGAAGGAAAAGAGTAAGTCAATTTCATTGCTCAACATGCTAAAGCAAGGAAATAAATCAATAACATTAGAAAAAATGCTAAAGCAAGAAAGAGAGTTCTATCTTGCCTTTGTCGGGTAGAGGCAATTCCTTGGAGTGGCTGAACTTTGTATTTATGAACAGGCAAAGCATTTATCTCTTCCTCGCTCATAGAAGGAGCACATGGACTGTTGTCAGAGTCTAAGGCTCTCAAGGCATCATAATCTGCAAGAAAATAAGGCAACTGAAGGGGTTAATCCAATAGAAGAAATCCAATCCATGTTGATCCAAATAGTAAAAATCTATAGAACACCATAACCTAAATCATCAAACTCCCGGTCTAAAAGTGCGAGTTGGAGTCTAAGGGTTTGTAACCGCCCTCTTGTTGCGAAGGATATAGATGGCGGCACATGCAACCGAAGCTCAGTATGCCCAAGCAAACCGCTAGCAGCATGAGCTTGAGCTTGCGCTTGAAGTTGCTGACACGTAGCATACATCCTAAGGCTAGTCGCCATTAGAAACACACCCAAAACTAGCCAAAGCTACAAGAACATACATCTTAATCACAATTTTAGAACATAAATATTGAGCAACATCTGAAATCTGCTGTGACAAATAAGTACCAGAAAGTTTGGCGACATCTGATGAGAGTTCAGAATCACGAATAGCATGAGAACTGCCAAAAGGTAATGTTCAACAACAGTAACCAGAAAAATTTAAGCAGAGGTTAGAGGGAAAAAGAAAAGGCAATCATTTATATTTCATAGCTCAGAGATTTCACCTGTGACAAGAAACGCCATAGAATTGGAATTAACTGGCCGACCTCCTCCTGCATGTATTCGCTATGTACCCAGAAAGAAAATTACTCATAATTCATATAATCTAGCATCAAAATGGCAACTTTGTAAGTATGCAGAAGAATTAAATACCATGGTGCGCCTCTCCGGGATAAACCCCGGGAACCCACTTTCGATATCACCCCTGCTTCCCCGGAAAACGAAGCTCATGGTGACAAATGGTACCAAAATAAAAAATACTTTTTGCTCTTTGGGGTAGCTGAGAATTCAACAGCCATGGAGAAATTTCATTAACATTACGATAGAAGGAATTTAAAAAGAAGGCATCTTTCAGCGAATTTTACCATGGAAAACGAATCCTCTAACTAAAATTCTAATTAGAAATCAGACGATTCCAGGCAACTCCAAAGTATGTCTAGCTTCTCCACTATTCAGAATTTCCCAGCAAAAACCCAGAAACATCGGTTATCAGGGGAAAACAATAACATCCCTTTCGAATTCGATCAACCACGGAAACGTAAGATTTACGAGAATTCGAAATAGCAGAGAGACTTACCAATTGCGAGGCAACAGACGACTTCTCAGAGGAACATTTTTCACCTTTACGTTCCAAAAATAAAAGGAAAAGTCTTCGTATGGTCACGAGAGAGAGAGAGAGAGAGAGGTGAAAAGAAAAGAAGAATAAAAGAGGTTGTGCAGGTGTCCCTGCAGTACAATCTAAGGTTTCAGATTCGGAAACATGAGGTGGAGTTATCCAGATAATTCAAAACCGTTAATAATAACGAGAATTGGAACGAGTAGTTGGGTGTGGTTTAACCGCCGCACCTGTCACTTCCATTAGCATCAATCAACCAGAATTAGCATCACTTGTTGGAATTAAAGACTTCGGATTAAACCACAATTAAATCCTACTACTAATAAGCTTGTAACGAATTGTAGCCAACCAGCCATATGCTTGCTTGTAATTCACACATATTAATTATGTTGTTAGCCTTGTGGCAACCCATAATGCCACTAGTACTATACTCGTAAAATTTACAAAAAACTATAATCCTAGATTAGTAGTAGTCCAATTACAAGGTAATGACATAAAACTAGTGGCATTTAGAGATGGAGACCGAGTCGTTCGGTGGCCAAATCGCACCTAACGGGTGCGAACCCGACCCGACCATTCTCGAGATCGTACTCGACCCAAACGTTTTGCTGGTGGTGGTGCCCGATAATGTACGCCGAGAGGGGCACCAGATCCGAGTTCCCGAACGTGAAGCACCATACCGCGTCCCCGCCTCTCCTCTCGCCTTCTACCCGATATAGTAACCGGTCGCTGGTGACTATCACCTCTGCCCCGCGGAGCACGAGAACCACCGCCGGCAACCTCACCGTGGGCGGCTCCTTGTCGTTTGGTACTTTGAAGCAGAGGTCAAAGGCGCCCTGGAAGACGAAGTCGGGCTCGTCGAGAACGGGAAGGATTCCTTTCGTCTGTTTTAAAAATTCGATTTTGAGAGCGGTGTAGGCTTCCCCGAGGAGGAAGGTGAACTGGGTCCCGGAGTCGACCATGGTTTGGCCGGCGCCGGTGTGGTCGGGGACGAGGACGGACTTGGGGATGGGGAGGAGGGTGGAGGAGACGCGGATGCCTTCCAATTGGATGGAGTAGGCGACGCGATCGAAGTAAGGGAGGGGAAGAGAGATTTGGATGAGCGGGGTGTAGTTTAGGCTCAGTCTTAGACCGCTGGCGGCGGTGGTAACGTCGCCGAGGACGAGGACGCCGGAGTCGTCGCGGTCGGAGATGCAGTAGGAGAAGCGGGTGGTTCGAGTCTGGGTGACGAAGGAGAGGGCCCCGCGGTTCATGCCCAATAACCCAGAGGTGGAGGCGGAGGCGGAGGCGGAGGTGGAGTCGAAGGCGGAGGAGACGCAGGCGAAGAGGGCGGATGGAAACGAAAGGGAACCGCCAAGGCGGAACGAGTCAGCGGCGAGGGAGCCGTCGTAGGAGGAGGCGTCGGCGTAGGACAGGGACACGTGGCACGCGCCCCTAGTGGACGGGTCGCAGGAAGGCGGGATTGGGAGGTCGCGCGCTTGGGATTGACAAGTTGGGGAAGAGCAGGGGAGAGGGCGGTAGGAGTAAGAGGCGTTCGGGTTGAAGGAGGAAGGAGAGGAGCCATTGCAGAGGAGCCATGAGAGCTCGCTTCCGGTGTCAAGGACCATGGATACGTTCTGAGGCGGCGTGCCCACGGAGATGGAGACCATGAGAGTGACATTGTGGTGGAAGAGGAGCTTGTTGGGTTGGCGTGGGATGGGCAAAGATTGCACCTTTTTGCTTCTTAGAGGCAAGATCAGGGGCTTAGCTTCTACCCCCAATTCAACAGAGGCGAGGAGGAGGAGAAGGAGGAGGAGGAGGAGGAGGTATCGAAGAGTAGGAGAAGAGAGAGGAAGTGCCATCTGGGTCTTGCTTGTTTGGAGTAATGGGGTTGAATGGAAGGGTAAAGATTTGAACTTGGAAAGGAGATGAAGTGAGATACCAGCATAGGACGAGGAGAGAAGAAAGAATAATAATAATAATAACAGCATAGGGAAGAGTGATGTGATGTGATATTTGGCAGGGCGGTTTGGTGGAGGTGAGTGAGGATCCAGAGGAGAAGAGAGGAGAAGAGAAGGGGTTGGTGAACTCTAGAGAGAGAGAGAGGGAGGGAGAGAGAGAGAGAGAGAGAGAGCTATCTCAGTTTACTGTGTGTGTCTGTGACTATTTTAAGTATTGACGTGCATTGAATATGTGGAAACAGATACTTATAATATATAGTAGACTAGTGCTAGATTTGATGATCTTTGTGTTAGGCAATGGTCTCGTTTGGATTAAGACCTTGCAATAAATACCAAGTGATGACCTTGCAGTGAAAAATAAAATTAAAAAAATAATAATAAAAAGAAGAAGAAGAAGAAGAAGAAGATTGGATGGTGATGGGCATCAAAAATCTCCATGCCAGAAGCAAGGCATCCTTAACAAGAAGAAGAACAACAAGGCATATGACTGATGACTCCCACATTACTCCCATGTACACTCTCATGTGCCATGCCAAACCTTAATTGTAGGAAGCTATAAAAACCATGTGTCAAAATCCCATTCGTGGCTCCACTGTCCGGTGTTACTAGTGCAACTCGAGATCACGGTAAAGCTGTCTCGCACTGCATCTGAATCTGGGCAAGGCTTAAATTTTCCAGTTTAGCGACATTGCCAATCTCAGTGGGCCATTTTTAGACGATAAAAACATATGCCCCTTAATCTAAAACCCTAAACCCAATCAATCTCCAACAGAGTCCTCATTATCGATATTGTCAACCATCCTCTCCAATGGACCCAAGTTTCTACCAACGATAATATTATAATCAATTTGTACATGCATTGCAGCTGGCTCTATTAGATTTGGGAAATCACAACGTACCATTAATAATCCCAAAATTTTGAACAGAGAAACAGAGAGAGAGAGAGAGAGAGAGAGAGAGCTAATTCTTCAATGTATGTACATTGTACAAACAAGAGAGTGGCGTAATACAACTCCGGAAAACACGGAGAATCGTGGAGCATTCACAAATATAATAAAATCAATTAAAGTTAGAACAGACGCCACATTCCAGTCCTCTATAAGTGGACTATAAAACATCACCTCCCATGTGGAGTTCGTTTAGAGAGAGATATGTTCGCTGTATTGGATGCACCATGCGATGGGGCATTCAAGAGTTGCGTTAATTCCTACGGAGTTGTATCTTTGTGGGGACTGAAACGATAACTTTTATTAACTCCTTTTGTAATAACTAAGCTTTGTCTCATTACAAGGTTAAAAAGCTTCACTTCGAGGATGTCGGTTGCCTGTCTTCTGCTACATAGAGCAAAAGAAACAACTTTTCTTGAGTGTTTTAAGATCTGCCACATACTTTCGACACTCTTAACTATGTAAGGATTATATATTATATAAAGTTGCCACAACTTCAATATATACTGCAGTTGGCCTTCAGCATTGGCAACAATGTGATGGGATGGATTGATATCCCCACATAGCACGTTGAAACAGAAGAAAAGTGAAAAAGTTTTCTCTTTCTTCCTTCCAATGAATGATGATCAGACACAATCGAAGCTGAAAGGGAGGAAAAAAAAGAAGCAGCACAATTGTCTACCTCATTGATGATGTGTGCATGCATAGTTGCACCCACACTAGTTGGTGGTTAACACGTCTGTGATCGCTTTGCCACCAAAAAGAGAGTCGAGAGCTCGGATCCATGCAATGCAATGCATTGGGACATATGGAATCATTTCTAATCCACGAGAGGGAGATGAGTTTGGTCCAAGTCCAGATTCTTCAGACATGGATTTCAGACCTATCTAATTGATTTAAGAGTAGGTATTTAAGTAGACTCGAAGAATAAAGTCCTTGCCTTTTATTCTGATGATATCTACAAGTTACATTCTGGTGAATTATAGCTCTCAAGGAGTGAAGAAAAAGAGGGGAAAAAAAATCTGTCTGATAGTTTACTCTAAAGCCGAAAAAACCAGAGACAGAAACAATTACTTCAGATGGTAAACTGTATCACAAAATACTTCTTAATTTGAGTACTATAACTGCCACTACCATTTTTCATCACATTACAAGAAGCTAAATCCACTTCTTCTGCTTGTGTAGGTACCTTTAAAACAACAAGGATAGGAAATGACTCCACCTGAGATCATAGAAGATTAAACAAAACAAAGTGTCTCCCAGATTGTCAAAGTGAGTAAGAAAGAGATCAGCCAAACTGAAGGGCACAAGAAATTAATAAATTTTGGAGCTACAAGGCATCAGATCATATGCAGAATCAGGTACTTCATTAAGGCCATGGCAGGACCACTGCAACCTCAGTTCACTGATAGAGTACCGCAGAAACTATTATTACAATCACACATTGAGACTTCTAATGTTTATGATTTGCGCAATCCATCCAGAATCTGTTAAGCAACCATCAGCAACATATAATTTTTGAAGCACTGGAGTTTCCAACTTCCAAGTAATGGATAATGAAGCTGCTGGGATTTAGTTGCATTAAGTTTTCATCAGATCCTTCCTGATTTGTCTTCAGATAATCCAGAGCTTAGCTACTCCACCAGCAATAATAATGAATAGTACATCCATAAACCAACAAGCATGTCTGTGCATAACCATTTAAGAAGAAGTTGGACCACCGCTTTGTCGGTAATATCCTCCCGCTACAGTGCTACCGATTCTGTAACCGTCCTCTGGGCATCAGAAGAATAAGATAAAACTGTTAGAGATTATGAAAGATACGCTATTTGTAAGAGAAAGAAGAGACTATTAGCAAAACAATTAACTTGAGATACAAAGCCCAGAATATAGAGCATGTGGGCCAATGTGCGAAGTTGCATTTAGTAATATTCACTTTGGTTGGAATCACCTAAATCTTTCTATTAGAAAGTGATTCACTACCAACTTATTAGCCCAATGTTAGCCTTTCTATACTGACCATTGATCTAGAATTTTACAAGAATCAACTCACCTTTTTGGAACACAAATATAAGTGAATTTGCACATGATGGAAAGGATCAAGTCTGAATCTACTTCCCTAGGTGTCTTGATGCATGTTCAACTGAACTTTGCCGCATAAAGTAATTTCTTTCAACTAAAGACTGTTGGTAGATATTAATTTTATCACATGGTAGATCCAATGAATAGATTGGATTTCTAGTTATGCAGCAGATTACACAGGATAGGCATGAGTACCACTATGAACTTTTCTCAGTCATATGAAATTTCTAACTCAAATTATTTTGTAAGTTTACCTATATTTTGTGAAAGGAATACTTCCACATACATGGTATGGTTTTATGTTGCTTTATTGCTAAGGCAAGAAAAATGTCAATAAGGCAGTCACAACACATATATTAGACAAACCAAATCTATACAGAAATTATAAGAATAAGTTGTCTGTACTGAATTGATGGTACCACAGACAGGAAAAAAAACATTCTGAAAATTATAACTCCTACCAACATTTATAAGTTAAACTGGTATTATAGAAGTCAAGAATTGATCATTACCAGGGTGGAAGACAAATTCTTAATATCTCGAACCAGATATCCAAAGTAACTAGGAAGCAACATAAATCAGTCCATTTCTGCCTATGGAACTGAATTAAAAAAGCAACAAGAATGCTAAAATAACATTCCAACTAAATAAGAAAATA
Organism: Typha angustifolia; assembly: GCF_048772165.1. Lineage (NCBI taxonomy): Eukaryota > Viridiplantae > Streptophyta > Magnoliopsida > Poales > Typhaceae > Typha > Typha angustifolia. Next base: position 283,865 of record NC_133252.1, on the reverse strand, counting down.
TAAAAAAACTCCTAAATGATTAATGCAGTTGGCTGATGTAGTTCAACCACCTGACAGGAAAACACACTATCTACCAGCAAAAAGGAGAAATGATCAGATAACTCCAATACCCAACAGAACATTGAAGTTATCCTACAGAGAAATAGGAGCTAGATATGATTAAGTAGAAGAAAAATCAATGAACATAACCATGAGATAATCATGTCAAGAATGATATTTTAGATGGTCCCATTTAAGTGTACGTGCTATATATTTTGAGATCAAAATCATATTGCAGATTTCCATGAGTTATGGATCTGGTGAACAAGCACATAACAGGAGACATATAATTAGGATTAAACTCATCTCTCTCTATGCTGAGAGTGATAGATCAAGAATTCTCTTAAACACAAAGTGATGTAGTAACTTTATTTATATCTGTGACTGGTTGAAACCCAGAATCTCACTATGAGACAAAAATCTAGCTATGTAGTATTTATGCACCTCTTATCTAACTCTGAGACACTTGAAGTTTGTGTTCCCACCAATGTACATGGTTAAGCTATGCAAGTATTTCACAAATACCAACAACAATGGCAAAGAGAACAAAATCGCCAAGATTCCTGGCATGGTTGAGAATCTCTATACCCCAACTCTATTACAGCACGTGTAATAAGTGATCCGTTATAGTGATTAACAAAATCACCAAGATTCCTGGCATGGATGAAGGAAATCTATGTACATGCAAAGGGAGAAAAGAAGTCTGTTCATCTAAATTGATCCATAGATAGAACACAAGTAGTGGAAATAAGAGAAACTTCAGTAAATATGAGAAGGATTGCATGAAATGTATAACGCAATCTGAATGGGCACATAAGTATGCGATGAATCATATGAAACTCTGAAAAAAGAAAAAGGAACTTGCAATAAGACAAGTATCATCCTAAACAAAAGGTCCATTGCAGAACTAAAGCTTCATCATCATCTTTCACAAGTAACTTGAAAAGGTTCCTAAAGAAGTTCTTATTAATGAATACAATTTGGGATAATGCCTCTTCTTTTCGGGTCTGTTCTATTTACAGTAGAAATTCAGGAAATGAACAAAAAAGAGATTCATCTTGTACACAGCCTCCATTTTCCTTTCTTACATGAGATAAAAGAACAGTAACAAGTCAAGGACTGATAGAGACCTGAACATAAAATGGAAATGGAATTTTCATATCTCGCCTAATCCACGTTTCACCTTCGTGAAGTCCTGCTAAAAACTGAACTTATCAAGGGCCTGAGTGAAGATGCCGACCTGGATAACGATCTCGACCTAGAAGAAGAGGAAGAAGATGGCAACTGCCTAAAACAAGCAAATAGATGGCGAAAAACACCACCAATCCCACCCCTCTCCCTTGATCGACTCCCTCTAGATGTCCACGAGATCCTCCTCGGCACACCGCTATCGTTAAACCCACCATCCATCTCAGTGTAAACAACCGGAAGCTCCCTTTCCCCTGCTCTCCTCCCTCCCGAGAACCTCCCAACTGCAAATCCACCGCCGGGAAGCCTCCAAATAGTTAATCCCACGGTCTCCTCCTCGTTCCCACCCACAGCTCCCTGCCCATCAACGTCCAATTCCGCTGCACCTCTCCGACCTTCATCTGTGGGCATCTCGTGGCGGCAAACTGGACATGAGTTCCTGAGTGAGAGCCATGGCAAAATGCAATCTTGGTGGTATAAGTGTTTGCAGGGCATCTCCCTGGTCTCCATCCCGAGCATGAAAGGCTCCTTGCAGACGGCACAGTGGAAGTCCATGCCGATGTGGTCGGCAGCGATCTCTATAGTCGGCATCGACTCAATAGCGGCCTTTGAAGCCGGCGGCTGCTCACATCCTCTTGCTGCCCCGAGTCCGTTGATCTCGAACTGCGCGAGTTGGTCGAGAAGCCGCTCGAATCCCGACCCCATCAAGAAATCCGACATGCTCTCAGGCAAAGGGCGGAGACCCGATCCGGCGCCGTCGTCGTAGTAGAGCTCAAAGCTACCTGCGGCGTCGCGATCCGCGGCCCGTCCACCACCGCCATTAGAGGGGCTGCGGAGGACGATGACCGGATTGAAAGGCGATCGCTCGCCGGAGGCGGTCCGGTTTCGGCTAAGCCTGAGGCCGGCGGTGTAAGGGGCCAGAGGAGAGGTGGCTCCGCCTGCGGTGACAGGAATACGGCGGCGACGGAGGTCGGTGGAGACCGTGGTTGGGCGAGGGGTGACGTCCACCTCCTCGAGGAAGCCGCCATCGCATTCGGGGCACACGATGACGTCCCGGGGCCAAACCCTAACGAACCGGCTGCAGTTGTAGCACCAGTACGACGCCGCCGTCGCCATCGGTGGAGAAGACGACGACATCGAGACCCTAAAAACTCAAGCTTTCTTCCCACCCAAATTGGCGAATAGATCTGAAAAAGGTACAGAAAAGTCCGATTTTTCTTGCCCGATTTCTTCGAACAATCCGATCACCGACAAAGATCTTTCCAAAATTTCCAACGAATTCCTTTTCCCCCTATCGAAGAAGAGACGAAACCCCAAGATCCGGTGAGAAATTTGGGGGACGATGGATGGAGAGAGAGGCGAGATGGGGAAGGGGGTTTTAATCCAGAGCGGCTGAACCGCGTGCGCAAGCATGGCGTATTTTAGACGCGAATGGCGTTAACGATGCGTCCACGTGGAGGGCTGGCATTGGTTGAAGTAAACGGCGTTAGCTTTGGCGGCGCGAACCAGTCCAAGTGCGGTCAAACTGGAGTACTAGAATCTAAGCCGAGCCGCGTCGACGGCGGGTTGATCTCTTGCCGGTCTTCGCCCTAAGACGGCGAAGTCCTCATTCCAAATTACCGTAATGCCCCTAATCATTAACAGATCTCCCACTCCAATCCCAGTATTTGTACCTCATCTCTCTATAAAAAATGAACAAACATAATCTTAAAATTAGATTTGAGCTTACACTGTTCGAACGCAAAGCTTCCTTAAGATCATGAAGGATAGAATGGTAAATGTGCTAGATTTTCCTGGTGTCGTGTTCGGACAGCCTGGCGCGGGTTTTGCGGCTCTGACTCCTCCGGACATGTCAGCACAAAAACTATGAATTGTAAAGTTAATCGCGGGTACAGCTCTACCAAAACGCAGTTTCCAGACACACCCAAAACCGCACACCATTAGGTGGTCACTCCCGAAGAGACCCTTACACCTAGTGCAATTGCGAGTCCCTATTCCGGTGCAGGTTGCATGATTATCATAATGCATAGGATAAAGCCACCTTAATGGGCGAAAGAGGCGTCGCAGCCTTTGGAACGGTGCCAGACTGATGGATGGGATCGTCTACAATACCAGCGTCCAGAAGCTACTACAATCGATTATTTGCCAATTTCTAACTGGATTTCGAAGCGAGTACTTGAAATCCGGACCTGCAGAAACCTGCAGAAGATCCGCTACCGGATTCCTTTCGTCGGAAGGTGAAGGAGACGTACGCTTTGCTTTAGGAGATGCCGGGGTTCTGCCCTCCACTAGCTATCTCTCACCATTCCAAAAAGGAGTATTCTTTTATTTTTCTCTTTAATTTTTTATTCTTCTTTTGTTTTCTTCCCCCCCTCCCCCTCCTTTTATGCATGAGGCTTTTCTTTTTCTTTTCCTTTTCTTTTTCTTTTTTCTTTTTTCTTTCTTTTTGCCCTTTGAGACAAGAGATAGTTGACTGCACTTGGGACCACGACGATGACACGTGTGAAGATGCTCACTACGAGGCACTCCATAACCTGAGTGCTAAGCATAGTCAAAATATGCATGGGTGATTGCTTCGTTTATTCGATCTATTGTGGTTTGTTCTGTTCTCCGTTTAAGGTTCTTATGCGATGCATTGGCTCTTGAACAATGCTTTAGTACAGTGGAACGATATAAGATATATAAGAACAATGACTTGGTACAGTGGAACGATGTAAAGATACATTGATTCTCTTATTCTTTAAAGACAGTGAATTAATCGTCCAGTCATGTGATTTAATTTATATGTACCGGAGAATATTTGTACCTAATTATTTGAATAATAAATGAAAGTGTAAATGATGGGTAAACTTAGGGTGCATGAAATCATGCTTGTCGTACAAAAATCCAACCTCTTGGTTCTTTCTGTGCTCCTGAATTTGCTGTAAATATACAAAAATTGTTCTTTACCATTTGATTCTTTAATTCAGACTCGGGTTTGTGGTTTTTGGGTTATCGTGTACGAATCCGCTTTAAAATCCGATAGGAAATGGGTCGGAGCCTAGCCTAGATGCTGCCCGCGAAACCTTCAAGAAGACTCCAGCGTTATCCTAACTATTCTCGCACCCCTATTCCCCCTCCTCTCCCTTCCCCTGGTGCGTTGGCTAACTATTCGCTATTCCGACGGGAATAAGAATAGGAATTGAGAATGACGGGCTACGGGTTGAAATGGGCCGGATTGCTCAAATGGAGCCTCTCCTATGCCGATGGCACTCGCCCTCCTTGCCCAGTCAGGTATTCCTCTCTTTAGATTTCTTGGGTTCTTCTTGCAATATCCGCATGGATTCGATAAGCTTGGATAGTGATCTTTTGTTGCTATCCTCCTTTTGGGTCATAGCGAGGAGCGCAGGAGATGGTTCATAGAAGCCATGCAAGCCCGGACCGTTAACGTCGTGAATCGGATGAAAGAGATCGCTTTGGTGATGAGAACTCCGGAGGATGTTTTGGAGGCGCAAGGGATTACTTCTTCCGATATCGAAGGTAGTTTCATGGATTACTTATTCCCTCCTTTTAGCCTCTACTGCACGGATTCGAATGAAGAGTAGAGTGACTAACTGGAAAGTGGTCTAGTAAATTTATGAACGAGATAAAGATAGATTCTTTACTTTTTTTCTTCCGGTCACCTTAAAGTGATAGGAATCAGTCATGATGTTATATTGCTTATGTCGGAACCTTTTTTTGGTCCTTTTGTTGTAAAATTCTTTAAAATAGTATCATGGTTCTGTTTCATTTCAGAGACAAAGGATAGATAGTCAAAACGTTAGAGTATCTCTTTTTGCGAAGGATAGTTGTGCGGTTACTAGTTAAAGCTACAGTTTCTTTGCTGCAAAGAGTCATAACCGTATTGAAATTTTTATTCGTTTCAGTGTGAAATTTGAGAGGTTCAAGAATTCAGTAGTATGGATGAATTGCTTCTTCTTTTTTCCTAACTATAGAATTAGATTTAAAGACGAGCACTTACTTTTATGTGAGTAGTGTACCTTATTATGGATTCTTTCTGATTGAAACTGAAATATGTCCATTTCTGGTGTATTGTGGAAAGTTGAAAGCTTGTTTTCAATTGACAGACAGCTTTTGTAGATATGTGATAAGTGAAGTTTATAAATCATAGGCAATAACTTCTTGAAGACTATTATCTCCTTTTCAATTGATGCTCAACTACTCAAGTCAATATTTCTTGATTCTTGCAGATATGTTGATCGAGTTAAAAGAACTTGTTGAACCTATTGATGCAGCAAATGGTATTTTCTTGCTTTTCTGCATATCTTTCTTCTTTTATCCTCTACATACGGAAATCACAGCGAGGAACTTATATCTTTTATTCCTTATGACTTTAGGTGTACTTGCAATATGTTAGCCCAGTCCGCTGAAAAGAATTATATCTTTCAGATTTTCACTTCTAATGACTTCTAAGCTGGAAATTTTATCATTTTATCTTTAGGAAAGGCTTTTTTTTTCTAAACTAAATCATAGGAATAAGCATAATGGAAAGTTTGAGATCAGTTCTGAGTGTCTGCAATTGCTGGGCATAATTGAGATCTAATATATCTCCTCCTGGCATTCTTTACTAATAAAGACTGACCATGGCTTTTCTGTGAAAGCAGTTCTTTCTTCTATATATGATGTAGAGGTAGCATCTGGAGGTTCCTGTAGATATGCAAATCAAGTGTTCACTTTCATGAAAATTGAAATGATTTTAGAATAGTTTCAGCGGGAGGCATCAATGAATTGCTTTTGAATTTCTTATGATAAAGCATTGTTCCTTCTCTTGTGCTTTCACTGCACGTGATCCATGATCTCCGTTACAAAGAACTGAACAAGTAAAGAAAGATAAAGAAAGAAAGAAATATTCCTATTTCTATTTATCTTTATATCTGTAATAATGGTTTCCTGAGTGCGCAGCAGCAGCTTTGTTCTTCAAGCTTTCCAACTTGCTTCATAGTTGTAATCAACTATGATACTTCAGTAGTAGTATTTCTGTTAGTTGAAATAATTAGTGGTGAAATCTTTGTTGTTGATAATTTAAAAGAATGATTGACATTCCTACCTTGCTGTTTAGTTATTCTGTTGGCTCTCTCTAAAGAAATAGTATTTCATAAATTCCCCTGTTTGATTGTGATTTGACAAGTATTAGTGTTAGTTGTAAGCTGTGTAACTTTCCCTCATTGACTTTTGGCAATTAGAAAATTACTTATTCTCATCTTATTGATGAGTTGTTTAGATCAGTACAGTAATGACTTCATTAGTACCTAATTTTTTTTTCTCACGTCTTTTGAAACACACAAGACCTGCACCTCGTTGGTGGCTTACTTCCTCTTCTCAGCTACCTAAGAAAACCAAATGCTTGTATTCGAGCCAAAGCTGCAGAAGTTGTCTCTGTTACTGTGCATAACAATGCTAGGAATCAACAGTTTGTCAATGAAGCCGGTGGACTCGAGCCTCTCTTGTCAAATTTTACTTCAGATCCTGATATGACTGTTCGAACAGAAGCTCTTGGTGCAATTTCATGTGAGTATATAATGTAATGCAAGTAGGATGTTCTCAAGGACTTTAATATTTTAGTTCAGGCTGACTTGGTGCTTGAGGTTGATCAATTTCCCTACTTGACTTTCAGCCTTGATTCGGAACAATAAGTCAGGAGTTGCTGCATTTCGTCTAGCAAATGGTTATGCAGGATTAAGAGATGCATTGAGTTCAGACAGTGTCAAATGTCAAAGGTCTTGTCTTTTCATTTCCTGCTTGACGAGTATCAGATTATCATCTGATATCTTGAATGTTGAAATATTTTCTTTGCTAATATCTATAATACCATATTAGCTGCTAACATATTCATGCTTCTTCAAAGTGTTATTGATGTATTCTCCCTGCATGCAAGCATATGGCAAGTTCTATTAGTTTGTAGATAGGATAATTTCATCTCATGCCAATTGTGATGAGTGAAACCGATTATCCTTTTCTTATGCTGTTGAATTGTTGATATTTCAAAAACAAACAAAAAAAAAACCGTGATATTTGGGTGGTGCTAACATGCACAATTCTTTCTGCTGCCAGAAAGGCTGCAAGTCTGATTCAGTATCTCCTTCAGGAGAACAGCTCAGATTGTAGTGTTGTCATGGAACTAGGTTTTCACCGGCTGATGATGCATCTGGTCTCAAGCAATGACTCTGGTGTAAGAGAAGCTGCATTAGGGGGTCTTTTGGAGCTTGCTCGGAAAGAAAGCAGGATTTTGTTAGCTCAAGAAGGTAAGCTTAGGCAACTTCTGCGAAACCGTATGGAGAGCATCAAGTCCATGTCTCCCAATGATCTTGCTGCGGCCAGGGAAGAGAGGCAACTTGTGGATTCCCTGTGGAGTGCATGCTACCATGAGCCATCTTTACTTCGCAAGGAAGGCCTCCTTGTGCTTCCAGGAGAGGATTTATCTGAGCCACCACCTGATGTTGCCGGCAAATTCTTCGAGCCACCACTTTGTGCATGGACTTTCAATCCAGCCAACGAAACTAAGAAACAGAATTCATTACTATTAGGGCCTGGACCTCCAGGTGGAATGACGGACTACCCAGGCGACAACTGATGAACTAATCTCTGGTGATGGAAGAATGCTTTGGTTGTTGTTGCTCTACATGTACCGATTCGAGGATAGCTGTTCCTATAGATTGTGTCTTGATGTAGATAGCTAGAGGTAAATATGTTCAGTATTGCATTTTGTGTTCATATATGTCCACGATATCCTATGTTAAATCTTGTGCTAGCCTGTTGTATATGGTCTTCAGAGTAAAAAAAAATTAAAGTTGAATGGTACTCAGACGTTCCATGTTATTGATTGTACAGTTGTAAAAGTTAAAAAATTTAACCATGCTGAGAATATAAGTCGTATCCAGTCTGCAACTAAGATTTACTACTGCCAGCATGATGACTGGATACCTCTGTAAATAACCGTTACACGGGGTTGTCTGAAAAGACTAGTAATTCAAGCCCCACTTGCAGCTACTTTCTTTTTGTCACCTTGGAAGTGGAATAAAGGATCCTTATTCCAGAGTTGAAGTGGAATAGGGGATGAACAAAATATCTCACATCAACAATGACAATAATAATATTGTGAAAAACTAATTTATCCTACTGAGTGGGGAGGGATCAAATATATGATGTTCGAGTAAAAAACGAGACATGTGGTGGATAAGGGGATACAAAACATAACATAACATAGTAGTTAAGAATTAGTAATTAGAAAAAGGAAATACATAAATTTTTAAATCGTGAAAAACCAAACCAATATCTTTTATATCCACAAGTCTACGAGTATCTAATTCTTAATTAAATTAAACAAATGGAGCTAAAGTCGACTTGATTGCGACCGGCAGAAAGGAAAGGAATCTCGTTGCTTGGTTTGGACGAGATAGATAGATAGATAGCAGCAGCTGCAGCTCCTCATAGCGGTCACGTAAAAAAGAAATGGCAGTTTGATGCAAAACACCCTCACAAGTCTTGTAATTATTTAAACCACGAGAAAAAGAAGGACCTGGAAAAAGGAGAAAAGCGAATCAAAAATATCCTACTGACCGGTCCACGTGTACATTCGGACACCCGTATTCGTGGCACTTCCATATGCACTTTTTACTTTCCCCACCCCCGATCTTTTTCCTTTTTATTTACACAAATATCCTCCGGACTTGCAAATATCTCACCCACCTCCACCTCCACCTCCACCTCCACCTCCACCACCGCTGCTACTACCACTTACTACCCTCCTCTTCTTCTCAATTGACGCCCCAGAAACCCTAGATCTTCGGATTATGGAGGATGACTCCGGTGACGGAGATCTCGACCGCCTCGTCTCGGTCGACTGCGACGAGGAAGAAAGAGTCCTTGAGTGGGAATCTGGTCTCCCCGACGCCGACGACCTCACCCCGCTCTCCCAGACCTTAATCACGCCGGAGATCGCTGCCGCCTTCCGCATCTCGCCGGAGCCGGCCCGAACCCTCGGCGAAGTCCACCGCGCATCCCGCCACACCCTCGTCAATCTCCGCCGCCACTCCTCCCCAAACCCCTCCAACTCCGCTGCCGGGGCCACCGTCGAAGATGCCGCCGATTCCTCCGCCGTAGGAGGAGAAGACAGCTCGGCGAAAACCCTAAAGCGGCCCCGGCTGGTGTGGACGCCGCAGCTCCACAAGCGATTCGTGGAGGTGGTGGCCCATTTGGGGATCAAGAACGCGGTGCCGAAGACGATCATGCAATTGATGAACGTGGAAGGGCTCACGAGGGAGAACGTGGCGAGCCATCTCCAAAAGTACCGCCTTTACCTGAAGAGGATGCAGGGGTTGTCGAACGAGGAGGCGTCGCCCTCCGATCACCTCTTCGCGTCGACGCCGGTGCCGATGCAGGGATTGCACGAGCAGCAAGTATCCATGGCGATGCCTTACGCGGTGCCAACGATGATCCCAATGCAAGTCTACGGGATCGGGCCTCACCCCCAGATGGGGATGGGGATGGGGATGGGGATGATGAACAATTACCACCACCAGGGACAGGGCGGCGGTGCGTATATTGGATTTGGATCGATTGCTCCGTATCCTCCTCATGTTAGGCCGTCGAATGATAGATAATAAGAGATGGAATAATTCTTCTGATTCAAATTATAATACAAAAAGGAACGGACTTTGTGATCTGTTACGTGGATTGCTTCAACACCTGCTATATATGTTAAGACTCTAACCAGTTTGCTAGCAAGGTTATTGCTGCTTGATGATGCATCTTCTTTATCTTCTTGCTTGAGCTATTAAGTAGATTTTTTTTTTAATTTTTAATTTTAAAACTCTCATTTTTATTATTATGACTAATAATGAACTTTTTCTTCTTTTTCTATGCAGAATAAAGTTTTGATAGATCCTTCAGATAGTAATGTATTAGATCTATAATTCCTGCGTTTGAAACATCATCGGGATATCCCTAGTCATGCCTGTGTGTACCTCGTGGAAATGAAGGATAAAACAGAACAATGCCACTTTTCGTGCATTTTGGTATTCTAAAATTTGCTTCTCCTGATTCTTTTTAGGCACTGCACAGATTGTTGGAAATAAATGCTGCTTTCCTTTCTATCTATTTTTTTTTTAATTTATATTTAAGGCTTGTTGCCGTTAATATTTGTGTTGCATTAAATTTATTATTAGCGGGAAGTCATCCGTTTCATTTTTAAGGGCTGAATTTCCTAATACTTGAATGATGTTTTCTTTCCTGATATTTTACTCTCCATCTTTCTTTAGATAATCCTCTATAAGAAAGCTTTTGCAGTCACAGACTGGGATATATGAAAAATATATATGAGAATACAAGATATTTAGATATAAGAAAGTTGAATAGTTTCTTCTGTGGCAATTCTTAAGGCCTAAGGTGCTACATGTTGTATTGTTCAAGGATTTTACCTTCTAATCTGTCAGTGCACTTCACTGTTAACACTTGATAATGGCTGCTTATACAAACTTATCTGCCTGTGGACCATTACTTGCAGTAGCTGCCCACTGGGGCTTCATATTGCTATTTCGATACGCCAGCAAGCTTATTTGTTAGGATTTAGAAGGTCGAATAATGTATACTTCGGTGGTGGAGAATGTGAAATAGGAATAAAATGAAGTTAAATTCATGATCATTTGCACAAAGTGTCTCTGGTAAAGGATTTGCTGATTCCTATTTCCTGATTAGTGCATCTCAGTTTACTATTTTAAAGATTTTCTGGTCCATTTTATCTGTTTTCAATTCCTGAAGCTATGGGTTATGAGATTTTAGTACGCTTCATGAAAGTTATTTGAATTTCAAAATTTGTAACAGGTGGTATATGGAAGAACATGTATGCTACTTGGTGTTTTTGTATTTCAGTGATTTCTTGAGAGGGATGAACTGCATTTTATGCCTTTCTTCACATTTATATTTTCTTCTTCTTTTCTTTAGCGTACATTAATCACTTGATAATGCGATTTTTATGTTGTCTCTGCAACGAGACATTTGATGGAGCTAGCTTGAGAAAAATGCTGTTCTATTCCTTGACCTTGCTTTTGCCTTCTCAATAAACTGTCTGTGTTGTTTTTTCTAAAATTGTAGCGTTCTCATTTCTGTTTTCACGGCAGGTTAAAAAGTTTGATGTAATTTTTGATCGTACTAAGTATGTCGCTATTTTTTTCTCCATTTTAAAATTTAAATATAAATTTAGATGAGTTTTATCAAGTCTAGCTGAAAATTATTATCTGATGTAATGATTTTGTTTAAGTCGAATCGTATAACTTTTCTAGATTCATATTTAAATTTTAAAGCCAACCGGAAGGTTGGAAAAAATGGTGAGAGACTCAAGTACGGTTCACACCCAATCCCTTTTGTGTTACAGTGTGCTGGTACAGTTCCAGAGACTGCTCGGGTGATTACGATGGTATTGCAATAATTTGAAGGGATATCCTATGTGTGCTAGTTTGGCTTTCAATCTGTGTCGTTTTATTACGTAGACGGTACTCTTTCTTGTACAGAAAGTTGTCTATCGGGGAAAATTGTAGAACTAAAATCTCTCTGTTTCATTCCATTTAGCACACAGAAACAATGAAGTTAGATGAGAAATATTTTTTCTTTCATGCTTGCTATGAAGGACTCTTGACCGAAGACCTGGACAAGCTTATTATCTCTGGACAATATAACAGTAGTACATTGAGAACCAAAAAGAAACCAAAATCCATGAACTATCAGGTTTAGTCATTGCAATTCGAGACATACCATAAATGCTATAGCATGAAAAGGTAACAAAAAATGGTTACATTGACGTCTCTTTGGCTAATAGAAAGATGCATTTAATTGGGCAAACTATAAGAAGGATTCTGTTCTCTCATAAGAAACCGGACTGCAGGAACAAGATTTTATTTGACTCAGCAGTTCTTGCATTGCCAAAATCAACACGAACCCTATAATTTTCTCGCGGGAAATACTCTGAGCTTTAATTTAAACTGGCTGCAATCTTTCAGAACTTGGTAGCTTTTGGGGCCTCCTCTATATGCTCACCTAAACCATACATGAAAAAATTGGCAGCTTCCTTGTAGCTAGAGATGAGATCACTCAAAATCTCTCTCCAAATCTGAAGAACACTGCACCAGTACCAGCATTGTGATCAATGGCATACTCTGCTCTCACTAACCCGAGTTTGACACCGACACCATATGCCGAGCCCTGCCCAGAGCGGCGGAAGAACTCTGTTGGGTTCCCTTTCACGTCCTTCGAACTGCCTAGATCATTCCCATGTTCTGCAAATGCATATACATGGGTATTCTTCACAGGGACCCGCAGCTCAGCAGCAAGCTGGGTAGGCAATATAATGGTCAGCTTTAAGGCATCACCAAAAGAATGATTGTGAATATCAATTAATCACCAAAATCAAACTCACTCAGATTGCAGAGGAGCATTATCTCATCTTAACATAACCATTTCACGAGATCTGAAACAAGCACAGAAAGTATACATATACTCAAACTCACCTCAAGAATATTCCTGCAAGCACCTAATTCTCCCATGTTGTAGCCCCTCACCGAGTAAGGCCCTCCAAGTGTGAAAGCATCATAGCTGGGGAGATCACCCACACAACCTCCATAATGACCATGGAGCACTAGAATAGGAGGTGGTGGCTTGCCGGCACCTTCTTCTACTTTATTCAACTGGATGAAGCGGGTTATTGTAAGCTGATGACGATTGAAGAATGGGAACTTCATTCCAATCCCGAGGCCTTGGTCTAACTGCATTAAACAAGAACATGGTTGTTAAAAAATGTCTGTACCATAAAACAAGTTCCTTATCACACAGGCAAAAGTTGCCTTTACACAGGTCAAGAAAGTAAAAATTAAAATTATCAAGCTCCATTTCTACAGGAGTATTAGTTTGACAAGTACTAATTTATATTCACTTGGAATTTTCTAATATCAATGAATCCCAAATATCTTTTAAAATCTTTTTGTCAGACAATCAAATCCCTCCATGAGAATGTAGTAAAATAAAAGATTGCTCCCACACATCCCACACATCATACTGTTGACATTATCCTTCACATATAATCAGATATTAGATGATGACTCCATCTTTCCTTCAAACAATGTAGCTCACTGACCTTGATGTCCAAATATTTAAATTCTTAGTATGATAGCACAAAAAGTTATTTTTACCATTCAAAATCACAGTGGCATCAAGCAGCTCATACCTGAAAAACATCTCTTTCACCAACAACTGCGCCATTTACGAACTTGGTGTTGTCACGAGTAATATTTGCCTGGGCAAATGCCATGCGGTCTATACCAGTACCACTAAGTGTTGTAGGAGGTCCATCCACACTTAGGCCCCCGCTAGGCAGCACTCGAGAACCATGAGTACAAATACCACTAGTTTCATCACGTGTTGTGATCTCTTCCACCACAAGTCCATAAGTTAATTTGCTCTGACGTGTCAAGTTCTGTATGCAAAGAGTGCATGATTAGAAGATCAATATACATTTCCAACAGTGAACTTTCAGGAGAGGAAGGATAAGAGAAAGAATCTTAGCAGAATCTGGCAGCTACCTCTGTTACATTGGATTTAAGTCCAACTCTATCAATCCATACAGGTGGAACTTCATCTGCACCTGGTCCACTGGTGAAGACAGGACTCATCTTCCGACTGTTAAAGCAGCTAGTCCGGAAGGTGCGGTTACGAGGGTCATAGACACCATCAAGATATGGATGCACATACTCAAGCTTGAATGACAAATCATCCTGAAAATATATACACGCATCTAAAAAAAATCAACCAAGATAATTGAATAATCAAAATCAACAATAGCTAAACTTTTAATCAAGGTGGAATTATAGCATGTTTTATTCCCTAATGAATCATTTCGAATAAAGGTAATCAATTGAATAGAAGGAACTAACACCCTGACTATATAGAACAAAAAATATCTTCCAATAGTGCAGGAGAAACTATCTACTACAAAATCATTCAGCAGTTTATTCACTAAATTAAAAACTAGAGAAGAGGTGTGTTCTTCTCACACAAAAAGGAGGAGAAAAAAGAATCAGTTTGACAAAAGGAGTGGTCATCTTGCAGAAAGAGAGGGTACTGGCCGAATTTACAAGTTTGATTACCAACAAACCTGAGGATTGAGCAAATTGCTGGATGTCACAGAACCAATTATAGATCTGTTCAAGCCTTTGATGTTCCGATGCTCAAATGATACAGTTCCACCAGGTTGAATTGATGCCTGAAAATAAGTATGCTCTTTAGTTATGAGGGAAGTCCATCTTTCATTATTTTGTATCACAATATTGTTTTACTTACAGTTGTAATTTACCAAACTACATAAGAAGATATATTTTAACAGCGTATATAAAAACATAGAGAAAAACTACCAGAGTAGGTCGTCCTTGACGCCCAGGTACAATACTCCACTCTGTGCTTACTTCAGCTGATTTCTGTTCTAGTTCTTTAAGCTTAATCTCAACTATTATTCCTCCATCATTCTTTTCATCAGGTCGTGGATTCACTTCTATGTTGGAAAATAGTGCAAGTGAATTTATATTTCTCAAAGCTTGCTTCCCTGCTTCAATATTGAAGACATGTCCAGGTCGAAGCTGCACCAGATTATCAAAAGAGTTAGAACTTAGAATAACACCAAACCCATATGGCGACACCAAATGCAGCAGTAAAGAATAACTCAGATTACAAGAGATGTTGTCGTTAGATAAGCTGGCGGATCAGAGCAGTTGATCACTACTTAACAATCTTGGCAAACATTTGTTATACAGTGAGGACATCTTCATGGATTTACAGCTCATCGAGTAGCAAAAAATATATTCATGTTCTTGCTCTCGCTTAAAAAAAATTGCATTTTTCATATCAACCCAACAGTTGAGCATCTCTTGTGAAGCTTTCTAAACTGTTTTTAATTGCATGTCTAACACAACAGGTCTAGGAAGTAAAAGCCACAACCATGATCACGCTTTGATTTCCTATTCTATTCATTCTTGCCCCACGACAGATACTGAGATATGCTTATCTAGATCAGTGAATCATGCAGTAGAGGTTATCTAACCAACCACAACCACATCGCTGGCACACCTATGACCCAAATTACAAAAGAAGAGCAATTCTCAGAGTCTAAAATGACCTTTTTGAACAAGATAATCTTCACCTTCCAACTCTCCATCAAAGGAAAAGCATTATAATAATGCTCTATTCCAATTCCACCAGTGCTCTATGAAAAACTGGGTTTTCAGAAATGTGCTTACCTGCTTGGGTAGCTCTCGGCGGATGACTGGAAGTTGGGTGTTCCCTTCAACGACATTCCCGAGCTTATCCTGGAACTGGATAACAAGCTGCGTGATGTCCCCCTCGACTACCTCGCAGACCACCTCCCTGGTATTCAAATTCCCAAAATTAACCACTTGGGCGCACGCATACCCTTCATCATTGTACCACTTCTGCACCCGATCCCGGATCCTCTGCAACAGCCTCGCACTCAGTTTCCCCTGCTCTCTTAGCATCTGCATCACCTCTCTTTGCACAGGCACTGGCAAAAGACAAGACCTCGATCGCTCAATCCTTCTCCGGTAGTCTCTCTCCTGGCTCCGGAAGTACTCCATCTTCTCCCTATCAGTCATGTCAGGGTCCATCTCCATCTGCTTCGTCTGCGGCATCAACCCCACATTGATGCACCTGAATGCGTCCGCCGACTGCCACGTGCTCTCCGTGAAAGAAACCGTCAGGGCGAGCGTGCCGTCCGGCTTCGTCTTCCCCTCGAGATCCACCTTCTCGAACATGCCGCAGGTGGCGAGGCTCTCAAGCTCCTTCTGGAGCTGGGCCTTGGTGTAGACGCCGCCAGGGCGAAGGGAGACCATCTCGAAGAAGGAGTCCTCAGTGCCGGAGCCTACCGAGCCGCGGCGCCGGTCGAAGAAGAGGATCTCGGAGATCTTGTACCGCTTCAATCCACTAAGCTTGGCGAGCTGGACTATAATGTTCGCCGGAAGACCGTGGGAGTCCCACTCCGGTAAGCCGGAGCCAGCGCCGCCGCCATCTTCCTCCCTCGCATTCGCGACGAGAGGGGAGAGGATGTGAGACCAGAAACCACCGCCCTCACCGCCACCTCCGCCGCCGCCACCGAACCAACCGCCACCGCCGGAGCCGGGGGGACGGGGAGGGCCAGAGGAGGAGAGGTGGAGGAGGAAGACGCCTCCGGTGGCGGCTGCAGCAGCGGCGACGGAGAAGAGTTTTACGGTTTTGCGGCTGTTCGATACAGGCGGGGATCTAGGTTCGTGGAATTGGGCGATGGAGGAGGAGGCCGAGGGGGGGAGGCGGTGGCAGTGGCGGGAGGGAGGCGGCGCTGCGCTGCCGATCTGAGCGCTGAGGATTTGCCCCGCCACGCAGAAAGCCATGGAAGGGGCGGATATGGGAGAGATGGAAGAGGATTTGGAGAGACCTTTTGTTGCTCTTCTATTCTCGTAAAAAAGAGAGCAAAACAAGATGAGGTGGTGAGGTTACCGTTATAAGTGACGAGATCCCAAATGAGACCAACTTGAGGTTTAGGGTTTAGAGTTGGGCCTGGGCCTTGGCTAGGACCGGGAAATGGATGGTCCGTACAGTGTGGCCCGACCTCCTATAAGCTTAATAAAAGCCTAATGATAATCATAATAATAATAATTAACTTTGCATTATTTTATAAGACGGCAACTAAAATTGCCGTATTCGTATTCCGAAGAAATCCGCAACCGTCTCATCTAACAACGGATTCTCTTGTTACGCGTGTGAAGGCGATCGCATCGCATGCGGCGCACCTCCCCTTTGCTTGTATAACGAGACGAGAGCCATAACGGAGAAGATGGTGGTAAGATGCTCCTGCTCCGCCGCCACTGCCTTGCTCCTCCTCTCCTCCGCCTCTGTCCCACCTATGTCTCGGCATCTTATTCCACTTCCCCTATCGAAGACGGCCTACAACTACCTCTCCTCTCTCCTTACGCCTTCGTCCGGGTCCTCTCCTCCGCCGCCAAGTCCTCGTCTTTATCCACCGGAGAGCAACTGCATTCTTCCGTAGTCAAGCTTGGCTTCAGTACCAACCTCTTCATTAACACTGCTTTACTCACTCTGTACTGCAGTTGTCGCAGATTTCGCGCGGCCCAGCAGCTGTTTGACGAAATGCCTGAACGGAACGGAGTGACTTGGAATACTCTCATTTATGGCCACTCGCAATCTCATGCGCCAATCCTTGCAGTTGAATTTTTTGTAAAGATGGCTTCTTCGGGAGTTTCTCTAAGCCCCTCGTCTGTGTCTAGCGTTTTGGTTGCGTGTTCGAAATTGGAGGTTTTGGAGAATGGAATGATGCTGCATTGTGTTGGTTTTAAGTGTGGGTTTGGGTCTAATGTAGTGGTGGGAACTGCGTTGGTGGATATGTACTCAAAGTGTCACGATGTGGGTGCTGCAAGGAGATTGTTTGATGAGATGGCAGTGAGGAATGTGATCACTTGGACAACGTTGGTTAGTGCGTATGCTCTGGAATATAGGCCTAATGATGCCATGTTGTTTGTTAGAGAGATGAGGCAGCATGGCGTTGGATTGAACGAAGTGACTTACAATAGTCTTCTCAGCTCATTCTCGAAGTTTGAAGATTTGTTTCATGGGAGGCAAGTTCATTCTCTTGTGATAAGAGAAGGGTTGGAAGTTGACCCCTATATTGTTGTCACACTGATTACCATGTACTCAAAATGTGGCAGTTCAGAGGATTTCAGTAAGTTGTGTAGTAGTTTCCGTAGCCATGATCAGGTCTCTTGCAACTCTATCATTTCAGGGTTTTCTCATCTGGGAGATGGCGAGCAAGTGCTTCAGAGATTCTTACAAATGAGAAGGGAGGATATCCATGTGGACTTGTTCACCTTTGCGAGCGTCTTGAGGGCTATTGCAATTCTTTCAGCGCTTGAGGAAGGGAAGCAAATCCACGCACTCATTTTCAAGACTGGGCATGCCTCTAATGTATGTGTTCAGAACGGACTTGTTTCAATGTATGCGAAATGTGGTGCAATATATCATTGTAAGCAGGTGTTCTCTTCAATGGACGAACCTGACTTGGTTTCTTGGAACTCGCTGCTATCCGGATGTGCCCAACATGGATTTGGCAGGGAGGCTGTTGCATTGTTTGAGCAGATGAGAATAAACAAAGTTAGGCCTGATGGCACCACCTTCCTATCTGTGCTCACAGCTTGTAGTCATGTTGGACTTGTGGAGAAAGGGCTTGAATACTTCTACTCGATGAAAGAAGGCGCACAGATTGTAGCAGGAGTAGAGCATTATGCTTGTGTTGTCGATCTTCTTGGTAGAGCAGGCTATCTCATGGAAGCAGAATCTTTTGTTAATGATATGCCTATACAACCTGGAGTATCTGTGTACAGAGCTCTTCTTAGTGCATGTCAAATTCATGGGAATGTAGAGATTGCAAAACGTGCAGCTGAGGACCTTTTTCAGCTCTGTCCAGATGATCCTTCTACTCATGTGTTGTTGTCAAATTCCTTTGCAGCTGATGGTTCTTGGGACAATGCAGCTGGGATACGCAAAATTATGAGGGGAAAGGGGGTGAAGAAGAAGCCAGCTTCAAGTTGGGTTGAGAATCGAATAGCTGTTGCATGAGTTCGTGATGATGTTGTTGTTGCTATGAATGCAGAGCTCCAATTGATAACTATGACCATTGTAGAGAAAAAAAAAGGCATCCAATTTTGACTGATGACTTCTACTGAGATGAGTTCGACTGTAGGAAACAGTGCTTGGTTGAAAGAAGAAGGTTCTACATCCCATCTATTGGATATATATATATATATATATATATATATATATATATATATATATATAGTATAGAATGAAATGAATCGTTCAGCATGACTCGCTCTTTTACAAAGCTTGAGGCAGCCAAAAATGTCCCAGGAGAACGGTACAAATAACTAAAGTGTGTATGCTTCGAATTTAAACAGTTTGATGTACTAGATGGGATTGAAAAAACTGATGCAAATAACTTTGAGAGACTTAACCTTTTCAAATTACAAGCTTCACACTGGTTTAGTTGTTCATATGCGCTGTAAATCACATATGGTGTATATGGTTTCATTTACCAATGCTGTGGTAATAACTTGTAAGATTCTGCGTCTTGGCAAGTTCATTATCTATTGAGGTTATATATTTGCATGACAATTCTATTATGCATTTCTACTCGATGAGGCATAGCATCTTGTGATGGTTGGTAGCAAGGGACCGGGTAGTAAGTAGCTTTTTATTTTGTGAGCATTCGGGCTTTTGTTGGGAAAAAAGGAAGCAGTGCATCTTTCTTCTTCCTTGTGGTATGTTTATTACTGTTAAGTACCAATGTTCTATCATATACCATCTTCTAAATGAGATATATTTAGAGATCATAGACCACAAAATCTACGGGGGTTTTAATCGCGCGTATACCACGGTCAAAATGCCGCGTGTGGACTTAACCAGAGAACGAAAGAAAGAACTAAATTAAAAAAATGCCGCGTGTGGCCAACTAGCATCGTCCAAGTACCCAACCATAGGCTTCGGCCACGGATTTTTACTGAGCCAAACAACCTATGTACGTACTCACCACTCCTTTCAAAGCCATCTCCATTAGACTCGGAAGATAGATGACTCCTCCCTTTCTCTCTTCACCCGCATCAGCTTTATTCTTGTATTATATAACTATTTGAATTCCAAACACCCAATTAATATACATTCGATTATTCTCTATTCAATGATGGACGTCAACGTTGCTGCTGCTGCTGCTACAGCTGCTACAAATGAAACAGAAGAATTCAAGAAAATGGGGGCCAAGAAGCCTCCGAGTAGGCTGCAGAAGCATGCCCCGGCGTCCCTCCAGCTCGGGGCTTTCGATGGCTCACGTTCGTGGGAGAAGGGCGACCTGGCGCGCACGGCTATCCCGTTGTTGTCTCCGTTAATTGTCTCTCCGTCGCCGCCGTTGTGGGATGGAGAAGGAGGTGGTGGTGCTGATCATAAGGATGCGGGGAAGGATGAGGATATCAGTCCGCCGCCGCAGCTAAATGGATGGCGGCATCCGGCTTTGCCGGCGGTGGTGATGGAGCCGGTGTCTCTCGTGCCAATTCTACAGTCGCAGTGCACCCTGGTTCATAACGTGCTATGAGCCAATGTTTTATCCGGATACTAATTCTTTTTTCCTTTTTTCTTCTCGTTGGATGTCCAGATAATTTTTTTAAAAGAATATATATATATATATATCTGATGTTTTAATGTTGTGCTACTGGTACTGAGCAGCCCAACCAACGCATAAAATCTTAGAGAAGTGGAAATATTTGGGAGAGAATTATGGATATTCGAGTGTTATAGCTAATGACTGTCGTCTATCCTATTCTCCCCCTTATCCTCTCTATAGGGTCTCTACTTGCCAACAAAAGTAACCACTAAACCTGCTTGCCGACTGCGAAGGAAAAGGCCACCCTTGTAGATATATAATTATCGGTATTTCCCTGTCGAAAATAGATCGAGTATTTAAACTGCTCATCATGGTTTATGTATCCATTCAACAAATTATGGATATGCACATCGTATGAAGCATTCTTTCATAGTTAACTTACCATATGGACTGCTTCGATGGAACCATTCAGCCCATCAAAATGATAACATAGCAATTCTACCATCAACACTTTGGATAATATGACTGCACATCATAATATAATTTCTCATCAATGCCAAAAAAAGATGCCACGATGGCAAAGATGGAAATATAAGAAGTCTGGAATTTGCTAAGACAATTGCTCTCTCATGTCATAGGAAATCAATAGATGCAGCATTTACAACAAAATAATACCCCCTCGCAGTTCATTTGGCGAAGTTTCCTCTTTTCTGAAACACCCCCAGGGCCTCAATAGGGCATGCACTAAACAAATTTTATAACGCCTTTATCTCAAGCCCAAGTATGTTGATATAGCGACAAGGGAAGCCTAAGGAGCTCCCTGGTAGCCAAATTAGAAGTCAAACTCACCTGTGGCCTGCAACAAATATTATTTTTTAAATGAATTAGATGTTTAAAAAAAGACAATTGAAGAAACAACCTGTTAAACAGTTAGGAGTAGGACTGGAGTAGTTGTTGCATCATCAAGATCATAAAGGTGAGGTGAGGATTCTAGATCATAATTATCAAATAACTTGTTTCAGTATCCAAAGCCATCTCAAATATGGGATGATATGAAGATATTAGCAAAGATGTCCCAGAAAGTGCGAAAGAGAAGATGCAGAAATTTTGACCTAATATCCCCTTCTACACACCTTATTGAATAGGATATCCCTGCCATTCAGATGCATTATTCCATCCTTCAAAGTGCACTTCCATCTGCTTTTTGTCCGTGTCACCTACTCCATGCAACAAAAGGAAAGCCATTAAGACAAGCGAGCATTAGTTTAAAATGCTATTCCTCCGAAACATGGAAGCATCAATGACCTTGTCGAATTGCGCTAGAACCAAATGTTGTGTGTTAGGTTCTTCTTCCCCTTGCTCGAGGTCATCTAAATCATCGTCATCGTCGTCATCTTCATTAAGAGGTGGCTCATCGTCATCACCGCCTTCATTTTTTGAAGGCTTTGGTGTGCCAACTGAGGGTGTGGGAGCACGAAGATCCCCTAATAACATAAAACAAGTATAATGAATGTCAGATTAAAAGAAGACTTGCCAAGCCACACCTAGATTATGATATAGTTTAATGAAAATCTTTACCATGATCTCCAGGAGTATTATAGTCTTCAGTTGGGACTCCTTGGAATTGAAACAACTTCAAAATAAGGAAAAAAAAAACCAGTGAGTATGAGATATTTAAGAAAACAAATATGTGAGAACAATTAATGCAATTGAAATTGTCAATACATCATATTCATCATGGATCCCATCCTTCTGAGGAAGCTCTTGATTTGCTCTCACTTCTTTATAGGACAGTCTTTTCTCCATTGGAAATTTGGGAAGATGTCTAGATGAATGTTGGATTTGATTTACCTGATTAATGGAAAGGGAGAAATATCAGATTTCCCACAACATAGCAGCTAAATTAGCATGCCTATTAATAGAAAAACAACATTGAATGCATGAATGAATTTAATATATAGCAGATGCACCTCGTAATGCAAACCACCTGCTGTGCACTTCTAACTGTATATCAAGAGTGAATCGAATTATCAAAGATAAGGCTTTCTTTGGCATCAAATTAAATTATCTAAGAAACAGGGTTTAATGCTGTTGTTCTGTTTCCTTTGAATATTGCAAAAACAGACGCAAGCTAGGTAAAAATAATTTGATTCTTTTAAGAAAAAAAAAATTAAATAATGTTCAATTAGCATGATAAAGTAGAATTAAAAATGGGAGAAGACGCAAAGCTGGCATTACAGCACCGAAAAAGTCACAGTTTCTGCACCAAAAGGAGAAAGAAGAAGGCATGCATGAGGTTGGAAGAAAGGGGGACTACTCCACTAATAGGAAAGATGAAGAGATTGACCAAAAAGACGGTACGACTGCTGGTTGCGAAATAGGATGGGCATTTGGCAAGTTTTCAGATGTGAATTTTTTCACTTCCGTAAAATTAGACAACCCAATAACAAGTGATTCCAACACAAGCATGGACTAGTGTATCTAACCACACTAATCTGCATAAATATGCTTTTGAAATGAAACTGAAGAAAATAGAGAAGGAAATTCTTGCAAAGAACGGCATATGCATAATCCATTGATAAAAGACATTAAATCCAGTGCAGTGACCACTGCAGATGGCACAGATAATTTCAACAACTTTAAGGCAGTTCCGTGTCTCATTGTTCCAGAACTATTTCAGAATGAATTTATCTAAAGTCATAGAGTATAATGCCCAAACAGAGACAATGAAGAACACTCACAACGAGCTGCTTAATTTGTTAAATGAGACAAAAAGTGGAAAATGACAAAAAACAAACATGGGTAGAAATGAAAAATAGAAATCGTGATGAAGGACATAAACCTAAGGAGGCATTAACGTCGGGAGAAAAAAGTGAAGCACTGCGACAGACTACAAATAAATGGACCGCAGGGTTTGCTGTTTGATTGTATGGAAATAGAACTTTCTTACAATGGTTTGCTCGGTCATGGGTGTAGGAGAATAATGCACTAAAATTAATTGGGCCGACAATAGAAAAAGAAGTCTTTATGTCTTGTTACTGAGGACCTCGTTTCAAACAAAAAAAATTGCTGCCTGGGAGCTTTACCAGACTACAAAAATGATTAGGAAGATCGAAAACAAAAACCAGCAGTAAAAATGGTGATTGAAGGTTATAATGATTTGGGATAAATTTGGCATCCAAATATATTGCAACGAATAATGCTTAGAAATAACACTGAAAGTAATATTAGGAAGCAGACAAAAGCTCTTAAGAACTATATTGCACCAAAAAAATTACAGTACATGGTCCATACTTCAGCTGAACAACAGACATGAACTAAAATGTTTGATAGAAAAGGTACTTATTAACTAAAGATATGGAAAGATCTAATAGGAGAACTTTTTCCTGTTCATGCTCTTTCAATTTTTTCTTGAAGCAGTTCACTGGACTGGGGAAACTATAGCATGTTAGTGCAACCAAGACAGCACAAAGTCTTGAACAGTTTCCCAAAAAAAAAAAACAACCCTTCTTATTTGGGCAAATAGAATTAAACTAGTATATACTACTAAAGCACAACAATGCAAGTGATTAGCATCCCTATCACCAACCAATGTCCATGAGAATGAATCAGAAATTACTTCATAGACATGGATAAGTCATGATGAGGCAAATGATTTTGCGGAGCAGAACTTTCGAGAGCAAATTATAAAACTTAAAGCAATTCTTCCGTGGTTTTCCTTTAGATTCATGGATCATCACAGAACACATAAGAGCCTCTTAATTATTACTACTCAGTGCTTTTCATAAAGAGTGAAACAACCATGTTGGTAATTACTTATGATAATCACTATGCCTTGTGTTGGTAAGAACTGAATAATGATGATAATGACAGAAGAAAAAGAAAAGTAAAAACAAAAGGGTGAAAGTAGCATGCCGTGATATACTAATTTTGGCCAATACCTCTGGTGGAGAAAACTCAATTATTGCATCACCACTTCCATCTTGTTGTGGCATATAACCACCAGAAGCTGGATGAGAAGGATAGTCATCCCTCTTGCGCTTCCCAGAAGACGGCATGAAAAAATCCTGAAAGGCCACATATGCAAACTCCAATTTAGACTTCGGCCCCTCGATAACCTACCTTATAAGATGATAAGATATTCTAAAAGGAAATTATAATTTTGTTGGAATGTATCAAGAACATTCTGTGTCAAACTTCTGAAAAATAGATTTGCACAAACTTCTGAAATTGTTCCATCCAAAAGTTTCTCCAGGTAATAACCAAAAATTCTTCAAAAAGCAAACAACGGGACAAATGTTTACTGACTCTAGCTATTAGCATGGTATGGCAAACTCAAAGCAAAGGCTCAAGGAACGGTGTACCTGAGTCATATTTTGATGGGGACCTCCTCTGTCTGCCTCTTCACGCCCTTCAACATAAGCTGGCATTCATCACCAATTAAGGACATCTCATTACTCTCAGCACCCACTTCAAGATGCTATATAATCATAAGGTGAACAAAATTTCAATTTGCATAACTAAATCTACAAGGTACTTTGTACTCACCAACATTAACATCAACCCCCAAAGGCCTTTGGTTCATCCAAGGAGAAGGTGATTGCTGAGAAGAAGTCAAACCAAATATCAATGAATCGAAAACCATCTACCAACAAAATGAAACACTACCCAAGTACCCACTAGTTGCATTCATTACCTCTGCCGGCATACTACCATTTACCATGTTTAACTAAACATAAAATCCTACAAGCAATGTTACTTCATCCACCAATCCATCAATTACCGTACCATGTATGGACTAGGCCTTCCACCTTTGAGATCAGTATTAGTCCTCAAATCATTCAACGGAGACGGTGCATAATCAGAAGGGCCTGTTGGAATGTTATACATCCCCTGATCTATTCCTGGTAACGGAGTTTGAATCGGCGTCTGCAATGGTGTCTACACAACTCAAAGGAACCAACTTATTAGAAATGTGAATCAATCCCAAATACTAAATCAACTTCCGAATCGCAGCTAAGAATGAGTGCTCACAGGCGGAAACAGCATCTCAGCCGTTGGGGTCTCGTACTCCTCCGTTGGGCCCTCGTACGGCACATTCAGATCATGGACCGGGGTGATCGGTCCGCCCGGCTTCGGGATCGACGATCTATCGATCGTGCCGCTGATGGCTCCACACTGCATCATCTTCATCTCCCATAACTGGAATTGTCCAACAAGTCATCGAGTAAGACAAGGAAACGAAATCCAACCAGAGAAACGGGCAAAGCCTAATTTTCTTACCATAAACGGAAAAAAGCTGAGAGGAGGAGATTACCGCTTGGAGCTCATTAAGAACATTCTCTCCGGCACCGTAACTGATGAACTCGTCTCGCACCTTGCTGACGACGTCGTCGATGACATGGACATAGACGTTGGAGACGTTGCTCGCCATCGCCCCCAAATCGACAGAGCTCGGGAGGGATCGCGGAGAAGCAGAAGACCGTGGGAGTGATAGGAAGGAGAGATGAATTCGAATCGGAGAAGAAACGAGAGTAGATTCGACGACTCGAGAGGGTTTTGGAGGGTCTAGGGTTTCGAGCTCCGCGATGAGTGGGGCGGAGAGAGAGAGAGAGAGAGAGAGAGAAGGGGGCGGGGGGAGGACGGGAGGGGTCGCGGACGAGAAAGCTGGAGTTAAGAGGAGAATATAAATAGGTTTGCATCCGTGAGGAGAGGTGGGGACACGTGTCGACATACGGGAGATACTGAGGCGGGGATGCGGCATCCAAGAAAAACGAGCCCAGGCGACCGCCATATATATATATATATACACACACACACTCTCACACATGTCTATGATAGAGATCTGAGGAGGATTCCAAATCTTAAAGCATCTGTTACTCGAGTGGAAGTGGGTCACGTACAGCCATTGGCCAAGGCTTGTGGACTCAACTGCCAACTAGGCCCAATATTATGAATCAGATGGCCCAGAGTAATAATGTTGGGTTGCAAATGGATCAAATGGTTAGTAAATTTTTGGAAGACCATGGGCTTTTATAAGTACATCTAGAAAACAAGAGGGGGGGCTAGGATGGAGCAAATAATTCTATTCAATTTTCTTTTCGCACACCAGCTACTCTTGACAACTTAAACGAAGAATTGAAGAAGGAAGGAAATTTTAAACAAGAAGCCAATACCCGCATATTCCAAATCAACGACAAAGATTTATTTACAAGAATTCAGGGACCAATTCGTATACAGCAACCCAATAATGCATCAAACTTGTCTTCTTCACGACCCACGTCGTTGTTCATGGTACCAGCACATGCAACTGAGACCGACGAGCACCTCCACCACCGCCGCCTCCGTCTTCTCCCTATCCGCAAACTGCAGCGTTTGCAGCATCAAAGCTCGCGCCTTCATGTCAAACCTCTGTTGCCTGTCCATGTTTCTCTCCTCGTGCCACCTCACCGTGTCCCTCGCCACCGGTCCCAGCCATCTCACTATCCTCTCCACCGCCTCCTTCCACCCCGCAACCATCCCCTCGTCCGCCTTCGGCGCCGCCTCCTTCCTCCACCACTCCCTCAGCTTCGCCTTCACTGCCGCCCGTACTCTTATCGGGAGCATCTCGTACATTTCCTCCCTCGTCGCCGCCTCGCCGTCGTCGGATTCCACCGCCTCTGACCCCAAAGCTAGCACCTTTTCCGCCGCCACGATCACGTTCGCGTACCGCAGCGCCATGCCCGAGCCCCCGACCGATGTCGGAGAAGGTTGTAGAAGCTTGGAGAGATCCGAATTGGGCTTCAAAATTGCATCTTTGGGCCTGGACAGGGGAGCCGAGAACCTAATGTCCGCGGCCATGGCGAACGGCCGCTCCAATGGCCCGGAGGAGTGCATCGTTCTCGGGCTATAGTGTCGATACCGGCTCGTTAACGAGGGCAGACCGGGCACGAATTGGGCGAAAACGGAGCAGATACGAAGTAAGATTGCGAGAACCGAATTCACCATGAGCCCCACCGCTTTATCGAAGGTCTCGCTCCAAAGCGACTCCTCCATGAGGCGCCGAACTCTTTGTCGCTGGGTTTTGAGCTCACGCCGTAACGGGATGGCCGGATCGGGCTGCTGTAATGGTATCGGACCGCTGAATCGCTTCCACTGCTCCATCTTCCTCTCCGATTGTTCCAATTCGTTGAGGGTATCCATCTCAGAGTACAGCTTTGCTGTCACGGGGACGTACCGCTCCATTTTCTTGACTCTCTTATCGTAGTTCTTGGCCAACCCGACCCGATCGAGATCAGCGAGGCCTCCGGCCTTGGCATCGGCATAGAAGCGCTCGAAACCGCGTGGGATGGCGGCGCTGCAGCGGAGGCCAAGGCGGGCTACAGCGGAGGCGGCGCGGTCGAGATCGCCGACGAGCTCGGCGCAGGCGAGGCGGAGGAGGTGGGATTGGTCGGCGGAGACGAGGTAGGCGATGCCCTCGGAGCGCATCGTATCGGATCGGAGGCGGCGGAGCTCCGAGTCCGATAAGGAACGGTGGAGGGAGATGAGGCGAGCCATCGTGGCGGCCGCCTCGAAGGCGAGGATCCCGAGGCAATCGGACCTTGTCGGATCCGAGCCGGAGACAAACCGCGCTCGGAACCCGGATAGCCAATGCTTCGGGGCCACCATAGAATAAGAATAGGAAGAAGAAAAGAAACTTATCTCGCCTGTCTGGTTGCACTTATGCAAAGAATAGGAGTGGAGATAATAAAGGGATCGTGGATTTGTTATATGCTTCTCGGCTACTACGCGGTTGGTTATTCGAACAGACTTGACACGGGAGGAGGAGGCAGCATTAATAATAATGGGCAGGAGAGAGAGGAGAGGATAAAGCGGAAGACGTCAACGACGGACGGATAAGGGAGGAGTTTATCCACGCTGGATTACCGTTTCATCGATGGACAGTAAGTACCAAGTAGTCCAAGTAAGTATCTCCGCTATTCTCGTGGTATTTGAATAAGTTTCATAGTTAATTAGGTCGGCACGTTATAAATATAGTTAGCTTTCTTCAGTAGACGGCCCAGTGGATTTGACTAACTCAATGCTCAATTAAAAGACAAGAAAAACAAGGAATAGCTAATGAGCTAGCTATACACAACTAAGCTTAATTAGGTCAAATCCCCACTTCTTTAATTTGTATATAATCCTTCCAATTATGGAGGTTAGCAATGGCCAATGGGCTTAGTTGGAAGTTGCCGACCTGCCGTGTACTCTGCTGTTTTCACGTGCCTCGTCAAACTTATTACACATAGTTTGTTGGTTGAACTCATCATTGCAAGGGCCAGCAAGTTCCAGTTTGTCTCCTCCCTCGGACTCAACCCAACATCATCAAAAAAGTAATGTTTCCAGTTTATTTTACCTCTTCGATCCTTTCCTAGTAATGTATAATTAATTTGAGTTCCTCCTCTAATAGGGACATAAATTTTTGTGTTAGAACTTGGAGGAAAGCTCCAGGAAATTGAGGTAGAAATTTCATGTCGACCTTTCCTTTTCTGAATTGCTCATGCCCATGGACTGTAGTTGTTGTGGCCTGCATTTTGGACTGAATCGGTCAATTGCAACGCAACATAAAAATAATCTTCTTCTTTTTTTTAAACAAATAAAAAAAAAAGTCATAACCACAGATACAATACTTAATAATAGTTGAATTAGTTGAAATAGTTGCATAGTTGGAGCTCGAGTAACTAACTACTGTTGTTAAACGAACTTTATGAAAATGGATTTTATATTGCACCTAAGATGAGTTGATTGCCTTAAGTAAAATTAAAAAATAAATAAATAAATAAATACTTCAGTTTGTCTAGGTTGAGACTAATAAGGAATTAGTCAAAAAAAAGCAAAAGGGGAATAATTATATTTTGTGAATCAGAATATTGAGCAACTAGAAGACAGACAGCGTTGTCACATTCAAAGTTTGATCTCGTCGGGATAAGAATTTTAAGGTGGATTATATAATAATAATAATAATAAGTTTGATTTAGCTGAAAACAGTATATCAAATTCGAAGGTTTCCTGAAGAAATAATCTTATATGAATTAGTAAGAGAAGATATTATGATAATGAATTTGAGAGAGAGGCAGGCTAAGGTGTAAGGCCCGTGACCCAAACCGACTAGAAAGCTCACATTAGCCCAAATATAGGCCCATTCGATGAAATTCCAAGGTTGCCATTCCGCAAGTGTGCTGGATCTTTTGAGTTTCGATAGGCTTTCGAGCGAAACCCTTCTCCTTGCTTAGAAGCCGTTCCGAGTTCTTCTTCTTCTTCTTCCTCAAACCCTAGACGACGATGTCGGGCGGATTCTTTCGGGTAGGCGAAATCCTACTTTATTATTTCCTTCCCCCTTGATTTCTATCTTTGCTCTCAGTTTACTCGTTCTCGAATCGACCTGATAGGGTTTTGAGCGGTTTTATTGTCTCCGATTCCAGGGTACCTCTGCGGATCAGGACACTCGCTTCTCCAACAAGCAGGCGAAGCTGCTCAAGACTCAGAAGTTCGCAGCAGAGCTTGATCACCTGGTCAGTGCTCACTCTTTCGACTAGTGTTTTAGAGGATTGGAGAGGCTGATGTAATTTGAGCGCTTGTGAGGGGTTTCTATACTTGAAACCTTCGTCTTGGTTAAAAGTTGAGTTTTTTTTTTTTGAGTGTCGTGTTGATCTTTAGGTGGATATGACGAAGGTGAAGATGGATGTGATACGACCATGGATCGCAACCAGGTCGACCGAGCTCCTAGGATTCGAGGATGAAGTCCTCATTAACTTCGTCTACGGACTTCTTGATGGAAAGGCAAGTTTTTCAGTTTCCAATGACTCATCTGGAGTCTCTTGTAGGTTTATTAATTGGAAATTTTCATACAGGAAGTGGACGGGAAACAGATACAGATTCAGTTGACGGGATTTATGGAGAAGAATACTGGAAAGTTTATGAAGGAGCTTTGGAGCCTCCTTCTCAGTGCACAGAAAAATGCCAGTGGAGTTCCACAGCAGTTTTTGGATGCAAAGGAGCAGGAGACTTTAAGGAGAAAGGTATTTATACTATATTTCTGTTATGAGTACTGATTTGTCTTGCGTTGTGTTCATCGGGCTTTTCCTTTTTCCTAGGTAGAGAATGATAGGATTACTCAAGAGATCCAGAAGAGAAGAGAGGAGGGAAAGGAGGTAGAACAGGAGAGGCCCAGGAGGATGGTAATTTGAGTTTTCTGAGCTGAATTGCTTTACTTGTTTGAAGAACTATTTGTCGTGACTTTTTGTCTTTCTGATGCCATTCAGAGCTAGCTTCTCCGATTATTTGGGTTCATATCATTCTTTACCTCAAACTACTGCTGTAGGACGGGGAGTCTGACAACCCGAGATCTTCTGAAGCTGCTGTTCCCACTTCGGCTACAAAGGATTCTAGTACTCACCTAGACAAAGAGAGAAAAGTGAACAGGAGGCATGGTTCAAGGTCAAAGAACCGGTCAGTATTCAAATGCCTTGCCGCACTTATGTTGTTATTTTGTTTCTTAAAACATTATTTGTAAGCATTGGCTTGTTCCTTCGTTTTTCCTTTTTCTTCTCTAGTGGTTCTCAAAATGATGAGCTCGTTTGGATTTGCAAGATTTATGGACAACCGGTATCATGTCTGGACTCATAATGTTGCAACAGGCTCTTCTGCTACTTTCCTGCTAGGATGTAGTATTTTTTATGAATTTCCTATGATAGGAATCAAAGTGAATATTCACCTTTCTTCCCAAAACGACAGGAGGCAAAGTAGAGCACCTTCTGATTGTCTGCAGATATATGCGTTGTGTAGTTGACTCACATTCTTCTGCACATATCATTTTATCCTTCTAGGTTCACCATCTTGAGAAGAAGGTTTTGATATAAGGAGTTGATTTTCTTGAACCAAATTTTAGATACACTATTTTGTGAATTTATAATATTTCAGAATATTGGCTGCTGAACATCACATGCCTCTGTTGGATATTAGTTTGTTAGCCGATGGAGGATGCCCTTTATTTGTCTACCAAGTTTATTTGTTGTAAATTTAGACTGCACTACCTGCATATATTTGCATCTATCAGTGCGCATTCATGTAGAAATCGGGTCAAAGTAGCGTCACAGTTTTTGTGGATAGCCACTCTGTTGCTTTGTTTTTCATTTGAAATACTCACCATATAAGCATGTAATGTGTGTAAAGAACCATAAGGTTAATCAAAGAACTTGCCATTGCCTTTTATGCTCTCTTTCATTTTCTAGTTCCAACTGAAGTTCTATTATGTGAAAAGATACCTTTTTTTTAAAAAAAATCCATCTGTTATCAGGCCAGACAATTCTCATTGACATCTTTTTGTTAGCATTGTATGTGTTTCTAGTTAATTTAGTGCATATTCTATTTTTTCCAACTTCAGTCATCTGATAGATCTTTTTCCAGCATGTAGGCATTTTCCACTATTGGTTGTAGCATATGATTTTTACAAATGGTCTCATAAGGTAATTTTTTGTTTAAAATTTTATATCCTAAGGTTTTGGTTTGACACATTAATTGGATGGTTACCTTATATTGGAGATTACAATGTTTTTTATGCTTACAAGTTACATGTGAGTCAATCAAATGAATTTTTCTGTCATTGAGCTAGTTTTGTGCATGAGCCGAATTATTTATTCTCTTCTTAGGCATTCTGGATCTCCAAGTTCAGATGATCGTTCTCCTCTTCATAGGTACAACCTTTTTCCTGGATCGTGTTATATGTTCCTTTTGTTTTCAAATCTTGTTTCACTTTCTAAAATTTCAGTCAGAGTTGCAAAATGACTCCCTTTTCTTATTCAGGGAAGGCCATAAGTCAAGAAGCATATCTGTCTCACCACACTTTCAAAAGCGATCTGTTTCCCCTAGGAGGCGCTCTCGATCTCCAACTAGATGGTCCCAATCATCTGATAGGCGGTACAGATCACCACGTCATTCCATATCTCCTCGCAGGCATTCACCCCGCAACAATAAGTCACCTATGAGGCGAACATCAGCCCGTGCTAGGAGAAGCTCTCCATCAATATCAAGAAATAGATCTCCCTCTCCCTTTCGACGCAGATATCCTTATGCACAAAGAAAATCTCCATCATACTTGCGTCGCAGATCACCTCCTGTGTGGCGGAGGCCCTCTCCTGCAACTCACAAGTCTCCTGTTCGGCAAAGGTCCTTGTCTTCAGCAAGTCGTGGTTCATTGTCTCCAACAAGAGACATGTCCCCTTCCCCAATGCGACGCAGGTCGCCAATTCTAGCAAGACGGCGGTCCCCATCCCCTTTGAGGAGATCTCCTCAACCTGGGTCACCAGAGTATCGAAAGAGGTCACCTATGCCTTCACCTAGGAGTCGTGCTGCAAACCCTCGTATCTTTCCACGAGAAAGAAGGTAATGATGCTAATAGGAGCTATGTACTGTTCTGTTTTTTTTTTCTCCTTATGTGGTATCTTTCCGGATGTTTGAAACTTGGTGCATGTGCAGGACTAGAAGCCCCTATAAGAGTCAGAGTCCTATACGTCCATCTCGTAGTAGATTAAGTGGGGAGCCAGATAGACACACAAATGGTGATCATTGTAGTAGGGATGAATCCATGTCTCAAAAGTACTAACTTTCACATTTCTTTTTGCATGGCTTGTTTGTCATTCATATTTGGATGAGAAATTGCAAATAGTACACCTTTCTTATTCCTGCTTTTACAATCTGTCAGGAGTCAAGAAAGAAGATCATCTGCTTACCATACTGATGATCGTCCTGCTGAGAAGCACAAAACTTCAGAGTTTATTACACAGAAAATGCCAATAACTTTGAGGTCTCCCCAGCGTGACTCAATTGATGAAAAGGACATCCATAACAGAAAGCATGCTTTACCTTCAGAATTATCACCAAATCTACCAGAGTTCCCTACAAGTTTGGAAAATTTTCCAAGGGATAACAGGTACCTCTGATCATCTATTCACTACATGTTTAATGTATTTTCTAGTATCCAGAGATGCTGATTAATATTATTGGTTGGTTGTCTGAAGATCTTGTAACCTTAAGAGTCCTGTTAAAGACACCAGGAAACAATTGGATCATCATGACTTCCCAGAAGCAAGTAGAGAAGAGCAACAGTAGTCGTGCTAGTCTAGCGTGTTATGTTGTAGTTTGTAATTCTTCTTCTTTGACGACTTTTCTCATGGTAAAGAATGTGCCGAAGCAAACAAAAAGGTGTGTAGGATTGATTCGTCAAACAGAAAAAATAAAGATTTATCAAATGTACACCAAAAGGTCTTGGCTGATCACTTTGGTCTTGAAGATTATTGTCCTAATAGATCAACTGAATATGATCATATTAGAGCTACCCAAGGTCATCCCCATAGTCTAAGATTTTAGAAAGACGGGATTTGAACAGAAAAAAAAGTGATTATTATTTATTTTTACTTTTCACTCATTTTTCTCTTGCATATGGTTTTTCATCATTTTTTTCTGCCTCTCTTTTGCTTCTTAACCAATAAATTTGATTTTAAAAGAAATACAAGGTACGAGCTCATTCTATCATCTGTTTCATTTAGGGTTTTGTACATTAATGCTTTAAAAGTTTACCTGTCAGTTGAGTGGGGCTTCAACTTTTAATGTATAGTTTTCCTAGTATGGAGAGTCAGCTTTCTTTGCTAAACAACAATAAAATGAATTTTTTGAGCCTTTCTTTTGTGTTTCTATAATGATGTGAGAAGCATTCCTTTGTGGCAGTAATCAAAAGAAATTTGTACGTCAACCTTCAGAATCATCAGAAGAAAATGGTTCTAGAAGGAGAAAAGAAGAATCACATTCTCGTGAGGGTGCCTACGGTAGGAATCAATCTGGTAAGTGACTTGCTAAAGATTTGTTCTCGACACAAGAAAGGATAATAATGAGCTATTCATGGCTTGGCTTATGCAGTTAATGTGGGAAAGCAATCTTACTCAAAGGAACTGGAATATGAGAAAGGCTCTGTTAGGAAAAATGTTGATTCTGATTCTGAAGAGTCTGAAATTCATGAAGATCATGGTATGGAAAAAGGAAGGCACAAAAGGTCCAATAAGCACAAAAGATACGTGGATGATATTTCTGGGTCTGATTCCGGGAGAGATGATAAGGTGAAGAAGAGGAGAAGGAAGGAAGAGAGGAGGTTAAGAAAGGAGGAGAAGCAGCGGAGGCGTGAAAAGAGGCATCACAGAAAGTTGGAACGTCATACGAGCAAGCAAAAATTAAAGCCTGTGGATACCGTCACCCCCCCTTCAGATCTTGAAGAAAAATACCATACTAATGAATCAGATGGTGAAGATGTCATCAGAAAAGGTTCTAGCATAAATGATGCAGAAGGAAGAAAACTTGACCACAAAAGGCTTGAGGTCGAGCTACGAGAAAAGGCACTTGAATCTCTTAGAGCAAAGAAATCTAGTTACTAAGTTCCGCTTGTTATTTATTTGTTTTTCGTTATGAATTTTCATTTAAGAGTTACACTTTGCGAGAAACTGAGGGATTCGATTAAACAGCGTGTCGTGTAATGTATGCCATGTTAACTGTGGCAGTTGATACATGTCCGTAAACTGAGGATTTCCAAAGATGTTATCTTGATCCAAATTTGTCCTGATGTAGCTGCTAGATTTACGTGGTAATGTCTGGTTTACTTTGTTTGTTGGCATATGGAAAGTCTTAATTACCTCCAAAAATCAACCCTAGCTATTAGCTGGTGAATATTTTATTCTCTTCTAAGATACCAAAGCTCTCGTCATAAGGGGGTGATGTGACACTATTGCCCTTTGGACTTCTGGCTACTCAATAATTTCGAGGGAAGAGGCAATCCACCGTCGCTACAGTCCGACTTTTAGCTTAAGACCTATCCAAAAGATAAATTTAGATTATATCATTGCAAAAATTTTAATAAGATAGGTTATCTTCTTCTTCTTTCTTCTCTACTAACTAGTCTTCTTGAATAAGGTAAGGTATTATCCTGTCCTTATTAGTGTATCATTGAAACGTTCTAATCACAGACTAGATTTGAACATCCAAAAGCAAAACTGTTAAGGTGCATGCATGAGAAAGTACCGAGCAACTTGAGTGAAAACAATCAGTCATCAACTTCATCATCTTCTTTTTTCTTCTTCTTCTTCTTTTTCAAACTGTTGAAAGATCCATAACCCAATAGAAAACCAACCCAAAACAAACAAAAAACGAAAAGAAAGAAACAGCTGCTCACATTGAAGAAGCCCTAATGACTTGGTCCCCTACTCTCCCTGTTCACAGTCAGGTCAAGAATCCTGTAGCCTTCTCAGACAAGTTGCAGCATTTCTCCCTCTCTCTCTCTCTCTCTCTCTCTCTCTCTCTCTCTCTCTCTCTCTCTCTCTCTCTCTCTCTCTCTCTCTCTCTCTCTCTCTCTCTCTCTCTCTCTCTCTCTCTCTCTCTCTAATATTGCAGAAGCTGCACTGCCATAAAAACAACGACGCACACAGTTGAATTCAACGATGGATGCCACGGGACAAGATCCATTCAATCGAGTTAGGCAAGATGGCCCATTTGTTGCACAGAGGATAAGACTAGTGGCACGAGGTGATTCCAGCCCTCACCATTACCTTCCATGCACCTCATCTTTCATGTGGAGCCCACTCACCTAACCTTCTTCAACTTATCTCCCTCTTGCCCATCATATTTCCCTTGTTCTATGGTTGTAGATTGGCCAATGTTGTTTACATGCTCCTACTAATCCTATATTTTTAAGATTTTAGATCATCTATTTATCGGGGCATTACATGATCTCAAAAAAATAAAAAATAATAAAAAAATTAAAAACCCTGATGTTAATTTTCTCAATGAACACTTATCGTATAGATGAGTTAAAATAAACTCTAGATGCAAAACAATCTTAATATATTTTAGTTTCCAAAAGTACTATATTCTATTGTCTGCTACTAGATTAAAGTAACCCATTATGTTTTAAGTTATTAAAAGCAAACTGCAAGATGAATATCCATATGATAGGTAGGATATGAATGGTCTTATATTTCTTGGGCCATCTGATGATTTTAATTAGTTGACCCACCTGATCATCTTAGGCTTTCCTTCTTTCCTTTAGAAAGTCTGAAATCTTTCTTCATCGATGGAGTTGTTTTGTCTATATACACGTATCATTTATCGTTATCAAACTCCCAAGCACTGACCCTTCCGAATATAAATACTTATTTATCTCCAAGACCCACAGAAGTCATTAAAAGCGATATAAGAACCACTCCCCAATGTGACAGAAGTTTATTATACTGGGGGAAAAAAAATCTTCGAGTGCAGCCAAAAATGGAAACACTAGGGAAGATGATGCCCGTTAGGTTCTATTGACTTCTCGTAGCTGAATGGATTCTGCATGTGCTCTTTGACTTGAAAGCATTTTAGATAATTATGCTGTGTACTTTGGTTCATGTACCTTCCTCCTTTGGATTCTTTGAGAAAGACAGCAAATTATTTTTAATGCCTTATTATTGAATGATTTCAAGTTCTACGCCTTTGCTCCTCTTCCATGAACGAGATATATATATATATATATATATATATATATATTTTCTATGTCAAAGTGAAGTGAGACAAATTTTGGTATATATATATATAATCGACATCTACAAGAAAAGCTGGATTGAAATATACAAAAGTATTACACACAAAATACTCACTTTCCTAATAAACAGCTGCTTATTATTAATTTGTTACGCATTAAAAGTACATGTTAATTATCTAGCTGCGGAAATTAAAGATAAGAGAAATATATTGCAGTCAGTTTGATCTCTGAATTGAAGTACTCTTATATAGGTAAGATAAGTATACCCTAGTTTAAGGCATCATCAGCTACAAACTATCTGTAATCAATATTTACATCAGAATATAGGCAAAGTGAAGAAACTTGATACAACTTGTGAAGGTGCTAATATATGTTCACACATGCATATTCCTAAGATGTAAAGTTTAAGAATATGGTAGCCATTAAAAGGAAACTGCTGCACCACATCATAATTAAACAAGTTTCTTTGATGCGCATGGAATTATTGTCAACATTTCTGATGTACCAAAACAAAGGGATGATCAGAAGAATCCACCAATTAACTTTAACAATGCCATGAAGCCTCATTCAGATCAATAAAAGATGTAATGTGAACAAGCTAGCTAGCTAGCTAGAGGTATGTGGAAATTAGTTCAAGATTCCAGTGGCCCAAGCAAAATTTGAATTCCTAGCCTACTAATATCATTGCTCATATCATGAAACTCAAAGATAAAACTAGACAACCAAGAGGATGAATCAAGCATGCACATTGAAGTCCCGACATAGATTTATACAAATGTATTCGTACAATAACAATGCAACAGTGAGCTCTTCATATTCTAGAGTCCATGAACGGAAGCTGAAACTTATTAAAACAAACTACGAATACTTTTTACTGTGTGCATCCTATATATCTCAATGACAATTGCGAACTTATATCTTAAAGGATGGCGTTCATCTCTAAGGCAATTGCTAGAATTAAGTTAGAATGCAAAAACAAATACAATCATCACAAAGAAATACTGCCGATCAATCTAAGTACTGAAATTCTCAAGTCTAAAACCCCAAATAGCACACCTCATAGTATTCTTGTCAAATGAATTAGTAGTCTAACGCAGAACGTACATGTCCAAACTGCATGTTGCAAATATGCAGGGCCCTTAATTAAGAAGATGGAAATAAGACACCAATACTAATTTGATTGGGATGCAACAGAACCCTTGTCTAGATGCTTGACCTTAATAATTAACAAAGGTAAATGCAAGGCAAAAGGTCACCTTGCCCAACAGTACATTGAGGTGATTAATACTGCAATGAGTCAGTTCTAAGTCTTCATCAATGTTCCCTTTGGACCTACAAACTCACCTAATGCCAGTATCCGTCCTTTCTTTAGGTAAAAATAATATTGCCTCACTTCAAGTATGATATATAAACTGAAACAAGACTAGAGTTTTCGTGCTTAAGTGCATAACTGGATAGACACATGAAATACTAGCAACGAATTAAGTGGGAGTTGGACAAGTTGTTAGAAGGAAGGAAGGAAATGGGGGTGGTTGGTGGATGCTAATTTGTCTGACCTAATAGCGAGACGTAGCTAACTTTCCTTAATAGGCTAAACTTTCCACGGCATAAAAATTTGAAGGACCCCATGCATGAGTGAACGTCTGCTCTCTTTGATGTGAAAGCGTGCTGCAATCCAAACCCTCACAACCCCCTACACTCTCGACAGAAATAGAAAGACACAACAAGTTGTAGCACAATACAATACATTGCATCAAGACTTTATATAAGAATAAACCTCTCTACAATCATTATCCTTCCTAGTTCCTACCTAGCTAGCCTGCCTCCTCACCCTTCATGAACATATCCCACAAGAAATCATCGCAACCACAGTAACCAACCCAATCTTTCTTTTATATATCCTTTCCTATATATATATATATATGGGTTATTACTATTTTCATCATTTCTTAACATGCAATAAGCTCTCATATGCAGTCGTGATCATTTATTAGAAGGGGCCCAAACAATTACCAAATATCACTATAATGACCAAACCCCTTCCCACCAACCCATCTCCACCACAGTACTCCAAATTTAATTAAGCTCCATGGATATACATATAAAATATATATGTATCGAAATTGAGTAACAAAGATTGATATATGGTTGAGTAAATATTGAAGCAATTAATTAAGACAACCCTATATTCTAGAGCTAATGATACATAGTTATGCTTACAAGAACAATAGATTAACGACATGAAAATTAAGATGAGCGCACTACTGAAGCTCCAAAAGAGTACTATTAATTGCTAGAGATAGGAAAACAAATTTCATACCACACTAAAATGGAGGATGTTTTAATTTTGAGAGGAAGAAAGACTTAGTAGGATGGCGGTGGCCGCGGACCGGCGGAAGCCCAGGCGCCGAACACCTCGTGCGCCAACTGACCGTTAGCAATCAGATTCGGCGGCAAGTTATATAGCGGCATATCTACTGCTGCGCTGTTCATTCCTCCCCCTCCTCCTCCTCCTCCTCCTCCTCCTCCTCCTCCTGCGTTCTGCGGGACCTGCATCACCTCCGACCCAGGTGCCGCCGCCGTAGCAGCCTCGGATTCTTCGTCGCCGAGTGGCAACCTCTCGTATGTTGCGTTTGTGAACGTCGCCGCGATCACCATCACCGGCCCTGAGGCGACCAGCTCGCCGACGACGCTACCGCCCACGACCTGCCCCTGCCCTCCGGCGAGGTAGACGGCGAGGCCCGTCGCCCCCGCGGGCGAGGGAGCCGGCAGGAACGCCCCGGAGAGCGACAGGATCTCGAACCTCCCGTGGAGTGTGACGACAGCTCCGGGAGGCGC
Organism: Typha angustifolia; assembly: GCF_048772165.1. Lineage (NCBI taxonomy): Eukaryota > Viridiplantae > Streptophyta > Magnoliopsida > Poales > Typhaceae > Typha > Typha angustifolia. Next base: position 243,996 of record NC_133252.1, on the reverse strand, counting down.
GGCCGGCTGCCGGAGGGTGACGTTGGTGACGACGCCGCTGCCGCTGAGGACGGATACGCCGCGCTGCCGGCGGCGGGCGAAGGCAGCGATAGCGTCCATGATGTCCGTGCCGGACGCGATCTCGAGCACATGAGATCTTAGCGCGTTGGGGCTCTCCCGGGTGATGATGATCGGCGGCTTGGGCTTGTTCTTGGATCCGGGCGGGCGGCCTCGCGGGCGGCGCCCTGAGGATCCGGATCCCATAGCAGAGGTAGGGTCTGCGGCGGAGGGGGAGTGGTCGTCGCCCGGGTTGGAGTCGTCGAGGTGGTTGGTGGTGTTGCTCCCGCTGCTGTTGGGCGTCGTAGGATTGGGATCGCTATTGCTGTTGTTGTCTCGGCGGAGAGGGGAGAGGTGGGTGAGGTTGTGGTGGAGGTGGAGCGAAGGAGGAGTGACAGTGGCGGTGGAGGAGGTGACGACGGGGTCGACACCTCCCATGCCTACGCTGCCTGCCCACCACCTGTTCGCCAGTTCTCCTCACTGAGTAAAACCCCTACTACTAACTCAACTGTAGAGATCGATGTATATATAGATAGATATGTTGAAGATAATTGACAGCCAAACCACTCTTCCTGCTATATACTTGGTATTCCCTCCTCCTTCTTCCCTTATCTCCTTCTCAGAGTCAAAAGTCGCGCCCAAATGAAGCAAAAGCGAAAAAGAATTTCTTTCATCCACTGAAGAATTAAGCTATGCTACTATCTATCAATCTATCTATCTATCTATCTATCTATCTATGCATCTCTCTCTCTCTCTCTCTCTCTCTCTCTCTCTCTCTCTTACCATATATCCCTTTGTTTGTAACTAATCTAAGGCATAAATCAATCAAAAGGGATGAGCTGGGGATGGGGGGTTATAAGTAATAAGCAAGCTAGAGCTGGGGAGATGTGGGGGGTAACGTGCGCATGAGAAAGTGGGGGCGGAGTGCAAACACGCCACTGTCTCGAGTCCCGACACAGTATCCGGTGCCAATTAAGGTCCGAACAACACCACCCCCATTATATTTAATTTATTAATCCATTTAATTAAACCACCTTTCACCACCCAATACGTATCCTAATTAATTCCTTTTCTAATCTAATTAACCGCCCCCCTTACTAATCCCTCGCTTTCCTCTCTTAACCCTGTTATTAAATATATATATATATATACCTATGTTCTTCTCTTCTCTTCTTTTTATAACACTACCACAAAATTTATTTATCCACCTTTTTTTTTTTTTGTGTGTGTGTGTGTGTGTGCATTATATTTAAATTATCTTTTGCTCTTCATCTGAATGAAATAAATAAATAAGTAAAAGTAAACCGTGTTGGAAACTAAGGTCTGAATCTGCTGGTCTAATAATAGACGTTTGACGTGATCGTGTCTGGTGGGGGAGTTAGATTAACGCCGGCGACTTTTGCCACAGAAAGTTGCGTGCTATGGCAAGCGTTGCTTGCTTTTGGTTTCCTTATCGTTATCCTTTTGAAATTCCTAATACCGGACCACTTCCAACTCGGACAATGGAACACCTTCTTTGAACAGGTCTCTTACACACGAACAGATCTCCTTATCCACCCGAATAAGCAAGCATTGAAACTCAACCAAATAAGGAAACGAAGAAGGAGAGAGGAAGGAGAAGGGGAAGGGAGGGGGTTGGAATGATGGGGACCCTGCCCATTGGCCTATTGACTCGAAATCTATAATTGGCCCCCATTGATACCTCTCCCCATTCCTGATATCGACCAACGAGTTGACATTTGGAATTGATGTGGGTGTTCTGATTCCAGTGTGATGTGAACGCACCGAGCCACAAATTTTTTTTCTTTTTTTTTTTCTTTTTCCATCTACATGCATATATGCATTATAATATAAAGTACATATCCAAGCTGCCATGGACAAAAAATTGTGGGCTTTTTTTCCAACTCTTTTGCAGAGATCCCGGAAGCGAAGAGGGCCATTAAAAGAGTGGGAGTACTGGGCCATTAATGGTGTAGATTATGCAGAGCAAACAGCGGATAGACTGTATCTAAATCTATATTATAATACAAGAGAAATGCACGTCGTGTCACATGGTGTTAGGGAACAGGAGGTAGACAAAGTAAATGGAGCCCCATTTAATTAAAGCAAGCATTAGCCGTCCACTTCTCCAAAGCATTTTTCTTAGGGTATATAGATGCCTATCAACCAAACTATCCAATACCCAAAATATAATCTTTTTTTTTTCTTTTTTAAAAATAAAATTAAAGTATCAGCCGACAGTCAAACATGGCCGGACGACGCCGTGAATTTAATCGTATTCTAAGCACTGAGGCATGCATATTATTATTATTATTATTTTTATAATGTGCGTAAAACTCTCTCGGAGAAGCAGAAGAAGAGGAAGAAGAAGAAGTGAAGCGAGTAGGAGAAATTATTTAAAAATCAGTACGTACGGGGACGCGGGAAAAGGAGAGGAAAAAGAGGAGAGAGAGATAGAGAGAGAGAGAGAGAGAGAGAGAGGAATTCCTCGGGAATCGTGGAGGAGTTGTCCGAAATGGGTTGGCTTTGCATGTAGCGTTTGGGAATTTGGAATCTACGTGGGAAAGGGAAGAACTACCGAGGGAGGTGAATGAATCGGACACAGACAGTTCGGATCAAACGGCACGCATGCCCATGGACTCGCACCTGCAGTGCACGTTCACCCCCCTAACCTATGTTTACATAAATATTATTATTATTATTATTATTATTATTATTATTATTATTATTAACCTAGGAAAGAGGTGATTCCTTTTGCTTCCTCTTTATTCCATCTTTGTACAAACTCCTCCTTTTCTCTTTAAATAATCGATTCAAATATCTGCTTATTAATTTATTGATTATTTTTATTAATCTACAATAATATTTTTCATTCATATTGTAAAGGAGGGGTGCCATGCCATGGCCTCTGAAGAGGGCCTTTTTGCTTGTAATGTTGTAGAACAACAAAGTATTGAAGTTTGAGTTAATAATGCATAGCAGTTGAATTGACTCACCAATTTACCTTTCTTAAATTACAATCTCTGACTTGGTTCTATATTTTCAACCTTCTATCATAGTTTAATAATTCACAATATTCTTTCATTGATCAATATTATCTTAACCGGCTAGCATGCTATCTTCCTCGGCCCTCAGTCTCTATCTCAACATTTAAAATGAAAACAAAAAAAATATATATATATCCAGAAAAAGTTATCTGTTGTACTTAGTCAATTAGTTTGTGTACCATTATATTTAATACAAAGAAGATTCCAAAGTCCCAACCTGGATCAATCTTGCTTTAAATATTTAGTTGCTCTAAATAATTAGGATGGTCCTCTTTTTTAAGTGGGGAACAATACAAAACCCTTGGAGAAATATTTTTTCCTACCAGACTTGAACCCATTATATACTGCTCAAAATCATACCCTCCCACCAAGCATCCAACCCTAAGTAATCGCTACAAATAGACAATTTTGATTTTCAAAGAAAAAAAAGAACCCCCTAGTCATACAATTTTTAAAAAATTCGATTTTATATTAAAAACATCATGATATTTATTGTAATAGCCTCGCTACAAGCAAAGCAAAAGAAATTAGGCAAGATTTTGATAAACATTATCCAAATAAACAGACAAGCATAATTAGCCAACTAAAATTTGACTTCATCACTACCATCTTAGATCTTCAAGCAGCGTAGATCTTTTAGCCTCTGCAGAAAAAAAAAAGAAAAAAGAAAAAAGAGTAGAGGTAGAGTACCTGGGAAAATGGTTAGATCTGCCGTTGGAGTTAGGAGGAGGAAAAGAAGAAGAAGAAGAAGAAGAAGAAGAGAGAAACATGGGGAAATTTGAGACCGTACGAGCCCAAAGCCCATATGAGAATGAGTCGTGTGGCCCAATCTAATTGTTTTGGGCCACATACGGCCTGGGCCGGCCTTGACTCATAAGCATCTCCCCTCTATTAGCAATTTAGCATGCATCGATATCGAAGTCAAAAAGTTAAGCCACGCGTGCGACAATGCCGATGGTCGTCAACCAACCACCTTCATGATCGATCTAAGAAGCTCATGGGGCGGTTCCCCCTAGAAGATAGAAGAAGATAGATACTTATGAACGACTTTCCTCTAACCTCTCACTCTAACCCAAAGATACAAGGAAAGAAAGAAACAATTCATTATATATATATATATATATATATGCTTCTCATAAATAACATGGGTTTTATTTTCATTTAATTCACAAAAGAGGGATGATATTAGTCAAATCATATCACTGTTTTTTTTTTCAGAAAAAAAAATATATCTTGGATATTAATTCCGATAACGTTAGACACATAACAATACTTAGTACACATGAAAAATATAAACTAGAGCCATTTTACAAGTCTTAGCATTTAGGCATCTGAATCTATTCAAGCAAATAGAAGAACAAGTATCAAGCTCAATTAAAAAAGACATTCTAATAAAATATTGCCCATGATGAGAGACACTAAAAAAGCAAAAGAATAAAAAGAAATTCCTAAGCCCAATAAGATATCCATTGATGGACAAGAGCTCCAACCAACCAACCAACCGGGGAGGAGGTTGTCCACCGAGTCGTTTCGTCGTCAAATTGACTTGAAGCGAACATATGCTCAAATAAAATGAGGAATAGAAATATACATTTATTATTTCTCTCTTTACAAAGATAGGAAAGATATTTAAAATTAAATATAAATTATAATTTTACCGCACAATTATTATATTATCTTTTTAAAATAAAATTTAATTCTTCTTGATTAACACAATTATAAATACCATCACAAATAAATATCTCATATTAAAATATTTTTCACTATAAATATATTGTAAAGTGGTAGATTTAGTACCAAGGAGGACAAATTAATCATTTACTTTAAGGAAAAAGTTGGGTCAAAATTTAATCTCAACTAAAATCTGAAATAAAGAATATCCAGAATAAATTTTATTTGTTTTATTCTAAACTTTTATCGAGCATGCATTTGGCTTGAATTTTTAAAATAAATAGGATCTATTCAGAAATTACCAAAGATAATATTTCCTATCCGAAAATCCTTTCTTCATTAGTTTAACATCACATCACATCAACTTGTACGAAGAATATTGGACAACTCGATTTATATGACGATGAATAATAAGCCAATGAGGAAAAGACAAGCAAAATTAATGCGATGGAAATAGTTTCCGAGTTTTTCGATTGTTGCGATTAAACCATATATGTGATTATATCATCCCTTTCTCCAAAGTAAAAAAAAAAGAAGAAGCAAAGGTACAATATTTCCGATAACTAATTTTATTCCCGTATTTGATAATAAACTAAAAGTTGGTATTCCCTCCTCATCATCGACGTCGTCACAATTTATACATCACGATCTAACAGTCAATCTATGGTGGGGTAGTCACCTCCCCACGACTGCAATATCGAATCCATCTTGGGCGCCACTACCCTAACCGTCTCGACTTCCGAGGCGGCGGCGAATCCGGGCCGGTCGCATCCGTTAGCAACCTTATCGTTATATCTCGCGTAAACCGTCGCCGTCGAATCAGATCTTCCAAGCCAGCCCGTCCGGTTTCTGACCCGATCCAGGAAGAAGAGGACGGGGCGCTCGCAGGGGTCCTTCGGGCTGAGGACTCGGGTGTTAAATGTGAAGGGCCCGTCGCTTAAGCTCCGCCAAGTCCGGAAGGTCAAAACCGGGATTTCCAGTAGCCACGGGGGTAGGGCCCAAGGGTAGATTTGGACGGTGTAGCCCCACGACACAGAGGCCGACCACGTGAATCCGGGACTGGACTCGTAGCAGAAGGTTTGCTGTAGGCTTCGCGCCGGGTCGAATCTTGACGCGCCAATCAGGGGACGGATGGCGTCGATTTGGGTGGGCCCCATCGGGGAAATGGGCTTGACGTAGTCGAGGTGGTGCAGGGAGACCAGTGGGGCGATCGGGTGCGCCGCGAGCATGCCGTACGCGTCGCCTCGGAGATCCACCTGCATGAGCTCACAAATAAAAGGAAAAATTAAAAAAAAATTAAAAAAAAGTTCCTTCGTCACAAAATCTTTAATGTTAGGAGGGAGTGTATTGTAAAATGTTAATAATAGATGCGACCAATTTATTAACCGGATTAATGGGTGGAGTGGCATGGCACCGGGGGTGAAACCTGGCGAGAGAAAGATGCAAGCTAGACAACAGACCAAGGGATGGATGAGACTCATTTAATTTCCACCCATCGGCAAAAGCACGAGTCCGAACGTTTGAGAAAGAAAAGGAATTTAATAATTTTGAATTTTTTTTTTAAAAAAAAAGAAGAAAAACAATACCTGATGGAATCCGGGTTCGCGGGTTAGTGGGATCCCGAGTTCGCTAAGGCAGGACTGGATCCGCTGATCACTGCCGTAGAAGTAAGAGTAGCGGTCGAGGCAACCGTCGATGACGCGGGCGAGCTCCGCCGCGGCCGGGTAGCTAATCGCGAACCCGCCTCCGTCAAATGCCGTACCGTACGAGTGCATCACATCTTGCTCGACGCTTTCCGAGGCGGCCCCGATGTAGTACATCTCCTCATGGTCGTATTTCCCCAGAACCGCTACCAGATTCTCCGGGAAGAAGACCGTGTCGTCGTCACCCATCACGAACCACCGCACCGGGTTCGGGTCCTGACCCGAGAATTCTACGATCCGATATGACTCCGCCACGATCCGAGCCATTCGCGAAGCCGAGGCCCGATTCCCGAAGCGGGACGCGTTGGCGGAGACCCGGTAGGGGGGGCACGTGGAAGGCCAGAAACCCACGGGCTCCTCATCAAGCCACACGTGTCCCCGCATCTCGTCAGCACGCCACCACAGCTCCGTGTACCCGCGGCGCTGCTCCCACGTGCGGGAGGAGCCACCGAGGCCGAAGACGATGTGGGAGAGGGAAGTCGGGATACGTGAGGCGGAGGAGCCCGGACCTTCGACGGCGAGATCAGAGACAGCAGCCGGCGGCAGAAGGGAGCGCCATCAGTACTGGCCTGCTAAGAAGGCGGAGTAGGCGACGAGGGCGAAGGAGAAGAGGAGGAGGAGGGCGGCGGGAAGAAGGTGAGGCTTCCTTCTCTGTATCGTCTCCATCTTATTCTCGATTGGGTTAATAATGGGGAGTTATATTTATACGAGAACCTTGTTCGAGAAGAGTGGGAGAGATAAATGGGTAGATATCCGAGAGTAATCGGAGTGTCGACCTACTTAAATTTATTCCTTGCCTTTCTATTTATAAACCACATCCAAGAGGGGAAAGAAAGAAAGAAAGAGACGATATGTTGCTAAACAAAGCGAAAAATCTTTCTGCTCGTCATGATAGAGGGAAAGTTTCATAGTTGACACAAAACGACTGTTCAGGATAAGTATTCTAAGGAATCCCCGCGGCTACTCTAGTGGTATTTGAATAAAGGTTCATACTTAATTAGGCCACCACGTTATAAATATAGCTTAGCTTTCTTCAATGCTCAATTAAAAGACAAGAAAAACAAGGAATAGCTAATGAGTTATACACAACTAGGCTTAATTCGGTCAAATCCCCACTTCTTTAATTTGTATAGAATCCTTCGAATTATGGAAGTTAGCAATGGCCAATGGGCTTAGTTGGAAGTTTTCGACCTCCTTTTGCCTGACATTTAGTTGGTTGAACTCATCATTGCAAGGGCCAGCCAGTTCCAGTTTGTCTCCCTCGGACTCAACCCAACTCATCAAAGTAACTATTCCAGTTTATTTTAACTCTTCGATCCTTTCCTAGTAATGTATAGATAATTGAGTTCCTCTCGTAGGGACATAAACTTTTGTGTTAGAAATTGGAGGAATTTCATGTCGACCTTTCCCTTTCTGAATTGCTCAGGCCCATGCACTGTAGTTGCTGTTTTGGACTGAATCGGTCAATTGCAACGCAACATAAAAATAAAAAAAGAAGTCATACCCACAGATACAAAACTTAATTATAGTTGAAAAAGTTGCATAGTTGGAGCGCGAGTAACCAACTACAATTGTCAAACGAACTTTATGAACGTGGATTTCATAAGATGAGTTGATTGCCTTAAGTAAAATAAGTAAATTTACTTCATTTTGTTTAGGTTGAAACTAATAAGGAATTAGTCACAAAAAAAGAAGCAAAAGGGGAATAATTATATTTTGTGAATCAGAATGTTGATCAACTAGAAGACAATATTATCATATTCAAAGTTTTATATCGTCGAGATAAGAATTTAAGGTGGAATAATAATAATAATAATAATAATAATATGATAATATTAGACTGAGTTTGATTTAGTTGAAGACAGCATGTCATATCGAGCCAAGCTAAGTTACGTGACCCAAACCAAGTTCAAAGCAATATTAGCTCAAACATAGGCCTATTTGATGAAATTTCAAAGTTGCCATTCCGTGTTGGATCTAGACCTGATCAAACGGCCAAGCTCGCCTTTACCCAGCCAGGTTTGGACTGTGCTAAGCCCATCCCACACCTGCTTTGGGCCCACGCCGAACTACCAATGGGCAACACATGCCAACCCTTTGCCCACTAGGCCCATCCATCGGCCCGATCTGAAAGCCTGGTCCAAAAGCTCACTTGTTAGCCCGCACGAATACCTGCCCAACCATCTTCTCCCTCTCCGTTGTATACGACAACACTTGCCTTTGCTACCTCCCCGTCTCCTTCAACTAGGACATCGGCACCACAACCCCATTCTTCATTGCAGCGTTCGCCCTCGCCATCACCATCACCTGTCGCCCAGAATCCACCCCAGTCTACCACGTGCTCCTCCCCGTTGTCCACGGCATTGCCATCACCTCCAATGGTGAGCTGCTCTTCGACGCCCTTAGCTTCCTTATCTGCCTCGCCTCCATCGTTGACCGTGCGCTGAAGTCTATCGTCCAGTGCATCCTCCTCTACTCTGAGTCCAATGTACGTGGCGCCTATTGCTGCTCTCATCCTCCTCCCCGTCGCCCTCCTCTCTGAGCCCGGTGTCGCCGTCGCCACCCTTGCTACAATCTAAGAAGCGCCCGATCTTGCCCTACTCCTCTTCAAAAATGCCACCAATGCTTACCTTATTCACCTCACCAACTTCTTAGTGACAAAGCACACCAACGCCCTCACACTTTAAGTCCTCGGCAACACCAAGGTCGCCGTCGCCGCCATCGTCTCCATGTTGGTTGCAATCCTGTCAAGGTGATGGTGATGGTCAAATTTAAGATCACCATCCGTGGGGTTGTGCTCTACAGCAAGGACAAGAAGAGGTGCAAGAATAACCCCTCCTCCTCGTTCTTGATCTAATTGATATTATTTACTCCATTTTTTCCTCCTTTTAGATGAGATTAACATTATTATTGGGTTAAATTGGGAATAAAATTTTGGGTACAGTTGAGTTCTTGCATTTAATACATTGGTAATTGGTTAGAGAAGAAGCAAAGGAAATAAAGTTCTAAAAGTTTGGGCCAGCCTGCTCTTTTACTGGCCAACGGCCAGTAACGGGCTAGACTATTCTAGCGTAGCTCTGCCCGACCCACTCGCAAGCAGGCCAGTGAACAAAGTGGCCAGCCTAGTAGGCCTGACCCACCCAATGATCACGTTTAGTTGGATCTTTTGATAGGCTTTCGAGCGAAACCCTTCTCCTTGCTTAGAAGCCACTCCGAGTTCTTCCTTCTCAAACCCTAGACGACGATGTTGGGCAAATTCTTTCTAGTAGGCGAAATCCTACTTTACTATTTCCTTCCCCCTTGATTTCAATCTTTCCTCTCAGTTTACTCGTTCTCGAATCAATCTAATAGGGTTTTGAATGATTTTTATTATCCCCAATTCTAGGGTACCTCTGCAGATCAGGACACTCGCTTCTCCAACAAGGAAGCGAAGCTTCTCAAGACTCAAAAGTTCGTATCAGAGCTCGATTGCCTGGTCAGTGCTCATTCTTTTGATTAGATTTTCAGAGGATAGGAGAGGCTGATGTAATTTGAACGCTTGTGCTTCTTTACGAGGGGTTTCTATACTTGAAACCTTCGTCTTGGTTAAAAGTTGAGAGTTTTTTTTTTTTTTTTTTTGTTGAATGTCGTGTTGATCTTTAGGTGGATATGACGAAGGTGGAGATGGATATGTTACAACCATGGATCGCAACCAGGTCAACAGAGCTCCTAGGATTCGAGGATGAAGTCCTCGTAACTTCGTCTACGACTTCTTAATAGAAAAAAGAATATGTAATTCAAAAGTTAGGCATATATAATCAATTCTTTTATACTAATATGCCTCTTAAGTTATATGGTTTTTGAATCAGTACCAAAAAAATTAGTATTAGATATGAAAACTAGCTATTATAGTAGTTAGATTTAGATTATAAATTTTAAAGGATAAAAAAGAGAGAGACACACAGGAGGATATGCTGCTAAACAAAGCGAAAAATCTTTCCCTCAATCATACTCGGCATTAGCGTTTTGGCAACGGCGTACTGAAACATCTTCGAGAAAGGGACAGAAAGAAAGGAAGTGGTTATTTAATCTCTTTCTCTCTCTCCTTTAATGCCTCTTTATGAAAATTACATTAAACCCCCTAAATTATTGTTAATTTTCATATGCACGCCCTCTATCATTTGTATTAACTCTCTGAATTGTAGAATATGACTTGTTAACTAAAAATATCAAATGATAATTTAACCATTTTTAGTTTTGAAGTGAGGATATAAAACAGTCCCTATAAAATTGAAAATTGATTGCATGATGCTTACCTGGCTTTTGGTTCATGCATACATTGCTACTTATTCATGAATTATAAATTTTTTAAATATATTTTATAGTTAAATATTTATTTATATATATTTTGGTTAAAATTTATATAAGAAAAGTCATGTGATAAGTTATATATAAAATTTTATTACAAATAAAATTGTGATAAAATTATGCATGTTTACTAAGTAAAATTTTTATTATTAATTAACATACTTATTCACAGTTAATAACTAAATATAAATTCTTCAATAAATTTAAGAAAATCATTATGTTTTACAATCAAAAAACAAAATATAATAATCTATTTTTGTAATACTATAAGTCAATTATGATTTAAATAAACATCAATAAAATAAAGCATAAATAAAATTTTAATAAACATGTGCATTATCCAAATGAATACAAAAGCACAATTAGCCAAGTAACTATGACTGCATTACTATCGTTCATATATATATATATATAGAAAATAAGATAACAATCCAATGACCAGCAAAACTATCTCTGATGTCTTACCATGAGGGCAGAGAGAAAGCCTCACTCTCTTTAACATAACTTTTCCTAGTGAGGGGAGTAATTATAAAAATCCCATCACCACCCATGAACACGACACCACTCGAACTGGTAGTCAAGGGAAAACACTGGGTGGAAGAGCGCTACATCCACCTCATTAGAGAAGAGGCAGACTAATAGGGAAAATTAGAGGGAAGGGTGCACCTGGTGTCATCGCTCCTTATCGAGTACGGTTAACCAACCTATGTGAACATTAACTACACCACCTCTCTCTGTTAAGTATCTAATTTTATCCTCAATGCATTTGGTGAGTATCAGGGCCATGTTATTTGTAACATTCATACTCCTCTAATTGTCGGGACTGACTGATGTATCTGGAGATTTCACCCGTCAGGCTAGGCAACAGCTAAAACTGCCTACTATCTGCTCCACAACCCCCTTGATAAAGCGGAGGTCCGGTGTGGCTGGCAAATCCTTTGGAGTTTGAGCATCTCGGCTAAAATGAAGGTTTTTATTTGGAAAATGGTTTGGAAAAGACTACCCCTAATATGTACTCGTGGTTACTTCGGACTCTCCATGGATCCCATGTGCTATGTTTGCTTTCTTACATGGAGAGATTCATGTGATTCTCACGTAATCTCTCAGTGAAATAATCTCACAAAGTATCTGAGATAAGTCTAGAAATATCATAATAATCCAAATAAATAATTTAAAGTTAGAATTATTACAAGCCTCCAGAATTATAAGTTCATACACAAATTTTAAGCATAAAAATTCTTGCAGGGGCTAAAATCCAACTAGGAATAACAGAATAAATAATACTAATAGGAAAACAAATCTGCTACTCGTCGATATCTGCGTCCTCCATAATTATCTTTGAAATATTTATACCAAAATGGCGGTGAACACAGGGCCCAACAAGTATAATTCGATAGTAATCTATGAATATTATATCGCATGATAAATAGAAATGCATAACCATAATTACGAACATATCAAGTAATGTGTACAATACAATTTTGGATAAACTTTTATCATCGTAGCTCAATATATATAAAAGTCCACATAGAAACCGTGTCACTAACGTTATATCTCACAAAGCAACATAGTATCGAGGGGGACTAGTCATCTAGCGGTATTATCGTCTATACATGCCTAGCGACGCTGCATATGACTGGTTGTTTGTAACCATCAGACTAAGGCCCCCAGTCGTAGTCCCATCAATACCGCTCTAGTAAATCATCGCACAGAGAAAAATCATTACTTATAACTGAATTATCGCATAGAGTAGAATCATCATACAACAGGTAAGAGCTCATAGTTCAATAGACACCCTAACCCTGCGTCTTCGGGTATCGCTAGAACTATAACCCTACTTGTCAATCATCTTACTAATATCATTCTAGACTAGTCTCCAATCAGGGCAATGTAATCACCTAAGTGTTCTACCAGCTAACGATATCAGGTGTAGACCGCTTGTAACAACCCAATCTTAAAAAAAAAAAAAAAAAAAAAAATCTGGGCACGACGCGATCGGCCACACTGTGGCCGGCCTCGTGCCCATGCAAGCTGCGCATGCAGCTTGCGTGGTGGGGGCGCCACGTGCCCGCTGCCGTAGCCAATGGGCTGTGACCAGCTGGCCGCGGCGGGCCCCGGCGCCGCCGCAAACCGCCCCCCTCACTGCCCTCCCTCTCTCTCTTTAAATCTCTCTCTCTCTCTCTCCCGTTTGGTCTCTCTCTAAACCTCTCTCTCTCTCTCTCTCGCCGAGGTCGGACTATCGCCGCCGCCGGCACCTCCACGAGCGCCGGTGAGCTCTTTCTCCTCCTCTCTCTTCTTCTCTCTTCTCTCTCTCTCTCTCTCTCTCTCTCTCTCTCTCTCTCTCTCTCTCTCTCTTTCTCTTTTTCTTACCTTGGGCTCGGGCCCGTCGGAGTCGAGCCGCCGGCGAGAGGCCGGCAGCTGGCTGGCCACCAGCTGCCGGTGCCCTCCCCGCCGGCCCGGGTCCACACCTCCCTCCTCCTTCTTCCCTTCTTCTCTTTTCTTTTCTTCTCTTTTTCTTCTTCTTCCTTTCTTCCTTCTTCTTTCTTCTTCATCTTCCTCAGCTATTTCCCTTCTGCAATAGTGCTGGGCTCGGCCCAGCACTGTAGCAGACAGTGCCGAGCCCAGCACTGTGGCAAGGGATTGCTCCCTTTTTAATTTGTTTATATTAATTATATGATTTAGTTTTTAAAATTTAGGTGAATCAGTTATCTGGATGATAGATTATTTTAATAATTTATACTCTCTAGCATAAGTATTAGTTAAGTATTATTAGTATAATAATTTATTAATTATAGTTATAAGTACTTGCATATGATTATATATAGTATAACCACTGTTTATTAGATTAATACATGTAATCATATAGATAATAATCTTATATTTTATATAGTTAGTTTTATTAAAAATAATTAAATTTTATAAGTTTCTATTAATGTTTATGTATGCTTATACATGCATATATTTAATACATTTGAGTATACAATGTGTTTCTAGCAACTTATCATTATTATTATATATTATTTTCTATGCAATAAAATGCTGAGCTCGGATAATCATTTTTATATTTATGAATAATAATTAATATATGTATGATTAGTAACTAGTTAAGTAAAAGTAATAATTGCCATATAATTGAATAAGGTTATCATAATTATATATATATAAGGTATATCAAGTTATTTAATAAAATCAAATAATTTATTATATTTTACACCAATGAATTCTAAATGGGATAAACGGCTAACATCATATTATTTAAATATTTTCAGACCCCGAACCCCCTTATGTGAGACCCCGTGGATCCTGATGATTAGTTGATGTTTGACTGATGAACGTGAGAGATGCGTGGTTCGTGTCTTCTGTTCGGATTGTGAGTAGTCTTATCCCCTAAATCCCTTTCTCAAATTAGGATTTATTATATATTATGTATATGCATGTTTTGGCCTCCAGCATGATTATATGACTTTATATAGAGATGATTTCAGTCGAGCATATATTTTATCATGCAGTTGATTAGACTGATCTGGGATATGAGTACATTGGTGATATATAGAGATGATTGGAGATGATTATGCTATTATGGTTTTATGTCGGGATGATCTCTATCATGAGTATGCATGTGATAGATTAGCATGAGTATGCATGTGTTAGATACATGGTTGGAGTTTGCATTACATCATTTTTCTTTCGGCTTCTTTACCACCTAAATTCCTGAGTTGTATGATCTGTTGTCGTACTTGATATATGCATATGATTTATCATGTATAGGAAATCATAAAAGTACATGTGTATGTGATGTGATATGATGTGATGTGATGTGATGGCTGAAACGGTATCTGGTCCGGACTGGTACTGAACATACTCTTAGCGTATGGCAGAGTATGGTGATGGCTGATAGTTGTACTCTTAGCGTATGACATGGTACAACTATCAGAGATACCCTTAGCGTATGGTAGGATATGATTTATCTACAGAAATACTCTTAGCGTATGACAGGGTATGCTCTGAGCTTGTGACATGATGTGTATCGAGTTTGGGGCCGGGTACCGTAGTCTAGCATGGTGGATGATATTCAGAGTTGAGACGGATGATTGTGATAGTGAGAGATATGTGAATTATATCTGGCTCTGACATATATGATTATCTAGTAGTTGGCATGCATCATGCATCATCATTGTTATGACTAGTATCATTGGATCATAATTGTTATACATGATATGGTGTTATATTCGGTGATGTTATATGGTAATTTCATCATGTTATATAATTTCGGTTGAGGATATAATATGGTTATTCATGAGAACTGATTTCATTCATATATATGTCATTGAGGATACATATATATGAAAAACAAGAAATACTATTTCTAGAAATATGGACAAATGGAAGTTTAACTCCTAAGGAAGCACTTTATGAGGCTTCTCGTAATTTGATTGATTTATTTATTCCTTTTCTACATGGAGAGGAAGAGGACATTAATTTCGAAGAAAATAAAAACAGATTTACTCTACCCTTTTTAACCTTTCAAGATAGATTAACTAATCTAAAGAAAAACAAAAAAGGAATTCCATTGAATTGCATTTTTATTGACCAATTAGAATTACCTTCTAGGACCTATAATTGTCTCAAAAGGTCCAATATACATATATGTTCATACATGACATCATACTGTTTTCTGATTCATATTATCCGGTACATGATTTACTCTCTGTTTGGCATCACTGATTCGGGGTAAGGTTTATTCACTGAGCCTTTTGCTCATGACTCTCTTTATTTCTTTTCTAACCCCCTCAGATATGTGGTACGTGATAGCGACTTGAGAAGATATTTTAGAGCGATGATGAGGTGAGCTATAGATGCGAGATGATATAGATGATAGTTTATATAGAAATCGAGTTGTACCAATATTTGATATTTGTACTCTTTTGTATTAGATGATGATTTGTATAATACAGGTCGAATCATAGAGTAACCTTGTATTAGTTATTTTAGTTGTATCTTGATGGTTTGTTGTGGCCTGTGTGGGTCCTGCTAGATCATGTGGCGGTCTAGTGTATATTATTGTGGATTTTGATATTCATATACTAACAGGTTTATTTGGTTAAGAGTATGATTTATTTGGTGATGGATTATGTAATCATGGATATGTTAGCAGGTGTTATTTGATGATGTCATGATTGTATGTGCACAGGAGTGTATCTGTGCGTGACGGGCCCCGCCCGACCTATCGCGTGCGCCGCACGCGCCGTGTGGGCGCGTGTGCGTGCACGTGCCCGTGCCGGGCAAGGGCGTTACACCGCTAATATAATACTATATAATATATTGTACCTAAAACCTCGGATTGAATAGGTGAGAGGGGCACTGCCTAGTTAGGATTAGACTTACAATGATAAGTGCATGTGGTGCCATGACTTTTATTATTTATTATATCATGATCATCAAAATAACATGTATTATAATTAAGCATAGGGTCTATCATACATATACAATAAGTAGTAATTAATGCAATTAAAAAATGGTATATTTAAACATTATTCATAAACTAATATAAGATCTAACTCGCCTGAAATAACTCCGGAATCTGTCTCACTCTCCTAAACAGTTGGCTCCTCCTTAATTTTGATATCCTCCTCACACACTAATGGGTATAATAATTTATAAAATAAAATAAAATATAAAAATAATGAAAACTAACTACCTTGTTGCATAAATTAAGTTTGATTTTCTAGGTCCAAATAGGTGACTTAATATTAATATATTCTTCTATTAATATTAAGTTGTCTTACATTTATTCTTCTATATTAATATATTATTAATTAAAAAAATTATTTATGGTAAAATTAGAATTATCCATATTTGCAATTAATAAATTCAACTACCTAATTTAATTATGTATTATCCTAAATTATGTTAATAATATGATTGAAAAAAAATCTAGAAAGGTAGCTAACATAAGTTAAAGGAAAATAAAAGATGACTAGCCTATGGTCCACATGTTGGGCTAGGCTCAAGGCCAAGCATTACTTAGCTAGGGAAGGTGGACTGGGCTCTTAAGCCCAGTCCATCATGGTGAGGAGGTGGGCTGCGGGCCTACTGCAGCCCACTAGGCTTAAGGGGGTTGGACTGGACTCAAGGGCCCAACCTAGCAAGGCCCAACCTAGCAAGGTGAGGAAGTGGGTTGCAGCCCTACCTGCAAGCCACTAAGCTAAAAGGTGTGGAATGGGCTCGAGGGCCCAATCTAAGGCTTTGTTACAGGCTTGTGGGTGTGGGTTGCGACCCACCCCACAGCCCAAAAGAGAACGCGGTGGGGGTTGGCCCAACCCCCACCTTTTCTCATCATCTTCTTCCTAAGGAAGAAAACAGAGGAGAAAAGGTGGTGCTGCTACCGGCGGCGGTCGAGTAACACCCTCTCTCAAGGTCGACAAGGTTGGGTTAAGTTGCTTGCCTGGGTGGTTGGCCGGAAAAAGAAGAAAATGCAAGAGGGAGGAGGATCAAGCTCGTCGGTGGGGGAAGGAAAATGCATTGCAATCACATATGAAAAGAGTGCAAGAGCTGTGCTATAACACTTTAAAAGTTGGATAATAGGTTCTCAAGTGATCGAACCCGACGACCGGAGTAGTCGACAGCAAGAAGAGGGGTACTCGATGGCCGACGGCCATGGAGGTTCCTACTTCGGTCAAGGGTCATAAAGGATCCTACTTGAAGGTACCCATAGCTTCCTTAGGATGAGAGAAAGTTAACATGATAGAGAGTTGGGGACCAAGCCATCCATAGTGACCGGAATCGAGTCGGAAGAACGACAATGGGAGGCAACACGATGTAGCCTCCCACGTGCAACGTGGGTACCCAAATTTGGTACCCACGACAAGAGGGTGGAAGGGCAGAGCTTCCTTGAGCGGTGGTTGGTCGACCCGAAGTCACCGGCCGACGAATTTCTCTGGCAAAGGTAAAAACAATTAAACTAGAATTTATATATGATTTACGGATCAACATTTAAATTAATTTTAAGGGAAGATGGAGGCTAATCCGAGTATGGAGGTAAGCGGGTTTTGATTGATTGACGGCGCTCCGGTGACCCACTGTTCGCAATGAGGTCTTCGGCAGCTCGGAAAGAAAAAAGAGAGTAAGGGGTGGAAGAGCAAGAGAGAGATTGCGAAGAGTAGAAAGCCAAAGGAGAGGGGTGTTGGAGTTTATATAGAGATGAGGCGGAAAGGGGGGGGCCAGAGTGGAGTTCAACTCCACACTGGCACACTTCTCTCCCACCTCTCACAACTAACTGCGAGAGGTGGAAAAAGGAGAAGAACAAGTCAGCGCACACGCCAAGCGCGTGTGCGCTATTAGAGTGCAGGTGCCCTAATTTTTTATTTATTTATTTTATTCATGAGTGTTACAATTACTCTCTGAGAGTATGTGAAACATCATATCCTCGATTGACTGCTCCATTGGGATAGATGGGTAGAAAGGGAATGGCTCAAAGAAGGTGAGAGTCTACCCACCAAAACTAAAGCCTGGGTTAGGGCTTTGTTGGCTAACACACTCTATGGCAGACCTAAAAATATAGAAATCGAGTTGCCTTAGAACATATTTGCGAGTTTCCGAGTATTTCGATTGTTGCGATTAAACCATATATGTGATTATATGATCTCCAAATTACAAAAAGAAAAAAGCAAAGGTACAATATTTCCGATAACTATTTTTATCCCCTTATTAGATAATAAAGTAAAAGTTGGTATTCTCTCGACATCGACGTCGTCACAATTTATACATCACGATCTAACAGTCAATCTATTCAATCTATGGTGGGGTAGTCACCTCCCCACGACTGCAATAATTTATTCGGACCTCCAACACCCTCCCTCCTTTCGTCCTCCTCGTTTTGCAGCATTGCCTCCTCGGAGCCTAACAGAAGTGTAATAAAGGTAAATAACAACAAGTGTATTTTTTTTTTTAAAAAAAAATAATAATAAGGAAATGAGTACCCGTCTCCATGCTCTCGGATCCATCTTGGGGGCCACCACCCTAACCGTCACGACTTTCGAGGCGGCGGCGAATCCGGGCCGGTGGCATCCCTTGGCAACCTTATCGTTATATCTCGCGTAAACTGTTGCCGTCAAATCGGATCCTCCGAGCCAGCCCGTCCGGTTCCTGACCCGATCCAGGAAGAAGAGGACGGGGCGCTCGCAGGGGTCCGCCGGGCTGAGCACTCGGGTGTTAAATGTGAAGGGCCCGTCGCTAAAGCTCCGCCAAGTCTGAAAGGTCAAAAGCGGGATTTCCAGTAGCCACGGGGGTAGGGCCCACCGGTAGATTTGGACGGTGTAGCCCCACGACACTGAGGCCGACCACGTGAACCCGGGACCCGACTCGTAGCAGAAGGTCTGCTGTAGGATTCGCGCCGGGTCGAATCTTGACGCCCCAACAAGGGACCGGATGGCGTCGATTTGGGTGGTCCCCATCGGGGAAATGGGCTTGAGGTAGTCGAGGTGGTGCAGGGAGACCAGTGGGGCGATCGGGTGCGCCGCGAGCATGCCGTACGCGTCGCTTCGGAGATCCACCTGACATGAGATTAGGAGGGATTGTATTGTAAAATGCTACTAATAGGTTATATAGGTGGGACCAATTTATTAACCGGATTATTGGGTGGAGTGGCATGGCACCGGGGGTGAAACGTGGCGAGAGAGATATGCTAGCTGGACGACGGACCAAAAGGGACATCGATATAGATGAGGCTCATTTAACTTCCACCCGTCGGCAAACGCACTAAGTCCGAACGTTTGAGAACGAAAAGGAATTTAATAATTTTGTTTTTTTTTAAAATAAATAACATAAATAATACCTGATGGAATCCGGGTTCGCGGGTTAGCGGTATCCCGAGTTCGCTAAGGCAGGACTGGATCCGCTGATCACTGCCGTAGAAGTGAGAGTAGCGGTCGAGGCAGCCGTCGATGACGGGGGCGAGCTCCGCCGCGGCCGGGTAGCTAATCGCGAACCCGCCTCCGCCAAAGGCCATGCCGTACGAGTGCATCACATCTTGCTCCACGCTTTCCGAGGCGGCCCCGATGTAGTACATCTCCTCGTGGTCGTATTTCTCCAGAACCGCCACCAGATTCTCCGGGAAGAAGACCGTGTCGTCGTCGCCCATCACGAACCACCGCACCGGGTTCGGGTC
This sequence comes from Typha angustifolia, assembly GCF_048772165.1. NCBI lineage: Eukaryota > Viridiplantae > Streptophyta > Magnoliopsida > Poales > Typhaceae > Typha > Typha angustifolia. Next base: position 224,026 of record NC_133252.1, on the reverse strand, counting down.
CTGACCCGAGAATTCTACGATCCGATATGACTCCGCCACGATCCGCGCCATTCGCGAAGCCGAGGCCCGGTTCCCGTAGCGGGACGCGTTGGCGGAGACCCGGTAGGGGGGCCACGTGGAAGGCCAGAAACCCACGGGCTCCTCATCGAGCCACACGTGTCCCCGCATCTCGTCAGCACGCCACCACAGCTCCGTGTACCCGCGGCGCTGCTCCCACGTGCGGGCGGACCCGCCGAGGCCGAAGACGATGTGGGAGAGGGTGGTCGGGATACGTGAGGCGGAGGAGCTCGGGCCTTCGGCGGCGAGATTGGAGACTGCAGCCGGCGGGAGATGGGAGCGCCACCGGTACTGGCCGGCTGAGAAGGCGGAGTAGGCGACGAGGGCGAAGGAGAAGAGGAGGAGGAGGGCGGCGGGAAGGAGGTAGGGTTTCCATCTCTGTATCGTCTCCATCTTATTGTCGATTGGGTTAATAATAGGGAGTAATATTTGTACGAGAACCTTATTCGGGAAGAGGGAGAGATAAATGGGTAGATATTGGAATGTAATCGGAGTCTCGACCTGCTTTTAACTTATTTCTCTCTTCGTTAGTTTTGCCTTTCTATTTCTAAAACCCATCCAAGAGAAGAGAGAGAGAGAGATATGATATGTACGCTAAACAAAGCGAAAAATCTTTTCCTCAATCATGCTCGGCATTAGCGTTTTGGCAACGTCGTACTGAAACATCGACGAGAAAAGGGAACAGAAAGAAAGGGAGTGGTTATTTAATTTTCTCTCTTTCCCTCTTTTTAACGCCTCTTTTCGACAATTACATTAAAACCCCTGTATAATTGTTCATTTTCACCGTCATTTTCTGTCACGAATTATGAATCTTTATTTTTAGTCTAACTTTATATATAAAAAAGTTAAGTAATAAATTATCCAGAAAATTTTATCACAAATAAAAATATCCGATAAAATTTATATTAAAATTAACATACTTATGATCTGAATAATTATTTATTATTTGAATAGCTCGTTTATAATATACGTAACTCATATAATAAAGATGTTGTATTTAATTCTTTAGAAATTTTAACCCAGTTAATGAACGGGTTATATACATGTTTACATTATTTTGATATGTTTGAATCCGGGTAATTGGGCCCTCACCTCAGTGAATACAAATATTAGTATAACACTGTCCATAGATTACATTATTTTTCAACAAACCGAGGCCTCACGTTTCCCATCTAGTGGGGTCGTACCTTTTTGTTTCTTCTTATTTTACTTCATACCTGTAAGTCCGTGTGTAAAACGCACTAAAAGAAAAAAAATAAATAGAAAAAAATCTAAGTTAAGATTAGTTGATAGCTGTAAGTTTGTGTGCATGAATAGAAATAGATACGATCATTTAATTCTTTAAAATTTTCTTCACTATTTAAGATTTTAGTTTGATTATAATGATTAATTGTATTTTTATTGTGTATATAGCAACCTTCACTTACTATAAGAGAACGGATATATAGAGAAAAAAAAAATCATATCTGGAAAACTAACATAGAAAAATGTTAATTTTTTTAATCAAAAAGAAAAAGAAAAAAGAAAGAAAACCTGACTCTAATACTTTAAATATATTTTTGTAACCGACTTAATAATTCTACCCGTCTAAAGAAAAGTCCTGCCTCCTGAATGAACTTAGATGTAGTATATATTAGGGGTAACAAGGATAAGATATGAGTTAGGCTTCTTGGGTCGGGTGCTAATTTTGATGCGACCCAGTTAAGCATTTAATCCGGTCCAACTGACTTAAAAGGCTTGTTTACGTCCAAAAGGCCCAGATCTCTTAGGAGACCGTCAAAGGTTGCTTCATGCACATTAGAAGGTACCCCCTATGACGACTTGGATTCATTCTATACACCTTCCAAATCTCCGTGAAAGATGTTAAGCGAGAAAGATTTAGGAAGGGGAGGCCGGGTCCATTGGTGTATGGTCCTTATTTCATTCTTTTTTTTAATTTGGTTTCCTCGTTCTCGGTTTCTTGGCTCCCTGTTATCGACGGCATCGACCCCTCCTCTCTACCACGGCTGCACTCCTTCCATCCACTATAAACTATTGATACGATAATCTAAACAAATATTATGTTTTTGATGTGTAATTTCTTATCTAAAATGGTTATGACAGAATTTTTCAAAGTTTAATCGCGGTAGTGAATTGAAATATGTGTTTGATTTATTTTTATGTGTCATTTGAGTTTGATGTAATGTACTTGTATTTTAAAATATTTTACGTTAAGTTAGTGGTAGCTTACTAGCTTGTTTAAAACTGTAATTGTTTTTTGTCTTAAATTATATTTAAATGTATTAGGTGTTTGGAATGAATAAGATTAGGGGTAGGAAGTTTACAAATAGGAAAGAAAAGAAAAGAAAAGAGAAGAAGAAGAAGATATAGAGATAGCCAATTGGAAAAGTGGAGGGAAGCGGAAAGGATCTGTGGTGCAAGTGGTGGTCAGAGTTTCTAAGGAAGGCTTCTAAAATGGGATAACGTAAAAATATTATAGTAATCAATCCCAGAGACATAAACAAACGTACATGCAGATGCTTTACCACGTGGCACGAGGCACGGGACGCAACCATCCAATCCAGTTGGGATGTGGGCCAGACTAAGACTCTCCGACCAATGAGAATATCGGGATCAATATGCAATCTAGAGATGATTCCAAACTTTCTTGGGCAGCAATGCACGTGGATGTCCTTGTCTTATTATTCCCAATATTCACTTCACTTCTTCTGCGACAATATGAGTATGCATATGATTGACATTGGATTCTCACACTTTACTTGCTGCCCATTACTTGGACTTATCTCGTGCCGCCGGACCACTAACAACTCTATCTATCTATCTATCTATCTATCTATCTATCTACAATTCAAAACGTTTTATATTTATTAAAAATTAATCCTCCTAGCCTTCATACTAAATGCTTTTCTAAAGATAATATTGTCTAGTTTTAACCTAAATTGCTGGCAATCCACTGCACTATGTGAAGTACCGCACGTCAGAATACTATTAGTTTGTACTCATTGAGAATATAATGGCTGTATGAATTAATTTCATGATCTATAATTAGAGTCTTCAAACCTTTGCCTACATTCAATTCGTGTGTATGAACACAAACACACACACATATATATATATAGAGAGAGAGAGAGAGAGAATATGTATGTAGATGATCTCCGTGTGTCCTGATCCTTATAGCTCTACGCCCAGAATAAATAATTTGTCCCTAATACGGCATTCCAGACATTGAAAGTGATTCTAGCATGCAGCTCCTGAGCGAATTGTGGGTCACGTGCATGCATGAATGCACTAATCTTCCCGTAAAAGGAAGATCTAATTCTCCTAATTAATCACACACATACATGTATATATACATACTTATCTACATGCATATCCTGTTAAGGTGACACATGTAATGCTGCAGTAACCAATTGTTTAAAACAGTAGATAGATAAAGACCCTACATAAGTACACTTGATTCCTTCTTCTCTCCAGAGCCCATTTACTTTTTCTTTTTTTCTCTCTCTTTTTTTTTTGGTTTAAAAAAACATTTGTTCATACGTGAAAATAATAAAGTAATATAAGTCACAGCATCTAGCTCCTTGGGCTAAGTAATTCCCTAAAGAATGCAGCCACTCTTTCACACTCTTCGATGTTTTATAAAGTCCTCATCACATTCCAATTGCTGAAGTATATATTTAGCAGGGCAGTATCACACAGTATGGGTGGAAAGGACATCTAGCTCCCCAACCAGCCTATTCATATATATATATATATATGAACCGATGATCAGTAATGCAGCTCCACATCTATTTTGTACTTCTCTGCATCTCTAGCTGTTCTCTCTGACCAAGCTTGTCCACGGGTTAACTCCCCAGCTCAAGACAAGAAAACGTACACTCCACCCTCCTTAATTATCCCCTTACACACATCCAGTAATCTGTCTAAATTTAACCAACCACCTCTCCTTTGCTCTTTTTTAAAAACATGCCTCTTGTACTGCAAAGGGCAATTTCCTCATCTGGAGTCCTTTTTCCAAGGCATCCATATTGAGGCACTTCTCTCAATCCTCACCCCCTTGTGAGGAAAGCAATTGCTGGGTATGTTCTTAAATTCTTCTGTGGCCCATCATAAAATCATCTAAATGCCTTCAAGTCAAAGTTGATGTTACATATAGGTGGCATTTAAGCATACGTGAAACTTTTGGGCTATAGTTAGCTAGTATTTAGAGGTATACTAGCTAACTCTATAACCTTTATAGTTAGCTACTGTATATTTATTCCCTTGTGTTAATCTAACGGGTAGAATACCATGGCTAAGTTGGGTTTGATTATTACTGGGTTAAAATATATGTTATGGAGTTCTGAGGAGGAGGGAGGAAGAGGAGGAGAAAAAAGAAAGAAAGAAGGGAGATATGGATGGAATGTGAATTTATGGAGAAGAGAGATCAGCTGTCTGATGCTGCGAGAGTGCAGAAAAGGGAATCAACATGTACTGCAGCATCAGAGCACAAATACTCTAAGACAGAATCACATGCAAGTTGGGTTTAGTTCTAGTGCTGGAATGTGTCAGTGAACGACCTCGACAGGTAGGAAAAAAGACAACCCGCATCACTTCCCATGACCCTTTAAAGACACAGCCTGCTCCTCATAAAACTCTCTCTCTCTCTCTCCCTCTCCCTCTCTTCTCTCTCTCCCCTAAGCATAAAAGAAGCAAGATTTGAAAGTATATATTGTATGACATATAGTAACAAATCGATCGACCAGCTTCTGTTAGGCTAAATTTGGAATAAACAAGAGTAACCCCATATGGGGTATATGTTCAAATCATAAAAACACACCACATAGTGTTTCCTAAAAGGGGAAAACAAAAGGAAGAAAGAGAAGAGGAGAAACGACATCGATTAACAACCTCGCAGCTGATAAGAATCTACCGCCGTGTTGCCCTAACGTTATTAGAGATAGAAGGATAAGATTAACTTCTATGTAATAAATGTATTCACATTTTATCATCTTATTTTAAATGAGAATAAATTAAGACCATTAAACATACTCACAGTTTAAAGAATCTGAAAGAAAAGATAAGAGACCTAGACGTTAAGATGGGAAATTAGATGGTATATATAGTAGCCTTGTTACAAATGGAGCGGCCGGGCATTATGAAGTAAGTAATGCTAGAAAACTCGTGATTTGGAGTCAACATATCTCACAGTTCTTTCTAGGGGAAAGAAATAATCCTATGCCTAATATGAAACAAATTATGATCTCCATAGCAAGAACTAAAATGATAAAATGGATCCTTTAATTCACATACCTATAGTATTTTGCATATAGTAACAAGGTCAAGGTGTTGATCGTATGCAAACTTCGCCAGATCTCAAGATTTAAATTCTCTATAATTAATTAATGCTTGGCACGATGACTAGCTCATGGTTACAATTACTATGATCAAAGATAAACAAACTTCAAGCAATTGATAAATTCAAAGATATAACATGGACTTTTTGCAGATTAATTACTAAAAGGATAAAGCAAAGAGAAGGAAAAGAGATCAAACTAAATAGTACTTGGAATGGAGCATCCTAATGAATCCAAGAGCAAGGCATGTATATGTTCAGCTAGCACTGGAGTTTTTTTTAACCTTCGGGGGATTCCCGAGCCTGAGCTCAAGATCTAATTCCTCTACCGGGATAGGACAAAGTTTGAATTCCTCGGTTTGGAGGTGTTGCCAATTGCCCGAAGATGACCTTGTCAATAAAGGAGATTTTAGATCAATCTTTCGTTTCTTGCTACTGTTGACCTCATAGTCGTATTCATCTCGATCTTTTTCTACCCGACTGCTCACTTCCCGTAAGTTTGAATCATCTCTTCCAAGGCCTAATTCCGTGGTAGCGATCAGCGGATTGTTTCTTGGATCTTCGACCGATGAAATGATAGATACAAGAGATTCTTTCTGGTTCTCTCGAATACAAGGCTTAAAATAGGAGTGAGAAGCAAAGCCAGGCTCATTTCCAATCACTTTGGCAGATGCAACTGGAGCTCTTGAAGGAGAGAGAGGAGAATTAAACATAGCTTTAGAACTATACACAAGGGAACCAACCTGAGGAGGGTGTGATGTTGGTACTGATGTGAATGGAGTATTTAAATGTTCATGATCATCACTAGCATCTTGGTTCTGATCATCATTTGTGCTTGAGGATTGCTTGAGCCGAGCTCGGTCTCTGCGGTGCACGTTCATGTGACCGCCGAGAGCTTGCGCCGATCGGAATTCTCTTCTGCAAAAGCTGCACGAGTAGGATCTTGGAGGCCATGTACAACTACCCAAGTGGCCCGCGAAGTCTTCTGCGAAGGCTTGCTCCTCCCAAGACTCATGGTAGGTGGATCCTACGGCGGCGATGGCAGAAATATGGGATCTTAGGAGAGGGCTTTCGTGAGTCAGCTTCCTTCTTTGCCACATCCAAAGCCTAGCTTGGTCCATAGCGCATGGATGAGGGAGATCTGAGTGATGGAGGGGGATAGGGGTGGGGGGGAGGGAGGGGACTGAGGAGTAGTTGCTTCGATATGTGATTGCTGAAAGGAATTATAGAAAAAGTTGGATAGAGATGGAGGAGAACATCTGTATCCAAGTTGGAAAGACAGAAACATACATGAGAATCTCTGAAGAAACAAAATGTAACTGTTCTCCTTTATGAGCTTTACTAGCAAATTTGACCTTGAGGCCGGATTTATTACCTCTTTTTAGTAAATATCTTGAGGTTGTTCAATTTCCCACCCAATAATTAGTAGGGAAGTTATATGGAAGGACAATTATCACAATCCTCTACATTAGGCGGGTGCAATATGCAGGAAACTAATTTTATGTCATTAGAGAAAGATTAGAATAGTTTGTCCGTAAGCCTGGAACAATATTGGCAACAGCGACATGATAACACCAAATCAACTTCAAGTGGGAGTGCCTGCTCTTAAACGACAACATTCGAAGTGTTCTTCTCACACTCAACAACAGTCCACCTAGGCGAGCTACCTCCCATATATAATATATATACATATATGTACATAAATCATCTTGAAGGATATTTACTGAAGCTACTTATTTTATTTGCATATAACCTCTGTGTGCCTGCGTGTAGCTAGCTATACATTTATAAGCGTAAAACTAAAAGATTAATGTTCTTGAAAACAGAAGTATCATCGTCTATTAATGAATTGTTAGCCAAAATAAGTATTTCCTAGTGTAGAATGCTTGCCGACAAGAGGAGGAAAGAACTCGACCAATTAATCTTGATGTGGGTTTCGACTTTGATTTCAGGAGTCCTTTAATTTTCTCGTATTAATCAGGGATGCATGCAATAAGAGAAGTACTATGGATAAGAAAAATATATTTCAACTTCACGGGTTTTTCTTGTCAAGGATATCTCATTTGCTTGCACAAATCAAAGTAATTAAACAAGTGACCACTTGTAATCAACACAAATATTTTATTTGGAATAGATCGAAGGAGGTTCTCGAGAAAAGATGGCGAAAGAATTGTTGTTAATTCTCAAGTGTTGTTTGTTAATTCTACTAAATATTGCTTGTGCCAGAGTCCTTTTCGTCACATCTTCGTCATAAGGTCAATACAACAGGTCAATCAAGAAAATTACTAGTTATACAACAGTACTCAATCTTCCAATTTCTTCTTTCCTTGTGCTCTTGATTGGGAAGAAAGGTATACAATTCTCTCTCTCTCTCTCAGATTTTTTTTTTTTTGTTTTCTTAGAGGTAAGTATTGCTTTCCATATCTCATCTCGAAATAAGAACATATATGTGGTAATTTTAGCATTTAAAACTGTATTAGCTTAGGATTAGTATTAAGGAACGTTCCTCACACTATGGAGAATAAGGCATATCATATAACACCACCTACCCTTATCATTCCAACAGAGTAGACAAAACTAGAGCCACGAACTCACTTTCGGTTTTTAATCATTCTTCACCTTTAATAACATGCACCAGTCAAAGATAATCTGTCAACGAAAAAATATATATATATATATCTTTTCCTTTGTCTTATTTTCTGAAGTGTCTCTATTACCCAAGTTTCTTTGAAGTGACTCTTCAATTGCAAATTATTTTGCTTGAAGAATGACAGTAACGTAAGAAATGAAATCAAATCGAGCTCATGGTGTTGACTATTAAAAGTAGTGAATTAAGGAAAGAAAAGGAGAATTATAAGTTTATAATTTCGAGTCTTCTTCTGAACCAGTTGGTCTTAATGCGTGCAGCTAAAGCATTAGTGATTGTGGAGGTGACCTTTTGGAGTAAGAACCTACATTTGACTCATATTATTCGAGTCTTTTGTTACTATTTCTTCGTACGATGTGTTTGAACTCTCCTATATTTACAAGTGTTACTTATGGAATAAATTGGATTCAATAATGTGCATCATGATACAATGCTTTCTATCTTGTGGATTATCTTGTACAACAGGGTATCTGTCTTCAAAGTTTATCACTGTTAGAAACACGACAGATGTCAATACCACAACAGTGATTCTCCTGTAAAACATTATTAATTTTACCAATTTATAGTTCCTCTTCTGTTTGCTGTAGCTGATCACGATGGTTGCAGATTAAGTCTGCAGTTGGAAGATCGTGAGCGCAGTCAGCTGTTCCATCTTCCAGTGCTTTTGTAATCAAATCTCTTGCCTTGCCCTATTACTTAAGCACTATTTCTTGTATGTTTTTATGCTGTATAATTCATTGTTCAATAAATGGTCATGTTTCTTGCTCTTAGCTGAGTTATAATATATTTCAAGATTATTTTTTACTGTTTCAATGCACGTCAGACTGGGCACTTTACTTCAATTTCCTTCATCTGATGAGATACAACCGATAAATTGGTATTCTGGTGATTAAGCTTCTGCAACTGCTGAAAACAAAATTAACTTATGTGCAGAGCTACAGCAATAATATATAGTTAGTACTATTAAAGTGCAAAAACTTCTCTTGATCAGGTAGGATTGGCTTGAAACTAACCATCCAGAACAACCCGGGAAAGGAAGCGTCAATTGTTATTTCCTTAAGCCTACATATATATATATATATAGATAGATAGATCGATCGATTCGATCGATAGATAGATAGATATTTCAATGATTATTGCTTAGAATATTGACAGAACAGCCAAAAAGCAACAATAACTGTGATATTGGAGACAATAGACAACTCAATATATACCATATGCCAAATCGATAAAAATTGATACACATGCTGTTATGCATGACACAAAGCAACTTCACTCGTACAGCGACAAGGCTGCTTCAAATGTCAATAATATTCCGAGCAGTGCACTGGTGTGGCTTTCCATATTCTCATAATAAAAGTTCTCTGAACTATTAACATCTTTAGGCTTTTCTCTGGGCTATCGTCAAGAAGCTTGTGTGATAAAGGCCTGTGTGAATCTGTGTACTAAGTGTATATCATCTATACTCCCCACCTGATATTAAACTAAATCAAGGTACGAGTTAGCCGGTGCAACTATTCCAAAAAATAATATTGTAACCACACACTGACAAAAAGGTGAATTTGGAGAATCTTTTCATAAAATATTCTTGCGATCATCCATGCATTTTATATGATATTGTATCAAAATATGATTATTCGAGGAAGTAAAAACAAGAAGAAAAGAAAGAAACAGTAGTCTTTAATAATCACTTGCAAATCAACAATTTTTATTATATTGTGTGATATGAGCATCTTTCTGGAACAGTGAGGCTAGCTGCAGAATCCATCGTAGAATAATAACACATGATGTCAGTGCAGCAGCTTCTAGGTTGAATATTACTGATAGCAACATCTCTTGCCTTCCATTCGACTTGAAGCACATCTCCTTTTAGTCCAAACAGCTCACTTCTCCTCTCCACAATTGTAGTATCGATGGTAACTGTGGAAGAGCAAATCAAAGCGCAAGATTGGAATTCATGTGGGTGACGCTTAAATCGTATTGGAAATTTTCTTCAGATTTCATTTTCAATCATTTGCTTTACTGACCAACCCACCTACCGAACTGGCTACGTGTTCTTGATTGTGATTGCAAAAGTAGCAATCTTACCCCCACATTTAATTGCCAATTCTCGATCAACAATGAAGAGGCAACTCGCCAGACCATCATCTTGTACGTCACGAATCCGTAGAACAATGCAGAATATGTCTATATGTTAAGAAACAGCGAGGAGTTTGATATATTATATGAAGAGAATCTGTCATCAAGATCTTCTGCGAGACTCCCAATTAAATTATTCATTTTTCTTCGTACAAAACGCTAGTTAAGATATGATTAAGAATAATTTTCAGATACTACGTACAAAATGTGTTTGTAGAAATCATCATGGCATCCTTTCACATGGTGTAATTATAAACCAAGTAAACTATGTACCAGAAAGCAAGTTAGAATTGCGCACAATTAAACCTCTAGGTAATTTTTCATCTACCTCCATCCAATGAAGCAACATCAACTAGTCAAATGAACTCTCCATAATTGCTGGACCTACATATCATCATCAGAAGATAAGAAGTATTCATGCTCTGTATAAATCTAGCCGGGCAACGAAATACGAATTGGATTTTAGTATAAAATATATATATATATATTATATTTCACGACATTGCAATGTAAAGATTGTATCGTAAATGAAGTTACATGTGATATATGGACCACACTTGCAGAAATTATTCAATCAGTATCTCTCCAGCAGAAGCCGTAATGTAATGGGAGGGATTCCTGCGCGCTTGGGCCGTAGTGGGACGCCCCGTGGCTGCAAAAAGAGGACGCAGACCAAGTGCTCGAAGAAATGCGAAACTGCGCTAATGTACCAAAGTTGTTGAAACAAGGGCCTGAGAACAGAGAAGTAATTTATTGGGCCGGCCCACCAAAAGAGGAAGATCGTTTCAGGATGCCTCGTGATGCGTGGCTCACCCGTTGGGCCCCACTTTGTGTCTGACAGCCCATGTTCGTGTGTCCCATATCAACACAGCAACTAACATCCATCGTAAAAGGAAGCAAAAGGATCGACTTGTTTGCTTACCACAACTATATATATATATACACGGCCCTTAATCTAGACGAATATTAAGAAGCAATAAAATTTTATCGTATATCAAATTAAAGATTTCTTCCTACCTCTAATAGTCCACACCAAACATTTGGTGTTGGTGGCGTTGAAGCATTAACGAATAGGAGGTTGGCTCATACGACGACGTCTCTGTAATGTATGATGTGTAATGTGTAGTGTGATTAGACCTTAGGATAATGAGAGCGAAACATACTGTAACCTTTGGCGTGCAACAACACTACCGAGTATTTTGATTTGGATAAGATCGAGTCCCTTCCTTCTTAATTCGTTTGAGGTCGGTCATATATACTTTCTACATCATTATTGTTTCCTCGCAAGATGTAAAAAAAATTTGACAACGAGTTTCTTTTAAATCTTTAATCGCATAGAACTTAATTAGAGATGCTCCAAAATAAGAGCGATAGTTACAAAACATTGTTTCCTGCCAGCAATATGCAAAACGATTCGACACGTCATAGAAATATTTATTAACTCTACTAAGAACCGTCGTTGTACTGGTCGTACAGCTTACGTGTCCTCCACCATATTAGGGCTCTCATCAGCAAACATGGGTCATCATCATTAAAAGAAGTTAGGTGTCCCTTCTTTTTTTAGTTTTTTTATTTATTTTTAATAAATGAGCCCCCTGAAATGATGACAAGTGTCCTTCAACGTGACCAATTAGGGGCCGCCTGATCTTTAGGATTGAAAGGGGAATTTTTTTTTTTTTTTTTTTTTATAAAAAGAAGAAGTTGTTAAGAGGGAATAGATTGCTGTACGAACCTGGAAACGTGGCCTCGTGATCTGAGCAAGATCCCAAGCCCGAATACACGGTGACTTCGACACGTTTCGAAGATGCAGCAAACTCTCTCTCTCTTTCTCTCTCTCTCTTAATACTTTATGATTGCCTTCTCGCAGGCGTCAACCACGTCGACTGTGAACGTGTCAATATTCCAACGCCAAATAAATAAGCAAAAAACAGCGAATACACTGTTTCGAACAAGAAACACCTGCGAGACGAGCGAGATATCTCCAGGTGTCATGATCGACGGTAAAGGCTCAGAGCGAGGCAAGATCGCAGATAATTCGGTTTTCCCGCACGATGTTACCTTGCTTTTTCGAGGAAAAGCATCGTGTGAGACCGAGGAAAGGGAAGGACCTGCGACAGCTAAGTGTCTTCCTCTTATGGACCACGTGTCCCGCATTCGACTGACGAGGACCACGCGTCCCTTATGAACGGCTCCGATTCCATCCTCAGGAACGTCATACCAAATGTACCTGTCCACCGGGCTGCCCGTGATGTTGACGGGTAGCTGCCCGATATATACTGGCTCTGTTGCATCTTTCCTTCTTCTCCTTGGCCATTTATTATTAAATCTCTCCCGGGAGCTCGAGGGGGTGAAGGAAAAGCACGAGCGACGTCTTTAAGGGTTTCGAAGCTTTAGCCATGGCGGAGATATGCTGCGACGTTGCGAGCTCGTCGGAGGCGACGACGAAAGCGTCGTCCGAGCCGACGTCTCGGGCAGCGAGGCGGAGGAGAATGGAGATCCGGCGTTACAGGTTCGTTGCCGAGGCGGACACGATGCCTTCGCCGGAAGAGGCAAAGCGAAAGCGGCAGAGGTTGGAGGAGAAGGATGTGGCCGTCGACACTGTTGGCGATGGAAACGGGAGTCCAGCGACCTCGAATCCAGACCGTCCAAGAGTGACCTCCGTTCAATCGGAGACGTCGGATCACTGCCCAAGGTATGGAGTAACCTCCGTCTGCGGCCGGAGGCGGGATATGGAGGACACCGTCTCTATTCGCCCCGATTTCGTACAAAGAGCTCCCGGGAGGTACCATTTCTTTGGCGTCTTCGATGGCCACGGTTGCTCCCATGTAAGCGTTCTGTTCTCATATGCTCACCTCTCTTATCTCGCTCGTTATTGAGTTGATGTATTCAAGTGGGATTCTATCTATATGTATATATACAGGTAGCGGAATCCTGTAGGCAAAGGATGCATGAGATGGTGGCAGAGGAGGTAAAGTCGTTAGGATCCAGCGATACGCTGCCACAGGGAGGCTGGAAGCTATTGATGGAGAAAAGCTTCGCGCGGATGGACGCGGAGGCGGTCGGATATTGCACCATCGACGGCCGGCCGCGGAAGCCCAACTGCCGGTGCGAGCTGCTGACGCCCAAGTGCGAACACGTGGGCTCCACCGCCGTCGTTGCTGTCGTCGGCCCGACCCAAATCGTTGTCGCCAATTGCGGTGATTCCCGCGCCGTCCTCTCCCGTAAAGGCGTTCCCATCCCTCTCTCCGCCGACCACAAGGTACACCTTCCAACCATTAAACTCTTGGAAGAAAGAAAAGAAAATTGCAAGTGAAATGACGATTTTGGGTTCTTTGTTTGGTTCAGCCGGATCGCCCGGACGAGCTACAACGAATCCAGGCGGCTGGCGGGCGAGTAATCTACTGGGATGGAGCGAGGGTTCTTGGAGTGCTCGCCATGTCCCGAGCCATCGGTGAGTTAATTGGCGTTTTAAGCTTTCATCTGGTATTAGACAAGAATTAGTTCGTATTACGGAATTAAGGTTAATAATTTTACGGTTATCCGCTATCAGGTGATGGTTATCTGAAGCCGTTTGTGATATCGGAACCGGAAGTGATGGTAGCGGAGAGGGGAGAAGAAGACGAGTGTCTTATCCTGGCCAGCGATGGGCTGTGGGACGTCGTGACAAACGAGATGGCGTGCGAAATCGTGCGTGTGTGTCTGCGGAACAGCACACCTCCTGAGGAGGGAAAGTGGGAGGATAACGGAAGAGGATCGGATAAGGCTTGCGCTGAGGCAGCGGTGCTGCTGACGAAGCTGGCCTTGGCGCGACAGAGCGCGGATAATGTGAGCGTGGTTGTCGTCGATCTCAGGCAGAGGAAGTTGTAGCCAAAGACGTGCGTATGATGGAAGAGAGATTAATTGTCTCAAATTTAGAATTTATAGATTCTTTTAAGTTTTCTTACATATATATATATATTTTACCAAAGTAGTTGTTAACGGAAGACCCAAAGTCCAGCAAAGGGTGGATTGAGGGGTAGGAATTTGGTAAGGCCACAAAATTGAAATCATTGCAGTTGAAATTGTAGCGGATTAGTTTTGTATTCCCTTTCTTTCGCTGTAAACCTTGCATAAAAAACGATCGGAAATTTCTGAGCAATTTAATTGTTTTGTTTCTCTGCTGTCTGGGTTTCAGCCTTGAGGAAAACAATTTGTTGCATCTCAAATCGATCTTCGCACATATCCCGTTATGTGACAGACAATTACTGCCGTGGTTTTCTGTGTTCAAGGCGATGATATCCCAAGTAGCTAAAGGTCATCGATTAGAAGAATTATAAGAAGTCCACGTTGCATTCTCCACCCCCCCTAGTGGGAGGCGAGTTTATCTAATCTGGAATCCTTTTACAAAGCAATTGCTTCGAAATTGTTTACAATGACCTCTTTTAGCTGCTTTATGAGCTGCTAATAGATTAAATGTTCCGGAAACACCTCAAAGCACACACGTGCTGCGGATTATGCAAGCGAAACAGAATAAGCTATATGCCTATACAGGCTGTTGTCTGTTGATTGATGTAAATACATACCCCGTGATAATAAAGAATTATTCGCGGACGCAAGTCAAACAAAAGCTGGCACCTTTTCTCGGGTGCGAGTGCATTAATTAACACATAAATTTCACCTATTAATTCTCAAGGAATTGTCTAAACAGGTCATCCCCCTGCACGACCAAAATCTGTGTGTTTCATCAAAGTTGGTAGACCGATAACAAGGGAACGGCTACAATTTAACTGAATGCAGACTAAAATTATATATATATATAAATAATAGCGTCAAGTAAGTAATAAAAGAACCAAATATTCATATAAAGAAATAAAAACTAGATGGAACAACTCAATTGAAAGAGGATCGCTTACAATAGACCCAACACGTACCACAAACCAGTAAAGCATTGTAATATAGCAACAAAACCCACTACAAGAGAACCCTACAAGCATAGAGTCCCACAAGACATTCCACTTGCAAAATTGGTCACCATTCCATTGCAGGGATACAAAGCAAATGGTGGAGGGTCACAACCCATTGGGTTCGACACCAAAACTTTGCATCTGGTTGAACAAGGAGAACACTAGAAATTCGGGTTGTGAATAAGCACCAATGGAATGGTGGCAGACAATTCAATTATTCAAACGGGTATAATTATTTCTCGGAAAACCTTTGGAGTGCCGCCAACATCAAGGGATGAGTCCGATCGACGATAAAGAAGAGTTATCTAGTTACCGGATCGACGCCCTCCGGCTCCCAGTCATGTGGAGGCGGAGGTTGACGAGGGCCCACAAGTTGGCAAACCAATTGATACACTTGACCGTTCGTACTATGTGAATTAGTATTCCTAATTCTTTATTAATCCCAGCAAGGCGCAAGCAACACTTGAGATCGCGATGTATTTAATTTATTATATTTATTGATTGCAAAAAATTAAAAGGAAAAAAAAAAAGGGGGAAGAAGAAGGAACATAAATCAGGTCCTCCAAATGAAGATCATACGGTCGCAAACCATTTATTTCATTTATCTTTAAAGTAGAGCAATAAATACTATACCAGATCGGACAGCGTACTGAGCGACTGCTACTCTCTCTCTCCCTCCCTCTCTCTCCCACTCGGCTTAGATCGGGGGAAGGATAGTTGCCGTTGCCGCTGCCGCTGCCGCTGCCGCGCTATTTTGTATCTTTAATTCGTGGTATTCTTCTACCCTATCCCCCAATTCCGCACTCTCAATTTCTAATGTCATAGTGCAAGATTCATACATCGGTAGATCGATGCTTAGTTCATTCTATTTGTTCGCAATTTTTTTCTCCTCTACCCACACTTTTTGCATCTTCTTATGTAAATTTTATACGAGGGTTGCAGATTGTTACAACCTCAACTAGTCTCCGTGATCTCATTTATTGTGAGGATTGCAGAAGCATGGCGAGAAGAGTAGTTAATCCCAATCGACGCTTGGTCGACAGCGGAAGCATTCCGATCGGCGGATCTCTACATCAGAAGTCACGGTCGTCGCCGCTACTATCGATCGGACTGGTTGTTCTGGTGGGAATCCTCACTTGTGTCTGTTTCTTTCCATTTTGGGAAATTAGAGACCATCGACAATTCCAGTACTCATTGATTTGGTTCTTGTGAAATCTCAGGTTGCTTTTCTACTCATCGGCTACTCGTACAAAGGCGTAGGTCAGTGCTATTCATGTTTTTTTTTCATGATCTGAGAGATAACAAGTACCTTTTGAATCACACTTTGCAAACAAGTATTTATTTCCCCTCATTTATAGACTATTTATTAATTCTGTTAACATATCGGGCCTATCAGGTGGATTTGACGGCAGCAAAGAAGCTATAAGAATCAGTGAAGGTAGACATCCCGGCCTTCAATTACTAAATTTAGTTATATGACATTCTTTATCATCGTCAAATGGTTTTGGCACATAATTTAGTGGTTGCCGACTGACCTCTAAATGTGATATCACTCCTTATTTGCTATCGGGAGCTCTTATCTTATACTACTGCTCAAAAGTCAAACTTTGAAAGCATATTTTACTTCCCAATGTTGCACTACCTTCTGAATGTCATTTTCATTTGAGTAGCCACACTGCTGTACTTTTGTCGCTATTTTGCTAGTTATGACTACATTCTGTTCTTTGAACCTCCCTGATATTGTGATATATTTCTACTATCTTTAATGGTCTAGAATGTAAATGAGAGATATCATTCTTGTTCGCAGGATATAATACCCTTTATTATGACTTTATAAATGTGATGCTATACCTTCTATTTATCAGAATCTCATAGAGTTGTGACTGATAGATTGACTCCATTAATTTTTATCACAGCAGGTGTTTCTTGCACATCAGAAGTTCTACAAGCAATACCTATTCTTAAGAAAACTTATGGAGACACCATGCAAAAAGTTCTGCATGTAGGCCCAGATACCTGCACAGTGGTTTCGAAGTTGTTGAAGGAAGATGATACAGAAGTCTGGGGCATAGAACCTTATGAACTTGAGGACACAGATAGTAGCTGCAAGAGCCTTGTGCGCAAGGGCTTTGTGCGTCTAGCTGACATTAAGTTTTCTCTACCATACAGGCGAAAATCTTTTAACCTTGTCATAGTATCAGATGCACTGGATTATTTATCTCCCAAGTACCTTAACAAAACCCTTCCAGATTTGGCGAGGGTGTCAACAGATGGGCTTGTTATTTTTGCTGGTATGCTTACAACCCTTTGAATTTCTATTTATATTCTTATTCTGTAGTTCCAAACTCAATCTGCAGGTGTTTTAGTGTATTAAACAATCATGTCTGACATACTTTTTGGATATGGAACTAAGAATAAGTTAAAAGATGGTCATTACAATTTGTAAGTAGATACCATAATACACTATTCAATTTTAGGTGTCTTAGATAGCTCTAATTCATGGAAAAGCTGAGATAGATCTTCAAATTTAATGTCTTTCCATATGACTATTAGAAGCACATTTTCCCGCAGAACATGTTGCATTTTCTAAATGATTGTTCTTCAAATACAATTCTTAATATTTTCAATTTGTTCATGTACAGTAGTGTACAGTACAATAAGAAAGAGTTTATCTTCTTCAGTCTTATCATCTCCTTCCACTTCATTACCAGGTTATCCAGGTCAGCAAAGGTCCAAGATTTCTGAGCTATCAAAATTTGGAAGACCGGTATGCCCCGCAGCACAACTGTTTATTCTTTACTTTGCAGTTAGTAATTTCTAGCCACTTGGAATATATATTGTTGTTCTTGACAGTTTTATATTTATCTATATTGTTCAACTCTACATAAGGGTTTAGTGGAATGCTGGTTTCCTAAATCTTCTGGCATCTATGACTTGTATGCTTGCCTTTTGAGAATGTTATCTTTATCTATTACGTTATGTTGTATAAGATTTAGGCAATTTATCATTCTTAAATTCATAAATATCTTTGTTAAATGTGTCAACCATCACTTTTCACTTCTTGGTGCCTCAGTCAAATGTCATGTTTCGTTTAACAAAGTGATCTTAATTTTCTTTATGGTTACGTCATACTTCAACACTGCTCCATTTATCAAGGAATCAGTAAATCCAAGAAGTTTCTACTAAATTGATTGTACCATGCAGTTAGGCATTGTGATTAATTTGGTATTTACTAACCGTCACCAATCTAAAAGAATTTTCAACAGGATATTGCACTCAACTTGATATCTTTGGAGTAGCTGTACTCCAGTTTGAAGCAAAGCAATTGGCTTCTAGTCTCTCATACCAATCTGACTGTTCTTCTAGGGATCTGATCTTGTATGTTAGATTTACATCGTGCTTGTTCTCCCTCTCTTTTTTTGGGATTAGATAATCCACTAACTTTATCAAAATGGCTTCTTTAATCATTTTGTTTTATTATGTCTATGGAATTGCTTTAGCTTTTGATTTTCCTGGCATTCGTCTGTAGGCAAAATTAAGGAGCTCATCGTGGTGGATAAGATACTTTGTTCAGACTGGTTTGGAAGAGAATGAAGCTGCATCTAAGAAGTTTGAGCAGGCTTTAAGCAAGATATCTTACAAACCAAGCTGCCAAGTTTTCCATCTTAGTTCCTAGCATATTCTAATGATTGGGTTTCCCATATAACAAGTCAGTTATGTTGGTCCTTGTCTGTAACTTCTCATATTGAGTGCTTATAACTGTTCTGTGGAAGTGAAGTTTGCTCCACTTGCTCTCATTTACTTCTCTCTTTGGAGGAATTTAGTTAATTATTGCTCAAATGTACATGAAGAAGCTACGATTAGCTTCATTTTTTGTAAGATTTTGTGGAACCACATTTATTTTCATTATCTTGTATAAGCAACACTTTTGGTTTTGTTTATTCATATCTAGGTTTTGTTATCTGAATTCAATTGTGTTCAGGTGCTGCCATTGCTGTCTCATTTCCCATTAAAATCATGAAAATTTTCAAGCATTACTATCGGTGTGAACTTCAACATTTTTCTTGCAATTCTCTATAAAAACTAGCTCCGATCTAGTCTGTCTCATGAACCGTTGAAAGATGTGCAGGTATAAATGAAAAGAAATGAAATGCAGGGCTACAGGTAAGCAAAATAATGGTAACTGTTCTAATATATTGATTTGAAACTTTCATTTGTAATCATTGCTGAATAGTTGGCTGTTCTTTTCTTTCTTGGTTGCATTCCTTGTCCCCTTTTTGTTGAGAAATGTAGATCGATTATCAATCACTGGTTGATACTTGGTAGACAAAAACAAGAAATGATCACATATCTCCACAGAAGATAAAGATTGTAATAGTCATTTATTCACTTGTATGTATACTCCTCTTTTCGCAATAATTGAAGACAGGCATAGTTGGATATCGTCAACAAGGAGGCAAGCCAAGTAAGGAAGAGTTGGTATTGAGCAGCTGCAGGTGGGTGGCATTCAGGATCGCATCTAGGCAGTATGCCCAGCACTCTTTACTGCGTCTTGAAGCATGGGCTGCCTGCAAGGATGGTACAACAGCATTTTATTTGAAAACAAGATACCAAATCACTAATAGAATCCTGGGAATCATGATTGTATACATGAGCTTTTCTGGTAGATTATTCGTACTTCTGATTGCAACTCTTTATTTGCTCAGGATTGAATCATGTTTGTGATATGTTTTAACGTGGGTGGGTTAATTAAATCCACAAGCTGGCAGTCGTAAAGTTGAGCTTAAATGCTCAATATTTACCCCATCATTAACAAATTTTGTTGGATAAGATCATTAGAACTACTAAATTAGGTTGGGTTTGAGCCGATGGGCTGGTTCGAGAACTAAAGCCCAAATCGTAGTTGGTGGGCATCGTATTTGGTGGGCCCAATGCGCCCAATGCCATTGTTGTTCCAGAGCCGGATAAGTTCACTTCGATGCCCCTGCGGAACGACGCATCCCATATTCGCCGTGAAAGTGTGAAATTCCCTTCCCTCCACCCTGCCATGGAAGCTGACCACGCATCCCGAGGCCGAAGGACGGTATGATCCCTCCCTCTCTCGTCCTCCATCCTCTGTATTAGAACTCTCCCCATCTCTTCTATCTTACCGTAGACCTGTAGATCTGCGATTCCGATCTCGCTTACTTCTACCGTAAATTTTTCTCAATTTTTCTCTCAGTTGGAGGAGATTCGCCAAAAGAGGGCGGCCGAGAGGATACACAAAGTGTCTTCCGGATCCGATTTGGAATCTTCCAATCAATACAGTGAGTATCTTTTCTTTTTGTTAGTTTTGAGCGAATAATAACAATATCTTTTATTATGATAAACTTTATTTTCCTTTTTATTTTGCAGGTAATTACAAATCGGAAAGTCGTTATGGAGCGCCCGAGGTTAGAGTTTCTCCATAGACAATATTATTTTTGAACTTGTACATTAGGAGTTTGTTCTGATTGCCGATAATTTTAGATCATTTTATCGTCTAGGATTATGGATAATTTTTTCCCATTGTGTAGTTATACTTATAATTTCATGCATATTAATGGAAATAAGGGTTTCTGTCAAGAAAAAATAAAGGCCTAAAAAGGTGGAAAGGTAACAGATGAATTGAACCTAAAGAAAGGGCAACGCTCTTAAAAAGCTTTCGTTATATTGAAACCATATCACTGTTTGGAAGGAGCTAGTTAACAAGAATAATCAAAATTTTACTTGCAGAGAGATTCTAATGCACTTCTGGATCGAGTTAAAGAGCTTGAAGGTAAAAATGCGGAACTGGAAAGAGAAAACCAGAGGTTATTGTCAAAAGTAAGCGCTACGATACTACTTTTTAATGTGAAGAATTTTGGACAATGAAACTTATGAGAGTTGTTTCTAGCTCGAGGAAAGGGAAGTTGAGAAGGACTCGTTGGTCAAGCTTTTAAATGATCTGGTAAAGAGAGCACCTTCCTTCACACTACCTTGCGCTGCATAACATGTATGTATTTTTGTTTTTTTCTTTAATGTCTTGCTCTTTCATTTGAGTTGTGAATCTCAGGAACACAATGCTATGCCCTCCTTGAGGAAATCTTTGAGGGACATTTCATTAGAAAAGGATGCAGCAGTTATTGCTAAGGTGGCGAACAATTTATCTGTATATTGCAATTATTCTTTGTTAATAAAATTTATTGACACTTTCACATCTTAATGTTCTATGTAGGAGGATGCTTTATCACAACTTCGGACCATTAGGAAACGGCTAAAGGAGGCAGAAGAGGAGCAATACAGAGTATGTTTTATTCTTACATTATTTCACATTACAATCACTACACAGTTCTGACATTATAATTGACAGGCAGAAGAGGATGCTGCAGCCTTGAGAGCAGAACTAAATTTGGTACAGCAACAAATGACGGGTAATTCTTTTGGTGGCAACCCCTTTGGGAGCTCAAATGAGCATACTCTTGCCATGGAAAAGGAAATACTGGATTTACAAAGTCAGCTAAAGGTAAACATCAACTGTAGCTCTTTCTAGCCATATTGCTTTGATATGTTGGTTTTCCATAAGATTTGTCATTTTGTATCGCCAACTATAGGAAGTGGCACAGTTTAGACGAAACGAGCAACACAAACTAGCAGAAGAACAACTTCGCTCTTCTTCCCTATTGGCTGAAAAGCAAGAGTTGGAGGACAGACTTGCCGCTTTGGCCAAAATAGCCTCAGGTATGGATGAACTATGAAGTACTCTACTGAGATTTATAAAGACTTCAATTAAGAGGGAGTTATTTTATATAATCCAACCTTTAGAAGCAAAGAATGACAAATAATTGATTAGATAGCTACTGTTGTATGATGTACCATGTTATGTATTTTGGCCTTTTCAATGTTTTTCATGGAGATGGAACCATAATTTATATGTGAGACATAAATGAGAGTCCAAGACTTAAAAATATAAAGGTGCAGATAAGAATGCTAATCCGGAATAGTATGAAAAGTAGGGGAGGCAAGAGAAAATAAGTGTTGGAGTTTAACCATTTGAAATCAAAGAGGTGCAATAAACTACTTGAGACCTTGAGACTTGATAAAAGAATATGTTGATAACATGAAGGAATGTGTAAGTTAGTGTGAAGCCAGATGGAAATATTGTTGATATCAGCTCATGTTCTTTTTGTCCAATTAGATGGAATATCATCTGAGATTGATTTCAGAATGATTTCCTTTTATGTAATGCAGAAGAAGCTTCTAATGTTGCTGCGCGCAAGGCATTTTCAGTGGTAAAGCTTAATAGTTTTATTGCCCATGGCCTCCCTGTAGTCGTCTTTCCCATGTACTAATCATGTACTGCTCTATCATGTTTGGCAGCAAGATAAAGAGAAACTTGAAAAGCAGTTGCATGATATGGCTTTAATGGTTGAGAGACTAGAGGGTAGTCGTCAAAAGCTGCTAATGGAGGTACGCCTTCGTTGCTTATTCTTTTTAATAAAAAACAAGTAGCCAGATGGTGGCTAAATATCAATATGATCAACTGGCAGGTTGATTCACAATCATCAGAGATAGAAAGGCTGTTTGAGGAGAACTCAAATTTGTATACTTCATATCAAGATGCTACGGCAGTTGCCATGCAGTGGGAAAGCCAGGTAGAGTCACGATTCTTCGGTAGCAGTTTACAAGTTTTTATTTGTTTACCTTTCCTCTTTGATGTTATATCCCTTGTTTTGATGATAAAACTTACAGGTCAAGAATTGTTTGAAGCAAAATGAGGAGCTCCGTTGCCAGTTAGATAGACTAAGATCTGAACAAGCAAATCTTTTCAATGTAAGAGATAGCAATTTAAAGGTTCTGGGGCAAAAGGAGAATGGAAGTATGTCTGATGCACCAGAATTGGCAGCTGAAAAGGTGTTCCTGAGGGTCAGTATTTGTAACTAAGGGAAGTAGGCATAATTAGGACATAAATTATTGAAAGGAATATCATTCTGTCCTTTACATGTGTGTGTCTCATTAAACTAAGAAATTAGTGGTTGTTTAGTTGGCAGGTTCATTAGGTAAAATGTTTGCAGCAGTAGATCCATTTATGAACATTAGAATATTTATTTTTTATTTATGACGTGTAAAACTATCACTCTTCCTTCCTTTTATAAGCCACGGCCCTCCTTCCAGCACCTTGTAACCATTCAGAGTGGGGGACTGCAATAAGATTTGTTAACTGCTCTGAGCAAGCCACCTCTTTTATGGTCTGATTTGCATGTGTGCTTTCAGCATCCTGATAATGCACTTTCTATATTTACCATAATATAGGCCGATTACGTTGGATCTACATCATTCTTTTGTTTCCTGATTCTGCTTTTCAGGATCAACTCATCAAAGAACAAAGCAGATCTGAGGGACTGGCGGCTGAGGTTATGAAGCTTTCGGCTGAACTTAGACGTGCAGTCCGATCATACAATAATCTGTCACACCTGTAAAAAATTTCCTCTAGCTTTCATGCTGTTTCTTTTTTCTTTAATCAGGAGAATATAAATTTTTTTTTCTCTCTCTCTCTCTCCTTTTGCAGCTACAAACCAGTGCTAAGAAACATAGAGAACAGCCTAATGACAATGAAACAAGAAACTTATGCCACAGTCTAGTGATAATGTCCGAGGTACAAGTACAGCTTTATTCCATTATTTTTCCGTTATTGACGATCGAGGCATACTACTTTTGGACAATAACCAAAGTTTGCAATGTAAGTACGTATCTGCTCATGATATGTACTTCTGTAGCAGTCTGAAGTCTGTGAACTGTTTGACAGGTTAATAGCTGGGAGATAGCAGTTTCTCAAAAGAATTTTTTTCTTGTACTCAATTGATTTGGCTGAGACAACATTCTTAAATTATCAGTTTGTGATCGCCAGCAATTCAAGTTGATCTAAATTTTGAACCATTTTCTACTGATAGTGATGTACTTGCTGAGAAAATTTACTGTTGCATTTGTTATTAATAGAATGTGTATCCTATCCCATCATGTTAAGATATTGGAAAGAAAAGAAAATTTCATTCTTATTTATGAAATATGTTATCTGTTCTCTATGCTCTTTTAGTGCTGCAGACTTCAAATACGAAACATTGTATCTTTAAAACTGAGTTCTTTCCTTTCCCTAGTAGGATTAATTCTCTCTAGTGTCTCATCCTTATTTCTAATTATTTGATCGGAAGACGAAGTCTTGTATGATAGAGGTCTTACTGTACCTCCTACAAAATCGGCAAGCCTGCTCCCCATAGTGAAAGAGAAAGAAACAGAATTCATGAAGCTGGTCAGATATGGTGTTTATTTTGCCACGGACTTGTATGAAGACCGAGGATCATTCGTTTGGAAGCAGGTGGTTTTTATTTTCTGTAGGAGGTATGTTATTTTTATCTGTCAATTTTCCTAGGCATTCTTGAATTGATTTTACTTCTCAGATTTCATTGTGATACTTATTACCCCTTAAGGATTCTACTTCTGATTCTGGAATAATAACTTGCGTTTGATTAGAATATAGTATACAGCACTTCAAATACCATTTATACCCTCAGTCATCATCTCAACAGCGAGAAAATTACTTTCTATAGGGGGCTTAAGGGGGTCAATATCTAAAATTACCATTCTCTATCATCTGGTGGTATTAGTTTGGTGACGTACCTTTTCCCCTAAATTTTCTTGGAAGGAAATTATGGTACCTTCTTTTCATGCCGACAGACAGTTATAGTGGTTAGCAGATTGACTATCAAGTAGTTTGTTAGCAATTGCATGTCAAGTAAATTTGCTCTTGTTTCGAGTAAGAAGAGATATATAGGATAATTAAGGAGATAAAAAACTACTAATGTCCCATGCATTAACTTAAAATTTCTACGTCTCTTCACATCACAGGGGTACGTGCACCGCTACTTACACAGAAAGGAGAAAGACTAACGCGACTTTTTGCAAGTACAGTAAAAGTAAAGATTACAACTACTCCGCCAGCTTCTTCACATAAGGTGGTGGTGGTGGATAGTGCATTGGAGGTGATGGTGACTCGTACGGCGGCAGCTTCCCATGCTCCGGTGGAAATGGCTTGTGCTGTGGTGGCGGTTTCTTGTGGGAAGGTGGCCCATACTGAGGTGGTGGGTGTTTGTATCCAGGAGAAGGTTTTTTATGGGAAGGTGGTGGAGGTGGAGGTTTTATGTGGGGTGGCGGCCCATACTGCGGCGGAGAGGGTGGTGGGTGCCTGTAACCAGGAGAAGGCTTCTTATGAGAGGGCGGTGGACATTCTTGAGGTGGAGGCTTCTTGTGCGAAGGTGGCGGCCCATACTTTGGTGGTGATGGTGGCGCTCGCGGTGGCGGCGGTTGTTTGTAGCCAGGAGAAGGTTTCTTGTGGGACGGTGGTGGGCATTCTTGAGGTGGAGGTACTCGCTTGGGTGGTGGGTGTTTGTAACCGGGAGAAGGCTTCTTGTGAGTGGGCGGAGCTCCATGTTTTGGTGGAGATGGCGGTCCGTACTGTGGTGGCAATGGCGGCTTCTGTCTTGGTGGGGGTGCTCCCTGTGGTGGTGGCTGTTTGTAGCCAGGGGAAGGTTTCTTATGAGCGGGTGGTGGACATTCCCGAGGTGGAGATGGGGGTCCATAATGTGGTGGTGGGTGTTTGTAGCCTGGAGAAGGCTTCTCGTGAGAGGGTGGTGGCAATGGCGGCCCGTACTGTGGTGGTGGGTGTTTGTAGCCAGGAGAAGGCTTCCTGTGAAAGGGTGGTGGAGCGCCTCGCTGAGGTGGTGGCAATGGCGGCCCATATTGTGGTGGCGGGTGTTTATAGCCAGGAGAAGGCTTCTTATGAGAGGGTGGCGGAACGCCATGCTTCGGTGATGGTGGTGGGTGTTTGTAGCCTGGAGAAGGCTTCCTGTGAGAGGGTGGGGGAGATGGGGGCCCATATTGTGGTGGTGGGTGTTTGTAACCAGGGGAAGGTTTCTTGCGGGAGGGTGGTGGTGATGGCTGCCCATATTGCGGTGGTGGTGGGTGTTTGTGCTCGGGAGAAGGCTTTTTGCGGGGCGGCGGTGGATATTCCACAGGTGGAGGCTTCTTATGGGCGGGTGGGGATGGCTGCCCATACTGAGGTGGGGATGGAGGTGCTTGTTGTGGCGGCGGCTGTCTGTAGCCAGGAGAAGGTTTCTTTTGCTGCGGCGTTGGTGGACACTCTACAGGCGGTGGAGCTGGCTGCCCATACTGTGGTGGCAGCTTATCATGCTGTGGTTGTATAGTTGATGCATTGGCTTGATGAGCTACGTGATTGGAGATTACCTCCTCACCTGCCAAAGAAGCGTGCGTGCCCTTGCATAACACTGCAATCGCTAGTAGCCAAAGCCCTGCTTCTAAGCCTTGCCTTCTCATATCGCCACCCGACTGACCTAGTATAATGGTTCTCTCCCTCGTTGGGGTTGTTTGGAGGGGTTTAAATAAGATGGTATTAGTTACATGTGATGTGATGAGGAAGCAGGACAGGCAGGAGTCAGCTTGATTGTGTCCTTTTGACTCCATTTGGGTGGAAATTGGATGATATCAGCAACAGGCATCCATATGTTGCGATAGAAACCCGGCATGCATGACACATAAGCAGCAGCACGGCTGGGATTGCTGACGAGTGTTGAGTTGAGCACCCTTGTTGATGAATTTCGTGCTAGGAGTTATTACGGAGGAGGAAAGGGGGGCACGGGTGTGGGAGGGTTCATTACGACCTGTGACTCCCTAGCCTAGTTATTTGAACTATCGGATCGAATGCTGTGTTATACGGGGGCAACATGGGAACTCGAGCTCAAGACTGTTAATAACTTCTTTATGGCCGATGGATCTGCTTTCGCACAATTCACGTAGAACTAACCACGCGTTTAGCTTTATGCTTATTTTCTGATCGGCTTAACAGGAGGATCTGGATAATATTGCACAACTAATAGACGAATACGTGTGAGCTAGGCTGAGGCCACCTTCCTTGGTTTACTCTCTCCGACGGGGCAATTTTTACGCTTGGATTCAGATGCAACGTGCAGCTCATGTAGCATGTAAGCTATTATCACGAGATAATTAGACGAAATGGAAAGCTTTTGGAAGCTTAACTTGGAACACTTAGGAATGAATAGATAACACAGCTACCAGGCTCAAGAATAAAAAAGACTATTCTGGAATGTAATCACGCTTCGGGCATTCTGTAGGCGTGAGCTATTTCTCTAGTTACGTTGGGAGATGGAGGATGCACATTTGTACCTACGAAGCCATAGAAATTGCACTTCTCATGAAGCTTTGATATAATAGGGAGCTGGAGCGGAGCAAACGTGGCATCTCCATGCTGACGCTGTGTGAACCTTCCAGAAGAATTTCCATTAATCCAGCAAATGAATCCACTTGCTCGCTGGCCACATCGATTTTACTAAACTTGATGCGATGAATATTTCCCTGAAGACTTTAAAAACATCTGCTTTCAAAATTACTTAGGACTGGACAAACTCCAGGGAAGAGATTCAACCTAAACTAGTCAGGCTACTCAGCCTTTCCTGATCAATTTATGTACGATTGCAGCTTGATTTCACGCAAATGAACGAAGAAAATTCTCGGCACTTGCTGTATAGATTAAGTTACAGAGAGACTGCCAAGAGATTACTTGGCTCGTCTCTAATAGCACCGAATGCTTCTTGAGTTCTCTTCTCACAGGTCAAGAGGCTTGCGTCGTCATGCCTTCAAATGGAAAATTGAACATGCAACATAGAAAGGAAAAAACATGCTATATTATGCAACACAAAAGGAAAATACACAAACAAAAATAATTCTATTATAAGAAAAACTAGATACATTAATAGCCCTTACCTGATTACGTGATTTACTTTCATCTACTGACAAGTCCACTATAGGCCAGCCAGACAAGTTTAATAAGGCCGATTCACTACTGTTAAGTGGAAGTACAAATTATGGATTCCATATTAGCAAAAGGTTGCAATCTTTATTCTTTCACAACATTTCAGTTCTTGACCTATATAGATGGTCCAAATAGCTCCTACAGACTTAATTTTCCTAATTTTACACAAAATCCGATTGCTGATCACAAGTTGAACAATGATATTGTAAGGGAAGCAATTGAATTCCTCAATAATATTAACAGCTATAGAAGAAGGCTTGTATAGGTACTTAAGGAGAATAATTCTGAGCAAAGGGATCGTAAGACATTCTAACATAGTATAATGGTATGGCTGCTCATTATCTACTTCATAATTAATTTACACTATCAAATAAGTGGGAAAGAAGAATGAGATTGGCAACAACTGACCTTAGTAACACTATAAGCAAATATGGCTGCACAATCATTCCATTTTTGTTGACATGATGAACTTTGTCCTTTTCTCAGCAGGTTTGAGAATTTGAAAAGAGCACATTAAAGTCTCATCCACACTCATCATTGCACCAGAATTATCAAATTCACCACAGTAATTTGGGGCTGAAAATATGGTGACGAGTTGTCTTTCCGCAAAGAATTCATAGCCATCTTCAACAACCTGGACATTGCAAGGAACTCAATATGCAAACATGAACAAATAAGTGAACAGCATAATCTAACTTAAAAAAAAACCTGGTGGGCGCGACAGATGAGATCCAGGTCATGCTTTAACAGGAATTCAGAAACCTCGTCTGAACCAAAGGTGTATGAAACGCCTCTATCATTCATTCCCCAACCTTGAAAGTCTCTACTAGGATCTGACCAAAGTAAGTCACATAGTAAACCAGTATCTGGTACATCAGTTGGACGAGTTAAACTTCTTATTTGATCCAGGTTTGACAGATCAGGAGAAAGACCACCATGCATGCATAATATCTTGTCATCAATTAGAGCAGCTACAGGGAGACAGTTAAAACAGTCAGTAAAAACTTTCCACAGTGTCACGTTAAACCTGCGCTTGCATTCATCGTAAAATCCATATATCCTGTTTATAGAGGCACATTCATGATTTCCTCTCAGAAGAAAAAAATTCTCTGGGTACTTGATTTTGTATGCAAGAAGAAGGCATATTGTCTCCAAGCTTTGCTTTCCTCGATCCACATAATCACCTAGAAATAAATAATTTGCCTCTGGAGGAAAACGTCCATATTCAAATAGCCTCAAAAGATCACTGTACTGGCCGTGGATATCACCTGAAAGTTCATGTAAGGGACAATGATTTTAAGAAGAAAAATAGCAGGTATCAATAAAGAGAAAAATAAAACTTTATCATGAGCTCAACTACACATAAAATAAACCAATCAAAGAGTGGACAATAAGGAAATAATGATGCATAGTGATAAGCTCCATAAAATTCTTTTCATTTGATTTTATTTAAAAAAGTGATCATTTTAAGGAAGTATCACTTCCAAAACCCCTACATTTATCAAAAGCTAAATACCTAACCTTCAAAGAAGAAAAAAAAGAAAAAGAATAAGTCTGAAAAGGCCATACTGTCAATAATTCAAAGCTGCAGAATTTGATGGAGAAAAGGTGGATAGAGACTTCTACAGGGTAATGTCAGTCATGTAGTCTTCCAGAGAAAATGTAAAGCAAACGAGAACTAAACAAATGTAAATCCTAATGTCAGTTCATTTGGATCATGGTATATACATCTTCAAGTTGTTCCTACCTCAACTTGGGATATTCACACAGATAGCAACAACAAACAGCATCAGTAGTATCGTTCACAGAAAACATCATATCTTTCCAGCTCTCTAATTCAGGAATATTATAATCGTTAAATCAGATCATTTGCGGGTCAAGTGAATGATTTAACTTCTACAACACTAAACGAGGAGAGTAACTCAAGAATGCAGGTCGCTTAGTGAAGCTAGAATTCAGGCAGAATCATTTGTGTTGATGGCATCACTAGACTATTCAAATTTAGTAAACTTTACACAAACTACAAAACAGCGCCAAGCCTATCATAAGCAAATTACTACATCTCGATACAGCAACACTCCAACCATATCAAAATATCTACAGCGCCTAGTTGGCTCAGAGAATTACAGGATGACAACGAACAGAAGTTTTCCTCCCCCCGCCCCCCCCCCCCCCCAAAAAAACTTCAGTACAAAATCCCCCCGTTCTAAATACCCTAAACTTTTCGCAAGATAGAAATATCTAATCGTTATCAAACATGTTGAACTTAGCATTCTTCTTCTTGTAACAATAAACACAGCAACCAATCCGAGAAAGAAAGAAAGAAACAGACCAAATAAGTTCAGGAAGCGAAATAAGAAGAGAGGCAGAGAGAGATAGAGAGAGAGAGATCTGACCACATATCTTGATAGGGGCTTCGAGTTCCAAGAGAGTGGGCTGACTTAGGAAGATCTCGCGGGAGACGACGCATAGCTTTCGGATCTCCGACTCCGAGAGCTGGACTTGTTTCCCCGGCCTCGTCTTCCTGACGTCAAGCAGCCGCCGGATGATGTCGTCGAGCAAATCCGGAACCATCACCGTATCACTCGATCGATCCGCTCCTTATTCCCGCCAAGGACGAAGCAAAACCCTAAAAAGAAAAATGAGAGAAAGAGAGTATACCTGCCCTTATCTCCCTTCAAATTTGGGAGGAGAGCATAAAGCCGGATAATTTCTCTACTAGGGAATAGGAACAGGAATACGGGGGTTGGGCATAGCTGATAGAAGAAAAGAGGAGGATATAAATAGTGAGAGAGAGCGGAGGACTGCAACTCCAATGCGGCGGAGGCGCCGAAATGCGCTCCACTCGCTCTCATTCTTTGTGACTTGTGACTGTTTGCTGACGTGGACACTGTCGGGAACAACGAAAAATAATTCCTCTCTTGGATTTGAACGCCGATATTTGGCGGATACGACTCGTAGCCGTCCGATTAAGATAAAGCCGAATGAGCTACTGTAGCTAAGCAAGACCTTTTTTAAAATATATATATATATATATTTATTTATTTTTTATTTTTTCTTCTTAAAACTAGGATGAATAAAGGTAGATGTAGATGGAGATGGAGATTGAGATTGAGATAAGATACAAAATTCTAATGTTTGCTATCCAAAAATGAGAAACTTGCCCATATACTCTGATTCTTCAAAATAACATATTTATCCAATATTTGTGTCAACCAGGACAAGGAGTGGTAATTTGCTTTAAATTATTACTCGTAAAAAAGGTTAGATTATCTCGAATAGATGAAGAAGCACTTCCTTCCGCAGCCTTCATTATTTAACATGGAATCTAAGCACTGAGGTGTTGAAAGGTAAAATGACAGTTAATATTGTGAAACAGAAAGATTGGATCACGTACGACTGTCAAAGGCATTTTGATACACTTTGAGAACTGAGATCCAATATTATATCTACACAGGTATAAGCAAAGATTTTTCCTCGGCGACAACCATCAGACTGTTCTTCTTCTACCTTATTAATAAAATCAGCCTCACGTGTTGGTAGAAATGGTTCAGGAACAAAATTGTGGTGAATAAAAGGAGAATCTGGGCACTAGCTATCAGCCAGTTTGTCAGAGAGGAAGGACTTGAGTGCCTCGAAGGTCATGAAAACAATGCCCACACTGGGTACAACTTTGTAGTACTCGGGCAAGATGCCTCTGTACAAGCCTTTGAAGCCTTCAGTGCGAACTATGTATCCAAATGTTCCCACAAGACCCGAGTTGTAGACGCGTGCCCTTCCAGCCACCCCTTCCAACTGCATTCGTCTTCTCACAAGGTCTAGTGGAAATGTAGCTGCAACATCACAGCGGCCAGTCAACATGAAAGATGCTCCATAGTATAGTAGACAATTACATATAAAACCAGCTAGAAACATGAGTATCTCAAATAGCAATATCTGCCTTGTTTCGTAGAAATAAGTCAAATAAACATTAAGACCATCATCCGCTAGCACGAAAATAGTTTTTTAGCTCTCTTTATAGTAGTATTAGAGTATAGCTCTTATTTATGAAGTCCTAGGTAATATACCTGTTGATGATGCAATGCCAGAGATACTTCCGCAAGCCAAGCTATTAAAGACACCAGAATCATTTGGCCTGTTGTGAAAAGGAAAACACACACGTTGAAACCAATTGCGTGCTGGGATAATTATCACCTCGTTTAAGTTCCAATTTTAAAGCAAACAATCACCTTTGTATTTGCCAATAGGACTTTAAAGTTTCATAAACAGAGAAGCTGATTGCTAAACTAGGACCAACTCCCTGCAATTCACAATAGTTAACAAATATCAAATCCTGACCACAACCCATTAAATCAAATGAATGAGCTTACCAGCAATGTGGCTCCAAGACCCTTGTATAACCCTCTCACACCCTCATCTCTGCATATAGTATAAAGAGCATGTGATGTGCCTCTGTAATACATTGTTTTTGTCTGCAAAATTTTGAGAAGAAAGTTCATTAACATCCTGTAACAATCCAGCTACAAGGTGAAGACTCGCATAAAACAAGTATCCACCAAAACTTTGGTGAAAACATGGCTTGCAGCCTGCAACAGTACATAACCAGGGCTTTTCCACATAATCTTGCACTTCTTATTCCCCAGGTAAGTAAGGATAATGCTCATGTAATGCATAAAGGTAAACGTTAACCAAATTTAGAAAGTATTTCATAAAAGACAGTTGCATATAAAACCCAAGTACCCAGTTCCTTTCATGTGCCTAGTCTTTGATTTAAAATCATATATAGCTAACAGAAAAAACAAAGATAATAAAATTCACTTACAATTATCCAGACTAAGGAAGAAGCACTTGTTTCAGCATTAGCTCAAACGGATTGAACAAGTAGTTGTCGTCAACCCGCAAGAGTCAATATCTGCACACAGTAGCAGGGAGGTAAGTGTCACTGCATGCGCCTTAACAGCAACTCCCTGGCAAGAAACATGCAAAGTTACATGCTTCATGCTGCCCAGCACAGGGAAGCGTATTGAAGACAAATCCTGTTAGAGTTTCCAGAGAGAAAGATAGCTAGGGGGCCCACATGCAGCTTACACCAACCAAAAGAAATCCAGTGTCCTGAGGGAGGAGGAGGAGGAGGAGGAGGAGGAGGAGGAGAGAGAGAGAGAGAGAGATGGTGGTCTGGTGGACATGATTGAGGGAAAGATTATATACTTGTCAGGATTGTAAAGAGAAAGGTAAGTTATTGTCCTGATAAACTCCACTTTCCAGATCATCATCAGGACTTGACCTGATTTTGTTAGCTTACACTATTGGATCCAATTGGAGTGGATAAAGGCAAACAGCTCTACTACCAGGTTGAATGTACTTGATCCATTTAACCTTAAAAAAAATTTTGCCTCAAAATCCAAATACATCGTGAAGGTCATCACCAATTCCAACAGAGAACTGAGACTAGGATAAAAGGAAAAGCAAAATAGGCACATGGAAGCCAGATGAAGTAGGCAACTGCCGGCACTAGTATGTACTGTGAATTGACCTGCTTCTTCTATGGACACAAAATGTGCTGCATGGCACCCAAATGCTGGGAGGAACTTAAATTGTTGCATAATAAACTGTTGAGAAGGTCATTTTGGTTTCCTTTGATAGCAGACAATAAAACATCACATAATATAAAGGTTGATAAGCTCCCACAAGATGGGATTATATGGATTTAAGGATTTTAAATGGTTCCAGATTAATACAGCAAGTATAAGGTGCTTTAGTATGATGAGTAGGCTTAGCCAGGCAAAGGGAAATAGAAGATAGTAAACTAGCACTATCTCAACTCCTTCAAGCTCACTCCAGTATGGAGAGCAGCACGCCATATATCCATTCACATTCATAAATAACCTGCTAGTTATTCCTTTGTCCTAATAATAGCATAGATTAAAAGGAGACATCACATATATATGGTACTAAAGAAACTAATATGATTAATGCACAGAATGCAGTTGACATGATACTTTATGTGAAATGCATGCCCTAACTTGTATAGTCTTAATATCGAGCCTCAGAATACATTATAAAGCTAAAGCAACAAGCCAAGTGAAGTAAAATTAATCAGTCTTCCTTTAGCCATTTTCAAAAAAGTCAGGACTCCTCCTCTTGAGAAATTATGCTCACAAACTCAGACACAGGTGACATTTCCAAATGAATCATCCATCAACAAAAATCACCTCTAAAGAACACCTGGGAAAAAAAGGCATCCATCTCTAGCAAAATATCACTAACGAAAACCAAAGTAATAGATGATCCACATACAACTTATTTAGCATATAGATTGTGAGATTACCTGAGCTGCAAGGCGTGTCCTTAATAGGTCCAATGGGTAAGTAACGGATGCAGCTGTTACTCCTGCCAAACCTCCACCTGCCAGCCTTACAAATACATCTGCACTGGCATATTCTCCATGTCTATCTAGACCAGGGATCATTTGTAGTAACTGCATGAGAAAATATCAAACAAAATCAATTCAAAAATAATCCTGACAATATGCCCAACATATCGTTTGGCTTGAAAAATTATGCATCCTCCAAGAAACATTAGCAACTTACATGTTTGTACCGCTCATACGCATAAAAACTAATAGAGGAATATGGAAGACGATGTGCAATTGTCACAAGATTTCCCTTCCAAAATGCTCGAAACCCCTCTTCATAGACAATCCGGGAAGCCTCACGCCATATTGTAGTCTTTCGCAAAGTAGCGACATCAGTGTGCATGCCTTGCACCTAAAGAAGCAAGATTTCATCAGATCAAGCATAACAAAAAGGGGGGAAAGATAAAGAGACCTCTTAGTAATCCATTACTAAATTGATGAGAAACCTAATCCAAACTAAATCCCAATCATACCACATAAAAAGGTTGCATAGCATACTAGATATTGATTAAAGCGACATGATACCTGGAAGAGGATGGTGATGCGAGCCAGAGGAGCGGTGCAGGTTTTACTGAAAGCTCCGGCGACTCCTCCGGCGAGGAGATGCGTCACCGTACCAATCTGCTGTTGGTGATGAAGCTTGCGATGTTGAAGGTGAGTGGAGTACGGGTTGCCGGAGGAGAGGGACCTTTGAGCTCCGCCCTCCACCACCATCCCTATCCTAGCCTCCGTCTGCATCTCTTGTCCTCACTTCTCCCTATAACGATCGAACGAGTACCAGAAATCTAGGATCGATCCGCTCCAGTATCCATGGAAACCGTAAGGCGCCAATAGAAACCCTAGGAAATATTGTCTGAGCTTCCGCTATCTTTTTAAAGATCACATGACGAAGGAGAGGGAGCCTTCGACGAGAACGATTCCCGAAGAAGTCTGAGTCGTTGGATCTGATCATAGCTATTGAGTTCGAGCGACAGCTTAACGTGATGTTACGGAGAAAACCGGACACATCAAAACCAACGGCGGGAGAAAAACCCACGTGACATTGAGGTGGGATTTTACTCTCAGTCTCTTCTTCCATTCGCTGAGTGGGGCGCGTGGCTCCTCTAAGCTGTTTCCTGTTCGTCCAGTGTCAACAAAGGTTTTCTTTAAAACTAAGGCAACCAATTGGGAATAAATAGAGTTTTTGGCCCATGTCTTCATATATTAATGCTAAAGGTCACCAAGGCAAGAAGAATATATTATCTCCTAACAGTTAATGGAAGCTGCGAGGCAAGTCTTAGATGTAGCGAGATACAAGTTGATTCAACTATGTAAGTGTCTTTCACTGGCAAACAGTTCACAGGAATTAATGATGTTTACAAGCATGCATTAAGTATTTGTTCCCTATCCTATGGGAATCATACTCATTACCATGCTCTGTTAAATCATTAACATTTGGCACTACACAGTCTGTCTATTAATGAATTAAAAAGCTTCATTCAAAAGAGTAATCTTACAGTCATCAAATCCAGAAATACTCGACAGTAGAAGACTAGTTTACAGATCATTTGGGTTGACTGTGGGTTCCCTCTGATAGTTTTATCTTGCAAACTGAAAGAAATTGGTAGTCTAAGTAGAACAACAACCCTTTGCTGATCCAGCAGAATTAGCCACATTGATTGTTGTTCCTTGGCTAGGCCGGGCAGCTGCGCCTGCTGCTTCTTGGGCAGCAAGTGCTTTCTTGCTTACTATGTGGTAAATTTCCGTGAGTATAGTTTGAAAAGCCTTCTCAATGTTGACTGCTTCCAGTGCAGAGGTCTCCAAGAATGACAATCCTTCCTTCTCAGCCAATAACTGGGCTTCATCCTCTGAAACAGCTCTTAAATGTTTTAAATCAGACTTGTTGCCAGCCATCATAATGACAATGTTGGAATCTGCATGATCTCGAAGTTCACGAAGCCATCTTTGAACATTGTCGAAGGTTTGTTTCTTTGTTATGTCATAGACTAGGAATGCTCCCAAAGCACCCCTGTAATAAGCACTTGTGATGGCACGGTACCTCTCCTGACCAGCAGTATCCCATATCTGTGCCTTGATTGTCTTCCCTTCTATCTGTTTAACAAAAGTTGCAAGTGCTGTGAAAATTGGAAACCTATATCACTTTATTCTCATGAGCAAGTAAAAAGATATTGAACATATTTGAAGTTTATTTTCCAATTAAGAGGGATCGTAGGGGATGGGAATGAGTGAACCCATTATTATTATCATTCACGATATGTTGATAAAATAGACCAATTCTCTAGACAAATGGAGATGTAACAAAACTAAAAATCAATATCAAGATATATGTGACTTTAACAACTAAGTACCGTTTGACTGAACTTATATCCATTTTACATGCCTCATGCAAATCATGTACATTGCTCTTCATACATCAAATTGTCTATTTAGTTGATGGAGCAATTTGATCATGCATCACCTGCCCTGCACTACTTTTAAGATGAAATATAAATTGTTAATGCAAGGATCACACCTTAGAGAAAAGAACAGATATTTTAGGACAACCTTAAATCTTGAAGATAGCAAATAAGTTTCAAAAAAATCTAATAAGTTATTGCTATTACATGAATTGCATGGATGCAAACATAATGTCAACTAACAAAAGTTCAACAGACTTGACATATACCACACTACAGCAACATGCAAAAAATTTAAACCGGGAAGCTGATGATCCCCAGAGAGGCTGATAAATAAAAATGAAAATAGAAACACAAGAAGCAACTAAAACCCATAAGCTTAGTACCTTGGGTGAGTAATGGATGAACAGAAAGGCATCCCCAGTTCAAATATCTAAAGGTTCGCTGGTGAATGCATTTGTTCTCTCATTCACAGCTGAAACACCCTATGGTCTTGTGTGTATGTAAAGCTTCAACATCCTTTGGCAACTAGTAAGTTCTAAATGAATGTCTACAGTCTCACAAATCAATTCTAAATATTTATTTGTCATGAAAACTGGCACGGTGATTTATTTATTCCATGAAACATGATGTAGCACAGGTTACATACTGAATTCAGAAAACATATTTCACTAGCACAAGTAATGAACTCCCAGCCCTCACACACAGATAGGCACCAAGACAACATCCCCAGCAATGATAAGAGGTCTGATAGTGGATACATAAACACATCTGGATCGAGTTATCTAATTTATACAAGCGGCTTGTAGAGTGTACATCACAATTTCTGTTAGTTATTAGAAGTACATAGAAAAAGGTACAAAATAAAATGTAATAAGTAGAAGAGGAATGCAAAACTAACAGGCATACAGAAAAAAGAATACCGAGCACCTGACAGGGCATGGACCCTATATGTCACTTCAAATTATAGAAAGGAATATCATTTGATCTTAAATCAATATACATATAGAAACTAAAAAAAGGACACTTTATTATTGGAATGGCCTCAGCAATAAATATAATCATATAGTTGAGATTAATTGAAGAAGAAAGAAAAAGAGGCAAATGCCTAATGATTGGGAGAATCAGAGAGAAGATGAGAAATGAACAAAGAGGGATCACCTGAAGCGTCTTGGTGGCGAATTCGACGCCGATGGTGGATTTGGAGTCCAAAGAGAACTCGTTCTTCGTGAATCTCGACAGTATGTTGGATTTCCCGACTCCTGAATCACCGATCAACACGATCTTGAAGAGGTAAT
This sequence comes from Typha angustifolia, assembly GCF_048772165.1. Classification (NCBI taxonomy): domain Eukaryota; kingdom Viridiplantae; phylum Streptophyta; class Magnoliopsida; order Poales; family Typhaceae; genus Typha; species Typha angustifolia. Next base: position 185,898 of record NC_133252.1, on the reverse strand, counting down.
CGTACTCGCTGTCTAATCGGTGAGCCATCTCCACTCCTGCCTACTCTCCGATCTGATCCAGATCCAATCAACCAAAACCCCAAAAACCGGTCAAAAAAGAAAAATCAAAATCAAAATCAAACTACAAGATCGAATATTTTGGGACAGATCCGGGTTCAAGAGTTACCCTTTAGCAACGTGGTGTGAGATCCAATCGAAGAAATCTAGACAAGGGTCAGATTTCTCCAATTCGTTGGCGGAGGTCAAGAGGAGCTCAACCGATTCCCTCAGGCAACGGCGAAAGAACGAGGAAGAGGGATTCGAAATGTACGTATGAAGATCTTATCCTACGGATCGCATTCCAAAAGGCCAAAGTCTTTTTGCTTCTTTTTTTTCCCCTCTTTCTTTCTTAGTTGACTCAATTAATTACGTAGAGATGACCTGGCTGGAGGATTTGAGCCGTCCACGTTGTTGGGGGAGATGATTAAATTTTCATTTAGTACATAATTGTGCTATATAGGATTAAAGAAGATTAAATGCACTTACAATTAGGCATACATATTAGCTGGGAAACAAGTTGCTTTGTGGATTGGGGCCCATATACGATACATTGGGCATTTGGGTTACTACAATTTATTTATTGGCCTATGATATTATGGTCCTACTATTAGAAGATAAACAAGCATAATGTTTGTGTGGTATTTTATCTTTGCTAAAGTCCAATGAATGTAATGTCTGATGATATGATGCTTTCGGATGACTTTCTTGGGTCCCTCAATGATATGGATATCCATGAACCAAAAGAAAAAGGATGAGGAAAAGTGAAATTCCCACAAAGGAAGTTAGGAATGGACAAAGATATGTGCAACTTGAGCATTGAGCATCACCCTCAAATTGGAAAGCATATTAATTATATACTTCTCTGGCTGGTCAGATTGTTCGGCTGGAATGTTACGGATCCAAACGTCACACCATCATCGATCAAATTTAATGCCTTTTTTACTTGAGTAGTAACATAATGCGCTGGAGTTTTTTATTGGAAGATTAGGCGAACCATTCAGCCTCTTCTTTGTATTTTTGGTTTGGGATAAGATTATGGTATGATAAGCTAAACTGTTTATAAGTATTCGTTGGCTTTTGATGGCTATAGTAGTTGTATCGATCGATCGAATTCAGTCAGCAAACCAAGCTGGCTTTTAATTTATTCTTAAGCTTCATATCGATACAGTAGATATATACGTAAGTGTGGCTCGTAAAGAACATTTCCAGCAGCTAGCTTATTATTTATGTGCTACAGGAGCCACATATCATATATACTCGGCACATCATCAGCTCCGAACCTCTCATTCGCTTCTCTCCTCTTCAAGGCAAGGTATAACCTGAGAGCATACAAGAGCAGTAGTACTGCTATTAGAACACCACCCTTTTTTCAAACTGACCCCCCCCCACCCAAAAAAAAAAATTCTAACAGGGGATTAATACGAAGAACAAGAAACTGACCTCCACATTTGTAGCCCACGGGGCGGTCTGCGAGGTTGCAACGCTTGGGAATGGTTATGGCGATTTCCGGCTTGGTGCCGGCGCTCTTGGCAGTATCAGATAGCATAACAGCACAGAGGCAGCTTGGATTCTGGCCCAGGGTATGCACCTCCGAGCAGCACCTAGCCGAAACGTCGGCATTGGGGTCCTGCGACGCCGATGCGCACGGCGCAAGCCGCAGAGCAGCCCTATCCGCCGGAACTCTACCGCATTCTCCAGCTCCGTCAACGACTTCTGTTATGGCCATGCTTGCCACCACTATCAAAACCAGCAGGCTTAGAGACTTCATTGTAGCTAGCTATCTCCAAATTTCTTGCTCTATAATTATGTGCACCTGATGGGCTATATAAACTGGTAGAAAGCTCGATCATGGAAGGGAATTATTCATGGCACTAGATGATTGCCAGATCATGCTCCATAAAAAACTTAATGGAAGAAGCACTACATCGTTATTAGTTATTTGCAGTCCTTTTCTAAGTGGGTGCCTGCAGTTTGTTATTGCCATCTGCTATCCAAGAGGTGCACAATCTGAGCTTCTTCTGGACCACTCTGTTTCTGTACACAGCCTTCATTCTGACACCTCTCTGCAACACATACAAACGTTGCCGGAGATGCTCCTCTACTTGGTACTGTCTCCTTACGTGGGCTTCTATGTGGGCCAAAGCCTGTGCTTATTTTTTTGTTCGGTTGGTTTTATTTATTTGGGTCGGTGAGCCGTGCGAGTTGAATAACCTTTCCCTAGTCGGTACCAATTATGATGGGTAGGTGACAGCCAATAGGCTTGTGACATGTGACTTTGCCAACTGCAAATTATTCTTATTGCTCTTCCTCGTGCCATTGCCCATCCACAATTTTAGAGGTATCATTAAACTAGCTAGGCCGGGTTTGGGCCAGGTCTATTGGGCCAACCGAGTTGGGCATTATGTTCACCAGTTCGCTCATGAGTGGGCTAGGCTAGACTAGAATAGCCTAGCCCTTTATTGCCCACTATCCCGTGAAAGAGCGCGCTAGTGCCGGGCCGAGCTTAACAGGCGAGTTGAGCTTTATTGGGTTCATCTTCTCTGATTTCTCCAAATGGGTACACAATTATGGAAGAGCTATTACAAGTTTATAAGATTACAAACATGGAAAACGAGAATAAGCATACAAATCTATAAGATTAACCAAGATAAGGCCAACCAGAGGTGTTTTGGTCAAGCAACTAGGGTTGTTTTGGTCATATAATATATGTACCAAATCCCACACACAAGTCTACAAGACTACAACCTGGGGTTTTTTGGTCGAGCAAATCTAACGGCAATGATCGCCTCGTCCTCCTCATCTCCTCTAACTTCTCTACTCCTCCAACCTCCAAATTCGATGACTTAGCGACGGTCGACGGAAGCAGATACATCAAGGCTGGATGAGGGGAGGGAGAGAAGGAGCCGGAGCTATGAGAATAAGGAGGATTTCTAGCCTGTGAAGGCAACGGTGGTAAAGAGGCCTTCCCAGAGGATAGATCAAAGCTTAGGGGGAATGAGAAAAAAGAAGTCTCCTCGATCGTAGTGAGAACGAAGTTCGAGCAACCAACAACAAGGAGGTGGGAGATTGTCACCTTGCTGTAGGCGTGAGGGGGAAGGGGGCAATTTTCATTGACATTGGAGAGGGTCGAATAGGACAGTTGAGGAAGAATTTAAAGGAGCTGACATTAGGGGTATAAATGAGCCGACTTTGAGCAAGCAGACTTTAGCTCAAGCTCAGCTCAAAACTAATTTCGAGCCTATTTTGATATTTAGGCTTGGTTCAACTCAAATCGAGCCAAGCCCAAGCTCGAGTTTAAGCTTAATTGGAAGAGACTACAACGACTTGCCGAAGGAGGAGGAGATGGTAATGACGACTTGTCAAACAGGTAAGAGGAGGCCGAATGAGGAGGCTGAAGGAGAAGGAGTTAGAGGAGGCCGAAGGAGTAGGAGGAGGCCAGAGGATATTTTGTTTGATGAAAGCAGTTGCATTTAATAAATACTCCTTTAGTTGGTTAAGTGTGCAATCGAAAAATACAACCTAGATGGATCCAAGCATTAAATACAAGCATGATTGTTCATGCATACACACCTTTCCTTGGGGCTTGGGCTAATAAGCTCATGGACATCATGTCACAAATGGGTCCTTTGTGACCCACCAGAGTAAAAGAAAGAAAGAGTGAGGGAGAGAGGGTAGGGAGAGATCTCTTTGGAAGAAAAGCTCATTAGAAAATAATAATCCACAAGGCATAACTAGTCTACTATTGCCACTCCCTTACCCTAAGTCCCTGGCAATTTTTCCTTTTCTTTTAAAGACACCTCTTTGATTCATCAAATCCTAAATTAAACCATGCAGCTAGTCGGCTACCACTAGTAACGACAGTGTTAATAAATGAGAGTGTAAATGAACCTATCGAGCTGAGCCTGAGTGAGCCTACTTCGGCTCAGGCTCGGCTCCAAAATTAAATTGAGCCTTTAAATAAGCTCAGGCTTAGCTCAATTGAACTGAGCCGAGTCGAGCCCGAATTGCTCGTTTATTTTGACACCTCTAGCTGATGGGTTGGGCTGGCTGGGCTGACGGGCTAGGCTTCATTGTTCTTTCCTGGGTAGGCTCTGTGTGCATTGTTCCACCCTCTTTTCTATAGGTCAAAGCCCTTGATCTATGAGACCTTGTCATGGATGGAATTGCATGATAATATGATTTACTGTTTATGGCTCCATTGTTGAACAACCAGCGAGAATTTTGGGTTGTCCTTGACAAGTGATCAATTCAGAGAGCAAAGGTCAATGGCGAGGCAAGTAAGAAAAAAGTTTTTCCCTCTTCTTTGGTAAACTGCCACTGGTCATATAGAGCGCGAAGCCCGCCACCACATATGTAGAAAAAGAGTTGCCACCTATTATATTTTCGGGCTTAGGCTAGGCGAGACCCATATCTTAGCCCGGTCTGGACCGGACGGGTTCAGGTCGAGCTTGGGCCAATTGATCACCTCTAAATTTAAGCACGCTCCATTATATATAAAACATATTGGTGGTATATCCTCTACATCTAGTCACATATCCACACGCAGTCCGCGCAGGCCCAAAACCAATAGTTTGCTTGAGGCCAGCCCAAGTTCTGAAGCCCAAGAAAAAGAATAGTGATCCATCAGAATCAGATATCGGATACACTTATCTGCAAATCCGACACGGTGACTGCAGTTATGACCGGAATCCAGCTTATCGGTCAATGAACGGTTCGAGAAGCACGACGCATAAGAATCGCCGTCGCTAACTCGCTTGGTACCACTTTCATGAGCGCGCAGCTAACATTTTACTATATGCTACCTGCTACGACTCCTTGAGAATTAGGGTGGAGAATTCTAGATCTCATCGACGTCGGGATTTCTGAGAAAGAGCGCGATGGCGGATCAAGAAGATTACGCTCCTACGAAGAAGAAATTGTCGGAAGAGGCCGAGAAGAGGTACCAAAATATCTTAGTTCTGTTACTTTAATCTTGATTTGGGGAAAAAAGTAAGTTATATTAATGACTTAGATCGTATGGTTTAAAGAACATCGAGCATTATGATGATAGCTCTCGGTAATCGCAATACGCAAGCTTCGATATTTTCTAGGTTGGGATGGATAAAATTTTATTGGAAATAAGAGGGATAATTGCAAAGTAATTTGCCTCAGCAAAAAGTGCTCGAAGTCAAAGCAGTGTTTCCTGAAGTGTGATTAGTTATCTTATTGTTATCTTACATACATACATACATATATAATTGAACAAATGTGGTTCCTCATTCGCTGTCATGGTTATTGGCGATTTTTTAATGATGAGCGTTTAACTCTTACGGTAACAGGATTTCCATGTTTTATTTGCAGGAGAAAAAAAGTCACTCCAGGAAGTTTGATGAAAGCAATTATCAGATCAGGGGAGGACACAGAGAAACCTAAAGAGGGAGACCAGGTAATATTTATTTGTTGTTCTTAATTTTCGTAGTTCATACAACAGTATTAAATAATAATGACAACTACATTTGTGAAGCTTCTTGAGAAGCATCGAATTCCATTCTTAAATTGCAGTAAAAAAAAAACTCATCCTGTGAAGAGTACCAGTTTTACTCTCGGTGGGTCTCCATCATAACAGCAGGCAAATCAGTTCTTTCGATTTTTTTCCCTATAGATAGATAGGTAACTGCTTTGTTTGACATTTACAAATGTCACTAGCTAAATTCTCCTCAGGCTTCTAGTGGTTATCGTAACATGCTTATTGCTTGATTCCTTAGTAATTTCTTATTATTTAATTGTCTCAGGCAGTAACAGAATCAAATGATGAGTAACATAAGTTTGCTGAATTGTCTCTTAATTGTTTTGCAGGTTACAATTCATTGCACTACTCGAACCATTGATGGTGTTATCATTAATTCTACAAGAGCAGAATATGGAGGTGATTAAGCAGTTTTGACTGCCTTTTGCCATTAATATTGTATATATAATGTTGATGAATACCTCTAATCCTATCACCTCCTCGGCTCCTCCACACATCCATCTGCCCTTTAACCCTCCATCTAACACCAATCTTAGGTAAGCTTCATCGACAAAGGCATAGGGCATTGCTACAGAACTTGACCCATTGTTAAATCGGGTCTGCTTATCATGCTCTGATAGTTCATTTGGCTGTCTTTAACTGCTTTTGTCTAGTCAAAAAAATTGACATGTGCTATACAAGTCTATATAAATTATTCTTTTAAGGTCCACTGTATTGGTTTGTTTTAAAATGGTTCTCATCAGCAGTTATTATGAAGAAAAAAATTCTCAAGTCCAGATAAAAGCAAGAAACAGAATCAGCAGTTTTCTGCCCTTGTGTTGATTCTGTCTCTTTCCTCGATCACATATATGCCCTACATTAGTTACCAGAATACACTGAGAAAATGTTCAGACTTGTCTGTTGTACTATGTTTGAATAATTGCTGTGGTGTCTATAGATATGTGTATGACTTTGCTGAAGGTAAAAATTCTAACAGGTCAAGTGACATAAGAAACAACTTATATGGGCATCCAAATTATTTTATGTTACAGAGGGCTCTTAGATATTTAGACGAAATACACATATTTCTCACTGGTCACTCTAGTGTTAGTCTTGATGAAGTCGGCTTAGATGTTATGGGCATTAACAGATTTTTGGTCACTTATATGATCTAATAGGTAAAGGAAACCCTCTCAGGCTTATCTTGGGAAAGAGCAACATGATTCTTGGCTTTTCTGAAGGATTTCCAACCATGTTAAAGAGTGAAGTGGCTATGGTATGTCCTTTCAGACATTTGAACTGTTATATACACATATTTGAATGTCAACTGCTTTCATGTTATTAAAAGGTTTGATAGGAGTTTATGCTAGCTGTCGCTGTTACTACTTTGATTTGTCCTCATTAGATATTCATCTTGTGTCTTGGTATCATGCCTTCATTTTATTTTCTTGGAGATGTTGAATAATTGTTAGGAAGGTCATGACTATATTGCATATGATACATTATGTAAAACTAATTTAGTGTTCCATCATGAGCCATAGACATCTCAAAGGAATGAATAATTATTTTGAACTATCATGCAATTTAGGTACTTCTCTGACTCTTATCGATTTCACTTTCAGTTCAAGATGAAACCTGAGATACACTATGCTGAGGAGGATTGTCCGGTTACAGCTCCAGATGGTTTCCCTAAAGATGACGAACTTCACTTTGAGATTGAGATGGTGGATTTCTTTAAAGCCAAGGTATTACAGATCTTTAGACATTAGTGTTGCTTATGTTTTTCCTAGATGACTTTCAGGAAAATGTTTTCCTAAAAATGCTATTAAGAAAATCTTTTATTCCTATCATTGAGGTTAGTTGACACGATGAAATATGTTAACAGACATTGTATAGTAAATTCTTCTGGATAGTTTTGGTGAGGAACTAAGGTAGGCATGTCTGGATGTGATGTTATGACAAAGACGTGTACACTTATTCGCATTACTCAAATTAAGTTTGATTTGAAGAATACTCAATTGCATTCGAGTAATTTAGGTTATCTTTGGTTAAAGCTGATATAGAATCATGTTGGGCTAGTGGCTCATGATTTGTTGGGTAGGCTGTTTGGCATCAAATTGGGTCATTGGATTCATTTAAGTCAACTCAAGTTTGATTCTGTATTTGTTGCCTTGGATCTGCTAAGATGACAGATCAGAACATGTGCAGCAGTTGGTTCAAGTGAGTTAAGGAGGTTCTAGTTGGGTAATGTAGTAAGGTATAGCTGTGTCCTTGCTATAAAGCAAGAATTGATCTGCACCTTCAAATAGCAAAAGAAATTTGTTAGCTATTCCTAGCATTCTTATGAAGAAATTTTTGTATCTTTGAAATGCAATATAGAATGGCAACAATCATTTCCACATCAAGATGTGAGCAGATGATAGCATAACTTCTCTACTTGCTTTTTTAAACCTACACCTGATTCTACCTACTTAAATTAAATCACACCATACTTGTGGAAGCTCATGATTATTGGCATCTTATGGACAAGATTGTAAGTATTATATGGTTGGATTGGAAAAGGGTGTTGTCCATATTGAGACATTTGAGTAACACATTGTCCGATAAAGGTGCTTACATTTGTATTTTCTTCACCATGATACTGTCACCATGCCACAAGCAATGGGGACGATGCCCTTCTTTGTGTTTTTCTTACCTGACTATTGTTATGTTAACTATCATTTTACCAAGGTCCTCTTATATGTATATTAATTACATGAGAATATTGATCCCTTTACCCACCTCTTCTTAAAATTATGTAAGTTGTTAAACCACGACAATCTGAGTACCTCCTTAACATAATGAGGCAATTATTTATTCATTTTTGGTGCCATCTATACCTTAAAACTTATGTTGGATATCTTTTAAACTTTCTCAAAATTCTATCCCATGTTTCTGTATTTTCAGGTCATAAGCGAAGATCTGGGAGTTGTGAAGAAGGTATATAGCGCTTTGGTTTTTGGATCCACTAATACACAGATTTAACAATTTACAGTTGAAATTCGAAGAAAGCATCTAATATTAACTTAAGTGGCAATTGATTTTTTACTTCATCTTATTGTGTATATGCAACTTCATGTATAAATTATGTCATTTATGCATACTTTATTGTTGGTATGCTGCTAGTACTCAGTTAGTTAGTCTCTAACTCTATTCACAGTTCTTTTACTATAATTGGTTTAATTAAATGCACTCATCCATCCTAAATTCGTAAACACACCTCTACACATGGAAACATATTTTTGAGGTTGTTATACATGAGATAAAGCATGTTTTTTTGGTAGTTTGACACATTTCTGTTATTCAGAGCTCGTTATGTGAATATTGACTCAATAAAAAGTGTGATTGGAGTATGTTTAGTATAGGCATTCTCTTAGCTATCTGCACGTTATTATTTTTTTCATTTGCATGGACAGATAATTGATGAAGGGCAAGGATGGGAATCACCAAGAGAACCTTATGAAGTGACAGCTCGGTAAATCTGTTGTTTTTGCATGTTGTCTACAAACTCCAAGCTATAACCTCTCCGTTAATTCTTGTGGTGATTTTATTATGAATTGCTTATTCCACACATTTAAATTTGTCATTGTAGGATTATTGCAAAGACAGTAGATGGAAAACAAACTTTGCTAGGTAGAGAAGAACCATACCTTTTTACTATTGGTAAATCTGAGGTGAGGAAACAGTTTCTTTCTTTGATTTTATCTTTGTCTTTCTAAATATTGGATATGGAATGTTGTAGAGGATTTAAATAATTTTATGCTGGCTGACAAGGCGGTAGCGGAAGCCATTCTGTTGGATCAAATGCTTTGAAGGGATCTCGTGTGTTACACATCATCTTTAACATCTCCTTTGAGTTCATTATATTTATGTTAAATAACTGACTTGTTTAACTTTGAGGCCTCCCTTGTTTTGAGTCAGAACATATCATGTGCATGGCTCAAACATATTATGTAGCATTTTTTGGTTTTTTTTTTTTACATGCTAATATATGATTTCTGTTGATGTTTGTTTAGTTTAGGTACCTAAAGGGCTTGAGATGGGAATTGGAACAATGGCACGTAGAGAGAAGGCAACAGTTTTTGTTAGCAGTACCTATTTAACACAGTCTTCATTAATGCCTTCTCTGGAAGGTCTTGAAGATGTTCAATTTGAAGTTGAACTAATTCACTTTGTTCAGGTATGTCTCTCTCAACCTCTTTAAGCTCCTTTTTCTTTGTTGACTTGACATTTTTTTGTGTCACCATTTATATTCATATTGAATCCTGATAAGAGGGGGTTTTACCTTAATTTCATCTGGTTGTTGAAAAGATCCTGAAAAATTGGGACTTTAAGGTTGCGCCTTTGATCATAAACTTGTGTCTGCAGCTTAAAGATTCTCTTTAATTTTGTGCTTCAGCTTGAGTGCTTTGATGACAAACTAAATGATAATCTCAATAATTCAACTTTCAAGAGAATGTTGATAATAATGAAATTTATTAATATTGTCAACCCTTCCTGTATAAACAAACTTGACCATACATTCAATGAATAGGTTTTTCAGGTTAAGGGGAAGAAAACTGATGAACTAAGGACATTAAAAGATTGAGCGTGGACCTCCTGCTCTGATATCATGTTAAATAACCCATTACTCCTTAAGCTTGGTGATGATAATAATGATATCAATTTATACTTAATCAAACTTGTTCTGTATTCTGATGGCTGAAAGTAGGTCTGTGTTTCTTCTTTCGTTGAGTTTTCAATCTGAACGACGCACTGTAATATTACAGGTCAGAGACATGCTTGGCGATGGTCGTCTCATAAAGCGGCGAGTTGTCGATGGAAGAGGTCTGTAACTCTACATTTTTCCTGATTATTAGTTTATATTGAATGATAGGTTTAGTGTTGCTGAGGCTGGCATTTAGCAATATGGAATTGTCCCATCATGCCAAAGTATGTTAAGCTGCATGACAAAAAATGACTGAACTTCATGGTATTTGTCCTACATTACTTGTGGCTGCTGGATGATTAGGAAAATGTAGATATTTGCCCTCCTTTTGTTTGTGACATAAACTGCTTTATTTTGGCCTGAAATATGACTATATTGTAATTCATGGACTGTTATGCTTCTAGATAGAAAATGTGTTTCTTCCTCCCAGTTTTGTGAAGGATCAAAAACAATGTGGTAAATGCTTCATTGTAGCCTTTTTTTCATTTCAATTTCTATTTTCTAGGAGAAAAAAATTCAATTTTTTTTAGTGATAGCATAAAATTTATGCACCTTGCAAATCAAAGTTTGCGTCAGGTCTTTGGCTGAAAAACAAGGACTTCACTCCAATACTTGTTAAACCATTTCAATCTTTGACCATCAAGATAAGTTATCCGCCGTAAAATGATGTAAGTAGCTAAAGGCCTTGCATCTGATATGTCGAGCCAAACAATTGGGCAACGTTATTGTCCTGGTGCAAAATCCCGTAGACTAGAGGTCGAGAGGCAAATTCTGTTCTCTTATGGAAGTCAAACTGCTAGTAATACCTTCAGATGTCATTTCATGAAGCAAAGTTGCATCACATTTCCTGCATTCTTGATTATTTGGTGCATGCTTATACTAGTTTTTGATTTAGTTGGTGTTAGCATGACATCTGTATCTGATTTATTTGTCACTTTCATGTATTGGAAAATTTTAGGTGAATTTCCTATGGACTGCCCTCTTCATGATAGCTTGCTAAGGGTGCATTACAAGGGAATGCTTCTTAACGAAGAAAAGACTGTGTTTTATGATACAAGAGTTGATAACAGTGGCGAACCATTGGAGTTCAGTTCTGGAGAGGGGCTTGTACGTATCATTCCTCTGCTTAGATTGGAGTTCAGTTAAAAAAAGAACAACTTTTATTAGTGCATAAAAAATCTTATTGCTTATCCCTGTAAGATTGTTTTTCATCAGAAGTAGAGAAATCTGGATGTGAATATTAATTAAATCTTCAGGATTCTTACAATTAGTTTCAACCATATCCATCACAAACTACCTGAATGATCTAGAAGAAGAAAATTGAATGAGTGTAAAACATCGAAAACAATAGCAACAAATTTTTTGAAGTGAGCTTATGGCAAAACATTTGCCTTTCTGCATGATCATAATTTCCATGAGAATGAAGTGAGACTTACCAATTATGTGGATATGGTTTGTACTCACTCAGGACTTCAATTATACATTTTACGAGGTACATATATTTTCATCTTTTGTAGGTTCCTGAAGGACTAGAAATGTGTGTCCGATTAATGCTTCCTGGAGAAGTAGCTATTGTTACTTGCCCTCCAGATTATGCATATGATAAATTTCCCAGGTTTTACCTGCCTCTCTATTAGTTGTCTTTGACATTTTAATATTTTATTTCTATGCAAATAATTTAAATATTTGATCATGATGCCACAGACCAGCTAATGTTCCTGAAGGAGCTCAGGTTCAGTGGGAAATTGAATTACTTGGCTTTGAAATGCCTAAGGTAACCAAGCTTTCTGATGCTTGGAAATCAAAATTCAAACTTTTCACAGCTTTTTCAGTTGTTCTTTAAGATGTTTTGCAGAATGTCGTACTAGTGCAGCATCAACTTCTGTTCTATTATTTGGTTAGGTACCCTTTGGGGTGCCTTTATTTCTTTTCGCAGCATAAATTATTTTTTCGAAAATAAGCTACAGGAAATGAGTTTAATTGTCAGCATACCTTATTTAGAACTACTTCAAAAATGGATCTAATAAGACCTGTTCTGTTGCTGTATTCTTGTAAAATCATTTTCTTTAAGTATTCCTTTGTGGATGTAAAAAGATGATTCCATTAATATTTTGCAAAAGGATGATACAATGCTTGCTAGAAGCCTAGAAAATTTGCTTCAAACAGAATTATCAGAAGTCCATACTCAATAGTCTGCATAGTGGTCTATTGTTTCCATTAGTTCTATGTCAAGGCAACAGTTCTTGATTGTCAATATTAGAGGTCAATAAGCATCCATTGATTGATTTAGTATTGCTAGTGTAATCTATGTTCTGTTTAGTAGATTTCTCTTAAGTTAATTTAAATTTCTTATGTCTAAAACCTCTTGTTCTTATCCTGATTGACATATGCATGCAGGACTGGACTGGCTTAACATTCCAGGAAATCATGGAAGAAGCAGAAAAGATTAAAAACACAGTATGGATATATTCTCACTTTTTTTGCTGCTGCCTATACCAATAATATTTGGCCTCTTAGATAGAATTCCAATTCTTGGCGAATAGGTATAGGTGCATTGGAAGTACTTCTCTTTGCTGTCAGCCACAAAGAAGTAGGATACAGTAAAATGATCAACTGAGAATGGAAGAGGAATGAAAGATCATGTTTAATATGCAATATTGCAATTTTTGTTTGTGTCTGTCTTTGTTATCTTTGGAACTACAAATGTTAAGCAGTTAAAGTGACTGCAAATCTCAGAGTTCCTTGCTACCGTTGTATCTTTTAGATTTCCATGTTATCATTATATCCTTTAAAGTTCACCTAAGGTTGCAGGGATGCTAATGTTACTAACTTACTATTGTTATTGCCATTCATATTGTTCTAAAATTCATTCTTATCTTCCAGGGGAACAGACTTTTCAAAGAAGGGAAGTTTGACCTTGCTAAGACAAAGTACGAAAAGGCATGTCTGTTATGCTCATCTTTTGATTCACTTGAATTTGTCTATGGCGACAAACCATATTGTATACTGTCCTCTTTTCTTGTGGAATTCTAACCATGTTAGGGAATGCTCATGCATATTTAGAGAACTCTACACATGTTTGCTTCCCAATTCTCTTTTCAAGTATTTGGTAGTATGAACAATCCATCAGGATTTCATACCAAACTCTGAAAACGAACGAGCACATCCTCTGCTTATAAGATTTGCCGCTTTTGCATCTCCTGCTTATCTAGCTAGAAAATTACGTGATTCTTATTTTAGGCTTTTAAGCATTTACTTCCAGCATTGTTTGTAGTAAAAAAAAGCTTCCTTCTACACATGTCAATCCCAAGAAACTTCATATGGAAACTAGCAGAGCTAGTATTATGTAAGAGTCCATGTTGCTCTCAGATTTTCTTCTATAGTGGACGGGTCTTCATTCTTTTTGTCTTTATGGTTTTACAGGTGATTAGGGAGTATAATCATGTCAATCCACAGGATGATGAAGAGGGAAAAATCTTTGTGAATTCAAGGGTACGGCAGTCTATATATCTGTTTAGTAACTTGTGTGCACTATCAACAATTTTGCATTCTTAATGAGCTTCATTGTGGGAGCAATGTTTTTCTGATTTTGACTGAATGCTATTGTTCTGGAATTTCCTAATGAAGCTTGCGGTGAAGTTGCCATAGCATCATATCTTCTTTTGGATGTGTTGTTAAATTTTCGTTCTCCCTTTATTGTTGTTGCAGAATTCGTTGCATTTAAATGTTGCTGCTTGTTACCAGAAAATGAATGACGTCAGAAAATCAATTGAGTCATGCAACAAGGTATGTATACAGAGCTAATGGTTTTAGGAATTATAATTAATTGAATGAGCTTGTTCGGCCTGGTGTTGCTATACAAAAGCGAGGACCACAATATCCATCTCTTGTGTTGGATAGGTTGCAGAAAGCCCCAACATAGTTAGGACCTTAATTTTGTTACTGGACTAATAGTATTAGTGTCCACTTTCAATGGCATTCAAATTTTTATGGTACTTCCAGCTAATTTTCAGATTTATGCTTCTTCTGACTGGAAAATATGATGCCCTTTGCATTTGTGTTCAATTTTGGAGAGCAGGTATTAGATGCAAACCCAGTACATGTCAAAGCTCTATACCGTCGAGGCATGGCTTACCTGTTAGGTGGTGATTTTGATGAAGCAAAGAAAGATTTTGAGATGGTTGGTTTAACCTTTTCTTTTCTAACCTTTTTATATTGTAAGATAACTTTAATCAAATATTCATCTAAAAGTGACACGTTTCTTCTCTTTGTACTTAGATGATGACTATTGACAAATCTTCGGAACCTGATGCCACAGCTGCTCTCCTTAAGCTAAAGCAAAAGCAGCAGGTAAGTAACCATTCATTTCTGATCAGCATTATGCTAAAATTAATTATCTGGAAGTAATCTCTAAAAGAAATCAGGAAACTGAGAAAGCGGCCAGGAAGCAGTTCAAAGGGCTATTTGACAAAAAACCAGGAGAAATTGCTGAAGTTGGAGCTGACCCAAGAGACGAGAAGAATCCGCATGAGGGAGAAGGCAGAGTTGAGGAAGCAAATATTGACGACGGTAAGGCTACTGTGAAACCCAGTCCTGATAGGGGACCTACGTTTGCTTTTGAAGGTGAGAAGGTCGGGATTTTTGGTCGCATATGGCCATCTGGTAGAAGATTTCTCTCGTCTCTTGGTTTAAATAGGTGCTCTATACTGTGAAGTGATGCAAAATTGTCCAAGTAAGTTATGGTTTTCAAGTGATCAGATTACAACCTAGGTTACCCAGGCTTAGACTTCATGGTTGTCTCAGATGTGCTTGATAGATAATGCAAGCAATCTAGTGTACTGGATCCGTGAATCCGAGTTACTTGTCATTGCAATGTTTCAGTACTAATAAATGATCTATGGATCACTACAATATTTCCACTCGTCTGTTAAGTTGTGATGTATTGCCATACGTTATGCCGCTGGACAACTTCTCGTATCGAATGATCTTATCCCGTGTAATCATGAACTAACTTGAATTCAAGTCTCTTGATTTTTATTTTTCTTTTACATGCATCTCCTTGGATCCTCCAAGCCTGATCAATGGTATCATGAAATCTCCCTTGAGTCTATAAAAGTAATTTCCTAGGCGGAATCATCATTAGTGAATACTTTTTTTATTCTCGTTGGT
This sequence comes from Typha angustifolia, assembly GCF_048772165.1. Taxonomy (NCBI): domain Eukaryota; kingdom Viridiplantae; phylum Streptophyta; class Magnoliopsida; order Poales; family Typhaceae; genus Typha; species Typha angustifolia. Next base: position 170,458 of record NC_133252.1, on the reverse strand, counting down.
CATCAAACTCTCGCAAAGAACACAACAAAGCTTAGTAGAGAGAAGTCCCAGAAACACTACCACTACCACTACCACTAAAAGGGCCCAGCACAAGACAGAAGCACCTTTACTAATTGCTTTAGTGAAGATGAGACTGGGTGAGAGATTTCTGCAATCATTTCAATCTTTAACTTTTAAAAAATAAAACTTATTAGTAGTAGGCTACTACTAGCAATCATGCCGTATTTGCTTCAAGGTGACTTCTCGAGCTGATCATTCATTCCACCACCCCCACCTTTACCATTTAACTAAGAATTATTATTTGTAATGGGATCTTGTCAATCAATTGAGTGGTGTGGTCCACAGTTAACAGCCCCGTCCATCATCGCTCATCAGGACATACGCACATGGTTGTACCTCATTGGCATGGCTTTGTCCTTTGGCTGCTATTTTTCTTGTCAGTTTTCGTCTACAAACTCATGCAAATTGCAATGCGCATCAGCTCATGCCCAACTGGACGGATGTAATATTTGATGGTCCTTTCATATCTCTGTCAGTCAGAAGCCTATATTAATCCACAAGTAAATTAAAATGCACACCTCCTGTGACCTTTCACGATAAATAACCCTTAGATTATTTTACTATCAGCACCACCATTATAATCCTCTCCATAATCTCAACATTTATGATGATAAAAGAAACGTCCATATATCATTATCACAGCCGGATTATATAACAAGAGCTTGACCAGCAGAAGAATTTCAGCTAAACAACAAGGACAAAAGATGGACGGAGTCAGCACTCAGCAGTAGCGAGGCCCAGTAGCAAAGGCATCACGGATCAACCGATCAACACCGATGGGCTTGGTCCCTAAACGAGACCCATGACGTCAATCGGTGGGGTCACCTGGGAAGACGCACCAACACAACACAACACAACACAACGTCTTGATTTCAACGACAAGGTACAGCGGATGCGGGCCTACCACGTCTCGTCCTTTTGCTTTCCCACCCTCTCGTGAACGGAACCTTACTAAGGCTATAACCCCAAAAGCTATATCCCAACCCATACCAACCAAGCAACCCCACTCCTCTACCTGATCGCGTGCAAGGCATCGCTGCAGGAAACTTGTTGTATTCCTTGTACCCTGGCACCTCTTCTTAAAGGGTTGGGACTTGGGAGTATCATTTCCTGCATCCCACGAAGCAGTACAATTCCCTGCTCTACTATGCTATACTTCATCTTATTACCTTCTCTCTCCCCCTTCCCCCCCTCTTCCCTCCCCTCTGGGTGATACGTTGGTAATGCCGGAATTAAAGAAGCGACAGCCACGTTCCGATCTTCTTCTCTTCCTGCGGTAACCTTTTCCGGTACTCGGGAAAAGTCTCTCTAATCTGTGGGATATTGCGCCCGCCCTTGGGAGTGCGGATCGAGGCGGATCTATTCCTCTCTGCTGCCTATTTCCTGTCCCTCTGCGGTATGCTTTCGTATTCCTACTCTGTGCTTCTATACTTCTTCTTCTTCTTCTTCTTCTTCTTCTTCTTCTTCTTCTTCTTTTTCTTCTTTCGATATTGATTGACGAGGTAATGCTACTTTGGTTAGTTATTTTTTCTAATGTAATCGAGCTATTCGGTCGAAATTGCTGCTTCGTGGAAGTGATCGAGCAACGATTTCATGTGTAGGAGTAGGAATTTGCAATGATTGTATGGAATATCGTTGTTTGGGGGGGGGGGGGGGGTTTGTGTATCTGTAGATGGCACGGTCGAATACAATGTTGACATCTATGATCTCTTTGAAGAGTTAGCCATCAAGATCTGGAATGATGCCTGAAGTTCAGGTCAGGGAATAGGAGGTTGATTACTTGTAGTTGTAAGACTTTGTCTTATGAGGAAATTCCATATTCGTACATAACTTGACCATTAAGATCTGTGTGACTAATTAGGTGATTTGTTCAAATAGCACAAATTAACCTGTTATTATGATGATCCATCTCAACACCTTTGATGTTTTTTAATTTAGTGTGGAACCCGTCCTACCTGCCATAAATATTCCTCTTCTAAAGTTTTATTTTCTTGATTACTAAATAGTTGAGCCCAAAAATAAGAAACTTGCTCTTGGTTGCTTCTGGAGGATGTCATTCTCCAATGACCAATTTTCGTACATTTTTAATCAGGAATGTGTCATACATTCTAATTAGTGTCATCTCATTATGAATGCCGTTTTACATCTTCAGCAATACAGACTAGCCCCGTTTTGGCAGTTTGGTACTCAGTTGCCTATAGGAGGTTAGGCAATAACTCGCGGACCTTACAAATGGAAAATCTCACTCCCTGGAGTCTGTTTTTGCTTCACTAGGGGGTTATTCCTTTCCAGTTCGCATTTTTGGTTTATATGTGATTTATTTTCTCGTTCTTTGTATCAGATAACGAGCATAAGGTGGACCACAATGTCTTACCTTGTTGTGTGAATTGATATTTGGATGGAAGATAGAATGTTTGAAATATCTTGATCCTTCATTTAGATCAGTGTAAAGATGGCCTCTGAAACACTGTTGAACAAAGCAAGACATGAAGAAACTGCAGTGATGAGTCACAGTGAACGAGTCAAAAGGAGTTCACTACAGAATCAGTTTGCAAGATTACCAAAGGAGAAGAAGGTTTTAGCCCCCGTAGGTAGTATGAACACGAAATTCCAAGACAAGGCCACTGCTTTGAAAAGTGGAAAGCTCAGCCGTCAAGCTGTTTTAAGTCAGCATGCTTCAAAAAGAAGCCCTGTCCAGTCCACGCCCTTGAAGAGTTCAAAACCATGGCCTGGCAGGAAGGCAGCTGGCCTTGATGAGCTTGTCAAACATATGTCAAATGTTCCATCTTATCTACAGCGGATGGACAGAGGAGCCAACCTTCAGGACAAGGCATTGAATTTTGGAGTACTTGAATGGGGCCTTCTTGAGAGATGGACAAACCACCAGAATCGTGTGGCGAATGGTAATGATAGAGCTTCTCCATCTAACAGTAATGAGTCATCATCATTTTCTAAATTTGAGTCAACTACTCAGTCTTCTGAAAGCACTGGCAGCAGCGCCCCTTCTCAGGGGAAGCAGTTTCCAACAACGGATGGTCATAAGCATTCTTCTGCTTTGATGGGTACATACCCTGATAATAGCATACATTCTGCTGATGAAAGAATTTCCTTGTCAAATTCTGTTGCTGGACATGGCCTTCAGTCAGCTCATGCTATAGGTACCGTTGGTTTGAGGTCCCATGATGGGAATGTACCTCGAGGATTGTTTAGTTCAACTTCCACAAGTGATGATGCCTCAGCATTTGCACATAAGTTGATAGCAGCTAAAGATGCTAGAATAAGGAGAGAAGAAAAGTTCCAAAACCGTTGTAATAATCTATACACTGAGAAAGAGTGGCGAGAGTACCATGCCCATGACTTATCTGATAATGGTGAATGCATATGGGATCACCTTCAACAGAATTTCCAAGACGTCTGCATCAGCTCTGAGTCTCCGGTCACAGATGATGGAATGGAAACTGAAAGAAACTGCAGTAGATTTTCAGTCGACTTTCCTGGAGATATCCAACTGGCAGATCAATATCCACGTGTTCCATACTCTTGTCCACTCCCTCGTACAATTATAGCTGAAAAACCTGATATAGGTAGCATTCTTCTGAGTGAAGATATTGCAACAAACGCTGAAGAAAAAGATAAAAATAGGAGGAGAGTTATAGCCAGTCCAGCTGATAGATCCAGCCAAGGTGATGCAAACTCAAGAATTACAGCTGGAAGAAAATCAACAAATTATCTTTCAACTGCTGGAGTGAACCGGATGAGCCGCAGTTCTAGTTTAAAGGAGGGTTCATCTGTTTGCCAATCTGAGCCAATTGCTTGTGCAAATAAATGTGATAAAGAAACTTCTAAGGACAGAGACAGGCGGAGCCCATTAAGGAGGCTGTTGGATCCATTACTAAGGCCCAAAAGCCATACCTATTTCTCTGGTCCAATTGGATCCTCAAGAGTTCAACAATCCTGTGAATCAACCAATACCAGGAAGCCTCTGAGGATGGAAGAACTGGCATCTTTCAACGAGCCACATAGGTTGGTTGATAGAAGCATTTATTCTACTTGCCGAGCAAAGAAAAGCCTCAATATGTCCCTTCAGATAGCCAGCAACAGTGAAGGATGCTTTCAGCAGGAGAAATGTTCACCATCAACTAAGCAAGCGCTTCTGCAACTTGCTTGGAAGAATGGACTACCTTTGTTTATGCTCTCGTGTGGCGACTGTGATATTCTTGCAGCCACAGTGAGAAAGAAAAACATCTTTGACAAGGATGAACTGGAATGTGTTTACACAATATTTACTGTACAAGATTCTAAGAAAAAAAGTGGGGCGTGGGTTAAGCCTGGAAACAAAACCAAGAAGCAAAATTTGGTCTCTAATACTGTTGGTGAGATGAGGGTTTCTTGTTCTAGGTCAAGGTGCTGTAGCTCGAAAAGTTGTCGTCTTAGGAGGCAGTTTGTTTTGGTTGGATCTGAAATGATCCGAACATCTCAAGAACCTGGTGATTCCCAATTTAGCAGTGAGCTTGCAGCCATTGTGTGCAAGGTTCCGCAAGGAATGCCAGAAACTTCTAATGGACTTGCTCTACACAAGGATTCGGCAGATACAAATTCAGCTGCAAAAATATGTTCCTGTTGCCAACCGAAGGACTTGCAAACTGCACGGAGCAATGAGAATTCCAGTTTGTGTAGCGTGTCAGTCATACTTCCAAGTGGAATCCATGGCTTGTCAACTTCTGGAGAACCCTCGCCATTGATCGAAAGATGGGAATCAGGAGGAGTATGTGATTGTGGAGGTTGGGATGAGGGCTGCATGCTAACTGTTCTCACTGATGACTTTCAAAAATGCACTAGCTCTGGCTCAGCTGAAGTTGGTTCTGATACAGATGACATGCGACGGTTTGAGTTGTTTTCTCAGGTACAATTTATGTTAGTCGCTCCTTTCCTTCTTTACTGATTTTAATTATCAGAAAGCAGCCAAACTCACTGTTGTTGATAAATTCTACTTACCTCAGGGCCGATCTCGAGAAAATGGACATGCCTTCAGCATGGTTTCTTTCAAAGAAGGGCTATATACAATTGAATTTAGGGCATCCATTACCTTACTTCAGGCTTTTGTGATCTGTATAGCAAGGCTCCATAGCAGGTGCCCTACCAGACAACAAGTAGAAAGACAAGGCTTAGGACAGCATCCATTTTCTGATCATGAAAGAAAGAGCCCTGCAAGACGTCAAAGTGGAGTTCCCACGAGCTACATACCAAACCATCCACCTCTTTCTCCTGTTGGTAGAGCTTAAATCACAGTTAATTTCCAGACTAAGAGGTATCATCAACTGTGCCTTGTGTACCATATTCCATATAGCTTTAGAGAAGTACCCCTTTGGACTTCGATTAGCTTATAGCTATATCTAAATTGCTGACATTTGGTTGCAGCTACATTCATTATGCCTTTGTTACGAAGTTATGGCTTTTGTTTAGCACTATTGTTGTTCTATCAGTTTTTAAGTATAATAAATAGGAAGAAAGAAATAGTAATACCTCTTTAGTGCTTATCCGCATCATCTTGCACAGATGTGTATAAAGAGGCCAAAGTACAGCTAGCTTTATCTAACCTTTGGAGATGTAGATTCTCTATCAGTTTGTTTTATTCTATGCCTGAATGATGATACTGAGTTTGATTGGATGTCAGATACAGGGCATGAGAATATATGGAATAAAGACTTTCACCTGTATTTCTAGAGAAACCATAGATGACAAATGGAAGCTGGATTATTACTAGTCACTGGAAAGCTCTGATCATGCTGGAAATTCTAGATTCGAAGTATTTTGTTGGTTTAGTTTTTGTTCGTTGTATATTAAATATTCTCATCAGATAAATACAAGTTGAAAAAAAGATCCTAGCTTTGTGAGTTACAAATCCGGAGTAAGCCTTAATACGAAACTAGTGCAGCTAGCTCACTCCTTTTGGGTGATGCGAGCAAGTGTTACTCTGTTCACTTTTCTATAGGAGACTGATGACGAGCAAATATTAATGTGTTTACTTTTCTCAAGGCTGATGATGATTGCTCTTTTAGCTGGACCTTAGTTTCATGGCTTATATATTCTATGAAGCTAGTTAAATAATTTGTAGAGAATTGTTAATTTGTGCTATTATATTGTTTCTCAGTCTCTGATATAGCTTCGAAATTTGCAAAAGATTCGGTTGGATGGATGATTAACTGCGGCATACAGTAATCTTTACAATACTTGCAACTTCAGCCGTGTACTGCAGTGGTAAAACAAGCTCAATAAATCTAACTGTTAGTCCGGATTCCAGACCAATTCTAATTAATTACAGCCACCGTTCAAAATTTTCGTAAGCTGCAATATTTACATGGATCTCAAAGTACCATCTTTTCGTTTTAGGCGGAAGGAATATATGTAGATTAAAGTTCGTCATGATTTCCCATCGTCCTCTGGTGACTCCTCCGAATCTACTGCAGCAACCCTGGATGGCCCGATCCTATTGCCACCTTGAACTCTACCAGCAGGACGCACACCCTTCACCCCCATCTCCTGCCCTTCTTTGCCCTCCTTGATGTCACTTGGAGGCAAGAAGCAATCCATTGACAAACCCCAGATGTTAAAATCCAATTCTTCGATAGCCCACGTCTCCTCCATGCGTGTCCTCGTGCTCCCTTCGTTGTTATCACCAAACCGCACTAACGAAACAGTGGTTCTCCCAGCATGGGCTATGTTGATGCCATCTATGGTGCGATAGTCTTCTATCAAAGACTCCATTGCTGTCTCCCAGTAAACACTTCCTTGGTTGTGGTTGGATTTGATTTGGAGGAGGTGGGAGTCTTCGAGTTGAACTAGAAGCCCAGTTCGTTGGCTGAAGCATCCCCACACTGTGTGTCTTATGATCTCCACGCTGCTGCTGTTTCGCGCTTGCAGGTTGGCTGCTTCGGCGTCGACTCTAAGCGTGAAGCAGTCCTCCCCGTTGATGGTCCTCTCGCCGATGTAGACGGAGTTGGAGAACAGGTTGGCCGTTAACATCGGATCAAGACCCTAACGTAATGATCCATGTCAAGTAATAAATTAAATGACCAGCGATTCTCTCACATTCTAGCTAATTGACATGGACTACCAAACCACCAACTTAGTGGCCTCGCCATGATTAGCAAAACAACTCATAGTGTACAATAACAGGTTATATGTCAAATTAATTGATCAACCATGCATATTGTGAGTTGTCCGAACTTGCCACATGCTTGCACGTTGTGCTTCGCGTGTACAAAATTATATGTGCAAGCCAATTAAACACCTCAACAACAACAACAAAAGTAAACAAAAAATTAAAAAAAAAAAAAAAATTTATCCCGGACATGGCCGCAAGTAGTAGATGAATAGAAATTGATAATTAATTAATTAGGTACCTGAAGAGAACGGCGAAGTGGTCGCGGTGGACCCCGCGAAGCGTGTGATTGGTGCCACGGCGTTTGCCTCCACGCGACCTTGCCGTCACTGCCGGCGCTAATCTTGCAGCCGGACACGACCAATTCCAAGCACCACAATTCCGGCTTCTTCTGCCACAATACGAACCCACCCATCTCCCCTCCCACACCCGCCTTAATATTACTCACCTTCTTATTAGCATTACTATTACTATTACTATTGCTACTACTACTACTACTACTATTACCACCTCCACTACTGCCATTCTGGTCGTTGCCGTTGAGCTCTGATGCCGTCATCCGAACCATTCCCATCGCATACATACTAGTCACCGCGTTCAACGCCCCATCGCCACCCGACGCCGCTATGTACTGCTGCACTATATACTTCGCCATGGAAGATTCCTGCCAAGAAGCTAGCTGATTAGTGATACGATTAAATTAACTAATACATATCATTTGCAAATGGTGACTTTCCCAAAGAAATATGAAGTACATGTACTGACTATAGGATCTTGTTTGAAATGGTGGCTGATGACGGATTGCTTAGCTTTGAGGGGGAGCGGAATGAGAGGCGCACCGATGACTCCGAGCATGAGCTGGAGCTCCCCTCGGCCAATAGAGCACGGCTCGGACCGGTCCACGTGGGATCTCATCCAAGCCTTCATGTTGGTGCATCCGAATTTTGTGGCTCTCGAGGTGCCCACAGAGGAGAACATCTCCTCCGGGATTGGGACCTCGAGAACCGTGTCTAGGCCATCTTCTCGATCTAAGTTTGGGCAAAGCTTCCTCATGGGAAGGAAGGGATTTTGATGGTCGGAGGAGGAGAAGCCACGAGGAGAGAGAGAGAGAGAGAGAGAGAGAGAGACCTCCGACGATCGATCGCCTTCCCTTTCGATCTTCTTTTCTTTCTCTTTCTCTTTCTCTTATTATTGGGTGGTTTGTCGTGGTGTTTTGTTGGGATAGTATCGAATGAGAGGCATCTAGATGGGCGGGCCAATGTTGGGCTGCTGCACCGCTTCTTTAGTCGTGGTCGCACGTACTCACTCTCTCTTTTTCCTCTTTCTCAAATTTCAACCTCTGCATTTCTTCTTCTTTGCACTTTTCCTTTATATCTACGCTACATACGGGAGGAGCATTGGATTTTTATTTTTCACCTTTTGCTTTAATTTGGACATACCATACGTCAGTCGATTTCATCTACTCGACATTGGGCAGAATAAGTCTTCGTCGATCTTGACATTTTTGGGATGCTCCATGGCCCCACGCCCCATGTTAAATCCCCGAACGATCACCGTTCGATTAGGACTCGGGTATGCTTCGTTAAGCTGGTCCAGTGGCTCCTCGTTGTTAGGGTTTTTCGCGACCTTTGCGGGGTCGACAGCTCAAGCTAGTGGATTAAATGACGTACGTGCCATCCAGATGGCTGCTGCTGACCATGAACCATCCATTCATCCATCTACATCGGGAACTTGATGGTTGACACGTGTCATTTTGATGTAATTTTCTCTCTAAAATGCAATAGAAAGGTTCAAAGAACGTTGCTAATCTATCTCCTCTGCCCATTGATTGAAGTACCTAAGTAACCCACCTCCAACTAAGGTCAGCATTAAAGAAACAATATTGCTGCCTAAGTCCTACATCTACATTGGCTAATTGTGTTGAGAAGTAAGACTTGTTAGTTGTTTACCTGTCCATTTGGTGGCACCCAACAACACTACACAACACCACACCACACCACACCACACCAAAGAGCAATTCACGGCAATTAAGAGGGACCGGGCATGGTTTACACTTTACAGCGCAACGGACGGAACAAGAAAAGCTACTCTCCAATCTCCATGCCCACACCAGGTGTCTTAGTCTCACACTCACATAGCATCAAATACCTACTAGGCTAAGGCCCAACGAGAGATAATAATCGCAGGCTATATATAATGGGCCTAATCCGTTCCCAGATAGGCCCAGCTAATGTGTCCATATTGGATATTGACTTGTCTCGATCATTAGGATGGGCGGCCCAAATTTAAAAAAAAAAAAAAAAAAAAAGGTGTTTTGATTTGGGCTTTGGAGCTGCGCGACACCTGACCTGAGTGAGTCATCTTGAAATTTCGATCAGGTATTACATCAAACAGTTAGCTTGCAGTAGTTGTACCTCATCTATTTGTCGCGTCGTCTGTTAATGAGTTCAAAAAGATTTTATAATCCTCTATCCAGCATCCTTCTTTCAATCTGCAAGGAAAGGACTGCTCATAATTGAAACGCTAGTTGCCATCTTTACTTTTGATGTCGGCAGGATAGCTTTAATTTCATCAGATGGGGAACGAAACTTTGCTAGATTTGTATAGAATAATAATAATAATAATATTTGGATCTTGGCCGGTGCTTTCAGTTTTGTCATGGTCTTAGCAGCATGCACTCGTGATTTAATTAGAGTGCCCTAGTTTCTCATTCTCAGAGCCCATGTGCATAACCACTTATCTCCATATAGTTTTCTGGATTACTCGTTGGCATGGAGCCTCATGTGCAAACTAAACTTGCCCAACAATCCAATCATCACTAGCTTTTAGGTCCCAATCATCATCTTATCAACTAATGTAGGCTCTTTCCCTTTTTATTTGAAAAGAAGCAAGCATGTTCATATCTGAAAACAACCTAGCTAGAATATTAGGTGAAAAGAAGTGATCTTGGCAAGATCTTGCAACTTAATTAGTGAAGGACATCTTGCGGCGTTGAAACAAGAAAAAAAAAAGCATAAAGGAAAGAGAAGGCTTGCTGCCTTTGGAGTTGGATAGTACAAAGGAATCGTGCACATGGATCGATCAATGTCCCAGCATTGATTTGCTTCATATATATATTATTTTTATAGTCCATGACTAAAGTCCTGCATGCACAACGGCAAAGGAATTAATGATGCTAAACAATCTCATGTGTGACAATTACAATGATATGAATGCTATCTGACATGCAAGTAAGAAAGCAATTGGACCAATTGAGCACTAAACTAACACCAACCAGGTTAAAATTTGATCAAAGGGAGAAGATATTGTTGAAAAGATGCTAAAGTAGTGTGTGGTAGCTATAAGCTAGCAGCTATATATATATATGGGATAGATTAATTTAGGGTAGCTATTGATGATGGAATACAAGTTTGAGCAGATGAGAGGACCATATGTGTACAACATGCGGAATGCAAGTGGACTGGTGTCCGTCGCTCGCTCACTGAATGGAATGGGTTGGTCCACACTCAGATCCATCTATTCTACATACCTATAAAGAATATCTCTCCAAAACAATGATGGAGAGGGGGTGCGCAACGCAGTAGTCCTTTATTTTACGGCTGGAGAAGGAATTTAATGGCTGAGAAGGTTATTATTGGGACAGGGTGGTGCATCCATAAATATATATATATATATATATAATATATATATATATATATATATATATATATATATATATATATATATATATATATATATATATATTCAGTTGGGTGGCAAAAAAAGGTTGGTAGCATTAGTGATTTCACACTAGTGATGGGCCAAGCTGTACCATGAATCCTCCACTTCAAATCACCTCCAACAAATAGCGGCCAGCTCAATTCATCCCACTCCAATGTTTTAGCCTGGAAATATAAAAGATGGGAAAGGGCAAAATGTCATACAGACTCTCTCAGCTTGGTTATATTATATTATATTTTAACCTCGTCGACCATAGATACATATTTTCTTCCGTAGGATATATACACATTCCAAAAATTTTAATTGTATCACTGAGCATTTTCTTTTCTGTTAAGAATTTTTTGTAAAAAAATAATCAACTAACTAACTGGATAGATAGAAATGCTAGCTCTTAAATATTTAATAGTGCTACTAAATAAGAAGATGGAAGAAAGACTGATAATTTTGTTCATCAATTAAGTTTTAATATTAAAAAAATATTTTTATCAAAATTTTTAATAAACTATTGACGAAGGAAACATAGTGATCTATTTAAATAATTGTAGGGCGTATTTGTCATTTTTTTTTCAACATTATAATTAACTGTAAAAGGAAGAAGAAAACATAAATCGGATGAATAGTGCTCCTCATGACTCGTAAGGGCTCACGATAAGTTACCAAGTTATCATCCATCAGGTAAACTTTATTAACTCTTTCCACCACCTGAGAGGTCCTTTAAAAACAGAGCCATCCTTCCTCTAGATTTGAGTGTTCTAGTAGAGAGAGAGAGAAAGAAAGAAAGAGTGGCTGAAGGATGCATCCAAAGGGATCGCATTGATCCTATCTGCAAAGAGCAATTGATAGGATCATGCGATCCTTTTGGATATCTCCTCTTGCCATTTCTGACACGAGCTTTGTACATAATAAAAGCAACCTCTGCTGCAGCGTCAAATGTACGCCATTCTTCTTTCACCTCCATGCGATCTCTTATCCTTTGGCCATGATGCAAAGATCAATCCATTTTGATCAGATAAGTTAGCTCCTACATTTCCATTTTGATCTCTGTTTCCTTTGTTTGTTCCTTTTTAAACAAAGCTCGTTCTTGATATGCCTGGTGGTAATGTAATACAAGCTAATATATATATATATATGCTTAGATATATCTTGATTCCATTTCTTGTCCTCCCTTTCTTTTCACTACGGGACTCCAGAATGACTACACCAGGAAGGAATATTTAATTCTCCATATGATTCAGCTAAGTAATATATTTTCAAAAATATCCCTGAAGAAAATTAAAGTGTTGTTTAGGATTTAGGACACACGTAAACTTACAAGTCATACTGCAGTTGCTCCCTCGATCCCCCTCATTTCTTTGTAGTACGAAGAATATGATTCACCATCTCCTAATGGCTTGAGGTATAATATCAACATCTATGTACAACAGTGAGTGGTACTAAATTGCCTTTGTAATCCTCCTCCTTTTCTCATTAATTAGGGGAAAAAAAAAAGAACATTACATTAATTCTCTATACCTTTTTGCAATAGTGTAGCAAATCAGAAAAAGTCATGGTGTTTGGTTTGTAAGAAGATGGATGTAGAGAATCTTTAACCATTCTCCTACTCGATCAACCTACTGTTTATCTTTCTGCAGACCAGGTAGTAATGATCACGTGAAAGTTTTCCCTGTGCCAATAGGGGGCCATTGTCTTCGATTTGTAATGCAACAAAGTTAGCATTTAGAACCTCACGTCAGTACCTTGAGACAAAGAGCCTATTACCAATTGGCTGTCCTTCACATGATGGCGTGGCATTAACCTTATGCCCTTTCATTACTTTCATTAATTAATTCTCTGTCTGCACCAATACAACTACCATTTACCATCAAAATATACACACTAATGTACTGTGACAATCGTAAGTTATAATTTAATACATGTGATACCTGAGATAAATAATTAACTCTGTTAATTAAACCATAATAATAATAATAATAATAATGTGAAAGACCTTTTTTTTTTTTAATACCAATGATTAGTTGAAGAAGGGATAAGTGGACCCCGCAGGGAGTGGAAGCAATACTATCCGCACAATCCCAAGGAGCTAAGAAACCCAATCCACATCTCATCTCACCCTACACTCCCAAACTACACCCAAGAAAACCAATGGAGAAAACACTTGGCAGAGGCAGAGAAGTACTACAATGGCTTCTGCTACCGTTCCCACTCCCTCTCAGCTCCTCCTCTCAAGAGGAGCAGCAGCTTCCAACTCCATCCCACGCCTCTCACCCTTCTATAACCGAGCCTTGTTGTTCCCTGCCAAGATAAGAAGAAGTGGAAGCCAAAGCTACGCAATCGCATCTCCTAAGTACGTGCGGAGCGCCGCATCGGTTGACACCGCGACGACGGGTGTGGAGGAGGAGAAGAAGAAGAAGAGCACGTACGAGTTGACGACGTTGACCACATGGCTCCTGAAGCAAGAGCAAGCCGGCAACATCGACGCCGAGCTCACCATCGTCCTCGCGAGCATCTCCATGGCTTGCAAGCAGATCGCTTCCCTGGTCCAAAGAGCCGGCATATCCAACCTCACCGGCGTCCAAGGCGCCGTCAACGTCCAAGGAGAGGATCAAAAGAAGCTCGACGTCGTCTCCAATGAGGTAATCATACATACTTACATGCATATATATATATATATATATTCTAGCTAGCTCGTCTACTGATTACTTATAATTTTACCCGTTAACTAACAAGGAAAATAAGAACAGGTATTCTCGAATTGCCTGAGGTCCAGCGGACGAACGGGAATCATTGCATCCGAAGAGGAGGACGTGCCCGTAGCTGTCGAGGAGAGCTACTCTGGCAACTACATCGTCGTCTTCGATCCCCTCGATGGCTCCTCCAATATCGACGCCGCCGTCTCCACCGGCTCCATATTCGGGATCTACAGCCCAAACGACGAATGCCTCGCTGACATAGGTGACGACGTTAACGTACGTAAGGATTTACTTAATTACTTATGTATGTATGAATCATGGATGGATCATATGAATGAAGTAATTGAAAAATTAAGATGGCAAATGAATCGATGACATGCAGTTAGACCAAGGGGAGCAGAGATGCGTGGTGAGCGTTTGCCAGCCCGGGAGCAACCTCTTGGCCGCGGGATACTGCATGTACTCGAGCTCGGTCATCTTCGTGATCACTATCGGAAAAGGTGTATACGTGTTCACGCTCGATCCCATGTACGGGGAGTTCGTGCTGACCCAAGAGCAGGTGAAGATACCAAAATCCGGGAAGATATACGCATTCAACGAAGGAAACTACCAGCTGTGGGATGATAAGTTGAAGAAGTACATGGACCACCTCAAAGACCCCGGGCCGTCCGGGAAGCCCTACTCGGCGCGATACATCGGCAGCCTCGTCGGAGATTTCCACCGGACTATGCTGTATGGAGGAATATATGGGTATCCACGGGATAAGAAGAGCAAGAACGGGAAGCTGAGGCTGCTCTATGAGTGCGCGCCCATGAGCTTCATTGTGGAGCAGGCTGGGGGGAAAGGATCAGATGGGCACCAGAGGATACTTGACATCAAACCTGAAGAGGTAGTGCAATCACTCTGCTCTACGTGTAGTGTACCTATATATGTCATAGCCATTATATTATATTCCTAAATTTCTAACAGAGTGAATAAATAATATTCTTGTTTGGCAGATCCACCAACGAGTTCCGCTCTTCATCGGAAGTGTGGAAGAAGTGGAGAAGTTGGAGAAGTTCTTGGAATGATCGATCATTTCTAAGCGTCAAAGTTTAAACAACTAGCCCATTTCATAGTGCAATTAATATGTCTCATTAACAATGTTTCCGCATTGTGCAGTCAGATCACTTAATTTGCTTGGTCTCAATGGCCTATTTGGTCTATTTTCTCAAGTTTATCAGATCATGTTCTTGGACCTCTCGGACTTTACTAGCTATGTGGGCGTGCTACTAAAATCAAATTAGAAACATCACTATTTCTCTGAACTATAACATAGATTCCTGGCCATGTCCACACATAGATGATGCTATGGTTCACTTCAAATTATTCAGATGAGCAAAACAACAAACACCACACGGGCCAAAAGCGTTAATAGGTAATAAAAAGAAGTGAGAACAACTGGAGCCTCAGCTAGAGGAAGGAAGAGGACGGAACGCCAGCCCGGCGGCGGGGAGAGTTCTGTACGACCGGCAATTTAAGGAATTGTAGATTACACAAAAATTAACCCTTAGGTGAAACCAATGGTTGACTTCAGGATAGATAGTGCCAGATGTCTCTCGTGGTTTCGCGCTGCTTCCATAAGAAATAGAAGCACCGAGAATCCTCTCAAAAGACCCCGACCTTGTTCGCAATCCTCACGTCCGCGGCCCTATAAATATACATATTTTCTTCTCCCTCTTCATCAATACTGAGTGCATTAAGCTTGATATTCTCCATCATCGTCAGTTTCTCCTCAATTCTCTTTTTTATTTTTCCTTCCACCATGTCTCTCATCAGGCGAAGCAACATCTTCGACCCATTCTTCTGGGACCCCTTCGATGGATTCCCTTTCAACCCCCTCTCCTTTCCTCGTCCATCCTCCTCCCCCACCGAGACCTCCGCCTTTGCTTCCGCCCGCATAGACTGGAAGGAGACGCCCAACGCACACGTGTTCAAGGCCGACCTTCCTGGGCTCAAGAAGGAGGAGGTCAAGGTCGAGGTGGAGGAGGGCAACGTCCTCGTGGTCAGCGGCGAGCGGACAAGGGAACAGGAAGAGAAGACTGACACGTGGCATCGCGTCGAGAGGAGCGGCGGTAAGTTCTTGAGGAGGTTCCGGCTGCCGGAGAACGCCAAGATGGAGGAGGCGGAAGCGGACATGGAGAACGGGGTGCTAACAGTCACCGTGCCCAAGGCGGAGCTCAAAAAGCCCGAGGTCAAATCCATCGAGATCTCCGGTTGATCGAGATTCGTGGCTGGATTGGGGTCCTCGTCTTCTCTTGTTAGATTGTCTTTCGCGTCTTTCTGGTCACGTGGGAAAGTAGATAGGGCCATCTTGCATTCATCTCCGATTTCAGAGTCAATAGATAAGGACGTAAACAGCATCAGGGCGGAAGCGCGCGCGCGCGCACACATATATATAGATAACTTCCCAGTTTCTTTCATTATACATCACAGTTAAGAAAAGAGACGTATAAAGTAATTAAGATCTGAAGAAATTGGGTCGAATATTAAACGTCTTGCCATACTTTGTTTATAATTTAGACAAGCAAAAATAACTAACCCCTAGAAAAGAACATGACGCTCTGTTCTTAAATGCTTCTAAAACCATGTCAAACATCATCCTCAGACCTCAACCGTTGAAAGATCCAAAGAAGAGTATGATTTTTATACAACAAAAGGTTGTGCACAGCAGGCTGCTACTCATTCCTAAATTAAGCCAGGCTTGGTACCTCTAGTTTGGGCAATTCCTTTGCTTTCTTCTGAGATTCTTTAAGATACTTCCATCCGCGCTTGTTAACTCCACTTATCCTAGTTGGACTCTCTGCAGCTTGCAAGCCTGAAAGATAGAGCAATAATATGTTAAAACCCTTGAGCACCCAATGGGATCGAGATGTAAAAATTTACTAATCAAGTGCACTCTCAAAGGTAAGAATTTAGGCGCATAATGAAAAATGATTAATAGCCACAGGAGATAAACCCAGAGTCAAACAGAAAAAAGCTGTCTAAGGATGACTCAGGAGCATAAATTCAGGAAAACAAAGATTTTATTTGAGTAATAAATGAAGAAGGAAATCTGAAAGGTTGAGTATAATAATCAAATGATGGGAATGTAAGTTAAGAATTTTTACGTTACCCTTTCCTAATGTATGTCATCAAGAAACCAGAAATAGATGGACCGCCAGCAAAGAAACAAGAGGAAAACTCAATAACGTATATCTATGCACATCATATAGATCAGTTTCAAGAGAAGAAAAGAATGCTTACAACGCCAGGATAAATAACTAAGAATTTTGAAGAAAAACTCATCAACTAGGTAACCACCCAACTGAATCAGATTCAATCATTTAATCGTTCGCATAAAAATGTCCAATAATGAAGGCGCAACTATTTTCTGTGAGAATACCAGAAACTAAAACAAGGAAGAAAAACATTAACAAAGAAGAGAGAATGAAAACTATCCGACAACTCATTATAAGATGCTAGTGAGCAAGATGTCAAAATATCTCATCTTCAACTCCTTCAAAAGGACTTGCAGAAAGATAACGTGGTATAGATTCAAATCATCATTGATCTGCTTGCATCACTGTTCAAACAAACAAAATTCAACATATGAGGAAAGGATAATAGCATCTCAGTCTGATATTTCCTCCTAAATTTCTTCACTAACAATCAAAGTGCAAGGATAACATAAGGTGAAGTCATCATCGACACATAAGAGAAAAAGGTAACCACACAAATAAAAATCAAATTTAACCTTCAAAAGAAAAAGAAATCAAATTAAGCAACGAAGAAGCCCTGATGCAGATACGAACATTGAAGATTGAGAACAAATCAGAATAATGGCAGAAGAGATTTGAAGTTAAAGGGAATGCCAGCAAAATTTAAAATGTATCCTTTAGTGAAGTGCTATGAGTAGCCCGTCGGTTATAGCATACCAGCCAGCCAAGTAATAGTGAAAAAATAAGTCAAGAAAATAGAGGCCTTAAAGGCTTAAATAACCTTTTCTTAAGATATCAATAGGACAGGACATCAATTCCTATAATTTCTAATATATCTAACCTAGACCTTGCCAGCAGTTAAGAGCTCAAGATATCTGTTGCTAGTATGGAAGATTATGACTGATGCAATTTGCCAAGAAATTATTGTGTTGCACTATCATGACTTTACATCCACTCTAAGTTTCAGTTTAACAAATATGACAAGCATTGTAAAACAATTTCATAGTTAAAATTGCAATAACCATACTTTCAACATTTTAGATTTAGTGTCACTAAGACATTGATTATTTACCACTGCATTATCAGGCAGTGATAATAACACCAAGAAAGAGACTAGGTCGGGTTCCCACTTATGCTGCAACCATGATGGAGATTGGGAAAGATCTTATACTTCTACTCTCAAGTACAAAAATTTCATGTTTGATGGTAAATAAAAATAATTCCAATGATACTTAAAAATACTTATGGCTTAAGCAGATCAATCGAAAGAGCAAAATAGTAGAATACCTCCCACTGTGAAGCAGGGAATTTCCTAAGTCTCAAGTACTTCTATTCAATTTTATCAGGGAAATAATAAAGGAATCTATATAATCAAACTCACAAGATCAAAAAACTGAACCAATAGCAGAGAGACGAGTACAAACTTTATCTTTCAACACTATGACATTCAAGTATGGAGTCTGTAACTAAATCTTCATATTCTAGTATATCCGAAGCCATCTAATGTCAGAAAACATATCACAGATCATACAAATAATTTGCAATTGACAGATCCCTAAGAGTCTACATTCTTAACCAAGTAGCTTGTGATTCTTCAAGAGGAAAAGAAAAAGAAACGAAAATTCAAATGGGATAAACGAAGAACTCACCAGCCTTGTATCTGATTCCCCAGGCCTTCCCGTGCCGTCCGTCCTATAACATACCATCACAAAGGTGAGTGCAAGATTACCAAGGAAAAAGGAAAAGGTACAAGAAACCAAGACTAAAGGAAGAGGAAGTCACCTTGTAGAGATTAATCTTAGTGATCTGGTAAGCCACGTCGCTCCAATGCGTCTTCGCCACCTTGTATCCGATCCCCCAGTTTGGTAGGAACTGTGTCACTTCGAATAGATTCTTCTTCTTCCTCCGCTTCGGCTTCTCGGGCTCCGACGCACTCGTAGCCGGCGCCACGGAGGTACTTAAGGTTCTTACCAGGTTAAAGGACTGGCGAAGGATCCCGATCGCCCTCTTCGCTACTGCGCTGTTCATGGCCGCCGCCATTAAGAACAAGAAGAATAAAATAGGGATCAGAAGTATGTAAACCGACGGGATGGATGGGATGAGGACTCAATATAAACTAGTGTTTGAAACTTTTGAGTTCGGAGACTGAAACTCGAGTTGATGCTCGGCCTGAAACCAGACAACTCGGACACAGCTAAGCCCAGCCCGAGCTCGAATCAAGCCCAACCCTCTCGGCCTGGCCTTAACGCGGAGACAAACTCCAAAGATCGGCGGCCGATTGCCCGCATCTGCGTGGCTTAGTATAAGTATAACCAACCAGTTAGCCCGCCTGCACTGACCCGAACCCGAAACCGGCCCATTGTATCACGGCCTGGTGAACAGATCTGATTTGTTTGGAGCTCGACGATCTAGGTCGTTGATTTCCGATTGGTGCATCGAACGGCATCCGTCCATCATCTTCTACTCTCCTTTTTGACCGAGGTCACTGAGCACTCGGAACAAGGAAACAGCGAAAAGAATTGTGGTACCGAGACACCTCTCGGTCCTCTGGTAGAAATCTTCGGGTTTCTCTCCATTTACCATCCTTTCAAAGCCCAGAGCTCAGAAATGTCGATCTCGCTCCTCGCCAGGTACTCATCTTTTCTCTTTGCTCTTGTGCTCGCCCTTATTGCTCGATCCTGTGAAACCCGAGAAGACAAAACCCCCTTTTCTTTCTCCTTCCATCATTTCAAGAAAAACCCGAGCTTTGCTTCCCAAATCGCTCTCAGTGGCGACGCCGAAATCGTCGATTCTGCGGTCAGGATCACTCACACCGCAGTCGCGAGCTCGGGGCGGATCACGTACAGGAAACCCGTCGGATTCCTGGGGAAAAGCCCTGGGTTTTCGACCTACTTCGCTTTCTCTATCTCGCAGAGAGCTGGTGATTCCCTGGCATTCTTCTTGCTTCCGAGCGAACCTACTGCTCTGGAATCAACGGATGGACTTCGATTCGGGCTCGCATCCACTGTGATTTCAGTGGAGTTCACGTCGATGGGCCTCAATTCGGGTAATCAAAGTTCAAACTTTGTTAGTATCTATCTTGGAGGTGAACTAGCTGTCAAAAGCTCTGATCTTTCGACCTCCAATTTGATTATGAAATCTGGGCAAAAGTTGCATTCCTGGATTGATTACGACGGATTCTCAAAGAAAGTAGAAGTGAGAGTGAGCAAATCGGTGAATCCAAGGCCAGTAGATGCATTGCTCTCATACCCACTTGATCTCTCCAATGCGTTGAGGAAAGAGAAGATGCTTGTGGGCATACACTCTTCGTGTGGCAATGATTCAACTCAGACCAGCATGATATATTCATGGAGCTTCTCGGTTAAACATGGAGCTCCATATATGATGCATTCTGATCCGCTGGATCCTCACCAATTCCTCGCTCGGTCTGCCGAGAGCCGCCCGGTTCGCCAACGAAGGCCGCATTCTTGGGGTGTTTTCCTGATGTTGATGGTGGTTACTGCTGCTATTGGGACATTGATGATGTGGTATGCGGTTGTTTCCCGACGGGGAGTTGATCCTATGGAGTTCCCCATGCACACCATGGAATCCGGGTATGAGAGGATTGCATTCTTTGATGACAAGGGTATCATAGAGTGCTAAGAAGCCCCATGCTTGGAGGTTAAAAGTCCTCTTCTTCTTGTACCTTTTTTTTTCCTTCTTCCTAGTTTGCGTCTTGGTGTTAATTTTTGTAAGAACTCTATCATCTCCATGAAGAATTAAGCTGTTTGATTTCTATGTGCTCCTCGTTCCCAGATTATACATTTAGGAAATTAGTGCTTGTTTGCTTAATTGCTTCTCCTAGCTCTTCCGTTTCCCTTTTCCTCCTATTTAATGTATGTTTGATTCGGTGGGTTAAAGTTAAACCAATTATGTCTAGCCCCTTTCCGTTAATTCTTATCTATGGTTCTTTATGGCGTGGGAATCTTTCAGAAGTCCTTTAAGAAGCAATTAAGCACCAGAGTAAAATCTTTGCAATGGGTAATCACAAAGCTGCCTGATGAAAATGAATCAAAGAAAGCTTTGAACAAAGAAAACAGCAATAGATTGACACCTACAAAGAAAAGATTAAAAAATCTTTTAAGACCAGTCTCTAAAAGAAAGACCATCAATCAATCAAGCAAGCGAAAAAAGAAGCAGCCCGAATAGGGAAACAAAAAGAGAAGAAACCCGTGAATACAGAAGTGCATAAAAATAGATCTAAAGACTAATCTCATTGTAAGTTGCTAGTGAGCGAGATCTCAGTGTGTCATGGGTCATCATCATCAACTCCTTCAAAAGGATTATCAGAAAGATAACGCAGTATAGATTGATATCATCATTGATCTGCTAGTGCCACCTCTAAATCAAAAGACAAAATATGAAATAAAGGGGGGAAAAAAAACAAGAGCGTCTCAGTCCGATACTTCCCCATAAATTTCTTCACTGACAATCAAAGTGCAAGGATAACATAAGTGGTGAAGTCATCATCGACGCTGTACCGAAATGTAAGTAGAAAGCAAACAACAAAAAATATAAGCGAGGAAGAAGCTTTTAATGCAGTAATCTCAATATATCCAATTGGCATCGCCAGTCGCCAGATAAACAAAGGAAAACAGACTGAAAAGACATGAGAAATATTGGAAAACTACTGAATCATATTAGGAGTTGCCGGCGGAAGACTTGAGAAACCCTAGACGAGGTTTGGAGAAGTCGGGAAAACAACGCTCCGACTTTTATAGCAATTCTTCGAATTGTTAACAGATAGGCCATTAGCGGCCTTATGAACCTATTTGCATACTATTGGGCTTACTGCCCAGCCCACTATTTAGGGCCTTAAACCTGTTATCAGCCTATTGGGCCTTGAACCGAAAGATGAATAAGACCGTCCATTTTGCAACGAGGAAGAACTTGAAAAGGGTTTTATTTTCCGTGTTCATACTCATGTCATACATAAAGCATTACAAGTTACACAACCAAATAAGAAAAGCATGTCACGTGTCAGAGATGATAGATACTTATGCATTAGTGCTGATGCAAAAAGGCTAAGCCTGCCTTCGAAGATCTTACGAAGAACTGACAAACTTGCACGTCAAAGTTTGCTTATGCTTTCAGGCATTTTTGGCTGCTGAAACTAACTTAAACTGCACTTGCCTTTACCTATACGATCGAAACTCTAAGCCGATCTGGGACATGAGATTTGAATCACACACGTAGAACTGAGTCATCGTTAAACAGTATGACCTGCAAATGGTCACAAATTTTAGTCAGACGGCCAACGTTCGTGCTATAATAAATTGTATTACTCCGCCAAAAGCAATTAATTTTGCAAACAACCAAAGCGTTGGTTGGGACCCTCTCTCAATATATATAAAATAATAGGCACGGAATCCAAGGGAGTCAATTGAAAAACCTTATCGCCTCTCTAATAACTAATTCCCGATCTTTTCGAAGTCGGAACCGTCTCAGGCCGGATGGGATCACGTAAAGCTTTCTGTTTTTACTCTCAAGTGCCCATTTTTTCCTCTCTTCAATATTATTAGATATCCGCGTCTGTTTCCTATCCTGATGCTTCTGTCGGCGGAGCCCCGTTGCTATCCCCATCCCCACACAGATAACGCTGCACGAGGGACCCCCAATTCCGATCCTGGAATCCACTGTAGAGGCGTGGGACATCGTTACCTCCTCCTCTCTCTTTTCCTTATCCTTCTCCCTTATCGTCACGGATAGAGAGACTGCATTGCTGTTGGTACAGACTCCGATGCCGACGACGGCGATAGATATTGGGGAGGAGAAGGAGGAGGCCAAGCTCGATGAGATGTTATCCGAGGATACTGCCCACCAGATTAGCCACGGTACGGTATCCATATTAATTAGCTCTGCTTCTAACTCTTGTCAGTTGAGGGCAATCTGATGTTGCTGGGTTTATATCCAGATCCGTGGTATCAGGTCGGATTCGTATTGACGACAGGGGTGAATAGCGCATACGTGCTGGGTTATTCGGGGTCGATCATGGTTCATCTCGGTTGGATAGCCGGTGTGATTGGTTTGCTCTTGGCGGCGGCCATATCCTTGTATGCGAATGCCCTTCTTGCTCGTCTGCATGAGGCTGGGGGTAAACGGCGGATTAGATACCGAGATCTCGCCGGATATATCTACGGTGCTTCCTTAATTTCTTTCTTCTAGACAATGTCGCGTGAAATCTGAGAGAAATGGGCTTTATAGTTGCATGTTGTTTGTTTATCGTGTTTCTGGTTGTCCCAGGTCGGAAGATGTATGCTCTTACGTGGGCCTTGCAGTATGTTAATCTCTTCATGATCAACACTGGATATATCATTCTTGCTGGGCAGGCATTGAAGGTTAGTTGAGTCCCTCCGAAATGGTCTGACGTCTTTGCTGATACACGGAAGTATATTCCCACTTTCTTAACCTTTCACTTGACCTTCTTTTTGGGTGTCTGCAGGCCATATATGTTCTCTACCGCGATGATGATATGTTGAAGCTTCCCTATTGTATAGTAATTTCTGGTTTTGTTTGTGCTCTGTTTGCCTTTGGGATACCTCATTTATCAGCTTTAAGGATCTGGCTGGGGTTTTCAACAATGTTCAGTTTTATATACATTTTGGTAGCATTTGTGCTGTCTACTAGGGATGGTAAGAGTCATCCAATTGTCACTTTTTTTCCCTTGTGATGTTTCTTCGTAGGATTACGAGTTTGGCTGATTAGCATCCCTTGTTGTTCGCTAATTCTTCATTCTTACTATGTGTAATTTCGTGGACAACATGATCTTTTGTCCGATATTATAATAGTTGGCATTTTAAAAGAGTTAGTATCTATTGTTTGGCTGCAAAATTTAACTGATAGACATTAATTATTATATACTGGTGTGATCACTGTTTATTGATCTGTTCAAGTTGTCAATTAATTAGCATGCCCATGTTGGGTTTGATACTTATTGGATACTTTTTTTTGAGTGTGATTGGTAGACTCTAATACTGAACCATCATTTATCTAATAAAACTATTGAGAAAGACACCTTTTATAATGTTCATAATTTATTTTCTACTGCAGGAATAAATACTGCACCTCGTGATTATAGCATTCCTGGGTCACATTCTAGCAAGATCTTTAATATCATTGGTGCTGTTGCAAGTCTTGTTTTTGCTTATAATACAGGAATGCTTCCAGAGATTCAGGTAGACTTAAGAAGTCCGTTTACTATCTTTAAAGATGTATCATACTGATTGTTCTTGGAATTAGACAGTTCAAAATCTCCTCATAGACTGTGTCCTGCAATGAAATTTTGTTTGTTCTAATATGGTACACATAACATCATACTTAAGTGTTGATTCTTCATTACCTTTTTGTGGTTAGGTTCACCTTTCTTCTATATTCAAATCTTTTATACCTCTTATATTATGACTAAACCCTCATTTTCCTCTTCCTCCTTAATGATCCAATAGACATTTCTCAACTGACATGTGGTGTAAAACACATTTCTTAGACTTACCTCTAATGAAAGAGTGTTAAAATGAGAATGATAATTATGATAATATTCCATGAGGAGGTTCTAAGTTCTCTAAAAGAATTACCTGATAGAGATAGAACTTGTTATTTTCTTAATTCATATTTATTGTTAACAGTGTAAATGTGGTTTAGAACTTTAGATTGTTTTTATTGAATATGGAGACTCAATTTCTGAGATTTTATATTTACAAACACTTTCTGCAACTTTTCCTTAAACACTAGTGGGAATATAGATAAATAAAGAAGATGGCATATTATATGGTGGAATAGCAGACTATAATATTATCTACGTAACTCCATAATAGTCTCGTTTTCTGTTCACAACTCAACCTTTCCAAAACTGCTTTGCCTTGACTTAAGTTTCCAAATGCAGTCATTTGAACTTCAATTTTGCATGAGATGCTCTCTTGGGAGATGTTACACATTTCTTATTTAGATTATACTTCACGAGAATCTGCTTCACGTGAAAGTAACCGTGTATATTCCTAACAGCTTATCTGATAGAAGGAAAAGGCTAAGAAATTTCCTCTTGCATTCAGTAAACAAGCTTATGTTAACACTACTGTAATGTAATGTAAAATTTTTATTGCCAGTAATTTCTGACATGACTGCTTATTCCAGGCAACAGTAAAACCTCCTGTCATTAAGAACATGGAAAAAGCCCTTCTGTTTCAGTTCACAATTGGTGTTTTGCCATTGTATGCTGTTACCTTTATGGGATACTGGGCCTATGGATCTTCAACATCAACTTATCTGCTCAATAGCGTCAATGGTCCAGTTTGGGTGAAGACAGCCGCCAACATTGCGGCCTTCTTCCAGACAGTTATTGCGTTACATGTACTTCACATTTCCTTGCCCTTTCTGTCAGCTACTCTAGTTTTCATCTCAACAAATTTTATATCATCTAAATCTAGCATTTGAATTCTTGTAGTTTCTAGTTGCAACCATAAGCTTGAATTGATCCTCACTTCTTCTGTCACTATATTAAGTTTGGGGTTTCAATTTTTGACACTGATACAGTTCTCTGCTAAACAATTTCAGCAGTGGGCATATCCTTCTTGTCATCAGTATAAAAAAAGATTGTTCAACAAAATATCTTGTACATGCATTTATTATATATTGTGAGCTTACAAGCTCATCATACCGTCAGTTTTCATATAATTGTTGCTTTTGTTATTCTATAGCTGAGCTTGCTAATACTGATTTCACATTCACCACAGATCTTCGCAAGTCCTATGTACGAGTACTTGGACACAAAGTATGGGAGAGGAAGAGGGAATGCCTTCTCCTTCCACAATCTGTCGTTCAGAGTTTGTGTCCGAGGAGGCTACCTTACCGTGAACACATTTGTGGCAGCAGTGCTACCATTCCTTGGAGACTTTATGAGCCTGACAGGAGCCTTGAGTACATTCCCTCTCACATTCGTTCTGGCAAACCACATGTACTTGAAAGTGAAGAAGAATAAACTCTCAGGACTTGAGAAAGCCTGGCACTGGTTGAATGTTGTAGGCTTCAGCTGCTTATCTGTAGCCGCCGCAGTTGCAGCTCTAAGGCTCATTGTGGTCGATTCCAAAACCTATCATCTCTTTGCTGACCTATGAGGAGGAGGAGGAGTCTTCTTCTTCTTCTTCTTCTTCTTCTTCTTCTTCTTCTTCAATTTTTGATAGCTCTATTAATCAAGTGTAAATGAGTTAGATTGAGGTTTCCTTAGTCAAATTTCCATTTCTTAAATAAAACAATTGGATCTTCATTGATTGCCGATATTATGTGTGGAATGTGATTTTTTTTGGGTACATAAATTGGGTGAGCTTTGCATATATATATATATATTAGATATTACATATTTTCCATGGAAAATCGTATGAGCTCAACTCTTTCCTGAGAGATTCATGAGATCGAATCTCGATTTATGATGACTTACTGACTCAAGAGGCTGGTACGATTTATGATGACTTGCTGACTCAGAGCCTGGGATGCCTAACCTAATTTAATCGCTAGTCTACCTGGTTCCGGCCGGGCCTGGGCTGGCTCAGGCTAACTACTGGACTTCAATTTCAATTTTAATTTGAAGCGGCATTCCTCCAAAATATTGACCAAACTCGAGGGTATAAACGTCACTCGCCTTTGGCAACGCAAGGCAATAGGCACCCGCGACAACATTTTAACATATCTCTCCAACACTCTTCTCTGCCCGGGACGACGCAGCTACGTCGGCGAGGCATCATCTCCAACTTCAATCTCTTCATCCTTCCTTCCGATAGAAGCATCGAGCTCATTAAGATCTCATTTCTCACCCTTTCAAAGATTCGATTTCCAGTCCGCGGAGAGATCTAGGGCTACGAATTTTGTGATTCCAATGTCGCTGCAGGAGTACCTCGACAAGCATATGCTCTCTCGGAAGATCGAGGACGCCGTCAATGCCGCCGTCCGAGCCAAAACCTCCGAGCCCGTCCTCTTCATCGTACCCCTCGGGCTTTATCCAAATCCTTTCTTAGTTGATCCCTTTTATCTTTGGATTCTTATTCTCTTTGCTTGGTTGAAATGGCAGTCGAATCATATGAAGAAGGCGGTTCCTGCCACGATCACAAAGATCAAGGCGAGGCAGATCTTGGACAGCCGAGGTATCCCCACGGTGGAGGTCGATCTTTATACCAACAAGGGGATGCACCGCGCATCGGTTCCTAGCGGCGCCTCTGCTGGAATGTGAGCCCACCCTTTTTCTCTTTTCAATTGTATTCAGTAGTCCTTTTAACTTTTTATTTCCTTTTTCAAGAGCTCATGGGGGATATGATGTGCTACTAACATTGATATTTGACTCCTGTCCTTTATTTCGTCTTCAGGTTGTAAATGCCAAGTTATAGTTATTTGATTGGTCATTGTGCTAATTTGCTTTCCAGGTACGAGGCTGTTGAGTTGCGTGATGGCGACAAAGGGAAGTATCTTGGAAAAGGTGTCTCTAAAGCTATTAATGTTATAAATGAAAAGATCTCTCAAGCATTAGTTGGCATGGAGCCGCTGCTTCAATCCCAGATCGATCAGGCCATGATAGATTTGGACAAGACGGAGAACAAGGCAAGATATATCATATCCACTACTTGTATGTTTGATAATTTTTATGCATATTGCTAGGCAGTTTTCTATCTTGGATTGATGCTTTTGTTGCTATGTACCCTAGTAATACGTTTTAGTTGGTAAATAAGCCAAAATATAAGAGGTAACCAGAAGTTTGCAGGCTGAGCTCGGAGCAAATGCTATGCTAGCTGTGTCAATTGCTGCTTGTAAAGCTGGAGCTGCTGAAAAAGAGGTACACCATGGATTCTAGAAAATGGTCATTTTCTTACTTTGTACACAATTCTTAGCTTTCACTCTTGCAGGTTCCACTGTACAAACATATTGCAGATCTTTCGGGTAAAAGCAGTACCATACTTCCTGTTCCAGCAATTACAGTCATTAATGGAGGAAAGCATGCTGGCAATAATCTGGCTGCCCAAGTATGACCTATATTTATGCATGTTACAAACAGTAGATTGGCATTTTATGCTTAGAGAATATTGTGGTATAACTAATTAAATTCAATATTCTGCTAGTGATTTATTAACTGGTGTGTTTGCTTCTGCTATATGCTTGTTGTTCTCTTTTACTTTAGTATCTATTTGACACTCTCATAACATAAATCCAAACAAAATTAGCCAATGTCATGGTTACATTCTCTTTAACAAAAAGAGTAACACATACATGTAATCCTTTTCCGTGATCTAGTTCTGAAATATCGAGTGAGTTACAGTCTTGGAGTCAAGTTTACTTGCCAAACAATTTAGCTTCTTGTTCAAGAAAAATTGCATGGATATCTTATCAGACATAGGTTGGCTGTTAATCACCTCGCAAAGTTTCTTGTCTAGAAAGTGCTTAGCATCCATAAACCACTTCCATGCTGTCTGTGTATCTTCTATTATGTCTCTCATCATTAGACTTAGTTTCCTACCACACTAACCCATTCCAACCCTTTACTATCAACATTATTGAACATTTTTTTTTAGCCTGCATCACGGTTAAATAGCACATACCGGTTGTTATCTGAGTGTATCTTTGCCGGTATAAGGTCAAGTTTTCGAATCTCAGTTAGATATCCTATTGGGCAGAAAGTACTTATCTTGTTACCATGTTTGAAGGGTTCACTAACATAGAATATTTAACGATTATCTGTTGTTTACTCTTTGATCTGATTTGTTCTATATGTCTTCTAAATATATACTTAGATTGATAAATCATATGTTCGTAGGAAATTATGATTCTAATTCTATATGTCTTCTAAATATATACTTAGATTGATAAATCATATGTTCATAGGAAATTATGATTCTTCCAGTTGGTGCAAGTAACTTTGAGGAAGCAATGCAGATGGGTTCTGAGACTTATCATCACCTGAAGGTAGTTCTAATTCTCAATGGCCCTACTAATAGATGGGTTATGCGATATTCTCTTTTAATTGTACATCTTGTTCATGCCATTGTATTTAATTTCCAAGTTTCCAATACTTAATTGAGTAGTTATAGCAAGGTCCTCTTTGGAACATTTATTCCACTTTACAATAGATTCAAATGCTGCCAATATTTGATGGGTATCGTTATGTTGCTCAACTTATAAAGCATCTAATTTTGTGTCTTCTGTCAAATTTCAGTATACTTTACAACCTTCAATTATTATCAGCCTTATTTTGTATTTCTCATGTAGGTTTTCCATGACGCCTATTCTCAAATTTAACTCATGAAGTTGCTAACATTTTCCATTTATCTTTCTTGTGCATCGCTAACAATATGGTGTCTGGATAGCATGCTCAGATTTATTTCCCTGACATTTAATATTTGTTTGTCTTTATAGACTATTATTTCTGAGAAATATGGTTCAAATGGGTGCAACGTAGGTGATGATGGTGGACTTGCTCCTAATATCTCCAGGTACGTAACGTTCTAATTTTATCACAATTTTGTTTTCAATCATTTAGCACCATGTACTATATTATTTTCAGAGAACTAGCATAAACTGCTGTGATGATGATAAGGCTTCATAAGCCTTCCCTTCCTAGACCTGCATTAGTGGGAGCTTTTTACACATGACACTAATAAATATAGTTAAACAGTTGCATACACCAATTGTAAACAGCTTCAGAAATTACCCGAGGTCAAGAGAGATATAGTTCTTTCGCAATTAGAATAAGATCTAGCAGCCCAACAATAGCTATCACTTCACCTATTTCAAGCAATGATTTTCTTTAAGCTGTTGAGCATGTATATTTTGATGTATCAGCATCTCTGAAGGCTTGGATCTTGTTATTGAGGCAATTGACAGAGCTGGATATATTGGAAGAATCAAGTTGGCAATTGATGTTGCTGCCACTAATTTTTGCATTGGTAAGTATGAAACCTTTTGCACAATTTTGTATTTTATCACATCAAAAAAAGATTAAAATCTTCAAGAAATTGTTGATGGTCTTTCAGTGACCATTTAGTCATTGCCCGTGCATCATGTTCATTCATTGTTTGTAATATTTGTAACTT
The DNA here is from genome assembly GCF_048772165.1 of Typha angustifolia. Classification (NCBI taxonomy): domain Eukaryota; kingdom Viridiplantae; phylum Streptophyta; class Magnoliopsida; order Poales; family Typhaceae; genus Typha; species Typha angustifolia. Next base: position 140,487 of record NC_133252.1, on the reverse strand, counting down.
CTGCTCAAACATGCATGTGAATTATACAGCATGTATATGTATGGAAGGCACCGGGATTCATTAAGTGAACTTATAATATATCTCCATCCTGACCAGGAAAGAAATATGATTTGGACTTCAAGTCACCAAATAAATCAGGACAGAACTTCAAGACAGGAGATGATATGATTGAGATGTACACCCAACTCTGTTCAGGTAGTGAAAGATCATTAATTTTTCGACTCTCACTTCTTTGAACAGGCCTTATAATTATGTTGTCATTCTATATCAGAATATCCACTTGTATCTGTTGAGCAGCCATTTGACAAGGATGATTGGGAGCATACGAAATTATTCACTACTCTTGGGTTATGTCAGGTGCAGATCATGTTTCTGATTATCTTCTAGGTTAAGATAGCAGCTCATGCCTATGTTTGCAGGTTGTTGGAGATGACCTCTTGATGTCAAACCATAAACGCATAGAGCGGGCAATAAATGAGTATGCTTGCAATGCCCTTCTTCTTAAGGTACTTCCATCTAATTAGGCTTGATACTTTTGGACACATTTCAACATGAATATGCAATACATTTGGAGAAAACCAATTATTTCCTGATCTATATGGCGCGAGATATAGGCCTTCATTGTTAGATCTTACCAGAATCTTTTCTTTCTTTCGTTTCTTCTTCGGGGTTAAATATCTGAATCTTTTCATGGACAATCTCTCCAGTAATTTGCATACATCTACCTTTCTCAAACTGGAAAGATGTGCACTAGATGCCCGTCAGTTTGGGGGCAAGGCTCTGCTCCTCATAATAACAGATGAAGTTTTTCTGCAGATATATCTTTTTTCTCATTTTATTTATTAAAGAGATCATGCATATCCAGGTAAATCAGGTTGGAACTGTTACAGAAGCTATAGAAGTTGTGAAGCAGGCAAAGGATGCTCATTGGGGGGTGATGATATCGCATAGATGTGGAGAGACAGAGGATTCTTTCATCGCTGATTTAGCAGTTGGTCTAGCTGCTGCACAGATCAAAGCTGGAGCCCCTTGTCGTGGGGAACGGCTTGCTAAGTACAATCAGGTTCTTTACTTCATTTATCTGATCTTTCTTTCTTTGTTTGAGATTATAATTATCAAGTATAAATTAATGGCGGCAAGCTATTCTAGTCCTAGTGACCTAAGAGAAATTGTGTAATTGTGTTGTATTCATATCGCGGTAGAGAAGGTTTTGCATTCCCTCTCAGTCTCTCAATGTGATCAATGAGATTATAACAAAAAGAATAGGGAAAACATGATCTTTGAGCCGGTGCATGGAGTAAACTGGGCTAGTTTTGTGGATAATGCTGGTATCTCTGACCAGATTTTGGACTGATGGGATATCTGAAATTTCAGTTCTCCAAGTCGTCAACATTGTGCTTCTCTCTATTTGTGGTTAGGTGGAAGGGTCCACTGAATACACATGATTGTCAAAAACTACACACCACAGACACACAGAAATACCTGATGCTAATGCTGACTAAATAGATCATCTCGAATAGAATACTTTCATGTCTCTCAGGTGGTTTCTCAGGATTCCTTTTTTTTTTTTGTTCTCCAGCTACTCAGAATAGAGGAAGAACTAGGAAGTGAAGCTGTTTATGCAGGAGACAACTGGAGATCACCATGAGCATACTACATCTTTTTCTTTCCAGTGCTACAGTTTCTTCCTTGTATGTAATGTAGTACGAGCTATAGTGCTCATTGTTCGTGCTGTTCATGCCTTGGTTTCTGTTTTGACGTCTCGTGTTGGTGGAGACAGATATGAGAAGGTTGGACAGGATGTCTCGGTGCCCTTTTGATAGGAAAAATTCTCTTAATGATGTAAAAACAGCTGCTTTTGCGAACATTGAGACTGTTTACAAGTCTTTCCCAGTTGGTAGCTTGTTTCATGTCATACATTTGGACGAAATAGTTCACAAGTCTTTCCCAGTTGGGTCATGCAAGTGTTCAGTCAACTGACTCTAGTACGTTAATTTGCTTAGCTGTACCTCGAATATTATGGTTAATTTGGGAATTTGGACCAATTGGTTCATTACAGCGACTCATTGTTTTGAGGACTTTATACTGCCCAAGTCTTAGGTCTGGTTTGAAACTGAGAATTGTGAAATAAGACAATGAATCATTCTGTCAAAAAAGTCGATATTGATTGCTGAATGATGTTTTGTCCAAAAGAAAAGCTGCAGCTGGAAATGGATCTGGTGAATATATTGGAAGTTAAAGCACAACAAGGATTCCAGAAAGGTAAATTAAATTATAAAAAGAAAAGAGAGGAAAAATCACCGGTTAAATTACATAAACATTAGCAACAGCCATCAACCGTAGTAGAACTGAACACCCAAACAAATATAGAAATAGAACCAGTTACCAATGGGCTCACGGCTTCATCTCCTCGTCCTCTTCAATCTTTGGTGCCAAGAAAAACCTAATGTAACCCATTTCTGCTATCTTGTACTCCACCACCACCGGCAAGTCAGATGAAAGGCTAATGGTCACGGTCTCAGACAGTGGCGTCGCCTTGGTGAAGGAGTTCATATATCTCAAAGCAAAGGTCAAGGATACCGGTTCTTGCATTTCTATGATAGTGGCTTCCTCTGGCTGCACATAATACTAACTTAGTATAGGAGAGACAAACAGCACAAGGTTAGGAAGGAAGGTGGGTACCTTATCCACAGTTTTATTCTGCCTGCAAACGATATTTGCAGTTCCGATATCTCCCGCAGTCGAAAACTTCACACCTTCCTTTGTCACAGAGATAACAACTGCCATCCCAGAAATCATGTCGAGTTTGTGTGAGGGGTCACATGTGATACGTTCATAACTTTGAGAAAACTAATGGCGTCGATAATATAATTATTGAGGAAGAAAGCTTACCCGTGTCCCCGATGCTGCTTAGATCCTTACATATCCGTGCGAATTCAGAAGACGGCATCCGCACGATAGCGTGGTATTCAGCATCCGGGATGCCGAGGTGCTCACTGTCGATATCCATAAGCTTCATCTCAAAATCCGCTATCTTGTCTTGATCTGTTATCCGGTCCAACTAAACTCTCAGGCATTTATTTCATCGAACAGTTCGAGGGCAGAACCAAACGGAGAGATAGAGGCAAAAAAAAAAAAAAGACGATCCAAGAACTTCAAATAATAACTCACTGGGGCTCTCGAACATGAAGGTGACGGTGTCGCTGCCATCGTCGGCCTTGATGGTGATGATGTCATCGTTGCCGGCGCATCGAAGCATCTTGGACATGTTATTGAGGTTCATGCCCATGGAGAGGTTGCGGTCGCAGCGGTAGTGCTCGAACCCTTCGGAGCGGAGGAGGAGGGCGACGAGCGCCACGTGGCTGGAATCCATGGCCTGGAGGGAGAACCCCGTCGCCGAGCAGTCGAAGTTGGCATCAGTCACCAGATCCTTGATCGCCTCCAAGACCTTCTTCAGGAGGCCGCCCTGAACCAATCGAAGTTCCAGCATCCTCGATGGCCTTTTTATCTCCCTTCACTTCTCTTCTCCTTGCTTTGTGCTATCAGGTGCCAAAAGGCGGGAGAAAGAAGACAGGAGATGCAGGAGGACAAGGGAAACGAGGATGGCTGGCATCTATTGAAAATAATTATAATAAAAAAGAGAAGGCAAACTGTTTCCCAGCCTTTCAGAAATTTTGGCGGGAGGTTGATTTCTTCCCGCCATAACTCAAAGAATTATGATGGCCTCTTCGCCAAAGCAAATAATTAAGCATAATCAAGAATAATAATTCAAAGCTGACAGTCAAAAAACAAAAACAAAAAATAAATAAAAAGGGGGGAGGGCGGGGGTGGACAAAAAGATAGTGGATAAAAAGGATATATCAGTCTCATACTCTTATATGAATTGGACTCAATCCAATTAAAACGCATTCTCCCGATGCTTGGTGGACTTTAACGCAGTCAAACAAACATAACGTGGAACTTGGAAGGCACTTTAAATGCGTATCATGAGAGGGCAAGTGTGAAAAATGTAACACGAGTACATGAAGCCATAAGAAACCATTTCATCAAATTTCATGGGAATTGAAGATGACGGATATGTCCATAGACAACCCGAACCATTTCATCAACCAAAAAGCTAATATTCTACTGCCACTGATAATTAACGGTCCGCTGACCTCTGGAAAATAGGACGCAAACATAGTTCTGCACTAAGTTTAATGCAAATGTCTGATGGAAGTAACTGATATCAACGATCAAATTTAGGGTTCGGTAGAGCGATAAATCCTGAAGCCCTGATTGCTCAACAGAACAATTAGAAAGGCTAAAAACTTATGATGATGAGGCGGTAAACTGATGGATAAATCCACTTCAAAGAAGAAAAACAATTTCATGGATCTGTCGCGGCTGAAGCTGTTGTCCGCTTGACTGAAGCACACTTAATTAGATGATTGTAGCTTCCCTTCTCCTTGAAAAGCTGGGAGAAATGATGCTTGCAGTAGAGGATACCTTCCAAAGCTGCATAATTAGAAGGAGATATGCCACAGCCTCCATGGAAGCATTTGAAGCAGGACTTGTGATATGCCTTTTCCTCAACTGTCACCTGCAAGGTAACAAGGCAATGCAACATCATCCAATAATCAGAATGGTGAGTGCAAATGCTCCCAACTGCAGAAAAAAGCAACTAGAAATTTAAGTTATTATCCTGCAGCAGTAAAAAAATATTAATGCACAAATGGACTAAGAGAAATATCCCCACAAAGTATGTAGTTAGGACATAAATCTGCAGGGATGCTGTTGTTGTGTTTATGTAGGATGGTATATACACAGAAACCCTTGACCCCCATCTAGTACCAGGCACAAACACACATATGTTTGAAGGGCTACAAAATAATTAAATGGCTATTCTATCCCTTCTGTTAAAGGGGTCGGGTTGAAACATTTTCTTTGTGATAAGGTGCACTCGTATATGGAATACTTATATTCATATCATAAAAGATCATAAGGCAAAGATTTAAATAAGAAACAAAAGTGAATAGATTTCAGAACTGAGAAGTGCTCGGGATTTAGCTAAGCCAGCGAAACAATAGTATAAATGGGGTATAAGAGCAATCGAGATGATATTAGCCACTAGAAAAGATATTCTTGTATCAGGAATATATCCCTGTGCTTCATGCTCAGGTAGACCTCAATCCAGAAGAAAATAATGAAAGCCCACCAACTGTGGTCAACTATTCTCTTGCTCAAAATGGAAGTACAACAGGGCTGCTATGATTTTCATATTTGAGCAGAAATTTGGTACAGAATTTATGTTATTCACTTTCCCCAGTGATGAAGAATTGCATCCTTGAGATTTCTAACCTTCTCACTGTAAGCATTTTCCCAATAATATGGACATACAAAGTTACACCAGATATCTAGCCAATAATACTGGGAGGGATAGATTAAAAGGTCCTTGAAGCATAGTGACATTAGCATAACAATTTTCCTCATTTATTTCTGCAATTGATTACCATACTTCCTAACTAAAAAGCAAATCCAAGGCATCAGAAAGTGCTTAGTGTTCTCGCTTCTCAGCTAAAGCCTAGGGGCCAACTATACATAATTTCATGCATACTTATTGATCCTTAGGAGTAGATAAAATATGTAGAATAATGAATAGAAATTGCACTTTATCTTCTGGAAACAACTTAGATCATCATGTTCAGAATAGTTGTTCATTCACTTCTGGAACTTTGATGATTTAATCAGCCATATGCCTGTCCTTATTCTTTCTGTAGACTGCTTGACTTATTCATCTTAGGTCTGCTTCATATTTGAAAGTTAAAACATAAAACACAGAAAGAATAGAAACCATCAGCCCATGCATTAATCTAGAATAGGATTTTCTACATGGATGAATTCTAGGGACATGGAATATCATCATAAGCAGTTGAGTTATATGGAGAGAACCATAGGTAATTGTTGACCAGACAATAGTTGAGCATCTAAGTAGTAGATCAGCAATCTGATACTACCTAGCATGGGATTTATAAGGGATATTTCATTCAGACCACTCTTAGGATATACTAATACGTAAAAATGAAAATAGACAAGAAATAATTGTGGCTAAATATTGAAATTTACAGAACAATCATCAAATAAATACAGGCACATTTGAAGCAAACAGTTATAAGAAAATAGAACAAACAAAATTCTATGGTCAAACCTTTTCAAGAGGATATGCTGTTTTGCCACAAGTGGCACATTTTTCTTGTGTCCCTGAAAACATGCTGGCAGCTTTGCTGGGAGACCTAGTCTGGAGTTGAGACATGTTAGATGGGCTTAGCAAAATGCAGAAACAATCATATGAAAAACAGCAGTGCAAGTGGGCGACAGTAAACTCACCAGTTCAGGAGTTAATTTTTCAGCTGATTTTGCAGCTGTGAAGGAGAAAAGGATGCAATGGAATCAAGAATCTAAACTAGCAATATATAGCTATAGTGAAGAACATTGGTAATGAAATCTTACGTGATTGAAAGCTTTTGTTATAGCTTCCTGTCTCCTTGAAGAGCTGCTCGAAATGAGGCTTGCAGTACAGAACTCCTTCGAATGAAGAGTAATTACTCAGCTGACAACAAAGGAAAGAAGGTTAGATAATGGTCCAATTCCTAGTGACAGAATATCACACAATCACTACAATGATTAAGTATCAGCTTGTTCCAGAGATTTAGTTCACCATGCTACATACACAATACTCTCATTCACTAGCAATCACAAAAGAGACTGCATTATAACAATAATACGGTTAACCTATACGAGCGACATGTGATTCCTTTCGTTGGTTTATAGAGATTTATTATTGTACTGTCATGGAAACATCCTGCACATAAATAATAAGTTCATCACTCTTTCTTGCTATTATTGTTCTTACTTCCATCCATCAAGGGTAGCAATAATAGTATAAGAATGTGATCAAATCAGCAATAAGATCGATGCTGGGTATAGTTGAGGATAAATTTCCCCATAATGATGCATAAGTAGATCCTCTGGGAACGTCTTAAAAACTAAAGAATCATTCGATCACTCCTAAGGAGGTCAAAATATTCATCTAATTGTACGGCGCGGAGAATGATCCCATTCTTCTTAGATCATCTCCAATCAAGAAATCAGGACAGCAGTTCGTTCTTAAGACAGGCTACAAATCGTGATATATAGAAATATACTCGCCGATCTCATCGAGAAATGAAAGAAAGGTTGGGGGAGGGTAGGAGATTGAACCTGGAGGGTCTTTTTGCAGTGATTGCACTTGAAGCAAGACTTGTGGAATGCATTCCCGTCGGAGTTCAACTGGTCCATCAGGTACACCGTCTTCTCGCACACCTTGCACTTCTGCGTCGTCCCGGTGAATGCCATCGTCTTCCTTCCTTCTTTTACGGATCTCCTCCTCCTCCTCCTCCTCCTCCTCCTCGCACTTTGTAGATCTATCTAAATGATCTGTAACCCAGCAAGAGGGCCGAAGAAATGGGTTTCTGCGCTCTTCCTCTGTGTTCCGCGACGAAAGGGAAAATATGGAAGGTAAAGGGAAAGAGGAGGCGATGATGGCCACCGCGAGACGTGCTAAAAAGCATCATCGCGTCTCAGCAAGTTGGATCCGGTAAGGGCATCGAGGTAGAAGATTTGTGCGCCGAGATTTTGGGTGAGACCACGTGGGTCGCTCTGCCGTTTATTGGCCCTATCTGTTACTTCTAGTTCCTCGATCAGACAGCGGATCGTGTTTGTAGTCGTTGGGTGGTCTGGCCCACACCTTTTTTTTTTCTTTTCTTTTCTTTTCTAAATCCGAGAAAATAAAATCTTTCGATATGTTCACGTTCCCGTTCCCGTTTGATTAGTAGTTCCGTCGCTGCTGCGAGAGTGGGGCCTCTCGGTGGAGAAGCGTAGTTTGGTAGAAAAGGAAAAAGGAATTTAAAACCCAGAAATTAAACGCTGGCAACGTGATTGGATAGGATTGTCCCTCTTGGCGGATACAGCGCCGACAGCGTGGGATTATTCCTCTTCCAATAATTTTATTATTCCATTAGAAAATCACCCAACAAATTCCGGTTTCATTATCACTGGCCGGATTATTATGTTGGCCAGTTCACACTTGGTATTGGGATTGTTATCTTCTACTATGGTTTAGTTAAATAGGGTTAATAAAACGTCCTGCCCCTGTGACGTGACAATAGTCTCTTATCCACTGCGGGCGACTAACCACCAATCATATTCAATTTTGCGATAAGAATTGGGGGATATTTTTTTTGCTTTTCCTCCCAGTGCCAGATATTTTGAGATAATGAGGTCGATCGCCACTAGGCACTAGCCCGATATATATGCGTATATCTTGGAGCAAGCGAAGATGTTAGATTGGAGGACGCTGAGAAGGAGAATTAATTGAGAGAAGATGTCGAGGCCGGATCGGAGCGACGCGCACCTGCCACCGGAGGAGGAGGCGCAGAGAGAGGCGGAGACGCGCGAGTACTTCGACGGCATCGGACCCAAACGCCACACCAAGCCGTCTCGTAGCGAGTATTCCTCTGTCTATGCCGATGCTCTACTTCCATCAGACCGTGACTCCATCCCCGAGCTCGACAAGCTGCGCGAACTCGAGTCCCATCCCGAGGTTCTAATTCTCCTCTATTATTCCTTCGCCTTAATAAAATGATATATTTTTATTTTATTTTTTAAAAATTTTGTCTAATAAATTGGAGTTGGTTTCTCGTAGAAATTAGTCTGTGATGGGAGCAAGGCGGTAGAGGAATACGTGGAGACGAAGTACTATGAGGATCTCAACTGCGTCGATAAGCAGCACCACACGGTACGGTACCCTTCGTGCTCCTTTAACTATAGATATCATGCATATGTATTCACCGATGTTTCTGCAGACTGGGACAGGTTTCATCGGTATGGGTAAATCCAACGGTAGCTGCTTTAAGCTTACGCCAGAGATGGATACATCATCAGACTGTCATGTTTGCTGCAATGGAAACCCGGCAACAAACGACTGGATCCCATCTGCTGATACGGTAGGACAATTGAGATCCTAAACTATTTCTTATGTTTTACTAGACTTCCTCTGCCACTGTCATTAGTGGTCGCAGTTTTCTTCTTATTTTCAGGTGATTCCAACTTCACACAAGCCCAACAGAAGCGATACCTGAATTTTGTCTATCTAATCTTCTGCGTCAATAGCCGATGTCCGCTGCAAATTAGTACCGCATTGTCTTTCTACTTATGTAATAATATTCATTACGCGCACTGAATGCAAAGTTGCCTACTTATTGCCTCGAAATTTTTTAATGTTTTGTTACGTTGGCCTACTTAAAAACTTTCGCAAGCCTGTAGTAGAACGGCAACGAGAACTCGAGGTCAGCTTGTACAAATAAAAAGGAGGGAAAAAAAGCTCATCTCGGTCCAAGCTCATTCTAAGGTGCATTCCATTGGCTCGAAGTTATATGCGATAGACATATAGATGCATAACTACACAAATAAGAGAGGATTCAATTTGGATAGTTTTGCAGTGAATACATGAAAACTGAACTGAGAAATAATTTATATAAAAAAAACCTGCCCAACCACAATGACTATAGCAAGTCACCAACTTAACGACGTGGCATGACCTAGTGGATCAGACTTGCAGAGAAACAGTAGGAATCCCACAATCATTCGGAGCATATTGCTGAAAGAGAATAATAAAAGGCAGGTGTACTTGTAGACTAGTTTTTCAAAAGAAACATCCCGAAGGCTCAAAGATCATTTCTAATATACAAAAAGAATGAAAAGAATAGAAATCATACATGTGTATTATAACAAACACCCTGGAGAACTCACTTACATCAGGCATGGCATGAATAAGGCCGAGACTCTGGCCTTCCATAGAAAGCAAATTAGATAGGTATGAACGGCATCGGAAAGTCTGAAGCAGCAGAGAACAGTACATTGAGTATAGGTTAACAACCATCAAAGCAAAAGACTAAGATTATGGTAAAGATGGTCACAACCATCAAGAGCTGACATAGAGAACTGGAACAAGTCCAGCCATCTTCCCATCTCTTCCAGGTCGTCTTTTCTTCACCTGAGAGTTAAAGACCATGCTCCGGAATTAGTTTTATATTTCAATTTGAAAAGAGGTACTCCAGTACTAGATCAAAGCACAGAAGAGCAAGGACTTTCTGAACTTACATAGTACCAGCCATCAACCTCATATTCAATCTCAACTTCTTCTCCAGCAATCAAGTTTAACTGCAAGCATGACATTTAGATCAATATTTTTCTTTTAACTTCTTTCTTAGGATATATTGTTAACTTCAAACAGGAAGCCATTGCATGATCAGCTAACATTCAGCAGAGAATCAAGAGGGAGATTGACTCATCTATCGGATAATATAAGCTACAGGATGCTACCTTGATCAGCTAGCATTGTACCAGAATTGGGGAAAAAAAAATCAATGTCAAAGGCTTTCTTCATCCTATAGATGCAAGTATACCTCATCATCGCCACCTGCTGTGAAGTCATATAATGCTTTCCCAGACTGTGGGTTTCCAGAACTTCTGTCTTCATCATCCTGTGATCCAATGCTCTGAGAGCCTCGGCCAGCTAAAGGGTTCTCAAACGACTCATACCTCTGAAGAACAGATGCTGAGTATGATGGTGGTTCTTCACTAACCTGAAAGTGGTGCAAAGTCAATACCAGAGTTGATTTTATAGGAAAAGATACACATTTCAAAAACTAAAGACTAACCGGAGATCCTAGCCCTTCGATACTGCTGAATCTGCTTGCAGTATTTGATGACCTGTTCTCCTGTTAGGTAGTATTATTCTGTTAAACCCTCCTTTTAAAATTATAATGTAATAATGAAATCAAACACTACTCATCTCTAATTTGACATATAAACTTATGGTCCGTCATGCAAAGCATATAAAAGGACAGAAAAAGGTGCAAATGTGTATATTTGATGTTTAACCACATAAAATTCACATTTATAGGCATCCTAAGAAGAGCTCTGCAACAACCAGAATCCTTCTCTACGAGAGGATTTCAGTAGCACAGTTCCTCATTAGAGGATCTCAGTAAATTTCAAGGTCACTAACCTAGCAACTGAACAGGCAGAATCTCCCCTATGGTCGAGACTTTCCCAATATGAATTAAATGTGTGAAATTTTTTTGATTTTGCAGCAAATGTAGTTTTCTAACTTTAGGCAGTTGGGGGTGTAGTTAGACATGCTTATATACAGGTAATGAAAGAATTAAAAGATTAAGAGGATAGTGATTCTGGATTGCATTATTTAATTCACACAAAAAATGACTAATTAACATGATTGAAGACTCCATTTATCTATCCTAACAGAGTGTCAATAGGAAACATAAATTCAACAAGCATGAGGAACAAAAGTGAACGTTTACTCAGAAAATTAGTAATACGAAGAAATGAAGGATGAAATTGTCAAACATACAAATATAATTTAAAAAGGAAATATATGAAATTACAAACAGTAAGATATTGTTACCGATTGTTGTGAAACTCCATAGCCTGATGGACGTGAACTGAACAAGGATGGATAACTCATACCACCAAAATGAGATGATATAGAAGTTTCAATGGAACCAGTTGACTCGGGAGATGATGTCCCAGATGACTTTGCATCATCTTCCTGCAACAAAGGAAATATTAAACTTCCTCACCTGATTCCTAACATATAAGCTGAAGGATACTAGTCATACCTCTGCTTCGTAAGTTTCTAATATTGTTTTAGCCCACATATCATCATAACCAACAGATGGCCGAGAAGTCATGTTCTCCTCTTCATCCACATCAGGAGCATCGGTTCCAGCACCAGCAAGAAATTCATTTACCTATAATTGGGATAACACAAGTGTTGATAGCTGTGCAAAATTCAAAACCCTATACCCAGTTTATTATGTGAATCAATTAAATATTCAGTAGAAGCAAGGTCATAGGCTTATAGTTGCACTATGAAAGGAATTTCAATAAAATATGCTATCAGTGTATCTTATTTGGACTAAGTGCATTACTTAAATGTCAGGAAAGAGGGGAAAAAAAGGTAGCCATGCAAATATAAGAAACTTGATTTGGAAAGTATCTCACTTTATCTATTGCCGGCGCATTGTTTCCCCACATATCATCATCCAAGCCTGCTGCCCAGGCCATTGCAAGTTCAGGATCAATTGTATTAGGTTCTTTATGTACTTCTTTGGATTCATACACAAGGTCAGATATCCCAGTAGCAACAGCTGGATCGTTCAGACCAGAAGACGCACTGATGTTGTGTCGATTACGGTAGATGTCAATGAGTTTGGCACTGTCATCACAAGTTAATATATCTATCAGGCCAGAATAATCAAAAGCCAAATATATTTATTTGTTGACCATGACCATGGAAATATTCAATGCACATATGGACAAACACATTACATTCACCTAACCCTCTCCCCCATCGCTCCTATTCAAGTGAAAATGGAAACCTCATTTTTAGATTTAAATCAATCTGTACATAGAGGTGATTTTACCTTTTAACATACTGGTGCAGTACAAATGGATCAGGACTGAGATTATAAACAACCGCCAGAGCAATTACCATTCCTCTGGTTCAAGCGGACGGATCCATCCAACATAGGCAGTTTGTTTGTAGGGACATTATGAACAGCAATGATATATTGCATTGGAACATCTTACTTTAGTCAACCCAATTTGGTTCATCTTAAGAAATCATATTTCAGTTAGCTAAGAATGCCATCAACCAAAGATTTTCATTAATAATATCTCAAGCCTCAACCTCTTTAGAACTTGACATGGAACCACATAGTTTTAATTTTGTTTCTGGCATTTCATATTACATTCTGGAGACTGATATCTTTTCCAAAGCCCAAAATATCCTGTAGCTCTTATCTCCAATTTTGAACTTAATCCTTATGCTTCTTAACTAGATACTTTATCTATCCCTCAATTTTCTGTACCTAAAACCAAGACAACAGAAGGTACATCTTCACTTTGCAATAAACTCTAGAATAGGATTTCTGTTCATGCCTTCTCTATACATCATTACAGTAGGAAAAATGGCATTGTTATAATAGCAATTAAATAACTGATATTCTCTTCTTGTATTCTTTACCATAAATTTTGCAAACAAATCACTAAAGATTTCAGAAAATAACAATGTTATATAAGCACTGCAGGAGAAATATTAGTTCGTCACACTTGGAAATATTCGCATGGCACATGGATTCATATCTAAAACTTAATCAAAACTCATCCTACGTGAGCATAAGCCCTTGCATCCTCAGTAATGCTCCTCTGATACTCAAACAAAACACAAGACAATGATAGTAAAAAAAACTTCACTTTATTCGAATAGATGATTGCACCTTTTATACTTGGAAGCATGGCCAACATAAAATGATAAGAAGAACACTTAACTTGAGAAAGATATGACTAGTTCCTACTTTTTATTATATCCTACCATGTCTAAAGGAGAAAAGACTCTAAAAGAACATTTTTATCCTTTTGGTTGAAGTTCTTCCCTTTAGAAAGCAGGCCGAAAACTTCCCTAATAATTACTATACTACAGCAGTTAGCAGTCAATACAAAAATTTCCTAAATACATCGTCTCATAAAGAATACAAAAGTAAATCAGTTTATCAGTCAACAGATTTTGTAATTGCTCAAAATATTTAAGAAGCGTTGTAAGAAATAGTACCTGGTAGGACCTAGAGGTAAATATTTAGCCCGTGGAACATAGCATGACAAAGAAACCAAATCCAGAAGTTTCTCATGATTCTCATAAAGTTTCTTGAGTTCCTCATCTGTCCATTCTTGCTTATTGTTGTCATGTTCACGCATATTTCTATAAGTCCACATAGAACAATCAGAAATCAAGGTAGAAATAAGAAACCAGTGATCATAGAGAAAAGATGCCCTATTTCACTTACCTAATCAGCTCATCTTGAGCTCTATACATTTCATCTAGGACCATCAGCATAGGGCTTATCAAGGATCCAAGACCAGTACCACTAGCACCTTGATCTTCCCCATTACTAAGTTGAAATTCTGAAAACTGAGATTGCACACCACCTAAAGCCAAAGCATGGAGAAATTCGTATATCTGTAGTCTATATGGCTCCCCTGACCTGATTGCCAAAGTCATTAGGGCTTGAACAGCAACAATTCGAACCTACATAGGTAGTCTAAAGTCACTGAGCAGAAGTAACAAAATCATGCTGACAAGTTGCTATTAAAATGAAAATTGAATATACAAAGAGCTAAAGGGGTAGAAGATTTAGAGTTACATACCTCCCAGCTGCCACTGAAAGCACACCTTTGAAGCCGTGTCAATGCACCAGCAAGTGTAGGATTACGAGAGCTGGCAGCGGCCACCATTTTATCAGCATCTAACATCATCAGTGCAGTGCCAGGAGGGGTTGCAGACTCCCAGGCATACTCAGATGCAGCATAATTTGCATTTTCACCTAGAAACCATACCTGTTCAAACCATTAGCACCTATTTTGAAAATGCGAACTAGGTATCTATGATTCCTAACTTTAGCTAATCTTTCACAAAAAAGCCCATATTAGTCCTTACTGCAGCCTGCACTAATCTCTGCAATGCCAGTGCTGACTTTGGATCAGATGCAGACACCCTATCAACAGATGTAAGTCCTGACATTGACCCAGGCTGTGGAGGTGGTAAATCAAGAACTATTGTGACAGCTTCCAATGCCGTATGCTTCCCATCTGGTCCAGCACCAACAAGACATGTCTGGCAAGAAACAGATATAATTGTAAGTTACTAGAAGAGTTAAAACAAATCATATTATGCACTAAAAGAAATATAGAAACCACTTCCAAGTCCTAAACAGAACACATGGAGGAGAGGTCAAAAAATTCAAGGGAAAGAAGTACTAATTTCTTGAACTTCATCAGAAAAGTTAAAGAAAGCTTCAGCTGAGACAATATACAATAAAAAAAAATTACCTACAGAAAGAATTTAGATTATTCTATATATATTATTCATTAAGAGGTTTAAAATATCCCTCCTTTCCTCCCCCTCCTCCCTGTATATATATTCACACGCACACACATATACCACTGCCCATTGATTGCCCAACCAGTAGTTGTATCCAATGACTTCTCGTTCAGGTTGTCCTTTTTCCAAATATAGTGATACAAGTGTTATTACATGCAAGTAGAAGCAATAGTACGTAACAAGATTAGGATATAATGAAAGCCTAAAACATAGATAGTCAACATGAACGCACTTTCCATAGCAGTTGCAGAACATCAGCATCGATCTTTCCAGGAACTTTGGTGGCAAATATTCTTGCAATTTCAAGTAGCGTGACAGCCATATCTGGTGTTGCCTGGTATGTGAAAATTGAACAAAGAAGCAATGAGTTATTTCAGACGGAACAGCTACCCTACAAGAAAAGTAGCACATATGTCCATGAAGATATCAGATTGAAAGTAATGGACAACAGAAATATTTTTTGTGCATACTAAAAAAGAAAAGTAAATAGGAACATGGACATATAGCTCCTCTGAAGTTAAACTTTTGTCATTTGCAAAAGTTCTTTTCTTCACTGGCAATTCCGTTGATCAGTGTACAGTATGAGTATGACTGTCTGACAGGATATAGAAACAAGCACATGGCAATAATAGAGAGAAAAAAAATGTGCATGAAAGATCATTAATTATAACTGCATGATTTCAGAGCACAAGTTTCTAGAGATTCAGTAAAAAATATAAGTACAGTGCTGCAATTTGGTGCAACACAACTTCTTTAGTGATAGAGAACAAATTCATATCTAGGCTTTATAGTATCACTATATTCTTCTCACTAGTATTGAAGTAAACGGAGGGACGGGAAAAAAACATCTCTTAAATTAAAGAAACAACAAAAATTATATGTATCTGTCTTGCAGGCAACAGATGGTTATCCTTAATCTCCTAATCATGATTAGAAATCTGAGTAGAGAATCTTAATTGAGCATTTTAACTAGTTGCACTAGTTGTTTTTGCTAAGCAGGATTGCCTATAATAAGCCGACTCCTCTGAAGAAGTAAAAGGGTGAACAGGTATTAACGCAATCCATATTAATACCTTGAACCGTGCATGCAGAGTAAGTAAAATATCATTCAGTAGTGCTGAAGGCCAGGCTGGGTCAGACAGCTCACACGCAATGATGTCTTTTAATTCCTCAAATGATTCATGTGGATTTTGCATCCAGATGAGAGCTTTTATTACCATTGCTCGAACATATGCACACTCACATGCTACCGTTGTTCGCACTACTTCCATTAATGAAGCTAATAAACTAGCAATTGTCTCTAAGCCACCAGGTCCATTTGACAGTGGTAATGCCTTTCGGGAGCCTGCAAAGAGAGGATATAATAACATTAGTTCCATGACTTTGAAGTATTAATTATCGTAGATGGTGCTAAATATTTGCTATACACAATAAATACAAGGGAAGAACAAGGAAATTGTTTGAGCTACATGGCCAATTCATAGGTGAAGCAATAAGTTGATAGCGTTGGTTGTCCCCTTAAAGTTATTTCCACAAACTAACTGAGAAAGCAATAATAAAAGCAAACAGCCCTGTCGGTCTCTCCTCCATAACCCTCCACTTTTTCAAAGATATAGTAGTTGAAATGCATGATGAAATCCCTTCCGTTGAACCAATCATGCATATGACTGTCATAATTCATTTAGCCATAGTGGCACTACAATTCACGAATGCAACACTAAAAAGATAGTCACGTGATAAGTTGCATAGATTCCATTAAAACATGGAAATCTTTTAATATCATTGAGCACAGATGTTTCAAGAAAAGGCCTTCACATCTTGAACAGTAGAAGAGACTGCAATATCATTGTTCCATTGTCTTATATAACAAGATAACAATTTATTTAGGTTACAAACTTACAATCCTTTAATGAGACACTTTCAACAATCAAAAGATTCAAACACCTAAACAAGCAAATCAAGGCCGGATGCAAGAGGAGCACCTCAGAGTTACACCATCAATGTTTTGTTTCATCGTAACTATATGGTACTTCCCAACACATCAGTAGAATAATCATCTAACATTGTAAACTAGAAACAGACATGTCCTCACCAGTGAGAAGTAGCCCACCTCAGAGAGGGGAAAATAGGATTTAGACAATAACTCCTCCTATGTCAGAGAGAAAACAGATACCTTCAGATTGAGAGCTCTCATTAAGATCTGAATCAAGTGACTCAACATTCTCAGAATATGCTTGAAGCTGAGTTCCTTCATCATAAACACCTAAAGCATATGCTGCTGCCCTGCTTTTTCCCATCTCCTGAACAACTCTTGCAGCAGCGTGAAGTACAGGACGAGAAAAGTTACGGAAAGAGCTCTCCAATCTGAAAGCATACAAATAGAAGTTTAAATATAAAAAAATGGATTGCTAAAAGTCCAAGTTTTGACAAGCCAAATAATAGATAGTACTCAGAGGATGCAAAAGCATTACATATAAAAGATATCTCAAACCTTCTCATTACAAGCTTGATAAGAGGCTGAGGACGCCTTGCTTTAGAAGAAGGTTTTTCACTATTTGATTTTGGTGGTGGAGCATCTTTTGATAGGCTGTTTTTTGATGCCACTGACGGTGCCTCAGGTAACTTAAGAATTTCTCTTGTTAACCGAATCCATCCAGCAGCTCGCTCCTCCGTCCTGTAACAAACACGTACCACATTAAGCTGTCCCATCAGTAGAAAGAAAGATACAATAATTTTAAATCCTGAAATGCAGTTAACACATGACTAATAGACATTGTTACAGGAGCATCTAGCTATTACCTTTCTGTGGTATCAACTTTTCCCAAAACACAGAGTATTGCCTCAAAACAAACCCTGTCGCTGGGGTCCAGAAGGAGTTGATAGAGGAGAGAACTGAACTGAGACTTAATATCAGGTCTCTCTGCATAGAAGAACTTCAGATAAATCATCCAACAATCATCCAAAAATCAGGGAGAAAGAGGAACTTTAAAGTGGTAAAATAACCAGAGGGATGTACCATCCAATGCACGCGCTCTAGATATTGCATGACATAATCTTGCAAGGGAAACCCTTGCAAGAACATCATGTAAATGAAGAACATCCTGCAAAGCACCTGCGTCATTTAACACACAAATATATTCAGCAAAGCAAATTAAAAGAGATCATTCAAAATTAGTTTCATTTCAAGAAAGTTATGCTATTAATTGAATGACAACTTATATATGATAAGAGCTTCATGAGAACAGCCTGTAAGTGATAAAGTTGAAGATCAACATTACATTATCTGAACAAGGTGTAGCACTGCACTCGCTTCTTAGGAGTTCTGAAGTGGAAGTTAATTTGAGAAGTGGTGGGTAGAGGGAATTATATGTGTGATGGGAAGAAATTCCTCCTGGTTGAAAGAACAGCTTTTTCAATCCCATTTCAGTATTTCACAGAAATGGGAATCTCCTTACTTTTCTTAAAACCTGCCTTTTGAGTTCTATGATAACTGTGAGGCTAAATCACATTTTCTTGGGTTATCCCAACAAGTACTTTTTTATAAAAATACAAAAAAATGGCTTAAAACAAATTTATTAGAGCTAATGAAAAAAAATTGCATAGTCAAACAAGAGCTAATAATTTTTTTTAAAAGTGTAACACAATTCATCTCAGTTGCATTTGATATGAAATTGAAAAGTATGATTACTATGCTATGCTTATCATGAAAAACCGTATATATTAGTAGTTTGAGGCCTTGAGCCAACATCTTTTTATGTTCAGTAAGACTTCTAGAAGCAGAAAATGATCTGACAATGATAAAGAAGAGAGACAAGCATACCTCCGGGTTGTGCATGCTTTCCTGCAAAACAGTAAACATAAGGTTAAACTCTAAATAACATAAATACATCTAGTGCAAAATATAAATCCTAAGTTTTAGATCCAACTAAATTGATATTTAAGTTTCCTTTGCAGAATGCACAAGTCCTACCAATAGATGGTGGTTTGTTACATCTAATAGTGCAACAGAAATTGTCCATAACCCTGTTCAGAGTAAAAAAACTAACCCAAAGCCATTGCAACAGAATATGGATCTCTTGAAGCTATATCAGAAATGATTGCTAGTGCATGTCTCACAGCAACTGGATCAGCAAATGAGATCCTACAGTCACATCAAGATCAAGATATTATTCATCAATGAACAATCAACTACTACCACCTTTTGAACAACAAACTAAGCGGACAGATGAAGTTGATGCATGCTTTATAGGAAACAATAAATTTCAGGCTAGGGTAAAGAAGTTCAATTTAAAAGAGAACATGAAACTACATTTAGAACTATGGCAACTGCCATTCAAAATTGACAATGGTTTTCTATATGGAAATCAAGGTTCTAAGTATTGGGATTGGAATCAGCCATTTGAAAAATTGATATATATTGACTTTATTGATCTGTATATTAAATACAAAATAATTCTAAAAATTGTAAAAAAAATATTAATATAAAATATAAATTACTCACATATAAAGTCTAGAAACTACAAAAAAAATCCCTAACTCTCTTTCCCTCTCTCTCACACAAATAAAAAAATATTTAGTTCCCTCCCTACCACTCTCTCTCTCCAACTCACTCCTCCCTATCTCTTTGTCATCTCTAACCTCTCGCTCACTTTTTAGAAATAAAATCTCACTCAAAAGTCAAAACCGTCTCTCTCCCTCGCACTCTCCCTGTCCAACTACCTCTCTCTCTCTCTCTCTCTCTCTCTCTCTCTCTCTCTCTCTCTCTCTCTCTCTCTCTCTGATACACACACACAAACACACACGCAGCTTCTCAATCTCTCTCCCACTCCCTCTCGCTACGAAGAAACCGATGCTTCTCTAACATAGATCTGGCTTCCATCAACGTCCAACAAATTCCTCCGACGTAGATCCAACTCCATTGAGCTCGGGTATATAGTCTCTCAGGTTATTTTGGCCAAAATGGCCAAAACTCACCCGATCCATATTCAGGTATCGACTGATCCCAACTAATACCCCGCGTAAATCCTGATCTGGATTGGGATTAGCAAAAGCTGGAAACCTTGATAGAAGATCAACAGTAAAATGCTTAAGTAATCAGTCCTTCTACTAAGAAAGCTGAAAATTCAGCAAAAGAAGGTAGAGGTAGAAAAACATTTGCTGCCGGGTCAAAATGGGTCCAAAAATCGCTGGTTTCAGCCAAATAAGAACACTTCCAACCCAAAACCACTGTTTTCACCAGATAAAGATAGACTAAAACTGGAATCCTAGGATTATACAAATATTTGTTGTTGGAGCACCATAATCTAGATATGCATATGGTGAAAATCT
This sequence comes from Typha angustifolia, assembly GCF_048772165.1. Lineage (NCBI taxonomy): Eukaryota > Viridiplantae > Streptophyta > Magnoliopsida > Poales > Typhaceae > Typha > Typha angustifolia. The sequence continues at coordinate 120,119 of NC_133252.1, read as the reverse complement.
CTATTTCTGTTAACATCATCTACCATGCTTAAGTAATTTAATTACTACTAGCTTTATATTACCTACAAGGGACAAACATGAAGTATTACTTGTTTGCAACAGGCTATCAAGATTCTACCATAAGTTTCTTTATATCGACAACTGATTGTTCTCTAGTAAAGAATCATCAGATAGAAACTGAACAGTGGAGCATTTTTAAGTCCTGAAGAGTTAAAGAAGAACAATCAACCTTACAACTAAATTAGCAGAGAACAGTACAGTAGATCTACCTACCCCTGTACAGCTCGATGGAGAAATGCTGGATTTCCAGGATCAAGAGGAAGTCTTCTTAGAGCACTCATAGCAGCATATTGCAAGTTATTCTGGATAGTGGACTGCAACAATATGAATCACACATCAACTAGTGCATCATAATTTGTAGCTAGTACAACATCCATAGCTCCTATTTCCTTCTTCATGATAATTTTGTGCCGATAGTTACAGGTTACAGAACAATAAAAACAGTAGCTCCTCGTGATCAATAGTTGAAAGACCAAACACACAGATGTAACAAAGATACCCAAAGTTTTCTAGTTAAAGTAATTAGAGATTTCACTCAAAAAACAATTAGTTAAGAGTTGAAATCAGAGGATAGTCACAATGGTTCATTTTAGCAGATTAACTGGTGAAAAGAATGTACTTAAAAATACAAATTTCTCAGCATCACAAAAGTAAAATACTTCAGTCTATTGCAGACAGCAAGATGACTCGATAGGGCATTATCTATAATTATGTGTAATAGAGAAGTCAGAGCACTTTTTTCTCATGATCCCAAGCAAACAAGAATAAAAGCTAAAGTGATAATATATGAATTACTTAAAGTCTTAAACAGGAGTTGTTAGTAAAATAGCTAGGAGCAAACTAAAGAAGTCCAAGAAGCACAGCAAAAAAGTGCTTGGCATGCTCCTAAGGCACGTATGGTACATAAAATTGGATAGAGTTCAAAAGGAGGTATTTAACTATCACAATTCATTAATGTGCTTACAAGCTAAAACCAAAAGCTGAGTGAAACTATAAAGTGTAAGAATGAAATGAATCATGGAAATTAGCAACTAATACATATGACTTTCACATTAGTAATAGTGTAGCTTCATTAGCAGTTAATGTAATGCATCTAAAGATCTAAACAATACCTCCTTATCTCCACCTTGTTTGCTGAAAATACCTTTCTTGCGTTTTTGTTTTGTATCAGCAACCTGCAAATACAGAAGGGTGAATTGAGACCACAAAAATCTCATCCGTTGGCTAAAAGAATGGAGAACCGTGAAGAAGAGGGAACCACAAACAATGGGCTTAGATGATTAACCAGACAAAACCCAAGGACTCAATAAACTAAATTAAGCTTGACAACAATATATAAGCAAATCTTGATTCTTGACTAATGGCCCATGACGAACCTTCTCTAGAATAGCAAATACAATCTCATATAATTTCTCTAAGATCTCAGAATTGCTTGATGAGGAGGCAGTAAGGGCCTTCAAAGCTGCAAGCCGACGTGCATGAACTACAAAAGACCAATAAAATAATCAACGAAGAGAAATGGACCAAGCATGATACTCAAGCTAAGAGATCTGTACAAAACCAGCTTATGAAAATATTTTATAATAAGTTGCTTTCCTACTGTTTACATCACAAAATTCACAATGGCATTGGTGAGTAGATAATCATAAAATTACATGTCCTATATAAAACAAAAAGGTGAATATGATATTAAATAGCTAGTTACATAATTTGGCTACATTAGATGGTTTCAAAAACATTATCAACCAATTAATATCTAGTATCCTAGATCTTGAGATACAAAAACATATAAGTTCCTTCCAAACAACAAAATATTTCAGGAATACCCACTGCATATTGGTCAATTAGTTAAATTGTGTCTTGATCAATAATATTTCAAAGTTGTATCACCAAAATAAATCTCAATCTATAACCTAACATAGATACAATTCTTTATTCCCAACAAATAAACACACTGAAACAACACCATGAAGAAATAGCAGAAGTGTAGAAAAACAATAAAGTGCAGTTGACAATACTCTCCCAAAAGTGCAGTATCTCAAAAATCAATTGCAGCTGAGTAGACATTAAAAACAAGCTAAAAAGTTATGCATGATTTCCTAAACATTAGCAAGTGTCAAAGATTTCATTTCTTTGTGGTCTACTGTAGATAATCATTTCGCTTAGTTTAATCATGATCAAGAATTACAAAAACAAAATAATTAATATATTTTCTATTATAATCAACAAGAAATAATACATCAGATGCTTATGGAAAATGAAATGTCATAACTCAAATAGTGGAGACAAGAAATGTACATTCAACATCATCACTGGCAGATTCTGCAGAAAGTTGGGTTACAATGCGAGGTATAACATCTGCTCTAGTAACTCCACCGACAGCATCAATATCTGCAAGCGCATCCCAGTTTGGTGTAGGAATTCCACCCCCAGGACTTAAACCTTGAGCACCGCTATCTGACAAAATTCTAGCCAAGTAGTAATAAACATAGCGCAAAACAGTTCTATCCTCGCATTGTTGGTGAAGCTGCAAAACAAAGAAAAGCAAGTATGGGGGAAATTTTTTCCCCAGTATTAGAAAAGGTCTAAAATCTAAATAGATAAAAAATATATATATATATAAGATCATGGAAAGGTCAATAGTAAACAGCATGCACATATAGATTTTCATCTACTGGGTGAATTATGGGATGTGATGCCCGGTCATCTAAAACTCCTCCTTGTTGGACAATTTTCTACCGTCGAATGGATTTATGTGCTCTCTATTGATTTTATGGGATCTTCTTTGGTTACTCCAGTCATGCCTTTACCAAACATTGCGCTATTGCAAATGAGCCAACCAGAACCATATTTCATTTGGGGATAGTACACCTTATCCTGAATTATTATCAAACGTTGTAGATGACCCATATTAATCCGACAACACATGTACAAAAGAACATTGATTTTCAACAGGAGGAAAAACAGGTATAAAATAAGCTCATTGTAAGATAACTCAAAGTACATATGATTTTTAACTGGATGGAACAAAATACACCATAGTTCTATGATAAAAGAACCAACAGCGAGCAAACAGAAGGCATACCATTAGAAGTGATGGCGCAACAGAAGGATCCACAGAGTTGTAGACGGCAAGTTTAGGAAAGACATGCTGAATTAGCTGCTTTTGGGAGCTTTTCTAAACAAACAACAACATGATTCGACAGATCAGAAACTCCCGATAAATAATTCAATCGAGCTTAACAAAGTGAAGCTTAAAAAACCTGATCGGACGTCGCAGCAAGCTCATGGATGCTCCGTGCCAATTGAGCATACGAAACCGGCTGTACGAGGAAAGATCAACAAATACAATTAGACAAAGAACATCGCCGGATCTTCTTGATCCAAACAAACTAAAGAGCAAAAAGAAGTAAATATTGGACCTTCTTCTTCTGTCTCTGAGGGTTTGTTTTGACGGGGTTAAGGGCCTTGGCGGCAGCGATGGTGTCGGTCTGGATCTGCATCAAGCTGACCCTCTTAGATTTCCGATCCGTCGTCACCGGCTTCCCGAGCGTGGATGGGGCCGCCGGCGCGGATGAATTGGGGGCTGCAGCCTTTGGATCTGAGGTGATGAGGTCCATCAGGGTCGTCCCAGCGGACTCCTGGCCAGAAGCCATGGTCGGAGGTCCCCGGAGCGGCCGCTAGGTTTCTTTACTTCTAAGGAAACAGCCACTCCCGATCTAAACAGCTAGAAAGACGAATGCTTCTCTCCGACGAGGGAGGGAGGGAGGGAGGGAGGGAGGGGAGAGGGAGGGGAACAGACACGGTAACGAGGGCTCGGTTGGTGTAAGCTAGCTATGAGTATGCCTTCCAATAATGGGTTCGGGCGTACGAGTTCGTGGCTAGCAGCTTGGACTCGTCGGGACTGGCCCTCTCTGTTCTCTATTGCCCAGTGTCCACTGGGTGGGACTGGGATGTGAAGCAGGGCCGATTGGGCCGTTTGTCAGTGCGAGGTAGCTCGATATATTCATATATTATAGGCCAGGGTGCGGAGTCTGGATGGGCAAGAACAGAGCCAGGCCATATTCGGGCGAGCCTAGTTGGACTGTTTCAGGCCCTTTCGTTTTTTTTTTTTGTTTGGGGGGGGGGAGGGGGCTCAGGTCCACATGGGAGCCTTTTGATCTGGCTTACCTAAGGCCTCGCCTAGGTTCTGGACTGGGCCTTCCTTGGGTTGGCCAAGCCTTCTAGACATTCTTGAGTGAGTCGGGCAGAAACTATTTATTTTTCTACTCTCGCCTCTCGGTCGGTCTGCCGGTCGGTCATCTCCCTCGCAGCCTGAACTCCTCTTTTATGGTTTCTTTTCATTTCCATCCGATCGAATGCTTTGTCCTTTTTCTTTTTACCTTTTTGATTTTTTTTTCCCCTTATAGGATCAATCATGTAGATAATGGAGGCTATCACAAAGAGAAGTACTGATCATTGAGACAAATCTTGAGCATGTTTCAAATCGTATAATTAGTACAAGTGAAGCAATAGGAGAAGTTTGCTTAGTGTCTCACAATGCCTGCATAAATTAAAGGGTGGCTGAGGCTGTCACCTTTTACAAAAGAATAGCATCGATCTCCACAGTCTAATGCATGCATCAGAGCAGCATCAGTAGATGTTTTACGATTAAACCCAGATAGACCTGCAAGTTCACGTGATGAGGTAGGAAGAAAACTTAATAATTATTACAGCGAACTGAGCTGCTTCTATCATTTCCTAAGGCAGCAGCTTCTTCCCTCCGTTGCTGAGGGTGGGCCCTCCAAATTAAGTCTGCGAACTGTTTAATTAATTAGGATAGAGAGACAGAGAGATGCGAGTTTTGGCTTGTCGCATTTTTCTGGCTTTGGGAGTTGCGAAATGGTATTAGTTTGTTGGTGTACTCGAGAGGCCACCAGGACTCCACTTGGTTGCTGCTTTTGTCATAGCCCGCGGTCCCTACCCAATAATGACAGAGAGAGGCCTCCATCTCCGTCCAAGCTCCAGCCATAGCCCATAGCCCCAGCCCCAGCCCCAGCCCCAGTCACGACAAATAATTTAAAAAAAATAAAATAAAAATTCCTCCATTAATTAGATCTCCTCTTTTGCTCATAAAAAATCTGTCATTAATTCTTCTCAACTAAAATTGCCCTCCTCTCTTTTCTTTTTTCACCTTTAATTGTGCACCCACTCGAATAATAATGTGTTGATTAGTTTATTAACTTGACTAAGGGGGCTTAGTAGTAGCATGTGCACACGAGTGCGTGCAAACAATGCAGAAAGAAGAGAACGAAAAAAGGGCACTCTAATTAAGCAGAGTGCGCCCGGACTTGGACTCCTTTCCCCGGCTTAGCTCGGCCAGTGAGAACGCTGATATTCTATTTCCATTTATGGAAATGGGGTGGGCCCCACTCCCGTGCTAGCTATGCTTCTCATCCTTTGCTTCGCTGCTTGTCGTATAATTATGCCACATATCTGTGTCACCGCCAAGAGCTAGCTAATTAACTAAGCTACCCCTACCCCTACCCCTACCCCTCGAGCGACATAAGAGGAGGGGGGGCCCTTCCGTTACTTTCGTCTGTACCAGTCCCAGTCCCAGTCCCAATTCGTTCACTCGTGGTCGTGAAAATATGAATAGTTTTGCTTACAATAAGCTTTCTTATTTCATGTTTAATATTATTTTTTTAGGAGCTTTCATTTCTTTTCTCTTCTCTTCTCTTTTCTCTCATTCTCATTTTGATCTATTGCACAAGTTACAAAGCTTTTTACCGATGGGGGTGATTTCACCGCTAGCTACCAACCTACCTTTTGTCGTTGCCATTCAATTGAACAAGCTGGGAAAAAGAAAGAGATTCTTTTGTATACATTATATATTTTGGTGGATACAAAAACAAAAGAAAGAAGCACGTTTTGCTTGCCTGCTGTAGTTGGATGTATACGGAAAAGTTTCCAACTCCACAGACAACTGAATCAATAAAACAGTGAGAACCAGACTGTTTTGCAGTGAACCGCTAGCTGAATTATCCGCCTCCTGACGTCCTCAATAGCTCCATCACTTTTCCCATTAGGAAAAAGTAAGTTTGTATCAATCATGATTCATGTACAACAGCTTCGTATATTGCATGATGCCAATCCCCGAACTAAAAGTAACCCCTGCTCTAACAGTTTATACTTCCTAGTCATCTGTAACATGAAACATGTCACATGTTTCATGTACGTAAGTGTTATACTTGGAATTAGAAATGACCCGGCCCTTGCATAACCGACCTCTTCTAAAGTTTCAAACAAATTTCTCTCCCTCCCCGTCAGCAAACTAACGGTGACATCCTCCTTCTCTTTCCTAGCTTGTCTTGTTGAGAGGAGGTAGAGGGAGAGATATTAGACTAAATCTATATCTGATTAAAAGACGAGTTACCATATAGGATCAATTTTTGTTCACTCCTAATTATTTCTCCCTACGTTAAGAAAGAGAAGTGACTAAGAAGTGACCATTATGATTTGATTTTCTTAAGAAGTCGAAGAGTTTTGGTTTGTTGTTTCGCTACCTTCCTATTATCGATCGAATGTTGATAGTGTGCTCTTTGTAGAATCTAAGAGTTTAGTATGTTGTAGGTTCCCTTTCCTTTATCTATTATAGATCGATAAATTTTTTTTCTTTAAATTATTAGATATTTGTAGGGTTGACAACGGAACAACATGCTAATTTGAGAGTCTTTTACACTTGTAAATTTAAAAAGGTTGTACTTCATTTATGTGTGCTATTGGGTTTTAAATTTGTTTAATTTATAGCATTACATAGAGCGTAGGTCAAATGTGAGAATTGTAGTAAAGAATTATTGCTTATCTCTCATCTTTTTTTATACTGATAATTTGTGGAAATTAATTAATTGTTATGGACTAAGAGCTTTCACTTAAAAATGAAAATGAATTAGAAATGAGCCCATGAAGAATACTAATCTTAGCAAAGAAAATATTGTTTCACACACACCCACCATCTATTTGAATCTCTATTGCTGGAACTTTCTACTAGGTTATAGGAAATTAATCTTTGGTACCCGAACAATATTTATTTACTAAGAAGGCACGTCTTTTGGCACCTATAGAGAAAAGGAAAGTATACCGTTATCTAGCAAGATGAGAAGAGAGGAGTAAATCATAAGATTTATAGAGTGGTCCAATAGCTACAATTTTTAAGATTTAAGTATATGAAATTATAAGGTCAGGCATTATGTCGGATGGCAGGCAAGTTGGATGAGTAAATCCAAAGCCAGCTTATACCTGATGTGCAACTCCATATATAAGATAGATGTATCAGACAAGAGCCACGAATTAAGAGTTATTGACTTCCAAGTGGGTTGGTTGGAGGTCTAATCACTAATGTAATTTTGCCAGGACCCAACCTGCTTAGATACGAACGAGTCTAAACAAAAAACAAAGTTGCATCTACTTTTTAAAATGTTGGCCTCTTTCACTCTTACACAACAATGTAAGGATCTACCAATTACCTGAATCTTGATCTACATCTAGTCCAGCTTTGCATTATGATGACTCATTTAATCGACTCACTTTATACCCCTGGCTAGGTCAAGATTAATTAGGTTTGTATCATCATACTTAATTAATAGCTCAATAGGGTTAACTTAATTGGACATGGAATCACATCCAGTCTTCCATCTGTTACAAAGGATTACTGAGAATAATGATTTGGCACTAAGTTCAAACCAAAATGTCCATCACTGAAGACAAACTTGCTTTTATTTAAACAACTCAGCTAATAGAAGTGCTTGTCATCATCTACTATTCCTGTCGATGTGCCAATGCAAAAAATGGAAGTTTTTGAGCCACCTCTCACCACTAGTTATTGTGGCAATTAGCTTCTTTGCTAGATCAGGTAAGTAATTATGTTTCTTTGTGAGTTGATTGAGTCCCTATCTTTTCTTTCTTAGTATGTCCATACCAATATAAATAAATAAATATATATATATATATATATATATATATATATTGTAATTAACCGCATGAATATCCATTTAGATAGTGATTCTAGTGTTTAATAATTTTAAAGAGAGGTTGAAATGCATGGTTACGTTGAGTAACAGAGTCTTCTCCACAAAAAATATATAATTTAAGGCTGGAGTTGAGTTGGTAAGAGGTTATGAAGCTAAAACCAGTTTGATGAGCACTTAACCAAGCTTGTAAACTATAAACGGGAGAGAGAAGTTTCCTTTGGTTGGGTGGCCACAAAGTCCACCAACGCCCAATCACATATACACACCCCACCACTCTCCCCTTGGGTTGGTTGTTTTTTTATTATTATTATAAATAATAATAATAATAATATATATATAAAGAAAACCGGAGGAGAAGAATAAAATAGAGAGAGCGAGGCAGAGTTGGAGGAGAAGGATTAGATCGGGAGCTAAAGATTCATTCTTTTGTGTTTCCCCTCCTCTTCCCCTGTTTCCTTTACCTATCCATCCATCCATCCATCCCCAAGTCTCAGAAGAAATAAAAAGGTAAGAAAGGTGTCTTCTTTCTTTGCCACTTTATCCGCTTCTTCCTTCGGCCTCACTCCCCCTCTCTATTCTATACTCAATTCCCAGCCCCTGTTTGGCTCGTTAGCCTTGTCCGATTTTTGTGCCGAGTTTGTTCCGAGTCTCTACAGGGGCTTGGTCATTTGATTCTAGCTCTTTCCGAGCTCGATTCCTCTGGATTCCAATTGTGTTTGTTTTCTCCCTTCTTGTTTGATTCCCAGTTTATAGATCTGGCTGTCTCTTAGAATTGGTTGTTTGAGCTAATCTTTGTTGGGTCTAGTTCTGAATAGATTATGCTTATACCTTATGCAACTATTCCATTGATCCAGTGATGGTATCCTGGGTTTATCGTGCTCCGGTCATCAAGATGTCTCCTTTTTCGATTTTTTGAGATTCTCTATAACTTTGGACTGGTGGGTGTTGTTCGGATTCCTTTGGGGGCAGCTTATAACTTTCTCTTCGTTTCTTCTGTTAGATAGGTCTTCCCTTTGCTACTCCTTTCCGGTCGGGGCAACCTCTGTATCTGAGCTGCACCTTGAGGCGATGAAGGGGTTGTGGATGGAAGTTTTGCCTCCGACGGATCATTACTTCTCCAACACCAGTTGGTTTCCACGCCAGAAATTGAGCGGAAATTGGACGCGAGAGGAGAACAAGCTCTTCGAGGATGCCTTGGCTCGCTTCGAAGGAAACACTCTCGAGAAGTGGGAGAAGGTGGCGGCCGCAGTTCCGGGGAAGAGTGTGAGGGATGTCATGTGCCACTACCGAGATTTGGAGGACGACGTTAGTCAGATAGAAGCTGGGTTTGTTCCATGCCCTGGTTACGGCTCATCTTTTACGTTGGATTGGGAGAACAACCAGGGGTTTGAAGGACTAAAGCACTCTTTCTGCCCCGGTGGGAAGAGGCCAGGGGGAGGGGGTAGGACATCAGATCAAGAGAGGAAAAAAGGAGTCCCTTGGACCGAAGAGGAGCACAGGTGAGTTCCCATTGAAACCTCATTTGGCATTTAAATCTTCTTATCTGTAATATTGGGTGCATTCATTGAACAGCTTAGACACATCAAGATGCCTCCTTTTTAAGTCAGGGGTATTGTTGTTTTGTTGTATTACACTCTTATTCTCGTTTGCACAATTTATATCTAAAGATTGTTTGTTAAGATTTTCTTTTATGATTGGTTGCAGATTGTTTCTTTTGGGTTTGAAGAAATATGGCAAAGGGGATTGGAGAAATATATCTAGGAAATTTGTGATGAGCAGGACACCTACCCAAGTGGCTAGTCATGCCCAGAAGTACTTCATCAGGCTGAATTCAGGTGGCAAAGATAAGAGAAGATCCAGCATACATGACATTACAACACTCAATTTGCCTGATAACATGCCTCCACCGTCTCAGTCATCTATACTTGGTGTGCAAACAACTTCGGCACCTCCAGCTGGGACGTCAGGTCAATTCTCCGTGATGGTTGATGCAAAACAACATAATAAAGCAGCAAACATCTTCAATTTATCTGCCCATGGTAATCAGCGCGTGCAACCACCGCTTGGAGTAACACCTTACGGAATGAAACTACAAGGTCAAAATTCACACTGCGGGCCTCTCCATGATTCCATGGTTGGCGACCATAATGTTCTATTTCAAATGCAATCCACTCAATCCTATCCCCATGGCTAAGAAAGTGTATATCTCCTTTCAACATCAAAGAAGAGGGAGGATTGGATTACAAAGAATAACTCCAAGAATTCTTGGTGTTAAAATGCAAGGGTAAAACATGTTTTACTGGTGATGTTGGTGCTTGGAGAAGGTTGGTGGGGCTTTGAATCTTTGCTGCTACTTATATATAATTCCACATATAAAGTTATTTTCCTCTTTCCATCTTTGTATATTATGCCATTTTTCCGTGTAGGATTTGACTATATAATGGCAAGAAAGCAGATTTGGTGGTAATATTTAGATTAGAGTGCATGTTCCTGTTCATGCATTGTGAAATGCTTATTTTCTATATTGAGGATGTAGAGTTCTTTGAGACTTGTACGTCCAGAACTGCAAATTAATAGCCATTCCTGCTTATGTGATGCTCTCAAAAGGATGGACTAGTGGAGTGTGCGTGTTTGCTGTACTGCTTTGGAGGTATGAAGGCTTATGGTTTTCTGTTTCTTATGCCTCGTATATTCTTCAAAGTGTATCCATATCTAATCTGTTTTAAGACTTTAATTGAAGTGTGAACTGGCTTTTATCTGATAGCCTCATTGATTTTTTTTTTCTGTGCTGCGATTAAGACTTGATTTTCCTTGCCTTACTTTTCAGTGTTGGAGTATCCTTGGTCTTTTCCTTTCTTGTGTTCCTCTCTAGCAAACAATGATTAGGGCTGTATGATTGGAATTGGATTTCTTTCTTCATGTAGCAGGAATTCAATATCATATCTCATTCTTATTTTCTTTTCTTTTATGGAATTCACATAATCTATGTAAGGATGCCAGTTCATTGTTCATAATTTACCCCTGCTAAAAGGAGTTAAGGTAATGATTGTTGATAATCTAATTCTGCTTTAGATGTCACACGGGTGAAGTTCCTTACATACCACTGACCTTATTCTTCCTTATGAAGTTGTTCAGTCCTTCAAATCCTTTGTTTTAGATCCTACCATATGGTCTATCTGTCAGAGAGCTTTCTCTTGGATATCCGCATCACTAATTGTTCCTTTTCTTTCAATATATTTCCAATTTGTATATTGATTTAAAAATCTGAGTCTTAGTGCTCTAAACTCTGCACCAGAAAAAAAAAAGGGACAACTTTTGAACTCCCAATATGGCCTAGTTTGTTATGTAATGCATGGACACTTAGAAAAAAGATTAATTGGCAATGAGTTGGAGTTCCACTAGCTAGGTATCTCATGCTTCCTTCTTTGTCCTTTTTTTCAGGTTCCGCTTTTTTACTTCTTGATGAAGGTATGCTCAGATATGAACAGATCTTTATTATATGCATTGCTTAGCAGAATAGAATATAATAGAGCAACACCATATCCAATATAGTCCACTAACCAGTGATTCTCTTTTTCACATGAAAGTACATGCAAATCCACTAGCTAATGGTGCGTATGCTGTTGGACAAAGTAAAGGATTTATCTTCTATGATGTATTTGAATATGAAAACGTTGACTAATGCTGTGCATGATAAATAAACTGTTTGTTCCTACTGTTTGCAGCACAAAGTCTTACTAACCTGTGTTCTTGCTAATTGGTATAGCAGAAATCTGGTTGTTGGTTTGAAATGGACCAGACTTCAACAAAGTCTTTTGTTACTAGAACATATGATAGCATCAGCTGATATCTAACGACTAGTTAGACATGAAATGAGAAACTTAGGAAGTACAGGCAGTTATTCTGTTGTATTTCTTGTTTTGGTTTGTTTCATGCAGTGCGAGTTGAGACCTTTCTCTTGTGCTTCTTCTCAACTCGTCCAGTAGAGTATTACATGTTTTTCTCTGACGTTGCACTGAGGTGTATTAGCTTTGGCACTTACAAATAAGCTCTTTACCTTTATCTCGTGGATTGCATGACCTCATGGGATCGAGTATAAATTTGACACGGAGGGATGTAACTACCTCTATAATCAGCTCCGTTATACCTTGTAACTAATGTTGTGGTGGTAGTAGTAGTAGTAGTAGTAGTAGTTGTTGTTGTTGTTGTTGTTGTTGGCAGTGCTGGGCATTACTGGTGATATAGACATAAGAGATTGCTGCTGTTGTGGCTGCAACTATCAGCAAAGGTAAGGTAAGGTGCATACCGCAATACTAGCTAGAAGCCACCTGCAAATTGTTTTAGGGGACCCACCTAGTGCCAAATAAAGAGGAAGATTCATTCAGTGGAACATGAGAGAAGGAAGTGGTCACGCTGTTTAACTTTCGCTCAGTATATGACAAAACTGTCCGCTTCCTTTTGGAGAGGGATGTTGCATCCATGATCCATCCACTCTTTCCTTCCTTCCTTCTTTCTTTCTTTCTTTCAAGTTGCATCATACAAGGCATTTGGTGTGATATTCCCACTTTGTTCTGGAGTTTCACATCCGTGGTCTAACATACTTGTACTTTTGAACATCATGTCCTAACTTTACAAAATATTCTGATTCCAAGGGTGGATTTCACTGTCACTGATCGAATATGTGTGTGTTTCGAAAATTTATACTCTCTTCAGCGGAGCAGAAATGAAGGTTGAGTTGCTTGATTTACTCTTCTTCTTGCCTCGACATCATGAATAGGAGGCACACACGCCTATTTGTGCAATTATCACATCATCCATGAATGGCTTCAGCACAGAACTGATTCCGAATGCCGTCATCAGCTGTTGACTGTATTTTATGGAGACCCTCGTATCCACATATTGGTGCACCAAAAGCTTCATCTCCAAGTGCATTAATGAAGGAATACAGTAGCATTTCAAGTTGAAACTTGGATGTATCCTTGTAAGACTAAAAAGCACTAAGGTAAGAAAGCTGACAAAATTTCAAACTTTGGGCGACCAAATCATCCACAAAAAAAAAAACCAACCAGAACATTTCCATTCGTACACACCAAGGATTTGCAGGTGCTGGAAAGGAGAAAGCAAAAGTAAAACAAAACAACGTGCTTAACCAGTTCAAGGAACATAGCTTAATTTTTCCATAAAGCCATGCAATGCCTTCTTTGGAGAAATATAAGTTACCAACATCTGATTCTTCATCTTAAGGCAATTACAGGTGGCAAATCATTTCTTGCTTATCGATCCCCAACCTGTCGTCTGATAAAGAAAGCATGGGATGTTCTTGGGCTTCTAGCGACCTTCTTGCATTTTTTTGTTTGCATTCTTTCAAGTTTCAAAATGCCTTGCGGAAAATGGTGCAATCAGCACAAGCTTGACAAAGGAAAAGGTCCAAGGTGATTGAAAATCTTCTTATACTTGTCAATCAGCCAACAAAAATAATTGATTTCATTACAATGATGGATGAACGTCCTTTACCTAATGAATGGAGTTAGACATTGATTAACAAGACAATTATAAGTTCTAAGAAACCTAAGTTTTCAATATAACATTAATTTGTTGCTCATTATCTAACATAGATATTCTAGCAACCAAGCATGAAATCCACTTCCAAGTTTAGTGATTCTACATGTTACCTACTAACTATCGATCAACTTTTTAAGAACATCATGTAAACTGATTCAGCATGAACGAAAAAGAATAATAATACTGTACTGAGCAGAGACCAGAGTAAAACTGTGTAGCTGTAATAGGAGAACTGAAAAATTGACATGCAATGTATGTCAAGAACTGCAGTGTTATTCAAAAAGATTTACACAATAATTAGACGTTTTCAAAGCCTGATGACACAAATAATAAACAGAAGTTCCTCTGCAGATGCAACAATCTTACAGAAAAATCACATCAAAGACAGAGAAAGCAATGAACTGTGCTACTAAAAGGCATTAAAAGAACAGTATCCACTTTTCATCACCTAGGAACTTCCCTCCCCCTCAATGCCATCCTCTTCTGAAAATGATCAACACAAATGAAAGTTCATTAGACTTTCATGTCGATATATCAACAGAACATTGTAGTAGAGAAAAACCTAATAGTGATACATTTCCACTGACACAAGTTAAAACAAAACAATTTGAATAATGAAATATCCTAAGCAAGTGTATTGATATCTGTCTTCTACCGTAGACAAGTAGACAACATGTCTGTCATCCGTTCATGAGGAGCTTCAGATAAATAAGAGTCTGAGTCAAGAAGAGCAACCACACATGCCAGATATTTGACCTCATTTTATGACAGCATTTCACTTGGCAGTAAAGGTAGTAACATAGAACCCGATAGAGAATGTATAAACTTATAGGGGCACATATGTCACAAGAGTTTCTAGTGAAAAGAGCAACATATTCATAAAACATGGAGTGCATTCAAAATTGAATCGTACAAGTTTATGATTTTACAGATACAAGCTTATTTTGATTTTTGAATCTACAAAAAGTATTGGTAGAACCAAATTAACAACGAGCAGACGCTTACAGGCTTCAATTATTCCAATCCAGAACATAATAGGTTGATGGAGTTGAAGACTAAAGGTATCAGCAAGAAACAATCTTATCCAGTGATCCTAATATATAACTAACTGCATTCTCAGACCAAAAGCCAGATTTATTCTGTACCAGCAACACTGAATTGTGATTCACCAAGGAGTAGCTCAATACTGTGGGTTCTTTCATTTATTTTCTAGCAGGCATAATTTTTTTCTTTTTCTTTTCAACATCAGGATGATTTCCATTAAGTTTCGAACTGTGAATACTAACTTATCCATTTGGCAAGAGGATAAGACTAAGGATGGTTAACTGAACAAACTAACCTTCAAGGTCTTCTTCTTCATATTCTTCTTCATCTCCTTCCTCTGCATTTTCCCCATACATGGCATTGAGGTAATCAACAGCAGACGTAGTAAACACCAGCTTCTGTGCATCAAGGATGTCGAACAGGTTGAGCGTCCTCGGCGTCAGCATCTTGAGCGTTCCAATATTCCTGCTGCTTAGCATGACGTTATCCGACACTTCCGTCATCAAGAACAGAGCCTTCTGCTTCGGGTCTAGTCCCCACCGTTGCATTGCCGCAATGAAATCCTTAGTCTTGGGCGCCTGGGCAAATTGCTCCTCGAAGTCCTCGACGACGAGGGCGTCTGCGGCAATGGCAGCGCTGGCGATGGCGGTGGAGATGGCGAGGCGCTTCTCCTTGCGGTTAATCTTAATGGACCAGTCGCGGGGCTTGGGGCCGAAGATGACGCCACCGCCAGGGCGGAGAGGAGTGCGCTGGGAGCCGCGGCGGGCTCGGCCCGTCTTCTTCTGGGAGTACGGTTTCTTGCCGCCACCCCGCACCTCACTGCGAGTTAAGGTGGAGGCCGTGCCTCGCCGCTTGTTCTGGCGGTCGGTGATGAGGGCTCGGTGAACGACGGCGCGGGCGGTGGAGGGAGCAGCAGAGCGGAGGTCGAGGGGGGCCTCGCCGACCTTCTCGCCAGAAAAGGAGAGGACAGGGAGTGTGGCGAGCTCGGAACGGACCACAAAGAGAGGGGATTTCTTGTAGGTTTTGGAGGGCGAGCAGGAGGAGAGGAAAAGAGAGGACTTGAAGCGAGCGCAGAGGGGAGATGAGAGGAAGAGGGAGGAGGAGGAGGAGAAGGAGAGGGAAGCAGATGCCGCTGCAATCGGCATCTTCGAGATGGAGTTGGAAGAGTTGTGGGTCGATGGGGGTAGACTTTCACAATTCGGAGAGGAGGCGAGAGGGGGAGCGAGCGAGCGACTAGAAGGGTGTGTTATCCGTTATCCACTGGCCACAATGCATACATTAACTGATTAACCTCTCCTCTTTTTCTTTTTTTCCCTACTCTGTCTATTTTCTACATTAAAACAATAAAAAAGTAATTGTCAAACTATTATTGACAGTTAACAACAGGAACTTTAGGATATTGGTCACATTCTAGATCAACGCACTAATATGATAGACCTTTTCTTTGTTTCGATTAAATAATTTTATAGTAATTAAATAGCTCTTAACAGACATAGAACTTCCTCCCGTTACATGTCGAATTGGGGATGCAAAATAAAAGGAAGGGCCGTACCATAATCTCTTTCTTTAGTTTATTCTCATTTCCTCCTTCCGTCCTACGTTTAGCTCGTTCCTTCTGGTTTTTCGAACTAACTAGTCTAACATAATTTAATTTAACTAAACTTTCACCTGAGAGAACGAAGACGAAATTAAGCTGCTAAACTCCAGCAATTTGTTAACCATATGGTCCATCAGCTTTTGAAGAAAAAGAAAAAGAAAAAGAAAACAGCTAGACAGCAAGATAACCTATGCAAATTATGAATACAAGATAAGCTACTAATTGGAAAAAAAAACATGTATGCTTATACTAATCTTGATATAAATTTACTCTT
This sequence comes from Typha angustifolia, assembly GCF_048772165.1. NCBI lineage: Eukaryota > Viridiplantae > Streptophyta > Magnoliopsida > Poales > Typhaceae > Typha > Typha angustifolia. The sequence continues at coordinate 103,573 of NC_133252.1, read as the reverse complement.
GACATTTTAATTTCCAGGAGTGTTACATTTGAATACATAATTGGACAGCTGACCAGGAATCAATGAAGTTTTACTTTCCCCTCTTCGTGAGGCAGCAGTGTTGTTCCTCATCATTTTTCCGGCGATAAGGAACAACCTTCCAGGAACTCCTCTCTATATGGGAATAATCTTGACATAGAATTGACTTTTTGAGTACCTGACATTATTGACAAGAAATACAAAGACAAGAAAAGGTAACCTAAACTATTTAGATGATTTTTGTCTTGAATTGTTTAGCCTGAGGTCCCCGGTCACCACCAAACGAGCTGCCCTTACCAGCTCTTCCTTGACCATAAACAGGACTGCTGCAGCGAAGACGCTCTGCACAATTTTTGTGCTCATTCCATTATACAGACCTGATAAACCTTCGTACCGTAACATCTTTGTAATTGCATCAAATGTGCCTGAACCCAGGAAAGAAGAAAAGAAAATGAAATACATCCAAAACTCAACGCTGTTGCTACCGCAATCATAATATGAGAGATAATGCAAAGAACAATCATGCTAGAGGCTGACAGCTGATCTGACCCTAGAATAATTATGCATCAAACACAAGCCAGCAAAGGTAGCCAGGTTTTCTAAATCTACTGAAATGTTTATCCAGAACTATTAGAAGAAAAGGCATAAGTTAAAGCACTTTATCAGCCACCCAGCTTTTTTATGAGTGAAAAAGTAAGCTATAGGTGAGATAAAATAAGCCACACTACATTGGAACTAAAATATTTGCATCAAATAGCAGATCTCATACCTTTATAGTGATGCCTTCTGTCACCATCAAGTCTTTGTTTCACCTGAAGCCGTGACTGCAAAATCAGTATCAGGCAATTGAGTTAGAATCAGACAATCAAAGGGAGAAGCATCTGAATGGCCAGGCTAAAAAGTTCTCACCTTGACAACTAAAAGAGGATATGTAACAACCGTTGCACCAAGTTTTGCAATAGCTCCGAGGAGAAAAATCTGAACAAGGATATTAGTAATAACAGGGCACATGAATGAGTTTGCCAAAATAAAAGTAGTATATTCCTATACCAAAAGCACTATAGAAACTTTTATCATGAGAAAACCCCCGTATTTTCCAGCGGTCAACTAATATTGTACCTTCTTGGAAGGAAAGCTATAGTAATTTACCTCCAGGGCAGTTAATCCATCAGCACCCTTCAAGTTTGAGGCACGTTTCTGTTTCAACTTCTTTAATAGAGTCTCATAGAGCATGAATTGGATGGCAGGGTTGCTAACCTGCAACGAAATAGTAAGAAAACCAACAACTTCCAGTAGGATATACAAAGCATAAACTCACCCTACCATTATCAGAGTTGGAATTACACCTTTCCAGAATCCCATAAGTCCAGCTTCATCATAGAGTTCCTGAACCTGAAAAGTGAAACCAACTAAACTAATGGAGGACACTTTGTAAAGCAAGTAATGATGCTACAGATGCATGCAACATATAATTGTCCCAAACACCGAGATTTAGTTCGTCATCCAAATCTTGCAGTGACACCAGAGAGAGCTGGCAATTCAGTAAAAGCTCCAAGAAAGAAGTGAATTTACAATATCTAAATCAAATTAGTCCATAGAAAGAACTTTCCTTTGCAAAACCATGCCAAACCAATGACCAAGGTAGCAATGAAGCAATGACTATTGAATATCAAAGAGAAAAATGATCAAAAAGTTTAAATAGCACAAAGTCAAATATTGTTTCAGATTTCAACCCATTAGGCACAAGGCAATATAGTTGGCCAATGTATTGAAAGGCGGCCATAAGCGGTCACCCCACCGCATAGTGCCTATGCGGAAGGTGGATACTAAAGTAGTCTAGTATTTTTAATATATAAAAATTAAAATAATTATATATAATATATAATATTAGTAATATATATATACTAAAATACCAAAACATGATTATAATTCACAACCATAATAACAAGAAGTTCACAATCATAACAAATAATATGATCAAAATCACAATTTTAGTGTTACAACTTAGAACTAAAAATTATCAATGCCTATAACCATTTCTCTTTGTAAGGTTTTTGGTAATTAACAAATGTGTACAAAATTATTTAAACGTGTTCATATTTTTATTGGTTAGTTCACTTTAGCATCTAATCCATTAGCTAACAGGGGGCCAAATGCCAAAGTGGGCTGCCCGGCACCAAGCACCAAGGCAGCCTGCCAAGATCACCATGTCAGTCCTCCCCATTCCCCACTGCAATGTTATTTTGCAGGGCAGCTGCCTTGAGCACCATTGAAAATATTGTGGCTGGCAGTAAAAGGGCATCCAAATAAATGATTCAAACTACATCTTCTATTGGGCAAACATACATTGGTCACCTGTAGCACCTTAGAGCTGTACTCTTGATTTCCTATAAATTCAAAAGAGCATGAAAATGGTCCAAACTAATCCTAAATGATTCAACTAATACTGAGACAAGAAAAAAGAGCAGCAGCAGCCCTTCTACTAATACACAAGAAGGCTTCAACTAATACTCGAGAAGGCTTCGGCCTCTATTAGAATAGTGGTGCTGGTGGTAGTTGGGGGTTCTCCTTCTACTGGTGTTTCAGCAGCAGCCCTTTTACTTGTCGTAGCTCACATGGTGGTCATAGCTGAGGAAGGACTCGCTCTGATTTCACTGTCGTAGTTTACGGTGGGGGTGATGGGGTGAGCTAGGCTTGTAGTGAAGCTGGGCTGATGTAGGTTGTGGTGAGGTCTGGTGGAGGGGATCAAGGGTAGCTGATGGAGGTGCTCGGTGTGGGAAGCTTGCAGGTGAACTAGGCTTGCGGGTGGAAAGCTGAGGAAGCTAGCTTGCAATGATTGTGGGTGTGTCGTGGTTTGCAGTGGGGGTGATGGGGTGAGCTAGTCTGGCGGTGAAGTTGGGCTGATGTGGGTTGTGGTGAGGTCTGGTGGAGGGGATCGAGTGCAGCTGATGGAGGTGTTCAGTGTGGGAAGCTTGCAGGTGAGCTGGGGTTGCTGGTGAAGGGTTGAGGAAGCTGGGCTGCGGTGGTTGCAGTTGAAGATGGAGAGTGATTGCGTGAGCTGTGATTGGAGAGGGCTGTGGTGGTTGCAGTTGAAGATGGAGAGTGATTGCGTGAGCTGTGATTGGAGAGGGCTGCGGTTGTTGTGCGATTAGCTTGGGTGAGCTGATGTTGAGGGAGTAGCTAGCTGAGGTTGACATGAGGTGAAAGAGAGAGAGATAGAGAGTGGGGGAAGAAGACAGTGAGGAAGAGGGTCAGGTGGTGGCAACGATATGGGCGCCACAATTGTTAAAAGAGTTTAGTGAGAGAGATGAAGAAAATTAGGGCAATTCTATTCGTGCTTTCTTTGGGTGCTTACCATTGGCTATCCAAGCTTAGATGACTTGCCCTCCAAGTAAAGCTGAAATGAACTAGACTAGACTCAACCTAACACACCAAGTAGTGAAATACATGACTCAACTAGATTAAGTGTAGAAATAGAAATAGACTCATGACAAAACCAGCCAAATCTGAGCTGGTTCACAACAACTAATCCTAAATGTAACATCCCTAATAATAATAATAATAATATTAATAATAATAAAATTGGGTGAGCACTGAGTTTAAGCACGCAAATGCGCTCCTTTCCTCTCTTCCCTTCTCACTCTTTTTCCTTTTCTCCTTCTTTCCTTATTTTTCTTTTTCTTCCTTCTCCACGCCTGCAGTTGCCGTTAGCCCTTTTGGGATGCCGTCGTGCTGGAGCATCGCCAAGCCCGCCAACCCCTAGAATCAAAGCATCGAAGTTACCATATTCTTTAGGTAAGTTTAATTTAAAATTCATTAGATAGATTGTTCTTCTACGACCTTTCCTCCTCTTGGTTCCGCTGGAAATTCAATTAGCTGGCGGCCTCGTGCCTCGCCGACCCCGTTAGCTTCCTTTTCCTTTTTTTTTTTTTTTGCTGATGGTGCCCTTTGTGGACTATCCCGTGCCCCGGTGGAGGCTACACGTGGTAGCCTCCCCTTAGCGATTTTCAAGCTGGTTTTCGGCCATCTCGATTAGTGTCGCCCTTCTCCGTGCAGTGGAAAAGCTTCTCTTCCTCGCAGGGATGCCATTGATGGCATTCTTTGGAGACCTCGTGGCCAGAGCCGCTACGCAACCCATCGCCTTGGCCGCCTCTAGCGGCTACACTCCCCCTTAGCTAGAGGGAGGGTGATGGTGGGGTTGGTTGAGGCTGCTGGTAGCTTCCCCTCCCCATTGTTCAAGCATTTGGTTGCACTATGGGTGGCCGTTAGCCCGTCCGCCGACGAGGTTAGGCCAGCGTGCCGACCCAGCTGTTGGTGGCGATGCTCGCCGACAGCACCTTCCATTCTCTTTTTCATCTAGGATGGGTCAAGTAGAGGGGAGGTTGGTTGGGGTGGACCAAGCCATACCTTTATGGGCTGTGGCCTAGCTCGAGGCTGGTTGGGTGGGTCGAGCCTTGCCTTGGTGGGATTAGGCCTAGCCTGAGGTTGCTTGGGTGGGTCGAGCCCTGCCTTGATGGGCTGCAGCCCAGCTTGAGGTTGCTTAGGTGGGCTACAGCCTAATCTAAGTGGGAGTTTGCGTTGGGTGTTGGGTGTTGGGTTTGGGCTGGGTGCAGCCCAGCCCATGTGGTTGTGGGTTGGGCTTTCTTTTTTATTTGGGCCTAGGACTGATTGGCCCATGTGTTTTTAATTATTTTTTAAATTGTGGTAAAGTATTTTTATCTTTTTTATTTAATGATCATTGTCAACTCAAGCTTTAATTAACTTTTTTTAGGATAGCTTGCTAATTATAATAATTATTGCAAATCAATTTTAATGAATTAGACTGTGGCCTTTGAGTATCATTGTTAATTGCTCCTAAATAAGAATTAGCTCTAAGTAGAGTTTAGCATGGTCAATTATGATTTTGGTTAAATTAATTGTAACAAAGGAGTTAGTGATCAAACCATATTAATTGCTCCTAAAAGGAGAATTAATACAGTTCAATATAAAGTTAGGGTATTAAGCAAATTACACTATTTACCGAAGCTTATTAATTAAATGTTGACTAAGTGAATTACTGTAAATTAATAATAATGAAGTGAATTAAGGTAAATCGTTTCAATTGTGTTTAATAACGCATTAAGCCTTGGTATAGTTGTGCCAGTCTTACATGACTAATAAATGGACACACCCAAGACTATAGTGGATGTCAGTAAGATTATATAATTAATTAATGAGATATTTGTGCTTATTTTTTTATTACTTTTCTTATCAAAGTGGACTCTGTACCCAATGAAGATGATCCCGTGGCGCAATTGCAAGAAAGCGATATCAGGCAAGTGAAGTTTCTATAATCTAGGAGTAATATAAAGAATGAAATAACTTACCTTATGATATTATCATATTTATATCATGCATGTGCATATATTTTTTTACTGTTATTATTGCACGTTGTGCATATTAATTTTATTTTGCTATTCCGTTAAATTTTGCGTATCATAATTTCTACGCATATTTATTAGACATAATCATATGTATTAACACGTAATACATGATAACAATTAAGTTCCATTATGCTTACTGTGCTGTATAATATCATGTCATTTACACACGTGCATGACTATAAAGAGATGACTACTGCATCTCGACAGTAACCAATACCTCCCCAGCGAGGGTTAAAAACAAGGGATATTATTATATTTATATATTAGGGCCCATGCTTGAAATCTCAATCTATTGATCACAAACAGTCAGATAGCTATTTTGCCGGACAATGGACAATTTACTATCGATCGACGAGAGATACCTTTTAGGATATTGAAGATAAAGAGAGAAGAGTAAGATGACATATATCTAGCGGTACTTGATGACACATGATGAGGGCATCCGTGAGTGACAGCTCATAATTTTTGCACTGTAATACGATAATGTGGAATTAAGAATAGTGGTATCAATGTGCAATACTAACCTATGTGATGGACTTCCGATTGGCGTCCTTAGTCTACGATGGCGGACAATCAATCATGCTGTTTATCGGGTGACGGGCTGGTTAGTTACCGCTAAAATCTACCCTCCCTTATGGGTTTGGTCGGGTGTGAGTGTTAATATCGCCTTCGGGTGTAGCTCTACATGAGCTTAAATTACAGATTTAATAGTTTGAGATGATGTATATCATTTGGTGTAGTGTTGACATAGCCTATGCATGATAGATTATTGATTACTAAGTATAAGGTATTAATGCATTGATTTGATCATGATACACATTTATATTCAATTATTATTGCATCATTGGTTATACTACTTGTAGACTGTAGAAGTACTTGCTGGACTTTATATTCACCATCTTTTGATGAAAAAACTTTCAAATTTGTAGATAGCCTCGAGCCCGTGAAAATTCTAGAGAAGACTAATTTATAGTTTTCTTTTTATTTATTTTATTCTTGTAAACTTAAGCTTGATAGCTTGTCGCTATAGCCCACATTAGGATCTATTTGTGGATATATATTTTTAGAGTTGTTGTGGCCTTTGGTGTTATAGGCTTTTTTTGTTTGTATTATTTGTGAAAATGTGAGTTTTTCTCTTGTATATTGTTTAAACCATTGACCAACAAGTCACGTAATAACCATGTGAATTCTATCCATGGTTCCTAGTTTCGGTCGATCACGAGTGAGATCGGCCAAAACAGATCGGGATCGGCCGAAACGGGTCGGGATCGGCCATAGCCAATCCTGGCTGAATGATTGGTTTCGGTCGGGTATCGACTGGATCGGTCGATACTTGATTCGTTTCGGGTTGGGATCGGCCGTATCGGCCGATCCCGCCTGAGACAAGCATGGGTAAGAGAGAAAGAAAGGGGAAAGAGAGAGAGAAAGAGAGGGAAAGAGAGGGAGGAAGAGAGGGAGGGAAAAAGAGAGAAAGAGAGAGATGGAGCAAGAAAGGGAAAGAAAGAGAAGGAGAAAGAGAGAGAAAAAGAGAGGGAAAGAGAGAGAGAGATAGAGTTTGTAGGTTGCAGCAATAAGAAGGAGGGGGAAGAAGAGAGAGAGAGGAAGAGGAGAGAGAGAGACATGGAGAGAAAATAAAAATTAAAAAACTATGTTAAAGAGAGAAAGAGGTCGTAGTCGGTGAGGGAGAGAGAGTTTTTAAGGGAGAGAGTTAGTAGGAGAGATAGTTAATTAGGGAGAGAGTTTGATAAGAGAGAGTTAGTGGGAGAAAGTTTAATAAGAGAGAGTTAGTGAGAGAGAGAGTGAGTGGTAGAAAGGGAGAGAAATAGAAATTGAGAAAATAATATTTATTTTTTAGTTTTTAGACTTTATATATGAATAATTTATATTTATATCTTATTATTATTTTTCTAAAAAATTTTAAAAAAATTGTATTTTAAAAATTATTTTAAAATACAGGCCGATACAGATAACCGATACTGTCAATACCGCCGATACGGCCGATACGTATCGTTTTTTCAGACGGCCGATCCCGATCCCGATCCCGATTCCGATACTTGGAACCTTGGTTCTAACCACGCGAAGGGTACGTGTATTTGATAACGGGTGTTACACTAATGATTCAACTAATACTAAGACAAGAAAAAAGAAAAAGAAGAAAAGGGTACAAACATAAGAGCAAGGACTGTTGCTATTGATAGTTTGGCTACCAAAACAAGCAGGTGACACAAATTTCAGGATAAGAGCAAGAAGGGAAGAGTGTAATGCAAGAAAACAGAGCCAGATTGGTCAGCTAATATCAAAACCATGCAGCCAAATAAGAAGCCAAAAGAAAATGTCACTTCATTCTCACAAACAGGTGGTGTGCATACTGCACAGTAAACAGCTCTAATGTTGGTTAGAAAAACAGAATACAGAGAGATGAATCAAAGAAAAGCCACAAAGAAGGTTCGGCAACCTTTGTTAAAGAAAGAGGAATAGCCAGGTAAAGGAGAAATAAATGATTGTTACCTGTTGTCACTTGGTCATCAGATATTTTTGCTTAAGTACAGAAACTCTTAAGAATAAGCATGTGCATCTGATAATTACACGAAGACAACTGATGAAATATGCAGAGGTCAGTTATGGCTTAAGCCCAAGTTAGTAATATAGGATAGATGTGGTAACTGGTAAACATAAGATGAGAAAATGTTCACACATGTATTCATTCTAATACTTTCTTTATGTGCAAACATTGTTCAAAAAAATCTGTAAATAAAAAACTACCATTAATGACTAGATGATCCTAATAATAATGCTTTGAAAGATCTTTATTCTCAATACTCGAGACAAGTTACTATATTCTGCCTCAGCATATATAATCTAGATATGTAAAAGTGGAGCAATACGTACAACATGGCTAGCTCTGTAAGGAGCATTCTCAGTAACTGCAGATTGTATGGCTTCATGTGAAGCACATGGTGAGCCATGACTAGGCAGTGTCTTGTTTGCCTTTCTGTGTGCCTGCCAGGTGAAGAAACGCATGGTATCATGTTAGCAAGCAAAACCAAACTTGGGAGAAATAATAATTTCCATTTTCCATGAAATATCAACTTAAGAGAGCACACATTATGTTTTTGAAAAGTGTGTTGGAAAATGACAACATACTGGTTTTATACCTGCAGACGTGTAACTACTACCCAGATAGGATTTGTTAGCAGCACATTTACACATCTGCACACAGAGAGAAAGGGGCCAATTTAGTAGCATGCCGGGTAAGCTGGGATGTGAAACACCTATCCATCCTGGTTACCTGCCTTAAATGTTTAGAAGTTCTAATCTATGTACCAACGTGAGCCAATATTTCTGATGTAGTTATGATAACATAAAAAAATTATTTGGTACATAGAGAATAAGAATTTTTGATATCCAACCCACTGAGAACAATCAGAAATATAAGAAAACTAACCGTGTTACTTACCCAGATAGTGCAGCAACAGAGAGTGATTCCAACATGCCAACAGATCCATCGCCAATTCCTTTCTTCCAACGATCAAGAGCAGCAGTTTCTGCCCTGTTCCGAAATATTTGGTAGAAATAGTAATATACGCCCTACATCAAATATTGTTACAAATTTTTGAGGAAGTCCACCAGCCTGGTATTAAGTTTAAGTCCATTACCAGTAACATGCTGTAAAATTACTGCAACACTACAAGACAATTGCAGAAGAAAAATTAGACAATTCAAGTAGAGAACACGATTACTCCATCCCGCTTACTTTCACAAATAAACCAAGTCATACATTGTCTAATTAATAGACGCAAATAACACTACTGACTGAAATCAAAGTATTTCATCGTGTGTTTGGGAGTATAATGAAGTTTGATAATTGATGAATGGAAAAATTTATTTACCCACCCAGGAGGATCAACGTTGATGTTCTATATTGGCTAAAACAAAATGAAAATCGGCATAACTATTGATAAGACTCTAAATATAACGTGGAAAAAAATTTAGGGCAATTGACCAGGCTGCAAGCTAGTGAGATCCAAACAGTTCCAACCTATCGCTACCAAGATGTAATGGAGCAGGCACACGGCACGAGAAACTTGTAATTAAAATAAGAATAAAAATGGAGAAAGAGAGAGGGTAGGGCACGTGCGCACGTCAGGAGCAAAAGATTACACACTCACCTGTGACGCCGCCGTGCCGCCCAGCGACGGCATTAACCCACCGTACAGCCGTTCCCATCCCTCATGCTTCACCACCTAATTACCAGCAGTTTGGTTTAGAAAGAAGAGAAATAAATCATATACGAATCAATAAATAATATCGAGGTCGGAGTAGAAAGCAAGTGCAAGAGAGAGACCATGTACATCTGCCGCATGGTTCCATCTTTGGAGCTGGACTTGGACGGATCGCGTTCTGTCTGTTGACGAGTATTGACCTGTATGCGTGTGCGATCCAGGCGATGTTAGATTCTCGTCGATCACTGGCTAATTTATATATAAAAAAAAAAACAAAGAGGGGGGCGGGGAGGGGGGGTGGGGGGGGAGCAAACTAAGCTATTCCTTTCCTTTTGCCTTCTTTTCCCCCTTCGAAACAAAGGTAAAGCGTAGAGAAGGAAGCGTAGGGTTTAGATCCGTACGGTTTGGAGTGGGTAGGTGAGGAGCTGAGCGATGATCCCTCCTGCCGCGCCGGCCAAGCCGTTGATCAAAGCATCCGACATCCCTTACTCACCACCTCACGGACCAAGAAGAAGAAAGAAATAGAGAGAGAGAGATATATATATAACGAGGAAGGGAAGCAACAACTCTTCCTCTTCTTCCTTTGCGAGAGAGAGAGAGAGAGAGAGAGAGAGAGAGAGCAGTTACAATAGTAAAGAGGAGGAAGAAGGAGACGAGAAGCGAAGTTGGTTGGATTGTAAGAGACGGAAGCAAGAAAGGAATTATTAATTATTTGTTTCGAACGAAGAAAAGAAAAGGAAAAAAAAAAAACGTTTTATAGGGGAATATCTCCTGTTTGGCTGTAGCGTGGAATACGTCAGACTCACTCGATTAGCGAAACCATACGTCCAAACTGATTGGACCGCAGGTGAAGGAGTGCTTCTCGACCGTGTCTAGGCCCAAGGGGACTCGTAAGTTCCGGCCTGAACCCAGTAAGGACCCAACTTGTTTTTCAACGATGGAATCTGCCCCATCGAAAAGTACGTGTGGACCAGGGCAAAGACTGAGCATTAAAGCTCTCGTAAGCCACCTCTATCTGCCTCGTCTGGAAACAACATAACCGCGTTCGGAGGTGCACCAGAGCGGCCGCGTCAGGTAGCCCACTGGGCAGTCCACTACGCCAACAGCTATGCCATACGTATTAAGCCACCGTCTGCACCCAGAAGATCGAACCAAACAACTTGGAAGCCTCCGGTGGGTGGTTGGCTCAAGCTCAACACCGACACCGACGGAGTTTTGTGCCTCGCAGATACCAGGGAGGTGGGTAAGCCATCTTCCGAGCGGGCCACAGAGAAATGCTTTAGTCAACCTGGAAATTTATCTCAATAGTTTAGCGCTGCTCTCTAAAGCCTGGACCTCAGAGCAATTCCAACATGCTACAAACTCATCCTAGAGACCGACTGCTTGGAGTAAGTCAAAATCCTATGCAAAGAGACAACTAGTCCTTAGGGAATTAGAAATTTGGCAACGAATGTCTTTCCCTGCTTCAGTCGGTGAGGCTATCGAGATCTCCAATATGTTTAGGGAAGAAATCATGTAGTCGATTGGGCGGCAAAGCAGAATAGAGATTCCTTCCGAGGTTGTTTTGTAGGGATTAATGGACCCATCCCCCGAACTTGTATAACTTGTCACCGTCACCATTCATTTGACCTGACCGACGTTGTGGTTTTGCTTTTAAGATTGCATTACATTGGACCATTTACGGTTGAGAGTCTTCAATAAAGTTTGGATGAGACTTTGGATATCCTTTCAGCTTTGTAGATTATTTGGATCATGGATGCAACACTAGTAGATAGATATATATATATATAGTATGGCACGGTGCCCGAGGAAATAAACTTGTTTTGGGCCGTCTGACCCGAACCAAGGATTGTTAAGGCCATGTGGGCGACTTAGGTGGGTCCGAGCCCCGCCCATTGACGTAGAGGTGAGATTGGAGTCAGAGGCGATCCAGGACAAAACCTCGCCGATCGGATCGGTGGCACAAACAGCTTCCCCTCGGTTCCCGACAACAGCGCTCAGCGGCAGCACCGATTCCTGTCTCTCCTTCTTTTTCCCTCGGTTTTCCAAAGAGGTAACTACTACTGCTACTGGTACCATGGACGCCGCGAGCTAGGGTTTCTATTCGATCTCCATGTGCTTGGTGTTGTCGAATTGGGCAATCTCTTTTCGATTTCCTGCTTCTTATGTTGTATGCTTGATTCATTCACAGGTGGATATGGAGGCGGTGTATCATGAGAAGCAGAGGTTGCAGTTCTGCCTGTTACACGCGCTCAATAATCTTATGCAGGTAATGATTTTGCCAATCTGATGTACCGCACCTTATCCCTTTTCTATTCTATATTCAGTCAGTTATTTGAGAATTAATTGTCACTGACATAATAAGCAAGATAGCTGCTATACACTATGCTTTGCTTCTCCTCCGCCAACCCCCCCTATGTTACTTTCTACTGGAGTTCCCTTAAAAGGGTTTGCTACTTTGATGAAGGAAATTTTTTTCTCTCGCATGCACTTTATCAATAATAAATTGGAATTCCTGCTATTCATCTTAGACCTTTCTGAGACCTTTTCCTATATTAGTTGGTATTAGAAAGTTTCACTTGACACATGCTATATCGATCTATATGTTGTTTAAAGAAAGTCGAGAATTCAAATATGAGCCTCTGCCTTCAGTACTAAGCAGGATAGAAAATTATATCTCGGTCATGCAAATACCTTCGTAGTTTCTGTTTCTCTTGTTAACTTTTGTGATCAGTTAAAAAAAGAAAAAAAGAAAAAAACTTTTGTGGTCAGTTTGTTAGAGCTTATCTTTTTGATTAGTGCTGTCATATTGTGGTTGACATAGTTCAATAATAATGTTTTGGATCAGGAAAAGGACTCTTTCACTCGAGCTGATCTAGATGCTGTTGCAGACAAACTTGTTCTTAATGATCCTAATAAAGACCAGTGGACTCCTCTATCGTTTATCTTTAAACCTCACCACAATAGATTGACTGGAAATTATGATGTAAATGTACTTATCGCAGCACTAGAGGCCAGAAGGAAAAAAGTAGTTTGGCATGATCGCCGAAGTGGAGCTTCTTCAATTAACTTGAATGCAGAAAAATTGCTGGGTATAATGCTTAATGTACCTGTCAGAAGGTACAATGGACTTTGGAAAGGTAGGCATTGGGTCGCATTACGGATCATTGATGGTGTGTGGTATAACTTGGACAGTGATATGGCTGCACCCATACAATTTGAGGACAAGGAAGAAGTTACTGCGTTCTTAGATGATATAATCAGTCAAGGTGGAGAAATCTTAATTATTTTGCATGATGAGCAAGAACTAATTCCAAACTCAGTTTTTTGAAGGTACAATTCCTTTGAGAATGTTTTGATGCTCATGGTGCATTCTTGGAGTAAATTAGAAGGCCTATTGTGGGCGATTTGTCTGTTGGGTGTGTTCATTCATAGCTGCCGCCTGTTGTTGCTGCTTGATTCAAGCTGTCCCTAGGTATCTATGGTAACAGTGTCAATTGATTTTTATGAAGTCCCTTGACGAGATCAAAGGTGGGCAGCTAGGGAGGACTTAGTAAGATGATAAGTGTAGGTGCTCTTGCCTTAACCATCTCTCTTTCTTCAAAGACAGCATTTGTGAAGACTGAGCTACTGGCCTTTTCATAGAGGAAAAGATGGCTGGTGGCAGTGGAATTCTTTCTTGTATATAGGCTTTCCTGTTCCTTGATACCTACCTCCTGAAACAGTTCGTTTTCTGCAGAAGATTATGGAGAAAATATCTTCTCTGGCATAACTTTGTGCCATAAAAATTGCTTTCCATTTTAATTGTGCACTCTTATAGAATGTGGAGTTAATGTAAGATGTTTATAAATTTTGCCTGGTTACGTGTTTAGAGGATCATGCTTGTTCTTTGGTTAGTTTAGTTCAACTTGCTTAAGTGATAGTATGCTTGTAAATCTTTTATTTATTTATTTTATCTTTTATATGACAAAAAGTCCTTATCCCTGTTTCATCGGAACATAACAAAGTTGCTTGTAAAGCTTGTGTTTCTGTATATGTTGCTATTCTGCAATAATATTTTTGTTTGCTGATTATTACCAAGTCCTTGCATAAGTTTTCGTACACAGTATTGAACACAGATAACTCATAACAGTCAAGCTCCAATACTTGAACATAAATGTATAGCACAACGTGGGAGTTAAATGCTTCGTAGGCCTTTCAGATTTCGTGGGCCTCTAGGACGAAAGGGAAATGCGGGTCAATTTCCCCAATTTGCCACTTGAGTTTGCCGCCAAAAATTCTTAGCTTCTCATCCGCGAGGATTTGGGTAAGTGTTTGGGATTAGGCATCGAAGCAACCAGCGGTCTAACGGGGATGGACATGGAGAAGGACATCCCATATCCCGAAGAGCTCGAGTGGCTCGATAGCAATGGCCTTGTCCCTGAAGAGGAAGGAGAAGGCAACTAACACGATTACTTCGTGGAAGAAGATCTTGGAGCAGATCAAGATGACCCTTTAGAGGAGATACCTCAACGCATAATCTCAGGTTATTACACATCCAAACTTATTCGTCCGCATCTCCTCAATTCGCTGAGCTTTTCTTTTACCCCTGATTAGATCCTCCCATAGCTCGGGAGAACCAGATCAACAAGAAATGGATCTGGTCAGAAGAAACAAGGATAGAGAAGATTCTAGGGTGCTTCCTTGCGAGTAGGAAGGCGGAACTAAGAGGAGAGCTTTGCACGGTGATATTCTGATGAGGATGGGCTCCATTACTCACCTCCGTCAAAGGATGTGGCTGTTGATGTGGCTTCTGAGGCGGATGCCTCTAAGGAGAAGATCATCTCAAGCTTCGCTTCGGGGATTGAGGGAGAGTTTACTTCAGTGACTGGGCCTAGCAGAGAGGGTTTATGCTAAGACGAGCTCAAGGGAGATGGCTGGAGGACAGAGCAAGTTTGTGACGGAAAGACCAACCCGTGGTGAGTTTTATGAAATTTTTTTTTTAAATCTTTTCTCATTAGCTTGCTATTATTGTTCTCTCTAGCTGTGTCTTAGTTTGTTGTTTCTGGTTTCATACTTTAACCTTTTGGGTTCAGAGTGCTATAAACATCCAGGAGACTAGGATGGTAATTCCTTTATTGTCCTCAGCAAACATTAAGCGCATCTGGTCTTCCTCTTTTCAGTCATATTTCATTGAAATTTAAACCAATTAACCTCCGTCACGGAGATTAACAACATCACAAAGAAAAATTCTATAGTATCACAGTACAGAATATCTACACCCTAATAACAAAATCACACAAAAAAGACCACTGCAGAGTGAGTCAAACGAACTATCACCATCCAGAACCTTACATCCAACAATAAATCATAACAAAATATATCAGTACGCAGTTCCAAATTAACAACATTCACTGAAAAAAAACCAAACTCGGGCAACAAAAGTTAATAGCGATCCAGAGCCAATATGTAAGGTCAACAATCATCCAGAATCACAAGGTCTTCTAAACCAGTGCTTGGCCCTCCCCGTAGCAGCTTCCCCTTTGGATTCCTACCTATAAAAAAAGAAGAGAAGATTTTGTGAGATAGCTCCTTCTAAGTTTTAGAACAGTTTTAAAAGTTATATTATTTGTTTAAAGACAAATACTCCGAATCATAGTAGCAAGGCAAATTGATCACCACTTTTTCGTACCTTTACTCAGAATTTTTTCTTGCCTCAGGAACCAATCTTTCACATGCTTAGTATTTTTTTGACTTCCAAAAATACTAATCATCCTCTTAGGAATTTTTTTTTTACATATCCACACCTGAGGAAAGTATGCTCCACATTCTCATCTTTGTGACGTGCATCTATGATTTTCATTAGTTTGTTTAGAAGCTTCTTGAAACAGCCTTTGAACTCAACTGATAATTTACTGCAACATACTTCTAAGTATCCTGTTATTCTTTTGCTTAATCAAACTACCAATTAGCTTCCTAACGGATATGCAGAGGGATCTGAAAATTCCTCATAGATTTATTTAGTGCGTAAGGAGAACTCCCACTTGTGTCAAAATAGAACCTCAATAGTAAAATCTCCTATTCAACCAGAATAAAATGGAACAAAAAAATGTGATCTACTGTAAGATTCATGATTTTTATTCTATAATAAGATACTTGTAATCCAATACACAATATGAATATTACCTTTCACAATATTTGGTCCAACGATGTCCATGCCGACATGCCCGTGTTGGTTGGCAGTTACCGTGCTGGCGACCTCCTAGCAGCTTTGCCGCTTGCTTGTTTGAATAGTTTGTGATATTTATAGGATTCATACTTTTGTTCAATTAATGATTTGTCGTGTTGTAAACTGGTAAGCTTTAGAATTTTCGGACTGGTCTATTCTTATTTTCTTTATTTTTTTCTTTTTATCTCTGTTATTCATTTGAAATATTGTTTCTTCTTACTTCTCTAATAATCATAGACTTGTTCTCAACTCTGAAATTCGTTCATGGCAGGCTCAGGTATATCTGCAAAGAGGAAGGATTCAAGACAAGTACAATTGTCCTTTCTGCACTTGCTGAAAATACTGGTTTGTTTTGATATTTTTCCTTTTATTAACAAGTCATAATTCTTATGTTGCCTGTGTGGGATATTGTTTTTTTGCTGGATATGAAGTAGGCAAATTGGACACCATATAAAGTATGGTTTACTTGAATAAAATATATTCACTATATTTACTGATTCAAGTTGAATGGGTATCCAGTGGATGTCGTCATTTTGACATACTGATTAAGTGTTCTGTATCAGATTTCTTTTATTGTGAGATTTTTATGTCTTCAGATAAACAAAACTTGCTTGAGGTAGTTGTGTCTCTTTTGACTTTCAAGCATTATCTGAGAAATTTTGCTAGAGTGAAACCCTAAGTATCAGACTTGTTCTTAAATCTTAATCTATTATGATGCTATATCAATTATGTTGATATGCCTCATTCAGAATGTAGATAAAGGAGAAGTTTGTTAGGATATGCAATTCCCTTTCTCTGTCATGTCCATCGAGTTTGTATATTTATGAGAATGGCTGACAAGTTATGCATCTCTAAGCAGTAAGTCTTGCTAAGGTGACGGTAAGACAGTACTCTGCACACAAAAATTCTGATAATGGTTATCACTGACTCAATTAAGATCGGTATCAACCTTATTTATATTTCACATGCTTTTAATATGGTTCCTTCTGACTTTTAACTTCGTTCAATATCTTTCAGGTGGCATTGCATTTATTTTCAGAGAGAGAAAAGGATAAGCTGGCTCAGCTTGTTGACACTATGTTTTTTTATTGTATAACATATACCATTTCAAAAATTGAGCCTCCAGAGAGAATGCAAGGATATGGGGCATCTCCTGATGCTCCTCCACTTTCTCTTGATCCCCAGTCAACGACTTTGTTAACTTTAAGGTTCTTCCGCAATCCATCTATTTTGTCTTCAATTAATAGTATGCACATTTTGATAGGGTCACATCATAATAACAGGACTATCAAGCTGAACATTTTAGGCTCTCTTTTAGCCATGAAGAGGGTCTTATTGCATGTGGTGAGATATGGCAACTTCTCTACATGATAACTTGTTGTCCTTTGCCTGGGTTCTCGCATTCTTTTTGTGTTTTTTTTTTTGGTAAAAAGTATTCTTTACATCAAAAATAGGTACAAACTATTGGGTATCCCTTCTCTACATTTCCTTTGCCTAGGTTCTCGCATTCTTTTTTTTCTCTCTTTTGACCATGAAAGTATCTACCTTAATTCTCTGGTATATTACTGTCTCCTCACTTTGGTTAAGCCTCCACTTTTAAGATCCTAAAACAACCTCATTCCAACTAATTTGTTCTGACTATTCATTAAATACATTATGGACTATTCAGTTTAATAACCCATATCATGTTATAAACTATTAACTCGGGGCTTACCTTATTTTCTTGACTATTTTCTTAGACAAGCAAGATCATAGCCCATTTGAATTAGGATACACGCTTGGATAAACTAATGGCCGTACCCTGCTGCGTCTCTAGAAATATGATGTCATATTGCCATTTGACTTTACAGGTCGAGAAGCAGAGAATTATCCGAGATACGCATTCATGCGAGACGAACTATAACCGACAAGCTTCAGATGCAATATCAAAAGATAAATTCTCAAATTTTCGAGGCCAAATTAACATAGAGATTCGTGATAACAATTGAAGAGTACAAGGTAAGCAGCATACTTAATCATCGGAGCAAAGACAGGATTGAGTTTAAATTGTGGTGTCTCCTTGATTAATAGGAGAAAGAGCTGTGAGACAGATTGCGTGTTTTTTTTTTTTGGAGAGAGGGGGGGGTGGGGGTGGGGGGAGGGGATGGGGCGGGGGTTTCCCGTCTCTCTCTCACAGAGGTATTTGTAATTAAAAACTTCATTTCTGGGCAAAGAGACCTCCGAATCCACCGGATTTCTTGGGGGGAACAGAGACAGAAGTGGTGGACTTCCTGCCGTTGGTCTCCTCTACCTTTTTGAGGATCGGATCGGTTTCCAGGAGCTGGTCTTCCTTCTGCAGTGCCCCAAGAATCCAATCAAACGGCCCCTTCTCCTCCTCTTTCTGGGTAAGCCCACCAACTTTCTTTGTCGCCGCCGTCACTGCAAACGGCCTACGGGTTGCAAGTGCTGCGCCAAAACCCATGCCTAACGATGCCATCTCTTCACTTCTCTACTCGCCCTTGGACTTGTGGCGTTCTAAAAGATCGAGGAAGATTGATATGTATATCAGCAGGCAGCAGTCATCAGTTATGAGGGCACGAGTCATCCACAAGTGTCTTATCCGAACCGTGAGTTCGTAGTATTAATTTGTATTACTCCACGGGAAAGCCAGGATTTTATGCGGTCGTGGTTCAGATGGCCTCATCTATTGCCTGCTCCACCTCCAGGTCAGATATCTGCCGCGTTGCACAACAAGGGGCCGTCTATCAACGTGGACGGCAAGCCTTGTTGCATCATCAAATTTAAGTCCACTAAAATTGAGAATTTCTCATCACATTTATCCCTTCTACTTTCTAGTCGGTCGAATTCTTGTACAAATAAACTATTGTAAGATGACGTTCCTCTACTCCACCTAATTTCCGCCTCCTCCCCTGTTAATGAACAACGAACCAAGGCTTGAGAGATAAATGGAGAGAAGTAAAGATGATGCCAACAAGTCACATGATTAGTGGGCTGAGACCATTATACTGATTGAAATATTTTGTCTATAATCCAAAAAGAAAAATGAAAATAACCTGTCACACTCAAGCAGTAGATGTTGTGATCTCTCTTTCTTATACAGGGTCGACACATGTACCATCATAAAGCATCAGATATTCAAATTACAGACACAATGAAAGAAACTTAAACTCGAGACATCTGATTCTCATTTTTCAAAGGGCATCTCGAGCTGCGATCCTGCAAGTGATTGCATCAGATAATGAAGATGTTGCCAACTCCTGGGAAGATATTTTGTAATGCTGAAGAAAACAATGCAACGATCACTACATTTAGGAAAGAAAAAATAAAGCACATTGTGAAAGTTGGAATGATATCCATACCTTTAGAATCTGCACACGGTTAGCTCTTCCTTCCAATTCTACCAAATCAATCTCTTTCCCATTAATGAGCTTCTCCACGTTTTTCATCTTACAAGGAAGAATCACACTCAATATACCATTTGACTTTGTAACTTTAACAACTCAAGCTATTATGAGTGTAAGCAAACTTGAATTGTCTTGTCAAATTATACAGGGAAGAGAGGAGTGGTAACTCTATTTTGAAGGTGAACTGCTTTGAGCACTGAGTACCATAAATTTATGTACTTACAAAAAACATAAATTTTCTACTTTCACTAACATTAAAGAAAAAGGCTTCACAACCATTCCAGTTTACTAGTGAGGCCTTGTCTCAATTAAAATTTTCAGCTAGCGGAGTCCCATATATGCAATTAGACTATCTTATGCTACAGTAGCTCAAGCATCAAATATGCAATATGCAGGACAAATATATACAAGCTAATTTCCCCCCCTTCGGTGGCTGTTTCAAATTGATTCAAAAAGCACGAGCAGCTCAAGCATTTTTGTGCTTTCTAATTGTTAAGAGTCTTGTTTCCACATCATTTATATTTTAGAGCTTCACAAGAAATGCGATTCAGGAAGAATGCAACATCAACCTTCTATATAAGACATGCAATTGAGGAACTTGATATAATTATTGAATATTGATTACTAGAGAATTTTACCTCATCAAGAGATGCATCAAAACGAGCTACAAGGATGTAGGCTGTATCATCAGAAATTCCACATCGCTTCAGGGACTCTGTTATCTATCATAACATCCAATTTGGAGTCATTAATATGCAGAAAATTGGATATAGAAAATAGTAACAACTAAAACATATAGGTACATGTTTAGATCCGGCATAGTTATAAACAAGCTCTGAGTGAAGAGTACGAGTTGTCAGTGAATCCCTTAATTTGGATAGAAGCGCCTTATGAGCTGCTGCTAAAATGGGGAAAACATCTGGTACCTGTTATTTATGGTGGAAACAACATTAAAAAAAAGTGTCACAGCTACAGTCAGGTAAGATCTTTGCTAGCATTCTACATCTGTATATTAAAGGAACGCATTGAGAAGAAAAGATACGTGTGATACTACATCTATGGCTATGCTAGGACAAGCTAGAAAATCATTTTCGGGTTGAGCCCAAGAGAAGTCATCTAAAAAATAAGAATTCACATACTAGTAACGCATTAAGAAGTGCTACTTCTGGTTCCATCCTTCCAGACTGCATGGACTCAAGGAGTTCCCTGTAAAAGAACAGAACACATCACTTAATGGTACTAAAACCTAGCCTAGACCATACTAGCTTCAAATATACACTCCTTTGTTTGAGATGAAGCCGAAGTATTTTCCTTGTGCATCAGTGTGTTGAAAATATGCAAGTTGCAAATCTACAATTTTAATGTCCATTAATTTTCAGGAAAGATAGTATCTTTGTTATATGATTACCAACTAGGAGTACTATAATCTAATAAATAATTGATTACACTACCCAACTCTAAGTGCTCTAAACAAAGTAAGTATATAAATGAGAAAATAAGTGAAGGCCACCAAATAAAGGTAAAATAGGAACAACGAAAGCAATTCGTATCAGAGGAAAGAGAGAAAAGATCGAGCGCCGATAAGTAGAAGATCGATAAGGAGGAATAAAAAGAGGATGAAGACCTGCTGTTTGTGACATCGGCGAAGAGGGCGAGGGAGAGAGTGTGAGAACCGTTGTAAATGCCTACTTGAAACTCCTTCATGCCTTCTTCTTCTTCTTCTTCTTCTTCTTCTTCTTCTTCTTCTTCTTGGTACGCTGATTTGGGATCCTTCACGCCTACTGGGAACCCTTGTAAATGTTAGGCCTCAACTTTCAACAGGCCCGGCTTAACCTGGCCCAATATGGTAATATCTTTGTTTTTGTTACGACGGTACCTGATGGTTTCAAAGGCTAAAGATTCAAAATATTTTTCATTTTTTTATAAAATAAAACCTTTTTCTTTTTTACGATCTTCAATTAGATTGGTTTATGTGCCGATGGGTATGATCATGTTGCATAAGTAAACTAGCAACTCCGAGTCCGTTTCGATCTTCAAGTGGGTAATTTTTAGGTTCACGATGATCTTCAAAGCCTCAAGCGTCTTCTGATTGGAAGGCGTATTGAATTTTCTAGCATGTAAAAACCATTCCATTAGAATTGCGAAAAATCCTTCCAATATCATTGCTCTATTTTGATGGCTCAAAGGGACCATCAATGTTCAGGCGGGCATAACCATGGCTCTGAGTCTGAGGTCTCCAATAGACTAAGGTGGGGGCATCGAGGGCTATGTTTCTATCTTTAAGGCCATGATGCATCCAATCATAGGTCATGAGAATAATATTCCTCCATATGAGCTAAGTATTAATAAAGTCAAACACGATGTTATTTCTATTTTTTAATAACTGTAAAAAGGGATTAGCAATAGGAAATCTTTCGATCATATTATCACCCTTATTTAGCCGGTCGCCCTTAATCTATATGTCAAGTCCCAGATTTGTTAAATAGTGCACGTGATAAATAAATGTTCAATATTCTGAATATTAGGCATTGTCTTGGACACGTAAAATGAACTTTCACAATGAAAATATTGATGGCACAGTCAAGTAGGGCTGTCAAAATAATCAAGCCGGCTCGAGCTCGATTCGAGTTCGGCTCGATAATGCTCGATCAAGCTTGACTTGAAAATAGGTTGAGCCGAGCTTAATCATTAAAGCTAGGTTCGAAATTAAATTCGAGCCAAACTTGATCCCGAGCCGGCTCAATTGAGTTGGCTCGATAAGGCTCGAATATATATATATATATATATATATATATATATATATATATATATATATATATATCAAACTAATATGAACTATCGGATCAAAATTCTTTCACCCATTCAGAATTTCAGCCATTATTTTCTGACACAATTATCTTTATTGTTTGTAATTTATATTTTGGTAATATTTATATCTTTATAATTGAATTATGTTTTATTTCAATCTTGATTCAAGCCTAAATTAATTCAAGTTTGCTCAAGCTCGAAAATTGTTTGAAATTGATAAGGCTTGAAATTGTTAATTGAGCAACTCGTTTAAGCTCGTTTAAGCTCGAAATTGGCTCGGATTGAAATTATTTCAATTCAAGTTTAATCACAAAGATAGGCTCAAAATTAATTTCAATCCAAATTTGATTAGAGCCAGCCTCGATCAAGCTCGGCTCGTTTACACCCCTACAGTCAAGCGAGGATCTTTGGTATCATAAGCGTAACCAGTCATACACAGGTTAATTGATTTTACTTCCACAAATTAAGAAGGCAAGCTGCATATTATCTTAATCTTTTATATGATATCTAAATTATAATTAACTTGCTCTCTCTCTCTCTCTCTATCTATATATATATATATATATATATATAATGTATGTATGTATGTATATATAAGAGTATGACTACTCTAGCTAGTGCGTTCATACTCTGTCTACGCATGTATATAATGTAATAAATGGCACTTTATTTCGATTGGATTCTGCCTTGGTGGCTTCCATATATGCGTGTTTTTGCCACTTAATTTTGGGCTATAAGCATATGGTTGGTGAATGGGTAAGACAAACGTTGGACTGTCTTTTTCGTAGAAGAAGTCAATGCATTGTTGAACCGTTTAGGTAGGTAGCGTAACGATCGAATAGTAATATATTATATATCTATATGTATTATTCCTGTTCAGAGATTTGACCGGTCATCCATTGCGCAGGCCAAGTTATCGTGGAACCTCGTCCATTGACCCACCAAGGTTGTTGAATTTAATCATAATGGATTATCTCTCTTTTATTTTAATAAAGTTTAATTAACCTTTTCTCCACTTCCTTTACTTTGTAGCTGTCAAATGATGTAGTATATCATTATAGTCGAAAATATATACCAAACACATTACCATGTGCTTGACTGCGTCCGCACTCGGTTAACCACATATATCTATATTGTGTGTGTATATATATATAGGTGCGCACGAAAATTAAGTCAATTTAAATAGCTACTACGGGTCAAGGCAAGGGATCGGATGCCGTGTCTGACTAATGATCCCATTCGACACCTTCTCCGTTCAAACCGCAACTGATGATGGATCATCTAGGCGACCACTGATCTAAGCCCATAAGTATAACCCTCTCCTCCTCTACTATAAATACCTACCCCGTCTCCCTCTCGTTCTCCACAAAAACACAACATCGATCCTCCATTTGGTTACGTAGATTAAAGCAAGCGCACTATATAGCTAAAATTAGCTCTATTCGTCCGCTTAATTCCATCTTCTTACTTTCCTTTGGCCTTATAAATTACGTGTACTCAATTCCTTTACTTGAAGCTAGCTTCCAATTTTTCTGATCGATCGAGGAAAGTAATGGAAGCCCTATCCTCTACTTGTGGCCTCGTCGCTTCTGATATCCGCCGTAGTGCTACCGCATTACCCCGTACAGCCTCCATCTTAGGCCGTAACACTGCCTCCATCCGTTGCCCACGCCACCACCGAGCCTTAAAATGCTCTGCCATATACTCTCCTCCTAAGCCCTCCGTAGGCGCTAACAATAGCAATATCCGTCTAAACTCTACCACTTACGTTAATTCTAAGGACTTGGAGGCTCTCAAATTCGGGGAGGCGGCCAAGAAGGGTAACTTGGTCCCTCTCTACCAGTGCATCGTCTCCGACCACCTGACGCCGGTGCTCGCTTATCGCTGCCTCGTCGACGAGAACGACAAGGAGGCGCCCAGCTTCTTGTTCGAGGCCGTCGAGCAAGGCACCCATGGAAGCAACGTGGTAATTATTTCATCCCTCCCTCTGCGTGCTTAATTCCAATAATTTAATTTCGTAGCTTCGAACATTAGAAATCGGCGAAACTTAGCTACTGAGAAAGAAAGAATTGTGTCAGTAACATATGGTAACGCGTGCATATATTATATATATGGTTATAACAACTGTGTACTACTGTAAATTAATATATACATATCTGCAGGGTCGTTATAGCATGGTGGGGGCTCATCCTTGTATGGAGATCGTAGCAAAGGAGAACAAGGTTACGATAATTGATCACGAGGAGGGTCGGCATACCGAAGAGACTGTGGAGGACCCCATGCAGATCCCCCGCAATATCATGGACAATTGGAGCCCACAGTTGATCGATGAACTTCCTGATGCCTTTTGCGGTAATATTAATTATTAATATGGCTCTCTCTCTCTCTCTCTCTCTCTCTCTCTCTCTCTCTCTCTCTATATATATATATATATATATATATATATATCAAATACGTAAGAACATGATGGTTACAAATCCAACTTCGATCGTTAACTTGTATAATTTCTTGATACGTACGTATGTACAGGTGGATGGATGGGATACTTCTCATACGATACAATGCGATATGTTGAGAAGAAGAAGCTCCCGTTCAGCAGCGCCCCTCAGGACGATAGGAACCTCCCTGATGTTCACTTGGGTCTCTATAACGATGTCCTAGTCTTCGACCATGTCGAAAAGGTATATTTATCCAGCATGGAGTTGCTAGCTCCATTAACTAATTCTGCATTTATGATCGATGCTCATGCAATTAATAATTAACTAATTTTCTCACCTCGATCCCATTAATTTTCCTTCCTCAGAAAGTGTATGCTATTCACTGGGTTCAATTAGATCGCTATTCCTCGGTAGAGGAAGCCTACAAGGGTGGGAGGTCTCGATTGGACATGTTGCTCTCAAAAGTTCATAATTCGAATGTGTAAGTAGTACATCATACGAAAGTAAATATAAATTAGATATGTTTCCGTTATTTTATTTTATTTTTTTAATTTGACCTTTGTTTCTTCTTAATTATATCTATATGTATGACAGTCCAAAGCTTTCTGCGGGATCTGTGAGATTACACAGTCGGAAGTTTGGTTCACCATTAAAGAAGTCGACGATGACTAGTGATGAGTACAAAGCGGCCGTGATGCAGGCCAAAGAGCATATCCTGGCAGGAGATATTTTCCAGATTGTGTTGAGCCAGCGTTTTGAGCGGCCAACGTTTGCTGACCCCTTTGAAGTTTACCGAGCTCTCAGAATCGTGAACCCAAGCCCATACATGACATACTTACAGGTGCGTGAGTCAGCTACCAATCTCTCTCCCTCTCTCTCTCTCCTATATAGTTTGCTGAATTGGTCAGTCAATTAAGCATATCTTTACAGTGCGTGCTTCTAAATTCATGCTTTCAAACTATTTGATCTTTCTCAGGCACGAGGATGTATTCTTGTAGCGTCAAGCCCAGAAATACTTACCCGTGTAAATAAGGAGGTACATATCAGTTAGTTGTACTTCAAATCTAGATATATCTCTTCATATATATGAAGCCCCTTCTGCTTAATTAGCTATATATATACATGTGCTACGAATATATGTGTATATATATAAATATATGTGCACCTAATTTCTTTTTCATCTTCTACGATCAAATTAACAGGGAAATATTATTAACCGACCGCTTGCTGGGACTGTTAGAAGAGGCAAGACAGATAAGGAAGACGAATTGCAAGAAAAGCAACTGCTGAGTGATGAGAAGCAATGTGCCGAACATATTATGCTTGTTGATTTGGGCAGAAATGATGTAGGAAAGGTTCGTATATAATGATTATTTATGGTCTCTTTTTAATTCTCATAAAGTTACTCGATCGTGTTATATAAATGTTTGGTTGCTTTTGACTATGGATCTACCGACCGCTAAAATAAACTTAAAAATATTACAGGTCTCTAAGTCTGGTTCCGTAAAGGTGGAAAAGTTAATGAATATTGAAAGATACTCCCATGTGATGCACATCAGCTCCACGGTACGTGAGGCGTGCTCTATTCTCCTTAATTGTATATATCTTCAAAATATGGATCAGTATACAACTTCCACTATATATATATATATATATATATATATATATACACACATATGATTGATATAAAATTAAGTTTTTTTGTGATCGATGCATACAGGTTACGGGAGAGTTGCTTGACCATCTCACTTGCTGGGATGCCCTACGAGCTGCGCTGCCTGTAGGAACAGTGAGTGGAGCTCCCAAGGTAAAAGCTATGGAGCTGATCGACGAGTTGGAGGCCACAAGGCGAGGCCCCTACAGCGGTGGCTTCGGAGGAGTGTCATTTGGCGGCGATGCGCTCATCGCTCTGTCTCTCCGCACGATCGTATTCCCCACAAGTACGGCCGCCGGATCACCCAACGGCAGCACTATGGCCGGCCGCAGGGAGTGGGTGGCGCACCTTCAGGCTGGAGCTGGCATCGTCGCCGACAGTAGCCCTGATGATGAGCAGCAAGAATGTGAGAACAAGGCTGCTGCTCTCGCTCGAGCTATTGAACTTGCCGAGTCCGCTTTCCTCAACAACAACAACAACAACGTACAATGAGCTATATAGTACATACATACATATATAAATAGTATGCACTTTGTCCTAATACTTTTTTTTTCCTTAATCTTTTTTCTTTAATTTTTTCCCCATTTTTACGCCCCTTAATCTGTTGGAGTAATAAGGAGAGATCAGTCATCTGAAGTGCTGTCCGGAGCTTAACTACATTAATTGGAGAAAAGTTCGGAAAAAGAGAATAATACAAGAGAGGGCACTATTTATGTATATTACAAGCCTACTGATCCTGGAAGGGAGTCGTGAAAGTCTGTCAACGTATATTTTCATGTACACTTTTCCATATTATAAACAATTATTGAATATGATCAAGTAATATTGGGATCTTTTTTTCTTGAAAGCTAGCTTTTCATTCTCTAAATATCTTAATTCCATTTTGTGATCCAATGATCTTCTCAAAGGAGTTCCTCTTGCTGATCATTTTGTGATCAAGAAAGAAAAAAATAAGAATATAAATATTTGTAACATTGAGGAGGCCAATTAATAACTCGAATTCATATGGGCGATAGTGTTTGTGAGATATTACGGCACTCAATCTCGGTAAGGAATCCAATTGATAAGAAAATAGTTCCTTACATTGCATATGAGATGTAACTATATTTGGCTTTATTTGTATTCATGTAATCAACAAAACAAATTGTACTTTAATAGAATTTTATTTCTGTAACATATTTAGATTTTGTAAGAGCTTTAACACAAATTATAACATATTTAATGATGATATGAATTGCAAGTTTTTTGAATCTGTATAGTAAATTCTCGAGAGGCAATTTGAACTATTTTTGGAGGATACATAAGGGCTTTAATCTTAATCCTACCACATCTCTCTTTTGCATCATTTGATGTCTCCAATTTGAAGAGTCTGAGAGAGTCTACGATAAAATGTGTTTAATTATTTTTTACACATCTTATTTGCTTTGTATTTGAAAAACTTTATCTCGAGAGTCACTAAGATAGAAGCATTATCCTAATATGTAATAGATACGATCTTTAGAATTTATTATTTTCTTAATTAATATCACAGCAAGTTACTAGGATTAATCACTTTTATATTGATTAGAAATGGTTAGATATTATTTTGTGCTATCTTAATGTCTTGCTTTCTCACATATTCAAATCTCCATTTTATAACTTGATTGATTGACTTCCTGTTTAATATATTATTTTTAAACTATAGTTACGGTGGAATGGTATATGATCTAGTAACTTTGCTTTTCTTTGCTTAGATCATACTGGTTGATTCTAAACTCTTGATATGCTGTCTCTAAGTGTGTCACATATTTATGTTAATTCCCTATAAAATTCTTTATCTTATTAGGCTTTCAAATGAGCTCAATCACTCTCATTTGTTTGATCTAATTGCTAATTCTTATTTTTTCAGTCTTACATCATTCTAATTCATATGCATCTCTATGTTTGACTTCATGCATGACAAGTATTTATCATAATTCCTCACAGAATTTTGTCTCATATTTGAGCCTCTTTTGATTTCACATAGCTTGTACTTTGAGCATAATTTAGTTTATTTGTTGTTTGCATTTGTTTTACTTTTTATTTCATGCATATTCTATGAATCTTTTGAGACCATCATCTACCATGCATCGTAATCATTAATGTAATTTCCTTGTAAAAGTGTAGATGATGAGTTGTCGAAAAAACTGAAAAGATTTTTTTTTTTTTTTTTTTTTGTGTTCAAATGTAAAAATAAATAAAAGTCCAGATGAATCATTCAAGGTCCTGTTGCTAAATGCCTTGTCCTCACCGTCCAGTCCCCACGCCGAGCGCGTCATCTCTAAGGATAGAACTCAATAAAAATCTTGACCGCATGTATGAATTGTGAATTTCTTGAGTCTGTTTTGCAAACTTTTGGGGGAAATATTCTTGGAAGAGGTATGCAAACTTTAGACCTAACCTTAAGACATATTTTTTTTTATCTCATTTCGAGTCACCATTTTTAAATTTCAAAGAGATCAAAATCTTGAATTTGGAAGAGTACAGGAGGTAAAGTGTTATAATTATTTTCTACGCATCCCTTCTAATTTGCATTTGAAGAGTCGTTTCAAGAATTATTGAAATAGAAGTATCAATCTTAAGATTACCTAAAGTTAAAAATTAATCATGAAAAATAGTAAATAGTAGGTTTAGTAACAATATATATCAATGGGTTGTTTTTAAGCTCATCTTGTAAATACTATATTTGACATTAGTGAATAGTTCGATTTTAGATAAGATCCATTAATTTTTACCTGACTGTTAGGGTTTTTTTCTTAGAAAAAATAATTTATGTTTAGGGTAACCTCTCTTCGCTCTATTTTTTATATTATTATATTGATAAGATTCAATCTCTTAGGTTTTATTAATTTTTCAGTAACTTATTCTGTAAATTTACTACCGGGAGATAAGATGTTTGTAGCTTTATTCCTTCCGCTGTAGAATGGAAACTTAATTGCAAAACGTGCGATGGAGTGGACATATTAATGTGCCATTACCAATACTAAAGTTTCACATGTGCAAATCTAGAGGAAGTGGAAGCATAATTTGCATATTTAATTACTTTTTCTACACGAATTTGATTGAATTTTTCATCTCTTTTGTTTAGACTTAATGGTGCTTGTGGTCCAATTAGGTCGTCAAAGTACTCAATTGTAGTCACTTTAGTTTAGCTTTCGTTAGAATTGATGGGCATTCAAAACCAACATAGCACTATAGCAGATCCAGCTCTTAGTTATTCTGGGTCAAGAAAAGTATGAAAAGTTACCCCAGTCGATAAAGGCACCAATACCGTGTAGGCGTAGCTTATGTAGATTTAGAACGTCCGTCTTGGACAATTTGACCGTAGAACGTGTGGTCTTTTCTAGCGGCTGGCTGGCATCTATGTTTTATCTTTTCGATTTATTCAACCGTGGCATGTACGTTGAATTATGACCATCCTTTTCTGTTCATCAACTGCTCTCCTAGAGCAGACCTCAAGGTTAACAGTTGCCCACCCCTGTTGCAAACACATGCATGCATGATCTCTCTATATATACATTGTCAAATTATATATATGGTGCTAAATCTAGGTATTATAACTTGCACTACTACTTCTAAAGATACGTTTGGAGCTTATACCGAGAAAATAATATCACTTGCTGATCTCTTGGCCCTTCTAAAAATCAAACAGAAGTTGTCACAGGTGTCCAAATCTGTCTTACCGTGTCCGGCATTGGTAACAATTTTTTTTTTTTTTTTTGACCAAACTGCTCCAATTTTTTTTTTAGATTACTCCTTAAACTTAGCCCTAACAAAAACACTAAACTAATCAATATTTTATTCCTAAACAAAAACACTAATTAAATTAATATTTTTATTTAATACTAAAATGTTGAATTTATTAGCATTTTATGTATATAAATTATTTTAACTTAATCTTTCAACAATTAAAAAAAATTAGCTAACAATAAAAATAATGAACTAATTAACGCTTTTAAAAATACTAATTAATTTAGCATTTTTATTAAATTAGACCATATTTGATAATAAATTTAAAAAGAACAGTCTATTTCCCTAAAAGAATAAAAAGCCTCTAGTTTGGTCAAAAACTTTCTCCCGCCTAATGGAGGATCATTGCGCAGCATCAACGGACTTCTTTGAGCTCGATGGGTCAAACTAATCGCAAATCGAAGTGTCTTCCCGAATCAAAGTCGATTTGCTTTATAAAAATAAGATATAAATGCTAGGCATAGCATAAAGAGTTTAACCACTTCAAGAAGTCCAAAATAAATAAAAAGAACAGAGATAGACTATGCCAAAGAACAATACCAGTAATATTATGCACAACATTGCTCAATAGACTGCACAGTATTATTGACAAGTGAACCCGTGATATTTAGTTATATACATGCAACCACATCCCTCATCCGTCATCCGTCATCCATTGTTGGTTTTATTTTCTTGATAGGCTCGCTAGATATTGCTGCTATCTGATGCAATCAAGGTAAATCAGAGTGTACTCAAAGGGACCAAAATGAGGATGTAGGGGAAAGGAGAAAAGCAAGCAAGCAACCAACCAAAATTGATCAAGCATTCGCAGAGGAATTAAGAACTCACCAAAAGTCTGTCGTCATCCTGGTTGCATCTCAATTGTGCTCGGTTGAAAGCTGTTCATCATTTTTGTCCGTGAGACAGTTCGGTAGGTTCCAGCTGAATGATTGCCCATGTCAGTGTGCCTTTGAAGGCTCCGAGATATAACACCTGCATTTCCATAATTTCGACTGGAATCTTTTACTATACCTGGTTGGATCAGGCTTCCAACATCAAGACTGGAATCTTTTCCCTTATATTTTTATATTGATAAAATTTAAATTTAAATTTCTATTGTTTGCATTAATTCTAATTAGTGTGATAAATTGATAATGTGATAGGTAGAAAATTGAGAGTTAAATTCTTAAACTGATAATGTGATAATGTGATATCGCAAGCAAACCTCTATGCTCTCTTTCATTTTTACTCTCTGTTGTTAAATTATATTAACGCCTCTATGCTCTGTTAAATTATTAATTTTCTAATAGATATTTCTCTACTAATATATTTTTATTGCGGTAGAAAAAGAAATGAATACTAAAAATACAAAATCTAGTCAAAATATTGCATCTTATGTCTAGTCAAAATACTGCAACTTATTTGTCTTCTGATGGACGCAATAACAAGTCTTTGATGTATGCATATTTTACAATATTAGATTGCAAACTTTTTTACTTTAGATATATCAATAATTATATATATTTTATTTATTTATTTTGTTGTGTTCTGTGTCGTGTTAGTGTCCTACATTTTTAAAATTTGTCGTGTCGCCGTGTCCGTATTGTCTTGTGTCCATATCCCATATCCGAACTTTGTTAGCTCAATCAACATGTCTAATATGTACATAGATAAGTATGTTAAGCAACCATATTTTTAATCAATACTTATATTTCCATATTATTGACTCATCAAACTACTTTAAAAACTTAGACGATATGAGAGCAGTGATTTTATGTTTTATATTTAACTCATATGAGATGCAAAACTAAATTTTTTCTAATTAGATACATTTCCTCTTAGTGTTGTGGGTTCAAACCCAAGTAGCGAAGAAATATCATAATTTACTAATTCTCCTCCCTATTCCTCTGTAATCTGAAGAAAATGTCATGCTTCATGTGTAAGTAACGAAAAGCAAGTTATACCTGAATTTGCTATATCTAATTGATCATGCATAGCAAAGGATGCCGAACGTGCCAACCACAATAGACAAGATTCAGTAAAAATGGCTTCCCTCATTCATCTGGACAATTCATGCCTATGAAAGGTAACATTGACAATTTATATATGCCTAGTTGTTTCTACATGGGTACTTCCATTAGTTACAAACCCCATCGATCTACCTTGGTTTGTTCTTTCTTCTTAATCTTTCATATTTAATCCCATTTTATTCCTAATTAAGAGTATCTTAATATTCTCATACAGTCTTCTCTGGATTTCTACTAATTTTATTTTTAACTGCTATAATGTTGGTGCTATAGATCCAGCAGAATGAAGACACATTTACTAAATTTAACTCCTAATTCAATAGTCCAAGTTCTCTATAAACCTAACAATTATGTGATTACCTTTTCCACAAGAACCTGCAAATCCTGTCCCCATGCTAACCTGCTGTTGCTCCTACGGCTTATTACTTCAAGAAGAACCACTCCAAAACTGTAAATGTCTGCATTCTTGGTTAACTGCCCCAACAAGGCATACTCAGGTGCCAAATAATTCCTGCAAATGCAAATAAAATCAGGAGAAAAACAAATAATCGTGTTCCAGGAAATCTGAACTTGCAAAATACAAGATTTGTGTTTACAGCTTTAGTTTTAGTACTACCTAACCACAATTAGCCAATTCAAATTTGATGAAAAAGCTACCTAACAATCTAGCTACCTGTTATTACTCATCAAGCAATGATTCTCACATAAACTAGCTAAATACCTTTACAG
This sequence comes from Typha angustifolia, assembly GCF_048772165.1. Lineage (NCBI taxonomy): Eukaryota > Viridiplantae > Streptophyta > Magnoliopsida > Poales > Typhaceae > Typha > Typha angustifolia. Next base: position 70,894 of record NC_133252.1, on the reverse strand, counting down.
ATCCAGGAACAAACAAGCACGGAAGAATTAAAAGAATGCATCCTAAATAAAATTACTCACATAGTTCCTGCAACACAAGTACTTATAAGAGTGATACTGTTGGGGAAAAGCTTCACCAGACCAAAATATCCAATCTTAGGAACTAGGTCCTTATCAAGTAAAACCTTACTAGCCTTGATATCACGATGTACTGTACACTGTTCAGCATCCTCCTGAAGAAATGAAATACCAGATGCGGTCCCAGTACATATAGCAGCCCTTTTGTGCCAATCCAATGAAATGCGTTTGGTCGTTGGACCTGCAAGGACATATTAGATCTCAGTCATCCCTATGAATGTACAGTCTGACGTTATCAAGGTCAAAACTATGCAGGTTAACTCTACCAAGCAAAGCATTTGCTAGACTATTGTTTTCCAGATATTCATATACCAACATCCAGTTACTGCCTTCAATACAGCAACCAAATAGTTTTACAAGATTAGGATTTGTTATATTTGATATGATATCAATCCCAGTCAAGAACTCATTTATTCGTTGCTTTGATTAAGCAGAAAATGACTTTATCGCAACTTGTGTATCATCCCTCAAGATTCCCTGCATATAGGACAAGAAATGTTCCTTGAATTATATTACAAAGAAGGAAAAACAAAACACTCCTTTTCTCCATGGAAGGCATGCAGAAGAGCATAGTGCATCTAATGCATCAAAATGATGACACAAGATTTTATATTTGGCCAATTCACCCAAGAATGACTTTTAAATGCAACCTAGGGGGTTTTAAAAGATAATAAAATAATTCAACATTTTGAAGTAACAGAGTAAAAGCAACATGTTGGAAAAATGACACAGAACCAATGAACATGTTGGAAGAAACACAAAGTACTACATTACTACTCTTTCCTTTTGGACAAGGACTGAGATATTGATAAGGTAGAGCCCCTCACAAAACCAAACAAGGAAAGAAAAAGGTACTTTAGAATCTTTACTGCATGTCAAGTTTGACAGGTGGAACTTGATAGGCATAATGTATCTGCAGACACAATGACAATTACATGGATTTCAAAAGGGTGAATAATGAAGAGTTGCTCAGATGAGTTTGTTATTTAAAGAAGGTAGAAATCCAAATAGCTCCTTCATTAACACAAAATGCTTTACATAATAATATAATATCTCTACCAACATCCAGTTGTACTGAATAACCTTTAAGGCTATAAGATCATAGAGGCTGCAAATACATTAGAAAATAGACTATCCGTGAAACATGAACATGGGTATGGGATACAGTCAGAATACAATAGGAATACCCTAATATAACAAAATGATGTGTAATTTTTCTTTTGACAAAAGGCAAAATATGTGCTGTTTCATTGAAACAAACAACCAAACTCTTCTCCAAGCTGGTCAGAACTAAGGCAACTGAAAGCATACACAGCAAATCTAAAGCAAACTCCAAAAGAAAGTATATTATGACCAAGTGTACCAGCAAAAGGCACAAAAAAACTAGACAGTATATCCTGTACAACCACAAGAACCACAGCCAAACTAAAATAAGGATGTTCATCAAGGCACAACCACCACAAAAGAATATGTAAGATTAGTTGCAAAGAAGCAAGAGCAAATAAGGAAAATCTATCAAAAAAATTATAATAGTTCCCGTTGTGGAAAAATCTTAGTCTGAACCTCCAAATCAGAAAATAACATCCCCTATAGTAACATCTAACATCAACATTTATTGGTAAGAGTCCCTTCCCAAGCTAACTTGGGATGGAAGTTGTAGATTCATTCAAATGCAACTTATCTTCATACGACTATTGAAAGTATTCAGGCCTTATTTCCATTTCCGTTCTAATTTTGAGAAATTGAATACTTAGGAATTATCTAAATAAATCAATGGAATGTCCTGTCAGAACAATATCTGATTGAGAATCTGCTGACTCCTAGATTGTGCCCTTAGAAGGGACAATATGTATCACTGGCACATGCTGTGCAGATTCAGTATGCCCGTTGGCACAGTGAATAGTTTTGCCATATTGAAAAAGCACAGTGAATAGTTTTGGCATATTGAAAAAACTATCTCGAAACATTTATACAACCTTAAAATAGGTTTTAAGAGCTAATATAAAGTCCTTCCTTTAATACTAAATATTAGTGTAACATATGCAATTAGAATCTGATCTCATTACTTTCCCCAATTTTTCTTAATTTAAGTTGGGCAGGATTACTTTGAGAAAATTGAGATTCCCCTTTGATTCCTAAAATTTTTAGTATAATCTATATAGATCAAGAACCACAATACAAAAAAGTCTCAAAAAGAATAAGTGAGACTTCACATTAGATTTGTTTAAAATAAGATATGCTCAATTCCTACTGGCATGGTGACATGGGTAGACAGTTAGAGTTCCTCTTTTCATGGAACTGTCATTCTAGTTCAGCCAAGATAAACAAGCAACTTACACTTTATTGAAGAGATAAGCCTTTCCATGCCTGCAATGATAGGACTGCATACAACAACAACAAACGTACATCTGATGAGAAACTTTACAAATACAAGCATAAATCTCTACTTACAGAAGTGGCATATATATTTCTGCTAGATCACGTTTATTAATAACGTAGTGGGAAATGACACGTCATTTAGGTCAAGAAATAAAGATCAACACAAAAATAGTGGAAGAGAGAAAACATGATGGAACGAGCGTTGCAGTTAGAATTAATTTTCTGCTTCCAGTTGTAATGCTGCAAGAACATGCAGTCACAGTTCTTACCTCTATCAGCGCAAACTCTACTAGAAATTCCCATCCCTTTTCATTACAAATTCTATCATCTTGACCCAAAAATTCCTCGAGGTCAAATTCAGCGAAGTAAAATCATGAGCAGTTTACTTATTTTACTTTTTAATCATGACAATGTCAAATATGGCAAAAAAGTTATAAGCGCGCCCAAAAGAGCCATCTCTTCTTCCAAGGACCAACGAAAGAGTTCTCTAATACGTTCTCTCATACGTGCATTACTAACTAAACGAATAGATAAGCAAGGAATGAGGATCAAATGGAGAAGGGAAAGAGGCTCGAATCCGAATGGAGGTTAGACCTTGGAGATGATGCCGTCGGCGATGGCAAAATGGGTCTGACAATGCTTGCAGCTGTAGATCTTCCCCTCCAGGCTTATCAAGAACAACCGCCCCATCACATTCCCTGATCCCGATCCCTCCTATCTTCTGTTCCCCGATTGCTATCTCCGTCTCATCCCTTATTCCTTATACCTGCACCACTCGGCAACCGCTCCCGCACGGCTATAAAAATAAAGAGATTTATGACGGAGAGAAGAGAGAAGGAGATGGTAGAGTCTAGACATGCCCACTCGGAATCTAATCCAATTAAGACGGGATGAGTTAGAGATGGAGAATTGTAATGCGAGGAGACGGGGAAAGAGACTGTCCTAACTCGCCCAGTTTTAATCGGGCCAAGCTCGGTTGGATGAGCCCGAGACAGTGGTAGTATTGGATAAGCCTTTGTTCGTCCGACTCAGCTTAAAAGACTGATCCACTGCTCTGCCGGATTCCGCTGACCCGAAGTGATTTAGAAAAATTCTTCTTTCTCGATGGTGATCGGTCATGGTATCCATAGCATTGCATCTTTTTTGGCCAAATCCTGATTTCCTTTTGCTTCTCTCTCGAGCCTATATATTAATATATAAGTATGTTTTCATAAAAAACAACTAGTTTTTATATAGACTCATTAAATTCAGCTCAATAAAATATAATATTTTTTTTATATTTAATTCATTATATTAGATACATTATATTTAATTCAAACCTAATATTTAATGGGCTAGTGGGTAGTTACGGGTTAAAATATTTTCGCTCAGCCCAAACCCGACCCGGTCCAATTGATTTGTGGGCCAAACAGTGAATAAATATTTAAACCTAACTGGCTCAAAAAGTTCGCCCGATCAATGATATTTGCTTATATTTAAACATGTCTCATCCTCTTACACACTCGAGCAAGGCACGAAATCGTTGAGATGAAAAGGTCTCGTACTTTCTCAAAATTTTACTTTTATTTTTTTCTAAGATTTTTCTGATAAAAATTTAATCCTTCAACCTTTTTTTTAAGTTGATCAATCAATATTTTACTAAAAATACTAAATTTATCGACATTTTATATAGGATTACAGTACCAATAGACTCATTTTGATATTAAAATTTAAATTATAATTTATTTTAAAAAATAATATTTAAATGAGGGTCAGGTTAGTCAAAAGCTCACCAAACTAGATCTCTTTTTAATAATTAGCGAGATAGATTCATCCTAAATTTAATATCAAAAGAGATTTCTTTTGGTGCAGCCCTAATTAAAACACTAAATTATTCATTTTAATACGATATAATCAGTATTTTTATTAAATTAAAATTACAAAAAAAATTCAATACTTTACTAGAAAAATAACAAACCCGTAACATATCTGAACTATTATTGTTAAAAATACTAAATTATTCATCGTTCTATTAAAATTAATAGTCCATTTTGAGGATATGATATATGATTGTGAAGAGAAAAAAAACAAATATAACGATTTTAATTGAAACTTAGTTGAATTTCTAACAAAGTAAAAAGTATAAAGAAAAAAATTTATATAGTCATAACTTTGCGTCAAATTATATATTTTAGTCATAAAATATTGTTGTGAATGTAGATTTATAAGTTAAAAAACGTAGTAATTTACTACAGCAAATTATGCTCAGAATAAAAAAAAAATAGCTCCTCCAAAATTTATTTTTAATAAAATGCTCCAACTTTTCAGCATTCTCGCTGAACAATCGAGCATTTTATAAAATAAATTCTTTATTTTTTTAATCAAGAAGTAACTTATCAGTACAGTGTCATGAATATATCTTAATGTTAAATTTGAGGTGTAATTTATTTGAATAAATAAAATATGAAAGAGTGCCATTGGCTCCTATTTATTTATGTGAGATTTAAGTTTCAAGTTACTCGTCAGGACAGGACAGGAAGTAGTGAAAAATGAAACCAATTAAAATAGATAAACGAATTACCAAGCTAGTTAGATCGTTAAAACAAACTGATCGACAAAAAAAGAGCTTCATTGACTTGATTGAGTAAGCATCAAGAATAGGTCTCTCTCTCTCTCTCTCTCCGACTTGAGTAGCAGCAGTTCTAACTCAGGTTGGAGCTATTCTTCAGAGCCGAATAAATTCAAACTCGAACTCAATCATATAAATATCATATATTAGATCTAATATGAAGCTGGTTTTTTTTTTTTTGATAAATATGAAGCTGGTTTATAACCTGAACCTGTAAACACGATCCATGATCCGTCGACGATTGGAAACAAAAGCGCTTGTCTAGTTGTCTTCCAGTTCCAGTTCGGCCATATATGCCTTTCATCTCAGCCGACCACGTCTACTGCTCGACGAGGAACGCCTGCTAGTAATGTGGCGTTCCTTCGCGAAGCTGGCGGCGGGGGCCGCACTCCTCGGTGTCGGAGGAGGAGCAGCCGCCGTCGCGACGTTCGATGATCCATCCACTGCCGTCAAGATCTGCACCATCGTTCCCCTTCGCCTCGTCCGCGACTCCGTCACTGCCGCCACCATCGCCTTTGGTCCGTCTCTTCCTCTCTCCCATTTTCCTTTCACTTTTTGGTATCTACATCTTTCCTTAGAACAAGATAAGAGGTAAGGCAATCCTTACCCTAGTAATTCCATACCTAAAGCTAGAAGATGGAGAAACAAAGTAGAAGATGGATTCAGCAAGGAAGCGAGGAGTTAAGATAACAAATCATGCAAACATTCTTAATTGGGGGCTGGTGGTATGAGCAAGATAGAAGGGATTGGGTTTTCAGATAAATCTTGCCCTAGATCTCGAGGAAGAAGGTTTAGAGGATGTTATCAGTATGGTGAAGAAGGTTATCAGTTGCCCTCAAATCTGCACAAGATGTGCTTTGGCAGTGAGATTTTGCCTTTGAATCCTACTGGCGTGTTAAAAGTCTCAATTAAATTCAAAGAAATGAGGAGAGGTTGCTGGGAGATTGTAGTTTCTTTGACCAAGGATTTGTCATTGAGTGAGGGACTGGAATTGGCTTTGAAAGATACCTGGAGTGGGATTTGGGAATGACCACAACATTGGTGAAAACAAAAAACCTTTTTGGTTTATTTTCCTTCAGTACATAAGATTTGTGAGGCTAGAAGTAAAGGGGCAATTAGACTCAGTGTCTTCATTTGGTTACTTTGCAAGAATAGATTTTTGACAAAAGATAATTTACAAGAAGGAATTAGGTGGGGGAATAGTAGTAGTATGTTCTGTGGCAAAGATGAATCAGAGAACCATTTATTTCACAATTGTGAGATGGCAAAATCTATTCAGGACAAAATGAAATAGAGTTTTAGTTATAGAAAAGCTCCAAGGAAGATAATGGAAATCTGGGGAATGGTGAAGATATTAAGATCAAAGGTGATAAAATCGTAAAATGAAGTGGAAACTTTGTATGGCAAGTTTTGTTTGGGTTCTATGTCTGGAAAGAATAAAATAATTTTTTGTTAAAACTGCAAAGGCAAAGATTGGAAAGCTTTTAACTTTTATTACTCATTATACATTTCTATGTTGGTAGCGGATTCAAGGAGAGAATATGAGGAAGAGGTAAAGATGCTTATTCAAAAACAAAGGGTATAGGATGCAGTTACAATGGAGGAGCACTAAGAAATAGTTGGATTAGCATTCTTGGTTTCTTTGGTCCATTTGTAGTAGTCTTTTTTTAATTGTGTGTCAAGACTGATGAATACAGGGAATGATATTTTGATAAAGAAATGAATTGTAAGAGTGATGTAGTTGTCATTTTGTGAGTATTTCTATGTCTCGTAATGAAACAAAGATTGTTATGCATTTTTTCTAAAAACAAAACAATCTGGAGACGAAGGCAAGTATTCACTATTGCTTGTGAGCAAGAATGGTTGTCAACCCGTACATTTTGTGCTACTTGGGTGCCAACATGCTAGGAAAGCAATAGCATATCACTCGTTGCAAGGGCATTGGTTAAGTTGAGTGAAGCCTAACTATTCGATAAAAATCAGATTGATGTTGTAAGTAGTTGAAGCAAAGTTTCTTGCTGCCACGTATTGTTCATCTAATGTTGAAAATAATGCTTCGTGTATCCCAAATTGTATACCAGTAGAGATGATGACATAGCACTCTTATATGCTTCATGTAACCCAAGTTGTACACTAATATAGACAATGCCCAATGGCCAATATTCCTGCATGCTTTGTGTACCCCAAACTGTAGACATAGTCAACAACTTTCTAAGAATATTAACACGTAATTTCTTTTTACTCTTTCCTAGTATATATATCTGTATATAATCCCTACTTCTCTAGTACTTCAGTTCTATGTCACATTTTCATACTATTTCTTTGTCATTTTTTCAATAAAAAAATTACCGAAACCAAAAGTGATCAAAACTTTGATTAGAAATGCTGAAACCAGCTGAAACAAGATTATTGTTTTTTTAGTGAACCATAACTGAGAGAAACCTAAAGTTGGATTCCATTGATGGTGTTAACCTAGTAGACCTATCATTTAGTTCTTCAATTTTGGCCCCTAAAAATTGAATTAACTAGTGCCAATTAATGCATGTCTTGAATCCTGTTTCTATTTGACTATTGCTATATTTTTAACAAAATATATATTTTACAATATGTTGTAAGGTGAAAGACCCTAATGTAGGTGTTAATAGCTATTTTAGAATCTAAACTATGTTAAGAAACATATTTCAAAGTGGCACGTCTGTCCGTGACTGTGGCCAGTGGTGCACTTGTCCGGCCAATTGTCAGCATAGTATTCCTTGCTTGTGAGTATGAATATTTCATCGTCCAATTGTATTATGTAAATGAGTTTCACAATGAAACTGGATAGTTATGCCCTCTTTCTCAAAACAAACAATTAGGAGAAGAAGGCATGTACTCGGCTATTCGCCTTAGCTTATGAGTGGATATTTCATCATCCAGTTGTATTTCAATTTGTTAATATGAATTCACTTGTTCCGTTCCTTTCAGATTACCAATTTTCTTTACATGGACTCAAGGAAGGAAGTATTGAATGGTTGAAAGCCAGACATGAAGTCCACAACCGCTGTGCTCATAGACTCCAAGAACTTTGTTTTCGAAATGGAGGGATATATATCAAACTTGGTCAACATATTGGTCAGTTGGTATGTTTCTGTGCATGCTACTTACATCTTTGTATATGAGTATACAATCTCTCCATGCAGTGTCTAGTAAATAGGATTCATAATGTTGTCTTATAGGTCATAAAATTATGAAGTTTTACTGTTGTAGTTTGTGATTTTAGAATCAGATCAATATCATATCGTTGGTGATGTTTCTTTGATGAAGAATTTTCATTTGGTGATAAAAGTGTGAAGTAAAAGTTGGACACCTAATTGTATAGTGAAATTTCCTTTAATTAGATTTCCAGTTTTCAACTTTGTGTTTCTGCACTAACTCATGGTACTTGCTTTCATAGTTCCATCCAAAACTACTTTAGCTAGAAAAACAAGGCTATGGATAAAATAGAGACTTATTATGGAGTAAAGGATGGTGTTATCTTAATTTTTTTGTTTGGTGCTGGTTGGGAAGATAAGGATATGACACAATAATTATGTTGGATAAGCTGCAATAAAAATAACACAATAAATGGGGTTCATCACATTTTTTTTTAATCTCAGTAAGATAATTCTCGTTTGGCAGCATTTTTTTTTTTTTGAGAAAAAACAGGGATTTGCCCAAAAAGCGGGAGTTAACATTGGCAACCAAACGACCCTATAAGTTTTGAAGGGAGTGTAACTGAATTGCTTAATTTTCTTTTCTTACTATTTTACTACGTTTACAATGGAAGTTTTTTCCATATCTCAATGGATACTCATTTACTCTTGAAGTACTGAAAATTTCTCTTTCTCATGAAAACCATACTTTTGTACGGTTTGACAGTGATTATAGAACAACTCCTTTTGCTTACTTCAGTAAATTATCCAGATAGAAAGCTTTCCTGGAAAGTTTGAAATGGATCAAGACCTTTTTGAGAATGTAGGGAGTACATTGCTACCCGTAAGCTCCTAGAGTGATATCTCTTCCATCAGTTGGCAATCTTTTTTTCCACTTCTTGTGGTGCTTTTACAGTTCTTCAGGAATAGCAGCAAACCATGAGAGTTTCTCTTTAAATAAGTTCTCTGCATGTGTGGCATCGGTTCTTTGATTTCCTTTTCACTCTTGGACATTAACTCCTTCTATGTGGCTAATTTGGTAGATTTTGGTTGTAGGAATATGTAGTTCCAGAAGAATATTTACAAACGATGAGGACCTCAATGCTGAAAAGGTGTCCAGTTTCCTCTTATGATCAAGTGCGTAGAGTATTTATGAAAGAGCTTGGAGGACCACCAGAAAGTGTTTGTTTCTTCCTGTTCCTTGTTATATTCATCTTAAATATTTTTATAATTGAGAAAGGCTGTATCTTTGTTGTTTACTTACTCAAGCCATTAGATATTGCTAAAGTGATATTCTGTTTCTGTTGTTTGCAGCACTCTTATGAGTGTCAATGTGTGTCTGCACGCACATACACATATATCTAGTGTATGCCTTACCGGTTTGCTGTTTCATTGATGTGCTTGTGGTATTGAATGTTCAGATTTTTGCGGAATTCGATCCAGTCCCACTGGCAAGTGCTTCTCTTGCACAAGTTCATTATGCTAGAACCCATGATGGCCAAAAGGTCGCTGTGAAGGTTGTAAACTGTATTGCAACTGCAACTTCTATTAAAAATTTCAGTTAAAATATGAACTTTGACCTGTTTCTTTCCTTTGTAATTGTGAACATCAACTGTGATATCCAAATAGTGTTTCTCAGCTATCAGGAGGCTTTAATTTTATTGATGTCCAGGTTCAACACACTCACCTGACAGATACCGCTGTTGCAGATCTTGCGACTGTGGAATTCATAGTGAATTTCTTGCACTGGTGTTTTCCTGCATTTGACTACAGGTGCTGCTTTTAGTGGTTTTGGTTCTCACAAGTATATTGTTTTAGGAGATTTATGTATGGTGTGAATATTATATTCATGTATAGGAATATGTGCACATGTTAAGATTAATCTGATCATTCTGGTCATACCTACTGACTAATTTGTTCATGTTTGGAGATTTCATGCAGTGAAATTTTACATGTTGCCTAAGTACAACGAAATGGCTAGTCCTTACTGGACTTTGAATAAAAAAGAATGTTATATAAGATGACTGGAAATGAATAAGAGCTGATGATTTTGTAGTTTCAAAATTATTATTATCTTATTTGTGTCAATTAACAAATACATCTTTCATATTCTTGTTCGCCTATTTAAGCAGTTCTGGTAAGAATGCTAACAAACTTTAAAGTTAGACTCTTGATCTAATTTGAAATAGTAATTCGATAAAGCATGGATAGTGTTTTAGATTCCTTGCCATATTTAGCAGGTGGTTTGAACGTCTACTGCGAAATATGATTATTATTGATATCTAGTAATCTTTCCAGTGAGTCTATATCACTGGATTCCAACATCTGGCTGGAAGTTATGCTTTCCTAAAACAATTTTTGTTAACATGATCTATAACAGATAATCTTTTGTTACACCATGCGAGATTACTTGGTGCACTTTGTGTCATTGTCTGTAGTCTATGCTCCTTCTCATGACATGCACTATCAAGTTTTATTATTGTATAACACAATTTATATGACAAATTGGATTTTTTTTCTTTAAATTTGAGCATTTATTTCTTATTTGATGAAACATGTTTCACTAGCCTCTTTGAGTTAGTACTGACGGCCATATAAACGAGGGCAGCATAATTTGTTAGGATGTATATGTTGACACTTCAGGCAGCTGATTAAATGATTGGAAACGCTTGAATTTTTTTCTAAACATGAGAGAGGTTTCTTGCAACCAAATTAAAGATGAGACCAAGCTATGATGGGGTTATGCTGGCACTAACTTTGCCTGGAAAATGAAGCATGAGGGTTGGATGGACTAGCTGTATTCAGTGACTAGCTTATACTTATAATCTTACGTGCTTAAACATGAATAACTGAACATCTCCTGAAATACATTATATTTCATTCTTTTGTCAAACAACTTTAAACTGAATAAGATATTTTAGATACATCAAAATTTCTTTCTAAAACCAATATATCCAAGATTAGGTGATTCTATTGCGTGCATTCTTACATAGCATATATTGATGTGAAAGTACTAAATTACACAAGTACCTACTTACACATTAATGAAATAAGTGCTTTTATACACTTTATTTGAGTAATTGATAATTGATTTTTTATATATAGGTGGTTGGTTGATGAAATTCGTGAAAGTGCACCAAAGGTGAGGTGTTTTTCGACCATTTCTGCAACATTCCTTTCTTTCTTTTGAATTTGTTTCTTGCGATTACATAGCATTTTATTCTCACTCTTAATTAAGACTGGATCATTTGAGGAGTTTGTGTTATCTGAGTTACATCGAGTGATTTGAGTTGAAAGTCTCCTTTTTGAATATGAACTAAAGAGGGCAATTTAAGCAGCCCCAACCATTTGGTCTTGTGGGGTAGCTGATCGATGGTGGTTGACTAAAGAATTAAGCAGTTCCTACTGGTCACCGAGGAATTAAGTAGGCCTCAGGGAACTAGATAGTTAATATTAGATTGACCTCTGCAGTTCTTAGTATCCAATAGAAAAGCATATTATATTTATACTCATTGTTTATCTGCAGTTCTTAGTATCCAATAGAAGAGCATATTATATTTATACTCATTGTTTATCTATAATTAATAATTTTTTACGTAGTATCCATTTCTTGTCTAATATTTGTCTATTATGCAGCACACTATGTTATGGAACACTAAGGACATATTTGATGATCAGTTATTGTCATGGCTCAGGAACTAAATTTCTTGTATGAGGCTAGCAACAGCGAAAAATGTTTGGACAATTTTAAGAGATTATCTCCTCATATCGCAGACAGCATATATGCGCCCAAGGTCTATTGGAATCTTAGCACCAGTAGACTTTTGATTATGGAATTTATGGAAGCTGTGGAAATAACTGATGTCAGTGGCATAAAAAACCTAGGAATGCAACCTACTGATGTTTCAAGATTAGTGAGTTCTTGTATACTTATAACATATTTTTAGCAGATGACATCATTCAAAGTTGCTACATTTTCACCCAAAAAATGTGTAGGTCAGTGAGGCTTTTGCAGAAATGACCTTCAAGCATGGTTTTGTTCATTGTGACCCGCATGCTGCCAACATGATGGTTCGACCTCTTCCGTCAAACAAATGGAATATTCTTGGTGAGAAATTTCTTCTTCTCTACAATGTTGAAAGTCAATATAGCTTGTTGATGAGTCCAAATTGAATTAATTCTTTCTTAGACTTCTTCAAAAGATTTCACTTCTTGAGCCTTTTTTTCTTTAAATTTCTGAAAAGAGATAAATTTTCATATTTTCAGAAGTTTGATAAAATAGCAGTTTGTGGACGATTTACTTGGAAATTGCTCTCAAACTTTCCTGGGCATAAAGGACCTAGAGCCTTCTTAACCTTGACTTATGCTTTGTAGCCCTGTGATCTACCTTTGAACAGGTAGAACTAGTCGTTTGCATGGTGAAAAATTAATAGCAAGTGTAAATGGTTGGAGCTCTCTATCATCACCACAATGATCTCCTCCATCTTCCTCTGACTATAGAAAATCATTCTAATGACCCCAAAAGGTGTTCCTCAACCTTCATAAATGAATAAGTAACTAGAACAACAATTATACAGAAACTATAAATAGGATGTAAAAAAGCAGAAGATCTTTTCTCCCACCTTCAGAAGAATGAAGCATAAAGATCCCCTCTTTCTAACAAAAGAGATGGCCTAGGGCATAAGGTTTATATTAGATAGTGATAATTTAATCTACTTGCGCCATTATGCGGAAACAATTTCATAGAGCATCATTCTAAGGAGACATTCTATTCAATGCAGGAAGGAAAAGGCCACAATTGATACTGCTTGATCATGGTCTCTACAAAGAACTTGATTTTGCTACAAGAACAAGCTATGCTGCCCTTTGGAAGGTACACTCTGCTAGGAAGCTTGCTTATTAATGTTTAGCCCTTTATTGTGTCTATTCTTGTTAAAATCATTCTTTGAATGCAGGGGCTTGTTTTTGCAGATGTTAATGCAATAAAGGATAACAGTGTAAAATTGGGTGCTGGAGAGGATCTTTATGCACTGTTTGCTGGCATACTGACAATGAGGCCATGGAAAAGGGTGATTGACCCATCTGTGGATCATTTGGTTTTAGAAGGGAATGAAGGGGACCGGTCAGAACTTCAGGTAATAGTGTCATCATGCATATATTGGTAAAACTACAGAGGCATCCGAACTACTTTGTGGTAGCTACATTGCTTTTTTCTTACTAGCTTTCTGACAAATACTCCCATCTCTTGAAGGACTGGCAAACAAATTACAAGTATTTTGCAACTTGTCCAGTTGCATGCTATTAGAAGATAGAAACATTTTATCAAAGTTTCTGATGGTTTCTTTATTTGATCTCTCTCAACAGTTGGGGGCTCGTATTATTATATTTCTCTTGTAAGACGATCATGAGAATGATAATTCAACTGAAATTTTCCTTTGTGCAGATGTATGCTTCCCAATATTTACCTCAGATCTCAGAGTTGCTTAGGAGACTTCCACGTGTGATTCTGTTGATGCTAAAAACAAATGATTGTTTACGAGCTGTCAATCATGCTTTGGTGAGCTATATGAACTTCACATGCATCATTTAACACCCAAATCTATTGTCTTAGGAATTCTCTATGTGCCTACCATTCCCACCGAGTCCCTCCAATTTCTTTGATTCTTTATTTTCTTTCATGATGTACCCAAACATCTCTAACTCCTTAGCTGGATATATACTATTCTGAGCAGCTGAAGGCTCCCTTCACAGGGATGTTTTACATTTGACCATCATGTAGGCTTGAGCAGTAATTGTTTATCTTTGGTCAACTGATTATTTATGATAGCTAAACCCTTTCTCACCTGAAGAAAGAATTCCCCTCTAACAGCGGAGTGACGTATATCATACTATGCATAGCATGCCGTTCCAGTCTTCTCCAAGATTGCTGGTTGGCTGAAGAGACAAAAACTTATAGAAAGCTAACTTTTTCTTGATTTGCATGTTATTTTTTGATAGGTGGGAGGGTATTCTCTTGAATCCTTTTTAATCATTGGAAGAGTCTCATCTGAAGCAGTACTCGAGGCCAAAAAGATGCTGAAGAAAAGGTCCTTACTGTGGGGACTGAGGATTTGGTTTGAGCAGGTCTTTCTTGCAGCGCGACTGCTCAGTATGAAGGTGTCTTTGTGGCTTCTACAGGTTAAGAGGTCTTTACCTGGATAAAACTAGGTCTCAATATAAAATATTCATTTTCTTATGCCTGCTATTTTTGTGGAATTGCCTCAACGCCGAGACAATTTTAGGATATTATTCATTCATCTGGATGCTCAACTTCTTTTGTTAGATTTTGAATCTAAATAATCTTTTGGATTTTTATTATAGTTCGAGCATTGTTTTCGTTTGCTTTCATCATTTCACGTAGCATCTTTAGCTACCCACGAATAAATAGACAATTTGGTGGTATTTGTCCTTTCCTTTAGTATATTGATGTGAACCGGGTTAGATCGGATCACATTAAGGGGAGATTGGGCTCAATGGATTGAGTCTAATTATCTTATTTGGCTATTTAGTTTAGTTAGAATCTTAGCAGGTTAAGATTTTATTTAATTAGCTAAATTTAGCCTTGAGCAGTTTCGAGAAAATATTCGTATAATATTCTACACATATCCAAATAATATCAAACCAGTTGGATAAAGTCGCCAACCTTTGATATATATGACTTCTCTAGATTCGAAATCTATTTTTGACAAAACGAAAGCTTAATCCGAAAAGATAAGCGACGAAACGAATGGTTAATCTGAGAAAATAAAGAAGACTGGTTTAGTTGGTTTGTTAGGGTTTTGACTTAGTTATTAGTTTTGTTAGGATTTGTTTAGTGTTGTTTAACTTAGTTGAGGAGTTCTTAAGGTGAACCTCTATAAATATGTGGAGGAAATCCTAATTGGAGTTAATGATAATGAAGATATTGGAATTGGCTTTGGTCTTTATCTCTTCCTCTACTTGTTTCTAGCCATTAGCGTCTTCTCCCACCACTCTTCTTCCACCGTCCAAGTCTTTGGTCGGCCTCTTCCAGTTTTAAACCTCCCTCTTCTACAATAACTTTTTCCCCTTCACACTTATAACTAAATTTAGCATCAATCTAGCCATTAGTGGGCTATCAAGCTAGGATCTAATTGACATTCGGTCACTGTTTGGTTGATATCTTAAGATCTAACTGTCCGAATTTTGTGATCTTGGATCCGTTGGAAAACTCTCTCCAAAAGGAACAACATATCCAAAATTCAGGAGGATCCGTTGGTTAGATTGTTCGCAGATTCGTTTAGGGTTTAGAGTTTGCGATTTGGGGTTTGGGTTTAGGGTTTGGGGTTAGGGTTTACGGTTTAGTGGTTTGGTGTTTGGGGTTTGGGGTTTGGGATGTTAAGGTTTGGGGTTTAGGGTTTAGGGTTTGGGGTTTGGGGTTTGGGGTTTGGGGTTCGGGGTTCGGGGTTCGGGGTTCGGGGTTCGGGGTTCGGGGTTCGGGGTTCAGGGTTCGAGGGTTTAGGGCGTTAAACGAGCTAAAGGTTTGCCTCCTTCATTGTTCTTCTTTCATTATCGTTTTCCTTACCTTACTCACCTATATACAAGTCCTGTAGTTGGATTCACCGCAATCCCTACACCCATTTATTATCCTCATCCAAATTCCGCATTTCCTTATGGTATCAGAGCTTTGTTCTTACTTTATCTAGATTGATTCATGCTAGTTTATGTTTAACCGATAAATCCGAGGAGAAACTCGTCCAGTGGGAAGAAGGTTATAGGCAAGAGGCCACAGAACCTAAGTACCAAACAGAGGCGAATATCCAGAGAGGAAAGTTTTACATATCCTAGTTTGTTTTTGATCTCTTTATGAGTAGCCAAAACCCTACTAGCAATAATATTCCCGTTGTTTTATCCTCAGACCCCTTTGTTAAGAAGGCAATAGAGGCAACAAACCCCATAGATCCACCATCTTTATCTTATATTGCACCATCTACACTCCTTACCACTGGATCATCCCTTGTTAGCCTAGCTAAACAAGGAAATACTATTACCCAACTCCTTACCCAGGTTCTAGCTCAGTAAAGCACTATCCTTTCAGAGCTCACTGCTCTCAAGGATTTATCCAAGAGCCAAGAACAAGAGTTGGAAATTCCCTAATAGACAATCTTACGAAGAAATTCAAAGGTCTCTCTATTGGCAAGACTGCTGAACCCCGAGGAAAATTCAAAGTCTTCAAAGATCCTATTGATATCTTCAACGATGAACTCAAGAAGCTCAAACCAAGCGGATCTTAGGCCAGCAGCAACCCAGACGCAAACACTCGCGTCAACATCGGGAAGAACAGAATTTCAAGACCAAATACGTGACTATCGAGCTGGTCAACGTATGCGGCACAATATGCAGAGGTGCGTCAATCATATCTTCCAACGCCAACCCCATCAAGAAATTCTTGAACATTTACAACCCGAGCAACAGCTGCAACGTTCCCTCCGAGAACGTGCGAATATGGTACCTGCAGAGATACTATACAGTTCAAGAAGCAACACGAATCAGCACCGTGTCTATCAGCATCTTTCTGAAGAAGCAATCTCATGCCTTGACGGCCAACAAGTAGACCGTCCCTTTATCCAGCAAGAAAGTTATAATGAGCTGAGGAGTAATCTCAGATTCATTCATATAGGATTGGCGTAGGTGTGTCTCCAGATCCTACATAGGCGTGATAAAGGAACACAAGCCCTTATCGTGTTCCGTGACACAAGATGACAGAACAGCCAGTCCATCTTCGCAACTATGGAAGTCGATCTGGCACGAGGGAGCCAGATTACATTCATTATTCCAGATACTATCATGACCCTCGGTGACTTCTACAGGCACTTCCAGATATCCATCGAGACGCGAGGATATCAAAGTTGGAGGAACGGTGAGGCCAACCTCATCGTCACAAGAGGACTTATTGGGCGCCTATCCAATACGCCCAATATGGCTTTCGCTTATCAGATCAGTCATGTGACTGATTATCTTGCAAGCCATGGAGTCACGGCGTTGCCCGGACAACGCTTAACGAGCCAAGGGCTACAAGGGCTCGATTGGATTATTACAAATTCAACTATCACCCCTCCAGCCCAGCCTACGAGCTTAGAAACCAGGAACTTGGTAGACGGCCGTGTTTCTATACACTTCTCAAACTACGAAGTCCAGCTAGAGCCTGAGGAAGAAGAAATGGAGCAAACAATAGCAGTCTTCACCCAAGAGGACGAAGAAGAAGAAAGCGATGATATGGAATACTATCGCTATCTAGTAGAGGGAGGCACCCTCAATGATGCTCCAAAGTTCGATGACTATCCGGAGTCAGATGACTTGCTAATTTATTTTTCTATTGATTGCAATGCTTTAAAAGGCGGCTGCGAGTGGCCTAGTCACCTCACTGCCTAGTGCCTAGGCAGAAGGCGAGCACCAAGGCGAACGACAATACGATCTAGCATATTTAATATATAAAATATTATAAATAATTATATATGATTTTATATATATTATATGTAAATTTTATTAGACTAATTCACATTAATCAAATTAAACTATACTATTAGAATTCAGAACTTATACAGCAAATATGTTTAGGCAGCATCGACAAGCTCAGTAATTAGAGAAGATGAGAGCCTTTTCTCCAACAGCAAGATAGGAAAGATAACTAGGCCCCTACTCTACCATCAGTCACTCTCACTCAACATCATTTCTCTCCTCGGCCTAGTTGAAGAAATTGGAGATCAGACCAAGGGCCCAAGCTTGAGAGAAAATGAGATAATAGAGAGACTCACCGTTCGGCCAACCCTATGTGTCACTCTCCTCAGCCCTGCCCTCATGTGTTGCTCCCCTTAGTCCAGCCTTTGTTTGTCGCTCACCATCATGAGACGCACGTCGTCAAAGTGCCAGTCACCGTCATGTAATGCTCGCCGACATACGCTGCTCGTCGCCCGCTGCTTGCCATCCACCGTTGAGAGAGAAAGAGCTTGAGAGAGGAAGGATAGAGAAAAACTATGAATTTAGGGCTCGCTTACCAGCACAGCTGCCAAAAACGCTTTTCAAAACATTGGTTGATATTTAAATTTTTTAATCTATTAAATGTTTTTCTAAAGGAAAATATGTTGATTAACAATGAAGAATTACTGAATTAGTTTCTTAATTTGTTGATTGGATTGTTATTTGTTAAATTTGTTTACCGATTTAAATGTGAATAAAGTAATAAACTGCAGGAAGTAATAAGTAATTAGTTACTGATTACTTATTACTATTTTTAATTTTTTATTATTTTTAAATTAGTAATTAGTTACTGAATTACTGTCTTCTAAATTCTATATAGTTAATTAGTTATTAATTTTTAAAATGTGAATTACTAAATCAATCAGGGTTTTGAAAAGCAATTTTGGCTGCCACCTTGGCGGGGCGGCACACCGGCCGCCCCACTAACCTAGTATGCGCCCATACTAGGCGTTTACTATTCCTTGGCAGGCCGACTTGTCGGGCTTTGCGGGTCGGGTGGAGAGAACAGATTGAGCAAAACTAGTTAAGTTAACAAAAGAATACCTTTATTCTCCATTTGATCTCCAACGAGCCCTAGATCCGTAATCTCTCTCCATCCCTTCTCTCTCAAGCTCTTCCTCAATGGTGGACGACAAGCGGCGGGCACTGAGCAGCGTATGTCAGTGAGCATTGCATGACAATGACCGGCACATGACGGCGACTGGCGCATGACAGCTTATGTCACATGATGGTGAGTGGTGCACGAGGGCTGGGCTAAGAAGAGCAGCACACAAGGGCAAGGTTAAAGAGAGCGATGCATGGGGGTTGGTTTGGTGGGCAAGTGTCTCTCTATTCTCTTTCTATTCTCTCACTCTCTCTCTCTCTCTCAAGTTTGAGCTCTTGGTTAGATCAATATCTTCAACTAAGCTAAGGAGAGAGATAATATTGAGTGAAATGAGTGATTGATGGCCTTTTCTATCTTGCTGTTAGAGAAAACACCCTCATATAATTACTGAATTTGCCATCGTAATAGGATGCTGCCTAAACTTATTTGTTGTATAAATGCTGAATAGTGTGAATCTACTAGTATAATTTAATTTGAAAAATGTGAAGTAGACTAATCAAATTTATATTAATATATATTATATCATACATATCATTTTTAATTTTTTATATATTAAAAATGTTAGACCACCTTGTCATACGCCTAGACACTAGGCAGTGGGATGACCGCCCACCACCAGCGGTCGCTTTTCAAAATATTGGAATTAATTAGAGGAAGTAATCAGTAGTTAGTTACTGATTATTCTTTTTACTGAAGTAAAACAGTAATTAGTTACTATTTTTAAATTTGAAATGTGAATTATCAATAATATCTATTTTTTTAACTAATTTCATTTATAGATAGTCGTATATGGCCATTAATTCCTTTCAAATAGCGTTTGTGGCTAGGTCAACATCATCTGAATTTTTTGTGCATGTTGGCTCTAATAATCCAGAATAGCAATATGGATATCTTCCAAATAAAAATGATACTAACACCACATATTTGGAGAAAGGGAAAATCTAAAAAGTTTGGATGTTGGAAGTAAAAAAATAAGTAACAGTCCTTTAGACAAATACACATCTATTGAACCAGAAGTTACAATTAGAAAGTAGAAAAAGATGGCACAGACAAACATAAAAGATACTTTTGCAAAAGAACGAAGAGATAGTGTTATAACTATCTATTAAGAGAACTAACACATGGTATTTTTCGAGGCATTAAAAGCCAAGACTTTAAATATCAGAATCGAGATTGAAATTAACCACCCAAAGAAACAATACAAATCGATAGTATCAATTGCCTTGATAGGTCGATGTGGTATCAGACTATTCTAAAAATTATACAAAAAAATAAAAATGACAAAACATGACAAAAAATAAGAAAATAAAAATTATTCACATATAAAGTCTAAAATCTAAAAAAATACTAACTTACCAAAATCCATGATAAATTCTAAGTTGAATATCTTTATGCTTATAAATTACTACTACAGAAATGAGATGAATAGAAATATGTCCCTTTTCATAATTGTTCTGTAACAATAAGCGAGGGAGAGAGAAAGGGGGAGTTAAATAATGGGAGAAAGAAAGAAACGAAAAAAAAGAGAAAAAATGCTCACCCAAGTTCACTAGAGTGTGAAGTCACCATATCAGCAGCCATATGAGCTCGATGAAGTGTCGAAAAAGTGTGAGAAAAAGAGGAGTATGTGTGTGTGAGGGTGAGAGAGAGAGTGAGAGTAAAAGTTAAAATAAGGCAACTAGCAACATCAATCCCCCCTCAAGTCCCAAGAGTAATGGGAATTTCAATCATCGGGATTCAGGGAAAAGGACTATATTCTTTGCTCTTTCATCACTACAACATAGTTCAGGCACCTACCACAAGAACATAGTGCTTAAAAGTTAGAAGAGTATTCTCAATGAATGAGTCATGTTTTTGTTCTATCAGGTTTGACAACGTTGAGTTTTTCATTTAAATGTTTCTAGGTCAACTGTCTGGTTTCTTTCTTAACATGGAGTAATCAAAATAAAAAAGAAAAAATTTATTAAAAAATCTCTAACCAATTAAACTAGCAGGCAGACTAACAAGGACATAAACCAGCAATGAACAATACATAGATAGTAAGATTCCAAGCAAAGAGGGAATCTGCGGGAGAAAACACTGTAGAACAAAATCATAATACTTCTACAATTGTTCATTAGTTCTTACTCTAATGTTTTAGAACGCTCTTAATATATATCTACTGGTATAAATGTTGCTCATATGAATAATATCATGCATAATTGCATCATGTCCACAAATCAAAGAAACAGAAGGAAAACAAAAGCAAGTAAATATTACCTGTAGAGCCTCAAATGTATGATCATCCAGTAGAAAGAAAACTAAAGATTCAAGTACTGAATGCCTAGTTATTCCAAAGGTTGCAGAAAAATCATGGATTAGATATTGCCATTCCACATCAGGCCTACTCCAATGTCGATCAAACAGATAGTATAATAACTGCAAGCAAATTAGGGAAAAACTTGGAAAAGATTCTACAGGCAACAAAATCTGTTCAAGATAATAATGTTGAAGGATACTATTGCTTGTTTAGCAACCACCGTATCAGATATTCCATGTAAAAATAGTACATCAGCAGCGGTTCGCAAACTTTTAAAAGGATATCCATTTCTGTTGGCCTCATCTATCTTGGACAAGAAGAGTGATGGTGAATTTTCATCTTGTAAAGATGAGATATCAACATCATCTACTCTTTCCTTGATGTAACTCTGCTCTATTCTAAGATTTGCCAATGCCTGCTCAATGAAAAGTATGGTGCCATTGGGACCAAAAGAATCTCTCATATTATTTGAATAGTCAGGCCATGCTCGCCTAACTGCTTCTAACTTTCTTTCAAGTACATGCAATTTCCATGATGCAACATTAGGAAAGCGTGACTGAACACCCTCCAGAAACTGATGACGAATACACCAAATCATAACTTCCAAATGCTGGAAAACAAATTGAAATGCAGAAGACTTCATGAGACAATATCAGAACTCTTAAAAGTTTCCAAATTCTAAAACTCTGCAAAAACTTCCAAAAATAAAAGTAGCACTACATTAGTTTCTGCCTCAAGACGGCGCAAGGCATTGCTGCAAATTCCAAGTCCAAGTTATTTATCAAGGAAAGGGGCTTTTTTTCTTAAATAGTAAAAGCAGGCAGATAGTTTTCATCCAAAAATACCCCATTTCAGTCTATTTTATTTCACCCACTATTTAATTTTGTGAAGAAATAAGTTTTGATGATGACTCATACAAAGATTTTAATTGCTGTCATCTTATTATCCATTTTTTAATAACTCATGGAGAATTAGCACATTTTCAAATTAAAACTCTGATTTGATTTAACCTCAAGCACATTAGTGTTGAAGGCTAGTTAAATACACTTAGATACTTTATTGGTCATGTTTCCCATTCAAGAATAACATAAGAATATATACAACTTTCTAAGGTGCAAGGATTATTTAAACATCACACCTGTTAACATAAACTAGAGATTGTGCTTCATCAGCTCATGTGGATTCCCTTGCTACACTATTGATCTGTTATTTGGCTGAATTATTCTTACTTGTTAAGTCTGTGATCAGAAAGGCTGATCTATGTTTATTCCTCAAGATACAATGGTCAGATGTGAAATATAGTATACTAAGCTGTAACTCTCAGTGAGATGAAACCATTTTTCTGTCTTCTTCTACCCTTCTTCCTATTTCATTCTTTCTTTTCTACACCTTGTTTGGATGGATAGAATAGGAAAAAATAATAGAGAAGAGTAAAAAAAAGTCGGAAGAGAATAATTTTCTTTGGATTGAAATTTTTAGGAGAGATGTGAAGAAATGAAGAGAAAGGGAGAGGAAAAAAGAATCTTACGGTCACTTTTTTCTCTCCCACTATATTTGATGGAGAGAATAGGAGACAGAAAGTCAGGAGAGAATATTTCTCTCCTGTTTAGATTTAATTTTTAGGAGAGAAAAAATAGCCTCTACAGTCACTTTCTTTTCTCTCCAAAAGTGGAGAGACGAGGAGAGAAAAGAATATACAAACTATTTTTATATTTTAATATTCCAAATATGCTCTTATTCTATTATACTATTTAGTTGATATTTTAGGATTCCATTAACAAATTTTAAAAATTATAAACATAAGTCATGACATATCTAATTAGATTAGATCAGATTAGATTATGTTCAAACAAATTAATTACGATACCATAATCTCAAAAAATCTAGTGTGCATACTCTCTTTGCCATGCACATAATCCAAGGCCTATTATACTATTATAACCACTAAGTATCATTTTTCTGGATAGCCGATCCCGATACGGAGTTTTGGAACCTTGATCCAAACAAGACAAGAGAAAGTTATTTTTTTCTTCTTTCTCTTCTCTTCTCTTCTCTTCTATCCTCTTCTCTTCTCCCCTATTTTTCCATCCAAATAGTGCAAAAGCGGAGAGAAAAGAAAATGCAGACTATTTCTATTTTAACATTCCAAATATGCCCTATTCTATTATACTATTTACTTAATCTTTTGAGATTTTATTAACAAATTTAAAAGAGAATAGTTAAATATTAGATATTATAGTTTATATCAGATATTATAGCTTATGGATATTGTAACTTATTTATGTTACTTTATTTATTTAAAGGAATAATCTAGTGGATATTATAACTTGTGCTGGTTTATCTATTAGATAAAGGGTATGATGGTAAACATGTTCTTTTATGATCTTTTTTTCCTTAAACCAAAAAGAGTAAACTTATTCTCCTCTCCATTACCTCCAAGCAAGATGAAATAGAGCTTATTTCTATTCTTCTCTTCTCTTCTCTTCATTTCTCTCCTATTCTCTTCATCCAAACACTCTCCCACCTTCAAGTGGAGGGTTATCATCTCCCCAACAGTTGGGTGGCTCTCTTCTTTACCCTGGCATTTTGTTGATTTCCTTAAGCAAATGTGACTCTAGAATTGGTCCCAACTACCAAGACAATGGACTCTCACTGAAGTAATCTACTTTACACTAGGTCAGACTTTGATCTCCATTCAGATCTTCATGTGCTTTTGGACAACTATGGCCAGATTTAATTGGGATAAAAAAAAGTTAAGTAGAAGAAGAAGCTAGATGCCCTAACATATTGCTGAATATAAGTACTTTAAACATTGTCATAAAATAGTTAGGTAAGATCGTAAGGGACATTTAATGTATGAGAATAAAATAGAAGATTCACTCGCATATACTCCTCTATACATACTACCAAAATTGACGAGCAGAAGCTAATCTTGAGAAAGTTATGTATATGAAGGATCTAATCATAATAGTCATAATGAAGTTGATCAATAAAGATGAAAATATAATTCCCAGTTGTGCAATATTTTTTCTTCATCAGCTTGTGCATATGTAGTGAAGGAAGCATGTCCCTAAATATAAAAAATAATGAACAGGAAAAAGATATTTTTCAAGCAATGTTATAGTAGTTCGCTAGTCTGCAGAACTATACCTGCTTTGCCTTCATTGTACTCTCTAAGAGCTGATGCAAGTCATGAACTTGAGCGGCAACAGTTTCCTTAAATGACAGAACCATAATTTCAAGAACACTAGAAATGCCAGTTAATTGCATGGCAAACTTTTGAAATAAATCCAACTTGGATTTCATTTCTTGGACTCCAACTCCATCTGTACTGTTGTCAAGGCTTATTCCATTAAGAGTTAAAAGAGAGAACATACGATGCTTTCCTCAGGCTAAGAATTTTTCTAAACCACTTTAGGATACACAAGTCATGAAGACCAAAAATTAGGTTCTCAAGCGTTCGCTTGCACCAGTCTTTGATGACTACTTCATCTAGAAGAAAAGCAAGAACAGGATCACTTGACACTGCATTCTCATCCATACAAATATCTGTAACATCTTGCATTTTGTCAAGGTAAAACTAAAGAACTTATAGAAGAAAAAAGAATGTACATAAGCGGAGTATCTGCAACATTATTTCCCTTAATGGTAAAGGATACAGTGGCAAATCAGAGAGACAAGATTATTCTCCAGTGCAACATCAAACAGAGAATATAGACGTTGAATATCAGTCATGACATGATTCCTGCTGTCCTTTTCTTGAAACATATCATCTTGGTTTTTAGATATAAGACCAGCATCTATACATTTATAGTAGAGACGAAGTCGCACTCTACTTCCAGCTGTAGGTATGGATGTTCTACAAATTGGGCATACATCACATCTCTGACAGCATTCTGCGCATAAAGAGGCATGCCCACAGGAGGTGAGCACATGTTGCACATAACGTCCACAGCTACTCAAATCTCTAGTTGCCCGGCAGCGCTCAATTTTGGCCTCATTGCATAGTTCAATTAAATCTATAGATGCCAAGTGCTCCAACGCATCCTAATATTAGAAGCACTATTAGGCCAAGCATGTTTAGAATGTATCTTAAATATTTAGACAATTAGAGAAGCACATGGTTGGAATTCCTGATAATTCAAACTGTTAAAGCATAAACAACAAATTTACAATATCAAAATATATCCACTAGCAAAATGATGAATTTACCACAAATAAGTTACAATAAATATAACTATATTCTATATATCATTTCAGAAAAGATGAAACAACAGTGAAAGCAATGTTTTGAAAAGCGCCCACAATATGCGGGGAGTCACCCCACTACATAGCTCGTATTTGTGCATGCAGTCTAGAATTTTAATGTTAAAAATATAATATATGATGCCATATATACATATGCAAGATTGTATTAGTGTAATACACTAATATATGTGTAAAACTGTAAATGCAGTAAACAAATAACATTATCACCATCAAATTACACTAACTCGCACTATGACACATACACATCAATTCACACACTATTACACTAAATTCAAATAATCAAATCAGAGTAAATTACACTATTTTCACATAATCACATTAATTAACATTATCTATGTGATTCATCGCGCAGTGGTTGGAAGTGGTGGAGAATGGTAGAGCCAGAGAGAGGGAGACAGGTAGAGAGAGGAGGAGGTGGTGGAGACCGGCAGGAGAGAGAAAGAGAGAACGTGACAAGATAGGAGGTGTCGGTCTGCCAGAGAGAGAGGGAGAGAACAATAGTAAGAAAGGTACAAGGCAGCGGGAGATAGAAAGAAATGGGAGGGGTGTGTTTGTAGAGGAGACGGTGGGTGAGAAGGAGAACGGCAGGAGGGAGAACACTAACCATCGAGAAGCGAGACACCAGCACCGCCGAGATAAGAGCCCACCGTCGAGAGGAGAGAGACCACCGCCGCCAACAGGAGAGAGGAAAAAGGGAATCGTTGAATTGGGATTTAGGTTAGATATTTGGTGAGTGCCCCGAGCGGTGTTTTGGTGTTTTGAAAAGTTTCAATGACACCGCTTAGTAGAAGTCGAACCGAGACTCCGAGCTCAGATGAAGATTGAATTGAAATTAATTTCGAGCTAAACATAGAATAAGCTTGAATAAAAATAATTTTAATTCGAGCTAAGATTTTGCAGTTTTTTCTTGTGCAGTACCTCGACGTGACATGAGCGTGAACAAGGTTTCTTCCCTGCTGGAGCCGATTTGTGCTCGTGGTCAGCTCGAGTCTAGGTAAGCTGATTGGTAAGCAGTGAGTCTATTCAAATTTAAAAGCATAAGAACGAATATAGTAATATTTTAGTATCGCAGTCTGATATATATATTAGCGATGGGGTAACGCCCATCCCAAGTACACACCTAAAGTCTAAACTCTTACCATTATTAGTAAGTCAATTAGTACACATAATCAGCTTTCGGATAAACTAGACTAGTTTTTAAATTTTAATAATTATATATTAAAATTTTGATATTATTAATAATAGAGTTAACAATTGCTTCTTTCCATCTCACAAAATGTTGACAAGCATAATTGAATATGTTTCAAGAGCCACAAGTTAGTGCAATTCATCCGATGTAAGCTATGCAGTTATAGCTATTGCTTCAACAATTAACGTTTAATTTGTAACAGTCACATCTATAACTTGCAATGATAGTAATGTTATTAGTTTTGCCCCTACCAATTTGAATTGATCCATAGAAAAGCCATTACAGTTAACCTTGATCCAGCCTATAGGAGAGCATATTGGAGTAGTAGCTAGAGTTGGGATTGATTTCATACATCTGACAGATAACTTAGCATAATAATCATTTGTTAAAGATAATGTACGACAGCCAAAGATCAGTCATGTTGTAAACATGCAAGCTTCAGAATTTCGGACCGGTCTATTCTTAATGTCCTTTATTTTTCATTAATCTCTGTTGTTCATTTGGAGTATTGTTTCTTCTTGCTTCTCTAATATTTATGGACTTGTTTCTCAACTCTGAAATTCGCTCGTGGCAAGCTCGTGTCTCAAAAGGGAAGGATTTAAGACAAGTACAACTGCCCTTTCCGTACTAGCTGAAAATACTAGTTTGTTTTGATATTATTCCTTTTAGTAATAAGTCATAAATCTTATGTTGCTTGTGTGGGATATTACTTTTTTGCTGGATATGAAGTTAGACAAATTGGACGCCATATGAAGTAGGGTTTCCTATTGTATAACATATACAATTTCAAAAACTGAGCCTCCAGAGAGAATGCAAAGATACCTCGCATCTCCTGATGCTCCTCAAAGGAAACTTAAATTTGCATTGTTTGTATTAAATTAAATTTAACTAGAATTTAAGCAGCACTTCTATTTTTAATATATAGAGGGCACATAGCGTCAATCTTACAATTTTAAACGCTTAGCGTTTTTTTAATACAAAGCCCTCCAAGCTTATTCACCACTTCATCCAGCCTATTGGTTAACATATACATCTTAGTGAATACCTCACAATTGAGTAAGCTAATAGGCTTATATGTCTCTGCCTTTTCTGCCACAATCTTCTTTGAAATAAGACACAGCATAGTATAGTTCAGCCCATGAAACCTCAAATTTTTAGTATATCAATCAGCAAACATCTGCATCATCTCATCTAGGGGTGTCAAAATACTTGAGCTCAGCTCGAGCTCTAAACAAGCCGGCTCGGTTTGTTCAATTTTGTGGCTCAAAGAATAGAATCGGGCTTGATTACTGTAGTATATTATATACATATATATAAAAGCCCGAACCCGTCTCTCCCAAATCCCACCCTAAAAACCCTTATCGCCGACGCGGAGCAATTCCACACTCTGCTTTGCACTCCGACTCTCTACCAGCACTCCTACTCTCCAACGCACCTACCGATGACACTCCAAATCTTCACTGGTCATGCCTCCATCGAACACCACTAGGCCACGCCAAGCTATTTTCACCCCTACTGCTCTTGCTACGCCTCTACAATAAGTCTTACACGAGGTAAGAATATGATTTCTCTTACTTGCTTCTCCATTTGGCTAGATGCTCACATCAATTATGTGATCCCTATTGAAACTTTCATACTTTCGGTAGAATATGTGATCAACGTGTGGTCTCCCTTCACGGCCACTTCGTAAAGCCCATGAAACCCTTGATTAAAGTCTGGTGTGTTCAACTTTTTTTTTCTATGCTCATGAAACTAGGGACAAAAACGAGTCGGATTATTGGATCCGATTAGGATAAAAATTTCTTTCCATTTCGGATAAGTATAGAATTTTTGAGAAAAAACCTGAATACGTATTCGGGTACGGGATATTTATTTACTAGCATATTATTTAAATGATTTATGATCTTTAGTTTGCTTATTTAAATAGTGAATATTGATATTGTTACTAATGATATGTGATAAATTATTTGTATAGATTAATTTTTCTAATTTTATATGTATTTGACATACAAAAAATTTATGTTTTTTGAAACTCTTAATATTTTTGTATCAATTATCTCTAAATAAAATAGCATAATTAGATTAAAATTTAATCAACATCGGTTTAAGATCCAACCATCTATCTGAAAATTATCCGTATCCATTTAGTTAAGATATAGTTTTAAATTTTGCTATCCACTCAATATCCTTGAATCCGTATCCAGATTAAAAATATGAATTTTGATGTGAACTAAGCACTATCCAATCCATATTCGATCCTTTTTCACCCCTACATGAAACCTTTTATTAAGCTACTGAGTCAAGCTTGAGCTTGATGAAAGCCAACTTGGGCCCACCTTATCCAGCTTATTTCAAGCTCGAGCTAATAAAAAATCTCTATCGAGCAAAGCCGAGCGAGGCCCAGCTAACTCGAAATCGGCTCGTATATATCCCTAATCTCATCCTAAAATTTCATAGTAAACTCAAGCATTCTCGACCCCCCAATTTAAAACACTCAGATATCCAATGAGCAGCTAAAACTACTTGGGCTACTAGGCCCCTCTAGGGACCATGCAACTACATGTATATATCTAGTCTCTCATGCACGTAATATATTCATAAATATCATCATATATAATCTTGATGTTCTGTATGGTTGATAGTTGTGAATAAGATATAGAGTGATATTTTATCTTTTTCAAACATTTTGAAGAGAATATTTAGTAGCAAACTATAGGGCAAGTAAGATGATACAAGAAAGAAAGTTATGGTGATTCGAAAACAAAAAGTATTTTGAACGTTGAGCCTCTAAAATCATCATGGTACGGTCATAACAAAAAGAAAATAATTATCGGATTGGGTCGGGCTAGGTTGGGCATGGTACCATCATGGCTATTTATGAATCGGCTCAATGAAAGTTGAAATCTAACATATGATGCTCTTCTCTCTAGACGATTGTGGTGGTGGTGGTGGTGATAAAAAAAGAGAAGAAGAAGAAGAAGGCATGAAGGAGTTCCAAGTAGACATTTACAAGGGTTCTCACACTCTCTCCCTCGCCCTCTTCGCTGACGTTACAAACAGCAGGTTTGCATGCCCTCTTTTTATTCCTCCTTATCGATCTTCTACTTATCTGCCCTCAATCTATTTTCTCTTTCCTCTGCTACAAATTGCTTTTATCATTCCTCTTTTACCTTTATTTGGTGGCCTTCACTTATTTTCTCATCTATATACTTATTTTGTTTATAGCACTTAGAGTTGGGTAGTATAATTAATTATTGATCAGATTGCAATACTCCTAGTTGGTAGTCATATAACAAATATACTATCTTTCTTGAAAATGATTGGACTTTCAAATTGTAGAATTGCGACTTGCATATTTTCAACACTATTGATGCACAAGAAAAATGCTTCGTCTTTATCTGAAACAAAGGAGTGTATATTTAAAGCTAGGCATTTATGGTCCCAATTTTTTTTTCTGTTTCCTTTTTGATATAATCTTCGATATGACAATTGGTCTTAATTAATATGACATTTTCTGGTATTCACAAGCCTAGCAGTAGGTTGCGAACTATTCCAACATCCTATATGCAACTCTCGTTGTATGGTTGTGAAAAAATTATGTTGCAAATCATTCTTCTGATCTTCTCTATTGGAAGAAATTTTATGGTCTAGGCTACTTTTTAGTACCATTAAATGATGTATTCTTTTACAGGGAACTCCTTGAATCTATGCAGTCTGGAAGGATGGAACCGGAAGTAGCACTTCTTAATTCATTACTAGTATGCAAATTCTTACTTTTAGATTACTTCTCTCAGGTTCAACCAGAAAATGATTTTCTAGCTTGTCCTAGCATAGGCATCGATGTAATATCACATGTATCTTTTCTTCTCAATGCCTTCTTTGAAGTGACTGATGTAGACTGCTAGCAAAGATTTTGCTTGACTGTACATGTGACAATTTTTTGATGATGTTTCTACCATAAATAACAGATACCAGATGTTTTCCCCATTTTAGCAGCAGCTCATAAGGCGCTTCTTTCCAGATTAAGGGAGTCGCTGACAACTCGTACTCTTCATTCAGAGCTTGTTTATAATTATGCTGGATCTAAACATGTACCTATTTGTTTTAGTTGTTACTATTTTTTATATCCAATTTTCTGCATATTATTGACTCCAAATTGGATATTATGATAGATAACAGAGTCCTTGAAGCGGTGTGGAATTTCTGATGACACAACCTATGTCCTTGTAGCTCGTTTTGATGCATCTCATGATGAGGTAGAACTCTCTAGTAATGAATATTCAATACTATGTCAAATTCCTCAATTGCATGTCTTACATAGATATTTGATGTTGCGCTCTTCCTGAATCACATTTCTTGTGAAGCTCTAAAATATAAATGATGTGGAAACAAGAATCTTAGCAATTAGAAAGCCTGCTTGAGCTACTCATGCTTCTTGAATCAATGTGAAACAGTCACCAAAAAGAGGAGGGGGGGCGGAAATCAGCTTGTACATATTTATGCTTGACCTACTTAATTGAGACAGTCTTCACTAGTAAACTGGAATAGTTGAACAAACTTCGATAGCTATCACTTAAATTTTCTTTAATGTTAAATAAAATTTATGTTCTTTGTAAGTACATAAATTTATGATACTCAGTGCTCAAAGCGGTTAACCTTCAAATTATGACATCTCACTTTGCAATCATCAAAATGGAGTCACCACTCCTCTCTTCCCTGTATAATTTGACAAGACAATTCAAGTTTGCTGACACTCATAATAGCTTGAGTTGTTAAAGTTACAAAGTCAAATGGTATATTGAGTGTGATTCTTCCTTGTAAGATGAAAGACGTGTCGAAGCTCATTCATGGGAAAGAGATCGATCTGGTAGAGTTGGAAAGAAGAGCTAACAAAGCGCAGATTCTAAAGGTATGGATATCATTTAACTTTCTTAATGTTCTTTATTTTTTCCTTTGTCCTTTTCATTTTCTAAATGTAGTGATCCTTGCATTGATTTTTTTTCAGCATTACAAAATATCTTCCGAGGAATTGGCAATATCGTCATTATCTGATGCAATCACTTGCAGGATCGCAGCTCGAGATGCCCTTTGAAAAATGAGAATCAGATGTCTCGAGTTTAAGTTTGTTTCTATCATTGTGTCTGTAATTTGATACTTTATGGTTCATGTGTCGACCCTGTAGTTCACAACATTAACTTCTTGAGTGTGACAGGCTATTTTCATTATTCTTTCTGGGCCATAAACAAAATATTTCTATCAGTAGAATGGTCTCAACCCACTAATCGTATGGGGATTTATTTTTGGATCTCTGGTAATATGGCATTCATTACCGCATCGTTACAATCATGGACGTCTAGGCATCTTCTTTTTCATATCTCCATTTATCTCTAAGCCTTTGTTCGTTGTTCACTAGCAGCGGTGGAGACGGAAATTTGGATGAGACACTTTGGATGACTCATGCCCTCGTAACTGGCTGCTGGCTGCATATACATACCATATTCGTCGAACTTTCAAACGCCACAAGTCCAAGGGAGAGTAGAGTAGAGAAGAGAGGGGGTGAAGTGAAGAGATGGCATCGTTAGGCATGGGTTTTGGTGCAGCAGTTGTAACCCGTAGGCCGTTTGCAGTGACAGCGGCGACAGAGAAAGTTGATGGAGTTACCCAGGAAGAGAAGGGGCCGTTTGATTGGATTCTTGCGGCACTGCAGAAGGAAGGCCAGCTTCTCGAAACCGATCCGATCCTCAAAAAGGTAAAGGAGACCAACGGCAGGAAGCCCTCCGTCTCTGTTCCCGCCAAGAAATCCGGTGGATTCGGAGGTCTCTTTGCCCAGAAATAAAGTTTTAAGTACAAATACCTCTGAGAAAGGGACGGAGAGAAAAGAAAAAAATTAAGGCAATCTGTCGCAAGCTCGCACAGCTCTTTCCCCTCTTAAACAAGGAGACATCAAATTTTAAACTCAATCCTGTCTATGCTCCGATGATTAAGTATGCTGCTTCTCTTGTACTTTTTAAATTATTATCACGACAAATCTCTCTGTTAATTTGGCCTCAAAATTTTGAGAATTTATCTTTTGATATCGTATCTGAAGCTTGTCGGCTATTGTTCGTCTCGCCTGAATGCGTAGTCCATGTCAATGGTTTCCACGACCCTTTAACATGTGGATTGTGGCCCCAGTGGGTAGTTCTGACAAAAGCTAGTAATCGCTCACCATTAAATAAGAGGCTTCAGAAGCATCTGTTTGAAATTTCCAGCCTTTTAAAAGGTTTGCTCGAAGAATGTTGTATCTCTGGATCTCGCCCGAAGATGTCACTTTGTTGCTGCATCTCTGGATGCATTTTCAACACGCAAGATTCAAGGTTGCGCAATGACTCGCTACAATCTATTGACCAAACTCATATCCATTACCTGCTTTACTCCTTATAAACTCAACTTGTCGTTTATACGGAATAACGTCTTGCGGAGGTGATTAGAATCTATCCAACATCTGTCTTTGATGGATTCAATAATCAATAAGAAACTTGCAAGCAAAACCTTTCCGACGGTTTCTTCCGTGCAATAAAATTAATTCTTTACCAATCATTTTGATGAAGATCTAACGGTTAAGATTTTTAAGGGTATAGTAGGAATGAAAGATATTATCAGGTAACTTTTCTTAGATATATAATCTTACATATTATTTTTTAACAATTATATTATCTTAATATTTTATTAAGTAAAAAACATATATATCATTAATTAAGAGTAATGTATATATATCAAAATAAGGGTATTGATGTCTTTTATAATTAACTTGATGAAAATTTAATTACATTTTATCTTTTTTATTATTTTTATTATTTACATATATCTCCCATTAGTTTAAGATTGACTTAAATTAAATTTAATAGATAGAGATAGAGAATTATAATTAAATTGAAGTTTATCTCCAAATAATTAAATTTAAATTATTTAATATTAAATGATATCTCCTATAAAGCGCTTCTTTCCTACCGTAAAGTTAATTGTTTATCAATCATTTTGATGAAGATCTAATGATTAAGATCTTCAAGGGTATAACAAGAAAATTGGGAAGTTAGGCATACCTAATTAATCTTCTTAACTAATATACTTTTTTTCTTACGTAATGAAAACTAGCTATTATAGCCATTGGATTAAGATTATAATTTTTAAAGGTGCATTGAAGTATTTGCCAATATTTAAAATACTCTTTATAATGAATAAATGAGAAGAGCGAGAAGGACAAAAGAGAGAATAGTTAAAATGATAGTTATTTCTTTTTTTAAAGGTAAAATAGTAACTATATTCCGTTGTAAAGATAAAATATTAAATGAGTGAAGTATCTATTAGTAAATTAATATTGAGATAAATTATTGCTTGGATACTAAACTAGTATAGACATCAGTGTACTAAAATTATTTATCCTTATTCCACAACAAAATGAGGCCTAATAGATTTAACTAACGCCTTAGAAATTTACAGAAAATATAAGTTTAGTTTCATACTAGCCTTGTCTCTATTTTCTAGAACTGATAGTGTATTTATATCTTAAGTTATACATGAGAATTTTAATGAATTTATAAGAAGTAATTTCATTAGATACTGATGATGGATGTAGAAGGCTACAGGGCATCTAGTTGCATATTAAAGCTTCATAAAGCTGAGTTCATTTATTGTTATTTTCTATGTTTTCCGTAATTGATCAATTACTTGATGCAATTTCTTCAAAAAAGAAATTGTGTCAGTATGACAAACAAGGACTGCATACCTCATTGTATTTCAAGAATAGAGGACCGTAATCTCTTTCAATTGCTGCCTTCTGTAAAGCATCCCTATGAGTTTTTGAATCTGTGCTACTCTCTCTTCTAAACCTGCTTGTTTTAAAACAAGAGTTCGTAAAAACTATGTAATCAGGAAAGTTCATCCTTCTCTAAATCCTATAGGAAATACTGAACTAATACTTACAGGCTATAGTAATTAAGACAGATGCACTAAATAAGTATATAAAACAAGTGAATCATACTGCATTTACTCCTAAGTAACAATGTCTAGAGAAATATACTAGATAAAAAGGCTTAGCTAGAGTTTATCTATCAAAGAACTTAAATGAGCTAGAAGGCTTCCTTAAAGCGCCTGGGGAAACATTTATTCCAGAAAATGGGTTTGGAGGAGTATGGGCTATCTTTTGCCTCTGAATAAATGTTAAATTCTGTTTCACCTATTCTTAGTGGATGCTGGAGTAGGGATGTTCACTGCAGCCTGCAGGTACTGCTTTGAAATTTATAGCTGCTGAGCCTCCTTTTCTACTGTTTGCTTTCATCAATTAGATTCAATATCTTGCCAACACTATCTTGGAGAATTCTCTGCTTCTCGACCTGAAATTCAAATGGCAATATGACATATTTCTAGAGATGCAAATGGTTTATGATCTTGCTTGTCTAAGAAAGTACTCAAGAATATATGGTAAGCCCCGAGTTAGTAGTTTAGAACATGACATGATTTATTAAACTGGATAGCCCATGGCATATTTAATAAATAGTCAGAATCAAATTGGTTGGATTGAGGTTGTCTTAGGATCTTAAAAGGTGGTAAAAGGTGGAGGCATAACCAAAGAGAAGAGACAGTAATATACTAGAGAATTAAGGAGGATACTTTTATCACAAAAAGAACGCGAGAACCCAGGCAAAGGAAAACTAGGTCTATTGTAAAGAAGGGATACCTAATAGTTTGTACCTATTTTTGTGGTAATGAATACTTTTTATAAGAAAAAATCACCAAAAAAAAAAAAACGAGAACCCAGGCAAAGGACAACTAGGTATCATATAGAGAAGTTACCATGTCTCACCTCATGGCAGCAAGACCTCCTTCATGGCTAAAAAGAGCCCAGAATGTTCAAATTGTTAGTTTTGTTATTATCATGTGAGCCTGTCAAAATGTGCATACTATTAATTCAAGACAAAACAGATGGACCGTGGAATAACCATAAAGTTGGCAAAGTGGAGGAGCATCAGGATTTTATAGTTCTTTGTTTATTTGAATCTCTAACACATGGCAGTTGAATTTGAGGAAATGTTAGTATGACGATGACAAGGATTTCATATAAAGGGGTATTTGATTAGTCAATTCAGAGCAGTATGACAAATAATTTCATTTAAGGATCAGAAACCATGCATGAAACTGAGTGCAGTGCTCGAAGCATAACACCATTAAATCACGAAGTGGTGCAGTCAAAATGCGAGGCCAAAGCGAAGTTTAGATTCGTTTAGTACAAAAGAGTCAAGATTACAAATTCAGAAACTTGGCGGCAAAGATTTGTATATCCAACTTGCACTATGGTCCAGGGGTATTGATTACAAACTAGCTGTTGCCCAGAATTAGAAGACCAAGTTATCCTAGACTGACAAACCGAAGTCCAAAATTAGTAAATTGCCATTTGAAACACAAGTCTTCACATCCAACAGTAAAGAAAATTTCAAGGTTGGCAGGCCAGCTCTCTCTTTTACGCAACACTGATCAAAACCTAGAAACAATTTCTAATTACAATAGAGAATGATTATCTACGATAAATGGACAAATCGGTGAGCATATTAAGATGTAAAACACGATTAACTACCTATCAGTGCTACTCTCTCACATAAATTTACCAAACCTAATGACGTAAATAATAATAGTAATTAATGCTTAAAAGTACCTCTAGCCGACGAAGGAGGTGTCTTGCTTAGGGATCCAATAGAGGAATAGGCTTGAGGGTCCCGATGGAGGAGGCTTGCCAAAGGAGGAGGTGCGTTGCTTAGGGATCCGAGAGAGGAGGCCAAGGAAGTTGACTAATTGTAGGAGGATGAGGCAGCACCATAAGGACTGACGAATTGAGATGAAAGGGATTGGGTTAGGGTTTGTGAATGGTGTGAGGTATATTCACTAAGATGTATATTTTAACCAATAAGTTGGATGAGATAGCGAACAAGCCTGGGAGGTTGTTTATACTTCCTATATAAATTGTGTGCACTATCAAAAAAATGTGTATTTAGCTTAAAAAAAATGATATACTCAGTTTTTGAAGAGCACAATTTTACTACTTTCACTCTATATATATATGGCTGAGAAGGTCCAGATTTACTATGAAATTTTACCAACAGTTTTGGGAGGTTGGTAGAGATGAGATGATGGAGATGTTTGTTGAGTAATCTGCTGAAAATTTGAGGTTACATAGGTTGAGTAAGCTATATTGTGTCTTATTCCCAAGAAGATTAGAAAAAGTGAATAAGCTTGGAAGGAGAGGAGATATTTGAACTAAAAAGTAAGTTTTTAAAATAGTAAAATTAGACTCTCTTATATAAAATTTAAATATCAATTTGAATAAAATTTTGATGTATTAAATTGTAGACATGAAGGGTTAATTGTCAAATAATTAGGGTTGCTAAGGCCTTTTTGATTTGGGACTAAACTTCGAACTTGATTAGTTAGTTTTATTTCTTAATTTTAATATTTTGAAAAGTAAACCTGATTAGATATAAAAAAGATAAAAATATCTTTAATTACTGTATCAGTTTAGGGGTCTCTAAATCAGTTCAGAGAGGGTCCCTAAACTCAAAGCAAAAGTAGAACGAAGATTAGCTGAGTGGAAATGGAGGCGATTGTCACTTGCTAGGAAAATAACTTTGATTAATTCAGTTTTAATTGCTATACCTCTTTCTTATATTTCATTCTTCAAATTATTAGTGTGGGCACAAAAGAAAATTGATAAAATTAGAACAAAATTGAGGGTTTACCGTTAAGGTTTAGCAAAAGTAATAAATTTTTTTTAGAAAAACTAAGAAAATAAATACTTAAAGAAAAACACTAAATAAAGTGAAAATAAAATATAGAATTGATTATAAATTGAAAAGCAAAGAATAAATAAAATATTTAAAATCATATATCAATAATTTAAATTAATTTAAGGTTTAGAGTTTGGGGTTTAGGAATTTATTCAGGGTTTAGGGTTTAGAGTTTAGAGTTTAGGGTTTGACCCCATAAACCTAGTGTCCCTAGTAAGGTGACTTGATCAATCTGGATCACATCAAAGCTCAATTTTGGTAGAATAAAAATTCGATTAAATAAACCTTCAACAATTGGTTATAAATTATGGACTGAAGATATAATATTTAGAAATTATATAAAATATAAATTAATATATAATAATTTATAAAAATCTTTAAATCACACTCTATATTTTATATTTTTTATATTAACCATTTATTTTCTCTATAATTTTCATATAACATCATATTATTATTTAAAATAACTGACATTAATTATTTTTACCCTAATATATGTTACTTTAATTGAAGTAGTGTAAGCATCGTATTGGTCTCTACCAAAACTTAAAATGAGAGTGACTTACAAATTTGGTTTTAAATATGTGGGTGTTTAAGTAAAGTGAATAAGTTAATTATTTAATGGTTCTCTTAGAGAGAATATTAAAGTGTTCAAAGATTTATTCGGATATGTAATGCATAATAAACACTGAAAAGTAAAGCGCTTTGAATTTTTGTTCAAATTTTGTTAACATAAAATGTCGAACATTTTATTATTTTTTATGTCAACTTGTAAGATGGCCGTTGGCATGGTAAAAATATGTGTATTACGAAGTTGTCCATTTGTAAATGACATTTTAAGGAGAGCTTATGATGTATTTTAATAGGGCAAATCCACGTCTAGAAACATGGAGCCATAGGAGATTAGTGGCAATTATGCAATATCTCCTAAAACTCGGATAGCAAATTTTGACGGACAACCTTAGCCATCATGACGCGAGACTAGACAGCAAACACACACCTTATCTACTAATGGGGCAACGACAGTGATAGTGTCTCCGAAATCGCCTGTGTTTTCCACAACTGTCTTGGCTTACCACCTTTTATAAATAAACAGAACTCTCGCCCACTCCTTTCTTTCCATCATGCTTTGTATATTTCTCCTCTCTCCTCTCTCTCCTCTCTCCTAGGGTTAAGATTTGGGATTGGGTGAGGAGGGAAGAAGATGCGCAAGGGGACGCATGGAGCGAGGCAAATCAAACTGTTCTTAACGAGGAGATCCGGCTTGAGACCTCTATGCTCCGTGATGCAGTGGACTCCGTCATCGTCTTCTCCAACACGGGAAAGCTCGATTATTACGTCACAGATGCTAGGTTTCTTCTTACTCTCTTCTTGAATCCGTCGTTCTTGTTTATTTCTATATGTAGATGGTTTCTTCTTTCTTCTTTGAGTTCGGATAGGGTGGCACGGGAAGGTAGTGAATGGGTGTTACTGCTTTTCTTTAGTAACACAGATATTTTCATAATTGTATTAGAAGGCGATGTCGGATTTAAAGGTTTCTATAGGGTAAGATATGGATCACAAGATAGCTGTCGATCCTTACCGCCTTCTACTTTTTGAATAACGCTTGAATGAATTTTTCTTCCTATTGTTAACCTCTCCTCATTTCTCTACTTAATACATCTCAGATCTCGTTCCTCTCCGAAGAAAGCCTTAGACGTTCTTGTACTATCTCGTTAAGCTTTATTTGATTATAGAGACTTCTTGCAGTAATTATTCAGATCTTGTTTCATGATTGAGTGGAGGTGCAAGAAGTCAGTGAAGGGGTGATGCTGCTCTGTTTTAGCAATCCAGGTCTTTCCTGTTATTAGATAGAATGCGATGTTTGTTATTTTAGGGAAAGATATGGATCTGCAAACACCTCTCATCTTTCATCCAATCTTGGTTACTTTCTTTAGTCGATCTAGGACATCTCTCTTTATTTTTCCTTGATCCATCGCAGGTCTCTTCCTCCTGCAGAAAGCATAGACATGTCATCTAAACTTTTTTTTTTCTCTTTTGTGTTTTGTGCTTTTGGATGTCTGATTAATTCTCATGTTTGCTGTTATTTGTCTATTGGAACTATAAGTAGTTTAATGTGGAAAGTAAACATTGAGAAGCTAGTTGAACCGAATAAAATTTATAAAATTGTAATATGCATTCTTTTTATTACATTTTAGCATGTACTCCAGAATATATAGCGATAAATCATGACAGACTTTTCTTAAAAACATCACCAATTCTAGTTTGTTGAGATTACTGGTAAATCCATCCCCAATTTTATTTTCAAGTGAACTACTCCATCAATTATGATCAATCATGGATTAATATCATGTTATTCTTAATGAATAGAATTCATCTTGGTCCTTGGATGAAACCATGATTTGATTTTCTGTACACTTTGTATATGAATTACTCGCAATCTACGTTTATCTTTCGGGGGCTTGCATACATTATTAGGCCAAACAGTACTTTAAAAGTGATAAACATGAAGTGTAACTTTGCCCCTCTATAATTTCATCATCTCTAGATGATTTATTGTGCAGATCTGACTATTACTTTTGATTGTTTTTCTACCACGATGTCCCTTGAAGACATATTTTCTATGTATTATACTCTTTTACCTTTCATAAATCATGTACATCTTGTTCTTGTTACTACCGATGATCAAATAATTTTAGATGAAATTGTGACCACTCTTGCATATGAATACATAAGTACATTAGGAAGAGGATGGATATTTTAAGCCTAGCAAAAGATCGTTAAATCAGAAAATAACCATTCCTTCCATAATTATGCATTAAATAATTTTAAGGTTACAAGATTTAGGGTTTAGGGTTTAGGGTTTAGGGTTTAGGGTTTAGGGTCTGGGGTCTAGGGTCTAGGGTCTGGGGTCTAGGGTCTGGGGTCTGGGGTCTAGGGTTTGGGGTCTAGGGTTTAGGGTCTAGGGTCTAGGGTCTATGGGGTCTAGGGTCTAGGGTCTATGGTCTATGGTCTATGGTCTAGGGTCTAGGGTCTAGGGTCTAGGGTCTAGGGTCTAGGGTCTAGGGTCTAGGGTCTAGGGTCTAGGGTCTAGGGTCTAGGGTCTAGGGTCTAGGGTCTAGGGTCTAGGGTCTAGGGTCTAGGGTCTAGGGTCTAGGGTCTAGGGTCTAGGGTCTAGGGTCTAGGGTCTAGGGTCTAGGGTCTAGGGTCTAGGGTCTAGGGTCTAGGGTCTAGGGTCTAGGGTCTAGGGTCTAGGGTCTAGGGTCTAGGGTCTAGGGTCTAGGGTCTAGGGTCTAGGGTCTAGGGTCTAGGGTCTAGGGTCTAGGGTCTAGGGTCTAGGGTCTAGGGTCTAGGGTCTAGGGTCTAGGGTCTAGGGTCTAGGGTCTAGGGTCTAGGGTCTAGGGTCTAGG